>NC_134090.1:151752538-156764695 GCF_000715075.1 Nicotiana tabacum | reverse complement strand
GGTGTTCACAGCGATACCTGATCGTAGGTACTTTCTCAGAAATAATATCTCTTTAGGTGGACAGCATTCCAATGTGAGGGTAGAACCTTGCCATCCATTGTCTCCAACTCGTATGCTACTTTTCCCGCAATGTCACGAACTCTGTAGGGTCCTTCCCATGTTGGACTTAGCTTTCCTGAATTAGCAGCTTTTGTAAATTGGAACACCTTTTTAAGCACGAAGTCCCCAATTTTAAAGAATATGAGGCGTGCTTTCCTGTTATAATACCGTTCAATTACTTGCTTTTGTGCTGCCATCCTTATTAATGCAGCTTCTCTTCTTCCTTCGAGCAAATCAAGGTTCACCCGTATCTCTTCATCATTTGATTCCTCCGTTGCTTGAACGTACCGTGTGCTCGGTTCTCCTATTTCAACTGGAATTAAGGTCTCCGCACCATAAACCATTGAAAATGGTGTTTCTCCCGTGCTTGTTTTGTAGTTGTACGATAAGCCCATAATACTCCAGGTAATACCTCAGGCCAATTACCTTTTGAATCCTGTAACCTTTTCTTCAAGTTGTTAATAATGACCTTGTTTGTGGATTCCGCTTGTCCATTACCCACTGGATGGTATGGTATAGATGTTATCCTTTTAATTTGCCAACTTTGAAAAAATTCTGTGATTTGAGCTCCTATGAATTGCGAACCATTATCACACACGATTTCCTTTGGTATTCCAAAGCGACATATTATATTCCTCCAAATAAAGTTTTTAACTTCTTTCTCTCGTACCTGTTTAAATGCTCCTGCTTCTACCCATTTAGTGAAATAATCAGTAAGTACAAGTAGAAACTTCACCTGACCTTTTGCTTGTGGTAATGGACCTACGATATCCATTCCCCATTTCATGAAGAGCCACGGAGCTATGACAGGATGTAGTAGCTCAGCTGGTCTATGCATATTATTGCCGTATATTTGACATTTATCACACTTGGACACGAAACCATTTGCTTCTTCTTCCATTTTAGGCCAATAATACCCTGCTCGAATCAGCGTTTTTACCAGCGACCTTCCTCCTGCGTGATTTCCACAATGTCCTTCATGTACTTCCCTCATTACATATTCTGTTTGGGAAGGTCCGAGACACCTTGCTAATGGTCCACCGAACATCTTTCGATAAAAATTTCCTTGATGTAAACAATAACGAGCAGTTTTTTTGCGAAGTGCATAAGCTTTTCTTTTGTCATCAGGCACGGTTTCGCGCTATAAAAAAGCAATAATTTTGTTTCTCCAATCCCATGTTAAATGATTAAAATTTACCTCGTTCTTATCATGTTCGAGAACGGAATGAAATAAATGTACGACTGAAGCATTTGCGTCGTTTGCTACGTTTGCTGCAGATGCGAGATTAGCTAAAGCATCTGCCTCCACATTCTCATCTCTTGGGATGTGCATTACCTTCCAAGTTTGGAATTGCTTTATTAGTTCCCGTACCTTTTCGAGATATTCTTGCATTCGTGTCTCCCTGGCTGTATAAGTCCCCAACTTGATCACGAGTTGAGAATCACTCTTGATTATAATCTGTGTTATGCCGAGTTCTCGTGCCAATTCTAGACCTGCAATTACAGCCTCATACTCTGCTTCATTGTTAGTTATAGAATGACATTTTATAGCCTATCTAATAGTCTGACCCGTAGATGGTATGAGAACTATCCCTAGGCCTGCTCCTTTTACATTAGACGAACCATCAGTGAATAAAATCCTAGTCCCCGGGTTTGCACCATTAAAAACTTGTAATTCTTTTTCTGCTTCTAAATGCATCCCCTGGCTAAAATCAGCTACGAAATCGGCTAATACTTGAGATTTTATAGCAGTCCTAGGTTGATAAATGATTTCGTATTCACTTAATTCTATAGACCATTTTGCTAACCTACCTGACAATTCATATTTATGCAAAATGTTTCGTAATGGAAAAGCAGTAACTACAACAATGGGATGACATTGAAAATAAGGTTTTAATTTTCTAGATGCCATGATCAAAGCTAATGCTAATTTTTCTAGTTGTAGATATCGTGTTTCAGCATCTAGTAAAGACTTGCTTACATAATAGATAGGAGATTGTTTACCTTGGTCCTCACGGACTAAGACAACACTTACCGCAACTTTTGACACGGCCAAATAGATGAGTAGCTTTTCTCCTTCCTTTGGTTTTACCAATAGTGGTGGATTTGACAAATAAACTTTTAAATTTCTAAGGGCTTGTTGGCAATCTTCGTTCCATTCAAAATGATCTTGCTTTTTGAGTGCGGAGAAAAATTTAAAACATTTTTCTGAAGATTTGGGAATAAATCTCCCCAAGGCTGCAATTCTTCCCGTTAGCCTTTGGACGTCTTTTTTACTCGTAAGGATATCATGGATCTCCTCTATTGCTTTGATCTGAGAAGGATTTACCTCAATACCACGGTTAGAAACGAGAAAACCCAAAAATTTGCCTGAGGCAACCCCAAATGCATATTTTTCTGGATTAAGTTTCATATTAAATTTTTGTAAAATTTCAAATGTAACAGATAAATGAGAAATATGATCATGAGAATGCTGGGTTTTGACGAGCATATCGTCTATATATACCTCCATAGTTTTTCCTAAATGTTCTTGGAACATTTTGGTGACCAACCTTTGATAGGTTGCTCCAGCATTTTTGAGACCAAAGGGCATTACTTTATAACAGTAAGTCCCCCTGTCTGTGATGAAAGAAGTTTTTTCTTCATCATTGGGGTCCATTTTAATTTGGTTGTACCCCGAATATGCATCTAAAAACTCAAAAGTTCATGTCCTGCAGTTGCATCAATTAACTGAGCTATATGCGGTAAAGGGAAAGAATCTTTTGGGCAGGCTTTGTTAAGATCCATAACATGGATCCAAGGTCTCCCCATGATCATATTGTAAGCCATTTCCATATCTACTACCTGAAATTTAGTTTCTTTAACAACACCCGCAGCAAAAGTTGTTATAATTACCTCTCCTTTTGTTACCACACTTGAATTGTCGAACCCGGACAATGTATGCGCCTTAGGTATCATTTTGTCTTCAGCTTGCATTTCACGTAATACCCTTAATAGTATAATATTTACGGAACTTCCTGGATCAATCAAAACTCGTTTTACATTAGTATCATGTACAAGTAAAGATATTACCAGTGCGTCGTTATGTGGGGTCATTACTCCTTCGGTATCTGCATCATCGAAAGAAATACTTTCATTTTCTAAAACCTGCCGTACCTGTTTCCCGTGTGTTATCTTTACTTTATAAACCTTGTTGGAAGTCGTATATGTTACACCGTGAATATCTTCTCCCCCACTTATAACATTCATGGTCTCTTGGGTGAAGGGTGCTTTGGTGGCTCTTGCCTATTTTTCATATAGGCTTGCTTACCTTTCTCACTAAATAACTCAGTGAGATACCCTTGTTTCAATAGATGATCCACTTCACTTTGTAAGAATCTACATCCTGAAGTTTTATGCCCGTGATCATTGTGGAATTCACACCAATGGTCTGGATTGCGTCTATGTGGATTTGACCGCATCTCTTTTGGTCATCGTACCTTATCTCCCATGCTCCTCAAAACAGCTACGAGCTCGGAGGCAATGACATTAAAGTTATATCCACCGAACCTTGCCTTTAAACTTCTGTCATCATCTCGTGACTCTTGTCTGTTTCGGTCATTTCTAAACCTTGATGAAGAACCAGATTCCATGTTCCTCGATTTTTGATCATATCGTTGACTATCCTGCTTTGACAGTGAGTCTTTCCCTGCAGGTCCCATATATGGATCGTACCTGTTTTTACCTGATCTTTTTCCGGTTTCTGATCTCCTGGAATTGCTCCTTTCTTCATGATGAAACTGAGGTACGATATCCTCCTCAATTCGCAACTTCGTACTATACCTGTTATAAACGTCATTCCACGTAGTTGCAGGGAACTCTCGAAGGCTTTCTTTAAGTTTTCTCGTGGCTTCTAAACTTTTGTCATTTAAGTTGCTTGCAAAAGCTATTGCATCCCAGTTATCAGGTACACGAGGTAAAGTCATCCTCTCACGTTGCAATCTATCAACAAAATCTCTAAGCAACTCTGAGTCCCTCTATTTAATTTTGAAAATGTCTTCCATTCTTTTTTCAACCTTTTGAGCTCCCGAGTGTACTTTAATAAAAGAATCTGCAAGCTCAGCAAAAGAGTTTATAGAATTTTCAGGTAAAAGAGAATACCAGGTTAATGCACCCTTGGTGAGTGTTTCTCCAAATTTCTTGACCAACACTAATTCAATTTCTTGCTTGGTCAAGTCGTTGCCTTTTACACCTGTAGTAAATGCAGTTACGTGATCACGTGGGTCTGTTGTGCCATCATATTTCGAGATGTCAGGCATTTTGAACTTTTTAGAGATTGAAAGGGGGGCAACACTTGGTTTCCAAGGTTGTTGTGAGTATTTATCCACATCCACTCCTTTGATTACAAGGGGAACTCCAGGGATTTGCTCGATGCGCTCATTCTGTTCCTTAAGTTGTTTCTGCAAAGTTAGTACTAAATTTTGCAAATGAGAATTATTTGAATTACCTGGTTCTCCTTCCTGTGAATCACTGTAGGTTGCTCCATTACCCGAATTAATCAGCCCAGAACGGGGATTTTCCAACGTGTTGTCATTTGGTGTTGACAGTGCAGCAGGTAATCGACGGATTAGAGCTTCTAAAGCTTTGTCAACCCGTGCGTCAATTATTTTCTGTAAAACCTCATCTCTTCCATCAACATGCTTAGATTGATCATTAAGAGTGCCCTCACGAGATCCACGTGGAGAACCTTGAGGGGAAAGATCATCACGTTGATCTCCATCCACTTGATGTGCTTGATTTTCATGAATGTTTTCGTTGTTGTTTGACATGATGATAACAACAGGTAGGATGTAACGTAAAAAGAATAGATTATCAGCTTCCCGGTAACGGAACCAATTTGTTTAACCAAAAATCTGAGTCTTTGGTCAAAGCTAGAAATAAAAAGAAATTCGGGTTACTGATAATCTGGAGACAAAAATAATAGAAGACTTCTGAGAATAATAAAGTAATAAGTAGTTTTGTATTTCAGTGTAATCTCAATAATATTTCATGTCCCCACAGATGTTGAGTCCTTCTCCTTTTATAGTTGATTCTAGGAGAAAGTGTAATGCCTTTGTCTTAATAAGACAATTATGAGCAATAAATGACATTAGAAGAAACGTTACACAATCATTTCTATTAATTCAAATTCTCTAACGTATTTGATATTTAATGCTGTATTTAGACTCTTTTACGTCATCAGATTCGTATCTTCAACTTCTTCCGATCTTCGGTCTCTAAATGACTCGAATAGGTACGAGACTCGTGCCATTTTGAGTAACGGTCCATACCTATGTTTCTTTTTTCTCCCCATATCTGTTGTCGCCCGTGCCTCTTGACTATTTATTGCGTTTTGACCTTTTGACCAGTCCACGTGTCATGACACGTCATCTTCAATATTCAGACTCATTTTTTTCCCAATACAATACTCACGGGCGAAGCCACCTTTTGCTGAGGGTGATCAATTGACCACGCTTCGTCAAAATATTATTAAAAATTATACTATGTATATAAGTAAAATATTATATTTTAGATATATATAATATATATTTAACCCCCTTGGTCAAGATTTTTTTTATTTCTTTCAAGTGTTAACATACTTGGAGAATTTTATGGCGTCGCCCCTGGATAAACTTAATCAGAAGTATCTGTTCAAGTATTTGCATTAAACTCTTTATTCGAATAAGAAATTTTTTGGCATGAATTTAAATTAGTCACACCAAAACGGATTGTAACTCAAAGCAGACATTGTTTGAAAACCAAAAACAAATAAAAAAATAAAAAAAGAAGTAGAAAAAGTAAAGCTAAGTATTCCTAGTCCTACAGTGGCGGCAGTGGAAATGCATTTTTCAGCTTAACACGCGTTTATAGCAGCAGCCGCTTGAACGTTGAATCGTCCCTTTTCTCTTCAAAAAATCCATCATTCTCAGCTATTGCCTATTGGCCATGTCGCTCTAGGGCTTGCAACCCTAACCTTCTTCCTCTACTTCTCTCTCCTCGCAATTTTAGGTATCAGCTCACTCTTATCCCATTCAATTTTCACTATTACATACAGATCTGTTTTTTTTTTCTTTCTGTGTATAATATCCCGATGTATTTACATTTCCCCTTAGTTCAGTTCAGTATAAATTTGGTGTTCTATTTATAACACTGTGTTACACCGCCTATGTGAACTTGACACCTGATAGTTTAGCATTATTGCGTAGTTGATTCATTTATAATATGAGGTTTTAAATTTTGTATTAACGAAGCTGCTCGTCGAACATTTCTGCTTTTTTTTCCCCGGGACATATTTTGGTTCATTTAGGAGATAATAGGTTATAATTTTAGATTTAGCAGCTGTTTAAATTGTTGTTTCAGGGAAAATGAACTGATAAATATTTACCTCTTAAGAATTCGAACTCTGCTATAGACAAAAGGTTGGTAAAAAAGCGGCAAAGTGTAGAGAGGCGGGCCTATTATCCACTGAGTTTGAATCGTGCGCCATTGGTCCTCGGCAATTTCTCGATTATAAAAAAAAAAGAATCACCACTTAGGGCTTTGGTTTCTTCAATAAATACACTTCGGAGTCTATTCAAAGTTCTACTTATTGATTCTTAATGTTGATTGATTGAAAGTTCTATAATTGAAAATGTTGGTTGATGGCACTTTGTTTGCTGTTTGGCTCAGATTACTCATTCTAGTATATTTTGATGGGTGGGCCCAATATCTACCGAGTTTGAACTGTATGCCACTAGTCCTGGGTGATTTCTCAGTTATTTAAAAAACAAAAACGATAAAATTTACCTTTTAGGGGGGTTTGGTTTCTTCCATAAATACACTGCACAGCTGATTTGACTATTGATTGATTGAAAGTTCTATAATCAAAAGATGTTGATTGACTTTTTTTTTTTGGCTGTTTGGCTCAAATTACTCATTCTAGTATTTTCTCTATTGTTCATCTAGGTTGTTATCGATGTATAATGATTGTTGTTAAGGTTTGAATTAGGTCGAGGAATTATTAAAACTTTCCAAGAGTTCATTTAGATTTCAGAACTTAAGTTGCAGTAATGGCGTGGTTTAGAGCTGGTTCTAGTGTGGCAAGGCTTGCCATTAGAAGGGCTCTGTCGCAGGGTGGTTCTTACGTCCCAAGAACTCGCGTTCTTCCATCACAAGGTCGGTGTTTTCACACCACAGTTGCCAGGCCGAAGGCACAAGCTGCTCCTGTCCCTAGACCAGTACCACTCTCTAAGTTGACTGACAGTTTCTTAGATGGAACGAGCAGCGTCTACCTTGAGGAGCTTCAGCGAGCCTGGGAGCAAGACCCAAATAGTGTTGACGAGTCATGGGATAACTTCTTTAGGAATTTTGTTGGACAAGCTGCCACGTCGCCTGGGATTTCAGGTCAGACGATCCAAGAGAGTATGCGTCTTCTGTTGCTCGTGAGAGCTTATCAGGTCAATGGCCACATGAAAGCTAAGCTGGATCCATTAGGTTTGGAAGAGAGGGAAATTCCTGATGATTTGGATCCAGCATTATATGGGTTCACTGAAGCTGATCTTGATAGAGAATTCTTCCTTGGTGTTTGGAGGATGTCTGGATTCTTGTCTGAGAATCGTCCCGTGCAAACTTTGAGGGCAATATTAACACGGCTTGAGCAGGCTTATTGTGGAAGCATTGGTTACGAGTACATGCATATTTCTGATCGTGATAAATGTAATTGGTTGAGGGAACGGATTGAAACCCCAACATCTATGGAGTACAATCGTGAGCGGCGTGAAGTTATTCTTGACCGGCTGATGTGGAGTACACAGTTTGAGAACTTCTTGGCCACAAAGTGGATGGCAGCGAAGAGATTTGGGCTTGAAGGTTGTGAGACCTTGATTCCTGGCATGAAGGAGATGTTTGACAGGGCAGCAGATCTTGGAGTTGAGAGCATAGTTATTGGGATGCCACATAGAGGAAGATTAAATGTTTTAGGTAATGTTGTTCGAAAGCCACTAAAGCAGATTTTCAGTGAGTTTAGCGGCGGCACAAAACCTGGGGATGAAGCTGGTTATGTGGGAACTGGTGATGTTAAGTATCACCTGGGAACTTCTTATGATCGGCCTACTAGGGGTGGGAAGAGAATTCATCTATCTTTGGTTGCAAATCCAAGCCACTTGGAAGCTGTGGATCCGGTTGTTATTGGAAAAACTAGAGCAAAGCAATATTACAGTAATGACGTGGATAGAACAAAGAACATGGGTATTTTACTCCATGGTGATGGTAGTTTTGCAGGACAAGGTGTTGTCTATGAGACACTGCATCTGAGTGCTCTTCCAAATTACTCGACTGGTGGGACCATTCACATTGTGGTAAATAATCAAGTGGCGTTCACTACTGATCCAAGGGCTGGAAGATCATCTCAGTACTGTACTGACGTCGCAAAGGCTTTGAATGCTCCAATTTTCCATGTCAATGGTGATGATGTTGAGGCGGTTGCTCATGTGTGTGAACTTGCTGCAGAATGGCGCCAGAAATTCCACTCAGATGTTGTGGTTGATATTGTCTGTTATCGTCGTTTTGGACACAATGAAATTGATGAACCGTCCTTCACCCAGCCTAAGATGTATAAGGTTAGTTTCACTGAATTTTTTTGTGCTTTATACATAACTACTGTTGAATTTAGATTTGGGGCGCAATTCACTCTGTTTACCTTCCTACTGTGAATTGTGACCAACTATGAAAGAATCCATTTAGCTTCTGCTTGAAGCAATGGATCTTCTTATATTCTGTATGACAACACTGATATCTTTATCATTTTATGTCTTGCAATAGATCATCAGAAATCATCCTTCATCATTGGAGATCTATCAGAACAAACTCCTAAAATCCGGCCAGGTGACAAAAGATGATGTGGAAAAGATACATAACAAGATTAATAGAATCCTTAATGAAGAGTTCGTTGCTAGTAAAGATTATGTCCCTCAAAAAAGAGATTGGCTTTCTGCCTTTTGGGCTGGGTTTAAGTCTCCTTCACAGCTTTCACGTGTTCGAAACACTGGGTATGCTTTTAGTGGTCATTTAACTTCAAATGATTTATTTCTAAGCTTGAATCATGAGACTCAAAATATGTGCCATTCTGCAGTGTCAAACCCGAGATCTTGAAGAATGTTGGGAAAGCAATCACAACGCTGCCAGATGATTTTAAGCCTCACAGGGCAGTGAAAAGGATTTTTGATGATCGCCGAAAAATGATTGAGACAGGGGAGGGTGTTGACTGGGCAGTTGGAGAAGCACTTGCTTTTGCAACATTGCTTGTGGAAGGTAATCATGTTAGGTTGAGTGGTCAGGATGTTGAGAGAGGAACTTTCAGTCACAGACATTCTGTTCTTCATGATCAGGAGACAGGGGCACAGTACTGTCCTCTTGATCATGTTATGATGAACCAAAATGAAGAGATGTTCACCGTGAGCAACAGGTATGTTCTTATAACTGTTTTTTTTCCTAACCCAGTTTATGAGGTTGCATTCTTGAGATATTTTATCTTTAGTATGCCAGTTTTCGCTGGATATTTTTTTTTTCTCTATTTGTTAGGATATTGAATTTCCATTTGATCTCTGCTGAATGATGCTAGTCGTCAGTGGGCAGATTCCCTCAGTCATGTAAATATACTTCTGACTGCGTATCAGAATATGCCTAACTTGATCCTCGATTTTGTCAGGGAAAGCTCTTCTGTCTAAGAACTAGATCAACTTACTGAAAAGTTCACATTTGATATCCAGCTCACTTTAGGAGCAAACATTTATGTGTGTGTGTGAGTGGGTGAAGTTTTCTTCTGCTGTAAAGTATGTCCTGTTTGTATGCATGTATGTTTCGTCCTGATCTAGTCATTCGTGTTTGTATTTCGTCCCTTCTCAAGTCTTGGTTTCTGTTATGAGAAGCTTTCTTCTGCTGTGAAGTATGCCTTGTTCCCTCTCTGAGGAACCAGGAAGTTGATACTCTGGGAGAATTATTATGTTTATGGAGTGGCAAGCTTTTGTTATTTTTTCATGAATATGATTAGTCCCAAACTTCCAGTCCATCTGTAGAGTAACTTGTGGTTGTGGATTATTTTGTTTATCGAATGTGGTTATTTATCAACAGTATCTAATATACGATCCTTAAGATCAATATATAACTCTGTATTCACTCTTATTTCTATGCAGCTCCCTCTCTGAGTTTGGTGTTCTGGGATTTGAATTGGGTTATTCAATGGAAAACCCAAATTCATTGGTACTTTGGGAAGCTCAATTTGGTGATTTCGCCAATGGAGCTCAAGTAATATTTGACCAGTTTGTGAGCAGTGGAGAGGCGAAGTGGTTGCGCCAGTCTGGGTTGGTTGTGCTTCTGCCACATGGTTATGATGGCCAGGGCCCTGAGCATTCAAGTGGACGTTTGGAACGTTTCCTCCAGGTGCGTAGCTATTTTTCACACTAATAGAAGCTGCGTTTCTGATATTTAGGAAGTTTCTCTTTCCATTTTGGCTAAGGAGCATTTACCAAGTCATGAAATATGAATATGATGTGACATGGTTGAAAGAAAAGAAAAGATACAAGAGGTTGGAACCA
This sequence comes from Nicotiana tabacum, assembly GCF_000715075.1. NCBI lineage: Eukaryota > Viridiplantae > Streptophyta > Magnoliopsida > Solanales > Solanaceae > Nicotiana > Nicotiana tabacum. The sequence goes on along the minus strand of NC_134090.1, from coordinate 156,754,007 downwards.
TGTGATTCCATGCACAGGATTGTGCCTAGAAGTGTGCTAGGTTTATATAGAATATAAGGTCCAGCTTATGTACTACAGCGAAGTGAACGATTTGTTTTTAAAAGACTTATCTAATGGTGATGTTTTATCTTCCTTTAGAGTCCTGCATCTTCTACTTTCAGGGTTATGAGGATGGGGTTGGTCAAATTCTCCATTGACTGGCTACATGTTGGTTAACCATTGAATCAATTGAAGGCATGGTCTAAGATGGTTTTGGGTTCGTCTTTTATGTTTCTTCACTTTTTTCCCCAATAAATGGGTGATGATTATCACTAGATCTGGGAGGCATTATGAAAGTTGTGTTCCTTTGATTGCTTCAACAAAGTATGATTACCTTTGTTTTTTGGTCAACTTAATGAGATGATTTTCCATGGCAGATGAGTGATGACAACCCATTTGTTATCCCAGAGATGGAACCTACACTACGAAAGCAGATTCAGGAATGTAATTGGCAGGTGGTCAATGTAACAACTCCTGCAAATTATTTCCATGTTTTGCGGCGTCAAGTAAGTGCCACTCTTGAGCTCATTAAAGTTTTGTGCGCCTTTTGTTTTCTCATGTGTAGTTCCTCCTCAGATTCACAGAGATTTCCGGAAGCCTCTCATTGTGATGGCCCCAAAGAACTTGCTTCGTCACAAAGACTGCAAGTCAAATCTATCTGAGTTCGACGATGTTCAAGGCCACCCAGGTTTCGACAAACAAGGTACCAGGTTTAAGCGCCTGATAAAAGATCAGAATGACCACTCAGATCTTGAAGAGGGTATCAGACGGCTGGTCCTTTGCTCAGGAAAGGTGTGTAACATACTTCTTTCATTTGATCTGATTCCATTTTTATCTATTATGTTCTTCCTAAGTTTGTGCCATGCAATTTTAAACACATTACTGATGAAGGATTAGTTAAAAGCACCTTTTTCCTCTCTCACTATGCAGATATAAACATCTTTAGATGGCAAGTAAGCACATTAGGCCAACAAACACAATATATTCAAAAACATGATAAAAACCAAATAAGTGTCAATGTATCAAAGGTCGAATTCTGGTTATCCCTAGCGGAGTTGGCAAAGTTGTCGCACCCCTTTTTCATCCCCAACCCCGTTACAAAGGTTAAGTTAAAAGAGTTTTTCCAATTAAAGCGACGTTTTGAATGGGGATCATTTTATTTATTTTGGATTACACTGTTCTTTTCTCCCCACAAGTTTGTAGAGCTAAATTATTTTTTCATGCCTCTTCGCAGATCTATTATGAGCTTGATGAGGAAAGAAAGAAAGCCAATGGGAAAGATGTTGCTATCTGTCGGGTGGAACAGCTTTGTCCTTTCCCATATGACCTTATCCAGCGTGAATTGAAGCGATATCCAAGTATGGCCTCTGAAATATTTGGGCTACCTCTTGCTCATGAAATTAAATGAAAATCTATTTGTGTATGTTTATCCAGAAATTGCATTTTCATATCTTAGATGAAAGCACACAGCATGCCAAACCAGCATCCCTGAAAATGACTGCATGCATACCTCTGTGCCAGGATTTCCAATGGAGAAAGACAATGTCATTGGTCCTTCTGTTAGAGTTAGTAATGCATTGGCACTAAAATCTGGTGATAACTAATTCAAACTTTTTCATATTTTCAGATGCAGAGATAGTTTGGTGCCAAGAAGAGCCAATGAACATGGGTGCATTCCATTACATTGCACCACGCCTTTGTACTGCCATGAAATCACTAGGCAGAGGTAACATGGATGACATCAAGTATGTCGGTCGCGCTCCATCTGCTGCCACAGCCACTGGGTTCTACCAAGTTCATGTGAAGGAGCAGTCTGAGCTTGTGCAGAAAGCCTTGCAACGTGATCCGGTTAACTATCCGTTCTGAAACTGAAGCATTCACGTATCCATAGCACTAGCCTCCAAAAACTGATGCGACAGTAGAATGTTTACTTTTCTCTGTGCCTGTTATAGTACAGTGGGAGTTTCAGTTGTTTGGAAATAAGGCCGTTTTGTTTGTGCTCCTTTTAAAGTTGGTTAAACAATTTTACTAATGCTTTCAAATGTATACGTTTTCAGTTGATAACAATTTTGATCAGTAAGACAACTCGCTCACGGCTCTATCCTAGTTCTTTCTTCCCTTTGAAGGTTCTTGATCTCGTCTCCTTTTTCCCTTCAGACAAACGGCTCTGGTTTGTGTGTGCGTGTGTTTTTTTATTCGGCTCTCTTTGCAATATCCACTAAATAAAGAGAAAAAGCCAAAACTAAACAAAGTTGGTGGGTGGATCGAGGGGGTTGTACATAAGAATCATGTTTCATATGAAATGATTCGTATATTCACAGTATAAAGGGGTAAAAACCAAAAAGAAAAGAGATGGTGGTAGATAGATTTGGAAGGGGGGGGGGTTCATAAGAATGTATCCCATATCCAATATCCAATAACAATAAAGGAACAAAAGAGGGTGGAACGCAAAAAGAAAAAGAATTGTGTTTAGCAGAGAAACATACCTTAAAAAGAAAATGTTTAGTGGCGAAAGGTTCCCACATCGGCTGAGACAGAAGAAAGCAAGGAGCTGGAGTACTATAAAGACATGAGAGGGAACAACATCAAACATACTTACCTGGACGGGGTTAATGGGCGATCAAGAAGGCCCATGGCCTAGGTTGGTGACCTCCATTGCACTTTGGAGGGGTGCCCACCTAAGGTCGGCCCAAGTGGCCGAGCCTACGTCATAATTTGTGACAGTGGGGGCCTGCGTTCGCGCGGCCCCTACCCAAATCTTAGTACTAAAGCTTTTGTTCTCTGGGCCTGAGAAGTTACTCTTGTATGGTCGGGCCAATAAAGTCTCCGCAAAATGGAGGAAGGATGTTCCTATTTACAGTCTGGGCCGACTTAATTTTGAACATTTCCTTATTAGTCCAGTATGAGTTAACAGGAATTCAAACCAATCAAATAACTTGTGCAGAAAAAAGAAAATAATAAGCAAAATAATACCCACTCGGTTCGCTTCAATGAAGTTAAAAGTGGACATTGGTTATACTACGCTGCATTTATAGGAGATCTGTTTTCTCTATTCGTGACACATTCAGATACTTGATCGAGCATAAGCAAAACTCTTGAAATTATATATGATGTATAAACAACTTTTGATAATTAACTACTAAGTGATAGAGAAGAAACATGGCATCCCCTTCTTTGGATGGAGAGGTTGGCTTTATAGGGATTTCAAATTACAAGCCCAAATCTCTTCTCGCCTATTGTGCCCAAATGCCAAATAACGCTAGTGCTTCTCTTTTTGGCCAATGGTTAAACATGACAGTGTAAAAATTTCACGGGTATCCTATTCGTCTCCCTCATTTAATATATACTTATTTTTTAAATTTTTTTTAATTTGTACGCACTTTTTAAACAATTTCAGTCTCCTTTCTCCCCGCCCTTCTCCAATACTCTACACCATTATAGAAAACCAGCTTTGCCATGAGAAACAAAGGCTTCTCCAATACTCGCACCATTATAGAAAAAATAAACAATGATGTCTCAGCACTTGTAAGGTCCAAAATTGGTGTTATTGACACCAAATTCAGCGTTCATTGTAATGTTGAATGAAGAGTTTTTTGCATTTTTAGACAACACTATCATTATGTACAATGAAGAGGAGAGTGATTGCAATTTGAAACAGAATAGAGAGTGCAACAAAAATTAAGAATTTCTTGTATGGAGTTGGCTGATTCTTCAGCTTGCTTTGCATGTCCGTTAATCTGAAGTTGATGTTCCCTCTTCTACTTCCATTTATATAGTGTTGAAGTTTTTACAAATGAACTAAATAATTTCAGCATCTTCTGTTGAAGTTTTTGAAAAAGCTTATCCAGGACAAAAAAATTTCAGCATATTTAGTGCTGTAGTTTTTACAAATGACCTAAATAATTTCAGCATCACAACACTCAGCTACTAGAATGTTTAAGTTCAGCAAATAGAGAACAAAACTTCAGCACTAGTGGTCTACTTCAAGCTCGACTACTAGAATGCTGAAGTTTTGCGTGATTGCATTTGCTATTTTAGCCCCGTATGCTAAAGTACCGCGAAAAAGTGGGTACGTTTGCAATTTTTTTTGCAAAGCGGACACAAATTAAAATGTGACCCAAAAAACGGGTATAGATGCAAATTCCCCAAAGTGAACATTAATAGATGGGAGCATATGTTCAACTGAACCTAATATTTTGGTTACCGAGCGCGTTGCTAATATACTGCTTACGAGTTTTGCAGAATCCCTTAGCTTTTGGCTAAATTATTGTATTCTTGTTCAAAAATGCACTTAATATATGTAAATAAATAATTCAGTACACAATTAGTTGTCTTTTTAGAATTCAAAACACAAACTTAAAATTCTTACTCCTCCTTTATTAACTATTAAGTATAGACATATGTGAAAAGTCACCGAATGTCAAAAATATAAATTTTCGAACCCAAAATTTAAAAAGTCAATAAATTTAACGTTAAAAATCTTAAAAGTTAAATCGATTAAAATTAAGTCCCAGATTCATTTCTGACTAGGAATGATCTGTTGAGTTTTGGATTGTTGAGTTTTTGTTTAAGATGAAATAGTCTTAAAATGAGAGTGAATGGGAAATGAGATTTGGATTTGGATTTGGATTCGGATTTGATCAAATGATCGATCGATTGGTTAATTATTTGGACCAAATTTATTTGTTAATAGTGAATATTCACGTGATATAATCCGTGTTTGTAACGGATGTTTTCCAATCCGTGTATTGTTTTGCACCAAGAAAGCAACAAGATGCCTAGTGCACCTCCCACCATGGCCAAGTGCTCCTCCCACCAAGCAAGTGTTCATTCCACCATGTAAGTGTTTCCTCCATGATATCCTAATGCTTGTTCCACCATGGAGGGGGCGGATTTCTCTCACATGACTGCTATAAATAGAGCAGAAGTTGTAGAGAAAGGAGAACACACCGGAAAAAAACACTCGAAACACTCAGTATACAATTGATATACACTCTGTATATAATTGATATACACTCTGTATACACTGTGTATACACTGGAAAAACGAATTGCAATCTGATATCCTCTTCAGTAAGAATTCAACATCGGCTATACATTGCATTCCTTCCTCTCGGAATTTTTATTCGACTTCTGAGTTCTCCTCCCTTGTTCTGCATTGTTTTAAAACTACAAACAAAGCAACTGTAAGTGTGATTTGCTGGCGAACTTTGCGTTCACTGAAATACTGGGGTTTGAAGTACTGCTACACCAGTGTGTAATTCGTTCTATCCTGGGAGGAAATAATCCATAACCTTGGGTACTAGGAGGGGATTAAATTCCTTAAGGAAACACTGTGAATTCAGTGTGCTCGAATTAATTTTTGTTTCAGTTATATCATTTATATTTACGTATGTTACTGCTGTAGGTAGCTGATAAAGAGGATAATATATATCTAAGAGTGGAAAAGTTAAAACTTGATCTTCCATCATTCCATATTTATACCAGATAAGAAGTACTATATAGGAAACAACAACAACATGATCTTGTTGGAATTTATTTATTTTATTTAATTTCCTGTTTTGTTTTTTAGTTTCTTGGAAAAAGTTTGAAATTATGATTTACTAAGTGGATTTAGTGAATGGTAATGTAGTGGCACAAGTAGTAAGGTTGAAGGCTTTAGCTGAGATGATGTAGCAACATAATGGATCAGTTGGTATTTTCTGATTTTGCTTAATTCATTAACTTCTCTGCCAATATTATAAAAAGTTTGAGTCTTGTTCAATTACATATTAGTTTTACAAAACTAAAGTATTGACTTCAATCAATTTCCTATACTAATTAATTTTTCTAACCAACCGCCCCAATGATCGAGCTAGAAAGTCCCACTTTCTTATAATCTTTACAATAAGAAGTACTATACAGGAAACAACAACAACATGATCTTGTTGGAATTTATTTATTTTAATTTTTGTATTTGTGTTACTTTTATTATTCTGGAAACTTAAAACCTTTGTGGTTTTGTGTACTCCCATTTGGAGAGTAAAGCCTTCATGGCGTTTTGTTGGAGATTAAAATCTACGTGATTTTTCACTCCAGTTTTAAACGTTTATTAAACGTTTGTCTGTGTCAGTTTTACAGTAAAAATGGCGAATGACGGAAATCAAGCTGTTCCGACGATGACTGCCAACGCATCGACAAATCGAACTCCGGCGTTGGCACCGGCAGAGAAACCCGGAAAATTTTCCGGGATGGATTTCTAGCGCTGGCAGCAAAAGATGTTCTTCTACTTGACTACGTTATGTCTACATAAGTTCATCAAGGAAGATGTTCCTGATCTTCCAGATGAAACTCCAGAGAATGATAACTTTCTCGTGATTGAGGCGTGGAAGCATTCTGACTTCTTGTGCAGGAATTATATTCTTAGCTGACTGGAGGATAATCTGTATAATGTATACAGTGGCGTGGAGACGTCAAAAGAATTGTGGAATGCGCTTGAAAAGAAATACAAAACTGAAGATGCCTGGATGAAGAAATTCGCCGCTGCAAAATTTTTGGACTACAAAATGGTAGATAGCAAGTCTGTTATTACCCAAGTCCAGGAGTTACAAGTGATTATTCATGATCTACTTGCTGAAGGTATATTTCAAATGAATGCAAAAGTTGAAAGTAAAATTTTTAGTAATTTTACTAACGGAATTTTAATTGAAGGTCTTGTCATCAATGAGACATTCCAAGTATCAGCAATAATTGAGAAGTTGCCTCCATTATGGAAGGACTTTAAAAATTATTTGAAACACAAACGAAAGGAGATGTCCCTTGAAGATCTCATTGTTCGATTGAGAATCGAAGAGGACAATAAAGCTGCTGAAAGGAGAGGCCGTGGAAATTCAACAATAATGGGAGCAAATATTGTTGAAGATAACAAAAAGAGAAAGAAGGCTTCTGGTCCGAAATACAACCCAAGCAAGAAGCGGTTCAGTGGAAACTGCTACAACTGTGGGAAAACGGGACACAAATCTACGGAGTGTCGTGCTCGGAAGAAAGACAAGCAAATGAGTCAAGCAAACATGGTAGAAAAGCATGATGATGTTGATGACTTGTGCCCATGCTTTCTGAATGCAACCTGGTAGGAAACCCAAAGGAGCGGTGGATTGATTCTGGAGCCACTCGCCATGTTTGTGCTGTGAGAGAAGCATTTTCTACATATGCTTCTGCTGGACCCGAAGAGACGCTTTCTATGGGAAATGCTGCTACAACAAACATTGAAGGATACGGTAAGATATTTCTCAAGATGACTTATGGCAAGGTCATGACTTTGAACAACGTCCTTCATGTTCCCGAGATTAGGAAGAACTTAGTCTCTACTGGACTTCTTGTAAAGCACGGTTTCAAGTGCGTTTTTGTATCTGACAAGGTAGTGATTAGTAAGAATGAAATGTTTGTAGGAAAATGTTACCTTACTGAGGGCCTTTTCAAGCTGAATGTAATAGTTGTTGAAACTAATAATAAAACTTCAGCTTCTTCTTACTTACTTGAGTCAAATGATTTATGGCATGTACGTTTGGGTCATGTCAATTATAAAACCTTGCGAAAAATGATTAACTTGGAAGTATTGCCTAAGTTTGAATGCGAAAACTCAAAATGTCAAATATGTGTGGAATCTAAGTATGTTAAACATCCTTATAAGTCGGTTGAAAGGAATTCAAATCCTTTAGACTTAATTCACACAGATATTTGTGACATGAAGTCAATACCATCTCGCGGTGGAAAGAAGTATTTCATAACTTTTATTGACGATAGTACTCGATATTGCTATGTTTACTTACTTAATAGTAAAGATGAAGCAATAGACGCATTCAAGCAATACAAAAATGAAGTTGAAACGCAACTTAACAAGAAAATCAAAATGATAAGAAGTGATAGGGGTGGTAAATATGAATCTCCTTTTGAACAAATATATTTAGAATATGGAATTATTCATCAAACAACAGCCCCTTACACGCCCCAATCCAATGGGATTGCGGAAAGAAAGAATCGTTCATTAAAGGAGATGATGAACGCATTGTTGATAAGTTCTGGTTTGCCACAGAACTTGTGGAGGGAAGCTGTTCTTACGGCCAGCCGAATACTAAATCGAGTACCCCATAGCAAAACACAATTCATTCCATATGAAAAATGGAAAGGAAGGAAGCCCAACTTGAATTATTTTAAAGTGTGGGGGTGTTTGGAAAAAGTGCAAGTTCCTAAACCCAAAAGGGTAAAAATAGGACCGAAAACAGTTGATTGTGTTTTCATAGGATATGCGACTAATAGTAAAGCATATCGATTTCTGGTTCATAAATCAGAAAATCCCGACATTCATAATAATACGGTTATAGAATCAAATAATGCTGAGTTCTTTGAAAATATATATCCGTATAAAAAGGAATGCGAGTCGATTGGTGAAGGATCTAAACGACCCCGGGAAGAAACAAAAGAAAGTACATTTAATCAGGGGGATCCAAGACGTAGTAAACGTCAAAGAACGTCTACTTTGTTTGGACCAGATTTTGTGACTTTCTTATTGAAAAATGAGCCTCGAACATTCAAAGAAGCTATGTCTTCTTCGGAATCATTGTTCTGAAAAGAGGCACTCAATAGTGAAATAGAATCCATATTGAACAACTATACATGCGAATTGGTTGATCTTCCTCCTGGAAATAAACCTTTGGGTTCTAAATGGATTTTTAAGAGAAAAATGAAAGATGATGGCACTATTGATAAATTTAAGGCAAAACTTGTTATCAAAGGGTATAGACAACGAGAAGGTCTTGACTACTTTGATACATACTCCCCAGTTACAAGGATTACGTCCATACGGATGTTAGTAGCATTAGCTGCAGTGTATGGTCTTGAAATTCATCAAATGGATGTTAAAACGGCCTTCTTAAATGGAGAGTTGGAGGAAGAAATTTACATGGAACAACCTGAAGGGTTTGTGGTTCCAGGTAAAGAAAATAAGGTATGTAGACTTGTTAAGTCCCTTTACGGACTAAAACAAGCACCCAAACAATGGCATGCGAAATTTGACCAAACAATGTTGTCAAATGGTTTTAAGATAAATGAATGTGATAAATGTGTGTACATTAAAAATGTTCCAAATCACATAGTCATTGTTTGCCTATATGTGGATGATATGCTGATAATGAGTAATAACATTGCCAACATAAATGCTACTAAGCGTATGCTAACTAGCAAGTTTGATATGAAGGACTTGGGAATTGCGGATTTAATTATGGGGATTAAGATCCAAAAGACTCCTCAAGGTCTGGCATTGTCACAATCTCATTATATTAAGACATTACTTGAAAAATTCAAGCACTTGGGCTTTAAAGTTGCAAAGACTCCAATTGACGTAAATCTTGCACTAGCAAAGTATAAAGGCCAAAACATATCACAATTAGATTATGCTCGTGTGTTGGAATGCTTAATGTACATCATGAATTGTACACGACCAGATATAGTTTGTGCTATAAGTAAACTAAGTCGATACACGAGCAATCCAGGTCAATCTCATTGGATGACAATGAAACGAGTTTTGGGATACTTAGAACATACCCAAAACTTTGATTTGCACTGCAGTAAATATCCTGCGGTGATTGAAGGATATTATGATGCAAATTAGATCACTGGTTCAACTGATTCGAAGTCCACAAATGGATATGTATTTACTATTGGTGGAGGAGCGGTATCTTGGAAGTCGTCCAAACAAACATGTATTGCCCGCTCTACAATGGAGGCTGAGTTCCTAGCCTTAGATAAAGACGGTGAAGAAGCTGAATGACTCCGGAATTTCTTAGAAGACATTCCATTTTGGCCCAAACCGTTGGCACCAATATGCATACACTATGATAGCCAAGCGGCAATTGGAAGGGCTGAGAGCGTTATGTATAACGGTAAATCTCGTCATATACAACGAAGAAATAAAACCGTTAGGCAACTTCTCTCTAGAGGAATTATCACGATTGACTATGTAAAGTCAAGTGATAATGTGTCGGATCCACTTACAAAAGGCCTAACTAGAGAGGTAGTTGAGAAATCATCGAGGGGAATGAGACTATGGCCGAGAACAAGTCATTGTGGCGGTAACTCTACCTAGAAGACTGGAGATCCCAAGATCTAGGTTCAAGGAGATCAAACAAAGTCATTAATGACGGTTCAACATTGTCAACAAATTTTTTAGTCCATTCTCGTGATGAGACAATGTTCAGTACCAAGGATAAAACATTAAGGCTTTTTAATGATTTCTAAATTTGATACAGGGTATATCAAATAGTGTATCTACGGGATGACACGTTTAGGAATCACCTATGTAAGTGTGAAGTGTTAGCCGCTTCAAGGAGAATTTTGCAAGGCCAATTCTCTACGCACTTATGAAACCAGGCAGTGTTCATGGCTGAAACGAACACAACAATGAGAACCAAAGACGGTTAAGGGATTGATTGTGTGACTTATGGTTGTCTAGGTATACACTAAAGTTTGACGGTTCAAAGATATCAAATCTACCGATTGACCGAGTATATCCGACATAAGTTCACTGCGGAAAGTTTAAAGGGAACCTACTTATCCAGATACAATTAATTCTTGCTTGCAAATCACACAAGTTTTTCATGCATACTTCCGTGATATAACCATTCCCCATTCATGTGGGGGATTGTTGAGTTTTGGATTATTGAGTTTTTGTTTAAGATGAAATAGTCTTAAAATGAGAGTGAATGAGAAATGGGATTTGGATTTGGATTCGGATTTGATCAAATGATCGATCGATTGATTAATTATTTGGACCAAATTTATTTGTTAATAGTGAATATTAACGTGATATAATCCGTGTTTGTAACAGATGTTTTCCAATCCGTGTATTGTGTTGCACCAAGAAAGCAACAAAATGCCTAGTGCACCTCCCATCATGGTCAAGTGCTCCTCCCACCAAGCAAGTGTTCATTCCACCATGTAAGTGCTTCCTCCATGATATCCTAATGCTTGTTCCACCATGGAGGGGGCAGATTTCTCTCACATGACTGCTATAAATAGAGCAGAAGTTGTAGAGAAAGGAGAACACACTGGAAAAAAACACTCGAAACACTCAGTATACAATTGATATACATTCTGTATATAATTGATATACACTCTGTATACACTCAAACTACACTCTGTATACACTGGAAAAACGAATTGCAATCTGATATCCTCTTCAGTAAGAATTCAACATCGGCTATACATTGCATTCCTTCCTCTCAGAATTTCCATTCGACTTCTGAGTTCTCCTCCCTTGTTCTGCATTGTTTTAAAACTACAAACAAAGCAACTGTAAGTGTGATTTGCTGGCGAACTTTGCGTTCGCTGAAATACTGGGGTTTGAAGTACTGCTACACCAGTGTGTAATTCGTTCTATCCTGGGAGGAAATAATCCATAACCTTGGGTACTAGGAGGGGATTAAATTCCTTAAGGAAACACTGTGAATTCAGTGTGCTCGAATTAATTTTTGTTCCATTTATATCATTTATATTTACGTATGTTACTGCTGTAGGTAGCTGATAAAGAGGATAATATATATCTAAGAGTGGAAAAGTTAAAACTTGATCTTCCATCATTTCATATTTATACCAGATAAAAAGTATTATACAGGAAACAACAACAACATGATCTTGTTGGAATTTATTTATTTTATTTAATTTCCTGTTTTGTTTTTTAGTATCTTGGAAAAAGTTTGAAATTATGATTTACTAAGTGGATTTAGTGAATGGTAATGTAGTGGCACAAGTAGTAAGGTTGAAGGCTTTAGCTGAGACGATGTAGCAACATAATGGATCAGTTGGTATTTTCTGATTTTTGCTTAATTCATTAACTTCTCTGCCAATATTATAAAAAGTTTGAGTCTTGTTCAATTACATATTAGTTTTACAAAACTAAATTATTGACTTCAATCAATTTCCTATACTAATTAATTTTTCTAACCAACCGCCCCAATGATCGAGCTAGAAAGTCCCACTTTCTTATAATCTTCACAATAAAGTCAATATTCATTAAAAGTCCTACTATTATTGTGAGAAATATTATATTCTGTAAAAAAAATAATACTGAAAAATGTTCAGCTTAAAGATAAGACGTTGTACTTTTCATACTTTAGTTTTTTTGCCTCTTGGTACTCTTCAAAGGAAAAAAAGTACTGTAACAAACTAAAATGTTATCCATCCGTTTCTAAAAGATTGACACTATTTTCTTGTTAATTTGTTTTTAAAAAATTGACTTCTTTCAATATTTTTTTTAATAGTAAGCATTTATGGTCACACAAATGTTATAACAGTTTTACAACTATACAAATAATATGGCTTACTTAAGATCATATATATCAAATGTTTTTCTTTCTTTTACGGTTTGTGTCAAGTCAAATTAGAACAATCTTTTTTACCGAAGGAGTAGTATATATTTTCTTTAGATGAAACCAAAAAATTGTGTCCAGGTCATTATTACGAAGGAAGAGCTAAGTAGAGATCATTGTCAAGTTGCTTCTTGAAGATTCAAAACATAATAAATTTGAAAAATACAAGCGTATTAATATTTTGACTAAGTACTCTACTTGAGATCAACTCAATGTATCTTATCTAAGCTTTTAAAAACTAACAAAAATCTATGGCAATGACTTGTCATTTTGCTAAGGTTTGGTCTTGGCGTTATCAGTATTATTAGTCAAAACACCTACCTATTTTGATGAAAAGACGAACAAAGTTTGTCACTAAATTAAGCAAGTTGAAACAGTGTATACAGTCTGAAAAGGATTTTGGGAACGTAGACAATAATCCTACTAATAAGGTAAGGACAAAGCTGTTGTACACAACTGCACGGAATAAGATTGAATTAATTTTTGATATAGAATTTAGGATTATTTTGTTCCACATGTTGTTGGATTTTTGTTTTCGATATAATTAATATCAAGATTATTTAATACCAAAATTGTAATATTATTTCATATGAGATTCAACATGGATTTCTAATACCGGGATTAACAATCGTTGAATAAAAACACCTAAAACACCAAAAAAATCCTTAATTACATTTTTCTTTTTTCTTGTTTACTTTTAAAAATAAAGGTAATATTGTACGCAAAACTATATCCAACTTAAAATTAGATACATGTTTTTCGTGTTTCAGCAGCCTCGTAGGCCAACTGAAGACCGAATAAAGCAGTTCAAATCCGCTTGAAATCTATCCAAGACCTGCCCGACGACTACTTCCAATTCAAGTCGAGCTAATCGACTCCCAACCTAGCTAGATTTGGTGAAAGCAATCAAGCCAAAGTAATACTTATTCCTTCAACGATAAGAGCTGCAGATGAAATAGCAGTGCTATGCCGACATCTACTTAAAGAAGAATAGTATTAGAGTCAAGACCATATACAACTCACCATCATGTGGATACGACTTTGTCACAGTTATCTCAAGACTTCGATTATGTACCCTTATCCACACTTGTGTTATTCAAGGGCTTTGACAATTTATGAAAAGCTTTTTGGAGAAATATATTAAAGAAAATTTTTGTAGAAACAAAACAAGAATATAATTCGATAGTTGTATCTCTATTCAAGTTTTATGAGTACTTTGTGAGTGTTCTCAAACAGTTTCTTTTTTGTTTGTGGAAAGTTTTACCAAAATAAATATTTCTGGAATATAAGGTGCATGTAATTAAGATTTTCGTGGAAGATTAGGATATTTGATGACAAATTGTAGAAGAATGTAGTCTATAATCTAGAAGGCTAATCAGGTAAAAATTTCTTCAAATAATATCTAAAATGGAAGACCACAAAATAAAAGCACAAAAATCTCGGAAATTATTGAGGGTAACTACCACTTATGTGACCTTTTATTCCCCCCTCCCAAATCTCTATGCGCGTGCACACACATACATACTTCTATTTTTTTTTTGGTTTTCTACCGGTGTTAGGTATCTGGATAACGTTCATTAAATAGAAAAAAAAAATATTTTCTATCAATTTTTTTTATTTCTAAGGCTCGAACCGAAATCTCTGTTAATGGTAAAGTGATATTATCCATCTCATCACAACCGTCGCCAATGCAAATTAAGGACCAAATATGTCAAAGTATATATAGTTGAATGTCAATATATAATTTCAATGATGTTAGGGTGGCGAGTTCTTGTCCTTATAAAAGGTCAAGACAATTACAAAAAGGACCCTTTTAATGGTTTTCTCTTCAGTCTAGTTTCTGTTAGACTAATTCATAAGTCAAGAGATAGGAAGAAGTTGGTACAGATAAAAAGTGTTCATATTAGTTGACCACTAGCCTTCCCGTAGTTGTTTAATTGGTATTTTCTTGTTAAACTTGATGTATTTTTTGTTTAATCATTCATATTCAAAACACACTTAGTCGACTAATTTGAATTCGTACCTTGTGTAGCTATTAAAGATACAAAACACACCCTACCAAAAGATTCTCTATGTGAGCACCCTGAAACATCTGATTAAGGATCAAGATATATATCTGAACTATATACCTAATAAAATTTCTAATGCACTTACAAATAAATTTATGCTCTACGTCAAATTATTGAGTTTAGTTGAACCTCATAATTTTAAAAATATAACGGGTTCAATACTAAATTTTTTTAGATTCACTACTAAAAAAAGGGTGGAAAACCGACTGCCAAAATCGACCGATGTTGGTCGGTAATTAGCAAAAATCGATCGAAAACCGGCCGATTCGTGGCGGTCGGTAATCGTATGGTCGGTAGAGCCAACCAACCGACTTTGGTCAGTGATTTCGGTCGGTCAACTAAATTGCAAAAAAGAAAAAATTGCTGAAAAAACCGATCGAAGTCAGCAATTTTAGCTATGTAATTAAAAAATGCACCATTCGAAAATTGAACTCAGGTCTTTACTGTGGCAAGATACTATTCTACCACTACACCATTGGTGCATTTTATTTTAAGACTGTCAATTATTTTATTTATACTCTTTAATTGCATTTTCGCGCGAAAGTAAGTGACCAATGTCGGCCGGTTTTATTAAAAAATAAAACTACCGACGAAATCGATCGGGTTTTTAAAATAACCGACAGAAATAACCAACCGATTTCGGTCGGTTTTTCGAATATTAATTTTAATTTTTTTTAAATAAAAAAACCGACCAAAGTTAGTCGGTCTCTTGAAAAATAAATTTTGTGGGATACAAAAAATTGTTTCCCACATTTTTGCGCCAAAAAAGACCGACCGAAGTTGGTTGGTTTCGTAAAAAAAATTGAAAAATAAAATATTTTGAAAAACCGATCAACTTCGGTCGGTGTTTCGACTGGTTTTTTGATTGACCAAAGTTGATCGGTCGACCGCGGTCGGTTTTGACCGAATTTCTAGTAGTGATTGAATCCATAAAGCCTAAATTCTGAATCCGTCGCTGCTGTCAGTACATATTACGCAAATAAACGTCACGTACAACTACAATTCAATTCTACTACAAAGAAATACTCCAGAGAAGTGTAAAGAAACCCACTAAGATATTTTTGTACTGTTGTCAACTGATGACTTTTAGAAAAAAATATCCAGTTGTACGAACAAGTACATATTGTTTTTACTTACGACCTTCTAGATTTAGACAAGTCCAAAGTTTCCCCTAAAGTACATGTCTGACCTACTCACATCTAAGGTTATCCGTTAGTAGTGTTGCAAGTTCTAGTAATTATATATATGAAATTTCCTCCCAAGTTTCGTAATATAGCACTGCATAAAATAGTTGAATGAATGGCTCAAGAGTATGAAAATATCATCAATAACGTCATATTATTGATTTAGTAAATTGGGTCAAACAAGTAGAATGTAATGTAGTGTGAACAATGAAGGCTAGCTGTAATTAATCTATGGTACACATGCGATGAATGTTGAACGCGATTAGCACACCAAGTTTAGTCAATTATTTAATTAATTAACTAGTTAATAATATGTTTAATTCCGTGTTCTCACATAAATTTCGATTCGATGCATCAAAATATCTGTTTAGCATTTTCATGGGATAATTCTCAATCCATGGTTATTTATGTTTGGTTAGAGGAATTAAAAAAGATAATGCATGATTATTAATGTTTGACGGCTATCTCAGAAAAAATAATAATTTCCGTATAACTAATACTTTGTTTCGTTAATTTTCGCATTAAGTTTTGTAAAACTCTATGTATTTTTTTTATGCGGGATAAAATGTATAATAGGAGATTTAAAGATAAAGATATACTCCAAATATATATAATCACTACATAATATTCTCCTTGTATTATTATTTCTTCCTTAATAATTTCTACATTATTGCTCAGCATATGACAATAATCCTTTTATCATTATATTATCCACTACATTAACATTGTATTCCTTTGCTTAATTAGCATGTGAACAAAACTCCCCTTTCCGACCCCCCAACAGACGACTTAATGATAATAATACTTAGTTGCTGACTTTACATTTTAATTCTTTCAAAGTAAAGAAACCAAAATGGGAAGAACTAATAGAATTTCTAGAAAAATGAAGGTGCCACGAATTTACGTAAATATATATATCGTCATGTAACATGTTGGTTCGCTAGTCAACTCACGACTTTGTTTATGCAAATTGCTAGTACAAGAATATTACTATTATTATTATTATTATTATTATTATTATTATTATTATTATTATTATTATTATTATTATTATTATTATTATTATTATTATTATAGTGTTTTTTTTCTTCTTCTTTTGGCAAGGAGATAAGTAGTATTCGCTAAGCCACATTGTCACGCTTGCGTGATCCATGATGTCAACCCTAGGGGTGACAAACGGGTTGGTAAGGTCGGATGTGGATGGATCGAAAACGGATAATGCAAAAATGGATAAATATTCGACCTCACACATATTTAATACGGATAAAAAATGGGTTACCTGTCAAATAATATGGATATCCATATTATCCATGACTTCTTGAATATGATTAATTTTGGGAGAATTCCTAATTTTTTTTTTATTTGTTTTCCCACCCGGTGTCGGGTACCCGCATTGGAGCCCGACTATATCCGAATTCGCGCCGCGTAGGGCCCCATTCGGGGGGAAGCGCTCCATACCAAGGATTTTTCTCTACCACACTTGAGGAACCTCCATTTTGAGTCTTTGCAAATGTAAAGTTAAACTCATTGGTTATCCATTTTTAAGTGGATAATATGGATCTTATCAATATTTGACCCATTTTTAAAAAGTTTATTATCCATAGTTGATAATACGGATCGATAACTATTTTTTAATCCATTTTGTCATCACTAATCTACCTCAACAAGACTAGGGGCGGAGCTAGGGGCAAAAGGGTTCATCTGAACCCTCTTCAATTCGTTCGAAAATTATATTATGTGTCTAAGGTTAAATCTTTTTTTGTCTATATAAGATGTTGAGATCTCCTTGGCTACTTCACATATTTAATTTTTAATTTCTTGAATTCCTTAGTAAAATTCTTAGCTCCGGCACCGAATAAGACCACTAATTCAAGTTAGCAAAACTACTACATACTCCTTTTAGATTAAAAGCCCCACTGTCATTTCCTAAACAGATAAAGAAGTGTATATAACTTATCCCACAAGAAAGTACACGCCCGATCTCGTCATTACAAAACAATTCAACTAATCCTAGTCAAACTAATCAAACTAAAAACCCTTATAAATAAACAACCTAATTCCCCCCACAAAAACCTGAAATATATTTCATTCTTTCTTCTTCCTACCAAAGTTAACCAAAAACCCCTCGTCCACACCCAATATTCAACCAAAAACAACCATAAAAGAAACAAAAGTACCTACCATTTCTCAAACATTTGCATGAAAATGGTGGTTCTACCCATAAAGAGAGAAAGAGAAGGTGATCTTGATACCATTACAACCATGGCTAATTATTTGATGCTACTCTCACGCCAAGCAAATCATTTTGAGACGATGAACAACTCTCCTAATCGAGTTTTCGAGTGTAAAACTTGCAATAGACAATTTTCTTCATTTCAAGCTCTTGGAGGTCATAGGGCAAGTCATAAGAAGCCAAGATTAATGGGAGAATTGAATTTTCATCAGTTATCAACTTCTCCTCCTAAACCAAAAGCACATGAGTGTTCAATTTGTGGGCTTGAGTTCCCTATAGGCCAAGCTTTAGGTGGGCATATGAGAAGGCATAGGGCTATATTGAATGAGAATAATATTCAAGTTCCTCATCATGTTGTAAAGAAATCAAATAGTCAGAGAGTTTTATGTTTGGATTTGAACTTGACTCCTTTGGAGAATGATTTAGAGTTCAAGTTGGGGAAGTCATCTCCTGTAGTTGATTGCTTCTTGTGATTATAATCACTAGTCTAGAGTTCATGTTATATACGAAGGGGAGCCTCGGAGCAAGGGTAAAGTTATCTCAATATGACCTATATGGAACGGGTTCGAGCTATGGAAGCAGCTTGCATTAGGTTAGGCCGTCTACATCATACCTCTTATAGGGTGCGACCCTTCCTCGGGCCTTGCTTGAACACGGGATGCCTTGTTCACCGGGCTGCCTTTTTTATTTTATTTTATGTTGTATACACTGTCAGTGTAGCATAAACTCTAAATCATATGTAAACAATTACATGCTAGGTTTTTAGTTTTCTTTCTTTTTTCTTGTTATTGGATTTTGCTCTAGATAAGAATTTATTTATTCATTTATACGAGGGATTTAGGAGTCTCTAATCTTGTGGATTTCGTTTTATAGATGGATTATTTAAGATTGTAAAAAGGTTAACTGTATGTGATTATTCATACATAAGCCTGGATGTAATATATATACTATGATTTATATAGAATTATATATACTTGATTATTGTGTTTACACTATGCGTTTGGTATTATCTGTTAGTTGTGGAAAATTTCATACTATCTATTTGTTTCCAGAAATATTGACTATTACATTTGCTTTACTTCAGATCACACGTGAACATTAAAACAAGTATATGGTCATGTTATTCACAGCACTCTTACGATGGTTTTGCATCTTTGACCCGTGATTGATGCTTAATGCTTGGCTGCGTAAATTTTCTTTTCTTTTGACAGTCTTACAAGAGCAAGAAGATTATATACACTTCACATTCATATGAGGAGGGGTGGGAATAGGGATGATAAAAAATGAAGTTCGGGCCTAAACCAACCCCAAAAACTATTGAAGATTTTCCGAGATCAATATATAAAAAGACACATAGACGTCCACATCCCATCACTCAACACAGGATAATAGAAATCGTCCCCAACCCCTCAAGAGAAATTAAAGCAATTTTGAGATTAATTTCATAAAGGGTGTAGCCATATGTATACTATTCAAGCTATGTATATCGTGTAATAAAACTAACAAAACAAATAAGGGAAGAGACGTATCTGAGGCTGCTTACATTGATTAAGTAGGAAAAAAGATAATATATAACACAATCGATCGAGTTAATTGGTGAGATATATATCCTCCATTTCAACCGAATCGTTACAACTTATGTTGCTTGGGCTTTTTAAAATGTTATCTCATTCGTTTCGAATCCTAAAAAATGCATTTTTGGAGACTCCGATTCGGCAATAATTTTAAAAAATCCGAACAATATATTTAGGTCAGAACTTAGATGGGGTGGAGCCACATCTACTAATCTGATGGTTTGGAATTGGAGAAAGGATGAAAATGATTGACAAGGTCAAGGAAGAAGCTGGTCGTACTAAAAATTAAACTAATCCCCAGTGAACCGAGTTATATGGAATATCTATCAGTAAATAGTGATAGTTTAGTATTTGTAATTTTAGATTGCACCATTGTAGAATAAGTCATAATTAAGTGCCAGACCTATAGCCACTTGCCAGTTGGTTCAATAGTATAGTGAAATACAAGGGAGAAATTCAAAACTAGCCAGATTTACAAGGGATCATTCAAAAATAGCTACCGTTTCAAAAGTAATCGAAATTTAGCCACTTTTCATGTAAAGATAAATTTGAACGAAAATACTGTTCAAATTCCGGAAAAGTATTCCAGTATAATATACTGGAGTTCTAGTATAATATACCGGTCCAGCATAATACAATACTGAAACTTTCCGCGTGTTGGTGTTCCAGCATAATATGCTGGAAGTTCATACACAGGTGCACCGATCTCCAGTATATTATGTTGAAACTTTCCGTATTGCAGTAAAATAGTGGCTATTTTTCAATGACTTTGCAAAAATACCGGCTATTTTTGAATGACTAGTCTGAAAACTGGCTAGCCCGTGCTATTTTTACGAAATACAAGGTACCAATCTTATCAATGACACTTTTCTCTTTTACCCTCTTCTCTTTCAACATGTTTGCCCAAATAACCTTCAAAATCTGTTCATTTGAAGAGTATTTTTTTTTTGGAAGTGGTTTTGCAAAAGTTACTTTAGAGTTAGTATGCTAGGCGTCTTGATACTATTTATTTGTCTGGTACGTCTAGTACATATCTATTTATAAGTGAATCCAGAATCTAGAGTTTGTACATTTAGAACAGTATAATTTTATTATATGTACACCTTTTAAATTTATATATTTACATAGTACAAATACGGTTTAATTAATTCAATTGAACCTGCATATTCCACCTTACATCTGTATCTCGTCTCCCCTAGTATATAATCACAAAAAACAATCAACTACAGAACCGTTTTCTTCAACTTGAACTCTAAATCATTCGGGGTGTCAAGTTCAAATCCAAACATAAAACTCTTGGACTCTTTGATTTATTTACAACATGAACTTGAATATTTTCATTTAACATAGCTCTATGCCTTCTCATATGCCCACCTAAAGCTTGACCTATAGGAAACTCAAGTCCACATATTGAACACTCATGTGTTTTTGGTTTAGGAGGAGAAGTTGGCAACTGATTAAAGTTCAATTCTCCCATTAATCTTGTCTTTTTATGACTTGCTCTATGACCTCCAAGAGCTTGAAACGAAGAAAATTGTCTATTACAAGTTTTGCACTCGAAAACTCGACTGGGAGAATTGTTGATCGTCTCAAAATTGTGATTTTCTTGGCGAGAAAGAAGCATTAAGTAATTAGCCATGGTTGTTGTTGGACTATCTGCATATTTGGCTTCAGGCCCAAAGCTGAAAGAATAATACTGATAGGCCCAAATGTCTATTTATGTATATAACTTTGTTTTAGTTAGCTCAGTTAGCTCTTTCTTATTTTTGACTTGTTGGACTGAATTTGTAATGGACCCAATCCGGGTTTATGTATAAAGCAATGGGCCTAACTCAATGAAGGGAACCGACATATTTTTCATTTTACATCTTCTGTTAATCAAAGTTCTCTTTCAGAAGAACTTTCTCGAACCCTGGCTTCCATTGATGGAAACCTTCGTTTCCTCTGATTTTGCTAGTTAACATGGTATCAGAGCAGGGATTTTGCTAGCTCTCGTTCTCCTGCATCGTCCGGTGTTACCTTTGTTCGATTTCGTGGTGTTTTTTTGCTTTCGTCAAAGATCTGCGTCTTCAGCGATTTGAGAAAATTTCAAGGTGTTTCAGTGTGGATTTTATCTTTTCTATCAACAAAGTCTTTTGATTTGAAGATTCTATGGCATTTTTCTCGTATTTTCAAACTCGATCGAAGAACCTAGGGTTTCTTTGTCAGACATTGGGTTTATGCTGTTAAAGGCCTTTGCTTCTTCAGGTCGCGAAGAAGTCTGGTATTTTCGTTCCTCAGTTGTTTGATTTCTTCATTGTGTGAAAAGTATTGAGTTGCTTTCTTCTGAACATTTGGTAATTGATATTACCTGGTTGATATGGGTAGTCTCGATCCTCCTGTGAACTCTTCATCTTCTTCATTTGTTTACACACCTGAACCGTCTTCCCCGTTATTCCTTCTCCCTTCTGATGTACCTGGGGTTTCTCTTGTTGCGATATCGTTCTCGGTGAATGGATTTGGAAGTTGGAAGCGTAGTATGATTGTTTCGTTATCTGCTAGAAATAAAATTGGTTTTATTGACGGGACCTGTGTTAGGCCTCCTGAAAATTCCCCTCAGTTTAGGCAATGGGACCGCTGCAATAATATGGTCATATCATGGCTGACCAACTCACTTTCACCAGACATAGCTGAGAGTGTACATTACTCAGATACTGCTGAGAGCATATGGAAACAACTTAATAATAGATATGGGACAGTAAATGAAACTAAGGTGTTTGAATTAAAAAGAAATCTAGCATCCACATATCAGGGATCTTTTGATATTCCTTCTTATTTCAATAAACTTAAGAAAATATGGGATGAATTGGAGGTTATGCGTAGTAGTCATGCAAACTCTTGTAAATGTGCTGCTAAAGAGGGTTTACAAAAGGAAAGAGAAGAGGACAAAGTACATCAGTTCCTCATGGGATTAAACGAGGTTTATGTGGGTGTTAGAAGCAATCTATTGATGATGCATCCTTTACCTTCTCTTGATTCTTTCTATATCATTCTTCTACAAGATGAAAAACAAAGACAAATTACTACAAATCCTCAGTCTCATTCAGAATCTGCCTCTTTCAATGCTAGTTCCAACAATATCAAATTTACTCAACCACAGCCACAACAAAAACAGTACAGTCAAAGGGTATTTTTTGATCAATCTAAGTCTGGTCTCTTCTGTAAGTATTGTAAGAAGACATGGCACCTGATTGACAAATGTTACAAACTTAATGGATTTCCTCAAAATTTTAAGTTCACCAAAGGCAGAAAACTAGCTGCAAACATGGTAGATTCTGAACTTGCTACTCCACAAAATGTTTCTGCCAATTCTGTTTCAACTTCTACTCAGAATAAGGCAGAACAAGGATCTGTGGTACATGGATTGACTCAGTAGCAGTATGCTCAATTGATATCCTTGCTTCAATGGACTCACATTTCTGATTTTGGACCTTCTCTCAACACTTTAAGTTCTGCCAATTTTGCTGATACTTTACTGCCTAAGACTGTTGTATATAGTTTTAATTCTACTTTGCTGAGTAAATCAGATTCCTTAACTTGGATAGTAGATTCAGGTGCATCTGATCATATGACTTCCAATAAAGAATATCTCATTAATATCACACCCTTATCCATTCCTTTTCTTGTTTCTCTTCCAAATGGATATAAAGTTAAGGTTACCTGTACATGATCTTTTGTCTTAACTAAGTCCATTATTCTTCACAATGTCCTTTATCCACTTTCTTTTAAACATAATCTCATTTTTGTACACAAAATTACTGAACAATTTGATTGCATAGTTCAGTTTACCAGAATCTCATGTGTTATACATGGCCATTCTCTGAAGAAGCCCCTGGATCATGGTAAGCTGGACAATGCCTTATACAAGTTTGTTTGAGAATAATCATCATCTCAGATTCAGCCAACTCTGACAAATGTTTCAAATATCAACAACCTTTCATCTTTGTGTAACTCTAGTTCTTTCTCTTCTTCTGATGTACATAAAGATTCTGCCATATGTAATAAAGCTGTTTTGAATAAAATGGATATTGTCTGTTATAATAGACTTGCTCATGTTCCTTTTATTAGAATGAAGAGTATATATGAAATTTCTTCTAATTAGTATTTTCCTTGTACAATTTGTCCATTGGCTAGGCAAACCAGATTACCATTCCCAGAAAATTCCATTAAAACTTCCAAACCTTTTTAACTCATTCATGTTGATACTTGGGGACCTTATAATACCCCTACCTATTCTGGTTTCAAGTATTTCCTCACCATTGTTGATGATTTTTCTAGAAGCACTTGGACTCATATAATGGAATCCAAGAGTAATCCATTCTCTTTGCTTAAAGCATTTATTGCCATGGTAAAGACTCAGTTTCATACTATAATACAAAACATTAGATCTGATAATGCATTAGAGCTAGGCTCTAGTCTTGCTGACATTTATTTCTTCTCTAAACATGGCATTATTCATCAGACTAGTTGTCCCCACACTCCTCAACAAAATGGTGTGGTGGAAAGAAAATATAAGACTTTACTTGAAACATCTAGAGCTTTACTCTTTCAGTCTAAAGTTCCTATAAGATTTTGGGGGGACTGCCTATTAACAACCACTTATATCATCAATAGATTTCCTTCCAGATTACTCAACAACAAATCTCCTTATGAATTATTGTACGGTAAAGTGCCTAGTTATTCCCATCTTAGAACTTTTGGGTGTCTTTGATATGCCACTGTTCCCATTCTCCAAAGAGACAAATTAAAACCTAGAGCATTTCCCTGTATGTTCCTTGGTTATCCCTTTGCTAAAAGGGATACAAATTGTATAATTTGCACACTAAACAATGTTTCTTCTCTAGAGATGTGATGTTTCATGAACTTCATTTTCCTTTCTCACCTGATTTTTCTCTTCTTGTTTCTCCTGAATGTCTTTTACCAAATACACCACAATCTTCTTCTCTTGATCCTAACATTGATCTTCCTGAAGCTGCTGATGTTTTGTCACACCCAGAACTTGTTGCTGATGTTCTTTCACAAGTACAATCTCCTGTTCCAAGTCCCACTCACCCTGTTCATCCTTCTACTTCCTCCTTACATGATTCTGTACATGAAGTGCCAACCTCTCCTATTTCCTTTAACCCTGACATTATTCCTACTACTATACCTGCTCCTTCTCCGGATTCATCTTCCTCTTCACTACCTTTAAGAAAATCTAGTAGAGTTCACTCTCATCCATCCAATTTAAAGGATTATGTTTACACCCTTCTATCATCTCTTTCTTGTTCTGTTACTCAGCATAAAGAATTTGAACCATATACATATTCCCGGCTGCTCCCATACCAGCTTGGCAAGATGCCATGAGAAAAGAATTTGAATCTTTAGAACAAAATCATACTTGGGACATTGTTGATCTCCCAAATGGTAAGAAACCTATTGGGTGCAAATGGATCTATAAAATTAAATACAATACTGATGGTAGTGTCAAAGATAAAAAGCTAGGCTTGTCATTAGAGGGGACACCCAAGTTGAGGGGGTGGATGTCAATGGAACTTTTTCTCCCGTAGTGAAAATGTCCACTGTGAAATGTCTTATTGCTGCTGTTGTTAAGAAAAAGTGGTCTCTATTTCAACTTGATGTTAATAATGTATTCCTTCATGGTGATTTAGATGAAGAGGTCTACATGAAACTGCCTTTGGGTCTTTTTGTTTCCCTTTCCTACTCTTCTGTTTCTGCTCTATTGGTTTGTAGACTTAGGAAATCCCTTTATGGCCTAAGACAAGCTTCACGACAATGGTAAGCTAAACTATCTCATGCCTTGTGTTCTAGAGGTTATCATTCTTCCCCCAATGACTACTCTTTATTTATAAAAGGGTCTCCTGGTCATCTAGTTATCTTGGCAGTATATGTTGAATAATAGTCATAGGTGATGATTAGAAGATCAGATTATACCAAACTCAGGATTAATAGTATAATACAAACATGATCAAGTATCATAGAGAACATTAGTATTGATTCATTGAAAGAATTTTTGGACAATGAATTCAAGATTAAAGATTTGGGGTCATTGCATTACTTTTTGGGTATTGAAGTTAACTATCTGCCTAGGGGTGTTCTTCTCAATCAGAAGAAATTTGTAACTGATTTGCTTCATGAGTTTATCTGTTCTGATGTAAGTTCTGTGGTGAGTCCTTTGGAGTTAAATAATAAATTGCATGCTGATGTTGGTGATATTCTTCCTACACCAGAAAAATACAGAAGTCTTGTTGGTAAACTATTGTTTCTTACTCACACAAGATCAGATATCTCTTTTGGAGTTCAACACCTTAGTCAATTTTTAAAGTCCCCCAGATTTCCTCATATGTGTGCTGCTCTTCACTTGCTTAGATATCTCAAGGGTACTGATGATCTTGGGATCTTTTACTCTGATTCTGCTGATATGTTTGTCCATGCTTATTCAGACAGTGATTGGGCTGCCTGCCCAGAGACACAAATTTATTATATTTTCCTTGGTGATAGTCTTATTGGTTGGAAGTCTAAGAAGAAACCAGTGGTTTCTTTGTCTTCAGTCGAAGCTGAATATCGTGCTGTAAACAAAGTTGTGGCTGAACTAATCTGGCTATCCAGATTATTAACTGACATCTATGTTCCTATTTATTCTCCTATTTCTGTATTTTGTGACATCTTGGCAGCCATTCATATTGCTAAAAATCCTGTCTTTCACGAGTGTACTAAGCACATCGAGGTGGATTGTCATTTAATTCGGACCAAGCTGCTTGAGGGATTTATTCAACTTCACCATGTTCCAACTGCTCAACAACTTGCTGATGTGCTTACAAAGCCTCTTCCTGGTGCTCTCCATCATTCATTCCGGGACAAGTTGAAGGTGCTATCCCCCTTCAACTTCAAGGGGGGTGTTGGACTATCTGCATATTTGGCTTCAGGCCCAAAGCTGAAAGAATAATACTGATAGGCCCAAATGGCCCAAATGTGTATTTATGTATATAACTTTGTTTTAGTTAGCTCAGTTAGATCTTTCTTATTTTTGACTTGTTGGACTGAATTTGTAATGGACCCAATCCGGGTTTATGTATAAAGCAATGGGCCCAACTCAATGAAGAGAACCGACATATTTTTCATTTTACATCTTCTGTTAATCAAAGTTCTCTTTCAGAAGAACTTTCTCGAACCCTGGCTTCCATTGATGGAAACCTTCGTTTCCTCTGATTTTGCTAGTTAACAGTTGTTATGCTATCAAACTCTCTTTCTCTTTCTCTCTTTTTTGATAAAACCACCATGTTTGCATGCAAATATTTGAGAAAATGATAAGTTTTGTAGGGTTTTAATTCTTACTTGAATTTGTTGGTGGAAAAGGGGAGTTGGTTTAACTGGTTTTGGTTGGAAAAGAAAGAATTTAATTGAGGAACTCATGCCCATGGGGGATTGATAAGGGTTATTAGTTGGTGGTTTGACTATGCGCTTAGCTAACCTAATTTTGTCGTGACCAAATAACACATTTCTTGTGGGAAAGATGAGTGGTGTCTTTTGACTAATTGGAGTTGTGAATTTGGTGAGCCATCTTGGAGTAGGCAAGCATGACGGCATGGCTTTGCAAATACTACTCTCCTATCGATAATATTATTGTTGTTGACTTGCTGCTATTACTAGTACCCCTATTACTAGTACCACTAAACTACCCCCCCCCCCCTTTTATTTACCCATGTGAACCTAATGCATACTAATCTTTTTGTTTGTTTTAAGGCTTGCACATGATTCATAAATAAAATAGTTGCATATGTATACTATATAGTATACCTATTACCTTATAATATATTATTAAGGAACATGATAGAGATAGTTGTCTCCATCTTTATCCAGGGTTTTAGGTTCGAGTTTTGAGAATGCATTTTTTTCTACTAGAATATGTTTTAGTACTAGCTTTAGTTAGTCCTCCTAGTACGAATCTGAACTAGTCAAGCAAGTTGATTGCTATCCATAAAAAATAAAGTGACAGCCAAATTGAACTTCGAAAATACTATGTCCATAATAAAGTGACAACCATTTTTTATTTTTTTATATTCTTATTTTGTCAGTTCAGGGCTCAAAGCTCAGGGTTTTTCCAGAAAAGGTGGTGAGTTTTGACTGGCCAAGTCGCCATTAATATTTGAGTAAATTCTTGATACCTTCAAAGCTTCTAGAAGGTTCTTTAATTTGATCGTTACTTTCCACCAGGGCTTCTTTGATTGAAAAAATAATTATATATAACTCGGTAAGTCTTATCAATTGTTATTGAATCATTTGTTAGGGTCAAAAGGACAATCTGTCATTTATTTATGTGTATGCTACAGTTATTTATTGTTGCTCACAGATTTCGTCTGCCCTAATGTTGTATAACTGAGATTAGATCTAATAGTCCGTGAAATAAACAATCTTGAGTCAACAGTATCTAAACCAGTCCAACTCGACACAATTGAATAGTAAAATAACTGCATATATAGAACTTATACTAAGGTAAACATTTAGACTAGGCTACCATGTCGTCTTAACCACTTCCTGAGTAGATGCATCTGTTGCGGAAGCCAAATGTATATAGTGTGAATAAGTCACAACTACTATACCAAAAATTATGACAGCCACCAAATAATAAATAAGACAATAAAACAACAATAAAGGGAACACCAGAATTTGCGAGGTTCGGCTAATTTTGCCTACTCCTCGGACACAACCAATATTTTATTTCACTCCAAAAATACAAGTGAAATAATACTAAAGAGAGAAGATACAAATGCCTTAAACAGATGAGAAGGCAAATGAGAGGTGTGTTTAAATCCTAAACATTAAGCCTTCTTTTATAGGGGAAAATCCCCCAACTATTGCTAACCCACCGATGTGGGAATCTGAAATTTTGACATTTCAACAAATCTCCACCTTGGAAAAAATTCCACGTCTTCAATTTTCTCTCTATAACAAATTTTGGTTGTGTCTTCATCTTCAATCTTCAGTGTTCAACAATGTTGATCAAATCCAAACAATGTTGAAACTTGACCGCAGTCACCACCTTTGTCAGCATATCAGCAGGATTCTCTGTAGTATGAATTTTCTTCACCGTGACTCCACCTTCTTCTATGATTTCTCGTACAAAATGATACCGAACATCAATGTGCTTCGTCCTTGCATGATAAACTTGGTTCTTCGCTAATTGAATAGCACTTTGACTATCACAAAAAATTGTGATACCTTTTTGTTCAACACCAAGCTCCTTTAGCAATCCTTGAAGCCAAATTGCCTCTTTCACAGCATCTGTAATAGCCATGTACTCTGCCTCTGTTGTAGACAAAGCAACTGTTGACTGCAAAGTAGACTTCCAACTAACTGGTGCTTTTGCAAAAGTAAACACATAACCAGTAGTTGATCTTCGTTTGTCCATATCACCCGCAAAATCTAAGTCACAATATCCAACTACAAACTGATTGTCTTCCTGCTCAAAAACTAACCCGACATCTACAGTATTATGAATATACCGTATAATCCACTTCACAGCTTGCCAATGCTCCTTCCCTGGATTGTGCATATATCTGCTAATAACTCCAACAGCTTGTGAAATGTCAGGCCTTGTGCAAACCATTGCATACATCAAGCTACCAACAGCATTTGCGTATGGTACCTTTGACATATACTCTCGTTCAGCTTCATCCATTGGCGACATAGTAGTACTTAGCTTAAAATGGGGAGCAAGTGGAGTACTAACTGGCTTAGTCTTGTCATCTATGCCAAAACGTTGTAGTACTCTCTTCAAATATTCTTTCTGAGATAAACAGAGTTTCTTTGAACGTCTATCTCTAATTATCTCCATGCCAAGAATTTTCTTTGCCTCACCCAGATCCTTCATCTCGAACTCCTTCTTCAGTTGAATCTTTAACTTATCAATTTCTTCCGAATTCTTGGAAGCTATCAACATATCATCAACATATAGGAGAAGATATACAAAGGAACCATCTTTAAGCTTGTGCAAATACACACAATGATCGTATTTGCTTCTCTTGTACCCTTGCTGCAACATAAACTCGTCAAATCGCTTGTACCATTGTCTAGAAGATTATTTCAATCCGTACAACGATTTTTCAAGTTTGCACACCATATTTTCTTTTCCAGCAACTTTGAATCCTTCTGGCTGAGTCATGTAGATTTCCTCCTCCAAGTTTCCATGTAAAAACGCAGTTTTTACATCCATCTGAACTAGTTCCAAATCCAATTGTGCTACCAAAGCCAACATAATTCTAATGGATGAATGTTTTACAACTGGAGAAAACACTTCATTGTAATCAATTCCCTCCTTTTGAGCATATCCTTTGGCCACCAATCTTGCTTTGTAGCGAACATTTACTTGGTTAGGAAATCCTTCTTTCTTTGCAAATACCCATTTGCACCCAATTGCTTTCTTTCCCTTCAGGAGATTGGCCAATCTCCATGTATGATTCTGATGAAGGGACTGTATTTCATAATTCATGGCAATCCTCCACTTATCATCTTCTGAACTTTGGACAGCGTCTTTATAAGTGGTAGGAACATCATTAGCTACAATTGAGGTTGCACAAGCAACCGTCTCTATGAGACGAACAGGTTTCGTTATTGTTCTTTTTGGCCTACTGGTTGCTATTGATTCAAGTTGTTGTTGAGGTTCCTGAGTTGGAATCTCCTCTACTGGCTCACCTTCCAGAGGGTAATCTTCATTTGTTTCCTCCTCTGCTTCTTGTGTAGGAAAAATAAATTTTCCCTCAAACTCCACCTGCTTAGAAGCACCTTTATTTTGTTTGGTGTCTTCTGTTACCTTATTTACCATAGCAGATTCATCAAAGGTAACATCTCTGCTGAATATTACTTTCTTTGTCATAGGACACCATAAGCGATATCCTTTGACTCCAGAAGTAATTCCTATAAAAATAGCCTTCTTTGCCCTTGGATCCAATTTTGACTCCGTCACATGATAATATGCAGTTGAGCCAAACACGTGCAAAGAGTTATAATCTACAACAGGTTTTCCATACCATTTTTCAAATGGTGTCTTTCCATCAATAGCAGCAGATGGTAGACGATTAATGAGGTGACATGCATATGTAATTGCCTCAGCCCAAAATTCTTTGCCCAAGCCAGCATTGGACAACATACACCGTACCTTCTCCAGCAAGGTCCGGTTCATACGTTCTGCCACTCCATTTTGTTGTGGTGTATGTCTAATAGTGAAGTGTCGGACGATGCCATCATTTTCACATACCTTATTGAAATGATCATTTCTGTATTCACCTCCATTATCTGTGCGAATACACTTGATCCTCTTGCCTGTTTGATTCTCCACCATCGTCTTCCATTTGAGAAAAATTTCCAACACTTCATCTTTGCTCTTCATTGTAAACACCCATACTCTTCGGGAAAAATCATCAACAAAGGTTACAAAATAGTGCTTCCCACCCAATGAAGGTGTTTTGGAAGGACCCCAAACATCAGAATGTACATAATCCAAAATGCCTTTAGTATTATGGATCGTTGTACCAAATTTAACCCTTGTCTGTTTCCCTTTAACACAATGCTCACAAAATTCCAAGTTGCAAGCCTTTACTCCTTTTAACAATCCTTGATCTGATAGAGTTTTCAAGGATTTTCCTCCAGCATGTCCCAAGCGCATGTGCCATAGCTTGGTTGCTTCTGCCTCTTTGTCGTCACTGGATGTCACTGTCGCTGTCCCAATAACTGTACTGCCACGATAGCGGTACATATTATTATTCTTCCGATTAGCCTTCATTACCACTAGTGCACCGGAGCATACTCTCATCACTCCATTTTCTGCAATGATTTTGAACCCTTTTGATTCCAGGGCTCCCACAGAGATGAGATTCTTCTTCAAATCCGGTACATATCGAACATCTGTTAATGTTCTGATCATTCCATCATGGTTCCTTAATCGTATTGAACCAATGCCATATGAGGTAAGAGGGCTGTTATCCGCTGTGTGGATGACTCCATATTCTCCTTCTTGAAATTCCACAAACCAGTCCATGTTGGGACACATATGATGGCTATAAGCCGAGTCCATCAACCATATGTCTGATGATGTTGATGACTCTGTTGTAACTAATGAGAAGTCTGAATCATCACAATCAGCTACATTTGAATCCATAATGGCCTTTCCATTATTATATTTGGCCTTATTCTTCAACTTCGGACAGTCTTTCTTCCAGTGCCCTTTTTCTCGACAAAAGGCACATTCATCTTTGCTGGGTCTGGATCTTGACTTGGATCTTCCCTTCTTTTTCCTCGTTTGATTTTGAGGACGACCCCTTACAAACAGTGCTTCTCCTTCTCTGCCCTTCTGTTTTTCTCGCTTTCTTTGTTCATAGCTGTCAAAGCCGAACAAACTTCTCTGAGAGAAACTTCGTCATTTCCATGGAGTAGAGTAGTTTCAAGGTGCTCGTACTCATCAGGAAGTGACGCCAACAACATCAAGGCCAAGTCACCATCATCATAAGTTGTATCCATATTTTGCAAATCTGTGACCAACTTATTGAAGCTGGTGATATGTTCATTCATCGTGGTACCAGGAACATAGGTGAAGTGAAACAGTCTCTTCTTCATGTACAATTTATTTTGACTGTTTTTCTTCAAAAATTTATCCTCCAGTGCTTTCCATAATTTACTTGCAGAAGTTTCCTTTGTGTATGGATATTTCTGCTCTCTAGCAAGGTAGGATCGAATGGTACCGCAAGAAACACGGTTGATAATTCTCCAATCTTCTTCTCCAATAACATCTGGTTTCTTTTCTTCAATGGCCAGATCTAGCCCTTGTTGAAAAAGGACATCTAGAACCTCGCCTTGCCACATCCCAAAATGTCCGGACCCGTCAAAAATTTCTACCGCAAATTTCGCATTTGACACAATTCTTGTCATAAGCGAAGATGCCAATGATGACGTATTGTTGACACTTGATGTAGATTCTTCTTGTTTATTGTCTCCCATATTTGACACAAATATTATTTAATAGTTGACGACACAAATCAAGATTATTTCCTTTCTGATGTAGAAGATCAGACTAAGCTGCAACTACAGAGCATACTCAGACAGAACCTTGACTCAGTTACCAAGATAAATCTTTTCTGATGTGGAAGATCAGACTATGCTGCAACCACAGAGCATACTTAGACAATACCTTGGCTCTGATACCAATTGTTGCGGAAGCCAAATGTATATAGTGTGAATAAGTCACAACTACTATACCAAAAATTATGACAGCCACCAAATAATAAATAAGACAATAAAACAACAATAAAGGGAACACCAGAATTTACGAGGTTCGGCTAATTTTGCCTACTCCTCGGACACAACCAATATTTTATTTCACTCCAAAAATACAAGTGAAATAATACTAAAGAGAGAAGATACAAATGCCTTAAACAGATGAGAAGGCAAATGAGAGGTGTGTTTAAATCCTAAACATTAAGCCTTCTTTTATAGGGGGAGAATCCCCCCAACTATTGCTAACCCACCGATGTGGGAATCTGAAATTTTGACATTTCAACAGCATCCTTATATTTTATGGGGGGTTCTATGACCCTCTTGTTTGTTAAAAGTATAATAAATGCCACATTTTAAAGAGAACCAGTTTTTGTATGGTGTTTGATACACACATTATTTTTTTCCTTTATTTTCTTTTCACATTTCCCCCCTTCTTCATCATCATTTTATTTCTCTATTTTCCCATTCTTCGTCATTTTCTTTCACCCCCTGGACTTCAATGTTTTCTTGATTTTTAGTTGCAAAATTAGTTCTTGATTTTCAAAGATTTATTCATTTTATAAAGTTCAAAGCTTTT
Source organism: Nicotiana tabacum (assembly GCF_000715075.1). Taxonomy (NCBI): domain Eukaryota; kingdom Viridiplantae; phylum Streptophyta; class Magnoliopsida; order Solanales; family Solanaceae; genus Nicotiana; species Nicotiana tabacum. The sequence continues at coordinate 156,720,626 of NC_134090.1, read as the reverse complement.
TAAAGAGTGATAGTAATAGTTGACTGGTGGAGTTGAAAGCAGGAATAAGGTGGCCGCCAAATTTTCTGGCGAGATGAAAAAAGTGGCCTACGAATTTTAATAAAGTTATTTATTTTTTCGTGAAGTGATTACAGTGTTTCTATCGAGAACCTTATATCTGAAATGAAGATTTTCCTAAAATAGCTAGCAAAGAATGTGTCTGAAATTTTTTCTCAATGTAAGCTTCTTTGGGGAATATAATTTATCTATCTAGCTGCGCATATTTTCTATTTCTCTTTATGTATTTGTCATTTTCTTTTACTAATTCATCAAGATACACTTGAAGATGCTTTCAACTTGACTAATTAAAAGGCAATGCTTTTTAATTATGCTCGAAGATGGAATCACCAGTTTTTCTGGCAAGAAATAGTGCAAGGAAGAAGAAAAACGTAAAAAATGAAGAAGAAAAGAAAAAAAGAAAGAGAAAAAGAAAGAATAAGAAGAAGAAAAAAAAAGCAAATGAAATAAGAAATACAAATAGTAATAGATTTTAATAAAAAAATATTTTAAACATAAGTGTTTAATATTTTTTTGCTTCTCACTCACCTTCAGGAGAGTGTATTCATTCTCTAGGTCATATGCTCTGTAAAAGTGGTATTCATTACACTTCTAATAAACATAAGCGGTCATAGGACTCCCACAAAGTATAAGAGTACATGCGGTAAAGTGAAATAATTACATACACCAATAGGATGAATCAAATGAGTTCTGCATCATGAACTTTGTACTGCGCACATTACTTAGATGGGTTCTAGAAAGGCATATAGGAAGGAATGGAGAAATTCGGAATGAAGAAATCGAATATGAAAGAAAAGACAAAGAAATGAGAGAATATCAGATTCTATTTCTTTGGATCTGAGCTGAATCTTGTCTATTTCAACCCCCCTAGATTCGGATTCTACTTTTGAGCCTTTCAACAGTTAACCAATTAAACCTTTCGAATATGTATTACGTATTCAAATTCAGTGGGTTATTATATATTATCCCTAAAAAATGTATGAGTTAAAAATGTTAGATAAATGTGCCAAAGCGATGACATCCCACTTGGAGTTCAAATTGTTTATGGTATTCGAATTATAATCTCATGTTAGGTTGAGATATGATAGTAATATTATATTTTACAGTAACTGCACGTTTCCCCATCTACAAAATAATAGTACAAAATATCAAATTAAATAGAGAATTAAACAATATGAACACATATTACATACACTACTAAAAATTCGCTTAAAACCATCCGGAAAAATCGACTGATTTTGGTTAGTAATGGGCAACAAGCGTCCAAAATACGACCATTTATGCGTGGTCGGTAATTAAATGATCGGTACAGCATACCAACCAAAGTCGGTCGAAAATGACCGACCAACTTTGTTTGGTAAAGAAAAATAAATTAATCAAATATAATTTTAATTACCGACCAACGTTGGTCGGTATAAGAATTTTTATTTTATTTAAAATAATTAAAATTTAAGTATACCGACCAAAGTTGGTCGGTAATCTTGATTTTCTGGAGAATTTCAGCTAAATTACTGACCGATATTGGTCGGTATTGTTGAGTTTCAGGTATTTGCTGTGTGTTAACCGACCAACATTGGTCGGTATTTATCAATTTTTTTTATCTTTACCGACCGAAGTCGGGGTTTTCTAGGCATATATTTGTTAGAAAATGCTTGTTTAGTAGCTACACCACATGCCAAATAGAAATACATATTCAACATATACCAATAACCCCCAATTCACCATAAATCCAACCACTCATGCACCCTATTCAACCATATCCAACCAACATCCCAATTCAAACCAATCAAACCTTTAAAACAAGTTAAAAAATATTCATTCGAATTCAAAACAAGTTCAATTAATCTAGTTCAAAGTATATCAAATTACTCTTCAAGGGGTATTTCCTATTGCATCACCAATACCTGAGAACTTTCATCTCGAAGACGGTAAGAACGGTCTTGTGGAGGGCTGGAAGAACGGTCTTGTGGAGGGCCGGAAGAACGGTCTTGTAGAGGGCCGGAAGAACGATCACTTGAAGGACGGGAGGAACGGTCACATAGAGTTCGGGCCTCTGGCGATGACTCACGAGACTGGGGCAATGGAAAAGCTTCAATAGAAAGGAGAGTTCTGATTTGAGCTTGCAAACCAAGAAATTGTGCATCTCTAAGCTTTTCTCTTTCCTTGGCTGTCACGATTCGGATTTTCCACCGTTGCGATCGTGATGGTGCCTACTCTTGAAAGCTAGGCAAGCTGACAGATACAATTTTACCACATTAATTATTAACTAGAACATAAATAAATAATAGCTAAAGCTAAACAGAGATAAAGTGCAGAAGTGTTATAACAGTTCAACAACTTTAATACATGGCTACTCCAATGATCTGGTGTCACAATCCACGAACGTCTAAGAAATTCTACAAATATTGATTTAAAAGAAATATATCTGTTCTCCAAATAGAAAGAGACAGGAAATCCAAAATGTGGAAGAAGGGGACTCCAGGGTCTGCGGACGCCAGCAGATCTACCTTGAGTTTCCCGTGGACTGAAGGCAGCAACCCAAACTCTACTCACGAGGTTCGGCACCGAAATCTGCACAGAAAGTGCAGAGTGCAGTATCAGTACAACTGACCTCATGTACTAGTAAGTGTCGAGCCTAACCTCGGCGAAGTAGTGACGAGGCTAGGACACGACAACAATATAAACTTGAGCAGTTAAATCATATACGAGAAAAAATAATAACAGAAATTTAACAGATAAAGACAGGAACGGAAAACATGTTGCGGGGAATAACAGATTCTGACAGTAATTCAATGAAGAAGCAAAGTAAACACCATATTTGAACCAACAGAAATAATGATATAATAACACGTGCACGGCATCACCCTTCGTGCTTTTATTCTCATCCTTACCATAAGAAAAGACAGAAACGGCATGGCATCACCCTTCGTGCATTAACTCTCATAATCATGGTACAACATCACCCTTTGTGCGTTAACTCTCAAAATCATGGCACGACATCACCCTTCGTGCATTAACACTCACATAATATGGCACAACATCACCCTTCGTGCATTAACACTCACTCACAATATCGTGCACGGTATTACCCTTCGTACTTTACACTTTTCCTCACCCAAATAGTAAAAACAATAACAGCCCGGCAAGGGAATCAACAATAACAAATCTCATTTCAACAGTTAACTTCACAAAATAAGTCTCAACTTGAGTCAATACTCGACAATGATCCAATACCAAGAAAATATCATAAGACTTGTTCAACATGGAGAATTATCAATTTAAGCATGAACAGTACGTAATAAGAGACACAACGATCATAGTATAAGACTCACTTGCATGCTCAACATCAACATATAGATACTCGTCACTATACCTATACGTCGTACTCAATACTAACACGTAGCAAATAGGACAACAACACCTATTCCTTCAAGCTAAGGTTAGACCAAATAGGATCCAATCCGCTTGTATCTAATCATAATTAACTTAATAATATCAATAAATGCTAAGAACTCAATTCCAATGCTTAATTATAGATTTCCCAACATTTTTCCCAAATAGTCAAAAACTGACCCCGGGTCCGCTTGGTCAAAACTCGAAGTTCGGACCAAAACCCGATTACCCATTCACCCACGAGCCCAAATATGCAATTGGTTTTGAAATCCGACCTCAATTTGAGGTCTAAATCCCCAAATTTCGAAATTCCTAAATTCTACCCAAAAATACCAAATTTCCCATGAAAACCCCTAGATTTTGTGATGAAATCTTGTAAAAAGATGAAATAGATTGAAGGAATTGAGTTAAGAATCATTTACCTATAATTTAGGGAAGAACTTGCTCTAGGAAAATCGCCTCTTGGATTTTAGGTTTTGAAAATTTGAAGAATGAATGAAAAATCCCATCCAAAACCCTTTTACTCAATTGCAGATGTCACGTTTGCGACCAGAGCTTCGCAAATGCGAAGCTCGCAATTGAGAAAGGGATATCGCAATTGTGAAGCCTTCACAATTCCTGTTTCCTAGACAAATGCGATGAAAGTGTCGCATTTGCGATCACAGACCTCGCAATTGCGAACAAATGTTCGCATTTGCGATCCTTTACCTTCCCAGACTCCCTTCGCATTTGTTCGTATTTGCGAACTATGCTGGCCTAGACTTTTGATCACATTTACGATGAAAGGCTCACAAATGCGGACCCTGCAGGGCTCGCAATTGCGATGCATGATCTCGCAATTACGAGATCAGAGGCCTGCAACAGCTGAAGCAAATCATCAATATTTTCCTAAGTCCAAAACACTCTGTGGCCTATCCAAAACTCACCCGAGCCCTTGGGGCTCCAAACCAAACATTCATACAAGTTTAAAAATATCATACGGACTTGCTCGTGCGATCAAATCGCCAAAATAACATCTTAAACAACAAATTTAACACAAAAATCATGAAAGCTTTAAGAATATTGAAATTTTTATTTTCTCAACCAACGGCCCGAATTACGTCAAATCAGTCCTGTTTTTGACCAAATTCCACAGACACGACTTAAATACTATATCAAACATGTACCGGGCTCCGAAACTAAAATACAGTCCCGATACCAACGAGATCACACACTATTCCATTTCTAAAAATTCTAATATTTTCTAGCAAACAATTTTCTTCAAAAATTTATTTCTCGGGCTAAGGACCTTGGAATTCGATTCAAGGCATACGCCCAAGTCCCATATTTTACTACGGACTGTACGATACCTTCCAATCACGGGTTGGGTCCGTTTACTCAAAATATTGACCGAAGTCAACTTTAATCAATTTTAAAGGCAAAACACACTATTTTTCTCAAATTTTCATATAAGGCTTTTTGGAAGCTCGCCCGGACTATGCAAGCAAATCGCGGAGAATGAAAATGAGGGTTTTAAGGCCTCAGAACACGAAATCGGATTCTAAAACGAAAGATGAACCTTTAGATCATCACATTATCCACCTCTAAAACAACTGTTTGTCCTCGAACAGATATAGAAAAGTACCTGAGTCGATGAAAAGATGGGGATATCGGCTCCTCATCGGACTCGGACCCCCAGGTAACTACCTCAACAGGCTGACCTCTCCATTGCACACGAATCGAAGGGTAACTCTTCGTTCTCAACTGACAAACCTACCGGTCTAGAATAGCCACTGGCTCCTCCAGATCGACACAAACTGCATCCCATGGGCTGAAAGATCGCCAAATTATCCAAAGGTGTCATCGTTCGGAGGCACCATTTTCATATCCCGAGAACACCATGTCATGGCCTAAGGATCCCTTTTATTTCTGCGTATCATTATTCAAAGGCATCATGGCTCGAAGGCACCATCCTCATAGCCCGAGAGCATTATTTCATGGCCTGTGAATCCTTTATTGCACGCTTCATGGCCCAGGACATCATGGTCTAAGGACGTCATCCTAACCGTCCAAAGACAACCTTCATGGTCCGATGGGAATTTGCATCATGTTTAAATTTATGCGCGATACACGCTTGTATTGTTTCTTATTGCAGGTACACCGGTGAGCAACGACCATCTCGGCAGGAGCGATCTCGCTCCAGTTCCCGCAGCCATATCAAACCTAGACATTCCCACAAACCTGCCACGCACCCAATATTGCGTCCGTTCTCGAAAAGTCTCCATCGGCATACTCCGTCGACGGATCCTAAACTACATATAGCCTGATTCCTGTAAAACCAGGGATATGTAGGTAGCTCAGAAGCCAGGGTGTGGCCTAACTTCTTCGAACAGCTTCGCTCGGTCAAATTGGCCATCATATCTTTACCCGACAACTCTTTCATCCTTCCCGGATAAAGAGGGGCAGTTGTTGATACCCAATTTTTCCCTATATATTTTCTAATATTCAAAATACTTTTAAAATAGCATATGTATGCGTATATAAGTATGTCCAAATGTTTTAGTATTTTTTCCTTAATTTTAAAGGCTTTTAAACCAATTTATTCCCCTATTTTTATCCAATAATAATTTCCAAAATTATCATTTTTGGTGACTCATTTATGGATTCTCATATTTATGCTAAAATATAGCTAATATAATTTTTGCATACTTACAAATTTATTTAGTATTTTTAAAGCTAAATTGTATATAATTGCAATATTAGTCTCTTTTAAGATTTAATTGTGTTTATATTTATAAAATTAAGTCCAGTATTTTTAAATTGATAATTATGTGTTGCAGATCATTTTAGGGCTTTTAATTTGTTTTCAGAATTTAATTTGCTATTTTTTATAAAATAAAATAGGGAAAATGACTATTTAAAATCTAGCCAGATTTCATTTCAATTGTAGCCAAATTCTACCCCAATTTAAACCCAATTACCCTGGCCCAATTCCTACTCATACCCGACCCCCAACCCAATTAAACTGACCCATACCCGGATCCCCACCTAACCCTTTAAATCTCAGCCGTTGATCATTTAGATCAACGGCCACTGGCTGCCCTTACCTTAATTAATCCCAAACGACCCCCAAAACCCTATCATTTGATACAATCCGCCACCTTTGAACTCCCCTTCTCTCTCAAACCTCTATGAAGCTCTCATGAACCCTAGCCGCCGCCCTCTCACCCCACCTTGATATCTACCTAATCCATGGCCCTCTGTGGTCATTTGAGACCTGTACCAGCCTTCCATGGCTCCTATGTGTTTGTTCTTATGGATTCAAGGCCAGACCTTGAAGGAGTCCTTCCAGTTCATGGCCTTTCTCCGGTCATCCTTGACCTTTCTCCGACCAGCCATGGCCGTTCGAGTCAGATCCTTGACTCTCCTAGTTAGATCGGTAACTTTCGAAGCCTTTCTCACCTTTTTCTGGGTCTTCTGAAACCCTAACCTCTAAGACTTTTCGATTTCTTTTAGATCTACTTTAGATCTGTGCTTGCTTTGAACTTTTAAGCATTTTCTCGAAGTTTCTTTAACTTTGCTTTCAAAACGACTCTTTATCTTTTCCGATTAAGGTTTTTTTGTAAAGTTATTTTAAAATCTCTTCTCTGATTTTTTAACATGTTTGTGATGTTCGCATGTTTAAAACTTTAATTTCTTTGGGCTTCAGTCATGTTCTGAAACTGTTTGTTAGATGTGTGCTTGTTTGTTTAAATTCTTGCTTGACTTGTCTGTTACCATCTTTTGAACTCGTTTGTTATTGAAAACCTATGTCTTTGGGTTTGAAACTGTTCGTTTGAGTACCTGACTCGATTTGAAGTTCCTTGTTTCAGAACCTCTTTTCTTTATGTGATTCCTCTTATTTTGGGTTTTTATTATCTTTACAACTTGATTATGCTTGAAACTTTAATTTTTCAAGGGGTTTTCCTCACCTGCTGCTGTGAAACTTTACATGTTCTGATACTCTTTTTTCTTCCCTATTGATTCAATGTGACTTGACTTACTTGGCTACTATGCTTCGAATGTCTGTTTTACTACTGAACCTTATGCCTATTTCTGTATGTTGTTTCTTTTGCAATGGGTTTGGCCTTACATGTCTGATGTTTGTTCACTCTATTTATATGCTGAGGTTCCTTCTTTGATTGACCTTCAATCTTGTGACTGAGTTCAAAACCTTTCTTTTATGAACTCTAATTTCACTCGCCTATTAAAATTAATTGATGCTTTTCCTTATTCTGCCTTACTGAATCCCTTTTCCAAAATAAGTATAGTTCTGTACTTAGACTTGATTACTTACTCCATGGTTTTACTACTCCTTTTATGGTAATAATCAGTCTGCTTACAAATTGATTTTCTGTCCTTATTTTTGAGTCTGTCACTGCCCGTTAAGCAGTGATTCCTTAATTAAAGGGAATCACTTGTGTAATTGATTCTGACTTGTGATTGTTTCCATGTTTGTATCTTATTACTTCTCCTTCACCCGTTTTCAAAAGCTATAAATACCCTGCACTTTTTCTTTTTTCAGACACACGAACTATTTGAGCTCAGAACACACACTCCACTCAAAAACTCTTTCTCCTTACTCTGTTACTACTTGTATTGGTGCCTTGTCTAGCCGGCTGAAAGCCAAGGCTAGGCTGTGGGAAATTTGATTACTTTCGTTCTGCATTTGCTTCTTTACTAGTATGTTCTAATTAATCTTCAGCATCAATAACAACATGTTTCTTTATTATATCTTGCACTCTTGCATGTTTCCTGCTTGTATTTAATCAAAGTTCCACTATTAAGCATGCTGTAATTTGTCCCTTTCCCCTTCTGAATTAATGTTATCCTTATGTATGAATTCTGTCAGTCACTTATTATGACTTATGAATCCCAAACCCCCATATCCCCTATGTGTTTGTATTCTTTGGTTGGTTTGAGGGCATGTCAGCATGAGACATTGTTGTGCATGACCCAAACCTGACCCTCCCTGGGGTCATATTCTTCATATCCCCTCTATGTGTTGTATTCTCTGGCTGGTTTATGGGCATGCCAACATCACTCTTTGCTGTGCATGTCCAGATTTGGCCCCTCCTAGGGTCATATACCACCTGCAATGTACTCCCAAACCCCTGCCCCTTTGTGCAAATTGCTGATGTTATAAAATTTTAGCTTTACTACTACTGTTTTTCAAACTACTACCTTTGTCCTTTTACTATTCTCAATATAGTTTTTAAACAACTCTCTGCTCCTGCACTTCCACAATACTCTTATACTTAGGTTCTGCCCCTCTTGTGTGAGCCTTGCCTTGGGACCCATAAGCTCCCTCTGAACTTGGACACATAAGGGCTGGCCCTTCCACACAACACTCATTACTATCTGGTTAAGCAAACTTGGGTGTAAGCACTGCCCGGGATTCCCTTGAGACCCTTAGGGAACTCTGACACAGCCAGGCCTGAGAAAGGCTTTGAAACAAATGACATTTGAGGTGGTTTATTCTATAACTCAGAGAGGAAGTCAGAATCAGGCTTCCTCTGGTTGTAATTTTTTTCTTTTATACTTTTCTGATGTAATTCATTATTCATTTTGTAATAAACATTGGGGTATGGCTAGTGAAAAGGGATGGGTAATTATGTATCTTTAGCTGTTAGAGGGGTAGAAAACCTGCCTATAGGACTTGTTTTAAATTATGCATGTTCAACTCAGCATTTAGATATCATGCCCATAAGATCTGTATTCAATAAAATTCTGCATGTCCTACATCTAGAAAATATGCTTATAGGATTTAAATTCTGTATACTTAACTCTACATTTAGAGAACCTGCTTATAGGACTCGTCTTAAATTCTGCATCACCACACTTAGACACTATGTTCTTAGGATCTAACTGTTTATAATCTGGCTTCATGTCCGATAATTTAAAATCAGTAACTTTATAGAAATCATGCCTATAGGAATTGCGAGTAAATTTTGCCTGCTTCATTACACATTCAATTAGATATCATGTCTATAGGAATTAACTCATCGATAATAGATACCATGCCTATAAGATCGAAAATCAGTCTAGTCTAAAATCAATTCAATTCATACAGTTCTTAACTAGTTTTAAACAACTCTCTCTCTTCTTATTAATACGGTTTAGAAAGCATGTCTATAGGATCTCAAATCATTTGTTTTAAAATTGTTACTATTTTGCCACCTTCTAAATCAGCGATAAATATCATGTTTATAGTATCTCACCCAAACACTTAGGCAAGCCTTTGGTGATAACAACAATAAAATTGAGTATGCCTTTGTTAATTAGTAATCACTACAACCAGCAGGCAAACCTGATTCAGACTTCTTATCTGAGTTATGTATTAAGCTTGTTTGCTTCAATAATTAAACTTCACTCGCCTTTAGTATTTTAAATTCAGACCCTAAATGTATGCTTAAGTCATGCTAATTGATGTGTTTTTGCTTGAGGAGGTATACATGAGCCCTTTACTTGTTTACATGCTTCCCATAATGTGCAGTATTATGTGTTTTGTATGTCGCCTTAGCTTTTTCACCTTTTGAAACCAGAAAGACAGCCTAATATCCCTTCCCTTTAGGAATAGTAGTCCTAAGTTCCTCTGGGATTGATAGGAATGAGACGGGTAATAGCATGCAATAGAGGTCGAGACCAATTCGCACTTTAATACCTTAACAGGGTGGGAATGGTAGATATGGATATGATGACCGGTGCACTAATACCTCGTGTATCCCCTCTTCTGAGGAGTGTCATACCGGGTATCGCAATGACGTGATCCATATTACAAATAAACCTAGGACCCCCTTTGCCTCTTATATATTTTCAAGTATTTGTAGAAACTGTAACTCTTTCTTTTTTCAAAAATTCGCCTTCTAATTGTTTTCAAACTCTTATGTGTTTAAATCTCCTACTATTTGAGCCTATACCTGTTTGTTTGCTAAATTGCATAAATTCACAAAACTGTCTGGCCGGGAACCACACTAGTGAATCCTGAGGGGTGCCTAACACCTTCCCCTTAGGATAATTTCAAGCCCTTACCCAATCTCTGGTTATCAAACGAACTAAGGAGTGAACCCTTGTAGGCGTCCTAATATACCTTAAATCATTAGGTGGCGACTCTTCAAATGCAAACCCAGTTCCCAAAAGGAACAAGTTGTCCTATACCCCAAATGTCATAAATCCGATCTCCATATACTTAAGGGGGAAAATGGGGCACGACAGCATGACGACTCTGCTGGGGATTATTTAGGCTTTTACCTTTTCAGACTGTTATTGTGAATTTATACTCTCCCTTATGTGCAACTACTTGTTTAAATTCCTTTAAGCGTTTAATTTCTTTTCAAAAGCAAAACTGACTTATCTTCTTCATTTGTTTCCTTTATTGTTGCTTTAAATTATGAAACTGTTGTATTTGTCGCTTTCTTAACGTGCAAATACGTGCCAACATGCTTTTAATTATTGCATAATCATGCTCAACATCATACTCCACTCGTTCCAAACAAATACCATAGCAACTCTTATAATGAGTGGTTGCGCTCTTCCTATATTATTACCCCTAAATCCGGAAAAGCATATTTGCGGTAAAACTAGTTGATCAGCGGTGTAGTCGACAGTTCCGTGCCTTTCCCCCTTGAGTTGTCCGCTCAAGGGTATCAGCCTAAAACCCCATAGAAACCTTACTCTGTTCAAACTGTGCATGCATCATGGTCAAACCTAGTCGGGTCAGTTATGTTGTCCGCATAATGATCCTTTAAGATAGCCTTGTCCAAAGTCCACTGGGTTTCTCTGAACCCAAACGAACATCACCACGTTCTGTGCAATTATTTAGAGAACTAAATGCTTCATGCTAATTGTTGGTATTAAATAGTCAAGTCTGTTGGGGGTACGGGCCTAACCCTATTTGTCTTGCAGAAATATAAGGCACGAAGTCCCTAGATTCGGCATGGTCACCAATATCCACCCAAGACTACTAAGCTGGTGGAAAGATCTTCACTCTAGTGATCAAACCCTCGTCAGAAAGTATCTGGGAAACCTACCTTCCCTCCTGGAGATCCAACCTAACAACAAAATCGTAGAAGTTGCTACTTTGTTCTGGGATTGTGAGAGAGCTATGTTCCGCTTTGGGGACATTGAAATGACACCCTTGCTAGAGGAGATAGGAGGATTGGTCGGTATAGTATGGGAAACTTCGGGATTGTTAATGCCTGAGAACCGAAAGGGCAGGGGCTTCCTCAAAATGATGGGTCTGAAGAAGAATCCAAAACTGACATGCTTTAAGGAATCCTACATCCCTTTTGACTATTTGTACGAAAGGTATGGTCACAGCAAATCCTACCGTACCTACCCTGGTGAGTTTTCCATTACGTCCTTAGGGCACATTCATTGAAGGGTCTTCATCTTCATGTTTTATTTCCTGGGACTGATCGTGTTTCCAATGAAGAAGCAAGAATCCATACCAGACTAGCCATGGTAACTAAGACCTTAACGGAAGGAATTGGTGGGCAACCATTCAGCATTGTGCCCATGATCATTGCGGATATGTACTGAGCCTTAGAGAAGTGTCAATAAGGAGTAAAACACTTCGAAGGTTGCAATTTACTACTTCAACTCTGGCTCATGGAACACCTCCAAAAGGGCGAATACCGACAAGAGATTCTATGAAGGGACTGGGATGATCACATCGCTTTTCATCATCCAAAGCGAATGAATTACATCCCTAATATGTTTGCCCAACCAGAGGATGCTGGAGAATGGGTCGAGCCTTTTGAAAATCTGACTGAAGACCAAATTCAATGGATGTTCGAGTGGTTCCGACCGAGGAGTTCATCGCCCGATCCAGAGATGAACTTTTCCTGGTATTGATTGGTCTGAGAGGAATATACCCTTACGTCCCTCTCCGAGTTATGAGGCAAGCTTGTAGGAAGCAGGTTGTACCTAGGGTCGACAAGATGAGCCATTTCCGGGCTGACTTCCAGTATGATGATAGTCCTTACAAGTGCCAAGCTCAGCATATGTGGCACTGCAAGATTGTGATGGGGAGAGACACCATCGAGCTAGACAGGTACCATGCTGGTTGTACTCCCTACTATTCAGGCTGGTTGGAGGATAATCATGAAGGTCTGGGCTAGCTTGGGTTTGTTCAAGGTCATCGAATCATAGATGAAAAGGCCGAGGCACAGGTCAAATACAACCAGTTGCGCAAAAGGGTTCCATGAATGTGAGAGTGAACACCGTGAGATACAAGAGGACAACCAGAAGCTGATTGAGGAATGGAAGGACATGGATGTCAGTGCCAACAAGCGACTAGGATATTTGGAGCGGCGCATAGTAGAGCTGGAAAGGAAATTTCTCAAAAGAATCGAAGATTGTTAAAAGGCTGAGGGAAACGAAGGCGGACATCTAGCCAGGGTTTACCTATTACTGGGACTTCGCGAGTTGGGGAAGCTGTTCGACGGAGCCAAATATGTCGAATCTAGGGGAGGTCATTCAGGGATCAAGTAGATAGGAGTTTATTTTTTCCGCTTTATAAATTGTAATAAGGCCACTGACCATTAGTGACTTTTATTTCCTGTTTGTTTAGTGTCGATTTGGGATTCGTCTTATTTTCTATCAATAAAATGAGGTATTTAGCATTCTAAGTTCTCCAAATCAATTTGTCGCTAGGCCTACCTCGGGCACAAAGAGGTTCCCAAATTAGGACACGCTTTACATTCCCGCACTATGTGTTTAAATACTGCAGCACTTTTTTATGATCCTCACTAACTTGGTTACCTTTTTGTTTTATTATTACCCTCCCCAAAGGTTAGTTCGTGCACTCTGGCAACATCATCCTATTCCACGAGATCCAGGGACCCTCCACCCACTCCTCCTCTTAGTCCTGTCAAAAACAAGAACAAAGGAAAGATGGAAGATTTGAACAACGTCAGAAAGGAGAATTCAACTGAATGGGTAGAGGTCATTAATGGTCATGGTACTCAGGTTCCTAAAGAAAATGCATCCCAACTTGAACAAAAACTGCTGAAATTCCAAAAAGAGCTTGACCAGGTTCGGAATCTAGCAAATCTGTCATTTTTCCTCACCACTCCCAATATCAATTTCCCAAATGCTCAGAACCCTACACCTCCACAGAATATCCCAAAGCAACAGAACCATCCCCCTCCTCACCATCACTGCAACACCTGCCATCTCCTAAACAATGCTTCACTACTCATCCTAGAACCCTAAAACTCCGCAAATGACCACTTCCACACCCACCATAACACCCTATCTATATGGAGACCGTGCCACAATCCACCCAACCCATCTCAAGCACACCCGAGTTTGATGATAAGGACTTGCTCATCAGGAACCTGGCTAAAGAACTTAAGAAATTGACTAGCCGGATTCAAGGCAAGGGAATTGAGGGGCTGAACTATGAAGATCTTTACATACAACCCGATGTCGAACTGCCCGAGGGGTACAAACCTCCAAAGTTCGAAATGTTTGATGGTACAGGGGATCCAAGAGTCCATTTAAGAACGTACTGTGATAAGATGGTTGGAGTAGGGAAAGTCGAGAGAATCCGCATGAAGTTGTTCATGAAGAGTCTGAAAGGAGATGTGTTGTCCTGGTACATCAGCCAAGATCCAAAGAAATGGTCAAGCTGGGTAAGCATGGCGTTCGATTTTATGGACAAGTTCAGGTTTAACATAGAAAATGTGTCGGATGTGTTCTATATTCAGAATCTAAAGAAGAAGCCTACAGAAACATTTCGCAAGTATGTTAGTCGCTGGAGGTCTGAAGATGCTAAGGTCAGACCTACCTTAGAGGAGGAACAGATGAACAAATTCTTTGTCCGGGCTCAGGACCCACAGTATTATGAACGACTAATGATGATCGAGAGCCACAAATTTTCTGACATTATCAAGCTGGGTGAAAAGATTGAATAGGGCATCAAAAGCGGTATGGTTACAAACTTCAAGGCCATGCAAGCTACAAATAAGGCCTTGCAGTCCAGTGGTATGTCTAAGAAAAGGGACGTGGGGGCCGTAATAGTTTCACAGAGAACCAAATCTTCCATCAAATACCAAACTTACCCGACACCTCCACTTACATATCAGCCAACTCTGAACTACCAAGCACCCTTACCCTCATACCAAGCTCTACCATCAACTTATCAATCACCTCCACCTCCCACATATTAGCCTACTTCGCCCAAATATTCCCAACCCGCACATGTCTACCAAACCTACAATGCTCAACCATCCTACTATCAATCACCTCCTGTATGCCAAAACTTCCCTAGACCTCGACTAAATTTCGATCGCAGACCTCCAAAACAATATACAGCCATTGTTGAACCTATTGACCAATTGTACGAGAGACTCAAAGCTGCTGGTTATGTCACCCCTGTTCCTACTGCAACTCCTAAGAACCCTTCTCAGTGGGTTAACCCAAACAAATCATGTGCATACCACTCCGGCATGCAGGGACACATTATCGATGAATGTCGTTCTTTGAAAGACAAGATCCAGTCTCTGATCGATAATAAGATTATTGTGGAAAAAGAACCTGCTCCAAATATCTGCAACAACCCTCTTCCAGACCATAAGGGTGGTGGCATTCACATGATTGAAATAGAGGATGATTGGGATCCCGAGGGATAAATCGGGTTGATCACAGAAGGTGATGACCCAAAGAAGCCAATAGTTACCCTTAATCCAATCGTAGTCCAAATTCAGCCATCTGGGGACGCTGAGGTAAATATGTTTGTGCCACTTGAGTTTGAAACAACGTCATCTGCAAAGACACCAGCACCGATTGAGGTTGAATCGTGTCTCCGACAAATGCGCCCGCACCATTTGAGGTTGCAGTTTTACCACCTAAGGCACATGCTCCGTTCGGAGTAAGGATAGCCACACCAATCCCAGTGGCAATATCGACCATGACACCATTCCATATAAAGGCTGTACCCTGGAACTATACAGCCGAGGCAAGGAGGAAAGGAAAGGTCAGGTTTGAAGAGACTATTGCAGCACAGGGTATGACAAGAACTGGTAGACTCTATACCCCTGAACATCTAGCTGAGTCAAGCAAGCAGGACTCCAATCGGCCACCCATCATTGAGATAGGTCCAGACAATTTTTGGAGAAAGATACATGCCAAGGAATAATCGGTCATCAACCAGTTGAACAAAACACCGACACAAATCTCCATTCTTGCTTTGTTACAAAACTCCGAGGCGCACAAGAACACTCTATTGAAGGTACTAATGAAGCATATGTACCAAGCAACATCACTGGTGGAGAAATGGCTAACATGGTAGGACAGGTGTTGGAGAGCCATAAGATCACTTTTCATAAGGACGAGCTGCCACCTGAGGGGCTGGGGCACAACAAGGCACTGCATATCACCGTGCAATGCGAGGACTATTTTATTACTAGAATCCTGATCGATGGAGGTTCCAGCCTCAATATCTGCCTGGTAACACTCAAGAAGTTGGGTAAGGGATTGCACGAGATAAAGGACGGATCCATCAATGTGAAAGCCTTCGACGGTTCCCAAAGGTCCACCATTAGGTAGATTAGTCTATGCTTGCAAATGGGGCCAACTTGGTTTGATGCTGATTTCCAAGTGATAGATGTGCCAATATCCTACAATCTGTTGTTGGGACGGCCATGGATTCATGCTGCTGGGGTCGTAGCATTAACACTGCATCAGGCCGTAAAGTTCGAATGGAATCACCAAGAAGTGATCATTCACAGCGATGGTAGCAACCCTATATACAGTCGCCAAACCATTCCGGCAATTGAAGGGAAAAGGAAGCTAGGTGGAGAGACTTACCATCACATTGAACGGGTAAATATTGTTGACAAAGACAAATAGTGGGATAACAAGATCGAGAGTATACTGAATTGGAGTGGGTACGAACCTGACAAGGGACTCGGAAAGAACCTCCAAGGAATCGCTAAGCTCATAAAGCTCAAGAAACACAGCACTACTTTCGGTCTAGGATATGAGTACACCTGGGAAGAACTCAACAACTGGTCGCCACCATGGCGCGGTCCTTACTATCCACTGGAGCAGCCAATACCACATCTGGAGCAGACCTTCTAACCAGCAGATATTATTTATGGGTCAGACGAAGAAGAAACACTGGCATCGATGAAGAACTTGTTCCTAGAAGACAATTACATGGACTGTTGTGTTGTTCTCGAGGAGGAGGGGGAGGAAGGCCCTTCCATACAGGCTGTAAGCAGAGAGGAAAGACTCAATAACTGGACTATCCGGACAACCAGAGCTCGACGAGCCTCGGGGTAGCAAGGCTAAACCAAGAATCATAGACTGTTTTTATTTACGAATGATTTTTCTTGTCGTATTTTTCAATTCCCGCAATAAGATCTCCAATGTTCCAAACGATTATGCAATTTATCAAATCATTTTGACTTTTCTTATGAATAAACACTCATTATTATTTTTCTCTCATTACTTTACTTATACAACATTACTATTACTTGTCTTGATGAACCAATGATTGTGACATGCAATGAGACAACGCAACAAACGGACATTAATTCAGATGAAGATGACATACCAGATGAGATTGTTAAAAGAAGTTGAGAATTTTGAGAATAGACCTAAATCGAACCTGGACGAGACCGAGATTATTAACCTGGGAGATGCAGAAAACGTCAAAGGAACACGAATCGACGTTCACTTATCGCTGTCAGAAAAGAAGGAATACACAGAATTTTTAAGGGAATATGAGGACATATTCGCCTGGTCATATGAGGATATATTCTCCTGGTCATATGAGGACATGACTGACCTGAGTACATCTATCGTGGCTCATAAACTGCCAATCGACCCAACATGTTCGCTGGTAAAGCAAAAGCTCAGAAAGTTCAAGCCTGATATGAGTCTGAAAATCAAGGAGGAAGTCACTAAGCAGGTCAAAGCTAAGGTTCTCAGGGTAGTAGAATACGCAACATGGTTAGCCAACATTGTGCAAGTTCCAAAGAAGGATGAGAAGGTCAGAGTCTGTGTCGACTATCAGGATCTCAACCGGGCCAGTTCGAAAGACGACTTCCCTTTGCCAAATATACACATCCTAAATGACAATTACACCAAACATGGATTATAGTCGTTCGTTGATTGCTTTGCTGGTTATTATCAGATCTGGATGGGTGAAGAAAATGCTGAAAAAACGGCTTTCATTACGCCGTGGGGAATGCACTATTACAAAATGAAGTAGTTCGGCCTGAAGAATGCTGGGGCCACCTACATGAGGGCCATGACTACCATTTTCAATGATATGATACACAAGGAGATATAGGTGTACGTAGATGATGTTATCATCAAGTCTAAGAAGGCCACTGATCACATGGAAGATTTGAGGAAGTTCTTCAATAGACTGCGAAGGTACAACCTGAAACTGAATCCCGCGAAGTGCGTATTTGGGGTTCCTACTGGAAAATTGCTTGGGTTTATTGTGAGTCACCGAGGAATAGAACTGGATCCATCAAAAGTCAAAAGCTATTCAAGAATTTCCACCGCCAAAGAACAAGAAGGACGTGATGAGTTTCTTGGGGAGACTTAACTACATCAGCCGGTTCATAGCACAGTCTACAGTTATCTGTGAGCCCATCTTTAAGATATTGAAGAAGGACGCCACTACCAAATGGACTGATGACTGCCAAAAGGCCTTCGACAAAATCAAGGAATAACTGTCAACACCACCAGTCTTGGTCCCGCCTGAGCCAGGTATACCTTTATTACTCTACCTTGCAGTATTGGATGGAGCTTTCGGTTGCGTTTTGGGGTAGCATGGTGAAACAAAGAGGAATGAGCAGGCCATTTATTAACTCAGTAAGAAGTTCACCCCGTACGAGACTCGGTATTCTCTATTAGAGCGCACCTGTTGTGCTTTGACTTGGGTGGCCCAGAAGCTGAGGCATTACTTATGTGCCTACACTACATATCTCATATCAAGGATGGATCCTTTTAAGTACATCTTCCAGAAGCCCATGCCCACTGGCAAGCCAGCCATGTGGCAAATCCTATTGAGTGAATTTAACATCATCTATGTGACTCAGAAAACGATCAAGGGACAGGCACTAGGAGATCACCGGTCAGCATTATTCGACGTCTGTCGAGCTCTAGTTCCCCTGCACCAACAATATGGCTGAATATGAAGCTTTCATCTTAAGGCTCAAAATGGCCATTGACATGAACATTCAAGAGTTGCTAGTGATTGAAGACTAAGACCTACTCATACATCAGGTCCGAGAAGAATGGGCAACCAAGAACTCCAAGATACTCCCGTATCTGCATCATGTATAGGAATTGAGAAAGTGGTTCACAAAGATGGAGTTTCAACATGTTCCTAGAGTCCAGAATGAGTTCGCCGATGTGTTGGCTACTCTGTCATCTATGATACAACATCTAGACAAGAATTTTATTGATCCCATTTCAGTATAGATCCACGATCAGCTAGCGTATTGTGCCCATGTTGAAGAAGAAGTAGATGGAAAGCCTTGGTTTCATGATATCAAGGAATATTTGCCAAAAAGCGAGTACCTAGAACTTGCAAACCCTACTCAGAAATACACACTTCGGAGGTTGTCCAACAATTTCTTTCACAGCGGAGGAATCCTGTATAGGAGGACTCCTGATTTGGGACTACTAAGGTGTATCGACGCGAAGGAAGCATCCAGACTACTAGAGGAGATTCATGCTGGGACCTGCGGTCCTCATATGAACAGTTTTGTCTTAGCAAAAAAGATACTTCAAGCTGGTTACTTTTGGATGACTATGGAAATGGACTGCATCCAGTATGTCCGGAAATACCACCGTTGTCAGATACATGAAAACATGATAAAGGTGCCTCCAAATGAGCTTAATGCAACAAGCTTGTCGTGGTCGTTCGCCGCCTGGGGAATGGATGTTATTGGACCAATCGAGCCTGCCGCTTCCAACGGACACAAGTTTATCTTAGTAGCAATCGACTATTTCACCAAATGGGTCGAAACATCATCTTATAGAGCAGTAACTAAGAAAGTTGTGGCAGACTTTGTCCGCGACCACATTGTTTGTCGATTCGGGATTCCGGATTCAATCATTACTGATAATGGCTCCAACCTCAACAGTGACTTGATGAAAGCTATGTGTGAGACCTTCAAGATCAAACACAAGAATTCCACAGCCTACAAGCCTCAAATGAACGGAGCTGTGGAAGCCGCCAACAAGAATATCAAGAAGATATTGAGGAAAATGATAGAGAAGCATAAACAGTGGCACGAGAAGTTATCATTTGCTCTATTGGGGTATCGCACCACAGTCCGCACATCAACCGGGGCAACCCCCTATATGATGGTTTATGGCACAGAGGTAGTCATTCCCGCCGAGGTAGAAATTCCCTCCCTAAGGATTATATAGAAAGCTGAGCTCGACAACGCAGAGTGGGTGAAAAGTCGTTATGAGCAACTAGCCCTTATAGACGAAAAAAGAATGAACGCGGTCTGCCATGGTTAACTCTATCAGAACAGAATGTCAAAAGCCTTCAACAAGAGAGTCAAGCCGAGACAGTTCACACCGGGGCAGCTGGTGTTAAATAAAAAAAATTTGCATCAAAATGAAGCCAAGGGGAAGTTCTCCCCCAATTGGCAGGGTCCATACATGGTCTACTGGGTTTTGACAGGAGGAGCCCTCATACTTGCAGAAATGGACGGACAAGTTTGGCCGAAGCCGATTAATTCAGATGCAGTCAAGCGTTATTATGTGTAATCTTTATACTTCCCTTGTATGATGTAATTTGAACTACGCCTGACCTGATTCCCATTTAAGAGGGGATATGTAGGCAGCCATATGGGTTCGGTCACAATTCAATAAAATTTTCATTTCCCCCACAATTGGAAACTGAGGCAGAATTTTGAGGAGGACCCTCAAAATTCCGAAGCAATTTTAGCCGAATCATCGCAAGCAATAGTCAGAAACGTCAACCCATCAAACTGGGGCAGAATTTTGAGGAGGACCCTCAAAATTCCGTAGCAAGAGAGGTTGCAATGTCCTGAACCGTGTCACAATCGTCGATTCATCTAAAAGTTATTTTTAATTATATCCTTATGTCATATTTTTACAAACTCATGTATGTTTATTATCGAAATTGCCTTGTTTAGCAACGCTACCCCAATGACACATATAGTGTCGCCAAATCAGAGTCGAGCAGGTCAAGTAGAGCCAACGAGGATACGAACTAACCTCCTCTTTGCAAAACTCATGATTTTTCTTTGGATGCAGGCACTCTGATTGCAAAATATCAAACAGGCTATATACTCATGAGACAAACATTGTTCAGGAATACAACTCTCAGAACCGTTGCACTTACTCACATTTGCTATCCATACACAATAGTGTCCCCAGCAGGCACAATGTCCCCAGTAGTCACAACATCGCAATATATTATCAGCTAAGAAAGCTTTATTACCATGTGCCATTTTATTTCATTGCATAAGACTACCATTCTACCTTCCGAGACTAAAAGCTGTCTTCATCTGTATTTCTACATTGCATAAGGCTACCATTTTGCCTTTCGAGACTAAATGTTGTTTTCATCTGTATTTTTTGCATTGCATAAGGCTACCATTCTGCCTTCCGAGACTAAACGTTGTCTTCATCTGCATTTCTGTATTGCATAAGGCTACCATTCTGCCTTCCGAGACTAAACGTTGTCTCCATCTACATTTCTGCATTGCATAAGGCAACCATTCTACCTTCAGAGACTAAACGCTATCTCCATCTGCATTTTCTACATCGCATAAGTCTACCATTCTGCCTTCCGAGGTTAAGCTCTTCCTCCATCTGCATCTGCATGGCTTAAAGAACACCACAAACTACATCTCATAGACTGAAAGATCGCCACAAAATTGCATCGCATGGGCTGAAAGATCACCACAAACTACATCTCATGGGCTGAAAGATTGCCAAATTATCCAAAGGCGTCATCGTTCGGAGGCACCATTTTCATAGCCCGAGAACACCATGTCATGGCCTGAGGATCCCTTTTATTTTTGTGTATCATTATTCAAAGGCATCATGGCTCGAAGGCACCATCCTCATATCCCGAGAGCATCATTTCATGGCCTGCGAATCCTTTATTGCACGCTTCATGGACCAGGACATCATGATCTAAGGACGTCATCCTAACCGTCCAAAGACAACCTTCACGGTCCGACGGGAATTTGCATCATGTTTAAATTTATGCGCGATACATGCTTGTATTGTTTCTTATTGTAGGTACACCGGCGAGAAACAACCATCTCTGCAGGAGCGATCCTGCTCCAATTCCCGCATCCATATCAAGCCTAAACATTCTCACAAACCTACCACGCACCCGAGATTGCGTCCGTTCTCGAAAAGTCTCCATCGGCATACTCCGCCGACGGATCCTGAACTACATATGACCCGATTCTTATAAAACCAGGGATATGTAGGCAGCTCAGAAGTCAAGGCGCGACCTAACTTCTTCAAACCGCTTCGCTTGGTCAAATTGGCCATCATATCTTTACCCCATAACTCTTTCATCCTTTCCGGATAAAGAGGGGTAGCTGTTGATACCCAATTTTTTCCTATATATTTTCTAATATGCAAAATACTTTTAAAATAGCATATATATGCATATATAAGTATGTTCAAATGTTTTAGTATTTTTTTCCTTAATTTTAAAGGCTTTTAAACCAATTTATTCCCCTATTTTTATCCATAAAAACCCAATAATAATTCCCAAAATTATCATTTTTGGTGATTCATTTATTGAATTATCATATATATTCTAAAATATAGCTAATATAATTTTTGCATATTTTTACAAATTTATTTAGTATTTTTAAAGCTAAATTGCATATAATTGCAATATTAGCCCCTTTTAAGATTTAATTGCGTTTATTTTTATAAAAATTAAGTCAAGTATTTTTAAATTGATAATTATGTGTTATAAATCATTTTAGCGCTTTTAATTTGTTTTCAAAATTTAATTTGCTATTTTTTATAAAATAAAATAGGGAAAATGGCTATTTAAAATCTAGCCAGATTTCATTTCAATTGTAGCCAATTTCTACCCCAATTTAAACCCAATTCCCCGTCCCTCTGAAGCTCTCATGAACTCTAGCTGCCGCCCTCTCACCCCACATTGATATCTACCTAATCCATGGCCCTCCGTGGTCATTTAAGACACGTACCAGCCTTTCATCGCTCCTATGTGTTTGTTCTTCTCGTTTCAAGGCCAGACCTTGAAGGAGTCTGGTCCAGTCCTTGTTCGATTCCAGTTCATGTCCCTTCTCCGGTCATCCTTGGCCTTTCTCCGGCCAGCCATGGCCGTTCGAGTCAGATCCTTGACTCTCCTGGTTAGATCGATAACTTTCGAAGCCTTTCTCACCTATTTTTGGGTTTTCTGAAACCCTAACCTCTAAGACCTTTCGATTTCTTTTATATCTACTTTAGATCTATGCTTACTTTGAACTTTTAAGCATTTTCTCGAAGTTTCTTTAACTTTGCTTTCAAAACGACTCTTTATCTTTTCCGATTAGGGTTTTTCTGTAAAGTTATTTCAAAATCTCTTCTCTAATTTTTAACATGTTTGTATGTTTAAAACTTTAATTTCTTTGGGATTCAGTAAAGTTCTGAAGCTGTTTGTTAGATGTGTGCTTGTTTGTTTAAATTCTTGCTTGGCTTGTCTGTTTACCATCTTTTGAACTCGTTTGTTATTGAAAACCTATGTATTTGAGTTTGAAACTGTTCGTTTGAATACCTGACTCGATTTGAAGTTCCTTGTTTCAGAACCTCTTTTCTTTATGTGATTCCTCTTATTCTGGGTTTTTATTATCTTTACAATTTGAATATGCTTGAAACCCTAATTTTTCAAGGGGGTTTCCTCACCTGTTGCTGTGAAACTTTGCATGTTCTGATACTCTGTTTTCTTCCCTATTGATTCAATGTGACTTGGCTTACTTGACTACTATGCTTCGAATGTTTGTTTTACTACTGACCTTATGCCTATTTTTGTATGTTTTTTTTTTTTGCAATGGGTTTGGGCTCGCATGTCTGATGTTTGTTCACTCTATTTATATGCTGAGGTTCCTTCTTTGATTGACCTTCAATCTTGTGACTGAGTTCAAAACCTTTCTTTTATGAACTCTAATTTCACTCGCCTGTTAAAATTAACTGATTCTTTTCCTTATTCTGCCTTACTGAATCCCTTTTCCAAAATAAGTATAGTTCAGTACTTAGACTTGATTACTTACTCCATGGTTTTACTACTCCTTATATGGCAATAATCAGTCTTCTTACAAATTGATTTTTTTCCTTGTTTTTGAGTCTGTCACTGCCCGTTAAGCAGTGATTCCTTAATTAAAGGGAATCACTTGTGTAATCGATTCTGACTTGTGATTGTTTCCATATTTGTATCTTATTACTTCTCCTTCACTCGTTTTCAAAAGCTATAAATACCCTGCACCTTTTCTTTTTTCAAACACACGAACTACTTGAGTTCAGAACACACACTCCACTCAAAAACTCTTTCTCCTTCCTCTGTTACTACTTGTATTGGTGCCTTGTCTAGCCGGCTGAAAGCCAAGGCTAGGTTGTGGGAAATTTGCTTACTTTCTTTCTGCATTTGCTTCTTTACTGATATGTTCTAATTAATCTTCAGCATCAATAACAACATGTTTCTTTATTATCTCTTGCACTCTTGCTTGTTTCCTGCTTGTATTTAATCAAAGTTCCACTATTAAGCATGCTGTAATCTGTCTCTTTCCCCTTCTGAATTAATGTTATCCTTATGTATGAATTCTGTCAGTCACTTATTATGACTTATGAATCCTAAACCCCCATATCCCCTATGTGTTTGTATTCTTTGTTTGGTTTGAGGGCATGTCAGTATGAGACATTGTTGTTCCTGACCCTCCTTGGGGTCATATTCTTCATATCCCCTCTATGTGTTGTATTCTCTGGCTGGTTTATGGCATGCCAGCATCACTCTTTATTGTGCATGTCCAGATTTGACCCCTCCTAGGGTCATATGCCACCTGCAATGTACTCCCAAACCCCTGCCCCTTTGTTCAAATTGATGATGTTGTAAAATTTTAGCTTTACTACTACTGTTTTTCAAACTACAACCTTTGTCCTTTTACTATTCTCAATCCAGTTTTTAAACAACTCTCTACTCCTGCACTTCCACTATACTCTTAGACTTAGGTTCTGCCCCTCTTGTGTGAGCCTTGCCTTGGGACCCATAAGCTCCCTCTAAACTTGGACACATAAGGGCTGGCCCTTCCACACAACACTCATTCCTATCTGGTTATGCAAACTTGGGTGTAAGCACTGCTCGGGATTCCCTTGAGACCCATAGGGAACTCTGACACACCCAGGTCTGAGAAAGGCTTTGAAACAAATGGCATTTGAGGTGGTTTATTCCATAACTTAAAGAGGAAGTCAGAATCAGGCTTCCTCTGGTTGTAACCTTTTCTTTTATACTTTTCTGATGTAATTCATTATTCATTTTGTAATAATTTGTAATAAACAATGAGGTAGGGCTAGTGAAAAGGGATAGGTAATTATGCATGTTTAGCTGTTAGAGGGGTAGAAAACCTGCCTATAGGACTTGTTTTAAATTTTGCATGTTCAACTTTAGATATCATGCCTATAATATATTTTTTTCAATAAAATTCTGCATGTCCTACATCTAGAAAATATGCCAATAGAATTTAAATTCTGTATACTTAACTCTGCATTTAGAGAACCTGTCTATAGGACTCGTCTTAAATTCTGTATCACCACACTTAGACACCATGTTCTTAGGATCTAACTATTTATTGTCACACCTCCTTTTTCCGCACCCGAGGGGGTGCAGGGGAGTTTTTCCAATTAAAGGACAATCGAAACGGGATTGGTTTGTTTATTTCAGAGTCGCCACTTGGGAGATTTAGGGTGTCCCAAGTCACCAATTTTAATCCCGAATCGAGGGAAAGAATGAATCCATATTACAGTCTGTGTACCAGAAATCCAGATAAGGAATTCTGTTAACCCGGGAGAAGGTGTTAGGCATTCCCGAGTTCCGTGGTTCTAGCACGGTCGCTCAACTGTCATATTCGGCTTATTTATCTGATTTTAAATACAATTATGAACCAATGTGCCAATTTTAACTTTTAACTGCTTTATTATTATTGTTTTTACAAGAATGTGAACATCGCTTAAAACACGTCTTTGGACTGCGTCACATGAAATTCACCCACAATCCGGAACGCATTTTATTTGATGTTTTGAGATTTGGATTTGGGTCGCATGAAATGCACACCCAAGCTTAAGAAAGTAAATTATTAAACACGCGCCTAAAGAGACTATCGCGTTATTATTTTGCGGAGGCCGTGAAATTCGCTAAACGACCCTCCTGAATTCTAAGTAATTTTAAACAAGTATTTACTGAGGGCCCCGCAATTTGTGTTTTTTTATTTGGCGAGGCTCGTCTCATTTTTTATATTTTTATTTTTTATTTTTTAAGATGCCGTTTTTATGTCTTTAACCATACTAAACCTTACAGCTTCTTTACAACTAAAATCTCATAACTTGTTGGAAGTTTAATAAAAAGAGTTTTAGCGAATGAGTGTTTCGGGAGTAGTAACAACATATACTAACAATAATTTATTTT
Source organism: Nicotiana tabacum (assembly GCF_000715075.1). Classification (NCBI taxonomy): domain Eukaryota; kingdom Viridiplantae; phylum Streptophyta; class Magnoliopsida; order Solanales; family Solanaceae; genus Nicotiana; species Nicotiana tabacum. Next base: position 156,694,486 of record NC_134090.1, on the reverse strand, counting down.
TTTTCGAATGAACTAAGCGAAGGAAAGGGCGAACAAATTAACATCAAACTTGTGTCATAGAACGACTAATACAACTAAATCAAATGACATCCAGTAAACAAGAATAACATAATACAAAGATGAACCAAAATGCATACGGTGAAACATAAGCAGAAAATTTTCATGCCAATCTCTATATTGCATCTTCGAACATTTAAAGTAACATTTCCTTATCTAATACTTGAGGTTTACTGACCTGTGAACCTCGGCAACCTCAGGACGATAAACACGACCCCGACAGAGCTCAAGCCGGACCTCACTGGACGAGGAACAACGATGAAACCTCGGACAAAACACCTCGACGAGCAAAAGCAAACTCACCGGAAAAACAAAAAGCTCGGACCAAAGTCGACCTCGACGGAAAATAGAAAACTCGGCAAGGCGGAATCGAGGCAACCAACAGCTGCTCGGAAACGATGAAACAATGTCGACAGTAGTAAGGTCGACGCCAGGGGGGGCTGCTGACGGGCTTGCTTTGGGTGTTTGTTGACGGGGGTTGACTGGTTGGGGTTGTGACGGAGAGGGGTCAACTGGGGAAGGTGACAGAGGTGGTGTTGTTTATGGTGGTTTTGGGTGGTGGAAGGGCTGGTTGGTTTGGACGTGAGGGGGAATAAGGTGGTTGATGGTGACGGGGGTGCGAGGATGGTGAACGACGGAGGGAGCTGGAGTTCCGGCGTGGGGGGGTTGCGACTGTAGAAGAATGAAGCGACAATGGCGGACTGCTGGTTGCGACGGAGTTTGGATAGGTTGTTCGGGTGGTGGTCTGTTTGGTCGAGGGTGGTTTTTGGGTGTAGGGTTTGCTAGGTTTTTGTTAGGAAGAAGGAGAGTCAACAGTGCCTCTTCTCCAAATTTTAAAATCTGTCCCCCTCCCTTTTGTGTTTGCCCGGGTATTTGATACCTCTTTGCCAAGAAAAATGAGCCCCACGCGTGGTGGGGTTCGAGGTTTGTGTCCCCCACGCGTGGTGGGGTTCCCCATGTGTCATGGACTCGGTTTATTATGGGCTAGGTCCGAAAATTAGGCGTAAAACCGGGTAGTTTGAACCCGAATATTATTTTTTGCCCGGACCCGAGAAATAGGAACACGACGTTGCTCAACTAGTAGTCCTATGCAAGCAAAATAACTACCAAAAATAAGACTAATATTTAAACAAAACTCTATCTTTTTTTTTTTGAATATTTTTTCAAGATTTAAAATAGCTACAAAAACTATTTTTGTAATTTTCGTTTTTATATATAAAGATAAAATATGAAGTAATATTTTTTGTATTTTTCAAAATTATAATGACTGCAAACATTAATAGAACTATATATTTTTTGTAATTTTCGAATTTATATAAAGTACCAAAATAAAGTACAATTTTTGTATTTTTTTTTCAAGTTTATGAGAAATACATAAACTAAAATTTATATATATGTTTTTTTGTGATTTTTTCTTTTTGCAACGAAATAAAGTAAAAACAGTTAAAATGGCTATATTAGACCCAATTACATATTTATGCTAAAAAATGTGAAAATCCTCGGGGAGGGTCAAAAATCACGTGCTTACAGCTGCCCCTCTTTGACTGGAAACACGAAGAGTTTTCCGACAAAGAACGACTAGACGTGTTTTTGACCCAACCATTATTTGGAGGGGACTACACTACGGAAAGGAAAGGAATGTGACCGAGCCCTGGTATCTGAGCTGCCTACATATCCTTGGTTATACAGGAATCAGGCCACGTGTAGTTCGGAAATGAGAGAGATGGTAGAGTGTACCGAGGTGAGGAGCCGATCGAGGTGCCGTTCCGTTGAGGTTCCGGTCCGCGGTCCTGTCATTACATCAAAAATGATAACTGAAAAGACTAACTAAACCTATCAGCTACTAGTTACAAGGATTCCTATCTCTGAGTCTTCTGAAACTTGATCTTGAGTCTTGAATGGTGCTTCATACAGACTTTGAATTTGAACCTTGATACTTGTTAGTTGTAGGCGCTAGTTCTTGAGCAGACCACCTCAGTTCTCCACTTCCGTGCTTTGGATTCATCATTCATTTTTTCTCTTTTTTTCTTGTTGTTTTTTTTTTGACCAGCCTTTTGTGAATGCTGGGGATTTTTATTGCTTCCTGCTGGGGATTCCTGCTGTATTCCTCTGCTTTATTGATTCTAAGTGTGCTCCTTTCTCATATGAGCGGGCTTTTGACTTCAATACTTCAATTGTATTCCCTTATTCTCCAGGTGGGTGCCTGATTTCTATTTCTTTTATCCTTGTTCTCCAGGCGGACGCCTGATTTCTTCCTTCATTTGTCCTTATTCCCCAGGTGGACGCCTGATTACTTCTTTTCTTTGTCCTTGTTCTCCAGGTGGACGCCTGATTTCTATTTTTCTTTGTCCTTGTTCTCCAGGTGGACGCCTGATTTCTTCTTTTCTTTCTATGTCCTTGTTCTCCAGGTGGACGCCTGATTACTTCCTTTCTTTGTCCTTGTTCTCCAGGTGGACGCCTGATTACTATTTTTCTTTGTCCTTGTTCTCCAGGTGGACGCCTGATTTCTTTCTTTTCTTTGTCCTTGTTCTCCAGGTGGACGCCTGATTTCTATTTTTCTTTGTCCTTGTTCTCCAGGTGGACGCCTGATTTCTATTTTTCTTTGTCCTTGTTCTCCAGGTGGACACCTGATTTCTTTCTTTCGACATTCGACAACCTCCGTTCTACAGGCAGGTCCCTGACAACCAAAACAAACGAAATTTCCTAACCCAGTTTGTGCTGGGAAGATTTGTGAGTCGTTAGCAAAATTGTAACTCATTTACACTACTGATGCAATGATGCTAGCAAATGCGTCTGCTAAAATAAAACCTCAATGACTCAAACTAGGAAGTGTGTCTCCTATGGTCGAATCGGAATGACCTAAACTAGGAAGTGCATCTCCTATTGGTAATGACATGCCTGCATTTATACTTGTGGGCGACCTAGAATATGGAATGAACAGACAAAATGTATTCCCTCATTATACTGGTGGGCGACCTAGAACTGAAAAGTATTCCCGCATTTTACTGGTGGGCGACCTAGAACTTAAATGTATTCCCGCATTATACTGGTGGGCGACCTAGAACTTAAATTTATTCCCGCATTATACTGGTGGGCAACCTAGAACTTAAAAGTATTCCCGCATTATACTGGTGGGCGACCTAGAACTTAAATCTATTCCCGCATTATACTGGCGGGCGACCTAGAACTGAAATGTATTCCCGCATTATACTGGTGCGCGACATAGAACATAAATGTATTCCCGCATTATACTGGTGGGCGACCTAGAACTTAAATGTATTCCCGCATTATACTGGTGGGCGACCTAGAACTTAAATGTATTCCCGCATTTTACTGGTGGACGACCTAGAACTTAAATGTATTCCCGCATTATACTGGTGGGCGACCTAGAACTGAAATGTATTCCCGCATTATACTGGTGGGCGACCTAGAACTTAAAAGTATTCCCGCATTATACTGGTGGGCGACCTAGAACTTAAAAGTATTCCCGCATTATACTGGTGGGCGACCTAGAACTTAAATGTATTCCCGCATTATACTGGTGGACGACCTAGAACTTAAATGTATTCCCGCATTTTACTGGTGGGCGACCTAGAACTTAAAAGTATTCCCGCATTATACTGGTGGGCGACCTAGAACTTAAATGTATTCCCGCATTATACTGGTGGGCGACCTAGAACTTAAATGTATTCCCGCATTTTACTGGTGGGCGACCTAGAACATAAATGTATTCCCGCATTATACTGGTGGGCGACCTAGAACTGAAATGTATTCCCGCATTATACTGGTGGGCGACCTAGAACTTAAAAGTATTCCCGCATTACACTGGTGGGCGACCTAGAACTTAAATCTATTCCCGCATTATACTGGTGGGCAACCTAGAACTTAAAAGTATTCCCGCATTATACTGGTGGGCGACCTAGAACTTAAATATATTCCCATTGTTTCCCCGTTCTTCCGAGAAAATTTTCGACAATTGGCAGAAAACTTTCTGCCCCGGTTTTTGGTGATTTCCCTGGCGTTGCGTTTTGCTGCCCTTATCAATCCTTTGTTTTCCTGCAGCAGACAAAAGGATTTAGTTAGTGGTGCCTTTCCGGCGGATGATTTTTCCTCTCTTCCCCTTTTCTTGCTCTATGTCCCCATAATTGGTTGGTGGGAAAAATCGCCTACTGGGGTCTCTAGCCTGCTGGGGATTGGTTTTCAATTTATCCCCTTTTATGCTTTCTCTTTAAGCACATGCTGTGGGAGTCTGCTTTTAACTCCCGAAACCACTCCCTTTAGGAGTTTACTTCCTCCAAAACTGCCGGGCACGATCACTGCATTGCCTGGGACCGGCCTTTAAGACTGTTTGTATTGTCCTGCATTGGGTGAATTCCCCTTCGGTTTCTGGTAGTAAGCTTTGAAAAATCCTTTTCAGACAAAATTTTTAGGAAAAGAAATAAAAGATAGAAAAGGAGAAAATCTTTCTGAACCAATATTTGGTGGGAGAAGAAACTCAGAAGAACTTATCTTAGAGGACATGACTGGTTCCCGTGATCATGACGTGCACCATAGGTTCCCGACCCAGTCTATTTGTATCAATCGATTTGCCCGATGGTCTGACTTGCTGGGGATGATAAATGAGTGTCCATTTCGTTGCGAATGTGGCAGCTTTTGTTGATCTGTCTTGTCGCCTCATAGTGCCCTTCGAGGGGTTTTCACTAATGAGACTCTCTCTTTTCTCTCATCTCCCGGCGCCTTATGGTGCCTGTGAAGGTTTTCACCAATAAGACTCTCTCATTTCATATCCCTCATCTCACATCGCCTCTCGGTGCCTGTGAAGGTTTTCACCGATAAGACTCTCTCCTTTTATTTCTTTCGAGGAATCGGGGTGTTGTAGATACGACCCTCTCTTCTGGAGATTCTTTTGACCATCAATTCATCCCCAGTCTTACGATCCTCTTCTTTGATGGGGATCGGTGTATTATTCTCGGCCTTATTTGCATGACTTGGCATCTCTTGGACATTGATCGGGAGGTCTTTTGGACGTTGATGTTGGTTTTGGTGTTGGGTTAAAGAAAGGCTAAAAAAAATGAAAATAATTTGATGGGTGATGTGCTACAACTTTTGGAATCAAACCTTTGTTGGAACTTAAAACATAACCTCTGCCCCAGTTTTCTTGCTTGGGGAATTTATTATTTATTTATTTATTTATTTTTTTACACTTGCGCGTTACGCACACTGTACCTATTATGCACACTAAGCTCATTATGCATCCTATATCCACTACGATGCACACTATGACCGAGCCGTGAGGCGCCTACGTATCCTCTTTGAGGAATCAGGTCAAACGTAGTTCCCAACGGTTTTGTATTTCTTATGATTTTTATCTTCCTTTTTCTTTTTCCTTCTTTTCATTTTCTTTTTCTTTTCTGTTCTCCTCTTTTTTTTTTCTTTTTTTTTCCCATTAGTGATTCCAAAAGAGGGGTATGAAAGAATAACTTAAGGCTCAAAGGGGGAAGCAAGGGTTAAAAGTGTGTGGATAGAAGAAAGAATTGCCTCCGTCATCTCATTATCCAATAAATGCCAAATACAAACAAATGAACCAAAAATTGCCATAATTAAAGAAATTACGCATAATATCTCTTGACTGCATCTGAATTGATAGCCATGTCGACACATCTACCCTCGACATCTGTCAAACACAAAGCACCGTTGGACAATACTCTGGTCACGATATAAGGCCCTTGCCAATTTGGGGCGAATTTGCCTTTTGCCTCGACCTGATGTGGGAGGATCTTCTTCAATACCTGCTGCCCTACTTCAAACTTCCTGGGGCGCACCTTCTTATTATATGTTCTTGCCATTCTCTTCTGGTACAGCTGACCATGGCACACTGCTGCCAATCTTTTCTCATCTATCAGGCTCAACTGTTCCAATCGAGCTTTGACCCAGTCATTATCATTAATCCCGGCTTCAGCGACAATCCGGAGGGACGAAATTTCGACTTCCGCTGGTATTACGGCCTCAGTTCCGTACACCAACAAATAAGGAGTTGTGCCTATGGAAGTTCGGACGGTAGTGCGGTAACCCAACAAAGCAAAGGGTAATCTCTTGTGCCATTGTCTGGACCCTTCCACCATCTTTCGCAGTATCTTCTTGATATTCTTATTGGCTGCTTCGACTGCTCCATTCGCCTTGGGACGATATGGGGTGGAATTGCGGTGTGTAATCTTGAATTGTTGGCATACCTCTCTCATCAGGCTGCTATTAAGATTCGCACCGTTATCCGTGATGATCACTTTTGGGATCCCAAATCTGCAGATGATATGGGAATGCACAAAATCCACCACTGCCTTTTTAGTTACTGACTTGAAGGTTTTAGCCTCAACCCATTTGGTGAAGTAATCAATGGTCACTAGAATGAATCTATGGCCGTTGGATGCTGCTGGTTCGATAGGTCCAATGACATCCATGCCCCATGCTACAAACGGCCAGGGTGCTGACATCGTATGTAACTCTGTTGGCGGAGAATGAATCAGATCTCCATGTATCTGGCACTGATGGCATTTCCTCACGAAAGTGATACAGTCGTGTTCCATGGTGAGCCAATAACACCCTGTTCGAAGGATCTTTCTTGCCAATACATATCTACTCATGTGTGGCCCACAAACTCCAGCATGTACCTCTGCCATAACCGTCGTTGCTTGACTGGCATCTATGCATCTCAACAATCCCAAATCCGGGGTTCTTTTGTACAATACTCCTCTGCTGAGGAAGAAACCATTCGACAAATGCCGAAGGGCTCTTTTTTGGTCTCCAATGGCATGTTCTGGATATATCCCCATTCTGAGGTATTCCTTGATATCATGAAACCAGGGTTCGCCATCGGCTTCTTCTTCTATGGCATTGCAGTAGGCGTGTTGATCGCGGACCTGGATGTGCAGAGGATCAACATACATTTTGTCAGGGTGGTGCAACATTGATGCTAAGGTGGCCAAGGCATCCGCAACCTCATTGTGAACTCTCGGGATGTGTTTGAACTTCACCGATCGAAATTGCTTGCTCAGATCATGCAAGCATTGTCGGTATGGTATGAGTTTTAGATCTCGTGTTTCCCATTCACCCTGAATTTGATGTACCAAGAGGTCCGAGTCTCCCAAGACCAAGACGTCTTGGACATCCATGTCAGCAGCCAAGCGCAGACCCAGAATGCAAGCCTCATACTCGGCCATATTGTTGGTGCAATAGAAGCGTAGTTGAGCCGTAACAGGATAATGCCGTCCTGTTTCAGAAATGAGTACTGCTCCTATTCCAACCCCTTTCGCGTTTGCAGCTCCATCGAAGAAAAGCTTCCAACCCGGTTCCTCAGGCAATTCCAACTCATTTGTATGCATTACCTCTTCGTCAGGAAAGTACGTTCTTAAGGGCTCGTACTTTTCATCAACGGGATTCTCTGCCAAATGATCGGCCAGCGCCTGGGCTTTCATGGCTGTCCTCCTCACATAGACGATATCAAACTCTGTGAGCAGAATTTGCCATTTTGCTAACCTTCCCGTGGGCATAGGTTTCTGAAAGATATACTTCAATGGGTCCAAACGGGATATGAGATAAGTAGTATATGAAGACAAGTAGTGCTTCAATTTCTGAGCTACCCAAGTTAGGGCGCAACATGTTTTCTCGAGTTGAGTGTACTTGACCTCATGTACTGTGAATTTCTTGCTAAGATAGTAGATGGATTGCTCCTTCCTTCCTGTGTCATCATGTTGCCCCAATACACAACCAAATGAATTTTCCAAGACCGTCAGGTAAAGAATTAGGGGCTTCCCGGGCTTAGGCGGGACCAATACAGGTGGATTAGACAGATACCCTTTGATTTGGTCGAAAGCCTCCTGACACTCTGCCGTCCAACCTACCGCATCATCCTTTCTCAGCAACCGAAATATGGGCTCACAAGTTGCTGTGAGTTGAGCGATGAACCTGCTGATGTAATTGAGTCTACCCAGCAAACTCATTACCTCTGTTTTGTTCCTTGGCGGTGGCAAATCTCGGATGGATTCAATTTTGGATGGGTCTAACTCAATCCCCCGTCGACTGACGATGAATCCTAGCAACTTTCCTGATGGAACCCCGAATGCGCATTTGGCCGGGTTAAGCTTGATATCATACCTTCGGAGTCTTTGGAAAAATCTCCTTAGGTCTGCCACATGGTCCTCCTGACGCCAAGATTTGATGATCACATCATCGACGTACACCTCGATTTCTTTGTGTATCATGTCATGAAACACAGCAGTCATTGCTCGCATGTATGTTGCCCCGGCGTTCTTCAATCCGAACGGCATTACCCGATAGCAGTAAGTTCCCCATGGCGTAATAAACGCTGTCTTTTCCGCATCTTCCTCGTCCATTAGGATCTGATGATAACCCGCATAGCAATCTACAAAGGATCCGATCTCGCGCCCCGCGCAATTATCGATCAAGATATGGATGTTGGGTAACGGAAAATTGTCCTTGGGACTTGCTTTGTTGAGGTTGCGGTAGTCGACGCACACCCTGATTTTTCCATCCTTCTTTGGGACTGGTACCACATTGGCCAACCACTCGGGATATCGAGTGACCCGAATAACCTTTGCCTGCAACTGCTTAATCACCTCTTCTTTGATTTTTACACTCATTTCTGTTTTAAATTTCCTTAGTTTTTGCTTGACCGGAGGGTATGCCGGGTCAGTGGGCAATTTGTGAACCACTAAATTTGTGCTTAATCCAGGCATATCGTCATAAGACCATGCAAAAACATCTTTGAATTCCATGAGGGTTCTGATCAATTCTTCCCTGACATTCGGCTCAATGTGGATGCTGATTTTGGTTTCTTGGACGTTATCAGCGTCTCCTAGGTTTACAGCCTCAGTGTCATTTAGGTTAGGCTTGGGTTTTTCTTCAAATTGGCATAATTCTCGGTTTATCTCTTCGAAGGCTTCACCTTCATCACATTCAGATTCATCATCACAAACGACCTCTTGCATCATTGAGTCAGATTCAGATTGATTTATTAGACTAGGTCGAAGATCCGCTGTGCATGCCATGTCATTAGAACCAGTAAAAAGAGAACTGTTCAGAAAGACAAAAGAACGAAATAAAATTAAAATGGGCAAAAGAAGAGAATTTTATTAAACTTGCGGGATAAAAGGGTTCACACTTTTACAAAAACGAAAGTAAAATTTGGATTACACCCTGGGATAATCCGAACAAAACAAAACACACAAAACATAAATCAAAGCCTACTACCAAGACTCCCTCGGACAGGAAGAGGAGTAACTGTCCAATTGTTGGTCTTGGCCTCAGGCCCCACAAATTGTATCTCTGTTCTGCTGGAACCTTCCCCAGCTTCTACCACGCTGACATCAGCGAAGAGCCTCTCAAAACTCTGATTCAGGCCCTCATTTATACCGATCAATGGTCCTAGAATCTTCGGGACCGGTGACCCCCTGGCACTTGCTTTGACAAAAGACCATGAGAGACGCGGTACTGGTTTAGGCAGAAACCAAACCCTCTTCTTCATTTTTCACGCTCGCTTCCTATCTGCTGCGGTTGGTTTGAACCCCAATCCGAAATTTTCCAGATTTTTAGGAAGGGAGACAGGTTGGACAATCCCTTGAAGCTCGACTCCCAGGCCTTTTCCTGGTACAAATCCATTACCCAGCATTTCTGAGACCATCATGACCGTTGCGGCAGCTACCCTAGGGTGTGGGATGATCTCTCCTTCAGAGATTTTGTTGGCCGACCCTGTATCGAAGATCTGGTAGACCCAAGGACCTTTGTCGTCAGTGGTCTCTATGAAAGGTACAATGGCGCCACTCATGGTGCACGCCGGGTCCTCGCCGTGTAACACGACCTCTTGCCTTTCCCACTCGAACTTCACCATCTGATGTAGGGTGGAGGGCACCGCTTTGGCGGCATGAATCCATGGTCGTCCTAACAGCAGGTTATAAGATACTGTGGCATCTAACACCTGGAATTCCATGGTAAACAGGACTGGACCAATGGTCAGTTCAAGTACAACATCCCCTACAGTGGCTGTTCCGTTTCCGTCAAACCCTCGGACACAGATGTTATTCTTGCGGATTCTTCCGCGGTCGATCTTTAACTGGTCCAGAGTGGATAATGGACAAATATTGGTGCTTGAGCCGTTATCCACCAATACTCGAGTTACCACCGAGTCTTCACATTTGACAGCTAGGTATAGAGCTTTATTGTGCTCCGTACCTTCCATCGGCAGGTCATCATCTGAGAATGTTACCCTGTTCACCTCGAAAATCTTATTGGCAATGGTTTCCAGGTGGTTTACAGAAATTTCACTGGGTACATGAGCTTCGTTCAATATCTTCATCAGGGCCCGCCGATGCTCCTCAGAATGGATCAGTAATGACAGCAGTGAAATCTGGGCCGGTGTTTTTCTCAGTTGTTCGCCCACAGAATAGTCCTGTACTTTTATTTTCCTCAGGAACTCCTCAGCCTCTTCTTCGGACACAGGTTTCTTGGTTGCAGCTGGGTTGGTTCTCCTTAGCTCCACCGGAGCAAAACATCGACCTGATCGAGTCAGCCCTTGCGCTTCACAACTAACCTCTTCCACCTGTTTTCCCTTGTACATCACCACCGCCTTTTCATAATTCCAAGGCACAGCCTTGCTGTCAATCATCGGCGGCTGGACTACAGGCTTTATGGTGACCAGCTCTCTATACACCCCTTTCAACACAACTGCAGGTGCGGGCGGAATCCCTGATATTACCAACTTGTTTGGCTCGGGTTTGCTTGTTATGGCGGACGGGCTCTTTCCCAATATCACTACTGGCTCGATGCTTTCTCCCCGTGACTGTACCCTCGTTCCCCCACTGGTTGAAACTTCCTTCGGGGCGGCTTGGATCATCATCACTGTTTGTGAGGGTTTTCTCAACTCTCCTCCCTCATTTACCAACTCAATCATGTGAGTCTCGTGGTGCGCTGGTAGTGGGTTCTGGTTGATGTTAGGAGCCTCCGGTGTCTGGACCTCGATCTTATTGGTGTCAATAAGATCCTGTATGGCATGCCTCAATTTCCAACACTTCTCGGTATCATGTCCGAGCATCCCTGAGCAGTATTCACAACTTATTGATCGATCCAAATTCTGAGGTGGGGGATTTGGTTCTCGAGTCTGGACAGGACTAACCAAACCCAATTGCCTCAACTTATGGAACAAAGCGGTGTAGGTTTCTCCCAACTCCGTGAAAGTTCTCTGTTTCTGCAACCTGTCATTCCTAGCATCTGGATTTCCCCGAAAGCCTGCCCCTGAAGGGTTTCTATACGCCCTTGGTGGTGGATAGGTATTTTGTGGTGGTGCATATATGTTCTGGGGAGCCGGCGCGCGCCATTGCGGGCGAACCAGAGGCTGGGTGTATGCCTGGGCCTGGTGTATGGAACAATGTGGTTCTTGAGGTGGATAGAAATTTTGTGGTGGGTTGTATGGGTAGTTTGACCTGTGAGGTCTGGGTTGGTTGTAGTGTGGCCTGCCAGCCCTGGACCAACTGCCTGCCTCGATCGTGGAAACCTCTTCTTTCTTTCTTCTCAGCGCACCTCCCGTGCCGATTTGAATAGCCTGGGTTGTGGCCTTGAGTGCCGAATAGTTCAAGATTTTGTCAGACCTCAGACCCTCCTCTATCATGACCCCTATCTTGACCACCTCGTTGAAAGACTTTCCAACCGTTGTCACCAAGTGACCAAAGTAGGTTGGATCCAGTGTTTGCAAGAAATAGTCCACCATCTCTCCCTCTCTCATGGGAGGATCGACCCTAGCTGCCTGTTCTCTCCAGCGAAACCCGAACTCGCGGAAACTTTCCCCGGGTTTTTTCCCAGTTCTTAATAATGTGAGACGGTCAGGGACTATCTCGAGATTGTACTGGAAATGACCTGCGAAAGCCTGTGCCAGATCATCCCAAGTATACCACCTACTGGAATCCTGCCTGGTATACCATTCTAGTGCAGATCCGCTCAGACTTTGGCCGAAATAAGCTATCAGCAGCTCATCCTTGCCGCCTGCCCCTCTCATCTTGCTACAGAATCCCCGCAAATGTGCCATGGGATCACCATGTCCTTCATATAAATCAAACTTAGGCATCTTGAACCCAGCCGGGAGTTGGACGTCTGGGAAAGGGCACAGATCTTTGTATGCTACGCTGACTTGGTTGCCCAGCCCGTGTAAGTTCCTGAAGGACTGCTCCAGGCTTTTGAACTTTCTCAGTACTTCATCCTGTTCAGGGGCCTTAGCCGGCTTTTCAATCTCTACCGGCACTTCCAAATGTGGATTGTAAGCCTGTGGTTCGGGGGCATGAAACGTAGGCTCGGGGGGATAGTATTGTGTATCGTGAGCCTGAAACAATGGCTCACTGGTCATTCTTTGCAAAGGGGCTGATGTTGGTCCCACAAAAATGGGAATATTGGGCGTTGGGAGAGGTTGATGGGGTGGTGGAGCTTGGGAATCATGAGGGCTTCTTTCTTGATGATAAAGGGGATTTGGGCGGCTTGTGGAAGGGCCAGAGTGAGGGTATTCCGGCATGTGTCCCAGTGTTTCAGGGCTCTTTTGTGTTTTGGCTATGGCTAGCTGCATTGCATTCATCTCTAGTCCCATCCTTTCAATCTTTTCCATCGCTTCTTTTAGCAACTGGCTCATCGGCCTCTCTTCCTCATTACTATTCTCTGAAGTAGTCATGCTGGTTGCTATCGGTCCTTTGGATCTGGTTTGATAGGAGTGTGTTGCCAGAGTTCTTTAACAACTAATTTGTCTGATTCAGACAACGACAAACTTTGTTAGCGTTAGAGCTTAACAGATTTGATCATAACACATAGAGGATGCAATGCTCCTAGGCAGTTAACCATTTCTACATGCTTTGCTTCGAACAACATGCGTCATCCCGGTTTGCTCATTTGTTCCCTTTTTATTTATTTTCTTTTCTTTCTTTATTAAAAGCGGTCGAATCTTATGGGGATTGCCTATGTATCACGTCCCCGCGCGAATCAGACCAGGCGTAGTTCTGCCTCAAAGTAAAGACACATAGAAATTCTTCTGGAGTCACTTAATTTCATTATCAAAATTTGCTATTACACATTGTTTCAAACAAAAATAGCAACAGTACAGACTCCACGGTTTTAAACTTGGTTTGAAGAAAAGAAAACAACATATGGGAAAACAACAAAAGCTAAATAAACAGGACTTGACCAAAAACTAATTTTCCAACTTAAGGGCCCGCGAGGCATCATTCGGCCTCTCCGCGGCTCTAGGTGTGATGTCTCTTTGCAGGCTCTTCAACTCGTTCATAATCCGGTGGACACAGCCCATGATGGAAACAAGGAGGGTCTTCCGAGGTGTTCGCTCACATGCCAGGCATTTCATGTAGATGTAATGCCCGATTTCGTCAATCCTTGCTCGAATGTTATCCCTTTCACTGAACAGCTGCCTGATTTGTCGGTTCTTTAACCCTAGTGCCTGAGCATTGTCGGCAAGTCGATCCTGGAACAACTCCATTTGTCTTTCCATGCAGGCCAGTGCATCGTAGCACTGTCTTCTGTCGGCCTGGGCGTCTCGTGCTTGTTTGACGATCCGATCATGGAGAGTGGAGTTCGTCTCCCTTAATATTCCGACGCTCATTTCATAATCCCTTATGACCTATTGCAAACGCTACTTCCGGGCCATTGTGTACTTTGCCCATCTGACCTTCATCCCTGCTATGCAAGCTTCTGATTGTTCTAATTCTTCTTGGCTTTGGATGACCTGATTTCTCAAACTTGCTATCAATCTTTCGTCGGAGCGACGCTTCTGTCGGTCAACGTTACTCTTACTGGCTTGGCGAAGGCGGGCCTTCAAGGTTTGGTTTTCTTGGGCTAGCTTGTTTCTTTCAGCCTGCTCCGAAGCGACTTGCACATTGTTCTCAAATACAAGCCTTTCGACTTGTTGCTTTAGCTTCCCGATTTCAACCCGGTAACCTTCCTCCCTTTTTAACCATCCCTATTGCTCTTGTGAATCATCTGTGAAGCGTTGGACGTGGGCCCTTTTAGCAGGTCTTTGCCGAATCTGAAACCTTCTTTCGAACCAAGCATCGTACTTTGGGTCTACCTCACCTTTAGCTAGTTCTCGCACCATGGTCTTGGGCTCCAAGAATCTACATTCATGCCACAGTTTTCTAATCTTCCCCTCGGGGAATATGACTCCCGGGCTTAATTCCAAGGCATGCTTGCTCAGATCTTCATCAGTAGGGACTACTTGAAACCTGCCCAGTTGTCGTAATACCCGATGAGGGGCATATGGCTGGATGCTGCGAAGCCCCATTAAGAGAACATGACATTCTTCAGCCGACATGTAGATCAGCTCAGTATCAGTCAACCAACCGAATGCCCATTCAATTTGGTCAGCTGTTGTTGACCTTAACCATGTAAACCATGCTTCGACACCTTCAGGAAATCTGGCGCCTGTCATGCGCTTCTTGAATCCGCTGATACAATTCCTCTCGGTCAACCCGTGGTTCATGTATCCTACTCGGTGATGGAGATGTTCCTGCATCCATAGCTGAAGTAACAGGTTGCAACCTTGGAAGAACTTGCCTCCTTCTCGGCATATAGTCAGAGCCCGGTAGATTTCGGACAAAATCAAAGGAACCACAGTACTATTGGTTCTTTTGATTGCCACGTCGGCCATCCCTACCAGACCTATCTCTATCTTTTTATCCTTCCTTGGACAGACCATGACTCCCAAGAATGCTGTGATAAAAGCCAAAGTACGTCTTGCTTCCCATTTGTTTCTGTTCCCGCCGTGAGTTAGCCCAAGGTTCGGTTCCTCGAAACCCTGCGGGGTTCCGTACCGCTGATACAAGAAATGGAGATCACAACATCCTCTCGATAAATCGTCATGTTGTACCTTCCGACTAATGCTTAGTAGATCCAGAAACGCATGCGGAGACACTGGCTTTGGCGAAAGCAAATATTGCCCTCTTAACCTCTCATTCAATCCCGCATATCCGGCAACTTCCTCAAGTGTCGGTGAAAGTTCAAAGTCAACAAAACGGAATACATTGCGGGTTGGGTCCCAAAATGGTATTAGAGCTTCACGAATATCTGTCCTCGGCCTAACACCCAACAAATTTACAAAACCTCCCAATATTCTTCCTACTACCCCTTTGCTATCGGCTTCCAAGTCATTCCACCACATGTGGAGTTGTAGAGGGACCTCGCTGAGGGCCGAGAATGGTTCATTTTGCTCTGTGCTCATCCTGCACATTTATTAAGGTGACCTTTTAGGCGAAAACAAAAACCTTTATTTTGACTCTAAACAAAAAATCTTTGAACACAAAAACAAACAATATATGTATTTATATACATGTGTATATATATATATACATATATGCTTTATGGTATATCATTTTTGGTAAAATGAAAAAGGGAGTTGGACCCGATGAGGGTTGCCTACGTATCTCACATCCGGTGAGAATCAAACCGACGTAGTTCGGGTGATAAACTAACTAGTTTATTTATTTATCATTATTTTTTTATTTTTTATTTTTATTTTTTTTTATTTTTTTGAAAATAGAGTAAAATAAAATAAAAACTCATTCCTCATTCTCAGCTTGCTATTTTTCTCTTTTCTCTTTTCCTCATAAATATACACATTTTCTCTTCTATTTGCATTTTGTCATTTTTTTTATTTATTTATTATTTTATTTTTTTGTAAAAATTTCCCAACATTCAAAACCGGTCATCATGCATGTTTGAAGCAAATAAATGCACAAGCAGTGAGTAGGATGCATCAGGATGGCCCTTTCTATTTCAGGTTGCTATTCCTAGACGGACCCAACCCCTGTGTTGAGTCCCCTAAGTCAAAAATGCACATGATGCAAATAAGCGTTCCTACTAGGGATCCGGCATGAAGTTGAGTTATTCTAGGTTCAGAACTGGGTGTTTGTTCTAGACCTGGCTTACCCGAGCGGACAGCTCGAGCCGAGGGGGGGCAGTGTACCGGGAATACAGAAGCTTCACCGGCTTAGCAACTTGTCCGAACCTCGTTCTAAATTGAGATTTGACACTATACAGAAAAGAAGCCGTACGAAGTACGCCCTTCTTCATGATTTAGAAGACTCAGAGAGAAGATGGGTTTCGACACAATTTATATACAGTTCACGTAATATCAAAGCAGTAAAAGGCAACCAATTAGCACATTAAGCACAAAACATGTAATAAAATCAGATAATAAATAAAGCCAAATAACAACAATTATTCTAAGCTCGAATTCTGAACCCTGAACCAGTGGTTCTGGGTTACAAAGAGTCCCCAGCAGAGTCGCCAGAGCTGTCACACCTCCTTTTTCCGCACCCGAGGGGGTGCAACGGAGTACTCGAATGGGCAAAAATCGCTCGCTTTATCTTTGCACGAAAACCCTTCGTGTCTTCGGGCAAAGAGGGGCAGCTGTAAGCACGTGATTTTTGCCCTATATGAGAATTACTCCCAAAAAATTCAAAAATAAAATGATTTTTCTTTGGTGTGCAATTTTGTGATATTTTGAATAATTATTTGTATTTGTCTGTGCGTGTTTATTTGCTAAATTAATAAAAAATACAAAAATATGTCGCATTTTGCATGTAGGATTTAATTCTACAATTGATAATAATTAAATTTGTTTTACAAAAATTAAAAATTACAAAAATAGGCATCGTTTGCATTTTTAGCATTTAATGTCCAAATATACAATTTTATGCTTAATTAATACTTAATTGTGCGTTAATTGTTATTGGGACTTAATTTGCGCTTTTATAACTTAACTTAGTTCTTAATAATAGTTTAAGTATTTTTATAATTTAGTTTTAGAAAAATAAAAGAAGAAAAGAGAGCGAAAATATAAAGAAAGTCGGAATTGGGCCTCTTCTTCAATTTCAAGCCACAGGCCCAAAAAATGGCCCAATCTTCCCTACGACCCAGTCCATTTCGAACTGGGTCAACCCGGTCCATAACCCAACACCCTATTATCTTGCATTTCAAAAAAATAAAACAAAAGAAAACAAAAAAAAAATAGTAAGAAAACCCTAAAAATGCCTAAAGCATCCGCCCCCCCCCCCCTATTCTCCTTCTTCTTCCTCAAAACTTCAAGCTCCATCCATGGCTGCCCCCCCCCCCCACAAACCCCAGCCTGCAACGTCGACCACCCTCCCCCACGAACACCCCCTCACGTCGTCACACTCACACACACATACACAACCAAACGACACAACCACCACGATAGTCCATCGCCCCAGCGTTGTTTCTCCATTGACGAGCTCAAGCTCGACCATGGACTGCCCGATGCTTCTGCTTCAGCGTCCTCCTAGCTGCTGCCTCACATCGTTTGTTTCTCGTTGTTGCTTCACCATGAACGACCATGCCAGACGTCCGCCATTAACGACCAAGCTCGAACAACCGAGTTGATGCTGCCTCACTTCGTCTTCTTCAGCTCGAACAGCCATAGCCACTGCTTCATCGTCCAAACCACACCGTCGCCGCTGCTCCTCCTCGCGTCCGAGCTGCTGCTGCGTCCATTTCAAGCTCCGATGTCCAGCAGTAGCGGATGCTACTGCTTCAGTCCAGTCGAGTTCGCGAACCTCGATGACTATGGCTTCTTCATTAAGCTGCTGCTGCGTCCATTTCTCTTCATCGTCAACTGCTTCTGCTTCGTCTTCATCATTCAGTTCAAGCGCCGATGTCCAGCAGTAGCGGATGCTACTGCTTCAGTCCAGTCGAGTTCGCGTACATGGAGTAGTTTTGGTCGATGTCGTCGATCACTGTCCGAGTTCGTCGTTGGTTGGTCGTTGTTCGTCGTTTCATTTCCGGTTAGTTGGTTTTTGAATCTCATTTATCGTCCATATTTTTGTTTGGTATTTTCGGATCCAAAATCGATAAATGATTCAATTCTTGTTTGGTTTGTTCTTCGTTGAAATAATTTTCTAGTTTGTTCATTATTTGGTGAATTTTTCGTGTTTATTTCATGTTTGTTTTATTGTTTAGGTAAATGTTGTTAGTTTAATGTTAGTTAGATACAAATTGAAGTTTAATTAATTGTTTCCTCAATTTTTTTTATGTATTTGATGTATTTTCCGGAAATTGTTAATATTGTTAAAGTTCAAGTTTAAATTCATAATTGTTTCTTCTTAGTTTTGTTTTGTCATTTGCCTAAAAGAATTTAGTTGCAATAAGGGAAGTATGTTGGTTTTAGTCATTTGAATCCGTCGTTTTTATTTTTAGATTTAATTCATGTTCATATTATGTTTGTTTGATTTTGAATCCGAAATGTGTATAGTTTGATTTCTTGTTTACCATTTGTGATTATTTCTTGAATTGGTCTCATAATCTTGTTTAAAGTTTAATATAAGAATTGTTTGTTATAATGTTGTTAGAGTTGATTTTAAGTTCAATATTATTGAATTTAAGAATCTAAATATACTTGTTTGATTGTTGTTGTTGTTTAAATCCGAAAAATAGGTTTGTTGTTGCTAAAAATATTGTTCAATCAAATTTTAGTTGTTCTTGGTTGTTCAATTTGTGTTCATGTTGATTTGTTGTTGAAATGTTGTTAAAATCGTGTTCATGCGATATTGTTGTTATGATGTTCATCCGTGTTCATATTGTTGTTTGAACATTGTTAGAAATTGATCATATTGTCAATATTTTGGTTAAGTTTGATTAATTGATGTGTTATAGCTGATGGGTAGTTTGGTAAATTTGTAATACGTTCAGGGGTAGTTTGGTAATTTCAGTAAGGTCGGAAGGGGTAGTTTAGGAATTGTACATTTTGTAATTGTTTATTTGAAGCATGGGGGACAAAATGAAATGGGGTGGGTTGTGATATGATTATTTAATATAAAGGGGGGACAAGATTTAATTTAAAGGGGAATCTTGCATTATTTTATGTTAGGCATGGGGGACAAAATATAATGGGGTGGTGTGATATATTTATTTAATGTAATGGGGATGAGTGGGAAGATAATGGGTTTGGTAGAGAAAGGGATTGATTTTAATTGATTAAAGGGTGGGGATTATATAAAGGAGAAGTCTTGAAATCAAAAAAAAGGGGGAACAGACAGAAAAAAAAAAAAAGATTAGAGAAAAAAAAGAGCTGAACATTTATTCCGAAAAAATATTGAAACTCTCAAGAAAAGAAAAACATACAAAGAAAAATAAAAAAAATTGAAAATTAGAAGAGAAAGTAGTACACACCTGATAAATATTCTGGTATACAGGTGTAGAAATTAAGGGTTGAAGATTAACTAGCCTTTCAAAAATCTGAAAATTTCCCTTGGTTTCTGTCCGTTATTTTCGGCATTCCTGGATTTTATTTTGAATTTTTCAAAGCTGTCACTGGGATTTTCGTTGACTGGTTATTGCTGGTTATTGTTGTTGTTGCTGTGTTACGTATTACGTTGCTGACTTTCTTCTTCTTCTTATATTGACAATATCAGGTACACAACTGTAATTTTGGCATTTTGTAAGCTGAAATGAAGAATGGAGTGTTAAATTTTTAATTTAGTTTAATTTAATTTTTTGTATTGTATTTAGGTTATTCATGTATTATTATTCTGTAAATCACTGTCATTTGGCATAACTAGGCATATTATAGCGACATATTAAATAACGCCTTAACCAGATTATTAGGAAATATATTTAAGCCTGATTATTAATTAAAACTGTTTAATAAAAAAAATAGAAGAAATAACGTAAAAATGGCGTTATTGAATCAGTTTGGCAAAAATTAACTAAGTTCCTTATTCATAAGGTTTTTCGTCAACGATAAGTTAATCAGAATCATGTAGTCAATTTCAGTTATAACATGAATTAGTTTGCGAACAAGTATTAGGACATGATGTGAATTAAAACAAAGTTAGAAATATGGTTTAGTAATCAAGTTTTTATTTTTCTTTCTTTCAATTTTCAGTATTTATAAATAATTAGTTTCAATAAGCTTAAGTCTTACTAACAATTTAAATTTTAATCCAACTATGGGATAATTAGTTTTTTTTTTATTTTTTTATTTTATTTTTCGATAATTCCATGTTGTATTTATGATTATAATTTTTATTACTTTCTGTTAATATTTGTTTTCTCTTCTATTTAATATGTTATTTTCAAGAATGTAGATATTGATTTTATATTTATAGACAAACTTAGTAATAATAAAAAGGTAGTCATTAAAGGATATTCTTAAAATAAGGAAGGATTTCGCTAAAAATAAATAGATGTAAATAATACAAATTTACAGGATTCTCCAATCTCATTTATTTATTTAATTATTTAAAAAAAAATTACTTAGAATTTGGGATGGATTGTTTAGTGAATTTCACTTCCTTCCCCACAGATAATGACGTGCTAGACTCTTTAGGCGCGATTTAATTAATTTTACTTTCTTAAACTCGGATGCGCATTTCATGCGACCCAAATCTAAATCCTAAAACATTGAATAAAAATGTGTTCCGGATTACGGGTGCATTTCATGTGACGTAATCCAAAGACATGTTTTAAATGATGTTCACAATTTTTTTAAAATAATAATAATAATAATAATATTAATAATAAAGTGGTAAAAAGTTAATATTGGCACATCGGTTCATAATTGTATTAAAATCAGATAAATAAGTTAAATATGGCAGTTGAGCGACCGTGCTAGAACCACGGAATTCGGGAATGCCTAACACCTTCTCCCGGGTTAACAGAATTCCTTATCCGGATTTCTGGTGCGCAGACTGTTAAACAGAGTCATTCTTTTCCTCGATTCGGGATTAAAATGGGTGACTTGGGACACCCTAAATCTCCTAAGTGGCGACTCTGAAATAAATAAACCAATCCCGTTTCGATTGTCCTTTAATTGGAAAAACTCCCCTGTACCCTCGCGGGTGCGGAAAAAGGAGGTGTGACAGCTCTGGCGACTCTGCTGGGGAATTGGAGTGCTAGGACCCAGAATCTCTGGTTCAGGGTTCAGAATTCGAGCTTGGAATAATTGTTGTATTTGGCTTCGTTTGATTTTGTTACATGATCTGTGCTTAATGTGCTAATTAACTGCTTTTACCGCTTTGATCTTATGTGAACTG
Source organism: Nicotiana tabacum (assembly GCF_000715075.1). Classification (NCBI taxonomy): domain Eukaryota; kingdom Viridiplantae; phylum Streptophyta; class Magnoliopsida; order Solanales; family Solanaceae; genus Nicotiana; species Nicotiana tabacum. Next base: position 156,673,328 of record NC_134090.1, on the reverse strand, counting down.
TATATAAGCTGTGCCGAAACCCATCTCCTCTCTGAGTCTTCTAAATCATGAAGAAGGGTGCACTTCGTGTGACTTCTTTTCTGTATAGTGTCTAAATTCCCAATTTAGAACGAGGTTGGATAAGTTGCAAAGCCGGTGAAACTTCTGTATTCCCGGTACGCTGCCTCCCCCTCGGCTCGAGCTGTCCGCTCGGGTAAGCCAGGTCTAGAACAAACACCCAAGTTCTGAACCTAGAATAACTCAGCTTCATGCCGGATCCCTAATAGGAACGCTTATTTGCATCATGTGCATTTTGACTTAGGGGACTCAACACAGGGGTTGAGTCCGTCTAGGGCTAGCAACCTGGAAAAAAAAAAACCATCCTGATGCATCTTATTTGTTTTATGTGCATTTATTTGCTCGGTCTTGCATGTTGACCGGCTTCTGAGTCACGGGAGTGTAAAAAATAAAATAAAATAAAAATAGCAAGTGGAAAGTTAGATGATTAATCAGTACTGTCGAAATGCTGCCGAAATTTTTTTTTAAAAAAAAAACATATATATATTTTTATTTTTAGAATTGTTTGTTTGCCTAGAAAGCAGAAAGTGTGTAGGAATAAGTCTTTTATTTTAATTTGCTTTATTTTCAAAAAAAAAAATGAAAATAGTTTTTTTTTTGCTATAAAAGAAAAGGGAAAAATTTGTTTGTTTTCAAAATTAGTTAGTTTATAGCCTGAACTACGCGGGTCTGATTCTCACCGGATGTGAGATCAGAGGCAAACCTCTTTGGTTTCGGCTCACCGTATTCAAAAAAAAATCCAAAAATATTTAACATTACTCACTTCTTTAGAAAGTTTTTCTTTTAGACCTCAATTTTTTTTAAAAAAAAAAATATTTCCTTTTAATCTCAAAATCCCAATTATTTGTTTAAAAGATATTCAAAATAAAATTCAAAAATATTTTTTCTGTAGTATTTCTTTCATAAATTCAGAATATTGGTTCAAAAATATTTCCTTTCTCCTTAAAAGTTTTTTTTCAAGAAAAAAAAAATTATTAAAATCCAAAAAATATTTCTTTAGAATATAGATAGTTTTTAAGTCAAATAAAAGTTTTTCCTTCTTTAATCACTATAATAAATGTGCAGGATGAGCACAAGTCAAAATGAACCATTCTCAGTGTGTAGCGAGGTCCCTTTGCAACTCCACATGTGGTGGAATGATATGGGAAAGGATAGTATAAAGATAGTGGAAAGAGTTTTGGGAGGTTTTGTCGATCTGTTGAATATCAAGCCAAAGACAGATATCATCGAGGCTCTAATACCGTTCTGGGACCCAACACGCAACGTGTTTCGTTTTGCTGACTTTGAACTTTCACCTACACTAGAGGAAGTCGCCGGATATGCGGGGTTGAATGGGAAACTAAGAGGGCAGTATTTACTTTCACCAAGACCAGTATCTCCGCACGCGTTCTTGGATTTGCTAAGCATTAGTCGGAAGGTGCAGAATGATGATTTGTCGAAGGGATGTTGTACTCTCCAATTCTTGTATCAACGGTACGGAATTCCTCAGGGTTTGGAAGAACCAAACCTCGGATTAATTCACACTGGGAACAGAATCAAGTGGGAAGCAAGACGTACTTTGGCATTTATCACAGCATTTCTGGGAGTTGTGGTCTGTCCCCGCAAAGATAAAAAAATAGAGATAGGCCTTGTAGGGATGGCCGATGTTGCAATCAAAAGAACCGACAGTACTGTGGTTCCTTTGATTTTGTCCGAAATCTACCGAGCTTTAACTATATGCCGAGAAGGAGGCAAGTTCTTTCAGGGATGCAATCTGTTACTCCAGCTGTGGATGCAAGAACACCTCCATCACCGAGTGGGATACATGAACCACGGGTTGACTGAGAGAAACTGCATTAGCGGCTTTGAGAAACGAATGACAGGTGTCATATTTCCCGAAGGCGTCGAAGCATGGCTTGCACAATTGAGGTCAACAACAGCCGACCTAGTTGAATGGGCATTTGGGTGGTTGAATGATACTGAGGTAATATACATGGCGGCCGAGGAATGTCATGTTCTTGTGATGGGACTTCGTAGCATCCAGCCATATGCTCCTCATCGGGTACTGCGCCAACTAGGAAGTTTTTAGGTAATTCCCACTGATGAGGATCTAAGCAAGCACGCCATTGAGTTGAGTCCAGGAGTCGTGTTCCCCGAAGGAAAAATTAGAAAGCTGTGGCACGAATGTAGATTCCTTGAACCCAAGACTATGGTTCGAGAGCTGGCTAAGGGTGAGGTAGACCCAAAATACGATGTTTGGTTCGGGAAAAGGTTCCAGATTCGTCAGAGGCCTGCCAAAAGAGCTCACGTCCAATAATTTACGGATGATTCGCAGGAACAGTGGGGCTGGTTAGTGAGAGAGGAAGGCTACCGGGTTGAAATCGGGAAGCTGAAGCGACAAATTGAAAGGCTTATGTTTGAAAACAACATTCAAGTAGCCTCAGAGCAGGGTGAGAAGAACAAATTAGCCAAAGAAAACCAGGCACTGAAAGCCCGAATTCGCCAAGTCGGTAAGAGTGATAGCGACCGACAGAAACGTCGCTCTGATGAAAGGTTGATAGCGGAATTGAGAAATCAAGTCAGCCAAAGCCGAGAAGACTTGGAGAGATCCCAGGCTTGTATAACAAGAATGCGGGTCAAGTGGGCCACAGTTACAACATCACGGAGAGAGCACCTATGGCAAGTAAAAAGGGATTACGAAATGAGTGTTGCGACATTGAGAGAGATAAACTCCATTCTCAATAATCGGGTCCTCAAACAAGCCCAGGATGCTAGAACAGATAGAGAACGCTGCTGTGAGTCGATAGCCCGGATGGAAGAACAAATGGAGAGGTTCCAAGAGCAGCTCATTGACAATACTCGAATATTGGGACTAAAGAATCAACGGATAGAACAGCTGTGCATAGAGAGGGATAGAATCAGGGGTAGGATCAATGATATAGGGCGCTATATCACCACGAAGTGCCTAACATGTGAAGAGATGCCTCGTGATATCCTTTTTGCCTCAGTCATGGGTTATGTCCATCAGATCATGGAGGAACTAAAAAGCTTGCAAAGAAGCCTGGCCCCCAAGCCCGCGGAAAGGCCGAATAATGCCTCGCGGGCACCAAAATTCAAAGCTTTAATGTATCCCTAGTTCAATCTTGCACTTGTTTGTTTTTCGAGTCTGTTGTCTACCCATATGTTTTTTTTCTTCAAACATTCTCAAAAAATATATATATATATATATATATATATATATAAAAAAAAATATATATATAAAGTCTGTATTTTTGTTTTTTTTGTGATGGCTAGTAATAGCATTATTTTGAGTAATAAAAATAAAATAAAATTTGGTCTTGTGGCACGAACTACGCTTGGTCTGATTCGTGCGGGGTCACGATACGTAGGCAATCTCTATAGGATTCGACCGTAATTATAAAAAAAAAAAAAGAAGAATATATATTTGTCAGAGCAAAAATAAGCCGGGATGATGCATGCGGTCAGAGCAAAAATAAGTCGGGATGATGCATGTGGTCAGAGCAAAAGCATGTTAGAAATGATTAACTGCCTAGGAGCATTGCATCCCCATAACGTGCAATTACAATATATGTTAAGACTCTAACACTGACAAGTTTGTTGTTTTTCCAATCAATATCAGTTAGTTGTTAGAGCGTACTGGCACCGTACCATTATCAAACAAGATCAAAAGGTCCTATACTAGAAAGCATGACTGGGTCAGACAACAGCGTTGAGTCAGAAAAAACGGCCAATCAGATGCTGAAGGAAGCCCTGGAGAAAATGGAAAAAATGAGGCTAGAAATGAATGAAATGCAGATAGCCTTAGCTAGAGCCCAGAAGGGGCAAGAACTACCCGTTACTCCTACCCTCCAACCAGTACACACGCCGGAATACCCCTCTCCCGGTCCTTCAACAAGTTTCCCATGCCATCACTACTATCAGGGAAGGGAGGCTTATGATTCCCAAGCTCCACCACCCACTCAAAACCCTACTCCACCAAATGTTCCCGTCTTTGTGGCACCTCCCCCAGCCCCATTGCACAGATCATCTAGTAAGCCACTGTTTCAGGCTCACGATACACAATATTACCCCCCTGAACTCACATTCAAAGCACCCGAGCCACATACCTATAATCCCCACTTTGAGGTCCCGGTGGAGATTGAAAAGCCGGCTAAGAGCCCAGAGCAGGACGAGGTGATGCGGAAATTTAAAATCCTGGAGCAATCCTTCAGGAACATACACGGGTTAGGTAACCAGGTCAGCGTGGCTTACAAGGATCTATGCCCTTTCCCTGACGTTCAATTACCAGCAGGGTTCAAGATGCCCAAGTTCGATTTATACGAAGGGCATGGTGATCCTATGGCACATCTACGGGGTTTTTGTAGCAAAATGAGGGGAGCAGGGGGCAAAGATGAGCTATTAATAGCTTACTTTGGCCAGAGTTTGAGCGGGTCGGCATTAGAGTGGTATACAAGACAAGATCCGAGCAGGTGGTACACCTGGGATGACTTGGCACAGGCTTTCGCAGGACATTTCCAATACAACCTTGAGATAGTCCCAGACCGTCTCACATTGCTAAAGCTCGAGAAGAAACCCGGAGAGAGCTTCCGGGAATTTGGGTTCCGATGGAGAGAACAGGCATCCAGAGTTGATCCCCCAATGAGAGAAGGGGAAATGGTGGATTACTTCTTACAAACTCTCGAGCCAACTTACTTTGGTCACTTGGTGACGTCAGTTGGCAAATCATTTAATGAAGTGGTGAAAATGGGAGGTATGATAGAAGAGGGACTTAAGTCCAATAAGATCCTGAGTTATTCGGCAATTAAGGCAACAACTCAGGCCATTCAGAGCGGCACGGGAGGTGCGCTAGGGAAGAAAAGGAGAGAGGAGGTCACGACATTAGAGGCCGACAATTGGTCCAGATCTAGAGGTCCTTCCCCTCATTACCAACCCAGACCCCATCGTCTAAACTACCCACACATTCCAAATTACCCTCCACAACCCTACTACCAACCACAAGAACAACATTTCACCGTCCATCAAGCCCAGACATACACCCAACCTCCGGTTCGCCCACAATGGCGTGCGCCGGTTCCCCACAATACATACCCACCTCCACATAACACATACCCACCACCACAAAACACCTATCCACCACCAAGAGCCTACAGGAACCCTCCAGGGATGGGTTTCAGGGGAAATCCAGCCGCCAGAAATGAAAGATTGCAGAGGCAAAGAACTTTTACTGAGTTGGGGGAAACTTATATTGCCTTGTTCCACAAATTGAGGCAGTTGGGTTTATTAAATCCTGTTGAGCCTAGATTACCAAATCCCTTACCCCAAAATATGGATCACTCGGTAAGATGTGAATATTGTTCGGGAGCTCCCGGACATGATACCGAGAAATGTTGGAGGCTGAAACATACAATACAAGATCTTATTGATACCAACAAGATCGAGGTACAGGCACCGGAGGCACCCAACATTAACCAGAACCCATTGCCAAAGCACCCTGAAGCCCACATGATCGAGCTTGTGCACGAAGGAGGGGAGCCGAAGAAACCCTCACAGACAGTGATGATGATCCGTGCCACTCTGAAAGAAAAATTGATCAATGAGGAAGCAGGGGTACAATTGAAGGGGGAAGATGTCAAGCCAGTGGTGATATTGGGGAAGAATCCATCTGCCGCTACAAGGAAACCAGAACCAGCCAGGTTGGTAATAACGGGAGCATCATCTGCACCCGTGGTTGTTGTGAAGGGGGTCTGCAGGGAACCGGTCATCATAAAACCAGTAGTCCAAACATCAGTGATTGATAGCAAGGTTGTGCCTTGGAAGTATGAGAAGGCAGTGGTGATGTACAAGGGACAACAAGTGGAGGAGAATAGTTGTGAGGCGCAGGGACTGACTCGATCAGGACGGTGTTTTGCTCCGGCGGAGTTGAGAAGACCCAATCCAGCTGCAACAAAGAAACCTGTGTCAGAAGAAGAAGTTGAGGATTTCTTAAAGAAGATGAAAGTGCAGGATTACTCCGTGGTCGAACAGCTGAAGAAAACACCGGCCCAGATCTCACTGCTATCATTATTAATCCATTCGGATGAACATCGTCGGGCCCTGATGAAGATACTGAATGAAGCTCATGTGCCCAACGAGATTTCTGTAAATCACCTGGAAACGATTGCCAACAAAATTTTCGAGGTGAACAGGGTAACATTTTCAGATGATGATCTGCCAGTGGAGGGCACAGAGCATAATAAAGCTCTCTACCTAACTGTCAAATGTGAAGATTCGGCAGTTACCTGGGCATTGGTGGATAATGGCTCAAGTGCCAATATTTGTCCATTATCCACCCTGAACAAGTTGAAGATCGACCACGGAAGAATCCACAAGAATAGCATTTGCGTCCGAGGATTTGACGGAAATGGAACAGCCACCGTGGGGGATATTGTACTTGAGTTGACCATCGGTCCAGTCCAGTTTACCATGGAATTCCGGGTATTAGATGCTACGGTATCTTATAACCTTCTGTTGGGACGACCGTGGATCCATGCAGCCAAAGCAGTGCCATCCACCTTGCATCAGATGGTCAAGTTCGAGTGGGATAGACAAGAGGTCGTGTTGCACGGCGAGGACACTGCGTGCACCGTAGGAGGCGCCATTGTACCCTTCATAGAGACCAATGATGACAAAGGTCCCTGGGTCTACCAGATTTTTGATGCAGTGTCGGCAAACAAGATCCCCGAGGGTGAAATCATTCAGCATCCTAGGATAGCTTCCGCAACGGTTATGATGGTTTCAGAAATGCTGGGTAATGGGTTTATGCCAGGAAAAGGCTTGGGAGCTGAACTTCAGGGAATTGTTCAACCTGTTTCCTTGCCCAAGAATTTGGAGACCTTTGGGTTGGGGTTCAAACCGACTGTGCCAGATGTAAAGCGAGCGCGGAAAATGAAGAAGAAAGTTTGGTTTCTTCCCAAACCTGTGCCACGTCTCTCAAGATCTTTTGTTAGAGCAAGCGCCAAGGGGTCACCGGTCCCGAAAGTTCTCGGGCCATTGATTGGGATTGACGGGGATCTGAATCAGAGCTTCAAAAGATTGTTCACTGATGTCAATATGGTAAAAGTCGGAGAGGGTTCCAGCGGAACAGACATACAGTTTATGGGGCCTGAGGCCAAAACCAACAATTGGACGGTTACTCCTCTTCCTACTCGGGGAGAGTCCTGGTAGTAGGCTTTGATTTTTGCTTTCTTATTTTTCGGATTATTCAGGGTGTAATCCAAATCTTATTTTGTCTTGTAAAAGTGTGAACCCTGTTACCCCGCATTTTAATAAAATTCTTTTCTTGTCTCATTTTCATTTTGTTTTATTCTTTTCTCTTTCTGAATAGTTCTCTTTTTACTGGTTCTAATGACATGGCATGCACGACGGATCTTCAACCTAGTCTAATAAATCAATCTGACTCTGATTTAATGATACAAGAGATCGATTATGACGATGAGTCTGAATATGATGAGGATAAAGCCTTCGAAGAAATAAACCGAGAACTATGCCAATTTGAAGAGAAACCCAAGCCTAATCTGAATGACACCGAGGCTGTAAATCTAGGGGATGCGGATAATGTCCGAGAAACCAAAATCAGCATCCACATTGAGCCTGGCATCAGGGAAGAATTAATCAAAGCACTCATTGAGTTTAAAGATGTTTTTGCATGGTCGTATGACGACATGCCGGGTTTAAGCACCAAGCTAGTGGTTCACAAATTGCCCATTGACCCGGCATGCCTTCCCGTCAAGCAGAAACTGAGGAAGTTCAAGACAGATATGAGTGTTAAGATTAAAGAAGAAGTAACCAAGCAGCTGCAAGCAAAGGTTATTCGGGTCTCTCGATATCTTGATTGGTTGGCTAATGTGGTGCTAGTACCAAAGAAAGATGGGAAGATTAGGGTATGCGTCGACTACCGTAATCTGAACAGGGCAAGCCCAAAGGATAACTTTCCATTACCCAATATCCATATCTTGATCGACAATTGCGCCGGGCGAGAAATCGGCTCCTTTGTGGATTGCTACGCTGGGTATCATCAGATTTTGATGGATGAAGAAGATGCAGAGAAAACAGCTTTCATTACGCCATGGGGGACTTATTGTTATCGGGTAATGCCATTCGGTTTGAAGAACGTTGGGGCAACGTACATGAGAGCAATGACTACTGTGTTCCATGATATGATACACAAAGAGATCGAAGTGTACGTAGATGATGTGATCATCAAATCCAAGCGTCAGGAAGACCACGTAGCAGACCTTAGGAAGTTTTCGAAGGTACGACATTAAGCTCAACCCAGCCAAATGTGCATTTGGAGTTCCATCTGGAAAGCTGTTAGGATTTATCGTCAGTCGGTGAGGCATTGAGTTGGATCCGTCAAAGATCAAATCCATCCAGGAATTGCCGCCACCGAGGAACAAAACAGAAGTAATGAGTCTGTTGGGAAGGTTGAACTATATTAGCAGATTCATCGCTCAGCTCACAACAACTTGTGAACCCATCTTTCGATTGCTGAGGAAAGATGCCGCGATAGAATGGACGGCAGAATGTCAGGAGGCATTTGACCAGATCAAAGGTTATTTATCCAATCCACCTGTATTGGTTCCACCTGAGTCGGGGAGGCCATTAATCCTTTATCTAACGGTCCTGGATCATTCGTTTGGTTGCGTGTTGGGTCAACACGACATCACAGGAAGAAAAGAGCAAGCCATCTATTATCTCAGCAAGAAGTTTACAGTCTATGAGAATAAGTACACTCAACTTGAGAAGACATGTTGTGCTCTAACTTGGGTAGCACAGAAGTTTAAGCATTATCTGTCGTCACATACTACTTACCTTATTTCACGTCTGGATCCATTAAAGTATATTTTCCAGAAGCCTATGCCCACAGGAAGATTGGCAAAATGGCAGATATTACTCACAGAGTTCGACATTGTCTATGTGACGAGGACGGCCATGAAAGCCCAAGCATTGGCCGATCATTTGGCTGAGAATCCTATTGATGAAGAATACGAGCCTTTGAGGACGTATTTTCCAGATGAAGAAGTGATACATATAGAGGAGTTAGAACTGAATGAGGAACCAGGGTGGAAGCTTTTCTTTGACGGGGCTGCTAATGCAAAAGGAGTTGGAGTAGGAGCAGTACTTATTTCAGAAACAGGACATCACTATCCTGTTACAGCTCAACTACGTTTCTATTGTACCAGCAACATGGCTGAATATGAGGCATGTATTTTGGGCCTACGATTGGCTGCAGACATGGATGTTCAGGATGTCTTGGTCTTGGGAGACTCGAACCTCCTAGTACATCAGATCCAGGGTGAATGGGAAACACGGGATTTGAAGCTTATACCATATCGACAATGTTTGCACGATCTGAGCAAGCGATTTCGATCAGTGGAGTTCAGACACATCCCGAGAGTTCACAATGAGGTTGCCGATGCTTTGGCCACTTTAGCATCGATGTTGCACCATCCAGACAAAATCCATGTTGACCCATTGTATATTCAGGTTCGTAATCAGCATGCCTACTGCAACATAATAGAAGAAGAAATGGATGGCGAGCCATGGTTTTATGATATCAAGGAATACCTCAGGATGGGAATATACCCGGAGCAGGCAACCGGAGATCAAAAGAGAGCCATTCGACGACTGGCAAATGGATTTTTCCTCAGTGGAGGAATGTTGTACAAAAGAACCCCAGATCTAGGATTGCTGAGATGTATTGATGCAGGTCAAGCCACGATAGTGATGACAGAGGTACATGCTGGAGTCTGTGGGCCCCATATGAGCGGATATGTGTTGGCAAAGAAGATTCTGCGAGCGGGATATTATTGGCTCACTATGGAGCATGATTGTATCAGTTTCGTACGAAAATGCCATCAGTGTCAGATACACGGAGATCTGATTCATTCTCCACCAACGGAATTGCACACAATGTCCGCACCATGGCCATTTGTAGCATGGGGGATGGATGTCATTGGGCCTATCGAGCCGGCAGCTTCGAACGATCACAGGTTCATTCTGGTAGCCATCGATTATTTCACTAAGTGGGTTGAAGCCAAAACTTTCAAGTCTGTAACCAAGAAGGCAGTGGTGGATTTCGTCCATTCCCATATCATTTGTAGATTTGATCCCAAAAATAATAATCACGGACAATGGTGCTAATCTTAACAGCAACTTGATGAGAGAAGTATGTGAACAGTTTAAGATTACACACCGTAATTCCACCCCGTATCGGCCCAAGGCGAATGGAGCAGTTGAGGCAGCCAACAAAAATATAAAGAAGATATTGAGGAAAATGATTGAAGGATCCAGACAATGGCATGAAAAGCTACCATTTGCGTTGTTAGGATACCGTACTACTGTTCGTACTTCAATAGGTGCGACTCCTTATTTGTTGGTATACAGAACTGAAGCAGTAATACCAGCAGAAGTTGAAATTCCTTCCCTTCGAATTATCGCTGAGGCCGGGATTGACGATGATGAATGGGTCAAAGCCCGACTAGAGCAGCTGAGTTTAATGGATGAAAAAAGATTGGCAGCAGTATGTCATGGCCAGTTATATCAAAAGAGAATGGCAAGAGCATACAATAAGAAGGTGCGACCCAGGAAATTTGAAGTAGGGCAACAAGTATTGAAACGGATCCTCCCACATCAGATTGAGGCAAAAGGCAAGTTCGCCCCGAATTGGCAAGGGCCGTATATTGTGACCAGAGTATTATCCAACGGCGCTTTACGTCTGACAGATGTTGAAGGAAGATGCGTCGACATGGCTATCAATTCTGAGGCAGTCAAAAGATATTATGTGTAATTTCTTTTGTTGTTTATTTGTTTGTTTGTACTTAGTGCTTATCGGATAATGAAATGACGGAGGCAATTCTTTCTTCTATCCAAACACTTTTAACCTTTGCTTTACCCCTTTAAGCCATACTTATCTTTTTATACCCCTCTCTTGGAATCATTAATGAAAAAATGTATGAAAAAAAAACTTTTTGAAGGTCGCAAGAAAACAAAGGAGTCAGTGAACTACGTTCGACCTGATTCCTCAAAGAGGATACGTAGGCGCCTCACGGCTCGGTCATATATATAAAAAAAAATCAAAAGAAAAATCCCCCAAGCAAGAAAACTGGGGCAGAAATTATGTTTCTAAATTTTGAAAAAAAAAGAGTTTGATTCCAAGAGTTGTAATACTTTACCCATCAAAGTTATTTTGAATTTTATATCCTTTTCTTCTAAAACCTATATTGATGTCCAAAAAAAAAAAGACCTCCCGATCAGTATCCGAGAGGTGTTAAGACAGGCAAATGAAAACCAAGAATAAAACGCCGATCCTCGACTGCATGAGGATCATGAGTTGAAAGAATTGATAGCCATAAGAATTCCCAGCAGAGAAAAATCTTATCGGCAACACTCCAATTCCAAACTGAGAAAATAAGATAAGAGAGTCTTATCGGCGAAAACCTTCACAGGCACCATAAGGCGACGTAAGCTGAGAAATAAAAAATGAGAGAGTCTTATCGGTGAAAACCTTCACAGGCACCATAAGGCGACGGGATTTGTGAGAAATGAGAGAGCCTTGTTAGTGAAAACCCCGCGAAGGGCACTATAAGGCGACAAGATAGATTGACGGAAAAGATCCGCATTTTGCGAAGAATTGGGCACCTATTTATCCCCAGCAAGTGAAGACATCAGAAAGTTTGATCGACACAAATAGACTGGGTTGATTAATCCGGAATGCACAACATGATCATTGGAATCGGTTATATCACCCAGATAAGTTCATTTTTTTCCATCATTTGTTCAGAAAGATTTTCTCATTTTTCTATCTTTTCATTTCTTTGTTTAAAAGAATTTTTCTAGAAATTTATGTTTTAAGGAAGGTCTTTTAGAGCTTACTACCAGTTGCCAAAATGGTACAACATAAAATGTGAAAAGGGCAATCCAGAGACAAGGCAATAAGACAAAAGACGTTGATTGCCAGGCCGAATAATACTGTCCTAAAATGGCAAGGAAAGTACGGGGAAGAGCCGGAAAAAAAAAACATGTTGAGGAAATTGTGGGCCAAGTTCCAAGACGATTCCCAGAGGACTCCGACCTAATATCGACCAAGCTCCGAGGTGGTCGGACAACACAAAATGGGAAGGGAAGAAAGGAAAATCCATCTTCGGCAAAATAACCTCCAGAAATTTTTGAGATTCAAAATGGTGAAAGGATAAATGGAAAAACCATCCCCAGCAGAATGTTATCCCCAGCAAATAACATCATCCCCAACAAGTTTTGAGAACGCCGAACAAGAATAAGGGAAAGAGAACAATCATCCCCATCAGGAGTGACATGACCACTCGCCATATTTCAAAAAAAAAAAACTAACTAAATTTTCTTTGATTTGAACAGGAAAATAAAGTGTTGATGATGGCCTAAAGATACGCCATAAGAAAGATCGCCAGAATTGGGGCAGAAAATTTTCTGCCACAAGTGGAAATTTTCTCGGAGAATCGAGGAAACAAATTCAAATTATTCTTTACCAATTAGGCGCCCACCAGTATAATGCGGGAATACATTTTATGTTTTCATTTCATGTTCTTGGTCGCCCACCAGTATAATGCGGGTATGCATTTATGTTTTCAATTTCATGTTCTAGGTCGCCCACCAGTATAATGCGGGTATGCATTTATGTTTTCATTTCATGTTCTAGGTCGCCCACCAGTATAATGCGGGTATGCATTTATGTTTTCATTTCATGTTCTAGGTCGCCCACCAGTATAATGCGGGTATGCATTTATGTTTTCATTTCATGTTCTAGGTCGCCCACCAGTATAATGCGGGTATGCATTTATGTTTTCATTTCATGCTCTAGGTCGCCCACCAGTATAATGCGGGTATGCATTTCTCTTTTCATTTCATGTTCTAGGTCGCCCACCAGTATAATGCGGGTATGCATTTATCTTTTCATTTCATGTTCTAGGTCGCCCACCAGTATAATGCGGGTATGCATTTATGTTTTCATTTCATGTTCTAGGTCGCCCACCAGTATAATGCGGGTATGCATTTATGTTTTCATTTCATGTTCTAGGTCGCCCACCAGTATAATGCGGGTATGCATTTCTCTTTTTCATTTCATGTTCTAGGTCGCCCACCAGTATAATGCGGGTATGCATTTCTCTTTTCATTTCATGTTCTAGGTCGCCCACCAGTATAATGCGGGTATGCATTTCTCTTTTCATTTCATGTTCTAGGTCGCCCACCAGTATAATGCGGGTATGAATTTCTCTTTTCATTTCATGTTCTAGGTCGCCCACCAGTATAATGCGGGTATGCATTTATGTTTTCATTTCATGTTCTAGGTCGCCCACCAGTATAATGCGGGAATACATTTCTGTCTTTTCATTTCTGTTCTAGGTCGCCCACCAGTATAATGCGGGCATACATTTCAGTTTTTCATTTCCAGGTCGCCCACCAGTATAATGCGGGTATACATTTTCATTTCATGTCCAGGCGCCCACCTGTATAACGAGAGGAATACTTTTCAGTCTTATACTGCAGATTTTGAAGTCAGTAACCCCACCGGAAGGCAGAAGGTTACAACAAGAATCCCCAGCAGGAAACAATAAAAATCCCAACACCGGAAGGCAGAAGATGGCAACAAGAAGTCCCAGCGCAAATTCAAGCGCATGAGTCAAAAGAAAGAAAAGACGCGTCTTGATGAATCTGATGAAGATAATCGTGTCCCAAGAGGAACAGCCAAAAAGCTTAATGAAGAAAGCCATGTCCCCAGTGGACCGAACAAAATGACGAAAACTGGTATTCAAAAAAAAAAACCAAGGACCAGAAGTCTTGGTAAAAAGGCACAAGAGGAAACACAAATCGACAAAAAGCAAGGCAACCGGAGTAAGGGGAAAACAGATAAGATTCTGTAATTTCTAGCTTAGTCTAGCTTCTTATTTTTTTTAAGCATGGTGTAATAAGGAGGTCAGCAAACAGTAAAAGTAGCATGCAACAACAGTAACATTGCAGTCCCATGGTAGTCCCAGCTACCAAGACTTCCCGAACTACATTGACCTGATTCCTGTTTAGCCCAGGATATGTAGGAAACCTTTGAAGCAAAGGTTCGGTCAAATCTTTTTCAAAAAATGCTTCAACAGAGTACTCGGATGGGCAAAAATCGCTCGCTTTATCTTTGCACGAAAACCCTTCGTGTCTCCGGGCAAGAGGGGCAGCTGTAAGCACGTGATTTTTGCCCTATATGAGAATTACTCCCAAAAAAATTCAAAAATAAAATGATTTTTCTTTGGTGTGCAATTTTGTGATATTTTGTGATATTTTGAATAATTATTTGTATTTGTCTGTGCGTGTTTATTTGCTAAATTAATAAAAAATACAAAAATATGTCGCATTTTGCATGTAGGATTTAATTCTACAATTGATAATAATTAAATTTGTTTTACAAAAATTAAAAATTACAAAAATAGGCATCGTTTGCATTTTTAGCATTTAATGTCCAAATATACAATTTTATGCTTAATTAATACTTAATTGTGCGTTAATTGTTATTGGGACTTAATTTGCGCTTTTATAACTTAACTTAGTTCTTAATAATAGTTTAAGTATTTTTATAATTTAGTTTTAGAAAAATAAAAGAAGAAAAGAGAGCGAAAATATAAAGAAAGTCGGAATTGGGCCTCTTCTTCAATTTCAAGCCACAGGCCCAAAAAATGGCCCAATCTTCCCTACGACCCAGTCCATTTCGAACTGGGTCAACCCGGTCCATAACCCAACACCCTATTATCTTGCATTTCAAAAAAATAAAACAAAAGAAAACAAAAAAAAATAGTAAGAAAACCCTAAAAATGCCTAAAGCATCCCCCCTATTCTCCTTCTTCTTCCTCAAAACTTCAAGCTCCATCCATGGCTGCCCCCCCCCCCCCACAAACCCCAGCCTGCAACGTCGACCACCCTCCCCCACGAACACCCCCTCACGTCGTCACACTCACACACACATACACAACCAAACGACACAACCACCACGATAGTCCATCGCCCCAGCGTTGTTTCTCCATTGACGAGCTCAAGCTCGACCATGGACTGCCCGATGCTTCTGCTTCAGCGTCCTCCTAGCTGCTGCCTCACATCGTTTGTTTCTCGTTGTTGCTTCACCATGAACGACCATGCCAGACGTCCGCCATTAACGACCAAGCTCGAACAACCGAGTTGATGCTGCCTCACTTCGTCTTCTTCAGCTCGAACAGCCATAGCCACTGCTTCATCGTCCAAACCACACCGTCGCCGCTGCTCCTCCTCGCGTCCGAGCTGCTGCTGCGTCCATTTCAAGCTCCGATGTCCAGCAGTAGCGGATGCTACTGCTTCAGTCCAGTCGAGTTCGCGAACCTCGATGACTATGGCTTCTTCATTAAGCTGCTGCTGCGTCCATTTCTCTTCATCGTCAACTGCTTCTGCTTCGTCTTCATCATTCAGTTCAAGCGCCGATGTCCAGCAGTAGCGGATGCTACTGCTTCAGTCCAGTCGAGTTCGCGTACATGGAGTAGTTTTGGTCGATGTCGTCGATCACTGTCCGAGTTCGTCGTTGGTTGGTCGTTGTTCGTCGTTTCATTTCCGGTTAGTTGGTTTTTGAATCTCATTTATCGTCCATATTTTTGTTTGGTATTTTCGGATCCAAAATCGATAAATGATTCAATTCTTGTTTGGTTTGTTCTTCGTTGAAATAATTTTCTAGTTTGTTCATTATTTGGTGAATTTTTCGTGTTTATTTCATGTTTGTTTTATTGTTTAGGTAAATGTTGTTAGTTTAATGTTAGTTAGATACAAATTGAAGTTTAATTAATTGTTTCCTCAATTTTTTTTATGTATTTGATGTATTTTCCGGAAATTGTTAATATTGTTAAAGTTCAAGTTTAAATTCATAATTGTTTCTTCTTAGTTTTGTTTTGTCATTTGCCTAAAAGAATTTAGTTGCAATAAGGGAAGTATGTTGGTTTTAGTCATTTGAATCCGTCGTTTTTATTTTTAGATTTAATTCATGTTCATATTATGTTTGTTTGATTTTGAATCCGAAATGTGTATAGTTTGATTTCTTGTTTACCATTTGTGATTATTTCTTGAATTGGTCTCATAATCTTGTTTAAAGTTTAATATAAGAATTGTTTGTTATAATGTTGTTAGAGTTGATTTTAAGTTCAATATTATTGAATTTAAGAATCTAAATATACTTGTTTGATTGTTGTTGTTGTTTAAATCCGAAAAATAGGTTTGTTGTTGCTAAAAATATTGTTCAATCAAATTTTAGTTGTTCTTGGTTGTTCAATTTGTGTTCATGTTGATTTGTTGTTGAAATGTTGTTAAAATCGTGTTCATGCGATATTGTTGTTATGATGTTCATCCGTGTTCATATTGTTGTTTGAACATTGTTAGAAATTGATCATATTGTCAATATTTTGGTTAAGTTTGATTAATTGATGTGTTATAGCTGATGGGTAGTTTGGTAAATTTGTAATACGTTCAGGGGTAGTTTGGTAATTTCAGTAAGGTCGGAAGGGGTAGTTTAGGAATTGTACATTTTGTAATTGTTTATTTGAAGCATGGGGGACAAAATGAAATGGGGTGGGTTGTGATATGATTATTTAATATAAAGGGGGGACAAGATTTAATTTAAAGGGGAATCTTGCATTATTTTATGTTAGGCATGGGGGACAAAATATAATGGGGTGGTGTGATATATTTATTTAATGTAATGGGGATGAGTGGGAAGATAATGGGTTTGGTAGAGAAAGGGATTGATTTTAATTGATTAAAGGGTGGGGATTATATAAAGGAGAAGTCTTGAAATCAAAAAAAAGGGGGAACAGACAGAAAAAAAAGAGATTAGAGAAAAAAAAGAGCTGAACATTTATTCCGAAAAAACATTGAAACTCTCAAGAAAAGAAAAACATACAAAGAAAAATAAAAAAAAAAGTTGAAAATTAGAAGAGAAAGTAGTACACACCTGATAAATATTCTGGTATACAGGTGTAGAAATTAAGGGTTGAAGATTAACTAGCCTTTCAAAAATCTGAAAATTTCCCTTGGTTTCTGTCCGTTATTTTCGGCATTCCTGGATTTTATTTTGAATTTTTCAAAGCTGTCACTGGGATTTTCGTTGACTGGTTATTGCTGGTTATTGTTGTTGTTGCTGTGTTACGTATTACGTTGCTGACTTTCTTCTTCTTATATTGACAATATCAGGTACACAACTGTAATTTTGGCATTTTGTAAGCTGAAATGAAGAATGGAGTGTTAAATTTTTAATTTAGTTTAATTTAATTTTTTGTATTGTATTTAGGTTATTCATGTATTATTATTCTGTAAATCACTGTCATTTGGCATAACTAGGCATATTATAGCGACATATTAAATAACGCCTTAACCAGATTATTAGGAAATATATTTAAGCCTGATTATTAATTAAAACTGTTTAATAAAAAAAATAGAAGAAATAACGTAAAAATGGCGTTATTGAATCAGTTTGGCAAAAATTAACTAAGTTCCTTATTCATAAGGTTTTTCGTCAACGATAAGTTAATCAGAATCATGTAGTCAATTTCAGTTATAACATGAATTAGTTTGCGAACAAGTATTAGGACATGATGTGAATTAAAACAAAGTTAGAAATATGGTTTAGTAATCAAGTTTTTATTTTTCTTTCTTTCAATTTTCAGTATTTGTAAATAATTAGTTTCAATAAGCTTAAGTCTTACTAACAATTTAAAGTTTAATCCAACTATGGGATAATTAGTTTTTTTTTATTTTTTTATTTTATTTTTCGATAATTCCATGTTGTATTTATGATTATAATTTTTATTACTTTCTGTTAATATTTGTTTTTCTCTTCTATTTAATATGTTATTTTCAAGAATGTAGATATTGATTTTATATTTATAGACAAACTTAGTAATAATAAAAAGGTAGTCATTAAAGGATATTCTTAAAAGAAGGAAGGATTTCGCTAAAAATAAATAGATGTAAATAATACAAATTTACAGGGTTCTCCAATCTCATTTATTTATTTAATTATTTAAAAAAAAATTACTTAGAATTTGGGATGGATTGTTTAGTGAATTTCACTTCCTTCCCCACAGATAATGACGCGCTAGACTCTTTAGGCGCGATTTAGTTAATTTTACTTTCTTAAACTCGGATGCGCATTTCATGCGACCCAAATCTAAATCCTAAAACATTGAATAAAAATGTGTTCCGGATTACGGGTGCATTTCATGTGACGTAATCCAAAGACATGTTTTAAACGATGTTCATAATTTTTTATTTTTTTTTAAAAATAATAATAATAATAATATTAATAATAAAGTGGTAAAAAGTTAATATTGGCACATCGGTTCATAATTGTATTAAAATCAGATAAATAAGTTAAATATGGCAGTTGAGCGACCGTGCTAGAACCACGGAATTCGGGAATGCCTAACACCTTCTCCCGGGTTAACAGAATTCCTTATCCGGATTTCTGGTGCGCAGACTGTTAAACAGAGTCATTCTTTTCCTCGATTCGGGATTAAAATGGGTGACTTGGGACACCCTAAATCTCCTAAGTGGCGACTCTGAAATAAATAAACCAATCCCGTTTCGATTGTCCTTTAATTGGAAAAACTCCCCTGTACCCTCGCGGGTGCGGAAAAAGGAGGTGTGACACCAAGTCACCAATTTTAATCCCAAATCGAGGGAAAGAATGACTCCATATTACAGTATGCGTACCAGAAATCCGGATAAGGAATTCTGTTAACCCGGGAGAAGGTGTTAGGCATTCCCGAGTTCCGTGGTTCTAGCACGGTTGCTCAACTGTCATATTCGGCTTATTTATCTGATTTTAAATACAATTATGAACCAATGTGCCAATTTTAACTTTTAACCGCTTTATTATTATTGTTTTTACAAGAATGTGAACATCGCTTAAAACACGTCTTTGGACTACGTCACATGAAATGCACCCACAATCCGGAACGCATTTTATTTGATGTTTTGAGATTTGGATTTGGGTCGCATGAAATGCACACCCAAGCTTAAGAAAGTAAATTATTAAACACGCGCCTAAAGAGACTATCACGTTATTATTTTGCGGAGGCCGTGAAATTCGCTAAACGACCCTCCTGAATTCTAAGTAATTTTAAACAAGTATTTACTGAGGGCCCCGCAATTTGTGCTTTTTTTATTTGGCGAGGCTCGTCTCATTTTTTATATTTTTATTTTTTATTTTTTAGGATGCCGTTTTTATGTCTTTAACCATACTAAACCTTACAGCTTCTTTACAACTAAAATCTCATAACTTGTTGGAAGTTTAATAAAAAGAGTTTTAGCGAATGAGTGTTTCGGGAGTAGTAACAACATATACTAACAATAATTTTTTTTTTCCGAATGAACTAAGCGAAAGAAAGGGCGAACAAATTAACATCAAACTTGTGTCATAGAACGACTAATACAACTAAATCAAATGACATCCAGTAAACAAGAATAACATAATACAAAGATGAACCAAAATGCATACGGTGAAACATAAGCAGAAAATTTTCATGCCAATCTCTATATTGCATCTTCGAACATTTAAAGTAACATTTCCTTATCTAATACTTGAGGTTTACTGACCTGTGAACCTCGGCAACCTCAGGACGATAAACACGACCCCGACGGAGCTCAAGCCGGACCTCACTGGACGAGGAACAACGATGAAACCTCGGACAAAACACCTCGACGAGCAAAAGCAAACTCACCGGAAAAACAGAAAGCTCGGACCAAAGTCGACCTCGACGGAAAACAGAAAACTCGGCAAGGCGGAATCGAGGCAACCAACAGCTGCTCGGAAACGATGAAACAATGCCGACAGTAGTAAGGTCGACGCCAGAGGGGGCTGCTGATGGGCTTGCTTTGGGTGTTTGTTGACGGGGGTTGACTGGTTGGGGTTGTGACGGAGAGGGGTCAGCTGGGGAGGGTTTGGAGGTGGAACGAGGGTGGTCGTTTGGTGGTGGCGACGAGCAGTGGTTGACGCGTCGATGGAGATGGTCGTTTGGTCGTTGGTTGGACGTGGACGCAGGTGGTTTCAGGCGTTGATGAAAGTGACGGAGGGAATGGTGGTTTGTTGGTTGTTTGAACAGTTGACGATGGTGGAGCTGGGGGGTTGCGGACGGTTTGGGTGAGGGTTTTTGGACGTGAGGGAGTGGTTTTGGGTGATGGAAGGGCAGTGGTCGACGGTGGAGGGACGACACAGGCGAGACGGAGAGGGGTCAGCTGGTGGACTGTTTGGTCGTTTGGTTTTGGACAGTCGATGGTCGTGAGGCAGCTGCGACGATGTCTGGTGGTTGACGACGAGGGGTCAGCTGGGGAAGGTGACAGAGGTGGTGTTGTTTATGGTGGTTTTGGGTGGTGGAAGGGCTGGTTGGTTTGGACGTGAGGGGGAATAAGGTGGTTGATGGTGACGGGGGTGCGAGGATGGTGAACGACGGAGGGAGCTGGAGTTCCGGTGTCGGGGGGTTGCGACTGTAGAAGAATGAAGCGACAATGGCAGACTGCTGGTTGCGACGGAGTTTGGATAGGTTGTTCGGGTGGTGGTCTGTTTGGTCGAGGGTGGTTTTTGGGTGTAGGGTTTGCTAGGTTTTTTGTCAGGAAGAAGGAGAGTCAACAGTGCCTCTTCTCCAAATTTTAAAATCTGTCCCCCTCCCTTTTGTGTTTGCCCGGATATTTGATACCTCTTTGCCAAGAAAAATGAGCCCCACGCGTGGTGGGGTTCGAGGTTTGTGTCCCCCACGCGTGGTGGGATTCCCCATGTGTCATGGACTCGGTTTATTATGGGCTAGGTCCGAAAATTAGGCGTAAAACCGGGTAGTTTGAACCCGAATATTATTTTTTGCCCGGACCCGAGAAATAGGAACACGACGTTGCTCAACTAGTAGTCCTATGCAAGCAAAATAACTACCAAAAATAAGACTAATATTTAAACAAAACTCTATCTTTTTTTTTTTGAATATTTTTTCAAGATTTAAAATAGCTACAAAAACTATTTTTGTAATTTTCGTTTTTATATATAAAGATAAAATATGAAGTAATATTTTTTGTATTTTTCAAAATTATAATGACTGCAAACATTAATAGAACTATATATTTTTTGTAATTTTCGAATTTATATAAAGTACCAAAATAAAGTACAATTTTTGTATTATTTTTTTTTTCAAGTTTATGAGAAATACATAAACTAAAATTTATATATATGTATTTTTGTGATTTTTTCTTTTTGCAACGAAATAAAGTAAAAACGGTTAAAATGGCTATATTAGATCCAATTACATATTTATGCTAAAAAATGTGAAAATCCTCGGGGAGGGTCAAAAATCACGTGCTTACATTTGTAATCTGGCTTCATATCTGGTAGTTTAAAATCAGTATTTTTATAGAAATCATGCCTATAGGAATTGTGATTAAATTCTGCTTGCTTCATTACACGTTCAACTAGATATCATGTCTATAGGAATTAACTCATCGATAATAGATATCATGCCTACAGGATCGGAAATCATTCTAGTCTAAAATCAGTTCAATTCATATTGTTCTTAACTAGTTTTAAACAACTCTCTCTCTCTCTTCTTATTAATACGGTTTAGAAAGCATGTCTATAGGATCTCAAATCGTTTGTTTTAAACTTGTTACTGTTTTGCCACCTTCTGAATCAGCGATAGATATCATGTTTATAGGATCTCACCCAAACACTTAGGCAAGCCTTAGGTGATAACAACAATAAAATTGAGTATGCATTTGTTAATTAGTAATCACTACAACCAACAGGCAGGCCTGATTTGGACTTTTTATCTGAGTAATGTATTAAGCTGGTCTGCTTCAACAATTAAACTCCCCTCGCCTTTAGTATTTTAAATTCAGACCCTAAATGTTTGCTTAAGTCATGCTATTTGATGTGTTTTTGCTTGAGGAGGTATACATGAGACCTTTACTTGTTTACATGTTTCCCCTAATATGCAGTATTATGTGTTTTCTATGTCGCCTTAACTTTTTCACCTTTTGAAACCAGAAAGTCAGCCTAATATCTCTTCCCTTTAGGAATAGTAGTCCTAAGTTCCTCCGGGACTGATAGCAATGGGACGGGTAATAGCATGCAATAGACGTCGAGACCAATTCGCGCTTTAATACTTTAATGGGGTGGGAAGGGTAGATATGGATATGATGACCGGTATGTTAATACCTCGTGTATCCCCTCTTCTGAGGAGTATCATACCGGGTATCACATTGACGTGATCCATATTACAAATAAACCTAGGACCTCCTTTGCCTCTTTTATATTTTCTAGTATTTGTAGAAACTGTAACTCTTTCTTTTTTTCAAAAATTCGCCTTCTAATTGTTTTCAAACTCTTATGTGTTTAAATCCCCTACTATTTGAGCCTATACCTGTTTGTTTGCTAAATTGCATAAATTCACAAAATTGTTTGGCCGGGAACCACACTAGTGGATCCTGAGGGGTGCCTAACACCTTTCTCTTAGGATAATTTCAAGCATTTACCCAATCTCTGGTTATCAAATGAACTTAGAAGTGAACCCTTGTAAGTGTCCTAATGCACCTTAAATCATTAGGTGGCAACTCCTCAAATGCAAACCTAGTTCCCAAAAGGAATGAGTTGTCCTATACTCCAAATATCATAAACCCAATCTCCCTATGTTTAAGAGGGAAAAAGGGGGCGCGACAGCAATTGCGATGCCTGATTTCGCAATTGCGAGATTAGAGGCATGCAACAGCTGAAGCATACCAACAATATTTTTCTAAGTCCAAAATACTCTGTGTCCTATCCAAAACTCACCCGAGCCCTCGGGGCTCTAAACCAAACATGCACACAAGTCTAAAAATATCATACAGACTTGTTCATGCGATCAAATAGCCAAAATAACATCTTAAACAATGAATTTAACACCAAAACTCATGAAATACTTAAGAACATTGAAATTTCTATTTTCTCAACCAACGGTCCGATTCACGTCAAATCCCGTTTCTCACTAAATTTCACAGACACGACTTAAATGCTATATCAAACCTGTACCGGGCTCCGAAACCAAAATACGGGCCCAATACTAATGAGATCACACACTATTCCATTTCTAAAAATTCTTATATTTTCCAGCAAGTAATTTTTTCAAAAATTCATTTCTCGGGCTAGGGACGTTGGAATTTGATTCCGGGCATACGACCAAGTTCCATATTTTACTACGGACCCTCTGGGACCATCCAATTATGAGCTCGGGTCCGTTTACTCAAAATATTGACTGAAGTCAACTTTAATCAATTTTAAAGGCAAAACTCAATATTTTTCTTAAATTTTCATATAAGGGTTTTCGGAAGCTCGCGCGGACTGCGCACGCAAAACAAAAAGAATGAAAATGAGTTTTTTAAGGCTTTGAAACACGAAATCAAATTCTAAAACGAAAGATGACCCTTTGGGTCATCAGACCATTTCAAGCTCGGATGTAAGCTTTATCACCTTCTACTGCATAGCCGAGAAAGTCTCCCTATTAAGTTCCTCGCCCTGTGAGGAAGTTCCTATTCATTCAACGCCTATAATGATGAATTATTTTATTAGGAAGCCCGTATACCTTCCCTTTTTTTGGACTGGCAACAACCTCCAACCACATTCTTTCGTCATCCTCGTCCGAAGGTTGAGTTGGCTCGGCCGATTCACAAGCTGACTGACTATGAATAAAATCCTCCACAGTACTTTGGTAGCGACCTTACACTATTTTATATCGAATTAGTAAATAAATTTTTTTATAAAAGTAAATTATAACTCATAAAGAAATTTGAAAGCTTACATATGTAGTCTCTGCTCGGTCCCCGACCCACCTATCTACATCCGTGTCTTATTTTTTCTTTAAAATATGTGTCTCCATGAATAGCTCATCTTGCTGTAGTGGACGTCCATACTTTTTTTCCTGAAAATAAATTAATATGGTTAATAAATAGAATTGATATACTTAGAAAAGTAAAGATGTAATAATTTAAGAAATTACAAATCTTCTTCTTACTGTCCTAATGCTGATAGAACCCCAATGTGTAATATGCCTCCCTTCTTGAATAAACGAGCTTTCTTCCTTGTTCTCTCTTCTTTAAGAACTCCTCGGTCTGTCACTGCCTTAATAAATCATCCCATAAATGATGTAGACACCAGTCATGCCTCTTGTTCTTCTCTCTACCATCCGAGAAATGATCCGCCAATCTCTTGCGGGCTTTATGATGAAAATTTGCAACCACTGCCTCGCAAATTTTTTTTTGGTTTTGTGTCTTGCTCTTCAACTTTTCCTCCACTGCGAAATGAATTGCACTTACTCTCAGATGATCTCCCCCTCTCCCACCCTCACTCCGATGATTTTCCCTAATATTATCCTCACTATTTTGTCTTGGGGATTATCTATTTTTGCAGTTGGTGTTGTCATTTTTATTCAGGCGTCAGTGATCTATTACTATTTTCGTGATACAAGGTGGTTCTTTGAGTACATATTTTTAATTAACATGGGTTTTGAGGCTGGAGTGACAATGTGATGTCAATTTCCTCACTAGTTTCTGGTAGTTCAAGGACATTGTGTAGCTGCTTTAATATCTCCATTTGCATCTTTGGTATGTCTTTTCTCTAGCCTTTTT
Organism: Nicotiana tabacum; assembly: GCF_000715075.1. Lineage (NCBI taxonomy): Eukaryota > Viridiplantae > Streptophyta > Magnoliopsida > Solanales > Solanaceae > Nicotiana > Nicotiana tabacum. The sequence continues at coordinate 156,648,572 of NC_134090.1, read as the reverse complement.
GAATCATATAAAAGAAAACTACCAATTGCATTATATGGAACAATTGATGCGCTGGAAAAGGTTTATCAATGTTATGTAAGATGTTCCTATTTTTGCCGGGTATTATCCACAAATTAAAAACTTCAGATTAGAGTTGCTGTGTTACAACTTGGTTTCCAATCCCTTGAGTTGCTTATGAGGTTTCTGTATCCAACAGATGGAACTTCGATCATTCATGCATTCATTATCAAGAGTGATTTTTCTGTTTTCCCTTTGCTTCTTTCTATGGGATCTTTGTCAGCAAGATTGTTCTAGAAAATCAAAAGAAACTCAATGGCAATAGACAATATGATATTAGGGCATTGGGAGGAGATGGCACAATAAGATACAGTTCAAGAGAATTTGGAGGTGGAACAATAAAAGATCATTCAAGGAGACTTGGCGGGAGGACAACAAGTTGTGAATTTGGAGGGAATACAAAATAATATGAATTTGAAGGGAGGACAACAAATTGTAGATTTGGAGGAGGCAGAACAAAATGATGCACAACGAGATCAGTTGCAGGTTGCACAACAAGATATTGCTAGAGTGGATTTGATTGCGGCACAACAAAGTATGGCTCCACAACCATCTGCTCTATTAACTGTTTTTCTTAATATTAACCAAGTTGTGGTAAATGTATTAATAATATTTAGTCACTTAATTGTATATTAAGTATGTTTTATTTAAATCTTTTTTTCTCATCCTTTTATAAATTCTGATTGTTTCTTTATTTTGTAGTAGTCTAACAACAAAATATTTGATCTTTGGAGTAAAATTTTTACCACTAATGAAAGAAATATTACATTTAACATGTGGAAAATGAGGCAAGGTCAAGATAATGTGGTGATTCTATAAAGTCTATCTTCTGTTGATTTTGTCCTCATATATTTTTCTTTGGGGGAAGATCTTTCAAGCTTTCAACGTGTCGAGGGAGCAATAGGCTCTTTCAATTTTGGTTTCCTATTCTATCTGGTACAATCCTACATATGATTTATTATTTTGCAGTGAATTGTTCATATTATTTTTATTGGAACAACGCCCATCGTTTAAGTAGCCCATCCCAATCTATAAAATCTGGCCGGGTTAAATGAGTTTGGGCCACTTTTGCCACCCCCTAAACAAAATCAACAGATGGAATGCTCCATTCTGTCTTTACTGTATTCTCACTGTCTCGTATTTCCCAAATGTTAAGAGTAATTTCTTCTCCATTAACTAACATTCTCTTACTCTATAGATCAAATATTTTGGTGAGACAAGCCTATAACAAAATATTTATAAATAATGGGATGAAAACAAAAAATATAAAAGATAAAATAATTTACACACCATTAACCGACTTCAGCTAATAATACGTAGATTGAGATTTAGACCACAAATTCTAGTGGTTAACAAATGTGATGGTTGTGCTCCGGCTGGTGGCGCCACTCCTGTTGGTTGTGCCGTTTCTAAGGCTGGTTGTGCCGCTGCCACTGTTGGTGGTGATTTTGCCACTACTGGTGGTGATGCTGACTCTGCTGGTTGTGTTTTTGCCTCTGCTGGTAGTGATGTTGCCTCGGCTGGTGGTGCTGCTAAATTTGCTTCCAAATTCCCCAATATTATTATGTCCATAATGCTCACACTTTTTTTTTCTATTAACCATCATTCTCGTGACCTAATTGGTTGAAGCAAGAATAAGGAGAAACACAAAAAATCTTTATGTATGATGTATAAAGATATGAATGAGTGTGCATCCCCTAGTCACAAGTACCTAGCATGTGTCTAAAGGAGACGATAAGTAAATAGAAAGACTGTAGCTATAATCTGACCCCAATCATATCCGGATAATGCTTCTAAAAAGTGATACACTTTAAAAATGTGTCACTATGGTCTAAATCTTTTTAACCTATATGCCTAGTATCCTTCTTATATTTTATCGATGTGGAACTCTGTCTAAAGTCTGGGGTATTACATATACCCCTCTTATAAACTCAATGACCTCGCGGAGGTTTGCCCTGCCTAACCGGGATTTGTCTAAACTCAGAATACTGACCCACCATTGGCAAGATTGACACAAGAGTGACTCTGATACTATCTGCAACTTCAACTTGAAAAAATAATTTAAAGTTTGAAATACATATTTTAGGAGTTTTTCAAACTTTAAATCTCTATTAAATTTTCATTCACAAAATTCAACTCTTTTTTATGTAAAATTAATTTATGTCATTGGTTGAAATTTGAATAAAAAATACAAAAAAAATAAAAGTGAAAAAAGGTGTTTGGATCAAAGGTAGTTTGGTTCAAAGACAAGTTTTGAACGAATTAAAAATGCAATTATAGTAGTTAACAATGCAGGGAGAATAATGCAGAAATTATAATGTACTGATAATTAATGTATGAAGTCTAGGAAATGGACTAGAATGTATAGATTAATAAAAAAAATCATGTTTTGTGAGTTATCTAAACATTCAAATAATGGGATTATTTTGATAATATTAGTTGTTTTCTAATTCATGTATTACTAATTTTCGTCTTTTATTATACATTTATCTTGCATAAAATAATACACAATATCTTGAATAAATTATTCTAAGTATTTATATATACACACACAACCCCATAAGGATGTCTTTGGTATGACATAAGTGACAAAATGCATTTTATGGAAATATGTATGTAAAATACTTTTTTGCTTATCTATGAAACTTACTTTTTAGGCTACTTTGGTATAATAGCTCAGCCCAGTAGTGATATTGTCCGCTCTGACCTAGGCTTTCACGAATTTAAAATGTATCATTAGAGTCTAAGTCTTGTCTACTTATATACCAGGCATGACTTAACGTCCTCGCTGAGGTTTGTCACACCATCGTTCAAGGTTGCAAGCGAAGTAGCAGTGACATCATATGTAACAGTCTAGCCCACTAGTGATATTGTCTGTTATAGGCCTAGGCCCACACGAATTTAAAACTCGTCACTAGAGTCTAAGGCATATCTACTTATATATACGACATCTCTCCCGTATTTTGTCGATGTGGGATTCACCTAGGTTGTCACATACACCCCTTTTAGGGACTCAGCGTTCTCGCTGAGGTTTGCCCCACCATCGTCCAAGGTTGCACGCGGAGTGGCTCTGATATCATATGTAGCAGCCCAACCCACTAGTGATATTATCCGCTTTGGGCCTAGGCCCGCACGGCTTTAAAACGCGTCACTAGGGTCTAAGGCATGTCTACTTATATAGCCAACATCTCTCCCGTATTTTGTCGATGTGGGATTCGCCTAGGGTGTCACATACACCAATTTAGGGATTCAACGTCCTCTCTGATGTTTGTCTTACCGTTGTTCAAGGTTGCAAGCAGAGTGACTCTAATAACATATGTAACAATCCAAATCACTAGTGATATCGTCCGCTTTGGGCTTAGGCCCTCACGAATTTAAGACGCGTCACTAAAATCTAAGGCCTATCTATTCATATACCCAGCATCGTTCCGTATTTTGTCGATGTGGGATTCGCTTAGGGTGTCACACTTGGGAGCCTATAGGACACAAAATTAAGTAAAGTATTATCGTAAAAGAATTTTTACCATACAATCTTTTTTTTCTAGAGTATCTCGAGTACCCGAGGGATCTAAAAATAAGTAAATTAGTAATAATATGCAGGAAAATTAACCAAGTAACGTATTAGCGGTACTACTGCTCCGGGAAGAAACAAATTCTAGGAATGATAGGCACAAAAAACGATTTCAATTTCTCTTTCGTCTCTAACAATGATGATCTCCTTTTATTACATTTTCTTTCTCTCCCTTTTCTTTTTTCTTTTTTATCTTTAGTTTTTGTTTTGTGTTATTTGCATGAATATTACATCACATTTAATGTAAAAATATTTGTCTCTATTCACTCAACATATTATACATGGAAAAGAAGCTGTATTCATAGAAAATAGACTTCAATATTTCATTTTCTCCAAGTGAATTTTATTAGTTTCTATTCTCAACCTTCGGAGCTCTATGCCTAGTATCAAATAGATTTATCTTATGTCGACATTTTTGTATATAGAGGAAAAGTCTTGTGAAAGAGATCAATAAAAAAAACAAATATTTTCTCAAATATGAAATATGTATGTCTACATCTGTACCTGTTCGTACTTGTTTGTACAGAGATAGATTACTATATTATTTTCTGGAGTTTACTTTCTTAATGGAACAGTCGTATTATTCTACTTATTATAATACTATAAGGAGTAGTATTGGTATATTCGTCTTAATACTGTGGGTTAAACAATTAAAAGATCAATTGCACAACTACTAGTCCGCTAGTCAACTATTACGATCCCTCCTTTACGTGTAGTGATGCGCCATATCTTTCTTTTAAAAAAAAAAAGTTTTTATTGGGGCTCGACTAAATTCAGACTCGCACTGGAAAATCCAACATTGATGGTTAAAGTGTTTACTTAAAAAGGCAACTCCATATCGAGGGATCAAACCTGAGACTTGTGGTGATGTTGCTATATCAATACACATTTTCAAGAAACTTTCCTTTCTTAACCAACTTTCTAGTATGCACAGTTTTATATATTTATTAAAGGAAAATACGCAACAAATTTCGTTGAATAAGGCAGTTGACATATTGTTTAAAGTCTCTTTCCATTATTGATAATTATAGAGAAAACTTGCATGTCTTCATAATGTCGATGCTATTCTTTTAAGTATATCCCAATAATAACATCATGTTCAATCATCGTTTAAGTTTAATTTCTCTCAATATGGGTACACTGTTGCGTTTCAAGATTAATTTTATGTTTTGCTTTAATGAGGACCAAGTATGAGTACTTGTCCTTCGAAAATTGATTTTACTGTATGAAATTGTCACAAATGATCAATATATTTTAGTTATATCTTAAAAAAAATCTAATTGATATATTTTTTTAGCAACTTAATTAATTTTATCTCTCGAATTATGAAGTATTAGTTTTTAATACATAATTAAGTAAATAACAATGTATCATCTTGCTAATAACTTTTAGAAAATGTGGTCATGTAATTTTTGTAACTTTAATTTTTTTTCTAAGTTAATTGTTGAGTTGATCAACCCCTTAGTGAAGTGCCTAATGTGTGAACCAGAAAAGGCGGATATTAAATTAAGGTCACTTAGATGGTATAATTTCAAAATTTCCAAGATTATTGTCTTTTTTTCTCTGCCTTGTTAGGTTTTATTGTTAGGGAATAATTTTATCCTTCTAGATTAAGGAACATTTTCTTTTACTATTTCTCCTCAAATAGCTTAATCTTCAACGACGATCTACAATACAGGATATACATGTACATTTTATATTCCATAATTAATTGTCACAGTTTTTTTTATTGTAAATATATTATGCAGGGAATGAAAACTTATCCACACATATTAGAGTTGCACCAAAATCATAGGTGATAATATATATTAATTATAATTTAAGCGGTAGTCATTTCCAATGGACTCTTGAGAAATTGTGTGATTTTTTCATCAAATAATTAAGTGCTTTGACTAATAATAGTGATAGCATCATATATATAAGTCGTCACTAAATGTGTACTTAGCAAAAGGACAAGTCATATTGTAGGTTTCTTAGTTGTTATATTCTTAGAAAATTAAATTGATTTTAATTTAATTCCAACTTGAGTTAGTCAAATTAAGAAATTGTATTTTTCAACTTTATTATATTTTGTTTCTCCAAGAAGCAACTCAGAGGTTGATCTTTATTTGGCCATTCCTATATTTTGACATTGTTCCTCATTTAATGATTATTGACATTTTGTTAAAGAGTAAATAAAAGGTACGACTTTCATACTACAGAGGTCATTCCTTGTCACCTTAATTAAGCTCGCGTTAATTAGCGGATAGTTATACGACAATAAAGAATTTGAGAAAACTTAAAAGAGAAATAATGATTAAAATTCTCTTGTATAAAATTGAAGACAGGCCTGTCCTATTTTAATTTTCTATAAGAAATAGTATAACAATAAATTGAGGAAACTATAGTATAAACTATAAACTAAGTCCCATTATATATTTAGGACATGTTTAATGTGATATATATAAATTTCCTTATGATAGTTCAAATATGAGCAAATCAAACATTTAATTTTTAATCTAATAATATTTGAACTGAAACCTAAACTAGCACTTGGCCGTCCACGCCATTAATAATTAGTTCCTTTGAGTTTTGCTATATCCAATTGGGGGGGCGGGGGGGCTTATTAATTCTTAAGAAAAGTCGGATAAGGAGCAGCGAGAGGAGGTACGAGCTAAGAATCCTTAAGTGTTCTTCTCTAGAAAAATTAACCTAAATAGCCGTCTACCTATTTGTTAGAGTGAATACAGCTGGTGGATATTTAATATGTGTATAATCATATATATATATATATATATATATAACCAAAATTTGTGTAAATGTTACGACCCAAGTTCGCCCTCCGTGAACTGTCGTGGCGGCACCTAGTCTCTACGACTAGGTAAGCCTAACAATTGCGGAAAAAGAACCAAAATGCGAAAAAACTAATAAAAACTGAAGATAAACAAATATAGAAGTGTTTAAGATGCCGCTTGACATATACCAATACAAGATCTCAAAAACTGAATAATTCCCAAAACCCGGTTGGAATCTCATGAAATCACAAGCTATAAATGTTACATCGTACTCTAACTCCAGAATGTCTAAATCAAGATAAATACATTAAGGGCTAAACTATTAGAGAGAATGGAACGGGACTCCTCGATCTGCGGACGCTGCAGATATATCTTGAAGTCTCTGGAGAATCGCCTCGCCTCAAGAGTGGTAGGACTGAGTCGAATTACCTGGATCTGCACATGAAAGACATGCGCAGAAAGGGCATGAGTACACCACATCGGTACTCAGTAAGTGTCAAGCCTAACCTCGGTCGAGTAGTGACAAGGAAGGTCAGGGCCCTACTAATTATAGCTGAAAAATGAGGTAAAACAGTATAGAATACGACAATATAATTAAATGCTAACAATAAGAAGTAACACATGATAAGAAGAGTAACAATAACTATAACAGAGATAAAATAATCAATAAAGGAATACCGCTCAACACAGAGATAACAACCGGGGATCTCTCAGTATCCCGAGGATCTCTTCGTATCCTCAATATGTGTGCTAGGGATCTTTCAGTATCCGAAGGATCTCTTAGTATCCTCAATATACGTGTTGGGGATCCCTCGGTATCCCGCACTACAGTCCAAATTAATATATGTGCAGGGGATCTTCCGGGATACTGTCTCGTAGTCCCAAAGTAAACACACAGCAGCAACACGAAGAATATTCAATTAAATTCAATTTCATACCAAGGTAAAAAGGTATTTCTAACCTAGCATGCTACACATAATCCAAATAAGGCAGTTTGAGCAAGTAAACAATTAAGTCAATTAGTCATGCTTCCCTAAGCTAACAGTAGGCTTAAATTGCAAGTAGTATAAACAGGAAAGGAAACACACTTAAAGTTACTTAATGAAAACAAGATTTTCAACAATTAGCACAAATACGCACTCGTCACCTCACGTACAAGGCATTTAACAAATCAACAATACCAAATCCTAAGGGGAGTTCCCCCACACAAGGTTAGGCAAGCCACTTACCTCGAACCGGCTCAAAATCAACCCGAAACTACATTCTTGCCACGAGTACTCGACTCCAAATGGCTCAAATCTATTCAATTCAATTGCATAATGTAAATATAACTTCAAGTAACTGACACCATCAATACATTCTAAGCTAATACAAAAAATTAGGTAAAATGACCAAAATGGCCCCGGGCCCACATCCCGGAATCGAGTAAAATTTACAAATTCAGAATCCTCATACTCTCACGAGTTCATTTATACCAAATTTATTCCAATCTGACATCAAAATCTCCATCAAAACCCCAAAATTAGGCCTAGGAACGTTTTCAAAGTTTTCACCCCAAATTCGAATTCAAAGGATTAAGTACTGATTCGTAGAAATTAATCAAAACCGAGTAAGAATTACTTACCCAAAATACCCAGGTGAAAATCTCTCTCAAAATCACCAATCTGGAGCTCCCAAATCAATTTTCCAAGCTTTTAGACCAAACCCTCGTTCTGCCCCTTTTTCTGAACAGTGAAACCGCATCTGCGACCCTGGGACCGCACCTGCGATCCCGCTTCTGCGTAGACCAAGTCGCACCTGCGACTTTTCATTAAACCCAAGTTTATGCTCCTGCGACTGCCTTTTCGCACCTGCGACAGCCTTTCCGCACCTGTGACTTCTGGAGCCTGGACCAAATTCCGCTTCTGCAGTCACCTAGCCACTTCTGCGGCGCCGTACCTGCGGTCCCACACACGCAGGTGCGGTTATGACAGGTTCAGCAATCAGATTTTTGCCTAAGTCCAAAATCAATTTCCGTTAAGCACCCGAAATTCACTCGAGGCCCCCGGGACCTCAAACAAACATGTCAATCAATCCTAAAACATCATTTCAACTTGTTCCAACCTTCGAAATGCTCAAAACAATATCAAAACACCAATTTAATATCGGATTCAAGCCTAAGAACTCCAAAAACTCTCAAATTACGCTTTCAATCAAAAACTCTATCAAACCTCGTCCGAATGACCTGAAATTTTGCACACACGTCACATTCAACACTACGGAACTACTCCAACTTTCGGAATTCCATTCCGACCCTTAGATCAAATTCTCACTATCGAACCGGAAACTTCAAAAATTCAACTTTCGACATATCAAGCCTAAATAAGCTACGGACCTCCAAAACACAACCCGAACATGACCCTTAGCCCGAAATCATCCAACGGAGCTAACGGAACCAACGAAATTCCATTCCGAGGTCGTCTTCACACTGCTCTGGCTACGGTCCAAATTCTACAACTTAAACTCTCATTTAGGGACTAAGTGTCTCACGACTCTCCGAAACTCCAAATAAATCATCCAGACAACTCACAATAGCAGAAATAAATACGAGAAAAGCAGTTAATAGGGTATCGGGGCATTAATTCTTAAAATGACCGGCCGGGTCGTTACAGTAAACTCGGCCGAGTATTTGTGTAAAGATTCCAAAAGAAAGAAAAATTTATATCAAAGAATTGTTTTAAGCAGAGGTTGACCCAGGATTTGAAGGTCGCTGGTATACTTTTATATTCAACCAAAATTTGCTTTGTATATATATATATATATATATATGTGACGCCACTACTAATATATTACTATTTTGTAAAGAAATCCACATGTATACATGGAATTTTGCCAAATTTTTCGGGTTCTAGTTACCCTTTCTTTACACCATATATAGGTCCACCTCTGATTTTAAGTGCAATCCAAGTTAAAAGTGTAAATGAATAAATAAATCCCCTTGCTATCATTCAGTAGAAACTAGAAAGTATCCACAAGGTAAGGCTCTAATGTGAAGCTAACAATTCCGCTAAGAGTATTCAAGATTTAATAAATATATAAAAGAAGTGTTATTTGATGTATATACATCGTATAATTTTCCGACGAGCAATTGACCACCCTACGCATGTTGTATACTTCCGTCCAGCCTATATCCATCGTATAAACAAATACATAAATCCCTATCTAACTAATACAGGATCCATAAGAAGAAAAAGGAAAGAAATAAAATTGAAAGAGACAAAAATATAGCGTCTAGATAGGATTTATTTGTTCAATAATCAACTACAGGAGTTGACTTTCCGACCTTGAACTCTAAATCATTCTCCAAACGGGGTTAAGTTCAAATCCAAACATAAAACTCTTCGGCAATTATTTGATTTCTTTACAACATGATGAGGAACTTGAATTTTATTTTCATTCAACATAGCCCTATGCCTTCTCATATGCCCACCTAAAGCTTGACCTATAGGAAACTCAAGTCCACAAATTGAACACTCATGTGTTTTTGGTTTAGGAGGAGAAGTTGGCAACTGATGATAATTCAATTCCCCCATTAATCTTGGCTTCTTGTGTCTTGCTCTATGACCACCAAGAGCTTGGAATGAAGAAAATTGTCTATTACAAGTTTTGCACTCGAAAACTCGATTAGGAGAGTTGTTGATGTTGTCAAAATGATTTTCTTGGCTAGAAAGAAGCATCAAGTAATTAGCCATGGTTGTTATGGTATCAAGCTCGCTTTCTCTTTCTCTCTTTTTTGGTAAAACCACCATGATTTCATGCAAATGTTTGAGAAAATGATATGTTTTTGTGGGGTTCTTTATTCTTCTTGAATTTGATTGTGGTTGGTTTAACTGGTTTTGGTTGGAAAAGAAAGAATGGAATTGAGGAGGTCATGCCCATAGGGGATTTATAAGGGTTATTAGTCTGGTGGTTTGACTATGCTCTTAGTTGACCTAATTTTGTCATGACCAAATAACACATTTTTTGTGGGATAGATAAGTTATATTTTGTTTGGATTAATTAGTTTATACACACCAATGGCCAAATTTTCTTTATCATGTAGTTACGTTTAACCTGCTTTTTAATTTTTTCTTTTATTAAATCAAGAAGGGGAAGAAAATGTTACGGTACTAATGGAGTTTGAACCTTTCACATAAATAATTGAAGGCAGGAGCTCTCCAAGTGAGCTAGTGTATTCAATATTGTTTTTTTTTTGTTTTTTAATTATATCTTTTTCTTTTGTCCTCATAAATACTTTAAAAAAAAAGAGACCTTTTATTGTTTTAATTATATGGTACTAGTCTAAAGATGAATTATCTAGATGGTAGTAGGTGTAAAAAGATAGAAATTTGCTACTTTGAGTGGTCTTTTGGCCAATTGGAGTAGGCAAGCGTGACGACATAGCTTTTCAAATATTACTATTCTCGATAATATTGTTGCCGACTTGCTGCTATCACTAGTACCACTATAACTATATTTTTTTTCCTTTTATTTACCCATGTGAACCTAATGCATACTAATCTTTTTGTTTCTTTTAAAGCTTGCATATGATTCACAAATAAAATACTTGCATACCCATTATCTTATATTATATTATATTATATTATTAACGAACGTGATAAGATAGTTGAAATTTCTTCATCTTTAACTATAGATTTTCGGTTCAAATTTTAAGAATGAATGTTTTTCTAATAAGATGTGCTTTACTGGCTTTTAGGGACGGAGCTAGCAATGATGGTATAGGTTCTGTCGAAATCAGTAAATTTATTTTAAATTTTATATTTATCTAAAAAATTTATTTAATATGTACAAATTATTAATTTAGAATCAATAACTTAAAAGTGCTAGAATGCCGAATCAATAACTAAGCTCTGCTTGCTTTAGTTAGTCATCCTAACACGAATCTGAATTAGTCAAGCAAGTGGATTGTTATCTAAATAAATTGACAACCAAATTGAACTTATAATATTTCTAAAAGTCCTCCCATTTTTTATTTTTCCTGCTTCTACTATTCTTGAATCCATTCTCACCGAAAAACAAAACACGACAGGATTAATACTAAGAGCTTCTAGAAAAGGTCGTGAATTGTATTTGGCCAAGTTTATACCATGTTTGATTGACGGTATAGCTTTATTCCGGAATAAATTTATACTATCAATCAAACATAATATAAATTTCGTACCACACTTTATCTCATCTTATCCAAACATTATCCCGCATACCAAACGACCCCTCATAGCTTCTAGAAGATTCTTTAATTTGGTCGTTACTTTCCACCTGGGTTTCTTTAATTGGAAAAAAAATTATATGTAACTCGACAAGTATTATCAATTGTTACTGAATCATTTGTTGGGGTGGAAAGGACAAGCTGTCATTTATTAATGTCTTTTTGTATCTGTTAATGAACATATTTGACTGCAGTCATTTAATATTGCTCACAGATATGACGAAATATATCTGAGGTTTAGGAGAAAATATTATATCTATAATTAATTATGTATGCTAACGTTACGTGTAATTATACCAGCAAGTTAGTTACCATAGTCTAAACTTATCACAAACTTTTTATCAGTGTAATTTTTTTGCACTATCAGTGCGTATATAGAACTCATTATACTTTATTAAAAAATATGCGTTAAAAATATTAGAAAGATGTGCCAAAGGGATGACATCCAGCCTGAAGTTCAATTTGTCTATAGTATTCAAACTATCTCATGTTAGGTTGAGATAGGATAGCAATATTTATCAAATAGAGTACTTATCTTAAGTCGGCATTTGTGTATATAGAGGATAAGTCTTTCTGAAAGAGATCAATAAATAAAAAAAGAAATATTTTCTCAAATATGAAATATGTATGTCTACATCTGTACCTGTTTGTACTTGTTTGTACAAAGATGGATTACTATAATATTTTCTGGAGTTTACTTTCTTAATGGAACAGTCGTATTATTCTACTACTTATTTTGATAATACTATAAGTACCCAGTTTTATCGAACTACCCGAGTTTGATTCTCACCGGGTGTGAGATACGTAGGCAACCTCCATCGGGTTCAGCCCACATTTTTCAAGAAAAAAAAGGGAGCATAAAATTTTGCATGTGCATAAAATTTTCGGAAAAAAAGAGAGCCTATTTTGGTAACCTTTTTAGTGTCTTGCCCTCATGTTCCGGCTGTTTTGTCATGACAGCCTTAAAATTTTCCTGAGAAGTGCTGAAGGGTCATTTTTTGTAAAAATAGTTACTTTATCCATATTTATTCACCTTTTACCATTTTGCCCTTATGTCTGGCCATTTTTGTCGAAGCAGCTTTAAACCTTTCCGGAAGTACCGAATGACTGTTGTCGCAAAAATAGCCATTTTATCTAGTTTGGTCTGGTTATATTTTCTGAGACATCCTTTGAACCCCTATCGGGAGTGCCGAAAGGCCGTTTTTCGTAGAAACATTATTTATTATTTATTTTATATATTTTTATCATTTTGTTCCTATGGCCGTTTTCGTAATAATAGTCATTCTTCCTGCTTTTATCATCTCAACTTGTGTGTCCGATAATTTCAAAAAATATATATATATTATAATAATAAAAAAATAGATCGAGTCCTAAATTGACCAAAAAAAGAGAAAAAAAAAAGAGAAAAAAAGAATGATCATAATTTGCGTAGAGTTTAGGTAAGTCCTAACCCCTTTTATCTTATTCTTAGGATCACCATGAGTTCTCTACAAAGAAGCGGTCAGAAAAGGGTAAGGGACGAGACACCTACTATGTTCTTGATCAGATATAAGACCCTGAGTAGTCTCTGTAATTGGTGGGATAGTTTTGCTACATTGGAACGGAATCGAGTATTTAAGCACCTCAAGTTCCTCACAAACATCATGGGAATTAATCCTGACATAGATTTAATCGAGGCTCTAGTGGGTTTTTGGAACCCCGCGAACAATGTCTTCAGGTTCAAAGATTGTGAAATGACGCCCACATTGGAAGAATTAGGTGGGTTCACCGGATTGGGGAGAGACTTTCGTGGGAAAATGCCTGCTGCTCCGAGAAAAGTTGGTGTAAACAACTTTTTAAAGAAGTTATGCCTCCATTGAATTCCAATGGTTTGCTGAAACGAAGGTTGCGTTTTGTTGGAATATCTTTATGACAAATTTGGGGACGAGAAAGGGTTTGAGAACTTCTCGGACACAGAATTCGTCAACCAGTTGAGTTATGACGCTTGGAGGGAGTTGAGAATCTTCGCGTTCATGATATCATTTCTAGGAATCAGGGTCTTTCAAGAGTGTGGTGGGCGCATCAGAATTCAATTGGTTGCGGTAGTCTCGTATTTGCAAAGTAGCGAGGATCATACCATTCTTCCCATGATTTTGAGAGATATTTTTCGGGCTTTGACCCGTTGTCAAGAAGGTGAAAATTACTTCGAGGGATGCAACATTCTGCTGCAGATGTGGTTCATAAAGCACTTTTATCATCATCCAATAGTAGTAAATTTCAATGATAATTGGCTGAATTACATTGGATGTCACCCAGACAGAGCTGCGAGTTGTAATCTTCTAGATGGGGTGAGGGCTTGGCGGACATTACTTGGTTCATTGAGTGCTGATAGAATCACTTGGAACTATTACTGGTTCCCTTCTGCTAAGGTCATGCATATGTCAACGTATTGCCCGTTCTTCATACTCATGGGTTTCAGAGGTTTCCAACCCTACGCGCCTCTATACATCATGTGCCATCTAGGGAGAGAGCAAAAGTGGCCCCCGATTAAGGACATGTGCCCGTTCATGTGGGAATTCAAGGGAGAGGAACCTCCAAGGGAGTCATATGCACAAAAGGTTTGGTTTAGTAGTCGATTTTCTGATTTAGATGAGATGGTAGTTGATCATGAATGTGGGGAGGTAAGCCTCGCATACCTTGAGTGGTTTCACAACCAGGCTATCCCCGAGCAAAGGCCAGAAAGATCCATACGACATGCAGTTGATTGGGAGGAGTTGATCGAAGCCAGAGTTAGAGAAACCAGAAGGGAAGTGGCACAAGAGTTCCAATCTCGTATTGACATTTTACAAGAAGATAAGGGCATTCTAGAGACAGCCATGGACATACAACATGTTGATTTTGAGCGGGAAAAGTCTCAGTGGGCACGAGAGAAGCAAGCACTCAAAGCCTAAATTCGAAAGAAGAACATAGTCACAATCGCTCAGCAACAAGAAGAGAAAGAAGCCCAGTTCAGGGTAGTCCATGATCATGAGCGTAGAGGTTTTTCTCCATTAATCCAAGGTCTAAGGGATCAGATAGGGGGAGATGAGTCAAGCAAGGAGAGCCAGAGCGCGGAGTTTGAAATAGAAAGACACCACTACCAAAATGTGATCAATTAGTTAGAAGCGGAGCCCCTAGAAGTTCGGCGCCAGAAAGATATGGCCTTGGACCCCGATCGTGATGCACTGGATCTAGCTGAGACCCATGGTCAGCAAAATCAAGAGTTGCATGTGGCTCAGGAATACATTAAGGGAAAGATCCTCGAGGTAGCCACATATACCTCAAGAGCATGCAAGAGTTTCCAGGGAATGATGCCCGAGCGGTTTGCAGAAGTATCATTGAACGTTGCTCGTCATATATTTGCAGACTTGGAGAGGATATACCGCAATGTTGGGGGTCAGCCGCATGAACAAGAGTCTTGATTAAAGTGATGCTGGTGGATTCTACTGTAGAGATCAGAGTCTTCTTTTAGTTATCAGTCCTTTTTCAGTATTCTTTTATTATTTTTGAGTCTGTAAGAGTCTTTTGGTGTTTTGAGTCTTGTTGTTTTGCCTTTTATCCTAAAAAGTCTGTTTGAGTCAGGTTTGGTCTTGTTTATCTTTATGTAATTCTTGCTTTTTGAGTCTTGTATCAAAAAATATTATTATATATATTGAAAATCAATGAAAAAGATTTTGTTTCGAAAATTCAAAAATGAACCAAAAAGATGTTTGTTTTGTAAAAAAATGGTCATGTACCTAAACTACGTAATGATCTGATTCATGCGGCGACATGATACGTAGGCAACCCACAAAAGGTTCGATCAAATATTTTTTAGTGACTCTAAAGTAAGGGATCAAAATAAGGCGAAGTGAAAAAAAATGGAAAAAAAGAGAGAAGGAAATAACAGTGTCAATAAGCAATAAGCTGATAAGCTGGAATGAAACATGAAGCCTTCCAAAAGCATATTAGAGATGGTGATATTTTAGGAGCATAGCATATCTACATGTGATTCCTATATGTAAAATGCTTAATCCTAACATATTTGTTGCCTCTTATATAGTAAGCTTAAGGTGGTTGGTTTGTGGTGAAACTGGCAACACATCACTACTTCACAAGATCTAAGGGAGCGGTGGTAATGGATAACAGCGATGAAATCGAGTTGGTCAGTGATAATCCACAGGGTCAGTCAGTTGAGCAAGAGTCGGAGGAGATAAGAAAATTGAGACAGCAACTATCAGATGTATATCAAGCTTGGGTTTCTGGTCGACCTTCACCACAGGGTCCCTCAGAGAGAACTTCCACCATACCCCGGGCTACTCAACCACCGCTCTATGCAACGAGCGATCTCATTCTACCACCAGGGTATGTGCCAAACTACAACCTCCATGCTGCCCCCGGTACCTCTAATATGCGACTTCTAGTCGTACCCGTCAGGAACACCCCTCTCATCGTGTCTGGCGTACCAGTATATACAATCCCGCCACCACCTCCTATGACGAGGACAAACAATGAGCCACCATCTCATGCTTATGATGGCCAATACTACTCTCCAAATATGGCCTTTTGGGTCTCGGCTCCATATAATCAGATTCCTCAGTACGAGTCACCAGTGGAAAATGAAAAACCTGCCACGATGGTTGAGCCAGATGAAATGGTCAGGAAAATGAAAAGTCTTGAACAGAATATAAAGAATATACAGCGACTAGGTGGTCACAAAAGTGTTTCATTCAGTGATCTATGCATGTTTCATCACATCCATTTTCCACGAGGGTTCAAGACTCCAAAATTTGAGAAATATGATGGACACGGTGACCCTATCGCCCACTTGAAAAGGTACTGCAATCTGCCGAGGGGTGCAGGAGAAAAGGAAGAGCTGCTGATGGCTTACTTTGGGGAAAGCCCTGTGGGGGTAGCTTCCGAATTGTTCATTGACCAAGACATCTCTCATTGGCATGTTTGGGATGACATGGCCCAGGCTTTCATCAAACAATTTCAGTACAACATTGATATCGTGTCGGATCATAATTCCTTGTCCAATATGAAGAAAAAGCTAACTGAAAGTTTTAGGTAGTAGGCCATCAAGTGGAGGGAGCAAGCGGCTAGAGTTAAGCCACCTATGGATAACCACGAGTTGATCACTGTTTTTCTGGAGGCTCAAGAGCCTGATTACTTTCAGAACATGATGTCCACGATGGGTAGACCTTTTTCAGAAGCAATCAAAATAGGGGAGATGGTTGAAAATGGCCTCAAGACTGGCAGAATTGTAAGTCAAGCTGTTCTCAAAGCCATCACTCAAGCTATCCAAAATGGGTCGGGAGGTTTGGCAAATAGAAAGAAGAGAGATGAAGGGTCCATGATGGCTTCGGGATCTAGGGAAGTTCAAAGAGGGGCATCTCACCCTTATGTGCAAGTTTGGTAGGGGCAATCCAGCTACCCTCAATATTATTATCCCCCGCCAATTCCTCAATACTCTATGGGCCCACCACAATATACAGTGTTCAATGCTCAATCATATGCTCGGCCTCCCAATCAGCAGGTACGGGCACCAGCTCCAAGGGCCCCTTGACCTCAGCAGTAAAATTTTCGGGCACCCTACAATGCTCGTCCCAGTAGGATTATGGTTGAGAGCAGAGGCCGGCAGAAAGATTCACTCCATTGGCCGAATCATACTCTAGTCTATTCCAGAAGCTGAAGCAAATAGGCGTGATTGGACCCATCGCTCCCCACCATATGCATCCTGATTCACATGGATTTCAAGTAAATGCTAGATGTGAATATCATTCAGGTGCCTCGGGGCATAGCACTGATGACTGTTGGACTTTGAAAAGAGCCACAGAGAGACTCATTTCTGAAAAACTGATTGTAGTGACAAATGGCGAGGACCTTCCTAAAGTGATAAACAACCCGTTGCCAGCACACAATGATGTTCATTTTGTGGTAATGATTGGTGGAGATCAAGAATACAAGCCGGTCAGTCGAGCAGAAATGACAGTGGGTGCAATTCAAGAAGGAACAAGTCTGGAAGTAAGTCCCAGCCGAGATGTGCTATTGATTGTGAAAGGCGCCTAGAGCTCAAAGAAGGCAACTTTATTTGTTCCAAAAATCTCGAGGTTGGAAGTTCGTTCTAATGTTCCAAGCCCTAGGTTATATGTCCTTGGAGGCCACCCCAATACAAAGCAGAATCAGGGTGGTACGAATGGTATAACAAAGCCGATCATAATCAAACCTGTCGTGCAACACCTTGTGACAAACACAAAAACAATTCCTTGGAACTACAACAAAACTGCGATGACCTACAAAGGCAAGGAAATCATAGAGAAAGTGGGGGAAACTGGAGGTTTGACTCGATCGGGGAGGTGTTACTCTACAGAAGAGTTGAGGAAGGCCAAGCAAATTAGAGAAGGCCAATTGCCAATAAAAAAACTAGTCACTAAAGCAGAGGCGGAAGAGTTTATGAAAAAGATGAAAGTTTAGGATTACTCAATCATTGACCAGCTAAGAAAGACTCTTGCCCATATCTATCTCTGCTTATACATTCCAAAGAGCATGCCCGTGTACTAATCAAGGTCCTGAACGAGGCATATATCTTAGAGGAGACCATAGTGAATTAGTTAGAGAAGATAGCTAACAAATTTTTTGAGGTGAACAAAATCTCCTTTACTAATGATGAACTTCCCGAGGAGGGAGCCGGGCATAATAGGGCTTTGAACTTGATGGTCAAATGTGAGGGGCATTATGTAAAGCGGGTCATGGTTGATGGAGGCTCAAGTGTAGATGTATGCCCTCTCTCTACCTTGCAAAGCATGAAGATCAATACAGACAGAATCTGACCCAGCAATGTTCGCATCCGGGCTTTTGATGGCTCGATAAGAGATGCCATTGGGGAGATCAACCTCACCATGATGATTGGGCCGGTTGACTTTGAGATTGTTTTCCAAGTAGTGGACATGGTCACTTCTTATAACTTTCTTCTTGGAAGGCCAAGGATCCATAGGGCCCGAGCTGTGCCATCCACCTTGCACCAGATGCTCAAATTCGAACAAGACAGGCAAGAAATTATTGTTCACTGGGAAGACGAGTCTTCCATTTATAAAGACCTGTTAATCCCTTGTATTAAGGCCAAGGAAGGGTGTGAGTCCATCGTCTATCAGGCTTTTGAAGTGGTTGATGTGGACCATGTTGAGGAAGGAAAGCCCATTCTGTATCCTCGTATTTTCGCCATATCTGTAATAGTGGCTGCAGTTATGTTGAGACAAGGTTATGAGCCAGGAAAAGGCTTGGGGGAATCATTGCAAAGAATTTCGGAGCCTATTTCTCTGTTCAGTAACCAGGGTACTTTTGGCTTAGGCTTCAGACCAACACAAGCAGACAAAAACAAAGCCAAACACCACAAAAGGCATGGATGGGTCTTGCAACAACCTATCCCTCACATTTTCTACACTTTTATTAAGCCACGACTCCAAGAGGGTCAAAATTCCTCGGCGCATTCAAACATTGATGAAATTTGCCATGGCCTCAGCTAGATGTTTTCTGAAGTGAATATGATCTAGGCTGGTGAAGGCACTAGTCGTGCCGATATGCAACTAATTGACCCAGACACCATGCTCATCAACTGGGAAGCAACTCCTCTCCCGACAAGGAATGAGTTTTGGTAGTTTGCATTTGTAGTTTCTTTTTTGTATTTTGGGTTACTTTCAGGGTTGTAATCCAAACATCTCAGTATGATTGTTTTGTTTTGATGTTAACCCTTATATCCTTTCGAATTCAATGAAATGCAGTTCAGTTCCTATTAAGTTTTGTATCTTTTCCTTTTTCTAATTCCTGTCATTTTATTTCCATTTCAGTTTTGTTAATGCCGGCTTTAATAACATGACATGCATGTGGAATTCACGCCCAGATCTTAAAAAGTTGTCTAATATCAAAATAATGCATCAAGAGGTTGAATATGATGAAGATGAGGTTGTTGAGGAAATAAAAAGAGAGTTGGAATAATTTGAAAACAAGTTTAAGCCTAACCTTAATGAAATTGAGCCGATTAATATCGGAAGTCATGAAGAAGTCAGAGAAACGAAGATAAGCATTCATACTGAACAAAAAACCAGAGATGCCTTGATTCAACTTTTATTTGAATACCGAGAGGTGTTTGCTTGGTCTTACGATGATATGCCAGGTTTAAGTGTTGATCTAGTGGTTCATAAGCTTCCTACGTATCCTGATTTTCCACCAGTCCAACAAAAGCAACGAAAATTTAAAACAGATGTGAGTGACAAAATCAAAGAGGAAATAATGAAGCAACTGAGTGCCAATGTGGTTAGAGCTATCCGATACACCACCTGGGTGGCGAATGTTGTGCCTGTGCAGAAGAAGGATGGAAAGACCAGAGTCTATGTTAACTACAAGGACCTGAACAAAGCAAGTCCAAAGGATAATTTTCCTTTACCAAATATCCACATTCTTGTAGATAATTGCGCAAAGCATGAGATATAATCGCTCGTGGATTGCTATGATGGGTACCACCAAATTTTAATGGATGAGGATGATGCAGAAAAGACCGTTTTCACCACTCCATGGGGTACTTACTGTTACAGGGTCATGCCATTCAGCTTAAAGAATGCAGGGGCAACTTACATGAGGGCCATGAACACCATTTTTCATGACATGATGCACAGAGAGATTGAAGTATATGTCGATGATGCCATTATAAAATCAAAGACACAGGCTAATCACGTGTGCAATTTGAAAAAGTTCTTCGAACGGCTTTGAAAGTATAACCTTAAGCTTAATCCAGCCAAGTGTGCATTTGGGGTTCCATCTGGAAAACTCCTCGGTTTTATAGTGAGTTAAAGAGGCATTGAAATAGATCCATCTAAGATAAAGTCCATTCGAGATGTGCCACCCTGGAAGAATAAAAAGGAAGTCATGAGTTTGCTCGGGAGGTTGAACTACATCAGTAGGTTCATTGCTCAGCTCACAACCACGTGCGAGCCCATCTTTAAGTTGCTGAAAAAGGATGCCGCTATCAAGTAGATGGACGATTGCCAAAAAGCTTTTGACAGGATCAAAGACTATCTGTCAAAACCCCATGTACTGGTCCCACCTAAACCAGGTAGGCTTTTGTTTTTATATTTATCGTTGATGGATAATTCCTTTGGATGCGTTCTGGGGCAACATGATGAAACAGGCAAACAGGAACAAGCAATCTATTATTTGAGCAAGAAGTTCACCAATTATGAGGTTAAGTACACCCTTTTAGAAAGGACATGTTGTGTCTTGACTAGGGTCGCTCAGAAGCTGAGACAATATCTTTTGGCCTACACTACTTACCTCATATCCAGAATGGATACTTTGAAATACATCTTCCAAAATCCAATTCCCATTGGCAGGCTCGCAAAATGGCAAATCCCGTTCACCGAGTTCGATATCGTCTATGTCACTCGCACCGCGATGAAAGCACAGGCTTTGGCAGATCATTTGGCAGAGAATCCAATTGATGATGAGTACATGCCACTTAGCACATACTTCCTAGATGAAGAGGTCAACTCAATAGAGGAAGTAGTTCCAGACGATAACCCTGTGTGGAAAATGTATTTTGATGGGGCTGTCAATATCAAAAGAGTTGGTATCGGGTCAATCCTCATCTCACCTATTGGACATCATTACCCTACAATATCTCAACTTCGGTTCTTCTGTACCAATAATACGGCAGAATACGAAGCTTGTATCATGGGTCTGAAAATGGCCATCGATCTGGATGTGCATGAACTATTGGTTATGAGAGATTCCGACTTGCTTATCCGGCAAGCCCAGGGCGAATGGGAGACTTGAGACATCAAGCTTATTCCATACAAACAATGTGTGCAAGACTTGAGCAAAAGATTTAAATCCATCGAGTTCAGGTACATTCCCAGGTTTCACAACGAGCTAGACGATGCCTTGGCTACTTTAGCCTCGATGCTCCCTAATCTAGGCAACACTCATATTGATCCACTAGAAATCCAAGTTCGGAATCAACACGGTTACTGCAATACAATTAAGACAGAACCAAATGGTGAACCATGGTATCATGACATAAAATGATTCCTGAAAATAAGAGAATATCCAGAGCATGCCAAATGATATCCAAAAAGAACTATAAGGTGGCTCGCTAGTGGTTTCTTCTTGAATGGGGAGATTCTGTACAAGAGGACCCCAGATTTAAACTTGTTCAGATGCATAGATGCCATAGAAGCGGAGCAGATCATGAGCGAGGTACATTCGGGGGTATGCGGACCTCACATGAATGGATACGTTTTGGCGAAGAAGATTCTGCGGGCAGGGTATTATTGGCTTACTATGGAGCGAGATTGCTTCAGTTTTGTTCGCAAATGTCACCAATGCCAGATTCATGGTGACCTGATTCACTCGCCTCCTTCGGAGTTGCATCCCATGCCCTCTCATTGGCTTTTTGTTGCTTGGGGAATGGATGTTATTAGGCCAATCGAGCCAATGGCTTCAAATGGGCATAGATTCATTTTGGTTGCAATTGATTACTTCACCAAGTGGGTGGAGGCCGTCACTTTCAAAGCAGTCACCAAGAAAGTAATGATAGATTTTGTTCATTCCAACATCATCTGTCGCTTTGGCATCCCAAAGACCATTATCACTGATAATGCAGCCAATCAAAATAGTCATTTGATGAAGGAGGTATGTGAACAATTTAAAATCATGCATCGCCATTCTACCCCTTACCGGCGAAAAGCCAATGGAGCCGTTGAAGCGGTGAACAAGAATATCAAGAAGATTCTTAGGAAGATGATCCAAGGTTCTAGGCAGTGGCATGAAAAGTTGCCTTTTGCTCTTTTGGGATACCACACGACTGTTCGCACATCTGTTGGTGCAACTCCGTATCTGATTGTATATGGAAGTGAAGCTATAATACCTGCTGAAGTCGAAATTCCCTCTCTCCGGATTATTGTGGAATCATAGATTGAAGACATTGAGTGGATCAAGACCAAATTAGAACAACTGATGTTGATCGATGAAAAATGGCTAGCAACAGTGTGTTTCGGCCAGTTATATCAGCAAAGAATGGCATGCGCTTCCAATAAAAAAGTGCGCCCAAGGTAGTTTGAGGTAGGCCAGCTAGTTTTGAAATGCATCCTTCCGTACCAGGTTGAAGCTAAAGGAAAGTTCGCACCGAACTGGCAAGGATCCTACATCATCAAGAAAGTGCTACCAAAAGGGGCCTTGCACTTGGTAGATGAAGAAGGACGGGTACCAGACATGACTATTAATGCAGATGCAGTCAAAAGATATTATGTCTGATATATGGCCACTGCAGAACTTTCACGCATTGATTTTCTCAAATCAAGATGACGAAGGCTATCATTTGCTCGCTATTCCAAATAGGTGTCACTCTTTTGTTAACCCTTTTGAGTCGTATTTGTCTTCTTTGTTTTGCAACTTCTGGAGCCTGTGTACTTGTAAAAAAAATAGTCAAACAACAAATCTACGGAGTCACTGAACTACGTCCGACCTGATTTCGAAAGGATACATAGGTAGCCTTACCCTGGGTTCAGACCCATCAGAACAAAAAATCCATATTCCCAATACTCCAAAACTGGGGCAGAAGTTTGTTTTAGTTCATGATTTTTCTAAAAAAACGGTTCCAACAGTTGTAATTCAATTCAAGGTTTATTTCGCCTTTTTACCTTTCAAGAACTTCTGATCGATATTTTTTTTAGAATGTTTGAAGTCCCCATGCCAAGGGCGTTGGGCAACCTCCCTCATGCAGTATCTTAGTCAAAAAAAAGAAGAAAAAAAAGAAAAAAAAGAGAGAATCTTATCAGTGAACCTTATCAGTGAAAACCCGTACGGGCACTATAAGGCGACATTGAGCAGAGAAATGAGAGAGTCTTATTGGTAAAAACCCAGATGGGCACCATAAGGCGACGGTTAGTAGATAAATGAGAGAGGTTAGTTAGTGAAAACCTGCAAAGGGCGCTACTAGCCGAATGAGGGTCTTCAATTCTCCGGCATGAGCACAACCAAGACAATTTCAAGATGAACATTTGCAGCGGATTTTGAGAATTAGACAGCTTAGACGGATCAGGCGTCCAATCCAAAATGCATGTCATGATTCATTAAAGTCGGCACATACCTCCAGATAAGTCTCCTTATTCCTTTCCCCGAAAGGGACATCTTTTGTTTAAGCATAGTTCTTTTTCACTTTCAATTATTATTCTATTTTTACCCATAATTTTTCTTTGAGTCCCTTTCAGTCTAATCCTGCATCAAAAGAGAAGCAAAGAAATGGCTGCAAAACTAGCTACAGTTTCCCCGTAATATCGAGCACAATTTGGGGCATATATAGCATTGACGAAGGCACGAATCCATCTGAGATCTCATTCAATAAGGCGAACAAAGTGTTTCAAAGAAATTGAAAAGTCACATGAGCAAGACCTGCTTCATGAGAAAAGTTGGTAAGCACTACGGACACAAACTGATACTAGGGACAAGACAACTGAGTTTGATTTTGAAGAAAAAATGCATTGCCTTAGAGACAAGGGTAGCGGTACCATGGATATCTGGGTATGAAACAGTTGGGGGCAACATTGTAAAGCTAAGGTCCCCAGAAAACGATACAGAGCGGCAGAGCATCTCGGTACCACGCTGACAGAATCAGTTCTTCGACACCAGTGGCCGCGAATCAAGCTACTCAGGGCATCAAGGCCACAAACCAACCACCACTTTAAAAACTCATAAATGTTTCTTTGTTTGAAGTAGGAACAAAGCAGTGCAGAATGTCGATCCTAAAAGAACAAATATCATCAAACGTAAGCTCCTTAAAATCTCCATTTTTCTTTTTTCCAGCATGCATCACTATTGTTCACTCCTCCCGGTTATGTAGATTAACTCAGGTAGAACCGTTTCGCCTAGAGGGATCCAGCTTATAGTTCCGGGTAGAAGTGCTCTTCGCTCAGGGTGTTTTACGCAACTTAACTCAGGTAGAACCATTTCTCCTAGAGGGATCCAACTCATAAATCCGAGTAGAAGTAATCTTCGCTATGGTTGTTTAATATAGCTTAACTCAAGTAGAACCATTTCGCCTGGAGGGATCCATCTTATAGTTCTAGGTAGAAGTGCTCTTCGCTCAAGGTGTTTTACGCAGCTTAACTTAGGTAGAACCATTTCGCCTAGAGGGATCCAGCTCATAGTTCCGGGTAGAAGTAATCTTTCCTCGGGTTGTTTAATATAACTTGACTCAGGTAGAACCATTTCGCCTAGAGGGATCCAGCTTATAGTTCCAGATAGAAGTGTTCTTCGCTCAGGGTGTTTTACGCAGCTTAACTCAGGTAGAACCATTTCGTCTAGAGGGATCCAGCTCATAGTTCTGGGTAGAAGTAATCTTCGCTCAGGTTGTTTAATATAGCTTAACTCAGGTAGAATCATTTCGCCTAGAGGGATCCATCTCATAGTTCCGGGTAGAAGTAATCTTCGCTCAGGTTGTTTAATATAGATTAACTCAGGTAGAACCATTTCGCCTAGAGAGATCCAACTCATAGTTCTGGGTAGAAGTAATCTTCGTTCAGGTTGTTTAATATAGCTTAACTCATGTAGAACCATTTCGCCTAGAGGGATCCAGCTTATAGTTCCGGGTAGAAGTGCTCTTTGCTTAGGGTGTTTTATGCAACTTAACTCAGGTAGAACCATTTCGCCTAGAGGGATCCAGCTCATAGTTTCGGGTAGAAGTAATCTTCTCTCAGGTTGTTTAATATAGCTTAACTCAGGTAGAACCATTTCGCCTAGAGGGATCCAGCTCATAGTTCCGGGTTGAAGTAATCTTCGCTCAGGTTGTTTACTATAGCTTAACTCAGGTAGAACTATTTCGCCTAGAAGGATCCAGCTCATAATTCCGGGTAGAAGTAATCTTCGCTCATGTTGTTTAATATAGCTTAGCTCAAGTAGAACCATTTCGCCTAGAGGGATCCAGCTCATAGTACCGGGAAGAAGTAATCTTCGCTTAGGTTGTTTTCATAGCTTAACTCAGATAGAACCTTTTTCGCCTAGAGGGATTCAACACTTTATCAATAATACAAGGATACCAACCCATAATTACATTCCTTCCTAGTAGTACATGGCGCCTACCCCTTGTTACGTTTCCTTTCAGTAATATAGGATATTGTGCTATAATTTCACTGCCTTTGGTAACACAGGGTGCTACCTTGTGGTTGCGTATCCTCACATAGCTAGTTTATATTACTGTTTTTTCTTTATTTCAGTAAATTAAATAGTTTATAGCTTTCTCTAATAACTCACAAAACATTCCTAGTGCCAGACTGGGGCTGAAAAATTTTATTCGTTTTGTTCGTCTTTGATGGCTTTGCAGGCTCTGCCGTACAGCACAAGTGACGATTAAAGCTTGCAGTTTCAGTTTCTCATCAGAAGAAAGAAGTCTTTCGATCACAAGATAGTCGGAGTTAGCTTTGATAATGTGTCAGGAACCCAGCTCCTCAAGATTCATCTTCTCAAATTCTGATCCAGAAAGCAAGCAATCGAGATTGAGTCATAATCTTTTCTTCAAAGAGAATCAATATCCAATCTAAGTTCAACACAAACGAGTAGGTCAAGAATCAAGATTTGACTCCAGAAGACACATAGATAGGAACTTTGTACTCTTAGTTTGCAGACATATATAATGCTCTTCTCTTTTTCTTTTGATGTAAGAAGCGAGTAACAGCAACAACAACAACAGTCTTAACTCTAGTGTCCGGTAGTCCCAACTACCAAATTTTCTCAGAACTACACTAACCTGATTTCTTTATAACCAAGGATATGTAGTCAACCTCAGAAGCAAGACTCGGTCACCATTTTTTAAAATTGCTTCCCTTGGAGTGATATGTGAGTAAAAATTAGCTATGACATTCATTTGTCTTTGCACGAAAACTCTTCATGTTCTCGAGCAAAGAGGGTCAGCTGTAAATGCCTAATTTTTGCCCTGTCTTTTTCTTCTACATTATATATATATGGTGTGTGCGTTCTTATTTGTGTGTATGTAGGTTTTAAGAGTTTTTATTATGATTTAATTAAGAAAGGAACAAGACCTTGGGCTGGTTTCATTTTAAACTGAAATGGGCTAAAAATTAGGACCAAATCAGTGGCCCAATTGCACTGACCTGGTACGGATAAGGCTGGCCAAGGAGGAAAGCAAAACGGCATAGTTTCAGGGCGAAACTACGCCGTTTTAGCTAAAGAATCAGAGATTAAATGTCATCCATCCATAGACCTTTGATCTAACGGCCCTAATTTAATCTTTACTTATGCTATTTAAAGCCTAAAAAGGCCGAAAAATGCCCCCATTTATTCCTTATTCTCTTTTCTTCTTCCTCTCTCCTCACCCTCTCATCACTCTCATCTCTCTGTCTCTCCGCCGCTCCCCACGGTGGCTCCGGCGGCCAGAAATCACCGCTGCCGCCGGATGTCGTCCAAAGACCACAAAATTCTCACAATTCTTCCTCTCACTCCCCTCATTCCAAATCCACAACCCAAATCCCCCAAATCTCCATCAATAATCAACAAACGCAAACCCTAATCGCGCTGTCACCACTGCCGCCGCCACCGCCCGTCATCCAGACTACACCAAAATTGCACCTCCTCCTCCTCTTCTCACCCTCTCTCCATATCTCCAACTCAAAACCTCAAAAAACCTCACCACCGTCGGCCACCACCTTCACTGTCGTGCAACCCCTCTACCACTTCCAAGCCTAAATTTTTGCCATGTATGCGACCTAATGACGACCTTTTCTAGATGACATGGGGTTGAAATTGTCGCAAGATTTTTCGGAATTGTTAATTTCAACATCTGTCACCCGGAAAAGTTCGTTCCGAAGTTGCTCGTCATAATTCATCATTGCTCGTCGTGCCCGACGTTTACTCATTGATCGAGTTACATCGTATCCCCTCGTGTGGTAAAACCTCGAATCCCTCTTACCCATGTCTCTGATTTTATGTTTTCTTTTGTGTTTGATTTGTAGTTTTTTTAGTTTTAATTCTGTTCGTGATCATTTACTTTGCGTTTAATCTAACTTTTGATTTTGTCGTCGTTCAGAATAATTAATTTCACTAGTTTATTTCATTGTTAACATGTATTTTGCTTAGCTTTGAATTTAGTTTTAGGATTCGAGTTCGTAACTTTTTAGCTTCTAGTTGTCGTTATTTTTAATTCGAGTTTATTCCAGCATGCTATTTGATTAAGTTTCAGCCTTTCGGAGGAATTACTTCATTTAACTGTTAGTTCGTTTAGCTATTCTCTTGGTTAGTTAGTTTGAATTATTGATGAAACCTAGTAATTCTGGTTTCGATTTTTTGCTCGTTTGTGTTTAAAATGTGATTGTCTATTTGGTGTATGGTTTCAAAATCAGCAGGTGTGGTACATATTTGGTTTAAAGTTGAAGGGTAGATATGTTACTCATGAGAGTAGGGTACTTGTTTGCTACTTTTTACTATTTAAAGGCTGTTGGGAGTATACACCTCCTAATACTATTCACAATTGGTAAAAAATTATCCTTTGGAAAGATTTTTGAACCAAAAGTATGTCCTTTGAATAGTAAGAGCAGATTTTTTGTGAGAAATATGTCCTATGGACAGATTTTTAATTATGAATGCATTGCCTCTTCTCTTATAAAAGGCTGAACATCTTTACACACAAAAGGGGGGGGGGGGGTCAGAAAGCATTTTACTAAGTTTTCAGCATACAATAGGTTTTAGGCAAGAAAACATCAAGAGTCTTGATTTCCTTTGTTTGTTTTTGGTCTAAAACACATGGCTGATTCTCTGGATTAACTTTTGAGTTCATTTCTGGTGTTGATTTTACTGCTGGAGTTTTACTGTTGTTGTTGGTTCGTTTTAACTGAAACTGTTTGTTGCGCTGTTGCTCGGTTGCTTTCTTTCTACTTCTGCAAACTAGTTTTCTGCTGTTAGTTGGCCTCTGTATTTGCTGGATATCTAATATTAAAGAAAGTTGTGCTTCAAAAGGTCCGTGTCTATTCTTGCTCTTTCTACTTCATATCACTAGTTGTGAATCAAAACCAAGAGAAGTTATTTGAGATTTGTTTTATTAAATTTTTCTTTGATCTTTATAATTATTAAGGGAATAAAAAATATCATCATCATAGAGTTTAATGAACTGATGAAGATTTTTTCATAGCTAGTTCTTCTCTTGTTCCATCTCCAAGAATTTTTTACATTAGGATTAGTTGGTTCTGCATGGTTCAACTGGTCCCCATTTAGATTTTTAATCTAAGTAGTTTTAACAAAAAAAATAATTTATAATCCCCGAAATATTACTTAGTACACTGTTGTATAGGGGTGTTAACTATTTAATTTAGAGATATATGAGGTGTATTTGATATTGAGTAACACTACAAGGGTAGTTAGCGTAATTTACTCTGCACCAAATTAAAGATCTAGAGTTTTTGTTTTTCTTTGACATGTGGACTCCATTGAACTAATTTAATCAAAGGAACCTTTATTTTAATATCTATCTTATTCCATAGTCTCTCTCACCAATTAGTTAATCATTTATTTATGCCCTAAAGTGTTTGGCTATTGGCACAGTTGGGACAGTTCTTTGTTTATCTATACTATATTAAAAGCACGAAGGCCCTTAGCGAAATGTCGTTTGACTTTTTTACCCTTTTAAAATAAAGTTCACATTAGATAAAATAGTCATTTGATTATTTACCTAATATATTTAGGATCTTATAATCACCTAAAATTTTATATATTGAATCCCGCCTTATTTAAAATATTATCTATCTATAAGAAGTTCAAATATTTAGGACTTTAAAGCAGTTACAATTATAACTAATACAAATCTTTCCAAACATGAGTTGTCGACATAAAAATGTAAAGTTTACCTGGAAACTTTACCTCATTAATATGGTGGTAAAACTAGAGCATCTTTATGAGATATATTTTAAAATTCAAGTTTATGTTATATTCAACTAGATTATATGTATGATTGATATTATTTGGTTGAGTATTTAAATGATTGATTCATGCGTAAAATACTAGCTCTTCGGTCCATTTTAGAATATATTGAACTTTCTGATAAGTCTATTCATTCATATACTAACATTTATTTTACAAATTGAAACTAGATAAAAAAGAAAAAAAATCATATTTATATAATTATAAAACCAAACAAAAAGCACGATTCAGTTGGATTAAAATAAAATACCATAAAAATTATATAGTGTTGGATTTAGTCTCAATTTTTTTTTGAATCGCAATACCTTGAAAGTTACAATACCAATCTCAAGCTACTTTAAGAAATAAAAAAACTAATGTAAACATATACATCTTATAAATTTATTTAATATTTCAACTAAATCGTGGGTATTAGTTCCCTTTCTTATTTTAATCATGTGATATAGTAATTTTATAAAAGAAAACTAATACCAAAATTGAAACTAGATAAAAAGGGAAAAATCGGATTTATATAATTATAAAACCAAATAAAAAGCACGATTCAGTTGGATTAAAATAAAATATCACAAAAATTATATAGTGTTGGATTTAGTCTCAAAATTCTTTTGAATCGTAATACCTTGAAAGTTACGAATACCAATCTCAAGCTACTTTAAGAAATTAAAAAACTAATGTAAACATATACATCTTATAAATTTATTTAATATTTCAACTAAATCTTGCATATTAGATCCTTTCCTTATTTTAATCATGTGATATAGTAATTTTATAAAAGAAAATTAATACCAAAAATGAAAAGTTTCACAGAGGATAGGTAAAAACATAACTATTACACGTTGTAAGTTTGAATTATTCGTTGTATAAAATTATAATCAATTAGTTTTATATAATTTAATTATCTTTAAATAAAAAATGAAAAAAAAAAAGTAATTAGTAGGAAGCTATAACTAAATTAGATAGTGCCAATCAGCTCTCCTTCGATTTTTTTATTCTTAATTACAGATATATAATCGATCATAAATTAATCAAAGATTCATATTATAAAATTTATGTACCAAAATATAAAACTTATAATAAATTCTATAATTAGATATAAATTATTTTAATATTTACAATTATTATACTCTTTAATCAACATCCAATTATAAAGTTACTTTCTAAATGACACTTAACAATTGCACGTTCGGTATACAAAATTTAATAATATTTATATAGTTTTTTTTAAAGTTCTAAATTTCTTAATATGTAGTACATGCGCAAAGCGCGTAGGAATAAATTCTTTTAGTCTTTTATATTGTTTTTAATGTGCCACGTATTTCAAAGTTATTATAAATTTTTTATTGGCTTGATGATATAATTCTATTAATTTATGATCCATGCTTTAATTATTGATTTAAACTCCATATTGCTTAGTATTTTGCATGTTCATATGTAACTTTATTCATATATTTGATATTTTCTTATATTATTCTCATGCCGATTTTGGTTGTATAATTATTTTGAGATGAGAATAATCAGAAGAATCAAAAGAAGGGAATAAAATAGGATTGAAATGGTGAGAATAATCCTAAATTTTTTTAGATGACTAGATTCATTTATCTTATTTAAAAACTTTAATTCTCCATTTTTTTCTAACCATTTCTCCTTTGAAATTACAACAATTGAAAATATAATACAAGGTTAGTATATATGGAAATCACAAATATATCAATGCAAAATCGTGATGAAGCATATGTAGTTAAACACATTGTTCTTGCACATATATTTACTTGACGCGAGGCACACGTGCAACGCACGTACACTAAACTAGTCTATAACATTGATGAGGATATGTGATTTGGTGATGTTTTGTTCATAGAGTTGGCGGCACGCACGTCTACGGTAATACTCCATCTATGTGTCTTATTTTCTTTTTTAATCAATCTCAAAAAGAATGAAATGTATATATAGCCACGTCATTAATATAGGGATTTAGTTTAAAGGAATGAATTTTTTTTCTTTCTTTGTTTCCTTTCTATTTATGATTATTTCAATCTCATTTTTAAGAAGTTCTGTTCATTCAATTTCAAAGTGTCACAAATTGAGATGCTTTAAAAATCCAATTAATCACGCACTACTCGTTTTGAATATGTAAATAATTTTTTTTAATCACTTTGAATAATGTAAATATTTTTCATAAGTAAAAATTTAGCAATCAATTTTTAAAATTATAAAGTTTCTTTTTAAAAAAAAATTAATTTCATAACATAGTCTGTAAATTAGATAATGTTTTTAGAATAAAAGTTATAATAATCTAGCCAAGTCTCGTAAATAAAAACAAAATTTGTTCTTATGAAGGTTGAACCTTTTTAGTCTACCAAATAATTTCAATAAAATTAGGTTTTATTTACTTATTTTAATTTATTTTATTTTTAATAACTCAAACGCCTTAGTCACCTTAGTAATTAATTTAAACGCTAGGCAATTAGTAGATGCGCTTTAACTCACGGAATCGCTTGTGTAGCGTGATGCTTAACATTCAATAAATTAATTCAACAATCTCATGCCATATCCATTAGTATTAGTTAATTTTTAATTTAATCAATCCTTGGCTAAAATCGCGGATTCGCTTGCGTGGCGCGATAGCTAACCTTTCTTTTAATAATCTTCAAGAATTAATTTTCTCAAATGTAGTAATTTTTAAAAAGTACTACAAATAATTGATTGTTATGATTTTGGATTCACTTGCGATGCGCAATTATGATAAGTTAATTAATTTTGTCATTCGATCACGCATTCGCTTGCGTAGCGTGGTTATGACAACATAATATTATCCAAATTATTTTTTTTAATAATTTCAATAATCAAGAAATAAAAGCGGATAGGTAAAACATAGAAATCCAATAAAGCATAGTTTATCCAAATTAATTTAAGCCAAGTTTTAAGTCAATAAAGCGACCGTGCTAGAACCACGGGACTCGGAAAATGCCTTACACCTTCTCCCCGGTCAACAGAATTCCTTACCCAAACTTTATTTTCGTGGACTGATATAAAAGAGTCAAATCTTCCTTTGAATAGAGATTCAAATAAAAGGTGACTTGGAACACCCAAAAATCAATTCCAAGTGGCGACTCTGTAAATAAATAATCCCTACTCAAATTTGTCACTTTAATTAAAAAACTCTTTAACCCACAAATCCATAACACTTATATCTTATCTTTCGGGGGTAGAAAAGGGGTGTGACAATAAAAATCAGAAATAAATATGATAAAAAAAAAGTTAAATTAGTAAGGGACAATTTAAAAAGTATAAATTTTAAGGTGAGGATAGTTTTGTCTTCAATAAATTAATTTTCTACTTCTGCTTCTGATTCTTGGAAGAAGCTAGAATTTTCTGCTTCTTCCCAAAAGCAGAAAAATTGCTTCTGCTGTTGGCCAAAAGTACTTCTTTATCTTGTCCAAACAACTTAAATTTTTTAAAAAATACTTTTGGCCAGAAGCTTGGCCAAACAGGCTCTTAATCATGTAATTAATACTCCCTTATTAGTCTACTTATTTTAGCATGACTTAGTACTTTTAGATTATGTTTATTTTTATTATGGCTTTTTAATTAGCAATATTTATATTACATAATTTTATTGTCTTTATTGTTGAATATTTTAGGATAATGCCATGACACATCTCATATTTTGTATTATTTTTTTAGAAAATACTTTATATAGTTGTATCTTACTAGGATTAAAGAAATATTTTGAGCACAATTTATATGTTTTGTTCTATGAAGATTTTACCCGAAAAAACCTCGAAAAAAATCCGAATAACCTGAAAATCCGAGAAAAACCGAGAGTAAAAAACCCGAGTTTTATTGTTTTAATTTGGTTTGGTCGTTAGATTTAATAACCTGACACAATTGATTTGGTTTGATAATTGTAAAATCCGAACCAACCCGACCTATGTACTTCCCTAGTTTTAAGGCCTGCACATGACAAATAAAATACTTGCATATCCGTTATCTTATATCATATTATATATATTATTAATGAACGTGATGGGACAGTTAAAATTTCTTCATATCTAACTGTAGGTTTTAGATTCAAATTTTAAGAATGAATTTTTTTCTAATAAGATGTGTTTTAGTATTGGCTTTTCGGTGTGGAGCTAGCAATGATGTTACAAGTTCTGTCGAGATTTTATTCTAAATTTTGTCTATTTGATATATGTACAAATTATCAATTCAGAAATTCATAACTTAAAAATGCTAAAATTCCGAACCAATAACTAACCTCCGTTGGCTTTAGTTAGTCATCCTAACATGAGTCTGAATTAGTCAAGCAAGTGGATTGCTATCCAAATAAATTGACAACCAAATTGAACTTCTAATATTTCTAAAAGTCCTCCCATTTTTTTATTTTGCCTGCTTCTACTATTCCTGAATCTATTCTCACCCAAAAAAAAAAAACGAGATTAATACTAAGAGCTTCTAGAAAAGGTCGTGAATTGTATCTGGCCACGTTTATACCATGTTTGGTTGACGGTATAACTTTATTCCGAGATAAATTTATACTATCAATCAAACATGATATAAATTTCGTACCACACTTTATCTCATCTTATCCAAATCTTATCATGCGTACCAAACGACCCCTCATAGCTTCTAGAAGATTCTTTAATTTGGTTGTTACTTTCTACCTGGGTTTCTTTAATTAGAAAAAAAAAATTATATGTAACTCGACAAGTATTATCAATTGTTACTGAATCATTTGTTGGGGTCGAAAGGATCGGACAATCTGTCATTTATTAATGTCTCTTTGTATCTTTATAATGAATATATTTGACTGCAGTCATTTAATGTTGCTCATAGATTTTGTCTGCTAGACGAAATATATCTGAGGTTTAGAAGAAAATACTATATCTATAATTAATTATGTATGCTAACATTACGTGTAATTACACCAGCAAGTTAGTTACCATAGTTTAAACTCATCACAAACTTTTTATCAGTGTAATTTTTTTGCACTATCAGTGCGTATATAGAACTAATTATACTTTATAAAACAAATTGCGTTAAAAATATTAAAAAGATGTGCCAAAGGGATGACATCCTGCCTGAAGTTCAAATTGTTAATAGTATTCAAATTATAATCTCATGTTAGGTTGGGATGGGATAGCAATATTTATCAAATAGAGTACTTATCTTATGTCGACATTTGTGTATATAGAGGACAAGTCTTTCTGAAAGAGAACAGAATGAATTCATCAAAATTCTTTTTATCAACATATCTTTGTTCGGGGTATCTTTAATTAGTTTGGTGTTTACTTTTATGAATCAATAAATAAAAAAAGAAATATTTTCTCAAATATGAAATATGTATGTCTACATCTGTACCTGTTTGTACTTGTTTGTACAGAGTGTTAGGTGTTTCCTATAATTTTCTTACCATATTTGGTTTTCCTATCTCTTAAAGGAAAAGGACAATATAATTACCTTAATTGAGTTTTCCTTTTTGTAGAAGGAAATTATAATTCTCCTATATTTGGCTAATCCTTTTTCTTGTAGGAAAAAGTTTGGAGTTCTATAAATTGAGGATCCTTCCTTCTCATTTAGTAGCATCCACAATGTAGCCATATAGGGTTTGAGAGTCGTGTTTAGGGAGAGAACTCTAGGGGACAAGTGTTAGTGTGTCACTTGTGTTTGCCTCTTCGTGAGGTTGTTCTCTCGATATTTTATACTCTCTTTTATTATAGTGGATTGCTCATCTCCGCGGTGGACGTAGGTCAGTTGACCGAACTACATTATATGTTTGTGTCTCTTTTGGTATATTTCTCTTTTGTTGTTGGATTTATCGTCGTTCAAGGTTTGGTTTGCTAGCTTCCGCATGACACCTGATTTTTCCGGTCCTAACACAGAGATGGATTACTATATATATATATATATTAACCCTGTGTTCTGTTCCTTATACTGGGGCTCGACTAAACTCTAATCCATACAGAAAATTTTCACATTGAGGGTTAAAGCGTTTCCTAGAAAAGACGACTTCACATCAAGGCTCGAATTTGAGACTTGTGGTTAAGAATGAAGGAGTATTTACCGCTCCACCACAATTCTATTGGTGATATGATGTTGCGATATCAATATACCTTTTAAGGCATTCTTCCTTTCTTAATCAACTTTCTAATGTGCATAGTTTTATAAATATCTCAATCATTATGTGCACAATAAAATGTTAAATTCTCATTTATTGGAAACATCACTCGTTGTTATTGAGTAAGTAAACTTATATGAGTCATGGCGGTTGTACATCACTTACTTGATATAGTCCCTTCCATGTACTACAATATTAGTCTACTACCCAATACAACCTATAAAAGTAATACTTAATTGGTCCAACGTTAATGCTTAGAATATCTTTATCTAAGCCTGAACCTGTCATCGTTATTCTCAATATTATGTATACAAGAGAAAACATGTATAGAATACGAAAAACATATGTTTAAATGAGCTCAAAGTGTCAATTTCATAAACATAATAAAGTCTTTAGATAAAGTCATACATTGCTATTAAGAATGCCCATTCTTTCAACATGTTCAACAAATATTTTGGGTGGTAATCCTTTCGTCAAAGGATTGGCAATCATAAGTTTAGTGCTAATATGTTCAATTGACACTTCATGTTTCTGGACTTCTTCTTTGACGGCAAAGTATTTCACTTCCATATGCTTAGCATCCTTTGAATACTTGTCATTCTTAGAGAAAAAGACTGTTGCGGAATTATCACAATAAATTTTCAGCGGCCTGACAATATTGTCGACCAGTCTAATTCCTGAAATAAATTTCCGCAACCAATTAGCCTGAACTGTAGCCTCAAAGCATGCCATAAATTCAGCTTCCATAGTGGACGCAGCTATGACAAACTGCTTCACACTCTTCCATGATATTGCTCCTCCGGCTAACAGGAACAAATAACCAAATGTAAATTTTCTTGTATCCATACAACCAGATCTGAATATGCATCACATCAAGATGATCAGATCTTCTATAAGTGGGCATATAATCTTTTGTTCCTTGCAAGTAACGCAACACTTTCTTTGCAGCCTTCCAGTGGTCCATCCCTGGATTACTTTGATCTCTTCCCAGCATTACAACAACAAAACTGATGTCTGGTCTTGTACATGTCTGGGCATACATTAAGCTCCCAACTATAGATGCATTAGGAATATCTTTCATTTGCATACATTCTAATTCATTCTTTGGACATTGATTGAGACTAAATTTATCCCCTTTCTGAATTGGAACGGAATTTGATGAGCATTTTTCCATTCTAAATCTTTCTAACACTTTATTAATATAGGCTTTCTGAGACAATCCCAATAATCCTAGTGATCTATTTCGGAATATTTCTATCCCAATCACAAAGGATGCCTCTCCCATATCTTTCATCTCAAAGTTATTAGAAAGCAATTTCTTGGTGTCATACATCATACCAAGATCATTAGTAGCAAGCAAGATGCCATCAACATACAAGACTATAATAATAAACGTACTCCCCCTGACCTTCAGATATATACACCGATCCACAGTGTTTTCTTTAAATCCAAAGGTGACAACAGTCTCGTTAAATTTAAGATACCACTGTCGGGAAGCTTGTTTAAGTCCATATATTGATTTCTTAAGTTTACACACCATGTGTTCCTTTCCTTTAATGGCAAACTCCTCTGGTTGATCCATATAAACTTCTTCCTCTAAATTTCCATTTAAAGATACGGTTTTTACATCCATTTGATGTAGCTCTAAATCATAATGAGCTACTAAAGCCATTATAATTCTGAGTGAATCCTTTCTAGAAACCGGTGAAGATGTCTCTTTATAGTCAATGTCATCTTTCTGAGTGAAACCTTTGGCAACAAGCCTGGCCTTGTGACGTTCAATGTTGCCATTTGAGTCGCGTTTGGTCTTAAAGACCCATTTACACCTGACTCTTTTGCAACCTTCCGGTAATTCAACAAGGTCCCAAACTTTATTCTGTTCCATGGACTTTAACTCATCTTTCATAACATCTAACCATTTATCAGAATTATTACTTTCAATGGCTTGTGAAAATGAAACTGGATCATAGCAATTCCAAAGTCAATTTCTGACTCATGTAGATAAGCTAAATAGTCATCTGAAATAGCAGATCTCTTTTGCCTTTGAGACCTTCTTAATGCTACTTCTTGTGGTTCATCTATTGTAGGTTCATTAACTTCAATTTCATTATTAGTAGTAGGATCATTTATTTGTTGTTCTTGCTGGTTGTACAACAACTTCAGGAACAACAAGTTTAGAAGAAGTGCAGGGTAGAGGAACTTGCATTATGACTTCTTTAATTTCCACATTACGTGGTTCCTCACTCCTACTATTTTCACCATTCTCAATGAACCTAGAATTTTCAGTTTCAACTATTCTCGTACTATGATTTGGACAGTAAAATCTATACCCTTTTGATTTTTCTAGATAACCAATGAAGAAACCACTGATTGTTCTTGAATCCAGTTTTTTTCAAGTGGATTATAAATTCTTATTTCTGCCGGGCAACCCCAAATATGCAGGTTCCTCAAACTAGGTTTCCTACCAGTCCAAAGTTCAAAAGGAGTCTTTGGGACTGCTTTACTAGGAACCCTATTTAGCAAGTATACGACAGTCCTTAATGCATACATCTACAATGAGATGAGTAAAGATGAATTACTCAACATACTCCTAACCATGTCCACTAATGTACGATTACACCTTTCTGTCACAAAATTTTGTTATGGAGTGCCAGGCATTGTGTATTGAGCACATATGCCACATTTTCCAAGGAATTTAGCAAATGGACCAGGGTGTTGTCCAGTTTCGTCATATCTTCCATAATACTCACCACCTCTGTCTGACCTGATTATTTTCACCTTTTTGTCTAGTTGTCTTTCAACCTCATTAATAAATACCTCTAAGGCATTCATTGCTTGAGATTTTTCATGCAACAAATAGACATATCCATAACGTGAAAAGTCATCAATAAAGGTGATAAAATATCTTTCCTTGTTGAAAGAAGTGACATCAAAAGGACCACATATATCAGTATGTATAATTTCAAGAAGCTGAGTGCTTCTTGTGGCTCTTTTCTTTGTGTGTTTTGTTTGTTTTCCTTTAATACAATCTACACAAATATTAAGGTCCGTAAAATCTAAATGTAGAAGGATTTCATTCTTAACTAGCCTTTCCAGTCTTTCCTTGGATATGTGAACTAAACGTTTATGCCACAAGTAAGCTGAATGTTCATTCACCAAACTACGTTTGGTTCCAACATTATGATGTAGAGTTAGGAGGGTTTCGGCCAACAAATTATCAAGGTTCAATTTGTATAGATTATCACAAATAATACCAGAACCAATAAGATGATTATGCTTAAACAAACTGAAACATCCATTGCCAAAATTTAAAAAATATCCAGCTTTATCT
This sequence comes from Nicotiana tabacum, assembly GCF_000715075.1. Lineage (NCBI taxonomy): Eukaryota > Viridiplantae > Streptophyta > Magnoliopsida > Solanales > Solanaceae > Nicotiana > Nicotiana tabacum. The sequence continues at coordinate 156,609,503 of NC_134090.1, read as the reverse complement.
AACTTAGACAAGGAAATTAAATTTCTTGAAAGAGAAGGTACATAAAAAGTTTTAAATAAGTCTAAGTGACGCCCAATATCTAGGATTAAACGATAAGTCCTGACAGCTTCAACTGGAGCCTTCACTCTATTCCGCATGTACACAAATCTTTCATTTTGATTTATGGTCTGGGTTGTAAGGAATCCCTACATTGTATGAGAAACATGAACAGTAGAACCAGAGTCAATCCACCAAATATTATAAGGAACTTCAGTTAAATTTGATTCGAGACATATAAAAGCACAAGGCTTACCTTTCTTCTCGAACCATGCCTTACGTTTCAGGCAATCTTTCTGAAAGTGTCCAGGTTTTTCACAGAAACGACACTTATCATTCTTGTGTTCCTTCTTACGTACTTGAGAAGAGGACTCATTGACATTATGTTTCCTCTGCTTAACTTTTCCATGTTTCTTTCCTTTCTTTCCAGCTCTTTGATGTCCTACAAGATTAATGGAGTGAGTTCCTTGATTCTTCAGCCTTGTTTCCTCTTGAACCAGTATACCGTGCAGTTCATGCACGTTCCATTTGTCTTTCATGGTGTTGTAGTTCATTTGGAAAGGGCCATACTCAAATGGTAATGAGTTAATAATGAATTGAACAAGGAAATTCTCATCCACTTCCATTCCCAAAGTCTTAAGTCTTGCTGCTATATTTGTTATTTCAATGACATGCTCATGCATGGTACGCGAACCATCAAATTTTATGGTGGTTAAAGTACCCATTAGTGTCCCAGCAATAGACTTATCAGCAATTTGGGAGCATTCTTCCACAAGTTTCAGAAGTTCTTTCGCACTTTCAGTTTTGGGAAGAGTAGTCTTAATGTTGCCTGCAATATTCATTCGTATAACCATTAGGCTTAATCTGTTAGACCTGTCCCAATGCTTAAAATAGGACCTTTCTTCAGTACTACTAGTTTTAGTAATAGTTGTTGGCCTCTCAGTATAAAGTGCAACATCAAGATCTAAAACTCCAAGATGGAATTTTATCTGTTCGCACCAATCTGAGAAGTTGAGTCCGTTAAAGGTCGTAACAGAAGCAGAGTGCAAATGAAGAGCAAGTGCTGCAAATAAAATATGCCCATTCATTAATGCTTTGAGTTAAAATTAAATATATCATTAAATTCAGAATGGTTTATGTTTTACTCTTAAATGTATATTGATGTCCACCTTTGGGCGTAACACAAAATACAATTTTTAACATAATGATGCTTAAAATAAATTTTACATAATTCAATATTTTTAATGTACAAGTTAGTAGTATTTACTATCTTTGGATAAATAAATAAAACTAACGATACATTTAAATTATCGATTTAATGTTTAGTAATTATAAGAACAAACAATCAACCTTTGGGCGATCCATAAATGTCTTGTAATTAAGAACTTCAATTTACCCACAAAAGAAGATCCATCATGTCGTTTATAAACATCAAAACTTATGGGTAATTGGGTATAACAATTCATTATTTTGGAATTAATTATTCATAATGATTCGATCACTTTGGTGACGAACTTCATGTTTATAATTCCAATGAAATTTTGAAACGGTATTCTTCCAAATATAATTCTTAAGTTTGGAACTTATCACTGAATCCACATCGCCGAATCCAATAAATTCATAAATATTCTACTGTGTCCAATTAGAGTGATGAATATTGTTTTCACAGTTTCACGTTTATTTACTAATTATGATGGCAAGTATTTGAAGCAAATCTTTTACTTGTCGAATCCACAAAGCCAACATGATCATGAAATCAAATGATAATCAAATATACTATTGGTCATCAACACATAAAAATCAATTTATATTTGCTTCGCTATTACTATTGACAGTAATTGTGAAATTCCTTGAATACATAATTAGGATTCACAAAATTGAGGAAACGTTAATTTTAGCGAAAAATCTTTAGTTCCTAAACCTGTGCTCTGATACCACATGTTAGGATTTTCTCAATTCTAGATTGTGGTTTATAAACAATCTATATAAAATCCTATCAATTATTCAGAACCGTGGAATTATATGATTTTCACATAAAATACATATACAATAACTTTAATCAAGAAAACTTACCTAAATCCATGATGTGTTTTCTTAATAAAATTGAGCGGAAGTCTTCTTCAGAGTTGTTGTTCTTGAGAAAATCAATATTTCTCTCTCTTTTCCTTTTCTACGTTCTTTTCAGAATAGAATCTGAGGAGTTACGCTATTCTTCCTTTAATAGGCAGAGAGAGGGACCATCAGTTAATTCTCACTTTCCATCAAAGTGGGTTAGTGGGGAGTTATAACCATAATTAACTTCCCCTAATTTTATCCAATTATTAATTTAACAAAATATATTTGTATTAAACAAAAATACTCACGTGGGCCATATTTTACACTTGCATGTCTTCATGATGTCGATGCTACTCTTTTTTGCGTATCCTTTGAATAATAGTGTATCAGCTTGCTAATAACTTTTAGATAATCCGGTCATGCAATTTTTGTAACTTTAGTTTTTTTTCCCTAAGTTAAATTGTTGAAGTGATCAACACGTCAGTGAAGTGTGAAACAGAAAAGACGGATATTAAAGGTGTGTTTGGTACTAAGAAAAATATTTGGGATCTTTACCCAAACAGCCATCCATATTCTTTGTTTACTTTTTTAGTCATATACATAGTTTAAATATTTGTTATATATAATTATACATATATAATAATTATACATATATTATACCTTCACCGGCTATTTTTAGTTTAAGTGGTTGGTTGGATGACTATTTGCGTTAATTCTTCAAAATAAAATAGATTTTTTCTAGAAAATATTTTCTAATTTTCAATATTCGGTTGGCTTAAATATTTTGAAAAATATTTTTCTCATGAACTCATTTTTCTCTAATTGGAGAAAAATGTTTTCCCTACCAAAAGACGAGAAAATATTTTTCAAAATTCTTTTTTAACCTTCCCCACCCTATTCCCATCTCCACCAACCCCTCTACACCCCACCCACTCTACCCCAACCCAACCCATCCAAAACCACCACAACCCCTACCCCCGACCTCCTATCCTAAATAGAAATGTTATTAAGAGTACTTTTTTTTCTTGTTATAGATAGGCGTACTTTTTTTCTTATTTCAACAAAATGTGTATTTTTTTCATGATGTAAAAAAGTTTTTCTTTCATCTCAACAAATGATGCTGTAAAAAGTATATTTTTTTCATTTCAACAAAGTATTTTTTTTCTTGATGTAGAAAAATTATTTTCTTTCTTAACGTAGAAAAGTTATTTTCTTTCATTTCAATAAATGATAACTTTCTTTTCATCTTGTAGAAAGAGTACTTTCTTTTTCAACCAAACAAAGAGTATTTTCTTTTTTGTTATGGAGCACAAATTTCAACGCTACTTTTGCGTGAAAAAGTAAAACAACACATTAGTTCCTTTGGGTTTCTACAAATTTTTAAAAGAATAATTAAATTCATGCAGAAAATAGAGTACTGAAAACGTTGAGCATTTGGGATTGTGGTTTTTTTTTTGGGGGGAGGGGGGGGGGGGGGGGAGAGGGAGAACACAAGCAACATGAGGATTTATGGGAAGGGAGGTCTGAGTAGCATAAAAAATTATTTTCCTAAAAAATACTTTTTGCTCTCTAACCAAATACTGAAAAATATTTCTGAAAAAAAAAATTTCACTTACCAACTAAATAAGTAAAATTAAGTGATAAAGCTACTCATTTTTCAGGAAAATATTTTTCATAGAAAGCATTTTCTTTTGATACCAAACACACCCTAAATTAAGGTCACTTAGATGGTAACATTTCAAAATTTCCAAGATTATTGTCTTGTTTTTACTGCCTTGTTAGGTCTTATTGTTAGGGAATACTTTTATCCTTCTAGATTAAGGAACATTTTCTTTTACTATTTCTCCTCAAATAGCCTAATCTTCAACGAGGATCTACAATACAGGATATACATGTACATCTTATATCCTACAAGTAATTTGTCGCAGTTTTTTATTAATTTTTTTTTATTGCGGATACATTACGCAAGGAATGTAAATTTATCCGCACGTTATTTACATCTAGGTGATAATATGTGTAAATTATAATTTAATGATAATCGAAATTGTGTGACTTTTCATCAAATAATTAAGTACGTTGACTAATAATAGTGATAGCATCATATGTTGTCACTATATGCGTAATTAGGAGAAGGACAAGTCATATCTTAGGTTTCTTAGTTGTCATATGCTTACAAAATTACATTGATTTTAATTTGATCCAAAGTTTCTTAGTAGGCGTTTGGACATAAGAAATGTAAAATTTGAAAAATGGCGAATTTTTTTTAAGTGAAAATTGTATTTGAAATTTAGAGTTGTGTTTGGATATAAATTTCATTTTGGGTTGTTTTTGAAGTTTTGTGAGTAAAAATTTTGGAAAACAGTTTTTTGGAGTTTTTTTGAAATTTTTAAAATGCATCTTCAAGTAAAAAATAAAAATTTTATGAACAAACCTAATTTCGAAAAAAGTGAATTTTTTTGTCCAAACGGGCTCTTAGTTAAAAGTAAAACTCCCCCTTACTGTGGTGTCGTCAAAAGATAGACACAGATAAAAGTGGAACAGAAACCGCCAACAGTTAAAACCAGTGACATCCATCAGTCAAAACTTTCAATTGACCTAGCTACTAACCTTTCTTTTCAAAACAAAAACTAAAAATCATATCCTCACAGTCTCCATTTCCAATAATCAATTTCATTCTTCTAAAAAAAAATGTCCTCAAATTCCCAATTTCTTCTCAAAACCCTCTTCTTACTCTTCATTTTCCCATTGGTCAACGCTCGTTCTATAAAGTCAACGCTTCATAAAACTACAGAGCTCGACGAATCATTAACATATCTATGGCCTTTGCCTTCTCAATTCACTTTCGGTAACGATACGCTTACTGTTGATCCCAATTTGTCTATTGTTTTTACTGGCAATGTTGGTGGGTCTGTTATTGTTAAAGAAGCTTTTGAGAGATACAAAAAGATTATTTTCAAGCATGGTTCTAAGTCTGGTGATTTTTTTGATGTTACTCAGCTCACTGTCATTGTTCATTCCGATAACGACGAGGTAATTTATTTTTCCAAAATAGTTAAGTGCTTATTTGTTTTATCTTATTGTTGGGATGAGTATTGTGTTGAATTATGTGAACTGTGTCATCTAAAAAATATAGTACTCCCCTCTGTTTCAATTTATGTCAACCCATTTGACCGGGCAGTTTAAGAAAAGCGAGAATACTTTTGAACAGCTGATGTAAAATGCGGCACATATATTTTGTGTGGTTATAAATCACTGCGCGAAGGTAAATTGTTTCCAAATAAGGGAAGAGGTCATTCTTTTTGGCACGGACTAAAAAGGAAATAGGTTCACATAAATTGAAACGGAGGGAGTATGATTTTTATGGATGTTATATGGACTAATAGTGTAAAGAGTCAGTGAATTTTTAGCATGTTAGTTACCTTTTTTACCCGATTACCAATTAATGCATATCATAGAATTTACCTGTAATTATCTTATAGTTGACCTGATTGTGGAAATGTTTTTTACACCTAAATAGAACTTAACTCTCTTTGTATCTATTTATGTTTGCAATACGACATTCTGTATGGCCTAATACATCAATTTTGAACCTTTATGATGATATTATGTTGAATTGTGTGAACTGCCTTATTTAAAAGTTTTAGCTGATAGAGAGGACATTTTATGGAGAAATTAGAAGTGATTTATGTTGGTGATTTGAATCACGTTATTTCATTTTCCAGCTGCAACTTGGTGTTGATGAGAGCTATTCGTTATTGGTGACGAAGAGCAATGAACATTCGATTATCGGGGAAGTCTCGATTGAGGTAATGTTACAGTTGAGTAATGTTAATAAACACTAAGGTGATGGAACTCTTCTTCATTTTTTCAGTTGCATACACATGTTTCGTAACAGGTGGCAGCATTTGAAGAAATGAACAAACGAATAAATTACTATAGCGTGACATCGCTTGGGGCAAGGGGCATCTGCCCCTGCATTTCTTGCTCAATCTAGTTTGAGCTATAAGTTCTTTTCTGCTAAAACCCTTTTTCTGCCCACAAGCTCTCATAGGAAGTAGAGCTAGATCAAAATCTCCGTGAATTAAAAGAATGCATCTAATGCTTAAGATGTGGAGAATGATTCACCCAGTCTACTTCAAAACATGTGTTGATCTCAAATGTATCTGTAGAATCTGAAGAGAAAATTTATGCTGTAAGAAAATTAGTAAATAGAGATTTAAGGAGTCGGAAGAATGTAGAGTGATGGTTTCTTAATAAATTTTTCCCAAGTGAAGGGTAAAACTATATGCTTTTCTAAAACTTTCTCGTATTCTTTTTCCTTTCCTATCGATATATTGTTCTTATAGTAGCATTGCTACTCTTTTCCTTATATGTGGAGAATTGTGGTCATAACTCTTGCTCTAGCTCCTGAATAGTCCTGATAGTCAACTTAGCCTATTGTATCATCTCTTTTATTGCTCTCTGATAGCTGGGTTAGCTAGCTAGTCTAGCTTTATCATAGTGACTTAACTTCATTCTGTAGTGTTAACCGACTTTTCAAGAAAAAAGACAAAAAGAAGAAGAGTCTTGTCCTGTAATCTCTTACTCTGCTATCAAACGTTACATGATAGGGTGCTAGATTGTGCATTCATTAATTGGGGTTTTACACCTGGAAGTACATGAGTAATTTTTCGTCAAAACTGCAGGCAAATTCTATTTATGGTGCGCTAAGAGGACTTGAGGTACGTATGTTGAATGAACATGGTTTATTTATGACTCTTGGTTTCATATGCTCCCTGATAACAAAAAGTTTACTCAAACCCTTTTCTGCAGACAATGAGTCAGTTATGTATTTTTGATTATGGGGTTAAAACCGTGCAAATTCACAAGGCTCCATGGTTTATTCAAGACAAGCCAAGATTTGCATATCGGGGGCTTCTGCTAGGTATCATGCTTTAAACTGATCCATTTGATTCTTGACTTGGTGGTCATGTAATATGTAACTCGTCATACTTCTGAGAATGAGTCAAAACATATGGACATTGCCTTTTGTAGATACACTAACTGATCTACTTGTTGTATTGCTGAATTGTTTTGCAGATACGTCAAGGCACTATTTGCCAATTGAAATTATCAAGCAAATTATTGAATCCATGTCCTACACTAAACTTGTAAGTTGTTGAATCCTATTTTCTGACCCAGTTTTGAATTGGGTGGTTCTGCTTTTCTGATATTGCTGATTGGAATCAGTAGAATGTTCTTCATTGGCACATCATAGATGAAGAGTCGTTTCCTCTAGAAGTGCCTTCATATCCAAACTTGTGGAAAGGGTCATATACAAAGTGGGAACGCTACACTGTTGAGGATGCTTATGAAATTGTTGAGTAAGAATTTCCCCCCGGCTTAGCTAATTTACAGTCTTTTTGGTATGAAGGATCTTCCCCCAAAACTTCTTCAATAACCTTGAGCACAGGAAGTGATTTTTTCTTTTATTTCCTATATGTTTTGGACAAAGGCATGAGCATTTATTCCATATTTCTTATACAAGAAAAGGAAAAAAAATGAAAGGGTGGTAACTGGAGGTGCTAAAATCTTCATCTCAAGTGGCTGTTAGTAAGCCAAATATAGTATCCTAGACAATTGTTCATATGGCTTTAGAGAGGTCAATTTTGTGAAGTACTTATATCACACTGGATCCAAATTCTAGTTTGATCAGGATTTGGTAGTTGGGTTGTGGGGGGGGGGGGGGGTTATGGGGTTGGTGAATTGATCCACATTGTATTTGCTTGATCCTCTCTTGCCGAATGATTAGAAAGGTCTGGAGTCGTCCCTTTTGGTTATTCGCATTACATGTCATTTTAGCCAAACCAAATATTGGAGTACTATTAAATCTAACGCTTAACTTTAGTCAAAAAGCTTATATTGAGATCTAGTTCAACACATCAAAAGGATCATTTTGTACCATCTAGAGTATAGGTTAAAGCTATCCAATTAGTTGGGAAAATTTCTTAGAGAGCCATCTGATGTTGAATTGAATGAGTACTATGAACTTAAAGTTGCAAGCTTATCCTTTCATTTAAAGACGGTCAAAAAAAGGTTGTTTCTCATACCATCCCAGAAGAGCCATAGCATAAAGGGCGCTCTGGCCTATTACTTGTAATCTGGAGGCCAATGAGAGAAGTTTACTCCATAAACTACCGATGGATTAATGTAACATTTCAAATCTGAATCAGACAGAAACTTTAGCAACCTTCCACCCGCCGAAAAGAAAAGGAAAGGGCGGCAGAGAGAGGGTGGAGAGTGCGAGGAATAAGTGCTGGCGACATTGATTATGTAATTTTAATACATATGCTCTTATTCAAATTGTTTCTGGGTATTGTTAAAGCTTCCAGGAAAAATTGAAACAATTCTTTGTTCCTAGAACTATGATAATCTGTTATGTTATTATTTGTTTGTTCTGTTTTTGCTTCTCGTCAGATGTTCCTAAATTAGAAACTGATGCTGACAGAGTTCTCCTTGTTTCTTGTCTTCATGATGTCTTATCACATTGAAGCTTTGCTAAGATGAGAGGTATGTGACATCTTCGAAGTCTATGCAAATGTTTCATTACCTCATCTTTAAAAGCTTTTTGATTGTTGGTTAATGCAATGCGGCTGCACTTTTCTTGATAAGTAAATAGAATGTATTTTGTCCTTTTCTAAACTGCAATATTACCTGCACAGGTATCAATGTTATGGCAGAAGTCGATGTTCCAGGTCATGCTGAATCATGGTAAGTGCTTTAGAGAATTGGTGTTTCCCTCGTACTATTGGGTCTATCGAGCTTTTATTAGCAAACTATGGATCTTTGAAATTTTGAATTGCTGCCGGTTTGCCTTAATTGCTCTTTAACTCTTATCTGACTAAATCTCCTTCAGGTTTTAAACTAAGTCGGCCAGTATGGTTTTTCTTGGTATTGCATAAAGATATCAGTGCTTAGGCAAAAAGCACAAAAACATTGAGAGATGTATTATTGAGGTGACAAGTGGAATAGCTTTTCCTGTGTATTGAGCTCTTTACTTTTCAGATCAGTCATATTTGTTCACCATTCCAACAGTCAAACTATGATTTCTGAAATAAAGGAAGGTGTCCTGCCTTTTGTGAAAGTGAAATGTTAAACGAAAGTAAAGAGAAAAGACAGAAAGAAATGTAGAAGAATTTGATATTTGCATGGGGAAAGTAGTTGTACCTCTAAGCAGAACAGAGATACCAGGGAATAAACACTTCGCCTAATTCTTTTGAATCCCAGTCCTCCCGCCTAACTAAGAAGCTTAAAACCACTAAAAGAACTTGGTTGATAAACATACATGAAAGCATATTGACAGAGTGGTCCATGGAGAATATTCCAGATGAGCTTTGTCTTGTTAGTTTTGCCAGGACATTTTTGGTGGTAATAATGTTTTGCCAAAAAAGATGTAAAATTTAAGTTAGGTCATCAGTCCCTTTAGTTGTGTTATAAATTTATTTCATGTCTCAATTTGGTTTTATTCACTATGCAGGGGTGCAGGGTACCCTGATCTTTGGCCTTCTCCATCTTGTAAAGAGCCACTAGATGTCTCAAAAAACTACACTTTTGATGTCATTGCTGGCATCCTGGCAGGTTAGTTCAGAAGGTTTCTCTTGAAGAATTCTCCCATTTTTTCTGGAATTATGTAATTGCATATCTTCCCCTATTTGATGTAGCTATGAAGGGTATATTTTCCCTATGTACTGATATTTGATTGGATTTATCATTATCTTTTCTTTGGCGATTAGAGCCTATTTATTAGTTAGAGATAATCTTATCTTAACTTTAGACTTTGAAGATAGGGCCTCGTGTACTTTGTCTGGGACAATTGTAGGACACATGATGAATTGATTTGAGTATCACATTATCTTCTCTCTTTAACCCCTGCTTCTTGCCCTCTTCTCCTTTCTTTTCCCCTCTCTCATTCTCTCTCCCCCCGCTTGTGTCTACTCTCTTATTCTTTGGTCTCATTCCCTTTCTCTTTCTTTCCGCCTGTGTCTTCTCTATCTCTTATCCTTTTCTCTTTGTCGCCTTTCTCATTTCTTTCCTTGTCTTTCTTCCTTTCTGTATGACATCTCTATCTCTCTCGCTATGTACCTTGTATCCTGGAATATTTTATTTGTTAGCACCCTCTATTCTTATCCGTCAAAATGTTTCACACAGTTGTACGTGGATCCGAATCTCGTAGTAAAACATGGCTATTTGGAGCAGCTAGCTGATGGATTTCATGATTACAGCTTACACGCTTGAAAAAAAAACTTTATCAGGACTTATCACACTTCGCAAAAACTTGAAAATGAAGGTCAATTTCCTTTTCAGTTTTGTGGCACCCCTTTCGTTGTCCGAAACTTTTACATGACATACAATTTCTTGAATAAAAGTGAGTAATAATTGCATAATCTGGTTCTGATTTCTGCTGGACTCGTGTGAGATAAAATCCTATACATGATGTTTTCTTATTCTAGTATTATCTCATGCTTTGTTAGGACTTAAAACAAATTTACAGCTGAAGTTATAATTCTCTGTTGTTCCCTTAAATGTTAATTCTTATGTAGCATTTGTTATATGTTTATATTCATTTATGGACCAGCTTGTGAACTTCTGTCTCTATACCCACCTTACTAGCTAGAAACACGTAAAAGATCAGCATGATTTTTATATTGTTGATGAAGCAGTTTTCTCTATGTGGTTTTCTCTGAGTTTCATGTCTCTTCTTTTTCCTTTTTGGTTTATTTGTGATCTCTATTCTATCCCCTTCTGTTGGCTTTTTTTCTTAAATAAATAAAGTTTAAAATTTTCCTTTATTACACGCATTTTTAGTATGTCTATGGTGTCAGTATACTCAGTTTTTGTCTTCAATATTAGGAGTTTTTCAGTTAATCATCAAAACACCATCTAACTCAAAGTTGTTGTGCATGAAGAACCATTAGTTTTTCTCTGCCTTGTCGCTGTGGATGTTAGATTACCAATTTTTTTATTTTTTTTATTTTTTGTTTTATATTTTTTTGCAGACATGAGGAAGATTTTTCCATTTGAGTTCTTCCACTTAGGTGGTGATGAGGTCAACACAAGTTAGTATTCTTTCGATATATTTGCAGAAATTTCCTTGTTTTGCTGCTTTACTAATTTTAGCTAATTTCTTTTGAGCAAAAGGAATAGAAAACGATTATCTGCATATCCACAAATGTCAAGTCAAGATAACTCATTTCGTCAGAGTCAAAATTGTGAAGATTAAGGAATCATTGGTCTAGAAGTATACTGAAATTCTTCGTAAGGGTTAAACTACTATGCCTCTTCTCTTGGATAAAGAAATTATGTAGAAAGCATGAACTAGACAACAGTGCTGTTTTTCTACTTTCTTTCTATTTGTGGGTATTGAAGACATGTCACACCTTTCAGCTTGGTACTAGAGCATTAGGTTTGAGTCTCACCGCCATGTATTATTAAAAATAATTTTCACGTGCTTTGGCCCATGAAAAAGAATTAGGTGCGCACATGCGGAGGCATACTGAAGATATAGTTAAGTAAACAAAAGCGTGCTCTCTCTAAAAGCTTAAGCTTTTAGATGAGGTGGTCACACATCTCCCAACAGTGGGGAAGCAAAAGAAGAAGAGACCTCTAGAATAGAATTTAGATGCTGCAAGTACATAGTGATAGCCACTCATGGGCATGTAGTGGCAGCCTATCCTTCATTTGAGAGTCCCAGAACTTTCAGTGCTGTATCATGTTGTAATTTGTGTTTCCGGAACTTCTTTTTTGCGGATCATCCATAAGACTGATAACTTAGGATTTCTTCTTTCATTAGCACTGCAAATATTTTTTTTCCCTTTCTTTTAGGCTGCTATCAAACATTTGGTGGTGATATGCTTTATATTAGTTGTTAAGAAGAAAAGATATTAACATCGTTTGACCACTTTTCTTTTGACGGTGGCTTTTGTCCATTTTCTCTTGTTTAAAAAGAACTCTCACTATATGCATATCTTTCTCGCCATGCATGCACTCACACACATGAAAAGAATTTTTGTTTATTGGAATGTTTTTGTGGTTGGATGTCATGACCAACTGCCCACTCCGTTCCAGCTCTCCCAGAAAAGGATGGGAGAAATGATTAAATAGAAGTATTGAAAGCTGTTATTTTGTTGCAGCTTGTTGGACAACTACGCCACACATCAAGCAATGGTAATCTCTCTCTTCTTATTATGTCCTTTCTGAAGTTCCAAAAAATGATGAACTTAGTGTTTCAGTCGTGGACTTATATCAGGAAGCTGAAAATCTCGAGTGATTATAGGGACTCCTATGTTTACAAATATGCATCTTATGTTTCACACATTTATATTATGTATGGAGACCAAGCTGTAGTTGAAATGTCATCCGTTTTTATACCAATAAAAGGCTGTTGGAGTAACTATTCACCGTTTTTATTATGGTATTTTGTGTTTTAGATTTAGATGACTTCTTCCTTTGTTGACAACATGCCCAGTGGCATCTCTTTAATTATGTAAACTATCTTGATTTTTTCTCTGCAGTGCTGTTCATACCCTCATTCTGTTTGCAGGCTTCAAGATCATAATATGACTTCGAAGGATGCGTATGAGTATTTTGTACTCAGAGCTCAAGAAATAGCTATATCACATAACTGGACACCTGTTAACTGGTAACTTCGCTTATAAATGCTCTCCTCTATCACAAAGAAAGGGCCCTGTTATACTTGTAAATTCATGTTTTTCTTCATTATCAGTTGCAACTTACAAAAGGAATGATGAAGATAAACTAAATAATGGTTAAAAAAATTAGCCACAATAAAATCAGTGTGAAGATATTGCTGGACTGTGGTTCCATTGAACTTAGTGAAGTAAGATACAGTCCTGTGGGTTATCTCCTTTGTGTAACTTGGCAAAGGTATTAAAATTAGAGTTGAAAATATGTGTTGCAAATACATTAATTGAAGGACATGTCGGGCCCTTTATTTAGTTTCTTGTACTTTAGATTTATTAGGAGATGACAATAAGTAAAGAGAGACCGATGTGACGCTTTCTGTTTTATAATGCTTACTAAAAGTATGTTTTCTAGAGAAGTGTTTGTTTAATTCAAAAAAAATCACGAGCATTTATTTCGGGTTTAAGACAGCCATTTGTTTTTTTTTCTTCTAATGTATGACATGGTGTGTGAATTTGTTATTGTAGGGAAGAAACCTTCAATACGTTTCCGTCTAAACTTAACCCGCAGACTGTGGTGCATAACTGGTGAGGATCAATCTACTGGTTATAAGATGAGGCTTTTTTGGTTAATATGCAACCATCTGAATATCTTGTTAATGTAGGTTACGTGGTGGTGTTTGTCAAGAGGCAGTTGCAAAAGGTTTTAGATGCATTTATAGCAATCAGGGGTTTTGGTATCTGGACCACTTAGATGTCCCTTGGGATAAAGTTTATTACACGGAGCCGCTGGAAGGAATAAAGAGTATTTCCGAGCAAAAACTTCTACTTGGAGGTGAAGCGTGCATGTGGGGTGAAACTGCAGATGCTTCAGATGTTCAACAAACCATATGGCCACGGGCTGCAGCTGTAGCAGGTATTCTCTTGGATATGTTGGATTACACGAAACTTATTGTAGTTCAACTATGCTACATATCACGAATATATCTTGTTCTACAACCTTAGTTATGATGGCGTTCCTTAAAGGAGCATTTGGTCAAAGTGGCAGAAGCATGACGACTTCTTTTTCTGAAACCAAGACCTTTTTTTTCTTTTTCATTTTGGTATTTACATCTTCGCTTCACAAGACCGGCCAGGAAATAGTGCTCACGCATTGCTTGACACTGGTCTTCCACTTAGTATTTTGCTGTCATATATTTGGTGTTCTTTCTCCAGAAGAAATTTCAATCTTGCTTTTGATATTGCTTTTTGTTTACCATCTAGAACGGTTGTGGAGCGACAAGGAGGCAACATCTTCAACAAATACTACTTCGGCTGCATTGCAAAGGTTGGAGTACTTTCGATGCCTCTTGACGAGGCGTGGGGTTCCAGCTGCTCCAGTTACCAATTTTTATGCTCGACGTCCTCCATTGGGCCCAGGGTCATGCTATGAACAATAACTTGTGTTGTATCATCTAGTTCGATCCGTGTGCTGGAACTGGTAAGTTTGTGAAGCTTGTGAACTAGTAAGTCTTGTCAACTTGACGCTGCTGCATGGTCTCCTGGGCTTAGGAAGGATTCCACTTTGAGATTGTCGTTTACTCTCTAGTTCTCGGGCTCTTTGCTGTAACTTTATAGTGGTTTGTTAATGTGAATAAGAGAAAAATGGATGATCTTTGCAAGACTTCCATGCTTACAGACTTGGGATTTGACATTATTTCGCCTCATGTATTACATTCGAACTTGTAATTTCATATTCTTACTTCATTCCTTTCCTGTTTTCATATTGCGCCAAAAGAAAATGTCCATAATTTCTAACATCTTATTCGAGCGATGTTACCTTCATGATAGGGGTAAGGTCTGCCTGTACATTACTCTCCCCAGACCCCATTTGTGGGATTACACGGGGTATATTATTGTTGTTATTCAAGCAATTCATTTCAAAATTTTGGAACATAAAGGTTTGCTATTCATTCTGTTTTGGCTTTTTCTACGAGCAACATTTTTCTTTTTTTTGGTTGGAGGGAGATAAAGGGATAAGAAGACGGCTGGAAAGAAAGAGGATCTTTTAATAAGGGTGTCCTGATCAATTTGAGCGTATTTTGACTATTTAATCTAGTACTCCCTCCGTTTATTTTTACTTTGGTTTTTAACGCTCCTTAAAAAACGTAATAAATTAAGTACATAATTTATTATGATACCCATATTAATTGATGCATATTTTATTGGATTTGAGAAAATGATTTGAAATAGGTAATAAATATTGTGAGTATAATAGAATTTTTTTTTGTTTTCTCTTGATATGCGTAAAGTGACAAGTAAAAATGAAAATCTATTTAGTATATATGCTAAGCAAAAGTGAACGGAAGGAGTATGCAGTAGCGAAACTAGGAATTTCCCTAAGGGTGTTTAAATTTAAAAGAAGTGAGGAATTTTTGACAAAGGATGTTCAATATATGTTATATACCTATAAAATATAATATTTTACCTATATACATAATGCAATTTTTCGATGAAGGTGGTCAATCAATATGGATTCGCCACTGGGAGTATGTGCTTACTCATCTGCATATGTATTGGGTAAACTGAGTAGGGGTTTGGACATTAAAATAGTAATTTTTGAAAAAAAAAATAGTATTTGGAATTAAGTTAAAAAATGATATTTGGAATTTGAAATTATGTTTGGTCAAACATTTCACTTGAAAAGATTAGTTTTGCGAATGGGGAAAAAGGCTTTTCTGAAAATTTTGAAAAAATTGTCAAAATTAATTTTTGTTATTTGAAAAAATCATTTTCGAAAATTTTCAAAAACTGTAAAATTTTACGGACAAACACTTTTTTGATTTTTTATTATTTTATTTTTCTGGACAAAAGGGGCCTAAAATAAACATAAATTTTAGCTCCCCAATTTTGACTTAACATCTGTAGTAATAAACTATCGAAGAAATTTTGCGGACAAAGAGGGTTCTAGAATTGGAAGTGACAGTGACCTTAGAATACTGCATGCTATAAGTCATTGGGATTAGGGGTGTATATGGATCGAGTTGGTTCGGTTTTTATCAAAATCAAACCAAACCAATTATATCGGTTTGGATTGGTTCGGTTTTGTCGAGTTTTTCGGGTTTTTTTTGTTACATGAATATTATTTCAATCTTAATTTGTTAAAATTATAGATAAATCTTTGATAAGTGAATATATGTTTAGTAAATTCTAATGGGAGAATTTTTTTAGTAACACATGATAGTTATTTCTTAGTCGTCTAACAATAATTTTTCGTTAATTTACGCTCTCAAGGTTAATACATGAGAGGATCCCAAATATTTCTACATTTTCTAAAGAAAATTCACTATGAAGTCTTAAAAATATAAATAAAATTTATATATTTATATGTCGGTTTGGTTCGGGTTTTTTTACTCAATACCAAACCTAGTCGGGTTTTTTAATCGATTTGGTTTGGTTTTTCGGTTTGGTGCGGTTTTCCGGTTCGATTTGAACACTCCTAATTGGGATTATAGCATAGAAAATGACAGCATAAAAAAGACTAAGAATTGACTAAACTTTCCTATTGAAAGCATTAGTGGAGTTAAATCTGGAAAAGTGTCACGGCTAAGAGATAAAAAATGTATACATTACTATTAACATAGCTGGTCATTAGACAAGACATTTGAATTGAATATTCCTTTTTCCCTTCTGACTCATTATTGTTTGCATCAAGCAAATGAATGTAAAATGTGTATCTTGAGTTGTATATAAGCTTTAATCACTTGATTATGGTCAAGTAATGCCCATTCTCTTTATAATTATGATTTTTTATGATTAAATTATTCGATTTGATGTAAATATTATGGACGGAGCAAAGGGTTAAAAGAGTGTTCATCCGAACTCCCTTCGCCGTAAAATTATTCTATACATGCTAAATCAAAAGTTTTTTTTTTTTATGTATATATAATAGATGTTGGGTTCCCTTAACTTCTTTGTATGTTTACTTCTTTACGGTCTGAATTCCTTGTGGAAATTTCTGGCTCCACCACTGGTAAATATATACCATATGCACCCATTGTTATAAAATCTTAAATCTTTACTAAATTTGTTTTAGCTTTTTCAGCAAATGGTCTTCCCTAATTCCTGAAGTAAGCAACGTTTAAAGGTCTTTCCACTCACTAAATAAATTGAGTGAAAAAGAAGCACTACTTGCTTCTCAAGTTTGAAATATGACTCATATTTGCATTATTGCAAACTCAAATTATTCCACACGGCATTCACCTTTTGCTTATGCATTCTCCAAAATTTCTTTTTCAAGTGACAGTATAAGATTCTTCTATTTAATTATCAAATAGGGAGTACCAAGCTAATTGCCATGGCTACAAGATATTCCACTTTTCTTATTTTGGGAAAGGAGTGGGGGTGGGGGAATGATACTCGGGTCCATGTCGAATAAAAGTTGAAGATTTGTGCGCTCCTCGATTACTTTATTGAGTAATTTTTATTTCCATAGATACTGAACAACTCTATTCATCAACATTTAAATAGAAAATGAAAAGGATAATCGAAGATTAAGGAGCTTAGAGTATTTTTTGAAGGATTGCGTATAGGTGTTCGTAATACGCAGCGGAAGACAATAACAATCCTAGGCAGATCTTTTCGTGTTTAAAGTTTATTTACATGTCAAAGATCGGATCTAAGATGTACCTGGTGAAGAAAGTCTCGTTTCAAATTCTTCGATAGTGCGAAAACTCTATGCGTATCCACACCGAGACTGATCCTTGCTATCAACACTTTGATCAATGAAACCCGCGAACAAATTGAACGAAATATTATGGTGAAATTTTTCTCAAAAATTTCAACTCAAATTAGAAGAATAAGAAACACTTTTCTTGTGATTGTATTTTCTCTCTTGGCTTTATATTGTATTCACACTTTCATAAAGTGTTTTTTCTTCTCAAGAATTTAATAATCAAAGTTTCTTATATGTTTTTCTCTTAATTTTGTGGCTTCTTAAAAGTATTCCGTAGCCTCTTAACCCTCAGTGATGTATTTATATATCACTTAAGCCAACAATACCTTTCATCAGGTTAAGGAAAAATATAAACATGATTTACTTCTTTTACAAGTTCATTCCAAAATTGAATTTTTGTAAAACTTTTTCTATTAGAAAACTAAATCACATTCCATACAGGAATAGAAGTCACGTCCTTTATGGACCTTTTAATTCAATCCAAATTGAATAGTGCAAATCCCATTCTTAATGGGATGTACGTGATTGAAATAAGCCGACAAGTCCTTTTGGACTTTTACGTTAACCCAATTACAAAACTAAATTGATATTATATACGTACAACTTTTATATAATTAATATCAATTAATATTATATATATCCCATATATATTACAACCAAGAGATGCAATTTAATTTTCTATTCCAAATAAAAAATTTCAATTTGTTCACAATATTAACTATATTCTCTGTGCTAGCAATGAATATAATAATATTTCACTTAGACTAATAACTAAATTTATTTGACTAATTAAATTCCTTAATTTAATTATCAAATAATAAGTTAATTAATCTTTTAGCAAATATCAGAACACTCGTAAGTGTGCGACCCCATAGGTTCAATACTAAACCGGTAGTAAATTGATCACATCAATATACTAATCAAGGGTGGCGTCTAGCAACACTCCTTAACGACCGGATAACATGAAGTATACAATTTACTCTCAAGAACCAGTAGAAGAATAATGTAGTAATTCCTTTTGTCCTTATAGCTCTGGATCACCCTAGGATATGGTTCAACTGTCAAATCCTAATAGGCGACCAACTATGTGTTCATGTCAAATATAATCGACCATTGAATGACCTAAGAAACTCTTTTCTTCTTTCATTCAATTGCCCTGGCCAAGGTCTTAGTTTGGTCGTTTATAATTAATGACAACATGGAGCTTAAACTCATCACCAAGAGTTGACAGATTCTATCTTGATCAATCACTAATTCTACAAGCATTTAATCATACCCAATATGCTTTCAACTATCGCCCTAGGGCCATAGGTGTCTGGTATCAAAGCACAATAAATAACTTGTCAATTACTAAGACGATCTCATGTCAAAGGAAATTTTTACATCACATTCTTCAAGAGAATATCCTATTGACAGTTATGGTAATTCTAACCATTAGGAATTATCCAATGAGTCGGTTCAATGACCATATCTCTATATGCATTATCTATCTATGTGATTAGTTAATGAGATCAACTAATCTTTATCCAATAAAAACGATCACATAAATATTGATCTAACCGGATTACTAATGTCCAAATTAATAATCCTACGATCAAGAACAAATTTAGATTAAATTATAAGAGACTTTGCTCTCATTATCATGATCTCTATCACGATGACAAATCTCAAAATTTAATCAAGGACCTTATCAAATTAATCAAATAATTAATAATAACTATGATAAAAGAATGCCATATATTTTTATATCAAATAACGTTCACAAAAATATGTTCAAATCATCAAATATGAGATTGGATCTAGGGCATGTCTTCTATATCCCTAACATTTTTTACATGGTCGATTATTGAACATTACATAAATTCATTTATTCTTTTGTGATCGCTTGCTTTTCTAATCCAAAGGGTATTATTTATTTTATTTTATATTTTCTGTCCTAAGCAAAGAGCTACTAGCTATGAGACATATTGTCCTTTTAAGCTTAGACTCTTAGTAGCCTCCAATATTAATTGTTAAACTACATCTCATCTATCTCAAATGAACGATGTTTAGTTAATTAGATACATTTATTAGGGGAAAAATGATTTTAGCATTTCATTTTCACTTCATATATCCCTCATACTTTATAAAATAAAATATAAAACAATTCAATAATCAGCATTAAATACAAATTTTGTGCAATATGTAACAAAAAGTCATATCATATCAAGAACATGAGTCCAGTAAACTTACCGATATCCAATAAACATGATTTTTTGTGCCTCCCACAAAAAAGAGGAGAATATAATTGTTAGTTTCCTGTGATTTTTGTGTAAAATCCCTTTTTATTACAGAAGACAATTTTTAAAACAATTCTGCCAATATTTTCAAGGAAAGGGAAATAAATAAATACCAGATTAAGAAATAAATGACTAGTAGTAGTAGTAGTCATGGTGTGACCTTTTTGTATTAATCTAACGGGACAATAGTTAAATGAGATTAAACCTAGACAATAGTTAATTAGCTATAGATCCGATACTAATGTCACACCCTTTTTCTACCCCTCCAAAAGATAATGTGTGTTATGAATTATGGGTTAAATAGTTTTTTCCAATTAAAGTGACAAATTTGAAATAGGGATTATTTTATTATTCAGAATCGCCACTTGGAATTGATTTTTGGGTGTTCCAAGTCACCTTTTATTTGATCCCTATTCAAAGAAAAGTTTGGCTCTTTTATTAGTGATCTGCGAAAATAAAGTCCGGGTAAGGAATTTTATTAACCGGGGAGAAGGTGTAAGGCATTCCCCGAGTCCCGTGGTTCTAGCACGGTCGCTTTATTGACTATATTTGGCTTATACTATTTTTTGGATAACTTGTGTTTTATTGGTTCTCATCTTTTACCTATGTCCGCTTTATTGCTTGATTAAAATTATGAAAAAAAAGAAGTTATCTTGAAATAAGTTACGCATTCTAATACTTATTTTGTTACATATCATAATTATGCCACGGAGACCATACACATAGCCATGATATTTAATTATTTAAAGCGCACCTAAATAAACTAGCGTACTTGAAGTATTTTCCTAAACTAATTTAAGATTATTGTAAGGCCAAAAGTTATGGAATTGTTTGTGGAAAAAGTGTATGATTTTAGATATTTGAATAAATAAATTATCATATACCAATACCCTACATCCCAACAATTGAAGCCTAAACTTATTAGTGTCCAAATCTTCCAAACTTTTAGCAAGTTTAAATACTATATTTTCAGAAACATGATTAAACATATAACATTTAAGTATTGATTTACATTATTATTTAGAAAGTTTAAAGATAAATAAATAAAATCACATAAAATAAGATAAAAAAAGAGGGAAAAATAAACCTTTTAATGCAAGATTTCTAATTAAATGAGTCTCCAAGAATATGTACAATAACTCATACAAACGCCGAACAAGCATAAGCAAAGATGATCATCAAAGCCGGTGAACAGAGCTCCAACGGAATCCTCGACCTCGACTGTTAACACCACTCTTTGGCGTGTAAAAGGGGATGTTTTGAAGTATTTTTTGTTGGGTTTTGGGGTGTTGAATTGCTGGAAATTTTCGAAAGAAAGAGGAAGAAAGAATAACACGAGTAGAAATTGTCGTAGCGTAGAAGAAGAAAAAAAAAATTGTTTCTCTCAATTCTCCCCTCTCTTTTCTCTTTTTTTTTCTTCTCAGATTTTCTCTTCTATTTATAGCAAAATTTTCGAAATTTTTCAGATTTTTTTTAAAAAATATTTTATTATTTTTTAATTAAAAGAAATCCCACTTACAATTTGCTTTCTTTTTTATAAAAAGAAATCCCACCTTTATTTACTTATATTTTTTAAATTCCAACTTTAATTACTATTATCTTATTTAAAATCTCACTTTTTTTTTTTACTTTTAAAAGAGGATTCCACTTATTTTACTTTTCTTAAAAAAATAATCCACTTTCTTTTGCTTTTCTTATAAAAATTCTACTTTCTTTTACTTTAATTTTTTTAAATTTTCAACTACCTTTATATTTATTTTTTAATTCCAACTTTCTTTACTTTTTATTTTTTTAAAATTTTCACAAAACTTTACTTTTAATTTTTCACTTTCTTTTACTTTTTAAAAGAGAATTCCACCCACTTTTACTTTTATTTTTTTTATTCCATACTTCCTTTTTTCTTATTTTTTATATCTCACCCGAAAATTAAAAAAAAATTAATATTTTTCGGATTTTTTTATTATTTTAAAAATAAAAATAAAAAATAAAATAATAGTAATAGTAATAATTCACCTTTTAAAATTTTGTATTTTTACCCTATAATAAAAAATGTAACAAAGCTAAAAATTGTAGGTTAAAACCCCTAAAATATTTACATAGAAGAAGTGACAAAAAATTAAATATTGTAAAAAATTAGGTGCTCACAACTACCCCTCTTTGCTTGGAAACATGAAGAGTTTTTGAGCAAAGATAAGGTGAGTCATGTAACCAATATTTGAATATATCTTTATTCAAAAGGGAAGAAATAAGGATAAGAGAAAAGAGAAAGGGTGCAACCGAGTCTTGATTTTGGACAGCCTACATATACCGGGTTATAGGGGAATCAGGTCGCGTGTAGTTCAAGGAAAACTGTGGAATGATGAGTTGAAAAGTCGAGTGAGGTTCCGTCGAGGCTCCGGTCCGTAAGTCTGTTATTACATCAAAAATAAAAAAGAAACTAAACAAGCCTATCAGCTATGAGTTACAAGATTCCTATCTATGAGTCTTCTGAAGCTTGATCTTGAGTCTTGGATGGCTCTTCCTGCAGACTCTGATCTGAATCTTGATGCTCGTTAGCTGCAACCGCTGGTTCATTCTTCTTCAGCTTTTCAGATCAAAACGGAACATGCAGAGCTTGTGACTTCAACTATGTCTTGAGCAATCCACATCTTTCCTTCGCTTCTGCTCTTTGGATTCACTTCTTTTTCTTTTTCTTTATTCTGGATTGAGACTTATTCTTTGGGCATCTCGAACCCTGTGCCTCGAGGTAAAACCTGCTCAGACACCAAAGCAAACAAACGAACGAAATTTTTCTGCCCCAGTTTTCACTAGGAAAATTTCGTGAGTTATTGTAACAAAATTCTAAACTACTTCTTTATTGAAAGCAACAAAATCAAGATTGTGTATCCTTGAGAAAAAAGGATTGGGGAGTGGGCCCTATATCTATACTAAAAGTCTACTAGGGAGTGGAGACCCTATGTTGGAAAGCTCAGCTAGGGATTAGCTTACCCTATACTGGTAAAGGAAATATAACCCGGGGTTGGTGCCATGTATTACTGAAAAGGAAATGTAACCAGGGGTTGGCACCCTGTATTACTGACAAGGAAATGTAACCAGGGGTTGACACCCTGTATTACTGAAAAGAAAATGTAACCAAGGGTTGGTGCCATGTATTATTGAAAAGGAAATGTAATCAGGGGTTGGCACCCTGTATTACTGACCAAAAAAAAATGTTGAATCCCCCTGGGTGATAAAGTTCTACCTGGGTTAAACTAACAAAAGCAAATCTGGACGAAGAGCACTTCTACCCGAAAACTATGAGCCGGATCTCCCTAGGCAAAAAGGTTCTACATGGGTTAAGCTAATGTAAAACAACCTGAGCGAAGAGTACTTCTACCCGTAACTATGAGCTGGATCCCCCTAGGCGAAAAAGGTTCTACCTGGGTTAAGCTACATAAAAATAACCCGAACTATGAGCTAGATCCCCCTAGGCGAAAAGGCTCTACCTGGGTTAAGCTAATGTAAAACAACCTGAGCGAAGAGTACTACTACCCGGAACTATGAGCTGGATCCCCCTAGGTGAAAAAGGTTCTACCTGGGTTAAGCTACATAAAATAACCTGAACTATGAGCTGGATCCCCCTAGGCGAAAAGGTTCTACCTGGGTTAAGCTAATGTAAAACAACCTGAGCGAAGAGTAATTCTACCCGGAACTATAAGCTGGATCCCCTAGGCGAAAAGGTTCTACATGGGTTAAGCTAATGTAAAAACAACCTGAGCGAAGAGTACTTCTACCCGGAACTATAAGCTGGATACCCCTAGGCGAAAAGGTTCTACCTGGGTTAAGCTACGTAAAAATAACCTGAGCAAAGAGTACTTCTACCCGGAACTATGAGCTGGATCCCCCTAGGCGAAAAGGTTCTACCTGTGTTAAGCTAATATAAAACAACCTGAGCGAAGAGTACTTCTACCCGAAAATATGAGTTGGATCCCCCTAGGCGAAAAGGTTCTACCTGGGTTAAGCTACATAAAAATAACCTGGGCGAAGAGTACTTCTACCCCGAACTATGAGCTGGATCCCCCTAGGCGAAAAGGTTCTACCTGGGTTAAGCTAAATAAAAATAGGAGGTGGGAACAATAGTGATGTATGCCAAAAGTAAAAGAAAAATGGAGATTTTAAGGAACTTACGTTTGGTGACATTCGTTCTTTTAGAATCACCATTCTGCATGCTCTGTTCCTGCTTCAAACAAAGAAAAATTTGTGAGTTTTCAAAGTGGTGGTTGGTTTGTGGCCTTGATGCCCTGAGTAGCTTGGTTCACGGCCATTGCTGTCGAAGAACCTATTCTATTAGCGTGGTACTGAGATGTCCATCGTACCGCTACCCTTGTCTCTAAGGCAAGGCTATTTTTTCTTTAAAATCAAGCTCAGTTGTCTTGCACCCAGTATCAGTTTGTGTCCGTAGTGCTTATCAACTTTTCTTATGAAGCAGGTTTTGCTTAGGCGACCTTTTCAGTTTCTTTGAGACACTTTGTTCGCCTTATCAAATGAGATCACAGATGGATTTGTGCCTTCGTCAGTGCCATATATGCCCCAAATTATGCTTGACATTACAGGGAAACTGTATCCAGTTTTGCAGCCCTTTCTTTGCTTCGATTTTGATGCAGGATTAGACCGAAAGGGACTCAAAGAAAAAATTATGGGTAAAAATAGAATAATAATTGGAAGCGAAAAAGAACTGTGCTTAAACAAAAGGTGTCCCTTTCGGGGAAAGGAATATGGAGACTTATATGGAGGTATGTGCCGACTTCAATGAATGATGACATGCATTTTGGACTGGACGCCTGATCTGTCTAAGCTGTCTAATTCTCAAAATCTGCCGCAAATGCTCATCTTGAATTTGTCTTGGTTGTGCTCATGCCGGAGAATCGAAGACCCTTATTCGGCTAGTAGCGCCCTTTGCAGGTTTTTGCTAACTAACCTCTCTCATTTCTCTACTAACCTTCGCCTTATGGTGCCCATCTGGGTTTTCACCAATAAGACTCTCCCATCTCTTTGTTCACTGTTGCCTTATAGTGCCTGTACGGGTTTTCACTGATAAGACTCTCTCATTTTTTTTTGACTAAGATACTGCATGAGGGAGGTTACCCAACGCCCTTGTCATGTGAACTTCAAACATTCTCAAACACATCAATCAGAAGCTCTTGAAAGGTAAAAAGGCGAAATGAACCTTGAAACGAATTACAACTTTTGGAAACCATTTTTTACAGAAAAACCGTGAAATAAAACAAACTTCTGCCCCAGTTTTGGAGTACTAGGAATATGGGTTTATTGTTCTGATGGGACCGAACCCAGGGTAAGGCTGCCTACGTATCCTTTCGAAATCAGGTCTCACGTAGTTCAATGCAAGGATTTTTTTTTGGCTTTTTTTTTCAAGTACATAGGTAGACAAATATGGATCAAAAGGCTTAACAAAAGGGTGACACCTATTTGGAGTAGCGAGCAAATGATAGACTTTGTCACTTCAATATGAGAAAATTAATGCGTGAAATTCTACAGTGGGTATATATCAGACATAATATCTTTTGACTGCATCTGCGTTAATAGTCATGTCTGGTACCCGTCCTTATTCATCTACCAAGTGCAAGGCCCCTTTTGGTAACACTTTCTTGGTGATGTAGGGTCCTTGCCAGTTCGGGGCAAACTTTCCTTTAGCTTCCACCTGGTGCGGAAGGATGCGTTTCAACACCAGCAGGCCTACCTCAAACTGCCTTGGGCGCACTTTCTTATTGTAAGCGTGTGCCATTCTTTGCTGGTACAACTGGCCAAAACACACTGCTGCTAGCCGTTTTACATTGATCAACATCAGTTTTTCTAATCGGGTCTTGACCCACTCAGTGTCTTCAATCTCTGATTCCATAATAATTTGGAGAGAGGGAATTTCGACTTCAGCGGGTATTACAACTTCAGTTCCATATACAAGCAGATACGGAGTTGCACCAACAGATGTGCGAACAGTCGTGCGGTATCCCAAAAGAGCAAAAGACAGCTTTTCATGTCATTGCCTGGAACCTTGGATCATCTTCCGAAAAATCTTCTTGATGTTCTTGTTTGCCGCTTCAACGGCTCCATTGGCTTTTGGCCGGTAAGGGGTAGAATGGCGATGCATGATTTTAAATTGTTCGCATACCTCCTTCATCAAATGACTATTTAGATTGGCTGCATTTGTCACACCTCCTTTTTGCGCACCTACCCCGAAGGATAATGCACAAGGGAGTTTTTCCAATTTAAGTGACATTATTTGAAATGAGATTATTTATTTATTTCAGAGTCGCCACTTGGGAAAGGTTTGGCTTTTGGTGTCCCAAGTCACCGGTTTATGTTGAATCCCAAATCGAGGAAATTTTCGACTTTCCAAATGAAGTCTGCGAACCATAAATTCTAAGTAAGGAATTCTGTTGACCCGAGGGAAGGTGTTAGGCACCCACGGATCCCGTGGTTCTAGCACAGTCGCTTAAATTGTTATAATGGCTAAATATCTGATTTTAAATACATGTTATAACTTGTGTGCTTTTATTAAGTTTAAAACCGCTTTTATTATTTTTTTTAATAGAATTGCAACGTCGTGAAAATGCATCTCGAACCACGTCGCAATCAATGCACCCGTGGCTGTTAATACATTCCGACTCTGTTGAGATTTGGATTTGGGTCACATAAATGCGCACCCGAATTTAAGAATGTGATTTAATTAAAATCGCGCCTAAAGAGTCTAACGTGTTATTATCTTTGGGGAAAGCCGTGAAGTTCGCTAGACGGCTCATCCCGTATTCTAAGTATTTTTAATATATACATTTATGAGAGCCCCGTAGTTTGTGCATTTTTTTTGGTGAGGCTCGTCTCATTTTATTTTTTAAAAGGGCAAGCCTTAAAGCAACTATGATTTTTTTTTGTCTCTAAAAAAAAAGAAAATATCCTAATTAAAATGTTTCAGGTCTAATACGGTCCAAGAAATAGTTTTAAAATAAACATGCCATTGGGCTCAAAAGTAAGCCCGAAGAATATGAATTGAAACAACGGCCCATTAACGAAGACTGTTCGAGTGCGGGCCTTAAAATTTGCCCAAACGAGAAAGGTATTTAATAGGCCCGCTTCAAGACTTTTAATTAGCTACTGATCCTTGATTCTTACCAAACAGATTTCAAATTAAAAAAAATGACGGCATGCTCAGTTATTTCACGCAATTGCAATATGCACTTGATAATTGAACGCATGGAATAATGATGTGTATCTATTTATTCCTTCTGGAGATTGATTACTCAGCACAGGCTAACTAGTTTGATACTAGCTCGAACTAAACTTACTAGTCTAATACTTAACTTGGGCTTGACATATGATAACATAATCAATTACTTCACGCTGTTCTAACTGCCTGCTAATTTATTACTAACCATACAATCGTTTAATGACGAACTACAAAAGAGGATCTAATACTTAAACAATTGAATAATTCACATGATCTAGCTAACTCGAAATCCATTTTTCAGTCCAAATACAATCTCATACAGTTCATTCGAATACACCCAGGAGCCTACTAAAATCATGCATTACACTATCAATGTGAACTAAACCAAACTAATTGTTTACTTAACCCAAAATCAGCCAAAAAACAACCAAAATCAGTCTAGTAGTTAAATATTTTTCTTGACAACATAAGTAATCTAATTGGAGTATTAAAACTACAACAATTCTTAATAGGTTTAGATTAACAAAGTTCCTTGTCATTGACTTTCTGGATCATTTATACACTTGAACCAAGATTCCACATTCAACTAGAGACAAGAGTGTACCTGGATTCGAGATTACAATGAAGAAAAAGAGTCAGTCGAGGCAGGCAAGATTAACAGCAGCAATTTGAACTCAACAGCCGCAAATTACGTCAAGCTTGAACCCAGAAACACATATAGAAACCAGGAGTGTTTTGAAAATCGAACAACACTACTCAATAGACCCAAAATCAACTGAACATCAACCAAATGGATCCCAGTTGAAAACCAACAGCAATCTCATACACTGACCCCCAAAAAAAAAACTGAAAGTGAACTCTTATATGTCTAAGAATAAACCCTTTTTAGTTTGATTCCTGAATTTGATTTCAAAGAACAAACTTCAAACTCAAAACTCTCAACAGACTAATTAAAATCACTAAATATTCTTTGTGTTTTTGACCCCTAAAAAAAGAATTCAGCCTGAACCTTTTTCCTCTTAATTTTCAGTCCAGTCCCAGTCCAGTCCTTCCTTTCCTTCATTTTATAGCCCTCCTCCTCAAAATAAACAGGCTGCCCAGACTTAAAGTATATTTCCTAATCTGTCCTTTCCACATTTTGTTGTCTAGGCATGGGTTTTCTTATTTAAAAAATCTCCTGAAGTTCAAAAAGTAATGCCTATCCTACTGTACAACAGGTTTCACTACCTATTTTCATGTGCATTCTCAGCTTTTAATATTTTAATTCATCCCACATCTCACTTCCCACCTTTAAAGATGTCAGCCAGGATGTATTTGCACTAAGATTCTCTCTTTTGATTAAATTATTCATTAATTTAATGATTCACTACATACCCAACTGGCAGTCCACTCACTCTAAACCCCTTTTTAAGTTTTCAAATCCCAAACTAAACTCTGAAATCTATATTAAAACTGCAGCTATAACCAATTCAAACTCCTAAATTCTGGATTGAACTTAAAACCAAAATACATCAACAAACAAAAAGAGCTTAGCAGAACATTGAAGCTGAAACTAAAGCTGAAATCAAAATTTGTTGATGCTTAACAGAAAATCCAATAACAACATTACCATGAATCAGAACACAAACCTATTGAACCATCCAGGTCAAAATTCCAATCACCAGTGGCACATTATGAGAATGATTAATTCATAATTCCAAATTAAGCTAAATAGAGTGAAGGAAATCCTGCGAATATACTGAACTTAACGAAGATTGATGAATATCAAAGAACAAAGAAGCCACACATCACATATATGGGACAACATGAACCATCGCTATACATTATTTAAACAAAACAACAAAAGAAACCTACTGAAATGGACTATGAAATCAAGGCAAGGATTAAAACTACTATCAGGTTAAACTAACTCACACATAACGAACTAATAAATTGACCAAACAGTTTACAGCATATAAACAACAATTAGAGAAACTGGACCCAATAAACGGTCTGATGAGAAGGAGAGAAGTACTGAACAAACGCCCAGAAACAAATCAAAACAAAGATAGAATATAAAACAAACAAACAAAACTATAGAAGGAAACAAAAATAATTAAGAAGAACTTACTGCTCTTTTCCCGGATTCCAACAGTACGCCCTTTCGAACTTGAGTCCTAGTCAGTATTATACGTCTATTTCGTGAGAAATAGGCCTACAATACTGAATAGAAACCAATCGACCCTAAAGCTTTGACATGTCTTGAAACGTTGAAACCCTAGATCCGTCATTCGACGGTTTTTACTCATGTTCGAGCCAATTTGGTTAGGGATTAAGGACGAGGAGGTAAAGGGGATTATTGGGTGTTAGTTTGGGGTCAATGGGACAGCTAGGGCTTGGAGGGGAGATCTTTGATTGAAGATTCGAGGAGATCCAACGGGATTCGAGTGAATATGTTAATGGTTTAGGGATGAGAGAAGCCTAGTGGTGGTGTGGTGTTAATTAGGGGTGGATTGTGGTGGTTTCATGGTCAGCTCGAAACTTCGATTGAAGATTCGAGAAGATGTGGGGTGATTCGAGGCGAATGGTTCATGGATTCGTGTTGTGGATGGGGAGATGGCTTAGGGGTGTCCTTTTGGTGGTCACCGGCGTTGTTGCCGCCGGGTTTATGGTGAGGGGGTGGAAGGGCGGCGCTAGGGTTCTTGGGGTCGTCTGGTTTGTTGAGAGAGACGAAGAGAGGGGGGTAGCTTAGGGGGGTGTGGGGTGCGTTTGAAAGTATATATATGTGATGGGTGAGTGAATCCCAGCCGTTAGATCTGATGAGATCAACGATTTGGATCACTTCACTTATATAAAACGGGGTCATTTTGGTCTTAGTGGGGGAACTGGGTCGATCTAGGGGAATACGGGTCGGGTTATGGGGTGAGGTCTTGGACCGTTGGATGAGGATGGATGAACGTTCGAGATTTGCTGGTCTCGAAACGACGTCGTCTGATGCGTCTTTGAGAGCTGAAGGTTTGGACAGGGTATAGGTCTTGTTAGGGCCTGATTTTGGCCCAAAAATGAAATGGCTCAGTCCAATTTCTTTTCTATATTTTTTGTTCTTTTCCTTTTTAATTCTTAGTTTAATTCCGAATTTACCAAAATCCTAAAATAAATTATAAAACAACAATTATATTACAAAGACATTAATTGATTCTTAACAATAAATTAACACACAACATCAAATATTAATTAAACAAAATCACACCATTAAACAATAAAAATGACAAAATTACCAAAGTAATATTTATTTTGTGATTTTCATTCCAAATATGATTTAATTAACTCCTAATAGCAAAAAATAAAAATCCTAAATTCATGCAACATATTTTTTTGTATTTTTAATTAATAAAAATAAACATTCACATACAAAACTATGAATAATTATCCAAAATGCCACGCAAATTCTCAAAAATTGTACACAAAGGAAATTTGTTTTATATTTTTTGATTTCTTTTGGGGTAATTTCTCGTGAAGCAAAAATCACGTGCTCACAGCTGCCCCTCTTTGTTCGAAAACACAAAGGGTTTTCGTGCAAAGATAAAGTGAGCGAATACGAGCGATTTTTGCCCGTTAGAGTACTCCGTGGGAAGCATTTTTTGAAAGTTTTGACCGAACCTCTGCTTCGAAAGTTTCCTACATATCCTGGGCTAAACAGGAATCAGGTCAATGTAGTTCGGGAAGTTTTGGTAGCTGGGACTACCATGAGACTGCAATTTTGCTGTTACTGCTGCTGCATGCTGTTACTGCTTGCTGACCTCCTTATTACACCAAAGGGGAAAAATCGAAGCTAAGCTAGCTATGTCTATCAACTATGAGTTACAAGATTCCTATCTAAAATTCTCTTGAAACTTGATCTTGAGTCTTAGCTGATTTCGCTGTAGACTTCGATCTGAATCTTGATGCTCGCAAGTTGTATGTGCTTGTTTATTTCTGCAGCATTGAGTAAGACAGGATTGGCGGAGCTTGTGACTTCTATCAGATTTCGAGCAATCCGCACCTTTGTTTGCTCCAATATTTGAGCTCATTTTTTTTGTTCTTTTCTTTTTTTCTTTATTCTGGATTGAGACTCACTCCGCAGGTCATCTTGATCTCTGTGCCTCAAGGTCAAACCTGTTCAAGCATCAAAACAAACAAACAAACGAAATTTTTCTGCCCCAGTTTTACTAGGAAATTTTCGTGAGTTATTTGCAATAAAAATTCGCGGAATCGATGAGGGGATTGGAAACCCCAAGTCTAAAAGGCTCAACTCAGGGATTGGAGCCCTAATGTTCGCAAAATGAAAACGCTCAACTCAGGGATTGGAGCCCTAATGTAAACTGCTCAACTCAGGGATTGGAAGCCTAATGCTGGCTAAGGAAAAACCGCTCAACTCAGGGATTGAAGCCCTAATGTTGGCTAAAGGAAAATCGCTCAACTCAGGGATTGGAGCCCTAATGTTGGCTAAAGGAAAAACGCTCAACTCAGGGATTGGAGCCCTAATATTGGCTAAGGAAAGTCGCTCAACTCAGGTATTGGAGCCCTAATGTTGGCTAAAGGAAGAACGCTCAACTCAGGAATTGGAGCCATAATGTCGGCTAAGGAAAATTGCTCAACTTAGGGATTGGAGCCCTAATGTCAGCTAAAGAAACACTCAACTCAAGGATTGGAGCCCTAATGTCGGCTAAAGGAAACGCTCAACTCAGGGATTGGAACCCTAATATCGGCTAAAAGAAAATCGCTCAACTCAGGGATTGGAGCCCTAATGTCGGCTAAGGGAAATCTCTCAACTCAGGGATTGGAGCCCTAATGTCGGCTAAAGGAAAATCGCTCAACTCAGGGATTGGAGCCCTAATGTCGGCTAAAGGAAAATTGCTCAACTCAGGGATTGGAGCCCTAATGTCGGCTAAAGGAAAATCGCTCAACTCAGGGATTGGAGCCATAATGTTGGCTAAAGGAAACACTCAACTCAGGGATTGAAGCCCTAATGTCGGCTAAGGAAACACTCAACTTAGGGATTGGAGCCCTAATGTCGGCTAAGGAAAAATCGCTCAACTCAGGGATTGGAGCCCTAATGTCGGCTAAGGAAATGCTTAACTCAGGGATTGGAGCCCTAATATCGGCTAAGGAAATGCTAAACTCAGGGATTGGAGCCCTAATGTCGGTAAAAGGCGACTAGGGAATGGAGGCCCTATGTCTAAAAATCTTAACTTAGGGACTGGAGCCCTAATATTGATAAAGGCGACTAGGGAATGGAGGCCCTATGTCTAAAAAGGTTCAACTCAGGGATTGGAGACCTAATGTTGGTAAAAGGCGACTAGGGAATGGAGGCCCTATGTCTAAAAATCTCAACTTAGGGACTGGAGCCCTAATATTAGTAAAGGCGACTAGGGAATGGAGGCCCTATGTCTAAAAGGTTCAACTCAGGGATTGGAGCCCTAATGTTGGTAAAAGGTGACTAGAGAATGGAGGCCCTATGTCTAAAATCTCAACTCAGGGATTGGAGCCCTAATATTGGCAAAAAGGTAAAAGATTGATTTTGGGGCTTCTAAACTACCCTTTTTTTTATTTTCTTCTTATCTATTTTCTTTCAATTCATTTTTTAGTAAAAAAAATGCAGGAAAGAATTTGGAAGAGACTTCCCTTTGGGTTGATTATTGTTGCTAATCTATTTCTAGCGCTTGCACATTTCTTTTTCCATTTTGGTTACACCTGCTTCTTGCACTGTTGCTTTGGATTGCACCTGTTTCAATTTTCAAACAAAGAACAATTGTTAGTTTGAAACGGTGGTCGATTTTGTGGCCTTCATTGTTTTTGATCACTCGATCTCGGCCCAACTCTTTTGGCGAGAAACTCTGCCGCTTGCTAGCTTTTATTAAAGATTGTCTCTCTCCTAAAATCGAGGAACTTAACTTTTCAAAATTTATCATGACGGCTCAACCGTATAAGGATTTAACCCTTTCATTTTAATCTACTTCTAGGGGCTTTTGACTTTGAATTTCTTTTCATTTTCAATAACTCTGATTTCAGAGCATCGGCTATCATGGCTAGTTGGGATCGACTTGATGCATCCACTGAGGCTGGGTACTTTTCTTTGGACTTGGCTTTATTAAACAAAACCCTGTAAAACCAATCTTGCCACCTTTTCTTTGTATTAGTTTTGGAACAGAGTTAGACCGAAAGGGATTCAAGGAAAAGTAGATAAAGGACAAGAAAAAAAAATGAATTTAAGGAGAAGCGTCCCTTTGGGGGAAAGAAAGACTTATCTGAGGTGCATGCAGACTTCAATAGACATGACATGCTTCTTGGACTGGATACCCGATATGCACAACTATCCAACTTATTGTGAACCAACATCTCCAAATCGAGAAACCTGGCCAGGACTCTTTCAGTGGCGGGGTGTCTTTTTTTCGATCGAAGGCGCCCTTTGCGGGTTTTCGCCAACCGATCTCTCTCATTTCTCTTCTCACCGTTGCCTGATAGCACTCTTTACGAGTTTTCACTAAATAGGCTCTCTCATTTTCAATTTTTCTGCTCATCATCGCCTTATGGTGCCCGTGTGGGTTTTCACCAATAAGACTCTCTCATTTTATTTCTCTCATTTTTCTTGCATCGGATCCAAGTAGCTGTATCCTCTGATCCTTGAACATTCTCACTGATTGATCGGAAGGACTTGAAAGGATTTGGGTAAAAATGATTTGGATCGAATTACAACTTTGGAACCATTCAAGCGGGATTACCGCAGGACCATTGCAACATCTTCCCCAGTTTCATTTTTTAGAGAATTTAGATTTTTATTTTGGTGTGACTGAACCCCAAAGAGAGGCTTCCTACGTATCCTTTCGGAATCAAGTCGAACGTAGTTCAGGAAAACATTGTTTTTGATTTTTTCTTTTGTTTTTCTGTTTTGTTTTGTTTTCTCTTTTCTTTTTTTTTCTTTTTTTTTTTCAGGTTCCAAAGAGGGTAATGAAAGAAAGGTAAACGGCTCAAAGGGTTAGCAAAGGATTGGAGTGTTTGGGGTAGCGAGAATGAAAGCCTTCGTCATCCCAATCGGTTAATGTTATTGCTGCAGAATGATTAGACATAGTACCTTTTGAGCGCATCTGCATTTACAACTGTTTCAGGATCATTTCCTTCGATATCGCCCAGATACAATGCTCCTCTCGGCAATATCTTTCTGATGACGTATGGGCCCTTCCAATTAGGAGCGAATTTTCCTTTTGCTTCCTGGTGATGAGCAAGAATACGCCTTAAAACGAGTTGCCCCACTTCAAAATTTCTAGGTCGCACTTTCTTGTTATAGGCACGAGCCATTCTTTGCTGGTACAACTGCTCGTGGTAGACCGCAGCCATTCGCTTTTCATCGATCAAGGTTAATTGTTCTAGACGGGTTTTAACCCACTCACTGTCTTCAATTTCGGCTTCCACAATGATTCGGAGAGAGGGGATTTCGACCTCGGCAGGTATTACGACTTTCGTGCCATAAACCAAAAGATACGGGGTGGCTCCAATTGATATGCGCACAGTAGTGCAATATCCCAACAATGCAAACGACAACTTTTCATGCCACTGCCTGGAACTTTGGATCATTTTTCTCAAAATCTTTTTGATGTTTTTGTTTGCTGCTTCAACGGCACCATTGCCTTTAGGCCGATAAGGAGTAGAGTTTCGATGCATTATCTTGAATTGCTCACATATCTCCCCCATCAAATGACTATTCAAGTTTGCAGCATTGTCTGTGATAATAGTTGCAGGAATGCCAAAACGGCAGATAAGATTGGAGTGCACGAAATCTACCACAACTTTCTTGGTGACAGACTTGAGAGTGATTGCTTCGACCCATTTTGTAAAGTAGTCAATGGCAACTAGTATGAATCTGTGTTCATTTGAGGCTTTCGGCTCGATTGGCCCAATGACGTCCATGCCCCAGGCAACAAATGGCCAAGGTACAGACATGGGATGCAGTACTGTGGGAGGTGCATGAATCAAATCACTGTGCACCTGACACTGATGACACTTCCGAACGAAACTAAAATAGTCCTTTTCTATGGTCATCCAGTAATAACCCGCTCGAAAGATTTTCTTTGCTAAAACATACTCGTTCATGTGGGGCCCGAATACTCCCGCATGTACCTCATGCATGATAATTCCAGCCTCTTCTGCGTCAACACATCTTAACAAATTGAGGTCCGGAGTTCTCTTGTACAAGACATTCCCACTCAAAAAGAAACCACTAGCGTGTCGTCTAATGGTTCTCTTTTGGTCTCCACTGGCTTACTCGGGGTATTCTCGAGTTTTCAGAAACTTTTGGATGTCATGGTACCATGGTTGGGTATTTGGTGCTGCTTCAATTGTATTACAATAACCATGCCTTTCCCGAATTTGAATTTCCAAGGGATCTATGTGAGCATTGCCGGGATATGGCAGCATTGAGGCCAAAGTAGCAAGTGCGTCGGCTAATTCGTTGTGACAACGAGGAATGTACCTGAACTCTATTGACTTGAATCGCTTGTCGAGGTCTTCCACATGCTTCTTGTAAGGGATAAGCTTAACATCTCGGGTTTCCCATTCTCCTTGGGCTTGCCGGATAATCAGGTCTGAGTCTCCCATGATCAACAACTCTTCGACATTTTGGTCGATTGCTATGTTTAGACCCATAACGCAGGCTTCATACTCGGCGATGTTGTTTGTATAGAAGAAACGAAGCCGAGCTGTGGCTGGATAGTGCTGACCAGTGGGTGAGATCAAAATTGCCCCAATTCCAACACCTTTTGCATTTACCGCCCCATCAAAGAACATTTTCCAAGCACGAGCGTCTTCAGATATTGCCTCAACTGAATTTACTTTTTCATCTGGGAAGTAAGTTCTCAAAGGTTGGTACTCATCATCAATCGGGTTCTCAGCCAAATGATCCGCTAACTCCTGGGATTTCATTTCCGTTCGAGTGATATAGACTATGTCAAACTCCGTGAGCAAGATCTGCCACTTTGCTAATCTCCCAGTGGGCATTGGTTTTTAAAATATATACTTTAAAGGATCCAACGTGGTTATGAGGTAGGTGGTGTAAGCTTTCAAATATTACCTCTGCTTCTGAGCGACCCATGTCAAAGCACAGCAAGTTCTTTCCAATAAAGTGTACTTGGCTTCGTAACTAGTAAACTTCTTGCTCAGATAGTAAATGGCCTGCTCCTTCTTTCCGGTCACGTCATGTTGCCAGAGGACACAACCAAAAGAATTTTCCAAGACGGTCAGGTACAAGAACAGAGGCCTTCCTGGCTCATGTGGGACCAAGACTGGCGGATTTGACAGATATTCCTTGATTTTATCAAAAGCTTCTTGACATTCAACTGTCCATTTGATTGCCGCATCTTTCTTTAACAACTTAAATATGGGTTCACACATGGAGGTCAACTGAGCGATGAAACGACTGATGTAATTCAATCTTCCCAAAAAACTCATAACATCTTTCTTGGTTCTTGGAGGAGGCAAATCCCGAATAGACTTTATCTTTGTTGGATCTAACTCGATGCCCCTCCGACTGACTATGAATCCCAAGAGTTTGCCGGATGGTACTCCAAATGCACATTTGGCTGGGTTCAGTTTCAAATCATATATGCGCAACCACTCAAAGAATTTTCTCAAGTCCCGAACATGGTCGTCCTGGGTTTTGGATTTGATGATTACATCGTCCACATATACCTCTATCTCTTGGTGCATCATATCATGAAAAATGGCAGTCATGGCCCTCATGTAGGTTTCCCTGGCATTTTTTAGACCAAATGGCATGACTCTATAACAGTAAGTGCCCCAAGGTGTGGTGAAAGCTGTCTTTTCTGCATCTTCTTCATCCATCAACACCTGGTGGTATCCTGCGTAACAATCCACAAAAGACTATATTTCATGTTTGGCGCAGTTATCAACAAGGATGTGGATGTTTGGCAAAGGGAAATTGTCCTTGGGGCTTGCTTTGTGAAGATCTCGGTAGTCAACGCAAACCCGGATTTTCCCATCTTTTTGGCACAGGAACTATATTAGCCAGCCATGTGGTGTATCGGACCACTCGGATCACTCCCGCCTTTAACTGTTTTGTGACTTCTTCTTTAATCTTGTCACTGATATCAACTTTGAACTTCCTCTATTTTTGCTGGATAGGGGAATAATCGGGGTAGGTTGGCAATTTATGGACCACTAGATCGACACTTAATCCTGGCATGTCATCGTATGACCAAGCAAACACATCTTTGAATTCAAACAAAAGTTTGATCAATGAGTCCCTGGTTCTTTCATCTGTATGAATGCTTATCTTGGTTTCTTTGACTTCTTCAGAGCTACCCAAATTAACTGGCTCGGTTTCATTTAAGTTTGGCTTAGGTTTATTCTCAAATTGTTCCAATTCTCGATTTATTTCCTTAAAAGCCTCTTCTTCATCATATTCCGATTCTTGGTTCATTATTTCGCAGTTAGACAGCGTGTTTGGATCTGGGCATGAAGTCCGCAAGCATGTCATGTTATTTAAAGCCGCATTATTAGGACTGAAAGAAGAAATAAGAAAAAAAATAACAAAAATCAGAAAGAATGAAGAGAGATAAACGATGAAATATTAATTTCATTTCATTGAATTTTGAAGATAACAGGGTTCACATTAGTATTTAAAGACAGGAAACTAAAGAAAAACATCCGAGTTACACCCCGAAATAACTCGTGATGCAGAAAAAGTGGCAGGACAAGTACTCCCGCCTGATTGGGAATGGCGTAGCCTTCCAATTCTGCAGCTTGGCATTGGGTCCCATATACAACACCTCAGTGGTGCTTGAGCCCTCCCCTGGCTGGACCATGTGGGTTTCATATAGTATCTTTCTTATTGCCCCACAGATCTCTTCAATCTCTTCGGCAGTAAAGGCCTCATCTTCTTCTTTCTTCTAGTATTTTGGCTTGACAAATGTTCTGTAAAGATGCGGAACCGGCTGAGGCAAAACCCAGCCATCATTCTTTTTATCATTTGCCCATCTTATATCAGCTGGAGTGGGTCGGAAGCCTACCCCAAAGGACTTTTCAACGGTGGGCAGGGTGATAAGTTCAACTATCCCTTGCAATGATTTCCCAAGTCCCTTCCCCAGTTTGAAACCATGTCGGATCATTTCTTTGGCCACTATGATTGATGCATTAGAAAGGAAAGGTTGGGGGGCAAGGTTTTCCTTCTTTGTACTAATCTGCAACCACAATTTCAAAAGCCTGATAAACTATGTGCTCACTCCCCTCTCTTGCTTCAAGACATGGGACTGATGGGTCCCGATAAATTGATTGATCATCTTCTCCGTGGACCATGATCTCTTGGTCCTTATGCTAGAACTTCACCATCTGATGAAGAGTGGAGGGTACAGCCCCCGCTGCATGAATCCATGGCCTTCCCAAAAGAAAGTTGTAGGATGTGTCCATGTCTAGAACCTGGAAGGTTACTTCAAAGTCTACTGGGCCGATGGTCAGAATTAGATCGATCTCTCCAATTGTGTCCCTTTTGATGCCATCGAAGGCACGCATACAGACATTGTTGGGTCGGATTATTTAGGTCCCAATTTCCATGCGCTGTAAAGTTGAAAGTGGGCAAATGTCTACTCTAGAGCCTCCGTCCAGCATTGCCCTTTTCACGTAGTGCCCTTTGCATTTGACTGTCAGGTGCAGGGCTTTGTTATGTGCGGCCCCTTCTGAGGGTAAATCATTTTTGCTGAAAGTGATCTGGTTGATTGCGAAAAATCTCTCTGCCATTCTCTCCAACTGCTCTACAGAAGTGTCAACAGGCACATATGTTTCGTTAAGGGTCTTGATCAATACCTTCCGATGTTCGGCGGAGTTCATCAACAAAGCCAACAAGGAGACTTGTTCGGGAAATTTTCGAAGCTGGTCAATCACCTCATAATCTGCCATTTTCATGTTTTGAAAGAAAGCCTCCACTTCTTCGGCACTCACGGGCTTTTTAAGTGGGAAGAGATTGCGTTGTTCACCTCTTCTAAATTGGAATACTTTTCAACAGGGTTATTTTCTTGAACTTCTGCTGGGATTTCTTTGCCTTTATAGGTCACCACTATTTTATTGTATTTCCAGGGCACAGCAGTAGGATCTTTCATGGGCTTCTGTGGCGCGTGTCCAATAACCACGGGCTCATTCAGCCTCGATGGCCTAATTGGCCCCCGCATCACATAAGCCCCCTTGGGCACATACATCTGGGTTGTTTTGTTCAGCTTGAATCTCCTGGGAGGACTCAATGTCATCTGCTTTTCTTTACGGCCTTGAGGTACGTAGAGAACAACATCTTTGGGAGGCGTTGCCCCGGTCTCAACTTCAATTTTCTTCTCTGACTTTGGAGGGGTGGTTTCTTTCTTTTTCTCCCCTTTATCTTGCTTTGGGGCAGCTTTTGGTTTCTTTTCTTCGTCAGCAATGGCAATGATGGCCTTCAATGCTGGGTCAAATTCCTTATCCTTACAAATTATTCCAATTACCGGCACGTTGTTGTGGGCTGGCAGTGGGTTGTTGGTCACATTGGGAACATCTTCATCCCTTAGCACTATCTTTCTTTGTTCTATCAAGTTCTCCACAACTCTCTTTAGAGTCCAGCAATCATCCGTGTCATGCCCTTCTGCCCCCGAGTGATAAGCGCATCGGGTACCGGCTCTGTAAGCGAGTGATGTTGGGTTTTGTCTGGTTTGAGGAACAGGCTGTAACAGACCCATTTGAACAAGATTTGGTAATAGGCTGGAGTAGGTTTCGCCAATTGGTGTGAAATTTGGCCTCTTGGGTGGTTCATGAGGGTGGAAATTATTTTGTGGAGGACGGGGTTGTAGTGGGTTTGGTAAGGAGGTTGGTTTCTAGGAAATGGAGCATGATTTCTGTTGGCTTGTTGCTGTGGCCGGACATAAGGCTGAACATTCATGACCGAGTATGGCTGAGGAGTATAGGTCAAATCTTGGTGAGGGTAATAGTGTTGCGGGGTCCTTTCTGAGAAAAGGGATCGGGGGGTACAATTTCTCCTTGCATCCGACACTGCCATGAATGTTTCTTCTCTTTTCTTTCCCTTTGCTATTCCCCTAGACCCACCCTGAATGGCTTGGTAGGTAGCTCTGATAGCGGATTGGCTTAGAATTCGACCCGTTTTTAGCCAATTTTCAACCATTTTACCAATCTTGATAGCTTCAGCGAACGGTTTACCCATTGCGGACATCATATTCTGGAAGTAGTCAGATTCCTAAGGTTGAAGGAAAACTGTGACCATTTCAACCTCATCCATCAGAGGCTTTACCCTAGATGCATGCTCATGCCATTTAACTGCATACTCTCGGAAGCTTTCTGAGGATTTCTTTTTCAAGTTTGTCAATGAGTTCCTATCTGGAGCAATATCAATGTTGTACTGGAACTGCCTAACGAAATCTCTAGCAAGATCATCCCAGATGTACCAGCGCGATATATCCTGGTCCATGTACCACTCATATGCGATGCCAACCAGACTTTCTCCGAAATAGGCCATGAGTAGTTCTTCCTTTCCACCGGCTCCTCGCAGCTGATTGCAATATCTCTTGAGATGAGTAATAGGATCATCATGCCCATCGTACTTCTCAAATTTTGGGGTTTTGAATCCCAATGGTAGGTGCACATGAGGGAACATGCATAAGTCGGCATAGGATACACTTTTCTGTCCACTCAAGCCTTGCATGCTTTTGAGACTCTGTTCCATACTCCTCATCTTCCTCACAATCTCTTCTTGCTCAGGAGTTTTGGTGGTCTTTTCTTGCCCCGCAGTGAACTCAAATTGGGGCGGTTGAGGGTAAGTATATGTAGGAAACTGAGGAGGTTCCACTGGGAAGGATGGTGCTTGAAATGTGAAGGAAGATGAATCAAAGTTAGGTCTGGGTAAAGCAGGTTGTGCCGTAGCTGAACAAGGTGGCGCGGTGAATATGTTTGAAGCCACACTTGAAGCTAACACCTGGGGGCGAGACTCAGAAGGTGTTCCAGCAAAGTGGGCTGAAATGGTAGGATATCCCAGTGGGGTATTTGGATAGCTTATGGGGATGTTGGAGGTCCCACTTGCCCTGGGAAAAAGCTCAGTGTATCCAGGGATCGCACTTGGCGGTTCTTTTCCATTGGCCCAAGCGTCCCACATTTCCATCATGCGGAGACGCAGGATTCTATTTTCCTCAACCGTTGCTGACTCAGAAGGTGGGATGGCCGAGATCGGACTATCCTCTGGAATAGGAACTGTTGGCAAAGGAATTTCCGAAGACATTTCAACGCTTCCTTTTGACCTTGTGAAGTATGAATGTGAAGCCAGACTACCGCAAAACCAACCACCTTACTATAGAACCTCTGGAAAAGTGGACAACAAACCAGTTAGTTTGAAGCAATTAATACATAGGAAAACGCATGTTGGGGTGTGATGCACCTATACAGTTAAATGTGTTTCTACATGTTTCGCAACAGCTGCATGTTTCATCCCGGCTCTGTTTATTTTCCCAATTTCTTTTCTTTTTTTTTCACTTTTGGCTTTTGTACTTCTCCTTTTATTCCCATTTTCCACTCTTTTCTTTCCTCTCTTTCCTCCCCCCCCCCCCTTTTTTCATTTTTCTTTTGGTTTTTCTTTGGCTCTCTTTTTCACATCCCTCTCTTATTTGAAGTTATTTACAAAAAACGTGATCGGATCCGATGAGGATTGCCTACGTATCACGGCGCCGCGTGAATCAGATAATTACGTAGTTCAAGAAAAAACAAGTGCGAAAAATAAAGAAATAATTTTTGGGAATTTTCAAATTTTCATTAATAAAAACTCCTAAACTTTCTATTACAAAAGACTTCAAACTACTCATTTTCATGGAATTTTAAAACTACCAACAGACTAAAATAATTTCCAAAATACAGACTCAATAAGTGAAAAAAGAATCATGAATACATCAATGCTTCGACTCCTAGGGCCCGTAGGACATCATTCGGTCTCACGGGCCTACGTGCAAGATCCCCTTGAAGCCGCTTCAAATCACTCATTATCTGGCGGACAAATGTCATTACAGCAGCGAAGAAAGTGGTCTGAGTCATATCCTCACATGCGTGGCATTTCATGACGATGTAGTCGACAATGGCTCTAACCCTCTCTCGGACAATACCCTTTTCCTGAAGTAAACGCCCGATTTGCTGACTCCGGACTTCCAACACTTGAGTGTCATGATGATTTTGATTCCGCAATTATTGCATATCTTCGTCCATTTGTTCCATCAAAGCATAACAATGTTCCCTATCGGCTTTAAAATTCCTGGCCTGTTTGTCCGCCTCATTTTTAAGGGTGATTAGCTTTCTCTTTAAATTGGCGATTGTCCCCTCATATTTTTTTTTTCATTTGTCGCACAAACTCTGCCCGCCCTTCTGCATTCTCTGCCAATTGTGCTCGTACTTTTGCTAGACTAGCCTCAGATTTTTC
Source organism: Nicotiana tabacum (assembly GCF_000715075.1). Classification (NCBI taxonomy): domain Eukaryota; kingdom Viridiplantae; phylum Streptophyta; class Magnoliopsida; order Solanales; family Solanaceae; genus Nicotiana; species Nicotiana tabacum. Next base: position 156,567,067 of record NC_134090.1, on the reverse strand, counting down.
TAGGTCATCTTGACACTCAAGTACTTTCCTTCTCAGACCGCTTATAAGCCTTTTATCTGCCCGGCTTCTTTCCGGGTTTCTAGTAGCTATTCTCATTTTATGGATTTGATCTTTGAGAGCTTCGTTCTCCTGAGTTAGCTTCTTCTTTTCCCCTTCATCTGCGGCAGCTTGGATACTGTGGCCAAATTTGAGGTCCCTGATTTGTCCCTCTAATTTACCTATCTTAACCCTATAGTTTTCTTCTTTTGCCAACCAGCCCCACTGCTCCTGCGAGTCGTTAGTGAATTGTTGGACATGAGGTCTCTTAGCAGGTCTCTCGGGCTCTCGAGGAATTTGAAATCTTTTGCCAAACCAAACCATATAATTGGGGTCCACCTCACCTCTAGCTAGATCCCGCACCATAGTCTTGGGTTCGAGAAATCTGCACTCATTCCAAATTTGGCGAACTCTTCCTTCTGGAAATACAGCCTTTGGGCCCAATTCGACAACATGTATACTCAAATCTTCGTCATGGGGGACGGTTTGAAATCTTCCTAGTTGGCACAAAACCCTGTGAGGAGCATATGGCTGAATGCTCCGGATGCCCATTAGGAGAAAGTAGCATACTTTAGCTGACATGTATATGACTTCAGTGGCAGGGAGCCATCCAAACGTCCACTCAATTTTATCCGACGTTAAAGAACTCAAACGGGCAAGCCAAGCTTCAATACCCTCTAGAAATTCAACCCCCGCCACTCGGCTTTCAAATTCTTTGATGCAATCCAAACCAGTCATGTCGTAGTTCATATACCCGGCACAGTGGCAGAGATGTTCCAGTATCCACAGTTGTAGTAGTAAGTTGCAGCCTTGGAAGAATTTTCCCCCTTCTCGACAGATGGTCAAAGCTCGGTAAATCTTAGATAAGATCAGGGGAACTAATGTGCCATTAGCTTTCTTGATTGCGACATCCACCATTCCCACGAGGCCCAATTCTATGTTGCCGTCTTTCCGCGGACATATTACAATACCCAAGAATGCTACTATAAAAACCAAACCCCGTCTTGCCTCCCATTTATCTTTATTTCCGGCATGGGTCAGACCAGTATTCGGTGCTTCGAAACCTTGGGGATTGCCATAGCGTTGGTACAGGAACTGGAAAGTGCAAAACCCTCCAGATAAATTCCCATCTTGAATATCCCGGCTAATACTCAACATATCCAGAAACTTGTGAGGAGTTATTGGTCTCGGTGATACCGGGTACCGACTTCTAAGGTTTCCGCTAAGGCCGGCGTAACCCGCAAGTTCCTCTAGTGTGGGTGTGAGCTCAAAATCAGAAAAGCGAAACACATTGAGAGTCGGATCCCAAAAAGGTATCAGGGCTTCAATCACGTCCAATCTTGGCTTGATGTTAAAAAGTCCGACAAGACCACCAAAAAATTTTATCACAGTTCCTCGACTACCTTTCCCTAGGTCATTCCACCACATGTGGAGCTGCAAGGGGATCTCCTCAAGAGTTGCGAAGGGTTCGTTTTCATTTGTGCTCATCCTGCACATTTATTAGGGTGATTTAATTTAAAAGGTTATGACTCATTTGGACTCAAAAAGGTTATCAATTTCATAAAAATCTTGCTTTACAAATACGGCCTTTCAGCACTTCTGGGAAGAAGATTTTAAGACTGTGTTTGCTAAACGGCCAAAACCCAAAAAAAACGACTACAAAAAATGGTTGTTCTTGCAAAAACGGCCTTCCGGTGTCCTTTTGGGGACATTCAACTATTTTAGACAAGAATGACATCACTTTCTTATTTACAAATTTTTTATTTTTTATTTTTGTTTTCTTGGGCTACTTTTACAAAAATGAAGTTGGACCCTTCTTAATGAAAGAAATGCTTCTAAAAAAATGACATATTTTGGATTTTGAATTTTCTTTCCAATTTTGAAAGAATGAAAATATTTTTTTTATTTGGAAGAAATTAAAAGAATTTTTTTTGTATATATATATATTTATATTTTTTTATTATTTTTTTAAAAAACAACAATTAGGGCAAGTAATGGAAAATATTTTTGGATTTTATTTTTGAAAATTATGAGCCGGAACGGATGAGGTTTGCCTACGTATCTCACACCCGGTGAGAATCAAACCCGCGTAGTTCGCCAGTTTTGACAGAACATGGCAGTTGAAAAATTTGACTCATTTGGAGATTTTGGAATTTTCTAAATACCTACCTCTCACTCCTATATTATTATTATTATTTATTTTATTATTATTTTTTTCCCTTTTTTTTATTTTCTTCCTCTGTTCTAGAAAAGTCGGTCAACATTCAAACCGAAACAAAACAGATGCGCAAATAGTACGTAAGATGCATCAGGTTGATCTTTTTCTTTTAGGTACCTGTCCTAGATAGACCCAACCCCTGTGTTGAGTCTCCAAGGTCAAATGCACATGATGCAAACAAACGTTCCTACTAGGGATCCAGCATGAGGCTTTGTTATACTAGGTTTAAAAACCTGGGTTTATTGTTCTAGACCTGGCTTACCCGAGCGGACAGCTCGAGCCGGGGGGGGGGGCAGCGTACCGGGAATACAGAAGCTTCACCGGCTTTGCAACTTGTTCGAATCTCGTTCTAAAATTGGGATAAGACTCTAACAGAAAATAAGTCACACGAAGTGCACACTTCCCAGATGATTTAGAAGACTCAGAGAGAGGAGGGTTTCGTAGCAATTTATATACAGTCCAAACAATATCAAAGCGGTAAAAGCAGCATTTAGCACATTAGGCTCAACATGTAAAAATCAGATAAAACAAGCCAACTATAACAGTTATTCTAAGCTCGAATTCTTGAACACTGAACCGAAGTTCTGGGTTACGGTCCCCAGCAGAATCGCCAGAGCTGTCACACCTCCTTTTTGCGCACCTACCCCGAAGGATAATGCACAAAGGAGTTTTTCCAATTTAAGTGACATTATTCGAAATGAGATTATTTATTTATTTCAGAGTCGCCACTTGGGAAAGGTTTGGCTTTTGGTGTCCCAAGTCACCGGTTTATCTTGAATCCCAAATCGAGAAAATTTTCGACTTTCCAAATGAAGTCTGCGAACCAGAAATTCTAAGTAAGGAATTCTGTTGATCCAAGGGAAGGTGTTAGGCACCCACGGATCCGTGGTTCTAGCACGGTCGCTTAAATTGTTATAATGGCTAAATATCTGATTTTAAATACATGTTATAACTTGTGTGCTTTTATTAAGTTTAAAACCGCTTTTATTATTATTATTATTATTTTTTATAGAATTGCAACGTCGTGAAAATGCATCTCGAACCACGTCGCAATCAATGCACCCGTGGTTGTTAATACATTCCGACTCCGTTGAGATTTGGATTTGGGTCACATAAATGCGCACCCGAATTTAAGAATGTAATTTAATTAAAATCACGCCTAAAGAGTCTAACGCGTTATTATCTTTGGGGAAAGCTGTGAAGTTCTCTAGACGGCTCATCCCGTATTCTAAGTATTTTTAATATATACATTTATGAGAGCCCCGCAGTTTGTGCATTCTTTTTTGGCGAGGCTCGTCTCATTTTATTTTTAAAAGGGCAAGCCTAAAAGCAACTATGATTTTTTTTATTATTATTATTTTTTGTCTCTAAAAAAAGAAAATATCCTAATTAAAATTTTCAGGTCTAACACGGGCCAAGCAATAGTTTTAAAATAAACATGCCATTGGGCTCAAAAGTAAGCCCGAAGAATATGAATTGAAACAACGGTCCATTAACGAAGACTGTTCGAGCGCAGGCCTTAAAATTTGCCCAAACGAGAAAGGTATTTAATAGGCCCACTTCAAGACTTTTAATTAGCTACTGATCCTTAATTCTTACCAAACAGATTTCAAATTAAAAAAAATGACGGCATGCTCAGTTATTTCACGCTATTGCAATATGCACTTGATAGTTGAACGCATGGAATAATGATGTGTATCTATTTATTCCTACTGGAGATTGATTACTCAGCACAGGCTAACTAGTTTGATACTAGCTCGAACTAAACTTACTAGTCTAATACTTAACTTGGGCTTGACGTATGATAACATAATCAATTACTTCACGCTGTTCTAACTGCCTGCTAATTTATTACTAACCATACAATCGTTTAATGACTAACTACAAAAGAGGATCTAATACTTAAACAATCCAATAATTCACATGATCTAGCTAACTCGAAATCCATTTTTTCAGTCCAAATACAATCTCATACAGTTCATTCGAATACACCCAGGAGCCTACTAAAATCATGCATTACACTATCAATGTGAACTAAACCAAACTAATTGTTAACTTAATCCAAAATCAGCCAAAAACAACCAAAATCAGTCTAGTAGTTAAATATAGTTCTTGACAACATAAGTAATCTAATTGGAGTATTAAAACTACAACAATTCTTAATAGGTTCAGATTAACAAAGTTTCTTGTCATTGACTTTCTGGATCATTTATACACTTGAACCAAGATTCCACATTCAACTGGAGACAAGAGTGTACCTGGATTCGAGATTACAATGAAGAAAAAGAGTCAGTCGAGGCAAGCAAGATTAACAGCAGCAATTTGAACTCAACAGCCCCAAATTACGTCAAGCTTGAACCCAGAAACACATATAGAAACCAGGAGTGTTTTGAAAATCGAACAACACTACTCAATAAACCCAAAATCAACTGAACATCAACCAAATGGATCCCAGTTGAAAACCAGCAACAATCTCATACATTGACCCCCAAAAAAAACTGAAAGTGAACTCTTATATGTCTAAGAATAAACCCTTTTTAGTTTGATTCCTGAATTTGATTTCAAAGAACAAACTTCAAACTCAAAACTCTCAACAGACTGATTAAAATCACTAAATATTCTTTGTGTTTTTGACCCTTAAAAAAAGAATTCAGTCTGAACCTTTTTCCTCTTAATTTTCAGTCCAGTCCCAGTCCAGTCCTTCCTCTCCTTCATTTTATAGCCCTCCTCCTCAAAATAAACAGGCTGCCCAGACTTAAAGTATATTTCCTAATCTATCCTTTCCACCTTTTGTTGTCTAGGCATGGGTTTTCTTATTTAAAAAATCTCCTGAAGTTCAAAAAGTAATGCTTATCCTACTGTACAACAGGTTTCACTACCTATTTCCATGTGCATTCTCAGCTTTTAATATTTTAATTCATCCCACATCTGACTTCCCACCTTTAAAGATGTCAACCAGGATGTATTTGCATTAAGAGTCCCTCTTTTGATTAAATTATTCATTAATTTAATGATTCACTACATACTCAACTGACAGTCCACTCACTCTAAACCTCTTTTTAAGTTTTCAAATCCCAAACTAAACTCTGAAATCTATATTAAAACTGCAGCTATAACCAATTCAAACTCCTAAATTCTGGATTGAACTTCAAACCAAAATCACATCAACAAACAAAAAGAGCTTAGCAGAACATTGAAGCTTGAAACTAAAACTGAAATCAAAATTCATTGATGCTTAACAGAAAACCCAATAACAGCATTACCATGAATCAGAACACAAACCTATTGAACCATCCAGGTCAAAATTCCAATCACCAGTGGCACATTATGGGAATGATTAATTCATAATTCCAAATTAAGCTAAATAGAGTGAAGGAAATCCTGCGAATATACTAAACTTAACGAAGATTGATGAATATCAAAGAACAAAGAAGCCACACGTCACATATATGGGACAACCTGAACCAATGCCATATATTTTTTAAACAAAACAACAAAAGAAACCTACTGAAATGGACTATGAAATCAAAGCAAGGATTAAAACTACTATCAAGTTAAACTAACTCACACATAACAAACTAATAAATTGACCAAACAGTTTACAGCATATAAACAATAATTAGAGAAACTGGACCCAATAAACCGTCTGATGAGAAGGAGAGAAGTACTAAACAAACGCCCAGAAACAAATCAAAACAAAGATACAATATAAAACAGACAAACAAAACTATAGAAGGAAACAAAAGGAATTAAGAACTTACTGTTCTTTTCTCGGATTCCAATAGTATGCCCTTTCGAACTTGAGTCCTAGTCAGTATTATACGTCTATTTCGTGAGAAATAGGCCTACAATACTGAATAGAAACCAATCGACCCTGATGCTTACGTCTTGAAACGTTGAAATCCTAGATCCGTCATTCGACGATTTTTACTCATGTTCGAGCCAATTTGGTATGTAATCGCAGAAACTATCAAAATCAAAAAAGAAGTGACAATAGTCAGGGATTAAGGACGAGGAAGTAAAGGGGATTATTGGGTATTAGTTTGGGGTTAAGGGGACAGCTAGGGCTTGGAGGGGAGATCTTTGATTGAAGATTCGAGGAGATCCAACGGGATTCGAGGGAATCTGTTGATGGTTTAGGGATGAGGGAAGCCTAGTGGTGGTGTGGTGTTAATTAGGGGTGGATTGTGGTGGTTTCATGGTCAGCTCGAAACTTCGATTGAAGATTCGAGAAGATGTGGGGTGATTCGAGGCGAATGGTTCATGGATTCGTGTTGTGGATGGGGAGATAGCTCAGGGGTGTCCTTTTGGTGGTCACCGGCGTTGTTGCCGCCAGGTTTATGGTGAGGGGGTGGAAGGGAGGCGCTAGGGTTCTTGGGGTCGTCTGGTTTGTTGAGAGAGACGAAGAGAGGGGGGTAGCTTAAGGGGGTGTAGGGTGCATTTGAAAGTATATATATGTGATGGGTGAGTGAATCCCAGCTGTTAGATCTGATGAGATCAACGGTTTGGATCACTTCACTTATATAAAACAGGGTCGTTTTGGTCTCAGTGGGGGAACTGGGTCGATCCATGGGAAAACGGGTCGGGTTATGGGGTGAGGTCTTGGACCGTTGGATGAGGATGGATGAACGATCGAGATTTGTTGGTCTCGAAACGACGTTGTCTGATGCGTCTTTGAGAGCTGAAGGTTTGGACCGGGTATAGGTCTTGTTTGGGCCTGATTTTGGCCCAAAAATGAAATGGCCCAGTCCAATTTCTTTTCTATATTTTTTGTTCTTTTCCTTTTTAATTCTTAGTTTAATTCCGAATTTACCAAAATCCTAAAATAAATTATAAAACAACAATTATATTACAAAGACATTAATTGATTCTTAACAATAAATTAACACACAACATCAAATATTAATTAAACAAAATCACACCATTAAACAATAAAAATGACAAAATTACCAAAGTAATATTTTTTTTTTGTGATTTTCATTCCAAATATGATTTAATTAACTCCTAATAGCAAAAAATAAAAATCCTATATTCATGTAACATATTTTTTTGTATTTTTAATTAATAAAAATAAACAATCACATACAAAACTATAAATAATTATCCAAAATGCCACGCAAATTCTCAAAAATTGTACACAAAAGAAATTTGTTTTATATTTTTTGATTTCTTTTGGAGTAATTTCTCGTGAAGCAAAAATCACGTGCTCACAACATTGTTAGTGATAATGGTCTTTGGGATACCATAGCGACAAATGATGTTGGAGTGAACGAAATCTACCACTGCTTTCTTGGTGACTACTTTGAAAGTGACGGCCTCCACCCACTTGGTGAAGTAATCAATTGCAACCAAAATGAATCTATTCCCATTTGAATCCTTTGGCTCGATCGGCCCAATGACATCCATTCCCCAAGCAACGAACGACCAAGGAGAGAACATGGGATGCAACTCCGAAGGAGGCGAGAGAATCAGATCACCATGAATCTGGCATTGGTGACACTTGCGAACAAATCTGAAGCAATCTCGCTCCATAGTAAGCCAATAATACCCTGCCCGCAGAATCTTCTTTGCCAAAACATATCCATTCATGTGAGGTCCGCATACCCCTGAATGCACTTCACTCATGATCCGCTCTACTTCTGTAGCACCTATGCATCTCAACAAGTTTAAATCTGGGGTCCTCTTGTACAGAATTTCCCCATTCAGGAAGAAACCATTGGCGAGCCGCCTTATAGTTCTTTTTTGATCTCCTTTGGCATGCTCTGGATATTCTCTTGTTTTCAGGAAACGTTTGATGTCATGATACCATGGTTCACCATCTGGTTCCGTCTCAATTGTATTGCAGTAACCGTGTTGATTCCGAACTTGGATTTCTAGTGGGTCAACATGAGTGTTTCCTGGATAAGGGAGCATCAAGGCTAAAGTGGCCAATGCATCGACTAGCTCGTTGTGAAACCTGGGAATGTACCTGAACTCGATGGATCTGAATCTTTTGCTCAAGTCTTGCACACATTGTCTGTATGGAATACGCTTGATGTCTCAAGTCTCCCATTCACCTTGGACTTGCCGGATAATCAAGTCAGAATCTCCCATAACCAATAGTTCATGTACATCCAGATCGATGGCCATTTTCAAACCCATGATACAAGCTTCGTATTCTGCCGTATTATTGGTACTGAAGAACTGAAGTCAGGCTGTTACAGGGTAATGATGTCCACTAGGTGAGATGAGGATTGCCCCGATCCCAACTCCTTTGATGTTGACAGCCCCATCAAAATACATTTTCCATACAGGGTGATCGTCTGAAACTACTTCCTTTATTGAGTTGACCTCTTCGTCTGGGAAGTATGTGCTAAGTGGCATCATCAATTGGATTCTCTGCCAAATGATCTGCCAAAGCCTGTGCTTTCATCGCGGTGCTAGTGACATAGACGATGTCGAACTCTGTGAGCAGGATTTGCCATTTTGCGAGCCTGCTAGTGGGCATTGGCTTTTGGAAGATGTACTTCAAAGGAACCATTCTGGATATGAGGTAAGTAGTGTAGGCCAAAAGATAATGTCTCAGCTTCTGAGCGACCCAAGTCAAGGCACAACATGTCCTTTCTAAAAGGGTGTACTTAACCTCATAATTGGTGAACTTCTTGCTCAAATAGTAGATTGCCTGTTCCTTTTCCCCTGTTGCATCATGTTGCCCTAGAACACATCCAAAGGAATTATCCATCACTGATAGATATAAAAACAAAGGCCTACCAGGTTCAGGTGGGACCAGTACATAGGGTTTTGACAGATAATCCTTGATCCTGTCAAAGGCTTTTTGGCAATCGTCCGTCCACTTGATAGCGACATCCTTTTTAGCAACTTAAAGATGGGCTCGCATGTGGTTGTGAACTGAGAAATGAACCTACTTATATAGTTTAACCTCCCGAGTAAACTCATGATTTCCTTTTTGTTCTTCGGAGGTGGCAAATCTCGAATGGATTTTATCTTATATGGATCCCGTTCAATGCCTCTTTGGCTGACTATAAAACCGAGGAGTTTCCCAGATGAAACCCTAAATGCACACTTGACTGGATTAATCTTAAGGTCATACCTTCGAAGCCGTTCGAAGAACTTTTTCAAATTGCACATGTGATCAGCCTGTGTCTTTGATTTTATGATGACATCATCGACATATACTTCAATCTCTTTATGCATTATGTCGTGAAAAATGGTGGTCATGGCCCTCATGTAAGTTGCCCCTACATTATTTAAACCGAATGGCATGACCCTATAACAATAAGTACCCCATCGAATGGTAAAAACGGTGTTTTAGAATTTGGTGGTACCCAGCATAGCAATCCACAAATGATTGTATCTCATGCTTTGCGCAATTATCTACAAGAATGTGGATATTTGGCAAAGGAAAATTATCCTTTGGACTTGCTTTGTTCAGGTCCCTATAGTCAACACAGACTCTGGTCTTTCCATCCTTCTTTGGCACAAGCAAAACATTCACCACCCAGGTAGTGTATCGGACAGCTCTGATCACATTGGCATTCAGTTGCTTCATTATTTCCTCTTTGATTTTGTCACTCATATCTGTTTTAAATTTTCGTTGCTTTTGTTGGACTGGTGGAAAATTAGGATACGTAGGAAGCTCATGAACCACTAGATCGACACTTAAACCCGACATATCATCGTAAGACCAAGCAGACACATCTCTGTATTCAAATAAAAGTTGAATCAAGGCATCTCTGGTTTTCTGTTCGGTGTGAATGCTTATCTTCATTTCTCTAATTTATTCAAGACTTCCGATATTAATTGGCTCAGTTTCATTGAGGTTGGGCTTAGTCTTGTTTTCAAATTGTCCCAACTCTCTTTTTATTTCCTCAACAACCTCATCTTCATCATATTCCACATCTTGATGCATTATTTCGTTATTAGACAGCTTTTTAAGATCTGGGCGTGAATTCCTCATGCATGTCATGTTATTAAAGCCGACATTAACAAAACTGAAATGGAAATAAAATGACAAGAATTAGGAAAAGGGAAAGACACAAAACTTAATACAAAACTGAACTGCATTTCATTGAATTCGAAAGGATAGAAGGGTTAACATTAAAATAAAACAATCACACTGAGATGTTTGGATTACAACCCTGAAAGTAACCCAAAAATACAAAAAAGAAGCTGCAAAAGCAAACTACCAAGACTCCTTCCTTGTGGGGAGAGGAGTTGCTTCCCAGTTGGTGAGCATGGTGTCTGGGTCAATTAGTTGCATATCGGCACGACTAGTGCCTTTACCGGCCTAGGTCATATTCACTTCAGAAAACATCTGGCTGAGACCATGGCAAATTTCATCAATGTTTGCATGCACCGAGGAATTTTGAACCTCTTAGAGTCGTGGCTTGACAAAAGTATAGAAAATGTGAGGGATAGGTTGTTGCAAGACCCATCCATATTTTTTGTGGTGCTTGGCTTTGTTTTTGTCTGCTTGTGTTGGCCTGAAGCCTAAACCAAAAGTACCCCAGTTATCGAACGGAGAAATAGGCTCTGAAATTCCTTGCAATGATGCCCCCAAGCCTTTCCCTGGCTCATAACCTTGTCTCATTATAACCGGAACCACCATTATAGATGTGGTGGAAAGACGAGGATGCAGAATGGGCTTTCCTTCCTCAACATGGTCCACAGAAACCACTTCGAAAGCTTGATAGACAATGGACTCACACCCTTCCTTGGCCTCAATGCACGGGATTAATGGGTCTTTATAAATGGATGACTCGTCTTCTCCGTGAACAATAATCTCTTGCCTATTGTGTTCGAACTTGACCATCTGATGCAATGTGGATGGCACAGCTCGAGCTATATGGATCAATGTCCTTCCAAGAAGAAAGTTATAAGAAGTATCCATGTCCACTACTTGGAAGACAATTTCAAAGTCAACCGGCCCAATCATCATAGTGAGGTTGATCTCCCCAATGGTATCTCTCGCTGAACCGTCAAAAGCCCGGATGCGAATATTGCTGGGTCAGATTCTGTCTGTGTTGATCTTCATGCCTTGCAAAGTAGAGAGAGAGCATACATCTACACTCGAGCCTCCATCGACCATGACTCGCTTTACATAATGCCCCTCACATTTGATGACCAGGTGCAAAGCCCTATTGTGCCCGGCTCCTTCCTCGGGAAGTTCATCATCAGTAAAGGAGATTCTGTTTACCTCGAAAAATCTATTGGCCATCTTCTCCAACTCATTCACTGTGGTCTTCTCTGAGACATGTGCCTCGTTTAAGGTCTTGATTAGTACACGGACATGCTCTTTTGAGTGTAGGAGCAGAGATAGTAGAGAGATTTGGGCAGGAGTCCTTCTTAGTTGTTCAATGATTGAGTAGTCATGAACTTTCATCTTTTTCAAAAACTCTTCTACCTCTTCTTCCGTGACAAATTTCTTTATTGGCAATTGTCCCTCTCTGATTTGCTTGGCCTTCCTCAACTCCTCTGGAGAGTAACACCTCCCTGATCGAGTCAAACCTCCAGTTTCCCCCACTTCTTCTATGATTTCCTTGCCTTTGTACGTCATCACAGTTTTGTTGTAGTTCCAAGGAATGATTTTTGTATTTGTCATAGGGGGTTGCATGGCAGGTCTGATTATGATCGGCTCTGTTATACCGTTTGTACTGCCCTGTTTCTGCCTTGTGATGGGGTGGCCTCCAAGGACATACAACCTTGGGCTTGGAACATTAGAGCGAACTTCCAATCTCGTGACCTTGGGAACAAATAAAGTTACATTTTGTGAACTCGGGGCGCCTTTCACAAATAATGGCACATCTTGGATCGGACTTACATCCCATTTGGTTCCCTCTTGAATTGTTCCCATGGTCATCACTGCCCGATTAAACGGCTTGCATTCCAGATCTCGTCTAATCATTCCTACAAAATGAACATCGTTGTGTGCTGGCAATGGGTTGTTTGTAACCTTGGGAGGTTCTTTGCCATTTGTTACCACAATCAACTTTTCAGTGATGAGTCTTTCTATAGCTCTTTTTAGAGTCCAACAGTCATCCGTGTTATGCCCCGAGGCACCTGAATGATATTCACATCTAGAATTTGCTTGAAATCCATGTGAATCGGGATGCATATGGTGGGGAGCGATGGGTCCAATCATGCCCATCTGTTTCAGCTTCTGAAAAAGACTAGAGTATGGTTTAGCCAATAGGGTGAATTTTTCCACCGGCCTCTGTTCTCGACCGTAATCTTGCTTGGGACGAGCATTGTAGGGTGCCCAAAAATTTTGTTGCTGAGGTCGGGAGGCCCTCGGATATGGTGCCTGTACCTGTTGATTAGGAGGCCGAGCATATGATTGAGCATTGAACACTGTATATTGCGGTGGGCCCATAGAGTATTGAGGAATCGGCGGGGGATAATAATGTTGAGGTTAGCTGGATTGCCCCTGCTAAAATTGCACATAATAAACTCCTTAGATCCCGAAGCCATCATGGACCCTTCATCTCTCTTCTTTCTATTTGCCAAACCTCCCGACCCAGTTAGGATAGCTTGGGTGGTGGCTTTGATAGCAGCTTGACTTACAATTCTACCGGTCTTGAGGCCATTTTCGACCATCTCCCCTATTTTGATTGCTTCTGCAAAAGGTCTACCCATCGCAGACATCATGTTCTGAAAGTATTCAGGCTCTTGAGCTTCCAGAAAAACAATGATCAACTCGTAGTTATCCATGGGTGGCTTAACTCTAGCCGCTTGCTCCCTCCATTTGATGGCATATTCCCTAAAACTTTCGGTCGGCTTTTTCTTCATATTGGACAAAGAATTACGATCCGGCGTAATATCAATGTTGTATTGGAATTGCTTGACGAAGGGCTAGGCCATGTCGTCCCAGACATGCCAGTGAGAGATGTCCTGGTCAATGAACCACTCAGAGGCTACCCCTATAAGACTTTCTCCAAAATATGCCATCAACAATTCTTCTCTTCCGCGTGCACCCCTCAGCTGGTTGCAGTACCTTTTCAAGTGGGCGATAGGGTCGCTGTGTCCATCATACTTCTCGAATTTTGGGGGCTTGAAACCTGGTGGCAAATGGATGTGAGGGAACATACACAGATCATTGAACGAGACACTTTTGTGACCACCTATTCCCTGTATGTTCTTTATGTTTTGTTCAAGACTTTTCACTTTCCTGGCTATCTCATCCGGCTCACTTGTCTTTGCAGGCTTTTCATTTTCCGCTGGTGACTCGTACTGAGGAGTCTGATTGTAGGTAGCTGAGGCCCTAAAATCTATGTTTGGGGAGTAGTATTGGCCATCATAAACCTGAGGTAGTGGCTCGTTATTGGGTCTCGTCACAGGTGGTGGCAGTGGTATTGTATATACCAGTGCGCCAGACATAACTAGAGGGGTGTTCCTAAATGGTGTGACTGGAGGTCGCATATTAAAAGTACCGGGGGTAGCATGAAGGCTTTAGTTTGGCACATACCCTGGTGGTAGAATGGGATCGCTCCTTGCATGGAGCGGTGTCTGAGTAGCCTGGGGTATGGTGGATGTTCCCTCTGAAGGACCCTGGGGTGGAGGTCGACCGGAAACCTAAGCTTGATATACATCTGACAGTTGTTGTCTCAACTCTTATTTCTTCCGACTCTTGTTCAAGTGAGTGACCCTGCGGATTGTCACTGACCAACTCGATTTCATCGTTGTTATCCATTACTACTGGTCCCTTAGATCTTGTGAAGTAATGATGTGCTGCCAGATTCACCACAAACCAACCACCTTAAACTTACTCTCTATAAGGGACAACAAACGTGTTAGGGTTAGACATTTTATAGATATGAATTACACATAACATGCAATGCTCCTAACATCATCACCGTTTCTAAAATACATTTTGGAAGGCTTCATGTTTCATTCCGGCTTATCAAGTTGCTTCTTATTGGCGCCTTCCCCCCCTTTTTTTGTCAAGTTACACTCCCCCCATTTTGATCCCAGCTTACATTCATTGAAAAATATTTTGATCGAACCTTTTGTGGGTTGCCTACGTATCATGTCGCCGCATGAATCAGATCATTACGTAGTTCAGGGACATGACCTTTTTTTTACAAAACAAGCATCTTTTGGGTTCATTTTCGAATTTTTCTAAACAAAATCTTTTTCATATATATATATTTTATTTTTTATACAAGACTCAAGAAGAACCAATTGCATAAAGATAAACAAGACCAGAGTTGACTCAAACAGACTTTTTAGGATAAAACGCAAAACAACGAGACTCAAAACACCAAAAGACTCTTACAGGATCAAGAATAACAAAGGACTGATAACTAAAAAAAAGGACTTTGATCTTTGCAGTAGAAATCCACCAGCATCGCTGTAATCAAGGCGTTTTTTCCTGTGGCTGACCCCCAACATTGCGGTATATTCTTTCCAGGTCAGCAGATATATGACGAGCAACGTTCAATGATACTTCTGCAAGCCGCTCAGGCGTCATTCCCTGACAACTCCTGCACGCTCTTGAGGTATATGTGGCTACCTCGAGGATCTTTCCCTTAATGTATTCCTGAGCCACATGTAACTCTTGATTTTGCTGACCACGGGTCTCAGCTAGATCCAGTGCATCCTGCTCGTGGCCCAAGGCCATATCTTTCTGGCGCCGAACTTCTAGCAACTCTACTTCTAACTGATTGATCACCTTTTGGTAGTCGTGCCTTTCTATTTCAAACTCCGCGATCTGGCTCTCCTTGCTTGACTCAACTTCCCCTATCTGATCCCTCAGACCTTGGATTAATGGAGCAAAACCTCTACGCTCTTGATCACGGACTACCCTGAACTGGGCTTCTTTCTCTTCTTGTTGCTGAGCGGTTATGACTATGTTCTTCTTTAGAATTTGGGCTTTGAGTGCTCGTTTCTCTCGTGCCTATTGAGCCTTTTCCCGCTCAAAATCAACCTGTTGTACGTCCATGGCTGTCTCTAGAATGACCTTATCTTCTTGTAAAGTGTCAATACGAGATTGAAACTCTTGTGCAGCTTCCCTTCTGGTTTCTCTAACTCTGACCTCGATCTCCTTCTCCCAATCAATTGCGTGCCATATGGATCTTTCTGTCCTTTGCTCGGTGATAGCCTGGTTGTGAAACCACTCAAGGTATGCGAGGCTTACCTCCCCATGTTCACGATCAGCTACCATATCGTCTAAATCAGAAAATCGACCACCAAACCAAACCTTTTGTGCATATGACTCCCTTGGAGGTTCCTCTCCCTTGAATTCCCACACGAACGGGCGCATGTCCTCAATTGGGGGCCTCTTTTGCTGTCTCCCTAACTGGCGCATGACACATAGAGGCGCGTAGGGTTGGAAACCTCTGAAACCCATGAGTATGAAGAACGCGATACGTCGACATATGCATGACCCTAGTAGAAGGGAACCAATAATAGTTCCAAGTAATTCTATCAGCATTCAATGAACCAAGTAATTTCTGCCAGGCCCTCACCCCCTCTGGAAGATTACAACTTGCGACCCTGTCTGGGTGACATCCAATGTAATTCAACCAGTTTTCATTGAAATCTATTACTATTGGATGATGATAAAGGTGCTCTATGAACCACATCTGCAGCAGAATGTTGCATCCCTCGAAGTAATCTTCACCCTCTTGGCAGCGGGTCAAAGCTCGAAAAATATCTCCCAAAATCATGGGAAGAATGGTATGATCCTCGCTACTTTGCAAATATGAGACCACCGCAACCAATCGAATTCTGATGCGCCTACCTCGCTCTGGAAAGACCATGATCCCTAGAAATGATATCATGAACGCGAAGATTCTCAACTCCCTCCAAGCATCGTAACTCAACTGGTTGACGAATTCTATGCCCGAGAAATTTTCGAACCCTTTCTCATCCCCAAACCTGTCATAGAGATATTCCAAAAGAACCCAACCTTCATTTAAGAAAACCATTGGAATTCGACGGAGGCATAATTTCTTTAAAAAGTTGTTCACACCAACATTTCTCGGAGCAGCAGGCTTTTTCCCACGAAGGTCTCTCCCCAATCCGGTGAGCCCACCTAATTTTTCCAATGTGGGCATCATTTCACAATCTTTGAACCTGAAGACATTGTTCGCGGGGTCCCAATAACCCACTAGAGCCTCGATTAAATCTCTGTTAGGCTTAATTCCCATGATGTTTGTGAGGAACTTGAGGTGCTTAAATACTTGATTTTGTTCCCATGTAGCAAAACTAGCCCACCAATTACAGAGACTACTCGGGGTCTTATCTCTGATCAAGAACATAGGAGGTGTCTCGTCCCTTACCCTTTTCTGACTGCTTCTTTGTGAAAACTCATGGTGATCCTAAGAGTAAAATAAAAAGGGTTAGGACTTACCTAAACTATATGCAAATTATGATCATTCATTATTATTATTTTTTTGGCCAATTTAGGACTCGATCTTTTTTTTTAATTACAATATATATTTTGAAATTACCGGACACAAAAGTTGAGATGATAAAAGCAGAAAAATGGCTATTATTATAAAACGGCCCTTTAATGCTTCCATAGAAGGCATAAAGGATGTCTCAGCAAAAAACAGCCAAACACAGGAACAAAATGATAAAAATAGACAAAATAATAAAAAAAAACTATTTTTACGAAAATAACCCTTTGTTATTCCTATAGGGGTTAAAAAGCTGTCTCAACAAATATAACCAGACAAAGCTAGATAAAAATAGCTACTTTTTGCAAAAACAGTCTTTCGGTACTTCTGGAAAGGTTTAAAGTTGCTTCGACAAAAATGGCCAGTCATAAAGGCAAATGGTAAAAGGTGAACAAATATGGATAAAGTAAATACTTTTACAAAAATGGCCCTTTAGCACTTCCCAGGAAGATTTTAAGGCTGTCTTGGCAAAACAGCTGGAGCATGAGGGCAAGACAGTAAAAGGTGACAAAATTAGGGTTTTTTTTTGAAACATGTGGGCTGAACCCGATGGAGGTTGCCTACGTATCTCACATCCGGTGAGAATCAAACCCGCGTAGTTCGGTGAAACTGGGTACTTTTCTCTTTTGATTTTTATTGAAAATATTACACCTCGCGCCAAACTACTATTTTTTTTTTTTAAAAAAGGTTATTTGCGCTAAACTATGAGAAAGACTCCTTTTTTTTCTTTTTTTAATAATTCCGCTGCGCCAATTTTCTAAAGCCGATCGACAATGCAAGTAAGCCTTCCAAATGATGTATCAAGTAGCACATACATGAACATGATGGTCTCAAATAGGATACCTGTCTTATACGGACCCGGCCCCTGTGTCGAGTTTCGCTAAGTCAAATGCATGTAATGCACATAGAGCGAACCTACAAGGGAAATCCGGTATGAGGTTTGTTCTTCTAGATTTAAATCCTGGTGGTGAAGGTATCTAGACTGGCTTACTCGAGTGAACAACTCGAGCCGAGGAGGGTCAGTGTACCGGTAGCATTGCTTTCCGGCTTAACTGGTGGTGCTCCCCGCCTAAAACATGTGTGACTAAAATCCTTCACCGGGTGACAAGCACCTCGGCTATCTCAAATAAAGCGGGCTATGTCAAGCAATAGTTTTAAAATAAACATGCCATTGGGCTCAAAAGTAATCCCGAAGAATATGAATTGAAACAACGGTCCATTAACGAAGACTGTTCGAGCGCGGGCCTTAAAATTTTCCCAAACGAGAAAGGTATTTAATAGGCCCGCTTCAAGACTTTTAATTAGCTACTGATCCTTGATTCTTACCAAACAGATTTC
Source organism: Nicotiana tabacum (assembly GCF_000715075.1). NCBI lineage: Eukaryota > Viridiplantae > Streptophyta > Magnoliopsida > Solanales > Solanaceae > Nicotiana > Nicotiana tabacum. The sequence goes on along the minus strand of NC_134090.1, from coordinate 156,549,073 downwards.
AAATTAAAAAAAATGACGGCATGCTCAGTTATTTCACGCTATTGCAATATGCACTTGATAATTGAACGCATGGAATAATGATGTGTATCTATTTATTCCTACTGGAGATTGATTACTCAGCACAGGCTAACTAGTTTGATACTAGCTCGAACTAAACTTACTAGTCTAATACTTAACTTGGGCTTGACGTATGATAACATAATCAATTACTTCACGCTGTTCTAACTGCCTGCTAATTTATTACTAACCATACAATCGTTTAATGACTAACTACAAAAGAGGATCTAATACTTAAACAATCCAATAATTCACATGATCTAGCTAACTCGAAATCCATTTTTTCAGTCCAAATACAATCTCATACAGTTCATTCGAATACACCCAGGAGCCTACTAAAATCATGCATTACACTATCAATGTGAACGAAACCAAACTAATTGTTAACTTAATCCAAAATCAGCCAAAAAACAACCAAAATCAGTCTAGTAGTTAAATATAGTTCTTGACAACATAAGTAATCTAATTGGAGTATTAAAACTACAACAATTCTTAATAGGTTCAGATTAACAAAGTTTCTTGTCATTGACTTTCTGGATCATTTATACACTTGAACCAAGATTCCACATTCAACTGGAGACAAGAGTGTACCTGGATTCGAGATTACAATGAAGAAAAAGAGTCAGTCGAGGCAAGCAAGATTAACAGCAGCAATTTGAACTCAACAGCCCCAAATTATGTCAAGCTTGAACCCAGAAACACATATAGAAACCAGGAGTGTTTTGAAAATCGAACAACACTACTCAATAAACCCAAAATCAACTGAACATCAACCAAATGGATCCCAGTTGAAAACCAGCAACAATCTCATACATTGACCCCCAAAAAAAACTGAAAGTGAACTCTTATATGTCTAAGAATAAACCCTTTTTAGTTTGATTCCTGAATTTGATTTCAAAGAACAAACTTCAAACTCAAAACTCTCAACAGACTGATTAAAATCACTAAATATTCTTTGTGTTTTTGACCCTTAAAAAAAGAATTCAGTCTGAACCTTTTTCCTCTTACTTTTCAGTCCAGTCCCAGTCCAGTCCTTCCTCTCCTTCATTTTATAGCCCTCCTCCTCAAAATAAACAGGTTGCCCAGACTTAAAGTATATTTCCTAATCTGTCCTTTCCACCTTTTGTTGTCTAGGCATGGGTTTTCTTATTTAAAAAATCTCCTGAAGTTCAAAAAGTAATGCTTATCCTACTGTACAACAGGTTTCACTACCTATTTCCATGTGCATTCTCAGCTTTTAATATTTTAATTCATCCCACATCTGACTTCCCACCTTTAAAGATGTCAACCAGGATGTATTTGCATTAAGATTCCCTCTTTTGATTAAATTATTCATTAATTTAATGATTCACTACATACTCAACTGGCAGTCCACTCACTCTAAACCTCTTTTTAAGTTTTCAAATCCCAAACTAAACTCTGAAATCTATATTAAAACTGCAGCTATAACCAATTCAAACTCCTAAATTCTGGATTGAACTTCAAACCAAAATCACATCAACAAACAAAAAGAGCTTAGCAGAACATTGAAGCTGAAACTAAAACTGAAATCAAAATTCATTGATGCTTAACAGAAAACCCAATAACAGCATTACCATGAATCAGAACACAAACCTATTGAACCATCCAGGTCAAAATTCCAATCACCAGTGGCACATTATGGGAATGATTAATTCATAATTCCAAATTAAGCTAAATAGAGTGAAGGAAATCCTGCGAATATACTAAACTTAACGAAGATTGATGAATATCAAAGAACAAAGAAGCCACACATCACATATATGGGACAACCTGAACCAATGCCATATATTATTTAAACAAAACAACAAAAGAAACCTACTGAAATGGACTATGAAATCAAGGCATCGATTAAAACTACTATCAAGTTAAACTAACTCACACATAACGAACTAATAAATTGACCAAACAGTTTACAGCATATAAACAACAATTAGAGAAACTGGACCCAATAAACCATCTGATGAGAAGGAGAGAAGTACTGAACAAACGCCCAGAAACAAATCAAAACAAAGATACAATATAAAACAGACAAACAAAACTATAGAAGGAAACAAAAGGAATTAAGAACTTACTGTTGTTTTCTCGGATTCCAATAGTATGCCCTTTCGAACTTGAGTCCTAGTCAGTATTATACGTCTATTTCGTGAGAAATAGGCCTACAATACTGAATAGAAACCAATCGACCCTGATGCTTACGTCTTGAAACGTTGATATCCTAGATCCGTCATTCGACGGTTTTTACTCATGTTCGAGCCAATTTGGTATGTAATCGCAGAAACTATCAAAATCAAAAAAGAAGTGACAATAGTCAGGGATTAAGGACGAGGAAGTAAAGGGGATTATTGGGTATTAGTTTGGGGTTAAGGGGACAGCTAGGGCTTGGAGGGGAGATCTTTGATTGAAGATTCGAGGAGATCCAACGGGATTCGAGGGAATCTGTTGATGGTTTAGGGATGAGGGAAGCCTAGTGGTGGTGTGGTGTTAATTAGGGGTGGATTGTGGTGGTTTCATGGTCAGCTCGAAACTTCGATTGAAGATTCGAGAAGATGTGGGGTGATTCGAGGCGAATGGTTCATGGATTCGTGCTGTGGATGGGGAGATAGCTCAGGGGTGTCCTTTTGGTGGTCACCGGCATTGTTGCCGCCGGGTTTATGGTGAGGGGGTGGAAGGGAGGCGCTAGGGTTCTTGGGGTCGTCTGGTTTGTTGAGAGAGACGAAGAGAGGGGGGTAGCTTAAGGGGGTGTGGGGTGCATTTGAAAGTATATATATGTGATGGGTGAGTGAATCCCAGCTGTTAGATCTGATGAGATCAACGGTTTGGATCACTTCACTTATATAAAACGGGGTCGTTTTGGTTTCAGTGGGGGAACTGGGTCGATCTATGGGAAAACGGGTCGGGTTATGGGGTGAGGTCTTGGACCGTTGGATGAGGATGGATAAACGATCGAGATTTGTTGGTCTCGAAACGACGTTGTCTGATGCGTCTTTGAGAGCTGAAGGTTTGGACCGGGTATAGGTCTTGTTTGGGCCTGATTTTGGCCCAAAAATGAAATGGCCCAGTCCAATTTCTTTTCTATATTTTTTGTTCTTTTCCTTTTTAATTCTTAGTTTAATTCCGAATTTACCAAAATCCTAAAATAAATTATAAAACAACAATTATATTACAAAGACATTAATTGATTCTTAACAATAAATTAACACACAACATCAAATATTAATTAAACAAAATCACACCATTATACAATAAAAATGACAAAATTACCAAAGTAATATTTTTTTTGTGATTTTCATTCCAAATATGATTTAATTAACTCCTAATAGCAAAAAATAAAAATCCTAAATTCATGTAACATATTTTTTTTGTATTTTTAATTAATAAAAATAAACAATCACATACAAAACTATAAATAATTATCCAAAATGCCACGCAAATTCTCAAAAATTGTACACAAAAGAAATTTGTTTTATATTTTTTGATTTCTTTTGGAGTAATTTCTCGTGAAGCAAAAATCACGTGCTCACAACATTGTTAGTGATAATGGTCTTTGGGATACCATAGCGACAAATGATGTTGGAGTGAACGAAATCTACCACTGCTTTCTTGGTGACTACTTTGAAAGTGACGGCCTCCACCCACTTGGTGAAGTAATCAATTGCAACCAAAATGAATCTATTCCCATTTGAATCCTTTGGCTCGATCGGCCCAATGACATCCATTCCCCAAGCAACGAACGACCAAGGAGAGGACATGGGATGCAACTCCGAAGGAGGCGAGAGAATCAGATCACCATGAATCTGGCATTGGTGACACTTGCGAACAAATCTGAAGCAATCTCGCTCCATAGTAAGCCAATAATACCCTGCCCGCAGAATCTTCTTTGCCAAAACATATCCATTCATGTGAGGTCCGCATACCCCTGAATGCACTTCACTCATGATCCGCTCTACTTCTGTAGCACCTATGCATCTCAACAAGTTTAAATCTGGGGTCCTCTTGTACAGAATTTCCCCATTCAGGAAGAAACCATTGGCGAGCCGCCTTATAGTTCTTTTTTGATCTCCTTTGGCATGCTCTGGATATTCTCTTGTTTTCAGGAAACGTTTGATGTCATGATACCATGGTTCACCATCTGGTTCCGTCTCAATTGTATTGCAGTAACCGTGTTGATTCCGAACTTGGATTTCTAGTGGGTCAACATGAGTGTTTCCTGGATAAGGGAGCATCAAGGCTAAAGTGGCCAAGGCATCGACTAGCTCGTTGTGAAACCTGGGAATGTACCTGAACTCGATGGATCTGAATCTTTTGCTCAAGTCTTGCACACATTGTCTGTATGGAATACGCTTGATGTCTCAAGTCTCCCATTCACCTTGGACTTGCCGGATAATCAAGTCAGAATCTCCCATAACCAATAGTTCATGCACATCCAGATCGATGGCCATTTTCAAACCCATGATACAAGCTTCGTATTCTGCCGTATTATTGGTACTGAAGAACTGAAGTCAGGCTGTTACAGGGTAATGATGTCCACTAGGTGAGATGAGGATTGCCCCGATCCCAACTCCTTTGATGTTGACAGCCCCATCAAAATACATTTTCCATACAGGGTGATCGTCTGAAACTACTTCCTCTATTGAGTTGACCTCTTCGTCTGGGAAGTATGTGCTAAGTGGCATCATCAATTGGATTCTCTGCCAAATGATCTGCCAAAGCCTGTGCTTTCATCGCGGTGCTAGTGACATAGACGATGTCGAACTCTGTGAGCAGGATTTGCCATTTTGCGAGCCTGCCAGTGGGCATTGGCTTTTGGAAGATGTACTTCAAAGGAACCATTCTGGATATGAGGTAAGTAGTGTAGGCCAAAAGATAATGTCTCAGCTTCTGAGCGACCCAAGTCAAGGCACAACATGTCCTTTCTAAAAGGGTGTACTTAACCTCATAATTGGTGAACTTCTTGCTCAAATAGTAGATTGCCTGTTCCTTTTCCCCTGTTGCATCATGTTGCCCTAGAACACATCCAAAGGAATTATCCATCACTGATAGATATAAAAACAAAGGCCTACCAGGTTCAGGTGGGACCAGTACATGGGGTTTTGACAGATAATCCTTGATCCTGTCAAAGGCTTTTTGGCAATCGTCCGTCCACTTGATAGCGACATCCTTTTTAGCAACTTAAAGATGGGCTCGCATGTGGTTGTGAACTGAGAAATGAACCTACTTATGTAGTTTAACCTCCCGAGTAAACTCATGATTTCCTTTTTGTTCTTCGGAGGTGGCAAATCTCGAATGGATTTTATCTTATATGGATCCCGTTCAATGCCTCTTTGGCTGACTATAAAACCGAGGAGTTTCCCAAATGGAACCCTAAATGCACACTTGGCTGGATTAAGCTTAAGGTCATACCTTCGAAGCCGTTCGAAGAACTTTTTCAAATTGCACACGTGATCAGCCTGTGTCTTTGATTTTATGATGACATCATCGACATATACTTCAATCTCTTTATGCATTATGTCGTGAAAAATGGTGGTCATGGCCCTCATGTAAGTTGCCCCTATATTATTTAAACCGAATGGCATGACCCTGTAACAATAAGTACCCCATGGAATGGTAAAAACGGTGTTTTAGAATTTGGTGGTACCCAGCATAGCAATCCACAAATGATTGTATCTCATGCTTTGCGCAATTATCTACAAGAATGTGGATATTTGGCAAAGGAAAATTATCCTTTGGACTTGCTTTGTTCAGGTCCCTGCAGTCAACACAGACTCTGGTCTTTCCATCCTTCTTTGGCACAAGCAAAACATTCACCACCCAGGTAGTGTATCGGACAGCTCTGATCACATTGGCGTTCAGTTGCTTCATTATTTCCTCTTTGATTTTGTCACTCATATCTGTTTTAAATTTTCGTTGCTTTTGTTGGACTGGTGGAAAATCAGGATACGTAGGAAGCTCATGAACCACTAGATCGACACTTAAACCCGACATATCATCGTAAGACCAAGCAGACACATCTCTGTATTCAAATAAAAGTTGAATCAAGGCATCTCTGGTTTTTTGTTCGGTGTGAATGCTTATCTTCATTTCTCTAATTTATTCAAGACTTCCGATATTAATTGGCTCAGTTTCATTGAGGTTGGGCTTAGTCTTGTTTTCAAATTGTCCCAACTCTCTTTTTATTTCCTCAACAACCTCATCTTTATCATATTCCACATCTTGATGCATTATTTTGATATTAGACAGCTTTTTAAGATCTGGGCGTGAATTCCTCATGCATGTCATGTTATTAAAGCCGACATTAACAAAACTGAAATGGAAATAAAATGACAAGAATTAGGAAAAGGGAAAGACACAAAACTTAATACAAAACTGAACTGCATTTCATTGAATTCGAAAGGATAGAAGGGTTAACATTAAAATAAAACAATCACACTGAGATGTTTGGATTACAACCCTGAAAGTAACCCAAAAATACAAAAAAGAAGCTGCAAAAGCAAACTACCAAGACTCTTTCCTTGTGGGGAGAGGAGTTGCTTCCCAGTTGGTGAGCATGGTGTCTGGGTCAATTAGTTGCATATCGGCACGACTAGTGCCTTTACCGGCCTAGGTCATATTCACTTCAGAAAACATCTGGCTGAGACCATGGCAAATTTCATCAATGTTTGCATGCACCGAGGAATTTTGAACCTCTTAGAGTCGTGGCTTGACAAAAGTATAGAAAATGTGAGGGATAGGTTGTTGCAAGACCCATCCATATTTTTTGTGGTGCTTGGCTTTGTTTTTGTCTGCTTGTGTTGGCCTGAAGCCTAAACCAAAAGTACCCCAATTATCGAACGGAGCAATAGGCTCTGAAATTCCTTTCAATGATGCCCCCAAGCCTTTCCCTGGCTCATAACCTTGTCTCATTATAACCGGAACCACCATTATAGATGTGGTGGAAAGACGAGGATGCAGAATGGGCTTTCCTTCCTCAACATGGTCCACAGAAACCACTTCGAAAGCTTGATAGACAATGGACTTACACCCTTCCTTGGCCTCAATGCACGGGATTAATGGGTCTTTATAAATAGATGACTCGTCTTCTCCGTGAACAATAATCTCTTGCCTATTGTGTTCGAACTTGACCATCTGATGCAATGTGGATGGCACAGCTCGAGCTATATGGATCAATGTCCTTCCAAGAAGAAAGTTATAAGAAGTATCCATGTCCACTACTTGGAAGACAATTTCAAAGTCAACCGGCCCAATCATCATAGTGAGGTTGATCTCCCCAATGGTATCTCTCGCTGAACCGTCAAAAGCCCGGATGCGAATATTGCTGGGTCAGATTCTGTCTGTGTTGATCTTCATGCCTTGCAAAGTAGAGAGAGAGCATACATCTACACTCGAGCCTCCATCGACCATGACTCGCTTTACGTAATGCCCCTCACATTTGATGACCAGGTGCAAAGCCCTATTGTGCCCGGCTCCTTCCTCGGGAAGTTCATCATCAGTAAAGGAGATTCTGTTTACCTCAAAAAATCTATTGGCCATCTTCTCCAACTCATTCACTGTGGTCTTCTCTGAGACATGTGCCTCGTTTAAGGTCTTGATTAGTACACGGACATGCTCTTTTGAGTGTAGGAGCAGAGATAGTAGAGAGATTTGGGCAGGAGTCCTTCTTAGTTGTTCAATGATTGAGTAGTCATGAACTTTCATCTTTTTCAAAAACTCTTCTACCTCTTCTTCCGTGACAAATTTCTTTATTGGCAATTGTCCCTCTCTGATTTGCTTGGCCTTCCTCAACTCCTCTGGAGAGTAACACCTCCCTGATCGAGTCAAACCTCCAGTTTCCCCCACTTCTTCTATGATTTCCTTGCCTTTGTACGTCATCACAGTTTTGTTGTAGTTCCAAGGAATGATTTTTGTATTTGTCACAGGGGGTTGCATGGCAGGTCTGATTATGATCGGCTCTGTTATACCGTTTGTACTGCCCTGTTTCTGCCTTGTGATGGGGTGGCCTCCAAGGACATACAACCTTGGGCTTGGAACATTAGAGCGAACTTCCAATCTCGTGACCTTGGGAACAAATAAAGTTACATTTTGTGAACTCGGGGCGCCTTTCACAAACAATGGCACATCTTGGATCGGACTTACATCCCATTTGGTTCCCTCTTGAATTGTTCCCATGGTCATCACTGCCCGATTAAATGGCTTGCATTCCAGATCTCGTCCAATCATTCCTACAAAATGAACATCGTTGTGTGCTGGCAATGGGTTGTTTGTAACCTTGGGAGGTTCTTTGCCATTTGTTACCACAATCAACTTTTCAGTGATGAGTCTTTCTATAGCTCTTTTTAGAGTCCAACAGTCATCCGTGTTATGCCCCGAGGCACCTGAATGATATTCACATCTAGAATTTGCTTGAAATCCATGTGAATCGGGATGCATATGGTGGGGAGCGATGGGTCCAATCATGCCCATCTGTTTCAGATTCTGAAAAAGACTAGAGTATGGTTTAGCCAATAGGGTGAATTTTTCCACCGGCCTCTGCTCTCGACCGTAATCTTGCTTGGGACGAGCATTGTAGGGTGCCCAAAAATTTTGTTGCTGAGGTCGGGGGGCCCTCGGATATGGTGCCTGTACCTGTTGATTAGGAGGCCGAGCATATGATTGAGCATTGAACACTGTATATTGCGGTGGGCCCATAGAGTATTGAGGAATCGGCGGGGGATAATAATGTTGAGGTTAGCTGGATTGCCCCTGCTAAAATTGCACATAATAAACTCCTTAGATCCCGAAGCCATCATGGACCCTTCATCTCTCTTCTTTCTATTTGCCAAACCTCCCGACCCAGTTAGGATAGCTTGGGTGGTGGCTTTGATAGCAGCTTGACTTACAATTCTACCGGTCTTGAGGCCATTTTCGACCATCTCCCCTATTTTGATTGCTTCTGCAAAAGGTCTACCCATCGCAGACATCATGTTCTGAAAGTATTCAGGCTCTTGAGCTTCCAGAAAAACAATGATCAACTCGTAGTTATCCATGGGTGGCTTAACTCTAGCCGCTTGCTCCCTCCATTTGATGGCATATTCCCTAAAACTTTCGGTCGGCTTTTTCTTCATATTGGACAAAGAATTACGATCCGGCGTAATATCAATGTTGTATTGGAATTGCTTGACGAAGGGCTAGGCCATGTCGTCCCAGACATGCCAGTGACGGATGTCCTGGTCAATGAACCACTCAGAGGCTACCCCTATAAGACTTTCTCCAAAATATGCCATCAACAATTCTTCTCTTCTGCCTGCACCCCTCAGCTGGTTGCAGTACCTTTTCAAGTGGGCGATAGGGTCGTTGTGTCCATCATACTTCTCGAATTTTGGGGGCTTGAAACCTGGTGGCAAATGGATGTGAGGGAACATACACAGATCATTGAACGAGACACTTTTGTGACCACCTATTCCCTGTATGTTCTTTATGTTTTGTTCAAGACTTTTCACTTTCCTGGCTATCTCATCCGGCTCACTTGTCTTTGTAGGCTTTTCATTTTCCGCTGGTGACTCGTACTGAGGAGTCTGATTGTAGGTAGCTGAGGCCCTAAAATCTATGTTTGGGGAGTAGTATTGGCCATCATAAACCTGAGGTAGTGGCTCGTTATTGGGTCTCGTCACAGGTGGTGGCAGTGGTATTGTATATACCAGTGCGCCAGACACAACTAGAGGGGTGTTCCTAAATGGTGCGACTGGAGGTCGCATATTAAAAGTACTGGGGGTAGCATGAAGGCTTTAGTTTGGCACATACCCTGGTGGTAGAATGGGATCGCTCCTTGCATGGAGCGGTGTCTGAGTAGCCTGGGGTATGGTGGATGTTCCCTCTGAAGGACCCTGGGGTGGAGGTCGACCGGAAACCCAAGATTGATATACATCTGACAGTTGTTGTCTCAACTCTTATTTCTTCCGACTCTTGTTCAACTGAGTGACCCTGCGGATTGTCACTGACCAACTCGATTTCATCGTTGTTATCCATTACTACTGGTCCCTTAGATCTTGTGAAGTAATGATGTGCTGCCAGATTCACCACAAACCAACCACCTTAAACTTACTCTCTATAAGGGACAACAAACGTGTTAGGGTTAGACATTTTATAGATATGAATTACACATAACATGCCATGCTCCTAACATCATCACCGTTTCTAAAATACATTTTGGAAGGCTTCATGTTTCATTCCGGCTTATCAAGTTGCTTCTTATTGGCGCCTTCCCCCCTTTTTTTATCAAGTTACACTCCCCCCATTTTGATCCCAGCTTAGATTCATTGAAAAATATTTTGATCGAACCTTTTGTGAGTTGCCTACGTATCATGTCGCCGCATGAATCAGATCATTACGTAGTTCAGGGACATGGCCTTTTTTTTTACAAAACAAGCATCTTTTGGGTTCATTTTCGAATTTTTCTAAACAAAATCTTTTTCTTATATATATATTTTATTTTTTATACAAGACTCAAGAAGAAGCAATTGCATAAAGATAAACAAGACCAGAGTTGACTCAAACAGACTTTTTAGGATAAAACGCAAAACTACGAGACTCAAAACACCAAAAGACTCTTACAGGATCAAGAATAACAAAGGACTGATAACTAAAAAAAAGGACTTTGATCTTTGCAGTAGAAATCCACCAGCATCGCTGTAATCAAGGCGCTTTTTCCTGCGGCTGACCCCCAACATTGCGGTATATTCTTTCCAGGTCAGCAGATATATGACGAGCAACGTTCAATGATACTTCTGCAAGCCGCTCAGGCGTCATTCCCTGACAACTCCTGCACGCTCTTGAGGTATATGTGGCTACCTTGAGGATCTTTCCCTTAATGTATTCCTGACCCACATGCAACTCTTGATTTTGCTGACCACGAGTCTCAGCTAGATACAGTGCATCCTGCTCGTGGCCCAAGGCCATATCTTTCTGGCGCCAAACTTCTACCAACTCTACTTCTAACTGATTGATCACCTTTTGGTAGTCGTGCCTTTCTATTTCAAACTCCGCGATCTGGCTCTCCTTGCTTGACTCAACTTCCCCTATCTGATCCCTCAGACCTTGGATTAATGGAGCAAAACCTCTACGCTCTTGATCACGAACTACCCTGAACTGGGCTTCTTTCTCTTCTTATTGTTGAGCGGTTGTGACTATGTTCTTCTTTAGAATTTGGGCTTTGAGTGATCGTTTCTCTCGTGCCTATTGAGCCTTTTCCCGCTCAAAATCAACCTGTTGTACGTCCATGGCTGTCTCTAGAATGACCTTATCTTCTTGTAAAGTGTCAATACGAGATTGAAACTCTTGTGCAGCTTCCCTTCTGGTTTCTCTAACTCTGACCTCGATCTCCTTCTCCCAATCAATTGCGTGCCATATGGATCTTTCTGTCCTTTGCTCGGTGATAGCCTGGTTGTGAAACCACTCAAGGTATGCGAGGCTTACCTCCCCATGTTCACGATCAGCTACCATATCGTCTAAATCAGAAAATCGACCACCAAACCAAACCTTTTGTGCATATGACTCCCTTGGAGGTTCCTCTCCCTTGAATTCCCACACGAACGGGCGCATGTCCTCAATTGGGGGCCTCTTTTGCTGTCTCCCTAACTGGCGCATGACACATAGAGGCGCGTAGGGTTGGAAACCTCTGAAACCCATGAGTATGAAGAACGCGATACGTCGACATATGCATGACCCTAGTAGAAGGGAACCAATAATAGTTCCAAGTGATTCTATCAGCATTCAATGAACCAAGTAATTTCTGCCAGGCCCTCACCCCCTCTGGAAGATTACAACTTGCGACCCTGTCTGGGTGACATCCAATGTAATTCAACCAGTTTTCATTGAAATCTATTACTATTGGATGATGATAAAGGTGCTCTATGAACCACATCTGCAGCAGAATGTTGCATCCCTCGAAGTAATCTTCACCCTCTTGGCAGCGGGTCAAAGCTCGAAAAATATCTCCCAAAATCATGGGAAGAATGGTATGATCCTCGCTACTTTGCAAATATGAGACCACCGCAACCAATCGAATTCTGATGCGCCTACCACGCTCTGGAAAGACCATGATCCCTAGAAATGATATCATGAACGCGAAGATTCTCAACTCCCTCCAAGCGTCGTAACTCAACTGGTTGACGAATTCTATGCCCGAGAAATTTTCGAACCCTTTCTCGTCCCCAAACATGTCATAGAGATATTCCAACAGAACCCAACCTTCATTTAAGCAAACCATTGGAATTCGACGGAGGCATAATTTCTTTAAAAAGTTGTTCACACCAACATTTCTCGGAGCAGCAGGCTTTTTCCCACGAAGGTCTCTCCCCAATCCGGTGAGCCCACCTAATTTTTCCAATGTGGGCGTCATTTCACAATCTTTGAACCTGAAGACATTGTTCGCGGGGTCCCAATAACCCACTAGAGCCTCGATTAAATCTCTGTTAGGCTTAATTCCCATGATGTTTGTGAGGAACTTGAGGTGCTTAAATACTTGATTTTGTTCCCATGTAGCAAAACTAGCCCACCAATTACAGAGACTACTCGGGGTCTTATCTCTGATCAAGAACATAGGAGGTGTCTCGTCCCTTACCCTTTTCTGACTGCTTCTTTGTGAAAACTCATGGTGATCCTAAGAGTAAAATAAAAAGGGTTAGGACTTACCTAAACTATATGCAAATTATGATCATTCATTATTATTATTTTTTTGGCCAATTTAGGACTCGATCTTTTTTTTTAATTACAATATATATTTTGAAATTACCGGACACAAAAGTTGAGATGATAAAAGCAGAAAAATGGCTATTATTACAAAACGGCCCTTTAATACTTCCATAGAAGGCATAAAGGATGTCTCAGCAAAAAACAGCCAAACACAGGAACAAAATGATAAAAATAGACAAAATAATAAAAAAAACTATTTTTACGAAAATAACCCTTTGTTATTCCTATAGGGGTTAAAAAGCTGTCTCAGCAAATATAACCAGACAAAGCTAGATAAAAATAGCTACTTTTTGCAAAAACAGTCTTTCGGTACTTCTGGAAAGGTTTAAAGTTGCTTCGACAAAAATGGCCAGTCATAAAGGCAAATGGTAAAAGGTGAACAAATATGGATAAAGTAAATACTTTTACAAAAATGGCCTTTAGCACTTCCCAGGAAGATTTTAAGGCTGTCTTGGCAAAACAGTTGGAGCATGAGGGCAAGACAGTAAAAGGTGACAAAATTAGGATTTTTTTTGAAACATGTGGGCTGAACCCGATGGAGGTTGCCTACGTATCTCACATCCGGTGAGAATCAAACCCGCGTAGTTCAGTGAAACTGGGTACTTTTCTCTTTTGATTTTTATTGAAAATATTACACCTCGCGCCAAACTACTAATTTTTTTTTTTAAAAAAGGTTATTTGCGCTAAACTATGAGAAAGACTCCTTTTTTTTCTTTTTTTAATAATTCCGCTGCGCCAATTTTCTAAAGCCGATCGACAATGCAAGTAAGCCTTCCAAATGATGTATCAAGTAGCACATACATGAACATGATGGTCTCAAATAGGATACCTGTCTTATACGGACCCGGCCCCTGTGCCGAGTTTCGCTAAGTCAAATGCATGTAATGCACATAGAGCGAACCTACTAGAGAAATCCGGTATGAGGTTTGTTCTTCTAGGTTTAAATCCTGGTGGAGAAGGTATCTAGACTGGCTTACTTGAGCGGACAACTCGAGCCGAGGAGGGTCAGTGTACCGGTAGCATTGCTTTCCGGCTTAACTGGTGGTGCTCCCCGCCTAAAACATGTGTGACTAAAATCCTTCACCGGGTGACAAGCACCTCGGCTATCTCAAAGAAAGCGGGCTATGTCAAGCAAATGCCCAATTTTTAATTTCAAGAAGACTCAGAGGGGGTGCGTGAGAAGCTAGTTTATGTGTACAGTTCAACAATATCGAAGCAGTAAAAAGCGAACAGGCAGCACATTAGGCACAAATAAATCACAATATATACAAAATTTATAAAGCCAAATAAAAAGTCATCATGTATAAGCTCGAATTCTTAAAAGGTCCCCAGCAGAGTCGCCAGAGCTGTCACACCCCTTTACTACCCCTCCAGAAGATAATGTGTGTTATGGATTGTGGGTTAAAGAGTTTTTTCCAATTAAAGTGACAAATTTGAAATAGGGATTATTTTGTTATTCAGAGTCGCCACTTGAAATTGATTTTTGGGTGTTCCAAGTCACCTTTTATTTGATCCCTATTCAAAGGAAAGTTTGGCTCTTTTATTATTGATATGCGAAAACAAAGTCCGGGTAAGGAATTCTATTAACCGGGAAGAAGGTGTAAGGCATTCCCGAGTCCCGTGGTTCTAGCACGGTCGCTTTATTGACTATATTTGGCTTATACTATTTTTTGGATAACTTGTGTTTTATTGGTTCTCATCTTTTACCTATGTTCGCTTTATTGCTTGATTAAAATTATGAAAAAAAGTTATCTTGAAATAAGTTACGCGTTCTAATACTTATTTTGTTACATATCACAATTATGCCACGGAGACCATACACATAGCCATGATATTTAATTATTTAAAGCGCACCTAAATAAACTAGCGCACTTGAAGTATTTTCCTAAACTAATTTAAGATTATTGTAAGGCCAAAAGTTATGGAATTGTTTGTGGAAAAAGTGTATGATTTTAGATATTTGAATAAATAAATTATCATATACCAATACCCTACATCCCAACAATTGAAGCCTAAACTTATTAGTGTCCAAATCTTCCAAACTTTTAGCAAGTTTAAATACTATATTTTCAGAAACATGATTAAACATATAACATTTAAGTATTGATTTACATTATTATTTATAAAGTTTAAAGATAAATAAATAAAATCACATAAAATAAGATAAAAAAAGAGGGAAGAATAAACCTTTTAATGCAAGATTTCCAATTAAATGAGTCTCCAAGAATATGTACAATAACTCAGACGAACGCCGAACAAGCATAAACAAAGATGATCATCAAAGCCGGTGAACAGAGCTCCAACGGAATCCTCGACCTTGACTGTTAACACCACTCTTTGGCGTGTAAAAGGGGATGTTTTGAAGTATTTTTTGTTGGGTTTTGGGGTGTTGAATTGTTGGAAATTTTCGAAAGAAAGAATAACACGAGTAGAAATTGTCGTAGCGTAGAAGAAGAAAAAAAATTTGTTTCTCTCAATTCTCCCCTCTCTTTTCTCTCCTTTTTTTTTCTTCTCAGATTCTCTCTTCTATTTATAGCAAAATTTTCGAAATTTTTCAGATTTTTTATTTATTTTTTGAAAAATATTTTATTATTTTTTAATTAAAAGAAATCCCACTTACAATTTGCTTTTCTTTTTTATAAAAATAAATCCCACCTTTATTTACTTTTATTTTTTAAATTCCAACTTTAATTACTTTTATCTTATTTAAAATCTCACTTTTTTTTTACTTTTAAAAGAGGATTCCACTTATTTTACTTTTCTTAAAAAAACAATCCACTTTCTTTTGCTTTTCTTATTAAAATTCTACTTTCTTTTACTTTAATTTATTTTAATTTTCAGCTACCTTTATATTTATTTTTTAATTCACACTTTCTTTACTTTTTATTTTTTTAAAATTTTCACAAAACTTTACCTTTAATTTTCCACTTTCTTTTACTTTTTAAAAGAGAATTCCACCCACTTTTACTTTTTTTTATTCCATACTTCCCTTTTTCTTTTTTTTTATATCTCACCCGAAAATTAAAAAAAACTAATATTTTTCGGATTTTTTTTATTATTTAAAAAAAAAAAATAATAGTAATAGTAATAATTCACCTTTTAAAATTTTGTATTTTTACCGTATATTAAAAAGTGTAACAAAGCTAAAAATTGTAGGTTAAAACCCCTAAAATATTTACATAGAAGAAGTGACAAAAAATTAAATATTGTCAAAAATTAGGTGCTCACAACTTATGTTGTGAAATTAGTCGAGATGCGTACAAGCAAGTTCAAATATTATGGCTATTAAGAAAAGTAACTACATCAGCTATAGGATGACTTTGTTGACAACTATATTATTCTAGGGTCAAATAGTGTTGTGAGCCTCTACAAACTTGTTTTTAGTTTTATGATCCTATCTTTTTTTTTAACACACGGAAGATTTGCTTTTACACATAAAAGATCTAAAAAGACGCTTTCTTAATTTTAACATTGTAAATGGTAAAAATAGTACGGGGTAACCAGTTTTCAGATTGGTAATTGAAAAATAGCCAGCATTTGTAAAGTTAATGAAAAATAGTCACTTTTTTGCTGAAACACAGAAAGTTCCAGCATAATGTGCATGATTATGGAGCTCATACGTATAAACAACAACAACAACATACCCAATAAAATCCCATAAGTGAGGTCTGAGGAGAGTAGAGTGTACGTGGACCTTACCCCTACCTCGAAAAGGATAGAGCGGCTGTTTTTGAGAGACTCTCGGCTCAACAAGAGAGACAATAATATCAGAAAAGAAACAAAAGAAAAGGCATGTAACAACAAAAGATGCCAGAAAGAAAATAACAACAACGAATAAATGAAAGGACAATAACACAAAATTATGCAAAATAACAATGTGAATACAATATAGACCACTAACAAACCTAAACAAAACTCTATCAGACTACCCGGTACAAAGAGGGAAGAACTCTCGACCACCTCCTAGCCTACCACCCTAATGTTCGACCTCTTCATGTTCCTATCAAGAGCCATGTCCTCGGAAATCTGAAGTTGCGCCATGTCCTGCCTGATCACCTCGCCCCAATACTTCTTAGGCCGCCCTCTTCCTTTTCTCGTACCTGCCAAAGTCAAACCGCTCACACCTCCTAATCGGTGTATCTAGGCTTGTCCTCCGCACGTGTCCGAACCATCTAAGCTGCACTTCCCGCATCTTGTAGTCCACGGGAGCCACGCCCACCCTCTCCCGAATATCTTCATTCCTAATCTTATCCAGCTTAGTGTGCCCACACATCCATCTCAACATCCTCATTTCTGCTACTTTCATCTTCTGGATATGTGAATTCTTGACTGGCCAACACTCAGCTCGATACAACATGGACGGTCTAACCACTACTCTATAGAACTTACCTTTGAGCATAATATGTTGGAACTCCAGCATACGGAAAGTTCGAACATAATATGTTGGTTTATGAAGCTCTTGCATATAAATCCCACATTTAATGTTGGAACTCCAGCACATTATGAAATTCCAGCATATTATGCTGGAAGCTCATATGTAAAAGAATCGAACTCCAACATACAGTCAGACCTCTCTATAACAACATTTTTATATAACAACAATTCACTACAAAAATCACGGCTTTTCGGAATCGGCTTTTATGTTATGTTATAATATATGTCCTTTATAACAACACCTCACTATAGCAGCCAAAAAATATCGGAACAAACGAGGCTGTTATAGAGAGGTTTGACTGTATTATGCTGGAATATTTCCGAATTTTTAAGGGTGTTTTTGTTCAGATTTTATCTTTATATAAAAAAGTGATTAAATTTCGATCACTTTTAAAACTGTGGCTATTTTTCAATCATCAGTTATAAATCTAGCTATTTTTTTTCCCCTCGTAAGTGTCCATAAAGGCCCCTAAAACACAATATAGTGTCTTTTACAAAGTCACAAGTAAATAATGGAAAATAAAAATAGCAACAGAAGCCACTTTATTGTAATAGTTACTTTTCACATGACTTTGTGGGCATTTTATCAGTCGTACTAACTAGAGAGACCACATTTACTATACTACTACTAGTATGGACTCTAAATATTAAATATTTACTTCTACTACTAAATTAAATTTTTTTAATATGTCTTCTACTTCAATTAATAGGATGGTCCATATTTAGAAATTTCAAAATCTTGATAATATTTGTATTTCAGTTCAACTCTCGTAATTAATGAAATTTGTAAATCAATTTTTCTATTTCTGAAAAGGTCAAACATATAAAAATATCCAATAAAGTATAAAGGAATAACTCATTTACTATTTTTATCTTTCTTTTTTTTCGAATCCCATCCCTCTATTATAATAATAAAGTCGAGGACGAATCCAAAGCAAAATTGATCGATGAGGCTTGGTCGAAACTCAGTATATAATTTCTTCCTTTTAGAGAATCATACTTGGAATTTAACAATTTGAAAGATCGGAATCTATTGGGTTATTTAAATTTTAAATTTTCAATGCACCATTTTTTTCAATCAAACTATTACTTTAACAATTTATTTGCTATTATCATAATCCTAATATATAACGTACACCGACATTTTAACATTAATTTTCTCAAATACTTCATACTCTGTATTATATATCATTAACTTGTTTAATTTTTTATATAAATCCAGATGCAAATTTTCAAGTTCTTTTTGAGTTAAACATACATATTTAAAATATAAAAAAAGGACTGCTCGATACATTAAGTTTCCGTTATGCGTGGGGTCTGGGAAGAGACCGGATTGCAAGGATTTATTATACGAAGTGACGAAGTTAGGAATTTTCCCAAGGGTATTCAAATTTGAAAGAAGTGAAGAAAAATTCCTGACAAAGGGTATTCAATATGTGTTATATACATCTAAAACGTAATATTTTACATAAATACACAGTGCAATTTTTCGACGAACCCTTGTGACCATGTGGCTTCGCCACTGATTATACATAACCTTATCCTGTATTTTGCAAGAGGTTGTTTTCACGGTTCAAACTCGAAGTCCAGAGAAGGGCCGGATCACACAGATCTATTTTACGTAAATTTAGAACTATATTATAAATTTATAATTTACGTTAGTTAATTAAATACTTAAATAATAATAGTGTCACAAAATAAACTAGTACTAGAAGAGGGTATTTAATAAGACTTGAAAGTAAAATAAAAGGAAAAAAGAAAAGAAAAGAAAAGAAAGGCCGCTACATCGCCCTCTTTTTTCCTCTTCTATCATTTCTTTTGAGCTACAGTACCAGACCTTTCATCCTCCTCGTTTATACTCTTCACTTCCCCCCAAACAAATTATTCTTCTGGGTCTCAAACGATGGTTACTTTAACTTTCTGTTGAGTAAGTTACAAATCCAAGATTTTCCCTTCTTTTAATTTTGTACATAACATAAACTGTGTGTGTATTTATTTTTACTGTGTGGATTTACTTAGAGACTGTGAAAATATATTCAGACACTCACTTTAGCAGTTGGGTTTTTTTGAATCTTAAAAAAATATGAACTTTTTTTGAAATTATTGTGTCTTTTTTGAGTTTGGGTTTTTTAGATCTTGGCTTGTTACTGTTTATGTGTTATGCTGCTAGGTTCTTGTTCTGAATCTCAGATTTGTAAAAAGATTTAATTTTTTCTTTTTTAAAATAAAGCAAAATGGGTGCTTAAAGATTAATATAGCTGACCCAACTTGTGTCGGATTGAAGTTTAGCTGGTTGATTGGTTAATATTCAGTAAATGGTTATGTGGAGTATTTTGACTTAGTTTGACTTATTGTTTGTTTAACTGTTTTTTGCAGGTGAAATTTGTGGTTTGAAAGTTGGGGTTTTTAGCTTTAGTTTAGTGTGGTTCTGTTTACTGAATTGGGTCTGCTTTTCTTGGTTTTTGCCTTTTTGGGTTAGTTTTACTGGATGTGAACTTAAAAGTCAGAAGTTTAAAAGATTTTAGGGATTTTAGTATCTTGAAGTTTTACTGTGGCTGTTAGACATTGCCCCTAGTTTTTGATTGTTGGAATGCCGGGAAAGGAAGATGCCTCGGCTGGTGGGGCTGATGGTGGTTCTCAGGAGCCATGCCAACTGATAAATGGTCGGAGTAGAATGTACTGGCGGTCAGCATCATGGTCGTCTTCGAGGACTTCACTGCCTCCGCTGAACCCGGATATTGATAGGGATGGATTGGATCCTAATAATTCGCAGGGTAAGAGGCCTTTAACCCCTAGATCACAACAGAGTTTCAAGGCTAGGTTGTGTCTTCCACCTTTGCAGCCATTAGCAATTGCTCGTAGAAGTCTAGATGAGTGGCCGAGAGCAGGATCTGATGATATTGGAGAGTGGCCACTTCCTTCTACCCCAAGTGGGAGGGATTCCAGTAGCAACAGTGAGAGGCTTAAGCTGGATTTGTCTAACATACATAGAAATCCAGAGACGAATGGCGGGCTTGTGAGAAGAGAAAAGATTGCTTTCTTTGATAAAGAGTGTTCAAAGGTGGCAGATCACATTTATCTTGGTGGGGATGCAGTTGCACGAGATAAGGATATACTAAAGCAAAATGGGATTACCCATGTTCTTAACTGTGTGGGGTTTGTATGCCCTGAGTATTTTAAGTCTGATTTCGTGTACCGGACATTGTGGTTGCAGGATAGCCCGTCAGAAGATATTACGAGCATTCTTTATGATGTTTTTGACTACTTCGAAGATGTCAGGGAGCAACATGGAAAGGTTTTTGTTCATTGCTGCCAAGGGGTCTCTCGGTCAACCTCGTTGGTTATAGCTTATCGTATGTGGAGAGAAGGACAAAGTTTCGACGACGCCTTTGAGTATGTAAAGGCAGCAAGGGGTATTGCCGATCCAAATATGGGTTTTGCCTGCCAGTTGTTACAATGCCAAAAACGAGTTCACGCCTTTCCTTTGAGTCCAAGTTCATTGTTGAGGATGTACAGAGTCGCACCTCATTCTCCATACGATCCTTTGCATCTCGTCCCAAAAATGTTAAATGACCCCTATCCTTCAGCATTAGATTCCAGAGGTGCATTTATTATACATATACCTTCTGCGATATATGTTTGGATCGGTAAGAAATGTGAAACAATCATGGAAAGAGATGCCAGAGGGGCTGTCTGCCAGATTGTTCGTTACGAGAAAGTGCAGTGCCCGATCATAACGGTTACAGAAGGTGAGGAACCTTTGTACTTCTGGGATGCTTTCTCCAATTTCCTGCCGTTGACGGACAAATTAAAGAATGGAGGGGATGTTGTTGACTCATCAAGTAAGGTCTGTCCAGGGGAAAGAAAGGTGGATATGTACAATGTTGACTTTGAGATTTTCCAGAAAGCTACTTCAGGCGGCTTTGTGCCTCCTTTTGCGTCATGTGAGACTGATCATGAAACCCGCCTTCCCGTTAGAGAAAGTTCCTGGAGCCTGCTAAGGCGAAAGTTTGTGTCTGGGAATATGAGGGATTTTGTCTTTTCATCAAAGTCAGGCATCTCTAGAATCTATCCTGATTCTATGTTTATAACATTAGATAATTGTGCAGCTAAACAGCTACATTCTTCTTCTATGTTGTCCTCGTCGTCTTCGTGTTCATCTTCTTCGCCATCTACAATATCCTTATCTTCAACGTCATCTTCGTCTTCATCGTCATCAACCTCGTCACCTCCTTATCTCTCTCCGGACTCTATCTCGTCTGATTCGAGCATCAATTCAAAATGTCTGTCTGATTCTCCGGTGGTATCACCTTCAGTTATCTCTTGTGCAGATTTAACTTCTTCAACTCCATCTAACTCCAGTGTGTCTGTTCTCCCCTCCAAGATTTCTCCACAGTCCATATCTAAAACTTCAAAGTATATTGATGTCAACTTCACTTCCCAGGCTTCTTCACAATCATCTCCTGTGTTATCTAAAAAGTTTCCCCTTTCTATTGCGGAGCGGAGAGGTAGCTTGTCTAAGTGTCTCAAGCTGCCAATGCTGACTGATGATTTTGAGAGGAAAGCTGGTCCTCCAAAGAGTGTTGCCAATGAACAAGGCCATGGCATTGGTATAGCAGAAGCGATAAATGATTTTTCAAAAGAATCATCTACTTTGGGAGAGATTTTACAGTCCCCACAAGAGATAAATGGGAGTAAAATTGATGAACTGCACAGGTCTTTAGGTACTTTAAGTATTGTTAATCCATCTGATAAAGAAACTGATTTGTTTAGTGGCTTTCATGAGTCGTGGGAGGAAACACCATGCAATGAAAGGAGCTGCACGGCTGTTTCAAATGGAATTGCGGATACCGGTGCAGCATCTTGTTACCTAGTGCAACCAGTTGTATATCGTTGGCCTGGCTTGGAGAAACTTGCTAGTTGTAGCATAGATGATTTGGATTCTAAGGGTGCGTATATTTTCGTTATTCCAACTTCAGGTTTTGGAAAAGATGCAGGTAGAACTGTGTATGTTTGGGTAGGAAGGTCTTTTAGTTGTGAGACTAGCAAGATTCGGCAAGTAAACCGCAAAGGGCTTGATGATCCAGGAGGGATTGACTGGAAACAGGCTGCTACTGATGTTCTTCATCATATGGTTTTGCCAATTGACACTAACATTAAGGTATATCTCTAGTTCATACTCTTGTACTATTGTTGTTGCTTCGTTTCTTGATCTAAGTTCTAGAGCCTCTACTGTTCTCACAGTTTTCATGTATGTTCTTTCTTTGTTTCGGCCACTCGTAGTTTTTTGATGTATGGGTTCTTCTGTGTTTCAGCTGTAACATCCCCCCCACGAACCCGAACCCGAACCCGAACCCGAAAAAAAGAAACAAAATGAAAGCATTTTTATATTAGTATGTGGCTAGAATCAGGAAATTGCTCTTCATCCTTCACCTTTGAGCTTCTCTAGCTTTTAGTTTTTTTCCTGATCAGTCTGTAATTTTTAGTTAATTTAGCATAAGATATAGAGCCCGTTTGGATTGGCTTAAAAAAAGTGGCTTTCAACAGAAATAGATTTTAAGCCAAAAAGCAACCAGCTTATTACTTTGGCTTGTTTTAAGCAGTTTCTAACTTATTTTAAGCACTTTTTAACTTTGTCGAATAGTGGAAAAAGCTAAAAAGAGCTTAAAAGCTGATTTGACCAGCTTAAAAGCCAATCCAAACACCCTCATATTTTCTCATATGATGCCTGTAGTCTTCTTGCCCCAATACCAGCGTTCTAAGAAAAGTGTTTTGTGCTTGTCCTTGATCAATTTTCTTATGAAGGCATATTTTAGCATTGAATTCAGTGCGAAGCTTGTCGTTGCTTTTGATTGATGGGTTAATTAATAGCATGGGGTACTTCATCTAGTGGATATAGAGCATTTGGTAATGTTACAAGAATTCAGAGTTGAAACTGCATGTTATGTTCGTGGAAAAGCAGAAGCGCAATTTGCATGTCCTTACAATTCCCTCGTCTATATTTATTTAAGATTACTATCAGATAGTAGCTTTGCTAATTTGTTGGTTGCATAAGCACTCACAAGTTGCAAAAGATGTGTATTTTTCTTGTGTTCCTCCTTCGTTTTTTTTTTTCCTTCTATTTAGGGGATTTCGGGTTTTTTTTTCCTGTGGTATGATGTGTTTTTTCTCAATGTTCAACTAGGTTGTGAAAGAAAATGAAGAACCGGCTGAGTTCCTAGCATTGTTGAGTTCCCGGTAATGCTAACATGATTGAGGACGCATCAAGAATTCCAGTAGATCACTGCCTCTTTCTTATGTTTTCAGCTTCCACAATTTTCCTGCAACATTTTCTAGCTTTTGAGTAAAGTCCACCTGACTATAATGTGGAGGTATGTATCCAAAATATTTCTACCAATATAGTACAAACGACATTTAGCTTGGCTTGAGATTTTTGGGAACTACTTTCTTACAAAACAAAAGGAATTCTTCATTGTTATCTAAAAGAAAGCTCTTTAGATTTGGATTATGATGTTATCTTTTGATCATTCAGCCATTCACTGAGGAGTATGCTTTTGTTTATTATACTTGAGGAGTTCAATGTCATGTTTTAACAGAAAAGCATAGTCAGTTACAGAACCGAAAAGAGAAGTAGAAGCTTAGGCCATAGGCGGCATAGTTGTTACCTTAATGTGTTTGAAATAATAATTACCCACTCTAATCCATTTCATATGACATTCTTTTATTTTTAGTCTGTTCCAAAAGAACGATACCTTTCTACATTTGGAAACTCTTTAACTTTTGTCTTTTCATTTTTCCGTTAATGACAAGCTCTTGCATCCATATAAATGTGATGGTTTAGAAATGTCATGGTCAGAGGCGGACCCAGGATTTTAATGTGATAAGGCACAATATTCTGCTCAACCGGTGCCCCCTTAAGGCTTTTATTGTTTAGGGTGCCAAGTAATTTAAATTAAGTAATCATTTTCTAGATATATACATATACAAATACAAGATTTCTACCGAAGTTTACGGGGTCCAGTGACCCCTCAACATAACACATAGGTCCGCCTCTGTTCATGGTATGTTTAAGACGAAAGTTCTAAATGTACTTCTGTCGTTATATTAATGTGGTTGAAAAAAATCATAAGTTGTGTTTGTTGCTCAAATTTTTGCTGTTTTCTTCTGCAGGAGGCTGATTTAGAAGTTGTCAGAGGTGGTTTACCTGAGAATGTACATGTACAGTGCTGAACACCCGATGACCTTAGAGGCAATTTGCTGACTTAACTTTCATTGTACATTTGCC
This sequence comes from Nicotiana tabacum, assembly GCF_000715075.1. NCBI lineage: Eukaryota > Viridiplantae > Streptophyta > Magnoliopsida > Solanales > Solanaceae > Nicotiana > Nicotiana tabacum. The sequence continues at coordinate 156,524,553 of NC_134090.1, read as the reverse complement.
GTGACTTAGAAATTAGAAATTTCAAAAGCCAGTTTAGGCAAAGCATAGTGTTCTTATTTTATATTTACTTCCTCCTTTCTTTCACTGTACATTGCTTTTGTGCCAATGATGTGCAAAATTGCTGTTGGTTCCAAGCCATTTTAACGATAAGATGGTATATTTAGTATTTTGCAATCGTCACTTATTCCAAACTTAATGATTAAGTTATTATCCTATGTTCAACCGGTGAATGTGTTTGATCAATTTTTGACTAGCTATATGCTTAATACATTCAAATAAGGAACAAGTAGGCAGCTGCGAGCTTGCGATCAATATATTTTTTTGGTACCCGCTTTGGCTAATCAGGATTCACGCTGTATAAGGCCATTAAAGAAAGGAACGCTCTTTACATGGATTTTTCTCATTTTCACGAACCCGAGACTTCTAGTTAAGGGTGGATGGTTTATATCCATCTCACCACAACCCTTGACAGTAAATCAGTAGTGAATGTTACACTAAGGGTGTGTTTGGTATGAAGGAAAATGTTTTAATGGAAAATGAGTGGTTTTATCACTTGTTTTCCCTTATTTGGTTGGTGAGTAAAAATCTTTTTCCGGAAAATATTTTCTAGTGTTTGGTTAGAGTAGAAAATATTTTTTAGGAAAATAATTTTTTATGCTACTCTCCTCACCCCCTTCCCAGAAATCCCCATGTTTCATGTGCTCTCTCCCCCTCCCCCATCCAAATACCCAACGTTTTTAGGACTCGATTTTTTTCAAGAATTTAATTATTCTTCTACAAATTCACACAAACCCAAAATAACTAATGTGCTGCTTTATTTTTTTACGCAAAAATAATATTGAAATTTGTGCTCCATAACTAAAAAGAAAATACTCTTTTTTTGGTTAAAAAATAAAGTACTTATTATGTTGAAATGAAAGAAAATACTTTTTTCATATCATGAAAAGATAATACTCATTTTGTTCAAATGACAGAAAATACTTTTTCCACATCATGAAAAGAAAATACTCATTTTATTCAAATGAAAGAACATACTTTTTTACATCGTGAAAAGAAAGTACTATTTTTGTTAAAATGAAAAAAGTACTTTTTTTATATAATAAAAAGAAAATGTTCATTTGTGAACGAAAAAAGTATTCTATCTATAACATGAAAAGAAAGTACTATTAAAAATATTTCTATATAGGATGGGGGTAGGGTGGGGCCCGTGGGGGTGGGGTGGGGGCGAAGGAGTGGGGATGGGATGGGGTTGGGGGTGGGTAGGTGGGGATGGGGAATAGGGAATATGGTGGGGAAGGTTGAAAAAGAGTTTTGATAAATATTTTCTATTCTCTTGATAAGGAAAATATTTTTCAAAACATTTAAACCAACCAAATATGAGAAAATTGGAAAACATTTTCTTCGTACCAAACACACCCTAAACCATTCAGCATTTTGTTAGGAGTTTAGGGCAGTACTTGCTTACAATCAGAAAACTCTTGCCAAATTTTTGAAATGTATCAGAAATTCCATAAATCTGTGAAGCAGCAGGCATAGGTATGATATGTATCTAAAAGATGTTATCTCAAATATATTGTATAATACATGTTTTTAAGGAAAAATCTACGTTTATTACATGCAAATCACTTATTTAACAATTTATATAGCTGATGGAAAGTACATTGTAGTTTTTTGGAGTAAAAAGATATATTGAGGGAAATATCTTCAAAATAAAGTTACATCTAGAAACCTATAATATGTATATATTCACTGAATATATTACAAAGAAACTTTCGGATTATTTATAAATCCCTTAATTTTTCAACTAAGAATTCACATGATTTATTTGGAAACTGAATACCCGGAAGTTGTAGAATTCTGCAGCCACAAACGTCCGAATTATATAATAACATAGTTGTGGTTTTCCTTTTTTGCCACCATTGACAATACTAATTAACTACTCCTTTCCTTTTTTGTCCCACGTACCACATCAACAAACAAACCAGGCAATGAAGTATTTATATATCAGTAAAGCAACATGGATGGACACGACCTTACTTGAACAGGATCTGTTCTATAGGCTAGTGGTACCACTGTATCCTTAAGGAGACAGAAAACCAAGTCTGGTTGATTGATGAGGCATAGCTATTGGACCAGAGCCTGAATAATAGGCCCCACAGCCCCTCGGGTCATGGTGCCGTAGATGATCGTTCTCAGCCCCAAGGTGCGTTGAGATGATCTAATGGCTGTCTGACAGACTATTTATTCTAATGGCTGTTTGGTTGGGATAACTAATTAGTGTTTTATTATCCCTATGGGAGGGTGAGATAATTAATTCCGAAATAATTAATCACGAGATAACTTGTTTCCAACCAAACGGCCCGCATTGTTAACGTTATGCTTTATTAAGCTAAGCAGCAGGAGTAGGAGAAATAATGCCAGTCATGATTTTGTTATTTATTTGTTCTTTTAATACAGAGAGAAATATGCACAAGTAAGATGCATAGTGTTTGGTCAGAGGTTGAGTTACATATCAGATGTGGTAACTGTGGGAGGTCTCTGTCCCACATCGTTAAGTGGAGAAGATAGAAGAGTGGTAAGGAGATACTATAAAATAAGGCCAAGGACAACGGAGAAACATACTTACCTGGACGGGGTCAATGGGTGATCAAGAAGATCCATGACCTAGGTTGGTGACTTCCATTGCACTCTGGAGGGGCGCCTGCCTAAGGTCGGCCCAAGTGGTCGAGCCTACGTCATAATTTGTGGCAGCTGGGGCTTGCGTTCGCGCAGCCCCTACCCAATTCGAAGTATAATTCTTTCTTGAGATTCATTTGTGATTGATGAATTGCTTGAGCATACATTCTCAATAGCTTATGTTTTCACCATTTCAAGTCACCTCGTACTACTCAAATGTATGAATCTTTAGAATTGAAATCCAGCAAACCGAGTCTGGCGGATGAATTGTAGTCCCCATGACCTTGGGGTCATGGAGCTGTAGATGATCGTTCTCAGTTCTTACCTCGGTGCAATCTTATAAAACTTCAATCTTTTTAGAATTGTCGGTGATTTGGAATGACATAGAAGTTCCAGAAGCTCAGAAGGATATTCAATCATGGTTCACTGAGCCAGTAATGCCAATGTCTCAATCTCTTTGGGTAAACTTGGTGTCAAGGATTCAAAAGATGTGAGGATATTGTGGTCTATTTGACACGAGAGACGTATTAGTTTAACGAATGTGGTCTTGTTGTTCTGGTTTTGTGGCCCATTACAAATTTGTATTTAGTTTTATAACCTCATCTTTTTTTTATATATATGGAATGAGAGATTTCGTTTTACAGATAAGATCTACCTTTTACACGTAAGAGATCTAAAAAAATATTTTCTTAAATTCAATATTGTAAAAAGCTATGAAGGCCTAAAATCGTTATTCTCAACACGGTAAAAACTTATCTTATTACTTAATCTTTCCTATTCTTAATTTTAAAAGTCGTGAAGCTGTTAACGGCCTCCCTAGAATCGAGAACAACTCTTTTATGTGACTAGCGCATCCTATAATCTATATTGATGAGAATAAATTTTGGGACTTTTTCGTATACATTTCAGATTTTAAACTTATTTTTGGTTTTGTCTAAGTTTTTCTATTTATATAAAGTAACTAAGGTTTTTATTACAAAATATACACAAATCCGGTCAAAATCTATAATATATCTATAATTTATCTACAACTTAAATATAATTTTTTTGTATAGAATTTGGTCAAAAACTACCATTTACTTACAATTTATATATAGTTATGTTAGTTGTATATCTTTTGTATATCGTTTCTACACCCGACATACAAAATATATACAATTTGTTTGTCTCTTCTTTTTCAAGTTTCAATATGAAATTTCAACCAAAACCACCTTGAATGTTCACTAAATTCTCTCAAAATTGAGATAAAACATATTCCCAATCATTTGCAACTATACCCAATCCAAACAAATAATAATTTCGTAAAACTCGATGTTCGAATTCAAAGCTTCGAAGCTTTTTCATGGCATTCAATGGAGTTTTTTTAATGGATTAACCTAGTTTTCAATTCAATCTACTTGCTTCTAGTTAATACTATTTTTTGTTAATTACAAAAAGTTAAAAGAAATTAACGATCTTCCCTCGTTCAAAAGTAACCATTCGTGTTCATTGTTTAACATAGGAAAAAATAGAAAATAAAAAGAGAAAACGTAATGGAATTCTTGATGGCCAAATCTCTTTGTTTGTAAAGGTATGGCTGAAGTTGAGGAGATAGAGGCTAAATATTCTTGTGTTAATTTATAATTTTAATTATGAGGTGGAAGATAGAGAGAATGCATTAGAGTCTAAATATTATTTTGTATAAAATTGATAATTTGTATATGAACTTGTAATTAAGTTAAAACCTCAATAGTAAGGGTAAATAAATTTTAAAATTAGTATAGATAAATAAATATCTCCTATTTAAATATTCAAGTTATTGAAAATGATAACTATTGATAAGGAAATTGATGCACATATTAATAATTTAAAACTTTAAATAAATTTTAAACTCCTAAATGTTAGGACTTCTTACATATTAATAATCTAATAAACAAAATTTTTGTTGATCTCAAAGTTCTAAATGTTAAGAATATAACTTAAATTATAATTTAGTCCAATGTGATTTTTTTAAAAAAATAAAAAAGACTGGCATGGGAGCTGAAGTAATAAAGAAGAATGATGTGCAAAGAAGATATGAGCAATACACATAGAATCGACTACGAAGATACCGTACATGTTAGCTTCATAAGAGAAAATAGGTATAATTAAGGACATTGGAAGCCATAAAAATGGAAAGATCATTAATAGCTACGAATATGGAAAGAAGTCAACTAAATTCCTGATTATGCCGGGTTGGTTATTATTACTATAACCATTACAAATTACTCACATAATGGGTAATCAATGTGATAAATACTAATAACAGGCGAAAATTAAATAGGGGAAGAAGTTACGAATTGTGCCCTTATATAAATCCATTTCCCTATCATGTATCCCTATCGAGAAAACTTCAAAGTAATACTATCAATTGTCAATATTTTTGTTATTCTGTGTGATTGGAAGATCTTGTTCTTTCCTATTGGAAGAAAGCAACAATCATCAATAAGATTTTTATATCCTTATTCTCTCGGTCTTATTTTTCATTATTCTTTTATATTAGAAAAGTGAAGTAAAATTGGTTGTTAGAAACCAAAATTATTCTTTTATTTGCTTTGACTACAAAAAATATTTTTTTGGTTAAACAAATTGGTTCCGTTATCGAAAAATCTAATAATCTTTTTACTTTTCATTTACATACTTTGTCTTTAGTAACAAATTATGTCTCGAGCTGATTAAATTAATCAATAGGGGTATGAACTAGGAGGGTCTCCTCTACGCAACTCATCCACAACGTTCACGTGAAAACTCACTAGTTAGATCTACTAATCATAATGCTGGGCAACAAAATGAAGAACAATCAAGTTTACAAGATGAATTGAAACAATTTATTGCACATCAAATAGTTGAAGCTTTACGTGCTTTGACAGGTGGATTGCCGTTGTTCAGGCTCCACCACCAGTTAATACAACTGTGAAGAATCCAATTCTGGACTTGAAAACTCTAGAAGCAGGGAAATTCCAAATAATTCTTGAGCCGTAGTTTCAGGTACGCTAAATAATTCTAATTTACAAAATCAGATTCTAACCTTGTAGAAACAACTCAAGGAACAAAATTAGAGAATAGAGCAGATATCGGGAATGCCACCCATGACCAAAAGAGTTGCTATAGACAAATATTTACAACAATCATGAAAATCAAGTGCAACATTACTGATACCCAAAAAACTTAAGATGACCGGTATTCCTAAGTACGATAGGACTTCCGGCCCACAAGATCATGTTATTGCATTTATTACAGGAGTCATAGGCAATAACTTGACCAAACCGGAAATCGAATCAGTGTTGATGAATTTTTTTGGTTAAACCCTTACAAAGGGTGCACTAACGTGGTATTCCCTTGTCCTTGAAAATGTAATTGACTCTTTTGTTGAGCTTGCAGATTCATTTATTAAAGCACATTCGGGAGCCTAACAAGTAGAAAAAAGAATGGAAGATATTTCAAGGTAAAACATGGAAGTACATTATTGCTCAGAGAATTCGTGGATCGCTTCCAGTGAGAAAGGATGTTGTTACCTTGCGTACCTGATAATTGGGCAGCAATAGCATTTGCGAGCAACATGAATGAGAGAAGCTCAAAAGCCACAGGAATATTGAATGAAAGTTTGCGAGAATTTCCAGCAACAACTTGGAATGATGTTTATAACGGGTACAACATAAAACTTCGAATAGAAAAAGATACAGTATTCCAACTAAAAGTAGAGTATAGGTTCGGATCTAGACGATCAAAACCAGAATGAAGGACCGGAAAAAATAAGTACGAGCCTTACATAGGACCACCAAAGCAAAATCTTATGCCGAAATCGGAACATGCACGATTTGATCAAAGATCACGACAGAAAGAACTAAGTTCTTCTTCTAAATTCGGAAAGGAACGGGGTATGACAAGGAACAACGACCAAAATTCTCAATAAAAAATAGGTGATTACAACTTCAATGTAAGTACTTCCGAGTTAGTAACAGTGTTAAGAGGCATGTGCAATGAGGTACGGTGACCCAAAGAAATGAGAGCAGATATTAGCAAAAGAAGCCAAGAATATTGGTGTGAATTTCATAATTATCTTGGGCACAGAACGGCAGATCGAATGCTCTTACAAGGGAAGTTGATTATTTATTGAAAAAGGTTATCTCAAATCTATGTAGTGAGAAAGGCAAGCAGTCTCATATGAAGAACATGGAAGAGCCACCAAATCCCCCATTATCAAAGATGACGGTGAATGTAATAACTAGAGGTGAGGAGGTTAATGGAGTAATATATATGGCAAAAAAGCCAAAATATCGGTGACTCACGGGAAGCGAATGCGGCAAGTCTTAGAGGGAGAAAACATAATATTCGATGATGAGGATGTCGATGGATTGTTTATCCCTCACACTGATGCATCGGTAATTTCTTTACTTGTTCATGATACTAATATCGAACACATTTTGATTTATCTAGGTAGCTCAGTAAATATTATATTACTAAAATGTGGTTAATAAAATGCAAGCAATTGTTCAGGTAATACCCAAGGCTTGTTCTTTGTCTGGATTCGGCAATTCAAGTGTCATAATGAATGAGAGTCGGTTTGACTGCCCTAACTATAGCGTAATATTTACGAGATGTTAATGACAAGACGCACTTCAATTTATTGACAATATATTCCGCGAAATTTTGGTGATCTTCTTTATCTAATGAATGGGGAGTCCACTTTAAAATCGTCCACCCTGCACTCACCCCCTCAAGTATATGCTTCAATAGGAATCACCCAAAGATAGATGAGAAACATCTGGTAAAATGCCATGTTGTCTATATTTGCTGAATGAGTAGTGAGAGATACCAGATTTCAACTGGTGGATGCAGACGTGACTTAAAACATGATTTTAGAGTTTGTGAATTCATGATATGGATGTAGTACCGTCGACTTTACATCAGGTTATCAAATTTTTGTCACAATGAAATTCGTCAGATAAAGAGAAATCAACGAGCAGCACGAGAAACTAATACGGTGGCTGTAGCATGTGGAACAACCAAAAACAACGAAGAAAAATAGCAATTATAACATCCAGTTGAGAAAAATATGATATCTACCTCACGTCAGATAAGGGAGACAAAACAGACATGGATGTAAGGCTTGATGTGATCCAGGAATCAGAAGAACATGAAACTATTAAAACAACAATAGAAGAGCTCGAAACGGTTATCTTATTCACTCACCGGCCCGACAAAAAAGTTTATATTAGGATAAACCTAAGCTTGGAGTTGAAAGGTAAGGTAATTGAATTTTTATACACTATTTCCGATTGTTTTGCCTGGCCGCTCAGATATGACAAAAATTTTACCGGAGGTAATGACTCATAAGCTAAATGAAAATCCATTACACCCAGCGATGAAACAAAAGAAGAGAAAGCAATGAGCTTTCAAAAATCAGGTAATTCGGGAAAATGTAAGTAAACTCTTAAAAATTTGTTTAATTTGTGAGGTAAAATACCCCGACTGGTTAGCAAATACTGTTGTAGTACCTAAAATATGGTAATTGATGAGTATGTTTAGATTATACTGATTTAAATAAGGCATGTTCCAAAGATTTATTTCCTTTACCACATATAGATCAACTAATTAATTCTATTGTTGGATATGAACTCTTAAATTTTTTAGATGCTTATTCTGGATATAATCAGATTAAGATGGATCGTGGAGATGAGGAAAAAACTTCTTTTATTACAGACATAAGGACTTATTGTTATAAAATCATGCCTTTTGGTCTAAATAGCTTTGGGGCTACGTATCAAAGATTGGTGACTAAAATATTTTAAGAACATCTGGAGAAAACCATGGAAGACTACATTGATGATATGTTGGTGAAATCAAATCAAGCAGGAGATCATCTCAAGCATTTGAATGAAATCTTTTGCTATTCTTCGCAAGTATAATATGAAGCTGAACCTAGAAAAATGCGTTTTTGGAGTGACATCAGCTAAGTTTTTGGGTTTTATTCTTTGTAACAGGGGGATTGAGGTAAATCTGGCTCAAATTAAAGCAATCGAAGAAATACCGAATGTGCTCACGAGTAAAAAAGAAGTGCAGAGGCTAACTGGGAGGATATCATCCTTGGGGAGATTTATATCCAAATCTTCAGAGAAATGCTTCAAATTTTTTTCATTGTTAAAAATCAAAATAAGTTTGAATGGATAGTTGGCATTGAAAAATTTGAAAGCGACAAAACCTCCTTTGTTATCGAAGCCAAGGGATGGAGACAGATTACTTGTTTACTTAGCTTATCTGAAGTTGTAGTAAGTGTAATACTGGCAGGGAAAAAAAAGGTACGCAATATCCTACTATCTATTATGTTAGTAAGGCATTACTAGAAGCTAAAAAGTGAAAAATTAGCGCCAACATCAATAATGGCATCAAGAAAATTACGACCTTATTTTTAATGTTATCTTATATCTGTCGTGACTACTTTTCTATTACGAAACATTTTTAATAAACATAAATTATTAGGAAAATTAGCTAAGTGGACAATAAAATTTAGTGAATATGATATTATTTATCAACAACGAACTACCCTAAAGTCACGGGTACTAGCAAATTTTAGTTCAAGTTTACCTCCTGAAGCTGAAATGAGGTACATGCGTCTATCAGATCTAATCTGGGGACTTGAACTGTACACACTGGTGGATCAACAAATGTAAAGGAATAAGGTTTGGATATTGTCTTAATATCTCTTTCAACAAATATTATTAGACAAACGATAAAATGTTACCCCATTACTAACAATGAAGTCGAATATGAGGAAGTGGTTGCAGGCTTGGAGTGTGACGACCCCGATCGTCTTAAGAATTAATGCCCCGATCCCCTATTAACTGCTTTTCCTGTATTTATTTCTGCTATTTTGATTTACCGGGATGTTCGGTTTTGAGTTTCGGAGAGTTTTGGGACACTTAGTTCCTAAATGAGATCTTAAGTTTAGGAAATTTGATCGTAGTCGGAACAGTATGAAGAAGGTCTCGGAATGGAATTTCGATGGTTTTGTTAGCTCCGTTGGGTGATTTCAGGTTTAGGAGTGTGTTTGGATTGTGTTTTGGAGGTCTGTAGCTAATTTATGCTTGAAATGCCGAAAGTTGAATTTTTGAAGTTTCCGATTCGATAGTGAGATTTTGATCTGAGGGTCGAAATGGAATTTCGAAAGTTGGAGTAGCTCCGTAGTGTTGAACGTGATGTGTGTGCAAAATTTCAAGTCATTCAGACGAGGTTTGATAGACTTTTTGATCGAAAGCGTATTTTGAGAGCTTTTGAAGTTCTTAGGATTGAATCCGATGCTAAATTGGTGTTTTGACGTTGTTTTGAGCATTCCGAAGGTTGGAATAAGTTTTAATGATGTTATGGGATATGTTGGTAGGTTTGGTTGAGGTCCCGAGGTCCTATGGTGTATTTCGGATGCTCAACAGATTATTTTTGGAACTTAGGAAATTGCAGAAAATGTTGCAGCAGTCAGTTCTAGTTTCCTTCTTCGCGTTCGCGAGTGGGATCTCGCGTTCACGAAGAGGAGCTGGGCCTGGTGAGGAAATTATCTTCGCGTTCGCGAAGCTGGGAGTTCTATACCTACGTGTTCGCAATGGCTGTCCTGCGTTCGCGTAGGAGGAGGAAGTTTTGAATCGCGTTCGCGATGAAGAAATCTGGGACCAAGTGTAATTGTGCTTCGCGAACGCGAGGGGCCTTCCACATTCGCGAAGAAGGAATACCTGGGCAGTATTTAAATAGCCATCCGCGACCCTTCTTCATTCTTCCACCATTTTTGAAGGGGATTGAAGCTTTTGAGGGTGATCTTTGAGGGAACCAAAGGGGAATCACTTGGAGGTAATATTTTTGACTTCATAACTCGTTTATATGTGATTAAAGACCTAATTAGTAGTGAAATTTTTTGGGAAAAAGGGATAATTAGGGCTTGAGATTAAGAGACCTTAAAATGGGTATTTGAGGGACCAATTGAGGTCCGATTTTAGTACTTTTGGTATGACTGAACTCGTGAGAGTATGAGGATTCTGGAAATATAAATTTTACCGGATTCTGAGACGTGGGCTCGAGGGTCGTTTTGGTCATTTTACCTAATTTCGCGTATTAGCTTAGAATTTAATTGTAGAATCAGTTAGTTGAAGTGTTATTTATATTATGAAATGGAATTGAATAGATTTGGGCCATTTGGAGTTTTGTACTCGTGGCAAAGACGTGGTTTCGGGTTGATTTTGAGCTGGTTCGAGGTAAGTGGCTTGCCTAACCTTGTGTGGGGGATCTTCCCCTTAGGATTTGGTACTATTGTTAATTGAAATGCCTTGTACGTGAGGTGACGAGTGCGTACTTGTGCTAGTTGTTGAAAATCCGGTTTTTCATTAAGTAATTACTAGTATGTTTTCTTTCCTGTTTTTATTACTTGCACTATTAAGCTTGTTGTTTGCAAAGGAAAGCATCTCTAAGTGATTTAATTTCTTTATTTGCTCAAACTGCTTTACCTGAATTCTGTGCAACATACTAGGTTGGACTTACTTGTTTGCCTTTATATGGAATTTGACATTTCTGAGTATTTTCCTGTTGCTGCTGTGTATTTACATTGGGACTACGGATGTGGGATTTCGGTAGCTCCCCCTTGTCTGTTTACATTTGGGACTACGAATGTGGGATTCCGGTAGATCCCTCTGCACAGTTATATGGAACTACGGGACTACACCCGGTAGATTCCCCTAGTACTAGGTATTTACATTTTGGACTACGGAACGAGATTCCGATAGATCCCCTCGCGCTATGAGTTGGACTACGGGATGGTATCCTGGGAGATCTATTGAATATGTATTTTTGGGGACTAAAGGACGATATCCTGGGAGATCCCCGGTTGTTATGATTTGGTGCTGAGAAGTATTTCCTTCTGTACTTACTTTGCCTCTATATAGTTGTTGTTGTCATTTATATCCTATGTTACTTTTACTGCTGTACTTATTTATACTGCTCTGTTCTACACTGTCGAACTTTATATTTTATTTAACTTCAGTAGGGTCCTGACCTTCCTCGTTACTACCCGATCGAGGTTAGGCTTGGCAGTTACTGAGTACCGTTGTGGTGTACTCATGCCCTTTCTGCGCATGTTTTTCATGTGCAGATCCAGGTACTTCGACTCAGACTTACCATACTTGAGGGAGGCGACCCTTCGGAGACTTCGAGATATATCTGCCACGTCCGCATACCGATGAGTCTCTCTCCATTCTCTCTTGTAGTTACAACCCTTCTGTATTTTTTTTTAGACTATTATGGAGTTAGAGCACTATATAGTATCCTTAGCTTGTGATTCATGGGTTTCCGGGTTTTGGGAATATGTATTAGTTTTTGAGAGTTAAATATTGTGTATGCCGAGCGGCACTTTTAAACATTGTTTTTATTACTCTATTTCAATTTGTTTTTCCTCCGCGAATTTGTTTACCTTCTGCATTTTAGGCTTACCTAGTCGTAGAGACTAGGTGCCGTCACGATGGTTCACGGAGGGTAAACCAGGGTCGTGATATGGAGCTTGCAAAAGAGATGAGAATTGACCAAATTGAAATCAAAAGCGATTTTCAACTAGTGATTAATCAAATGCAAGAGAACTACGTGGATAGAGAGACACAAATGCAGCAATACTTGAAGAAGGTACGAGACTTGTTGCATCAATTTTGAGTGGGGAAAGCCATTTAAATTTCAAGAAAAGAGAAATATCAAAGCAGATGCGTTGGCAAACCTGGGATCAGTAGCTGATGTGGCAAATTCAAAAATGCAATCGTGGTGCATGTATTTTCCGCACTCAATTAATCCAAGGATGAGAAAAATTTTAATAATTTAATGTGGGATTGTAGAAATAAATTCATGAATTATTTGCAGTATGAAATATTACCCGAGGAAAAAAAGCAATCCAACTAGCTACGAGTGCAAGCAGCTCGATACTATTTGATAGAAGGAAATTTGTATCAAAAAATATTCGGAGGACCTCTAGCTAGGTGCATTGGGCCCTCACAAACTGAATATGTGATGCGATAAGTGCACGAAATGTCACTGTGAAAATCATGCAAGTGTAAGATCATTGGTAAAAATACTGATAACAACATGCTATTATTAGCCAAAAATGGAAAATGAAGTAGAAAACTTCATAAGAAGGTACGGTAAATGTCAACGGTATGCAAATAATATGTATCAACTAGTGGAACTGCTTCATTCAGTAATCACACCGTGGCCTTTTATGAAATAAGGAATGGATATTGTAGGTCTTTTATGGCAAGCACCAGGAAAGGTACAATTTTTATTAATTTTAATTGATTATTTTTCTAAGTGGGTGGAAGCAGGTGCCTTCAAACAGGTATAAGAAAAAGAAATTATGGACTTTATTTGGAGGAACAAAAATTGTTGGTTCGGGGTTCCAAACGAGATCGCACGTGATAAGGGGCCACAATTCGTGGGAGCAAAGATCACTGAATTTCTCAAAGGTTAGAAAATCAAGAGAATAACATCATCAACATATAATCCCATAGCTAATGGAGGCAAAGTCGACAAATAAGATAATTGTCAATAGTGTGCGGAGGTGTTTAGAAGCAGCAAAGGGCATGTGGGCTGAGGTGCTACCAGGGGTGTTATGGGCTTATAGAACGCCATCCAAAACAAGTACAGGAAAAATTCCTTTTTCACTCGGTTACGGTACTGAAGCCCTAATTCTGGTGGAGATAGGAGAACCGAGCCTGAGGTTTAAACATACAAATGAAATATCAAACGAAGAGGAACTTTGCACAAACTTGTATTTGGAAGAAGAATGAAGAAAGTCAATTTTAATACAGATGGCGGCTCAAAAGCAAATGATAGAACGATATTATATTAGAAAGGAAAATCTTTGATATTTCAAGATTGGGGACTTTATCCTTAGGAAGGTATTTCAGTCAACATGTACAGTGAATGCAAGGAAATTAGGTCCAAGCAAGGAAGGACCATATCGAGTCCGAGGCATTGTTGGAAAAAAGCGTATGAGTTAGTGACCATGAATGGAAAAATGTTACCTTCCAATTGAAATGCAATACACTTGAAGAAGTACTACTTTTGAGCAAGTACCCACGATCAGATATCTCTGAATTCATTATTTATTTGTTCTTATAAATTTTACTAACTTTTTTAGATGATAGACAAAAAACTAACGCAAATCAAAAGATGACATTAGACCCAAAAAGACACGTGAAATATATAATTATTCTCGATCAAGATTACAATAATTCTGATGGAAATGATTAAGCAGTCTTCGTCTAAAATATTTTCCTTGAGTCCCGTGTGTAATTTATTTTCAGGAAAAGGACCAAGGAGAGAAGTTGATTCATCGTTCAAGTTTTCATACTTTAAGCTCAAACACTGGGGTGGGCCCCCTACATATATATATGTATATGGAAGAAGCATTGAGCAAATATCTCAAGAACTTCGAAGAAGAAAAATATCAAGAAATTTGAAGAACTTTGAAGAAGAAAAATTTCAAGCTCGAAGATCTAATAGGAAGTGAAGAATTGAATATTCAACAACAACTCCCAAGGGCTATTAAATTGACTATAAAAATAGTCACGGGACAATACATTCCCAAAATTTACTTGTAATTATGCCAAAATATATCAGTTGTAAAGATGATATATATTAATGTTCATTTTGAAAGTTCAAATAAAACTTCTCAAATTATTTCATATTTGTACACCAACATGAAGATGAGATGTCATCTTCATTAGTGTCGATTGCATAAAAGTGTCCTCTTTTATAATTAAGACGTGTATATTAGTCACGACCCCAAAACCAACCCAGTCGTGATGACGCCTATCATGGATCTAGGCCAGCCGACACAATCCCAAAACCAATCAATATTTTCAAAAATAAGGACGTTTGAACTATTAATTTAAAATCCCATAACAAGGGTCTAAATAACAAGTGCGGAAAGAAACACAAGCCCGACATCGGGGTGTCATAGCATCTACTAAGGTCTGAATACAACGAAATACTACCACAATCTGGAAAATACTAAAATAGCCTAAGGAAGATGAGAGGTAGAAGAGCAAGGTTGCGAACGACAGACAACTACCTTGCTAACTCCGATGGACCTGCCACTGAGTAATCAACACCCTCTACCGGGTTCAGAAAATACCTGAATCTGCACACAAGGTGCAGGGACTAATGTGAGTACGCTAACTCAGTAAGTAATAAATGTAAATAGAGAATGAGCAATAAGAAAACACATAATCCACATTATAACACCACGATAAGTACATTATGTTTCCAAAATAGTATATAAATCAAATCATCTTGTTAAAACTCCTGTCTCATTAAAAATCCTTTGAAAATGTCTTCCTACAAATTTTCAAACGAAGTGATAAAATAGTGAGTAAAAGTAGTGAATACATAATCAGGCCCTCGAACAAAACTCACTCGTATACAGCCCCTCGGGCAACATGAATCACAAATAGCCCCTCATGCAAGACATGTATCATAAATCATCCCTCGGGCATAACATCAATCAGAACCAGCCCCTCGGGCTACTTCATAATCACTCGAAATCAGCCCCTCAGGCATAACATGAATCAAGATCAGCCCCTCGGGCAACATCATATCACTCATTCTGGGTACCCGCATACACTGGGGGTGTTCAGACTCCGGAGGGGCTCCTACAGCCCAAGCTCTATAACAAGCCATCTCGTGGCATAAATCAGTCAGGCTCTCGACCTCATAACAACAAGCCACCTCGTGGCATAAATCAATTAGGCCCTCGGCCTCTCAATATCATGACTTAGTAACAAATTGCTGCGATGTGCAACACGATCCCATAATATCCTCAAACACAGGCCCTCAACCTTACATAGTCAGAAACTTCTCAAGCCACTAGGGCTAACAGTAAAACAGGGTTTTCAGCCCAAAATATCATTTATAGTATCAAAATTGGGTAAATAAGGCTGAGTTATGGAATCAGTAAAACATAGCATGACTGAGTACAAATATTAAGTCAAAACAGTAAGGAATAGTAGTAAAAAGCCCCTAAGGATCCAAACAGTTGGCATGAGGCCCAAATATGAAATTCAGCCCAAAACATAGTAATACTTTCCAAAGCACAGTAGTATCAAATAGTTTCTAGTCAAATATGCGACTTAATAGTCATACGGGACGGACCAAGTCACAATCCCCAATTGTGCATGCCCCTACGCTCGTCATCTAGCGTGTGCGTCACCTTAAAGTAGTGAAACGATGTGAAATCCGGGGATTCATACCCTTAAGACAAGATTTACAGTCATTACTTACCTCAAACCGGACAAAAATCTACACCGCGATGCTTTTGCCTCTCGACTCGGCCTCAGTTCGCCCTGAATCTATCCAAAATCAAAATCATATCATCAATACATGCCAAAGGAACAAAACCCACACGAAAATTATCAAATTAGACGCAAAATACCATATTTGCTCAAACCCGGCCCCCGGGTCCACTTCTCGAAATCCAACTAAAATCGCAAAAACTAGAAACTCTTTTCACTCCCGAGTCTATACATACCAAAATCATCAAAATCGGACCTTAAATGGCCCCTCAAATCCTCAATTTTAACTCTCAAGTTCCAAGCCCTAATTCCCCAATTTTTACCCTTAAATCTCGCAAATTCCAAGCTTAATCTACTGAAAATCATCATAGAATCAAGTATTAAGTTCAAAAATCTTACCTCAACAGGTTTCCCCTTGATTCCCTCTTCAAAACCCTCAAGAAACTTCAATCTTGACTTCAAAAATGGTGGAATGGGATAAATTTCGCGAAGGGAAACTTATATACTTTCTGCCCAGGGATTCTGCACCTGCGGACTTGAACCTGCGGTCCCAGGTGCGCATCTGCGAAACATCACTTAAAGAACCCAGAATGCATCTGCGCCCATAAATCGCACCTGCGGTGCCGCAGATGCGTCAAAATAACCGCATCTGTGGTTCTTCTCCTGATGGTCAGAACATGCACCTGCGGTCACCTTACCGCATCTGCGTCCTCGCACCTGCGGTCCCCAGTCCGCAGGTGCGGAAATGACAGAAGCATCAAAATCTGTAGCAACACTCAAAGCCAAACTTTTCCCTAAACCACTCAAATCCATCCTGAGGCCCTCAGGACCTCAACCAAACTTGCCAACAAGTCACATATCACCTTTCAAACTTATTTCAATCTTCGGAACACTCAAAACAACATCAAAACGTCAAATCACTCTCAGATTCAAGCCTAAGGATTTCCAAATTTTCGAATTTTGCAACAATCCAAAAACCTAACAAACCTCATCTGAATGGCCTGAAATTTTGCACACCTATCTCAAATGACACAATAGATCTACTCCAATTTCTAGAATTCCATTCCAACCCCGATATCAAGATTTCCACTACTGAGCGAAAAATGCCAAATTTTCAATTTCGCCAATTCAAGCCTAAATGTACCACGGACCTCTAAAATACATTCCGAACACGCTCCTAAGTTCAAAATCACTCAATGGAGCTATCCAAGTCATAAAAATTTCAAAGAGATCGAATACTAAAAGTCAAGATTGGGTCAAACCTTTCAAATTTAAAGCTTCAAGCTGAGGATCATCCTTCCATATATATTCCGATTAACCTGAAAAGCAAAACCGATGACTCACATAAGTCATAATGCATCATACAGGACTAGTCATGTCCAAGAGCTGGCGAGCAAAGTGCAAATGCTCAAAACGACCGGTCGGGTCGTTGCATCCTCCCCCACTTAAACATACGTTCATCCTTGAACGTGCCCAGAGTTGTCCAAAAGCCATCAAATCACTGTATAACCTTACCATGCCCAGGGGTGATCCCACATCACCCTTTTCCATATAGGTCTGATAACGCAACATAACTGAAATTTCGCAATCCAACCAAGCCCATGAACCTTCGAACCAAATTTCCATTTCCGAGCTTTGCTATAAGATCAGAATCTCTCATCTATACGCTGTGTAAGTCTAAACAAGCTGTATCAAACCATATCCATAACCCAAGATGTAATCACATGATATACCACATAACTCAAACACTCATAGCGATAACTTTTGATCACAGCAACTGCTCAAACAACCCAACACCGGTAAGAAACCTCTTATCAAACAAAGCCTTATTCCAATACTTTCGTATACTACCAATGATGAAAGAAACACACAAAAATCATAACCATTCTTTAGATCAACCCGTCATGGAGTTCCCTCTCTTATGGCAAGGACCATAGCAAATTTCTAAGCCGAATCTCGATATTATCCTCCCCACATGCTGAAATCGAATTCGATAGTATTTATTCAAGATCCCAATGACCTCATCTCATCCACTACAGCTACTCTAGTGACATGATACATCGATACAATCTCAAGCCACAACCCGTGCACCAATAAGCAATAGTCCATATGTCCTCAAAACATGGAAAGTGACTCAAATAAGAAAGCTGTACCGCCAGCTCACCAGTACCACCACAACATGACGCTAAGAACTCATAAGACACCGTAGAACCAGAACACACGAATCTAACCAGAAGGATTATACCTCCACATAACTTCGCTACAATGCGCGACCCTATCCAAATACTGATCCACATGAAACACCTCAATTAACCATGCCCAAAATAAACTACCATGCACAATTTGATGTCTAGTACCAAAAGTGAATCACCATAACCACAAAGAAGTAAATAACACAATGCCATACTATCCCGAGAGAACATATCGAATGCGCAATCCGTCACGCAACACCCAAATGCCCGTCTCACTCAAATTCCGCTATAAAGCCCCAAATAGAATCTTATCACTTGCGCATAAAACCAACGAATCACAACTCCTCGTAGCGCAGAAGAGTAACTCATGGATCACTCTAGAACACGAATAAGTTCAACGACAATCGAACGATACCTCCCTCAACAATAGCAATTCAGAGTCAACAAATCCGACTCGATGCAGAACACACATCTATATTGGCCTACTCATGAACCTCTTATCAATGAGTCCCTAAAGCTGCTCCTTCAAATCCTTTAACTCCTCCGGTAGCATACGATACAGTGAAATAGAAATGGGATGAGGTCCCGGCACCAAATTAGTACCAAAATCAATATCTCTGACCATCGGCATGCCAGACAGGTCTGCAGAAAACTCATCCGGGAAAAATCCCTCACCACCGGGACTGAAACAATGGTAGGAGTCTTTGTACTGACCACCTTCACGAAGGCCAAATAAGAAAGACAACCCTTCCCAACCATCTGCTGGGTCTTCAAAAATGAAATCACTCTATTGGGAACATAATCCGTCGAACCTTGCTACTCAATCCAAAGAGAGTATATCCAGCACGACACGGAGACAACCAATCCATACCCAATATCACATCAAAATCCACCATACTAAGCAACAAATGATCCACTCGGGTCCCCAAACCCCTGATAGTCACCACACAAGGCCGATACACGCGGTCCACAGCCGCAACATAACCTGTTTATGAGAACTCCCAGTCTACAAATCCATAAAGCACACGAATCACCATGTCTGATCCCAACTCCACCGCCCGTACATCTAACGCACCTCTGATACTCGATCATTCCACGAGTGATACTCCTAAAATTCTTCTATGCCACCTAGCAACCTCGAATATCAGCACTCGATCAAACAAGTGATTGCCGCAATACTAACAAAGTATCCTTAGCTCAAACACATTGCCCTTTCTCAAATGTATACCCCCGTCAAGACACACCAATTAGTAATATTATTTACCTAGTCATCTAAAACTGTCCATGCTGCATAAGAACTTATGACCTCCCTTCCAGAACTGAACCATGACCTTACACATGCAAATCTCAACCTTACACAACATACCACATATACCATGGCATCCATAATAAATATGAGGACTTCATAATCCATTCCGAGCCACAAACAACTACGTACTCAACTAGCAAAGAGCTTTCCATTTGATCCCATATAGAAGAAAATTACTATACATCACATGATCCTCATGCCAGTAGAAAATATACATCTCTAACCATGGTAGAAACCATCAAGAGCTCTCCGAATCCCATTTGCACAAAACCAAACCGTCAGGACTGAATCCTTCTAACTCAACCAAGCTACGCAGGTCACCAAAAACCCAAGAGCATTGCCACAAAATACCTGTAGAACCTCATTACCTCAAAAACACCCAAAGGACTAATCATACCCATTACCATGCCGATCCGACATACTACTAAGCTACCCTATTTATCCAAGTTCCTTCTGAATTACCTTCAAATTGATATTTTCCCCTCGCCATAATACTGCAATCCTCAACCCAGACTCATCAAACGAGACCCAAGCATAAAAACACACCGTCTAAGGCTCATAAGTCGCTGAATACTCTCTTAAATATCCCCAAAAACACCACATTCAAAATACTTACCTTGAAGAGACTTCTTGCGAATCCAAAACCATTACCTTCACCTTCCTCATACTAATATGCAGAATCCATAATTGATATAAAATGCCACGAGTCTTGACACCCTCCAATGTGAACCTCCGTTTCTAGCCAAATACACATTTATAAGAATTCCCAATTGTTACATTTAAACCTTAAATCCATTAGAACCATCCCCGAGAGTCATCCACTCTGCTCAAACCTCAATTAGATTGATCGAATGGACCGGACAGTGCTCCCTTAGCACTCTAACACCCCAAAAAAGTAACCCCACCTTATTGCAACCAAATAAATTCCTGCTCCATGTACATTACATCCTTCACCAATAACAACTCAATTCATTCCATAATTCTTATACACCCATAAAGCATAACACAACCCCTATCCAAAATTTCATTTATTCAAGTCATCCTCGATCTTAACTTCTGTAAGCCATAACTGATTCACCAGTATGCCTCAAATGGGAACCAACATAGCACATAACCATGCAATCAACTAATCAATAGCAGACTCCCCCACTTGGCTCAAAGCTATTGATCAAAACACAAAATAACTCACAATGCCTATACTCTGTTACTGCCATAATATCATAGTGAGATTAAACTCAATCCCTCATAAGCTCGTGCAACACAGACCATCTATTACTTCAAATCATCCGCAATCTCGCATTCAACCTCGTAACAGTCATGCCCACTCTCATAAACGATCCAAACTCAAATTGCAACACACATATTTCACTAGTAAAAGAGGGCTCCCAACAAAATAGCATAGGGTTCACACGCCCTCAGGACACCGCACAGGAGATAATCCACTTGCTTCGCTCCAAACTAACATCTCTTCATACCCTTCCACTGTCATAAACATCACGCCATCACTTAATCTTCCCGAGTTTGAACTCATATCACAATGTGAAGTCTACTTCACTTCCCAACTAGACAAATGAAAAGGTCCTTCAACACACCCACAACTCGGTGCTATGCATCAAATCACAATGGAGATCAAGCACTAGATAGTTCTTTCTACCCTCAAGCAGACCCTTCTCGTCACATTCAAATCATATGAACACATCTCGTAGTCACATCATACTCATCACGTAACTACCAGTCATCACTCCCAATAATAGGGATACTACCAGACATATAAATCCAAAAGCACGTACTCACACAATCAACACCTTAGTGCTCAAGCTACAAGCAAAGCCTGGACTCAATTCCTCCAGACTGGCCCAACATCAACACATAGAAATCACATCTCGCCCATCGATCAGGGAATCACAAGGTGATGATGCACAGCTAATACCGCGCGCTCATGCGCGTATACGAACGCGTGGAAGAAATTTCAAGAGTTCCATTTCAAGCTGAATCAATGTCGCACGATAAGAATTCATGAATGTGGGATTTCCTAAAGGTTCTGTAGCCTCTCGAAGATAAGTACAGACATATCCGTACCGATCCGCGAGACTCTCCTAAACTTGCTCATGACTCGTGAGACCTATGTAACCTGGCTCTGATACCAACTTGTCACGACCCCAAAACCAACTCGGTCGTGATGGCGCCTATCAAGGAATTAGGCCAACCGACACAATCCCAAAACCAATCAATATTTTCAAAAATAAGGACGTTTGAACAATTAATTAAATAAAATCCCATAACAAGGGTCTAACTCATAAGTGCGGAAAGAAATACAAGCCCGACATCGGGGTGTCATAAGTCACGAGCATCTACTAAAGTCTGAATACAACGAAATACTACCACAGTCTGGAAAATACTAAAACAGCCTAAGAAAGATTAGAGAGAGAAGAGCAAGGCTGCGAATGACAGACAACTACCTTGCTAACTCCGATGGACTTGCCACTGAGTAATAAACACCAGCTACCGGGTTCAGAAAATACCTGAATCTGCGCACAAGATGCAAGGACTAATATGAGTATGCCAACTCAGTAAGTAATAAAAGTAAATAGAGACTGAGCAGTAAGAAACCAAATAATCCACATTATAAAACCACAATAAGTATAATATGTTTTCAAAACAGTATATAAATCAAATCATCTCGTCAAAAATCCAGTCTTATTAAAATTCCTTTGAAAATATCTTTCTACAAATTTTTTAAACAAAGTGATAAAATAGTGAAAACAAATCAGCCCCTCGGGCAAAATTCACTCGTATTCGGGCAACATAAATCAGAAACAGCCCATCGGGCAAGACATGTATCATAAACCGCCCCTCGGGCATAACATCAATTTGAACCAACCCCTCGGGCTACCTCACAGTCACTCGTAATTAACCCCTCGGGCATAACATGAATCAAGATCAGCCCCTCGGGAAACATCATATCACTCACTCTGGGTACCCGCACTCACTGGAGGTGTTCAGATTCCGGAGGGGCTCCTACAATCCAAGCGCTATAATAAGCCATCTCGTGGTATAAATTAGTCAGACCCTCGACCTCATAACAATAAGCCACCTTGTGGCATAAATCAATCAGGCCCTCGACCTCACAATATCATGAATCAATAACAACCTGCTGTGGCGTGCAGCCCGATCCCATAATATCCTCACCACACAAGCTCTCGGCCTTATTAAGTAAGAAACCTCTCAAGCCACTCGGGCTTACAGTAAAATATGGTGTTCAGCCCAAAATATCATTTATAGTGTCAATATTGAGTAAATAAGGTTGAGTTATGAAATCAGTAAAATACAGCATGACTGAGTACAAATATTAAGTCAAAACGGTGAGAAATAGTAGTAAAAAGCCCCTAAGGGTCCAAACAGTTGGCATGAGGCTCGACTATGACATTCAGCCCAAAACGTAGTAATACTTTCCAAATCACAGTCGTGTCAAATAGTTTCCATTCAAATATGCGACTTAATAGCCGTACGGGATGGACCAAGTCACAATCCCCAACGGTGCACGTCCCCACGCTCGTCACCTAGCATTTGCGTCACCTCAAAGTAGTGCAACGATGTGAAAATCCTCAGGACAAGATTTACAGTTATTACTTACCCCAAACGAATGAAATCTACACCGCGATGCTCTTGCCTCTCGACTCGGCTCAAATCACCCCGAATCTATCCAAAATCAGAATCATATCATCAATAAATGCCAAAGGAACAAGACCCACACAAAAATTATCAAATTAGACCCAAAATCCCGAATTTGCTCAAACCCGGACCCTGGGCCTACATATCGAAATTTAACAAAAATCGCAAAAACTAGAAACTCCTTTCACTCCTGAGTCTATACATACCAAAACCATCAAAATCGGACCTTAAATGACCCCTCAAATCCCCAATTTTAACTCTCAAGTTCTAAGCCCTAATTCCCCAATTTTCACCCTTAAATCCCACAAATTTCAAGCTTATCTACTGAAAATCATCATAGAATCGAGTATTAAATTCAAAAATCTTACCTCAACAGGTTTCCCTTTGATCCCCTCTTCAAAACCCTCCAAGAGCTTCAATCTCGACTTCAAAAATGGTGGAATGGGCTAAATTTCGCGAAGGGTAACTTATATACTTTCTGCCCCAGGGATTCCGCACCTGCGGTCCTAGGTGCGCATGTGAGAAAAATCACTTAAAGATCCCGGACCGTATTTGCGCCCATAAACCGCACCTGCGGTGCCGTAGATGCATCAAAATAACCGCATCTGCAGTTCTTCTCCTGATGGCCAGAACACGCACCTGCGGTTTCCTTACCACATCTGCATCCTCTCACCTACGGTCCCCAATCCGCATGTGCGGAAGTGATAGAAGCATCAAAATCTGCAGCAACACCCAAAGCTAAACTCTCCCGTAAAACACTCAAATCCATCCCGAGGCCCTCGGGACCTCAACCAAACTTGCCAACAAGTCACATATCACCTTTCAAACTTATTTCAACCTTCGGAATACTCAAAACAACATCAAAACGTCAAATCACCCTCGGATTCTAGCCTAAGGATTTCCAAACTTCCGAATTCTGCAACCGATCCAAAAACCTAACAAACCTCATCCGAATGACCTGAAATTTTGCACACCCATCACAAATGACACAACGGACCTACTCCAATTTCCGAAATTCCATTCCGACCCCAATATCAAGATTTTCACTGCCGACCGGAAAACGCCAAATTTCCAATTTCGCCAATTCAAGCCTAAATCTACCATGAACCTCCAAAATACATTCCGAACACGCTCCTAAGTCCAAAATCACCCAACGGAGCTAACCAAGTCATAAAAATTCAAATCCGTGATCGAATACTAAAAGTCAAGACTGGTCAAACATTTCAAATTTAAAGCCTCAAGTTGAGGATCATCCTTCCATATCTATTCCGATTAACTTGAAAACTAAAATCGACAACTCACATAAGTCATAATATTTCAAGACTGGTCAAATATTTCAAATTTAAAGCCTCAAGTTGAGGATCATCCTTCCATATCTATTCCGATTAACTTGAAAACTAAAATCGACAACTCACATAAGTCATAATACATCATACGGGACTAGTCATGCCCAAGAGCTGGAGAGCGAAGTCCAAATGCTCAAAACGATGGGTCGGGTCGTTACATACATATTAAAGCATTCATTCTACTAAAATAATACAATAAAAGGCTCAAGAAATTAAAAGGAAAAATACATAAGTTGCTCCCTATACTTATCCCGAAAAGTGAGTTTTCCGCTCAATATTTACGGGTGTCGTTTTTCCTCCATGTACTTGTCCAAACTGATTTTATTTCCTCCTTAATAGATGGAACGACAAGGAATTATTTTCACATTACAAAAGGCGCGTGACAAATAGAAAAATAGTTAAAAAGTGATTAAATAATAAAGATATATTGTTTTCATTTGGCAGTCACTTTTTTTTTGGGCAGTCACACTAATTACATTAATTAGTTGTATTAAAGGAAATACTAACCTTTTTCTTTTCTTATTCTTTTATCTTTTTTCTTCTTTTCCTCTTTTCGTCTTCAGCTATCGTTCCTCCATTTTTTGCCCATCTGCTTGTGTTGAGTTACCCGAGGGGAACAACAAGTACTCATTTATGAACAAAAATAGTACCCTATTTACTTATAGACTAACCAAAAAAAAATTTATTTTAAGATGAAAAATTAAAGAATAAAACTTGGAAATCTTAATATCACCTCATTTTTCAATTCATCTCTTTAAGATCATAAGTTATACCCCACACACTATCATCATTCACGTCAAGATTATACCTCACGACCAAAATCGCTCTTCATTCTCCAATTTTGCTGGAGTAATGTTTCTTCTTATTAACCTAAAAAAATATTTTTTTAGCTTAATAATTGACGAGGCCCAAATAAAATTACGTACGAAATAATTCAACAAGAACAAAAGAGTAAGTGGGTTCTTTGAGTTGCCCGTGTTCAAGCGCTCAGCAATGTTCTTTCAGGGACTATTATTTTGGATTTTTTTGGGAAATTTTTATGGTGGGAAGAAATTAAATGAAATGGAATAAACGGGTTATGGTAAATATTTGGGTATATTAGGTAAAATATTATTTTAATTAATTATATTATTAGACTAATAACCATTTAAAAATAAAACTTATTATGTGGCATCATCAGAGGGCAGAGTGTATGCCACACTCTACATACATCCTGGGAGAGAGCTTGGGAAGTTGGAAATAAATTCAGCTTGGACAAGTATAGGACGGAAAAAAAGACACCCGTAAAGTTTGAGAAAGAAACTCACTTTTCGGGACAAGTATAGGGAGCAACTTATGTATTTTTCCAAAATAAAAAGAAAAAATAAAGCATATATAAAATGTGCTGAAAATTGATATTGATAATTTGTCAAGAGTCTTCAAAAGGCAAACGAAAACTTCAATAAAACGAAACTAAGGAGCATCTTAAGGAGGAAGATTGCCAGCAGAACAAGGATCAATTGGGGGACTTGAAGTTGAAGGCTGAGGATTTGTCATTGGGGAGGAAGGTTGTCACCAGAAGAAGGATCAGTTGGGAGGCTTGAAGTTTAAGGCTCAGGATCTGCCTCCGCATCTTCCTTGCGAAAATCACACTTTGGAACTTTTATCCTCAGGTGTGGAAAAACTTTGACTTTATTGAGTAGTTTCAATAGCTTCTTTAGCCTTAGCAAGTTCAGCTTCGAGATCAAAACTTTCTTGGCTAGCTTCGGTCAAAGTTACAAGGCGAGTGTAGAGATAAGCCCAGCTAACATCCAAAGTCATCTTCTCCTCTAAAGCCTCGTAATCCCTTTCTAATTGTTTAATTTCAGCCCTCAACCTTTCTTTCTCAGCTTCAGCGGCATCATAGGAAACCTTCAAAAACTCCAATGAAGAATCAAGTAACTTTGCTGGAGGAGGCACGAAGTTCTTCCTGAGCCTGGGTAAGCTCTTGAACTAGTTCACCCGCATATATCTCTTTTTGATTCAGAAGTTCTTTCAAACTTCGAATCTATTCAATATCCTTTGAATGCTGCTAAGAAAAGGTAGCCTCTACCCTTGCTTTTTCCTTCTTCGCCTGAGCTACTGATGCTTTCACCACTGCCAATTCAGCAGTGTCTAGCCTAAGTTGTTGCTCCAAAACTTTCTTAACGCTGGCACGTACAACTTTTTCTAACTGAAGGCTCCTAAGCTGTTCCTTCCCGTTGTCAGCTTCCGTGCCTAACTCAACAACATGTTGCTCAGTCCAAGCTAACCTTTTCATCAGATCCGTGCCCGTTAGATTGATCTATAAAAAAAGAAGAGAAACGATGTTATATACACGTGGAAGGGAGAAATGAAAGGATTGAAGGTAAGGAAGTATACTTTAAGAGCAGAATGAATCACGTCATTCATAAGGGTGATAGAAGAATGAGATTCTAGTTTTTCCCTTTCAAGAGGGACAATTAGAGGTATCAAATCAAACATCACCCCGATTAGGTTTCCTCAGTAGATTGATACCCTCGGGGACTTCAATTGTAACTTGCTTCATTCCACCTTTGTTGGAAGGTCCAGCTTCGTCTCGATGGGTAGTAGTGGGAGCAATAGGACTCATGGGAAGAGTGACAAGGGGTGGTTCGTCATAAACAAAACCAAAGTCCTCGTCGCCTTCAAATCCTTGAGCAAAGAGCTTCTCAACTAGAACTAAAGGAGGGTTCAAAGTTGGTTCAACAACCTCCTCATCTGAAATCACCAGTGGGGTATCTTCGGGTTCATTAACCAAATGAAAAGGTACAGATTACAATGGCTGGGTTTGAGGGGCACTTTGTTCATCTTCCAAAACAACTTACCTCCTAGGTCGATGCAATGGATTCTTTATTCTTACTCTTCGAAGAGGACAAATTCAAAATATGCTCCTGGGTAGTACTGGCGTTAAGTCTAACTGAGGAGCAGAAGAGGGACGAACACTGCGGATTCCAAATCCTAAAATCCAAAAGGTAAGAGTGGCAAAAGAAAAAATGACAACAAAAATACACGCGGTAAAATAAAGTAACATACATGGGTTTTAACTTTCCATTTGATCTTTTGGAAAGAAACTTCCAAGTTCTCTGCTCCATAGGGGTAATAGATAACTGTAACTCAACCCATCCATGGAAGTTGAGGAGTTCACCAAAAACTTTCATGATTGCTAGGAAAAAAACACATACGAGAGAATTAGTATTCTAAGTTAGAAGTGAAGAAGATAATAGATAACGTATGTAAAAAAAGCTTACAGGAAAACTTCTATTTTTTGGAAAAAAGCATGTTCTCTTCTCACACCAACATACGAGTTGAGACAACCATGAATCGGCTATATCAACCCCTGTCACGATCATTATCGAGGCCAATCAAGATTCGTTTGCGCCTTGCCACAAGTGTGAAGATACCAAAACGGAAGAGTTTAGGAGAGTAAAGGTGAAGAAAATGATGGAAATTAAAAGGTGCAGAAACTAAAGCTGACAAGTAGTAAAGACACGCTATTGGCCTTTGTACTATCGGGCCTATTTGCCCAAGACACACATTGAAATAATGACAAAATTCCAGAATCAATGGATCTACTAGGGGTTGGAAGCCAAGAGTAAAGGGATATGTGTAGGCAAACTAATAAACTGCATGATAAGTGGTTATACGATCATCTACACCAAAAGCCACGATTGGAAAGTCGGATTTCCAATAGCACTCTTTACGAACAAGAGAAAGAATTCCAGACTTAATAAGAGATGGGTAACAGTCAACATGATTGCGACCTACTATTGAGGTAACCTCTTTGTTCCGTACCTCATAATGAGAAACAAAAGAGAACTCCTATGGAAAAAATTTAAAAACTAGGGGTTGGGGCAATGGTTCGCTGGAATCTCTAGTTTTGAAATAAGATCTGGGAGTAGCAGAGGCTTTGGCTTTAGAAGAGGAGGCAGACTTTGAAGAACTCTTCTTAGAATAGGAGGTGATCTTATTCGCTATCGAACCTATACTATGAAGCCTACCACCCCTACTTTTACTCCTATTAGGAGCTTTTGTGGAAGGGAGGTCATCTACTATTATAGTACGAAGAGGATCAGAAGATGCTGAACGATTTGAAGATTTAGAAGCCATTGTTAAGGAGGAGAAAGAAAGATGTATGAAGATAATCACTAAGAGAGTTTGGGGAAGAAGGAAAAGATGAAAGAAAGTATAAGAAGTTTTAGAGAACGATGATTCATTATTTATAAGAAAAAAAGGTCATTATGAGCCGTCATCGTGTAACCGTCAAATCAAATTGACAAGGCCAACTGCTGCAAACCGCAGGGCCAATCATAATAGGACACGTGTCTCGAGCATTAAATGAAAGAGACATGGGTCTCTTCACTTCCGATGAGGATCATAATGATCTCGGGAGAGGCAACAAAACATTCTTGCTATAAATAAACTTCCCGAATATTTAGTTGATAATATTCAAAAAGTGAAAATATTATCTGTATTGGTGAAAAATAGATCACCACGCGGATCAACATTATGATGACAGGTGGCATGGGAGACGAAGCAATAAAGAAGAATGATGTGCAAAGAAGATATGAGCAATAACCACGGGATCGACTACGAAGATGCTGTACCCGTTAGCTACATAAGAGAAAATAGGTACGCGCTGAGAATTAAAGATATTGGGAGCCATAAAAATAGAAAGATCATTAATAGCCACGAATATGGAAAAAAAATCAGCTGAATCCCTGATTATACGCGACTCACTATAATTACTACAATTGTTACAAATCACTCACGTAATGGGTAATCAATGTAATAAATACTAGCGGGTGAGAGTTAAATAGGGCAAGCAATTATAAATTGTACCCTTATATAAATCCCCTTTATGTATCATGTATCTCCATAGAGAAAACTACAAAGTAATACTGTCAATTGTCAGTATTCTTGTTATTCTCTGCCATTGGAAGATCTTGTTCTTTCCTTTTGAAAGAAAGAAACAATCATCAATAAGTGTTGAACATCCGATGACCTTAGACGCGATTTCCTGACTTAACTTTCATTGTACATTTGGCATGTCTTAGAAATTAGAAATTTCAAAAGCCAGTTTAGGCAAAGCATAGTTCTTATTTTATATTTACTTCCACCTTTCCCTCTGTACATTTGCTTTTGTGCCAATGATGTGCAAAATTGCTGTTGGTTCCAAGCCGTTTTAACGATAGGATGGTATTTACTATTTTACAATCAATACTTATTCCAAACTTAATGATTAAGTTAGTATCCTATGTTCAACTGTTGAATGTGTTTGATCAATTTTTGGCTAGCTATATGCTTAATACATGCAAATTAAGGAACAAGTAGGCACCTATGAGCCTGCAATCAGTATTTTTTTTGGTTTCTCGTCTAGTGTCTAGTATCTGTTTTGGGGTCGCGACTAATTTGGATTCACGCCGCATAACATTAAAGAAGGAAGCGCTCTTTACCTGGATTTTTTATATTCCTAGGGCTTGAACTCGACACTTCTGGTTAAGGGTAGATGAATTATGTCCGTCTCACCACAACAAACAACAACAACAACAAACCCAGTATAATTTTACAAGTGGGGTTTAGGGAAGGTATGTAGTACACAAACCTTACCCTAAATATAGAGAGGTTGGTACGAGAAAAAGCCGTTTCACCACAACCCTCGGTGATAAATCACTAGTGAACGTTACACTAGATCATTCAGCATTTTATTGGAGTTTAGGGCAATACCTTTTTTTCAACCAGTAAATATTTGCCAAGTTTTTGAAATGCATCAGAAATTCCATAAATCTATGAAGAAACAGGCATAGGTAGGCTATGTATCTAAAGGATGTCATCTCAAAATATAGTATAATACGTACATGTTTTGAAAGAAAAATCTACGTTTATTACATGCCTAAATATTTATTTAACAATTTATATAGTTGATGGAAGGTACATTATAGTTTTTTGGAGTAAAAAGATTTATTGAGGGAGTTATCTTCAAAATAAAGTTATATCGAGAACCTACAATATGTATGTATTCACTGAACATATTAAAAAGAAACTTCGGATTATTTATAAATCCCTTAAATTTTAAATTAAGAATTCACATGAAATTGGAAACCAAATACCCCGTAAGTGGTAGAATTCTGCAGCCATTAACGTCAGAATTAGAACATCCGATGTTGATAATAACATAGTTGTGGTTTTCCTTTTTTGCCACCATTGACAATACTAATTAAATATTCCTTTCCTTTTTTGTCCCACGTACCACATCGACAAACAAACCAGGCAATGAAGTATTTATATATCAGTAAAGCAACATGGGTGGACACGACCTTACTTGAACAGGATCTGTTCTATAGGCTAGTGGTACCACTGTATCCTTGAGTTCTAAGGAGACAGAAAACCAAGTCTGACAGACTATTTATTCTTTTTTGCTATTTTTCCAGAATTACTATAACTTGAAAATAACTAAGGACATGGCCCTCGGGTCATGGTGCAGTAGATGATCGTTCTCAGCTCCAACTATGGTGCCTGGGATGGTCTAATGGCTGTCTGACAGACTCTTCAATCTTTTTTGCTATGTCTTGTGAAGCAATAACTTGAAAATAACTAAGGACATGGCCCTCGGGTCATGGTGCAGTAGATGATCGTTCTCAGCTCCAACTATGGTGCCTGGGATGGTCTAATGGCTGTCTGACAGACTCTTCAATCTTTTTTGCTATGTCTTCTGCTTCACAGTTAAACTTGTATTGTTACCTAAACTTTATTAAGCTAAGCAGCAGGAATTGGAGAATACTGCCAGTCATTATTTTGTTATTAATTTCTTGTTTTAATCTAATATTCACAAGGAAGAATATCTGGTTAAGTGTTTGGGCAAAGGTTGAATACTTGGATTACATAGCAGATGTGGTGACTGTGGGAAGTCTCTGAAAAATTGAAATTCAATGTTGATATGCAAATCGAAGAATGATCACTCAGTCCCACATCGTTAAGGGAAGAAGATAGAAGAGTGGTAAGGAGATACTATAAAATAAGGCCAAGGACAATAGAGAAACATACTTACCTAGATGGGATCAATGGGCGATGGGCGATCAAGAAGGCCCATGGCCTAGGTTGATGACCTCCATTGCACTCTGGAGGGCGCTCGCCTAAGGTCGGCCCAAGTGGCCGAACCTATGTCATAATTTGTGGTAGTGGGGCTTGCGTTCGTGCGGCCCCTACCCAATCCAAAGTCTAATTTTTTCAACTGTCTCGTTTACATACTTGTAACTGTTAAGTCCACATCAACTATAGGTTATTATAGGCATGCTTATTGCAATTTGTATCAAGAACTTGGATTTTCAAGAGGAGCATGAACCCATGGGACTGTAAATTCCAATTTTTTTTCTGATTTACAGACATAAAAACTGAATATGGAAACATCCAACAGGGTGGAAATTGTACCTTATAATTTGCTCCTACTACCAAACCATCCTATTTTAAAGTTGAATTAATCTTTTGTGATTATTGTCAATGTTTTTGTACCAATTGTAATGACAGAAGAACTACTTGAAAGCAAATGGCATACTCTGTTGTTGATTTTCGTTATTCATGATTTATTTTTCTTTAAACAGAAATAGTTATTGTCTTTGGGAAGTCTATGAAAAACGGAAGTTTGACGATATGTGAATAAAAGGAGATCACTTAGTTCCACATCGTTAAGTGAAAAAGATGGAACAATAGTAAGGAGATATAAAAAAGATTCAAGGACAATGGAGAAACATTCTTATCTGGACGGGGTCAACGAGCGATCAAGACGGCCCATGGCTTAGGTTGGTGACCTCCATTGCACTCTAGCCTAAGGTTGGTCCAAGTGGTCGAGCTTATGACATAAGCTCTGTTTGACCAAAAGATGTCAAAACCGTTATGAGTAAAACAACTAATGATAAAGATGAGATCAATCTTAATTAAACACAATAAAATCTAGATCAAGCGATAGAGAGATTAAGCAAGATGAATGACGTAACAAAGATGTTGGAACCAAATGAATGCTCATAAATGAGAAGACTTAAATGTGCAATCAATCTTAAAAGATGCAATCGATGTTGGGGGGGGGGGGGAGGGGAATAAATACGAGATATTTGGGGAATCTTTTGATCTTCTCAGATAAACAAGACTGCTTTTGTATTCACTCTCAGAGGATTCTTTTACAAAGTGTTCTCTTGTCTTTTTTCTCGTGTCCCCCTTTTCTTTACTCACCCTTCCTATTTATAAGGGATAATCTCCTAAAAAACCCTAAAAAGTACAACCTACAGAATATTCGAAAGGCATATTCTTAATGTCTCCCACTAAGATTACGTTGTCGTGGAAGTCATACATCGACTGACCGCCCTTAATAGTTGCCTTTTACCACGACGACCATCAGACAGTAAATCATGATAACTTCGTTCCTCGTCCTACTCGGTAATGGTTGTGGTTGCCAAATTTAGACCCATACAGTTAGTCCCTCCGCTTGTTGAGGTCGCGACCCTGTGCGTCCTTGATAAGCGGACGCCACCCATACCCGCGGAGAAATTTGGCGGTCGGGTTGTAACGGTTTGATCACTAACGAAAGAGTGGTGCATTCCATGGCATTCCAGATAGTATAGCATATTGGGAGATGATGTCACTCCCATGCGCCTCATCATTGTGCGTCTTCCCGAGGCAGAGACCAATTGGCTTGTCTCTTTGGTTTTGGTGCTTCTGGCAACCTTTCGCTTCGATTCTAGAGCCACACAACCTTATAAATAGATGAAGGTTTGGTTCTTTCAAGAACTTTTGGTCATTTCCTCTCTAGTGTATGTGTTGTCTTCTTTAGCCATTTCTTTTCGTATCTCCAGCTCTGTTTTCGTGATCTTTCTTCTCACCTTCTTCTGTTCACCGTTCTTTGCTCTGTGTTTTATCATTACACTTCTGCCATCGAGATCCCTAGAACATATCGGTCACACAAAGAGATTTCCGATGCCATCCCGCTATCTATGGAACCTCCCTCTGGTAGTGAAGATACGACAGTTGAAGAAGGAGACATCCTTCCCACCGTGGAGGAGATACTACCGAGAAACCCCATGTCTCAGAATGATTTTCTTAAAGAACCTGTCCTTTCTCCTGCTCCGGTGGTTTCTGAGACTGAACAGGCTCACATAGATGACCTCCGATCTATGTATAACATTCCCTCCAATATCGAGTTGGTTCCGGCTGGAGGGGGGGACTTCATGGATGTCCACAGATCGAGATATTGTACTTTTTACATGTACCCCTTTGTGATCGGCCACTCCCTTATCGATTTTATGAGGTCTGTCTGGCATAGCTTTCTCCGTACACGTATAAGATATTTCTGGTATTGACGAAGTAGCGGAGTTGGTGGGGTGTGAAGTTGAACTTCATCACTTTCTACATTTGTTTTCCCCTAGTTTTCACAGGGGAACTAAGATACATTTGAGGCACTATGGGACCAGGGGACTGGTGGTCGGAACAGACGACTGGGCAAGTCGCAAAATTTTGCATAAATACTTCTTTATTAGAACAGAGCATTTGGTGTCAGACCCGCTGGATCCCCAGAACGGTGGAATCATAACCGTAGGTGTTGGTACTTGTAAGTTACTTTTGTTCTTTCCGACTTTATACTTATTTTTAATTTTCCCGTGCAGCTGTGAGGCATGCACCTTATCCCATCACCGTTATCGAGAACTGGGTAGCCCGCTTATTACCTCACGCGGTGGAGACTCGAGATTGGCCTGTTTTCATGAAACGTTTTGGGCCAAAGGTTCCATCCAGAAAATATTCTTCTCTGTTTTGACCTTTGGCTGTTTGCCGCCGTTTATTAATACGACTCCGTGTGACGACAGGTCGTAGGGCTTCTAGGAAGAAATCCCCAGTTCCCGCATTTCTCTAGGCCGTCGCATCGGCGGGAATGCAATTTACCTTAGCAGAGTCCGTCTGAGGGGGCTGTGCTCAGCCCGTACAGGCTAGATACTCTTCTCGTGACATGATTGTTCGGGATGAGATCTCCTCCCGACCAGTCTATCATCTTGTGGATGAGCCCTCCAATGGGGATGAATCTCCGTCGAGAAAAAAAAGGAGGGTAAACCTTGGGAAGAAAGTTGTCACTGATGCTGGAAAAGGCAGAACTGGTGCGTCGGAGGCGTCACCGGTGCCTATTTTTATGGCGGATACCATTTTGGCGGGAAGGTCTCTCCGGACCAAAGGAATATACCAAGGAGGGGGATTTGCGCGCTATGCCAAGGGTGGCACGTCATATGCCGTTGGAGGTGTCATACATGCTGAGGGCGACAGTTTGAGTTCAGACGTCAACCCAAAAGATGCACGAGAGTTCATGGAACGTCATACTCGTGTATAAGTAAGGACGGAGGGTTCTAATCGACATATTGTCGTTCTTGGAGACTACGACTTGTTGTTGAATAGTGAGAAGGCGCCGTCAGTGTTTTCCCCATGTGCGCTGCTTCTGAGAGTGCGACACTTAAGGCGATGAGCGACGCAGAGTTATCACGGAGCGTTTCCGGCATGGCTCTACGAGTAAATGCTACATTTTTTTCTTTTTCTTTTTGGTTCTGTTTTGTATCCTTAACCCATTCTCCGCTTCAACATTGTTTTTCATACTAGACCCTTATCATAGAGATCGAGCGTAAATGTTGGGATAAGCGGAGGACGGCCATTTAGGGAAGATGACCACCAAATATCAGGAATACCACACCAAGCATCATGCATTGGCCGATCTCTTTACTCAGGACAACGACTTTTAGCTGTTCCGTGATGGGCTTAAGCAAAAGGAGAAACAATTGGCACAGAAGGTCGAAGAGCTGAGAGATCGAGATGAGGACCTGATGAAGGCCATTGACCGTTGTAGTGAACTTGAGGCGGCCCTTAAGGCCAAAAAAGATGAGCTCGAGCTGAGTAAGGGGGTGATGGCCGAGAATGCCGACCTCTAAGCGAAGGTGGCCAACTTAGTTTCCGAGCTTGACAGGAAGGAGGCAGAGGTCGCGATCTTAAAGGTGAGCTGAGTGCGAATGCTGATGGATTGGCTCATGCTGAAAGGGATAGGGCGACAACCATCTCTGAGGCAGCGGCTCTAGAGGACGCCCTTCGTATATGCAGATCAGAACGAGACAAGGAGGTGGAGGCATCTATGCTTAATGAGGCGAGATTTGAGGGGCGTATCCGAGATCTGGAGGCGAAGTTGTCCGCATTAAATGAACAAGTTGCTGCTATGAAGGCGGAGGACGTGCGACGATAGTCGCAACCCTCTACGTCTCATGCTTCGATCGACCCTTTCGTACCTTGAGAATTATATGAGCTATGGGTCCATACCGAAGCCCAGCTTGACGTATATAAGTTTCTTCATGCCGATGGGAAAGTATCTGAGGCAGAACTCTGAGAGGTGCGTAATAAAGCATGTGCCGCTCGAGAGGTGTGTGGTTATAACCCCAACACTCCTGACAAAGATGATGTCAATTTCGGCGATGCGGACAAGCTTGCCTCCGATTCTTGGTACAATAAAGAGTATGCCACGGGGGGTGATGTGGCATAAGACTTAGTTGTATTTATTTTGCTTTGCCATTTTTGTGGGGGCGTTCTTGATCCCTTTGTAAAAACTTTTGTAATATAACAGTTGTAATGGAGCAGTTACTTTTTATTGTGTACCTCTAAATCGTTTTCTTGTTGTGTTTGTTTATTTGACGATGACCTTAATCGTAGTCGTACTTATTTCGAGTTATCAAAATGTTAACCCATTGCGTTTCGAGCGATGTCGTACTTATGTCAAACTTTTTCCTTTAGTAACGGCCTTAGCCATAGGGATGTTATTTTCGAGCTAATGTCGAAGTGTTATCCCGTCGTGGTTCGATTGAAGTCGAACTTTTCATTTTGGCGATGGCCCTTGGCCGTAGAGGTGTTATTTTGAGCTGGTCAAAATGTTAACCCGTCGAAATCGAACTCTTCATTTTGGCATGACCTTGGCTGTGGGGGTGTTATTTCGAGTTGGTCGAAATGTTAACCCGTCATAGTTCAAACGAAGTCGAACTCTTCATTTTGGCGATGACCCTTGGCCGTAGGGGTGTTATTTCGAGCTGGTCGAAATGTTAACCCGTCGTAGTTTGAATGAAGTTGAACTCTTCATTTTGGTGATGGCCCTTGGCTGTAGGGGTGTTATTTCGAGCTGGTCGAAATGTTAACCTGTCGTAGTTCGAACGAAGTCGAGCTCTTCATTTTGGCGATGGCCCTTGGCCATGGGGGTTATATTTTGAGCTGGTCAAATTGTTAACCCGTCGTGATTTGAACGAAGTCGAACTCTTCATTTTGGCGATGGCCCTTGGCCGTGTGGGTGTTATTTCGAGCTGGTCGAAATGTTAACCCGTCGTGGTTCGAATGAAGTTGAAATCTTCATTTTGGCGATGGCCCTTGGCCGTATGGGTGTTACTTCGAGCTGGTCGAAATGTTAACCCATCGTAGTTTGAATGAAGTCGAACTCTTCATTTTGGCGATGGCCCTTCGCCATAGGGGTGTTATTTCGAGCTGGTTGAAATGTTAACCCGTCATAGTTCGAACGAAGTCGAACTCTTCATTTTGGCGATGGACCTTGGCCGTAGGGGTGTTATTTCGAGCAGGTCGAAATGTTAACTGTGAGCACGTGATTTTTGCCCTTTATACGAATTACTCCCACAAATTCAAAACAAAAATAATTTTTCCATTGTTTGCAATTTTGTGGGTTTTTGTGGCATTTTCTGTTAATTGTTCGCATATTGTCTGTGCATGTTTATTTTATTAATGAAAAATACAAAAATACGTAATATTTGCATTTAGAATTTAAGTCTACATTTTAAGATTAATTAGCAAATTAGTTGTTTATAAAATGGAAAAGTTACAAGGAAAAAAATAGTTTAATTTGCACTTTTAATTTTAATTTTGAATTTTGCATAGTTTTCTTTTAATTTGTTTTCTTTATTAATTGTGGTAGTTATTAGGTTTAATTAGTGTTTTTGATAAGTTAATTAGGTTTTAGGATTTAATTTAGATTTTAATTTAATTTAAAAAAAAGAAGAAATTATTAAAATGATTTTTAAAAAAAAAAGAAAAGAAGAAAAAGAAAAGGAAGAATGAAAGATCAAATTTGGGCCAAAATTCAAATTTCCCAGCCCAAACCAATCTCTCCCTTTGAAACCCGGTGGACCCAAGCCCAGACCCGCCCTCTACCCGGTCCGACCCCATTTAGGTTAGATCTAATCTGGGTCGTCGAGGTTGATATGATCAAACGACCCTGAAGTAGGGGTTTGATAAGTATAAGAGTGTCCGAATCCATACCCCTACCCCCTCTCATCTCCTTCACTAGACCCTCATTGCCTCTGCCGGAATTGCCTGCCGGAAATCGTCTCCGCCGGCGGCGGTACTCCATTTGACCCCAAATTAACACCGTAGACTCCCTCCTTCTCCTCTTCCCAAATCTCCAAAATCCCTCCCTCGAATCCTACTAGAACTCTTAGAATCTTGAATCGAAGAGAACGACCAAAACCCTAACTCGTCCAATTGGCCCCAAAATCACACCACAGAACCACCCTGACCCCCTCTTCCCAAATCCCGGGTAGATTCTCCTCGAATGTTGCCCGAGCTTCTCGAATATTGAATCAGAGCTTGACCCTAAAAATTCCAAATTTTCCAATTCAGGGTTTCCTCAAAGTTTTAGGTTCATTCTGATGGTATCCGTGTGTTTTGATAAAAAAACACACGGTTAGTCTCAGATTGAGCCAAGAATCTGAAGGTTCAAAGATCCATCACCACCTTTTACGGTCCGAGGCACGTTTAGGTATTTCTATTTTTCTTTATTTATTTGTTCTCCAATTTTACTCCGTTTGTTTTTCTTCTTCTACTTCAGTCTCTTCTTCTGAACTCCTGTCTATTCTGTTTAGTTCTTGAAGGGTAGTTTTGCGATGCATGTTAGTTTTAAGAAAACCTTTTTCTTTAATTAGTACAATTAATCTGTTAATTAGATTAGTTCCGATTTATTAATTTTAGTTCATCATTTGGATTTGAAAATTGTTCGAATTGCTTCTGTTCTTTTTTGCCTCAGATAATTTGGTTTTGATTTGGGCCTGGGATTTGTACCTTTAGGTTTCAGGCTCGTTGGGTTGGATTGGGTTTTGAATTAACTAAACCCAGGGTCAACTTGACCCGTATTTGGTTGGAGGGGTAATTTTCAGGGTCATGGGGGGTAGTCTAGGAAATTGGCCTAGGGAATCTCATGGTAACTGAATAGGGAAGCTTCTAGGAAGATGGGGTGGGGGCTATCTTGAATTCTGAAAAGTAAACTAAGGGCACCTAGGCTAAAATGAAACTTGGAGAAGGGCCTAAGTGCAGAAATTATTTCCCTAAGGCTGCCCTACTTGCCTTGCCTATAAAGGCATCTTTTCTTGCCTTTCAAGGCAGAGTTTGAGAGCTGGAAATCCAGAAAATACAGAAGCTGCATAAATTTTACTATTTCATAGACTTCAAGAGCTAAAGTTCTGAGAGAAAAAGACAGCTGAAGAATATGAGAAAAACTACTGTTTCATTGAATTTTTCTGAGGTTCTCAACTTCTGAAGTAGTGTCTGGTTCACTAGGGGTTGAAATAGATTGAGCTTGATTTTCAAAAAGTTTGGTTTTGAAGTTGTTCAGTTGAAACTGGTTTATTCTTTACTGCTTCACATCATTTTCTGGGTTTGAGCTGGTTTTGCTGGGACTAATTTTTGCTTTGTTATGCTGCTGCTGGCTACTCATTTCTTCATTTCTTTTGTTTCTCTTTTATGCCCAGGTATGTATTGACTCTTGACTAGCATATGAAGTGCAAATGTGAAGCCATGTAAGCAAATTGAAGGGAAATGGCAAATGCTAGCTTTCTATTGTCGAATAACTGTTTGAATGTGTTATATTTTGTCCATGTGTCCTTAGTTTAGCTTTACTATGTATATTTCGTTCATGTTATTAATATTGTATTTCGTTATAAGGCTTGCATTTGGGGTTTTCTTTTGAATGGTGTTTGGGTTCAAGAATGTTCTTAGACTTAGGATGATACGTATGTGTTGGGGATTATGACACTTTTGGTCTGATTTTGTTGAAGTTCTGCTGAACTTTGGAGATGTTTTTTTAGTCGTGTTTAAACATCCATCAGATTAGTTCCTTATTTTTTCCTCCTTAGCAAATCAGGTTTATGTTATGTTGTCCATCCATTAGCTTCTTTATGTTAGATTGTTCTGTCATGATCCGCAGAATAGCTCAGTTTGGTACCTTGCCTTGCTTTGCCCATGAATGAATGAATTGAATTCATAAAGGCTTTCAAATAGATGTAGGGTTTAATTTCAAACTTGAGAGTTCTCAGATTAGCTTAATTCTTTACATCTTGTTGTTTTCTTTTGCGGCAATAATTAAAGGCATATCTCTGACCAACGTGTTAGCTTGAGTCAGATTTGGCATTGGGCTATATTGTTTGTTCTTTTCTCTACCTCTAGGCTTAGCCTGGAGCCCAGATCTCTCCATCAGTGCTATGTTACTGAACATATAGCACGCTGCAACCCATTTGGGCCTGGACTCGTAGCCCATTTCTGAGTGAGTGCTTGTAGTTCATTCTCGGAACCGAGTTGGGCCCAATTATTATTTGACCGTTGCTGCCAGTCTCGTTCGTAACAGGCATGGTCCAAGGGCCTGAAAAACAATATGAATGATATCCGCCCAAGCAATAGCCCATAATTACGTGATTTCAGAATAACCCTTTATAGTTGAGGCATGCCATATTAAAATATTAATGGTTTATGGCCCTCATAATGTCAAATAAAGAATTTTAGACGTTTGGATGTGAGGCATACCATATTAGATAATAATAGTTATGGCCCTCCAAACTTTAGTTTGAATACCCTTTAACAAATGGAGTTGAGGTGCGCTACGCTAATTATAATCCCGAATGCGTAGCCCTCACTTAATTATATCCCTTAAAATTCTTAGAACTCGAGGAGTGCCATTTAGCAAATTTTCATGGCCCTCGCAAAGTTACAAATACGTAGTTGCTTTAGATGCGTCATTTAATAATATTACCTTCCTAAATTCGGGTGCGCATTTATGTGACCCAAATTCAAATCTCAACGATGTTAAAATATGTCAAAAACCACGGGTGCATTTATGTGACGTGGTTCGAGACGTGTTTTAATAACATTGCAATTTTCTTTAAAAATGAATAAAAGTGGTTAAAACTAAAATTTGCACATAGGTTCATAATTGTTTAAACCAGATAATTAAGCCAAATATAACAGTTGAGCGACCGTGCTAGAACCACAGAACTTGGGAATGCCTAACACCTTCTCCCGGGTTAACAGAATTCCTTACCCGAATTTCTGGTTTACGTACTGTTAAACAGAGTCAACCTTTTCCTTGATTCGGGATTGGAACCGGTGACTTGGGACACCATAAATCTCCCAAGTGGAGACTCTGAATCTTTTAATAATAAATCCCGTCTCGATTGTCACTTTAAGTTGGAAAAAACTCCCTTATATACTCCCTTCCTCGGGGTGTAGGTAAAAAGGAGGTGTGACAGCTCTGGAGACTCTGCTAGAGATCGAACCCAGAATCTCTAGTTCAGGGTTCAGAATTCGAGCTTAGAATAATTGTTATTATTTTGGCTTTATTTATTATCTGATTTTATCACATGTTTGGGCCTAATGTGCTAATTGTTGCTTTTACCGCTTTGATATTATATGAACTGTATATATAAATTGCTACGAAATCCCTCTCTTCTCTCTCTTGAGGAGTGCACGCTGGTAGTGACTTCTTTCTGTTAGTGTCATATCCCAAATAGAATGAGGTTCGAACAAGTTGCAAAGTCGGATGATCTTTTGGTTACCGGTACGCAACCCCCCTCGGCTCGAGTTGTCCGCTCGGGTAAGCCAGGTCTAGAACAAATAAACCCAGAGTTTTAAACCTAGTATAACAATACCTCATGCCGGATCCCTAGTAGGAACGATTGTTTGCATCATGTGCATTTTAACTTTGGAGACTCAACACAGGGGTTGGGTCTGTCTAGGACAGGTGCACCCGAAATAAAAAGACCATCCTGATGCATCTTACTTGATACTTGTGCATTTATTTGCTTCGGATTTGTATGCTGACCGACTTTTGAATAAAATGAGAGAGTTCGGAAAAGAAATACCAGTGTAGGGGGTTAAGCACCGAAACTCTGCCGAATTTTTGAAAAAAAGAGGAGAAAAACGAATTGAAAAAAAAAGAAGAAGAAAGTTTGGTTTTCAAAAATAGTCCATTTTATTTGCCCGAACTACGCCAGTTTGATTTCCACTGGATGTGGGATACGTAGGCAATCCCCATCGGGTCCAACTTTTTTTTTTATTTTTGCAAAAGAGCCCAAAAGAACAAAAATTTTACTTTTATTTGAAAGTAATTAGGGTGATGCTATTCTTGTCAGAAATAGCCGAATGTCCCTAAAAGGGCGCCGGAAGGCTGCTTTTGCAAGAACAACCGCCTGTGGTTATTTTTTCAAGGTTTTCACCGGTTAGCCAACACAGCCTTAAAATCTTCGTCTCCGAGGTGCTGAAAGGCCGTATTTGCAAAACCGAATTTTATTTTTAAATGAAGAAAAAAATAAAAAAAAAGAGTGTCAATTTTGTCTTTGAGTCAAATGAGTCTTGATTTTTTTGCTTAATCACCCTAATAAATGTGCAGAATGAGCAGGAGTCCAAGTTTGCCGATAATAGTCATGAACAAGATCCTTTTGGAGTTGCATATGTGGTGGGAGGATCTGGGAAAATCGGAGCAAGATAAAGTCAATCTACATTTGGGAGGTCTCACCGGGTTGTTGAAAATCAGACCTAGAGGAGATATCATAAAGGCTTTGGTTACGTTTTGGGACCCGGCTCATAACGTATTTCACTTCTCCGATTTTGAACTCACTCCAACTTTGGAAGAGATAACAGGTTATATGGGAAGTACTGAAGGGCTGAGACATAAGTATCTGATCGCTCCAAGAGCCGTTAACTCTCACAAATTCATGGATTTGTTAAAGATAAGCAAGGGAGTCCCGTACGCCGAGTTGGAGGGTGGTTTTTCCACTCTACGCTTTATATATCAGAGGTACGAGCATGTAGGAGGGTTCAACGATCCGAAAAGAGGGGTTTGTAGCAAAGGAAACCGAACAAAATGGGGTGAGCATAGGCATTTCGCCTTCATGGTAGCTTTTCTCGTCCTTGTGGTGTTTCCCTGAAAAGACGGGAATATCGATTTGTGGGTGGCTGGAGTCGTCAAGGTCCTGATTACCACGCCAAGAGCATTCTTGCCCCTATGATAGTGTCTAAGATATACCGGGCTCTCAGAGCATGTAAAGCTGGGGCAGATTTCTTCGAGGGATGCAATGTGCTATTACAGATGTGGATGATTGAGCACTTGTGTCATCGCCCTCAGTATATGAGTTATGGATCTATAAAGAAAAGTTGCATTGAAGAGTTTGACACAAGGATTTCAGGGTTCAAGCTGCTAGATGGGTTTGGAGATTGGGTATCCCGCCTTCGTTCCATTACTGCAGGACAAATAGAATGGACATTGGGTTGGCTTCCTGTTGAAGAAATTGTGTATATGCCCGCCACTGGTCATTACTTCCTCCTAATGGGTCTGCAAGGTATTCAGCCCTACGCTCCTTACCGAGTGATGAGACAGTTGGGAAGGTGTCAGGTGATGCACCCAGATGAAGATCTTAGCGTTTATGCGGTCGAGGTTAGTTCTGACGGCCAATTTCATGAAGAAACAGTTCGTTCTATTTGGAATGTATGCCAGTATTTGACGGTGGACACTTGAGTGCGTGACCTATCTAGAGGCGAAGTCTTCCCCGCCTATCTTCTTGGTATAGAAAGAAGAACACTACAAGGGCCGAACCAGAAAGACCAGCCAAAAAGCCTCAGATTCAGGAATTCGTTGAGGCGTCACAAGAACAGTGGGCTTGGTTGGCTAAGGAGAATGAGTACAGGGCCACAATAGGAAAATTGGAAAAGCAAGTCAGAGAGCTTCAATTCGAGAGTGGCTTGCAAGTTGTGGCGGACGAAGTAGAAAAGAAAAGGCTAGCCAAAGAAAATGAGGCCCTTCGAGCCCAAATTCAGAAAATGAAAATAGTAGCAGAAAACCCCACCCGAAATGCCAAAGATGAAAAGCTCATCAATAACCTGAGGCAGAAAGTGAACGACTACAGTTTTGATTTGAACAAAGCAGAAAGTGAACTAGCCAGGGCTCGAAAGCAATTGGCTAAAAACGCAGATGAACGAGCGCACTTGGTTAAGCAGTTGAAAGAAAAGTACGACAATGAGGTCGCAGGATTAAAGAAAAGGGTCATCGCCACAGAAAACAAAATGATCAAACAGGCGAAAGACTTCAAGGTTGAAAGAGAACATTGTTACACAGCATTGGCATAATTAGAAATAGGCTTGCGACAACTTCAGGAGCAGAATCATGTGGCCGAGCAAACTTTAGAAGCCAGGGCCCAGTAGATCGGGCGTTTGTTACAAGAAAAAGGTGTCATAAGAGAGAGAATTAGAAACATCGCCTATTACATTGTTATGAAGTGCCAAGTCTGTGAGGATATGACTCGGACTACCTTCTTCGCGGTAGTGATTACATTTGTTAAGAAGATAATGAGTGACTTGGACCGACTTCAAAGGGATCTTGCATATAGGCCCGCAGCGAGACCGAATGATGTCCCGCGGGCACCAGGAACATTGATGTATTCATGATTTCTCATTTGAGTCTGTATTTCCTTTTCCGTTAGAGTCTGTCAGTTGTGTTGAGTTTGTATTTTCTTTTGCTGGAGTCTGTCAATTGTGTTCGAGTCTGTATTTCTTTTGTTGGAGTATGATAGTTTATTTTTGGAGTCTGTATTTTGTCTCTTCATCCGCGTCTGTTAGTTTCTCTCGGAGTCTGTTAGTTTGGAGCCTTTGTAATCAAAGTCTTTGCTTTTTATGAAAATTGAAAATCCCAAAAATG
This sequence comes from Nicotiana tabacum, assembly GCF_000715075.1. Classification (NCBI taxonomy): domain Eukaryota; kingdom Viridiplantae; phylum Streptophyta; class Magnoliopsida; order Solanales; family Solanaceae; genus Nicotiana; species Nicotiana tabacum. The sequence continues at coordinate 156,480,004 of NC_134090.1, read as the reverse complement.
TTTTATTTCACACTTATCTCTTAGAACTACGCTCGGTCTGATTCATGCGGGGTCATGATACGTAGGCAATCTTCATAGGATTCGACCATAACCAAAGAAAAGAGAGAGAAAAACAAGAGAGAAGAAGAAAAGAAAAAGAGAGAAAAGAAACAATGGCAGAACAAGAGGGAAATGAAAAAGAAAAGCAAAGGCCAGAATGAAAAGAAAGAGGAAAAGAAGGAAAGTTGTAAGTGGAAAAGCCGGGATGACGCAAGCAGCCGATCAAATGCATGATAGAAACGGTTAACTGCTTAGGTGTATTCATTCCCCAAATGTGCGGTTACCAATTTGTTAAAGCCCTAACCACTAACAAGGTTGTTGTTGATGTATTGAGTTCAGGTAGGTGGTTAGTTGATCGGCATTCTGGCAACTCACTCATACAATACCCGATCAAAAGATAAGCTGAACATGGCCAACCAAGAATTGAAGGCAAGTATTGTTGACCCATCAAAAGAGGTGGAAGAACTAGATGTTAATGCAATGAAGGAAGAGATGTATAAGTTAAAGCAGTAGATGGCTGAAATGTACCAAGCCGGGGCAAAAGGGCATCCACCACCAGTTTATCCCGCCAACCCTGCTTATATCCCACCATCGGCCCAACCTCAGGAGCCTCCCACTGTGAACTCATCTCCAGCCTTTCCCCTCTACCAACAATGCTATGGCACCACTTCCTATACTTCTCAAGCTCCACCACCCAAACAAGTCCCATACCCTCCCCCACCAATCACACCTGTTTTTGTGGCACCTCCACCTGCTAAATTACACCGATCTTCCAGTGAACCTCTGTTCCAAACTCACGACAACCAGTATTATCCCCCTGAACCCACCTTCAAAGTTCCAGAACCATATTCTCACACCCCTCATCTTGATCTCACGGCAGAAACCGAGAAGCCACCCAAGAATCCCGAACACGAGGAGATGATCAGAAAGGTCAAAAGCTTAGAACAATCGTTCAGAGATATGAGGGGGTTAGGAGGTTAAGTAAGTGTAGCCTACAAGGATTTATGTCTATTCCCAGATGTTCAGTTACCCACATGGTTCAAAATGCCCAAGTTTGGTACCTTGCCTTGCTTTGCCCATGAATGAATGACTTGAATTCATAAAGGCTTTCAAATAGATGTAGGGTTTAATTTCAAACTTGAGAGTTCTCAGATTAGCTTAATTCTTTACATCTTGTTGTTTTCTTTTGCGGCAATAATTAAAGGCATATCTCTGACCAACGTGTTAGCTTGAGTCAGATTTGGCATTGGGCTATATTGTTTGTTCTTTTCTCTACCTCTAGGCTTAGCCTGGAGCCCAGATCTCTCCATCAGTGCTATGTTACTGAACATATAGCACGCTGCAACCCATTTGGGCCTGGACTCGTAGCCCATTTCTGAGTGAGTGCTTGTAGTTCATTCTCGGAACCGAGTTGGGCCCAATTATTATTTGACCGTTGCTGCCAGTCTCGTTCGTAACAGGCATGGTCCAAGGGCCTGAAAAACAATATGAATGATATCCGCCCAAGCAATAGCCCATAATTACGTGATTTCAGAATAACCCTTTATAGTTGAGGCATGCCATATTAAAATATTAATGGTTTATGGCCCTCATAATGTCAAATAAAGAATTTTAGACGTTTGGATGTGAGGCATACCATATTAGATAATAATAGTTATGGCCCTCCAAACTTTAGTTTGAATACCCTTTAACAAATGGAGTTGAGGTGCGCTACGCTAATTATAATCCCGAATGCGTAGCCCTCACTTAATTATATCCCTTAAAATTCTTAGAACTCGAGGAGTGCCATTTAGCAAATTTTCATGGCCCTCGCAAAGTTACAAATACGTAGTTGCTTTAGATGCGTCATTTAATAATATTACCTTCCTAAATTCGGGTGCGCATTTATGTGACCCAAATTCAAATCTCAACGATGTTAAAATATGTCAAAAACCACGGGTGCATTTATGTGACGTGGTTCGAGACGTGTTTTAATAACATTGCAATTTTCTTTAAAAATGAATAAAAGTGGTTAAAACTAAAATTTGCACATAGGTTCATAATTGTTTAAACCAGATAATTAAGCCAAATATAACAGTTGAGCGACCGTGCTAGAACCACAGAACTTGGGAATGCCTAACACCTTCTCCCGGGTTAACAGAATTCCTTACCCGAATTTCTGGTTTACGTACTGTTAAACAGAGTCAACCTTTTCCTTGATTCGGGATTGGAACCGGTGACTTGGGACACCATAAATCTCCCAAGTGGAGACTCTGAATCTTTTAATAATAAATCCCGTCTCGATTGTCACTTTAAGTTGGAAAAAACTCCCTTATATACTCCCTTCCTCGGGGTGTAGGTAAAAAGGAGGTGTGACAGCTCTGGAGACTCTGCTAGAGATCGAACCCAGAATCTCTAGTTCAGGGTTCAGAATTCGAGCTTAGAATAATTGTTATTATTTTGGCTTTATTTATTATCTGATTTTATCACATGTTTGGGCCTAATGTGCTAATTGTTGCTTTTACCGCTTTGATATTATATGAACTGTATATATAAATTGCTACGAAATCCCTCTCTTCTCTCTCTTGAGGAGTGCACGCTGGTAGTGACTTCTTTCTGTTAGTGTCATATCCCAAATAGAATGAGGTTCGAACAAGTTGCAAAGTCGGATGATCTTTTGGTTACCGGTACGCAACCCCCCTCGGCTCGAGTTGTCCGCTCGGGTAAGCCAGGTCTAGAACAAATAAACCCAGAGTTTTAAACCTAGTATAACAATACCTCATGCCGGATCCCTAGTAGGAACGATTGTTTGCATCATGTGCATTTTAACTTTGGAGACTCAACACAGGGGTTGGGTCTGTCTAGGACAGGTGCACCCGAAATAAAAAGACCATCCTGATGCATCTTACTTGATACTTGTGCATTTATTTGCTTCGGATTTGTATGCTGACCGACTTTTGAATAAAATGAGAGAGTTCGGAAAAGAAATACCAGTGTAGGGGGTTAAGCACCGAAACTCTGCCGAATTTTTGAAAAAAAGAGGAGAAAAACGAATTGAAAAAAAAAGAAGAAGAAAGTTTGGTTTTCAAAAATAGTCCATTTTATTTGCCCGAACTACGCCAGTTTGATTTCCACTGGATGTGGGATACGTAGGCAATCCCCATCGGGTCCAACTTTTTTTTTTATTTTTGCAAAAGAGCCCAAAAGAACAAAAATTTTACTTTTATTTGAAAGTAATTAGGGTGATGCTATTCTTGTCAGAAATAGCCGAATGTCCCTAAAAGGGCGCCGGAAGGCTGCTTTTGCAAGAACAACCGCCTGTGGTTATTTTTTCAAGGTTTTCACCGGTTAGCCAACACAGCCTTAAAATCTTCGTCTCCGAGGTGCTGAAAGGCCGTATTTGCAAAACCGAATTTTATTTTTAAATGAAGAAAAAAATAAAAAAAAAGAGTGTCAATTTTGTCTTTGAGTCAAATGAGTCTTGATTTTTTTGCTTAATCACCCTAATAAATGTGCAGAATGAGCAGGAGTCCAAGTTTGCCGATAATAGTCATGAACAAGATCCTTTTGGAGTTGCATATGTGGTGGGAGGATCTGGGAAAATCGGAGCAAGATAAAGTCAATCTACATTTGGGAGGTCTCACCGGGTTGTTGAAAATCAGACCTAGAGGAGATATCATAAAGGCTTTGGTTACGTTTTGGGACCCGGCTCATAACGTATTTCACTTCTCCGATTTTGAACTCACTCCAACTTTGGAAGAGATAACAGGTTATATGGGAAGTACTGAAGGGCTGAGACATAAGTATCTGATCGCTCCAAGAGCCGTTAACTCTCACAAATTCATGGATTTGTTAAAGATAAGCAAGGGAGTCCCGTACGCCGAGTTGGAGGGTGGTTTTTCCACTCTACGCTTTATATATCAGAGGTACGAGCATGTAGGAGGGTTCAACGATCCGAAAAGAGGGGTTTGTAGCAAAGGAAACCGAACAAAATGGGGTGAGCATAGGCATTTCGCCTTCATGGTAGCTTTTCTCGTCCTTGTGGTGTTTCCCTGAAAAGACGGGAATATCGATTTGTGGGTGGCTGGAGTCGTCAAGGTCCTGATTACCACGCCAAGAGCATTCTTGCCCCTATGATAGTGTCTAAGATATACCGGGCTCTCAGAGCATGTAAAGCTGGGGCAGATTTCTTCGAGGGATGCAATGTGCTATTACAGATGTGGATGATTGAGCACTTGTGTCATCGCCCTCAGTATATGAGTTATGGATCTACAAAGAAAAGTTGCATTGAAGAGTTTGACACAAGGATTTCAGGGTTCAAGCTGCTAGATGGGTTTGGAGATTGGGTATCCCGCCTTCGTTCCATTACTGCAGGACAAATAGAATGGACATTGGGTTGGCTTCCTGTTGAAGAAATTGTGTATATGCCCGCCACTGGTCATTACTTCCTCCTAATGGGTCTGCAAGGTATTCAGCCCTACGCTCCTTACCGAGTGATGAGACAGTTGGGAAGGTGTCAGGTGATGCACCCAGATGAAGATCTTAGCGTTTATGCGGTCGAGGTTAGTTCTGACGGCCAATTTCATGAAGAAACAGTTCGTTCTATTTGGAATGTATGCCAGTATTTGACGGTGGACACTTGAGTGCGTGACCTATCTAGAGGCGAAGTCTTCCCCGCCTATCTTCTTGGTATAGAAAGAAGAACACTACAAGGGCCGAACCAGAAAGACCAGCCAAAAAGCCTCAGATTCAGGAATTCGTTGAGGCGTCACAAGAACAGTGGGCTTGGTTGGCTAAGGAGAATGAGTACAGGGCCACAATAGGAAAATTGGAAAAGCAAGTCAGAGAGCTTCAATTCGAGAGTGGCTTGCAAGTTGTGGCGGACGAAGTAGAAAAGAAAAGGCTAGCCAAAGAAAATGAGGCCCTTCGAGCCCAAATTCAGAAAATGAAAATAGTAGCAGAAAACCCCACCCGAAATGCCAAAGATGAAAAGCTCATCAATAACCTGAGGCAGAAAGTGAACGACTACAGTTTTGATTTGAACAAAGCAGAAAGTGAACTAGCCAGGGCTCGAAAGCAATTGGCTAAAAACGCAGATGAACGAGCGCACTTGGTTAAGCAGTTGAAAGAAAAGTACGACAATGAGGTCGCAGGATTAAAGAAAAGGGTCATCGCCACAGAAAACAAAATGATCAAACAGGCGAAAGACTTCAAGGTTGAAAGAGAACATTGTTACACAGCATTGGCATAATTAGAAATAGGCTTGCGACAACTTCAGGAGCAGAATCATGTGGCCGAGCAAACTTTAGAAGCCAGGGCCCAGTAGATCGGGCGTTTGTTACAAGAAAAAGGTGTCATAAGAGAGAGAATTAGAAACATCGCCTATTACATTGTTATGAAGTGCCAAGTCTGTGAGGATATGACTCGGACTACCTTCTTCGCGGTAGTGATTACATTTGTTAAGAAGATAATGAGTGACTTGGACCGACTTCAAAGGGATCTTGCATATAGGCCCGCAGCGAGACCGAATGATGTCCCGCGGGCACCAGGAACATTGATGTATTCATGATTTCTCATTTGAGTCTGTATTTCCTTTTCCGTTAGAGTCTGTCAGTTGTGTTGAGTTTGTATTTTCTTTTGCTGGAGTCTGTCAATTGTGTTCGAGTCTGTATTTCTTTTGTTGGAGTATGATAGTTTATTTTTGGAGTCTGTATTTTGTCTCTTCATCCGCGTCTGTTAGTTTCTCTCGGAGTCTGTTAGTTTGGAGCCTTTGTAATCAAAGTCTTTGCTTTTTATGAAAATTGAAAATCCCAAAAATGTTTTATTTCACACTTATCTCTTAGAACTACGCTCGGTCTGATTCATGCGGGGTCATGATACGTAGGCAATCTTCATAGGATTCGACCATAACCAAAGAAAAGAGAGAGAAAAACAAGAGAGAAGAAGAAAAGAAAAAGAGAGAAAAGAAACAATGGCAGAACAAGAGGGAAATGAAAAAGAAAAGCAAAGGCCAGAATGAAAAGAAAGAGGAAAAGAAGGAAAGTTGTAAGTGGAAAAGCCGGGATGACGCAAGCAGCCGATCAAATGCATGATAGAAACGGTTAACTGCTTAGGTGTATTCATTCCCCAAATGTGCGGTTACCAATTTGTTAAAGCCCTAACCACTAACAAGGTTGTTGTTGATGTATTGAGTTCAGGTAGGTGGTTAGTTGATCGGCATTCTGGCAACTCACTCATACAATACCCGATCAAAAGATAAGCTGAACATGGCCAACCAAGAATTGAAGGCAAGTATTGTTGACCCATCAAAAGAGGTGGAAGAACTAGATGTTAATGCAATGAAGGAAGAGATGTATAAGTTAAAGCAGTAGATGGCTGAAATGTACCAAGCCGGGGCAAAAGGGCATCCACCACCAGTTTATCCCGCCAACCCTGCTTATATCCCACCATCGGCCCAACCTCAGGAGCCTCCCACTGTGAACTCATCTCCAGCCTTTCCCCTCTACCAACAATGCTATGGCACCACTTCCTATACTTCTCAAGCTCCACCACCCAAACAAGTCCCATACCCTCCCCCACCAATCACACCTGTTTTTGTGGCACCTCCACCTGCTAAATTACACCGATCTTCCAGTGAACCTCTGTTCCAAACTCACGACAACCAGTATTATCCCCCTGAACCCACCTTCAAAGTTCCAGAACCATATTCTCACACCCCTCATCTTGATCTCACGGCAGAAACCGAGAAGCCACCCAAGAATCCCGAACACGAGGAGATGATCAGAAAGGTCAAAAGCTTAGAACAATCGTTCAGAGATATGAGGGGGTTAGGAGGTTAAGTAAGTGTAGCCTACAAGGATTTATGTCTATTCCCAGATGTTCAGTTACCCACATGGTTCAAAATGCCCAAGTTTGATCTATACGACGGGCATGGTGACCTAGTAGCACACTTAAGAGGATTCTATATCAAGATGAGAGGAGCAGGCGGAAGAGATGAGTTGCTGATGGCATATTTCAGCCAAAGTTTGAGTGGATCGACATTAGAATGGTATACCAGACAAGATCACAGTAGGTGGTACACATGGGATGATATGGCCCAAGCCTTCGCCTGCCATTTTCAGTATAATCTTGAAATTATCCCAGACCGTCTGTCATTAACAAAGATTGAGAAAAATCCCAACGAGAGTTTCAAAGAATATGGATTCTGTTGGAGGGAACAAGTAGCGAGGGTTGACCCTCCGATGAAAGAACGTAAGATGGTTGATTATTTCTTGCAAGCTTTGGAACTCACTTATTTTGGTCACTTGGTGTTAGCAATGGGTAAGTCCTTTAATGAGGTTGTAAAAATGGGAGGCATGGTGGAGGAGGGACTCAAGTCCAATAAGATCATGAGTTATTCAGCAATCAAAGCGACCACCCAGGCCATTCAAAATGGTACTGGAGGTGTACTCGGGAAGAAGAAAAAAGAGGATATTGTGACAATCGAGTCAGGAGCTTGGGTCGGGTCTAGGGGCCCTTTACGTTACTACAACCAGTCTCGACCCTATCATCAAACTTACCCCCACATTCCATATAGCCCACCACAACACTACTACCCATCGCCCGATCCCCATTTTTCCGTCCATCACGCACAAACCTATACCCAACCCCCTGCTCACGTACAATGGCGTGCGCCAGCTTTACAAAATCCATACCCAGCTCCCCAAAATACCTATCCACCCCCAAACGCCTACAGAAATCCCCCTAGAACAGGTTTTCGGCCCAATCAAGCCTTTAAGAATGAGAGGTTGCAGATACAAAAGACTTTCACTCCTTTGGGAGAATCATATACTAGCCTATTCCACAGATTGAGACAGTTGGGTATGTTAAATCCGATCGAGGCTAAACTGCCAAATCCCCCTCCTAGAAATCTTGACCGCTCGGTGAGTTGTGAGTATTGTTCAGGGACCCCGGGTCATGACACAGAGAAATGCTGGAAATTGAAAATAGTTATTCAAGAGCTCATTGATACTAATTGGATTGAGGTCCAAGCCCCGGAGGCACCCAAGATCAACCAGAACCCATTGACGGTCCATCATGAGACAAACATGATTGAGATTGTGCAAAAGGGAGGGGAGCCTAAGAAGCCTTCACAAACCGTCATGATGATTTGGGCTAGTGAGGCCAAGCCGTTTGAAAAGTCAACAAGTGAGAAGTCTGTGATCAAGTTGAACGGGGCAAATAATGAACCATCTGTGGAGGTCAAGAAGGGGTCCTCAAGTGACGTTGCAGGAAAACATGAAAGAGCAAAAGTGGTTGTGCCAAGTGTGACGAACTAGCCTGTGGTAATTGTGAAGGGCGCCTGCACAGATCCTGTCATTATTAAACTGGTAACTCAATTACCCATAGTCAACAGCAAGGCAGTCCCATGAAATTATGAACGAGTGACAGTGACTTACAAGGGGAAAGAGGTTAAAGAAGAAGTATGTGAGACCCATGGTTTGACTCGATCGGGGAGATGCTTTGCCCCCGAAGAGTTGAGAAAAGCTAAGACCTCAAAAGATAACCCAGTGTTGGTGAAGAAAGCGGTGACCGAGGAAGAAGTAGAAGAATTTCTGAGAAAGATGAAAGTACAGGACTATTCCATTGTGGAGCAGTTAAGGAAGACACCGACCCAGATCTCGCTCTTATCATTATTGATTCATTCAGACGAGCACCGTCGAGCTTTGATGAAGATCTTGAACGAAGCCCACGTTCCTAACAAAATCTCAGTAAACCACTTGGAAAAGATAGCTAACAAGATATTTGAGGTAAACAGAGTCACTTTTTCTGATGATGAGTTGCCCGTGGAGGGTACTGAGCACAATAGAGCCCTCTATCTGACGGTGAAATGTGAAGATTTCGTGGTTACTGGGGTACTGGTTGACAATGTTTCCAGTGCAAATATCTGCCCTCTTTCCACTCTGAACAAGTTGAAGGTGGATGATGAAAGAATTCACAAGAATAATATCTGCGTTCGGGGATTCGACGGTGGAGGGAAAGATTCAGTCGGGGACATAGTGCTCGAGCTTACAATAGGGCCAGTTGAATTTACTATGGAATTCCAGGTGTTCGATGTGGCTGTTTCTTACAATATGTTATTAGGTCGACCCTAGATTCATGCTGCCAAAGAGGTCCCGTCCACTCTACATCAAATGGTTAAGTTTGAATGGGATAGACAGGAAATTGTTGTGCATGGCGAAGATAATTTGTGTGTTCCCAGTGATGCCATTGTTCCGTTCATAGAGTTTGAAGACGACAAGGGGCCATGGGTTTATCAGGTTTTTGACACGGTATCGGTAGAGAACATTGCTGAAGGGAAATGCGTACCGACTCCAAGGGTAGCTGCTGCATCAGTCATGGTAGCCGTTGAAATGTTGAAAAATGGTTTTGTACCGGGAAAAGGTTTGGGTGCATCTCTGCAAGGTATCGCACAACCGGTTTCTCTTCTTAAAAACTTGGATACATTTGGTCTGGGGTTCAAGCCCACAGTCGTTGACGTGAGAAGAGCCAGAAAAATGAAACAGAGAGCATGGGCCCTTCCAAATCCAGTCCCGCGTCTTTCTCGATCATTTGTCAGGCATGGTACCAGAAAGCGCCTAGTGACGATGGTTCCCAGTTCGGTGGTTGATGCGGATGGAGATTTGATGGAAAGGTTCGAGAGGATATTCACCGATGTGAACGTGTTGGAAGCTGGACCGGGTTCTAGCAAGGCAGATGTGCAATTTGTTGGGCCCAGTGCAAAGATTAACAATTGGGAAGCTGCTCCTCTTCCCACCAGGAGGGAGTTTTGGTAGTTTGCTTTGATTTTCTTTCAATTTATCTGGATTATTCCAGGGTTGTAATTCAGATTCTATCTTCCGTCCGTTTGGATGTATAAACCCTGTTATCTTTAATTTCAATGAAATGCAATTTCTCTTTTCCTCTCTTCCTGATAGTTTTATTTTTGTTTTCCTTTCTTCCTTGTGCAGTTCTTTTTATGCTGGCTTCAATGATATGACATGCATGCGGAATCTCCGGCCCAGTCTTAAAAGCCAATCTAATTCTGAAATAGTAATTCAAGAAATAGAATGTGATGTTGAATCGGAATATGACGAGGATCAAGCCTTTGAAGAGATTAGTAAAGAATTAAGCCATTTTGAAGAAAAACCCAAGCCTAACCTGAGTGATACAGAAGCGATCAATCTAGGGGACCAAGATAATGTCCGGAAAATTAAAATAAGTGTCCATCTTGAACCACAACTCAGAGAGGAGATAATTGAAGCACTGTTTGAATTCAAAGATATTTTTGCATGGTCCTATGATGACATGCCGAGTCTAAGCACTGACTTGGTGGTTCACAAATTGCCTACTGACCTGGCATTCCCTCCTGTCAAGCAGAAGCTAAGGAAATTTAAAACTGATATGAGTGTGAAAATTAAGGAAGAGGTCACCAAACAGTTTGAGGCCAAGGTTATTCGGGTCACTCGGTATCCCACTTGGTTAGCCAATGTAGTGCCTGTGCCGAAGAAGGATGGCAAGACCAGGGTGTGTGTCGATTATCGAGATCTCAACAAAGCAAGTCCCAAAGATAACTTCCCATTGCCGAACATCCATATATTAATCGATAATTGTGCCAAACATGAGATTGATTCTTTTGTGGATTGTTATGCGGGATACCACCAGATCTTAATGGATGAGGAGGACTCAGAGAAGATAGCATTCATCATGCCCCGGGGAACGTACTATTATCGGGTCATGCCATTTGGTTTGAAAAATGCTGGGGCAACCTACATGAGGGCAATGATGACCATATTCCACGACATGATACACAAGGAGATCGAAGTTTATGTGGATTATGTGATTGTAAAGTCTAGAAAGCAGTCTGACCATGTTAGAGACCTGAGAAAGTGCTTCCAAAGGCTTCGCAGGTACAATCTCAAGCTTAATCCTGCAAAATGCGCATTCGGAGTTCCGTCTGGAAAATTGTTGGGATTCATAGTCAGCCACCGAGGTATTGAATTAGACTCGTCAAAAATCAAAGCCATCCAGGAATTGCCACCTCCAAAAAACAAGACTAAGGTGATGCGTCTGTTGGGAAGATTGAATTACATCAGCCGGTTTATTGCTCAGCTCATGACAACTTGTGAGCCTATATTCAAACTGTTAAAGAAAGATGCTGCAGTCAAGTGGACAGATGAATGTTAGGAAGCATTTGATAAGATAAATGGGTACTTGTCAAACCCACCTGTGTTGGTCCCGTCAGAACCAGAGAGACCTTTGATTCTGTATTTGATAGTCCTGGACAGTTCATTTGGTTGTGTGTTAGGTCAGCATGACATTATCGGCAAGAAGGAGCAGGCCATTTATTATCTCAGCAAGAAGTTTACAACTTACGAGGTTAAGTACACTCATCTTGAGAGGACGTGTTACGCCCTCACTTGGGTGGCACAGAAGTTGAAGCATTATTTGTCATCTTACACTACTTACCTCATCTCTCATTTGGATCCGTTAAAGTATATCTTTCAGAAGCCTATGCCCACAGGGAGGTTCGCAAAGTGGCAAATCTTGCTCACAGAATTTGACATTATCTATGTGACTAGGACTACAATGAAAGCATAAGCATTGGCCGACCATTTGGCTGAGAATCCTGTAGATGAAGAATATGAGCCTTTGAAGACTTACTTCCCTGATGAAGAGGTAATGCACATTGATGAATCAGAACAGATTGAAAAGCCAGGATGGAAACTTTTCTTTGATGGGGCTGCAAACATGAAAGTCATTGGGATATGAGCGATACTTATTTCTGAAACAGGGCATCATTACCCTGTTACGGCTCAACTTCGGTTCTACTGTACTAACAACATGGCTGAGTATGAGGCATACATTTTGGGTTTAAGGATGGCTGTGGATATGGGTGTCCAGGAAGTCTTGGTCTTGGGTGACTCGAACTTTCTGGTGCATCAGATTAAGGGAGAATGGGAAACACATGATTTAAAACTCATACCATACCGGCAATGTTTGCATGATCTTTGCCAACGATTTCAAGCAATATAGTTCAGGCATATTCCGAGGATTCATAATGAGGTCGCTGATGCTTTGGCTACTTTGGCATCGATGTTACATCATCCGGATAAGGCTTATGTTGACTCGTTGCATATTCAGGTCCGCAATCAGCATGCTTATTGTAATATGGTAGAGGAAGATCTCGATGGGGAGCCATGGTTTCACGATATAAAGGAATACATCCGAAGGGGAGTATATCCGATACAAGCCACAGGTGATGAAAAGAGAATAATTCATCGTTTGGCAAGCTGATTTTTCTTCAGTGGGGGAGTTTTATACAAAAGGACTTCGGATTTAGGACTACTGAGATGCACAGATGCTAAGCAGGCCACAACTATTATGACCGAAGTACATTCTGGAGTCTGTGGACCGCACATGAGTGGGTACGTGTTGGCAAAGAAAATTCTCCGAGCAGGTTTTTATTGGCTCACTATGGAGCGAGATTGTATCAGTTTCATGCGTAAATGTCATCAGTGCCAAGTGCATGGAGATTTAATTCATTCTCCACCATCTGAATTACATACAATGTCTGCACCATGGCCTTTTGTTTCTTGGGGAATGGATGTCATTGGACCAATCGAGCCATCAACATCAAATGGGCATGAGTTCATTCTAGTGGCCATAGATTATTTTACCAAGTGGGTTGAGGCTAAAACATTCAAGTCTGTAACCAAGAAGGCGGTGGTTGATTTTGTGCAATCAAATATCATTTGCCGATTTGGGATACCAAAGGTGATGATTACAGACAATGGGGCTAATCTCAACAGTCATATGATGAAAGAGGTATGCCAGTAGTTCAAGATTACACATCGCAATTCTACCTCGTATCGCCGCAAGGCAAATAGAGTAGTTGAGGCGGCCAACAAGAATATAAAGAAGGTACTTGGAAAAATGGTGGAAGGTTCTAGGCAGTGGCATGAAAAGCTACCGTTTGCATTGCTGGGTTATCACACTACTATCCGTACTTTAGTAGGGGCGACTCCTTATTGTTGGTGTATGGCACCGAAGTAGTGATACCCGCATAAGTGGAAATTCCATCCCTTCGAATTATCGCGGAGGCTGAGATCGATGATGAGGAGTGGATCAAAACCCGCTTGGAACAATTGAGTTTGATCGATGAGAAGAGACTGGCAGCAGTGTGTCATGGCCAGTTGTATCAACAGAGAATGTCAAGAGAATACAATAAGAAGGTGCGTCCATGGAAGTTTGAAATGGGTCAGTTAGTATTGAAACGCATTCTTCCTCATCAGGTTGAAGCAAAAGGAAAAGTCACCCCAAATTGGCAGGGGTCGTTCGTTGTAACTAGAGTGTTGTCCAATGGTGCATTGTATTTGACAGATGTAGAAGGCAAATGTGTAGAAATAGCTATCAATTCTGATGCAGTCAAGAGGTACTATGTATGATTTCTTTCTTTGATTGTACTTGTTTGTATTTGGCATGTCTCGAATATTGAAATGATGAAGGCATTTTGTTCTGCTATCTAAACACTTTATCCCTTGTCACCCCTTTTGAGCCTTATTTATTCTCTTTCATACCCCTTTTACAGAATCAGTAACAAATATCAGAAACACACGCGTAAAAGATAAGTAAAGGAAGGAGAGAAAAATAGAAAGAAAAGAATGCAAAGAGAAAGAAATAATGAAAAGAGAAAGAAAAGAATGAAAAGAAAAAAAAAGAGGAAGAAAAACAACAAAAGGGAAAAAGAAAGCAAAAGAGAGAGCAAAGAAAGAGAAAAAGAAAAATAACAACAACAAAGTAATTTCTATGACATGAACTACGTTCGACCTGATTCCTTTTAAGGATACGTAGGCAGCCTCACGGTTCGGTCCCATCAAAATAAAAATCCAAAAGTCCCCAAGCAAGAAACTAAGGTAGAAGTTGTGGTTGTTGTAAGAAATCTGGTTTCGAAAGTTGTAAGTTTGAACCCATGATGAGTTGTTTTGAGCCTTTTATGCCCTTTGTTTCTAACCCCATCCAAAAGCCCAGATTACGGTCCAAAGAAATACCTTCCGATCAATCTTCAAGAAATGCCAAGGCAAGCAGGTAGCGGTGATTCACATTAGGGGCAACACTCTGGTCCAAAGAGGGAAAAGAAATAAAAAATGAGAGAGTCTTATTGGTGAAAACCCTCACGGGCACCGTAAGGCGACGAGAGTTGAGAGAAATCAAAATGAGAGAGTCTTATTGGTGAAAACCCTCACGGGCACCGTAAGGCAAAAGTGAGTTGAGAGATGAACGGATGAGAGAGGTCTGCTGGTGGAAACCTTCCAAGGCACCGCAGGATGAACAAGGTCAGGATTTGGTTGAAGAAATCAGGTTATGGAAATTCCGGGGCAACCAAGTATGGCAACTGAAAGTTGATTGGTTGGACAGATTGGGCTAATTAATCCTAAATACATGTCATAATCACTGGTGCCAGCTGCTCCATCCAGATAAGTCCTTTTTCTTTTTCCTTTTTAGATAGTCTTCCAGTTTTGGATTTTCTTATCCTTAACTCTGAAAGTCATTGCATTTCATTTCTTTCGGGTTTATTTCTCTAAGATGTTCCCAATGTCAGTGCTGTTTAAACAAATAAGAAGGAATTTCAAAGATCACTACCAGCTTCAAGATAGCAAAGCACAGTGCGGCCGGAGCACACCAAAAGATGGCATGATGCAAAGTGGGATAAAGTGCCAGCGAAAGCTCCGTCGGCAAAATGATTTAGTAATTTCATGGGAGATGCAGAATTTCAGTTAAAGGGGTCAGAGGAGTGAAATAACGGTTCAAGTATAGAACACTCTGGTCATTCAGGGTCATAGGGTTTGAAAGTCAGTCGGAAAGTCAAGCATTCAGGGCCGGTTCGGGGAAGCCAGTCAAAACAAAACAAGGCAGCGGAGAGACCTTCAGCAAAGAATGCCATTAACTAACCACCGCATTTTAAACTGACAAAATTTTTCTTTGATTAAAACAGGGGCAGGAAGTTTCATTTGTTTCGGAGAAACCCTCCGTGGAGAAAGGCAGTCACCAAACAGTTTTTTTTTTATTTTCAGGACCCTCCTGGAAAATGGGACCTAGTTTAAAGTTCAGAAATAGCATAATTTAGCATAAATGTACCCCAAAGAGTATAAGGTAGCTTAAAATTTGCATGTTCGAGATAAGATTCAATTAGGAGTTTTCAGGACCCTCCTAAATAATGGGACTTAGCTTAAAGATTTCGGTTAGATAACAACATGTAGCTTAAACTCTGCTGTAGGGTAGTATAATTCAGCTATGAAAGTTGTCACCCTTGAGATAAAATTTGACATTTGATTTTCAGGACCCTCCTGGATAATGGGGAGTGGTTTAAAGATCCTTTTAGGTAACAAGATTTAGCAGAAGTCACACCTTTAGAAGATATAACATAGATTTGAAATTGTCGTTTAGTTAAGAGTTGTCAGGACCCCCCTGAATAATGGGACCTAGCTTTCAAATTCTCAGTAATACTTGGTAATATAATTTAGTTTTACACTTACATATGTTCCCAGATACCCCAAACTGGGGCAGAAAATTTCCTCTGTTTTGTCATTTTGGTGAAGTCAGGAGCCCGCCTGGAGAGCAGGGAATACATTTCAAGTTCGAAGTTAAGTTCGAAGTCAGGAGCCCACCTGGAGAGAAGGGAATACATTTCAAGTTAGAAGTCAGGAGCTCGCCTGGAGAGCAGGGAATACATTTAAAGTTTGAAGTCAGGAGCCCGCCTAGAGAGCAGGGAATACATTTCAAGTAAGAAGTCAGGAGCCCGCCTGGAGAGCAGGGAATACATTTCAAGTTTGAAGTCAGGAGCCCTCCTGAAGAGCAGGGAATGCATTCAAGTTTAACAGTCAGGAGCCCGCCTGAAGAGCAGGGATTACATTCAAGTTTAGCAGTCAGGAGCCCGCTTGGAGAGCAGGGAATACATTTCGAGACAGCAGTTAGGAGCCCGCCTGTAGAGCAGGGAAATACAATTTCAAGTCAGCAATCAGGAGCCCGCCTAGAGAACAAGGGAGTACAATTCAAGTTTTAGCTTTCAAGTTCTTATTGATATTAGGTAATGTGATTCATTTTACACTTACATATGTGCCAAGATACCCAAACTGGGACAGAAAAATGTTCTTTGTTTTTGTCTACTTCGTTGAAATCAGGAGCCCGCCTGGAGAGCAGGGAATACAGTTCAAGTTAGAAGTCAGGAGCCCGCCTGGAGAGTAAGGAATACATTTCAAGTTAGAAGTCAGGAGCCCGCTTGCAGAGTAGGGAATACATTCAAGTTCAGCAGTCAGGCATCCACCTGGAGAAATGGAAAACATCTCAGATTACAAGGCGACAACAAAGGGATTCCACCGGGAGGATACAAGTCAACAAGGCAACAAGAACCACAAGAGTAAGTTTGAAGATATAGATAGGATTTTGCAATATATAGATCATAGCATAGTCTAGCTTCTTTTTATTTTTGGTGTAATAAGGGGATACAGTAAGCAGTAGCAGCAACAGTAGCAATAGTGAAATCACAGCTTCATAGTAGTCCTAGCTACCAAACATTCCTGAACTACACTGACCTGATTCCTTTTTAGCCAAGGATATGTAGGCAACCTCGGAAGCAGGGGGCGGTCAAATCTTTCAAAAATGCTTCCCACAAAGTATTCAAACGGGCAAAAATCGCTCGTATCCGCTCACTTTATCTTTGCACGAAAACTCTTCGTGTTTCCGGGCAAAGAGGGGTAGCTGTGAGCACGTGATTTTTGCCCTATATACGAATTACTCCTATAAATTGAAAACAAAAATAATTTTTCCATTGTTTGCAATTTTGTGGCATTTTCTGTTAATTGTTCACATATTGTCTGTGCATGTTTATTTTATTAATGAAAAATACAAAAATACGTGGCATTTGCATTTAGGATTTAAGTCTACATTTTAAGATTAATTAGCAAATTAGTTGTTTATAAAATGGAAAAGTTACAAGGAAAAAAGTAGTTTAATTTGCACTTTTAATTTTAATTTTAAATTTTGCATAGTTTTCTTTTAATTTGTTTTCTTTATTAATTGTGGTAGTTATTAGGTTTAATTAGTGTTTTTGATAAGTTAATTAGGTTTTAGGATTTAATTTAGATTTTAATTTAATTTTAAAAAAAAAATTATTAAAAAGATTTTTGAAAAAAAAGAAAAGAAAAAAAAGAAAAGGAAAAAGAATGAAAGATCAAATTTGGACCAAAATTCAAATTTCCCAGCCCAAACCAATCTCTCCCTTTGAAACCCGGTGGACCCAAGCCCAGACCCGCCCTCTACCCGGTCCGACCCCGTTTAGGTTAGATCTAATTTGGGCCGTCGAGGTTGATATGATCAAACGACCCTGAAGTAGCGGTTTGATAAGTATAAGAGTGTACAAATCCATACCCCTACCTCCTCTCATCTCCTTCACCAAAACCTCATCGCCTCCGCCAGAACCGCCTGCCGGAAATCGTCTCTGCCGGCGGCGGTACTCCAATCGACCCCAAATTAACATCGTAGACTCCCCTCCTTCTTCTCTTCCCAAATCTCCAAAACCCATCCCTCGAATCCTACTAGAACTCTTCGAATCTTGAATCGAAGAGAACGACCAAAACCCTAACTCGTCCAATCGGCCCCAAAATCACACCATAGAACCACCCTGACCCCTATTCCCAAATCTCGAGTCGATTCCCATCGAATGTTGCCCGAGCTTCTCGAATCTTGAATCAGAGATTGACCCTAAAAAATCCAAATTTTCCAATTCGGGGTTTCCTCAAAGTTTTAGGTGTCACACCTCCTTTATCTGCTGTACCCCCGCTAAGGGACGTAAAGGGAGTTTTTCCAATTAAAGGACAATCAAAACGGGATTTTATTTGAAGGTTCAGAGTCGCCACTTGGGAGATTTGTGGTGTCCCAAGTCACCGGTTGAATCCCGAATCGAAGAAAAGAATGACTCTGTTTAACAGTCTGCGCACCAGAAATCCGAATAAGGAATTCTGTTAACCCGGGAGAAGGTGTTAGGCGTTCCCGAGTTCCGTGGTTCTAGCACGGTCGCTCAACTGTCATATTCGGCTTATTAATCTGACTTTTAATACATTTTAAACTTATTGCGTATTTTTAACTTTTATCACCGACTTTAACTTGATTATTTGTAATTATAGAATTGTCTTGAAACGAATTACGCGTACGTATATTCGTTTTATTTTTACTTTTTTTTTATGTAAGGAATCGTGTCACGCGTACGTGTACATAATAACATTTTTATTATAAAAATGAATTTGGCCGAAGTTGTGCGTGCTTAAAACAAACTACGAACATTTGTCATTTTTTGTATGATTAAATGGTAGGTGGCGTGCCTCGGACTATATGAGCTAAACTAATTTAATAACCTCCGAAAACCCATTTTTATTGAGAAGATTTTCCCGAAGTTGTGCGAACGCATACTCTGAATTGTCTTTATAATTGTAATCATGTCATCCGAACGTGTCCACAACCATGACAGTATATTAAACGTGCCTAAAGCAACTAACGCATTATTAACCTTGCGAGGGCCCTGAAAATTAGCTAAATGACACGCTTCAAATTTTAAGTATTTTTGAAAGAAATGATTATATGAGGGCCACACAATTGTCATTTTTATTTGGCGCGGCGCATCACGATTATAAAAGAGTTAGTATTAATTATCTGAGGGCCATAGATTATTTAACAAAATGGCAAATCTCAATTTTTAAAGAGTTAAAACTAATTAAATGGGGGGCCATGAGTTTTGGGATATTATTCAACATGACACACCTCGAGTTGTTTTACCCAGCCAAAACGAACTAAGGATGTTCATGAGTGACTATTTTTGCTAAATGGGAAAAATATGCTAGCTTTATGACTTGATTGCCTTACCAATGCCTATACGAAATGGCTCGAACCAATAGATCATATTTGTTTTAATCTCAATCCAATTTTGTATCTTCCTAAGATTAACAAATGACCTAACCAAAGTAAACGCTAACCAAGCAGCCTATCGATTAGTAAAGCAAAGGGATTTCAATTTAACGAAATTCACATTTTTCAAACAGCTTATTTTCCAACTAAAGATAGACGCTACATGATATTGTAGCAAAAATTATGAATATTAGCAAATGATTAAATAAATACAGAGGAGGCAAATTGTATTTATTCAATTCTTACGTACCAAGAGAACAATCCAAATCCGTCGATTATTGCTGGCTTAAAATGATTACTAGTTTATATCTAAAACCCTTAAAAGATAATAGCCATCAAAATAACTTAAACAAACATATATCAACCAAATTTCGAAATTACGACAAACCTATTGCAGTAGAACTGGAGGATCGTAATTCAACATACTTCAGATTTCCATTCAAACTTAAAAGCCAAACGAATCAAACCTAATAATGGTTTGATTATAAAGCAGGATTATACTCCAATTTCAATGATTAACAAAAGGGAATGGAATTTAGCCATTTTAATTTCGCAACAACGCAACTAATCACGCTGCTCCTACGCAGAAACTACCATATCTAGTGATATTTGATCATTCAATATCTAATTGAGCAAATGACTACCCAAAATTATATACAGAACTCCATTACTGACCTAACTAAGCAAACATGTTGTCCTGACTTTTTAAACAGATTTTAACATTATGACCATGTCCATTCACACAATACTGGTTTTAGATTACAGAATATTCGACTAAAGTCAAATCCCATATCTATTTTAAACCAAACTCAGCCTCTAGAAGCATTATCACTGACCAACATTCAAACGCAAACTGTTCAAACTAAAACTTGAAATAAAGACAGAATTAAACTCTTCTAATGAGATTAAATGGCCAACATGCTTCAGATTCCCATATCACAGAAGGTTTTACAGTGGGTGGAATAAAATGTACCTGGAAATAAAAGAAGGAAGCAGAAAAATGGGGTGTCAACAGTAACCAACAGCAGCAGTAGCATTCAGTAGTTACAACAGCAGTGCAGCAAAAAATAACCAGCAGTTTTATACTTCTCCAAGTATATAGCAGAAGTAAAAGGAAGAAAATTCTAGCTATTTCAGATCTTAAACCAGGCAATGAAAACAGTAGTTATTTTTTCAATTTCTCAGCTTTTCTCTTTTAATTTTCAGTCCTCTCCTCTCTCTCTCAAAATTCTTCTTCAAATCTCTCCTAACTTGTGTCCAGCTCTTCTTCTTTATAGCCAAACTTGAAGCATTTAAATTAAATCTCACCATTTTCTCCCAATCCCCTTTTGAATCCCACTATTTAATATTTTGTCCCCCACTATATTAAATAAATATATTAGTTCCCACTAACACATATCTTTTCCTTATTTAATTCCCTTATTGCCCCACTACCGCATGCGTTGTCCCCCACTATATTAAACAATGTATTAATTCCCCACCATTATGTCTTGTCCCCTACTACGTATTATTTTATGTATTATTTTAATATATTAGCGCTTAGTGGACAGAACACTCAAATTAATCAATTGCTAAAACTTAAAATCCCGAAAATTCCCCTGAAACTACTGAAATTACCATTCTACCCCATCAGCTATATCCAATCCTCCTAAATCAATTAACCAAACTATAGCAGCTATAACCAATTCCTAATCAAATTTCATCAACAAATTTAAGCTAGAAACTCAGATTATGTCAAATATCATCAAAACAAAGACTAAGGATTCAGGGAACCAAACCATATGATGAACAATAAAGAAACAACTAAAATCATTTTGACTGAACAACATTTTTTTAACAACAAACATACTTTCAGATTCAATAACAGTAACAAATTGAACATAACAAACAAGTAGATTCAAATCACTAAACTCAAAAATCAATTGAACTTCAAATTAAATATAACAACATTACAACCAACACACTTCTATATTAAACTAAACAAGAACAAATGAATAAAAACAAACTGAAGAAATAATCAAGAAATGATAAACAACGAACAAGAAAAGAATCAAACATATACTGATATTTCAGATCCGAGAATATCAAACAAAATACGGACAGAAATGAAACTTAAACCAACTAGCCGGAAATGAACAACGACGAACTCGAACGGAAACGGAAAACTCGAACCAAGACTGCCAACAACCTCGACGTGAGATGAAGCTGCTGCTAGTGGACGACCTCGACGATGGTTAACGACGAGCTGCAGCTGAGTTTCCAGTGGTGGTCGTTTGACGATGAAACTGGATGGAAATGGTGTTTGCGAGGCTGTGCGATAGGCTGAAGAAGGAAGCAGTTGCGTTTGGTGTTCGATAAATGACGAAGCAGCTATGGTTGTTTGGACGTGAAGCAGATGCAGAAGGGCAGCCATGGGAGCTTGGGCGTTTGGTTTGCTGGAGGTCGACGAGGCAACGGCCATGACGAAGAAGAAGAAGAAGCAGCGATGGTGGCTGTGTGTGGCTGCGTCGCTGGACTGTGAGGAGCTGGAGGTCAACGAGGGGGAAGGCAGTGAAGACGAAGCAGCAGCCATGGTGGTTCATCCATGGCTGGAGTTGAAGTTGACGAAGAAGGTGAAAGGGCAGCCATGGGAGTTTGGGACGATGGGGACGGGGTGTTGTTCGTTGGTTGAAGACGAAGGAGCTTGGGCAGCAGCTGCCATGAAGGTGAGAGGGCTGTTGGACGTGAAGGGGAAGGGGAAGCCATGGGAGGGGGCGTTGGAGCTGGGGGGTTGGTTTGGAGAAGAAGAAGAGAGGGGGGTGACTTTAGGGTTTTTTCAAAAAATGAAAAATGGAAGAAGGGGGGGTGTTTGCTTGGGGTTATGGGGCAGACCGGGTCGGGTCGACCCAGTAGGAGTTTATTTGGTTTGGGCCTAGTTGCTTTAAATTAAAAGGTGGCCCAATCCGATTTTAGACGTGTTTCCAATGCTTCTTTTTTTTTCTTAAACTAAAACTAAATTCTAAAAATCCTAAATTATCTTATAGAACTAAATTATTTATAAAAGTGAAAATTAACTCTCAATAACAATTAACACACAATTAAATAATAATTACGATAAAATCACACAATTTGGACATTAAATGCTAAAAATGCAATGTACATTATTTTTATGATTTTTTTGTTCTTGTAAAACAAACTTCATTTCTCCTAGTTGTAGAATTAAATCCTAAATGCAAATGCGACATATTTTTGTATTTTTTTTATTAATTTAACAAATAAACATGCACAGACAAATACAAATAATTATCCAAAAATGTCACGAAATTCTCACAATTGCACACAAAAGGAAAATTGTTTTATTTTGAATTTTTTGGGAGTAATTCTCACATAGGGCAAAAATCACGTGCTTACATTAGGTTCATTCTGATGGTATCTGTGTGTTTTGATAAAAAAAACACACGGTTAGTCTCAGATTGAGCCAAGAATCTGAAGGTTCAAAGATCCATCACCACCTTTTACGGTCCAAGGCACGTTTAGGTATTTCTATTTTTCTTTTGTTATTTGTTCTCCAGTTTCACTCCGTTTGTTTTTCTTCTTCTACTTCAGTCTTTTCTTCTAAACTCCTGTCCATTCTCTTTAGTTCCTAAAGGGTAGTTTTGTGGTGCATGTTAGTTTTAAGAAAACCTTTTTCTTTAATTAGTACAATTAATCTATTAATTAGATTAGTTCCGATTTGTTAATTTTAATTCATCATTTGGATTTAGAAATTATTCGAATTACTTCTCTTCTTTTTCGCCTCAGATAATTTGGTTTTGATTTGGGCCTGGGATTTGTACCTTTTGGTTTTAGGCTCGTTGGGTTGGATTGGGTTTTGAATTAACTCAACCCAGGGTCAACTTGACCCATATTTGGTTTGAGGGGTAATTTTTAGGGTCATGGGGGGTAGTCTAGTAAATTGGCCTAGGGAATCTCATGATAACTGAATTGGGAAGCTTCTAGGAAGCTGGGGTGGGGGCTATCTTGAATTCTGAAAAGTAAACTAAGGGCACCTAGGCTAAAATGAAACTTGGAGAAGGGCCTAAGTGCAGAAATTATTTCCCTAAGGCTGCCCTACTTGCCTTGCCTATAAAGGCATCTTTTCTTGCATTTCAAGGCAGAGTTTGAGAGCTGGAAATCCAGAAAATACAGAAGCTGCATAAATTTTACTATTTCATAGACTTCAAGAGCTAAAGTTCTGAGAGAAAAAGACAGCTGAAGAATATGAGAAAAACTACTGTTTCATTGAATTTTTCTGAGGTTCTCAACTTCTGAAGCATTGTTTGGTTCACTAGGGGTTGAAATAGATTGAGCTTGATTTTCAAAAGTTTGGTTTTGAAGTTGTTCAGTTGAAACTGGTTTATTCTTTACTGCTTCACATCATTTTCTGGGTTTGAGCTGGTTTTGCTGGGACTAATTTCTGCTTTGTTATGCTGCTGCTGGCTACTCATTTCTTCATTTCTTTTGTTTCTCTTTTATGCCCAGGTATGTATTGACTCTTGACTAGCATATGAAGTGCAAATGTGAAGCCATGTAAGAAAATTGAAGGGACATGGCAAATGCTAGCTTTCTATTGTCGAATAACTGTTTGAATGTGTTATATTTTGTCCATGTGTCCTTAGTTTAGCTTTACTATGTATATTTTGTTCATGTTATTAATATTGTATTTCGTTATAAGGCTTGCATTTGGGGTTTTCTTTTGAATGGTGTTTGGGTTCAAGAATGTTCTTAGACTTAGGATGATACGTATGTGTTGGGGATTATGACACTTTTGGTCTGATTTTGTTGAAGTTCTGCTGAACTTTGGAGATGTTTTTTTAGTCGTGTTTAAGCATCCATCAGATTAGTTCCTTATTTTTTCCTCCTTAGCAAATCAGGTTTATGTTATGTTGTCCATCCATTAGCTTCTTTATGTTAGATTGTTCTGTCATGATCCGCAGAATAGCTCAGTTTGGTACCTTGCCTTGCTTTGCCCATGAATGAATGACTTGAATTCATAAAGGCTTTCAAATAGATGTAGGGTTTAATTTCAAACTTGAGAGTTCTCAGATTAGCTTAATTCTTTACATCTTGTTGTTTTCTTTTGCGAAAATAATTAAAGGCATATGACTCTGACCAACATGTTAGCTTGAGTCAGATTTGGCATTGGGCTATAGTATTTGTTCTTTCCTCTACCTCTGGGCTTAGCCTGGAGCCCAGATCTCTCCATCAGTGCCATGTTACTGAACATATAGCACGCTGCAGCCCATTTGGGCCTGAACTCGTAGCCCATTTCTGAGTGAGTGCTTGTAGTTCATTCCCGGGACCGAGTTGGGCCCAATTCTCATTTGACCATTGCTTCCAGTATCGTTCGTAACAGGCATGGTCCAAGGGCCTGAAAAACAATGTGAATGATATCCGCCCAAGCAATAGCCCATAATTACGTGATTTCAGAATAACCCTTTATAGTTGAGGCATGCCATATTAAAATATTAATGGTTTATGGCCCTTATAATGTCAAATAAAGAATTTTAGACGTTTGGATGTGAGGCATACCATATTAGATAATAATAGTTACGGTCCTCCAAACTTTAGTTTGAATACCCTTTAACAAATGGAGTTGAGGTGCGCTACGCCAATTATAATCCCGAATGCGTAGCCCTCACTTAATTATATCCCTTAAAATTCTTAGAACTCGAGGAGTGCCATTTAGCAAATTTTCATGGCCCTTGCAAAGTTACAAATACGTAGTTGCTTTAGATGCGTCATTTAATAATATTACCTTCCTAAATTCGGGTGCGCATTTATGTGACCCAAATCCAAATCTCAACGATGTTAAAATATGTCAAAAACCACGGGTGCATTTATGTGACGTGGTTCGAGACGTGTTTTAATAACGTTGCAATTTTCTTTAAAAATGAATAAAAGCGGTTAAAACTAAAATTTGCACATAGGTTCATAATTGTTTAAATCAGATAATTAAGCCGAATATAACAGTTGAGCGACCGTGATAGTACCAGGAACTTGGGAATGCCTAACACCTTCTCCCGGGTTAACAGAATTTCTTACCTGGATTTCTGGTTCGCGATCTATTAAACAGAGTCAATCTTTTCCTTGATTCGGGATTGGAACCGGTGACTTGGGACACCATAAATCTCCCAAGTGGCGACTCTGAATCTTTTAATAATAAATCCCGTCTCGATTGTCACTTTAAGTTGGAAAAAACTCCCTTATATACTCCCTTTCCTCGGAGTGTAGGTAGAAAGGAGGTGTGACATTAACCCGTCGTAGTTCGGACGAAGTCAGACTCTTCATTTTGAGCAGAGATCAATGGAGAGGGAAATGCTCGAGTAAAATGTTGCTTTATTTCATTTATTGGAGTATTGTACATGTCAGTTTCATACACATCGGAGAAGTTTCCTTGTATCTAGTCCCTTCATCGTTTGGCCTGGAGATATCATCGGCAAGCGGGGCGATGAATTATACTTTGAACTTCAAGATGCCCCCCTCGTCGCCTCGTTAAAAACCTTCCCAAGAAAACCCGATTGGACAAAACACGGGTGAGGGAAAAAGAATATGATTTAGGTGGCGTCATTTTTCAGAAGGTGAAATATTTGAGGTGGGCGACATTCCAGTTGTTCTGTAGTAGTTTTCCCTCAATTGTTTCTAGTTGGAATGCCCCTTTGCTTGCCGCCGCTATGATTTTATATGGTCCGTCCCAGTTGGTTCCCAATTTTCCTTCTTTTGGGTCTTTGGCCGCTTGTGTTTTGGCCTTGAGGACGTAGTCTCCGACTTTGAGCGGACGTATATTGGCTTTCTTGTTGTAGTATTTTTCCGCATGTTGTTTTTGGGTTACCATTCTTACATGATCCATATCTCTCCGTTCCTCTACTTCATTGAGGTCTTGTATTCTATTTTTGTCGTTGCTTGATCCACTTTCATTGGAGTACCTTAGGCTAGGTTCTCCAACTTCAACGGGTATGACGACGTCAGTCCTGTAGCCTAGTGAGTATGGAGTTTCACCTGTGTTGGTCTTAGGCGTGTTGCAGTAGGCCCATAATACCTCCGGTAGCAGCTCTGGCCACAACCCTTTGGCGTCCTCGAGCTTCTTCTTTAGTGTATTCAGTATTGTTTTGTTGGAGGATTCTTTCTGACCGTTGCTTGCTGGATGGTATGGTGTGGAGAGTATTCTCTTTATGCGCCATTTGTCGAAGAACTCGGTCGTCTTTTTTCCGATGAACTGAGGTCCATTGTTGAAGCTGATTTCTTTGGGGATGTCGAAACGGCATATGATGCTTTTCCATATGAAGGTGATGACTTCCTGCTCGCGTATTTGAGCGAATGCGCCTGCTTCCACCCATTTGGAAAAGTAGTCAGTTCAAACTAAAAGGAAGCGTGTCTTACCTCGACCCATTATGAGAGGTCCAAAAATGTCCATTCCCTATTTGATGAACGACCATGGCAAAGTGACGAAGTGTAGGAGCTCGCCTTCTTGGTGTATCATTGGTGCGTACTTTTGGCATTGCTCACACTTCTTGACGTACTCCGCTGCTCTTTTTTCATAGTGGGCCAGTTGTATCCTGCCCGGATGAGGCATCTGACGAGGGTCCGTTTGCCCGTGTGGGCACCACAGTGACCTGCGTGTAATTCTTCGAGAACACGCCTTGTTTGATTTGGTCCCAGGCATTTAGCCAAAGGGCCGACGAATGTTCTTTTGTAAAGGTCATTGTTTATGAGACTGTATTGGCTGCCTGCATTCGAAGTTTTTTGGCTTATTTTTTGTTTGTTGGGAGTGTTCCTTCTTGCAAGTATGTCATAATACGGTTGCGCCAATCCCAAGCTAAATTTATAGAATGTACCTCTACTTGGTCTATTGATGAGTAGAGAAGGGTGACCACGTTTTCCTTGGTGATGTTTTTGGTTGCTGCTGCTAGTTTGGCGAGGCCATCTGCTTCGATGTTTTGCACCCGCTGTATCTGATCGAGTTGACATTCGTCAAATTCTTGCAGTAGCTTATGGATTTCTGCTTGGTATTTCTGTAGCCTCTGTTCCTTGATTTGGAAAGTCCCGGTAACTTGATTAACGACGAGTTGTGAGTCACACCTAAGGACGACTCGTCATGCACCATATTTGATGGCCAGTTTCAATCCTGCAATTACGGCCTCACACTCGGCCTCGTTGTTAGTCATATCGGGGCATCGTATGGACTGACGAATTACTTCGCCTTTAGGGACTTTGAGTACGAGTCCCAGTCTGGATCCTGATGCATTAGATGCACCGTCGGTATAGAGGACCCAGAGATTGCATTGCCCAGGGGAAGGGCGAAGCGTTTCTTGCTCGACCTCGAGCAGTATTTCGGCACTGAAGGCGGCGAGTACCTGCAATTTTATCGCTGTTCACGGCTGATAGGTGATATCATGTTCGATTAATTCTATGGCCCATTTGGCCAAACTTCTCGATAACTCGGGTTTATGTAAGATTCTTCTAAGGGGAAAGATTGTCACCACCAATATGGCGTGACATTGAAAATATGTTCTAAGCTTTCGTGAAGCTACGACCAACGCCAGAGCCAATTTCTCGAGGTGGGGATACCTCATTTCGGAGTCAATCAGGATTTTGCTAATATAATAAGTGGGGGATTGTGTACCTTTGTTTTCGTGGACCAGAACTGTACTTACTACGACCTCTGAGACGACTAGGTATATTAGAAGGCGTTTGTCGGGGCCTGCTTTAGCGAGTAGTAGCGGTGAGGACAAGTACGCTTTTAGCTTTCTCAGGGCCTCGATGCAATCTAAATTCCACTTAAGCCCGTTATCCTTCCTCAGTACATTAAAGAATTTATGGCATATGTCGGACGACTGCGAGATAAACCTTGAAAGGGCGGCTATCCGGCCCATCAATTTCTGCACCTGTTTTTTGGTGGTTAGTATTTCAGGTATTCCTTAGATGGATTTGATTTGGTGTGGGTTGACCTCGATTCCTCTTTGTGATACCAGGAAACCGAGGAATTTGCTTGAGGTCATGCCGAAGGAGCATTTTTCGGGATTCGTCTTCATTCCATACTGCCTTAATATGCTCAAGGCCTTTGTGAGGTGGTCAATGCAGTCCTCTTTCCTTTTGTATTTGACCAACATATCGTCGTTGTAAACCTCCATTGTCTTGCCAAGTTGGTCTTTAAACATTTTGGTGACTAATCTTTGGTATGTTGCCCTACATTCTTTAATCTGAACGGTATGACTCTGTAGCAGTATGTGCCCCTGGTGGGTGACGAAAGTGATTTTTTCCTGGTCTTCCTCCTCCATGAGGATTTGGTTGTAACCCGAATGCGCATCCATAAAGCTTAGCAATTCGTGCCCTGCTGTTGCATCGATGAGTTGGTCGATGTGGGGCATTGGAAAAGAATATTTTGGGCAGGCCTTATTTAGGTATGTGAAATCAACGCACATCCGCCATTTCCCGTTTTTCTTCTTTACCATGACCACATTTGCAACCCATTAGGATATTTTGATTCTAGGATAGAACCGCTGACGAGTAGCTTATCGACGTCAAAGTTGACGGCCTTATTTATTGCGGCATTAAATTTTCTCCTCATCTTTTGCACCAATGGATATAGTGGGTCGACTTTCAGCTTATGTGTAGCGATGTCTTTCTGAATGCCTGACAGACATATCTGAATGGGAGAAGGCAAACATGTCAGAATTGTTAGTTAGAAATTTATGGAATATACCTGGTTCTGAGATATTGTGTCCGATATAGGCCTTTTTATGCTATCGTTGCTGTCTAGTTGGACGGGGTCGAGAACCTCGATGGTCGACTCGGTGGCCTCTATGATGTCAGGATCTTTGATAACGTCCGTTTGTGTGTCGGGTTTGGTTCCCAACGCTGCTAATTGCTATGCTTCTGCATTTGCTCCCTTTAGTTATTGGGTGTGTGCGCAATCTTAGGAGATATGATAACATTCTTGCGTGGTGCGTTGTTCGCCTCGTATGCTGAATATTCCCCATGGAGTAAGGAACTTGATTACATGGTAAAGACTTGATAGGATAGCTCTCATGGCGTATATCTATGGTCGCCCTATGATGGCGTTGTAGACTGTGTCTTGGTCCATGATATGAAACGTTGTTTCCAGGGTGACTCCCCCGGCTAGGACAGTAGCATTATTTCTCCTGAAGTTCGTTCGACTATATTATTAAAACCCGTTAGTGTTATGTAACACATTATTATTTTACCTTCGAGCCCTATCTGTACGAGGACTCGGGGATGGATAATACATGCACCACTTCCGTCGTCTACCATTATTCTTTTCACATCAGTATCCGCAATACGTAAAGTAATAACTAAAGCATCATAGTGAGGGAAAGACAAACTGTTGATATCTAACTTATCGAAGACGATACTATCTTCGAGGTTGTCATACTGCTCGTGAGTAATCGACCGTTTGAGTTTGTGTGTAGTGGTGAATTTCACATGGTTGATTGTTGTCCCGTCACCTACACCGATGATCATTTGTATGGTGCAAGTGGGAGAAGGTGGTTTTGGAAGTCTCTGGGGTTGCTCGCGTCCCCCGACAAAATTGGCTCGACCTCGGTCGCGCATTAGCTCTCTCAGGTGTCCCTGATTTAGCATCCTCACCACCTCCTGCCGCAGACCTATGCAATCCTCAGTTTTATGACCCTGTTCCTGGTGAAATACGTAGAGGGCATTTGATTTCCGAGTACTTGGATCGGAATTCATCTTCTGCGGCCATTGTACCTTCGTGCCGAGCTTCTCTAGCGCATACACTATTTCTGAAGGAGAAACATAAAAATTGTGAGCCGATAAAAGTGGAGGCATACCTCTTTCATTTCGCAGTGTCATGGTATGTCGAGGAAGGCCATCCATGTGCCGTGGGGGTGTGTGGTGGTTCCTCTAATGTTGGGCTGATTTCTTTCTCGACCAAGACGGGGACCCAGTTGGTCCCTTCGACCATCATTGCGTCGATTTTTTCTTGCCTCTGCTTGAACTGATGTCAACCGTTGGATCAGGCCATTAAGATCATCTTCGTCGGCTCTTACCTCGGCGCAATAGACGTTGTGAATTTCTTCCTAAGTGGTGGGAGGGTATTTCATGAGTCTGCTTACTAGCTTTCTGGTTGCTCTTGACCCATTTCTGCTCAATTCGTTCTGAAAGGCTACTACCGCCATCCCTTCTGATATATTCGGTAGGCTCATTCTCATCTTGTTGAACTGGGCTAGGAAGTCCCTGAGTCCCTCGCCAGGTGTCTTCCTGACGGTGAATATGTCATTTACCCTGGCTTCCGCCTTTTTGTCCCCTGCATGGGTGGTGACAAACTTGTCTACCATTTCTTCGAACGTTGCTATTGACCGTGCCGGCACTTGTGAGTACCAAGTTAGGACTCCCCCTATCAGGGTTTCGCCAAACCTTTTTAGTAGCACCGATGGTACTTGCTCTCTCGAAAAATCGTTGCCTTTTACCGTTGTGACGTAGTGAATGATATGATCTTCTGGGTCTGTAGTAACATCATATATCTTCAAGTACGGTGGCATTTTGAAGGTTTTAGGAATGGCATGGGAGGCTGCTTCCTCATTGTATGGTTGTTCGATGAATCAGCCGACGTCTCGTTTAGGTAACAACTTTGGGGCGCCTGGTATCTTATCAAACCTTTCTTGATGCTCCTTCATCTGGTCACGGAGCACCTTATTTTCGTTTTCCATTTCCTCCACTTTCTTTAGAATGGCTGTGAGTGCATCACTGGCTGCATCAACAATAGTGTGAGTGTTGCCAGTTCGGGGGGCTTCTTACTCGTCGGTGTCTGTCGTGATTTCTATGTGCGCAACGTCCCTGTTCTCCATTTGGGTGGGTTTGTCAAGTATATTGTTTAGGGTGCTTGTTACTCATTCTTCCAGTAACCTCTTTACCACCGGTAGCGACTCTTCTGTCAATGACGTAGAGGCTTCCTTTTCACGCGAAGTAAAAATGCTTTCGCGGGGAGGGGGAGGGAGGTGAAGCATTTCGCCTAAACGTAGTGCTTGGCATCACGTTTTCATTGTCTTCCCTGTCGTCTTCGTTGATAGTGTTCAAAATGTTGGCGGTGACATCTGCTACCGCTTTCAATCTCGCATCTCATTTCCCTGCCATTGTTAGTTTATGCAAAGCTAGGAAAAGATGGCTAAATATCCTTTTCTATGATCTAGATGAAACTATGATTTCAACTAAAGAAATCCCCACAGACGACGCCAAATTGTTTGACCAAAAGATGTCAAAACCTTTATGAGTAAAACAATTAATGATAAAGATGAGGTCAATCTTAGTTAAACACAATAAAATCTAGATCAAGCGATGGAGAGAGTAAGCAAGATGAATGACGTAACAACGATGTTGAACCAAATGAATGCTCATAAATGAGAAGACTTAAATGCGCAATCAATCTTAAAAGATGCAATAGGCGTTGGGGGGGAGGGGAATAAATACGAGATGATTGGGGAATCTTTTGATCTTCTCAGATAAACAAGATTGTTTTTGTATTCACTCTCAGAGGATTCTTTTACAAAGTGTTCTCTTGTCTTTTTTCTCGTGTCCCCCTTTTCTTTACTCACTCTTCCTATTTATAAGGGATAATCTCCCAAAAAAACCCTAATAAGTACAACCTAGAGAATATTTGAAAATTCTTAATGTCTCCCATTAAGCTTACGCTGTCGTGGATGTCATACATCGACTGACCGCCCTTAATCGTTGCCTTTTACCACGACGACCATCAGACAGTGCATCGTGATAACCTCGTTCCTCGTCCTACTCGATAACGGTCATGGTTTCCAAATTTGGACCAATACAAGCTCGACCCATTTAAAGTATAATTCTTTAAAGCTCGACCCATTCGCGTGGTCCCTGCCCAATTCAAAGTATAATTCTTTTTTGAGACCCATTTATAATTATAAACATATGATTTATGAACTGCTTGAGCATACATTCTCAATAGTTTGTATTTTCACCATTTGGGATGCACCTTGACTCGGAATATGTGAAATTTCTATAGCCACCAACGTAAAAACATAAAATGGGGGGGGGGGAGAACCATTGTTCAAATAACATAATCATGGCATTTATTGGTCCTATTGGATATTGATGATGTAATTCCTTTCTCTTTCATGAACTAACATTCTGTTCTTAAAAAATATTATGAGAAGCTTACTGATCCGCATGACAATGAAAACTCTATTGATCACATATGAATCATTAGATCAGAGCATGATTACAACCCCCATTGCCCTTGGGCGATGGAGACGTATATGTTTTGGTATGGTCTAATGTTTGTCTGACAGACTCTTCTATCTTTTTTGTTGGAACAGACTTTTTTTTGTGTATATGTAAAGATGATGTTGTTGATATATAATTGCTCAGGGGCACTCAATAGTATAATCAGGGCATCTACTGGCCCTATTGGCTATTGATGATATAATTCCTTTCTCTTTCATGAATTAACATTGTGTTCTTGGAAAATATTATGAGAAACTTACGTTGATATGCATGACAATGGGAACTCTATTGATTACATATGAATCATGGTCATTAGACCAGAGCGTGATTAACAACCCCATTGCCTTTGGGCCATGGAGCCGAAGATGATTGTTCTCAGCCCCAACCGGTGCTGGGATGATCTAATGGTTGTCTGACAGACTCTTCTATTTTTTTTGTTGGAACAGACTCTTTTTATGTGAATGTGTAAAGATGATGTTTTGATATATAGCTGCTCAAGAGCGCTCAATAGTATAATCAGGGCATCTATTGGTCCTATTGGATATTGATGATGTAATTCCTTTTTCTTTCATGAACTAACACTTGTGTTCTGGAAAATATTATGAGAAACTTACTGATCTGCATGACGATGGAAACTCTGTTGATCACATTTATGGCAGTGGCTAAGCAAACACAGATATGTAGTTTATCCAATTCAATGAGTTGTTCATAAACGCGTAATAATCATAAAACTGCTAAGAAATCAAGAGCAATATAGAAGAAAATGTAGACAAAAATGATAGAATAAAATATAGACAAGAGATGTAAGTGGGAGGTTAACTAGTGGGAGGTTAACTAGATAGTGGTATTTAGTATTTTACAGTCATCACTTATTCCAAACTTAATGATTAAATTATTATCCTGTGTTGCAACTGGTGAATGTGTTTGATCAATTTTTAACTAGCTATATGCTTAATACATGCAAGTAAGGAACAAGTAGGCAGCTATTAGCCTGCGATCAATATTTTTTTTTGGGTTTCCCACCTATATTATCTACTTTGGGGTCCCGACTAATCTGGATTCACATTGCATAACATTAAAGAAGGAAGAGTTCTTTACTTTAATTTTTTTCATTCCTAAGACTGGAACTCGAAACTTCTGATTAAGGTGGACGGATTCTATCTGTCTCACTACATCTCTTGGCAATAAATTAGTAGTGAATGTTACACTAAATCATTCAGCAATTTATTAAGAGTTTAGTGCAATTCTTGTTTTCAACCAGGAACACTACTACAAATCCGGTAAAAAGCGACCAAAGTTGGTCGCTTATAGGGCTAAAGGCGACCAAAAAGATACCAAACATGCCTGGTCGCAATATTGCTGGTCCCTTTATTTTAGGGACCAAAGTTGGTCGCTAATTAACGACCAACTTTGGTCTCTAAGGTAAAAGGACCAAATATTCCGGGTAAAGACTATAGCGACCAACTTTGGTCGCTTTATTATTTTAATAATATAATTTTGACGACCAAAGTTGGTCTCTAAATGTAAAATACGTTTTTTTATTATTAATCATAAAAAAGCGACCAACTTTGGTCTCTAATCCAAATATTATATTTTAAAATCTGGAAAATAGAGATCAAGATTGGTCTCTTTTTTATTAACTTTTTTAATATTTTTTAAAAATATGCGACCACAGTTGGTCGTTAACTTCAAGAAATATTTTTTTTTTAATTATAAGTGACCAACTTTGGTCGCTATATTTCCAGAAATTGTTTTTTTTTAAAATGGAATAGCGACCAAAGTTGGTCGCTTTTGAGAAATCTGGGTTAAATAGCGACCAAGATTGGTCGCTATTGCCCAGAAAATTGTTTTTTTAAGGGAAAAACGACCAACTAGCGACCAAAGTTGGTCGCTTTTCTTGGTATATTTTTGGCAGAAACTGCCTGTTTTGGTAGCTACACCACCTGCCAGCTTACCAAAAATCCTAAACAGGCATTTTATGACAACAACAACTACAATTAAAAGCAACAAAGTATAAAGTTCAATAGAACTAACACATTAAGCTAACAAAACTAAGTTAACGCTTATTACAAGCCCATTCGAAAACTGGTTCTATTGTCTAGTTCAAAGTATATAAAGTACTCAAGGAGTGTTCTTTCAGCATCCTCGTCCGAAAGTTGGATTGCCTCGCCCGACTCATTAGGTGGCTGACTGCGTATGAATTCCCCCACATCCGCTGTGAAACGAACCTATAAGAAAAACTATATTGAATTAGTATTTCAAAATTTATATAAAAGTAAATCAAAATACTTAATGAAAAGTAAAAAACTTACATGTATAGTCGAGACTAGACCCTCGACCCACCTTTCTGAATCAGTCTCTTTCTTCTTCTTTACAATACGAGTTTCATTGAATTGCTCATCTTGCTTCATTGGAATCATAAAGCTGTCTGGTGGCTTTGGTGATTATCCTCGTGGTACTATTACTCGGGATGAACTTGGATACAGAGAATAACTTGGAAACAGTACCTGACAGGGTATGTCTTTGATCAATTGTTGTTCTCATTAGCGACAATGATGATGAGAAGGCAATGGCATGTATTTCAAATAGTGATGGTGTAGGTAGGAATTTAACATTTTCTAAGTAAATAAAAGAGGTTAGAGGAATTCTCTACTTCATTTTCCAAGAGGAAAAGAAGTTTAATTGAGAGTGACAAGGTTGATGGTGATGGAATATTTTCCGTTGGTCGTGGCAGTTCCCATAAAACGAGGATCATAAGACTCTATGATGACAAAGACGAAAGGAAATTTTATTCTCAACTTTCTTCCAAGTCTGATCCGTGCAAGCTTAATAGGATTGGCGATATTTCTTCGGATTCAGACAATGATTTGACTGACAAAAGTATGGAAATGCTAATAAAAAGAATTAAAGGTAAAACGTTTTTCTTGGTAGAGAAGGATGTTGAACTCTGCATGAACGTGAAGCATCCTACTCTTCCAAGAAAAATGTTTTACCTTTAATTCTTTTTATTAGCATTTCCATACTTTTGTCACTCAAATCATTGTCTGAATCTGAATAAATATCACCAATTCCATTAAGATTTTACGGATCAGAGTTGGAAGAAAGTTGAGAATAAAACTTCCTTTCGTCTTTGTCATCATAGAGTCTTATGATCCCCGTTTTATGGGAACTGCCACGACCAACGGAAAACATTCCATCACAATCAACCTTGTCACTCTCAATTAAACTTCTTTTCCTCTTGGAAAATGAAGTAGAGAATTCCTCTATAATCTCTTTTTTTATTTACTTAGGAAATGTTAAATTCCTACCTACACCATCACTATTTGATACACATGCCATTGCCTTCTCATCATCATTGTCGCTAATGAGAAGAACAATTAAAGGCACACTCTACCGGGTACCATGTGTCCCACCTCCTTTTTCCGACCCCGCGAAGGGCGTAGGAGTTTTTTCCAATTAAAGGACAATCGAAACGGGATTTATTTATTTATTTCAGAGTCGCCACTTGGGAGATTTAGGGTGTCCCAAGTCACCAATTTTAATCCCGAATCGAGGAAAAGAATGACTCCATATTACAGTCTGCGTACCAGAAATCCGGATAAGGAATTCTGTTAACCCGGGAGAAGGTGTTAGGCATTCCCGAGTTCCGTGATTCTTGCACGGTCGCTCAACTGTCATATTTGGCTTATTTATCTGATTTTAATACAATTATGAACCGATGTGCCAATTTTAACTTTTTACCACTTTATTATTATTATTTTTTTAAAAAAATAATAATTGTGAACATAGTTTAAAACATGTCTTTGGATTACGTCACATGAAATGCACCCGCAATCTGGAACACATTCTTATTCAATGTTTTAGGATTTAGGTTTGGGTCGCATGAAATGCGCATCCGAGTTTAAGAAGGTAAAATTAATTAAATCGCGCCTAAAGAGTCTAGCGCGTCATTATCTTTGGGAAAGGAAGTGAAATTCACTAAACAGTCCATCCCAAATTCTAAGTATTTTTTTTAAAAAAGAAATAATTAAATAAATAAATGAGATTGGAGAATCCTGTAAATTTTTGTATTATTTACATCTATTATCCTTCCTTATTTTAAGAATATCCTTTAATGACTATATTTTTATTATTACTAAGTTTGTCTATAAATATAAAATCAATCTCTACATTCTTAAAAATAACATATTAAATAGAAGAGAAAAACAAATATCAACAGAAAGTAATAAAAATTATAATTATAAATACAACCTGGAATTGTCAAAAAAAAAAATTAAAAAAAACTAATTATACCATAGTTGGATTAAATTCATATTGTTAGTATGACTTAAGCTTATTGAAACTAATTATTTACAAATACTGAAAATTGAAAAAAAAAACTTGATTACTAAACCATATTTCTAAAAAATTAAACAATTTAACCTTAACTAACTTTATTTTAATTCACATCATGTCCTAATACTTGATTCGCAAACTAATTCATGTTTTAACTGAAATTAACTACATGATTCCGATTAACTTAACGTTGACGAAAAACCTTATGAATAAGGAACTTATTCAATTTTTGCCAAACTGATTCAATAACGCCATTTTTACGTTATTTCTTCTATTTTTATTATTAAACAGTTTTAATTAGTAATCAGGCTTAAATATATTTCCTAATAATCCGGTTAAGGCGTTATTTAATATGTCACTATAATATGCCTAGTTATGCCAAATGACAGTGATTTACAGAATAATAATACATGAATAACCTAAATACAATACAAAAAACAATTAAAACTAAATTAAAAATTTAACACTCCATTCTTCATTTCAGCTTATAAAATGCCAAAATTACAGTTGTGTACCTGATATTGTCAATATAAGAAGAAGAAAGTCAGCAACGTAATACGTAACACAGCAACAACAACAATAACCAGCAATAACCAATCCACGAAAAACCCCAGTGACAGATTTGAAAAATTCAAAATAAAATCTAGGAATGCCGAAAATAACGGACAGAAACCAAGGGAAATTTTCAGATTTTTGAAAGGCTAGTTAATCTTCAACCCTTAATTTCTACACCTGTATACCAGAATATTTATCATGTGTGTACTACTTTCTCTTCTAATTTTCAACTTTTTTTTTTTATTTTCTTTGTATGTTTTTTCTTTTCTTGAGAGTTTCAATGTTTTTTCGGAATAAATGTTCCGCTCTTTTTTTCTCTAATCTCTCTGTCCGTCTATGTATCTTTCAAGACTTCCTATATATAATCCCAACCCTTTAATCAATTAAAATCAATCCCTTACTCTACCAAACTCATTATCTTCTCACTCATCCCCATTACATTAAATAAATATATCACACCACCCCATTATATTTTGTCCCCCATGCTTCACTAAACAAATACAAGATTCCTCCCCACTAAATTTTGTCTTGTCCCCCCTTTATATTAAACAACTATATCACAACCCACCCCATTACATTTTGTCCCCCATGCTTCATATAAAAAATTACAAAATGTACAATTCCTAAACTACCCCTCCGACCTTATTGCAATTACTATTTTACCCCCAAACGTACTGCGATTTACCAAATTACCCCATCAGCTATAACAAATCAATTAATCAAACTCAACCAAAATATAGTCAATATGACCAATTTCTACATAAATTCAAACAACAAATCTCATGAACATGATTTCTTCAACATTTCAACAACAAATCACATGAACACAAATTGCACAACAATGAACAACTAAAATTTGATTGAACAATATTTTTAGCAACAACAAACCTATTTTCGGATTCAACAACAACAATCAAACAAGTATATTTAGATTTCTAAATTCAATAATATTGAACTTAAAATCAACTCTAACAACATTACAACAAACAATTCCTATATTAAACTTTAAATAAGATTATGAGACAAATTCAAGAAATAATCATAAATGGTAAACAAGAAATCAAGCTATACAAATTTCGGATTCAAGATCAATCAAACAAAGTATGAACATGAATGAAAAGATTCAACCACAATAACAAACTTTATTCAAATTTCGAATTGAACTTAAACAAAACAAATAAACATATTCAAATCACTAATCTTCAAATAATCAATTAATCTTTCTTAATTAAATCCAACAAAAAAAATATAACAAAGATACATGATCATGAATGAAATCTATATTAAACAAACAACGGATTCAAGCGATTTAAACTAAATCTAACAATATTAAACCTAAACTAACAATTCCTTTTTTACAAAAATTAAATTAACATGAAATAAACTGAAAATCAATTAATTAAATTTTCATTTGAATCTGAAAATTAAACCTACCAAACATATGAACAAACTAAAAAAAAAATTATTTCAATGATGAACAAACAAAACAAGAATTGAATCATTTATCGATTTTGGATCCGAAAAATATCAAACAAATTATGGACAAAAAATGAAACTCAAAAACCCACTAACCGGATCGAAACAATGACGAACTTGAATGGAAACAAATCTGCCCGGAAACAAATATCGCACCAAAATCATTTGACGCCGAAGACGATCACGAACGGACAAACGAAGAGCTTGAAGGAGAGGTAGCGGACAACCGTGGAAACGATGCCGGACGGGGCAGCAACAACGCAAAACGTGAGCAGCAGTAGTTGCTGGACGAAGCAGTCACGCAGCAGCATAAAGTGAGGAAGAAGAAGAAGCAACGATCAACGTGAACTTGAAGAAGAAGAAACACTCGCGATCTTGAACAAGAAGAAGAAACACGGGCGGCGGGTGTGTGTGTGTTGTGTTGCCGTGGTTGTGTGTGTGTGTATGTGAAGGAGAAGAGGCGGGGGAAGGGAAGCCATGGATGGGGTGTTTGGATGCTTGAAGAAGAAGAAGAAAAGAGAGAAAGAGAAAGGGGGGGGGGGCGGATGAGAGAGAGGGATTTTTTAGGGTTTTTCTTCCTTTTTTTTTTGTTTTTTTTTTGCTTTGTTTTTTTTTTGAAATGCAAGATAGGGGGTGTTGGGTTATGGATTGGGTCGACCCGGTTTGAAATGGACCGTGTCATGGGGAAGATTGGACAATTGTTTGGGCTTGGGGTTGAAATTTGAAGAAATGGCCCAATCCGATTTTTCTTTGTATTTTTGCTCTCTTTCTTCTTCTTTTTTTCTAGAACTAAATTATAAAATACTTAAATTATTATTAAGAACTAAATTAAGTTATAAAAGCGCAAATTAATTCCCAATAACAATTAACACATAATTAAGTAGCAATTAAACATAAAATTGTATATTTGGACATTAAATGCTAAAAATGCAAAAGATGCCTATTTTTGTAATTTTTTAATTTTTGTAAAACAAACTTAATTACTAACAATTGTAGGACCAAATCCTAAATGCAAATGCGACATATTTTTTGTATTTTTTATTAATTTAACAAATAAACATGCACAAATAAAAATAATAATTATACAAAAAAAAACCACAAAAATACAAAAATTGTATACAAAGGAAAATTGTTTTATTTTGAATTTTTTGGGAGTGATTCTCATATAGGGCAAAAATCACGTGCTCACAGCTGCCCCTCTTTGTCCGAAAAACACGAAGAGTTTTCGTGCAAAGATAAAGTGAGCAAATACAAGCGATTTTTGCCCGTTCGAGTACTCCGTGTGAAGCATTTTTTGAAAGATTTTTGACCGAACCTTTGCTTCAGAGGTTTCCTACATATCCTGGGCTGAACAGGAATCAGGTCAATGTAGTTCGGGAAGTCTTGGTAGCTGGGACTACCATGGGACTGCAATGTTACTGCTGTTGCATGCTACTTTTACTGTTTGCTGACCTCCTTACTACACCATGCTTAAAAAATAAGAAGCTAGACTAAGCTAGAAATTACAGAATCTTATTTGTCTTCCCCCTTACTCCGGTTGCCTTGCTTTTTGTCGGCTTGTGTTTCCTCTGGTGCCTTTTTACCAAGACTTCTGGCCCTTTGCTTTTTTTGAATACCAGTTTTCATCATTTTGTTCGGTCCGCTGGGGACATGGCTTTCTTCATTAAGCTTTTTTGGCGGTTCCTCTGGGGACACGATTCTCTTCATCAGATTTGTTAGGTTGGGCATGATTTAATGTTCACACGCCATTTTTCAAGACGCGTCTTTTCTTTCTTTTGACTCATGCGATTGAATTTGCGCTGGGACTTCTTGTTGCCACCTTCTACCTTCCGATGTTGGTATTTTTATTGTTTCCTGCTGGGGATTCTTGTTGTAACCTTTTGCCTTCCGGTGGGGTTACTGACTTCAAAATCTGCAGTATAAGACTGAAAAGTATTCCTCTCGTTATACAGGTGGGCGCCTGGCTTCAACACTTGAAATGAAAAGACTGAAATGTATTCCTCTGTTCTATGGGCGGGCTCCCAACTTCAAAGCTTGAAATGTAAAGACTGAAATGTATTCCTCTGTTCTATGGGCGGGCTCCCAACTTCAACGCTTGAAATGTAAAGACTGAAATGT
The DNA here is from genome assembly GCF_000715075.1 of Nicotiana tabacum. NCBI lineage: Eukaryota > Viridiplantae > Streptophyta > Magnoliopsida > Solanales > Solanaceae > Nicotiana > Nicotiana tabacum. Next base: position 156,439,279 of record NC_134090.1, on the reverse strand, counting down.
ATTCCTCTATTATATGGGCGGGCTCCCAACTTCAATACTTGAAATGTAAAGACTGAAATGTATTCCTCTGTTATATGGGCGGGCTCCCAACTTCAACGCTTGAAATGTAAAGACTGAAATGTATTCCTCTGTTCTATGGGCGGGCTCCCAACTTCAACGCTTGAAATGTAAAGACTGAAATGTATTCCTCTGTTCTATGGGCGGGCTCCCAACTTCAACACTTGAAATGAAAAGACTGAAACGTATTCCTCTATTATATGGGCGGGCTCCCAACTTCAACACTTGAAATGTAATACTGAAATGTTTTTCTCTGTTCTATGGGCGGGCTCCCAACTTCAACGCTTGAAATGTAAAGACTGAAATGTATTCCTCTGTTTTTATGGGCGGGCTCCCAACTTCAACGCTTGAAATGTAAAGACTGAAATGTATTCCTTTGTTTTATGGGCGGGCTCCCAACTTCAATGCTTGAAATGTAAAGACTGAAATGTATTCCTCTGTTCTATGGGCGGACTCCCAACTTCAACGCTTGAAATGTAAAGACTGAAATGTATTCCTCTGTTTTATGGGCGGGCTCCCAACTTCAATACTTGAAATGTAAAGACTAAAATGTATTCCTCTGTTCTATGGGCGGGCTCCCAACTTCAACACTTGAAATGAAAAGACTGAAACATATTCCTCTATTATATGGGCGGGCTCCCAACTTCAACACTCCTTAAAGTATAACATTCTGTTGGCGTTATTCTTTCCCGCCTCCTTAGTCATTTTTCCTCTTATTTGAACCATCTCCCTTCAAAACTTCTTTCCTCAAAATTAGTGTTTCATTCCTCCGAAAATTGCTGGGGATATCACTTTATCCAGACCTGCATTGCTTTCCTTCCCTCCCCAAGTGGGTACCTGATTTTTGAGAAAATTTTCGCAATGAGAAAATTTTCTGCCCCGGTTTGATGATCTTCTTTATGGCCTGTCTTTCCGCCATCTGTAACATTTCTTTTCCCTGCTTCAAATCAAAGAAAAATTTTGTTAGTTTAAAAACATGGTGAGTGGTCGTGCCACTCCTGCTGGGGATGGTCTTTTCCTTTCTCCCTTCCCTGCTCGGTGTTCCATTACACTATCAGAACTTGCTGGGGATGATACTATTTATTGGGGATGATATTACTGCTGGTGATCACATTCCCGCTGGGGGTGGTTTTCCCCCTCTTCATTCCTCGCTCCGCGTTGTCCGACCATTTTGGAACTTGGTCGATGATCGGCCAAGGATTCTCTTGCATCTCGATGATCTGCTGTGGATTTTCATGGAACTTCATCCTTAGTTTTCTCAATTGCTGCTTTTCAGTTTTTTTTTTATCATTATACCCCCTTGACATTTAGACCAACTAATCATTTGGTCTTGCAACAAACGTCCTTTCCGTTTCATTGCCTTATCATTGGCATGTCCTGCTCGCCTTTTGCTTCGCACCATTTTGGCAATTAGTAGTAAGCTCTGGAAAAAAAATCCTTCTAAAAACAAACTACTGGAGAAAAACACTTTAAACCAAGAAATGAAAAGTGATAACTTCAAAAAGATAAAAGAAAAAGTCTTTCTGAACAAATGTTGGGGAAAGAAAAAGAAAAGAACTTATCTGAATTGTACAATCAATCCCAATGATCATGTCATGCATTTCCGGATTAACCAACCCAGTCTATTTATATCAATCAATTTTTCTGACGGCCTTACTTTGCTGGGGATGCGCAGAAGCCTAACTCTCGCCGGATGCGGATTATTTTTGCCAATCTTATCTTGCTAGCCCCTTTTATATCCTTGTTGCCTCATAGTGCCCTTCGAGGGGTTTTCACTGATGAGGCTCTCTCATTTCTCTCAACTTCCGTCGCCTTATGGTGCCTGTGAAAGTTTTCACCGATAAGACTCTTCTCACTTTATTTTTCTAAGCTGGAGATTAGAGTGTTACTAATATGACTCTTTGCTTAGGATTTTTTAGGTTATCAATTCGTTGCCGACTTTTCTCTGCTTTCATTTGCCCGACTTGGCACTCCTCGAATTCTGATCGGGAGGTCTTTTTTGGACATCAACAGGGGTTTTTGTTTATGGCTAAAAGAAAAGGGGGCATCAAAAGGGTTCAAAATAATTCTGATGGGTAAAAACTATTACAACTCTTGGAATCGAACTTCTTTCCCAACATTACAAACATAACTTCTGCCCCAGTTTCTCGCTTGGAGATTCTTATTTTTGGTTACACTATGACCGAGCCGTGAGGCGCCTACTTATCCTTCTTTGAGGAATCAGGTCAAACGTAGTTCCCAATTCCTTTGTTTTTTTTTCTTGTGACTTTTCTTTTACTGATTCCAAAAGATGGGTATGAAAGAGTAAATAAGGCTCAAAAGGGGAAGCAAAGGTTAAAGTGTTTGGATAGAAGAAAGAATTGCCTCCGTCATTTCATTCTCTGATAAATGCTAAGTACAAACAAATAACAATTACAATTACAAGAAATCATACATAATATCTATTAACTGCGTCAGAATTGATAGCCATGTCGATGCATTTCCCTTCGATATCTGTTGATCATAAAGCATCATTGGGCTTGCTCTGTTTAGATTGCGATAATCAACACACACCCGAATTTTCCGTTTTTTTTACACTGGCACCACATTAGCCCACCAATCAGGATATCGAGCGACCCGATTAACCTTAGTATTCAGCTGTTTGGTCACTTCTTCCTTAATCTTCACACTCACGTCAGTTTTGAACTTCCTCAATTTTGCTGGACGGGGGGAAATGTCGGGTCAGTGGGCAATTTTTGAACCACTAGATTGGTGCTTAAACCCGGCATGTCGTCGTATGACCATGCAAAACGTTTTTGAATTCAGTAAGTGCTTTGATTAGTTCTTCCCTGATGTTTGGTTCAATGTGGACGCTTATCTTAGCTTCCCTGATATCATCCGCATCCCCTAGATTGACGGCTTCAGTGTCATTTGAGTTGGGCTCTTTTTTTTTTTCAAATTGGCTTAACTCTCTGTTAATTTCTTCGAAGGCTTCATCCTCATCGTATTCCAACTTATCATCACAATCTTGTACTATAAGTTCGAAATCAGATTGATTTTTTTAGACTAGGTTGAAGATCCTTCGTGCATGCCATATCATTAGAACCAGTATAAAGAGAACTGTTCAGAAGAGAAAAAGAAGAAGAAAAATTAAAACAAAATAAGGAATGAAGAGAAAAAAACTTTCACTTTATTAAAATACTGGATAGCAAGGTTTCACACTTTGGCGAGCACAAAAAGAAATCTGGATTACAACCCTGGAATAATCCAGACAACAAGAAAGAAAATCAGAGCCCACTACCAAGACTCCCTTCGTATAGGAAGGGGAGTAGCCATTAAATTGTTGATTTTTGCTTTCAGCCCCACAAACTGTACATTTGCCCCACTGGACCCTTTTCCCAACACCATAACTAGCTTGTTATCTACCTTTTCCAACTATACCACCGCTTTTCCACTGGTCGACTTTTCTTTTAAACCAGCACGGATCATCATCACTGTTTGTGAGGGTTTCTTTAGCTCCCCTCCTTCGTGCACTAGCTCGATCATGTGGGTTTCATGGTGTGCTGACAATAGGTTCTGATTGATGTTGGGTGTCTCTGGTGTCTGAACCTCAATCTTGTTGGTGTCAATAAGATTTTGCACTACATGTTTCAACTTCCAACACTTCTCGGTATCATGTCCGGGAGCCCCCGAACAATACTCACAACTTACCGAGTGGTCCATATTTTTGGGAAGGGGATTTGGCAATCTGGGCTCAACAGGACTCAACAAGCCTAACTGCCTTAATTTGTGGAACACGGTAGTATAGGTTTCTCCCAAATCAGTGAATGTTCTCTGTATTCTTTCATTTCTGAAAGCCTGATTTCCCCGGAAACCTGCCCCTGGAGGGTTCCTGTAGGCCCTTGGTGGCGGATATGTGCTTTGTGGGGGTGGATATGTATTTTTTGGAGGCGGATATGTGTTTTGGGGAGCCGGCGCGCGCCATTGCGGGCGAGCCGGAGGCTGAGTGTATGTCTGGGCTTGGTGTACGGAGAAGTGTGGTTCTTGTGGCGGGTAGTAGGGTTGTGGAGGGTAATTTGGAGTGTGAGGGTAGTTTGGGTAATGGGGTCTGGGTTGGTAACGAGGGGAAGGACCTCTCGATCTGGACCACTTGCCTGCCTCTATTGTCGCGACCTCTTCTCTCTTTTTCTTTCCAAGCGCACCTCTCGTGCCGCTCTAAATGGCCTGAGTCATTGCCTTGATTGCCGAGTAACTCAGGATCTTATTGGACTTAAGTCCCTCTTCTATCATAACTCCCATTTTCACTACTTCATTGAAGGATTTGCCAACTGACGTCACCAAGTGACCAAAGTACATTGCCTCTAGAGTTTGCAGAAAATAGTCCACCATTTCGTTTTCCCTCATTGGAGGATCAACTCTGGCTGCTTGTTCTCTCCATCGGAATCCAAATTCCCGAAAGCTCTCCCCGGGCTTCTTCTCAAACTTTAGCAATGTGAGACGGTCAGGGACTATCTCAAGGTTGTACTGGAAGTGACCTGCGAAAGCCTGTGCTAGATCGTCCCAAGTGTACCACCTGCTTGGATCTTGTCTTGTATACCACTCCAGTGCCGACCCGCTCAAACTCTGGCCAAAGTAAGCTATCAGTAGCTCATCTTTGCCACCCGCTCCTCTCATCTTGCTACAAAATCCCTGTAGATGTGCCATAGGATCGCCATGCCCTTCGTATAAATCGAACTTGGGCATCTTGAACCCTGCTGGTAATTGGACGTCAGGGAAATGGCATAGATCCTTGTAAGCCACGCTGACCTGGTTACCTAACCCGTGTATGTTCCTGAAGGACTGCTCCAGGCTTTTAAATTTCCGCATCACCTCGTCCTGCTCTGGGCTCTTAGCCGACTTTTCAATCTCCGCCGGGATCTCAAAGTGGGGATTATAGGTATGTGGCTTGGGTGCTTTGAATGTGAGTTCAGGGGGGTAATATTGTGTATCGTGAGCCTGAAACAGTGGCTCACTGGATGATCTGTGCAATGGGGCTGGGGGAGGTGCCACAAAGACGGGAACATTTGGTGGAGGAGGGTTTTGAGTGGGTGGTGGAGCTTGGGAATCATAAGCCTCTCTTCCCTGATAATAGTGATGGCTTGGGAAACTTGTTGAAGGACCGGGAGAGGGGTATTCCGGCGTGTGTACTGGTTGGAGGGTAGGAGTAACGGGTAGTTCTTGCCCCTTCTGGGCTCTAGCTAAGGCTATCTGCATTTCATTCATTTCTAGCCTCATTTTTTCCATTTTCTCCAAGGCTTCCTTCAGCATCTGATTTGCCGTTTTTTCTGACTCAATGCTGTTGTCTGACCCAGTCATGCTTTCTGGTATAAGACCTTTTGATCTTGTTTGATAATGGTACGATGCCAGTACGCTCTAACAACTAACTGATATTAATTGGAAAAACAACAAACTTGTCAGTGTTAGAGTCTTAACAGATATTGTAATTGCACGTTGGGGGATGCAATGTTCTTAGGCAGTTAACCATTTCTAACATGCTTTTGCTCTGACCGCATGCATCATTCCGGCTTATTTTATTTGTGCCTCTTTCGAGTGTTTCAGGGACCTCTCTTTTCTTCTTCTCTTTTTTTTTTCTTTTCCTCTCTTTTTTTTCATTTTTGTGGTCGAATCTTATGGAGATTGCCTACGTATCATGACCCCGCATGAATCAGACCTTGCGTAGTTCGGACAAAATGAAAGGTAACAATGAAACATTTTTTTTGAATTATCAATTTTCATAATAAACCAAACTGGGTTTCAAAGGTTCAAAGATGACCTACAAACTCGAAAATCAAACAACCCACATATTCTAATAAAAGATTTACAAACTCCAAAAATAGATGGCCAGCTTCCTTTCTCCGTTTGACAAATGCAGCCGTACGGTTATTTTTGCAAACGTGGCCCCTTCCAAATTTCACATAAATTTTGAGGTCGGGGAGGATTATTTTATGATACTTTACAAACTTGTCCGTTCTTTTACGAAAATAGCCTTTCGACAACTGAAAGATACTCTAAGGCTATTTCGGCAAGAACGGTTTAAGACGCGGCCGAAGCTGGCTCGACTTATTTTTGACTAAAAATCCAAACGGTATTCACCTGACTACTGACTCTTTATTTTTTTTTTCAAATTACAATAAAACCGGGTGTTGCAAACACGGCCCTTTAGCGCCTCGGGGACGAAGATTTTTAAGGCTGTGTGGGTCAACTGGACCAAAATCCTAAACATGACCCAAAAGTGGATGTTTATGCAAAGTCAGCCTTCCGGCGTCCCTTTCGGGAACATTTGGCTATTTTTGACAAAAACAGCATCACCCGACTTATTTTATGACTCTTTTTATCGTTTTTCAAATTAGAAAACTCAATATTGCAAACACGGCCTTTCAACGTCTCGGGGACGAAGATTTTTAAGGCTGTGTGGGTCAACTGGACCAAATCTTAAACATGACCCAAAAGGTGGTTGTTTATGCCAAGTCAGCCCTCTGGCGTCCCTTTCGGGAACATTCGGCTATTTTTGACAAAACAACATCACCCGACTTATTCATGAAAAATTTTGACATGTTTTTTATTTATTATTAATTTGTTTTTGGTTATTTTAGCAAAAGGTGGGGTTGGACCCGATGAGGGTTGCCTACGTATCTCACATCCGGTGAGAATCAAACCTGCGTAGTTCCGGCAGATTGGATACAGGCGAGAATAAGATTTTTTTTTTTTTAAATTTGTGAAAGAACTACTTTAAAAGAAGAAGGGAAGTATTTTTTTTTTGATTGATTTTCTTTTTTTAAAAGAAAGACTTCTAAGATATATTATTTTTTTCTGAATTCTCATTTGTTTTTTTTTGTTTTTTTTTTACTCTAAGGAAAAAAAGAAAATATTTTTCGGAGTTTTACCTTTAATCAAAGAGATGCTTCTAAAAATGTTTTTTTTTGAATTTTGAATTTTCTTTTCAATTTTGAAAGAAGAATCAAAATATTTTCGGATTTTTTATTATATTTTTTTTATTTTTTTTATAAAAAAAAAACTTTCTAAAGAAGTCAATAATGGAAAATATTTTGGATTTTTTTGTTTTGAAAATTGGGGGTCTAAAAAACTTTTCTAGACTTTGGCAAGACAAATATTTTTTACAACTAATAAAGATATAGATATATATTTTGGAAATAAAGAAAAAATATTTTGGACTTATATATATATATATTTGTGACAAATAATGAAAGACTCTTTTTATATTTTTTTTATTTTTTTGCATTTTCATAAACAAATAAATAACAAAAGAAACATTTTTAAAAAATAAGACTCTTTTTCATTTTCATTTTCATGGCAAGACAAACTATATATTTTTTCTATTTTTTTTTTGAAAAACAGAACAATGACTTTTTTTCGTTCGCTTTTAATAAAACAAACTAATAAGACATTTTTTTCATTTTCTTAAAATTTCGGCGGAGTTTTGACAGTATTTGGGCATTTGGTTTTTTCAAAAATAAACAATCAATTCCCTAACCGCTATTTCTTTTTTTTTCAGTTTCAAAATATTATTCCTGATATTCACAAGTCAGTCAACACACAAGTCCGAATCAAATTAATGCGCAAGTAGTAACAAGTAAGATGCATCAGGATGGTCATTTTCATTTTTCGGTACACCTGTCCTAGACAGACCCAACCACTGTGTTGAGCCTCCAAAGTCAAATGCACGTGATGCAAACAAACGTTCCTACTAGGGATCCGGCATGAGGCTTTGTTATACTAAGTTTAAAACCCTAAATGTTTGTTCTAGACCTGACTTACCCGAGCGGACAACTCGAGCCGGGGGGGCATCGTACCGGGAATACAGAAGCTTCACCGGCTTAGCAACTTGTCCGAACCTCGTTCTAAATTGGGATTTGACACTATACAGAAAAGAAGTCGTACGAAGTACGCCCTTCTTCATGATTAAGAAGACTCAGAGAGAAGATGGGTTTCGGCTCAGTTTATATACAGTTCACGTAATATCAAAGCGGTAAAAGGCAACCAATTAGCACATTGAGCCAAAACAAATCAGATAAAACCAAATATAACAATTTATATAAGCTCGAATTTCTAACCCTGAACCAGTGGTTCTGGGATTTATCCCCAGCAGAGTCGCCAGAGCTGTCCCACCTCCTTTTTCCGACCCCGCGAAGGGCGTAGGAGTTTTTTCCAATTAAAGGACAATCGAAACGGGATTTATTTATTTATTTCAGAGTCGCCACTTGGGAGATTTAGGGTGTCCCAAGTCGCCAATTTTAATCCTGAATCGAGGAAAAGAATGACTCCATATTACAGTCTGCGTACCAGAAATCCGGATAAGGAATTCTGTTAACCCGGGAGAAGGTGTTAGGCATTCCCGAGTTTCGTGGTTCTAGCACGGTCGCTCAACTGTCATATTTGGCTTATTTATCTGATTTTAATACAATTATGAACCGATGTGCCAATTTTAACTTTTTACCACTTTATTATTTTGTGAACATCGTTTAAAACATGTCTTTGAATTACGTCACATGAAATGCACCCGCAATCTGGAACACATTTTTATTCAATGTTTTAGGATTTAGGTTTGGGTCGCATGAAATGCGCATCCGAGTTTAAGAAGGTAAAATTAATTAAATCGCGCCTAAAGAGTCTAGCGCGTCATTATCTTTGGGAAAGGAAGTGAAATTCACTAAACAGTCCATCCCAAATTCTAAGTATTTTTTAAAAAAAAAATAATTAAATAAATAAATGAGATTGGAGAATCCTGTAAATTTTTGTATTATTTACATCTATTTATTTTTAGCGAAATCCTTCCTTATTTTAAGAATATCCTTTAATGACTATATTTTTATTATTACTAAGTTTGTCTATAAATATAAAATCAATCTCTACATTCTTAAAAATAACATATTAAATAGAAGAGAAAAACAAATATCAACAGAAAGTAATAAAAATTATAATTATAAATACAACCTGGAATTGTCAAAAAAAATAAAAAATAACAAAAAATAAAAAAACTAATTATACCATAGTTGGATTAAATTCATATTGTTAGTATGACTTAAGTTTATTGAAACTAATTATTTACAAATACTGAAAATTGAAAAAAAAACTTGATTACTAAACCATATTTCTAAAAAATTAAACAATTTAACCTTAACTAACTTTATTTTAATTCACATCATGTCCTAATACTTGATTCGCAAACTAATTCATGTTTTAACTGAAATTAACTACATGATTCCGATTAACTTAACGTTGACGAAAAACCTTATGAATAAGGAACTTATTCAATTTTTGCCAAACTGATTCAATAACGCCATTTTTACGTTATTTCTTCTATTTTTATTATTAAACAGTTTTAATTAGTAATCAGGCTTAAATATATTTCCTAATAATCCGGTTAAGGCGTTATTTAATATGTCACTATAATATGCCTAGTTATGCCAAATGACAGTGATTTACAGAATAATAATACATGAATAACCTAAATACAATACAAAAAACAATTAAAACTAAATTAAAAATTTAACACTCCATTCTTCATTTCAGCTTACAAAATGCCAAAATTACAGTTGTGTACCTGATATTGTCAATATAAGAAGAAGAAAGTCAGCAACGTAATACGTAACACATCAACAACAACAATAACCAGCAATAACCAGTCCACGAAAAACCCCAGTGACAGATTTGAAAAATTCAAAATAAAATCCAGGAATGCCGAAAATAACGGACAGAAACCAAGGGAAATTTTCAGATTTTTGAAAGGCTAGTTAATCTTCAACCCTTAATTTCTACACCTGTATACCAGAATATTTATCAGGTGTGTACTACTTTCTCTTCTAATTTTCAACTTTTTTTTATTTTCTTTGTAGGTTTTTTCTTTTCTTGAGAGTTTCAATGTTTTTTCGGAATAAATGTTCAGCTCTTTTTTTCTCTAATCTCTCTGTCCGTCTATGTATCTTTCAAGACTTCCTATATATAATCCCAAACTTTTAATCAATTAAAATCAGTCTCTTACTCTACCAAACCCATTATCTTCTCACTCATCCCCATTACATTAAATAAATATATCACACCACCCCATTATATTTTGTCCCCCATGCCTAACATAAACAAATACAAGATTCCCCCACACTAAAATTTGTCTTGTCCCCCCTTTATATTAAATAAATATATCACAACCCACCCCATTTCATTTTGTTCCCCATGCTTCACATAAAAAATTACAAAATGTACAATTCCTAAACTACCCCTCCGACCTTATTGCAATTACTATTTTACCCCCAAACGTACTGCGATTTACCAAATTACCCCATCAGCTATAACAAATCAATTAATCAAACTCAACCAAAATATAGTCAATATGACCAATTTCTACATAAATTCAAACAACAAATCTCATGAACATGATTTCTTCAACATTTCAACAACAAATCACATGAACACAAATTGCACAACAAAGAACAACTAAAATTTGATTGAACAATATTTTTAGCAACAACAAACCTATTTTCGGATTCAACAACAACAATCAAACAAGTATATTTAGATTTCTAAATTCAATAATATTGAACTTAAAATCAACTCTAACAACATTACAACAAACAATTCCTATATTAAACTTTAAACAAGATTATGAGACAAATTCAAGAAATAATCATAAATGGTAAACAAGAAATCAAGCTATACAAATTTCGGATTCAAGATCAATCAAACAAAGTATGAACATGAATGAAAAGATTCAACCACAATAACAAACTTTATTCAAATTTCGAATTGAACTTAAAAAAAACAAATAAACATATTCAAATCACTAATCTTCAAATAATCAATTAATCTTTCTTAATTAAATCCAACAAAAAAAAATATAACAAAGATACATGATCATGAATGAAATCTATATTAAACAAACAACGGATTCAAGCGATTTAAACTAAATCTAACAATATTAAACCTAAACTAACAATTCCTTTTTTACAAAAATTAAATTAACATGAAATAAACTAAAAATCAATTAATTAAATTTTCATTTGAATCTGAAAATTAAACCAACCAAACATATGAACAAACTAAAAAAAAATTATTTCAATGATGAACAAACAAAATAAGAATTGAATCATTTATCGATTTTGGATCCGAAGAATATCAAACAAATTATGGACAAAAAATGAAACTCAAAAACCCACTAACCGGATCGAAACAATGACGAACTTGAATGGAAACAAATCTGCCTGGAAACAAATATCGCACCAAAATAATTTGACGCCGAAGACGATCACGAACGGACAAACGAAGAGCTTGAAGGAGAGGTAGCGGACAACCGTGGAAACGATGCCGGACGGGGCAGCAGCAACGCAAAACGTGAGCAGCAGTAGATGCTGGACGAAGCAGTCACGCAGCAGCATGAAGTGAGGAAGAAGAAGAAGCAACGATCAACGTGAACTTGAAGAAGAAGAAACACTCGCGATCTTGAAGAAGAAGAAGAAACATGGGCGGCGGGTGTGTGTGTGTTGTGTTGCCGTGGTTGTGTGTGTGTGTATGTGAAGGAGAAGAGGCGGGGGAAGGGCAGCCATGGATGGGGTGTTTGGATGCTTGAAGAAGAAGAAGAAAAGAGAGAAAGAGAAGGGGGGGGGGGGGGCGGATGAGAGAGAGGGAAAGAGAAGGGGGGCGGATGAGTTTAGGGTTTTTTAGGGTTTTTTTTTTTTGAAATGCAAGATAGGGGGTGTTGGGTTATGGATTGGGTCGACCCGGTTTGAAATGGACCGGGTCATGGGGAAGATTGGACAATTGTTTGGGCTTGGGGTTGAAATTTGAAGAAATAACCCAATCCGATTTTTCTTTGTATTTTTGCTCTCTTTCTTCTTTTATTTTTCTAGAACTAAATTATAAAATACTTAAATTATTATTAAGAACTAAATTAAGTTATAAAAGCGCAAATTAATTCTCAATAACAGTTAACGCATAATTAAGTAGCAATTAAACATAAAATTGTATATTTGGACATTAAATGCTAAAAATGCAAAAGATGCCTATTTTTGTAATTTTTTAATTTTTGTAAAACAAACTTAATTACTAACAATTGTAGGACCAAATCCTAAATGCAAATGCGACATATTTTTTTGTATTTTTTATTAATTTAACAAATAAACATGCACAGATAAAAATAGTAATTATACAAAACAAATATCACAAAAATACAAAAATTGTATACAAAGGAAAATTGTTTTATTTTGAATTTTTTGGGAGTGATTCTCATATAGGGCAAAAATCACGTGCTCACACCATGTCTTAGTTATTCTTAGTGGAAGTTCCATTGCATGTCTAATAAAGTCATCAACCCCTTCTACAAAATCCTCCAGCAATCTAAAATTCCAATACATAAACCAAAATTTCAATTCATATCCTAAAGGTTCAATTCATATCCTAAAGGTTCAACTCATATCCACAAAAGTTCAAGACATATCCTAAAATTTCAATTTATAAATTAAATTTACAATAAATAAACCAAAATTTCAATTCATATCCTAAAGGTTCAACTCATATCCACAAAAGTTCATGTCATATTCTAAAATTTCAATTTATAATCTAAAATTCCAATAAATAAACCAAAATTTTAATTCATATCCTAAAGGTTCAACTCATATCCACAAAAGTTCAAGTCATATCCTAAAATTTCAATTTATAATCTAAAATTCCAATACATAAACCAAAATTTCAATTCATATCCTAAAGGTTCAACTCATATCCACAAAAGTTCAAGTCATATCCTAAAATTTAAATTTATAATCTAAAATTCCAATACATAAACAAAAATTTCAATTCATATCCTAAAGGTTCAACTCATATCCACAAAACTTCAATTCATATCCTAAAATCTCAATTTATAATCTAAAATTCCAATATATAAACCAAAATTTCAATTCATATCCTAAAGGTTCAACTCATATCCACAAAAGTTCAAGTCATATCCTAAAATTTCAATTTATAATCTAAAATTCCAATACATAAACCAAAATTTCAATTCATATCCTAAAGGTTCAACTCATATCCACAAAAGTTCAAGTCATATCCTAAAATTTCAATTTATAATCTAAAATTCCAATAAATAAACCAAAATTTCAATTCATACCCTAAAGGTTCAACTCATATCCACAAAAGTTCAAGTCATATCCTAAAATTTCAATTCATATCCTTGAATGTTCAACTCATATCCACAAAAGTTCAATTCATATCCTAAAATTTCAATTTATAATCTAAAATTCCAATACATAAACTAAAATTTCATCATATCCTAAAGGTTCAACTCATATCCACAAAAGTACAATTCATATCCTAAAATTTTAATTTATAATCTAAAATTCCAATACATAAACCAAAATTTCAATTCATATCCTAAAGGTTCAACTCATATCCACAAAAGTTCAAGGCATATCCTAAAATTTTAATTTATAATCTAAAATTCCAATAAATAAACCAAAATTTCAATTCATATCCTAAAGGTTCAACTCATATCCACAAAAGTTCAAGTCATATCCTAAAATTTTAATTTATAAACTAAAATTCCAATACATAAACCAAAATTTCAATTCATATCCTAAAGGTTCAACTCATATCCACAAAAGTTCAAGTCATATCCTAAAATTTCAATTTATAAACTAAAATTCCAATACATAAACCAAAATTTCAATTCATATCCTAAAGGTTCAACTCATATCCACAAAAGTTCAAGTTCATATCCTAAAATCTCAATTTATAATCTAAAATTCCAATACATAAACTAAAATTTCAATTCATATCCTAAAGATTCAACTCATATCCACAAAAGTTCAATTCATATCCTAAAATTTCAATTTATAATCTAAAATTCCAATACATAAACCAAAATTTCAATTCATATCCTAAAGGTTCAACTCATATCCACAAAAGTTCAATTCATATCCTAAAATTTCAATTTATAATCTAAAATTCCAATACATAAACCAAAATTTAAATTCATATCCTAAAGGTTCAACTCATATCCACAAAAGTTCAATTCATATCCTAAAATTTCAATTTATAATCTAAACTTCCAATACATAAACCAAAATTTCAATACATATCTTGAAGGTTCAACTCATATCCACAAAAGTTCAATTCATATCCTAAAATTTCAATTTATAATCTAAAATTCCAATACATAAACTAAAATTTCATCATATCCTAAAGGTTCAACTCATATCCACAAAAGTTCAATTCATATCCTAAAATTTCAATTTATAATCTAAAATTCCAATACATAAACCAAAATTTCAATTCATATCCTAAAGGTTCAACTCATATCCACAAAAGTTCAATTCATATCCTAAAATTTCAATTTATAATCTAAACTTCCAATACATAAACCAAAATTTCAATACATATCTTGAATGTTCAACTCATATCCACAAAAGTTCAATTCATATCCTAAAATTTCAATTTATAATCTAAAATTCCAATACATAAACTAAAATTTCATCATATCCTAAAGGTTCAACTCATATCCACAAAAGTACAATTCATATCCTAAAATTTTAATTTATAATCTAAAATTCCAATATATAAACCAAAATTTCAATTCATATCCTAAAGGTTCAACTCATATCCACAAAAGTTCAAGGCATATCCTAAAATTTTAATTTATAATCTAAAATTCCAATAAATAAACCAAAATTTCAATTCATATCCTAAAGGTTCAACTCATATCCACAAAACTTCAATTCATATCCTAAAATCTAAATTTATAATCTAAAATTCCAATACATAAACTAAAATTTCAATTCATATCCTAAAGATTCAACTCATATCCACAAAAGTTCAATTCATATCCTAAAATTTCAATTTATAATCTAAAATTCCAATACATAAACCAAAATTTCAATTCATATCCTAAAGGTTCAACTCATATCCACAAAAGTTCAATTAATATCCTAAAATTTCAATTTATAATCTAAAATTCCAATACATAAACCAAAATTTCAATTCATATCCTAAAGGTTCAACTCATATCCACAAAAGTTCAATTCATATCCTAAAATTTTAATTTATAAACTAAAATTCCAATACATAAACCAAAATTTCAATTCATATCCTAAAGGTTCAACTCATATCCACAAAAGTTCAATTCATATCCTAAAATTTCAATTTATAATCTAAAATTCCAATACATAAACCAAAATTTCAATTCATATCCTAAAGGTTCAACTCATATCCACAAAAGTTCAATTCATATCCTAAAATTTCAATTTATAATCTAAAATTCCAATACATAAACCAAAATTTCAATTCATATCCTAAAGGTTCAACTCATATCCACAAAAGTTCAATTCATATCCTAAAATTTCAATTTATAATCTAAACTTCCAATACATAAACCAAAATTTCAATACATATCTTGAAGGTTCAACTCATATCCACAAAAGTTCAATTCATATCCTAAAATTTCAATTTATAATCTAAAATTCCAATACATAAACTAAAATTTCATCATATCCTAAAGGTTCAACTCATATCCACAAAAGTACAATTCATATCCTAAAATTTTAATTTATAATCTAAAATTCCAATACATAAACCAAAATTTCAATTCATATCCTAAAGGTTCAACTCATATCCACAAAAGTTCAAGGCATATCCTAAAATTTTAATTTATAATCTAAAATTCCAATAAATAAACCAAAATTTCAATTCATATCCTAAAGGTTCAACTCATATCCACAAAAGTTCAAGTCATATCCTAAAATTTTAATTTATAAACTAAAATTCCAATACATAAACCAAAATTTCAATTCATATCCTAAAGGTTCAACTCATATCCACAAAAGTTGAAGGCATATCCTAAAATTTCAATTTATAATCTAAAATTCCAATACATAATCCACAATTTCAATTGATATCCTAAAGGTTCAACTCATATCCACAAAAGTTCAATTCATATCCTAAATTTTCAATTTATAATATAAAATTCCTATACATAAACCAAAATTTCAATTCATATCCTAAAGGTTCAACTCATATCCACAAAAGTTCAAGTCATATCCTTAAATTTCAATTTATAAACTAAAATTCCAATACATAAACCAAAATTTCAATTCATATCCTAAAGGTTCAACTCATATCCACAAAAGTTCAATTCATATCCTAAAATTTCAATTTATAATCTAAAATTCCAATACATAAACAAAAATTTCAATTCATATACTAATGGTTCAACTCATATTCACAAAAGTTCAATTCATATCCTAAAATTTCAATTTATAATCTAAAATTCCAATAAATAAACCAAAATTTCAATTCATATCCTGAAGGTTCAACTCATATCCACAAAAGTTCAAGTCATATCCTAAAAATTCAATTTATAAACTAAAATTCCAATACATAAACCAAAATTTCCATTCATATCCTAAAGGTTCAACTCATATCCACAAAAATTCAAGTCATATCCTAAAATTTCAATTTATAATCTAAAATTCTAATAAATAAACCAAAATTTCAATTCATATCCTAAAGGTTCAACTCATATCCACAAAAGTTATAGTTATATCATAAAATTTCAATTTATAATCTAAACTTCCAATACATAAACCAAAATTTCAATACATATCTTGAAGGTTCAACTCATATCCACAAAAGTTCAATTCATATCCTAAAATTTCAATTTATAATCTAAAATTCCAATACATAAACCAAAATTTCAATTCATATCCTAAAGGTTCAACTCATATCCACAAAAGTTCAAGTCATATCCTAAAATTTCAATTTATAATCTAAAATTCCAATAAATAAACCAAAATTTCAATTCATACCCTAAAGGTTCAACTCATATCCACAAAAGTTCAAGTCATATCCTAAAATTTCAATTTATAATCTAAAATTCCAATACATAAACCAAAATTTCAATTCATATCCTAAAGGTTCAACTCATATCCACAAAAGTTCAAGGCATATCCTAAAATTTCAATTTATAATCTAAAATTCCAATACATAATCCAAAATTGCAATTCATATCCTAAAGGTTCAACTCATATCTACAAAAGTTCAATTCATATCCTAAAATTTCAATTTATAATATAAAATTCCAATACATAAACCAAAATTTCAATTCATACCCTAAAGGTTCAACTCATATCCACAAAAGTTCAATTCATATCCTAAAATTTCAATTTATAATCTAAAATTCTAATACATAAACCAAAATTTCAATTCATATCCTAAAGGTTCAACTCATATCCACAAAAGTTCAATTCATATCCTAAAATTTCAATTTATAATCTAAAATTCCAATAAATAAACCAAAATTTCAATTCATATCCTGAAGGTTCAACTCATATCCACAAAAGTTCAAGTCATATCCTAAAATTTCAATTTATAAACTAAAATTCCAATACAAAAACCAAAATTTCAATTCATATCCTAAAGGTTCAACTCATATCCACAAAAGTTCAATTCATATCCTAAAATTTCAATTTATAATCTAAAATTCAAATACATAAACCAAAATTTCAATTCATATCCTAAAGGTTCATCTCATATCCACAAAAGTTCAATTCATATCCTAAAATTTCAATTTATAATCTAAAATTCCAATAAATAAACCAAAATTTCAATTCATATCTTGAAGGTTCAACTCATATCCACAAAAGTTCAAGTCATATCCTAAAATTTCAATTTATAAACTAAAATTCCAATACATAAACCAAAATTTCAATTCATATCCTGAAGGTTCAACTCTTTTCCACAAAAGTTCAATTCATATCCTAAAATTTCAATTTATAATCTAAAATTCCAATACATAAACCAAAATTTCAATTCATATCCTAAAGGTTCAACTCATATACACAAAAGTTCAAGTCATATCCTAAAATTTCAATTTATAATCTAAAATTCCAATAAATAAACCAAAATTTCAATTCATACCCTAAAGGTTCAACTCATATCCACAAAAGTTCAAGTCATATCCTAAAATTTCAATTTATAATCTAAAATTCCAATACATAAACCAAAATTTCAATTCATATCCTAAAGGTTCAACTCATATCCACAAAAGTTCAAGTCATATCCTAAAATTTCAATTTATAATCTAAAATTACAATACATAAACCAACATTTCAATTCATATCCTAAAGGTTCAACTCATATACACAAAAATTCAAGTCATATCCTAAAATTTCAATTTATAATCTAAAATTCCAATAAATAAACCAAAATTTCAATTCATACCCTAAAGGTTCAACTCATATCCACAAAAGTTCAAGTCATATCCTAAAATTTCAATTTATAATCTAAAATTCCAATACATAAACCAAAATTTCAATTCATATCCTAAAGGTTCAACTCATATCCACAAAAGTTCAAGGCATATCCTAAAATTTCAATTTATAATTTAAAATTCCAATACATAAACTAAAATTTCAATTCATATCCTAAAGGTTCAACTCATATCCACAAAAGTTCAAGTTATATCCTAAAATTTCAATTTATAATCTAAAATTTCAAGTCATATCCTAAAATTTCAATTCATATCCTAAAGGTTCAACTCATATCCACAAAAGTTCAAGTCATATCCTAAAATTTCAATTTATAATCTAAAATTCCAATAAATAAACCAAAATTTCAATTCATACCCTAAAGGTTCAACTCATATACACAAAAGTTCAAGTCATATCCTAAAATTTCAATTTATAATCTAAAATTCCAATAAATAAACCAAAATTTCAATTCATACCCTAAAGGTTCAACTCATATCCACAAAAGTTCAAGTCATATCCTAAAATTTCAATTTATAATCTAAAATTCCAATACATAAACCAAAATTTCAATTCATATCCTAAAGGTTCAACTCATATCCACAAAAGTTCAAGTCATATCCTAAAATTTCAATTTATAATCTAAAATTACAATACATAAACCAACATTTCAATTCATATCCTAAAGGTTCAACTCATATACACAAAAATTCAAGTCATATCCTAAAATTTCAATTTATAATCTAAAATTCCAATAAATAAACCAAAATTTCAATTCATACCCTAAAGGTTCAACTCATATCCACAAAAGTTCAAGTCATATCCTAAAATTTCAATTTATAATCTAAAATTCCAATACATAAACCAAAATTTCAATTCATATCCTAAAGGTTCAACTCATATCCACAAAAGTTCAAGGCATATCCTAAAATTTCAATTTATAATCTAAAATTCCAATACATAATCCAAAATTGCAATTCATATCCTAAAGGTTCAACTCATATCTACAAAAGTTCAATTCATATCCTAAAATTTCAATTTATAATATAAAATTCCAATACATAAACCAAAATTTCAATTCATACCCTAAAGGTTCAACTCATATCCACAAAAGTTCAAGTCATATCCTAAAATTTCAATTTATAAACTAAAATTTCAATTCATATTCTAAAGGTTCAACTCATATCCACAAAAGTTCAAGTCATATCCTAAAATATTAATTTATAATCTAAAATTCCAATACATAAACCAAAATTTCAATTCATATCCTAAAGGTTCAACTCATATCCACAAAAGTTCAATTCATATCCTAAAATTTCAATTTATAATCTAAAACTCCAATACATAAACCAAAATTTCAATTCATATCCTAAAGGTTCAACTCATATCCACAAAAGTTCAAGTCATATCCTAAAATTTCAATTTATAATCTAAAATTCCAATAAATAAACCAAAATTTCAATTCATACCCTAAAGGTTCAACTCATATCCACAAAAGTTCAAGTCATATCCTAAAATTTCAATTTATAATCTAAAATTCCAATACATAAACCAAAATTTCAATTCATATCCTAAAGGTTCAACTCATATCCACAAAAGTTCAAGGCATATCCTAAAATTTCAATTTATAATCTAAAATTCCAATATATAATCCAAAATTTCAATTCATATCCTAAAGGTTCAACTCATATCTACAAAAGTTCAATTCATATCCTAAAATTTCAATTTATAATATAAAATTCCAATACATAAACCAAAATTTCAATTCATACCCTAAAGGTTCAACTCATATCCACAAAAGTTCAATTCATATCCTAAAATTTCAATTTATAATCTAAAATTCCAATACATAAACCAAAATTTCAATTCATATCCTAAAGGTTCAACTCATATCCACAAAAGTTCAATTCATATCCTAAAATTTCAATTTATAATCTAAAATTCCAATAAATAAACCAAAATTTCAATTCATATCCTAAAGGTTCAACTCATATCCACAAAAAGTTCAAGTCATATCCTAAAATTTCAATTTATAAACTAAAATTCCAATACATAAACCAAAATTTCAATTCATATCCTAAAGGTTCAACTCATATCCACAAAAGTTCAATTCATATCCTAAAATTTCAATTTATAATCTAAAATTCCAATACCTAAACCAAAATTTCAATTCATATCCTAAAGGTTCAACTCATATCCACAAAAGTTCAATTCATATCCTAAAATTTCAATTTATAATCTAAAATTCCAATAAATAAACTAAAATTTCAATTCATATCCTGAAGGTTCAACTCATATCCACAAAAGTTCAAGTCATATCCTAAAAATTCAATTTATAATCTAAAATTCCAATACATAAACCAAAATTTCAATTCATATCCTAAAGATTCAACTCATATTCACAAAAGTTCAATTCATATCCTAAAATTTCAATTTATAATTTAAAATTCCAATACATAAACTAAAATTTCAATTCATATCCTAAAGGTTCAACTCATATCCACAAAAGTTCAATTCATACCCTAAAGATTCAACTCATATCCACAAAAGTTCAATTCATATCCTAAAATTTCAATTTATAATTTAAAATTCCAATACATAAACTAAAATTTCAATTCATATCCTAAAGGTTCAACTCATATCCACAAAAGTTCAAGTTATATCCTAAAATTTCAATTTATAATCTAAAATTTCAAGTCATATCCTAAAATTTCAATTCATATCCTAAAGGTTCAACTCATATCCACAAAAGTTCAAGTCATATCCTAAAATTTCAATTTATAATCTAAAATTACAATACATAAACCAACATTTCAATTCATATCCTAAAGGTTCAACTCATATCCACAAAAGTTCAAGTCATATCCTAAAATTTCAATTTATAAACTAAAATTCCAATACATAAACCAAAATTTTAATTCATATCCTAAAGGTTCAACTCATATCCACAAAAGTTCAAGTCATATCCTAAAATTTCAATTTATAAACTAAAATTCCAATACATAAACCAAAATTTCAATTCATATCCTAAAAGTTCAACTCATATCCACAAAAGTTCAAGTCATATTCTAAAATTTCAATTTATAATCTAAAATTCCAATAAATAAACCAAAATTTTAATTCTTATCCTAAAGGTGCAACTCTTAGGGTTTCTTCTCTTCAAACAATTTCTTCCCCAAATTAGTAGGTACAACTAAATATTTTGGACTAAATGTATTAATAAGAACCATAAAAATTGCAAATAATATATAACTTTGAACCCTAACATGGTTGAGCTAACTTTGAACCCTAACATGAAGAAATTAACTTTGAACCCTAACATGGTTGAACAAATAATATATAACTTTGAACCCTAACATGGAGAAATTAAACAAAAGCAGTGTATTTCGAAAAAAACAAAGAAAGAAGAGAGAAACCTACCTTGGGAATGGATGTCGCAGGCGGTGGAGCTGCTGCCGTCGGTGGCGTGGGTGGCGTCGCTGCTGCTAGGAGTCGGAGGGGGGGGGAGGGTTTGAGTGTGAGAGAGAAAAGAGAGATTTTGGGGAATTTTTTTGAAAGAATGGGAGGGGAAACCCGATTTTGACACTGGAATTAAAAATAGCGACCAACTTTGGTCGCTAATTTGGTAGCTAAGTAAGTTTTGACTTTTTGTCCAAAATAGCGACAAAAGTTGGTCGCTATTTTTTGACTGTTTGGGCTATATATATATATATATATATGCATATGAGTGGGTTATAAGTCGATAAATCAATTTACAAGTGTATCAATACCTAAAAGAACCCCTCCCTGTGTTAAGAGCGCTTCATATTTTTATATATATATATATATATATATATATAGAGAGAGAGAGAGAGAGAGAGAGAGAGAGAGAGAGAGAGCTTATATACTATATACTATATTATACTATATATATCGAATATACCTTGATGTATAATAAACTATACTATATATATAGTATAGTGTATTATATAATACACTTAGTATATATATACACTTAGCATATATATACTATACTATACTATGCACTAAGTATTAGTGCATTAGCTAATATTATATCGAATATAGCTTATATATATATATTAATTGATATAAGTATATGTATATATATATACATATATTAATTGATATAAGTTGAGACGTTTTAATTCATTGTTGATATATATATATACCTTGATGTATAATAAACTATACTATATATATAGTATAGTGTATTATATAATACACTTAGTATATATATACTATACTATACTATGCACTAAGTATTAGTGCATTAGCTAATATTATATCGAATATAGCTTATATATATATATATATATATATATATATATATATATATATATATATATATATATATATATGCATATGAGTGGGTTATAAGTCGATAAATCAATTTACAAGTGTATCAATACCTAAAAGAACCTGTCCCTGTGTTCCGAGCGCTTCATGTTCTTATATATAAATATCTAATATAGAGAGAGAGAGAGAGAGAGCTTATATACTATATACTATATTATACTATATATATCGAATATACCTTGATGTATAATAAACTATACTATATATATAGTATAGTGTATTATATAATACACTTAGTATATATAATACACTTAGTATATATATACTATACTATACTATGCACTAAGTATTAGTGCATTAGCTAATATTATATCGAATATAGTTTATATATATATATATATATATATTAATTGATATAAGTCGAGACGTTTTAATTTATTGTTAATATATATACATGCATATGAGTAGGTTATAAGTCGATAAATCAATTTACAAGTGTATCAATACTAAAAGAACTCGTCCCTGTGTTCCGAGCGCTTCATGTTCTTATATATATATATATATATATATATATAGACACACACGCACGCTTCGTAGTACTGCTTAACTGCATATATAACATGTTAGAGTATATTTTAGTCTATTCATCCTTTGTATTACAAAAGTGTTAACGGGTTACATTTATATTATTTAGATAGTAAATACAAAAGTGATTTTTAATTTTGACCATTGTTGACCTAAAAAGAGACCAACTTTAGTCGCCAAATATACATAAATTTAAATTAGCGACCAAAGTTGGTCGCTAAATTTAAATCAGATTTATTTATATTTTATATAATATTTAAAATAATAATATAATTGTTAAACAGTAGAACTGGGTCCCAGATTAGAGACCAAAGTTGGTCTCTATTTTTGTAAGCGACCAACTTTGGTCGCTAAATTTGAATTATATTTTTTTATATTTTATTAAATAAAAATATAATTATTAAAATTTTATAACTGGGTCCCACTTGAGCGACCAAAGTTGGTCGCTATCTGCTTACCCCTTAATTAGCGACCAACTTTGGTCGCTAATTTTAAATTATATTTATTTATATTTTATAATTTTTTTAAAATAATATTATAATTATTATAATTTTATAAGTGGGTCCCCCTGTATCGACCAACGTTGGTCGCTAATCTCAGTATACCTTTGACCAAACAAGACTAACAAGTTCGGTCAATATTTTGACGAAATTAGCGACCAAGTAGCGACCAACCTTGGTCGCTAATGTATATCAAATAATTATTTTATTATTTTCACCAATTTAGCGACCAACTTTGATCGCTTTTCTTGACAGACCAACGTTGGTCGCTAAAGTTTGGTCGCTTTTTTCCGGAATTCTAGTAGTGGAAATTATTGCTAAGTTTTTGGAATGCATCAGAAATTCCATAAATATGTGAAGCAGCAGGAATAGGTATGCTATGTATCTAAAGGATGTTATCTCAGGATATAGTATAATACATGGTTTTAAAGAAAACCCTACGTTTATACATGCCTAATCATTTATTTAACAATTTATATAGTAATCTTCAAAATAAAGTTATATGTAGAAACCTGTAATATGTATATATTCCATGAATATATATTCACAAGGAAGTTGCATAGTCTGGACAAGTGTTTGTGAAAGGTTGAATTACCTATCAGATGTGATAACTGTTCTGTTGGAAGTCTCTGAAACATTGAAATCCAATATTGATATGCAAATCGAAGAATGATCACTCAGTCCCACATCGTTAAGTGGAGAAGATAGAAGAGTGGTAAGGAGACACGATAAAATAAGGCCAAGGACAACTGAGAAACATACTTACCTGGACGGGGTTAATGAGTGATCAAGAAGATCCATGGCCTAGGTTGGTGACCTCCATTGCACTTCGGAGGGGCGCCCGCCTAAGGTCGGCCCAAGTGGTCGAGCCTACGTCATAATTTGTGACAGCGGGGGCTTGCGTTCGCGCGGCCTCTACCCAATTCAGAGTCTAATTCTTTTTTTGAGATTCATTTATAAGCTTCTGATTTATGAATTGCTTGAGCATACATTCTCAATAGTTTATGTTTTCAGCATTTCCAGTCACCTTGTACTTCTCAATGAATCTTTTAAGAAGAAACTTTCGAATTCAAATCCTTGAATTTTTCATATATCACAGGAGTTAAATGGTGAATGATTACTCGCAATATGCGGATAGCCACAAACGTAAAAGAAAAAAAGGGTTTGGAACCACAACGGTATTAGCTAACCGGTCAGGGTATTTTACCTCTCGTATTAAACCAATTTTAAAAATCTTTTTTACCTCATCTTGGATCACTTGATTTTTTAAGGATAATTGCTTCCTTTTCTTTTGCTTGACAGGCAGGTATAATGGATCCTCATTTAGTTTATGAGTCATCACCTCCGGTGATATACTGTCTTATCTGAGTGCGACCAAGAAAAGCAATCAGTGTTAGCACGTCAAAATTCAATTAACTTACCTTTCATCTTGGGCCTCATATTTGCTCCGACGTAAACTTTCTTGTTTGGCCAGTGGTCAGATAACATTACGGCTTCGATCTCCTTGGTGGTTGTTTTAATGCTCTCACTTTCCTCAGGCTCTTGAATCACATCGGGTCTCGAGTCGACATCGATTTTCCCTAGCGTGTCTTCATTTGATACTTTAACAGCAACATCCTTTACTGAATTCTGTAATTGCCATTTCGCTTTTGAATCGTTGGCTCCTGTACTTGCAAATACCACCAAGTTGATATTTTGTGAAGCTTGCTGGTCTCCACGGATTTGACGGATTCTCCATTGTGAAGGAAATTTAATGACTTGATGCAAAGTGGATGGGACAACATCCATATCATAAACCTATGGCCTTCCCATAATCATATTACAGGCCATATCCACATCGATTACCTGGAACTTCGTATCCTTGATAACCCCTTCTGCAAATGTGGTAAGTACAACTTCCCCTTTCGTAACTACGCTTGAATTATCAAACCCAAACAAGGTTCGTGTTTTTGGTATGACCTTATCATTAGCTTGCATTTCATTCACCACCCTTAGTAAAATGATGTTTACTGAGCTATCTGGATCAATCAGAACTCATTTTACATTAGTATCATATACAAGCAAAGATATTACCAGTGCATCGTTGTGAGGAATCATCAAGTCATGCGCATCTTCATCGTCGAATGTTATACTGTCACCATCCAAGACTTGGCAAACTCGCTTCCCGTGGGTAAAAGTGACCGTTGACGTCTTTTTTGCGGTTGTATATGTCACTCTGTTAACCTCATCTCATCCAGTTATGACATTGATTGTTCTTTTTGGTCATGGAGGTTTTGGGGGTTCCTCTATGTTCTTCATGTATGATTGTCTTCCTTTCTCACTAAATAGATTAGTAAGATAACCTTGCTTTAATAAATGTTCAACCTCCCCTTGCAAAAGCCTACAACCTGCTGTTCTATGGCCATGATCATTATGAAATTCGCATTAGAAATCTGGGTTTCTTTTGTTCGGATTCGACCTCATCTTTTTTGGCCATCGCACCTTACCTCCCATACCTCTTAAAACAACCACTAATTCAGAGGTACTAGCGTTAAAGCTGCAATCCCCTATCCTTGCTTGTGTATTGGAATCATTATTTCAAGTATCCCGCTTCTTTTTGAATATAGATGAAGATCCCGCATCTTTCTGCCTTAACCTTGGATCAAATCGTGGATTCTCCCCTTTTGGCCGAGAATCTCATCCCGCAGGTCCCATGTATGGCTCGTACCTATTTTTACTGTACCACCTTTCTGATTCTGAACATCTCAAACCTGATCTTTCTTCGGCCCTTGAAGGTACGACCGTATCCTCTTCTATCCACAGGTTTGTACTGTATCTATTGTATACATCATTCCAAGTTGTTACAAGAAATTCTCATAAACTTTCCTTCAATCTCCTCGTGGCTTCTGAACTTTTCTCGTTCAAGTTGCTCGCGAATGCCATAGCCATCTAATTATCAGGTACTCGAGGTAACATCATCCTTTCCCACTGGAATCTATTTACAAACTCACTGAGCAATTCAATAATCCCTTATTTAACCTTAATGATGTCTTCCATCCTCTTTTCAACTTTTTGAGCTCCCGAATGTGCTTTTATTAATGAATACCACATATTTGCTCCCTTTGTGAGTGTTTCACCAAATATTTTAACCAAAACTGATTCCATTTCTTGTTTGGTTAAATCGTTGCCTTTTACGCCAGTAGTGAACGCAGTCACGTGATCTCGAGGGTCAGTTGTTCCATCATATTTAGGAATATCAGGCATTTTAAACTTTTTAAGAATTGGTAAAGGTGTTGCACTGGCTTCCAAGGTGGTTGTGAATACTTGTTAATATCTACACCTTTGATCATGGGTGGTACGCCAGGTATTTGCTCTATACAATCATTTTGTTCCTCTAATTGTTTCTGTAAAGTTAGCACTAAACTTTGTAAATTAGAATTATTTGGTATACCTGACCCTCTACCTCGAGATTCATTAGGAATTTCTCCACTTCCAGAGTTATCATGCTCTGAACGCGGGTTCTCAAAGTTGTCATGTTAACTGGCAGAGGAGTTTGCGCCGCATTGGGTAATCCTCCAACAAAAGCTTGCAGTACACTGTTTACGTGTTCTGTAATCAACTGCTTTAGAGCATCCTGCTCTATGGTTTGGTCGTCTCCCTGTTGATCACCAGCGCGCGAAGTAGACCTTTCCGGTGAATTCTCGCGGGATTGCCGAGGGGATCGTTCTCGTTAACGGTTGACATATTTAGTTGTTAAAAAAAAGTTTAGAAAGTGAATAGGTTGTCAGATTTCCGGTAACAGAACTAATTTGTTTAACCAAAAATAGAATTCTCGGTCAAAGTCAATATCTAGAAAAAATTGGGTTACTGATAACCACGATTTACTTCACTTTCCCAATGATTTTTGAAGAAATGGGCCGAAGAATGAAAATAATTGACTGAGAATATAATATATGGATTAATCACTCCCAAAATTTAAGGCTTAAAGCTTGGAG
Organism: Nicotiana tabacum; assembly: GCF_000715075.1. NCBI lineage: Eukaryota > Viridiplantae > Streptophyta > Magnoliopsida > Solanales > Solanaceae > Nicotiana > Nicotiana tabacum. The sequence continues at coordinate 156,411,607 of NC_134090.1, read as the reverse complement.
AAGAAAGCAAAGAATAACAATATGGATTTCAATAATAATCGTTGTCCTTTTAAATATGAAATGTCAGCCCTTATAAAGGAGCGTACACTTGTAACAGTTCTCTTACTTAATTTGGGCTCATTAATGGGATTAATTATATTGATTGCCCGTTACCTTATGTAACCTAACAAAAATATTTATGACTACAGATTCCTTGTAACTGTATCGATTTCCCTTCCTTGTTTACTCCAGGTTCGTGTATCTTCCCATCTTTGCAGCCTTTATTCATTTCGCTCTTATTTCCCCTTTTACAACTGTCAGGTCCGATTCTCTCCTCAATATAACCACGTGGGTATTTCTCCCGTGCCTTTTTCTGCACTCTTTCATCTAATTAAGAATGCCACTCGTCCTAACATCAACGTTCTACGTATCATGCCCCGTCAGCTTGCTGACAGCCCACGTGTTATATCTTTTTTCCACCAATACATTGAGGTAAATATCTTCAAAATAAAGTTACATCTTGAAACCTATAATATGCATATATTCATTGAATATATTAAAAAGAAACTTCGGATTATTGATAAATTCCTTAAATTTGCAACTAAGAATTCACATGAGTTAATTGGAAACTGAATACCCGGAAGTTGTAGAATTTTGCAGCCACAAACGTCAGTATTAAAACTTCTTTCTGTTTATAAAATAAAGACTGTAAAGTAAAGACAAGTATAGAGAGAAACTGATATATTATTCGAATTCAAACTGATGTACATAATGAACTGAAATCTCTTCTATTTATAGAAGAAAGGAAGCTGCTGTGTAAGCTGCTACTGCAAGCTGTTGTGTAAGCTGCTACTTCAAGATGCTGTGTAAGCTGCTACTATACCAGATATGGATAATATTCTACTGAGATCAATGTTTATCAATAACTGAGTACTGAATGGATAAGCTTATTATACCCGGTATGGATAATCTTCTACCTAGAGTAATGTTTATCCATAACCGGGTACCGAAGTGATAAGCTTCTTCAGGAAGCTTATTTCCAATAGAGTACTAAATAGATAAACATATTTACGGTGGAGTCTCATATGGATAAGCTTCTTCAGGAAGATAATTTACAACGGAGTACTAAATGAACATCCATAATATAATATATTTATAACACTCCCCCTTGGATGTTCATTAAAAGATAATGTGTCTCATTAAAACCTTACTAGGAAAAACCACGTGGGAAAAAAATCCTAGTGAAGGAAAAAGAGTACACATTAGTAATACGCATTGCTAGGTGCCTCATTAAAAACCTTATAAGGAAAACCCCATGGGAAAAAACCTTAGTAAGGGAAAAAGAGTGCATCGCATATTTTACTCCCCCTGATAAAAACCTTGTTTCAAATATTTGAGTCTCCGCATTCCAATCTTGTATACCATCTTCTCAAAAGTTGAAGTTGGCAAAGATTTAGTGAATAAATCTGTTGGATTATCACTTGAACGGATTTGTTGCACATCAATGTCACCACTTTTCTGAAGATCGTGTGTGTAGAATAATTCTGGTGAAATGTTCTTCGTTCTATCTCCTTTTATAAATCCTCTCTTTAATAGTACTATGCATGAAACATTGTCTCTGTATAATATTGTGGGTCTTTTATCACATTCCAACCCACATGTTTCTCGAATGAATCAATGATCTCAATCATATGCACTCCCTGCTTGCCGGTTTGAAATCGAGCTTTATGAGTATCGGATAAATAACCTGCATCTGCATTACCAATACGATCTGCACCACTTTTGTTAGCATTAGCAAGATAAATAAGTGCACCATCTACACCGAGATAGAGTATTTCAGGACCAAGGAGCTCTTCATCCTCTTCTAGAGGTTGGAACGGATGCTTATTCACTTCAAGTGATTGAATATTCATTGGTGTACTTAATGGGTACACTTTGTCCATGTAAAAGTATTTTTAAGACCCTCTTGGAGCTCTTCCGGAGTTCCAATAAGATTTATGTCACCAACATAAACAACAAGTGTAACAAATTTTGATGACATTTTCTTTATAAAAATACATGGCCAAATAACATAATTTATGTAACTTTCTTTCAGCAAATATTTAGTGAGGCGATTATACCACACGCGCACAGATTGATTTAAACCGTACAAAGATCTTTATAATTTGATCGAGTACATTTCTCAAGACTTTGAATTATATGCTTCGGGCATTTTCAATCCTTCAAGGATCTTCATATAGATTTATCCAAATAAGTCATATAGGTTAATACTTGTATCTAAATGGTATGACATCTTCAAGTGTCTGGACTGCTAGTCCGATCCTCACAATCTTTTACAATATTGTACACTATATTGTATTAAATATATCGTCGACGATCATTTTGTGGCAGTTCCGAAGCGACATAACTTGTGGATATCTCATCACTTTCTTTATTTTCAGGTACCTGAACTTTTTCGGGAGTTTCATGAAATGTTATGTCGTGGGCTCTTCTAGAGCTTATTTCCTCCTCATTTTGATCATTAGCTCCTACTATTTTTCAAGGATTGTTACCTTTGGAACCGATTGGTCTACCACGCTTCATGCGTACAGTAGGCTATCCTTCATGGACTTTAATTTTAATTGGAGCATTTGCAGTTGAAATATGATATTTAATTTTGGATCAGCAAATGCTTCTGGCATTCGACTTGAATTATCTTCTAAGTGAGGATCATGATAATTCGATTCATATAGCATATTTTCAACTGTTTATTCCATCCCCCAAATGTTAGAAAAACTAACATATATCCCCAATCATCTTTGGGAAACATATCTTTGTGTATTATGATAGAGAAATTAATCATATACCACACAACAAAAGATAGTAAAAATATTTGGTTTCTGATCCTAAACCAATTGTGAAGGGAGGACTTATCATATATTGTTGATCTGATGCATACAAGTGCTGTTATATGCAATTTAGAAAATCTTAGACCAACACATGAAGCTTTGTTCTCATAAGCAATGTTTTAGCCATTAATGGGAGGTATTCAATGCTAAACCAGCTTGAATATTAACCAGCATTATCAAGATGAACTGTTTTGATTTCATAATCTGAAAATTATGCTCTTAATCGAGAAAAGCAATTCCAAATGCCAAACTGCAGGTTGACAATAATTACACATGAAACCATCTAATATATGCACCTATAAGTGGTTCACATGATAGGTGAACGAGCCCATATTCACCTTTTATATTTCAGAATTAGGGGTCTTAGTCCCAACTTTAGCTGGTATAATCAATTCATTATGAGAACAAGCAACACATGAGAATTCCTGAAAAATCTTCTAGTTCTTTAGTATATGCTTATATGAATTCTCAAATAGCTCATTTAAAAAGGGCAAATGAAAACTTCAAGTTTATCATGTCATGTGCTATCCCTTAATAAACTTCTGGTTTACTATGGCGTAAACTTTTGCATTAGTAAACTTCTGAGTTACTATGACTGCTTTTGCATTAGTAAACTTCTGGTTTACTCTGATACATGATATAGTACAAAATTGAAGAATAAGGCAGGTAACTTCGCACATACATATTATTTTACCCCCTATGATTGTGGAAACATGAAGATTTTTAATCTTCCAATCATTTGTAGTCTCAATATGATAGTCATTTGTATTAGTAAACTTTAGGTTTACTACAACATATGTTTTGACCATAATCATATAATATGAATGACATATTTGTATATAAACTCTTCGAGAGCCTTCATTTATTATCCACAATTTAATATTTATCAGACACTACTGGTGTCATATGTCTTCTAGACAAACAGTTAGCTCTTCAGGAGTTGTTGATATATTTTGTACTATCAAATATTGCTCAGACACTTCTGGTATCATGAGAGAAATTCTTAATAAAATGAACATTATAAAGACATTATAAATTTATAAATGTAAGAAATTAAAAATTTCAGTATTTTTACCACCAACTTTGTGACAAATATCTCCTTTAGGGAGAAACGCTATTAACATCTGAATATTTTATATCAAAGCGGCAACCACATAATCAGTACATCCTTCAGGGAAAGATACATGAGTTGTTATTTCCTTCGGGGAACTCGATAACTAACCATAAAATATTAATGTAGTTGTAGTACAAAGCATTCTACAAGAATGCTTTTTGCCTTAGAATGATATTTAATAAAATTATTCAAGATATTTTACATACAACGGGTACGTGCGGTAATGATCTTTATGCCACAAAAACAAAATTTATATCCTTTGTTATTCTACCTCTTCAGGAGGTGAGTTGTGGTATTTCTTCATTCACTCCATGTAATGAAAATGTGCTTCAAAAATAACTTTGAATAGCTTATTATTTTGTTTAAGCACAGAAAGACACAGTTTCATAATATTTTAGGAGAAAATTTCAATTGTGTTACTTCTTCAGGAGCAAATTTAAAATACGAAATATTGAGTATATATTCCTTCAATCATATTACCTCTTCTGGAGGTGAATTGTAATATATCCACATCAAAAACGTGTTCCTATTTACGTCCTTTATTAATATTGTCACATTTACTTCAGGAATGGGCTAATATTTATCAAAAGTTCTCATCCTTCAGGGAACAGAACATAATTATTTGAACGTGCATTAATCACACCAAATCGTGTGATGTCTTAGAAGCTATTTTACGATAATGCTACTTCAGGAGCAAATCGAGGCATGCATGTACTATAGAGAATATTTCTCTAGTTTATCTTCAATTGTAACCACAGAAAGCCTAAATTATCACTTCTAGTGGCCATAGGCATATACCACTTCTGCTGGTTAACAAAAATTTAGTTACAACGAGATATGCGAAACATAACCACTTCTGGTGGTTGTATATTTCTTGCAAACTCTGCTGGAGTATAAGTGGATCTAACAATGTCATCCACTTTATAGTTTCCTATGCAATATTACTCTTCTGGAGTAAAATTAAAATCTTAATTCGAAAACGAGTAAGTGAAAAACGAAACATAAAGATATACAAATTATAGTGTTTTAAAATTCATAAAATGCTCCAGAATCTCGTCCAATGATTATGGCTCACTTACTAGGTTCCTAAGTACCTTTTTATTTTATTTTAATGGCAGTAGCACACATAGCAAGTAAAACGCATAACTTATCTTTGATGGTGTCTGCTAGACCCATCATATCAAGATGAATTTCAGCATCAAGCACCCAAGACACGTAACTTTTGCCCGATATATCCAATACTACAAAGTCACGTTTAGAAAGATTTGGCATTATTTACAAAAAGAAAGTTCGTACCTTTGATACTTTCAAAGTATTTGCTCGAGATGGCAGAGTCTCGTGCTGATAACGTGTTATAAAATAAAGACTGTAAAGTAAAGACAAGTATAGAGAGAAACTGATATATTATTCGAATTCAAATTGATGTACATAATGAACTGAAATCTCTTCTATTTATAGAAGAAAGGAAGCTGTTGTGTAAGCTACTACGCAAGCTACTGTGTAAGCTGCTACTGCAAGCTGCTGTGTAAGTTGCTACTGCAAGCTGCTGTGTAAGCTGCTACTGCAAACTGATGTGTAAGCTACTACTATACCAGATATGGATAATCTTCTACTGAGAGCAATGTTTATCCATAACGGAGTACTGAATGGATAAGCTTATTATACTCGGTATGAATAATCTTCTACCTAGGGTAATGTTTATCCATAACCGGTACCGAAGTGATAAGCTTCTTCAGGAAGCTTATTTCCAATAGAGTACTAAATAGATAAACGTATTTACGGTGGAGTCCCATATGAATAAGCTTATTCAGGAAGATAATTTACAACGGAGTACTAAATGAACATCCATAATATAATATATTTATAACACTTTCGATTTAGACAAAAACATAGTTGTTAATTTCTCTTATGTCAGCATTGTCGACTTTTAAAGACAATAAAATAATTATTAAATAGTCCTTGCTTTTTTGGGCAAATGTACCACATCGACAAGCAACTAAGCGAAGGAAGTATTTATATATCAGTGAAGCAACTTAGATGGATACGACCTTACTTGAACAGGATCTGTTCTGTAGGCTGTATTTTTGCTATATTTTTGTTTGTTATGGGACGAGACTTGGCATAACTGATAAAGTTGATGCCATGTAATAGCAAGTCACGGGTTCGAAAAATACATGGGACCAAAGCGTGATTAACAGCCCCTAAGGCCCTCGGGTCATGGTGCCGTAGATGATCATTCTCGGCTCCATCATTGGTGCTGGGATGGTCTAATGGCTGTCTGACAGAGTCTTAATTTTTTTTTGCTATAGTTTTGTTTGTTATGGGACGAGACTTGGCATAACTGGTAAAGTTGCTTCCATGTAATTAGAAAGTCATGGGTTCGAAATATACATGGGACCAGAGCATGATAACAGCCCCCAAGGCCTTCGGATCATGGTGCCGTAGATGATAGTTCTCAGCTCCATCATTGATGCTGAATGGTCTAATGACTATCTGACAGACTCTTAAATTTTTTTTTGCTATACTTTTGTTTGTAATAGGAACAGACTTGACGTAACTGGTAAAGTTGCTGCCATGTAATTAGGAAGTCATGGGTTCGAAATATACATGGGACCAGAGCATGATAACAGCCCCCAAGGCCTTCGGATCATGGTGTCGTAGATGGTTCCATATATATATATATATATGCATATGAGTGGGTTATAAGTCGATAAATCAATTTACAAGTGTATCAATACCTAAAAGAACCCGTCCCTGTGTTCCGAGCGCTTCATGTTCTTATATATATATATATATATGAGAGAGAGAGAGAGAGAGAGAGAGCTTATATACTATATACTATATTATACTATATATATCGAATATACCTTGATGTATAATAAACTATACTATATATATAGTATAGTGTATTATATAATACACTTAGTATATATAATACACTTAGTATATATATACTATACTATACTATGCACTAAGTATTAGTGCATTAGCTAATATTATATCGAATATAGCTTATATATATATATATATTAATTGATATAAGTCGAGACGTTTTAATTTATTGTTAATATATATACATGCATATGAGTAGGTTATAAGTCGATGAATCAATTTACAAGTGTATCAATACCTAAAAGAACCCGTCCCTGTGTTCCGAGCGCTTCATGTTCTTATATATATATATATATATATAGACACATATACACACGCACGCTTCGTAGTACTACATAACTGCATATATAGCATGTTAGAGTATATTTTAGTCTATTCATCCTTTGTATTACAAAAGTGTTAACGGGTTACATTTATATTATTTAGATAGTAAATACAAAAGTGATTTTTAATTTTGACCATTGTTGACCTAAAAAGAGACCAACTTTGGTCGCCAAATATACATAAATTTAAATTAGCGACCAAAGTTGGTCGCTAAATTTAAATCAGATTTATTTATATTTTTATATAATATTTAAAATAATAATATAATTGTTAAACAGTAGAACTGGGTCCCAGATTAGAGACCAAAGTTGGTCTCTATTTTTGTAAGCGACCAACTTTGGTCGCTAAATTTGAATTATATTTTTTTATATTTTATTAAATAAAAATATAATTATTAAAATTTTATAACTGGGTCCCACTTGAGCGACCAAAGTTGGTCGCTATCTGCTTACCCCTTAATTAGCGACCAACTTTGGTCGCTAATTTTAAATTATATTTATTTATATTTTATAATTTTTTTAAAATAATATTATAATTATTATAATTTTATAAGTGGGTCCCCCTGTATCGACCAACGTTGGTCGCTAATCTCAGTATACCTTTGACCAAACAAGACTAACAAGTTCGGTCAATATTTTGACGAAATTAGCGACCAAGTAGCGACCAACCTTGGTCGCTAATGTATATCAAATAATTATTTTATTATTTTCACCAATTTAGCGACCAACTTTGATCGCTTTTCTTGACAGACCAACGTTGGTCGCTAAAGTTTGGTCGCTTTTTTCCGGAATTCTAGTAGTGGAAATTATTGCTAAGTTTTTGGAATGCATCAGAAATTCCATAAATATGTGAAGCAGCAGGAATAGGTATGCTATGTATCTAAAGGATGTTATCTCAGGATATAGTATAATACATGGTTTTAAAGAAAACCCTACGTTTATACATGCCTAATCATTTATTTAACAATTTATATAGTAATCTTCAAAATAAAGTTATATGTAGAAACCTGTAATATGTATATATTCCATGAATATATATTCACAAGGAAGTTGCATAGTCTGGACAAGTGTTTGTGAAAGGTTGAATTACCTATCAGATGTGATAACTGTTCTGTTGGAAGTCTCTGAAACATTGAAATCCAATATTGATATGCAAATCGAAGAATGATCACTCAGTCCCACATCGTTAAGTGGAGAAGATAGAAGAGTGGTAAGGAGACACGATAAAATAAGGCCAAGGACAACTGAGAAACATACTTACCTGGAAGGAGTTAATGAGTGATCAAGAAGATCCATGGCCTAGGTTGGTGACCTCCATTGCACTTCGGAGGGGCGCCCGCCTAAGGTCGGCCCAAGTGGTCGAGCCTACGTCATAATTTGTGGCAGCGGGGGCTTGCGTTCGCGCGGCCTCTACCCAATTCAGAGTATAATTCTTTTTTTGAGATTCATTTATAAGCTTCTGATTTATGAATTGCTTGAGCATACATTCTCAATAGTTTATGTTTTCAGCATTTCCAGTCACCTTGTACTTCTCAATGAATCTTTTAAGAAAAAACTTTCGAATTCAAATCCTTGAATTTTTCATATATCACAGGAGTTAAATGGTGAATGATTACTCGCAATATGCGGATAGCCACAAACGTAAAAGAAAAAAAGGGTTTGGAACCACAAAAGAAGCATTGTTCAAAATACGAAGTTGTGGAGACGATAGAAGAAGCATTATGTTTATTCCTTATGTACCACATTGACAAGCTACCCAAGCAGGGAAGTATTTATATTTCATTGCTGCAATTTGGGTGGATACGGCCTTACTTGAACATGATTTGTGCAGGATTTACTTCAATACCCCTCTTAGAAATAAGAAAACCGAAAAACTTACCTGAAGTCACGCCAAAATCACATTTTTCTTGATTTAGCTTCATATTATACTTGCGGAAAATTTTAAAGGTGTCCGACAAGTGTTGAAAATGATCTCCCGCTTGTGTTGACTTGACTAACATATCGTTTATGTAGATTTCCATCGTTTATGTAGATTTCCATGGTTTCCCCCAGATGTTCTTGAAACATTTTAGTCACCAATCTTTGATATGTGGCTCCAGCATTTTTCAGGCCAAATGGCATGACTTTATAACAATAAATCCCCTAGTCCGTGATAAAAGGAAGTTTTTTCTTCATCTAGAGGGTCCATTTTCATTTGGTTATATCCCAAGTACGCATCTAAAAAGCTTAAAAGTTCATGACCTGCGGTAGAATCAATTAGTTGATCTATATGTGGTAAAGGAAATAAATCTTTAGGACAAGCCTTGTTTACATCAGTATAGTCTACACAAACTCACCATTTTCCGTTCTTTTTTGGAACCACAACGGTATTAGCTAACCGGTCAGGGTATTTTACCTCTCGTATTAAACCAATTTTAAAAATCTTTTGTACCTCATCTTGGATCACTTGATTTTTTAAGGATAATTGCTTCCTTTTCTTTTGCTTGACAGGCAGGTATAATGGATCCTCATTTAGTTTATGAGTCATCACCTCCGGTGATATACTGTCTTATCTGAGTGCGACCAAGAAAAGCAATCAGTGTTAGCACGTCAAAATTCAATTAACTTACCTTTCATCTTGGGCCTCATATTTGCTCCGACGTAAACTTTCTTGTTTGGCCAGTGGTCAAATAACATTACGGCTTCGATCTCCTTGGTGGTTGTTTTAATGCTCTCATTTTCCTCAGGATCTTGAATCACATCAGGTCTCGAGTCGACATCGGTTTTCCCTAGCGTGTCTTCAGTTGAGACTTTAACAGCAACATCCTTTACTGAATTCTGTAATTGCCATTTCGCTTTTGAATCGTTGGCTCCTGTACTTGCAAATACCACCAAGTTGATATTTTGTGAAGCTTGCTGGTCTCCACGGATTTGACGGATTCTCCATTGTGAAGGAAATTTAATGACTTGATGCAAAGTGGATGGGACAACATCCATATCATGAATCTATGGCCTTCCCATAATCGTATTACAGGCCATATCCGCATCCATTACCTGGAATTTCGTATCCTTGATAACCCCTTCTGCAAATGTGGTAAGTACAACTTCCCCTTTCGTAACTACGCTTGAATTATCAAACCCAAACAAGGTTCGTGTTTTTGGTATGACCTTATCATTAGCTTGCATTTCATTCACCACCCTTAGTAAAATGATGTTTACTGAGCTATCTGGATCAATCAGAACTCATTTTACATTAGTATCATATACAAGCAAAGATATTACCAGTGCATCGTTGTGAGGAATCATCAAGTCATGCGCATCTTCATCGTCGAATGTTATACTGTCACCATCCAAGACTTGGCAAACTCGCTTCCCGTGGGTAAAAGTGACCGTTGAAGTCTTTTTTGCGGTTGTATATGTCACTCTGTTAACCTCATCTCATCCAGTTATGACATTGATTGTTCTTTTTGGTCATGGAGGTTTTGGGGGTTCCTCTATGTTCTTCATGTATGATTGTCTTCCTTTCTCACTAAATAGATTAGTAAGATAACCTTGCTTTAATAAATGTTCAACCTCCCCTTGCAAAAGCCTACAACCTGCTGTTCTATGGCCATGATCATTATGAAATTCGCATTAGAAATCTGGGTTTCTTTTGTTCGGATTCGACCTCATCTCTTTTGGCTATCGCACCTTACCTCCCACACCTCTTAAAACAACCACTAATTCAGAGGTACTAACGTTAAATCTGCAATCCCCTATCCTTACTTGTGTATCAGAATCATTATTTCAAGCATCCCGCTTCTTTTTGAATATAGATGAAGATCCCACATCTTTTTGCCTTAACCTTGGATCAAATCTTGGATTCTCCCCTTTTGGCCGAAAATCTCATCCCGTAGGTCCCATGTATGGCTCGTACCTATTTTTACTGTACCACCTTTCTGATTCTGAGCATCTCGAACTTGATCTTTCTTCGGCCCTTGAAGGTACGACTGTATCCTCTTCTATCCACAGCTTCGTACTGTATCTATTGTATACATCATTCCAAGTTGTTACAAGAAATTCTCATAAACTTTCCTTCAATCTCCTCGTGGCTTCTGAACTTTTCTCGTTCAAGTTGCTCGCGAATGCCATAGCCATCTAATTATCAGGTACTCGAGGTAATATCATCCTTTCCCACTGGAATCTATTTACAAACTCCCTGAGCAATTCAGTACTCCCTTATTTAACCTTAATGATGTCTTCCATCCTCTTTTCAACTTTTTGAGCTCCCGAATGTGCTTTTATAAATGAATATGCAAGCTCAGCAAAAGAGTCAATAGAATTTTCAGCTTAAAGAGAATACCATATTAATGCTCCCTTTGTGAGTGTTTCACCAAATATTTTAACCAAAACTGATTCCATTTCTTGTTTGGTTAAATCGTTGCCTTTCACGCCAGTAGTGAACGCAGTCACGTGATCTCGAGGGTCAGTTGTTTCATCATATTTGGGAATATAAGGCATTTTAAACTTTTTAAGAATTGGTAAAGGTGTTGCACTTGGCTTCCAAGGTGGTTGTGAATACTTGTCAATATCTACACCTTTGATCATGGGTGGTACGCCAGGTATTTGCTCTATACAATCATTTTGTTCCTCTAACTGTTTCTGTAAAGTTAGCACTAAACTTTGTAAATTAGAATTATTTGGTATACCTGACCCTCTACCACGAGATTCATTAGGAATTTCTCCACTTCCAGAGTTATCATGCTCTGAACGCGGGTTCTCAAAGTTGTCATGTTAACTGGCAGAGGAGTTTGCGCCGCATTGGGTAATCCTCCAACAAAAGCTTGCAGTACATTGTTTACGTGTTCTGTAATCAACTGCTTTAGAGCATCCTGCTCTATGGTTTGGTCGTCTCCCTGTTGATCATCAGCACGCGAAGTAGACCTTTCCGGTGAATTCTCACGGGATTGCCGAGGGGATCTTGTAGGTGTGTGGTGTGGTGGAGTTCCACCTTGTTGGTTAAGCTGATCGTTCTCGTTAACGGTTGACATATTTAGTTGTTAAAAAAAAGTTTAGAAAGTGAATACGTTGTCAGATTTCCGGTAACAGAATTAATTTGTTTAATCAAAAATAGAATTCTCGGTCAAAGTCAATATCTAGAAGAAATTGGGTTACTGATAACCACGATTTACTTCACATTCCCAATGATTTTTGAAGAAATGGGCCGAAGAATGAAAATAATTGACTGAGAAAATAAAATGTGGATTAATCACTTCCAAAATTTAAGGCTTAAAGCTTGGAGAAGAAAGCAAAGAATAACAGTATGGATTTCAATAATAATCGTTGTCCTTTTAAATATGAAATGTCAGCCCTTATATAGGAGCGTACAATTGTAACAGTTCCCTTACTTAATTTGGGCTCATTAATGGGATTAATTGTATTGATTGCCCGTTACCTTATGTAACCTAACAAAAATATTTATGACTACAGATTCCTTGTAACTGTATCGATTTCCCTTCCTTGTTTACTCCAGGTTCGTGTATCTTCTCATCTTTGCAGCCTTTATTCATTTCGCTCTTATTTCCCTTTTCACAACTGTCAGGTCCGGTTCTTTCCTCAATATAACCACGTGGGTATTTCTCCCGTGCCTTTTTCTGCACTCTTTAATTCATCTAATTAAGAATGCCACTCGTCCTAACATCAACGTTCTACGTATCATGCCCCGTCAGCTTGCTGACAGCCCACGCAGAGGCGGATCCAGGATTTGGAGGTTGCGGGTGCCACATTATTTTGAATGGTAATGTATAGGATTTTGCATAAGCGACATCAATATTTACAGAAGAAATGCAATAAATAAGTTTATCATCAGTTATGTATTGAGTCTTAAGTTAGAAGAAGTCTACGGTTTAGTCTACCTAATATTTTTTTTTTTTTTAACAATAGAAGCTCGCTTAATTTTTTTTTTAAACAATAGAAGGTCGTTTTTTTTTTAACAATAGAAGCTCGCTTAAATATTTGTCAAAAAGATCATCTAAGTGGTCGTTTGAACCTTTGACCAATAGAAGAGAAATTAATATTGGAATCAGCCTTTAATAGGATGGATTGTGCAGCATGCTAAAAGGGTGTAAAAAAGAGTATAAGATTGGAATCAAACCCACGCCCCTTGGGAGCTAAAACTGAGTCTTCACCACTGGCCCTTCTGCTATTTAGTTACTCCGGGTGGCACAACTAGTATTTAACCTATTTCTTGTACATATATACATAAATATACAAAGTTTAATCGAGGCGTCCGGGTGGCGTGACACCCCAATCCACCTACATAAATCCGCCCCTGAGCCCACGTGTTATATCTTTTTTCCACCAATACATTGAGGTAAATATCTTCAAAATAAAGTTACATCTTGAAACCTATAATATGTATATATTCATTGAATATATTAAAAAGAAACTTCGGATTATTGATAAATCCCTTAAATTTGCAACTAAGAATTCACATGAGTTAATTGGAAACTGAATACCCGGAAGTTGTAGAATTCTGCAGCCACAAACGTCAGTATTAAAACTTCTTTCGATGTAGACAAAAACATAGGTGTTGATTTTTCTTATGACAGCATTGTCGACTTGTAAAGACAATAAAATAATTATTAAATAGTCCTTGCTTTTTTGGGCTAATGTACCACATCGACAAGCAACTAAGCGAAGGAAGTATTTATATATCAGTGAAGCAACTTAGATGGATACGACCTTACTTGAACAGGATCTGTTCTGTAGGCTGTCTGACAGACACGTTTTTTTGCTATATTTTTGTTTGCTATGGGACGAGACTTGGCATAACTGATAAAGTTGATGCCATGTAATTAGCAAGTCACGGGTTCGAAAAATATATGGGACCAGAGCGTGATTAACAGCCCCCAAGGCCCTCGGGTCATGGTGTCGTAGATGATCGTTCTCGGCTCCATCATTGGTGCTGGGATGGTCTAATGGCTGTCTGATAGACTCTTAAATTTTTTTTTGCTATAATTTTGTTTGTAATAGGAACAGACTTGACATAACTGGTAAAGTTGCTGCCATGTAATTAGGAGGCCATGAGTTCGAAAAATATATGGTAAGGTTGCGTACAATAGGCTCTTGTGGTCCGGTCCTACCCCAAATCTCACGCATAATGAGAATTTAGTGCATCAGGCTGGTTTTTTTTTAATTGTTATGGAGAATCAAAATGTAGGTACACACTGATAGGACCAAACCTATTGTTGTATGTGAAAGTAGACAAAACAAAAGAAAGAAAAATAAAAAAGAGATGAAAATATGATGTAAGCGCTTACATCGACATTCTTATGATTTAAGCGCTTACCTCGGCAGGACATTCAAATGCCTATAAATAGAGGTCTATATTTTCATTTGTAGAACATCCCAAAACTTCTTCTTTCTCTCTTCAATTAATAAAGAGTTATTCTTTGTGTGGCTGTGGAGTAGGCAAAAATTGCCGAACCACGTAAATCTTGTCTTGTCTTGTCTTGTCTTGTGCAATTTATTGTTTCTCTCCTAAATATCCTTTTTCTTCTATCATCTTGACACGCTTCCTCAACAACTGGTATCAGAGCACAGACACTGTAATTCTGGTATAAAAGTACAGTATTGGTGCAGGTACTATTCACAAGAATAGTGCGACACTATTGATCATCGTTACTATTCACAAGCACTATTCACATAAATTGTTTTTGTGAAAAATGGCATCGGAAGAAGGAAAGGTTAAGATTGACAAGTTCAATGACAAAGATTTTGGATTCTGGAAAATGCAAATAGAAGACTATTTGTACCAGAAAAAATTACACTTACCTCTGACCGAGGTGAAACCGGAGACTATGTCCAAAGCGGATTGGGATCTATTAGATCGCCAAGCTCTTGGTGTGATTCGTTTGACGCTAACACGAAATGTGGCGTTTAACATCATTAACGAGAAGACCACTGCAGGCCTGATGAAGGCGTTATCAAATATGTATGAGAAGCCATCTGCTTCAAATAAAGTCTATTTGATGCGTCGATTGTTCAACTTAAAAATGACAGAAGGTGGATCAGCCACGGAACATATCAATGAGTTTAATACAATATTAACTCAGTTGAGTTCTATTAATATAACAATTGATGACGAAATCAGGGCGTTGATTCTACTATCATCTCTACCGGAGAGTTGGTCTGCAACAGTAACTGCAGTTAGCAGTTCATCAGGAAGTACCAAACTCAAATTGAGTGATATCAGAGACTTGGTTCTAAGCAAAGATATTCGCCGAAGAGAATCAAGTGATTCCCCAGGATCTGCTTTTAATACCGAAAGCAGGGGGAGAATCAACCAAAGAGGACAGAGTTACGGTCGTGGCAAATCAAAGTCAAGGAGAAGAGAACAATCCAAAAATTGCAAGGACATTACTTGTTGTAATTGCGATAAAAAGGGTCACTACAGTAGTCAATGTAGAGAACCAAAGAAGAAGAAGGAAGAAAATTCAGCAAATGTAATTGCTGAACAAGTCGGTGATGCATTAATTTGTTGTGCAGACAGTCTAGTCGAATCTTGGATTCTGGACTCAGGTGCATCCTTTCACTCTACATCATGCAAAGAATTATTGCATAATTATATTGCTGGAAAATTTGGGAAAGTTTATCTAGCAGACGACGAACCTCTCGACATTGCCAGAAAATGTGAAGTTCATATAAAGACTTCACAAGGCACGCTATGGAAATTGTAAAATGTACGACATGTTCCTGGCCTCAAGAAAAATATGATATTTATGGGTCAGATTAACGATGAAGGATATACAACAACATTCGGCAACGGATCGTGGAAGATAACCAAAGGGAATTTGGTTGTGGCACGAGGATTCAAAAGGGGAACACTGTATGCAACTGCAATAGAAAGAGATACTATAGCAACAGTTGATCATGGTCGTGATACAACATTGTGGCACCGGAGGCTCGGGCATATGAGTGAGAAGGGAATGAAGCTTTTGGCATCCAAAAAGAAGTTGTCAAACCTAAAACATGTTGAATTAGGTTTGTGCGAAGATTGCATTTACGGGAAACAAAATAGAGTTAGTTTCTCAAAGGTGGGAAGGACGCCAAAGAAAGAGAAGCTGGAACTAGTGCATACAGATGTGTGAGGACCAACTCCTGTAACTTCTCTAGGAGGCTCACGCTATTATGTCACCTTCATTGATGATTCCACAAGAAAGGTATGGGTTTATTTTCTGAAAAATAAATCTGATGTGTTTGTTACCTTTAAAAGATGGAAAGCTGAAGTTGAAAATCAGACAAGTCTAAAGTTAAAATGTCTGAAGTCTGACAATGGAGGAGAGTATGATAGCCAAGAGTTCAAAGCATTTTGCTCGGAGAATGGGATCAGAATGATCAAGACAGTTCCTGGAACACCGGAACAAAATGGTGTTGCTGAGAGGATGAACAGAACCCTGAATGAACGAGCCAGAAGTATGAGAATACATTCTGGATTGCCGAAGTATTTTTGGGCTGAGGCTGTTAACACGACAGCTTACCTCATAAATAGGGGACCCTCTGTACCGCTGAATTTTGAAATTCCTAAGAAGGTATGGACAGGAAAGGAGGTAACTCTCTCACATCTGAAAATTTTTGGTTGTGTTGCTTATGTGCATGTAAGCTCTAATGATAGAGATAAGCTTGATCCTAAAGTAAAGAAATGTTTCTTTATTGGCTATGGTGATGATAATTTTGGTTATTGGTTTTGGGATGATCAGAATAGAAAGATCCTAAGATGCAGGAATGCCACATTTAATGAAAATGTGATGTACAAGGACAAGCTTGAAGTAGAACCAACCAACACTAGCAAACAGACAATGTCTGAAACAGTTGAGTTAGAAGAAATCTCAGAAAATGAAGTGGATAGAGGGATTACAACTGATTCTGAAATTAAAGATGAAGAATCAAAAGCCGAATTTGAAGAAGAACTAGAAGCCGAACCTGAATCAGAACCAGAACCGGAACCAGAGATAGAATCAAATGCAGAACCAAATCTGGAATCAGGACCTGAATCAAATTCGGATTCTGTTACTCATGAACCTACATTGAGGAGATCTAAAAGAGTCACGAATGCTCCAGATAGGTTAGCTCTCTCTCTTCACTATTTACTTCTTATTGATGCTGGAGAACCAAAGCATTTTGTTGAAGCAATGCAGGTGATAGACTCTGATAAGTGGAAGCTATCCATGAAAGAAGAGATGAATTCTCTTCAAAAGAATAAAACATGGGTACTTACGGAGTTACCAAAAAAAAAGAAGGCATTGCAGAACAAGTGGGTGTACAGAGTCAAGGAAGAGCATGATGGTAATAAGAGATACAAAGCACGATTAGTAGTAAAAGGCTTTCAACAGAAGGAAGGAATTGACTACACCGAGATCTTCTCTCCTATAGTCAAATTAACTACTATCAGGTTGGTGCTAAGTATCGTAGCTGCAGAAAATTTGCATTTGGAGCAGCTAGATGTTAAAACTGCTTTCTTGCATGGTGATCTTGAAGAAGACATCTACATGAAGCAACCTGAAGGTTTTCAAGTTTCTGGTAAAGAAAACCTTATGTGTAAGTTGAAGAAGAGTTTGTATGGTTTGAAACAAGCTCCCCGACAATGGTACAAGAATTTTGATGGATTCATGCATAAAAATGGTTTCACACGATGTGAGATGGACCATTGCTGTTATATCAAAAATCTTGATGAATCCTATATCATTTTATTGTTGTACGTTGATGATATGCTAATTGCAGGATCTAGCATAAATGAGATCAACTTGGTTAAGCAACAACTGGCGGAGGAGTTTGAAATGAAAGACTTAGGACCAGCTAAGCAAATGCTTGGGATGAGGATTAGCAAAAACAGGTCGGAAGGAACCTTAAAGTTGTCTCAAGAAAAGTACATACAGAAGGTACTAAGCAGGTTCAGTATTCATGATGCAAAGACCAGAAGCACTCCACTTGGAAGCCTTCTAAATCTGTCAAAGGACCAATCACCTAAGACAGATGAAGAAAGAAGGTGCATGTCCAAAGTTCCATATGCTTCAGCAGTAGGAAGTTTGATGTATGCTATGGTTTGCACTAGACCTGACATAGCCCATGCAGTTGGAGTTGTCAGTAGATACATGTTAGATCCAGGAAAGGAGCATTGGGAAAGTGTAAAATGGATATTGCGATATCTCAAAGGCACCTCAGGTATGACATTTTGTTTTAAAAAGAGCAATATTATCTTACAAGGTTTTGCTGATGCAAATTTAGGCGGCGATCTGGATAGTCGAAAAAGTACCACGGGCTACGTGTTCACCTTGGGTGGTACTGCTGTTAGTTGGATGTCCAGACTTCAGAAAAGTGTTTCTCTATCTACCACTGAAGCAGAGTACATGGCAATCTCAGAAGCTGGAAAAGAGATGATTTGGCTCAAGAATTTTCTTAAAGAGCTAGGTAAAGAGCAGGACAATTGTGAGCTTTTAAGCGATAGCCAAAGTGCAATTCATCTTGCCAAGAATCCAGTGTTTCATGCAAGATCGAAGCATATCCAGTTGAGGTATCATCATATCCGAGAGTTGATAAATGAAGGAGCTCTTTCCCTACAGAAGATACCAGGTTCAAAGAACCCGTCAGACATGTTGACCAAAGTTGTCGGTGTTGACAAACTGAGGCTGTGCACTGCCTCAGTTAGCCTTCAAAACTGATAGAGTGAAGGTGCCACCAGAGAATAGGACCAAACCTATTGTTGTATGTGAAAGTAGACAAAACAAAAGAAAGAAAAATAAAAAAGAGATGAAAATATGATGTAAGAGCTTACATCGACATTCTTGTGATGTAAGCGCTTACCTCAGCATTCTTATGATGTAAGCGCTTACATCGACATTCTTATGATGTAAGCGCTTACCTCGGCAGGACATTCAAATGCCTATAAATAGGGGTCTACATTTTCATTTGTAGAACATCCCAAAACTTCTTCTTTCTCTCTTCAATTAATAAAGAGCTATTCTTTGTGTGACCGTGGAGTAGGCAAAAAATGTCGAACCACGTAAATCTTGTCTTGTCTTGTCTTGTGCAATTTATTATTTCTCTCCTAAATATCCTTTTCCTTCTATTATCTTGACACGCTTCCTCAACACACACTTCACTCAGAATCAGTGTTGACAAATGTTTCTTCTTGGAATAAAGATGAGCTCTTGGTATATTTGTTGTTCAGAAACCGGATTAAGGATAACTTGAAAATGACTGTGGAAAGATTCAATATTTTAGAGATATATTATCCTTCATGATTTTGTTATTAATTTATTCATTTAATACAACTAAAAGATTCACAAGGGAGATGCATAGTCTGTAGTCTGGCATAATATTTGTGAAAAGGTCGAATAACGCAGTAATTACAGAAAGTCTCGGAACAAACTGAAGAAGATTAAAGTACTTTGTCACACATCATTTAGTGAAGAAGATAAAATAATAGTGAGGATATACTATAACAGAGGACCAAGGACCACAAAAAAACGAACTTACCTGAGCGGGATCAATGGGTGATTAGGAAGGCCCATGGCCTAAGCTGGTGACCTCCGTTGCACTTGGGAAGGGTGTGGTCGAGCCTACTTCATAATTTGTGACAGTGCGGACCTGTGTTCGCGCAACTCCTAACCAAATCCAAAGCCCAATTAGTTTTTAAGTGTGTCATTAACTAGCCTATCAATTGGCTCGAGCACACATTCTCAACACCACTCTTACGGCGATGTACTGTTTTTTGAGTTTTGGAAGGGCTTTAGGGACTTCTTCTTCCCTTACCCCCTAATCCATCGGATACCCCTGATGTTAATGAACAACTCTCACAGCTGTCTTGTCACTCTACAATGTAGAAACAGATGGCTAATTGTCTCTGCATCTTGGCCACACAAATAACATCTAGAACAGATTGATAAACCTCTTTTCATGAGGTTTTCTTGAGTGAGTACTGCTTGGTTAGCCACCAACCAAGTAAAGCATGCTACTTTATATGGTATTTTGACTTTCCAGATATGCTTCGATGGCCATAGGCTGAGTTGAGATCCTACCTGATTCAGATCTTTATAAGTTGATCCTAGTGTAAACCTCTTGATGCTATGTTTCTGCCATACGAGAGTGTCTTTTCCCTCTTGTAATCATCTGTATTGTTCCAAAATATTGTAAAATTTTGTTATTGTAGTTAGTTCCCAATCTTGTAACAGTCTTTCGAATGTCAAGTTCCATCCTTCAGTACCCTATAACTCCTTAACTGTTGCCCCTATTGCTGATTCAGAACAAAAATACCAGGGAACAAGTTCTTCAAACTTCCAATTCCTAGCTATTTGTCCTCTCAAAATAATGTTTTCCTTCCATCTTTCACATTAAGATTTAAGTTATGAAAAATGTTTGGCCTCAAGTTCTTGATTGATCTCCATAGACTAATTTCATAAGGGTTCTTCACCTTGTTGGTCATCCAAAACCCTTCTTTTGCGTATTTTGCCTTTATCACCCTGACCCATAGTGTTTATTCTTCCTTAGGAAACATCCATAACCACGTTATTAATATACTTTTGTTCTGCTTTCTAAGGTTTCTGATTCCCAATCCCCCTCTCGTTTACTAATAGTCAGCTTCTTCCGTTTAACTAGGTGAAATCCTTTTTTTTTTCTTTGTTTCCATGGCATAAAAAGTTCCTTCTCATAGCCTCTAATCTATTTTTTACCCTTTCGGGTAAAGCAAATAAAGACATCATGTAGGTATGAATAGAATCTAGCACAATATTAATAAGTACTAGTCTACCTCCCAAAGAGATATATTGTGTTTTCCATCTAGCTAGCTTTTTCTCATATCTTTCTAAAATTCCATTCCAAATTTTTTTGGATTTACTTTTTGCTCCTAAAGGAATTCCCAGATAGATAGTTGGAATTGTGCCGATTTCTCCTCCCAGTATATTTGTTAGCATCTTAATATTAGGCACCTCATTAATCGAGAAAATTTGACATTTTCTCCGGTTAATGTGAAAATTATAGATAGCTTAAAAGTGAATGAAGATAATCTTGAGGTACTTTACTTGACTCTCCTCTGTTTCACAAAAAATAAGGGCATCCGCATATTATAAGTGAGTTATTTCTAACCTCTCATCTTGATTATTTGCAACATTGAATCCTTAATCAACCCATTACTCCTAGAACTTTTCTAAAAAAGAATAAGGCCTCATTTATTTTTATTAAGATTAAGACGTCTGAATTTGAATACATAGCTGAATATGAAAATATGTATTAAGATTAAGGCATCTGAATCTGAATATACAACTAATTAATATGATGTCTCTAGATCTGAGCACTGAATGATTAAGATGTTTGTGTTCAGTATCTGGATGTGTATAATTTATCTTTATTTAAACATAATAAATATAGAATTCAAATAAAATAGTAATTAAACATTAGGTCACTAAATTATTTAAGAACCTCTCATTTAAAAAATATATTTTTTTTATTTCCAGGACTCACACTTGAGAGTTCTGGTTAATGGTGGATGAATTCTATCCATCTCACCACAATCCTTAGTGGTAAATATGTTACACAACCATTCAGCATTTTATTAGGAGTTTGGGCCAGTACCACTTTTTGACCAGAAAATTTTTGCTAAGTTTTTAAAATGAATCAGAAATTCCATAAATCTGTGAAGAAGCAGGCATAGGTAGACATTGTATCTAAAAGGTGTTATCTCAAAATATAGTATAATACATGTTTTTAAAGAGAAAGCTACGTTTATTACATGCCTAATCATTTATTTAACGATTTAAATAGTTGATGGAAGGTACATTGTAGTTTTTTGGAGTAAAAAGATTTATTGAGGGAAATATCTTCACAATAAAGTTATATCTTGCAACCTGTAATATGTATATATTACCATGAATACATTAAAAAGAAACTTCGGATTATTAATAAATACCTCAAATTTTCAACTAAGAATTGACATGAACTATTTGGAAACTGAATACCCAAAGTTGCGGTTTCCTTTTTATTCAGCATATTCGACTTGTAAAGACAATTAAATGATAATTAAATAGTCTTTACTTTTTTGGGCTGTTGTACCCCATCGACAAGCAACGTAGCTAAGGAAGTATTCATATATCAGTGAAGCAACATGGATGGATACTACCTTACTTGAACAGGACCTGTTCTATAGGGTCGTACCATTGTATCCTTGAGTCCTAAGGAGATAGGAAACCAAGTCTGGTGGTTGAATCCCCAACATCGGTGTGCTGGGATGGTCTAATAGTTGTCTATCAACTCTTCAATCTTTTTTCGCTATGGTTTTATTTGCTAGAGAGAATCAAAATGTAGGTAGACTTCACTTAGAATCAGTGTTAGACGTATATTCTTTTGTAGGTAGACTTCGAATTAGGACAACCCGAAAATGACTATGGAAAGATTCAATATAAAAAAATATTACCCTTCATGATTTTGTTATTAATTTCTTAATTTAATACAACTTAAATATTCACAAGGAAGATGCATAGTATGCAGTCTGGAATAATGTTTGTGAAAAGGTCGAATAACGTAGTAATTGCAGAAAGTCTCGGAACAACTGAAGTGACAATGTTATGAAGATTAAATTATCTTCGGGTTGTGGTTGAATCGTGGCCATTAGATCAGAGCGTGATTAATAGCCTCCATTGCCTTCGGGTTGTGGGGCCATAGATGATCGTTCTTAGCCCCAACATCGGTGTGCTGAGATGGTCTAATAGTTGTCTAACAACTCTTCAATCTTTTTTCGCTATGGTTTTATTTGCTAGAGAGAATCAAAATGTAGGTAGACTTCACGTAGAATCAGTGTTAGACGTATATTCCTTTCTTGGAATAAAGATGAGCTCTTGGTAGAATAAAGATGAGCTCTTGGTACATTTGTTGTTCAGAAACAGAATTGGGACAACCCGAAAATGACTATGGAAAGATTCAATATAAAGAAATATTACCCTTCATGATTTTGTTATTAATTTCTTCATTTAATACAACTAAAAGATTCACAAAGAAGATGCATAGTATGCAGTCTGGAATAATGTTTGTGAAAAGGTCGAATAACGTAGTAATTGCAGAAAGTATCGGAACAACTGAAGTGATAATGTTATGAAGATTAAATTGTCTTCGGATTGTGGTTGAATCGTGGCCACTGGATAAGAGCCTGATTAATAGCCTCCATTGCCTTCGGGTTGTGGAGCCATAGATGATTATTCTCAGCCCCAACATCGGTGTGCTGAGATGGTCTAATAGTTGTCTAACAACTCTTCAATCTTTTTTCGCTATGGTTTTATTTGCTAGAGAGAATCAAAATGTAGGTAGACTTCACTTAGAATCAGTGTTAGACGTATATTCTTTTCTTGGAATAAAGATGAGCTCTTGGTAGAATAAAGATGAGCTCTTGGTACATTTGTTGTTCAGAAACAGAATAAGGACAACCCGAAAATGACTATGGAAAGATTCAATATAAAGAAATATTACCCTTCATGATTTTGTTATTAATTTCTTCATTTAATACAACTAAAAGATTCACAAGGAAGATGCATAATATGCAGTCTGGAATAATGTTTGTGAAAAGGTCAAATAACGTAGTAATTGCAGAAAGTCTCGGAACAACTGAAGTGACAATGTTATGAAGATTAAATTACTTTGTCACACATCGTTTAGTGGAGGAGATAAAAGCACATAACCTAGGCTGGTGACCTTCATTGCACTTGAGAGGGTTATCTGCCTAAGATCGACCCAAGTGGTCGAGCTTAAATCATAATTGCGCTAGTTCATTCCCTACCCAACTGGGGTTTTAAGTGTGTCATATAACAATTCTATCAATTGGCTTGAGCACACATTCTCAACTCCACTCTTATAGTGATGTCATGTTTTCTGAGTTTTGGAAGGGCTTTAGGGATTTCTTCTCTATTTGCTTTTAGGAAAAATTGTGTCTTTCTTTTCTATAAAAACAAAAATTCTCTATAACCTCGTTAAAGGTTTCATTCTCCACCTTGTAATTCCATCCCTGTTTCCCCTTCCTTTACCCCTATATAAAAACAACAACAACAATAACAACAATAACTACTACTACTACTACTACTACAATAAATACAATAAAATCCCACAAGTGGGGTCTGGGGAGGGTAGTGTGTATGTAGACCTTAACCCTACCTTATGAAGGTAGAGAGGTTGTTTCTGAAAGACCCCCGGCTCAAGAATAGTAAAAATAAAGCAATAGAGAAACAATAACAACAATAAGGTAATAAGACAATGGAAGCAAATAATACAACGAGTAATAACAAAGATCAAGGGATACGATAATAACACACTGTATAAAAATAAGGGACTAGAAATAGGAAAATACCCAACTAGTACTACTACTACTACTGGTAAGACAAGGCGAAACTCTAGACTATCTATCAACCGACCATCCTAATTCTCGACCTCCACACCTTTCTATCGAGGGTTTTATGTCCTCTGTAAGCTGGAGCAGAGCCATATCCTATCTAATCACCTCACCCAGTTCTTCTTAGGCATCTATCTACCGCTCATCTGACTCGCCATGGACAACCTCTCACACCTCCTAACCAGGGCATCAGAGTCTCTCCTCTTCACATGATCGAATCATATCAACCTCGATTCCCATAACTCATCTTCCACAGGAGCCACACCCCCTTTGCCCCTAATAAATTCTTTTCTAATCTTGTCTTTTCTGGTATTCCCACATATCCATCTCAACATCCTCATTTCTGCTACTTTCATCTTCTAGGCATGAGATTTCTTGACTGTCCAACACTCGGCTCCATACAACATGGATGATCTAACTACTGAATTTTAGAACTTGCCCTTAAGTCTAGGTGGCATATTCCTGTCACACAAAATAGCAGAAGCGAGCCTCAATTTCAACCACCCGGCTCCTATATGATGTGCGACATACTCGTCAATCTCCCCTTTTGTAACGATCTGGCCGGTCATTTTGAGAGTTGTAGCCTTGTTCCCTCATTTCCTGCTTTTTTGTGTTCCACAGCTATATTATGACTTACTGAGTTAGTAGGTTCGGGTCCAGAGTGGTTTCAGAGTGAATTGAGACACTTAGTCTCTTAATTAGAAGTTTAAGTTGGAAAAGTTGACCGGATGTCGACTTATGTGTAAATGACCTCATATTGAATTTTGATAATTCTGTTAGCTCCATTAGGTAATTGTAGACTTAGGAGTGCGTTCGAAATATGATTTGGAGGTTCATAGTAGAATCAGGCTTGAATTGATGAAAGTTGGAATTTTGGCAAATTTGAGCGGTAGCAGAAATTTTGATATAGGGGTCGGATTTGATTTTGTAAAGTTGTAGTAGGTTTGTGGTGTCATTTATGACTTGTGTACAAAATTTGAGGTCAATCGGGCGTGATTTGATAGGTTTCGGCGTCGTTTGTAGAATTTGGAAATTTCAAAGTTCATTAGGCTTGAATCCGGGTGCAATTCGTATTTTTTATATTTTTTGAGGTGATTTGATGATTCGACTAAGTTCGTATGATGTTATAGGATGTGTTGGTAGGTTTGGTTGAGGTCACGTGGTCCTCGAGTGAGTTTCGAGTTGTTAGCGGATGATATTTGGCCTTGGTGAGATAGTTGATAGTTGCTCCTGCATTTTTCTGGTTTCCTCTTACGCGTTCGCGAGAGGAGCCTCGCGTTTGCGAAGAGTGTTTCTGAGCTGGTGAGATTTTGTTCTACGCATTCGCGATGGAGAAGACGCGTACGCGAATGGTGGGGCAGTGTGTTCATCGCAAACACGTGAGTGGTATCGCGTTCGCGAAGAGGAGTGGGGCAACTGGAGACCCCAGGCCTTTGGTCTACGCGTTCGTGAGTTGTTGGCCGCGTTCATAATGGCTTGAGCTGGTAAAGCTTCGCGTTCGCGAATCCTAGGTCAGGTTCGCAAAGAGTAAATCTGAGAGGCAGTCTAAGTTGGTCTACGCGAACGCGAAAGGACGGTCGCGTTCGCAAAGAAAAAAATTTGGGCAGACAATATTAATTTCAAAATTGAGGGTTTGAGCCCATTTTTCATATTTTGGGCTAGAGATCACGGATTTGGGCGATTCTTGAAGGGATTTTCGCGGAGTTTATTGGGGTAAGTGTTTTTTACTTGGTTTTGGTTAAATCCCATGATTATATCTTTGATTTTATCATCTAATTTGTGATTTGGGGTGAAAAATTGGTGAAGAAGATGAAGTGCTCTTGAGTTAGATTTTGGGGGTTTTGAATGGGCTTTTTTATCGGACTGGAGTAAATTTGGTATGGTTAGACTCGTGAGTGAATGAGCTTTCGGGTTTCATGACTTGTCGGATTTCAAGATGTGGGCCCGGGGGGCCCAGGTTCGGGCCAATTTCGGATTTTTGGCTATAATTTAGTACTTTTCTTGTGGAGTTGATCCCTTTAGCCTATATTGATTGTATTGTTCTACTTATGGCTAGATTCGGGATGTTTGGAGACCGATTTGAGAGGCAAAGGCATTTTGGAGTAGAGATTTTCTCGGATTGAGGTAAGTAACAGTTATAAATCTGGTCCTGAGGGTATGAAACCCCGGATTCTGGTGTCATGTGACTATTTTGGAGCTGACGCAAATTCTAGGTGACGGGCGTGTGGGTGTGCACTGAAGGGATTGTGACTTGGTTCATCCCGTGAGACTATAAAGTTGAACAGCTTACTGTTAACTATATCTTCTCTCTGTTTTATGGAGAATTAACTACAATTCATGCTAGAAATCATGCTTAAGCCATATGATATCACTGTTAGGACCCGCAGAGGTCGTACACTAGTTGACTTAGCTACTATTTACAGTGTTGTACTTAGTCATGACTTTAATTGCTTATGATACCTCTATCTCTTCTTGTTACTTATTGATACATGTTATTATCTCTGTTTGGGCTGATTTATATGATTTCTGAGAGCTCGATAAACTAGGGAGGTTGATGACAAAGTGAGGCCGAGTGCCTGGAAGTGAGGTAGTGATATTGTAGCATGCGAGTTGTTTGTGCAAATCTTGATTTGATACTGTAGCATGTGAGTGTCCGTGTAGATTATAACGCTTGGGCTGTAGGAGCCCCTCCGGAGTTTGTACATTTCTAGTGAGTGCAGGTACCTATTGAGAGTGAGTATTGAGGGTTGAGAGCCGAGGGATTGAGCTGTTGAGATGAGTTGAATGACTGTTGCCCTGAGAGGCTATACTTGTTTTCACTTGTTGTTGCACTTAGTTGAGATATGTCATTGTTGTGAGATTTCTGGATAATTTATATCTGGTTTGCTTGAACTTGAAATTGTATAAAAACTAATTTGACTTAAACTACCGGATTTGTTAGCATGTCTATTTTTTGCTGAAATTACTGAAATGAACTGTACTTGTATAGCTCGTGACTGCATTCTCAGTTCCTTATTTGTTTATGTTACTTACTGTGTTGGAAGTACTAACGTTACTCCCTGCACCTTGTGTGTAGATCCAGGTTTGACCAGTTTTGGAGGTTAGTGAGCTCGTGCGTGGTCGATTACCCGAAGATTTACGAGGTAGCTGTCGGTGTTCGTAGACCTAGTTCTCCGTCCTGGCTATTTTCTTTTCTGTATTAACATTTAGACTCAGACTATTGTAAACTTTTCTTGGACTGGAGGTCTAGTTGCTTATGACTTGGTGACACCCTGATGTTTGGGGCTATCTTTTCGCATTGTATTTGAGTTTAACTCATGTTTTTATGAAAACTCTGTTATGCACGAGTTTTGATTTATCTTTTATCAAATATCGAAGTGTTTTAAAACTATCGACTTGCCTAGTACCACGATAGGCGCCATCACGATAGGTTAGGATTTTGTGTTCTGACAAGTTGGTATCATAGCCTATGTTACATACGTCTCACGAGTCATTAGCAGGTTTAGTAGAATCTTGTGGATTGGTACAGAGACGTTTGTACTTATCTTCAAGAGGCTGGAGAACCCTTAGGAAACTTTACATTCTTGAATTCTTATCATGCGAACCTGTTGATTTTGGTAACTAAACTTTTGTTATTTTATTCTCTCACAGATAGTGAGGACACGTTCTACTGGGCAGGACGGACAGCCACCAGTGCCACTAGTCGGGGCCACAAGAGGCCGAGATTGCGGTAGAGGTCATGGTAGGGGCAGGGGTACAGCTCGCACAACAGCTAGGGCAACACTTTCAGATCTACCCGTTGCCCAGTTCAGGATCAGTTCCTAGTTGTGGATGCGCCAATAGGACCAGCCTAGGCATCAGTTGTGCCCATTGTTATTCCAGGCTTTCAGGAGGCCTTCACTCAGATCTTGACCGTGTGCACTAGACTTGCTCAGACGATCTCTATTTCGGCCACAACAGCCACTTCTCAGGCTGGGGGAGGTGCTCAGACTCCCGTCGCCCGCACACTAGAACGGGTGATGCTGGGACTTCAGAAACCGGGGGTACCACCAACCCAGCCGGTTGCAGTTGCTCTGGACTATGTAGTTCCTGTCATGCCTAATGATGAGCAGCGTAGATTAAAGAGGTTTGGAGGCTCCAGCCTCCATCTTTCAGCGGTGTACAGGGAGAGGATGCCCAGGTTTTCTTGATAGATGTCAAAGGATCCCCGTACAACAGATATTTTGGAGACCAGTAGGGTCTCGTTCACTACTTTTCAGTTCACTGGAGCTGCCTCCACTTGGTGGGAGGCTTATGAGAGGCGTAGGCCAGTTGGTGCAGTGCCACTTACATGGCAGCCGTTCTCCGTTCTTTTCTTGGAGAAGTATGTGCCGTAGTCTCGTAGAGAGGAGCAGTCTCACAGAGAAGAGTTGTGCAGATAGTTCGAGCAGTTGTGCCAGATAGGGAGAGGATCAGGAGGTTTGTTAATGGCTTTACATTTCAGTTGCGGGTGCTTATGACTAGAGAGAGGGTGACTGGTTCTACTTTTGAGGAGGTGGTTGACATTGCTCGGTAGATCGAGTCTGTTCGCCGCCAGGAGCGGGTTGAGAGGGAGGCCAAGAGGCCTCAGGGATCAGGTAGTTTTGGTGGTGTTCCTTCTGGAGGTCAGTTCCAACACGGCAAAGGTTGTCCCTATAGACATGCTCAGATGACCCGACCAGTTAATCGTGGAGCATTAGTCATCCATATTTCTCACAATGTTCGCTCAGGCCAGCCTTTATTCAGTGCACTAGCGCAAAGTTCCCATGCCTCGTCCTCTCAGGTTTCTACGGGTTTTTCCTTGGGGTATTAAGAGCAATAGGTTCGTCAGAGGAGGGGTTGTTTTGAGTGTGGGAATCTTGGTCATATCAAGAGTGATTGCCCTAGGTTATTGGGCGGTACTCCACAATAGAGTTCTCGATCGATGATACCAGCACTAAAAGCTACACCACCCGCTCAGGCAGCTCAGGGTAGGTCCTAGTCAGCTAGAGGTTGCCCTAGGGGAAGGTCGAGCAGGTGGTGGTCAGGCCCATTTCTATGCACTCCCTGCCAGACCATATGCCATTGCTTCAAACACAATGATTACAAGTATTATCTCAGTATGTCATTGAGATGCTTCTGTATTATTTGACCCTGGTTCCACCTATTCGTATATGTCGTCATATTTTGCTCATTATCTGGACATGCCTTGTGAGTCTCTAGTTTCATCTATTTGTGTATCTATGCCGGTGGGCGATACTATTATTATGGAGCACGTATACCGATTGTGTGTAGTGACTATTAGGGGATTAGAGACTAGGTTGATCTGTTACCACTTAGTATGGTTGATTTTGATGTGATATTGGGTATAGATTGGCTATCTCTATGTCATGCTATTCTGGACTGTCACACTAAGACCGTGATGTTAGCAATGCCGGGGCTGCCAAGGATTGAGTGGTGAGGTTCTTTAGACTATGTTCCCAGTAGAGTGATTTCATACTTGAAAGCCCAGCGGATGGTTGGGAAGCATTTTCTTTCTTATTTGGCCTTTGTGAGGGATGTCAGTGCAGAGACCCCTACTATTGATTCTATTCTAGTGGTGCGAGATTTTCGGGATGTGTTTCTTGCAGGCCTACCGGGCATGCCGTCGGACAGGGATTTTGACTTCGGTATTGATTTGGTGCGGGGCACTCAGCCCATTTCTATTTCACCGTATCGTATGGAATTGGTAGAGTTGAAGGTATTGAAGGAGAAGCTTCAGGAACTCCTTGATAAGAGGTTTATTCGGCCTAGTGTGTTACCTTAGGGTGCGCCAGTTCTATTTGTTAAGAAGAAGGATGGCACCATGAGAATGTGCATTGATTACATGCAATTGAACAAAGTCACAATCAAAAACAAGTATCATTTGCCTCGTATTGATGATCTATTTAACTAGCTTCAGGGAGCGAAGGTGTTATCCAAGATTGATTTGAGATTAGGATATCACAGTTGAAGATTCGAGACTCAAACATACTTAAGATAGCTTTCAGGACCCGTTAAGGTCATTATGAGTTCCTCATGATGTATTTTGGGCTGACCAACGCCCCAACATCATTCATGCATTTGATGAACAGTGTGTTCCGGCCTTATCTCAACTCATTTGTTATTGTTCATGATGATATCCTAGTGTACTCTTAGTCAGGAGGAGCACGCCCAACATTTGAGGGTTGTATTGCGCCGATTGAGGGAGGAGAAGCTTGATACTAACTTCTCCAAGTGTGAGTTTTGGTCCATTTCATTGGCGTTCTTGGGGCACATGCTATCCAGTGAGGGTATTCAGGTTGACCCAAAGAAGATAGAGGCGGTTCAGAGTTGGCCTAGACCATCCTCAGCTATAGAGATTCGGAGCTTTCTTGGTTTGGATGGTTATTACCGTTGGTTCGTGCAGGGCTTCTTGTCTATTGCATTGCCTTTGACCAAATTGACCCAAAAGAGTGCTCCTTTCAGTTAGTCGGATGAGTGTGAGGTGAACTTTTAGAAGTGCAAGACTGCATTGACCACAACTCCAGTTCTAGTTCTACCATCAGCTTCTGGTTCTTATACAATATATTGTGATGCTTCTCAGATCAGTTGAAGCCCCATGAGAAGAACTACCCCGTCCATGATTTGGAGTTGGCTACCATTGTTCACCATTGAAGATTTGGAGGCACTATCTCTATAGTGTGTCTTGTGAGGTATTTACTGATCATCGTAGCCTCCATCACTTGTTCAAATAGAATGATCTCAATTGAGGCAGCAGAGATGGTTGGAGCTACTAAAGGACTATGATATTACTATTCTGTATCACTCGGAAAAGGCCAACGTGGTGGCCGATGCCTTGAGTAGGAAAACAGTAAGTATGGGCAGTCTTGCATTCATTCCTGTTAGGGAGAGACCTCTTGTAGTAGATGTTCAAGCTCTGGCCAACCTGTTCGTGAGATTAGATATTTTGGAGCCTAGTTGGGTTCTAGCTTGTGTGGTTTCTCGGTATTCCTTATTTGAGCGCATCAGAGAGCGCCAGTATGATGATTCTCATTTGCTCATCCTTAAGGACATAGTTTAGTAGGGTGATGCCATTGATGTGACTATTGGAGATAATGGGGTGTTGAGGATGTGGAGCCGGATATGTGTGCCCAATGTAGATGGGCTATAGGAGTTGATTCTTGAGGAGGCCCACAACTCGTGGTATTCCATCTATCTGGGTGCCGCAAAGATGTATCATGATTTGAAACAACACTACTGGTGGAGAAGGATGAAGAAAGATATAGTTTGATTGTAGCTCGGTGTATCAACTGTCTGCAGGTCAAGTATGAGCATAAGAGATCGGGTGGCTTGCTTCAGAGGTTAGAGATCACAGAGTGGAAGTGGGAACGAATCACCATGGATTTCATAGTTGGGCTCCCACGAACTTTGAGGAAGTTCGATGCTATTTGGGTGACTGTAGATCGGCTGACCAAGTTCGCGTACTTCATTGCAGTTGGTACTACTTATTCTTTAGAGCGGTTGGCTGATATTTACATCCGAGAGATTGTTCGCCTTCATGGGATGCTAGTTTCCATCATTTTGGATAGAGGCACGAAGTTTACATCGCAGTTTTGGAGAGCCGTGCCTCAAGAGTTGGGCACTCAAGTTGAGTTGAGCACAACATTTCACCCACAGAAGGACAAGCAGTCTAAGCGCACTATTCAGATATTGATGGACATGCTACGTGCTTGTGTCATTGATTTTGGTGGTTCATGGGACCAATTTCTGCCGCTCGCAGAGTTTGCTTACAACAACAGTTATCAGTCGAGTATTCAGATGGCTCCGTATGAGGTCTTATATGGGAGGCAATGTAGATCTCCGGTGGTTGGTTTGAGCTGGGAGAGAATCGGCTATTGGGTACTGACTTGGTTCAGGATGCATTGGACAAAGTGAAATTGATTAATGAGCGGCTTCGCACAATGCAGTCGACACATAAGAGTTATGCTGACAGATGTGGCTTACATGGTTGGAGAGAAGGTTCTACTGAAGGTTTCACCCATGGAGGGTGTTATGAGATTTGGGAAGAAGGGAAAGTTGAGCCCTCGGTTTATTGGGCCATTTGAGGTGCTTTGGATGATTGGGGAGGTGACCTACGAGTTTGCTTTGCCACCCAGACTATCGAGTGTGCATCCAGTATTTCATGTTTCTATGATTCAGAAGTATATCGGTGATCCGTCTCATATTTTGGATTTCAGCACGGTCCATTTGGATGGTGATTTGACTTATGATACGGAGCCGGTGGCCATTTTGGGGCAGCATGTTTGAAATTTGAGGTCAAAGGATATAACATCAGTGAAAGTGCAGTGGAGAGGTCAGCCCGTGGATGAGGCTACTTAGGAGACCGAGCAGGAGATACAGAGCAGGTACCCACACCTATTTGAGGCTCCAGGTATGTTTATAGACCCGTTCGAGGATGAACGTTTCATTTAAGAGGGGGAGGATGTAACGACTTGGTCGGTCATTTTGAGAATTGTAGCTCGTTCCCCCATTTCCTGCTTCTTTTGTGTTCCACAGTTTTATTATGATTTACCGGGTAGTTGGTTTGGGTCCAGAGTGATTCGGAGTGAATTGAGACACTTAGTCTCTTATTTGGAAGTTTAAGTTGGAAAAGTTGACCGGATATTGACTTATGTGTAAACGACCTTGGATTTAAATTTTGATAGTTCTGTTAGATCCGTTAGGCGATTTTGGACTTAGGATCACATCCGGAATATGATTTGGAGGTCTGTAGTAGAATCAGGCTTGAATTGGCGAAAGTTGGAATTTTGGCGAATTTGGCCGGCAATAGAAATTTTGATATTGGGGTCAGATTTGATTTCCAAAAGTTGGAGTAGGTTCTTGGTATCATTTATGACTTGTGTGAAAACTTTGAGGTCAATCGGACGTGATTTGATATGTTTCGACGTCATTTGTAGAATTTGGAAATTTCAAAGTTCATTAGGCTTGAATCCGGGCACAATTCGTATTTTTGATGTTGTTTGAGGTGATTTGAGGATTTAACTAAGTTTGTATGATGTTATGGGACATGTTGGTAGGTTTGGTTGAGGTCCTGAGGGCCTCAAGTGAGTTTCGGGCAGTTATCAGATCATTTTTGGCCTTGGTGAGATAGCTAATATATGTTGCTGCATTTTTCTGGTTTCCTCTTACGCGTTCGCGAGAGGAGCCTCGCATTCGTGAAGAGTGCTGGTGATATTTTGTTCTACGCGTTCGTGAAGGAAAGGACGCGAACGCGAAGGGTAGGGCAGTGTGTGCATCGCGAATGCGTGAGTGGTGTCACGTTCGCGAAGAGGAGTAAGGCAACTGGGGACCCCACGTCATTGGTCTACACGTTCGCGAGGTGTTGCCCGTGTTTGCGATAGCTTGAGCTGGTGAAGCTTCGCATTCGCGAAGCATAGGTCGTGTTCTCAAAGAGTAAATCTGAGAGACAGTCTGAGTTGGTCTATGCGAACGCGAGAGGATGGTCGCGTTCGCGAAGAAGAAAATCTGAGCAGACGGTATTAATTTCAAAATTGAGGGTTTGATCCCATTTTTCATATTTTGGGCTAGAAATCACGGATTTGGCCAATTTTTGAAGGGATATTCGCGAATTTGATTGAGGTAAGTGTTTCTTAGTTGGTTTTGGTTAAATCCCATGATTATATCTTTGATTTTATCATCTAATTTGTGATTTGGAGTGAAAAATTGGGGAAGAAGATGAACTGTTCTTGAGTTAGATTTTCGGGATTTTGAATGGGATTTTTTATCGGATTTGAGTAAATGTAGTATGGTTAGACTCGTGAGTAAATTGGCTTTCAGATTTTGCAAGTTTTGTCATATTTTGAGACGTGGTCCTGGGGGGCAAGGTTCGGGCCAATTTCGGATTTTTGGCTATAATTTAGTACTTTTCTTGTGGAATTGATCCTTTTAACCTATACTGATTGTATTGTTCTACTTATTGCTAGATTCGGGACGTTTGGAGACAAATTTGAGAGGAAAAGGCATTTCGGAGTAGAGATTTGCTCGGATTGAGGTAAGTAACAGTTATAAATCTGGTCCTGAGGGTATGAAACCTCGGATTTTGGTGTCATGTGATTATTTTGGAGGTGACGCACATGCTAGGTGATGGGTGTGTGGGCGTGCAATGAAGTAATTGTGACTTGGTCTGTCCCGTGAGACTGTAAAGTCGAAAATCTTACTGTTAACTACATGTTCCCTCTGTTTTATGGTGATTTGACTACAATTCATGCTAGAAATCATGCTTAAGCCATATGATATCACTGTTAGGACTCACAGAGGACTTACACTAGTTGACTTAGCTACTATTTACTGTCTTGTACTCAATCATGACTTTAATTGCTTATGATACCTCCATCTCCTCTTGTTATTTGTTGATACATGTTATAATCTCTATTTGGGCTGATTTATATGATTTCTTAGAGACCGAAAGACTAGGGAGGTTGATGACTGAGTGAGGCCGAGGGCCTGAGAGTGAGGTATTGATATTGTAGCACGTGAGTTGCTCGTGCGAATCCTGATTTGATACTGTAGCACGTGAGTTGTCCATGCGAATCCTGATTTTATATTGTAGCACGTGAGTGTCCATGCGGATTATAGCACTTGGGCTGTAGGAGCCCCTCCGGAGTCTGTACATACCCAGTGAGAGCAGGTACCTATTAAGAGTGAGTATTGAGGCTTGAGAGCCGAGGGATTGAGCTGTTGAGATGAGTTGAGTGACTGTTGCCCTGAGAGGCTATACTTGTTTTCACTTGTTGTTGCACTTAGTTGATATATGTCATTGTTGTGAGATTTTTGGAAGATTTATATCCGGTTTACTTGAACTTGAAATTGTATAAAAACTGATTTGACTTAAACTGCCAGATTTGATAGCATGTCTATTCTTTGTTAAAATTACTGAAATGAATGTACTTGCATAGCTTGTCACTGCTTCTCAGTTCCTTACTTGTTTCCGTTACTTACTGAGTTGGAAGTATGCACATTACTCCCTGCACCTTGTGTGTAGATCCATGTGTGACTGGTTTCGGAGGTCAGTGAGCTCGTGCGTGGTCGATTACCTGGAGATTTACGAGGTAGTTGACGACGTTCACAGACCTTGTTCTCCCTCATGGCTATTTTCTTTTCTATATTGACATTTAGATTCAGACTATTGGAAACACTGTGTTTTTCTTGGACTGGAGGTCTAGTTGCTCATGACTTGGTGACACCCCGTTGTTTGGGGCTATCTTTCCGCATTGTATTTGAGTTTAACTCATGTTTTTATGAAAACTCTGTTATGCAAAAGTTTTGATTTATCTTTATGAAATATTAAAGTGTTTTGAAAATGTCGGCTAGCCTAGTACCACGATAGGCGCCATCACGACAGGTTAGGGTTTTGGGCCATGACACATGTACTCTGTATTATAGACCCAAGATATTTGAAACTATCTCTCTTAGGGATTAATTGTGCATCAAGATTTACGTTGAATTCTGCTTCATGCGTCCGAACACTGAACATACACTCTAGGTATTCCATTTTTGTCCTGCTCAACTTGAAACCTTTAGACTCCAGGGTCAGTCGCCATACCTCCAGCCTAGAATTAACCCCGCAGCGCGTCTCGTCAATCATATAACACCCCATAACTTTGGACTAGGTGGGGATGCGTTAAATGAGTATTAAGTTGATATTTTAAACATGTGAAATCTGATAGGGATGAGTATGGGTGAAATAGTTGTTTTGGAATCAATACGGAGAGTGAGATACAGAAGATTTGATAAAATTGACTAAATTTATAGAATGTCTGTCTTCTATCAGGATTTCGTGAATATATGTTGAGACTTTGGGAAAACATAAAACATAACAGTTGTATCCCTTTGAAATACTTTTCCAATGATATATTACACAGCCCGAACGGATCTCTTTGCAAAAAGTAATACCTGTTTTATTGGAAAATTCGCAGTCAGCGTGCCCAGGTGCGCGCCCAGCTGGTCCCTGTGCGGACACACACTTGCGGTAGTGCTAATACCCTTGCTACATATTCATGTGCGTGTTTGGGCCTTCTTCTTCTTCGTGGAAGCACACCTAGGGGTTGTTTTAAAATCCCTACCTCGTCCGTCACACCCCAAAACACAAAAACTTGCTTTAGAAAGGGAAGCTCTCAAGAACCTAACTTCACCCAAGGTCCGTCCATCATCTAAGGTAAGTTCTAATGATAAATCTATTTAATTTCAATTCTCCACAGCTTATTAACATGGGTAAACCCTTCAAATCATTAGATATTCAATTAAGACATCATTGTTGAGAAAAGAAACCCTAAAACTCTAATTCACGAGGATTGAACGTCATAAGGTAATATTTTCACCCTCTAAATGATTATAGCATTGGATTCATGTTCATAGACTTTAAGTTCATGATATATGAGTTGATAGGTTTGATAGAAAAGTATGAACGGTATAGGTTTGGGTTGTTGATTGTTGATTATTAATTAAGGGTGTTGTTTATCTTATGGGTGATGAAGAATGATCTTGATTATAGCAACTTGAGATTTTAGAATTATATAAGAGAAAGAGAATGGTTGTTGGTGTAGAAACGCCATTAATAAGGACTATAAAGCTTTATGCCCACCAAGTATTTGATAAAATACCTAAATAACTAAAACATGAGCATTAGTGCTAATATTGGTTCCTCTTGATATATGTTGCCATAGATAACCGTTGAAAGAGGTGACGAGCATTGTGAAACGCTTAAAAGGGGAAAAGCCAAGGTATGTGAGGCTAATTCTCTATGTTTGGGAACGTCAATGATTCTCCCTACACTATGTTTCTTTTATGAAGTTATTAATTGCCTCAAAAATATAGTTAAGTGTAGTTCCTTGTATAGGTAGAACTTCTATTCTCTAGCTTCATAACTCATTCATGACTTTCATTCTAAACGTTGTGAGCTTAATGTGTAATCAAAATAGACTTGGGTTTGATGCCCATAAGTCTCAGTCTACAGTACTCACCATGTCATAAACAATTGAAGTTTTAGTTTTCATAACCAGTTCAAGAATACATATCTCAGTGTAGTCCAATTTAGTATTCTAGTATCATGTAACTCAATATGATTCAATATTTCAGCATCACATATTGTAGTATGATTCTCAGTTTCTAAATTTAAATCCTTGAATGTTGAACACCTATATTTGGGTCTGACGCCATAGTTTATGCTTCATGCAATTTTGGTCCTGACATCGTAGTTATGTATATGTATACTTGGGTATGAGGCCGTAGCTTGTGCACATATATATTGGGCCCGAGGTCGTAGTTTATTCAGATAAACAAGTGGTTCATCATTTCGAAGATGGAGTATTCATATCCATACTTCCTTTGTTCAATTATCATTTCAGTTTCAGTTTCAGCTGTTATCATTTCAGTTATCAGTTTTTAGTTATCAGCTCAGTTTCAGTTTCGGCATTTATAGTCCTTTCTTTCAATTGTTTCATTGACCTATGCAATTCAAATGTACGGACCAGCTATTTGATGAGCCCTGATGATAGGCTATAATTACGTATTTTAGTCTCTTATTACACTCAAATTTACTGCACTTTAGTTGAGTTTGCGCTTTGATCGCTAGTGTTTTGCACTAACGGTATGTTTTATGCCTTGTAGGAGTGATTCCGATCTATAGAGATGTTATGAAATGAATTCAAGTAATTTGGAGCTTTGAAGTCTGAGTAAAAGCCCAAGGAATTAAGCCGAGATCGTATTCGGGGATCAACAGATGATAGAGCAACAAAACGAAGAATCGAGTAGGCATATTGTGCACTGTCTAGTAAAATACACATACCGCTTTGTTGAGAACTCTATTTAGGCTCCACAATATATGGTTGGAAAGCTAACTCAAAGGGCTACAACTTTCATGTTTTACGGTTTTCTAAAGTCCAAACAAAACAGGGTGAAAAATGCGGTTGAAACCGCGACCGCAGACCTGAGGCGGGCTGTGGCAGTATACCGGCCATATACAGTGTTTGTACCGCGGTCGGACCGCGGCAGGCCAGACGTGAAATATTGTCCTTTTTCGCATAGGAGAAGGTATAATTATTTGGTCCCGACCCTACTTGGTATATATACATGGAAAACGGTATTTTTAAGGGGGTTGGACATTCTTTTGACACAGATTCGACCTAAGGAGGCAGAGACACAATAGGAGCAAGGCGGGGAATTCTTCTACGAGTTTTTCCTTCCTCTTCCTATTTTTCATTGTTGGTTATGACTTGTAGTATTGTAGTTTTACATACTATTATGAATAGCTAATTTGTTATGTAGGGTTTTGATGGAACCTTTTGTAGGATAAATTCTTCTTATGTTTTTATATAATTGAGCTGTAGTATTTTCTCTATTTGTTCAACTATTTTATTCTTGTGGTTGATTGAAGGGCCCTCAATTAGCTTTGCCTATTTAGTATGTATTACTCGGGAGAGAGTGCATATTTAGGTAGTTGTTGAACAACATCACTCCCGATGTATGTGAGGAATCAATAACCAAGGGTTTAAAGGTGGGATTAGGGATAACGAAACCTTGGGTGCGATCTAAGTGAGTTGTAATTATATCCAGCTAGCGGAACTCGGGAGAATATGTCTAGTAAATTGTCATAATTACTCGGGAGAAAATTACAACACGCAGAGCGCTCATGATCGTTAGAGAATACTTAGACGAAATATAGAAGGCATCGCGGGAAGGATTCCGACAATTGGGGAAATAATAACTCTAGACCTCCTTAATCTTGTCTCTAACCCTTAGTATCGTTAGTTGTTAATTTACTATTTTAATTTGTTAGCTAATTAGTTAAACACAAGAATCTTAATATATATAGTTAGGAATTGTTCAAAATTGTCTTCTTAGTGATATTGAACAGCTGGAGCTAAGTCTTAGTTCTCTGTGGGATTCGACTCTGGACTTTTAGACCGGATTATATTTGCAGCGACCGCTTATCCTTTTTAGGACTAGAGTTGGGCGTGATAAAATTTTGGTGTCGTTGCCGGGGAACTAACAATGTAGTTGTAGGTGTACATATTTCTAGGTTGTAAGTTTGAAATGTTATTTTTGCTTTCTTGTAATTGCTTTTTATTTTTATTTTTTACTTGTTAATTTAAAAAAAAAGAACATGGAATCTTTGAATGATGAGAGTTTTGGTGTTGGTAATTCTACTTTTGATCCTCGTTATGCATATTGTGGAGGAAACCACGTAGGGCAAAATTATCAAAATATTCCCGAGAGCGAGTTATGTGCACCAACTCAATCTTATGTGTGGAATGTGTGTGATATGTGTAGTGGTCAACATGGTCACTTTCATGGTTGTGCTTATATTTCTTATCTTCCCCCAACCCCTTACTTTGATGGTTCTTCTTTTTCTTGTGAAGTTAATAGGAACTAAGAACCCAGGTATGAGGACCTGAAAGAAATCGAGGATATGCTAAAGTGCCTTATGAAATAATATGATGAGATACAACTGCGGGTACAAAGGCAAGGGGCAACTATTCACAACTTGGAGGCTCAAGCGAATAAATTAATTGAACATTGTAAAGCGCAACAAGTTGATATTGTGGATAGTAGCCAATATGAGCATGAATTGGCTGCAGAAATTGCCATTATACTGGAGGATTTAAAAAAATACGAGGATGAGCTAGAGGAGAATGCCAGAGTAGAACACCAACAATCAATCAAACTAGATTTTGAGGATGTCGATATTGTAGAAGAGATACTAGAGTCAACCAAGGATATTGAGGATACATATTTAGTTGACTCTATTGTCATCAGTGTTGAGAATGTAGATACTCCCAATGTTTATGTAGTTGAGCGCATTGGTCCATTCTCCAAACATTTTTCCACATTGTGCTTGGATGATGATATAGAAATAGAGTCATCCGAGCCACTTGAGGAGTCAAGGAATGAGGAATAAGGTGCTTACATTCTGGAGTTCTTCTTGCCAGAAAGTCGGAATTACACACCTCATCTAAAGGCCAAGAAGTGCAGAATACTAAATTATTTTATTGGGCCAGTCAGATTCGTTTCACCACCCCAGGAGCATGATCATAGAGCAGAATCAAAACTTGGGGTCCAATTTATAAGTTCAAAGTGGAGGCAAAAAATGATTCGCGTCATGCCACGACGTTAAATCAAGCGTTTGTTGGGAGGCAACCCAGCTTTACTGCTTTGTTTTAATTTTTTTGATAATTTTTTTAATTATTTTTTGTAGTGCCGATTTTTAATTTTCTAGGAGCATGGAAAGCAAAGCTATTGGAAGGATGTAACAACGAAGCAGATGGTTGGAACTAAGTGCGAGGTACCCGCACGAAGGACCAAGCCTGAGAGAAGTTTGAGTACCCCATGAACTGCTAGTGCTTCGGCCTTTGGCCTACCAGGGAGTTTCTCTTACCCTCTTATGGTTATGTTGTGCATTGGGGACAATGCACAATTTTAAGTGTGGGGTGAGGAGATTGTCTGGGTGACTTTTCATGCTACTTTAGCTGTGTTAGTTTAATTAAATAATATTTTTTTAAAGATTGGACTTTTCCCAACGATGGATCTATTAGACAATTTCTGGAGGGATTTAAGTCTAAAGAAAAAAGAAAAAGATTTTCTTTTGTTAGGTAGTGTAGCAATTACCCCTTGGGTTTTCTTTAAACCATGGTTCTTTTCCAAGGGTTTTGTTTGAACCGGGTGTAGTTAGTTTTTTTTGGGAGTAGGAGCCATTGTGTTGTGTTTTGAATTGAAGCAATATCTCTTGACTTTGTTATGCCTTGAGAATAGTGAGTACTTTGGTTGTGACGCTTAGGCTCAGTTTTTGACTCCTGGATAAGTAACTTAAATTTTATGATCTTAACTTTGCTTAACTGCTTTGACTAGAGTGTCTTGATGAAACCAATCCTGAGTGAGTAATGTGCCATGTGTGTGTAAGGATTTGTTTTATTCTGTACATTGCATTTGATGCCTAGAACTTGCCCTGTGTGTTTGCAAAGCAAAATAGTAGTGTTGTTCAGTCTTGGAAGTGATATAGGCATTTCTTTGTTGAGCCAGATATGTATATTTTACCCACCTAATTGTTATGTATCGTAGTTAACCCCATTGAGCATGTAATCTTGTTTCTTTGGCAACCACATTACAAGCCTTACCCATTTGTTTGAATTAATCATCTATTTGAACCTTTTAACCCCTCATTAGCACTTGAATTATTATGAACTATGTAAAAGTTAGAGTGTGGGGTGGTTGATTTGGATTTTGAGTGGAACTAATGAAATCAGGAGAAAGGTGCACGGTTTTGAACAAGTAAGAGCCACTTGAATTGAAAAAAAATAGTTGTATTGCTATGAAAAAAAAGTATTCCTTAATAAGTGGTTACTCTTGATGTAATTGTGCTTAAAGAAGTATGGGGTAATATACATTGATGTGAAGGTGGAGTTTGGTTTGACATAATTATGGGGTTTGAATGTTAAAGTATATGTATTAAAGTGCTTAGGGAGGTGTAGTCACTCTTATATCTAAATGTATCCTACCCGTCTCGTAGCCTACATTACAACCAAATAAAGTCCTAATTGATCCTAGATTGAATGAGCTCAATTAGTGGAGTAGTACACTACGAGCAAGCTTATGGTGCATCTTTTGTGGCATATGAATGTTATTTCTGAGAGTGAGTGAATTCTTTCTATCTTGAGTTCCTAAGTGTTCTTAAATTTTATTGTATGGAACTACTCTCTTTTGTTGTGTGAGGGCACTTGATTCATGAAGAAAAGGTAATGTCAGTGACCTCTATGTTAGAGTAAGTGAGTGGGTTGTGAATAATGCGTGGTACTTGTGAGTCACATCTTGAAGTGAAGATGTTACGCTTTTGTACTTAGTCTATTTTAAATACTCTTGGTATAATGAGTTAGGAGAATTGTTTAAAAAGGTCGTGTCTATAAAAAAGTGTAGTTTGATTGCTCGAGGACGAGAAATGGTTTAAGTGTGGGATGTTGATGATAGGATATAATTACGTATTTTAGTCGCTTATTACACTCAAATTTACTGCACTTTAGTTGAGTTTGCGCTTTAATCGCTAGTGTTTTGCACTAACGGTGTGTTTTATGCCTTGTAGGAGTGATTCCAAGCTATATAGATGTTATAGAATGAATTCAAGTGATTTGGAGCTTTTAATTCTGAGCAAAAGCCCAAGGAATTAAACCGGGATCGTATTCGGGGATCATAAGAATCGAGTAGGCATATTGTGCACTGTCTAGTAAAATACACATAACGTTTTGTTGAGAACTCCATTTGGGCTGCAAACATATGGTTGGAAAGCTAACTCAAAGCGCTACAACTTTTATTTTTTACGTTTTTCCAAATTCCAAACGGAACAGGGTGAACAACGTGGTCGAAACCGCAACCAGGACCTGAGGCGGGCTGAGGCAGTATACCTGCCATATACCGCGTTTCTACCGCGGTCGCGGTAGTCCAGACGTGAAATATTGTCCTTTTTCGCGTAGGAGAAGGTATAATTGTTTGGTAACGACCCTACTTGGTATATATACATAGAAAAATGGTATTTTTAAGGGGGTTGGACATACTTTTGACACAGATTCGACCTAAGGAGGCAGAGACACAATAGGAGCAAGGCGGGAAATTCTTCTACAAGTTTTTCCTTCCTCTTCCTATTTTTCATTGTTGGTTATTACTTGTAGTATTGTAGTTTTACATACTATTATGAATAGCTAATTTGTTATCTAGGGTTTTGATGGAACCTTTTGTAAGATAAATTCTTGTTATGTTTTTATATAATTGAGCCGTAGTATTTTCTCTATTTTATTCTTGTGGTTGATTGAAGGGCTCTCAATTAGCTGTGCCTATTTAGTATGTATTACTCGGGATAGAGTGCATATTTAGGTAGTTGTTGAACAACATCACTCCCGACGTATGTGAGGAATCAATAACCAAGGGTTTAAAGGTGGGATTAGGGATAACGATACTTTGGGTGCGATCTAAGTGAGCTGTAATTATAGCCAGCTAGCGTAACTCGGGAGAGTATATCTAGTAAATTGTCGTAATTACTCAGGAGAGAATTACAACACGCAGAGCGCTCATAATCGGTAGAGAATACTTAGGCAAAATTATAGAAGACATAGCGGGAAGGATTCCGACAATTGGGGAAATCATAACTCTAGACCTCCTTAATCTTGTCTCTAACCCTTAGTATCGTTAGTTGTTAATTTACTATTTTAATTTGTTAGTTAATTAGTTAAACACAAGAATCTTAATATATATAGTTATGAATTGTTCAAACTTGTCTTCTCAGTGATATTGAACAGCTGGAGTTAAGCCTTAGTGGGATTCGACTCCGGAGTTTTAGACCGGATTATATTTGCAGCGACCGCTTATCCTTTTTAGGACTAGAGTTGGGCGTGATCAAGCCCCAGTTCTTTCGAGTGGAGGATTCAGAGTGTTAGGATTCTCGTACCAGCTATTTGGTGAGCCCAGTTCTTTCGGGGCATTGTCATTACTTTATAGTCTTCAGTATTTTAGAGTCAATATTTTCAGTACTTCACTAGAGGCTTCATAGACGAGATACCAGTTAGACAAAGTCACAAGCTTTTCATGTTAAGCAACAATTGCTACAAATATATTTCAGACTTATAATAGTGTTTTCGCACTTGATTTATATCATTCAAACTTTTAGTGTATCAACATGTGTTAGTTTATCTTCATCATTCAGTATGTTATGATATCACATGTTGATTCATCCAGCTATTTGGTTCGCTCGGTCATATGTAGTCAGGCACTGGGTGCCATGTTACATTCAGGCCCAGGTTCGGGGCGTGACAAAGCTTGGTATCAGACCACTAGGTTCAAGTGTCCTAGGGAGTTTATGAAGTCGTGCCCAATGGAGTTTCCTTTATACGTGTGTGACATCTATGCATATAAACAATTAACTATCAAGACATTCAGGATTGTCTCATTTCTTTCTACTTCAGATCATACCATGAAGCTTAGAGTAATAGGTAACTTTATCTTCCTATCGAATTCCAGATGTATCGAATGCCCAAGCGACGAGCAGGAAAAACCCATGGTTCTAGAGAGGATGATTGCCCACTGGGGTATAATTATGGAGTACAGGTTGGTAACAAATGAGACTTAAGCGGATGTTGAAAGTGTGATGGTACAAAACCAGTTATCATGTTTTATGGTTATCAGTTTGCCTCTGTTACCAGCTATACAGTCTTTTAGTTAGCAGGTTTATGGTTATTCAATATGCCAGAATTCAGTTATTTAGTTACCAGATCTCCAATTTTTAGTGTATCCAAATTCTTGTGACTTGTGAGTATACAACGATGTTTATGGGTATTAAAAGAAAATGAAGTGGTTTATCAGAT
Source organism: Nicotiana tabacum (assembly GCF_000715075.1). Classification (NCBI taxonomy): domain Eukaryota; kingdom Viridiplantae; phylum Streptophyta; class Magnoliopsida; order Solanales; family Solanaceae; genus Nicotiana; species Nicotiana tabacum. The sequence goes on along the minus strand of NC_134090.1, from coordinate 156,366,635 downwards.
GACGGTATACTCTGAAGGACAAGTTTATGTATGGTAGTGTATACATATGTGTTTTACCTTACAGAACAATTTTATTTTAATTCTTTGAAATGGAGCCACAAGTTGGATGATAATAGTTCAGATGTTAGACCCTGTAACAGGTTAGGAATTTAACCGCAGTGAGCATAAAATTGATCACTATAGTTTTGGAAAGAAAAGAGCCTAAGGAAAAAATACCTAGGAGTCAAAAATATTTATTATTACCAAAAATGTGCTTTCGTATAGCTCATGCATATGACTAAGAAGATATGATGTACAAAATGAGAATCAAGAGCAGCCGATATTGAATTTTAGGAAATGATTTTAAGTTGTTCATATTTACTCAAATGAGAATTGGAAAGTATCACGTTAGTAATGTACTATAAGAAGCAGCTATTATTGTGAGATAAAAGATATGATAATTACCCTTAGGTTATGTGACTAAGTGTTTACTCAAAATATTTATAGTCTGAATGATTTTGAAGTGTATAGAAAGTTTGGGAATAGATATTCCAATTTCGTGTAAGACATGTGAAATTTTCCTAAGTGTGATCCATGTACATAGTTCAAAAAAAAGAAAGATAGTATGCGACCGTAGAATAGGGTCGGATGGTGAGGGAAGTTAGAAATAACCTTATGCTTCACTTTAGTTATTCAAAGAAGAACAAGAAAACATGATGCTAGTAGGTGATTAGTAAAAGAATAGTAAGTAAGTTTTGAGTAGATACAATGAATTAGCAATTTCAGCAGAGCTAGTAGAGGTATGATTTGATTTACTTAGCTATGTTAATACTAGTCAGTAGGTAACAGTTTGAAATACGGAACATGTATTAGAACTCAAAGAGTTCAAATTAAACCCGAAGTACAGTGATAGTGGAAAAAAATTAACTAGCAGTAATTATGCAAACCATAGAAGAATAGCCTTTAAGAGTTATCGAAAACAGGTTTACCCAAGAGTGATAGTGTGAGGAGAGTTAAATCATTAAGATTGTGTATGATAATTGTGAATATATCAGCTTTCCGTTTATGTGAATAATTTAGTTTTTCCTGGTAAGAAAGATGCTCAGAAGTAAGTTGGAAAATAAGTCATCATTGACATAAAATGCAAAGAATTGCAGAAGATAAGGAAAGTTATTCGGATCCCAACAGAAGAGAAGGATCCGTAAGTAAAAGACCTTAACCTTTGGTCTAAGGGGGAGATGAGAAAATAGTCAGTAAGTCTAGTTGGAGATTTTAAACCCACATAGCTAGCTCAGGATATAAAAACTATAAAATCATGCCCAGTTATGTATCATGAGGGTAGTGCCATTGCAACCAAATTTACTGCACTTTAGTTGAGTTTGCGCTTTAATCGCTAGTGTTTTGCACTAACGGTGTGTTTTATGCCTTGTAGGAGTGATTCCAAGCTATATAGATGTTATAGAATGAATTCAAGTGATTTGGAGCTTTTAATTCTGAGCAAAAGCCCAAGGAATTAAACCGGGATCGTATTCCGGGATCATAAGAATCGAGTAGGCATATTGTGCACTGTCTAGTAAAATACACATAACGTTTTGTTGAGAACTCCATTTGGGCTGCACAACATATGGTTGGAAATCTAACTCAAAGTGCTACAACTTTTATTTTTTACGTTTTTCCAAATTCCAAACGTAACAGGGTGAACAACGTGGTCGAAACCGCAACCAGGACCTGAGGCGGGCTGAGGCAGTATACCTGCCATATACCGCGTTTCTACCGCGGTCGCGGTAGTCCAGACGTGAAATATTGTCCTTTTTCGCGTAGGAGAAGGTATAATTGTTTGGTAACGACCCTACTTGGTATATATACATAGAAAAATGGTATTTTTAAGGGGGTTGGACATACTTTTGACACAGATTCGACCTAAGGAGGCAGAGACACAATAGGAGCAAGGCGGGAAATTCTTCTACAAGTTTTTCCTTCCTCTTCCTATTTTTCATTGTTGGTTATTACTTGTAGTATTGTAGTTTTACATACTATTATGAATAGCTAATTTGTTATCTAGGGTTTTGATGGAACCTTTTGTAAGATAAATTCTTGTTATGTTTTTATATAATTGAGCCGTAGTATTTTCTCTATTTTATTCTTGTGGTTGATTGAAGGGCTCTCAATTAGCTGTGCCTATTTAGTATGTATTACTCGGGATAGAGTGCATATTTAGGTAGTTGTTGAACAACATCACTCCCGACGTATGTGAGGAATCAATAACCAAGGGTTTAAAGGTGGGATTAGGGATAACGATACTTTGGGTGCGATCTAAGTGAGCTGTAATTATAGCCAGCTAGCGTAACTCGGGAGAGTATATCTAGTAAATTGTCGTAATTACTCAGGAGAGAATTACAACACGCAGAGCGCTCATAATCGGTAGAGAATACTTAGGCAAAATTATAGAAGACATAGCGGGAAGGATTCCGACAATTGGGGAAATCATAACTCTAGACCTCCTTAATCTTGTCTCTAACCCTTAGTATCGTTAGTTGTTAATTTACTATTTTAATTTGTTAGTTAATTAGTTAAACACAAGAATCTTAATATATATAGTTATGAATTGTTCAAACTTGTCTTCTCAGTGATATTGAACAGCTGGAGTTAAGCCTTAGTGGGATTCGACTCCGGAGTTTTAGACCGGATTATATTTGCAGCGACCGCTTATCCTTTTTAGGACTAGAGTTGGGCGTGATCAAGCCCCAGTTCTTTCGAGTGGAGGATTCAGAGTGTTAGGATTCTCGTACCAGCTATTTGGTGAGCCCAGTTCTTTCAGGGCATTATCATTACTTTATAGTCTTCAGTATTTTAGAGTCAATATTTTCAGTACTTCACTAGAGGCTTCATAGACGAGATACCAGTTAGATAAAGTCACAAGCTTTTCATGTTAAGCAACAATTGCTACAAATATATTTCAGACTTATAATAGTGTTTTCGCACTTGATTTATATCATTCAAACTTTTAGTGTATCAACATGTGTTAGTTTATCTTCATCATTCAGTATTTTATGATATCACATGTTGATTCATCCAGCTATTTGGTTCGCTCGGTCATATGTAGTCAGGCACTGGGTGCCATGTTACATTCAGGCCCAGGTTCGGGGCGTGACAAAGCTTGGTATCAGACCACTAGGTTCAAGTGTCCTAGGGAGTTTATGAAGTCGTGCCCAATGGAGTTTCCTTTATACGTGTGTGACATCTATGCATATAAACAATTAACTATCAAGACATTCAGGATTGTCTCATTTCTTTCTACTTCAGATCATACCATGAAGCTTAGAGTAATAGGTAACTTTATCTTCCTATCGAATTCCAGATGTATCGAATGCCCAAGCGACGAGCAGGAAAAACCCATGGTTCTAGAGAGGATGATTGCCCACTGGGGTATAATTATGGAGTACAGGTTGGTAACAAATGAGACTTAAGCGGATGTTGAAAGTGTGATGGTACAAAACCAGTTATCATGTTTTATGGTTATCAGTTTGCCTCTGTTACCAGCTATACAGTCTTTTAGTTAGCAGGTTTATGGTTATTCAATATGCCAGAATTCAGTTATTTAGTTACCAGATCTCCAATTTTTAGTGTATCCAAATTCTTGTGACTTGTGAGTATACAACGATGTTTATGGGTATTAAAAGAAAATGAAGTGGTTTATCAGATGACGGTATACTCTGAAGGACAAGTTTATGTATGGTAGTGTATACATATGTGTTTTACCTTACAGAACAATTTTATTTTAATTCTTTGAAATGGAGCCACAAGTTGGATGATAATAGTTCAGATGTTAGACCCTGTAACAGGTTAGGAATTTAACCGCAGTGAGCATAAAATTGATCACTATAGTTTTGGAAAGAAAAGAGCCTAAGGAAAAAATACCTAGGAGTCAAAAATATTTATTATTACCAAAAATGTGCTTTCGTATAGCTCATGCATATGACTAAGAAGATATGATGTACAAAATGAGAATCAAGAGCAGCCGATATTGAATTTTAGGAAATGATTTTAAGTTGTTCATATTTACTCAAATGAGAATTGGAAAGTATCACGTTAGTAATGTACTATAAGAAGCAGCTATTATTGTGAGATAAAAGATATGATAATTACCCTTAGGTTATGTGACTAAGTGTTTACTCAAAATATTTATAGTCTGAATGATTTTGAAGTGTATAGAAAGTTTGGGAATAGATATTCCAATTTCGTGTAAGACATGTGAAATTTTCCTAAGTGTGATCCATGTACATAGTTCAAAAAAAAGAAAGATAGTATGCGACCGTAGAATAGGGTCGAATGGTTAGGGAAGTTAGAAATAACCTTATGCTTCACTTTAGTTATTCAAAGAAGAACAAGAAAACATGATGCTAGTAGGTGATTAGTAAAAGAATAGTAAGTAAGTTTTGAGTAGATACAATGAATTAGCAATTTCAGCAGAGCTAGTAGAGGTATGATTTGATTTACTTAGCTATGTTAATACTAGTCAGTAGGTAACAGTTTGAAATACGGAACATGTATTAGAACTCAAAGAGTTTAAATTAAACCCGAAGTACAGTGATAGTGGAAAAAAATTAACTAGCAGTAATTATGCAAACCATAGAAGAATAGCCTTTAAGAGTTATCGAAAACAGGTTTACCCAAGAGTGATAGTGTGAGGAGAGTTAAATCATTAAGATTGTGTATGATAATTGTGAATATATCAGCTTTCCGTTTATGTGAATAATTTAGTTTTTCCTGGTAAGAAAGATGCTCAGAAGTAAGTTGGAAAATAAGTCATCATTGACATAAAATGCAAAGAATTGCAGAAGATAAGGAAAGTTATTCGGATCCCAACAGAAGAGAAGGATCCGTAAGTAAAAGACCTTAACCTTTGGTCTAAGGGGGAGATGAGAAAATAGTCAGTAAGTCTAGTTGGAGATTTTAAACCCACATAGCTAGCTCAGGATATAAAAACTATAAAATCATGCCCAGTTATGTATCATGAGGGTAGTGCCATTGCAACAGGTCAAGAACTTAGCTCACAATAATACTATAAGTGTTTTCAATAAGTACCTTAAAAAGATAATCAAGTATGAGAAGTATAGCTCATAACTGGGGTAGATAAGGGAAATATGGTGAAACAAGTTCACCACTTAGCCAAGCTAGGAGTTCAACTTTCGGACTCCGAAGATGGTGGAGTTGTTGTCTAGAACATGACATGTTCCTCCTTAGTAGACAAAGTGAAGGAGAAAGAGTCTGATGATCTCTACTTGTTGCAGCTGAAAGAGGGGATTCACAAGCATAAGACGATGCCTTTTTTACAAGGGGGAGATGATGGTATTTTGAGGTACCAAGACGGACTGTGAACTTATAGAGGAGGATCATATTTGAAACCCATAATTCCAGCTATTCTATCCACCCAAGTTCTCCAAAGATGTAACATGATCTCAAGGAGGTTTATTGGTGGAACGACATAAAAAGAATATCGTAGACTTTGTGGCCAAGTGTCCAAATTATCAGTCAGTTAAAGTTGAGTATCAGAAAGCCTAGTGTTTCACCACAGAATACACATTCTTGAGTGGAAATGGTAAGTATGGAATTTATAACAGGATTATCTTGCTCAATTTGAAAGCATGATTTGATTTGGTGATTATAGATCGACTTACCAAGTCAGCGCACTTCTTTCCCGTAAAGACTATAGATTCAACAGAGATTATGCCAAGTCGTACATTCAGGAGATCGTCCGATTGCATGGGACTCCATTTTCCATCATTTATGATCACAGTGCTCAGTTTACAACAAACTTTTAGAAGACCTTTCATAAATAATTAGACATAAGAGTAAACCTCAGTATAGTTTTTTATCCTCAGAAAGATGGCCAGGCAAAGCAAACTATTTAGATACTTGAGGATATGTCCTTGATTTTAAAGGTATTAGGATGATCAAATACCTCTCATTGAGTTTTCTAATAATAACACCGATCATTCTAGTATCAAGATGGCACCGTACGAAGCTCATGGGTAAAGGTGTAAATAGCCAATTGGTTGATTTGAAGTTGGTGAAGCAGATTTGTCGAGACCAGATTTGGTCTTTTAGGCTTTGGAGAAATCCAAGTTGATTTAAGAATGTTTGAAAACGGCTTAAAGTCACCCAAAGTCCTATTCGAACATGCGACTTAGAGACCTATAGTTTCAAGCTGATGATTGAGTGTTTTTGAAAGTTTCACCTATGAAAGGTGTTATAAGATTTGGGAAGAAAGTAAAGCTTAGTCCCAGATACATCGGGCCATATAGGACCCTACGAAGATTGGTCAAGTAGCTTTTGAGTTAGAGTTACCACCAGGATTGGCGGCTGCACACCTAGTATTTCACGTGTCATGCCATAACATTCAAGTTTTCAGTACTTAGACACTCATGTTTGTTCAGTACTTATATACTTATGTCAGTCCAGTACTCAGATATTCATGCCATCTTAGTACTCAGATATTGAAGTCAGTTCAGTAGTCATTCAGTTCAGTATCTCGGCAGTTCAGTAATCATGTATTCATATACTTTAATATGCATGTGTTCGTGACAGTTCAGTCTTCACATGTTTCCATCAGATCCATAAAAGGTCCAGAGTTAGTCGTGGTTACAAAAAGGACGATCATTCGAGGACAAATGATCCCAATGGGAGATAATGAACTACCATATAAATTCGGACTAGGTGTGGATGTGCTAAATGAGTATTAATTTGATATTTTAGACATGTGAAATACAATCGAGATGAGTATGGGTGAAAATAGTTGTTTAAGAATTAAGACGGAGACTGGGGTGCATAAGATTTGATAAAATCGACTAAGTTTATAGAATTCATGTATTCTATCAGGTTTTCGTGAAAATATGTTAAGAATTTGGGAAAACGTAAAACATGAAAATTATAATCCTTCGAAATACCTTTCCAATGATATACACTTATACACGGACGGATCCGTGTGAAACAAGTTATGCCCATTTTAATAGAAAATGCACAGTCAACGTGCCCAGCTGGTCCCGTGCGCGGCGACGCACTTGTGGCAGTGCTACTACCCTTGTTGCACGTTCATGTGCGCGTTTTGACCTTCATCTGCATGGGAACGCACCCCGGGGGCATTTTAAAAGCCCTACCTCGTCCTCCACAACCCAAAACACAAAAACTTGTTCTAGAAAAGGAAGCTCTCAAGAACCTAACTTCCTCCAAGGTCCCTCAATCATCCAAAGTAAGTTCTAATTAATGATGATTCTAATTTAATTTCAATTCTCCAATACCTTATTAACATGGGTAAACCCTTCAAATCATTAGATATTTTATTGAGACATCATTGTTGAGAAAAGAAGCCCTAGAACTCGAATTCACGAGGATTGAACGTCAAAAGGTGATATCTTCACCCTCTAAATGATTATAGCATTCAGTTCATGATTATAGACTTTAATTTTATGAGATATGAGTTGATGGGTTTGAAATTAAAGCATGAAAGGTTATAGGTTTGAGTTGTTGATTGTTGATTATTGATTAAGCATGTTGTTTATCTTATAAATGATGAAGAATGATATTGATTATAGCAACTTGAGATTTTAGAATTATCTAGGAGCAAGAGAATGGGTTGTTGGGTGTAGAAACACTATTAGTAAGGACTATGAAGCTTTATGCCCACCAAGTATTTGATAAAATGCCTAAGTGACTAAAACATGAGTATTAGTGCTAATATTGGTTCCTCTCGATATATGTTGCCATACATTACCGTTGAAAGAGGTGACGAACATTGTGATACGCTTAAAAGGGACAAAGTCAAATTATGTGAGGCTAACTCTCTATGCTTAGGAATGTTAACGATTCTCCCTACACTACATTTCTTTTATGACGTTACTAATTGCCTCAGAAATATAGTTAAGCGTAGTTCCTTGAATAGTTGCAGAACTTCTATAATCTAGCTTCATAACTCGTTCATGACTTTCATTCTGAACGTTGTGAGCTCAATTCGTAATCAATATAGATTTGGGTTTGATGCCCATGAGTGTCAGTCTAGATTACTCAGCATGTCATAAACAATTGAAGTTTTATTTTTCATAATCAGTTCAAGAATACATGTCTCAGCCTAGTCCTATTCAATATTCCAGTATCATGTAACTCAATATGATTCAGTATTTCAGCATCACATATTGTAGTATGATTCTCAGTTTCTGAATTTAAATTCCTGAATGTTGAACACTTGTATTTGGGCCTGAGGCTGTAGTATATGTTTTATGCATGTTTGGGTCCGATGTCGTAGTTTATGCTTATGCATGTTTGGGCCCGATGTCGTAGTTTATGCTTTATGCATGTTTGGGCCCGAGGTCGTAGTTTGTGTAATATGCATTTTGGTCCTAAGGTTGTAGTTATGTATACGTATACTTGGGCCTGAGGCCGTAGCTTGTGCACATATATGTTGGGCTCGAGGCTGTAGTTTGTTTAGATAAACAGGTGGTTCATCATTCAGAAGAGGGAGTATTCATAGCCTTACATCTTTTGTTCTGTTATCAGTTATCATTTTAGTTATCAGTTATCAATTATCATTAGTTTCAGTTTTAGTTTCAGCTGTTATCAATTATCAGTTCTCAGCTCTCAGTTATCAGCTCAGTTTTAGTTTCAACATTTATAGTCCTTTCTTTCAGTTGTTTTACATATCAGTGCAATTCAAATGTACTGACGTCCCTTTCGCCCGAGGCGTACATCTCACGATGCAGGTAATGATTTATAGGTGGACGGTTCAGAGTGCTCGGATTCTCATACCAGCTATTTGGTGAGCCACAGTTCTTTCGGGGCATTATCATTACTCTATTATCTTCAGTACTTTAGAGTGAGTATTTATAATACTTTATTAGAGGCTTCATAGACTAGAGTACATAGCAGGTTTTTCATGTTAAGCAATGTTTGCTACAGATATGTTTCAGACTTATATTAGTGTTTCTGCACTTGATTTATATCATTCATACTTTTAGTGTATCAATATGTGTTAGTTTATCTTCCGCATTTAGTATGTTATAATATCACATGTTGATTCAGCCAGCTAGTTGGTTCGCTCGTTCATATGTAGTCAGGAACCGGGTGTCGTGTTACGTCCAGGCCCAGGTTCGGGGTGTGACAAATCAGCATTATATCATTTGCAAATAACATAAATCATGGCACCTCCCGTTGAATGTGTCGCGTCAGCATATCCATCGCAAGGGCAAATAAAAATGGGTTTAGAGTTGATCCCTGATGCAACCCCATCACCACTGGGAAATAATTCGAATCTCCTTTCACGGTCCTTACCTGAGTCTTAGCTACATCGTGCATGTCCTTAATCACCTCTAACGTACACTACCGGGATGCAGCTACCCTCCAGACATCTCCATAGAATCTCCCTAGTACTTTATCGTAGGCTTTTTCTAGGTTAATGAACACCACGTGCAAGTCCTTCTTCCTCTCCCTATACTGCTCCATCAACCTCCTCACAAGATGGATAACTTCTGTAGTCGACTGCCCCGGTATGAATCCGAACTGATTCTCCGAAATAGACACATTCTTTCTCATCCTTCTCTCCACTACTCCTATGTAAAAAAAAAACAATGGTGAAAAAATTTGTAATTCTTACCTAGTTTGGAACAACTTTAAATTTTGTAATCCAAGAACTTTTAAGATTTTTGAGGAAATATCTTTAAATGTATTAAACAAGCTTACACATGAGGAAAATACATTATATCTTTGTCCAACTCCAATCAAACTCGTCTACTCAATGAAACTTTTAAGAAGAAACTTTAAAATATAGTTAAAATAAACAATAAGGTAGTTGTAGTTTATTTTGGTCATAGTTGTTGACTTATAAAGACGTTAGAAGAATTAAATACTCCTTCCTTTTTTTTTGCCTTGCCTCCCACACCGACAAGCAACCGAGGCAAGGAAGTATTTATATTTCATTGCAGCAACACAGATGGACACGACCTTACTTGAACAGGATCTGTTCTATAGGCTCGTACCACTGTATCCTTGAGTCCTAAGGAGACAGAAAACCAAGTCTGCTTGATGAGGCATGGCCAATAGACGCTCCCACAGCCCACGGGTTATGGTGCCGTAGATGTTAGTACTCTTAGATGTGTAAAAACTTATCTAATTAACCTTTCATATTGTTAATTTTAAACATTTCAATTTTTCTCGGCTTTATTTGGCAGTGAACGACGAGGAGCTAATTATGATTTCATATTCAGAATATAATCTGATACTTTTTGACTATTCTTTAGGTTATTATCCAAATAGAATGTCAGGACTATCGAAAAACAAATGCATCTTTATTTGTTGTTTTAGACTAGGCTAAATTGCATGAGACCTGCTTCAGAGTCAAACTAGCATTATTACTATTAGGCTAAATTAAGCTAAGATCTAAAGGACTTGGTGAAGAACTAGCATTAATTATTACGTCTTTAAATACAGTACAATAACAGCAATCTCCGTGTAATCTCACAAAGTGTAATTTTAAGAAAATAGAATATACACAAAACTTATAAAGGTAGAGAGGAAATTCCCAATAGAGCCCGACTCAAGGGAAAAATGAATTATTTCTTCTTTTAATAAATACACAAAATGCAAGTTTGGATAAGTGTTTGTGCAAAGGTTGAACTACTTAGACCTACATCGTCAGTTGAATAAGATAGAAGATGAGAAAATATTATAAAATAGGGCCAAGGACAACTTAGAAACATACTTACCTGGACGGGATCAATGGGTGATCAAAAAGACCCATGGCCTAGGTTGGCGACCTCCATTGCACTTTGGAGGGATGCCAGCCTAATGTCGGCCCAAGTGGCTGAGTCTACGTCATAATTTGTAGTAGCGGGGTTTGCGTTCGCGCGGCCCCTAACCAATCCTAAGTCTAATTATTTCCCATTTTTTTCTCTGTGAACAAGACAACAATGACCTAGAATAAATCTTAAAACGGGCTTTGTGGATATGTATCTAGTTTAACTCCTCTCTTTGCGTCTGGGCAAATTGTGTCTTTTTCTCTATCGATGACAGCCTATATTGACAAACTTGGAATTTTTGTATAGTTTGGAAAAAGCATAAAATGAGTAATCCTCGAATTATTTGAATATATTTTATATAAAGTTGTACAATAAAAAAAAGTAGCTTGTGTCATACCTCCTTTTTCCGCCCCGCGGGGGGTGTAGGGAGTTTTCTTCAATTAAAGGACAGTCGAAACGAGATTTGTTTATTTGTTTCAGAGTCGCCACCTGGGAATTTTATGGCGTCCCAAGTCACCGGTTTTAATCCCGAATCGAGGAGAATATGACTCTGTTTGTCATTCTGCGAACCAGAAATCCGGATAAGGAATTCTGTTAACCCGGGAGAAGGTGTTAGGCATTTCCGAATTCCGTGGTTCTATCACGGTCGCTTAACCATTTTTATACTTGGCTTAATTATCTCGATTTACTAAATATATTTTTTCTTGTTGCCTGATTTCGTTACCGCCTTAGATTGTTTATAATTATAGACCCTTCTTTGAAACGAATCACGCGTACGTATATTCGTATTATATATTTTTTATAAATGTAGAGAATCGTGTCACGCATACGTGTACACAATAAGATTGATAATATTTTTATATTTTTGTTATAAAAAAATATATGTTCGAAATAAAATTAAGAACATCATCACCCCTGTATTATTAAATAGTGAACTGCACATCTCGGGTTATATGAAATTATTTTACCATCCTCCGAGGAACCCCTTTTATTAAAAATTTGCTCGAAGTTGCGCGAACGCATAATCCGAATTGCCTTTAGAAGTATAATCAAGTCACGCGAACGCATCCCTAATTATGCAAATATTCTTGATGGTAATATAAATTCTCTACAAATGTTTATTGCATCCATCTATTTTTAAATGTGAGAGTCATGGAGAATCACCGATTGGGATGCCACCAAATATCTTGAAAAAGAATTCAAAATTTATTAGGCGGTGACCGCGAGTTATATTTTACACGTATGGGTTATGTCTCTCAAAGATTATTCAAATTTAAGAAATTAATGATAAAGAATAAATAACGTGCGGCTACACTTACCATTTTATTAGTTAATATGGTATTAGTATAAAAAGTGAATTACACGCAAAATTCGGAAAGATTTAAACGGATAAACAAACTAATATTTCTTCGAAAAATTTGCATTATTCTATTTGTAGCGAATGCTATTTATACATTCTTAAAATGTTGCAATTTATAAACCCAATCTTCTTCTACACCATTTTTTTTAATCCAAATGTATGATTATTTGGTTAATTTGCTCACGATGATTGAATTTAGGATAAATATAATCAAACCAATTCTTATTCTCGGCCTATGCGAATATTTGCAAACACTAACTCTATAATTTGTAAAAATTATTGACATTATTTCATACATTAAAAGAAATGAGTTGATCGCGTTCCTAAAATAACTATGTCATTTGTTATTAAGAAAGAGAACTAATCTACCAATTGATTTAATAAGACGACATCACATATAACGTAAACATACATCATGACATGTTCGCAATATTCCAACATTATAATAGTAATGGATTATATTAATTCACCTTTCCACTATAGGTTATACACATAACCGTTATTATGCCATATACGAACAAAGTACGACTGACATCATCTAGCCTTAAACAAAATTGGATATTTGACAAAATAAGCTAGTAATGTAATTTCTGGGTATTTCTGTACTATTCTTTACTTAGCTAACAATATCACAAGATTTGATTAATGGCCAATTTTCTGCCATGTTCCCTATCTCAACAATTCAAACAGTAAATGTCATCACTAGTCCTCAAAACATATAAGATTATCGTGGAATTTACTACTCCAGAAGGTTAATTAATTAACAGTTTATCATGTCAATTATACTACTATATTAATCAACTAAAACAAGACTGAAACTTAAACTAATAAAATTTAAATGAGTAGAAGACATCCTTATAATTCCAAACTTCATTTACTTGCCATGTTGAAGCTTTTCATGACATGAATTTACAGATATGTACCTGATATTGGAAGCAAAAGAAAATGATGATGAGAATCAGCGACAGTAATAACAATACAGCAACAACAGTCCAGCAGCAGTAACAACCCAGGAACAGAGTTTGCAAACCAGTAGAACAGTAATCCCAAAAACAAAAGCTTCAAGCTTTGAATGAAACAACAACCATTAATACTAATTTCAAACAAAGAAAGAAAGCAGAAGATTTTTTAGTTTTTATTTTTATTTTTGAAAGCTTAAATATTTTTCGGAATTTTTCTTTCTCTTAAATGTTCAGCCCTTTTTTCTCTCTTCTATTTTTCTTCCCAGATTCGTGTGTGTTTTTTCTCTTCTTAAATCTGATTTCAAGACTTCTTATATATAACTCATCCCATAAATCTTTCAATCAATTAAAATCAATACTTTTTCTCTACCAAACCCATTATCTTCCCACTCATCCCCATTACATTAAATAAACATATCACACCACCCCATTATATTTTGTCCCGCGTGCCTAACATAAATAAATACAAGATTCCCCCCACCAAATTTTGTCTTGTCCCCCCTTTATATTAAACAACTATATCACAACCCACCCCATTTCATTTTGTCCCTCATGCTTCACATAAAAAATTACAAAATGTACAATTCCTAAACTACCCCTCCGACCTTACTGAAATTACCAAAGTACCCCTGAAGCTATAACACATCAATTAATCAAACTTAACCAAAATATAGACAATATGATTAATTTCTAACAATGTTCAAACAACAAATTTCATGAACATGATTTCTTCAACAACAACAATCCTATTTTCGGATTCAACAACAACAACAAACAAGTATATTTAGATTTCTAAATTCAATCATATTGAACTTAAAATCAATTCTAACAACATTACAACCAACAATTCCTATATTAAACTTTATGAGACAAATTCAAGAAATAATCACAAATGGTAAACAAGAAATCAAGCTATACAAATTTTGGATTCAAGAACAATCAAACAAAGTATGAACATGAATTAAATCTATTTTAAACAACAAACATGATGGATTTAAACGATTAAACCAACATATTTCCCTAACACAACTAAATTCTTTTAGACAAATAACAAGATCGACGAAGAAACAATTATGAACTTAAACTTGAACTTAACAATATTAACAATTTCTAAAAATACATAAAACACATGAAACAAATGGAAGAAACAATTAATTAAACTTCAATTTGTATCTCACCAACATTAAACTAACAACTTTTATCTAAACAATAAATAAGAACAATGAAACAAACATGAAACAAACTGAAAAATTAATTAATCAAAGTTTCATTTGATTCTGAAAATTAAATCAACAAAACATATGAACAAACTAGAAAATGATTTCAACGATGAAGAACGAACAAAACAAGAATTGAATTGTTTAACGATTTTGGATCCGGAAAATATCAAACAAAAATATGGACAAAAATAAAACTCAAAAACAACTAACCGGAGATGAATCAACGACGAACTTTAATTGTAAACAAATCTGTCCGAGCCTCGACCAAAGCTCTAACAAATGACGACGAAGACAAAGAAGAAGTAGAAGCAGCCCGCAGCTGGCCGAGCAGCGGCAGAAGAAGACGAAGTAGCTGCGACACAGTAGCAGCTGAAGACAGCGACGTGAGCAGCAGCAGTAGCACGGCTCAGTAGTGATGGTCGACGGACTGTGATGAAGCTGTTAGTGCGTCGTTCATGGCTTCGACGACGAGGGAGGGTTGTTTGCTCGATGATGGGGTGTTTGGCGATAATAGAAGCTTGGACGAAGCAGCAATAGCAACGTCCATGGCGGGCTGTGAAACTTGATGGACATCAACAGTAGCGTAAGGTGAAGGAAGGAAAGAAAACAACAATGTTTGGAGCTTTTGCAACCATGGGAGCTCGACGACCGGAGGAGCTTGGGCGTTCATGGCTTGAGGAGGCGGGCTGTGTGAAGTGAACTTGTGTTTCAGCAGAAGAAGGAGGAGGGAAACAGGTGGTCATGGGACTGTTGTGAAGGGGCAGCCATGGATGGAGCTTGCTTGAGGAAGAAGAAGAAGATAGGAGGGCGGGGGGCGGATGGTTTAGCAATTTTTTAGGGTTTTCTTCATTTTTTCTTTTTGTTTTGTGTTGTTTGTAAGATAATAGGGGTGTTGAGTTATGGACTGGGTCAACGCAGTTCGAAATGGACTGGGTCGTTTGGGAAGATTGGGCCATTTTTTGGGCCTATGGCTTGAAATCGAAGAAGAGGCCCAATTCCGACTTTCTTTATATTTTCGCTCTCTTTTCTTCTTTTATTTCTCTAAAACTAAATTATAAAAAATACTTAAATTATTATTAAGAACTAAATTAAGTTATAAAGGCGCAAATTAACTCCCAATAACAATTAACGCATAATTAAGTAATAATTAAGCATAAAATTGTATATTTGGACATTAAATGCTAAAAATGCAAACGATGCCTATTTTTGTAATTTTTATTTTTTGTAAAATAAACTTAATTACTAACAATTGTAGAATTAAATCCTACATGCAAAATGCGACATATTTTTGTATTTTTAATAATTTAACAAATAAACATGCACATACAAACATACAAATAGTTACACAAAATATCACAAAATATCACAAAAATTGCACACCAAGGAAAATTATTTTATTTTTGAATTTTTTGGGAGTAATTCTCATATTGGGAAAAAATCACGTGCTTACAGCTGCCCCTCTTTTGCCCGAAGACATGAAGGGTTTTCGTGCAAAGATAAAGCGGGCGATTTTTTGCCCATCCGAGTACTCCGTGTGAAGCATTTTTTTGAAAAAGATTTGACCGAACCTTTGCTTCAAAGGTTTCCTACATATCCTGGGCTAAACAGTAATCAGGTCAATGTAGTTCGGGAAATTTTGGTAGCTGGGACTACCGTTGGACTGCAATGTTACTGTTGTTGCATGCTATTACTACTGCTTACCGATCTCCTTGTTACACCATGCTTAAAAGAAAACAAGAAGCTAGGCTAGACTGCAATTTTTCTGTTGCCTTGCTTTCTTGTCTGCTTGCATTTCTTACGGTGCTTTTCTTCTTTTGACACATGTACTTGAGTTTGTACTGTGACCTCTTGTTGCAACCTTCTGTTTCCCGGTGCCGGGGAATTTTATTGTTTCCTGCTGGGGATTCCTATTGTAACCCTCATGTTTTATTGTCCTCTGACTTGATCTTGAAATGTATGCCTCTGTTATCTGGGCGGGCTCGCAACTTCAATGCTTGAAATGTAAAGACTGAAATGTATGCCTCTGTTATCTGGGCGGGCTCCCAACTTCAATGTTTGAAATGTAAAGACTGAAATGTATGCCTCTGTTCTATGGGAGGGCTCCCAACTTCAACAAGTGAAATGTAAAGACTGAAATGTATGCCTCTGTTATCTGGGCGGGCTCCCAACATCAACAACAACTTTAAAAATAAACGCCATTCCTCTCTTCAGGCGGGCTCCTGACTTCAACAACAACTTTGAAAATAATTCGTCATTCCTCTCTTCAGGCGGGCTCCTGACTTCAACAACAACTTTGAAAATAATTCGTCATTCCTCTCTTCAGGCGGGCTCCTGACTTCAATAACAACTTTGAAAATAATCGCCATTCCTCTCTTCAGGCGGGCTCCTGACTTCAACCACTAAATTGCCATTCTATTCTTCAGGGGGGCTCCTGACTTCAACCAATACATCGCCATTCCTTTTTTTAGGTTGGCGATATTTCAACAACTTTTAAAAATGCCTTTCCTCTCTTCAGGCAGGCTCCTGACTTCAACAACAACTTTGAAAATAATTCGCCATTCCTCTCTTCAGGCGGGCTCCTGACTTCAACAGCAACTTTGAAAATAATCGTCATTCCTCTCTTCAGGCGGGCTCCTGACTTTAACCACTAAATCGCCATTCTATTCTTCAGGGGGGCTCCTGACTTCAACTAATACATTGCCATTACTTTTTTTAGGTTGGCGAGATTTCAACAACTTTTAAAAATGCCTTTCCTCTCTTCAGGCGGGCTCCTGACTTCAACAACAACTTTGAAAATAATTCGCCATTCCTCTCTTCAGGCGGGCTCCTGACTTCAACAACAACTTTGAAAATAATCGTCATTCCTCTCTTCAGGCGGGCTCCTGACTTCAACCACTAAATCGCCATTCTATTCTTCAGGGGGATCCTGACTTCAACCAATACATCGCTATTCCTTTCTTTAGGTTGGCGAGATTTCAACAACTTTTAAAAACGCCTTTCCTCTCTTCAGGCGGGCTCCTGACTTCAACAACAACTTTGAAAATAATTCGCCATTCCTCTCTTCAGGCGGGCTCCTGACTTCAACAACAACTTTGAAAATAATCCTCATTCCTCTCTTCAGGCGGGCTCCTGACTTCAACCACTAAATCACCATTCTATTCTTCAGGGGGGCTCCTGACTTCAACCAATACATCGCCATTCCTTTCTTTAGGTTGGCGAGATTTCAACAACTTTTAAAAATGCATTTCCTCTCTTCAGGCGGGCTCCTGACTTCAACCAATACATCGCCATTCCTTTCTTTAGGTTGGCAAGATTTCAACAACTTTTTAAAAACGCCTTTCCTCTCTTCAGGCAGGCTCCTGACTTCCATCAATAAATCACCATTCTATTCTTCAGGGGGGCTCCTGACTTCAACCAATACATCGCCATTCATTTCTTTAGGTTGGCGAGATTTCAACAACCTTTTTTAAAAACGTCTTTCCTCTCTTCAGGCGGGCTCCTGAATTCCATCAATAAATCGCCATTCTATTTTTCAGGGGGGGGCTCCTGACTTCAACAACCTCTTTTTTTTCAAATTAAAACTTTTTTTTTTTCAAATTATCCTAGGAGAAAATTCATCAGACTAGATTTTGATCCTAGGAGAAGATTCATCCGACTAAGATTTTATTATATTATCTTGGGAGAAAAATTTCATCAGACCAAGATTTTGACTCTAGGAGATAAATCGTCAGACTAGGTCCATTTTGTTGTGATCTTAGGAGAAAGATTCATCGGACTAAGATGTTATTATATTATCTTGGGAGAAAAATTTCATCAGACCAAGATTTTGACTCTAGGAGATAAATCGTCAGACTAGGTCCATTTTGTTGTGATCTTAGGAGAAAGATTCATCGGACTAAGATTTTATTATCTTATCTTGGAAGAAAAATTTCATCAGACCAAGATTTTGACTCTAGGAGATAAATCGTCAGACTAGGTCCATTTTGTTGTGATCTTAGGAGAAAGATTCATCGGACTAAGATTTTATTATATTATCTTGGGAGAAAATTTCATCGGACTAAGATTTCTGTCTTAGGAGAAAGATTCATCGGACTAAGATTTGGTATCTTAGGAGAAAATTTCATCGGAATAAGATTTGATATCTTATCTTGGGAGAAAAATTTCATCGGACCAAGATTGTGACTCTAGGAGATAAATCGTCAAACTAGGTCCATTTTGTTATGATCTTAGGAGAAAGATTCATCGGACTAAGATTTGTTATCTTAGGAGAAAATTTCATCGGACTAAGATTTCTATCTTAGGAAAAAGATTCATCAGACTAAGATTTGATATCTTAGGAGAAAAATTCATCGGACTATGATTTGATATCTTATCTTGGGAGAAAAATTTCATCGGACCAAGATTGTATCTGGAAAGAGATTCATCGGATTAGGACTTTTATCCCAGGAGGAAAATATAAAGATCAATGATTTGAGAAACTTACCTTCGTAATTTCTTCTTTTCTTTTCTCATTCTTTCGCGCTGCTTTGTTCTTGCTTGCTGGGGATAATACCACTGTGGGAGTCTCCTTTCTTCCCCTCCTTCAAATTCAATTTTTTTTTTTAAATTTTCTCTCAACACTGCTAGGGATAAAAGTGTTATCTTCTTGGGATAACGTTGTTGAGGATAACGCTGCTTTGGGAATTTTATCCCTTCAAATCGATACTTCATTCTTCTGGAAGCTGTTGGGGATGATAAGGCCCCTTTTTTTTGAGCACAAATGTCATCCCTTTGTTCTGTCTGCTGGGGATCAACTTCCTTCATTGGAAACTTATTATGTTGGGGCAACACCGGTTCCAAGACGACTTCCCTTGAGACTGGTGTTATCTTTATTCTTCCTCGAATGGGTACCTGACTTCCAAAAAATTTTCCAAATGAAAGGAAAATTTTCTGCCCCAGTTTTACAGTCTCCCTTATGGCATGCATTTCTGTCATCAATGCCATTCCCTTTACCTGTTTCAAATCAAACAAAATTTGTTAGTTTAAACGTTGTGGTTGGTTGTGATACTCCTACTGGGATGGTTTTCACTTTTTCCTTCCTTGCTCTGCGTTCCACAACTTGTTAGGGATGATATTATTTGCTGGGGATAATCCTTTTCTGCTGGGGATATCCCTCTTCTTTCGTGGCATGGCTCGGAGACTTGCATTTTCCCGACCTTTTAGTCTCGCATGAATTTTCCAAATCATGCTTATTGCTCTCCTTGTTTGTCCATGGGCCTTTGCCTTAAGGTTTTAATAACCTCTGATTTTGGAAAGGATATCCCTCTTACACTCGTTGATCTTTTTGTCAATTCCCTTTTGCTGGGGATATCTTTTTTGACACTGGCCTCGCGCTTGTTCCTTGCTGACTATACCATTTGTATGTACTAGTCAGATCTTATCTTGGAAAGCTGATGGCCTATTTTGAAGTCATTTCCCACTGGTTCTGACCAAACAGACTCTACTGGGGAAATTTCTATGAAAGGAAAAGATAAAAGGAAACAGAATAAAAGACAACGGAAAAAGATGACTCTTTAACAAAAGAAACTATAAAGAAAAACCTATCAAATGCATATACCGACTCTAATGGTCATGACATGCACCTGTGGCCTATCCTCTGCCGTCAATCGTCTTTCAAGACCTTCAATTGGCAATTCCCCATCTGATTCCCAATCTTATTCGACTTGTAGTGCCCGAAGGGTTTTCACTATCAAGCCTCTCTCATTTCGGTTTTTCTCTCAGCTTTCATCGCCTTATGGTGTCCGTGAAGATTTTCACCGATAAGACTCTCTCATTTGTATCACTTTCCAGCTGGGGATTTGGAGTGTTGCCGGTATGACTCTCTCTGTTGGAGATTAGAGTTCTTTCTGCTGTGGAACAGAATGTTATGTTCGCCGGTAAAACTCTCATTTGTCTGACTTGACATCTTTTGCAGACTGGTCAGAAGGTCTTTCTTTGGACCGTAATGTGGTTTTTTTTTGGATAGGTTTAGAAAGAAAGAGTATTAAAGGCTCAAAAAACAAATAAATTTGGGGTTTAAAAATTACAACCTTCGAAATCATATTTCTTTACAACAAGCGCAACCATTGCCCCAATTTCTTGCTTGGGGATTATTTATTTATTTATTTAATTTTTTTTATTTATTACACCATGCATACCATGCACATTATGCACACTATGCACCCTATGACCGAGCCGTGAAGTGCCTACGTATCCTCTTTAAGGAATCAAGTCAAACGTAGTTCCCAATTCCTCTGTTTTCTTCTGACTTTCTTTTGTTTTTTGTTATCATTTTTCTCTTCTTATTTTTTTCGTTTTTTGTTGATTTTTTTTCTTTATCTTCCAAGCTCGTATTTCCTAGTCATTGCTATTGATTCCGAACGAGGGGTATGAAAGAAAATAAATAAGGCTCAAAATGGGTAACGAAGGATAAAGTGTTTAGGTAGCAGAAAAAAATGCCTTCGTTCTTCCAGTCTTCAAAACATGCCAAGTGCAAACAACACATTTGAACATAGATTTATAGTCTCTTCCGATGGTGCTGGACTTGACAATTATGTTAACATTTGTCATTTCTCAAGCACCGTTGGGCGACATTCTCACTCTTATTATCATGAACGACCCTCATGCCAATTTGGCGAATCTTGCTTTTAAACGGTTTTCTTTGTGCTTTACTTGCCCCAGTTCCACATGACTCGGGCTTCAACTAATCTCAAACCGTTCTTATTTCCTTTAAATGCTTTGATCACCTTCCCAGAGTTTTATGATTAACTTTAAAGACTAGGCCCCAAACTATGTGCGCATGTCATGTCACGAGAATCGGCGTTGAATAAAAATGATAAAAAGACCCAACAAAAGATGACGGGAAATAATAAAAGACCGGTTTTCGTATTAGACTACCGGCGAAATGGTTTGAATAATAAAACAAACAAAACAACCAGAATAAAATCCTAACACAACCTTGACAAAACTTAAACAAACTGATATGACAAACTGGAAAGATAAGAAGGTTTGACACAAGACAATATTCGGATTACAACCCTAAGAATAATCCGGACAACAGAAATGACAACAAAATGAGCCACCACAAGCTTCTCTCTTGCTGACCAAGGAACAGAGCGTCCTCCCACTTTATCAAAATTGGCATCTTAGCCACTGAGCTTCGCATCAATATTGTCGAGACCATTGCCAACTTCAATATCATCAACCTTAGTCAACAAGTCCCAATAGGATTCGAGTACTTCTGTTATCAAGCCTGATCCCCACAAAGTGTGCTTCTGGGTCTTGTATTTCCGGCTTACCACAAACCAACCACCTTAACTTTCTTTGCGATTCAAAACAAAACAGGTTAGAATGGACTCAGTTGGTCCCCATTATTAACAACATCTTTTTTTTTGATTTTTTTTTCTTCATTTTTTCTTTTCTTTTTTTCGATTTTTTTTCATTTTTTTTCTCATATTTTTTTTTGTTGTGGTCGAATCTTATGGAGATTGCCTACGTATCATGACCCCGCATGAATCAGACCTTGCGTAGTTCGGACCAATAAAAGATAAACAATACTAACCATTTTTTTTCAATTTTCATATTAAAATAGACTGGGTTTCAAAGGTTTGAAGATGACCTACAAACTCGAAAATCAAACAACCCACATATTCTAATTAAAGATTTATAACCTCGAAACAAAAAAGGCCAGCTTCCTTTCTCCGTTTGACAAATGCAATCGAACGGTTATTTTTGCAAATGTGGTCCTTCCAAATTTTGAGGCCGGAGAGGATTATTTTATGACACTTTACAAACTTGTTCATTCTTTTACGAAAATAGCTTTTCGATAACTGAAAGATACTCTAAGGCTATTTCGGCAAGAACGGTTTAAGATGCGGTCGAAGCTCGCTCGGCTTATTTTGACCAAAAATCCAAACGGTATTCACCTGACCGCTGACTCTTTATTTTTTTTTTCAAATTACAATGAAATCGTGGTGTTGCAAACACGGCCCTTCAGCGCCTTGGGGACGAAGATTTTTAAGGCTGTGTGGGTCAACTAGACCAAAAATCCTAAACATGACCCAAAAGGTGGCTGTTTATGCAAAGTCAGCCTTCCGGCGTCCCTTTCGGGAACATTCGGCTATGTCTTGATAAAACAGAGTCACCCGACTTCTTTATGACTCTTTTTATCATTTTTCAAATTAGAAAACTCAATATTGCAAACACGGCCTTTCAACGCCTCGGGGACGAAGATTTTTAAGGCTGTGTGGGTCGACCGGACCAAATTTTAAAAAATGACCCAAAGGTGGCTGTTTATGCAAAGTCAGCCTTCCGGCGTCCCTTTCGGGAACATTCGGCTATGTCTTGATAAAACAGCGTCACCCAACTTCTTTATGACGGAATTAAAATTTTGACATATTTTTTTATATATATTTATTTGTTTTTGGCTTTTTTAGCAAAAGGGGGGTTGGACCCGATGAGGGTTGCCTACGTATCTCACATTCGGTTAGAATCAAACCCGCGTAGTTCGGGCCGATCAAGAATAAGTAAATGAACTAACTTTTTTTTTTTTTGAATTTGTGAAAGAACTACTTTAAAAGAAGAAAGGAAGTTTTTTTTTTTTGATTTTCTTTTTAAAAGAAAGACTTCTAAGATATTTTTTCTGAATTTTCATTTGTTTTTTTTTTCTTATTCTAAAGAAAAAAAAAGAAAATATTTTTCGGAATTTAACCTTTAATCAAAGAAATGCTTCTAAAAATATTTCTTTTGAATTTTGAATTTTCTTTTCAATTTTGAAAGAAGAATCAAAATATTTTCGGATTTTTATTTTATTATATATATTTTTTTAAATAATTTAAAAAAAACTTTCTAAAGAAGTCAATAATGGAAAATATTTTTGGATTTTTTGTTTTGAAAATTGGGGGTCTAAAAAAACTTTTCTAGACTTTTGGCAAGACAAATATTTTTTGCAACTAATAAAGATATACATATATATTTTGGAAATAAAGAAAAACTTTTTGGACTTATATATATATATATATATTTGCAACAAATAATAAAACCACTTTCAACGCCCGACTCTTTTTATTTTATTATTTTTATTTTTATTTTGGCATCTAAACAAATAAATAAATAAAAACCCATTTTAAAAACAAGACTCTTTTTCATTTTCATTTTTATGGCAAGACAAACTATTTTTTTTTCTAATTTGTTTTTTTTTTTTGAAAAACAAGACAGAACAACAACTTTTTTTTTCCTTTGCATTTAATAAAACAAACTAATAAGACATTTTTTTTCATTTTCTCAAAATCTCGGCAGAGTTTTGACAGTATTTGGGCATTGGTTTTTTTTTTCAAAAATAAACAATCAATTCCCTAACCGCTATTTCTTTTTTTTCTTTTTTTTTTTAATTTCAAATTATTATTCCTGATATTCAAAAGTCAGTCAACACATAAGTCTGAATCAAATAAATGCGCAAGTAGGAGCAAGTAAGATGCATCAGGATGGTCATTTTCATTTTTGGTGCACCTGTCCTAGACAGACCCAACCCCTGTGTTGAGCCTCCAAAGTCAAATGCACTTGATGCAAACAAACGTTCCTACTAGGGATCCGGCATGAAGCTGAGTTATTCTAAGTGAAAAACCTGAGGCATATTGTTCTAGCCCTGGCTTACCCAAGTGGACAGCTTGAGCCGAAATGGGGGCAACGTATCGGGAGCACGAAAGTCTACCCGGCCTAGTTACTTGTCCCAACTTCGTCTTATTTGGTATGACTTCTAACAGAAAGGTGGGCCACGCGCACGTGTACACCATAAGTTCAGAAGACTCAGAAAGAAGAAGGGTTTCGTAGCAGTTGTATATACAAAATTCAGATAATATTAAAGCGGTAAAAGCATCATTTAGCACATTAGGCATATATCATGTAAAAATCAGATAATAAATAAAGCCAACTATAACAGTTATTTTAATCTCGAATTTCTAATCCTGAACCAATGGTTCTGGGTTGTTTGTCCCCAGCAGAGTCGCCAGAGCTGTCACACCTCCTTTTTCCGCCCCGCGGGGGGTGTAGGGAGTTTTCTCCAATTAAAGGACAGTCGAAACGGGATTTGTTTATTTGTTTCAGAGTCGCCACCTGGGAATTTTATGGCGTCCCAAGTCACCGCTTTTAATCCCGAATCGAGGAGAATATGACTCTGTTTGTCATTCTACGAACCAGAAATCCGGATAAGGAATTCTGTTAACCCGGGAGAAGGTGTTAGGCATTCCCGAATTCCGTGGTTCTATCACGGTCGCTTAACCATTTTTATACTTGGCTTAATTATCTCGATTTACTAAATATATTTTTTCTTGTTGCTTGATTTCGTTACCGCCTTAGATTGTTTATAATTATAGACCCTTCTTTGAAACGAATCACGCGTACGTATATTCGTATTATATATTTTTTATAAACGTAGAGAATCGTGTCACGCATACGTGTACACAATAAGATTGATAATATTTTTATATTTTTGTTATAAAAAAATATGTTCGAAATAAAATTAAGAACATCATCACCCTTGTATTATTAAATAGTGAACTGCATATCTCGGGTTATATGAAATTATTTTAACATCCTCCGAGGAACCCCTTTTATTAAAAATTTGCTCGAAGTTGCGCGAACGCATAATCCGAATTGCCTTTAGAAGTATAATCAAGTCACGCGAACGCATCCCTAATTATGCAAATATTCTTGATGGTAATATAAATTCTCTACAAATGTTTATTGCATCCATCTATTTTTAAATGTGAGAGTCATGGAGAATCACCGATTGGGATGCCACCAAATTTCTTGAAAAAGAATTCAAAATTTATTAGGCGTTGACCGCGAGTTATATTTTACACGTATGGGTTATGTCTCTCAAAGATTATTCAAATTTAAGAAATTAATGATAAAGAATAAATAACGTGCGGCTACACTTACCATTTTATTAGTTAATATGGTATTAGTATAAAAAGTGAATTACACGCAAAATTCGGAAAGATTTAAACGGATAAACAAACTAATATTTTTTCGAAGAATTTGCATTATTCTATTTGTAGTGAATGCTATTTATACATTCTTAAAATGTTGCAATTTATAAACCCAATCTTCTTCTACACCATTTTTTTTAATCCAAATGTATGATTATTTGATTAATTTGCTCACGATGATTGAATTTAGGATAAATATAATCAAACCAATTCTTATTCTCGGCCTATGCGAATATTTGCAAACACTAACTCTATAATTTGTAAAATATTATTGACATTATTTCATACATTAAAAGAAATGAGTTGATCGCGTTCCTAAAATAACTATGCCATTTGTTATTAAGAAAGTGAACTAATCTACCAATTGATTTAATTAGACGACATCACATATAACGTAAACATACATCATGACCTGTTCGCAATATTCCAACATTGTAATAGTAATGGATTATATTAATTCACCTTTCCACTATAGGTTATACACATAACCGTTATTACGCCATATACGAACAAAGTACGACTGACATCATCTAGCCTTAAACAAAATTGGATATTTGACAAAATAAGTTAGTAATGTAATTTCTGGGTATTTCTGTACTATTCTTTACTTAGCTAACAATATCACAAGATTTGATTAATGGCCAATTTTCTGCCATGTTCCCTATCTCAACAATTCAAACAGTAAATGTCATCACTAGTCCTCAAAACATATAAGATTATCGTGGAATTTACTACTCCAGAAGGTTAATTAATTAACAGTTTATCATGTCAATTATACTACTATATTAATCAACTAAAACAAGACTGAAACTTAAACTAATAAAATTTAAATGAGTAGAAGACATCCTTATAATTCCAAACTTCATTTACTTGCCATGTTGAAGCTTTTCATGACATGAATTTACAGATATGTACCTGATATTGGAAGCAAAAGAAAATGATGATGAGAATCAGCGACAGTAATAACAATACAGCAACAACAGTCCAGCAACAGTAACAATCCAGGAACAGAGTTTGCAAACCAGTAGAACAGTAATCCCAAAAACAAAAGCTTCAAGCTTTGAATGAAACAACAACCATTAATACTAATTTCAAACAAAGAAAGAAAGCAGAAGATTTTTTAGTTTTTATTTTTATTTTTGAAAGCTTAAATATTTTTCGGAATTTTTCTTTCTCTTAAATGTTCAGCCCTTTTTTCTCTCTTCTATTTTTCTTCCCAGATTCGTGTGTGTTTTTTCTCTTCTTAAATCTGATTTCAAGACTTCCTATATATAACTCATCCATAAATCTTTCAATCAATTAAAATCAATACTTTTTCTCTACCAAACCCATTATCTTCCCACTCATCCCCATTACATTAAATAAACATATCACACCACCCCATTATATTTTGTCCCGCATGCCTAACATAAATAAATACAAGATTCCCCCCACCAAATTTTGTCTTGTCCCCCCTTTATATTAAACAACTATATCACAACCCACCCCATTTCATTTTGTCCCTCATGCTTCACATAAAAAATTACAAAATGTACAATTCCTAAACTACCCCTCCGACCTTACTGAAATTACCAAATTACCCCTGAAGCTATAACACATCAATTAATCAAACTTAACCAAAATATAGGCAATATGATTAATTTCTAACAATGTTCAAACAACAAATTTCATGAACATGATTTCTTCAATATTTCAACAACAAATCACATGAACATGATTTCTTCAACATTTCAACAACAAATCACAAGAACATAAATTGAACAACAAAGAACAACTAAAATTTGATTGAACAATATTTTACCAACAAACAATCCTATTTTCGGATTCAACAACAACAACAAACAAGTATATTTAGATTTCTAAACTCAATCATATTGAACTTAAAATCAATTCTAACAACATTACAACCAACAATTCCTATATTAAACTTTATGAGACAAATTCAAGAAATAATCACAAATGGTAAACAAGAAATCAAGCTATACAAATTTCGGATTCAAGAACAATCAAACAAAGTATGAACATGAATTAAATCTATTTTAAACAACAAACATGATGGATTTAAACGATTAAACCAACATATTTCTCTAACACAACTAAATTCTTTTAGACAAATAACAAGATCGACGAAGAAACAATTATGAACTTAAACTTGAACTTAACAATATTAACAATTTCTAAAAATACATAAAACACATGAAACAAATGGAAGAAACAATTAATTAAACTTCAATTTGTATCTCACCAACATTAAACTAACAACTTTTATCTAAACAATAAATAAGAACAATGAAACAAACATGAAACAAACTGAAAAATTAATTAATCAAAGTTTCATTTGATTCTGAAAATTAAATCAACAAAACATATGAACAAACTAGAAAATGATTTCAACGATGAACAACGAACAAAACAAGAATTGAATTGTTTAACGATTTTGGATCCGGAAAATATCAAACAAAAATATGGACAAAAATAAAACTCAAAAACAACTAACCGGAGATGAATCAACGAAGAACTTTGATTGTAAAGAAATCTGTCCGAGCCTCGACCAAAGCTCTAACAAATGACGACGAAGACAAAGAAGAAGTAGAAGCAGCCCGCAGCTGGCCGAGCAGCGGCAGAAGAAGACGAAGTAGCTGCGGCACAGTAGCAGCTGAAGACAGTGACGTGAGCAGCAGCAGTAGCACGACTCAGTAGTGTTGGTCGACGGACTGTGATGAAGCTGTTAGTGCGTCGTTCATGGATTCGACGACGAGGGAGGGTTGTTTGCTCGATGATGGGGTGTTTGGCGATAATAGAAGCTTGGACGAAGCAGCAATAGCAACGTCCATGGCGGGCTGTGAAACTTGATGGACATCAACAGTAGCGTAAGGTGAAGGAAGGAAAGAAAACAACAATGTTTGGAGCTTTTGCAACCATGGGAGCTCGACGACCGGAGGAGCTTGGGCGTTCATGGCTTGAGGAGGCGGGCTGTGTGAAGTGAACTTGTGTTTCAGCGGAAGAAGGAGGAGGGAAACAGGTGGTCATGGGACTGTTGTGAAGGGGCAGCCATGGATGGAGCTTGCTTGAGGAAGAAGAAGAAGAAGATAGGAGGGGGGGGGGGATGGTTTAGCAATTTTTTAGGGTTTTCTTCATTTTTTCTTTTTGTTTTGTGTTGTTTGTAAGATAATAGGGGTGTTGGGTTATGGACTGGGTCGACCCAGTTCGAAATGGACTGGATCGTTTGGGAAGATTGAGCCATTTTTTGGGCCTATGGCTTGAAATCGAAGAAGAGGCCCAATTCCGACTTTCTTTATATTTTCGCTCTCTTTTCTTCTTTTATTTCTCTAAAACTAAATTATAAAAAATACTTAAATTATTATTAAGAACTAAATTAAGTTATAAAGGCGCAAATTAACTCCCAATAACAATTAACGCATAATTAAGTAATAATTAAACATAAAATTGTATATTTGGACATTAAATGCTAAAAATGCAAACAATGCCTATTTTTGTAATTTTTATTTTTTGTAAAACAAACTTAATTACTAACAATTGTAGAATTAAATCCTACATGCAAAATGCGACATATTTTTGTATTTTTAATAATTTAACAAATAAACATGCACATACAAACATATAAATAGTTACACAAAATATCACAAAAATTGCACACCAAGGAAAATTATTTTATTTTTGAATTTTTTGGGAGTAATTCTCATATTGGGCAAAAATCACGTGCTTACAGCTTGTCTGTGGGAAAATACATAAGTTCCACTTACGAGCGTTTATCTATCCCCTAAATATATTTGAAGTGAACTTTGGAGGGGTGATCAATGGGTGATCAAAAAGACCCATGGCCTAGGTTGGCGACCTCCATTGCACTTTGGAGGGGTGCCAGCCTAAGGTCGGCCCAAGTGGCTGAGTCTACGTCATAATTTGTGGTAGCGGGGTTTGCGTTCGCGCAGCCCCTAACCAATCCTAAGTCTAATTATTTCCCATATTTTTCTCTGTGAACAAGACAACAATGACCTAGAATAAATCTTAAAAAGGGCTTTGTGGATATGTATCTAGTTTATCTCCTCTCTTTGCGTCTGGGCAAATTGTGTCTTTTTCTCTATCGATGACAGCCTATATTGACAAACTTGGAATTTTTGTATAGTTTGGAAAAAGCTTAAAATGAGTAATCCTCGAATTATTTGAATATATTTTATATAAAGTTGCACAATAAAAAAAAGTAGCTTGTCTGTGGGAAAATACATAAGTTCCACTTACGAGCGTTTATCTATCCCCTAAATATATTTGAAGTGAACTATGTATGCAACCAAGTTTTCGGGGATAAATAAATGTTCGTAAAGTTACAGTGTGCAACCGAGTTTAGAGTGGAACTTATGTATTTTCCCTTTGTCTTTTCTACGAATAGCTTGTCTTGTCTAAATCCCATGAATGAATTTTCTGAAAGAAACGTTGAAATATGAACTCTTCAATTTTCAAATAAGAATGCAATATTGGAAAAATAATTACTCAGAAATTGCATAATGCTTCATGCATCCACTAACGTCAGAATTATAACATCTTTCGATGTTGACAAAAACATAGCTTGTGGTTGTCCTTTTTTATATTGATTTATAAAGACAATAAAATAATAATTAAATACTCCTTACATTTTTTGGCCAAAGTACCACATCGACAAGCAACCCAGGCAATGAATTACTTCTTGCCATTTTGGACTATCGGATTAGAATTAGAACTATCAGATTGGATTGCAAGATCCTCACTATCTTGCATAATGCTAGATGCAACATTATATGCAAAGACATAATCCACCATTATATTCACTCGATTCAAATTTGTCTCAATATCGATTGGGTTTATTGATAGTTCCTTATTTTATTTAGTCTGAGACTCATTAATTTCCTCATGAATCTCAGGATTGGTTAAATCGTGAATTTCTTCATTAGGCTCTTTCGTAGTGTCATATTGAGCATTTCTTTTTCTTTTTCTAGGATTTCGATCCTTAGAACCCAATGGTTTGCCACACTTTAGGCATGATTTTGACTCATTAGCTATAACACTAGAAGATTGTCCAACAGGAACAACAATACGAATTGGAACATTCTCTGTAGGAATATGTGATTTTGTTATCCTTTTCAGATCTATAAATGCGTCTGGCATTTGGTTTGCTATTTTCTGCAAATGGATAATATTTTGCACCTTTTTATTTACAAATAGAGACACGTGGATCAAGATGAGACAATGATGGATTTTTCTACAAAATTTCCTATTTGATTTCACCAATTTCTCCCCCTAGTTTTGGAAAAAGTATCACATCGAATCGACAGGCTGCAAAACGTGCAGTGAACAAATCCCCTGTTAATATTTCGAGGTAGCGAATAATGGAGAGCGATTCAAACCCAACATATATTTCTGACCTTCTTTGAGGATCCATTTTGGTGCGATATGGCGGTGCTACAAGCACATATACTGCGCATCCAAATATTCTTAAATGAGATATATTAGGTTCATGACTCAAAACTAATTGCAACGGGGAATATTTATGATAATTTGCCAGTCTGAGACGAACTAGCATTGCTGCATGCAAAATGGCATGACCCCAAACAGAAGTGGGCAACCTCATTTTCATAAGTAATGGTCTTGCTATTATTTGTAAACGCTTAATCAGAGATTCTCCAAGGCCATTTTGAGTGTGAACATGAGCTACATGATGATCCACTTTTATCCCAATTGATAAGCAATAATCATTAAATGCTTGGGATGAAAATTCTGTAGCATTATCAAGTCTAATTGACTTAATTGGATTATCAGAAAATTGCGCCCGTAATCGAAATATTTGTGCCATTAATTTTGCAAATGCTGGGTTGCGAGATGACAATAGGCACATATGAGACCATCTAGAAGATGTATCTATTAAGACCATAAAATATCTAAATGACCCACTAGGTGGGTGAATAGGTCCACAAATGTCCCCTTGTATACATTCCAAAAACGCAGGGGACTCAAACCTAACCTTTGTTGGTGATGGTCTAATAATTAACTTGCCTTGATAACAAGAATGCAAGAAAATTCATTATTCAAAAGAATCTTTAGATTCTTTAATGGATGTCCATTTGAGTTTCTATAATCCGTCTCATCATAATTGATCCAGGGTGTCCCAATCAATCATGCCAAAGTACAAAAGTATTGAAATCAATAACCTTTTGATTTACAATAGAATGTGTCTTAATTGCACTAATTTTTGTCTAATACAGGCCACAAGATAAAGATGAAAATTTCAATAACCCTTTTCTGGCTAGAGATATTCTTGGTAATAATGAGATGTCCAAGATTATTCTCATCTATTGTCTCAATATGATATCCATTTCGGCGGATATCTTTAAAACTCAACAAGTTCCTCTTAGACTTGGAGGAGAACATTGCATTATCTATGATAAGCATTGTTCCCTTAGACAGAGTTATAGTAGCTCTACCAGAGCCTTCAATTAAATTACTTCTACCAGAAATTGTAGTAACATCTGTCTTACACATACTTAAATGAGAGAAATATTTCTTCTCTTTGAATATTATATGTGTCGTACATGGATCAATTAAACAAATATATTTACAATTGAACTTTGATCCAAGTTTATTTTGTGAGATATCCATATTTGCTTCTCATTGTTTGACATACAAAAGAAATATATGAATAAATATTAGTATTTTTAGAGAAAAGGAAAAATAAACAAAGTTAAATCAATGATTCAATAATGACCTTTTAATATAATTTCGAGCAAACTCTGATTATCATAAAAATAATTTTTATAAATCAATAACGATTAAGTTGCTTAGATTACACCACTTTCTGGAGAATTAGATAAATACTGCTAAATTCCAATAAAGTATACATGTATAAATGCAGAAACACATATAAATGTTTAACCAAAAAATGAAATTTCAGTCAAAGCTAGAATTTAGAAGAACACAAGTTACTGATAATCAAAAGAATATGCAAAAGAAAGTAATTTGGGGCAACCAGAGTATAATCAGGAAAAAAATAAGTAAACCAAAGTATATTCCAATAGTATCTCATGTCCCTACAATTGATCAGATACTTCCCTTTTATAGATATCTTGAAGATATGCGTTTTACCCAAATCACAATGAGGCTATTATGAATAATTAAAGATATTGAATGCTACGTTACATAATCATTATATTCAATACAAATTCTCTAACGTATTCAGCATTTAATGCCAGTCAAATTCTGTATCTGCACTTTTACTATGGTCAGATCCATTTGTTTTGATTCTTGGATATAAATGACTTAAATAGGTATGGGCACTGAATCCCTTGAATGGCCACCCGTGCCTCTTTCTTTGCCTTTGCTCGTTTCTATTGCTGCTCGTGCCACTTGACTAATTATAATTCATTGACTATTTGACCAGTCCACGTGTCTCGACACGTCAACTTTATATATAAATGCAATTTTTTCCAATACAGATAGTCCCCCACTTTCTATTTATTCATCAGTTGAATATTTGGGAAGTGGATTTCATTAAAACGAGAATTTTTGTCACCATTAATGCTATGACAAAATTGACGCTTCAATTGTCGCTTCCATTTAATACTCCGTACACGTATCAATTTTCCATTGGTTCTGCAGTTTTTGCAGCCTTTTTCAAGGTTTTTTACGGTTCCACTTTTTACGAAGTGTCAGTTATCATAATTTTGATCCTTCCTTCACTGCACTTTTACCTTTGGCGGTCGATTATCGATATAAATATAACTTCTTTCCTTGTCTTTTACCTCATAAAGTTTTATTGAACACTTAATTTCCCAATTCTCTGTTTACTTCTTCCTTATATTATTCCTCTTCACTATGTCTTCACAAAACCCTCACCCTCGAGAAGTCTCCATTGTTGATTCTTTCCCCAATGCCCCCATTAGGCATAGAAGGGGAGGTAGACTTCATAGCTTAGGATCTACTCGAGGTGGTTCGTTTATGCCTTCTTCTAGTTCTGGTCCTTCTTCTAAAACCAGAGGTTCCCTTTCTCACAAATCTTCTTCTAGGAGTAAAGAGTCTTCTGAACCATTACATGAGCCTTTAGTAGAAGAGATAGTCCTTACAGAATTATCTTTTTACCATGATAGGGAATCTCTTAGAAACCAGATTTCCGCTTTAGATCATGTCGATGCTTACCCCACTCAAATTATAGAAGTTTTAACTCCTGTAGTTCGTAAAGACTGCCATTGGAGTAACGATTTTCCCATTATCCCTAATCCGAATTAGATAATTACTTCTTATTTAACTGGGTTCTCTTTTGTTTACACATACCCGTTTACTTTAGGGTTCAGACCAGCAATTGACCCAGTCATTCTCGAATTTTGCCATTTCTTCAATGTATGTTTGGGTCAAATTGGTCCGATCATATGGAGGGTTGTTGCCTGTTTAAGGCATTTAGCCACTAAAGCCGAAGTTCCTTTTACTTTCCCTCACTTGATTCATCTTTACTCACATAGGCTTTTTCGCAATGGTGTTTTTACGCTAGTAGCCAGGAGTAAGAGGGTTTTGGTGAGTCCTAAATATGACAAGGACCGCGGCTAGTATGCCCGATTTGTTGCTGCCCCCACTGTTGGTTTAGTGGGTGAGGATAATGTTCCCTTCCCTGAAAAGTGGAATTTTGCACATAAGTCTTTTAACCTTCTCGTACCTTTTTCCTTCAAGTTTACCAACTTCTCTAATTTTGCTTTTGTTTTTTTTTAGCTACCATGGGAGTTGTGGGGGATGTTCCCAATTTTTGTGGTTGGGTAGATAAATTGCTAAAGATCGCACCGATGGATGGTAGGTCTTGGAAAACACTTTCTAACCATTTTGGTTGGAAGGTAAAGACTCATGGTAAGAGTTTATATTTTGTACTTTTCGTGTCTATATTCTCTTTTATTGCTCTAATTTCTATCCTTCTTTTTATCAAGATTTGCTATTCGAGGAGTTACCGCTGAAGCAATTGCAGCCTCTCGTGTCTCCTCGGGAACCCGTATCTCTTTAGAAAGAGCCCGAGAAATAGTTTTGGGTTTTTCTTCTGCAAAAAGGAAAGCTGCAGAAGAAGAAGATTCTGAAGAAGAGGGAGATAAGGGCTCCCTGGTGAAGAGGCCACGAGTTAGGAGACGCATCGTCTCTGATGACGAAGCTGAAATGTCGGTTTCTCTTACCGAACCTGTTGAAACCATAATAACAATTCCTGACGATGATGTCACTCCCCACGATACTCGTGAGTCTATTGACCAACTTTTTATCAGCGGATTTGGCCGTGAAGATGTAGGGCTTGTTTTAGACGAAATACCCTTATCTTCTTTTTCAACTCCCATGCCTGTGGTTCCTTTTTTACCGGCCCCAGCTATTTCCGTTCCTTCTTCTACTGCTTTCACCTTTTCTCCGGCTCCTCCTTTGACTATTCCCCCTCCTATCGTTCATCATATAGAAGTGGGCTCTTCAAGTAGAAGTGCCGCTATGAGGAGGGTAACTATTGAAGTTCCTGCCGAGAGCAGCCTTTTGAGAAAGTCAGGTCAGGCAGATGTATGGTTGGAGCCTTTAATTGGCCCAATTGGAAAAGCCAAGTTGGAGAGTCATAGTTCCCTGACTTTAATGAATGATATCGTGCATGCTACTTTGAAGGTATTTTCCTTCTCTTCCTTTTTTGCTTTATAATTTGACTATCTTTGAGGATTCTTATTTCCTTTTCCCCTTTTTAGGATAACCTTATCGGCACATAAATGATGAAAAGAATCCCCCTCTTGGAGAAGATAGCACGTGACTCTCATTTGGAAGTAATTAATTGGAAGGAGCAATTTGAGAGTGCACAGATTGATATAGAAGACTTACAAGAGAGCAAGAATACCTTAGAGCAGCAAGTGCAGGCTTTAACTTCCGAATTGGCGATTGCAAAAGCTTCTTCAAGCCAAGCAGAAAAAGAAAAAGAACGTCTCGAGTCCTCCTTCTCAGAGCAACTATCTAAAGCTAGTGAAGAGAATAGAGAGTTGAAAGCTCTTTTGGATCAAAAAGAAGTTTATGCTGGGGAGCTCGTGCAAAATTTGACTCAAGCACAAGAAGACCTCAGAATCTCTGCTGATAAGGTGCGTGCTTTAGAATGCTCCCATGCCTCTCTTCAAACTTCTCACAACTCCGCCTTGGCTGAAAATGAAGAGCTAAAGAATGAGATCGTTGATTGGGAAAGGGATTATGAGATCCTTGAAGAAAAATCTGTTGTTGAGACAAGTTGGGCATTTTTGAATTCTCGTCGTGATACCCTACTTGAAGCTGGCCAAGAAAACTTCAACCTGGAGTTGGAGTTAGCTAAGATCAATGAAACCATTGAAAAGGCTCAACAAACTCAGGACTTCCCTTCTCCCGTGGCTGAAGCTCCCGTGAATGTTGAAGCTGATACAAGTATCCCAATTCTTTCAAGCCCAATCGAATCTGTTGCTACAAGCCAAACTGAAACCGCATCTGTTGATGCAGCTGCCCAAATTGAACCCGCTGTTGTTGATGCTCTTGCTTCAGTTCCACAAACTTCTCAATGACCGGTTTTAATCATTTGAATGATTTTGTTTTTGTTTTCTAAAACTATAATCAGACCCTTAACTTTATTTGAAGGTTGATTTTGAAATCGTAAGTCCCCAAGTATTTTATGGGGCAATCAATATAAAAAATCTCATAGTTTTATGACTAAGTTTGTCCTTAGTCTTAGATTTTTACATATTAAGAAGTTCTTCATGTTACTATTATAAACTTCTGTTTTCTTTATTCTTGTCTTTATTTTTAAGGACTTACAGAATAATTTACATTTTTATTCTTCGAAAATGCTTCTGTTATCCTCATGACTAATTAATTTGAACATGAGTTTTATAAAAGAGGGCCCTTTTATATTTTGACACTTAATGAAGAAGACGTCTCAACCTCATAATGGTGTTAACATACGATAAAAGAAATAGGGAAACCCATGTTTCTTTGAAATAACTTTGACAAGTTGTTATTGGAACTTATAATACTTTACATGTATTTGAAGTACATCTATAACTTTCTCATAACTGTTTTTCTTGTAACATATTTTTACAAAAGAGGAATAATAGATACGAGGTTTTTTCTTATAACCCGTTTTAGTATATGGCCTTTACCCTAATTATAGTGAGGTTTTTTCTTTAGCCTTAGCTCGTGGCTCCATCTCGTGACTTTTACTCTACACTTGACTCTTTTATGCTTGATTTTCCCTCAATCTTCTTTGCCTTCTTTAAACACATGTCTATGTATATTATGTAGTCCCCCAAGTGTTTGAGTAGCTAACCTGCCTGTTAACTCATGCTTATGTAATATATTACGTAAAGGGTAGGTAGTTACTACAACAATATGATGACACTGAAAGTAAGGTCTTAACTTTCTAGATGCCATGATTAACGCAAGTGCAAGTTTTTCTAACTGAGGATACCTCGTCTCCGCATCCAACAAAGATTTACTAACATAATAGATAGGGGATTGTTTATCTTGTTCTTCTTAGACCAAAACAATGCTTACCGCAACTTCCGAAATAGCAAGGTAAATGAGTAGTTTTTCCCCAGCCTTTGGTTTTACCAGCAAAGGTGGATTTATAAGTACGTTTTCAAATTCCTGAGTGCCTGTTGACATTCCTCATTCCATTCAAAATGATCCTGCTTCTTAAGGGCTGAGAAGAATTTAAAACACTTCTCTGATGATCTAGAAATGAATCTTCTCAAGGCTGCAATTCTTCCTGTTAATCTTTGAACTTCTTTCTTGTTTGAACGTATATCAGGAATTTCCTCAATGGCCTTAATCTGTGTAGAATTCACTTCAATACCACGTTTAGAAACAAGAAAACCCAAAAACTAACCTGAAGCAACACCAAATGCACATTTTTCAGGAT
This sequence comes from Nicotiana tabacum, assembly GCF_000715075.1. Lineage (NCBI taxonomy): Eukaryota > Viridiplantae > Streptophyta > Magnoliopsida > Solanales > Solanaceae > Nicotiana > Nicotiana tabacum. Next base: position 156,329,413 of record NC_134090.1, on the reverse strand, counting down.
TTAACTTCATATTAAATTTGCGCAAAATTAAAAATGTGTCAGATAAGTGTGATATGTGATCTTTTGAGTAGTACGTTTTAACAAGCATATCATCTATATATATCTCCATAGTCTTTCCTAAATACTTTTGAAACCTTTTGGTAACTAATCTCTGATACGTTGCACCTGCATTCTTTAGACCAAAGGGCATTACTTTATAACAGTAAGTCCCCCTGTCTGTTATGAATGAAGTTTTTTCTTCATCTCCCGGATCCATTTTAATCTGATTATAACCTGAATATGCATCTAAAAAACTTAATAGTTCGTGACCTGCAGTTGCATCAATCAATTGATCTATATGTGGCAGTGGAAAAGAATCTTTAGGGCGGGCTTTGTTAAGATCTGTGTAATCTACACAAACCCGCCACTTACCGTTCTTCTTTGGAACTACAACAGTGTTAGCTAACCAATTAGGATACTTTACCTCTCGAATGGAACCAATTTTTAGCAATTTTTGGACTTCTTCTTGAATCACCTGATTCTTGAAAGTTCCTTGCTTTCTTTTCTTTTGCTTCACAGGAGGGTATGATGGATCTTCATTTAGTTTATGGGTCATCACCTCCGGTGGTATTCCTGTCATGTCGGAGTGGGACCAAGCAAAGCAGTCCACGTTAGTTTTCAAATATTCAATTAACTTACCTTTCATACCTTGGTTAAGATTGGCTCCAACATAGAATTTTTTATCAGGCCATTGAGCAAATAACACGACATGCTCTAATTCCTCTATCGTTGTTTTGATATTTTCATTCTCTTCTGGTTCTTGAATTGTATCAGGCCTTGAGTCTACATCTGTTTGCCCTTGTTCAGTTGAGGTTTGTGTTGTGATGTCGTCATCTGCCTTCTGTGATTGCTATTTGCCTTCACTTCTCGTGCTTGTATCTGCAACGAAGTTGATAGCCCTGGATATATGTTGATCTCCACGAATTTGACAGATTCCCCATGGCGATGGAAATTTAATAACTTGATGCAAGGTTGAAGGAACAACATCCATTTCGTGGATCCATGGTCTCCCAAGAATCATGTTGTAAGCCATCTCCATGTCTACTACCTGGAACATTGTATCTTTGATGACCCCTTTAGCAAATGTGGTGAGTGTTACCTCTCCTTTCGTGACAACACTGGAATTATCAAATCCAGATAGAGTACGCGCCTTTGGTATTACTCTATCTTCAGCTTGCATCTCACATAATACTCTTAGCAAAATAATGTTCACGGAACTACCTGGATCAATCAAAACTCGTTTCACATTAGTATCATGTACAATTAAAGATATTACCAGTGCATCGTTATGAGGGGTTAATACGCCATCTGCATCTACGTCATTGAATGTAATATTGTCTTCCTCTAAAACATGTTTCACCCGTTTCCCTTTGGTAATTGTTACTTTGCAAATTTTGTTAGCTGCAGTATATGATATACCATTGACGTCTTCACCCCCACTTATAACGTTAACAATTCTTTTGGGGGAAGGTGGTTTTGGAGGCTCCTGCCTGTTCTTCATGTAAGCTTGCTTTCCTTTCTCACTGAACAACTCAGTAAGATATCCTTGTTTTAATAAATGATCAACTTCACTTTGTAAAAATCTGCAATCTGCTGTTTTATGCCCGTGGTCATTATGAAACTCGCACCAATGGTCAGGGTTGCGCCTGTTTGGATTCGATCTCATTTCCTTTGGCCATCGAACCTTATCTCCCATGCTTTTCAAAACAACTACAAGCTCAGAGGTGCTGACGTTGAAGTTGTAACCACCGAATCTCGCTTTTAAATTGCTATCATCATCTCATGACTCATAGTTGTTTCGCTCATTTCTGAATCTTGATGAAGAACCTGATTCTCTGTTTCTTGATCTGTGATCGTACCTTTGATTATCCTGCTTTGACCGTGAGTCTTTTCCCGCAGGTCCCATATAAGGCTCGTACCTGTTTTTATCGGATCTTTTTTCGATCTCCACCCGTCTCGAAATTATCTTTTCTTATTTTTGAAATCGTGGAACAATATCTTCCTCAATCCTCAACTTCGTGCTATACCTGATATAAACATCATTCTACGTTGTAGCTGGGAATTCTCGAAGGCTTTCCTTGAGTTTCCTTGTAGCTTCCGAACTTTTTTCATTCAAATTACTTATGAAAGCTATCGCTGCTCAGTTGTCAGGTACACGTGGCAATGTCATTCTTTCACGTTGAAATCTGTCCACGAATTCTCTAAGCAGTTTAGAGTCCCCTTGCTTGATTTTTTAAAAATATCCTCCATTATTTTCTCTACTTTTTGAGCTCCCAAGTGTGCTTTGATGAAAGAATCTGCAAGCTCAGCAAAAGAATTTATAAAATTTTCGGGTAAAAGAGAATACCATGTTAACGCTCCTTTGGTGAGTGTTTCACCAAATTTTTTGACTAATACTGATTCAATCTCCTACTTAGTCAAATCGTTGCCTTTTACGCCCGTTGTGAATGCAGTCACGTGATCTCGTGGGTCTGTTGTTCCATCATACTTTGAAATATCAGACATTTTGAACTTTTTTGGAATTGGGAGTGGAGCAGCACTTGGCTTCTAGGGTTGTTGCAAATATCTATCCATATCTACCCCTTTGATTATGGGCGGCACTCCGGGTATCTGCTCTATGCGCTCACTTTGCTCCTTGAGCTGTTTCTGCAAGGTTAGTACTAAATTTTGTAAATCGGAATTAATTACATTACCTAGCTCTCTCTCCTGTGATTTACTGGGAGTTCCACCGCTGCCTGAGTTAACAAGCCCGGAACGAGGGTTTTCCACAGTGTTATTATTTGGAGTAGGCGTGGGTGTTGCAACAAGTAACTGGTTAACAAGTGCCTCAACAACTTTGCTGACCTGAGCAACAATTAATTTCTGCAAAGCTTCATCAACAGCTTCAACATTTTCAAATTGAGCATACTCGTTTATTTGAGACCCATTAGGAGAACCCTCACGAGATTGTCGTGGAGAGTCTTGCGGAGTAGGAACTTGAGTGTTAATATTCTCTGGATCTCCCTGACTTTGTTGGTTCTCTTGGTTTCCTTGAGTGTTGTCATTGTTATTCGACATAATTGATGCAACATGGAAGGTTAAGTGAAAAGAAAATAGGTTATCAGATTCCCGGTAACAGAACCAATTTGTTTAACCAAAAAATGAAATTTTAGTCAAATCTAGAATTTAGAAGAACACGGGTTAATGATAATCAAAAGAATATGTAAAAGAAAGTAATTTGGGGTAACCAGAGTATAATCATGAGAAAAACAAGTAAACCAAAGTATATTCCAATAGTATCTCATGTCCCTACAATTGATCAGATACCTCCCTTTTATAGATATCTTGAAGATATGTGTTTTACCCAAATCATAATGAGGCTATTTTGAATAATTAAAGACATTGAATGCTACGTTACATAATCATTATATTCAATACAAATTCTCTAACGTATTCAGCATTTATTGCTTGTCAAATTCTGTATCTGCAGTTTTTACTATGGTCAGATTCATTCCTTTTGATTCTTGGATATAAATGACTTAAATAGGTATGGGCACTGAATCCCTTGAATGGTCACCCATGCCTCTTCCTTTGCCTTTGCTCGTTTCTATTGCTGCTCGTGCCTCTTGACTAATTATAATTCTTTGACTATTTGATCAGTCCACGTGTCTCGACATTGTCGCCTTTATATATGAATGCAATTTTTTCCAATACAATAAACTAATACAAGTCATTTCCTCTCTAAAGCTATAATAGATTGTTATTTCTGCTATTATTCTTCATAAAAAAACAATGTAATTCTCACAATAAATATCTTAATAGGTTACATCTAAACATTTATGTACAAGGCCTTCTTAATTATCGATTTGGCGGTACAAAAAGAAAGATCTTATGAAGTATAATCTTTCGATTTACATAAAACATAAAAGTTTGGTAAACAGTTATCATACTTTGTGTTTCGTATTTGTTTACCTACATTGTCGTTATTTAAATATCTATACTCTATAAAATAAATATTGCAAGTACTACAGATGACAACGTCTATGATAATAAGTCATATAATTCCATTGATAAAACAATCTCTAAGTTAATTTGATTCTTTAAATGAATTTGGATACTCTGGTTTTTTTTACTAAGCAAATTGAAATATTGTCTAACATGAATACTAGAACTATATTTAATCAAAATAAACTAACAATATTCTATAAAATAAATAATACTAATTGATACTAATAACTACTATTCAAGTAAAGAATTGTGATTACATGATATTTATTCATTAGCTACTACGAATAGGCAAAAATAAAATAAACAAACTACTCAATCATCTTTAACCACGGATCCATCACCGATTAAGTGGTCTATTTTTCCATCAGGATGCTCAAAAAAGTCTGTCACATCTAAATGTGTGGTGTCAAATTCATTGTAATAGACAAAATTAGCTTCGGGACCTTTATTCTTTAGAGATGCTTGATAAAGCTCAAACAAATGTCTTGGTGTACGATAAATATTTGCCAAATGCCCTTTTCCATCACAACGATAGCATTCAATTTCTGAACCATTTGCCTTTGGCTTCTCAACTTTCCCTTTCCACTTTTGGTGGTTATTTTTCTTTGGGGGGATGGTTAACACAAGAAAAATTTCTTCCTTGTCCACGGCCACGGCCACGACCACGAATAGGGACACGACCTTTTCCACGCTTAGCATAGTGGGAATACACCTCATCCACTTCAGGCGATGGTGTAGACCCACTGGGTCGATTATCGTGATTTCTCATGAGGAAGTTATTGTTTCGTTCGGCCACAAGGAGAAGAGAAATCAACTCAGCATACTTCTTGAAACCTTTCTCTCAGTATTGCTGTTGTAAGACCATATTGGAGGCATGAAACGTTGTGAACATTTTTTCAAGCATATCATAGTCAATGATACTATCTCCACAGAGTTTCAATTTAGAAATAATTCTGAACATTGCAGAATTATATTCAGAAACAGACTTAAAATCTTGGAGCCTTAGATGAACTCACTCATATCGTGCTTGTGGAAGAGTGACTAACTTTAAGTTGTCATATTTTTCCTTTAAGCCATTCCACAAAACAAGTGGATCTTTGAGTGTGAGATATTCTATTTTCAACCCTTCATCAAGGTGATGATACAGGAAAATCAAGGTCTTAGCGCAGTCTTGGGTAGATCCTTTATTTTTATCTTTAATGGTGTCTTCAAGACCCGTTGCATCTAAATGGATTTCAGCATCAAACACACATGTCATATAGTTCTTACCCGAAATTTCAAGAGCAACGAACTTTCTTTTCATAATATCAGTTATAATTAAAAGAGGGGAAAAGTTATACCTTAATCTTCTCAAAGGGCTTCTTGAGACGGTAAAGTCTCATGCTGATAACGTGAAATAAAACAATAAGGAAAAGAATAATATTGCAAGGAAAAGAGCAAGGTAATTCTTATTGAATTTTTGGGATGATTTACAATGAGGTAAACCCCCTCTATTTATAGGGGGAAATGACTTAGACATTCACTCTAAGTACAATGCTATTCATAACAATAATTAAATAGTCCTTACTTTCTTGTCCAACGTACCACATCGACAAGCAACCTAGGCAAAGAAATATTTATATATCAGCGATGCACTGAATGGATACGATCTTACTTGAACAGGATCTGTTCTATAGGCTCGTACCACTGTATCCTTGAGTTCTAAGGAGATAGAAAACCAAGTCAGCCCCAACCTCGGTGCGGTGATATGGTCTAATGGTTGTTTGACAGACCCTTCAATCTTTTTTGCTATACCTTTGTTTGCTTTGAAAAATCAAAATGTAGGCGCAGACTTCACTCAAGATCAGTGTTGGCATATGTTTTTTACTTGGAACGAAGATGATCTCTTGGTACATTTGCTGTTCGGAAACTGAATTAGGACAACTAATGACTATGGAAAGATTCAATAGAGAAATATTCATGATTTTTTTACTAATTTCTTCTTCTAATACAAATAAAAGATTCACAAGGAAGATGCATAGTCTGAAGTCTGGAATACTGTTTATGAAGAGGTCGAATAACGCAGTAATTGTGGAGTTGTCACGCATCGTTTAGTGAAGAAGATAAAATAGTTGTGAGGATATATTATAACAGAGGACCACAGAAAAAATATACTTACTTGGGCGGGGTAAATGGGTGATTAGAAAGGCCCATATCCTACGCTGGTGACCTTCATTGCACTTTGGATGGGTGCCCGCCTAAGGTCGACCCAAATAGTCGAACCTATGTGATAATTTGTAGTAGTGAGGAGTTGCCTTCGTGCAGCCCCTACCCAATCCAAAGCCCAATTATTTTTTGAGTGCCTCATTAACAGATCTATTAATTGGCTTGAGCACACATTCTCAACTCCACTCTTATAGTGATGTCCTGAGTTTTGGAAGGGCTTTAGGGATTTCTTCTCTATTCACTTGTACGCAAAATTGTGTCTTTCTTTTTCTGTAAAAAAAAGAAAAAATAAAAAATTCTATATAATCTCGTTGAGGGTTTGATTAAGGGTGTCAATGGATATTTAAAAGTCGATTAAACCGATCGAATTGATTTTTAGGTTTCTTTTAATAAAACCATTGGTTTTTATATAAATCTATAACCATACCGATAATTAGGGTAGGTCTTTTATTTTATGAAAATAAACCGAAAAGTACCGAACCGTACTAAATAAACTTACATGCGAAAAATATATTTATATATTAAGTTTAAAAATAATAAAACATTAAATTTTCCTTTGGCTTTGGAATTATGAAAGCCGTTACAGGTTAACAAGTAATTAAACTCAAATTCTTAATTCCCAAACCTATTATACTACTCCTATTGAAACTAAGGGTCTCTTTGGAAGGCCACCCGATTATTGGAATTGGTGTAATTACTAGGATAGTAATTACACAATGTAGTAATTACGAAAACCTATTTATTTGTCATAACGTAATTACAGTATAATTACAAGTATATTATTTGGTAGCACTAGTATAATTAGACAATTAGATTAAATTTTAAATGAAGTAATTATCAAAACCATAAAGTTAATATAATAAATATATGCATATAAATAATTTTTTTTATAAGTATAAATAATATTAAATTTGGTACTTAGGATGCATATTTGTGAGACCCCATATTTTTTCTTTTTCTGTTACGTATATTACGTAACGTGGCGTGGTTATATTAGGTATATATGATTGGGTATAACACATTGGGAGAATAAGAATGAAAATGTGTGGTAATATCAAGGAAGTAAAATAAAGCTGTAGGTCAAAGGAATCCCTTAAACAAAGGTTCGTGGTTAAAGAAATGGCTCGGGTGGCACCCCGCGCGTTTAGAAGGTTTAAGTTAATTTACACATGTGGGATAAGACCAAGAGTGTTTAATATGATAAGAATAATGTGTTATGAGGTATTATAATATCACACTGGTCACATGTTAAGTTTTGGAATCAAGCAAGTTGCGAAATAAAGGTCGGCAAAAGTTAGCGAAAATTTCTCTAATAAATTTTCTAAACTTTGGATCAAATGTATCAGATCATTTCTCCCAATATATAAAGAGTTTTGAGACCACAACCTATCGAATCTAATGTCTACGAGTCTAGTTCGCAACCAAAAATACCTCACATCAATCCGACATCGTAGTAAAATGTTATGACTATTTTACCACGGACTGTCCAGGCTGAAATCGGGCCGCGGACCGGGTCGGGTCAAACAAGTAGTATAAGTCGGCAAATTCGACTTTTCAGACCTAAAAACATTTAATTTTCGTCCGAAAACAAAAAGAAAGCTGAAGAGAAGGTTGCATGGTGTTCTTGAGTGATTAAGGTGTGTTTTTAACGATTTCTACCGTTAAAGTTTGCCCCCGTGCCTAGAAACGCAATCTTTACGCTTTGCAATCATTTCCCCCTTCTATTAGCTGTGTTTGGAGCTATTATTGGAAGATAGAAATTTGTTGTTCTTGCTGGTTCTTCAGGATTTATATTTGGTTTTCCAAGGTAATCATCTTGGGACTCTTTTATGATTGTTTTTACAAAGTTCTACGGACGTTTCGTCAAGTTAGGGTCATATAGCAAATCTGCAAATTTAAACTCAATTATGAACTATTTATAGGTGCATATAAGCTGCATATATATAGTTTTTTCGAAGCTTAGGACGTAAGGAATAACTTTCGTGAAGGAACTACAGGCATTCAGACGTTCGTTGGAGAGGTATGTTAAGGCTAAACTTTGTCCTTCCTTTTAGCACGAATTCTAGGAAATTTCTAAGACGTCAAATGTGATATTTTACTATTCTATTGCTAGAAAGACCTTCTGTGAAAGGCATTGGGATCGTAGCTGAAGTATTTTCATGATGCTATTAGGTTGATATTCCACTCGTTCGGTTAAATAGGGTATTCGACATCTATATATGTCATTTGTTCGGCTTTCTTAACTATATGTCCATATATGTGAATTCTTACTCGTCTTTGGGTTGTGTGACTAGAAAATAAAGGCATTTAGTATTTGTGATCAGTCTTTCTCCCTTGTTAAAGTGTATCTTAAAATCTCTAAAGTGACACGTCGATTTCCAAAAATCTAAAATATAATTTTTATGTTTAAATTACTAAAACACTTGATTTTTGAAATACTTTCTTTTACTAAATATCAAGATATCAGGTATAAGGACTAAGTGAAGCACCTTAAGCTTTTTATAAACATCTTTAGAGTTAAGTTATCTTTCTAAAAATCGAGTTAAGTTTTTAAGCTTACTCAAAAGAAAAAGAAAACATATGAGGTTCCACGAGAAAATTGTATGCGATACGAAGATGATTATGAGATTATGAGAATAAGAGTACCTATGAGCCAAGATTGGCTAAGTTCTTGTTATCTCCTATTATGTGCATTCAAAGTTCATATCATATATGGCATATTATGCATGGACTTCGAGCTATAATCGGAGGTAAGAGGCCTATTTGCCCGAAAAACTATATATATTGTACAGATGGCCACAGGTTGGCAATATGATGCCGGTTAGCTACCGGAAGAGATCGCCATTGCTAGCATTTGCTTGGGTATGTCATGCATTTGCATCAATATATATGTATTCACGACATACGATTACACAAGCATACCATGCATATTTGATTACTATGAGGTCGGATGTCGTCCATGGAGGCTATCAGAGTTTCAGTGTCACGTGGTATCTCTATTACTTTTTTTTTACATCAGCTATGTATGATTCTACTTTTTGCCTTACATACCAATACATTTTTATTCGTACTGATGTCCCGTTGCCTGGGGACACTGCATTTTTGTTTCATGCGTGCAGGTCCAGGTAGGGACTCTGATCGATCCCTCCGCTAGGTTTTCGAGGTTCAGTTGTGAGTTGGTAAGCTCCACCTCTTCCTGGAGCTTTCATAAGATGGTTACTTTTGTTGTACAGTTTGGGTATATTCGGGGCCTTATCTCGACAGTGCTTATGACACTCTTAGAGGCTATTGTGGACATAATATTTTGGGTTTCTTTTTGCAGCTTTCAGTCTCCAGCCTATAGGCTTGGCATGTATATATATGTGTGTCGGCATGTATGTCTCCAATCGCGGCCTCGTCGGCCAGCTAGTACTTTATTATTTTGGCTCGTCTACCTTTGGTTATATGGCTTATTTTTATTCAGGTCATGACCTTAATGGTCCAGGCTTAGTATTTCAGATGTTGTGCTACCCGATCTGTTGGGCCCCTAGTTTAGTTAGCTAGTATTCCTAGTGGCTAACTCGATCAAATACAGTATCGAGTGCCAGTCGTGCCTCCACTAGTTTGGGGCGTGACAAGCTTGGTATCACAGCAGGTCGTATCCCAGGGAGTCCACAAGTCGTGTCTAGTAGAGTCTTGCTTATGGGTGTGTTGTGCACCACACTTATAATCAGGAGGCTATGAGGCATTTAGGAATGGTTACATTTCTTTAAATTAATAAATCGTGCTATAGAGCGAAGTTATAAGAACATATGAAATCTAAATCGTGCTTTGTGTTTCTTATCTAACAGGCTACCTACGCTCAGGAGATGGCACATCGAGAGATAGGTATGGATCCAGGGGAAGGTACCAGTCATTCCCCACCAGGTCAGGGGGATAGATTTCCCTTAGAGGCACATAGTGAATCTCCAGTACCCCTAGTTTCAGCTTCCCCAGCACTTGTTGGAGCCTAGGGAGATGCAGTACTCCCAACCTCACCAGTTCCATTAGTACCTGAGGTAGCTAGAGACATAGGACCTCCAGCACCTGTTGTTCCCCCATCAGAGACCGGGGAGCAGATGATGAGGGAGGCAGTTCAGTTGCTGACTAGGATGGTTTCTATTCATGAGCGACAGCTAGAGTCGGGAGAAGATTCCCGGAGAGACTGGACAGGAAGCTCGACGGTACGAGAGTTTATTCACTTGGCCTCTCCATTATTTACAGGATCCAGTTCCACTGAGGATCCCCAGGACTTTATAGACCAATTGTATAAAGTATTGAGGGTGATGCATGCCTTCGTCACCGAGGCTGTGGAGTTGGCTTCTTTTCAACTACGTGATGTAGTCGTTCTATGGTATGAGGCATCGGAGAGATCTAGAGGACCTAATGCTCCTCCAGCAGAGTGGGAGGACTTCTCTAAGGTTTTTTTAGCCCATTATTTGCCACGGGAGGTTCGGGAGGCTCATCTTGACCAGTTTCTTAACCTGAAGCAGGGGGATATGAGTGTGAGGGATTATAGCCATAAGTTTAATTCTTTGGCAAGGTATGCACCAGATATCGTACGTACCATGAGGGATAGAGTTCATCATTATGTGGATGGTTTGGGGGATAATCTGATTAGAGATTGTAGGGTAGCATCCCTATCGGATGATGTAGATATTTCCGACATACAGGCTTTCGCTCAGACTACAGAGGACCTTTCTCGTCGGATTCATGATACTCATAGGGATATGGAGCAGAGTAAGAAGGCTCGTACTACGAGGTCTTATAGGGAGACACTGGGTGATTTTAGGCCCCCACTCCATCGATATCCACCTCGGTCAGCAGGTAGTTTCCCACCATAGATGTAGGGCCAACGGTTTGATCGATATATTTAGTCAGGACCGGGGTAGAGCTTAGGCCAGCCTGAGGGCCTTCGACAGGAGCATTCCGCACAAATGAGATAGCCTACTCCTCTATGTACTCAGTGTGGTAAGTTGCACACCGGGTAGTGTAGACAGAGTTCGAGTTCATGTTATCATTATGGGCAGACATGACATTTTATTAGTCGGTGCCCGGGGTTAGGCAGAGGTGCACCAGCTCAGCCTTCAGGATCCACAATAGCTTCTTCTCCCTCAGTCCGTGCTCCTTGACCAGGTCCACAGTGTACTCAGGGCCGTGGTAGGGGGAGAGGTGGAGGAGACACCTCAGGTTCTAGTTGTGGCCAGAATCGCTTTTATGCACTCACAGGCCGACAGGATTTAGAGGCATCCCTAGATGTTGTCACAGGTATATTGACAATACATTCTCATGCCATTTATGCATTGATAAATCCCGGCTATAAATTTTCATATATTACTCCATTTATTGCTGGTAAGCTTGACATGAGATTTGAGTTGTTGCCACAGTCAGTTGAGATATCTACGCCAGTTGGCGACTCTATTGTAGCTAATCATGTCTATCGAGGTTGTACAATGTTAATTAATGACTGTCCAACCTCTGTTGATTTAGTTGAATTGGTTATGCTAGACTTCGATGTCATTATGGGTATGGATTGGTTGGAAGCTTGTTATGTTAATATTGATTGTCGTGCAAAGGTGGTTCGATTTCATTTTCCTGGTGAGTCTGTCCTTAAATGGAAAAGTAATGCAACCACGCCCAAGGGTAAGTTTATTTCATATCTTAGGGCTCGGAAGTTTATTGCTAAAGGCTGTATATACCATCTGGTTCATGTCAGGGATATAGATAAGGAGCCAGCGACTCTTCAGTCGGTTCCTATTGTGAATGAATTCCCGACGGTATTCCCTGACGGGCTTCCAGGAATTCCTCCCGAAAGGGAAATCGATTTTGCTATAGATTTGCTTCTTGATACGCAGCCTATATCCATTCCTCCCTACAGAATGGCTCCTGCAGAGCTAAGGGAATTGAAGGAACAACTGAAGGACTTGCTCGATAAAGGCTTCATTAGGCCAAGTACATCCCCATGGGGTGCTCCGATGCTCTTTGTTCGAAAGAAAAATGGCTCATTGCGGATGTGTATTGACTACAGACAACTAAATAAAGTCATTATCAAGAATAAGTATCCTCTTCCATGGATTGATGACTTGTTCGACCAGTTACAAGGTGCCAAATGCTTTTCGAAGATCGACTTGCGATCCGGTTATCATCAGCTATGAGTCAGGGATATTGATATCCCAAAAACAGCATTTAGGACGAGGTATGGCCATTTTGAATTCCTTGTCATGTCTTTCGGGCTTACAAATGCCCCAGAAGCCTTTATGGATCTTATTAACCGGGTATTCAAACCATTCTTGGATGAATTTGTGATTGTGTTTATTGACGACATCCTGATATATTCACGATCGGAAGCCGAGCATGCAGAACACTTGCGAGCTGTATTGCAGACTCTCTAGGACTACATGTTATATGCTAAATTCTCTAAATGTGAATTTTGGCTAACTTATGTAGCTTTTCTTGGTCATGTTATTACCGGTGATGGTATCAAGGTTGATGGCCAAAAGATTGAAGCTGTGATGACTTGGCCGAGGCCCTTGAATCCGATAGAGGTTCGTAGCGTTTTAGGCTTGGCAGGATATTACCGAAGGTTTGTGGAGGGATTTTCCTCAATCTCTACACCATTGACGAAACTGACACATAAGGGAGCTAAGTTTCAGTGGACTGAGGCATATGAACAAAGTTTTCAGGAGCTAAAGAAAAGGCTTACGACGACACCTGTCTTGACTCTTTCGGATGGCACCGAGGGTTATGTTGTATATTGTGATGCCTCGAGAATTGGCCTAAGTTGTGTTCTTATGTAGCATGGTAAGGTTATTCTGTACGCCTCCAGACAATTGCGGAAACATGAACAGAATTATCATACGCACGATCTTGAGTTAGCCGCAGTTGTCTTCGCCCTAAAGATTTGGCGGCATTATCTATATGGGGTTCATATTGATGTTTTCACCGACCACCAGAGCCTTCAGTATTTATTTAAACAGAGGGAGCTGAACCTACGACAAAGAAGATGGCTAGAATTACTAAAGGACTATGATGTTGATATTTTATATCATCCCGGCAAAGCTAATATTGTTGTTGATGCCCTTAGCCGGAAGTCCATGGGCAGTCTAAGCCATGTTGAAGCTGATAAGGTCAAGATGACCAAATATCTATGCCAGCTAGCTAGTTTGAAGGTGCGTTTGGTAGACGCAGAGGGTGGACGCATTCTCGTTCAGAATACAGCAAAATCTTCGTTTGTTACTGAAGAGAAAGAGCGACAACACGAGGATCCTGAGCTTATAAAACTGAGGGAAAGTATTCTACAGCAGCGACAACCTTTATTTGAGCTAACTGGAGATGGAGTCCTTAGATACCAGGGCCGCTTATGTGTATCGATAGTCGGAGAGCTCCGCGCCAAGATTCTTTTGGAGGCCCATTATTCTAGATATGCAGTTCACCCCGAAGCGACAAAGATGTATCGGGAACTTCGACAGATCTATTGGTGGAATGGAATGAAAAGAGATATCGCGGAGATGGTAGCCCAATGTCCCAACTGCCAGCAAGTTAAAGCTGAACATCAGAGGCCTGGAGGCCTAACTCAATATATTGAACTTCCATTATGGAAATAGGACATGATAAATATGGACTTCATCACTAGTTTGCCTTGCACTCCACAGAGGTATGATTCTATTTGGGTAATTATTGATAGGCTTACAAAATCTGCTCAGTTCCTGCCAGTTAGGATGACATATTCAGCCGAGGATTATGCCAAGCTTTACATTCGAGTGATTGTTCTCCTTCACGGAGTACAATTATCTATTATCTCTGATCAAGGGGCTCAATTTACAACACATTTTTGGAAATCTTTTCAGAAGGGTCTAGGCACGTAGGTAAATCTTAGCACCGCTTTTCATCCACAAACTAATGGACAGGTAGAGCATACTATTCAGACAGTTGAGGATATGTTACATGCTTGCGTGCAAGATTTTAAAGGAAGTTGGGATGATTATCTACCTCTTATTAAGTTCGCTTATAATAACAGCTTCCAAGCTAGTATTCAGATGGCCCTTAAGAAGCACTATACGGGCGGAAGTGTAGGTCGCTGATCGGTTGGTTCGAGGTCGGGGAAGCAGAGTTGCTAGGTCCTAATTTAGTCTAGCAAGCAATAGAAAAGGTAAAACTTATTAGAGACCGGCTGCATACAGCACAAAGTCGGCAGAAGTCTTATGCAGATGTTCGACGACGAGACTTAGAGTTTGATGTAGAAGATTGGGTTTTCCTGAAAGTATCGCCTATGAATGGCGTCATGCGATTTGGAAAGAAGGGGAAGCTCAGCCCCAGGTATGTTAGACCGTATAAGATTATTCGGAGGATTGGCAGGGTGGCGTACGAGCTTGATTTGCCTTCAGAATTGGAAGCAGTCCATCCTGTGTTTCATGTATCTATGTTGCGGAAGTGCATTGGAGATCCTTCACGTATTACACCCATGGAGGATATTCACATTGCTGAAGACTTATCTTATGCAGAGGTACCATTAGCTATTTTAGATTGGCAGGTAAGAAAGCTTCTAACTAAATAAGAGGGAGTATTTAAATTCCTGAATGTTAATCACTTGTATTTGGGCCTGAGGCTGTAGTATATGTTTTATGCATGTTTGGGCTCGATGTCGTAGTTTATGCTTATGCATGTTTGAGCCCAAGGCTGTAGTTTATGCTTTATGCATGTTTGGGCCCGAGGTCGTAGTTTATGTTTTATGCATTTTGGTCCTGAGGCTGTAGTTATGTATACGTATACTTGGGCCTGAGGCTGTAGCTTGTGCACATATATATTGGGCTCGAGGCTGTAGTTTGTTTAGATAAACAGGTGGTTCATCATTCAGAAGAGGGAGTATTCATAGCCTTACATCTTTTGTTCTGTTATCAGTTATCATTTTAGTTATCAGTTATCAATTATCATTTGGTTTCAGTTTCAGTTTCAGTTGTTATCAATTATCAGTTCTCAGCTCTCAGTTATCAGCTCAGTTTTAGTTTCAACATTTATAGTCCTTTCTTTCAGTTGTTTTACATATCAGTGCAATTCAAATGTACTGACGTCCCTTTCGCCCGAGGCGTACATCTCACGATGCAGGTAATGATTTATAGGTGGACGATTTAGAGTGCTCGGATTCTCATACCATCTATTTGGTGAGCCACAGTTCTTTCGGGGCATTATCATTACTCTATTGTCTTTAGTACTTTAGAGTGAGTATTTATAATACTTCATTAGAGGGCTTCATAGACTAGAGTACATAGCAGGCTTTTCATGTTAAGCAATGTTTGCTACAGATATATTTCAGACTTATATTAGTGTTTCCGCACTTGATTTATATCATTCATACTTTTAGTGTATCAACATGTATTAGTTTATCTTCCGCATTTAGTATGTTATAATATCACATGTTGATTCAGCCAGCTAGTTGGTTCGCTCTTTCATATGTAGTCAGGAACCGGGTGTCGTGTTACGTCCAGGCCCAGGTTCGGGGTGTGACAAATCAGCATTATATCATTTGCAAATAACATAAATCATGGCACCTCCCGTTGAATGTGTCGCGTCAGCACATCCATCGCAAGGGCAAATAAAAATGGGTTTAGAGTTGATCCCTGATGCAACCCCATCACCACTGGGAAATAATTCGAATCTCCTCTCACGGTCCTTACCTGAGTCTTAGCTACATCGTGCATGTCCTTAATCACCTCTAACGTACACTACCGGGATGCCGCTACCCTCCAGACATCTCCATAGAATCTCCCTAGTACTTTATCGTAGGCTTTTTCTAGGCTAATGAATACCACGTGCAAGTCCTTCTTCCTCTCCCTATACTGCTCCATCAACCTCCTCACAACATGGATAGCTTCTGTAGTCGACTGCCCCGGTATGAATCCGAACTGATTCTCCAAAATAAACACATTCTTTCTCATCCTCCTCTCCACTACTCCTATGTAAAAAAAAACAATGCTGAAAAAATTTGTAATTCTTACCTAGTTTGGAACAACTTTAAATTTTGTAATCCAAGAACTTTTAAGATTTTTGAGGAAATATCTTTAAATGTATTAAACAAGCTTACACATGAGGAAAATACATTATATCTTTGTCCAACTCCAATCAAACTCGTCTACTCAATGAAACTTTTAAGAAGAATCTTTAAAATATAGTTAGAATAAACAATAAGGTAGTTGTAGTTTATTTTGGTCATAGTTGTTGACTTATAAAGACGTTAGAAGAATTAAATACTCCTTCCTTATTTTGGTCAATGGGTGATCAAAAAGACCCATGGCCTAGGTTGGCGACCTCCATTGCACTTTGGAGGGGTGCCAGCCTAAGGTCGGCCCAAGTGGTTGAGTCTACGTCATAATTTGTGGTAGCGGGGTTTGCGTTCGCGCAGCCCCTAACCAATCCTAAGTCTAATTATTTCCCATATTTTTCTCTGTGAACAAGACAACAATGACCTAGAATAAATCTTAAAAAGGGCTTTGTGGATATGTATCTAGTTTATCTCCTCTCTTTGCGTCTGGGCAAATTGTGTCTTTTTCTCTATCGATGACAGCCTATATTGACAAACTTGGAATTTTTGTATAGTTTGGAAAAAGCTTAAAATGAGTAATCCTCGAATTATTTGAATATATTTTATATAAAGTTGCACAATAAAAAAAAGTAGCTTGTCTGTGGGAAAATACATAAGTTCCACTTACGAGCGTTTATCTATCCCCTAAATATATTTGAAGTGAACTATGTATGCAACCAAGTTTTCGGGGATAAATAAATGTTCGTAAAGTTACAGTGTGCAACCGAGTTTAGAGTGGAACTTATGTATTTTCCCTTTGTCTTTTCTACGAATAGCTTGTCTTGTCTAAATCCCATGAATGAATTTTCTGAAAGAAACGTTGAAATATGAACTCTTTAATTTTCAAATAAGAATGCAATATTGGAAAAATAATTACTCAGAAATTGCATAATGCTTCATGCATCCACTAACGTCAGAATTATAACATCTTTCGATGTTGACAAAAACATAGCTTGTGGTTGTCCTTTTTTATATTGATTTATAAAGACAATAAAATAATAATTAAATACTCCTTACATTTTTTGGCCAAAGTACCACATCGACAAGCAACCCAGGCAATGAATTACTTCTTGCCATTTTGGACTATCGGATTAGAATTAGAACTATCAGATTGGATTGCTTCTTACCATTTTGGACAATTATGTCTTTATCGACATTTTCCAACAGATTGAGGTTCAAGATCCTCACTATCTTGCATAATGCTAGATGCAACATTATATGCAAAGACATAATTCACCATTATATCCACTCGATTCAAATTTGTCTCAATATCGATTGGGTTTATTGATAGTTCCTTATTTTATTTAGTCTGAGACTCATTAATTTCCTCATGAATATCAGGATTGGTTAAATCGTGAATTTCTTCATTAGGGTCTTTCGTAGTGTCATATTGAGCATTTGTTTTTCTTTTTCTAAGATTTCGATCCTTAGAACCCAATGGTTTGCCACGCTTTAGGCATGATTTTGACTCATTAGCTATGACACTAGAAGATTGTCCAATAGGAACAACAATACGAATTGGAACATTCTCTGTAGGAATATGTGATTTTATTATACTTTTCAGATCTATAAATGCGTCTGGCATTTGGTTTGCTATTTTCTGCAAATGGATAATATTTTGCACCTTTTTATTTA
Source organism: Nicotiana tabacum (assembly GCF_000715075.1). Taxonomy (NCBI): domain Eukaryota; kingdom Viridiplantae; phylum Streptophyta; class Magnoliopsida; order Solanales; family Solanaceae; genus Nicotiana; species Nicotiana tabacum. Next base: position 156,311,454 of record NC_134090.1, on the reverse strand, counting down.
CAAATAGAGACACGTGGATCAAGATGAGACAATGATGGATTTTTCTACAAAATTTCCCGTTTGATTTCACCAATTTCTCCCCCTAGTTTTGGAAAAAGTATCACATCGAATCGACAGGCTGCAAATCGTGCAGTGAACAAATCCCCCGTTAATATTTCGAGGTAGCGAATAATGGAGAGCGATTCAAACTCAACATATATTCCTGACCTTCTTTGAGGATCCATTTTGGTGCGATATGGCGGTGCTACAAGCACATATACTGCGCATCCAAATATTCTTAAATAGGATATATTAGGTTCATGACCCAAAATTAATTGCAGCGGGGAATATTTATGATAATTTGCCAGTCTGAGACGAACTAGCATTGCTGCAGGCAAAATGGCATCACCCCAAACAGAAGTGGACAACCTCGTTTTCATAAGTAATGGTCTTGCTATTATTTGTAAACGCTTAATCAGAGATTCTCCAAGGCCATTTTGAGTGTGAACATGAGCTACAGGATGTTCCACTTTTATCCCAATTGATAAGCAATAATCATTAAATGCTTGGAATAAAAACTCAATAGCATTATCAAGTCTAATTGACTTAATTGGATTATCAGGAAATTGCGCCCGTAATCAAATTATTTGTGCCATTAATTTTGCAAATGCTGGGTTGCGAGATGACAATAGGCACATATGAGACCATCTAGAAGATGTATCTATTAAGACCATAAAATATCTAAATGACCCACTAGGTGGGTGAATAGGTCCACAAATGTCCCCTTGTATACATTCCAAAAACGCAGGGGACTCAAACCTAACCTTTGTTGGTGATGGTCTAATAATTAACTTGCCTTGATAACAAGAATGCAAGAAAATTCATTATTCAAAAGAATCTTTAGATTCTTTAATGGATGTCCATTTGAGTTTCTATAATCCGTCTCATCATAATTGATCCAGGGTGTCCCAATCAATCATGCCAAAGTACAAAAGTATTGAAATCAATAACCTTTTGATTTACAATAGAATGTGTCTTAATTGCACTAATTTTTGTCTAATACAGACCACAAGATAAAGATGGAAATTTCTCAATAACCCTTTTCTGGCTAGAGATATTCTTGGTAATAATGAGATGTCCAAGATTATTCTCATCTATTGTCTCAATATGATATCCATTTCGGCGGATATCTTTAAAACTCAACAAGTTCCTCTTAGACTTGGAGGAGAACATTGCATTATCTATGATAAGCATTGTTCTCTTAGACAGAGTTATAGTAGCTCTACCAGAGCCTTCAATTAAATTACTTCTACCAGAAATTGTAGTAACATCTGTCTTACACATACTTAAATGAGAGAAATATTTCTTCTCTTTGAATATTATATGTGTCGTACACGGATCAATTAAACAAATATATTTACAATTGAACTTTGATCCAAGTTTGTTTTGTGAGATATCCATATTTGCTTCTCATTGTTTGACATACAAAAGAAATATATGAATAAATATTAGTATTTTTAGAGAAAAGGAAAAATAAACAAAGTTAAATCAATGATTCAATAATGACCTTTTAATGTAATTTCGAGCAAACTCTAATTATGATAAAAATAATTTTTATAAATCAATAACGATTAAGTTGCTTAGATTACACCACTTTCTGGAGAATTAGATAAATACTGCTAAATTCCAATAAAGTATACATGTATAAATGCAGAAACACATATAAATGTTTAACCAAAAAATAAAATTTTAGTCAAAGCTAGAATTTAGAAGAACACGGGTTACTGATAATCAAAAGAATATGCAAAAGAAAGTAATTTGGGGTAACCATAATATAATCAGGAGAAAAATAAGTAAACTAAAGTATATTCCAATAGTATCTCATGTCCCTACAATTGATCAAATACCTTCCTTTTATAGATATCTTGAAGATATGCGTTTTACCCAAATCATAATGAGGCTATTATAAATAATTAAAGACATTGAATGCTACGTTACATAATCATTATATTCAATACAAATTCTCTAACGTATTCAACATTTAATGCCTGTCAAATTCTGTATCTGCACTTTTTACTATGGTCAGATCCATTCCTTTTGATTCTTGGATATAAATGACTTAAATAGGTATGGGCACTGAATCCTTTGAATGGCCACCCGTGCCTCATCCTTTGCCTTTGCTCGTTTCTATTGCTGCTTGTGCCTCTTGACTAATTATAATTCTTTGACTATTTGACCAGTCCACGTGTCTTGACACGTCACCTTTATATATAAATACATTTTTTCCCAATACAGACAGTCCCCCACTTTCTATTTATTCATCAGTTGAATATTTGGGAAGTGGATTTCATTAAAACGAGAATTTTTGTCACCATTAATGCTATGACAAAATTGACGCTTCAATTGTCGCTTCCATTTAATACTCCGTACACGTATCAATTTTTCATTGGTTCTGCAGTTTTTGCAGCCTTTTTCATAATTGTGATTCATTGGTTCTGCAGTTTTTGCAGCCTTTTTCATAATTGTGATCATTCATTCACTGCATTTTTACCTTTGGTGGTCGATTATCGATATAAATATAATTTCTTTCCTTGTCTTTTACCTCATAAAGTTTTATTGAACACTTAATTTCCCAATTCTCTATTTACTTCTTCCTTATATTATTCCTCTTCACTATATCTTCACCAAACCCTCACCCTCGAGAAGTCTCCATTGTTGATTCTTTTCCAAATGCCCCTATTAGGCATAGAAGGGGAGGTAGACTTCGTAGCTTAGGATCTACTCGAGGTGGTTCGTTTATGCCTTCTTCTAGTTCTGGTCCTTCTTTTAAAACCAGAGGTTCCCTTTCTCACAAATCTTCTTCTAGGAGTAAAGAGTCTTCTGAACCATTACACGAGCCTTTAGTAGAAGTGATAGTCCCTACAGAATTATCTTTTTACCATGATAGGGGATCTCTTAGAAACCAGATTTCCGCTTTAGATCGTGTCGATGCTTACCCCACTCAAATTACAGAAGTTTTAACTCCTGTAGTTCGTAAAGACTGCCATTGGAGTAACGATTTTCCCATTATTATCCCTAATCCGAATCAGATAATTACTTCTTATTTAACTGGGTTCTCTTTTGTTTACACATACCTTTTTACTTTAGGGTTCAGACCAGCAATTGACCCAGTCATTCTCGAATTTTGCCATTTCTTCAATGTATGTTTGGGTCAAATTGGTCCGATCATATGGAGGGTTGTTGCCTGTTTAAGGCATTTAGCCACTAAAGCCGAAGTTCCTTTTACTTTCCCTCACTTGATTCATCTTTACTCACATAGGCTTTTTCGCAATGGTGTTTTTACGCTAGTAGCCAGGAGTAAGAGGGTTTTGGTGAGTCCTAAATATGACAAGGACCGCGGCTAGTATGCCCGATTTGTTGCTGCCCCCACTGTTGGTTTAGTGGGTGAGGATAATGTTCCCTTCCCTGAGAAGTGGAATTTTGCACATAAGTCTTTTAACCTTCTCGTACCTTTTTCCTTCAAGTTTACCAACTTCTCTAATTTTGCTTTTGTTTTTTTTAGCTACCATGGGAGTTGTGGGGGATGTTCCCAGTTTTTGTGGTTGGGTAGATAAATTGCTAAAGATCGCACCGATGGATGGTAGGTCTTGGAAAACACTTTCTAACCATTTTGGTTGGAAGGTAAAGACTCATGGTAAGAGTTTATATTTTGTACTTTTCGTGTCTATATTCTCTTTTATTGCTCTAATTTCTATCCTTCTTTTTATCAAGATTTGCTATTCGAGGAGTTACCGCTGAAGCAATTGCAGCCTCTCGTGTCTCCTCGGGAACCCGTATCTCTTTAGAAAGAGCCCGAGAAATAGTTTTGGGTTTTTCTTCTGCAAAAAGGAAAGCTGCAGAAGAAGAAGATTCTGAAGAAGAGGGAGATAAGGGCTCCCTGGTGAAGAGGCCACGAGTTAGGAGACGCATCGTCTCTGATGACGAAGCTGAAATGTCGGTTTCTCTTACCGAACCTGTTGAAACCATAATAACAATTCCTGACGATGATGTCACTCCCCACGATACTCGTGAGTCTATTGACCAACTTTTTATCAGCGGATTTGGCCGTGAAGATGTAGGGCTTGTTTTAGACGAAATACCCTTATCTTCTTTTTCAACTCCCATGCCTGTGGTTCCTTTTTTACCGGCCCCAGCTATTTCCGTTCCTTCTTCTACTGCTTTCACCTTTTCTCCGGCTCCTCCTTTGACTATTCCCCCTCCTATCGTTCATCATATAGAAGTGGGCTCTTCAAGTAGAAGTGCCGCTATGAGGAGGGTAACTATTGAAGTTCCTGCCGAGAGCAGCCTTTTGAGAAAGTCAGGTCAGGCAGATGTATGGTTGGAGCCTTTAATTGGCCCAATTGGAAAAGCCAAGTTGGAGAGTCATAGTTCCCTGACTTTAATGAATGATATCGTGCATGCTACTTTGAAGGTATTTTCGTTCTCTTCCTTTTTTGCTTTATAATTTGACTATCTTTGAGGATTCTTATTTCATTTTCCCCTTTTTAGGCTAACCTTATCGGCACAGAAATGATGAAAAGAATCCCCCTCTTGGAGAAGATAGCACGTGACTCTCATTTGGAAGCAATCAATTGGAAGGAGCAATTTGAGAGTGCACAGATTGATATAGAAGACTTACAAGAGAGCAAGAATACCTTAGAGCAGTGAGTGCAGGCTTTAACTTCAGAATTGGCGGTTGCAAAAGCTTCTTCAAGCCAAGCAGAAAAAGAAAAAGAACGTCTCGAGTCCTCCTTCTCAGAGCAACTATCTAAAGCTAGTGAAGAGAATAGAGAGTTGAAATCTCTTTTGGATCAAAAAGAAGTTTACGCTGGGGAGCTCGTGCAAAACTTGACTCAAGCACAAGAAGACCTCAGAATCTCTGCTGATAAGGTGCGTGCTTTAGAATGCTCCCATGCCTCTCTTCAAGCTTCTCACAACTCCACCTTGGCTGAAAATGAACAGCTAAAGAATGAGATCGTTGATTGGGAAAGGGATTATGAGATCCTTGAAGAAAAATCTGTTGTTGAGACAAGTTGGGCATTTTTGAATTCTCGTCGTGATACCCTACTTGAAGCTGGCCAAGAAAACTTCAACCTGGAGTTGGAGTTAGCTAAGATCAATGAAACCATTGAAAATGATCAACAAACTCAGGACTTCCCTTCTCCCGTGGCTGAAGCTCCCGTGAATGTTGAAGCTGATACGGGTATCCCAATTCTTTCAAGCCCAATCGAATCTGTTGCTACAAGCCAAATTGAAACCGCATCTGTTGATGTAGCTGCCCAAATTGAACCCGCTGTTGTTGATGCTTCTGCATCAGTTCCACAAACTTCTCAATGACCGGTTTTAATCATGTGAGTGATTTTGTTTTTGTTTTGGAAAACTATAATCAGACCCTTAACTTTATTTGAGTGTTGATTTTGAAATCGTAAAGTCCCCAAGTCTTTTATGGGGCAATCTATATAAAAAATCTCATAGTTTTATGACTAAGTTTGTCCTTAGTCTTAGATTTTTACATATTAAGAAGTTCTTCATGTTACTATTATAAACTTTTGTTTTCTTTATTCTTGCCTTTATTTTTAAGGACTTAAAGAATAATTTACATTTTTATTCTTCGAAAATGCTTCTGTTATCCACATGACTAATTAATTTGAACATGAGTTTTATAAAAGAGGGCCCTTTTATATTTTGACACTTAATGAAGAAGACGTCTCAACTTCATAATGGTGTTAACATACGATAAAAGAAATAGGGAAACCCATGTTTCTTTGAAATAACTTTGACAAGTTGTTATTGGAACTTATAATACTTTACATGTATTTGAAGTACATCTATAACTTTCTCGTAACTATTTTTTTTGTAACAAATTTTTACAAAAGAGGAATAATAGATACGAGGTTTTTCCTTATAACCCGTTTTAGTATATGGCCTTTACCCTAATTATAGTGAGGTTTTTTCTTTAGCCTTAGCTCGTGGCTCCATCTCGTGACTTTTACTCTGCACTTGACTCTTTTATGCTTGATTTTCCCTCAATCTTCTTTGCCTTCTTTATACACATGTCTATGTATATTATGTAGTCCCCCAAGTGTTTGAGTGTTGAAGGCTCCATCTCGTGACTTAATAGTTCTTCTCATTTGGTCCTTTTCCTGAAAAGGAAAAACATACAGGACTCGGAGGGGCGATTATAGATGAAGACTGCATAACCCGTTTTTATTTCTATCAGAATAATTGTAACTCTAGGCCAGGGATTTTAGGTTACTCCGTGTGCCTTACAGGTCATGACTCATCATTTAGTACAGGTTAGCTTTTTGCCTATCATCTAAAATCGTTAGTAAACTTTTAACAATTCAAAAATGAAATTTAAAATGGTTATACCTGACCGTGGGTTTTCCTTAGAAATAGTATCTCTTCAAATGAACAACATTCTAATGTGAAGGTAGTATCTTGCCATCCATTGTTTCCAGTTCATATGCTCCTTTTCCTACAATATCACGAACTCTGTAGGGTCCTTTCCATGTTGGACTTAATTTTCCAGCGTTAGCTGCCTTTGTAAATTGAAAAACCTTTTTAAGCACGAAGTCCCCAATTTTAAAGAACCTGAGGCGTGCTTTTCTATTGTAGTATCGTTCTATGACCTACTTCTGTGCTGCCATTCTTATTAGTGCAGCTTCTCTCCTTGTTTCGAGTAAATCTAGATTGACCCACATATCCTCGTCATTAGATTCTTGTGTCGCCTGTGTGAATCGTGCACTCGGTTCTCCTATCTCAACTGGAATTAAAGCTTCAGTTCCATAAACCAATGAAAACGGTGTTTCTCCCGTACTTATTTTCGCCGTTGTACGATATGCCCATAAAACACCAGGTATCACTTCTGGACAATTCCCTTTTGACTCTTCTAATTGTTTCTTTAAATTGTTGATAATGACTTTATTTGTTGATTCTGCTTGCCCATTACCCACCGGATGATAAGGCGTAGACGTAATCCTTTTAATTTTCCAACTTCGAAGGAATTCCGTGATTTGAGCTCCTATAAATTGAGGGTCATTATCACATACGATCTCCTTTGGTACGCCAAATCGACATATGATATTCCACCAAATAAAATCTCTGACTTCCTTTTGTCGCACCTGTTTGAATGCTCCTGCCTCTACCCATTTAGTAAAATACTCAGTGAGAACGAGCAGAAACTTTACCTATCCTTTTGCTTGTGGTAATGGACCCACGATATCCATTCCCCATTTCATAAATGGCCACGGTGCAATGACCAGATGTAATAACTTCGCAGGTCTATGTATATTGTTACCGTACCTTTGACATTTATCACATTTGGCCACGAAACTTTCTGCTTCTTCTTCAATTTTAGGCTAGTAATAACCTGCCCTAATAAAGGTTCTTACCAGTAATCTTCCACCTGCGTGATTCCCACAATGTCCCTCGTGTATTTCTCTCATTACATACTCCGTTTGTGAAGGTCCAAGGCATCTCGCTAAGGGACCATCGAACATTTTACGATATAAATTGCCTTGTTTTAAGCAGTACCGAGCATCCTCTTTTCGAAGTGCATAAGCTTTTTTCTTGTCATTAGGGACGGTACCATACTGCAAAAAAGCAACAATTTTGTTCCTCCAATCCCAGGTTAAATTATTAAAATTTACCTCATTTACATCAGGATGAAGAACAGAATGAGATAAATGTATAACTGAGGTGTTTGCATCACTTGCCACTTCAGCCGCAAATGCGAGATTAGCTAGGGTGTATGCTTCAAGATTTTCGTCCCTTGGTATTTGTCTAACTTTTCAATTTTGAAATTGTTTTATCAATTCCCGTAACTTTTCCAAGTACTGCTGCATCCTTGCTTCCCTGGCTGTATAAGTGCCCAGCATTTGATTAACTACGAGTTGTGAATCACTCTTTTTCTGCTTCTAACTGCATCCCCTGGCTAAAATCAGCCATGAAATCAGCTAATACTTATGATTTTATAGCAGTTCTAGGTTGGTATGTAATTTCGTATTCACTTAACTCTATTGCCCACTTAGCTAACCTGCCTGTTAACTCATGCTTATGTAATATATTACGTAAAGGGTAGGTAGTTACTACAACGATAGGATGACACTGAAAGTAAGGTCTTAACTTTCTAGATGCCATGATTAACGCAAGTGCAAGTTTTTCTAACTGAGGATACCTCGTCTCCGCATCCAACAAAGATTTACTAACATAATAGATAGGGGATTGTTTACCTTGTTTACTAACTTCATATTAAATTTGCGCAAAATTGAAAATGTGTCAGATAAGTGTGATATGTGATCTTTTGAGTAATAAGTTTTAACAAGCATATCATCTATATACATCTCCATAGTCTTTCCTAAATACTTTTGAAACATTTTGGTAACTAACCTATGATACGTTGCACCTGCATTCTTTAGACCAAAGGGCATTACTTTATAATAGTAAGTCCCCCTGTCTGTTATGAATGAAGTTTTTTCTTCATCTCCCGGATCCATTTTAATCTGATTATAACCTGAATATGCATATAAAAAACTTAATAGTTCGTGACCTGCAGTTGCATCAATCAATTGATCTATATGTGGTAGTGGAAAAGAATCTTTAGGGCAGGCTTTGTTAAGATCTGTGTAATCTACACAAACCCGCCACTTACCGTTCTTCTTTGGAACTACAACAGTGTTAGCTAACCAGTTAGGATACTTTACCTCTCGAATGGAACCAATTTTTAGCAATTTTTGGACTTCTTCTTGAATCACCTGATTCTTGAAAGTTCCTTGCTTTCTTTTCTTTTGCTTCACATGAGGGTATGATAGATCTTCATTTAGTTTATGGGTCATCACCTCCGGTGGTATTCCTGTCATGTCGGAGTGGAACCAAGCAAAGCAGTCCACGTTAGTTTTCAAATATTCAATTAACTTACCTTTCATACCTTGGTTAAGATTGGCTCCAACATAGAATTTTTTATCAGGCCATTGAGCAAATAACACGACATGCTCTAATTCCTCTATCGTTGTTTTGATATTTTCATTCTCTTCTGGTTCTTGAATGGTATCAGGCCTTGAGTCTACATCTGTTTGCCCTTGTTCAGTTGAGGTGTTGTGATGTCGTCAACTGCCTTCTGTGATTGCTATTTGCCTTCACTTCTCGTGCTTGTATCTGCAACGAAGTTGATAGCCCTGGATATATGTTGATCTCCACGAATTTGACAGATTCCCCATGGCGATGGAAATTTAATAACTTGATGCAAGGTTGAAGGAACAACATCCATTTCGTGGATCCATGGTCTCCCAAGAATCATGTTGTAAGCCATCTCCATGTCTACTACCTGGAACATTGTATCTTTGATGACCCCTTTAGCAAATGTGGTGAGTGTTACCTCTCCTTTCGTGACAACACTGAAATTATCAAATCCAAATAGAGTACGCGCCTTTGGTATTACTCTATCTTCAGCTTGCATCTCACATAATACTCTTAGCAAAATAATGTTCACGGAACTACCTGGATCAATCAAAACTCGTTTCACATTAGTATCATGTACAATTAAAGATATTACCAGTGCATCGTTATGAGGGGTTAATACACCATATGCATCTGCATCATTGAATGTAGTATTGTCTTCCTCTAAAACATGCCGCACCCGTTTTCCTTGGGTAATTGTTACTTTGAAAATTTTGTTAGCTGCAGTATATGATATACCATTGACGTCTTCACCCCCACTTATAACGTTAATAGTTCTTTTGGGGGAAGGTGGTTTTGGAGGCTCCTGCCTGTTCTTCATGTAAGCTTGCTTGCCTTTCTCACTGAACAACTCAGTAAGATATTCTTGTTTTAATAAATGATCAACTTCACTTTGTAAAAATCTGCAATCTGCTGTTTTGTGCCCGTGGTCATTATGAAAGTCGCACCAATGGTCTGGGTTGCGCCTATTTGGATTCGATCTCATTTCCTTTGGCCATCGAACCTTATCTCCCATGCTTTTCAAAATAACTACGAGCTTAGAGGTGCTGACGTTGAAGTTGTAACCACCGAATGTCGCTTTTAAATTTCTATCATCATCTCGTGACTCATAGTTGTTTCGCTCATTCCTGAATCTTGATGAAGAACCTGATTCTCTGTTTCTTGATCTGTGATCGTACCTTTGATTATCCTGCTTTGACTGTGAGTCTTTTCCTGCAGGTCCCATATAAGGCTCGTACCTGTTTTTATTGGATCTTTTTTTGGTCTCCACCCGTCTCGAACTTATCTTTTTTTATTTTTGAAATCGTGGAACAGTATCTTCCTCAATCCTCAACTTCGTGCTATACCTGATATAAACATCATTCTACGTTGTAGCTGGGAATTCTCGAAGGCTTTCCTTGAGTCTCCTCGTAGCTTCCTAACTTTTTTCATTCAGATTACTTGTGAAAGCTATCGCTGCCCAATTGTCAGGTACACATGGCAATGTCATTCTTCCACGTTGAAATCTGTCCACGAATTCTCTAAGCAGTTCAGAGTCCCCTTGCTTGATTTTAAAAATATCCTCCATTCTTTTCTCTACTTTTTGAGCTCCCGAGTGTGCTTTGATGAAAGAATATGCAATCTCAGCAAAAGAATTTATAAAATTTTTGGGTAAAAGAGAATACCATGTTAACGCTCCTTTGGTGAGTGTTTCACCAAATATTTTGACTAATACTAATTCAATCTCCTTAGTCAAATCGTTGCCTTTTACACCCGTTGTGAATGCAGTCACGTGATCTCGTGGGTCTGTTGTTCCATAATACTTTGGAATATCAGACATTTTGAACTTTTTGGAATTGGGAGTGGAGCAGCACTTGGCTTCTAGGGTTGTTGCGAATATCTATCCATATCTACCCCTTTGATTATGGGCGGCACCCCGGGTATCTGCTCTATGCGCTCACTTTTCTCCTTGAGCTGTTTCTGCAAGGTTAGTACTAAATTTTGTAAATCAGAATTAATTATATTACCCAGTTCTCTCTCCTGTGATTTACTAGGAGTTCCACCGCTGCCTGAGTTAACAAGCCCGGAACGAGGGTTTTCCACAGTGTTATTATTTGGAGTAGGTGTGGGTGTTGCAACAGGTAACTGGTTAACAAGTGCCTCAACAGCTTTGTTGACCTGAGCAGCAATTAATTTCTGCAAAGCTTCATCAACAGCTTCAACATTTTCAAATTGAGCATACTCGTTTATTTGAGACCCATTAGGAGAACCCTCACGAGATTGTCGTGGAGAGTCTTGCGGAGTAGGAACTTGAGTGTTAATATTCCGTGGATCTCCCTGACTTTGTTGGTTCTCTTAGTTTCCTTGAGTGTTGTCATTGTTATTCGACATAATTGATGCAACAAGGAAGGTTAAGTGAAAAGAAAATAGATTATCAGATTTCCGGTAACAGAACCAATTTGTTTAACCAAAAAATGGAATTTCAGTCAAAGCGAGAATTTAGAAGAACACGGGTTACTGATAATCAAAAGAATATGCAAAAGAAAGTAATTTGGGGTAACCAGAGTATAATCAGGAGAAAAACAAGTAAAACAAAGTATATTCCAATAGTATCTCATGTCCCTACAATTGATCAGATACCTCCCTTTTATAGATATCTTGAAGATATGCGTTTTACCCAAATCATAATGAGGCTATTATGAATAATTAAAGACATTGAATGCTACGTTACATAATCATTATATTCAATACAAATTCTCTAACCTATTCAGCATTTAATGCTTGTCAAATTCTGTAGTTGCACTTTTTACTATGGTCAGATCCATTCCTTTTGATTTTTGGATATAAATGACTTAAATAGGTATAGGCACTGAATCCCTTGAATGACCACCCGTGCCTCTTCCTTTGCCTTTGCTCGTTTCTATTGCTGCTCGTGCCTCTTGACTAATTATAATTCTTTGACTATTTGACCAGTCCACGTGTCTCGACACGTCACCTTTATATATAAATGCAATTTTTCCCAATACAATAAACTAATACAAGTCATTTCCTCTCTAAAGCTATAATAGATTGTTATTTCTGCTATTATTCTTCATAAAAAAACAATGTAATTCTCACAATAAATATCTTAATAGGTTACATCTAAACATTTATGTACAAGGCCTTCTTAAATATCGATTTGGCGGTACAAAAAGAAAGATCTTATGAAGTATAATCTTTCGATTTACATAAAACATAAAAGTTTGGTAAACAGTTATCATACTTTGTGTTTCGTATTCGTTTACCTACATTGTCGTTATTTAAATATCTATGCTCTATAAAAAAAATATTGCAAGTACTACAGATGACAGCGTCTATGATAATAAGTCATATAATTCCATTGATAAAACAATCTCTAAGTTAATTTGATTCTTTAAATGAATTTGGATACTCTGGTTTTTTTTACTAAGCAAATTGAAATATTGTCTAACATGAATACTAGAACTATATTTAATCAAAATAAACTAACAATATTCTATAAAATAAATAATACTAATTGATACTAATAACTACTACTCAAGTAAAGAATTGTGATTACATGATATTTATTCATTAGCTACTACGAATAGGCAAAAATAAAATAAATAAACTACTCAATCATCTTTAACCACGGATCCATCACCGATTAAGTGGTCTATTTTTCCATCAGGATGCTCAAAAAAGTCTGTCACATCTAAATGTATGGTGTCAAATTCATTGTAATAGACAAAATTAGCTTCGGGACCTTTATTCTTTAGAGATGCTTGATAAAGCTCAAACAAATGTCTTGGTGTACGATAAATATTTGCCCAATGACCTTTTCCATCGCAACGATAGCATTCAATTTCTGAACCATTTGCCTTTGGCTTCTCATATTTCCCTTTCCACTTTTGGTGGTTATTTTTCTTTGGGGGGATGATTAACACAAGAAAAATTTCTTCCTTGTCCACGGCCACGGCCACGACCACGAATAGGGCCACGGCCTTTTCCACGCTTAGCATAGTGGGAATACACCTCATCCACTTCAGGCAATGGTGTAGACCCACTGGGCCGATTATCGTGATTTCTCATGAGGAAGTTATTGTTTCGTTCGGCCACAAGGAGAAGAGAAATCAACTCAGCGTACTTCTTGAAACCTTTCTCTCAGTATTGCTATTGTAAGACCATATTGGAGGCATGAAACGTTGTGAACATTTTTTCAAGCATATCATAGTCAGTGATACTATCTCCACAGAGTTTCAATTTAGAAATAATTTTGAACATCGCAGAATTATATTCAGAAACAGACTTAAAATCTTGGAGCCTTAGATGAACTCACTCATATCGTGCTTATGGAAGAGTGACTAACTTTAAGTTGTCATATTTTTCCTTTAAGCCATTCCACAAAACAAGTGGATCTTTGAGTGTGAGATATTCTATTTTCAACCCTTCATCAAGGTGATGACACAGGAAAATCAAGGTCTTAGCGCAGTCTTGGGTAGATCCTTTATTTTTATCTTTAATGGTGTCTTCAAGACCCATTGTATCTAAATGGATTTCAGCATCAAACACCCATGTCATATAGTTCTAACCCGAAATTTCAAGAGCAACGAACTTTCTTTTCATAATATCAGTTATAATTAAAAGAGGGGAAAAGTTATACCTTAATCTTCTCAAAGGGCTTCTCGAGACGGTAAAGTCTCATGCTGATAACGTGAAATAAAACAATAAGGAAAAGAATAATATTGCAAGGAAAAGAGCAAGGTAATTCTTATTGAATTTTTTGGGATGATTTACAATGAGGTAAACCCCCTCTATTTATAGGGGGAAAATGACTTAGCCACAAAATAACAAACTCTCTAAAAGATAGACATTCACTCTAAGTACAATGCTATTCATAACAATAATTACATAGTCCTTACTTTCTTGTCCAACGTACCACATCGACAAGCAACCTAGGCAAAGAAATATTTATATATCAGCGATGCACTGAATGGATACGATCTTACTTGAACAGGATCTGTTCTATAGGCTCGTACCATTGTATCCTTGAGTTCTAAGGAGAAAGAAAACCAAGTCAGCCCCAACCTCGGTGTGCTGATATGGTCTAATGGTTGTTTGACAGACCCTTCAATCTTTTTTGCTATACCTTTGTTTGCTTTGAAAAATCAAAATGTAGGCGCAGACTTCACTCAAGATCAGTGTTGGCATATGTTTTTTACTTGGAACGAAGATGAGCTCTTGGTACATTTGCTGTTCGGAAACTGAATTAGGACAACTAATGACTATGGAAAGATTCAATAGAGAAATATTCATGATTTTGTTACTAATTTCTTCTTCTAATACAAATAAAAGATTCACAAGGAAGATGCATAGTCTGAAGTCTGGAATACTGTTTATGAAGAGGTCGAATAACACAGTAAATGCGGGAAGTCTCAGAACAACTGAAGTGACAATGTTATGAAGAAGATAAAATAGTCTCAGAACATCTTCATAACATTGTCACGCATCGTTTAGTGAAGAAGATAAAATAGTTGTGAGGATATATTATAACAGAGGACCACAGAAAAAATATACTTACTTGGGCGGGATAAATGGTTGATTAGAAAGGCCCATGTCCTACACTGGTGACCTTCATTGCACTTTGGATGGGTGCCCGTCTAAGGTCGACCCAAGTAGTCGAGCCTATGTGATAATTTGTAGTAGTGAGGAGGTGCCTTCGTGCAGGCCCTACCCAATCCAAAGCCCAATTATTTTTTGACTACCTCATTAACAGATCTATTAATTGGCTTGAGCACACATTCTCAACTCCACTCTTATAGTGATGTCCTGAGTTTTGGAAGGGCTTTAGGGATTTCTTCTCTATTCACTTGTAGGCAAAATTGTGTCTTTCTTTTTCTGTAAAAAAATAAAAAATAAAAAATTCTATATAATCTTGTTGAGGGTTTGATTAAGGGTGTCAATGGATATTTAAAAGTCGATTAAACCGATCGAATTGATTTTTAGGTTTCTTTTAATAAAACCATTGGTTTTTATATAAATCTATAACCATACCGATAATTAGGGTAGGTCTTTTATTTTATGAAAATAAACCGAAAAGTACCGAACCGTACTAAATAAACTTACATGCGAAAAATATATTTATATATTAAGTTTAAAAATAATAAAGCATTAAATTTTCCTTTGGCTTTGGAATTATGAAAGCCGTTACAGGTTAACAAGTAATTAAACTCAAATTCTTAAATCCCAAACCTATTATATTACTCCTATTGAAACTAAAGGTCTCTTTGGAAGGCCACCCGATTATTGGAATTGGTGTAATTACTATTCTAGTAATTACACAATGTAGTAATTACGAAAACCTATTTATTTGTCATAACGTAATTACAATATAATTACAAGTATATTATTTGGTTGCACAAGTATAATTACACAATTCGATTAAATTTTAAATGAAGTAATTATCAAAACTTAAAAGTTAATATAATAAATATATGCATATAAATAATTTTTTTATAAGTATAAATAATATTAAATTTGGTACTTAGGATGCATATTTGTGAGACCCCATGTTTTTTTTTTCTCTTACGTAATATACGTAACGTGGTGTGGTTATATTAGGTATATATGATTGGGTATAGCACATTGGGAGAATAAGAATGAAAATGTGTGGTAATATCAAGGAAGTAAACTAAAGCTGTAGGTCAAAGGAATCCCTTAAACAAATGTTCGTGGTTAAAGAAATGGCTCGGGTGGCACCCCGCGCGTTCGGAAGGTTTAAGTTAATTTACACATGTGGGATAAGACCAAGAGTGTCTAATATGCTAAGAATAATGTGTTATGAGGTATTATAATATCACATTGGTCACATGTTAAGTTTTGGAATCAAGCAAGTTGCGAAATAAAGGTCGGCAAAAGTTATCGTAAATTTCTCTAATAAATTTTCTAAACTTTGGATCAAATGTATCAGATCATTTCTCCCAATATATAAAGAGTTTTGATACCCACAACCTATCGAATCTAATGTCTACAAGTCTAGTTCGCAACCAAAAATACCTTACATCAATCCGACATCGTAGTAAAAAGTTATGACTATTTCACCACGGACTGTCCAGGCTGAAATTGGGCCGCGAACCGGGTCGGGTCAAACAAGTAGTATAAGTCGGCAAATTCGACTTTTCAGACCTAAAAACATTTAATTTTCGTCCTAAAATAGAAAGAAAGCTGAAGAGAAGGTTGCATGGTGTTCTTGAGTGATTAAGGTGTGTTTTTAACGATTTCTACCGTTAAAGTTTGCCCCCGTGCCTAGAAACGCAATCTTTACGCTTTGCAATCATTTCCCCCTTCTATTAGCTGTGTTTGGAGCTATTATTGGAAGATAGAAATTTGTTGTTCTTGCTGGTTCTTCAGGATTTATACTTGGTTTTCCAAGGTAATCATCTTGGGACTCTTTTATGATTGTTTTTACAAAGTTCTACTGACGTTTTGTCAAGTTAGGGTCATATGGCAAATCTGCCGATTTAAACTCAATTATGAATTGTTTATAGGTGCATATAAGCTGCATATATATAGTATTTTCGAAGCTTAGGACGTAAGGAATAACTTTTGTGAAGGAGCTACATGCATTCAGACGTTCGTTGGAGAGGTATGTTAAGGCTAAACTTTGTCCTTCCTTTTAGCACGAATTCTAGGAAATTCCTAAGACGTCAAATGTGATATTTTACTATTCTATTGCTAGAAAGACCTTCTGTGAAAGGCATTGGGAT
Source organism: Nicotiana tabacum (assembly GCF_000715075.1). Taxonomy (NCBI): domain Eukaryota; kingdom Viridiplantae; phylum Streptophyta; class Magnoliopsida; order Solanales; family Solanaceae; genus Nicotiana; species Nicotiana tabacum. The sequence goes on along the minus strand of NC_134090.1, from coordinate 156,294,736 downwards.
CGTAGCTGAAGTATTTTCATGATGCTATTAGGTTGATATTCCACTCGTTCAGTTAAATAGGGTATTCGACATCTATATATGTCATTTGTTCGGCTTTCTTAACTATATGTCCATATATGTGAATTCTTACTCGTCTTTGGGTTGTGTGACTAGAAAATAAAGACATTTAGTATTTGCGATCAGTCCTTCTCCCTTGTTAAAGTGTATCTTAAAATCTCTAAAGTGACACGTCGATTTCCAAAAATCTAAAATATAATTTTTATGTTTAAGCTATTAAAACACTTGATTTTTGAAATACTTTCTTTTACTAAATATCAAGAAATCAGGTATAAGGACTAAGTGAAGCACCTTAATCTTTTTATGAACATCTTCAGAGTTAAGTTATATTTCTAAAGTTGAGTTAAGTTTTTAAGCTTACTCAAAAGAAAAAGAAAACATATGAGGTTCCACGAGACAATTGTATGCGATACGAAGATGATTATGAGATTATGAGAATAAGAGTACCTATGAGACAAGATTGGCTAAGTTCTTATTATCTCCTATTATGTGCATTCAAAGTTCATATCATATATGGAATATTATGCATGGACTTCGAGCTATAATCGGAGGTAAGATGCCTATTTGCCCGAAAAACTATATATATTGTATAGATGGCCACAGGTTGGCAATATGATGTCGGTTAGCTACCGGAAGAGACTGCCATTGCTAGCATTTGGTTGGGTATGTCATGCATTTGCATCATTATATATGTATTCACGACATACGATTACACAAGCATACCATGCATATTTGATTACTATGAGGTCAGATGTCGTCCATGGAGGCTATCAGAGTTTCAGTGTCACGTGGTATCTCTATTACTTTTTTTTACATCAGCTATGTATGATTCTTCTTTTTGCCTTACATACCAATACATTTTTATTCGTACTGATGTCCCGTTGCCTGGGGACACTGCATTTTTGTTTCATGTATGCAGGTCCAGGTAGGGACTCTGATCGACCCCTCCGCTAGGATTTCGAGGTTCAGCTGTGAGTTGGTAAGCTCCACCTCTTCCTGGAGCTTTCATAAGATGGTTACTTTTGTTGTACAGTTTGGGTATATTCGGGGCCTTATCTCGACAGTGCTTATGACACTCTTAGAGGCTATTGTGGACACAATATTTTGGGTTTCTTTTTGCAGCTTTCAATCTCCAGCCTATAGGCTTGGCATGTATATATATGTGTGTAGGCATGTATGTCTCCAATCGCGGCCTCGTCGGCCAGCTAGTACTTTATTATTTTGGCTCGTCTACCTTTGTTTATATGGCTTATTGTTATTCAAGTCATGACCTTAATGGTCCAGGCTTAGTATTTCAGATGTTGTGCTACCTGATCTGTTGGGCCCCTAGTTTAGTTAGCTAGTATGCCTAATGGCTAACTCGATCAAATACAGTATCGAGTGCCAGTCGTGCCTCCACTAGTTTTGGGCGTGACAAGCTTGGTATCACAATAGGTCGTATCCCAGGGAGTCCACAAGCCGTGTCTAGTAGAGTCTTGCTTATGGGTGTGTTGTGCACCGCACTTATAATCAGGAGGCTATGAGGCATTTAGGAATGGTTACATTTCTTTAAATTAATAAATCGTGCTATAGAGCGAAGTTATAAGAACATATGAAATCTAAATCGTGCTTTGTGTTTCTTATCTAACAGGCTACCTACGCTCAGGAGATGGCACAGCGAGAGATAGGTATGGATTCGGGGGAAGGTACCAGTCATTCCCCACCAGGTCAGAGGGATAGATTTCCCTTAGAGGCACACAGTGAATCTCCAGTACCCCTAGTTTCAGCTTCCCCAGCACTTGTTGGAGCCTAGGGAGATGCAGTACTCCCAACCTCACCAGTTCCATTAGTACCTGAGGTAGCTAGAGACATAGGACCTCCAGCACCTGTTGTTCCCCCATCAGAGACTGGGGAGCAGAGGATGAGGGAGGCAGTTCAGTTGCTGACTAGGATGGTTTCTATTCATGAGCGACAGCTAGAGTCGGGAGCAGATTCTCGGAGAGATCGGACAAGAAGCTCGACGGTACGAGAGTTTCTTCACTTGGCCTCTCCATTATTTACAGGATCCAGTTCTACTGAGGATCCCCAGGACTTTATAGACCAAATGTATAGAGTATTGAGGGTGATGCATGCCTTCGTTACCGAGGCTGTGGAGTTGGCTTATTTTCAACTACGTGATGTAGTCGTCCTATGGTATGAGGCATGGGAGAGATCTAGAGGACCTAATGCTCCGCCAGTAGAGTGGGAGGACTTCTCTGAGGTTTTTTTAGCCCATTATTTTCCACGGGAGTTTCGGGAGGCTTGTATTGACAAGTTTCTTAACCTGAAGCAGGGGGATATGAGTGTGAGGGATTATAGCCATAAGTTTAATTCTTTGGCGAGGTATACACCAGATATCGTACGTACCATAAGGGCTAGAGTTCATCATTATGTGGATGGTTTGGGGGATCATCTGATTAGAGATTGTAGGGTAGCATCCCTATTAGATGATATAGATATTTCCCACATACAGGCTTTCGCTCAGACTATAGAGGACCTTTTTCGTTGAATTCATGATACTCGTAGGGATAGGGAGTAGAGTAAGAGGGCTCGTACTACGGGGTCTTATAGGGATCCACCGGGTGATTTTAGGCCCCTACTCAATCGATATCCACCTCGGTCAGCAGGTAGTTTCCCACCACAGATGTAGGGCCAGCGGTTTGATCGATATATTCAGTCAGGACCTAGAGCTCAGGCCAGCCTGAGGGCCTTCGACAGGAGCATTCCGCACAAATGAGATAGCCTACTCCTCCATGTACTTAGTGTGGTAAGCTGCACACCAGGTAGTGTAGACAGAGTTCGAGTGCATGTTATCATTGTAGGCAGACATGACATTTTATTAGTCGGTGCCCGGGGTTAGGCAGAGGTGCACCAGCTCAACCTTCAGGATCCACAACAGCTTCTTCTCCCTCAGTCCGTGTTCCTTGACCAGGTCCACAGTCTACCCAGGGTCGTAGTAGGGGGAGAGGTGGAGGAGACACCTCAGGTTCTAGTTATGGCCAAAATCGCTTTTATGCACTCACAGGCCGACAGGATTTAGAGGCATCCCTAGATGTTGTCACAGGTATATTGACAATACATTCTCATTCCATTTATGCATTGATAGATCTCGGCTCTAAATTTTCATATATTACTCCATTTATTACTAGTAAGCTTGACATGAGATTTGAGTTGTTGCCACAGTCAGTTGAGATATCTACGCTAGTTGGCTACTCTATTGTAGCTAATCATGTCTATCGAGGTTGTACAGTGTTAATTAATGACTGTCCAACCTCTGTTGATTTAGTTGAATTGGTTATGCTAGACTTCGATGTCATTATGTGTATGGATTGGTTGGAAGCTTGTTATGTTAATATTGATTGTCGTGCAAAGGTGGTTCTATTTCATTTTCCTGGTGAGTCTGTCCTTAAATGGAAATGTAATGCAACCACGCCCAAGGGTAAGTTTATTTCATACCTTAGGGCTCGGAAGTTTATTGCTAAAGGCTGTATATACCATCTGGTTCATGTCAGGGATATAGATAAGGAGCCAGCGACTCTTCAGTCGGTTCCTATTGTGAATGAATTCTCGACGGTATTCCCTGACGAGCTTCTAGGAATCCCCCCCCGAAAGGGAAATCGATTTTGCTATAGATTTGCTTCCTGATACGTAGCCTATATCCATTCCTCCCTACAGAATGGCTCCTGCAGAGCTAAGGGAATTGAAGGAACAACTGAAGGACTTGCTCGATAAAGGCTTCATTAGGCCAAGTACATCCTCATGGGGTGCTCTGGTGCTCTTTGTTCGAAAGAAAGATGGCTTATTGCGGATGTGTATTGACTACAGGCAACTAAATAAAGTCACTATCAATAATAAGTATCCTCTTCCATGGATTGATGACTTGTTCGACCAGTTACAAGGTGTCAAATGCTTTTCGATGATCGACTTGCGATCCGGTTATCATCAGCTATGAGTTAGGGAAATTGATATCCCAAAACATCATTTAGGACGACGTATGGCCATTTTGAATTCCTTGTCATGTCTTTCGGGCTTACAAATGCCCCAGCAACCTTTATGGATATTATGAACCGGGTATTCAAACCATTCTTGGATGAATTTGTGATTGTGTTTATTGACGACATCCTGATATATTCACGATCGGAAGCCGAGCATGCAGAACACTTGCGAGCTGTATTGCAGACTCTCCAGGACTACAAGTTATATGCTAAATTCTCTAAATGTAAATTTTGGCTAACTTATGTAGCTTTTCTTGGTCATGTTATTATCGGTGATGGTATCAAGGTTGATGGCCAAAAGATTGAAGCTGTGATGACTTGGCCGAGGCCCTTGAATCCGATAGAGGTTCGTAGCGTTTTAGGCTTGGCAGGATATTACCGAAGGTTTGTGGAGGGATTTTCCTCAATCTCTACACCATTGACGAAACTGACACATAAGGGAGCTAAGTTTCAGTGGACTGAGGCATATGAACAAAGTTTTCAGGAGCTAAAGAAAAGGCTTACGACGACACCTGTCTTGACTCTTTTGGATGGCACCGAGGGTTATGTTGTATATTGTGATGCCTCGAGAATTGGCCTAGGTTGTGTTTTTATGCAGCATGGTAAAGTTATCGCGTACGCCTCCAGACAGTTGTGGAAACATGAACAGAACTATCATACGCATGATCTTGAGTTAGCCGCAGTTGTCTTCGCCCTAAAGATTTGGAGGCATTATCTATATGGGGTTCATATTGATGTTTTCACCGACCACCAGAGCCTTCAGTATTTATTTATTGAAACAGAGGGAGCTGAACCTACGACAAAGAAGATGGCTAGAATTACTAAAGGACTATGATGTTGATATTTTGTATCATCTCGGCAAAGCTAATATTGTTGCTGATGCCCTTAGCCGGAAGTCCATGGGTAGTCTAAGCCATGTTGAAGCTAATAAGGTCAAGATGACCAAATATCTATGCCAGCTAGCTAATTTGCAGGTGCGTTTGGCAGATGTAGAGGGTGGACACATTCTCGTTCAGAATACAACAAAATCTTCTTTTGTTACTGAAGTGAAAGAGCGACAACACGAGGATCCTGAGCTTATAAAACTGAGGGAAATTATTCCACAGCAACGACAACCTTTATTTGAGCTAACTGGAGATGGAGTCCTTAGATACCAGGGCCGCATATGTGTACCGATAGTCGGAGAGCTCCACGCCAAGATTCTTTTGGAGGCCCATTATTCTAGATATGCAGTTCACCCCGGAGCGACAAAGATGTATCGGGAACTTCGACAGATCTATTGGTGGAATGGAATGAAAATAGATATCGCGGAGATGGTAGCCCAATGTCCCAACTGCCAGCAAGTTAAAGCCGAACATCAGAGGCCTGGAGGCCTAACTCAGTATATTGAACTTCCATTATGGAAATGGGACATGATAAATATGGACTTCATCACTGGTTTGCCTTGCACTCCATGGAGGTATGATTCTATTTGGGTAATTATTGATAGGCTTACAAAATATACTCATTTCCTTCCAGTTAGGATGACATATTCAGCCGAGGATTATGCCAAGTTTTACATTCGAGAGATTGTTCGCCTTCACGGAGTACAATTATCTATTATCTCTGATCAAGGAGCTCAATTTACAGCACATTTTTGGAAATCTTTTCAGAAGGGTCTAGGCACGTAGGTAAATCTTAGCACCGCTTTTCATCCACAAACTAATGTACAGGTAGAGCATACTATTCAGACAGTTGAGGATATGTTACATGCTTGCGTGCTAGATTTTAAAGGAAGTTGGGATGATCATCTACCTCTTATTGAGTTCGTTTATAATAATAGCTTCCAAGCTAGTATTCAGATGGCCCCTTACGAAGCACTATACGTGCGGAAGTGTAGGTCGCCGATCGGTTGGTTCGAGGTCGGGGAAGCAGAGTTGCTAGGTCCTAATTTAGTCTAGCAAGCAATGGAAAAGGTAAAACTTATTAGAGACCGGCTGCGTACAACACAAAGTCGGCAGAAGTCTTATGTAGATGTTCGACGACGAGACTTAGAGTTTGATGTAGAAGATTGGGTTTTCCTGAAAGTATCGCCTATGAAGGGCGTCATGCGATTTGGAAAGAAGGGGAAGATCATCCCCAGGTATGTTGGACCGTATAAGATTATTCGGAGGATTGGCAGAGTGGCGTACGAGCTTGATTTGCCTTCAGAATTGGAAGCAGTCCATCATGTGTTTCATGTATCTATGTTGCGGAAGTGCATTGGAGATCCTTCACGTATTACGCCCATGGAGGATATTCACATTGCTGAAGACTTATCTTATGCAGAGGTACCAGTAGCTATTTTAGATTGGCAGGTAAGAAAGCTTCGAACTAAAGAAAAGGGAGTATTTAAATTCCTGAATGTTGAACACTTGTATTTGGGCATGAGGATGTAGTATATGTTTTATGCATGTTTGGGCCCGATGTCGTAGTTTATGCTTATGCATGTTTGGGCCCAAGACTGTATTTTATGCTTTATGCATGTTTGGGCCCGAGGTCGTAGTTTATGTTTTATGCATTTTGGTCCTGAGGCTGTAGTTATGTATATGTATACTTGGGTTTGAGGCCGTAGCTTGTGCACATATATGTTGGGCTCGAGGCTGTAGTTTGTTTAGATAAACAGGTGGTTCATCATTCAGAAGAGGGAGTATTCATAGCCTTACATCTTTTGTTCAGTTATCAGTTATTATTTTAGTTATCAGTTATCAATTATCATTTAGTTTCAGTTTCAGTTTCAGCTGTTATCAATTATCAGTTCTCAGCTCTCAGTTATCAGCTCAGTTTTAGTTTCAACATTTATAGTCCTTTCTTTCAGTTGTTTTACATATCAGTGCAATTCAAATGTACTGACGTCCCTTTCGCCCGAGGCGTACATCTCACGATGCAGGTAATGATTTATAGGTGGACGATTCAGAGTGCTCGGATTCTCATACCAGCTATTTGGTGAGCCACAGTTCTTTCGGGGCATTATCATTACTCTATTGTCTTCAGTACTTTAGAGTGAGTATTTATAATACTTCATTAGAGGCTTCATAGACTAGAGTACATAGCAGGTTTTTCATGTTAAGCAATGTTTGCTACAAATATGTTTCAGACTTATATTAGTGTTTCTGCACTTGATTTATATCATTCATACTTTTAGTGTATCAACATGTGTTAGTTTATCTTCCGCATTTAGTATGTTATAATATCACATGTTGATTCAGCCAGCTAGTTGGTTCGCTCGTTCATATGTAGTCAGGAACCGGGTGTCGTGTTACGTCCAGGCCCAGGTTCGGGGCGTGACAAATCAGCATTATATCATTTGCAAATAACATAAATCATGGCACCTCTCGTTGAATGTGTCGCGTTAGCACATCCATCGCAAGGGCAAATAAAAATGGGTTTAGAGTTGATCCCTGATGCAACCCCATCACTACTGGGAAATAATTCGAATCTCCTCTCACGGTCCTTACCTGAGTCTTAGCTACATCGTGCATGTCCTTAATCACCTCTAACGTACACTACCGGGATGCCGCTACCATCCAGACGTCTCCATAGAATCTCCCTAGTACTTTATCGTAGGCTTTTTCTAGGTTAATGAACACCACGTGCAAGTCCTTCTTCCTCTCCCTATACTGCTCAATCAACCTCCTCACAAGATGGATAGCTTCTGTAGTCGACTGCCCCGGTATGAATCCGAACTGATTCTTCGAAATAGACACATTCTTTCTCATCCTCCTCTCCACTACTCCTATGTAAAAAAAAAAAAACAATGGTGAAAAAAATTGTAATTCTTACCTAGTTTGGAACAACTTTAAATTTTGTAATCCAAGAACTTTTAAGATTTTTGAGTAAATATCTTTAAATGTATTAAACAAGCTTACACATGAGGAAAATACATTATATCTTTGTCCAACTCCAATCAAACTCGTCTACTCAATGAAACTTTTAAGAAGAAACTTTAAAATATAGTCAGAATAAACAATAAGGTAGTTGTAGTTTATTTTGGTCATAGTTGTTGACTTATAAAGACGTTAGAAGAATTGAATACTCCTTCCTTTTTTTCGCCCTGCCTCCCACACCGACAAGCAACCCAGGCAAGGAAGTATTTATATTTCATTGCAGCAACACAGATGGACACGACCTTACTTGAACAGGATCTGTTTTATAGGCTCGTACCACTGTATCCTTGAGTTCTAAGGAGACAGAAAACCATGTCTGGTTGGCGAGGCATGGCCAATAGACCAGAGCGTGATTAACAGCTCCCACAGCCCACGGGTTATGGTGCCGTAGATGATCGTTCTTTAGCCCCAAGCTCGGTGTGCTGAGATGGTCTAACGGCTGTCTGACAGACTCTTTAATCTTTTTTGTTTGTACTCTTAGATGTCTTAATCTCTCATCTTATTCTTTGGGCGACATGGTATCCCGAGATGGTCTAATGGCTGTCTGACAGACTCTTTAATTTTTTTTGTTAGTACTCTTAGATGTGTAAAAACTTATCTAATTAACCTTTCATATTGTTAATTTTAAACATTTCAATTTTTCTCGGCTTTATTTGGCAGTGAACGACGAGGAGCTAATTATGATTTCATATTCAGAATATAATCTGATACTTTTTGACTATTCTTTAGGTTATTATCCAAATAGAATGTCAGGACTATCGAAAAACAAATGCATCTTTATTTGTTGTTTTAGACTAGGCTAAATTGCATGAGACCTGCTTCAGAGTCAAACTAGCATTATTACTATTAGGCTAAATTAAGCTAAGATCTAAAGGACTTGGTGAAGAACTAGCATTAATTATTACGTCTTTAAATACAGTACAATAACAGCAATCTCCGTGTAATCTCACAAAGTGTAATTTTGAGAAAATAGAATATACACAAAACTTATAAAGGTAGAGAGGATGTTCCCAATAGAGCCCGACTCAAGGGAAAAATGAATTATTTCTTCTTTTAATAAATACACAAAATGCAAGTTTGGATAAGTGTTTGTGCAAAGGTTGAACTACTTAGACCCACATCGTCAGTTGAATAAGATAGAAGATGAGAAAATATTATAAAATAGGGCCAAAGACAACTTAGAAACATACTTACCTGGACGGGGTCAATGAGTGATCAAAAAGACCCATGGCCTAGGTTGGCGACTTCCATTGCACTTTGGAGGGATGCCAGCCTAAGGTCGGCCCAAGTGGCTGAGTCTACGTCATAATTTGTGGTAGCGGGGTTTGCGTTCGCGCAGCCCCTAACCAATCCTAAGTCTAATTATTTCCCATTTTTTTCTCTGTGAACAAGACAACAATGACCTAGAATAAATCTTAAAACGGGATTTGTGGATATGTATCTAGTTTAACTCCTCTCTTTGCGTCTGGGCAAATTGTGTCTTTTTCTCTATCGATGACAGCCTATATTGACAAACTTGGAATTTTTGTATAGTTTGGAAAAAACTTAAAATGAGTAATCCTCGAATTATTTGAATATATTTTATATAAAGTTGTACAATAAAAAAAAGTAGCTTGTCTGTGGGAAAATATCGATTGGGTTTATTGATAGTTCCTTATTTTATTTAGTCTGAGACTCATTAATTTCCTCATGACTTCATTAGGCTCTTTCGTAGTGTCATATTGAGCATTTCTTTTTCTTTTTCTAGGATTTCGATCCTTAGAACCCAATGGTTTGCCACGCTTTAGGCATGATTTTGACTCATTAGCTATGACACTAGAAGATTGTCCAACAGGAACAACAATACGAATTGGAACATTCTCTGTAGGAATATGTGATTTTGTTATTCTTTTCAGATCTATAAATGCGTCTGGCATTTGGTTTGCTATTTTCTGCAAATGGATAATATTTTGCACCTTTTTATTTACAAATAGAGACACGTGGATCAAGATGAGACAATGATGGATTTTTCTACAAAATTTCCTGTTTGATTTCACCAATTTCTCCCCTAGTTTTGGAAAAAGTATCACATCGAATCGACAGGCTGCAAATCGTGCAGTGAACAAATCCCCCGTTAATATTTCGAGGTAGCGAATAATGGAGAGCGATTCAAACCCAACATATATTTCTGACTTTCTTTGAGGATCCATTTTGGTGCGATATGGCGGTGCTACAAGCACATATACTGCGCATCCAAATATTCTTAAATGGGATATATTAGGTTCATGACTCAAAACTAATTGCAACGGGAATATTTATGATAATTTGCCAGTCTGAGACGAACTAGCATTGCTGCATACAAAATGACATGACCCCAAACAGAAGTGGGCAACCTCGTTTTCATAAGTAATGGTCTTGCTATTATTTGTAAACGCTTAATCAGAGATTCTCCAAGGCCATTTTGAGTGTGAACATGAGCTACATGATGATCCACTTTTATCCCAATTGATAAGCAATAATCATTAAATGCTTGGGATGAAAACTCAGTAGCATTATCAAGTCTAATTGACTTAATTGGATTATCAGAAAATTGCGCCCGTAATCGAAATATTTGTGCCATTAATTTTGCAAATGCTGGATTGCGAGATGACAATAGGCACATATGAGACCATCTAGAAGATGTATCTATTAAGACCATAAAATATCTAAATGACCCACTAGGTGGGTGAATAGGTCCACAAATGTCCCCTTGTATACATTCCAAAAACGCAGGGGACTCAGACCTAACCTTTGTTGGTGATGGTCTAATAATTAACTTGCCTTGATAACAAGAATGCAAGAAAATTCATTATTCAAAAGAATCTTTAGATTCTTTAATGGATGTCCATTTGAGTTTCTATAATCCGTCTCATCATAATTGATCCAGGGTGTCCCAATCAATCATGCCAAAGTACAAAAGTATTGAAATCAATAACATTTTGATTTACAATAGAATGTGTCTTAATTGCACTAATTTTTTTCTAATACAGGCCACAAGATAAAGATGAAAATTTCAATAACCCTTTTCTGGCTAGAGATATTCTTGGTAATAATGAGATGTCCAAGATTATTCTCATCTATTGTCTCAATATGATATCCATTTCGGCGGATATCTTTAAAACTCAACAAGTTCCTCTTAGACTTGGAGGAGAACATTGCATTATCTGTGATAAGCATTGTTCCCTTAGACAAAGTTATAGTAGCTCTACCAGAGCCTTCAATTAAATTACTTCTACCAGAAATTGTAGTAATATCTGTCTTACACATACTTAAATGAGAGAAATATTTCTTCTCTTTGAATATTATATGTGTCGTACATGGATCAATTAAACAAATATATTTACAATTGAACTTTGATCCAAGTTTGTTTTGTGAGATATCCATATTTGCTTCTCATTGTTTGACATTCAAAAGAAATATATGAATAAATATTAGTATTTTTAGAGAAAAGGAAAAATAAACAAAGTTAAATCAATGATTCAATAATGACCTTTTAATGTAATTTCGAGCAAACTCTGATTATGATAAAAATAATTTTTATAAATCAATAACGATTAAGTTGCTTAGATTACACCACTTTCTGTAGAATTAGATAAATACTGCTAAATTCCAATAAAGTATACATGTATAAATGCAGAAACACATATAAATGTTTAACCAAAAAATGAAATTTCAGTCAAAGCTAGAATTTAGAAGAACACAGGTTACTGATAATCAAAAGAATATGCAAAAGAAAGTAATTTGGGGAAACCAGAGTATAATCAGGAAAAAAATAAGTAAACCAAAGTATATTCCAATAGTATCTCATGTCCCTACAATTGATCAGATACCTCCCTTTTATAGATATCTTGAAGATATGCGTTTTACCCAAATCATAATGAGGCTATTATGAATAATTAAAGACATTGAATGCTACGTTACATAATCATTATATTCAATACAAATTCTCTAACGTATTCAGCATTTAATGCCTGTCAAATTCTGTATCTGCACTTTTACTATGGTCAGATTCATTCCTTTTGATTCTTGAATATAAATGACTTAAATAGGTATGGGCATTGAATCCCTTGAATGGCCACCCGTGCCTCTTCCTTTGCCTTTGCTCGTTTCTATTGCTGCTCGTGCCACTTGACTAATTATAATTCATTGACTATTTGATCAGTCCACGTGTCTCGACACGTCACCTTTATATATAAATGCAATTTTTTGCAATACAGATAGTCTCCCACTTTCTATTTATTCATCAGTTGAATATTTGGGAAGTGGATTTCATTAAAACGAGAATTTTTGTCACCATTAATGCTATGACAAAATTGACGCTTCAATTGTCGCTTCCATTTAATACTCCGTACACGTATCAATTTTCCATTGGTTCTGGAGTTTTTGCGGCTTTTTTCAAGGTTTTTTACGGCTCCACTTTTTACGAAGTGCCAGTTATCATAATTGTGATCCTTCCTTCACTGCACTTTTACCTTTGGCGGTCGATTATCGATATAAATATAACTTCTTTCCTTGTCTTTTACCTCATAAAGTTTTATTGAACACTTAATTTTCCAATTCTCTGTTTACTTCTTCCTTATATTATTCCTCTTCACTATGTCTTCACAAAACCCTCACCCTCAAGAAGTCTCCATTGTTGACTCTTTCCCCAATGCCCCTATTAGGCATAGAAGGGGAGGTAGACTTCGTAGCTTAGGATCTACTCAAGGTGGTTCGTTTATGCCTTCTTCTAGTTCTGGTCCTTCTTCTAAAACCAGAGGTTCCCTTTCTCACAAATCTTCTTCTAGGAGTAAAGAGTCTTCTGAACCATTATGTGAGCCTTTAGTAGAAGAGATAGTCCCTACAGAATTATCTTTTTACCATGATAGGGGATCTCTTAGAAACCAGATTTCCGCTTTAGATCATGTCGATGCTTACCCCACTCAAATTACAGAAGTTTTAACTCCTGTAGTTCGTAAAGACTGCCATTGGAGTAACGATTTTCCCATTATTATCCCTAATCCGAATCAGATAATTACTTCTTATTTAACTGGGTTCTCTTTTGTTTACACATACCCTTTTACTTTAGGGTTCAGACCAGCAATTGACCCAGTCATTCTCGAATTTTGCCGTTTCTTCAATGTCTGTTTGGGTCAAATTGGTCCGATTATATGGAGGGTTATTGCCTGTTTAAGGCATTTAGACACTAAAGCCGAAGTTCCTTTTACTTTCCCTCACTTGATTCATCTTTACTCACATAGGCTTTTTCGCAATGGTGTTTTTACGCTGGTAACCAGGAGTAAGAGGGTTTTGGTGAGTCCTGAAGATGACAAGGACCGCGGCTAGTATGCCCGATTTGTTGCTGCCCCCACTGTTGGTTTAGTGGGTGAGGATAATATTCCCTTCCCTGAGAAGTGGAATTTTGCACATAAGTCTTTTAACCTTCTCGTACCTTTTTCCTTCAAGTTTACCAACTTCTCTAATTTTGCTTTTGTTTTTTTAGCTACCATGGGAGTTGTGGGGAATGTTCCCAATTTTCGTGGTTGGGTAGATAAATTGCTAAAGATCTCACCAATGGATGGTAGGTCTTGGAAAACACTTTCTAACCATTTTGGTTGGAAGGTAAAGACTCATGGTAAGAGTTTATATTTTGTGCTTTTCGTGTCTATATTCTCTTTTATTGCTCTAATTTCTATCCTTCTTTTTATCAAAATTCGCTATTCGAGGAGTTACTGCTGAAGCAATTGCAGCCTCTCGTGTCTCCTCGGGAACCCGTATCTCTTTAGAAAGATCCCGAGAAATAGTTTTGGGTTCTTCTTCTGCAAAAAGGAAAGCTGCAGAAGAAGAAGATTTTGAAGAAGAGGGAGATAAGGGCTCCCTGGTGAAGAGGCCACGAGTTAGGAGACGCATCGTCTCTGATGACGAAGCTGAAATGTCGGTTTCTCTTACCGAACCTGTTGAAACCCCAATAACAATTCCTGACGATGACTTCACTCCCCACGATACTCGTGAGTCTATTGACTAACTTTTCATCAGCGAATTTGGCCGTGAAGATGTAGGGCTTGTTTTAGACGAAATACCCTTATCTTCTTTTTCAACTCCCGTGCATGTGGTTCCTTTTTTACCGGCCTAGCTATTTCCGTTCCTTCTTCTACTGCTTTCACCTTTTCTCCGGCTCCTCCTTTGACTATTCTCCCTCTTATCGTTCATCATATAGAAGTGGGCTCTTCAAGTAGAAGTGTTGCTATGAGGAGGGTAACTATTTAAGTTCCTGCCGAGAGCAGCCTTTTGAGAAAGTCAGGTCAGGCAGATGTATGGTTGGAGCTTTTAATCGGCCCAATTGAAAAAGCCAAGTTGGAGAGTCATAGTTCCCTGACTTTAATGAATGATATCGTGCATGCTACTTTGAAGGTATTTTCCTTCTCTTCCTTTTTTGCTTTATAATTTGACTATCTTTGAGGATTTTTATTTCCTTTTCCCCTTTTTAGGATAACCTTATCGGCACATAAATGATGAAAAGAATCCCCCTCTTAGAGAAGATAGCACGTGACTCTCATTTGGAAGCAATCAATTGGAAGGAGCAATTTGAGAGTGCACAGATTGATATAGAAGACTTACAAGACAGCAAGAATACCTTAGAGCAGCGAGTGCAGGCTTTAACTTCAGAATTGGCGGTTGCAAAAGCTTCTTCAAGCCAAGCAGAAAAAGAAAAAGAACGTCTCGAGTCCTCCTTCTCAGAGCAACTATCTAAAGCTAGTGAAGAGAATAGAGAGTTGAAAGCTCATTTGGATCAAAAAGAAGTTTACGCTGGGGAGCTCGTGCAAAATTTGACTCAAGCACAAGAAGACCTCAGAATCTCTGCTGATAAGGTGCGTGCTTTAGAATGCTCCCATGCCTCTCTTCAAGCTTCTCACAACTCCGCCTTGGCTGAAAATGAAGAGCTAAAGAATGAGATCGTTGATTGGGAAAGGGATTATGAGATCCTTGAAGAAAAATCTGTTATTGAGACAAGTTGGGCATTTTTGAATTCTCGTCGTGATACCCTACTTGAAGCTGGCCAAGAAAACTTCAACCTGGAGTTGGAGTTAGCTAAGATCAATGAAACCATTGAAAAGGCTCAACAAACTCAGGACTTCCCTTCTCCCGTGGCTGAAGCTCCCGTGAATGTTGAAGTTGATACAGGTATCCCAATTCTTTCAAGCCCAATCGAATCTGTTGCTACAAGCCAAATTGAAACCGCATCTGTTGATGCAGCTGCCCTAATTGAACCCGCTGTTGTTGATGCTCCTGCTTCAGTTCCACAAACTTCTCAATGACCGGTTTTAATCATTTGAATGATTTTGTTTTTGTTTTCTAAAACTATAATCAGACCCTTAACTTTATTTGAAGGTTGATTTTGAAATCGTAAGTCCCCAAGTCTTTTATGGGGTAATCTATATAAAAAATCTCATAGTTTTATGACTAAGTTTGTCCTTAGTCTTAGATTTTTACATATTAAGAAGTTCTTCATGTTACTATTATAAACTTCTGTTTTCTTTATTCTTGTCTTTATTTTTAAGGACTTACAGAATAATTTACATTTTTATTCTTCGAAATTGCTTCTGTTATCCTCATGACTAATTAATTTGAACATGAGTTTTATAAAAGAGGGCCCTTTTATATTTTGACACTTAATAAAGAAGACGTCTCAACTTCATAATGGTGTTAACATACGATAAAAGAAATAGGGAAACCCATGTTTCTTTGAAATAACTTTGACAAGTTGTTATTGGAACTTATAATACTTTACATGTATTTGAAGTACATATATAACTTTCTCGTAACTGTTTTTGTTGTAACAAATTTTTACAAAAGAGGAATAATAGATACGAGGTTTTTTCTTATAACCCGTTTTAGTATATGGCCTTTACCCTAATTATAGTGAGGTTTTTTCTTTAGCCTTAGCTCGTGGCTCCATCTCGTGACTTTTACTCTACACTTGACTCTTTTATGTTTGATTTTCCCTCAATCTTCTTTGCCTTCTTTATACACATGTCTATGTATATTATGTAGTCCCCCAAGTATTTGAGTGTTGAAGTATGAAACCTCGAGCACTTAATAGTTCTTCTCATTTGGTCCTTTTCCTGAAAAGGAAAAACATACGGTACTCGGAGGGCCGATTATAGATAAAGACTACATAACCCATTTTTATTTCTATAAGAATAATTGTAACTCTAGGCCAGGGATTTTAGGTTACTCCGTGTACCTTACAGGTCGTGACTCATCATTTAGTACGGGTTAGCTTTTTGCCTATAATCTAAAATCGTTAGTAAACTTTTAACAATTCAAAAATTAAATTTAAAATGGTTATACCTGACCGTGGGTTTTCCTTAGAAATAGTATCTCTTCAAATGAACAACATTCTAATGTGAAGGTAGTATCTTGCCATCCATTGTTTCCAGTTCATATGCTCCTTTTCCTGCAACATCACGAACTCTGTAGGGTCCTTCCTATGTTGGACTTAATTTTCCTGCGTTAGCTGCCTTTGTAGATTGAAAAACCTTTTTAAGCACGAAGTCCCCAATTTTAAAAAACCTGAGGCGTGCTTTTCTATTGTAGTATCATTCTATGACCTACTTCTGTGCTGCCATTCTTGTTAGTGCAGCTTCTCTCCTTGCTTCGAGTAAATCTAGATTGACCCGCATCTCCTCGTCATTAGATTCTTGTGTCGCCTGTGTGAATCGTGTACTCAGTTCTCCTATCTCAACTGGAATTAAAGCTTCAGTTCCATAAACTAATGAAAACGGTGTTTCTCCCATACTTATTTTTGTCGTTGTACGATATGACCATAAAACACCAGGTATCACTTCTGGCCAATTCCCTTTTAACTCTTCTAATCGTTTCTTTAAATTGCTGATAATGACTTTATTTGTTGATTCTGCTTGCCCATTACCCACCGGATGATAAGGCGTAGACGTAATCCTTTTAATTTTCCAACTTCGAAGGAATTCCGTGATTTGAGCTCCTATAAATTGAGGGTCATTATCACATACGATCTCCTTTGGTACGCCAAATCGACATATGATATTCTGCCAAATAAAATCTCTGACTTCCTTTTCTCGCACCTGTTTGAATGCTCCTGCCTCTACCCATTTAGTAAAATAATCAGTGACAACGAGTAGAAACTTTACCTATCCTTTTGCTTGTGGTAATGGACCCACGATATCCATTTCCTATTTCATAAATGGCCACGGCGCAATGACCGGATGTAATAACTCCGCAGGTCTATGCATATTGTTACCGTACCTTTGACATTTATCACATTTGGCCATGAAACTTTCTGCTTCTTCTTCCATTTTAGGCTAGTAATAACCTGCCCTAATTAAGGTTCTTACCAGTAATCTTCCACCTGCGTGATTCCCGCAATGTCCCTCGTGTATTTCTCTCATTACATACTCTGTTTGCGAAGGTCCAAGGCATCTCGCTAAGGGACCACCGAACATTTTACGATATAAATTGCCTTTTTTAAGCAGTACCGAGCAGCCTTTTTTCAAAGCGCATAAGCTTTTTTCTTGTCATCAGGGACGGTACCATACTGCAAAAAAGCAACAATTTCATTCCTCCTATCCCAGGTTAAATTATTAAAATTTACCTCATTTATATCAGGATCAAGAACTGAATGAGATAAATGTATAACTGAGGCGTTTGCATCACTTGCCACGTTAGCCGCAAATGTGAGATTAGCTAGGGTGTATGCTTCAAGATTTTCGTCCCTTGGTATTTGTCTAACTTTTCAATTTTGAAATTGTTTTATCAATTCCCGTAACTTTTCCAAGTACTGCTGCATCCTTGCTTCCCTGGCTGTATAAGTGCCCAGCATTTGATTAGCTACGAGTTGTGAATCACTCTTGATTATAATCTGATTTATGCCAAGTTCTCGTGCTAGTTCTAAACTTGCAATCATAGCCTCATATTCTCCCTCATTGTTAGTTATGGGATGACATTTGATAGCTTGCCGAATGGTTTCACCCGTAGGTGGTACCAATACGATCCCTAAACCTGCTCCTTTTACGTTAGATGAGCCATCAGTGAATAAAGTCCAAGTTCCTGGGTTAGCTCCATTGAACACCTGTAATTCTTTTTCTGCTTCTAACTGGATCCCCTGGCTAAAATCAGCCATGAAATCAGCTAATACTTATGATTTTATAGCAGTTCTAGGTTGGTATGTAATTTCGTATTCACTTAACTCTATTGCCCACTTAGCTAACCTGCCTGTTAACTCATGCTTATGTAATATATTACGTAAAGGGTAGGTAGTTACTACAACGATAGGATGACACTGAAAGTAAGGTCTTAACTTTCTAGATGCCATGATTAACGCAAGTGCAAGTTTTTCTAACTGAGGATACCTCGTCTCCGCATCCAACAAAGATTTACTAACATAATAGATAGGGGATTGTTTACCTTGTTCTTCTCGGACCAAAACAGCGCTTACCGCAACTTCTGAAATAGCAAGGTAAATGAGTAGTTTTTCCCCAGCCTTTGGTTTTACCAGCAAAGGTGGATTTATAAGTACGTTTTCAAATTCCTGAGTGCCTGTTGACATTCCTCATTCCATTCAAAATGATTCTGCTTTTTAAGGGCTGAGAAGAATTTAAAACACTTCCCTGATGATCTAGAAATGAATCTTTCCAAGGCTGCAATTCTTCTTGTTAATCTTTGAACTTCTTTCTTGTTTGAAAGTATAGTTCTTGTTTAATAGTTCGTGACCTGCAGTTGCATCAATCAATTGATCTATATGTGGTAGTGGAAAAGAATCTTTAGGGCAGGCTTTGTTAAGATCTGTGTAATCTACACAAACCCACCACTTACCGTTCTTCTTTGGAACTACAACAGTGTTAGCTAACCAGTTAGGATACTTTACCTCTCGAATGGAACCAATTTTTAGCAATTTTTGGACTTCTTCTTGAATCACCTGATTCTTGAAAGTTCCTTGCTTTCTTTTCTTTTGCTTCACAGGAGGGTATGATGGATCTTCATTTAGTTTATAGGTCATCACCTCCGGTGGTATTCCTGTCATGTCGGAGTGGGACCAAGCAAAGCAGTCCACATTAGTTTTCAAATATTCAATTAACTTACCTTTCATAGCTTGGTTAAGATTGGCTCCAACATAGAATTTTTTATCAGGCCATTGAGCAAATAACACGACATGCTCTAATTCCTCTATCGTTGTTTTGATATTTTCATTCTCTTCTGGTTCTTGAATGGTATCAGGCCTTGAATCTACATCTGTTTGCCCTTGTTCAGTTGAGGTTTGTGTTGTGATGTCGTCAACTGCCTTCTGTGATTGCTATTTGCCTTCACTTCTCGTGCTTGTATCTGCAACGAAGTTGATAGCCCTGGATATATGTTGATCTCCACGAATTTGACAGATTCCCCATGGCGATGGAAATTTAATAACTTGATGCAAGGTTGAAGGAACAACATCCATTTCGTGGATCCATGGTCTCCCAAGAATCATGTTGTAAGCCATCTCCATGTCTACTACCTGGAACATTGTATCTTTGATGACCCCTTTAGCAAATGTGGTGAGTGTTACCTCTCCTTTCGTGACAACACTAGAATTATCAAATCCAGATAGAGTACGCGCCTTTGGTATTACTCTATCTTCAGCTTGCATCTCACATAATACTCTTAGCAAAATAATGTTCACGGAACTACCTGGATCAATCAAAACTCGTTTCACATTAGTATCATATACAATTAAAGATATTACCAGTGCGTCGTTATGAGGGGTTAATATGCCATCTGCATCTGCATCATTGAATGTAATATTGTCTTCCTCTAAAACATGCTGAACCCGTTTCCCTTGGGTAATTGTTACTTTGCAAATTTTGTTAGCTGCAGTATATGATATACCATTGACGTCTTCACCCCCACTTATAACGTTAACAGTTCTTTTGGGGGAAGGTGGTTTTGGAGGCTCCTGCCTGTTCTTCATGTAAGCTTGCTTTCCTTTCTCACTGAACAACTCAGTAAGATATCCTTGTTTTAATAAATGATCAACTTCACTTTGTAAAAATCTGCAATCTGTTGTTTTATGCCCGTGGTCATTATGAAACTCGCACCAATGGTCAGGGTTGCGCCTGTTTGGATTCGATCTCATTTCCTTTGGCCATCGAACCTTATCTCCCATGCTTTTCAAAACAACTACAAGCTCAGAGGTGCTGACGTTGAAGTTGTAACCACCGAATCTCGCTTTTAAATTGCTATCATCATCTCATGACTCATAATTGTTTCGCTCATTCCTGAATCTTGATGAAGAACCTGATTCTCTGTTTCTTGATTTGTGATCGTACTTTTGATTATCCTACTTTGACCGTGAGTCTTTTCCCGCAGGTTCCATATAAGGCTCGTACCTGTTTTTATCGGATCTTTTTTCGATCTCCACCCGTCTCGAAATTATCTTTTATTATTTTTGAAATCGTGGAACAGTATCTTCCTCAATCCTCAACTTCATGCTATACCTGATATAAACATCATTCTACGTTGTAGCTGGGAATTCTCGAAGGCTTTCCTTGAGTTTCCTTGTAGCTTCCGAACTTTTTTCATTCAAATTACTTGTGAAAGCTATTGCTGCCCAGTTGTCAGGTACACGTGGCAATGTCATTCTTTCACGTTGAAATCTGTCCACGAATTCTCTAAGCAGTTCAGAGTCCCCTTGCTTGATTTTTTAAAAATATCCTCCATTCTTTTCTCTACTTTTTGAGCTCCCGAGTGTGCTTTGATGAAAGAATCTGCAAGCTCAGCAAAAGAATTTATAAAATTTTCGGGTAAAAGAGAATACCATGTTAATGCTCCTTTGGTGAGTGTTTCACCAAATTTTTTGACTAATACTTATTCAATCTCCTACTTAGTCAAATCATTGCCTTTTACGCCCGTTGTGAATGCAGTCACGTGATCTCGTGGGTCTGTTGTTCCATCATACTTTGAAATATCAGACATTTTGAACTTTTTTGGAATTGGGAGTGGAGCAGCACTTGGCTTCTAGGGTTGTTGCGAATATCTATCCATATCTACCCCTTTGATTATGGGCGGCACCCCGGGTATCTGCTCTATGCGCTCACTTTGCTCCTTGAGCTGTTTCTGCAAGGTTAGTACTAAATTTTGTAAATCGGAATTAATTACATTACCCAGCTCTCTCTCCTGTGATTTACTGGGAGTTCCACCGCTGCCTGAGTTAACAAGCCCGGAACGAGGGTTTTCCACAGTATTATTATTTGGAGTAGGTGTGGGTGTTGCAACAGGTAACTGGTTAACAAGTGCCTCAACAGCTTTGTTGACCCGAGCAACAATTAATTTCTGCAAAGCTTCATCAACAGCTTCAACATTTTCAAATTGAGCATACTCGTTTATTTGAGACCCATTAGGAGAACCCTCACGAGATTGTCGTGGAGAGTCTTGCGGAGTAGGAACTTGAGTGTTAATATTCTCTGGAACTCCCTGACTTTGTTGGTTCTCTTGGTTTCCTTGAGTGTTGTCATTGTTATTCGACATAATTGATGCAACATGGAAGGTTAAGGGAAAAGAAAATAGATTATCAGATTCCCGGTAACAGAACCAATTTGTTTAACCAAAAAATGAAATTTCAGTCAAAGCTAGAATTTAGAAGAATATGGGATACTGATAATCAAAAGAATATGCAAAAGAAAGTAATTTGGGGTAACCAGAGTATAATTGTGAGCATGTGATTTTTTCCCTATATATGAATAATTCCCAAAATCCCAAACAAAATAATTTGCCTTGATTTTTACAATTTTTGTGCATCTTAGAGTCATTTTCTGATAATTGTTGCATTTCATTTGCGCATGTTAATTTTTATAAAATACAAAAAATATGCATTTTGGCATTTAGGCTTTAGTTTTACATTTTTAGTATCCATTAGGGTTTAAATTGTTTAGAACAAAACATGAAAATCACAAAAAAATTTCACTTTTGCATTTGTCATGAAATAGTTTTTTTTTACTTGTTTAAAACATATTTTTAGGAATTAATTAATCTTTGTTTTGAAATAATTAGGATTTTATGTAGGTTTTACATCTTTATAAAAATTAGAAAAATTAGAAAAATTGCAACAATGAGAAAAAGAAAACAAAAATGAGATAAAATACATAATGGAATTAACTTGTGTGAAACCCGGAAATTTGGGCCAAATACATAAAATCCCCCGGCCCAAACGCATTTGATTGGAGAAGTAAGTCCAGCCCAAGTCCATACCCGGTCCGTCCCTTTTAAAATGAAACGACGTCGTTTCGGAGCCCTTGGATCAGGACCGTTGGATCTCATCAATCCAACGGTCCGGAACTAACGAGGTTTCAAATATATATATGTCCGAATCAGACCCCCCCTACCCCATTTACGTCGTCTTCCCCACCCCACCCTTTCTCGCCTAACCCTAATCCGCGCCGCCCTAAAAAAAACCCTTGCCGGCGGTGAACGTGACTTACCCCGTTCACCTTGAAAATAACACCATGGTTTCCCCTCACCTTCCTCTTGCCACTACACTCGTTGGTTTACCTCAAATATGGCCTGAACTCTTCGAATCTTGATTTGAAGTTTTCCGGCCAGATCGATAGTTTGTCCAACTCGGCCCAAATTCACGCCCTACAACCCCCAGCCCTTCCTTAACCCCAATCTATGGTTGTTTCCTTTCGAATCACCCTGAAGTGTTCCAAATTTTAGATCTATGAATTCTGGCCAGAACCCTAAAATCAAACCTTTCTGATTTCGAACCGTAGCACCCTTAACCATGTGTTCTCGTGTAAGAACACATGGTTAGGGATGTTACGCGCCAAAAATCTGAAAAGGTTCGTATGTTTTTGACTGGCCGGAGCCCTTTCTGCATTTGTGAGTTTTTCTGTTCTTTCTTTACTGTTTCTTTACTCGCATGGTTAAAATGTTACTTACAGTCATTGTTTCATTATTGTCCTGTTAATTTTGGTTTAACTTTGGGTTCTGTTAATTTTTCTGAGTTTGTTAATTAATTGAATGATTATAATTTTGTGGATTAATAATTAGTTTAAGTTCTTTTTATGTTATTCATGGTAGCTTAATCACAGTCTATTTTCATTTTAGCTTATTTGAGTTGGTTAGTTGAACAACATTTGAGTTAGTTAGTCTGATTAGCTGGTCTCTGTTTGTTAATTGATTAATTTTAGTTGGTTCTGATTGTAATTAATTGATTTAGATTGGTTTTAGACTGGTTTAAGGTATTCGGTTTTAGTTATTAAGGGTAAGGGTAAGATCAGTGATTCCGAGAGGCTTTCAGAGGTAGTCTGGGTAGGGAAAATGGTAGTTTTGATAAGAATAGTAATATTCAGGTATAAAGAAGGGCAGTATGAGTACTGTAGAGTTGGAGGAATGCTTGAGGACCTTCTAGAAAGGGTTTCAAGTGTAAATTTTAATAAGTACACTGCAGTTACTTGTTTAGCAAGATAAGAATAGAGGGACCAAAATGAAAATAGAAAGGGACTAATTAGAGAAATCAGAACTTAGTTCATTCTTAGGGGTCTTTGCCTATAAAAGGGCATTAGATGCCTTGGAGAAAGGGGGCTACTCTCAGATTTTCTGCCTGGAGCCTTAAGTTTTAATCTGAGCATTCATTATTGTTCTGTATTCTAGCTGGCATTTCAATTTTAAGTTATTCAGAAAACAAAACATCAAAAATGGAAATCTGAAACAATTCCAGAGTTTCATTCCCAGTATTGGGTTTCAGTTGTGAGGGACAGGGGTATGTCAGCCTGAGTTGTGGAAATGGGCTTGCATTTCTGATTTTTAAGTAATCTGTCTGTGTTTCTGTGTTGTCACATTGCTGGGTTGTTGCTGCTGTTGTTCAAAATACTTGAACCCTCACCTTTTCTCTATTTCATATTCAAATTTCCAGGTACATTTCCTGAATCTCAATGGTGTATGTTGAAGTTGAAATGATGTGTTCCAAGGCTTGCTATTCAATTGAAATTTGAAAGTAGTCTGTCTCTTTAATAATAGTAGTAGTTTACTTCCTTGTTATGTAATTGGCAGAAGGTGTATATTGAACTTGTTCATCAGGGTAGATTACATGTTTAAAACTGTTTAATTGGGCATCTGGGTAGTCAAATTCTTGTGTATAATCTGGGGTGAAGATTGCATGTTTATACTGTTATCATTTTCTGTTGCTTAAGTCTCATGGTATGCTGTTTTAATTTTGGATCTAAAGTGAGTTGGGCACAGTTTCATGCTAAATCAACTTTGGGCCTACCGGATGTGCAGGAAGCCCAGATGATGGCTATACAAGGGATTGAAATAGGGCCCAAGGATTCAATCCCTGGGCTGTGTGAATGCAAGCTCAGTCTTGGGCCTGCTGTGGGCCTGATGCCAATGGGCTCTAAAGGGGCTGTGTCCGCAGCCTTGGCCTGTTTGGGCTTCATGAGCTCAGGGCCCATTCATTTGGTATTTCGTCCGTATTTTCTACTTCAAATTTAGCAAATTATGGGCCCAATTAATTAAAGTCCTTAAGTAGTCAATGACACAATTATTCTATTGTATAGGCTAGGAAATGGTGTTTAGCGAATTTCACCGTATTTCCAAAATAACAATACGTTAGAATCTTTAAGTACACCCTTAATTAAATCACTTTCTTAAACTCGGGTGCGCATTGATGCGACCCAAATCCAAATCTCGATGAAGCCGAAATGTGTCGATAATCGCGGGTGCATTGATTGCAACGTGGTTCAAAGCATGTTTTCGCAACATCGTAATTCTTATAAAATAAATAATGATAGAAAAGAGCTTTACAACTTGAGACGGGCCTTATCGCACGAATTGAATAAAAGCGGGTCCTTTAGTAAATAATTATCGAAATAATTAGAATTTGGGATAGCTATTTAGCGAACTTCACGGCTTTTCCCCAAAGTGACACTACGTTAGTATCTTGAGGCACGATTTAATTACATTCTTAAACTCGGGTGCGCATTGATGCGACTCAAATCCAAATCTCGACGAAGTCGAAATGTGTTGATAACCACGGGTGCATTGATTGTGACGTGGTTCGAAACGCGTTTTCACGACGTTGCAATTCTTTTAAAATAAGTAACGATAAAAAGTCGTTTACGAATAAAAGGCACATAAGCTAGCATGTATTACAATCAGATAAAATTAAATACAACAGTTAAGCGACCGTGCTAGAACCACGGAGCTCGGGAATGCCTAACACCTTCTCCCGGGTTAACAGAATTCCTTACTCGGATTTCTGGTTCGCGGACTGTTAACAGAGTCATAAATTTCCTCGGTTCGGGATCCAACCGGTGACTTGGGACACCATTAATCTCCCAAGTGGCGACTCTGAATAATTAATAATTAAATCCCGTTCCGATTGTCCTTTAATTGGAAAAACTCCTTCATGCCCTTTGCGGGGTATAGATGAAAAAGGAGGTGTGACAGCTCTGGCGACTCTGCTGGGGACTAGAACCCAGAACGTGTTGTTCAGGGTTCAGAATTCGAGCTTATATAAATTGTTGTATTTGATTGTATCTGATTTTCCTACATGTTTTGTGCTGAATGTGCTAAATGTTACCGCTTTGATATTATCTGAACTGTATATAAACTGTGCCGACACCCTTCTCTCTTCACCTTCGGGGATGTGCTTACTGGTTGAGACTCCCTATTCTGTTAGTGTCATACCTTGAAATAAGAAAGAGGCCAGACAAGTTACGAAGCCGGATGGCCTTTTGGTTCCCGGTAAGTTGCCCCCTCCTCGACTCGAGTTGTCCGCTCGGGTACACAGTCTAGAACACCGACCCAGGTTTGGAACATAGAATAACATGACTTCATGCCGGATCCCTAGTAGGAACGCTTATTTGCATCCCGTTGCATATGACTTAGGGGACTCAACACATGGGTTGGGTCCGTCTAGGACTAGCAACCTGAAATGAAAAGACCATCCTGATGCATCCTGCTTGCTCTGGACATATATTTGTTTCGAACCTGCATGTTGACCGGTCCCTGAATATCGGGAATGTTGGAAAATTGAAAAAAAAAAAGAAAAAAAAAGAGAAAAAAAATATATCATTTAGGGAGTTAATTGATTATCAATGACCAATTAATGGCGAAACTCTGCCGAAATTTTGAGAAAAAAAAAGGAAAATATTTTATTTTGTTTTACTAAAAAAAAACAAAGAAAAATAGAAAAAAAGAGTATTTTTCGGAAAGTTGTTTGTTGATAAAGGAAAATATAAAAAGAGTTTTTGTTTGAAAAACATAAGATGCTTCATTATTTGTTGAAAAAAAAAGTCTTTTATTTTTAGTTTGGGAAAATAGGTTGTTTTATTGTCTGTGGAAAATGAAAAAGAAAAAGAGTCTGTTATTTTTAGCGTGGAAAAATAGGCTGTTTTTCTTGAAAAAGGAAGAAAAAAAGTCTCGTTTCTAAAAATAGTTTTTATTCGCTTATGAAATGCCAAGAATAAGTGGAAAAGAGTCATGTCTTAAAATAGTTCGGTTAATTTGCCCGAACTACGCATGGTTTGATTCTCACAAGGCGTGAGATACGTAGGCAACCCTCATCGGGTCCAACCTCCCCTTTTGCAAAAATAACCAAAATATCAAAATTTTTAATAAACCAGGTGATGTCGTTTTTGTCAAAAATAGCCAAATGTTCCCAAACGGGGCGCCGGAAGGCTGACTTTGCGCAAACAGCCACCTTTGGTCATATTTTGAAGTATAGGGGTAATTTTGAGTCAATAATATAGGTAGTTATCTCTTGGAGTGAAATAAAAGTTCTCCTTTTGTTTGCTTAAACACTTTAATAAATGTGCAGGATGAGCACGATGATAAACGAGCCTTTTTCAATAATGACCAAAATCCCTTTTGAACTGCAATTGTGGTGGAATGATCTGGGTAACGAAGGGCGAGACGAAGTGAGAAAATATTTGAAAGACCTTCCTGATTTATTAAACATTCAGCCTCGGGGGGATATCATCAGGGCATTGGTCGCTCATTGGGATGAAGCACATAATGTGTTTCACTTTTCAGACTTCGAACTCACCCCAATGTTAGAAGAAATAGCGGGGTACATTGGAAGTGATCAAGCTCCATTGAGATTCAAATACTTGATTGCTCCTAGGACCATTACCATACACCGATTCCTGGATTCCTTGAAAATACCCCGAACAGTTCATCATCCAGATTTTGCAAAAGGTTTCTGCAGTTTCCGCTTCATGTATGATAGATATGGCCACGTAGGAGGGTTCAATAATCCGGACTTTAAGCTGTGCAGCAAAAATAACCGACAAAAATGGGAGGACCACAGACGAGTGGCATTTATGATAGCTTTTTTGGGTCTCGTAATATTCCCAAGGAAAGATGGCAATATTGATTTGAAAATAGCAGGCATCATCAGTACTTTGCAAACCATGGGGAAAAGCACTTTAGCACCTATGATTGTGGCTGATATCTTCAGAGCTCTCACTGCGTGCAAAGTTGGGGGCAAATTTTTTGAGGGATGTAACTTATTGTTACAAATGTGGATGATTGAGCATTTGTGCCCACGCTCTCAGATATTAAGTTATGGTTCGGCTGAGAAAACTTGTATAGGGGAATTTTGTACGAGAATCAAAGGGGCTAGTCTACCTGAAGGAGTCACGGCTTGGGCATTATTATTTCGGAACCTCAAAGCTAGCCAGATACAGTGGGTGCTTGGATGGTTGTCTGTCGAGGAAGTTATATATATGCCAGCAGCCCGACCGCATTTTTTGTTAATGGGACTCAAAAGCATACAACCTTATGCACCATATCGGGTTCTGAGGTAACTTGGTAGATATCAAGTAATCCCGAGAGATGAAGATTTGAGTACCCACGTGGTAGAAATTAGTCCTAACGGTTAATTCCCCGAGGAAGAGGTTCATCAAATTTGGAGTGAGTGTCAGTATCTGATGGCAAACACTTGTGTGTCTGATAGGGTCAAAGGGGAAACTGCTCCAGGGTATCACGAATGGTTCAGAGGTGACGTGGCATATGGGAGACCGGCTAAAAGACCCCATCTCGAAGATTTCGCTAAGTCATCCCAAGAGCAGTGGGATTGGTTAGCAAAGGAAGAAAGCTATCGAGTTGAGATTGGTAAATTAAAACAACAAGTCGAGAGTCTGAAATTCGAGAACAGTGTACAGGTTGCCGCGGATCAAGGTGAAAAGAATAGACTAGCCACAGAAAATGAAGCACTTAGGGCTCAGATCCGACAGTTGAAGATGACCATTGATAAGCAACCCAGGAGCCGGTCCGATGAACAATTGGTAAAAAGATTGGAAAGCGAAGTCAGAGAACGGCGAGATGAGTTAGGGAAGTCTGAAAAGGCCATGGCAGAACTTAAGGCCCAGTGGGCGACGTGAACCGAGGAGCGTCGCCAATACTTGAATCAGTTGAAAAGGGACCATGAGAAAATTACTGCCAATTTAAAGAGAAAAGTGGTTGCCCTTGAGGGTAAAACGGTCAGGCAGGCCAGAGACTTCAAAACTGAAAGCGGCCACTGTTACAACTTGTTATCCCAAATGGAGGTAGAAGTGCAACAGCTGCAAGACCAGCACTTGCGAGACTCCCGAGCTTTAAAAACATGCAGTGATCAAATAAGACGCTTGCTCATAGAAAAGAAGAGAACAAAAGACAGGATTAGAGCCATTGCTCATGCTATTGTCAGGAGATGCCAGGTTTGTGAAGACATGACCCGTACCACTTTTATCTCGGCAGTGATGATCTATGTGAAGCGAACCATGAATGAGTTAGAGCAGCTTGAAAGGGATTTGGATCCTAGACCCGCGGCGAGGCCGAACGACGCCCCGCGGATACCTAAGTTTGAAGCACTAGAATATGCATAGTCCGTGTCTGTAAGTGCTTACCATTTCGAGTCAGTCTTTTGTACGTCCGTCACCTCTCTGAGTTGAGTACGTTTGCAGGTTTAGAGTTTTTGGTTTGATGACAGATTGCATTTGTTAGTTTCTTCCCAAAACAAAAGATGTCAAGTTTGTAAGAATCTGTTCATTAATGAAAGTTGTGCATTTTTATTTTTAATCTTATTTTACGAACTACGCTTGGTCTGATTCGTGCGGGGTCACGATACGTAGGCAATCTCCATAGGATTCGACCATAACCAAAAGGAAAAACAAACAAATAGAAGGAAAACTGAAAAGAAAGAAAAAACGGAAGAGCGGAAAAACAAAGGGGAAGAAAGAAAAAGCGGAAAAACAAGAGAGGGATAATGCGAAGAGAAGAAAAACGAAACAAGAAGTAAAATGACCGGGATGACGCATGCAATCAAGCAAACACATAGTAGAAAGGATTAACTGTATAAGTGCATTCATGCCAACGTGTGGTTATTAAATCTGTCAAGACTAATCGCTAACAAAGTGGTTGTCTAAATGTGTGAGTCCAGGCAGGTGGTTAGTTGATTGGAAATTCTGGCAACTCATCCATACAACACCCGGTCGAAAGATCAAGTAAAAATGACAGGGCAGGATTCGGAAATCAGCTTCGTAGACCCTTCGAATGAGGTTGAGGTAATAGATGTGGGTGCTATGAAAGAAGAAATGAGGAAATTAAAGGCACAAATGGCTGAAATGCATCGGGCATGGTCGCAGGGACACCCAGCACCACTATATCCTGCCAACCCATCTTACATCCCACCCCTGGCCCAAGCTCAGGAGCCTACCACTCCCCACGCGTCTTCAGCTTTCCCTTATCAGGCCCAGGGTTATGGTACTACATCATATGCTCCCCCGGCTCCACCCTCTAAACAGAACCTTTCACCACCCATGGTTCCCGTCTTTGTGGCACCGCCCCCAGCTCCATTACATAGATCATCTAGTGAGCCGCTATTCCAAACTCATGACACCCAATATTACCCTCCCGAACCCACCTTTAAAGTACATGAACCATATACCTACTCTCCCCATTTTGAAATCCCAGGAGAAGTTGAGAAACCGGTTAAGAATGCGGAGCAAGAGGAGGTGATTCGTAAAGTCAAAAGCCTGGAGCAATCCTTCAGGAACATGCATGGCTTAGGAAACCAAGTTAGCGTCGCATACAAAGATTTGTGCCCTTTTCCTGATGTACAGTTGCCTGCGGGATTTAAAATGCCAAAATTTGACTTGTATGAGGGGCACGGTGATCCAATAGCCCATCATCGTGGTTTCTGTAGCAAAATGAGAGGTGCCGGGGGAAAGGATGAGTTGTTGATAGCATATTTCGGTCAAAGCCTGAGCGGGTCAGCACTAGAATGGTACACGAGGCAAGACCCCAGCCGATGGTATACATGGGATGATTTGGCCCAGGTATTCATTGGCCATTTTCAATATAACCTCGAGATAGTACCCGATCTTCTGTCATTGTTAAAACTGGAAAAGAAGCCTGGAGAAAGTTTTAGAGAATTTGGTTTCCGCTAGAGGGAACAAGCTACAAGGGTTGACCCTCCCATGAGGGAGAGTGAGATGGTAGATTATTTCTTGTAAACATTGGAACCTACCTATTTCGGTCATCTAGTGTCATCTGTCGAAAAGTCGTTTAATGAAGTGGTGAAGATGGGAGCCATGATTGAAGAAGGGTTGAAATCTAACAAAATTTTGAGCTACTCGGCGTTGAAAGCAACCACCCAGGCCATCCAAAGTGGCACTGGTGGTGTGCTAGGGAAAAAGAAGAAAGAAGAAGTTGCTGCAGTTGAAGCTAATGTTTGGTCCAGGCACAAGAACCACACACACTACTACAACCAACCCAGACCCCACCACCCAAACTATAAATATACCCCATACGGTTCAATGCAAAATTATTATCCACCATCAGAACCACACTTTTCTATTCACCACGCCCAGACCTACACTCAGCCCCCAGTGCACTCACAATGGCGTGGACCGAACCCCCAAAACACCCATCCACCCTCACAAAACACCTATCCACCTCCCAGGGCTAACAGACCAGGAACAACTTCCGCCCAAACCAAGCTTTTAGAAATGAGAAGGCCCCAAACAGAAAAATGTTTACTCCGTTGGGAGAATCTTACACTTCTCTTTTCCACCGATTGAAACAGTTGGGGATGTTGACCCCAGTTGAATCCAAAGCACCAAACCCTCTTCCCAGAAACTTGGACCACTCTGTTAGTTGCGAGTATTGCTCAGGGATGTCGGGGCACAACACTGAAAAGTGTTGGAAATTGAAAAACGCAATCCAAGAGCTCATTGATAATCTCCGTATTG
This sequence comes from Nicotiana tabacum, assembly GCF_000715075.1. Classification (NCBI taxonomy): domain Eukaryota; kingdom Viridiplantae; phylum Streptophyta; class Magnoliopsida; order Solanales; family Solanaceae; genus Nicotiana; species Nicotiana tabacum. The sequence goes on along the minus strand of NC_134090.1, from coordinate 156,263,518 downwards.
AGGTACAGGCTCCAGAGGCCCCAAACATCAATCAAAATCCGTTGCCAACACATTATGAGGCCAACATGATCGAACTGATACATAAGGGGGCGCAGGTGGTGATGATGATTCGTTCTACGGAGACCAAGGAAAAAACGTTGAGTGCAAGGCCAGGGGTTCAGTTAAAAGCAATGAAAGACAAGCCAGTGTCAGTAATGGGGAAAGTACCGTTTGTATCGGAGAAAAAGCAGGAGCCAGTCAAGATAGTGGTACCAGGGTCAATATCGACGCCCATGGTGTTTATGAAGGGAGCTTATGTAGAACCGGTTGTCATAAAACCGGTAGTCCAGTTACCCATGGTGGATAGCAAAGCCGTACCGTGGAAATATGACAAGGTAGTGGTGACATACAAAGGAAAGGAGATTGAGGAAGAGAGTTGTGAAGCACAAGGACTAACCCGGTCGGGACGTTGCTTCGCTCCTGAGGAGTTGAGAAAGGCTAAAGGCGCAAAAGACAATCCAGTGCCAGTTAAAAAAGCTGTAAAGGAAGAAGAGGCAGAAGAGTTTCTGAAAAGGATGAAGGTACAAGATTATTCCATTGTTGAACAACTGAGAAAAACACCCGCCCAAATCTCGCTGTTGTCGTTGTTACTTCACTATGAGGAGCATTGCCGAGCTTTGATGAAGATATTGAATGAGGCTCATGTGCCTGACAAAATTTCAGTGGACCATCTAGAGACAATTGCCAACAAAATCTTTGAAGTGAACAGGGTAACATTTTCTGATGATGAATTGCCTATGGAAGGCACAGAACATAACAAGGCTCTGTATTTGACGGTCAAATGTGAAGGTTCAATGGTTACTCGGGCACTAATTGATAACGGGTCGAGTGCTAATATTTGCACGTTATCCACATTGAACAAGTTAAAGATTGATGAGGATAGAATCCGCAAGAATAGCATCTGTGTTCGGGGGTTCGACGGAGGAGGAACAAACACGGTAGGGGATATCGTGCTCGAATTGACTATTGGCCCAGTCGAATTCATGATGGAATTTCAGGTGCTGGATGCTGCAGTATCATATAATCTGTTGTTGGGTTGACCATGGATTCATGCAGCAAAAGCCGTGCCCTCCACGATGCACCAAGTGGTCAAATTTGAGTGGGACCGACAAGAAATTGTGTTACATGGGGAAGACCCCACATGCGCCATGAATGATGCCATTGTGCCCTTTATACAGACCAAAGATGATAAGGGTCCATGGGTGTATCAGATCCTTGACACAGTTCCGGTGAGCAGGGTGCCCGAGGGTAAAAGCGTGCCATGTCCCAGGGTGTCAGCTGCGACCGTCATGGTAGTATCAGAAATGATGAATAATGGGTTCGTTCCCGGGAAGGGTTTGGGGGTTGAAATGCAGGGCATTACTCAGACCGTGTCCTTGCCCAAAAATGTGGACACATTCGAGTTAGGGTTCAAACCAACAGCGGCAGATGTCAGAAAGGCCCGTAAGTTGAAGAAGAAAGCTTGGGTGCTCCCTAAACCAATTCCTCGATTGTCCAGGTCCTTCGTCAGGCTGGGTATCAAGAAATAGTCATTGGCAAAAATATCGGGCTCGTTAATTGAGGCGGAAGGTAATTTGGATAAGGTGTTCGAGAAAATATTTGCTAAAGCAAACATGGTTGAGGCCGGGGAAGGGTCAAGTAGAGCAGACATACAGTACATCAGACCACGTGCTAACATCAACAATTAGGAAGCTACTCCTCTTCCAGTTCGGAGGGAGTCGTGGTAGTGGGTTTTGTTTTCCCTTTTGTCACCTGGATTATTCCAGGGTTTGTAGTCCAGTAGCTATGTTCTGTCCGTTTGGATGAGTTAAAACCTTGTTGTCTTTATGTTTAATGAAATGCAATTTTCTTCGCCCCTAATTCTCTTTCCATTTTTCTTTTCTTTTCTTTCTTTGTACAGTTCTTTTTATGCTGATATCAATGACATGACATGCATGAGGAATCTTCGGCCCAGTTTTAAAAGCCAATCTAGTTCAGAAGTAATAATATAAGAGATCGGGTGTGATGATGGGGTGGATTGTAACAGTGATGAAGCTTGCGAGGAAATTAGTAAAGAATTAAGTCATTTCGAAGAAAAACCCAAACCTAACCTAAATGACACAGAAGCGGTTAATCTAGGGGACCAAGACAATGTTCGGGAAACTAAAATAAGTGTTCATTTGGAGCCGCAACTCAAGGAAGAGATAATTGGGGTGTTGCATGAGTACAAGGACATTTTTGCATGGTCTTATGATGATATGCCGGGTCTAAGCACCGATTTGGTGGTTCATAAATTTCCCACCGATCCAACACTCCTCCCTGTCAAGCAGAAGTTGAGAAAGTTCAAAACAGACATAAGTGTGAAAATCAAGGAAGCGATTACCAAGCTGTTTGAGGCAAAAGTCATTCAGGTGACACGATACCCCACCTGGTTAGCTAATGTTGTGCCTGTGCCAAAGAAAGATGGCAAGACCAGGGTGTGCGTCGATTATCGAGACCTTAACAAGGCAAGCCCAAAAGATAATTTCCCATTGCCCAACATCCATATACTGATCGACAATTGTGCCAAACATGATATTGGCTCTTTTGTGGATTGTTATGCGGGTTATCATCAGATTCTAATGAACAAGGAAGATGCGGACAAGGAAGAGATTATCACGCCGTGGGGAACATATTGTTATCGAGTCATGCCCTTTGGTTTGAAAAACGCTGGGGCAACTTATATGAGGGCCATGACAACTATATTCCATGATATGATACATAAGGAAATCGAGGTATACGTGGATGATGTGATCGTGAAGTCTAGACAGCAATCTGACCATGTCAGGGATTTGAGAAATTTTTTTCAAAGGCTTCGCAGGTATAATCTTAAGCTCAATCCTGCGAAATGTGCTTTCGGGGTGCCATCGGGGAAGTTGTTGGGATTTGTAGTCAGCCGAAGGGGTATTGAATTAGACCCGTCAAAGATCAAAGCTATTCAGGAGTTGCCACCTCCAAAAAACAAAACCGAGGTGATGACTTTGTTGGGACGATTGAATTATATCAGCAGATTCATTGCTCAGCTCACGGCAACGTGTGAGCCAATTTTCAAGTTACTGAAAAAAGATGTCGCGGTCAAATGGACTGAAGAATGTCAGGAGGCTTTTGATAAGATAAAGGAGTATTTGTCAAACCCACCTGTGTTGGTCCCGCCAGAACCAGGGAGACCTTTGATTTTATATCTGACAGTTGTGGACAGTTCCTTCGGCTGTGTACTGGGGCAGTATGATGTTACGGGCAGAAAGGAGCAGGCTATCTACTATCTCAGTAAGAAGTTCACATCTTACGAGGTCAAGTATACGCATCTGGAAAGGACATGTTGTGCCCTAACTTGGGTAGCGCAGAAATTGAAACATTATTTGTCATCCTACACCACTTACCTTATATCTCGCCTGGACCCGCTGAAGTATATTTTTCAGAAACCCATGCCCACAGGAAGGCTTGCAAAATGGCAGATCTTACTTACAGAATTCGACATTGTTTATGTGACACGGACTGCCATGAAAGCACAGGCATTAGTCGATCACTTGGCGGAGAACCCCGTTGATGAAGATTATGAGCCTTTGAAAACCTATTTCCCTGACGAAGAAGTGATGCACATTGATGAATTAGAACAAGCCGAGAAGTCTGGATGGAAACTTTTCTTTGATGGGGCTGCAAATATGAAGGGCGTGGGGATAGGAGCAGTACTTATTTCAGAAACAGGTCAGCATTACCGCGTTACAGCTCGGCTTCGTTTCTACTGTACAAATAACATGGCAAAATATGAGGCGTGTATATTGGGATTGAGATTAGCGGTGGATATGGGTGTACGGGAAGTCTTGGTCATGGGTGACTCGGACCTACTAGTACACCAGATTCAAGGGGAGTGGGAAACACGGGACTTGAAACTTATACCATATCGGCAGTGCCTGCATGAGCTTTGCCAGCGTTTTCAGGCCATAGAATTCAGGCATATTCCAAGGGTTCATAATGAGGTTGCTGACACTTTGGCTACTTTGGCGTCAATGTTGCACCATCCAAATAAGGCTTACGTTGATCCGTTGCAGATTCAGGTCCGTGATCAGCATGCTTACTGTAATGTGATAGAAGAGGAAATCGACGGAGAGTCGTGGTTCCATGACATCAAAGAGTACATCAAAGCAGGAACATATCCAACACAGACCACCGTCGATCAGAAAAGAACAATTCGATGGTTGGCGAGTGGGTTCTTCTTTAGTGGAGGGGTACTGTACAAAAGAATACCAGATCTTGGGTTGTTGAGATGTATAGATGCACAGCAGGCCACAACTATCATGACTGAGGTGCATTCCGGATTTTGTGGACCACATATGAGTGGGTATGTTCTAGCAAAGAAGATTCTCCGAGCAGGTTATTATTGGCTCACGATGGAGCGGGACTGTATCAGTTTTGTGCGCAAGTGTCATCAATGCCAAGTGCATGGAGATTTGATTCATTCTCCGCCGTCAGAGTTACATACGATGTCCGCACCATGGCCTTTTGTGGCATGGGGCATGGATGTCATTGGGCCAATTGACCCAGCAGCATCAAATGGGCACAGGTTTATCTTGGTAGCTATAGATTATTTCACCAAATGGGTGGAAGCTAAGACATTCAAGTCTGTGACCAAGAAGGTTGTAGTTGATTTTGTGCATACAAATATCATTTGTCGATTTGGGATCCCAAAGGTAATCATCACAGATAATGGGGCTAATCTTAATAGTCATCTGATGAAAGAGACATGCGAGCAGTTTAAGATTACTCACAGACATTCGACTCCGTACCGTCCCAAGGCAAATGGTGCGGTCGAAGCGGCCAATAAGAATATAAAGAAAATACTACGGAAGATGGTTGAAGGATCCAGACAATGGCACGAGAAATTGCCTTTTGCATTGTTAGGATATCGCACCACCGTGCGTACTTCAGTAGGGGCGACTCCTTACTCATTGGTATACGGTACCGAGGCAGTAATACCCGCAGAAGTAGAAATCCCATCTCTGCGAATCATTGCAGAGGCTGAGATCGATGATGATGAATGGGCGAAAAGCCGTCTGGAGCAGTTGAGTTTGATCGACGAGAAAAGATTGGCATCAGTGTGTCACGGCCAACTGTACCAACGAAGAATGGCAAGAGCATATAACAAGAAAGTACGTCCAAGGAAATTTGAAGTCGGGCAATTAGTACTGAGGCGGATCTTGCCTCATTGGGCTGAAGCAAAAGGAAAATTCGCCCCAAACTGGCAGGGACCATTTGTAGTAACCAGAGTGTTGTCTAATGGAGCATTGTATCTGACCGATGTAGAAGGAAAATATGTAGAAATGGCCGTCAATTCCGACGCGGTCAAGAGATATTATGTATGATTTCCTTATTTTCTGAATATATTTGTTTGTATTTGGCGTGTCTTAAAGATTGAAATGATGAAGGCATTTTGTCCTTCTATCCAAACACTCTTATCCTTTGTTATCCCTTTCGAGCTTTACTTATTTTTCATACCCCTCTTTCGGAATCAACGGCACTATCACGGAACACAGGTGCCGAACATAAAGGAAAAAGAGAAAAACAAAAGGAAGAGAAAGAAGAGAAAACAAAAGAAAAGAAAGAAAAAGGAAAAAGAGAAAAACAAAAGGAAGAGAAAGAAGAGAAAACAAAAGAAAACAAAAGAAAAGGAAAGAAAAGGAAAGAAAGGAAATCACAACAACAAAAGTTAAATACAATGAACTACGTTTGACTTGATCCCGAAAGGGTACGTAGGCAGCCTTACTCCGAGGCTCAGTCATATCAAATAAAAATCCTAAAATCCCCAAGCAAGAAACTGGGCTATGAAATTTGGATTCCGGAAGTTGTAATTTGAACCCAGTTGAATTGTTTTGAGCCTTTCATACCTTTCTTTCTAACCCAATCCAAAAGCCTACATTACGGTCCAAGAAATACCTTCTGATCAATTTTTGATAAATGCCAAGTCGAGCAGGTAGCAGTAATTCGTGACAACGGCCACACTTTGGATCAAGCAAGAAAGAACGAAAATAAATGAGAGAGTCTTATCGGTGAAAACCCTCACGGGCACCGTAAGGCGACGAGAGCTGAGAGAAAAATAAACGAGAGAGTCTTATAGGTGAAAACCCGTCCGAGCACCTTGAGGCGAAAGTGAGTTGGAAGATAGTTAAAAGGCAAATGTTTGTTGGTTGTAGAATGTTTCAAAGGTACTGCAGGAAAACTAAGGAAAGGTTTGGGTAATTTAAAAAATTGAGGGAAGTTCTGGGCAACAAAGTATGGCAATTGAAAGTTGGTTATTTGGACAGATTGGGCCGATTAATCCAAAACACATGTCATGACCATGGGTACCAGTCTCGCTCAGATAAGTTTCTTTTCCTTCTCTTCCTAAAAACAGTCATCTGGTTTTGGATTCTTCTTATCCTTAATTCAAAAATCGTTGCATTTCATTTTCTACTAAGGGTCTTCATTTAACAGAGATACTCCAGTACTAGTTTGGTCCAAAGCGGGCAGAAGAGACTTCAAAGCTCACTACCTTCTTCCGGAATTGTAAAGCACAACGTGGTCAGAGCATGCCAAAAACAACATGATGTAAATGGATAGGGGAAGGCGCCGGAAGTTGCATTGGCAGAATATTTGGGAAACGTTATGAGAAATGTGAAGGTTCAGGCAAAAGGGTCAGAAAGATGAGACAATAGTATGGGTATAAAAGCATTCAGGTGGTCAGAAATCGAGGAATTAATGGATGTCTTATCGAGGAAATGATTGGGAAATATCGTGGGAAAGGCAAAGCTCAAACAAAGGTCAGAAAAGTAAAACAACAGCAGGGGTGTAAAACACTTAGGTCGCTGGATGTCGGGAAATTTAAAAGTTGGTTAGAAAGTCAAGCGGCTCAGAAACAGCATGCGGAAGTCAGTCAACACAAAGCATTGCAGGGGAAGGATTTTTCAGCAAAAATGCCATCAACTAACCACCATTTTAAACTAACGAAATTTTCTTTGATTGTAACAGGGGCAGAAAGTTAGTTATTGAAAAGGTAATGGCAAAGTACGGTTTGATTGAATACAAGATAATCTTGAAGTGTGTAAGGGGAATCGAATTGGATCACAAAGTTAGCATAGTTAAAACAAGTGTAAGTTGTCAGGACCTTCCTGGATAATAGGATGTAGTTCAGATACCCGGAAGTCAGGAGTCCACCTGGAAAACAGAGACATGTCTTTTGAAATTTAACAATAAGGATGTCCGCCTGGAGAATAGAGACATATTTTTCATGTTTTTAAAATCAGGATGTCCGCCTGGAGAATAGAGACATACTTTTCAAGTTTGGTAATCAGGATGTCCGCCTGGAGAATAGAGATATATTTTTCAAGTTTTTAAAATCAGGATGTCCACCTGGAGAATAGAGACATACTTTTCAAGTTTGGTAATCAGGAGTCCACCTGGAAAACAGAGACATGTCTTTTGAAATTTAACAATCAGGATGTCCGCTTGGAGAATAGAGACATATTTTTCAAGTTTATAAAATCAGGATGTCCGCCTGGAGAATAGAGACATACTTTTCATGTTTGGTAATCAGGATGTACGCCTGGAGAATAGAGACATATTTTTCAAGTTTTTAAAATCAGGATGTCCACCTGGAGAATAGAGACATACTTTTCAAGTTTGGTAATCAGGAGTCCGCCTGGGAAAACAGATACATACATTTTAATTGTAGAAATCAGGAGTCCGCCTGAAGAACAAAGACATACAAGTTACATTTGGAAGTCAGGAGTCCGCCTGAAGAACAGAGACACGTATTTTGAATTTCAAATAATCAGGATGCCCGCCTGGAAAATGGAGGTGTTAGATATTTTAAGATCGGCAGTCAGGAGCCCGCCTGAATAACAGAGGAATACATTCAAGATCGAGTTTATTTAAATTCAGTAGTAGGGAGAAAGGGAATAACATCTCAGTCAACCAGGGCATAGCAACATGGATTTTTATCGAGAAAGAACAAGGCTACAAGGAAGTGCAAGAGCAAGTGTGAAGAATTTAGATAGGATTTTTATAATTTATAGAGCATAGTTAGTATAGCTTCTTTTACCTTTGGCACGATGTAATAAGGGAGGTCAGCAGCAGTAACAGCAACAAGCGCAGTGCAATCACAGTTCCTGGTAGTCCCAGCTACCAGACACTCCCGAACTACACTGACCTGATTCCTGTTCAGCCCAGGATATGTAGGCAACCTCCGAAGCAGGATGCAGTCAAGCTTTTCTAAAATGCTTCGCATGGAATTTTCGAACGGGCAAAAATCGCTCGTATTTGCTCACTTGTCTTTGCCCGTAAACCTTTCGCGTTTCCGAGCAAAGAGGGGCAGCTGTGAGCATGTGATTTTTTCCCTATATATGAATAATTCCCAAAATCCCAAACAAAATAATTTGCCTTGATTTTTACAATTTTTGTGCATCTTAGAGTCATTTTCTGATAATTGTTGCATTTTATTTGCGCATGTTAATTTTTATAAAATACAAAAAATATGCATTTTGGCATTTAGGCTTTAGTTTTACATTTTTAGTATCCATTAGGGTTTAAATTGTTTAGAACAAAACATGAAAATCACAAAAAAAAATTCACTTTTGCATTTGTCATGAAATAGTTTTTTTTTACTTGTTTAAAACATATTTTTAGGAATTAATTAATCTTTGTTTTGAAATAATTAGGATTTTATGTAGGTTTTACATCTTTATAAAAATTAGAAAAATTAGAAAAATTGCAACAATGAGAAAAAGAAAACAAAAATGAGATAAAATACATAATGGAATTAACTTGTGTGAAACCCGGAAATTTGGGCCAAATACATAAAATCCCCCGGCCCAAACACATTTGATTGGAGAAGTAAGTCCAGCCCAAGTCCATACCCGGTCCGTCCCTTTTAAAATGAAACGACGTCGTTTCGGAGCCCTAGGATCAGGACCGTTGGATCTCATCAATCCAACGATCCGGAACTAACGAGGTTTCAAGTATATATATGTCCGAATCAGACCACCCTACCCCATTTACGTCTTCTTCCCCACCCCACCCTTTCTCGCCTAACCCTAATCCGCGCCGCCCTAAAATAACCCTTGCCGGCGGTGAACGTGACTTACCCCGTTCACCTTGAAAATAACACCATGTTTTCCCCTCACCTTCCTCTTGCCACTACACTCGTTGGTTTACCTCAAATATGGCCGGAACTCTTCGAATCTTGATTTGAAGTTTTCCGGCCAGATCGATAGTTTGTCCAACTCGGCCTAAATTCACACCCTACAACCCCCAGCCCTTCCTTAACCCCAATCTATGGTTGTTTCCTTTCGAATCACCCTGAAGTGTTCCAAATTTTAGATCTAAGAATTCTAGCCCGAACCCTAAAATCAAACCTTTCTGATTTCGAACCGTAGCACCCTTAACCATGTGTTCTCGTGTAAGAACACATGGTTAGGGATGTTACGCGTCAAAAATCTGAAAAGGTTCGTATGTTTTTGACTGGCCGGAGCCCTTTCTGCATTTGTGAGTTTTTCTGTTCTTTCTTTACTGTTTCTTTACTCGCATGGTTAAAATGTTACTTACAGTCATTGTTTCATTATTGTCCTGTTAATTTTGGTTTAACTTTGGGTTCTGTTAATTTTTCTGAGTTTGTTAATTAATTGAATGATTATAATTTTGTGGATTAATAATTAGTTTAAGTTATTTTAATGTTATTCATGGCAGCTTAATCACAGTCTATTTTCGTTTTAGCTTATTTGAGTTGGTTTGTTGAACAACATTTGAGTTAGTCAGTCTGATTAGCTGGTCTCTGTTTGTTAATTGATTAATTTTAGTTGGTTCTGATTGTAATTAATTGATTTAGATTGGTTTTAGACTGGTTTAAGGTATTGGGTTTTAGTTATTAAGGGTAAGGGTAAGATCAGTGATTCCGAGAGGCTTTCAGGGGTAGTCTGGGTAGGGAAAATGGTAGTTTTGATAAGAATAGTAATATTCAGGTATAAAGAAGGGCATTATGGGTATTGTAGGGTTGGAGGAATGCTTGAGGACCTTCTAGAAAGGGTTTCAAGTGTAAATTTTAATAAGTACATTGCAGTTACTTGTTTAGCAAGATAAGAATAGAGGGACCAAAATTAAAATAGAAAGGGACTAATTAGAGAAATCAGAACTTAGTTCATTCTTAGGGGTCTTTGCCTATAAAAGGGCATTAGATGCCTTGGAGAAAGGGGGCTGCTCTCAGATTTTCTGCCTGGAGCCTTAAGTTTTAATTTGAGCATTCATTATTGTTCTGTATTCTAGCTGGCATTTCAATTTTAAGTTATTCAGAAAACAAAACATCAAAAAATGGAAATCTGAAACAATTCCAGAGTTTCATTCTCAGAATTGGGTTTCAGTTGTGAGGGACAGGGGTATGTCAGCCTGAGTTGTGGAAATGGGCTTGCATTTCTGATTTTTAAGTAATCTGTATGTGTTTCTGTGTTGTCACATTGCTGGGTTGCTGCTACTGTTGTTCAAAATACTTGAACCCTCACCTTTTCTCTATTTCATATTCAAATTTCCTGGTACATTTCCTGAATCTCAATGGTGTATGTTGAAGTTGAAATGAAGTGTTCCAAGGCTTGCTATTCAATTGAAATTTGAAAGTAGTCTGTCTCTTTAATAATAGCAGTAGTGTACTTCCTTGTTATGTAATTGGCAGAAGGTGTATATTGAACTTGTTTATCAGGGTAGATTACATGTTTAAAACTGTTTAATTGGGCATCTGGGTAGTCAAATTCTTGTGTATAATCCGGGGTGAAGATTGCATGTTTATATTGTTATCATTTTCTGTTGCTTAAGTCTCATGGTATGCTGTTTTAATTTTGGATCTAAAGTGAGTTGGGCACAGTTTCATGCTAAATCAACTTTGGGCCTACCGGATGTGCAGGCAGCCCAGATGATGGCTATACAAGGGATTGAAATAGGGCCCAGGGATTCAATCCCTGGGCTGTGTGAATGCAAACTCAGTCTTGGGCCTGCTGTGGGCCTGATGCCAATGGGCTCTAAAGGGGTTGTGTCCGCAGCCTTGGCCTGTTTGGGCTTCATGAGCTCAGGGCCCATTCATTTGGTATTTCGTCCGTATTTTCTACTTCAAATTTAGCAAATTATGGGCCCAATTAATTAAAGTCCTTAAGTAGTCAATGACACAATTATTCTATTGTATAGGCTAGGAAATGGTGTTTAGCGAATTTCACCGTATTTCCAAAATAACAATACGTTAGAATCTTTAAGTACACCCTTAATTAAATCACTTTCTTAAACTCGGGTGCGCATTGATGCGACCCAAATCCAAATCTCGATGAAGCCGAAATGTGTTGATAATCGCGGGTGCATTGATTGCAACGTGGTTCAAAGCATGTTTTCGCAACATCGTAATTCTTATAAAATAAATAATGATAGAAAAGAGCTTTACAACTTGAGACGGGCCTTATCGCACGAATTGAATAAAAGCGGGTCCTTTAGTAAATAATTATCGAAATAATTAGAATTTGGGATTGCTATTTAGCGAACTTCACGGCTTTTCCCCAAAGTGACACTACGTTAGTATCTTGAGGCACGATTTAATTACATTCTTAAACTCGGGTGCGCATTGATGCGACTCAAATCCAAATCTCGACGAAGTCGAAATGTGTTGATAACCACGGGTGCATTGATTGTGACGTGGTTCGAAACGCGTTTTCACGACGTTGCAATTCTTTTAAAATAAGTAACGATAAAAAGCGGTTTACGAATAAAAGGCACATAAGCTAGCATGTATTGAAATCAGATAAAATTAAATACAACAGTTAAGCGACCGTGCTAGAACCACGGAGATCGGGAATGCCTAACACCTTCTCCCGGGTTAACAGAATTCCTTACTCGGATTTCTGGTTCGCGGACTGTTAACAGAGTCATAAATTTCCTCGGTTCGGGATCCAACCGGTGATTTGGGACACCATTAATCTCCCAAGTGGCGACTCTGAATAATTAATAATTAAATCCCGTTCTGATTGTCCTTTAATTGGAAAAACTCCTACATGCCCTTTGCGGGGTATAGATGAAAAAGGAGGTGTGACAATAATCATGAGAAAAACAAGTAAACCAAAGTATATTCCAATAGTATCTCATGTCCCTACAATTGATCAGATACCTCCTTTTTATAGATATCTTGAAGATATGCGTTTTACCCAAATCATAATGAGGCTATTTTGAATAATTAAAGACATTGAATGCTACGTTACATAATCATTATATTCAATACAAATTCTCTAACGTATTCAGCATTTAATGCTTGTCAAATTCTGTATCTGCAGTTTTTACTATGGTCAGATTCATTCCTTTTGATTCTTGGATATAAATGACTTAAATAGGTATGGGCACTGAATCCCTTGAATGGCCACCCATGCCTCTTCCTTTGCCTTTGCTCGTTTCTATTGCTGCTCGTGCCTCTTGACTAATTATAATTCTTTGACTATTTGACCAGTCCACGTGTCTCGACACGTCGCCTTTATATATAAATGCAAATTTTCCCAATACAATAAACTAATACAAGTCATTTCCTCTCTAAAGCTATAATAGATTGTTATTTCTGCTATTATTCTTCATAAAAAAAAACAATGTAATTCTCACAATAAATATCTTAATAGGTTACATCTAAACATTTATGTACAAGGCCTTCTTAAATATTGATTTGGCGGTACAAAAAGAAAGATCTTATGAAGTATAATCTTTCGACTTACATAAAACATAAAAGTTTGGTAAACAGTTATCATAGTTTGTGTTTCGTATTTGTTTACCTACATTGTCGTTATTTAAATATCTATACTCTATAAAAAAAATATTGCAAGTACTACAGATGACAACGTCTATGATAATAAGTCATATAATTCCATTGATAAAACAATCTCTAAGTTAATTTGATTCTTTAAATGAATTTGGATACTCTGGTTTTTTTTACTAAGCAAATTGAAATATTGTCTAACATGAATACTAGAACTATATTTAATCAAAATAAACTAACAATATTCTATAAAATAAATAATACTAATTGATACTAATAACTACTATTCAAGTAAAGAATTGTGATTACATGATATTTATTCATTAGCTACTACGAATAGGCAAAAATAAAATAAACAAACTACTCAATCATCTTTAACCACGGATCCATCACCGATTAAGTGGTCTATTTTTCCATCAGGATGCTCAAAAAAGTCTGTCACATCTAAATGTATGGTGTCAAATTCATTGTAATAGACAAAATTAGCTTCGGGACCTTTATTCTTTAGAGATGCTTGATAAAGCTCAAACAAATGTCTTGGTGTACGATAAATATTTGCCCAATGACCTTTTCCATCGCAACGATAGCATTCAATTTCTGAACCATTTGCCTTTGGCTTCTCATATTTCCCTTTCCACTTTTGGTGGTTATTTTTCTTTGGGGGGATGATTAACACAAGAAAAATTTCTTCCTTGTCCACGGCCACGGCCACGACCACGAATAGGGCCACGGCCTTTTCCACGCTTAGCATAGTGGGAATACACCTCATCCACTTCAGGCAATGGTGTAGACCCACTGGGCCGATTATCGTGATTTCTCATGAGGAAGTTATTGTTTCGTTCGGCCACAAGGAGAAGAGAAATCAACTCAGCGTACTTCTTGAAACCTTTCTCTCAGTATTGCTATTGTAAGACCATATTGGAGGCATGAAACGTTGTGAACATTTTTTCAAGCATATCATAGTCAGTGATACTATCTCCACAGAGTTTCAATTTAGAAATAATTTTGAACATCGCAGAATTATATTCAGAAACAGACTTAAAATCTTGGAGCCTTAGATGAACTCACTCATATCGTGCTTATGGAAGAGTGACTAACTTTAAGTTGTCATATTTTTCCTTTAAGCCATTCCACAAAACAAGTGGATCTTTGAGTGTGAGATATTCTATTTTCAACCCTTCATCAAGGTGATGACACAGGAAAATCAAGGTCTTAGCGCAGTCTTGGGTAGATCCTTTATTTTTATCTTTAATGGTGTCTTCAAGACCCATTGTATCTAAATGGATTTCAGCATCAAACACCCATGTCATATAGTTCTAACCCGAAATTTCAAGAGCAACGAACTTTCTTTTCATAATATCAGTTATAATTAAAAGAGGGGAAAAGTTATACCTTAATCTTCTCAAAGGGCTTCTTGAGACGGTAAAGTCTCATGCTGATAACGTGAAATAAAACAATAAGGAAAAGAATAATATTGCAAGGAAAAGAGCAAGGTAATTCTTATTGAATTTTTTGGGATGATTTACAATGTGGTAAACCCCCTCTATTTATAGGGGGAAAATGACTTAGCCACAAAATAACAAACTCTCTAAAAGATAGACATTCACTCTAAGTACAATGCTATTCATAACAATAATTAAATAGTCCTTACTTTCTTGTCCAACGTACCACATCGACAAGCAACCTAGGCAAAGAAATATTTATATATCAGCGATGCACTGAATGGATACGATCTTACTTGAACAGGATCTGTTCTATAGGCTCGTACCACTGTATCCTTGAGTTCTAAGGAGATAGAAAACCAAGTCAGCCCCAACCTCGGTGCGGTGATATGGTCTAATGGTTGTTTGACAGACCCTTCAATCTTTTTTGCTATACCTTTGTTTGCTTTGAAAAATCAAAATGTAGGCGCAGACTTCACTCAAGATCAGTGTTGGCATATGTTTTTTACTTGGAACGAAGATGATCTCTTGGTACATTTGCTGTTCGGAAACTGAATTAGGACAACTAATGACTATGGAAAGATTCAATAGAGAAATATTCATGATTTTTTTACTAATTTCTTCTTCTAATACAAATAAAAGATTCACAAGGAAGATGCATAGTCTGAAGTCTGGAATACTGTTTATGAAGAGGTCGAATAACGCAGTAATTGTGGGAAGTCTCGGAACAACTGAAGTGACAATGTTATGAAGATTAAAATACTTTGTCACGCATCGTTTAGTGAAGAAGATAAAATAGTTGTGAGAAAAAATATACTTACTTGGGCGGGATAAATGGTTGATTAGAAAGGCCCATGTCCTACGCTGGTGACCTTCATTGCACTTTGGATGAGTGACCGCCTAAGGTCGACCCAACTAGTCGAGCCTATGTGATAATTTGTAGTAGTGAGGAGTTGCCTTCGTGCAGCCCCTACCCAATCCAAAGCCCAATTATTTTTTGAGTGCCTCATTAACAGATCTATTAATTGGCTTGAGCACACATTCTCAACTCCACTCTTATAGTGATGTCCTGAGTTTTGGAAGGGCTTTAGGGATTTCTTCTCTATTCACTTATAGGCAAAATTGTGTCTTTCTTTTTCTGTAAAAAAATAAAAAATAAAAAATTCTATATAATCTCGTTGAGGGTTTGATTAAGGGTGTCAATGGATATTTAAAAGTCGATTAAACCGATCTAATTGATTTTTAGGTTTCTTTTAATAAAACCATTGGTTTTTATATAAATCTATAACTATACCGATAATTAGGGTAGGTCTTTTATTTTATGAAAATAAATCGAAAAGTACCGAACCGTACTAAATAAACTTACATGCGAAAAATATATTTATATATTAAGTTTAAAAATAATAAAGCATTAAATTTTCCTTTGGCATTGGAATTATGAAAGTCGTTACAGGTTAACAAGTAATTAAACTCAAATTCTTAATTCCCAAACCTATTATACTACTCCTATTGAAACTAAGGGTCTCTTTGGAAGGCCACCCGATTATTGGAATTGGTGTAATTACTAGGATAGTAATTACACAATGTAGTAATTACGAAAACCTATTTATTTGTCATAACGTAATTACAATATAATTACAAGTATATTATTTGGTTGCACAAGTATAATTACACAATTCGATTAAATTTTAAATGAAGTAATTATCAAAACTTAAAAGTTAATATAATAAATATATGCATATAAATAATTTTTTTATAAGTATAAATAATATTAAATTTGGTACTTAGGATGCATATTTGTGAGACCCCATGTTTTTTCTTTTTCTGTTACGTAATATACGTAACGTGGCGTGATTATATTAGGTATATATGATTGGGTATAGCACATTGGGAGAATAAGAATGAAAATGTGTGGTAATATCAAGGAAGTAAACTAAAGCTGTAGGTCAAAGGAATCCCTTAAACAAAGGTTCGTGGTTAAAGAAATGGCTCGGGTGGCACCCCGCGTGTTCCGAAGGTTTAAGTTAATTTACACATGTGGGATAAGACCAAGAGTATCTAATATGATAAGAATAATGTGTTATGAGGTATTATAATATCACACTGGTCACATGTTAAGTTTTGGAATCAAACAAGTTGCGAAATAAAGGTCGGCAAAAGTTATCGTAAATTTCTCTAATAAATTTTCTAAACTTTGGATCAAATGTATCAGATCATTTCTCCCAATATATAAAGAGTTTTGATACCCACAACCTATCGAATCTAATGTCTACAAGTCTAGTTCGCAACCAAAAATACCTTACATCAATCCGACATCGTAGTAAAAAGTTATGACTATTTCACCACGGACTGTCCAGGCTGAAATCGGGCCGCGAACCGGGTCGGGTCAAACAAGTAGTATAAGTCGGCAAATTCAACTTTTCAGACCTAAAAACATTTAATTTTCGTCCTAAAACAGAAAGAAAGCTGAAGAGAAGGTTGCATGGTGTTCTTGAGTGATTAAGGTGTGTTTTTAACAATTTCTACCCTTAAAGTTTGCCCCCGTGCCTAGAAACACAATCTTTACGATATGCAATCATCTCCCCCTTCTATTAGCTGTGTTTAGAGCTATTATTGGAAGATAGGAATTTGTTGTTCTTGCTGGTTCTTCAGGATTTATACTTGGTTTTCCAAGGTAATCATCTTGGGACTCTTTTATGATTGTTTTTACAAAGTTCTACGTACGTTTCGTCAAGTTAGGATCATATGGCAAATCTGCCGATTTAAACTCAATTATGAACTGTTTATAGATGCATATAAGCTGCATATATATAGTGTTTTCGAAGCTTAGGACGTAAGGAATAACTTTTGTGAAGGAACTACAGGCATTCAGACGTTCGTTGGAGAGGTATGTTAAGGCTAAACTTTGTCCTTCCGTTTAGCACGAATTCTAGGAAATTCCTAAGACGTCAAATGTGATATTTTACTATTCTATTGCTAGAAAGACCTTCTGTGAAAGGCATTGGGATCGTAGCTGAAGTATTTTCATGATACTATTAGGTTGATATTTCACTCGTTCGGTTAAATAGGGTATTCGACATCTATATATGTCATTTGTTCGGCTTTCTTAACTATATGTCCATATATGTGAATTCTTACTCGTCTTTGGGTTGTGTGACTAGAAAATAAAGGCATTTAGTATTTTCGATCAGTCCTTCTCCCTTGTTAAAGTGTATCTTAAAATCTCTAAAGTGACACGTCGATTTCCAAAAATCTAAAATATAATTTTTATGTTTAAACTACTAAACACTTGATTTTAGAAATACTTTCTTTTACTAAATATCAAGAAATCAGGTATAAGGACTAAGTGAAGCACCTTAAGCTTTTTATGAACATCTTCAAAGTTAAGTTATCTTTCTAAAAGTCGAGTTAAGTTTTTAAGCTTACTCAAAAGAAAAAAAATATATATGAGGTTCCACGAGATAATTGTATGTGATACGGAGATGATTATGAGATTATGAGAATAAGAGTACCTATGAGCCAAGATTGGCTAAGTTCTTGTTATCTCCTATTATGTGCATTCAAAGTTTATATCATATATGACATATTATACATGGACTTCGAGCTATAATCGGAGGTACGAGGCCTATTTGCCCGAAAAACTATATATATTGTACAGATGGCCACAGGTTGGCAATATGATGCCGGTTAGCTACTGGAAGAGACCGCCATTGGTAGCATTTGGTTGGGTATGTCATGCATTTGCATCAATATATATGTATTCACGACATATGATTACACAAGCATACCATGCATATTTGATTACTATGAGGACGGATGTCGTCCATGGAGGCTATCAGAGTTTCAGTGTCACGTGGTATCTCTATTACTTTTTTTTTACATCAGCTATGTATGATTCTACTTTTTGCCTTACATACCAATACATTTTTATTCGTACTGATGTCCCATTGCCTGGGGACACTGCATTTTTGTTTCATGCGTGCAGGTCCAGGTAGGGACTCTGATCGACCCCTCTGCTAGGATTTCGAGGTTCAGCTGTGAGTTGGTAAGCTCCACCTCTTCCTGGAGCTTTCATAAGATGGTTACTTTTGTTGTACAGTTTGGGTATATTCGGGGCCTTATCTCGACAGTGCTTATGACACTCTTAGAGGCTATTGTGGACACAATATTTTGGGTTTCTTTTTGCAGCTTTCAGTCTCCAGCATATAGGCTTGGCATGTATATATATGTGTGTAGGCATGTATGTCTCCAATCGCGGCCTCGTCGGCCAGCTAGTACTTTATTATTTTGGCTCGTCTACCTTTGTTTATATGGCTTATTGTTATTCAGGTCATGACCTTAATGGTCCAGGCTTAGTATTTCAGATGTTGTGCTGCCCGATCTGTTGGACCCCTAGTTTAGTTAGCTAGTATGCCTAATGGCTAACTCGATCAAATACAGTATCGAGTGTCAGTCGTGCCTCCACTAGTTTGGGGCGTGACAAGCTTGGTATCACATCAGGTCGTATCCTAGGGAGTCCACAAGCCATGTCTAGTAGAGTCTTGCTTATGGGTGTGTTGTGCACCACACTTATAATCAGGAGGCTATGAGGCATTTAGGAATGGTTACATTTCTTTAAATTAATAAATCGTGCTATAGAGCGAAGTTATAAGAACATATGAAATCTAAATCGTGCTTTGTGTTTCTTATCTAACAGGCTACCTACGCTCAGGAGATGGCACATCGAGAGATAGGTATGGATCCAGGGGAAGGTACCAGTCATTCCCCACCAGGTCAGATGGATAGATTTCCCTTAGAGGCACACAGTGAATCTCTAGTACCCTTAGTTTCAGCTTCCCCAGCACTTGTTGGAGCCTAGGGAGATGCAGTACTCCCAACCTCACCAGTTCCATTAGTACCTGAGGCAGCTAGAGACACAGGACCTCCAGCACCTGTTGTTCCCCCATCAGAGACTGGGGAGCAGATGATGAGGGAGGCAGTTCAGTTGCTGACTAGGATGGTTTCTATTCATGAGCGACAGCTAGAGTCGGGAGCAGATTCCCGGAGAGATCGGACAGAAAGCTCGAAGGTACGAGAGTTTCTTCACTTGGCCTCTCCATTATTTACAAGATCCAGTTCCACTGAGGATCCCTAGGACTTTATAGACCAAATGTATAGAGTATTGAGGGTGATGCATGCCTTCGTCACCGAGGCTATGGAGTTGGCTTCTTTTCAACTATGTGATGTAGTCGTTCTATGGTATGAGGCATGGGAGAGATCTAGAGGACCTAATGCTCCTCCAGCAGAGTGGGAGGACTTCTCTAAGGTTTTTTTAGCCCATTATTTGCCACGGGAGGTTCGGGAGGCTCATCTTGACCAGTTTCTTAACCTGAAGCAGGGGGATATGAGTGTGAGGGATTATAGCCATAAGTTTAATTCTTTGGCAAGGTATGCACCAGATATCGTACGTACTATGAGGGCTAGAGTTCATCATTATGTGGATGGTTTGGGGGATAATCTGATTAGAGATTGTAGGGTAGCATCCCTATCGGATGATGTAGATATTTCCGACATACAGGCTTTCGCTCAGACTACAGAGGACCTTTCTCGTCGGATTCATGATACTCATAGGGATATGGAGCAGAGTAAGAGGGCTCGTACTACGGGGTCTTATAGGGAGCCACCGGGTGAATTTAGGCCCCCACTCCATCGATATCCACCTCGGTCAGCAGGTGGTTTCTCACCACAGATGTAGGGCCAGCGGTTTGATCGATATTTTTAGTCAGGACCGGGGTAGAGCTTAGGCTAGCCTGAGGGCCTTCGACAGGAGCATTCCGCACAAATGAGATAGCCTACTCCTCCATGTACTCAGTGTGGTAAGCTGCACACCGGGTAGTGTAGCCAGAGTTCGAGTGCATGTTATCATTGTGGGCAGACATGACATTTTATTAGTCGGTGCCCGGGGTTAGGCAGAGGTGCACCAGCTCAGCCTTCAGGATCCACAACAGCTTCTTCTCCCTCAGTCCGTGCTCCTTAACCAGGTCCACAGTGTACTCAGGGCCGTGGTAGGGGGAGAGGTGGAGGAGACACCTCAGGTTCTAGTTGTTGCCAGAATCGCTTTTATGCACTCACAGGCCGACAGGATTTAGAGGCATCCCTAGATGTTGTCACAGGTATATTGACAATACATTCTCATGCCATTTATGCATTGATAAATCCCGGCTATAAATTTTCATATATTACTCCATTTATTGCTGGTAAGCTTGACATGAGATTTGAGTTGTTGCCACAGTCAGTTGAGGTATCTACGCCAGTTGGCGACTCTATTGTAGCTAATCATGTCTATCGAGGTTGTACAGTGTTAATTAATGACTGTCCAACCTCTGTTGATTTAGTTAAATTGGTTATGCTAGACTTCGATGTCATTATGGGTATGGATTGGTTGGAGGCTTGTTATGTTAATATTGATTGTCGTTCAAAGGTGGTTCGATTTCATTTTCCTGGTGAGTCTGTCCTTAAATGGAAAAGTAATGCAACCACGCCCAAGGGTAAGTTTATTTCATACCTTAGGGCTCGGAAGTTTATTGCTAAAGGCTATATATACCATCTGGTTCATGTCAGGGATATAAATAAGGAGCCAGCGACTCTTCAGTCGGTTCCTATTGTGAATGAATTCCCGACGGTATTCCCTGACGGGCTTCCAGGAATTCCCCCCGAAAGGGAAATCGATTTTGCTATAGATTTGCTTCCTGATACGCAGCCTATATCCATTCCTCCCTACAGAATGGCTCCTGCAGAGCTAAGGGAATTGAAGGAACAACTGAAGGACTTGCTCGATAAAGGCTTCATTAGGCCAAGTACATCCCCATGGGGTGCTCCGATGCTCTTTGTTCGAAAGAAAAATGGCTCATTGCGGATGTGTATTGACTACAGACAACTAAATAAAGTCATTATCAAGAATAAGTATCCTCTTCCATGGATTGATGACTTGTTCGACCAGTTACAAAGTGCCAAATGCTTTTCGAAGATCGACTTGCGATCAGGTTATCATCAGCTATGAGTCAGGGATATTGATATCCCAAAAACAGCATTTAGGACGAGGTATGGCCATTTTGAATTCCTTGTCATGTCTTTCGGGCTTACAAATTCCCCAGAAGCCTTTATGGATCTTATGAACCGGGTATTCAAACCATTCTTGGATGAATTTGTGATTGTGTTTATTGACGACATCCTGATATATTCACAATCGGAAGCCGAGCATGCAGAACACTTGCGAGCTGTATTGCAGACTCTCCAAGACTACAGATTATATGCTAAATTCTCTAAATGTGAATTTTGGCTAACTTATGTAGCTTTTCTTGGTCATGTTATTACCGGTGATGGTATCAAGGTTGATGGCCAAAAGATTGAAGCTGTGATGACTTGGCCGAGGCCCTTGAATCCGATAGAGGTTCGTAGCGTTTTAGGCTTGGCGGGATATTACCGAAGGTTTGTGGAGGGATTTTCCTCAATCTCTACACCATTGACGAAACTGACACATAAGGGAGCTAAGTTTCAGTGGACTGAGGCATATGAACAAAGTTTTCAGGAACTAAAGAATAGGCTTACGACGGCACCTGTTTTAACTCTTTCGGATGGCACCGAGGGTTATGTTGTATATTGTGATGCCCCGAGAATTGGCCTAGGTTGTGTTCTTATGTAGCATGGTAAGGTTATTCCGTACGCCTCCAGACAGTTGCGGAAACATGAACAGAACTATCATACGCACGATCTTGAGTTAGCCACAGTTGTCTTCGCCCTAAAGATTTGGCGGCATTATCTATATTGGGTTCATATTGATGTTTTCACCTACTACTAGAGCCTTCAGTATTTATTTAAACAGAGGGAGCTGAACCTACGACAAAGAAGATGGCTAGAATTACTAAAGGACTATGATGTTGATATTTTATATCATCCCGACAAAGCTAATATTGTTGCTGATGCCCTTAGCCGGAAGTCCATGGGCAGTCTAAGCTATGTTGAAGATAATAAGGTCAAGATGACCAAATATCTATGCCAGCTAGCTAATTTGCAGGTGCGTTTGGTAGACGCAGAGGGTGGACGCATTCTCGTTCAGAATACAGCAAAATCTTCGTTTGTTACTGAAGTGAAAGAGCGACAACACGAGGATCCTGAGCTTATAAAACTTAGGGAAAGTATTCTACAGCAGCGACAACCTTTATTTGAGCTAACTGGAGATGGAGTCCTTAGATACCAGGGCCGCTTATGTGTAACGATAGTCGGAGAGCTCCGCGCCAAGATTCTTTTGGAGGCCCATTATTCTAGATATGCAATTCACCCCGAAGCGACTAAGATGTATCGGGAACTTCAACAGATCTATTGGTGGAATGGAATGAAAATAGATATCGCAGAGATGGTAGCCCAATGTCCCAACTGCCAGCAAGTTAAAGCCGAACATCAGAGGCATGGAGGCCTAACTCAATATATTGAACTTCCATTATGGAAATGGGACATGATAAATATGAACTTCATCACTGGTTTGCCTTGCACTCCACGGAGGTATGATTCTATTTGGGTAATTATTGATAGGCTTACAAAATCTGCTCATTTCCTGGAAGTTAGGATGACATATTCAGCCAAGGATTATGCCAAGCTTTACATTCGAGTGATTGTTCGCCTTCACGGAGTACAATTATCTATTATCTCTGATCAAGGGGCTCAATTTATAACACATTTTTGGAAATCTTTTCAGAAGGGTCTAGGCACGTAGGTAAATCTTAGCACCGCTTTTCATCCACAAACTAATGGACAGGTAGAGCATACTATTCAGACAGTTGAGGATATGTTACATGCTTGCGTGCTAGATTTTAAAGGAAGTTGGGATGATCATCTACCTCTTATTAAGTTCGCTTATAATAACAGCTTCCAAGCTAGTATTCAGATGGCCCTTACGAAGCACTATACGGGCGGAAGTGTAGGTCGCTGATCGGTTGGTTCGAGGTCGGGGAAGCAGAGTTGCTAGGTCCTAATTTAGTCTAGCAAGCAATAGATAAGGTAAAACTTATTAGAGACCGGCTGCGTACAACACAAAGTCGGCAGAAGTCTTATGCAGATGTTCTACGACGAGACTTAGAGTTTGATGTAGAAGATTGGGTTTTCCTAAAAGTATCGCCTATGAAGGGTGTCATACGATTTGGAAAGAAGGGGAAGCTCAGCCCCAAGTATGTTGGACCGTATAAGATTATTCGGAGGATTGGCAGGGTGGCGTACGAGCTTGATTTGCCTTCAGAATTGGAAGTAGTCCATCCCGTGTTTCATGTATCTATGTTGCGGAAGTGCATTGGAGATCCTTCACGTATTACACCCATGGAGGATATTCACATTGCTGAAGACTTATCTTATGCAGAGGTACCAGTAGCTATTTTATATTGGCAGGTTAGAAAGCTTCGAACTAAAGAAGAGGGAGTATTTAAATTCCTGAATGTTGAACACTTGTATTTGGGCCTGAGGCTATAGTATATGTTTTATGCATGTTTGGGCTCGATGTCGTAGTTTATGCTTATGCATGTTTGAGCCCAAGGCTGTAGTTTATGCTTTATGCATGTTTGGGCCCGAGGTCGTAGTTTATGTTTTATGCATTTTGGTCCTGAGGCTGTAGTTATGTATACGTATACTTGGGCCTGAGGCCGTAGCTTGTGCACATATATGTTGGGCTCGAGGCTGTAGTTTGTTTAGATAAACAGGTGGTTCATCATTCAGAAGAGGGAGTATTCATAGCCTTACATCTTTTGTTCTATTATCAGTTATCATTTTAGTTATCAGTTATCAATTATCATTTAGTTTCAGTTTCAGTTTCAGCTGTTATCAACTATCAGTTCTCAGCTCTCAGTTATCAGCTCAGTTTTAGTTTCAACATTTATAGTCCTTTCTTTCAGTTGTTTTACATATCAGTGCAATTCAAATGTACTGACGTCCCTTTCGCCCGAGGCGTACATCTCACGATGCAGGTAATGATTTATAGGTGGACGATTTAGAGTGCTCGGATTCTCATACCATCTATTTGGTGAGCCACAGTTCTTTCGGGGCATTATCATTACTCTATTGTCTTTAGTACTTTAGAGTGAGTATTTATAATACTTCATTAGAGGGCTTCATAGACTAGAGTACATAGCAGGCTTTTCATGTTAAGCAATGTTTGCTACAGATATATTTCAGACTTATATTAGTGTTTCCACACTTGATTTATATCATTCATACTTTTAGTGTATCAACATGTGTTAGTTTATCTTCCGCATTTAGTATGTTATAATATCACATGTTGATTCAGCCAGCTAGTTTGTTCGCTCGTTCATATGTAGTCAGGAACCGGGTGTCGTGTTATGTCCAGGCCCAGGTTCGGGGTGTGACAAATCAGCATTATATCATTTGCAAATAACATAAATCATGGCACCTCCCGTTGAGTGTGTCGCGTCAGCACATCCATCGCAAGGGCAAATAAAAATGGGTTTAGAGTTGATCCCTGATGCAACCCCATCACCACTGGGAAATAATTCGAATCTCCTCTCACGGTCCTTACCTGAGTCTTAGCTACATCGCGCATGTCCTTAATCACCTCTAACGTACACTACCGGGATGCCGCTACCCTCCAGACATCTCCATAGAATCTCCCTAGTACTTTATCGTAGGCTTTTTCTAGGCTAATGAATACCACGTGCAAGTCCTTCTTCCTCTCCCTATACTGCTCCATCAACCTCCTCACAACATGGATAGCTTCTGTAGTCGACTGCCCCGGTATGAATCCGAACTGATTCTCCGAAATAGACACATTCTTTCTCATCCTCCTCTCCACTACTCCTATGTAAAAAAAAAAACAATGGTGAAAAAAATTGTAATTCTTACCTAGTTTGGAACAACTTTAAATTTTGTAATCCAAGAACTTTTAAGATTTTTGAGGAAATATCTTTAAATGTATTAAACAAGCTTACACATGAGGAAAATACATTATATCTTTGTCCAACTCCAATCAAACTCGTCTACTCAATGAAACTTTTAAG
The DNA here is from genome assembly GCF_000715075.1 of Nicotiana tabacum. NCBI lineage: Eukaryota > Viridiplantae > Streptophyta > Magnoliopsida > Solanales > Solanaceae > Nicotiana > Nicotiana tabacum. Next base: position 156,238,196 of record NC_134090.1, on the reverse strand, counting down.
AAGAAACTTTAAAATATAGTTAGAATAAACAATAAGGTAGTTGTAGTTTATTTTGGTCATAGTTGTTGACTTATAAAGACGTTAGAAGAATTAAATACTCCTTCCTTTTTTTCGCCTTGCCTCCCACACCGACAAGCAACCCAGGCAAGGAAGTACTTATATTTCATTGCAGCAACACAGATGGACACGACCTTACTTGAACAGGATCTGTTCTATAGGCTCGTACCACTGTATCCTTGAGTTCTAAGGAGACAGAAAACCAAGTCTGGTTGATGAGGCATGCCCAATAGACAAGAGCGTGATTAACAGCTCCCACAGCCCGTCTCAAGGGAAAAATGAATTACTTCTTGCCATTTTGGACTATCGGATTAGAATTAGAACTATCAGATTGGATTGCTTCTTACCATTTTGGACAATTATGTCTTTGTCGACATTTTCCAACAGATTGAGGTTCAAGATCCTCGCTATCTTGCATAATGCTAGATGCAACATTATATGCAAAGACATAATCCACCATTATATCCATTCGATTCAAATTTGTCTCAATATCGATTGGGTTTATTGATAGTTCCTTATTTTATTTAGTCTGAGACTCATTAATTTCCTCATGAATCTCAGGATTGGTTAAATCGTGAATTTCTTCATTAGGCTCTTTCGTAGTGTCATATTGAGCATTTCTTTTTCTTTTTCTAGGATTTCGATCCTTAGAACCCAATGGTTTTCCACACTTTAGGCATGATTTTGACTCATTAGCTATAACACTAGAAGATTGTCCAACAGGAACAACAATACGAATTGGAACATTCTCTGTAGGAATATGTGATTTTGTTATCCTTTTCAGATCTATAAATGCGTCTGGCATTTGGTTTGCTATTTTCTGCAAATGGATAATATTTTGCACCTTTTTATTTACAAATAGAGACACGTGGATCAAGATGAGACAATGATGGATTTTTCTACAAAATTTCCCGTTTGATTTCACCAATTTCTCCCCCTAGTTTTGGAAAAAGTATCACATCGAATCGACAGGCTGCAAATCGTGCAGTGAACAAATCCCCCGTTAATATTTCGAGGTAGCGAATAATGGAGAGCGATTCAAACCCAACATATATTCCTGACCTTCTTTGAGGATCCATTTTGATGCGATATGGCGGTGCTACAAGCACATATACTGTGCATCCAAATATTCTTAAATAGGATATATTAGGTTCATGACCCAAAACTAATTGCAACGGGGAATATTTATGATAATTTGCCAGTCTGAGATGAACTAGCATTGCTGCATGCAAAATGGCATGACCCCAAACAGAAGTGGGCAACCTCGTTTTCATAAGTAATGGTCTTGCTATTATTTGTAAACGCTTAATCAGAGATTCTCCAAGGCCATTTTGAGTGTGAACATGAGCTACAGGATGATTCACTTTTATCCCAATTGATAAGCAATAATCATTAAATGCTTGGGATAAACACTCAGTAGCATTATCAAGTCTAATTGACTTAATTGGATTATCAGGAAATTGCGCCCGTAATCGAATTATTTGTGCCATTAATTTTGCAAATGCTGGGTTGCGAGATGACAATAGGCACATATGAGACCATCTAGAAGATGTATCTATTAAGACCATAAAATATCTAAATGACCCACTAGGTGGGTGAATAGGTCCACAAATGTCCCCTTGTATACATTCCAAAAACGCAGGGGACTCAAACCTAACCTTTGTTGGTGATGGTCTAATAATTAACTTGCCTTGATAACAAGAATGCAAGAAAATTCATTATTCAAAAGAATCTTTAGATTCTTTAATGGATGTCCATTTGAGTTTCTATAATCCGTCTCATCATAATTGATCCAGGGTGTCCCAATCAATCATGCCAAAGTACAAAAGTATTGAAATCAATAACCTTTTGATTTACAATAGAATGTGTCTTAATTGCACTAATTTTTGTCTAATACAGGCCACAAGATAAAGATGGAAATTTCTCAATAACCCTTTTCTGGCTAGAGATGTTCTTGGTAATAATGAGATGTCCAAGATTATTCTCATCTATTGTCTCAATATGATATCCATTTCGGCGGATATCTTTAAAACTCAACAAGTTCCTCTTAGACTTGGAGGAGAACATTGCATTATCTATGATAAGCATTGTTCCCTTAGACAGAGTTATAATAGCTCTACCAGAGCCTTCAATTAAATTACTTCTACCAGAAATTGTTGTAACATATGTCTTACACATACTTAAATGAGAGAAATATTTCTTCTCTTTGAATATTATATGTGTCGTACACGGATCAATTAAACAAATATATTTACAATTGAACTTTGATCCAAGTTTGTTTTGTGAGATATCCATATTTTCTTCTCATTGTTTGACATACAAAAGAAATATATGAATAAATATTAGTATTTTTAGAGAAAAGGAAAAATAAACAAAATTAAATCAATGATTCAATAATGACCTTTTAATGTAATTTCGAGCAAACTCTAATTATGATAAAAATAATTTTTATAAATCAATAACGATTAAGTTGCTTAGATTACACCACTTTCTGGAGAATTAGATAAATACTGCTAAATTCCAATAAAGTATACATGTATAAATGCAGAAACACATATAAATGTTTAACCAAAAAATAAAATTTCGGTCAAAGCTAGAATTTAGAAGAACACGAGTTACTGATAATCAAAAGAATATGCAAAAGAAGTAATTTGGGATAACCAGAGTATAATCAGGAGAAAAATAAGTAAACTAAAGTATATTCCAATAGTATCTCATGTCCCTACAATTGATCAGATACCTCCCTTTTATAGATATCTTGAAGATATGCGTTTTACCCAAATCATAATGAGGCTATTATGAATAATTAAAGACATTGAATGCTACGTTACATAATCATTATATTCAATACAAATTCTCTAACGTATTCAGCATTTAATGCCTGTCAAATTCTTTATCCACTTTTTACTATGGTCAGATCCATTCCTTTTGATTCTTGGATATAAATGACTTAAATAGGTATGGGCACTGAATCCCTTGAATGGCCACCCGTGCCTCTTCCTTTGCCTTTGCTCGTTTCTATTGCTACTCGTGCCTCTTGACTAATTATAATTCTTTGACTATTTGACCAGTCCACGTGTCTTGACACGTCACCTTTATATATAAATGCAATTTTTCCCAATACAGACAGTCCCCCACTTTCTATTTATTCATCAGTTGAATATTTGGGAAGTGGATTTCATTAAAACGAGAATTTTTGTCACTATTAATGCTATGACAAAATTGACGCTTCAATTGTCGCTTCCATTTAATACTCCGTACACGTATCAATTTTTCATTGGTTCTGCAGTTTTTGTAGCCTTTTTCAAGGTTTTTTACGGTTCCACTTTTTACGAAGTGCCAGTTATCATAATTGTGATCCTTCCTTCACTGCACTTTTACCTTTGGTGGTCGATTATCGATATAAATATAATTTCTTTACTTGTCTTTTACCTCATAAAGTTTTATTGAACACTTAATTTCCCAATTCTCTGTTTACTTCTTCCTTATATTATTCCTCTTCACTATGTCTTCACCAAACCCTTACCCTCGAGAAGTCTCCATTGTTGATTCTTTCCCAAATGCCCCTATTAGGCATAGAAGGGGAGGTAGACTTCGTAGCTTAGGATCTACTCGAGGTGGTTCGTTTATGCCTTCTTCTAGTTCTGGTCCTTCTTTTAAAATCAGAGGTTCCCTTTCTCACAAATCTTCTTCTAGGAGTAAAGAGTCTTCTGAACCATTACGCGAGCCTTTAGTAGAAGAGATAGTCCCTACAGAATTATCTTTTTACCATGATAGGGGATCTCTTAGAAACTAGATTTCCGGTTTAGATCGTGTCGATGCTTACCCCACTCAAATTACAGAAGTTTTAACTCATGTAGTTCGTAAAGACTGCCATTGGAGTAACGATTTTCCCATTATTATCCCTAATCCGAATCAGATAATTACTTCTTATTTAACTGGGTTCTCTTTTGTTTACACATACCCTTTTACTTTAGGGTTCAAACCAACAATTGACCCAGTCATTCTCGAATTTTGCCGTTTCTTCAATGTATGTTTGGGTCAAATTGGTCCGATCATATGGAGGGTTGTTTCCTGTTTAAGGCGTTTAGCCACTAAAGCCGAAGTTCTTTTTACTTTCCCTCACTTGATTCATCTTTACTCACATAGGCTTTTTCGCAATGGTGTTTTTACGCTAGTAGCCAGGAGTAAGAGGGTTTTGGTGAGTCCTGAAGATGACAAGGACCGCGGCTAGTATGCCTGATTTGTTGCTGCCCCCACTGTTGGTTTAGTGGGTGAGGATAATGTTCCCTTCCCTGAGAAGTGGAATTTTGCACATAAGTCTTTTAACCTTCTCGTACCTTTTTCCTTCAAGTTTACCAACTTCTCTAATTTTGCTTTTGTTTTTTTTAGCTACCATGGGAGTTGTGGGGGATGTTCCCAGTTTTTTTGGTTGGGTAGATAAATTGCTAAAGATCGCACCAATGGATGGTAGGTCTTGGAAAACACTTTCTAACCATTTTGGTTGGAAGGTAAAGACTCATGGTAAGAGTTTATATTTTGTACTTTTCGTGTCTATATTCTCTTTTATTGCTCTAATTTCTATCCTTCTTTTTATCAAGATTTGCTATTCGAGGAGTTACTGCTGAAGCAATTTCAGCCTCTCGTGTCTCCTCGGGAACCCGTATCTCTTTAGAAAGAGCCCGAGAAATAGTTTTGGGTTTTTCTTCTGCAAAAAGGAAAGCTGCAGAAGAAGAAGATTCTGAAGAAGAGGGAGATAAGGGCTCCCTGGTGAAGAGGCCACGAGTTAGGAGACGCATCGTCTCTGATGACGAAGCTGAAATGTCGGTTTCTCTTACCGAACCTGTTGAAACCCCAATAACAATTCCTGACGATGACATCACTCCCCACGATGCTCGTGAGTCTATTGACCAACTTTTCATCAGCGGATTTGGCCATGAAGATGTAGGGCTTGTTTTAGACGAAATACCCTTATCTTCTTTTTCAACTCCCGTGCCTGTGGCTCCTTTTTTACTGGCCCCAGCTATTTCCGTTCCTTCTTCTACTGCTTTCACCTTTTCTCCGGCTCCTCCTTTGACTATTCCCTCTCCTATCGTTCATCATATAGAAGTGGGATCTTCAAGTAGAAGTGCCGCTATGAGGAGGGTAACTATTGAAGTTCCTGCCGAGAGCAGCCTTTTGAGAAAGTCAGGTCAGGCAGATGTATGGTTGGAGCCTTTAATCGGCCCAATCGAAAAAGCCAAGTTGGAGAGCCATAGTTCCCTGACTTTAATGAATGATATCGTGCATGCTACTTTGAAGGTATTTTCGTTCTCTTCCTTTTTTGCTTTATAATTTGACTATCTTTGAGGATTCTTATTTCCTTTTCCCCTTTTTAGGCTAACCTTATCGGCACAGAAATGATGAAAAGAATCCCCCTCTTGGAGAAGATAGCACGTGACTCTCATTTGGAAGCAATCAATTGGAAGGATCAATTTGAGAGTGCACAGATTGATATAGAAGACTTACAAGAGAGCAAGAATACCTTAGAGCAGCGAGTGCAGGCTTTAACTTCAGAATTGGCGGTTGCAAAAGCTTCTTCAAGCCAAGCAGAAAAAGAAAAAGAACATCTCGAGTCCTCCTTCTCAGAGCAACTATCTAAAGCTAGTGAAGAGAATAGAGAGTTGAAATCTCTTTTGGATAAAAAAGAAGTTTACGCTTGGGAGCTCGTGCAAAACTTGACTCAAGCACAAGAAGACCTTAGAATCTCTGCTGATAAGGTGCGTGCTTTAGAATGCTCCCATGCCTCTCTACAAGCTTCTCACAACTCCACCTTGGCTGAAAATGAAGAGCTAAAGAATGAGATCGTTGATTGGGAAAGGGATTATGAGATCCTTGAAGAAAAATCTGTTGTTGAGACAAGTTGGGCATTTTTGAATTCTCGTCGTGATACCCTACTTGAAGCTGGCCAAGAAAACTTCAACCTGGAGTTGGAGTTAGCTAAGATCAATGAAACTATTGAAAAGAATCAACAAACTCAGGACTTCCCTTCTCCCGTGGCTGAAGCTCCCGTGAATGTTGAAGCTGATACGGGTATCCCAATTCTTTCAAGCCCAATCGAATCTGTTGCTACAAGCCAAATTGAAACTGCATCTGTTGATGCAGATGCCCAAATTGAACCCGCTGCTGTTGATGCTTCTGCATCAGTTCCACAAACTTCTCAATGACCGGTTTTAATCATGTGAGTGATTTTGTTTTTGTTTTGGAAAACTATAATCAGACCCTTAACTTTATTTGAGGGTTGATTTTGAAATAGTAAGTCCCTAAGTCTTTTATGGGGCAATCTATATAAAAAATCTCATAGTTTTATGACTAAGTTTGTCCTTAGTCTTTTATGGCTGAAGCTCCCGTATGTTTTTCCTTTTCAGGAAAAGGACCAAATGAGAAGTTCTTCATGTTACTATTATAAACTTCTGTTTTCTTTATTCTTGCCTTTATTTTTAAGGACTTACAGAATAATTTACATTTTTATTCTTCGAAAATGCTTCTGTTATCCTCATGACTAATTAATTTGAACATGAGTTTTATAAAAGAGGGCCCTTTTATATTTTGACACTTAATGAAGAAGACGTCTCAACTTCATAATGGTGTTAACATACGATAAAAGAAATAGGGAAACTCATGTTTCTTTGAAATAACTTTGACAAGTTGTTATTGGAACTTATAATACTTTACATGTATTTGAAGTACATCTATAACTTTCTCATAACTGTTTTTCTTGTAACAAATTTTTACAAAAGATGAATAATAGATACGAGGTTTTTCCTTATAACCCGTTTTAGTATATGGCCTTTACCCTAATTATAGTGAGGTTTTTTCTTTAGCCTTAGCTCGTGGCTCCATCTCGTGACTTAATAGTTCTTCTCATTTGGTCCTTTTCCTGAAAAGGAAAAACATACAGGACTCGGAGGGGCGATTATAGATGAAGACTGCATAACCCGTTTTTATTTCTATCAGAATAATTGTAACTCTAGGCCAGGGATTTTAGGTTACTCCGTGTGCCTTACAGGTCATGACTCATCATTTAGTACAGGTTAGCTTTTTGCCTATCATCTAAAATCGTTAGTAAACTTTTAACAATTCAAAAATGAAATTTAAAATGGTTATACCTGACCGTGGGTTTTCCTTAGAAATAGTATCTCTTCAAATGAACAGCATTCTAATGTGAAGGTAGTATCTTGCCATCCATTGTTTCCAGTTCATATGCTCCTTTTCCTGCAACATCACGAACTCTGTAGGGTCCTCCATGTTGGACTTAATTTTCCTGCGTTAGCTGCCTTTGTAAATTGAAAAACCTTTTTAAGCACGAAGTCCCTAATTTTAAAGAACCTGAGGCGTGCTTTTCTATTGTAGTATCGTTCTATGACCTACATCTGTGCTGCCATTCTTATTAGTGCAGCTTCTCTCCTTGCTTCGAGTAAATCTAGATTGACCCACATATCCTCGTCATTAGATTCTTGTGTCGCCTGTGTGAATCGTGCACTCGGTTCTCCTATCTCAACTGGAATTAAAGCTTCAGTTCCATAAACCAGTGAAAACGGTGTTTCTCCCGTACTTATTTTTGTCGTTGTACGATATGCCCATAAAACACCAGGTATCACTTCTGGACAATTCCCTTTTGACTCTTCTAATCGTTTCTTTAAATTGCTGATAATGACTTTATTTGTTGATTCTGCTTGCCCATTACCCACCGGATGATAAGGCGTAGACGTAATCCTTTTAATTTTCCAACTTCAAAGGAATTCCGTGATTTGAGCTCCTATAAATTGAGGGTCATTATCACATATGATCTCCTTTGGTATGCCAAATCGACATATGATATTCCGCCAAATAAAATCTCTGACTTCCTTTTGTCGCACCTGTTTGAATGCTCCTGCCTCTACCCATTTAGTAAAATACTCAGTGAGAATGAGTAGAAACTTTACCTATCCTTTTGCTTGTGGTAATGGACCCACGATATCCATTCCCCATTTCATAAATGGCCGCGACGCAATGACCAGATGTAATAACTCCGCAGGTCTATGCATATTGTTACCGTACCTTTGACATTTATCACATTTGGCCATGAAACTTTCTGCTTCTTCTTCCATTTTAGGCTAGTAATAACCTGCCCTAATTAAGTTTCTTACCAGTAATCTTCCACCTGCGTGATTCCCACAATGTCCCTCGTGTATTTCTCTCATTACTTTGCATCACTTGCCACGTCAGCCGCAAATGCGAGATTAGCTAGGGTGTATGCTTCAAGATTTTCGTCCCTTGGTATTTGTCTAACTTTTCAATTTTGAAATTGTTTTATCAATTCCCGTAACTTTTCCAAGTACTGCTGCATCCTTGCTTCCTTGGCTGTATAAGTGCCCAACATTTGATTAACTACGAGTTGTGAATCACTCTTTTTCTACTTCTAACTGCATCCCCTGGCTAAAATCAGCCATGAAATCAGCTAATACTTATGATTTTATAGCAGTTCTAGGTTGGTATGTAATTTCGTATTCACTTAACTCTATTGCCCACTTAGCTAACCTACCTGATAACTCATGCTTATGTAATATATTACGTAAAGGGTAGGTAGTTACTACAACGATAGGATGACACTGAAAGTAAGGTCTTAACTTTCTAAATGCCATGATTAACGCAAGTGCAAGTTTTTCTAACTGAGGATACCTCGTCTCCGCATCCAACAAAGATTTACTAACATAATAGATAGGGGATTGTTTACCTTGTTCTTCTTAGACCAAAACAGCGCTTACCGCAACTTCCGAAATAACAAGGTAAATGAGTAGTTTTTCCCCAGCCTTTGGTTTTACCAGCAAAGGTGGATTTGATAAGTACGTTTTCAATTCCTGAGTGCCTGTTGACATTCCTCATTCCATTTAAAATGATCCTGCTTTTTAAGGGCTGAGAAGAATTTAAAACACTTCTTTGATGATCTAGAAATGAATCTTCCCAAGGCTGCAATTCTTCCTGTTAATCTTTGAACTTCTTTCTTGTTTGAAAGTATATCAGGAATTTCCTCAATGGCCTTAATCTGTGTAGGATTCACTTCAATACCACGGTTAGAAACAAGAAAACCCAAAAACTTACCTGAAGCAACACCAAATGCACATTTTTCAGGATTTAACTTCATATTAAATTTGCGCAAAATTGAAAATGTGTCAGATAAGTGTGATATGTGATCTTTTGAGTAATAAGTTTTAACAAGCATATCATCTATATACATCTCCATAGTCTTTCCTAAATACTTTTGAAACATTTTGGTAACTAACCTATGATACGTTGCACCTGCATTCTTTAGACCAAAGGGCATTACTTTATAATAGTAAGTCCCCCTGTCTATTATGAATGAAGTTTTTTCTTCATCTCCCGGATCCATTTTAATCTGATTATAACCTGAATATGCATCTAAAAAACTTAATAGTTCGTGACCTGCAGTTGCATCAATCAATTGATCTATATGTGGTAGTGGAAAAGAATCTTTAGGGCAGGCTTTGTTAAGATCTGTGTAATCTACACAAACCCACCACTTACCGTTCTTCTTTGGAACTACAACAGTGTTAGCTAACCAGTTAGGATACTTTACCTCTCGAATGGAACCAATTTTTAGCCATTTTTGGACTTCTTCTTGAATCACCTGATTCTTGAAAGTTCCTTGCTTTCTTTTCTTTTTCTTCACATGAGGGTATGATGGATCTTCATTTAGTTTATGGGTCATCACCTCCGGTGGTATTCCTATCATGTCGGAGTGGGACCAAGCAAAGCAGTCCACATTAGTTTTCAAATATTCAATTAACTTACCTTTCATAGCTTGGTTAAGATTGGCTCCAACATAGAATTTTTTATCAGGCCATTGAGCAAATAACACGACATGCTCTAATTCCTCTATCGTTGTTTTGATATTTTCATTCTCTTCTGGTTCTTGAATGGTATCAGGCCTTGAATCTACATCTGTTTGCCCTTGTTCAGTTGAGGTTTGTGTTGTGATGTCGTCAACTGCCTTCTGTGATTGCTATTTGCCTTCACTTCTCGTGCTTGTATCTGCAACGAAGTTGATAGCCCTGGATATATGTTGATCTCCACGAATTTGACAGATTCCCCATGGCGATGGAAATTTAATAACTTGATGCAAGGTTGAAGGAACAACATCCATTTCGTGGATCCATGGTCTCCCAAGAATCATGTTGTAAGCTATCTCCATGTCTACTACTTGGAACATTGTATCTTTGATGACCCCTTTAGCAAATGTGGTGAGTGTTACCTCTCCTTTCGTGACAACACTGGAATTATCAAATCCAAATAGAGTACACGCCTTTGGTATTACTCTATCTTCAGCTTGCATCTCACATAATACTCTTAGCAAAATAATGTTCACGGAACTACCTGGATCAATCAAAACTCGTTTCACATTAGTATCATGTACAATTAAAGATATTACCAGTGCATCGGTATGAGGGGTTAATACGCCATCTGCATCATTTAATGTAATATTGTCTTCCTCTAAATCATGCCGCACCCGTTTCCCTTGGGTAATTGTTACTTTGAAAATTTTGTTAGCTGCAGTATATGATATACCATTGACGTCTTTACCCCCACTTATAACGTTAACAGTTCTTTTGGGGGAAGGTGGTTTTGGAGGCTCCTGCATGTTCTTCATGTAAGCTTGCTTGCCTTTCTCACTGAACAACTCAGTAAGATATCCTTGTTTTAATAAATGATCAACTTCACTTTGTAAAAATCTGCAATCTGCTGTTTTATGCCCGTGGTCATTATGAAACTCGCACCAATGGTCTGGGTTGCGCCTATTTGGATTCGATCTCATTTCCTTTGGCCATCGAACCTTATCTCCCATGCTTTTCAAAACAACTACAAGCTTAGAGGTGCTGACGTTGAAGTTGTAACCACCGAATGTCACTTTTAAATTTCTATCATCATCTCGTGACTCATAGTTATTTCGCTTATTCCTGAATCTTGATGAAGAACCTGATTCTCTGTTTCTTGATCTGTGATCATACCTTTGATTATCCTGCTTTGACTGTGAGTCTTTTCCCGCAGGTCCCATATAAGGCTCGTACCTGTTTTTATTGGATCTTTTTTCGGTCTCCACCCGTCTCGAACTTATCTTTTTTTATTTTTGAAATCCTGGAACAGTATCTTCCTCAATCCTCAACTTCGTGCTATACCTGATATAAACATCATTCTACATTGTAGCTGGGAATTCTCGAAGGCTTTCCTTGAGTCTCCTCGTAGCTTCCGAACTTTTTTCATTCAAATTACTTGTGAAAGCTATCGCTGCCCAGTTGTCAGGTACACATGGCAATGTCATTCTTCCACGTTGAAATCTGTCCACGAATTCTCTAAGCAGTTCAGAGTCCCCTTGCTTGATTTTAAAAATATCCCCCATTCTTTTCTCTACTTTTTGAGCTCCCGAGTGTGCTTTGATGAAAGAATCTGCAAGCTCAGCAAAAGAATTTATAAAATTTTTGGGTAAAAGAGAATACCATGTTAACGCTCCTTTGGTGAGTGTTTCACCAAATTTTTTGATTAATACTAATTCAATCTCCTACTTAGTCAAATCTTTGCCTTTTACACCCGTTGTGAATGCAGTCACGTGATCTCGTGGGTCTGTTGTTCCATAATACTTTGGAATATCAGACATTTTGTACAAAAAGAAAGATCTTATGAAGTATAATCTTTCGATTTACATAAAACATAAAAGTTTGGTAAACAGTTATCATACTTTGTGTTTCGTATTCGTTTACCTACATTGTCGTTATTTAAATATCTATCCACTATAAAAGAAATATTGCAAGTACTACAGATGACAGCGTCTATGATAATAAGTCATATAATTCCATTGATAAAACAATCTCTAAGTTAATTTGATTCTTTAAATGAATTTGGATGCTCTGGTTTTTTTTACTAAGCAAATTGAAATATTGTCTAACATGAATACTAGAACTATATTTAATCAAAATAAACTAACAATATTCTATAAAATAAATAATACTAATTGATACTAATAACTACTACTCAAGTAAAGAATTGTGATTACATGATATTTATTCATTAGCTACTACGAATAGGCAAAAATAAAATAAATAAACTACTCAATCATCTTTAACCACGGATCCATCACCGATTAAGTGGTCTATTTTTCCATCAGAATGCTCAAAGAAGTCTGTCACATCAAAATGTGTGATGTCAAATTCATTGTAATAGACAAAATTAGCTTCGGGATCTTTATTCTTTAGAGATGCTTGATAAAGCTCAAACAAATGTCTTGGTGTACGATAAATATTTGCCCAATGCCCTTTTCCATCGCAACGATAGCATTCAATTTCTGAACCATTTGCCTTTGGCTTCTCATCTTTCCCTTTCCACTTTTGGTGGTTATTTTTCTTTGGGGGGATGATTAACACAAGAAAAATTTCTTCCTTGTCCACGGCCACGACCACGACCATGAATAGGGCCACGACCTTTTCCACGCTTAGCATAGTGGGAATACACCTCATCCACTTCAGGCAATGGTGTAGACCCACTGGGTCGATTATCGTGATTTCTCATGAGGAAGTTATTGTTTCGTTCTGCCACAAGGAGATGAGAAATCAACTCAACGTACTTCTTGAAACCTTTCTCTCAGTATTGCTGTTGTAAGACCATATTGGAGGCATGAAACGTTGTGAACAGTTTTTCAAGCATATCATAGTCAATGATACTATCTCCACAGAGTTTCAATTTAGAAATAATTTTGAACATCGCAGAATTATATTCAGAAACAGACTTAAAATCTTGAAGCCTTAGATGAGCTCACTCATATCGTGCTTGTGGAAGAGTGACTAACTTTAAGTTGTCATATTTTTCCTTTAAGCCATTCCACAAAATAAGTGGATCTTTGAGTGTGAGATATTCTATTTTCAACCCTTCATTAAGGTAATGACACAAGAAAATCAAGGTCTTAGCGCAGTCTTGGGTAGATCCTTTATTTTTCTTTAATGACGTCTTTAAGACCCATTGCATCTAAATGGATTTCAGCATCAAACACCCATGTCATATAGTTCTTACCCGAAATTTCAAGGGCAACGAACTTTCTTTTCATATTATCAGTTATAATTAAAAGAGGGGGAAAGTTATACCTTAATCTTCTCAAAGGGCTTCTCGAGACGGTAAAGTCTCATGCTGATAACGTGAAATAAAACAATAAGGAAAAGAATAATATTGCAAGGAAAAGAGCAAGGTAATTCTTATTGAATTTTTTGGGATGATTTACAATGAGGTAAACCCCCTCTATTTATAGGGGGAAAAATGACTTAGCCACAAAATAACAAACTCTCTAAAAGATAAGCATTCACTCTAAGTACAATGCTATTCATAACAATAATTACATAGTCCTTACTTTCTTGTCCAACGTACCACATCGACAAGCAACCTAGGCAAAGAAATATTTATATATCAGCGATGCACTGAATGGATGCGATCTTACTTGAACAGGATCTGTTCTATAGGCTCGTACCACTGTATCCTTGAGTTCTAAGGAGAAAGAAAACCAAGTCAGCCCCAACCTCGGTGTGCTGATATGGTCTAATGGTTGTTTGACAGACCCTTCAATCTTTTTTGCTATACCTTTGTTTGCTTTGAAAAATCAAAATGTAGGCGCAGACTTCACTCAAGATCAGTGTTGGCATATGTTTTTTACTTGGAACGAAGATGAGCTCTTGGTACATTTGCTGTTCGGAAACTGAATTAGGACAACTAATGACTATGGAAAGATTCAATAGAGAAATATTCATGATTTTGTTACTAATTTCTTCTTCTAATACAAATAAAAGATTCACAAGGAAGATGCATAGTCTGAAGTCTGGAATAATGTTTATGAAGAGGTCGAATAACGCAGTAATTGCGGGAAGTCTCGGAACAACTGAGGTGACAATGTTATGAAGATTAAAATACTTTGTCACGCATTGTTTAGTGAAGAAGATAAAATAGTTGTGAGGATATATTATAACAGAGGACCACAGAAAAAATATATTTACTTGGGCGGGATAAATGGTTGATTAGAAAGGCCCATGTCCTACGCTGGTGACCTTCATTGCACTTTGGATGGGTGCCCGCCTAAGGTCGACCCAAGTAATCGAGCCTATGTGATAATTTGTAGTAGTGAGGAGTTGCCTTCGTGCAGGCCCTACCCAATCCAAAGCCCAATTATTTTTTGAGTGCCTCATTAACAGATCTATTAATTGGCTTGAGCACACATTCTCAACTCCACTCTTATAGTGATGTCCTGAGTTTTGGAAGGGCTTTAGGGATTTCTTCTCTATTCACTTGTAGGCAAAATTGTGTCTTTCTTTTTCTGTAAAAAAATTAAAAATAAAAAATTATATATAATCTCGTTGAGGGTTTGATTAAGGGTGTCAATGGATATTTAAAAGTCGATTAAACCATTCGAATTGATTTTTAGGTTTCTTTTAATAAAACCATTGGTTTTATATAAATCTATAACCATACCGATAATTAGGGTAGGTCTTTTATTTTATGAAAATAAACCGAAAAGTACCGAACCGTACTAAATAAACTTACATGCGAAAAATATATTTATATATTAAGTTTAAAAATAATAAAGCATTAAATTTTCCTTTGGCTTTGGAATTATGAAAGCCGTTACAGGTTAACAAGTAATTAAACTCAAATTCTTAAATCCCAAACCTATTATACTACTCCTATTGAAACTAAAGGTCTCTTTGGAAGGCCACCCGATTATTGAAATTGGTGTAATTACTATTCTAGTAATTACACAATGTAGTAATTACGAAAACCTATTTATTTGTCATAACGTTATTACAGTGTAATTACAAGTATATTATTTGGTTGCACAAGTATAATTACACAATTCGATTAAATTTTAAATGAAGTAATTATCAAAACTTAAAAGTTAATATAATAAATATATGCATATAAATAATTTTTTTATAAGTATAAATAATATTAAATTTGGTACTTAGGATGCATATTTGTGAGACCCCATGTTTTTTCTTTTTCTCTTACGTAATATACGTAACGTGGCGTGGTTATATTAGGTATATATGATTGGGTATAGCCCATTGGGAGAATAAGAATGAAAATGTGTGGTAATATCAAGGAAGTAAACTAAAGCTGTAGGTCAAAGGAATCCCTTAAACAAATGTTCGTGGTTAAAGAAATGGCTCCGGTGGCACCCCGCGCGTTCGGAAGGTTTAAGTTAATTTACACATGTGGGATAAGACCAAGAGTGTCTAATATGCTAAGAATAATGTGTTATGAGGTATTATAATATCACATTGGTCACATGTTAAGTTTTGGAATCAAGCAAGTTGCGAAATAAAGGTCGGCAAAAGTTATCGTAAATTTCTCTAATAAATTTTCTAAACTTTGGATCAAATGTATCAGATCATTTCTCCCAATATATAAAGAGTTATGAAACCCACAACCTATCGAATCTAATGTCTACGAGTCTAGTTCGCAACCAAAAATACCTCACATCAATCCGACATCGTAGTAAAAAGTTATGACTATTTTACCGCGGACTGTCCAGGCTGAAATCGGGCCGCGAACCGGGTCGGGTCAAACAAGTAGTATAAGTCGGCAAATTCGACTTTTCAGACCTAAAAACATTTAATTTTCGTCCTAAAACAGAAAGAAAGTTGAAGAGAAGGTTGCATGGTGTTCTTGAGTGATTAAGGTGTGTTTTTAACGATTTCTACCGTTAAAGTTTGCCCCCGTGCCTAGAAACGCAATCTTTACGCTTTGCAATCATTTCCCCCTTCTATTAGCTGTGTTTGGAGCTATTATTGGAAGATAGGAATTTGTTGTTCTTGTTGGTTCTTCAGGATTTATACTTGGTTTTCCAAGGTAATCATCTTGGGACTCTTTTATGATTGTTTTTACAAAGTTCTACGGACGTTTCGTCAAGTTAGGGTCATATGGCAAATCTGCCAATTTAAACTCAATTATGAACTGTTTATAGGTGCATATAAGCTGCATATATATAGTATTTTCGAAGCTTAGGACGTAAGGAATAACTTTTGTGAAGGAGCTACATGCATTCAGACGTTCGTTGGAGAGGTATGTTAAGGCTAAACTTTGTCCTTCCTTTTAGCACGAATTCTAGGAAATTCCTAAGACGTCAAATGTGATATTTTACTATTCTATTGCTAGAAAGACCTTCTGTGAAAGGCATTGGGATCGTAGCTGAAGTATTTTCATGATGCTATTAGGTTGATGTTCCACTCGTTCGGTTAAATAGGGTATTCGACATCTATATATGTCATTTGTTCGGCTTTCATAACTATATGTCCATATATGTGAATTCTTACTCGTCTTTGGGTTGTGTGACTAGAAAATAAAGGCATTTAGTATTTGCGATCAGTCCTTCTCCCTTGTTAAAGTGTATCTTAAAATCTCTAAAGTGACACATCGATTTCAAAAAATCTAAAATATTATTTTTATGTTTAAACTACTAAAACACTTGATTTTTGAAATACTTTCTTTTACTAAATATCAAGAAATCAGGTATAAGGACTAAGTGAAGCACCTTAAGCTTTTTATGAACATCTTCAGAGTTAAGTTATCTTTCTAAAAGTCGAGTTAAGTTTTTAAGCTTACTCAAAAGAAAAAGAAAACATATGAGGTTCCACGAGACAATTGTATGCGATACGAAGATGATTATGAGATTATGAGAATAAGAGTACCTATGAGCCAAGATTGGCTAAGTTATTGTTATGTACTATTATGTGCATTCAAAGTTTATATCATATATGACATATTATACATGGACTTCGAGCTATAATCGGAGCTAAGGGGCCTATTTGCCCGAAAAACTATATATATTGTACAGATGGCCACAGGTTGGCAATATGATGCCGGTTAGCTACCGGAAGAGACCGCCATTGCTAGCATTTGGTTGGGTATGTCATGCATTTGCATCAATATATAGGTATTCACGACATACGATTACACAAGAATACCATGCATATTTGATTACTATGAGGTCGGATGCCGTCCATGGAGGCTATCAGAGTTTCAGTGTCAAGTGGTATCTCTATTATTTTTTTCTTACATCAGCTATGTATGATTCTACTTTCTGCCTTACATACCAATACATTTTTATTCGTACTGATGTCCCGTTGCCTGGGGACACTGCATTTTTGTTTCATGCGTGCAGGTCCAGGTAGGGACTCTGATCGACCCCACCGCTAAGATTTCGAGGTTCAGCTGTGAGTTGGTAAGCTCCACCTCTTCCTGGAGCTTTCATAAGATGGTTACTTTTGTTGTACAGTTTGGTTATAGTCGGGGCCTTATCTCGACAGTTCTTATGACACTCTTAGAGGCTATTATGGACACAATATTTTGGGTTTCTTTTTGCAGCTTTCAGTCTCCAGCCTATAGGCTTGGCATGTATATATATGTGTGTAGGCATGTATGTCTCCAATCCGGCCTCGTCGGCCAGCTAGTACTTTATTATTTTGGCTCGTCTACCTTTGTTTATATGGCTTATTGTTATTCAGGTCATGACCTTAATGGTCCAGGCTTAGTATTTCAGATGTTGTGCTGCCCGATCTGTTGCGCCCCTAGTTTAGTTAGCTAGTATGCCTAATGGCTAACTCGATCAAATACAGTATCGAGTGTCACTCGTGCCTCCACTAGTTTGGGGCGTAACAAGCTTGGTATCACAGCAGGTCGTATCCCAGGGAGTCCACAAGTCGTGTCTAGTAGAGTCTTGCTTATGGGTGTGTTGTGCACCACACTTATAATCAGGAGGCTATGAGGCATTTAGGAATGGTTACATTTCTTTAAATTAATAAATCGTGCTATAGAGCGAAGTTATAAGAACATATGAAATCTAAATCGTGCTTTGTGTTTCTTATCTAACAGGCTACCTACGCTCAGGAGATGGCACAACGAACGATAGGTATGGATTCGGGGGAAGGTACCAGTCATTCCCCACCAGGTCAGAGGGATAGATTTCCCTTAGAGGCACACAGTGAATCTCCAGTACCCCTAGTTTCAGCTTCCCCAGCACTTGTTGGAGCCTAGGGAGATGCAGTACTCCCAACCTCACTAGTTCCATTTGTACCTGAGGCAGCTAGAGACATAGGACCTCCAGCACCTGTTGTTCCCCCATCAGAGACTTGGGAGCAGAGGATGAGGGAGGCAGTTCAGTTGCTGACTAGGATGGTTTCTATTCATGAGCGACAGCTATAGTCGGGAGCAGATTCCCGGAGAGATCGGACAGGAAGCTCTACGGTACGAGAGTTTCTTCACTTGGCCTCTCCATTATTTACAGGATCCAGTTCCACTGAGGATCCCTAGGAATTTATAGACCAAATGTATAGAGTATTGAGGGTGATGCATGCCTTCGTCACCGAGGCTGTGGAGTTGGCTTCTTTTTAACTACGTGATGTAGTCGTCCTATGGTATGAGGCATGGGAGAGATCTAGAGGACCTAATGCTCCGCCAGTAGAGTGGGAGGACTTCTCTGAGTTTTTTTTAGCCCATTATTTTCCACGGGAGGTTCGGGAAGCTCGTCTTGACCAGTTTCTTAACCTGAAGCAGGGGGATATGAGTGTGAGGGATTATAGACATAAGTTTAATTCTTTGGCGAGGTATACACCAAATATCGTACGTACCATAAGGGCTAGAGTTCATCATTATGTGGATGGTTTGGGGGATCATCTGATTAGAGATTGTAGGGTAGCATCCCTATTAGATGATGTAGATATTTCCCACATACAGGCTTTCGCTCAGACTATAGAGGACCTTTTTCGTCGAATTCGTGATACTCGTAGGGATAGGGAGTAGAGTAAGAGGGCTCGTACTACGGGGTCTTATAGGGATCCACCGGGTGATTTTAGGCCCCTACTCAATTGATATCCACCTCGGTCAACAGGTAGTTTCCCACCACAGATGTAGGGCCAGCGGTTTGATCGATATATTCAGTCAGGACCGGGGTAGAGCTCAGGCCAGCCTGAGGGCCTTCGACAGGAGCATTCCGCACAAATGGGATAGCCTACTCCTCCATGTACTCAGTGTGGTAAGCTGCACACCGGGTAGTGTAGCCAGAGTTCGAGTGCATGTTATCATTGTGGGCAGACATGACATTTTATTAGTCGGTGCCCGGGGTTAGGCAGAGGTGCACCAGCTCAGCCTTCAGGATCCACAACAGCTTCTTCTCCCTCAGTCCGTGCTCCTTAACCAGGTCCACAGTCTACTCAGGGCCGTGGTAGGGGGAGAGGTGGAGGAGACACCTCAGGTTCTAGTTATGGCCAGAATCGCTTTTATGCACTCACAAGCCGACAGGATTTAGAGGCATCCCTAGATGTTGTCACAGGTATATTGACAATACATTCTCATTCCATTTATGCATTGATAGATCTCGGCTCTATATTTTCATATATTACTCCATTTATTGCTAGTAAGCTTGACATGAGATTTGAGTTGTTGCCACAGTCAGTTAAGATATCTACGCCAGTTGGCGACTCTATTGTAGCTAATCATGTCTATCGAGGTTGTACAATGTTAATTAATGACTGTCCAACCTCTGTTGATTTAGTTGAATTGGTTATGCTAGACTTCGATTTCATTATGGGTATGGATTGGTTGAAAGCTTGTTATGATAATATTGATTGTCGTGCAAAGGTGGTTCGATTTCATTTTCCTGGTGAGTCTGTCCTTAAATGGAAAAGTAATGCAACCACGCCAAAGGGTAAGTTTATTTCATACCTTAGGGCTCGAAAGTTTATTGCTAAAGGTTGTATATACCATCTGGTTCATGTCAGGGTTATAGATAAGGAGCCAGCGACTCTTCAGTCGGTTCCTATTGTGAATGAATTCCCAACGATATTCCCTGACGAGTTTCCAGGAATCCCCCCCGAAAGGGAAATCGATTTTGCTATAGATTTGCTTCCTGATACGCAGCCTATATCCATTCCTCCCTACAGAATGGCTCCTGTAGAGCTAAGGGAATTGAAGGAACAACTGAAGGACTTGCTCGATAAAGGCTTCATTAGGCCAAGTACATCCCCATGGGGTGCTCCAGTGCTCTTTGTTCGAAAGAAAGATGGCTTATTGCGGATGTGTATTGACTACAGGCAACTAAATAAAGTCACTATAAGGAATAAGTATCCTCATCCATGGATTGATGACTTGTTCGACCAGTTACAAGGTGTCAAATGCTTTTCGAAGATCGACTTGCAATCCAGTTATCATCAGCTATGAGTCAGGGATATTGATATCCCAAAAATAGCATTTAGGACGACGCATGGCCATTTTGAATTCCTTGTCATGTCTTTCGGGCTTACAAATGCCCCAGCAACCTTTATGGATCTTATGAACCGGGTATTCAAACCATTCTTGGATGAATTTGTGATTGTGTTTATTGACGACATCCTAATATATTCACGATCGGAAGCCGAGCATGCAGAACATTTGCGAGTTGTATTGCAGACTCTCCAGGACTACAGATTATATGCTAAATTCTGTAAATGTGAATTTTTGCTAACTTATGTAGCTTTTCTTGGTCATGTTATTACCGGTGATGGTATCAAGGTTGATGGACAAAAGATTGAAGCTGTGATGACTTGGCCGAGGCCCTTGAACCCGATAGAGGTTCGTAGCGTTTTAGGCTTGGTAGGATATTACCGAAGGTTTGTGGAGGGATTTTCCTCTATCTCTGCACCATTGTCGAAACTGACACATAAGGGAGCTAAGTTTCAGTGGACTGAGGCATATGAACAAAGTTTTCAGGAGCTAAAGAAAAGGCTTACGACAGCACCTGTCTTGACTCTTTCGGATGGCACCGAGGGTTATGTTGTAAATTGTGATGCCTCGAGAATTGGCCTAGGTTGTGTTCTTATGCAGCATGGTAAGGTTATCGCGTACGCCTCCAGACAGTTGCGGAAACATGAACAGAACTATCATACGCACGATCTTGAGTTAGCCGCAGTTGTCTTCGCCCTAAAGATTTGGAGGCATTATCTATATGGGGTTCATATTGATGTTTTCACCGACCACCAGAGCCTTCAGTATTTATTTAAACAGAGGGAGCTGAACCTACGACAAAGAAGATGGCTAGAATTACTAAAGGACTATGATGTTGATATTTTGTATCATCTCGGCAAAGCTAATATTGTTGTTGATGCCCTTAGCCGGAAGTCCATGGGCAGTCTAAGCCATGTTGAAGCTAATAAGGTCAAGATGACCAAATATCTATGCCAGCTAGCTAATTTGCAGGTGCGTTTGGTAGACGTAGAGGGTGGACGCATTCTCGTTCAGAATACAGCAAAATCTTCTTTTGTTACTGAAGTGAAAGAGCGACAACACGAGGATCCTGAGCTTATAAAACTGAGGGAAATTATTCCACAGCAGCGACAACCTTTATTTGAGCTAACTGGAGATGGAGTCCTTAGATACCAGGGCCGTATATGTGTACCGATAGTCGGAGAGCTCCGCGCCAAGATTATTTTGGAGGCCCATTATTCTAGATATGCAGTTCACCCCGGAGCGACAAAGATGCATCGGGAACTTCGACAGATCTATTGGTGGAATGGAAATAGATATCGCGGAGATGGTAGCCCAATGTCCCAACTGCCAGCAAGTTAAAGCCGAACATCAGAGGCCTGGAGGCCTAACTCAGTATATTGAACTTCCATTATGGAAATGGGACATGATAAATATGGACTTCATCACTGGTTTGCCTTGCACTCCACGGAGGTATGATTCTATTTGGGTAATTATTGATAGGCTTACAAAATCTGCTCATTTCCTGCCAGTTAGGATGACATATTCAGCCGAGGATTATGCCAAGTTTTACATTCGAGAGATTGTTCGTCTTCACGGAGTACAATTATCTATTATCTCTGATCAAGGAGCTCAATTTACAGCACATTTTTGGAAATCTTTTCAGAAGGGTCTAGGAACGTAGGTAAATCTTAGCACCGTTTTTCATCCACAAACTAATGGATAGGTAGAGCATACTCTTCAGACAGTTGAGGATATGTTACATGCTTGCGTGCTAGATTTTAAAGGAAGCTGGGATGATCATCTACCTCTTATTGAGTTCGCTTATAATAACAGCTTCCAAGCTAGTATTCAGATGGCCCCTTACGAAGCACTATACGTGCGGAAGTGTAGGTCGCCGATCGGTTGGTTTGAGGTCGGGGAAGCAGAGTTGCTAGGTCCTAATTTAGTCTAGCAAGCAATGGAAAAGGTAAAACTTATTAGAGACCGGCTGCGTACAACACAAAGTCGGAAGAAGTCTTATGTAGGGCGTCATGCGATTTGGAAAGAAGGGGAAGATCAGCCCCAGGTATGTTGGACCGTATAAGATTATTCGGAGGATTGGCAGGGTGGCGTACGAGCTTGATTTGCCTTCAGAATTGGAAGCAGTCCATCCTGTGTTTCATGTATCTATGTTGCGGAAGTGCATTGGAGATCCTTCACGTATTACGCCCATGGAGGATATTCACATTGATGAAGACTTATCTTATGCAGAGGTACCAGTAGCTATTTTAGATTGGCAAGTAAGAAAGCTTCGAACTAAAGAAGAGGGAGTATTTAAATTCCTGAATGTTGAACACTTGTATTTGGGCATGAGGATGTAGTATATGTTTTATGCATGTTTGGGCCCGATGTCGTAGTTTATGCTTATGCATGTTTGGGCCCAAGGCTGTAGTTTATGATTTATGCATGTTTGGGCCCGAGGTCGTAGTTTATGTTTTATGCATTTTGGTCCTGAGGCTGTAGTTATGTATATGTATACTTGGGTCTGAGGCCGTAGCTTGTGCACATATATGTTGGGCTTGAGGCTGTAGTTTGTTTAGATAAACAGGTGGTTCATCATTCAGAAGAGGGAGTATTCATAGCCTTACATCTTTTGTTCTGTTATCAGTTATCATTTTAGTTATCAGTTATCAATTATCATTTGGTTTCAGTTTCAGTTTCAGTTGTTATCAATTATCAGTTCTCAGCTTTCAGTTATCAGCTCAGTTTTAGTTTCAACATTTATAGTCCTTTCTTTCAGTTGTTTTACATATCAGTGCAATTCAAATGTACTGACGTCCCTTTCGCCCGAGGCGTACATCTCACGATGCAGGTAATGATTTATAGGTGGACGATTCAGAGTACTCGGATTCTCATTCCAGCTATTTGGTGAGCCACAGTTCTTTCGGGGAATTATCATTACTCTATTGTCTTCAGTACTTTAGAGTGAGTATTTATAATACTTTATTAGAGGCTTCATAGACTAGAGTACATAGCAGGTTTTTCATGTTAAGCAATGTTTGCTACAGATATGTTTCAGACTTATATTAGTGTTTCCGCACTTGATTTATATCATTCATACTTTTAGTGTATCAACATGTGTTAGTTTATCTTCCGCATTTAGTATGTTATAATATCACATGTTGATTCAGCCAGCTAGTTGGTTCGCTCGTTCATATGTAGTCAGGAACCGGGTGTCGTGTTACGTCCAGGCCCAGGTTCGGGGCTTGACAAATCAGCATTATATCATTTGCAAATAACATAAATCATGGCACCTCCCGTTGAATGTGTCGCGTTAGCACATCCATCGCAAGGGCAAATAAAAATGGGTTTAGAGTTGATCCCTGATGCGACCCCATCACCACTGAGAAATAATTCGAATCTCCTCTCACGGTCCTTACCTGAGTCTTAGCTACATCGTGCATGTCCTTAATCACCTCTAACGTACACTACCGGGATGCCGCTACCCTCCAGACATCTCCATAGAATCTCCCTAGTACTTTATCGTAGGCTTTTTCTAGGTTAATGAACACCACGTGCAAGTCCTTCTTCCTCTCCCTATACTGCTCCATCAACCTCCTCATAAGATGGATAGCTTCTGTAGTTGACTGCCCCGGTATGAATCCGAACTGATTCTCCGAAATAGACACATTCTTTCTCATCCTCCTCTCCACTACTCCTATGTAAAAAAAAAAACAATGGTGAAAAAAATTGTAATTCTTACCTAGTTTGGAACAACTTTAAATTTTGTAATCCAAGAACTTTTAAGATTTTTGAGTAAATATCTTTAAATGTATTAAACAAGCTTACACATGAGGAAAATACATTATATCTTTGTCCAACTCCAATCAAACTCGTCTACTCAATGAAACTTTTAAGAAGAAACTTTAAAATATAGTTAGAATAAACAATAAGGTAGTTGTAGTTTATTTTGGTCATAGTTGTTGACTTATAAAGACGTTAGAAGAATTAAATACACCTTCCTTTTTTTCGCCTTGCCTCCCACACCGACAAGCTACCCAGGCAAGGAAGTACTTATATTTCATTGCAGCAACACAGATGGACACGACCTTACTTGAACAGGATCTGTTCTATAGGCTCGTACCACTGTATCCTTGAGTTCTAAGGAGACAGAAAACCAAGTCTGGTTGATGAGGCATGCCCAATAGACCAGAGCGTGATTAACAGCTCCCACAGCCCACGGGTTATGGTTATGATCGTTCTTAGCCCCAACCTCGGTGTGCTGAGATGGTCTAATGGCTGTCTGACAGACTCTTTAATTTTTTTTGTTAGTACTCTTAGATGTGTAAAAACTTATCTAATTAACCTTTCATATTGTTAATTTTAAACATTTCAATTTTTCTCGGCTTTATTTGGCAGTGAACGACGAGGAGCTAATTATGATTTCATATTCAGAATATAATCTGATACTTTTTGACTATTGAAATGGACCTGTTCTTTGTGGGATAGATCCAAGAACTGTCATGGCAGAGGTTTTATCAGTAGTGGGTACTCTCGGAGGGGTAACCATTATATCTAGTAGTGATCTCACGGGTGGTCTCACTGGTGGTAGTAACATTGGTCTCACTGGGGATTCCAAATCCTGAAGCATTTATGATAGTCGAAACCGATGCTTCTGATGAAGGGTACGGTGGTATTCTAAAACAACGAATTTCTTCAGAACCTCCCGAGCAGTTAGTTCGTTTCACTTCTGGTATCCCGAGATGGTCTAATGGCTGTCTGACAGACTCTTTAATTTTTTTTGTTAGTACTCTTAGATGTGTAAAAACTTATCTAATTAACCTTTCATATTGTTAATTTTAAACATTTCAATTTTTCTCGGCTTTATTTGGCAGTGAACGACGAGGAGCTAATTATGATTTCATATTCAGAATATAATCTGGTACTTTTTGACTATTGAAATGGACCTGTTCTTTGTGGGATAGATCCAAGAACTGTCATGGCAGAGGTTTTATCAGTAGTGGGTACTCTCAGAGGGGTAACCATTATATCTAGTAGTGATCTCACGGGTGGTCTCACTGGTGGTAGTAACATTGGTCTCACTGGGGATTCCAAATCCTGAAGCATTTATGATAGTCGAAACCGACGCTTCTGATGAAGGGTACGGTGGTATTCTAAAACAACGAATTTCTTCAGAACCTCCCGAGCAGTTAGTTCGTTTCACTTCTGGTATCTGGAATCCGGCTCAAAAGAATTATAGTACAGTCAAAAAAGAAATTTTGTCTATAGTACTATGTATTACAAAGTTTCAAGACGATTTAATAAACAAAGAATTTTTATTAAGAGTTAAACACGTTCAGCTTCCAACCCCCAAGAAAACTTAGAACTAAGATAACTTAAATAGGATAAACAGTAAACAATATATTGCTAAGAATAGTACAAAACTATTAAGAGAAATAGTACTGAAAAGGATAACAGAAAAGAAACCTTAAGGACAATACCCCTCTCTTTAACTTCAAACTGAACTTAAATCAGTAAAAGAAGAATTAAAAGATATTAAGCTTAGACTTAATAAAATCGAAATGGAAAATATTACTGATAAAATATTATCCCAAGTAAATAAGGGAAAAACGATTAATCAAGAATTCCTCAACGAAGAAGAAGATGGTAATGATTCTGACAATACTTCAAAATTAAATGATTCAATTATAGAAGAATCGAAAGATGATTCAGCAGCCCTAGTCAAACTTACTAAAGTAAAGGCTAAAAGTTATCATCTCCCCATAACCTTAAAAGTGCAAGATATGACTTTTAACAAATTAGCATTATTAGATTCAGGTGCAGATAAGAACTGCATAATGGAAGGAATAATACCATTAAAGTATTTAGAGAAAACTACACAAAGATTATACTCTGCAACAGGAGAATTATTAAAGATAAATTACAAATTATCTAAAGCACATATCTGTAATGACGGAATATGTTTTATTAATGATTTTATAATAACTAGAGATATAAACGAAGAAATAATTCTTGGTATTCCTTTCCTGACTCAAATAAAACCTCATTACGACGACTTAAGTGCCCTCTGCACTAATGTACTAGGAAAAGAAATACGATTTCCTTACCTAAATCCAATCTCTAAAGAAGAAAGTGATTACATTAAATCACAAACAATTTTTAAAATAAACCTATTATCTCAACAAGTGAATTATTTAAAAAATGATATTAAAGTTAGCAAAATTGAACAAACTTTAAAAACCCCCGGAGTAGAAGATAAGATTAAACTATTTCAGCAAAAACTCGAGCTAGAAGTTTGTTCCTATTTGTCCCTTCCACTTGGTATCAGAGCCATGTTAACTAAATCCATGAGAGGCTAAACTCTCAATTGTCTTTAAGGTTTTCATGTTATCTATTTCATGCTCTAGATCTTAATTGTTATATACTATTCATTTCAGTATATATTTATTGTTCAATCCTGTTATCTAGTGTGAAGTTCATAGTGTGAGGGTCTCTGAAAGAGAGTTAGCTGAACCTTATTAACTGCCGTCAGTTGCCGTCGTCGTTATAGGCCAGGAAGAGCCGCAGTTAGACAGGACACAACAGGACACAGTAAACACGTTCAGCTTCCAACCCCCAAGAAAACTTAGAACTAAGATAACTTAAATAGGATAAACAGTAAACAATATATTGCTAAGAATAGTACAAAACTATTAAGTGAAATAGTACTGAAAAGGATAACAGAAAAGAAACCTTAAGGACAATACCCCTCTCTTTAACTTCAAAAGAAACCTTTAATCTCATTATCACTAGGATATGAAACACAGAACCTTTAGCATCATAGAATCTTATAATAAATTAAGGTGGAAATTCTTGAAGCACCTTCGAGATACGAATAAAAGAATTAGTAATTCCCCACTCAACATTAGATCAACAAGATCTATCATTAGAGAAAACAAAATAAAGAACGTAGCTTTATGGTTATTAAAAGATGAAATAGATTTTAATAAAAGAAATATCAACAGGTATCTTGAGCAAAGGCAAATGATAGTGAGCAATATACGAAGTATTAATCGATCTATTAGCAGATGCTCTTCTCAATATTAAAATCTTAAATGAAGCAACAACCTTCTTTTCAATATATTAGAAATATAAATTATGAAAGATGGATACTTAATAAAGAATTAAGAAAGATAAACAGAAAAATAGAGTGTGCTAAACACAATCTAAGAGTTTGTAAAACCCTTGCTTCAAATAAGAATATTAGCAAACTACCTCTATTAAACATAGTAAAGGAAATTAATTATTACAACAACAATTTAAAGAATTGTGAATCACTAAAAAATACATATCTTGACAATTTGGGTATGCTAAAAACCTGTATTAGCTGGTACATCTGTCAATATTAATATGAATAATTCAGAAAGAAATAACACGCTAAATAGTGTTAATATTTCGGCAGTAGCAGATATTGCCAAAATAGAAAATGATTTACAAAATTGGAGTATTCCTAGAGAATCCTTTAGCACTATATATCATACAGGCAAGTTTGATTTTATTAAAAGTTATAATATCAAAACTTGTGAATCAACAATCGCTATTAATAACTCAATCGAAACCATTAAGTTATTAGCAGCACATGACATACAACAATATAGGAGAAAATATAATTTCCTACATATTGGACTAGTACAAGTAGCTGTCAAACCTTTATACAGATTAGGTTTAGACACACCCCTTTGTCTCTTGTTAAGAGATGACAGATTATTAAATTTTGACGATTCATTATTAGGAGTCCTACAAAGTAACCTAGCTCAAGGCCCGGTCTACTTTAACTGTTATCCAAATTATTCGGTTGACATAAATGACCAGAATATTTTAGATACTTTGACTCTTAATATTAAAACAAAAAATATGAATAGTAAAATTAATACAAGAGAGATAGCTGTAATATACCGAGTATATTATAGGCTAATGAAAACCACTTTAGCCCCGAAGGCTAAAATTAAAAGCAATAAGGGAGTTACAATGCTCATGGAAGCAAACCAAGAGCATAGTAATACCTTCGTCCCTAGAATGATTCGATGGGATGAAATATTATCCAAAGATGAATGGCGTTTTGAAGCCATAACTCAACCTAAATACGAACTAGAAAGTTCACACATCGAACAAGTAATTTAACACCCAACTGGGGCAGTAGACTTAAAATTTTTAAGGTCTAACTCAATAAGCGATGCTTCTTCCAGTAAAAGAATGTCCTTCAGTGGACCTTCTTCTAAACCCCCGGAGGAAAGATATAAAAGCGATAAAAGCGATGAAGAATTAATTGAAGAACTTGATAGGAAAATAAAAGGAGTAGATTTTAACAAAACTGTTCCTAAAGTAATCTATCAAAAGGGTCCTTTTATTCATAAAAGTTCATCCGCAGAAACAATAGATAGGCTTGGAACTCTTAAAGAAGAAAGTAACTTCGAAATAGATTGGAAAAGTCTAAATGCTCAGTGGAAACACCCTGATAACAACATTAAAAGAAAATGGTATGTAAATGCCTATTCTTTAGATCAACGAAAGTCTTTCAAGAACAATTGGATTAAAGATCTAAAAAGACTTAAATGTGATATAGAATTCTTTAGATGGTTTGAATTAACAGGGCAGATTCCAAATCAAAAAGAATCTTTACAAATGATTATTAACAAATGGTATACTAAAAATAAAGGTACAATAGAAGCCACTATTCCGCCTTTAGATGAAATAGTGATACCAGTTCAAACTGAGGTCATAACAGCTTCCCCCTTCAAAAGAGAAAGCATTCACCTCGATAAAGAACCAATAAATAAAGATTTGAACAAAATAATTGTCCAAAATAATTATACGAACAATCTTTTACATGTTGTAGCTAATCAATTAAAAGACACTAACAGATTAGGAATCCCAACAAAATCAACAGTAGCACCTACTATAGAAACACACCCTACTATCAAAATCCCTGAATTTTCAAAAGAAAAGTTCCCGCAATTAAAAGACAAATTTGATTTTACAAATGAACTTCTAGCAGAACAACTTAAAACAAAACTGAGTATATCAAAAATCCATACAGAACAAACTAGTAATAATATAGATAAAACTATAGAACTACGTAAATTACAAAACCAATTAACTTCATTAAATAAAACATATGAAGCAATACTAAAGGATGAATCCATCCCGGATAGAGAATCAAAGTTAAAAATAATAGAGAAAGCTTCTAACGAATGCTCAGACTCTATTAATAAGATAAAACCTCTTGTAACATTAAAAACTATTTCTGCTAATACTCCTGAAGTAAGTAGAATAATGGGAAATCCTAGACATCCTAATAAGAAAAATTATTATGGGAGACCAACATTCCCAGATGTTCAATTTGAAGAAGACATCTATCTATCCTACTCCAGTCATGATGGAACTGGAATTTCTGAATGGAATATTGATGGCCTAGCAGAAGGCCAAATCTACAAAAAACTCCACGAAATAGGAATTGCGGTAACAGCCTATAAAATGAAAAATGCGTCAGATAAAAACGCTGCAACTCTAGTAGTATCAGGATTTACCGGTTCCTTAAAAATTGGTGGGATAATTACCTTTCAGAAGACGACAAAAATCAAATTCTTAATGCTACGACCATAGCAACTATAATAAAAACTGAAAATAATAATCAAACAACTGAACTGGTAGCTAAAGAAGATGCCACAGCAACATTAATCTACTGTATAGCCAAACATTTTATCGGTGAACCAAAACTATTCCAAGATAGAAGTCTTGAACTTCTTAATAATCTTAGCTGCCCAAAATTAACAGATTTTAGGTGGTATAAAGATATGTTTATAGAAAAGGTATTGGTCAGAGAAGACTGTAATAAACCTTTCTGGAAAGAAAGATTCATTAGTGGATTACCCAGGCTGTTTGCCGAAAAGGTAAGAAATAAGATTAAAAATAGATTTAATGGCTCAATTCCATATGATAACCTAACGTATGGAGATCTAATAAGCTTTATAAATGTCACAGGTTTAGAACTATGTACAGACCTAAAGCTAAAAAGCCTTATTAAAAAGGACAGGCTACAATCCAAAGCTGAACTTGGTAGTTTTTGCCAGGACTTCGGTTACAAAACAATTGCAGCTCCTTCAAAAAGAGTATCAAAGAAAAACAAACATAAATCTTCTGATAAACCTAGAAGACGCCATAAGCGTAAAGAAAAGAAAGAGGGCGAAACCTCTAAGAAGAAAAGGTTTAAAAGGAAGAATAATTATGGTGATAAATGCTGGTCTTGTGGAAAAACAGGGCATAGAGCCAGTGACTGTAAGGTCACAAAAAAGAAAAGAAATAAAGTAAATTCTTTAGAACTTGATGAAAATACTAAAGAAAAACTTTACGCTATTCTAGAAGATAATGACAACAGTTCATCGTCTTCATCATCTTCACCCACTAACAGTTATTCGGATAGTGACAATAAACTTATCAATGTCGCATATGATTCAGACAGTAGCAGCTCAATAGAAAACAATTGTAGCTGTACTGGCGCAATTTGCGTGTGTAGCCAAAACTCACTTAGAGTAATATCAGAAGACTCCAAAGAGGTCTTATTCGACATCATCGAACACATTGATGACAATGACTTAAAGAAAAAGTATCTAATTGAATTAAAAAATATTATGGTTAAACAAAAGGGAAATCGACCACAGATAGAACCTTTTGATATGAAGAAAGTAATGGATAGATTCTCCGTTAAAACAGAAGAACCCACTACAGTCCAACATCTTCAAACTGAACTTAAATCAGTAAAAGAAGAATTAAAAGATATTAAGCTTAGACTTAATAAAATCGAAATGGAAAATATTACTGATAAAATATTATCCCAAGTAAATAAGGGAAAAACGATTAATCAAGAATTCCTCAACGAAGAAGAAGATGGTAATGATTCTGACAATACTTCAAAATTAAATGATTCAATTATAGAAGAATCGAAAGATGATTCAGCAGCCCTAGTCAAACTTACTAAAGTAAAGGCTAAAAGTTATCATCTCCCCATAACCTTAAAAGTGCAAGATATGACTTTTAACAAATTAGCATTATTAGATTCAGGTGCAGATAAGAACTGCATAATGGAAGGAATAATACCATTAAAGTATTTAGAGAAAACTACACAAAGATTATACTCTGCAACAGGAGAATTATTAAAGATAAATTACAAATTATCTAAAGCACATATCTGTAATGACGGAATATGTTTTATTAATGATTTTATAATAACTAGAGATATAAACGAAGAAATAATTCTTGGTATTCCTTTCCTGACTCAAATAAAACCTCATTACGACGACTTAAGTGCCCTCTGCACTAATGTACTAGGAAAAGAAATACGATTTCCTTACCTAAATCCAATCTCTAAAGAAGAAAGTGATTACATTAAATCACAAACAATTTTTAAAATAAACCTATTATCTCAACAAGTGAATTATTTAAAAAATGATATTAAAGTTCGCAAAATTGAACAAACTTTAAAAACCCCCGGAGTAGAAGATAAGATTAAACTATTTCAGCAAAAACTCGAGCTAGAAGTTTGTTCCGATTTACCTACAGCCTTTTGGGAAAGAAAAAGGCACATAATCCACCTACCTTACATAAAAGAATTTAATGAACAAAATATACCTACTAAGGCAAGACCTATTCAGATGAATCATAACTTAATGGAAGTCTGTAAAACAGAAATAGGTGATCTTCTCCAAAAGAAGATTATTAGGCCTTCTAAATCCCCTTGGAGCTGTGCAGCTTTCTACGTTAACAACAACGCAGAAAAGGAAAGAGGAGCTCCTAGGTTAGTAATTAACTATAAACCTTTAAATAAGGTATTACAATGGATTGGGTACCCGATACCTAATAAAAGAGATTTATTAAAAAGAACTTATAAAGCTAATATTTATAGCAAATTCGATATGAAATCAGGATTTTGGCAAATTCAAATTGCTGAAGAAGATAAATATAAAACGGCCTTTAATGTCCCATTTGGACAATATGAATGGAACGTAATGCCTTTTGGGTTAAAAAATGCCCCATCAGAATTCCAAAATGTGATGAATAATATATTTAACCCTTATAGTAACATGTCAATAGTTTATATTGACGATGTATTAGTATTCTCAGAGGACATAGATTCTCACTTTAAACACCTTAATATTTTTTTTAAAATAATAAAACACAATGGTTTAGTAGTCAGTGCTAAGAAGATTAAGTTATTCCAAACAACCATTAGATTCTTAGGGCACGACTTATATCAAGGTACTTATAAACCAATCTGTAGAGCCATTGAGTTCTCCTCTAAGTTTCCCAACGAAATCACAGATAAAACACAATTACAAAGGTTCTTAGGAAGCCTTAACTACGTAGCAGATTTTATTCCTAACATTAGAAAAATCTGTGAACCCCTCTACAAGCGTCTTAGAAAAAACCCAGTCCCCTGGAGTCTAGAACAAACAAACACAGTCAAAAGAGTCAAGTCCATTGTTCAAAAACTCCCGTGTCTAGGGATTCCAAATCCTGAAGCATTTATGATAGTCGAAACTGACGCTTCTGATGAAGGGTACGGTGGTATTCTAAAACAACGAATTTCTTCAGAACCTCCCGAGCAGTTAGTTCGTTTCACTTCTGGTATCTGGAATCCGGCTCAAAAGAATTATAGTACAGTCAAAAAAGAAATTTTGTCTATAGTACTATGTATTACAAAGTTTCAAGACGATTTAATAAACAAAGAATTTTTATTAAGAGTTGATTGTAAGTCAGCTAAAGAGATTTTACAAAAGGATGTTAAAAACCTTATTTCAAAACAAATTTTTGCCAGATGGCAAGCTTTACTATCTAGTTTTGACTTTGAAATTGAATTTATAAAAGGGGAACAAAACTCTTTGCCTGATTTTCTAACCAGAGAATTCTTACAGGGAAAAAATGAGACCACAAAAAGGTCCCTTCAGGGCCTCTCCGAAAAGGGAGAATAAGTATTCTGTTCTTGCAGAATACCCACAATTACCTGTGAGACCAATGTTACTACCACCAGTGAGACCACCCGTGAGATCACTACTAGATATAATGGTTACCCCTCCGAGAGTACCCACTACTGATAAAACCTCTGCCATGACAGTTCTTGGATCTATCCCACAAAGAACAGGTCCATTTCAACAGGCTTCCTCAAAAGCCTCCACCAGCCAGGCGGTAAAAACCTTGACAAGTGCTGATTACGAAATGAAGGTTCCTGAAACCTTCGCCCAAGCAGTTAATCCTCACACACCCTCAAAAGCGGAAGATAAAAGACCGGTTTCCTCAGAGAAGGAAACGTTTGAGTTAATTGCAAAAGAACCAGTTAAAGTCTTAGCCCTAGACAAAGGCTATGAAAACCTTGACCTAGCAGACCTAATTCGTCCCTGTTACACGGACAGAAATTATGTTGATACATGTGATCCCCTAAAAACAAGAAGATACTATGAATTAATTCTTACAGATACTAAGTCTGTTACTTTCGAACACACTCTCTATGATGAAAGAGATCCTACTAGTATTAGGATTTCAAAAATAACCATCAACAAAATTTTAAGCCCATTTGAATGGAATATGGATCATTTGCACACCCCTATAGCTTTATCGGTCCAGTATAAGCCCCAAACCTATAATTACAGAGATTACATAGATGTCTGGTTTAACTTTCTCTACCTACGACCAAAGACCCATACTTGGTTCGTTAAATACAGTGAGCAAGCCCAGAGATCTATATTACCCAGGTGGTTCTACGACTGGTGGAAAATCTTTGGAGGAACAGAGCAAACGATGCCCCGTAGCTTCCACAAGTACTATGAGAGATTCCTACTAGAACAAGAAATCTCTACCCTTCCTGACCATATAAAATTATGCAAATATTATTTTGCGAAACGAATCTCTTTTATAATTAATTGGTCATTCGAAGTAGAACAGATTGACAAAATCAAATATTTGGTAAAGATACCCAAAATAAAAGGATGGATTCCGGAAGTTAAAGAAACTAGGAAATCCAGACTGGCTCAGACAAACTCAACAACGGAATCAGGTAACTCAAAAAATGAGTTAAAAAAGAAACTACTCAGCATGCTTGCAAGCATAGAATCAACAGATCCAACTCAAATACAGGCAATGATAGACACAATCTCAAATTCATCCTCTGCAGAAAGCAGACAAAACGGAGACATGGAAGAATTAGACGGGAAGATAGCCCTAGCCTATACTCAGTCTAATCGATAAATAGTATCTTGCCCCTTCAGAAAAAGCAAAAGACAGTTGCCCCTTCAGAAAGGCAAAAAACAAATGACCTTTCGAGAAAGCGACATCTACCCTTCAGGAAAAGCAAAAGACAATTGCCTCTTCAGAAAAGCAAAGAACAAATGACTTTTCGAGACAAAGATCTGACCATCCATTACGGACGATCAAGATTAACTCAACTATCTCTTAGAAGTCTATATAAAGTCTTCAAATGTAATATAGAGGGCAGACCGAAAATAGCCTTCTCTTTTCATATATGTTTTCCCTTCCCTCTCTGTAAAGTTCCTCGTACTGCAGTTTTCAATGTTATAAATAAAAGTAAGTTTCTTAAACTTGTGTTTATTTCCTTTAAATTCCGCATATTTTTATCTGTACTTACGATCCTTCCACTCGGGAATTACTAATTCTTTTATTCGTATCTCGAAGGTGCTTCAAGAATTTCCACCTTAATTTATTATAAGATTCTATGATGCTAAAGGTTCTGTGTTTCATATCCTAGTGATAATGAGATTAGTATATTATAGGCTAATGAAAACCACTTTAGCCCCGAAGGCTAAAATTGAAAGCAATAAGGGAGTTACAATGCTCATGGAAGCAAACCAAGAGCATAGTAATACCTTCGTCCCTAGAATGATTCAATGGGATGAAATATTATCCAAAGATGAATGGCGTTTTGAAGCCATAACTCAACCTAAATAAGAACTAGAAAGTTCACACATCGAACAAGTAATTCAACACCCAACTGGGGCAGTAGACTTAAAATTTTTAAGGTCTAACTCAATAAGCGATGCTTCTTCCAGTAAAAGAATGTCCTTCAGTGGACCTTCTTCTAAACCCCCGGAGGAAAGATATAAAAGCGATAAAAGCGATGAAGAATTAATTGAAGAACTTGATAGGAAAATAAAAGGAGTAGATTTTAACAAAACTGTTCCTAAAGTAATCTATCAAAAAGGTCCTTTTATTCATAAAAGCTCATCCACAGAAACAATAGATAGGCTTGGAACTCTTAAAGAAGAAAGTAACTTCGAAATAGATTGGAAAAGTCTAAATGCTCAGTGGAAACACCCTGATAACAACATTAAAAGAAAATGGTATTTAAATGCCTATTCTTTAGATCAACGAAAGTCTTTCAAGAACAATTGGATTAAAGATCTAAAAAGACTTAAATGTGATATAGAATTCTTTAGATGGTTTGAATTAACAGGGCAGATTCCAAATCAAAAAGAATCTTTACAAATGATTATTAACAAATGGTATACTAAAAATAAAGGTACAATAGAAGCCACTATTCCGCCTTTAGATGAAATAGTGATACCAGTTCAAACTGAGGTCATAACAGCTTCCCCCTTCAAAAGAGAAAGCATTCACCTCGATAAAGAACCAATAAATAAAGATTTGAACAAAATAATTGTCCAAAATAATTATACGAACAATCTTTTACATGTTGTAGCTAATCAATTAAAAGACACTAACAGATTAGGAATCCCAACAAAATCAACAGTAGCACCTACTATAGAAACACACCCTACTATCAAAATCCCTGAATTTTCAAAAGAAAAGTTCCCGCAATTAAAAGACAAATTTGATTTTACAAATGAACTTCTAGCAGAACAACTTAAAACAAAACTGAGTATATCAAAAATCCATACAGAACAAACTAGTAATAATATAGATAAAACTATAGAACTGCATAAATTACAAAACTAATTAACTTCATTAAATAAAACATATGAAGCAATACTAAAGGATGAATCCATCCCGGATAGAGAATCAAAGTTAAAAATAATAGAGAAAGCTTCTAACGAATGCTCAGACTCTATTAATAAGATAAAACCTCTTGTAACATTAAAAACTATTTCTGCTAATACTCCTGAAGTAAGTAGAATAATGGGAAATCCTAGACATCCTAATAAGAAAAATTATTATGGGAGACCAACATTCCCAGATGTTCAATTTGAAGAAGACATCTATCTATCCTACTCCAGTCATGATGGAACTGGAATTTCTGAATGGAATATTGATGGCCTAGCAGAAGGCCAAATCTACAAAAAACTCCACGAAATAGGAATTGCGGTAACAGCCTATAAAATGAAAAATGCGTCAGATAAAAACGCTGCAACTCTAGTAGTATCAGGATTTACCGGTTCCTTAAAAAATTGGTGGGATAATTACCTTTCAGAAGACGACAAAAATCAAATTCTTAATGCTACGACCATAGCAACTATAATAAAAACTGAAAATAATAATCAAACAACTGAACTGGTAGCTAAAGAAGATGCCACACCAACATTAATCTACTGTATAGCCAAACATTTTATCGGTGAACCAAAACTATTCCAAGATAGAAGTCTTGAACTTCTTAATAATCTTAGCTGCCCAAAATTAACAGATTTTAGGTGGTATAAAGATATGTTTATAGAAAAGGTATTGGTCAGAGAAGACTGTAATAAACCTTTCTGGAAAGAAAGATTCATTAGTGGATTACCCAGGCTGTTTGCCGAAAAGGTAAGAAATAAGATTAAAAATAGATTTAATGGCTCAATTCCATATGATAACCTAACGTATGGAGATCTAATAAGCTTTATAAATATCACAGGTTTAGAACTATGTACAGACCTAAAGCTAAAAAGCCTTATTAAAAAGGACAGGCTACAATCCAAAGCTGAACTTGGTAGTTTTTGCCAGGACTTCGGTTACAAAACAATTGCAGCTCCTTCAAAAAGAGTATCAAAGAAAAACAAACATAAATCTTCTGATAAACCTAGAAGACGCCATAAGCGTAAAGAAAAGAAAGAGGGCGAAACCTCTAAGAAGAAAAGGTTTAAAAGGAAGAAAAATTATGGTGATAAATGCTGGTCTTGTGGAAAAACAGGGCATAGAGCCAGTGACTGTAAGGTCACAAAAAAGAAAAGAAATAAAGTAAATTCTTTAGAACTTGATGAAAATACTAAAGAAAAGCTTTACGCTATTCTAGAAGATAATGACAACAGTTCATCGTCTTCATCATCTTCACCCACTGACAGTTATTCGGATAGTGACAATGAACTTATCAATGTCGCATATGATTCAGACAGTAGCAGCTCAATAGAAAACAATTGTAGCTGTACTGGCGCAATTTGCGTGTGTAGCCAAAACTCACTTAGAGTAATATCAGAAGACTCCAAAGAGGTCTTATTCGACATCATCGAACACATTGATGACAATGACTTAAAGAAAAAGTATCTAATTGAATTAAAAAATATTATGGTTAAACAAAAGGGAAATCGACCACAGATAGAACCTTTTGATATGAAGAAAGTAATGGATAGATTCTCCGTTAAAACAGAAGAACCCACTACAGTCCAACATCTTCAAACTGAACTTAAATCAGTAAAAGAAGAATTAAAAGATATTAAGCTTAGACTTAATAAAATCGAAATGGAAAATATTACTGATAAAATATTATCCCAAGTAAATAAGGGAAAAACGATTAATCAAGAATTCCTCAACGAAGAAGAAGATGGTAATGATTCTGACAATACTTCAAAATTAAATGATTCAATTATAGAAGAATCGAAAGATGATTCAGCAGCCCTAGTCAAACTTACTAAAGTAAAGGCTAAAAGTTATCATCTCCCCATAACCTTAAAAGTGCAAGATATGACTTTTAACAAATTAGCATTATTAGATTCAGGTGCAGATAAGAACTGCATAATGGAAGGAATAATACCATTAAAGTATTTAGAGAAAACTACACAAAGATTATACTCTGCAACAGGAGAATTATTAAAGATAAATTACAAATTATCTAAAGCACATATCTGTAATGACGGAATATGTTTTATTAATGATTTTATAATAACTAGAGATATAAACGAAGAAATAATTCTTGGTATTCCTTTCCTGACTCAAATAAAACCTCACTACGACGACTTAAGTGCCCTCTGCACTAATGTACTAGGAAAAGAAATACGATTTCCTTACCTAAATCCAATCTCTAAAGAAGAAAGTGATTACATTAAATCACAAACAATTTTTAAAATAAACCTATTATCTCAACAAGTGAATTATTTAAAAAATGATATTAAAGTTCGCAAAATTGAACAAACTTTAAAAACCCCCGGAGTAGAAGATAAGATTAAACTATTTCAGCAAAAACTCGAGCTAGAAGTTTGTTCCGATTTACCTACAGCCTTTTGGGAAAGAAAAAGGCACATAATCCACCTACCTTACATAAAAGAATTTAATGAACAAAATATACCTACTAAGGCAAGACCTATTCAGATGAATCATAACTTAATGGAAGTCTGTAAAACAGAAATAGGTGATCTTCTCCAAAAGAAGATTATTAGGCCTTCTAAATCCCCTTGGAGCTGTGCAGCTTTCTACGTTAACAACAACGCAGAAAAGGAAAGAGGAGCTCCTAGGTTAGTAATTAACTATAAACCTTTAAATAAGGTATTACAATGGATTAGGTACCCGATACCTAATAAAAGAGATTTATTAAAAAGAACTTATAAAGCTAATATTTATAGCAAATTCGATATGAAATCAGGATTTTGGCAAATTCAAATTGCTGAAGAAGATAAATATAAAACGGCCTTTAATGTCCCATTTGGACAATATGAATGGAACGTAATGCCTTTTGGGTTAAAAAATGCCCCATCAGAATTCCAAAATGTGATGAATAATATATTTAACCCTTATAGTAACATGTCAATAGTTTATATTGACGATGTATTAGTATTCTCAGAGGACATAGATTCTCACTTTAAACACCTTAATATTTTTTTTAAAATAATAAAACACAATGGTTTAGTAGTCAGTGCTAAGAAGATTAAGTTATTCCAAACAACCATTAGATTCTTAGGGCACGACTTATATCAAGGTACTTATAAACCAATCTGTAGAGCCATTGAGTTCTCCTCTAAGTTTCCCAATGAAATCACAGATAAAACACAATTACAAAGGTTCTTAGGAAGCCTTAACTACGTAGCAGATTTTATTCCTAACATTAGAAAAATCTGTGAACCCCTCTACAAGCGTCTTAGAAAAAACCCAGTCCCCTGGAGTCTAGAACAAACAAACACAGTCAAAAGAGTCAAGTCCATTGTTCAAAAACTCCCGTGTCTAGGGATTCCAAATCCTGAAGCATTTATGATAGTCGAAACCGACGCTTCTGATGAAGGGTACGGTGGTATTCTAAAACAACGAATTTCTTCAGAACCTCCCGAGCAGTTAGTTCGTTTCACTTCTGGTATCTGGAATCCGGCTCAAAAGAATTATAGTACAGTCAAAAAAGAAATTTTGTCTATAGTATTATGTATTACAAAGTTTCAAGACGATTTAATAAACAAAGAATTTTTATTAAGAGTTGATTGTAAGTCAGCTAAAGAGATTTTACAAAAGGATGTTAAAAACCTTATTTCAAAACAAATTTTTACCAGATGGCAAGCTTTACTATCTAGTTTTGACTTTGAAATTGAATTTATAAAAGGGGAACAAAACTCTTTGCCTGATTTTCTAACCAGAGAATTCTTACAGGGAAAAAATGAGACCACAAAAAGGTCCCTTCAGGGCCTCTCCGAAAAGGGAGAATAAGTATTCTGTTCTTGCAGAATACCCACAATTACCAGTGAGACCAATGTTACTACCACCAGTGAGACCACCCGTGAGATCACTACTAGATATAATGGTTACCCCTCCGAGAGTACCCACTACTGATAAAACCTCTGC
The DNA here is from genome assembly GCF_000715075.1 of Nicotiana tabacum. Taxonomy (NCBI): domain Eukaryota; kingdom Viridiplantae; phylum Streptophyta; class Magnoliopsida; order Solanales; family Solanaceae; genus Nicotiana; species Nicotiana tabacum. The sequence goes on along the minus strand of NC_134090.1, from coordinate 156,197,828 downwards.
CATGACAGTTCTTGGATCTATCCCACAAAGAACAGGTCCATTTCAACAGGCTTCCTCAAAAGCCTCCACCAGCCAGGCGGTAAAAACCTTGACAAGTGCTGATTACGAAATGAAGGTTCCTGAAACCTTCGCCCAAGCAGTTAATCCTCACACACCCTCAAAAGCGGAAGATAAAAGACCGGTTTCCTCAGAGAAGGAAACGTTTGAGTTAATTGCAAAAGAACCAGTTAAAGTCTTAGCCCTAGACAAAGGCTATGAAAACCTTGACCTAGCAGACCTAATTCGTCCCTGTTACACGGACAGAAATTATGTTGATACATGTGATCCCCTAAAAACAAGAAGATACTACGAATTAATTCTTACAGATACTAAGTCTGTTACTTTCGAACACACTCTCTATGATGAAAGAGATCCTACTAGTATTAGGATTTCAAAAATAACCATCAACAAAATTTTAAGCCCATTTGAATGGAATATGGATCATTTGCACACCCCTATAGCTTTATCGGTCCAGTATAAGCCCCAAACCTATAATTACAGAGATTACATAGATGCCTGGTTTAACTTTCTCTACCTACGACCAAAGACCCATACTTGGTTCGTTAAATACAGTGAGCAAGCCCAGAGATCTATATTACCCAGGTGGTTCTACGACTGGTGGAAAATCTTTGGAGGAACAGAGCAAACGATGCCCCGTAGCTTCCACAAGTACTATGAGAGATTCCTACTAGAACAAGAAATCTCTACCCTTCCTGACCATATAAAATTATGCAAATATTATTTTGCGAAACGAATCTCTTTTATAATTAATTGGTCATTCGAAGTAGAACAGATTGACAAAATCAAATATTTGGTAAAGATACCCAAAATAAAAGGATGGATTCCGGAAGTTAAAGAAACTAGGAAATCCAGACCGGCTCAGACAAACTCAACAACGGAATCAGGTAACTCAAAAAATGAGTTAAAAAAGAAACTACTCAGCATGCTTGCAAGCATAGAATCAACAGATCCAACTCAAATACAGGCAATGATAGACACAATCTCAAATTCATCCTCTGCAGAAAGCAGACAAAACGGAGACATGGAAGAATTAGACGGGAAGATAGCCCTAGCCTATACTCAGTCTAATCGATAAATAGTATCTTGCCCCTTCAGAAAAAGCAAAAGACAGTTGCCCCAGTTGAAAACTGGCCCAGTTGGGTGTTGAATTACTTGTTTGATGTGTGAACTTTCTAGTTCGTATTTAGGTTGAGTTATGGCTTCAAAACGCCATTCATCTTTGGATAATATTTCATCCCATCGAATCATTCTAGGGACGAAGGTATTACTATGCTCTTGGTTTGCTTCCATGAGCATTGTAACTCCCTTATTGCTTTCAATTTTAGCCTTCGGGGCTAAAGTGGTTTTCATTAGCCTATAATATACTCGGTATATTACAGCTATCTCTCTTGTATTAATTTTACTATTCATATTTTTTGTTTTAATATTAAGAGTCAAAGTATCTAAAATATTCTGGTCATTTATGGCAGACCGAAAATAGCCCTTCTCTTTTCATATATGTTTTCCCTTCCCTCTCTGTAAAGTTCCTCGTACTGCAGTTTTCAATGTTATAAATAAAAGTAAGTTTCTTAAACTTGTGTTTATTTCCTTTAAATTCCGCATATTTTTATCTGTACTTACGATCCTTCCACTTGGTATCAGAGCCATGTTAACTAAATCCATGAGAGGCTAAACTCTCAATTGTCTTTAAGGTTTTCATGTTATCTATTTCATGCTCTAGATCTTAATTGTTATATACTATTCATTTCAGTATATATTTATTGTTCAATCCTGTTATCTAGTGTGAAGTTCATAGTGTGAGGGTCTCTGAAAGAGAGTTAGCTGAACCTTATTAACTGCCGTCAGTTGCCGTCGTCGTTATAGGCCAGGAAGAGCCGCAGTTAGACAGGACACAACAGGACACAGTAAACACGTTCAGCTTCCAACCCCCAAGAAAACTTAGAACTAAGATAACTTAAATAGGATAAACAGTAAACAATATATTTCTAAGAATAGTACAAAACTATTAAGAGAAATAGTACTGAAAAGGATAACAGAAAAGAAATCTTTTAATTCTTCTTTTACTGATTTAAGTTCAGTTTGAAGATGTTGGACTGTAGTGGGTTCTTCTGTTTTAACGGAGAATCTATCCATTACTTTCTTCATATCAAAAGGTTCTATCTGTGGTCGATTTCCCTTTTGTTTAACCATAATATTTTTTAATTCAATTAGATACTTTTTCTTTAAGTCATTGTCATCAATGTGTTCGATGATGTCGAATAAGACCTCTTTGGAGTCTTCTGATATTACTCTAAGTGAGTTTTGGCTACACACGCAAATTGCGCCAGTACAGCTACAATTGTTTTCTATTGAGCTGCTACTGTCTGAATCATATGCGACATTGATAAGTTTATTGTCACTATCCGAATAACTGTTAGTGGGTGAAGATGATGAAGACGATGAACTGTTGTCATTATCTTCTAGAATAGCGTAAAGTTTTTCTTTAGTATTTTCATCAAGTTCTAAAGAATTTACTTTATTTCTTTTCTTTTTTGTGACCTTACAGTCACTGGCTCTATGCCCTGTTTTTCCACAAGACCAGCATTTATCACCATAATTTTTCTTCCTTTTAAACCTTTTCTTCTTAGAGGTTTCGCCCTCTTTCTTTTCTTTACGCTTATGGCGTCTTCTAGGTTTATCAGAAGATTTATGTTTGTTTTTCTTTGATACTCTTTTTGAAGGAGCTGCAATTGTTTTGTAACCGAAGTCCTGGCAAAAACTACCAAGTTCAGCTTTGGATTGTAGCCTGTCCTTTTTAATAAGGCTTTTTAGCTTTAGGTCTGTACATAGTTCTAAACCTGTGACATTTATAAAGCTTATTAGATCTCCATACGTTAGGTTATCATATGGAATTGAGCCATTAAATCTATTTTTAATCTTATTTCTTACCTTTTCGGCAAACAGCCTGGGTAATCCACTAATGAATCTTTCTTTCCAGAAAGGTTTATTACAGTCTTCTCTGACCAATACCTTTTCTATAAACATATCTTTATACCACCTAAAATCTGTTAATTTTGGGCAGCTAAGATTATTAAGAAGTTCAAGACTTCTATCTTGGAATAGTTTTGGTTCACCGATAAAATGTTTGGCTATACAGTAGATTAATGTTGCTGTGGCATCTTCTTTAGCTACCAGTTCAGTTGTTTGATTATTATTTTCAGTTTTTATTATAGTTGCTATGGTCGTAGCATTAAGAATTTGATTTTTGTCGTCTTCTGAAAGGTAATTATCCCACCAATTTTTTAAGGAACCGGTAAATCCTGATACTACTAGAGTTGCAGCATTTTTATCTGACGCATTTTTCATTTTATAGGCTGTTACCGCAATTCCTATTTCGTGGAGTTTTTTGTAGATTTGGCCTTCTGCTAGGCCATCAATATTCCATTCAGAAATTCCAGTTCCATCATGACTGGAGTAGGATAGATAGATGTCTTCTTCAAATTGAACATCTGGGAATGTTGGTCTCCCATAATAATTTTTCTTATTAGGATGTCTAGGATTTCCCATTATTCTACTTACTTCAGGAGTATTAGCAGAAATAGTTTTTAATGTTACAAGAGGTTTTATCTTATTAATAGAGTCTGAGCATTCGTTAGAAGCTTTCTCTATTATTTTTAACTTTGATTCTCTATCCGGGATGGATTCATCCTTTAGTATTGCTTCATATGTTTTATTTAATGAAGTTAATTGGTTTTGTAATTTATGCAGTTCTATAGTTTTATCTATATTATTACTAGTTTGTTCTGTATGGATTTTTGATATACTCAGTTTTGTTTTAAGTTGTTCTGCTAGAAGTTCATTTGTAAAATCAAATTTGTCTTTTAATTGCGGGAACTTTTCTTTTGAAAATTCAGGGATTTTGATAGTAGGGTGTGTTTCTATAGTAGGTGCTACTGTTGATTTTGTTGGGATTCCTAATCTGTTAGTGTCTTTTAATTGATTAGCTACAACATGTAAAAGATTGTTCGTATAATTATTTTGGACAATTATTTTGTTCAAATCTTTATTTATTGGTTCTTTATCGAGGTGAATGCTTTCTCTTTTGAAGGGGGAAGCTGTTATGACCTCAGTTTGAACTGGTATCACTATTTCATCTAAAGGCGGAATAGTGGCTTCTATTGTACCTTTATTTTTAGTATACCATTTGTTAATAATCATTTGTAAAGATTCTTTTTGATTTGGAATCTGCCCTGTTAATTCAAACCATCTAAAAAATTCTATATCACATTTAAGTCTTTTTAGATCTTTAATCCAATTGTTCTTGAAAGACTTTCTTTGATCTAAAGAATAAGCATTTACATACCATTTTCTTTTAATGTTGTTATCAGGGTGTTTCCACTGAGCATTTAGACTTTTCCAATCTATTTCGAAGTTACTTTCTTCTTTAAGAGTTCCAAGCCTATCTATTGTTTCTGCGGATGAACTTTTATGAATAAAAGGACCCTTTTGATAGATTACTTTAGGAACAGTTTTGTTAAAATCCAAAATGCGTCAGATAAAAACGCTGCAACTCTAGTAGTATCAAGATTTACCGGTTCCTTAAAAAATTGGTGGGATAATTACCTTTCAGAAGACGACTTTCTATGATGCTAAAGGTTCTGTGTTTCATATCCTAGTGATAATGAGATTAAAGGTTTCTTTTGAAGTTAAAGAGAGGGGTATTGTTAACTAAAGTCTTTTCAGTATATATTTATTGTTCAAGCTTACACATGAGGAAAATACATTATATCTTTGTCCAACTCCAATCAAACTCGTCTACTCAATGAAACTTTAAAATATAGTTAGAATAAACAATAAGGTAGTTGTAGTTTATTTTGGTCATAGTTGTTGACTTATAAAGACGTTAGAAGAATTAAATACACCTTCCTTTTTTTCGCCTTGCCTCCCACACCGACAAGCAACCCAGGCAAGGAAGTACTTATATTTCATTGCAGCAACACAGATGGACACGACCTTACTTGAACAGGATCTGTTCTATAGGCTCGTACCACTGTATCCTTGAGTTCTAAGGAGACAGAAAACCAAGTCTGGTTGATGAGGCATGCCCAATAGACAAGAGCGTGATTAACAGCTCCCACAGCCCGTCTTATGGTTATGATCGTTCTTAGCCCCAACCTCGGTGTGCTGAGATGGTCTAATGGCTGTCTGACAGACTCTTTAATTTTTTTTGTTAGTACTCTTAGATGTGTAAAAACTTATCTAATTAACCTTTCATATTGTTAATTTTAAACATTTCAATTTTTCTCGGCTTTATTTGGCAGTGAACGACGAGGAGCTAATTATGATTTCATATTCAGAATATAATCTGATACTTTTTGACTATTCTTTAGGTTATTATCCAAATAGAATGTCAGGACAATCGAAAAACAAATGCATCTTTATTTGTTGTTTTAGACTAGGCTAAATTGCATGAGACCTGCTTCAGAGTCAAACTAGCATTATTACTATTAGGCTAAATTAAGCTAAGATCTAAAGGACTTGGTGAAGAACTAGCATTAATTATTACGTCTTTAAATACAGTACAATAACAGCAATCTCCGTGTAATCTCACAAAGTGTAATTTTGAGAAAATAGAATATACACAAAACTTATAAAGGTAGAGAGGATGTTCCCAATAGAGCCCGACTCAAGGGAAAAATGAATTATTTCTTCTTTTAATAAATAACAAAATGCAAGTTTGGATAAGTGTTTGTGCAAAGGTTGAACTACTTAGACCCACATCGTCAGTTGAATAAGATAGAAGATGAGAAAATATTATAAAATAGGGCCAAGGACAACTTAGAAACATACTTACCTGTCAATGGGTGATCAAAAAGACCCATGGCCTAGGTTGGCGACCTCCATTGCACTTTGGAGGGATGCCAGCCTAAGGTCGGCCCAAGTGGCTGAGTCTACGTCATAATTTGTGGTAGCGGGGTTTGTGTTCGCGCAGCCCCTAACCAATCCTAAGTAATTATTTCCCATTTTTTTCTCTGTGAACAAGACAACAATGACCTAGAATAAATCTTAAAAAGGGCTTTGTGGATATGTATCTAGTTTAACTCCTCTCTTTGCGTCTTGCCAAATTGTGCCTTTTTCTCTATCGATGACAGCCTATATTGACAAACTTGGAATTTTTGTATAGTTTGGAAAAAGCTTAAAATGAGTAATCCTCGAATTATTTGAATATATTTTATATAAAGTTGTACAATAAAAAAAAGTAGCTTGTCTGTGGGAAAATACATAAGTTCCACTTACGAGCGTTTATCTATCCCCTAAATATATTTGAAGTGAACTATGTATGCAACCAAGTTTTCGGGATAAATAAATGTTCGTAAAGTTACAGTGTGCAAACCGAGTTTAGAGTGGAACTTATGTATTTTCCCTTTGTCTTTTCTACGAATAGCTTGTCTTGTCTAAATCCCATGAATGAATTTTCTGAAAGAAACGTTGAAATATGAACTCTTTAATTTTCAAATAAGAATGCAATATTGGAAAAATAATTACTCAGAAATTGCATAATGCTTCATGCAGCTACTAACGTCAGAATTAGAACATCTTTCGATGTTGACAAAAACATAGCTTGTGGTTGTCCTTTTTTATATTGATTTATAAAGACAATAAAATAATAATTAAATACTCCTTACATTTTTTGGCCAAAGTACCACATCGACAAGCAACCCAGACAATGAATTACTTCTTGCCATTTTGGACTATCGGATTAGAATTAGAACTATCAGATTGGATTGCTTATTGCCATTTTGGACAATTATGTCTTTGTCAACATTTTCTAACAGATTGAGGTTCAAGATCCTCACTATCTTGCATAATGCTAGATGCACCATTATATGCAAAGACATAATCCACCATTATATATACTTGATTCAAATTTGTCTCAATATCGATTGGGTTTATTGATAGTTCCTTATTTTATTTAGTCTGAGACTCATTAATTTCCTCATGAATCTCAGGATTGGTTAAATCGTGAATTTCTTCATTAGGCTCTTTCGTAGTGTCATATTAAGCATTTGTTTTTCTTTTTCTAGGATTTCGATCCTTAGAACCCAATGGTTTGCCACGCTTTAGGCATGATTTTGACTCATTAGCTATGATACTGGCATTTGGTTTGCTATTTTCTGCAAATGGATAATATTTTGCACCTTTTTATTTACAAATAGAGACACGTGGATCAAGATGAGACAATGATGGATTTTTCTACAAAATTTCCCGTTTGATTTCACCAATTTCTCCCCCTAGTTTTGGAAAAAGTATCACATCGAATCGACAGGCTGCAAATCGTGCAGTGAACAAATCCCCCATTAATATTTCGAGGTAGCGAATAATGGAGAGCGATTCAAACCCAACATATATTCCTGACCTTCTTCGAGGATCCATTTTGGTGCGATATGGCGGTGCTACAAGCACATATACTGTGCATCCAAATATTCTTAAATAGGATATATTAGGTTCATGACCCAAAATTAATTGCAGCGGGGAATATTTATGATAATTTGCCAGTCTGAGACGAACTAGCATTGCTGCATGCAAAATGGCATGACCCCAAGCAGAAGTGGACAACCTCGTTTTCATAAGTAATGGTCTTGCTATTATTTGTAAACGCTTAATCAGAGATTCTCCAAGGCCATTTTGAGTGTGAACATGAGCTACAGGATGTTCCACTTTTATCCCAATTGATAAGCAATAATCATAAATGCTTGGGATGAAAACTCAGTAGCATTATCAAGTCTAATTGACTTAATTGGATTATCAGGAAATTGTGCCCGTAATCGAATTATTTGTGCCATTAATTTTGCAAACGTTGGGTTGCGAGATGACAATAGGCACATATGAGACCATCTAGAAGATGTATCTATTAAGACCATAAAATATCTAAATGACCCATTAGGTGGGTGAATAGGTCCACAAATGTCCCCTTGTATACATTCCAAAAACGCAGGGGACTCAAACCTAACCTTTGTTGGTGATGGTCTAATAATTAACTTGCCTTGATAACAAGAATACAAGAAAATTCATTATTCAAAAGAATCTTTAGATTCTTTAATGGATGTCCATTTGAGTTTTCTATAATCCGTCTCATCATAATTGATCCAGGGTGTCCCAATCAATCATGCCAAAGTACAAAAGTATTGAAATCAATAACCTTTTGATTTACAATAGAATGTGTCTTAATTGCACTAATTTTTGTCTAATACAGGCCACAAGATAAAGATGGAAATTTCTCAATAACCCTTTTCTGGCTAGAGATATTCTTGGTAATAATGAAATGTCCAAGATTATTCTCATCTATTGTCTCAATATGATATCCATTTCGGCGGATATCTATAAAACTCAACAAGTTCCTCTTAGAGTTGGAGGAGAACATTGCATTATCTTTGATAAGCATTGTTCCCTTAGACAGAGTTATAGTAGCTCTTCCAGAGTCTTCAATTAAATTACTTCTACCAGAAATTGTAGTAACATCTGTCTTACACATACTTAAATGAGAGAAATATTTCTTCTTTTTGAATATTATATGTGTCGTACATGGATTAATTAAACAAATATATTTACAATTGAACTTTGATTCAAGTTTGTTTTGTGAGATATTCATATTTGCTTCTCATTGTTTGACATACAAAAGAAATATATGAATAAATATTAGTATTTTTAGCGAAAAGGAATAATAAACAAAGTTAAATCAATGATTCAATAATGACCTTTTAATGTAATTTCGAGCAAACTCTGATTATCATAAAAATAATTTTTATAAATCAATAACGATTAAGCTGCTTAGATTACACCACTTTCTGGAGAATTAGATAAATACTGCTAAATTCCAATAAAGTATACATGTATAAATGCAGAAACACATATAAATGTTTAACCAAAAAATAAAATTTCAGTCAAAGCTAGAATTTAGAAGAACACGAGTTACTGATAATCAAAAGAATATGCAAAAGAAAGTAATTTGGGGAAACCAGAGTATAATCAGGAGAAAAACAAGTAAACCAAAGTATATTCCAATAGTATCTCATGTCCCTACAATTGATCAGATACCTCCCTTTTATAGATATCTTGAAGATATGCGTTTTACCCAAATCATAATGAGGCTATTATGAATAATTAAAGACATTGAATGCTACGTTACACATTCATTATATTCAATACAAATTCTCTAACGTATTCAGCATTTAATGCCTGTCAAATTCTGTATCTGCACTTTTTACTATGGTCAGATCCATTCCTTTTGATTCTTGGATATAAATAACTTAAATAGTTATGGACACTGAATCCCTTGAATGGCCACCCGTGCCTCTTCCTTTGCTTTTGCTCATTTCTATTGCTGCTCGTGCCTCTTGACTAATTATAATTCTTTGACTATTTGACTAGTCCACGTGTCTCGACACGTCACCTTTATATATGAATGCAATTTTTCCCAATACAGATAGTCCCCCCACTTTCTATTTATTTATCAGTTGAATATTTGGGAAGTGAATTTCATTAAAACCGAGAATTTTTGTTACCATTAATGTTATGACAAAATTGACGCTTCAATTGTCGCTTCCATTTAATACTCCGTACACATATCAATTTTTCATTGGTTCTGCAGTTTTTGCAGCCTTTTTCAAGGATTTTTTACGGTTCCACTTTTTACAAAGTGCCAGTTATCATAATTGTGATCCTTCCTTCACTGCACTTTTACCTTTGGCGGTTGATTATCGATATAAATATAACTTTTTTCCTTGTTTTTTACCTCATAAAGTTTTATTGAACACTTAATTTCCCAATTCTCTGTTTACTTTTTCCTTATATTATTCCTCTTCACTATGTCTTCACTAAACCCTCACCCTTGAGAAGTCTCCATTGTTGATTCTTTCCCCAATGCCCCTATTAGGCATAGAAGGGGAGGTAGACTTCGTAGCTTAGGATATACTCGAGGTGGTTCGTTTATGCCTTCTTCTAGTTCTGGTCCTTCTTCTAAAACCAGAGGTTCATTTTCTCACAAATCTTCTTCTAGGAGTAAAGAGCCTTCTGAACCATTACGCGAGCCTTTAGTAGAAGAGATAGTCCCTACAGAATTATCTTTTTACCATGATAGGGAATCTCTTAGAAACCAGATTTTCGCTTTAGATCGTGTCGATGCTTACCCCACTCAAAATACAGAAGTTTTAACTCCTGTAGTTCGTAAAGACTGTCATTGGAGTAACGATTTTCCCATTATTATCCCTAATCCGAATCAGATAATTACTTCTTATTTAATTGGGTTCTCTTTTGTTTACACATACCCTTTTACTTTAGGGTTCAGACCAGCAATTGACCCAATCATTCTCGAATTTTGTCGTTTCTTCAATGTCTGTTTGGGTTAAATTGGTCAGATCATATGGAGGGTTGTTGCTTGTTTAAGGCATTTGGCCACTAAAGCCGAAGTTCCTTTTACTTTCCCTCACTTGATTCATCTTTACTCACATAGGCTTTTTCGCAATGGTGTTTTTACACTAGTAGCCAGGAGTAAGAGGGTTTTGGTGAGTCCTGAAGATGACAAGGACCGCGGCTAGTATGCCCGATTTGTTGTTGCCCCCACTATTGGTTTAGTGGGTCAGGATAATGTTCCCTTCCCTGAGAAGTGAAATTTTGCACATAAGTCTTTTAACCTTCTCGTACCTTTTTCCTTCAAGTTTACCAACTTCTCTAATTTTGCTTTTGTTTTTTTAGCTACCATGAGAGTTGTGGGGGATGTTCCCAATTTTTGTGGTTGGGTAGATAAATTGCTAAAGATCGCACTGATGGATGGTAGGTCTTGGAAAACACTTTCTAACTATTTTGGTTGGAAGGTAAAAACTCATGGTAAGAGTTTATATTTTGTGCTTTTTGTGTATATATTCTCTTTTATTGCTCTAATTTCTATCCTTTTTTATCAGGATTTGCTATTCGAGGAGCTACTGCTGAAGTAGTTGCGGCCTCTCGTGTCTCCTTGGGAATCCATACTCCTTCGGGAACCCGTATCTCTTTAGAAAGATCCCGAGAAATAGTTTTGGGTTCTTCTTCTGCAAAAAGGAAAGCTGCAGAAGGAGAAGATTCTGAAGAAGAGGGAGATGAGGGCTCCCTGGTGAAGAGGCCACAAGTTAGGAGACACATCGTCTCTGATGACGAAGTTGAAATGTCGGTTTCTCTTATTGAACCTGTTGAAACCCCAATAACAATTCCTGATGATGATGTCACTCCCCACGATACTCGTGAGTCTATTGACCAACTTTTCATTAGCGGATTTGGCCGTGAAGATGTAGGGCTTGTTTTAGACGAAATACCCTTATCTTCTTTTTCAACTCCCGTGCCTGTGGTTCCTTCTTTACCGGCCCTAGCTATTTCCGTTCCTTCTTCTACTGCTTTCACCTCTTCTCTGACTCCTCCTTTGACTATTCCCCCTCCTATCATCCATCATACAGAAGTGGGCTCTTCAAGTAGAAGTGCCACTATGAGGAGGGTAACTATTGAAGTTCCTGCCGAGAGCAGCCTTTTGAGAAAGTCAGGTCAGTCAGATGTATGGTTGGAGCCTTTAATCGGGCCAATTGAAAAAGCCAAGTTGGAGAGTCATAGTTCCCTGACTTTAATGAATGATATCGTGCATGCTACTTTGAAGGTATTTTCCTTCTCTTCCTTTTTTTCTTTATAATTTGACTATCTTTGAGGATTCTTATTACCTTTTCCCCTTTTTAGGCTAACCTTATCGACACAGAAATGATGAAAAGAATTCCCCTCTTGGAGAAGATAGCACGTGACTCTCAGTTGGAAGCAATCAATTGGAAGGAGCAATTTGAGAGTGCATAGATTGGTATAGAAGACTTACAAGAGAGCAAGAATACCTTAGAGCAGCGAGTGCAGGCTTTAACTTCAGAATTGGTGGTTGCAAAAGCTTCTTCAAGCCAAGCAGAAAAAGAAAAAGAATGTCTCGAGTCCTCCTTCTCAGAGCAACTATCTAAAGCTAGTGAAGAGAATAGAGAGTTGAAATCTCTTTTGGATCAAAAAGAAGTTTACGCTGGGGAGCTCGTGCAAAACTTGACTCAAGCACAAGAACACCTCAGAATCTCTGATGATAAGGTGCGTGCTTTAGAATGCTCCCATACCTCTCTTCAAGCTTCTCACAACTCCGCTTTGGCTGAAAATGAAGAGCTAAAGAATGAGATCGCTGATTGGGAAAAGGATTATGAGCTCCTTGAAGAAAAATCTGTTATTGAGACAAGTTGGGCATTTTTGAATTCTCGTCGTGATACCCTACTTGAAGCTGGCCAAGAAAACTTCAACCTGGAGTTGGAGTTAGCTAAGATCAACGAAACCATTGAAAAGGCTCAACAAACTCAGGATTTCCCTTCTCCCGTGGCTGAAACTCCCGTGAATGTTGAAGCTGATACGAGTATCCCAATTCTTTCAAGGCCAATCGAATCTATTGCTACAAGCCAAATTGAAACCGCATATGTTGATGTAGCTGCCCAAATTAAACCCGCTGCTGTTGATGTTCCTACTTCAGTTCCACAAACTTCTCAATGACAGGTTTTAATCATTTGAGTGATTTTGTTTTTGTTTTGGAAAACTATAATCAGACCCTTAACTTTATTTGAGGGTTGATTTTGAAATCGTAAGTCCCCAAGTGTTTTATGGGGCAATCTATATAAAATATCTCATAGTTTTATGACTAAGTTTGTCCTTAGTCTTAGATTTTTATATATTAAGAAGTTCTTCATGTTACTATTATAAACTTCTGTTTTCTTTATTCTTGCCTTTATTTTTAAGGACTTACAGAATAATTTACATTTTTATTCTTCGAAAATGCTTCTGTTATCCTCATGACTAATTAATTTGAACATGAGTTTTATAAAAGAGGGCCCTTTTATATTTTGACACTTAATGAAGAAAATGTCTCAACTTCATAATGGTGTTAACATACGATAAAAGAAATAGGGAAACACGTGTTTCTTTGAAATAACTTTGACAAGTTGTTATTGGAACTTATAATACTTTACATGTATTTGAAGTACATCTATAACTTTCTCGTAACTATTTTTCTTGTAACAGATTTTTACAAAAGAGGAATAATAGATACGAGGTTTTTCCTTATAACCCGTTTTAGTATATGGCCTTTACCCTAATTATAGTGAGGTTTTTTATTTAGCGTTATCTCGTGGCTCCATCTCGTGACTTTTACTCTGCACTTGACTCTTTTATACTTGATTTTCCCTCAATCTTCTTTGCCTTCTTTATACACATGTCTATGTATATTATGTAGTCCCCCAAGTATTTGAGTGTTGAAGTATGAAGCCTCGAGCACTTGATAGTTCTTCTCATTTGGTCCTTTTCCTGAAAAGGAAAAACATACGAGACTCGGAGGGGCGATTATAGATGAAGACTGCATAACCTGTTTTTATTTCTATCAGAATAATTGTAACTCTAGGCCAGTGATTTTAGGTTACTCTGTGTGCCTTACAGGTCGTGACTCATCATTTAGTATGGGTTATCTTTTTGCCTATCATCTAAAATCGTTAGTAAACTTTTAACAATTCAAAAATGAAATTTAAAATGGTTATACCTAACCATGGGTTTTCCTTAGAAATAGTATCTCTTCAAATGAACAACATTCTAATGTGAAGGTAGTATCTTGCCATCCATTGTTTCCAGTTCATATGCTCCTTTTCCTGCAACATCACGAACTCTGTAGGGCCCTTCCCATGTTGGACTTAATTTTCCTGCGTTAGCTGCCGTTGTAGATTGAAAAATCTTTTTAAGCATGAAGTCCCCAATTTTAAAGAACCTGAGGCATGATTTTCTATTGTAGTATCGTTCTATGACCTACTACTGTGCTTCCATTCTTATTAGTGAAGCTTCTCTCCTTGCTTCGAGTAAATCTAGATTGACCCGCATCTCCTCGTCATTAGATTCTTGTGTCGCTTGTGTGAATCGTGTACTCGGTTCTCCTATCTCAACCGGAATTAAAGCTTAAGTTCCATAAACCAATGAAAACGGTGTTTCTCCCGTACTTATTTTCGTCGTTGTACGATATGCCCATAAAACACCAGGTATCACTTCTGGCCAATTCCCTTTTGGCTCTTCTAATTGTTTCTTTAAATTGTTGATAATGACTTTATTTGTTGATTCTGCTTGCCCATTACCCACCGGATGATAAGACGTAGACGTAATCCTTTTAATTTTCCAACTTTGAAGGAATTCTGTGATTTGAGCTCCTATAAATTGAGGGTCATTATCACATACGATCACCTTTGGTACGCCAAATCGACATATGATATTCCGCCAAATAAAGTCTCTGACTTCCTTTTCTCGCACTTGTTTGAATGCTCCTGCCTCTACCCATTTAGTAAAATAATCAGTGATAACGAGTAGAAACTTTACCTATCCTTTTGCTTGTGGTAATGGACCCACGATATCCATTCCCAATTTCATAAATGGCCACGGCGTAATGACCGGATGTAATAACTCCGCAGGTCTATGCATATTGTTACCGTACCTTTGACATTTATCACATTTGGCCACGAAACTTTCTGCTTCTTCTTCCATTTTAGGCTAGTAATAACCTGCCCTAATTAAGGTTCTTACCAGTAATCTTCCACCAGCGTGATTCCCGCAATGTCCCTCGTGTATTTCTCTCATTACATACTCCGTTTGCGAAGGTCCAAGGCATCTCGCTAAGGGACCACCAAACATTTTACGATATAAATTGCCTTGTTTTAAGCAGTACCGAGCAGCCTTTTTTCGAAGCGCATAAGCTTTTTTCTTGTCATCAGGGACGATACCATACTGCAAAAAAAAACAACAATTTCGTTCCTCCAATCCCAGTTAAATTATTAAAATTTGCCTCATTTACATCAGGATCAAGAACTGGATGAGATAAATGTATAACTGAGGCGTTTGCATCACTTGCCACGTCAGCCGCAGATGCGAAATTAGCTAGGGCGTATGCTTCAAGATTTTCGTCCCTTGGTATTTGTCTAACTTTTCAATTTTGAAATTGTTTTATCAATTCCCGTAACTTTTCCAAGTACTGCTGCATCCTTGCTTCCCTGGCTGTATAAGTCCCCAGCATTTGATTAACTACGAGTTGTGAATCACTCTTGATTATAATTTGATTTATGCCAAGTTCTTGTGCCAGTTCTAAACTTGCAATCATAGCCTCATAATCTGCCTCATTGTTAGTTATGGGATAACATTTGATAGTTTGCCGAATGGTTTCACCCGTAGGTGGTACCAATACGATCCCTAAACCTGCTCTTTTTATGTTAGATGAGCCATCAGTGAATAAAGTCCAAGTTCCTGGGTTAGCTCCATTGAACACGTGTAATTCTTTTTCTGCTTCTAACTGCATCCCCTGGCTAAAATCAGCCACGAAATCAGCTAATACTTATGATTTTATAGCAGTTCTAGGTTGGTATGTAATTTCGTATTCACTTAACTCTATTGTCCACTTAGCTAACCTACCTGATAACTCATCCTTATGTAATATATTACGTAAAGGGTAGGTAGTTACTACAACGATAGGATGACACTGAAAGTAAGGTCTTAACTTTCTAGATGCCATGATTAACGCATGTGCAAGTTTTTCTAACTGAGGATACGTCGTCTCCGCATCCAACAAAGATTTACTAACATAATAGATAGGGAGTTGTTTACCTTGTTCTTCTCGGACCAAAACAACGCTTACCGCAACTTCCGAAATAGCAAGGTAAATGACTAGTTTTTCCCCAGCCTTTGGTTTTACCAGCAAATGTGGATTTGATAAGTACGTTTTCAAATTCCTTAGTGCCTGTTGACATTCCTCATTCCATTTAAAATGATCCTGCTTTTTAAGGGCTGAGAAGAATTTAAAACACTTCTTTGATGATCTAGAAATGAATCTTCCCAAGGCTGCAATTCTTCCTGTTAATCTTTGAACTTCTTTCTTGTTTGAAAGTATATCAGGAATTTCCTCAATGGCCTTAATCTGTGTAGGATTCACTTCAATACCACGGTTAGAAACAAGAAAACCCAAAAACTTACCTGAAGCAACACCAAATGCACATTTTTCAGGATTTAACTTCATATTAAATTTGCGCAAAATTGAAAATGTGCCAGATAAATGTGATATGTGATCTTTTGAGTAATGAGTTTTAACAAGCATATCATCTATATATATCTCCATAGTCTTTCCTAAATACTCTTGAAACATTTTGGTAACTAACCTCTGATACGTTGCACCTGCATTCTTTAGACCAAAGTGCATTACTTTATAATAGTAAGTCCCCAAGTCTGTTATGAATGAAGTTTTTTCTTCATCTCCCGGATCCATTTTAATCTGATTATAACCTGAATATGCATCTAAAAAACTTAATAGTTCGTGACCTGCAGTTGCATCAATCAATTGATCTATATGTGGTAGTGGAAAAGAATCTTTAGGGCAGGCTTTGTTAAGATATGTGTAATCTACACAAACCCGCAACTTACCATTCTTCTTTGGAACTACAACAGTGTTAGCTAACCAGTTAGGATACTTTACCTCTCGAATGGAACCAATTTTTAGCAATTTTTGGACTTCTTCTTGAATCACCTGATTCTTGAAAGTTCCTTGCTTTCTTTTCTTTTGCTTCACAGGAGGGTATGATGGATCTTCATTTAGTTTATGGGTCATCACCTCCGGTGGTATTCCTGTCATGTCGGAGTGGGACCAAGCAAAACAGTCCACGTTAGTTTTCAAACATTCAATTAACTTACCTTTCATACCTTGGTTAAGATTGGCTCCAACATAGACTTTTTTTATCAGGCCATTGAGCAAATAACACGACAGGATCTAATTCCTCTATCGTTGTTTTGATATTTTCATTCTGTTCTAGTTCTTGAATGGTATCAAGCCTTGAGTCTACATCTGTTTGCCCTTGTTCAGTTGAGGTTTGTGTTGTGATGTCCTCAACTGCGATCTATGATTGCTATTTGTCTTCACTTCTCGTGCTTGTATCTTCAACGAAGTTGATAGCCCTGGATATATGTTGATCTCCACGAATTTGACAGATTCCCCATGACGATGGAAATTTAATAACTTGATGCAAGGTTGAAGGAACAACATCCATTTCGTGGATCCATGGTCTCCCAAGAATCATGTTGTAAGCCACATCCATTTCGTGGATCCATGGTCTCCCAAGAATCATGTTGTAAGCCATCTCCATGTCTACTACCTGGAACTTTGTATCTTTGATGACCCCTTTAGCAAATGTGGTGAGTATTACCTCTTCTTTCGTGACAACACTGGAATTATCAAATCCAGATAGAGTACGTGCCTTTGGTATTACTCTATCTTCAGCTTGCATCTCACGTAATACTCTTAGCAAAATAATGTTCACGGAACTACCTGGATCAATCAAAACTCGTTTCACATTAGTATCATGTACAATTAAAGATATTACCAGTGCATCGTTATGAGGGGTTAATACGCCATCTGCATCTGCATCATTGAATGTAATATTGTCTTCCTCTAAAACATGTCGCACCCGTTTCCCTTGGGTAATTGTTACTTTGAAAATTTTGTTAGCTGCAGTATATGATATATCATTGACGTCTTCACCCCCACTTATAACGTTAACAGTTCTTTTGGGGGAAGGTGGTTTTAGAGGCTCCTGCTTGTTCTTCATGTAAGCTTGCTTGCCTTTCTCACTGAACAACTCAGTAAGATATCTTTGTTTTAATAAATGATCAACTTCACTTTGTAAAAATCTGCAATCTGCTGTTTTATGCCCGTGGTCATTATGAAACTCACACCAATGGTCAGGGTTGCGCCTGTTTGGATTCGATCTCATTTCCTTTGGCCATCGAACCTTATCTCCCATGCTTTTCAAAACAACTACGATCTCAGAGGTGCTGAGGTTGAAGTTGTAACCACCGAATCTCGCTTTTAAATTTCTACCATCATCTCGTGACTCATAGTTGTTTCGCTCATTCCTGAATCTTGATGAAGAACCTGATTTTCTATTTCTTGATATGTGATCGTTCCTTTGATTATCCTGCTTTGACTGTGAGTCTTTTCCCGCAGGTCCCATATAAGGCTCGTACCTATATTTACCGGATCTTTTTTCGATCTCCGCCCATCTCGAACTTATCTTTTCTTATTTTTGAAATCGTGGAACAATATCTTCCTCAATCCTCAACTTCGTGCTATACCTGATATAAACATCATTCTACGTTGTAGCTGGGAATTCTCGAAGGCTTTCCTTGAGTCTCCTCGTAGCTTCCGAACTTTTTTCATTCAAATTACTTGTGAAAGCTATCGTTGCCCAGTTGTCAGGTACACGTGGCAATATCATTCTTTCACGTTGAAATCTGTCCACGAATTCTCTAAGCAGTTCAGAGTCCCCTTGCTTGATTTTAAAAATATCCTCCATTCGTTTCTCTACTTTTTGAGCTCCCGAGTGTGCTTTGATGAAAGAATCTGCAAGCTCAGCAAAAGAATTTATAGAATTTTCGGGTATAAGAGAATACCATGTTAACACTCCTTTGGTGAGCGTTTCACCAATTTTTTTGACTAATACTGATTCAATCTCCTACTTAGTCAAATCGTTGCCTTTTACACCCATTGTTAATGCAGTCACGTGATCTCGCGGGTCTGTTGTTCCATCATACTTTGGAATATCAGACATTTTGAACTTTTTTGGAATTGGGAGTGGAGCAGCACTTGGCTTATAGGGTTGTTGCGAATATCTATCCATATCTACCCCTTTGATTATGGGCGGCACCCCGGGTATCTGCTTTATGCGCTCACTTTGCTCCTTGAGCTGTTTCTGCAAGGTTAGTACTAAATTTTTGTAAATCAGAATTAATTACATTACCCAGTTCTCTCTCCTGTGATTTACTGGGAGTTCCACCGCAGCCTGAGTTAACAAGCCCGGAACGAGGGTTTTCCACAGTGTTATTATTTGGAGTAGGTGTGGGTGTTGCAACAGGTAACTGGTTAACAAGTATCTCAACAGCTTTGTTGACCTGAGCAACAATTAATTTCTGCAAAGCTTCATCAACAGCTTCAACATTTTCAAATTGAGCATACTCGTTTATTTGAGACCCATTAGGAGAACCCTCACGGATTGTCATGGAGAGTCTTGCGGAGTAGGAACTTGAGTGTTAATATTCTGTGGATTTCCCTGACTTTGTTGGTTCTCTTGGTTTCCTTGAGTGTTGTCATTGTTATTCGACATAATTGATGCAACAAGGAAGGCTAAGTGAAAAGAAAATAGATTATCTGATTTCCAGTAACGGAATCAATTTATTTAACCAAAAAAATGGAATTTCAGTCAAAGCTAGAATTTAGAAGAACACGGGTTACGTATAATCAAAAGAATATGCAAAAGAAAGTAATTTGGGGCAACCAGAGTATAATCAGGAGAAAAACAAGTAAACCAAAGTATATTCCAATAGTATCTCATGTCCCTACAATTGATCAGATACCTCCCTTTTATAGATATCTTGAAGATATGTGTTTTACCCAAATCATAATGAGGCTATTATGAATAATTGAAGACATTGAATGCTACGTTACATAATCATTACATTCAATACAAATTCTCTAACGTATTCAGCATTTAATGCCTGTCAAATTCTGTATCTGCACTTTTTACTATGGTCAGATCCATTCCTTTTGATTCTTGGATATAAATGACTTAAATAGGTATGGGCACTGAATCCCTTGAATGGCCACCCACGCCTCTTCCTTTGCCTTTGCTCGTTTCTATTGCTGCTCGTGCCTCTTGACTAATTATAATTCTTTGACTATTTGACCAGTCCACGAGTCTCGACACGTCACCTTTATATATAAATGCAATTTTTCCCAATACAATAAACTAATACAAGTCATTTCCTCTCTAAAGCTATAATAGATTGTTATTTCTGCTATTATTCTTCATAAAAAAACAATGTAATTCTCAAAATAAATATCTTAATAGGTTACATCTAAACATTTATGTACAAGGCCTTCTTAAATATCGATTTGGCGGTACAAAAAGAAAGATCTTATGAAGTATAATCTTTCGATTTACATAAAACATAAAAGTTTGGTAAACAGTTATCATACTTTGTGTTTCGTATTCGTTTACCTACATTGTCGTTATTTAAATATATATACTCTATAAAAAAATATTGCAAGTACTACAGATGACAACGTCTATGATAATAAGTCATATAATTCCATTGATAAAACAATCTCTAAGTTAATTTGATTCTTTAAATGAATTTGGATACTCTGGTTTTTTTTACTAAGCAAATTGAAATATTGTCTAACATGAATACTAGAACTATATTTAATCAAAATAAACTAACAATATTCTATAAAATAAATAATACTAATTGATACTAATAACTACTACTCAAGTAAAGAATTGTGATTACATGATATTTATTCATTAGCTACTACGAATAGGCAAAAATAAAATAAACAAGCTACTCAATCATCTTTAACCACGGATCCATCACCGATTAAGTGGTCTATTTTTCCATCAGGATGCTCAAAGAAGTCTGTCACATCTAAATGTGTGATGTCAAATTCATTGTAATAGACAAAATTAGTTTCGGGACCTTTATTCTTTAGAGATGCTTGATAAAGCTCAAACAAATGTCTTGGTGTACGATAAATATTTGTCGAATGCCCTTTTCCACCGCAACGATAACATTCAATTTCTCAACCATTTGCCTTTGGCTTCTCATCTTTCCCTTTCCACTTTTGGTGGTTATTTTTCTTTGGGAGGATGATTAACACAAGAAAAAATTCTTCCTTGTCCACGGCCACGACCACGACCACGAATAGGGCCACGACCTTTTCCACGCTTAGCATAGTGGAAATACACCTCATCCACTTCAGGCAATGGTGTAAACCCACTGGGTCGACTGTCGTGATTTCTCATGAGGAAGTTATTGTTTCGTTCTGCCACAAGGAGAAGAGAAATCAACTCAGCGTACTTCTTGAAACCTTTCTCTCGGTATTGCTGTTGTAAGACCATATTGGAGGCATAAACGTTGTGAGCATTTTTTCAAGCATATCATAGTCAATGATACTATCTCCACATAGTTTCAATTTAGAAATAATTCTAAATATCGCAGAATTATATTCAAAAACAGACTTAAAATCTCGGAGCCTCAGATGAGCTCACTCATATCGTGCTTGTGGAAGAGTGACTCACTTTAAGTTGTCATATTTTTCCTTTAAGCCATTCCACAAAACAAGTGGATCTTTGAGTGTGAGATATTCTATTTTCAACCCTTCATCAAGGTGATGACACAAGAAAATCAAGGTCTTAGCGCAGTCTTGGGTAGATCCTTTATTTTTATCGTTAATGGCGTCTTCAAGACCCATTGCATCTAAATGGATTTCTGCATCAAACACCCATGTCATATAGTTCTTACCCAAAATTTCAAGGGCAACGAACTTTCTTTTCATAATATCAGTTATAATTAAAAGAGGGGAAAAGTTATACCTTAATCTTCTCAAAGGGCTTCTTGAGACGGTAAAGTCTCATGCTGATAACGTAAAATAAAACAATAAGGAAAAGAATAATATTGCAAGGAAAAGAGCAAGGTAATTCTTACTAAATATTTTGGGATGATTTACAATGAGGTAAGCCCCCTCTATTTATAGGAGGAAAATGACTTAGCCACAAAATAACAATAATTAAATAATCCTTACTTTTTTGTCCAACGTACCACATCGACAAGCAACCTAGGCAAAGAAATATTTATATATCAGCGATGCACTGAATGGATACGATCTTACTTGAACAGGATCTGTTCTATAGGCTCGTACCACTGTATCCTTGAGTTCTAAGGAGACAGAAAACCAAGTCAGCCCCAACCTCGGTGCGGTGATATGGTCTAATGGTTGTTTGGCAGACCCTTCAATCTTTTTTGCTATACCTTTGTTTGCTTTGAAAAATCAAAATGTAGGCGCAGACTTCACTCAAGATCAGTGTTGGCATATGTTTTTTACTTGGAATGAAGATGAGCTCTTGGTACATTTGCTGTTCGGAAACTGAATTAGGACAACTAATGACTATGGAAAGATTCAATAGAGAAATATTCATGATTTTGTTACTAATTTCTTCTTCTAATACAAATAAAAGATTCATAAGGAAGATGCATAGTCTGAAGTCTGGAATAATGTTTATGAAGAGGTCGAATAACGTAGTAATTGCGGGAAGTCTCGGAACAACTGAAGTGACAATGTTATGAAGATTAAAATACTTTGTCACGCATCGTTTAGTGAAGAAGATAAAATAGTTGTGAGGATATATTATAACAGAGGACCACAGAAAAAATATACTTACTTGGGCGGGGTAAATGGGTGATTAGAGAGGCCCATGTCCTACGCCGGTGACCTTCATTGCACTTTGGATGGGTGCCCGCCTAAGGTCGACCCAAGTAGTCGAGCCTATGTGATAATTTGTAGTAGTGAGGAGTTGCCTTCGTGCAGCCCCTACCCAATCCAAAGCCCAATTATTTTTTGAGTGTCTCATTAACAGATCTATTAATTGGCTTGAGCACACATTCTCAACTCCACTCTTATAGTGATGTCCTGAGTTTTGGAAGGTTTTTAGGGATTTCTTCTCTATTCACTTGTAGGCAAAATTGTGTCTTTCTTTTTCTGTAAAAAAATAAAAATAAAAAATTCTATATAATCTCGTTGAGGGTTTGATTAAGTGTGTCAATGGATATTTAAAAGTCGATTAAACCGACCGAATTGATTTTTAGGTTTCTTTTAATAAAACCATTGGTTTTTATATAAATCTATAAACATACCGATAATTAGGGTAGGTCTTTTATTTTATGAAAATAAACCGAAAAGTACCAAACCGTACTAAATAAACTTACATGCGAAAAATATATTTATATATTAAGTTTAAAAATAATAAAGCATTAAATTTTCCTTTGGCTTTGGAATTATGAAAGTCGTTACAGGTTAACAAGTAATTAAACTCAAATTCTTAATTCCCAAACCTATTATACTACTACTATTGAAACTAAGGGTCTCTTTGGAAGGCCACCCGATAATTGGAATTGCTGTAATTACTAGGATAGTAATTACACAATGTAGTAATTACGAAAACCTATTTATTTGTCATAACGTAATTACAGTATAATTACAAGTATATTATTTGGTTGCACAAGTATAACTACACAATTAGATTAAATTTTAAATGAAGTAATTATCAAAACATAAAAGTTACTATAATAAATATATGCATATAAATAATTTTTTTATAAGTATAAATAATATTAAATTTAGTACTTAGGATGCATATTTGTGATACCCCATGTTTTTTCTTTTTCTCTTACGTAATATACGTAACGTGGCGTGGTTATATTAGGTATATATGATTGAGTATAGCACATTGGGAGAATAAAAATGAAAATGTGTGGTAATATCAAGGAAGTAAACTGAAGCTGTAGGTCAAAGGAATCCCTTAAACAAAGGTTCGTGGTTAAAGAAATGGCTCGGGTGGCACCCCGCGCGTTCGGAAGTTTTAAGTTAATTTACACATGTAGGATAAGACCAAGAGTGTCTAATATGCTAAGAATAATGTGTTATAAGGTATTATAATATCACACTGGTCACATGTTAAGTTTTGGAATCAAGCAAGTTGCGAAATAAAGGTCGGCAAAAGTTATCGTAAATTTCTCTAATAAATTTTCTAAACTTTGGGTCAAATGTATCAGATCATTTCTCCCAATATATAAAGAGTTATGGGTGCAACAACCTATCGAATCTAATGTCTACGAGTCTAGTTCGCAACCAAAAAAACCTCACATCAATCTGACATCGTAGTAAAACGTTATGACTGTTTTACCGCGGACTTTCCAGGCTAAAACCGGGTAGCGAACCGGGTCGGGTCAAACAAGTTGTATAAGTCGGCAAATTCAACTTTTCAGACCTAAAAACATTTCATTTTCGTCCTAAAACAGTAAGAAAGCTGAAGAGAAGGTTCCATGGTGTTCTTGAGCGATTAAGGTGTGTTTTTAACGATTTCTACCGTTAAAGTTTGCCCTCGTGCCTAGAAACGCAATCTCTACGCTTTGCAATCGTTTCCCCCTTCTATTAGCTGTGTTTGGAGCTATTCTTGGAAGATAGGAATTTGTTGTTCTTGCTGGTTCTTCAGGATTTATACTTGGTTTTCCAAGGTAATCATCTTGGGACTCTTTTATGATTGTTTTTACAAAGTTCTACGGACATTTCGTCAAGTTAGGGTCATATGGCAAATTTGCCGATTTAAACTCAATTATGAACTGTTTATATGTGCGTATAAGCTGCATATATATAGTATTTTCAAAGCTTAGGACGTAAGGAACAACTTTTGTGAAGGAACTACAGGCATTCAGACGTTCGTTGGAGAGGTATGTTAAGGCTAAACTTTGTCCCTCCTTTTAGCACGAATTCTAGGAAATTCCTAAGACGTCAAATGTGATATTTTACTATTCTATTGCTAGAAAGACCTTCTGTGAAAGGCATTGGGATCGTAGCTGAAGTATTTTCATGATGCTATTAGGTTGATATTTCACTCGTTTGGTGAAATAGGGTATTCGACATCTATATATGTCATTTGTTCGGCTTTCTTAACTATATGTCTATATATGTGAATTCTTACTCGTCTTTGGGTTGTGTGACTAGAAAATAAAGCCATTTAGTATTTGTGATCAGTCCTTCTCCCTTGTTAAAGTGTATCTTAAAATCTCTAAAGTGACACGTCGATTTCCAAAAATCTCAAATATAATTTTTATGTTTAAACTACTAAAACACTTGATTTTTGAAATACTTTCTTTTACTAAATATCAAGAAATCAAGTATAAGGACTAAGTGAAGCACCTTAAGCTTTTTATGAACATCTTCAGAGTTAAGTTATCTTTCTAAAAGTCTAGTTAAGTTTTCAAGCTTACTCAAAAGAAAAAGAAAACATATGAGGTTCCACGAGACAATTGTATGCGATACGAAGATGATTATGAGATTATGAGAATAAGAGTACCTATGAGCCAAGATTGGCTAAGTTCTTGTTATGGCCTATTATGTGCATTCAAAGTTCATATCATACATGGCATATTATGCATGAACTTCGAGCTATAATTGGAGGTAAGGGGCCTATTTGCCCGAAAAATTATATATATTGTACAGATGGCCACATGTTGGCAATATGATACCGGTTAGCTACTGGAAGAGACCGCCATTGCTAGCATTTGGTTGGGTATGTCATGTATTTGCATCAATATATATGTATTCACGACATACGATTACACGAGCATACCATGCATATTTGATTACTATGAGATTGGATGTTGTCCATGGAGGCTATCAGAGTTTCAGTGTCAAGTGGTATCTCTATTACTTTTTTTTACATTAGCTATGTATGATTCTACTTTCTGCCTTACATACCAGTACATTTTTATTCGTACTGATGTCCCGTTGCCTGGGGACACTGCATTTTTGTTTCATGCGTGCAGGTCCAGGTAGGCACTTTGATCGACCCATCCGCTAGGATTTCGAGGTTCAACTGTGAGTTGGTAAGCTCCACTTCTTCTTGGAGATTTCATAAGATGGTTACTTTTGTTGTACAGTTTGGGTATAGTCGGGGCCTTATCTCGATAGTGCTTATGACACTCTTAGAGGCTATTGTGGACACAGTATTTTGGGTTTCTTTTTGCACCTTTCAGTCTCCAGCCTATAGGCTTGACATGTATATATATGTGTGTAGGCATGTATGTCTCCAATCACGGCCTCGTCGGCCAACTAGTACTTTATTATTTTGGGTCGCCTACCTTTGTTTATATGGCTTATTGTTATTCAGGTCATGATCTTAATGGTCCAGGCTTAGTATTTCAGATGTTGTGCTGCCCAATCTGTTGGGCCCCTAGTTTAGTTAGCTAGTATGTCTAATGGCTAACTCGATCGAATACAGTATCGAGTGCCAGTCGTGCCTCCACTAGTTTGGGGCGTGACAAACTTGGTATCACATCAGGTCGTATCCTAGGGAGTCCACAAGCTGTGTCTAGTAGAGTCTTGCTTATGGGTGTGTTGTGCACCACACTTATAATCAGGAGGCTATGAGGCATTTAGGAATGGTTACATTTCTTTAAATTAATAAATCGTGCTATAGAGCAAAGTTATAAGAACATATGAAATCTAAATCGTGCTTTGTGTTTCTTATCTAACAAGCTACGCTAAGGAGATGGCATAGCGAGAGATAGGTATGGATCCGGGGGAAGGTACCAGTCATTCCCCACCAGGTCAGAGGGATAGATTTCCCTTAGAGGCACACAGTAAATCTCCAGTACCCCTAGTTTCAGCTTCCCCAACATTTGTTGGAGCCTAGAGAGATGCAGTATCCCAACCTCACCAGTTCCATTAGTACCTGAGGCAGCTAGAGACACAGGACCTCCAGCACCTGTTGTTCCCCCATTAGAGACTAGGGAGCAGGGGATGAGGGAGGCAGTTCAGTTGCTGACTGGGATGGTTTCTATTCATGAGCGACAACTAGAGTCGGGAGCAGATTCCCGGAGAGATCGGACAGGAAGCTCGACGGTACGGGAGTTTCTTCACTTGGCCCCTCCATTATTTACAGGATCCAGTTCCACTGAGGATCCCCAGGACTTTATAGACCAAATGTATAGAGTATTGAGAGTGATGCATGCCTTCGTCACCGAGGCTGTGGAGATGGCTTCTTTTCAACTACGTGATGTAGCCGTCCTATGGTATGAGGCATGGGAGAGATCTAGAGGACCTAATGCTCCGCTAGCAGAGTGGGAGGACTTCTCTGAGGCTTTTTTTAGCCCATTATTTTCCATGGGAGGTTCGGGAGGCTCGTCTTGACCAGTTTCTTAACCTGAACTAGGGGGATATGAGTGTGAGGGATTATAGCCATAAGTTTAATTCTTTTGGCGAGGTATGCACCAGATATCGTACGTACCATGAGGGCTAGAGTTCATCATTATGTGGATGGTTTGGGGGATCATCTGATTAGAGATTGTAGGGTAGCATCCCTATCGGATGATGTAGATATTTCCCACACACAGGCTTTCACTCAGACTACAAAGGACCTTTCTCGTCGGATTCATGATACTCGTAGGGATAGGGAGAAGAGTAAGAAGGCTCGTACTACGGGGTCTTATAGGGAGCCACCGGGTGATTTTAGGCCCCCACTCCATCGATATCCACCTCGATCAGCAGGTAGTTTCCCACCATAGATGCAGGGCCAGCGGTTTGATCGATATATTCAGTTAGGACCGGGGTAGAGCTCAGGACATCCTGAGGGCCTTCGACAGGAGCATTCCGCACAAATGAGATAGCCTACTCCTCCATGTACTCAGTGTGGTAAGCTGCACACCAGGTAGTGTAGACAGAGTTCGAGTGCATGTTATCATTGTGGGCAGAAAAGACATTTTATTAGTCGGTGCCCGGGGTTAGGCAGAGGTGCACCAGCTCAGCCTTCAGGATCCACAACATCTTCTTCTCCCTCAATCCGTGCTCCTTGACCAGGTCCATAGTCTACTCAGGGTCGTGGTAGGGGGAGAGGTGGAGGAGACACCTCAGGTTCTAGTAGTGGCCAGAATCGCTTTTATGCACTCACAAGCCGACGGGATTTAGAGGCATCCCTAGATGTTGTCACAGGTATATTGACAATACATTCTTATGCCATTTATGCATTGATAGATCCCGGCTCTAAATTTTCATATATTACTCCATTTATTGCTGGTAAGCTTGACATGAGATCTGAGTTGTTGCCATAGTCAGTTAAGATATCTACACCAGTTAGCGACTCTGTTGTAGCTAATCATGTCTATCGAGGTTGTACAGTGTTAATTAATGACTGTCCAACCTCTGTTGATTTAGTTGAATTGGTTATGCTAGACTTCGATGTCATTATGGGTATGGATTGGTTGGAAGCTTGTTATGTTAATATTGATTGTCGTGCAAAGGTGGTTCGATTTCATTTTCCTGGTAAGCCTGTCCTTAAATGGAAAGGTAATGCAACCACGCCCAAGGGTAAGTTTATTTCATACCTTAGGGCTCGGAAGTTTATTGCTAAAGGCTGTATATACCATCTGGTTCATATCAGGGATATAGATAAGGAGCCAGCGACTCTTCAATTGGTTCCTATTATGAATGAATTCCCAACGGTATTCCCTGACGAGCTTCCGGGAACCCCCCCCCCCAAAGGGAAATCGATTTTGCTATAGATTTGCTTCCTGATACGCAACCTATATCCATTTCTCCCTACAGAATGGCTCCTGTAGAGCTAAGGGAATTGAAGGAACAACTGAAGGATTTGCTCGATAAAGTCTTTATTAGGCCAAGTACATCCCCATGGGGTGCTTCGGTGCTCTTTGTTCGAAAGAAAGATGGCTTATTGCGGATGTGTATTGACTACAGGCAACTAAATAAAGTCACTATCAAGAATAAGTATCCTCTTCCACGGATTGATGACTTGTTCGACCAGTTTCAAGGTGCCAAATGCTTTTCAAAGATCGACTTGCAATCCGGTTATCATCAGCTATGAGTCAGGGATATTGATATCCCAAAAACAATATTTAGGATGAGGTATGGCCATTTTGAATTCCTTGTCATGTCTTTCGGGATTACAAATGCCCCAACAGCCTTTATGGATCTTATGAACCGGGTATTCAAACCATTCATGGATGAATTTGTGATTGTGTTTATTGACGACATCCTGATATATTCACGATCGGAAGCCGAGCATGCAGAACACTTGCGAGCTGTATTGCAGACTCTCCAGGACTACAGGTTATATGCTAAATTCTCTAAATGTGAATTTTGGCTAACTTATGTAGCTTTTCTTGGTCATGTTATTACCGGTGATGGTATCAAGGTTGATGGCCAAAATATTGAAACTGTGATGACTTGGCCGAGGCCCTTGAATCCGATAGAGGTTCATAGCTTTTTAGGCTTGGCAGGATATTACCGAAGGTTTGTGGAGGGATTTTCCTCTATCTCTGCACCATTGACGAAACTGACACATAAGGGAGCTAAGTTTCAGTGGACTGAGGCATGTGAACAAAGTTTTCAGGAGCTAAAGAAAAGGATTACGATGGCACCTGTCTTGACTCTTTCGGATGGCACCGAGGGTTATGTTGTATATTGTGATGCCTAGAGAATTGGCCTAGGTTGTGTTCTTATGAAACATGGTAAGGTTATCGCGTACGCCTCCAGACAGTTGCGTAAACATGAACAGAACTATCCTATGCACGATCTTGAGTTAGCCGCAGTTATCTTCACCCTAAAGATTTGGCGACATTATCTATATGGGGTTCATATTGATGTTTTCACCGACCACCAGAGCCTTCAGTATTTATTTAAATAGAGGGAGCTCAACCTACGACAAAGAAGATGGCTAGAATTACTAAAAGACTATGATGTTGATATTTTATATCATCCCGACAAAGCTAATATTGTTGTTGATGCCATTAGCCGAAAGTCTATGGGTAGTCTAAGCCATGTTGAAGCTGATAAGGTCAAGATGACCAAATATCTATGCCAGCTAGCTAATTTGCAGGTGCATTTGGTAGACGCAGAGGGTGGACGCATTCTCGTTCAGAATACATCAAAATCTTCTTTTGTTACTGAAGTGAAAGAGCGATAACACGAGGATCCTGAGCTTATAAAACTGAGGGAAAGTATTCCACAGCAGCGACAACCTTTATTTGAGCTAACTAGAGATGGAGTCCTTAGATACTAGGGCCGCTTATGTGTACCGATAGTCAGAGAGCTCCGCGCCAAGATTCTTTTGGAGGCCCATTATTCTAGATATGCAGTTCACCCCGGAGCGACAAAGATGTATCGGGACCTTCGACAGATCTATTGGTTGAATGGAATGAAAAAAGATATCGCGGAGATGGTAGCCCAATGTCCAATTGCCAGCAAGTTAAAGCCAAACATCAGAGACTTGGAGGCCTAACTCAGTATATTGAACTTCTATTATGGAAATGGGACATGATAAATATGGACATCATCATTGGTTTTCCTTGCACTCCACAGAGTTATGATTCTATTTAGGTAATTATTGATAGGCTTACAAAATCTGCTCATTTCCTGCCAGTTAGGATGACATATTCAGCCGAGGATTATGCCAAGCTTTACATTCAAGAGATTGTTCGCCTTCACGGAGTATCATTATCTATTATCTCTGATCAAGGGGCTCAATTTACAGCACATTTTTGGAAATCTTTTCAAAAGGGTCTAGGCACGTAGGTAAATCTTAGCACCGCTTTTCATCCACAAACTAATGGACAGGTAGAGCATACTATTCAGATAGTTGAGGATATGTTACATGCTTGAGTGCTAGATTTTAAAGGAAGTTGGGATGATCATCTACCTCTTATTGAGTTCGCTTATAATAACAGCTTCCAAACTAGTATTCAGATGGCCCCTTACGAAGCACTATATGGGTGGAAGTGTAGGTCGTCGATCGGTTGGTTCGAGGTCGGGGAAGTAGAGTTGCTAGGTCCTAATTTAGTCTAGCAAGCAATGGAAAAGGTAAAACTTATTAGAGACCAGCTGCGTACAGCACAAAGTCGACAGAAGTCTTATGCAGATGTTCGACGACGAGACTTAGAGTTTGATGTAGAAGATTGGGTTTCCTAAAAGTATCGCCTATGAAGGGCGTCATACGATTTGGAAAGAAGGGGAAGCTCAGCCCCAGGTATTTTGGACCGTATAAGATTATTCGGAGGATTGGTAAGGTGGCGTACGAGCTTGATTTGCCTTCAGAATTGGAAACAGTCCATCCTGTGTTTCATGTATCTATGTTGTGGAAGTGCATTGGAGATCTTTCACGTATTATGCCCATGGAGGATATTCACATTGCTGAAGACTTATCTTATGCAGAGGTACCAGTAGCTATTTTAGATCGGCAGGTAAAAAAGCTTCGAACTAAAGAAGTGGCTTCTGTGAAAGTGTTATGGCGAAATAACAACAACAAGGAAATGACCTGGGAAGCTGAGGAGGAAATGAGGAAGAAGTACCCCTACCTATTTACGACTTAAGGTAAGTCACATTTAAATAATTGGCAATTATTTCTTTACAACAACTTAGTTGGATTTTAAATGACTTGAAAGTGTAATTTAAATTTCTTATTGCGAGATAGCTATACGAAGCCTAGTAGTTAGAATCTTCAGAATTTGATTTATGCTTTGCAATGTAACAAATACAGCCTTGCAAATAACGTATTAGCGGAAAAGAAATGAAACCAAGGAATTGACTTGACACATTCGCGGACAAATGTTCTTAAGGGGGGAGACTGTGAGACCCCATGTTTTTTTTCTCTTACGTAATATACGTAACGTGGCGTTGTTATATTAGGTATATATGATTGGGTATAGCACATTGGGAGAATAAGAATGAAAATGTGTGGTAATATCAAGGAAGTAAACTAAAGTTGTAGGTCAAAGGAATCCCTTAAACAAAGGTTCGTGGTTAAAGAAATGGCTCGGGTGGCACCCCGCGCGTTCAGAAGGTTTAAGTTAATTTACACATGTGGGATAAGACCAAGAGTGTCTAATATGCTAAGAATAATGTGTTATGAGGTATTATAATATCACACTGGTCACATGTTATGTTTTGGAATCAAGCAAGTTGCGAAATAAAGGTCGGTAAAAGTTATCGTAAATTTCTCTAATAAATTTTCTTAATTTTTGGTCAAATGTATCAGATCATTTCTCCCAATATATAAAGAGTTATGGGACCCAAAACCTATTGAATCGAAGGTCTACGAGTCTAGTTTGCAACCAAAAAAAACCTCAATCAATCCGACATTGTAGTAAAAGGTTATGACTGTTTTATCGCGGACTGTCCAGGCTGAAACCGAGTCGCGAACCGGGTCGGGTCAAACAAGTAGTATAAGTCAGCAAATTCGACTTTTCAGACCTAAAACCATTTCATTTTCATCCTAAAACAGTAAGAAAACTGAAGATAAGGTTCCATGGTGTTCTTGAGTGATTAAAGTGTGTTTTTAACGATTTTTACTGTTAAAGTTTGCCCTCGTGTCTAGAAACACAATCTCTACACTTTGCAATCGTTTTCCCCTTTTATTAGCTGTGTTTGGAGCTATTCTTGGAAGATAGGAGTTTGTTGTTCTTGCTGGTTCTTCAGGATTTATACTTGGTTTTCCAAGGTAATCATCTTGGGACTCTTTTATGATCGTTTTTACAAAGTTCTACAGACGTTTCGTCAAGTTAAGGTCATATGGCAAAATCTGCCGATTTAAACTCAATTACGAACTATTTATAGGTGCGTATAAGCTTCATATATATAGGGTTTCGAATCTTAGGACGTAAGGAACAACTTTCGTGAAGGAACTACAGGCATTCAGACGTTCGTTGGAGAGGTATGTTAAGGCTAAACTCTGTCCTTCCTATTAGCACGAATTCTAGGAAATTCCTAAGACGTCAAATGTGATATTTTATTATTCTATTGCTAGAAAGACCTTATGTGAAAGGTATTGCGATCGTAGATGAAGTATTTTCATGATGCTATTAGGTTTATATTCCACTCGTTCGGTTAAATAAGGTATTCGACATCTATATATGTCATTTGTTCGGCTTTCTTAACTATATGTCTATATATGTGAATTCTTATTCGTCTTTGGGTTGTGTGACTAGAAAATAAAGGCATTTAGTATTTGCGATCAGTCCTTCTCCCTTGTTAAAGTGTATCTTAAAATCTCTAAAGTGACACGTCGATTTCCAAAAATCTCAAATATAATTTTTATGTTTAAACTACTAAAACACTTGATTATTGAAATACTTTCTTTTACTAAATATCAAGAAATCAAGTATAAGGACTAAGTGAAGCACCTTAAGCTTTTTATGAACATATTCAGAGTTAAGTTATCTTTCTAAAAGTCTAGTTAAGTTTTCAAGCTTACTCAAAAGAAAAAGAAAACATATGAGGTTCCACGAGACAATTGTATGCGATACGAAGATGATTATGAGATTATGAGAATAAGATTACCGATGAGCCAAGATTGGCTAAGTTCTTGTTATGGCCTATTATGTGCATTCAAAGTTCATATCATACATGACATATTATGCATGAACTTCGAGCTATAATCGGAGGTAAGGGGCCTATTTGCCCGAAAAACTATATATATTGTACAGATGACCACATGTTGGCAATATGATACCTGTTA
The DNA here is from genome assembly GCF_000715075.1 of Nicotiana tabacum. Classification (NCBI taxonomy): domain Eukaryota; kingdom Viridiplantae; phylum Streptophyta; class Magnoliopsida; order Solanales; family Solanaceae; genus Nicotiana; species Nicotiana tabacum. The sequence continues at coordinate 156,164,559 of NC_134090.1, read as the reverse complement.
GCTACTGGAAGAGACCGCCATTGCTAGCATTTGGTTGGGTATGTCATGCATTTGCATCAATATATATGTATTCACGACATACGATTACACGAGCATACCATGCATATTTGATTACTATGAGATTGGATGTTGTCCATGGAGGCTATCAGAGTTTCAGTGTCAAGTGGTATCTCTAATACTTTTTTTTTACATCAGCTATGTATGATTCTACTTTCTCCCTTACATACCAGTACATTTTTATTCGTACTGATGTCCCGTTGCCTGGGGACACAACATTTATGTTTCGTGCGTGCAGGTCCAGGTAAGGACTCTAATCGACCCCTCCGCTAGGATTTCGAGGTTCAGTTGTGAGTTGGTAAGCTCCACCTCTTCCTGGAGCTTTCATAGGATGGTTACTTTTGTTGTACAGTTTGGGTATAGTCTGGGCTTTGTCTCGACAGTGCTTCTGACACTCTTAGAGGCTATTGTGGACACAATATTCTGGGTTTCTTTTTGCAGCTTTCAGTCTCCAGCCCATAGGCTTGACATTTATATATATGTGTGTAGGCATGTATGTCTCCAATCGCGGCCTTGTCGGCCAGCTAGTACTTTATTATTTTGGCTCATCTATCTTTGTTTATATGGCTTATTGTTATTGGGGTCATGACCTTAATAGTCCAGGCTTAGTATTTCAGATGTTGTGCTGCCCAATCTGTTGGGCCCCCAGTTTAGTTAGCTAGTATGTCTAATGGCTAACTCGATTGAATACAGTATCGAGTGCCAGTTGTGCCTCCCCTAGTTTGGGGCGTGACAATATTTTTTTGAATATACAATAATTGGTAATCATATATGTATAACTAATATTATAAAAATAATTGATAAATATTTTCTGAATTAATAATATTTAGTTTAGTTAATTATAAAAACTAAAAAAATATGTTTTGTAAGAACATCATAGAATGCATGTTTGATAAAATAAATTAATATTTATAAATATAATACTATAATATTATTCAAATGTTTGACAAAACTAATCTATCAATTCTAACTAAAAAAAGAACAACATGCAATGGGAAATAGCAAGTCAATACTACTAAAATAAGTAAATTGGACCCATAAATATAACACAATCTCAAAATCCAAAAAAAAATGTTAAACATATGTCAAATTCCAACATAATAAAAATAACTTATGTAATGACCCGACCGGTCGTTTTGAGCTGTAGTGTGTCATTCGATGGTTTGAGGCCTTGAGTAGTTTCACTTCATGGTTTATGACTTGTACGCGTAGTTGGAATTGAATTTCAGGAAGTTCAGAGTTGATTCAGATGGAAAATTCTCAATTCGGAAGCTTTAAGTTGGAAGAGTTGACCAAGGTTTGATTATTGAGTAAACGACCTTGGAAGTAGGATTTGAAGGTTCCAATAGGTTCGTATGATGATTTCGGACTTGGGAATATGTTCGGGTTGAGTATCTGGGGGTCCGAGAGAATTTCGACACTTATTATAGAAAGTTGGCATTTTGAAGGTTTTGGAGTTTCCAAGTGGACTTTGGTATTATCGATGTTCGTTTGGGGTCCCGAGATTTGGAATAGGTTCGTATCATTATTTCTGACTTATGTGTAAAGTTTGGCTACATTCCGGAATGTTTAAGTATTAATCGGACGTGTTCATCTAAGTTGGAATGTTTGAAAGTTAATAGAAGGATTTTGATCATCCATTCATAGTTTGGATGATGTTTGGTGTGATTTGAGGCCTCGAGCATGTTCGTGTCATATTTTGGGACTTGTTGGTGTGATTGGATGAGGTCCCGGGGGCCTCGGGTGTGTTTCAGAATGGTTTCGGACCATTTTTCTTTATTTTGTTATTGCTGGTTTCTGGTGTTTCTGGTAAGCATCGCGATCGTAGTTAAAGGGACGCGATTGCGAAGAGAAGTTGGAGTTGGGGAGGATTTTGTGCATCGCGAACGCGACAAAGGGGGTGGTCGGCTCCAACCCTATACCACTATAGAATGATAAGAGTGGTCGATGCAGCTTTTACCCGAAAGGCCGGGATCGAATCCACTGAGAGCTAATATTGGTTTGGAATTAGGTTTATATCTAATCTAGCTATGTGAGATGTTCTTAATTACACTTCTAATCATGCTTTGTTTTGGTTACTATTCTACCTTTAATCACTAATGAAGAATAAAAATAAGCTAAGTATGATATTTTTGTAAAGTTTTCTCAATTGATAAAAAGGCACTAGGGAAGTGACTTACACCTAGGTGAGTATCTAACGGGATCTAAAACTTAGGGCAAAATTGTTATAATTGGAATCATCATATAGCCATTGTCAATAACTACTCATTCTATACCTCTCGGTAGTTTGAGTGACTTTGCCCTAATTGGCTTTCTCAAGCTCAATTGGGAGTTCAAACAATGCAAGAAAAATTGGCTCAAGTCGGGTATTACTATATCTAGGTTTAACCATTTAATTGGGGCTAATCTCTTGAATGCACCCCAATTCCTTGTTGGCCCGAATTTCCTAGACTTAGTCTCTCTTTCTCAAGAAGAGCCTAAGTCAAAAAGACACAAATTAGCGTTTACAACCACCAATTCAACATTTAAAGCATAAATCAAGCCAATATCATTCACCCATAAACATTTAAGCCCTAAAATTGAAGACCCATTAAATACCCACACTAGGGTTGAGCCACAACCCTAGATAATGGGTTTAGCTACTCATAATCAAAGAAGAAATCAAATATTTAGATGAAATATAACCCATACAAAGTAATTACAAGAGAATAATGCAAGATTAATGGTTAACCAAGCTCTAAAATTACTCAAAATAACAAAAAATTGTTATTTATGTATTCCTCTCACAACAGATGATCTAAAAATCTGGAAAAAAACTATTTATACATAGCTAAATTTTTCGAAAAAAATTGCCCCTACGGAGGTTCCGCTGACAGCGGAAAATAGGCTGCCTCAACGCTTGGACTGCTGATAACTAGGGATTTTAACGTGTTTCATGCTCTTTCTTGGTTACGCTTTGATTATAAATTGTTACAAAATAGTCCAAAAAGGCTCATAAGTTGTACTTGATTGCAGGTTTGATCGACAAAGTGACAAGATGTCAAAGATCAGCTCAAAAGGAGTGAAACCTGCACAAGTACCAAAGACAAGGCAAACTCAGGACAAACAGGCCTAGTGAGGTCACACTATATTTTGTGCGGTCCGCACTAGGGAGATTCAGAGAACTGACAAATCAAGTGTTAAAATAGTGCGGCCGCAGTGGAAATTGTGCGGTCCGCACTGAAGGCTCCGCGGCCGCACTACCATAATGTGCGGTCCGCAGAGGCGGAGGTCAGAGAAATGAAAATTGCCAAGGTCCATATTTGCGCATCTGCAGTCATGTTTGTGCAGACCACATTAGAAAACTCCGCGACCGCGGTCCATTTTGCGCGATCCGCGGACCCTGAGTTCAGAGAGATGAAATTGAAGAGTCAAGAGCCTAGTGCGGCTGTAGTCCATTTTGTGCGGTCCACACTGACCCCGCAGAGGAATTTTTGTCCAGTTTTTCCAGCTTAGTATAAATAGAATCTTTGTCCATTTTTAGTTCATCAGCTATTTTCTGAAAGGAGCTGCACTCGTGACAAGACCATCTGTAGCCATTTTGGGCATTTTTACTTAGTTTTTATCATTGAATGTTTGTATTTACTTTAACAATTAATTAATATGTCTTTATCTTCATCTATTTCTCTGTTTTTCTCTTCAAGCATGAGTAGCTAGACTCATTAGCTAGGGTGGCTCAACTCTAGTGTGGGTAATTGATGGGTATTGTGATTTAGGGCTAGATTGATTATGGGTGTTTGTTATTTGGTCAATTTTATGGTTTAATTTATGAATTGGTAGTTGCAAACACTGGCTTGTGCTGAGTTGACTTGGTTCTTCTTGAGAAAGAGAGCCTAAGTCTCCAAAAGTGACCCAACAAAGAATTGGGATGGACTCAAGAGAATTGATAGTCCCAATTAAAGAGTTAAATCTCGAGAGAGTAATTACCCGACTTGAACCCTAGTTGCTTGAGCAAAGTTGCCTACCCATTTGGTCTTGAGAGAGTCAATTGGGCAAAATCACTCTCTTTACCAAGAGGTGTGAGAGTGGGTAAAATCGTGCAGCGGTTATAGCATATTTCCCCAGTCATGTCAATCATGCCTTAGAAGCAATTATCCGTCAATTGGCCACCTAGGAGGATGCCACTACCCTAGTGCCTTTTTATCCATTAGATACAACTTTTAGCAATTCTCATTTAGCATAATGTAGTTGCATTTATAATTAGTAGTTGATAATAGTAGTTTGTTAAAGAAAAACCAAAAATAATTGGAAGTGATATTTGGAACGATTACACAATCTCAATCTAAGTAGATACTCGACTCCATTTCTATCTCCTTGTGAAAATCGACCCTGACCCACAAATCGGGTAAAAGCTATTGCAACCCTCTCTTCCTAGTAGTGTGGAGTAGAGAGCGATCACTTTTTGGTGCCGTTGCCGGGGAGCTAACGATTTTGGCTATCTATTTAGTTAGTTTTGTGTATTGTTCTTCTTTTCTTCTTTGTTACTTACTTGTTTGTGTCATTACTCAGGTATCAACATGGCTTTAAATAATGCTAATGTCCCTCTTGGAAACGTGATAGCGGGGGAAGAGGTAGATGATCTTGAGCAAGATGAGGTGCCTCTTGCACCTCAAGGTCAACGGAGAGGCCGAAATGCCAATGCTAATCCAAATGACAATATTACAGACCCTCCCCCGGTTCCTCCAAGAGTGGCTCCCAGAGTATTACCGAACCAGGGCTACGAAAGTGCTATTGTCCCACCCCGAATCCGGGCGGGCAACTTTCAGATAACCAATGTGATGTTGACCTTACTTGAGTAGCGTGGGTACTTCACGAGCGCTGTAAATCAAAATGCCTACAAATATCTCAAGGGGTTCGTAGATACATGTTGGGGGAGCAAGCAGATGAATGTATCCGAGGATGCGCTGAGATTGAGACTTTTCCCGTTCTCACTTCAGGGGAAGGCATTAGACTAGCTTGAGAGACTCCCCAACCATTCTATCACAACTTGGGATGAGTTGGTGGATAAGTGTATTGCCAAATTCTTCTCTCCTAGTCATGTGGCGGCACTTCGGGATGAAATATTGGCCTTCAAGCAAGAGCCAACAGAACCTTTGCATAAAATTTGGGAGCGGTATAGAACGATGGTGAAGGAGTGCCCAAATAATGATATGACCGAGGCCATGATCCAACAAACCTTTTATCGGGGAATAAATACTACAAATCAATGTATTGTGAACCAACTGGCCGGGGGCAATTTTATGAAGCTTTCTTATGATGAGGCATGTGAAGTACTTGATGAAACGGCGGACACTTCTTCAGCATGGCAGAGTAGAGCAAATGTGCCTCAAGGTGACCCTACGGTTATCCATTTGCACAAGGAATTGCACGACCACAAGCTGAGCTTACTACTACTATGGACCAATTGGCTAAGGCACATTTGCAACAAGTTTAGAATCCTCGCCAAGTGAATTCCATGGAGGGTGTTAGTATGCTTGTCAACAAGAGAAGGCAAAGGAGGCAACAAAATCAAGGAAATTCTGAGCAATTTGTTGATGAATATGATGGGTGTCAAAATGATGGTTATGATGATCAAAGTGAAGAGGTACAATATGTCAACAACTATCAAGGCAATATAGGCAACTCTTCAAACCAATAATGGCGACCCTAAGGAAATTGGGGCAATCAACAACAAGGTGGTGGTAATTGGACCAACAACAACCAAAATAACAATTGGGGTAATCAAAACAGCAACCAAGGCAATTGAAATGGAAATAACAAAAATTAAGGCAACAACAACAATCAAGGCGGGTGTAACAACAATGGAAACCAAGGCAACCGGGGGCAAGGTTTTCAAAGGCCCTAAATGTACCAAAAACCGAACAATCTACCCCCTTTCCCTTCTCAAGGTCCTAATTCTTCAGGTAATGATATGAGCAGAATTGAAATGATGTTAGAGCAAATGATGAAGAGGAATGCGGATTCAGATGCATAGTTAGCTTCTCAAAACACCTCTATCCGAAACTTGGAGGTGCAATTAGGCCAAATCTCTCAGTCATTGAATACTTGCCCGAAGGGTGATCTACCAAGTGATACGGTAGTGAACCCAAAGGGTGGGAACAATCATGTTATGGTTGTCACAACAAGAAGTGGGAGAGGCGGTGATGTGAAGCCTCTAAGCAAAAGCAAGTTGTGGATGACGATATTGAGTTGCAAGATGACGAAGTCCCCTTGGTAGTTGAAGATGTGGTTGATGAAAATGTGAACAGTGAAGTGAGGATTGATATTCAAGAAGTCGAGGTGGAAACCCAAAATGATGTGAACCCATCTAGGGAACCCATAATTGACATGCCGGAGCCGGTTGTGCCAAAAGCCAAGGCTCCTTTTCCAAGGCCACCTCCACCTTATCCTCAAAGGCTCGCGAAGCATAAGAATGATAATCAGTTTAAAAATTTCATTGACATGATGAAGAGCTTATCTATTAATATGACTTTGGTGGAGGCACTTGAACAAATGTCGGGTTATGCAAACTTTATGAAAGACTTGGTTACAAAGAAGCATTCTATGGATTGTGAAACTATAAAGATGACTCACCAAGTTAGTTATATAGTGCATTCAATGGCCCCGAAGCTTGAAGATCCCGGTGCTTTCACCATTCCTTGCACCATTGGGAGTGCGGATTTTGCCAAGGCTCTATGTGACTTGGGATCTAGTATCAATTTAATGCCCTACTCGGTTTTCAAAACTTTGGGTATCGAGTAACCTAGGCCAACCTCAATGAGACATCAAATGGCGGATCGATCGATGAAGCGACCTTTGGGCATTATTGATGACGTGCTTGTCCGGGTGGACAAATTCATATTGCCAGCCGACTTTGTAATTTTGGATTGTGAGGTGGACTATGAGGTTCCTATTATCCTAGGAAGGCCTTTCCTTGCAACGAAGAAGGCATTGGTTGATGTTGAAGCGGGTGAGCTCACTTTCCGAGCGGGAGATGAGAAGGTCGTCTTTCACGTGTGCAAATCTATGAAGCAACCCAACAATACTGAGGTATGCTCTTTTGTTAACCTCGTCACAGCAGTGATAATTGATGACACCAGTGCAATGATCAACGTGGAGGAGCCATTGGAATCCGTATTGTTAAAGCTTGATGTCAATGAGGATGCAAGTCGAGTGGAGTACGTGAATTCTTTACATGGAATGGGATCTTATTCTTATGAGCCTAGAAAACTGTCTTTGGATCTTGAAAACCGGAAAACTCCACCAACAAAACCATCAATTGAGGAGTCACCAGTGTTGGAGTTGAAACCACTTCCTCCACACCTCAGGTATGAATTCTTAGGCTCAAATTCTACTTTACCAGTTATTTTTTCTTCTTGCCTAACTAACATGCAGGTTGAGGCCACTTTACCGGTGCTTCAAAAGCTAAAAAGGGCAATTGGATGGACTTTGGCTGACATTCGGAGAATAAGCCCCACATTTTGTATGCACAAAATTATATCGGAGGGTGATGAAAAGCCTTCCTTGGAGCATCAAAGAGGATTGAACGAGGCTATGCAAGAAGTTGTGAAGAAAGAGGTGATCAAATGGTTGGATGCTGGGGTTGTGTACCCCATTTTTGATAGCTCATGGACTTCTCCGGTGCAATATGTACCGAAGAAGGGTGGTATGACTGTGGTGACCAATGACAACAATGAACTTATTCCTACTCGGACAGTCACAGGTTGGAGGGATTGCATAGACTATCGGAAGCTAAATAAGGTGATCCGCAAGGACTATTTCCCATTTCCATTCCTTGACCAAATGCTTGACCGTCTTGCGGGGCGTGCTTTTTATTGTTTTTTGGATGGATACTCGGGGTATAATAAAATCTTGATTGCCTTGGAAGATCAGCAAAAGACCACATTCACTTGTCCGTATGACACATTTGCTTTCTCTAGAATGTCGTTCAGGTTGTGTAATGCTCCAGGGACCTTCCAACGATGCATGATGGCTATTTTCACCGACATGGTGGAAGATATTTTGGAGGTCTTCATGGATGATTTCAGTGTGGTTGGAGATTCATTTGAAGAATGTTTGAGAAATATGGATAGTTTATTGGCCCGATGTGAAGACACAAATCTCATACTCAATTGGGAAAAATACCACTTCATGGTGGAGGAAGGCATAGTGTTGGGCCACAAGATTTCAAAGCATGGGATTGAAGTTGACAAAGCCAAGATAAAGGTAATTTCGAGGCTTCCTCCCCCCATTTCCGTCAAGGGGGTGAGGAGTTTTCTTGGGCACGCGGGGTTCTACCGGAGATTCATCAAAGACTTTTCGAAGGTAGTGAACCCCCTTTGCAAGTTGTTGGAGAAAGATGCTATGTTTGTGTTTGATGACAAGTGTATGCAAGACTTTGAACTTCTCAAGCATAAGTTGACCACCACTTCTATCATTATCGTACCAAATTGGAGCTTGTCGTTCGAGCTCATGTGTGACGCAAGAGACGTTCCGGTTGCGGCTATTTTGGGTCAAAGGGTTAACAAAATGTTTCATCTGGTGTACTACGCAAGCAAGACCATGAATGAGGCTCAAAGGAACTATATAGTTACCGAGAAAGAGTTGTTGGCTATAATGTTTGTAATGGAAAAGTTTCGACCATACCTTCTGGGGGCCAAAGTTATAGTGCATACCGATCATGTCGCCCTTAGGTACTTGATGACAAAGAAAGACTCAAAGGCAAGATTGATGACATGGGTGTTACTACTCTAAGAGTTTGATCTAGAAATTGTTGACCGGAAAGGTAGTGAGAACCAAGTGGCGGACCACTTGTCCCGTTTGGAGGAGGAGGGGAGGCCTTGTGATGGCCTTGAGATCAACGATTCATATCCCGAGGTGAGGCTGAGGCTGATGATGAAGTTGTAGGTGAGGCTGTCCATGTGACGAAGTTGTAGGTGAGGCTGAAGCTGATGACTCACTACTCTCTGCTGAGCCATCAGATGACTTAGAAAAAGCAGGAGAAGTAGGAGAGGCTGGGGGTGTAGACTCATCTGTCAAATGAAATCTCCCCGGGAAGTCTGGTACATGTGTGGGCACTGAGTCACCCTCTGAGGCCTGATCACTTCCAACTCCGCACTACTAATAAGTAGTAAGAGAGGGTTGCAATAGCTTTTACCCGATTTTGGGTCGGGATCGATATCCACGGAGAGCTAGAATTGGAATTGTGTATCTATCTAGTTTAGGATTGCGTATATGTTCCAAATTGCACTTCTATTCATTTTCGGGGTTTTCCTTATAATTATACTATTATCAAACTACAAATTATAAATGCACGTAGATTAATCTAAGAGTTAATATTGCAAGTTGTATCAAATGGTTTAGAAGGCACTAGGGTAGTGACTTTTGCCTAGGTGGTCAATTGACGGGTAATTGAATCTAAGACATGATTGACATATTTAGGGAGTATGATATAACCGTTGCATGATTTTACCCACTCTACACCTCTCGGTGGGTCAAGTGATTTTGCCCAATTAACTTTTTCAAGACCAATTGGGTAGGAAAATTTGCACAAGCAACTAGGGTTCAAGTCGGGTATCACTCTCTCGAGGTTTAACCTTTTAATTGGAACTATCAATCTCTTGAGTACATCCCAATTCCTTGTTGGATCAGTTCCGGAGACTTAGTCTCTCTTTCTCAAGAAGAGCCCAAGTTAACTAAGCACAAACTAGTGTTTGCAACCACTAATTCAGTAATAAACCATGAAATTGATCAAAATACCAAACACCCATAGTCAATCTAGCCCTAAATTACAACACCCATCAATTTCCCACATTAGGGTTGAGCCACAACCCTAGATAATGGGTCTAGCTACTCATAATTGAAGAGAAAAATAGAGAAATAGATGAAGATAAACACATATTAATTAATTCCTAAGTTAAATACAAAGATTCAGTGATGAAAAGTAAGTAAAATTGCCCAAAATGGCTACAAGAGTCGTTCCTACGAGCGCAACTGCTTCTAAAAACTATCTGATACCCTAAAAATGGAAAAAGGATCTATTTATACTAAGCTGAAAAATCTGGACAAAAATGGCCTTGTGGGGTTAGTGCGGACCGCACAGAATGGACTGCGGCCACACTAGGACTCTTGGCTTCAAAATCCAGCTCTCTGAACTCAGGCTCCGCGGACGCCGTGGTGACTTCTAGTACGGTTTACACAAAATAGACTGCGGATCGCATTGGCTTGAAAGCTCCAAACAACAACTTCTTTGAACCTTGGCTCTGCGGACCGAACAGAATGGTAGTGCGGCCGCATGGACTCCAGTGCGAACCGCACTAAATCTAGTGCGGCCGCATTTCCTTTTAGCCTGAATACCTTCTCTCTGAACCTCCTTGTGCAGACCACACAAAGTGGTGTGCGGCCGCACTAGCCTTGTTTTTTTCCTGAGCTTTGTTTTTTCTTGGTACTTGTGCAAGTTTCACTCCTTTTGAGATAATCTTTGACATCTTGAAACTTTATTGATCAAACATGCAATCAAGCACAACTTGTTAGCCTTTTGGGACTATTTTGTAGGAATTTCTAATCAAAGCATAAGTAAGAAGGAGTATATAATACGTCAAAATCCCTAGTTATCAACTCCTCCAAACTTAATATTTTGCTTGTCCTCAAGTAAACAAAATAAGACCCACCCCTTAAGGGAAAATCCAAGAAATTTTCAGCTGTCCTAAAGCAACCTCAACTAGCATCAATTAGGACTAATAATTTTCCTCAATACAAATGAATCATTAACAACATTAACCCTTAGAAACACCATGGATTAAGTGCGACACAAGAGCATCAAGAGTTGACTCAACACATCAAAGAACTCTTTCAATTACTTTGGTCATTGTGGAACCCAAACTCACACATCCTCAACTCTCCCTAAGCAAACCTCACCTTTAGAATATTGGCACGAAAAATGAGGTTAATAGAAATTCACTCATCTCTCTCAAGAAAAAGTCACAAGTCCGGCTCTAAGTACCATATGCTTGCCACTTATGTGAGTATCCACTAATGTAAGCTTCATTCAACTCAAGATCATATAGGGCTTTTGTGGAGACATTGTGAAGGCTTTTGGCTTAGGGTAGGAAATGTTTTGGTCTAAATATGTTCCATCTTCCCTTAAGCACATCTTTTGATTCATTTGGCACACATTCACTTGACTCTTTGAGTCATTTCACTTCTTTCTAAGGGGTTAGAGAGACACATTGTCACTCTTTCTTATGCATTTCAAACTTTTTCTCCTTTTTCAACTTTCCACACCTTTCATTCTTTTGTTTTTCTTGAATCCCTTTTTATTCTTTCTCACATTGAACATTCTTTTTGTCTTTTTGCTTTTCTTTCTTTTTTATTGCCTTTCCTTTTCTTCATTTTTGTGCCCTTTTACCACTTTGTTACAATTCTCGTCTCTCCCCCCAAACTTATACTTTTGCCATGTTCTAAAGGAAAGATTGGGTGCCAAGAGAGGGTATCTTTTAGAATGGGTATAGGCTTGTGTCATGGTTCTTGAAAGAAAAAGGTCTAAGGCTCAAAAGGGTAGACTAGGGATCTTATCATTGGTAGGCTATGGAATTGATCAAGCTGTCATTTGGAACAAGGAGAGCCTATAATCATGTCTCAAATCAAAATTCACTTAGGATTTTGCATCAACAAAAATTGAGGGCAAGTTCTAGACCAATGGCTCGGGACTTGAACTTGTAATTGAAATTACTCACCACATAAGCTAAGGGATTTCTAAAGACATAGAGTCGGGGGACCACAATGACCTTAGATACAATTTGAGCATACAATGGTCCCGAAAAACCACTTGATGATTATCGGTCAACACAAAAGTCTCAAGGTCACGACTTTCACCATCCTAAACACAATAATTTGTTTTTGACCATAAGATCAAAGGCAAATATGCTAGGCCCAAGTGAAACTTTGCTTGAGGCATCTTTAACTACTAACTATCAAAAACAAAAAAATGAACTCAAACCCTTAAGAAGGTTGTCACGCCATCTATCATTGGGAAGAGCCACCCGGTTCACACAACACTCCACCTTTGGAAAGAACCGTGGCATTAAGAAAACCAAAGGCTTATTGTAAACGTACAAAACAAAACAAAAAGCTACGAACATAAATAAGAAGCTAAGAATGAAAAATTTGCGGAAAATAGAATGAATATATACAAGAGGGGATTTGAATATATAATAGATGGGATGAATATGTACAATGAAATGTAATTTTATATACAGACTCAAAGTAAAATACAAGTGCGATAAATGTAACAAAATATCAAAATTATATACAGACCAAAGATGAAAAATCAAGAAAGCATAAAAATGTATCAAATATATATACAATCATCTGAATGAAAAGTAGGGCCTACCCCCTCAAATGAAAGCTGACATTGTCCCCAATGCCAACTAGCTAAATTAAGCATCAAAAGATAAGAGAAAAAGGATATAGAAAACTCCCTAAGGCCCGTCTATCTGCATAGGGTCATGTGTGGTCCCTGGGTCCTCTGTGTTCTCGGGAACCTCAGACTAGTTCCCGGTGGCCTGCTGCTCTGCTATTGGGACCTGGGCCTAGACCTGGACAAGCACTGGAGCAGGTACACCCTGTGACTGACTGGGGGAAGTCTCCTATGGGTCTACTAGCTGAATGACTACATCATCAGCTCGAGGGATCATCCTATTCCTCTTGGGAGGCCTCTGTGACTACTTTTCCTGTGTATGAGCTGATGGTACTGGGTCCTCGAGCAATAAGTCTAAAGGCAGTTGGTCTACCTTCAGTCTGTCAACATCTGCTCGCAGCTCCTTCACATACTCCTTGGAGGCTCGTGTCTTCCTCAGCTTCTTGTGATCTTTAGCAAGCTCCTTCAGATCCTTGCTATGTGAATCAACTGCCTTTGTGAGCACCTCCTGAGTGTCAAGGATTTTCTTCTGGTTATCAAGTATCTCCTTTAGAGAATCCTCTTTCGACTGTGGACCTATGCTGGCCGAGGTGCCGACTGAGCCTCAACAGTGGTGATGAGTGTGGAAAACATAGATGACGCAGTCTGCATCCAGTTGCTGATACTAAGAAGTGTCTGGCTCAGTCGGTGGGCAGTGATAGGATGGGCCCGGGAGGATGGAATCTCCGGGCCTACTGATGTGGATGGGCCAGGACGAATGGTTGTGGATGTGGATGGACCGGGAGGGATATCTTTGGAGGTGGAGGTCGGCTCAGTAGGATCCACTACCACAACTGGCTCATCAGACTGGCCAGTTGGAGCAGAAGTTATACCTTTGAAGTTCTTGCTCTTGGGGTTGTCATCCCCCTGCATGTTGTACCAGGAAAACGGGGCTTTCGCTTGACCTTGATGTCATAGGGCCTATTGTCCACTTTCAGGTCCCGGAAGTACTCAGTGAGAAAACTAGAGAATAAATAGTTTTCGTCATGCTCAGCACCCACTATAGTAATAATCTGGGACATCACATTCCCCACATTTATGGGGTACCCCGCCATAACAGAAGCAACCAACACAGCCCGGTGGAGGTAGGGAGTTTTCATGAGGTAGGGTGCAATTATAGCTTGAGAGTGAAAAGATCGAAAAGGGTAAAAGGCTTCATGATCTCATATTTATAGAAAACACCCTGGGACCTATAATACTTACCTGGCGCGGCCGCGGAAAATCACTGAGGTTTGCGCTTTTGACGAACAAAAGGGCTGCCTTATTGAGACTACCGCTGAGAGCGAAAAATGGAATGCGTCCGCAGAAAAGCACCACTGACCGTGAAAAATGTACCGCGGACGTGGATGAAACTTCAAAGAAGTCTCATTTTAGACTTTTTAATCCCGCGTCCGCCATCAAATTACGCCTCCGCGAACTGGCCACCACTGACCGCGAAAAATATACTGCGGATGCGGATGAAACTTCAGAGAAGTCTCATTTTGGACTTTTTAATCCTGCGTCCGCATTAAATTACGCCTCCGCGAACTGGCCACCACTGACCGCGGAAAATGGAGCGCTATCAACGGTCCAACTTCAGACTGTTGCAAAAACATTTCAACTTAGTCATGCACTACATCAAACATTCCTACACACATCTCACAACCAGTTAGTTCAAAACAAATTCTACACTAAGAAGAAAATCAAAAAGAAGAAATACGCATGGGTTGCCTCCCAAGAAGCACCTGATTTAATGACGCGGCATGATGCAGGCTACCATCAATCATTTGAGATGGATCATTGTCACCACGTGGCTGTCATCAAACTTGCCAAGATAGTGCTTCACTCTATGCCCATTAACTCTGAAGATTTCACCATTTACGTTTTTCAAATCAAGAGCACCAAACGGAGTTACAAGCACCACCTCAAAAGGTCCACTCCATTTTGACCTGAGCTTTCCCGGAAACAATCGTAACCAGGATTTGAATAGGAGAACCAAGTCACCTTCCTTGAATTCCTTTCTATGGCATACTTGTCATGTAAGTACTTCATCTTGTCCTTATACAAGGAAAAGCTGGAATAGGCATGAAATCAGAACTCATCAAACTCATTGAGTTGCTCTACCCAGATATTTGGTGCAACATCCCATTCAAGATTTAACTTTCTCAAAGCCCACATGGCCTTGTGCTCTAACTCAACTGGGAGATGGCAAGCTTTCCCAAATACCAACCTGTATGGAGACATACCAATCAAAGTCTTGTAAGCAGTCCTATAAGCCTACAAAGCATCATCCAGTTTCTTTGACCAGTCAGTCTTATTTGCATTTACAGTCTTTGACAATATGCTCTTAATCTCCCTGTTGGAGACCTCAACTTGCCCATTAGCCTGAGGATGGTAAGGGGTTGAAACCTTGTAATTGACACCATACTTTGCAAGCAAAGTGTTAAATGCCTTAATGCAGAAATGAGAACCCCCATCACTGATGATTTCTCTAGGAGTGCCAAATCGAGTAAAGATATTCTTCTTGAGAAAATCCACCACACTCCGGGCCTCATTGTTGGGTCAAGCCACAGCCTCAACCTATTTGGAAACATAATCAACGGCCACCAGAATGTATGTGTTGCCACATGAACTCACAAAAGGTCCCATGAAGTCAATGTCCCACATGTCAAATATGTCAACCTCAAGAATATTGGTAAGAGGCATTTCATCCTTCTTTGAAATTCCACCTGCTCTCTGACACTCATCACATCTCTTCACAAGCTCACCCGAATCCTTGTACAATGTAGGCCAATAAAAACCATATCTAAGCACCTTTGAAGTTGTCTTCGCCCCACCATGATGACCACCATAGGGAGAGGAATGACAAATATCCAGAATACTCATTGCTCCTCTTCCGGAACACATCTACGGATCACACCATCATTACAAATGTTGAACAAATATGGCTCATCCCAGTAGTAGTCCAAGCTATCCCGTTTAAGCTTCTTCCTTTGGTTAGAAGAGAGCTCACACGGAACAATACCGATCAAAAGAAAGTTGGCAACATCCGCTAACTAAGGCATGATATTCACAGATATAGAGAGGAGTTTCTCATCAGGGAATGAATCATTAATTTCGAGGCCATCACGGGGCCTCCCCTCCTCCTCCAAGATGGACAAGTGGTCCGCCATTTGGTTTTCACTCCCTTTCTGATAAACAATCTCAAGGTCAAACTCTTGAAGCAATGGAACTCATCTCATCAATCGAGCCTTAGAATCCTTCTTTGTCATCAAGTAGTGGAGTGTTGGATGGTCAGTATGAATTATCACTTGATACCCATGAGATAAGGCCTAAACTTCTACATTGCAAACACAATTGCCAACAACTCTTTTTCCGTCACCGTGTAATTAACCTGAGCATCATTCATTATTTTGCTTGCATAATACATCGGGAGAAACATCTTGTTTACTCTTTGACCAAAGACCGCTCCTACTGCGACATCACTCGCATCACACATGAGCTCAAAAGGTAAGCTCCAATTGGGTGTGGTAATAATGGGAGTGGTTGTCAATTTGTACTTGAGAAGTTCAAAAGCTTTTATGCATTCCTAATTAAACATGAACTTGGCATTTTAAGCACGTGATTTTTGCCCTATATGAATTACTCTCATAAATTCAGAACAAAATAATCTCTTTTCATTATTTGCAATTTTGTGGATTCTCGTAGCATTTTTCTGTTAATTGTTTGCATTTTTGTTGGTGCAATTTAATTAGTGAAAATACAAAAAAATATCTTGCATTCGCATTTAGGCTTAATTTTACATTTTAGGATTAATTAGAAAATTAATTGTTGCATGAAATGGGTAAATCACAAAAAATAGTTTAATTTGCATTTTTAATTTTAACTTTGATTTTGAGTAGCTTTCTTTCTAAATTTAGTTTTTAATTAATTGAGGTAATTATTAGTTGGAGTTAATTAATTCAATATGGTAGGATAATTTGATTAGGAATTAATTTAGGTTTTATTTTTAATTTTAATTTTATTTAAAATAAATTAAAGGAAAAATTGGAAAAAAAAGGAATTCAAGAGATAGAGTTGGGCTACCTTCAGTTAAAAATGCCCAGGCTCAAAGACATTTCCCCCGAAATCCGGCCCAAACCCACGCCCTTACCCGAACCAATCCCCTCACTCAACCCAAACGACCACATTTTAAGTTAAATCAGATCGGAGCCGTCGAACCCCCGATCGGAGCCGTCGAACCCAAGATGGGGTGGGTATATAACTGTCCTAATCTCACTACCCCCCCAAACCCCCGTCTCTCATCTCTTTCATTTCCCTTCCAAAGAACCCCCATGAAACCCTAGCCCGCCGCCCCTTTTCTATACCACTTAGAAGCCCGGCGGCGCAGCCCTAACCATCTCCGTTCACCACCAAAACAACACCCCATGACCCCCTCACTCCTCTCTTTCTAAATCCCGGACTAATTTCTCTCGAACATGCCCCGAGCTCGTCGAATCTTAAGTTGAAAGTGAAACCTAAAAATGTCAAACTCCAGAATCGGTAGATTTGGTATTGATTAAGACCAAAACGGACCTTGGTCATGTGTATTCATCTGAGAACATGTGATTGAGGCTCTTTTCGGTCGAACTCGAGGGTTTGAGGAAGAGCTGCAAGGCTTGGCCAGACCGTTAGGTATCTTTACATTTCTGTTGGCTCTTCTCTTGTATTTTTCTGGCTTTTAAAGTCGTCCTGCTTCATCTCGTTTCTGTGTTTGTATTTCTGCTTCTTCATAGCATGTCTGTTGTTATGCATGCACGACCCGTTTGTTAGTCAACATAATTATCTGGCTGTTTGTGTAAAATGGGGTGAATCATTTTCTTTTACTCTTTTGGGTTTTGGGCTTTGGTTTAAAAGTTCCTGTGTAACAACAGGGTTATAGGGGGTAATTTGGGTAGTCTACTTAGGGGAATCTTTGTTCAACTGTTTGGGAAGCTTCTAGGAAGCTGAAGAGGGGATTGCATTGCAAAAACTGAATTAGAACTAGGGGTGTCTAACCTAAAATGGAAATTTAAAAAGGGTCGAAGTACAAATCTGTTGATTAGTTAGGTTGCCCTACTTTCTTGCCTATAAAGGCAACATTTCTTGCATTGAAAGGCAGAGGGAAGAGACCTAAGAGCTAAAAAGGCAGAAAAGAGAAACGGCTAAAAATTTGAGTGAAAGAGACTGTTCTATTGAACCTCATCAATGATTTTTTTTTAATTTCTGAAAACAATAGATACATGTTTTATGATTTTAAATGGATTGACATTGTGTTTTGAGAAGTTTTAGTGGTTCAAGCTTGTTGAGGTTCACTGTTCCATTGGGTTTTTGAGCTGATTTTATGGTTCTAATTGCTGAATCTGGGTTTGATTATGGGCTAGAAATGAGTTGAAAATTATTTTGTTGTTTGGGTCTTGGGTTGAAATCACTGCATTATAGTTCATTTTTACTGGTTTCGAGTTGTTTCCTTCCTAGAATTTTCTATTGTTTTATTGGCTCCGTGAGTTGATTTCACTGCTCAACTAGTTGAATCTGGGACTGTCATCTGTTGTTGTTTACTTGCTGACTATTCACCTCTATTCTTCTTTGTGCAAACTCCAGGTACATGCTCTGAAACCTGCATAATGTGATCTTCAAGTTGAAAGTGAAATGAAAAATGTAAGTCGAAAGTTTGATATTCAGTCGTGTGTGTTGTTTATGTGCTAAGCTCGATATTCAAATCTTCTTCTCTATGAAAATCTTTGCTTGTCATTCCAAATGCTAATGTTGTTTAAAGTTCCTATGCACCTAATGTATACAACGTATAGATCCTGTTAGTTAGATTTAGTAGTGGCTTATTTAGCTTGAATGGATGCTTCGATTACTGAAATCACACAGATGTTATTACTGTTGTAGATGCAGGATTGGTATTGCCCTTTTAGTAGTTTGTTAGGAAAACATTTTTGGTTATAAGAGTTTAATTCTTGTCACTCCTGAAGCATGGGAACTATTAAGGATTAATTGTAGGCTATATGGTAGCATAGTATTGATTTTCAGGTGTTAATGAGGCTTACTATTATGTTTGATCACCTAAGGGAAAGCAGGTTCTAATGATTGTCTCATCTGGAAATATTAGTTTTAAAATTTGAGTTTGATGTTAGTTGGTATGTTCTTATTTTAAATGATTGGTCTGAAATCAGCATTGGACCATTTTAAGCCATGGATTTGAGTAAAATGAATAATGGAATTGTGGGCAGTACTCACTCGTTTGTGGGTTTGAGTTTTGGATTTGCATTCTTCACTAAGACTACATAAATGTCAAAAAGGTCGGGATAGAATCCCTTCATACCAAACAATATACATCTAAATCACACTAACCAAACAAGCAACTCTGAAGTAAATGGAGCGCACCAACATCTTCCGCTGAGCTGATTGCCTACTTGGAGGGATCTCGACCTATCTATTGGGACATGCGGGCATGAAACGCAACATCCCCAGGCAAAAGGGATGTCAGTACGAATAATGTACCGAGTATGTAAGGCACATAAGTAAGTACATAAGAGACATGGAAGAAATATAGAGTACAAGACTAAACCTGTAGGTCTAAATAACTTTGTAAATCATAAATTACTTTTAACATCATGCATATGAGTATAAATGGCATGTCGTGCATAGGTACGTGTTTCATAACATCATCAGCCTCTGAGGGCATCCCATCACATCATATTGGCCATTGTGGGCAAAATCATCAACGTATACTAGCTGATCATCGTCTCGGCCACTGTGGACAATATCATCAACATATACCAGCTGATCAGGTGGTGGTGCGTATATAATGCCATAACCCTTCCCATATCACATATACATATACATACATATATACGCGAATATAACGCCGTTTGAATCATATCTCAGCCATTGTGGGCAACATCATCATCATATACCAGCCGATCAGGTGGTGGTGTGTATATAACGTCGTAACCTTTTCCCATATCCCATATATATACATATATAAGGCCATCTAGTCATGGGTCAATACACATGAATGCAATGCATGAAAAGTACGTTAATAAAATCTTTCGGAATTGTCATAAGACCATTTTGCCTTTGAGTAATATCATAAAGTAACCTCTTTTCAAATTTCGTATTTTTCTGAGACCCATGAATAGATGATAAATATTATGACACATGGAAATTCAAGACCATAGATATTTCTAATACTTCTATGAATAGAGTCATTCATGGAATTTGTGCATTTGCACGTTTCGCTCGTATCGTATGGATCATGCCAAAAGAAAAAAGGGATAGCCTTAACTACATGTTCCCAGAATTATTTGACCGAGTCTACTTCTGCGAAATATGGACGAAATTCTGCTTTGAAGCTCTCGAAAATCAGAAATAGAATTGATAGCTCTTTGAAATTAAAACGTTGGCAAAACTTAAATTGATGAACGGATTTTTTATGAATGAAGCTAGCTTTTGAAAATGGAATCTAATACTGTTTTTGCGTTTTCTCTTTGAACCCAAAGATAAAATGAATTATGATAATTGATGTCAAAGACATAATGTCTTTTTGAAACCCAACACCAAAGTGCTTTAAGTTTTGTTTTAATAAGACTTGATCTGCCACCTACATATAATTTGATATGAGTCATTCCTATGTAGTGGCCTTTCTGCCATGCGGGTGGGGTGGTTAGTTAATTAAATTTTATCCACTTATTAGTTAATCGGGTAATGTCCTGTTACCCGGTAATTAACCAATTACCCAAAAAATTGAGAATTATTCCCACTTACTTAAAATATTACTCACTTTTCATATACCTTATATGCCTTACTATTATGGTCATGTGGTACCTTGTATGGTACTAATCCATAATTACCGCGTATTTTAGCTTGAGCCGTATTTTATCCCAAAATACCAAATTTCAACGAAATTCATTCTCTTCGACTTGCTTCCCTTCTCACCTTCACGAATTTATTCTTCACTTACAATCCTTATAATTTCCAAATAATCTTTTCCTTGGACTGATGTCAATTACCTTATGACAAATTCAACATAAAATAACGCAGGGTGCAACACTGTCGTAACTTATTACTTCGAAGCGTAACATCACCGTAATGTAATATTGTTGAGTAGAACACTGTCGTAACTTAATACTGCTGCACGTAATATCATCGTAATATATTACTGCAGAGGGTAACATTATCGTAATATAATACTGCGGGACGTAATATTGACGTAATATTACGGGGTGTAACATGGTGATAGCCGTATCGAAGGTCAATCTTTGACTAATGCTCTTATCATTTTCTTAAGTTATATCTTCAAAATACTTTAGAACTTTCCTTGCCATATAGGCGATTGTTCTGTGAATAAGTCCAAAGTCTAGGGCATTGCCCCCTTAGGTCTCCTTCTCACCCTACAATTTGTAGTCAAAATCTTTCCAATCTCGTAACTGTTGCTACCTTTCATCATGTAGCCAATACGATTTTGACCTTTTAAGTGTGCCTAATCTCTAGGCTTCATATGTAGAGCTTGATAACATGTCCTATTGGGCATCTATGAGTATACTGAAGTTCTTTGCTCGGTACTTTGTTGAATTCACAAAATTTTTTATATCTCATCGCATAGGTCCGTTAAACCATCCGTATGAATTTACTGCCATAACTCTTACTTTAATTTATCGTTTCTGAGGTTTTCTACCAAATCCCAGCTTACTCTCGTTGCTCATTCCATATGTATAAATTTAAGTCTTTTGATGCTTCCTCATTACTGTTCATCTTTAGAATGACGACCTAATTTTATCTCATACTTTGTAACTTATGTTCATCCATAGTTGATTCACCTAAATATTGATCTACAATATACCAATGATAACTTAACCTTTTATGTAATATTTCTTCTAGGATTCACGTTTTATCGGGGAACGTCTGAAATGATTAGATTGATCCACCTGGGGCGATACCCTACTTTCATAGTTGTACCTCACAACATCCCAATGTGATTCACCTTGCGTGGGTTCTTTGATCGTGTCAATTCATAAGATCCGTTTCTTTTCTTCGTTGAATCATTACTCAATCGAAGACCCAAACGTCATTTTTTATCTAACACAATTACACCCTCATTCTATTACCAGGGTGGCATTCTAAATGTTATTAGTCTTGGACTCCTTTGAGTTCATTCAGGCTATAGTGAGCTTTGTATAATCTAGAGAAACCATTTGCTCTTTTTGTTTTCATGGGCTTAATCCTGAGGACTTATCCATTTTTGTTACCTTCTCACTCGCCCTTTTTTATCCTTGCTCTTGTCTTTTAGAACCTTGTCGCTTCACCATACAATGGCTTGCGACCTACACAACTCTATTTATATTACTTGCAATCTTTCAACTTGCTTGCATCATAGATTTCCTTATGTTGTTGTGGAACATCAAGCGAGACATCATATCGTCTCTAACTATCCTTTACTCTCATAATCAAGCTTTTCGATACCTAGACCATAGGCTGGAAGATATGCTACTGACGTCGCTTCTATCATTCCTGGATATTGAATCCTCGCGCTTATAAACTTCTATCCGAAGTATGGATTATTTACGATACTCCGCCTTTGAGTATCTCGTACATTGTTCACCTTTACCTTACTTATATTAAAATTTAGCATTGTATCTTCTATCTCTTTCATGACCTTCCCTCCACATAGGTATAATTCACGTCCATAACTTGAAGCTCTATTATAATACTCGCACCTCTGCTACATACACTATCCGATGGGAGCTTCGTACTGACTTCTTATGAGGCTGGTACTTCTTCTAACTGGATTTCTTGTAGAGCCATTATAGATTATGGTTGTTATGTTATTTCTCTTGAACATCTGATATTAAGAGTGATTCTGTCATGTTCTCAAGCACAACTTCTATTATTTTTCTAGGTCCAATAATCAGACTCTTGATTTACTTGGGTGATGTGATTCTTTAGCTTCATCTTCCTTCCGATCAGCCTTTATGTAGGTTTAAGCTACCCTTCCGATTTGTGGCTCATGCTATCAGTTATTACCTTAGCCTTTCATGGGCGTTATGGAATATCTATGATACAATACTTTAATAATTCAATCCTTTGTCAATGTGCTGGGCTTAATTCTTTCTTTTCGCTTATACCGGAGTCTTCTATGGTTGTATGATTGTCAACAAATATGGTTCTTGGATAATGCTCCAAAATCTTGAGTGTATCCATAACGTACTAACTCTGGATCATTGATCAAATAATTCTTTTGTTCCATCTTAGCTTTCTTTCAATGTGAGCTATTACTTTTCCTGGTCTTTCTGCCCCCTCGTTGCGTCCATACTTAGCTTATCTCAGTGCCCACACTTGCCAGAGTTTTTATACAACTCATATGATCTCGAATATTACTTTTAACTCTTTCCATTCATTAGCCACGGTAGGTGCCACTTTCCTTTGGAATGCTTACAATGTTATTGCGAGATTGTTGTTACACGACAATTTCCTCTTTAGGTCGTTGTGCTTAGGTTGAAGCGTTCTTTCTTATCTCTTCAGATAGTCTTTTGTTGTAGTACTTAGGGAGAACCCTTGACTCTCCTAAAGCTGTGAGCTTATTACGGACCTTTTCTGATGTCCTTACTTGCCTATAATCATCCGTAGTTGCTTACTTTCATGCCCTTGTGCTTGTATGGTTGCTTCTGAACTGATATTTTGACTGCCTTTCCAGTGGCACTTTTTTTTATCTCCATAATACTCATACAGTACCTTTAACTACCCCGACTCTTGTTTGAATATGTCTCAAGTATTATAATAATATTCTTTGAGGCTGAATTCTCCATGTAGGGTTCTACTATATTTATCTTACATGATCTGATGACTCGTCTATAACCCCGTGTTTATTCATAACTGGGATCTTTCCTGATCAATTACTTACTACTCGTTGGCCCATTATCATGTCAGTGTTCCTCGTAATCTTTCTTGGGTTATTTCCTTTGTCTTAACTTACGTCTCGCCCTGGCTCCTTATTTATTAATAACAGCTTGGGCATGAACCTTTACTTCCTCTCCTTGACATCGTGCTTGCGCAATATTCTTGAATCGTAGCGTATCGGTAAGATTTGGATAAGTATCATCGCATTCCTATTTCATTTATCGCATTCTTCCTTTACCATTTCATAGTCACTAAAATCACTTAATTTTAACTTAATGTCACATCACTCCATATTCCTCCCTTTAGGGGTGTACTAAGACTTGGAGCTATGACGACCTGCTTATATATGTTTTTCCTCTTCATCTTTGGCGTCCTCTCACATTATTAATGACCCTTACTCACCTTGCGGTAATCCTTTTGTACCAAGGATAACAAAATCCCTCGCTCGCGATGGTGACACTTAGTGTAACTGGCACATACAGTCTTTTAAGCTTAACTTTGCTCACATTGCTTGCTTTAGGGAAGTGTCTTCCTGAATGAACATCCTTTTAATTTCTCATGAACCTTTTTTATTGTCTGTCCTATTGTTGCCAGAATACGATATGAAATTCATATGATACCATCTCTTATCAACTCACTCAGTCCCCATTTCATGTTTAGTTTATCTTGTTTACCAATCCATACGGGCTTCTATTACTCTGGGGTATAACTTTTCCTTTTGGTAATTTCGTCAGAGCTGCGAACTTATTTCTCGAAGTGAGGATATGACTTTATGGACTATATTATTTCATTGTCTCAAGGCCCTGTCATCTTTTGTTTCTTCCTTCATTTGACTATAGGTTATGTAATACTGTCATTATTTTTTTTGACCTACCATTATCATTAGTGTATCATATCTTACTCATAATGTTTCATTAACTCTCTTCTCATCTCCCGCTATTATTTCTGCATATCCCTTTTCTTGTGAAAACTTCAACACGACATTCTTTCGTTTTTAGCTCTCGTTGCTTCATTCATCGGCTCTTCAAGTTGCTTAACGTTCTCAATTTACTAGGGACATGAGCCATACTAAGGTAATATTTATCCCTTCAAGGCTTATAGTGCATGTCTTTGTAGTACTCATATCTGGCTGTACTATTTCAGAGTGCACCATCTGGTGTCTCATAAGGAGATCTATTAGCATATTTGCAATATCCTTTGGAAATGTCAACTGACACAAACAATTCATCCATCATATCTTCTTATACTACTTTTGTTACCCCCATATGGCATATCTGGAAAGGGTGTGACCAATTGTATATACCTCTGTTACTATTGAATATAACTCAAAAAGCTTATGTTCCTCTGCCTCAATTATAATGTTGTTAACCTTCATTAACTGGGTACCTCGTACCCTTTTTCACCTTGCTCCTTTTACTTGCTGAAACTTGTACTTATCTTCTTAATCTATCATTGTCCTTCACCATAAAGATGGATAGGCATTCTTGCCTTAAGGCTTCTTATCAGGAAGCTGACACCTTTCAGTACACCCATGATCTGCTAAAGATCTCATATTTACTTATCGTAAGCATGATACAAAGTCAAGTTCCTTTAATTCATAACTTACACAACAATATCTTTTTCCAACCTTCTTTCTGGATATGGGTACCGTCTTATTACGAATTGAAGTTCAGACTTGAATTCTTATAAGTGAGCTCTACCCCACGATCTAGAGTAAGAAGAAAGAGTGACAGTCCTAAATGCCTTATAGCCTCCTGCTTATAAGTGTGGTGCACGACACACCCATAAGCAAGACTCTACTAGATACGGCTTGTAGACTTCCTAGGACAGAACTGCTCTGATACCACTTTTGTCATGACCCAAACCGATGGGCCACGACGGGAACCTGGTACCTTCCTCGACCAAGTACCAACGTAATGTACTTTTCTTATTACATTATTATATACATGTGACATACGGGCCTAGTACGCCAATATAATCATTTATAAACTCAAACATAGGCCGACAAGGCCGTACAATCTTTCACGTATACGACATACGTATACAAGCCTCTAAGAGTACATAAATTTCATAAAGGTCGGGATAGAGTCCTGCCATACCAAACAATACACATCTAAATCACACTAACCAAACAAGCAACTCCGAAGCAAATGGAGCGCACCAACATCTTCCGCTGAGCTGATAGCCTACTTAGAGGGCTCTCGACCTGTCTATTGGGACCTGCGGGCATGAAATGCAGCATCCCCAGGCAAAAGGGACGTCAGTATGAATAATGTACCGAGTATGTAAGGCACATAAGTAAGTACATAAGAGACATGGAAGAAATATAGAGTACATGACTCAACCTGTAGGTCTAAATAACTTTGTAAATCATAAATTACTTTTAACGTCATGCATATGCATATAAATGTCATGTCGTGCATAGGTACATGTTTCATAACATCATCAGCCTCTGAGGGCATCCCATCATATCATATTGGCCACTGTGGGCAAAATCATCAACGTATACCAGTTGATCAGGTGGTGGTGCGTATATAACGCCATAACCTTTTCCATATCCCATATACATATATATATGCATACATATATACGCGTATATAATGTCGTTTGAATCATATTTACATATATACGCGTATATAACGCCGTTTGAATCATATGTCAGCCATTGTGGGCAACATCATCATCATATACCAGCCGATCAGGTGGTGGTGCGTATATAACGCCGTAACCTTTTCCCATATCCCATATATATACATATATATAAGGCCATATAGTCATGGGTCAATACACATGAATGCAATGCATGAAAAGTACGTTAATAAAATCTTTCGGAATTGCCATAAGACCATTTTGCCTTTGAGTAATATCATAAAGTAACCTCTTTTCAAATTTTATATTTTTCTGAGACCCATGAATAAATGATAAATATTATGACACATGGAAATTCAAGACCATATATATTTCTAATACTTCTATGAATAGAGTCATTCATGGAATTTGTGCATTTGCACGTTTCGATCGTATCGTATGGATCATGCCAAAAGAAAGAAAGGATAGCCTTAACATACATGTTCCCACAATTATTTGAGCGAATCTACTTCTGCGAAATATGGACGAAATTCTTCTTTGAAGCTCTCAAAAATCAGAAATAGAATTGATAGCTCTTTGAAATTAAAACGTTGGCAAAACTTGAATTGATGAACGGATTATTTATGAATGAAGCTAGCTTTTGAAAATGGAATCTAATACTGTTTTTGCGTTTTCTCTTTGAACCCAAAGATCAAATAAATTATGATAATTGATTCATCACTTGTTTCCCCTCTCACCTTCACGAATTTATTCATCACTTACAATCCTTATAATTTCCAAATAATCTTTTCTTTGGACTGATGTCAATTACCTTATGACAAATTCAACATACAATAATGCAGGGTGCAATACTGTCGTTACTTATTATTGTGAAGCGTAACATCACCGTAATGTAATATTGCTGGGTAGAACACTGTCATAACTTAATATTGCTGGATGTAATATCATCGTAATATATTACTGCAGAGGGTAACATTGTCGAAATATAATACTACGGGACGTAATATTGATGTAATATTACGGGGTGTAACATAATGATCGTCTCATCTAGAAATATTAGTTTTAAAATTTGAGTTTGATGTTAGTTGGTATCTTCTTATTTTAAATGATTGGTCTGAAATCAGCATTGGACCATTTTAAGCCATGGATTTGAGCAAAATGAACAATGGAATTGTGGGCAGTACTCACTCATTTGTGGGTTTGAGTTTTGGATTTGCATTCTTCACTAAGACTTGGGCTCATTAAGGCCCAAGCCTAAAGGTTTGATGTTGATTACTTTGTCGGTAGTCAACTGGGTTCACGTAGTAACCCTGGAATTTTCAGTCATTGCGTGTGTGCCGTAAGGACTCGATCTTGAGTCCTGCACTTGCTGATCTCAGTTTCTAAAAGGAGTGGGCTCATCTCAGGCCCAAGCCTTAAAGTCACTTGTAAATGGGGTTGCGCACTTCATGTTATTTGAGTTTGTTCAATGTCATTGAATCCATATTTCTTCCTTGTTTAGTCAGCGTTGCTGAAGTAGTTTTTCTTTGAATAATTTGGCAATTTAATGCAGCGCATATCAGCTGCTAAATATATTCGAATTCTTAGTTAAAAAGGGGGTAATTAGAACTCCTTCAAGCACCCTTTCGCTGACTAGGCCCCTAAAATAGGTTTGAAGTATGCCACCCTCAAAAGAGTAGTCCAAACATTTATTGAAGTGAGAAATCGAGGCATGCCACTTAGCGAATTTTCATGGACCTCGCAAAGTTGCAAGTGCGGAGTTTCTTTAGGCATGCTATATTAAAAATTACCTTCCTAAACTCGGGTGTGCATTTCATGTGACCCAAATCAAAACTTAAAACGTTGAATAAAATAAGCTTAGGATTGTGTGTGCATTTCATGTGGCGCAATCCAAAGACATGTTTAGACAACGTTCAAATCTCCTTTAAAATTAAATAAAAAGCGGTTATAAGGTTTGAAAAAGCACATAGGTTCAAAAGTGTTATAAGATTGGATAATTAAGCCGAATATAACAGTTGAGCGACCGTGCTAGAACCACGGAACTCGGGAATGCCTAATACTTTCTCCCGGGTTAACACAATTCCTTACTCGGATTTCTGGTTCGCAGACTGTTAAAACAGAGTCAATCTTTTCCTCAATTCGGGATTTCAATCGGTGACTTGGGACACCATAAATCTCCCAAGTGGCGACTCTGAATTTGTTAACAATAATATGATCCCGTTTAAATTGTTCTTAATTTGGAAAAACCCCTTTTATATATACTCCTTTACAGGGGTGTAGGAAAAGGAGGTGTGACAGCTTTGGCGACTCTGCTGGGGATCGAACCCAGAATCTCTGGTTCAGGGTTCGAGAATTCGAGCTTAGAATAATTGTTATAGTTGGCTTTATCCATTATCTGATTTTGTTACATGATTTGGGTCTAATGTGCTAATTGATTGCTTTTACCGCTTTGATATTCCGTGAACTGTATATAAACCGTTGAGAAATCCCTCTTCTCTCTAAGTCTTCTAAATCATGAAGAAGTGTGAACTTCGTGTGACTTCTTTTATGTTAGAGTCATATTCCAAATTTAGAACGAGGTTCGGACAAGTTGCAAAGCCGGTGAAACTTCTGTATTCCCGATACGCTGCCCCCCTCGGCTCGAGTTGTCCGCTCGAGTAAGCCAGGTCTAGAACAAATAAACCCAGGTTTAAACCTAGTATAACAATACCTCATGTCGGATCCCTAGTATGAACGTTTTTTTGCATCATGTGCGTTTTGGCTTTGGAGGCTCAATGTAGGGGTTGGGTCTATCTAGGACAGGTACACCCGAAACAAAAAGACCATCTTGATGCATCCTACGTGCTACTTGTGCATTTATTTGCTTCAGACTTGCATGTTGACCGGCTTATAAATATTGGGAAAAGTTAAGGAAAGAGAAATAGCAGTATGAGGGCTAAACAGAGTTAAAAAAACCAATGTCCAAATAATGTCGAAACTCTGCCGAATTTTTGAGAAAAAAAAGGAAAAACAAAGTCGGTGTTTTCAAAAATAGTTTTATTTGCCAATAAAATGAAAAAAAGTCTTGTTTTCAAAAATAATTTGTTTTATTTGCCCGAACTACGCCAGTTTAATTCTCATGGGGTGTGAGATACGTAGGCAACCCCCATTGGGTCCAACTTCCTTTTTGCGAAAGTAGCCAAAAATAACAACAAAATTTTACTTTAATAATTAGGGTGATGTCGTTCTTGTCAGAAATAGCCGAAAGTCCATACAAGGGCGCTGGAAGGCTGTTTTTGTAAGAACAACCACTTTTGTCACTATTAAAGGTTTTGGCTGGTTAGCTGACACAGCCTTAAAATTTTCGTTTTTGAAGTGCTGAAAGGTCGTGTTGGCAAGGCCGAATGTTTTGTGGAAATTTTGAAAAATGGTCATTTCTATTAAGTCAAAACAAGTCATGGTTTTCTTTTAACTAAAATCACCTTAATAAATGTGCAGGATGAGTACAAATCAAAATGAACCTTTTTCAATCCGTAAAGAGATTCCTTTGGAGCTACATATGCGGTGGCATGATTTGGGGGGTGACAGCAGGAAAGTTGTGACAAAAGCATTAGGCGGTCTTATTGGGCTTTTGAAGGTTAAGCCCAGAAAAGACGTGATTGAGGCCTTGATACCGTTTTGGGACCCAGCACATAATTTGTTCCACTTTGCGGATTTCGAGTTAACTCCTACGCTAGAAGAGATAGCAAGCTATGCTGGTTTCGAAGGGAATATCAGAAGTCAATACCCGGTAGCACCAAGAACAGTGACCCCGCACAAATTTTTGGACTTGTTAAGCATCAGTCGGGATATCCGAGACGGAAATATGGCCAAAGGATTTTGTACCTTCTACTTTCTGTATCAACGTTACAAAAATTCTCGTGGCTTCGAAACGCTTGATACCGGTCTTACTCACGCTGGAAATCAAGACAAGTGGGAAGCTCGGAGAGGATTAACTTTCATAGTGGCGTTCTTAGGTATCTTGGTTTTCCCGAGAAAAGACGGGAACATAGAGATAGGGCTAGTAGGGATAGCCGACTTTATGATGAAAAAGCCAAATGGGACTATAGTGTCGCTGATCTTGGCAGAAATTTACCGAGCTCTCACTCTCTGTCGAGAATGTTACAACCCATATCCACATGTGTTAGTTCATGCCATATATTAGTTAACATAAATCCAAGAAGGAATTATCTTTGAGATGATAAGAAGTCAATCATATTGGTCTTAAGTGATACAAGAGTGTATAAGAGTGATTAACAAGTATTAGAAGTTAAATGAATCAAGGTTGTTGTAACTCGTATTTTCAGGTAATCTAGTGGTGCTTAATACACTCAAGAGTTCATTTATTAAGGTATTTTAACCATATAATATCCGTATCATAAGTCTTGAAGTCAAACGAGTTATGAAACAAAAGTCGACAAAAGTTGTCGCAACTTAGGTTCATAATTTTACTTAAACATTAGGTCAAATGTTTCTAATCTTTTCTCCTAATTTACAAGCAATTACGGGGTGATCTACAAACAAAATTAAATATCTATGAGTCTAGTTTCCAACGCATTAAACCGTTCATCTATACGATCTCGGATTAGAGAGATATTCGTGTTTTCGCGAGACTGCAACATGCACCTCTCTATGGGGCCCACTAAGGCGGTTTAAGATGTTTGGACCTATATAGGATTCCTTCAACCCGTTTTAAGTCATTTCTTCTCACTATTTTCAGACCTTATAACCCTAGGAACATCCTCTCAAGGTTCTCTCAAGATTCAAGACCCAAAAAAAGGGCAAACAACACAAATCAAGTGTCGGGAATTTCGTGGCGCTAGTAAGTCTCTTGATCTTCTTGTTGTTGCTCATTTTTGTGTCATTCCAGCTCTTGTGGTAGGTTGTTTTAAAGGTTTTATGTTCTGTAAATACTACCTCATGTTCTTAATATCAATTCTAGGTGATTTCAAGCCTTCTAAAGTGATTCTAGTGCCGAAAAACACTAATTGATCGCTAGTTTCGCTTTTTTGTTGTTGTGGCAGCATTGGAGGGATATTTCATGGATATTTAAGGTCAAATTGGAGTTTTTCTTTCTGTATAAAGGTAAGGAACCTCTTAATCTATATGTATTTAAGATTATCCAAGTTGCGGCTAAGCCATTGAAGCTAGAACTTGTGAAATATATATCGAAAGGCTTGGTAGTAATGTTATTATTTTGTGGACTATTTTGCATTGCTGTTGGGCTACGTATCTTACTACTGTTTTGTGGAGTTTTGGAGGAGGAAGGGTGTGGATAAACACCATATATATGTAGGGTTATGGGCTGATAGTTATTCGTAACATTTCCAGGTTGTTTGACACGACTACGGTGGTCGTCGTATGTATGGAGTGATTAGGCTGTGTGTGGACTATTTTGGGAGGCTCAATATATTTATTATTGATGTTGTTTGGGCTGTTTGGTGACTGTTTTGAATGGTGTGAGGTCATATATATAGGGGAGGTGCTGTCCGTTTCATCGTAAAATAGGTTGTGGTCGATACATAATAGTTATGACGCTTAAATGATAACGATAGTATCGTTTCTCTTATTGTAGACTAAGGAGTTTTGACAATTGCATAGCTTGAGATTGGGGCAGTATATACAAGGTATGTGAGGCTATCCCTTTTCTTCTTTTGCACGACTCCGATTGTACATAATGTAATGAACGAGCTTCCAAGATACTCTACTCTTAGAAGCTAGCAGTACTTACATTGTTTTCCCTCTTATGGAACGATTAATGTTAATGTTGCTTCTCTTATTCTTATGTTATCAACGTTGTTGGTACTTCCTGATTCTTATAAGGCTCATAGTGAAGAGTTAGTCCTAATAACGTGTACAGAGGATACCGACCTTACGTCACTCCGAAAGGTTTAGAATGTGATTCCATGAGTCGAGCATGCATTATATATATGTATCTATTTTACTCTACCGAGCCACGCTATAGTTGGCCGGGTACGGCACCTATTGTACAACCACTGATCAGTTGGGTTTTACCGAGCTCCACGTGGCCGGGTACGATTCTATCGAGCCTTATGATGGCCGGGTACGTTTTTTTTTACCGAGCCTATTATGGCCGGGTACGATATGATGCCCACAGAGGAGAATGTTTTAAAGGTTTATGTATTTATACATATGTATCATGCATTTCATGTAAGTAGCCCTCAGAGGTACTAAGATGTTACAGGTTTTATATTCTATATCCTTGCTTATATTACTGATCGTATTTATGGTTCCCTGCCTTACATACTCAGTACTTTATTCGTACTGATGTCCTTTTATTTGTGGACACTGCATGTCGTGCTGCAGGTCCTGATAGACAGGTAGGTGCAGCTCCCCCACCACAGTAGGCTGTCCAGTTCAGCGGTGATTGGCGAGATCCCTTCTCCGAACTTGCCTTGGTCTTGGTATGCATTTTTGTTATAGACATTATGGGTATGTCGGGGCCCTGTTCCGGCTATGTTGCAGCACTTACATTCCTTTAGAGGCTCATAGACAGGTGTCGACTCATGTATAGTTTGGTATGCCTTGTCGGCTAGTTTTTGTTGTATAGTCTTTCATAGAAGCGTGGTAGCTCATAACTTATATGTAGTTTCTTGATTGTCTGGTCATCCCCTGCTATGTATGTTCATGCCGTCATATTTTATTGCCGGTTGTCCATGATCCAGGTCTACCATTTATATTGATCTCGTCAGCCCTAAAACATAATAATGAAGGTTAGATGAAATGTACGATGGTGCTCGGCAAGTGTGGTCGGGTGCTAGTCATGGCCCTCCAGTTTGGGTCGTGACAAACTTGGTATCAGAGCAAGTCTGTCCTAGGGGTTGTCTATGAGTCGTGTCTAGTAGAGTCTTGATTATGGATGTGTAGCGCGCCACATTTATAATCAGGAGGCTACATGACATCTAGGGTTGTTACCTTCTTCCTGAATCTAGATCGTGTGTAGAGTTGAGTCGTAAGTGTTTGTCTCTAATATTCACCTTGTTTTTTTCAGTGATGCCTTCGACTAGGAAGCAAACGATTAGTAGACGGCTTGATACAGCAGCGGGAGAGGGTACCAGTCAGGTGCCCCAAGTCAGAGCAAGACAAAGTGAGGCTCAGAGTGAGATGCCCTCTCATACCTCATCTACTCCATCTCCTCCAGAGGATATTAGAAGGCACCCAGCGCCTCCAGTTCCTCCGTCTGGCACTCCAGACCAGGATATGCGGAGTGTTTTGCAGTTATTGACTAGCTTGGTAGCTGCTCAGGCTCAGAGGCAGAATACAGGTGCTGCTGAGAAACCAGTTAGTACAAGAGTTCGTGATTTTATTAATTTAGACCCTCCAGTGTTTACCGGATCAGACCCCAAGGAGGACCCACAGACTTTTATTGACCAGGTTCATCGTACACTTTGGGTTATGCATGTTAGTGATACAGAGGCAGTAGAGTTGGCTTCTTATCGGTTACGGGATTTAGCGGTTCTCTGGTATGATAGTTGGGAGAGATCCAGGGGTCTGAACGCTCCTCCAGCTGTGTGGAAGGAATTTTCTGAGGCCTTTCTTCGTCACTACTTGCCAGTTGAGATACGACGAGCTAGAGCTGATAAGTTCTTGAACCTTAGACAAGGTAATATGAGTGTGCGAGAGTAAAGTATGCAGTTTGATTCTTTGGAAAGGTATGCTCCCCATATGGTAGCCGAGATGAGTGATAGGGTGCATATGTTCGTGAATGGGTTGGGACCACATCTGATAAATGAGTGTACGACAGCCTCCTTGGTGGAGGGCATGGATATTTCCCGTATTCAAGCTTATGCCCAGACCCTAGAGGATCGTAAGTGCCAGCAGAGGGCAGTTAGGGAGCAGGATAGAGGCCAGCATAAGAGGGCGAGATTTGCAGGGTATTCTGATGACTTCAGAGGCCGCATCAGGCCACAGTTTTCGAGGAGTTCGGCGCCACCTGTAGCTAGTTCTCCTCCACAGTTTCAGAGGCCTCGATATGATCGATCCTATTCTGGTCCAGGTTAGAGTTCGCGGGCATCTGGCTCGCAACATCACAGGGATACTAGTCAGATGAGACCCCCAACACCACATTGTGATCAGTGCGGCAAGGCCCACTTTGGACTGTGTCGTCGAGGTTCTGATGCATGCTATTCGTGCGGGCAACCTGGCCATATGATGCGGGATTGTCCTAATAGAGGAGGTGATGGTATGGCTCAACCGACTGGATCTGTGTCTGGTTCTTCCTCATCAGTTCGACCTCCAGCACGGGGTTTTCAGCAGTCGACAGGTCGTGGTAGGGGTAGAGGTGCAGTGCCGAGTTCGAGTGGTGCTCAAAATCGAACCTATGCTCTAGTAGGTCGATAGGATCTCGAGTCGTCTCCAGATGTTGTTACAGGTATTATATCTGTGTTTTCTTATGGTGTATATGCGCTGATTGATCCAGGATCTACATTATCATATGTTACACCCTTTGTGGCTAATAAGTTTGGCATTGAACCTAAATTGATAAGTAAACCCCTTGCGGTATCTACTCCGATAGGAGATTCTGTGATTGCTAGAAGGGTATATAGAGGTTGCATTGTGATGATTTGTAGTCGTCAAACCTCAGCAAATTTATTTGAGTTAGAAATGGTTGATTTTGATGTGATAATGGGAATGGACTGGTTGGCCTCATGCTATGCAAATGTTGACTGTCGTACGAAGATGGTTAAGTTCCAATTTCCGGGTGAACCCATCATTGAATGGAAAGGGAACATTGCTACACCGAAAGGTAGGTTTATTTCCTATCTTAAGGCAAGGAAAATGATCTCAAAAGGTTACATTTATCATCTCGTTCGCGTTAGGGATGCGGAGGCGAAACCGCCTACTTTACAATCAATCCATGTGGTCAACGAATTCCCAGATGTTTTCCCAGGTGAACTCCCAGGCCTTCCTCCTGAAAGGGAGATTGAGTTTAGCATTGATGTGTTGCCTGACACTTAACCGATCTCTATTCCTCCATACAGAATGGCCCCGGTAGAGTTGCGAGAGTGGAAGGTGCAGTTGAAGGACTTGCTGGATAAGGGCTTTATTAGGCCTAGCACTTCACCTTGGGGTGCACCAGTCCTATTTGTGTAGAAGAAAGACGGGTCATTACGGATGTGTATCGACTATCGACAGTTGAATAAGTCTACTATAAAGAACAAGTATCCACTTCTAAGAATTGATGACCTGTTTGACCAACTCCAGGGTGCCAAGTATTTCTCCAAGATTGATTTACGTTCAGGGTATCATCAGGTGAGGGTTAGGGAGAAGGATATTCCAAAGACGGCCTTCCGGACAAGATATGGGCACTTTGAGTTCTTGGTGATGTCGTTCGGGCTAACAAATGCCCCAGCATCTTTTATGGATCTCATG
This sequence comes from Nicotiana tabacum, assembly GCF_000715075.1. Lineage (NCBI taxonomy): Eukaryota > Viridiplantae > Streptophyta > Magnoliopsida > Solanales > Solanaceae > Nicotiana > Nicotiana tabacum. The sequence goes on along the minus strand of NC_134090.1, from coordinate 156,129,125 downwards.
AATACTATATCCAGGCCCTATCTTAATGTGTTCGTGATTGTATTCATTGATGACATTCTAGTGTATTCTCGTTCGGAGGCGGAACATGCGGGCCACTTGCGGATAGTATTACAGACGCTTCAGGATCGTAAGTTATATGCTAAGCTCTCCAAATGTGAATTCTGGCTGAACTCAGTAGCATTCCTTGGCCATGTGATATCTGATGAGGGTATTAGTGTCGACACTCAGAAGATCGATGCAGTAAAGAATTAGCCGAGACCTACAACACCATCAGAAGTCCGCAGCTTCCTAGGGCTAGCAGGATATTATAGGCGGTTTGTAGAAGGGTTTTCCTCTATATCATCACCATTGACTAAGTTAAACACAGAAAGCTACCAAATTCCAGTGGTCTGACACTTGTGAACGTAGTTTTCAGGAGCTGAAGAATCGATTGACATCCGCACCAGTGCTCACTCTTCCTAAAGGAACAGAAGGTTATGTGGTATATTTTGATGCCTCAGGTATAGGTTTGGGGTGCGTATTGATGCAGCGTGGGAATGTGATTGCTTATGTATCAAGACAATTGAAGAAGCATGAAAAGAATTATCCAACCCATGATTTGGAATTGGCTGCAGTAATATATGCTTTGAAGATATGGCGGCACTACTTATACGGCGTCCATGTTGACATCTACACAGATCACAAGAGTTTACAATACATCTTCAAGTAGAAAGAGTTGAACTTGAGGCAGCGTAGGTGGCTTGAATTATTGAAAGACTACGACGTCGAGATATTGTATCATCCCGGTAAAGCCAATGTTGTGGCAGACGCTCTCAGCCGTAAATCAATGGGAAGCTTAGTATATATTGAGGCAGGTAGATGGGGGTTGATTAAAGAGCTTCATCAGCTAGCCAATATGAGAATCAGATTGTTAGACTCTGATGACGGAGGTGTTACTGTACAGAATACATCAGAATCATCTTTGGTAGCCAAGGTAAAAGCACGACAATATGAAGATCCTATCTTAGTACGATTAAGAGAAAGCATTCAACAGTGTAGAAGTATGGCTTTTGGGATCGGAAAAGACGGGGCACTAAGATACCAGAGTCGATTGTGTGTGCCTAATATGGCAGGGTTGCGAGAGAAGATTATGAATGAGATTCATCTATCCCGATATTCCATCCATCCCGGCTCGACAAAGATGTATCATGATGTCAAGGAGCAGTATTGGTGGGATAATATGAAGAAGTCTATTGCAGAATTTGTAGCCCAGTGTCCCAATTGTCAACAAGTAAAGATAGAACATCAGAAACCCGGTGTATTGCTTCAAAATATAGAGATTCCGACCTGGAAGTGGGAGGTGATTAATATGGACTTCATTATTGGATTACCTCGCTCTTATCATAAGTTTGACTCCATCTGGGTGATAATTGATCGACTTACAAAATGTGCCCATTTTCTGCCAGTGAAGACAACTTACACGGCTGAAGATTATGCGAAGTTGTATATCAAGGAGATTGTTAGGCTTCATGGTGTGCCCGTATCTATTATATCAGACCGAGGAGCTCAATTTATGGCTAACTTTTGGAGGTCTTTCCAAAAGGGTTTAGGCACACAAGTAAATCTCAGCATTGCATTTCATCCGCAGACTGACTGACAGGCTGAACGTACCATTCAGACACTGGAAGATATGCTACGAGCATGTGTTCTAGATTTTAAGGGGAATTGGGATGATCATCCTCCATTCATAGAATTCGCCTACAATAATAGCTACCATTCCAGTATTAAAATGGCCCCATATGAGGCACCATACAGGAGGAGATGTAGATCACCAGTTGTATGGTTCGAAGTCGGTGAAACAAAATTATATGGGCCATATTTGATTCACCAAGCTATTGAGAAGGTGAAAGTGATACAGGAGCGATTGAGGACGGCACAAAGCAGGCAAAAATCTTATTCTGATGTCCGACATCGTGATCTAGAATTTGAGGTTGGTGATTGGGTTTTCCTGAGGATCTCACCAATGAAGGGTATTATGAATTTTGGGAAGAAAGGTAAGTTGAGTCCAAGGTATATCGGGCCGTATAAAATTCTTCGACGAATTGGACAGGTTGCTTATGAGTTAGAATTGCCATCCTAATTGGAATTTGTCCACCCGGTATTCCATGTATCTATGTTGAGAAAATGTATTGGAGACCCTTCTCGAGTTGTCCCTATCAAAGATGTACAAGTTACAGAGGACCTATCATATGAAGAGGTGCCAGTGGCGATATTAGATCCGCAAGTCCGCAAGCTGAGAACAAAAGATGTAGCTTCCATCAAAGTATTGTGGAGGAACAAAAATATGGAAGAAATGACATGGGAAGCAGAAGAGGAGATGAAGTCTAAATACCCTTACTTATTCCAGAATGAAGATAACAAGGATGCTGGTGGAAGACAGGATACATTGGAAGGTGAAACGGCTCTATGAGGTAAGCAATAATTTGAGAATACTCCTGCTTAATACAAAATGGTGATATGTAGATAATGTAAATACGCATAATGCTTTGTGTAGCCTTGTGAAGCCATATGTTGGTCTTAATTACTTGCAAGTTTTGCTAGTGACCATTTTATAGGGGAAAATTGATCAGAAATTTCCATTGGAATCCACGATGATTTAAACTCCCCATGAACCCTTACATTCGAGGACGAATGTTCCTAAGGGGGGGAAGGGTGTTACAACCCATATCCACATGTTTTAGTTCATTCCATATATTAGTTAACATAAATCCAAGAAGGAATTATCTTTGAGGTGATAAGAAGTCAATCCTATTGGTCTTAAGTGATACAAGAGTGTATATGGGTGAAAACAAGTATTAGAAGTTAAATGAATCAAGGTTGTTGTAACTCGTATTTTCAAGTAATCTAGCGGTGCTTAATACACTCAAGAGTTCATTTATTAAGGTATTTTAACCATATAATATCCGTATCATAAGTCTTGAAGTCAAACGAGTTATGAAATAAAAGTCGACAAAAGTTGTCGCAACTTAGGTTCATAATTTTACTTAAACATTAGGTCAAATGTTTCTAATCTTTTCTCCTAATTTACAAGCAATTACGGGGTGATCTACCAACAAAATTAAATATCTATGAGTCTAGTTTCCAACGAATTAAACCTTTCATCGATATGATCTCGGAGTAGAGAGATATTCGTGTTTTCGCGAGACTGCGCCAAGCACCTCTCTATGGGGCCCACTAAGGCGGTTTAAGATGTTTGGACCTATATAGGATGCCTCCAACCCGTTTTAAGTCATTTCTTCTCACTATTTTCAGACCTTAAAACCCTAGTAACATCCTCTCAAGGTTCTCTCAAGATTCAAGACCCAAAAAAAGGGCAAACAACACAAATCAAGTGTCGGGAATTCCGTGGCGCTAGTAAGTCACTTGTTCTTCTTGTTGTTGCTCATTTTTGTGTCATTCCAGCTCGTGTGGGAGGTTGTTTTAAAGGGTTTATGTTCTGTAAATACTACCTCATGTTCTTAATATCAATCCTAGGTGATTTCAAGCCTTCTAAAGTGATTCTAGTGCCGAAAAACACTAATTGATCGCTAGTTTCGCTTTTTTGTTGTTGTGGCAGCATTGGAGGGATACTTTATGGAAATTTAAGGTCAAATTGGAGTTTTTCTTTCTATATAAAGGTAAGGAACCTCTTAATCTATATGTATTTAAGATTATCCAAGTTGCGGTTAAGCCATTGAAGCTAGAACTTGTGAAATATATATCGAAAGGCTTGGTAGTAATGTTATTGTTTTGTGGACTGTTTTGCGTTGCTGTTGGGCTGCGTATTTTACTACTGTTTTGTGGAGTTTTGGAGGAGGAAGGGTGTGGAGAAACACCATATATATGTAGGGTTATGGGCTGATATTTATTCGTAACATTTCCAGGTTGTTTGACACGCTACGGTGGTCGTCGTATGTATGGAGTGATTAGGCTGTGTGTGGACTATTTTGGGAGGCTCAATATGTTTATTATTGATGTTGTTTGGGCTGTTTGGTGACTGTTTTGAATGGTGTGAGGTCATATATATAGGGGAGGTGCTGTCCGTTTCGTCGTAAAATAGGTTGTGGTCGATACATAATAGTTATGACGCTTAAATGATAACGGTAGTATCGTTTCTCTTATTGTAGACTAAGGAGTTTTGACAATTGCATAGATTGAGATTGGGGCTGTATATACAAAGTATGTGAGGCTATACCTTTTCTTCTTTTGCACGACTCCGATTGTACATAATGTAATGAACGAGCTTCCAAGATACTCTACTCTTAGAAGCTAGCAGTACATAATGTAATGGAACGGTTGATGTTAATGTTGCTTCTCTTATTATTATGTTATCAATGTTGTTGGTACTTCCTGATTCTTATAAAGTTCATAGTGAAGAGTTAGTCCTAATAACGTGTACAGATGATACTGACCTTACGTCACTCCGAAAGGTTTAGAATGTGATTCCATGAGTCGAGCATGCATTATATATATGTATCTATTTTACTCTACCGAGCCACGCTATAGTTGGTCGGGTACGACACCTATTGTGTAACCACTGATCAGTTGGGTTTTACCGAGCTCCACATGGCCGGTTACGATTCTACCGAGCCTTATGATGGCCGGGTACGTTTTTTTTACCGAGCCTATTATGGCCGGGTACGATATGATGATGATGATGCCCACAGAGGAGAATATTTTAAAGGTTTATGTATTTATACATATGTATCATGCATTTCATGTAAGTAGCCCTCAGAGGTACTAAGATGTTACAGGTTGTATATTCTCTATCCTTGCTTATATTACTGATCATATTTATGGTTCCCTGCCATACATACTCAGTACTTTATTCGTACTGACATCCTTTTATTTGTGGACACTACATGTCGTGCTGCAGGTCCTGATAGACAGGCAGGTGCAGCTCCCCCACCACAGTAGGCTGTCCAGTTCAGCGGTGATTGGCGAGATCCCTTCTCCGGACTTGCCTTGGTCTTGGTATGCATTTTTGTTATAGACATTATGGGTATGTCGGGGCCCTATTCCAGCTATGTTGCAGCACTTACATTCCTTTAGAGGCTCATAGACAGGTGCCGACTCATTTATAGTTTGGTATGCCTTGTCGGCTAGTTTTTGTTGTATAGTCTTTCATAGAAGCGTGGTAGCTCATACCTTATATGTAGTTTCTTGATTGTCTGGTCATCCCCTGCTATGTATGTTCATGCCGTCATATTTTATTGCTGGTTGTCCATGATCCAGGTCTACCATTTATATTGATCTCGTCAGCCCTAAAACATAATAATGAAGATTAGATGAAATGTACGTTGGTGCTCGGCAAGTGTGGTCGGGTGCTAGTCATGGCCCTCCAGTTTGGGTCGTGACAGCGAAGGAGCGAAATTCTTTGAAGGGTGCAATATGATGTTACAAATATGGATGGAGGAACACCTTTGCCACCGCCCCAGCTACTTGAATTGCGGTATGACTGGCCTTGAGTGCATTGAAAAACATGAAAAGCGAATAGAGGGTTATGAGCTGCCGGATGGTACGGAAGCATGGCATGCTCATTTGAGATCCTTGACCGCAAATAAGATCGAATGGGCATTCGGGTGGCTCACGGTCAATGAAGTAATCTATATGTCGGCTGAGGTGTGTTTCCTGCTGTTGATGGGTCTTCGGAGTATCCAACTTTATGCTCTGCACGGAGTCTTGCATCAGTTGTGCCGATACCAGACCATCCCACACGATGAAGAGTTGAGCCAGCAAGTCATTGAGTTAGATCCAAAAGCTGCCTTCCCAAAAGAGAAAGTGCGCCAGATTTGGCATCAGTGCAGATTCTTAGGGCCTAATACTCAAGTACGAGACCTATCCAAAGGCGAGGTGGAGCCTAGTTACACTGGTGGGTATGGTAAAAGATCCCGAGTTCAATATGAACCTGACAGGCCCGCAAAGAGGCCCCATGTCTAACAATTTACCGACGGAGCACAGGTGTAATGTGACTGGCTGACCAAAAAAACGAGTATAGGGATACCATAAGCAAGTTGGAAAAGCAAGTCAGAGAACTTCAATTCGAGAATAGCTTGCAAGTGGCGGCGGATGAACGAGAAAAGAAAAAGCTAGCCAAAGAAAATGAGGCCCTTCGAGCTCAAATCAGAAATTGAAAGTAGTGGCAGAAAATCCAGTCCGAAGTGACAGAGATGAAAATCTCATAGCTAACTTGAGGCAGAAAGTAAATGACTACAGTTTTTATTTGAATAAATCAGAAAGTGAATTAGGCAAGTCTCGAAAGCAATTGGCTAAAAACGCAGATGAACGAGTACGCCTGGTTAAGCAATTGAGAGAAAGGTATGACGATGAGGTCACAGGGTTAAAGAAAAGGGTCATCGCCATGGAAAACAAAATGATCAAATAGGAAAAAGACTTCAAAGTTCAAAGGAAACATTGTTATACAGCATTGACACAATTAGAAATAGATTTGCAACAACTTCAGGAGCAAAATCATGCGGCTGAGCAAACTTTGGAAGCCAGGGCCCAGCAGATTAGGCGTTTGTTACAAGAAAAGGGTGCCATGAGAGAGAGAATTATAAAAATTGCTGACTACATCGTTATGAAGTGCCAGATCTGTGAGGATATGACTCGCACTACCTTATTTGCAGCAGTAATGACATTTGTCAAACAGATAATGAGCGACTTGGATTGACTTCAAAGGGAGCTTGCATATAGGCCCGTGGCGAGACCGAATGATGTCCCGCGGGCACCAGGAGCATTTATGTATTTATGATTTGTCCATTTGAGTCTGCATTTCCCTTTCGTTAGCGTTTGTCACTCATGTTGAGTTTGTATCTTCTTTCTACTAGAGTTTGGCAAATTGTTTTCGAGTCTGTATTTTTTGTTGTTGATGTCTATTTTTGGAGTCTGTATTTCATCTTTGCGTCGAAATCTGTTAGTCTTTTGGAAGTTATTAATTTTGAATTTGTAATGGAAGCATTTGTTGTTTTTATTTTATTTTATGAAAACTGAAAATCCCAAAAATGTTTTATTTCGCACTTATCTACAATAACTACGCTTGGTCTGATTCATGTGGGGTCATAATACGTAGGCAATCTCCATAGGATTCGACTGCACCCAAATAAAAAAAAGGGAATAAAAGAGGGAAAGAAAATAAGAGGGAAAACAAAAGCGTAAAGGAAAGGAAAGAGCGGAAAAACAAGAAAGAAAAAAGAAAAGAAAAGAGAGTAAAAACAAAGAGAGAACAGAGGCATGAATGAAAGGAAAGGATAGAAAAGAAAAGAAAAGAAAAGAAAAGGGGATGTTTGCAATTAAAAGAAAGAAAAGGTCGAGATGACGCATGCAACCGATCAAATATATAATAGAGACGGTTAACTGTTTAGGCGCATTCATGCCCAATGTGCGGTTACCAATCTGTTAAAGCTGAATCGCTAACAAGGTTATTTTTTGATGTATTAAGTCCAGGCATATGGTTAGTTGACTGGCATTCTGGCAACTCACTCCTACAACACCGAATCGAAAGACAGGCTGAATATGGTCGACCAAGAACCGGAAACAAGTATTGTCGACCCATCAAAAGAGGTGGAAGAAATGGACGTTAATGCGATGACGGAAGAAATGTATAAGCTGAAGCAGCAGATGGCTGAAATGTACCAAGCCTAGGCGAAGGGTCACCCACCACCAGTTTATCCCGCCAACCCTACTTATATCCCACCATCAGCCCAACCTCCGGAGCCTCCCACTGTGAACTCATCTCCAGCCTTTCCCCTATACCAATAATGTCATGGCGCCACTTCCCATACTTCTCAGGCTCCACCACCCAAACAAGTCTCATACACTCTTCCACCAATTACACCTATTTTTGTGCCACCTCCACCTGCTACATTACACCGATCTTCCAGTGAACCCCTGTTCTAAACTCACGACAACCAGTACTATCCCCCTGAACCCACCTTCAAAGTTCCAGAACCATATCCTTACACTCCTCATCTTGATATCCCGGCAGAGACCGAGAAACTGCCTAAAAATCCCGAGCATGAAGAGATGATAAGAAAGGTCAAAAGCTTAGAGCAATCGTTCCGAGATATGAGCGGGCTGGGAGGTCAAGTGAGTGTAGCCTATAAGGACTTATGTTTGTTCCTAGATGTTCAGTTGCTAGTAGGGTTCAAAATGCCCAAGTTTGATCTGTATGATGGGCATGGTTACCCGGTAGCACACTTAAGAGGATTTTGTAGCAAAATGAGAGGAGAAAGTGGAAGGGATGAATTGTTGATGGCATATTTCAGCCAATGTTTAAGTGGATCGGCCTTAGAATGGTACACCAGACAAGATCACAATAGGTGGTACACATGGGATGACTTGGCCCAAGCTTTCGCCTGCCATTTTCAGTACAACCTCAAAATTATCCTAGATTGTCTGTCATTAATAAAGCTGGAAAAGAAGCCCGATGAGAGCTTCAGGGAATATGGATTCCGTTGGAGAGAGCAAGCAGCAAGGGTTAATCCTCCGATGAAAAAAAGCGAGATGGTTGATTATTTCTTGCAGGCCTTGGAACCCATTTATTTCTGTCACTTGGTGTCAGTAGTAGGTAAGTCCTTTAATGAAGTTGTGAAAATGGGAGGCATAGTTGAAGAGGGACTCAAGTCCAACAAGATCATGAATTATTCAGTAATCAAAGCAACCACTCAGGCCATTCAAAACGGTACTAGGGTGTGTTCGGGAAGAAGAAGGAGGAGGATGTTGCGACAATTGAGTCGGGAGCTTGGGTTGGATCCAGGAACCTTCCCTGTTACTACAATCAGTCGCGACCCGATCTCCAAATTTACCCCCACACTCCATATAACCCACCACAACACTATTACCCATCGTTGGATCCCCATTTTTCTGTTCATCATGCACAAACCTATACCCAGCCGTCCGCTCACTTGCAATGGCATGCACCAGCTCCATAAAACCCATACCAAGCTCCACAAAATAACTACTCACCCTCAAAAGCTCACAAAAATCCTCCTGGAATGGGGTTTGGACCCAACCAAGCCTTTAAAAATGAAAGGTTGCAGAAGCAAAACACTTTCACTCCATTGGGAGAATCGTATGCTAGCCTATTTCACAGACTAAGACAATTGGGTATGTTGAATCCGATCGAGGCTAAATTGCCGAATCCCCCTCCGAGAAATCTTGACCGCTCAGTGAGTTGTGAGTATTGTTCAGGGGCCCTGGGACATGACACAGAGAAATGCTAGAAATTGAAAACAGTCATTCAAGAACTCATTGACACTAATCGGATTGAGGTCCAAGCTCTGAAGGCGCCCAATATCAATCAGAATCCCTTGCCAACCCATCATGAAACAAATGTGATTGAGATATTGCATAAGAGATGGGAGCCTAAGAAGCCTTCTCAAACCGTCATGATGATTCGGGCTAGTGAAGCCAGACCATTTGAAAAGTCAACCAGTGAAAAGTCTATGCTCAAGTTGAACATGGCAAATAATGAACCATCTGTAGAGGTCAAGAAGGGTTCCTCCAGTGATGTCGCAGGAAAACATGAAAGAGCAAAAGTGGTTGTGCCAGGAATGATGAACAAGCCTGTGGTAATTGTGAAGGGCGCCCCCACAGATCCTGTCGTTATCAAACCGGTAACTCAATTACCAATAGTCAACAGCAAGGCAGTCCCATTGAATTATGAACAAGTGATTGTGACTTACAAAGGGAAAGAGGTTAAAGAAAAAGTGTGTGAGACTCATGGTTTGACTCGATCGGGGAGATGCTTTGCCCCTGAAGAGTTGAGAAAAGCTAAGACCTCAAAAGATAATCCAGTGTTGGTGAAGAAAGCAGTGACTGAGGAAGAAGCAGAAGAATTTCTGGGAAAGATGAAAGTGCATGACTATTCCATTATGGAACAGTTAAGGAAGACACCATCTCAGATCTCACTCTTGTCATTATTGATCCATTCAGACGAGTATCGTCGCGCTTTGATGAAGATATTGAACGAGGCTCATGTTCCTAACAAAATCTCAGTAAACCACTTGGAAAAGATAACTACAAGATATTTGAGGCAAACAGAGTCACTTTTTCTGATGATGAGTTGCCCGTAGAAGGTACCGAGCACAATAGAGCCTTTTATCTGACGGTGAAATGCAAAGATTCCGGGGTTACTCGAGTATTGGTTGACAATGGGTCTAGCGCGAACATCTTTCCTCTCTCCACATTGAGGAAGCTGCAAGTGGAGGATGAGAGAATTCACAAGAACACTATTTGCGTTTGGGGATTCGACGGTGGAGGAAAAGATTCAGTCGGGGACATAGTGCTCGAGCTCACAATAGGGCCAGTTGAATTTACTATGGCATTCCAGGTGCTCGATGTGGCTGTTTCGTACAATCTGTTGTTGGGACGACCCTGAATCCATGCGGCCAAAGTAGTCCCGTCTACTCTACATCAAATGGTCAAGTTTGAATAGGATCGACAAGAAATTGTTGTACATGGCGAATTGTTCCGTTCATAGAGGTTGACGATGACAAGGGACCATGGGTTTATCAGGTTTTCGACACAGTATCGGTAGAGAAAATTCTGGAAGGAAAGTGCGTTCCAACTCCAAAGATGACTGCGACATCAGTTATGGTAGCTATTGAAATGTTGAAAAATGGTTTCGTACCGGGCAAGGGTTTAGGTGCATCTCTGCAAGGTATTGTGCAGCCAGTTTCTCTTCCAAATAATCTGGATATATTTGGTCTGGGGTTCAAGCCTACCGTTACAGACGTGAGAAGAGCTAGAAAAATGAAACAGAAAGTATGGGCATTGCCAAAGCCAATCTCGCATCTGTCCAGATCATTCGTCAGGTCGGGTATCAGAAAGCAACTGTTGTCAAAGGTTCCTGGACCACTGATTGGTGTCGATGGAGACTTGGAGAAGGGGTTTGAAATGTTATTCGCCGAGGTTAACATGGTTCAGGCTGGGGAAGGGTCCAGCAGGGAAGATGTGCAATTCATGGGACCACGTGCAAAAGTCAACAACTGGGAAGCTACTCCTCTTCCTATCCGGAGGGAGTCTTGGTAGTGGGTTTTGATTTTCTTTAGTTGTCTGGATTATTCCAGGGTCTATAATTCAGATATTATGTTCTGTCCGGTTGGATGTGTTAAAACCCTGTTATCTTTATATTCAATGAAATGCAATTGTTCCTTTTCCTTCATTTATTCTAATTTTATTTTTGTTTTCTTCTTTTGTACAGTTCTTTTTATGCTAATATCAATGACATGGCATGCATGAGGAATCTTCGGCCCAGTTTTAAAAGCCAATCTAACTCTGAAATAATAATACAAGAAATTGAGTGTGATGACGAGTTGGAATTTGATGATGATGAGGCCTATGAAGAAATTTGTAAGGAACTAAGTCATTTTGAGGAAAAGCCCAAACCTAATTTGAATGATACAGAAGCAGTTAATCTAGGAGACCAAGAAAATGTCCGTGAAACTAAAATAAGTGTCCATCTAGAACCTCAACTCAGGGAGGAGATAATCAAAGCATTGTTTAAATATAAAGACGTTTTTGCATGGTCCTATGATGACATGCCAGGTCTAAGCACTGATTTAGTGGTTCACAAGTTGCCCACTGACCCAGTATTCCCTCCTGTCAAACAGAAGCTGAGAAAGTTGAAAACGGATATGAGTGTAAAGATCAAAGAAGAGGTCACCAAGCAGTTCGATGCGAAAGTTATTCAGGTCACGCGGTATCCCATCTGGTTAGCCAATGTTGTGCCTATGCCAAAGAAGGATGGAAAGACCAAGGTGTACGTTGATTATCGGGATCTCAACAAAGCAAGTCCTAAGGATAATTTTCCCCTGCCAAACATCCATATATTGATTGAAAATTGTGCCAAACATGAGATTGGTTCTTTTGTGGATTGTTATGCGGGTTATCATCAGATCTTGATGGACGAGGAAGATGCAGAAAAGATGGCATTCATCACGTCGTGGGGAATGTACTACTATCAGGTCATGCCATTTGGTTTGAAAAATGCGAGGGCAACCTACATGAGGGCAATGACAACAATATTCCATGATATGATACACCAGGAAATCGAGGTGTGTGTGGATGATGTGATCGTGAAGTCTAGAAAGTAGTCTAACCATGTCAGGGATCTGAAGAAGTTCTTTCGAAGGCTTCGCAGGTACAATCTCAAGCTTAATCCTGCAAAGTGTGCTTTTGGGGTGCAGTCTGGAAAGTTGTTGGGGTTCGTAGTCAGCCGCCGGGGCATAGAATTAGACCCATCGAAAATCAAGGCTATCCAGGAATTGCCACCTCTGAAGAACAAGACCGAGGTGATGAGTTTGTTAGGAAGATTGAATTATATCAGTAGGTTCATCGCTCAGCTCACGACAACTTGTGAGCCTATCTTCAAGCTGTTAAAGAAAGACGATGCAGTCAAGTGGACAGATGAATGTTAGGAGACGTTTGATAAGATAAAGGGGTATTTGGCAAATCCACCCGTGTTGGTCCCGCCAGAACCAGGGAGACCTTTGATTCTATATTTGACGGTATTAGACAATTTATTCGGTTGTGTATTGGGTCAACATGATATCACTGATAGGAAGGAGCAGGCCATATATTATCTCAGCAAGAAATTCACACCGTACGAGGTCAAGTACACTCAGCATGAGAGGACATGTTGCGCCCTAACCTGGGTGGCGCAGAAGCTGAAACATTATTTGTCATATTACACTACCTATCTCATATCTCGCTTGGATCCATTGAAGTATATCTTTCAGAAGCCTATGCCCACAGGGAGGCTTGCAAAGTGGCAGATCCAGCTCACAGAGTTTGACATTGTTTAAGTGACTCAAACTGCAATGAAAGCACAGGCCTTGACGGACCATTTGGCCGAGAACCCGGTTGATGAAGATTATGAACTTTTGAAAACTTACTTCCCTGATGAAGAGATGATACACATTGATGAAACAGGGCAACACTACCTTGTTACGACTCAGCTTCATTTTTTACTGTACCAACAACATGGCTGAGTACGAGGCATGCATTCTGGGTTTAAGGTTAGCTGTGGATATGGGTGTCCAGGAAGTCTTGGTCTTGGGTGACTCGGACCTCCTGGTGCAACAGATTCAGGGAGAATGGGAAACACGGAATTTGAAACTAATACCGTACAGACAATATTTGCATGATCTTTGTCAACGGTTTCAGTCGATAGAATTCAGGCATATCCCGAGGATCCATAATGAAGTCGCCGATGCTTTGGCCACTCTGGCGTCAATGTTACATCATCCAGATAAGGCTTATGTGGACCCTTTGTAAATTCAGGTCCGTGATCAACATGCTTACTGTAATATGGTAGAAGAAGAACTTGATGGGGAGTCATGGTTCCATGATATCAAAGAATACCTCCGGATGGAGGTATATCCGGTACAGGCCACAGTTGATCAGAAAAGAATAATTCGACGATTGGCAAGCAGATTTTTCTTCAGCGGAGGGTTGTTATACAAAAGAACTCCAGATCTTGGATTGTTAAGATGTATAGATGCCAGACAGGCCACAGCTATCATGATCGAGGTACACTCCGAAGTTTGTGGATCGCATATAAGTGGGTACGTTCTGGCAAAGAAGATTCTCCAAGCGGGTTATCATTGGCTCACTATGGAGCGGGATTGCATCAGTTTTGTGTGCAAGTGTCATCAGTGTCAGGTACACGGGGATTTGATTCATTCCCTACCATCTGAATTGCATACAATGTCGGCACCATGGCCCTTTGTCGCTTGGGGCATGGATGTCATTGGGCCAATCAAGCCAGCAGCATCAAACGGACACAGGTTTATTCTGGTAGCCATTGATTATTTCACCAAGTGGGTTGAAGCGAAAACTTTCAAATCTGTGACCAAGAAAGCAGTGTTCAATTTTGTGCATTCAAATATCATCTATCGGTTTGAGATTCCGAAGGTAATCATAACAGACAATGGTGCCATCTCAACAGTCATCTGATGACGGAGACCTGTCAGCAATTTAAGAATATACATCGCAATTCCACCCCATATCTCCCTAAAGCGAATGGAGCAGTCGAGGCAGCTAATAATAACATAAAGAAGATACTTCAGAAAATGGTGGAAGGGTCCAGACAATGGCATGAGAAGTTACCTTTCGCATTATTGGGTTATTGCACTATTGTTCGCACTTCAGTAGGGTCCACTCCTTACTTGTTGGTGTATGGCACAGAGGCAGTAATACCCGCAGAAATTGAAATCCCATCCTTTCGGATTGTCGTTGAGGCAGAAATTGATGACGTTGAATGGGTCAAAACCCGCTTAGAGCAATTAACTCTTATTGATGAAAAGAGATTGGTAGCAGTATGTCACGGCCAATTGTACCAACAGAAAATGGCGAGAGCATATAACAAGAAGGTACGTCCACGGAAGTTTGAAGTAGGTCAGTTAGTGTTGAGACGTATTTTGCCTCATCAAGTTGAAGCAAAATGAAAATTCGCCCCAAAGTGGCAGGGGCCATTTGTTGTATCCAGAGTATTGTCCAATGGCGCATTGTATTTGACAGATGTAGAAGGGAAATGTGTAGAAATGGCTATCAATTCTGATGCAGTCAAAAAATACTATGTATGATTTCTTCCTTTGATTGTACTTGTTTGTATTTGGCATATTTTGAAGATTGAAATGACGAAGGCGTTTTGTTCTGCTATCTAAACACTTTATCCTTTGTTACCCCCTTTTGAGCGTTATTTATTTTCTTTCATACCCCTCTTTTGGGATCAACGACACAATTCAAAAATGCAAGTGCGAAGGATAAGTAAGTGAAAAGGAAAAGAAAGAATGAACAAGAAAGGAAAAGGGAAAAGAAAAATAAAAAAGAGAGAAGAAAGAGAAAGAAAAGAAAAGAAAAGAGAAAAGCAAAAAGAAAAAAAGGAGAAAAAAGAAGAAAAAAAAGAGAAAAACAACAGAAGAAAAAGAGAGAAAGAAAAGAAAGAAAGAAAATAAAATCACAACAACAAAGTGATTTCTACTACATGAACTACGTTCAACCTAATTCCTCTTAAGGATAAGTAGGCAGCCTCACGGTTCGGTCTCATCGAAACAAAAATCCAAAAGTCCCCAAGCAAGAAACTGGGGCAGAAGTCGTGGTTGTTGTGGGAAACCTGATTCCGAAAGTTGTAATTCTAACTCATTTAAATTGTTTTGAGTCTTTTATACCCTTCCTTCCTAGCCCTGTCCAAAAGCCCACATTACGGTCCAAAGAAAGACCTTCTGATCAGTCTTTGAGAAATTCCAATTCAAGCAGGTAAAGGTAATTCATGTCGGAGGCAACACTCTAGTTCAAGCAAAGAGGGAAATAAAATGAGAGAGTCTTATTGGTGAAAATCCTTACGAGCACTGTAAGGCGATAGGAGTTAAGAGAAATTAAAATGAGAGAGTCTTACTGGTGAAAACCCTCACGGGCACCGTAAGGCGAAAGTGAGTTGAGAGATGAACGAATGAAAGAGGTCTATTGGTGAAATCCTTTCAAGGCACCGCAGGATGAACAAGGTCAAGGTTTGGGTAAAGTAATCAGGTCATGGAAATTCTGGGGGCAACGAAGTACGGAAACTGAAAATTGATTGGTTGGACAGATTGGGCCGATTAATCCGAAATGCATGTCATGATCATTGGTACCAGCTGTTCCACTCAGATAAGTTTCTTTTTCTTTTTCCTTTTGTAGCAGTCATCTGGTTTTGGATTCTTCTTATCCTTAACCAGCAAAGTCATTGCATTTCATTTTCTTTTGGGTATTTATCTAAAGATGTTTCAATGTCAGTCTTGTTCAAATCAAGTGAAAATGATTTCAAAACTCACTACCAACTTCCAAAATTACAAAGCACATAGTGGTCAAAGCATACTAAGGATAACATGATGTAAGAGAGGGGTACAAGGAATCACGAGAAGTTTCATCGGTGGAATGGATTCGTAATGTCATGGGAGATGCAAAGGTTCAAATAAAAAAGTCAGAGGTAAAACAACAGCATGGGTATAGAACACTCGGCTTGTCAAAGGTCATGGGGTTTGAAAGTCAGTCAGAAAGTCAAAGCGGTTCAAGGCCAGTTCAGAGAAGCCAGTCAGAACAAAACATAGCAGCAGAAAGATCTTCAGCAAGAATGTCATCAGCTAACCACCACTTTAAACTGACAAAATTTTCTTTGATTGAAACAGGGGCAGAAAATTCGTTTGATTCGGAGAAACTCTCCGTAGGGGAAAAGAGCAAGCACCAAAACAGGTTTGACCGTAAACTTTCAGGACCCTACTGGAAAATGGGACCTAGTTTAAAGTTCAGAAATAGCATAATCTAGCATAAATGTATCCCAAAAGAACAAAAGAATATAAGTTAGCATGTTCGAGATAGGATTCAATTAGGAGTTTCCAGGATCCTCCTGAATAATGGGACTTAGCTTTAAGATTTCGATTAGATAACAACATTTAGCGTAAACTCTGCTGTAGGGTAGTATAATTCAGACATGAAAGTTGTCACCCTTAAGATAAAATTTGACCTTTGATTTTCAGGACCCTCCTGGACAATGAGGAGTAGTTTAAAGATTCTCTTAGATAGCAAGATTTAGCAGAAGTCACACCTATAGAAGATATAACTTAGATTTAAAATTGTCGTTTAGTTAAGAGTTGTCAGGACCCCCTGCATAATGGGACCTAGCTTTCAAATTCTTAGTAATATTTGGTAATATGATTCAGTTTAACACTCACCTATGTGCCCAGTTACCAAACTGGGGCAAAAAGATTTTCTTTGTTTTTGTCTATTTTGTTGAAATTAGGTACCCGCTTGGAGAACAAGGAGAAGACATTCAAGTTCAGCAGTCAGGAGCCCGCCTGGAGAGCAGGGAATACATTTCAAGTCAGCAGTTAGGAGCCCGCCTGAAGAACAAGGGAATACATTTCAAGTTGAAGTTAGGAGCCCGCCTGAAGAGCAGGGAATACTCTCAAGCGCAACAGTCAGGAGCCCGCCTGGAGAACAAGGGAGTACAATTTAAATTTAGCTTTCAAATTCTTTGTTTTGTCTATTTTGAAGTCAGGAGCCCGCCTGGAGAGCAGGGAATACATGTCAAGTCAGTAGTCAGGAGCCCGCCTAGAGAGCAGGAAATACATTTCAAGTTGAAGTCAGGAGCCCGCTTGGAAAGCAGGGAATACTTTCAAGTCAGCAATCAGGATCCCGCCTGGAGAACAAGGGAGTACAATTCAAGTTTTAGTTTTCAAGTTCTTATCGATATTTGGTAATGTGATCCATTGTATACTTACATCTGTGCCCAGCCACCAAACTGGGGCAGAAAATTTTTCCTTGTTTTGTCTATGTTGAAGTCAGGAGCCCGCCTGTAGAGAAGGGAATACATTTCAAGTTAGCAGTTAGGAGCCCGCCTAGAGAGCAGGGAATACATTTCAAGTCAGTAGAACTCACATTTTGAAGTCAGGAGCCCGCCTGGATAGCATGGGAATACGTATCAAGTTCAGTAGTCAGGAACCCACCTGAAGAAGGGGAAAACATCTCAGTTTACAATTCAAGGTGGCAACAAAAGGATGTTTCCGAGAGATTGGAGGACAACAACACAACAAGAAACACAAGAGCAAGCTTGAAGATAGAGATAGGACTTTTGTAATCCATAGATCATAGTCTAGTCTAGCTTTTTGTTTTATTTTGACATGGTATAATAAGGAGGTTCAGTGAGCAGCAGCAGCAGCAGCAGCAATAGTGAAATCACAGCTCCATGGTAGTCCCAGCTACCAGACATTCCTGAACTACACTGACCTGATTCCTTTTTAGCCAAGGATATGTAAGCAATCTCGGAAACAGGGTGCGGTCAAATCTTTCAAAATGCTTCCCACGGAGTACTCAAACGGGCAAAAATCGCTCGTATCCGCTCACTTTATCTTTGCACGAGAACTCTTCGTGTTTCTGGGCAAAGAGGGGCAGCTGTGAGCACATGATTTTTTTCCCTATATGAATTACTCCCATAAATTCAGAACAAAATAATCTCTTTTCATTATTTGCAATTTTGTGGATTCTCGTAGCATTTTTCTGTTAATTGTTTGCATTTTTGTTGGTGCAATTTAATTAGTGAAAATACAAAAAAATATGTTGCATTCGCATTTAGGTTTAATTTTACATTTTAGTATTAATTAGAAAATAAATTGTTGCATGAAATGGGTAAATCACAAAAAAGTAGTTTAATTTGCATTTTTAATTTTAGCTTTGATTTTGAGTAGCTTTCTTTCTAAATTTAGTTTTTAATTAATTGAGGTAATTATTAGTTGGAGTTAATTAATTCAATATGGTAGGATAATTTGATTAGGAATTAATTTAGGTTTTACTTTTACTTTTAATTTTATTTAAAATAAATAAAAGGAAAAATTGGAAAAAAAGGAATTGAAGAGATAGAGTTGGGCTGACTTCAGTTAAAATATGCCCAGACCTAAAGCTATTTCCCCCGAAATCTGGCCCAAACCCGCGCCCTTACCCAACCCAATCCCCCCACTCAACCCAAACGACCACGTTTTAAGTTAAATCAGATCGGAGTCGTCGAGGTTCCATGATCCTATGGTCGCGAAAGGGGGTGGGATGGGTATATAACTGTCCTAATCTCACTACCCCCCCCCCCCAAACCCCCGTCTCTCATCTATTTCATCTCCCTTTCAGAGAACCCCCATGAAACCCTAGCCCGCCGCCCCTTTTCTATACCACTTAGAAGCCCGGCGGCGCAGCCCTAACCATCTCCGTTCACCACCAAAACAACACCCCATGACCCCCTCACTCCCCTCTTTCTAAATCCCGGACAAATTTCTCTCGAACATGCCCCGAGCTCGTCGAATCTTAAGTTGAAAGTGAGACCTAAAAATGTCAAACTCCAGAATCGCCAGATTTGGTATTGATTAAGACCAAAACGGACCTTGGTCATGTGTTTTCATCTGAGAACATGTGATTGAGGCCCTTTTCGGTCAAAATCGAGGGTTTGAGGAAGAGCTGCAAGGCTTGGCCAGTCCGTTAGGTATCTTTACATTTTTATTGGCTCTTCTTTTGTATTTTTCTACCTTTTAAAGTCGTCCTGCTTCATCTCGTTTCTGTGTTTGTGTTTTTGCTTCTTCATAGCATGTCTGTTTTTATGCATGTACGACTCATTTGTTAGCCAACATAATTATCTGGTTGTTTGTTTAGAATGGGGTGAATCATTTTCTTTTTCTCTTTTGGGTTTTGGGCTTTGGTTTAAAAGTTCTCGTGTCTCTTTCTCTTGGTTAATTTTAGGTTAGATTGTTTTTAGAATGTTGAGTCTTTGACTGATTTCAATCGATACCTAAAAATTGAACCCAAAAGGAACTGAATTGGGTTTATTTAGACCCATTAACTTAGGTCAATTGGACCCAGGCTCTGTTTGGTTAGAAGGGTAACAACAGGGTCATAGGGGGGTAATTTGGGTAGTCTGCTTAGGGGAATCTTTGTGTAACTGTTTGGGAAGCTTCTAGGAAGCTGGGGAAGGGACTGCTCTACAAAAACTGAATTAGAATTAGGGGTGTCTAAGCTAAAATGGAAATTCAAAAAGGGTCGAAGTACAAATCTGTTGATTAGTTAGGTTGCCCTACTTTCTTTCCTATAAAGGCAACATTTCTTGCATTGAAAGGCAGAGGGAAGAGACCTAAGAGCTAAAAGGGCAGAAAAGAGAAACAGATGAAAATTTGAGTGAAAGAGACTGTTCTATTGAACCTCATTAGTGATTTTTTTTATTTCTGAAAACAATAGATACAGGTTTTATGATTTTAAATGGATTGACAATGGGTTTTGAGAAGTTGTCGTGGTTCAAGCTTGTTGAGGTTCATTGTTCCATTGGGTTTTCGAGTTGATTTTATGGTTCTAATTGCTGAATCTGGGTTTGATTATGGGCTAGAAATGAGTTGAAAATTGTTTTGTTGTTTGGGTCTTGGGTTGAAATCACTGCAGTGTAGTTCATTTTCACTGGTTTCGAGTTGTTTCCTTCTTGGAAATTTCTATTGTTTTATTGGCTCCGTGAGTTGATTTCACTGCTCAACTAGTTGAATCCGGGACTGTCATCTACTGATGTTTACTTGCTGACTATTCACCTCTATTCTTCTTTGTGCAAACTCCAGGTACATGCTCTGGAACCTGCATAAGGTGATCTTCAAGTTGGAAGTGAAATGAAAAATGGAAGTCGGAAGTTTGATATTCAGTCGTGTGTGTTGTTTATGTGCTAAGCTCGATATTCAAATCTTCTTCTCTATGAAAATCTTTGTTTGTCATTCCAAATGCTAATGTTGTTTAAAGTTCATATGCACCTAATGTATACAACGTATAGATCCTGTTAGTTAGATTTAGTAGTGGCTTATTTAGCTTGGATGGATGCTTCGATTATTGAAATCACACAGATGTTATTACTGTTGTAGATGCAGGATTGGTATTGCCCTTTTAGTAGTTTGTTAGGAAAACATTTTTGGTTATAAGAGTTTAATTCTTGTCACTCCTGAAGCATGGGAACTATTAAGGATTAATTGTAGGCTATATGGTAGCATAGTATTGATTTTCAGGTGTTAATGAGGCTTACTATTATGTTTGATCACCTAAGGGAAAGCAGGTTCTAATGATTGTCTCATCTGGAAATATTAGTTTTAAAATTTGAGTTTGATGTTAGTTGGTATGTTCTTATTTTAAATGATTGGTCTGAAATCAGCATTGGACCATTTTAAGCCATGGATTTGAGTAAAATGAATAATGGAATTGTGGGCAGTACTCACTCGTTTGTGGGTTTGAGTTTTGGATTTGCATTCTTCACTAAGACTTGGGCTCATTAAGGCCTAAGCCTGAAGGTTTGATGTTGATTACTTTATCGGTAGTCAACTGGGTTCACGTAGTAACCCTGGAATTTTCTTTCATTGCGTGCGTGCCATGGGGACTCGATCTTGAGTCCTGCACTTGTTGATCTCAGTTTCTAAAAGGAGTGGGCTCATCTCAGGCCCAAGCCTTAAAGGCACTTGTAAATGGGGTTGCGCACTCCATGTTATTTGAGTTTGTTCAATGTCATTGAATCCATATTTCTTCCTTGTTTAGTCAGCGTTGCTGAAGCAGTTTTTCTTCGAATAATTTGGCAATTTAATGCAGCACCTGTCAGCTGCTAAATATATTTGAATTCTTAGTTTAAAAAAGGTAATTAGAACTCCTTCAAGCAACCTTTCGCCGACTAGGCCCCTAAAATAGGTTTGAAGTATGCCACCCTCAAAAGAGTAATTCAAACATTTGTTGAAATGAGAAATCGAGGCATGCCACTTAGTGAATTTTCATGGCCCTCGCAAAGTTTCAAGTGCGTAGTTGCTTTAGGCACGCTATTTTAAAAATTACCTTCCTAAATTCGGGTGTGCATTTCATGTGACCCAAATCAAAACTTAAAACGTTGGATAAAATATGCTTAGGATTGTGAGTGCATTTCATGTGGTGCAATCCAAAGACGTGTTTAGACAACCTTCAAATCTCCTTTAAAATTAATAAAAAGCGGTTATAAGGTTTGAAAAAAGCACATAGGTTCAAAAGTGTTCTAAGATTGGATAATTAAGCCGAATATAACAGTTGAGCGACCGTGCTAGAACCACGGAACTCGGGAATGCCTAACACCTTCTCCCGGGTTAACAAAATTCCTTACTCGGATTTCTAGTTCGCGGACTGTTAAAACAAAGTAAATTTTTTCCTCGATTCAGGATTTCAATCAATGAGTTGGGACACCATAAATCTCCCAAGTGGCAACTCTGAATCTGTTAACAATAATATGATCTCATTTCGATTGTCCTTTAATTGGAAAAACTCCCTTTATATATACTCCTTTACGGGGGTGTAGGAAAAGGAGGTGTGAAAGGCATACTTTTCCAATAATTTGCACAAAAGGATTCATTAGCTTAGAAAATTCTTTGATGAATCTTCGGTAGAATCCTGCATGCCCAAGAAAACTCTTAACCCCCTTGACTGAAGTAGGAGGAGGAAGCTTTGAAATCACTTCAATTTTCGCCTTGTCCACTTCTATTCTGTTCTTTGAGATCTTATGGCCGAGGACAATGCCCTCCTTGACCATAAAGTGGCATCTTTCCCAGTTAAGCACAAGATTTGTCTCTTCACACCGGGATAGCACTTTGTCAAGATTCTTCAAACACTCATCAAAGGAGTCACCCGCAACACCGAAATAATCCATGAATACTTCCAAGAAGTCCTCCACCATGTTGGTAAATATAGTCATCATACATTGCTAAAAGGTAGCCGGTGCATTACACAAACCAAATGGCATCCTAGAAAATACAAGTGTCATACGTACACGTGAAGGTGGTTTTCTCCTGATCTTCGGAGCAATCAAAATATAGTTGTAACCTAAATACCCATCCAGAAAACAGTAGAAGTCACGCCCAGCAAGTCTATCTAGCATTTGGTCAAGAAAGGGCAATGGAAAATAATCTTGGCGGGTCACTTTATTCAGTTTGCGGTAGTCCATGCACACCCTCCATCCAGTGACAGTCGTGGTGGGAATCAACTCATTTAGCTCATTGGTAACCACAGTCATACCACCCTTCTTCGACACACATTGAACTGGCAAAGTCCAAGAACTATCTTATATGGGGTACACAACCCCTGCATCTAACCACTTGATCACCTCCTTTTTGACAACCTCTTGCATAGCCTCGTTCAACCTACTTTGATGTTCTATGGAGAGCTTGGCATCATCTTCAAGTATAATCTTGTGCATGCAAAAGGCGGGGCTTATTCCCTGAATATCAGCTAGAGTCTATCCAATTGCCTTCTTCCTTCTTTGGAGCACCTCCAGTATTGCATCTACCTGCACGTTAGTAAGACAAGACGAAAGAATAACATGTAAAGTTGAACTAGGGCCTAAGAATCCATACCTGAGGTGTGAGGGAAAAGGCTTCAACTCCAAATTGGGAGGTTCCTCAATTGATGGCTTTGTTGGCGGAGTCTTTCTATTCTCAAGATCCAAAGACAGCTTACGGGGCTCATAAGAATAAGAACCCATTCCATGCAAAGCATTTACACACTCCACCCTACCTTCATCTTCATTCACATCAAGGTTCAACAATACCGCTTCTAAGGGATCCTCCACATTGATCATGGCACTGGTATCATCAACTATCACCTCCGTGACAAGATCTACAAAAGAGCAAACTTCAGTACTATTCGGCTGCCTCATTGATTTGCACACATGAAAGACAACTTTTTCGTCACCCACCGGGAATGTGAGCTCCCCTACTTTCACGTCAACCAATGCCTTTACTGTTGCTAGGAAAGGTCTTCCCAATATTATCGGCACCTCATAGTCGACTTCGTAGTCCAGAATTACAAAGTCAGTAGGCAAAATAAACTTGTCCACTCGGACAAGAACATTATCAATAATACCAAGCGGCTTCTTCATTGTTCTATCCGCCATTTGTAATCTCATTGAAGTAGCTCTTGGTTGACCAATACCCAAAGTTTTGAACATAGAGTAAGGCATCAAATTGATTATCGCTCCCAAATTACACAATGCCTTTGCAAAATCCGCACTCTCAATGGTACATGGAATCGTGAAAGCGTTGGGATCTTCAAGCTTTGGATCCATTGAGTGCACAATTGCACTTACTTTATGAGTCATTTTGATGGTCTCACAATCCAGAGATCTCTTTTTAGTCACCAAGTCTTTCATAAACTTGGTGTAACCTAACATTTTCTCAAGAGGTTCCACCAAAGTAACATTGATTGACAAGCTTTTCATCTCAATAAACTCCTTAAATTGGTTTTCATTCTTTTTCTTCGCAAGTCTTTGAAGGTAAGGTGGAGGAGGCCTTGGCAAGGGAGCCTTAGCCTTGGGAACTACCATTTTCGGTATGTCTATTACGTGTTCCCTAGACGGGTTCACGTCATCTTGAGTCTCCACCTCATTATCATGAATATCAATTCTCACTTTTGCATTTAAATTCTCTTCACTCACTCGCTCATCAACTATAGGGACATCATCATCTTGCACTTTAACCTCATCACTCACAACTTCCTTTTGCTCAGAGGTATTCATATCACCACCTCGATTGCTTCTAGTGATCACCGCCATTGCATGCCCGATATTGTTCCCATCCTTCGGGTTTACTAACATATCACTAGGTAGAGCCCCCTTAGGGCGAGTATTCAAAGATTGCAAAATCTGGCCAAGTTGAACCTCCAAGTTTCGGATTGAAGTATTATGGGATGCCAATTGGGCATCAGAGTCGGCATTCTTCTTCATCATGTTCAAACATCATCTCGATCCTTCCCATCTCATTGTTTGACGAGCTAGGACCTTGGGACGAAAATGGAGGCGGTTTGTTTGGTTGTTGATACATTAGAGGTCTTTGAAATCCTTGCCCCCGATTTCCTTGATTTCCATTATTCCAACCCCCTTCCTCCCCAGTTGTTGATGATACCACTCTAGTTGTCCTGGTTGTTTTGATTGCCCCAATTCTGATTGTTGTTCCCCCAGTTGCTATTTCCCTATTGGTTTTGATTCCCCCAGTTTCCTTGGGATCTCTACTGTTGTTGTTGGTTAGGTGCATTGCCCCTTTGTCCTTGGTAATTGTTCACGTACTGGACTTCTTCACTTTGCTCATCATACCCATCATCTTGGTTGAAACCACCATTACCCTGCTCATATTGATCCGGACTACCTTGACCTTGTTGACCTCTTTGTCGCCTCTTGTTGACCAACATGTTGATACCTTCCATAGCATTTACTTGTCTCGGCGCTTGAACTGTTTGCAACTAAGCTTTTGCCAATTGATTCATTGTTGTAGTTAACTCTGCTATTGCTTGGCTATGGTCGTGGAGCTCTTTGTGCAGGTGAATGACAGTGGGATCACCCTGTGGCACATTAGCTCGACTTTGCCAAGATGAGGAAGTATCTCCATCTCATCCAAGATCTCACACGCCTCAGCATAAGGTGTGTTCATAAAATTTTCCCATGCTAGCTGGTTCACTACACACTGATTGGTCGTGTTAATGCCACGGTAGAATGTCTGTTGGATCATTGTTTCCGTCATGTCATTGTTCGGACATTGTTTTACCATTGTCCTATATCTCTCCCAGATCTCATGAATTGGTTCATTAGGTTCTTGTTTGAAGGCCAAAATCTCATCTCTCAATGTCGCCATATGCCCTGGCGAGAAAAACTTAGCTATAGACTTGTTTACCAACTCATCCCACGTAGTGATGGAATGGTTGGGAAGCCTTTCGAGCCAGTTCAAAGCTTTCCCTCTAAGTGAAAAAAGTAATAATCTCAATCTCAATGCATCCTCTGACACATTTGTTTGTTTGCTTCCCCAGTAGGTATCCACAAAGTCTTTAAGATGTTTATATGTATTCTGATAGGGAGTGCCTGTGAAGTACCCTTGCTGCTCCAATAAAGTCAACATCACATTTGTAATTTGGAAATTGCCCGTCCGGATTCAGGGTGGGACAATTGCACTTGTGTATCCTTCATTGGGAAGCACCCGAGGAGCGACTCTTGAAGGAGGCGGGAGAGGGTCTGGAATATTTTCATTGGCCTGGCGGCCTCTTCTTTGTCCTTGAGGTACTAGAGGCACCTCATCTTCGTCATTATCATCTACTTCCTCCCCCGGGAGAACATTTCCAAGAGGATCATTGTTTGCCATGTTGTACCTGAATCAATTGACCCACACAAGTTAGTAAAACAGAAGGAAAGAAAAACAAGACACAAAACTAGTCAGTTAGATAGCCAAAACCGTTTAGATCCCCGGCAACGATACCAAAAAGTGATCGTCTCCAACCCTATACCACTATAGAATGGCAAGAGTGGTCGATGCAACTTTTACCCAAAAGGTCGGGATCGAATCCACAGAGAGATAATATTGGTTTGGATTGGGTTTCTATCTAATCTAGTTATGTGTGATGTTCTTAATTACACTTCTAATCATGCTTTGTCTTGGTTACTATTCTACTTTTAATCACTAATAAAGAATGAAAATAAGCTAAGTATGATATTTTTGTAAAGTTTTCTCAATTGAAAAAAAGGCAATAGGGAAGTGACTTACACCTAGGTGAGTATCTAACGGGATCTAAAACTTAGGGTAAAATTGTTATAATTGGGATCATGATATAGCCATTGCACATAACTACTCACTCTATACCTCTCAGTAGTTTGAGTGACTTTGCCCTAATTGTCTTTTTCAAGCTCAATTGGGTGTTCAAACAATGCAAGAAAAATTGGCTCAAGTCGGGTATTACTATCTCTAGGTTTAACTCTTTAATTGGGGCTATCAATCTCTTGAATGCACCCCAATTCCTCGTTGGTCTGAATTTTCTAGACTTAGTCTCTTTTTCTCAAGAAGTGCCTAAGTCAAAAAAGGTACAAATCGGTGTTTGCAACCACCAATTCAACATTAAACCATAAATCAAGCCAAATATCATTCACCCATAAATATTTAAGGCCTAAAATTGAAAACCTATTAAATACTCACACTAGGGTTGAGCCACAACCCTAGCTAATGGGTTTAGCTACTCATAATCAAAGAAGAAATTAAAGATTTAGATGAAATATAACTCTTATAAAAAGTAATTACAAGAGAAGAATGTAAGATTAATGGTTAACCAAGATCTAAAATTACTTAAAATAACAAAAAGATGATGTTCATGTGTTCCTGTCACAACAGATGATCTAAAAATCTGAAAAAGAACTAATACACAGCAAAACTTTTCGGACAAAAATTGCCCCTATGGAGGTTCTGCGGACATGGGAAAATGGGCAGCCTCAGTGCTTGGACTAGCGTGGACCGCAGTTCTTCTCTTTTAGGCTGATTCTGAAATTGAGTCTGCTGGGAGGGAAAAACTACCACCGTAGCGCTCCTCCAACCGCGGCCGCGAATATGAGCGCGAACTGAGGTCTTCAATTTGAGCTCCAGACTTGGTTCTCTGATTCTCACTTCCGCTGAGGGCAAGAACTTGACCTCGTCTGCGTTAGAGACACTGATGCCGCGCAATTTTATCGCGGGCAGCGATAACTTGCTAAGCCTAAAATACAACTCTCTGAACCTTGCCACCGCTGAGAGCGTAATCAAGACCGCCTCAGTGGTGGACCCTCCGCGTCCGCGTCTGTTTCTTCGATGTCAGCACCCTTTTGACTAAGCTTTGTACTTGTGTGGGTTTCACTCCTTTATGAGCTGGTTTTGACTTTCTTGTCTCTTTTTGACCAAAAACTACAAACAAGCAAAATAAGTTAGCTTTTGGAAATACTTGTACACACTTTTAATCCAAAACCTAAGCAAAAAGAAGCATAAAATAGGCTAGAATCCCTAGTTATCAGGGGGTCGCGAACGCGTAGATGAGGCTGAGGTGCATTGCGAACACGATAAAGTGCTCGCGAACGTGACAAATAGTTAGCAAGGCATATTTTAGCACTGAATTCAATAAGCTTTGTCATGCTGCTGATTGATGGGTTAATTAATAGCATGCATTAATTCATCTAGTGGATATAGAGAATTTGGTAATGTTACTCGAATTCAGAGTTGAAACTACATGTTATGTCCGTGGAAAAGCACAAGCGCTAATTACATGTCCTTAAAATTCTCTCTTCTATATTATTTTTTAAGATTACTATAGCGTTTGTTCTTTTCACAATATTATTTAAGATATATATTATTGTCGACATTTAGCTTGGCTTGAGATGTAACGACCCGACTGGTTGTTTCGAGCTCTAGCATGGCGTTTGGCGGTTTGAGGTCATCAATAGCTTCACTTCAGGTATTATGACTTGTATGTGTGGTCGAAATTGAATTTCGGGAAGTACAGAGTTAATTTGGAAAGAAAATTCTAATTTTAGAAGCTTTAAGTTGGAAGAATTAACTAAGGTTTGATTGTTGAGTAAACGACCTCGGAATCTAGATTTAAAGGTTCCAACAAGTTCATATGATGATTTTGGACTTGAGCGTATGTCCAGATCGGGTTTTGGGTGATCGGGAGCATTTCAGTGCCTATTGTGGAAAGTTGACATTTTGGAAGAATTTCATAAATTTGGGTTGAAGTGCATTTCAATGTTATCGATGTCCGTTTAGGATTTCGAGTTTGGGAATAGCTCTGTATGGTTATTTTGGTATTGGAAGTGTGTTCGGATGTGGATTTGGAGGTCCGTAGGTCATTTCAGAATCATTTGGCGAAAGTTAGAAATTTGAAGGTTTTTGAGAAGTTTGACCGAGAGTGGACTTTTTGATATTGGGGTCGGATTCTGATTCTGGAAGTTGGAGTAGGTATGTGATGTCGAATGTGACTTGTGTGCAAAATTTGAGGTCAATCGGACGTGATTCGATAGGTTTCAGCATCGAATATAGAAGTTTGAAGTTCTAAAGTTCATTAAGCTTGAATTGGGTTTTGCTTCGTGATTTCGATCTTGTTTGATGTGATTGAAGGCTCGACTAAGTTCGTAATGTGTTTTGGGATGTGTTGATATAATTGGTTGAGGTCCCGAGGGCCTCGGGTGTATTCCGAGTGGTAAACGGATCGAGTTTAGACTTGGAGAAAATGTTGGGGCTGTTGTCTTCTGGTATAACTGCACCTACGAGGTTTTGGTCGTAGGTGCGGAGCTGTAGAAGCAAAAAGAAGGAGAGGGGGCTGCTTCGCAGAAGCGGCAATGCAGCCACAGAAGCGAGTCCGTAAAAACGGACTCTTTTGACCGTAGAAGCAAGGGAAGCTGCAGAAGCGAAGAGGAGCATCGCATGAAATTTGAAAGTTGAGGATCAAGGTTGCAGTTCGGTGTTGACAAGAATATCACAAGCTCGGATGAGCAGGAAAGAATTCAAATGTTTTGAGTAGGCCGGTATTGTCTTCAACGTCACCTGAGATCGGTGTCATGTGTAAGAGGCTTTGTGCACGGATTTTTGCTGGTCCTTGATTTGCTTTACAACATTAGTATGACCGATGGTATGGATGTGCCGACTTGTTACCTGGTGCGGAAGGTCATGGGAGCGTATCCCACGGGAAGATTGTATAAGTGTAACATGTCGTCACTTGAATGATTGAAGATTGAAATCAAGTATGGAGATTGTGGTACTACCGCTAATGTGAGAGTTTAGGCCTAGAAGGTGCTCTATTCATTTGGTTGTGAACTGAGGATGTTTGTTCCAGATTTGACGGTTGTTCTTGTGTGTCATGGAAAAAGGGTTTGTTATGGATCCCTGAAAGGTTATTGTCCCAATACAGTACGATCTGAATTGGCTTGAGGTCCTTGGATGGATCTAAATGTGAATGTGGGTTGTATATAAGGCCGAATGTGTTCATTTCTGCATAGAGTTGTTTAAGGAGGAGTATTCGGATGTTGGATGTTATTTTGTCGTCGGCTATTTTATGTATTATTGTATTGTGCCATGTGGGTTGTGAGGTGGCTTGATTATTCGCACTCGTGTTGAAATCCCATGTAATTTGTGGTGTTGTGAGAGCAGAATATCTCTCAAGATACAGGTCATTTATTGCACCTTAGTTGTGTTTGAATTTCATGGCATATGGCGATATCTGTCTCCCCAAGATTTGTATTATGCATTTCACGTGATTGTGGCTGATATTCGGGTATTTCGCAAGTATGAGCATTTTAGCTTGGTAAGTATTTCCTTTATAGATTATTATGTGTGTCGGGTGGTACGCCACCACGGGCACATTGTTTTGGATCGGGTGGCACGTAGCCACGGGTACATTTTTTGGATCGGGTGGCACGCTGCCACAGGTATCATGGTAGGATCAGGTTGCACGCCGCAATGGTAATATGTGTGGATCGGGTTGCACGTTGTAACAGTGTGATGTTGAGTACAATTTCTCATATCTATTCTTGTGTATTTTGTTTCTCATGTTCTGAGGAGGGTTCATAACATCTTCTCGGTTATTTAATTAGTTATATGGGTTGAGTAGTTCTTTCCAGGGTTCATTTTTCCTTTGGTATAACATTCGAGTTTGTAGCTTGTTGGCACATTGTGGCATCATATGAGACATTTGGCCTTGTACCAGGTGAGACGAGATTATTGGAACCGGGATTAGTACGATCAGAATTATGTGAAGCATATTAAAGAACAAATACCGTTATTTGGTTCATAATGAAGTAATAGTTCTTGTCAAGAGGAGGAACTCAATGATTTGTTGACAGTTGGTTATGGATTTCTACACATCTCTTCCGTCGTGGAAGCATCACAGGAGTTGGAATAGTACTTATATATGTCATGAGGTGTGTTGTGAGCATCGGATTCGTGGGATTTCGGCTATTGTTATTAGAGGGTGTTATTATGGTCATGTGAATTATGCGGTGCATGGCGTGGATTTAGCAAAAGTATGCAATCATGTATTGGTGCATCGTGTAGTGATGGATAAGGTGTTCGTATGACGGAAACAGGCCTGGCAGAGAATTCTGGACGTTGGAATTGAGCCCTAAGGCTTATTTGACTAAGTAAAAGGGAGAATCTTCAAACTGGCTCGAGCTAGTGTGCTCATCTGAGTTGTGGTAGCATGGGTAGGTGCACGAGATTTTAAACAGTGATTTCAGACAACTCCAGAGCAGATGTTAGCACGTTCGAGGACGAACGTATGTTTAAGTAGGAGAGAATGTAACGACCCGACCGGTCGTTTTGAGCTCTAGCATGGCGTTCGGTGGTTTGAGGCCATAAATAGCTTCACTTCAGGTATTATGACTTGTACGTGTGGTCGGAATTGAATTTCGGAAAGTTCGGAGTTAATTTGGAAAGAATTCTAATTTTAGAAGCTTTAAGTTGGAAGAATTGACTAAGGTTTGATTTTTTGAGTAAACGACCTCGGAATTGGGATTTGAAGGTTCCAATAGGTACGTATGATGATTTTGGACTTGGGCATATGTTCGGATTGGGTTTTGGATGACCCGAGAGCATTTCGGCACCTATTGTGGGAAGTTGGCATTTTGGAAGAATTTCATAAATTTGTGTTGAAGTGCATTTCAATATTTATCGATGTCTGTTTGGGATTCCAAGTCTGAGAATAGCTCTGTATGGTGATTCTGGTATTGGGAGCGCGTCTGGATGTGGATTTGGAGGTCTGTAGGTCATTTCAGAGTCATTTTGGCAAAAGTTAGAAATTTGAGGTTTTTGAGAAGTTTGACCAGGAGTGGACTTTTTGATGTTGGGGTCAGATTCCGATTCCGGAAGTTGAAGTAGGTCCGTAATGTCGAATTTGATTTGTGTGCAAAAATTGAGGTCAATCAGACGTGATTCGATAGGTTTCGGCATCGAATATAGAAGTTTGAAGTTCTAAAGTTTATTAAGCTTTAATTGGGTAGAGATTCGTGATTTCGATGTTGTTTGATGTGATTTGAAGGCTCGACTAAATTCGTAATGTGTTTTGGGACATGTTGGTGTAATTGATTGAGGTCCCAAGGGTCTTGGGTGGATTCCGATGGAAAACGGATCGAGTTTGGACTTGGAAGAAATGTCGGGTTGCTGTCTTCTGGTGTAACTGCACCTGCGAGGTTTTGTCCGCAGGTGCAAAGCCGCAGATGCGGCCAAGAGGGTCACAGAAGCGAAAAGAAGAAGAGGGGGCTGCTTTGTAGAAGCGGCAATGCAGCCGCAGAAGCGAGTCCGCAAAAGCGGACTCTTCGACCGCTGAAGCGAGGGAAGCCGCAGAAGCAAAGAGGAGCATCGCATCTGCGGAGCTCAGAAGCGACTAAGGACCGCAGATGCGAGGGGTCGCTGGGCAGAGGAAGATTTTTATAAACGGGACTTGGCCAATTTTTCTTCTATTTTTCACTTGGTGGAAGCGATTTTGGAGAACTTTAGAGAGGGATTTTCATCAAGCAACACAAGGTAAGTGATTCCCACTTACTGCAAGTTAAATACATGGATAATATAAGGATTTAAACATGAAAATTTGTGGAAATTTGGGGTTTTGGTAGAAAAACCTAGAAATTAGTATTTTTGGATTTTGACCACGAATGTGGGCATGGAATTTGAAATAAATTATATATTTGAGTTCGTGGTATTATGGGTAAAGTTTATCTTCGAAAAATTTTGAAATCCGGGCACGTGAGCCCGAGGGTGATTTTATCGACTTTTCGAACGGAATTGAAAATTATTATAAATTGCATTACAATGAGTATTAGAGTATATATTTATGGATTTGCAAATTTATTGAATAGTTTTGGGGCGATGGGATCCAGTTTAAGTTGTTTAAAAGACTTGGGAGCCGGCTATGGAACTTTAGAGCAAGGTAAGTCTCCTTTCTAACTTTGTAAGAGGGAATTTACTCCATAGGTGAATTGAATTAATATGTGCTTCTATTTGTAGGGGGCTACGTACGCACGAGGTGACAAGAGTCCGTACGTAGCTACTAATTATGCCTATGTCCAGGTAGTTTTAGGTTTATATTATGCCTTGTTGATACCGTTATTTGATTATGTTTATTATTTACCTTGAAAAGAATTGAGACCGAGTACACTTATTAAATGCCTTGAAAAGAGTTGAAATTGAGGATTTCGACACTTGAAAGTTTTCATTTAAATTTCATATTTTAAAAAAGAATTTAAAAATATTATAATGACTTAAAAAATCTATGTGCAACCGCGTCGTAAATATATTCCGCGAGTGGGGTAAATTTCGACTACTCTCATGGGAGAGGGTCGTTCGCCTCGGCAGGTTAATAGATGCATCTATGGTTTGTGTTGTTCGACCCTCGGCAGTGCACAGTTTGTATTTATATGTTGGTTCGTGTTGTTCAACCCTCGGCAGTGCACAGTTTATATTTATATGTTGGATCGGGTCGTACGACCTCGACATGACTTGCGCATGATAACTCTTTAGAAATAATAATAATTGACATTTCCTTATTGGCTTGAGATATAAATTGTTAAATGATGAAAATGAATTTGGGAATCTTTATTAGTAAAAAGAATTGTTGATTATTTTCGGTTATTAAATTTTTCAGCTATGTTATGTATTTCATGCTTAAATATAATATCGGCATTTTATTGTTGGCCCATAGTAAGTGTCGGAGTCGATCCCTCGTTACTACTTCTTCGAGGTTAGATTGGATACTTACTGGGTACGCGTTGATTTACGTACTCATACTACACTTGCTGCACATCTTTGTGCAGGTACATATATGTCTACTGACCTTGTGATAGCAGAGGCATAGTAAATGGGAGAATTTAGGTGAGCTGCATTCCTTATTACGACCCGTGGCTAGCAGAGTCTCCTTCAGAGTATTTATATTTTTCCTATCCAAATTTGTATTTCGGACGGATGTTGTATTTCATTTTACATTCCTAGTTGATGCTCATGCACTTGTGACACCGGATTTTGGGGTAATTATGGGTTGTTCAGTATTGAAATTGTGGAAATATTTTTATTTACTCTGTGAATTCCATATTTTACTGTTAAATTGAAGGAAATTATGATTTCATAAATACTAGAATGAGTAATTAAGTTAATCAAGTATTGCTAGTTTGTCTGACAACAGTGTTAGGTGCCATCACAACCTTTAGAGGATTTTGGGTCGAGATTTTTGAGAACTACCTTCTTACAAAACGAAAGAAAATCTTCATTGTTATCGAAAAGAAAGCACTTTTGATTTGGATTATGATGTTATCTTTCGATCATTCAGACATTCACTGAGGAGTATGCGTTTATTTATTGTACTTGAGGAGTTAAAAGTCATGTTTTAATAGCAAAAGCATAGTCAGTTACAGAACCGGAAAAAGAAGCAAAAGCATAGGCAGCAGTTGTTACCTTAATGCGTTTGAAATAATAATTACCCTCAGAGGGGAGCCTTGGCGTAACTGGTAAAATTGTTGTCATGTGACCAGGAGGTCAGTAGGTTCGAGCGTCGAAATAGTATCTTGCAGAAATATAAGATTCCCTCAAAATCAATGTTGAAAGATGTTTTTTCTTGGAATGAAGATGAGCTCTTGGTACATCTATTGTTCAGAAACAGAATTAGGACAACTTGAAAATGACTATGGAAAGATTCAATATTCTAGAGAAATATTCCCCTTCATGATTTTGTTATTAATTTCTTCATTTAATACAACTAAAAGATTCACAGGGAAGATGCATGGTCTAAAGTCTGTAATAATGTTTGTGAAAAGGTCGAATAATACAGTAACTACAGAAAGTCTCGGAACAACTGAAGTGACAATGTTATGAAGATCAAAGTTCTTAGTCCCTCATCATTTAGTGAAGAAGGTAAAATAGTAATAAGGATATACGATAAAATAGGGCCAAGGACAACAGAGAAACATACTTATCTGGACGGGATTAATGGGCGATCAAGAAGGCCCATGGCCTAGGTTGGTCGCCTCTATTGCACTTTAGAGGGGAGTCCGCCTAATCTCGACCCAAGTAGTCAAGCCTACGCTATAATTTGCAATAGTGTAGTCAAGCGTTCGCGAGCCCCTAACCAATTCAAAGCACAATTAGTTTTTTAAGTGTGTCATTAACAAGCCTATCAATTGGCTTGAGAACACATTCTCAACTCTCCTCTTAGAGCATGTTTGGAAAGCCACCTAAGAACTGGATTTGTATGTAATTTGGTGTAATTACACAGTTTGGCATGTTTATTTGGCCAAGTAATTATTTGGTCAGCATGAAATTGGGTGTACAGTCAAACCTCTCTATAACAGTATCCCTATATAATAGTAATTCACTATAAAATCCAAATTTTTCTTAGAACCGATTTTTTAAGTTATATTTTACCTCTCTATAACAGTTGTTTACCTATAACAACAATATCCATATTTTTGTAGCAGAACACTCTTTGTAAAATTACCCCTCTATAACAGTCATATTGAATTTTTAAGGTTACTAATACAACAACAACAACAACAACAACAATCCAGTATAATCCCACAAGTGGGGTCTGGGGGGGGTAATATGTACGCAGACCTTACCCTTACCCCTACCCCGAAGGGTAGAGAGGCTGTTTCCAGGAGACCCTCGACACAAAAAAAAACAACAGGAGCCGATATATTAGTACCATAAAAATGCATAATACAATAACAATAATATAAGAGATATGAAATACAGAATACGAAATACGAAATAAATGGCTGGTATAGTAAAAACTAGCAGGTAAAGCCCTGCATCAATAGACGACCAATGACATTCTTAGTCTAACTCCTAACTAGTTAGTCTCACTCTATTGTGCTGTAGAAATATTCACAACTTTCCCTAACCTACAACCTCAATGCTCGACCTCCATAATTCCCTGTCAAAAGTTTCTATTTGCATAAGGTATAAGATTTGAAGATTTGCACATGATATCTTTTCCATTTGGACAAATGCCAAAAATATTTAGATAGAAGATTTAACTGTTAAGCTCTTAGATTGTCTTCAAGTGAAAGCTATTGGATACACTTTTGCTGAAAATTTGGATACGAATCTTCGCCAATACAAGCGTTATATCGCTAGTAAGAGAATGAGATCTACGAAACAAGCTATAATTATAAAGTTCTTCCATTAATCTTGAAAGAATTTATTTTTCTAAGTAGTTTTAAATGTGTGTCGTAGCGTTTAAATCTTTATACACTTAATTATAAATTTATTAATAATATATTAGCTTTATTCAATATTTAACTAATAAAATATGCATATCTTTTGAGATTTTAAATTTGAATAATTTTCTCTTTTTTTTTGAAACATTAGAAAAGGAAAAATAATTGATATTGGATAATTTTATCTATAACGGCCAAAAAATATTTAAATGTCAAATGTTGTTATAAGTGTATAACAACCATTCACTACAACAGCCAAAAAATATTGAAACAAACGAGGCTGTTATAGAGAGGATTGACTGTAATTGGAAGGGTGTAATTACACTCTCGAATTCACAAAAGGAAGG
Organism: Nicotiana tabacum; assembly: GCF_000715075.1. Lineage (NCBI taxonomy): Eukaryota > Viridiplantae > Streptophyta > Magnoliopsida > Solanales > Solanaceae > Nicotiana > Nicotiana tabacum. The sequence goes on along the minus strand of NC_134090.1, from coordinate 156,093,245 downwards.
TGAGAATTGGTGGTGATTATACTACGTAATTACAAGGTTACTTTTTAATTCTTTCCTTTTATTTTTATTTTAACTTATTTTCTTTATAACTTTTTATTATTTTAACTTCTTTTTATTTTTTATTTTATTTTTTGATTCTGTTTTTAATTTTTAATTTTAAAATATATTTTTCTTTGTACATTATTTGTCTTTTATTTTCTACCTTTACTTCTTGTGACTACATGTAATTGCTCGTAAATTTTATTTTTTATTTATTTTATTTTCTTCATTTAGCGTAACTGTGTTATTATTCTAGTTTTTGAAACTACACCTCCTAATATTAGAAATAACGAGTCATTAACAAACTTGGCATAAAATGTGTGATATCATTAAAGTAGTATTTTGTTGCTAAATGAGGTTATAAACTTATTATGTTTTCTGATCGAAAGTTGTATTGGAACTTATTTTTATTATATTGGAATTTTGACATATGTTAAACAATTTTTTGTTTTGGATTTTGAAATTGTGTTATATTTATGGCTCCAATTTACTTATTTTAGTAGTATTGGCTTGTTATTATACATTGCATTGCATGTTGTTCAATTTTTAGTTAGAATTGATAGATTTATTTTGTCAAATATTTGAATAATGTTATGCCAATATATTTATAAATATTAATTTATTTAATCAAACATGCATTCCATGATGTTTACAAAACGTATGTTTTTAGTTTTTATAATTAATTAAACTAAATATTATTAATTTAGAAAATATATATCAATTATTTGTACTATAATAGTTATAAATATATGATTAGTAATTAATGTATATTCAAGAAAAAATTTGCATCTTAAATACCAAAACTAATATCATTTATACTTACAAAAAATTATTTATAGCCATGTCTTTATTATATTATCTTTTAAGTTTTGATAATTATTTCATTTAAAATTTAATCTAGCTATGTAATTACACTTGTGCAACCAAATATACGCTTGTAATTACACTGTAATTACGTTAAATAAACTGGTCGTCATAATTACTATATTGTATAATTACCACCATAGTAATTACATCAATTCTGATTGTCGGATGACTTTCCAAATAGACCCTTACAGTGATGTCCTGTTTTCTGAGTTTTGGAAGGGCTTTAGGGAATTCTTCTCTATTTGATTGTAAGTAAAATCGTGTCTTTCCTTTTTTGTAAAAAAAAAAAAAAATCTATATAACCTCGTCGAATGTTTGATTCTCCACCTTGTAATCCCTTCCCATTTTCCCCTCCCCCTACCACCTATTTAAAAAAAAGTGAAAAAAAATTGTAATTCTTACATAGTTTGGAACAACTTTAAATTTTGTAATCCAGGAAGTTTTAGGATATTTTTGAGGAAATATCTTTAAATATATTAAACAAGCTTATACGTATAGAAAATACATTATATCTTGTCCAACTCCAATCAAACTCGGCAACTCAATGAAACTGAAACTTTAAAATATAGTTAGAATAAACAATAAGGTAGTTGTAGTTTATTTTGGTCATAGTTGTTGACTTATAAAGACGTTAGAAGAATTAAATACTCCTTCCTTTTTTTCGCCTTGCCTCCCACACCGACAAGCAACACAGATGGACACGACCTTACTTGAACAGGATCTGTTCTATAGGCTCGTACCACTGTATCCTTGAGTTCTAAGGAGACAGAAAACCAAGTCTGGTTGATGACGCATGGCCAAAAGACCAGAGCGTGATTAACAGCTCCCATAGCCCACGGGTTATGGTGCCGTAGATGATCGTTCTTAGCCCCAACCTCGGTGTGCTGAGATGGTCTAATGGTTGTCTGACAGACTCTTTAATCTTTTTTGCTATCTTTCCTGATTTACTTTTGAAAATAACTAAGGAAAGATTCCATGGTCTTTAGTTTATACCTAATGTTTCATGTTGTCCAATTTCAAGGAGGCTTTGTAGAAGTTATTTTTTTGTTGATTTACTTTTGAAAATAACTAAGGAAAGATTCCATGGTCTTTAGTTTATACCTGATGTTTCATGTTGTCCTATTTCAAGGAGGCTTTGTAGAAGTTATTTTTTTGTGTGCGACTATTATTGATGTAGGAGGCTAAATTGCATGTTAACTGCATCATAGTTAAACTAGTATTGTTAATGTCACGCTTTATTAAGCTAAGCAGCAGGATTTGGAGAAATACTGCCAGTCATGATTTTGTTATTAATTTGTTCTTTTAATACGGAGAGAAATATGCACAAGGAAGATGCATAGTGTTTGGTCAAAGGTTGAGTTACATATTAGATGTGGTAACCGTGGGAAGTCTCTGAAAACTTGAAATCCAATATTGATATACAAATCGAAGAATGATCACTCAATCCCACATCGTCAAGCGAAGAAGATAGAAAAGTAGTGAAGGTATACTATAAAATAAGGTCAAGGACAACAAAGAACCATACTTACCTGGACGGGGTCGATGGGCGATCAATAAGGCCCATGGCCTAGGTTGGTGACCTCTATTGCACTTTGGAGGGGTGCCCGCCTAAGGTCGGCTCAAGTGGTCAAACCTATGTCATAATTTGTGGCAGCGGGAGCCTGCATTCGCGCAGCTCCTACTTAATCCAAAGTTTAATTATTTGCCAATTTTTTATTTGTGAACAAGTAGAAGCGAACGAAGACTTTGGTCGGCATCCAATAAAAAAACTTTGCCGAAAAAACCGGTCGAAGTCTATCGGTATTATCCAACAAAAATCAATGATATTTTTAATTATGCAACTAAAAAATGCACCATTTTGGAATCAAACCGGGGTATGTATAGTGCTACGGTACTATTCTACCACTGGTGCATTTTGGTTTAAGGTTTTCTTTTCTTTTATTTATACTTTTTAATTGTATTTTCGAGCAAAAAGAATCGATCGATTTTGGTTTTATTAAAAAAAAAAATTATCGATCGAAATCGGTTGATGTTTTAATATGACCTACTGAAATAACTAATTCGGTCGGTGTTGAATATTGATTTTAATTTATTTTAAATGAAAATACGACCAAAGTTGGTCTGTTTCTTGAAAAATAAATTTTGTGGGATACAAAAATAGTTTTCCGTATTTTTGCGCAAAAAAATCGACAAAAGCTGGTCGGTTTCATAAAAAAGAATTAAAAAATAAAATATCTTTAAAAGTCGACCGACTTTGGTCGGTTTTTCGGCCATTATTTTTACCGACCGAAGTCGATCGGTTGGCCGCGATCAATTTTGAACCAATTTTTAGTGGTGAATGGCCTAGTGAATAATCTTAAGAAAGGCTTTATGGATATCTTGTTTAACTCCTTTATTTGTGTCAAGGCAAATTATTGTATGAGGCAAAATCCGACCGAGGAAATTCAGTACGAAGAGATGATTATCATGAGAAATTTGTAACTTCTCATGGGCAATGTGGCCGAAGTCGACCAGTGATCAACGAAACAAGTCGTCAAGCGTCCAACCACGACCGAGGTCGAGTAGAGGAGATAGAAGAAATTGCTAGTTTTATATTGGGATCTTCAAAAGGAATATTCTCTCTGTTTGTACTTTTAGGGGTTTTTTGGGAATATCCCATATAAATAGAAGGAGAGATAAGGCAAAGAGCATGTAATATTATATATGATAAGAACATTTTTGAAAAGTAAGCTCTCTAGATAAATACAAAGAACAACTTTCTGGAGAGATTCGACTCTTTCAGGATTCTCAATTGTCATTTCCACCAGATCCGAGAAAGTGCCCAATTTTATCTTATATCCCTGTCATTCATCATTGTCAGAAGGAAGAATCATTCACCTCATTCAATATTGGGTGAATCTTTATCCTTATTTATATTTATTGCAATTTTTGGTTATTTAATACTTGATACTTTGTGTACATTGTTACATTCGGCACATGTATTGCTTGCACATTAATTCCATTTCTCCACTGCTCGCACCTTTCGTGCTATCAATCCAAGAATTGAAGTTATTAGCTTTAACTAGTATTAACTCTACTTAATAACTGATTAATTAGTTTAACCAAAGATTATCCTCTTTTGGTCAAACAATTTGGCGCCGTCTGTGGGGACTTCCTAGTCAAAGTCTTTGTTTCTTTCAGATCTAAAAGAAAGCAACACAAACCTTGTCTTTTCTTGCGTGCATAGTTTAACATGGCAGGTAATGGCGAGGAAAGAATGAAAGCGGTAGCCGATCTTACTACCAACCTCCTAAACACTATTAACGAAGTCACTGGAATAGACACTAAGGACGTGACATCAAATGCCTCCCCCAGATAGAGTGGTTCGCGCCTCCCTCACGACAGCATCACAACCTCACACGGTAAAGAGGCCTCTACATCCACAAAGGAAGAGGCACCACCAGCAGAGAAAAAGTTGCTCGAGGCGTGGTTGACAAACACGCTGACCAACATTCTCGACAAGCCCGCCCAAAAGGACGAACAGAGAAAATGCGAGAGTCTGTGCCGCATCAGTGACAGACGAGCAGCGCGGCCCTCCGCTGTGACATGTATTACTCACAACGTTAGTGATGCAGGTAACGACACCCAAACAACCATTTTGAGAAAGATGGAGGAGATGGATAACAAGAATAAAATGTTATGTGACCAAGTGAAAGAGCATCAAGAAAGGGTAGACAAAATACCAGGCGCCCCAAAACCCTTACCAAAAAGGGACGCCAACCGTTTGTTGAGCAACCGTACAGTGAAAAAGCTGCACCATACGCCATACCTAAAACCTTCAAAATGTCTTCGTACTTGAAAATATACGATGGCACAACGGACCCTGAGGATCACGTGACCCACTATGTCACCGCAGTAAAAGGCAACGACCTCGCCAAAGAACAAGTGTCTTCCATATTACTGAAGAAGTTTGGCAAAACCCTCACCGGAGGAGCACTAACTTGGTACTCACAACTACCTGCACACTCCATAGAGACGTTCGAGGAAATGGCCGACAAGTTTGTAACTGCCCATGCCGGGGCTAAACAAGCAGAGGCGAGAGTGAATGACATTTTTGCCATTAAACAGTCACCCGGTGAAGGGCTAAGAGATTTCCTCGCCTAATTCAATCGTGTGAGGATGACCTTACCAAATGTATCAGAGGGAATGGCAGTAGCAGCTTCCAGAGCTGGTTAAATAGGAACGATTCGAGGGCAACCAGAAAATTGCTTAGCCGACTCATGAAGTATCCCCCAACCACTAGGGACGAGATACACAACGCCTACTGCGCTAAATTGCGAGATGACGAGGACGACCTCAACGGGCCAACTCAACGGCTGACCTCAGCCCAAATGGAATCTAGGAAAGACCAAAGAAATGACAACAGAAGGGACCATGCAGGCACGTAACCCAACCGTGAAAAACATCAACCATATGTTAGAGTCGTTGTCATACCCCCTCCCGATCATAGCGACAGCCCATCTGGGCCGCTAACAGGGACTCACTGAAGTGAAAGAGGTATGTCGCCACTACTATTTGCTCACAATTTCTGCGTTTCTCCCTCACAAATAGTCTACACCCTAGAGAAGCTCAGCCCAAAAGTAAAGTGGCCGCAGAAGATGAAGTCCGACCCAGAAAGTCAAACGCCCTCTGCGAATTCATCAGGAACGGGGCCACAAAAACGAGGACTACACCACTCTCAGGCAAGAGGTGATAAACATGCTTCACCAAGGACATCTGAAAGAACTTTTGGGCGATTGAGGAGGGACAAACTTTGCTCGAGGACACGAACAGCATCAGGGTCCACCAAAACCACCCTCCCTAACTCGAACCATCCAAATGATCATCGGAGGAGTCGAGTACGCGTCAATCAACAACATAAAATTCATGACCACCCACAAGCTAAAACAGTCAATTACTCATGAACGGTATGACGAACTCCAAGAGAATATCATCTTCGATAAGTCGGATACCCATGATTTGGTCTTTCCTCATTTTGATGCCCTTGTTATTACTTTACACATTTTAGATACTGACGTAAAATGCATTATGGTCGATGATGGGAGCGGTGCGTGCATTGTCCACCCTCGAGTTCTCGCACAAATGAAGCTCGAGGATAGGATAGTGATACACTGCATCACACTAACGGGTTTTAACAATACAGTTCAATGGACATCTGGAGAAAGCACGCTACCCGTCCTAGTCGGCGGCGTCACTTTGGAGACCATATTCCACATCATTTACCAGGATACGACAAACAACGCCATCATAGGTCTCCCCTAGATATATGTCATGAAAGTCGTCCCCTGCAGCCTATATCAAGTCATCAAATTTCCCATCCCTTGGGGAGTATTTAGCACCCGAGGAGAGCAATGCACTGCCCAAGAATGTTATTGCATCGCCCAAGACTGCACATACACCTAACAATTGAAAGGCAAAGTCGAGGCCGCATAACAATTAACAGGGTCGGGGTCAGGTGATGATGAAGAGAAAAATGTCATCAGGGACCCCGAAATCATAGAAGCCACAGGGTCGACCGTAAAGGATTTTGACCCGTACAACTCGACAAAGATGACCGCAGCAAAAAAACCTACATCGGCCACAAACTTTAGGAACCAGGTAAATTCCCTCAATTTTTAGCTAACAACGCAGACTTGTTTGCCTTTTCCCATGCAGATATGTCGGGCACCCCGAAAGAAATAGAGACACATAAGTTGAACGTCGACCCGTTTTACCACCAGTGCGGCAAGTTAGGCGGAAATTCAACTCTGCAGTAAATGATGCGACCCACGATGAAGTTGAAAAACTGCTAGAAAATGGCTCTATCAGAGAATCAAAGTACCCTCAATGGGTCGCCAATGTGGTCATGGTGAAAAAGAAGAATGGAAAATGGTAGATGTGTGTAGAATTCACATATCTGAACAAAGCCTGCCCGAAAGACTAATTTTCACTACCCCATATCAACCAGCTCATTGATGCAACGGACGAGCACGAGCTATTAAGCTTCTTGGATGCCTACTCGAGCTACAACCAGATCCTCATGGAGGAAGGATACCAAGAGAAGACCACTTTCATCACTCACCAAGGGACATTCTACTGAAGAGTGATGCCTTTCGGACTGAAAAACGCGGGGGCATCGTATCAGAGGTTGGTGACAAAAATGTTCAAAGACTAACTCGGCAAAACCATGGAAGTCTACATCGACGACATGTTGGTCAAGTCAAAAAAGAAAGAGGATGACATCAACCACTTGAAAGATGCCTTCGACATACTCAGATGATACGGTATGAAATGGAACTCGATAAGTGCACCTTCGGCGCAACCTCGGGAAAGTTCCTCGGCTTCTTGGTATCACAACGGGGCATCGAGGTCAACCCTAACCAAATCAAAGGTATAGAAGGAATACCAAAGAATCTAACCAGTAAAAAATAGGTGCAAAAACTGACCGGCCGCATAGCCGCCCTTTCGAGGTTCATCTCAAGGTCCTTTGATAGATGCCATAAATTTTTTGGCATACTTAAGAAAGACAATGGACTCCAATGGAACTCCGAGTGCGTCAAAGCCTTGAAAGAATTAAAGTCGTACCTGTCTTCACCCCCACTGCTTGCTATGGCAGAACCTAGGGAACGTCTCCTCGTCTACCTGGTCATGTCTGATGTGGTCGTGAGTGCGGTCCAGGTCCGACATAACAAAGGTACACAATCTCCTATCTATTATATTAGCAAAACTCTGGTTGACACCGAAATGAGTTACCCACACTTCGAGAAGTTAGCCCTATTTTTTGTCGTAGCTTCACGAAAGTTGAGACCCCACTATTAATGTCACCCCATCTCGGTGGTCACGACCTTTCCCCTAAGGAGTATTCTTCAAAAGCCTAGGTTGTCGGGCAGATTGGACAAATAGTCCATAGAATTGAGCGAGCTAGATATGACCTATCAACCGCGATCGACGATAAAGTCAAAGTGCTCGCTGACTTCATCGCGAATTTCAGCACAAAAATGCCTGAAGTCGAAAAGGAAGTCGCCCGCACTTCCTCCAGAATACACTACCTATGGGTTTTGTATATTGATGGCGCCTCTAACGCGTCAGTATTGGGTCTGGGACTCGTGCTCGAGGTCCCAACAGGCGAAGTAATTCACCAGTCCATAAGATGCCCAGATATGACTAGCAACGAAGCTGAGTACGAGGCCGTGATTTCAGGGCTAAAGTTAGCACTCAAGTACGGAGCAAAGCGAGTCGTCCTATGGTGCGACTCTCAGCTCATTGTCAATCAAGTCATAGGGACTTTCCAAATCAAGGAACAAAGACTACAAAAATACCAGGTCGAGATCTACAAGCTGTTACCCGAGTTCGACGAATGCCAGATCGACCAAATCCCTTGAGCATAGAATATCAAAGTAGACGACCTTGCCAAACTGGCAACGGCCACTAAAAACATAATCGTAGAAGGGAACATGGTCACTCTCCTCCACTCATCGATTGATCAAATCTAGGTAAGAAATATAAACCTAACTTGGGACTGGTGCAATCGTATAGTCACATATGTGCAGGACGGAGTGCTTCCAGACGATAAAAAAGAAGCTACGAATGCGGTCGGCTAGATACATCGTCATCAACAACGACTTGTACAAAAGAACGTATGGCGGCCCCCTAGCAAAATGCTTAGGCCCAAACCACATGCGACACATTTTGGAGGAAGTCCATGAAGGTCACCGCGGAGCTCATACCGGCAATTAAGCCCTAGTCAGATGCCTCATATGAGCAGGATACTATTGGCTTACAATGAAAAAAAACTGCCGACTTCGTAAAAAAATATGAACAATGCCAAAAATACAACCCTATGATCCACCAAGTGGGCGAGCAACCCCACTCAGTCATCTCGGCTTGGCCTTTCATCAAATGGGGGATGGACATCGTCGGACCCCTCCCAGTGGGACGAGGTAATGTACGATTTCTTTTAGTTTTAACTGACTCTTTTTCAAGTGGGTGGAAGCAGGTGTGTTCGCCTAAATACGGTTACAATAAGTAATCACCTTCATATGGAGGAATATCGTGTGTCGATTCGGCCTTCCCAGAGAAATCAGTTGTGACAATAGGCCTCAATTTACTAGAAAAAAGATCGTCGAGTTCTTCGAGAAATGGCATATTAAGAAAATACTCTCCACGCCATACAATTCCACACGTCAATATGCAAGCGGAGTCCTCCAACAAGTCAATATTGAATATCATGAAGAAGAAGATCGAGAATGCCAAAGGGGCTGTGGCCAGAGTTGCTGCCGGAAGTGCTATGGGCATACCCCAAAATGCCAAAAACAAGCACAGGAGAAACATCATACCCACTGGTCTATGGGACTGATGCAGTTATACCGGTCGAGGTCGGAGAACCAAGTCTAAGGTACTATCACGAAATCGAGCCGAGAAACGACGAAAGTAGGAGGCAAGACCTCGACGAGACTAAAGAACAAAGCGACATGGCGTACATAAGAATGGTCGCCCAGAAACAACAGGCAAAGCGATACTACAACAAAAAAGCCAAGATCGGACCGCTCAAAGTCGGGGACTACGTACGCAAAGCCAAAACACAGGCAAACAAGAATCCACGAGAAGGAAAGCTAGGGACTAATTGGGACATCCCATACAAAATTACGGTGGCAGCAAACAAAGGGTCATTCCAACTAGAAACGATGGAAGGAAAGCTACTACCAAACAACTGGAACATCGCCCACCTCAAGTACTTCAACTTCTAAGAAAAGATATTCTCCGAGACGTACTCTTTTTCCCTCACCTGAGTTTTGTTTTAATTGGGTTTTCTCGAAGAGGTTTTTAACGAGGCGATGAGGAGAACATCTCGAAGTTAAGCATGAGCAAGTGAGAATACAAGTTAGCAAGTTCATTTGAATAATATTATGATAATATATTTATAAATATTAATTTATTTAATCAAACATGCATTCCATGATGTTTATAAAACGTATATTTTTAGTTTTTATAATCAATTATTTGTGCTATAATAGTTATAAATATATGATTAGTAATTAATGTATATTCATAAAAAAATTTGCATCTTAAATACCAAAACTAATATCATTTATACTTACAAAAAATTATTTATAGGCATGCCTTTATTATATTATCTTTTAAGTTTTGAAAATTATTTCATTTAAAATTTAATCTAGCTATGTAATTACACTTGTGCAACCAAATATACGCTTGTAATTACACTGTAATTACGTTAAATAAACTGGTCGTCATAATTACTATATTGTGTAATTACCACCATAGTAATTACATCAATTCTGATTGCCGGATGACTTTCCAAATAGACCCTTACAGTGATGTCCTGTTTTCTGAGTTTTGGAAGGGCTTTAGGGAATTCTTCTCTATTTGATTGTAGGCAAAATCGTATCTTTCTTTTTCTGTAAAAAACAAAATATGCATATTGTAGACACCTGATTTTGGACCCTCCCCGAGAATTTTCACATTTTTAGCATAAATATGTAATCTAGGTCTAATATAGCTATTTTGACTATTTTACTTTATTTCGTTGCAAAAAGAAAAATTACAAAAATATATATATAAATTTTTTGTTTATGTATTTCTCATAAACTTGAAAAATACGAAAAAAAATAGTACCTTATTTTGTACTTTACATAATTTCGAAAATTACCAAAAAATAGTTCTATTAATGTTTTGTAGTCATTTTAATTTTGAAAAAAAATACAAAAAAAAATATATACTTTATATTTTATCTTTATATAAAAACGAAAATTACAAAAAAAAATAGTTTTATTAATATTTTGTAGCTATTTTAATCTTGAAAAAATATTAAAAAGATATAGTTTTGTTTTAAATATTAGTCTTATTTTTGGTAGTTATTTTGCTTACATAGGATTAGTTAAGCAACGTCGTGTTCTTATTCTCGGATCCGGGCAAAAGAATAATATTCGGGTTCAAACTACCCGGTTTTAGGCCTAATTTTCGGACCTAGCCCATAATAATCCGAGTCCACCACACATGGGGGACATGCGTGGGGAACACGGACGGAACACGACACACGGGGAACCCACCACGCGTGGGGGACACAAGTCTTAAACCCCACCACGCGTGGGGCTCATTTTCCTTGGCAAGGGGTACTAAATACACGGACAAAGGGAGGGGAAGAAGGAAAGGGAACGGACAGACTTTGAAATTTTACATGCACTGTTCATGCTTCTTCTTCCTAAAGAAGAAGAAGAAAAAACCCTAGCAAGACCTACCCCAAAACCAGTCGAAACCCCTACTCCCTCACGTCCAAAACGCCACCACCAAGCGTCTGTCAACCACCAGCTCCCCCCCTCGTCGTCACTGTCCATCAACAACCCACCAGCCAGCGCGCTCCATGCTCCACCAAAACAACCATCGTCTACCACCATGCTGCCCACCGCCCAAACGACTGCCTGCAGGTCCAGCCATGAACGACCACTCCTCCTCCTCCTAGCTCCATCAAACCAGTCCGACAATCCTCCATTAAAGCCGACGATCACAGCTGTTGCTGCTGCGTCGTCACTGACCATAACCCCGCTGCTCCCTCGTAGTCCAGTCTTGGTCGACCAAACAGTCCCCCCCTCGTCGTCATTGCCCATCGTCAACACCACCCTAAGCGACGACCATGGCCGCCTGAAACCTGCGTTGTCCCCACTCCTTCACGTCCGGCTTCATCACGCCCATCGGCCACTGCCCAAACGACCACCCATAGCCTCCTTCCTCACATCCAAACGACCCCTTCTGTTGCATTTTCTCGCACCAACCTGCTGCGTCGAGAAAACCCAGCAGCAACCAACATCTCGTGCGTTGACAGTTTGGGCCGAGCTTTCAGTTTCCATTGAGGTCGTCGTTGTTCGTTGAGGTCCGGTACACCGAGGTGTTTGTTTGAGGTTTCGTCGTTGTTCCTCGTTCAGTGAGGTCCGGCTTGAGTTCCGTCGGGGTCGTGTTTGTCGTTCCGAGGTTGTCGAGGTTCACAGGTTATTGTTCTTCGTCCTTTGTTTCATTTCGTTCGTTTCGCATAACACGGTTCAAGGCGAATGAGAGTATTTGATATTGATGAATGTCAACAATGCAATTTTTTGTTGTTTTGTTAAAAATGTTTATTTTATGGATAGTTACTGCATGCTTAAAGTAAATGTGAGAACATATCGTGAGCTTACGTTTTTTACGAGAATGTTTATTTCTATGCATATATTCGTGTTTATTAAGGGAATAATTTGACATCCAGTGAATTGTTGCGAACATATGTACTCGCGTATATTATGTACTCTCATTGTAATAAGTATGTGAACGTCTGAATGAAAAATCATGACTACTAGCGTTTAAGCCTTATTTCTCATTTTTTAGTGATAGAAGTTGGGTTTAATAACAATAACAATACGTTAGCAAAGTTGGGACTAATAGGAGCCTTATTAAAATTCTTAGAATTCGGGACAGGCCGTTTTAACGAATTTTACGGTCTTCCCAAAATAACAATACGTTAGTTGCTTTAGGCGCGCGTTTAATAATGTTATCTCCTTAAACTCGGGTGCACATTTATGTGACCCAAATCAAAATCTCAACGGAATCGAAATGTGTCTCTAATCACGGGTATATTGATTGTGGCGTGGTCTGAGATGCATTTCCATGACGTTGCAAATTCTTTTTAAAAAAATAATGAATGAGACGAGCCTCGACAAAAATGCACAAGCTGCGGGGCCCTCTAAATGTATATATTAAAATACTTAGAATTCGAGGACAAGCCGTTTAGCGAATTTTACGGCCTTCCCCAAAATCTCAAGACGCTAGTTGCTTTAGGTGCGCCTTTAATAATTTATTTTCCTTAACTCGGGTGCACATTTATGTGACCTAAATCTAAATCTCAACCGAGTCGAGATATGTCAAACAACCACGGGTGCATTGATGTAACGTGGTTCGAGACATGTTTCCACGACGTTGCAATTCTTGATAAAAATAACATTAAATGATGAAAGCGGTTAAAAGATAAAATTGGCACATAAGTTCACATTTGTATAAAATCAGATAATCAAGCCGAATATAATAGTTGAGCGACCGTGCTAGAACCACGGAACTCGGGAATGCCTAACACCTTCTCCCGGGTTAACAGAATTCCTTATCCGGATTTCTGGTACGCAGACTGTAATATGGAGTCATTCTTTTCCTCGATTCGGGATTAAAATTGGTGACTTGGGACACCCTAAATCTCCCAAGTGGCGACTCTGAAATAAATAAACCAATCCCGTTTCGATTGTCCTTTAATTGGAAAAACTCTCTTGTACCCTATCGGGTGCGGAAAAAGGAGGTGTGACAGCTCTGGCGACTCCACTGGGGATAATTAACCCAGAACCACTGGTTCAGGGTTAGAAATTCGAGCTTAGATAAATTGTTATATTTGGCTTTATCTGATTTTTACATGTTTGAGCCTAATGTGCTAAATGTTGCTTTTACTGCTTTGATATTATTTGAACTGTACATATAAACTGTGCCGAAACCTTTCTCTTCTTACCTCCGGGGATGTGCTTACTAGTTGAGACTCTCTATTCTGTTAGTGTCATACCCTAAATAAAAGAGGCTCAGAAAGTTTCTAAGCCGGCTGACCTTTTGGTTCCCGGAAAGGAGCTCCTTCCTCAACTCGAGTTGTCCACTCGGGTACACTGTCTAGAATACCGACCCAGGTTTTCGAACATAGAATAATGTGACATCATGCCGGATCCCTAGTAGGAACGCTTATTTGCATCATGTGCATTTGACTTAGGGGACTCAACACAGGGGTTGGGTCCGTCTAGGACAAGCAACCTGAAAATAATAGACCATCTTTTGGCATCCTATGTGCTACATGTTGTATTTATTCAAGTGTGAATGGGTCATTTGGCGGACCAATGATAGTTGCGGACAAATAACACGCCTTGTTATGTTGACCACGTTTAATAAGAAGACCGCACGTTTTTTCCAGCATGGTGTTATTTTAATCAAAAGCATGGGAACATTTGTGAAATCCAAGAAGTCTTGGAATTCCCCATGTCTCTCATGCTTCATATTTTGAGAAAAGCACATGGGAAACATTTGTGGAATCCAAGAAGTCTTGGAATTTCCTATGTCCCCCATGCTTCATATTTTGGGAAAAACGCATGGGGAACATTCGTGGAGTCCAAGATGTCTTGGAAATCCTTATGTCTCCCATGCCACATTTTTGAAAATAATAATAAATATAAAAAAATAAAAATATATATAAAAAAAGGCATGGAAAATTCAAAAAAAAAACAAAAGAGATTTTGCATGTTGTCATCATTTTTCACAAATTAGAAAATCGTAAAAAAAGAGGAGAAAATAACAATGTAGAGATATAACTACTTATTTTTAGGAAAAAAAAAAACCAATGTCCAAGTAGTGGCGAAACTCTGCCGAAATTTTGAAAAAAAAAAGAAAAGAAGGAATGTTTTGTGTTAGTTTGTTTGTTTGTTATGAATGAAAAATAATAGTTTGTTTGTTTGTTGTGGAAAAAAAAATAGAAAATGGAAAAGGGTCTTCTCAAAAATAGTTTATTTACCCGAACTACGCGGGTTTGATTCTCACCGGATGTGAGATACGTAGGCAACCCTCATCGGGTCCAACCCCACCTTTTTTGCTAAAATAGCCACACAAAAAAATAAATAAAAAATGTCAAAATTTTAATTTTGTCATGAATAAGTCGGGTGATGTTGTTTTGTCAAAAATAGCCGAATGTTCCCCAAAGGGACGCCGGAGGGCAGACTTTGCATAAACAACCACTTTCCGGGTCATGTTTAAGATTTGGTCTAGTGGACCCCCACAGCCTTAAAAATCTTCGTCCCCGAGGCGTTGAAAGGCCGTGTTTGCAATGTTGAGTTTTCTATTTTTGAAAAATGATAAAAAGAGTCATAAATAAGTCGGGTGTTGCTGTTTTTGTCAAAAATAGCTGAATGTTCCCGAAAGGGACGCCGGAAGGCTAACTTTGTATAAACAGCCACCTTGGGTCATTTTTTTAGGGATTGTGGTCCAGTTGACCCACACAGCCTTAAAATCCTTCGTCCCCGAGGCGCTGAAGGGCCGTGTTTGCAACACCAGATTTTTATTGTAATTTGAAAAAAAAACAAAGAGTCAGCGGTCAGGTGAATACCGTTTGGAATTTTGTCATGATAAGCCAAGCCAGATTCGGTCGCGTCTTAAACCGTTCTTGCCGAAATAGCCTTAGAGTATCTTTCAGTTGTCGAAAGGTTATTTTCGTAAAAGAATGGACAAGTTTGTAAAGTGTCATAAAATAATCCTCCCCGGCCTCAAAATTTATATGAAATTTGGAAGGGGCCACATTTGCAAAAATAACCGTTTGGTTGCATTTGGCAAACGGGGAAAGGAACTGGCCGTTTGTTGGCCGTTTGTTTTGAGTTTGTAATTCTTTGATTAGAGTATGCGAGTTATTTGATTCTCGAGGTCGTTTGTTGTCTCTTGTCAAAAGTCTGTTAGTATGGGTAGTTTTTAAACTTTTGCAATCAAGTTTGTTTTAATTTGAAAGTTGGAAAAAAAATGTTTATTTACTGTTTATCTTTTATTGGTCCGAACTACGCAAGGTCTGATTCATGCGGGGTCATGATACGTAGGCAATCTCCATAAGATTCGACCACAACAAAAAAAACAAAAAAGAGAATGGAAAAGAAAAAGAAAAAAAATGAAAAAAATCGAAAAAATGAAAAATGAAAAAATCGAAAAAGAAAGAAAAAAAAAGAGAAAAAAATGTAATGAAAAAAAATCGAAAATGGAAAAATGAAAAAAAAGAGAATGAAAAAGATGAAAAAAAAAAAGAAAAAAAATCGAAAAAAAAAAGAAAAAGAAATCGAAATAAAAAAAATAAAGAAAAATGTTGTTAAGTATGGGGACCGACTGAGTCCATTTTAACCTGTTTCGTTTTGAATTACAAAGAAAGAAGGTGGTTGGTTTGTGGTAAGCCGGACAATGACACCTAGAATCCTTTACTCGCACATCATGATGCACACTTTCCGGGGATCAGGCCTGATAGCAGAAGCACTCAAATCCTATTGGGGACTTGTTGACTAAGGTTGATGATATTGAAGTTGGTAATGGTCTAGGCAATACGGATGCGAAGCTCAGTGGCTAAGATGCCAGTTTTGATAAAGTGGGAGGGCACTCCGTTCCTTGGTTAGCAAGAGAGAAGCTTGTGGTGGCTTATTTTGTTGTCATTTCTGTTGTTCGGATTATTAGGATTGTAATTCGGATATTGTTTTGTGTCAATATTGTCACACCTCCTTTTTCCGGCACCGCGAGGTGCGTAGGGAGTTTTTTCCAATTAAAGGACAGTCGAAACGGGATTGGTTTAATTATTTCAGAGTCGCCACTTGGGAGATTTAGGGTGTCCCAAGTCACCAATTTTAATCCCGAATCGAGGAAAAGAATGACTCTATATTACAGTCTGCGTACCAGAAATCCGGATAAGGAATTCTGTTAACCCGGGAGAAGGTGTTAGGCATTCCCGAGTTCCGTGGTTCTAGCACGGTCGCTCAACTGTTATATTCGGCTTATTTATCTGATTTTTAATACAATTATGAACCATGTGCAAATTTTATCTTTTTACCGCTTTATTATTATAATTATTATTTTTTTAGGAATGTGAACATCGCTTAAAACATATCTTTGGATTGTGTCACATGAAATGCACCCACAATACGAAACATATTTTATTTGATGTTTTAGGATTTAGATTTGGGTCGCATGAAATGCGCATCCGAGTTTAAGAAGGTAAAATTAATTAAATCGCGCCTAAAGAGTCTAACGCGTCATCATCTTTGGGGAAGGAAGTGAAATTCACTAAACAATCCATCCCTAATTCTAAGTAATTTTTTTTTAATAATTAAATAAATAAATGAGAATGGAGAATCCTATACATTTGTATTATTTACATCTATTTATTTTTAGCGAACTCCTTTAATAGTATCCCTAATGACTACCTTTTTATTATTACTAAGTTTTTTTTATAAATATAAAATCAATATCTACATTCTTGAAAATGACATATTAAATAGAAGGGAAAAACAAATATTAGCAGAAAATAATAAAATTATAATCATAGATACAACATGGAATTATCGGAAAGTAAAAAAATAAAAAAAAAATAAAAAAAACTAATTATCCCATAGTTGGATTAAAATTCAAATTATTAGTAAGACTTAAGCTTATTGAAACTAATTATTTGCAAATACTGAAAATTGAAAGAAATAAAAATAAAAACTTGAGTACTAAATCATATTTCTAAAAATTTAAACAATTTAACATTAACTAACTTTGTTTTAATTCATCATGTCCTAATACTTGTTTGCAAACTAATTCATGTTATAACTGAAATTAACTACATGATTCGGATTAACTTATCGTTGATGAAAAACCTTCTGCATAAGGAACTTAGTTAATTTTTTGCCAAACTGATTCAATAACGCCATTTTTACGTTATTTCTTCTATTTTTTTTTATTAAACAGTTTTAATTAATAATCAGGCTTAAATATATTTCCTAATAATCTGGTAAAGGCGTTATTTAATATGTCGCTATAATATGCCTAGTTATGCCGATGACAGTGATTTACAGAATAATAATACATGAATAACCTAAATACAATACAAAAATTAAATTAAACTAAATTAAAAATTTAACACTCCATTCTTCATTTCAGCTTACAAAATGCCAAAATTACAGTTGTGTACCTGATATTGTCAATATAAGAAGAAGAAAGTCAGCAACGTAATACGTAACACAGCAACAGCAACAATAACCAGCAATAACCAGTCAACGAAAATCCCAGTGACAGCTTTGAAAAATTCAAAATAAAATCCAGGAATGCCGAAAATAATGGACAGAAACCAAAGGAAATTTTCAGATTTTTGAAAGGCTAGTTAATCTTCAACCCTTAATTTCTACACCTGTATACCAGAATATTTCTCAGGTGTGTACTACTTTCTCTTCTAATTTTCAAATTTTTTTCTTTGTATGTTTTTTCTTTTCTTGAGAGTTTCAATGTTTTTTTTTTCGGAATAAATGTTCAGCCTTTTTTTTTCAATCTCTTTTTTTCTGTCTCCTTTTGTGTTCAAGACTTCACACATATATATCCCATCCCATAAATCAATTAAAATCAATCCCTTTCTCTACCAAACCCATTATCTTCCCACTCATCCCCATTACATTAAATAAATATATCACACCACCCCATTATATTTTTGTCCCCCATGCTTTATTTAAAATAATGCAAGATTCCCCTTTAATTTAAATCTTGTCCCCCCTTTATATTAAATAATCATATCACAACCCACCCCATTTCATTTTGTCCCCCATGCTTCAAATAAACAATTTCAAAATGTACAATTCCTAAACTACCCCTTCCGACCTTACTGAAATTACCAAACTACCCCTGAACGTATTACAAATTTACCAAACTACCCATCAGCTATAACACATCAATTAATCAAACTTAACCAAAATATAGACAATATGATCAATTTCTAACAATGTTCAAACAACAATATGAACACGGATGAACATCATAACAACAATATCACATGAACATGATTTTAACAACATTTCAACAACAAATCACATGAACACAAATTGAACAACCAAGAACAACTAAAATTTGATTGAACAATATTTTAGCAACAAACAATCCTATTTTCGGATTCAACACCAACAATAAACAAAGTATGAAGATTTCTAAACTCAGTCATATTGAACTTAAAATCAACTCTAACAACATTACAACAAACAATTCTTATATTAAACTTTAAACAAAATTATGAGAACAATTCAAGAAATAATCATAAATGGTAAACAAGAAATCAAACTATACAAAATTTGGATTCAAGATCATCCAAACAAAGTATGAACATGAATTAAATCTATATTAAACAACAAGCATGACGGATTCAAACGATTAAATCAATATATTTCCTTCAACATAACTAAAAATTTTTTAGACAAATAACAAAATTGTTGTTAGAAACTATTATGAACTTAAACTTGAACTTAACAATATTAACAATTTCTAAAAATACATTAACACATGAAACAAATTGAAGAAATAATCAATTAAATTTCAATTTGAATCTAACAAACATCAAACTAACAAATATTTATTCTAACAATAAAACAAACATGAAATAAACATGAAAAATAACTAATTAATCCTTCCTTTGAAATCTGAAAAATTTATCTAACAAACAACATATGAACATGAACTAAAAATTAAGTCAAACGATAAACAAAACAAACATTTGCCGATTTTAGATTCGAAAATATCAAAAAAAAAATGCGGACAATATAAAACTCAAAAATCCACTAACCGGATCGACATGAAATATGTACGGACTGACTCGATGAACCTCGGCCAAAGCTCGACCAAACGGCAACGAACACGAACCTACGAAACCAACTGAAGCCGCGCCGATGCAGCAGCAACAGTTGTCGCGGCAGAAATGCATGAACAAAGCAGCTGGGATTCACTTGTTTACGTGAAGGAGACGGAGTGAAGCAGAAGTCATGAGAGCAAGTGGTCGACTGGTTCTGTCGACTGGTTCTATCCATCGACTGAAGACGCAGCAATGGGGAGGGGAAAAAACTGGACGAGGCAGCAGCAACTCGGAAGCGATGGTCGACGAAGGCAATGGCAGCAGTAGCAGCTGCGTGAGCAGTAGGTGGGCTGTTTGGGTCGTCCCTGATTGTCGACTGTAATCGATAGAAATGGGGGTTGACGACGAGGGTAAGGGCAGTCGGAGAAGAAGGCAGCGCAGTAGCAGCTGCGTGAGCAACAATGGCGACTGGCCATGGCGAGGGTGAACAACTTGGACATAAGACGTCGATGTTCGTTCGGACGAAGAAGATGAAGCAACGGAGAAACCATGGACGACGTCGACGGAAAAGATGAAGACGTGAAGATGGAGGGGAATGGGAGAGGGAAGCCATGGTTGGGCTTTGGAGTTTTGAGGAAGAAGAAGGAGAATAGGGGGGGTGCGGATGCTTTAGGCATTTCTTAGGGTTTTCTTAATTTTTTTTTTTTTTTTATTTTGTTTGTAAAATAAAAGGGGTGTTGGGTTATGGACTGGGTCGACCCAGTTCGAAATGGACTGGGTCGTAGGGAAGGTTGGGCCATTTTTTGGGCCTATGGCTTGAAATCGAAGAAGAGGCCCAATTCCGACTTTCTTTATATTTTCGCTCTCTTTTCTTCTTTTATTTTTCTAAAACTAAATTATAAAAATACTTAAACTATTATTAAGAACTAAATTAAGTTATAAAAGCGCAAATTAATTCCCAATAAAAATTAACGCACAATTAAGTATTAATTAAGCATAAAATTGTATATTTGGACATTAAATGCTAAAAATGCAAACGATGCTTATTTTTGTAATTTTTAAATTTTTGTAAAACAAATTTAATTACTAACAACTATAGAATTAAATCCTACATGCAAAATGCGACATATTTTTGTATTTTTTATTAATTTATCAAATAAACACGCACAGACAAATACAAATAATTATTCAAAATGTCACAAAATATCACAAAATGGCACACCAAGAAAAATCATTTTATTTTTGAATTTTTTGGGAGTAATTCTCATATAGGGCAAAAATCACGTGCTTACAGCTGCCCCTCTTTGCCCGGATACACGAAGGGTTTTCGTGCAAAGATAAAGCGAGCGATTTTTGCCCATTCGCGTACTCCGTTGAAGCATTTTTTTGAAAAAGATTTGACCGAACCTTTGCTTCAAAGGTTTCCTACATATCCTGGGCTAAACAGGAATCAGGTCAATGTAGTTCGGGAAATTTTGGTAGCTGGGACTACCGTTGGACTGCAATGTTACTGTTGTTGCATGCTATTATTATTGCTTACCGATCTCCTTGTTACACCGTGCTTAAAAAAACAAGAAGCTAGGCTAGAGTACAATTTATTTTTGTTGCCTTGCTTCCTTGTCTGCTTGCATTTCTTTCGGTGCTTTTCTTCCGATGCTTTTCTTCCTTTTGACACATGGACTTGAGTTTATGCTGGGACCCCTTGTTGCAACCTTCTGCTTCCCGGTGCTGGGGAATTTTATTGTTTATTGCTGGGGATTCCTGTTGTAACCTTCCGCCTTCTGGTGGGGTTACTGATTCCAAACTCTGTAATACAAGACTAAAAAGTTGCTTCAATGCAAAATTATGAAATGTATGCCCGCATTATACTGGTGGACGACCTAGAACTGAAATGTATTCCCGCATTTTACTGGTGGGCGACCTAGAACATGAAATGAAAACATAAATGTATACCCGCATTATACTGGTGGGTGACCTAGAAATGGAAAACTGAAATGTATGCCCGCATTATACTGGTGGGCGACCTAGAACAGAAAAGTATTCCCGCATTATACTGGTGGGTGACCTAGAACTTAAAAGTATTCCCGCATTATACTGGTGGGCGACCTAGAACCTAAATGTATTCCCGCATTATACTGGTGGGCGACCTAGAACTTAAAAGTATTCCCGCATTCTACTGGTGGGCGACCTAGAACTTAAATGTATTCCCGCATTATACTGGTGGGCGACCTAGAACATGAAATGAAAACATAAATGCATACCCGCATTATACTGGTGGGTGACCTAGAACTGAAATGTATTCCCGCATTATACTGGTGGGCGTCCTAGAACATGAAATGAAAACATAAATGCATACCCGCATTATACTGGTGGGTGACCTAGAACATGAAATGAAAAGACAGAAATGTATTCCCGCATTATACTGGTGGGCGACCTAGAACATGAAATGAAAACATAAATGCATACCCGCATTATACTGGTGGGTGACCTAGAACATGAAATGAAAAGACAGAAATGTATTCCCGCATTATACTGGTGGGCGACCTAGAACATGAAATGAAAACATAAATGCATACCCGCATTATACTGGTGGGTGACCTAGAACATGAAATGTATTCCCGCATTATACTGGTGGGCGTCCTAGAACATGAAATGAAAACATAAATGCATACCCGCATTATACTGGTGGGTGACCTAGAACATGAAATGAAAAGACAGAAATGTATTCCCGCATTATACTGGTGGGCGACCTAGAACATGAAATGAAAACATAAATGCATACCCGCATTATACTGGTGGGTGACCTAGAACATGAAATGAAAAGACAGAAATGTATTCCCGCATTATACTGGTGGGCGACCTAGAACATGAAATGAAAACATAAATGCATACCCGCATTATACTGGTGGGTGACCTAGAACATGAAATGTAAAGACAGAAATGTATTCCCGCATTATACTGGTGGGCGCCTAATTGGCAAAGAATAATTTGAATTTGTTTCCTCGATTCTCCGAGAAAATTTCCACTTGTGGTAGAAAATTTTATGCCCCAATTCTGGCGATCTTTCTTATGGCGTATCTTTAGGCCATCATCAACACTTTATTTTCCTGTTCAAATCAAAGAAAATTTAGTTAGTTTTTTTTTTTTTTTTTGAAATATGGCGAATGGTCATGTCACTCCTGATGGGGATGATTGTTCCCTTTCCCTTATTCTTGTTCGGCGTTCTCAAAACTTGTTGGGGATGATGTTATTTGCTGGGGATAACATTCTGCTGGGGATGGTTTTTCCATTTATCCCTTCACCATTTTGTATCTCAAAAATTTCTGGAGGTTATTTTGCCGAAGATGAATTTTCCTTTCTTCCCTTCCCCTTCTGTGTTGTCCGACCACCTCGTAGCTTGGTCGATATTCGGTCGAAGTACTCTGGGGATCGTCTTGGAACTTGGCTTACAATTTCCTCAACATGTTTTTTTTCGGCTCTTCCCCGTACTTTCCTTGCCATTTTAGGACAGTATTATTCGGCCTAGCAACCAACGTCTTTTGCCTTATTGCCTTGTCTCTTGCCTGCCCTTTTCACTTTTATGTTGTACCATTTTGGCAACTGGTAGTAAGCTCTGAAAGACCTTCCTTAAAACATAAATTTCTAGAAAAATTCATTTAAACAACAAAATGAAAAGATAGAAAAATGAGAAAATCTTTCTGAACAAAAAAATGAACTTATCTGGGTGATACAACCGATTCCAATGATCATGTTGTGCATTCCGGATTAATCAACCCAGTCTATTTGTGTCGATCAAACTTTCTGATGTCTTCACTTGCTGGGGATAAATAGGTGCCCAATTCTTCGCAAAATACAGATCTTTTCCGTCAATCTATCTTGTCGCCTTATAGTGCCCTTCGCGGGGTTTTCACTAACAAGGCTCTCTCATTTCTCACAACTCCCGTCGCCTTATGGTGCCTGTGAAGGTTTTCACCGATAAGACTCTCTCATTTTGTATTTCTCAGCTTATGTCGCCTTATGGCGCCTGTGAAGGTTTTCGCCGATAAGACTCTCTCATCTTATTTTCTCAGCTTAGGATTGGAGTGTTGCCGATAAGATTTATCTCTGCCGGGAATTCTTTTGGCTAAAAATTCTTTCAATTCATGATCCTCATTCAGTCAGGGACCGATGTTTTATTCTTGGTTTTCATTTGCCTATCTTAACACCTCTCGGATACTGATCGGGAGGTCTTTTTTGGATATCAATATAGGTTTTAGAAGAAAAGGATATAAAATTCAAAATAACTTTGATGGGTAAAGTATTACAACTCTTGGAATCAAACTCTTTTTTTTTTTTTTTTTTTTTTTTAGAAACATAATTTCTGCCCCAGTTTTCTTACTTGGGGATTTTTCTTTTGATTTTTTTTTTATTTTTTTTTTATTTTTTTTTATTTTATTACCTTATGACCGAGCCGTGAGGCGCCTACGTATCCTCTTTGAGGAATCAGGTCGAACGTAGTTCACTGACTCCTTTGTTTTCTTGCGACCTTCAAAAAGTTTTTTTTTCATACATTTTTCATTAATGATTCCAAGAGAGGGGTATAAAAAGATAAGTATGGCTCAAAGGGGTAAAGCAAAGGTTAAAAGTGTTTGGATAGAAGAAAGAATTGCCTCCGTCATTTCATTATCCGATAAGCACTAAGTACAAACAAACAAATAAACAACAAAAGAAATTACACATAATATCTTTTGACTGCATCAGAATTGATAGCCATGTCGACGCATCTTCCTTCAACATCCATCAGACGTAAAGCGCCATTGGATAATACTCTGGTCACAATATACGGCCCTTGCCAATTCGGGGCGAACTTGCCTTTTGCCTCAATCTGATGTGGGAGGATCCGTTTCAATACTTGTTGCCCTACTTCAAATTTTCTGGGGCGCACCTTCTTATTGTATGCTCTTGCCATTCTCTTTTGATACAACTGGCCATGACATACTGCTGCCAATCTTTTTTCATCCATTAAACTCAGCTGCTCTAGTCGGGTTTTGACCCATTCATCATCGTCAATCCCGGCCTCAGCGATAATTCGAAGGGAAGGAATTTCAACTTCTGCTGGTATTACTGCTTCGGTTCCGTATACCAACAAATAAGGAGTCGCACCTATTGAAGTACGAACAGTAGTGCGGTATCCTAACAACGCAAATGGTAGCTTTTCATGCCATTGTCTGGATCCTTCAATCATTTTCCTCAATATCTTTTTTATATTTTTGTTGGCTGCCTCAACTGCTCCATTCGCCTTGGGCCGATACGGAGTGGAATTACGGTGTGTAATCTTAAACTGTTCACATACTTCTCTCATCAAGTTGCTGTTAAGATTAGCACCATTGTCCGTGATTATTATATTTGGGATCCCAAATCTACAAATGATATGGGAATGGACGAAATCCACCACTGCCTTCTTGGTTACAGACTTAAAAGTTTTGGCTTCAACCCACTTAGTGAAATAATCGATGGCTACCAGAATGAACCTGTGACCGTTCGAAGCTGCCGGCTCGATAGGCCCAATGACATCCATGCCCCATGCTACAAATGGCCATGGTGCGGACATTGTATGCAATTCCGTTGGTGGAGAATGAATCAGATCTCCGTGTATCTGACACTGATGGCATTTTCGTACGAAACTGATACAATCATGCTCCATAGTGAGCCAATAATATCCCGCTCGCAGAATCTTCTTTGCCAACACATATCCGCTCATATGGGGCCCACAGATTCCAGCATGTACCTCTGTCATCACTATCGTGGCTTGACCTGCATCAATACATCTCAGCAATCCCAGATCTGGGGTTCTTTTGTACAACATTCCTCCACTGAGGAAAAATCCATTTGCCAGTCGTCGAATGGCTCTCTTTTGATCTCCGGTTGCCTGCTCCGGGTATATTCCTATCCTGAGGTATTCCTTGATATCATAAAACCATGGCTCGCCATCCATTTCTTCTTCTATTATGTTGCAGTAGGCATGCTGATCACGAACCTGAATATACAATGGGTCAACATGGATTTTGTCTGGATGGTGCAACATCGATGCTAAAGTGGCCAAAGCATCGGCAACCTCATTGTGAACTCTCGGGATGTGTCTGAACTCCACTGATCGAAATCGCTTGCTCAAATCGTGCAAACATTGTCGGTATGGTATAAGCTTCAAATCCCGTGTTTCCCATTCACCCTGGATCTGATGTACTAGGAGGTCCGAGTCTCCCAAGACCAAGACGTCCTGAACATCCATGTCTGCAGCCAATCGTAGGCCCAAAATACATGCCTCATATTCAGCCATGTTGTTAGTACAATAGAAACGTAGCTGAGCTGTAACAGGATAGTGATGTCCTGTTTCTGAAATAAGTACTGCTCCTACTCCAACTCCTTTCGCATTAGCAGCCCCATCAAAGAAAAGCTTCCACCCTGGCTCCTCATTCAGTTCTAACTCCTCTATATGTATCACTTCTTCATCAGGAAAATACGTCCTCAAAGGCTCGTATTCTTCATCAATAGGATTCTCAGCTAAGTGATCGGCCAATGCTTGAGCTTTCATGGCCGTCCTCGTCACATAGACAATGTCGAACTCTGTGAGTAATATCTGCCATTTTGCCAATCTTCCTGTGGGCATAGGCTTCTGGAAAATATACTTTAATGGATCCAGACGTGAAATAAGGTATGTAGTATGTGACGACAGATAATGCTTAAACTTCTGTGCTACCCAAGTTAGAGCACAACATGTTTTCTCAAGTTGAGTGTACTTATTCTCATAGACTGTAAACTTCTTGCTGAGATAATAGATGGCTTGCTCTTTTCTTCCTGTGATGTCGTGTTGACCCAACACGCAACCAAACGAATGATCCAGGACCGTTAGATAAAGGATTAATGGCCTCCCCGACTCAGGTGGAACCAATACAGGTGGATTAGATAAATAACCTTTGATCTGGTCAAATGCCTTCTGACATTCTGCCGTCCATTCTATCGCGGCATCTTTCCTCAACAATCGAAAGATGGGTTCACAAGTTGTTGTGAGCTGAGCGATGAATCTGCTGATATAGTTCAACCTTCCCAACAGACTCATTACTTCTGTTTTGTTCCTCGGTGGCGGCAATTCCTGGATGGATTTGATCTTTGACGGATCCAACTCAATGCCTCGCCGACTGACGATAAATCCTAACAGCTTTCCAGATGGAACACCAAATGCACATTTGGCTGGGTTGAGCTTAATGTCGTACCTTCGAAGTCTTTGGAAAAACTTCCTAAGGTCTGCTACGTGGTCTTCCTGACGCTTGGATTTGATGATCACATCATCTACGTACACTTCGATTTCTTTATGTATCATATCATGGAACACAGTAGTCATTGCTCTCATGTACGTTGCCCCAGCGTTCTTCAAACCGAATGGCATTACCCGATAACAATAAGTCCCCCATGGCGTAATGAAAGCTGTTTTCTCTGCATCTTCTTCATCCATCAAAATCTGATGATACCCAGCGTAGCAATCCACAAAGGAGCCGATTTCTTTCCCGGCGCAATTGTCGATCAAGATATGGATATTGGGCAATGGAAAGTTATCCTTTGGGCTTGCCCTGTTCAGATTACGGTAGTCGACGCATACCCTGATCTTCCCATCTTTCTTTGGTACTGGCACTACATTAGCCAACCAATCAGGATATCGAGAGACCCGAATAACCTTTGCTTGCAGCTGCTTGGTTACTTCTTCTTTAATCTTCACACTCATATCTGTTTTGAACTTCCTCAGTTTCTGCTTGACAGGAAGACAGGCCGGGTCAATGGGCAATTTGTGAACCACTAGCTTGGTGCTTAAACCCGGCATGTCGTCATATGACCATGCAAAAATATCTTTAAACTCAATGAGTGCTTTGATTAATTCTTCCCTGATGCTAGGCTCAATGTGGATGCTGATTTTGGTTTCTCGGACATTATCCGCATCCCCTAGATTTACAGCCTCGGTGTCATTCAGATTAGGCTTGGGTTTCTCTTCAAATTGGCATAGTTCTCGGTTTATTTCCTCGAAGGCTTTATCCTCATCATATTCAGACTCATAATCGATCTCTTGTATCATTAAATCAGAGTCAGATTGATTTATTAGACTAGGTCGAAGATCCGTCGTGCATGCCATGTCATTAGAACCAGTAAAAAGAGAACTGTTCAGAAAGAGAAAAGAATAAAACAAAATTAAAATGAGACAAGAAAAGAGTTTTATTAAAATGCGGGATAACAGGGTTCACACTTTTACAAGATAAAAATGAGATTTGGATTACACCCTGAATAATCCGAAAAATAAAAAAGCAAAAATCAAAGCCTACTACCAGGACTCTCCCCGAGTAGGAAGAGGAGTAACCGTCCAATTGTTGGTTTTGGCTTCAGGCCCCATAAACTGTATGTCTGTTCCACTGGAACCCTCTCCGACTTCTACCATATTGACATTAGTGAACAATCTTTCGAAACTCTGATTCAGATCCCCGTCAATCCCAATCAATCGCCCGAGAACTTTCGGGACTGGTGACCCCTTGGCGCTTGCTCTAACAAAAGATCTTGAGAGACGTGGCACAGGTTTGGGAAGAAACCAAACTTTCTTCTTCATTTTCCGAGCTCGTTTTACATCTGCCGCAGTCGGTTTGAACCCCAACCCAAAGGTCTCCAAATTCTTGGGCAAGGAAACAGGTTGAACAATTCCCTGAAGTTCAGCTCCCAAGCCTTTTCCTGGCATAAACCCATTACCTAGCATTTCTGAAACCATCATAACCGTTGCGGAAGCTATCCTAGGATGCTGAATGATTTCACCCTCGGGGATCTTGTTTGCCGACACTGCATCAAAAATCTGGTAGACCCAGGGACCTTTGTCATCATTAGTCTCTATGAAGGGTACAATGGCGCCTCCTACGGTGCACGCAGTGTCCTCGCCGTGCAATACGACCTCTTGTCTATCCCACTCGAACTTGACCATCTGATGCAAGGTGGATGGCACTGCTTTGGCTGCATGGATCCACGGACGTCCCAACAGAAAGTTATAAGATACCGTAGCATCTAATACCTGGAATTCCATGGTAAACTGGACTGGACCGATGGTCAACTCAAGTATAATATCCCCCACGGTGGCTGTTCCATTTCCGTCAAATCCTCGGACGCAAATGCTATTCTTTTGGATTCTTCCGTGGTCGATCTTCAATTGGTTCAGGGTGGATAATGGACAAATATTGGCACTTGAGCCGTTATCCACTAATGCCCGAGTAACTGCCGAATCTTCACATTTGACAGTTAGGTAGAGAGCTTTATTATGCTCCGTGCCCTCCACTGGCAGATCATCATCTGAAAATGTTACCCTGTTCACCTCGAAAATTTTGTTGGCAATCGTTTCCAGGTGATTTACAGAAATTTCATTGGGCACATGAGCTTCATTCAGTATCTTCATCAGGGCCCGACGATGTTCATCCGAAT
Source organism: Nicotiana tabacum (assembly GCF_000715075.1). Lineage (NCBI taxonomy): Eukaryota > Viridiplantae > Streptophyta > Magnoliopsida > Solanales > Solanaceae > Nicotiana > Nicotiana tabacum. The sequence goes on along the minus strand of NC_134090.1, from coordinate 156,064,462 downwards.
GGATTAATAATGATAGCAGTGAGATCTGGGCCGGTGTTTTCTTCAACTGTTCGACCACGGAGTAATCCTGCACTTTCATCTTCTTTAAGAAATCCTCAGCTTCTTCTTCTGACACAGGTTTCTTTATTGCAGCTGGATTGGGTCTTCTCAATTCCGTCGGAGCAAAACACCGTCCTGATCGAGTCAGTCCCTGCGCCTCACAACTATTCTCCTCCACTTGTTGTCCCTTGTACATCACCACTGCCTTTTCATACTTCCAAGGCACAGCCTTGCTATCAATCATTGGTGTTTGGACTACTGGTTTTATGATGACCAGTTCCCTGCAGACCCCTTTCACAACAACCACGGGTGTAGATGATGCTCCCGTTATTACCAACTTGGCTGGTTCTGGTTTCCTTGTAGCGGCAGATGGATTCTTCCCCAATATCACCACTGGCTTGACATCTTCCCCTTTCAACTTTACCCCTGCTTCCTCATTGATCGATTTTTCTTTTGGAGTGGCACGGATCATCATCACTGTCTGTGGGGGTTTCTTCGGCTCCCCTACTTCGTGCACAAGCTCGATCATGTGGGCTTCAGGGTGCTTTGGCAATGGGTTCTGGTTAATGTTAGGTGCCTCCGGTGCCTGTACCTCGATCTTGTTGGTATCAATAAGATCTTGTATTGCATGTTTCAGCCTCCAACATTTCTCGGTATCATGTCCGGGAGCTCCCGAACAATATTCACATCTTACCGAGTGATCCATATTTTGGGGTAAGGGATTTGGTAATCTAGGCTCAACAGGATTTAATAAACCCAACTGCCTCAATTTGTGGAACAAGGCAATATAAGTTTCCCCCAACTCAGTAAAAGTTCTTTGCCTCTGCAATCTTTCATTTCTGGCGGCCGGATTTCCCCTGAAACCCATCCCTGGAGGGTTCCTGTAGGCTCTTGGTGGTGGATAGGTGTTTTGTGGTGGTGGGTATGTGTTATGTGGAGGTGGGTATGTGTTATGTGGAGGTGGGTATGTATTGTGGGGAACCGGCGTGCGCCATTGTGGGCGAACCGGAGGTTGGGTGTATGTCTGGGCTTGATGGACGGTGAAATGTTGTTCTTGTGGTTGGTAGTAGGGTTGTGGAGGGTAATTTGGAATGTGTGGGTAGTTTAGACGATGGGGTCTGGGTTGGTAATGAGGGGAAGGACCTCTAGATCTGGACCAATTGTCGGCCTCTAATGTCGTGACCTCCTCTCTCCTTTTCTTTCCTAGCGCACCTCCCGTGCCGCTCTGAATGGCCTGAGTTGTTGCCTTAATTGCCGAATAACTCAGGATTTTATTAGACTTAAGTCCCTCTTCTATCATACCTCCCATTTTCACAACTTCATTAAATGATTTGCCAACTGACGTCACCAAGTGACCAAAGTAAGTTGGCTCGAGAGTTTGTAAGAAGTAATCCACCATTTCTCCTTCTCTCATTGGGGGATCAACTCTGGCTGCCTGTTCTCTCCATCGGAACCCAAATTCTCGGAAGCTCTCTCCGGGTTTCTTCTCGAGCTTTAGCAATGTGAGACGGTCTGGGACTATCTCAAGGTTGTATTGGAAATGTCCTGCGAAAGCCTGTGCCAAGTCATCCCAGGTGTACCACCTGCTCGGATCTTGTCTTGTATACCACTCTAACGCCGACCCGCTCAAACTCTGGCCAAAGTAAGCTATTAATAGCTCATCTTTGCCCCCTGCTCCCCTCATTTTGCTACAAAAACCTCGTAGATGTGCCATAGGATCACCATGCCCTTCGTATAAATCGAACTTGGGCATTTTGAACCCTGCTGGTAATTGAACGTCAGGGAAAGGGCATAGATCCTTGTAAGCCACGCTGACTTGGTTACCTAACCCGTGTATGTTCCTGAAGGATTGCTCCAGGCTTTTAAATTTCCGCATCACCTCGTCCTGCTCTGGGCTCTTAGCCGGCTTTTCAATCTCCGCCGGGACCTCAAAGTGGGGATTATAGGTATGTGGCTCGGGTGCTTTGAATGTGAGTTCAGGGGGTAGTATTGTGTATCGTGAGCCTGAAACAATGGCTCACTAGATGATCTGTGCAATGGGGCTGGGGGAGGTGCCACAAAGACGGGAACATTTGGTGGAGGAGGGTTTTGAGTGGGTGGTGGAGCTTGGGAATCATAAGCCTCTCTTCCCTGATAATAATGATGGCTTGGGAAACTTGTTGAAGGACCGGGAGAAGGGTATTCCGGCGTGTGTGTTGGTTGGAGGGTAGGAGTAACGGGTAATTCTTGCCCCTTCTGGGCTCTAGCTAAGGCTATCTGCATTTCATTCATTTCTAGCCTCATTTTTTCCATTTTCTCCAGGGCTTCTTTCAGCATCTGATTGGCCGTTTTTTCTGACTCAACGCTGTTGTCTGACCCAGTCATACTTTCTGGTATAGGACCTTTTGATCTTGTCTGATAATGGTACGGTGCCAGTACGCTCTAACAACTAACTGATATTGGTATGAAAAAACAACAAACTTGTCAGTGGTAGAGTCTTAACAGATATTGTAATTGCACGTTAGGGGGATGCAATGCTCCTAGGCAGTTAATCATTTCTAACATGCTTTTGCTCCGATCCGCATGCATCATCCCGGCTTATTTTTGCTCTGACAAATATATATTCTTCCTCTTTTTTTTTTTTTTCTTCTTTTTTTTTTCTTTTTAATTACGGTCGAATCCTATAGAGATTGCCTACGTATCGTGACCCCGCACGAATCAGACCAAGCGTAGTTCGTGCCATAAGACCAAATATATATATATTTTTTTTTTATATTACTCAAAAATAATGCTATTACAAGCCATCACAGAAAAAACAAAAAATACAGACTTTATATATATATATATATATATATTTTTTTTTTTTTTTTTTTTTTTTTTTGAGAATGTTTGAAGAAAAGGAAAAAACATATGGGTAGACAACAGACTCGAAAAACAAACAAGTGCAAGATTGAACTAGGGATACATTAAAGCTTTGAATTTTGGTGCCCGCGAGGCATCATTCGGCCTTTCCGCGGGCTTGGGGGCCAGGCTTCTTTGCAAGCTTTTTAGTTCCTCCATGATCTGATGGACATAACCCATGATTGAGGCAAATAGGACATCACGAGGCATCTCTTCACATGTTAGGCACTTTGTGGTGATATAGCGCCCTATATCATTGATCCTACCCCTGATTCTATCCCTCTCTATGCACAGCTGTTCTATCCGTTGATTCTTTAGTCCCAATATTCGAGTATTGTCAATGAGCTGCTCTTGGAACCTCTCCATTTGTTCTTCCATCCGGGCTATCGACTCATGGTAGTGTTCTCTATATGTTCTAGCATCCTGGGCTTGTTTGAGGACCCGATTATTGAGAATGGAGTTTATCTCTCTCAATGTCGCGACACTCATTTCATAGTCCCTTTTTACTTTCCATAGGTGCTCTCTCCGTGATGTTGTAACTGTAGCCCACCTGACCCGCATTCTTGTTATACAAGCCTGGGATCTCTCCAAGTCTTCTCGGCTTTGGCTGACTTGATTTCTCAATTCCGCTATCAACCTTTCATCAGATCGACGTTTCTGTCGGTCGCTATCACTCTTACTGACTTGGCGAATTCGGGCTTTCAGTGCCTGGTTTTCTTTGGCTAATTTGTTCTTCTCACCCTGCTCTGAGGCTACCTGAACGTTGTTTTCAAACATAAGTCTTTCAATTTGTCGCTTCAGCTTCCGGATTTCAACCCGGTAGCCTTCCTCTCTCTCTAACCAGCCCCACTGTTCCTGCGAATCATCCGTAAATTGTTGGACGTGAGCTCTTTTGGCAGGCCTCTGACGAATCTGGAACCTTTTCCCGAACCAAACATCGTATTTTGGGTCTACCTCACCCTTAGCCAGCTCTCGAACCATAGTCTTGGGTTCAAGGAATCTACATTCGTGCCACAACTTTCTAATTTTTCCTTCGGGGAACACGACTCCTGGACTCAACTCAATGGCGTGCTTGCTTAGATCCTCATCAGTGGGAATTACCTGAAATCTTCCTAGTTGGCGCAGTACCCGATGAGGAGCATATGGTTGGATGCTACGAAGTCCCATCAAAAGAACATGACATTCCTCGGCCGCCATGTATATTACCTCAGTATCATTCAACCACCCAAATGCCCATTCAACTTGGTCGGCTGTTATTGACCTCAATTGTGCAAGCCATGCTTCGACGCCTTCGGGAAATATGACGCCTGTCATTCGTTTCTCAAAGCCGCTAATGCAGTTTTTCTCAGTCAACCCGTGGTTCATGTATCCCACTCGGTGATGGAGGTGTTCTTGCATCCACAACTGGAGTAACAGATTGCATCCCTGAAAGAACTTGCCTCCTTCTCGGCATATAGTTAAAGCTCGGTAGATTTCAGACAAAATCAAAGGAACCACAGTACTGTCGGTTCTTTTGATTGCAACATCGGCCATCCCTACAAGGCCTATCTCTATTTTTTTATCTTTGCGGGGACAGACCACAATTCCCAGAAATGCTGTGATAAATGCCAAAGTACGTCTTGCTTCCCACCTGATTCTGTTCCCAGTGTGAGTTAATCCGAGGTTTGGTTCTTCCAAACCCTGAGGAATTCCGTACCGTTGATACAAGAATTGGAGAGTACAACATCCCTTCGACAAATCATCATTCTGTACCTTCCGACTAATGCTTAGTAAATCCAAGAACGCGTGCGGAGATACTGGTCTTGGTGAAAGTAAATACTGCCCTCTTAGTTTCCCATTCAACCCCGCATATCCGGCGACTTCCTCTAGTGTAGGTGAAAGTTCAAAGTCAGCAAAACGAAACACGTTGCGTGTTGGGTCCCAGAACGGTATTAGAGCCTCGATGATATCTGTCCTTGGCTTGATATTCAACAGATCGACAAAACCTCCCAAAACTCTTTCCACTATCTTTATACTATCCTTTCCCATATCATTCCACCACATGTGGAGTTGCGAAGGGACCTCGCTACACACTGAGAATGGTTCATTTTGACTTGTGCTCATCCTGCACATTTATTATAGTGATTAAAGAAGGAAAAACTTTTATTTGACTTAAAAACTATCTATATTCTAAAGAAATATTTTTTGGATTTTAATAATTTTTTTTTCTTGAAAAAAAACTTTTAAGGAGAAAGGAAATATTTTTGAACCAATATTCTGAATTTATGAAAGAAATACTACAGAAAAAATATTTTTGAATTTTATTTTGAATATCTTTTAAACAAATAATTGGGATTTTGAGATTAAAAGGAAATATATTTTTTTTTTTAAAAAAAAATTGAGGTCTAAAAGAAAAACTTTCTAAAGAAGTGAGTAATGTTAAATATTTTTGGATTTTTTTTTTGAATATGGTGAGCCGAAACCAAAGAGGTTTGCCTCTGATCTCACATCCGGTGAGAATCATACCCGCGTAGTTCAGGCTATAAACTAACTAATTTTTTTTTTTTTTTTTTTTTGAAAACAAACAAATTTTTCCACTTCCTTTTATAAAAAAAAACTATTTTCATTTTTCATTTTTTTTTTAAATAAAGCAAATTAAAATAGAAGACTTATTCCTACACACTTTCTGCTTTCTAGGCAAACCAACAATTCTAAAAGTAAAAATATATATATGTTTTTTTTTTTTTTTAAAAAAAATTCGGCAGTACTTCGACAGTACTTGGACACTGATTTTTTCTAAATTAATCAAATAACTTTTACTTGCTATTTTTATTTTATTTTACTTTTTACACTCCCGAGACTCAGAAGCCGGTCAACATGCAAGACCGAGCAAATAAATGCACATAAAACAAATAATATGCATCAGGATGGTCATTTTCATTTTTGGTGCACCTGTCCTAGACAGACTCAACCCCTGTGTTGAGCCTCCAAAGTCAGATGCACGTGATGCAAACAAACGTTCCTACTAGGGATCCGACATGTGGTTTTGTTATACTAGGTTCAGAACCTGGGTGTTTGTTCTAGACCTGGCTTACCCGAGCGGACAGCTCGAGCCGAGGGGGTAGCGTACCGGGAATACAGAAGCTTCACCGGCTTAGCAACTTGTCCGAACCTCGTTCTAAATTGGGATTTGACACTATACAGAAAAGAAGTCGTACGAAGTACACCCTTCTTCATGATTTAGAAGACTCAGAGAGGAGATGGGTTTCGGCACAGTTTATACACAGTTCACGTAATATCAAAGCGGTAAAAGCAGCATTTAGCACATTAGGCTCAATCATGTAAAAATCAGATAAAACCAAATATAACAATTTATATGAGCTCGAATTTCTAACCCTGAACCACTGGTTCTGGGTTAAGTCCCCAGCAGAGTCGCCAGAGCTGTCACACCTCCTTTTTCCGGCACCGCGAGGTGCGTAGGGAGTTTTTTCCAATTAAAGGACAGTCGAAACGGGATTGGTTTAATTATTTCAGAGTCGCCACTTGGGAGATTTAGGGTGTCCCAAGTCACCAATTTTAATCCCGAATCGAGGAAAAGAATGACTCTATATTACAGTCTGCGTACCAGAAATCCGGATAAGGAATTCTGTTAACCCGGGAGAAGGTGTTAGGCATTCCCGAGTTCCGTGGTTCTAGCACGGTCGCTCAACTGTTATATTCGGCTTATTTATCTGATTTTTAATACAATTATGAACCATGTGCAAATTTTATCTTTTTACCGCTTTATTATTATAATTATTATTTTTTTAGGAATGTGAACATCGCTTAAAACATATCTTTGGATTGTGTCACATGAAATGCACCCACAATACGAAACATATTTTATTTGATGTTTTAGGATTTAGATTTGGGTCGCATGAAATGCGCATCCGAGTTTAAGAAGGTAAAATTAATTAAATCGCGCCTAAAGAGTCTAACGCGTCATCATCTTTGGGGAAGGAAGTGAAATTCACTAAACAATCCATCCCTAATTCTAAGTAATTTTTTTTTAATAATTAAATAAATAAATGAGAATGGAGAATCCTATACATTTGTATTATTTACATCTATTTATTTTTAGCGAACTCCTTTAATAGTATCCCTAATGACTACCTTTTTATTATTACTAAGTTTTTTTATAAATATAAAATCAATATCTACATTCTTGAAAATGACATATTAAATAGAAGGGAAAAACAAATATTAGCAGAAAATAATAAAATTATAATCATAGATACAACATGGAATTATCGGAAAGTAAAAAAATAAAAAAAAATAAAAAAAAAACTAATTATCCCATAGTTGGATTAAAATTCAAATTATTAGTAAGACTTAAGCTTATTGAAACTAATTATTTGCAAATACTGAAAATTGAAAGAAATAAAAATAAAAACTTGAGTACTAAATCATATTTCTAAAAATTTAAACAATTTAACATTAACTAACTTTGTTTTAATTCATCATGTCCTAATACTTGTTTGCAAACTAATTCATGTTATAACTGAAATTAACTACATGATTCGGATTAACTTATCGTTGATGAAAAACCTTCTGCATAAGGAACTTAGTTAATTTTTTGCCAAACTGATTCAATAACGCCATTTTTACGTTATTTCTTCTATTTTTTTTTATTAAACAGTTTTAATTAATAATCAGGCTTAAATATATTTCCTAATAATCTGGTAAAGGCGTTATTTAATATGTCGCTATAATATGCCTAGTTATGCCGATGACAGTGATTTACAGAATAATAATACATGAATAACCTAAATACAATACAAAAATTAAATTAAACTAAATTAAAAATTTAACACTCCATTCTTCATTTCAGCTTACAAAATGCCAAAATTACAGTTGTGTACCTGATATTGTCAATATAAGAAGAAGAAAGTCAGCAACGTAATACGTAACACAGCAACAGCAACAATAACCAGCAATAACCAGTCAACGAAAATCCCAGTGACAGCTTTGAAAAATTCAAAATAAAATCCAGGAATGCCGAAAATAATGGACAGAAACCAAAGGAAATTTTCAGATTTTTGAAAGGCTAGTTAATCTTCAACCCTTAATTTCTACACCTGTATACCAGAATATTTCTCAGGTGTGTACTACTTTCTCTTCTAATTTTCAAATTTTTTTTCTTTGTATGTTTTTTCTTTTCTTGAGAGTTTCAATGTTTTTTTTTTTTCGGAATAAATGTTCAGCTTCTCTTTTTTCTCTGTCTGTATTTCTTCCCCCTTTTGTGTTCAAGACTTCACACATATATATCCCATCCCATAAATCAATTAAAATCAATCCCTTTCTCTACCAAACCCATTATCTTCCCACTCATCCCCATTACATTAAATAAATATATCACACCACCCCATTATATTTTTGTCCCCCATGCTTTATTTAAAATAATGCAAGATTCCCCTTTAATTTAAATCTTGTCCCCCCTTTATATTAAATAATCATATCACAACCCACCCCATTTCATTTTGTCCCCCATGCTTCAAATAAACAATTTCAAAATGTACAATTCCTAAACTACCCCTTCCGACCTTACTGAAATTACCAAACTACCCCTGAACGTATTACAAATTTACCAAACTACCCATCAGCTATAACACATCAATTAATCAAACTTAACCAAAATATAGACAATATGATCAATTTCTAACAATGTTCAAACAACAATATGAACACGGATGAACATCATAACAACAATATCACATGAACATGATTTTAACAACATTTCAACAACAAATCACATGAACACAAATTGAACAACCAAGAACAACTAAAATTTGATTGAACAATATTTTAGCAACAAACAATCCTATTTTCGGATTCAACACCAACAATAAACAAAGTATGAAGATTTCTAAACTCAGTCATATTGAACTTAAAATCAACTCTAACAACATTACAACAAACAATTCTTATATTAAACTTTAAACAAAATTATGAGAACAATTCAAGAAATAATCATAAATGGTAAACAAGAAATCAAACTATACAAAATTTGGATTCAAGATCATCCAAACAAAGTATGAACATGAATTAAATCTATATTAAACAACAAGCATGACGGATTCAAACGATTAAATCAATATATTTCCTTCAACATAACTAAAAATTTTTTAGACAAATAACAAAATTGTTGTTAGAAACTATTATGAACTTAAACTTGAACTTAACAATATTAACAATTTCTAAAAATACATTAACACATGAAACAAATTGAAGAAATAATCAATTAAATTTCAATTTGAATCTAACAAACATCAAACTAACAAATATTTATTCTAACAATAAAACAAACATGAAATAAACATGAAAAATAACTAATTAATCCTTCCTTTGAAATCTGAAAAATTTATCTAACAAACAACATATGAACATGAACTAAAAATTAAGTCAAACGATAAACAAAACAAACATTTGCCGATTTTAGATTCGAAAATATCAAAAAAAAAATGCGGACAATATAAAACTCAAAAATCCACTAACCGGATCGACATGAAATATGTACGGACTGACTCGATGAACCTCGGCCAAAGCTCGACCAAACGGCAACGAACACGAACCTACGAAACCAACTGAAGCCGCGCCGATGCAGCAGCAACAGTTGTCGCGGCAGAAATGCATGAACAAAGCAGCTGGGATTCACTTGTTTACGTGAAGGAGACGGAGTGAAGCAGAAGTCATGAGAGCAAGTGGTCGACTGGTTCTGTCGACTGGTTCTATCCATCGACTGAAGACGCAGCAATGGGGAGGGGAAAAAACTGGACGAGGCAGCAGCAACTCGGAAGCGATGGTCGACGAAGGCAATGGCAGCAGTAGCAGCTGCGTGAGCAGTAGGTGGGCTGTTTGGGTCGTCCCTGATTGTCGACTGTAATCGATAGAAATGGGGGTTGACGACGAGGGTAAGGGCAGTCGGAGAAGAAGGCAGCGCAGTAGCAGCTGCGTGAGCAACAATGGCGACTGGCCATGGCGAGGGTGAACAACTTGGACATAAGACGTCGATGTTCGTTCGGACGAAGAAGATGAAGCAACGGAGAAACCATGGACGACGTCGACGGAAAAGATGAAGACGTGAAGATGGAGGGGAATGGGAGAGGGAAGCCATGGTTGGGCTTTGGAGTTTTGAGGAAGAAGAAGGAGAATAGGGGGGGGGGTGCGGATGCTTTAGGCATTTCTTAGGGTTTTCTTAATTTTTTTTTTTTTTTTATTTTGTTTGTAAAATAAAAGGGGTGTTGGGTTATGGACTGGGTCGACCCAGTTCGAAATGGACTGGGTCGTAGGGAAGGTTGGGCCATTTTTTGGGCCTATGGCTTGAAATCGAAGAAGAGGCCCAATTCCGACTTTCTTTATATTTTCGCTCTCTTTTCTTCTTTTATTTTTCTAAAACTAAATTATAAAAATACTTAAACTATTATTAAGAACTAAATTAAGTTATAAAAGCGCAAATTAATTCCCAATAAAAATTAACGCACAATTAAGTATTAATTAAGCATAAAATTGTATATTTGGACATTAAATGCTAAAAATGCAAACGATGCTTATTTTTGTAATTTTTAAATTTTTGTAAAACAAATTTAATTACTAACAACTATAGAATTAAATCCTACATGCAAAATGCGACATATTTTTGTATTTTTTATTAATTTATCAAATAAACACGCACAGACAAATACAAATAATTATTCAAAATGTCACAAAATATCACAAAATGGCACACCAAGAAAAATCATTTTATTTTTGAATTTTTTGGGAGTAATTCTCATATAGGGCAAAAATCACGTGCTTACAAACCCCTTATCTAGGAGACAGTATGTTGGTTATGGCGGTTTGTTTAAGTTTTGTCCAGGTTGTTTAGGATTTTATTCCGGTTTGTTTTTGTTTTTTCAAACCATTTCACTAGTAATCTAATGCAAAATCCGGTCTTCTATTATTTCCGGTTTTCTTTTGTGTAGTCTTTTTATCATTTTTGTTCAGCGCCGATTCTAGTGACATGACATGCGCACACAGTTTGGGCCTAGTCTTTAAAGTTAATCATAAAACCCTGGGGAGGTGATCAAAGCATTTAAAGGAAATAAGAACGGTTTGAGATTATTTGGAGCCCGAGTCATGTGGAACTAGGGCAAGTAAAACACAAAGAAAACCGTTAAAAGCAAGATTCGCCAAATTGGCATGAGGGTCGTTCAAGATAATGAGAGTGTCGCCCAACGGTGCTTTAGAATTGACAAATGAAAAAGCAAATATGAATATGATTGTCAAGACCAACACCATCGGAAGAGACTATAAATCTATGTTCAATTGTGTTGTTTGCACTTGACATGTTTTGAAGACTGGAATGACGAAGGCATTTTGTTCTGCTACCTAAACACTTTACCCTTCGTTACCCCTTTTGAGCCTTATTTATTTTTCTTTCATACCCCTCGTTCGGAATTAGTAGCAACGAATAGAATACGCAAGCATGACAGGTAAAGAAAAAAAAAATAGAAAACAACAAAACGGAAAAAAAAAAGAATAAAAGAAAAAAAAGAGAAAGAAAAGAAAAAAACGACAAAAAGAAAGGAGAAATAAGAAAAGAAAAAGAGAAAAGAAAAATGATAACGGAAAAAAGAAAGTCAAATGAAAAAAGAGAGGAATTGGGAACTACGTTTGACCTGATTCCTCAAAGAGGATACGTAGGCGCTTCACGGCTCGGTCATAGTTTTGAAAAATGAAAAACAATCAATTAAAATATCCCCAAGCAAGAAACTGGGGCAAAGGTTGCGTTTGTTGTAAATAAATCTAATTCCGAAGGTTGTAACTAATAACCCAAAATTAATGCATTTTTTGAGCCTTTAATACCCTTTTTTTTCAAGCCCTATCGAAAAACCCACATTACGGTCCAAAGAAAGACCTTCTGATCAGTCTTCAAAAGATTCCAAGTCAGACAAATGAGAGTCTCACCGGTGAGCATAACATTCTGTTCCACAGCAGAAAGGACTCTAATCCCTGGCAGAAAGAGTCATACCGGCAACACTCCGAATCCCCAGCTGGAAAGTGATGAAAATGAGAGAGTCTTATCGGTGAAAACCTTCACAGACACCCTAAGGCGATGAAAGCTGAGAGAAAAACCAAAATGAGAGAGACTTGATAGTGAAAACCCTTTGGGCACTACAAGTCGAATAAGATTGAGAATCAGATAGGGGAATCACCAATTGAAGGTCTTGAAAGATGATTGACGGCGGAGGGTAGGCCACATATGCATGTCATGACCATTAGAGTCGGTATCTGCGTTTGATAGGTTTTTTATTTATAGTTTCTTTTGTTAAAAGGTCATCTTTTTCCTTTGTCTTTCTACTCTGTTCATTTTTATCTTTTTCCTTTCATAGAAAAATCCCCAATAGAGTCTGTTTGGTCAGAACAAGTGTGAATTGACTTCAAAATATGCCATCAGCTTTCCAAATATGCAAGATAAGATCTGACTAGTACATCCAAATGGTATAGTCAGCAAGAAACAAGCGCGAGGCCAGTGTCAAGAAAAATATCCCCAGTAAAAGGGAATTGACAAAAGGATTGACGAGTGTCAAGAGGGGTATCCTTGCCAAAACCAAGGTTATAAACCTCAAGGCCAAGGCCCGTGAACAAAGCAAGGAGATCAGTGAGCATGATTTGGCGAAATCCATACTAGACTAAAAGGTCGGGGAAATGTCAGTTTCTGAGCTATGCCACAAAAGAAGAGGGATATCCCCAGCAGAAAGAGATTATCCCCAACAAATAATATCATCCCCAACAAGTTGTGGAGTGCAGAGCAAGGAAGGAGAAAGGGAAAACCATCCCAGTGGAGTATCACAACCAACCACCGCGTTTTAAACTGACAAATTCTGTTTAATTCGAAATAGGTAAAGGAAATGGCATTGATGCCAGAAATGCATGCCGCAAGGGATATTATCAAACTGGGGCAGAAAATTTTCCTTCCATTAGAAAATTTTCTGGAAGTCAGGTACCCATTCGGGGAAGAGTAGAGATAACGCCAGTCTCAAGGGAAGTGGTCTTAGAACCAGTGTTGCCCCAACACAATAAGTTTCAATGGAGGAAGTTGTTCCCCAGCAAAGGGATGAAACTTGAACTCAGAAAAAGCAAGAGGCCAGCATCATTCCCAACAGCCTTCCGAAGAGTGAAGCACTAGTTCTGAAGGAATCAGAATCCCCCAGCAGTGTTATCCTCGGCAGCGTTATCCCCAGCTGATAACATTTTATTCCCCAACAGGTAAGTAAATAATCCCCCAGCAGTTTTGAGGAGTCCAACACAAGTTTGGTGAAAATCGGTATCCTCAGCGGTTCCTTTCAGGTTAAGGCAAAACGAGTCTCAAGGGAGTTAGTCTTCAAAGGAAGAAGCTAATAATAATAATAATAAATAAATAAAAAATATAAAAAAATAATGGGGAAGGTAGAAAGGGAAAATTCATCCCAAACAAAATAATCCCCAGCAAGTTTTCGAGGTAAGACATTTTCACGTTTTAAGGATATGTTGGGTTCATCCGCCCTCGAATAGGATATTCTGGGTTCATCCGCCCTCAAAACAGGATATGCTGGGTTCATCCGCCCTCAAAACAGGATATGTTGGGATCATCCGCCCTCAAAACAGGATATGTTGGGTTCATCCGCCCTCAAAGCAGGATATGTCGGGTTCATCCGCCCTCAAATAGGATATGTCGGGTTCATCCGCCCTCAATTAGGATAGTTCGGGTTCATCCGCCCTCAAATAAGATAGTCCGGGTTCATCCGCCATCAAATAGGATATGTCGGGTTCATCCGCCCTCAAATAGGATTTTATTTTCAAAGTTTTGGTTGAAGACAGGCGCCCACCTGAATAACGAGAGGAATACTTTTTTGTCTGTTCATTTCATATTCCAAGCGCCCACCTGTATAATGAGAGGAATACATTTCAGTCTTTTTATTTCAAGTGATGAAGCCAGGCGCCCACCTGTATAACGAGAGGAATACATTTCAGTCTTTAAATTTCTTGGCAGGCGCCCACCTGAATAACGAGAGGAATACATTTCTGTCTTTTCATTTCCGTTCTAGGTCACCCACCAGTATAATGCGGGAGTACATTTTTGTGTCTTTACCATTAGGCGCCCACCTGTATAACAAGGGAATACATTTTGTGTCTTTACCATTAGGCGCCCACCTGTATAACAAGGGAATACATTCCACGTCTTTACCCTTAGGAGATGCATTTCCTCCTAAGTTTGTTTTAGTTTCACCCATAGAAGATGCATTTCCTCCTAAGTTTGTTTTAGTTTCACCCATAGGAGATGCATTTCCTCCTAAGTTTGTTTTAGTTTTACCCATAGGAGATGCATTTCCTCCTAAGTTTATTTTTACCCATAGGAGATGCAATTCCTCCTAAGTTTACTTTTACCCATAGGAGATGCATTTCCTCCTAGAGTTTAGTCGTACCAATAGGAGACGCACTTCCTAAGTTTATTTCACCAGTAGGAGACGCACTTCCTAAGTTAATTTCACCAATAGGAGACGCACTTCCTAAGGAGACGCACTTCCTAAGAATAGTTTCACCAATAGGAGACGCACATCCTAAGAATAGTTTCATCAATAGGAGACGCACTTCCTAAGATAAGATTCACCAAGAGGAGACGCACATCCTAAGTTAAGTTTCACCAATAGGAGACGCACGTCCTAAGGAGACGCACTTCCTATGTATAGTTTCACCAATAGGAGACGCACTTCCTAAGCTAAGTTTCACCAATAGGAGACGCACTTCCTAAATTAAGTTTCACCAAGAGGAGACGCACTTCCTAAGTAAGTTTCACTAAGAGGAGACGCACTTCCTAAGAATAGTTTCACCAATAGGAGACGCACTTCCTAAATTAAGTTTCACCAAGAGGAGACGCACTTCCTAAGGTAAGTTTCACCAAGAGGAGACGCACTTCCTAAGATTAAGTTTCACCAATAGGAGACGCACTTCCTAAGTTCATTTTACCCATAGGAGACGCACTTCCTAAGTTTAGTTTTTCCCAATAGGAGACGCACTTCCTAAGTTAGTTTTACCAATAGGAGACGCACTTCCTAAGTTTATTGTACCCAATAGGAGACGCACTTCCTTAAGTTTAGTTTCACCCATAGGAGACGCACTTCCTAAGTTTACTTTTACCCCATAGGAGACGCACTTCCTAAGTTCATTTTACTCATAGGAGACGCACTTCCTAAGTTTACTTTTACCAATAGGAAACGCACTTCCTAAATTAAGATTTCACGCATAGGAGACGCACTTCCTAAATTATTTTTACTCATAAGAGACGCACTTCTTAGTTCAAAATCATTAAGGTTTCACCCATAGGAGATGCACTTCCTAAGATTATTTTACCCCTAGGAGACGCACTTCCTAAGTTTAATTTCATGCATAGGAAACGCACTTCCTGAATTAAGTTTTCATTATTAGGAGACGCACTTCCTAGTCTGATTCGCTCAGGTTATATTTTTGCTTTAGGAGACGCACTTCCTAGTCTGGTTCATTTAAGAGACGCATTTCCTGGTTTGAGTCATTGAGATTTTACCCATAAGAGGCACACTTCCTAATATTGATAGTTCATTTATAGGAGACGCACTTCCTAGTTTGGCTTTTTCAGGTTATATTTTATTTCAGGAGACGCACTTCCGGAATTGAGATTTCACCCTTAGGAGATGCACTTCCTAGTTTGATTCATTTTAAGTTCGACCATAGGAGACACAATTCCTAGTCCAGTTTTTGAAGTTTACCCGTAGGAGACGCACTTCCTAATCAAGGTCTTTCAAGTTTTTTAGGAGACGCACTTCCTAGTTCTAGTCACTGAAGTTTTCACCCTTAGGAGACGCACTTCCTAGTTTAGTTCATTCCGATTCAACCATAGGAGACGCACTTCCTAGTTTGAGTCATTGAGGTTTTATTTTAGCAGACACATTTGCTAGCAAGAGTTTTTGGTTTTACTCGTAGGAGATGCACGTCCTAGCCTAGTCTTTAGTTTACTCTCATCATTGCATCAGTAGTGTAAGTGAGTTACAGTTTTGCTAACAACTCACAAATCATCCCAGTACAAACTGGGTTAGGAAATTTTGTTTATTTTGTTTGCTTTGGTTTTCAGGAGACCGTCTGAAGAACGGAGGTTGTTAAATTCCAGATGATGAAGTCAGGAGTCCGCCTGTAGAATAGAGGAATATCCTTCAAGGTCAAGCAGTAACCCATTGGAAGGCAGAAGGTTACAACAGAAATCCCCAGCATTCAATCCAAGTTAGAAATAGTAGAAGCTCGCCTCAAGAATGCGAGTCAACAGTCTGGGATGATCAACAGAAGCTAGTCACAAAAACAAAAACAAGAAAAGAAAAAGCAAGCATAGAAAAAAAAAAGAAAAAAAAAAGAACCCAAAGTACGGAAGTGGAGAACGGATGTGGTCTGCTCAAGAACTAGCACCTACAACTAACTAGCAAGTATCAAGGTTCAGATCCAAAGTCTGTATGAAGCACCATTCAAGACTCAAGACCAAGTTTCAGAAGACTTAAAGATAGGAATCCTTGTAACTAGTAGCTGATATGCTTAGTTAGTCTTTTTCAGTTTTCATTTTGATGTAATGACAGGACCGCGGACCGGAACCTCAACGGAACGGCACCTCGATCGGCTCTTCACCTCGGTCACAATCTCTTCCTTTCCTTAGTGTAGTCCCTCCAAATAATGGTCGGGTCAAAAACATGTCTAGTCGTTCTTTGTCGGAAAACTCTTCGTGTTTCCAATCAAAGAGGGGCAGCTGTAGACACCTGATTTTGGACCCTCCCCGAAAATTTTCATATTTTTAGCATAAATATGTAATCTAGGTCTAATATAGCTATTTTGACTATTTTACTTTATTTCGTTGCAAAAACAAAATTACAAAAATATATATATAAATTTTTAGTTTATGTATTTCTCATAAACTTGAAAAATACAAAAACAAATAGTACCTTATTTTGTACTTTATATAATTTCGAAAATTACCAAAAAATAGTTCTATTAATGTTTTGTAGTCATTTTAATTTTGAAAAAAATACAAAAAATATATATATACTTTATATTTTATCTTTATATAAAAACGAAAATTACAAAAAAAATAGTTTTATTAATATTTTGTAGTTATTTTAATCTTGAAAAAATATTAAAAAGATATAGTTTTGTTTTAAATATTAGTCTTATTTTTGGTAGTTATTTTGCTTACATAGGATTAGTTAAGCAACGTCGTGTTCTTATTCTCGGATCCGGGCAAAAGAATAATATTCGGGTTCAAACTACTCGGTTTTAGGCCTAATTTTCGGACCTAGCCTATAATAATCCGAGTCCACCACACATGGGGGACACGCGTGGGGAACACGGACGGAACACGACACACGGGGAACCCCACCACGCGTGGGGACACAAGTCTTGAACCCCACCACGCGTGGGGCTCATTTTCTTTGGCAAGGGGTACTAAATACACGAACAAAGGGAGGAGAAAAGGGGTTGGAACGAAGGGACTTTGAAAAATTTAAAAAACGTGCACTGTTCATGCTTCTTCTTCCTAAAGAAAAAGAAGAAAAAACCCTAGCAAGACCTACCCCAAAACCAGTCGAAACCCCTACTCCCTCACGTCCAAAACGCCACCACCAAGCGTCCGTCAACCACCAGCCCCCCCCTTGTCGTCACTGTCCCCCAGCACCACGACCAACAGCAACAACCCACCAGCCCGTCGACCCACTGCCGCTCCCAGCTCAGTCATCGACCACCGCCCAAATGACTGCCTGCAGGTCCAGCCATGAACGACTACTCCTCCTCCTCCTAGCTCCATCAAACCAGTCCGGCAATCCTCCATTAAAGCCGACGACCACAGCTGTTGCTGCTGCGTCGTCACTGACCATAACCCCGCTGCTCCCTCGTCGTCCAGTCTTGGTCGACCAAACAGTCCACCCCTCGTCGTCATTGCCCATCGTCAACACCACCCTAAGCGACGACCATGTCCGCCTGAAACCTGCGTTGTCCCCACTCCTTCACGTCCGGCTTCATCACGCCCATCGGCCACTGCCCAAACGACTACCCATAGCCTCCTTCCTCACATCCAAACGACCCCTTCTGTTGCATTTTCTCGCACCAACCTGCTGCGTCGAGAAAACCCAGCAGCAACCAACATCTCGTGTGTTGACAGTTTGGGCCGAGCTTTCAGTTTCCATTGAGGTCGTCGTTGTTCGTTGAGGTCCGGTACACCGAGGTGTTTGTTCGAGGTTTCGTCGTTGTTCCTCGTTCAGTGAGGTCCGGCTTGAGTTCCGTCGGGGTCGTGTTTGTCGTTCCGAGGTTGTCGAGGTTCACAGGTTATTGTTCTTCATCCTTTGTTTCATTTCGTTCGTTTCGCATAACACGGTTCAAGGCGAATGAGAGTATTTGATATTGATGAATGTCAACAATGCAATTTTTTATTGTTTTGTTAAAAATGTTTATTTTATGGATTACTGCATGCTTAAAGTAAATGTGAGAACATATCGTGAGCTTAAGTTTTTTACGAGAATGTTTATTTCTATGCATATATTCGTGTTTATTAAGGGAACAATTTGACATCCAGTGAATTGTTGCGAACATATGTACTCGCGTATATTATGTACTCTCATTGTAATAAGTATGTGAACGTCTGAATGAAAAATCATGACTACTAGCGTTTAAGCCTTATTTCTCATTTTTTAGTGATAGAAGTTGGGTTTAATAACAATAACAATACGTTAGCAAAGTTGGGACTAATAGGAGCCTTATTAAAATTCTTAGAATTCGGGACATGCCGTTTTAACGAATTTTACGGTCTTCCCAAAATAACAATACGCTAGTTGCTTTAGGCGCGCATTTAATAATGTTATCTCCTTAAACTCGGGTGCACATTTATGTGACCCAAATCCAAATCTCAACGGAATCGAAATGTGTCTCTAATCACGGGTATATTGATTGTGGCGTGGTCTGAGATGCATTTCCATGACGTTGCAAATCCCTTTTAAAAAATAATGAATGAGACGAGCCTCGACAAACAAAAATGCACAAGCTGCGGGGCCCTCTAAATGTATATATTAAAATACTTAGAATTCAAGGACAAGCCGTTTAGCGAATTTTACGGCCTTCCCCAAAATCTCAAGACGCTAGTTGCTTTAGGCGCGCCTTTAATAATTTATTTTCCTTAACTCGGGTGCACATTTATGTGACCTAAATCTAAATCTCAACCGAGTCGAGATATGTCAAACAACCACGGGTGCATTGATGTAACGTGGTTCGAGACATGTTTCCACGGCGTTGCAATTCTTGATAAAAATAACATTAAATGATGAAAGCGGTTAAAAGATAAAATTGGCACATAAGTTCACATTTGTATAAAATCAGATAATCAAGCCGAATATAACAGTTGAGCGACCGTGCTAGAACCACGGAACTCGGGAATGCCTAACACCTTCTCCCGGGTTAACAGAATTCCTTATCCGGATTTCTGGTACGCGGACTGTAATATGGAGTCATTCTTTTCCTCGATTCGGGATTAAAATTGGTGACTTGGGACACCCTAAATCTCCCAAGTGGCGACTCTGAAATAAATAAACCAATCCCGTTTCGATTGTCCTTTAATTGGAAAAACTCTCATGTACCCTATCGGGTGCGGAAAAAGGAGGTGTGACACATATCTTTTGAGATTTTAAATTTGAATAATTTTCTTATTTTTTTTTTGTAACATTAGAAAAGGAAAAATAATTGATATTGGATAATTTTATCTATAACGGCCAAAAAATATTTAAATGTCAAATGTTGTTATAAGATATAACAACCATTCACTACAACAACCAAAAAATATTGGAACAAACGAGGTTGTTATAGAGAGGATTGACTGTAATTGGAGAGGTGTAATTACACCCTCGAATTCACAAAAGGAAGGTGAGAATTGGTGGTGATTATACTACGTAATTACAAGGTTACTTTTTAATTCTTTCCTTTTATTTTTATTTTTATTTATTTTCTTTATAACTATTTATTATTTTAACTTCTTTTTATTTTTTATTTTATTTTTTGATTCTATTTTTAATTTTTAATTTTAAAATATATTTTTCTTTGTACATTATTTATCTTTTATTTTCTACCTTTACTTCTTGTGATTACATGTAATTGCTCGTATATTTTATTTTCTTCATTTAGCGTAACTGCGTTATTATTCTAGTTTTTGAAACTACACCTCCTAATATTAGAAATAACGAGTCATTAAAAAACTTGGCATAAAATGAGTGATATCATTAAAGTAGTATTTTGTTACTAAATGAGGTTATAAACTTATTATGTTTTCTGATCGAAAGTTGTATTGGAACTTATTTTTATTATATTGGAATTTTGACATATGTTAAACAATTTTTTGTTTTGGATTTTGAAATTGTGTTATATTTATGGCTCCAATTTACTTATTTTAGTAGTATTGGCTTGTTATTCTACATTGCATTGCATGTTGTTCAATTTTTAGTTAGAATTGATAGATTTATTTTGTCAAATATTTGAATAATGTTATGCCAATATATTTATAAATATTAATTTATTTAATCAAACATGCATTCCATGATGTTTACAAAATGTATGTTTTTAGTTTTTATAATTAATTAAACTAAATATTATTAATTTAGAAAATATATATCAATTATTTGTACTATAATAGTTACAAATATATGATTAGTAATTCATGTATATTCAAGAAAAAAATTGCATCTTAAATACCAAAACTAATATCATTTGTACTTACAAAAAATTATTTATAGGCATGTCTTTATTATATTATCTTTTAAGTTTTGATAATTATTTCATTTAAAATTTAATCTAGCTATGTAATTACACTTGTGCAACCAAATATACGCTTGTAATTACACTGTAATTACGTTAAATAAACTGGTCGTCATAATTACTATATTGTGTAATTACCACCATAGTAATTACATCAATTCTGATTGCCGGATGACTTTCCAAATAGACCCTTACAGTGATGTCCTGTTTTCTGAGTTTTGGAAGGGCTTTAGGGAATTCTTCTCTATTTGATTGTAAGTAAAATCGTGTCTTTCTTTTTTTGTAAAATAAAAAAAAAAAAAAATCTATATAACCTCGTCGAATGTTTGATTCTCCACCTTGTAATCCCTTCCCATTTTCCCCTCCCCCTACCACCTATTTAAAAAAAAGTGAAAAAAAATTGTAATTCTTACATAGTTTGGAACAACTTTAAATTTTGTAATCCAGGAAGTTTTAGGATATTTTTGAGGAAATATCTTTAAATATATTAAACAAGCTTATACGTATAGAAAATACATTATATCTTGTCCAACTCCAATCAAACTCGTCAACTCAATGAAACTGAAACTTTAAAATATAGTTAGAATAAACAATAAGGTAGTTGTAGTTTATTTTGGTCATAGTTGTTGACTTATAAAGACGTTAGAAGAATTAAATACTCCTTCCTTTTTTTCGCCTTGCCTCCCACACCGACAAGCAACCCAGGCAAGGAAGTACTTATATTTCATTGCAGCAACACAGATGGACACGACCTTACTTGAACAGGATCTGTTCTATAGGCTCGTACCACTGTATCCTTGAGTTCTAAGGAGACAGAAAACCAAGTCTGGTTGATGAGGCATGGCCAAAAGACCAGAGCGTGATTAACAGCTCCCATAGCCCACGGGTTATGGTGCCGTAGATGATCGTTCTTAGCCCCAACCTCGGTGTGCTGAGATGGTCTAATGGCTGTCTGACAGACTCTCTTTAATCTTTTTTGCTATCTTTCCTGATTTACTTTTGAAAATAACTAAGGAAAGATTCCATGGTCTTTAGTTTATACCTAATGTTTCATGTTGTCCTATTTCAAGGAGGCTTTGTAGAAGTTATTTTTTTGTGTGCGACTATTATTGATGTAGGAGGCTAAATTGCATGTTAACTGCATCATAGTTAAACTAGTATTGTTAATGTCACGCTTTATTAAGCTAAGCAGCAGGATTTGGAGAAATACTGCCAGTCATGATTTTGTTATTAATTTGTTCTTTTAATACGGAGAGAAATATGCACAAGGAAGATGCATAGTGTTTGGTCAAAGGTTGAGTTACATATTAGATGTGGTAACCGTGGGAAGTCTCTGAAAACTTGAAATCCAATATTGATATACAAATCGAAGAATGATCACTCAATCCCTCATCGTCAAGCGAAGAAGATAGAAAAGTAGTGAAGGTATACTATAAAATAAGGTCAAGGACAACAAAGAACCATACTTACCTGGACGGGGTCGATGGGCGATCAATAAGGCCCATGGCCTAGGTTGGTGATCTCTATTGCACTTTGGAGGGGTGCCCGCCTAAGGTCGGCTCAAGTGGTCGAGCCTACGTTTAATTATTTGCCAATTTTTTATCTGTGAACAAGTAGAAGCGAACGAAGACTTTGGTCGGTATCCAATAAAAAAACTTTGCCGAAAAAACCGGCCGAAGTCTATCGGTATTATCCAACAAAAATCATTGATATTTTTAATTATGCAACTAAAAAATGCACCATTTTGGAATCAATCCGGGGTATGTATAGTGCTAGGGTGCTATTCTACCACTGGTGCATTTTGGTTTAAGGTTTTCTTTTCTTTTATTTATACTTTTTAATTGTATTTTCGAGCAAAAAGAATCGATCGATTTTGGTTTTATTAAAAAAAAAAATTATCGATCGAAATCGGTTGATGTTTTAATATGACCTACTGAAATAACTAATTCGGTCGGTGTTGAATATTGATTTTAATTTATTTTAAATAAAAATACGACCAAAGTTTGTTTGTTTCTTGAAAAATAAATTTTGTGGGATACAAAAATAGTTTTCCGTATTTTTGCGCAAAAAAATCGACAAAAGCTGGTCGGTTTCATAAAAAAGAATTAAAATAAAATATCTTTAAAAGTCGACCGACTTCGGTCGGTTTTTCGTCAATTATTTTTACCAACCGAAGTCGATCAGTAGGCCGCGATCAATTTTGACCGAATTTTTAGTGGTGAATGGCCTAGTGAATAATCTTAAGAAAGGCTTTGTGGATATCCTGTTTAACTCCTTTATTTGTGTCTAGGCAAATTATTGTATGGGTCAAAATCTGACCGAGGAAATTCAGTACGAAGAGATGATTATCGTGAGAAATTTGTAACTTCTCATGGGCAATGTGGCCGAAGTCGACTAGTGATCAACGGAACAAGTCGTCAAGCAGTCAACCACGACCGAGGTCGAGTAGAGCAGATAGAAGCAATTGCTAGTTTTATATTGGGATCTTCAGAGGGAATATTCTCTTAAATATTCTCTCTGTTTGTACTTTTAGGGTTTTTTGGGAATATCCCATATAAATAGAAGGAGAGATAAGGCAAAGAGCATGTAATATTATATATGATAAGAACATTTTTAAAAAGTAAGCTCTCTAGATAAATACAAAGAACAACTTTCTGGAGAGATTCGACTCTTTCAGAATTCTCTATTGTCATTTCCACCAGATCCGAGAAAGTGCTCAATTTTCTCTTATATCCCTATTATTCATCATTGTCAGAGGGAATAATCATTGACCTCATTCAATATTGGGTAAATCTTTTTCCTTATTTATATTTATTGTCATTATGGTTATTTAATACTTGATACTTTATGTACATTGTTACATTCGACACATTTATTGCTCGCACATTAATTCCATTTCTTCACTGCTCGCACCTTTCGTGCTATCAATCCAAGATTTGAAGTTATTAGCTTTAACTAGTATTAACTCTACTAAATAACTGATTAATTAGTTTAACCAAAGATTATCCTCTTTTGGTCAAACAATTTGGCGTCGTCTGTAGGGACTTCCTAGTCAAAGTCTTTGTTTCTTTCAGATCTAAAAGAAAGCAACACAAACCTTGTCTTTTCTTGCCTGCATAGTTTAACATGGCAAGTAATGGAGAGCAAAGAATGAAAGAAGTAGCCGATCTTACTACCAACCTCCTAAACACTATTAACGAAGTCACTGGAATAGACACTAAGGACGTGACATCAAACGCCTCCCCCAGATAGAGTGGTTCATGCCTCCCTCACGACAGCATCACAACCTCACACGGTAAAGGGTCCTCTACATCCACAAAGGAAGAGGCACCACTAGCAGTGAAAAAGTTGCTCGAGGCGTGGTTGACAAACACACTCACCAGCATTCTCGACAAGCCCGCCCAAAGGACGAATAGAGAAAATGTGAGAGTCTGTGTCGCATCAGTGACAGACGAGAAGCACGGCCCTCCGCTTGTGACATGTATTACTCACAACGTTAGTGATGCAGGTAACGACACCCTAACAGCCATTTTGAGAAAAATGGAGGAGATGGAGAACAAGAATAAAATGTTCTGTGACCAAATGAAAGAGCATCAAGAAAGGGTAGACAAAATACCAGGTGCCCCAAATTCCTTACCAAAAAGGGACGCCAATCGTTTGTTGTCCAACCGTACAATGAAGAAGCTGCACCATACGTCATTCCTAAAACCTTCAAAATATCGTCGTACTTGAAAATATACGATGGCACGACGGACTCTGAGGATCATGTGACCCACTATGTCACCGCAGTAAAAGGAAATAACCTCGCCAAAGAACAAGTGTCCTCCATATTACTGAAGAAGTTTGGCGAAACCCTCACCGGGGGAGCACTAATTTGGTACTCACAACTATATGCACACTCTATAGAGACGTTCGAGGAAATGGCCGACAAGTTTGTAACTGCCCATGCCGGGGCTAAAAAAGCAGAGGCGATAGTGAATGACATTTTTGCCATTAAACAGTCACCCGGTGAAGGGCTAAAAGATTTCCTTGCCTAATTCAATCGTGTGAGGATGACCTTACCAAATGTATCAGAGGGAATGGCAGTAGCAGCTTTCCAGAGCGGGTTAAATAGGAATGGTTCGAGGGCGACCAGAAAATTGCTAAGCCGACTCATGAAGTATCCCCCAACCACTTGGGATGAGATACACAACGCCTACCGCGCTAAATTGCGAGATGACAAGGACGACCTCAATGGCTGAACTCAGCCCAAATGGAATCCAGGAAAGACTGAAGAAATGACAACATAAGGGACCATGCAGGTACGCAACCCAATCGTGAAAAACATCAACCATATGTTAGAGTCGCAGTCATACCCCCTCCCGATCATAGCGATGGCCCATCTAGGCCACCAACAGGGACTCACTGAAGTGAAAGAGGTATGCCGCCACAACTATTTGCTCACAATTTCTGCGTTTCTCCCTCAGAAATAGTCTACACCCTGGAGAAGCTCGGCCCAAATGTAAAGTGGCTGCAGAAGATGAAGTCCAACCCAGAAAGTCAAACGCCCTCTGCGAATTCAATAGGAACGGGGCCACAAAAATGAGGACTGCACCACTCTCAGGCAAGAGGTCATGAACATGCTTCACCAAGGACATCTGAAAGAATTTTTGAGCGATCGAGGAGGGACAAACTTTGCTTGAGGACACGAACAACATCAGGGTCCACCAAAACCACCCTCTCTAACTCGAACCATCCAAATGATCATCGGAGGAGTCGAGTACGCATCAATCAACAACGTAAAATTCATGACCACCCACAAGCTGAAATAGTCAATTACTCATGAACGGTATGACGAACTCCAAGAGAATATCATCTTCGATAAGTTAGATACCCATGATTTGGTCTTTCCTCATTATGACGCCCTTGTTATTACTTTACGCATCTTAGATACTGACGTAAAATGCATTATGGTCGATGATGGGAGCGGTGCGTGCATTGTCCACCCTCGAGTTCTCGCACAAATGAAGCTCGAGGATAGGATAGTGATACGCTGCATCACACTAACGGGTTTTAACAATATAGTTGAACAGACATCTAGAGAAAGCACGCTACCCATCCCGGTTGGCAGCATCACTTTGGAGACCATGTTCCACATCATTGACTAGGATACGACATACAACGCCATCATAGGTCTCCCCTAGATACACGTCATGAAAGTCGTCCCCTACAGCCTATATCAAGTCATCAAATTTCCCATCCCTTGGGGAGTATTTAGCACCCGATGAGAGCAATGCACTGCCGGAGAATGTTATCGTATCGCCCAAGACTGCACATACACCCAACAATTGAAAGGAAAAGTTGAGGCCGCATATCAATTAATAGGGTCGGGGAAAGGTGATGACGAAGAGAAAGATGTCATCAGGGACCACGAAATCATAGAAGCCACAGGGTCGACCTTAAAGGATCTTGACCCGTACAACTCAACAAAGACGACCGCAGCAAAAAACCCTACATCTGCCACAAACTTTAGGAACAAGGTAAATTCCCTCAATTTTTAGCTAACAACACAGACTTGTTTGACTTTTCCCATGCAGATAAGTCGGGCACCCCGAAAGAAATAGCGACACACAAGTTGAACGTCGACCCGTTTTACCACCAGTGTGATAAGTTAGGCGGAAATTCAACTTTGCAGTAAATGACGCGGTCCGTGATGAAGTTGAAAAACTGCTGGAAAATGACTCTATCAAAGAATCAAAGTACCCTCAATGGGTCGTCAATGTGGTCATAGTGAAAAAGAAGAATGGAAAATGGTAGATGTGCGTAGAATTCACATATCTGAACAAAGCCTGCCTAAAAGACTAATTTCCACTACCCCATATCAACCAGCTCATTGATGCAACGGCCGGGCACGAGCTATTAAGCTTCTTGGACGCCTACTCGGGATACAACCAGATCCTCATGGAGTAAGGAGACCAAGAGAAGACCACTTTCATCACTCACCAAGGGACATTCTACTGAAGAGTGATGCCTTTCGGACTGAAAAATGCGGGGGCATCGTATCAGAGGTTGGTGACAAAAATGTTCAAAGATTAACTCAGTAAAACCATGGAAGTCTATGTTTTTATTGGTCAAGTCAAAAAGGAAAGAGGATCACATCGACCACTTGAAAGAGGCCTTCGACATACTCAGATGACCGGCCGCATAGCCGCCCTTTCAAGGTTCATCTCAAGGTACTCTAATAGATGCCATAAATCTTTTGGCGTACTTAAGTAAGATAATGGACTCCAATGGAACTCCGAGTGCATCAAAGCCTTGAAAGAATTAAAGTCGTACTTGTCTTCACCCCCATTGCTTGTATGGCAGAACCTAGGGAACGTCTCCTCGTCTACCTGGTCATATCTGATGTGGTCATGAGTGCAGTCCTGGTCTGAGAAAACAAAGGTACACAATCTCCTATCTATTATATTAGCAAACTCTAGTTGACACCGAAATGAGGTACCCACACTTCGAGAAGTTAGCCCTATTTTAGTCGTAGCTTCACGAAAGTTGAGACCCTACTTTCAGTGTCACCCCATCTCGGTGGTCACGACCTTTCCCCTAAGGAGTATTCTTCAAAAGCCCAAGTTGTCGGCCATATTGGACAAATAGGCCATAGAATTGAGCAAGCTAGATATGACCTATCAACCGCGAAAGGCAATAAAGTCAAAGTGCTCGCTGACTTCATCGCGAATTTCAGCACAAAATAATGCCTGAAGTCGAAAAGGAAGTCGCCTTCACTTCCTCCAGAATACACTACCTATGGGTTTTGTATATTGATGGCGCCTCTAACGCGTCAGTATTGGGACTGGGACTCGTGCTTGAGGTCCCAACAGGTGAAGTAATTCACTAGTCCATAAGATGCCCAGATATGACTAGCAACGAAGCCGAATACGAGGCCGTGATTTCAGGGCTAAAGTTAGCACTCAAGTACGGAGCAAAGCGAGTCGTCCTATGGTGCGACTCTCAGCTCGTTGTCAATCAAGTCATAGTGACTTTCCAAATCAAGGAACAAAGACTACAAAAATACCAGGTCGAGATCTGCAAACTGTTACCCGAGTTCGACGAATGCCAGATCGACCAAATCCCTTGAGCATAGAATATCAAAGTAGACGACCTTGCCAAACTGGCAGCGGCCACTAAAAGCATAATCGTAGAAGGGAACATGGTCACTCTCCTCCACTCGTCGATTGATCAAATCGAGGAAAGAAATATAAACCTAACTTGGGAATGGCGCAATCGTATTGTCACATATGTGTAGGACGGAGTGCTTCTAGACGATAAAAAAGAAGCTACGAATGCGGTCGGCTAGGTACATCGTCATCAACAACGACTTGTACAAAAGAACGTATGGCGGCCCCCTAGCAAAATGCTTAGGCCCAAACCAGATGCGACGCATTTTGGAGGAAGTCCATGAAGGTCACCGCGAAGCTCATACCGACAATTAAGCCCTAGTCAGATGTCTCATATGAGCAGGATACTACTGGCTTACAATGAAAAATAAAAGATGCCGACTTCGTAAAAAAATGCGAACAATGCCAAAAAATACGACCCTATGATCCACCAAGTGGGCAAGCACCTCCACTCAGTCATCTCTGTTTGGCCTTTCATCAAATGGGGGATGGACATCGTCGGACCCCTCCCAGTGGGACGAGGTAATGTACGATTTTTTTTAGTTTTAACTGACTATTTTTTCAAGTGGGTGGAAGCAGGTGCATTCACCCAAATACGGTTGCAAAAAGTAATCGCCTTCATATGGAGGAATAGCGTGTGTCGATTCGGCCTTCCCAAAGAAATCAGTTGTGACAATAGGCCTCAATTCACTGGAAAAAAGATCGTCGAGTTCTTCGAGAATTGGCATATTAAGAAAATATTCTCCACACCATACAATCCCACACACAATAGGCAAGTGGAGTCCTCCAACAAGTCAATATTGAATATCATGAAGAAGAAGAAGAAGAAGAAGATCGAGAACGCCAAAGGGGTTGTGGCAAGAGTTGCTGCCGGAAGTGTTATGGGCATACCGCAAAATGCCAAAAACAAGCACAGGAGAAACATCATACTCACTGGTCTATGGGACCGATGCAGTAATACAGGTCGAGGTCGGAGAACCAAGTCTAAGGTACTCGCACGAAAGTGAGCTGAGAAACGACCAAAGCAGGAGGCAAGACCTCGACGAGGCTGAAGAACAAAGCGACATGGCGTACATAAGGATGGTCGCCCAGAAACAACAGGCAAAGCGATACTACAACAAAAAAGCCAAGATCAGACCGCTCAAAGTCGGGGACTACGTACGCAAAGCCAAAACACAGGCAAACAAGGATCCACGAGAAGGAAAGCTAGGGACTAATTGGGACGTCCCATACAAAATTACGGTGGTAGCAAGCAAATGGTCATTCTAACTAGAAACGATGGAAGGAAAGCTACTACGAAACAACTAGAACATCGCCCACCTCAATTACTTCAACTTCTAAGAAAAGATATTCTCCGAAATGTACTCTTTTTCCCTCACCTGAGTTTTGTCCTAATTGGGTTTTCTCGAAGAGATTTTTAACGAGGCGATGAGGAGAACATCTCGAAGCTAAGCATGAGCAGGTGAGAATACAAGTTAGCAAGTTCATTTGAATAATATTATGACAATATATTTATAAATATTAATTTATTTAATCAAACATGCATTCCATGATGTTTAGAAAATGTATGTTTTTAGTTTTTATAATTAATTAAACTAAATATTATTAATTTAGAAAATATATATCAATTATTTGTACTATAATAGTTATAAATATATGATTAGTAATTAATGTATATTCAAGAAAAAATTTGCATCTTAAATACCAAAACTAATATTGTTTATACTTACAAAAAATTATTTATAGGCATGTCTTTATTATATTATCTTTTAAGTTTTGAAAATTATTTCATTTAAAATTTAATCTAGTTGTATAATTACACTTGTGCAACCAAATATACGCTTGTAATTACACTGTAATTACGTTAAATAAACCGATCGTCATAATTACTATATTGTGTAATTATTAAGTTGTGTAATTACCACCATAGTAATTACATCAATTCTGATTACCGGATGACTTTCCAAATAGACCCTTACAATGATGTCATGTTTTCTAAGTTTTGGAAGGGCTTTAGGGAATTCTTCTCTATTTGATTGTAGGCAAAATCGTATCTTTCTTTTTCTGTAAAAAAACAAAATATGCATATCTTTTGAGATTTTAAATTTGAATAATTTTCTTATTTTTTTGTAACATTAGAAAAGGAAAAATAATTAATATTGGATAATTTTATCTATAACGGCCAAAAAATATTTAAATGCCAAATATTGTTATAAGTGTATAACAACCATTCACTACAACAACCAAAAAATATTGGAACAAACGAGGTTGTTATAGAGAGGATTGACTGTAATTGGAGAGATGTAATTACACCCTCGAATTCACAAAAGGAAGGTGAGAATTGGTGGTGATTATACTACGTAATTACAAGGTTACTTTTTAATTATTTCCTTTTATTTTTATTTTTATTTTTATTTATTTTCTTTATAACTTTTTATTATTTTAACTTCTTTTTATTTTTTATTTTATTTTTTGATTTTATTTTTATTTTTTAAATTAAAAATATATTTTTCTTTGTACATTATTTATCTTTTATTTTCTACCTTTACTTCTTGTGATTACATGTAATTGCTCGTATATTTTATTTTCTTCATTTAGCGTAACTGCGTTATTATTCTAGTTTTTGAAACTACACCTCCTAATATTAGAAATAACGAGTCATTAAAAAACTTGGCATAAAATGAGTGATATCATTAAAGTAGTATTTTGTTACTAAATGAGGTTATAAACTTATTATGTTTTCTGATCGAAAGTTGTATTGGAACTTATTTTTATTATATTGGAATTTTGACATATGTTAAACAATTTTTTGTTTTGGATTTTGAAATTGTGTTATATTTATGGCTCCAATTTACTTATTTTAGTAGTATTGGCTTGTTATTCTACATTGCATTGCATGTTGTTCAATTTTTAGTTAGAATTGATAGATTTATTTTGTCAAATATTTGAATAATGTTATGCCAATATATTTATAAATATTAATTTATTTAATCAAACATGCATTCCATGATGTTTACAAAATGTATGTTTTTAGTTTTTATAATTAATTAAACTAAATATTATTAATTTAGAAAATATATATCAATTATTTGTACTATAATAGTTATAAATATATGATTAGTAATTAATGTATATTCAAGAAAAAATTTGCATCTTAAATACCAAAACTAATATCATTTATACTTACAAAAAATTATTTATAGGCATGTCTTTATTATATTATCTTTTAAGTTTTGATAATTATTTCATTTAAAATTTAATCTAGCTATGTAATTACACTTGTGCAACCAAATATACGCTTGTAATTACACTGTAATTACGTTAAATAAACTGGTCGTCATAATTACTATATTGTGTAATTACCACCATAGTAATTACATCAATTCTGATTGCCGGATGACTTTCCAAATAGACCCTTACAGTGATGTCCTGTTTTCTGAGTTTTGGAAGGGCTTTAGGGAATTCTTCTCTATTTGATTGTAAGTAAAATCGTGTCTTTCTTTTTTTGTAAAAAAAAAAATATATATATATATATATATATATATATATATATATATATATATAACCTCGTCGAATGTTTGATTCTCCACCTTGTAATCCCTTCCCATTTTCCCCTCCCCCTACCACCTATTTAAAAAAAAGTGAAAAAAAATTGTAATTCTTACATAGTTTGGAACAACTTTAAATTTTGTAATCCAGGAAGTTTTAGGATATTTTTGAGGAAATATCTTTAAATATATTAAACAAGCTTATACGTATAGAAAATACATTATATCTTGTCCAACTCCAATCAAACTCGTCAACTCAATGAAACTGAAACTTTAAAATATAGTTAGAATAAACAATAAGGTAGTTGTAGTTTATTTTGGTCATAGTTGTTGACTTATAAAGACGTTAGAAGAATTAAATACTCCTTCCTTTTTTTCGCCTTGCCTCCCACACCGACAAGCAACCCAGGCAAGGAAGTACTTATATTTCATTGCAGCAACACAGATGGACACGACCTTACTTGAACAGGATCTGTTCTATAGGCTCGTACCACTGTATCCTTGAGTTCTAAGGAGACAGAAAACCAAGTCTGGTTGATGAGGCATGGCCAAAAGACCAGAGCGTGCTGAGATGGTCTAATGGCTGTCTGACAGACTCTCTTTAATCTTTTTTGCTATCTTTCCTGATTTACTTTTGAAAATAACTAAGGAAAGATTCCATGGTCTTTAGTTTATACCTAATGTTTCATGTTGTCCTATTTCAAGGAGGCTTTGTAGAAGTTATTTTTTTGTGTGCGACTATTATTGATGTAGGAGGCTAAATTGCATGTTAACTGCATCATAGTTAAACTAGTATTGTTAATGTCACGCTTTATTAAGCTAAGCAGCAGGATTTGGAGAAATACTGCCAGTCATGATTTTGTTATTAATTTGTTCTTTTAATACGGAGAGAAATATGCACAAGGAAGATGCATAGTGTTTGGTCAAAGGTTGAGTTACATATTAGATGTGGTAACCGTGGGAAGTCTCTGAAAACTTGAAATCCAATATTGATATACAAATCGAAGAATGATCACTCAATCCCACATCGTCAAGCGAAGAAGATAGAAAAGTAGTGAAGGTATACTATAAAATAAGGTCAAGGACAACAAAGAACCATACTTACCTGGACGGGGTCGATGGGCGATCAATAAGGCCCATGGCCTAGGTTGGTGATATCTATTGCACTTTGGAGGGGTGCCCGCCTAAGGTCGGCTCAAGTGGTCGAGCCTACGTTTAATTATTTGCCAATTTTTTATCTGTGAACAAGTAGAAGCGAACGAAGACTTTGGTCGGTATCCAATAAAAAAACTTTGCCGAAAAAACCGGCCGAAGTCTATCGGTATTATCCAACAAAAATCATTGATATTTTTAATTATGCAACTAAAAAATGCACCATTTTGGAATCAATCCGGGGTATGTATAGTGCTAGGGTGCTATTCTACCACTGGTGCATTTTGGTTTAAGGTTTTCTTTTATTTTATTTATACTTTTTAATTGTATTTTCGCGCAAAAATAATCTATCGATTTTGGTTTATTAAAAAAAAATTATCGATTGAAATAGGTTGATGTTTTAATATGACCGACTGAAATAACTGATTCGGTCGGTGTTGAATATTGATTTTAATTTATTTTAAATGAAAATACGACCAAAGTTGGTCTGTTTCTTGAAAAATAAATTTTGTGGGGTACAAAAATAGTTTTTCGTATTTTTGCGCAAAAAAATCGACAAAAGCTGGTCGGTTTCATAAAAAAGAATTAAAAAATAAAATATCTTTAAAAGTCGACCGACTTCGGTCTGTTTTTCGGCCATTATTTTTACCGACCGAAGTCGATCGGTCGGCCGCGATCAATTTTGATCGAATTTTTAGTGGTGAATGGCCTAGTGAGTAATCTTAAGAAAGGCTTTGTGGATATCTTGTTTAACTCCTTTATTTGTGTCTAGGCAAATTATTGTATGAGTCAAAATTCGACCGAGGAAATTCAGTACGAAGGGATGATTATCGTGAGTAATTTGTAACTTCTCTTGGGCAATGTGGCCGAAGTCAACCAGTGATCAACGGAACGAGCCGTCAAGCGGTCAACCACAGCTGAGGTCGCGTAGAGCAGATAGAAGCAACGACTAGTTTTATTTTGGGATCTTCAAAGGGAATATTCTCTTAAATATTCTCTCTATTTGTACTTTTAGGATTTTTTGGGAATATCCCATATAGATAGAAGGGGAGATAAGGCAAAGAGCATGTAATATTCTATATGATAAGAACATTTTTGAAAAGTGAGCTTTCTAAATAAATACAAAGAACAACTTTCTGGAGTGGTTCGACCCTTTTGGGATTCTCTATTGTCATTTCCACCAGATCCGAGAAAGTGCTCAATATTTTCTTATATCCTTGTCAAAGAGAAGAATCATTCAGCTCATTCAATATTAGGTGAATCTTTCTATTTATTTACATTTATTGTCATTTATGGTTATTTAATACTTGATAGTTTATGTACATTGTTCCATTCGACTCATTTATTGCTTGCACATTAATTCTATTTCTTCACTGCTCGCACCTTTCGTACTATCAATCCAAGATCTGAAGCTATTGGCTTTAACTAGGATAAACTCTACTTAATAACTGATTAATTAGTTTAACCAAATATTATCCTCTTTTGGTCAAACAATTTGACGATGTCTGTGGGGACTTCCTAGTCAAAGTCCTTATTTCTTTCAGATCTAAAAGAAAGCAACACAAAACCTTGTCTTTTCTAGTGTGCATAGTTTAACATGGCAGGTAATGGAGAGGAAAGAATGAAAGCAGTAGTCGGTCTTACTACCAACCTCCTAAACACTATCAATGAAGCTCGAACAGACACTAAGGACGTGGCACCAAACGCCTCCCCCAGGCAGAGTGTTCACCCCTCCCTCGCGACAACATCACAACCTCACACGGTAAAAGGGCCTCTACATCCACAATGGAAGAGGCACCACTAGCCCGCCCAAAGGACAAACAGACAGAGAAAATGCGAGAGTCTGCGTCGCACCAGTGGCAAACGAGAAGCACAACCCTCCGCTTGTGACAGGTATTACTCACAACGTTAGTGATGCAGGTAATGACACCCTAATTGCCATTTTGAGAAAGATGGAGGAGATGGAGAACGAAAACAAAATGCTCTGTGACCAAATGAAAGAGCATCAAGAAAGGGTAGACAAAATACCAGGTGCCCCAAAACTCTTACCAAAAAGGGACGCTGGTCGGTTCGTTGAGCAACCGTATAGTGAAGAAGCTGCACCATACACCATACCTAAATCCTTCAAAATGCTGTCGTACTTGAAAATATACGATGACACGACGGACCCTGAGGATCATGTGACCCACTATCTCACCGTAGTAAAAGGCAACGACCACGCCAAAGAATAAATGTCTTCCATATTACCGAAGAAGTTTGGCAAAACCCTCATCGAGGGAGCACTAACTTGGTACTCACAGCTATCTGCACTCTCCATAGAGACGTTCGACAAAATGGATGATAAGTTTGTAACTGCCCATGCCGGGGCTAAAAAAGCAGAAGCGAGGGTGAATGACATTTTTGCCATTAAATAGTCGCCCATTGAAGGTCTAAGAGATTTCCTCGCCCAATTCAATCGTATGAGGATGACCTTACCAAATGTATCACATGGAATGTCAGTAGCAGCTTTCCAGAACGGGTTAAATAGGAACGGTTTGAGGGCGACCAGAAAATTGCTAAGACGACTCATGAAGTATCCCCCAACCACTTGGGATGAGATACATAATGCCTACTGCGTTGAAGTGTGAGCTGACAAGGACGACCTCAACGAGCCAACTCAACGGCTGACCTCAGTCCAAATGGAATCTAGGAAAGACCGAAGAAATGACAACATAAGGGACCATGCAGGCCCCTGACCCAACCGTGAAAGACATCAACCATATGTCAGAGCCGTTGTCATACCACATCCCGGTCATGGAGACGGCTCATCTAGGACGCCAACAGGGACTCACCAAAGCGAAAGAGGTATGCCTCTACTACTATTTGCTCACAATTTCTGTTTTTCTCCCTCAGAAATAGCCTATGCCCTGGAGAAGCTCGGCCCAAAAGTGAAGCAGCCGAAGAAGATGAAGTCCGACCCAAACACTAGAAAGTCAAATGCCCTCTATGAATTCCATCAAGAACGGGGCCACAAAATCGAGGACTGCACTGCCCTCAGGCAAGAGGGCATGAACATGTTTCACCAAGGACATCTAAAAGAACATTTGAGCGATCGAGGAAGGACAAACTTTGCTTGAGGACGCGAACAACATCAGGGTCCACCAAAACCACCCTCCCTAACTTGAACCATCCAAATGATCATCAGAGGAGCTGAGAACGCATCAATCAACAGCGTAAAAATCATGACCACCCATAAGCTGAAACGGTCAATTACTCATGAACAGTATGACGAACTTGAAGAGAGTATCATCTTCGATAAGTCGGATACCCATGGTTTGGTCTTTCCTTATTATGACACCCTAGTTATTACTTTAGGCATCTTAGATACTGACGTAAATTGCATTATGGTCGATGATGGGACCGGTGCGTGCATTGTCCACCCTTGAGTTCTCGCACAAATGAAGCTCGAGGATAGGATAGTTCCGTGCTTTATCACATTAATGGGTTTTAACAATGCAGTTGAGCAGACATCTGGAGAAATCACGTTACCCGTCCTGGTCGGCAACATCACTTTGGAGACCACGTTCCACATCATGGACTATGATACGGTGTACAATTCCATCATAGGTCACCCCTACATACACACCATGAAAGCCGTCCCCTACAGCCTATATCAAGTCATCAAATCTCCCACCTCTTGGGGGGATTTAGCATCCGAGGAGAGCAACGCACTGCTCGAGAATGCTATCGCATCGCCCAAGACTGCACATACACCTAACAATTGAAAGGGAAAGCAGAGGCCGCATAGCAATTAACAGGGTCTGGGTCAGGTGATGACGAAGAGAAATATGTCATCAGGGACCCCGAAATCGTAGAAGCCACAGGGTCAACCGTAGAGGATCTTGACCCCGTACAACTCGTCAAAGATGACCGCAGCAAAAAAGACTACATCGGCTACAAACTTTAGGAACCAGGTAAATTCCATCAATTTTTAGCTAACAACGCAGACTTCTCGGGCATCCCAAAAGAAATAGCGACACACAAGTTGATCGTCGGCCGTTGTACCCCTAGTGCGGCAAGTTAGGCAGAAATTCAACTTTGCAGTAAATGACACGGTCCGCAATGAAGTTGAAAAACTGCTGGAAAACGGCTCTATTAGAGAATCAAAGTACCCTCAATGGGTCGCCAACATGGTCATGGTGAAAAAGAAGAATGGAAAATGGCGGATATGCGTAGACTTCACATATCTGAACAAAGCCTGCCCGAAAGACTCATTTCCACTACCCCATATCGACCAGCTCATTGATGCAACGACCGGGCACGAGCTATTAAGCTTCTTGGACGCCTACTCGGGATACAACTAGATCCTCATGGAGGAGGATGACCAAGAGAAGACCACTTTCATCACTCACCAAGGGACATACTACTGAAGAGTGATGCCTTTTGGACTGAAAAATGCGGGGGCAACGTATCAGAGGCTAGTGAAAAAAATGTTCAAAGACTAACTCGTCAAAACCGTGGAAGTCTACATCAACGACATGTTGGTCAAGTCAAAAAAAAGGAAAGAGGATCGCATTGACCACTTGAAATAGGCCTTCGACATACTCAGATGATACGGTATGAAATTGAACCCCAAATATTGCACCTTCGGCGTAACCTCGGGAAAGTTCCTCGGATTTTTGGTATCACAATGAGGCATCGAGGTCAACCCCGACCAATCAAAGCTATAGAAGGAATACCGGAGAATCTAACCAGTAAAAAACAGGAATGACCTATGGGTTTTGTATACTTCGGCACAAAAATAATGCCTGAAGTCAAAAAGGAAACCGCCCGCACTTCCTCCAGAATACACGAACTATGGGTTTTGTATAGTGATGGTGCCTCTAATACGTCAAGATTGGGACTGGGACTCGTGCTCGAGGTCCCAACAGGCAAAGCAATTCCCCAGTCCATAAGATGCTCAGATATGACTAACAACGAAGCCGAGTACAAGGCCTTGATTGCACGGCTAAATTTAGCACTCAAGTACAGAGCGAAGCGAGTCATCCTATGGTGCGACTCTCAGCTCGTTGTCAATCAAGTCATAGGGACTTTCCAAATCTAGGAACAATGACTACTAAAATACCATGCAGAGATCTGTAAGCTGTTACCTGAGTTCGACGAATGCCAGCTCGACCAAATCCCTTAGGCACAGAATATCAAAGCAGACGACCTTGCCAAACTGGCAGCAGCCACTAAAGCATAACCGGAGAAGGGAACGTGGTCACTGTCCTCCACTCGTCGATCGATCAAATCAAGGTACGAACTATAAACCTAACTTGGTACTGGTGCAATCGCATTTTCATATATTTGCAGGATAGAGTGCTTCCAGACGATAAAAAAGAAGCCAAGAAGCTTCGAATGTGAGCGGCCAGGTACATCGTCATTAACAACGACTTGTACAAAAGAACGTATGGCACCCCCTAGAAGAATTCTTAGGCCCAAACCAGACGCGACACATTTTGAAGGAAGTCCACAAAGGTCACTGCAGATCTCATACCAACAATTGAGCCCTAGTCAGATGCCTCATATGAGCAGGATACTACTGGCTTACAATGAAAAAAGAAGCTGCCAGCTTCGTAAAAAAATGCGAACAATGCCAAAGATATGCCCCCATGATCCACCAAGTGGGCGAGCACCTCCACTCAGTTACCTCGCCTTGGCCTTTCATCAAATGAGGGATGGACATTGTTGGACCCCTCCTAGAGCGACGAGGTTATGTATGATTTCTTTTAGTTTTAACTTACTATTTTCCCAAGTGGGTGGAAGTAGGTGCATTCAACCAAATACGCGAGCAAGAAGTAATCACCTTCATATGGAGGAATATCATGTGTCGTTTTGGCTTTCCCAAAGAAATCAGTCGTGACAATGGGCCTCAATTCACTGGAAAAAACATCGATGAGTTCTTCGATAAATAGCATATTAAGAAAATACTCTCCACGCCATACAATACCGCGGGCAATGGGCAAGCGAAGTCCTCCAACAAGTCAATATTGAATATCATGAAGAACAAGCTCGAGAACGCCAAAGGGACTGTGTCCAGAGTTGTTGCCGAAAGTGTTATGGGCATACCGCACAATGCCAAAAACAAGCACAAGAGAAACATCATACTCACTGGTCCATGGGACTGATGCAGCAATACTGGTCGAGGTTGGAGAACCAAGTCTAAGGTACTCACACGAAAGTGAGCCAAAAAACTACGAAAGCAGAAGGCAAAACCTTGACAAACCGAAGAATGAAGAGACATGGCGTACATAAGGATGGTCGCCCAGAAACAACAGGCAAAGCGATACTATAACAAAAAAATCAAGATCATACCACTCAAATTCGGGGACTACGTACACAAAGCCAAAACACAGGCAAGCAAGGATCCACGAGAAGGAAAGCTAGGGACTAATTGGGACGTCCCATACAAAATTACGACGGCAGCAAGCAAAGGGCCATTCCTAAGAGAAATGATGGAAGGAAAGCTATTACCAAACAACTGGAACATCGCCCACCTCAAGTACTTCAACTTATAAGGAAAGATGGTCTTTAAGCCATACTCTTTTTTCCTCGCCTGAGTTTTGTCCTAATTGGGTTTTCTAGAGGAGGTTTTGAACGAGGCGATGAGGAGAACATTTCGAAGTTAAGCACGAGCAGGTAAGAATACAAGTTAGCAAGTTTATTGCTCGACCCCTCGAATACTTCTCTAGGTCGACCAATAAAGGGACTAGGTAGACTGGGACTTGAATACTAGCCCGAAAAACGTGTAAACCTCTCTAATGTATACATGTAAGCAAAGCATAGAAACACAAGTGATGACCCAAAAGGGTCATCACTCGTTTTGAAAGTAAATTCAGTGTTCGGAGGCCTTAAAAACCTCTTTTTTCTCACCCGAATTTGTCTATATAGTCCGAACGCGTTTCCAAAAAGCTTTTATGTGAAAACTAAGTGAATTAAGGAAATTGGCTATTTAAATTGAATAAAGTTGACTTGGGTCAACATTCTTGGTAAACGGACCCGGACCCGTGATCCGACGGTCTCGTAGGGTCCGTAGTAAAATTTGGGACTTGGGCATATACCCGGAATCGAATTCCAAGGTCCCAAGCCCAAGAAATAAATTTTTAAAGAAAATTATTTTCTGGAAAATATAAAGGTTTTTAGAAGTGAATTGATGAATTTTCTTGATGGTATCGGGCCCGTATCTTGGTTCCGGAGCCTGGTACAAGTTTGAATAATAATTAAGATGAATCTGTAAAATTTGGTAAAGATCGGAGTTGGTTTGGTATAAAACGAACCTATAGTTGAGAAAAATAGTCACTTTGATGTTCTTGAGTGATTTCATGAATTTGAGGTTTAATTCATAGCTGTTGATGTTAATTTGATTATTTGATCACACGAGCAAGTCCGTATGATATTTTTGGACTTGTGTGCATGTTTTGTTTGGAGCACTGAGGGCTCGGGTGAGTTTTGGATAGGCATGGAGTGAAATTGGACTTAGGAGCAAGTGCTGGTATCTGGTATTTTTACCCAGGCCTCTAATCTCGCAATTGCGAGATCATGCTTTGCAATTGCAAAGAGGACAGGCTTGGTAATTGTGACCCTAGTGTCGCAAATACGAACCAAGCCTGGGCAGGCCTTGGTCGCAAATGCGACCATTTCTCGCAAATGCGATGTCGCAAATGTGACTAGTCCCTCGCAAATGCGAAGGTGACCGGATTTTCTCTTGGTCGCAAATGCGACAGATTCTTCACATTTGCAAAAATAGCAGGTCCTGAAGGGGTTTGCAATTTCGAACCCTAATCGCTTGCGACATCTGCGACCAGTGAATCAGGACTTAGACACATTTTTCTTCATTTTTCAAACTCTCTCAAAACCTAATCTCTCTTGGGCGATTTTCTAAAGAATAGTTCTTCTTGAAATCAATTGTAAGTTGTTTCTAACTCATTTTCTTTAATCTATAATATCTTTCAAAATCAAGGGTTTTCATGGGGGAAATTGGGTGTTTTCGGTAGAACTTAGGATTTTCAATTTTTGGAGATTTGGACCTCGATTTGAGATCCGATTTCAAAATAAATTATATATTTGAGTTCGTGAAATCAGTTTTTGGTTCGAACCTCGGGTTTTGACCATGTGGGCCCGGGGTCGATTTTTGACTTTTTGGGGAAATCATTGGAAAACCTATTTTCATGCATTAGAATTAATTCATTTAGAATTTATTGATATTGTTAAGTAAATTGTGGCTAGATACAAGCGAATTGGTGGTGGAAACAAGAGGTAAAGCGGTAGTTGAGGCTTGAATTGTGTTTGTGGCATTGAGGTAAGTGTCTGGTCTAACCTTAGCTTGAGGGGTTAGAAGTTGAGTCTTATTTGCTATGTGTTAAATGTTAAGTACGACGTATAAGCATGGTGACGAGTATCTATACGTCGGTGTCAAGATTTCCCATGAGTCTTATTCTATGATTAATATTACTCTGTTTCGTATTGCCCATGATTTATATGATGATTTCTATTATTGAACAAGGCTTGTGAAAGTATTATTGGTAATTGAATATTGTAGAGCGTTGTCTCAAGTTGAGAATTGAATTGTGAAGTAAATGTGGAAAAGAGAAGAGGTTTATGATATTGTCTCCCTTACCGGGATGCTATTGCTTTTGATATTATCTCCCTTGCCGGGATATTATTACTCATGATATTATTTTCTTTGCCGGGATATTGTTGTTATGCTATTGTTCCCTTGCCAGGATTTTATTGTGATATTATTGATTCCCTTGCCCAAATTGCTTTGTGATTGTTGCTTGGGTGAGGAAGAGTGTAAAGCACGAAGGGTGATGTCGTGCATGATTTTGAGAGTGTTAATGCACGAAGGGTGATGTCGTGCCAATATTGTGAGGTAAAAGCACGAAGGGTAATGTCGTGCCGCACGATGTACAATGTCGTGCCATGATATGAGTGATAATGCATGAAGGATAATTCCGTGCCATGATTATGTGAGGTAAAAGCACGAAGGGTGATGCCGTGTCGATTCTATTAATTTTTATGATGAGGATGAGAGTAAAAGCGCAAAGGGTGATGTCGTGCACGTGTTATTGAGTTCTTGTTTCTTGCTGATAATTGAGTTACGACTTTATTTACATTCCTCTATTGGTTTTCTATTGTTAATTGATATTCCCCGCAACATGTTTCTCCCTCTTATCTGTAACTGTAAATTTCTGCCTTTATTTTTCTGATGTATATGATTTAACTGCACATGTTTATTTGATAGTCTTGTCCTAGCCTTGTCACTACTTCGCCAAGGTTATGTTAAGCACTTACCAGCACATGGGGTCGGTTGTGCTGATACTACACTATGCACTGTGTGCAGATCCCGGTGTGGCATCTTTGGGAACGCAGTGAGGTTGCTGCCTTCAGTCCATCAGGCGACCCGTGGTAGTTCTGCAGGCGTCCGCAGGCCTTGACATCTCCTTCTATCTTTCCATACTATTTCTTTTATGAATTTCAGAAACAACTTTGTATTTATCTTTCGAACCCTTATTTGTAGTACTCCTAGACAATATGTGAGATTGTGACACCAGTTCTGGGTAGTTTTTGTTTATGGATTTATATCAGTATTATTATTAAGTTGATACATTTCATTCTTTCGCATTATTATTTCCGTTGTTTATATAATGTTAATTCACAACTGTTAAAGGATTAAAAATTAAAAGGGTTAAATAATTG
This sequence comes from Nicotiana tabacum, assembly GCF_000715075.1. Lineage (NCBI taxonomy): Eukaryota > Viridiplantae > Streptophyta > Magnoliopsida > Solanales > Solanaceae > Nicotiana > Nicotiana tabacum. The sequence continues at coordinate 156,022,137 of NC_134090.1, read as the reverse complement.
TAATGATTGGCTTGAGTAGCTTTCACTAGTAGGTGTCATCACGACTCCCGAATGTGGGAAATCCGGGTCGTGACAGCACTTGATGTTCGCCTATGTCTCCCACCTAGTTTTAACACCGCACCAATCAAGATACTTACATTTGACCTCTTTCTAATTAATTAAGAGTAACGTTAGACCTCTCTCGAATCAACTCACATTCGACCTCGATCGAATTAATTAAAAGTAACATTTGACCTCACTCGAATCAACTCGCATTCGACCTCGGTCGAATTAATCAAGAGTAACATTCGACCTCGCTCGAATCAACTCACATTCAACCTCGTTCGAACTAATTAAGAGTAACATTCGACCTCGTCTAAATTAATTAAGACACACACATTTGACCTTGTTCGAATTAGTTAAGAGTAACATCTGACCTCGCTTGAATCAACTCACATTCGACCTAGCTCGAATTGCATTTCACAGTTAACCTCGTCCGAATTAATTATGGCGGTGTTTAACTTTGCTCGAACTAATCAAAGACACACTCGGCCATGTTTGAGTTAACTCCTACCAATAGTTCTTTTAAATCAAGACTATCAGTCGAGGAAAACATTCAAAGAAAAAACAGAAGACCTAGAAATAAACAGCAGAAGTAGTATTCCAAACGCCCACTAAAGTATAAAAAAGATTACAAAAAGCATCGCTCAGTGGCTTCATCCCCACCTTCATCCTCACCGGTCGAGTACGCATCATCATACCAAGCACCTTGCTCATTTTCGCCCAGCTCGTCTTCATCATTGCCCGCCCGTGGCATGGTGGGATCATAATAATAGGTGACTCGAGTTGTGCGCACTTTGGCATGAGTACCCTCGAACTCAACCTCAGTAACTCTCCATGGCGCCATCAAGTCTCTAGATATGTATAGCTAGGCCTAGGTATGAATCCACTTCTCGTACAAATCCCGAGCAACCTCAGGATAAGCGAAAGTGTGAGAGGAAGATGGTCGAGCCAATAGTTGCGCCCTTTCATCCTCAAAAGCGGCGACTTGATCATTTAAATTCGAAACCTCTCCCTCAAACCCGCCAATACGCTCATCAAGCCTTGCCTCCCTGAGCATGGCCACCTCTGCTTCATTCTCCCATTCAGATCTCAAGAACGCAGATGACCTCCTCCGATGCCGCTACCCTTGCCAAAGCTGCCATCCTGGCCTCCTCAGCCTTCTCCAACTCTGTCGTCTTCTCGATCAACTCATCACTCAAGACATTGGCCCTGGTCGAACTCTGATCAAGTTCAGCCTGCAAGGATGCCACTTGGGCCTAAAGATTGGCACACTCAATCGTGACCCCCTACTCACCTCAAGCTCGTTCTCCTTGGCTCTAAGAGCTCCCTCGAGCTTGCTACATTGGCCGATGAACCTCACGAGTTCATCGTCCTTCTTCCTCAACTCATCTCTAAGAGACTGGAAATTACCGTCTGCGCCGAATCGGGCGCGTATCTCACGGTATTTGGCACAATACTCACGAAACTTCAAAACCATTTTCTTAAAAACACCCTTCCGCTTCTCCATCGGCGGGCGTTCTCGATCTCCAAAATAAGAGTCTAGCGAAAAAGGAAGAGCCAAAAAGAGTCAGTAAAAACAAAAAGGAGAAAGGGCGTAAGGTACAAGAACAAAAAAAACAAAAAAAAAACAAACTTACCCTCAAAGCCATTTCGGATATGCCTAACAATAGATCGTCATCCTTAAATGTCCATAAAGTCCATTCTCGGTGCTAGAGTAGAGAGGAACCAAAGAATGAACTACTCTCTCTGTATTCACCAATAAGTCGCAGTCCAAGGGAGTGACTATGGTGCGAGTAGATCCCTCCATCCTAACTTCTACCCGAATAAACCCCTATCGAACTTCCGCACCTCTTCGGGCTCGATGTCGGAAACGGTTTCATAGACGTCCACAGCCACACCCTTCCCTCTCTCCTCGACCGATAGAGGAACGTTAGCCTCCAGATAGTGACGGATCACCCCTAAGAACAGCCATCGCAACTTCTGATCGCCCTCCTTCTTCGGCCATGACTTCAGGTGAAGGAGCAATTTCTACAACCTCTGCAGGAGGCAAAGTCTCTGTGTTCAAACCCACATCGCCCTCAGACGTGGCCGTATCCAACTCGGGATCACCCACTGTTAACCTTTCGTTTCCTACTGTCTCGCTGCCAACTTCTACTCTCTGCCATTTTAACGAAACTGCTTCCTCCTTGCTCGGCGACGACTCGTCCATGTCACACCTCCTTTTTACGCACCTGCCCCGAAGGATAAATGCATGAGGGAGTTTTTCCAATTTAAGTGACATTATTCGAAAATGGGATTATTTATTTAATTCAGAGTCGCCACTTGGGAAAGGTTTGGCTTTTGGTGTCCCAAGTCACCGGTTTATCTTGAATCCCAAATCGAGGAAATTTTTGACTTTCCAAATGAAGTCTGCGAACCAGAAATTCTAAGTAAGGAATTCTGTTGACCCGAGGGAAGGTGTTAGGCACCCACGGATCTCGTGGTTCTAGCACGGTCGCTTAAATTGTTATAATGGCTAAATATCTAATTTTAATACATGTTATGACTTGTGTGCTTTCATTAAGTTTAAACCGCTTTTATTATTATTTTTTTAATAGAATTGCAACATCGTGAAAATGTATCTCGAACCTCGTCACAATCAATGTACCCATGGTCATAGACACGTTTCGACTCTGTTGAGATTTGGATTTGGGTTGCATAAATGCACACCCATACTTAGGGAAGTAATTTTATTAAAGACGCGGCCTAAGTGATTGGCGTATCGTTATTTTGGGCAAGGCCGTGAAACTTTGCTAAACGGTCTGTCCCGGAGTCTAAGCAACTTTACAAACACGTATAAAGGGCCCCGCAGCTTGTGCATTTTTGTTTGGCAAGGCACGCCTCACTTTTATTTTTTAAAAGGATTGACCTATAGTGACTATGTTTTCTATTTCGTTCGTCTCTATAATGAAAGAAAAAGATTTATAACTTATTTACATGCTCACGAGTTATTATAGTTAAGTTTCGAAAGTGAGTCGTTAAATCTGAAAACGATACAATAAGGGCAGTCGGTTAACAATTATGGGCCCAGGTCCAATGTATAAGGGGTAAAACTGGACCTGTGCCATCCTTATTCAGATGTTGGGCTTAGCTAAATGATTCTACACATGTTCAAACCTTAAGAATCCGAAATGAAAGTGATACCTAATGAAACCCGTTTTTTTACGAATTTAGATGAGCAAGTTGTTAACTAAAATAGTTTGAACTATTGAATAATCAACCTAAGGCCTGATGTGTATTTGGAACATGCTGTTTAATCGAACAAATTGAACTAGCAAAATGTTACAACTACACTATTAGTCCTTTTAAACTAAAAGCCTACGGGGAAGAAGTTTACAACTTAAACTGCTATAGGATAGTGTCCATGTTATACATAACCAACAACTACCTGATTCTAGTGAAGGCAACTAGATAACATATATACAACCGAGATTCAGTATATAACCAGAGTTTACATGGGCAGGGCATAGAATGTTCTAAGTACAGACAGTAAAAGAAAGAAAGGACTACATTAAACTACAGCTTCAAATCTTTCCCATTTTTTTGCATTCATGCTTCGAGTAGCTTACAAGATGTACCAGTGTATCAGTTTGTGTACATGGTATTTGGAAAGCAAGGAAAGAAGATGAAAATCAGTAGAAGCAGCAGTAGTGTAAATACACAACAACAACAGGTTCAGCAACACAGCAAAACCAGTAGAATCCAGTAAATGATCAGTAGAATAAACCAGTAACCGATTGAAACCCAGCAACACCAAAATGCAATCATAGTCAAAGCAGAAGAGAGACAGGTACAAGACAAACAGTAGTTTACTGATTTTTGAACAACACTCAAAGAAAAACAGGCTGATATTATTAAAGTAAAGTTCAGCCTCTTTCTCTTTTTTTTGCTCTCAAATTCTGATTTTTTCAAAATTCTGTCCACTCTCTCAACTTTTTCCTCTATCCTCCTCTTACAATGTGTACAAATGACTCTATTTATAACCAAGACTCTTGTCATGAACCACTAACCCGAAATATTCTCATAATTGCATGTCTTGCCCCCACTACTTAATGTTTTTCTTATTTAATTCCATTGTTCCTCATGCCTACATGTTTTGTCCCCCACTAAATTAAACAAATACATTATTCCCACTCCATTATGTCTTGTCCTCCACTATATTAAATAAATGCATTATTCCCACTCTATTATGTCTTGTCCCCCACTATGTACTATTGTAATATTATTAATGCCTAGTGGACGAAGCACTCAAAATTAAGGCTCGTTTCCCATTTTACCCCTGAAATAAATTGAAATTACCATAACACCCCCATCAGCTATATCCAAATCCTAATCAATTAACTGATTACGACAGCTATAACCAATTCCGAAAATTCAAAAAATTGCACACGAAGGAAAATTATTTTATTTTGAATTTTTGGGAGTAATTCTCATATAGGGCAAAAATCACGTGCTCACAGCTGCCCCTCTTTGTCCGAAAACACGAAGAGTTTTCGTGCAAAGATAAAGTGAGCAGATACGAGCGATTTTTGCCCGTTGGAATACTCTGTGTGAAGCATTTTTTTTTTGAAAGATTTGACCGAACCTTTGCCTCAAAGGTTTCCTACATATCCTGGGCTAAACAGGAATCAGGTCAATGTAGTTCGGGAAGTTTTGGTAGCTGGGACTACCATGGAACTGCAATGCTGTTGTTGCATGCTGTTACTACTGCTTTACCGACCTATTTATTACACCAAAGGAGAATTAAAACTAAGCTAGCTATGTCTATCAACTACTAGTTACAAGATTCCTATCTATAATTCTTTCGCAAAATGATCTTGAGTCTTAGCTGATTCTGCTTGTAGACTTCGATCTGAATCTTGATGCTCACAAGTTGTAGGCGCTTGTTTATTTCTGCAGCATTGAGCGAAGCGGGATTGGCGGAGCTTGTGACTTCAATTATATTTTGAGCGATACGCACTTTGTTTGTTCCAGTATTTGGGCTCATCTTCTTTTGTTCTTTTCTTCCTTTCTTTTATTCTGGATTGAGACTCACTCCATAGGTCATCTCGATCCCAGTGCCTTGAGGTCAAACCTGCTCAGACAACGAAACAAACAAACGAACGAAATTTTTCTGCCCCAGTTTCACTAGGAAAATTTCGTGAGTTAATTCCCATAAAAATCTACAGAATTGATGAGGGGATTGGAAACCTCAAGTCTAAAAGACGCAACTCAGGGATTGGATCCCTAATGTTGGCTAAAGAAAAATCGCTCAACTCAGGGATTGGAGCCCTAATGTCGGCTAAAGGAAAATTGCTCAACTCAGGGATTGGAGCCCTAATGTCGGCTAAAGGAAAATTGCTCAACTCAGGGATTGGAGCCCTAATGTCGGCTAAAGGAAAATTGCTCAACTCAGGGATTGGAGCCCTAATGTCGGCTAAAGGAAAATTGCTCAACTCAGGGATTGGAGCCCTAATGTCGGCTAAAAGAAAAATCGCTCAACTCAGGGATTGAAGCCCTAATGTCGGCTAACAGGAATTTGCTCAACTCAGGGATTGGAGCCCTAATGTCGGCTAAAAGAAAATTGCTCAACTCAGGGATTGGAGCCCTAATGTCGGCTAAAAGAAAATCGCTCAACTCAGGGATTGGAGCCCTAATGTCGGCTAAAGGCAACTAGGTCAACTCAGGGATTGGAGCCCTAATGTCGGCTAAACGAAAATCGCTCAACTCAGGGATTAGAGCCCTAATGTCGGCTAAAAGAAAATCGCTCAACTTAGGGATTGGAGCCCTAATGTCGGCTAAAAAAAAATCTCTCAACTCAAGGATTGGAGCCCTAATGTCGGCTAAAAGGAAATTGCTCAACCCAGGAATGGGAGCCCTAATGTAGGCTAAAGGAAAAATTGCTCAACTCAGGGATTGGAGCCCTAATGTCGGCAAAACGAAAATCGCTCAACTCAGGGATTGGAGCCCTAATGTCGGCTAAAAGAAAATTGCTCAACTTAGGGATTTGAGCCCTAATATCGGCTAAAGAAAATCACTCAACTCAGAGATTGGAGCCCTAATATCGGCTAAAGACGACTAGGGAATGGAGGCCCTATGTCTAAAATCTCAACTCAGGGATTGGAGCCTTAATGTTAGCAAAGGTGACTAGAGAATGGAGGCCCTATGTCTAAAATCTCAACTCAGGGATTGGAGCCCTAATGTTGGCAAAAGGCGACTAGGGAATGGAGGCCCTATGTCTAAAATCTCAACTCAGGGATTGGAGCCCAAATATTGGCAAAGGGCGACTAGGGAATGGAGGCCCTATGTTTAAATCTCAACTTAGGGATTGAAGCCCTAATATTGGCAAAGGTGACTATGGAATGGAGGCTCTATGTCTAAAATCTCAACCCAGGGATTGGAGCCCTAATGTTGGCAAAGGTGACTAGGGTATGAAGGCCCTATGTCTAAAATCTCAACTCAGGGATTGGAGCCCTAATATTGGCAAAGGTGACTAGGGTATGAAGGCCCTATGTCTAAAATCTCAACTCAGGGATTGGAGCCCTAATATTGGTAAAAGCGACTAGGGAATGGAGGCCCTATATCTAAAATCTCAACTCAGGGATTGGAGCCCTAATATTGGCAAAAGGCGACTAGGGAATGGAGGCCTAATGTCGGCTAAAAGAAAATCGCTCAACTCAGGGATTGGAGCCCTAATGTCGACTAAAAGAAAATCTCTCAACTCAGGGATTGATACCCTAATGTCGGCTAAAATAAAATTGCTCAACCTAGGAATGGGAGCCCTAATGTCGGCTAAAGGAAAATTGCTCAACTCAGGGATTGGAGCCCTAATGTCGGCAAAACGAAAATCGCTCAACTCAGGGATTGGAGCACTAATGTCGGCTAAAAGAAAATTGCTCAACTTAGGGATTGAAGCCCTAATGTCAGCTAAAGAAAATCACTCAACTCAGAGATTGGAGCCCTAATATCGGCTAAAGACGACTAGGAAATGGAGGCCCTATGTCTAATGTCTCAACTCAGGGATTGGAGCCTTAATGTTGGCAAAGGTGACTAGGGAATGGAGGCCCTATGTCTAAAATCTCAACTCAGGGATTGGAGACCTAATGTTGGCAAAGGTTACTAGGGAATGGAGGCCCTATGTCTAAAATCTCAACTCAGGGATTGGAGCCCTAATGTTGGCAAAAGGCGACTAGGGAATGGAGGTCCTATGTTTAAATCTCAACTTAGAGATTAGAGCCCTAATATTGGTAAAGGTGACTAGGGAATAGAGGCCCTATGTCTAAAATCTCAACTCAGCGATTGGAGCCCTAATGTTGGCAAAGGTGACTAGGGTATGAAGGCCCTATGTATAAAATCTCAACTCAGGGATTGGAGCCCTAATATTGGCAAAGGTGACTAAGGTATGAAGGCCCTATGTCTAAAATCTCAACTCAGGGATTGGAGCCCTAATGTTGGCAAAGGTGACTAGGGAATGGAGGCCCTATGTCTAAAATCTCAACTCAGGGATTGGAGCCCTAATGTTGGCAAAGGTGACTAGGGAATGGAGGCCCTATGTCTAAAATCTCAACTCAGGGATTGGAGCCCTAATGTTGGCAAAAGGCGACTAGGGAATGGAGTCCCTATGTCTAAAATCTCAACTTAGGGATTGGATCCCTAATATTGGTAAAGGCGACTAGGGAATGGAGGCCCTATATCTAAAATCTCAACTCAGGGATTGGAGCCCTAATATTGGTAAAAGCGACTAGGGAATGGAGGCCCTATGTCTCAAATCTCAACTCAGGGATTGGAGCCCTAATATTGGTAAAAGCGACTAGGGAATGGAGGCCCTATGTCTCAAATCTCAACTTAGGGATTGGAGCCCTAATTTTGGTAAAGGCGACTAGGGAATGGAGGCTCTATGTCTAAAATCTCAACTCAGGGATTGGAGCCCTAATGTTGGCAAAGGTGACTAGGGAATGGAGGCCCTATGTCTAAAATCTCAACTTAGGGATTGGAGCCCTAATATTGGTAAAGGCGACTAGGGAATGGAGGCTCTATGTCTAAAATCTCAACTCTGGGATTGGAGCCCTAATGTTGGCAAAGGTGACTAGGGAATAGAGTCTCTATGTCTAAAATCTCAACTCAGGAATTGGAGCCCTAATGTTGGCAAAGGTCACTAGGGAATGGAGGCCCTATGTCTAAAATCTCAACTCAGGGATTGGAGCCCTAATGTCGGCTAAAAGAAAATTGCTCAACCCAGGAATGGGAGCCCTAATGTCGGCTAAAGGAAAATTGCTCAACTCAGGGATTGGAGCCCTAATGTCGGCAAAACGAAAATCGCTCAACTCAGGGATTGGAGCCCTAATGTCGGCTAAAAGAAAATTGCTCAACTTAGGGATTTGAGCCCTAATATCGGCTAAAGAAAATCACTCAACTCAGAGATTGGAGCCCTAATATCGGCTAAAGACGACTAGGGAATGGAGGCGCTATGTCTAAAATCTCAACTCAGGGATTGGAGCCTTAATGTTGGCAAAGGTGACTAGGGAATGGAGGCCCTATGTCTAAAATCTCAACACAGGGATTGGAGCCCTAATGTTGGCAAAGGTGACTAGGGAATGGAGGCCCTATGTCTAAAATCTCAACTCATGGATTGGAGCCCTAATGTTGGCAAAAGGCGACTAGGGAATGGAGGCCCTATGTTTAAATCTCAACTTAGGGATTGGAGCCCTAATATTGGCAAAGGTGACTAGGGAATGTAGGCCCTATGTCTAAAATCTCAACTCAGGGATTGGAGCCCTAATGTTGGCAAAGGTGACTAGGGTATGAAGGCCCTATGTCTAAAATCTCAACTCAGGGATTGGAGCCCTAATGTTGGCAAAGGTGACTAGGGAATGGAGGCCCTATGTCTAAAATCTCAACTCAGGGATTGGAGCCCTAATGTTGGCAAAGGTGACTAGGGAATGGAGGCCCTATGTCTAAAATCTCAACTCAGGGATTGGAGCCCTAATGTTGGCAAAAGGCGACTAGGGAATGGAGGCCCTATGTCTAAAATCTCAACTCAGGGATTGGAGCCCTAATGTTGGCAAAAGGCGACTAGGGAATGGAAGCCCTATGTCTCAAATCTCAACTCAGGGATTGGAGCCCTAATATTGGTAAAAGCGACTAGGGAATGGAGGCTCTATGTCTCAAATCTCAACTTAGGGATTGGATCCCTAATGTTGGCAAAAGGCGACCAGGGAATGGAGGCCCTATGTCTAAAATCTCAACTTAGGGATTGGAGCCCTAATGTTGGCAAAGGTGACTAGGGAATGGAGGCCCTATGTCTAAAATCTCAACTTAGGGATTGGAGCCCTAATATTGGTAAAGGCGACTAGGGAATGGAGTCTCTATGTCTAAAATCTCAACTCTGGGATTGGAGCCCTAATATTGGCAAAGGTGACTAGGGAATAGAGGCCCTATGTCTAAAATCTCAACTCAGGGATTGGAGCCCTAATGTTGGCAAAGGTCACTAGGGAATGGAGGCCCTATGTCTAAAATCTCAACTCAGGGATTGAAGCCCTAATGTTGGCGAAAAATAGATTGATACTGGGGATTCTAAACTAGCCCCTTTTTGGAATTTTCTTCTTATTTCTCTTTTCGTTTTTTTTTTATTATTTTTTTGTTCAGGAAAAATGCAGGAAAGAATTTGGAGGAAACTTCCCTTTTGGGTTGATTCCTTGTTGCAAAGCTGTTTCTTGCACTTGTGCATTTCTTTTCCCTTTTGGTTGCACCTGCTTCTTGCACGGTTGCTTTGGATTGCACCTGTTTCAATTTTCCAAACAAAGAACAATTGTCAGTTTGAAAACGGTGGTTGGTTCGGTGGCCTTGATCATTCCAATTGCTTGGTCCCGGCCTCATTTCTGTTGAAAAACTTCGCCATTGATTGGCTTCAAAGGCGACCCCCTTTCAAACTGATAAGACTCAGATTTCAGGATTTCATGATGACTCGCCCGTGTAAGGCTTTGGTTTTCATTCCGCTTTCCAGACCTTTGCCTTTGACTTTCTTCTCTTTTTTTTCTTTTTTTTTCAATGCCTCTACTTTGGAGGTAATCAAACATCATGATCAGTTGGGATTGGATTGACGCACCACTGAGGCTGGGTATTTTAATCACCTCTTGCCAGACGGAGCTCTGTAAAACCGGTCCTGCCACCTTTTCTTTCTAACACATTTTAGAATTTAGGGTTAAGCTGAAAGGGATTCAAGGAAAGGTAAACAAAGAGCGGAAAAACAAATTTAAAAGAGAAGCCTCTCTTTCGGGGGAAAAGAAGGACTTATCTGAGGTACATGCTAGCTTCAAACTGACATGACATGCTTTTTGGACTGGATGCCCGAACCTCACGAACTTGCATTTCCTCATGAACCAAAACGGATCTATGTTTCCCAACCAGGGAACCTTGCCAGAACTTTCTGTGGTGAAATCATCTTTTCGGCCGACAGCGCCCTTTGCGGGTTTTCGCTAGTCGACCTCTCTCATTTCTCTTCTCACCGTCGCTCGATAGTACCTCTTGCGGGTTTTCACTAAACAGACTCTCTCATTCTTGGTTTCTCTACTCTCGTCGCCTCATGCTGCCCAAAGGTTTTCACCGACAAGACTCTCTCATTTTATTTCTCTCAATTTTAGAATGTATGCGGCTTCCAACCATGATATTTCTTGGTTTCCCCCGCCTTTGGCAATTGATCCGAAGGACTTGTACTTGGTTTTTGGTAAAAAGAATTGTGGATGAAATTACAACTTCGGAATCATTTGGTGTGCCCGTGGTTAAACCATTATAACATCTGCCCCAGTTTCAACTTCAGGGAAAATTGGATTTTTGTTTTGGTGTGACTGAACCCCAGAGAGAGGCTGCCTATGTATCCTTTCGGAATCAAGTCAGACGTAGTTCAGGCAAATCATTCTTTTTTTTCCGGAGCATCAGGGAATTTTTGATCCTCAAACCTAACTGCAGTGGCTAATCGCGTGGGACTTAACCTTTCCAACTTTATTTTGCCTTTGTAGGCCTTTCTTTTCTGTCTTCTTTCTTCCAACTTCAATTTTAGAGCATTTGGGGGTACCTTGGTTTCTTCAACTTCGCTGAGGCAATTAGCCATGTGAAACTCAACCCTTTCAACTTCAATTGCCTTTATTGGCGCTTAATTTGATTTTCTCCTTCCAAGAGTTTTGATTCCTGAGCATCGGCCGTCATGGCCAGTCGAGGTCGACTTGATGCACCTGCTGAGGCTGGGTGCCTTTTGCACATTAGCGTGTATCAAACGAAAGCCCTGTAAATCAGTCTTGCCATCCTTTCTTTGTCTTGGTTTTGGAACAGTGTTAGACCAAAAGGGATTCAAAGAGAAACAAATAATTGAATGGAGAATGAGTTTAAAACTAGAAGTGTCCCTTTCGGGGAAAGGAGAGAAGGACTTATCTGGAGTACATACGGACTTCAATGAACATGAAATGCCTTTTGGACTGGATGTCTGATCTGTGTAAACCGTCTGACTCTCAAAAATTCATCACAACTTTGCCTTGAATACCGAGGAACCTTGCTAGGACTCTGTTGATGCCGATGGCTGTGAGGATCTTATTTTCGATCATGGGCGCCCTTTGTGGGTTTTCACGAGCTGGCATTTTTCATTTCATTTCTTACCATCTCCTTATAGTGCCCGTGTGGGTTTTCACTAACAAGACTCTCTCATTTTCATTTTTCTTTACTTACCGTCGCCTTACGATGCCCGTGTGGGTTTTCACCAATAAGACTCTCTCATTTTATTTCTCTTATTTTGCTTGCGAGGATCTAAGTAACTACATTCGCTGATCCTTGAACATTCTTACCGATTGATCGGAAGGACTTGAACAGGATTTGGGGTAAAACGAGCTTGGATGGAATTACAACTTTAGAACCTTTCTGGCGAACTGTCGCCGAACCACTATAACTTTTGCCCCAGTTTCACTTGGAGGGGGGAATCTTGGATTTTATTTTGGTGTGACTGAACCCCAAGGAGAGGTTGCCTACGTATCCTTTCGGAATCAAGTCAAACGTAGTTCAGGAAAACATTTTGTTTTTGATTTTCTTTTGTTTTTCTGATTTGCTTTGTTTTTCACTTTCTTCTTCCCTTCCGTTTCCTTTTTTTTCATTTTCATTGTCTTTTCTTCCTTTTTTTGTATATATATTTTTTTATTTTTCCAATTCTTTCTTCTTCTTCTTTTTTTCATTTTTCTTTTTCATTTCAATTTCTTTTTTTCATTTTATTTTTCAATTTTTTCTTTTTCATTTCAATTTCTTTTTTTTCATTTTATTTTTCAATAATACTTTCAGGTTCCAAAGAGGGTAATCAAAGAAGAGTAACCAGCTCAAATGGGTTTGCAAAGGGTTGATAGTGTTTGGGTAGCGAGAATGAAAGCCTTCGTCATCTCAACTGGAAAATATTAGAACTATATGTAGGATCCAACATAGTACCTTTTGACTGCATTTGCATTGACAGTTTTTTCAAGGGCATTTCCTTCGATGTGTCCCAAGTACAATGCACTCTTTTGGCAGTACTTTTGTTGCAATGTATGTACCTTTCCAATCTGGACCCAATTTTCTTTCAGCTTTTCCAACTCTTTGTTTTATTTTCTTAAACGTATCTTCATTGCGATCTAATCCTTGATTCATTATTTCGAGGTCTGACGACTTTCAGGATCCGGGCATGAAGTCCGCAAGCATGTCGTGTTATTGAAATCTGCATTTAAGAGAATTGAAAAGATAATAAGAAAGAAAAATGACAAGATTAAGAGAAGAGACATTCCTAGACAGTGAAATATTAATTTCATTTTTTTCTTGATTTTGATTGAATTTTTTTTTTGAATTTTTTGAAGATAGAAGGGTTTATACAAGAAAGTAAGACAATAAAGTAAAACATCTGGATCACACCCTGAGATAATCTGGATGCAGAAAGGATAGCAAGACTGGCTACTGAGACTCCTGTCTGATGGGGAACTTTCATGTTTGGCAACCATTTTATGGCTTTTCTTCTATCTCGGCAATGGTTGTAATGGCCTTCAGTGCCGGATTAAATTCCTCATCTTCACAAATCATTCTGACTATTGGCCTGTTGTTGTGGGCGGGCAACAGATTGTTCATCATATCAGGAGCTTCTTCATCCCGAAAAACGATTCTTTCAGCTTCAATCGAATCTTCAACTGCCCTTTTGAGGGTCCAACAGTTCTTTGTACTGTGCCTCACTGCTCCAGAGTGGTATTCACATATAGTGTCAGCTCAGTGTGGTGGGGACTCGGGGTTCAGCCGAATTTGGTCCACTGGCTGCAATAGATCTAGCCTAATCAGCTTTTGGAACAAGCTTGAATACGATTCACCAATAGAGGTGAACTGATTCTTTCTGAAAGGCTCTCTTGGGCGAGGATTGTACCGGGGAACATCTGATTGAGGATTGTATGGAGCTTGGTAAGGATGGACATTTCTGGGAAGTGGAGCTCAGTTTTGTGGATAATATTGTGACCGCGTGTAAGGTTGCGCATTCATCAACGCATACCAACAAAACCAATCACCTGAACAGAACTTGACTAATTTACTCACACACACAACCTTGTTATTTGAGGCATTTAACATATAGGAAATCGCACGTTGGGATGCAATGCACCTAAACAGTTAAACGCTTCTACCATGTGTTTGAACGCGTTGCATGTTTCATCCCGGCCTTAAACTAGCCCTCTTCACTATGTACCTCTTTTCTTTTATTCCTGCCTCTCTTTAACTACTCTTGATCTTGTTTTTGCCGCTCTTTTTTGTTTTTGGCACTTTTTTTTTAAAATTTTTCTCTTTTTTTTTCATTTTTACTCAATTATTTTATGGCTATTATCTAATCCGATGGGGATTGTCTACGTATTATGACCCTGCATGAATCAGATCTTGCGTAGTTCGGGAGATCGTGAATAGAGTAAGTAAACAAACTCTTTTTTTTCTTTTTGGAATAATTTTTTTTTAAATGCTTTAAAAGAATAAAGGTTTTTTTTTTTGGATTTTTGTTTCTTTTGTGCTTTAAAAGAAGAAAAGGATATTTTTGAATTTGACTCTATTTTTATTTTTTGAAAGAAAGACTTCTAAAAATTCCTTTTCTTTTGATTGGAACTTTGAGAATTTTAGAAGTAAAAAAAAAGAAAATATTTTTGTTTGAATTTTCATTTGTTCTCTCTTTTTCTAAATAAGAAAGAAAATATTTACTTTGGATTTTGGTTGTCGCCTCTTAATTTTCGAAAGAGGCACTTTTAAGAAAATATTTTGGATTTTTGAGTTTTTTATTTATTTACAAAAGCACTTCAAAAGAAAAGCGAAAATATTTTTGGACTCATATTTTCAAAGTTTTTATGGATATTTACAAAATAAAGACAGCTAAAGAGCAATTTTTTCTGGATTTTTGTTTCTGATATTTTTTGGATTTTTTGGAAAAATACTTCAGAATGAAGGAAACCCGTATTTTAGATTTTGATTTTTATTGATTTTTCTTTTTTTTTGTATGAAAGATATTAGAAAGAAGGAAACCATTTTTTTTTAGTTTAAAAACTACTTTTTTTTGTTTTTAAAATTTTTAAGGAAATATTTTCAAAGAAGGGACTGGAAGAAAATATTTTTGGATTATTTTTTGAAAATTGGGGTCGGAACCGATGAGGTTTGCCTACGTATTTCACATCCGGTGAGAATCAGACCCGCGTAGTTCGTTCAGATAAAACAAACTTCTTTTGAAAAACAAGACTCTGTTTCCATTGGCAAACAAAACCATTTTTCATAAACAAAACTCTTTTTTTTTCAAAAATTTGGCAGAGTTTCGACACTATTTGGACGTTGATTTTTTTCAAAGCAGGCGATTAACTACCTTTATCTCCCTTTCCTCAAGACATTCAAAAACCGGTCGGCATGCAAGTCCGAAACAAATGCACAAGTAGCAAGTTGGATGCATCAGGATGGTCTTTTGTCATTTTGGTACATCTGTCCTAGACAGACCCAACCCCTATGTTGAGCCTCCAAAGTCAAATGCACATGATGCAAACAAACATTCCTACTAGGGATCCGGCATGAAGCTGAGTTATTCTAGGTTCGTAACCTGGGTATTTGCTCTAGACTGTGTACCCGAGCGAACAACTCGAGTCGAGGAGGGGGCTACGTACCGGGGACCCGCGAGATCGTTCGGCTTTGTAACTTGTCCGGCCTCTTTCTTATTTCAGGGTAAGACACTAATAGAATAGGGAGTCTCGACCAGCAAGCACATCCCCAAAGATGAGAAGAGGAGGGTTTCGGCACAGTTTATATACAGTTCAGATAATATCAAAGCGGTAAAAGGCAACATTTAGCACGTTATGCCCAAACATGTAATAAAGATAAGATAATAAAGCCAAATATAACAATTATTCTAAGCTCAAATTCTTGAACCCTGAACCAGAGATTCTGGGTTTTGTCTCCAGCGGAGTCGCCAGAGCTGTCACACCTCCTTTTTGCGCACCTGCCCCGAAGGATAAATGCGTGAGGGAGTTTTTCCAATTTAAGTGACATTATTCGAAAATGGGATTATTTATTTAATTCAGAGTCGCCACTTGGGAAAGGTTTGGCTTTTGGTGTCGCAAGTCACCGGTTTATCTTGAATCCCAAATCGAGGAAATTTTCGACTTTCCAAATGAAGTCTGCGAACCAGAAATTCTAATTAAGGAATTCTGTTGACCCGAGGGAAGGTGTTAGGCACCCACGGGTCTCGTGATTCTAGCACGGTCGCTTAAATTATTATAATGGCTAAATATCTAATTTTAATACATGTTATGACTTGTGTGCTTTCATTAAGTTTAAACCGCTTTTATTATTATTATTATTTTAATAGAATTGCAACGTCGTAAAAACGTATCTCGAACCTCGTCACAATCAATGTACTCGTGGTCATAGACACGTTTCGACTCTGTTAAGATTTGGATTTGGGTTGCATAAATGCACACCCATACTTAGGGAAGTAATTTTATTAAAGATGCGCCCTAAGTGATTGGCGTATCATTTTTTTGGGCAAGGCCGTAAAACTTTGCTAAACGGCCCGTCCTGGAGTTTAAGCAACTTTACAAACACGTATAGAGGGCCCCGCAGCTTGTGCATTTTTGTTTGGCAAGGCACGCCTCATTTTTATTTTTTAAAAGGGTTGACCTATAGTGACTATGTTTTCTATTTCGTTCGTCTCTATAATGAAAGAAAAAGAGTTCTAACTTATTTACATGCTCACGAGTTATTATAGTTGAGTTTCGAAAGTGAGTCGTTAAATCTGAAAACGATACAATAAGGGCAGTCGGTTAACAATTATGGGCCCAGGTCCAATGTATAAGGGGTAAAACTGGACCTGTGCCATCCTTATTCAGATGTTGGGCTTAGCTAAATGATTCTACATATGTTCAAACCTTAAGAATCCGAAATGAAAGTGATACCTAATGAAACCCGTTTTTTACGAATTTAGATGAGCAAGTTGTTAACTAAAATAGTTTGAACTATTGAATAATCAACCTAAGGCCTGATGTGTATTTGGAACATGCTGTTTAATCGAACAAATTGAACTAGCAGAATGTTACAACTACACTATTAGTCTTTTTAAACTAAAAGCCTACGGGGAAGAAGTTTACAACTTAAACTGCTATAGGATAGTGCCCATGTTATACATAACCAACAACTACCTGATTCTAGTGAAGGCAACTAGCTAACATATATACAACCAAGATTCAGTATATAACCAGAGTTTACATGGGCAGGGCATAGAATGTTCTAAGTACAGACAGTAAAAGAAAGAAAGGACTACATTAAACTACAGTTTCAAATCTTTCCCATTTTTTTTGCATTCATGCTTCGAGTAGCTTACAAGATGTACCAGTGTATCAGTTTGTGTACCTGGTATTTGGAAAGCAAGGAAAGAAGATGAAAATCAGTAGAAGCAGCAGTAGTGTAAATACACAACAACAACAGGTTCAGCAACACAGCAAAACCAGCAGAATCCAGTAAATGATTAGTAGAATAAGCCAGTAACCGATTGAAACCCAGCAACACCAAAATGCAATCACAGTCAAAGCAGAAGAGAGACAGGTACAAAACAAACAGTAGTTTACTGATTTTTGAACAACACTCAAAGAAAAGCAGCCTGATATTATTAAAGTAAAGTTCAGCCTCTTTCTCTTTTTTTTGCTCTCAAATTCTGATTTTTTTCAAAATTCAGTCCACTCTCTCAACTTTCTCCTCTATCCTCCTATCATCCTTTTACAATGTGTAAAAATGACTCTATTTATAACCAAGACTCTTGTCTTGAACCACTAACCCGAAATATTCCCATAATTGCATGCCTTGCCCCCACTACTTAATGTTTTTCTTATTTAATTCCATTGTTCCTCATGCCTACATGTTTTGTCCCCCACTATATTAAACAAATACATTATTCTCACTCCATTATGTCTTGTCCCCCACTATATTAAACAAATGCATTATTCCCACTCCATTATGTCTTGTCCCCCACTATATTAAACAAATGCATTATTATTAATGCCTAGTAGACGGAGCACTCAAAATTAAGGCTCGTTTCCCATTTTACCCCTGAAATAAATTGAAATTACCATAACACCCCCATCAGCTGTATCCAAATCCTAATCAATTAACCGATTACGACAGCTATAACCAATTCCGAAAATTCAAAAAATTGCACACAAAGGAAAATTATTTTATTTTAAATTTTTGGGAGTAATTCTCATATAGGGCAAAAATCACGTGCTCACAATCCACTAAATGCAATATAGGAGAAGTCGGAGTCTCCATCGAAGGGCCTGCCGAGGTCTGAGTAGAAGAAATAATTGGTACAGATTTGCTTGCAATCGCAGCAAGTGGAGAACCGATTGATGCACCCGACTGATGAAAATCGGGGGTAGGAGCCTTTACTCTTCTCACAGTCCTCCGACTTGACAGCAAAAACAAAAGTTAAAATTGACCCTACTACATGAAGGGAGGGAGTGAAAAAGAAGATGCCATGAAAGTTGAAGCAACAAAAGACCGAAATGAATGACTTACCAGTCGAAGAAGGTTTACATCCAAACTTCTTGTTAAACGACGACCATTCACGGATTCCCACCGTGTGTGGTAAAATTTGACTCACCTAGTCGCGAATGTCGACAACCAACGTAAAAGGCTCCTTCTCGGCTACACAAAAGAAGAAGAATGATTAGGTTACCGAAGAGAGATGACAAGCAATCAGTGAGCAAAAATACTTACCGGCGAAGTTCCACACTTCAGGGAATCCATTAGGGTTTGTCACCATGTGCTTAGTCTTAATATAGAAAAAATTAAACCAAAACCGACGATTTGCCTTATCGTCCATCTTCACCACCAATCCCTTGGTGCCACGGTGGCGGAGGTGTGTTATCGTACCAGTGTGAAAGCTTGGCACTAAGATGTATAGCAGATGGAGGATGGAGATCCCGCGGTTGGCCAGCTCCGCATACTTTATCAACATCGGGAAGAGTTTATAAATATAGGGGGAGAGCTGGGTCGCGCAAATGCCATAGTAGTGACACAATTCCTCTGCCAACGAGGGAAAAGGAAGAGAATAGCCTACCTGGAACGGTTTCACGTAGAATGCACAATACCCAGGACGACGAATATGGATTACGTCGTTCCTAGCTGGGACTAGATCGACGTGAGTAGGGATGTTATATTTGGCCTTAAGCTCGGCAAGATGGGTTACATCCATCTCGGACTTCACAGGTTCAGGCTCGTCCGCAGGTGACTTTGAGAAGTCCGACCTAAAGCCTGAATTACGAGGAATGATTTCCTCCATGGTGGGAAAGATCTTATCCTCTGCAGCGACAATAGCGTCATCATAGTGAGGGGCATTCTTACTGCTGGTGGAGTTGGTTCAGGAACCCCATCAGAGACAAGAGGTGTATTGACTATTTTTGTTAGTTGCAAATGCAGAAGAAACGAACAAAAAGAGGTAGAAGTAGCAGAAATCGCTCAAATTAGAAAGGAGAGCAAAGGTGAGAAAATGGAAGCAACGGGAGCGAGAATACAGAAAGAAGAAAAGGGGAGGAAAATATGCAGGTTCAAATGCTAGAAAACATAAAGGATCATACAAGGGGTTCCCAATCCCTATTTATAGCGAACATAGACACCCCAATCGAGAAAATCAACCGCCGATGCTCAAGGATCGAAACAACAGGGGCCCAGAAAGTGATGCACCGCATCAGGAAGATGTGTAATAATGACGTATGATTCTGTGACGTCACTCTGAACCAACGTCACGATAAGTTGTAGCCTGCAAAGCGCCACGTTACCATCTTGATCGTGATCTTTACTACTTGACCTGCCCACCTGAAGTTCTCGAATGCGACTAATGAAATCTTCTCATCGAGGCCGACTAAAGGACAACCTCGATAAGCGGAGGGACTAACTGTATGGGTCAAAATCCGACCGAGGAAATTCAGTACGAAGGGATGATTATCGTGAGTAATTTGTAACTTTTCATGGGAAATGTGGCCGAAGTCGACCAGTGATCAACGGAACGAGTCGTCAAGCGGTTAACCACGGTCGAGGTCGAGTAGAGCATATAGAAGCAACAACTAGTTTTATATTGGGATCTTCAAAGGGAATATTCTCTTAAATATTCTTTCTGTTTGTACTTTTATGGTTTTTTGGGAATATCTCATATAAATAGCAGGAGAGATAAGGCAAAGAGCATGAAATATCATATATGATAAGAACACTTTTGAAAAGTAAACTCTCTAGATAAATACAAAGAACAACTTTCTGGATAGATTCGACCCTTTTGGGATTCTCTATTGTCATTTCCACCAGATTCGAGAAAGTGCTTAATAATTCTCTTATATTCTTGTCATTCATCATTATTAGAGGAAGAATCATTCACCTCATTCAATATTGGGTGAATCTTTACATTTATTGCCATTTATGATTATTTAATAATTGATACTTTATCTACATTGTTACATTCGATACATTTATTACTTGCACATTAATTCCATTTCTTCACTGCTCACACCTTTGGTACTATCAATCCAAGATCTGAAGTTATTAAGTTTAACTAGGATTAACTCTACTTAATAACTGATTAATTAGTTTAACCAAAGGTTATCCTCTTTTGGTCAAACAATTGTGTCTTCTTCTTTATCGGAGACAGCCTATAGTGCCAAATTTGAAATTTTTTACAGTTTGGAAAAGCTTAAAATAAATAATCCTGGAATTGTTTGAATATATTTTCTATAAAGTTGTACAATAAATACAAAGTAGTTTGTCTTTGAAAAAATATGCTCAGTAGCACACTGTAACTTTACGGTATTCCCCTAAACGTATTTGGATTGATTATTTGCCACCCTAAGGCCTGATCTGGCCAAAATAAAAAATAGAAGCAAGTAAACAAAAAAATAAAGTGGGCCCCGGCTGATGATATGTGTATTATGCAATAAAATAAATAAATAAATAAATAAATAAATAAAAAATAAAGGTAGGTCTCTTTCATTTTTTTTCTTACCTTTCTCCTTTTACCGAAAAACCACCATTTCTAAAAACCCACCTTT
Organism: Nicotiana tabacum; assembly: GCF_000715075.1. Lineage (NCBI taxonomy): Eukaryota > Viridiplantae > Streptophyta > Magnoliopsida > Solanales > Solanaceae > Nicotiana > Nicotiana tabacum. The sequence goes on along the minus strand of NC_134090.1, from coordinate 156,001,495 downwards.
CTGCCATCCTCCTCCATCGGCACCGGGCACGACCATTCTCCTTCCTCGTGATGAAAATGTATGATTATTATTTAAGGATTTTAGTAGTTAATTATGATTAATTAGTGTAAAAATATAAGATAGAAAAAAAAGAGAGTAAAAATTATAAAAGACATAGAAGATTTGTGACGTGGTGCGTGTGTAAAAATTAAAATACCTCATATTATGAGACTGATATTAATATTTAGAATAATTCACTCTAAATGAGTTTAGGGGGTAAATAAAAGTGCATGAAGTTGCAATGTGCAACTGGAACTTGTGTATTTTTCCTTTGTCTTTTCTACAAATAACTTGTCTTGTCAAAATCCCAGGTGTACTGAATGAATTTTCAAATAAGAATGCAATATTGAAAAAATAATTACTCAGAAATTGCATAATACTTCATGCAGCCACTCACGTCAGAATTAGCTGTTGTTGTTGTTGTTGTTGTTTTTTGCATTGTCGACTTGTAAAGACAATAAAATATAATTATTAAATAGTCCTTACTTTTTGGGGCTGTTGGCCAAGGAAGTAATTATATCAACATGGATGGACACGACCTTACTTGAACAGGATTTGTTCTATAGGCTAGTGGTAGCACTGTATCCTTAAGGAGACAGAAAACCAAGTCTGGTGGATGAATTCTAGACATTAGAATTTTTACTGGCTGGTTGGCGTTCAAAAGCCGATTAAGTTCTAATTGCATTTGCAGTTACATGGAGTAAAATATCTTCAGAATATAAAAACGAGCTAAGGTACTTATAATCAACCAAGCTAAAATGCAGGAGAAGATATGTCATAAACATTTATCGGAGACTCTAGGGCATTAATCTTCTGAAAACGTATTTTTTGTAGAATAATTAACTCAAATAGTCATTCATTCTAACTGCTTAAATTAAGAATAACCGATGAATACAATATATTATAATTCGTATATAATATGCATAGAATTGTGTATAATTTATGTACACCGACTAAAAAAATAAACAGTGAATCCTGTTGCGGAAGCCAAATGTATAGAGTGTGAATAAGTCACAACTACTATACCAAAAATTATGACAACCACCAAATAATAAATAAGACAATAAAGCAATAATAAAGGGAACACCAGAATTTACGAGGTTCGGCTAATTTTGCCTACTCCTCGGACACAACCAAATATTTTAGTCCACTCCAAAAATACAAGTGAAATAATACTAAAGAGAGAAGATACAAATGCCTTAAACAGATGAGAAGGCAAATGAGAGGTGTGTTTCAATCCTAAACATTAGGCCTTCTTTTATAGGGGAAAAATCCCCCCAAACTTAACTCCCAACCAATGTGGGACTTTGGCATTTTGCCAAACTTCAACAAATCTCCACCTTGGCAAAATTCCACATTTTCAATTCTCTCTCAATAACAAATTTTGGTTGTGTCTTCATCTTCAATCTTCAGTGTTCAACAATGTTGATCAAATCCAAACAATGTTGAAACTTGACCGCAGTCACCACCTTTGTCAGCATATCAGCAGGATTCTCTGTAGTATGAATTTTCTTCACCGTGACTCCACCTTCTTCTATGATTTCTCGTACGAAATGATACCGAACATCAATGTGCTTCGTCCTTGCATGATAAACTTGGTTCTTCGCTAATTGAATAGCACTTTGACTATCACAAAAAATTGTGATACCTTTTTGTTCAACATCAAGCTCCTTTAGCAATCCTTGAAGCCAAATTGCCTCTTTCACAGCATCTGTAATAGCCATGTACTCTGCCTCTGTTGTAGACAAAGCAACTGTTGACTGCAAAGTAGACTTCCAACTAACTGGTGCCTTTGCAAAAGTAAACACATAACCAGTAGTTGATCTTCGTTTGTCCATATCACCCGCAAAATCTGAGTCACAATATCCAACTACAAACTGATTGTCTTCCTGCTCAAAAACTAACCCGACATCTACAGTATTATGAATATACCGTAGAATCCACTTCACAGCTTGCCAATGCTCCTTCCCTGGATTGTGCATATATCTGCTAATAACTCCAACAGCTTGTGAAATGTCAGGCCTTGTGCAAACCATTGCATACATCAAGCTACCAACAGCATTTGCGTATGGTACCTTTGACATATACTCTCGTTCAGCTTCATCCATTGGCGACATAGTAGTACTTAGCTTAAAATGGGAAGCAAGTGGAGTACTAACTGGCTTAGTCTTGTCATCTATGCCAAAACGTTGAAGTACTCTCTTCAAATATTCCTTTTGAGATAAACAGAGTTTCTTTGAACGTCTATCTCTAATTATCTCCATGCCAAGAATTTTCTTTGCCTCACCCAAATCCTTCATCTCGAACTCCTTCTTCAGTTGAATCTTCAACTTATCAATTTCTTCCGAATTCTTGGAAGCTATCAACATATCATCAACATATAGGAGAAGATATACAAAGGAACCATCTTTAAGCTTGTGCAAATACACACAATGATCGTATTTGCTTCTCTTGTACCCTTGCCGCAACATAAACTCGTCAAATCGCTTGTACCATTGTCTAGAAGATTGTTTCAATCCGTACAACGATTTTTCAAGTTTGCACACCATATTTTCTTTTCCAGCAACTTTGAATCCTTCTGGCTGAGTCATGTAGATTTCCTCCTCCAAGTTTCCATGTAAAAATGCAGTTTTTACATCCATCTGAACTAGTTCCAAATCCAATTGTGCTACCAAAGCCAACATAATTCTAATGGAGGAATGTTTTACAACTGGAGAAAACACTTCATTGTAATCAATTCCCTCCTTTTGAGCATATCCTTTGGCCACCAATCTTGCTTTGTAGCGAACATCTACTTGGTTAGGAAATCCTTCCTTCTTTGCAAATACCCATTTGCACCCAATTGCTTTCTTTCCCTTCGGGAGATTGGCCAATCTCCATGTATGATTCTGATGAAGGGACTGTATTTCATCATTCATGGCAATCCTCCACTTATCTTCTTCTGAACTTTGGACAGCGTCTTTATAAGTAGTAGGAACATCATCAGCTACAATTGAGGTTGCACAAGCAACCGTCTCTATGAGACGAACAGGTTTCGTTATTGTTCTTTTTGGCCTGCTGGTTGCTATTGATTCAAGTTGTTGTTGAGATTCCTGAGTTGGAATCTCCTCTACTGGCTCTCCTTCCAGAGGGTAATCTTCATTTGTTTCCTCCTCTGCTTCTTGTGTAGGAAAAATAAATTTTCCCTCAAACTCCACCTGCTTAGAAGCACCTTCATTTTGTTTGGTATCTTCTGTTACCTTATTTACCATAGCAAATTCATCAAAGGTAACATCTCTGCTGAATATTACTTTCTTTGTCATAGGGCACCATAAGCGATATCCTTTGACTCCAGAAGTAATTCCCATAAAAATAGCCTTCTTTGCCCTTGGATCCAATTTTGACTCCGTCACATGATAATATGCAGTTGAGCCAAACACGTGCAAAGAGTTATAATCTACAGCAGGTTTTCCGTACCATTTTTCAAATGGTGTTTTGCCATCAATAGCAGCAGATGGTAGACGATTAATGAGGTGACATGCATATGTAATTGCCTCAGCCCAAAATTCTTTGCCCAAGCCAGCATTGGACAACATACACCGTACCTTCTCCAGCAAGGTCCGGTTCATACGTTCTGCCACTCCATTCTGTTGTGGTGTATGTCTAACAGTGAAGTGTCGGACGATGCCATCATTTTCACAGACCTTATTGAAATGATCATTTTTGTATTCACCTCCATTGTCTGTGCGAATACACTTGATCCTCCTGCCTGTTTGATTCTCCACCATCGTCTTCCATTTGAGAAAAATTCCCAGCACTTCATCTTTGTTTTTCATTGTATACACCCACACTCTTCGAGAAAAATCATCAACAAAGGTTACAAAATAGTGCTTCCCACCCAATGAAGGTGTTTTGGAAGGACCCCAAACATCAGAGTGTACATAATCCAAAATGCCTTTAGTATTATGGATCGCTGTACCAAATTTAACCCTTGTCTGTTTCCCTTTGACACAATGCTCACAAAACTCCAAGTTGCAAGCCTTTACTCATTTTAACAATCCTTGATCTGATAGAGTTTTCAAGGATTTTCCTCCAGCATGTCCCAAGCGCATGTGCCATAGCTTGGTTGCTTCTGCCTCTTTGTCGTCACTGGATGTTACTGTCGCTGTCCCAATAACTGTACTGCCACGATAGCGGTACATATTATTATTCTTCCGATTAGCCTTCATTACCACTAGTGCACCGGAGCATACTCTCATCACTCCATTTTCTGCAATGATTTTGAACCCTTTTGATTCTAGGGCTCCCACAGAGATGAGATTCTTCTTCAAATCCGGTACATATCGAACATCTATCAATGTTCTGATCATTCCATCATGGTTCCTTAATCGTATTGAACCAATGCCATATGAGGTAAGAGGGCTGTTATCCGCTGTGTGGATGACTCCATATTCTCCTTCTTGAAATTCCATGAACCAGTCCCTGTTGGGACACATATGATAGCTACAAGCCGAGTCCATCAACCATATGTCTGATGATGTTGATGACTCTGTTGTAACTAATGAGAAGTCTGAATCATCACAATCAGCTACATTTGAATCCATAATGGCCTTTCCATTGTTATGTTTGGCCTTATTCTTCAACTTCGGACAGTCTTTCTTCCAGTGCCCTTTTTCTCGACAAAAGGCACATTCATCTTTGCTGGGTCTGGATCTTGACTTGGATCTTCCCTTCTTTGTCCTCGTTTGATTTTGAGGACGACCCCTCACAAATAGTGCTTCTCCTTCTCCGCCCTTCTGTTTTTCTCGCTTTCTTTGTTCATAGCTGTACAAAGCCGAACAAACTTCTCTGAGAGAAACTTCGTCATTTCCATGGAGTAGAGTAGTTTCAAGGTGCTCGTACTCATCAGGAAGTGACGCCAACAACATCAAGGCCAAGTCACCATCATCATAAGTTGTATCCATATTTTGCAAATCTGTAACCAACTTATTGAAACTGGTGATATGTTCATTCATCGTGGTACCAGGAACATAGGTGAAGTGAAACAGTCTCTTCTTCATGTACAATTTATTTTGATTGTTTTTCTTCAAAAATTTATCCTCCAGTGCTTTCCATAATTTACTTGCAGAAGTTTTCTTTGTGTATGGATATTTCTGCTCTCTAGCAAGGTAGGATCGAATGGTACCGCAAGCAACACGGTTGATAATTCTCCAATCTTCTTCTCCAATAACATCTGGTTTCTTTTCTTCAATGGCCAGATCTAGCCCTTGTTGAAAAAGGACATCTAGAACCTCGCCTTGCCACATCCCAAAATGTCCGGACCCGTCAAATATTTCGACCGCAAATTTCGCATTTGACACAATTCTTGTCATAAGCGAAGATGCCAATGATGACGTATTGTTGACACTTGATGTAGATTCTTCTTGTTTATTGTCTCCCATCTTTGACACAAATATTATTTAATAGCTGACGACACAAATCAAGATTATTTCCTTTCTGGTGTGGAAGATCAGACTAAGCTGCAACCACAGAGCATACTCAGACAGAACCTTGACTCAGTTACCAAGATAAATCTTTTCTGATGTGGAAGATCAGACTATGCTGCAACCACAGAGCATACTTAGACAGTACCTTGGCTCTGATACCAATTGTTGCGGAAGCCAAATGTATAGAGTGTGAATAAGTCACAACTACTATACCAAAAATTATGACAACCACCAAATAATAAATAAGACAATAAAGCAATAATAAAGGGAACACCAGAATTTACGAGGTTCGGCTAATTTTGCCTACTCCTCGGACACAACCAAATATTTTATTCCACTCCAAAAATACAAGTGAAATAATACTAAAGAGAGAAGATACAAATGCCTTAAACAGATGAGAAGGCAAATGAGAGGTGTGTTTCAATCCTAAACATTAGGCCTTCTTTTATAGGGGAAAAATCCCCCCCCCCCCAAACTTAACTCCCAACCAATGTGGGACTTTGGCATTTTGCCAAACTTCAACAAATCCAACCGGCTATTTGTGTAAAGATCCCTTTCTCGTAAATACTTGATCATGACTTAAAAAAGTTATGCATATTCTTATGTTATAAACCTGGTGCAAAACCTCATCTTTTATTCCATCTTGATATCGACTCTAAAAAGCTCAACATATAAGTGAATTCACATTATTTCCTACTATTGGATAAATGTAAGATCTTAGAGAATATTTATTTTAAATTAGTCTCTAATTTACTTTAAAAGTAAGTTATTTACTGCTATTAATATAAAATATAAAATAACCTCGACTTGAACAAAATAAATACAGGTAATCTATATGATTGACAATCAATTAATTTGAAATCAGGCGTTTTAATTGATTAATCATATATTATACGTAGCCTACAAGATGTTAATATTATGCACTATTCGGTCCAGTAGAATAATATAGCATACACTGCGAAAATAAAATACTTTAAAGGTTAGAGTTTAAAACCCATCTACATGTTTCAATACTTGATTCTCGAATAGGATTGAGTCTAAGTTGAATGCTTGGTTTACGTTACGAAAGAAAGATATGTATATGTGATATTTGATATTGACTAGTGCTATTAACAACTTCGTCCCAATTTCTTTCACCGTAAAAGACTACAATATTCTAGATTCACGACTTGTCTCAAATAAGAGAATAAACAATATATGACCAAGCAGCATAAATTTGAAAAGTAATTATGAACAAGTTATGCCCTGCTGACCTATTTTTGCAAAATTTATTTAAACGGGAACAAAAATTAAATAGTAGCGTGAAATGGTCTTATTTGTGAAAATCTCCCAAATTTTCAGGTAAAAATAAAAAATAATCAAATTTACAATTAGTAATTAAAAAGTCACAGATTCAAAAGTAATCAAAATTTAACAACGTTTTCATGTAAAGATAAAATCTGAACAAAAACACCCTTAAAAATCCGAAAATATTCTAGCATAATATGCTAAAGTTCGAATATTTTAAATATGAGCTTACATCATAATGTGCTGGAGTTCTAATATAATAAGCGGGAAGTTTATATGCAAGAGCTCCATAATCCAATATATTATGCTAGAGCTTTTCGTGTGCTAGAGTTCCAACATAATGTGCTAGAAGTTTATTCGCAGAAGCTCCATAATTTCGCATATTATGCTGGAACTTTTCATATTTCAGAAAAATAGTGGTTATTTTTGAATGATTTTATAAAAACTGACTATTTTTCAATTACCGTGCTATTTTGTCCATATTTTCAGTAGGTGTAGGGACATCCGATAAAATTGGGCAAAACCACGAGAAGACCCAAATCTCATAAGGAAGCCCAATAACAACCTTTGTGTAGTGTAGCAGTGGCTATATCCTTGTCATTTTAAAGCCCTAATATTCACCGGCGGCTGTAAGAATTCCCGTCGCAGTAATCAACAATGGCACCCGCCAAAGGTATTCTATGCTTCAATGAACTTTGGTATCTTTAGTTTATTTATGAATCTATCCTGTGAGTTTAAAAATGAGTTCTTATGTTGAAATAGTAATGAGGTTCTACAACAAAAATCCTGTTCCTTGCCTGGTATCTGATTATTTTCCTGGTAATGTCAAGTAATAAGTTCCTAATTTGGTATCTGATTATTTTCCAATCAAACCATGAAATCTAGGACCATTAGAATTTGCATTGATGAAATGGTTGTTTTCAGTAATAGGATGGATTAGAAGTTTATATTTGGAATTGCATCACGGGCCAGTTTTTGTGCAAGCATGATATAGAGTTCTGTGACCCATAGATCATGGATTCGAGCAGTGATGCTTGCATTAGGGTAGGCTGCCTACATTACATCCTACTGCAGTGCGGCCCTTCTCCGGACCCTGTGTGAATGCATTATGCTTCATGTACCGGATTGCCCCTTTATGATATAGAGTTCTGAGGCAAGAATTGCTTGCTAATATTACATTTTCTTTTACATTTTTCCATTTTATGCCGGTGTAATAGCAGAAAATAGGTTCTTTAACTTGTAAATGGTCCATGCTAGGAAATTGTCCTTGCTATGAAGTTAGGATATTGGATATGTTTATCTATTTCTTAAGATGGTAACCCTGTCATTGGCGTCAATTGTATTCTATGTAACTACCATGACACTCTTTTTTTGCGTTATACGACATTGATTATATTGTATATTTTGGGACAAAGCTGTTAGCACAAAAAAGGCAGACCCCAAAGCTCAGGCAGCAAAGGTCGCCAAGGCTGTGAAATCAGGATCAACCTTCAAGAAGAAGTCAAACAAGATCAGAATGAAGGTTACCTTTCACAGGCCTAAGACATTGAAGAAGGAGAGGAACCCAAAATATCCCCGTATCAGTGCAACTCCAAGGAACAAGTTGGATCATTACGGAATCCTCAAGTATCCTTTAACCACTGAGTCTGCAATGAAGAAGATTGAGGATAATAACACCTTGGTTTTCATTGTTGATCTCAAAGCTGACAAGAAGAAGATTAAGGATGCCGTCAAGAAGATGTATGATATTCAGACCAAGAAAGTGAACACTTTGGTCAGGTGAATACCAAATCCTCTGATAGTAATAGTTGGGATAACATAAAAAACTTGGAATCTCAGATTGTCTTTTAGTAGCTGTCATTGCAGAATATGCTAATCTAAGGGCAAATATGCACATTCAGTTTAATAAGTATTATGATAAGTATTAGTTGGTCCTCGTTGATCACTATCATCATCTATGCTCCTTGAGCCGAGGGTCTATCGCGCCTCTCTACCTTCACAAAGGTAGGGGTAAGGCTGCGTACACACTACCCTCCTCAGACCCCACTTCTGGGATTTCAGTGGGCATGTTGTTGTTGTTGTTGTTCCAAGGGTCTATTGGAAACAACATCTCTACCTTCACAAATGTAGGGGCAAGGCTGCGTACACACTACCCTCCTCAGACCCCACTTCTGGGATTTTAGTGGGCATGTTGTTGTTGTTGTTCCAAGGGTCTATTGGAAACATCTCTACCCCACCAGGGTAGGGGTAAAGTCTGCGTACACACTACCTTCTCAGACCCCACTTGTGGGATTATACTAGGTTGTTGTTGTTACTGTTGTGGGTTACGATCATCATCTATGCATACTAGTTAGTAGTTTAGTTTAATAACTGCCATGTAAAATTCCATATTGTCACTAGCTTCTGCTTCATTGGTTCTTGGTCGTAAACGTTGTGCTCTTTGAAAGCTGTTGACTATAAATATGCATTAATTTTGTTGTGCTCTTTGAAAGCTGTTGACTATAAATATGCATTAATTTTGTGCAGGCCTGATGGAACCAAGAAGGCGTTTGTTCGATTGACACCAGACTATGATGCATTGGATGTGGCAAACAAGATCGGAATCATCTAAAAGAGGAACTCGTTTTCTCTGCAAAGATAGCTCGTTTGACAATTTTGTTAGCTATGTTTGTTTTAAATACCGTTAGTAATATTACTGTAGTTGTGACTGTTAATTTGAGAACAATCTTGGCACCTTTTGGTTAAATGTCCCGATGGTTTACGTACTGTTTTGTGAAATTACCTTCTTATCTATTTTGTAAGACAAGAAACATTTTGCGAGCGGATGAAAATATTTGATTCACATGAATATCTAAGGACATAATGTAACTTTTGACAGGTCAAAATGAAGAGCATGTTGCATGCTCTCCAAGTCCAGTTTTTTTTTTTCCCACTTCAAACCATGTTTCTTCACAGCTTGGACATTACAATATATTTTTCATCAACTTGCGGACAGCAACGTGATCAAGCAATCACTTATCCAATTAAGTGTGAATAAGCTTTAAAACCCTTAAGATCAAAGATAACAGGGTGCTCAACATAAAATAGGAATAAACTTGAAACTTGGAACAAATGAAGCTCCATATCAGTCATGTGTCTAATGTCATAAGCGCCAAACGAAACAAAGCTAAACAAAATTTGCGTGCTCAATAGTTTCACCAATATATTCTGATTCAAAACACAAAAAGCTCTGCCAAAATAGATCATATCCTACACCTTGATGGCATACTTTCGGATGGGGAAGTACATCTCCTTCTTCTTCTCTCTCTCCGTCTTCAATGACGCCTGGTGCTTGGTCAAACGTTTGCGGATGGCCCTAGTTTTCTTAGGGCGCAGGTCAAGAGGCAGGTATTTCTTGTTCTTGTAAGCTTCCCGAAGAGCAGTTTTTTGCTTCTGCGAAATTACAGTCAGAACCTGTGCGATCGACAACCTTACCACCTTGATTTTGGAGAGCTTGTTAGGAGCACCACCGGTGACCTTAGCGACACGAAGTAGGGCAAGCTCGGCCTTCAGATCCTTCAACTGAGCCAGTAGCTCAGACTTCGTCTTGTTCCTCAGCTCATGAACCTTGATTCTTGCCATTGCTGCTACTGGAAGCTGTTTTTGGTGCAGAGGCTGCTCCTAGATTCTGAAACCCTACTTCCAAGTCCAGTTTCATTTTCCTAATAGAGTTATTTTTTTTTTGTTTATTATTTAATTTTTTTTATTTTTGCCTATGCTTGGTTCCATTAATAGTGGACCAGCGTAGACGAAAAATAAAGATGTGATTGAGGAAATAGTATAAAAGAAAACTAAAGATTATCAATAGGGATACTTGAAAGTTATACTAACAAATAGAAAAAAGGACCAAAAGCAAAGAGTTAAAAAAAAAAAGTCAAGTAACTTATAATCTATTTTCCTTTTTCTTTTTGAACAAAAAGTCCTTCCTTTCAATCTATTCCGCCTCGAAAAGAAAGATAAAGTAATATTTTTCCAAAATATTATTTTTAATGGGGTAATCTGTCACGCGCTGAACCATGGTCTGGGCGTAACACGGCACTCGGTGCCTGACTGTATGTGACCGAGCGAACCAACTGCATGGCTGGATCAACATGTGGTATAACTATGAGCTAGAAGTAAATGTAAAACATGATAATCTACTAAAGAGTCTGACTGAAATATCATAGATGCGGAAAATACTGAAAGGTCTGCAAGTATAAACAAGTAGCGACAAGGCTAACACATGAAAACCTGCTAATATCTGACTGACTCGTTTATAGTCTGTGAAGCCTCTAACAAAATACTGAAAATGCTAATTGTTTACGGGGACAAGGTCCCTGGTATACCTTATTAACTGAAATACTATAATGACTAAAACAAAAGGAGAGATAAAGCCCCAGAAAACTGGGGCTCACCAATAGCTGATACGAGATGTCCTAGCAAGTAGAATCGTCAACCTGCAAATTGTTACCTGCATCGCGAGATACAGGCCCCGGGCAAGAGGGACGTCAGTACATTTGAATTGTACTGGTATGTAAAATAGCTGAACAAAAGAACTGTCAATACTAAAACTGAAACTGAACTGCTAGCTGATAAACTGATAACTAAACAAGGAAGTAAAGATGTGAATACTCCCTCTTCTGAATGATGAACAACATGTTGAACTGAATATTAAACTGCGGCCTCAGGCCCAATATGTGTGTGTGTGTGTATGTATATATATATATATATGCACAACTGCGGCCTCGGGCCCAAGTATACGTATACATAACTGCGACCTCAGGTCCAAAATGCATAAAGCATAAACTGCGGCCTCCGGCCCAAATGCAGGTGTTCAACATTCAAGAATATAAGATCAGGAACTGAGAATCATATTACAATACATGATACTGAAATAATGAGTAATACCAAGTTACATGATACTGAATTAGTGAATACGATTAGACTGAGATGAGTATTCATAATAAGTAGATTTATCATAACTGAAACTCATGGAATATTGAATGATTATGAGACTATGCCATCTAGAGAATAGAAGTTCTACTACTATTCAGGGAACCGAGGGATAGTTACTTTCTCAGGGAAACTGGTAATGGTCATAATGAATGGGACGTAGGGAGAATAATAGACATTCCCAAACGTAAAGAGTTAGCCTTACATACCTCAATTTCGCCCCTTAGTGATACTACAATGATCCACAATACTAAAAACCTTCAATCTACAATAGCAACATCCAATGGAACCCAATATTAGTAACAAATTCCATAACTTAAGCCATTTAGGCGTATTATCAAACACCTTGTAAGCCTAAATCTCTACACCTCATCGTCATATAATTAGTTCATCTAACTACTACCATTCATCAACAATTTATCCCACCATCATGATTAGCCAATTTATAACTCCCAAAATCACAAATATGACCATCCATCCATACTCAACCAACAAAGTTCCATTAAATAAACATCTTTCAATCTCTATAATAGTTGTGTAATCAAATTGGGAACTTATGGTTTCCAATCACCATACCAAGAGTTCCAATACTTATTCATACTCATATTCCCTTAATAAATTCATACATATAAGTATAAGGGTGTATGATTACCTTTTTGGAAGAAATCTTGCAAAACCCTCCTTTGAGTTCTTGAAAAAATCCCTTGAAGATCTAAGTATTTATGTGTAGATTTCTTCAATACTAGTGTATAAATGATGAAATTCACAGCAAGATAATGAGGATTACTTACCTTGACGATGGGAGGGGTTGGAGGTCTTGAGAGGGTGGAGGAAGACCCTAAAATTCGTCCAAATAAAGTGGGAAAAATAACTCCCGAAGGTTTTATATCAAAATAGGGTCGGGTTGACAAAAAAACGCAGATTTGCACAGCCGCGGCGCATGGGGCGACGCATGGGGAGGAGTGGTAATTAAAAATGTGTTTACAAACAAAATTTGGAGGTGCTCTGTTAATTTACACAGCCGCACCGCATGGGGCGGCGCGGTAGTATAAAAGTCTGCGCTGCTTTTGGTAATTCGGTCATAACTTCTTGTAGGAGTGTCCAAATGACGAACGGTTTGAAGCGTTAGAAACTAGACTCAAAGACCTTTCATTTGATGGGTTGTGAATCATATAGTACCTTATATAAATGTAGATATGCTCGTGCAAAATTTGGTCTTGTGCGTGCTCATTTGGAATTTTAGTTTGTCATGAAATTTTCAAACTTGACTTAGACTTAGGCCTCTCCTTGGACCCCAAATCACTTATGATATGCCTCCTACACTTATTATCATAACCAATTGATAACCATCACATGAATACTCATTTAATACATCCACAACGGATTCAAATTTACGGGCTGTTACATAATCTGCGAAACGTTAGTGTGTTACTGACACAAACAAAGATTTGATTAATTTGAGTTAGAAAAATATGGATTTATTAAAGAGCTAAACTGGATCTTAACAGGATGGATCACGTGATTACTTAATTAGGTGATGAAAACACAGGCATGTGATTTACACGTGCTATCGTGCAGAGGCCGCAAATAACAAGATGATGCAAATCACTGAATCCTCATTTTATCCATTCTTCAATTTTATTTTTGTTATTTATCGGAATGAACAAATAATTCCGGATTGGATAATCTATTAAATGAGGATTAAGGTGTGCTCAATATGAAGAAATATAAATATTTTTCAGAAGAAATTTTATCTTACTATTCTATACTCTCAAAATTTTTTAAAACATTTTCATACGATTGTCAAAGAAAACATAAGCAAAATAAGTTGTTTTCCCCTTTTAATAAAAACAATAATCTTTGATGATCTTATTTTCTTAAAAAATATAATAATACTCCATTCATTGATCTCAAATCTTGATCATCTTTCTAACTTTTTTTTTAAAAAAATATTTTAAAATCTTGTGATCTTAAAAGTTAGATATATTTTCTAACTATGTGATCTTAAAAAGTTACAAAATTTTTCCTTGCAAGGTAAATTATCATGAAATAATAGCGAAAGCTTATAGTCTAGTGCTATTAGTGAGAGTCTTTCAAATAATAGCATGAGTTTAATTCTCACAACCTTTTTTTTCTTCTTCCTCCTTTAATCCTCTGTAACAACAACAACAACAACAACAACAACATATTTAGTGTAATCTCACAAATAAGATCTGGGGAGGTTAATGTATACGCTGACCTTATCTCTATCTTATGAAAGTAGAGAATCTGTTTCCGATACTCTCGACTCCTTCCCAAAAATCATCTTAAGATATTATTGGAAGAGATTAGTAAAATATCTCCATCAACATCAACAAAATTATTAGGTGTGCTAACTACAACAACAACAACAACGACCCAGTATAATCCCACAAGTGGGGTCTGGGGAGGTTAATATGTACGCAGACCTTACCCCTACCCCGAAGGGTAGAGAGGCTGTTTCCAGGAGACCCTCGGCTCAAAAAAGCAATAGGAAATGATATATTAGTACCATAAAAATGCATAATAAAAATAACAACAATATATTAGGTGTGCTAACTATAATAATAAAATTCCATTTTTCAACCATAAAAAAAAAAGAGAAAAAAATAACAAAAAAAATTGAAAAGTGAATTTGGACCATCAGAAAAGAAGAAAAAAAGTTGGTCAACTCACTTAGGAATCTAGAGAAGGCAGACAGTTATTAAGATATAATAGTAGAAAGAGTGACAGTTGTAAACTGGCTGTGTTAGTTATTAGCTCATCTCAATTCCCTAAGCTTCACTTTAATGTCATCAAACCTGTCACCCAACTTGCTCAAATTTTTCCTAACACTCTCACTTCCACCGACCCAAAAGTTCCAAATTCTTGGAATTCACAAAATACCCATCTTCAACCTCACACTTCTCCTTCACCTTTTCCCAATTTTGCTAGATTTTTTCCTCTTATCTCATACACACCAAGGTATGCTATTTTTTTCAGCTTAATTAGACATGGACAAGAATTTACCCCATATTGGTTTTTTGTCGTCAAACCGAGGGTCTGTCGGAAACAGCGTCTCCACTATGATAAGGTAGACATAAGATCTGTCTACGCATTACCCTCACTCAGAGCCCACTTGTAGGATTATACAGGATTTGTTATTGTTGTTGTTGGTTTTTGTAGTCTGTCTTGTACCTTAAATGTCTGCTTCTTGCTATGTTTTATCTTTGAATTTTCTTGGATAATGGTGGTGTTCGAGCCAGTTTGTGCGTACCTCAACTAAATCTTGCTGATACCTGCTATCTTCCTCCAGCAGAAGTACTGAGTGTGCTTGAATTGAAGATGGTTTCTTTGAAAAGGTTGTTTTTTGCTAGCATTGTGTGTTTTATCAGTTTTTCATCATTGGTATGTGCTTCTTTTACTCCAATAGACTGTTTCTTGATTAGTTGTGGGAGTAGTAAATCTATACAAGTTGAAGATGGTAGGGTTTTTGAACCTGATTTTGGGGATTCTGATGTGGGGTTGAGTACCAATTCACTTATTACAGTATCAAATAGTGAAAATGGTTTATCTGAACTTCATAATTCTGCTAGAGTATTTACCAAAAGTTCAGTATATACCATTAGTACAAAGGAAATTGGTAGACATTGGTTAAGGTTGCATTTTTACCCTGTCAAGAATAATCAGCATAACCTAAAATCAGCTGTTTTTTCTATTGTGGCAAATGGTATTACACTGCTTCATGAGTTTTCCTTTTCAAAATTGGGGAAAATTGATCCTCTCTTGAAGGAATACGTAGTCGAAATAGGTGGATCGAGTTTTGAGAATTTAGTACTTACATTGACTCCAGCTAGTGGCTCGATTGCATTTATCAATGGGATAGAAGTGGTTTCTATACCTGAGGGACAATTTGATTTTAGTGTTATCCCAATTCCAATGGGTCCCGGGTTTGTTATTCCGTCCTCGGTTACCTTAGAAACAGCTTATAGAGTGAATATGGGAGGTCCAAAGTTGACACCAAGAAATGACACTTTGTGGAGGATATGGAATTCAGATCATTCATTTCTTGTCCATCCTTCTTCTGCCCGCAACGTGACTAAGGATCCGAAAACAGTCAAGTATCCAGCGGGTGAGTCGGTTGATATTGCACCGAATTGGGTTTATGCTACTGCTCAAGAAATGGCAGATGCCAAAGTAATGGATCAGAAGTTTAATATTACATGGGCATTTCAAGTTGAACATGGATTCACTTACTTCATTAGGATGCATTTCTGTGACATTGTTAGTGCTTCTCTTAACAATTTGATCTTCGATGTCTACATCAATAACCAAACGGCTGTGGAGTCATTGGATATCTCTACCAAGACAATGGCATTGTCGGCTGCTTACTTTGCGGATTTTGTAGTAAATATGACTATGGAATCGGACAAAATTTTCGTTCAAGTTGGTCCTTCTAATTTAAGGACTACTCAAGCCAATGCAATTCTAAACGGTTTGGAGATAATGAAAATGAGCAATCCTAGTAATAGCCTCGACGGAGAATTTGTCATATATTCTAGTGATTCCAAAAGATCGAATACTAAGAGACATGTCATGGTAGCAATTTTCGCTACGGTAGGAGGGTTAGCAGGATTATTGCTCATCGCAGCGTCCTGTTTTCTCTGTTTTGTTTGTTTCCGCAAGCCAAAGGTATTGGCGAAACAAAAATCTTTGTCATGGCTATCTTTTCCACACCAAGTTGGAATTTCAGAAACCAAAATATCAGCAGGTAGTTTTGCTTCAACGACACCTTCACGGACCTTGGGCCGCGTCTTCGCCTTCTCTGAGATTCGTGAAGCTACCAAGGACTTCGACGAGAGCTTGGTCATTGGCGTTGGTGGCTTTGGCAAAGTTTACAAAGGGGTGCTAGAAAATGAGGTTATGGTTGCTGTAAAGAGGGGAAACAGTAAATCTCAACAAGGACTTGTGGAGTTCAGGACAGAGATCGAGATGTTATCTAAGCTTCGCCACAGACACCTAGTTTCTCTAATTGGCTATTGTGAGGAGCTCAATGAGATGATCCTCGTATACGAATTCATGGCAGGTGGACCTCTTAGAAAACATTTGTACGGATCAGATATTCCTCATCTATCATGGAAACAAAGACTAGAAGTATGCATTGGAGCGGCAAAAGGATTGCATTATCTTCACACGGGGGCAGCCGAGTGCATCATCCACCGCGATGTAAAGACTACCAACATCTTGTTAGACGAAAACCTCACCGCAAAAGTGGCTGATTTTGGTCTATCAAAATTTGGTCCTGCATTGGATCAAACTCATGTGAGTACTGCTGTGAAAGGAAGTTTTGGTTACCTCGATCCAGAGTATTATCGTCGACAGCAACTCACAGAGAAGTCTGATGTCTATTCTTTTGGAGTAGTACTTATGGAGGTTCTATGTGCTCGGTCAGCAATCAATCCATCTCTTCCAAGAGAACAAGTAAACATTGCCGAATGGGCAATGCATTGGCAAAAAAAGGGCCAATTAGAGCAGATAATCGATCCTTATCTTGTCAGAAAAGTGAGCATTGATTCGCTTAGAAAATATGGTGAAACTGCTGAGAAGTGTTTGGCTGAGTACGGTTGTGAGAGGCCATCGATGGGAGATGTTCTTTGGAATCTTGAATATGCTCTTCACTTGCAAGAGGCTGCTACACAATCATTAGAGGACGAGAACAGCCATAACATACCGGATATACCTTACTCAATTCCACGTGTTGAGTCGGGACCAGCTGACGAAATTGACATTGTTAGCCATGGAGAATCTGATGTAACAACTTCATCTGGAGTGTTTTCTCAGCTAATGAATCCAAAGGGAAGATAAAGAAGAGGTATGTGATTGTAAAAGAAAGAAACTGTGGTTATAGTGTTCTTTTTTCATACTATATTAGTGGATTTATACCTTACATTATCAATCTTAGGATGAAGATTTCTTGATGCACTTTTAGGTATGGCTTGCACAGCTTACATTATGAATCAATTGTAGTAATGTTTTTATTGTAATTTCCATGTGATGCCTAGTTTTCTTTTTCAAGTTTCTTCAGTTTTGTGTTTTTTTTTTCTTTTCCTTCTTCTGGTCAGGGGCGGAGCTAGCACTCGGATTACGGGTTCCGCGAACCTAATAGCTTTGGTCCAAACCATGTATTTGTCTTAAGAAATCCATTGAATATGTACGAACTATTAATATATAATCCAATAACTTAAAATGGACTAGAATCTCGAACCCATAAACTTCAAATTCTGTCTCCGCTTCTGCTTCTGGTGCAAGAGAGGGAGCTCCTGTTCAGTGGCCAAGTTGAAGAGCCAGAATGATACCTATAATGATATTAAATACTATTGGAGCCAGAATGATACTTTTGGTATAATCAAATGGTATCCAAAACTTAATGGCCCGCCTAATCTAGATTCGTATTGCATAACAACAACACCAGGTCTGGGAGGGTAGTGTGTACGCAGGCCTCTAATTATGCATGTGCGACTCCCTGTAGTTCTCAAGATTCAAAATTAGTATTATAGTTTAAGGAGCCGTTTGGCCATGAGTTTTGCCAAAATAAATTTGGGATTTATTTTCAAAACTCATGTTTGACCATAAATTTTGTCTACATTTTGGCAAAATCCCAAATCCCAAAATCACCCCAATTGTTGATTTTGGGCTAAAATCCCAAAACTTGGGAATTATATACATGTTTTTCCAAAATAAAGTTGGGAAATATGTTTTGAAAACGTATGTCCAAACATATTTTCATCTTCAAATCAAATTTTACCCAATTCAAATTTTTCAAAATAAATTTGAAATTTATGGCCAAACGCTAGCTAAGTAACTTATGAATGTGGTAAACGTGTTTAATTGTAGAAGCCTTAAATTAATGTTCAGATCACGAATCTAATTTTTAAAAAGTGGCCAACATATGAATACAAGACCCTAAAGTGGCAACCAGATATAATAACACTGACGATACAGAAGAACAAAGGGTGATTTGCACCAAAAAATTGCAGAAGTATGACACTTTTTGGTATGGTGTTTAACTTTTGACCCTTTGCTTGTCTTATGAGTAAAACTTTAAAGTCAAAAGTTAAAAGTGTTTCCCATGGGACAAGCAAGGGGCAATACTTGTTAAACCGAAATTCTACCAATCTGGGCAAACAAGGATAAAAGTTCAAGATCATCCACTTTGAGGACTATTTCTGTACTTCACCCGATTTGTACCATAGGATCAACGACGTTGTTTAAAATTCATCCCTACTTAAGGAATTTATGTGAAAATAAACTCGGGACATAACTTGGTATACAAACCTTGTCGGATTAAAGAGGGTGTTTGGCTAAGTTTATAAGCTGGTCAAACTGGCTTATAAGCACTTTTTGGCTTATCTACACGTTTGGTAAAATTAAAAGTGCTCATAAATTAAGTGCTTATAAGCCAAAAATAAGTCAAAAGCCATAAGTTGGTCTCCCTCAACTTATCAAATTTCAGCTTATATGCACTTTAGGTTTGACCAAAATATTTACTATTCTATCCCTAAAATACTTCTTTTTAAAACAGAACTCTTCGTATACTCAGTTCTTCAGATGCTTATTATTAATTTCAGCACTTTTATTTAAACACGTAACTGTTTATTTTTTAAATCAGTTTCAGCACTTAAAAGTGCTTTTCAGCACTTAATGTTTATCAGTTATTCTAAATCAGCTAAGCCAAACGGGCTCTAACAAAACTTACCTTATTCGCAAGTCATGAGAGCATGGCATAACTTTGATACAAATTGTTTACAAGTTCTGCTATATGAACAAATTTTGCCTTATGCACAAGTCATGACGGACGCGCATAACTTTGGTACAAATTACTAACAAAGTTCTTGAATTATTTTGTAATATTTGGGGTCTTAAATTGAATAGACATAGTGGGTGTGTTTGGTATGAAAGAAACTATTTTCCAAAAAATATTTTTTAATTTTTTCATATTTGGTTGACTTAAATGTTTTCTCATTTTTCTCCGATTGGAGGAAAACATTTTTCCTATCAAGAGAAGGAAAAATATTTTCCAAAACTCTTGTTCAACCTTCCCCGTCCTATTACCCATCCCGACCACCACACCTACCTACCCACCCCATCCCACCCTCCACCTTAAATAAAAATATTATTAATAATATATTTTTATGTTATAGATAGAATTATTTTTTTCATTTCAACAAATGAGTATTTTCTTTTCATGATATAAAAAAGTAATTTTTTTTATTTTAACAAAAAAGTACTTTCTTTTCATGATATAGAAATAGTATGTTCTTTCGTTTCAACAAAATGACATAGCAAAAAGTATTTTCTTTCATTTCAACAAAAAAAGTATTTTCTTTTCATGATGTATAAAAAGTATTTTCTTTTATTTTAATAAAATGGGTACTTTATTTTTATGCTGTAGAAAAGTACTTTCTTTTTCAAACAAAAAATGAGTATTTTATTTTTAATTATGGAGCACAACTTTCAATATTATTTTTGTGTAAAAAAATAAAGCGGAACATTAGTTCATTTGGGTTTGTGTGAATTTTTAGAAGAATAATTAAATTCTTGAAGAAAATAAAGTCCTGAAAACGTTGGGTATTTGTGTGTAGGGGTGGGGGGATGGGGTGCGGGGGGGGGATAGCAAGGAAACATGGGGACTTGGGGGAAGGAGAGTGAGGAGAATAGCATTAAAAAAATATTTTCTACTTTCTAACCAAACACTAGAAAATATTTTCCGGAAAAAAAATTTCATTCAACAATCAAACAAGAAAAATAAGTGATAAAATCACTCATTTTCCATGAAAACATTCCTCCGTACCAAACACACCGTATATGTTAGTGAAAGAGAATACTCTCCCGAAAAGTCATATCTAAAGTTCTATAAATATAAAGACACCCAAAAGTTGTGTAAGAAGATTTGCAGGTATGCAGTGGTTCTGTTGTATCCTGAATGGACTTGCCCGTATTTTTCCAGAACAGCATACGCGCAATATCTCTTCAAGGAAAGTTGATTTCACGCCTGAATTTTTTTCTTGATTTCTTCTTTAATTCTAGCTTCTTATTTTTATCACTGCAAAAAAAATAAAAAAATCGTTGTATTATAATTGGGTAAATAGTCTGTGAACCAAACAACTTCTATAAGAGCTAAACTTTTATGTATTACATAGTAATATTTTTCATTATTAATTTAAATCCTTTTGAAATAGCGTAACTTTTTTTTCACTATTCACAATTTAATGATGTAGTAAGTTAAGTATAATTTTTTTTTAATATTATAATCGACAGTCATCATATACATAAATTTTCATCATTAAATCTTATTTTTACGCGGAATAATATACAAAAGTGTTAAAGAGAAATATATATTTTAACCGTTGTCAAAAATAATAGTCGATAAAGTGTATATAATATATTCAAAATATATACTATATTTTACATATTTTTTGACTAACAAATACAATTAATTTGAATCGTCCGACCAATTTCATATTTAGTCCGAAGTATTTTTATCGAAACGGAGGTAGTATATATTACTGCATGCTTCTTTAAAACCAGAAACTAATTTACAAATGGCCACTCAGCCACTCCTCTTTTCTCCAACTCTGCTCTACGACTCTGCATCAGCGTCAATTTCTTCTTTTTCTCCATATGGCTTTTCACAAATAGCACCATCTGCTAGCGCTACTCCATTTAACATTACCCATTTGGCCATTTTCGCAATTTCTTTCATTTTGTAGTTTAGAAAGTTCTTTTTGGCTTTGAATCATTTGTGTTAAGTTTCAATGGGACCCGTAAGAGGGTTAAAGAGGAACAAGAAGGCATACAAGGATGTTGACCAATATACCCCTGTTAATTCTATGTTATCTCAACCTTGTCCCTCATATTGGTGGGACGACGATTTCTCCAAAAGGATTTCTGGTACAACTTTTATACACTAAACTTTTGGAAATATTTTGTTCAGTGCATGTAGTTTCTTGATTTGTGCTGTTTCCTTCATGTTATGTCTGATATATGCTGCATTTTTGTTTTCTGTGTTTGGTTGGTGTTGCGTTTGTTTCGGATTCTTGTCGTCTCTTAGTGAAAATTTTGGACGAGGATCAACTTTGAGTTATATTAAATTGATTTCTGCTCTTTTATATTCTGGGTGGTTTTAGTGAGAGCTTGTTATCCCACGTTACAATTGGGGCGGAGGAGAGCATTGGCTACGGGTTCAGACGAATACAATGTATTAGAAAATTTGTAAAATATGTATAAATATATAATTGCAAATCCAATAACTAAGATGAGTTATGAATTCAATGATGAATTCAAATCTCATAAACTTTAAATCCTAGCTCCGCATTTGATCGCATTAGGTATAAAAAAATTTACATAAATTGGTGTATAACTTATTACATGATTATTTATGTAGAAATTTGAAAAGAAAATCAAATAATATAAAACTAATACTGTCAAACTTCTCTATAATATTCTCATTTGTTCCAAATATTTTTTGGCTGCTACAGTGAAGTGATGTTATTGATCACGTATTGTAAGATGTCATAAAAATTAGTACTCCAAACAAAACTTAACCGCTATAGTAAACTGTTGTTATAGAGGATGAGTTTTATAGAAAAGTTTGACAAAATTTTATACCATAATTATTTTTTAATATACCAAACCAAACACTCCTTATACTCGTTTAAGGGGAACAATTAATATTGAGATTATAATTAGTGGATTAAATAAATGACATGATTAATAATAGATATATTTTTATTAGTACATGTTTGGTTCATTTGATTAAAAAAGAGATATTTAACGTAAAATAAAAAAAATATGATTGGTTTTACACTAGATAAACTTGAATAATTTTTTATTTTCAATTTTAACCTTATTTTGTAAAGGACTTTGAGAAAAAAGCTTTGGAGAAGGTCATCTTTGTCACTTTATTGTTGTATCCCGGGATTGATAATCCCCTGATTGATATCTCACATATGTGTGGTATAAAAAATAATACCACAAGTAATGTATAAACAATCATATAATTCTTTATACCAAGATAAAAAATTCAATCAAACGCCAAATAAAATAATCTCATATTCAATCTCAGAATTATTATTCCTTGTCCTTATAGCCAAACGACCCTAAAGTTGTTTGATTCATAGCGAAGGATAGTAATTTAGGTATTGGTTATATCATAATTTTGGTATTAGTTTTACACCATATTTAATTTAATGTGGGATAACAACTTTGGAATAGCTAATCTTCGGACAACCAGTTTTTCTCCGAATCCGATAAGGGTTGTGGTGGAGTTGTAAGTACTCTTTCATCCTTAACTAAACGTCTCGGGTTCAAGCCCTTGAATATGAAGTCACTTTTGTTAAGGAGCACTTTACCCCTAATGTGGAACTTTCCGACGCGAATCCAAATTTAATCGTACCCCAATGCGGATATCTGATATCGGGTTGAAATAAAAAAAAAATGTAGTTTAGGAAGGCCAAGATAAAATTTGAAATAATGCTTATTCAACTTTCAATTTTATTTATTATAGAATCAAACACACATTTTATATTATAAATCATATATTTATTTTAAATCTAATGAATGAAATATTTTTAATTTGTATTATTATTATTTAATTCTCATATTATAATTTTCACATTATTATCCCTGTATAATTTGTTTTCTAACAAAATAAGTGCACCAATGTCTTTTAATGGAAACGGAGGCATATATAACTGCATGCTTCTTTAAGACTATAATCTAAAAATTTACAATTAGCCCCTCAGTCTCTCCTCTTTTCTCCACTCTCTGCTCTACGACTCTACATCAGCGTCACCTTTCTTCTTCTTCCTCTATAAGCTTTCACAAATAGCACCATCTGTTAGTATTCCTTCTTTCAACCATAGCCCATTTTCTCAAGTTCTTTTTTGGGTCTGTAGAAGAAAGTTTTTGGCTTTTAAATCAACTGGGTTTAAGTTTTAATGGGACCCATAAGGGGATTAAAGAGGAAGAAGAAGGCAGACAAAGATGTTGACCATTATACCCTTCTTCGTTCCCCGTTATCTCAACCTTGTCCTTCAGATTGGTGGGACGACTTTTCCAAAAGGATTTCTGGTACATAACTTTCAACATTTAGTTTTCTCAGAAATTAATATTTTTGTTTATGTGCATGTATGTACTTTCTTGATTTGTGCTGTTCTGTTCATGTTGTGTTTGATGCTGCATTTTTGTTCTGTTTGGTATTTGTTGTGTTTTGCAAATTTTGGACGAGGGTCAACTTTGAGTTATGTTGAATTGATTTCTGCTCTCTTTATATTCTGGGTATTTTCCTTTCTTTGGAGAGAAATGAAGGAAAAAGATGGGGAGTGTGTTGGATTGTGTGACCGTCGAGACGAGATGTTATTTACTTACTTATTCAACATGTGGAGATTGATTCTTTTATTTATTTTTGGTTAAACACATGAAAATACGTTTGTGTTTGTTGAATGGTGACAATGAGACTTGAATCCAAGATCTCTTTGCTGTGTGATCCTTATTCTAAAAGCTTAAAGCTAATATTTTTATTTATTTATTTATTTTGGATGTAGCATGTAATTATGGGGTTCAACCGAACGCAATATTTTAGACATGTAACAAAGCTATTTATGTAAAAGATACTAAATTTCGACAAATATTAAATTTTGAATCCATAATTTCGAAGGTGTAATGGATTCAGTAGTAAAAACTTAACGATTGAACCAATTGAGTGTAAATCGTGGAGCTTGAAGCAATGTAGAAGAAGGAACAAGGGTTTGTCTTTTGTAAGTAACTGATCAAAATGTTACAGAAGTCAGGATTAATGTGAGTTTGACTTTTCTTAATGACATAATAAGGTGCTAAGTGTTAGCAAATTTTGGGAGACATGCACTAATGATGATTGGTTTTGCATTTACTTTTAGTCTTTTACCATTAGTACCATTGTCATAGCTCAAATCCATGGCATGTATTGTCTGCTTTGGTCCAACAGAGCTCATGACTTTGTTCTTTATGCCACATCAAGTCCAAAAGTGTGCATACCGGGTGAACCTGTGCTTTGTTTTATGGTACTTCACTTTCTTCTCCCTTTCGGATGTAGTATTTACCTAAGGTCTTATGCACCTATTCTTCGGAAGCTTGCCAGCCTAGAACCTCGCTAATTCCGTTCCTTGACCTGCACTCATCAGATCACCCTCTGTCATGGGCATCACAACAATTCACTATGCTCCCGATAAACTTTCCATTTCCTTCCAATTGTTTAGCTTAGTAAAACTTGTTGCAGCTTATTCTCAGTTGTTATTTATTCGGGCTTGAAGAACAGACTGCATCATATCCTGATACCATTAGAGTTATTTAGTTTGCAGCGTGCCGCGCACATGAGCATCTCTGAGAACGTCTTTATAAAAATAAAAATAAAAAGATGCTCTGAAAATGTATTTAGTTCTGTTTTCCTTGAAAAATGAAGGGAAAAATTAGATCAAGAAGATCGAAACGAGGGAACAAAACTGGCATTATAAACGAAGTAGCTTCCCTTCCCTTCTGTTACACCTGAACCATGTTTTAAGGATGGAGCTGAACTGCTGAAGAAGTACAAATCAATTCACCAAAATATCCTGCAATGGTTAATTAAAGTTCAAATCTAGTCAACCTGTCTAAGTGATTTTTGGTCCTATGGTTCTCGGCCGGTAGGGCCTTTTGTCTAGTAACTTTACACTGGAACATGCATCTGACTGAAAGTGGAATCAGTTTTTGGTCTTCCCCTTCTCTCAATCGCACTGACAGAGAAATGCATACTTATAAATGAGTACATATTGTTGTTTCTGGTGTCAATGCTTAGGTAAAGATTACCTACATAGGTTTGGCTTTACAAATGAGTAGAGTGCTGGAGATGTTCTCTGCAAAGTAAGATCTATCAAATGATATGATGTTAATTTCTTTAGGCAATAGCCTCTTCAACAGACTGTTGTAAGCTTGAGCTTAGGTGTATCAAAACTGTGAACTCAAAAGCTGTGCTTATTGATATGTTTGAAGTGTTGTGCTGCTTGATTTCTTTCTTCTGACGAGCAGTTTAATTCAGAACCGCTTTCTTTTACTTTAACCCCTTCATTTAAATGCTCAACTCTTCTTAATAGCTTAATAAGCTTGAGGATGAGCTTCCAAGCAGATACTTTTATGTTTACATGTGCTTGAGATATTTCTGCCAGACTGAACTATGATTTTGAAGAGGCTATAATAGTTCGTATGGTCTTTGATTCTGCAATGATAGCTTTTTAATGAGTGAAGATTTGTGAAGAAGAAAGTACTGAGTTCACTAGGGATGAAGAAATGGAAAGGAGACTAAAGGATGGAACAAAAGGGAGGACATTGAATTACGACTTGCAAACTTTTAATAGTTAGTTGGAATGCAAGCCTCAAGGGCAAAAAAGTTGACATATTACATACTCGTTAAAGGGTTCAATCTCAAAGGCATTGTTAACTTTTAGGAGGATAGTTCATTTCTTAGCCTTAAAGTCTTCTTTTGAAATTTCATCCGAATAGCTGAACCAAACGATCGTTATAGAGTTCTAGTCAGCTTCCAATATTTAACTATACCAGGTTGGTTCAGCTATTGGGTTGAAATTTTCAAAAGAAGACTTTCGGTATTGAGGCTAAGCAACAGGAACTAATGCTATGCTAGTGCACAGCTTAAGACTGTTGCTGCGTAAGTTTATGGACTAGTGATTTCTTTTGACTGTTTTAATCTAGCTTTGAGAACTGAAGTGAATATGGTATTTGCTTTAGATTCCGAACAATGCAATTAAGTTTGTTATATAGCAAAGAGGTAGCCATTTAGGGAGAGATTGTGGATACATGAACGTGAAAGTGCTACAAGAAATTTTCAAATACTGCACAAAGTGATGGTTATGTGTATCCTTAGCTCCTAAACTTCTGCTCTTCCAATATATAAATTATAATAGTTTTTGAAGAGAATTGTCGTCCTGTTGTAAAACAGTTTCAGGAAAAAGGCCTAAAACTTGGACCTCTTTCTTGCTGGTTGAGTTCCTAGTTAGTACTAGGTTTGGAAAAAGATGGAGTTCTTCTATCTTTATAATGAGAAAATATTCATCAGTTTAATGGCCTGTTTGCAGCAATGAAATATGACCCTCTTTCTGTTTGTCGCTTCTCAGGGACTTCAGTAAAGAAGGGAAATTCAGTTACATTTGAATCGCTGTTCAAACTTTCAAGGAAGACATTTAACTACATCTGTTCACTTGTGAAAGAAGAGATGATGGCAAAACCAACGAACTTAACTGATCTCAGCGGCAAGTTTTTGTCTCTAGATGACCGAGTTGCTGTTGCTTTGAGAAGGCTTAGTTCAGGCGACTCACTTTCAAGTGTCGGTGAATCTCTTGGAATAAACCAGTCAACTGTCTCTCAAATAACTTGGCGATTCGTGGAAGCCATGGAACACAGAGGCCTTCACCATATCCATTGGCCTTCAAATCAAGAAGATATGAAAAACATAAAATCGAAATTTGAAAATATCCAAGGCCTTCCCAATTGTTGTGGTGCCATTGACACCACACATATCATGTTTTGCCTATCGACAGACGTCCCTTCAAGTAAAATCTGGTCCGATTTGGAAAAAAATCACAGTATGCTTTTACAAGCAATTGTTGACCCTGACATGAGATTCCTTGATGTTGTCGCTGGTTGGCCTGGAAGTCTAAGCGACTCGGAGGTGCTCAAAAGCTCAAGAATTTTCACACTCACAGAAGAAGGAAAAAGGCTAAGTGGAAACAAAATTAAGCTCTCAGATGACACAGAACTGAGAGAATACATCGTTGGAGACTCGGGATTTCCCCTTTTGCCATGGCTTCTTACTCCTTATGTTGGGCGCGGACTATCTGATTATGAAGCTGATTACAATAAGCGACATTTTGCAATGAGGAAAGTAGCACAGAGAGCTTTAGCCAGGTTAAAAGATAAATGGAAAATAATACAAGGAGTAATGTGGAGGCCTGATAAGCATAAGTTACCACGGATTATTCTTGTATGCTGCTTGCTACACAATATTGTCATCGATTTAAACGATGGAGTTGACGACAAAGTGCCATTAACTCATCATCATGATCCTGATTATGGGCAACAAGTTGGTGATTCTACTGATAAATCTTCTTCAATTCAAAGAGAGAAACTTGCTCTCTACTTAGCTAACAAGCTGCAATCTTAACTATGTCCTAGGTTGTTCTTCTTACTAGTGAGATATGCTCAACCATTCTTTGTAGTTCCAAAAGCTGGCAAAATTAGTCAGTTTATGATCCCATGTAGTTTTATGTCAAGTGAAAGTACCATCTTGTGAAAAGACACCAACTATTAACAACTGTGAATTTTCATGATGTTAGTTATACTGCCCAAATTAATACAAATCCTCTGTATCCATTTTGATTTATAAGATTGGGTATTAATCTTTCCAAAGGAGAACTTTCTAAAAACCATTATATTTAGCTAGTGTTTGGCCATAGATTCCCAAATTTATTTTGAAAAATCTGATTTGGGTGAAGTTTGGTTTGAAGATGAAAATGTGTTTGGACATACGTTTTCAAAACATATTTCTCAACTTTATTATGGAAAAACATGTATATAATTCCCAAGTTTTGGGATTTTGGCCCAAAATTAGCAATTGGGGTGATTTTGGGATTTTGCCAAAATGTGGGCAAAATTTATGGCCAAACATAAGTTTGCCAAATAAATCCCAAATTTATTTTGGCAAAACTCATGGCCAAACGGGTCCTTAGATTATAAGTATTAGATTGGGGGGGGGGGGAGGGTCAAATGGATGGGTTGGGTTGATTTGAGTGGGTCAAAATGGCTAAGTCAATAAAGGGCGGGTTATTGACCCGCCCAAAAGTTAGGCCAAGTTGGGCTAAAATTTGAGTCATAACCCAACCCGCCCAACTCTTACTAAACTTTAATTAATGTGTATTGTTTTCTTATCCGTTGTTAATAATCAAATAAGACTTTTTTTTCTTTTGTTATGGTCATGTTTAACATATAAAAAAGAAGTTTTTTAAAGATATTTTAGCAAAGTTACTCAGGGAGAAATTCAAAAATACCCAAATTTACAAGCGGTCATTTAAAAATAGCTACAGTTTCAAAAGTAATCGAAATTTAGCCACTTTTCATGTAAAGATAAATCTGAACGAAAACACTAATCAAAATCCGGAAAATACTCCAGCATAATATACTCGAATTCCAGTATAATATATATATTGGAGTTCCAACATAAGTACGTTGGAACTCCAGTATATTATACGGGAGTTATAATATATCGGTCTAGTATAATATGCTGGAAGTTCATACACAAGTGCTCCAATCTCCAGTATATTATGTTGGAACTTTCCGCGTGTTGGAGTTCTAGCATAATATGCTGGAAGTTCATACACAAGTGCACCGATCTCCAGTATATTATGCTGGAATTTTTCGTGTTGCAGTAAAATAGTGACTATTTTTCAATGACTTTGCAAACGCTGGCTATTTTTGAATAAACAGTCCAAAAACTGGCTAGCCCGTGCAATTTTTACAGTTACCATAGATCAATTTGGGCTAAAAATCTGCCAAACTTTAGATGGCTGAAACGGTTGGGTCAAAATGGATTGCGTTCAACAAATAAGCGGGTCAATGACCAGCCTAGCCTTGACCAGGTCAAATAGATTTGGGTTCAAATTGTCACCCCTAGACTATTAGATAGAGTATAAGTCTTGGTGTGTGCATTTGCTTTGTTTTGTTCGCTTTGAGTTATTTTGATTTCGTATGTAAATAGGCAAACCAATGACCAATAGAAATAGGATTTTGGCATGGTATAACAACTTACCTACATAATTAGCACTTAAAAGCCCTAGTTATAGATATTGGCATCAGATAGCCAATAAATGTATATCACAATAATATGGAAATCATAATTTTATTTTACTTTTTTTGTGTATATTAAAATATATTAAAATTCTATTTTTCTTCTTTGTATATCTAAAATATGAAATTATAAATATAGTTGTTTAAGTTTTATTGTTGTCTCTATGCCAAAGCATATCCAAGTGTATCACAAAAATAATTCTATTGTTTGTATATCATAATGTATAACACATCAAATAATGTGTATATCAAAATATATATTAAAACTTTATTTTTCTTTTTTGTGTATATCAAAATGTATATCAAATTTTTTACCAAAAATTTATTTTTCTTCTTTGTATATCTCAGTGTATAACACATAATTTCTTATAGATTCACACAAATATAGATAGTAGAAATACATTAATATACAAGATGAGAATTAGGACTACTTTTTCAATCAAAAACAGCTTTGTAAAGGAGTTTGAGAAAAAAACTTTGGAGAGGGTCATCTTTGTCACTTTATTATTGTATTCCGGGATTGATATAGTCCCCTGGTTGATATCTCACATGTGTGTGGTATAAAAAATAATACCACAACTAATGTATAAACAATCATATAATTCTTTATACCGAGATAAAAAAAATTCAATCAAATGCCAAGTAAAATAATCTCATATTTTATCTCAGAATTATTATCCCTGGTCCTTATAGCCAAACGAACCTAAAGTTGTTTGTTTCATAGCAAAATGCTAGTAATTTGGGATTAGTTATACTATAATTTTGATATTAGTTTTATACCATATTTAATGTGGGATAACAACTTTGGAATAGCTAATCTCGGGGCAACCGATTTTTCTCCAAATCCGACAAGGGTTGTGGTGGAGTTGTAAGTACTCCTTCATCCTTAACTAGACGTCTCGGGTTCAAGTCCTTGGATATGGAGTCACTTTTGTTAGATAGCATTTTATCCTCAATGTGGGACTTTCCGGTGCAAATCCAAATTTATTCGGACTCTAATGCGGATATCCTATATCGGGTTAAGTACTTTAGGAAGGCCAATGCATATCCAGAGTATCCAAGTGTATAACAAAAAATAATTCTATTGTTTGTATATCACAATGTATAACACATCAAATAACGTGTATACCAAAATGTATTACAACTTTATTTTTCTTTTTTGTGTATATCAATTTTTTCGGCTAAATACATAAATTGCTCATTCAAGTTGTCCACAACGGTCATTTGAACACCTTAACTTGTTATGTGACCAGATAGACACATCTGCTTGGTAGAAGTATATTCTCTTAAACCCCTTACGCTGACATGGAAAATATTGTGCGTTACACTTACATCTAAGCGCGTGAAAATCTTTAATATTAGGCTTATCTTTTTTCGGGGGTTTGGATAAAAACACAAAAACTGAATTGGGGGTTTGGATTTTCATTCAACCTTTGCAAGATCTGATTTTCAATATCCGTTCAATAATTTTCTGATCGACGAGACTATCATCGACAACAAAAAACATGAACTTCATCAGAATCAAAAGACGGGCACAAATTATCAAACTCCTCCATCTTCTCCGCCCTCCACCGCCGCAAAAATACTCCATTCCTCGCCATGACTAAAATATACTTCGGAAGAAGTGAAAAAAAAAATTCTAGGGAGAAGAAGTGAGAAAACTGTGCTCTTTATTCATATTATACAAAAGGGGTGTTGGAATGTTAGTAAAATGTCTTCTTCATATACGAACTACGATATCTTTTACTTTCTCTCTATATATATGAAAAAGAACAGAGTGTTTAAAATCAAATCCGGTGAAATCTGGTGAATCCAATTTTCACTCAATTTCATGGGTGAAAATTACCGGAAATCACTGATCACCACTCAATTTCATTCAATTTTATGTGGGATTTTGTCATCCAATTTCTTGGAAGGTGCTAGGAAATCAGTGTGAGGGGTTATTTGGGGGAAGGGGTGGGAGGCGAGAGGGGTATGGGCAATAAAATTAAAAAGTATGGAGCTCAATTGTTCTAATGTGAAATTTTTCCTTTTTTAATGTATTTAGTTTATATTTATCAAAAAATTTATTATAAATTACACATGTCATTCTTTAATTGGTTCATTTGACATATCACTGGTGAGTGCAACTCACACATATAGTCTGCCAGACTCGGGTGTTCACGAGATACATTTAATAGCCACTTGAAATGTTAAAATGAAAAAGAAATCAGTTAAGGTGTTCAAATGACCGTTATGAACAACTTGGAGGGACTGTTTATGTATTTTGCCATTTTTTATATCAAAACATATATTAATTTTTTTTTTTGTATATCTCAGTGTATAACACATAATTTCTTATGGATTCACACAAATATAGATGGTAGAAATACATTAATATACAAGATGAGAATTAGGACTATTTTTTCAATCAAAAACGAAAGAAAAACGCGGAGGAAAAAAGAAGAAGAGAGGATAAATCTACCCATCGAAAAAGATTGACCCCAAATGTATGATACATGTGCATATACGTGTAAGTATATATCTCCATTTTTTAATAACAAAAAATAATTCTGCATTTTGTTTGTTTGCAATCTGATTTGTCTATTCAATAATGAATTTCAAGTTCATAGCAAAAAGATTGATGAGAGAGTGTTTTTGAAATTGCAGTCGTCGAAGGAGGTTAGCGTTTGGTGCTCTTTTTTTCGTGCGGAAACCAGATGCAATTGAGTCATGGGAGAGAATAAATTGAGAAGTAGGGTTTTCTAAAATTTGTCTGTATAATTCTTCTTTTTTTTTTTTGGAAATTTTACCTCCTATAGAAAATATTTACACCTTATTTTTTATTTTAAATAAATATCTTTTTAAAAAATTATTTTCTATAACTACCTTTTAGGTTTTATAGCAAATTATTTATTTATGGTCACTTCCTATCTTTAAGCCTTTAAATACGTTGTCAAATATTTTTCTCTCTCCTACTTTCTATTCTTTCTCTCACACTAACACCGTATATTATACAACTTTGCTAAATCCACGATGTCTCTCCACTATCTCTCTCCCAACCTAGTATCTTCCTTACGAATACAACCACCATTATCAACTGGGAATGTAGTCTTGTAACATACTGGCGACCTCCTTGAAATGCCAGAGATAGAGTAAAGATCGAGCTTTTAACTCGAGTGCTAACTCAAAACGAGGGGATAGAGAAAGTGCAGCGTCGAGAAGGTTAACGGTCGAAGCAATCTCGTTGGGCTCTTGTGTTGCTTCTTCTACAGAGCTCTGACGCACACAAAAATGCCTTGATGAAAATATTGAGCGAAGCTTATATGCCCAGCAACATAACTGGGGGCGAAATGGAAAATATGGTAGGACAAATACTGGAAAGCCACAAAATCACCTTCCACGAAGATGAACTGCCACCGGAAGGACTGAGTCACAACATGGCCCTACATATCACCGTGCAATGCGAGGATTACTTCATCACTAGAGTCTTGATCGATGGAGGCTCCAACCTCAACATCTGTCCATTGATAACTCTCAGAACATTGGGAAAGAGCCTGCACGAGATCAAAGATGGGTCCATCAATGTCAAAGCCTTCGATGGGTCCCAAAGGTATACTATCGGAGAGATCAGCCTATGCTTGCAAATGGGGCCAACTTGGTTCGACGTTGACTTTCAAGTGATAGATGTCCCAGCATCCTACAATTTGTTGTTGGAACGACCATGGATCCATGCCGCTGGAGCTGTAGCATCGACCCTGCATCAGGCAGGGAAGTTCGAATGGAATCACCAAGAGGTGATCATTCATGGCGATGGTAGCAACCCCATATATAGTCGCCAGACCATCCCGATGATTGGAGGCAGAAGGAGAATAGGCGGAGAAACCTACCATCACATTGAAAGAGTCAACGTTGTAGACAAAGATAAATAGTGGGATAACAAGATTGAAAGTTGCATCTTTGATGTATTTTGTCGACAATCTGTAAAAAAAATGTTAGTAATTATTAAAACATGAATATATATGTATTCAAATATATCCGCAGTATGTATTCATATGTATTCAAAATATATATGCAATATGTATTCAACAGTTTACTAAAAATAATCCTTTAGTAAACTATGGAATGTATTCATCAGATGTATATATGCATTCAAATATATCTACAATATGTATTCATATGTATTGCACTATATATTAAGCATTGTGTATTCAGCAGATTGTAGTGTATATATACTGAAGTTTATATTCATATGTATTCAAATATATCTACAGTATGTATTCATATGTATTCCATTATATATTAAGCATTATGTATTCATATGTATTCAGTAGATTGTAGTGTATATATACTGCAGTTTGTATTCATATGTATTCAAACATATTTACAGTATGTATGGTTAACTTGCCATATGTAAAATTGAATTATACCGATTGTTGTATATAATTGTATGAATTTTGAATTTTATTTAGTAAATAGAACTTCCACGAATGATAGCAACAAAGAAAGGCAAAATTGAATTTCTAGAGATTACTTTATTTTGGAGTATTTTCGGCTGAGAATATTCTATAACTAGAAATACAAATTATGCATGTTATAATTGAGTTAGTTGAGTTATATTAGGAGTCCATCGCGTTAATTGATTCACTTACCGTTTTTAAACAGCTGAAAGGACCCTTTTTTCCGCAAATTTACTGTATTCACGAATACAGCTCGCGAATACAATCGAATACATTCTCTGTTTAGCTGGACTCCCTTGTTTTCCGTCTAGTTTTGCTACTATATTCATGAATACAGTAGCAAAATTACATCGAATACAGTCTATAACAACTGAAAACATAGCTATAGGAAGTAATTTAGTAAATAATAGCTATAGCAAGCTAATAACTCCTAAACAATAGTGGTTTGTGAAAATTTCTCCTTTTTTTGGGCTGTTTTTGCCAAACCTAATCTAAAGCTAAAAATTTGCCAATTCATATTATATGTTGTCATACTGTGCCAATTAGGTGGAGTCGTGTTTAATAATTTTTCGTAAAAATTGCACGGGGCGCCTTATTTGATCGCCTCCATTTAACCTATACCCATTTTTTTTAAACTTTTAACTTGTGCCCACTTTTTAAACAACCTCAGCTCCATTTCTCCTCCTTCTTCTCCTCAAAGTTATATCCGCCTCTTCTTTCTCAAACTTCTCCTTCTCCCTTTTCTACAAAAGTAAGGTATCAAACAGATCGCATGAGGTTATAGATAATCCTTAATAAAAAGGACTAAGAGATAGCAACAAAG
Source organism: Nicotiana tabacum (assembly GCF_000715075.1). Lineage (NCBI taxonomy): Eukaryota > Viridiplantae > Streptophyta > Magnoliopsida > Solanales > Solanaceae > Nicotiana > Nicotiana tabacum. The sequence goes on along the minus strand of NC_134090.1, from coordinate 155,966,549 downwards.
ATCCGAGTTGATATACAGTGTTGCACCATTTCTAGCTAGAGAATGATACACGAGATATTTGCAGTAGTTGTGTTAGTTGGATATGAGACGAAGGAGATTGCAGATTATGCTATGAAGCTTTTCTCTAGTTCAGTGGCACTCTACAGTAGAACATAAAATTCTGCTATTTTGTAACGACCCGACCGGTCGCTTTGAGCTTTTGCATTTCACCCGCCAGTTCTCGGGCATGACTTGCCCCGTGTGGTGTATTATAACTTATGTAAATCATTTGTGTTGGGCTTCAGGTTAATCAGAATGAATTTGGAAGAACAGTCTCAGTTGAAAGCTTAAAATTTGAAAGGTTTGACCAGAATTTGACTTATGTATATTTGATCTCGGATGAGAATTTTTATGATTTGGTTAGCTCTGTTAGGTGATGTGGGACTTAGGAACGTGATCGGAATGCATTTTGGAAGTCCGTGGAAGGTTTAGGCTTAGATTGGCGAAATAGAGATTTCGGCGATTTCCGGTTGATAGGTGAGATTTTAATATAAAGGTCGGAATGAAATTTCGAGAGTTGTAGTAGCTTTGTTGTATCTTTTGGGATGTGTGTGAAAAATTTCAGGTCATTCGGACGAGATTTGATAGATCTTTTGATCGAAAGCATAATTTAAGAGTTCTTGGAGTTCTTAGGCTTGAATCCTATGTTAAATTGGTGATTTGATGTTGTTGTAAGCGTTCCGAAGTGTTGAACAAGTTTGGAAGATATCATGTGATGTGTTGGTACAATTAGTTTGAAGTTTTGGGGGTCCCGGATAGGTTCCAAGATGTTTTAGGCCGAAAATCATAGCTGTAGCAGGTCCAGGAGGGTTGCAGGCCCCGGAACTCACCCACGTGGTCCGCACAAAAATGAGTGCGCCCGCAGTGAGTGCTGTGTGGACCGCACAAAAGCAGGCGCAACCGTGGTAGGTGTCGCGCGGACCGCACAAAAGGGGGCGCGCGGCCGCGGTGAAGAACCTTCCTGCTGGTCCAACTTTGGAAGCTCATGTCTTTTGATATACAAGGAATTTTGAGGTAATTCAAAAACGAAAGTTGTATCCCTTCGTGTCTAGTTTCTAGAAATGTAAAGATATCACAATTTGGACATCTGTAGTAAAAGTTATGGTCAAAATACTAAAGCCTATCACTGCAGAGGGAGGTGTAAGCACGTGATTTTTACCCAATATGAGAATTACTCCCAAAAAATTCAAAAATAAAATGATTTTTCTTTGATGTGCAATTTAGTGATATTTTGAATAATTATTTGTATTTGTCTGTGCATGTTTATTTGCTAAATTAATAAAAAATACAAAAATATGTCGCATTTTGTATGTAGGATTTAATTCTACAATTGTTAGTGATTAAATTTGTTTTACAAAAATTAAAAATTACAAAAATAGGCATCGTTTGCATTTTTAGCATTTAATGTCCAAATATACAATTTTATGCTTAATTAATACTTAATTGTGCGTTAATTATTATTGAGAGTTAATTTACGCTTTTATAACTTAATTTAGTTCTTAATAATAGTTTAAGTATTTTTATAATTTAGTTTTAGAGAAATAAAAGAAGAAAAGAGAGCGAAAATATAAAGAAAGTCGGAATTGGGCCTCTTCTTCAATTTCAAGCCATAGGCCCAAAAAATGGCCCAATCTTCCCTACGACCCAGTCCATTTCGAACTGGGTCGACCCAGTCCATAACCCAACATCCTATTATCTTACAAACAACACAAAACAAAAAAAAAGAGAAAAAAAACCCTAAAAAGACCTAACCAATCCGCCCCCCCCCCTTTCTTCTCTTTCTCTCTTTTCATCATCTTCCCCAAGCTAAAAAAAACACAACCATGGCTGCCCCCCCTTTACACCCCAACCATGGCTTCCCCTCCATCTTCACGTCTTCATATTTTCCGTCGACGTCGTCCATGGTTTCTCCGTTGCTTCATCTTCTTCGTCAAACCTCCGTTGTGCGCACTGCTGCCCGTTTCTGCTCCCCGCTGCTTCTGCCGGTGCGTCGTCTTCCCGTCATCCTCCTCGACGGACTGCCGCTGCCATGGTCGACCAGCTGCTGCTGCTTCTGTCTCAACCAAACAACCAAACGAACACAGCCATGGACGAGCTTCGACGTCGACCATGTCGTCGTCCATGGCTGTCCGCGCTGTGCTGCTGCCTGTCGCCGCCGCCGCTGCTGCCTGTCGCCGCCGCTGCTGCTGCCTTGACGTCGTGCTGCTGCTGCTCGTCGCAGCAGGTGTTGGACGGACTGCTGCTGCTGCTCGTCGCGGCAGTAGCTACGGGCTGCTTCATCTTCTCTTCGTCTTCGTCGTCATTTGTTCGAGCTTTGGTCGAGGCTCGGACAGATTTGTTTACAATCAAAGTTCTTCGTTGATTCATCTCCGGTTAGTTGTTTTTGAGTTTTATTTTGTCCATATTTCGTTTTTATATTTCTAAAAGTTAAAATCGTTAAATATTTGATTCTTGTTTTGTTCGTTGTTTATCGTTGAAATCATTTTTTCTAGTTTGTTCATGTTCATGTGCTTTGTTAAAATTAATTTTCAGATTTCAAAATAGAAGTTTAATTAGTTGTTTTCATATTCATTTCATGTTTGTATTATTGTTTAAGTGAATATTTGTTAGTTTGTTGTTTGTTAGATTCAAATTGAAATTTAATTAACTATTTCTTCAATTTGTTTCATGTGTTTATGTATTGTTAGAAATTGTTAGTATTGTTAAGTTCAAGTTTAAGTTCATAATTGTTTCTTCGTCGATCTTGTTATTTGTTTAAAGAATTTAGTTGTGTTAAAGGAATATATTGATTTAATCGTTTAATCCGTCATGTTTGTTGTGTTAAAATAGATTCATTCATGTTCATGTTTGGATGATCTTGAATCCGAATTTTGTATAGTTTGATTTCTTGTTTACCATTTATGATTATTTCTTGAATTGTTCTCATAATCTTGTTTAAAGTTTAATATAAGAATTGTTTGTTGTAATGTTGTTAGAGTTGATTTTAAGTTCAATATTATTGAATTTAGGAATCTAAATATACTTGTTTGATTGTTGTTGTTGTTTAAATCCGAAAAATAGGTTTGTTGTTGCCAAAAATATTGTTCAATCAAATTTTAGTTGTTCTTGGTTGTTCAATTTGTGTTCATGTGATTTGTTGTTGAAATGTTGTTAAAATCATGTTCATGTGATATTGTTGTTATGATGTTCATCCGTGTTCATATTGTTGTTTGAACATTGTTAGAAATTGATCATATTGTCTATATTTTGGTTAAGTTTGATTAATTGATGTGTTATAGCTGATGGGTAGTTTGGTAAATTTGTAATACGTTCAGGGGTAGTTTGGTAATTTCAGTAAGGTCGGAAGGGGTAGTTTAGGAATTGTACATTTTGTAATTGTTTATTTGAAGCATGGGGGACAAAATGAAATGGGGTGGGTTGTGATATGATTATTTAATATAAAGGGGGGACAAGATTTAATTTAAAGGGGAATCTTGCATTATTTTAAATGAAGCATGGGGGACAAAATGAAATGGGGTGGTGTGATATGTTTATTTAATGTAATGGGGATGAGTGGAAAGATAATGGGTTGGGTAGAGAAAAAGTATGAATTTTAACTAATTGAAAGGTTTATGAGATGGGCTATAAAAGAGAAGTCTTGAAATCAGATAGAGGTGACACAGACAGAAAAAAGAGAGATTAGAGAAAAAAAGGAGCTGAACATTTATTCCGAAAAAACATTGAAACTCTCAAGAAAAGAAAAACATACAAAGAAAAAATAAAAAAAAAAGTTGAAAATTAGAAGAGAAAGTAGTACACACCTGATAAATATTCTGGTATACAGGTGTAGAAATTAAGGGTTAAAGATTAACTAGCCTTTCAAAAATCTGAAAATTTCCCTTGGTTTCTGTCCGTTATTTTCGGCATTCCTGGATTTTATTTTGAATTTTTCAAAGCTGTCACTGGGATTTTCGTTGACTGGTTATTGCTGGTTATTATTGCTGTTGCTGTGTTACGTATTACGTTGCTGACTTTCTTCTTCTTATATTGACAATATCAGGTACACAACTGTAATTTTGGCATTTTGTAAGCTGAAATGAAGAATGGAGTGTTAAATTTTTAATTTAGTTTAATTTAATTTTTTGTATTGTATTTAGGTTATTCATGTATTATTATTCTGTAAATCACTGTCATTTGGCATAACTAGGCATATTATAGCGACATATTAAATAACGCCTTAACCAGATTATTAGGAAATATATTTAAGCCTGATTATTAATTAAAACTGTTTAATAATAAAAATAGAAGAAATAACGTAAAAATGGCGTTATTGAATCAGTTTGGCAAAAATTAACTAAGTTCCTTATTCATAAGGTTTTTCGTCAACGATAAGTTAATCGGAATCATGTAGTCAATTTCAGTTAAAACATGAATTAGTTTGCGAACAAGTATTAGGACATGATGTGAATTAAAACAAAGTTAGTTAAGGTTAAATTGTTTAAATTTTTTAGAAATATGGTTTAGTAATCAAGTTTTTTTTTCTTTCAATTTTCAGTATTTGTAAATAATTAGTTTCAATAAGCTTAAGCCTTACTAACAATTTGAATTTTAATCCAACTATGGGATAATTAGTTTTTTTTTTTTTTATTTTATTTTTCGACAATTCCATGTTGTATTTATGATTATAATTTTTATTACTTTCTGTTAATATTTGTTTTTCTCTTCTATTTAATATGTTATTTTCAAGAATGTAGATATTGATTTTATATTTATAGACAAACTTAGTAATAATAAAAAGGTAGTCATTAAAGGATATTCTTAAAATAAGGAAGGATTTCGCTAAAAATAAATAGATGTAAATAATACAAATTTACAGGATTCTCCAATCTCATTTATTTATTTAATTATTTTAAAAAAAAATTACTTAGAATTTGGGATGGATTGTTTAGTGAATTTCACTTCCTTCCCCAAAGATAATGACGCGCAAGACTCTTTAGGCGCGATTTGATTAATTTTACCTTCTTAAACTCGGATGCGCATTTCATGCGACCCAAATCTAAATCCTAAAACATTGAATAAAAATGTGTTCCGGATTGCGGGTGCATTTCATGTGACGTAATCCAAAGACATGTTTTAAACGATGTTCACAATTTTATTTTATTTTAAAAAAAAAAAATTAATAATAAAGTGGTAAAAAGTTAAGATTGGCACATCGGTTCATAATTGTATTAAAATCAGATAAATAAGTTAAATATGACAATTGAGCGACCGTGCTAGAACCACGGAACTCGGGAATGCCTAACACCTTCCCCCGGGTTAACAGAATTCCTTATCCGGATTTCTGGTACGCAGACTGTAACATGGAGTCATTCTTTTCCTCGATTCGGGATTAAAATTGGTGACTTGGGACACCCTAAATCTCCCAAGTGGCGACTCTGAAATAAATAAACCAATCCCGTTTCGATTGTCCTTTAATTGGAAAAACTCCCTTGCACCCTCGCGGGTGCGGAAAAAGGAGGTGTGACAGCTCTGGCGACTCTGCTGGGGAACGAGGACCCAGAATCTCTGGTTCAGGGTTCAGAATTCGAGCTTGGAATAATTGTTGTATTTGGCTTCGTTTGATTTTGTTACATGATCTGTGCTTAATGTGCTAATTAACTGCTTTTACCGCTTTGATCTTATGTGAACTGTATATAAGCTGTGCTGAAACCCATCTCCTCTCTGAGTCTTCTAAATCATGAAGAAGGGTGCACTTCGTGTGACTTCTTTTCTGTATAGTGTCTAAATTCCCAATTTAGAACGAGGTTGGATAAGTTGCAAAGCCGGTGAAACTTCTGTATTCCCGGTACGCTGCCTCCCCCTCGGCTCGAGCTGTCCGCTCGGGTAAGCCAGGTCTAGAACAAACACCCAAGTTCTGAACCTAGAATAACTCAGTTTCATGCCGGATCCCTAATAGGAACGCTTATTTGCATCATGTGCATTTTGACTTAGGGGACTCAACACAGGGGTTGAGTCCGTCTAGGGCTAGCAACCTGAAATAAAGACCATCCTGATGCATCTTATTTGTTTTATGTGCATTTATTTGCTCGGTCTTGCATGTTGACCGGCTTCTGAGTCTCGGGAATGTAAAATAATAATAATAATAATAATTTAAAATAAAATAAAATAAAAAATAGCAAGTGGAGAGTTAGATGATTAATTTAGAAAAATCAGTGTCCAAGTACTGTCGAAATGCTGCCGAAATTTTGAAAGAAAAAAACATATATATTTTTACTTTTAGAATTACTCACTTCTTTAGAAAGTTTTTCTTTTAGACCTCAATTTTTTTTTAAAAAAAAAAATATTTCCTTTTAATCTCAAAATCCCAATTATTTGTTTAAAAGATATTCAAAATAAAATTCAAAAATATTTTTTTTCTGTAGTATTTCTTTCATAAATTCAGAATATTAGTTCAAAAATATTTCCTTTCTCCTTAAAAGTTTTTTCAAAAAAAAAAAATTAAAATCCAAAAAATATTTCTTTAGAATATAGATAGTTTTTAAGTCAAATAAAAGTTTTTCCTTCTTTAATCACTATAATAAATGTGCAGGATGAGCACAAGTCAAAATGAACCATTCTCAGTGTGTAGCGAGGTCCCTTTGCAACTCCACATGTGGTGGAATGATATGGGAAAGGATAGTATAAAGATAGTGGAAAGAGTTTTGGGAGGTTTTGTCGATCTGTTGAATATCAAGCCAAGGACAGATATCATCGAGGCTCTAATACCGTTCTGGGACCCAACACGCAACGTGTTTCATTTTGCTGACTTTGAACTTTCACCTACACTAGAGGAAGTCGCCGGATATGCGGGGTTGAATGGGAAACTAAGAGGGCAGTATTTACTTTCACCAAGACCAGTATCTCCGCACGCGTTCTTGGATTTGCTAAGCATTAGTCGGAAGGTGCAGAATGATGATTTGTCGAAGGGATGTTGTACTCTCCAATTCTTGTATCAACGGTACGGAATTCCTCAGGGTTTGGAAGAACCAAACCTCAGATTAATTCACACTGGGAACAGAATCAAGTGGGAAGCAAGACGTACTTTGGCATTTGTCACAGCATTTCTGGGAGTTATGGTCTGTCCCCGCAAAGATAAAAAAATAGAGATAGGCCTTGTAGGGATGGCCGATGTTGCAATCAAAAGAACCGACAGTATTGTGGTTCCTTTGATTTTGTCCGAAATCTACCGAGCTTTAACTATATGCCGAGAAGGAGGCAAGTTCTTTCAGGGATGCAATCTGTTACTCCAGCTGTGGATGCAAGAACACCTCCATCACCGAGTGGGATACATGAACCACGGGTTGACTGAGAGAAACTGCATTAGCGGCTTTGAGAAACGAATGACAGGCGTCATATTTCCCGAAGGCGTCGAAGCATGGCTTGCACAATTGAGGTCAACAACAGCTGACCAAATTGAATGGGCATTTGGGTGGTTGAATGATACTGAGGTAATATACATGGCGGCCGAGGAATGTTATGTTCTTTTGATGGGACTTCATAGCATCCAGCCATATGCTCCTCATCGGGTATTGCGCCAACTAGGAAGATTTCAGGTAATTCCCACTGATGAGGATCTAAGCAAGCACGCCATTGAGTTGAGTCCAGGAGTCGTGTTCCCCGAAGGAAAAATTAGAAAGTTGTGGCACGAATGTAGATTCCTTGAACCCAAGACTATGGTTAGAGAGCTGGCTAAGGGTGAGGTAGACCCAAAATACGATGTTTGGTTCGGGAAAAGGTTTCAGATTCGTCAGAGGCCTGCCAAGAGAGCTCACGTACAACAATTTACGGATGATTCGCAGGAACAGTGGGGCTGGTTAGTAAGAGAGGAAGGCTACCGGGTTGAAATCGGGAAGCTGAAGCGACAAATTGAAAGGCAAATGTTTGAAAAAAATGTTCAAGTAGCCTCAGAGCAGGGTGAGAAGAACAAATTAGCCAAAGAAAACCAGGCACTGAAAGCCCGAATTCGCCAAGTCGGTAAGAGTGATAGCGACCGACAGAAACGTCGTTCTGATGAAAGGTTGATAGCGGAATTGAGAAATCAAGTCAGCCAAAGCCGAGAAGACTTGGAGAGATCCCAGGCTTGTATAACAAGAATGCGGGTCAGGTGGGCCACAGTTACAACATCACGGAGAGAGCACCTATGGCAAGTAAAAAGGGACTACGAAATGAGTGTTGCGACATTGAGAGAGATAAACTCCATTCTCAATAATCGGGTCCTCAAACAAGCCCGGGATGCTAGAACAGATAGAGAACGCTGCTATGAGTCGATAGCCCGGATGGAAGAACAAATGGAGAGGTTCCAAGAGCAGCTCATTGACAATACTCGAATATTGGGACTAAAGAATCAACGGATAGAACAGCTGTGCATAGAGAGGGATAGAATCAGGGGTATGATCAATGATATAGGGCGCTATATCACCACGAAGTACCTAACATGTGAAGAGATGCCTCGTGATATCCTTTTTGCCTCAGTCATGGGTTATGTCTATCAGATCATGGGGGAACTAAAAAGCTTGCAAAGAAGCCTGGCCCCCAAGCCCGCGGAAAGGCCGAATGATGCCTCGCGGACACCAAAATTCAAAGCTTTAATGTATCCCTAGTTCAATCTTGCACTTGTTTGTTTTTCGAGTCTGTTGTCTACCCATATGTTTTTTTTTTCAAACATTCTCAAAAAAAAAAAAATTATATATATATATATATATATTTCTTTTTTGTGATGGCTTTTAATAGCATTATTTTGAGTAAAAAAAATAATAATAAAAAAAACTTTGGTCTTTTGGCACGAACTACGCTTGGTCTGATTCGTGCGGGGTCACGATACGTAGGCAATCTCTATAGGATTCGACCGTAATTAAAAAAAAAGAGAATATATATTTGTCAGAGCAAAAATAAGTCGGGATGATGCATGTGGTCAGAGCAAAAGCATGTTAGAAATGATTAACTGCCTAGGAGCATTGCATCCCCCTAACGTGCAATTACAATATCTGTTAAGACTCTAACACTGACAAGTTTGTTGTTTTTCCAATATCAGTTAGTTGTTAGAGCGTACTGGCACCGTACCATTATCAAACAAGATCAAAAGGTCCTATACCAGAAAGCATGACTGGGTCAGACAACAGCGTTGAGTCAGAAAAAACGGCCAATCAGATGCTGAAGGAAGCCCTGGAGAAAATGGAAAAAATGAGGCTAGAAATGAATGAAATGCAGATAGCCTTAGCTAGAGCCCAGAAGGGGCAAGAACTACCCGTTACTCCTACCCTCCAACCAGTACACACGCCGGAATACCCCTCTCCCGGTCCTTCAACAAGTTTCCCAAGTCATCACTATTATCAGGGAAGAGAGGCTTATGATTCCCAAGCTCCACCACCCACTCAAAACCCTCCTCCACCAAATGTTCCCGTCTTTGTGGCACCTCCCCCAGCTCCACTACATAGATCATCCAGTGAGCCGCTATTCCAAGTTCACGACACCCAATATTACCCTCCCGAACCCACTTTCAAAGCGCCTGAGCCATATACCTCCTCTCCCCATTTTGAAATCCCGGGAGAAGTTGATAAACCGGTTAAGAATGCAGAACAAGAGGAGGTGATTCGTAAAGTCAAAAGCCTGGAGCAATCCTTCAGGAACATGCATGGTTTAGGAAACCAAGTTAGTGTCGCATACAAAGATTTGTGCCCTTTTCCTGATGTACAGTTGCCTGCGGGGTTTAAAATGCCTATGTTTGACTTATATGAGGGGCACGGTGACCCAGTAGCCCATCTGCGTGGTTTCTGTAGCAAGATGAGAGGGGCTGGGGGAAAAGATGAGTTGTTGATAACATATTTCGGGCAAAGCCTGAGCGGGTCAGCGCTAGAATGGTACACGAGGCAAGACCCCGGCCGATGGTATACATGGGATGATTTGGCCCAGGCATTCATCGGCCATTTTCAATATAACCTCGAAATAGTCCCTGATCGTCTGTCATTGTTGAAACTAGAAAAGAAGCCTGGGGAGAGTTTTAGAGAGTTTGGTTTCCGCTGGAGGGAACAAGCTGCAAGGGTTGATCCTCCTATGCGGGAGAGTGAGATGGTAGATTACTTCTTGCAAACATTGGAACCTACCTATTTTGGTCATCTAGTGACATCTGTCGGGAAGTCGTTTAATGAAGTGGTAAAGATGGGAGCCATGATTGAAGAAGGATTGAAATCTAACAAGATCTTGAGCTACTCGGCGTTGAAAGCAACCACCCAGGCCATCCAAAGCGGTACTGGTGGTGTGCTGGGGAAGAAGAAGAAAGAAGAAGTTGCGGCAGTTGAAGCTAATGTTTGGTCCAAGCACAATAACCGTCCACTCTACTACAACCAACCCAGACCCCAACACCCAAACTATCAATATACCCCATATGGTCCACCGCAACACTATTATCCACCACCAGAACCACAATTTTCTATTCACCACGCCCAGACCTACACTCAACCCCCAGTGCACTCGCATTGGCATACACCAAGTCCCCAAAATACACAGCCACACCCACAAAACACCTATCCACCTCCCAGGGCTAACAGACCAGGAACCAACTTCCGCCCAAACCAAGCTTTTAGAAATGAGAAGGCCCCAAACAAAAAAACATTTACTCCGCTGGGAGAATCTTACACTTCTCTTTTCCACAGATTGAAACAGTTGGGGATGCTGACCCCAGTTGAATCCAAAGCACCAAATCCTCTTCCCAGAAACCTGGACCACTCTGTTAGCTGCGAGTATTGCTCAGGGATGCCGGGGCACAATACTGAAAAATGTTGGAAGTTGAAAAACGCAATCCAAGAGCTCATTGATAATCGTCGTATTGAGGTACAGGCTCCAGAGGCCCCGAACATCAATCAAAATCCGTTACCAGCGCATTATGAGGCCAACATGATCGAACTGATACATAAGGGGGCAGAGCCTAAGAAACCTTCGCAGGTGGTTATGGTGATTCGTTCTACGGAAACCAAAGAAAAGACAGTGAGTGCAAGGCCAGTGGTTCAGTTAAAAGCAGTAGAAGACAAGCCAGTGCTAGTAATGGGAAAGGGACCGTTTGTGGCCGAGAAAAAGCAGGAGCCAGTCAAGATAGTGGTACCAAGGTCAGTATCCACACCCGTGGTGGTTGTGAAGGGAGTCTATGTAGAGCCGGTTGTCATAAAACCGGTAGTCCAATTACCCATGGTTGATAGCAAAGCCGTACCCTGGAAATATGACAAAGTAGTGGTGACATACAAAGGAAAGGAAATTGAGGAAGAAAGTTGTGAAGCACAGGGACTGACCCGGTCAGGACGTTGTTTCGCCCCTGAAGAGTTGAGAAAAGCTAAGGGCACAAAAGACAATCCAGTGCCAGTTAAAAAAACTATAACGGAAGAGGAAGCAGAAGAGTTTCTGAAAAAGATGAAAGGACAAGATTATTCCATTGTTGATCAACTGAGAAAAACACCGGCCCAAATCTCGTTGTTGTCATTATTAATTCACTCTGATAAGCATTGCCAAGCTTTAATGAAGATATTGAATGAGGCTCATGTGCCTGACAAAATCTCAGTAAACCATTTAGAGACAATTGCCAACAAGATCTTTGAAGTGAACAGGATAGCATTTTCTGATGATGAATTGCCTATGGAAGGCACAGAACATAACAAGGCTCTCTATTTGACGGTCAAATGTGAAGGTTCAATAGTTACTCGGGCACTAATCGATAACGGGTCGAGCGCTAATATTTGCACGTTATCCACATTGAACAAGTTAAAGATTGATGAGGATAGAATCCGCAAAAATAGCATTTGTGTTCGAGGGTTCGATGGAGGGGGAACAAACACAGTAGGGGATATTGTGCTCGAATTGACTATTGGCCCAGTCGAGTTCACGATGGAATTTCAGGTGTTGGATGCTGCAGTATCCTATAATCTTTTGTTGGGTCGACCGTGGATTCATGCGGCAAAAGCCGTGCCCTCCACACTGCACCAAATGACCAAATTCGAGTGGGACAGACAAGAAATTGTGTTACATGGGGAAGATCCCACATGCGCCGTGAATGATGCCATTATACCCTTTATAGAGACCGAAGATGATAAGGGGCCATGGGTGTATCAGATTCTCGACACGGTTCTGGTGAGCAGGTTGCCTGAGGGTAAAAGTATGCCATGTCCCAGGGTGTCAGCTACGACCGTCATGGTAGTATCAGAAATGTTGAATAACGGGTTCGTGCCCGGGAAGGGTTTGGGGGTTGAACTGCAGGGCATTACTCAACCTGTGTCTTTGCCCAAAAATCTGGACACATTCGGGTTAGGGTTCAAACCAACAGCGGCAGATGTCAGAAAGGCCCGTAAATTGAAGAAGAAAGCTTGGGTTCTCCCTAAACCAATTCCTCGATTGTCCAGGTCATTCGTTAGGCCGAATATCAAGAAACAGTCATTGGAAAAGATATCGGGTTCGTTAGTTGAGGCGGATGGGAATTTGGATAAGGTGTTTGAGAAAGTATTTGCTGAAGTAAACATGGTTGAGGCCGGGGAAGGGTCAAGCAGAGCAGACATACAGTACATCGGACCACGTGCTAACATCAGCAATTGGGAAGCTACTCCTCTTCCAGTTCGGAGGGAGTCGTGGTAGTGGGTTTTGTTTTCCTTTTGTCACCTGGATTATTCCAGGGTTTGTAATCCAGTTGTTATGTTCCGTCCGTTTGGATGAGTTAAAACCTTGTTGTCTTTACGTTTAATGAAATGCAATTTTCTTCGTCCCTAATTCTTTTTCCATTTTCTTTTATTTTCTTTGTACATTTCTTTTTATGCTGATATCAATGACATGACATGCATGAGGAATCTTCGGCCCAGTTTTAAAAGCCAATCTAGTTCAGAAGTAATAATACAAGAGATCGAGTGCGATGATGGGATGGATTGTAATAATGATGAAGCTTATGAGGAAATTAGTAAAGAATTAAGTCACTTTGAAGAAAAACCCAAACCTAACCTAAATGACACATAAGCAGTTAATCTAGGGGACCAAGACAATGTACGGGAAACTAAAATAAGTGTTCATTTGGAGCCACAACTCAAGGAGGAGATAATTAAAGTATTGCATGAGTACAAAAACGTTTTTGCATGGTCATATGATGATATGCCGGGTCTAAGCACCGATTTGGTGGTTCATAAATTGCCCACTGATCCAGCACTCCTCCCTGTCAAGCAGAAGTTGAGAAAGTTCAAAACAGACATAAGTGTGAAGATCAAAGAAGAGATCACCAAGCAATTTGAGGCAAGGGTCATTCAGGTTACACAGTACCCCACTTGGTTAGCCAATGTCGTGCCTGTGCCAAAGAAAGATGGCAAGACCAGGGTGTGCGTCGATTATCGAGACCTTAACAAAGCAAGCCCAAAAGATAATTTCCCACTGCCCAACATCCATATACTGATCGACAATTGTGCCAAACATGATATTGGCTCTTTTGTGGATTGTTATGCGGGTTATCATCAGATTCTAATGGATAAGGAAGATGCAGAAAAGACGGCATTCATCACGCCGTGGGGAACGTATTGTTATCGGGTCATGCCGTTTGGTTTGAAAAATGCTGGGGCAACTTATATGAGGGCCATGACAACTATCTTCCATGATATGATACATAAAGAAATTGAGGTATACGTGGATGATGTGATCGTTAAGTCTAGACAGCAATCTGACCATGTCAGAGATTTGAGAAAATTCTTTCAAAGGCTTCTCAAGTACAATCTTAAGCTCAATCCTGCGAAATGTGCTTTCGGGGTGCCATCTGGGAAGTTGTTGGGATTCATAGTTAGCCGGAGAGGTATTGAATTAGACCCGTCAAAGATCAAAACTATTCAGGAATTGCCACCTCCAAGAAACAAAACCGAGGTGATGAGTTTGTTGGGAAGACTGAATTATATCAGCAGGTTCATTGCTCAGCTCACGGCAACATGTGAACCAATTTTCAAATTGTTAAAGAAAGATGCCGCGGTCAAATGGACTGATGAATGCTAGGAGGCTTTTGATAAGATAAAGGGGTATTTGTCAAACCCACCTGTGTTGGTCCCACCAGAACCAGAGAGGCCTTTGATTCTGTATCTGACAGTTATGGACAGTTCATTCGGCTGTGTACTGGGGCAACATGATGTTACGGGCAGAAAGGAGCAGGCTATCTACTATCTCAGTAAGAAGTTCACATCTTACGAGGTCAAGTATACTCATCTGGAAAGGACATGTTGTGCCCTAACTTGGGTGGCACAGAAATTGAAACATTACTTGTCATCTTACACCACTTACCTTATATCTCGCTTGGACCCGTTGAAGTATATTTTCCAGAAACCCATGCCCACAGGAAGGCTTGCAAAGTGGCAGATCTTACTTACAGAGTTCGACATTGTCTATGTGACATGGACTGCCATGAAAGCACAGGAATTAGCCGATCACTTGGCTGAGAACCCCGTTGATGAAGATTATGAGCCTTTGAAAACTTATTTCCCTGATGAAGAGATAATGCACATTGAAGAATTAGAACAAGCTGAGAAGTCGGGATGGAAACTTTTCTTTGATGGGGCTGCAAATATGAAGGGTGTGGGAATAGGAGCAGTACTTATTTCGGAAACAGGTCAGCATTACCCCGTTACAGCTCGGCTTCGTTTCTACTGTACAAACAACATGGCAGAATATGAGGCGTGTATATTGGGATTGAGATTAGCTGTGGATATGGGTGTACGGGAAGTCTTGGTCATGGGTGACTCGGACTTACTGGTACACCAGATTCAAGGGGAATGGGAAACACGGGACTTGAAGCTTATACCGTATCGACAATGTCTGCATGAGCTTTGCCAGTGTTTTCAAGCCATAGAATTCAGACACATTCCAAGGATTCATAATGAGGTTGCTGACGCTTTGGCTACTTTGGCGTCAATGTTGCACCATCCAGATAAGGCCTATGTTGATCCATTGCAGATTCAAGTCCGTGATCAGCATGCTTACTGCAATGTGATAGAAGAGGAAATCGATGGAGAGCCATGGTTCCATGATATCAAAGAGTACATCAAAGCGGGAGTGTATCCAACGCAGGCCACCGGTGATCAGAAAAGAACAATTCGACGGTTGGCAAGTGGGTTTTTCCTTAGTGGAGGAGTACTGTACAAAAGAACGCCAGAGCTCGGTTTGTTGAGATGTATAGATGCACGGCAGGCCACAACTATCATGACTGAGGTGCATTCCGGAGTTTGTGGACCGCATATGAGTGGGTATGTTCTAGCAAAGAAGATTCTCCGAGCAGGTTATTATTGGCTCACGATGGAGCGAGATTGTATTAGTTTTGTGCGTAAGTGTCATCAATGCCAAATACATGGAGATTTGATTCATGCTCCACCATTAGAATTACATGCGATGTCTGCGCCATGGCCTTTTGTCGCATGGGTCATGGATGTTATTGGGCCAATTGATCCAGCAGCATCAAATGGGCACAGATTTATCTTGGTAGCTATAGATTATTTTACCAAATGGGTGGAAGCGAAGACATTCAAGTCTGTGACCAAGAAGGTTGTAGTTGACTTCGTGCATGCAAATATCATATGTCGGTTTGGGATCCCAAAGGTAATCATCACAGATAATGGGGCTAATCTTAATAGTCATTTGATGAAGGAGACATGTGAGCAGTTTAAGATTGCTCACAGGCACTCTACTCCGTACCGTCCCAAGGCAAATGGTGCGGTTGAAGCGGCCAATAAGAACATAAAGAAAATACTCCGGAAGATGGTTGAAGGATCTAGACAATGGCACGAGAAATTGCCTTTTGCATTGTTAGGATATCGCACCACCATGCGTACCTCGGTAGGGGCGACTCCTTACTCATTGGTATATGGTACCGAGGCAGTAATACCCGCAGAAGTGGAAATCCCATCTCTGCGAATCATTGCAGAGGCTGAGATCGATGATGATGAATGGGTGAAAAGCCGTCTTGAGCAGTTTAGTTTGATCGATGAGAAAAGATTGGCATCAGTGTTTCATGGCCAACTGTACCAACGAAGAATGGCAAGAGCATACAACAAAAAGGTACGTCCCAGGAAATTTGAAGTCGGGTAATTAGTACTGAGGCGGATCTTGCCTCATTGGGCTGAGGCAAAAGGAAAATTTGCCCCAAACTGGCAGGGACCATTTGTGGTAACCAGAGTGTTGTCTAATGGAGCATTGTATTTGACAGATGTGGAAGGAAAATGTGTAGAAATGACCATCAATTCCGATGCGGTCAAGAGATATTATGTATGATTTCTTTATGTTCTGAATGTATCTGTTCATATTTGGCATATCTTAAAGATTGAAATGATGAAGGCATTTTGTTCTGCTATCCAAACACTCATATCCCTTGTTATCCCTTTTGATCCTTACTTATTTTTCATACACCTCTTTCGGAATCAACAACATTATCAGAGAACACAAGTGCTGAACAAAAAAAAAAGAAAGAAAAAAAAAAGAAAAAGAAAAGAAGAAAAAGAAAAGAAAGAAAAGTGAAGAAAAAAAAGGGGAAAGAAGAGAAACATAACAACGTAGTCTCGCCAAGTGAACTACGTTTGACTTGATCCCGAAAGGGTACGTAGGCAGCCTTAATCCGAGGTTCAGTCATACCAAATAGAAATCCAAAAATCCCCAAGCAAGAAACTGGGGCAGAAGTGGTGATTGTTATGAAAGTTGGATTCCGAAAGTTGTAATTTGAACCCATTTGAATTGTTTTGAGCCTTTTATACTTTTCTTTCTAACTCAATCCAAAAGCCTACATTACGGTCCAAAGAAAGACCTTATGATCAGTTTTGAGAAATGCCAAGATGAACAGGTAGGAATAACCCACGACAGGGGCAACACTCTAGTTCGAGCAAGAAGAACAAAAATAAATGAGAGAGTCTTATGGGTGAAAACCCTCACGGGCACCATAAGGCGACGGGAGCTGAGAGAAAAATAAATGAGAGAGTCGTGTTGGTGAAAACCTTTACGGGCACCTCAAGGCGAAGGTGAGATGAGAAATGGAAAACTGAGAAAAGGTCTGTTGATAGAAACCGTTTCGCGGTACCGCAGGGAAACAAGGTTAAGGTCTAGATAAATCAAACAAGTGATGGAAGTTCTGGGCAATGAGGTACGGCAATTAAGAGTTGTTTGTTTGGACAGATTGGGCTGATTAATCCAAAATGCATGTCTTGACCATTGGTACTAGTTGTCTCGTTCAGATAAGTTTCTTTTTTTTTCTCTTTTCAAACAGTCATATGGTTTTGGATTCTTCTTATCCTTAACTCAAAAATCATTTCATTTTTCTTTTGAGGGTTTTTATCTAGCTGAGATGTTTCAGTGTCAGTTTTGTTCGATGCAAGCAGAAAGGACTTCAAAGTTCACTACCAGCTTCTAGAATTGTAAAGCACAACGTGGTCAGAGCATGTCAAAAACAACTTGATGTCAAGTGGAATACAGGGAATTAACGGAAGTTTCATCGGTGAAATGATTGGGAAATGTCGTGGGAAAGGCGAAAGCTCAAATAAAAGGTCAGAAAAGTGAAATAACAGCAGGGGTGTAAAGCATTTAGGTCGCCAGAGGTTGGGAAATTTAAAAGTTGGTCAAGAAGTCAAGCGGTTCAGGGTCAGTGCGTGGAAATTAGTCAACACAAAGCAAGGCAATGGAAGGATTTTTCAGCAAGAATGCCATCAACTAACCACCGTTTTAAACTGACGAAATTTTCTTTGATTAAGCAGGGGGAGAAAAGTTAGTTGTTGAAGAGGAATTCTCCAGGAGGGAAAAACAAGCACTAATTAGGATAAATGCAAGTTGTCAGGAGTCCGCCTGGAGAACAGAGACGTACTTTTCAAGTTTAACGTCAGGAGTCCGCCTGAAGAACGGAGACACACAGTTTAAATTTTAAAAGTCAAAAGTCTGCCTGGAGAATAGAGACATTCATTTCAAATTTAGCAATCAGGAGTCCGCCTGGAGAACAGAGACGTACTTTTCAAGTTTGACGTCAGGAGTCCGCTTGAAGAACGGAGACATACAACTTAAATTTTAAAAGTCAGGAGTCCGCCTGGAGAACAGAGACATACTTTTCAAGTTTGATGTCAGAAGTCCGCCTGAAGAACAGAGACATACTTTTCAAGCATTGAAGTTGGGAGCCCGCCCAGATAACAGAGGCATATATTCAGTCTTTACATTTCAAGAGTTGAAGTTAGGAGCCCGCCCAGATAACAGAGGAATACATTTCAGTCTTTTCATTTCAAGCATTGAAGTTGGGAGCCCGCCCATAGAACAGAGGCATACATTTCAGTCTTTTCATTTCAAGCATTGAAGTTGGGAGCCCGCCCAGATAACAGAGGAATATATTTCAGTCTTTTTATTTCAAGCATTGAAGTTGGGAGCCTGCCCAGATAACAGAGGCATATATTTCAGTCTTTATATTTCAAGCGTTGAAGTTGGGAGCCCGCCCAGATAACAGAGGCATACATTTCAGTCTTTAATTTTCAAGTGTTGAAGTTGGGAGCCCGCCCATATAACAGAGGAATACATTCAGTCTTTAATTTCAAGTATTGAAGTTGGGAGCCCGCCCATAGAACAGAGGCATACATTTCAAGATCAAGTCAGAGGACAATAAAACAGAAGGTTACAACAAGAATCCCCAGCAGGAAACAATAAAATCCCAGCACCGAGAAACAGAAGGTCACAAGAGGTCCCAACACAAATTCAGGCGCATAACTCAAAAGGAAGAAAAGACGCGTTTTGAAAGAAGCAGCTGGTGAACATTAAATCATGCCCAGCATAACAAGTCTGATGAAGAGAGCCGTACCCACCAGAGGAACCGCCAAAAAGCTTAATGAAGAAAGCCATGTCCCCAGCGGACCGAACAAAATGATGAAAACTGGTATTCAAAAAAAGCCAAGGGCCAGAAGTCTTGGTAAAAAGGCACTAGAGGAAACACAAACCGACAAAAAGCAAGGCAACCGGAGCAAGGGGGAAAACAGATAAGATTCTGTAATTTCTAGCTTAGTCTAGCTTCTTATTTTTTAAGCATGGTGTAATAAGGAGGTCAGCAAACAGTAAAAGTAGCATGCAACAGCAGTAACATTGCAGTCCCATGGTAGTCCCAGCTACCAAGACTTCCCGAACTACATTGACCTGATTCCTGTTTAGCCCAGGATATGTAGGAAACCTTTGAAGCAAAGGTTCGGTCAAATCTTTTTCAAAAAATGCTTCACACGGAGTACTCGGATGGGCAAAAATCACTCGCTTTATCTTTGCACGAAAACCCTTCGTGTCTTCGGGCAAAGAGGGACAACTGTAAGCACGTGATTTTTGCCCAATATGAGAATTACTCCCAAAAAATTCAAAAATAAAATGATTTTTCTTTGATGTGCAATTTTGTGATATTTTGTGATATTTTGAATAATTATTTGTATTTATCTGTGCATGTTTATTTGCTAAATTAATAAAAAATATAAAAATATGTCGCATTTTGCATGTAGGATTTAATTCTACAATTTTTAGTGATTAAATTTGTTTTACAAAAATTAAAAATTACAAAAATAGGCATCGTTTGCATTTTTAGCATTTAATGTCCAAATATACAATTTTATGCTTAATTAATACTTAATTGTGCGTTAATTGTTATTGAGAGTTAATTTGCGCTTTTATAACTTAATTTAGTTCTTAATAATAGTTTAAGTATTTTTATAATTTAGTTTTAGAGAAATAAAAGAAGAAAAGAGAGTGAAAATATAAAGAAAGTCGGAATTGGGCCTCTTCTTCGATTTCAAGCCATAGGCCCAAAAAATGGCCCAATCTTCCCTACGACCCAGTCCATTTTGAACTGGGTCGACCCAGTCCATAACCCAACATCCTATTATCTTACAAACAACACAAAACAAAAAAAAAGAGAAAAAAAACCCTAAAAAGACCTAACCAATCCGCCCCCCCCCCTTTCTTCTCCTTCTCTCTTTTCATCATCTTCCCCAAGCTAAAAAAAACACAACCATGGCTGCCCCCCTTACACCCCAACCATGGCTTCCCCTCCATCTTCACGTCTTCATCTTTTCCATCGACGTCGTCCATGGTTTCTCCGTTGCTTCATCTTCTTCGTCAAACCTCCGTTGTGCGCACTGCTGCCCGTTTCTGCTCCCCGCTGCTTCTGCCGGTGCGTCGTCTTCCCGTCATCCTCCTCGACGGACTGCCGCTGCCATGGTCGACCAGC
Source organism: Nicotiana tabacum (assembly GCF_000715075.1). Lineage (NCBI taxonomy): Eukaryota > Viridiplantae > Streptophyta > Magnoliopsida > Solanales > Solanaceae > Nicotiana > Nicotiana tabacum. The sequence continues at coordinate 155,946,292 of NC_134090.1, read as the reverse complement.
TGCTGCTGCTTCTGTCTCAACCAAACAACCAAACGAACACAGCCATGGACGAGCTTCGACGTCGACCATGTCGTCGTCCATGGCTGTCCGCGCTGTGCTGCTGCCTGTCGCCGCCGCCGCTGCTGCCTGTCGCCGCCGCTGCTGCTGCCTGTCGCCGCAGCAGGTGTTGGACGGACTGCTGCTGCTGCTCGTCACGGCAGTAGCTACGGGCTGCTTCATCTTCTCTTCGTCTTCGTCGTCATTTGTTCGAGCTTTGGTCGAGGCTCGGACAGATTTGTTTACAACCAAAGTTCTTCGTTGATTCATCTCCGGTTAGTTGTTTTTGAGTTTTATTTTGTCCATATTTCGTTTTTATATTTTTAAAAGTTAAAATCGTTAAAAATTTGATTCTTGTTTTGTTCGTTGTTTATCGTTGAAATCATTTTTTCTAGTTTGTTCATGTTCATGTGCTTTGTTAAAATTAATTTTCAGATTTCAAAATAGAAGTTTAATTAGTTGTTTTCATATTCATTTCATGTTTGTATTATTGTTTAAGTGAATATTTGTTAGTTTGTTGTTTGTTAGATTCAAATTGAAATTTAATTAACTATTTCTTCAATTTGTTTCATGTGTTTATGTATTGTTAGAAATTGTTAGTATTGTTAAGTTCAAGTTTAAGTTCATAATTGTTTCTTCGTCGATCTTGTTATTTGTTTAAAGAATTTAGTTGTGTTAAAGGAATATATTGATTTAATCGTTTAATCCGTCATGTTTGTTGTGTTAAAATAGATTCATTCATGTTCATGTTTGGATGATCTTGAATCCGAATTTTGTATAGTTTGATTTCTTGTTTACCATTTATGATTATTTCTTGAATTGTTCTCATAATCTTGTTTAAAGTTTAATATAAGAATTGTTTGTTGTAATGTTGTTAGAGTTGATTTTAAGTTCAATATTATTGAATTTAGGAATCTAAATATACTTGTTTGATTGTTGTTGTTGTTTAAATCCGAAAAATAGGTTTGTTGTTGCCAAAAATATTGTTCAATCAAATTTTAGTTGTTCTTGGTTGTTCAATTTGTGTTCATGTGATTTGTTGTTGAAATGTTGTTAAAATCATGTTCATGTGATATTGTTGTTATGATGTTCATCCGTGTTCATATTGTTGTTTGAACATTGTTAGAAATTGATCATATTGTCTATATTTTGGTTAAGTTTGATTAATTGATGTGTTATAGCTGATGGGTAGTTTGGTAAATTTGTAATACGTTCAGGGGTAGTTTGGTAATTTCAGTAAGGTCGGAAGGGGTAGTTTAGGAATTGTACATTTTGTAATTGTTTATTTGAAGCATGGGGGACAAAATGAAATGGGGTGGGTTGTGATATGATTATTTAATATAAAGGGGGGACAAGATTTAATTTAAAGGGAATCTTGCATTATTTTAAATGAAGCATGGGGGACAAAATGAAATGGGGTGGTGTGATATGTTTATTTAATGTAATGGGGATGAGTGGAAAGATAATGGGTTGGGTAGAGAAAAAGTATGAATTTTAACTAATTGAAAGGTTTATGAGATGGGCTATAAAAGAGAAGTCTTGAAATCAGATAGAGGTGACACAGACAGAAAAAAGAGAGATTAGAGAAAAAAAGGAGCTGAACATTTATTCCGAAAAAACATTGAAACTCTCAAGAAAAGAAAAACATACAAAGAAAAAATAAAAAAAAAAGTTGAAAATTAGAAGAGAAAGTAGTACACACCTGATAAATATTCTGGTATACAGGTGTAGAAATTAAGGGTTAAAGATTAACTAGCCTTTCAAAAATCTGAAAATTTCCCTTGGTTTCTGTCCGTTATTTTCGGCATTCCTGGATTTTATTTTGAATTTTTCAAAGCTGTCACTGGGATTTTCGTTGACTGGTTATTGCTGGTTATTGTTGCTGTTGCTGTGTTACGTATTACGTTGCTGACTTTCTTCTTCTTATATTGAAAATATCAGGTACACAACTGTAATTTTGGCATTTTGTAAGCTGAAATGAAGAATGGAGTGTTAAATTTTTAATTTAGTTTAATTTAATTTTTTGTATTGTATTTAGGTTATTCATGTATTATTATTCTGTAAATCACTGTCATTTGGCATAACTAGGCATATTATAGCGACATATTAAATAACGCCTTAACCAGATTATTAGGAAATATATTTAAGTCTGATTATTAATTAAAACTGTTTAATAATAAAAATAGAAGAAATAACGTAAAAAATGGCGTTATTGAATCAGTTTGGCAAAAATTAACTAAGTTCCTTATTCATAAGGTTTTTCGTCAACGATAAGTTAATCGGAATCATGTAGTCAATTTCAGTTAAAACATGAATTAGTTTGCGAACAAGTATTAGGACATGATGTGAATTAAAACAAAGTTAGTTAAGGTTAAATTGTTTAAATTTTTTAGAAATATGGTTTAGTAATCAAGTTTTTTTTTTCTTTCTTTCAATTTTCAGTATTTGTAAATAATTAGTTTCAATAAGCTTAAGCCTTACTAACAATTTGAATTTTAATCCAACTATGGGATAATTAGTTTTTTTTTTATTTTTTATTTTATTTTATTTTTCGACAATTCCATGTTGTATTTATGATTATAATTTTTATTACTTTCTGTTAATATTTGTTTTTCTCTTCTATTTAATATGTTATTTTCAAGAATGTAGATATTGATTTTATATTTATAGACAAACTTAGTAATAATAAAAAGGTAGTCATTAAAGGATATTCTTAAAATAAGGAAGGATTTCGCTAAAAATAAATAGATGTAAATAATACAAATTTACAGGATTCTCCAATCTCATTTATTTATTTAATTATTTTTTAAAAAATATTACTTAGAATTTGGGATGGATTGTTTAGTGAATTTCACTTCCTTCCCCAAAGATAATGACGCGCTAGACTCTTTAGGCGCGATTTGATTAATTTTACCTTCTTAAACTCGGATGCGCATTTCATGCGACCCAAATCTAAATCCTAAAACATTGAATAAAAATGTGTTCCAGATTGCGGGTGCATTTCATGTGACGTAATCCAAAGACATATTTTAAACGATGTTCACAATTTTATTTTATTTTAAAAAAAATATATATTAATAATAAAGTGGTAAAAAGTTAAGATTGGCATATCGGTTCATAATTGTATTAAAATCAGATAAATAAGTTAAATATGACAATTGAGCGACCGTGCTAGAACCACGGAACTCGGGAATGCCTAACACCTTCCTCCGGGTTAACAGAATTCCTTATCCGGATTTCTGGTACGCAGACTGTAACATGGAGTCATTCTTTTCCTCGATTCGGGATTAAAATTGGTGACTTGGGACACTCTAAATCTCCCAAGTGGCGACTCTGAAATAAATAAACCAATCCCGTTTCGATTGTCCTTTAATTGGAAAAACTCCCTTGCACCCTCGCGGGTGCGGAAAAAGGAGGTGTGACAGGAGGCATGTGCGGCCGCGGTTGTTTTTGCGCGTATCGCGGTCGATTTGGTGCGGTACGCGGAGGCTGAAATCTGAGGGGTACTCTATAAATACGAGATTTTGGGTTTTATTTGATATTTTGACCTAGAGAGCTCGGATTTTGGTGATTGTTTGAAGGTTTTTCAAGAAATTCATCGGGCAAGTGATTTTAACTCAGATTTTGGCTAGAGTACATGAATCTATCATTGAATTCATCATTTAATTCGTGATTTGGGATGGAATTTGGGAAGAAAATTGTGAAACCTTTCAAAAATATAAAATGATGATTTGAAGGACCAAATGGTATCGGAATTGGGTAATTTTTGTATGGTTAGACTTGTGAGGGTATGAGGATTCTGAAAATGTAAATTTTACCCAATTCCGAGACGTGGGCCCGAGGCTCGGGTTTTGCTAATTTCGGAATTTTTGATATTTTTCGAATGTTTTCGCTTGGGCTTTGTTCCCTTAGCATATTGTGACGTATTCGTTCTGATTTTGGATAGATTCGACGCACGTGGAGGCCAATTCGAGGGGCAAAGGCATCACGAGCTAGAGAATTAGACAGTACGAGGTGAGTAATGGTTGTAAATGATGTCCTGAGGGTTTGAAACCCCGGATTGCATATCGTAGTGCTATATTGAGGCAAGATATGCGTTGGATGATGAGCGTGGGGTCTTTTACTACTAGGATTATGACTTGGTCCATCCCGATTGATGATTTTACCGTGTATTTGATTGAAATTGATTTGTTATCATCATGATTTGGGCTGGTTGCCATATTTGGGCTTCGTGCCAACTATTTGAACCCTTCGAGGATTTTTATCACTGTTTCCTCACTACTTGACTTGTTATTTGAACTCAGTCCTGTTGATATCTACTGTTTTACAAACTCAACCACTTTTACTCAGATTTGAAACTTAAATGATATTTCTACATCATGTTTTGGGCTGAGAACTACTGTTTTACTAATGCCCAAGGGGCTTGTGATGATTTTTGGACTGAGTGAGGCCGAGGGCCATATGTGAGGATATGCCGAATGATATGAGGCCGAGGGCCTGAGATACTTTATATGCCACGAGGTGGCTTAAGTGATGTGAGGCCGAGTGCCGAGTGATGATGCCACGAGGTGGCTTGATATAGCGCTTGGGCCGTAAGGGGACCTTTCGGAGTCTACACACCCACAGTGAGCGCGAGTACCCATTATGATCTGAGAGTGAGCCCGAGGGGCTGATACTGTTCTAAGTGATTGATACTGAGCCCGAAGGGCTGATACTGTGCTGAGAGTGAGCCCGAGGGGCTGATACTGTTCTGAGTGATTGATCCTGAGCCCGAGGGGTTGATATTGTGCTAAGAGTGAGCCCGAGGGGCTGATACTGTTCTGAGCGATTGATACTGTACTCGAGGGGCAGATTTCTACTTGTTATTTACCTGTTTTACTTGGTTTAAAAAGGAATACCATTTGATTTCTTCACTGATTTACTGCTTTATATGGAATTGCTTTGTGCCTTTATGTGTTTTCATACTTTCAGCCATTATTTATAATTATTACTCACTGAGTCGGAGTACTCACATTACTCCCTGCCCCATGTGTGCAGATTCAGGCATAGTAGAGTCCGCACCTGAGCGCTGATTCCTTCCAGGCTATGCAGTAATTTGGAGTTACAAGGTAGCTGTTGACGTCCGCATCCCCCTGTCTCTCTTATCCTTTATCATTTATGTTTTATTCAGACTGTTGTATCAGATTCCGGTTTGGGCTGTGTCGGGATGGTTTCCACTGTTGTTATCGTTAAAGTTTCGCAATCTATGGATATTATATTATGTTTATTACTGTTTATGATAATTAACTGCTTAAAGAGGGGTTCTGTTTTGGTCTGGCTGGCCTTGTCTTCACGAGAGGTGCCATCACAACCGGGTTCAGGAATTGGGTCGTGACAAGTTGGTATCAGAGCCTATGTTACATAGGTCTCACGAGTCATGAGCAGGTTTAGTAGAGTCTCGCGGATCGGTACAGAGACGTATGTATTTATCGTTGAGAGGCTGCAGAACCTTTAGGAAAACTTCACATTCTTGAATTCTTATCGTGCGTCCTTAATTCTGTTTGAAAAATAACTCTTGAAATTCCTTCCACGTGTTCGTATGCGCGCATGAGTGCTCAGTATCAAATGTACATCGATGACTTGTGATTCCCTGATCGAGGGGCGAGATGTGATCTCCGTGTGTTGATGTTGGGCCAGTCTGGAGGACTTGAGGCCGGATTTTTGCCTATAGCTTGAGCGCGGAGGTGCTGATTGTGTGAGCAATTATTTTTGAACTTATATGTTCGGTAGTATCCCTATTAGTGGGAGTGATGACTGGATAACTATGTGATGAGTATGTTAGTACTGCGAGATGTATCCATCTTGATTTGAGGTATATCCTCGAGTTATGGGTGTGCAAAGAGTCTTTTCATGTGTCCTAGTTGGGAGTGAAGTAAATTTCATATTGCGGTATGAGTTCAGACTCAGGAAGACCAAGTGACTGCGTAACGGTTATGATGGTGGAATGTATACATAAATGTTAGTTTAAGGCGAAGAAGGTGGGTTATCTCCTACGAAGTGTTCTGAGGTTGTACAATCCTTATGTGTCTGTTAGAAGATCTTATTTGTGAGTGAAGGATATGTGTTGCAATTTAAATTGGGTTGCTTAGAGAGTGGGTGTAACTGTTGCGAGAGTGGAATGCGAGATTTGCAGAAGAGTTAAAATTCTAGATGATCTGTGTTTTCACAAGATTATAAAAGATTTGAGTTTAATCTCACTATGGTATCATGACATCAATAGAGTATAATCGTTATGAGTTATTGAGTGTGTGCTGATCTATGGCTTCGAGCCAAGTGGGGGAGCCTTCTATTGATTAGGCGATTGCACGGTTAGGTGATATGTTGGTTCCAATTTGAGGCGTGCTGGTGAACCAATTATAGCTTGCGAAAATTGACATCGAGGATGGCTCGAGTAAAGGAAAATTTTGACGAAGATTATATTATGCTTCATAGGTGTGTGAGAATCACAGGATGTCTTAAGTTGTTATTGGTGAGAATGCTCGATGCATAGAGCAGGAAGTTGCTTGGTTGTATTAGGATGAGGTTACATTCTGCGGTATCGGAGTGCCAATGAGGCATGGGTTATTTGGTTCATTTGATCCGACTAACTGCAGTTTGAATAGAGTGAATGACTCTCGGGAATGGTTCTAATAGGTTCAAGACTTTCAGGTAATAATTGGAGATTTTCAAGTGTATAATTGGGCTAGAAACTGAGGTTTGCATTAGAGGGTGCCAAGACTTGTGTCACTTCTATATCAATTATGGGATCCTATGTATCAGTATCAGGAAGGTAAATGTAACGGATTTAGATTCGCAGGAAGTTTCCTCAGAGTAAAGTATTTTGAATGTGGTGCCTTTGGGAATAGAAAAGAGAGTATTCAGTGGTTTATGGGTCTCAGACGGTGTGGCTTTATGCTTGGGTCCCGTGTGGTAAGTCTAGGTTGAGGAATTGTGATGCTACAGCAAGAGGGGATATCAAGTTGAAGGTAAATCAGAAGGAAACTTGGATAAATGGGATAGCTAGGTAGTAGGCTGGATCAATATGGCAAGGATATGATTAGTTCCTTGGGTGTGTACGGGGTAATGAGTTCCTACAGGTATTTCGCGGCAATGCTCTTAGATTTTGATGGCTTGCGTAGCTTGGTCGAGTTAGAAGGATTCAGTCCTGGCAGGTCTGGTTTGTGCAAGGAGAACTCGGAGAGTCCTTGATGGTTTCTACCTTGGTTGGAGATGTATATTTTCTATGGGCATGAGGAGCATGGGATGTATAGTGGTTCTTTGCTAGATGGGATCAATGGAAAGTTCTTGGCTAGTGGAATGCATAGTGGCTTACGGTTCGGAAGGGATATAAAGTTCTCATGGTTATCCTAGAATGGTATGGGTTATACAAAATATTGTAAATGATTGGGAATTGTGTACGTGATGTTGCGGTTCAGTTTTGAACGGAAAGTCATAAAATTCTTAGGCAGCACGGGTAGTTTCAGATAATTAGAGGAACGAGCTTCAAATAATTAGAGAAAGGGTCTTCGGATGATTAAGGAAATGGTATTTCTAATTTGGGGTGATTTGATGAGGTCATATGTTTCAGAAAGAGCAATGTGATTAAGTTGGTGATACTTCGGTAGTATTGCGCCATTTTCTGGTTAGAACGACTGCTGATACTTGTGTTTGCTTGGTGGCATAGAGGAATTCTAGATTATCTCTCGTGGAATGATTGGGTATTTGAGGTGTGGTATGCATTCAGACGGTGGAATTGGAACCAGATATGTGGATTCATGGGCTATAGGGAGTTGGAGATGGGAAGTTCTCATATTCAGGCTATGTGGAGGTTGTGAGTCGTGTGTATCAGCACTGTTTAGTGACTATCAGGATTTGGAGACCCGAGCGAATCTTTTGTTGCTTGGTATGTTAGATTTTGGATGTGATATTGGGTTCAGACTGGTTGTCTCCATATTGTGTCATTCTGGACTATTGCACTAAGGCGACATTATTGGCTATGCCGGAAATGCCACGAATTGAGTGGCGAGGTCCATAGGATTATGCCCTAGTGGAGTGGTTTTATATTTCGAAGGCCCAGCGAACGGCTGGGAAGGATGTCTTTCTTATTTGGGCTTTCGTGACGGATGTTAGTGTAGAGGCTCCTACTATTAATTTAGTTCCGGTGGTGAGGGACTTTTCGGATATGTTTCTTGTGGCCGAGCATGTCGTCGGGCAAGGTTGTTGATTTCGGTATTGATTTGATGTCGGGCACTGTATCGTATGGCACCGGCAGAGTTAAAGGAGTTGAAGAGCAACTCTAGAATTTTTGTGATAAGGAGCTCATTGGCAGGCCAATGTGGATGCGTGTTCTAATTTGAGCCGGCTTGGTTGGCTCTGAATTGTACTGTTGAGGGGTGTGTTGATTCGATTATTATTGAGATTATTAGTAATCTAGGGAGATCTATGAGTTACCTTTTAGTGTTGCGAGATGTTATGATTTGTTGGTTTTAGGTACATATGGTGCGGTTCTATTGGGGTCTCATAGTGGAAGTCGATGGGGAAGAGTAATTGGGTGTTGCTCATTGAATGGCATATCAGTTATGTCCTTTCGGGTTTGTGTAGTGTATGTTATTTACTTCATCGTGAGTATGATGAATTGCTTTGGTTCGAGATATCAAATTATGTGTGGCTGTCAATTTCGAGCATAGTGACTTAAGGTGGTTCATATGGGGCAGTATTGGATAGGATCGCACATCGTAGCAAAGTTATATGGAGGTATGACCTTGCGGGTTAGACTCGTGTGTTCTGTTCCTATGATGTGAGACGGGTTCTCAGCCTTGTGTTGTGGTGGTACCGATGAGCTTGAGGTACACCTCTTTCATTTGAGTCATTTTCATGATTTGAGTATGTTCGGACTGTTGCGTATTGATGCGTGTATTATGCAAATTGTGGCTTAGGCCTGTATGGATGTGTCATGTCACCAGAGTAATGTGTTGGATTAGAGGAGATCGTTGGGTATCATTAATGAATACGAACGGATTCGATTTCAGCATGTTGGAAGGATAACATCGAGATTCGGCTCGAAAATTTATTGTGGTATTTGCAAAGGAGGAGTGGCTTCTTGAATGGTTGATCTGGGAAATGGTTATGGCTTACCACATGTCTTAGTGATCATTGGTAGTATATGAAAGTGTTGTGATGAGACTTTAGTTGATAAGAGTTTTTCTATCGATAAGCGGATGTTGTGTGCAGCTACTGTGATTAGAAGTTATCACTACAAGTGTTGAGTTATGTGGTATATCATGTGATTGCACCAGAGATAGCATATATGGTTTGTTACAGCTTGTTCGGACTTATTCACAGTATAAATGTAAAATTCTGATCGTGTCGATGATTTTAGAAGAGGAAATGTGGTTCCATGGTTCATGGGCTAGGATAGATTGTGAAATTTCTGGTATACTGTGTTATCGAACCTGTGCGAGATAGGGTGACATAGGATCACCCCTGGGCATATGCACAGTGAGGTTATTCAGCAATTGGTTGGCTTTTGGAACAACTCTTGGCACGTTCGGGGACGAACGTATGTTTAAGTGGGGGAGGATGTAATGACCCGACCGGTCGCTTTGAGCTTTTGCATTTCACCCGCCAGTTCTTGGGCATGACTTGCCCCGTGTGGTGTATTATGACTTATGTAAATCGTTGGTGTTGGGTTTCAGGTTAATCAGAATGAATTTGGAAGAACAGTCTCAGTTGAAAGCTTAAAATCTGAAAGGTTTGACCAGAATTTGACTTATGTGTATTTGATCTCGGATGGGAATTTTTATGATTTCGTTAGCTTCATTAGGTGATTTGGGACTTAGGAGCGTGATCAGAATGCATTTTGGAAGTCCGTGGAAGGTTTAGGCTTCGATTGGCGAAATAGAGATTTCGGCGATTTCCGGTTGATAGGTGAGATTTTGATATAAAGGTCGGAATGAAATTCTGAGAATTGCAGTAGCTTTGTTGTATCTTTTGGGATGTGTGTGAAAAATTTCAGGTCATTCGGACGAGATTTGATAGACCTTTTGATCGAAAGCATAATTTAAGAGTTCTTGGAGTTCTTAGGCTTGAATCCTATGTTAAATTGGTGATTTGATGTTGTTGTAAACGTTCTGAAGTGTTGAACAAGTTTGAACGATGTTATGGGATGTGTTGGTACAATTAGTTTGAAATTTTGGGGGTCCCGGATAGGTTCCAAGATGTTTTGGGCCGAAAATCATAGCTGTAGCAGGTCTAGGAGGGTTGCAGGCCCCAGAACTCACCCACGCGATTCGCACAAAAATGAGTGCGCCCGCGGTGAGTGCTGTGCGGACCGCACAAAAGCGGGCGCGGCCACGGTAGGTGTCGCGCGGACTGCACAAAAGGGGGCGCGGCCGCGGTGAAGAACCTTCCCGCTGGTCCAACTTCGGAAGCTCATATCTTTTGATCTATAAGAAAATTTGAGGTTATTCAAAAACGAAAGTTGTAGACCTTCGTGTGTAGTTTCCAGAAATGTAAAGATATCACAATTTGGACATCTGTAGCAAAATATATGGTCAAAATACTAAAGCATGTCACTGCAGAGGGAGGCCTGCGCGGTCGCGGTTGTTTTTGCGCAGACCGCACTGGCTTGTGCGGACCGCGGTCGATTTGGTGCGGCTCGCGGAGGCTGAAATCTGAAGGGTACTCTATAAATACGAGGTTTTGGGTTTTATTTGATATTTTGACCTAGAGAGCTCGAATTTTGGCGATTTTTTGAAGGTTTTTCAAGAAATTCATCGGGTAAGTGATTCTAACTCAGATTTTGGCTAGAGTACATGAATCTATCATTGAATTTATCATTTAATTTGTGATTTGGGATGGAATTTGGGAAGAAAATTGTGAAACCTTTCAAAAATGTAAAATGATGATTTGAAGACCAAATGGTATCGGAATTGGGTAATTTTGGTATGGTTAGACTCGTGAGGGTATGAGGATTCTGAAAATGTAAATTTTACCTGATTCCGAGACGTGGGCCCAGGGCTCGGGTTTTGCTAATTTTGGGATTTTTGATATTTTTCGAATGTTTTTGCTTGGGCTTTGTTCCCTTAGCATATTGTGACGTATTCGTTCTGATATTGGACAGATTCGACGCGCGTGGAGGCCATGACCGAGGGGCAAAGGCGTCGCGAGCTAGAGAATCAGCCAGTTCGAGGTGAGTAATGGTTGTAAATGATGTCCTGCGGGTTTGAAACCCCGGATTGCACATCGTAGTGCTATATTGAGGCAAGATATGTGCTGGATGATGAGCGTGAGGTCTTTTACTACTAGGGATTGTGACTTGGTCCGTCCCGATTGATGATTTTACCGCGTATTTGACTGAAATTCATTTGTTATCATCATGATTTGGGTTAGTTGCCATATTTGGGCTTCGTGCCAACTATTTGAACCCTTTGGGAATTTTTATCACTGTTTCCTCACTACTTGACTTGTTATTTGAACTCAATCCTGTTGATATCTACTGTTTTACAAACTCAGCCACTTTTACTCAGATTTGAAACTTAAATGATATTTCTACATCATGTTTTGGGCTGAGAACTACTGTTTTACTAATGCCCAAGGGGCTTGTGATGATTTTTGGACTGAGTGAGGCCGAGGGCCATATGTGAGGATATGCCGAATGATATGAGACCGATGTCCTGAGATACTTTATATGTCACGAGGTGGCTTAAGTGATGTGAGGCCAAGTGCCGAGTGATGATACCACGAGGTGGCTTGATATAGCGCTTGGGCCGTAAGGGGCCCCTCCGGAGTCTGCACACCCACAGTTAGCGCGGGTACCCATTATGATATGAGAGTGAGCCCGAGGGGCTGATACTATTCTGAGTGATTGATACTGAGCCCGAGGGGCTGATACTGTGCTGAGAGTGAGCCTGAGGGGCTGATATTGATCTGAGTGATTGATATTATGCTCGAGGGGCGGATTTCTACTTGTTATTTACCTGTTAAATTACCTGTTTTACTTGTTTTAAAAAGGAATACCATTTGATTTCTTCACTGATTTACTGCTTTAAGTGATTTTACTGCTATGGAATTGCTTTGTGCCTTTACATGTTTTCATACTTTCAGCCATTATTAATTATTACTCATTGAGTCGGAGCACTCACATTACTCCCTGCACCGTGTGTGCAGATTCAGGCATAGCAGAGTCTGCACCTGAGCGCTGATTCCTTCCAGGCTAGGCAGTAATTTGGAGTTACGAGGTAGCTGTTGACGTCCGCAGCCCCTTGTCTCTCTTATCCTTTATCATTTATGTTTTCTTCAGACTGTTGTATCGGATTCCGTACTTTGTAGACCTATAGCAGATTTTGTAGTAGCTCATGACTTGTGACACCCCGGTTTGGGCTGTGTCGGGATGGTTCCTGCTGTTGTTATTGTTAAATTTTCGCAATCTATGGATATTATATTATGTTTATTACTGTTTATGATAATTAACTGCTTAAAGAGGTGTTCCGTTTTGGTCTGGCTGGCCTTGTCTTCACGAGAGGCGCCATCACGACCGGGTTCAGGAATTGGGTCGTGACATATTTCTAGACCAAGGCCTTATCCTGTACCTTGTACCTGTCGGGAGATCATCCACCTCTTTCCACTGACGTTGCCATTCATACACTTTCAAGTATCCGTTAGACTCCAATTTCATATATTTAAAGTGGACGATAACATAAAAAGCTTATTTTTCCTGAAAAAGCTTCAGCTCTAGAGCTGAAGTTCACTAGTTACAAACAAAAACTTCAGCTCTAGAGCTGAAGTTCGACCGTTACAAAATAAAAACTTCAGCTTTAGAGCTGAAGCTTACAAACAAAAACTTCAGCTCTAGAGCTGAAGTTCGATAGTTAAAAAACAAAAACTTCAGCTCTAGAGTTGAAGCTTACAAACAAAAACTTCAGCTCTAGAGCTGAAGCTTACAAACAAAAACTTCGCCAGTTACAAATAAAAACTTCAGCTCTAGAGCTGAAGTTCGACAGTTACAAAACAAAAACTTCAGCTCTAGAGCTGAACTTCAGACCCGACTACTAGAATGCTGAAGTTTTGCGCGATTGCCTTTGCTACTTCAGTCCCGTATGCTGAAGTTATGCAAAAAAGCGGGTACGCTTGCAATTTTTTTTGCAAAGCGGGCACAAGTTAAAACGTAACACAAAAAACGGGTATAGATGCAAATGCCCCTAATTTTTTCCTCTTGCTTTAGGCCTCTTATGGGCTATTCTAATGTTTTTAGTTTGGGCTTCTAAATTTTCTTTTGGGCTTCTAATCTTTACTAATTCAGTTGAAAGGCTTTAGGCAGTTATACAACAAAAAAGTGCAGAAGTATGATACTTTTTGGGGTGGTTTTTAAGCTTGCTCCAAGATAGAATTTTAAGTTTAAAAGTTAAAAGTGTTACCCATAGGGAAAGCGAGAGGCAAAAATTCAAGACCATCAACTTTGAGAGTTATTTGTGTACTTTACCCTTTATACAAGCAACGTTTAGGTCCGATTGCCGATTAGATTACCGAAAAAGAATTAGGCTCGAACATGTATGGGCGTGTTAAATACATAATTAAGTAAATAAAAATATATTCTGTCTAACAACTTAAATTTTTAGATGAGATGATTACACACTTCACTAATGGAAATTGATTCAACCTCTTCAACATGCAGACGTGTCATATTCGAGTCGAGATAATGAATTACGATATTCTATCGGGGTAAGCTATGAACTTGATCTGTGAGAAATGTGAACTTAGTATAAATATATATAGTGATCCAGATTGTTTAATTACATATGTATCTAAAAGTTTTTCAAATAAAATTTCCCAGCTAACGCCAAAAGGCATATAAATATTTCAATTCAACTCACATATATATCATTTTCATCATTAGGAGAATTATGAGCACATTTTAGACTTTCTCCATTGTAAAACTACAAATTGAAACTTTGCAACGCCCTTTTAAGAGGAAATTACTAATAATACTTTTCTCGTCCAACGTTCAAAGTCTTTATCTTTGCTAAAGCCTTTTTCCTATGTTCAAGGTTTAATTACATCCTAGAATGGATTGAAGTAAGACATACTCTTCAAAGACATTTAGGGCTCGTTTGGTAGAGGGATAAAGGATAATTAATCTCGAAATTACATTTGAGATGTGTTTATTTCATATTTGGTTGGAAAAAATATAGTATAATACTTTATCTTGGAATTATAGTGGTATTTTTAGTCCTATGGGAGGGTGAGATAACAATCTCAAGATAATTAATCCTGGAATAAGTTGTCTCCTAACCAAATGACCCCTTAGTAACTGCCAATTTTTCCTTCTTGTTTTAATTGCTGGGTATTAAGAAAAAACCTGAAGGATTGCGTGTAGGCGTTCGTAACACGAGCGGAAGACAATAACAATCCTAGGAAGATCTTTTCATGTTTAAAATTTATTTACATGTCAAAGATCAGATCAGAGACGTACCTGGTGAAGAGAGTCGCGTTTCAAAAATTCTTCGATAGTGCGAAGACTCTATGCATATCCACACCGAGACCGACCCTTGCTACTAACTCTTTGATCAATGAAACCCGAGAACAAATTGAATAAAAATTACTATGCTGAAATTTTCTCAAAACCTTCAGCTAATAACTAGAAAAATATCTCCCTTCATTTGCGACTCTCGTTTGCGGCTCTTTCAAGAGAATTGTCTCATTTCCACATTATTGTTTGTTATGTGTATATATATAATAAATCACCAACTCTTTCCCTATTTGGTTAGGGAAAACCAAAGGCGGTGATTTACAAGACCAATTCTCAAGTGGACCTTTCCATAAATTGTTTACTTAAAAACATAAATCCTATTCTCAATAGGATGAGGCGGCAGACGAGTCCTGTAAGGACTTATATGACAATCCAATTTGGATCTTTAACAATCGAATCTTTTTTAATTATGAGTATCATATATATTTCAACTAAGAGATATAATTTAATTTTCTATTCCAAATAGAAAACTTCAATTTGTTCACAATGTTAATCATACCCTCTGTGCTAGCAAAGAATATAATAATATTTCATTTGGACTAATAACTAAATTTATTTGACTAATTAAATTCCTTAATTTAATTATCAAATAATAAGTTAATTAATCCTTTAGCAAAGATTAGAACACTCATTAGTGTGCGACCCCATATGTTCAATACTAAACCGGTAGTAAATTGATCACATCAATATACTAATCAAGGGTGGCATCTAGCAACACTCCTTAATGACCAGATAGAATGAAGTATACAATTTACTCTCAAGAACCAGTAGAAGAATAATGTAGTAATTCTTTCTGTCCTTATAGCTCTGGATCACCCTAGGATATGGTTCAACTATCAAATCCTAATAGGCGACCAACTATGTGTTCATGTCAAATATAATCGACCATTGAATGACCTAAGAAACTTTTTCCTTCTTTCATCCAATTGCCCTGGCAAAGGTCTTAATTTGGTCGTTTATAATTCATGAAACTCATTACCAAGAGTTGACAGATTCCATCTTGATCAATCACTAATTCTACAAGTATTTAATCGTACCCAATATCCTTTTAACTATCGCCCTAGGACAATAGGTGTATGGTATCAAAATACATTAAATAACTTGTCAATTACTATGACGATCTCAGGTCAAAGGAAATGGTTACATCACATTCTTCAAGAGAATATCCTATTGACAGTTTATGGTAATTCTAACTATTAGGAATTATCCAATGAGTCAGTTCAATGATCATATCTCTATATGTATCATCTATCTATGTGATTTAGTTAATGAGATCAACTAATCTTTATCCCATAAAGACAATCACATAAATATTTATCTAACCGGATTACTAATGTCCAAATTAATAATCCTACGATCAAGAACAAATTTAGATTAAATTGTAAGAGACTTTGCTCTCATTATCATGATCTCTATCAAGATGACAAATCTTAAAATTTAATCAAAGACCATATCAAATTAATAATAATTATAAAAGAAAATCAAATGTCATATATTTTATATCAAATGACATTCACAAAAATATATTCAAATCATCAAATATGATATTGGATTTAGGGCATATCTACTATATCCCTAACAATAACCCACTTGCACTAGAGCCAGTCGCTCTTGTACTTCTTTCCCAATTTCCACTTGTGCTTGTAAAACTCCTTTGCACCAAGAGCTTTAGTGAATGGGTCTACAACATTTTCCTTTCCATCAACTTTTTGAATCTCGACGTCTCCACGTTCAATGATCTCTCTTATCAAGTGATACCTTCGCAGAACGTGTTTGGATTTTTGGTGTGATCTTCGTTCTTTTTCTTGAGCAATGGATCCAATATTGTCACACAACAGTGGAACCACACCTTCTATTGAAGAAACCACACCAAGTTCAGTTAAGAACTTTTTCATCCATACAACTTCCTTAGCAGTTTCACTAGCTGCTATATATTCTGCTTCAGTTACTGAATCAACTACTGTAGCTTATTTGGAACTTTTCCAACTCACTGTACCACCATTTAAGGTGAATACATAACCAGAAATAAATTGGATATCATCTCTATCTGAAGAGAAACTTGCATCAGTATAACCTTCAAGTTTCAACTCAGAATCTCCGTAGATGAGGAATTGGTCTTTAGTCCTTCTTAAGTACTTAAGAATGGTCTTCACCACCTTCCAATGCTCCTCACCAGTATTTGCTTGATATCGGCTAGTCACTCCAAGTGCATAAGCCACATCAGGACGTGTACATGTCATGGTATACATGATAGCTCCCACTGCACTAGCGTATGGGATCCTACTCATGCTTTATCTCTCTTCAGGTGTTTTAGGACAATCCTCCCTACTGAGAGTAATTCTAGTACCTATCGGTAGATAGCCTCTTTTGGAATTATCCATATTATACCTATTTAAGATGGTATCAATGTACAAAGACTAGGAAAGTCTAAGCAGCTTCTTAGATCTATCTCTATAGATCTTTATTCCTAATATATAAGCTGTTTCTCCCAAGTCTTTCATGGAGAGCTGTTCAGATAGCCAAATCTTGGTACTTTGCAATGCTAGTATGTCATTCCCTATAAGCAATATATCATCAACATACAACACTAAAAATATAATTGTGCTCCCACTAACCTTTTTGTACACACAAGGTTCTTCTTCGCATCTAATAAAATTAAACTTTTCAATTGTCTTGTTAAAGCAAATATTCCAACTTCGAGAAGCTTGCTTTAGTCCATAAATGGATCTCTGTAGCTTGCAAATTTTATTATGATTAGACAAATATGTGAAACCTTCAGGTTGTGTTATGTACATATCCTCTTCTAGCTCGCCATTAAGAAAGCCTGTTTTCACATCCATTTGCCATATTTCATAATCATAGTATGCTGCTATAGCAAGCAAAATCCGAATAGATTTGAGCATTGCCATGGGAGAGAACATCTCGTCGTAGTCGACTCCTTCTTTCTGACGATATCCCTTGGCAACAAGACGGGCTTTATAGGTCTCCACCTTTCCATCTACTCCAATATGTTTCTTAAAAACCCATTTACAACCTATAGGTTTTATATCCTTTGAAGGTTCAACTAAAGTCCATACTTTATTTTCCTTCATGGATTCCATTTCGGATTCCATGGCCTTTTGCCACTTCTCATAATCGGAACTTTGTATAGCCTCTTTATAGGTCTTAGGGTCATCATCATTATGATCAACCTTATTTGATACATCATCTTGTACCAATAAATTTAATCTAGTTAGTACATGGCGTTCTCGTGTAGACCTTCTAAGAGGTATTTGTACAACCTGTTCACCTTGTGCTGGATTTGGTTGTTGTTCAATTTGGTTTGGAACTGGTTCATTAACCTGTTATTGAACTTCATTTAGCTCTTGAACTTCAACTGTTGAAGATGGCAACTTCCTTGGCAACTTCAAAACATCTAATAAGGGTTCTTCAACTTGGGTCTCATAATCCTTATATTGTGTTGATTCATTAGTTTCTTGAACTTCATCAAGTTCTATTTCTCCATTATAATTTCCTTCTAAAAGAAATTCCCTTTCCAAAAGGTTACTCCTCTGGCCACAAACACTTTATGGTCAGAAGGGTGATAGAAATAATATTCCATTGTTTCCTTGGGATACCCAATGAACCTACACTTATCAGATCTTAAGTCAAGTTTATCAGACTGTAGTCTCTTAACATAAGATGGACAACCCCAAACTTTAATATGTTTAAGGTTAGGCTTACATCCTTTCCATATCTCATATGGTGTTGTAGAGACTGAGTTAGTGAGAACTTTATTAAGTAAGTATGTTGCTGCTTCCAAAGCATATCCCCATAAATTTATTGGAAGATCAGTGAATCCCATCATAGATCTCACCATATCTAATAAGGTTCGATTTCTCCTTTCAGACACTCCATTGTGTTGTGGTGTTCCTGGAGGTGTCCACTGTGAGAGAATCCCATTCTCTTTGAAATATCTGATAAAATCTTCACTAAGATATTCTCCACCTCTATCAGACCTTAGTACTTTGATACTTTTACCAGTCTGCTTCTCAACTTCACTACGGGACCTTTTGAACATTTCAAAAGATTCAGACTTGTGTTTCATAAGATACACAAATTCATAACTTGACATATCATCATTGAAGGTGATGAAGTAAGAATATCCACCTCTAGTTTGAATTTTCATGGGCCCACAAACATCTGTATGAATTAGTTCCAATAATTCAGAAGCTCTTTCTCCACTTCCAATAAATGGAGATTTGGTCATTTTTTCTTTGAGAAAAGATTCACAAGTTGGATATGATTCAAAATCATACTTGTCAAGGTACCCTTCCTTGTACAACTGGTTAATTCTTTTCTCTCCAATATGAACAAGCCTACAATGCCAAAGGTATGTATGATTTACATGATCATCTCTTTTCCTCTTAAAACTTGAAACATGCATAATCGAATTAGCATTCACATTAGGTAAGACATAAATACCATGTTGGAGATAGCCATTCACATATAAATTATTACCATAATTATAGAGCAAATACCATTGCATATAATAATGCGAAAACTATGTTTGTCTAACATAGAAGCTGAAATTATGTTCGAAACAAATTTAGGAACGTAATAACAATCATCCAACATAAGTACTTTGCCCGTAGGCATTGTTAAAGAAATTGATCTTACAGTTACGGCCGCAACTTTTGCATCATTTCCAACTTGTAGATTAACTTCTCCTTTTTTTAGTTTCCTACTTATCTTGAACCCTTACAACATATTGCAGATGTTATAACCACTGCAAGTATCTAATACCCACAGTGAAGAATTAGTAGTAGCTAAAGAAATCTTGAAACATTTTTCATTAATATCTCACCTTGTTTCTTGTCCTTTAGAGTTGCAAGATACTCCTTGCAGTTTCTCTTCCAATGCCCTTTCTTCTTACAATGAAAACATTCAGTATCATATACTAACTGCAAGATCAAATCTTCCGAAAGCTCTTTACCAAGCTTGTACCCCAACTTTTCATATTCTTCGGTAAGAACAATCATATGATTGACAAGGGGTCCAACTGGAGAGTTTTCAATGTCCAACTGTGTATCAACCATCTTCTTAAAATATTCAATGATTGCAGTTGGATCCATATTTTGATGTTTCCTCTGGAGTTCAGAACTCATAGAAACGAGAATGATGTGTTTAATAGCAAGACATTCATCCAAGTGTTTCTGATGAACCTTGGTGCCTTGAACATCATTCTCTGGTGGGATTATCTTTGTAAGCTAATCGATCACATCAATGAGCTTTTCATGCATGAGAACAATTCTCAAATTTCTATACCAGTCATCAAAGTTTGGTCTTACCAACTTGTTGGTCTCAAGTATTTCACGCAGTGATATAACAGACATATTGAGAAATCTAAAATATAGAAAAGAAAAGGCAATGATATAAGAACATATTTGCATATATAATAAAGATATGGACTTTTATCTGTCACACCTCCTTTTTCCGCCCCCACGAGGGGTGAAGGGAGTTTTTTCCAATTAAAGGACAATCGAAACGGGATTTGTTTGTTTATTTCAGAGTCGCCCCTTGGGAGATTTAGGGTGTCCCAAGTCACCATTTTAATCCCGAATCGAGGAAAAGAATGAGTCTATTTAACAGTCCACGAACCAGAAATCCGGATAAGGAATTCTGTTAACCCGCGAGAAGGTGTTAGGCATTCCCGAGTTCCGTGGTTCTAACACGGTCGCTCAATTGTCATATTTGGCTTGATTATCTGATTTTATACAATTACGAACTTATGTGCAAATTTTAACTTTTAGCCGCTTTTATTATTTTTATTTATTGTTATTATTTTACGGAGAATTGCAACATTGTGAAAACGTATTTCAAACCACGTCGCAATCAATGCACCCGTGGTTATCGACACATTTCGACTCTGTTGAGATTTGGATTTGGGTTACATAAATGCACACCCATATTTAAGAAAATAATTTGTTAATGACGCGCCTAGAGCGACTAGCGTATTGTTGTTTTGGGAAAGTCCGTAAAATTTCACAAGACGACCAACTCCGATGTTCTAAGTAATTAATGCATACATTTGTGAGGGCCCCGCAATCTATACATTTTACTAGGCGAGGCTCATCTCATTTATTTTAAATGGACAAATCCTAAAGCGACTACATTTTTTCTATTAAAATTAGTCTCTAAAATAAAGAAAGAAAATCCTAATTAATTCCGAGCTTTTTTTTTATTTATTTATTTAAGAAAGCATGGCTTAATAATTTCTGGATTAATACAAATATTGATGAAAAGGAATTTTACTAAAAAAAAATTCAAAATTATAAATTAAATAAAAATTAGACAACTAATATTCAAAAGAATCAAATATAGCTAGATTAAAACTCGCATTGTTATAAAAAAAACTATTGAGATTAATTATTCACAACCATTTGAAACTGGATTTAACCATAATTACTAAAGCTTATTAGAAAGTTTATTAGACTTAAACGTTCTTCTAATTTTGTTTGAACTCAAATCATGCCTTAATACCTAATTCACGAAATTTAGTTCAAATTCATGCCTTAGCTAAATTTAGCTACTTGTTCACGATTAACCTACTGTTGATAATCTTAAAACCTTCATAGCTAGTGAATTAACCCATTTTGCCAAGCCGATTCATTAAAGACTAACTTATGTTATTTTCTCTTATTCCAATCATTATTCAATAATACATAAAATAGCCTAAATACAATCAATAAAAGGAACAAAGAAAAAGCGAAATTAAAACTTCAAAATTCCATTCTTCATATGTATTCATGCTTCCACAGTTTTAGCTTGCAATAGCTAGTATTACAGTCGTGTACCTGGTATTGGAAACAAGAGAAGATGAAGATGAGAAGCAGCAGTAGTAACAATGCAGCACAACAACGACAGTCCAGCAACACAGGAATAGACCAGTAATAATAGGAATAGCAGAAAACCTAGGAGACTACAACCGAGAAAGAAGCTTCAAGCTTCGATGAAACAATAGCAATTAATGCTGATTTCAAACAATGAAGGAAAGTAGAAGATCTTTTTTCAGTTTTTATTCTCTCCTTTTGTTCTTCAATTTCTATCTCTCAAAATTCAATCCCCCTTTTCTCTATACGAGTCTTCTTATATCCAAAGCAAGACCCCTTTTTTCTTTTTACCTCTTTTTACTTCAAACTATTCTTACTACCCCTTTTTTACCTCTTTTTTCCTTTTTTCCCAAATCCTCTACTATGTATAACTTTAAACCTTTTATTATTACCTACACTATTTCTAATTTTTACTTTAGTAAAAGTAGTCAACATGGGTCCCCCCATGTTCCCTCTTTTTGAATGGTCAAAAGAAGACATCATTATTAACCCTTTTCTTTTTACTTTTATCATTATGTCTTATCCCCCACCATAATTAAATAATCTGTAATTGGTTAATTCCCGTTTTAACCCTAAAACTACTGTTACTGCCCTGATTCAAAATCTGTTCAAACTTCAAAATTATCTAAGAACTTAAAAATTAAATTACCAACTATAACCAATCCTTAATCCAGTTCAATCAACAAATTCAAACTTAAACGATGCACAACAAAGCAACAACCGGAATTATTTTGACTGAACGATATTTTTAACAACACATATATTTTCAGATTCAATAACATTAACAAATTGAACATAACAAACAAGTAGATTTGAATTTCTAAACTCAATAATTATTTGAACTTTAAATTAAATCCAACAACACTACAACCAAGATGAATATTCAAATTAAATCAAGAATTAAAACATAAACTCACATTAAATCACCGGATTAAGAACGAACTTCATACAAAAGATGAACACGAATTTAATCTAAACTAATCAACAAAGATGGATGATTCAAGCGATTAAACTAACATATTTCTATATTACAACTAAATTCTTTTAAAAGAATAAAAACAAACCGAAGAAGAAATAATTAATTGAATTTCAACTTGAATCTAACAACATTAACAATTTCTAAAAAATACATAAAAACATATGAAACAAACTGAAGAAATAATTAATTAAATTTCAATTTGAATCTAACAACATTAAAATTAAACTAACAATTTCTTTTACAAAAATAAACTGAAAAACTAATTAATTAAACGATAAACACGAACAAAACAAGAATCAAACATTTACCATTTTAGATCTGAGAATATCAAAACAAAATACGGACAGAAATGAAACTCAAACCCACTAACCGAATCGAAACGACGAAGAACTTGAATGAAAGCAAATCTGTCCGGAAACGATTATCGTACCAAAATAACTCGACGACGAAAAACGACGACGGGCCTGACTGTTGCTGCGTCGCTGAGCCGAAGCTTGACGGACTGGGCTTGGGCTTGGGTTGTCGATGCTTGCTCGCTCATGGCTGGAGCTCGAAGCAATGGAAGCAAATGTTGCTCAACTGGACGGGCAGTAGCCATTGGGTTTGTTTGGACGTGATGGAGCTGCTGGGAAACGCCTGGTATGGCGTTGGTGAGTTTCCGCTGGGCGTGAGGAGATGGCAGTGGAACAACAGACACTACTACTGCTGGACCTGGGGGCTCGACGAGGCAGGCTGTTTCGAAACAAAATGAAGGTCGCCGGATTTAATGGGGGGTTGCCGGACTGGTTCACGTGAGGAAGACGAAGTACGACGGGGTTTGAGCTACTGTTTTTCGTGTACCTGGGGCTGGTTTTACGTCTGGTTGCGATGGAGATTGGAGGAGATGAAGCAACAGTGACGGGGTTGGGAAGAAGACGCAGCAAGAAGGTGGTCGATTGGAGCTGGTTCGAAGATGAAAGGAGAGGGCAGCCATGAACGAGCTTCGAGCTCGACATGGAGAAAACAAGCTTCGTGGTGGTGTGTGTGTGAGAGTGTGGTGGTGAGGCGTCGTTGGACTGGGGTTTGGAGATGGTGAAGGAGAAGAGAGGGAAAGAGAGGGGGGGGGATGGTTTTTCTTAGGTTTAGTTTTTTTTTTTGTTTTTTTTGTTTTGTGAAGTTTAAGATAGGAAGATAGGGGTGTTGGGTATTTGGGTTATGGACTGGGTCGACCCGGTTTGAATATAAGTGTTTTGGGTCTCGATTCAAAATTGGAGAAGAGGCCCAATTCCGATTTTCTTTATATTTTTTGCTCTATTTTCTTTTACTTTCTAAAACTAAATCTAAAAATCCTTAAATTATCATATAGAACTAAATTAATTTATAAAAGCGCAAATTAACTCCCAATAACAATTAACACACAATTAAGTAATAATTAAGCATAAAATTATACAATTTGACATTAAATGCTAAAAATGTAAACGATGCGTATTTTTGTAATTTTCATTTTTGTAAAACAAACTTAATTATTCCTAATTGTAGAATTAAATTCTAAATGCAAATGCGACATATTTTTATATTTTTTATTAATTTAACAAATAAACATGCATGGACAAAATACAAATAATTATCCAAAATGTCACAAAAACTCTCAAAATTGCGCACTTAGGAAAATCGTTTTATTTTGAATTTTTGGGAGTAATTCTTTCATAGGGCAAAAATCACGTGCTTACATTATCTAAATGATATTTTCACTAATTATTTTAAACTATTTACCCTCATTATAGTTTATGAAATCTATATTTCTGTTAATGGAGTAAAGGAATCCTTTAATAATATGTATGAGCCCATTGGAAGTCAAGTTGTTTCTCACATATATTTTAAAGGTAGGTACTCTTACTAATTGTATCCTCATACAATTTCCTTAAATAGCTCTATGTCAAATAGTCACCTGGTAGTCAGGTCGATCCTATTGGCATAGTTGAGTTCAACCATCATGATAGCAAAGAACTTATTAAATTTTATACTCCCCAGGTTGTCCAGGCGTCTAGTGTAAAATTGAATAATTCTTTCAATCCATACATCTAATGCAATAAATAGTTTTAACATATTCTCGAACTATAAGTCTCCTGGTAGTCAGGCCGCTCCTTATAAATAAGAAATAAATAATATTATTTACTTTGATGGATAGCTCTATAATAAAATATCTTATATTATATTATTTAGAACTCAAATTTTAGTAAGAGGGAATTGGTACTAAAACAGTTTTTAATAACATGAAGATCAAATCTTTTATAGCATGTGAATTTAGTTCACATTGTCTACATGCTTAGTCCTAAATTGATTTACATCTCATGTAATAAATAATTCAAAATTATGTAACGAACAAGCATGTGACATAAAAACGAAATTCAACATCTTCTGACATGTTTATCTTATATATCACATAAAAATAATTCATGCAAGAAAACTATTATTAATTAACATCTCATGAACTAATAACAATTAAAATAACAGTAGAATCCAATAACCTATTATAGATTACAATCATATCTACTATAAAAATTTCAAATTCAAGTTACGAACTATCTCAATAGTTTAACTTATATGTATATATATTTTATTCACAATAAAATTATATCAATCCATATGCATTCAAACAATTTGATTATTGCACAAGACACATGTATTATGGTTTGAACTCTTCAAATATAATCGTAAAATATTTCGTAAATAAATTTTAGACACAATAAACCACGACTCTGATACCACTGAAGGATTGTGTATAGGTGTTCGTAACATACAGCGGAAGATAATAACAATCATAGGAAGATCTTTTCATGTTTAAAATTTATTTACATGTCAAAGATCAGATCTGAGACGTACCTGGTGAAGAGAGTCGCATTTCAAAAATTCTTCGATAGTGCGAAGACTCTATGCGTATCCGCACCGAGACCGACCCTTGCTATCAATCCTTTGATCAATGAAACCCGAGAACAAATTGAATAAAAATTACTATGTTGAAATTTTCTTAAAACCTTCAGCTAATAACTAGAAAAATATCTCCCTTCGTTTGCGGCTCTCGTTTGCGACTCTTTCAAGAGAATTGTCTCATTTCCACATTATTGTTTGTTATGTGTATATATATAATAAATCATCAACTCTTTCCCTATTTGGTTAGGGAAAACCAAAGGCGGTGATTTACAAGACCAATTCTCAAGTGGACCTTTCAATAAATTGTTTACTTAAAAACATAAATTCTATTCTCAATAGGATGAGGCGGCAGACGAGTCCTGTAAGAACTTCTATGACAATCCAATTTGGATCTTTAACAAACGAATCTTTTTTAATTATGAGTATCAAATATATCATATATATTTCAACTAAGAGATTTAATTTAATTTTCTATTCCAAATAGAAAACTTCAATTTGTTCACAATATTAATCATACCCTCTGTGCTAGCAAAGAATATAATAATATTTCATTTGGACTAATAACTAAATTTATTTGACTAATTAAATTCCTTAATTTAATTATCAAATAATAAGTTAATTAATCCTTTAGCAAAGATTAGAACACTCGTTAGTGTGCGACCCCATATGATCAATACTAAACTGGTAGTAAATTGATCACATCAATATACTAATCAAGGGTGGCGTCTAGCAACACTCCTTAACGACCATATAGAATGAAGTATACAATTTACTCTCAAGAACCAGTAAAAGAATAATGTAGTAATTCCTTCTGTCCTTATAGCTCTGGATCACCCTAGGATGTGGTTCAACTGTCAAATCCTAATAAGCGACCAACTATGTGTTCATGTCAAATATAATCGACCATTGAATGACCTATGAAACCTTTTCCTTCTTTCATTCAATTGCCCTGGCCAAGGTCTCAATTTGGTAGTTTGTAATTCATGACAACATGGAGCTTAAACTCATTACCAAGAATTGATAGATTCTATCTTGATCAATCACTAATTCTACAAGTATTTAATCGTACCCAATATCCTTTTAACTATCGCCCTAGGACCATAGGTGTCTGGTATCAAAGCACATTAAATAACTTGTCAATTACTATGACGATCTCAGGTCAAAGAAAACGGTTACATCACATTCTTCAAGAGAATATCCTATTGACAGTTTATGGTAATTCTAACCATTAGGAATTATCCAATGAGTCGGTTCAATGATCATATCTCTGTATGCATCATCTATCTATATGATTTAGTTAATAAGATCAACTAATCTTTATCCCATAAAGACAATCACATAAATATTGATCTAATCGGATTATTAATATCCAAATTAATAATCCTATGATCAAGAACAAATTTAGATTAAATTGTAAGAGACTTTGCTCTCATTATTATGATTTCTATCACGATGACAAATCTCAAAATTTAATCAAGGACCTTATCAAATTAATCAAATAATTAATAATAATTATAAAAGAATATCAAATGCCATATATTTTATATCAAATGACGTTCACAAAAATATGTTCAAATTATCAAATATGATATTGAATCTAGAACATATCTACTATATCCCTAATAAAACTATGGTCGAATAAAACTTTTCTTTATCTTGTGTTGTAATTATTAGCTTGTAAAGTATAACACGATTAATGCGTCGACAAATATTTAGACGTAATCATCTTCGAGAAAACATTGAAAAATAAGATACGACTTGTCACAAAATCAATGGTAGTTATAATTCCTCACCCTTAGGAGGAACAATGGAAGTCCATTAACCTTTAATTTCAAGTCAAAGAGTTTTTACCATATAACATTGAACTTTGAACTTAAAACAAAAACTACACCAAGCAAAGTACCATATTCTGTGATTTGCACAATATTACTGACGTTAAGATGGGTAACTCTTTGACTTTCAAGCTTATTAATATGCTGTGTTTCGTAGTACGTAAATACGTATCCCCCACCCCGCCCCCGCTCCCGCCCCCATCCACCCTAACTCTGCATGACTTCGAGGAGAAAATACTTATTCACATTTAATATTTACATCAAATTATATTAATTGATAAGGTTCAAGTTCCTTCCATGAATTCGAACGAAATCGAAGCGGAGATGAAAGTTCTAGAAGAATGAGGAGAGAGAAATATCGAAATTTTACATTCAATTATCAAAAATAATATCCGGTCTGTTATTTACAATTAGCCCCAACTATATATATATAACTCAGGGGCAAAATAGTAAAAGATAAATAATTAAACCCGCATGATTGGGCTTGTCCACTAATGCAGTGTTGGGCTTGGCTCGGGTGTAAAATATGTTGGCCCTACCCCCCTCCCCCGCAAGTTGGAAGTAGGGCTGGAGGAACCCACTCCCAACTTGGACAATTGCTGCAAATGGGCTTATCTAGGAAGGCTCTTAATGAAAATATTCGCAAGTTGGGCACTAGAAGGAATATAATGCAATGATATCAAACCATCTTGCAATTTCTCCCGAACAAAATGGCAGTCTAGCTCGATGTGTTTAGTTCGCTCGTGAAATATAAGATTCTTTGTAATTTGAATGACAGACTGATTATCGCAATGGACAACAATAGGAGTCAAATCAGTAACATTTATATCCTCCAAAAGTCGACATAGCCAAGTTAATTCAACCACCAATCTCCGAACAAACTTGTACTCTGCCTCCGCAGATGATAAAGAAATAGTAGTCTGCTTTTTCAACTTCCAAGAGATAGAACAGAACCCCAACGTAACAAAAAAACCACTAACAGATCTCTTGGAATCAGGGCAAGAAGCCCAATCCGAATCACAAAATGTAGCCATAGAAAAAAAGGAATGAAAGGAGAAATGAAGTCCCAAACCAGACAAGCCTTTGATGTAGCACATAGTATGTAAAGCATCATCCAAATGGGTATGCCTGGAGTCTGCATGAATTGACTAAGATGCTGAACCGTATAATCCAAGCCGGGCCTAGTATGAGTTAAGAAATTGAGTTTTCTAATTAACCTCCTGCAAAGAGAAGGATCAGAAAGCAAACTACCCACATCAGAAGATAATTTCAGACCCAAAAGAAGAGGACTGGAGGTTGGCTTGGAATCGGTACACCTAAATTCCTCAACCAATTCGAGAGCAAACTTTCTTTGATTCACTAAAATACCATCAAACACATACATGACCTCCAGACCAATAAAGTAATGTAAAGAACCTAAATCCTTGATTTTGAATTGAGCATCCATAAATTGTTTAAGATGAAGGATGTCTTTTATATCATTAACAGTTAGCACAATATCATCTATATAGACTGATAGACCCCCAAATATACAGAACCAGCAGTTGAGTGTTTGAAAAACAGAGAATAATCATTCTTAGAATGTTGAAAACCTTTGGAATGTAAGGCATCAGATAGCTTGGCATTCCATTGTCTAGACGCTCGTTTGAGACCATACAAGATTTGTTCAACTTGCAAACCAAATCAGAAGAAGTGACAACTATACCTTGAGGGACCTTCATATACACCTCCTCCATTAAATCCCTATGCAAAAAGGTATTATTAACATCTAGCTGAAAAAATTACCACTGATTTTTGACAACTACAACTAAAAGGCACCTGATAATAGTCATTTTGACTACGGAAGAAAATATTTTTGTGTAGTCAAGACCCTCCTTTTGAGTATCTCCTCTAATGGCAAGCCTGGATTTGAGCCTTTCAATAGAACCATCAACACTAATCTTATAAACCCATTTGCTGGAAATGACATGCTTCCCAACATGCAAAGAAACCAAACTCCAAGTATTGTTTGCCTCTTAGGCTTCAAATTCCTTGGAGATGGCTTCTTGCTATCATGGATGCAAAGCTGCCTAAGAATAAGATCTAGGATCTTGCATAGTGGGAAGAGAGTTAATAAAGGATTGTGATTGGTAGCACAAAGCATAAATACAAACATGCTTCATATTGGTGTGAGCTAGTAAAACAGAAGAGAGGGAAGGGAAGGAAATAGAGATAGAGTTACACACAAAGTCTAGAAGATACCCAAATCTTTGGTGAGTTCTAAATGACTTCCTCAATGGAACAACTGGAGAAATAGAAGGGGATACATCAGAAGGTGTAGGAACATAAGTAGGAGTGAGTGGAGGCACATTAGAAGAAGAAGAAGAAGAAGAAAAAGAAGAAGAAGAAGAAGAAGAAGAAGAAGAAGAAGAAGAAGAAGAAGAAGAAGAAGAAGAAGATGTAGGTAGAGATTAAGAGGAAACTGTAGGTATGGGCAAAAAGGAGGATTCTGGGGAAGGACAAAGAGAAGAAAAATCAGGAGGATGAGGAGATTCAAGGAACTCAGAAGAAGGAGGTTGTTGTTGTAAAGCAAAAGGAAAAATAGCCTCATAAAACATCACATCCCTGGACATCACAATCTATTGAGTGGCAAGGTTTAATACGTTGTAACCTTTCTTCTCAAAAGGGTACCCCAAGAATACACAAGGACTTGCCCTTGGTGGAAACTTATCCCTACCCCTTTTGAGTGTTGAAATGTAACAAAGATAACCAAAAGCCATAAGATGATTATAAGAAGGAGGTGTACCAAAGATAAGCTCATGAGGAGTTTTTCCTTGTAAGACAGAGTTGGAAAATCTGTTAATCAAATAGGTTGCAGTAAGAATACACCCCCTCCCCCAATATTTCAAAGGCACTTTGAATTGGAAAAGAAGTGCTCTTGTAGTTTCAAGTAAGTGTCTATGTTTCCTTTCAACAACATTATTCCGTTGAGGTATTTCTACACAAGATGTTTGATGAAGAATTACTTTAGAGAGAAACAAAGAAGAAGATTCATGACTTAATCCTAACTCAAGAGCATTATCAGATCTCACCGTCTTAACTCTGTAATTAAACTGAGTTTCAAGCATGAGAATGAAAGCTTTCAAAGCTGTGAAGGTATTAGATTTTGTACTGAGAAGATAAGTGCAAGTAGATCTAGAAAAATTATCAACCAAATTTAAAAATATCAATTCCCAGAATGTGTAGCAGTATTATAAGGCCCACAAACATCTACATGAATAAGAGCAAACAGAAAAGTAGTAGTTGTTGAACTGAAAGGAAATGAGTTCTTTGTTTGCCTATCTAAGGGACAAATATGACAAGGAAATTTTTGAGTTGAAGGTACAGAAATTGAAAGCTTAGAATAAATAAACTTCAACTTATTGTAAGGTAATATCCCAATCTGTAATGCCACAAGGTATGCTTATCATTCAAAATGGAATTTACAGAATTAGACTCAAAGATATTCTCACAGTTCTTGAAAATATTATATTTGGAAGTAGGTATACATTTATTCAAATGAACAGAGGGAGCTAAAGGGATAAAACCATCACTAAGAAACTTCTCTGGTTGCAAGATGTATAACCCGTTTGCTTCACTACCAACTTCCAGTGGCCTCTTCGGAGAAGGGCCCTGCAGCAAGAAGCAAGTAGACTCACTGAAACAAACCAAGCCTTTAATTTGCTTGCATAGTTTGTGGACCGATACTAGATTATACTGAAAAGAAGGAACATGCAACACAGTGGGAATTGAAAGTATTTTAGACAAAGGAAGTGAACCTAATGAATGAGACTTTACCCTATAGCCATTAGGTAAGGCAACTAAGTAAGGAGCATGAAGGAAATTGATTCCAGAAAAAAGAGACAAGTTAGAAGTCATGTGGTCTATAGCCCCTGAAACTATGATCTAGGATTTTTAAGACACAGAATCAGTTGAGACAGACTGTGCAAAGCTTCTAGAATCTAAATTAGAGGATGTTTGAATTGGCTTATAAAAAGTAGCTTTTAAGCTAAAAGCCAACAGTCATAAGTTGGTAATACCTAACTTTTGGCTTTTGGCTTATTTTGGTACTTTTTATACCTAAACCACACAAATTAAAAAAGTGCTTAAAAACCAATAAGCACTTAAAATAAGCCAATCCAAACACTCTCTCAGTAACCTTACCTGCCAAGTTAGCAGAACCAATGCCTTCAGGAAGAGAAGAACCTTGAGACCCAACAACAACATTCTGTAGAAGGAATACAAGAGGGAGAAAAGCAGTGCTGCGGACATCGGGCCTTGGTAACTCCGATGACTCTGCCACCGAGAAATCAACACCCCCTACCGGGTTCAGAAATACCTGAATCTGCACACAAGGTGCAGGGAGTAATGTGAGTACTCCAACTTAGTAAGTAATAAGAGTAAATGAAAGCTGAAGAGTAAGAAAACACGTAAGCCATGTCAAACTCTACAACAAATGCAGGATATTTCCAACATAGTACAGAAATCATTTACTTCATAAATCATGCTCAGTTTCGGTAAAACCTTTTAAAACAATTTTCAATAAGTTCAAACGAGTGATAAAATAGTGAGTAAACATGATAGAAATGTAAACAGCCCCTCGGGCAAAACATGTACCATAAACCGCCCCTCGGGCATAATATCAACAGAACCAGCCCCTCGGGCTACCTCACAATCACTTGTAATCAGCCCCTCGGGCATAACATAAATCAGAATCTCCCCTCGATCAATAACATGGAACAACATCAGCCCCTCGGGCTATATCACATCTCACACTAGGTACCCGCGCTCACTAGGGGTGTACAGACTCATTAATTGGCTTATCTGCTCCTTAGTTATTGCTCCTCCACATATAGTAGACTGTCCAGATTCTGATCCAGTTCCTTTATCATTTTCAGAAGTTTGTACCATAGCAGCAGTTCTTTTAGCCTTCTGATTATTGTTGAAACTATTCTGAGGTTGATTATTATTGGGGTAACCATGCAGCTTGTAACACCTATTAATTAGGTGCTTAGGATTTTTACAGTAGTTGCAAAACATAGTATTTTTTTCTTTAATCTCACACATACTTCTGTCCAGCCTTAAAGTCAATGTCGAATTTTCTACCATTGTTGTCATTTCTGAAATTCATGTTATGATTCTGATTATGATTGAGACCTTGATTCTGAGTTTGAGGTTGTTGTTGCATGTTGTTGCCTCTAGCAATGAGAGAAGCAACCTCAGTTATGAAGGACACACTTGATTGTACTTCTCTCTATTTTTCTTTGTGTAATAACAAAGAAGATTATGTCTTGGACAAACTAGGAAGTGGTGTCATTATGAGAATATTACCTCTTGATGTGGTGTAGGATTCATTTAGACCCATGAGGAACTAGTACACTTTATCACTCTCAATCATACCAGCATTATGCCCTTTTGCTCCCATTTACACACACAATCACAACAAGAGCATGTCATAAAAGAGTTAAGAATACTCAATTCATCTCATAGTTCCTTAAGTCTAGAGTAATATGTTGCTATGTCACTATTCCCTTGTGTTACCCCAACCAAATCCTTCTTGAGCTGATAGATCTGAGCCCCATTAGGTTGACCATCAAGTCATCCCACATGTCGTTTGTCGACTTAGAGTGCAGAACACTATTCTTTATTTGCGTGGTTAAAGAAGTCAAAATTCATGTTCCAACTAAATTGTTACATTTATCCCAAGCTTTGTAAAAAAGTGAAGTAACAGAAAGTCTAGGACATGATCCATCTATGAAACCTATTTTGTTCCTAGCAGAAAGAGACATTAACATTCCCTTACCATCAAAAGGAGTGGATATCAGAGAAATCCCCGGTACATCACAAGAGGAAATATAGTATGAATGTGAGGGATCAATAAAAGTGGTCACAGTAGACCCCGAATCTGGAGCAGTAATACGTAAGTTTGTAACTGATGAATTATCTCCCATTGCAATAGTCAAACACTCAAATAGATATGCAACAATTTGACAAAACTACTAACTCATACACGCGCTGAGTGAGAAATCAAAGAAGAAAGGAATCAAAGCTTTTCCTTTTCGAGTGACAGTCAATTAAAACCAGCTCTATCCAAAAAAAAATCTATTTTAGCCGACTCAAAATGTGAATCAATAAGAGGAAACCAGCAGAATCTTACAATGTTGTAGTAGAAACGTCCAGAAACAAACCGCACAAAGTAAAACAACTCGCAAAATCATAGGCGAAATCGCAAAACCCTAGGTTGCGTGATTTATCCCCAAACATGCTAAAAATTACTCCATCAGATGAAGAGGATTCCTCAACCTTGCACTGATACCATGATAAGATTCAAGTTCCTTCCATGAATTCGAACGAAATCGAAGCGGAGATAAAAGTTCTAGAAGAATGGGGAGAGAGAAATATCAGAATTTTACATTCAATTATCAAAAATGATACCTAGTCTGTTATTTACAATCAGCCCCCACTATATATACAACTCAGGGGCAAAATAGTAAAAGATAAATAATTAAACCCGCCTGACTGGGCCTGCCCTCTAACACAGTGTTGGGCCTGGCTGAGGTGTAAAATATGGTGGCCTAAGATTAACTCAACACATTTAAAGGATAGAATGAGGTAAAAATTATAAATTAATCAAGTCAATTGTTATCTTATTGGAGCGGAATGGATGAAATAAAGACTAGCATCCGATGTTTTATGACTCACATTTTGTGTTTTATGTGATAAGGATGTGCCACAAAAATTTAAAGTTAAGTTTTATAGAGTGGTGATGAGACCGACTATACTGTATCGGACAGAATATTGGCCAGTCAAGAACTCCCATGTTCAGAAGATTAAGGTAACAGAAATGAGGATGTTGAGATAGAAGTGCGGGTATACTAGGATAGATAAGGTTAGGGATGGAGATATTATCCTTGATAGGAAGGTGTGTAGGTCAAAAATTAAGGTAGAATGTTCGTAGGTAGTCGTGCATCTCCCTTGTCCATGACCAGTAATATTTGTTAGTCTTGTTTTATTTTCAGATTGTTATTACTATCTGTTGGTTCTTTCACTTTGGTTATCTTGTTATCTTGCTGGTGTTATTACTTGTTGCTACTACTTCTTCTTATTCATCTTTTTTTTAGCCAAAGGTTTACCAGAAATAACTTCTCGACCTTCTCAAGATATGGATAATATCTGCGTACACATTACCCTCCTCAGGTCCCATTTGTGAAATTACAATATACTTGTTATAGTTGTTGTTGTAAGCATGGTCAAATGAAAATGAGTTTATCGGTGTGGAAACATGTGCTATGTATTTATTAATTTAATATAAATATCTCGTACACCACGTGTAAGTATAACAAATTGTGTAGGGTGAGGGATGGATACAATGACCCCTTTATCTTCTTTCTAACTTCTTATTGCTTGTAATGCAAATTAATCACGAGAATATTCTTTACTGTAATACGGATTATACGCTAAATGTGATATTTCTAACGTGACGAGAGATGATCTCTGCAATATGAAAGTTGTATAGTTGATTTAATATTCACAAAAAGTCAATAATTACTAAGTCCTGCTAATAAATGAGGAGCAATTTCAAATAGACTTAGACTGAATAATAAGTCGAGAGTGTGCTTTTCACAATTAAGGACGTGGAAATAAAATCTACCTAGAAAAAAGGAATTATTCAGGTCTTGGAGAAACTTATGTTTTCATATAAGAAATTTGCAACCCCCTTGGATTTTTCTTACATACATCATTATTAACCAGAAAAAAGAGAGAAAGAAATACCCCCTTCATAAAATTAGCGGTGCAACACTATTAGAAGCTAATTCAAGATTTAATCTTTATGAATTAGTTTAATATTTATACTAGTAAGTTTTCAAGATTTTCATACACATGCACCTACCCAAGGATTTATTTTTTTATGAATATAAAGCTCCGAGTTCCTTGAAATTATGGGTTCAAAACATAGTACTTATTGTAATATCTATACTAGTTTTCAGGGCGCACAATGAATTATACATCCGCCACATCAATTAATCTCTAGAATCCAGCGGCTGTTTGGATTGGCTTTTAAGCTATAGTCAAATCAGTTTTAAGCCTTTTTTAGCTTTTTCGGTGGTTGACAAAATTAAAAAGTACTTAAAATAAGTTAAAAAATGTTTATAACAAATCAAAAGCAATAAGTTAGCAATCCCAACTTATTATTCTTTAGCTTAAAAGTTATTTTTGCTGAATAAGCCACTTTTTTATGCCAATCCAAACGGGATCTAAATCGGCCCTGGCTCTTTAATCCCTATAGGACCTGGAGCTTATATTTTCCAGTTATTTTTTATGGCAATAAAAGTAAAATCTCAAATTAGGGAGTGTTATAGCTAGGTAATTTTTAAGAAAAAAAAATAAAGAGAGGAGGAAATGAATAGAAAATAAATGCATGCTGAAGGGTAAAAACAGCTAAAGGAAGGCAATGTGAGCACAAGATCAAGCAGGAGGAAGTTTTTTAAAATAGTTTATCTACATCTAATGCATGAATTAAGGTGAAGTCAAATGAATCTATATTAATCTGAATCTATAAAAGATCGCGAAGACAAAATTATATGGCAACGTAAAAGAATTTATCGGTCACCTAAATAATAATCATATATAATTGTTTATAAAAATGTAGGATCAATCACCTGAAAAAATAAAATATGCTATACCTGCTACAACAAGTCAAAATACGCTATTAATGCAGGAAATTTCTATATTTTTGGAGTATATCTAGGTCAGTGTCACGTAGGTGTTGCGGAAGCCAAATGTATAGAGTGTGAATAAGTCACAACTACTATACCAAAAATTATGACAACCACCAAATAATAAATAAGACAATAAAGCAATAATAAAGGGAACACCAGAATTTACGAGGTTCGGCTAATTTTGCCTACTCCTCGGACACAACCAAATATTTTATTCCACTCCAAAAATACAAGTGAAATAATACTAAAGAGAGAAGATACAAATGCCTTAAACAGATAAGAAGGCAAATGAGAGGTGTGTATCAATCCTAAACATTAGGCCTTCTTTTATAGGGGAAAAATCCCCCAAACTTAACTCCCAACCAATGTGGGACTTTGGCATTTTGCCAAACTTCAACAAATCTCCACCTTGGCAAAATTCCACATTTTCAATTCTCTCTCAATAACAAATTTTGGTTGTGTCTTCATCTTCAATCTTCAGTGTTCAACAATGTTGATCAAATCCAAACAATGTTGAAACTTGACCGCAGTCACCACCTTTGTCAGCATATCAGCAGGATTCTCTGTAGTATGAATTTTCTTCACCGTGACTCCACCTTCTTCTATGATTTCTCGTACGAAATGATACCGAACATCAATGTGCTTCGTCCTTGCATGATAAACTTGGTTCTTCGCTAATTGAATAGCACTTTGACTATCACAAAAAATTGTGATACCTTTTTGTTCAACACCAAGCTCCTTTAGCAATCCTTGAAGCCAAATTGCCTCTTTCACAGCATCTGTAATAGCCATGTACTCTGCCTCTGTTGTAGACAAAGCAACTGTTGACTGCAAAGTAGACTTCCAACTAACTGGTGCCTTTGCAAAAGTAAACACATAACTAGTAGTTGATCTTCGTTTGTCCATATCACCCGCAAAATCTGAGTCACAATATCCAACTACAAACTGATTGTCTTCCTGCTCAAAAACTAACCCGACATCTACAGTATTATGAATATACCGTAGAATCCACTTCACAGCTTGCCAATGCTCATTCCCTGGATTGTGCATATATCTGCTAATAACTCCAACAGCTTGTGAAATGTCAGGCCTTGTGCAAACCATTGCATACATCAAGCTACCAACAACATTTGCGTATGGTACCTTTGACATATACTCTCGTTCAGCTTCATCCATTGGCGACATTGTAGTACTTAGCTTAAAATGGGAAGCAAGTGGAGTACTAACTGGCTTAGTCTTGTCATCTATGCCAAAACGTTGAAGTACTCTCTTCAAATATTCCTTTTGAGATAAACAGAGTTTCTTTGAACGTCTATCTCTAATTATCTCCATGCCAAGAATTTTCTTTTCCTCACCCAAATCCTTCATCTCGAACTCCTTCTTCAGTTGAATCTTCAACTTATCAATTTCTTCCGAATTCTTGGAAGCTATCAACATATCATCAACATATAGGAGAAGATATACAAAGGAACCATCTTTAAGCTTGTGCAAATACACACAATGATCGTATTTGCTTCTCTTGTACCCTTGCCGCAACATAAACTCGTCAAATCGCTTGTACCATTGTCTAGAAGATTGTTTCAATCCGTACAACGATTTTTCAAGTTTGCACACCATATTTTTTTTTCCAGCAACTTTGAATCTTTCTGGCTGAGTCATGTAGATTTCCTCCTCCAAGTTTCCATGTAAAAACGCAGTTTTTACATCCATCTGAACTAGTTCCAAATCCAATTGTGCTACCAAAGCCAACATAATTCTAATGGAGGAATGTTTTACAACTGGAGAAAACACTTCATTGTAATCAATTCCCTCCTTTTGAGCATATCCTTTGGCCACCAATCTTGCTTTGTAGCGAACATCTACTTGGTTAGGAAATCCTTCCTTCTTTGCAAATACCCATTTGCACCCAATTGCTTTCTTTCCCTTCGGGAGATTGGCCAATCTCCATGTATGATTCTGATGAAGGGACTGTATTTCATC
This sequence comes from Nicotiana tabacum, assembly GCF_000715075.1. Lineage (NCBI taxonomy): Eukaryota > Viridiplantae > Streptophyta > Magnoliopsida > Solanales > Solanaceae > Nicotiana > Nicotiana tabacum. The sequence goes on along the minus strand of NC_134090.1, from coordinate 155,908,400 downwards.
ATTCATGGCAATCCTCCACTTATCTTCTTCTGAACTTTGGACATCGTCTTTATAAGTAGTAGGAACATCACAGCTACAATTGAGGTTGCACAAGCAACCGTCTCTATGAGACGAACAGGTTTCGTTATTGTTCTTTTTGGCCTGCTGGTTGCTGTTGATTCAAGTTGTTGTTGAGATTCCTGAGTTGGAATCTCCTCTACTGGCTCTCCTTCCAGAGGGCAATCTTCATTTGTTTCCTCCTCTGCTTCTTGTGTAGGAAAAATAAATTTTCCCTCAAACTCCACCTGCTTAGAAGCACCTTCATTTTGTTTGGTATCTTCTGTTACCTTATTTACCATAGCAAATTCATCAAAGGTAACATCTCTGCTGAATATTACTTTCTTTGTCATAGGGCACCATAAGCGATATCCTTTGACTCCAGAAGTAATTCCCATAAAAATAGTCTTCTTTGCCCTTGGATCCAATTTTGACTCCATCACATGATAATATGCAGTTGAGCCAAACACGTGCAAAGAGTTATAATCTACAGCAGGTTTTCCGTACCATTTTTCAAATGGTGTTTTGCCATCAATAGCAGCAGATGGTAGACGATTAATGAGGTGACATGCATATGTAATTGCCTCAGCCCAAAATTCTTTGCCCAAGCCAGCATTGGACAACATACACCGTACCTTCTCCAGCAAGGTCCGGTTCATACGTTCTGCCACTCCATTCTGTTGTGGTGTATGTCTAACAGTGAAGTGTCGGACGATGCCATCATTTTCACAGACCTTATTGAAATGATCATTTTTGTATTCACCTCCATTGTCTGTGCGAATACACTTGATCCTCCTGCCTGTTTGATTCTCCACCATCGTCTTCCATTTGAGAAAAATTCCCAGCACTTCATCTTTGTTTTTCATTGTATACACCCACACTCTTCGAGAAAAATCATCAACAAAGGTTACAAAATAGTGCTTCCCACCCAATGAAGGTGTTTTGGAAGGACCCCAAACATCAGAGTGTACATAATCCAAAATGCCTTTAGTATTATGGATCGCTGTACCAAATTTAACCCTTGTCTGTTTCCCTTTGACACAATGCTCACAAAACTCCAAGTTGCAAGCCTTTACTCCTTTTAACAATCCTTGATCTGATAGAGTTTTCAAGGATTTTCCTCCAGCATGTCCCAAGCGCATGTGTCATAGCTTGGTTGCTTCTGCCTCTTTGTCGTCACTGGATGTTACTGTCGCTGTCCCAATAACTGTACTGCCACGATAGCGGTACATATTATTATTCTTCCGATTAGCCTTCATTACCACTAGTGCACCGGAGCATACTCTCATCACTCCATTTTCTGCAATGATTTTGAACCCTTTTGATTCTAGGGCTCCCACAGAGATGAGATTCTTCTTCAAATCCGGTACATATCGAACATCTATCAATGTTCTGATCATTCCATCATGGTTCCTTAATCGTATTGAACCAATGCCATATGAGGTAAGAGGGCTGTTATCCGCTGTGTGGATGACTCCATATTCTCCTTCTTGAAATTCCATGAACCAGTCCCTGTTGGGACACATATGATAGCTACAAGCCGAGTCCATCAACCATATGTCTGATGATGTTGATGACTCTGTTGTAACTAATGAGAAGTCTGAATCATCACAATCAGCTACATTTGAATCCATAATAGCCTTTCCATTGTTATGTTTGGCCTTATTCTTCAACTTCGGACAGTCTTTCTTCCAGTGCCCTTTTTCTCGACAAAAGGCACATTCATCTTTGCTGGGTCTGGATCTTGACTTGGATCTTCCCTTCTTTGTCCTCGTTTGATTTTGAGGACGACCCTCACAAATAGTGCTTCTCCTTCTCCGCCCTTCTGTTTTTCTCGCTTTCTTTGTTCATAGCTGTACAAAGCCGAACAAACTTCTCTGAGAGAAACTTCGTCATTTCCATGGAGTAGAGTAGTTTCAAGGTGCTCGTACTCATCAGGAAGTGACGCCAATAACATCAAGGCCAAGTCACCATCATCATAAGTTGTATCCATATTTTGCAAATCTGTAACCAACTTATTGAAACTGGTGATATGTTCATTCATCGTGGTACCAGGAACATAGGTGAAGTGAAACAGTCTCTTCTTCATGTACAATTTATTTTGACTGTTTTTCTTCAAAAATTTATCCTCCAGTGCTTTCCATAATTTACTTGCAGAAGTTTCCTTTGTGTATGGATATTTCTGCTCTCTAGCAAGGTAGGATCGAATGGTACCGCAAGCAACACGGTTGATAATTCTCCAATCTTCTTCTCCAATAACATCTGGTTTCTTTTCTTCAATGGCCAGATCTAGCCCTTGTTGAAAAAGGACATCTAGAACCTCGCCTTGCCACATCCCAAAATGTCCGGACCCGTCAAATATTTCGACCGCAAATTTCGCATTTGACACAATTCTTGTCATAAGCGAAGATGCCAATGATGACGTATTGTTGACACTTGATGTAGATTCTTCTTGTTTATTGTCTCCCATCTTTGACACAAATATTATTTAATAGCTGACGACACAAATCAAGATTATTTCCTTTCTGGTGTGGAAGATCAGACTAAGCTGCAACCACAGAGCATACTCAGACAGAACCTTGACTCAGTTACCAAGATAAATCTTTTCTGATGTGGAAGATCAGACTATGCTGCAACCACAGAGCATACTTAGACAGTACCTTGGCTCTGATACCAATTGTTGCGGAAGCCAAATGTATAGAGTGTGAATAAGTCACAACTACTATACCAAAAATTATGACAACCACCAAATAATAAATAAGACAATAAAGCAATAATAAAGGGAACACCAGAATTTACGAGGTTCGGCTAATTTTGCCTACTCCTCGGACACAACCAAATATTTTATTCCACTCCAAAAATACAAGTGAAATAATACTAAAGAGAGAAGATACAAATGCCTTAAACAGATGAGAAGGCAAATGAGAGGTGTGTATCAATCCTAAACATTAGGCCTTCTTTTATAGGGGAAAAATCCCCCCAAACTTAACTCCCAACCAATGTGGGACTTTGGCATTTTGCCAAACTTCAACAAATCTCCACCTTGGCAAAATTCCACATTTTCAATTCTCTCTCGAAGAACCAAAATATAGTTGAATAATACGATGTTTTAATTTGACTAATTCTATTTGGGATAGAATTAATGTAATTTCTGCGTACAAGAAAATTAATCAACAAACCTACGACAATGACTTGTCCTTTTGCTAAATACACATCCAGTGACTACTTAATCAGTAGAATTAATTTGCTAGTGATTTTATCTCAATTATTAGTCAAAGCAATTAATTATTTGATGAAAAATCACACAAGTTCTTCCAACTAACTTTTGGATAATTTTTTTGTTAATTCAAGCAAGTTGAATAATAACTATCGTAGTGTGAAAACGATTGTGAAACGCATACATCAATCTTTTTCTACTAAGTACTAAGGCGAGGACCTAACTGTAGTGTTGTAAACAGCAACAAGAAATTGCAATTATGTTGACATGATATTTTTTATGGGTTAAAGACGTGAAAATACTTTTTATTTTGTGAGAGATTTGAATCGCCAAGACATCATATCAGCTCTACCCATATTAAGTTGTACGATCACAAAATCTAAAAATTTAAGCTATTAAAGATAACCCACTTTTAATTTATTGTCATATTACATTATATCATCGATCGAGAAGACATGATTTCTCACAAGTCCTAGGATAATGTATACTCTTTCAAACCAGTGAAAGTTACTTATAGAATATAATTAATATGAATTAAGATCCTCGTTGAAGATTAGAGTATTTGAGGAGAAATGGTAAAAGAAAATGGTCTAATTTAATCTAGAAGGAGAAAATAATCAGTATATAATTTTTGAAGTTCCCTTCCAATAAAACCTAACAAGGAAGAGAAAAAAGGACATAATTAATCTTGGAAATTTTGAAGAGGTTGCTACGTAAGTCATATATTTCACACACAAATACTCGGAAAATCTTTATTTGGAAGCAATAATTATTTTTACTAAGTGCCAAAGAATTGTCCTAAGATTCTTTGCAAGGTTTCACTTCTAGTTTCTAAGAACTCAAACTTCAAAGGAATTAAGTTGCTAAAAGCATCCACATAATCTCATATCATGATCTTCATTAATTAATATATACAAAAGTTCATTATCATAAAATTATTGACAGAAACCAAACTTGAATTATTGTCGAACATGATGTTGTTCATAACATGAAAGTTCTCTGTATGAATATAAATTTGTTACGTAAACTTACGGAGTAATAAATTCACAAAGAGGGATAATAGCATTCTTTGGTCCCTCAATTTAACAATTATTAATAAATTACATTATTGGTCCGTATGATATACATATGACTTAACACATTCAACCTTCAATTAATTAAAATGTTTGTTTTCGGTCCTTTTATATAGGAAATATGTTACATTTAGATTATTATAGAACAATTCTATCATTGTATACGAAGAAACAATATAAATTTAACAGTAACATTTGGATAATTAAATTGTATAATCGTTAATAATTCGTTGAATTTGTGAAGATTCTCAAGAAGAAGGATCAAAAGTGCACATTTCAATTAATTAAAGATTGAATATGCTTAATTAGATATTACAAGAACTAAAATCAGAATTTGACGATACTTGAGGGACTAAAAGCACAGAATGCCTTTTATAAAACTATTCTTCACAGATACAGCTACAAAAATAAATAATAAAGGAAGATTAATTATTTGCTTGAAAATGTAATATTGCAACATCACTACACGCAAGGGAGTACATCATAAAATTTGACTAGCCGTTCAGTAGTTGTGTTCAATCTAATACTAATCCTTCTAGTAATATCAAAATAAGTTGAATAATATTTATGACTTTTTCCATTTAAAAAATTAAACTCAAAAAAATATTATTGTAATCCATATACCTCAGCACGACAAGTACGAACAAGTACATGAACAAGTACGGACAACTACCACAATTTTTGATTTTACAATTATATTTAAAATGCTGATTAATTCAAAGTAAAAGCAACCAAAAATTTAAAAAATGCACGAAAGGGCTCCATAAGAGCATCATCGCCAGAGCTATTGGTAACTTATTGTATTTGTTTTATTGTTTAAAATATTGTCAACAAGTATGATACACAAAATCTAAGTCAAATATATATTCATTACAATTTACACACACATAATATGTATAATAGCTCCCATATATCCCGCATGTCTTTGATGTGCATATTAATTAGTACAACAATAAACCTTTTCCGACCCCAACAAAATTCTCAACAAATATTAAATTTGAATTTATAATTTTAATAATATAATAAATTTGTTGCAAGGTTGAATTTATTAAAATTTAAATTTTAAATCCGTCTGTGATTTTAATGACAAGTGATAAAGACTTGTTGAGTTTCGACAATTATTGTTTCCAAGTAACAACAGAAGCTCAGGTGGGAAAGGACCAAAAGAATATCCAAGAAAAATGAAGGTGCCACGAATTTACGCAAAATATTTACTAATCTCCAGTCACTACTCGTGACTCACGACCTTCGACCTTTTTTAGAAAATGTCTTTCTTTCTTTTTTCTTTTTTGGTTTTGAGGTGAGAATGGACTCACAAATAGTAGAAAAAAGAAGAATAGAAAATGGAAGGGCGTTTAGAAATATAGAAGTTCTATACCGAAGCGGAATTAAAATTTAAAATTTATGCGTTTGAAATTCTCTCTATATATATAACTACCGTTAAATATCGCTATAATAACCATATTTATTTCGAGTTTTTTAACAAAGTGATGTTATATAAACCATATATTATATAATTATAATATAGTATGAAAATTAATTTCATAAAAACCTTGATTTTTATAGTGAATGACTGTTATATTGAAATTTTGTTATAGAAATATTTGACGGTATAAAGTTTAGACCAAGATTAATACGCATCAGTCATCACGTTCAGTTGTTCACATGGATATTGGCTAAGAGATCAGAAGACATATGGAAAAACCCATATCGCTTGATTATCATCTACTACTAATTTGTACATAGAGTTCCATTGCGTTTTGACAAACTTATTCAGCTAGGACATATAGGGCAGAAAAAACTCTACCGGTCAAAAGAGAAAAATAGAACACATACAATTATCCATAATATTAACATGATTAATTAACCACTTGAGAATAAACTTCTCTCTTTCCTTTAATTAATTTCTTGTAGCACATGATCGTCTATCTCTGAGAAATCATTCCATAAGATTACAGCCTTTCTATCAACTCTGAAATTTATAATTAAACATATTAAACCATTAACGTCTTAATTACGAAGAAATATTTAATATATTGAACTAAAACTTCCAACTTACATCTCGTTGATAATGTAACGACCTGGCCAGTCGTTTTGAGAGTAATAGCCCTGATCCCTATTTTCTGCTTTTCCCGTGTCTGTTTATGCTTATGTGACTTGCCCTCTATAACAACAATTTACTATAACAACAAAAAAATATTGAAACAAACGAAGCTGTTATATAAAGAGGTTAATTTGACTGTATATCTATTTCTTTTGGTATTAATTACTTAATGCTTTTTAAAATAGTTCTTTTGGTATCAATTACTTAAGCTTGTTATATAATCACATTTCATGTATGTCTGATTTTACCATAGCAATTATCCCCACAGTAATTTCGTTTAAACAGAATGTATCTAACTTATTCCCCAAGAAATGTGCCAATTTATTCATTACAAATAAGTCAACTAATATAAGCCCATAGTCAAACTACCAGACTAACAAACCCCTTATAAATAAACATACCCCATGGCCATGAGTTCCTCAATCAATTCATTCTTTCTTTTCCAACCAAAACCAGTAAACCAACTCTCCTTTTCTCCCCAAGAATATTCAACCCAAAAAAAAAAAAAAACTCCTTTCTTTCTATTCTTTCTGTTTGATACTTGGTAAGCCGCGTCAGGGCCTTTCTCGCTTCTTTCTGTTTGATACATGATTGGCAGGATCAGGGTCTTTCTCGCTAAGGGCATCCGATTTTAAAGTCTATTCTTATTCTTAAACCGAAAACATATTATTTCCCAGAATTGCAAGAAATCATGGTGGTTCTACCAATAAAGAGAGAAAGAGAAGAAGAATTTCGAACCAATATAACAACCATGGCAAATTACTTGATGCTTTTTTCTAGCCAAGAAAATCATTTTGACACTCTCAACAATTCTCCTGATCGAGTTTTCGAGTGCAAAACTTGCAATAGACAATTTTCTTCATTCCAAGCTCTCGGAGGTCATAGAGCAAGTCATAAAAAGCCAAGATTAATGGGGGAATTGAATTATCATCAGTTGCCAACTTCTCCTCCTAAACCAAAAACACATGAGTGTTCAATATGCGGGCTTGAGTTTCCTATTGGTCAAGCTTTAGGTGGGCATATGAGAAGGCATAGGGCTATATTGAATGAAAATAATATTCAAGTTCCTCATCATGTTGTAAAGAAATCAAATAATAGTCGAAGGGTTTTATGTTTGGATTTGAACTTGACGCCATTGGAGAATGATTTAGAGTTCAAGTTGGGAAAGTCAGCTCCTGTAGTTGATTGCTTCTTGTGATTAAAAAATGGAAAGCTCGGTGCATAAAGCATTCTGCATTAGCGCAGTGTTGGAAGAAAGGCCGCATCCTAAGGTTTAAGTTGGAGAGTCTATCCTAATTTAAGGGTTAGTGACTACTTTTACGGTTCGAACCCCTGATGTATAGACCGTGCAGTTGCTCCAAGGCTCCCCTACTTCTTGTGATTATTGGCGCTATTTTTAATAAATCCTATTGAGACGCTATTTTTTGTCTCTTTCTATTTTATTTCTTTCCTTTTTCTTCTTATGGATCTTGTACTAGCTAGATAGGGATTTATTTATTTTTTTAAACGATGGATAGGGCTAGACGGGGGTATACCGTGTAAAGGATGGTCAATTGATTACCGAAAATTCATACTGTATATAAATTGAATATTACTTCTAGCTTATATATTTATTAAATCTTCAATACTCTTTGTGGAATTGTTGGCTTCACATTAGAGCCTCACCTTGTGGATACTTTGTTGTTTCTAGTGAATGATAGCATTAGCAATATAGGGATTTACTATATATATAAAAGTTATATTCAGTTTAAGTAGTTAGGTGGTCGGTTATTTAGGCTAATTATTCTATAGAGGAAAAGACTGACTTAGAAGGATTCGTAGCTCGTACGTCCTCTCGACTTCTCATCCGATTTTTCTTAAGAATTAATAAGCCCCCCTTCAAAACGAATTTAGCAAAAATCAAAGGAACTAATTATTATAAATGGCGTGGACGGCCAAGTGCTAGTTTAGTTTTAGGTTTCAGTTCAAATTTTATTGGATTTAACATTAAATGTTTGATTTACTCATATTTAAACTATCATAAAGAAATTTATGTAGTTCACATCAAACATGTCCTACATGTATGGGACTTAGTTTATACTTTAGACTAGTTGTTTCCTCAATTTATTTATTGTAATACTATTTCTTATAGAAAATTAGAACAGCAGAGGCCTGTCTTCAATTTTATACAAGAGAAATTTAATCACCATTTCTCTTTTAAGTTTTCTCAAATTCTTTATGATCGTATAACTATACGCTAATTAACGGTAAAAATTGCAAATATACTCATATTTTAAAATTATTTAACCTATACCCTAATTTTGATAATTTTAGATGTCTGCTCTTCTTCCTTCTGACTTACGCGTTCCTTTCTCCCTCCTCATCTTTTCCCCTTTTTCTTCTTTTCTCTCTCAAACACATGAGACTTTGTGTAAATATTATTGATTGGATATGAAATAAACAATGATCTAGCAGTAGGGTATGAGCTTTGAATTAAAGTTACCATTAAAGGAACTTGAAAAGTCAAATCAATAATTGAGATGTTGAAGATCTAATCTTGAAATCATCCGGGCATTTAAATATAAAACTTTAGGTTTGTTAAATCAAAATTATTTGACTGAAATCCTTGGACCTGCATTCCTTGTTGGAAACGTGGTTGAGCATTGTCCGGGAGCATGAAACTTGAAGAAGCATCCAGAGCTCAATTTGTCTAAAATTTGCACTTTGAAGTAAAGTTTTTCCGATTACCTTTGCAAGTTAGGCCAAACTTCAGGTGAAAATATTTTGAAGTTTTGCTTTAATAAGGTCACATTTCTGACGTTCAACTTCAGACATACACAATTGAACTGAAGTTTTCCCTTGCACTATGAACTGAAGTTTGCATGATTGCCTTTGCAAGTCAGGCCAAACTTCAAGCAAAAATATATGAAGTTTTGCTTTGATATGGCTATACTTCAAGCAAAAAATTCTGAAGTTCAAACTTCAGACATAATTTTTTTTCTGCTTCAGGCCCGTATATCTGAAGTTACCCGAAAAGTGAATACACTTGTAATTTTTTGTGCAAAGCGGGTATAAGTTCAATAGTAACCCAAAAACTAGGTATATATAGATGTAAATTCCCCTAATTAATGTGAGCTTAATTTAAAGGTATTAATTGGGTCGGGCCGACCCACTAACAACCCGATTCAGCCTAGTCCGGGAAGGGGTGGGACGGGTTGGGTAGGGTGGTTATGCCGGACGGGGTCGGGCCTTTTTTGGCTATCGGTGCACTGGAACCCAGCTAGCTCGGTAACCCGTTCGAGGATTTTAATTTAATCGTGTTCCAGCCCGGTTTAAGTTGTAAATTTACTTATTTTTTTAATTTTGACAGTTCCCAACGGTCAAAATAAAAAATGATTGTTGGGCAACAACCATTTTTTACACTTTTAGCCATTTCGGCCTATCCCCTTACTAAAATAACCTTTCACCCCCTAATAATTGATAAATTACATTTTTAGCCTTTTTAAAACTATAAATAGCCTCATCTTCTTCATTTTTTCTCATAACTTTCTCCCTTCTTCTACTTCAATTCCCTCTTGATTATTGAATTGCTTATTGCTCTCAAATTCTCAATTAGTTAATATTTCAAGTTTTATCAATTATTTACGGTAGCCACTATAAAATTACAGTTATCAAGTGAATTGTGGTTACCATTTTTGTTAGGTTCAAGTTGAATCATGTTTTGTGCTTCTAGAGTGTGCTCATATATTTGGGAACACTTTGAGCTGGTAGAAGAAAATGAAGAAGTTCGCAAAGTAGAGTGCCAAAACTGTGGTCGAGTCTTTAATGTTCATCGAAAGTGAGAGGGCACAACTAGTTTAAGGAGGCATATCAAGGGTTGTCTTGAGTGTCCTCTAGGAATTCGTATTTAAGTTGATTTGAGATAATTTGTGTTATTTTGAATTTGTTAAGCTTATTTAAGCTTAATGTGTTAGTTTATTAGGCAAGTTAATTTGAAGTATTATTATGCAATGATAAACATAAAATAAAAGCCATTGAAGTTTGATCCTTACATATTGCTCTTATTAAATAATTTTATGTAGCCACTTAATTTCAAATTTCAAATTTCAAATTTAAAACTTAAACTTTAAAGTTTAAAAGTTTAATTTTATGCCTTAAAATACTTTTTTTATTATTTAAAAGTTTGCAAACACTAAAGTATCAATTACATTAAATAAGAAAACATAATACACACACACAAAAAAAAAAGAACCAAAAAAACAAAATTAACCTGGCCCAGTCCGGACCCGATAAACCCGAACACGGACGGGCCCAATAAAACTTGGAATATCCTAGCCTACTACCAGTCTGGAATCCCATCCCACTAACCCCCGCCCCACTAACCGGATGAGCTATTTTTCTCATGTCCAGCCCGATCCGACCCATCCGGTAAACACTTTTAGCTTAATTAAAGTGGCAAGGAATGACCTTTGCAATATGAAAGTCATACCTTTTATTCAATCTTAACAAAAAGTCAATAATCATTAAATGATCCACAATAAGTGACCATTTTATTTTTTTATTTTGGTCCAAAATAAGTGTCCATTTATATAATCAAGAAAGAATTCAATTTGTTTTTACAAAATTACCTTTATGTATATATCCGTAAAAAGTTTTCTTACTCCTAACATTAAATATTTAATTAAGGGTAGTTTAGTCATACTAAGTATTTTTGTATAGAATTTAGTATTTTCTTAAGAGAAATTTTCATAAAGCACTATCTTTTAGGTGTAATTAGCCATTTATAGATACATTTTGCTATATTACGTGTTATAGATACCTTTTATGTGGTTATACCATGTATTTGATATATGTAAGATATTGTATTCATTAATACAATAGCAAAAATATGCGTGAAAAAGGGAATTCCAGCTAAGGTTGATATGTATTCGACAGTATTCACGCGGCCTTATTGTGAATACAGTAATGTATTTGCGTAAAACCTGGAAGGTTGAACTTGTTAAAAATGGAAAGGAAATCAAATCACCGGCTATTCTCCTAATTTAACTCAACGAACAAAAACTATTACCCATTAATCTGTATTCTTCCATTCACGATTCAACAAGAAAATACAACATCTGGAATTTCACTTCTCCCTTTTCTCTGTTCCCTGTTCTCAATTCAACTACGGAAAAGTACGAATGATACAATTGTATACAAAATACGGTATAATTCCATTATACATATGGCAAGTTTAACAGTGTTGTTGCGTCATTCTGGCAAGTGGAACGATGAGAGCAATTACGTCAATTTTTCAATTGAGGGAGTACTGATAAAGGAGTGTGTGTCGTATAATAATTTGGTTGCTTCAATTTCTAATCAACTGGGCATAGATTTGAGCACAAAGTCCATTAAAATTCAACACAAAGTAGAAGGGACTAGCACGCCAATGAAAATACACAATGACATGGGTTATAGGGTGTATGTAGAGTTGAAAAAAGAGAACAGAGAATTCGGGATGTATCCTTTGTGCATAACAATGATTGAAAAAGAACTTGTATCCGGTGGTAATTTAAGTCAAGGCGATATTGTGCAAATAGACGAATCACTTTAAAGGTATGATTCCAGTACAAATGACACGCTTGCTCTAGATTTTGTCAATTCAGGAGAAGCAATTGGGGTGTTTGAACTGAACAAGGATTTGATAATTTCAAAAACTAATCAAAGGGAGGTTATTGTTGGACAAGTATATAAGGATAAGGCTACATTGAAAGAGGTGATGGAGAATTATGCTATATCTAAAGGTTTTAATTCCGGGTTGATAGGTTTAATGCTGTCAGGTTTGTGTGTATTTAATATTTTTTTTTTGTATTTTGTATATTTGGTTGGAGCTGTAAGTTAAACGTTGATGTATTTATGCGTGTTTGTGGATTTCCACTTGATCATCACTGATGTGTTTAACATATGTTTGTTTATGGTCTTTAAATACATGTATTCATATGTATTTTACTGGTATAATTACATTACAGTGTCTTTAATTATTTTCGTATTTTGTTTACTGTCCTTTTTAAGTGTATGCATATAACAATAATTGTATTCATTGTATTTCAATGCATATAACTATAATTGAATTCAGTTGTATAATAATTTTTATATATAGATGTCAGAATGTATTCATGTCAGATTGTATTCATGTGTATATGAGTGCATTTTTTGTAAACATTTATGCTAATCATATGTATTATGATTAATTCTTTGCACCTATGCATTATTATTTATGTCAGAAGATTGTGAATGGAGGTTTAAGGCTTCAAGCATTAACAAATCATAACTATTCAAAGTGAGAGATTTCATTGACAACCATACATGTCTGCTGAAGGACAAGGTGTATGAGCAGCGACAGGCAAGTAGCAGCCTCATAGGTGGTATGATTGGGTCTAAGCTTACTAATCATAAGAGGAAATGCACCCCAAAGGATATTATTGATGATGTGAAATCAGATTTAGGTGTAGATGTTAGCTACATGTTGGCGTGAAGGGCTAAAGAAAAGACAATGAATTTTTTGAGAGGTGAATCAGTTGATTCATACAAAAAATTACCAAGATACTTATATACAATGGATATGACATATCCAGGTTCCCACATCAAAATGGTAAAATCGCCCAAAAATGAATTCATGTACGTGTATATATATTTGTATGCATTTATAAAGGGGTTTGATCATTGTAGACCCATTGTTGTTGTGGATGGAAGTCACCTAAAATCTTACTACACCGGGATATTCATTTTGGCAAGCATGTTGGATGGTGCAGGTGAGTATGTGAATTATAATAAACTCTGTTAATATTTTTAAGATTGAAATACATGTTTTAAAAATATGTATTCAATTGTCTTTACAGGTCATATATTACCACTAGCATATGGTGTTATTGATTCAGAGAACGATACTGCTTGGACGTGGTTCTTTGAGCAATTCAAGATAGCATACGGTGACAGGGAAAACATGTGCATCGTTTCAGATAAAAATGTGAGTATCATTAAATCTGTATCAAGAGTGCATCCAGATGTACCGCATTTTGATTGTATATGACATCTATGGAACAATGTATATAAGAAATTCAAAAAGAGCCATGCAAAGTTGAGCGAGATATACTTCTCGATGGCAAAAGCATATACACAAGCTGAATTTGACAGTCTAATGGAGAAGGTGGAGAAGGTAGATATTAGGGTGAAATAATACTTGGAGTTAGATGGATACGAAAAGTGGGCTAGGTTGTTTGCACCTGTTAACAGAGGATGGACCATGGCGTCAAATATTGCTGAGTCAATCAATGTCGCACCAGTGTCAGCAAGGGAATTGCCAATATACGACTTCCTCGAAGAAGTTAGGAAGATGTTTGGACGTTGAAATTGTAGTAACTGCTAAGAAGCTACACAGACATACGCAATGCTTGGAAAAAATATACCAGGAGATGTTGACTTTGAATGAGGTAATGTCTACATGCATGACCGTAAGTTTTATTTTAATGTCATTGTATTATATAGCTTAATTATTTTCTGAAATAACTGACATGAATACAACATATTTTTTATAATACAACTGCCATGAATACATATAAATAATACAACTAAATTCAACTGCATACAACACATATTTCATAGTAAAACTGACATGAATACATATGAATACAACTAAATACATTCTGCAAAAATCAACTGGAGTAAGATATCATTGATAGAGATATATGTACTAATATACTACATACGCATACAAGAAATAAAGACATTGCAATTAGAATAAAACACTGATGGAAACTTTGAAAATCCTTATAAATATAACTATAAGAATACATCAGAATACAATTGACAAATCTGTATTATACAAAAAATTTTATATAGACGTATTGTCATGTCGTAGCCTTCTAATATTTTTGTTACACTTCAGTTGCCTGAAGTCTAGCAGATTTTTGATGTATGCCATTGTATTCATAAGCTAAGACGTAATTATAGTTTATAGTCTGTCGGTCTAAATATATGATGTATTCTTTTGTGTTCAAATATTTTAGTTGTATTTAACTGAGTAATTCAGCACTATACATATGGTAATTCCGTTATATGTACTCAAAACTTATAGATCTATGTTTAAATGTAGGTGGTACCATTAACTGAATACTTACATACGGTTAACGATGGAGGGAGGCATTACATTGTCTGCCTGTTAGAGAGAAAATGTGTTTGTGGGAGGTTCAAGTTGATGAATTACCATGCCCACATGCTTGGGCTGTATTGAAGAGCAAATTTCTAATGCCAGAAGAATATTGCTCTAACTATTACAAACCAAATTCTGTTGTAATGACATATGATGTGCATGTGTATCCGCTGCCAGACAGAAATGACTGGAATATACCAGCACATATTGCAGAGGAGGTTGTATTACCACCCAAATGGAAAAGACCTCCTGGAAGGCCAAAGAAGAAGCGTGATAAACCTTTAAGTGAATTGCTACAGCCAAAAAATCAACATTCATGTAGCATATGTAGGCAGGGAGGACATAACAAGCGAACACGTAGAAATGCTCCACGTAGGATTTAGTTAACACTCTGACATGTATTAGTGCTCCAACGATTTGTCATTACTTATGATGATATTGTCAAGTAATAAATTCTGAAATGCCTTTCGTGAATAGATTCTAGATACATTTAGTTGTAGTATTGTGTTGAATACAATCGAATACAACCTTGTCCACATATACTTTGACAATTTATTATAGACAGTGCCTGAGTTATATACATAACTAGTCAAAATACATCGGAATACAACTATATACTCAGCTATAAGATAACAAATTCAATAAATACATATAACCTGATTAGATTCTGGATACATTTAGTTGCAGTATTGTGTTGAATACAATCGAATACAACCTTTTTCACATATACTTAAACATACAATTATAGACAGTGTCTGAGTTGAATATACATAATTAGTCAGAATACATCTGTATACTCAGCTATAATATAACAATTTCAATAAATACGTATAACCTGTTCAATATACATACAGTTTCTGACTTTGATATACAAGCTAAGTGATTGAATATTAATACATACTTATATCCTGTAAGATACATATGAATATAAACTGAAGATTAAGCATGAATACTTATGAACAAAATAATGAAACATAGATTGAAAAGTTGCAATTGTCATACATGAACACAATTGATAAAGTGATTAAAACATGGTTTTTTCTAACTGAATACCATCTTCACCAAAAAACTATTCAAAAAATAGTATTCACCTAAAAACAACATTCCAAAACTACATTCACCTAAAGCTACTCTAACACTATCTGCAACTTTGAATCTGACTCCGTGATTTGCGTAGCAATCTTTGAGGGTGCTTCATTCTCGCTTATGGCATCAGCGTCTATCTTCTGCATAGTATAGTCCCAGAGGAGATCACCATATCTTCAACGGAGTAGATTGGAATCAAATGTTGTTTGTAGAATCTCACCAAGAGTGCTCAGAAACTCTACGTATGCCGCAACATGCACCCCACAATCCCTGAAAAATGTTGATTGAAACAATTAAAAATAATTCATACAATTAGATTTTGAAAATGATACAAGAATGATGATTGAATACATACATGCTCCCAACTTTCCGTTGAGGCAGATTTGATATGAAAACAATTTCAAAAGGATCAGTATATGACTTGTTAGTGTATGCTGAGTAAGTAAATCAATCTATGCCTTGACTATCTCTATAAAAGCCACTGATTGATAGATACAGAGGTACAAGCTTAGCTAGCTTATCTATCTCAGAAGCTACATAGGCATCATGACCTGCAAATCTGTACGAGTCATACACTTTGATACATCTCTCCTTGAATGAGACAACAGCCAATATCTAGTATAGTTTGTCTTTTAAGTTGACTGGTATCAAGACATTGTCACCAGTTTGCCAAGGTACATTAGCTAGCAATCTGTAACCCCTTATGTACTCATATACCACATCCCCTTCTTTGGCTACATTAGCATTACTATCTGTATCAGCATACCTGTCGAAGATTTCAGCGATTCTTGTCTTGAATATACAATCAACAGTTGTATACTTGAAGTTGCTTGTTTGGTTGTGCTTTCCCTTCTTTCTCAGATAGTAGAATATGACGTCAATATGATATACACAAATTTAATTACATAGTGTTAGTAGTAGAATATGACGTCAATATGCTATACACAAATTTAATTACATAGTGTTAGTCCAATTAATCAAACTAAGGAAAAAAAAAGAATATGACAAGTGAAAGCTCAGTTAAATACATCACAGAGATTCAAGAATAATACATCTGAATACAGAAAAATACATCTGAATACACTGTCTTACAACAGATATTCAAGAACAAAGAGGCAATTAAGTACATCATAGAGATTCAGTTAAATACATCTGATATTTACAACTACCCATTAATGTTAAAATATATTTGAATACATTTAAATACATGTTGTTATTCAAGACTAATGAGTTAATTAAATACATATTATTGTAATACATCTGTTAGTTACAACTACTGATAACTTTGAAAATACATTAGAAATACATTAAAATACAGCAGTTCTTTAGGAAATAATGATGTCATTAAATACATCACACAGATTCAGTTAAAAATATGTTGCATTCTCAGCTAATAAAAATTATTAAAATACATCTGAATACAATTAAATACAGCAGATTTATTAGTAACATCTGCATACAATTGAGTACATCAAAGTAATGTAAGACAAATTTAGGTTAGAGCTCAATTTGTGAATTATACAATTAAACAAAAACCAATACTAAAGAAATGAATTATAGTGGAGTTGGAAGGGGTTAAAGTTACATTATCATCCCATAGTTTACCGTCAAACAATAGAAGGTAAAACCAATTTTTTGAATTGACTTGATCAACTCCAAAATCCAATGGTATATGAAGTGTAGACTTATTCTTCTTATAATGGTCTTCCAAATTACTTCTACAAGTATGATATAAAAAAGGAATTATATCCATTTTTAAAAATATAAATACGTAATAGACATACCGGAAAAAAACTCACTTCTGCTCATGTCTAGCAAGAAGACCATCACGAACCTATTTGTCGTATTCCTGAATGATTAATGTAGGGTGCGGCCCCATTATTGAATCATCGTCAAATGGGTTACTGAGGTACCTGTTGTTCATTGAATTCATGTATAGGGAGTTTTAGTTATAAAAACCATGGGGAAGTAGATAATTAGTTTATAAAACACTAACCTGCAGAGTCGAAGTTAAACTCGTAAGGCGAAGAATATCATTTACTTGATCGCCGATTCCTATGAGAAGGTACTGGGGTTGATGCAACTTTTTTTGCACTGTTGTGTATCACAATTCTAGTTTCTGGAATTTGACTGGGAAGAAACTTGTCGTCCAGCTCAAATTGAGATACATAGTAATTTGTACATACACCCTCTTGGCCTATAGGTGGTAAGTTGCACGGCACCTCTGATATAGTATTCACCTCCACTCTTGACTCCACACAAAGAGCATTAACCACTGCATTCTGTTAGTCTTATGCATCATTGTTAGAAGTATGTTCAATAAATACATCTGAATACTTGTCTTAAGAATACATCTGAATACATGTTAGAAGTATGTTCAATGAATCTCCTTAAGAATACATCTGAATACATTTAACTACATTATACATTCTAGGCAAAATGTAAATGTGTCTAACTGGAAGTTATAACATTACTATATAGAGGAAGTTAAATGAATACAAATATCATGTTGTAATATATATAAATACATTACAACAGAAATATAGATGCATATAGTTATGTATGTACAACATGCGAAGAGCACAATAATTATGTAGAAATAAAGTCAGGAAAATACAAATGCATATAGGATTAAGATAATTTAAAATACTAAATTATTCTATATATACTTGTATTTCACAATATGAGCAAACAGGAGATCTAAACATGTACTAAAGAGGTTAAAAAATATTAAACCTCAATATTATCGCCGACTAGTGTATCAGTCTGTCTGTGACCTTTTGGAATATCTTGCAAGTTGGCTTCATATGGTATTTCAATACCATCATCACGTGTCCATATGGTTTCCTTTCTCTGGTGTAAGCTTTCTTTTTGCTGATTGTGTTGAAGATGGTCAGCAAGCATCTTAAAGTTATCATTGATCAATGATCTCAGAGACTTGAACTCGCCCACAACCTTAGCAAGACAGAAATAATTAGAAAGGTGCATTTGTACACATACGAATGTTAAGCACTAAACTGTAATGTTTAATGTGATAAAAAAACTCACGTATTCTTTAAATGAATTTAGGTCTTTCCTCAAAGAAGATACTTCATCATTTTTGGAATCTGCCAGCTGATTGTGATGCAAAACATTTTGTGCAATTTCAGATACACCAACTGGAGCTGTATTTGAGGGATGAATATTCTGTTCCTTGCGCTTTTATGGGGCGGTGATAAAGATGGACCAACACTTATAGCATGTTTCTTCTTACACTAGAGATCAGGTGTAGGAGAAAAGTCATCTGAATCCTCTGCCGACTTGTCTGAATGAGTAGGAGTAGGATTGTTCTCAACAGCAACACCTACTGGAGGAATCTGAATAACGGAAAGCTCTATATCGGTTGGATGGATGTCCTTGTAAACAATCTGAAAAACGAAATACAATCAAAGTCTTACTACAATGGATGTATTTTAATACTGGAATCAAAATGTAATTTGTATTCAAATGAAGGCAGCAGTAATGATTATTAAATTATATGCAACTGTATTCAACTATATTAATGAAGACAACAACAACTGTATTGAAGTTTCAATTAACCAAATATGCAGCAATATTAATGAGCATAGCATCAATTGTATTCAGATGTATGCAGCAACTGTATGCAACTGTATGCAGCATTAATGATTAGTAAATTGTAAAGTATCCAAGATACAAATTGTATATTAACATGTTTCCCTTGTCATTGAACATGTTGTTCATCAGATAAGCAAAGTTTGGTTGATTTCCGGTGGTTCTCCAATTGAGTATTCTGGGGACCACGTTATCAACTCGGAGTGCAATTTTGGGATAAACATTTAAACAACACTCATAAAATCACACTTGCATAGCTAGGGCATCTCAGCTATCCTGTAATACTTCTTCTGAGCATCCATCTTCTTGCTAATAGATTTTGTCAGCGTTTCAAATGCTTTTAAACCCCATGGAATAGTGCCCACTCTTGACCAAATCAAAATGTAGCCTTGGTATGGTTGTGTTGTTCTTCTCGGATGAAAAAATAAAGGTGTGTATGAAATACAACAAAGCTATCTTCAAGGCATCACCATCGTTGTCGTGACCCCAGTTCTTCTCAGCAAAGCATTTCATCAAATGTTTCTTCTTGACAAGATTGGCACCTCTAAAGTAATTCTCAATAAGCCAGTTAGAAACCTTTTCACTGAACTCAAAATCAGCATCGTTACCAATATATTTGAGGCCACTCACAAGCGCAAACTCCTTTATTGAGAAAGATAATAAAGTACCATTGACGTGTATAACAAATATATTGTCAGGAGTTCCTTCTAACTGGAGAGCCATGAAGCATCTGAAGAGTTGATGTTGGACTTCACAATGCTTCATTTGAAGGAAATTTCCAAAACAAGTATTACCCAGTTGTTTGTACTGCTCTGGAGAAAGATTTTCTTTTAACTTAGAGAATATGTCAGTGTTAGTATATACACTGATATGCGGTGCAAATATAGACTGTTTTTTTACAAACAGCTTAATTCCCTGCATTTAACAAATGTAAAATACATATAAATACAACTGAATACAACACATATTTCATAAATACAACTGACATGAATAGATATGAATAGAACTAAAATCAACTTAATACAACACATATTTTCATAGTAAATTGAATATAACACATGTCATAATACAACTGAAATAAATACAACTGAATACAATACATTTTTCATAATACAACTAACATTAATACATATGAATACAACTAAAATCCAATTGTATACAACACATATTTCATAGTAAAACTGACATGAATACATATGAATACAACTAAATACATTGTGCAAAAATCAACTGGAGTAAGATATCATTGATAGAAATATATGTACTAATATAATACATATGCATACAACAAATAAAGACATTGCAATTAGAATAAAACACTGATGGGAACTTTGAAAATCCTTATAAATATAACTATAAGAATACATCAGAATACATCTGACAAATCTGTATTATTAATTTCTATATGTACAAAAATACATTGAATATCCTTTTTGAACAGAGAACTAAAGCGTTGTATACATATAAATACAGATGAATACATCAAAAGACATCATAAAATACTTTTTCTTCAAGTGTATCCGAGCTTTTACTTGCTTCAACCTCCTTCCCCTTGACAGATGAAGCTGGAGAAATATGTTTTTTCCTCTTTTCTGCAATGGGAAGTCTTGTTTCCTTCAATGATTTCTCAACTTGGGTTTGTTTGAAATTGTCATGTCGAGATTTTGTTCTCTTCTCCAAAGCCATATTTTTGGCTATACCTGCATCCAATTCCCCTTGAGTGATTTGCAAGGAGAAAGAGGGCCCATTGAAATTGAGAATTTTAGTGGGTATACCTCTAGTAATCAACTTGCTGGGTGTATTCTCTGACATTGTGAGAATACGCTTGGATACTGCTGATTAGAGAAAATTTGGTGAGTAGAGATTTTGTGAATAAGCAAAAACAGCAAAAATAAAAAAAAATTAAATACTTACCACACTAATTATAGAAACAAATGAGTAGAATCTAGAGGAAATTAGGGTTTACGCCCACATTGGGGGACGGAGGAAGCAGCGGTGTGGGTGAGGAGGTTTCTCTGATTTTGAGCATGATTTGGAGCGTGGTTTTGAACGTATATTGAGAAGTTGTATGAAAAGCAGTAAGTATGAGAGAGAAAAATCAGAGGGTGGAGAGAGAAAAATAAAATATAGCGTATTAAGTGGCTTAAGTGTAGGATATAACCAAAATTAAAAAATTTGCTATAAACCATAAAAGGTATCCATAGGAGGTAATTTATTTAAATGATATTTATTTGAAATAAATAGGGGGTTAACCTTTGCTATAGGAGGTAAAAATTCCTTTTCTTAATGGACATGCGAAAAACAAATTGGTAACTTATTATGGACCGGATGGAGTAGTGCGCTTTTCACAATTAAGGACGTGGAAGTAATAAGTCTGCCAATGAACAACCAGTTTTGATAATTTCATTAAAAAGCCAAATGACTCTCGACTACATAACGAGGTTAATTTTGCAATAAGAAATTAGCATGTAGGTTTGGCAATGAAATTTCTTTTGGTAAAGAGCAAATTCATCTTGGGATCATATTCCTAGACTAATTTATTCCACCTGGTGTATTGAAAAAAAACTGAGTTTATATTAAAAGATGATGTGGCATGACACGTGGATTAGTTAAATAGTCAAAGCGCAATAATTGACTAAGAGGCACGGATGGAAACAACCACGGGAAGAAGAATTTAAATAGGCACGAGACGACATATAGATAGGAGTCTCGTACCAATTTAAATTATTTACAGCCAACGGATAGAAGGCATTGAAAGCAAAGATCTGGTGACAGAAAGGAGTCCAAATTCATTATTAAATACTTGATACGTTACGAAATTGGTATTTAATAGGAATGATTGTATAACGGCTTATTTAATATCATTTATTACTCATGATTATATCATTAAAGCTGAGGCTTCATTCCTTTACCTAGAATTATCTATAAAAGGAAGAAGTATCATCATTTGTAAGGACACGGAATACTATTGAGAATTTATTGAAATATACATCTATTTGCTTCTTTACCATCGTTCTCAAAAGTATTTTATTTTTGTCTCCTGATTATCAGTAACCCGAATTTCTTTTTAGCTTTGACCAAAGACTCAGATTTTTGGTTAAACAAATTGGTTCTGTTACCGGGAATCTGATAATCTTTCCTTTTAAGCTATATCTTATCTATTGGCGTCACCATGTCAAACAACAACGCCGACAACAATAGTAATAACACATTGGGAAATCATGAGAATCAAATACATCAAAATCAAGATAACGTGGTTCCCTCTCCTCTAAATTCACCACGTCAATATCGTGAAGGCACTCCTATTACTGAATCCCGTGCTGATCAACAAGAGCAATCTGAACATTTTGAAGGAGTTACAACTGAAGCTTTGCAAAAGCTAATTGATGCACAGGTCGACAAAGCTCTTCAGGCACTTGTTAGTCGATTGCCTGCTGCGCCACCTACACCAACTCCTAATAATAATACATTGGAGAACCTCCGTTCTAGTCTTGATAATTCTGGAAACAGAGCAACCCCCAGTGAACCACAAGAAGGGGGACCAGATAATTTAAATAATTCGTATTTGCAAAATTTAGTACTAACCTTGCAGAAACAGCTTAAGGAACAAAATGAGCGTATTGAACAAATCCCTGGAGTTCCACCTGTAATAAAAGGAGTAGACATGGACAAATACTCACAACAACCATGGAAGCCTAGTGCTGCTCTCCTTCCAATTCCGAAAAAGTTCAAAATGCCTGACATCCCGAAATATGATGGTACTACAGACCCACGTGACCACGTGACTGCATTTACAACCGGCGTAAAAGGCAACGACTTGACCAAACAAGAAATTGAATCAGTATTGGTCAAGAAATTTGGAGAAACACTCACCAAGGGTGCATTAACCTGGTATTCTCTTTTATCTAAAAATTCTATTAATTCTTTTGCTGAGCTGGCAGATTCTTTTATTAAAGCACATTCGGGAGCACAAAAGGTTGAGAAAAGGATGGAAGATATTTTCAAAATCAAACAAGGGGATTCGGAGTTGCTTAGAAACTTCGTTGATAGATTCCAGCATGAAAGAATGACTCTACCTCGTGTGTCTGACAATTGGGTTGCTATAGCTTTTGCAAGTAATTTAAATGACAAAAGTTCTGAAGCCACGAGACGACTCAAAGAAAGTCTTCGAGAATTTCCTGTAACCACATGGAATGATGTTTACAACAGGTATAGCATGAAGCTGCGAATCGAAGAAGATACCGTACCTAAGCTCCATCATGAAGAAAGGGGCGGTACCCGAAGGTCAGAAACCGAAAAAGATCAGGTAAAAACAGGTATGATCCATATATGGGACCCGCAGGAAAGGACCCATGGTCGAAACAAGATAGCCAGCAATATGATCAAAAATCAAGGAACCGGGATTCTGTCTCTTCTTCAAAGTTCAGGAATGATCGGAACAGACAAGAATCACGAGATGATGACAGGAGTTTAAAGGCACGATTCGGTGGATATAATTTTAATGTCTCTACCTCCGAGCTCGTAGCTGTTTTAAGAAGCATGGGAGATAAGGTACGGTGGCCAAAAGAGATGCGGTCAAATCCAAGTTGACGCAATCCGGATCATTGGTGCGAATTTCACAACGATCACGGTCACAAAACTTCAGAATGCAGATTCCTGCAGAGTGAAGTGGATCATTTATTGAAGCAAGGGTACCTCACTGAGTTATTTAGTGAGAAAGGAAAACAAGCTTATATGAAAAACAGACAAGAGCCACCACAACCTCCTTCACCCAAGAGGACAGTGAATGTCATAAGCGGGGGAGAGGACATTCACAGCGTAACCTACACAGCCTCCAACAAGGTTTCTAAGGTAACAATTACACACGGGAAACGGGTGCGGCAGGTCCTTGAAAATGAAAGTATTTTGTTTGATGACGCAGATACCGAAGGAGTGACAACTCCACATAATGACGCACTGGTAATATCTTTACTTGTACATGATACTAATGTAAAACGAGTTTTGATTGATCCAGGGAGTTCTGTAAATATTATATTACTAAGGGTACTACGAGAAATGCAAGTTGAAGACAAAATGATACCCAAGGCGCACACCTTGTCAGGCTTTGACAATTCAAGTGTAGTAACAAAAGGAGAGGTATTTCTAACAACTTTTGCTATGGGTGTTGTGAAGGAAACTAAATTTTAGGTAGTTGATATGGAAATGGCCTACAATATGATTATGGGGAGACCATGGATACACGATATGGACGTTGTCCCATCAACTCTACATCAGGTTATTAAATTCCCATCACCATGGGGAATTTGCCAAATTTGTGGGGATCAGCAGATGGCTAAAAGTGTCAACGCTGTAACAAGTACGAGCGCCGGAAATAAAGAAAAGTAGCAATTATAGGAAACAGTTGAAGGTAAAAAAGATCAAACTTCAACTGAACAGGAAAAGACGGATTTGGACTCAAGACCTGACACAATTCAAGAACCTGAAGAAAATGAAAGCATCAAAACGACAATTGAAGAGCTTGAGGCAGTGATGTTATTTGATCAATGGCCTGAACGGAAGGTTTATGTCGGGGCCAATTTAAGCACGAACATGCGAGGTATGATAATCGAATTTTTAAAAGCTAACTTAGATTGCTTTGCTTGGTCCCACGCTAACATGACAGGTATTCCACCAAATGTGGTGACTCACAAACTCAATGAGGACCCTTATTTCACACCAATAAAGCAAAAGAAACGGAAACAAGGTGCTTTCAAGAACCAGGTGATTCAGGAGGAAGTCCAAAAATTATTAAAAATCGGATCAATCCGTGAGGTAAAATATCCTACTTGGTTAGCTAATACGGTGGTCGTACCCAAGAAAAATGGTAAGTGGCGTGTTTGTGTAGATTATACCGATTTAAATAAAGCTTGTCCAAAAGATTCCTTTCCCTTACCGCATATAGACCAACTAATTGATGCAACCGCAGGTCATGAACTTTTAAGTTTTTTAGATGCATACTCAGGATATAATCAAATTAAAATGGATCCTGGTGATGAAGAAAAAACTTCTTTCATCACAGACAGGGGGACTTACTGTTATAAAGTAATGCCCTTTGGCCTCAAAAATGCTGGGGCAACCTATCAAAGGTTGGTCACCAAAATGTTCCAAGAACATTTAGGGAAAACAATGGAGGTATATATAGACGATATGCTCGTCAAAACCCAGCAATCTCACGACCATATTTCTCATCTATCTGTTACTTTTGAAATTTTGCGAAAATTTAATATGAAACTCAACCCAGAAAAATGTGCATTTGGTGTTGCATCAGGTAAGTTTTTGGGTTTTCTTGTTGCTAATCGTGGTATTGAAGTGAATCCTTCTCAGATCAAAGCAATAGAAGAAATCCCGGATATACTTACTAATAAAAAGGAAGTACAAAGATTAACGGGAAGAATTGCAGCTTTGGGGAGATTTATTTCCAAATCCTCGGAAAGGTGTTTTATGTTTTTCTCTGCACTTAAAAAGCAAGATCATTTTGAATGGAATGAAGATTGTCAACAAGCCCTTATAAATTTGAAAGCGTATTTGTCAAAACCACCGTTGTTGGCAAAACCGAAGGTGGGGGAAAAACTTCTCATTTATCTGGTCGTATCTGAAGTCGCAGTAAGTGCTATTTTAGTCCGCGAGGACCAAGGTAAACAATTTCCTATTTATTATGTAAGTAAGTCCTTATTGGAAGCTGAGACACGATACCCACAGCTAGAAAAATTAGCATTAGCTTTGATCATGGCATCTAGAAAGTTAAGACTTTATTTTCAATGTCATCCCATTGTAGTAGTTACTGCTTTTCCACTTCGAAATATTTTGCATAAACACAAACTTTCAGGAAGATTAGCAAAATGGGCTATAGAACTAAGTGAGTATGAAGTTATTTATCAACCCATGACCGCTATAAAGTCTCAAGTACTAGCTGATTTCGTGGCTGATTTTAGCCAGGGGATGCATTTAGAAGAAGAGAAAGAATTATTAGTTTTTAATGGTGTGAACCCGGGGACTTGGGTTTTATACACTGACGGTTCATCTAATGTAAAAGGGGCAGGCTTAGGAATAGTCCTCGTACCACCTGCGGGTGAAACCATTAGACATGCTATAAAATGTCATTCTATAACTAACAATGAAGCAGAGTATGAGGCTGTAATTGCAGGTTTAGAATTGGCACGAGAACTCGGCATAACACAGATTATAATCAAGAGTGATTCTCAACTCGTGGTTAATCAGATGCTGGGGACTTATACAGCCAGAGAGTCACGAATGCAAGAATACCTCGCAAAGGTACGGGAGTTAATAAAGCAATTCCAAACTTGGAAAGTAGTGCAAATCCCAAGAGATGAGAATGTAGAGGCAGATGCTTTAGCAAACCTTGCATCCGCCGCAGACGTGGCAAACAATACAGATGCTTCAGTCATACATCTATTTCATTCCGTTCTTGAACCTGATAAAAACGAGGTAAATTTTAATCATCTAACATGGGATTGGAGAAATGAAATTGTTGCCTTTTTACAGCACGGAACCGTGCCTAATGACAAAGGAAAGGCTTACGCGCTTCGCAAAAAAGCTGCACGATATTGTTTATATCAAGGTAATCTTTATCGAAAGATGTTCGGCGGACCACTAGCAAGGTGTCTCGGTCCCTCTCAAACCGAATATGTCATGAGAGAAGTACATGAAGGACATTGTGGGAATCACGCAGGAGGACGATCACTGGTAAGAACGTTAATTCGCACAGGATATTATTGGCCTAAGATGGAAGAAGAGGCAACCAGTTTCGTGTCCAAATGTGATAAATGTCAAAGGTACGGCAATAATATGCACAGACCAGCTGAGTTACTACATCCTGTTTTAGCCCCTTGGCCCTTTATGAAATGGGGAATGGATATCGTAGGTCCACTTCCACAAGCAAAAGGTCAGGTAAAATTTCTACTTGTACTTATAGATTATTTCACTAAATGGGTAGAAGCAGGGGCATTTAAACAGGTACGAGAAAAAGAAGTTAAAGACTTCATATGGCGAAATATAATATGCCACTTTGGAGTACCAAAGGAGATCGTGTGTGACAATGGACCACAATTCATTGGAGCACAAGTTACAGAATTTCTTCGAAGTTGGCAGATCAAAAGAATAACGTCTATGCCATATCATCCAGTGGGGAATGGACAAGCAGAATCAACTAACAAAGTTATTATCAATAACTTGAAAAAGAGGTTACAAGATTCAAAAGGTAATTGGCCTGAGGTGTTACCTGGAGTACTATGGGCTTATCGTACAACGACCAAAACAGGCACTGGAGAAACACCATTTTCGATGGTTTATGGTACGGAAGCCTTAATTCCAGTTGAAATAGGTGAGCCAAGCACACGATACGATCAGGCAACGGAGGAATCTAATAATGAAGAGATGCGGGTTAGCCTAGATTTACTTGAAGGAAGAAGAGAAGCTGCTTTGATAAGGATGGCAGCACAAAAGCAAGTAATAGAACGATATTACAATAGGAAAGCACGCCTCAGATTTTTCAAAATTGGGGACTTCGTGCTTAAAAAGGTGTTCCAATATGCAAAAGCTGCTAACTCAGGAAAGCTAAGTCCAACATGGGAAGGACCATACAAAGTCCGTGGCATTGCGGGAAAAGGAGCATACCAGTTGGAAACAATGGATGGTAAAGTTTTACCCTCACATTGGAATGCTGTCCACTTAAAAAGATATTACTTTTAAGAAAGTACCTACGGTCAGGTATCATCATGTTAAAATTTCTCTCTTGGTTTATTAATATTTTACTAATGATTTTAGATGCTAGGTAAAATATCCTAACTCGTGCCAAATGATGAGTCACAACCTGCAAGGCAAAATGGAGTATTCTTAAATTCCTAGCCCAGGGTTACAATTAATCTGATGGAAATACACACGAGTTAGGCAGTCTTCATCTATAATCGCACCGTCGAGTCCCGTATATCTTTCTGTTTCAGGAAAAGGGCCAAAGTAAAAGAAATAAACAAGTGCTCGAGGCTTCATACTTCACCGCTCAAACACTTGGGGGACTACATATTATACACAGATATGTGTAGAGAAACAGATACGAGTATCGAACAAAAATCGTCCACAAAGAAGCAAGTGTTGAGAAAAAGTTACGAAGTCTTCAGCATTCATGAGAACAACAGAGTCATCTCTCAAACTCATAAACAAAGTCACCTCTCAAACCCTTCTTAACATGTAAAGATAGGGTCATGACTATATACTGAAACAGGTTATGAAGAAAAACCTTGTTTATTTTATGTTATTTACAAATCTGTTACAAGAAAAACAGTTACGAGAAAGTTGTAGATGTATTGTAATACATGTAACAGTCAAACACTTGTTAAAAGTTTATGAATAAAAACTTGCCAAAGTTGTTTCATACAAAACGTGTGTTTTTCTATTACTTTCATCGTATTATAACACCATTATGAAGTTGAGACGTCTTCTTCATTAAGTGTCGATAAAATAAAAGGGCCCTCTTTTATAAGCCTCATGTTAATAGGTCATGAGAAGAATCATAAAGCATTTTCAAAGGATAAAAATGCTAAACTATTCTATAAGTCCTAAATAAGTAAGGAAAAGGCAAGAATAGAACACATTGAAGTACTAACAAAACTTCTTAATATAATTAAAAAGACTAAGTAGAAACTTAGTCAATAAAAGTTTATACAAGTGCCCCATTATGATAACTGGGGACTTTCACCAAAAAATCCCTTAAAAACTAAGGGATAAAACCATCATCCAATTGAAGGGGTTAGCACATCAGAAGTTGCAATATTTATTTCACTTTCAGCCACAAGCACGGTGGCAACTTCTGAAGAAGCAGCAACAGGAACGATTTCAGCAGAGCTTGAAATATTAGGATTAATGAGGGAAACAAGAGTCATGGAAGCTTCAACTTCCACAGACTGGGTCATAGAAGTTTCACCCTCTGAAGCTGGAATTGCAATATTTTCAGCTGAAGCAGGAATTGTAATCCCAATTGCTGCAGTATTCACTTCTTCATTTAAAAGTTCTTCTGTTCCAGGAACTTCAAGTGCAGGAGAAGGAGTATCAGTAGACTGTTGGCTTTTCTCGATGGTATCTATGACTTTGGCCAGTTCAGACTGCAAGTCAAAACCTTCTTGAGCAGCTTCCGTCAAAGCATCACGACGAGATTTCAGGAAAGCCCAACTCACTTCTATGTTAAAATTTTCCTCTAGAAGTCCATATTCCTTTTCCCACATAGCAAGATCGTTTTTTAAGATTTGATATTCAGCTAAATGGGAATCAAGGGAAGCTTCAAGAGAAGCATGAGAACTCTTCAAGGCATGAATCTCGTCAGAAGAAGTCTGTAAGTCAGCCTGAGCTTGAGTCAAGCTTTGCACTAACTCTCCTGCATATTCTTTCTTCCTAGCCAAAAGTGCCTTCAGCTCTCTAACTTCTTCACTAGCCCTGGATAATTGTTCTGACAAAGAGCATTCCAAAAGCTCTTTGTCTCTTTTCAATTGGCTTGAAGAGGCTTTGACAGTTGCCAGTTCAGAAGTTAAACCACGGTTTTGCTGCTCCAGGAGATTTTTATCTTCTTGCAACTCCTCTATGGTCCCTTGAGCATTCTCGAACTGCTCCTTCCAATTGGTTGCTTCAAGCTGAGCTCCCCTAGCTATTTCTTCGGCCTCGTGGACAGTCTTTTCAGACTCACGAGCTTTTCTTTCCAGTAGGGAAATTCTTCCCATTAATTCCGTGCCAATAAGGTTAGCCTACAGAGGAAAGTCATGGAAATGAGAGATTGAAGATAATTAAAAAAAAAACTTGTTGGTAAAAATACCTTCAAAGTAGAATGAACTACGTCATTCATCAGAGTTAAGCAGCTATGGCTCTCCATCTTCTTCTTCTCGATATCTCCAATTAGAGGTTCGAGCCAAACATCGGCTCTGCCGGTCTTCCTCAAGAGGCTATGATTGGCAGGAACCTCCAAAGTAACACTTCTCATAGTCATACTTCCACTGCTAGAACCTATCTCTGTATGATGAACAGAGGGAAGAGGAGCAGTGGAAGGAATGGAAGGAAAAGAAGTAGAAACCAACACAGGAGCGGAAGCAGGTGCGGTAGAAACAGCCAAGGGAACGGATATAGGAGCGGTAGAAACTGGCAAAAGAACGGAAGTCGTCGAAATTGGTAAAGAAATACTTACGACTGGCAGAGGAATGGAGGAAATAGGAACAAATGAGGAAAGAGGAGCTTCATCAAAAACAGGGGCGAGCTCGCCACTCCCGAAACCACTGTCAAAAAGATGCTGAATTGACTCATTATTATCTCTTGGTTCGGCGTCCTCATCAGATTGAATCAAAACATGCTCGGTAGCGGAGGTACGAGCAGGAGTGTTTTCAATTTCATCATCAATGATTATTCGTCTCCTGACCCTTGGCCTGGTAATTAGGGAAATACCCTCCTCTTCTTCTTCAGAACTTTCCTTTGTAGCTTTCCTTTTAGGCAGCAAGGCTCGAGCCTTATCCAAATCAAGAGCAGCATTCGCAGACATGCGAATGGCCATAGCTACTTCAGCCGTCATTCCTCTAATGCCAAATCCTGATTAAAGGATGGATATACATGATTAAAGTTGAGGAAAATGTGCTTAAAAAAAATTCATATAAAAGGGGGGATACCATGTGTTTTGACTTTCCAGCCATGTAAGGAAGAAATTGATTTCCAAGTTCTCTGCTCCCTAGAAGCAATCTTCAAAAGTGAGTCTACCCAACCACGAAAGTTGGGAATAGGTTCCACATCTCCCATGGTTGCTACAAAAAACCAAGAAGGGACGAGGTTAAAAACAACTTTCTTTTGAAATTCTCAAAAGTAGGTACGGTAAATAAAAGGAAACCTACGTTCAAAATTCCACTTCTCAGGGAAGGGAATATTTGTTTCGCCAATCAAGTCCACTGTACGGACAGCAACGTAACGGATATACCATCCACGATCTTTGTCATCCTCAGGATTTACCAAAACTTTTTTGCTCCTTGCAGTTAAGGTAAAAACCCCATGGCGTATTAAGTTAGGATGGTATAGATGAATGAGGTGAGAAAAGGTGAAATTGACATTGGCCTTGGAGGATAAATATCTCAAACAAGCCACTGTTCTCCACACCAATGGACCGACTTGGGACAAACAAATTGTAAAGAAACGACAAAAATCGAGAATAACTGGGTCAATCGGAGGATTAAAACCTAAAGTGAAGGGGTAAGTGTAAACAGAAGAATACCCACTTCTAAAAGAGGAAATTCTTTCATTTGGGGAAGGAATTGACATTCGGAGACTATCCTTCCAGTTACAATCTCTTCTTATGGTGGGGATTGTAAGCTCGGTTACTATTGTTGGGTAAGTATCGGCTTTTTCTAAATTTTTAATTTGTTTTTGAAGAGACGTTTTGTCACTTTCAAAAGACAAATCGTCGGGAACTATATCATCAACTGAGGGTTCTTGAGAAGGATCAAGAATTTCCCTACTTTTAGAAGAAGGGGCTTTTGGGATAGAACTCCTTGAAGAAGAACCAGAGGAGCCGCCTCGCGTAGATTCTAACCCTGTTCGAAGCCTACCTCCTCCGCCTCTTCTGTGTCTAACAGGGGCGTTGGGGAATTGATCTAGAATTGGAACTTTTTTACGGTTAGGGTTTGAAGAAGACATTGTTAAGAAGGAAGTATGTGCTGAAGATTTGTGAAGAAGACAAAGGAAGACAAAGTTATGTGTAAAATGAGAACCGTCAACTTTTAAGTGTAATGATGAAAAGCCTATAATAAAGGCAGTTATCACTTCGTAAATAGTGAGAATGAAGAAGTCTCGAAAAATGGTATGAATAGCGGAATCAATTAGAAAATGACACATGGGCAAAACATTAAATGGAAAAGACTGCTGAGACGTTAGTACTGTCATGAGCATTAATTGTGGCAAAAATTCCTTTTACATGAAGATCCACTTCCCAATTATTTAATTGATAAAAAAATGAAAAGTGGGGGGACTATCTGTATTGGAAAAAAACTGAGTTTATATTAAAAGATGATGTGACATGACACGTGAATTAGTTAAATGGTCAAAGCGCAACAATTGACTAAGGGCACGGATGGAAACAACCACGAGAAGAAGAATTTAAATAGGCACGAGACGACGTATAGATAGGAGTCTCGTACCAATTTAAATTATTTACAGCCAACGGATAGAAGGCATTGAAAGCAAAGATCTGGTGACAGAAAGGAGTCCAAATTCATTATTAAATACTTGATACGTTACGAAATTGGTATTTAATAAGAATGATTGTATAACGGCTTATTTAATATCATTTATTACTCATGATTATATCATTAAAGCTGAGGCTTCATTCCTTTACCTAGAATTATCTATAAAAGGAAGAAGTATCATCATTTGTAAGGACACGGAATACTATTGAGAATTTATTGAAATATACATCTATTTGCTTCTTTACCATCGTTCTCAAAAGTATTTTATTTTTGTCTCCTGATTATCAGTAACCCGAATTTCTTTTTAGCTTTGACCAAAGACTCAGATTTTTGGTTAAACACCTGGGAGGTGGAATAATAGGATCTCAAGTTTGATGGGATAAGGCGGAATATCATGGTATAAATTTATACAATCAACCAAATATCATATAAATTTAATCTCACACCTTATTTCGCATACCAAACTACCCCTTATAGGATATATCCGTCGCTAAATCCAATTTAAATGCACCAACAAGCTATTTTAAATGGTTAAACCAGAAAAGAAAATTGCAACTATTTTGGACTTCTTACTAATTAAATTGAGCTTATTAGTACCATCTTGCTGCTGGCCTTGCATATGTAGGAATGTACGAATGGCCAAATAGAGATCAACTCTAATTAGAGAAACAAAATATAATAAAGTTGAAAAATACAACTTTTTTATTTGACTGTTTTGAGTCTCCACCTGCCGTAGAACCAACAGGTTAAAATGAGGATTTTTTTTTAATAATATGGGTATTTAAAAATCTGATGGTCCATGGCTTAAAGTTTTAAATTTGATTCGTACAAATAACAGTAAGCTCACAAAGCTTTATAAATCAGTACCATAGAACAAAAGTAATATTCAGATGCTTTCCAGCGAATATCTATAACTCAGTCTAAATGAGATAAGAATAATAAAGCATCCATAAAATTCTCAGAATGATAAAAACAAATCTATATTAGAACCAAACAAGGCAAAACCATAAGAGTCCGCTAGCATAATGTAAACTGCCATAATTAGAAAGATCGTTGGACAGAGAAACTAAATTCAACTTATCATCAATTGATGAATTCATATTTAGATGTATTCAATACAAAATATTCATACATATTATACTCTGCAAAATTTTCAAAATAATGAAGAGAAGTATAAATTAGAGTCCAATAAAGCTAAATCTTAACTAATCAGAGTGATTCTTGGCCAGGAAAACCAAACTTAACTTGTCTTAAATTGATCGACTCCTACGGTGATGTGCTTGCTTTCCTTATTTGCATGAGAGACAGATGCATTGCGCACTCAAGATGTTGAATGCCAAACAATATGGTTCGTTCATATTATATTTTTTATTAGGGATAATGTATAAAATCCAATTAATCCGACCTACGATCATATTATCAATTATATACTCTCTTTTTTCGGGGGTCCTATTACCCCCTGAACTATTTTAAAGTAAAATTATTTACTCTTTAAAAAGCTACAACTAGATGCGTGAAAAGTGGTGAAATACAAGCGCCTAAAATGTGTATTTCTTACTTAAAAACCTTTTTCATCGTTTTCTCCTTGTTCCTTATTTTCCTATTTGCAGACCTTCATTACCTTTTCCGGCCAAAAGGCAAAAGCCTCATTTGATGGGTTTTACATAATACGTGTTTGATATTGTCAGATCTGGCTAGAGAAGGAAACTCCGACGAAGACCGTTGCTCCGACGAAACTCCATTGTTTTTGACCATTTTGACTATTCGTAGATTCTTACTAAATCATGCTCGTTGCTCCCTCTAGTTGTAGCTCTGTTTATATAATTAAACATATCTGCTTTTGATTTCTAGGTCGATTTTGTGTTGTATTGGATTTTCGCTCTAGCATTTCGCTATTAAAACGATGTCCCCCTTGTTCGCGTTATATGTGATTTAAGTTGAGCCAGTGAAATTTGGTACGAAACGGACTTGGAAAACGTGAATCGGACCTTGTTTGAGAAAATTAGAAAATTTGATGTTCTTGAGTGATTTCATGATTTTGATGCTAAATTCATAGTTGTTGATGTTATTTTGGTGATTTGAACGCACGAGCAAGTCTGTATGATGCTTTTAGGTTGGTGTGCATGTTTGGTTTGGAGCCGCGAGGGCTCGGAGAGTTTTAGATAGGTCACGGAGTGGAATTTCAACTTGGGAAGTTTGCAGGTTTTCAGCTGGTATGACCAGGCCTGCAGGCTTCGCATTCTCGCAAATGCGAGAAAAACGTCGCAAATGAGCAAGGGGCCTGGACTGCCTTGGGGTCGCAAATGCGAAGAAATCATCGCAAAAGCGATGCCGCAAATGCGAGAGGGCCATCGTATTTGCGAAGAGGCCCGGATCTCGCCAGTGTTGCAATCGCGACACTATTATCGCAAAAGTGACTTTGCAAATGCAAATGTCACTTTGCAAATGCGAGAACAACAGAGTCTGGGTTCGCAATTGCGACCAGGCTGGTCGCAATTGCGACATTAAAGACCTTTAAATTCACACTTAGACGGATTTTCAGCCATTTTTCATATCTCCTCAAACATAAACTCTCTTGGGCAATTATTCAAATAAAACTTGTTCTCCAAATTAATTGTAAGTCGTTTCTAACTAGTTTTCTTCAATCCGTAACATCTTTTCACATGATTTCAACTCAAAATCAATGATTTTCATGGGGGAAATTGGGTGTTTTGGGTAGAACCTAGGTTTTCAAATTTTGGGGATTTGGACCTCGATTTGAGGTACGATTTCAAAACAAATTACATATTTGAGTTCGTGAGCGAATGGATAATCGGGTTTTGGTTCGAACCTCAGGTTTTGACCATGTGAGTCCGGGGTCGATTTTTGACTTTTTGGGAAAAACTTTAGAAAACTTATTTCCATGCATTAGAATTGATTCATTTAGCATTTATTGATATAATTAAGTAACTTGTGACTAGATACGAGCGAATTGGCGGTGGAATCAAGAGGTAAAGCGATAGTTGAGGCTTGAACTTTGTTCGAAGCATCAAGGTAAGTGTTTGGTCTAACCTTAGCTTGAGGGATTAGCAGTTGTGTCGTAATTGCTATGTGTTATTTGTTGAGTACGACGTATAGGCATGGTGACGAGTATCTATACGTTGGTGTCAAGCATGCCCGTAAGTCTTATGTTATGATTAATGTGCCTCCATTTGTATTGTTCATGTTTAATGTGGTGGATGTTATATTTGAGCAAAGGTTGTGGAAAGAATATTGGTAATTGTATATTGAAGAGCATTGGCTCAAGTTGTAAAGTGATTTGTGGAAGTAAATGTGAAATGAGAAGAGGATTACGGTATTGATCCCTTGCTGGGATGTTGTTGCTTCTAATGTTGTTCCCTTGCCGGGATGTTGTTGTTTTGATATTGTTCGCTTGCTTGGATTTTATTATGATTCATTTATTCCTTGCCTTTATTGTTTGTGTTTGTTGTTTGGGTGAGGAAGAGTGTAAAGCACGAAGGGTGATGCCATGCATTGTTTTGGTGAGAGAGTGTTAAAGCACGAAGAGTGATGTCGTGTATTATTTTATGAGGAAAAGTGTAAAGCATGAAGGGTGATATTGTGCCGCACGATGTACCATTCCGTGCCAATTATATTGATTTTATAGTAAGGATGAGAGTAAAAGCACGAAGGGTGATGTCGTGCAGTTTATACTGATTTTTATGGTGAGGATGAAAGTAAAAGCATGAAGGGTGATGTTGTGCACTCGTTTGATTTTTGATTCTTTTTGATAGTTGAATTGTGGTGTTCCCTATATTTACCTACTATCCTCTTGTTGTCATCTGATATTTCCTCGCAACATGTTTTCCCCTCCCATCCTTGATTGTATATTTCTGCTTCTATTTTCTGCTGTACATTATTTATCTGCATAGGTTTATTTGGTAGTCTGGTCCTAGCCTCGTCACTACTTCGCCAAGGTTAGGCTAGGAACTTACCAGCACATGGGGTCGGTCATACTGATACTACACACTTTGCACTCTTTTGTGCAGATCCCAGTGCTGTAGATTTCGGACCGCGGTGAGATTCCTGCTCCTTGTTCATCGGGCAACCCGAGGTAGTCCTGTAGGCGTCCACAGGCCTTAGCATCCCCCCTATCTATTTTCCTGTTTCTTTTATGTAATCCCAGAGACAATATTTTGTTATTTCTTTCAAACCTTTATTTGTAGTACTCTTAGACAGTCTGTGAAGTTGTGACACCAAATCTTAGGTAGTTTTGTTGTGGAATAGTATTAGCAGTATCATTAAACTTGGAATTAAATCTTCTGATTGCTAAATATTGTTGATTATTAACTGTTGGGTTTTACTTGTTAATGAATTTAAAAATGGAAATAAGGCAAATAATTTAGTTGATTGGCTTGCCTTGCTTTCATTAGTAGGCGCCATCACGACTCCCGAGGGTGGAAAATCCGGGTCGTGACAAGTTGGTATTAGAGCTCTAGGTTACATAGGTCTCACAATTCACAGACAAATTTAGTAGAGTCTGAGGGATCGGTATGGAGACGTCTGTATTTATCCCCATAGGCAACAGAGTTAGGAAAAACTTCACATCTATTCTTTTCCGTCGTGCGGTTTGGTTTCTCAATGTTAATTGAATTTCTACTCTAGTCTTTCATAGATTTCGAGAACACACATTTCCTCATCCGCTGATCAGTAGCCCGAGCCCCTAGCAGCAGCTTCTATGAGGGGCAGAGGGCGAGACCGTGCTAGAGGGGTGACGGAGTCTCAGGTTGAGTTTGACAAGGAGGCTCCGATCCAGACAGCTCTGGTGGGCCCAGATCAGGTCCTAGAGGGGTTCATTGCTACCCCAGTATTTTAGGATACTCTGGTCCATCTAGTAGGCCTCATAGAGAGCGTTACCTAGACAGGTTTGCTTCCTGTAGCACCAACCGTTTCTGAGGCTGGAGAAGGGGCCCAAACTCTTGTTACTAGCACTGCGAAGCAGGTGGCTCCCCAGTTTCAGACTCCAGTAGCTCAGCCAGTTGGAGCAGTTCAGCCGGGTGTAGTAGCCCAGACCGGTGACGGAGCAGCTATGACTATCGATGCCTTATGGAGATTGGATAGGTTTACCAAGCTCCTCACTGCCACTTTCAGCGGTGCATATTCTGAGGATCCCCAGGATTATCTAGACAATTGTCACAAGGTTCTTAGGAACCTGGGGATAGTGGAGACTAATGGGGTCGATTTTGCTACTTTTCACTTATCTAGATCCGCCAAGACTTGGTGGAGAGATTATTGTTTGGCTATACCAGCTGAATCACCAGCTTTGACTTGGGAGCAGTTTACTCAGCTATTCTTGGAGAAGATTCTTCCCGTTACTCAGAGAGAGATCTATCAGAGGCAGTTTGATCGCC
Source organism: Nicotiana tabacum (assembly GCF_000715075.1). Classification (NCBI taxonomy): domain Eukaryota; kingdom Viridiplantae; phylum Streptophyta; class Magnoliopsida; order Solanales; family Solanaceae; genus Nicotiana; species Nicotiana tabacum. The sequence continues at coordinate 155,870,459 of NC_134090.1, read as the reverse complement.
TCCAGCAGGGTTCCCTGACTATTACTTAGTACAAGACCAAGTTTATCGAGTTCGCCCGTCATGCTCTACTTATACTTCCCACTGAGAGAAAGAGAGAGAGTGAGGAGGTTCATTGAGGGACTTATCCAGCCTATTCGACTCTAGATGGCTAAGGAGATGGGGAGTGAGATTTCTTTCTAGGAGGTAGGCAATGTGGCCAGGAGAGTTGAGATGGTTTTATCACAGAGGGGTGGTTAGAGGTCAGACAAGAGGCCTCGTCATTCAGGCAGATTCAGTGGCGCCTCGTCTGGAGGAAGGGATTCGTTGGTAGAGGCCATCCTTCTAGGACTTTTCAGTCGGCACTTCAAGTTTCTCACGGTGCTTTAGATAGTCGTGGTTCTCACATACAGTATTCTGTTCAGCAGTCCTATCATGCACCACCAGCTCCTATAAGTGCACCGCTGCTCTAGAGTTTTTGAGGTGGCCATTCAGGTCGTCAGGGTCAGCAGTCTTAGCTACCGAGGACTTGTTATACTTGTGGTGATATGCGTTGTATTGCTAGATTTTGTTCTCGCGCATCGAGCAGCTCTCAGCATCCGGGTTCTCGGGCCATGATTCAAGCACCGAGTGTTCCACAGCCCACCCAGCTAGCCAGAGGTGGAGGTAGAGGTGCTAGAGGTGGAGCTCAGGCCGCTAGAGGTGGAGGCCAACCAACAGCAGGCCGTCCTAGAGATATAGTCCAAGGTGGTGGGTTTCAGCCCCAATTTTATGCTCTTCCAGCCAGGTCGGAGGCTAAGGCTTCCGATGCAATTATCACAGGTACGGGTCTGGTTTGTAGTAGGGATGCTTCAGTGCTATTTGATCCAGGGTCTGCATATTCTTATGTGTCATCTTATTTTGCGATGTATCTGGTCATGCCCAGTGATTCTCTGAGTGCTCCTGTTTATGTGTCCACCTCGGTGGGTGATTCTATTATGGTAGATCGTGTTCATCGTTCTTGCGTAGTGGTGACTGGGGGTCTTGAGACTCTAGTAGACTTATTATTGTTGGACATGGTTGATTTTGATGTCATACTGGGGATGGACTGGTTATCACCTTACCACGCTATCTTATATTGTCATGCCAAGACGGTGACCTTAGCCTTACTAGGTCTACCTCGTTTAGAGTGAAGGGGCACTCTTGGTCATTCTAACCGTAGCATCATATATGAAGGCTCGACGAATGGTTGAGAAGGGGTGTTTGGCCTATTTGGCATATGTTCACGATTCTAGTGTCGAGGTTCCTTATATTGATTATGTGCTCGTTGTCCGTGAGTTTCCTGAGGTATTTCCTTCAGACCTGTCGGGTATGCCACCCGATAGAGATATTGATTTTTGCATTGATCTAGCTCCGGACACTCAACCCATTTCTATTCCGCCATATCGTAGGCCCCGCCTGAGTTGAAAGAGTTGAAGGAGAAGTTGCAAGACTTGCTTGATAAGGGCTTCATTAGGCCCAGTGTCTCGCCATGGGGTGCGCCAGTGTTGTTTGTCAAGAAGAAGGACGGATCGATGAGAATGTGTATAGATTACAATAATTGAACAAGGTCGCAATCAAGAATAAGTACCCATTGCCGAGGATAGATGATTTGTTCGACCAGCTTCAGGGTGCCCAAGTTTTTTCTAAGATCGACTTGAGATATGGCTACCATCAGTTGAGGATTAGGGCTTCTGATGTCCCTAAGATATCCTTTCACACTCGGTACGGGCATTATGAGTTCTTGGTGATGTCGTTCGGGCTGACGAATGCCCCAGCAATTTTCATGGATTCGATGAACCGAGTGTTTAGGCCTTACTTGGATTCGTTCGTGATAGTTTTCATTTACGATATTTTGATTTATTCCCGTAGTCAGGATGAGCATGAGCAGCATCTGAGAGTGGTTCTTCAAACCCTAAGAGATAGTCAGCTGTATGCTAAGTTTTTGAAGTGTGAGTTCTGGTTGAGTTCATTTGCTTTCTTGGGTCATGTGGTTTCACTAGAGGGTATTCAGGTAGATCTAAAGAAGATAGAGGTAGTCAAGAACTGGCCTCGACCAACATCAGTTACAGAGATCCGAAGTTTCTTCGGTTTGGCAGGCTATTATTGTCGGCTCGTGGAGGGGTTTTCATCGATTGCAGCCCCGATAACCAGGTTGACCCAGAAGGGTGCCCAGTTCAGATGGTCAAATGAGTGTGAGCGAGCTTTTAGAAGCTCAAGACAATTTTGACTACGGTACCAGTGTTGGTTTTGCCCGCAGGTTTAGGGCCTTACACAGTTTATTGTGATGCATCTCGTATTGGACTTGGTGCGGTGTTGATGCAGGATGGCAAGTCCATTGCCTATGCTTCGCGACAGTTGAAGATTCATGAGAAGAACTATCTAATTCATGATTTGGAGTTAGCATCCATTGTTCACGAGTTGAAGATTTGGAGGCATTATCTGTATAGCGTGGCATGTGAGGTGTTCACGGATCACAAGAGTCTGCAGTACTTGTTCAAGTAGAAGGAGCTAAACTTGAGGCAGAGAAGGTGGTTGGAGCTGTTAAAAGACTATGATATCACCATCTTATATCATTCGGGAAAGGCCAATGTGGTGGTCGATGCTTTGAGTAGGAAGTCAGCTAGTATGGGCAGTCTTGCGTATATTCCGGTCGGTGAGAGACCGCTTGCTTTGGATGTCCAAGCTTTGGCCAATCAGTTCGTGAGGTTGGATATTTCTGAGCTCGACCGTTTATTAGCTTGCACAGTTGCTCGCTCTTCTTTATTGGAGCGTATCCAAGATCGGCAGTATGATGATCCTCATTTATGTGTCCTCGGAGACATGGTGCAGCACGGAGATGCCAAGCAGGGAACACTAGGAGATGATGGATTTTGAGGATGCAGGGTCGTATTTGTGTGACTAATGTGGATAAACTTTGGGAGTTGATTTTAGAGGAGGCCCATAGCTCCCGACACTCTATTCATCCGGGCGCCGCGAATATATCTCACATCACAATGGTTTGAATATAACCCGAGGGGCTTGGTGTTTGAATTGTCAACAAGTTAAGTACGAGCATCATAAACCTGGCGGTTTGTTCTAGAAGATTGAGATTCCTAAGTGGAAGTGGGAGCGTATCACTATGGACTTTGTTGTTGGACTCCCACGGACTTAGAGGAAGTTCGATGTAGTGTGGGTTATTTTTGATAGGCTAACCAAGTCAGCACATTTCATTCCTGTGGCAATCTTCTATTCTTCCAAGAGGTTAGCTGAGATCTATATCCGAGATATTGTTCGTCTTCGTGGTGTACACGTGTCTATCATCTCGGACCAAGGTACATAGTTTACCTCGTATTTCTGGAGAGTAGTTCAGCGAGAGTTGGGCACACGGGTTGAGTTGAGCACAACGTTTCATCCTCAAATGGATGGTCAATCCGAGCGGACTATTCAGATTTTGGAGGATATGCTCTGAGCTTGTGTCATTGACTTTAGAGGCTCGTGGGATCAGTTCTTACCTTTAACAGAGTTTGCCTACAACGACAGTTACCAGTCGAGTATTCAGATGGCTCCTTATGTTACTTTATATGGTAGGCGATGTCGGTCACCGATTGGATGGTTGAGCCAGGAGAGGCTCGGTTGTTTGGTACGGATCTAGTATAGGATGCCTTGGACAAGGTCAGGAACATTCAGGATAGGCTATGTATAGCTCAGTCCAGGCAAAAGAATTATGCCGACCGTAAGGTTCGTGATTTGGCATTCATGGTCGGTGAGCGAGTATTGCTTCGGGTGTCGCCTATGAAGGGCGTGATGAGATTTGGAAAGAAGTGAAAGCTTAGACCTAGGTTCATTGGCCCGTTTGAGATTCTTGATCGAGTGGGAGAGGTGGCTTACAGACTTGCATTGCCGCCGAGCTTATCGGTCGTGCACCCAATGTTTCACGTGTCCATGCTTTGAAAGTACCACGACGATCCATCCCACGTGTTAGACTTCAGCACTATCCAATTGGACAAGGATTTGTCCTATGATGAGGAGCTGGTAGCTATTCTAGACCGGCAAGTTCGTTAGTTGTGATCAAAGAGTTTCCCGTCTGTTCGTGTTCAGTAGAGAGGTCATCCTGCTAATGCATCGACCTAGGAGTCTGAGTCCGATATGCGGAGCCGTTATCCCCATCTTTTCCCTGACTTAGGAACTTCCTTCTTATGTCCGTCTGAGGACGAACGGCTGTTTTAGAGGTAGAGGATGTGATGACCCAAAAAGTCAACACTTGTTTTAGAAACAAATTCAGTGTTCCGAGGACTAAAAATCTCCTTTTTACCTTACATCGATTTGCGTGCATAGTCCGGACACGTACCCGGAAAGAATTATATGAAAAATTGTGGGAAATTATGAATTTTGACTTTAAAATGAATTTAAGTTGACTTCGGTCAATATTTTAGATAAACAAACCCGGACCCGTGATTTGACGGTCCCGGAGTGTCCATAGGAAAATATGGGACTTGGGCATATGCCCGAAATCGAATTCTGAGGTCCAAAGCCCGAGAAATAAATTTTTAAAGAAAATTATTTTCTAGAATTATTTATGAGTTTTGGAAATGAAATGTGATGACAAAAGGGGTTGCTCTAATGGTAAGCAACCTCTACTTCCAACCAAGAGATTGTGAGTTCGAGTCTCCCCAAGAGCAAGGTGGAAAGTTCTTGGTGGGAAGGATATCGAGGGTCTATATGGAAAACAGCCTCTCTACCCCAGGGTAGGGTTAAGGTCTGCGTACGCACTACCCTCCCCAGCCCCCACTAAATGGGATTATACTGGGTTGTTGTTGTTTGGAAATGAAATGTGATTGAAAATTTATAGTATCAGGATCGTATTCTGGTTGCGGAGCCCGGTATAGGTCTTATATGCAATTTAAGTTGAGCCTGTGAAATTTGGTAAGAAATGGACTTGGAATAATGTGAATCGGGCCATGCTTGAGAAAATTAGAAAATTTGATGTTCTTGTGTGACTTCATGATTTTGATGTTAAATTCATAGTTGTTTATGTTATTTTGGTGATTTGAACACACGAGCAAGTTCGTATGATGCTTTTTGGTTGGTGTGCATGTTAGGTTTAGAGCCCGGAGGGCTCGGGTGAGTTTTGGATAGGTCACGGAGTGGAATTTCAACTTGGGAAAATTGTAGGTTTTCAGTTGGTATGACCAGGCCTGCCTGGCTCGCAAATGCGAGTTCGCAAATGCGAGAAAAATGTCGCAAATGCGAAAGGGGTCTGGACTGCCTTGGGGTCGCAAATGCAAATAAATTATTGCAAAAGCGATGCCGCAAATGCGAGAGGGCCATCGCATTTGCGAAGAGGCCCGGATCTCCCCAGTGTCGCAATTGCGACACTACTATTGCAAAAACGACTTTGCAAATGTGAATGTCACTTCGCAAATGAGAGGACAGCAGAGTCTGGGTTCGCAATTGCGACATCAGAGACCTGTAAATTCATACTTAGGCGCATTTTCAGCCATTTTTCATATCTCCTCAAAACATAAACTCTCTTGGGCGATTTTCCAAAGAAAACTTCTTCTTCAAAAATCAATTGTAAGTTGTTTCTAACTAGTTTTTTTCTTCAATGTTTAACATCTTTTCACGTGATTTTAACTGAAAATCAATGATTTTTATGGGGGAAATTGGGTGTTTTGGGTAGAACCTAGGTTTTCAAATTTTGGGGATTTGGACCTCGATTTGAGGTCCGATTTCAAAACAAATTACATATTTGAGTTCGTGAGAGAATGGGTAATCGGGTTTTGGTTCGAACCTCAGGTTTTGACCATGTGAGTCCGGGATCGATTTTTGACTTTTTTGAAAAAACTTTAGAAAACTTATTTCCATGCATTAGAATTGATTCACTTAGCATTTATTGATATAATTAAGTAACTTGTGACTAGATATGAGCGAATTGGCGGTGGAATCAAGAGGTAAAGCGATAGTTGAGGCTTGAACTTTGTTCGAAGCATCAAGGTAAGTGTTTGGTCTAACCTTAGCTTGAGGGATTAGCAGTTGTGTCGTAATTGCTATGTGTTATTTGTTGAGTACGACGTATAGGCATGGTGACGAGTATCTATACGTTGGTGTCAAGCATGCCCGTGAGTCTTATGTTATGATTAATGTGCCTCCGTTTGTATTGTTCATGTTTAATGTGGTGGATGTTATATTTGAGCAAAGGTTGTGGAAAGAATATTGGTAATTGTATATTAAAGAGCGTTGGCTCAAGTTGTAAAGTGATTTGTGGAAGTAAATGTGAAAATGAGAAGAGGATTACGGTATTGATCCCTTGCCGGGATGTTGTTGCTTCTAATGTTGTTCCCTTGCCTGGGATGTTATTTTTTTTATATTGTTCCCTTGACGGGATTTTATTATAATTCATTTATTCCTTGCCCTTATTGTTTGTGTTTGTTGGTTGGGTGAGGAAGAGTGTAAAGCACGAAGGGTGATGTTGTGGATTGTTTTGGTGAAAGAGTGTTAAAGCACGAAGGGTGATGTCGTGTATTATTTTGTGAGGAAGAGTGTAAAGCACGAAGGGTAATGCCGTGCTGCACGATGTACCATTCCGTGCCGATTATATTAATTTTATGGTGAGGATGAGAGTAAAAGCATGAAGAGTGATGCCGTACAGTTTATACTGATTTTTATGGTGAGGGTTAGAGTAAAAGCAGGAAAGGTGATGTCGTGCACTCGTTTGATTTCTGATTCTTGTTGATAGTTGAATTGTGGTGTTCCCTATATTTACCTGTTATCCTCCTGTTGTCATCTGATATTTCCCCGCAACATGTTTTCCCCTCCCATCCTTGATTGTATATTTCTGCTTCTATTTTCCGATGTACATTATTTATCTGCACAGGTTTATTTGGTAGTCTGGTCCTAGCCTCGTCACTTCTTCGCCGAGGTTAGGCTAGACACTTACCAGCACATGGGGTCGGTCGTGCTGATACTACACTCTGCACTCTTTTGTGCATATCCCAATGTTGTAGATTTCGGACCGTAGTGAGATTCCTTCTCCTTGTTCATCAGGCGGCATGAGGTAGTCCTGCAGGCGTCAGCAGGCCTTAGCGTCTCCCCCTATTTTCCTGTTTCTTTTATGTAATCCCAGAGACAATATTTTGTTATTTCTTTCACACCTTTATTTGTAGTACTCTTAGACAGTCTCTGAAGTTGTGACACCAAATCTTGGGTAATTTTGTTATGGAATGGTATTAGCAGTATAATTAAACTTGGAATTAAATCTTCCGCTTGCTAAATTTTGTTGATTATTAACTGTTGGATTTTACTTGTTAACGAATTTAAAAATGGAAATAAGGCAAATAATTCAGTTGATTGGCTTGCCTAGCTTTCACTAGTAGGCGCCATCACGACTCCCGAGGGTAGAAAATTCGGATCGTGACACGAGGTGAATGGCCTGCTCCTATGAGAGTAGTGGAAATTAACCCCACTCGCGGAATATATTTGTGACGCGGTTGAACATAGATTTCTCAAGTTATTATAATATTCCTCAATTCTTTTTAAGATACGAAATTCAAATGAAAACTTTCAAATCTCGAAATCCTCAATTTCAACTCTTTTCGAGGCAAATAATAAACATCATCAAATAACGGTATCAACTAGGCATGGTGTAAACCTAAAACTACCCATGTCACGACCCAAAATCTATTACAGGGTGGCATTGGACACCACTATCAGGCAAGCCAATACTAAATAGTTAATTTAATTTTCATTTTAATATTTTTTAAATCATAAATTTCCGTCAACTTAATTAGTAAAAGATGAACTTTATAGAATAAAAATAATGCTTTCCAATTTCAACATTGAATATCCCAAAATAATCCCAGAACCCGGTATCACAAGTGCTTGAGCATTCACTAAGAATTTAATACAGTACAATAATTGTTCGGAATACAATTTAGACTGAAAGGGCAGCGGATCATCTCATGAGATGCATCTCACCTAAGTCCCTGTATCAACCACGTCGCTGCGCCCACAAGGCCACTAGATATACGTGTGCATGTACAACAAATTGTACATCAAGTGTAGTATGAGTACGAAAATAACATGTATCTAGTCTAATCTCGAAGAAGTAGTGACGAGAGGTCGACTCCGACACTTACTATGGCCAACAATTATCACACCTCCTTTTTCTACCCGCAAGGGGTATAGGGGAATTTTTCCAATTAAAGTGACAAAACCGAAACGGGATTATTTATATTCAAATTCAGAGTCGCCACTTGGGATAATTTATGGTGTCCCAAGTCACCGTTTAAAATCCTGAATCGAGGAAGTTTGACCCTGTTATACAGTCTGTGAAACACATAAATCCAAGTAAGGAATTATGTTATGTTGGGAGAAGGTGTTAGGCATTTCTGGGTTTCGTGGTTTAGGCATGGTCGCTCAACTATTAATAAGTGGCCTAATTATCTGATTAATACATATTTAGAATCTATGTGCATTTTATTCAATTTAACCGCTTTTACATTTATGGAGTTTGTTTGAACAAGCCGCGATGTAGCGCACTCATTTGTTTGGTACACATTTCAAATCGCGTCACGGAAACCATACCCACGATCTACAACATGTTTAATTTTATTACTGCTTCAAGTTGTGGTCGGGTCACATTAAATGTGCACTCGAATTTGGGAATTACATATCGTAACAATGTCACGGGAACCGTACTCATAGTCATGATGATTATCATTAATCGCGCCTAAAGCAATTAGCGCATTTAATTATTTTCCTAATCTTTGAGATTGTTGTGATGCCAAATTTATGAACAAGATATTATTGGGCAGCAAATAGGCTAGCTAACATGAGAGAGAAAGTCAGAGGAAAAAACACGTTCTCTCTTTGCAAGATCCGAATGTGGAGAACGCATAGCATTCTATGGGTACATAGGATCAAACGTAAATCAGCGCTCTCTTGGCAGAGTTTTAGGCGGCAAGAGACTTTAGAGCTTGTTGGAGCTTCTGAGCGTAAAAAGGAGTCAGGCCAACATGGGCAATGATAGACAAACCAAAGATTTATGCAGTCGTTGTGTGCTTGCTTTGTGCACCAGCACAGCAGAATTCGAAGTTGCTCGGCGTACTAGCCCTATAACGGAGTCAGACCCAACCACACTATCTCCTTCCTCTATGGAGAGAAGACAGAAAAAGGATGTTTCCCCGCTTTCCGTCCATCGTGTATTCCCCCTTATGTCTTCTGTAAGAACGAGAGGGATGGGCTCCCCGCTAACACTTTTTCAGATATTCCCCCTTCCAAGGACGCTTTCTCGAGCCTTTTTCCCTCATCCCTTTTGGTTTGGGGACGACAAGTACTTCGTCTCGAGTAGGACACCGGTGATCTCTACATTCACCTATGTAATTTCGAAATCTGCTTTCAAGCAGCTCCGTTTTCTAAGGGAGAGTGGACTAAAAAAAGGCCTTGTCAAGAAAGAAACAACTCCAATTTTTCCATCTACCCAATTAAAAGCATTTATTCAAGAACCAAGACTACATATATCACAATCAAAATAAAAACTAATTAAAATAATTTAAATGAAAACTAAGACATGCTACTCAAACAACATAGAATCACAAATCAACACGCGTAACAAGCTATCGTGACACAATGAAATGAGATACAAATTGAGAAATGGACCTTTTATTGATGAACCAAGCTGAAAATTACAAATCAATCGGACTAAACAAAACAACAATAGACTGAAACATCAAAATTGCAAAACAGAACCTCGACATAGAAACCTCGCTTGACCGATAAATACGGGAACAGACAATCTCTGCTCAGAATCCCTTTTGGAGGTGATTTGAATCTCTGAACCAACTGAGTCGACGTAGATCCAGATGAAAAATTAAGGTGCGCTATGAAACTCGATGTAGCGTGTGAAACAGTGCCCTGTTTGATCGGTTGTTGGGAACCTAAAATCAGCTGGAGCAGTCTTAAGTTCACTCTCGTCGGCCATGGCTGATGCAATCAAGCGAAAAAGAGCAAAGCTTCAAAGACGACTCTTCTTTTATCTCCATTCCACGCCACTTTCCTTCAAAATGGAATATTTCGGAAGAGCCAATGCCTTGGTGCTCCTCGATTAGCTTTTGGAATTAGGAAATTAAAATTTATCCTAGGGTTTGGTTATAATTGGGTTTAAATATAGGTGTAAGAATTGACATGGGCCATTCGATTGGAGGGGAATCGATGACTAGGATTAAATCTTGCACTTAAGTGGGCTAATGGGTTGGGAAAAATAGGCCTTTGACTTAGGAATTTGGGTTGGACCATGTCTTTTGGGTTTGAATTTGGTCTAAGAAGACCAAATAATACAATGTATCTATAAAGTGTAAAAATTACTCTTAAATAAAATAAACTAATATAAAACTAAATACTAAAAGTGAAACTATTTTTGTATATTTTTTAAATTTTATGAAAGGTAGATAAGCTAAAAATAACAAGATAAAATATTAATTACCTAAATAAAAGAAAAAAATATTTTTTGTAATTTTTATTTTTCTGACAAAATAAAGCAAAGAAGTCAAAACTAGTTGAAATAGAGATATTACGCCTAAACTAAATATTTAAATGCTAAAATATGTAAAATATTGGGGAGGGTGAAAAATTACATGTCTACAGTTGTCCCGCTTTGACTGGAAACGAGAAGAGTTTTCAGATAAAGAACGACGAGACAGGTTTTTTGACCCGACCTTTATTTAGGGAGACCAAAAACTAAGAGGAATGAGAATGTGATCGAGCCTTGGTATCTGAGCTGCCTACATATCCTTGGCTATAAAGGAATCAGGCCATGTGTAGTTCAGAAGTAGGAATAATGATGGAGTATACTGAGGTGGAGAGCCGGTCAAGGTGTCGTTCCGTCGAGGTTCGGTCCGCGGTTCTGTTATTACATTAAAATCAAAAATTTAAAAGACTAACTAAGCCTATCAACTACGAGTTACAAAATTCCTAACTATGAGTCTTTTGAAGCTTGATCTTGAGTCTTGGTTGGTTCTTCATGCGGACTCTGATCTGAATCTTAATGCTTGTTAGCTGCAAGTGTTAGTTCATTCTTCTACGGCTCTTTCGGATCAAGACCAGACATGCAGTGCTCGTGACTTCAGCCATGTCTTGAGCAGTTCACATCTTTTTTCTGCTTCTGCATTTTGGATTCACTTTTTTTTTCTTTTCTTTTCTTTTCTTTTTGGATTGAGACTACTTATGTTAGTCCTCTCAGATTGTTGACTCGCATTCTTGCCGCGAGCTTCTGCTACTTCTAATTTGAATTGAATTCTGAAATGACTTCCCTTGTTCTCCAGGTGGACACTTGCTACTGACTTGAAACTTGAAATAATTTCGAAACGAATTCCCTTGTTCTCCAAGTGGGCGCATACTAGTACAACAAAACAAACAAAATAAAAGAAACTTTTCTGCCCCAGTTTGCACTAGGAAGATTTGTGAGTAGTTAGCAGAACTATAAATCACCTACGATGTTGATGAAGGATGCAATGATGAGAGTAAAATTAAAGACTCGACTAGGATGTGCGTCTGCTAGGGATGACACTTGAATAACCCAAACTAGGAAGTGCATCTCCTAAAAAGTGTAACCTGAAATACCCAGACTAGGAAGTGTGTCTCCTAAAGAAATAAAATCCAAAAACCCAAACTAGGAAGGGCGTCTCCTAGATTTGAGTTTGAGCTTGCAGAAAACTATAAACTAAGCTTGACTAAAGTAAAAGTGACCCTATTCTCTAGGCGGAACCCCTGATTTCAAGAAAAGTAATATTGATAACTAAAAATTGTCCCTCCTTTTTTAAAAAAAAAATCCATACTTCCCCTTTTTTAGAAAAAAAATTATTCTAGGAGATAATTCATCAGACTAAGTGTTCTATTAGGAGAAAGATTCATCAGACTAAGATTTTGATCCTTAGAGAAAGATTCATCAGACTAGGTCTCTCTTTTTGGTATCTTAGAAGAAAGATTCATCAGACTAAGATTTCTATCCTAGGAGAAACTTCATCAGACTAGGTCTTCTGTCTTAGGAGAAAGATTCATCAAACTAAGATCTTGATCTTAGGAGAAAGTTCATCAAACTAGGTTTCTTTTTTGGTATCTTAGGAGAAAGATTCATCAGACTAAGATTTCTATCCTAGGAGAAAGTTCATCAGACTAGGTCTTCTATCTTAGGAAAAAGATTCATCAGACTAAGATTTCGATCCTAGGAGAAAATTCATCAGACTAGGCCATTTTTTTTGTTATCTTAAGAGAAAGATTCGTCAGACTAAGATTTCTATCATAGGAGAAAATTCATTAGACTAGATTTTCTTATCTTAGGAGAAAAATTTATCAGACTAAGACTACTATCCTAGGAGAAAGTTCATCCGACTAGATCCTTTTTTGTTATCTTAGAAGAAAGATTCATCAGACTAAGATTTCAATCCTAGGAGAAAGATTCATCAGACTAGGTTTTCTTGTCTTAGGAGAAAAATTCATCAGACTAAGATTTTTATTGGGAGGAAAATCCATCAGACTAGGACTTTTTATCCTAGGAGGCAAAATGTGACGAGCAAATGGCAAAATTTTATGCACACGAGCAAGATAGAAAAAGGCAAAGATTTGAGAAACTTCCTTTTGTCAGCTTTTCTCTTCTTTTCATTTTTTTCTTTTTCTTTCTTTTTTAATTTTTTATTCTTATTTTTGTACCACTTTCCTTGCACTGCTTTGTTCCTATTTCAAATAAAGAAAATTTTGTCAGTTTTGAAAGTGGTGGTCGGTTTGTAGCCTTGACATCTTTGGCAGCTTGGCTTTGTGCTCAATCAGCTTAAGGAAGACCGACTACATTGGTAGTTGATTGCACTGTCGAGAGACTCTGTTGTTGCTTTCAAGGGACCTTTACTTCTTATATCAATCCTGATTGTCTCGCTCCCAATGCCATTGGTATTTTGTGGCTCAATCAGCCTTATCGCGACTGAAGATTTTTGCTCATGCGACCTTTTTTGATATCTTCAATGATTTCCTACTTTTGAGCAATTTGTCTGTCAGAGAGAATCACAAGTTATCTTTGCTTGCTCCACATAGGCTGACAAGAGTCTTTTGGGGGAGCCCTTGCATGAATCCTCAAATCATGTTGATAGTAACAACCGATTGTGCTGGCCAAAATTACTTTGTGCAACTGAAAGGCTGGTAGCAGATTTTGAAATCTTTTCTTGCTTGTTTTGACAAGGAATGACTCAGAGTGAAGGGGAAAATGATACAAAGAAACAATATTAACAAGAAATGCCCCTGTCGGAAGGACAGAAGGAATGTTTTTTTTTTCAATAACTAGCCTTAATGATCATAACATGCATGTTGGACTTAACAGTCGATCTACCAAACTAATTCAATCTTCTATTTTACCATTCTTATGACCTTTGACGGGCTTGTTCATGACAATCCTTTGCATCAGCTTCACGACTTACTTTCGACTAGTGGTACCCCGAGGGGTTTTCACTAATAAGTCTCTCTCATTTGTTCATCTCTGCTTACCATCGCCTTACAGTGCCCGTAAAGGTTTTCACTAGCAAGACTCTCTCATTTGTTTTCTTTCTTTTTTCTTTTTCTTTTTTGTGTGAGCAACTTAACAGGTGTTCTATGTTGTGTGACAATTATTGCTCATTGCATGCGTCTCTTGGCATTCTTAAAGGCTGATCAGGAGGTGTTAATTTAAAAGGTTTTTGGATAGGGTTGGAAAGAAAGGACGACACGAAGGCTCAAAATAGACTCAATATGATGGGTTGTATACTTACAACTTTTGGAATCGATTCTTTCAAAAACTAAAACAAACTCATGCCCCAGTTTTAGATACATGGTATTTTTTTCTTTTTTTTTAATTCTTATTTGGTTGGATCGAACCGTGAGGCTGCCTACGTATCTTTTTTTTAAAGAATCGGGTCGAACTTAGTTCAAACATTTGACCTAACTATAATTTTTCTTTCTGTTCCTCTGTCTTTTTCCTTTTTTTCTTTTTTTTTCTTTTTGTTTTCCCTAGTTTCTATCTTCTGGGGGCATGGACCTTCGTCAGTTCTTTTCTTCTTCTTTTTCACTTGAACTTTCAAAGAGCTACCCCAATTTGTACTCTTGGGGCATGGACCTTTATTGTTATTATTTTTTCATTTTTGTTTTTGGATTTTTGACTCTAAACCTGATTCCAAAAGAGGGTGGTCAAATAAAATAACACAGGCTCAAAAGAGGTAGCGAAGGATAAAAAGTGTTTGGATAGAAGAAAAAGGGCCTCCCAACCTCGAGAATGCCAAACATAGTATCCTTTTGCAATCACAACATTGATGAACATGCCTATCTTCTTGGTGTGTCGTGGTCGAAAGACACTTTTCTTCCATTAATGTCAAAATTCCAACAAACTTCAATTGGTTCTTCTTCAGAAATGTCTTTTTCTCGGTTATTCAATTCAAGATTAAATCGGTTTTCTAAGATCTAGCCGAAAATTCCGCACGCATGTCATGTCACTAGAACTAATGGCGAAAGAACTAAGCATGGAATGAAACAAAAGTACAAATTGTATTTCATTGAGTAAAGGATGGAAGGGTTTGACAACAAGACAAACAACCTAAGATCCAAGTTACAACCCTAAAATAACCCGGATAATGAAAATAGCACCAAAACAGACAGACATGACTCATACAAACAGAATAGAAGGATAGAAGGGTTTGACTCAATAAAACAAATAAAAACTGGATCACAACCCTGAAATAACCTAGATAACAGAAAAAACATCAAAACAAGCTACCAAGATTCCTTCCTAGTGAGGAGAGAATGACTTTTCAATTGCTAAGCTTGACATTTAGCCACAAATTTGCTCATCAGAATAACCATGGCTTTCTCCAATTTCAGTCGGCAAGTTCCCAAGAGTATTCTCATACTCCAGGTCACCAGGCATCATCCCCACAAAGTGTGCATCATCATATGTAGGTAAAGGATTCTGCGTGATATTCTGGGTGTCACTGTCTTGGATCACAATCAGTTTTTCCTGGATCATCCTTTTTATTTCTCTTTTCAAATCCTCACAGATTTCAACATTGTGCCCTTAGGCATTGGAATAGTACTCGCACCTTTTAGAAGGATCAAAGCTTCTTGCAAGTGGGTCCATACGATTTGGAGGAATGAGTGCAATCATGTCACAATGCTTTAACTTCTCAAATAAGCTTATATACTCTCCTATTGGTGTAAAATTATCTTTTAACCTTTGTTTTCTTCTATACCCCTGGCTTGGATGTGGGTAATAGGGCACTTGAAAATTTTATGAAGGCTGGTGGAGATTTTGTGATGCTCGTGCTCACCTTCTTGGGTGATTTGGTGGCTGGACAACATAGCAAAGTGAAGCAACAGAGTATTGAGGGTTCTAAGGTGGATAATAGTATTCAGGGGAATCATCAGAAGCCAGATGAGGTTGTTTATACCTTCGAGATGTTCTCCTAGGACCTCTTCTCGACCCTGATATCATCATGATTTCTTCATCCTTCTCATTCGTGTCACAAAAATTATCTGATTCAATTTGGACAGTCTAAGTTGTGGCTTTGAGAATTGCTTGACTTATAATTTTTCTTGTCTCAAGGCCATTCTCAACCATTTCCCCCATTTTGATTGCTTTCGAGAAGGACTTGCTAACTGCGGACATCATGTTTTGAAAGTAATCTGGCTCTTGCGCCTAAAGGAAGATAGTGATTAGCTCGTGGTCATCCATGGGTGGCTTAACTCTAGCCGTTTGCTCTCTCCATTTAATGGCATATTCCCTGAAACTTTCAATTGGTTTCTTCTTAAGGTTTGAAAGGGAATTGCAGTCTGGAGCGGTGTCGATATTATATTGGAACTATTTGACAAAGGCCCGGGCCAAGTCATCCCAGACATGCCAGTGAGAGGTGCTTTGATCTATAAACCATTCGAAGGCCACTCCCTCAAGGCTTTCCCCAAAATAAGCTATTAGCAATTCTCCATTTCTTCCTGCACCTCTTAGCTGATTGCAATCCTTTTCAGTTGGGCTATGGGGTCTCCATGTCCATCATACTTTTCAAATTTGGGAGTCTTGAAACCAGGCAGCTAGTGGACATAGAGGAAAATACATAGATCCTTGAAGGCAATACTCTTCTGACCTTCCAACCCTTGTATGTTTTTCAACTGTTGTTCTAAGCTTTTCAACCTTTGGGTCATTTCTTCATGTGACATCTTTCGGGCAAGCTTCTCAATATTTGCAAAAAGATCAAAAAAGTATGAGTGGTACTCGAGAGAGTGGTACTACTCTTGTTGGGTGGAAAATTGTGACTCATGAGTTTTCTTCTGCACCACTATCGGTTGTGGGATGGTAAAGACAGGCATAACAGTAGTGGTTGTCTGATTGGTTGTCAATGGCAAACTTTGGGAGCGCATGACAGAAGTTTCAGCTGTAGTCGTATAGTTGGGATAATGACTGAACCTAGGTGGATAGGATTGATCAGACAATGAGACCGGAATGGTAGTAGTTGAGATGGGTGTGAACTCTGGGAAACCATGAGTAGAAAAGGGCGGCCATTGACCCCCATACTTGACACATTTCGGTCATTTGCTGTTTTAGTACCCTATTTTCCTCATCCACAGTAGACTTTTGTTGAAGCCTCTGCCCCTGACTCTCTTGAGCACTAGTAGTAGTTTCGATGTTAGTTGCCAATGACATTTTTCCCTTGGATCTTGTGTTGCCAGCTTACCACAAACCAACTACCTTAAACTTTCTTCACAATTCAAAACAAGAGACACGTTAGAATGGACTCAGTTAGTCCTTATTATTATCATTCTTCCTCTTTTTTTCTTTCTTTTCTTTTTTTTCCCATTTGTTTTCAAAATCATTGAACGAACCTGATGCGGGTTGCCTACATATCATATGGGAACATGAATCAGATCTTGCGTAGTTCAAAAAGATCGGGAATGTAAGCACGTGATTTTTGCCCTATGAAAGAATTACTCCCAAAAAATTAAAAAAAATGATTTTTCTTTGGTGTGCAATTTTTTGAATTTTTGTGGTATTTTTGTGTAATTATTTGTATATTTGTCTGTGCATGTTTATTTGTTAAATTATTAAAAAATACAAAAATATATCGCATTTTGCATGTAGGATTTAATTCTACAATTGTTAGTAATTAAGTTTGTTTTACAAAAAATGAAAATCACAAAAATAGGCATCTTTTGCATTTTTAGCATTTAATGTCCAATTGGACAATTTCATGCTTAATTATTACTTAATTGTGTGTTAATTATTATTGGGAGTTAATTTGCGCTTTCATAACTTAATTTAGTTCTATATGATAATTTAAGCATTTTTATAATTTAGTTTTAGAAAAATAAAAGAAGAAAAGAGAGCAAAAATAAAGAAAATCGGAATTGGGCTCAAATTTAAGTCATAGGCCCAAAGAGACCCAACCTTCCCTATGACCCGGTCCATTCCAAACCGGGTCGACCCAGTCCAGTACCAACAACCCAACTCCCCCTCTTCATTTTCATTTTTCATTTTTACAAAACAAAAAAAAACCTAGACTAAACTCATCCCCCCCTCTCTTTCTCTCTTCTCCTTCTTCTCCAAAAGAGCTCAAAGCCCCTCCCATGGCTGCCCCTCTCTCATTCCCTTCATCCTCACGCCACACACATAACCACGTCTACAACACACACACACACAACCACTGCGACGTAACACACACACACCCGCGGCTTCACCAACATGAACGACTCCTCCTTCCTCCTCCTCGCGTCTAGCCGCTGCTGCTGCTCACGCAGCTATTTCTGCGTTGTTGCTTCATCTTCAGCTGCTACTGTCTCTTCCTCATCGTTGTTGCTGTCACTGCTTCATTTCCTCCTCCAAAAACAGGAGTCCGCCATGGCTGCTGTCACTGCTGCATTGTCGAGCTCCCACGGCTGTTGTCGCTGCTGCATCGATGAGCTTCTGCTTCAGTCAAGCTCCAATGTCCAGCAGTAGCGGATGCTATTGCTTTACTGATGCGAGGCTGAACGTTCCCCTCCGTTCTGTTGCTGCTGCTCACGCAGCTGCTTCTGCTTTCTTCTCCAACTGCTCCTCGCTGCTTCTGTTGTTGCTTCATCTTCTTCGTTTCGTCAAAGTTCGAGGGTTTTTCATTGAGTCGAGGTCCGGTACGTCGAGTTTTCTGTCCGAGTTTTCCATTTCCGTTCGTCGTTGGTCATTTCTGGTTAGTTGGATTTTGAGTTCCATTTCTGTCCGTATTTTGTTTTTGATATTCTCAAATCTAAAATCGGTAAATGTTTGTTTTATTCATTATTTTGTGAATTTTTCAGTTTGTTTCATATGCAGGGCTTTACCTTCTAGTTGTACTATACCAGCCATCTATTTCGTATTTCGTATTTCGTATTCTGTATTTCATATTTCATATCTCTTATATATTGTTGTTATTTTTATTACGCATTTTTATGGTACTAATATATCATCTCCTATTGCTTTTTTGAGTCGAGGGTCTCCTGGAAACAGCCTCTCTACCCTTCGGGGTAGGGGTAAGGTCTGCGTACATATTACCCTCCCCAGACCCCACTTGTGGGATTATACTGGGTCGTTGTTGTTGTTGTTGTTGTTCAGTTTGTTTCATGTTTGTTTCATTGTTCTTATTTATTGTTTAGGTAAAAGTTGTTAGTTTAATGTTGGTTAGATACAAATTGAAGTTTAATTAATTATTTCTTCAATTTGTTTCATGTGTTTTATGTGTTTTTCAGAAATTGTTAATATTGTTAAATTCAAGTTTAAGTTCATAATTGTTTCTTCGTCGATCTTGTTATTTGTCTAAAAGAATTTAGTTGTAATAGGGAAATATGTTGGTTTAATCGTTTGAATCCGTCATGTTTGTTGTTTAAAATGGATTTAATTCATGTTCATCTTGGTTTGAAGTTCGTTTTAATCCAGTGACTTAATGTGAGTTTATGTTTTGGTTTTTGATTCGTTAATGAATCATGTATTGTGTTGTTAATATTGTTGTTTCATTGCTCATCCATTTTTTGGTCTAAGTTAACCAGGATTGGTTCCCAATATGGTTGATTTATTCACATTAATTTGATGTTGTTCATCTGTGTTCATATGAGTTGTTGTTGAATTTGTTTAGAAATTAGTCATATTGGCTATATTTTGGTTAAGTTGATTAATCGATTGGTTATAGCTGATAGGGTAGTTTGGTAAATCGCAGTACGTGCAGGGGTAAAATGGTAATTGCAATAAGGTCGGAGGGGTAGTTTGGTAATTGAACATTTTTGAATAATTCTTTATGTTAAGCATGGGGGACAAAATGTAATGGGGTGTGGGTGATATAGTTGTTTAATATAAATGGGGGACAAGACATAATATAGTGGAGGGGAATATGGTAATTGTTTATGGTAGGCATGGGGGATAAGATGTAATGGGTTGGTTTGATATATTAGTTTAATGTAGTGGGGGTGAGTGGGAAGATAGTGGGTTAGGTAGGAGAAAGTGATTTTTATTAATTGATTAAAGGGTTTGGGATGGGATATAAAAGATAACTTGATCAGATTTTGAGGGGAGAGTTTTTAGAGAGGGGAGTTTTTAGACAGACTTTTACATTTTGAGAGCTGGGGACTAAAAAAAATGGAAAGGGGACAGAAAAAGATTTTAACAGAATAAAAGGAGGACAGAATTTTACACACAGACTTTTATACACTTACTCTTCTGCTTTGACTGCGATTGCACTTTGGTATTGCGGAGTTTTCAATCTGATACTGGGTTATTCTACTGGTTGCTATTGGTTTTGTTATGTTGCTGAATCTGTTGTTGCTGTGTTATTACTGCTGCTGACTCCTCCTTCTTTTGTTCTTGTACTACCATTTCCAGGTACACATTTGTACACTCTCGGCTTGAAGTGAAATGAAATATTAATTCGGCTCTGTTCCTGTTTGAATTCCTCATGTTTAGATTTGTGTTTGAATATAATTTTCCTTTCTTTGTATAAAAATGTAGTTGATTGATTAATGAGTAATGATGTTGCATATGTATAACTTCTTCATCTAATAATGTTAGTTTAAATTAATTAAAGAATAATTAATTTGTTTCGATATTATTGTGCATCTACCTCATGTTCTAGTTTTAGTAAATGATAAAATATTGAATAAAAGCAATCCTTCTTGGTACAAACTCGATTGCAATTTTCCGTTCGCGTTAACCGTAAACTAATAACTAATAAGTTCGACTTTTTCAGCATGTAATTAATTGAGGGATTTCCTTTTATTTTTAGAGACGAACTTAATAGAAAAAATGTAGTCACTATAGGTTTATCCTTTTAAATAAAATGAGACGAGCCTCGCCAAATAAAACACACAGATTGCGGGGCCCTCACAAAAATATGTGTTAATTACTTAGAATTCGGGAGGGCCGTTTAGCAAATTTCACGGCCTTCCCAAAATAATAACGCGATAGTCTCTTTAGGCGCGTGTTTAATAGTTTACTTTCTTAAGCTTGGGTGTGCATTTCATGCGACCCAAATTCAAATCCCAAAACATCAAATAAAATGTGTTCCGGATTGTGGGTGCATTTCATGTGACGCAGTCCAAAGACGTGTTTTAAGTGATGTTCACATTCTTTTAAAAATAATAATAATAATAAAGTGGTAAAAATTTAAAATTGGCACATCGGTTCATAATTGTATTAAAATCAGATAAATAAGCCGAATATGACAGTTGAGCGACCGTGCTAGAACTACGAAATTCGGGAATGCCTAACACCTTCTCCCGGGTTAACAGAATTCCTTATCCGGATTACTGGTGCGCAGACTGTAATATGGAGTCATTCTTTTCCTCGACTCGGGATTAAAATTGGTGACTTGGGACACCCTAAATCTCCCAAGTGGCGACTTTGAAATAAATAAACAAATCCCGCTTCGATTGTCCTTTAATTGGAAAAAACTCCTTGTACCCTCGCGGGGGGCGGAAAAAGGAGGTGTGACAGCTCTGGCGACTCTGCTGGGGATATTAACCTAGAACCACTGGTTCAGGGTTAGAAATTCGAGCTTAGATAAATTGTTATATTTGGCTTTATCTGATTTTTACATGTTTTGAGCCCAATGTGCTAAATGATGCTTTTACCGCTTTGATATTATCTGAACTGTATATAAATTGTGCTGAAACCTTTCTCTTCTTACCTCCGGGGATGTGCTTACTGGTTGAGACTCCCTATTCTGTTAGTGTCATATCTTGAAATAAAAGAGGCTCGGAAAGTTTCTAAGCCGGCTGGCCTTTTGGTTCCCGGAAAGGAGCTCCTTCCTCAACTCGAGTTGTCCGCTCGGGTACACTGTCTAGAACATTGTCCCAGGTTTTGAACATAGAATAACGTGACTTCATGCCGGATCCCTAGTAGGAACGCTTATTTGCATCACGTTGCATTTGACTTAGGGGACTCAACAAAGGGGTTGGGTCCGTCTAGGACTAGCAACCTGATATGAAAAAACCATCCTGATGCATCCTATTTGTTTTCCGTGCATTTATTTGTCTCGCGCCCGCATGCTGACCGGTGTTTGAATATTAGGAATATTGTGAAATTGAAGAAAAAAAAAAGAAATAGCGGTTAGGGAATTGATTGTTTATTTTTGAAAAAAAAAAACAATGCCCAAATATTGTCAAAACTCTGCCGAAATTTTGAGAAAATGGAAAAAAAAGTCTTATTTGTTTGTTTTATTAAAAGCAAAGGAAAAATAGAAAAGAAAAAAAAAGAGTCGTTGTTCTGTCTTGTTTTTCAAAAAAAAATAGTTTGTCTTGCCGTAAAAATGAAAATGAAAAAGAGTCTTGTTTTTAAAAATGGTTTTTTTATTTATTTATTTGTTTATAAAAATGCCAAAATAAAAATAAATAAAGCGTTGAAAGTGGTTTTATTATTTGTTATAAATATATATATATATATATATATATATATATATATATATATATATATATATATATATATATATATATAAATCCAAAAAGTTTTTCTTTATTTCCAAAAAAATGTATATATATCTTTATTTGTTGCAAAAATATTTGTCTTGCCAAAAAGTCTAGAAAAGTTTTTTAGACCCCCAATTTTCAAAACAAAAAATCCAAAAATATTTTCCATTATTGACTTCTTTAGAAAGTCTTTTTAATTATTTAAAAAAAAATAAAAAAAAATAAAATAAAATAAAAAAATATAATAAAATAAAAAATCCGAAAATATTTTCCTTCTTCTTTCAAAATTGAAAAGAAAATTCAAAATTCAAAAACAAATACTTTTAGAAGCATTTCTTTCATTGAAGATAAAATTCCAAAAACATTTTCTTAGAAATCCTTCTTTGCAAAAATGCTCCCTTTCTTATTTATAAGTCTTTCCTTCAAAAAATAAAATAAAATAAAAAAAGGTTTATTTGATTTTCTCTATTCACGATAGCGAGAACTACGCCAGTTTGATTCTCACCGGATGTGAGATACGTAGGCAACCCTCATCGGGTCCAACCCCACCTTTGCTAAAATAGCCAAAAACAAATAAATAAATAAATAAAAAAATATGTCGAAATTTTAATTTTGTCATGAATAAGTTGGGTGATGCTGTTTTGTCAAAAATAGCCGAATGTTCCTGAAAGGGACGCCGG
The DNA here is from genome assembly GCF_000715075.1 of Nicotiana tabacum. Lineage (NCBI taxonomy): Eukaryota > Viridiplantae > Streptophyta > Magnoliopsida > Solanales > Solanaceae > Nicotiana > Nicotiana tabacum. The sequence goes on along the minus strand of NC_134090.1, from coordinate 155,847,849 downwards.
AAGGCTGACTTTGCATAAACAGCCATCTTTTTGGGTCATGTTTAGGATTTTGGTCCAGTTGACCCACACAGCCTTAAAAATCTTCGTCCCCGAGGCGCTGAAGGGTCGTGTTTGCAACACCACGTTTTCATTGTAATTTGAAAAAAAAAAAGAGTCAGCGGTCAGGTGAACACCGTCTGGATTTTTAGTCAAAAATAAGCCAAGCCAGCTTCGGCCGCGTCTTAAACCGTTCTTGCCGAAATAGCCTCAGAGTATCTTTCAGTTGTCGAAAGGCCATTTTCGTAAAAGAATGGGCAAGTTTGTAAAGTGTCATAAAATAATCCTCCCCGGCCTCAAAATTCATGTGAAATTTGGAAGGGGCCACATTTGCAAAAATAACCGTTTGGTTGCATTTGTCAAACGGAGAAAGGAAGCTGGCCATTTGTTTTGGAGTTTGTAAATCTTTTGATTAGAATATGTGGGTTGTTTGATTTTCGAGTTTGTAGGTCATCTTCAAACCTTTGAAACCCAGTTTGTTTTAATATGAAAATTGTGAAAAATTATTTATTATTGTTTATCTTTTATTGGTCTGAACTACGCAAGGTCTGATTCATGCGGGGTCATGATACGTAGGCAATCTCCATAAGATTCGACCACAACAACAAAAAATGAAAAAAAAATGAAAAAAAGCGGGAAAAAAAAGAAGACAGAAAAATGAAAAAAAAGGGAAAAAAAGATGTTGTCAATAATGAGGACCGACTTAGTCCATTCTAACATGTTCTGTTTTGAATCACAAAGAAAGATAAGGTGTTTGTTTGTGGTAAGCCGGAAATACAAGACCCAGAAGCACACTTTGCGGGGATCAGGCCTGATAACAGAAGCACTCGAATCCTATTGGGACTTGTTGACTAAGGTTGATGATATTGAAGTTGGCAATGGTCTGGGCGATACTGATACGAAACTCAGTGGCTGAGATGCCAGTTTTGATGAAGTGGGAGGACGCTCCGTTCCTTGGTTAGCAAGAGAGAAGCTTTTGGTGGCTTATTTTGTTGTCATTTCTGTTGTCCGGATTATTCTTAGGGTTGTAATCCGGATATTGTCTTGCGTCAAACTTTCTTATCTTTCAATTTTGTCATAGCAGTTTGTTTAAGTTTTGTACAGTTTGTTTTAGGATTTTATTCTGGTTTGTTTTGTTTGTCTTGTTATTCAAACCACTCCACCGGTAGTCTAAAGCAAATCCGGTCTTTTATTATTTCCAGTCATCTTTTTGTTTGATCCTTTATCATTTTGTTCAGCGCTGATTCTAGTAACATGACATGTGCGCACAGTTGGGCCTAATCTTAAAAGTTAATCATAAAATCCCAAAAAATAAGGACGGTTTGAGAATATTCAGAGCTCGAGTCATGTGGAACTAGGGCAAGTTAAACACAAAGAAAACCGTTAAAAGCAAGATTCGCCAAGTTGGCATGAGGGTCATTCATGATAATGAGAGTGTCGCCAAACGGTGCTTTAGAAATGACAAACGAAAAGCAAATGTTCAACGATAAAAGTTGAGAGAGAGAACCAAAATGAGAGAGGCTTGATAGTGAAAACCCTTCGGGCACTACAAGTCGAATAAGATTGAGAATCAGATGGGGAATTGCCAATTGAAGGTCTTGAAAGACGATTGACGGCGGAGGATAGGCCACATATGCATGTCATGACCATTAGAGTCGTTATCTGCGTTTGATAGGTTTTTATTTATAGTTTCTTTTGTTAAAGAGTCATTTTTTTCCTTTGTCTTTTTATTCGGTTCCCTTTTGTTTATCTTTCTCCTTTCATAGAAAATTCTCAAGTAGAGTCTGTTTGGTCAGAACAAGTGAGAATTGACTTTAAAATAGGCCATCAACTTTCCAATCATGCAAGAAGAGATCTGACTAGTACATCCAAGTGGTATAGTCAGGAAGGAACAAGCGCGAGGCCAGTGTCAAGAAAGATATCCTTAGCAAAAAGGAATTGACAAAAGGATTGACGAGTGTCAAGAGGGATATCCCAGCCGAAATCAAAGGTTATTAAACCTCAAGGCCGAGGCCCGTGGACAAAGCAAGGAGAGCAGTGAGCATGATTTGGGGAAATTCATGCGAGACTAAAAGGTCGGGGAAATGCCAGTTTCCGAGCTATGCCACAAAAGAAGAGGGATATCCCCAGCAGAAAGGGATTATCCCCAGCAAATAATATCATCCCCAACAAGTTGTGGAACGCAGAGCAAGGAAGGAGAAAGGGAAAAGTCATCCCAGTGGAGTATCACAACCAACCACACGCTTTAAACTAACAAATTTTGTTTGATTTGAAACAGGCAAAGGAAATGGCATTGATGTCGGAAATGCATACCATAAGGGAGATTGTCAAACTGGGGCAGAAAATTTTCCTTTCATTTAGAAAATTTTCTGGAAGTCAGGTAACCATTCGGGGAAGAATAAAGATAACACCAGTCTCAAGGGAAGTGGTCTTTGAACCAGTGTTGCCCCAACATAATAAATTTCAATGGAGGAAGTTGTTCCCCAGCAGACAGAACAAAGGGATGACACTTGTGACAGAAAAAGCAGAAGGCCAGTATCATTCCCAACAGCCTTCAGAAGAGTAAAGCACTAGTTTTGAAGGAATCAGAATCCCCCAGCAGTGTTATCCTCGACAGCGTTATCCCCAGCTGATAACATTTTATCCCCCAACAGGTAAGTAAATAATTCCCCAACAAATGTTATCCCCAGCAGTTTCGAGGAGTCCAACACAAGTTTGGTGAAAATCGGTATCCTCAGCGGCTCCTTTCGGGGAAAGGCAAAACGAGTCTTAAGGGAGTTAGTCTTCGAAGGAAGAAGCTATGCAAAAAAAAAAAAAAAAAAAGAGCAAAAAGAGAAAAAAAAGAAAAAGAAAAAAAGGGGGAAGTAGTTTGCAGAGGAATGAAACATCCTACTTAAAAGGGAGTAGTTTTGGAAGGAGTAAGATAACATGTTTACTCAGCAGTGTTATCCCCAATAGGGTTACTCAGCAGTTCGCAGTGTTATCCCCAGTGGACCATCGAGATGTAGAAGCATCCTCGACAGAGTTTCGACCAAGTTTCAAGAGGTTCGGACAACCCAGAGTGGGTAAGGAAGAAAAGGAAAATTTATCCCCAGCAAAATAATCCCCAACAGTTTCGAGGGAAGACAACACAGGTAAGTAAATAATTCAGGAAGAAGGAAATGGTTCACCCATAGGAGATGCATTTCCTCCTAAGTTTGTTTTTTGTACCCATAGGAGAGGCATTTCCTCCTAAGTTTATTTTTACCCATAGGAGACGCATTTCCTCCTAAGTTTATTTTTACCCATAGGAGACGCATTTCCTCCTAAGTTTATTTGTACCCATAGGAGAGGCATTTCCTCCTAAGTTTATTTTTACCCATAGGAGACGCATTTCCTCCTAAGTTTATTTTTACCCATAGGAGATGCATTTCCTCCTAAGTTTATTTGTACCCATAGGAGAAAATTTCCTCCTAAGTTTAGTTTTTACCCATAGGAGAGGCATTTTCTCCTAAGTTTATTTTTACCCCATAGGAGAGGCATTTCCTCCTAAGTTTTATTTTTTTACCCATAGGAGACGCATTTCCTCCTAAGTTTGTTTTTTTACCCATAGGAGATGCATTTCCTCCTAAGTTTGTTTTTACCCATAGGAGAGGCATTTCCTCCTAAGTTTGTTTTTACCCATAGGAGATGCATTTCCTCCTAAGTTTAGTTTCACCCATAGGAGAGGCATTTCCTCCTAAAGTTTAGTTTTACCCAAAGGAGAGGCATTTCCTCCTAAGTTTGTTTTACCCATAGGAGATGCATTTCCTCCTAAGTTTATTTTTACCCATAGGAGATGCATTTCCTCCTAAGTTTGTTTTTACCCATAGGAGATGCATTTCCTCCTAAGTTTAGTTTTACCCATAGGAGAGGCATTTCCTCCTAAGTTTAGTTTTACCCATAGGAGAGGCATTTCCTCCTAAGTTTAGTTTTACCCATAGGAGAGGCATTTCCTCCTAAGTTGTTGTTGAAATCAGGAGCCCGCCTGAAGAGAGGAATGGCGTTTATTTTTAAAGTTGTTGTTAAAGTCAGGAGCCCGCCTGAAGAGAGGAAAGGCGTTTTATTTTTAAAAGTTGTTGAAATCTCGCCAACCTAAAGAAAGGAATGGCATTTTATTTTTAAAGTTGTTGTTGAAGTCAGGAGCCCGCCTGAAGAGAGGAAAGACGTTTATTTTTCAAAGTTGTTATTGAAATCAGGAGCCCTCCTGAAGAGAGGAAAGACATTTTATTTTTAAAAGTTGTTGAAATCTCGCCAACCTAAAGAAAGGAATGGCATTTTATTTTTAAAGTTGTTGTTGAAGTCAGGAGCCCGCCTGAAGAGAGGAATGGCGTTTATTTTCAAAGTTGTTGTTGAAATCAGGAGCCCGCCTGAAGAGAGGAAAGGCGTTTTATTTTTTAAAAAAAAGTTTTTGAAATCTCCCCAGCCTAAAGAAAGGAATGGCAGTTTATTTTTCAAAGTTGTTGTTGAAATTAGGAGCCCGCCTGAAGAGAGGAAAGGCGTTTTATTTTTAAAAGTTGTTGAAATCAGGAGCCCGCCTGAAGAGAGGAATGACGATTATTTTCAAAGTTGTTATTGAAGTCAGGATCCCGCCTGAAGAGAGGAAAGGCGTTTTATTTTCAAAGTTGTTTGTTGAAGTCAGGAGCCCGCCTGAAGAGAGGAAAGGCGTTTTATTTTCAGAGTTGTTTGTTGAAGTCAGGAGCCCGCCTGAAGAGAGGAATGGCGTTTATTATTAAAGTTGTTGTTGAAATCAGGAGCCCACCTGAAGAGAGGAAAGGCATTTTATTTTTAAAAGTTGTTGAAATTTCGCCAACCTAAAGAAAGGAATGACATTTTTATTTTTTCAAAGTTGTTGTTGAAATCAGGAGGCGGCCTGAAGAGAGGAATGGCGTTTTATTTTTTTAAAAAAAAGTTGTTGAAATTTTGCCAACCTAAAGAAAGGAATGGCATTTTAAAGTTGTTATTGAAGTCAGGAGCCCGCCTTAAGAGAGGAATGGCGTTTATTTTCAAAGTTGTTTGTTGAAGTCAGGAGCCCGCCTGAAGAGAGGAAAGGCGTTTTATTTTCAGAGTTGTTTGTTGAAGTCAGGAGCCCGCCTGAAGAGAAGAAAGGCGTTTTATTTTCAGAGTTGTTTGTTGAAGTCAGGAGCCCGCCTGAAGAGAGGAAAGGCGTTTTATTTTTTAAAAGTTGTTGAAGTCAGGAGCCCGCCTGAAGAGAGGAAAGGCATTTTATTTTTAAAAGTTGTTGAAATCTCGCCAACCTAAAGAAAGGAATGACATTTTATTTTAAAAGTTGTTGTTGAAGTTGGGAGCCCGCCCATAGAACAGAGGAATACATTTCAGTCTTTTCATTTCAAATGTTGAAGTTGGGTGTCCGCCCATATAATAGAGGAATACATTTCAGTCTTTTAATTTCAAGTGTTGAAGTTGGGAGCCCGCCCATAGAAAGGAATACATTTCAGTATTACTTTTCAAGTATTGAAGTTGGGAGCCCGCCCATAAGAACAGAGGAATACATTCAGTCTTTTCATTTCGAGTGTTGAAGTTGGAAGCCCGCCCATATAACAGGGGAATACATTTCAGTATTACTTTTCAAGCGTTGAAGTTGGGAGCCTGCCCATAGAACAGAGGAATACATTTCAGTCTTTTCATTTCGAATGTTGAAGTTGGGAGCCCGCCCATATAACAGAGGAATACATTTCAGTATTACTTTTCAAGTATTGAAGTTGGGAGCCCGCCCATAAGAACAGAGGAATACATTTCAGTCTTTACTTTTCAAGTGTTGAAGTTGGGAGCCCGCCCATACAACAGAGGAATACATTTTAAGATCAAGTGAGAAGGCAGTAAAGCAGAAGGTTACAACAGGAATCCCCAGAAGGAAACAATAAAAATCCCCAGCACCGAAAAGCAGAAGGTTGCAACAAGAGGTCCCAGCACAAACTCAAGTGCATGTGTCAAAAGGAAGAAAAGACGCGTCTTGAAAGAAGCGGCTGGTGAACATTAAATCATGCCCAGCATAACAAATCTGATGAAGAAAGTCGTATCCCCATAGGAACCGCCGAAAAGCTTAATGAAGAAAGCCATATCCCCAGCGGACCGAACAAAATGATGAAAACTGGTATTCAGAAAAGCAAAGGGCCAGTGTGATCCCCAAATTCGCGGAAGAAAAGCACCGGAAGAAACGCAAGTCGACAAGAAAGCAAGGCAACAAGAACAAGTTGCAGTCTAGCCTAGCTTCTTGTTTTCTTTTAAGCACGGTGTAACAAGGAGATCGGTAAGCAGTGGTAATAGCATGCAACAGCAGTAACCTTGCAGTCCCACGGTAGTCCCAGCTACCAAAACTTCCCGAACTACATTGACCTGATTCCTGTTTAGCCCAGGATATGTAGTAAACCTCTGAAGCAAAGGTTCGGTCAAATCTTTTTCAAAAAATAATGCTTCATACGGAGTACTCGGATGGGCAAAATCGCTCACTTTATCTTTGCACGAAAACCCTTCGTGTCTTCGGGCAAAGAGGGGCAGCTGTAAGCACGTGATTTTTGCCCTATGAAAGAATTACTCCCAAAAAATTCAAAAAAAAAATGATTTTTCCTTGGTGTGCAATTTTTTGAATTTTTGTGGTATTTTTGTGTAATTATTTGTATATTTGTCTGTGCATGTTTATTTGTTAAATTATTAAAAATACAAAAATATATCGCATTTTGCATGTAGGATTTAATTCTACAATTGTTAGTAATTAAGTTTGTTTTACAAAAAATGAAAATCACAAAAATAGGCATCTTTTGCATTTTTAGCATTTAATGTCCAATTGGACAATTTCATGCTTAATTATTACTTAATTGTATGTTAATTGTTATTGGGAGTTAATTTGCACTTTCATAACTTAATTTAGTTCTATATGATAATTTAAGCATTTTTAGAATTTAGTTTTAGAAAAATAAAAGAAGAAAAGAGAGCAAAAAATAAAGAAAATCGGAATTGGGCTCAAATTTAAGTCATAGGCACAAAGAGACCCAACCTTCCCTATGACCCGGTCCATTCCAAACCGGGTCGACCCAGTCCAGTACCAACAACCTAACTCCCCCTCTTCATTTTTATTTTTTATTTTTACAAAACAAAAACAAAAAAAAAACAAAAAAAAACCTAGACTAAACTCATCCGCCCCCCCCCCCCTCTCTTTCTCTCTTCTCCTTCTTCTCCAAAAGAGCTCAAAGCCCCTCCCATGGCTGCCCCTCTCTCATTCCCTTCATCCCCACGCCACACACACAACCACGTCGACAACACACACACACACAACCACGGCGACGTAACACACACACACCCACGGCTTCACCAACATGAACGACTCCTCCTTCCTCTTCCTCGCGTCCAGCCGTTTCTGCTGCTGCTCACGCAGCTGTTTCTGCATTGTTGCTTCATCTTCAGCTGCTACTGTCTCTTCCTCATCGTTGCTGCTGTCACTGCTTCATTTCCTCCTCCAAAAACAGGAGTCCGCCATGGCTGCTGTCACTGCTGCATTGTCGAGCTCCCACGGCTGTTGTCGCTGCTGCATCGATGAGCTTCTGCTTCAGTCAAGCTCCAATGTCCAGCAGTAGCGGATGCTATTGCTTCACTGATGCGAGGCTGAACGTTCCCCTCCGTTCTGTTGCTGCTGCTCACGCAGCTGCTTCTGCTTTCTTCTCCAACTGCTCCTCGCTGCTTCTGCTGTTGCTTCATCTTCTTCGTTTCGTCAAAGTTCGAGGGTTTTTCATTGAGTCGAGGTCCGGTACGTCGAGTTTTCTGTCCGAGTTTTCCATTTCCGTTCGTCGTTGGTCATTTCTGGTTAGTTGGATTTTGAGTTCCATTTTTGTCCGTATTTTGTTTTTGATATTCTCAAATCTAAAATCGGTAAATGTTTGTTTTATTCATTATTTTGTGAATTTGTCATTGGTTGTCTATTGATGCAGGGCTTTACCTTCTAGTTGTACTATACCAGCCATCTATTTCGTATTTCGTATTTCGTATTCTGTATTTCATATTTCATATCTCTTATATATTGTTGTTATTTTTATTACGCATTTTTATGGTACTAATATATCATCTCCTATTGCTTTTTTGAGTCGAGGGTCTCCTGGAAACAGCCTCTCTACCCTTCGGGGTAGGGGTAAGGTCTGCGTACATATTACCCTCCCCAGACCCCACTTGTGGGATTATACTGGGTCGTTGTTGTTGTTGTTGTTGTTCAGTTTGTTTCATGTTTGTTTCATTGTTCTTATTTATTGTTTAGGTAAAAGTTGTTAGTTTAATGTTGGTTAGATACAAATTGAAGTTTAATTAATTATTTCTTCAATTTGTTTCATGTGTTTTATGTGTTTTTCAGAAATTGTTAATATTGTTAAATTCAAGTTTAAGTTCATAATTGTTTCTTCGTCGATCTTGTTATTTGTCTAAAAGAATTTTGTTGTAATAGGGAAATATGTTGGTTTAATCGTTTGAATCCGTCATGTTTGTTGTTTAAAATGGATTTAATTCATGTTCATCTTGGTTTGAAGTTCGTTTTAATCCAGTGACTTAATGTGAGTTTATGTTTTGGTTTTTGATTCGTTAATGAATCATGTATTGTGTTGTTAATATTGTTGTTTCATTGCTCATCCATTTTTTGGTCTAAGTTAACCAGGATTGGTTCCCAATATGGTTGATTTATTCACATTAATTTGATGTTGTTCATCTGTGTTCATATGAGTTGTTGTTGAATTTGTTTAGAAATTAGTCATATTGGCTATATTTTGGTTAAGTTAACTAATCGATTGGTTATAGCTGATGGGGTAGTTTGGTAAATCGCAGTACGTGCAGGGGTAAAATGGTAATTGCAATAAGGTCGGAGGGGAGAGTTTTTAGAGGGGGGAGTTTTTAGATAGACATTTACATTTTGAGAGATGGGGACTAAAAAAAACGGAAAGGGGACAGAAAAAGATTTTAACAGAATAAAAGGAGGACAGATTTTTACACACAAACTTTTATACACAGACTTTTACTCTTCTGCTTTGACAGCGATTGCACTTTGGTATTGCATCGCTGAGTTTTCAATCTGTTACTGGGTTATTCTACTGGTTGCTACTGGTTTTGCGATGTTGCTGAATCTGTTGTTGCTGTGTTATTACTGCTGCTGACTCCTCCTTCTTTTGTTCTTGTACTACCATTTCCAGGTACACATTTGTACACTCTCGGCTTGAAGTGAAATGAAATATTAATTCGGCTCTGTTCTTGTTTGAATTCCTCCTGTTTAGATTTGTGTTTGAATATAATTTTCCTTTCTTTGTATAAAAATGTAGTTGATTGATTAATGAGTAATGAGGTTGCATATGTATAACTTCTTCATCTAATAATGTTAGTTTAAATTAATTAAAGAATAATTAATTTATTTCGATATTATTGTGCATTTACCTCATGTTCTAGTTTTAGTAAATGATAAAATATTGAATAAAAGCAACCCTTCTTGGTACAAACTCGATTGCAATTTTCCTTTCGCGTTAACCGTAAACTAATAACTAATAAGTTCGACTTTTTCAGCATGTAATTAATTGAGGGATTTCCTTTTATTTTTAGAGACGAACTTAATAGAAAAAATGTAGTCACTATAGGTTTATCCTTTTAAATAAAATGAGACGAGCCTCGCCAAATAAAACACACAGATTGCGGGGCCCTCACAAAAATATGTGTTAATTACTTAGAATTCGGGAGGGCCGTTTAGCAAATTTCACGGCCTTCCCAAAATAATAACGCGATAGTCTCTTTAGGCGCGTGTTTAATAGTTTACTTTCTTAAGCTTGGGTGTGCATTTCATGCGACCCAAATTCAAATCCCAAAACATCAAATAAAATGTGTTCCGGATTGTGGGTGCATTTCATGTGACGCAGTCCAAAGACGTGTTTTAAGCGATGTTCACATTCTTTTAAAAATAATAATAATAAAGTGGTAAAAAGTTAAAATTGGCACATCGGTTCATAATTGTATTAAAATCAGATAAATAAGCCGAATATGACAGTTGAGCGACCGTGCTAGAACCACGGAATTCGGGAATGCCTAACACCTTCTCCCAGGTTAACAGAATTCCTTATCCGGATTTCTGGTGCGCAGACTGTAATATGGAGTCACTCTTTTCCTCGACTCGGGATTAAAATTGGTGACTTGGGACACCCTAAATCTCCCAAGTGGCGACTCTGAAATAAATAAATAAATCCCGCTTCGATTGTCCTTTAATTGGAAAAAACTACTTGTACCCTCGCGGGGGGCGGAAAAAGGAGGTGTGACAAGGAATAAAGTGAATAAACTGTTTTTTAATTTTCTAAAGAAAGGCATATAAAGAAGAAAGAAAATATTTTTTGATTTCGGTTTTTTTTTTTGGGAATTTCAGAGGATAAACTTCTAAAGAAAAAAGTAAATATTTTTGGATTTTTTTTAAAAAAAAATGGGGGTCTCAAAGAAAGACTTTTCTAAAGAAGGAAGTAAAGCAAAATATTTTTGGATTTTCAAAAATTGGCGCCGAAACCGATTAGGTTTGCCTACGTATCTCACATCCGGTGAGAATCAGACCTGCATAGTTCGGTCAGTTTTGACGCAACAGGAAAATATGACTTATTTTGAAATGACTTTTCCTTCTTCTTTTTTTTGAAATTTCGGCAGAGTTTCAGGATAATTCAAAAACCTACCTCTCACTCTCTTTTTTTTTTCTTCTTTCTTTTTTCATTTTTAGAAGCAGTCAACATGCAAGCCGAAATACACAGATACGCAAGTAGCACGTAAGACGCATTAGGATGGTCTTTTAATTTGGGTACACCTGTCCTAGACGGACTCAACCCCTGTGCTGGGCCCCCAAAGTCAAATGCACACGATGCAAACAAGCATTTCTACTAGGGATCCAGCATGAGGTTGTGTTATTCTAGGTTTAAAACCTGGGTATATTATTCTAGACCTGGCTTACACGAGCGGACAACTCGAGCCGGGAGGGGGGGAGCGTACCGGTAACCAAAAGATCATCCGGCTTTGCAGCTTGTCTGAATCTCGTTCAAAATTTGGATATGACACTAACATAAAAGAAGTTACGTCAGCGTGCACTTCCTAGAAGATTAGAAAAGAAGGGTTTCGCAACAGTTTATATACAATTCAAATAATATCAAAGCGGTAAAAAGCAGCATTTAGCACATTAGGACCAAGTATATAATAAAAATCAGATAATAAATAAAAGCCAAATATAACAATTATTCTAAGCTCGAATTCTTGAACCCTAAACCAGAGATTCTGGGTTTGGTTCCCCAACGAAGTCGCCAGAGCTGTCACACCTCCTTTTTCTACCCGCAAGGGTATATGGGAGTCTTTTCAATTAAGGTGAAAGAACCGAAATGGGATTATTTATATTCAAATTCAGAGTCACCACTTAGGATAATTTATGGTGTCTCAAGTCAACGTTTAAAATCCTGAATCGAGGAAGTTTGACTCTATTTTATAGTCGGTGAAACACAGAAATCCAGGTAAGTAATTCTGTTAACCTGGGAGAAGGTGTTAGGCATTCCTGGCTTCCGTGGTTTTAATACAGTAGCTCAACTATTAATAATTAACTTAATTATCTGATTAATACATATTTAGAACCTATATGCATTTTATAAAGTTGCTTGGTGAGCAAGAGTCGTCTAGTGGGGGTGTGGGGTTTTGGGTAACAGGCTGACCGCAGCCATAAGACCAGAAGAAAGAGTACTATCCAATAAGAAGATGTAACGTGGAACATATTCCCCCATGTGACACTATGTTCTTGTCACTGCTCTCGTCACCCTCAATGGACGTATTCTCAGAAATATTCACACACATTATACTCTGCAAAATTCTCAGAACGATAAAAACAAATCTAGATTAGAACCAAATAAGGCAAAACCATAAGAGTCCGCTAGCATAACGTAAACTGCCATAATTAGAAAGATCGTTGGACAGAGAAACTAAATTCAACTTATCATCAATTGATGAATTCATATTTAGGTGTATTCAATACAAAATATTCATACATATTATACTCTGCAAAATTTTCAAAAAACTGAAGAGAAATATAAATTAGAGTCCAATAAAGCTAAATCTTAACTAAGCGGAGTGATTCTTGGCCAGGAAAACCAAACTTAGCTTGTCTTAAATTGATTGACTCCTACGGTGATGTACTTGCTTTCCTTATTTGCATGAGAGATAGATACATTGCGCACTCAAGATGTTGAATGCCAAACAATATGGTTCGTTCATATTATATTTTTGTTACACCAGAAACATTCAACCAATAAAATATGGTTAATCAAAGCCTTAGCCATCATAAACCAAGCATGTATAAAGAAATTGAACTACATTAACTTAATTTGAAAAAAGCTTACATAAGCAAAAGCCCTTTGAGAGTTAGCTTCAGTGGTGTTCTGCAACAAAAATGGCGCTTGTTAGACTGTCCAATACACTCTCTTTATAAGACTCTGTATTTCAAACATGTAATTAAGTTCATATACAATTTCGGATATGCATGTAAAAATCTAGTAAGAAATTGTTAAAAAGAACGAAAAAATTAATATCCAATGGAAGATTATGTCACGATCCAAAATTCATTAAAGGTCGTGATGACGCCTAACACCGCTGTCAGGAAAGCCAACAATAAATGATTGACTTGATTACTTATTTTAGTACTTTTTCGAGATCGTAATTTCCTTCAATTAAATAGTCAAAGATAGAACTTACAGAGTAAATGATAATAATTTTGCAACTACAACACTGAACAACCCATAACGACCCCCAAAAATCGGTCTCACAAGTGCATGAGCATCAATTAAGGAGTAAAATAAAATACAACATCTGTTCGGAATACAGATTAGATAGGAAAAATATAAATAACTCCGAAGGAGACTCTGCTGGCCGCGGATTAGTAACATGGAATGCAGCTCACCTAAGTCCCCGTATTAACCATTCCTCCGCGCCCACAAGGCCACTAAACATATATGTACCTGCATAAAAATATGCAGCAAGTGTAGTATGAGTACGTAAAGCAACACGTACCCAGTAAGTATCCCGTCTAACCTCGAAGAAATAGTAACGAGGGATCGACTCTGACACTTACTATGGGCTAACAATAGAATACCAATATTATAATTAAGCATGGATTATATTAAACATCTGAAAACTCAATAACAAGAAATGAGTAAACAGTTCTTTTATTAATAGGAAACTTCAAAATTTATTTTCGTCATTTAACAATTTATAGCTCAAGCCAATGAAGCAATATCAATTATTATTAGTTCCAAATTTATCATGCGCAAATCATGTTGAGGTCGTACGGTCCATCCAACATATAAATATAAATTGTGCATTGCCAAGGGTCGAACGACATGAACCATAGATGCATCTATTAACCTGCCGAGGCGAACGGCCAGCTCCCATGAGAGTAGTGAAAATTTACCCTGCTCGCGAAATATATTTGTGATGCGGTTGAACATAAATTTCTCAAGTTATTATAATATTCCTCAATTCTTTTCAACATACGAAATTCAAATGAAAACTTTCAAATCTCGAAATCCTAAATTTCAACTCTTTTCGAGGCAAATAATAAACATAATTAAATAATGATATCAATAAAGCATGGTTTAAACTTAAAACTATCCGAACATAGGCATAATTTGTAGCTACGTACGGACTCGCATCACCTCGTGCGTATGAAGCCCCCGCAAATAAGAACACACATGAATTCGGGTTAATTCCCTCTTACAAGGTTAGACAAGAGACTTACCTTACTCTGAAGTTCCATAGCTGGCTCCAAAGCCTTTACAACAACTCAAACCAATGCAAAACGCTCCAAAACTACTCAATAAATGTGCAAATCCATAAATATATACTCTAATACTCGTTATAATCTAATTTACAACAATTTCCAACTCCACTCGAAAAGTCGATAAAAACCACCCTCGGGTCCACGTGCCCCGATTCCAAAATATTTTGAAGATAAATATTACCCATAGCATCACGAACTCAAATATATAATTTATTCTCAATTCAATGCCCAAATTCGTGGTCTAACTCCAAAATTGTCAATTTCTAGGTTTTCTACCCAAGCCCCAAATTTCCACAAATGTTCCATAAATTTGCATGTTAAAATCTCTATATAAACCAAGTATTTAACTTGCAATAGGTGGGAATAACTTACCTCCAAATTGCTAGGTGAATAATCCCCTCAAGAATCTCCAAATGTCGCCCAAGAATGAAGAGAAATGGCAAAAATGGTTGAGCCCTACTCTTTTAAGAATTCTGCCGAGCGATTCCCGCACCTGCGGACTCCTTGGCCGCTCATGCGCATCCGCCTCTGCGGCACTTCTTCCGCACCTGCGGCCTTGCCACTTCTGCGGCCACTGCCTTCGCAATTGTGTTGTCGTAAGTGTGCAACTCTTTCCGCTCATGCGGTCCTCAGCAGCCTTGGCCTTTCCGCTTCTATGCTTGCCTTGCCACTTTTGTGAGTCGGACCTGCGGCCCTTTTTCCACAGGTGCGATTACACCAGAACTCATGCCCTTCAGCAACACAACAAATCTCTAAATTGATCCGTTGACCATCCAAAACCACCCCGAGGCCCACGGGACCTCAACCAAACCTACCAACAAGTCTTAAAATACAATATGAACTGAGTCGAACCTTCAAATCACATCAAACAATGCCAAAACTATGAATCACATACCAATTCAAGCTTAATGGATTTTATAATTTCAAAGTTCTACATTCGATGTCGAAACCTATCAAATCACGTCCAATTGTCCTCAAATTTTGTACGCAAGTCACATTTGACATTACAGACCTAATTTAACTTCCAGAATTGGAATCCGACCCCGATATAAAAAAGTTCACTCCCGGTCAAACTTTCCAAAAACCTTCTAATTTCCAACTTTCGCCAAATGACCCCGAAACGACCTACGGACCTCCAAATTCATATTTGGACGCGCTCCCAAATACCGGAATCACCATACGGAGCTATTCTTTGACTCGGAATCCCAAACGGACATCGATAACATTAAAATTCACTTCAACCCAAATTTATGAAATCCATCCAAAATGCAACATTAGTCAATTCCTCAAACTTTAATCTTCCAAAACGAGAATTTCTTCTCCAAATCAACTCTCAACTTCCCGAAATTTAATTCCGACCACATATACAAGTCATAATACCTGAAGTGAAGCTACTCATGTCTCAAACCGCCGAATGGCGCGTTAGAGCTCAAAACGACCGATTTGAGTCGTTACAGATTAGTAACAAGCAAAATC
Organism: Nicotiana tabacum; assembly: GCF_000715075.1. Lineage (NCBI taxonomy): Eukaryota > Viridiplantae > Streptophyta > Magnoliopsida > Solanales > Solanaceae > Nicotiana > Nicotiana tabacum. The sequence continues at coordinate 155,832,503 of NC_134090.1, read as the reverse complement.
AGGAGATAGAAAGAAGGGCAAAACTCAAAGATGTAGGTGAAACACTAAAATAAAAAGAAGAAATAAAACGCTGAAGAATTGAGAAACTTACACAGAGAATGGGAGCATAGGCTGGAGAAAAAGAAATTGCAGAGGAATTCCCAATTTTACATTTGAAGACTACTAAGAGCCAAATAATGCGCTTTACCTGGATATTAAATGGTCTCCTCGTGTTGACATCGAAAGAGTTCAAACTTAGTGTACACTTTATGTTGCCTTTGGTACTATTTTATGATGCAATATTGGTACACTTTCTTGCGACACTAGTCATGATTTTATCAAGTCTTCGTCTTTGCCATAGTAAGCATTTTTTGAAAGAAACTGCATTTTTGTGAAAAATTAAATTTCTCCAGCAGTTCTGAAGAAACAGTGAAGAAGTAGGAGAGAGAAAGAGAGAGCACGTCTCGCCTTTGTGCCTCTTTTTTCACGGATAGTATTACTGGTTCTTAATTTTGTCTCTTGTTTGAAGATTCAGATTCTACAATTGCTTCTTTTAGGTGAACTTAGATACTCCAATGTGAAAGAAGGTCAAACTACATTTATAAAAAATGGGAAATAAAGAGATTATCAGAGTCCGTCAAAAGAGTTTATTTTGCACTTTAAAAGACTGAAGCAACTCATCAAAACATATAGTTCAGACATCGAAGATTGAGAAAAAAGGGAAGTGCAGAAAAAAGTTTTTAAAAAACTCATTAAATAGGGAGATGGAACTTCCAAGCAGGATAAGAATAGCAATTGCAGAGCATCTATTTTTGGGAGCTTAGATTCCTAATCAACCATTATGTATAGCTTCATAAGAGCTAAGTAAGTGGAGTAAACAAAAAATTTAGCTTTTCCGGTGTAAACAACAACCTGCAAGAGTAAGTGAAATGTAACAATATTAGCATATCCTATTCGAGAGAAGATAGAAAAATCTCAGCCCAACTTTATACTGAATAAATCACAAATCTTTCAGAAAAATTACAGATTATTTATTCTAATTCAATCCAAAGATCAAGCAGACAATGTGAAATGGGCTTTCTAAATAAATCTATAAAGGACTAACATGGCATTTATTAAGGGAATATAGCAAAAACATGTCATTGATGATCAAGATGGGAATGCTTTTCAGATGATTTCGTCATAAAACTACGTTATAGGTAGAATGATCATCTGTGTTTTCTGCTATGGGTGGACGTATTAATATTTTTACGTTTTCTAAACTTTTTGCTCTACATAAAGCAACATAAAGTTGATCATGTGAAATAACTGGTTCACACAAATAAATTCCAACAAAATCTAATGTTTGACCTTGAGCTTTGTTTATAATCATAACAAAACATAATCTTACTGGAAATTGTGTTCTTTTAAAAGGAACTGGTAAATTCTCATCTTATGATACTGCTAATAATATAAAAACGGCAGCTTGTGCACTAAGCTCCTGTTATGCACGATATCCTAAAAAGATGGTACTAAGGGATCATTTGATAGGGTGTATAAGAATAATGCGGAGTAAGGTGTATTAGTAATGCATGTGTTAGTAATGCAAACATTAGTTATGCAGATATTATTTCTTATCTATTGTTTGGTGTGGTGTATTAAAATTATAATGCAATGCATAATTTTTAAGAAAAATAGTTGTTTACAAAAATGTCCTCCATATTCTCTAGCTTTAAGGGACTTTAAGGATAATTTTATCTTTAACCATACTAATGCATGCAGTAAGAGTCTTGGTATTACTAATGTTATGATTTTCTATGCATTACTTATACATAGGATAATACCAAGTATGATGTATATGTGACGACCCGGCCGGTCGTCTTAAGAATTAACGCCCCGATCTCCTATTAACTGCTTTCCCCAAGTTTATTTCTGCTAATATGATTTGCCGGGATGTTCGATTTTGAGTTCCGGAGAGTTTTGGGACACTTAGTCCCTAAATGAGAGCTTAAGTGTTGGAAAGTTTACCATAGTCTGAACAGTATGAAGACGGCCTCGGAATGGATATCTGATGGTTTAGTTAGCTCCTTTGGGTGATTTCGGACTTAGAGGCGTGTTCGAATAGTGTTTTGGAGGTCCGTAGCTAATTTAGGATTGAAATACCGAAAGTTGAATTTTGAAGTTTCCGGTTAGATAGTGAGATTTTGATCCGAGGTTTGGAATGGAATTCTGAAAGTTGGAATAGCTCTGTAGTGTTAAACGTGATGTGTGTGCAAAATTTCAGGTCATTAGGACGAGGTTTGATAGACTTTTTGATCGAAAGCGTGTTTTAGAGTTTTTGGAATTCTTAGGCTTGAATCCGATGAAAAATTGGTGTTTTGGATGTTGTTTTGAGCGTTCCAGAAATGTAAATTTTACCCGATTTCGAGAAGTGGGCCCGAGGGGTATTTTGAACATTTTACCTAAATTCGCATATTAGCTTAGAATTTAATCGCAGAATCAGTTATTTGAAGTGTTATTTACATTATGCAATTTAATTGGATAGATTTTGATCATTTGGAGTTGGATACTCGTGGCAAGAACGTGGTTTCTGGTTGATTATTAAGCCGGTTCGAGGTAAGTGGCTTGTCTAACCTTGTGGGGGGGACTCTCCCCTTAGGATTGGTATTGTAGTAATTGAAATGTCTTGTACGTGAGGTGATGAGCGCGTACTTGTGCTAATTGTTGAAAAATCATATTTTCATAAAAATAGCCTTAATTGTATTTTTCTTTCTTGTTTACACTACTTGAAATTTAAGCATGTTGTTAGTCTAGAGAAACATGTTTAATTGACTTAATTGATTTACTTGCTCAAAATGCCTTATTTGTATTATGTGCAACATGCTAGGCTAGAAATACCTACTTTTCCTTGATGTGGAATTTGAATTAATTTGTGTATTCTTCGTGTTGTTGCTGTGTGTTTACTTTGGGATTACGGGACGGTATCCCGGGAGATCTCCTTGTTTGTTTATTTGGGACTACGGATGTGGTATTCCGGTAGATCCCCCTGCACAGTTATATGGAACTACAGGGATGCACCCGGTAGATTCCCCCAGTACTAGGTATTTACATTTGGGACTACGGATCAGGATTCTGATAGATCCCTGCGCACTATGAGTTGGACTACGGGACAACACCCAGGAGATCCACTGGTTATTTACATTTGGGGCTACAAGACGGGATCCTGGTAGACCCCCGGTTGTTATCTCTGCATTGAATTGTATTTCCTTTCTGTTATTATCTGTCGCTGTTATAGTTGTTGTTCTTATATTTTGGTTACCTCTTACTGTTGCACTCAGTTATACTGTCTTATTCTATATCGTTCTACCTCGTATTTCTATTAAGCTCAGTAGGGCCCTGACCTTCCTCGTCACTACTCAACCGAGGTTAGGCTTGGCACCTACTGAGTACCGCTGTGGTGTACTCATACCCTTTTACGCATGTTTTTTTTCATGTGCAGATCCAGGTACTTCTATACAGTCCTATCACCCTGAGGCGAGGCGACTGCTCTAGTGACTTTGAGGTATATTTGTCGCGTCCGCAAACCGAGGAGTCTCTTTCTATGCCTGCATTAGTATTTTACCCTTCTATATTTTCTGTTCTTGTTAGACATTCCAGAGTTAGAGCTATGTAGTATTTCTTAGCTTGTGATTCATGAGTTTCCGGATTTTGGGAGTATGTATTGGTTTTGAGAAGTTAAGTATTGTTTATGCTGAGCGGCATTTTTTTTATATCGTTTATTTCGGTTATTTTTGGTTTTTGATTATTTCTTCCGCAAGTTTTGTTTATGTTCCGCATTGTTAGGCTTACCTAGTCGTAGAGACTAGGTGTCATCACGACAGTTCACGGAGGGCGAACTGGGGTCGTGACAGTATAACTAATACTTGTATTAGTTATACACATGTTAAAAAAATATACAAAACAAGGTTTTAGTAATACATAGAGCTAATGCTTGCATTATTTTTTCTAATACTTCCTACTAAACGACCCCTAATAGTATCTTTGAGATAAATACATATTTATTTATGAAATCACCACTGGGAATAGTAGCACTAATGACATTCATTTTAAACTTATGACATATTAATCATGTACTTTTACATAAACCTTCAGAAGGATTTAAGTTTCTTAATAATATAACTGGACACTTTTTTAAGGTTAATCTATAAGGTGGTAAGTTAGCAGAATGTAATGTATGTAAAAAATCTTCAAATTGGGATTGGTCATTTGATTATATAGTTTCATCAATGGCAGTATACACTTTAGCATCATTGGGAAGTCGATGTATAAACATATCATTTATTTTATCAATAAAATTATTTTTCGTTGTCAAAATAACATAAGAAATTATGGAAGACATATCAGAAAAGAATGTATGCATATCAGGATATGTTACTTTAAATAAAATATTTAACGATTCTGCTTTATTAGTAAAAGGAATGATAAAATTATGCGAAATTTCAATCCTGTTGAAGTTATTAGTTTTTTCTTGTCCATTTTCAATTCTCATTATATATTTAAAAAACGCAAGATCTTTTTTGGTACGCATGTTCTCAGATAAACATAAGTTTTCCAGATGATTCCAAATATTAGAGTATAATAGGCTTTGGAAATAAAGTCTTCATTGTTCCTGCTATGAACAACAGAAAGTGTTTATCTAAAGTCTCCCCGAAAATTATGACTTTCCCACCAAAGAGTATACGTATATCCATGAGATCTCTTAAAAGTGTATCAAAAGTTTCAATCAGTTTGTTTTTGTCCATTAAGACTTCATCCCAAACAATTAACTTTGAATCTCAAATAAGAGATGCTAATGAACTTTATTTACTAATATTACAAGTGAAATTTTCATCAATGTTAATGGAAATTTTAAAACGTGAATGAGCAGTCCTACCCTAGGAAGAATTGAAGAGGTTACACCAGAACTTGCAGTTGCAAACTACATTGTATTAAAAACCCTACCTTAAATATCAAGTCTAAGTTTATTGTCGTTGCAAACTATACTGTATTCTTCCTCGAACTGAAGTTAGTCGAATCACAAATATCTAATGAACTTCACCAACAAACTCTCAATCACATAGCATCAACAAATCCACTTAAACCTTTGTCCTATTCATGTACTAGCATCTCTTATGCATACAAAAAAAGAGTCCTTTCGTATTCGGATCCGATAGGAGTGGCTAAACTATCCGTTGTTTCAAAAACACTTACGATAAAAAATAATCATCTAACATACTTCTGGGTCATTTTTATAGGAACTGATAGCAGGACTTAAATTTCTCCAGAATAAAGTCAAAATTGAAGGACACATATAGGTATCCTAATAATGTTGCACCTAAAAATAGTTGTCATTGACAAGGACTACTCCCCTTAAAAGTCATCTCACTTCAAAATTTGCTAATTTCTTAGCTATAAATCAGGAACAAATATGTATTCTGACATATGCATCAATCATTTATTTTGAAAAATCGGGAGCAAAAGATACAAATTACCAACCTGCATGTAAGAAAATCAACAAAAAAATCAAAGATATGAATAAAACCAAATCAGATTTATCAAAATCACATCACCAAAAAATGGATGCAACAAAGAAAGATAGAGAATGAAATAGAATCTACCAAAATCACAAGTACAATAGAATTAACGCCACAAGTAACCACAAACCAATCAATCAAACAATTTTACAATTTAAAAGATTAAAGAATATAAAACGAGTATTAGAATGTTGAGATACTCATAAACCTAGATGGTCTTGGTCTTCCAAATAAGGGAGAAATTGTGAGCTTTACTACTATAGACTATAGTTGAATGTAAGTACAGTACACGTGGTTTGCTCAAATTAATAGTAGCACACGTGTCCCTCTGAGAAGACATGCAGAATTACCTATTTACCCTTACTTTTTTTTTGAAATCTCAATGTTCGTCCCAATGTTCATACACTATAAGTCCGGCTTCTAAATAATATAGTAATAACGGGTCATTTGGTTTGCAGATAAGTTATGCAAAGGTTGTAATGTACAAATTAGTACTAATACTAAAGTTGTAATGTAGAGATTATATTTTGTTAGATACTTTCAAAGAAAAATGAGGAAATAAATCTGATGAGGAGTATAAGAGAACTTTATATCATTTTCTATTTTTTATCGTGTATTACTAACACTCATATTCTTATTTCACATTCAACTATATTTATAGCCTGTTTGGCCAAGCTGCAGATATTAACTTATTTTGAGAAGTAATTTTTTCTCAAAAGTGCTCTACTGAAAAGTACTTTTGGTGAGAAGAAATTTGTGTTTAGATAATTAATTTAAAAAAACACTTCTAGGCAGCAATTAGTGTTACTAACAGGAAAAGAGCTCTAGAAAAAGAAAAGCTCTCTACCATGAACCCTAATCCATACGATTCTACATCTCCAATACCCCCTAAACCACCAGACATCTACTGCACCACCATGAATTCCACTTCCTTCTCCTCTCCAAATTTACTACCCAACTCACAAACCAACTCTGAGGGTAGTATGAATATTGACTCAAATGAACCTCCTTCAACTCCTTCTCAGTTTGTTAAGAAACCATATCTAAACACCCTCATATCTCATAATACAACCTTTTCAACCTCTTCACAGACAATTACATATGGTTCATTAAACCTTTCCTTAGATATTACTGATGAAACAGAGGCGCCTACTGACCCCTCCATCTTTATACCACTATCCATTAAAGAAAAAATCAAAATTTACTCACCATGGCAACATGCAGTAATTATCAAGCTATATGGTCGAAAAATTAGCCATCAAATACTTAGGCAAAAACTATATTCCTTATGGAAGCCAACGGAAAATCTGCCACTTATAGACCTAGGTTCAGATTTCTTCCTCATCAAATTTCAAAAAGAAGAAAATAAGATTCATGCTTTGCATGATGGCCCCTGGTTTATTTTAAATTATTTCCTCTCCGTTCGCCAATGGAAACCCAAGTTTATGGCATCAGAAATAAATATCAAATACTCCGCCATTTGGTTGCGACTGTCAAAATTACCTATTGAATTTTATGATTTCAAATTCTTCAGAAATTGGGTAATAAAATTAGAAAATTACTCATTGTTGATACTTGCACTTCGTCAACTACAAGAGAAAGATATGCAAGGTTATGTGTTGAGGTCCCATTAGATCAACCATTAAGAACACATATTTTTATTGGTAATCACAAGCAACATATCCTTTATGAAGGATTAAACTTGTTGTGTATTAAGTGTGTTAGAATGGGCCATAATCAACGTAATTGTACCTCCCCAGTACTAAACACCAATACTTTAGAGTCATCTTCCTTGAACATTTTGACCACTACAAACCCTATACCTTCTACCCTTCCCTTTACATCGGTTGAAGATTGGAAAACAGTACAATTTCCTAAGAAATCCATCATAAGAATGACTCACCCCAAAGCAAATCCACTCCAATCACTTCCTGTTTCTATGTTAAGCCCTACTCGACCATCAGGTAAGTATGCTAATAATATAAACTCGTTTAATACTCCTAATAATCCACCCTTCACTAATCTTTCTCTTGATAATAATAATACTCCTATTAACCGTAGAATTACTACAACCATATCCCCACCATATAAATTTTCTATTAATAAATTTGATTTACTTAGCTCAACTGACCCCACTATTGATAATTCTCTCCCTAATCCTACTAACATAGACCAATTAAATCCTATCATTTGTTGATACCCAATTTTTCCCTATGCATTATATATATATATACCCAATTTTTCCCTATGCATTTTATATATGCAAAATACTTTCAAAATAGCATATATATATGCATATATAAGTATGCCCAAGTGTTTTAGTATTTTTTCCTAATTTTTAAAAGATTTTTTAAATCAATTTATTGCCCATTTTAGCAGTACAAAAACTAATAATTATTTCCAAAATCATCATTTTGGTGAATAATTTATTTTATTCTCACATTTATACCAAAATATAGCTAAGATAATTTTTTGCACATTTTTTATAAATTTATTTAGCATTTTAAAACTAAACTGCATATAATTGCAATTTTAGCCTATTTTAAGAATTAATAGCATTTTATAATTATGAAATTGGTTCTAATATTTTTAAATTAATATTTATATATTATTAATTGACTCAGTACTTTTATTTTCTTTCAAAATCATTTTTACTAACAACAACAACAACAACAACAACGACCCAGTATAATCCCACAAGTGGGGTCTGGGGAGGGTAATATGTACGCAGACCTTACCCCTACCCCGAAGGGTAGAGAGGCTGTTTCCAGGAGACCCTCGGCTCAAAAAAGCAATAGGAGATGATATATTAGTACCATAAAAATGCGTAATAAAAATAACAACAATATATAAGAGATATGAAATATGAAATACAGGATACGAAATACGAAATACGAAATACGAAATAGATGACTGGTATAGTACAACTAGAAGGTACAACCCTGCATCAATAGACGACCAATGACATTCCTAGTCTAACTCCTAACTAGATAGTCTCCCTCTATTGTGTTGTAGAAATATTCACACTCTCCCCTAACCTCCAACCTTAATGCTCGACCTCCATAATTCCCTATCAAGGGCCATGTCCTCAGTAATCCTAAGTCGCGCCATGTCCTGTCTGATCACCTCTCCCCAATACTTCTTAGGTCTCCCTCTACCTCTCCGCGTGCCCACTACAGCCAGTCGCTCACACCTCCTCACCGGTGCATCAGTGCTCCTCCTCTGAATGTGCCCGAACCATCTGAGTCTTACTTCCCGCATCTTGTCCTCTATGGGGGCCACACCCACCTTCTCTCGAATATCTGCATTCCTAATCTTATCCATCCTTGTAAGCCCGCACATCCACCTCAACATCCTCATCTCTGCTACTTTCATCTTCTGGGTGTGTGAGTTCTTTACCGGCCAACATTCAGTTCCATACAACATGGCAGGCCTAACCACTGCTCTATAAAACTTACCTTTTAGTAACGGTGGCACTTTCTTGTCACACAAGACTCCCGACGCTAACCTCCACTTCATCCACCCCACCCTTATACGGTGTGTGACATCCTCGTCAATCTCCCCGATCCCCTGAATAACAGATCCAAGGTACTTGAAACTACCTTTCTTGGGAATGACTTGAGAGTCAAGCCTCACTTCAACTCCCGCTTCCGTCGGCTCAACTCCAAATTTGCACTCGAGGTATTCTGTCTTCGTCCTACTCAACTTGAAACCTTTAGACTCAAGAGCATGTCTCCAAATCTCTAGCCTCTCGTTGACGCCGCCTCTTGTCTCGTCAATTAGAATAATGTCATCAGCAAATAGCATGCACCATGGAACCTCCCCTTGAATATGATGAGTCAGTGCATCCATCACCAGGGCAAATAGGAATGGGCTGAGCGCAGACCCTTGGTGCAACCCCGTAATAACTGGAAAGTGTTCAGAGTCGCCTCCTACTGTCCTAACCCGAGTCTTAGCTCCATCATACATGTCTTTAATCACCCTAATATAGTTACTCGGGACCCCTTTATCCTCTAAGCAGCTCCATAAGACCTTCCTAGGAACCTTATCGTACACTTTCTCCAGATCAATAAACACCATGTGGAGATCCTTCTTCTTATCTCTGTGTTGTTCCACCATCCTCCTAATAAGGTGGATAGCTTCTGTGGTAGATCGTCCCGGCATGAACCCGAACTGGTTGTCTGAAATAGACACCGTCCTTCGCACTCTCATTTCTACCACTCTCTCCCAAACTTTCATGGTATGACTTAGTAATTTGATGCCCCTATAGTTGTTACAGCTCTGGACATCACCTTTGTTCTTATACAACGAGACCATTGTACTCCACCTCCACTCTTCAGGCATTCTATTAGTCTTGAATATAACACTAAACAATGCAGTAAGCCATTCCAAGCCTGCTCTACCCACACACCTCCACAGTTCAACCGGAATTTCGTCTGGCCCGGTAGCTCTGCCCCTTCTCATCTTACGCATTGCCTCCATGACTTCATCGATCTCAATGTCCCTACAATTACTTACTTCATGGTGACTGTCGGCATTCCTCGATTCCCCAAGTATAATATCCTGATCCCCTTCTTCACTTAGAAGTTTATGAAAGTAGGTCTGCCACCTCCTCTTAATCTGGTCATCTCCCATCAAAACTTTGTCGTCATCATCTTTTATGCACCTCACTTGGTCCAGATCCCGAGTTGTCCTCTCTCTCGCCTTAGCGAGTCGGAATAACTTCTTCTCCCCACCTTTGTTCCTTAGCTCCTCATACAGACGAGCAAAAGTTGTCGTCTTAGCCTCCGTCACTGCCATCTTCGCCTCCTTCCTAGCTACCTTATACCTTTGACTGTTGTCTCTCTTCTCCTCCTCATCAGTGCTCCCTACTAACCTTAGGTAAGCCGCCTTCTTTGCTTCCACTTTACCTTGGACAACTGCATTCCACCACCAATCTCCTTTGTGTCCACCATAGTGGCCCGTAGATATCCCTAACACCTCACTCGCCGCCTTTCTTATACAGTCCGCCGTCGTCGACCACATTGTGTTTGCGTCCCCACTACTTCTCCAAGCTCCCATTGCCGATAACCTTCCTTCCAACTCTTTAGCTTTATCCTTAGTTAAGGCGCCCCACCTAATCCTGGGGTGTCCTTGTACTGACCTTTTCTTCCTCCTTATCCTATTACAAATGTCCATCACCAAAAGCCTATGCTGCGTTGAGAGGGTCTCACCTGGGATAACTTTGCAGTCCTCGCACAACCTTCTGTCGCATCTCCTGAGGAGTAGATAGTCAATCTGAGTCTTCGCCACCGAACTTTGGTAAGTAACCAAATGTTCATCCCGCTTCGTAAAACTCGAGTTTGCAATGACTAGATCAAAAGCCTTGGCAAAGTCCAACAGCGCAATGCCCCCTCCGTTCCGCTCTCCGAAACCAAATCCGCCATGCACCTCAGTGTACCCACCTGCAGATAACCCAATATGACCATTGAAATCTCCTCCTATGAATAACCTCTCAGAAGGCGGTATACTACGAACAATCTCATCCAACCCCTCCCAAAATTGCCTTTTAATATCCTCATCCAAGCCTGCTTGTGGTGCGTACGCGCTAACGACATTTAAAGTACCCTCACCCACCACCAACTTAATAGTCATTAGCCTATCATTCACCCGTCTGACCTCTACCACGGACTCCCTAAGATGGCTATCTACCAGGATACCCACTCCATTCTTACCCCTCAGGACACCAGAGTACCACAACTTATACCCATCCACGTTTTTCGCCCTCGATCCGACCCACCTAGTCTCATGGACACACGCTATATTAATCTTCCTCTTCTACAGGATTTTCGCCAACTCTATGGATTTACTCATTAGTGAACCTATGTTCCATGACCCGATTCTCAACCTATAGGCTCCCTTTCCCCCTCTACCTCCCCTGTAACCCGACCCACCCCCTGCACCCCACCCCACACTCTGCCCCACCCGCGGACATGCCCTTATTCTATCATCCCAGACTGCAGCCACTACACCTACAACAATCTAGAGAAGTCTCGCTAGTGCACAACGTACACAAATCAAACTAGAAGGAAACACGTGGTAACTAGTATCCTAGTTTAAAGGTTTAACTATTGCGAAGTAAAGTAACAGTAATTCAGCTAACACCAGAAGGGAAACAGTAAAACAGGAGGTACCAACTCCCGATAACAAAACTTATGGCTGATTTGCTGTGCTCGATGTGGTTGTACGCTCCCGCCCACTTCCTACCACCCTTGTTGACACTCGCCCAGGTTGCTCTCCTTTGCCAGTGCTCGTGCGCCCAACTTGTCTCCAATACTCCGAGAATTCCTGAAAACACAGAAAATACCACGACCCAAAAACCAGAAGGAGCTATCACCGCTACCACTAACAATATTGAGGGCAAGTACAGTGCCAGTATTACGTTTTTCTGGAGATCGACGAGTGAATAAAAGATTGAAATTTTAGTGTGTCAAAGGCATTAGAAATGGAGCACGTCAGAGGGAACATGTGCACAAACGTCGCTGGAAAATTCTTCGGCAAGATTCTGATCAAACACCAAGGTCGGAGTTTCAGCTATCTATTTCATCTCCCTTCCGGATCCGTAAAATAAAAGGAAAATATGAAAAAGGAGAGCAAAATGACTCGCCGGAAAAATGTATTTCCGGTCAGATCCAGTAAAATCTAGACCCAAAACTTTCAGATCCTTGGCCTCTTTAATGTATTTCTCCAGATCTGTAAAGTGACCCGGAACGAAACGGTTGCTATTTCAGAAAGTTTCTAAAGATCAAAAGAGACCGAAAAGTTTCACTCATAACCGAAAACAATAATTCAAGCCAAAAACCTAAAACGATGAGGTTTCGTTCTTATGAACCTGAAATGTTTCTTACGAACCTTAAATGCCAACTTAGAATTCAGCAGAAGCTCGACCACAAACAAACAAAATATAGATAGTAAAAATTATATACGAAGGGGACGGGTTAAAAATTATTAACCCGTCCACAAACAAACAAAATCATTTTTACTATTTTTATAAAATAGAAAGGGAAAACTGGCTATTTAAAATCTGACCCATTTTTATTTCAATTATAGCCAGATTTGATCCCTTTAATTGACCCAATTTCAAGCCCAATTTCGGACCAGCCCAGTTCCAATTAACCCGTCCCCTAACCCAATTCAAATGACCCAACCCGGTTCCCCCACCTACCCTCTAAAATCTAGGTCGTTGATCATTCAGATCAACGGCCACTATTCGCCCTTCCACAATTAAACACAAGTGACTATCCTAATCCCCTCATTTCTCACCAACCGCCGCCTCTGAACTCTCAAACTCTCTCAAGCACTCTCGAACCTTCCCTAACCCTAGCCCCTTCTCACTGTCTTCCATCTTAAACTCACCAGAATCCATGGCTTCTCAGGCCATGGGAGTCTTAAACTCACCTCCCTTTGCTCTTGTACACTTGGTACTTGAAGATTCGGGGTCTGACCTCGAAGGTTCTCGCTCAAAGCCTTTATCATTCTAGGGTTCTTCTAAAACCCTAACCTTTCGAGGTTTTCTCCGATTTTTCTTAGATCTGTTATATATCTATGCTCTACTTGAGTTTTCAAACCATTTCCCCAATTTCTTCTTTCAAAAATTACTTTTTTCAAGGTCTTTCTTTTCCGATCTAGGGTTTTCTAAAATGTTTAAGTGATTTCTGACTTTCCATTTCCTTTAAGTGTACTTGCTCCTACTGTGTTCTTCTATATGTGCTTTTCTGCTATAAGTTTCTGATGTTTTTGTGTTCTTCTAATGTATTTTCCTACTAAGTTCTTAAAGTTGTTTGTTTACCTTCTACTGAGCCCCGTTTAAGTTCCTTTTAGAAAACTCCTTAAGCATGTTTCTTCTACTATTCCTACCAGTATTTCCATTATGTTCTGTGAATCTCTCTACTGTATTTTTCTACCGCGTTCTTAAGTGTGCTTACTACTTTTCTTCTACTGAACTTTGTTTGAGTTCTTCTAAAAGAGCCTCTTAAGCATGTTTCCTCTGCTATTCTTATCAGTATTTTCCATTCTATCCTCTGAATCCTGCTGCTTTTTGCATGTTACTTTGCTATCATGTTTTCTCATGAGTTCTGAAAGAAGCATGTTAGAAGCTTCGATTCTCTTCTGAAACCTCTACACATGTCTCGTATTAACTTACTTGCCCTCTTCTTTATGTTTTCTGGTTTGTTCGAACTAGGGCTTTATTTCAAAGATCCCTTAGCTCTTTCAGACTGGTTTTAAACCTTAGAATGAGTTTGGATATCTTTGTTTTCATACAATGTTGAACCTTTTCTTTCTACTGATTTTACAAAGGCGTGACAAGTTTCTTTCATGTTTAACGTGTCTGTATGCTTTTATATGTGATGAATCTTTCTTCAAAAAGGTTTACAAACTTATGATTGATTCAAAATTCCTTTTTAATAGGTCTAATTGATTGTTTGCTGATTTTTCTTAAGTTAAAATCTTTCCCATCCTTCTGACTTGGTTCATACATACCAAATCTCGGACCATATGATTTACTGGATGTTAACTGATTTCCTTTCCTTATTTACACAAATCGTGTGCTGTCAAGACCTTGTCCTTAAATAGACCTTTATGTATTTACCCCTTTTATGCTGGTTTGAAAAAGGTTTGATGAATCCATTTCCTTAATTAGTTTTGCCCATTTGAAATCAAAAGCCCTTAATAAGAGGGAAACCTTCTGTAATTGATTTTCAAACTATTTTCTTACCTATTCTGCTTGCTTTCTACACTATAAAAAGGGCACGACCCTTCTGCACTTTAACACACTCTCAATTTAACACTTTTATACTACTCAAGTATCATAGTTCTCTAATCATAATATTCTGACTATCTCCTTGCACTTTGGCTTCACAAGACTACTGCTTTCTTTTCTGGTTTCCCTGAAACTGGTATGTTCTAGTTTGATTTTTAGCCTCATCCCAATGTGTTTATTTTACAGCTTTTATACCCCTGTTTGCTTTACTGCCTATGTTTAATGTTAATTAGTATATGTTTCTATTGTGAACCCCTGCACCCCTGTCCCCTTCTATGTGTTTGAGTTGAAGTTCAGAATATGGCAACATCCAAGTTGTTGCTCATGTCTGGACTTGATCCCTTAGGGGATCGTAACTCCCAAAAATATGGCTAACAGGCTGGTTGGGGTGTGCCGACACTCCAATTGCTAGGTATGACCACTAGCTTGTCTTGGCTTTCCCCAAAATCCCCTCTCTGCACTTACACTCTCTCTTAGATTCTAAGTTCTGCCCCCTCCTATGAGCCTTGCTTTGGGACCTTGAGTTCCCTCTGAACTTGGACATTTGAGGGTTGGCCCTTCCACACAGCACTATGACTCATATTTTGCAATATACTTGGGTATGAGCACTGTTTGGAGTCCATTTGAGACTCTTAGGGAGATCTGACACATCCCAAGTAAGAGAAAGGCTTTGGATATTTGATCTTTGGAGTTTGTTCATTTCATATTTCAGACCTGGAGTCCGAATTAGGCTCCCCTTGGTTGTACTTTAATTTCTGATGTAATTTTCTTTTCTTATTCATATTGGGCTGTAATAATTTGTAATAACTTATGGGGTTTTAGTGAAAAGGGGAGGGTAAATCATGCATGCAAAAGGGGTAGATATCATATTCATAAGTATTTATTATACTTCTACAATCATGTCCTGCTTTCACTTCTGCATTTTCATATAAAAATCTTGTTTATAGGTTCTGCGTTTTCATATAGAAATCCTGTTTATAGGTTTTGCATTTTCATATAGAAATCCTGTTTATAGGTTCTGCATTTTCATATAGAAATCATGTTTACAGGTCCTGTATTTTCATATAGAAACCATGTCTGTAAATTTCTGCATTTCTGTATTATCTAGAAAACATGTCTATAGGATCAACCCCACTCCAGTTCCCACAGCTCTACTAGACTTTAACCATCCATCCCAACCCGAACATCTCGTCCGTTCTTGAAAATCTCCATCAGCATATTCTGCCGACGAATCCTGAACTACATCTGGCCTGATTCTTGTAAGACCAGGGATATGTGGGCATCTCAGGAACCAGAGCATGGTCAACCTCTTCAAACCATTTCGTTCGGTCAAATTAGCCATCACATCTTTACCCGACAACTCTTTCATTCTTCCCGGGTAAAGAGGGTCAGTTGTTGATACCCAATTTTTCCCTATGCATTTTATATATACAGAATACTTTCAAAATAGCATATATATGCATATATAAGTATGCCCAAGTGTTTTAGTATTTTTTCCTAATTTATAAAAGATTTTTTAGACCAATTTATTGCCCATTTTAGCAGTACAAAAACTAATAATTATTCCCAAAATCATCATTTTGGTGAATAATTTATTTTATTCTCACATTAATACCAAAATATAGCTAAGATAATTTTTTGCACATTTTTTATAAATTTATTTAGCATTTTAAAACTAAATTGCATATAATTACAATTTTAGCCTATTTTAAGACTAATAGCATTTTATAATTATGAAAGTGGTTCCAATATTTTTAAATTAATATTTATATATTATTAACTGATCAAATACTTTTAATTTGCTTTCAAAATCATTTTTACTATTTTTATAAAATAGAAAGGGAAAACTGGCTATTTAAAATCTGACCCATTTTTATTTCAATTATAGCCAAATTTGATCCCCTTAATTGACCCAATTTCAAGCCCAATTTCGGACCAGCCCAGTTCCAATTAACCCGGCCCCTAACCCAATGCAAATGACCCAACCCGGTTCCCACACCTACCCTCTTAAATCTAGGCCGTTGATCATCAGATCAACAGTCACTATTCGCCCTTCCATGATTAAACACAAGTGACTACCCTAATCCCCTCATTTCTCACCAATCGCCGCCTCTGAACTCTCAAACTCTCTCAAACACTCTCGAACCTTCCCTAACCCTATCCCCCTCTCACCGTCTCCCACCTTAAACTCACCGGAATCCATGGCTTTTGAGGCCATGGGAGTCTTAAACTCACCTCCCTTTCCTCTTGTACACTTGGTACTTGAAGATTCGGGGTTTGACCTCAAAGGTTCTCGCTCAAATCTTTGTCAGTTCGAGGTTTCACGGCCATCTCCGGCTTTGCTCTGGCGTATCCTGGTCTTATGAGCCTGTTTCTGACTTCTCTGACTCAGATCGGAGACCTTTTCAAAGCCTTTCTAATTCTAGGGTTCTTCTAAAACCCTAACCCTTCGAGATTTTCTCCGATTTTTCTTAGATCTGTTATATATCTATGCTCTACTTGAGTTTTCAAACCATTTCTCCAATTTCTTCTTTCAAAGATTACCTTTTTCAAGGTCTTTCTTTTCCGATCTAGGGTTTTCTAAAATGTTTAAGTGATTTCTGACTTTCCTTTTCCTTTAAGTGTACTTGCTCCTACTGTGTTCTTCTATATGTGCTTTTACCATGCTCTTGTATGACTATCTTACTGTGTTCTTCTATATGTGCTTTTCTGCTATAATTTTCTGATGATTTTGTATTCTTCTAATGTATTTTCCTACTAAGTTCTTTGTTTGCCTTCTACTGAGCCCCGTCTAAGTTCCTTTTCGAAAACTCCTTAAGCATGTTTCTTCTACCGTGTTCTTAAGTGTGCTTACTACTTTTCTTCTACTGAACTTTGTTTGAGTTCTTCTAAAAGAGCCTCTTAAGCATGCTTCCTCTACTATTCTTATCGGTATTTTCCATTCTATCCTGAATCCTGCTACTGTTTACATGTTACTTTGCTATCATGTTTTCTCATGAGTTATGAAAGAAGCATGTTAGAAGCTTCGATTCTCTTCTGAAACCTCTACACATGTCTCGACTTAACTTACTTTCCATCTTCTTTATGTTTTTTGGTTTGTTCGAACTAGGGCTTTATTTCAAAGACCCCTTAGCTCTTTCAGACTGGTTTTAAACCTCTGAATGAGTTTGGATATCTTTGTTTTCATACAATGTTGAACCTTTTCTTTCTACTGATTTTACAAAGGCATGACAAGTTTCTTTCATGTTTAACGTGTCTGTATGCTTTTATATGTGATGAATCTTTCTTCAAAAAGGGTTTCAAACTAATGATTGATTGAGAATTCCTTTTTAATAGGTCTAATTGATTGTTTGCTGATTTTCCTTAAGTTAAAATCTTTCCCATCCTTCTAACTTGGTTCATTCATACCAAATCTCGGACCATGTGATTTACTGGCTGTTAACTGATTTTCTTTCCTTATTTACACAAACCGTGTGCTGTCAAGACCCTGTCCTTAAATAGACCTTTATGTATTTACCCCTTTTATGGTGGTTTGAAAAAGGTTTGATGAATCCATTTCCTTAATTAGTTTTGCCCATTTGAAATCAGACTCCCTTAATTAAAGGGAAACCTTCTATAATTGATTTTCAAACTATTTTCTTACCTATTCTGCTTGCTTTCTACACTATAAAAAGGGCACGACCCTTCTGCACTTTAACACACTCTCAATTTAACACTTTATACTACTCAAGTATCATAGTTCTCTAATCATAATATTCTGACTATTTGCTTGCACTTTGGCTTCACAAGACTACTGCTTTCTTTTCTGGTTTCCCTGAAACTGGTACGTTCTAGTTTGATTTTCAGCCTCATCCCAATGTATTTATTTTACAGCTTCTACACCCATGTTTGCTTTACTGCCTATGTTTAATGTTAATTAGTATATGTTTCTATTGTGAACCCCTGCACCCCTGTCCCCTTCTATGTGTTTGAGTTGAAGTTCAGAATATGGCAACATCCAAGTTGTTGCTCATGTCTCGACTTGATCCCTTAGGGGATCCTAACTCCCAAAAATATGGCTAACAGGCTGGTTGGGGTGTGTCGGCACTCCAATTGCTAGGTATGACCACTAGCTTGTCTTGGCTTTCCCCAAAATCCTATCTCTGCACTTACACTTTCTCTTAGATTCTAAGTTCTACCCCCCTCCTATGAGCCTTGCTTTGGGACATTGAGTTCCCTCTGAACTTGGACATTTGAGGGCTGTCCCTTCCACACTGCACTATGACTCATATTCTGCAATATACTTGGGTGTGAGCACTGCTCGGAGTCTATTTGAGACTCTTAGGGAGCTCTGACACATCCCAAGTAAGAGAAAGGCTTTGGATATTTGATCTTTGGAGTTGGTTCATTTCATATTTCAGACATGGAGTCTGAATTAGGCTCCCCTTAGTTGTACTTTAATTTCTGATGTAATTTTCTTTTCTTATTCATACTGGGCTGTAATAATTTGTAATAACTTATGGGGTTTTAGTGAAGAGTGGAGGGGAAATCATGCATGCAAAAGGGGTAGATATCATGTTCATAGGTATTTATTATACTTCTGCAATCATGTCCTGCTTTCACTTCTGCGTTTTCATATAAAAATCTTGTTTAAAGGTTCTGCATTTTCATATAGAAATCCTATTTATAGGTTCTGCATTTTCATATAGAAATCCTATTTATAGGTTTTGCATTTTCATATAGAAATCATGTTTACAGGTCCTGCATTTTCATATAGAAACCATGTCTGTAAATTTCTGCATTTCTGTATTATCTAGAAAACATGTCTATAGGTTCTACATTTCATAACGCGACCGTATCGTTTGTCGATTTGGAATTCCATAATCAATCATTACTGATAATGGTTCCAATCTCAATAGTGACTTAATGAAAGCCATGTGTGAAACCTTCAAGATCAAACACAAGAATTCTACAACCTATATACCTCAGATGAACGGAGCCGTAGAGGCCGCCAATAAGAATATCAAGAAGATACTAAGGAAAATGATAGAGAAGCATAAGCAGTGGCACGAGAAGTTATCACTTGCTTTATTGGGTTATCGCACCACAGTCCGCACATCAACCGGGGCAACCCCCTATATGTTGGTTTACGGTACAGAGGCTGTTATTCCCGCTGAGGTAGAAATTCCTTTCCTTAGGATCATACAATAAGCTGAACTCGACAATGCAGAATGGGTGAAAAGTCATTACGAACGGCTAGCTCTTATAGACGGAAAGAGAATGAATACAGTTTTCCACGATTAGCTTTATCAAAACAGAATGGCCAGAGCCTTCAACAAAAGAGTCAAGCCAAGACAATTCGCACCGGGGCAGCTAGTGCTAAAAAAGATTTTCCCGCATCAGGACGAGGCCAAAGGGAAGTTCTCCCCCAACTGGCACGGTCTGTACATGGTCCACCAGGTTCTAACAGGAGGAGTCTTCATACTTGCAGAAATGGACAGAGAAGTTTGGCCGAAGCCGATCAATTTAGATGTAGTGAAGTGATATTATATGTAACCTTTATGTTTTCCTTTATGATGTAATTTGAACTATGCCTGACCTGATTCCCGTTTAAGAGGGGATACGTAGGCAGCCCTATGAGTTCGGTCACAATTCAATAAAATTTTCATTTCCACCGCAATTGGAAACTGGGGCAAAATTTTGAGGAGGACCCTCAAAATTCCGAAGTGATTTCAGCCATTCACCGCAAACAGCCATCAGAAGCAGCAGCCCAGTAAACTGGTGTAGAATTTTGAGGAGGACCCTCAAAATTCCGGAGCAAGAGAAGTTGCAATGTCTTGAACCACGCCGCAGTCGTAGGTTCATCTCAGGAAAACTATTCTCGATTATGTATTTATGTTATATTTTTATTAAATCATGTATGTCTGTTACCAAAGTTGCTTCGTTTATCAACGCTACCCCAATTATCACACAACATCACCGGAACTGAGCCGAGTAGGTCAAGTAGAGCCAAGCGGGAACACGGACTAACCTCCCCCTTTACAAAACTCACAATTTTCTTTGGATGCAGGCACTTGAGTTGCAAAATCATCAAATATACTATACACTCACAAGACTCACATTACCCGGAAATACTACTCTCAGAACCACTGCACTTGCTCACAGCTATTATCCGTACGCAGTGTCCCCAGCAGACACAGTATCCCCAACAGTCGCAATATCACAAACCGCTATCAGCTAAGAAAATTCTATTATTATTTGCCTTTTTACTTTCTGCATAAGGCTACTATTCTGCCTTCCGAGGTTAAGCTCTACCTCCATCTGCATTCTCTAGGTTTCATAAGGCTACCATTCTGCCTTCCGAGGTTAAGTTCTACTTCCATCTGCATTCTCTGCATTGCATAAGGCTACCATTTTGCCTTCCGAAGTTAAGCTATACCTCCATCTGCATTTCTTGCATTGTATAAGGCTACCATTCTGCCTCCCGAGGTTAAGCTTTACCTCCATCTCGCATGGCTGAAAGATCGCCACCTTCATTTACTCCTTGCATGGCTGAAATATTGCCGCCTTCATTTACTTCTTGCGTGGCTAAAAGATCGCCACCTTCATTTACTTCTTGCATGGTTGAAAGATCGCCACCCTCATTTACTTCTTGCATGGTTGAAAGATCGTCACCTTCATTTACTTCTTGCATGGCTGAAAGATCGCCACCTCATTTATATTTGCAAGGCTGAAAGATCGCCACCTACTGCATCTCATGGGCTGAAAGATCGCCAAATTATCCAAGGGCATCATCGTTCAGAGGTACCATTTGATAGCTCGAGAACACCATGCCATGGCCCGATGATCCCTTTTAATCTTTTGCATATCATTATTCAAAGGCATCATGGTTTGGAGGCATCATCCTCATATCCCGAGAGCATCATTTCATGGCCCGTGAATCCTTTATTATATGCTTCATGTCCCAAGACATCATGGTCCAATGACGTCATCCTAACCATCCAAAGACAATATTCATGGTCCAACGGGAACTTGCATCATGTTTAAATTTATGCACAATATACGCTTCTATTGTTTATTTGCAGGTAAACTGGCGAGCAACGGCCGTCTCAGCAGGATCAACCCCACTCCAGTTCCTACATCTCTACTAGACTTTAACCATCCATCTCAACCCGAACATCTCGTCCGTTCTTGAAAATCTCCATCAGCATATTTTGCCGACGAATCCTGAACTACATATGGCCTGATTCTTGTAAGACCAGGGATATGTGGGTAGCTCAGGAACCAGAGCATGGTCAACCTCTTCAAACCATTTCGTTCGGTCAAATTAGCCATCACATCTTTACCCGACAACTCTTTCATCCTTCCCGGGTAAAGAGGGGCAGCTGTTGATACCCAATTTTTCCCTATGCATTTTATATATACATAATACTTTCAAAATAGCATATATATGCATATATAAGTATGTCCAAGTGTTTTAGTATTTTTTCCTAATTTTTAAAAGATTTTTTAAACCAATTTATTGCCCATTTTAGCAGTACAAAAACTAATAATTATTCCCAAAATCATCATTTTGGTGAATAATTTATTTTATTCTCACACTAATACCAAAATATAGCTAATATAATTTTTTGCACATTTTTTATAAATTTATTTAGCATTTTAAAACTAAATTGCATATAATTGCAATTTTAGCCTATTTTAAGACTAATAGCATTTTATAATTATGAAAGTGGTTCCAATATTTTTAAATTAATATTTATATATTATTAATGGATCCAGTACTTTTAATTTGCTTTCAAATTTTTTTTACTATTTTTATAAAATAGGAAGGAGAAAACTAGCTATTTAAAATATGACCCATTTTTATTTCAATTATAGCCAAATTTGATCCCCTTAATTGACCCAATTTCAAGCCCAATTTCGGACCAGTCCAGTTCCAATTAACCCGTCCCCTAACCCAATTCAAATGACCCAATCCGGTTCCCCCACCTACCCTCTTAAATCTAGGTCGTTGATCATTCAGATCAACAGTCACTATTCGCCCTTCCATAATTAAACACAAGTGACTACCCTAATCCCCTCATTTCTCACCAACCGCTGCCTCTGAACTCTCAAACTCTCTCAAACACTCTCGAACCTTCCCTAACCCTAGCCCCTTCTCACCGTCTTCCACCGTATACTCACCGGAATCCATGGCTTCTCAAGCCATGGGAGTCTTAAACTCACCTCCCTTTGCTCTTGTACACTTGGTACTTGAAGATTCGGGGTCTGACCTCGAAGGTTCTCGCTCAAATCTTTGCCAGCTCGAGGTTTCACGGCCATCTCCGGCTTTGCTCCGGCGTATCCTGGTCTTATGAGCCTGTTTCTGACTTCTCCGACTCAGATCGGAGACCTTTTCAAAGCCTTTCTCATTCTAGGGTTCTTCTAAAACCCTAACCCTTCGAGCTTTTCTCCGATTTTTCTTAGATATGTTATATATCTATGCTCTACTTGAGTTTTCAAACCATTTCCCCAATTTCTTCTTTCAAAAATTACTTTTTTCAAGGTCTTTCTTTTCCGATCTAGGGTTTTCTAAAATGTTTAAGTGATTTCTGACTTTCCTTTTCCTTTAAGTGTACTTGCTCCTACTGTGTTCTTCTATATGTGCTTTTACCATGCTCTTGTATGACTATCTTACTGTGTTCTTCTATATGTGCTTTTCTGCTATAAGTTTCTGATGTTTTTGTGTTCTTCTAATGTATTTTCCTACTAAGTTCTTAAAGTTCTTTGTTTGCCTTCTACTGAGCCCCGTCTAAGTTCCTTTTCGAAAACTCCTTAAGCATGTTTCTTCTACCGCGTTCTTAAGTGTGCTTACTACTTTTCTTCTACTGAACTTTGTTTGAGTTCTTCTAAAAGAGCCTCTTAGGCATGTTTCCTCTACTATTCTTATCAGTATCTTCCATTCTATCCTTTGAATCCTGCTACTGTTTGCATGTTACTTTGCTATCATGTTTTTCTCTTGAGTTCTGAAAGAAGCATGTTAGAAGCTTCGATTCTCTTCTGAAACCTCTACACATGTCTCGACTTAACTTACTTGCCCTCTTCTTTATGTTTTCTGGTTTGTTCGAACTAGGGCTTTATTTCAAAGATCCCTTACCTCTTTCAGACTGGTTTTAAACCTCTGAATGAGTTTGGATATCTTTGTTTTCATACAATGTTGAACCTTTTCTTTCTACTGATTTTACAAAGGCATGACAAGTTTCTTTCATGTTTAACGTGTCTGTATGCTTTTATATGTGATGAATCTTTCTTCAAAAAGGTTTTCAAACTTATGATTGATTCAGAATTCCTTTTTAATAGGTCTAATTGATTGTTTGCTGATTTTCCTTAAGTTAAAATCTTTCCCATCCTTCTAACTTGGTTCATTCATACCAAATCTCGGACCATGTGATTTACTGGCTGTTAACTGATTTCCTTTCCTTATTTACACAAATCGTGTGCTGTTAAGACCATGTCCTTAAATAGACCTTTATGTATTTACCCCTTTTATGCTGGTTTGAAAAAGGTTTGATGAATCCATTTCCTTAATTAGTTTTGCCCATTTGAAATCAAAAGCCCTTAATTAGAGGGAAACCTTCTGTAATTGATTTTCAAACTATTTTCTTACCTATTCTGCTTGCTTTCTACACTATAAAAAGGGCACGACCCTTCTGCACTTTAACACACTCTCAATTTAACACTTTTATACTACTCAAGTATCATAGTTCTCTAATCATAATATTCTGACTATTTGCTTGCACTTTGGCTTCACAAGACTACTGCTTTCTTTTCTGGTTTCCCTGAAACTGGTATGTTCTAGTTTGATTTTCAGCCTCATCCCAATGTGTTTATTTTACAGCTTCTACACCCATGTTTGCTTTACTGCCTATGTTTAATGTTAATTAGTATATGTTTCTATTGTGAACCCCTGCACCCATGTCCCCTTCTATGTGTTTGAGTTGAAGTTCAGAATATGGCAACATCCAAGTTGTTGCTCATGTCTCGACTTGATCCCTTAGGGGATCCTAACTCCCAAAAATATGGCTAACAGGCTGGTTGGGGTGTGCGGACACTCCAATTGCTAGGTATGACCACTAGCTTGTCTGGATTTCCCCAAAATCCTCTCTCTGCACTTACACTCTCTCTTAGATTCTAAGTTCTACCCCCCTCCTATGAGCCTTGATTTGGGACCTTGAGTTCCCTCTGAACTTGGAAATTTGAGGGTTGGCCCTTCCACACTGCACTATGACTCATATTCTGCAATATACTTGGGTGTGAGCACTGCTCGGAGTCCATTTAAGACTCTTAGGGAGCTTTGACATATCCCAAGTAAGAGAAAGGCTTTGGATATTTGATCTTTGGAGTTGGTTCATTTCATATTTCAGACCTGGAGTCTGAATTAGGCTCCCCTTGGTTGTACTTTAATTTCTGATGTAATTTTCTTTTCTTATTCATATTGGGTTGTAATAATTTGTAATAACTTATGGGGTTTTAGTGAAAAGGGGAGGGTAAATCATGCATGCAAAAGGGGTAGATATCATATTCATAAGTATTTATTATACTTCTGCAATCATGTCCTGCTTTCACTTCTGCGTTTTCATATAAAATCCTTGTTTATAGGTTCTGCATTTTCATATAGAAATCTTGTTTATAGGTTCTGCATTTTCATATAGAAATCTTGTTTATAGGTTATGTATTTTCATATAGAAATCATGTTTACAGGTCCTGCATTTTCATATAGAAATCATGTTTACAGGTCCTGCATTTTCATATAGAAACCATGTCTGTAAATTTCTGCATTTCTGTATTATCTAGAAAACATGTCTATAGGTTCTACATTTCATAACACTGCATATCATATAGATAACTTGTCTATAGGACTTCTTGAATTCTGCATATGCATCTATCACTAGGCAAACGTGTTCACAGGTTTTAATAACAAACAACAACATTTTAGATACCATGCTTATAGGACTCCTGCATTTTTATTTCGACTATAAACGTTATTTTTAATCAATCATCCAACTTATAGATGTGGTCAACAACACACCGATAAGAAGGACTCTACTAGACACGGATCCGAGACATCCTAGGATACTTTAAAACCTTAGTCTCTGATAACAAGTTTGCCACGCCCCAAAAACCGAGGAGCGCGACCGGCGCTCAACCGAGTAAACCCGACTGAGCAAGCCTGTTAGGTTTCCGTTCAACCCAAACTAATTCATGAATATCATACTTTGTAAATTTATCACTAACGACTTCCATTTCATTTCCATTAGCAACTTCATTCACAATTTTCAAAATATTACAACTTTTACATTCGTTAAGAACATGTTTAGCAAATACCAACATTTCTAGTTCAGTTCCCAATATCAAACACCACCCACAACCTGTCTACGGAGCCTCTAAATACAACTGGAGAGTAATATAGAAATACCGACAACAAGGCTCCGGTTATACCTAAAAATACAAAGTACATGAGAAACACAAGATACAGGAACCCCGAAATGAAGTGGGGCTCACCAAGTCACTGCTATCACTAATCGATGCCGCCTACTGTGGGACCACCTGTATCAATTAAAGATACAACGCCCCCGACAAAAAGAACGTTAGTGTCGTCGAATAGCACTAGTATGTATAGCTAGAAATCCTCTTTCAAAATAGAATAACCACATAAGAAAGGAAATCATAGTACGTAAAGCAACTATAAAATGTCTCATGGATTTACATTTCAGGTTTTTATTATACTTACCTTACTCTGAACTTCCTTGGGGTCAATTCAACCATATGAACTATGCGTGGGATACAAAATATAATGTAATCACAACAACATGTATAAGCAAGGGCAACGAAATAAAAACCACCTACCGTTTGTGTTAAATAGGCATCTCACCAGACCATTCGGTCCTTTCTTGCTATGCACATATATGTTTTGGAGACCGTTAGAAGGTTCACATATTGTATTATACACCTATGTATTTCATAGCCCGTTCATAGGGTCCACATATTATATTATACACTATGCATTTCATAGCCCGTCCATAAGGTCCACATATTATATTATACACCTATGCGTTTCATAGCTCGTCCCTAGGGTTCACATATTATATTATACACCTATACGTTTCATAGCCCGTCCATAGGGTCCACATATTATATTATACACCTATGTGTTTCATAGCCCGTCCATAGGGTTCACATATTATACACAATAAGCCTTTCATATTGTACTTAGTTTCATTGGTACCTTTAGCTACTCACAACATCATTAATTTATCTGCTCCTTTTGGCCATACATACGATTCTTCTTTCATGGTACAATGGTCGTATTTCATATTCCACAATGCACTTATTTCACTTCCAAACATCTTTATATTTTACCAATAAAACATTTCCAATCAAGACTTTAGGTATACATATAAGCAATTATGTGCCTTAAGCATATCGAACTTTCTCACACAATTTGGCATACTAGCCTTCATTTGAAACACGACACAAAGTCGTAACATTTTAATACGCAATCCATACTTTGATCATATATCTTCATTCACAAGGCTCATTTTTGAATAGTCAAGTTTATAGGTAATAACTCGGAATATAGAAATTAGGAATTTTGAGCCAACCATACTTGAACTTATGAAAACATTTATGGAATTCAGTTATAAGAGAGAAAGTTTAGCCAACATACCTCAAAGAGCTTTTCCTTAAGTTACTATGACGTTCCGGAAATTCTAGCAATCCCAATCTACTTTGAGACATAACAAAATCGAATACAAATTAGGGAGATATTCATGGTTTCAGCTCATTTGAGCATTTTATCAAATACTAGTTGTGCATCTTGATTTCAAAGCTCTTCTACAAGATTTTCTTAATTTCCTAACCCAATCTTTACTTATTTGTGTTCAACAATCTTTCCACAAACTTAACTATTACACCCAAAAAGCATACTTCAATAACTCATCTTATACCCAAACTCGAAATTAGAGTCTAGTGTATAGAACCTTACCTCTTAGATGAAGATCTTGTAGGATTTCTTGTTGGATTTCAAGGCTTGGACGAGATTTTTTATGAACAAGGCACTTGAGCTTCTTTTTCTCTCTAGATGTTCTCTCCCCTCTCTCTAAAATCTCCAGAAATCCCCAAAATAATGAACCCCAAACGAGTTAAATTAAATGGGGTTCGGGTCTTAAAAACTCGTTTTTGTACAGTCGCGACGCGTGCGGTGCCGCGGGGCACGGGTCGGCTGTGAAAAATGTGTCTGGAAATGAAATTTTCGATCATTCTGGAATTCCCTACAGGCGCGGCGCCGCGTGGGGCGCGCGGTAGTACAATTTTTGGCGTCGTTTGGTAATTTAGCCATAACTTATTGTATGAGTGTCCAAATGACAAACGGTTTGAAGCGTTAGAAACTAGACTCGAAGACCTTCCATTTGATAGGTTGTTCACCATATAAAACCTTATATATATATATATATATATATATATATATATATATATATATATATATAATATGTCAATTATCTGTATTTTCTAATCATTTGAAATTTTGGCCTATCATGAAAATTATTTTCAGCTTGAATTAGACTTAGGTCTCTCCTTAGATCCCACATTACTTATTATATGATTTATACACTTATTTACCAAATCCAATTGATGTTCATCATGTTAATAGCACTTAAAATGTTATAATTAGCATGCCTGACACCACGAAATCCTAAATTACATACCGAAATTTTTCGGGGCCTTACAGGGCAGCCCTTGCCCGGACCCTTATAAGAGTATATTTTCTATAACAAATTTTTTGATGATTTAGAATAAAAATTATAGGATACATTTATCATTATGCATTTTATACTGTTGAATTGCAGATAAAGAACTTTTCATTGGACATTCTAAAAAGAAGCTCAAAAACATGGGTGCCTACACTTGTCAATGAGCTCAACTCCATGTTTGAAACTTTTGAATCAGATATCTCAAAATCAAACTCAGCTTCTCTCCTCCCTGTTATGCACAAATTCCTCTTCAACTTTACTCTCTTAGGAGCCAATCCATCAGCTTCACCAGAAATAGCCAATTCTGGCTATGTCATGCTTGACACGTGGCTAGCTATTCAACTTGCACCTACTGTTAGTATTGGTGTACTTCAACCCCTTGAAGAAATATTTGTCCACTCTTTTACTTACCCTTTTTTCCTTGTCAAAGGTAGTTATGAAAAACTGATTCAATTTGTCAAAAATGAAGCTAAGGAAGTTTTAAACAGAGGGAAATCAGAGTTTGGACTTACTGAACAAGAAGTTATACATAACCTTTTGTTCATTCTTGGGTTCAACGCTTTTGGTGGTTTCTCTATTTTCTTGCCAACCCTTTTGGGAAATCTTGGAGATGAAAAAAATGCAGAACTACAAGAGAAGTTAAGAAATGAAGTGAGAGAGAAAGTTGGATTAAAGCCAGAAAATTTGAGTTTTGAGAGTGTTAAAGAAATGGAACTTGTTCAATCTTTTGTATATGAAACACTTAGACTTAGTCCACCAGTGCCAAGTCAATATGCAAGAGCAAGAAAAGATTTTAAGCTAAGTTCACATGATTCAGTATATGAAATCAATAAGGTGAACTTCTTTGTGGATATCAGCCATTGGTAACGAGAGATCCAAAGGTGTTTGATGATCCTGAAAAGTTTGTGTTGGAAAGGTTTACAAAGGAAAAAGGGAAAGAATTGCTGAATTATTTGTTTTGGTCAAATGGACCACAGAGTGGGAGACCAACTCAATCAAACAAACAATGTGCGGCTAAGGATGTTGTTACTCGTACTGCTTCTTTGATTATGGCTTATATTTTTCAAAGGTATGATTCAGTGAGTTTCTCTTCTGGTTCACTCACTTCTATGAAAAAAACTAGTTGAGTTTTGAGTTGTGACAGCTAATTAATCTTTGCTAGACATGTCAGAATAATGTCCCCCCCCCCCCCCCCCCCGTCCCGTCATCGTCTTCTTTAAACTTTATATGAGTTTTACACATTTAGTGAGCGTTGGACATAAGAATTGTAAAATTTCGGAAAAAGGTAAAAAAAAAAAAAAAAATGGTATTAAAAATTATAGTTGTGTTTGGACATGAATATAATTTTATGCTATTTTGAATTTTTGTGAAAGATGTGAAGTAAAAATTTTGAAAAAATAACTTTTTGGAATTTTTTAAATTTTCGAAAAATTCCGAAATTCAACTTCAAATGAAAATCAAAAATTTTATGGACAAACACTGATTTCGTAAAAAAAAAAAAAAAAAAAAATCTTAAAGAGTTGCAGTTTAAAAAACTTTACGCATGACAAAGTCACTCAAAAGAGAACTTTTGTGATCCTCAATTATAAGTGGGATTAATAATTGGAAAAATACATTGATACAAATGAAGGAGGCATGCATGTACTTCCAATGACTATTTTTCTTTCTGATTTTTGGCAATTAAATCAGTATTCTTTTCCCAATTAGCTCAACAGATTAGTCCACCACAGCCAGGTTGGTTAACTTCGGAAAATTCTAAAATGAAAAGAATTAAATATGCAATATGGAGATTAGTCCTAAGAGAAAAGTTCTTGCTCATTATGTAAGTTTGTTAATTACAACTCTGTTGCTGTAACAAAACAAAACAAAAAAGAGAAAAAAGATTGGTCGAAAAGCAATTCCGAATTAATAGAAGTTGAATACATCTGAGATTGCCACATTGTTGATAATAGGTGCAAGTCAAGCACATGGAGTTTTTCATCTTTTGTTCAAATAAACCGGTAATGAAAGGGTAACCCGATGCACAAACCATCCGGTATTACCCAAGGTCCGAGGAAGGACTCGCACCCCAAGAGGGCGTCGTATAGGCAACTTACCCTAATGCAAGTTCCAGTGGTTGATTTCATCTGTTTTTTTACACATAATGTTCCATTTGCTACTTGATACTAAATGTTTTTATTTGCATATCTGTAAATCGTTACACCAAATCATCAGTAATTAAATGAAGCACTATCTAAAACCTTCGTTTATACAAAAGTAAAACTTGTAATTTCCATGAGTTGCATTATTTGTCAAGAAATCCAGACCACAAAATAAAAAATAATGCAGAAGCATACAACCATTTGCTTATTTATCACCTTCGATCCAACACTCAGTCCAATCCAAAAATACATATTCCTCAACCTCAGACCAGAATCGGCTGAGGATATAATGGTGGTTCTTAAAGAACCGTTTTATAAGAGGTGAACAATATACAAAATAAATCTGATAAGTTGTTTGCACCAAATGAAAAGTTTACAAAGAGCCTGAGAGAAGAATACTTAGGGGTGTGCAACAATCTCAAGTAACTATCAACACCCTTCTAAATTCCATGAACGCCGTATTTACTCCCCCTCGCTCAAAACTGGTACAATGAGTGGTTTCAACTGTGCAAGATATACAATCGCCCACCTATTCAAGAAAAAAGAAAAGAAAACAAATGTTCATAAGTTATGATAAAACAAAATATGAATTTCATTCAAGCACTAATATATAAATAAGATAAGTATTGTTAGGGTGCTTGTGTAGATGAACCTAAATAATTGTAAAAATTCAGGACTATGTCCTTCCCTGAGGGAATATCAGAAGTCCTGTCACAAGTTGGACAGAAAATCCCCAAGCTCAAGGATTAAGATTTCTGTCGGCAGCATAAGAAACTGCTGTATGTTTGTGAATTCCTTGTTGAGGCAGTTAAAAGAAGCACAAAAAATAAAAGAAAAAACTTCAGGAATTATCAGAGCTTAGTATGGGAGAGTCCGCTGCCAAGATACAACAAAGATATATCATTATAGTTCTAGATCGAGGAGTTGGCCAAATTTGGAGGTAAGACAATTACAGCACTGGTAAAGCCCCAACTTGATGCTGCACTAGGAGTTTGAAAAGTTATAGTTAGGATTCCTAGACTACTCCATGTTTCACTCTTTTCAAGCTGTTCAGACAGTAATCACAGGCCCTTAACAGAATCAGAGTCTCAATTATTTATACATTCTTCTCAAGTCTAACCTTGAGTAGAAGTTTCAAAGCACATAGTCATTGTTTTTAAGGGGAAAAAACAAAGAGTGGCTGATAGATTCTAAATTAGATATCAAATCTCTTGAGTCTTGACAAACTTTCTTGTCACCACGAGTCCTATGATCCCCTCAGGCTATGAGTACCAAGATACAACTCACTTGAAGAGCAGCACCGAAGCAGTTCAAGATCCACCAATGACTACGTGGAATGACATGAGAGTGGCTTCCTAGAGATTAACAGCTCCTACTTATCTTCAGGATTCAAGACAGACAGTTTATTTTCCAATACAAATAAATCAATCAGAGTGAAGACCATAATATTTGTCAACAGTGGTATTCTTCAGATACCTTTGGCAAGCATTCACAATATGGAGCTTCGGCAGTCGTGACAGGAAATTACTACCGTTGAAACTTAGAGATCGATGAAACAATTAGAAACATTATAGAAGAGAAGCAAAACAAAAAAGAAGTTGGATCTAAGGTATTCAGAAGATTCAAACTTAAAAGAGATTGAACAACTTAAAAGCAGACGTGGGGGAAAGAGAGACAAAAGTCAAAACCACATATTTAGCAATCAACTAATACATCTGGTTCAAAAGCCTCTCATTAAATGGAATTTGCTATTCTAAACACACAGTTTACGTTCCGTTCTTCCTTCCCGAGGCAACTATCAAGGGGAAAGAGTTCTGAGATTCGATGCAAATAAGTTTAAAATAAGACTGCAAACTCAATGTTTTCAGCTCCTGATATTGCATCACATTTAAACTCAAGGGTCTACTCGCATAAAATTGTTCAGCCTAAAAGCTTCAAATTGTGTGTTAAAGGTTTTAGGATCACATGAAAACTTTTAATTTATTTTCATTTCTTTACGTTATTAATCAAACTTCTTTTCTTTATGACAATGGTGTCCAGACAATTTGCGCACAGCTAATTCATCGAGCAGCATATTACAGCCTACAAGCACAGATGTTGGGTAACCCTGTCACCAAGGCCAAAAAAGATAAAGACTTTTTGAATGTTGCAACTGAGATTGAACATGGAAAATTCAGTTATCACTCTTATACCTCAACCATTCAACCATCACTTGGGGACAATTGCTAATCAAACTCATGTCACTTGCTTCGAATATGATTATGTCAAAATTATTAATAAGTTAAAGATAACGAATATAAAATTTGTGTTTGTGAATATATAAGAAGGTACATCAAAAACCCTACCTGAAGTCATTATCATATTTCACAATGTGTTAAACATCCTGATCATATCAGAAATTTGACCATAAAAGTCATACTACATCAAATAAATAAGGGCAGAGGGACTTTTCTGATGTTTTGCAGTTTCAACTGATTCAGTCTTTTCCTATTTGAAAGCAAAAATTTCAAGTAATTTTCTTTGTCATTCTACCAAATTATGCGGAGTCTCATGCCATAGAATTTGAGAAATGGGTAATTTCATAAATTTAAATGTTAATTCAATTTGGTGCAGGCTTGTACTTCAAAACCTTGTGGTCTATTAGGTAACAAGCAGATGATTCCCCCTAGTCTACCGACTGTGCTCCTTAAAATATTACAGCATATTGCAAAGACAGATCATTTTTTTAACTTTTCTTGTAAGTGCTGAGTTGTCCCACATCGATGGGATTTGAGGTACTTGGTCTCCTTATATAATCCTCACCTCATAAGCTAGTTTTTGGGTTTGAGTTAGGCCCAAGGTCCATTTATCATGGTATCAGAGCCAGGCCCATCCCAATTATTGTTACCGATGTTGGGCCCCCATTTATGTTGTTCACGCTGCAGTTTGCAGGCCTAGGCGTGAGGGGGTGTTGAGTTGTCCCACATCGGTGGGATTTGAGGTCTTTGGTCTCCTTATATGGTCTTGGGCAATCCTCACCTAGCTTTTGGGGTTGAATTAGGCCCAAGGTCCATTTATCAGTAAGGAAGGAAATCATTTTTTCCCTAGAGAGAGGTTTTATTGCTCTTTTTTCCCTACTTCATGCAGTCTTACTTTTTGAATAAATTAATCCACGGAAAATTATATATCAGTTCGAGAGTCATCTATTTTTTTTAACCTTTCCTAAGCATCTTTGAGATGATTTGCTAGATTTGGGAAGCTTTTAGCAGTAATGACAGATCAATGGTTCAGATAGACCCTTTCTTTGCGCCCATGCTGTGGCTCGACTAAACGGTCTATTTTATCCACCCAAAGTCTTTAAGGACGAAATGCAAGTATTCAATACTCTACTTTTTTGGTGTTTATGTTCAAAATTCCATACTCTACATAAAGGCATCCAAACATCTTCAAATAAAAAAAAAAAATCATAGAACAATAGCTATCTACTCCCTACACACGGTTTTGCAGCTGAAACAGAAATTTCAAGTATATAGCACACTCACATCATCCAACAGCAAACGGTCGCCGTGATAATCAAAGTTAGGTGCAACCTGCATCACATATTAAAATCAATCACAGTAAAGTAAAGCAGAAATCTAACAGGGAAGACATAAATGAAACAAGAAAAGAACATACAGATTAGTAGAAGGGCCTCTATTGCAGCAAATTCTGGTGCACAGAGATGCAATAACCCCAATTGCAACAAATATTAGAGTTGTTACCAGAAATCCCATTTTTGCTTTGGATCTAAACCAACAATCTCTCAGGTGCCTCTTATTCTCTGCACTACCAAAAAAAAATGGATTTTTATAGTTCAACAAACAACCGCACAAAAAAAGAACCCATTTTTATTGGTAAATTGGAAGTTATTTATTTGTATATCAAAGGGCACAGTGAACACTAATCAAGATTAACATAATTCCAAAATTCAAAATTAAGAATCAATTTGGAAACAGGCACATAATACGAATTTGATGTATACTGCAGAAATTGATTGAAAAATAGCGAAAATATACAGAAAATACGTACAGTTAATGAGAGAAACAGAGAGAAGTTGAAGAAGATGGATCCGAAGTAGAACTGTGGTGGATGAATCTGTGACCAAAATTATTGGGTAGTATTCACAAATTTTAGTTTTTCAACGGGGTAAATCAGTCATTCAGTTGGGATATAAAAGAGGAAAATTTCACTTGACTCCAGAAGGTTCTTAAGTAGTGCAGAGGGACCCCATTTATTTTCAAAAATTCTAAATACTCCCAAGGAGTGGATGTGTATTTTGTTCTTATTTTACGTTGAGAAAGAATTATATTTATCCATTAACTATGCCAAAAAGTGAAATGGTCTAAAATATGCTCACCGTTAGTAGTTTGAATCAATTTTGCAACAGTGAAGAATATTGACCTAAATTATTAACGAAGAACATATTTAGACTTTCATACAGTTTCGAATATATTTTAACATTTTTTCTTTTTATGTTTATGCATGACTACTAGCGTGAGATCCTATTTGTACCCACCAAATTTTGTTCGACAAGTTGATTGCGTACATCATTTTTCATAGTTTTTTTCCAACAATATTGTTTATACACAAACACCTCTACCATAACGTCTACAGGCCATCATAATTAAGATCAGAAGGATTAGGGATTTATTTAAACATGTTACATCGTTTTGGAAACGCGATACAAATTTACTTGGTTGGGTGGACGGCTATTTGTGTTAATGCTTCTCTTTTTCCCCCCCTTTATTTGCTCGACACTTTAAGATTTTTCTT
Source organism: Nicotiana tabacum (assembly GCF_000715075.1). Lineage (NCBI taxonomy): Eukaryota > Viridiplantae > Streptophyta > Magnoliopsida > Solanales > Solanaceae > Nicotiana > Nicotiana tabacum. The sequence goes on along the minus strand of NC_134090.1, from coordinate 155,797,468 downwards.
AGATACATCACCACTCCTACATAAATGTGAGCATTATTCCCAATCTTTGATACAAAAAATATTAATGGAAATAATCAATCTCCCACTTTGTATTACTAGTGTATCATACTGCATGCTTTTATACCTAACTTGACAGCAGATACAATAATAGGAAAAAAAAAAATAACATTTCAAGCGACTACATTTATGACTGCAAGCTTTCATGCTTACACTTCGCTACTAAAAAACAATTTCAGAATTTTGAAGAGTCAAACCCAAATACTCAAGTGAAGAGGACGTCGAAAGAGCTTAAGCTAAGCTAATTATTCGTAATGCCAATAAATTAATGCATTCAGCTCGTAGAATTGGTGCAACCAAATTTATATTATCAGAAATTATTATTGATGTTTAGGCATTAGCAGTTAACATTAAATATGGATGAACCACCTTATCCAGAAACTTGAAGTATTCCTTCCTAAAGAATAACATGGCACTTGATCATTTTAAAACAAGTTAGAGCATCAAAAGCTGAACCTTGTAATAGTTCACAAATGGGAACTAAATCAGAAAGAGAGACAACAAGGGAAAATTCACCCCATAAATTCAAAAGTTGCTTAAATACAACAGGAACTTCTCAGGGGCCAGTCAACAAATTAAAAAATTGTCAGGCAACGATAAGATCTCTTCTCTTCTTCTTTTTTCTTCTTTTTAAGTGAAATTTTTTTCCTATTCTCTTTTCAGAAGGGGGGGAAGGGGGATGGAACAACAGGTATTAAGAGGAGGGAGACTCGTTTTAAAGATATGTCCTATACTACCACAGCCGCCAAAACTTTAGAATGTGAAGCTTGGTTCAACATCCATCGCCCAGGCAAACTTTGCTAGAAGAGACTTGTTGAACATCTGCAGGAGAAACAAGGATCAAAAGAAAACCACAATGCACGAGGTCAATTATCAGTAAGAGATGAAATTCGTGGAAGGATGTACATGTTTCCATAAGACAATGTAAAAGAGGCATTACCTTTTCAATGGGAACCTCATGGCGCTTACACCATGCCACTGTGATCCTAGGATCCAGATAGTTGATTTTTGATGTGCCCAAAGCCACAGTTTTCAACTCTTCTTTCGTTTCTATTTGCTTCTCTATGTTCTCAATCTTCGCATTCGTTTGATCCATCTTTTTCTGTAATCTGCAAACATTACACTAAAAAGTCAGCAACTAAAACAAAGAATGGAAGAAAATCTACAGTTTAGGATAGGGATAGTACGCTTCAGGGGCCAAGTTCCTCTTTGCCTTGCCATCAGCGCCCTTCAATGGAGGCTTCCCTTTTTTGGCCCGAGCCAAATCTACTTTGAATTCTTCCAAAAGAGCCTAAAAGACAATTACAATCTAAAGTAAATGCAAATTTTACTTGGCTACAAGTGAAGTGCAGGTAAAATATCATCAATTTACATTCAATCCTCTTCTATTGGGAGGGGGGAAATCGCCACTCACATTATATAAGGTAACTTACAGACAATGAACACTGATAACAAAAAGTAATCACCTTTAATTCATCTATCTTCTCATTCAACTTTGAAATTTGTACACTATGCGACTTTGAAACACTACGCTGGTGATTACAAATTATTGCAACCTGCAACAAGAAACATAGATATAGTAACTAAAATATTTATCACCAGTGTCCAAATCAGAACTTGTACTATTCTTCATGGAAGTCTCACCTCTTTATTTGCCAAATTATACACCGCAACTTTCTCAGCGAGCTCTCCACCTTGTGTCAGCTTGGTCAACTGCCATCAGTAGCAATGCAAATCAGCACCAGGAAAACAAATATTTGTGCACTGGTAATGAGAAAGGCATAATGGATCTCCATTACCAGTTACAGAAGCATGGATAACCATATACTTCAACTACAATCAGAAGACAAGCATCTTTTCCCCAATTAAACTCACAAAGTTGAGAGTGAACGACCGCTCCGTTCTTAAATGGACTTGAACGTAATCAGTAATTTTGCATAAAACCAATAGTAACATCCATTAACTTGTGACAACCAAGAACAGTATTTGTACATTTTATAAAAAGACGAGAATATTAACAAATTTCCCAATCTTCAGGGCTCTGACAGTGTCCACTTGGGTAGCAGGACCTTGCATTGACAATAAAATGACTCCTCCAGAAAACTTCAACTTCAAGTTGAAATTATCCATCATTAGACTCAAAAAAATATTTTAGACAAAGTAAGCATCCATTTATCAAGATAAAAACTATTCAAAAGCATACAACTAATACTCAATCCAAACTAGTTTGAATCGATTATATGGAGCCATCCTCATTTCTAAGAAAAGTTAACAAACTCTGAGTCTCATTCACTTCTTCTCCTTGCTTCTTTTTTGAAGTAATACACTAGTACTCATCACCATGCAAGCTTCCTTTGGAATTAAGATGGTTCAAAGTATGGTGATGACGATATTGTTGGCCATTTCCCTGTATTCATCGAAGACTTCACACGTTTTCTTGTTAGCCATTAGCATAGACCGATGTTCTGCGGCAGATCAGGTCCTCAGGACATGCTCCAAGATGTTTGTGTTGCTGGTCTCAAGTAATACACATCTTGTTTTGGCAACCTTTTCTCATTTTATCCTCTATTACTCTACATATGCTATTTATATTGTTTGTTGAATGTGTTCATTTCTAACTTATTTAATCTTTGAATAAGTGCACATCTATCTTAACATCCATTTCTGCTATACTATTCAAAAGTATGCCACATCACGAAAACAACACCTAAATCCCAAGCTAGTTGGGGTTGGCTATGTGAATCCTCACTATTCATGTCGCTGCATGCAATCAGTCTCAATCCAAAATTAAAAAATGTAGGTTCTCTAGCACTAAAAATCTCTACATTTTCTAATGGTATATACATTTCTAACAAGACTAGAAGACTCTTAGCAAACATTAGACCTAAAAAACTACCACGATGACTAAAATTTAGCAACCAACTAACTAGTGTCACCTATACAGGTTTTTTCCTTCCATTATTATGCCTTACTATTCACCAGGTCTACATGGATTCCAAGAGATTTTGGTCTTTTGGGACTTCTTTCAATGTAACTCTAGGTCTACCTTGTTCCATTTTTAACACCTTCAACCATCATGGTTTCACACCTACAGAACTACATCTGGAAGTCGACATAAGACATGACAAAATCATCTTAAGCAACCCTCTCTCATTTTATCATTTATGTGCGCTACTTGCACCTTTTACCTAATGAGATCATATCTGATCTTCTCTAATCTTGTATGACCACACTTCCATTTAACATTCGCATCTCCAGAATAGCCATCTTGCAGATAGGTTGGACCTTAGAGGCCCAAGTCCAAGATTCACTCTCACATAACATTGTCCATCTTACAGCTTCTATAGAACTCACATAACAGTCTGGAAACACTTCTCTATTTCAACCATCCTATTTTAATTCTTTAAGTAACATGTCCATCTATCATCCATTCTCCTGGAAAAATTGAGCCTAGATATCGAAAAGCAGACAGAGAAAGAGTACCACATAGTATAGCTCATCAAGTTTCCTAAGAAAACCAAGCAGGTCGTTAGTAATAAACCAAGCACAAATAACTTTAGCTCAGCGTGTTATCCAACTTTAACCCGAAGCAACAAACTCATACGGAAACATAAATGGATAAGTGGATCCCTTCTCTGAGTCATCCAACTCTGATCATATTCATCCTCCTATTACAATTTTGTGCAACCTGAATAAGATGGATAAAAAGCAGCCTTCCACCTTCTTTTGATCAGTAAAAGGTAAGTTCTTATGTAAAAAGCTGCAAGGCAGTACCAAGACAGGGAGTTGTGGTTCACACCCGAACACCCGATTAGGGAGAAGAGTCGCAGTAAGTTGACAGCCAACAACCTCGGGACCCAAACACTAACCCTTTCTTCTTTTTTTGTTCCTTTTTTTTGGGGGATGGGGGGCTCTTCTTTTTTGAATTTTATACACAGGTCAGATGATCTGAAACCACCATCTAGTCACAGATAACTCAGTAGTCAAACAGAACTTCTAGTCCTAGAAAGCAACTTACTTGCTGCTCCAGTGTAACAGATGCATTATATGTACGAAATACTTTTGCCGTCAGGCCTGGCATGAGTTCCTTTAGATGGGCATTGAGCTTACTCGTGTCAAGCTTGTCAAAAAGATCATCACCGCCCTTTTTTCCTGAAATCAAAATTTAAGTGTATCCATGTATTTCATGAAGGAATAAAAGTTAAAGAAAACATTCTAGCGCAGAAGCAGCATTTACTAACCACTTCGGAACAGTTGAATGGCTTTAAAAACAGGCTCATACACAGCCACCTCATTTTGATACCTGATAGAATCTTTACCAAGAAAATCGAACTGAACGAAGCAAAGTCAATTCTATGCATAATAATCAATTGCACGAGGCTAAGAACCTGTAAACGAGTTTCCTAGAGCTCTTCAAATTTAGCTTTTGTTGGAAAACCACAATACCTTCAAAATATTTGGAGGTACTGGCTCTACATTCTCTACTTTTAAAGTACAACAACCAACTGTATCAGCTTCGTCGTCATCCTGCACCGCATCGAAATATGACTAAGAACACTAAACAACATTTGCACTGTCCCATACCTCTGCAGGCAAAAGCATGGTTGCTTCATAGAAATAATATTAAAAACTGGAAACTGATCTCTCATGTTCTGTTCTTTTGGAGAAATTGATATCCGATAAAATTATTTGCCTTTGTGTTTTCTTTATTAGTGATATGGTTTGCTAGTATCCCTTGGTAAAATTAATTCAATTGGAAAGAGAAAGGTAACATATATTGCTAAAATTTCCTGCTTCGATGCAGCTTAAAATGCTTCTGAGACATGACCTAAACTAGCATCAGCAACCAGCTTTGGAACTTTTAGACTCTTTTTGAAATCTATGCTGCTCCTAGTTAAATAATATAGGGAAAAAATAAAAAAAAGCTGGTGTTCCTGCCTTCCTGGTACCTTCTCATTCCCTGCCCTCAGAGCTAATTTATCAATAAGATAAGTTGCAACTGCGATCTGACGCTTCACAGGATCTTTACTTGTAAAATCCTTTGTATATGCAGATCTAATGCCTTCAATATAATCCTGCAACCAAGAGACGGTTACAGCTACCAATCATCCATGTGCAACCAGTCACAATTTAAAAAAGAAACACTCATCGATCAGAAGTTTGCCAATTGCTTTCATTGTACCTTTAAACGCCTTGCTTTTTCATACTTTTCTTTATCGCTTTGCCCTTTCAAGGAACTACTGGCTGCCAGGAAAACGTATTTGAATTCTCTTGGATTGATAGGGTCATTCCAGAAAGCTAACCATGTCACAGTGTTGTCATGCCTTACTTCCTTCCATCTGCCAAGCCAACGAGGGGAAGAAAAATAAATGAAGGTGAAATTCTAGCTTTACCTCCTCCAAAAGATACGCTATTTTCAACAGGATAACAGGAGAGAGAATGAATAAACCTTTCACCAGGGATGGGGCACTCCGGTATTGGAGCACCCTTTCCAATATTTATTGTAATATCATTTGGCCGGATCCGTCTCTTTAGCTTTCCCATCTGTACCAATAAGCAACATCCATCAATACCACAGTGAAACTTGAAGTATCTAAAACATAATGAAACACACCACTCTGCACATAGTAGATTGTTTTTGCCAGTTATAAGGTCAAAATTACCTTTGGATGTTCTCCACGGCCACGAAACAGTCCAGGTGGTTCAACCCGAAAGTTCCCAACCTGCACATAACTAAACGGTCAGACCATTCGCAGTTGGTTTGGAAGTTATCTCGCTCACTATACCAGGGGCTTTTCTGATTTTAGGGGTGGACACCTACCATGGTGAAGAACGAAACGAGAACACCACATTTGAATATCATACTCAAAGGAAACGAAGCTCAAGATTGAGATTTGGGAATAACTAAGAGGCTCAATATCATACGGCTAGAAAAAAAAAACATCAAAAAAGCGTGTACTGACGGCACAGTTTACAGCATAAGAATGAAACCAAAGAATCATCTAGACAAGATGTTCTTCTAACTATACACAAAACATAAAGGAAATACAGCTCTTCAAAGTTGTTGAAGAACAGTCGAGGGGAAATGGAATAGCATCAGAACAGAAAAATGAAAACACATAAGAGATCATTGGCTGCTTCAGACCTCCAAGCAAGAAACTTTGCAAGCTGGATAAACGCATTGCTAATGTAAGCTAAAATTCTCAGAACAGAAGCAGATGATGTTGAAAAAGAAAGAAGAAACATCACCAGAAAAGGAAGACATAAGAGAAGAAACATCCCCAAAAAGAAGGAAGACATGAGACCTTTTCTTTTTCAGAAAATAAGACATAAGACCATCTTATAATCCCATTGCATAATTTACAGAAGATAGCACAAGTCATTTCGCTTAAAGTATCATGTATAAAAGCAAGATAATGCTAAAAGCTAACAATAAACAGAACCAACCTTCTCCTTAACACCATCAACAATAGCCCACATGTACTTCTCTTCTTGCTTGAGTTTCTCTTCTCTCAATGCCTTCTTCTCCTGCAACAGAGACAATTTTTTGGATGAAAAATATTTAAAACATTTACAAGCTTTATGTACTTGGCTAGTAGGTTAACCACAAACATAGTTACCACCACTTGATCAGACCCAAAGAACTTGGCCCGTCATAGAATTTCTGCCTAGATCTCTAATAAGGGTAGTGCTTAAGTGACTTCCACTTGCTATAGAAAATGAAAATCTACAATCATCCAGCTTTAACGTCAATAAAGAGGAAGAAAGTAAGTGTCATCTTGAATTAGCTACTAAAAAATGTTACTAATAGAAGTTATACATTTTATGCAGTAAACAAAATAATGCGCAATTTGGAACTTAAGAGTCTCAATGGTACATAGATATGGGTAGAGGTTGGTAAGATAAAAGAATAATGTGATTGGATCTCTTGCATTTGCAAGGATGGCTTAAAATATAAACTATGAAGCACAGCTGCCGCAAATCTTCTCGATTAAGCAAATGCACCTAAAATTATTTTAGAAGGTTGACAGAAACACCATGTTCATGCTGATCAGACAAATGTAGGCATCAACTGCCTACACAAAATTACCACACAAATAACATACTACCATAAGAGATTAGCAAGTAACACATCCACCACACAAAGTAAATCTATGCATTTGGACACTATGAAGCAACCATGTCTTTTTCAGACCAAAGTTGGCTGGGATAAGTTGTGCTATATCGGATGAAAACATACAACTGCTAAAAAAATTCAGCATTTTGTGACAATTAAGAAGACAGAAAGTTTTAAAAAATAGTTATTCGGCAACTCATACAGAAAGCTAACCAGCAATTAGAAGGTAGAAAAGTATAAGAAAAATGAACAAACCACGGTATAGGTCACAAAATAACTACAACTTCTCATATTTCATAACTTCATAGTTTATTCATTTACTTACTTCGGTACTCATTTGCTTCTTCTTCTCCTTCTCACTTTGATGCCACTCATATATTGGGGTAAAATCACAGTCATCTAAATTTTGAATGACATGGTTTTTTCCTAGTATTTTTCTCCAGTCATTCATGAAATTCTCTTTGAACTGCGGTTTACTCATGTACTCAGTGTCTAACATCACGGCATACATTGTTGCAACCTGCAGGCAGAAAGAAATTGCTGTACTGAGAATAAATTCACAAAGACATGAATGAGACATAAACAGCCAGAGACAGATTGAGACCTCCTCCTGCTCTGGAGTCAGATTTATAGGTTTTCCCTTGTAGAGCATCTTAACCCCATGAGGCTTATATGAAGGCGGAAAAATCACACCGTTGTGAACCAATGTAGTCCATTTTTGCCCTTCACCAGAGCTTGGCTGCAGTTTCGATGACTTAGAGTACTTGGATTTCTTCAATTTCTTCTTTGTTTTCATCGACGACGAAACAACTTTGGTTGCTTTCTTTGTAGATGACACTTTACTAGCTGAAGCTACTGACTTTTTAATTCTCTGAGATATAGGAACGTCATCGTCGTCGTCCTCTGTCTTTTTTTCAGGTTTAACAGATGCTTGCTTAATCGAAACAGGTGTAGATGCATCAGAAAGCCTAAGCTTTTTAACTGAAGCCTGAGCAGCAGACTTTACATCACCAGGGGGTCTCTTACTTAAAACTGTTGTAGATGGCAAACCATTTTGCCGAATTTTAGGCTTAACTTCTTCAGAATTAGAAGACTTGCTCGTGGAAGCCCCTGCATTGGACTTCAATTGAAACCTTGACGCTAAGGGAATTTCATCATCTGAATCTTCTTTTTTGGGAGGTCTAGACTTTTGAACTGATGCTGAAGTACCAAGCACTTTGTTGGCATGACTAGAAATGCTCTTAGATAACCCAGAAGAAAGCCTAGCACTCAATGGTTTATCATCTTCAGAGTCCTCAGCTTCATCATTAGGTCCAGATTTTGGTTCAACAGCTTGCTTTGGCTCATTAGGAACAATCTTGGATTGTTGATTAACATTTTTTGCCTGATTACCCGCAGAGGCTGATGGCCTTGAGTTTGGTGCAGGAGATATCCTGCTTGATGAAGGTGATGCTTTTGGACTAGTGAAAGGTGAAACTGCCGGAGAAGCCTTAGAAGAGGTGCCTGCCTTAACTTTCTGAGCACTAGAGTTCTGGCCATTAGGAGAACGTACATCAGAAACTTGCCGCCCTGATCGTCCATCCTGCTTCTGAGATGATGAATTTGACTGATTCTGCTTTGATGTGGTACTACGTTTGAAAACTAAGGGCATATCATCATCATCATCATCAACTTCCGCCATCAACTTTGTTTTGGAAAAAGCCTCAACAGCCATGATCGTACTTTATGCTATACTATCATACAATGTTCACCTTACCTGTAAACAACTTTTCATAATTACAAGGAAAAATAGGTTTAAATGCAATAAAAAGAAGAAGAGCAAAGGACGTCTAGAGAACAAATATTGAAGTACATCGGCATAACAAAGTTGAAACATAAAGCCAAAAGGGAAAAAACATGGCAAGAAAACATAAATCTAGTTCTTTTTTGGATGACAGCAGTGTCCTAGCCTGCTTGCGGGCAGCTGAATATTCCACCAGCACCTTCTATATCTCACTAGCACACCTTGTGCTTTTTGTCTCTGATGGGATTTGAACCTAACACCTCATAAATCTCTGCCTACTTCATTGACAACTAGTCTACTACTAGGCCACACCCTTGGATGCAAAAAAACATATATCTAGTTTCTATCCCTCACAGTTTAGAACAGTTGTACTATAGGAATATTATGATCTTTTTTGACAATGCAATGCAATTCTAATCTCTTGGTACTTATCCACAAAGACTCACTGCTCATATTTTGTCTCTGAAGGGTCTGTCTCTCCCTATCAGGTTATCTCACAAACAGAAAAACGGAGGGGGTCTGTTCCCCCTCTTCGTTCAATATTATACTGAATCAAACATAAAATTCACGCAGCAAGCGAAATGAAAATGTTTCATGTGGAACATATACTAAATTTTCAGTCTGCTTCCTTCTATTCCAACACATACTATAAACTCCCAAATCTAGAAGCAACTATTTTTTATGACTGTGATGTCCATGCCAGCTTGCATGCATCTCGGTTATTCTACTGGGTAACTCTTACCTACCAGGAGTCCCAGCACCACAAGTACCGCGCAACTTTGCCCACCGAAACTTAGGCTGTGAAGAAATCATCTAGTGTTTTTGCCTTCGTAGAAGCAAATTAAAGTGGGATTATACTGGGTTGTTGTTGTTGTAGAAGCAAATTAAACATTAGTAGAACCCGTAATGTATGCATCTAAGCAAGCAGCATCCTGGTAACTGTCAACTCGAAAAATACAAATACGCATAAATATTATCTTTTGTACTAACTTTCTTTTTCTTTTTTTAAATCTCCTTTATCAAATGAAAATGTAACAGAAACTGATAAGTAATACTCAAATCCATATTGGAATGTAACAGAAACTGATAAGTAATACTCAAATCCATATTGGCGACCATCACAGCTCAAGAAGCAGTATCGTAAGGTAAACAAATTAAGTTTATAAATTAACTAGTGAAGAATATAAAAGAGGTATATAACAAATCGGAACTTTAGCTTTTATTAAGCAGTGGGGAGCTAGGAGATAAATCATTACAACCAATTCACAACTCTTATTTCTCATTTTTACCTTAATAATTACAGGAAAAAAGGGGAATTAGGGTTTTTGTTTCACGAAAGACAATTGGAGAAATATATATGAGGAGAGAGAAAGGGGATGTGTAACGTACAGAGATGAATTTGGCCGGAGAAAGAGATCCCGAGGAGGACAAAGGAGGAGATGGAGGTGAGGAAGAGGAAGAGTGGTGGTCATTCAATGGAATTTGGCCGAAGAAATCGACGACTCAATTTCAATCCGTCTTAGCAGGCCAATCGGAATTTGGGTCCGAAATTCGACCGCCATTCTCCATTGCACGTCCCACCAAACGGCTAGGTTGGATTTGGGCTTGTCTAACCTAGAATGCTATTGGGCTTGGAGTCATGTGGGTCTCACTCCTTTTATTTAAATGGGCCCTCATTTTTGTTTATTTTAAGTCATAAAAATAAATTTTTTGCAAACAAATTTTCGACCAAAAAATAAGAAAGAATATTTTTTAAGTTTTTCAAAAAAATATATATGTTCGTTGGCATAACTAGATTTCATTCAATTTAGCTTATGTAATAATCGTACCTAGAACGTGTAGAGTTTCTCTCTCAATCATGTGTACAAGTAGAGCATTGATCTCCGCATTGTCATTGCATGGCACGATAATACGTTGTCGTTTAAATGAATTTGAATTGCTCACTAAGCTGAGGGGCCTTATTCATAGACAGGAATGAATAGGGTACTGAAGAAGACTAATTTCATTCTCTATTTTTATGCGTGTGTTTTTGGTTATAGGAGGGGAGGGGTCTGGAGATGGAGGATCGAAGAGGAGCAACGGCGCTCTCTTCTTCAATGGGGGAGGTAATGGGTCAAATGGGTATTGGGTCTTTGGGCTGGGGCGGTAGAAAATTGTTTGGGCTGAGGGCTGGACCGAATTAAACATCAAAAGTGGCCCAAACTCGAATTTAAAAACTGTCTTTAATTAACCTTTTTTATTCCTTTTCTTTTTCTTTTCCTTTAATTTAAAATTCTAAACTAATCTAAATTGTAAAGTTAAGCTAATTATCTAATTATAAAAATTACTAAACACCACTTAATTCTAAATTAAAAGAGAAAAAATCAATAAACTTAAAAATGTAAAAATGAGCTATTTTTTGTGATTTTCAAATTTCTATAAAACAAATAATTACTGATTAATTCTAAAAATGTAAAAACAAATCCTAAATGCAATGCATGATATTTTTGGTATTTTTCATGATTTAAATAAAAATTAAACATGCACAAAAATGCGAATAGTTAGGAAAATTCTACAAAAATTCCGAAAATGGCAAAAAACTTTTTTTTTTATGGGATTTTATAGGAATATTTCCTATAGGGCAAAAATCACGTGCTCACAGCATAACAGGTAAATCAGCTAGCATGTCAGAATTGTTTCACCAGCCACAAAAACATGTATAAATACGACGAGTTGTGATACTTCATGGTTTACCTTCATCTCCGCAGATATAGAAGGATGATAAATGACACTCTTACAGATGAAAATTATGTATGGCAGTTGATGACAATCTAGACTCAAAATTTTACCAGTGGAATTTTAACTCAGCAGGATAAATAGAAAGGCTTTGCCTTACAGAGTAATGGCAATCTGTTTCAGATGACTAGATATATAGAGATAGAAATAATATAGTGGTCTCTACACTAAACTTGGGTGTATGGTTCAAAACAGATGGAATCCATTAGTATGGCAACGCCTTTTGTAGCTGAGACTTAACTATAGACAACTTTGTTGCCACCAGAACCTGGAACCAGATCAAGTGGAGATATGCTACTTGAGGCCATGGGGATGTTACATAGTCTGTACATTTCCCTGAGACTGAGTGTGAGATTTGGCTGCCCCTTCTTTCCATCCTTTTTGACGCGCCCTCATCTCCCACGTAGCAGTCAGTTTCTTTAGTGCCAATAAAGCTACCTCAGTTTTTCCCTTGCCTCTTCACATGTCTTCATTCCAGAATTGCACTTGTCTGCCTCTTTCATATATTGGGATGTCAACTTTTTTGCTTCAAGACGTGCCATGTCAGCCTTCCGCTGATTTTCCAAGGCCTCAGCTTCTCACAATTTAAGTTCCTCTGACAACAAGTCAGCAAAGTTCTTTTCTGTGTCTTCACCAACATCTGGATCACACTTAGCACAATCTGCAAAACATTGAAATAAGAACGGAAATCCAAGATTTTAGATCTCAAGTCACAAAATATAAATTTCAATCCTCAAAAAGTAGAGTTAATGGTTACTAGAATGAAAAAACAAAAATATAGGAGGTTTGTTGTTAAAGTGAAAGAGCAAAAATATAGGAGGTTTGCTGTTAAAGCGAAGAAATTCAAATCTTTTTGATAGGTTGGAAAGAAAATTCACATTTACTCTGGGATATTTTGAACATATTCAGCTTATTAAGATGTCAATCACTTGCAGAGTTGCAGTCTTGCAATCATCAAGAGATTTGCACAATGCCAACGCATTACAGAATCGAATAAATCATGGCATAAGTCCTCAAACTCAACCATCACATTTGAGATGTTTGTTTGTCATGTGCAACAAACTAAATGTGTTTGTTTACAACAACGATGCTCAAAATGTCCTTTCACAAAATGGAAAAATTTCACCTACCAAGTACTAAAAGTCTCATGTCTCTAGTCATAAGATATCATCTACCTTTTTCTTTACAAGGTAAATAATTTTATTAATGTGAGAAAAAGTCTGATATAAAGTTGCATGCTATAGAACCTACACAATTGCATGGTTCTCAGCAAATGGCACCCAAGAGTGTGCCCTACTGGTCAATGAAATGGACGCAAAAGTTGAGACCAAGATTCATGTCTCACCAGAGACAAAAAGCACTATTGTGATTTCTTTCCATCTGCCTAAGCCCAGTGGATAAGTTACTTGGTACCATTGCTGATGGGAAAGAGCAAGTACTCAGTGGAATAGTCAAGATGTGGCTTGGACACCACCATAATAAATAAATAGTTCTATGTCACTCAAGCTTCTATTCAGACATGATCTTCACAGTGCACCAAAAGCTAAGTAAGACTAACAGACTATTTTTCAAATGTACAAGTTATCATCTATTTAAAAAAACAAAAAAAGGAAAATGTTACACAGAGGAGATGAATCTGAACATAAACTCATACAAACTATTTCTCTTTCTTGTCCGTATAAAGAAAATTAAACAAAAATCTCACATTTATAAAGAAGATAACCGCTACAAGTCTTCCCAAATGATTTCAAAATTTAAATTAATCACCAGTTCATGTTTTATTCATTTAGACTTCAACAAACACGAGATGACTCATTTACTGTCCCAAAATATGTGTGCTCTTGTCTTAGTAGCCAAAGTAAATTTCACATTGAGGGAAAGAACAGAGAAACTGAGGAGAAAAGATAGAGAGTGAAGAAGGAAGGCATGTCTGAAAACTCTTTGAAGTTGTTATCAGGCTAGTGAGGGGAATGGTCATGAAATTTCTAGGAGGAAAACTTGTACTAAATTTTATGATCTATTGAGTTCTTGTAACTTTATATCCATCAACTGCCATTTTCATGTTAAATGCAGTTGTTCCAACTCCCAATCAAGGGATCCTTTAACAGTCAAAAACAATGTCAGGTCATTCAAGAGAAAACCAAGGGTTATATCAACACATATGTTTTTAAGGTCAAAGCTAACATTTTCATGTGTCACATAAAACGTTCTAATCAAGTAATCGTTCAACATCTCAACAGATGCAGGCAAAGAGAACATAAGGGTTTACTTAATTAGTCGAAGACTGATTACTAACGACATACAGCACAAAACTGATTAGAAAACATCACTAATATATCATCAGTAGGTCCCTTCACATCAAGGTACTTATGGAGTCTACCAACTTTTGAGGGAGAAAGCATTTGACAACACCAACCTAGAACGGTTTGATAACCTTTAGGTTCAAAGCTGAAATACTACAGCTTAATTCCTAGAATGGTAAAATCATGAAAAGGTATCAATGATCTCAATGTTAAGAAAGGTAAGTGCCATCAGAGAACAGCTAGAAGAAGAAAATAATGACTCGATGAAAACACTAAGCATGCAGTAGATTATATAATAAATAATATCTTAATCAAAGAAAATCAACTAACTACATATCTCATGATACTAACCTGTCAAAGAAACATTGCTCAAACCTGCAAGACAAACAAAGTAAGATGTCAATTCAAGCAATTTCTGACAAACAAATGTCCTCATGTAACCAGATACTCTAAACAAGCCTCACAAAAAGACAGGGTATCCAGATCATAGGGAATGACAATTCCAACAGTACATGACTAGTTAACCATATTAGCCTTGACTTCAAGATAGCAAACTTCTCTGTAACGGTCTCGTTTGTTCTAATAGTTTTTGGCTGCTATAGTGAAGTATTTTTATAGAGGATATATATGATAACATAACATAAAAATAAGTTTCGAGAAAAACTTGGCTTTTATAGTGTGATTGTTATATAGAGGTCTGACTATAGTATGTTTATTCATTCTTCAATGTTAATAATAAAATGCCCTTTCTCCCAAAATCCAACTACATATATCAACAAACAGGACGATTTGGGGAATATTTTAATTTAGGTTAACACATTCATGAATCAAAGGCATAAAAATATTGCTAAGAACTATAAAAACAAAGCCTGATAATCATTGAGCCAATATGAAATTCCCTAATTTGGCCCAAGATTGGAAGTTGAAAACTATAATTTTGAATCAATGGAGATATTTTAGCAGGATTTTGATTCCATATCTGCAGCTATCAAAATATAGAAAGCAAGACAGTGGCAACGAATGGAGTTATGCTTCATTTAGAAAGCAGATCAAAACAAACTTTTGAGATCTTTCAATCAAATGACCAGATTCACAAGTGGGTCTTTAACAAAATGGCCAGATTCACAAAATGGGTCTTTAAGTAAGTGAATGAGAAGATTAACAAAATGGGTCTTTAAATAACCATATTCACAAAATGTAAAAATTCTTCTTAGTTAAGGGCAAGATATAAAGAGCAGATCAGGGGCAAATGTGAGTATCTGGAGGAATGAAAAAGAAGGGTTCAGAATTGCAATCACAATTACAAGGAGGGCAAGTAGTAACTGAAGAAGAAGAAGCAGCTATGCCTTCCATTAAGTGCCAATACAAAGGTGGACCTAAAATATAGGCTGCTAAGCTTATTGCCATTAAACCCAATACTGTTTTCAACATCTTCGGACTACATGCTGATCGATTCAACGCCATTGGTCCTCCTCTGTATTTGCCTTATGAGTGGGGATTTTTTTTTGAGTGTACAGATTGTTAGTAGTAGAGACCAATAGCAGGAGATGAATGAGAGTGTGGAATGGAGATCAGCTATTTCTCTCTCTTCTGCTTTTTCAACAGGCATGACGCCTTTGTACATACACAGCCTCGCTCACGGTCTTGCACAACTTGCTCAAGATAGCTAAGAGAATGGAAGAAAAAATGCAATAGAATTGTTAAAGAAAGGGAACTTGAATTGTTTGATTGATGAATTACAAATGAGTGGCCCCCTTTATATACTAGTCCGTATGGGCTAGTGTATAAATATTAATTATTATACAAGTCATTGATATTTACAAGATAAGGGCTTTATCTAAAATTCTCTACAAGCCTAGAAGATTTCAAGTATTTTCCTAGCAAATCCATAAGGATCTAGGTTCTTCCTAAGGAAATGTCCATACTTCTCTAGAATCTTCTCACAAATGTTATTCTTCTTCTTATGTAAGCTTCCACATGGTATTAATATATGTCAAATGGCGTCTATGTGTCATGATGACATGGCGGGTCATCACACTCTCCCCCAGCCAATATTGCGACGACCGCGGCGCAATGCTGCTGCATAAACTCTCGGATCTTATCTTTGAATTGCCACAAGTTTTCATATCGTTCCCACGTGGCCTCCTCCGGTGATTGCCCTTTCTAATGGACGAGGAACATAGCGGTGGCTTTTTGCCCTTGTTTTCGCCTGGCCTGGTAATCTATGATAACTTTAATCTCCCAATCATGCGAGGCGGTGATAGTCATAGGCGCTCGACTTGATTGACCCCTACTCGGATCATCCTTATCTTCATGATATGGCTTAAGCATGCTAGCATGGAAGACAGGGTAAATCTTAAGATATGATGGCATGTCAAGCTTGTATGAGATCTTGCCTACCTTGGCGACGATCTTAAATGGCCCTCGTACTTGCGAATCAGCTTCTGATGCATACCCCGTAGTGCTTTGAACTGTCTTGGGTTAAACTTGACCATGACCATGTCCCCAACTCTATAGTCTGTGGGACGCCGCTTACGGTCCGCAAACTTCTTCATCTTCTTAGCTGCCTTGTCCAAGTAGAACTTAACAGTGTCGAGCTGCTCCTCTCATCCTTTGGTCGTATGATAAGCCCCCAAACTCTTTCTATCGAACGTGGCTGGTAATGAATGTGGAGTTTGTGGTTGTTGGGATGTGGCTAACTCAAATGGTGTACGCCCCGTGGACTCACTCCGCTGCAAGTTATACGAGAATTGGGCGATATCTAGGAGCCTTGCCCAATCTTTTTTATGCGCGCTTACATAATGCCTCAAGTAGCATTCTAGTAAAGCATTGACCCGTTCCATTTGTCCATCTGTCTGTGGGTGAAAACTAGTGGAAAAGTGCAGTTCCGTGCCAAGTATGTCTAATAACTCTCTCCAAAAGTTTCTAGTAAAACGGGGGTCTCGATCACTGATGATATGCCTTAGTAAGCCCCAATACTTCACCACGTTCTTAAAGAATAGCTTGGCGGCTTCCTTGGCAGTGCAACCTGGTGAGGAGGGCATGAAGGTGGCATATTTGGAAAATCTATCCACGACCACCATAATAGTACCATAACCGTCGGACTTCGGTAGGCAAGTGATAAAGTCCATAGTCACGCTCTCCCATGGACGCTCTACAACTGGTAGTGGCTCCAAAAGTCCTCCAGGTTGTTGTTGTTCAACCTTGTCCTATTGACAGACAAGACAAGTCTGCACATAGCACTCTATGTCATCTCGCATGCGTGGCCAATAGTAGACCGATTCAACCAAGGCCCTAGTGCGACGTTGGCCTGGATGACCAGCCCACATTGTGTCATGACTCTCCCTTATAATCCGCCGTCTAATGTCTCCAAACTTAGGGACGTAGACCCGCCGACCTGTGGTAAGTAGTAGGCCGTCTTCGACCCAAAAACGTCTCGTATTACCCTGGTTGGCTAACTCGATAAGTTGTTTGGCTGCTGGATCATGTTGCATGCCTTCTTTTATAGCCTCACGAATGTCCCATCTTGTTGAAGTGATTGCAGCAAGCTCGGCTTTCCGGCTCAAGGCATCAGCTACAACGTTACTTTTTCTCGGCTTGTACTCCAGCACATATCAAACTCGGCTAAGAAATCCTGCCACCTAGCCTGTTTTGGCGTGAGCTTCTTCTGCATCTGAAAGTAGCTAGTAGCCACATTGTCGGTCTTAACCACGAACCTTGACTCGAGCAAATAATGTCACCATGTACGAAGGCAATGCACAATGGCAGTCATTTCCTTCTCTTGCACCGTGTAACGCTGCTCCGTCTCATTTAACTTCTGGCTCTCAAATGCTATGGGATGCTTATCCTGCATCAGGACACCCCCAATGGCGAAGTCTGAGGCATCTGTGTGCACCTCAAATGTCTTGGCAAAGTCAGGTAACGCCAAGACTGGCTCCTCTGTTACAGTTGCCTTAAGTCATTCAAGCGCCTCTTGACAATGCTCCGTCCAAACCCATGGCTTGTTCTTCTTTAGTAACTCAGTCAATGATGCGGCCTTTGCTGAGTATCCACTGATGAACCGACGATAGTAGTTAACAAATCCAAGAAAGGAGCTCAACTCAGTTACCTTTATGGGTGCCTCCCACTCTTGGAAAGCATGTACATTAGCCTCGTCTATGCGTAGCTCGCCATTGCTAATGACATGGCCCAAGAAGTGCACCTTTGATTGTGCAAACTCACACTTCTCTCTCTTGATGTATAGCTCGTCCTCCCGTAAGACTTGTAAAACCTTCCTTAAGTGCTTCATGTGTTCCTCCAAGGTGTTGTTGTAGATGACTATGTCATCTAGGTAGACTACCACGAACTAATCAAGGTAGGGATGAAAAATCTTGTTCATAAGGGTGCAAAATGTGGCCAGTGCATTGTTTAAGCCGAATGGCATTACCAACCACTCAAAGGCTCCATATCTCTTCACACATACTGTCTTTGGATTATCCTCTTCCGCAATGCGAACCTGGTAGTAGCCCTTTCGAAGATCCAACTTGATAAAGTACTTGGCTTGCCCAAGTCTATCGAACAAGTCAGCAATGAGCGGGATCAGGTACTTATTCTTCACCGTGACCCTATTAAGTGCTCGGTAGTCTATGCACAAATGCAACTATCCATCCTTCTTCTTTTGGAACAATACTGGTGCGCCAAAAGGTGCCTTTGATGGGCGAATGTGACCAACATCTAGCCACTCTTTCAATTGTTTCCTGAGCTCCTCTAGCTCGGGCGGTACCATACGATATGGGGAAAATGCGGGTGGCTTAGACGCTGGTGTCACACCTCCTTTTTCCGCACCCGAGAGGGCGCAAGGGAGTTTTTCCAATTAAAGGACAATCGGAACGGGATTAGTTTATTTATTTCAGAGTCGCCACTTGGGAGATTTAGGGTGTCCCAAGTCACCAATTTTAATCCCGAATCGAGGAAAATAATGACTCTATATTACAGTCTGCGTACCAGAAATCCGGATAAGGAATTCTGTTAACCCGGGAGAAGGTGTTAGGCATTCCCGAGTTCCGTGGTTCTAGCACGGTCGCTCAACTGTTATATTCGGCTTATTTATCTGATTTTTAATACAATTATGAACCTATGTGCCAATTTTATCTTTTATCCGCTTTTATCGTTCACCGTTATTTTTATAGGACTTGCAACGTCGTGAAAACATATCTCGAACCACGCTACATCAATGCACCCGTGGTTATTGATATATCTCGACTCGGCTGAGATTTGGATTTGGGTCACATAAATGTGCACCCGAATTAAGAAAAATAAATTATTTAAGACGCGCCTAAAGCAACTAACGTATGGTTGTTTTGGGGAGGGCCGTAACATTCGCTAAATGACCTATCCCGAATTCTAAGTGTTTTAATATATATACAGTTGGAGGGCCCCGTGGCTGTGTACATTTTTCATTTTTTGACGAGGCTCGTCTCGTTCTACTTTTAAAAGGAATTAGCGACGTCATGGATATGCCTCTCGGATCACGTCACAATCAATGTACCCGTGATTAGAAATACATTTCGAATCCGTCGAGATTTGGATTTGGGTCACATAAATGTGCACCCGAGTTTTTAAGAAGGCAAGGCTTATTAAAGCGCATCCTAAAGAGACTAACGTATTGTTATTTTAGGAGGGTTGTGAGATTTGCTAAACAACCCGTCCCGGAAACTAAATGCTTCAATAATATACATTTAACAAGGGCCCCGCATCTGCGTGTTTTGTTTATTTTCGTCGAGGCTCATCTCGTTCTTATTTTTTTTAAAGGATATCCTATAGCAACTACGTTTCTTGTCGTGTTCGTCTCTATCAATCGAGAACAGTAGATAGTCCTAATTAATTATATGCTTGCAAGTTGTTTGTGATGTAATTAGGAAATGCTTCAAAATCAGGACCGAAGTTGCGTGCACAGTCGGCCAAACGAATAATCATGGGCCCAAATCCAGCCCACGCGCGGTTGGCCAGACCTGGGCCACTGCTCGTTCGATGCGGGCCTGTCTAGTCTGTCTTCGACCTGGGCTCGACCCTTGTGAGGTTGAGGCCGTGAACTCGTTCTGGGTTCTATTGGCGTGGTATAAAGGGATCGCCTATTAAAGGGAAAGAAATTAACTAGTAGGGGATAGTTTTCATGCTTGGCCTACATTAAAGAATATACTACACAGTTAAACTAAGTCTAAGATACAACCTATTATATTGGGAATATTTCCACCTAACAACATACATATATAAACTAACATTCAACTAATCCACATTGATATATACTGGGCATACAGGCTACTTCCATTGTCAAAACAGAAATGAAAATCATTATACAGTACATGATGTCTAATGTAACAATTTATGTATAAAAGTCACTCTTCAGGTCTTTTCTTTTGTATTCATGCTCAACTTTCCAATTACATTTGACAGAGTATTAGTCATGTACCTGGTATAGAGAGACAAAAGAAGAAGGAAATGATCAGCTGGGCAGTATGCAGTAAATACAGCAGCAACACAGACACGCAGCAACAACACAGCAATAACCAACTAGACCAAGTGTTTTCCACAGCCACAGATAACCAACAATATCTCCCAGAATACAAGGACTAACAGATAGTCGAAACCAAGCCAGCAATCCCAGGAAAGAATAATGAAACAACAGCAATAACTGAGTGTTCAATGCAGCAAAACCACCAGTTCAACAACCCCAAACAGCTCAGTCAATGCAAACAATAGAACTTGGCCAAGACAGCTTGACCAATATGCACTCTTATACAACTTTCAGGCAGTGTTTGGTTACAATGTTTATTGGAAACTGCCTTATACTTTTCAGTTTTCTTTAAGCTCACTAGACCTCTCTTTAGACTAAGAGTTCCAGCCTCAAGACTAAAATTCCAACCTTTCGTTTTCTCCTTTTCTGAAGACTAAAAATTCACCTTTAAGTTATCAAATGGCCTATTTATAAGCCAAATGACTCAGTGCAGCTAGGCTGCCCTTTTTGCTGCAACTTGCAGCCTGCCCATACCCCTTTTAGCCCCATGCCTCAGCATCTTCTGGTGTCAGCCCCCCTTTATTCCCCACGCCTGGTTTTTGTTTAATCCAGAATTATGGGCTCATTTGTTTACTCATTTTAAGCCCCATACCCTTGTGTCTTGTTCCCCATTGGTATTAGTTTAATCCTAAATTAGTACCCTATTTGTCAGCCCATTTATACTAATCTTTTTTTGTCTTTTTCAACACCCCAGAATGCCCTTGTTATCCCTGGATTATTACTGCCTTGCCTATTGCAGCATCAGGGCATTTTGGGCTTTGAACATTCGATCTCAGAACTGCCCCGACCTGGCCTTTAATTGTTTACAATGTAGTTACAAACTACCATTCATGGGTAATGCCCCTATTCCAAATCACAATACAGGCTCATTAGTGATGCGACATTATTAGCTCATTCGATTCATTAGTTATAGAAAACTAATCGACGACATTTATCGAGTCGACTATACTAATTATAGCAGGTAATAATCGATCGCTCACATAAACAATACATTTAGGGACCTAAAGGGCATCGGACAATTTTTGTTCAATTACTGGGGCCTATATGAGTCAACTTATCTGACGATTAAACTAATCGACGATCATGTTTACTCACAGAGTACATTCAGAGTCATACACAGAATACAATCGACCAAATAAAAAGGCCTTTACAGGGAAGAAAGAAATCCGGATAAAAATAACAGAAATAACAAACAAACACAACGAAACATGCTGACCACTTAATCAAAACTAACACAAAAGAAAGGAAAAACTTACCGAAAATGTTTAAATCAAACAGACCCAAACTTGATTCAACGTCGACCTTCTGAGGCCGAACAAACTTTTAATCAGGGTGTTCTCACACGAGAACACCTTGATTAAGGTCTATTAGACCTCAAACCCATGTCAAAACTGGCCGGGTTCCCCAGGTGCATGTGTTTCAAAAGTCTGGATTTCCAGATCTGGATTTTTGGGAGTTGTGGGTAGATTCGGACCAAACCAAGTTTGGTTTGGTCACGAGGAAGGTCAGGGGAGTGTCTGGTATGAAGATGGGATGATTTGGCATGGATCCGGGTTCGGCTCAAATCTTCAAACGAAGATTCGAGACGAACGGAAGTGATTCGAGGCTCGTGGTTAGTGGATTCGTGTTCAGGACAGTGAGGTGGTCCTAGGGTGTTCAGGAGGTGGCCACCGGCGTCCATGCCGCCGGCTTTAATGGCAAGGGAGACGAGGGCGGCTAGGGTTTCTAATGGGAGGTCTGGGTTTGAACTTGGGGACGAAGGGGTGGGGTGTTGGTATAGGGGGCGTGGGTGTAAGGGAAGGTTTATATACGGAGTAGGGGATTGGATCTGAGCCGTTAGATCAAATGATCTCAACGGCTTGGATCTGATGGTGAGAAATGAGACGGGGTCGTTTGGTAGTTAAACGAGGTCGTTTGGTTTAAGTGAGGGGTTGGGTCGGATTGGTTATTGGGTCGGGTTTGAACACGGGTTGTTGAAAAAGGTCCTGAGCCGTTGGATTGGCCTGGACGGACGGCTCAGATCGAACGCCCTATACGGCGTCGTTTTGGGGGCGTGCCTGGGCAGGCCTGGTTTGGACTGGGTCTTGCCTTGGCTTTGGGCCTCATTTTGGGGCCCAATCCGATTTTCCCTTTTCTTCTCTTCTTCTTCTTTTTTTTTTCTCTTTTTCAAATCAACAAATTAAACTAAAAATTCCTAAAAATTGTAAAAATTAAAATAAACTTACACACATATTGGTTAGCACCTATAACAATTTAACATAAAATAAAAATAAAAATGGTTAACTCACAGCTGAGAATGAACGATGCACACATACACACATTTTTTGAATTTTCTTTTAACGACAGGCCCTTTTTTGTATTTTTGTTTGATAATGACTAGATGCAAAACGGACAGACTCACAAACGATTAACAAAACATGTCACGGAAAGACCGAAAAATTGTACAGCGAAGCCCTTTGCCGCTATTTTTATTTTCTTTTGGAGCAATTGTCCGTGAAGCAAAAATCACGTGCTTACAGCTGCCCCTCTTTGCACGAAGACACGAAGGGTTTTTGCGCAAAGATAAAGCGAGCGATTTTTGCCCGTCCGAATACTCCGTGTGAAGCATTTTTTGAAAATGATTTGACCGAACCTTTGCTTCAGAGGTTTCCTACATATCCTGGGCTGAAACAGGAATCAGGTCAATGTAGTTCGGGAAATTTTGGTAGCTGGGACTACCGTGCGACTGTAGTGTTTGCTGTTGTTGTGCGCTGTTGTATGCTGCTGTAGGATGCTACTGCTCAACCGATCCCCCTATTACATTGCTCTAAAAGGAAAACAAGAAGCTAAGCTAAACTGAGGATCCTGAGATCTCATCCATCTTCAACTTGTTCTTGCTGCCTTGCTTTCTTGTCGGCTAACGTTTTCCTCTGACGCCTTTATTTTGTGAACTTGGAGATGATGCTGGTCCTTCACCTTTTCTGACTGTCAGTTCTCATCACTTTGCTTGATTTGCTGGGGATACAGCTTTCTTCTTTAAATCTTCCAATGGTTTCTTCAGCGGTATGGCTTTTCATCAGAATTGTTATACTAGGCATGCTACAACGTTCCCAAACTGTTCCTTTTTCCTTTTGAATGGCGCGCTTGCCTCTGCAGTTGTCTGCTTCTTGGTGCTGGGATTTCATTGTTTCCCGTTTGGGGATCTCTGTTGTACCCTTCCGTCTTCAGGTGGGGCGACTGATTCCAAAATCTAGAGCTGAATGTATTCCCGTATTATACTGGTGGGCGACCTAGAACTTAAGAGTATTCCCGCATTATACTGGTGGGCGACCTAGAACTTAAAAGTATTCCCGCATTATACTGGTGGGCGACCTAGAACTTAAAAGTATTCCCGCATTATACTGGTGGGCGACCTAGAACTTAAAAGTATTCCCGCATTATACTGGTGGGCGACCTAGAACTTAAAAGTATTCCCGCATTATACTGGTGGGCGACCTAGAACTTAAAAGTATTCCCGCATTATACTGGTGGGCGACCTAGAACTTAAATGTATTCCCGCATTATACTGGTGGGCGACCTAGAACTTAAAAGTATTCCCGCATTATACTGGTGGGCGACCTAGAACTTAAAAGTATTCCCGCATTATACTGGTGGGCGACCTAGAACTTAAAAGTATTCCCGCATTATACTGGTGGGCGACCTAGAACTTAAAAGTATTCCCGCATTATACTGGTGGGCGACCTAGAACTTAAAAGTATTCCCGCATTATACTGGTGGGCGACCTAGAACTTAAAAGTATTCCCGCATTATACTGGTGGGCGACCTAGAACTTAAAAGTATTCCCGCATTATACTGGTGGGCGACCTAGAACTTAAAAGTATTCCCGCATTATACTGGTGGGCGACCTAGAACTTAAAAGTATTCCCGCATTATACTGGTGGGCGACCTAGAACTTAAAAGTATTCCCGCATTATACTGGTGGGCGACCTAGAACTTAAAAGTATTCCCGCATTATACTGGTGGGCGACCTAGAACTTAAAAGTATTCCCGCATTACACTGGTGGGCGACCTAGAACTTAAAAGTATTCCCGCATTATACTGGTGGGCGACCTAGAACTTAAAAGTATTCCCGCATTATACTGGTGGGCGACCTAGAACTTAAAAGTATTCCCGCATTATACTGGTGGGCGACCTAGAACTTAAAAGTATTCCCGCATTATACTGGTGGGCGACCTAGAACTTAAAAGTATTCCCGCATTATACTGGTGGGCGACCTAGAACTTAAAAGTATTCCCGCATTATACTGGTGGGCGACCTAGGACTTAAAAGTATTCCCGCATTATACTGGTGGGCGACCTAGAACTTAAAAGTATTCCCGCATTATACTGGTGGGCGACCTAGAACTTAAAAGTATTCCCGCATTATACTGGTGGGCGACCTAGAACTTAAAAGTATTCCCGCATTATACTGGTGGGCGACCTAGAACTTAAAAGTATTCCCGCATTATACTGGTGGGCGACCTAGAACTTAAAAGTATTCCCGCATTATACTGGTGGGCGACCTAGAACTTAAAAGTATTCCCGCATTATACTGGTGGGCGACCTAGAACTTAAATGTATTCCCGCATTATACTGGTGGGCGACTTAGAACTTAAAAGTATTCCCGCATTATACTGGTGGGCGACCTAGAACTTAAAAGTATTCCCGCATTATACTGGTGGGCGACCTAGAACTTAAATGTATTCCCGCATTATACTGGTGGGTGACCTAGAACTTAAAAGTATTCCCGCATTATACTGGTGGGCGACCTAGAACTTAAAAGTATTCCCGCATTATACTGGTGGGCGACCTAGAACTTAAAAGTATTCCCGCATTATACTGGTGGGCGACCTAGAACTTAAATGTATTCCCGCATTATACTGGTGGGTGACCTAGAACTTAAAAGTATTCCCGCATTATACTGGTGGGCGACCTAGAACTTAAATGTATTCCCGCATTATACTGGTGGGCGACCTAGAACTTAAAAGTATTCCCGCATTATACTGGTGGGTGACCTAGAACTTAAAAGTATTCCCGCATTATACTGGTGGGCGACCTAGAACTTAAATGTATTCCCGCATTATACTGGTGGGCGACCTAGAACTTAAAAGTATTCCCGCATTATACTGGTGGGTGACCTAGAACTTAAAAGTATTCCCGCATTATACTGGTGGGCGACCTAGGACTTAAAAGTATTCCCGCATTATACTGGTGGGCGACCTAGAACTTAAATGTATTAAAATTGCTTCCTCGTTCTTCCGAGAAAATTTTCGACAACCGGCAGAAAATTTTCTGCCCCGGTCTTGGTGACTCCCTTGGCGTTGCTGTTCTCGTCAATCCTTTGCTTTCCTGCAGCAGACAGAAGGATTTAATTAGTTTTTATCGTGGTGGTAGAGGGTGCCTTTCTGGCGGATGGTCTTCCTTTCTTCCCCTTTTCTTGCTCTTTGTCCCCATAATTGGTTGGCGGGCAAAGTTGCCTGTTGGGGGTCTCTCGCCTGCTGGGGATCGGTTTTCAATTTATCCCCTTTTCTTCTTTCTCTTTAAACACATGATGTGGGGGTCTGCTTCTAACTCCCGAAACCACTCCCTTTTGGAGCTTACTTCTTCCAAAATTTCCGGGCACAATCCCTGCATTGCCTGGGACCGGCCTTTACGACTGTTTGTATCATCCGGCATTTGGATGAATTCTCCTTTGGTTTCTGGTAGTAAGCTTTGAAAAATCCTTTCAAGACACATTTTAGGAAAAGAAATAAAGATATGGAAAAAAGAAAAACTTTCTGAACCAATATTTTTGTGGGAGGAGACAATCCAAAGAACTTATCTGGAGGACACAATTGGTCCCCGTGATCATGACGTGCACCATAGATTCCCGACCCAGTCTATTTGTATCAATCAATTTGTCCGACGGTCTGACTTGCTGGGGATGATAAATGGATGTTCATCTTGTTGCAAATGTGGTAGCTTCGCTGATCTGTCTCGTCGCCTCATAGTGCCCTTCGAGGGGTTTTCACTAATGAGACTCTCTCTTTTCTCTCATCTCCCGGCGCCTTATGGTGCCTGTGAAGGTTTTCACCAATAAGACTCTCTCATTTTATATCCCTCATCTTACATCGCCTCTCGGTGCCTGCGAAGGTTTTCACTGATGAGACTCTCTCATTTTATTTCTTTCGAGGAATCGGGGTGTTGTAGATACGACCCTCTTTTCTGGAGATTCCTTTGACTAATCAATTCGTTCCCAATCTTACGATCCTCTTCTTTGCTGGGGCTTGGTGTATTATTCTCGGCCTTATTTTCCGGATTTGGCATCTCTCGAACATTGATCGGGAGGTCTTTTGGATGTTGACGTTGGTTTTGGTGTGGGATTGAAGAAAGGCTACAAAAATGAAAACAATTTGAAGGGTGATGTGCTACAACTTTTGGAATCTAACCTTTGTTGGAACTTAAAACATAACCTCTGCCCCAGTTTTCTTGCTTGGGGAATTTTATTTTTTATGCTTATGTTGAGTTACGTGCGTTACGCACATTGTGCTATATTGTGCACACTATGTACATTATGCATCCTATATTTGCTATGATGCATACTATGACCGAGCCGTGAGGCGCCTACGTATCCTCTTTGAGGAATCAGGTCAAACGTAGTTCCCACGGTTTTATATTCCTTGATTTTTCTTTTCTTTCTTTTCATTTTCTTTTCCGTTTCTTTTTCTTTTTCTTTTCTTTTCCTTTCTTTTCTTTTTTTTTTTTTTTTTATATCTTTCCCATTAGTGATTCCAAAAGAGGGGTATTGAAAGAATTTGCTCAAGGCTCAAAGGGGAAAGCGAAGGTTAAAAGTGTTTGGATAGAAGAAAGAATTGCCTCCGTCATCTCATTATTCAACAAATGCCAAATACAAACAAATAAACCAAAATTGCTATAATTTAAAGAAATTACGCATAATATCTCTTGACTGCATCTGAATTGATAGCCATGTCGACACATCCACCTTCGACATCTGTCAAACACAAGGCACCATTGGCCAAGACTCTGGTCACAATATAAGGCCCTTGCCAATTTGGGGCGAATTTGCCTTTCGCCTCGACCTGATGTGGGAGGATCTTCTTCAATACCTGCTGCCCTACTTCAAACTTCCTGGGGCGCACCTTTTTATTATACGTTCTTGCCATTCTCTTCTGGTACAGCTGACCATGGCACACTGCTGCCAATCTTTTCTCATCTATCAGGCTCAACTGTTCCAATCGAGCTTTGACCCATTCATCATCATCAATCCCGGCTTCAGCGACAATTCGGAGGGACGGAATTTCGACCTCCGCTGGTATCACGGCCTCAGTCCCATACACCAACAAATAAGGAGTTGTGCCTATGGAAGTCCGGACGGTAGTGCGGTAGCCCAACAAAGCAAAGGGCAATTTCTCGTGCCACTGTCTGGACCCTTCCACCATTTTTCGCAGTATCTTCTTGATATTCTTATTGGCTGCTTCGACTGCTCCATTTGCCTTAGGACGATATGGGGTGGAATTGCGGTGTGTAATCTTGAATTGTTGGCATACCTCTCTCATCAAGCTGCTATTAAGATTCGCACCGTTATCCGTGATGATCACTTTTGGGATCCCAAATCTGCAGATGATATGGGAGTGAATAAAGTCCACCACTGCCTTCTTGGTTACCGACTTGAAGGTTTTAGCCTCAACCCATTTGGTGAAGTAATCAATGGTCACTAGAATGAACCTGTGACCGTTGGATGCTGCTGGCTCGATGGGCCCGATGACATCCATGCCCCAGGCCACAAACGGCCAAGGTGCTGACATCGTATGTAACTCTGTTGGCGGAGAATGAATCAAATCTCCATGTATCTGGCACTGATGGCATTTCCTCACAAAAGTGATACAGTCGCGTTCCATGGTGAGCCAATAACACCCTGTTCGAAGGATCTTTCTTGCCAATACATATCCGCTCATGTGTGGTCCGCAAACTCCCGCATGTACCTCTTCCATAACCGTCATTGCTTGACTGGCATCTACGCATCTCAACAATCCCAAATCCGGGGTTCTTTTGTACAACACTCCTCCACTGAGGAAGAAACCATTCGACAAACGCCGAAGGGCTCTTTTTGGTCTCCCGAGGCATGTTCTGGATATATCCCCATTCTGAGGTATTCCTTGATATCATGAAACCAGGGTTCGCCATCTGCTTCTTCTTCTATGGTATTGCAGTAGGCGTGCTGATCACGGACTTGGATATGCAGAGGATCAACATACATTTTGTCAGGGTGGTGCAGCATTGATGCTAAGGTGGCTAAGGCATCTGCAACCTCATTGTGAACTCTCGGGATGTGTTTGAACTTCACCGATCGAAATTGCTTGCTCAGATCATGCAAGCATTGTCGGTATGGTATGAGCTTTAGATCTCGTGTTTCCCATTCCCCCTGAATTTGATGTACCAAGAGGTCCGAGTCTCCCAAGACCAAGACGTCTTGGACATCCATGTCAGCAGCCAAGCGCAGACCCAGAATGCAAGCCTCATATTCGGCCATATTGTTAGTGCAGTAGAAGCGCAGTTGGGCCGTAACAGGATAATGCCGTCCTGTTTCAGAAATGAGTACTGCCCCTATTCCAACCCCTTTTGCGTTTGCAGCTCCATCGAAGAAAAGCTTCCAACCTGATTCCTCGGGTAATTCCAACTCATTCGTATGCATCACCTCTTCGTCAGGAAAATACGTTCTTAAGGGCTCGTATTTTTCATCAACGGGATTTTCTGCCAAATGGTCTGCCAGTGCCTGGGCTTTCATGGCCGTCCTTGTCACGTAGATGATATCAAATTCTGTGAGCAGAATTTGCCATTTTGCCAACCTCCCCGTGGGCATAGGTTTCTGAAAGATATACTTCAATGGGTCCAAGCGGGATATGAGATAAGTAGTATATGAAGACAGGTAGTGCTTCAACTTCTGAGCTACCCAAGTCAGGGCGCAGCATGTTTTCTCGAGTTGAGTGTACTTGACCTCATGCACTGTGAATTTCTTGCTAAGATAGTAGATGGCCTGCTCCTTCCTCCCTGTGTCATCATGTTGCCCCAGTACACAACCAAATGAATTTTCCAAGACCGTCAGGTAAAGGATTAGGGGTTTCCCGGGCTTAGGCGGGACCAATACGGGTGGATTAGACAGATACCCTTTGATTTGGTCGAAAGCCTCCTGGCACTCTGCCGTCCAACCTACTGCAGCATCCTTTCTCAGTAGCCGAAATATGGGCTCACAAGTTGCTGTGAGTTGAGCGATGAACCTGCTGATATAATTGAGTCTACCCAGCAAGCTCATTACCTCTGTTTTGTTCCTTGGCGGTGGTAAATCTCGGATGGATTCAATTTTGGATGGGTCCAACTCAATCCCCCGTCGACTGACGATGAATCCTAGCAACTTCCCTGATGGAACCCCGAATGCGCATTTGGCCGGGTTAAGCTTGATATCATACCTCCGGAGTCTTTGGAAAAATCTCCTTAGGTCTGCTACATGGTCCTCCTGACGCCAAGATTTGATGATCACATCATCGACGTACACCTCAATTTCCTTGTGTATCATGTCATGAAACACCGCAGTCATTGCTCGCATGTATGTTGCCCCGGCGTTCTTTAACCCGAACGGCATTACCCGATAGCAGTAGGTTCCCCATGGCGTAATAAACGCTGTCTTCTCAGCATCCTCTTCGTCCATTAGGATCTGATGATAACCCGCATAGCAATCCACAAAGGATCCGATCTCGCGCCCAGCGCAATTATCGATCAGGATATGAATGTTGGGTAACGGGAAATTGTCCTTGGGACTTGCTTTGTTGAGATTGCGGTAGTCGACGCACACCCTGATTTTTCCATCCTTCTTTGGGACTGGTACCACATTGGCCAGCCACTCGGGATACCGAGTGACCCGAATGACCTTAGATTGTAATTGCTTAATCACCTCTTCTTTGATCTTTACACTCATTTCTGTTTTAAATTTCCTTAGTTTTTGCTTGACCGGAGGGTATGCCGGGTCAGTGGGCAATTTGTGAACCACTAAATCGGTGCTCAATCCAGGCATATCATCATATGACCATGCAAAAACATCTTTGAATTCCCTGAGAGTTTCGATCAATTCTGCTTTGACATTCGGCTCAATGTGGATGCTAATTTTGGTCTCTTGGATGTTATCAGCGTTTCCTAGGTTCACAGCCTCAGTGTCATTTAGGTTAGGCTTGGGTTTCTCTTCAAATTGGCATAGTTCTCGATTTATTTCTTCGAAGGCTTCCCTTTCGTCACATTCGGATTCATTATCACAAACGACCTCTTGCATCATTGAGTCAGATTCAGATTGATTTATTAGACTAGGTCGAAGATCCGTTGTGCATGCCATGTCATTAGGACCAGTAAAAAGAGAACTGTTCAGAAAGAAAACAAAACCAGAAATTAAAATGGGACAAAAGAAAAGAACTTTATTAAATTTGCAGGATAAAAAGGGTTCACACTTTTACAAAACGAAAGTAAAATTGGGATTACACCCTTGGATAATCCGATCAAACAAACAAACAAACAAAACATTAATCAAAGCCTACTACCAAGACTCCCCTCGGACAGGGAGAGGAGTAATCGTCCAATTGTTGGTCTTGGCCTCAGGCCCCACAAATTGTATCTCTGCCCTGCTGGAACCCTCTCCAGCTTCCACCATACTGACATCTGCGAATAGTCTCTCAAAACTCTGATTCAGGTCTTCATTTACACCGATCAAAGGTCCTCGAATCTTTGGGATCGCTGACCCCTTGGCACTTGCTTTAACAAAAGACCTTGAGAGGCGTGGCACTGGTTTAGGCAGAAACCAGACCTTCTTCTTCATTCTTCGCGCCTCCTTCCTGTCTGCTGCGGTTGGTTTGAACCCCAACCCGAAGGTTTCCAGATTCTTAGGAAGGGAAACAGGTTGGACTATCCCTTGAAGTTCAACTCCCAGGCCTTTTCCCGGCACAAATCCGTTACCCAGCATCTCCGATACCATCATGACTGTTGCGGCAGCTACCCTAGGGTGCGGGATGATTTCTCCTTCAGAGATTTTGTTGGCCGACCCTGTATCGAGAATCTGGTAGACCCAAGGACCCTTGTCATCACTGGTCTCTATGAAAGGCACAATGATTCCGCCCATGGTGTATGTTGTATCCTCACCGTGCAACACGACCTCTTGTCTTTCCCACTCGAACTTCACTGTCTGATGTAGGGTGGAAGGCACCGCTTTAGCTGCGTGAATCCAGGGTCGTCCTAACAGCAAGTTGTAAGATACCGTGGCGTCCAATACCTGGAATTCCATGGTAAACAGGACCGGGCCAATGGTTAGTTCAAGTACAACATCCCCCACAGTGGCTGTTCCGTTTCCGTCAAACCCTCGGACACAGATGCTATTCTCCCGGATTCTTCCACGGTCAATCTTTAACTGGTCCAGGGTGGACAATGGACAAATATTGGCGCTTGAGCCGTTATCCACCAATACTCGGGTTACCACCGAGTCTTCACATTTGACAGCTAGGTATAGAGCTTTGTTATGCTCCGTACCTTCCACCGGCAGGTCATCATCTGAGAATGTCACTCTGTTCACCTCGAAAATCTTGCTAGCAATGGTTTCCAGGTGGTTTACAGAAATCTCACTGGGTACATGAGCCTCGTTCAATATCTTTAACAGGGCCCGACGATGTTCCTCGGAATGGAGGAGTAATGACAATAGTGAGATCTGGGCAGGTGTTTTTCTCAGCTGCTCAACCACAGAATAGTCTTGTACTTTCATCTTCCTCAGGAAGTCTTCAGCCTCTTCTTCTGACACTGGCTTCTTGGTTGCCACTGGGTTGGTTTTTCTTAACTCCGCCGGAGCAAAACATCGACCTGATCGAGTCAAACCTTGCGCTTCACAACTGACTTCTTCCACCTGTTTTCCTTGGTACGTTACCACTGCTTTTTCATATTTCCAGGGCACAGCCCTGCTGTCAAGCACAGGCAGTTGGACCACCGGCTTTATGGTCACCCGTTCTCTACATACCCCTTTCAACATGACTGCCGGTGTGGGCAGGATCCCTGGTATTACCAATTTGCTTGGCTCGGGTTTGCTTGTTATGACGGACGGGTTCTTCCCCCATATTACTACCGGCTTGACACCTTCTCCCTGCGACTGTACATTTGTTCCTCCCCTGGTTAAGACTTCTTTTGGGGCAGCTTGGATCATCATCACTGTTTGTGAGGGTTTTCTTAATTCACCTCCCTCACACACCAACTCAATCATGTGAGCTTCGTGGTGCGCTGGCAGCGGGTTTTGGTTGATGTTAGGAGCCTCCGGTGTCTGGACCTCGATCTTATTGGTGTCAATAAGATCCTGTATGGCATGCCTTAACTTCCAACACTTCTCGGTATCGTGCCCGAGCATCCCTGAACAGTATTCACAACTGATTGAACGGTCCAAATTCTGAGGCGGGGGATTTGGTTCCCGAGTATGGACGGGACTAACCAAACCCAATTGTCGCAGCTTGTGGAACACAGCGGTGTAGGTTTCTCCCAGTTCGGTGAAGGTTCTTTGCTTCCGCAACCTGTCATTTCTGGCATCTGGATTTCCCCGGAAACCTGCCCCTGAAGGATTTCTATATGCCCTTGGTGGAGGGTAAGTGTTTTGTGGTGGTGCATATATGTTCTGGGGAGCCGGTGCGCGCCATTGTGGGCGAACCGGGGGCTGAGTGTATATCTGGGCTTGGTGTACGGAACAATGCGGTTCTCGAGGTGGATAGAAATTTTGTGGTGGGTTGTATGGATAGTTTGACCTGTGAGGCCTGGGTTGGTTGTAGTGTGGCCTGCCAGCCCTGGGCCAACTGCCTGCCTCGATCGTGGCAACCTCTTCTTTCTTTCTTCTTAGCGCACCTCCCGTGCCGCTTTGAATAGCCTGGGTTGTGGCCTTAAGTGCCGAATAGTTTAAGATCTTGTCCGACCTCAAACCTTCTTCTATCATGACCCCTATTTTGACCACCTCGTTGAAAGATTTTCCAACCGTTGTCACCAAGTGACCAAAGTAGGTTGGATCCAATGTCTGCAAAAAGTAGTCTACCATCTCTCCCTCTCTCATGGGAGGATCGACCCTAGCTGCTTGTTCTCTCCAGCGGAACCCGAACTCGCGAAAACTTTCCCCGGGTTTCTTCCCAGTTCTCAATAACGTGAGACGGTCTGGGACTATCTCCAGATTGTATTGGAAATGACCTGCAAAAGCCTGCGCCAGGTCATCCCACGTGTACCACCTGCTGAAATCCTGCCTGGTATACCATTCCAGTGCAGATCCGCTCAGACTTTGGCCGAAATAAGCTATCAACAGCTCATCCTTGCCTCCTGCCCCTCTCATTTTGCTACAGAATCCCCGTAAATGTGTCATGGGATCACCGTGCCCTTCATATAAATCAAACTTGGGCATCTTGAACCCAGCCGGGAGTTGGACATCTGGGAAAGGGCACAGATCTTTGTATGCCACGCTGACTTGATTGCCCAGCCCGTGTAAGTTCCTGAAGGATTGCTCCAGGCTTTTGAACTTTCTCAACACTTCATCCTGTTCAGGGGCCTTAACCGGCTTCTCAACCTCTGCCGGGACTTCCAAATGGGGATTGTAAGCCTGTGGTTCGGGTGCATGGAATGTAGGTTCAGGGGGATAGAATTGTGTATCGTGAGCCTGAAACAATGGCTCACTGGTCGTTCGTTGCAAAGGGGCCGATGCAGGTCCCACAAAAATGGGAATATTGGGTGTTGGGAGAGGTTGATGGGGTGGTGGAGCTTGGGAATCATGAGGGCTTCTTTCTTGATGATAGAGGGGATTTGGGCGGCTTGTGGAGGGGCCAGAGTGAGGGTATTCCGGCATGTGTCCCAGTGTCTCAGGGCTCTTTTGTGTTTTGGCCAGGGCTAGCTGCATTGCATGCATCTCTAGTCCCATCCTTTCAATCTTTTCCATTGCCTCTTTTAGCAACTGGCTCATCGGCCTTTCTTCCTCATTACTATTCTCTGAAGTAGTCATGCTTGTTGCTACCGGTCCTTTGGATCTGGTTTGGTATGAATGTGTTGCCAGAATTCTTTAACAACTAACTGTCTGGTTATCAGACAACAACAAACTTTGTTAGTGTTAGAGCTTAACAGATTTGATCATAACACATAGAGGATGCAATGCACCTAGGCAGTTAACCGTTTCTACATGCTTTGCTTCAAACCACATGCGTCATCCCGGTTTGTTCATTCGTCTCTTTTTAGAGTATTCTGCGAAACCCCGCGTCTTATTTTATTTACATTTTCTTTTCTTTATTTATTAAAAGCGGTCGAATCTTATGGGGATTGCCTACGTATCACGTCCCCGCGTGAATCAGACCAGGCGTAGTTCTGCCTTAAAGTAAAAACACACAATTTTTGTGAAATCATTGAATTCATTCTCAAAGTTTTGCTATTACAAATTACATCAAGCAAGGAATAGCAATAGTACAAACTCGACGGTTTCAAACTCGGTTTAACGAAAAAGAAAACAACATATGGAAAAACAACCAAAGCCAAATAAACAGGACTTGACCAAAACTAATTCTCCAATTTAAGGGGCCGTGAGGCATCATCCGGCCTTTTTGCGGCTCTAGGTGTAAGGTCTCTTTGCAAGCTCTTCAATTCGTTCATAATCCGGCGGACGCAACCCATGATGGAAACAAGGAGGGTCTTCCGAGGTGTTCGCTCATATGCCAAGCATTTCATGTAGATGTAATGCCCTATTTCATCAATCCTTCCCCGGATGTTGTCCCTTTCTGTGAACAAATGCCTTATCTGTTGGTTCTTCAATCCCAGTGTTTGCGCATTGTTGGCAAGCTGATCCTGGAACATCTCCATTTGCCTTTCCATTCTGGTCATTGCATCGTAATATTGCCTTCTGTCGTCTTGGGCATTTCGTGTTTGCTTGAGGATCCTTTCTCGAAGAGAGGCATTCGTTTCCCTTAATGTCCCGATGCTCAGTTCATACTCCCTTATGACTTGTTGCAGGCGCTGCCTCCGAGCCATCGCACCCTTTGCCCACTTGGTTCGCAATTTTGCAGTGCTGGCCCTGGCTTTTTCCAAATCTTCCTGGCATTCCGCAACCTGATCTTTTAACCCTGCTATCAATCTTTTATCTGCCTGGCTTCTTAGCTGGCTATTAGCCTCTTTTTTCATTCTCCGGATCTGAGCTTTGAGGATCTCGCCTTCTCTGATTAACTGGTTCTTTTCTCCCTTGTGGGCAGCAGACTGTAATTGGCACTCAAACTTCATATCCTGGATTTGTTGCTTCAGTTTGCCTGCTTTGACAAGATATTCTTGCTCTTTGGCCAACCAGTCCCACTGTTCTTGTGAAGATTTGGCAAATTCTTGCAGGTGAGGTCTTTTGGTCGGTCTTCCAGGTGATGTCTCCCTTTTGTACCAGGCTTGATACCCGGGCGAAACTTCCCCTTTTGCCCGATTCATTACACAAGTATTTGCTTCTAAGTATTGACATTGGCTCCAAATTTGACGAACCCTTGCTTCAGGAAACTGGCCGTCGGGACTGATCTCGATTACCTGGATGCTCAGATCCTCGTCTTTCGGCACTATCTGATACCTCCCAAGTTGCCTTAAAACCCGATGCGGCGCGTATGGTTGAATGCTCTTAAGTCCCATTAAAAGAAAATGGGGCCTGGCTGCTGGCATGTATATGACTTCGTCGATCGGTAACCATCCTAGCGCCCACTGTATTTGACTGGCGTTGAGGGTTTGGAAATATGAGGTCCATGCTACAACTCCTTCTGGTAGGTAGGTTTCATCAACTCTGGTATAGAACTCCTCTATGCAGGTCTTTCCAGCGGATCCATGGCTCAGAAACTGGGCTCGGTGACATAGGTGTTCGATCATCCACATTTGCAACAACAAATTGCAACCCTCGAAAAAGCTTCCTCCGGCTTTGCAAGAAGTGAGTGCCCGGAATATATCAGATACTATCATGGGCGCCAACGTACTATCACTCTGTGTGAGCAACGTACTGACGACCCCTGCTATCTTTATGTCAATATTCCCATCTTTTCTTGGGAATATTAGTAGTCCTAAGAAAGTTATCATGAAAGCAATTCGTCTATGTTCTTCCCACTTCTGGCGATTACCTTTGCTGCACAACTGGTTTTCTGGCTTGTCGAATCCTCCTATGTGACCATATCTTTGATATATGAAACTCGTGCTGCAAAAACCTTTTGCCAAGTCAGGGTTATGAACTGTTCTGACTATCTTTAAGGAGTCCAGGAACCGGTGTACTGCTACAGCTCTTGGAGCAATCAGATATTTGTGCCTCAAAGGAGTCTCAGTGCTGCCGATATACCCTGCTATTTCTTCTAAAGTTGGGGTAAGTTCGAAATCTGAGAAGCGGAAGACATTGTGCGCAGGATCCCAGTGGGGGACTAGTGCCCTTATGATATCTCCTCGTGGCCTGATATCCAACAAACTCGTGAGGCCTTTCAGATACTTCTTGATTTCGTCATGCCCCTCTTTGCCCAAATCATTCCACCAGAGCCGCAATTGGAGGGGAATTTTATTCATGATTGAAAAGGGTTCATTCGGAATCGTGCTCATTCTGCACATTTATTAACAAGATTTTAACAAACGACACTTATCCTGCTAAAAACAAAAATATATGCGATTTTTTGTGAATTTTGAATTTTCATATATATATATATATAAAACTTTCTAAAGAAGTCAATAACGGAAAATATTTTGGATTTTTTTTTTTTTTTTTTTTTCGAAAAACTGGGAGCCTGAAAGGACTTTTCTAGACCTTTAACAAGATAAATACTTTTGCCATAAATAAAGATATATACATTTTGAAATAAAGCAAAACTTTTGAATTTTTCATATATATATATATATATATACATATATTTGTAACAAATAATAAAAGTAAAGACCACACAAGACTTTCTTTTTTATTATAAAAAAAAATTTTAAAATAAGATTTTTTTTTATTTTTATGACAAGACAACTCTATATTTCTATTGATATATTTTTTATTATGAAAGGCAGAACAACGACTTTTCAAAATTTTGGCAGAGTTTTGACAGTATTTGTTTTTTTTTTCAACAATAAACAATCAATTCCTAACCGTTATTTCCCTTTTTTTCACAATATTCCAAATATTCAAACACCGGTCAGCATGCGGGCATGAGACAAATAAATGCACGGAAAACAGTGGGATGCACCAGAATGGTCTTTTCATATCAGGTTGCTAGTCCTAGACGGACCCAACCCCTGTGTTGAGTCCCCTAAGTCATATGCAACGTGATGCAAATAAGCGTTCCTACTAGGGATCCGGCATGAAGTCACGTTATTCTATGTTCAAAACCTGGGTCGGTGTTCTAGACAGTGTACCCGAGCGGACAACTCGAGTTGAGGAAGGAGCTCCTTTCCGGGAACCAAAAGGCCAGCCGGCTTAGAAACTTTCCGAACCTCTTTTATTTAGGGTATGACACTAACAGAATAAGGAGTCTCAACCAGTGAGCACATCCCCGGAGGTGAGAAGAGAAAGGTTTCGGCACAGTTTATATACAGTTCAAATAATATCAAAGCGGTAACAGCAACATTTAGCATATTAGTCTCAAAAACATGTAATAATCAGATAATAAATAAAGCCAAATAATAACAATTATTCTAAGCTCGACTTCTTAACCCTGAACCATTGGTTCTGGGTTTTACGGTCCCCAGCAGAGTCGCCAGAGCTGTCACACCTCCTTTTTCCGCACCCGAGAGGGCGCAAGGGAGTTTTTCCAATTAAAGGACAATCGGAACGGGATTAGTTTATTTATTTCAGAGTCGCCACTTGGGAGATTTAGGGTGTCCCAAGTCACCAATTTTAATCCCGAATCGAGGAAAATAATGACTCTATATTACAGTCTGCGTACCAGAAATCCGGATAAGGAATTCTGTTAACCCGGGAGAAGGTGTTAGGCATTCCCGAGTTCCGTGGTTCTAGCACGGTCGCTCAACTGTTATATTCGGCTTATTTATCTGATTTTTAATACAATTATGAACCTATGTGCCAATTTTATCTTTTATCCGCTTTTATCGTTCACCGTTATTTTTATAGGACTTGCAACGTCGTGAAAACATATCTCGAACCACGCTACATCAATGCACCCGTGGTTATTGATATATCTCGACTCGGCTGAGATTTGGATTTGGGTCACATAAATGTGCACCCGAATTAAGAAAAATAAATTATTTAAGACGCGCCTAAAGCAACTAACGTATGGTTGTTTTGGGGAGGGCCGTAACATTCGCTAAATGACCTATCCCGAATTCTAAGTGTTTTAATATATATACAGTTGGAGGGCCCCGTGGCTGTGTACATTTTTCATTTTTTGACGAGGCTCGTCTCGTTCTACTTTTAAAAGGAATTAGCGACGTCATGGATATGCCTCTCGGATCACGTCACAATCAATGTACCCGTGATTAGAAATACATTTCGAATCCGTCGAGATTTGGATTTGGGTCACATAAATGTGCACCCGAGTTTTTAAGAAGGCAAGGCTTATTAAAGCGCATCCTAAAGAGACTAACGTATTGTTATTTTAGGAGGGTTGTGAGATTTGCTAAACAACCCGTCCCGGAAACTAAATGCTTCAATAATATACATTTAACAAGGGCCCCGCATCTGCGTGTTTTGTTTATTTTCGTCGAGGCTCATCTCGTTCTTATTTTTTTTAAAGGATATCCTATAGCAACTACGTTTCTTGTCGTGTTCGTCTCTATCAATCGAGAACAGTAGATAGTCCTAATTAATTATATGCTTGCAAGTTGTTTGTGATGTAATTAGGAAATGCTTCAAAATCAGGACCGAAGTTGCGTGCACAGTCGGCCAAACGAATAATCATGGGCCCAAATCCAGCCCACGCGCGGTTGGCCAGACCTGGGCCACTGCTCGTTCGATGCGGGCCTGTCTAGTCTGTCTTCGACCTGGGCTCGACCCTTGTGAGGTTGAGGCCGTGAACTCGTTCTGGGTTCTATTGGCGTGGTATAAAGGGATCGCCTATTAAAGGGAAAGAAATTAACTAGTAGGGGATAGTTTTCATGCTTGGCCTACATTAAAGAATATACTACACAGTTAAACTAAGTCTAAGATACAACCTATTATATTGGGAATATTTCCACCTAACAACATACATATATAAACTAACATTCAACTAATCCACATTGATATATACTGGGCATACAGGCTACTTCCATTGTCAAAACAGAAATGAAAATCATTATACAGTACATGATGTCTAATGTAACAATTTATGTATAAAAGTCACTCTTCAGGTCTTTTCTTTTGTATTCATGCTCAACTTTCCAATTACATTTGACAGAGTATTAGTCATGTACCTGGTATAGAGAGACAAAAGAAGAAGGAAATGATCAGCTGGGCAGTATGCAGT
The DNA here is from genome assembly GCF_000715075.1 of Nicotiana tabacum. Lineage (NCBI taxonomy): Eukaryota > Viridiplantae > Streptophyta > Magnoliopsida > Solanales > Solanaceae > Nicotiana > Nicotiana tabacum. Next base: position 155,757,406 of record NC_134090.1, on the reverse strand, counting down.
AAATACAGCAGCAACACAGACACGCAGCAACAACACAGCAATAACCAACTAGACCAAGTGTTTTCCACAGCCACAGATAACCAACAATATCTCCCAGAATACAAGGACTAACAGATAGTCGAAACCAAGCCAGCAATCCCAGGAAAGAATAATGAAACAACAGCAATAACTGAGTGTTCAATGCAGCAAAACCACCAGTTCAACAACCCCAAACAGCTCAGTCAATGCAAACAATAGAACTTGGCCAAGACAGCTTGACCAATATGCACTCTTATACAACTTTCAGGCAGTGTTTGGTTACAATGTTTATTGGAAACTGCCTTATACTTTTCAGTTTTCTTTAAGCTCACTAGACCTCTCTTTAGACTAAGAGTTCCAGCCTCAAGACTAAAATTCCAACCTTTCGTTTTCTCCTTTTCTGAAGACTAAAAATTCACCTTTAAGTTATCAAATGGCCTATTTATAAGCCAAATGACTCAGTGCAGCTAGGCTGCCCTTTTTGCTGCAACTTGCAGCCTGCCCATACCCCTTTTAGCCCCATGCCTCAGCATCTTCTGGTGTCAGCCCCCCTTTATTCCCCACGCCTGGTTTTTGTTTAATCCAGAATTATGGGCTCATTTGTTTACTCATTTTAAGCCCCATACCCTTGTGTCTTGTTCCCCATTGGTATTAGTTTAATCCTAAATTAGTACCCTATTTGTCAGCCCATTTATACTAATCTTTTTTTGTCTTTTTCAACACCCCAGAATGCCCTTGTTATCCCTGGATTATTACTGCCTTGCCTATTGCAGCATCAGGGCATTTTGGGCTTTGAACATTCGATCTCAGAACTGCCCCGACCTGGCCTTTAATTGTTTACAATGTAGTTACAAACTACCATTCATGGGTAATGCCCCTATTCCAAATCACAATACAGGCTCATTAGTGATGCGACATTATTAGCTCATTCGATTCATTAGTTATAGAAAACTAATCGACGACATTTATCGAGTCGACTATACTAATTATAGCAGGTAATAATCGATCGCTCACATAAACAATACATTTAGGGACCTAAAGGGCATCGGACAATTTTTGTTCAATTACTGGGGCCTATATGAGTCAACTTATCTGACGATTAAACTAATCGACGATCATGTTTACTCACAGAGTACATTCAGAGTCATACACAGAATACAATCGACCAAATAAAAAGGCCTTTACAGGGAAGAAAGAAATCCGGATAAAAATAACAGAAATAACAAACAAACACAACGAAACATGCTGACCACTTAATCAAAACTAACACAAAAGAAAGGAAAAACTTACCGAAAATGTTTAAATCAAACAGACCCAAACTTGATTCAACGTCGACCTTCTGAGGCCGAACAAACTTTTAATCAGGGTGTTCTCACACGAGAACACCTTGATTAAGGTCTATTAGACCTCAAACCCATGTCAAAACTGGCCGGGTTCCCCAGGTGCATGTGTTTCAAAAGTCTGGATTTCCAGATCTGGATTTTTGGGAGTTGTGGGTAGATTCGGACCAAACCAAGTTTGGTTTGGTCACGAGGAAGGTCAGGGGAGTGTCTGGTATGAAGATGGGATGATTTGGCATGGATCCGGGTTCGGCTCAAATCTTCAAACGAAGATTCGAGACGAACGGAAGTGATTCGAGGCTCGTGGTTAGTGGATTCGTGTTCAGGACAGTGAGGTGGTCCTAGGGTGTTCAGGAGGTGGCCACCGGCGTCCATGCCGCCGGCTTTAATGGCAAGGGAGACGAGGGCGGCTAGGGTTTCTAATGGGAGGTCTGGGTTTGAACTTGGGGACGAAGGGGTGGGGTGTTGGTATAGGGGGCGTGGGTGTAAGGGAAGGTTTATATACGGAGTAGGGGATTGGATCTGAGCCGTTAGATCAAATGATCTCAACGGCTTGGATCTGATGGTGAGAAATGAGACGGGGTCGTTTGGTAGTTAAACGAGGTCGTTTGGTTTAAGTGAGGGGTTGGGTCGGATTGGTTATTGGGTCGGGTTTGAACACGGGTTGTTGAAAAAGGTCCTGAGCCGTTGGATTGGCCTGGACGGACGGCTCAGATCGAACGCCCTATACGGCGTCGTTTTGGGGGCGTGCCTGGGCAGGCCTGGTTTGGACTGGGTCTTGCCTTGGCTTTGGGCCTCATTTTGGGGCCCAATCCGATTTTCCCTTTTCTTCTCTTCTTCTTTTTTTTTTCTCTTTTTCAAATCAACAAATTAAACTAAAAATTCCTAAAAATTGTAAAAATTAAAATAAACTTACACACATATTGGTTAGCACCTATAACAATTTAACATAAAATAAAAATAAAAATGGTTAACTCACAGCTGAGAATGAACGATGCACACATACACACATTTTTTGAATTTTCTTTTAACGACAGGCCCTTTTTTGTATTTTTGTTTGATAATGACTAGATGCAAAACGGACAGACTCACAAACGATTAACAAAACATGTCACGGAAAGACCGAAAAATTGTACAGCGAAGCCCTTTGCCGCTATTTTTATTTTCTTTTGGAGCAATTGTCCGTGAAGCAAAAATCACGTGCTTACAGCTGGCTCCAACTCAATCTTGTGATCCACCTCTCGCCTAGGAGGCAGGTGCTTAGGCAACTCCTCGGGCATGACATCTTTGTTTTCCTCAAGCAACTTCTCTATGCAAGGTGGCAGTGTCTCTTGAAAACTCTTGTCTTCCTCTAGACTTGCAATGGTTGCCACAAATGTCGGCTCCCCCTTCTTGATCTCCTTGACAACCTACATAGCTGGGAGTTGTGCTTGGACCTGTCCATGTGGCATAGTCACTGTAGGTACCATGCAAGCTCATTCTCGCTCCATAACCAAGAGACGTTAGAGGTAGGGGTCGATCAAAGTATGACAATGTCTAAAGAACTCCTGCCCCAGTATGATGTCAAAGATGTGAGTACATGATTTTTGTTTATGCGACAATTACTTCAAAAGAAATCGAAAAATAAAACAAATGGTTTTGTTGTACAATTTTTGGAATTTACGTGGCATTTTTGGTAGTTATTTATAGTTTTGTTTGTGATTGTTTAGTTTTGTCAAATAAAAATACAAAAAATATATGTCGCGTGTAAGTTTAGGATATCATTCTACTATTAGGAATTAATTAAATTATATTTGGTTTTTAAATCAATGAAAATCACAAAAATATTATTTTTGGTTAATTTTGTCATTTTTATTTTTTGGTGTGATTTTGTTTAGTTAATGTTTGATCTTGTGTGAGTCAATTAATGTCTTTTTAGTATAATTATAATTTCACAACTTATTTTAGGATTTTTGGTAGATTAGTATTTAGAAAGGGAATTAGAAGAAGAAAAGAAATGGTTTAAATGTGGACAAATCGGAATTGGGCTGGTTTTTAGACCCAAAATCAGGCCCAAACTCATTGATCCAATCCAGCCCTCCCCAGATACAAAGAAACGACGCCGTTTTGGCACCCTTCATCTAAACCGTTGGTCAAACAGATCCAACGGTCCAGTTCAGGTCCCTCATTAACCCAAATGACGCCGTTTAGGAATGACCAATCGGAGCCGTTCATCCCCTCCAATCCAACGGCTCCCAAGTTTTCCCCAGATACCCGACCCACTGAAACCCGGCTTGTCCCATCCCCAACATGAGACCAAACGACGTCGTTCCTTTAAGTGGAAAGATCAAGGCCGTTGATCATTGATGATCCAACGGCCAAGATCGAACCACCCATCCCATATATAAACCTCCCCCTCTCACCCCACGCCCTAAGCCAGACCCCCCTCCCTTGAGTCGTCTCCCTCATTGAACCCAAACCCTTAGAACCCTAGCGCCTCCCCCTTTCCCCTCACCGTAAACCCGACGGCAACAACGTCGGTGACCCCCAGACTAGCACCCCTAGTATACCTCGACCCCCTGAATACGGATCTACTAACCATAGGTCTCGAATCTTCCCCCACCATCTCGAATCTTCGTTTGAAAATTCGAGCCAAACCCTAACCTGTGCCAAACCACCCCAAATCCATACCAGGTATCCCCCTGACCTCCCTCGTGCTTGGTTTGGTCCGAATCTAACTAGAAAACCCCAAGTCCCAAATCAGGCCCAAGAACCCTAGAAATCCGGAATTTGAAGTTTTGTCCAATTAAACGAGAAGGTTGGGGTCTAATAGACCTTAATCGAAGTGTTCTCAGTTGAGAACACTTCGATTAAAGTCCGTTCAACTCCCAAAAGAGGTTTGATTCAAAATTCGAGACAGGGTCAATTCTTTAAGGTATTTCTTTTTCTTTTCCTTGTCAGTTCATGTTGTTTGTTATAATTAAATGTTTGTTCATGTGTCCAAATATTTAGTTGATTTATTTTGTATTTTTTGTTTCAGTTTGGAATGGTACTAATATGACTCGTACTGTTGATTTGTTTACTGAGGCTTTTGAGAATTGATTGCACTGTGTTTAGCCTGTTTAGTTGAATCAAAATCACTTAAGGATTGGTTATAGCTGTTAGTTTTGGTATAGATTTCAGAGTTCAATTCGAATTGATATAGAATTGTTGTCCCTGTTTATCTACTTTTGTGGACAGCATGTGCATTGGAGCCTTTAATGGATTAAAATTAACTTGACAATATGTGTTGTCAGGGCATATTCATGCTGCCCATACTTTGTTTAGTTTAATAAAAGGAAAACCACTTTTAATATTAAAGATAAGGGCTGTCAGGGGGGAATCTCATGGGAAGGATACCTTTCTTTAGTTTGTGAGTAGAAAAACAGAAAAGAGAACATGGGGGAGTTCAGTTTTAAATGGGACACGAACAGGCTGGAAAGGGGGGGATTCCTGGCTATAAAAACAGAAAGTTTCCATTGGTTTGAGAGGAGAGATCAGGAGTTCTAAAGAGTATCAGAAAAGGAGAAAATAGAAGGGGGAGAGCATTGTAGATCAGTTTTGAATCAGTCTAGAGGGGTTCAAAAACAGAAAAGTTTAAGGTTTTGAGAGCTAAAGAGAAAAGCACTGTTTCATTGCCTCTTCTTCTGAGTTTGTTTCCAATTTCTAAACTGAATTTCAATTCCAACATCTCTCAAAATAACAAAAGCATAAGTTTGGAATAGGCAATCTTGTCCATTACTTGTAGTTTGAAGCTATTGGATTCATTTGAACATTAGTAGTGAGATATTCGATTTGTTTTTCTGTTTCGTTTGGGTTCAACTGTAATTGCTGGATTCATTGCTGAGCATATTGGTTTCGATTAATTCCAAGTGTTTCGGGGCCATATTTTGATTTCCTGGGCTTTGGTCGTGTTGCTGTTGGTTTGCTGTTGCTTCTGCCATTTTTGCTGCTGCTGATTTTCTACTTTCTTCTTCTTCTTCTTCTTCTTGTGTTTCAACATCCAGGTACATACTTCGAATCACCTTGATGTAACTTGAATTGAAGTTGAAACGGGATTATGCAGCGAATCTGTACATTTGGATGCTATTTATCGCCTTCAATTTCATAGATGTCAAATGAAGTAGATTCATCTAATATTAGTTCTGTTTTATATTTTGTATGAATATTGGAAACATGACTGTTTAATTGAAACTGTTAGGTGTGTAGATTTCTGTGACAGAAATTTAAATTATGTAGATAGTTTATAAAGGTCATATCCCGTAGTTGTTGATTTGAAAAATAAACATGTTAAACTTTGACGCAAAACTAGTAGGACATTAAGCGAGTAATTTCGCAGAATCGTTAAGTCTGCCGTATTTGAAGTTTGATTCGATGTAGTAAGGCTAAGGTTATGAACTTAATAGGCATGGATTGATTTCGAACAAGGTTTGTCAGAGTTCTTTCAAAGGTAATAGATTTTCAAAGTGTCGATTAAGTTTAACAACTTTCGAATGTGTTGGTAGTCAAGTTTGGTCCGTTTTCAAATAATAAAAAATTAGTTCCAATGGTTCAATTTGTCTAATAATGTGAGGTTTAAATTAGTTAAAGAATAATTAGTTTGTTTTGACGATAGCGTTTGTCAATTCTATATCTTATTTATAATTTCATTTTCTTTTAGTAATGTTCAATTATAGAATAAGGCATGAAACAATTTTCTTTTGAGTAAATTCGATTGCGATTTTGTGTTTAGTATTTTTGTAACCCAATAATTGATAAAAGGCTCAAACTTGCCAAGCTCGTAATTTAATTAGCGTATATTTTTCTTTCTTTCATTTTAGAGACAAACATAATAGAAAATGTAGTCGTTGTAGGTTTATCCTTTCAAAAAATGAGACGAGCCTCGCCAAATAAAAATGCAAATTGCGGGGCCCTCAATAATTGGTCATAATAAAATACTTAGAATTTGGGATGGATTGTTTAGTGAATTTCACTGCCCTCCCCAAAGATAATAACGCATTAGACTCTTTAGGCGCGACTAAATTAAATTACATTCTTAAATTCGGGTGCGCATTTATGTGACCCAAATTCAAATCTCAACGGAGTCGGAATGTATTAACAACCACGGGTGCATTGATTGTGACGTGGGTCGAGATGCATTTTCACAATGTTGCAATTCTATTGAAAATAATAATAAAAGCGGTTTAAACTTAATAAAAGCACACAAGTTATAACATGTATTAAAATAAGATATTTAGCCATTATAACAATTTAAGCGACCGTGCTAGAACCACGGGATTCGGGGGTGCCTAACACCTTCCCTCGGGTTAACAGAATTCCTTACTTAGAATTTCTGGTTCGCAGACTTCATTTGGAAAGTCGAAAAATTTCCTCGATTTGGGATTCAAGATAAACCGGTGACTTGGGACACCAAAAGTCAAACCTTTCCCAAGTGGCGACTCTGAATTAAATAAATAATCTCATTTCGAATATTGTCACTTAAATTGGAAAAACTCCCTCGCGCATTTTACCATTCGGGGCGGGCGCGCAAAAAGGAGGTGTGACAGCTCTGACGACTCTGCTGTGGATTCAACCCAGAACCTCTGGTTCAGGGTTCAAGAATTCGAGCTTAGAATAATTGTTATAATTGGCTTTATTTATTATCTGATTTTATTGCATGTTTGAGCCTAATGTGCTAAATGCTGCTTTTACCGCTTTGATATTATCTGAACTGTTTATAAATTGTGCCGAAACCTTTCTCTTCTTACCGCTGGGGAGAAGCTCGCTGGTCGAGACTCCCTATTCTGTTAGTGTCAATACCTGAAATAAGAAAGAGGCCGGACAAGTTACAAAGCCGGACGATCGCGCGGGTCCCCGGTACGTAGCCCTCTCCTCGACTCGAGTTGTCCGCTCGGGTACACAGTCTAGAACATATACCCAGGTTATAAACCTAGTATAACAAAACCTCATGCCGGATCCCTAGTAGAAACGCTTATTTGCATCATGTTGCATTTGACATAGGGGACTCAACACATGGGTTGGGTCCGTCTAGGACAGGCAACCTGAAATGAAAAGACCATCCTGCTGCATCCCGTTTGTTTTGCACATTTATTTGCTTCAGTTCTGCATGCTGACCGGTTTCTAAATAAAAACTTTTTTTTGCGTAGGGAGATAATTACTTATTTTTGGATAAATAAAACCAATGTCCAAGTAGTGTCAAAATCTCGCCGGAAGTTTCTTAAAAAAAAAGGAAAAAATGAAAACAAAATTTGTCTTTTAGTTTGATTTATTAAAAAAAACATATAAAAAAAAATTCCTTTTAATCACTTTCAAAATCCAAAAAAAAAAGTATTTAATTAAAAGTAAAAAAAAAGAAGGGAAAATTCAAAATTCAAAAAAAATATTGTTTCATTTGTAGTATCTCTTTAAAAGATTTTCGAAATTTCAAAAAAAAAGTGAAAAGAAGTTTAAAATTCAAAATATTTCCTTAGTCTTCGTCTCTTTTCAAAAAAAAAAATAAAAAAAATAAATAATATATATATATATATCTAGAAAATAGTTTTCCTCCTTTTCTTTAAAAGATTTTATTCAAAAAAAAAGGATTTAGTTTGTTTCCCTTATTTCTGATCAGCCCGAACTACGCCGGTTTGATTCTCACAGGGTGCGAGATACGTAGGCAACTCTCATCGGGTCCAACCTCCCCTTTTCAAAATAGCCAAAATGTTTGAATTTTAATTTCGTCATGAATGAGTCGGGTAATGTCGTTTTGTCAAGGATAGCCGAATGTTCCCGAAAGGGACGCCGGAAGGCTGACTTTGCACAAACGGTCATTATTGGTCATTTTTATTTTTTCTGACCAAATTGCCCAACGGCCTCAGGATCCTCGTCCCCGAGGCTCTGTGAGGCCGTGTTCCCCATGTTGTTTCATTACTAAAAAAGAGTCATAAATAAATCAAGTGATTGTTTTTGTCAAAAATAGCCAAATGTTCCCGAAAGGGACGGCGGAAGGCTGATTTTGCATAAACGGCCACTTTCGGTCATCTTTTAGAGTTTTTGATCGGTTGACCCTCACAGCCTTAAAATCTTCATCCCCGAAGTGCTGAAAGGCCGTGTTCGAAAATCGGATCTTCTTTTTAAAAATATAGTCAAAATATTTTTGAGTCAAATCATTTTTGCTTAAAGTCACCTTAATAAATGTGCAGGATGAGCACAATGCAAAATGAACACTTTTCGATAATGACTAAAATCCCTGTCAAGTTACGGCTATGGTAGAATGATCTAGGTGCTGAAGGGTAAGATGAGGTCAAGAAATATCTGAAAGATCTCACGGGTTTTTTGGAAATCCAGCCTCGGGGAAATATCATAAGAGCTTTGGTCACCTACTGGGACCCAGCGCACAATGTTTTCCACTTCTCCGATTTTGAACTCACCCCGACTCTGGAGGAAATGGCTGGGTACATCGGAAATGCTGAACTTCCATTAAGGCAAAAATACCTGGTTGCCCCAAGAGCTGTCACGGTGCATCGATTTCTAGACTCACTAAAAATACCCAGGACAGTCCATAACCCAGATTTGGTCGCCGGTTTTTGTAATCCATGCTTCATATACGACAAGTATGGTCATGTAGGAGGATTCAATAATCCGATTAACAAGCTATGCAGCAAAGGTAGTCGTCAGAAGTGGGATGAGCACAGACGGGTGGCTTTCATGATAGCATTTTTGCGCCTTCTGGTATTTCCAAGGAAGGACGGAAATATTGATCTGAAAATATCCGGGGTCGTCAGTACTTTGCTCACTCAGAATGATAGTACTCTCGCGCCTATGGTGGTATCTGATATCTTTCGAGCTCTCACAGCCTGCAAAGCCGGGGGGAATTTCTTCGAAGGGTGTAACTTGCTGCTACAAATATGGATGACTGAACATCTCTGCCATCGTTCCGAGCTTTTGAGCCATGGTTCCTCGAAGAAAACTTGCATAGAAGAGTTTTACACGAGAACCAAGGAGGTCAGTCTGCCCAAAGGAGTTATGGCATGGACTTCATTCTTTCAAACTCTGCCAGCCAGCCAAATACAGTGGACACTGGGATGGTTGCATGTTGATGAGGTCATGTATATGCCAGCAACTAGAACTCACTTTCTACTGATGGGACTTAAGGGAACTCAACCTTACGCGCCCTGTCGAGTCTTGAGACAACTCGGGAGATGCCAAATGGTGCCACACGAGGGAGATCTTAGTGCTCAAACAATTGAGATTAGCCCTGACGGACAATTTCCTGAAGCAAAAATCCGCCAGATCTGGAATGAATGTCAATATTTGAAAGCGGATACTTGTGTGCAGGATCGGGCCAAAAGTGAAATGGAGCCAGGTTACCTTGCATGGTACAGAAGAGAACTTGAACACGAAAGGCCGGCTAAAAAACCCCACATCCTGAATTTTACCGAGTCGTCACAAAAGCAGTGGGATTGGTTAGCAAAAGAAAGAGGCTATCGTGCTGAAATCAGCAAATTGAAGCAACAAGTTGAAGGTCTAAAATATGAGCACAACGTGCAAGTTGCTACTGATCTGGGAGAAAAGAACAGGTTGACTCAGAAAAACGAGATGCTCAGGGCCCAGATCAAACAGATGAGGATAGACGCTGATAACCAGCAAAGGAGCCGGTCGGATGAATGATTGATAAAAGGTTTAAGGATGGAAATTGGGGAGTGCCGAAGTGAGTCAGAAAATCTTGAAAATACCATAGCAGGACTCGAAGCACACTGGGCAAGAAAGACAGAAAAGCGTAACCGGTACCTGCAGCAGTTGAAAAGGGATCACGAGCAAACCATTGCCAATCTGAATGGAAAGGTGGACAGAGCGTTTGAGCAAACCCGAACCCTTGGAGCTAAAAATAGACATTGCCACAAGCTCTTAGCCCAAATGGAAGTAGAAATTCAGCAGTGGCAAAATCAATGCCTCCAGGATTCTCGGATTATGACAGCCCGTAATGATCAAATAAAGCACCTACTCAAAGAAAAGAGGCAAACCAAGGATAAGATTAAGACCATTGCCCATGCCATCATCAGAAGGTGTCTACGATGTGAAAACATGACCAGCATTACCGTTCTCTCGGCAGTGATGATTTATGTCAAGCAGACCATGCATGAGCTGGAACAACTTGAAAGGGACCTCACACCTAAGACCACGGCAAGGCCGAACGATGCCCCGCGGGCGCCAATTCTCGAAACCTTAATGAATTCATAGGTCGAGTCTGTATTTTCCATCTTAGCATCTTCTGTCCGTTTTTTCGCATCAGGGTGTATTAGTTTGTTGAGTCTGTACTTATTTCAAGGCTTGTTATTTTCCCCTTTTTCAAAAATGTTAGTTTATAATAGATTGTTTCAGTAATAAAATGTGTGCTTCTTTTACACTCGTCTGTTTTGAACTACGTAATGATCTGATTTACGCGGCATCGTGATATGTAGGCAATCCTCATCGGATCCGGTCACATTTTTAAACTGCAAATAATGAAAAATAATAATAATAGGAAATAATAAAATATAAAAAATAATAAATAAAAAAAATACATGATAAATAAAGGGAAGCCTAAAGAGAAGCCGGAATGACGCATGTCTTCATTGCAAACATGTAGAAATTCACTTAACTGTATAGGTGCATCACGCCCCAACGTGAGATTACCTATCTGTTATTTGTTTCAAACTAACCGTTTGCTTGCTGCTAAGTTCCAGGTTTTTAGAAAAGGTGGTTTGGTTTGGTGGAGGTCTGGCCTCACATTCATACTTCACGAGGTCGAAAGGAAGTGTTCAGTTGCCCGTCGTTAAGTCGAGAGGGAGTAGCTACACTTACTTCACCAGATCAAAGGGAAGTACAGAGATGTCTTCAAAAATTCCTTTGTCGACAATTCTTGTCTCCTAGGAGAGTTCAATCTCATCCGTCCCAACTCCCGAGTCAGCGACTGCTGAGGAAAACAGAATCCTACGGCTCCGCATGTTGGAAATGTTGGATGACTGGAATAACGGAAAAGAGCCACCGAGTGTAATCCCTGGGTTCCCTGAGTTGCTCTCCAGGACAAGTAGGACTTCCAACGTCCCTATAAGCTATCCAACTACCTCATTCGGGTACCCGGCCATTTCAGCCCACTCTGCTGGATCACCCTCCGATTCTTATCCCCGGATGTCAACAACAGATGTAGCTACGAACATATTCACTGCACCGCCCTATCCAATCGTGGCACAACCCGCTACATACAAGCCGAATTTTGACTCATCCTCATTCACATTTCAAGCACCATCCTTCTCACTGGAACTAACTCGGTTCACCACCAGCACTCATCCTCAATAACCTCAATACGAGTTTGCACCTGGGCAAGATCAAAACCCCAAAGCTTCTGAACAAGATGAGATGGCAAAAAGGATGAGGAGCCCCGAGCAGAGTTTGAAAAACATGCAAGGTTTAAGCGGGCAAAAGAGTGTTTCCTATACCGATCTATGCATGTTCCCTCACGTGCACCTACCCGTGGGTTTCAAAACACCAAAGTTTGAAAAGTATGACGGGCACGACGACCCCATTGCTCATCTCAAGAAGTATTGAAACCAATTGCGGGGAGCCGTTGACAAAGAAGAATTGTTGATGGCATACTTCGGGGAAAGTCTGGTAGGAATAGCCTCAGACTGGTATATGGACCAAGACATATCTCGATGGCATATATGGGATGATCTCGCCAGAGATTTTGTGAGACAATTTCAGTATAATATTGACATTGCACCGGACAGAAATTCTTTGTCAAACTTGAAGAAGAAACCCTCGGAAAGTTTCAGAGAATATGCTATTAAATGGCGCGAGCAGGAATCAAGGGTAAAACCTCCCATGGACGAGATAGAAATGGTCACTACTTTCCTCCAGGCTCAAGAATCAGACTATTTCCAGAATATGATGTCAGCCATGGGAAAGCCTTTCGTGGAAGCAATCAAGATCGGGGAGATGGTAGAGAATGGTTTGAAGACAGGTAGAATCTTAAGTCAGGAAGCCATAAGGGCAACCTCCCAAGCCGTCCAAAGCGGGTCCGAATGAATGGCAAGAGGAAAGAAAAAGGAAGAAACGTCCATGGCAGCATCAGAAGCGAGGGAATATCGTAATCCCAGGCCCCGTTTTCCAGAAAGAACCCCACAACATTACTACCCCCACTAAAATGTGACCTATGCTCCTCAATCCTACATGGTCATGAATACCCATCCCAATGTCCATCCACCACAACAAGCCAATCGAGGCCAAGCTCCACCTCCTAGAAATCAGCCTCCTTACCGGAACCACTATAATCCACAGCCACCTCAAAATAACTTCCGCCCTTAGGAACCACCTAGAAGACGGACTTTCACACCCATCGACGAACCATATTCTACCTTATTCCCAAAGCTAGTCCACATGGGTTTCCTGAAACCAGTCCCTCAGACAAGGCACAATCCGGCATCACCTACTTACAAAGCCGGTGTTAGGTGTGCTTATCATTCGGGAGCAAAAGGGCACAATACAAATGATTGTTGGACTTTGAGAAGGGTGGTTGAGAACTTAATAGAGCAGGGGAAGATAGTACTGAGGGACGAGGAGGTCCCAAATGTGACTAACAATCCGTTGCCCGCTCATAATAACGGGCCGTTGATTGGAATGATTTGTGAGGACAAAGAGTTTGATCCTGCCTTAAAAGCTATAATCGCCATCGTCGATGCAGGGAAAAAGCCTAAAACCGCCCCGAAGCTAGAGAAAGGGGAAAAGAAGACTAGTGCTGTCAAGGTTGAGCTCGAAGAGAAGGTCGAGACAAAGACAATAACGATGGTGCCTGCGAGGAATAAAGTTCTTTACGTTCCACGAGGTCGAGCAGAGAAGCCGCAGAGATTCGAAGTCAAAAGGGCAAAACTAATGTACGTACCGAAAGGGGCCTATGTGGTCCGGGGGACGATTCAACCACCTCGGATGAATGAGCTAGTGGTTATCGGACGCGTACCATATAAGCCAATGACAGACCCGTCCGCAGTACCGTGGAACTATCAAAGAACATTAGTTACGTACAAAGGCAGAGAAGTCACGGGGGAACTTCCGGAGAATACTTTTATTGGAAGATATTCAAACACTCAAGAGTTAAACAACACCACACGGAAATGCTTCCCACCCAAGAAGCCTGTAAGCGTTGAAGAAGCGAAAGTTTTCTTCTAAAAGATGAAAATGCCCGACTACGATGTGATGGATCAGTTACGCAAGTGCCCCGAGCAAGTGTCTATGCTATCTCTGCTGATGAGGTCAGCCGAACACCAGAAGATCTTGCTCAAAACCCTGAACGAAGCGTACATACCGGCTGAGACTTCAGTTGAACAACTGGAACGGATGACGGAAAGATTCTTCGCAGTTAATCAGGTTTCTTTCAGCAAAAACGACTTACCTCCAGGGGGAGCGGCTCACAACAAAGCTTTACATCTGACAGTTAAGTGCGAAGACTACTACGTCAAGCGGGTAATGTTGGATGGAGGTTCAGGTGTTGACATTTGCCCGCTCTCCACGCTGCAGAGAATGGAAATTGGGACTGGAAGAATTCGCCCCAATAATTTCTGCGTAAGGGCTTTTGATGGCGTCAAGAGGGACACCCTCGGGGAAATAGACTTGGTGTTGACTATAGGCCCGGTGGAGTTCGAAATAACTTTCTAGGTGCTTGATATGGATACGTCTTACAATTTTCTCCTCGGCAGACCTTGGATTCGTGCGGCAGGGACTGTACCTTCCACTCTTCACCAAATGGTGAAGTTTGAATACGAAGATCGGGAAATTGTGGTCCACGGAGAAGACGAACAGTCTATTTATCGGGACCCATCCATCCCATATCTTGAAGCAAGGGAAGGGAGTGAGCACATGGTTTATCAGGCTTTCGAAGTTGTGCTAGCGGAGCAGTATGAAGAAGGAAGACTTTGCCCCCAACCTTTCCTGTCCAACGCCTCAATCATGGTGGCTAAGAAAATGATCCGACATGGATTCAGGCCAGGGAAAGGGCTTGGATGAATGCTGCAAGGAATAACGGAACCCATCATCTTGCCTTCCACTAAGAAACTTTTTGGGATAGGTTTTCAACCCACTCCAAAAGATGAAGAGTGGGCAAGGAAGAGGAAAAATGAGGGTTGGAAGCTGCCTCGACCATTGCCAAATTTATACGAGACTTTCGTCGGACCAAAATACATCGAAGAAGAAGACGACGAGGTTTTTACGGCCGAAGAGATTGAGGAAATATGTGGGGCAATGAGAGGAATGCTCTACGAAGCTCACATGGTTCAACCAGGAGAAGGCACAAGCACCGCTGAGATGCTATATGTGGGGCCAAATGCCAAGCTTCGAAATTGGGAGGCCACGCCGTTCCCAACTAGGCAGGAGTCCGGGTAGACCTGTCCTGCCACCTTTCCTGCATCACGAGTCATCCCCATGATGTAACTCAAATGTTTTCCCTTTAGTTTCTTATTTTGAATTCCTGAATTATAAACCTTGTTATCTTCCAAATTCCAAGGAATAAAAATCAGTATTTCCTCAATTTTTCCTTTATTCTGATTTTTGCTATTTTTCCTTTATCTTTTCCTTTCAGTTATAATAATGCGGCTTTAAATAATATGACATGCTTGCGGACTTCACGCCCAGATTACAACGAGCTGTTTAATTGTGAAATAATGAACCAAGAACCGGAATATGACGAAGAAGAGGCTTTTAGGGAAATAAATCGAGAATTGGAACACTTTGAGAATAAACCTAAGCCAAATCTGATTGACACTGAACCAGTTAATTTGGGAACTCCTGAAGAAATCCGAGAGACCAAAATAAGCATTCACACGGACGAGAAAACGCGAGACGCGATAATTCAACTCATTTTTGAATTTAAAGATGTGTTTGCTTGGTCATACGATGACATGCCAGGATTAGGTGTTGATCTAGTGGTGCATAAATTGCCAATTCACCCTGATTGTCCTCCAGTTCAACAAAAGCAGAGAAAGTTCAAAACTGATGTCAGTGATAAGAGTAAAGAAAAAATCACCAAGCAGTTAAAAACAGGGGTAATTCGGGTAGTCCAGTACACCACGTGGTTGGCGAATGTAGTTCCAGTGCCGAAAAAAGATGGGAAGACTCGGGTATGTGTGGATTATCGAGATTTGAACAGGGCGAGTCCCAAAGACAATTTCCCATTGCCAAACATCCACATCCTTGTTGATAATTGTGCCAAACATGAGATACAGTCCTTCGTAGATTTTTTACGCTTGATATCATCAGGTGTTGATGGATGAAGAAGACGCCGAGAAAACTGCCTTCACTACACTTTGGGGTACTTACTATTATCGGGTTATGCCATTCGGTCTGAAGAATGCTGGGGCAACTTACATGAGAGCCATGACTGCTATTTTTCATGACATGATGCATCAAGAAATAGAGGTGTATGTGGACGACGTGATAGTCAAGTCCAAGACTCAGGACGATCATATCCAAGACTTGAGGAAATTCTTCGAGAGACTGAGTAAGTACGACTTGAAGCTGAACCCGGCTAAATGCGCCTTCGGAGTCCCATCGGGCAAGCTTTTGGGTTTTATAGTAAGCAGGAGAGGTATCGAGTTAGATCCAACAAAGATAAAATCTATCCGAGATCTACCTCCTCCAAGAACGAAGAAAGACGTAATGAGTCTATTGGGCAGGTTAAACTATATCAGTCGATTCATTGCCCAGCTGACTAGCACATGTGAGCCCATATTCAAGCTATTGAGGAAGGATGCAGCGATCAAATGGACGGTTGAGTGTCAAGAAGTTTTTGACAAGATCAAAGAATATCTTTCAAATCCCCCAGTTTTGGTCCCGCCAGAACCAGAGAGACCCTTGTTCTTGTATCTAACAGTCTTGGAAAATTCTTTCGGTTGCGTCCTCGGGCAACATGACATAACCGGAAAGAAAGAGCAGATGATCTATTACTTGAGCAAGAAATTCACCAGCTATGAGGCCAAGTACACTTTGTTGGAAAGAACGTGTTGTGCTTTGACGTGGGTGGCTCAAAATTTGAGACATTATCTCCAAGCTCATACTACTTACCTCATAAGTAGGTTGGATCCTTTGAAATACATATTTCAGAAACCAATGCCTACTGGCAGACTGGCCAAGTGGCAAATCTTGCTTACGGAATTTGACATAGTCTATGTCACTCGCACGGCAATGAAAGCCCAGGCGTTAGCAGATCATTTGGCCGAAAACCCGATTGATGAGGAATACCAACCATTGAGTACTTATTTTCCAGATGAAGAAATAAACACCATAGAAGTAGTCTCGGAAAACGCTCATGTTTGGAATATGTTCTTTGATGGGGCCGTAAATGCCAAAGGTGTAGGAATTGGGGCAATCTTGATCTCACCCTCTGGTCAGCACTATCCTGCTACAGCTAGGCTGCGCTTCTTTTGCATGAACAATACAGCTGAATATGAAGCCTGCATCATGGGCATGCATATGGCGATCGATCAGGATGTTGAAGATTTATTGATTATGGGGGACTCTGACCTGATTATCCGGCAAGCCCAAGGTGAATGGGAAACTCGGGATGTCAAGCTTATCCCTTACCGACAACACGTGGAGGAGGCAAGCCATTCAAATCGATAGAGTTCAGGTATATCCCGCGTTGTCACAACGAACTAGCGGATGCACTTTCCACCTTAGCTTCAATGTTACCCTACCCAGGAAACGCCCACGTCGATCCCTTGGAAATCCAAATCAGGGAAAGACACGGTTACTGTAATGTAGTCGAGGCAGGATCAAGTACCCAGCCATGGTACCATGATATCAAGAGGTTCTTGAAGACACAAGAATACCCCGAACATGCTACTGGAGATCAAAAGAGAACTATTAGGCGGCATGCAGGTGGTTTCCTTTTTAGCGGCGAGGTATTGTATAAAAGGACCCCGGACCTCAATTTGTTAAGATGTGTTGACGCCGAGGAGACAGGAAGAATCATGCATGAAGTACACGCAGGAGTATGCGGGCCCCACATGAATGGGTATGTTTTGGCAAAGAAAATCCTTCGAGCGGGTTATTACTGGATGACCATGGAAAAGGACTGTTTTAGTTTCGTTCGAAAGTGTCATCAGTGTCAGGTGCACGGCGATCTAATTCATGCGCCTCCCACAGAACTACATCCCATGTCTGCACCTTGGCTATTTGTTGCTTGGGGCATGGACGTCATTGGTCCGATCGAGCCAAAGGCATCAAATGGACACAGATTCATATTGGTCGCTATCGATTACTTCACGAAATGGGTAGAAGCTGTCACTCTCAAATCGGTCACTAAGAAGGCTGTGGTGGATTTTGTACATTCAAATATCATCTATCGTTTCAGTATTCCTACAACTATCATCACAGATAACGCGGAAAACCTGAATAGTCACTTGATGGGGGATGTATGCGAACAGTTCAAAATAACGCATAGGAACTCCACTCCTTATCGGCCCAAGGCCAATGGCGCTGTTGAAGCAGCAAACAAGAACATCAAGAAGATTTTGAGGAAGACGATCCAGAGTTCTCGACAATGGCATGAACAGTTACCATTTGCATTGCTGGGATATCGCACTACAGTACGCACATCAGTAGGGGCAACCCCTTACTTGTTGGTTTATGGGACCGAGGCTGTGATACCAGCAGAGGTGGAAATTCCTTCGCTCCGAACCATTGTCGAAGTAGAAATTGAAGATAGTGAATGGGTTAAGACTCGATTGGAGTAGTTGACTTTGATTGACGAGAAACGAATGGCCGCGGTTTGTCACAGACAGTTGTACCAACATAGAATGGCCTGTGCTTACAACAAGAAAGTACGACCCAAGAATTTTGAAGTAGGGCAGCTGGTATTAAGGCGCATTCTGCCACATCACCAGGAAGCGAAAGGAAAATTTGCTCCTAATTGGAAAGGCCCATACATCATCAGGAAGATATTGCCGAGAAGAGCATTGTATCTGGGTGATATCAAAGGAAATGATCCTGAAACAGCAGTGAATGCGGATGCCGTCAAAAGGTATTATGTCTGAGTTTTACTTTAGTGGTCTTGGCACGTTTGAGATGATGAAGGTTTTATTCTCACTACCCAAACACTATCAACTCTCTCTACAAGCCCTTTTGAGCCGGTTACATTTCTTTGGCTACCTTGTAAAAAAAAATCATTGATTGAGCATGAACTACGTCTGACTTGATTCCGAAAGGATACGTAGGTAGCCTCTCCCTGGGGTTCAGTCACTCCAAAAATAAAATCCAATTTACCCTGAAATTGAAACCGGGGCACACCAAATGGTTTAGAAGTTGTAGTTTCATCTACAATTCTTTTACCAAGCACAAGTCCTTCGGATCAATTGCCAAAGGCAGGGGAAGCCAAGAGATATCATGATTGGAGGCCGGTACATTCAAATTGAGAGAAATAAAACGAGAGAGTCTTGTCGGTGAAAACCTTCGGGCACCGTGAGGCGACGGGAGCAGAGAAATCAAAAATGAGAGAGCTTGTTTAGTAAAAACTCGCAAAGAGTGCTATCAAGCGACAGCAAGAAGAGAAATAAGAGAGGTCGACTGGCGAAAACCCGCAAAGGGCGCTGTCGGCCGAAAATATGATTCCACTTCAGAAAGTTTTGGCAAGGTTCCACTGGTTTGGAAACATAGATCCGTTTTGGTTCATGAGGAAATGCAAGTTCGTGAAGGTCGGGCATCCAGTCCAAAAAGCATGTCATGTCAATTTAAAGTCAGCATGTTTCCTCAGATAAGTCTTTCTTGTCCCGAAAGGGACACTTCTCTTTTTAAATTCGTTTTCTCCGCTCTTTGTTTTACCTTTCTTTGAATCCCTCTCATTTTAACCCCAAATTCCAAATGTGCTGGAAAGAATAGGTGGCAGGACCGGTTTCACGGAGCTCCGTTTAGTAAGAAGTAAAAAAAAATACCCCGCTTCAGTGGTATGTCTGTCCAATCCCGATTGATCATGATGTTGATTGCTTTCGAAGTAAATCCACACACACCCACCCACACACAAAAAAAAAAACCGACAAATCCCCACAAGGTCTCCCTTTGTAAAAATCCTCACAGAGTCTCCCCTTGTAAAAATCCCCCAAAGAGTTTGCCCCAGCTAATCCCCAACGAGTCTACCTTGTACAAATCCCCACAAAGTCTCCCCAATAAAAATCCCCACTGAGTCCGGATGGAATGGAAGAACCAATGCTTTACACGGGCAAATCATCACAAAATCTGGAAATGCGAGTCTGAGCAGTTTAAAAGGGTTTCGCCTGTGAATCCAATTAATGGCAGAGTTTCTCAACAGGAATAAGGATGGGACAAAGCAATTGGAACAATCAAGGCCACCGAACCAACCACCATTTTCAAACTGACAATTGTTCTTTGTTTGGAAAATTGAAACATGTGTGATCCAAAGCAACCGTGCAAGAAGCAGGCGTCGCCCAAAAAGAAAAGAAATACGTGAATGCAAGAAATATCTTTGCAATAAGGAATCAACCCAAAAGGGAAGTTTCCCCAAAATTCTCTCCTGCATTTTACTAAACAAAAAATAATAATAAAAAAACGATAAAAGAAGTAAGAAGAAAACTCAAAAAAGAGGGTTAGTTAGAATCCCCAATTTTCTGTAAGCCAGCATTAGGGCTCCAATCCCTGAGTTGAGCAGTCTTTCCTTTAGCCAACATTAGGGCTCCAATCCCTGAGTTGAGCATTTTTCCATTTAGCCAGCATTAGGGCTCCAATCCCTGAGTTGAGCAGTTTTCCATTTAGCCGACATTAGGGCTCCAATCCCTGAGTTGAGCATTTTTCCTTTTAGCCAACATTAAGGCTTCAATCCCTGAGTTGAGCATTTTTCCATTTAGCCAGCATTAGGGCTCCAATCCCTGAGTTGAGCATTTTTCCATTTAGCCAGCATTAGGGCTCCAATCCCTGAGTTGAGCATTTTTCCATTTAGCCAGCATTAGGGCTCCAATCCCTGAGTTGAGCATTTTTCCATTTAGCCAGCATTAGGGCTCCAATCCCTGAGTTGAGCATTTTTCCATTTAGCCAACATTAGGGCTCCAATCCCTGAGTTGAGCGTTTTTCCTTTTAGCCAGCATTAGGGCTCTAATCCCTGAGTTGAGCGTTTTTCCTTTAGCCAGCATTAGGGCTCCAACCCCTGAGTTGAGCAATTTGCTTTTAGCCGACATTAGGGCTCCAATCCCTGAGTCGAGCGTTTTTCCTTTAGCCAGCATTACGGCTCCAATCCCTGAGTTGAGCAATTTTCTGTAGCCAGCATTAGGGCTCCAATCCCTGAGTTGAGCGTTTTGCTTTTAGCCGACATTAGGGCTCCAATCCCTGAGTTGAGCATTTTCCTTTAAGCCAGCATTAGGGCTCCAATCCCTGAGTTGAGCAACTTTCCTTTAGCCAACATTAGGGCTCCAATCCCTGAGTTAAGCATTTTTTCTTTTAAGCCAGCATTAGGGCTCCAATCCCTGAGTTGAGCAACTTTCCTTTAGCCAACATTAGGGCTCCAACCTCTGAGTTGAGCATTTTTCTTTCAGCCGACATTAGGGCTCCAATTCCTGAGTTGAGCGTTTTCCTTTAGCCAACATTAGGGCTCCAATCCTTGAGTTGAGCATTTTTCCTTTAGCTAGCATTAGGGCTCCAATCCCTGAGTTGAGCAATTTTCTGTAGCCAGCATCAGGGCTCCAATCCCTGAGTTGAGCATTTTTCCATTTAGCCAGCATTAGGGCTCCAATCCCTAAGTTGAGCAGTTTTTCCATTTAGCCAGCATTAGGGCTCCAATCCCTGAGTTGAGCGATTTTTCCAGTTAGCCGACATTAGGGCTCCAATCCCTAAGTTGAGCATTTTCTTTTAGCCAGCATTAGGGCTCCAACCCCTGAGTTGAGCGACTTTCTTTTAGCCAACATTAGGGCTCCAACCCCTGAGTTGAGCGATTTTCTTTTAGCCAGCATTAGGGCTCCAATCCCTGAGTTGAGCGATTTTTTCCAGTTAGCCGACATTAGGGCTCCAATCCCTAAGTTGAGCATTTTTCCTTTAGCCGACATTAGGGCTCCAATCCCTGAGTTGAGCGTTTTTCCTTTAGCCAGCATTAGGGCTCCAACCCCTGAGTTGAGCGACTCTCTTTTAGCCAACATCAGGGCTCCAATCCCTGAGTTGAGCGATTTTCCTTTAGCCAGCATTAGGGCTCCAATCCCTGAGTTGAGCAACCTTCCTTTAGCCGACATTAGGGCTCCAATCCCTGAGTTGTGCATTTTTACCTTTTGCGACATTAGGGCTCCAATCCCTGAGTTGCGCTTTGTAGACTAGAGTTTTTCCAATCCCCTCATCAGTGTTGTAAATTTTTATGACAATTAACTCATGAAATTTTCCTAGTGAAACTGGGGCAGAAAATTTCGTTCGTTTGTTTTGTTGTCTCAGCAGGTCTGACCTCAAGGTGTATGGATCGAGACGACCTACAGGATGAGTCTCAATCCAGAATAAAGAAAAGAAGAAAAAGAACAAAAAAAAGAAGAAGATGTTTCCACATATTGGAACAAACAAAGGGCAGGTTGCTCAAAAATTGGATCAAATTTTCGAGCTCCACCAATCCCATTTCACTCAATACTGCAGAAATAAACAAGCAACTACAACTTGCGAGCATCAAGATTCAGATCGAAGTCTACAAGCAGAATCAGCTAAGACCCAAGATCAAGTTGCAAAAGAGTTATAGATAGGAATTTTGTAACTAGCGGTTGACAGGCATAAGTAGTTAGTTCAGTTTCAATTTCCTCTGGTTGTAATAAGGAGGTCAGTAAAGCAGTAGTGGCAACAACGACAACAGTAACAGCAAGCATTGCAATCCCATGGTAATCCCAGCAATCAAAGTTTCCCGAACTATATTTGACCTGATTCCTGTTTAGCCCAGGATATGTAGGAAATCTTTGAAGCGAGATTCGGTCAAATCTTCCAAAAAATGCTCTTCACAGGGAGTAGTCCAACGGGCAAAAATCGCTCATATCCGCTCACTTTATCTTTGCACGAAAACCTCGCATGTTTTCGAACAAAGAGGGGCAGCTGTGAGCACGTGATTTTTGTTTACGCGATAATTACTCCAAAAGAAATCGAAAAATAAAACAAATGGTTTTGTTGTACAATTTTTGGAATTTACGTGGCATTTTTGGTAGTTATTTGTAGTTTTGTTTGTGATTGTTTAGTTTTGTCAAATAAAAATACAAAAATATATGTCGCGTGTAAGTTTAGGATATCATTCTACTATTAGGAATTAATTAAATTATATTTGGTTTTTAAATAAATGAAAATCACAAAAATATTATTTTTGGTTAATTTTGTCATTTTTATTTTTTGGTGTGATTTTGTTTAGTTAATGTTTGATCTTGTGTGAGTCAATTAATGTCTTTTTAGTATAACTATAATTTCACAACTTATTTTAGGATTTTTGGTAGATTAGTATTTAGAAAGGGAATTAGAAGAAGAAAAGAAATGGTTTAAATGTGGACAAATCGGAATTGGGCTGGTTTTTAGACCCAAAATCAGGCCCAAACTCATTGATCCAATCCAGCCCTCCCCAAATACAAAGAAACGACGCCGTTTTGGCAGCCTTCATCTAAACCGTTGGTCAAACAGATCCAACGGTCCAGTTCAGGTCCCTCATTAACCCAAACGACGCCGTTTAGGAATGACCAATCGGAGCCATTCATCCCCTCCAATCCAATGGCTCCCAAGTTTTCCCCAGATACCCGACCCACTGAAACTTGGCAACATGAGACCAAACGACGTCGTTCCTTTAAGTGGAAAGATCAAGGCCGTTGATCATTGATGATCCAACGACCAAGATCGAACCACCCATCCCGTATATAAGCCTCCCCCTCTCACCCCACGCCCTAAGCCAGACCCCCCTCCCTCGAGTCATCTCCCTCATTGAACCCAAACCCTTAGAACCCTAGCGCCCCCCCCTTCCCCTCACCGTAAACCCGGCAGCAACAACTCCGGTGACCCCCAGACTAGCACCCCTAGTACACCTCGACCCCCTGAATACGGATCTACTAACCATAGGTCTCGAATCTTCCCCCACCATCTCGAATCTTCGTTTGAAAATTCGAGCCGAACCCTAACCTGTGCCAAACCACCCCAAATCCATACCAGGTATCCCCCTGACCTCCCTCGTGCTTGGTTTGGTCCGAATCTAACTAGAAAACCCCAAGTCCCAAATCAGGCCCAAGAACCCTAGAAATCCGGAATTTGAAGTTTTGTCCAATTAAACGAGAAGGTTGGGGTCTAATAGACCTTAATCGTAGTGTTCTCAGTTGATAACACTTCGATTAAAGTCCGTTCAACTCCCAAAAGAGGTTCGATTCAAAATCCGAGACAGGGTCAATTCTTTAAGGTATTTCTTTTTCTTTTCCTTGTCAGTTCATGTTGTTTGTTATAATTAAATGTCTGTTCATGCGTCCAAATATTTAGTTGATTTATTTTGTATTTTTTGTGTCGACTATTCTGTCCATCTTGCCCGGACCTTTTATTTGGTCGAGTTTTTCTCTATTAACTTATTGAGTGTATGTGTGTAAACTATATAATCGATTGAAAATAAATTTGGTCGATTAATTAGTTTTAGGGTTAACTTTGTTCTGACAGTACGAGTTGCACCCCCTGTTAATACTATTCAATTCTGATTCATTGGGTATTGATTGAATGTGTTGTATTTCGCGTAGTCGATTCGATACATGTCGTCAATTAGTTTCAGTTTGGAATGGTATTAATCTGACTCGTACTGTTGATTTGTTTACTGAGGCTTTTGAGAATTGATTGCACTGTGTTTAGCCTGTTTAGTTGAATTAAAATTACTTAAGGATTGGTTATAGCTGTTAGTTTTGGTATAGATTTCAGAGTTCAATTCGAATTGATATAGAATTGTTGTCCCTGTTTATCTACTTTTGTGGACAATATGTGCATTGGAGCCTTTAATGGATTAAAATTAACTTGACAACATGTGTTGTCAGGGCATATTCATGCTGCCCATACTTTGTTTAGTTTAATAAAAGGAAAACCACTTTTAATATTAAAGATAAGGGCTTTCAGGGGGGAATCTCATGGGAGGGATACCTTTCTTTAGTTTGTGAGTGGAAAAACAGAAAAGAGAACATGGGGGGAGTTCAATTTTAAATGGGACACGAACAGGCTGGAAAGGGGGGGGGGGATTCCTGGCTATAAAAACAGAAAGTTTCCATTGGTTTGAGAGGAGAGATCAGGAGTTCTAAAGAGGATAAGAAAATGAGAAAATAGAAGGGGGAGAGCATTGTAGATCAGTTTTGAATCAGTCTAGAGGGGTTCAAAAACAGAAAAGTTTAAGGTTTTGAGAGCTAAAGAGAAAAGCACTGTTTCATTGCCTTTTCTTCTGAGTTTGTTTCCAATTTCTAAACTAAATTTCAATTCCAACATCTCTCAAAAGAACAAAAGCATAAGTTTGGAATAGGTAATCCTGTCCATTACTTGTAGTTTGAAGTTATTGGATTCATTTGAACATTAGTAGTGAGATATTCGATTTGTTTTTCTGTTTCGTTTGGGTTCAACTGTAATTGCTAGATTCATTGCTGAGCATATTGGTTTCGATTAATTCCAAGTGTTTCGGGGCCATATTTCGATTTCCTGGGCTTTGGTCGTGTTGCTGTTGGTTTGCTATTGCTTCTGCCATTTTTGCTGCTGTTGATTTTCTACTTTCTTCTTCTTCTTCTTCTTCTTCTTCTTCTTCTTCTTCTTGTGTTTCAACATCCAGGTACATACTTCGAATCACCTTGATGTAACTTGAATTGAAGTTGAAACGGGATTATGCAGCGAATCTGTACATTTGGATGCTATTTATCGCCTTCAATTTCATAGATGTCAAATGAAGTAGATTCATCTAATATTAGTTCTGTTTTATATTTTGTATGAATATTGGAAACATGACTGTTTAATTGAAACTGTTAGGTGTGTAGATTTCTGTGACAGGAATTTAAATTATGTAGATAGTTTATAAATGTCATATCCCGTAGTTGTTGATTTGAAAAATAAACATGTTAAACTTTAACGCAAAACTAGTAGGACATTAAGCGAGTAATTTCGCAGAATCGTTAAGTCTACTGTATTTGAAGTTTGATTCGATGTAGTAAGGCTAGGGTTATGAACTTAATAGGCATGGATTGATTTCGAACAAGGTTTGTCAGAGTTCTTTCAAAGGTAATAGATTTTCAAAGTGTCGATTAAGTTTAACAACTTTCGAATGTGTTGGTAGTCAAGTTTGGTCCGTTTTCAAATAATAAAAAATTAGTTCCAATGGTTCAATTTGTCTAATAATGTGAGGTTTAAATTAGTTAAAGAATAATTGGTTTGTTTTGACGATAGCGTTTGTCAATTCTATATCTTATTTATAATTTCATTTTCTTTTAGTAATGTTCAATTATAGAATAAGGCATGAAACAATTTTCTTTTGAGTAAATTCGATTGCGATTTTGCGTTTAGCATTTTTGTAACCCAATAATTGATAAAAGGCTCAAACTTGCCAAGCTCGTAATTTAATTAGCGTATATTTTTCTTTCTTTCATTTTAGAGACAAACATAATAGAAAATGTAGTCGCTGTAGGTTTATCCTTTCAAAAAATGAGACGAGCCTCGCCAAATAAAAATGCAAATTGCGGGGCCCTCAATAATTGGTCATAATAAAATACTTAGAATTTGGGATGGACTGCTTAGTGAATTTCACTGCCCTCCCCAAAGATAATAACGCGTTAGACTCTTTAGGCGCGACTAAATTAAATTACATTCTTAAATTCGGGTGCGCATTTATGTGACCCAAATTCAAATCTCAACGGAGTCGGAATGTATTAACAACCACGGGTGCATTGATTGTGACGTGGGTCGAGATGCATTTTCACAACGTTGCAATTCTATTGAAAATAATAATAATAACGGTTTAAACTTAATAAAAGCACACAAGTTATAACATGTATTAAAATCAGATATTTAGCCATTATAACAATTTAAGTGACCGTGCTAGAACCACGGGATTCGGGAGTGCCTAACACCTTCCCTCGGGTCAACAGAATTCCTTACTTAGAATTTCTGGTTCGCAGACTTCATTTGGAAAGTCGAAAAATTTCCTCGATTTGGGATTCAAGATAAACCGATGACTTGGGACACCAAAAGCCAAACCTTTCCCAAGTGGCGACTCTAAATTAAATAAATAATCCCATTTCTAATATTGTCACTTAAATTGGAAAAACTCCCTCGCGCATTTTACCCTTCGGGGCAGGCGCGCAAAAAGGAGGTGTGACAAAAGATATCCATAGCGGTTACTGTAAAGTTTGTCATACATTTCCAAGTTCCCAATTTGACGACAACTCCATTAGCTACCCCACGAGCATTTTGTACCTCGGCATTCACGGTCTTGACGTGGGAGTTGGTTGGAGCAAGCTTCAATTCTAGTTTCTTTGCGGCAGCCTCAGTAACAAAATTATGAGTTGCTCCAGTATCCACCATTGCACAAGTGGGCTTATTGTTGATGGTGAGATCCACGTACTGATTGCCATTCTCGGTAGGTTGGATAGATTATTTCGTGATAACACCACATAATCCGATCATACCCAACTATGCGGTGCCCAAACTCTCTCCTTGTGGCTGCTTCTTTTGTTCACGGACCATGGCACTGAGGCTCTTAAGGTCAGGACAATTCCTGAAGCCGTGTGGCCCTCCACATATATAGCATCCCTTCTTCTCGGCCCGCGGCTTCTTCATGGTGTAGCCCTGACGGCTACTCGATTTTTTGGAATCTTGAGTCTTCGAGTATTGTTGTTGTATCTCATTGCCTTTGTTATGGTCTCCCCCACCTTTGACATAGCTAACCTTTAAATTTTTGCCTTTGCCTTTGTCGTGCTTGTCATGCCTGAATCCATCAATGATTCAGCCTTCACTATGGCTTGGTCTATATCAGTGACTTGTCGGCGTTGAAACTCCTGCTTAGCCCAATTTTGCAACCCGTCCATGAAGTGGAACAACAAGTTATCGTTAGTCAGGTTGGGGATTTGAAGCATAAGGGTAGTCAACTCCTTGACATAGTTATGTATGCTCCATGTTTGCTTCAATTCCCTGAGCTTGCGCTTTGCCTCGTACAAGACATTGTTTGGAAAGAACTGTCTCTTGAACTCGGCTTTGAACTGATCCCATGTACTAATAGTATATAGACCTTTATCCACGTCGGCCATCTTCCTTATCCACTAAAGCATGGCAGTCTCTGAGAGGTACAATACCTCAGTGTTGATCTTGGCCTCGTCGTCCCTCACCTTTCCATGCCCGAAGTAGTTCTCCAAGTGCCAAAGGAAGTTTTCCACTTTTTGTGCATCACGAACACCTTTGAACACCAGGGGTTTATGAGCCTCGATCTTGTCCTCTCTCGTCACCACAATATTGTTGGCTGCCTCGGTCACGCCAGCATTGACATGCTCCTCGAGCGAATCTATCTTTGCCTTCATAGCATCGATAGTACTCAAAGCCTTCATGAGTCTGCACTCTGATGTAGTGATGGTTTGCCTTAGTTTTATCTTGGTGTGTGTACGTCCCTCCAAGTCATTTCGAATACTCTCAATCTCTTCAAGAGTGTGCCCCTCAAGAACGCTAAGGGTGCCTTCCACCTTCCCCAAGCAATGGCCAAAGATCTCCATGGCGTCCATCCCCGCGTTCACCTTCATCACTCATTCTTTACCGAGAGAGACATCCCCGGGCAGGACCTCCACTTCATCCTCGCTCTCCCCAGTGGCAGATGGTTCTTGGGATGTAAGACCTTCGTTTGACAAAACCTCGGGTGGCACCTCCTGGCTTTTGTTGGTGTCATTCCTCTTTTTGCCACGGCCGCTCTTGCCAGCAGCATCCTGGATGACGTTGGCTTCTGTGTTGGCAATGCTAATTTCTCCGTCGTTCGTCATTCCTTTAGTTGAAACCTTAGCTCTGATACCACGTTGTCACGTCCTTATTTGTTAACTAAGTACACGTGCGGCACTTGACAATTCGCTCACGGTCTTGTACAACTTGCTCACGTTCTTGCTATGCCAAGTCAGCCTTACTACACTCAAGATCGCTAAGAGAATGGAAGAAAGAACGCAAGAGAATTGTTAAAGAAAGCTTTGTATTTGAGAGAACTTGAATTATTTGATTGATAAATTACAAATGAGTGGCCCCCTTTATATACTAGCCCCCTAGGGGCCAGTGTATAAATATTAACTATTATACAAGTCATTGATATTTACAAGATAAGGGCTTTCTCTAGAATTATCTACAAGCCTAGAAGATTCCAAGGACTTTCCTAGCAAATCCATAAGGATCTAGGTTCTTCCTAAGGAAATGTCCATACTTCTATAGAATCTTCTCACAAATGCTAGCCTTCTTCTTATGTAAGCTTCCACATGGTAATAATATATGCCAAATGGCGCCTATGTGGCATGATGACATGGCGGGTCATCACATTTAGCTCTATCAATTTATTTTCCATCGATGTTCGTGGTTTTACTACGGACTTTTTAAAAAGTTTCTCTCTCCGTTCCAATTTATGCAATTTATGTGAACTTATTTGACTGGGCACGGAGTTTAAGAAAAAATAAGACTTTTGGAATTTGTGGTACTAAACAAGTCAAAAAGGGACCCAAATTATTTATGTGGCTTATAAGTTTAAGCTAAATTATTTCCAAATTTAGAAAGAGGTTCTCTTTTCTATCACACCAAAAAGTCATATAAATTGGAATGGAATGGAGGGAGTATCAAATTTTCTTATATTCTAGAAATTCCTGTGGATTGGCTCTCCTTTAACCGGTTCTGCGCATGCACTTGAAGAAGATTGGCAAGAGAGAAAGTAAGTCTCCATCTTGAATATCTATTTACTCTTTCTCTTAACCATCTTATGCATTTGTTTTGTTTGCTGCTCATTTCTGGCCTTAGATTTTGGTTTCATTTCAAAGTTTCTATATTTTGGTTAGGTTTTCCTGGTTATTCTTTAATTTTACTTAGTTTTTATCCATTATTTTTTTATGGGCATGTAAACATATGATTCTATTTTTTAATCTGGAATTATCCTTGTTACTAATATTTTGAAATGACAATTGGAGGTGGATGAACAGATGGGATTTGGAGGTGGACGAACAAGGAAAAACTTGTGATATCAAATTCTTTTGGGGCAAATTTGCAACTAAAATTACTTCTATGTAATACATGTATGTATATGTTCTCCTCTCCTTATCAATAGATTCTAGAATCCACTCTAGAGCTCTATTCTCTCTGCATTTTGCTTCCTTTGTTGCTCAGCTTCTGGCCATTGCTATGAGTCATCTTTTTCAAATTTCTCTGGGTCGAGTTTGTCTTTCGTGTTTTTGTGTTTTTGTGTTTTCGAGTTGCGCTAAGTTTTTTCTTTCTTTTTTTTCTTTATTTATCGCACACTACCTATTTTCCGTTATTGCTTGGAATATATGCATTTTGTATACCTCTTTGTGTGTGTTTTTTTACTTGACATTCTTTAATTGTTTAAGAGAATATTTTTCTTAATGCATGTTGATTTTTATTTTATTTTTCCATGTTTAATTTCCTGCTTGTGTTACTTTTGAAAAGTTTGGTTGTGAGTTATGCAATTCAATTTTTGTAATAACCTGAAGTATCAAAATTGTTGTTGCGAGATTGAGTCTATTCATTTACTCTATATTTGACTTTTAAATTGTTCTTCTCCAACTTTACTATTTTTATATACATTTCTTTCCTGACGATATATGTATATATGAAAACTTATGCTTTTATAATGTTCTCTATTTGTACATGCTGTATTTTATTATCAATGACAACTTCCATCAATATGACTTCTTGCTTTCTTTTTACTCTACTTTTCCAGTTATTTGATCTTTTCGTTGTTTACTTAACATGGTGAATTTAGACTACAACCACGATGCAACTAAGGCACTCGATGTTATGCCTGCAACAACATAACAATTTAACAATTTGATTGGTCAATGAAATTGCAAAACAAGTGAAAAAGATACATCCCTTGAAAAGGATACATGCTCTAATGTCATATCGAATCTGCCAATGACCAAGAAATAAGAAATTCATGACGATTTCATTTAGTTAAATACAATAGTAGAGGAAGAAGGTGCTTAAGCTTCAGTTTTACTTTTTGTTTTAAGATTCTTATCTCCTAAAGAATTCTTCCCAAAGATTTGATTCTAAGTTTTCAATATCTTTTGAGGGAAACATAGTCAATTTCTGGTTCTTTGATTATTTTTTGTGTATTACTTTTGAAGTAGAGCTTTTTGTTTGAATTCATAGAAAAAAATGATGTATGGTTATACAAGTACTTAAGTCTAAAATGGTTGGTTAAAATATATTTGTATCTGTACCTTTTATATCTTATGTGTGATTCCCGTGGCTTTGATAAATGATTTTTGACTCTTCATGTTCGAAGAAAAGTTCCACCTATTTGTGTTAAGCACTAATAAACTTAATTAAAATGTAACGACCCGACCGGTCATTTTAAGCTCTAGTGCGTCATTCAGCAGTTGGAAGTCATGAACAACTTCATTTTAGGTATATTGACTTGTACTTATGGTCAGAATTGAATTTCAAGAAATTCGGAGTCAAATTGGAAAGAAACTTTTCATTGCGACAACCTTAAGTTGAAGAAAATGGCTAAGATTGGAATTTTGAGTAAACGACCTCAGAATTGGGATCTGAAAGTTCCAGCATGTTCGAATAATGATTTCGGACTTGCGCGTATGTCCGGATTTGGTTTTGGATAACCCCTGAGCATTTCGGCGTATATTGTGGAAGTTAGTATTTTAGAAGAATTTCATAAACTTGGGTTGGAAGGCATTTCAGAGTTATAGATGCCCGTTTGGGATTCCGAGTCTGGGAATAGCTCTGTATGGTGATTCTGGAGTTGGGAGCGCAATCGGAAGTGAATTCGGATGTCCAGAGGTCATTTTGAAGTCATTTGGCTAAATATAGGAATTTGAAGGTTTTTGAGAAAATTCGACCGGAAGTGAAAATTTTGATATCGGGGTTGGAATGCGATTCTGAAAGTTGGTGCAAGTCCGTAATATCGAATGTGACTTGTGTGCATAATTTGAAGTCATTCGGACTAGTTTTGGTAAGGTTTGAGACACTTAGTCTCTCTTAAGAAAACATAAGTTGGAAAAGTCAACCGGATATTGACTTATGTGTTAGAGGGATCGAAATGCAAATTTTATGGTTCGAATAGCTTCGTTAGGTGATTTGGGACTTAGGAGTGTGTCCGGAATATTTTTGTGATGACCGGGGTAGAATTAAGCTTGAATTGGCAAAGTTAGTATTTTGGCGAATTCCGGTTGATAGGTGAGATTTTGATCCGGGAGTCGGAATGGAATTCCGATAGTTGTTGTAGATTTGTTATGTCATTTGTGATGTGTGTGCAAAATTTTAGGTTATTCGGACATCGTTTGGTCGGGTTTTTGATCGAAAGTGTATTTTCGGAAGTTTTTGGAAACTTAGGCTTGAATTCGATGAGTTTTGGATAATTTGATATTATTTGAGGTGTTTTGATGATTTGAGAAGGTTTTAATGATGTTATGAATTATGTGGGCATGATTGGTTGAGGTCCCACTGGCCTCGGGTGTGTTTCGGATGCCCAATGGGTCATTTTTGGTAGATTTTTGCCGTTTTGAGCATAAATGTAATGATCTAAAGGTTCATTTGTAGTTCTAGAGATCCAAATTTAATTTCGAGACTTCCAGAATTTAAATCATGAATTATAGGACTGATCTGAAAATTTTGGTTTAATTTCATCAAGTCGCGATTGGGTTTTTGACGTGAAATGTGAGTTAATTGTTTAACGAGCGAAATGAGTATTGAACTGGTCAACCGAGCTCCGAATTGAGTTTCGATTGAAGGGTTGTGTTCGTATTATTATTTTTGACTCACAGGAACAAGAATCGTCTAATTACAAGTTCGTATGATGGAGTTAGAGCCATTTTAGTAAAAAATGGTTGTGCTGCAAATTTCATAAAAAGCTGCTGTATTTTCTGCAGCAGTGAACAGTAACCGCGAACCCAACCCATTTTTCCACCATTTTTGAGCAACCTTGAGAGCTTTTGTACGGGAATTGAAGGGGTTTTGACGGGAAGTGATTGGAGGTAAGTCCTATGAACTAAATACATGATTATATTGTGCAATCATCCTTGAAATTCATGAAAATATAGCCAAATTGTAAGAAAATAGGGCTTGAAATTGAAATTCTAAATTTGGGATTTGAGGGGCCAAATGGACTCCGATTCTTATGAATTTGGTATGTATAGACTCGTGGCGATATAAGGAACATTTTGATGTAAAAATTTCTGGATTTTGAGAAGTGGGCCCGGGGCTCCGGTTTTGCAAATTTCGTGAATTTCGATATTTTTCGATTGCTTTCGATTGGGTATTGTCCCTTTAGCATAATGCGACATATTCGTTGCGATTTTGGGCAGATTCGACACACGTGGAGGCCAATTCGAGGGGCAAAGGCGTCGCGAGCTAAAGAAGTAGCCGGTTCGAGGTGAGTAATTGATGCAACTGTTGTTCTAAGGGTTTGAAACCCCGGACTTTCACATCGTAACACTATATTGAGGCGTGACACGCATCCCATGGCAAGTGCGGGGTCGTATATGATTGGGGATTGTGACTTGGTCCATCCCGAGTGATAATTATAGTATATTGGCGACTGATTCGCACATTGTATTGATACTTATAATATGTTGGCGACTGATACGCACATGTATTGATGATATTTGTGCTTAATGCCACGTTTGGGGGCCTTGTGCCGACTTGTAGAATCCTTCGGGGATTAATATCATTTAATTTCAGTCCAAAGTAAACTCAAATGACATTTTAAATGTATTTCGGGTTGGAAACTTCTATTTTGTAAATGCCCAAGGGGCTTATTATATTATTTTCTGGACTGATTATAAAGTGACTTGAAACAGTGGTAACAATGACACTGTATGATATACTTGAAACAGTGGTAACAATGACACTGTATGATATACTTGAAACAGTGGTAACAATGACACTGTATGATATACTTGAAATAGTGGTAACAATGGCACTGTATTATGTAAATTGGTCAGGTAACAATGGGCTGACCGGTCAGGTAATAATGACTGACCAACATATTGCGCTTGGGCTGTAGGAGCCCCTTCGTGTCTTCGGGCAAAGAGGGGCAGCTGTAAGCACGTGATTTTTGCCCTATATGAGAATTACTCCCAAAAAATTCAAAAATAAAATAATTTTTCTTGGTGTGCAATTTTTGTGATATTTTGTGTAACTATTTGTATGTTTGTCTATGCATGTTTATTTGTTAAATTAATAAAAAATACAAAAATAGGCATCTTTTGCATTTTTAGCATTTAATGTCCAAATGAACAATTTTATGCTTAATTATTACTTAATTGTGCGTTAATTGTTATTGGAAGTTAATTTGCGCTTTTATAACTTAATTTAGTTCTTAATAATAATTTAAGTACTTTTATAATTTAGTTTTAGAAAAATAAAAGAAGAAAAGAGAACAAAAATACAAAGAAAAATCGGATTGGGCCAATTCTTCAATTTCAAACCACAGGCCCAAATAATTGCCCAACTTTCCCCATGACCCGGTCCGTTTCAAACCGGGTCGATCCGGTCCGCTCCATTAACCCAACACCCCTTCTTCATTTTTGTCCAACACAAAACAAAACC
Organism: Nicotiana tabacum; assembly: GCF_000715075.1. NCBI lineage: Eukaryota > Viridiplantae > Streptophyta > Magnoliopsida > Solanales > Solanaceae > Nicotiana > Nicotiana tabacum. Next base: position 155,723,279 of record NC_134090.1, on the reverse strand, counting down.
AAAAAAATAAAAAATAAAAAGTGAATTATCACTATTAATAGTTTTATTTTTTGTTTTTTTATATATAAAAAAATCCGAAAATATTTTATTTTATTTATTATTTTTATTTTAAAAAATATATATATATATAGTAATTTCGGAAATGATTTTTAAAAAAAAAGTAAAAGAATGTAGAAAATTTAAAAAAAGTAAAAAGTTTTAAAAAATTTAAAAGTAAAATAAGGTTGGAATTAAAAAATAAATATAAAGGTATCTGAAAATTTAAAAAATTTAAAGTAATTGAAAGTAGAATTTTTAAAAGAAAAAAAAAGATAGTGGTTTGTTTTTTAAAGAAAAGTTAAATAAAGTGAGATTCTCTTTTAAAAAAATAAAAAGTGGGATTTTAAATAAGATAAAGTAATTAAAGTTAAAATTTTAAAAATAAAAGTAAATAAAGGTGGGATTTCTTTTTCTAAAAAAATAAAAGCAATTTGTAAGTGGGATTTCTTTTAATTAAAAAAATAATAAAATAATAAAAAAACAAATCTGAAAATTTCGAAAATTTTGCTATAAATAGAAGAGAAAATTTAGGAAGAAGGGGTGGAAAAAAAAAGAGGAAAAACTAGATAGAGAGAAGAAAAAAAGAGGGGGCGGAGTGAGAAGTATACACCCGATATACATTCTGGATACACTGAATATACAGGGGCAGAATTCATTTTGGAGAGTTTTGAAGTTGAAAAAGAATAGTTACTGTTTCATTGCCTCGCTTAAGATCTGAAATAGTCAGAACCTTCCTGCCTTTTACTTCTTCTCTATACTTGGAGTCGTTTATAGTCTCCTGGGTTTTCTACTATTCCTACTGTTACTGGTCTATTCCTGTGTTGCTGGACTGTCGTTGTTGTGCTACATTGTTACTACTGTTGCTGCTTCTCAGCTTCATCTTCTCTTGTTTTCCAATACCAGGTACACGAATGTAATACTAGTTATTGCAAGCTAAAAATGTGGAAGCATGAATACATATGAAGAATCGAATTTTGAAGTTTTAATTTCGCTTTTTCTCTGTTCCTTTTATTGATTGTATTTAGGCTATTTTATGTATTATTGAATAATAATTGGAATAAGAGAAAATAACATAAGTTAGTCTTTAATGAATCGGCTTGGCAAAACGGGTTAATTCACTAGCTATGAAGGTTCTAAGATTATCAACAGTAGGTTAATTGTGAAGAAGTACTTAAATTTAGCTAAGGCATGAATTTGAACTAAATTTCGTGAATTAGGTATTAAGGCATGATTTGAGTTCAAACAAAATTAGAAGAACGTTTAAGTCTAATAAACTTTCTATTAAGCTTTAGTAATTATGGTTAAATCCAGTTTCAAATGGTTGTGAATAATTAATTCCAATAGTTTTTTTATATATAACAATGCGAGCTTCAATCTAACTATATTTGATTCTTTTGAATATTAGTTGTCAAATTTTTATTTTATTTATAATTTCAAATTTTTTTAGTAAAATTCTTGTTCATCAATATTTGTATTAATATAGCAATTAGTATGCCATGCTTTCTTAAATAAAAAAAAGCTCGTAATTAATTAGGATTTTCTTTATTTATTTTAGAGACTAATTTTAATAGAAAAGATGTAGTCGCTTTAGGATTTGTCCATTTAAAATAAATGAGATGAGCCTCGCCTAGTAAAATATATAGATTGCGGGGCCCTCACAAATGTATGTGTTAATTACTTAGAACTCGGGATCGGCCGCTTAGCGAACTTCACGGCCTTTTCTCAAAATAACCCTGCGCTAGTCGCTTTAGGCGCATATTTAATAATGTTATCTCCTTAAACTCGGGTGCACATTTATGTGACCCAAATCCAAATCTCAACCGAGTCGAGATATGCCAAACAACTACGGGTGCATTGATGTAACGTGGTTCGAGATATGTTTCCACGACGTTGCAATTCTCGTAAAATAATAACAATAAGTAAGAAAGCGGTAAAAAGATAAAATTTTGCACATAAGTTCATATTTGTATAAAATCAGATAATCAAGCCGAATATAACAGTTGAGCGACCGTGCTAGAACCACGGAACTCGGGAATGCCTAACACCTTCTCCCGGGTTAACAGAATTCCTTATCCGGATTTCTGGTGCGCAGACTGTAATATGGAGTCATTCTTTTCCTCGATTCGGGATTAAAATTGGTGACTTGGGACACCCTAAATCTCCCAAGTGGCGACTCTGAAATAAATAAACGAATCCCGTTTCGATTGTCCTTTAATTGGAAAAAACTCCCTTGTACCCTCGCGGGTATGTAAAAAGGAGGTGTGACAGCTCTGGCGACTCTGCTGGGGATTACTTTGACCCAGAACCACTGGTTCAGGGTTAGAAATTTGAGCTTAGATAAATTGTTATATTTGGCTTTATCTGATTTTTACATGTTTTGAGCCTAATGTGCTAAATGTTACCTTTACCGCTTTGATATTATCTGAACTGTATATAAACTGTGCCGAAACCTACTCTTCTTACCTCCGGGGATGTGCTTACTGGTTAAGACTCCCTATTCTGTTAGTGTCATACCCTAAATAAAAGAGGCTCGGAAAGTTTCTAAGCCGGTTGGCCTTTTGGTTCCCGGACAGGAGCTCCTTCCTCAACTCGAGTGGTCCGCTCGGGTACACTGTCTAGAACACCGACCCAGGTTTTGAACATAGAATAACGTGACTTCATGCCGGATCCCTAGTAGGAACGTTTATTTGCATCACGTTGCATTTGACTTAGGGGACTCAACACAGGGGTTGGGTCCGTCTAGGACAAGCAACCTGAAAATAATGGACCATCTTTTGTATCCTATTTGTTTTCCGTGCATTTATTTGTCTCATGCCCGCATGCTGACCGATGTTTGAATATTATGAATATTGTGAAATTGAAAAAAAAGTAAATAGCGGTTAGGGAATTGATTGTTTATTTTTGAAAAAACCCAATACCCAAATACTGTCAAAACTCTGCCGAAATTTTGGAAAGAAAAAAAAACGTCTTATTAGTTTGTTTTATTAAAAGCAAAGGAAAAATAGAAAAAAAAATCGTTGTTCTGTTTTGTTTTTCAAAAAAAATATATAGAAATATATAGTTTGTCTTGTCATAAAAATAAAAATTAAAAAGAGTCTTACTTTTTTAAAATGGGTTTTTTATGAAAATTCAAAAAATAATAGTAATAATAATAAAAAAAAAGAGTCTTTCATTATTTGTCACAAATATATACATGTATATATATATATATATATATCCAAAAGTTTTTATTTCCAAAAAATATATATATGTCTTTATTTGTTGCAAAAATATTTGTCTTGCCAAAAAGTCTAGAAAGGTTTTTAGACCCCCAATTTTCAAAAACAAAAAAAAAATCCAAAAATATTTTCCATTATTAACTTCTTTAGAAAGTCTTTTAACTATTTTTTTTTTAAAAAAAATGTATAATAAGATAGAAAAAAATCCGAAAATATTTTTCTTCTTTCAAAATTGAAAAGAAAATTCAAAAAAAAAAAAATATATTTTTTAGAAGCATTTCTTTTATTAAAGGTAAAATTCCGAAAAATATTTTCTTCTTCCTTTAGAATAAGAAAAAACAAACAAATGGAAATTAAAAAAAATATATATATCTTAGAAGTCTTTCTTTTAAAAAGAAAATCAATCAAAAATATTTCCTTTCTCCTTTTAAAGTAGTTCTTTCACAAATCAAAAAAGGAAGTTAGTTCATCTACTTATTCTTGATTGCCCGAACTACGCGGGTTTGATTCTCACCGGATGTGAGATACGTAGGCAACCCCCGCCGGGTCCAACCTCCCATTTTTTTTGAAAATTAATAAAGTAGCAAAAACGCCAAAAGTGTATTTTTCTTTCATAGGGTCGGGTGACGCCATTTATATCAAAAACAGCCAAATGTTCCCAAAAGGAACCCGGAAGGCTGCCTTTGTACAAACGGCCACCTCTTGTTTTTTCACACAACCTTAAAAATCTTCGTCCCTGAAGTGCTGAGAGGTCGTGTTCAGAAATCCTCTTGAGGAAAGTGAGCATATGTTTTTTTGTTTTGATCAAAATAAGTTTTGTTTGTTAAAATCTTATTAATAAATGTGCAGAATGAGCACGACTCCAAATGAACCCTTTGCAATCATGAATAAAATTCCCCTCCAATTGCGGTTTTGGTGGAATGATTTAGGCAAAGAAGGGCATGACGAAATCAAGAAATATCTGAAAGGCCTCACGAGTTTGTTGGATATCAGGCCACGGGGAGATATCATAAGGGCACTAGTCCCTCACTGGGATCCTGCGCACAATGTCTTCCACTTCTCGGACTTTGAACTTACCCCAACTTTAGAAGAAATAGCAGGGTATATCGGCAGTGCTGAGGCTCCATTGAGGCATAAATACCTGGTTGCTCCAAGAGCTGTGGCAGTACACCGGTTTCTGGACTCATTAAAGATAGTCAGAACAATTCGTAACCCTGACTTGGCAAAAAGTTTTTGCACTGTGAGTTTCATATACCAGAGATATGGTCACATAGGAGGATTCGACAAACCAGAAAACCAGTTGTGCAGCAAAAGTAACCGTCGAAAGTGGGATGAACATAGACGGGTTGCTTTTATGATAACTTTCTTAGGGCTCTTAGTGTTCCCAAGAAAAGACGGGAATATCGACATAAAGATAGCGGGGGTCGTCAGTACTTTGCTCACACAGAAAGATAGCACGCTGGCGCCTATGATTGTATCCGATATATTCCGGGCTCTCACGTCCTGCAAGGCCGGAGGAAACTTTTTCGAAGGTTGCAACTTGTTGTTGCAAATGTGGATGACTGAACACCTATGTCACCGAGCTCAGTTTCTGAGCCATGGATCCGCTGACAGGACCTTCATAGAGGAGTTCTATACCAGAGTTAATGAGGCCTACCTACCTAAAGGAGTTTCGGCATGGACCTCATATTTCCGTGCCCTCAACGCCAGTCAAATACAGTGGACGCTGGGTTGGTTACCGATCGACGAAGTTATATACATGCCAGCAGCCAGGCCCCATTTTCTCTTAATGGGACTTAAGAGCATTCAACCTTATGCGCCGCATCGGGTTTTAAGGCAACTTGGGAGATGTCAAATAGTGCCAAAAGACGAGGATTTAAGCACCCAGGTGATTGAGATCAGTCCCGATGGCCAGTTTCCTGAAGCAAGGGTTCGCCAAATGTGGGTCCAATGCCAATACTTAGAGGCAAATACTTGTGTATTGAATCGAACAAAAGGGGAAGTTTCGCCCGGATATCAGGCTTGGTACAAAGGGGAAACATCATCCGCAAGGCCGGCTAAAAGACCGCACCTGCAAGAGTTTTCCAGATCCTCACAAGAGCAGTGGGACTGGTTGGCCAAAGAGCGGGAATATCTTGCCGAGACAGGCAAACTGAAGCAACAAGTTCAGGATATGAAGTTTGAAAGCCAATTACAGTCCGCTACCCACAAGGGAGAAAAGAACAGATTAATCAGAGAAGGCAAGATCCTCAAAGCTCAGATCCGGAAGATGAAAAGGGAGGCCGACAACCAACTGAGAAGCCGGGTGGATAAAAGATTGATAGCAGGGTTAAAAAATCAGGTTGCGGAAAGCCAGGAAGACTTGGAAAGAGCCAAGGCTAGCACAGCAAGATTACGAACCAAGTGGGCAAAAAGTACCATGGCCCGGAGGCAGCACCTGCAACAAGTCATAAGGGATTATGAAATGAGCATCGGGATATTAAGGAAAACGAACTCCACTCTGCATGATCGGATCAGCAAACAAGCACGAGATGCCCAGGCTGACAGAAGACGTTGTTACGATGCAATGGCCTGCATGGAGAGACAAATGGAGATGTTCCAGGATCAGCTTGCCGACAATGCGCAAGCATTAGGATTAAAAAACCGACAAATAAGGCAATTGTTCGTTGAAAGGGACAACATTCGAGGAAGGATCGACGAGATTGGGCACTACATCTACATGAGATGCCTAGCATGTGAGCAAATGCCTCGGAAAACTCTCCTTGTTTCCATCATGGGCTGCGTCCATCGGATCATGAATGAATTGAAAAGCTTGCAGAGAGACCTCACACCTAGAGCCGCGAAAAGGCCGAATGATGCCTCGTGGGCCCCTAAGTTGGGAAATTAATCTTCGGTCGAGTCCTGTTCAGGCTTTGTGCTTTCCCATGTGTTGTTTTCTTTTCTTTTAGCCAAATCAAGTTAAAAACTGTGGAGTCTGTACTGTTGCTATTCTTTATTGGAAGTAATTTGTAATAGCAAATTTTGATGATGAACTTAATGATTCCAAAAAGAATTTTGTGTGTCTTTACCTTATGGCAGAACTACGCCTGGTCTGATTCGCGCGGGGACGTGATACGTAGGTAATCCCCATAAGATTCGACCGCTTTTAAGAAAGAAAAAAAGGAGAAATAAAATAAAATACAGGGTTTCCCAAAGTACTTTAAAAAAGGGACAAATGAGTAAGCCGGGATGACGCATGTTGTTTGAAGCAAAGCATGTAGAAACGGTTAACTGCCTAGGAACATTGCATCCTCTATGTGTTGTGATCAAATCTGTTAAAATCTAACGCTAACAAAGTTTGTTGTTGTCTGTTTCCAGACAAGTTAGTTGTTAAAGAATTCTGGCAACACACTCTTAACAAACCAGATCCAAAGGAACAGTAGCAACAAGCATGACTACTTCAGAGAATAGTAACGAGGAAGAAAGGTCGATGAGCCAGTTGTTAAAAGAAGCAATGGAAAAGATTGAAAGGATGGGACTAGAGATGAATGCAATGCAGCTAGCTCTAGCCAAAGCACAAAAGAGCCCTGAGCCACTGGGGCACATGCCGGAATACCCTCACTCCGGCCCTTCAACAAGCCTCCCGAATCCCCGTTATCATCAGGAAAGAAGCCCACATGATTCCCAAGATCCACCACCCCATCAACCTCTCCCAACACCAAATGTTCCCACTTTTATGGGACCCACATCAGCCACCCTGCAAAGATCAACCAGCGAGCCATTGTTTCAGGCTCCCGATACGCAATACTATCCCCCTGAGCCTACATTCCATGCCCCCGAACCACAGGCCTACAACCCGCACTTGGAGGTACCGGCAGAGATTGAAAAGCCGGTTAAAGCCCCTGAACAGGATGAGGTATTGAGGAAGTTCAAAATCCTGGAGCAGTCCTTCAGGAACCTACACGGATTGGGCAACCAAGTCAGCGTGGCTTACAAAGATCTATGCCCTTTCCCGGACGTCCAACTCCCGGCTGGGTTCAAGATGCCTAAGTTTGATTTATATGAAGGGCACAGTGATCCCATGGCGCATTTGCGGGGATTCTGTAGCAAAATGAGAGGGGCAGGCGACAAAGATGAGCTGCTGATAGCTTATTTCGGCCAAAGTCTGAGCGGATCTGCGCTAGAATGGTATACCAGGCAAGATTCCAGCAGATGGTACACTTGGGATGACCTGGCGCAGGCTTTCGCAGGTCATTTCCAATACAATCTCGAGATAGTCCCTGACCGTCTCACATTATTGAGGACCGGGAAGAAGCCCGGGGAAAGTTTTCGCGAGTACGGGTTCCGCTGGAGAGAACAAGCAGCTAGAGTGGATCCTCCCATGAGACAAGGAGAAATGGTGGACTACTTCTTGCAAACACTGGATCCAACCTACTTTGGTCACTTGGTGACAACAGTCGGAAAATCCTTCAACGAGGTAGTGAAGATAGGGATCATGATAGAAGAGGGTCTGAGGTCTGACAAAATCCTGAATTACTCGGCACTCAAGGCTACGACCCTGGCTATTCAGAGCGGCACGGGAGGTGCGTTGGGAAGAAGAAAGAAAGAAGAAATTGCCACGATTGAGGCAAGCAGTTGGGCCAGGTCTGGCAAACCCCACTACAATCAACCTAGGCCCCACGGGCCAAACTACCCATACAGCCTACCACAACACTACTATCCACACCGAGAACCACATTTCTCCATACACCAATCCCAGACATACACTCAGCCTCCGGTTCGCCCGCAATGGCGCGCGCCGGCTCCCCAGAACACATATGTGTGAGCACGTGATTTTTGCCTTACGAAAAACTACTCCAAAATAAATCAAAATAAATTTCTTTTACTGTGTAATTTCTGAATTTGCGTGGTGTTAAATATTTGTTTATGTCCGTAAATGTTAACTTTGTCATGATAAAATGAAAAATAAAATAAAATACATGTTGCATGCATATAGGATTTAATTATGCATTTAAGAGATAATTTAAATAAAATCACAAAAAAAATATGCATTGGTTCTATTTCAAATGTTTCATTATTGATGTTTTGTCTATGTGTTAAATAATTGTTATAGAGTAATTAATATATTTTTTGTGAAGTTAAAATTATATTATAGTTAATATTATTGTAATGATAATTTTGTTTTATTTTTAGGATTTTTTATTAATTAATAAAATCAGAAAATAAAAAATAATACAAGTTGTACAAAATCGGACCTGGATTAAAATCTAGGCCCAAAACATTAATTCCCCCCCACAGCCCAATCCAAACAGCCCAAGTCTGACCCAGTCCCAAGCTAAGACCAAACGACGTCATTTGGTTACCTCTCATCAAGGGCCGTTGGATTAAATCCAACCAACGGTCAAGATCCCCTACCCTTACCCGCAATCCATAACCCGACCCATTGACCCGACTCAGTCCGACCCCAACGTTAAACCAAACGATGTCGTTTGGATTAGTGGATTGATCCTGGCCCTTCATCTTACCTGATCGGACGGACAGTATCAATCCACCCCACCCCTATATAAATCCCAAACCCTTACCCCAGCCCCTAACCGAACACCCCCCCTCTCCGCTCCTGTTCATCATCGTTCCAAACCCACTCCTAACCCTAGCTGCCCTAGGATTCCACCGCCTGAAACCCGGCGGCATCAACGCCGCCGGTCACCAAAGTAACACCCCAGAACCCCCTGAACCTCCTCTATCCAAATATGTTATCTGCTTGGTTCGAATCTCCCTGAAGGTTCTCGAATCTTCATTTGAAGATTCGAGCCAAGTTCAGATCTAAACCAAACAGCACCTAGTTAACACCACAGCTTCCCCTAGTCATCCTAAGTATGGATCTGAAGTTAGTTTGGCTCAAATCAGTTCTGAACTTCTCGAATCTTCTTTTGAAGATTCGGACCAAACAAGAACAAACTCAGATCCTTTTCAAACTAACACCAAATGACCCCTAGGCTACCCTCACCCTTATATCATGTTTGGTTCCCTTCGAATCTGCCCGGAAATGATCGGATTTAAGATCCAAGAACCTGAAACCCTAAAAATACCAAATTTTTGGATTCCGTTCATATTAAATGAAGATTGAGGTTCAATCGACCTTAGTCGAAGTATTTTCAGTGGAAAATACTTCGACTAAGGTCAGTTTGATTTCAAACAAAAAATCCGAAATCCAAGTTGAGTTCGAGTCGGAATAAAATTGAAGATTCAAAGGTATTTTTTTTCTATTTATTTTATGTATTATACATGTATTTTTGTGTTTGTTTTAGTCTGTGTAATTTTCCCATCTTTTATTATCATACTGTCTCCTACCCGCCTACCTGTTTTAAAATGTGAATTGTTTCTGTTGATTGTGCTTAGTTACAATGTGTGTAATCGACTCGATTAAGTTCGTCGATTAGTTATATTACGAATTCTCATAATACTGATTGAAACAATCTGTTTCTATTATTATGTACTGTTTGTTGACAGATATTGTAGATAATCATTTTTAACTAATACTCGTCAGTTAAATCATCCTGGTTTATATGAATCTGTCAAAATAAGGGTTGTATATATGTTATTGTTTGAACATTAAAGTTTCAGGGCATTGTCAGTATTGACAATGATCCTGTGTGTGTTTGATTCTGGTTCAATGATAAGTCCAGTCTGAATTGTTATGATAATTTCAGTAATATGTTATTAGTTCTGAATTCAGTGTAATATTGTTGTAATGTCCAGTTTGAATTCAAGTTTACAAAAGTTGGTCAAATACAATTGTGTTAGGAGGTTAATAGGATTGGTTTTAGCTGTAAATCAGAAAGATAGTTAAGTTTATACAGATTTTAGAATCTGTTTTGCAGTAGGTTCTGATTTTTCAGTAATTACAGTAGGTCAGGGGCATTTCTGGGAATGAAACAGTAAAAACAGGGTGTTAATGCTAGTGTATTATAATGTAATGTTAGTGGCTATAGTTTAAGATACTAATGGGAAACAAGGGATAATGGGGCTGCTGAAAATCATGTTAGGATCATATAAAGTATTAAAAAGTAGTTTTTAATGGAAACTTTCTAATTTTTTAAAGGGATAAAGGGTCCATCCAGCACTAAAAGGGTGCAACCAGCCCTGTATAAATACAGGAGCTGGACAGACAGAAAGGGAGGAGTTTTCAGACAGAAGGAGAGTTTTAATCAGTTTTTAGAGGGAGGGAAATCAGTTTTCAGAAGAAGATTAGTTTGAGAGAATTTAGGAGAGAAAGAAGAAACAGAAAAGGAACAAAAAGAACAGTCATACACACACACAGATATACAGCAGCAGAAACAGAAAAATCAGAGAAAATGGGAATTTGAAACTGAAAAGAAATTGAAATCTGAAATATTGCTTCTTTTGTTGAATCTGTTCAACCTTACTTGGTTCCACTGATTCAGTTAACATCTGAAGTGTCTTTTAAAAAATAACTATACTGTGCATCTGTTTTCTTCGGATCTTATTATTGTTTAAATCTGTGGGAATACTGGTATTTGGCTGAATTTGTTACTGCTGCTACTGCTGAAATTTACTCCTTCCACCTTCATTTTCAGGTACATGTCTTTTAAATTTTAAGTTGGAAAGAGATTCAACATGACTCATCAATGAAGTTTGAATTGAAATTCTGTTTTCTATTTGTCCAAGTTCATCAATTTAAATTTCATTTTAGTTTTATGTTAAGTAATTAGTAGTGAATTCAATTTGATAGCTATGAGCCAATTGTCTTACTTTGAAAGTTCGTTTAAAGATTTGTAATAATATTAGCTCATTATCTCATTAGTTTAATCATATTAAATTGTCAAAGTAGGGAATATGGCATGAATGTTGGTCATTATTTAATTTTGTTGTTAGTTAAGTAAGAAGTGATGTAGAAGTGCCAAGAAAACTACAGTAGTGATATTTATTGTTAAATAAGGTTAAGATGGTGTTGTTGGTATATTTTTATAAGATAATAGATGTGTGTATAAACGTTGGCGAAAGGTGATATGATGTAGCTTGTTACAATGTTAAAACGTTATGAATGTTTACGATATACAGTTAAGTTGCATGTAAGGTAATTTTATTGAATTAACTTGTATAATAATTCCTTTCTTATAAACTCGATGCCTATCTACCTTCATAAGACAAATTGATCAAATAATTAGGCTTATTAGATTAAAAGCGAGTATATGAGAATGAAACGAGATGTATAAGTACCAATTGCAACACTTGATATCAATGGTAATTAGAAATAGAATTTGCATTAAGTAAATCATGAAAAAAAAAATTTGGAAAATATTTCCTTCCTTTATGAATCATTCATTTTCAGTTTTATATGCAATTTATTCTTTGATATATATATATATATATATATATATATATATATATATATATATATATATATATATATATATATATATATATGTCATATTTGTTTTTATTTTTTTTTAAAATAATATTAATCATATTTTTATTCTGTCCTTTGAAATTGAATAGTTGGAATGAATATAACTTATATTCGGAAAATATAATCAACGGTCAACATTTAATAAATTGTAAATTCTTTTCAAAGAATTTAAGGGCACCTTAAATGGGAATTTATCATGATTTTCACATAAAAATGTATAGATATAATAAACAATTTGTGGAAAATCCCTAATATCATTACGAATATTTTGCGCAATTAGGGATACGTTCGCGTACCCTGATTATATTTTTAAAAGAAAAAAATTCGGATTATGCGTACGCGCAACTTCGAGCGAATATTTAATAAAAGGATTTTTCCAAAGGCGTTAAATCAATTTCACAAAAAACCTGAGATGTACGGTTCACTATTCAAGAAAAACAAATATTCTTGATTCGACATAATTTCGAAAAATGATTGTTTAATAAATATATTATCAAAAATTATTGTGTACACGTACGCGTGACACAATTCCGCATTTTTTTAAAATTTATAACACGAATATACGTACGCGTAATTCGATTCAAAGAAGGGTCCTTAATCACAATAAGTAAAAGCGGTAGAAAAATCACGTAACAAAAAGTATTTAATAAAAATCAAGATAATTAAGCCAATAATAAAAACAGTTAAGCGACCGTGCTAGAACCACGGAATTCGGAAATGCCTAACACCTTCTTCCGGATTAACAGAATTCCTTATTCAGGATTTCTGGTTCGCAGAATAATAAACAGAGTCATATTCTCCTCGATTCAGGGATTGAAATTGGTGACTTGGGACGCCTTAAAATTCCCAGGTGGCGACTCTGAAATAACTAAATAAATCCCGTTTCGACTGTCCTTCAATTGGAGAAAACTCCCCACGCGCCCCGCGGGCGCGGCAAAAAGGAGGTGCGACAGCTCTGGCGACTCTGCTGGGGACAAAAGTCAAACTGTAACCCAAAACCAGTGGTTCAGGGTTTAAAGAATTCGAGCTTAAAATATCTGTGTTAATTGGTTTTATTTACTATGAGATTTTCTACTGTTTATATGCTAATATGCTAAATGTTGCTGTTTACCGCTTTAATATTATTTGAATTGTGAATATATACAACTGCTACGAAACCCCCTTCTTTCTGAGTCTTCTGAATTTATGGTGTACACGTGCGCGTGACCCACCTTTCTGTTAGAGTCGTACCAAATAAGACGGAGTTGGGACAAGTAACTAGGCCGGGCAGACTTTCGTGCTCCCGGTACGTTACCCCCGCTTCGGCTCAAACTGTCCGTTTGGGTAAGCCAGGTTTAGAACAATCAACCTAAGGTTTTACACTTAGAATAACTCAGCCATGTACCGGATCCCTAGTAGGAACGAATATTTGCATCATATGCATTTGGCCTTGGAGACTCAACACAGGGGTTGGGTCTGTCTAGGACAGGTGAACCCAAAATTAAAAGACCATCATGATGCATCCTACTTGTTATTTGTGCATTCATTCGCCTCGAACATGCTTGTTGACCAGCTTAAATAAAATCATGGTAAGAAGAAGGGAATAAAATGGGTAGTTTTTAAAAAAAAAAAATCGAAAAAATATAGTTTTAAATGTTGAAATATTTAATAAATAAATAAAAAAAAATTCGAAATGATTTTTAGTATAAATTTTCCAAAATGAATGTTGACTTCATTAAAATTAAATTTCAGATACAAAATGAGCACCACACAAAGTCCCTCATCCACAAGTACGGAAGAATTTCTATGTCAGCTTCAAATGTGGTGGTATGATTTAGGCGAAGACGGTCAAAAATGGGTCGTCAAGCATTTGGGAAATCTCACGGACATTATGAAAGTTGAACCTCGTGATGATCTGATTACGGCATTAGTAACTTTCTGGGATCCTGTTCACAATGTTTTTCGTTTTTCTGACTTCGAGCTTACTCCTACATTAGAGGAGATAGCTGGCTATGTTGGTTTTGACGAAAGTTTAAGAAATCAAAGCTTGATATTCACAAAGGCTCCTTCAATACATCGATTCTTCGGTCTTCTGAACATCAGCAGTCAAATCAGGAAAAGCAATGTCATCAATGGATGTTGTTCCTTCAACTTTTTGTATTCCAGGTTTGGAAAGTCAGATGGGTTCGAAATTCATGAGAAAGGCCTTACTAATAAGCAAAACAAAGACACTTGGCAGATGCACCGTCGATTTGCTTTCATGGTGGCTTTTCTAGGAGTCATGGTCTTCCCAAATAAAGAGCGAACAATTGATATTCGCACCGCAAAAGTTGTGCAAATCCTCACCACTAAAGAAAATCACACCCTTGTCCCCATCATTCTATCAGATATTTATCGGGCTTTGACTTTATGCAAATCAGGAGCGAAAGTTTTCGAAGGATGCAAAATTTTGTTGCAAATGTGGGTGATTGAACATCTCCAACAACAGCCCAAGATCATACAGTATGGGTCAAACAAAGCTAATTGCATCGAGAGCTATGAGGAAAGAACAAAAAATTATCAAGCTCCAGAAGGGATAGAAGCATGGGTATCTCGTCTAAAGGCTTTAACGGCAAATCAAATTGAATGGACTCTGGAATGGCTCCCGATGAAAGAAGTAATACATATGTCAACCTCAAATAGTTATCTACTACTATTGGGATTGAGAAGCATTCAGCCGTATGCACCACTAAGAGTCCTAAGGCAACTAGGGAGATATCAAATAGTTCCTGATGAGGAAGATTTGAGTATGCAAGTAATCGAATTACACCCAGAAGCCACTATTCCCGAAGCTCTACTTCAGCAGATGTGGAATGGGTGCCGATACTTGAAAAGTGATACTCAAGTCCTAGACGCTACCAAAGGTGAGATAAATCCTGGATATGCAAGGTGGTTCGAAAAACGGTCTCGCGTGGATGATGTACCAGAACCAGAGCTAAAAAAGCCAACAAAAAGACCCCATGTTCAAAACTTCAATGATAAAATCCAAGAGCGGTTGATCTGGGGAGAAAAAGAAAAAGGGTACAAAGCAACTATCCATGCCCTAAAAGAAAATCTAAGAAGCCTCAGTTTAGAGAAAGATTTGCAAGAACAAGAAGCCGAAGGCGAGAAAAAGAGTCTAGCTTGTGTGAATGAAAATCTTCATGCTCGATTCCAGAAAATGAAAAGAATCTCTAAAACGCCAAAGAGGAGCTGGAAGGATCAAAAAACCATCGCCAATCTCTTCGAAAAAATGCAAGATTATGATTCCATTCTTGCGGAAAACGAAAGGGCATTGAGCAAAGCAAAAGAAAGGATCCAACAATTAAACGAAGAAGCCAGATCTAACAAGGAACGCCAAGATAAGCAATCCGAAAAAGACAAGGCTCAATTCAAGAAGGAAAAAGACTATTGGATGCGATCAGAAGACCAGCTTCGTGCACAACTAGAAGAGGCTAGAAGATGCAATAGAGAATATCAACAAGCAGACCTCGACAGGGAAAGATCGCAAGCAAGATTAGAGCAGGCCAGACTCCAAGCTCTATTAGAATCAGCTTTAGATCGTGAAAACCGTGTCAGAGATATAGCCACCACTCGTCAGCAACAATTGCAAGACCAAGACCAACGTCTCCAAGGTTTCAGGGCACAAATCCACGACCTGGCAGTCTTCACATCTCAAAGTTATGTAAACTGCCAAGGAATGGATTATGAAAGGTTTACAGAGCATGCACCCACTTTTGCTCGTCATCTAGCAATGGAGTTGGAAAGGATGTATCGTACGCTGGGAGGCCATCCAGGTCAAGCCCCACATTGAGCAGATAATCCAATATTAGAGAACAAAAGTGGAAAGTGGGACATGTTGTGAGATGTTATGAATTGTGTCTTTTATTTTGATTTAAGTGTGTGTGTTTCAAGCTATTTTCTTAAAGTTTTCAAATGTAATTCCATCTTTGTGTAATTAATAAAAGTGATTGCCTTCAGTCCGAACTACGCAAGGTCTGATTCATGTTTGGCATGATACGTAGGCAATCTCTAAGATTCGACCACCACGATAAAGATATATATAGTAAATAAAAGCGAATGACAATTTTTCAATTTCAAGAAAGCTGGAACGACACAAGCAACCGAGCGAATGCATAATAGAAAGGGATTATTTGTCTAGGAGCATTGCATCTCAACGTGTGATTATATATGTGTTAAACTCTCAAAACTAACAAGTTTGTTCATTTCCAGAATTCAAGCAGTTAGTTTCTCTAAAGAGTATACTGGCATATTATCACTATCACACAAGATCAAAAGGACCAATACTCGAAAGTATGTCTATCCCAGATGTTGACACAGGTGTGGAGATAGAAGAGATGGATGTCGGAAAAATGAAAGAAGAGATGTTTAAGCTCAAGCAGCAAATGGCTGAAATGTACCAAGCTTGGTCTACAGGACAGTTACCCCCATCTTACCCAACTAACCCTGTTCCATCAATCACCCAAACTCAGGATAATATCACCACTGAATTATCCTCAAGTTTCCCTATTTATCAGCACTACCGAGGCACCACCTCTTAGACACCACAGTCTCCACCTCCAAAACCAGTTCCGTACCTTCCTCCACCTATGACTCCTATTTTCGTAGCACCTCCCCCTGCTACATTTCACAAATCTCCTAGTGAGCCTACATTTCAGGCCCAAGACAACCAATATTACCCCCCGGAGCCCACCTTCAAAGCCTCTGAAATCAATTCAACTGCTTATCGATTTGATCTCCCAACCGAAATTGACAAGCCAGCCAAAAATGCTGAACAAGAAGAGATGTTCAGGAAGGTCAAAAGTCTAGAACAGTCGTTCCGAGACATGCGGGGATTAGGTGGGCAAGTCAGTGTAGCATACAAAGATTTATGCTTATTCCTTAATGTACAATTGCCAGTTGGCTTCAAGATGCCCAAATTTGACCTGTACAGCGGGCACGGCGACCCAGTAGCCCACTTAAGGGGTTTCTGTAGCAAGATGCGAGGAGCTGGGGGAAAGGATGAATTATTGATGGCTTACTTCAGTCAAAGTTTAAGGGGATCAGCTTTGGAGTGGTATACACGCCAGGACCATGGAAGATGGTACACCTGGGATGACCTGGCACAGGCATTCGCATACCATTTCCAATACAATCTGGAAATCATCCCAGATCGATTATCTTTGACCAAATTTGAAAAGAAACACAATGAAAGTTTCAGAGAGTATGGTTTTCGGTGGAGAGAACAGGCAGCAAGAGTGGATCCTCCTATGAAGGAGAGCGAAATGGTAGATTACTTCCTCCAAGCCTTGGAACCAACTTACTATGCCCACTTGGTTTCAGCGGTTGGAAAATCATTCAACGAGGTAGTAAAGATGGGAGGTATGGTGGAAGAAGGCCTCAAAACAAATAAAATCATGAGCTATTCAGCAATTAAGGCAACTACTCAAGCTATTCAAGGCGGGGTAGGAGGAATCGGAAGAAAGAAAAGGGAGGAAGCAGCAGTAGTTGATTCAGGAATTTGGCCGGGACCCAGAGGTTCACCACTTTACTATAATCAACAACGACCTCGCCAATCAGCTTACCACCATGATTCATCCCAACACTACTATCACCCTTCAGAGCCTCATTTTGCCATTAACCATGCTCAAGCATACAATCAGCCACCTGTTCACACCAATTGGCGTGCTCCTGTCACACCAAATACCTACCCCCGAGCTTATCCCGGACCAGGTTTCAGGCCTAGGCCAGCATTCAGGGGAGAAAGGGAACAGAAAAAGAAAACTTACAGTCCATTGGGAGAGTCTTACACTAGTCTGTTCCACAGGTTGAGACAGCTAGACATGCTGAGACCAATACAATCCAAACTACCCAATCCTCCACCAAAGAATCTGGATTACGCCATTAGTTGTGAATATTGCTCCGGTGCACCAGGCCATGATACGGAGAAATGTTGGCATTTGAAAAATGCAATACAAGAGCTGATTGATACTAATAAAATCGAGGTTCAAACCCCCGAAGCTCCAAATATCAATAGAAATCCAATGCCAGCCCATCAAGAGGCTAACATGATAGAAATCATACAAGCTGATGGAGAGACAAAGAAGCCGTCACAAACTGTCATGATGATCAAGTCTCATGAAACCAAGCCAGATAAGCAGTTAATGGAGGAGAAGCCGGTGTCTAAACAGAACAAAAATGGTGATGAACCGTCTATGATAGTCGATGAGGGGTCATCGAGCAAAGTTTCCGCAAAACAAGAAAGGCCGAAAGTGATAGTACTAGGGGTTGCTAACAAACCCGTTATATTCGTGGAAGGAGCACGTACAGATCGGGTTATTATTGCACCTGTAATCCAGCTGCCAATTATCAACAACAAAACCATCCCATGGAACTATGAACGGGTGACCGTAATGTACAAGGGCAAAGAAATCAAGGAAGAAGTGTGTGAGGTGCAAGGCTTGACTCGTTCGGGAAGATGTTTTACTCCCGAAGAGCTGAGAAAAACTAAAAACAATCCAATGCCAACAAAGAGAGCCGTGACGGAAGAAGAGGCGGAGGAGTTTTTAAGAAAAATGAAACTCCATGATTATTCTATTGTGGATCAATTAAAGAAGACCCCCGCTCAAATTTCATTGTTGTCATTACTGATCCATTCAGAGGAACACCGTCTGGTGTTGATGAAAATCCTGAATGAAGCTCATGTTCCTGAAAAGATATCTGTAAATCATTTGGGAAAAATAGCCAACAAAATCTTTGAGACAAACAGAATTACATTTGCTGATGATGAATTACCTGTGGAAGGTATCGAGCACAACATAGCTCTTTACCTCACCGTGAAATGTGAAAACTCCGTAGTAACCCGGGTATTGGTTGACAATGGGTCCAGTGCAAACATATGCCCTCTCTCCACTTTAAACAAATTAAAAATTAAAGAGGAGAGGATCCAAAAGAATAGTATCTGCGTACGAGGATTTGACGGTGGAAGCAGAGATTCATTTGGCGACATAGTGTTGGAACTAACTATAGGGCCAGTTGAATTCACAATGGAATTCCAAGTGTTGGACATAACTGTTTCTTACAACTTGTTGTTGGGTCGACCATGGATCCATGCTGCTAAAGCAGTCCCGTCAACACTACATCAGGCTGTCAAGTTTGAATGGGATCATCAAGAAATAGTTGTGCATGGAGAAGAAAGTTTGAATGCTTACAACAGCACCATTGTACCGGTCGAGGGAACAGAAATTGACCAAGGACCATGGGTATACCAAATGTCCAACACGGTGTCGGTAGAGAAAATTCCAGAAGGAAAATACCTTTCGAATCCAAAGATATCCTCTGCATCAGTCATGGTAGCTTATGAAATGCTAAAGAATGGCTTTATACCCAGCAAAGGTCTGGGCTTATCTTTGCAAGGAATTGTACAACCAGTATCTCTCCCCGAGAACTGGGGAACATTCGGTTTAGGGTTCATACCCGTCGCCAATGACGTGATAAGGGCCAGGAAGTTGAAACACCAAGCATGGGTTCTTCCAAAACCAGTACCACATCTGTCAAAGTCTTTTGTCAAGGCCGGCGCTAAAAACCGCCCGATAACAACAATTCCTAAATCCCGGGTCAATCCTGAGAAGGAATTAATTGAAAGGTTCGAGAAATTGTTTAGTGAAGTGAATATGCTGGAAGGCGGAGAAGGGTGTAGCAACGCAGAAGTTCAATTCATTGGACCAGAGACAAAGCTCAATAATTGGAAAGTCACTCCTCTCCCAATTCGAAAGGAGTCTTGATAGTTTATTTTGATTTTCTTTCAGTTTGTTTGGGTTATTTCAAGGTTGTAATCCCAAAGCTTATCTTACAGTTTGTTTGAAGTGTGCAAACCTTGTTATTTTTCATCATCCAATAAAAAGCAGTTTCCTTTTTATTATCATTCCTAATAGTTTTCTTTTCTTTTTCTTCTTTCCTGTACAGTTCCTTTTACGCTGGCTCTAGTGATATGGCATGCATGAGGAATCCTCAGCCCAGTCTTAAAAATCAATCTGGTTCCGAAACATTAATTCAAGAAATATATTGTGATTATGAATCAGAATATGATGAAGATGAGGTTTTTGAAGAGATTAGTAAAGAGTTAATTCACTTTGAGGAAAAAATCAAACCTAACTTGAATGATACCGAGGACGTCAATATAGGGGACACGAGTAATATCCGAGAAACTAAAATAAGTGTCCATCTAGAGCCAAAGATCCGAGAGGAGTTAATTAAAGCACTCATAGAATTCAAAGATGTTTTTGCATGGTCGTATGACGACATGCCAGGCTTGAGCACTAATTTAGTGGTCCACAAATTGCCCACCAATCCAACAGTGCCTCCTGTCAAGCAGAGGCTGAGAAAAATCAAGCCTGACATGAGTGTGAGAATTAAAGAAGAAATCACCAAACAATTGGAAGCAAAGGTCATTCGAGTCACTCGATATCCTATTTGGTTAGCTAATATCGTTCCTGTACCAAAGAAAGACGGCAAAATTAGAGTATGCGTCGACTATCGCAATCTCAACAAAGCAAGCCCAAAGGATAATTTCCCATTACCCAATATCCATATTTTAATCGACAATTGTGCCAAGCATGATATAGGGTCTTTCGTGGATTGTTATGCCGGATATCATCAAATTCTAATGGATGAAGAAGATGCAGAAAAGACGGCATTCATCACACCATGGGGAACTTATTGCTACCGGGTAATGTCATTCGGTCTAAAGAACGCCGGAGCAACCTATATGAGAGCAATGACCACAGTGTTTTATGATATAATACACAAGGAAATTGAGGTATACGTGGACGATGTGATCATAAAATCAAAGCATCAGGCCAACCACGTTGGGGATTTGAGGAAGTTCTTCTTAAGACTTCGCAGGTACAACCTCAAGCTTAACCCTGCCAAGTGCGCATTTGGAGTTCCATCTGGAAAGTTGCTGGGATTCATAGTCAGTCGACGAGGCATCGAGCTAGACCCATCAAAGATCAAAGCCATCCAAGAATTGCCACCTCCCAGGAACAAAACTGAAGTAATGAGTTTGTTGGGAAGATTGAATTATATCAGCAGGTTTATTGCTCAGCTCACAACAACCTGTGAGCCAATTTTCAAATTGTTGAAAAAGGATGTTGCGGTCAAATGGACTGATGAGTGTCAAGAAGCGTTTGATAAGATAAAAGGGTACTTATCGAAACCACCCGTGTTGGTCCCGCCAGAGCCAGAAAGACCTTTGATTCTTTACTTAACGGTTTTGGAGAATTCATTTGGTTGTGTATTGGGGCAACATGACCTCACTGGCAGAAAAGAACAGGCCATCTACTACCTTAGCAAGAAGTTCACGGCTTATGAGGTTAAGTATACTCACCTGGAAAAGACATGTTGCGCCCTAACATGGGTAGCTCAAAAATTGAAACACTATTTGTCATCCTACACTACTTACCTCATTTCTGATGAAGAAACAATGCATATCGACGAGGTGGAACAAATTGAAAAACCTGGCTGGAAACTTTTCTTTGATGGAGCCGCCAACATGAAAGGAGTCGGAATAGGAGCTGTAATCATTTCTGAAACAGGGCATCACTATCCTATTACGGCTCAATTGCGATTTTATTGCACCAATAATATGGCTGAATATGAAGCTTGCATTTTGGGGTTAAGGCTAGCTGCAGACATGGGTATCCGAGAAATCTTAGTCATGGGAGATTCGGATCTTTTGGTACATCAAATTCAAGGAGAATGGGAAACCCGAGACTTGAAGCTCATCGCATACAGGCAATGTCTACATGATCTTTGTCAGTGTTTTCAATCAGTAAAATTCCAACATATTCCAAGAATCCATAATGAGGTTGCCGATGCATTAGCTACCCTAGCATCAATGTTGCACCATCCGGACAAAGCTTATGTAGATCCAATACATATTCAAGTCCACAATCAGCACGCTTATTGCAATATGGTTGAAGAAGAATTTGATAGAAAACCATGGTTCCACGACATCAAGGAATATATCAGGATGGGTATATATCCCGCACAAGCCACAGGAGATCAAAAGAGAACCATAAGGCGATTGGCAAATGGATTCTTCTTAAGCGGAGGAGTTCTGTATAAAAGAACACCAGATCTTGGATTATTAAGATGCATAGATGCCAGACAAGCTACAACTGTCATGTCTGAAATACATTCAGGAGTTTGCGGACCCCACATGAGTGGATATGTGTTGGCAAAGAAGATCCTCCGGGCTGGTTACTATTGGCTTACCATAGAGAGAGATTGTATCAGTTTTGTACGCAAGTGTCATCAATGCCAAATACACGGAGATTTGATTCATTCTCCACCATCCGAGTTGCACACAATGTCGGCACCATGGCCTTTCGTTGCTTGGGGCATGGATGTGATTGGACCAATTGAGCCGGCAACATCCAATGGACACAGATTCATTCTGGTAGCTATTGATTATTTTACCAAATGGGTTGAGGCCAAGACATTCAAATCAGTGACCAAGAAAGCTGTGGTCGATTTTGTCCACTCAAATATCATATGTCGATTCGGAATCCCGAAGGTGATCATCACAGATAACGGCGCTAATCTTAACAACAACTTAATGAAAGAAGTATGTCAACAGTTTAAGATTACACATCGTAACTCTACCCCATATCGGCCCAAGGCGAATGGAGCAGTAGAAGCAGCCAACAAAAACATAAAGAAGATACTTCGGAAAATGGTAGAAGGTTCAAAACAATGGCATGAAAAATTACCATTTGCATTATTGGGATACCGCACTACTGTTCGCACTTCAGTAGGAGCAACTCCTTATTTGTTGGTATACGGCACTGAAGCAGTAATTCCTGCAGAAATTGAGATTCCTTCCCTTCGGATCATCGCCGAAGCAAAGATTGATGATGATGAATGGGTCAAAACCCGTCTAGAACAGTTAAACTTGATTGACGAAAAATGATTGACCGCAGTATGTCATGGTCAATTATATCAAAGAAGAATAGAAAGAGCATACAACAAAAAGGTGCGTCCCCGGAAGTTTGAAGTAGGTCAGCATGTGCTGAAACGTATTCTTCCACATCAGGTTGAAGCAAAAGGCAAATTTGCCCCGAATTGGCAAGGACCATTCATTGTGACCAGAGTATTATCGAATGGTGCACTATGTTTAACAGATATTGAAGGCAAATGCATCGATATGGCGATCAATTCTGACGCGGTAAAGAGATATTATGCATAACTTTTTGAATGTTTGTATTTAGCACTATTTCGAAGATTGAAATGACAAAGGCAATTTATTCTGCTATCCAAACACTATACCATTTGCTTCCCCTTTGAGCCATACTTGTTTCTTTCCTACCCTCTCTTGGAATCAATAAAAAAAAAAAAAAAAGATCAAAATCTTCACTATTATGTAGTGAACTACGTTTGACCTGATTCCTCAAAGAAGGATACGTAGGCGCCTCACGGCTCGGTCATAGGGTGCACCACATGCACAATGTGCACGGAAAAGAAATATTAAGAGACCCCAATCAAGAAACTGGGGCAGGAATTGTGTTGGAAATAAGAAAATATTCCAAGAGTCGTAATTTTAAACACATACCAAAATTGTTTAGCTTTTCCATTTCTAACCCCATACCATAAAGACCTTTCGACCAATCTTAGAAAAATGCTAAGTCAAGCAAATGAAGATGGTTCATAATATTTTGGTACAAACAAGAAAAGAAAGTAAAAACGAGAGAGTCTTATAGGTGAAAACCCAAACGGGCACCATAAGGCGACGGAAGTTAAGAGAAAAGTAAAAATGAGAGAGTCTTATTGGTGAAAACCTTTGTAGGCACCATAAGGCGAAAAGGAAGTGAGAAATAAACAAATAAGGAAAGTTTATCAGTGAAAACTTTTTAAGACATTGCAAGTCCAACAGGTCTGTGAAATGAGAAATGAAGTTGGGTTATGGAAATTTTGGCAAAAACAAAAATGAGACAATTGAAAGGAGATTGATTAAAAGACTGGGTTGATTAATCCGAAATGCATACCCTGATCATTGGTGCCAGTAACTCCAATCAGATAAGTTTTCATTCTTGCTCCAACAGTCATCCAAAATTGGATTTTTCTTTTTATTCTATAATTGTCGAAATCAACGTGTTTCGTCACTAATAATCTTACTTTTCTAAAAGCTTTGAATTGAGTTTTATTCCAAACAAATAAGAAGGAATGACAAGGTATACTACCAAGATTCAAGGTTACAAAATACGGCCACGAAAGGTGGGAGATAAAATATGGGTGTAAGAAAGATGAAATCAAAAGTGGATCAACAAAGTCAGAAGAGGCATATGATTACAATTAAAAGGTTTTGAAGGAAAACACACAGAGGGGAATCCTATAGTCAAGGATCAATTACAAAGACAAAATGGTCTTTTCAATCATTCCAAGGCAATAAAGAGAGACGAAGAGAAACATCACCATCGGCAAGAATACCACAGCCAGCCACCCTACTTTAAACTAACGAAGTTTTCTTTGATTTAAAACAGGGGCAAGTATAATATTTGTATCAGGGAATACCCGATAGAATTAAAGAAGTCAGGCGTCCACCTGGAGAATAAGGATGAGAAAAGAAGAAGTCAGGCGTCCACCTGGAGAATGAGGATGAGAAAAGAAGAAGTCAGACGTCCACCTGGAGAATGAGGATGAAAAATTGAAGAAGTCAGGCGTCCACCTGGAGAATGAGGATAAGAATTGAAGAAGTCAGGCGTCCACCTGGAGAATGAGGATGAGAATTAAAGAAGTCAGGCGTCCACCTGGAGAATGAGGATGAAGAAATTGAAGAAGTCAGGCGTCCACCTGGAGAATGAGGATGAAGAATTAAAGAAGTCAGGCGTCCACCTGGAGAATGAGGATGAGAATTGAAGAAGTCAGGCGTCCACCTGGAAAATGAGAATGAAGAAATTGAAGAAGTCAGGCGTCCACCTGGAGAATGAGGATAAGAATTGAAGAAGTCAGGCGTCCACCTGGAGAATGAGGATGAGGATTAAAGAAGTCAGGCGTCCACCTGGAGAATGAGGATGAGAAAAGAAGAAGTCAGGCGTCCACCTGGAGAATGAGGATGAGAATTAAAGAAGTCAGGCGTCCACCTGGAGAATGAGGATGAAGAAATTGAAGAAGTCAGGCGTCCACCTGGAGAATGAGGATGAAGAATTGAAGAAGTCAGGCGTCCACCTGGAGAATGAGAATGAAGAAATTGAAGAAGTCAGGCGTCCACCTGGAGAATGAGGATAAGAATTGAAGAAGTCAGGCGTCCACCTGGAGAATGAGGATGAGGATTAAAGAAGTCAGGCGTCCACCTGGAGAATGAGGACAAGAAAAGAAGAAGTCATGCGTCCACCTGGAGAATGAGGATGAGAATTAAAGAAGTCAGGCGTCCACCTGGAGAATGAGGATGAAGAAATTGAAGAAGTCAGGCGTCCACCTGGAGAATGAGGATGAAGAATTGAAGAAGTCAGGCGTCCACCTGGAGAATGAGAATGAAGAAATTGAAGAAGTCAGGCGTCCACCTGGAGAATGAGGATGAAGAATTGAAGAAGTCAGGCGTCCACCTGGAGAATGAGGATGAAGAATTGAAGAAGTCAGGCATCCACCTGGAAAATGAGGATGAGAAAAGGAGAAGTCAGGCGTCCACCTGGAGAATGAAGATAAGAAGAAGTTAAAAAGAAGTCAGGCGTCCACCTGGAGAATGAGGATGAAGAAAGAAAAGAAGCAGTCAAGGCACCCACCTGGAGAATGAGGATGAAGAAAAGAAGAAGTCAGGCGTCCACCTGGAGAATGAGGATGAGAATTGAAGAAATCAGGCGTCCACCTGGAGAATGAGGATAAGAATTGAAGAAGTCAGGCCCCACCTGGAGAATGAGGATAAGAATTGAAGAAGTCAGGCGTCCACCTGGAGAATGAGGATGAGAATTAAAGAAGTCAGGCGTCCACCTGGAGAATGAGGATGAGAATTGAAGAAGTCAGGCGTCCACCTGGAGAATGAGGATGAAGAATTGAAGAAGTCAGACATCCACCTGGAAAATGAGGATGAGAAAAGGAGAAGTCAGGCGTCCACCTGGAGAATGAGGATAAAAAGAAGTTAAAAAGAAGTCAGGCATCCACCTGGAGAATGAGGATGAAGAAAGAAAAGAAGCAGTCAAGGCACCCACCTGGAGAATGAGGATGAAGAAAGAAAAGAAGCAGTCAAGGCACCCACCTGAAGAACGAGGGAATGAAATTGAAGTGTTGAAATCAAAAGCCCGCTCATATGAAAAAGGAGCACACTTAGAATCAATAAAGCAGAGGAGTCCAACAAAATCCACAGCAAGAAACAACAAGAGTTCCAAAAGGAATACGGAATAAGACAAATGCCCAAGAGTCACCAAGATATCAAGACAACAAGAAACGCAAGGGCATGATCTAGATAAGATTTTATAATTCATGTACCATAGTCTAGTTTAATTTTGTATTTCCTTTAAAGTAAGGTGTAATAAGGAGGTCAGCAAGCAGTAAAAACAGCACGAAGCAGCAGTAACATCACAGTCCCATGGTAGTCCCAGCTACCCAAAACTTCCCGAACTACATTGACCTGATTCCTTTATAGCCAAGGATATGTAGGAAACCTTCGAAGCAGAGGTTCGGTCAAATCTTTCAAAAAATGCTTCCCACGGAGTATTCGAACGGGCAAAAATCGCTCGTGTCCGCTCACTTTATCTTTGTACGAAAACTCTTGGAGTTTCCGCACAAAGAGGGGCAGCTGTGAGCACGTGATTTTTGCCTTACGAAAAACTACTCCAAAATAAATCAAAATAAATTTCTTTTACTGTGTAATTTCTGAATTTGCGTGGTGTTAAATATTTGTTTATGTCCGTAAATGTTTACTTTGTCATGATAAAATGAAAAATAAAATAAAATACATGTTGCATGCATATAGGATTTAATTATGCATTTAAGAGATAATTTAAATAAAATCACAAAAAAAATATGCATTGGTTCTATTTCAAATGTTTCATTATTGATGTTTTGTCTATGTGTTAAATAATTGTTATAGAGTAATTAATATATTTTTTGTGAAGTTAAAATTATATTATAGTTAATATTATTGTAATGATAATTTTGTTTTATTTTTAGGATTTTTTATTAATTAATAAAATCAGAAAATAAAAAATAATACAAGTTGTACAAAATCGGACCTGGATTAAAATCCAGGCCCAAAACATTAATTCCCCCCCACAGCCCAATCCAAACAGCCCAAGTCTGACCCAGTCCCAAGCTAAGACCAAACGACGTCGTTTGATTACCTCTCATCAAGGGCCGTTGGATTAAATCCAACCAACGGTCAAGATCCCCTGCCCTTACCCGCAATCCATAACCCGACCCATTGACCCGACTCAGTCCGACCCCAATGTTAAACCAAACGACGTCGTTTGGATTAGTGGATTGATCCTGGCCCTTCATCTTACCTGATCAGACGGACAGTATCAATCCACCCCACCCCTATATAAATCCCAAACCCTTACCGCAGCCCCTAACCGAACACCCCCCCTCTCCTCTCCTGTTCATCATCGTTCCAAACCCACTCCTAACCCTAGCCGCCCTAGGATTCCACCGCCTGAAACCCGGCGGCATCAACGCCGCCGGTCACCAAAGTAACACCCCAGAACCCCCTGAACCTCCTCTATCCAAATATGTTATCTGCTTGGTTCGAATCTCCCTGAAGGTTCTCAAATCTTCATTTGAAGATTCGAGCCAAGTTCAGATCTAAACCAAACAGCACCTAGTTAACACCACAGCTTCCCCTAGTCATCCTAAGTATGGATCTGAAGTTAGTTTGGCTCGAATCAGTTCGGACCAAACAAGAACAAACTCAGATCCTTTTCAAACTAACACCAAATGACCCCTAGGCTACCCTCACCCTTATATCATGTTTGGTTCCCTTCGAATCTGCCCGGAAATGATCGGATTTAAGATCCAAGAACCTGAAACCCTAAAAATACCAAATTTTTGGATTCCGTTCATATTAAATGAAGATTGAGGTTCAATCGACCTTAGTCGAAGTATTTTCAGTGGAAAATACTTCGACTAAGGTCAGTTTGATTTCAAACAAAAAATCCGAAATCCAAGTTGAGTTCGAGTCGGAATAAAATTGAAGATTCAAAGGTATTTTTTTTCTATTTATTTTATGTATTATACATGTATTTTTGTGTTTGTTTTAGTCTGTGTAATTTTCCCATCTTTTATTATCATACTGTCTCCTACCCGCCTACCTGTTTTAAAATGTGAATTGTTTCTGTTGATTGTGCTTAGTTACAATGTGTGTAATCGACTCGATTAAGTTCGTCGATTAGTTATATTACGAATTCTCATAATACTGATTGAAACAATCTGTTTCTATTATTATGTACTGTTTGTTGACAGATATTGTAGATAATCATTTTTAACTAATACTCGTCAGTTAAATCATCCTGGTTTATATGAATCTGTCAAAATAAGGGTTGTATATATGTTATTGTTTGAACATTAAAGTTTCAGGGCATTGTCAGTATTGACAATGATCCTGTGTGTGTTTGATTCTGGTTCAATGATAAGTCCAGTCTGAATTGTTATGATAATTTCAGTAATATGTTATTAGTTCTGAATTCAGTGTAATATTGCTGTAATGTCCAGTTTGAATTCAAGTTTACAAAAGTTGGTCAAATACAATTGTGTTAGGAGGTTAATAGGATTGGTTTTAGCTGTAAATCAGAAAGATAGTTAAGTTTATACAGATTTTAGAATCTGTTTTGCAGTAGGTTCTGATTTTTCAGTAATTACAGTAGGTCAGGGGCATTTCTGGGAATGAAACAGTAAAAACAGGGTGTTAATGCTAGTGTATTATAATGTAATGTTAGTGGCTATAGTTTAAGATACTAATGGGAAACAAGGGATAATGGGGCTGCTGAAAATCATGTTAGGATCATATAAAGTATTAAAAAGTAGTTTTTAATGGAAACTTTCTAATTTTTAAAGGGATAAAGGGTCCATCCAGCACTAAAAGGGTGCAACCAGCCCTGTATAAATACAGGAGCTGGACAGACAGAAAGGGAGGAGTTTTCAGACAGAAGGAGAGTTTTAATCAGTTTTTAGAGGCAGGGAATTCAGTTTTCAGAAGAAGATTAGTTTGAGAGAATTTAGGAGAGGAAGAAGAAACAGAAAAGGAACAAAAAGAACAGTCATACACACACACAGATATACAGCAGCAGAAACAGAAAAATCAGAGAAAATGGGAATTTGAAACTGAAAAGAAATTGAAATCTGAAATATTGTTTCTTTTGTTGAATCTGTTCAACCTTACTTGGTTCCACTGATTCAGTTAACATCTGAAGTGTCTTTTAAAAAATAACTATACTGTGCATCTGTTTTCTTCAGATCTTATTATTGTTTAAATCTGTGGGAATACTGGTATTTGGCTGAATTTGTTACTGCTGCTACTGCTGAAATTTACTCCTTCCACCTTCATTTTCAGGAACATGTCTTTTAAATTTTAAGTTGGAAAGAGATTCAACATGACTCATCAATGAAGTTTGAATTGAAATTCTGTTTTCTATTTGTCCAAGTTCATCAATTTAAATTTCATTTTAGTTTTATGTTAAGTAATTAGTAGTGAATTCAATTTGATAGCTATGAGCCAATTGTCTTACTTTGAAAGTTCGTATAAAGATTTGTAATAATATTAGCTCATTATCTCATTAGTTTAATCATATTAAATTGTCAAAGTAGGGAATATGACATGAATGTTGGTCATTATTTAATTTTGTTGTTAGTTAAGTAAGAAGTGATGTAGAAGTGCCAAGAAAACTACAGTAGTGATATTTATTGTTAAATAAGGTTAAGATGGTGTTGTTGGTATATTTTTATAAGATAATAGATGTGTGTATAAACATTGGCGAAAGGTGATATGATGTAGCTTGTTACAATGTTAAAACGTTATGAATGTTTACGATATACAGTTAAGTTGCATGTAAGGTAATTTTATTGAATTAACTTGTATAATAATTCCTTTCTTATAAACTCGATGCCTATCTACCTTCATAAGACAAATTGATCAAATAATTAGGCTTATTAGATTAAAAGCGAGTATATGAGAATGAAACGAGATGTATAAGTACCAATTGCAACACTTGATATCAATGGTAATTAGAAATAGAATTTGCATTAAGTAAATCATGAAATTTTTTTTTTGGAAAATATTTCCTTCCTTTATGAATCGTTCATTTTCAGTTTCATATGCAATTTATTCTTTGATATATATATATATGTCATATTTTTTTTTTAAATAATATTAATCATATTTTTATTCTGTCCTTTGAAATTGAATAGTTGGAATGAATATAACTTATATTCGGAAAATATAATCAACGGTCAACATTTAATAAATTGTAAATTCTTTTCAAAGAATTTAAGGGCACCTTAAATGGGAATTTATCATGATTTTCACATAAAAATGTATAGATATAATAAACAATTTGTGGAAAATCCCTAATATCATTACGAATATTTTGCGCAATTAGGGATACGTTCGCGTACCCTGATTATATTTTTAAAAGCAAAAAATTCGGATTATGCGTACGCGCAACTTCGAGCGAATATTTAATAAAAGGATTTTTCCAAAGGCGTTAAATCAATTTCACAAAAAACCTGAGATGTACGGTTCACTATTCAAGAAAAACAAATATTCTTGATTCGACATAATTTCGAAAAATGATTGTTTAATAAATATATTATCAAAAATTATTGTGTACACGTACGCGTGACACAATTCTGCGCATTTTTTAAAATTTATAACACGAATATACGTACGCGTAATTCGATTCAAAGAAGGGTCCTTAATCACAATAAGTAAAAGCGGTAGAAAAATCACGTAACAAAAAGTATTTAATAAAAATCAAGATAATTAAGCCAATAATAAAAACAGTTAAGCGACCGTGCTAGAACCACAGAATTCGGAAATGCCTAACACCTTCTTCCGGATTAACAGAATTCCTTATTCAGGATTTCTGGTTCGCAGAATAATAAACAGAGTCATATTCTCCTCGATTCAGGGATTGAAATTGGTGACTTGGGACGCCTTAAAATTCCCAGGTGGCGACTCTGAAATAACTAAATAAATCCCGTTTCGACTGTCCTTCAATTGGAGAAAACTCCCCATGCGCCCCGCGGGCGCGGCAAAAAGGAGGTGCGACAATATGCACCACCCCAAAACACCTATCCTCCACCAAGGGCATATAGAAACCCTCCAGGGGCAGGCTTTCGGGGAAATCCAGATGCTAGGAATGACAGGCTGCGGAAGCACAGAACTTTCACAGAGTTGGGAGAAACCTACACCGTTTTGTTCCACAAATTGAGGCAGTTGGGTTTGGTTAGTCCTGTCCAGACTCGAGAACCAAATCCCCCACCCCATAATTTGGACCGATCAATAAGTTGTGAGTACTGCTCAGGGATGCTGGGGCATGATACCGAAAAGTGTTGGAAATTGAGGCATGCCATACAGGATCTTATTGATACCAATAAGATCGAGGTCCAGACACCGGAAGCTCCTAACATCAACCAGAACCCATTGCCAGCGCACCACGAGACTCACATGATTGAGTTGGTGTATGAGGGAGGAGAATTGAGAAAACCCTCACAAACAGTGATGATGATCCAGGCCGCTCCGAAAGAAGGACCGACCAGTGGAGGAACAGGGGTACAGTCCCAGGGAGAAGGCGTCAAGCCGGTAGTGATATTGGGGAAGAGACCGTCCGCCATAACAAGCAAACTCGAGCCAAACAAGTTGGTAATATTAGGGACTCCGCCCACACCTGCAGTTGTGTTAAAAGGGGTATACAGGGAACTGGTCACAATAAAGCCCACAGTTCAGTTGCCGATGGTTGATAGTAAGGCTGTGCCTTGGAAATACGAGAGGGCAGTGGTGATGTACAAAGGAAAACAAGTGGATGAAGTTAGTTGTGAAGCGCAAGGACTGACTCGATCAGGTCGGTGTTTTGCTCCGATGGAGCTAAGAAGAACCAACCCCGCTACAACCAAGAAACCTGTGTCCGAAGAAGAGGATGAGGAGTTCTTGAGGAAGATGAAAGTGCAGGACTACTCCGTGGTCGAGCAGTTGAGGAAAACACCAGCACAGATCTCGCTGCTATCATTACTGATCCATTCTGAGGAACATCGCCGGGCCCTGATGAAAATACTGAACGAAGCTCATATACCCAACGAGATTTCTGTAAACCACCTGGAAACCATTACCAACAAGATTTTCGAAGTGAACAGGGTAACGTTCTCAGTTTATGATCTGCCAGTGGAAGGTACGGAGCATAATAAAGCTCTCTATCTGACTGTCAAATGTGAAAATGCGGTAGTTACTCGGGTATTAGTAAATAACGGGTCAAGTGCCAATATTTGTCCATTATCCACCCTGAACCAGTTAAAGATCGACCACGGAAGAATCCACAAGAATAGCATTTATGTCCGAGGATTTGACGGAAATGGAACAGCTACTGTAGGGGATGTTGTTCTTGAATTGACCATCGGTCCTGTCCTGTTCACCATGGAGTTCCAGGTATTAGATGCCACAGTATCTTATAACCTTCTGTTAGGACGACCATGGATTCATGCAGCCAAAGCAGTGCCCTCCACCCTACATCAGATGGTGAAGTTCGAGTGGGATAGGCAGGAGGTCGTACTACACGGCGAGGACACGACATGCACCATGGGTGGCGCCATTGTGCCCTTCATAGAGACCTATGATGACAAAGGTCCTTGGGTCTACCAGATTTTCGATACAGTGTCGGCAAATAAAATTTCTGAAGGAGAAATCATCCCGCACCCTAGGGTAGCTGCCGCGACAGTTCAAACCAACCGCAACAGATGTAAAGCAAGCGTGGAAAATGAAGAAGAAAGTCTGGTATCTTCCCAAACCCGTGCCACGTCTCTCAAGATCTTTTGTCAGAGCAAGCGCCAAAAGGCCATCGGTCCCAAAGATTCTAGGACCATTGATTGGTATGGATGGGGACCTGAATTAGAGTTTCGAGCGGCTATTCGCTGATGTCAGTATGGTAGAAGCTGGAGAAGGTTCCAGCAGAGCAGAGATACAGTTTGTGGGGCCTGAGGCCAAAACCAACAATTGGACAGTTACTCCTCTTCCTGTCCGAGGGGAGTCTTGGTAGTAGGCTTTGATTTATGTTTTGTTTGTTTTGTTTTGTTCGGATTATTCCAAGGTGTAATCCAAATTTTACTTTTGTTTTGTAAAAGTGTGAACCCTTTTATCCCGCAAGTTTAATAAAGTTCTCTTCTTTTGTCCCATTTTAATTTTGTTTTGTTCTTTTTCTTTCTGAACAGTTCTCTTTTTACTGGTTCTAATGACATGGCATGCACAGCGGATCTTCGACCTAGTCTAATAAATCAATCTGAATCCGACTCAATGATGTAAGAGGTCGTTTGTGACGATGAATCTGAATATGACGAAGATAAAGCCTTCGAAGATAAATCGAGAACTGTGCCAATTTGAAGAAAAACCCAAACCTAACCTAAATGACACTGAGGCTGTGAATCTAGGAGACGCTGATAATGTCCGAGAAACCAAAATCAGCATCCATATTGAGCCGAATGTCAGGGAAGAATTGATCAAAACCCTCGTGGAATTCAAAGATGTTTTTGCATGGTCATACGACGATATGCCAGGATTAAGCACCAATTTAGTGGTTCACAAATTGCCCACTGACCCGGCATACCCTCCGGTTAAGCAAAAGCTAAGGAAATTTAAAACAGAAATGAGTGTAAAGATCAAAGAAGAGGTGATTAAACAGTTGCAGGCGAAGGTCATTCGGGTCACTCGATATCCCGAGTGGTTGGCCAATGTGGTACCAGTTCCAAAGAAGGATGGAAAAATCAGGGTGTGCGTCGACTACCGCAACCTCAACAAAGCAAGTCCCAAGGACAATTTTCCGTTGCCCAACATTCATATCCTGATCGATAATTGCGCTGGGCGCGAGATCGGATCCTTTGTGGATTGCTATGCGGGATATCATCAGATCCTAATGGACGAGGAAGATGCGGAAAAGACAGCATTTATCACGCCATGGGGAACTTACTGCTATCGGGTAATGCCGTTCGGACTGAAGAATGCCGGGGCAACGTACATGCGAGCAATGACTGCTGTGTTTCACAACATGATACACAAAGAAATTGAGGTGTACGTAGATGATGTGATCATAAAGTCTTGGTGTCAGGAAGACCATATAGCAGACCTAAGGAGATTCTTCCAAAGACTCCGAAGGTATGATATCAAGCTTAACCCGGCCAAATGCGCATTCGGGGTTCCGTCAGGAAAGCTGTTAGGATTCATCGTCAGTCGACGGGGGATTGAGTTAGACCCATCCAAAATCGAATCCATCCGAGATTTTCCACCGCCAAAGAACAAAACAGAGGTAATGAGTTTGCTGGGTAGACTCAATTACATCAGCAGGTTCATCGCTCAACTCACAGCAACTTGTGAGCCCATATTTCGGCTGCTGAGAAAGGATGCTGCGGTAAGTTGGACGGCAGAGTGTCAAGAGGCTTTCGACCAAATCAAAGGGTATCTGTCTAATCCACCCGTATTGGTCCCGCCTAAGCCAGGGAAGCCCTTGATTCTTTATCTGACGGTCCTGGAAAATTCATTTGGTTGTGTACTAGGGCAACATGATGACACAGGAAGGAAGGAGCAGGCCATCTACTATCTTAGCAAGAAATTCACAGTATATGAAGTCAAGTACACTCAACTCGAGAAAACATGCTGCGCCCTAACTTGGGTAGCTCAGAAGTTGAAACACTACCTGTCGTCATATACTACTTATCTCATATCCCGTTTGGACCCATTGAAGTATATCTTTCAGAAACCTATGCCCACAGGAAGGTTGGCCAAATGGCAAATTCTGCTCACAGAGTTTGATATTGTCTATGTGACCAGGACAGCCATGAAAGCCCAGGCGCTGGCCGACCATTTGGCAGAGAATCCAGTTGATGAAAAATACGAGCCTTTAAGAACATATTTTCCCGACGAAGAGGTAATGCATACAAATGAGCTGGAGTTACCCGAGGAACCAGGTTGGAAGCTTTTCTTCGATGGAGCTGCAAACGCGAAAGGGGTTGGAATAGGAGCAGTACTCATTTCTGAAACAGGACGCCATTACCCTGTTACGGCTCAACTACGCTTCTATTGCACCAACAATATGGCTGAGTATGAAGCTTGCATTTTGGGTCTGCGATTGGCTGCGGACATGGATGTCCAAGACGTTTTGGTCTTGGGAGACTCGGACCTCTTGGTACATCAGATTCAGGGTGAATGGGAAACACGGGATCTGAAACTCATACCCTATCGACAATGCTTGCACGATTTGAGCAAGCGATTTCGATCGATGAAATTCAAACATATCCCGAGAATTCATAACGAGGTAGCGGATGCATTGGCCACCTTAGCATCAATGTTGCACCACCCTGACAAAATGTATGTTGATCCTTTGCACATCCAGGTCCGTGATCAGCACGCTTATTGCAACGCCGTAAAAAAGGAGGCAGATGGCGAGCCCTGGTTTCATGATATCAAGGAATACCTCAGAATGGGGATATATCCGGAACAGGCCACTAGAGACCAAAAAAGAGCCCTTCGGCGTTTGTCGAATGGTTTCTTCCTCAGTGGAGGAGTTTTGTACAAAAGAACCCCGGATTTGGGATTGTTGAGATGTATAGATGCCGGTCAAGCCACGACGGTTATGGCAGAGGTACATGCTGGAGTTTGCGGGCCACATATGAGCGGATATGTATTGGCAAGGAAGATCCTCAGGGCAGGGTATCATTGGCTCACCATGGAACACGACTGTATCACTTTCGTAAGGAAATGCCATCAGTGTCAGATACATGGAGATCTGATTCATTCTCCGCCAACAGAGTTACATACGATGTCAGCACCCTGGCCGTTTGTGGCATGGGGCATGGATGTCATTGGACCTATCGAGCCAGCAGCGTCCAACGGTCATAGGTTCATTTTAGTAACCATTGACTACTTCACCAAATGGGTTGAGGCTAAAACCTTCAAGTCGGTAACTAAAAAGGCGGTGGTGGATTTTGTGCACTCCCATATCATCTGCAGATTTGGGATCCCAAAAGTAATCATCACGGATAACGGTGCGAATCTTAACAGCAGCCTGATGAGAGAGGTATGCCAACAATTCAAGATTACACACCGCAACTCCACCCCATATCGTCCCAAGGCGAATGGAGCGGTCGAAGCAGCCAATAAAAACATCAAGAAGATACTGCGAAAGATGGTGGAAGGATCTAAACAATGGCACGAGAGATTACCCTTTGATCTGTTGGGTTATCGCACTACCGTCCGGACCTCCATAGGTGCAACTCCTTATTTGTTGGTGTACGGAACTGAGGCCGTAATACCGGCGGAGGTCGAAATTCCGTCCCTCCGGATTGTCGCTGAAGCCGAGATTGATGATGATGAATGGGTCAGAGCTCGATTGGAACAGTTGAGCTTGATAGATGAGAAAAGATTGGCAGCAGTGTGCCATGGTCAGCTGTATCAGAAGAGAATGGCGAGAACATACAATAAGAAGGTACGCCCCAGGAAGTTTGAAGTAGGGCAGCAGGTGTTAAAGAAGATCCTCCCGCATCAGGTCGAGGCAAAAGGCAAGTTCGCCCCAAATTGGCAAGGGCCTTATATTGTGACCAGAGTGTTGTCCAACGGTGCTGTGTGTTTGACAGATATCGAGGGGAGATGTGTCGACATGGCTATCAATTCTGATGCAGTCAAGAGATATTATGCGTAATTTCTTTAATTATGGCAATTATCGGTTCGTTTGTTTGTACTTGGTGCTTATTGGATAATGAAATGACAGAGGCAGTTCTTTCTTCTATCCAAACACTTTTAACCCTTGTTTCCCCCTTTTGAGCCTTAAGTTATTCTTTCATACCCCTCTTTTGGAATCACTAATGGAAAAGATATGAAAGAAAAAGAAAAAAAAGAGAAAAAATCATTAAAGGAAAATGAAAAAAAAGAAGGAGAAAGAAAAGAAAAAGAAGATAAAAATCATAAGAAATACAAAACCGTGGGAACTACGTTTGACCTGATTCCTCGAAGAGGATACGTAGGCGCCTCACGGCTCGGTCATAGTGTGCATAATGTCCATAATTATGCATAATAGGCACAGTGTGCATAACGCACGTAGCTCAACCTAGAGTAAAAATAAAATCCCCCAAGCAAGAAAACTGGGGCAGAGGTTATGTTTTAAAAATTCCAACAAAGGTTAGATTCCAAAAGTTGTAGCAGATCACCCATCAAATTATTTCATTTTGATAGCCTTGCTTTAGCCCCACACCAAAACCAACATCGACGTCCAAAAGACCTCCCGATCAATATCCAAGAGGTGCCAAGTCATGCAAATAAAGCCGAGAATAATACGCCGATCCCCAGCAAAGAAGAGGATCATGAAATTGGAAATGAATTGATAGTCCAAAGGGATCTCCAGAAGAGAGAGTCACATCGACAACACCCCGATTCCTCGATGAAGAAATAAAATGAGAGAGTCTTATCGGTGAAAATCTTCATAGGCACCGAAAGGCGACATAAGATGAGAGATATAAAATGAGAGAGTCTTATCGGTGAAAACCTTCACAGGCACCATAAGGAGCCGGGAGTTGAGAGAAAAGAGAGAGTCTCATTAGTGAAAACCCCTCGAAGGGCACTATGAGGCGACAAGACAGATCAACAAAAGGGTCCACATTCGCAAAGAAATGGACACTCATTTATCCCCAGCAAGTAAGACCATCGGGCAAGTTGATTAATACAAATTGACTGGGTCGGGAATCTATGGTGCACGTCATGATCACGGGGACCAGTCATGTCATCCAGATAAGTTCTTCTGAATTTCTTTTCCCGCCGAGTATTGGTTCAGAAAGATTTTCTCCTTTTCTATATTTTTATTTCTCTTTCTAAAAATTTGTCTTGAAAAGGATTTTTTAAAGCTTACTACCAGAGACCGAAGAGGGATTCATCCGATGCAGGGTAACCTCAACAGTCCTAAAGGCTAGCCCCAGGCAATGCAATGTTGTGCCCTGCAGTTTTGGAGGAAGTAAACTCCTAAAGGGAGTGTTTCCAGGAGTAAAAGCAGACTCCCACGGCATGTACTGTAAAGAGAAAGCAGAAAAGGGGATAAATTGAAAACCAATCCCCAGCAGGCCGGAAACCCCCAACAAGCAACTTTGTCCACCAACCAGTTATGGGGGCACAGAGCAAGAAAAGGGAAAGAGAGGAAAAATCATCCACCAGAAAGGCACCTCCTCCCACCATGATTAAAACTAACTAAATCCTTTTGTCTGCTGCAGGAAAGTGAAGGATTGATGATGGCAGCAGGACGCGATGCCAGGGAAATCACCAAAATCGGGGCAGAAAATTTTCTGCCGATTGTCAAAAATTTTCTCGGAAGAACGAGGAAACAATTTTAATACTTTCAGTTCTAGGTCGCCCACCAGTAAAATGCGGGAATACTTTTCAGCTCTAGGTCGCCCACCAGTAAAATGCGGGAATACTTTTCAGCTCTAGGTCGCCCACCAGTAAAATGCGGGAATACTTTTCAGCTCTAGGTCGCCCACCAGTAAAATGCGGGAATACTTTTCAGCTCTAGGTCGCCCACCAGTAAAATGCGGGAATACTTTTCAGCTCTAGGTCGCCCACCAGTAAAATGCGGGAATACTTTCAGTTCTAGGTCGCCCACCAGTATAATGAGGGAATACTTTTCAGTTCTAGGTCGCCCACCAGTAAAATGCGGGAATACTTTTCAGCTCTAGGTCGCCCACCAGTAAAATGCGGGAATACTTTCAGTTCTAGGTCGCCCACCAGTAAAATGCGGGAATATTTTTCAGTTCTAGGTCGCCCACCAGTAAAATGCGGGAATACTTTTCAGTTCTAGGTCGCCCACCAGTAAAATGCGGGAATACTTTTCAGTTCTAGGTCGCCCACCAGTAAAATGCGGGAATACTTTTCAGCTCTAGGTCGCCCACCAGTAAAATGCGGGAATACTTTCAGTTCTAGGTCGCCCACCAGTAAAATGCGGGAATACTTTTCAGCTCTAGGTCGCCCACCAGTAAAATGCGGGAATACTTTCAGTTCTAGGTCGCCCACCAGTATAATGCGGGAATACATTTTCTGTCTCTTCATTTCTATTCTAGGTCGCCCACTAGTATAATGCGGGAATACATTTCTGTCTTTTCATTTCTGTTCTAGGTCGCCCACCAGTATAATGCGGGCATACATTTCATATTTTTGCATTCAGGCACCCACCTGTATAACAAGAGGAATACTTTTGAGTCTTATACTACAAATCTTGAAATCAGTAACCCACCGGAAGGTAGAAGGTTACAACAGGAATCCCCAGCAGGAAACAATAAAAATCCCCAGCACCGGAAAGCAGAAAGTTGCAACAAGAGGTCCCAACACAAGTTCAAGCGCATGAGTCAAAAGGAAGAAAAGACGCGTCTTGAAAGAAGCGGCCTGTGAACATTAAATTATGCCCAGCATAACAGATCTGATGAAGAGAGCCGTATCCCCAGAGGAACCGCCAAAAAGCTTAATGAAGGAAGTCATGTCCCCAGCGGACCGAACAAAATGATGAAAACTGGTATTCAGAAAAGCAAAGGGCCAGTGTCATCCCCAAATTCACGGAAGAAAAGCACCGGAGGAAACACAAGCCGACAAGAAAGGAAGGCAACAAGAACAAGTTGCAGTCTAGCCTAGCTTCTTGTTTTCTTTTAAGCACGGTGTAACAAAGAGATCGGTAAGCAGTGGTAATAGCATGCAACAACAGTAACATTGCAGTCCCACGGTAGTCCCAGCTACCAAAACTTCCCGAACTACATTGACCTGATTCCTGTTTAGCCCAGGATATGTAGGAAACCTTTGAAGCAAAGGTTCGGTCAAATCTTTTTCAAAATAAAAAAAAATGCTTCACACGGAGTACTCGGATGGGCAAAAATCGCTCGCTTTATCTTTGCACGAAAACCATTCGTGTCTTCGGGCAAAGAGGGGCAGCTGTAAGCACGTGATTTTTGCCCTATATGAGAATTACTCCCAAAAAATTCAAAAATAAAATAATTTTTCTTGGTGTGCAATTTTTGTGATATTTTGTGTAACTATTTGTATGTTTGTCTATGCATGTTTATTTGTTAAATTAATAAAAAATACAAAAATAGACATCTTTTGCATTTTTAGCATTTAATGTCCAAATGAACAATTTTATGCTTAATTATTACTTAATTGTGCGTTAATTGTTATTGGAAGTTAATTTGCGCTTTTATAACTTAATTTAGTTCTTAATAATAATTTAAGTACTTTTATAATTTAGTTTTAGAAAAATAAAAGAAGAAAAGAGAACAAAAATACAAAGAAAATCGGATTGGGCCACTTCTTCAATTTCAAACCACAGGCCCAAATAATTGCCCAACTTTCCCCATCACCCGGTCCGTTTCAAACCGGGTCGATCCGGTCCGCTCCATTAACCCAACATCCCTTCTTCATTTTTGTCCAACACAAAACAAAACCAAAAAATAAAAAATAAAAAGTGAATTATCACTATTAATAGTTTTATTTTTTGTTTTTTTATATATATAAAAAAAATCCGAAAATATTTTATTTTATTTATTATTTTTATTTTAAAAAATATATATATATATATATATATAGTAATTTCGGAAATGATTTTAAAAAAATAAAAAATAAAAAAAAGTAAAAGAATGTAGAAAATTTAAAAAAAGTAAAAAGTTTTAAAAAATTTAAAAGTAAAATAAGGTTGGAATTAAAAAATAAATATAAAGGTATCTGAAAATTTAAAAAATTTAAAGTAATTGAAAGTAGCATTTTTAAAAGAAAAAGAAAAGATAGTGGTTTGTTTTTTAAAGAAAAGTTAAATAAAGTGAGATTCTCTTTTAAAAAAATAAAAAGTGGGATTTTAAATAAGATAAAGTAATTAAAGTTGAAATTTTAAAAATAAAAGTAAATAAAGGTGGGATTTCTTTTTCTAAAAAATAAAAGCAATTTGTAAGTGGGATTTCTTTTAATTAAAAAAATAAAAAAATAATAAAAAAACAAATCTGAAAATTTCGAAAATTTTGCTATAAATAGAAGAGAAAATTTAGGAAGAAGGGGTGGAAAAAAAGAGAGGAAAAACTAGATAGAGAGAAGAAAAAAAGAGGGGGCGGAGTGAGAAGTATACACCCGATATACATTCTGGATACACTGAATATACAGGGGCAGAATTCATTTTGGAGAGTTTTGAAGTTGAAAAAGAATAGTTACTGTTTCATTGCCTCGCTTAAGATCTGAAATAGTCAGAACCTTCCTGCCTTTTACTTCTTCTCTATACTTGGAGTCGTTTATAGTCTCCTGGGTTTTCTACTATTCCTACTGTTACTGGTCTATTCCTGTGTTGCTGGACTGTCGTTGTTGTGCTACATTGTTACTACTGTTGCTGCTTCTCAGCTTCATCTTCTCTTGTTTTCCAATACCAGGTACACGAATGTAATACTAGTTATTGCAAGCTAAAAATGTGGAAGCATGAATACATATGAAGAATCGAATTTTGAAGTTTTAATTTCGCTTTTTCTCTGTTCCTTTTATTGATTGTATTTAGGCTATTTTATGTATTATTGAATAATAATTGGAATAAGAGAAAATAACATAAGTTAGTCTTTAATGAATCGGCTTGGCAAAACGGGTTAATTCACTAGCTATGAAGGTTCTAAGATTATCAACAGTAGGTTAATTGTGAACAAGTACTTAAATTTAGCTAAGGCATGAATTTGAACTAAATTTTGTGAATTAGGTATTAAGGCATGATTTGAGTTCAAACAAAATTAGAAGAACGTTTAAGTCTAATAAACTTTCTATTAAGCTTTAGTAATTATGGTTAAATCCAGTTTCAAATGGTTGTGAATAATTAATTCCAATAGTTTTTTTTATATATAACAATGCGAGCTTCAATCTAACTATATTTGATTCTTTTGAATATTAGTTGTCAAATTTTTATTTTATTTATAATTTCGAATTTTTTTAGTAAAATTCTTGTTCATCAATATTTGTATTAATATAGCAATTAGTATGCCATGCTTTCTTAAATAAAAAAAAGCTCGTAATTAATTAGGATTTTCTTTATTTATTTTAGAGACTAATTTTAATAGAAAAGATGTAGTCGCTTTAGGATTTGTCCATTTAAAATAAATGAGATGAGCCTCGCCTAGTAAAATATATAGATTGCGGGGCCCTCACAAATGTATGTGTTAATTACTTAGAACTCGGGATCGGCCGCTTAGCGAACTTCACGGCCTTTTCTCAAAATAACCCTGCGCTAGTCGCTTTAGGCGTGTATTTAATAATGTTATCTCCTTAAACTCGGGTGCACATTTATGTGACCCAAATCCAAATCTCAACCGAGTCGAGATATGCCAAACAACTACGGGTGCATTGATGTAACGTGGTTCGAGATATGTTTCCACGACGTTGCAATTCTCGTAAAATAATAACAATAAGTAAGAAAGCGGTAAAAAGATAAAATTTTGCACATAAGTTCATATTTGTATAAAATCAGATAATCAAGCCGAATATAACAGTTGAGCGACCGTGCTAGAACCACGGAACTCGGGAATGCCTAACACCTTCTCCCGGGTTAATAGAATTCCTTATCCGGATTTCTGGTGCGCAGACTGTAATATGGAGTCATTCTTTTCCTCGATTCGGGATTAAAATTGGTGACTTGGGACACCCTAAATCTCCCAAGTGGCGACTCTGAAATAAATAAACGAATCCCATTTCGATTGTCCTTTAATTGGAAAAAACTCCCTTGTACCCTCGCGGGTATGTAAAAAGGAGGTGTGACACGTATATATTTTCATGGCTCGGGCTGTACGCCGCAGTGGGTACTGGAATGTACCATCATATGCATTGCATTGCATTCATGTATTTGTATTTATACTGTTGTTTAGCTGCTCAGTTCCATATATTGCTGTATATTTGGATTTTAGCTTACTTTGTGTATTTACTGGATTTTCTTATCTTCGGACTGTAGTTACTTTTATTACTCACTGGGTCGGAGTACTCACTTTACTCCCTGCACCTCGCGTGCAGCTGCAGGTATTGATCACCCGGTAGCGGGATATTAGCTCATTGAAGGTATTACTATTGTAGCTGAGCAAGGTTACCGCCAGCGTTCGCGGCACCGGACATTGTCTTTAGAATTTCAGAATTTAATTTTGTATATTATTGGCCCTGTAGTTGTGTTCAGGATTTCTTTAGATGCTCGTGACTTGTGACACCCCGGTCGGGTTATGTTGGGCTTTAAACACTGGTTATTATTGTCATTAAGCTGTATTTATTTATTCATTTATATTTAATAATTGTTAAAGATACGATTTGGGTTAGTTGGCTGGCCTTGTCTTTACGAGAGGCGCCATCACGACCGGGTTAGAAAATTGGGTCGTGACATAAAAATAGTTAATTTACTAATAAAATTAATTAGAAATATTTAATTTTATAGTGTTAAGTATAAGAATGATTCTTCCCTTTTCCATGTTAACAATTTTCATGTACCAACAAACCTTGGAAGCATTAAAGTGCCTCAACCCCATGTTTGAGTTTCTCTTTTCAGCAATGAAGTAGTAAGTAAGTTACAAGAGGAACAAAAGCGTAGATTGGAGAGAAACACATAAATCCAATCATACATGTTCATATTTGTTTGGTTAAATGCACACATTTTGATTAATCAGGTTTGGCTTTGATAAATAAAAAATTTAGAGTGATGAAATACTTGGTATATTTTTTATATATATAAGTGAGAGCAGGGTGTACGAACACTGCATTAAATTATTGTACACATAGTAATCGAGATTGTACTATGGATTTGGACCTTTGTCATTGGTGATTGAATTTATTTATCTTTTGGTGGGGACAAGCGATTCTAATTAAGTTGCAACCATATATTTCTCTTCCTTGGGACGACACATGTCTACTTATTTGGGACATCTGGCCTACACTTCTCCTCGGTTTCCTGATCTCTTTCTTTCTTCTTACTCTATGGTTTCTGTTTCTGTTACTTTTCTCTCAAAAAAAGAGTTGCTACATGCTGTTTTTGAAAAATTGGTCTGTACACACTTGTGGATCGCACCTCCAAGATTCAGGACGACTCCTATGAGCATCGGTTCGGTTTTCACGGTCTTGCGGTATTGCTATTGATAATTCTTTTGAATATACTTTTAGCTAATTTCTATTACTTGTTAGTAATCGTACCTGATTTACACATGCATTCTCTCTTTGATGTATTTTGTCTTTGTTACCAAAAATTCAAGGTATCAGAAGTAACTGTAATTTTTATGTGGACCTTGCAGCCATGGTGTCACACCTCCTTTTTACATTACCCGAAGGTAGTATAAGAGAGTTTTTCCACTTTAAATGACATTATTCGAAATAGGATTATTTATTTATTAAATTCAGAGTCGC
Source organism: Nicotiana tabacum (assembly GCF_000715075.1). Classification (NCBI taxonomy): domain Eukaryota; kingdom Viridiplantae; phylum Streptophyta; class Magnoliopsida; order Solanales; family Solanaceae; genus Nicotiana; species Nicotiana tabacum. Next base: position 155,679,022 of record NC_134090.1, on the reverse strand, counting down.
CACTTGGGATGATTTATGGTGTCCCAAGTCACCGGTTCAAATCCCGAATCGAGGAAAAGACTGACTCTGTTTCACAGTCCGCGAACACAGAAATTCGGGTAAGGAATTCTGTTAACCCGGGAGAAGGTGTTAGGCATTCCCGAGTTCCGTGGTTCTAGCACGGTCGCTCAACTGTTATAATTGGCTCAATTATCTGATTTAATTACATGTTTTAAAACCTATGTGCATTTCTAACTTATTAAACCGCTTTTAATTATTTTTAGGAAGATTCAATGCTATTTAAAACACGCCTTGAACCACGTCACATGAAATGCACCCGCGATCCACGATACATTTTATTTAACGTTGTTGAGAGCTGGAGTTGGGTCACATGAAATGCACACCCGAGTTTAAGGAAATTAATTTAAATAGCGCGCCTAAAGCAACTACGCACTTTCAAGTTCGCGAGGGCCATGGAAATTCAACTAATGGCACACCTCGATTTCTAAAGAGTTAAAATTAACTAAATGAGGGTCATGGGTTATTTAATGAAAATGGCACACCTCAAATTATTTCAAAAGATTGCACTCAACTTAAAGCAAACTACGGATGTTCATAATATAGTTTCCTAAACTAGTTTGAGAATATTGCAAGGCCAAGAATTAGGGAGGAAAAGTTTTCTATATCAACCTCCTACATCCCAACAAATGAAGCCTAGAATTAGTAGGATCCAAATCTTCCAAATTTTAAATCAAAGTCCAAATACTATATTTTCAAACCACTCAACGGTCAACTTTAAACTCGTCCAATCATGGTTCTTCATGTTCTTCTCTATTATCTAATACTTTAAAATGGATGCATGAAATCAATATCCTATACTCCTATATTAAAAAAAACAAATATAGAAAAAACTAAGGATAAAGTAGGATCAATTAAATACTAAGAGATATAAAAGGAACTAAAAACAAAGACATGATATAGCACATAGCATTTAAGAACGTATCTACAATGTTATTTACAAAGTTTAAAGGCATTAGCTGATACTTTAAAAATTGACACTCCAATGAACCATGAGGTTCAACAAACAACTTCAATGGACAGAAGCAAAAATAATATCCAACACTAGCAACACAGTGAGGCAAAAATCAGACCTTTGTATTAAATGAATTTGAAGTTGAAAAACTTACATCTATCCGAGCCAAACAAACCTCCACTATCGGAACGGAGATCGAACAAGAAACTAGCAACACCGGAACCTCGGAATGCGAAACTACTCCGGCGACCTCGAACGGAACGTTTTATTTTTGGTGAACTCAACAACAGCTTTTACTGCGTTTTCGAGCTGCTTTTCGCAAGGTTTTTCGGGCTGCTTTTTGCTGAGTTTCTGGCTGATTTTTGTGGCTTATTGCAGCTGAATTTTGAGTGTTATCTTGTTGCACTTTTAGCATAAAACAGGGATTGGTTTGGGGTGGTGTGAGGGCTGTTTTGAGCTGGACATTTCAATAGGTTTCCATGGTGTTTTCAGGTTACTACTATAGCCGGAAATGGAGTTTCAATGATGGTTTTGAGTTGGGATTTCATGGCTGAACTTTCATGGAGGAAAAAAAATGAAGTTTCACATTGGCTTTTTTTTTTTTAGCGAGAAACTGCTATGTTTAATGGATCAAAGGTTGGTCATTGCTGTTTTGTATGGGAGAAGGTCTACACCTGAAGTTTAGGGGTGTGCTGGTGGGAACGGTGGCTGCTGCTTTTCGTTTTTGAGAGGAGGGAGTTTTTTGCGGCTGATGTCTCCCCTCCTTGTGTATAGGTTTTAGATTAGTTTTATAGGGTTTTTTTTAGGTTAAAGGGTATGGGCCTAGGGATTATGGGTTTGGGGGATTATGGGCTATGTCTAAAAATTAGGCCTAAAAATGGGTTGCTCGAGCCCAAGTTTTATTCTCTCACCGCGAACGAGACTAAAATACTACCTTTTTTTATTAATTAATTTACTTAAATAAAATAACTATTAAAATAAGACTGACCGTTAAAACAAAACTATTTTTGGTATTTTCAAAATATCATACTAAAATGGAAAAATCATTAAGATAACATTCCTAGAATTATTTTTGTATTTTTGAATTTAGTAGATAAATTAAAAGTAATTAGATAAAAATATTAACTAGCTAAATAAGAGAAAATATTTTTTGTAATTTTTATTTTTTGTGATAAAATAAAGCAAATAGAGTCAAAATTAGTTGAAATAACTATATTAGGCCTAAACTAAATATTTTCGTGCTAAAATATGAAAAATCTTGGGGAGGGTAAAAAATCACATGTCTACAGCTGCCCCTCTTTGACTGGAAACACGAAGTATTTTCAGACAAAGAACAACTAGACGGGTTTTTTGACCCGACCCTTATTTAAGGAGACCAAAACTAAGAGAAAAGGGGAATGTGATCGTGACCCTGGTTATCTGAGCTGCCTACATATCCTTATCTATAAAGGAATCATGCCACGTGTAGTTCAGAAGTGAGTGAGATGATAGAGTATGCCGAGGTGGAGAGCCGATTGAGGTGTCGTCGAGGTTCCGGTCTGCGGTCCCATTATTACATCAAAATCAAAAATGAAAAAGACTATCTAAGCCTATCAGCTACGAGTTACAAGATTCCTATCTACGAGTCTTCTGAAGCTTAATCTTGAGTCTTGGTTGGTTCTTCATACGGACTCTAATCTGAATCTTGATGTCACACCACCTTTTTTGTCCGCGCCACCCACAATAGAGACACGGAAGGGAATTTATTTCAATTAAAGGACAATCGAAACGGGATTTATTTCTTTATTTCAGAGTCGCCACTTGGGAGATTTATGGTGTCCCAAGTCACCGGTTGAATACCGAATCGAGGAAAAGAATGATTCTGTTTAACAGTCTACGTACCAGAAATCCGGATAAGGAATTCTGTTAATCCGGGAGAAAGTGTTAGGCATTCCTGAGTTCCGTGGTTCTAGCACGGTCGCTCAACTGTCATATTCGGCTTGATTATCTGATATAATACATGTTGAACATATATGCGAATTTTAACTTTTAACTTTTTTTATCATTATTATTATTATTATTATTATTATTATTATTATTATTATTATTATTATTATTATTATTATTATTATTTTTCGAGAATTGCAACCTCGTGAAAATATATCTCGAACCACGTCACAGTCAATGTACCCGTGGTCAGCAACACATTTCGACTCCGTTGAGATTTGGATTTGGGTCACATAAATGTTCACCCGAGTATAGGAAAATAATATTATTAAATACGCGCCTAAGGACTAACGCGTTGTTATTATTTTTTGTTAGGGCCGTGAAATTTGCTAAACGGCCCGTCCCGGAATCTAAGTATTTTTTAAATAAATAATTATTGAGGGCCCAGCAATAATTGTATTTATTTTTGGCGAAGGCCTCCTTTATTTTATGGATATCCTAAAATGACTACATTTCTATTAAATTCGTCTCTATAATAAAAGAGAAGAAATCCTAATTAATTACATACTTAAAAATAACATATTAAATGCTAGGTTAAGACAAATGTTAACGGAAAGGAATATTACTAAAATTGTAATTATAAATACAATATGGAATTGTCAAATAATATATTTAAAAGAAACTAATTATCCCATAACCAGATTAAACTCGCATTGTTAGATGACTTGAATTGTTGAAATTAATTATTTACAACTATTGAAAATTAGAATCAATCTTAATTACTAATGCATATTTCTAAAATTTAACATTAACTCGCCTTGTTTGAACTCAAATCATGCCATAATGCCTAATTCGCGAAATTAATTTAAATTCATGCTTTAACTAAATTTAGCTACATGTTTTCGATTAACTTAATGTTGACAATATTAAAACCTTCATAACTAGTGAACTTAATCAGTTTTGCCAAGCCGATTCAGTAAAGACCGACTTATGTTATTTTCCTCTTATTCCAATTATTAAACAGTTTGACAGTAATGAGCATGCTTAAATATATACTACCTAACAATCAAGTTAAAACAAAGTATTATTTAATACATCACTACAAGATGCCTAGTTATGCAAAGCGACAAAAATTTACAGAATAATAATACATGAAATAGCCTAAATACAATTAGTAAAAGAAACAAAGAAAAAGCTAAATTAAAACTTTAAAGTTTCATTCTTCATATGTATTCATACTTTCACATTTCAGCTTACAATATGCCAAAATTACAGTTGTGTACCTGGTATTGCCAATACAAGAAGAAGAAGATCAACAAAGTAGTATGTAACACAGCAACAATAACAATAACCAGCAATAACCAACAAACGGATCACCCAGTGACAGATTTGAAAACCAAATAAAATCCAGCAATAACCAGTGAAGTAGTAGCAAATAATCAATCAAACTCAAGGAACAAACCACATGAAAATCCAGAAACACCAACAATAATCAACGAGCAAAAACAAAGTGACCCTTTTTTTAAAAAAATAAAATAAAATTGAAAGACCAGTTAATGTTTAACCCTTAATTCTCTCTGAATGTTCAGAAAATTCTTTCTTTTAAACTCTCTTCAAATTCGAATCCCCAAAAATCTTTTAATATTTTCGAATTTTTTTCTCTCTATTTTCAGCTCATTCTCCTCCTTAATTCTGTCCAAGTTTGCTCTATTTATGTTTCATAACAGACCCCTTAATCAATTAATCAAATAATAAAATCATCCACTTTCTCTTACCAAACCCACTACTACATAAAAAAAATGCAATTATTATTTATTTAATCAACTTTTCTTGAGCCCCGTAATCCTACTATGTCTTGTTCCCCATGATTGATTAAACAAATGCATTATTCCCCACCAATATGTCTTGTCCCCCATTATTGATTAAACAAATGCATTATTCCCCACCATTATGTCTTGTCCCCCACTACATATTATTTTATACATTATTTTAATATTATTAGCTTAGTGGACATAGCACTCAAAATAAATAATTGTTCATATTTTCAATTCCAAAAATACCCCTCTGGAATTACTGAAATTACCATTTTACCCCTGAAAATACTGCAATTTACCAATCTACCTCATTAGGTATAACCAATTCACCTAATCAATTATAACCAAAATACAGCAGCTATAACCAATTCCTAATCAAATTCAATCAACAAATTCAAACTAAATGATGAACAACAAAGAAACAACTGGAATTATTTTGACTGAACAATATTTTTTAATAACAAACCTACTTTCAGATTCAACAACAATAACAAACAAGTATATTCAAATCATTGAGATCAAATTCAAATTAAACTTAAACAAAACAAATAAACAGATTCAAATCACTAAACTCAATAATCAATTGATCTTCAAATTAAATCTAACAACATTACAACAAAGATGAATGATTCAAGCGATTAAACTAACACTCTTCTATATTAAAACTAAACCAAAACAAATGAATAAAAACAAAAATGAAGGAATAATCAAGAAATGATAAACAACGAACAAGAAAAGAATCAAACATATACTGATTTCAAATCCGAGAATATCAAACAATATACGGACAAAAAAAATGAAACTTAAACCAACTAACCGGTTCGGAACAACGACGAATTCGAACGGAAACGGACAACTCGAACAAACAACCTCGACATACCGGATCTCGACGAACAACGAAAACCCACCTTCCCTTTAACCTTGACGAATTCAGACTGGACCTCGACGAGGCAGTCATGGCGAAAAAAAAAAGAAGACGAAGAAGAAACAACAGCAACAGCAGCCATGCTGCTGGTCGCGGACGGGGGAGGGGGGGAGCTGATGGTTTTTTTCCGGCGTGGCTGGGGTCGACTTGGGTGGTTCGTCGAATTGTGAAGCAACAACAGCCTGGAATGGTTGAAGCAGCAGCAGCCATGGGAGGTGACTGGTTCTCGACGTGAAGGTGAGCTGGTTGACGCGAATGGAGGTGAAGAAGATGAGAAGGGTCGTTTGGTTGGTGTATTGGTTGCTGCTGTGATGGTCATTCATGGCTGGAGCTTCGCGACTGGAGGGTCGTTGGTTGTCGAATATGAAGCAGCGAGGGTGGTCGACGAGGCAGCAACAGTGGTCATCGTGGAGCTGGAAGGAGGGCAGCCATGGATGCTGGACGAAGAAGAAGAAGCATCGACCATGGCGTTCGTCGCTTGGTTGTTCCGACGAAGATGAAGGAAGCAACTATGGGAGTTGGTTGGTTTCGAGAGGGAGATGGTCGTGGTGGAGCTTGAAGGAGGGCATCCATGGCAGTCGAGGGGGATGGGGTGTTGCGAAGAAGAAGAAGAGAGGGGGGGGTAGCTTTTAGGTTTTGTTTTAGTTTTTTTTTTCAAAAAAAAAATGTCCAAATGGAAGAAAGGGTGGGGGTGTTTGCTTGGGGTTATGGGGCGGACCGGGTCAGGTCGACCCGTAGGAGTTTATTTGGTTTAGGCCTGGTTGATTTAAATTAAAAGGTGGCCCAATCCGATTTTCTTCTTATTTCCCATGCTTCTTTTTTCTTTTTTTCTTTTTTCTTAAACTAAAACTAAATTCTAAAAATCCTAAATTATTATATAGAACTTAATTAATTTATAAAAGTGCCAATTAATTCTTAATAACAATTAACACACAATTAAATAGCAATTACGATAAAATCACACAATTTGGACATTAAATGCTAAAAATGCAACGTACATTATGTTTATGATTTTTTGTTCTTGTAAAAACAAACTTAATTGCTCCTAATTGTAGAATTAAATTTTAAATGCAAATGCGACATATTTTTGTATTTTTTATTAATTTAACAAATAAACATGCATGGACAAATACAAATAATTATCAAAAAATGCCACAAAATCCTCAAAATTGCACATAAAAGGAAAATTATTTTATTTTGAATTTTTGGGAGTAATTCTCATATAGGGCAAAAATCACGTGCTTACAGCTGCCCCTCTTTGTCCAAAGACACGAAGAGTTTTCGTGCAAAGATAAAGTGAGCGATTTTTGCCCATCCGAGTACTCCGTGTGAAGCATTTTTTTAAAAAAAGATTTAACCGAACCTTTGCTTCAAAGGTTTCCTACATATCCCTGGCTAGAAGGGAATCAGGTTAATGTAGTTCGGGAATTTTTGGTAACTGGGACTACCATGGGACTGCTTTTTGCTGTTACTGCTGTTGCATGTTGTTACTACTGCTTACCGATCTCCTTGTTACATTGTGCTCAAAAGAAAACTAGAGGCTAGACTAAACTAGGAATTACAAAATCTTATCTATCTTCCACGCGCTCTGGTTGCTTTTGCTTTCTTGTCGGCTTGTGTTTCCTCTGGTGCCTTTCTTTCGAAAAATGCTGGGGATGACACTGACCTTTTGCTTTTCTGAGCACAAGTTTTATTATTCCGTTCTGTCTGCTGGGGGACACTGCTTCCTACATTAAAGCTTGTTATGCTGGGGATTTTTGTTGTACCCCTCCTCATTACTGACTTCTGTTTGATCTTGAAATGTATTCCTCTATTCTGCAAGTGGGCTCCTGACTCCAATCTTGACTTTTGAAAGATGACACAACCTCCATTCTCCAGGCGGGATCCTGACTTCAACAACTTAAAAATATAACAACCTCTGTTTTACAGGCGGGCTCCTAACTTCTCCAACTTAAAATAAACAACCTCCGTTCTACAGGCGGGCTCCTGACTTCAACAACTTTCTCAAAAAAATTTAGCCTCCATTCTCCAGGCGGGCTCCTGACTTCAACAACTTACTCAAAATAATTCAGCCTCCATTCTCCAACTTTCTCAAAATAATTCAGCCTCCATTCTCCAGGCGGGCTCCTGACTTCAACAACTTTCTCAAAATAATTCAGCCTCCATTCTCTAGGCGGGCTCCTGACTTCATTCAGCCTCCTGACTTCAACAACTTTCTCAAAATAATTCAGCCTCCATTCTCCAGGCGGGCTCCTGACTTCAACAACTTTCTCAAAATAATTCAGCCTCCATTCTCCAGGCGGGCTCCTGACTTCAACAACTTTCTCAAAATAATTCAGCCTCCATTCTCCAGGCGGGCTCCTGACTTCAACAACTTTCTCAAAATAATTCAGCCTCCATTCTCCAGGCGGGCTCCTAACTTCAACAACTGCTTCCTTCAAAACTGGTGTTTTATTCCTATTCTCTAGGCGGGCTCCTGACTTTATCAGCAATTTTGAAAATAAATCAGCCTTCATTCTCCAGGCGGGCTCCTGATTTCAACAATAACTAAAAAATAATTTGGCCTCCATTGTCCAGGCGGGCTCCTGACTTCAACAACAACTTAAATGTAACACCTCCATTCTCCAGGCGGGCTCCTGACTTTAACAACTTTGAAAATGTAACACCTTCATTCTCCAGGCGAGCTCCTGACTTCTTCAACTGCTTCCTTCCAAACTGGTGTTTTGTTCCTCTGAAAACTGCTGGGAATAACACCGATATTTTATTTCACAAATATGTCATTTTCCTTCTTCAAAGACTATGTCCTTTAAAGCTTAGTGCTTCCACTTCCCTGAAACCTACCGGGAATAACACTGCTGGGGAATTATCTTCCTCCTTTTAACAATGGTGGGGATTATATTGATTCAAAGGTCATTGCTTTTACAACTTTGGGTTATCTTGCTTCTTCCAAGATTTCTCTTCTTTTAAAACTTGTATCTCCCTTCTTGTATACTGCTGGGGATTTTATTTTCTTCAAAACTTGTGTTATCTTCTCTCTTTCCCAAATGGCTATCTAATTTCAAGAAAATTTTCATAATGAGAGAAAATTTTCTGCCCCAGTTTAATAATCTTCTTTGTGACCCTGTCTTCCTGTGGTCAATAATATTTCCTTTCCCTACTTTAAATCAAAGAAAATTTGTTAGTTTAAAACGTGGTGAGTGGTTGTGCCACTTCTGCCGGGGATGGTTTTTCCCTTCTCTCTTTCCCTGCTTTGCGTTTTATTACAAAACTTGCTGGGGATGATATTATTTGCTGAGGATGATACTCCTGCTGTGTATGGTTTTTCTTTTCTCTTCCTTCCCCGCTCTGTGTTGTCCGATCATTGCGGAACTTAGTCGAGAATCTGTCGGAGTTGTTCCTGTATCTCGCAAATCTGCTGGGGATCCTCATAACCTTTTAACTGTTTCTTTTCCGTTTTTCTCCAACTTCCCCTGGAAATTTGGTCCTCTTGGGATCTAGACCCATTCATCATTTGGTCTTGCGACCAATTTCTTTTCGCTTTGTCGCCTTATCTTTGGCCTGTCCTATTCGCATTTTGCTTTGCACCATTTTGGCAACTGGTAGTAAGCTCTGAAAATCCTTTTCAAAAACAAACTACTGGGGAGGTAAAGTCTTTAAACCAAGAAATGAAAAAATGATGATTTCAAAAAATAGAAAAAGAAGAAGTCTTTCTAAACAAATGTAGGGGAAAAAGAAAGAAAAGAACTTATCTGAATGATATAACCGATCCCAACGATCATGTCGTGCATTCCGGATTGATCAACCCAGTCTATTCATATCAATCAACCTTTCGGACAGCTTCATCTTGCTGGGGATAAATAAAACACTCAACTCTTTGCCAACCGCGGATCCTTCCCGCCAATCTTGCCTTGTCGCCTCATAGTGCCCTTCGAGGGGTTTTCACTAATAAGACTCTCTCATTACTCTCAACTCTCGTCGCCACATGGTGCATGTGAAGGTTTTCACTAATAAGACTCTCTCATTTTATTTTATTTTTCAACTGTGGATTGGAGTGCTGCCGATATGACTTTCTTTGCCGGGGATTTTTTCAGCTATCAATTCATTTCCAGTTTATGATCCTTTTCTCTGTTGGGGATCAGAGTGTTATTTCCGACTTCCGTTTGCTGACTTGGCACTTCTCGGAGGCTGATCGGGAGGTCTTTTTTTGGACATCAATATGGTTTTTTCTGTGTATGGCTAAAAGGAAAAGGGGTATCAAAAGTTCAAAATAATTTTGATGGGTAAAACAGTACAACTCTTGGAATCAAACTTTCTTACCAAAATTACAAACGCAAACTTTTGCCCAGTTTTCTTGCTTGGAGATTTTTATTTTGTTACACTATGTTACATTATGCACACCATGTTACACTATGACCGAGCCGTGAGGCGCCTACGTATCCTTCTTTGAGGAATCAGGTCAAACGTAGTTCCCAATTCCTTTGTTTTTCTTGTGATTTTTTTTTTGTCTTTATTATCATTATTTTCTCTTTTTCTTTTTCTTTCATTTTAATTACTGATTCCAAAATAGGGATATTGAAAGAACAAATAAGGCTCAAAAGAGGAAGCAAAGGATAAAGTGTTTGGATAGAAGAAAGAATTTCCTCCGTCATTTCATTCTCTAATAAATGCCAACCACAAACAAACAACAATTACAATCAAAAGAAATCATACATAATATCTCTTAACTGCATCAGAATTGATAGCCATGTCGACGCATTTCCCGTTGATATCTGTTAAACATAAAGTGCCATTGGACAACACTCTGGTTATAATGAACGGTCCTTGCCAATTCGGGGCGAACTTGCCTTTTGCTTCAGCCTGATGTGGCAGGATTCGTTTCAATACCTGCTGCCCCACCTCAAATTTTCTGGGGCGCACCTTCTTGTTGTAGGCTCTTGCCATTCTCTTTTGATATAACTGGCCATGACACACAGCCGCCAATCTCTTTTCATCAATCAAGTTCAACTACTCCAAACGGGTTTTGACCCACTCGTCATCATCAATCTCAGCCTCAGCGACAATCCGAAGGGATGGAATTTCAACTTCCGCCGGTATTAGTGCTTCAGTTCCATATACCAACAAATAAGGAGTTGCCCCTACTGAAGTACGGACAGTGGTGCGATAACCCAACAATGCAAATGGTAATTTTTCATGCCATTGTCTGGATCCTTCTACCATCTTCCTCAGTATCTTCTTGATGTTCTTGTTGGCCGCCTCAACTGCTCCATTCTCCTTGGGACGATATGGTGTGGAATTACAGTGTGTAATCTTAAACTGTTGACATACTTCTTTCATCAAATTGCTGTTAAGATTAGCACCATTATCCGTGATGATCACTTTTGGGACCCCAAATCTACAGATGATATGGGAGTGAACAAAATCCATCACTGCCTTCTTGGTTACTGACTTGAAAGATTTAGCTTCAACCCATTTAGTAAAATAGTCGATGGCCACTAGAATGAGCCTATGACCGTTGGTAGCTGCTGGCTCAATAGGTCCAATGACATCCATGCCCCAGGCAACAAATAGCCATGGCGCTGACATTGTATACAATTCTATCGGCGGAGAATGAATCAAATCTCCGTGTATCTGACATTGATGGCATTTCCGCACGAAATTGATACAATCACGCTCCATAGTGAGCCAATAGTACCCTGCTCGAAGAATCTTCTTTGCCAATACATATCCGCTCATATGTGGCCCACAAACTCCAGCATGTACCGCTGTCATAACTGTCGTGGCTTGACTGGCATCTATACTTCCAGCAATCCCAAATCTGGGGTTCTTTTGTACAATACTCCTCCACTGAGGAAAAATCCATTGGCCAATCGCCGAATGTCCCTTTTTTGATCTCCGGTGGCCTGCTCCGGGTATATCCCCATCCTGAGGTACTCCTTTACGTCATAAAACCATGGCTCGCCATCCACTTCTTCCTCTATCATGTTGCAATAGGCATGCTGATTACGAAACTGGATGTGCAACGGGTCAACATGAATTTTGTCTGGGTAGTGCAACATCGATGCTAAAGTGGCCAATGCATCGGCAACCTCATTGTGAACTCTTGGGATGTGTCTGAACTCCACCGATCGAAATCGCTTGCTCAGATCGTGTAAATATTATCGATATGGTATGAGCTTCAAATCTCGTGTTTCCCATTCACCCTGAATCTGATGCACCAGGAGGTCCGAGTCTCCCAAGACCAAAACATCCTGGACATCCATGTCTGCAACTAGTCGCAGACCCATGCCTCATACTCAGCCATGTTGTTAGTACAATAGAAATGCAGCTGAGCTGTAACAGGATAATGACGTCCTGTTTCAGAAATAAGTACCGCTCATATTCCAACATCCTTCACATTTGTGGCTCCATCAAAGAAAAGCTTCCAACCTGGTTCCTCAGGTAATTCCAACTCATCTATATGCATTACTTCCTCGTCAGGAAAATACGTCCTCAGTGGCACGTATTTTTCATCAACAGGATTCTCAGCCAAGTGATCGGCCAGCGCTTGGGCCTTCATGGTCGTCCTTATCACATAGACGATGTCAAACTCCGTGAGTAATATTTGCTATTTTGCTAACCTCTCTGTGGGCATAGGCTTCTGGAAAATATACTTTAGTGGATCCAAGCGTGAAATGAGATAAATAGTATATGAGGACAAATAATGCTTCAATTTCTGGGCCACCCAAGTTAAGGCGCAACATGTCTTCTCGAGTTGAGTGTACTTAACCTTATATACTGTAAACTTCTTGCTGAGATAATAGATGGCTTGCTCCTTCCTTCCTGTAATGTCGTGTTGCCCCAACACGCAGCCAAATGAATTCTCCAGGACCATTAGATAAAGAATTAACGGTCACCCCGGCTCAGGTGGAACCAATGCAGGCGGATTTGATAAATATCCTTTGATCTGGTCAAATGCCTCCTGACATTTTGCAGTCCATTATATCGCAGCATCTTTCTTCAGTAGCCGAAAAATGGGTTCACAAGTCGCTGTGAGTTGAGCAATAAATCTGCTGATGTAATTCAACCTTCCCAACAGACTCATTACTTCTGTCTTGTTCTTCGGGCGGGGCAAATCTTGGATAGATTTGATCTTTGACGAGTCCAGTTCAATACCTCACCGACTGACGATGAATCCCAACAGCTTTCCAGATGGAACTCCAAATGCACATTTGGCCGGGTTGAGCATAATATCATACATTCGAAGTCTTTGAAAAAACTTCCTTAGGTCTGCTACGTGGTCTTCCTGATGCTTGGATTTTATGATCACATCGTCCACGTACACCTCAATTTCTTTGTGGATCATGTCATGAAACACAGTGGTCATCGCTCTCATGTATGTTGATCCGGCATTCTTCAAACCAAATGGCATTACTCGGTAGCAATAAGTCCCCCACGGCGTAATAAATGTCGTCTTTTCCGCATCTTCTTCATCCATCAGAATCTAATGATACCCAGCATAGCAATCTACAAAAGATCCGATCTCACGTCTGGCACAATTGTCGATCAAGATATGGATGAAAGGTTTCGGCACAGTTTATATACAGTTCAAATAATATCAAAGCGGTAACAGCAACATTTAGCACATTAGTCTCAAAAACATGTAATAATCAGATAATAAATAAAGCCAAATAATAACAATTATTCTAAGCTCGACTTCTTAACCCTGAACCATTGGTTCTGGGTTTTATGTCCCCAGCAGAGTCGCCAGAGCTGTCACACCTCCTTTTTCCGCACCCGAGAGGGCGCAAGGGAGTTTTTTCCAATTAAAGGACAATCGAAACGGGATTGGTTTAATTATTTCAGAGTCGCCACTTGGGAGATTTAGGGTGTCCCAAGTCACCAATTTTAATCCCGAATCGAGGAAAAGAATGACTCTATATTATGGTCTGCGTACCAGAAATCCGGATAAGGAATTCTGTTAACCCGGGAGAAGGTGTTAGGCATTCCCGAGTTCCGTGGTTCTAGCACGGTCGCTCAATTGTTATATTCGGCTTGATTATCTGATTTTATACAAGTATGAACTTATGTGCCAATTTTATCTTTTAACCGCTTTTATCATTCACTGTTATTTTTATAGGACTTGCAACGTCGTGAAAACATATCTCGAACCACGTTACATCAATGCACCCGTGGTTATTGATATATCTCGACTCGGTTGAGATTTGGATTTGGGTCACATAAATGTGCACCCGAATTAAGAAAAATAAATTATTTAAGACGCGCCTAAAGCAACTAACGTATGGTTGTTTTGGGGAAGGCCGTAAAATTTGCTAAACGGCATGTCCCGAATTCTAAGTATTTTTAATATATATGCATTTAGAGGGCCCCGCAGCTTCTACATTTTTGTTTGTCGAGGCTCGTCTCATTTATTATTAAAAGGAATTTACAACGTCATGGAAATGCATCTCGGGCCACGCCACAATCAATGCGCCTGTAACTAAAGACATATTTCGACTCCGTTGAGATTTGGATTTGGGTCACATAAATGTGCACCCGAGTTTAGGGAGATAACATTATTAAAGGCGCGCCTAAAGCAACTAGCGCATTATTATTTTTTGGGTAGGGCCGTGAAATTTGCTAAACGGCCCGTCCCGGAATCTAAGTATTTAGTACATATATTTTTTGTGAGGGCTCCGCACTTTGTACATTTTTATTTGGCGAAGCTAGTCTCGTTTTTATTATTATTATTCATCTTTATTTTTTTATATTTTTCAAAAGGATACCATTTTTACGCCGTTAACAATACTAAACCTTACGGCTTCTTTACAACTAAAATCTCATAACTTGTCAAAATTTAATAAAATGAATCTAGTGAATGGGTGTTTCGGAAGTGGTAACAACAAGTACTAATGCTAATTTTTCCCGAACGAACTAAGCAAAGGACCACGAACAAATTAACGTCGAACTTGTGTCATAGAACAACTAGCCCAACTTAATTAAATGACATCAAATAAACAAGAATAACATAACATGAAAATGAACCAAAATGCAGACAATGAAACATAGGCAGAAAATTTCCATACCAATTTTTATATTGCATCTCAAACATTCAACGTAAAGTTTATTTATCTAATACATCGAGGTTTACTGACCTTTGCACCTCGGCAAACTCAAAACGACAAACACGATTCCGACGGAACTCAAGCCGGACCTCTCTGAACGAAGAACAACGACGGAACCTCGGACAGCACCTCGACGTACCGGACCTCGACGAACCGAAGTCGACCTCGACGGAAAACAGAAAACTCGGCCAAGCAAGATCGCAGCAACCCACCGCTGCTCAGAAACGCAGCTACGACTGCTTGGCATGCAGCAATAGCTGCTCGTCGGACTGAAAATGGCGGACTGGTTCTTGGCTACGGCGAAGGAGAAAAATGGTCGTGAGGCTGCTTGATTCAGCAGGTGGTGATGGAGGTGGGAGTTGGTTGTGACGGGCTGGGGTCAGCTGGTGGTTATGGTGTCGTTTGGTTGGTTTACCGGAGGGGTCGTGGGGGTTTCGACGAAACAGTGTTTGGGTGTTGCTGGGGCGTGGACGCAGGTGGCGATGGGGCTGCGACGGTGATGGTGTTTGGGTCCTTTTGCTGGGTTCCGGCGTCGGGGGGGTGACGCTTGGTGGTGGTCGTGAGGCAGTTTGGGAGGAGATGGGGTTGGGCTGGTAGTCGTGAGTTTTCTGGTTTTTCCGGGGTAGGGTTCTAGTTCTTCTTCCTCCTTTAGGAAGAAGATGAGTGAACAGTTGTATCCCTCCAGAAAATTTTCAAAGTGCTCCCCCTTCTGTTGGCTTTTTCCCGTGTTTTGTAACACAATGCCCATAAAAATGAGCCCCACGCGTGGTGGGGTTCAAGGCATATGTCCCCCACGCGTGGTGGGGTTCCCCACGTGTCCTGGACACGGTTTATTATGGGCTAGGTCCGAAAATTAGGCCTAAAACCGGGTAGTTTGAACCCGAATATTATTCTTTTGCCCGGACCCGAGAAATAGGAACACGTTGCTTAACTAGTCCTATGTAAGCAAAATAACTACCAAAAATAAGACTAGTATTTAAACAAAACTATATCTTTTTTAAATATTTTTTCAAGATTTAAAATAGCTACAAAATATTAATGAAACTATTTTTTGTAATTTTCGTTTTAAATATTAAGATAAAATATGAGGTAATATTTTTGTATTTTTCAAAGTTAAAATGACTATAAAACCTTAATAAAACTATTTTTTGTAATTTTCGTAAATATTAAGATAAAATATGAAGTAATATTTTTTTGTATTTTTTCAAAGTTAAAATAACTATAAAATATTAATAAAACTATTTTTTTGTAATTTTCGTTTTTTAATAAAGACAAAAACTCGTTTTAATATTTTTGTATTAAAACGACTACCAAACATTAATAGAATTATATATATATATTTTTTTGTAATTTTCGAATTTATATAAAGTACCAAAATAAAGTACAATTTTTTTGTATTTTTCAAGTTTATGAGAAATACATAAACTAAAATTATATATATATTTTTTGTGATTTTTCTTTTTGCAACGAAATAAAGTAAAATAGTTAAAATGACTATATTGGACCCAATTTCACATATTCACGCTAAAAATGTGAAAATTCTCGGGGAGGGTCAAAAATCACGTGCTTACAGCTGCCCCTCTTTGACTGGAAACACGAAGAGTTTTCCGACAAAGAACGACTAGACCATGCAAAAACATCTTTGAACTCAATAAGTGTTTTGATCAATTCTTCCCTGATATTTGGTGCAATATGGATGCTTATTTTAGTTTCTCTAATATCGACTGCATCCCTTAAATTGATGGCTTCTGTGTCATTTAAGTTGGGCCTGGGTTTTTCTTCAAACTGGCTTAACTCTCTGTTTATCTCTTCGAAGGCTTCATCCTCATCGTATTCCGATTCATTATCATAATCGACCTCTTGTATGATTAGTTCGGAATCAGATTGATCTTTTAGACTAGGTTGAAGATCCGTTGTGCATGCCATGTCGTTAAGACCAGTATGAAAAGAACTGTTCAGAAAAAGAAAAGAAAGAAACAAAAATTAAAAATAAAAATAAGAAATGAAGAAGAAACTTTTCATTTTATTGAATTATGGTATAACAAGGTTGTCACACCTCCTTTTTCCGCACCCGGGAGGGTGCAAGGGAGTTTTTTCCAATTAAAGGACAATCGAAACGGGATTGGTTATTTATTTCAGAGTCGCCACTTGGGAGATTTAGGGTGTCCCAAGTCACCAATTTTAATCCCGAATCGAGGAAAATAATGACTCTATATTACAGTCTGCGTACCAGAAATCCGGATAAGGAATTCTGTTAGCCCGGGAGAAGGTGTTAGGCATTCCCGAGTTCCGTGGTTCTAGCACGGTCGCTCAACTGTTATATTCGGCTTGATTACCTGATTTTATACAAGTGTGAACTTATGTGCAAAATTTAACTTTTAACTGCTTTTATCATTTTACTGTTTTTATCAAGAATTGCAACGTTGTGAAAATGTATCTCGAACCGCGTTACAATCAATGTACCCGTGGTCGTCGACACACTTTGACTCCGTTGAGATTTGGATTTGGGTCACATCAATGTGCACCCGAGTTTAAGGAAATTAAATTATTAAAGGCGCGCCTAAAGCGACTAGCGTATTTATTTTGGATAAGACCGTGGAATTTTACTAAACGGTCCATCCCGAAGTCCAAATAATTTTTTAAAGCAAATATTTACTGAGGGCCCCGCAATTTGTATTTTTATTTGGCAAGGCTCATCTCGTTCTTATTTTTTTTTTAATGAATTTGCAACGTCATGGACACGCATCTCGAACCACGTCACAATCAATGTACCCGTGATTAGAATACATTTCGACTCCGTTGAGAATTGGATTTGGGTCACATAAATGTGCACCCGAGTTTAAGAAGGTAAGATTTATTAAGGCGCGTCCTAAAGAGTCTAACGTATTGTTATTTTAGGAGGGTTGTGAGATTTGCTAAACAACCCGTCCTGGAACCTAAATGCTTCGATAATATACATTTAAACAAGGGCCCCGCATCTGCGCGTTTTGTTTATTTTCATCGAGGCTCATCTCGTTCTTATTTTTAAAAGGATATCCTATAGCAACTACGTTTCTTGTCGTGTTTGTCTTTATCAATTGAAAACAGTAGATAGTCCTACTTAATTAAATGCTTGCAAGTTGTTTGTAACGACATTCAGAAAAGCTTAAAAAATCAGAAATGAGGCTGCATGTACAGTCAGCCGAACAAATAATCATGGGCCCAAATCCAGCCCATGCGTGATAGGCCAGACCTGGGCCTCCGCTTGTTCGATGCGGGCCTACTTGGTTTGCTTCGATTTGGGCTCGACCTTCATGAGGTTGAGGCCCTGAACTGGTTCTTTGTTCTATAAATGAGTTTATCAATTTATATGTGACAATCTGACAAAAGAGGAGAGTACTTTAATTAAAGTGGATAGTTTTCCTATTTGACCTACGTTAGAGAATATACTACATCATCAGACTAAGTTTAAAATACAACTTATTGCAATGGGAATATTTTCACCTAACAGCATACATATATGACTAGCATTCACTTACCTACATTGATATACTAAGCATGTAGGCTACTTCTATTATCCAAACGAAAATGTAACTACTATATACTACATGACATTTAATACAACAGTCCATGTATATATAAAAACAATCTGCAGGTCCTCTCTTTTGCATTCATGCTCAAACTCTCAGTTACATTGGTGGTATCAATTGTGTACCTGGTAAGGAAAGGAAAGGAAGAAGGAGAGTGATCAGTTGAGTAGTATGCAACGAATACAGCAGCAGCAGACACACAGCAACAACACAGCAACAACCAACTAAACCAAGTGTTTTCCACAGCCACAGACAACCAACAATGTCTCCCATAATACAAGGACTAGCAGATAGTCGAGTACCAAGCCAGTAATCCCAGGAAAGAGTAAGGAAATAACAGCAGTAACTGAGGGTTTAAATGTAGTAAAACCAACAGTTCAACTGCCACAAACAACTCAGTCAATGCAAGCAACAGAACTTGGCCAAGACAGCTTGACCAATATGCACTCTTATACAACTTTCAGGCAGTGTTTGGTTACAATGTCTATTGGAAACTACCTTGTGTTTATACTGTTGTGATTTGGGACTCACTAGACCTCTCTTCAGACTAAAGTTTTTTTTTCTTTCAGCCTTTTGTTTTCTTTTTCTTTTTGAAGACTCCAAAAATCCAGCCTCAAGACTCAAAAATCCCCCCTTTTCCTTCTGTTCTGAAACAGCTTCTTTATAGGCTAATCGACCTAGTGCAGCTAAGCTGCCTGCCCTGCCACTTGGCAGACTGCCCATACCCTTTAAGCCCATGCCTAAGCATCTTTTGGTGCCAGCCATTTGCTCCCCACGCCTGGTTTATTCTTTAATCCAGGATTATGGGCTTATTTTAGTATTCCTTTTAAACCCATGCCCTCATGTTTTGTTCCCCATTGTCACTAGGTTAATCATATTTTAATTCCCACTTGACATATTCTGAAATTATCCCCTAATCAGACCCTGTCTTATGCCAAGATTACCCTTATACCTTGCATATTACTGTATTACCCTAACTCTTAATAGTTAGTATATAAACCTTTCTGATTTCAGCCAATACCTGAATACTAGCTAATTAAACTCAAACTGCTTTCAGGCTGATTTGTTAGATTCCTAAAGCTAATTTGCCAATTCTCTGCCTGAGTTCAGGCAATGATTCAAACTTTAAGCAAGCAGGGGTGCCAATCAAATGGTATGAGTTGGCCACATTGGGAGCCAAGCCTGACCAACTCACAACCAATTGATCCAATATGCAGTCAAGGGTGTAAACTATAATCGACGTGCTACTATATCAGGCCTACAAACAACATCCTAAAAAAAACAGGCACAGTAATCGTACTGAAATGTAGACTCCTGATTTTTCAATCTTTCAAGTGAATTCAGTTGACGACACTTATTTAGATGACTTCACAAACTATAATATACAGCAAACAACCAATAAAACCAACAAACAAACTCATCATTAACTTAAAACGGACACAAACATGGACAGATGAGTCACAAAACAAAACAAACCAGAACATGAACGACAGATAGATTTTAGGAGGACAAAAGAAAAAGGAAAAATACCTCAGGGGAATGAAACTAAGATCGACACAAGCTCGAACTTGGACCAGGTTATTTGGGGTCTAATGGAATTTAACCGAAGTGTTCTCAACTGAGAACACTTTGGTAAAAGTCTGCTAGACCCTGATCCTGCCACTGATTCGAACAAAACCCATAGATCTGAATCCTAGGGCTCTTGAGGTTCGATTTGGGAACCGTTCAATTCCAGTCAGATTCGAACGGAACCAAAGCCACTCAGGGGGTGAGGGAGGTCAGGAGGGGTTGTGGTGTG
This sequence comes from Nicotiana tabacum, assembly GCF_000715075.1. Classification (NCBI taxonomy): domain Eukaryota; kingdom Viridiplantae; phylum Streptophyta; class Magnoliopsida; order Solanales; family Solanaceae; genus Nicotiana; species Nicotiana tabacum. The sequence continues at coordinate 155,658,877 of NC_134090.1, read as the reverse complement.
AGTTTGGGGTCAATCGGTGTAGATCTAGTTTTTGCTCGAATCTTCGTTTGAAGATTCGAGAAGCTACGAGTTGATTCGAGGTGAGCGGTTAACGGATTTGTGTTCAGGGTGGCTGGGTGCATCGGGGATGTTATTTTGGTGGTCATCGGAACTGTAGTCACCGGGCTCATGGGGAAAAGCCTAGGCTGCTAGGGGTTTGAGAGGAAAGGGGTCTTGGGGAAGACGGTGAACAGTGGCTGGAAGGGGGGTGTGGCTTGGGGCGTGGGGTAAGGGGTCAGGTTTATATACGGGGAGGGTGACTCAATCCTGGCCGTTGGATTGATCACAATTGATGGTCAGGATTGGGGAGGCTTATCAATACGGTGCCGTTTTGGTTAAGTAGGGGGTCGGTTAAAATGGGAGTGGGTCGGGTCATGAGGGCTAATAAGGGCCATCGGATCACTGGAAATGAACGGCTCAGATTAATCATCCCTGAAACGACGTAGTTTTGGTGTTGAACTACGTCGTTTTGATGGCCTGGGGAATGGGTCGCTTGGGCTGCTGATTTGGGCTGCTTTTGGGCTTAGAATATTCAAAACAAACAGGCCCAAGTCCGGTTAATTTTGCACTCTTTTCTTTTTGTTCCTTTTTTCTAATTTTAAAATTAAATAAATAGAAATAATAAAAACTGACATTAAAACAATCATTAATTTAAACCTTTAACACAGTTATCACTCACATATTGAAATATTCAAGTAGGTTTAAATCACCACCTAGATGCATTTCATATTTTTGTGGATTTTCTTTTAACGACCGAATTATAATTTTAATTATCCTGACATACATGCTTTGTATTTTGATCGGTAAGATTAGATGCAAAATGGACAGACCCCCAAATGATTAACAACACATGTCACGGAAAACTCGAAACATTGTATAGCGCAGTCATTTGTCACTATTTTTATTTTCTTTTGGAGCGATTGCTGGGTAATCAAAAATCACGTGCTTACAGCTGCCCCTCTTTGCCCGAAGACACGAAGGGTTTTCACGCAAAGATAAAGCGGGCAATTTTTGCTCGTCTGAGTACTCCGTGTGAAGCATTTTTTAAAAAGATTTGACCGAACCTTTGCTTCAGAGATTTCCTACATATCCTGGGCTGAACAGGAATCAGGTCAATGTAGTTCGGGAAATTTTGGTAGCTGGGACTACCGTGTAACCGTAGTGCTCGCTGTTGTATGCTGCTGTAGGATGCTACTGCTCAACCGATCTCCCTGTTACATTGCTCTAAAAGGAAAAAACAAGAAGCTAAGCTAGACTGAGGATCATGAAATCTTGTCCATCTTCAACTTGTTCTTGTTGCCTTGCTTTCTTGTCGGCTAACGCTTTCCTCTGATGCCTTTATCTTGTGACTTTGGGAGATGACGCTGGTCCTTCGCTAACGTTTGAATACCAGTTTTCATCACTTCGCTTGGTCCGCTGGGAACATGCCCTCTTCTTCAAGACTTTCAATTGTTTTCTCTGGTGGTATGGCTTTTCATCAAAATTGTTATGTTGGGCATGCTACAACGTTCCCAAACTGCTTCTTTTGAGACGCGTTCCTTTTCCTTTTGAATTGCGCGCTTGCCTCCGCAGTTGTCTGCTTCTTGGTGCTGGGGATTTTATTGTTTCCTGTTTGGGGATCTCTGTTGTATCCTTCCGTCTTCAAGTGGGGTGACTGATTCCAAAATCTAGAGCTAAAAGTATTCCCGCATTATACTGGTGGGTGACCTAGAACTTAAAAGTATTCCCGCATTATACTGGTGGGCGACCTAGAACTTAAAAGTATTCCCGCATTATACTGGTGGGCGACCTAGAACTTAAATGTATTCCCGCATTATACTGGTGGGCGACCTAGAACTAAAATGTATTCCCGCATTATACTGGTGGGCGACCTAGAACTTAAAAGTATTCCCGCATTATACTGGTGGGCGACCTAGAACTTAAAAGTATTCCCGCATTATACTGGTGGGCGACCTAGAACTTAAAATGTATTCCCGCATTATACTGGTGGGCGACCTAGAACTTAAATGTATTCCCACATTATACTGGTGGGCGACCTAGAACTTAAAAGTATTCCCGCATTATACTGGTGGGCGACCTAGAACTTAAAAGTATTCCCGCATTATACTGGTGGGCGACCTAGAACTAAAAAGTATTCCCGCATTATACTGGTGGGCGACCTAGAACTTAAATGTATTCCCGCATTATACTGGTGGGCGACCTAGAACTTAAATGTATTCCCGCATTATACTGGTGGGCGACCTAGAACTAAAAAGTATTCCCGCATTATACTGGTGGGCGACCTAGAACTTAAATGTATTCCCGCATTATACTGGTGGGCGACCTAGAACTTAAATGTATTCCCGCATTATACTGGTGGGCGACCTAGAACTTAAATGTATTCCCGCATTATACTGGTGGGCGACCTAGAACTTAAATGTATTCCTGCATTATACTGGTGGGCGACCTAGAACTAAAAAGTATTCCCGCATTATACTGGTGGGCGACCTAGAACTTAAATGGTATTGAAATTGCTTCCCCGTTCTTCTGAGAAAATTTTCGACAATTGGCAGAAAATTTTCTGCCCCGGTTTTTGGTGACTTCCCTGGCGTTGCATCTTGCTGCCTTTGTCAATTCCTTGTTCTCCTGCAACAGACAAAAGGATTTAGTCAGTTTTAATTGTGGTGGTAGAGGGTGCCTTTCCGGCGAGCAACTTTTCTCTCTTCCCTTTTCTTGCTCTATGTCCCCATAATCGATTAACGGGCAGAGTTGCCTGCTGGGGGGGTCTTTAGCCTGCTGGGGATTAGCTTTCAATTAATTCCCCTTTCTGCTTTCTCTTTAAGCACACGCTGTGGGAGTCTACTTTTAACTCCTGAAACCACTCCCTTTATGAGCTTACTTCCTCCGATAGTCTCGGGTATGCTCACTGCATTGCCTGGGACCGGCCTTTAGGGCTGTTTGTATTATCCTGCATTGGATGAACTCCCCTCCGGTTTCTGGTAGTAAGCTTTGAAAAATCCTTTCAAGACTCTTTTTAGGAAAAGAAGTAAAAGGTAGAAAAAGGAGCAGATCTTTCTGAACCAACATTTTGGTGGGAGAAGAAATTTAAAAGAACTTATCTGGAGGATATGACTGGTCCCCGTGATCATGACGTGCACCATAGATTCCCGACCCAGTCTATTTGTATCAATCGATTCGCCCGATGGTCTGACTTGCTGGGGATGATAAAGGAGTGTCCGTTTCGGATGTTGTAGCTTTTGCTGATCTGTCTTGTCGCCTCATAGTGCCCTTCGAGGGGTTTTCACTAATGAGACTCTCTCGTTTCTCTCATCTCCCGGCGCCTTATGGTGCCTGTGAAGGTTTTCACCAATAAGACTCTCTCATTTCATATCCCTCATCTTACATCGCCTCTCGGTGCTTGTGAAGGTCTTCACCGATAAGACTCTCTCATTCTATTTCTTTCGGGAAATCGGGGTGTTGCAGATACGTCCCTCCTTTCTGGAGATTCCCTTGACCATCAATTCATTTCCAGTCTTACGATCCTCTTCTTTGCTAGGGATCAGTGTATTATTCTCGGCCTTACTCGCCGGACTTGGCATCTCTCGAACATTGATCGGGAGGTCTTTTGGATGTTGATGTTGGTTTTGGTGTGGGGTTAAAGAAAGTCTATAAAAATGAAAACAATTTGAAGGGTGATGTGCTACAACTTTTGGAATCAAACCTTTGTTGGAACTTAAAACATAACCTCTGCCCCAGTTTTTTGCTTGGGGAATTTATTTTTTACGCTTATGTTGAGCTATGTGCGTTACGCACATTGTGCCTATTATGCACACTATGTACATTATGCATCCTATATTCACTATGATGCACACTATGACCGAGCCATGAGGCGCCTACGTATCCTCTTTGAGGAATCAGGTCAAACGTAGTTCCCACGGTTTTGTATTTCTTGTGATTTTATCTTCTTCTTTTTTTCTTTTCCTTCTTTTCATTTTTTTTTTTCATGTCTTTTTCTTTTCTTTTTCTTTTTCTTTTCTTTTCTCTCTCTTTTTCATATCTTTCCCATTAGTGATTCCAAAAGAGGGGTATGAAAGAATAACTTAAGGCTCAAAGGGGGAAGCAAGGGTTAAACAGTGTTTGGGTAGAAGAAAGAATTGCCTCCGTCATCCCATTATCCAATAAATGCCAAATACAAACAAATAAACCAAAAATTGCCATAATTAAAGAAATTACGCATAATATCTCTTGACCGCATCTGAATTGATAGCCATGTCGACACATCTACCTTCGACATCTGTCAAACACAAAGCACCGTTGGGCAATACTCTGGTCACGATATAAGGCCCTTGCCAATTTGGGGCGAATTTGCCTTTTGCCTCGACCTGATGTGGGAGGATCTTCTTTAATACCTGCTGCCCTACTTCAAATTTCCTGGGGCGCACCTTCTTATTATACGCTCTTGCCATTCTCTTCTGGTACAGCTGACCATGGCACACTGCTGCCAATCTTGTCTCATCTATCAGGCTTAACTGTTCCAATCGAGCTTTGACCCATTCATCGTCGTCAATCCCGGCTTCAGCGACAATTCGGAGGGACGAAATTTCGACCTCCGCTGGTATCACGGCCTCAGTTCCATACACCAACAAATAAGGAGTTGTGCCTATGGAAGTCCGGATGGTAGTGCGGTAACCCAACAAAGCAAAGGGTAATTTCTCGTGCCATTGTCTAGACCCTTCCACCAATTTTCGCAGTATCTTCTTGATATTCTTATTAGCTGCTTCGACTGCTCCATTCGCCTTGGGACAATATGGGGTGGAATTGCGGTGTATAATCTTGCATTGTTGGCATACCTCTCTCATCAGGCTGCTATTAAGATTCGCACCGTTATCCGTGATGATCACTTTTGGGATCCCAAATTTGCAGATGATATGGGAGTGAACAAAGTCCACCACTGCCTTCTTGGTTACTGATTTGAAGGTTTTAGCCTCAACCCATTTGGTGAAGTAATCAATGGTCACTAGAATGAACCTATGACCGTTGGATGCTGCTGGCTCGATGGGCCCAATGACATCATGCCCCATGCCACAAACGGCCAGGGTGCTGACATTGTATGTAACTCTGTTGGCGGAGAATGAATCAAATCTCCATGTATCTGGCACTGATGGCATTTCCTCACGAAAGTGATACAGTCGTGTTCCATGGTGAGCCAATAACACCCTGTTCGAAGGATCTTTCTTGCCAACACATATCCGCTCATGTGTGTTCCACAAACTCCAGCATGTACCTCAGCCATAACCGTCGTTGCTTGACTGGCATCTATGCATCTCAACAATCCCAAATCCGGGGTTCTTTTGTACAATACTCCTCCACTGAGGAAGAAGCCATTCGACAAACGCCGAAGGGCTCTTTTTTGGTCTCCAGAGGCATGTTCTGGATATATCCCCATTTTGAGGTATTCCTTGATATCATGAAACCAGGGTTCACCATCTGCTTCTTCTTCTACGGCATTGTAGTAGGCGTGCTGATCACGGACCTGGACGTGCAGAGGATCAACATACATTTTGTCGGGGTGGTGCAGCATTGATGCTAAGGTGGCCAAGGCATCCGCAACCTCGTTGTGAACTCTAGGGATGTGTTTGAACTTCACCGATCGAAATTGCTTGCTCAGATCATGCAAGCATTGTCGGTATGGTATGAGTTTTAGATCTCGCGTTTCCCATTCTCCCTGAATTTGATGTACCAAGAGGTCCGAGTCTCCCAATACCAAGACGTCTTGGACATCCATGTCAGCAGCCAGGCGCAGACCCAGAATGCAAGCCTCATACTCGGCCATATTGTTGGTGCAATAGAAGCGTAGTTGAGCCGTAACAGGATAATGCCGTCCTGTTTCAGAAATGAGTACTGCTCCTATTCCAACCCCTTTTGCGTTTGCAGCTTCATCGAAGAAAAGCTTCCAACCTGGTTCCTCAGGTAATTCCAAATCATTCGTATGCATCACCTTTTTGTCAGGAAAATACGTTCTTAAGGGCTCGTATTTTTCATCAACGGGATTCTCTGCCAAATGGTCTGCCAGTGCCTGGGCTTTCATGGCCGTCCTCATTACGTAGATGATATCAAACTCTGTGAGCAGAATTTGCCACTTTGCCAACCTTCCCGTGGGCATAGGTTTCTGAAAGATATACTTCAATGGGTCCAAGCGGGATATGAGATAAGTAGTGTATGAAGACAGGTAGTGCTTCAACTTCTGAGCTACCCAAGTTAGGGCGCATCATGTTTTCTCGAGTTGAGTGTACTTGACCTCATGTACTGTGAATTTCTTGCTAAGATAGTAGATGGCCTGCTCCTTCCTTCCTGTGTCATCGTGTTGCCCCAATACACAACCGAATGAATTTTCCAAGACCGTCAGGTAAAGAATTAGGGGCTTCCCGGGCTTAGGCGGGACCAATACGGGTGGATTAGACAGATACCCTTTGATTTGGTCGAAAGCCTCCTGACACTCTGCCGTCCAACCTACTGCAGCATCCTTTCTCAGCAGCCGAAATATGGGCTCACAAGTTGCTGTGAGTTGAGCGATGAACCTGCTGATGTAATTGAGTCTACCCAGCAAACTCATTACCTCTGTTTTGTTCCTTGGCGGTGGCAAATCTCGGATGGATTCAATTTTGGATGGGTCTAACTCAATCCCCCGTCGACTGACGATGAATCCTAGCAACTTTCCTGATGGAACCCCGAATGCGCATTTGGCCGGGTTAAGCTTGATATCATACCTCCGGAGTCTTTGGAAAAATCTCCTTAGGTCTGCCACATGGTCCTCCTGACGCCAAGATTTGATGATCACATCATCGACGTACACCTCGATTTCTTTGTGTATCATGTCGTGAAACACGGCAGTCATTGCTCGCATGTATGTTGCCCCGGCGTTCTTTAACCCGAATGGCATTACCCGATAGCAATAGGTTCCCCATGGCATAATAAACGCTGTCTTCTCAGCATCCTCTTCGTCCATTAGGATCTGATGATAACCCGCATAGCAATCCACAAAGGATCCGATCTTGCGCCCAGCGCAATTGTCGATCAGGATATGAATGTTGGATAGCGGAAAATTGTCCTTGGGACTTGCTTTGTTGAGGTTGCGGTAGTCGACGCACACACTGATTTTTCCATCCTTCTTTGGGACTGGCACCACATTGGCCAACCATTCGGGATATCGAGTGACCCGAATGACCTTTGCCTGCAACTGCTTAATCACTTCTTCTTTGATTTTTACACTCATTTCTGTTTTAAATTTCCTTAGTTTTTGCTTGACCTGAGGATATGCCGGGTCAGTGGGCAATTTGTGAACCACTAAATTTGTGCTTAATCCAGGCATATCGTCATAGGACCATGCAAAAACATCTTTGAATTCCATGAGGGTTCTGATCAATTTTTCTCTGACACTCGGCTCAATGTGGATACTAATTTTGGTTTCTTGGACGTTATCAGCGTCTCCTAGGTTCACAGCCTCAGTGTCATTTAGGTTAGGCTTGGGTTTCTCTTCAAATTGGCACAGTTCTCGGTTTATCTCTTCGAAGGCTTCCCTTTCGTCACATTCAAATTCATCGTCACAAACGACCTTTTGCATCATTGAGTCGGTTTTAGATTGATTTATTAGACTATGTCGAAGATCCGCTGTGCATGCCATGTCATTAGGACCAGTAAAAAGAGAACTGTTCAGAAAGAAAAAGAACAAAACAAAATTAAAATGGAACAAAAGAAAAGAGCTTTATTAAGCATTGCGGGATAAAAGGGTTCACACTTTTACAAAAATGAAAGTAAAAATTTGGATTACACCCTTGAATAATCCGGACAAACAAACAAACAAAACATTAATCAAAGCCTACTACCAAGACTCCCCTCGGACAGGAAGAGGAGTAGCCGTCCAATTGTTGGTCTTGGCCTCAGGCCCCACAAATCGTATCTCTGCTCTGCTAGAACCTTCTCCAGCTTCCACCGTATTGACATCCGCGAATAGCCTCTCAAAACTCTGATTCAGGTCTTCATTTATATCGATCAAAGGTCCTCGAATCTTTGGGACGGTGACCCCTTGGCACTTGCTTTGACAAAAGACCTTGAGAGGCGTGGTACTGGTTTAGGCAGAAACCAGACTCTCTTCTTCATTTTTCGCGCTTGCTTCCTGTCTGTTGTGGTTGGTTTGAACCCCAATCCGAAAGTTTCCAGATTTTTAGGAAGGGAAACAGGTTGGACTATCCCTTGAAGCTCGACTCCCAGGCCTTTTCCCGGCACAAATCCATTGCCCAGCATTTCTGAGACCATCATGACTGTTGCGGCAGCTACCCTAGGGTGTGGGATGATTTCTCCTTCAGAAATTTTGTTGGCCGACCCTGTATCGAAAATCTGGTAGACCCAAGGATCTTTTTCATCAGTGGTCTCTATGAAAGGTACAATGGTTCCGCCCATGGTGCATGTTGTATCCTCGCCGTGCAACATGACCTCTTGTCTTTCCCACTCGAACTTCACCGTCTGATGTAGGGTAGAAGGTACCGCTTTGGCTGCATGAATCCAGGGTCGTCCTAATAGCAGGTTATAAGAAACTGTGGCATCTAACACCTGGAATTCCATGGTAAACAGGATTGGCCCAATGGTCAGTTCAAGTACAACATCCCCCACAGTGGCTGTTCCGTTTCCGTCAAACCCCCGGGCACAGATGCTATTCTCCCGAATTCTTCCACGGTCAATCTTTAACTGGTCCAGGGTGAATAATGGACAAATATTGGCGCTTGAGCCGTTATCCACCAATACTCGAGTTACCACCGAGTCTTCACATTTGACAGCTAGGTATAGAGCTTTGTTATGCTCCGTACCTTCCACTGGCAGGTCATCATCTGAGAATGTTACCCTGTTCACCTCGAAAATCTTGCTGGCAATGGTTTCCAGGTGGTTTACAGAAATCTCACTGGGTACATGAGCCTCGTTCAGTATCTTCAACAGGGCCCGACGATGCTCCTCAGAATGGATCAGCAACGACAACAGTGAGATCTGGGCCGGTGTTTTTCTCAGCTGTTCGACCACAGAATAGTCATGTACTTTCATCTTCCTCAGGAACTCTTCAGCCTCTTCCTCGGACACAGGTTTCTTGGTTGCCACTGGGTTGGTTTTTCTTAGCTCCACCGGAGCAAAACATCGACCTGATCGAGTCAGCCCTTGCGCTTCACAACTGACTTCTTCCACCTGTTTTCCTTGGTACGTCACCACTGCCTTTTCATATTTCCAAGGCACAACCCTGCTGTCAATCATCGGCAGTTGGACCACAGGCTTTATGGTCACCCGTTCTCTACATACCCCTTTCAACACGACTGCCGGTGCGGGCAGGATCCCTGGTATTACCAACTTGCTTGGCTCGGGTTTGCTTGCTATGATGGACGGGCTCTTCCCCAATATCACTACCGGCTTGACGCCTTCTCCCTGCGACTGTACACTCGTTCCTCCACTAGTTAAGACTTCTTTCGGGGCGGCTTGGATCATCATCACTGTTTGTGTGGGTTTTCTTAATTCTCCTCCCTCACACACCAACTCAATCATGTGAGTTTTGTGGTGCGCTGGCAGTGGGTTTTGGTTGATGTTAGGAGCCTTCTGGTGTCTGGACCTCGATCTTATTGGTGTCAATAAGATCTTGTATGGCATGCCTTAATTTCCAACACTTCTCGGTATCATGCCCGAGCATCTCTGAACAGTATTCACAACTGATTGATCGATCCAAATTTTGAGGTGGGGGATTTGGTTCTCGAGTCTGGATAGGACTAACCAAACCCAATTGCCGCAGCTTGTGGAACAAAGCGGTGTAGGTTTCTCCCAGCTCCGTGAAGGTTCTCTGCTTCCGCAACCTGTCATTCCTAGCATCTGGATTTCCCCAAAAGCCTATCCCTGAAGGGTTTCTATATGCCCTTGGTGGAGGGTAGGTGTTTTGCGGTGGGTAGTTATTATGTGGAGCCGGGTATGTGTTGTGGGGGGCCGGTGCGCGCCATTGTGGGCGAACTGGAGGCTGAGTGTATGCCTGGGCTTGGTGTACCGAACAATGTGGTTCTCGAGGTGGATAAAAATTTTGTGGTGGGTTGTATGGGTATTCTGACCTGTGAGGTCTGGGTTGGTTGTAGTGTGGCCTGCCAGTCATGGACCAACTGCCTGCCTCGATCGTGGCAACCTCTTCTTTCTTTCTTCTCAACGCACCTCCCGTGCCGTTTTGAATGGCCTGGGTTGTGGCCTTGAGTGCCGAATAGTTCAAGATCTTGTCAGACCTCAAACCCTCTTCTATCATGACCCCTATCTTGACCACCTCATTGAAAGATTTTCCAACCGTTGTCACCAAGTGACCAAAGTAGGTTGGATCCAATGTCTGCAAAAAATAATCCACCATTTCTCCCTCTCTCATGGGAGGGTCGACTCTAGCTGCTTGTTCTCTCCAGCGGAACCCGAACTCGCGAAAACTTTCCCCGGGTTTCTTCCCAGTTCTCAATAACGTGAGACGGTCAGGGACTATCTCTAGATTGTACTGGAAATGACCTGCAAAAGCCTGCGCCAGATCATCCCACGTGTACCACCTGCTGAAATCCTGCCTGGTATACCATTCCAGTGCAGATCCGCTCAGACTTTGGCCGAAATAAGCTATCAACAGCTCATCCTTGCCGCCTGCCCCTCTCATTTTGCTACAGAATCCCCGCAAATGTGCCATGGGATCACCGTGCCCTTCATATAAATCAAACTTGGGCATCTTGAACCCAGCCGGGAGTTGGACGTCTGGGAAAGGGCACAGATCTTTGTATGCCACGCTGACTTGATTGCCCAGCCCGTGCAAGTTCCTGAAGGATTGCTCCAGGCTTTTGAACTTTCTCAACACTTCATCCTGTTCAGGGGCCTTAACCGGCTTCTCAACCTCTGCCGGTACTTCCAAATGGGGATTGTAAGCCTGTGGTTCAGGTGCATGGAATGTAGGCTCAGGGGGATAGTATTGGGTATCGTGAGCCTGAAACAACGGCTCACTGGTCGTTCTCTGCAAAGGGGCTGAGGTCGGTCCCACAAAAATGGGAATATTGGGTGTTGGGAGAGGTTGATGGGGTGGTGGAGCTCGGGAATCATGAGGGCTTCTTTCTTGATGATAAAGGGGATTTGGACGGCTTGTGGAAGGGCCAGAGTGAGGGTATTCCGGCATGTGTCCCAGTGTCTCAGGGCTCTTTTGTGTTTTGGCTAGGGCTAGCTGCATTGCATTCATCTCTAGTCCCATCCTTTCAATCTTTTCCATCGCTTCTTTTAGCAACTGGCTCATCGGCCTTTCTTCCTCATTACTATTCTCTGAAGTAGTCATGCTTGTTGCTATCGGTCCTTTGGATCTGGTTTGGTAGGAGTGTGTTGCCAGAGTTCTTTAACAACTAACTTGTCTGAATCAGACAATAACAAACTTTGTTAGCGTTAGAGTTTAACAGATTTGACCATAACACATAGAGGATGCAATGCACCTATGCAGTTAACCGTTCCTACATGCTTTGCTTCAAACAACATGCGTCATCCCGGTTTGCTCATTCGTCCTTTTAAAGTATTTTGGAAACTCTGTGTTTTATTTTACTATGTATTTTCTTTCTTTATTAAAAGCGGTCGAATCTTATGGGGATAACCTACGTATCACGTCCCCGCGTGAATCAGACCAGGCGTAGTTCTGCCATGAGGCTAACATTTATAAAAAGAAAATGAACAAACATTACATTTGAAAACTTTGTAAAACAATGTATTGAAATACACATCAAAGAAAACGAACAACATTACATTTGAAAACTTTGTAAAAACAATGTCTTGAAACACACACATTCAAATTGAAATAAAAAAAAATACAATTCTTAACATCTCATAACGTGCCCCACTTTCCACTTGTGTTGTAAATTATTAGATCATTTACTCAAGGCGGGGCTTGACCCGGATGTCCTCCCAATGTTCGATACATCCTTTCCAACTCCACTGCTAGATGACGGGCAAAGGTGGGTGCATGCTCGGTAAACCTTTCATAATCCATTCCTTGGCAGTTTACATAACTTTGAGAGGTGTAGACCGCCAGGTCGTGGATCTGTGCCCTGAAATCTTGGAGACGTTGGCCTTGATCCTGCAATTGCTGCTGGCGAGTGGTGGCTACATCTCGGATACGGCCTTCACGATCTAGGGCTGACTCTAATAGAGCTCGGAGTCTGGCCTGCTCTAATCTCATCTGCGCTCTTTCTCTATCAGTGTCCACTTGTTGATGCTCTCTGTACCTTCTTGCCTCTTCTAGTTGTGCATGAAGTTGGTCTCCTGATCGTATCCAATGGTCTTTTTCCTTCTCGAATTGTGCCATGTCTTTCTCGGATTGCCTATTTTGGTGTTCCTTATCAGATCTGGCTTCTTCGTTTAATTGTTGGATCCTTTCTTTTGCTTTGCTCAACGCCCTTTCTTTTGCAGCAAGAATGGAATCATAATCCTGCATTCTTTCAAAAAGATTGGCGATGGTTTTTTGATCCTTCCAATTCCTCATTGACGTTTCAGAAGCCTTTTTCATTTTCAGAAATCGAGCATGAAGACTTTCATTCTCACAGGCTAGACTCTTCTTCTCGCCTTCAGCTTCTTGTGCTTGCAAATCCTTCTCCAGACTGAGGTTCCTTAGATTTTCCTTTAGGGCGTGGATAGTTGCTTTGTACCCCTTCTCTTTTTCTCCCCAGATCAACCGCTCTTGGATTTTATCATTAAAGTTTTGAATATGGGGTCTTTTAGTTGGCCTTCTCAGCTTAGGTTCTGGTACCTCATCCATGCGAGACCGTTTCTCGAACCACCTTGCATATCCAGGATTTATCTCACCCTTTTTAGTGTCTGGGACTTGAGTATCATTTTTTAAGTATCGACATCCATTCCACATCTGCTGAAGTAACGCCTCAGGAATAGCGGCCTCTGGGTGTAGTTCGATTTCTTGCGCACTCAAATCTTCATCATCAGGAACTACTTGATATCTTCCTAGTTGTCTTAGGACTCTCAATGGCGCGTATGGCTGGATGCTTCTCAATCCCAATAGTAGCAGATAACTATTTGAGTTTGACATATGTATTACTTCCCTCATTGATAGCCATCCCAGAGTCCATTCAATTTGATTTGCCGTTAGAGCCCTTAGCCGAGATACCCATGCTTCTGTCCCTTCTGGAACCTGATAATTTTTCACTCTTTCCTCATAACCCTCGATGTAATTATCGTTGTTTGGCCTGTACTGTATGATCTTGGGCTGTTGTTGGAGATGTTCAATCAGCCACATTTGCAACAAAATTTTGCATCCTTCGAAGACTTTCGCTCCTGCTTTACATAAAGTCAAAGCCCGATAAATGTATGAGAGAATGATGGGGACAAGGGTGTGATTTTCCTTGGAGGTGAGGATTTGTACAACTTTTGCGGTGCGAATATCGATTGTTCGTTCTTTGTTCGGGAAGACCATGATCCCTAGAAAAGCCACCATGAAGGCGAAACGACGGTGAACCTGCCATGCGTCTTTGTCTTGTTTGTTAGTAAGTCCTTTCTCATGAATTTCGAACCCATCTGACTTTCCGAACCTTGAATACAAAAAGTTGAAAGAACAACATCCGTTGACGACGTTGCTTTTCCTGATTTGGCTGCTGATGTTCAAAAGACCGAAGAATCGATGTACCGAGGGAGCCTTCGTGAATATCAAGCTTTGATTCCTTAAACTTCCGTCAAAACCAACATATCCAGCTACCTCTTCTAATGTAGGAGTGAGCTCGAAGTCTGAGAAACGAAAGACATTGTGAACAGGGTCCCAAAAAGTCACTAATGCCGCAATCAGATCCTCACGGGGTTTAACTTTCATAATGTCCGGGAGATTTCCCAAATGCTTGATGACCCACTTTTGACCATCTTTGCCTAATTCACCCCACCACATTTGAAGCTGGAATAGAAACTCTTCTGTATTTGCGGAGGAGGGGTTTTGTGTGGTGCTCATTTTGTATCTGAAATTTAATTTAATAAAGTCAAGACTCATTTTGAAAACATACTCCAATCGCTTTCAGTTAAAACTATTTCAAAATTTAAAACTATTTTTTTTTTGGAATTTTCCAACTATTTTCAAGACTAAATACCTTTCAAGATTAAATACCTTTATTTCAAGATTTGAAAACTATACTTTATTTTTATTACATATATATATATATATATATTTTTTATTATGACCCATTTTACTCCTCAGCTCTTACCATGATTTCATTTAAGCCGGTCAGCAAGCATGTTCGAGGCAAATGAATGCACGTATAGCAAGTAGGATGCATCAGGATGGTCTTTTTATTTCGGGTTCACCTGTCTTAGACGGACCCAACCCCTGTGTTGAGTCCCCTAAGTCAAATGCACGTGATGTAAATAAACGTTCCTACTAGGGATCCGGTACATGGCTGAGTTATTCTAAGTGTAACCCTGAGGTTGATTGTTCTAAACCTGGCTTACCCAAACGGACAGTTTGAGCCGAAGCGGGGGCAACTTACCGGGAGCACGAAAGTCTGCCCGGCCTAGTTACTTGTCTCAACTCCGTCTTATTTGGTATGACTTTAACAGAAGGGTGGGTCACGCGCACGTGTACACCATAAATTCAGAAGACTCAGAAAGAAGGGTTTCGTAGCAGTTTTATATACACAATTCAGATAATATTAAAGCGGTAAAAGCATCATTTAGCACATTAAGCATATATCATGTAAAAATCAGATAATAAATGAAGCCAAATAACAACAATTATTCTAAGCTCGAATTCTTAACCCTGAACCAGTGGTTCTGGGTCTCAGGATCCCCAGCAGAGTCGCCAGAGCTGTCACACCTCCTTTTTCCGCACCCGGGAGGGTGCAAGGGAGTTTTTTCCAATTAAAGGACAATCGAAACGGGATTGGTTATTTATTTCAGAGTCGCCACTTGGGAGATTTAGGGTGTCCCAAGTCACCAATTTTAATCCCGAATCGAGGAAAATAATGACTCTATATTACAGTCTGCGTACCAGAAATCCGGATAAGGAATTCTGTTAGCCCGGGAGAAGGTGTTAGGCATTCCCGAGTTCCGTGGTTCTAGCACGGTCGCTCAACTGTTATATTCGGCTTGATTATCTGATTTTATACAAGTGTGAACTTACGTGCAAAATTTAACTTTTAACCGCTTTTATCATTTTACTATTTTTTATCAAGAATTGCAACGTTGTGAAAATGTATCTCGAACCGCGTTACAATCAATGTACCCGTGGTCGTCGACACACTTTGACTCCGTTGAGATTTGAATTTGGGTCACATCAATGTGCACCCGAGTTTAAGGAAATTAAATTATTAAAGGCGCGCCTAAAGCGACTAGCGTATATTTTGGGTAAGACCGTGGAATTTTACTAAACGGTCCATCCCGAAGTCCAAATAATTTTTTAAAGCAAATATTTACTGAGGGCCCCGCAATTTGTATTTTTATTTGGCAAGGCTCATCTCGTTCTTATTTTTTTTAATGAATTTGCAACGTCATGGACACGCATCTCGAACCACGTCACAATCAATGTACCCGTGATTAGAAATACATTTCGACTCCGTTGAGAATTGGATTTGGGTCACATAAATGTGCACCCGAGTTTAAGAAGGTAAGATTTATTAAGGCGCGTCCTAAAGAGTCTAACGTATTGTTATTTTAGGAGGGTTGTGAGATTTGCTAAACAACCCATCCTGGAACCTAAATGCTTCGATAATATACATTTAAACAAGGGCCCCGCATCTGCGCGTTTTGTTTATTTTCATCGAGGCTCATCTCGTTCTTATTTTTAAAAGGATATCCTATAGCAACTACGTTTCTTGTCGTGTTTGTCTTTATCAATTGAAAACAGTAGATAGTCCTACTTAATTAAATGCTTGCAAGTTGTTTGTAACGACATTCAGAAAAGCTTAAAAAATCAGAAATGAGGCTGCATGTACAGTCAGCCGAACAAATAATCATGGGCCCAAATCCAGCCCATGCGTGATAGGCCAGACCTGGGCCTCCGCTTGTTCGATGCGGGCCTACTTGGTTTGCTTCGATTTGGGCTCGACCTTCATGAGGTTGAGGCCCTGAACTGGTTCTTTGTTCTATAAATGAGTTTATCAATTTATATGTGACAATCTGACAAAAGAGGAGAGTACTTTAATTAAAGTGGATAGTTTTCCTATTTGACCTACGTTAGAGAATATACTACATCATCAGACTAAGTTTAAAATACAACTTATTGCAATGGGAATATTTTCACCTAACAGCATACATATATGACTAGCATTCACTTACCTACATTGATATACTAAGCATGTAGGCTACTTCTATTATCCAAACGAAAATGTAACTACTATATACTACATGACATTTAATACAACAGTCCATGTATATATAAAAACAATCTGCAGGTCCTCTCTTTTGCATTCATGCTCAAACTCTCAGTTACATTGGTGGTATCAATTGTGTACCTGGTAAGGAAAGGAAAGGAAGAAGGAGAGTGATCAGTTGAGTAGTATGCAACGAATACAGCAGCAGCAGACACACAGCAACAACACAGCAACAACCAACTAAACCAAGTGTTTTCCACAGCCACAGACAACCAACAATGTCTCCCAGAATACAAGGACTAGCAGATAGTCGAGTACCAAGCCAGTAATCCCAGGAAAGAGTAAGGAAATAACAGCAGTAACTGAGGGTTTAAATGTAGTAAAACCAACAGTTCAACAGCCACAAACAACTCAGTCAATGCAAGCAACAGAACTTGGCCAAGACAGCTTGACCAATATGCACTCTTATACAACTTTCAGGCAGTGTTTGGTTACAATGTCTATTGGAAACTACCTTGTGTTTATACTGTTGTGATTTGGGACTCACTAGACCTCTCTTCAGACTAAAGTTTTTTTTTCTTTCAGCCTTTTGTTTTCTTTTTCTTTTTGAAGACTCCAAAAATCCAGCCTCAAGACTCAAAAATCCCCCCTTTTCCTTCTGTTCTGAAACAGCTTCTTTATAGGCTAATCGACCTAGTGCAGCTAAGCTGCCTACCCTGCCACTTGGCAGACTGCCCATACCCTTTAAGCCCATGCCTAAGCATCTTTTGGTGCCAGCCATTTGCTCCCCACGCCTGGTTTATTCTTTAATCCAGGATTATGGGCTTATTTTAGTATTCCTTTTAAACCCATGCCCTCATGTTTTGTTCCCCATTGTCACTAGGTTAATCATATTTTAATTCCCACTTGACATATTCTGAAATTATCCCCTAATCAGACCCTGTCTTATGCCAAGATTACCCTTATACCTTGCATATTACTGTATTACCCTAACTCTTAATAGTTAGTATATAAACCTTTCTGATTTCAGCCAATACCTGAATACTAGCTAATTAAACTCAAACTGCTTTCAGGCTGATTTGTTAGATTCCTAAAGCTAATTTGCCAATTCTCTGCCTGAGTTCAGGCAATGATTCAAACTTTAAGCAAGCAGGGGTGCCAATCAAATGGTATGAGTTGGCCACATTGGGAGCCAAGCCTGACCAACTCACAACCAATTGATCCAATATGCAGTCAAGGGTGTAAACTATAATCGACGTGCTACTATATCAGGCCTACAAACAACATCCTAAAAAAAACAGGCACAGTAATCGTACTGAAATGTAGACTCCTGATTTTTCAATCTTTCAAGTGAATTCAGTTGACGACACTTATTTAGATGACTACACAAACTATAATATACAGCAAACAACCAATAAAACCAACAAACAAACTCATCATTAACTTAAAACGGACACAAACATGGACATATGAGTCACAAAACAAAACAAACCAGAACATGAACGACAGATAGATTTTAGGAGGACAAAAGAAAAAGGAAAAATACCTCAGGGGAAGGAAACTAAGATCGACACAAGCTCGAACTTGGACCAGGTTATTTGGGGTCTAATGGAATTTAACCGAAGTGTTCTCAACTGAGAACACTTTGGTAAAAGTCTGCTAGACCCTGATCCTGCCACTGATTCGAACAAAACCCATAGATCTGAATCCTAGGGCTCTTGAGGTTCGATTTGGGAACCGTTCAATTCCAGTCAGATTCGAACGGAACCAAAGCCACTCAGGGGGTGAGGGAGGTCAGGAGGGGCTGTGGTGTGAGTTTGGGGTCAATCGGTGTAGATCTAGTTTTTGCTCGAATCTTCGTTTGAAGATTCGAGAAGCTACGGGTTGATTCGAGGTGAGCGGTTAACGGATTTGTGTTCAGGGTGGCTGGGTGCATCGGGGATGTTATTTTGGTGGTCATCGGAACTGTAGTTACCGGGCTCATGGGGGAAAAACCTAGGCTGCTAGGGGTTTGAGAGGAAAGGGATCCTTGGGGAAGACGGTGAACAGTGGCTGGAGGGGGGGTGTGGCTTGGGGCGTGGGGTAAGGGGTCAGGTTTATATACGGGGAGGGTGACTCAATCCTGGCTGTTGGATTGATCACAATTGATGGTCAGGATTGGGGAGGCTTATCAATACGGTGCCGTTTTGGTTAAGTAGGGGGTCGGTTAAAATGGGAGTGGGTCGGGTCATGAGGGCTAATAAGGGCCATCGGATCACTGGAAATGAACGGCTCAGATTAATCATCCCTGAAACGACGTAGTTTTGGTATTGAACTACGTCGTTTTGATGGCCTGGGGAATGGGTCGCTTGGGCTGCTGATTTGGGCTGCTTTTGGGCTTAGAATATTCAAAACAAACAGGCCCAAGTCCGGTTAATTTTGCACTCTTTTCTTTTTGTTCCTTTTTTCTAATTTTAAAATTAAATAAATAGAAATAATAAAAACTGACATTAAAACAATCATTAATTTAAACCTTTAACACAGTTATCACTCACATATTGAAATATTCAAGTAGGTTTAAATCACCACCTAGATGCATTTCATATTTTTGTGGATTTTCTTTTAACGACCGAATTATGATTTTAATTATCCTGACATACATGCTTTGTATTTTGATCGGTAAGATTAGATGCAAAATGGACAGACCCCCAAATGATTAACAACACATGTCACGGAAAACTCGAAACATTGTATAGCGCAGTCATTTGTCACTATTTTTATTTTCTTTTGGAGCGATTGCTGGGTAAGCAAAAATCACGTGCTTACAAAGGTTTCACACTTTGTTGAGCAATAATAAAAATAAAAAGGAATCTGGATTACAACCTTGGAATAATCCAGAAAACAAGAAGGAAAATCAGAGCCAACTACCAGGACTCCCTCCGAGTAGGAAGAGGAGTAGCTATCCAATTGTTGACATTGGCCCTAGGCCCCACAAACTGTATGTCTGCCTTATTGGATCCCTCTCCAGCTTCTACCATGTTGACATCAGCGAACATCCTTTCAAAGCCCTCGTTCAAATCTCCATCTGGCCCGATTAAGGGTCCAAGAACTTCCGAGACTGGCAACTTTTTGCACCCTGCTTTGACAAATGATCTGGACAGGCGTGGGATTGGCTTAGGAAGGACCCAGACTCTTTTCTTCAACTTTCGGGCCCGCTTTACATCCGTTGCGGTAGGCTTGAATCCCAACCCAAAAGTTTCCAAGTTCTTGGGCAAAGAAACTGGCTGGACCATTCCCTGCAGATCAATCCCCAGACCTTTTCCTGGTACAAACCCATTGTTCAACATCTCTGAGGCTATCATGAAGGTTGCAGCTGTGATTCTGGGAAGTGGAAGGCCCCCACCCTCAGGAATTTTGTCTACTGAGACTGCGTCAAAAACTTGATAAACCCATGGGCCCTTTTCATCGTCGGTTTCTATGAAGGGCACAATAGCATCACTGACGGCATGTGTGCCGTCATCCCCGTGTACCACAATCTCTTGCCTTTCCCATTCAAATTTGACCATCTGATGCAGTGTAGAAGGCATTGCTTTGGCTGCGTAGATCCAGGGTCGTCCCAACAGAAGATTGTACGACACCGCCACATCTATCACTTGAAATTCCATGGTGAACTCGACTGGACCAATGGTTAATTCCAGTACGATATCACCCACTGTGTCAGTACCGCCCCCATCAAAACCTCGGACGCAGACGCTGTTCTTGTGGATCCTATCATCAACAACCTTTAGTTTGTTCAGAGTGGCCAAAGGACAGATATTGGCACTTGACCCATTATCAATTAGTACTCGAGTGACCACCGAGTCTTCGCATTTCACAGTCAGGTAGAGTGCTCTGTTGTGTTCTGTACCCTCTACCGGTAACTTATCGTCAGAGAATGTCACTCGATTTACCTCAAAGATCTTGTGCACTATTTTCTCCAAATGGTTCGCTGAGAGCTTGTCCGGGACATGGGCTTCGTTCAGAATCTTCATTAAGGCCTGACAATGATCGCTTGAATGGATCATCAGGGATAGCAACGAAATCTGGGCTGGGGTCTTTCTTAACTGCTCTATAATTGAGTAGTCTTGTGCCTTCATCTTTTTCAAGAACTCTTCTGCTTCTTCCTCCGTCACTGGCTTCTTGATTGTTACAGGATTGGCCCTTCTCAATTCTGCGGGAACAAAACACCTTCCCGAACGAGTTAACCTTTGAGCCTCGCATACTTCTTCCACAACCTCCTTCCCCTTATACATCACTGTCACTTGACTGTAGCTCCACGGCACAGCTTTCTCACTTGTTATCGGCGACTGCATGACTGGCCTGATAACAACTGGTTCTACGTGGACCCCCTTCACCACTAATACTGGTGTGCTTGATACTCCCTGCAGCACTGCCTTGACTGACTTTGGCTTCTTCGCAGCAACAGACGAACCTTTCCCCACTACCACAAATGGCTTGTCATCTACCTTTCCCAACTGTGCCACTGCCTTTCCACTGGTCGACTTTTCGATTTAACTGGCACGAATCATCATTACCGTTTGTGAGGGTGTTTTAGGTTTCCCTCCTTCGTGAACTAGTTCAATCATGTGGGCCTCATGGTGTACCGGTAACGGGTTTTCGTTGATGTTGGGCGCCTCTGGTGCCTGAACCCCGATCCTATTTGTGTCAATAAGATCTTGTACGGCAGTCTTCAACTTCCAACACTTCTCAGTATCATGCCCGGGAGCCCCCGAACAATATTCACAACTTACTGAGTGGTCCAGATTTCTAGGAAGGGGATTTGGCAATTTGGGTTCAACGGGACTTAATAGGCCTATCTGTCTCAACTTGTGGAACAGAGTAGTATAGGTTTCTCCCAACGGAGTGAATGTTCTCGGCTTCTGCATCCTTTCATTCCTGAAAGCCTGATTTCCGCGGAAGCTTGGCCCTGAAGGATTCCTGTAGGCCCTCGGTGGTGGATATGTTTTTTGTGGAGGTGGATATGTGTTTTGTGGAGGTGGATATGTGTGTTAGGGAGCCGACTCACGCCATTGCGGGCGAGCCGGAGGCTGGGTGTAAGTTTGGGCGTGATGGACGGAGAAATGTGGCTCTTGCGGTGGATAATAGGGTTGTGTAGGGTTGTATGGATTGTGTGGATAGTTTGGGTAATGGGGTCTGGGTTGGTAGCGAGGGGATGGACCTCTTGATCTGGACCAAGTACCTGCTTCGACTGTTGCGACCTCCTCTCTCTTCTTTTTCCCGAGCGCACCTCCCGTGCCGCTTTGGATAGCCTGAGTTGTGGCCTTGATCACCGAATAACTCATTATCTTGTTGGACCTGAGTCCCTCTTCAACCATGCCGCCCATTTTTACTACTTCATTGAAAGATTTACCAACTGACGTCACCAGGTGACCAAAGTAAGTTGGATCCAAAGTTTGTAAGAAGTAGTCCACCATTTCACCTTCCCTCATTGGTGGATCGACTCTTGCTGCTTCGAATTCCCTGAAGCTCTCTCCAGGTTTTTTCTCCAGTTTTAATAGTGTGAGACAGTCAGGGACGATCTCAAGGTTATACTAGAAATGACCTGCAAATGCTTGTGCTAGATCATCCCAGGTGTACCACCTGCTAGGATCATGCCTCGTGTACCACTCCAATGCGGGCCCGCTCAAACTTTGACCGAAACAGGCTATCAACAGCTCATCCTTTCCACCTTCCCCTCTCATATTACTACAGAAACCTCGTAGATGCGCCATGGGATCACCATGTCCCTTATATAGATCAAATTTTGGCATCTTAAAACCTGCCGACAATTGAACATCGGGGAAGGGACACAGGTCTTTGTAAGACACACTAACTTGGCTGCCCAATCCATGCATATTCCTGAAGGATTTCTCCAGGCTTTTCACTTTACGAAGCACTTCGTCCTGCTCCGGATTCTTAATTGGCCTCTTAGTTTCTGTTGGGAGCTGAAGGTGAGGGGTGTAAGTGTATGGCTCGGGTGCTTTGAAGGTGAGTTCAGGGGGATAGTATTGATTGTCGTGAACCTAAAACACTGGTTCATCGGATGATTTTTGCAATGTGGCGGGTGGAGGTGCCACGAAAACAGGAACAACTGGTGGAGGAGGGTTTTGTTTGGGTGGTGGAGCTTGGGGATTATAGGAAGTTTCCCCTTGATAGTACTGGGCACTGGGGAAGCTCGTTGATGGGCCAGTGGAAGGGTGTTCCGGAGTCTGAGCTGGTGAAAGGGTAGGAGTAGGGGGAAGTATTGGTGGTATTTGTCCCTTAGCCCAGGCTAGGTGCATCCCAGCAATCTCTTGCCTCAACCTGTCCACTTCCTCCTTCATCATTTGCATCTCCGACTTTTCCTCCTCAACACTTTTGTCCGAACCAGGCATACTTTCCGGAATGGGCCCTTTTGATCTTGTGTGGTACTGGTAATCTGCCAGACAGTTCTAACGAGCTAACTGTTTTGAAATCTCTTTCTCTGGTATAAACAACAAACTTGTTAGCGTTAGAGCTTAACACATATTGCAATTTCACATTGGGGAATGCAATGTTCCTAGGCAGTTTAACCATTTCTAACATGTTTTTGCTTCGATTGCATGCGTCATTCCGGCTTATGTCCTTTCTTTAATCACTTGGCCTTTTCTTTTTTTATCTTTTAGTGTTGGTCGAATCTTATGTAGATTGCCTACGTATCATGTCCCCGCATGAATCAGACCGGGCGTAGTTCTTCCATTAGTAAAAATAAAGACGCAATTTTGCATTTTATTACCAAAATATGTTATTACAAGCTACACATTTGAAGAAAAACAAACAAGCGAAATACAGACTCCACACTATTAACATTGTTTGATATGAAAAGAGAACAGAGGGGTAGACAACAGACTTTTAAAAACCAAACAAGTGCAGACTTTAACTAGGGATATATTAAAGCCTTGAATTTTGGTGCCCTCGAGGCATCGTTTGGCCTTTCCGCGGGTTTTGGTGCCAGGCCTCTTTGCAAGCTTTTTAATTCCTCCATGATCCGGTGGACATAACCTATGACCGAGGCAAAAAGGGTATCACGGGGCATTTCTTCACATGTTAGGTACTTCGTGGTGATGTAGCGCCCAATCTTATCGATCCTACCCCTGATTCTATCCCTTTCCATACACAACTGTTCTATTCGTTGATTCTTTAATCCCAATACTTGAATGTTGTCAATGAGCTGATCTTGGAACCTCTCCATTTGTTCTTCCATTCGGGCTATTGAATCATAGTAGCGCTCCCTGTCTGTTCTAGCATCTAGGGCTTGTTTAAAGACCCGATCTCTGAGAGTGGAATTTGTTTCTCTCAATATTGCAATGCTCCCTTCATAATCCCTTCTCACTTGCCATAGGTGTTTTTTTGTGCTGCTGTACCTTTTGCCCATCTGACCCGTATTCTTGTTATGCTAGCCTCGGATCTTTCCAAGTCTTTTCGGCTTTCAATGATCTGATTCCTTAACCCTACTATCAGCCTTTTATCGGACCGGCTTCTCCGTTGGTCGTCGGCATCCATTTTCATTTTCCGGATTTGAGTTCTGAGGATCTCGCTTTCCCGGGCTAATTTGTTCTTTTCTCCTTCATCGGCAGCAACCTGCACTTTGTTCTCAAATTTTAGGTCATTAATTTGTTGTTTCAGCTTGCCTATTTCGGCCCGATATTCCCGCTCTTTGGCCAACCAGTCCCACAGTTCTTGCAACGCCTCAATGAACTCTTGAATGTGGGCTTTTTTGGCTAGTCGTTCTGGCTCATCTCTTACAATATCTCTCTTCCTGTACCAGGCGAGATAAGCCGGTGAGACTTCATCTCGAGATAGGTCGCGCACTCGAGTGTTTACCGTTAAATATTGGCATTCATTCCATATAGAACGAACGACTTCTTCATGAAATTGGCCGTTGATACCAACCTCGATTGCATAAATACTGAGATCTTCATTTGGGTGTACCACCTGGCACCTCCCTAACTGTCTCATCACCCGGTAAGGCGCATAAAGCTGAATGCCTCGGAGTCCCATTAAGAGGAAGTAAGGACCCGTGACAGTCATGTATACAATTTCTTCAACAGGAAGCCAACCAAATGTCCACCCTATTTGTGTTGTTGTGATGGTGCGAAGGCAAGATACCCAGTCTTCAGACCCTTCTGGCAATTTGAGCCCTGAAACCCTCGTGTTATATCCTTCAATTCAACCTTCGTTTGTAGATCTACAGCTCATATACTGAGGATGATGACACAAGTGCTTGATCATCCACATTTGCAATAACAAGTTGCATCCTTCGAAAAAATCTGCCCCGGCTTTACAGGCTGTGAGAGCTCGGTATATCTCGGACATTATCATAGGGGCCAACGTGCTTTTGTTGTTGGTAATCAGGACCTTGACGACTCCAGCCACTTTTAAATCAATATTTCTGTCTTTCCGAGGAAACACCACAATGCCCAAGAATGCTACCATGAAGGCGAATCGCCTATGTTCATCCCATTTTGTTCTATTCCCTCTGCTGCAAACCCCGCTTTCTAGATCGTCGAACCCTCCTATATGCCCATACCTCTGGTATATGAACTGCAAAGTAGAAAAACCCTTATCCAATTCAGAGTACGAGACTCCCTTGCTTATCTTCAACAGATCCATGAACTTGTGCGAATTGACGGCTCTTGGTACAATCAGATATTTGTGCCTTAGCCCCTCAGTAATGTCCATATATCCTGCTACCTCTTCTAAGGTTAGGGTGAGTTCAAAATCTGAGAAGTGGAATACGTTGTGGGTCGGGTCCCAAAATGTAATCAAGGCCTTTATGATGTCACATCTGGGTCATACGTTTAACAAACTGGTGAGACCTCCCAGATGTAGTTTGATCTTATCTCGCTCTGACTTTTCCAAATCCTCCTACCACAAGCGCAACTCCAAAGGGATTTTGCTCCTAACTGTTACCGACAAACTTGGACCCGTGCTCATTCTGCATGTTTGTTTGGGGTGATAAACACTCATTGGACTCAAAAAAAGAATAAACTTAAAGTTGACGCACATTAAAAATAAAACTCTGGTCTTGTTAATACGGTCTTTTATCACTACGAAGAAGATTTAAAGGCTGTGTTTTACCAACCGGACAAAATATTGAAAATGACCAAAAGTGGATATTTTTGCAAAAATAGCCTTCCGTCGTCTTTTTAGGGACATTCGACTATTTTTTACAAGAATGAAATCACCCGACTTATTTACGACGAAAGATTAAAATTTTTGACATTTGTGGCTATTTTGCAAAAGGGGAGGTTGGACCCGATGAGGGTTGCCTACGTATCTCACATCCGGTGAGAATCAAACCGGCGTAGTTCGGGCAACGAAAATAAACTAATTCTGAAAACAAGACTTGTTTACTAAAAACACTTTTTTTTATTTTCTCAAAATTTTGGCAGAGTTTGCTATTTGGACACTGTTTTTTTTTCTTTTGAGTATTCCAGTATTTTCAGAAGCCGGTCAGCATGCAAGTCTGCAACAAATAAATGCGTAAAACAAACAGGATGCAGCAGGATGGTCTTTTCATTTCAGGTTGCTTGTCCTAGACGGACCCAACCCCTGTGTTGAGCTCCCTAAGTCAAGTGCACATGATGCAAATAAGCGTTCCTACTAGGGATCCGGCATGAGGTTTTGTTATACTAGGATTATCCTGGGTGTTTGTTCTAGACCTGGCTTACCCGAGCGGACAACTCGAGCCGAGGATGGGAGCTGCGTACCGGTAACCAAAAGATCATCCGGTTTTGCAACTCCTCCAAATCCTCGTTCTACTTTGGGATATGACACTAACAGAAAGAAGTCACGACCAGCGTGCACTCCTCAAGAGAGAGAAGAGAGGGATTTCGTAGAAGTTTATATATATAGTTCAGATAATATCAAAGCGGTAAAAAGTAACATTTTAGCACATTAGGACAAAACATGTAATAAAATCGGATGATAAATAAAGTCAAATATAACAATTTATCTAAGCTCGAATTCTGAACCCTGAACCAGAGATTCTGGGTTCGCTCCCCAGCGGAGTCGCCAGAGCTGTCACACCTCCTTTTTCGCCCGCGCCACTCACAACAGAGACGCGGAAGGGAGTTTATTCCAATTAAAGGACAATCAAAACGAGATTTATTTCTTTATTTCAGAGTCACCACTTGGGAGATTTATGGTGTCCCAAGTCACTGGTTGAGTCCCGAATCGAGGAAAAGAATGACTCTATTTAACAGTCTGCGTACCAGAAATCCGGATAAGGAATTCTGTTAACCTGGGAGAAGGTGTTAGGCATTCCTGAGTTCTGTGGTTCTAGCACGGTCGCTCAACTATCATATTCGGCTTGATTATCTGATATAATACATGTTGAACATATATGCGAATTTTAACTTTTAACCGCTTTTATTATTATTATTATTATTATTATTATTATTATTATTATTATTATTATTATTATTATTATTATTATTATTATTATTCGAGAATTGCAACCTCGTGAAAATATATCTCGAACCACGTCACAGTCAATGTACCCGTGGTCAGCAACACATTTCGACTCCGTTGAGATTTGGATTTGGGTCACATAAATGTGCACCCGAGTATAGGAAAATAATATTATTAAATAGGCGCCTAAAGACTAACGCGTTGTTATTATTTTTTGGTAGGGCCGTGAAATTTGCTAAACGGCCCGTCCCGGAATCTAAGTATTTTTTAAATAAATAATTATTGAGGGCCCCGCAATAATTGTATTTATTTTTGGCGAAGGCCTCCTTTATTTTATGGATATCCTAAAATGACTACATTTCTATTAAATTCGTCTCTATAATAAAAGAGAAAAAATCCTAATTAATTACATACTTAAAAATAACATATCAAATGCTAGGTTAAGACAAATGTTAACGGAAAGGAATATTACTAAAATTGTAATTATAAATACAATATGGAATTGTCAAATAATATATTTAAAAGAAACTAATTATCCCATAACCAGATTAAACTCGCATTGTTAGATGACTTGAACTGTTGAAATTAATTATTTACAACTATTGAAAATTAGAATCAATCTTAATTACTAATGCATATTTCTAAAATTTATTAAATTTAACATTAACTCGCCTTGTTTGAACTCAAATCATATCATAATGCCTAATTCAGCGAAATTAATTTAAATTCATGCTTTAACTAAATTTAGCTACATGTTTTCGATTAACTTAATGTTGACAATATTAAAACCTTCATAACTAGTGAACTTAATCAGTTTTGCCAAGCCGATTCAGTAAATACCGACTTATGTTATTTTCCTCTTATTCCAATTATTAAACAGTTTGACAGTAATGAGCATGCTTAAATATATACTACCTAATAATCAAGTTAAAGCAAAGTATTATTTAATACATCACTACAAGATGCCTAGTTATGCAAAGCGACAAAAATTTACAGAATAATAATACATGAAATAGCCTAAATACAATTAGTAAAAGAAACAAAGAAAAAACTAAATTAAAACTTTAAAGTTCCATTCTTCATATGTATTCATACTTTCACATTTCAGCTTACAATATGCTAAAATTACAGTTGTGTACCTGGTATTTCCAATACAAGAAGAAGAAGGTCAGCAAAGCAGTATGTAACACAGCAACAGCAACAATAACCAGCAATAACCAACAAACGGACCACCTAGTGACAGATTTGAAAACCAAATAAAATCCAGCAATAACCAGTGAAGTAGTAGCAAATAATCAATCAAACTAAAGGAACAAACCACATGAAAATCCAGAAACACCAACAATAATCAACGGGCAAAAACAAAGTGACCTTTTTTTTTAAAATAAAAATAAAAATTGAAAGACTAGTTAATGTTTAACCCTTAATTCTCTCTTAATGTTCAGAAAATTCTTTCTTTTAAACTCTCTTCAAATTCGAATCCCCAAAAATCTTTTAATATTTTCGAATTTTTTCTCTCTATTTTCAGCTCATTCTCCTTCTTAATTCTGTCCAAGTCTGCTCTATTTATGTTTCATAACAGACCCCTTAATCAATTAATCAAATAATAAAACCATCCACTTTCTCTTACCAAACCCACTACTACATAAAAAAATGCAATTATTATTTATTTAATCAACTTTTCTTGAGCCCCGTAATCCTACTATGTCTTGTTCCCCATGATTGATTAAACAAATGCATTATTCTCCACCATTATGTCTTGTCCCCCATTATTGATTAAACAAATGCATTATTCCCCACCATTATGTCTTGTCCCCCACTACATATTATTTTATACATTATTTTAATATTATTAGCTTAGTGGACAGAGCACTCAAAATAAATAATTGTTCATATTTTCAATTCCAAAAATACCCCTCTGAAATTACTGAAAATACCATTTTACTCCTGAAAATACTGCAATTTATCAATCTACCTCATTAGGTATAACCAATTCACCTAATCAATTATAACCAAAATACAGCAGCTATAACCAATTCCTAATCAAATTCAATCAACAAATTCAAACTAAATGATGAACAACAAAGAAACAACTGGAATTATTTTGACTAAACAATATTTTTTAATAACAAACCTACTTTCAGATTCAACAACAATAACAAACAAGTATATTCAAATCATTGAGCTCAAATTCAAATTAAACTTAAACAAAACAAATAAACAGATTCAAATCACTAAACTCAATAATCAATTGATCTTCAAATTAAATCCAACAACATTACAACAAAGATGAATGATTCAAGCGATTAAACTAACACTCTTCTATATTAAAACTAAACCAAAACAAATGAATAAAAACAAAAATGAAGGAATAATCAAGAAATGATAAACAACGAACAAGAAAAGAATCAAACATATACTGATTTCAAATCCGAGAATATCAAACAATATATGGACAAAAAAATGAAACTTAAACCAACTAACCGGTTCGGAACAACGACGAATTCGAACGGAAACGGACAACTCGAACAAACAACCTCGACATACCGGATCTCGACGAACAACGAAAACCCACCTTCCCTTTAACCTTGACGAATTCAGACTGGACCTCGACGAGGCAGTCATGGCGAAAAAAAAGAAGACAAAGAAGAAACAACAGCAACAGCAGCTATGTTGCTGGTCGCGGACGGGGCGGGGGGGGGAAGTTGATGGTTTTTTTCCGGCGTGGCTGGGGTCGACTTGGGTGGTTCGTCGAATTGTGAAGCAACAACAGCCTGAAATGGTTGAAGCAGCAGCATCCATGGGAGGTGACTGGTGCTCGAAGTGAAGGTGAGTTGGTCGACGGGAATGGAGGTGAAGAAGATGAGAAGGGTCGTTTGGTTGGTGTATTGGTTGCTGCTGTGATGGTCGTTCATGGCTGGAGCTTCGCGACTGGAGGGTCGTTGGTTGTCGAAGATGAAGCAGCGAGGGTGGTCGACGAGGCAGCAACAGTGGTCATGGTGGAGCTGGAAGGAGGGCAGCCATGGATGCTGGACGAAGAAGAAGAAGCAGCGACCATGGCGTTCGTCGCTTGGTTGTTCCGACGAAGATGAAGGAAGCAGCCATGGGAGTTGGTTGGTTTCGAGAGGGAGATGGTCGTGGTGGAGCTGGAAGGAGGGCAGCCATGGCATTCGAGGGGGATGGGGTATTGCGAAGAAGAAGAAGAAGAAGAGAGGGGGGCGGGTAGCTTTTAGGTTTTGTTTTAGTTTTTTTTTTTCAAAACAAATGTCCAAATGGAAGAAAGGGTGGGGGGTGTTTGCTTGGGGTTATGGGGCGGACCGGGTCGGGTCGACCCGGTAGGAGTTTATTTGGTTTGGGCCTGGTTGATTTAAATTAAAAGGTGGCCCAATCCGATTTTCTTCTTATTTCTCATGCTTCTTTTTTCTTTTTTCTTTTTTCTTAAACTAAAACTAAATTCTAAAAATCCTAAATTATCCTATAGAACTTAATTAATTTATAAAAGTGCTAATTAATTCTCAATAACAATTAACACACAATTAAATAGCAATTACGATAAAATCACACAATTTGGACATTAAATGCTAAAAATGCAACATACATTATTTTTATGATTTTTTGTTCTTGTAAAAACAAACTTAATTGCTCCTAATTGTAGAATTAAATTCTAAATGCAAATGCGACATATTTTTGTATTTTTTATTAATTTAACAAATAAACATGCATGGACAAATACAAATAATTATCAAAAAATGCCACAAAATCCTCAAAATTGCACATAAAAAGAAAATTATTTTATTTTGAATTTTTGCGAGTAATTCTCATATAGGGCAAAAATCACGTGCTTACACTTGATGCTTGTTAGCTGCATGTGTTGGTTCAATCTTCTTCAGCTTTTTCAAATCAAGACGGGACATGCAGAGCTTGTGACCTCAGCCATGTCTTGAACAGCTCACATCTTTCATTAACTTCTACATTTGGATTCACTTCTTGTCTTTCTTTTAGTTTTTTTTCTTCTTTTTATTTTGGATTGTGACTAACTTCTGTTGATCATCTCGGACTGCTGACTCGCATTCTTGACGCGAGCTTCTTTTGTTGCTGACCTGAATTGCATTCTGAATTGAATTCCCCCTTTTTTTCTAGGTGGGCGCCTGATTGCTGAACTTGAACCGTCTTCTCTTGTTACTTGACACTGTTTTTTCTTGCACCTTGAATCATTTTCCCCTGAGACTTGAACTGTCTTCCTTCAACACTGTTTTCCCTAGAAACTTGAGTGTCCTCCCTTGTTCTCCAGGTGGGCGCCTGATTACAACAAAACAGACAAAACAAAAGAAATTTTTTCTGCCCCAGTTTGCACTAGGAAGTTTTGTGAGTTGTTAGCAAAATTGTAAACCACTTGTACTATTGATGCAATGATGAGAGTAAACTAAAGAATAGACTAGGAAAAATATAAACTAAGCTTAACTAGAGTAAAGACTGACCCTATTCTCCAGGCGGGCTCCCCTGATTTCAGGAAAACTAAACATTGATAATCATAAGAAAACTAAAAAAATGACCCCCTTTTTTTTCAAATTCAGACTTCCTTTTTTTTCAAAATATCCTAGGAGAAAATTCGTCAGACTAGGTTTTCTATCATATGAGAAAGATTCATCAGACTAAGACATTAATCCTAGGAGAAAATTCATCAGACTAGGTCCTTTTTTTTTTTTTGGTATCTTAGGAGAAAGATTCATCCGACTAAGACGTTTATCCTAGGAGAAAATTCATCAGACTAGGTTTTCTATCTTAGGAGAAAGATTCATCAGACTAAGATTTCTATCCTAGGAGAAAGTTCATCACACTAGGTTTTCTATCCTAGGAGAAAGTTCATCAGACTAAGATTTCTATCCTAGGAGAAAGTTCATCAGACTAGGTTTTCTATCTTAGGAGAAAAATTCATCAGACTAAGATTGAGATCCTAGGAGAAAATTCATCAGACTAGGTCTATTTTTGTATCTTATGAGAAAGATTCATCAGACTAAGATTTTGA
Source organism: Nicotiana tabacum (assembly GCF_000715075.1). Lineage (NCBI taxonomy): Eukaryota > Viridiplantae > Streptophyta > Magnoliopsida > Solanales > Solanaceae > Nicotiana > Nicotiana tabacum. The sequence goes on along the minus strand of NC_134090.1, from coordinate 155,627,017 downwards.
TCCTAGGAGAAAATTCATCAGACTAGGTTATCTTATATTAGGAGAAAGATTCATCAGACTAAGATTTCTATCCTAGGAGAAAGTTCATCAGACTAGGTCTTCTATCTTAGCAGAAAAATTCATCAGACTAAGATTTTGATCCTAGGAGAAAGTTCATCAAACTAGGTTTTCTATCTTAGGAGAAAAATTCGTCAGACTAAGATTTTGATTCTAGGAGAAAGTTCATCAGACTAGGTCTTTTTTTTGTATCTTAGGAGAAAGATTCATCAGACTAAGATTTCTATCCTAGGAGAAAGTTTATCAGACTAGGTCTTCTATCTTAGGAGAAAGATTCACCAGACTAAGATTTTATTGGGCGAAGATCCATCAGACTATGACTTTTTATCCTAAGGGGAAAAAATATGAAGATCAATGGCAAGATTTTATGCACAATAGCAAGACAAATAAAGGCAAAGATTTGAGAAACTTCCATTTGTCGGCTCTTCTCTTCTTTTCTTTTCTTCTTTTTTTCGTTTTTTTTGTTTTTTTAATCACTTTCCTTGCACTGCTTTATTCCTGTGTCAAACAAAGCAAATTTTGTCAATTTTAAAAGGCGGTGGTCGGTTTGTGGCCTTGATATCTTGAGCAGCTTGGCTTTTGCTCGGTCAGCTTGAGTCGGTTTCAAGAAACTTTTGCTCTGCATCAACCCTAATTGTTTCACACCCAGTACCATTTGTATTTGTGGCGTAGCAGCCTTATCCCAACTGGAGATTTTTGCTTAGGTGACCTTTTCTGATATTGAATGACTTCCTGCGTTTTGAGCAATTTGTCTGTCAGAGAGAATCACCAGTCATCTTTGCTTGCGTCAAGTAGGCTGATGAGAGTCTTTTTTGGGGGAAACCTTTGCATGAATCCTCAAGGTATGTTAACAGTAACAACTGAGTGTGCTGGCCAAATTCACTTTGTGCAACTAAAAAGCTGGTAGCAGATTTTGAAATCTTTTCTTGCTTGTTTTAACAAGGACTGACTCAGAGTGGAGGACACAAATGATGCAAAGAAACAAGTATTAACAAAAAATGCCCCTGTCGGAAGGACAGAAGGAAGAGTTTTTTCTTCTTTTTTTTCATAAACTAGCCTTAATGCTCATGACATGCATTTTGGACTTAGTGGACGATCTATCAAACTAATTCACTCTTCCCTTTTACTATTCTTATGACCTTTGAAGTCGGGCCTATCCGTGCCAATCCTTTGCATCAGCTTCACGACGCACTTTCGACTAATGGTGCCCTGAGGGGTTTTCACCAACAAGTCTCTCTCATTTATTCATCTCTGCTTACCGTCGTCTTACAGTGCCCGTGAGAGTTTTAACTAATAAGACTCTCTCATTTTTCTTTTTCTTTTTCTTTCCTTCTTTTGTGAGCAACTCGACGATTTTCTACGTCGTGTGACAACTGTTGATCATTGCATGCATCTCTTGGCATTCTTGAAGGCATATTGGGAGGTCTTTATTTGGAAGGCTTTTGGATAGGGTTGGAAAGAAAGGTCAGCATGAAGACTCAAAATAAACTCAAAATGAGGGGTTGTAGACTTATAACTCTTAGAATCGACTCTTTCAAAAATGAAATAAAATCTTTGCCCCAGTTTCAGATGCTGAGGATTTTTTGGATTTTTCTATTTTTTCTATTTTTTTATTTTTTTTCTAAATTCTTATTTGGTTGGACCGGACCGTGAGGCTGCCTACGTATCCTTTTTTAAGGAATCAGGTCTAACGTAGTTCAAACATCTGACCTAACTATTTTTTTCATCTTTCTTTCTGTTTCTCTTTTTCTTTTTTCTTTTTTCTCTTTTTTTTCCTTTTCTTTTTTTCTTTTGTTTTCAAAACAAGTTGCCCCAGCTCCTATTTTTTAGGGCGTGGACCTTTGACAAATCTTTTCTTCTTTTTTATTTTTTTCTGAACTTTCTAAGAATTGCCCCAGTTTGTACTCTTGGGACATAGATTTTTTTCTTTTTCATTTTTTTGACTCTAAACTTGATTCCAAAAGGGGTAGTCAAAGAAAATAACACAGGCTCAAAAGGGGTAACAAAGGGTATAAAGTGTTTGGATAGGAGAAAAAGGGCCTCCCAGCCTCGAGAACGCCAATTATAGTATTTTTTCGCGATCACGTCATTGATGAACATGCCTGACTTCTTGGGTCTTTTTGAGTGTAAAGTTGTATGAGCAATACTTTCCTCGTTGTGAATGACCTTTGTCAATTTGGGTGACTTTTCTTAGATTTTGTCTTGATATAGAAGATGCATTTTTCCACTAACTGATCCATTTTAAGTTGTCTGGAATACACCTTCTATTGAAAACACTTTCTATCTCTTAGTGCTAAATAGACTTCAGCCCATCCGATTATCCTTAAGCCCGATCTTCTCAAATAATTCAAAAGGTAGAGATCCTTAACTTCCATGAGCATGACTGCTTTGGTTCCATATAAACTTGGCTCATGCTTATTTTCCAGATGTTTCATGTCTTTATTCATCTTCCAAAAGTGTCTTGTTCTCACTTATCCTATTCAAGCTTAAATTAATTTTTTAAGATCTGACCGAAAATTCCGTATGCATGTCATGTCACTAAAACTAGCGTGAAAAGAACTATGCACAAAATGGACACAAAATAATTGACTGTTTTTTATTGAATAAAGGATAGCAGAGTCCGATAACACAAAAAGAAGAAGAAAAGACGACAAAATAAGCTACCATAGCTAAATGAGGAGTGACCTTCCAGTTACTAAGCGACATCTTAGCCACACATTCGCACATCAACATTACCACGACATTTGACCATTTTAATTGCTTTGGATTCAACACTCAAATTTGACAATCATCCCAAGAAGCCCATGTCCTATTGCTCAAATCTGGTAAAGTCGACCCCACATTTACCTCCATTTTTTATTTTTCACCGCCAACTTGCCTTTTCTTGACCTTGGATCAACAACAATGGTGCTTATTCCCTTGGTTGAGAAAATGCTTTTATTTCCGAGAGATCTTGGATTGTTCTTGTGACTCGCTATTGCAAACCAACAAACCGACCACCTTTGACTAGCTTTTATTTCAAAACAACAACCATGTTAGAATAAACACTCACTTTCTTTTTCCTTTTTTTTTTGTTTCTTTACTTTCTCTTTTTTTTTGGTTTTTCTTTCTTTTTTTCTCTCTTTTTCTTTTTCCCTTTTTTTTAAACAATTCGATCGAACCTGATGTGGGTTGCCTACGTATCATGTGGGAACATGAATCAGATCTTGCGTAGTTCGAAAAGATCATGAATAAAGTAAATAAACTAACTTTTTTTTGGATTCTGCATTTTTCATTTTATTTTTTCGAAAGAAAGACTTATAAAGAAGAAAGAGAATATTTCTTGATTTCGTTGTCTTTTTTTTTTGGAATTTCGAAAGAAAAACTTCTAAAGAAGAAGGAAAATATTTTTGGAATTTTTGAAATTTTATGTTAAAATTATGAAAGAAAGACTTCTAAAAAAATATTTTTAAATCTTGAATTTTCTTTTCAATTTTGAAAGAAGAATGAAAATATTTTTGGATTTTTGAAAGAAATTAAAAGAAAATATTTTTGTATATTTTTTTTTAAAAATAATTAGAGTATAAAAGAAAGGCTTTCTAAAGAAGCAAGTAATAGAAAATATTTTTGGATTTTTGAAAATTGGGGTCTAAAAAAAGACTTTTCTAGAGAGTAGGTAAAGGAAAATATTTTTGGATTTTTTGAAAATTATGGGCCGGAACCGATGAGATTTGTCTACATATCTCACATCCGGTGAGAATCAGACCCGCGTAGTTCGCCCAGTTTTGACGGAACAAAAGAAAATATGACTTATTTTGAAATGACTTTTCTATTTTTTCTTCTTCAAAGTTTCAAGAGAATTTCAGGGTAATTCAAATACCTACCTCTCGCTCTCTTTTCTTTTTCTTTTTTTTTTATTTTGATTTTTTCTCTTTTTTTAAATTTTCTTTCCCTATTCTAGAAGCTAGTCAAGATGCAAGCCGAAACAGACAGATACACAAGTAGCACGTAAGATGCATCATGATGGTCTTTTGATTTTTGGGTACACCCATCTTAGACGGACTCAACCCTGTGTTGAGTCCCCAAAGTCAAACTGCACATGATGCAAACAAGCGTTCCTACTAGTGATACGGTATGAGGCTATGTTATACTAGGTTTAAAAACCTGGGCTTATTTGTTCTAGACCTGGCTTACCCGAGCAGACAACTCAAGCCGAGGGGGCAGCGTACCGGGAATACAGAAGCTTCACCGGCTTTGCAACTTGTCTGTACCTCGTTCTAAAATTGGGATATGACTCTAACATAAAAGAAGTCACACGAAGTGCACACTTCTCAGATGATTTAGAAGACTCAGAGAGAAGAGGGTTTCGTAACAATTTATATACAATTCAAACAATATTAAAGCGGTAAAAAGCGGCATTTAGCACAAGGCTCAAACATGTAAAAAAAATCATATAATAAATAAAAGTCAAGTATAACAGCTATTGTAAGCTCGAATTCTGAACCCTGAACCAAAATTTCTGGGTTCATCCCCAGCAGAGTCGCCAGAGCTGTCACACCTCATTTTTACACTACCAGAAGGTAGTATAAGGGAGTTTTTTCACTTTAAGTGACATTATTCGAAATAAGATTATTTATTTATTAAATTCAGAGTCGCCACTTGGGATGATTTATGGTGTCCCAACTCACTGGTTCAAATCCCGAATCGAGGAAAAGACTGATCTGTTTCACAATCCGCGAACACAGAAATCCGGGTAAAGAAATTTTGTTAATCCGGGAGAAGGTGTTAGGCATTCCCGAGTTTCGTGGTTCTAGCACAGTCGCTCAACTATTATAATTGGCTCAATTATCTAATTTAATTACATGTTTTAAAACCTATGTGCATTTCTATCTTATTAAACCGCTTTTAATTATTTTTAGGAAGATTCAACGCTATTTAAAACACGCCTTGAACCACGTCACATGAAATGCACCCGCGATCCACGACACATTTTATTTAACGTTGTTGAGAGTTGGAGTTGGGTCACATGAAATGCACACCCGAGTTTAAGGAAATTAATTTAAATAGCGCGCCCAAAGCAACTACGCACTTTCAAGTTCGCGAGGGCCATGGAAATTCAACTAATGGCACACCTCGATTTCTAAAGAGTTAAAATTAACTAAATGAGGGCCTTGAGTTATTTAATGAAAATGGCACACCTCAAATTATTTCAAAAGATTGCACTCAACTTAAAGCAAGCTACGGATGTTCATAATATATTTTCCTAAACTAGTTTGAGATTATTGCAAGGCCAAGAATTAGGGAGGAAAAGTTTTCTATATCAACCTCCTACATCCCAACAAATGAAGCCTAGAATTAGTAGGATCCAAATCTTTCAAATTTTAAATCAAAGTCCAAATAATATATTTTCAAACCACTCAATGGTCAACTCTAAACCCGTCCAATCATGGTTCTTCAAGTTCTTCTCTATTATCTAATACTTTAAAATGGATGCATGAAATCAATATCCTTTACTCCTATATTTAAAAAAAACAAATATAGAAAAAACTAAGGATAAAGTAGGATCAATTAAATACTAAGAGATATAAAAAGAACTAAAAACAAAGACATGATAAAGCACATAGCATTTAAGAATGTATCTACAATGTTATTCACAAAGTTTAAAAGCATTAGCTGGCACTTTAAAAATTGACACTCCAATGAACCATTAGGTTCAACAAACAACTTCAATGGATAGAAGCAAAAAATGATATCCAAAACTAGCAACATAGTGAGGCAAAAATCAGACCTTTGTATTAAATGAATTTGAAGTTGAAAAACTTACATCTATTCGAGCCAAACAAACCTCCACTATCGGAACGAAGATCGAACAAGAAACTAGCAACACCGGAACCTCGGAATGCGAAACTACTCCGGCGACCTCGAACAGAACGTTTTATTTTTGGTGAACTCAACAACAGCTTTTACTGCGTTTTCGAGCTGCTTTTCACAAGGTTTTTCGGGCTGCTTTTTGCTGAGTTTCTGGCTGATTTTTGTGGCTTATTGCAGCTGAATTTTGAGTGTTATCTTGTTGCACTTTTAGCATAAAACATGGATTGGTTTGGGGTGGTGTGAGGGATGTTTTGAGCTGGACATTTCAACAGGTTTCCATGGTGTTTTCAGGTTACTACTATAGCCGGAAATGGAGTTTCAATGATGGTTTTGAGTTGGGATTTCATGGCTGAACTTTCATGGAGGAAAAAAAAAGGAAGTTTCACATTTTTTTTTAGCGAGAAGCTGCTATGTTTAGTGGATCAAAGGTTGGTCATTGTTGTTTTGTATGGGAGGGGGTCTACACCTGAAGTTTAGGGGTGTGCTGGTGGGAACGGTGGTTGCTGCTTTTCGTTTTTGAGAGGAGGGAGTTTTTTGCGGCTGATGTCCCCCCCTCCTTGTGTATAGGTTTTAGATTAGTTTTATAGGATTTTTTAGGTTAAAGGGTATGAGCCTAGGGATTATGGGTTTGGGAAATTATGGGTTATGTCTAAAAATTAGTCCTAAAAATGGGTTGTTCGAGCCCAAGTTTTATTCTCTCACCGCGAACGAGACTAAAATACTACCTTTTTTTATTAATTAATTTACTTAAATAAAATAACTATTAAAATAAAACTGACCGTTAAAACAAAACTATTTTTGGTATTTTCAAAATATCATACTAAAATGGAAAAATCATTAAGATAACATTCCTAGAATTATTTTTGTATTTTTGAATTTAGTAAACAAATTAAAAGTAACTAAATAAAAATATTAACTAGCTAAATAAGAGAAAATATTTTTTGTAATTTTTATTTTTTGTGATAAAATAAAGCAAATAGAGTCAAAATTAGTTGAAATAACTATATTAGGCCTAAACTAAATATTTTCGTGCTAAAATATGAAAAATCTTGGGGAGGGTAAAAAATCACATGTCTACAGCTGCCCCTCTTTGACTGGAAACACGAAGTATTTTCAGACAAAGAACGACTAGACGGGTTTTTTGACGCGACCCTTATTTAAGGAGACCAAAACTAAGAGAAAAGGGGAATGTGATCGAGACCCTGGTTATCTGAGCTGCCTACATATCCTTGTCTATAAAGGAATCATGCCACGTGTAGTTCAGAAGTGAGTGAGATGATAGAGTATGCCGAGGTGGAGAGCCAATTGAGGTGCCATCGAGGTTCCGGTCTACGGTCCCATTATTACATCAAAATCAAAAATGAAAAAGATTATCTAAGTCTATCAGCTACGAGTTACAAGATTCCTATCTACGAGTCTTGTGAAGCTTGATCTTGAGTCTTGGTTGCTTCTTCATACGGACTCTAATCTGAATCTTGATGCTTGTTAGCTGCATGTGTTGGTTCAATCTTCTTCAGCTTTTTCAAATCAAGACGGGACATGCAGAGCTTGTGACCTCGGCCATGTCTTGAACAGCTCACATCTTTCATTAACTTCTGTATTTGGATTAACTTCTTGTCTTTCTTTTTGTTTTTTTCTTTTTTTTTTATTTTGGATTGTGACTAACTTCTGTTGATCATCTCGGACTGCTGACTCGCATTCTTGACGCGAGCTTCTTTTGTTGCTGACCTGAATTGCATTCTGAATTGAATTTCCCCTTTTTTTCAGGTGGGCGCCTGATTGCTGAACTTGAACCGTCTTCTCTTGTTACTTGACACTATTTTTTCTTGCACCTTGAACCATTTTCCCCTGAGACTTGAACTGTCTTCCTTCAACACTGTTTTCCCTAGAAACTTGAGTGTCCTCCCTTGTTCTCCAGGTGGGCGCCTGATTACAACAAAACAGACAAAACAAAAGAAAATTTTTCTGCCCCAGTTTGCACTAGGAAGATTTGTGAGTTGTTAGCAAAATTGTAAACCACTTGTACTATTGATGCAATGATGAGAGTAAACTAAAGAATAGACTAGGAAAAATATAAACTAAGCTTAACTAGAGTAAAGACTGACCCTATTCTCCAGGCGGGGCCCCCTGATTTCAGGAAAACTAAACATTGATAAACTTAAGAAAACTAAAAATTGACCCATTTTTTTCAAATCCAGACTTCCTCTTTTTTTCAAAATATCCTAGGAGAAAATTCGTCAGACTAGGTTTTCTATCTTAGGAGAAAGATTCATCAGACTAAGACGTTAATCCTAGGAGAAAATTCATCAGACTAGGTCCTTTTTCTCTTTTTTTTTGTTGGTATCTTAGGAGAAAGATTCATCCGACTAAGACATTTATCCTAGGAGAAAATTCATCAGACTAGGTTTTCTATCTTAGGAGAAAGATTCATCAGACTAAGATTTCTATCCTAAGAGAAAGTTCATCACACTAGGTTTTCTATCCTAGGAGAAAGTTCATCAGACTAAGATTTCTATCCTAGGAGAAAGTTCATCAGACTAGGTTTTCTATCTTAGGAGAAAAATTCATCAGACTAAGATTGAGATCCTAGGAGAAAATTCATCAGACTAGGTCTATTTTTGTATCTTAGGAGAAAGATTCATCAGACTAAGATTTTGATCCTAGGAGAAAATTCATCAGACTAGGTTTTCTTATCTTAGGAGAAAGATTCATCAGACTAAGATTTCTATCCTAGGAGAAAGTTCATCAGACTAGGTCTTCTATCTTAGGAGAAAAATTCATCAAACTAAGATTTTGATCCTAGGAGAAAGTTCATCAAACTAGGTTTTCTATCTTAGGAGAAAAATTCGTCAGACTAAGATTTTAATTCTAGGAGAAAGTTCATCAGACTAGATCTTTTTTTTTGTATCTTAGGAGAAAGATTCATCACACTAAGATTTCTATCCTAGGAGAAAGTTCATCAGACTAGGTCTTCTATCTTAGGAGAAAGATTCATCAGACTAAGATTTTATTGGGAGAAGATCCATGAGACTATGACTTTTTATCCTAGGGGAAAAAAATATGAAGATCAATGGCAAGATTTTATGCACAATAGCAAGACAAATAAAGGCAAAGTTTTGAGAAACTTCCCTTTGTCGGCTCTTCTCTTCTTTTCTTTTCTTCTCTTTTCGTTTTTTTTTTGTTTTTTTAATCACTTTCCTTGCACTGCTTTATTCCTGTGTCAAACAAAGCAAATTTTGTCAATTTTAAAAGGCGGTGGTCGGTTTGTGGCCTTGATATCTTGAGCAGCTTGGCTTTTGCTCGGTCAGCTTGAGTCGGTTTCAAGAAACTTTTGCTCTGCATCAACCCTAATTGTTTCACACCTAGTACCATTTGTATTTGTGGCGTAGCAGCCTTATCCCAACTGGAGATTTTTGCTTAGGTGACCTTTTCTGATATCTTGAATGACTTCCTGCGTTTTGAGCAATTTGTCTGTCAGAGAGAATCACCAGTCATCTTTGCTTGCGTCAAGTAGGCTGATGAGAGTCTTTTTTGGGGGAAACCTTTGCATGAATCCTCAAGGTATGTTAACAGTAACAACTGAGTGTGCTGGCCAAATTCACTTTGTGCAACTAAAAAGCTGGTAGCAGATTTTGAAATCTTTTCTTGCTTGTTTTAACAAGGACTGACTCAGAGTGGAGGACACAAATGATGCAAAGAAACAAGTATTAACAAAAAATGCCCCTGTCGGAAGGACAGAAGGAAGAGTTTTTTCTTTTTTTTTTCATAAACTAGCCTTAATGCTCATGACATGCATTTTGGACTTAGTGGACGATCTATCAAACTAATTCACTCTTCCCTTTTACTATTCTTATGACCTTTGAAGTCGGGCCTATCCGTGCCAATCCTTTGCATCAGCTTCACGACTCACTTTCGACTAATGGTGCCCTGAGGGGTTTTCACCAACAAGTCTCTCTCATTTATTCATCTCTGCTTACCGTCGTCTTACAGTGCCCGTGAGAGTTTTCACTAATAAGACTCTCTCATTTTTCTTTTTCTTTTTCTTTCCTTCTTTTGTGAGCAACTCGACGATTTTCTACGTCGTGTGACAACTGTTGCTCATTGCATGCATCTCTTGGCATTCTTGAAGGCATATTGGGAGGTCTTTATTTGGAAGGCTTTTGGATAGGGTTGGAAAGAAAGGTCAGCATGAAGACTCAAAATAAACTCAAAATGAGGGGTTGTAGACTTATAACTCTTAGAATCGACTCTTTCAAAAATGAAATAAAATCTTTGCCCCAGTTTCAGATGCTGAGGATTTTTTGGATTTTTCTATTTTTTCTATTTTTTTATTTTTTTTCTAAATTCTTATTTGGTTGGACCGGACCGTGAGGCTGCCTACGTATCCTTTTTTAAGGAATCAGGTCTAACGTAGTTCAAACATCTGACCTAACTATTTTTTTCATCTTTCTTTCTGTTTCTCTTTTTCTTTTTTCTTTTTTCTCTTTTTTTTCCTTTTCTTTTTTTCTTTTGTTTTCAAAACAAGTTGCCCCAGCTCCTATTTTTTAGGGCGTGGACCTTTGACAAATCTTTTCTTCTTTTTTATTTTTTTCTGAACTTTCTAAGAATTGCCCCAGTTTGTACTCTTGGGACATAGATTTTTTTCTTTTTCATTTTTTTGACTCTAAACTTGATTCCAAAAGGGGTAGTCAAAGAAAATAACACAGGCTCAAAAGGGGTAACAAAGGGTATAAAGTGTTTGGATAGGAGAAAAAGGGCCTCCCAGCCTCGAGAACGCCAATTATAGTATTTTTTCGCGATCACGTCATTGATGAACATGCCTGACTTCTTGGGTCTTTTTTAGTGTAAAGTTGTATGAGCAATACTTTCCTCGTTGTGAATGACCTTTGTCAATTTGGGTGACTTTTCTTAGATTTTGTCTTGATATAGAAGATGCATTTTTCCACTAACTGATCCATTTTAAGTTGTCTGGAATACACCTTCTATTGAAAACACTTTCTATCTCTTAGTGCTAAATAGACTTCAGCCCATCCGATTATCCTTAAGCCCGATCTTCTCAAATAATTCAAAAGGTAGAGATCCTTAACTTCCATGAGCATGACTGCTTTGGTTCCATATAAACTTGGCTCATGCTTATTTTCCAGATGTTTCATGTCTTTATTCATCTTCCAAAAGTGTCTTGTTCTCACTTATCCTATTCAAGCTTAAATTAATTTTTTAAGATCTGACCGAAAATTCCGTATGCATGTCATGTCACTAAAACTAGCGTGAAAAGAACTATGCACAAAATGGACACAAAATAATTGACTGTTTTTTATTGAATAAAGGATAGCAGAGTCCGATAACACAAAAAGAAGAAGAAAAGACGACAAAATAAGCTACCATGGCTAAATGAGGAGTGACTTTCTAGTTACTAAGCGACATCTTAGCCACACATTCGCACATCAACATTACCACGACATTTGATCATTTTAATTGCTTTGGATTCAACACTCAAATTTGAAAATCATCCCAAGCAGCCCATGTCCTATTGCTCAAATCTGGTAAAGTCGACCCCACATTTACCTCCATTTTTTATTTTTCACCGCCAACTTGCCTTTTCGTGACCTTGGATCAACAACAATGGTGCTTATTCCCTTGGTTGAGAAAATGCTTTTATTTCCGAGAGATCTTGGATTGTTCTTGTGACTCGCTATTGCAAACCAACAAACCGACCACCTTTGACTAGCTTTTATTTCAAAACAACAACCATGTTAGAATAAACACTCACTTTCTTTTTCCTTTTTTTTTTTGTTTCTTTACTTTCTCTTTTTTTTTGGTTTTTCTTTCTTTTTTTCTCTGTTTCCCTTTCTTTAAACAATTCGATCGAACTTGATATGGGTTGCCTACGTATCATGTGGTAACATGAATCAGATCTTGCGTAGTTCGGAAAGATCATGAATAAAGTAAATAAACTAACTTTTTTTGGATTCTGCATTTTTCATTTTATTTTTTCGAAAGAAAGACTTATAAAGAAGAAAGATAATATTTCTTGATTTCGTTGTTTTTTTTTGGAATTTCGAAAGAAAAACTTCTAAAGAAGAAGGAAAATATTTTTGGAATTTTATGTTAAAATTATGAAAGAAAGACTTCAAAAAAAAATATTTTTAAATCTTGAATTTTCTTTTCAATTTTGAAAGAAGAATGCAAATATTTTTGAATTTTTGAAAGAAATTAAAAGAAAATATTTTTGTATAATTTTTTTAAAAAACAATTAGAGTCTAAAAGAAAGGCTTTCTAAAGAAGCAAGTAATGAAAAATATTTTTGGATTTTTGAAAATTGGGGTCTAAAAAAAAGACTTTTCTAGAGAGGAAGTAAAGAAAAATATTTTTGGATTTTTTGAAAATTATGGGCCGGAACCGATGAGGTTTATCTACGTATCCCACATCCGGTGAGAATCAGACCCGCGTAGTTCGCCCAGTTTTAACGGAATAAAAGAAAATATGACTTATTTTGAAATGACTTTTCTTTTGTTTTTTCAAAATTTCAAGAGAATTTCAGGGTAATTCAAATACCTACCTCTCGCTCTCTTTTCTTTTCTTTTCTTTTTTTATTTTGATTTTTTTCTCTTTTTTTTCCCTATTCTAGAAGCCAGTCAACATGCAAGTCGAAACAGACAGATACACAAGTAGCACGTAATATGCATCATGATGATCTTTTGATTTTTGGGTACACCCATCTTAGACGGACTCAACCCCTGTGTTGAGTCCCCAAAGTCAAACTGCACATGATGCAAACAAGTGTTCCTACTAGTGATCCGGCATGAGGCTATGTTATACTAGGTTTAAAAAACTGGGTTTATTTGTTCTAGACCTGGCTTACCCGAGCGTACAGCTCGAGTCGAGGGGGGGCAGCGTACCGGGAATACAGAAGCTTCACCGGCTTTGCAACTTGTCCGTACCTCGTTCTAAAATTGGGATATGACTCTAACACAAACAAAGTCACACGAAATGCACACTTCCCAGATGATTTAGAAGACTCAGAGAGAAGAGGGTTTCGTAACAATTTATATACAGTTCAAACAATATTAAAACGGTAAAAAACGGCATTTAGCACAAGGCTCAAACATGTAAAAAAATCAGATAATAAATAAAAGTCAAGTATAATAGCTATTCTAAGCTCGAATTCTGAACCCTGAACCAAAAGTTCTGGGTTCATCCCCAGCAGAGTCGCCAGAGCTGTCACACCTCCTTTTTACACTACCAGAAGGTAGTATAAGAGAGTTTTTTCACTTTAAGTGACATTATTCGAAATATGATTATTGATTTATTAAATTCAGAGTCGCCACTTGGGATGATTTATGGTGTCCCAAGTCACCGGTTCAAATCCCGAATCGAGGAAAAGACTGACTCTGTTTCACAATCCACGAACACAGAAATCCGGGTAAGGAATTTTGTTAATCCGGGAGAAGGTGTTAGGCATTCCTGAGTTCCGTGGTTCTAGCACGGTCGCTCAACTGTTATAATTGGCTTAATTATCTAATTTAATTGCATGTTTTAAAACATATGTGCATTTCTATCTTATTAAAGCGCTTTTAATTATTTTTAGGAAGATTCAACGCTATTTAAAACACGCCTTGAACCACGTCACATGAAATGCACCCGCGATCCACGACACATTTTATTTAACGTTGTTGAGAGTTGGAGTTGGGTCACATGAAATGCACACCCGAGTTTAAGGAAATTAACTTAAATAGCGCGCCCAAAGCAACTACGCACTTTCAAGTTCGCGAGGGCCATGAAAATTCAACTAATGGCGCACCTCGATTTCTAAAGAGTTAAAATTAACTAAATGAGGGCCATGAGTTATTTAATGAAAATGGCACACCTCAAATTATTTCAAAAGATTGCACTCAACTTAAAGCAAGCTACAGATGTTCATAATATATTTTCCTAAACTAGTTTGAGATTATTGCAAGGCCAAGAATTAGGGAGGAAAAGTTTTCTATATCAACCTCCTAAGGCCCAACAAATGAAGCCTAGAATTAGTAGGATCCAAATCTTCCAAATTTTAAATCAAAGTCCAAATAATATATTTTCAAACCACTCAACAGTCAACTCTAAACCCGTCCAATCATGATTCTTCATGTTCTTCTCTATTATCTAATACTTTAAAATGGATGCATGAAATCAATATCCTTTACTCCTATATTAAAAAAAAACAAATATAGAAAAAACTAAGGATAAAGTAGGATCAATTAAATACTAAGAGATATAAAAAGAACTAAAAACAAAGACATAATAAAGCATATAGCATTTAAGAACGTATCTACAATGTTATTCACAAAGTTTAAAGGCATTAGCTGGCACTTTAAAAATTGACACTCCAATGAACCATTAGGTTCAACAAACAACTTCAATGGATAGAAGCAAAAAATGATATCCAAAACTAGCAACATAGTGAGGCAAAAATCAGACCTTTGTATTAAATGAATTTGAAGTTGAAAAACTTATATCTATCCGAGCCAAACAAACCTCCACTATCGAAACAAAGATCGAACAAGAAACTAGCAACATCGGAACCTCTAAATGCGAAACTACTCCGGCGACCTCGAACAGAACGTTTTATTTTTGGTGAACTCAACAACAGCTTTTACTGCATTTTCGAGCTGCTTTTCGCAAGGTTTTTCGGGCTGCTTTTTGCTGAGTTTCTGGCTGATTTATGTGGCTTATTGCAGCTGAATTTTGAGTGTTATCTTGTTGCACTTTTAGCAGAAAACAGGGACTGGTTTGGGGTGGTGTGAGGGCTGTTTTGAGCTGGACATTTCAGTAGGTTTCCATGGTGTTTTCAGGTTACTACTATAGCCGGAAATGGAGTTTCAATGATGGTTTTGAGTTGGGATTTCATGGTTGAACTTTCATGGAGGAAAAAAAGGAAGTTTCACATTGACTTTTTTTTTTTTTTGCGAGAAGCTGCTATGTTTAGTGGATCAAAGGCTGGTCGTTGCTGTTTTGTATGGGAGGGGGTTTGCACCTGAAGTTTAGGGGTGTGCTGGTGGGAACGGTGACTGCTGCTTTTCGTTTTTGAGAGGAGGGAGTTTTTTGCGGCTGATGTCCCCCCTCCTTGTGTATAGGTTTTAGATTAATTTTATAGGGTTTTTTTTAGGTTAAAGGGTATGGGCCTAGGGATTATGGGCTTGAGGGATTATGGGCTATATCTAAAAATTAGGCCTAAAAATGGGTTGCTCAAACCCAAGTTTTATTCTCTCACCGCGAACGAGACTAAAATACTACCTTATTTATTACTTAATTTACTTAAATAAAATAACTATTAAAATAAGACTGACCGTTAAAACAAAACTATTTTTGGTATTTTCAAAATATCATACTAAAATGGAAAAATCATTAAGATAACATTCCTAGAATTATTTTTGTATTTTTGAATTTAGTAGACAAATTAAAAGTAACTAGATAAAAATATTAACTAGCTAAATAAGAGAAAATATTTTTTGTAATTTTATTTTTTGTGATAAAATAAAACAAATAGAGTCAAAATTAGTTGAAATAACTATATTAGGTCTAAACTAAATATTTTCGTGCTAAAATATGAAAAATCTTGGGGATGGTCAAAAATCACATGTCTATACATGGTATTTGATTATATGTCTAAGTCACCTTATTGGGAGTATATCGTTGTGTCCTCCTCCTATTTTGGCTGCAGACAGTGAAATCTCTAGGAGCGACTGAGCAAGGAATCTTCAAGAAAAAGGCCAATTTATCTTACTTTGATTACTCTGCGGCCATTATTCAAGACTTAAGGTCACCATTTGGTGTTACTGTCATCCACACACTAAAGCTGCAAGGTATGATTTTCAGTTACATGTTATTGATATATTTTATTTTTGCTCTGCTTGGTAGACTGTTTTTTTTTTTTTGAAATTGCAGAATAGTAAGAGTGCACGAATCATCAGGTGTGGCTTTGTCCACTACTGTTATTGGACCCATTTTTATTCTTATAAATTTAAATAATTCATTTGAGAAAACTTGAGGAGCATATAGATACGGAAAATACTTTAAAAAGTACGAATGATACAAAACTCGCATCAGCCTTATTATTTTTCCTTTGGAATTGGAATTTTACAAGCTTGGACTTCTTTTGATTTCTTATGCATTACTGTTACAATATACTTTTTATGTGAAAAATATTTCTCCCTATTTTTCATTTGAGGTGATGGTGTTTTTCTATGTTTTATTATTAATATGTTCTTCGTTTTGAAGTCAGTGATTCATTTGCGTTAAGCTTCTTCCAGATTGATTTTCCAGGCTAAAATGGCAAGAATTTGCCTCCTCTCACTTAAGCGTTAATGAAAAATATGGGTCCATCAAATTTCTTTTACAAGTATATTTAATTGGGAGGTTCCTTCCATACCATCATATTTAACTTTTGGTTTGTATTTATGTACAATGAAGGGTGGTAATAGCATAAAGAGAAGCTTAGCTAACATAGCTGGTGATCATATGCGATATAGCCGTTCAAAGTCTCCGTTAGACTGAGGTCTTTTTATTCAACAGCTATATAGTAACAGTCTTTCGATTCGGTTACTCAAAGGTAGGGGGTGTTCGTATTTAGATATTTCAATTTTGTATTTTTGGTATTCGATTTTTTAAAATGCTATATCAATATCATGCATAATTAAATTCGGTATGGTTCGATTTTTCTCCTTTCGGTTTCGATTTAGGTTTATTCGATTCGGTAACTTTGAATACTAACTAGTGCTTAGCGTTGTAGGCTATAATATACCTAATTAAAGTACTCAAAAGTACAAAACTAAAAACCTTTGTGGATAAAATTTGTCCAAAATCAGGAAATATCAACCCAGAGAGAGAAAACTATACATAAAGGAATAAATTTGATCATTAGAAATGTCTTGTTACTTTCTTAGAATTAATTGATGAACTTAGAGACTAAATGGAAGTAAAATTTTAGATTTTTTATATTTATGTTATAATTAATAATATGTGTATGTTATGATATAATACATATTTCAGTACGGTATCGGTATTTTGATATTTTATTTTAAAATACCAAATACCATACCTAATACCATTTTTTTAAAAATTTAAATCAAATACCATACCGAATACTATAATAACAAATACCAAATACCAAAATTTTCAGTTTCAGTACGGTAATTTGATATTTACCAAATTATGCAAAACCCTGCTCAAAGGGAGGGTAAACTTAAATACGTAGTTTTTATGGCGAAGGAGTATTCTTCGTCATTTTTCATTTATTTTATGGGTTCTTTGCAGCTAAACTTTATTACTTTAATTTATACAGAATATTTGACAAAATATGTGTGTTGGAGGAATAAAAAAGAAGGGCTTCAAATTGCAATCACAATTACAAAGAGGGCAAATGGTAAGCAGCAGCAACAGCAGCTAAGCCTTCCATTAAGGGGAGGGGGGAGGGCCGAGGGGGGCACAAATAACAATTTTTAAGCTGTTATTTAGGATTTAGCCAGTATTTATTTTATTTTTAAAATTAAATTAAAAATCTTAACTTCAGAATTTGTGTCCTTAAAATTTGAGTTGAAAAATTGAACACATGACACATTAACTAATTTTTAAATAGCAGCTTTCTCGAATGACTACCTGGTGTCATTTCTTCCATTTAAGTGTCAATTATAAAGTGGGCCCAAAATATAGGCTGCTAAGCTTATTAAAAAAAAGAAAAATATCATTTATGTCCATTTATAAGTAGTTTATTAGAAAAATTGGCCAATTCGTAAAATATTACTAATATTAGCCACTTAGTTATTTGTAGCCAAAAAGTCAAATATTTATTTTCTTTTGAGTGAGTGTTATTAGAATAGATAAGATATATCTTAAGAAGCTTGAATCTCAGATTTGGGATGATTTGGTGGACTTTTAAGGTGGTTTAAATTGAAAATTCGAAGTAGGAGATGAACATGAAAAAAAGGCACGTGTATCACACTATGTATCACTTGTGTATCAGATATATATTATATTTGTATCAAATGTGTATCACATGTATATATATCCATGTATACCTGCGTGTGTGATACATGCGTAATACAAGTGTCGCAAAAGAACTTTTTGAACTCGATTTTAACTACGAATTTTGATACTAATTCAGTAAAAATCACCTCCAATCTTCCTCAAAATTTATATATTGACTCGTCTATATGTTTTCAATGAATCTCAACCATACCAATTGAAAAAATTTCTTTTTGTTTAGATTTTTGGAACCTTGTATATTTTTTTTGTATTTCATCACCTTATTTGCTATCTTATTCATGAATTTTCCTTTTCGTCTTACATCTAATGTTACTAATCGCGCTTAAAAATATGGAAGGAGATCTTTGTGTGTGATTCTTTGAGAGAAAGACCCTTTTTTCTTTGGGTTTTTAATTGATATGTGCTTGATTAATTTTGGTAAGTCCACGATTAATGACTATAAATTGGTAAGTTGGGACTTTTTTGGGTCATTTCTGTAAGATTCCCTTAAAAAATTGCACTTTACGGGGATTGATCTTGACAGAATGTTCCCTCTTTTTTTTTTTTTTTTACGGTCTTAGCAAAATATCCCAATTTTTTTTTTTTACTTAAACACCATAGTTCTTCAATATTTCAAAGCTTAAAGTTCTTGTTTGTTAATATAAAGTGAAGAGTAATAATCCATTATTGTTAAAAATATTTGAATGTTGATAATTTATGCTTAGACTTTTAGCTCAAACTTTGATTTATTGATTTACTGTAAAAATTTCAAAACTATATTATTGGACCTTAAAAATATTAAAAAATACAAAATAGGCCTTTTTGATTTGGTGTTATTTGAATAAATTGGTGATTATGATTTGTGTGCTGGTAGTTAAAAGCTTCGTTTCAAATTTAAAACCATTTGGAGCAAAATTGGGGTGTTTTGATCGAAATTGAAGTTGTAAATTCAAAGAACACTTTGTTAAAATAACAACAAAAAAAAAAGATGCTAATCGAGTAGACTTTGATGAACAACTTAATAGATAGTTGGAGTAAACATAGCATAAACTCCAGCAATTCGATAGAAAAAATTCTATGAAGAACAAAATTATGTTAATCTGGCATATTTTGTTGAACAATTTAACAAATAAGTAGAGTAAATATAGCTTAGACTCTATCAATCATGTAGGAACATACCGAAGAGCGATAACTGTGTATGGGTCAGGTTATTTTTTAAATATCCCAAATATCGGAGACATTCCGCTAAGGTCAATCCTGAGGCTATTTCTATCAATCGCCCAAGCTTATTTGGTGGGGATAATGATACTGTACAAATAATAGTCGAAAAATATATAAATATACATTTTGCATGTTATGCCTTTTTACGGGTATTATATATAAATAATTTTTGGCGCGGATCCCTATCTGGTCCGCTTCATTTTACCGACCCGAATCATCAAATTAGAAAGGAAAGAGTGGGAAAAAAGAAAAAAGGGAAAGAAGAGAGAGAGCGCTGGTTGAGACTGCCATTTTCCACACACAAAAAAGAAGATACTACAAGTTCAGTGCTTTGCTGAAATTCCCATTTCATTTGCTACTTAATACTTTCCAAAATAAGGTTTTCACTAACTTTTCTTTTTGCGTATTAAGTAGTATTTTCGTTTTAGGGAGACCAAGATATGTTTATTAGAAGAATTTGGAATGCGAATACTGAAACAAACCTAAACTTGATGCGGCAAATGAGAAGAACATTCTCAGTTTCAAGTCAAAGTGCAGTTGATTTGGCTTCAAAAGATGCAGAACTCAGGGTCTTCATTGTTGCCGGCGAGGTTTCTGGTGATACCATTGGTTCCCGTGTCATGAATTCTCTAGAAAAGCTTTCTCCTTTGCCTGTCCGTTTTGCTGGTGTTGGAGGGTAATCTGCCCCCCCCCCCCTCCTTTTTTCTAATTATTTGTAATATTTTTAAAATTATAATTGAAACTTGAAATTATTAATATGCTTTCACTAGTTAAAAGTTGCAGCAGCTATAATTAAGTCAAGTTGTCAACTCCTTTAATTATCATTATTCTTTCTGTGGTGTGTATGTTTATCAGGAAGATGATGTGTAAACAAGGGTTGAATACTCTGTTCCCAATAGAGGATATTGCAGTAATGGGCATATGGGAGTTGCTGCCATATCTTAATCAATTTAGAGTATGAATTATTTTGAATTTTCTGCATACTAAAAATCAAGTTATAGTTTTTCCAAGTAAAAATTAATAATTATCCATGCATGAAATTTGGACCTTATTTGAATTTTGAAATGACAGGTTAGGCTGAAACAAACTATAGAAGCAGCTCTTTCTTTTAGGCCTCATGTCGTACTCACTGTAGACTCTAAAGGATTCTCCTTCCGTTTCTTAAAGCATTTGAGGGGTAACGCTCTGTAGCTTTTGTGAGTTCGAAAGAGATTTCTCGTGTTTTCCTTGTGCACTGGGAATAACTTTTTGCAGCTACGTGTGTTCAGCAGGGGATGGTTAGCCCTTTGCACTTCCATTATGTATCACCGTCATTTTGGCCTTGGAAAGGTGGTGAAGCAAGACTACAAGGACTTCTTCAGTTTGTGGATCATGTGTTATGCATTCTTCCGTTTGAGGCAGAAGTTTGTAGATCAAACGGCCTAGCAGCAACCTTTGTTGGTCATCCCACCCTTGAAGATATTTCGGATTTCCAGGTAAATCAGTATTTTGATTTGTGTTTTATTCTACATTTGGTACATGAAAGACTTCGTCTTTCAAATAGTGCCTTCATATACCAGTGTCTGGATTTTTAGCTTTTGAGCATGCAGATATTCTTTCTTTCCAAGAAACAATTTACCAAGTGATGATTTCATTAGTGTGATAAAATTTCTTTCCTGTCAAGAAACTATCCACTAAGAATTTCTGTGCAATTTCCTGGTGGGATCGAGTGATTCCTTGATAATGCTGTCGTCACGTTAAAGTATTGTTTTTAACTTTTGAAATTGCAATTTTTTTGTCTTGTCAATTAACAACCCACCTAATTAATCATTTTGTATACACTGATGAATCCCACCAGGGGAACAAAGAGAAGAGAAATGCTAAGAAATATGAACAAGTGGGGAATAAAGTTATTCTACCAATGCAACAGTGAAATTATAATTTTATATAGTGTAATGGCGTAATGTTGTCTAATATTCAATTTTAGGTGAAGGATGCCACAGAAAGAAGATACAGAATTCAAGGAAATGCTGAAGCATTTCTAACTGATCATGGAATAGGTATGTTAACTTGTACTAATATATTGTGAGAAAGTATATGATGCATCATAATAGATTATATATGTGCATAGTATAGCCAAGTTTCATACCCGTGATGAAAGTACTATGGTGTGAAAAAATTTCAGTTTGTATGAACAATATATATTTTCTATACCATTTCAAAAAGAAAATATTATTTCTATGCTTTTGCTGTAATTTGTCGGTTATCTAATGATGCAAGATCGTGTTCTCTGTATTTACTTCCAATCTGTCAAAATCTCTGTGTCTCCTTCTCAGTGGCTTACTGAAAAGAAGAGAGGATATTATTACCTTTTTATCGGTTGACTGTGCTATTCTATCAATTTTGTTTCTCCTTGCCAACTTTCTAATTGTGTTGTTAGCTTAATTTGAAGGATCCCCAGTCATTTCCTTGCTTCCTGGAAGTAGATTACAGGAGGTTACTCGAATGTTCCCCATATTCTCAAGCACTTTGGAACATTTGAAAGGTTCATTTCCGGACTTGGTAACAGCAGTTCATGTGGCACCTAATCAACATGTGGAAGACTACATTGATAAAGCTGTTTGTAAGTGGCCATCATCTGTTGTATTGGTTCCTGGAGGATCACACCAGATTAAATACAATTCATTTAGTGTAAGGCCTTGACTCTTGTATCTTTACATTTTGAAGTGATGTAGCTTGGACTAGAATTATGCTTCCTATTCCGGCTGTGAACTTTTGGGGAATAGGAAAAGGTTTCAATGCTCATTATTCTGGAAGAATTAACTGTTTGGGACATACTGTGGTCGAAGTGACTCAATGAATTGGAAAAAGAGTGTAACTGGAAATGGAGCTAGTCCCTTGACGGTATTTTTAAGGTACAGACCTCGATGAACGTGCCTTGCAATGGATAATTAGCATCTATGAAGGGGAGCCTTGGAGCGATGATAAAGTTGTCTCCGTGTGTTCTATAGTTCACGGGTTCAAGGCGTGGAAGCAGCCACTAATGCTTGCATTAGGGTAAGCTGACTACATCACACCCCTTAGGGTGCGGCCTTTCCGGACACTGCGTGAATGCGAGATGTTTTGTGCACCGGGCTTCCCTTTTTTATCTTTTATTTGTATTTAATTGTTCCTCATAATGTTGGGAGTATGATACATTGTGAGTAGGAAAGAGCCAGACACTTGGTCTGGATCTTGTGGATCTCATTTCCAAGGATGGAAACCTAGTCGTTGCTACTAGAGGTTGCCAATTGGCTACCATGTTTTCTACTTCTAGTTTTGTTCTTGATAATAGATGGTATATCCTTTAAGCTCCTGGCAGATTTGCTGAAGTTATTTATTAATCAAGAACAAGTAAATGGTACTTTATGCTTGTTACGAGTTTCTTTCAAATTGTTCATTTTTTTTTCCAGTTATTCAAGACTTTTTATGTGGATTTGATACTAGGCAAGCTATAGGTATGTTTTTAAGTGCCAGCAGTAACTCCAAGATCTGTTTCAGAAAATCTTTGTTTTATCCAAAAGACTCTTCCTAAATATAGTTATTAGTATTTGCATTTTATGTGAATTGTGTGCTTTGCACTTTGTCACTATAATTAGTTTTTCCTTTTTATCCAATTTTTTATCACAAAGTGAAACTTTAATGTATTTTTTTTTAAAATTATTGAGGGGGATATACATGGCCTATGGCCCACAATTTTTCTGCTGTTAAATCATCTTTTGCGTAAAGAAGTAACATACCTATGAATGACTAAATCAATGTGGAGATAATTCTCAGTTCTTTACTTTTCTGGTTCATGATTCATGAATATATTAAGTTGCCTCATGTTTCAAGGTGGATGTGGTAACATGAACTGTTCTTCTGCAGGCAAGCAGTGTAGCACTATGTACTTCTGGTACAGTTGCGATGGAAGTGCAGCTTGCAAGACTGCCATGTGTTGTTGCGTATCGAGCCCATCTCCTGACAGAATTAGTTATACGATACAAAGCTATTATACCATACATCTCTCTTCCTAATATTCTTTTGGATTCAGCTATAATCCCTGAAGCTCTATTTCATGATTGCACTCCTTCAAAATTGGCATCATTACTCAAGTAAGCTTCGACTAAATGATCCTTGTCCCTTGTAGTTTTGTTGTTTTCTGGTTGTCAAAAGTAAACCAAACCAATCAAGAAAAAAGAACAACAGAGAGCAGCATTTGTCTGCCTCTGTTTGCGTAAGAGTACATGCAGTAAATCTTTAAAAACGGCTTAAATATGCCTTGGGAATCTTAAAATCACAGGGATTTAATACTTGATGACAACCTTCGAGAAAAACAAATTAATGCTGCCGAAGAGGTTATTGAGCTGCTAAGACCTCCAAAGATGAACATTAGTTGCTCAACCTAGGGGGAGATGCGCGTTCCACTTTCTGATTGTACACCAAGTATGGTCGCAGCATATGCAATATTGTATTCTCGGAATAAGCTGGAATAATGTGATTCGTGAAAATTCAAGCAGTTGCTGTGAGCAAAGTTGAGATAAGATGCAGCTAGAGAGTTTTTAAGAAAATCTGTTTGGAAGTCAGCAACTGTATAGCAGTTGGATAATTTCTATTCATTTTGTTAGTTGATTTCCATATTTACTTTCACTTACATAGAGCTTCAACCTATGAGAAGCTCAAGTTATATCTGCAAGCTGTGTAATATAGTTAATGAAAATTTTTCCCCTCTCGTGGAAATCGTCCTTCTTTCTCTTCCTCTCTCAGATTAAGGATTGTAACAGCTGTGTTGCATTGGATTCATGAAGTGAGAAGTCAAAAGGAGATCAGAAATATTTCTAGGAGATTTATCCGAAGTATGAGCGGCTCTTTGTGGAGGGCACGAAAAGAGGTAGAGGGCGGCTTAAGAAGTATTGAGGAGAGGTGATCTGACTGGATATGACGAGGCTTCATATTTCCGAGGATATGATACTTGATAGGAAGATGTGGAGGTCGAGTATTAGAGTTCTAGGTTAGAAGTTAGTTGATTCTTGCCTTACTTCGTACCTTTGTGAGACTAGGCTAGTAGGGTTTTTGTCTAAGACAGATAGTGACAACGTTGTGTCTTACTATTTCGCTTTTCAGTGCAGGATCTATTTACTAGCTATCGTTTTTGCTTTGCTTTGCATCTTTCTTCCGGATTTCATGTTGTTCCTATTTTTCTATGATTTCAATGGTGATACTAATATTGTCTTTTTTTTTTTTTTTTTCTTGAGCCGAGGGTCTTTCGAAAACAACCTCTCTATCCCTTCGGGATAGTGGTAAGGTCTGCGTACACACTACCCTTCCCAAACCCCACTAGTGGAATTTTACTGAGTTGTTGTTGTTGTCGTCTGCAAGTATCCTATGATCATAAGCTATCAATCTAGGATTTGAACCAAATGGGGTTCTAGTGGTTGAACTATTCAAATATATTTGTTAAGTGTATGCGTGGTGAATTGGTGATACATGCTCTTTACCTGAGTGCTTTACTAATTCTTGGTGATGTAAACTAGTCTCCGTCTCTAGTGCTTTATAAAAAAATAAAACTATATTTATACCATGAACTTGTTGCTGCCCTTCCTTTTACCTTTTCCTAAGCCGATGGTCTTTCGGAAACAGCTTTTCTGCCTTTTTGAAGCTTGAGGTAAGGTCTACGTACATACTATCCTCCTAGACTCCTTGTGGGAATTACACTGGGTCTGTTGTTGTTGTTGTTGTCGTCGTATACCGTGAACTTGCTCATCTTTTTTTGTCCCAAAAATCACCGTTAGATCTTTAGAGTACAAATGACAATGTACTAATTTTTCATCACTATTCGCCATAATTATATATTTGATTATTTCTATATTTTTCGAATTATGAATTGAGAATAGAGGTCCTTTGGAGATGCGAGGTCCGATCGACTATATCTGGAATCTAGACAGGGGAATTGTATTTCCATGTCTAAGTAAAACTCGAACCTTGAGGACAAGGTTCCTTTTAAGGACGGGAGTATTGTTATGAATAAAAATAGTCAATGGGCCATGATGTGGGATCCGGGTTGATGGGCCCAAGTACTGTAAACAATTAACAAAACTGGTTAAAATAAGGTAGAGTAGCAATACTAGGACTAGGCTAAATTTTGTAGAAACTTCCCCTCTCTGGCTACTTTTTGATTTTTATAGCCTATCTATTTATGGTTACCTCCTACCCTTAAGCCATAAAATACTCTTTGTATTATTTTTCTCTGCATTCTTTCAGAATTTTCTCCACTCTCTCTCTCTCAACGCCGTTCTTTCTCCATGAATACAACCACTATTTGCGAAAACTTCTGGATAGGTATCCTACATCTGAACCGAATTCTTTCTGGTTAAAGAATCTCTTTCTAGTTGCTCTGGAACAATTAGGAGATTCTCTAGAAGAAATACGGGGTTCTGCTTCTGGCGGCAACATGCTTGGTCCCGCTTATGGGGTCAAATCAATACGTTCTAAGAAGAAAGATTGGAATATCAATCTCATCGAGATCTCCACTGATTCATCTCCATTGTCTCGCGAAATTTTCATTGTCAGTGGGTTGGGGCTTTGAATCAATGTCGAAATCAAGCACTAGAGAGAAAGAGACACCCCATTATGATGGCCGTTGCTTTGCAATAAAAATCGACCTCCATAAACTCCTCCGTTTCCTCTCCTTCAAGTATCGAAATTACGGTTTTCGTCTCAAATTCCTGGATGATTTGGTTATCCAATTGTTTGACAGTTTCAAGTTTTTGGATAATTTGGGTGTCCAATTTGATGGGTTTAGATTTGGGGATATGGGTTTCAGTTGAAATTAAAAACCCATTTGGCTTGAAAGTGAAGAAGATAAGATCATCGGAGGTAATACCAAAGGATTGAAGCGTCTCTTCAGAGGGTGAAACGTCGTCCTTTCCGTTGAGGGAAAGATGAATGGAATTCGATGAAGATGAAGATGGAAGAGTTCCGAGTCAGAATCGCGGTCCTCTTGACGAGACGACATTAGGGTTGTTCTTGAACAAAGACGACGGAGTTTGGGGCTGTGCAACTTGAAGAGTCTGTTACCTTTTTTTCCATTGTATTTCAATATATCTCGCTGTATTCTATGTATTTCGTCGTATTCATTGTCTTTTTTCCCATTGTATTTCAATGTATCCCGCTATATTCCATTATTTCATTGTATTCACTGTCTTACTATATTCCATGAATATATTCATATGTTTTTTTAATTGGCAGCTGTAAGCATGTAATTTTGCTTCACGGGAATTACTCCAAAAGAAAAAGAAAATCAAAAATATATGCGTAAGTATTTTTGAGTGATTTTTATTTTGATGTTAAAATTGTGTATTAATTACTATAGGTGATAACCAATATGTGTGTAATTGTATTTCTATTTTTTTTTTGCAATTTATTTGGGAGTTTTAGTTTGATTTTTGTTAATTGAAGAAAAGAAAATCAGATTGGGCCCCAAAATGAGGCCCAAAATCAAAACAAAGATCCAGTCCAAACCAGGCCTGCCCAGGCACGACCCCAAAACGACGCCGTATGGGGCATATGATCTGAGCCGTCCGTCCAGGCCAATCCAACGGCCCAGGACCCCTTTCAGCAACCCGTGTCCAAAACCCGACCCAGTAACCGATTTGAACCGACCCCCAACCAAGGCCAAACGATGTCGTTCCGTATTAAGTGAAAGATCCTGGCCATCAATCTCGATTCATCCAACGGCCAGGATCTAATTGCCCATTACATATATAAGCCTAACCTATTACCCAGCCCCCCTATCCGAATACCCCCCTTCCATCGTCCCCAAACACGAACCCAGACCTCCCACTCCAAACCCTAGCCGCCCCTGTGCACCTTCACCATAAAGCCGGCGGCATGGACGCCGGTGACCACCCCCTTAACATCCCTGATGCACCTCAACCCCTGAATCCGAATCCACCAACCATGTACCTCGAATCACACTCCATCATCTCGAATCTTGATTTGAAGATTCGAGACTAAACCTCGATCTACACCAACCTACCCCAAATTCACACTAGACAACCCCCTGACCTCCCCCATGACCAAACCATGCTTGGTTTGGTCCGAATCTAACCAGGGAAACCCAAATCCCTCTAGGAACCCTAGGAGTCCTCATGTCCGATCTGTGTCAGATGAACCAGATGATTAGAGTCTAATGGACCTTAGTCGAAGTGTTTTCGTTAGAGAACACTTCGATTAAAGTCCATTCAACCCCAAGAAAGGTCGATTTCAAATCCGAGCTGGGGTTTTCTGATTTTTCAAGGTTTTAAGGTAATTTTTGTTTTCTTTATCAGTTTATTTTGTCTGTTGTAATTGAATGTCTGTTCATATGTCCAAAAGTTTTGTTTAATTTATGTTATTAAATTTTTGTTGACTGTTGTTGTCCACCTTGCCCGGACCTCTGTAGTGGCCAAGTTCTTTCCATTTACTGATCATGTGTATGTGTGTAAGCTGTACAATTGATTGAACTTAAGTTTGATTGATTAATTAATTCCCCAATACAACTTTTGCTTAGTCAGTACAATTTGAATCGCATGATAATACTGTTGGATTTCTGATCATTGGCTATTGGTTGTATATGTTATAACTAGTATAGTCGATTCGATTCATGTCGTCGATCAGTTTCAACTGTTTGAATAAGAACAATTTGATTTGTTTCCTGCTGAAACTTTGTTTGAGTCAAATTAGAAACTGAGTGTTGTCTGTGTTTGTTTGGTGTGAATCAGAAACATTTATAAGTTTAGTTTGTGATTTCAGTTCAGCTTGAATTCTGAGTTGATAGCATGTGCACCATAATGCTTTAATAATTAGAACAAATGGGACAGCATGGGCTGTCAGGCCATGGGCAGCCTGCCCAAACCTTTGTTTAGTTTAGTAAGTGGATTAAAAGGGGTTGTCAGGGAATATCATGAGAGGGTTCTACTTTTAAAAAAATGAGTGGAAAAATAGCAAAAAAGGGAGGGGGGATTCTGAGTTGTCCAACAGACTGTAAAGTGTTGATTGTTAGGCTATAAAAGAGGCAGACCTTCCATTAGAAAAAAAAGAATTTTGAGTCTGGAGAGAGGTTTTTCTTAGAAAAACTGAAAGAAAAACAGGAAGAAATTTTCAGAACACTGTAACTAAACACTGGCCAAAGCTGCATAAGAAATTAAGTTGGTTAAGCTGTCTTGGCCAAGTCAGTTGTTCTAACTGGGGCTGTTACCATTCCATTAGGAGATTCTGTTTGTTTTCTGCTGGGATTACTACTATTATGAGTTTCTATAGGTTGTGGATTTGAGTCTTGATCTCACTGATTATCGAAGCTTTGTTGGTTGTTTGCTGAGCTTTTGTGTTTATTGAATTTCTGTTGCTATTGCATCAAATATTCTGGTTTTCTCGACTGCCTCACTACTCTGTTTCTGGGATTGATTGTCTGGTGCTCAACCACTGTGGGTTTCGTCGTTTGAAACTGTTGTTGGTTGTCTTTGGACTATTGGCGACATTGTTGTTGATTGTTGTGGCTGTGTTGTTGCTATTTGGTTGCCTGCTGCTGATACTTTTTCTCTTCCTCTTCTTATTGTCCTAACATCGAGGTACACATTCTAAATTCCCTGATGTAATGATGAGTATGAAGCTGAATAAGGGCATAAAAAGTGTTGTAGTTTAAACATTAACATGGTTACCTTTATTCTGCTGCTTGTAGTTTAGAATATTTGTGTGTTTAACATGTAAAGTCTGGCTTTCAAACTATGTAATAAAACAGTTTTCAGTCCATAAGGAATTTAGTCTGGTAATCTATTGTTGTATATAAATCAGGAAGAAGCTAGCTGGATAGTAACGATACTCGGCCAACAATGATTTTACATAGGGTCTGTTGAATTGAAATGCATTAATCGCATTAGCTTCACCTTAACTCGTCAGTTGGTAATGCATAATTCGAATGCACTGGGCAATCTGGGTTAAAGCAAAAGGAAAAAATCGTGTAGTCAAACATGTAGTAATATCACATTAATTTAGATAGGTTCGTTTCAGTTGCTTCGTTTTCAAGTATCAAGCATGTAAGGAATAATTAACTGAACCTCGTACGTATGTCCGTCAATGAATAAGGCCGAATATGTCTAATCTTTTCGCCTAAAATAATCTGCTTCGATATCATTGTACGTTAATCTCATGTTTCAAATTTTCTTGAATAATAGAATAGAGAACAAAAGCAATATCTCTTTGTACAAACTTCGTTGCAATTTTTCATTTGTATCAACCGTAAACTAATAACTAATAAGCTACGTTTTTAGCATGTAATTAATTAAGAGTTTTTTTTTAGAGAAGAATTTAATAGAAAATGTAGTCGCTGTAGGTTTATCTTTTTTTTTAAAAAAATAAAAATAAAAATAAGATGAGCCTCGCCGAAAAAATATATACAAAAATCGCGGGGCCCTCAATAAATATTTGTTTTAAAATCGCTTAGAATTCGGGATGGACCGTTTAGCAAAATTCCACGGCTTCCCCGAAATAATGATACGCTAGTCATTTTAGGCGCGTATTTAATAATGTTATCTCCTTAAACTCGGGTGCACATTTATGTGACCCAAATCCCAATCTCAACAGAGTTGAAACGTAGCTTTAACCACGGGTACATTAATTGTAACATGGTTCGAGGTGTGTTTTCCACGATGTTGCAATTCTTGATAAAAATAACATTAAATGATAAAAGCGGTCAAAAGTTAAAATTTGCACATAAGTTCACATATGTATAAAATCAGATAATCAAGCCGAATATAACAGTTGAGCGACCATGCTAGAACCACGGAACTCGGGAATGCCTAACACCTTCTCCCGGGTTAACAGAGTTCCTTATCCGGATTTCTGGTACGCAGACTGTAATATGGAGTCATTCTTTTCCTCGATTCGGGATTAAATTGGTGACTTGGGACACCCTAAAAACTCCCAAGTGGCGACTCTGAAATAAATAAACAAATCCCGTTTCGATTGTCCTTTAATTGGAAAAAACTCCCTTGTACCCTCGCGGGGGCGGAAAAAGGAGGTGTGACAGCTTTGGCGACTCTGCTAGGGATTCTGTAGCAAAATGAGAGGGGCAAGTGGCAAAGATGAGCTGCTGATAGCTTATTTCGGCCAAAGTCTGAGCGGATCGGCACTAGAATGGTATACCAGGCAGGATTCCAGCAGATGGTACACTTGGGATGATCTGGCGCAGGCTTTCGCAGGTCATTTCCAATACAATCTCGAGATAGTCCCTGACCGTCTCACATTATTGAGGACCGGGAAGAAGCCCGGGGAAAGTTTTCGCGAGTACGGGTTCCGCTGGAGAGAACAAGCAGCTAGAGTGGATCCTCCCATGAGAGAGGGAGAAATGGTGGACTACTTCTTGCAAACACTGGATCCAACCTACTTTGGTCACTTGGTGACGACGGTTGGAAAATCCTTCAACGAGGTAGTAAAGATATGGGTCATGATAGAGGAGGGTCTGAGGTCTGACAAAATCCTGAATTACTCGGCACTCAAGGCCACAACCCAGGCTATTCAGAGCGGCACGGGAGGTGCGCTGGGAAGAAGGAAGAAAGAAGAAATTGCCACGATTGAGGCAAGCAGTTGGCCCAGGTCTGGCAAACCCCACTACAACCAACCCAGGCCCCACAGGCCAAACTACCCATACAGCCCAACACAACACTATTACCCACCTCGAGAACCACATTTCTCCATACACCAAGCCTAGACATACACTCAGCCTCCGGTTCTCCCGCAATGGCGCGCGCCGGCTCCCCAGAACATATATGCACCACCACAAAACACCTATCCTCCACCGTGGGCATATAGAAACCCTCCAGGGGCAGGCTTTCGGGGAAATCCGGATGCTAGGAATGACAGGCTGCGGAAACACAGAACTTTCACCGAGTTGGGAGAAACCTACACCGTTTTGTTCCACAAATTGAGGCAATTGGGTTTGGTTAGTCCTGTCCAGACTTGAGAACCAAATCCCCCACCCCAGAATTTGGACCGATCAGTAAGCTGTGAGTACTGCTCAGGTATGCTGGGGCATGATACCGAAAAGTGTTGGAAGTTGAGGCATGCCATACAGGATCTTATTGATACCAATAAGATCGAGGTCCAGACACCGGAGGCTCCTAACATCAACCAGAACCCACTGCCAGCGCACCACGAGACTCACATGATTGAGTTGGTGTATGAGGGAGGAGAGTTGAGAAAACCCTCACAAACAGTGATGATGATCCAGGCCGCTCCGAAAGAAGGACCGACCAGTGGAGGAACGGGGGTACAGTCCCAGGGAGAAGGCATCAAGCCGGTAGTGATATTGGGAAAGAGCCCGTCCGCCATAACAAGCAAACCCGAGCCAAACAAGTTGGTAATATCAGGGGCTCCGCCCACACCTGCGGTTGTGTTGAAAGGGGTATACAGGGAACTGGTCACCATAAAGCCTGTAGTTCAGCTGTCGATGATTGATAGCAAGGCTGTGCCTTGGAAATACGAGAAGGCAGTGGTGATGTACAAAGGAAAACAAGTGGAGGAAGTTAGTTGTGAAACGCAAGGGCTGACTCGATCAGGTCGGTGTTTTGCTCCGGTGGAGCTGAGAAGAACCAACCCCGCTACAACCAAGAAACCTGTGTCCGAAGAAGAGGCTGAGGAGTTCTTGAGGAAGATGAAAGTACAGGACTACTCCGTGGTCGAACAGCTGAGGAAAACACCGGCCCAGATCTCGCTGTTGTCATTACTAATCCATTCTGAGGAGTATCGTCGGGCCCTGATGAAAATATTAAACGAAGCTCATGTACCCAACGAGATTTCTGTAAACCACCTGGAAACCATTGCCAACAAGATTTTCGAGGTGAACAGGGTAACATTCTCAGATGATGATCTGCCAGTGGAAGGTACGGAGCACAATAAAGCTCTCTACCTAACTGTCAAATGCGAAAACTCGGTAGTTGCTCGGGTATTGGTGGATAACGGTTCAAGTGCCAATATTTGTCCATTATCCACTCTGAACCAGTTAAAGATTGACCACGGAAGAATCCACAAGAATAGCATCTGTGTCCGGGGATTTGACGGAAATGGAACAGCCACTGTGGGGGATGTTGTGCTTGAATTGACCATCGGTCCGGTCCAGTTTACCATGGAATTCCAGGTATTAGAAGCCACAGTATCTTATAACATGCTGCTAGGACGACCATGGATCCACGCAGCCAAAGCAGTGCCTTCCACCCTACATCAGATGGTCAAGTTCGAGTGGGATAGACAAGAGGTCGTACTACACGGCGAGGACACGTCATGTACCATGGGTGGCGCCATTGTGCCATTCATAGAGACCGATGATGACAAAGGTCCTTGGGTCTACCAGATTTTCGATACAATGTCGGCAAACAAGATTTCTGAGGGTGAGATCCTTCAGTACCCTAGGGTAGCTTCCGCAACAATCATGATGGTCTCGGAAATGCTGGGCAACGGGTTCGTGCCGGGAAAAGGCCTGGGAGTTGAGCTTCAGGGGATTGTCCAACCTGTCTCCCTGCCCAAGAACTTGGAAAACTTCGATTTGGGGTTCAAACCAACCGCGGCAGATAGGAAGCAAGCGCAAAAAATGAAGAAGAGAGTTTGGTTTCTGCCCAAGCCGGTGCCACGTCTCTCAAGGTCTTTTGTCAGAGCAAGCGCCAAGGGGCCGCCAGTCCCAAATATTCTAGGACCATTGATTGGTATGGATGGGGACCTGAATCAGAGTTTCGAGAGGCTATTCGCTGATGTCAGTATGGTAGAAGCTGGAGAGAGCTCCAGCAGGGCGGAGATACAATTTGTGGGGCCTGAGGCCAAGACCAACAATTGGACGGTTACTCCTCTTCCTGTCTGAGGGGAGTCTTGGTAGTAGGCTTTGATTTATGTTTTTTGTTTGTTTTGTTTTGTTCGGATTATTCTAGGGTGTAATCCAAATTTTACTTTTGTTTTATAAAAGTGTGAACCCTTTTATCCCGCAAGTTTAATAAAGTTCTCTTCTTCTGTCTCATTTTAATTTTGTCTTGTTCTTTTTCTTTCTGAACAGTTCTCTTTTTACTGGTTCTAATGACATGGCATGCACAACGGATCTTCGACCTAGTCTAATAAATCAATCCGCATCCGACTTAATGATACAAGAGGTCGTTTGTGACGATGAATCTGAATATGACGAAGATAAAGCCTTCAAAGAGATAAACCGAGAACTGTGCCAATTTGAAGAAAAACCCAAACCTAACCTAAATAACCCTGAGGCTGTGAATCTAGGAGACGCTGATAATGTCCGAGAAACCAAGATCAGCATCCATATTGAGCCGAATGTCAGGGAAGAATTGATCAAAACCCTCGTGGAATTCAAAGATGTTTTTGCATGGTCATATGATGATATGCCGGGATTAAGCACCAATTTAGTGGTTCACAAATTGCCCACTGACCCGGCATACCCTCCGGTCAAGCAAAAGCTAAGGAAATTTAAAACAGAAATGAGTATAAAGATCAAAGAAGAGGTGATTAAGCAGTTGCAGGCGAAGGTCATTCGGGTCACTCGATATCCTGAGTGGTTGGCCAATGTAGTACCAGTTCCAAAGAAGGATGGGAAAATCAGGGTGTGCGTCGACTACCGCAACCTCAACAAAGCAAGTCCCAAGGACAATTTTCCATTGCCCAACATCCATATCTTGATCGATAATTGCGCTGGGCGCGAGATCGGATCCTTTGTGGATTGCTATGCGGGTTATCATCAGATCCTAATGGACGAGGAAGATGCGGAAAAGACAGCATTTATCACGCCATGGAAAACTTACTGCTATCGGGTAATGCCGTTCGGACTGAAGAATGTCGGGGCAACGTACATGCGAGCAATGACTGCTGTGTTTCACGACATGATACACAAAGAAATTGAGGTGTACATAGATGATGTGATCATAAAGTCTTGGCGTCAGGAAGACCATGTAGCAGACCTAAGGAGATTCTTCCAGAGACTCCGAAGGTATGATATCAAGCTTAACCCGGCCAACTGCGCATTCGGGGTTCCATCAGGAAAGCTGTTAGGATTCATCGTCAGTCGACGAGGTATTGAGCTGGACCCATCTAAGATCGAATCCATCCGAGATTTGCCACCGCCAAAGAACAAAACATAGGTAATGAGTCTTTTGGGTAGACTCAATTACATCAGCAGGTTCATCGCTCAACTCACAGCAACTTGTGAGCCCATATTTCGGCTGCTGAAAAAGGATGCTGCGGTAAGTTGGACGGCAGAGTGTCAAGAGGCTTTCGACCAAATCAAATGGTATCTGTCTAATCCACCCGTGTTGGTCCCACCTAAGCCAGGAAAGCCCTTAATTCTTTATCTAACGGTCCTGGAAAATTCATTTGGTTGTGTATTGGGGCAACACGATGACACAGGAAGGAAGGAGCAGGCCATTTACTATCTTAGCAAGAAATTCACAGTATACGAGGTCAAGTACACTCAACTCGAGAAAACATGCTGCGCCCTAACTTGGGTAGCTCAGAAGTTGAAACACTACCTGTCCTCGTATACTACTTATCTCATATCCCGTTTGGACCCATTGAAGTATATCTTTCAGAAACCTATGCCCACAGGGAGGTTGGCAAAATGGCAAATTCTGTTCACAGAGTTCGATATCGTTTATGTGACGAGGACAGCCATGAAAGCCCAAGCGCTGGCCGACCATTTGGCAGAGAATCCCGTTGATGAAAAATACGAGCCTTTAAGAACGTATTTTCCCGACGAAGAAGTGATGCATACAAGTGAGCTGGCGTTACCCGAGGAACCGGGTTGGAAGCTTTTCTTCGATGGAGCTGCAAACGCGAAAAGGGTTGGAATAGGAGCAGTACTCATTTCTGAAACAGGATGCCATTATCCTGTTACGGCTCAACTACGCTTCTATTGCACCAATAATATGGCAGAGTATGAAGCTTGCATTTTGGGTCTGCGATTGGTTGCGGACATGGATGTCCAAGACGTTTTGGTCTTGGGAGACTCGGACCTCTTGGTACATCAGATTCAGGGCGAATGGGAAACACGGGACTTGAAACTCATACCTTATCGACAATGCTTGCACGATCTGAGCAAGCAATTTCGATCGGTGAAATTCAAACATATCCCGAGAGTTCATAACGAGGTTGCGGATGCATTGGCCACCTTAGCATCAATGTTGCACCACCCTGACAAAATGTATGTTGACCCTCTGCACATCTAGGTTCGTGATCAGCACGCTTATTGCAACGCGGTGGAAGATGAAGCAGATGGCGAGCCTTGGTTTCATGATATCAAGGAGTACCTCAGAATGGGGATATATCCGGAACAGGCCACTAGAGACCAAAAAAGATCCCTTCGGCGTTTGTCGAATGGTTTCTTCCTCAGCGGAGGAGTTTTGTACAAAAGAACCCCGGATTTGGGATTGTTAAGATGTATAGACGCCGGTCAAGCCACGACGATCATAGCAGAGGTACATGCTGGAGTTTGCGGGCTGCATATGAGCGGATATGTATTGGCAAGGAAGATCCTTCGAGCAGGGTATTATTGGCTTACCATGGAGCATGACTGTATCTCTTTCGTGAGAAAATGCCATCAATGTCAGATACATGGAGATCTGATTCATTCTCCGCCAACAGAGTTACATACGATGTCAGCACCCTGGCCGTTTGTGGCATGGGGCATGGATGTCATTGGACCTATCGAGCCGGCAGCATCCAACGATCATAGGTTCATTCTAGTAACCATTGATTACTTCACCAAATGGGTTGAGGCTAAAACCTTCAAGTCGGTAACTAAAAAGGCAGTGGTGGATTTTGTTCACTCCCATATCATCTGCAGATTTGGGATCCCAAAAGTAATCATCACGGATAACGGTGCAAATCTTAACAGCACCCTGATGAGAGAGGTATGCCAACAATTCAAGATTACACACCGCAATTCCACCCCATATCGTCCCAAGGCAAATGGAGCGGTCGAAGCAGCCAATAGGAACATCAAGAAGATACTGCGGAAGATGGTGGAAGGGTCCAGACAATGGCACGAGAGATTACCATTTGCTTTGTTGGGTTATCGCACTACCGTCCGGACTTCCATAGGTGCAACTCCTTATTTGTTGGTGTACGGAACTGAGGCCGTAATACTAGCGGAGGTCGAAATTCCGTCCCTCCGGATTATCGCTGAAGCCGAAATTAATGATGATGAATGGGTCAAAGCTCGACTAGAACAGTTGAGCTTGATAGACGAGAAAAGATTGGCAGCAGTGTGCCATGGTCAGCTATATCAGAAGAGAATGGCAAGGGCATACACTAAGAAGGTACGCCCTAGGAAGTTTGAAATAGGGCAGCAGGTATTGAAGAAGATCCTCCCACATCAGGTCGAGGCAAAAGGCAAGTTCGCCCCAAATTGGCAAGGGCCTTATATCGTGACCAGAGTGTTGTCCAACGGTGCTTTGTGTTTGACGGATATCGATGGGAGATGTGTTGACATGGCTATCAATTCGGATGCAGTCAAAATATATTATGCGTAATTTCTTTGATTATGGCAATTATTGGTTCGTTTGTTTGTACTTGATACTTATTGGATAATGAAATGACAGAGGCAATTCTTTCTTCTATCCAAACACTGTTAACCCTAGTTTCCCCCTTTTTGAGCCTTAAGTTATTCTTTCATACCCCTCTTTTGGAGTCACTAATGGAAAAAATATGAAAAGAAAAAAAGAGAAGGAAAAAGAAAATTGTAAAAGAAAATGAAAAAGAAGAAGATAAAAATCACAAGAAAAAACAAAACCGTTGGGAACTACGTTTGACCTGATTCCCCAAAGAGGATACGTAGGCGCCTCACGGCTCGGTCATAGTGTGCATAGTGTACATAGTGTGCATAATAGGCACAGTGTGCGTAACGCACGTAGCTCAACATAGTGTAAAAAATAAAACCCCCCAAGCAAGAAAACTAGGGCAGAGGTTATGTTTTAAAGTTCCAACAAAGGTTTGATTCCAAAAGTTGTAGCGGATCACCCATCAAAGTTATTTCATTTTTTGATAGCCTTTCTTTTAGCCCCACACCAAAACCAACATCGACGTCCAAAAGACCTCCCGATCAATATCCAAGAGGTGCCAAGTCAGGCAAATAAAGCCGAGAATAATACACTGATCCCTGGCGAAGAAGAGGATCATAAAACTGGAAATGAATTGATAGTCCAAAGGAATCTCCAAAAGAGAGGATCATATCGGCAACACTCCAATTCTCCGTTGAAGAAATAAAATGAGAGAGTCTTGACGGTGAAAACCTTCGCAGGCACCACAAGGCGACGAAAGATGAGAGATATAAAATGAGAGAGTCTTATCGGTGAAAACCTTCACAGGCACCATAAGGCGCCGGGAGCTGAGAGAAAAGATAGAGTATCATTAGTGAAAACCCCTCGAAGGGCACTATGAGGCGACAAGACAGATCAACAAAAGGGTCCGCGTTCGCAAAGAAATGGACACCCATTTATCCCCAGCAAGTAAGGTCATCAGGCAAGTTGATTGATACAAATAGACTGGGTCAGGAATCTACGGTGCATGTCATGATCACAAGGACCAGTCATGTCTTCCAGATAAGTTCTTCTCTTTTCCTTTTTTCCACCAAGTATTGGTTCAGAGAGATTTTCCTCCTTTTCTATCTTTTTCATTTTTCTTGCTAAGAATTCATTTTGAAAAAGATTTTTCAAAGTTTACTACCAGAGGCCGAAGGGGTACAAAAGCAAAATACGAAAGGATAGGCCAAGAGCCGAGGCAATAAGACAAAAGGCATCGGCTGTAAAACCAAAGGACGAATTGTGTAGAAAGAAGGGTGACGTAAAGAGAGCGGAAAATGACGGGTGAAGGACTTGTGGACCAAGTTCCGAGAAGGTTTTCCCGCAGAATGTTGATAAATCCCGGACCCAAATTCGAAGTGGTCAGACGCCACAAGAAAGGGAAATCAATCCGGTGCAAGATATCCCCAGGCAATGCAATTCTATGCCTTGCCATTCCAGGAGGAAATAAAACTCCTAAAAGAGTGGTTTCGGGAGGGAAGCAGACTCCCACAGTTTGATTCTGTAAAGAGAAAAGCAGAAAAGGGGGAAAACCATCCCTATCAGACAGGTTACCCTAGCAAGCAACTTTGTCCCCCAACCAGTGGTGGGGGCACAGAGAAAGAAAAGAAAACCGGAAAATTAACACTAGGATTAAAACTAACAAAGTCCTTTTGTCTGCTGTAGGAAAATAAAGGTTGATGATGGCAGAAGGACACAATGCCAGAAAGGTCACCAAAATCGGGGTAGAAAATTTTCTGTCGTTGTCAAAAATTTTCTCGGAGGAACGAGGAAACAAATACATTTCATGTTCTAGGTCGCCCACCAGTATAATGCGGGAATACATTTCTGTTCTAGGTCGCCCACCAGTATAATGCGGGAATACATTTCTGTTCTAGGTCGCCCACCAGTATAATGCGGGAATACATTTCTGTTCTAGGTCGCCCACCAGTATAATGCGGGAATACATTTCTGTTCTAGGTCGCCCACCAGTATAATGCGGGAATACATTTCTGTTCTAGGTCGCCCACCAGTATAATGCGGGAATACATTTCTGTTCTAGGTCGCCCACCAGTATAATGCGGGAATACATTCATGTTCTAGGTCGCCCACCAGTATAATGCGGGAATACATTCATGTTCTAGGTCGCCCACCAGTATAATGCGGGAATACATTTCTGTTCTAGGTCGCCCACCAGTATAATGCGGGAATACATTTCTGTTCTAGGTCGCCCACCAGTATAATGCGGGAATACATTTCTGTTCTAGGTCGCCCACTAGTATAATGCGGGAATACATTTTCTGTCTCTTCATTTCTATTCTAGGTCGCCCACCAGTATAATGCGGGAATACATTTCTGTCTTTTCATTTCTATTCTAGGTTACCCACCAGTATAATGCGGGATTACATTTCTGTTCTAGGTCACCTACCAGTATAATGCGGGAATACATTTCATGTTCTAGGTCGCCCACCAGTATAATGCGGGAATATATTTTTGTTCTAGGTCGCCCACCAGTATAATGCGGGAATACATTTCGGTCTTTTCATTTCATGTTCTAGGTCGCCCACCAGTATAATGCGGGAATACATTCATGTTCTAGGTCGCCCACTAGTATAATGCGGGAATACATTTCATGTTCTAGGTCGCCTACCAGTATAATGCGGGCATACATTTCATATTTTTACATTCAGGCACCCACCTGTATAACGAGAGGAATACTTTTGAGTCTTATACTGTAGATCTTGAAATCAGTAACCCACCGGAAGGTGGAAGGTTACAACAGGAATCCCCCAGCAGGAAACAATAAAAATCCCCAGCACCAGAAAGCAGAAGGTTACAACAAGAGGTCCTAGCACAAGTTTCAAGCGCATGAGTCAAAAGGAAGAAAAGACACGTCTTGAAAGAAGCGGCATGTGAACAGTAAAATTATACCCAGTATAACAGATCTGATGAAGAGAGCCGTATCCCCAGAGGAACCGCCGAAAAGCTTAATGAAGGAAGCCATGTCCCCAGCGGACCAAGCAAAATGATGAAAACTGGCATTCAGAAAAGGCAAAGGACCAGTGTCATCCCCCAAGTTCACAAAATAAAAGCATCGGAGGAAGCACAAGCCGACAAGAAAGCAAGGCAACAAGAACAAGTTGAAGATAGATCTTATGATCCACAGTCTAGCCTAGCTTCTTGTTTTTCCTTTTAGAACAATGTAACAAAGGTGATCGCTAAGCAACAACAGCATACAACAGCATGTAACAGCACACAACAACAGCAAACATGACAGTCACACGGTAGTCCCAGCTGCCAAAACTTCCCGAACTACATTGACCTGATTCCTGTTCAGCCCAGGATATGTAGGAAGCCTCTGAAGCAAAGGTTCGGTCAAATCTTTTTCAAAAATTGCTTCACACGGAGCACTCGGATAAGCAAAAATCGCTCGCTTTATCTCTGCACGAAAACCCTTCGTGTCTTCGGGCAAAGAGGGGCAGCTGTAAGCATGTAATTTTGCTTCACGGGAATTACTCCAAAAGAAAAAGAAAATCAAAAATATATGCGTAAGTATTTTTGAGTGATTTTTATTTTGATGTTAAAATTGTGTATTAATTACTATAGGTGATAACCAATATGTGTGTAATTGTATTTCTATTTTTTTTTTTTGCAATTTATTTGGGAGTTTTAGTTTGATTTTTGTTAAT
Source organism: Nicotiana tabacum (assembly GCF_000715075.1). Lineage (NCBI taxonomy): Eukaryota > Viridiplantae > Streptophyta > Magnoliopsida > Solanales > Solanaceae > Nicotiana > Nicotiana tabacum. Next base: position 155,586,624 of record NC_134090.1, on the reverse strand, counting down.
TGAAGAAAAGAAAATCAGATTGGGCCCCAAAATGAGGCCCAAAATCAAAACAAAGATCCAGTCCAAACTAGGCCTGCCCAGGCACGACCCCAAAACGACGCCGTATGGGGCATATGATCTGAGCCGTCCGTCCAGGCCAATCCAACAGCCCAGGACCCCTTTCAGCAACCCGTGTCCAAAACCAGACCCAGTAACCTATTTGAACCGACCCCTAACCAAGGCAAAACGGTGTCGTTCCGTATTAAGTGAAAGATCCTGGCCATCAATCTCGATTCATCCAACGGCCAGGATCTAATTGCCCATTACATATATAAGCCTAACCTATTACCCAGCCCCCCTATCCGAATACCCCCCTTCCATCGTCCCCAAACACGAACCCAGACCTCCCACTCCAAACCCTAGCCGCCCCTGTGCACCTTCACCATAAAGCCGGCGGCATGGACGCCGGTGACCACCCCTGATGCACCTCAACCCCCTGAATCCGAATCCACCAACCATGTACCTCGAATCACACTCCATCATCTCGAATCTTGATTTGAAGATTCGATACCAAACCTCGATCTACACCAACCTACCCCAAATTCACACTAGACAACCCCCTGACCTCCCCCATGACCAAACCATGCTTGGTTTGGTCCGAATCTAACCAGGGAAACCCAAATCCCTCTAGGAACCCTAGGAGTCCTCATGTCCGATCTATGTCAGATGAACCAGATGATTAGGGTCTAATGGACCTTAGTCGAAGTGTTTTCGTTAGAGAACACTTCGATTAAAGTCCATTCAACCCCAAGAAAGGTCGATTTCAAATCCGAGCTGGGGTTTTCTGATTTTTCAAGGTTTTAAGGTAATTTTTGTTTTCTTTATCAGTTTATTTTGTCTATTGTAATTAAATGTTTGTTCATATATCCAAAAGTTTTGTTTAATTTATGTTATTGAATTTTTGTTGACTGTTGTTGTCCACCTTGCTCGGACCTCTGTAGTGGCCAAGTTCTTTCCATTTACTGATCATGTGTATGTGTGTAAGCTGTACAATTGATTGAACTTAAGTTTGATTGATTAATTAATTCCCCAATACAACTTTTGCTTAGTCAGTACAATTTGAATCGCATGATAATACTGTTGGATTTATGATCATTGGCTATTGGTTGTATATGTTATAACTAGTATAGTCGATTCGATTCATGTCGTCGATCAGTTTCAACTGTTTGAATAAGAACAATTTGATTTGTTTCCTGCTAAAACTTTGTTTGAGTCAAATTAGAAACTGAGTGTTGTCTGTATTTGTTTGGTGTGAATCAGAAACATTTATAAGTTTAGTTTGTGATTTTAGTTCAGCTTGAATTCTGAGTTGATAGCATGTGCACCATAATGCTTTAATAATTAGAACAAATGGGACAGCATGGGCTGTCAGGCCATGGGCAGCCTGCCCAAACCTTTGTTTAGTTTAATAAGTGGATTAAAAGGGGATGTCAGGGAATATCATGAGAGGGTTCTACTTTTAAAAAAAATGAGTGGAAAAACAACAGAAAAGGGAGGGGGGATTCTGAGTTGTCCAACAGACTGTAAAGTGCTGATTGTTATGCTATAAAAGAGGCAGACCTTCCATTAGAAAAAAAAAGAATTTTGAGTGAGGAGAGAGGTTTTTCTTAGAAAAACTGAAAGAAAAACAGGAAGAAATTTTCAGAACACTGTAACTAAACACTGGCCAAAGCTGCATAAGAAATTAAGTTGGTTAAGCTGTCTTGGCCAAGTCAGTTGTTCTAACTGGGGCTGTTACCATTCCATTAGGAGATTCTGTTTGTTTTCTGCTGGGATTACTACTATTATGAGTTTCTATAGGTTGTGGATTTGAGTCTTGATCTCACTGATTATCGAAGCTTTGTTGGTTGTTTGCTGAGCTTTTGTGTTTATTGAATTTTTGTTGCTATTGCATCAAATATTCTGGTTTTCTCGACTGCCTCACTACTCTGTTTCTGGGTTTGATTGTCTGGTGCTCAACCATTGTGGGTTTCGTCGTTTGAAACTGTTGTTGGTTGTCTTTGGACTATGGGCGACATTGTTGTTGATTGTTGTGGCTGTGTTGTTGCTATTTGGTTGCATGCTGCTGATACTTTTTCTCTTCCTCTTCTTATTGTCCTAACATCCAGGTACACATTCTAAATTCCCTGATGTAATGATGAGTATGAAGCTGAATAAGGGCATAAAAAGTGTTGTAGTTTAAACATTAACATGGTTACTTTTATTCTGCTGCTTGTAGTTTAGAATATTTGTGTGTTTAACATGTAAAGTCTGGCTTTCAAACTATGTAATAAAACAATTTTCAGTCCATAAGGAATTTAGTCTTGTAATCTATTGTTGTATATAAATCAGGAAGAAGCTAGCTGGATAGTAACGATACTCGGCCAACAATGATTTTACATAGGGTCTGTTGAATTGAAATGCATTAATCGCATTAGCTTCACCTTAACTCGTCAGTTGGTAATGCATAATTCGAATGCACTGGGCAATCTGGGTTAAAGCAAAAGGAAAAAATCGTGTAGTCAAACATGTAGTAATATCACATTAATTTAGATAGGTTCGTTTCAGTTGCTTCGTTTTCAAGTATCAAGCATGGAAGGAATAATTAACTGAACCTCGTACGTATGCTCGTCAATGAATAAGGCCGAATATGTCTAATCTCTTCGCCTAAAATAATCTGCTTCGATATCATTGTACGTTAATCTCATGTTTCAAATTTTCTTGAATAATAGAATAGAGAACAAAAGCAATATCTCTTTGTGCAAACTCCGTTGCAATTTTTCATTTGTATCAACCGTAAACTAATAACTAATAAGCTACGTTTTTTAGCATGTAATTAATTAAGAGTTTTTTTTAGAGAAGAATTTAATAGAAAATGTAGTCGCTGTAGGTTTATCTTTTTTTTTTTAAAAAAAAAATAATAAAAATAAGATGAGCCTCGCCGAAAAAATATATACAAAAATCGCGGGGCCCTCAGTAAATATTTGTTTTAAAATCGCTTAGAATTCGGGATGGACCGTTTAGCAAAATTCCACGGCTTCCCCGAAATAATGATACGCTAGTCATTTTAGGCGCGTATTTAATAATGTTATCTCCTTAAACTCGGGTGCACATTTATGTGACCCAAATCCCAATCTCAACAGAGTTGAAACGTAGCTTTAACCACGGGTACATTGATTGTAACGTGGTTCGAGGTGTGTTTTTCACGATGTTGCAATTCTTGATAAAAATAACATTAAATGATAAAAGCGGTCAAAAGTTAAAATTTGCACATAAGTTCACATATGTATAAAATCAGATAATCAAGCCGAATATAACAGTTGAGCGACCGTGCTAGAACCACGGAACTCGGGAATGCCTAACACCTTCTCCCGGGTTAACAGAGTTCCTTATCCGGATTTCTGGTACGCAGACTGTAATATGGAGTCATTCTTTTCCTCGATTCGGGATTAAATTGGTGACTTGGGACACCCTAAAATCTCCCAAGTGGCGACTCTGAAATAAATAAACAAATCCAGTTTTGATTGTCCTTTAATTGGAAAAAACTCCCTTGTACCCTCACGGGGGCGGAAAAAGGAGGTGTGACAAATATAATTTATGTATTCAGATGTATATATGTATTCAAATGTATCTGCAGTATGTATTCATATATTTTTGTACTATAGATGACCTGCTATACTTCATATATTCAATGTATTTTTATGTATTTAACTGTATTCAATTTAATTATATAATTTCTCTGAAGATTACTATGTTTTTGGGGTGTTTTTCGATTGAGAATATTTTTTATAACTGGAAATACAAATTTTGTCTGTTATAATTGAGTTTGAGTTATATTAAGAGTCTATTATGTTAATTGATTCACTTTCCATTTAAAAACGACTGAGTAGACCATGAATTGCGCTATTCACGTTACTCTATTCACAAATACATATCGTGAATACAATCGAATACAATAATCTGTCTCTGTATTCATGAATACAACAATTTAAATACATCAAATACATTCTAAAAACCCTGAAAACATAGCTATAGAAAGTAATATAATAAATGATAGTTACAACTAGCTAATCACCCTAAACAATAGTGGTTTGCGAAAATTTCTCAACAATTAACCGAACTGGTTAAAATAGGGTAGAGTAGCAATAGTAAGACCATGCTGAATTTTGTAGAAACTTTCCCTCTCTAGTCTCTCTCCCTTGTATCTCTATGGCTCTGTCTTCCCATCCCAACGTAATTCCTTTTTATCAGAATCAATATATCAATTTGTTATTTCAGTATTTGGTTGTGCATATTGGATCCATAACATTAGTGCTTTCATTGTCTCCATCTTCCATGATGGACCTATCTCAAGCAATAATGGGTCGTTTCAGCGGTGAGAATCCTCTGGATTGGGTTCTTCAGGCAGAGAAGTATTTCCACTTCTACAATATTTCATCAAAGCATAAACTGTCATGGGATGGAGATGTTTGGAATGGTATCATTGGTTATTTCGAAACAAACAACTTGCAGGCTGGGACCATTTCGTGGACAAATTGTTTATTCGTTTTCGACGTCGCAATCGGGAAGCACCTGGCAGTCGTTTAGCCTTTCTCCGGCAGTTTACCACGAGGGATTATTATCCGGCCTGAGCGACGGCTCTTCCATCATGGAGCAACATGGCCAACTTGCCTTTGCATCAATACTGCCATGTTCACTCGAACTTAAACTACAACAACCTGAACATTGCCCACAAGTTGTTTGGGGAAATGCCAGATAGGGAAATTGATAATGTGATAGTTACTAACACAAAATTACAGGCACCAGATGCAATGAAGCCAGAAAGTTGTGCTATGAATCCATCTGTACTAATTAAAACTGACGACGCTGCAGTTTTGGTTACTCACGCGGAGGAAGAGGTCTGCAATTCGGTTTTGGATGACAACAAAGAGGATATAGAGTTTCCGTTGCCACAATACTTTGTTGAGTTATTTGACTACAACAGCAACAACAACGAGTGCACAAGGTGTTTTATGAATTGTCGGATTGGTCTAAAGATGCCATTCAGGAAACAGATGCTATTCAGGAGCCACACAAAGAGTTTACGATGAAAACAGCGACTACTAAGGAACATTTCGATAATGATTCGATGTATCTCGTCGCTCCAACTGATGCGGCAAATGATTGTGCTAAGGTTGTAGTAAATGAAGACAAGAATGATGAAGCAGAAATTCTTACCATTAGAGAAGAAACTCTGGACTTTGTTACTACAATCAAAGAGAAGGCTCCATCATGGATTGATTTTGCATTCTCTATTTCCAGTGACCTCGTCATGTTTGATGATCAACATGGACTTGAGCTAGCCCAATGTTTGGTGGAGATGTCTTGTATGGATTCAGCTTGCAGTTCCAACCAACTTCTAAATAAAGGTATATGTAATCACTTAAGTGACCTTGGTCATGCTGAACTTCTCTTACCTTTGCTTCAATTTCCACCTGATCAATTCGGTTTAGAGTTTTCATTTGATCCTGGCTCTAGTTTGTTTATCACATTCCTTAAAGTTACAAGAAACTGTGTATTCTGTTCTGCGTCAAGCGACTTGGCATATGATAAGGTCATAACGTCAATTGTGGAATTCAAGCATTATACCTCTGAAACTTCAGCTGCGAAATACTGCTGATGCATACGATTCGGTAACAACGAAATATTTGGGTAAAACTATTCTCATAAGAATTGTTATGGGAGGTATTTCTAATAATGATGCCATTAGTGTTAGAATTCTTAGGAAACTTATACAGATACGTGAATGGAGTGGAGCAAGTGACCTTAATCTTGTTTTGGATAAACTGATAGGAATTGGTTGCAAAATTATTGAAGTAATGGGTGGAGTTCCAACAATGGGAGGGTGGCAATTGCTTGTGGATATGATTGTTTCCAAGAATATAGATCAAGTTAGTCAATTTGGGCAGAAAATAAAGTTGCGGACTACACAACTTTATCAAGGACACATTACACGACAAAAAGTAGTCTTATCCATTCTTAATGATAACTTCCCTATACCATTTGGAGACAAATCAATAATGTTCTTACAGGATTCTTTTGGAGATGCCAAGCCCAGAGTTCTTTTGATACTGTGTACCCGCCCGGATAGTGAGGGAGATGAAGAAAATTTTCCTGTTACTACAGTTAAGGAGGCTAGACGATTTTATTCCTTGCTTGGCTTTGGAGCAAATGTTGCTCTTAATTTCTCTGGTCACTATGAAGTACTTCTATACTATGAGATCAATTTGGGATCCTGGAGTTGATAGTTTGGCACACTGTTGGTTTGATCCTTGCAAAGAATTGCCCCACATTCCTTTGGGCGAGGACACCAAGGTTAAAGTGAATGTAGTAACTGGAGCTCTCTGCAATCAACTGAAAGAGCATGGAGGAGCTCTTGATCCCTATTTGAATCTTCATATGTTCACCTCTATGCTACCAATGTTGCTTTACTCGAACCTTGAGGACAAGGTTCCTTTTAAGGACGGGAGTATTGTTATGAATAAAAATAGTCAATGGGCCATGATGTGGGATCCGGGTTGATGGGCCCAAGTACTGTAAACAATTAACAAAACTGGTTAAAATAAGGTAGAGTAGCAATACTAGGACTAGGCTAAATTTTGTAGAAACTTCCCCTCTCTGGTCTCTCTCTCTCCCTCGACTATTTCTCTCTATGGCTCTGTCTTCCCATCCCCTTTCTTTCTGTTACTATCCTTAGTTATTGTTACCTTTTCAGTGTAATTCCTTGTTATCAGAATCAATATATCAATCTGTTATTTCTGTATTTAGTTGTGGATATTGGATCCATAACATGTTCCAAATTTATGGGGGACCTATTACTTTAACCGGACAAGTAAAAAGTATAATTGGGAAATTAACTACAAATCTCACTTTTATTGAGGGAAATTACATATTTATGGAATGATGTGCCAATGTAAAAATTCTTTCCTCTAGCAATCTATATAAGTTAAGCTCTTATATTGAATAGATGTAAGGATAAAACCTATAGGGTGTCAAATGGTTTTGTGTGTCTTTACAAACTTGTTTTTAATTTTGTAACCCTATCACTTTTTCTACCCATGAAAGATTTACTTTTACGCATAAAAGAAAATGAACTTTCTTAATTTCAACATTATTATAAATGACCATGAAAAGTTATTTTCCCTATAATGTGACAAGAATTAAGGGGCAAAAAAGTAAAGCAGATGTCCAAATGAAAAGGGAAAGAATACATGAAAGATTTACTTTTACACATAAAAAAATGTACTTTCTTAATTTCAACATTATTATAAATGACCATGAAAACTTATTTTCCCTATAATGTGACAAGAATTAAGGGGGAAAAAGGAAAGCAGATGTCCAAATGAAAAGGGAAAGAATAAAAGAAAAACTAACTCAGGTAAACTAAATAAATAATGTGCAAAAATCATTCTTGAGTTTTCTCTCTCTAGAGTTTTCTCTCGGCGCACGTTAACGGGGCCTAGCTAACGTGCACCTAGGAAGCCATGAGTGGGAGAGGCAGACCTAAGAGGAACCTTATGAAGGTTTCAGCTACAGATCAAAGATCAGCGAAAGCCAGAAATGCAGTCCTAGAGCTATTTGTATCACCAAAAGGAGTGAGGATTGTAGAACCAAATGAATCAGTCACACCTAGGAGCATGCAAAGCGAACATAGCAAGGATGAAGCATATCTAGCTGGTAGAAATGGCAAAATGAAAGCTGTAGATGCCACACCTGTAGCTGCACAAGCTATAGCAGGCGGATCTGGGAGCGGGATAGCTCAAAAACAAGCGATGACTCCGAGTAACAATGGAACAGTACCATGCAGCTCAGGTACTGTCGAAAACAATAAATGTGCTGAACCAGGAAAAAAGAGGAAGACACAAACATGGGCAAATGTGGTAGGGCGCAACAAACTAGCGATGAAAGGTATGAATCTACAATTTATTGCTCCGATAATCCAAAATGGGGAGAAGATTGTAAAACTAGACCTTGAGGATGTAGAACAGGAAAATGAGAAGTGGAGTTCTGTGATTGTGCTGTATGTGATAGGGGATTCACCTACTATTGGAGCAATGGAAAGATTCCTGAGCTCACTAGGTAAATTTTTAGTGAAGCCACAGATCTACTATCATAATGATGACTACTTTGTGATAAGGTTTAGCAATGTGGAAGAAAGAGACCAAGTACTGTATTCCGGGCCTCACACGGTGAACAATCGTCCAATAATCATGAAAGCATGGTCAGCTGATTTTAATTTGCATGATGAAATACTGAAAACCATTCCCCTGTGGGTCAGATTCCCAAATCTACCACTCAATTGCTGGAGTATGAAGGCCCTAAGCAAATTAGGTAGTGCTCTGAGAAATCGTGTTTATGCCGATGAGTGTACTACTGAAGCAATGAGAATATCTTATGCAAGGATGCTAATTGAAATGGACGTCACTAAACCATTGCCTAGAACAATGAAGCTACAAGATCCAAAAGGCAAAATTATACAGCAGGAAATTACATATGATTGGGAACCAGCATTCTATGCTAAATGTCTGAAAATAGGACATGACTGTAATGAAACTAGAGGCCCACAGCCACAGAAAAAGATATATGACTAAAGTCAAACAAGTTTGGCTTAGAACTGATAGAGATGGATCAAATGAAAACAAACATGAGGCTGAGCTAAATGGAAAGAATGAAGTAATCCAAACTGTAGAACAAGGGGCAAAGACAAAGGACAATGAGAATCAAGGAAAGCAAGATGAGTGGGTAACAATACTTGGTAAATCAGCAGCAAGGGCAGCCAAAGCTAAACAAAATGAGGAACAAAGATTGATTGGTAACAATGGATTCCAGTCGGTGAGAAATGATCAAGCAAATAGTGACCCAGGCACAAGTAGTATGCAGATGAGGAGTGAAGGGGTGCAAGAGTGGTATCAAGGTACTCAATTCATACCAATATGAGTGTGATCACATGGAATGTTAGGGGAATGAATAAAACCTATAAGAAAAAGGAGATAAAGGAGTTTATAAAAGATAATAAAAAAGCAGTAATAGTCCTTATAGAACACAGAATAAAAGAGCAGAAAACTAGAGATGTAATGGAGAAGATTGCACCTGGGTGGAAATGGATAACCAATTTTAGTACTATGAACAAAAGCAGAATTTGAGTGATTTGGGATCCTAGAATCTATGTATGTAACCAATTGAAATAGATGAGCAAGTAATACATGGTCAACTCAGTGTAGTTTCTAAATTGTTTACAATTGGATTTACAATAATTTATGGACTACATACCATTAAAGATAGGCAGCGCCTGTGGAACAAATTGAGACTGATTCACAGTACACAACAAGGACCCTGGTTAGCAAGGAGAGATTACAATGCTGTGTTAAATGAACATGATAGACAATATGGCTCAGTGGTACAAGATATGGAGATAAAAAAACTTCAAAGAGTTCATGAAGGATACCGGGATGAATGAGCTGCAAACTGTGGGAAGGGACTATACTTGGACCAATAATAATACATATAGTAGAATAGACATGGGCTGGTTAATGCTAAATGGATGTTGACAATGCCAAGCTTGAAAATACAGGTGCTAGAACCATCAGTGTTTGACCACTCTCCACTCAAGCTAATGATTACACAGATACAAAGGAAGAAGAATAGGCCATTTCGGTTCTTCAATTGTATAGTAGACCATCCTCACTTTATACAACATGTAGAACAAGTATGGAGGGATGATGGAACACATGAAATGATGCAGCATGTATGGAACAAGCTCAAAAAGGTCAAAGAGATTATAAAAGGGATAAACACTCAGCATTACCAAGGTGTGGAGAATAGAATTAAAGAAGCAAGGAAGGAGTTGCTAGCTGTTCAAGAGGAGATGAGTGGTAGAGTGCACCAATCAGATTTAATTGAGAAGGAGAAAACACTTAAATGTGAACAAGAAAAATGGTCACTGATTGAAGAGAGAATCTACAAGCAAAAATCTAGAGTCCAATGGCTGAAACTGGGAGATTCCAATTCTGCCTATTTCTTTGCTCAAATGAAGAACAAGAATAACTTGAATGACATCCAGGCTCTAACAAATGAAGTGGGGATCCAACTATTGCTAGAAGAATATATAGAGGCATAAATAAGGGTTATTACAAGAAGTTATTGGGTTCAAAAGCAGAAAGTATACCTGCTATTAATCCAAATGTCATGAAGATAGTAACAATACTAAGTAGGGAGCATCAACTGCAACTCATTCAACTAGTGACCAAGGAGGAAGTGTGGCTAGCATTAAAGGACATCAGTGATTTAAAAACACCTGGTTATGATGGCTTTAATGCAGTTTTCTTCAAAAAATCATGGGTAGTAATAGGAGAGGATGTGACTAAGGCTGTTCTAGAGTTCTTTGAATCAACTCAAATGTACAAACCTATCAACTGCACAACAATCACTTTGATCCCTAAAGTAAGGAATCCTACAAGCATTAAAGAATTTAGACCAATCTCCTGCTGCACTACTTTGTATAAAATGATCTCTAAGATCCTAACTAAGAGACTACAAAAGGTGATGGATGTTTTAATTGATAAATCACAGTCTGCCTTTGTCCCTGGAAGAGTGATAACATACAACATTATCCTCAGCCATGAACTTGTAAAAGGATATGGAAGAAGAGGGGTGTCACCAAGGTGTATGATGAAGCTGGATATGCAAAAGGCATATGACTCTATTGAATGGGGCCTTATGGAGCAGGTGCTAAATGCAATGGCCTTTACAGACCAGTTTGTGAGATGGATCACGAGCTGTATGCAAAGTGTCACATATACTATCTTGGTTAATGGATCATTGACTCAACCATTTGAAGCTAGAAAGGGCTGAGGCAAGGGGATCTATTATCCCTATTTCTATTTGTGCTTGCCATGGAATACCTGACAAGGAGCCTAAAGACACTGAACCAGATTCCTGACTTCAATTATCATCCCAAGCGTGAAAAGTTGCAAATTATGCAACTTGGTTTTGCAGATGACCTATTACTCTTTTGCAGGGGTGACATAGGATCAATCAAGCTACTATACAACTGCTTCATGGAGTTCTCCAAAGCTTCAAGATTGGCGATCAACAAGCAGAAGAGTTCAATCTTCTTTGGAGGAGTACCACAAGATGTTCAGGAAGCTATTCTAGAATTCCTGGGAATCCAAAAAGGTGAATTACCAGTTAGATACCTGGGAGTTCCCTTAAGTTCCAAGAGAATATCAGTAGCCCAATGCCAACCATTAATTGACAAAATAGCAGGCAGAATAACCTCATGGACAGCTAAATTCCTATCTTATGCTGGAAGGAATCAGTTGATCAAAAGTGTTATGTTCTCTATCCAAACATACTAGGCACAAATCTTTGTGCTCTCAAAGAAGATCACTAAGCTAATTGAGGCAATCTGTAGAAGTTTCTTGTGGACAAGTGAGGGTAACATCTCTAAGAAAGCATTGCTTGCATGAGAGAAAGTATGTATGCCCAAATCAGCAGGAGAATTCAATATTCTGAACATCACAGTGTGGAACAAAGCTGCTATATGTAAACAATACTGGAACTTATGCAAAGAGAAAAACAAGCTCTGGATTCAATGGATGCACAGCTACTACATCAGAGGCAGGAACATATGGGAAGTCCAACTGAAACAAACATCATGGATGATGAGCAAGATTATGAAAGCAAAGAAGACATTTGAGGAAGCAGGATTTAACCATGAAGATATCAGAAAGATGAACAACCGTTCAATTAAGCAAATATATCACAAACTGAGAGGAAGCTTCAACAAAGTGAGTTGGAAGAAATGCATTAATGCTGGCTGCCCTAGGTGGACTTTGATGCTAACAATGACAACACATGGCAAATTATATATTAAAGATAGACCGAGTAAATGGGGAATACAAATTGATCAGGTATGTGTACTATACAGAAAAGAGAGTGAAACTATTCAGCATCTATTCTTTGAGTGCTCTTATGCAGCTGAGTTATGGGGCAACTTGTTAACTTGGCAAGGGATAAGAAGACCAGTATATGGATGGATTAAGGAATTAGCATGGGCTGAAAAATGGTTGAAGAGGCAAAATACAAGTGCTGAATTATTTAAGATGACATTGACATCATGTGTATTCTACGTGTGGCAGGAAAGAAATGCCAGAATCTTTCAAGATAAAGTGAGACGATAGGAGATACTTGGCAAGTTGATCATACAATAACTACACTGTCGAAGCAATAAATATATGAAAAAAGCACTAAGTAGACTGGATTGGTACTCTATGTAATAGCCAAAACAATATAGCAATAGCAAGGTAGTTAAACGGGGAGTAGTACAGAAAGCTTAGGATATATGTAAGGGTTTTTTGATTCAATTGTAAATATTTCTCTGGTAAATGAAAGTCTAATTACCAAAAATAAATAAATAAATAAATAATGTGCTAAGGACCAAAATAAATACTAAAAGAAAAGACGTAGTACTAAAGTACATGATGTGGGAACAGAGTAGATTCAAGTGATTGAACTGAAGAAAACAACAAAATCCCTAACTAAACATACACCACTCTGTTGGCTTTGCTCGACAATGGCATTGGAGCTCCCAAATGATCTGATCCATCAAGCCAAGATCTCGACCCGAACCGAAGCGGGTCTACCCAACTACAACCCAGACGACCCCTCACTTCCGGCCATGCCTTCTCTTTCCGCCTCCGTCGCCGCCTTCGACCCTTCTCCACCCTATCTCCGCTGTAAACACTGCCGAGGCAAATTTCTCAGAGGGCTTCAGTCCTTGATTTGCATATATTGCGGTCAGAATTGCATAAAAACGCTGACGTGGCTCCTGACCCTATTTCCTTTAAGTCCACTGTTGGTTATCAATGGTTTCTCCAAGCCCTTCGCCTTGATGGATGGGTATGTTGTCGCTGTTGTACTTTTTTCTGAAACGCATGTTGTTTATTGCAATATGTTAGTGTGTTGGTTGCTTCTGTTATGAAGGAATGATAATGCAAGATTGTTTTTTCGTTGGCTTGAGAATATTTTTGAATCATTGTTTAGAAATAATGACTATACTAAGTTCCAAGCTATAGTTATAAAGAAATAGTGATTGCTTTGGTACTTGGAACCCTTGAACCCTTGATGAGTGGTGTATTGGGTCTCTCTTCCTTTGTCTCAAAATGTCCGCGATTTGCTCACTGATTTATATGAGTGTGTTGGTTGCTTCCTGTTATGGAGGAATAATAGTGCAAGATTAGATCTTTTTTATTATATTTTGTGGATTCAACTTAAGCTACATATCTATACTTGGAAACTTTCTAAAGTTATATATATAGTCCCTCCTTTTATTTTTACTTGGCGTGTATACTAAAAATAGATTTTCATTTTTACTTGTCACTTTACGCAATCTTTTTTTCCTGTTATACCCACATTATTTATTACGCATTTCAAATTATTTTCTCAAATCTAATATAATGTGCATCAATTACTATGGGTATCATGGTAAATTATGCACTTCATTTATTAGTATTTCTTAAGGGGCGTGAAAAGTCAAAACGTGCCAAGTAAAAGTGAATTGAGGGAGTATATATCTACATGCGAACCAAGAAGTAGTGATTCCATTGGTACTTCAAATCCACTGACTTAAGATTCTTGTGGATCGGTATTTGGGGCCCCTCTTCCTTTCTCTTGAACACAGACAATTTGCTTTATTGCTTTGTATGGGTAAGTTAGTTGCTTTCAGTTAGGGGCGGATTTGGCTTGAGCTATATAGTTGAGATTTTCTTAAAAACAAATATATTATAGATTCTAATCCATGACCAAGAATTAGTGTGTGCACAAAAGTTTAGTGGGTGCAGTGATATTCTGAATCTACTAACTTAAAATCCTCATCCTCCTTGATACATTGTGTCAGGTTTCTCTTCCTCTATCTCAAAACACACAAAATTTGCTCATTGCTCTATCTCAATATGTCTCTTCCTTCCTGTTATTGGACGATTATGCAAGATTTGCCTTTTTTGTATTGTTTTGGTTATTATGCTTCAGTCCTATGGCTCGATATATATCTCTGTAGCTTTACTTAGCAGACGCAGATTCGGCTTGAGCTATAAATTTATATACACATTATATACTTGAATATTTTTTAAGAATACATATGCTGCGTCAGAACTCATTTTCACAAAAAATTAGTGGGTGAGTAGTGGGTGAGTGGAATTTCAAATCCACTAACTATAATCCTGGATCCACCTCTGTTGCACACTGTTTCTTTGTTGCAAATGCAGCCTCCTGAATATTTGCAGAGTTTTTCGGAGTTACACTTTAGTCCTAAAGATTATAGTAGCTTTTACTTTTACCCCTGAAGTTAGCTTTTTATACATTTTCCCTTTTCTTTAAATACTGATGTAAGGCACCTTCAGGAGCATGATGAATGAAAATTGAGTCTTTTGTTTTCTCTGCATTTTCTTTCTTTCTTTTCTAGTTCTTGTTTTCCTTTCTCATGACGATTCCAACGTGGGAATCGTTACATTCTTCTTTCATTTATTTCTCTTAAGCCCTTTAGCATTTTCAATAGACTTTGGTTGTTACTGTAAACTTGTTGAATTAGGAGTAGTTGTTAAGAACTTGTTACATTTTGGTTTCCAGGAGAAGGTTGGAGCAGCTACTGAAAAGAATCAGGTAAACAAGGGGCCGAGTTCACCCCATGATGAAATTCTTTTGTCTGATTTGCTTGACCTGAAAATTAGATGGCCAACTGAGCCGGAGACAGACAACACTATTACAAATAAGAAGCTAGAGCAAAGCAAAAGCTCTTACAGTTCGACTGGAGTTGACCTGGACAACTTCCTTTCTTTTACAAACATATCCAGTGCTTACAGATAACAGGCAGACATAAGCGATAATATTGGGACTGCAGTAAATAGAACTGATGGAAGTCATGAGGATCTTCATTTGTTTGAGAATCTCAGATCCTCTGAACCGGCTGTGACCTCTGCTACAGTCCAAACTACTGATGACAGATCCTCTGAACGAGCTGTGACCTCTTCTACTGTCGAAACTACGAATGACTTTTCTGGATGGAAAGCAGATTTTCAGAGTGCTGATTCAGGAGAGGAGAATGTGTCTAACAAATCTAGCACTCCTATAGGTTCTGCAGGTCAGCATGTGTTTACCACATTTGGCACCTCTATGAGTTCCACAGTAAGTTCTGGAAACCAGCAGGAGGGTTCCAAATCAACTGATACTTTTGTTGGCTTAGATGTTGATCTTTCAGCTCAGTTAGATACGGTTTTTGGAACCCCAAAAGGCCCAATAGATGGAAAACTGGCGGATGTTGCAGCAGTTTCTCCTGCAGCTAATGATTGGCCGGCAGTTGACCTATGGGATAATGCAAATTCGGGAGCATCGCAAAATGCTGGGGAAGTTCTTACAATTGTGAGACCTAAGGATACTGAATTACAAGATAGTTCAAACGACCCCTCTACTAGCATTGATTGGTTTCAAGATGACACATGGCAGACTCAGAATGCACCTGCACCTAAACATGATGCAGCAAATGGAGATCATGATTCTTTTGATGAGTGGAATACTTTTACCTCTTCCGCACCCATCAAAGATCCTTTCGAGAATGCTCCTGCACCTAAACATGATGCAGCAAATGGAGATGATGATTCATTTGATGAGTGGAATACTTTTACCTCCTCCGCACCCATCAAAGATCCATTTGCGAATGCACCTGCACCTAAACATGATACTGCAAATGGGGATGATGAATGGAATACTTTTACCTCCTCTGTACCCACCAAAGATCCATTTGAGAATGTTCTGGTGCAAATAACAATAATGCAGAACTAACAAATTTCAGTTCAAACCTTGAAGATATGGATTTTGGCAGTTTTTCGCAGTCAGATCCTTTTTCAGGTGCACCTGGTAAAGAGGATGTTTCTGCGGAAGTGAATGACAATATTTTGGAAGTTCCTACCATATTCAGGTGTGTGCATATTTTTATTATTTTTGTAATATGGCTGATTTAGGAAGGCTTCTTTTGATTAGTGGAGATTCCAAGGAACATAGGCGTCAAATATTGCTCTTATACTATGGTTGGGGCAAAAAGTGGAGGGGCTGGAGGATCGGCAGGAAATCTGGGGATTAACGTTATTTCCCTTGTTTAAGAGTAAGGCAGGTGAAGTAAATTTAGAGGGGTCAGAATACCCCTCCACATAAGATTTTCCGATTTGGACAGAAAGGAAGAAATAATTTGGATTTATTTCCTTCTATACCAAATGATTGGAAGTAAATTATCAAAATCTTACCTTGGGGAAATAAACCAATTAATTTCTCTCTTTCACCCTTGCCAAACATAGAGTTAAGGTAGAAATGGAGGGATTAGATCTTTACATAATGAAAATCAGAGAATACGAGGCAAATAAAAAGCAATCGAAAAGAAAGGAGAATCTGGAAGAATGCAGGCTTCAACCATGGCTTTTGAAAGTAAAATAAACGAATTAAATCAAAATAAGCATCACAGAATATAAAATATTTGTGAAATGGGAAAAAGAATCAAAAAGTATGAGGAAGGAGCAATGGAAGAAAAGAATATAGGAAAAATAATGCAGTATCAGCTGAAAGTTCCTTGGAGAAGGTAAGGGTACAATAAGCTTATGACAGTTTTGAAGTTTTGTTGGTTCAACTTTGTGCAAATTTTGAGAAAGTATAAAATTCAACTTTGTGCAAATTTGAGACAGAAGAAAATAGGAATTGACTATTGATTATCTTTCATCCTGGAGGTGCAAGGTCCGATTCTCACTAGATTCCTCTTCCCCTTTCACCTACCCTGTGCCTCCCTCACCTGAAAACAAGAAATTCAGAGAAATGGAAAAAAGATACGAATGTGTTCATTAAAGGGTTTTACATTTGTAATGACTTGGAGGTTGAAAGGTAGAAGTTTCTAGAAGAGGAGGATTACATGGGCTCTTTTGGAGCTGAGAGAGGAAATTATTTCCGTCTTCCCAGGATGAGAGTTACATGTTTCCTCCCAGAGAGGTAAACTCACAACAATAACAAAAACGATGACTCAAATCCAACCTAGTTTTGGGAAAAAAAAAATCAATCAAGAGATATTATTTCCAGGGTGATTGACTCGAATCTCGATAGATCTTTATTACCTATTTATCCAACTATCTTCCTTGAGTAAATAACAAGTAGCTCTGTTGATTAATTGATGCTAAACCTTACATTGATTTTCTTTTTTATTCTAGAGATTTCATGAGAGCAAAGCAACTCAACCCTGCTCACCCCAAAAAAAGCAACAAAAAAAGAAAAAAAGAAAAAAAATGATACTTTCTGAATTCGCTGGAGGTGCAAGGTCCGATTCTCACTAGATTCCTCTTCCCCTTTCACCTACCCTGTGCCTCCCTCACCTGAAAACAAGAAATTCAGAGAAATGGAAAAAAGATACGAATGTGTTCATTAAAGGGTTTTACATTTGTAATGACTTGGAGGTTGAAAGGTAGAAGTTTCTAGAAGAGGAGGATTACATGGGCTCTTTTGGAGCTGAGAGAGGAAATTATTTCCGTCTTCCCAGGATGAGAGTTACATGTTTCCTCCCAGAGAGGTAAACTCACAACAATAACAAAAACGATGACTCAAATCCAACCTAGTTTTGGGAAAAAAAAATCAAGAGATATTATAGATATTTCCACGGTGATTGACTCGAATCTCGATAGATCTTTATTACCTATTTATCCAACTATCTTCCTTGAGTAAATAACAAGTAGCTCTGTTGATTAATTGATGCTAAACCTTACATTGATTTTCTTTTTTATTCTAGAGATTTCATGAGAGCAAAGCAACTCAACCCTGCTCACCCCAAAAAAAGCAACAAAAAAAGAAAAAAAGAAAAAAAATGATACTTTCTGAATTCGCTTCTGTATCTATTGGGCCATTTAGCTATATATAATGGCTGACAATAGTCACTAGTGATATCGTTGAAGCTTATGTCATATAAAGATATCTAGACTTAACATTTCTAGTGGAAGAGGTCCCATTACGACCTTAAGTGAAGAATAAGAAACTAAGAAATACTTAGGAGGCAATACTTGGAGAGGTTGCCATGTTAAATCATGATTGTATTTTTGTTTTTTTGTCATTGAACTGTTAACTTCCTAATTATAAGTTCAATCAACAATTTCTTACATTTCATTTGACATATTTTAGTGCCGTTGATACCCCAAGCAAGGTTGGTGATGCTTCAGAGAATGCAGACATTCGTGGTGAATCAAATCCATCAAAGAATAATATGGATATAGAAGGTATAATGTCGCAGATGCATGATCTCTCTTTTATGCTGGAGACCAATCTATCCATTCCCTCGAAATCCAACAATTCTCTTCTCAGGGATTGATACCTGGGTTTGTTCACTTGGTTAACCTTCAAGATTTTTGTAATCAGGTCGATCCTGTTCATGTATTTTATTGTAAGAGAATATGATTACTTTTGTAATTTTCTATCTTAAATTTCTTGAATGGGTACGAAGGAGTAACACATATATGTTGGGATATTATGTTGTAACTGAAGAGAGAAGAAGAGTCCTGTTTCTTTTTAGAGGTAAACAAATGAACTTTCTCACATCCCTAGAGTAGCTTTCTGATTTGCTATGTTAGTTTGAGATGTATTGTCAATGAACCCACTTTATGACATACGCATAGGAAGATATATAAAGATTAGACTGTGTTCTCATTTTCAGAAAAAGATTAGATTGTGTTCTTACAATGATTTTATTATTGGCATACGATTAGAAACCACCTGAATGGCTTAGCTTGAAACAAATGAGACAAACTTGGTTTGGATGTTCACAATGTTCCTTTGTGCATCAAACTTATCGTGATGCTATTATGTTCATTAACCATAGTTCTTTTTCCATTTAATCTACTCTATGTGTTGGCCAGATATTAAGATTAATAGAAAATCGGGAGGGAACAAAATTTAATAAGGTTAATTACAGATTCAAGCTTGAGGGAGAAGGGATATGTGTCTAATTTGCTTGAGATCCAATATCTCTTTTTGGCACTTAAAATAAGTCTGCAAAAGTGCGAAATGAAAATGGCTGAAAGGGGTCTTTAGATTTAATCCATTGGGTGATACTTTCTCCACATATAGCCGTCTTTTAAAGTTTTGCATAGGAAAGACATTTTAATTGCAGTAATCATAAGAATATTTTCCGAGCTACCTTTATCTCTTCCTTAAACGATTCACTTATTTAGCACTAAGCGCAGATTTAGGAAAAACTGGTATACAATGTAGTCCACCAGCAAAGACAAAACTAGTTTTAACAAAGCTATATTATGCAAGAAGCATTTCCTGTTGAATTGTTAACTCAAAAACATTTTATCCCTCATTTGGAATCTAAATCCCTACGAATATACAAAATTCCAAATGAGCCAACTGAGGTGGCTATTTGCTGTTTCATGTCCCCTTTTCTTACTAGTATAGAGAGAAAGAAGTTCCTTTAGAACAAGTTCAGTTCTTCCCCTAGTCTATTGAATTGTTGTATCCATGTTTACAATCTTATTACTGTCTTGATCAGCGCATTATATGGACATATAGCTGCTGCAACATCGTTGAAGTTTCGGGGTCATCCTGCAAAGGCATATGCAAAACAAGTATACACATGAAGTTGTATCGACAACAATAACAACAATACCCAGTGTGATCCCACAAGTGGGGTTTGGGGAATGTTCGCAAATCTTACATCTACCTTGTGCTTGTGGGATAGAAAGGCTGTTTTCGGTAGACCCTCAGATTTATGAAGTTGTATCAGTAATTGGAAAAGATCAATATAGGCAATATCAAATTATGATATTCTAATAGTAGAAATGCTTTAGAAGATGCATCATGTTTATTAGTGTGTAAATAGGAGGAGAGAAGATGAACTCACACGAAGCATGTCCATAAAGGTGTTGTCAAATAGCTGACAAGGAATTTGGCTTCTGAATGCATCAGATGGCCTGCATTATGAAAGTGGATCAAACAACAAATTCAAAGAGAAATATAACAGAAAAATCACAAATTATGAAACCTGAGCAGCAGGGACAAAGATGTTTACCCGACGAACCTTGATACTTGTGAAAGACACAGATAAGATTGTATCACATATCTTAGCAGCAGTATACAGGGTTTTTGAGAAAGTTTCTGTACTACTCGATGCAAGACCTGTACTATTGAGTAAAACCGTTCAGCTAACGCACAGCAATAGCTTAGTCCTTCCTCTTGCATCAAAATCTTCATAACTATGAGTGTTGCAACCTGTGCGGACATAGAACGTTATACTTTGATGCACGAATCAACATATCGCCACAAACCAGTAAAGTTAATACGAAACACAATTTGTAAGGCAGAGTGGAAAATCAGGACTTCGCGAACATATCTGAAGCATCCTTTTCTCCCTTTCCCTATGCAAGGGCAATCAAGCTTATACAAGCCAAAACAAGATATTGAATAGATACAATCTTGTCCAGTGTTATCAAAGGCGAAAAGCGCAAAATAGCTCTAAGGTATGTTACTGTTAGGGCTTTAAGCGCAAAGTGAAAATAAAGTGTAGACTTTAAGGAAGAAAGGCGCAAATGGAGAAAAACTACGAATATGTATATGTAGTGCAAGACTAATATGGAGAAAGAAATTGAAGAAAATTTAGGATAAAGTGAAATATCAATTGTTTAATGTCTGCTCTTCCAGATTACGCTCATTAACAAGAAAAAGTATACCTTAGAGCCTTGGTGAAAACAATGAAGCGCCTGCTAAGCGAGACGAAACGCTCAATATATTTTGAGCCTCGCTTCAGGGCTTAAGTGTGCCTTTGATAACACTAATCCTGTCTGAAATATATTATCCTAGTTGTAACCTAATAATTCAACACCGAAAACAAATAAGGAACAGAATCAATATGTAGCAGGCTAACCTTACGCGACAATTCATCACCTAGATCCATGCAATGCAGGCACAAAGGAACCAGTTCTGTTTCCAGGAAAAAATAAAGGATCTCACCACCGTATGGATCATCAAACTGCATTAGCAAGCAAAATTCAGAATCAAATAATGCTATAAGTGTATTATCAGTGGTCTAATTACCAATACGAAATGCCATATATAGCATTGTGAATAAATGATTCAAGAAATGCAGATGGATACCTCAAGAAGAAAATACAGATACTTGATTTAAGAAATGATTATCAGGTAGCCATCAGCCGTAACTAATACTTACACTATGTCTAGTTAAGGCATATGTAAACAGTAAAGTAGTGTTAACTACCGAACATCCAGTCTTGAAGAAAATTGAAAAAAAACAAATGCATGAAATGAATGAGCGACAACAATGGAGAGGGCACGCGTGTATTTGTTCAAATGGAAGAATACCTTTGTTAGGGAACCGATAACACCCAAGCTGGTGAGCCTGATAAACTCCAAAGGCTTGTCATTTCCATTTTTTCCATTGGTCTTGAGAAATGGGTAAAAATAAAATGGTATTTTAGCTGCAAAGAATAGTTACTAGAAGAGTTAAACTGTGTTTCTCAACAATAGGAAAACCAATTGTAATTCAGTCTGCAATTACTCCAGCATTCCCATCAAAAGAGAAGATGGGGAGGGGGATGCAGAGCGATACGATTTATTGAAAAAATGCGCAAAAATTAGAGTTGGAGGAAACTGGAGCATTAAAAGGACATATGATTTGCAAAGGTTTCGCAAGCATGATCTGCACGTTTCACCACAAAAATGATAATGGAATGAACATATTCCATTTGTGTTGGGACAAAATTAGAATCACAGTTTATAGAAATAGAAACTTTCTTTTGAATGATTATACAGATGAAACACAAGAATAGAATGAAAACGGACTACAGCTGGTAGAATTTGTACTTCTACTCATTTAGACGCTGGCAGGAATAGAGAAGGAAGATATGCCAATAGATGTGGATAAATTTATTTAACTCTAGAAGGTTATTGAAAGGGTAAAATAGATAATGTAATACGATCATTTTGAAACTGTAAAGCGATAGATCATTTTGAAACCTGTGTACCTGAATCTTCCCATGCTCATACACTTGCAGCAATTTGATTCACTTTTTACAAGTAGTACAGCATATATAGGTTTAAATTTGTATCATTTCAAGAACTGACATTATTACCTTTTATGAGCTCCCTTCTTGTTTCTTGGTGATTTCCCATACACTGTAGAATATAACCATAAAACAGTAAGGTGGATGCATATCATGAAGTAGTAAAAACTGGTGTCAAAAATACGTTATGTCATGATATCATCAAATTCATTTCATGACCTCCTCTTCCTATCGACTGAACATTACGATAATCTTGTGGCCATGAAAAAGATATTACTATCTTATCTGATATTACTCAGCTGAACTTAAAAGGGCAGTCCGTTGTACTAAATTTCCGCGGGGAAGGGACGGACCACAAGGGTCTTTGTACGCAGCGTTACCCTGCATTTCTGCAAGAGACTGTTTCCACGGCTCGAACCCGTGACCTCTTGGTCACATGGCAACAACTACTCGGCTGAACTTATTTAAAAAAAACTTAAGGGTATCTCTGCTGCGTTCACTTGAGGGCTAGAAGCTAAGAAAAATAAGGACATAACATCTCTGATTTTCCTCGAAACCAACGACAATTGCAGCATAAAGCACATTGATCACCAAATCAAACAGGTTTTTTCACAAGTGCATAAAAGAAGTGCATGTCAAACACATAATTTAGTATTGCATTTCTGACCTGAAACAAAGCAAGGGCATTACACACTCGAGTTGACTCCTTAATAGATACCGTTGAGGTTGACAACTTCGGGTACACTGCTATCACTTCCTGAAATTAACAGATAAATTAGGTATTCACAACTAATTATAATTGCAGATTAAACGTATTCTTCTAAAATTTTAGCAAATCAATTAAAGAAAATTCATTTGACATTTTTTTACTGAAAGTTACACTTGCTGGTTGGAGGAAAATTATAACTCAAAAGAAAAATAAAATTAATATGCACAATCATCTATTTATCTATTATGAAAATGACGGGTTCAACTTAAAACTTATATATTCATTATCCAACTGAAGTTAGGTAGATGAGTGAAAATTCGAAAGAGGTATATTATATACCTGTAGAAGTATGAAGACTGCACTGAAGGTGTTCCACAACAGCAAAGGTAGCTCTGTGCATGTGTCTCGCTTCTGAAATAATAGGAAAAATTTAATTACCCAAACTTAGATATATGTCACAATAAACAGTGGATTCTGGTCTAGGTAATATGTACCTCTAACCTGGAGGCAGAGACACTGTTTTCGAAAGACGTTCGGCACAATATTTTCTAGCACTTTCACATAAATCCTAAATTCACGTGCTTAATGAAGTTGCAAAATCCTAGGGAACTTGTTTGATTGGGCATGAAATTTAAGAAAAAATGAAGTTTTTTTTTTAATTTGTGGTCCTAAACAAGTCAAGAAGAGATCCAGAGTATTTGTGTGGTTATAAAAGCTTGTAATTAAGCTAGAATTGGAAGTTTAAGCTAAATTGTCATTAGGACGTCATTCTGTTTGGAACAGACCAAAAAAGAAATATATTCACATAAACTGGAACAGAGGAAGTAATTGCACAAATTGAAATTAGAGGACATTAAATTCCTGAAATAATAAAGTTGGTTAGATATATATTATAACTAATAATTTAAATTAAATTTATGTTATTAGACCACAAACAATTGAATTAAACAAAAATTGCCTAATCCTTTGTTAATGTAGACGGAATTGCAATGAAGTCGCAATACACCATTACACCACCTCGCAACGCTGTATCCTTAAGGACTAGCAAAATAATTATCATCTTTTTCAAATTACCATTTTACCGAAATATAAATAAGAAATACCCACATACAAGAGGTGAAATAACTAGTAGCGTAAGTATCATCAATTATTTTTAGGATTTTTTTCACTCATTCATAAGAAGATAATTAATTGTCCATCAAAGTCAAAATTCCAATATTTAAGTGATAATTTCAGCTGCTGCCAACTACCAATTCTACAAGCCTACTATTGTTGAAGCCACCAACCCATTCTAGAAGCCACCATTGTTGAATAAAGAATTCAACCACCAACCACCTTCTTTAAGGCATAAATAGAGTCTTATGTTTTACACAGAAAATGTTGGGATATATACTATTAACCATGAGTTTGGTTTAGATATAGTATTTATTATGAAATAATTGTTTATTCAGTTTTAATAAAGTTTTAAATAGATCATATAATAGTCTGTGTCCTTTGCTTATATAGTAGATGATTTAGTGTATAGAGTTTAGCTTATACACGGAAGATTAAATCATCGGTTCTTATAAGTATAAAGTTTGAGTTCACAATCTAATGATGGAATTGGACAAACCATCAGGAATGATTGTAGCACAAGATTAAATATAATTAATCTTGATTATGGGAATGGTTTAATTCCAACTTCTTGTGCTAGTACATTTTGTATGTATTGAACGGACCATGTAGAGATAAGTATTTTATACTGACTTAATAAAATAAACTCTCTAGCCATTAAATGTACTTATACTCTTAATCTTGATATAATTATTATTAGCTGTGTATATTATTATTGTTTTGATTTATTAAAAGGCGAGATTCTTTCGTGGGTCAATATGCCTGGTAAATTGGATAATAATAATATACATTGGCGAAGTAATAGTTAGTTGATGGAATTCATGTCTCGGTTTAGAGATTGATGATATACCTTTATGAAAGCTTATAAGTTTTCATGTGTAAACCCGGCCGGTGAATTTTGTATCCGACACATGAAATAAGTTAAGCGAAAGTCTAAAGGAAATAATCAATAAATTAAATCGTCAGTAATTTAATTTAATTGATTCGTATCTGAATCTTAACATGAGGAGTTAAATAAGATTTAATGGATGAATTTCGAAATTGAATAAGAAGTGTAATTACGAATTTTTAGTGGAATAATTCGTAATTAATTATGGTGGATATTAATTTCGAAAATTACAAATTAATTCCATAATTAGAAGCCTTGTTAATTAAATTCTGTGGTCCCTACTGTGCCTAAATAATAGGAAATAAAGGAATCCTTTTTCTGGTGGAAAAGAAAACCTAACAGGTTTTGGAAAAGGGTCTTAACCTTTAAAACTTGTGCTATAAATACATAAAGTTTTCCACCTAGAGGGATGAGTACATGGTGGCTGAAATTTTCAGCCAAGTTTTCCTAGAAATTTCGCCCACACGAAATTGCTATTTTCGGGTATTATTTGGGTAACACAGTAGAAGACCGTGGAACGTTCGAGGATCACGATTGTGCGGGTGATGGAGATTCCATTAAGAAGTTATGGAACTGAAGGCTCACGTGGTAGAAGAGATATGTTCACGCTTCAAGAGGTAACCCGTGAAATCCCGTTTATGCTAGTTGTCTAAATTACATGTGATTTTGATACTGGGATTGCTTCCGCTGCATATAATAATCCATCAGAAAATACAATCCAGAGAGATTAAAATACAATCCAGGAAGAGATTGTGAGAACAAAAAGATAGTTTGGTAAGGTTTTTTTATAGAGAGAAATTCTTGGTGTAAATTCTCTGTAATTCTATTCTTGTGAAATAGAGTTGTTTTTCCTCCCAAATAATCTTCATATTGATCCGAGAATCGCAACAAGTGGTATCAGAGCTTTTGATTCTGTGTTCATCAAGAAATATCGGAACATTGAAAATTTCAACCCGGATTTACGTTTTTCGAAAACGTGATCTTCGGTGTGTTTTGATCATTTCATTAGATTCCTTGCGTCGATACGAATTCAACGCAATTTTCCGGAGGCAAAACAAAGTTAAAACGAAGAAGTTATGACAATTTAAATTTTACTATTTTTTTTTCTTCTGTCCAAGGAAGAAGATGATGAATAGTAATTGCCCAGTCAGCACCACGTCATCATCCAGTCAGCATCTAGTGAAATAACCCCTGAAGTTACTAAAATTATAAATCTGCCCCACAAGTTCAGTATATTTTCGATTTAACCTCCAAAAGTTTGGTGTAAATTTTGAAAATTTTCTGGAGGCACTATTTTGACACAAGAAGAGTCAATCCTACCAATTTTCACCATTCCTGACGCGTTGGTGCGGTCCGTTTGGTGAGATTCTGCTCCAAAATTTTGACGAAGTCATTTTAAAGATATAATGGAAGAGTCATCATCATCTGGAGCTATGATAAAGCTTACTGCCACAAATTACACATTGTGGAGACCTCGGATGGAAGATCTCCTCAGTTGTAAAGATTTGTTTGATCCCATAGAAGCAAAGGGTAAGAACCCCGATTCCACCAAAGAAGCAGAGTGGAAGAAATTAAACAGAAAAACTATCGGTCAAATTCGACAATGGATTGACGATAACGTTTTTCATCATGTTGCACAAGAGACAGACGCGTATGCCCTCTGGGTGAAGTTAGAAGGGATGTATCAAGCCAAGACCGCAAGGAACAAAGCCTTGTTGATGAGGCGTTTGGTAAATTTGAAGTTAAAGCACGGAACTTCAGTTGCCGAGCATACCAGTGAGTTTCAGAGCTTGATAAATCAATTATCGTCTGTTGACATGCCGCTCGGGGATGAGATGCAAGCCCTACTACTTCTTAGTTCTCTTCCTGATAGCTGGGAGACGCTGGTAGTCTCTCTTAGTAATTCAGCTCCTAGTGGAAATCTGACCATGTCTATGGTTAAAGATGCCTTATTTAATGAAGAAGCCAGAAGAAAGGACATCGATCATGGTGAGTCACATGACCTTATTACAGAAAGAAGGAGACAACAAGAAAGAAGTCAAGATAAGAGGAGAGGCAGAAGCAAGAGTAGAGGAAATCCATAGATGGTAGGAATTCATCTTATGTGTGCTACCACTGTGGAATAAAGGTCCATTTAAAGAAGAACTGCAGAAAATTGCATAAGGAGAAGGAGCAGTTGAAGCAGAAGGATGGAGATGCATTAGTCACTACCCACGGAGAGGTAGCCATTTGTTCCATCCAAGAAGAGACATGCCTTCACGTCTCAAGTCAAGAAGAAAATGAATGGGTGGTAGATACTGCAGCATCATACCACGCCACATCCCGAAAAGATTTCTTCACAACATACAAAGCAGGAGACTTTGGAGTAGTGAAGATGGGGAACACTTCTTCCTGTGAGATAGTTGGAATTGGTGATATCAAAATACAAACAAATATCGGGAGTACAATGATATTGAAGGATGTCCGTCATGTGCCAGATCTTCGTCTAAACCTAATATCAGGTATAACTCTTGAAAAACAGGGCTATGAAAGTTATTTCGGAAAAGGCACATGAAAATTGCTGAAAGGAGTTATGATTCTCGCTCGAGGTCATATTTGTGGCAACTTATATAAAACTCATGTGAAGGTATGTTCAGACAGCCTCAATGTTATGGAAAAAGAGGCGTCTCAAAACCTGTGGCACCAGAGACTCGGTCACATGAGTGAAAAAGGGAATATCAATTCTAACGAAAAAGCAGCTTATCAGAATGGATATGAATGCTGCTTTAGACCCTTGTAATCATTGCTTATTCGGAAAGCAACATAAAGTCTCTTTTACATTTTCTTCAACCAGAAAATCAGAGTTACTCAGTTTGATACACTCTGATATTTGTGGTCCCATGGAGGAGAAATCACTTGGCGGCAATAGGTATTTTCTGACTTTCATTGATGATGCTTCTCGAAAGGTGTGGGTGTACTTCTTAAAGACAAAGGACCAGGCTTTTGATTATTTCAAGATATTTCATGCCATGGTAGAGCGTGAAACGGGAAAGAAATTAAAATGCCTTCGCTCAGATAATGGAGGTGAGTATACTTCCAAGGAGTTCGATTCCTATTGCAAGAGACAAGGGATTCGACATGAAAAGACGGTCCCACGCACCTCACAACACAATGGAGTAGCCGAGAGAATGAACCGGGCAATTATGGAAAGAGTCAGAAGTATGATCAGTATGGCAAAGCTGCCTAAGCCATTCCGGGGAGAAGCTGTTCGCGCTGCCTGCTACCTAATCAACCGGTCACCATCAGCCCCGTTGAATTTTGAGGTTCCAGAGAAAATATGGTTTGGTAAGAATCCCTCATATTCTCACTTAAGGGTATTCGGTTGTTTAACACATGCACATGTATCCAAGGAGCTCAGGAAGAAGCTTGATGGTAGAACTATACCATGTATCTTCATAGGCTATGGAGATGAAGAATTTGGGTATAGATTATGGGATCCAATACATAAGACGGTGATCAGAAGTAGGGATGTTGTATTCCACGAAAACCAGACAATTGAAGACATTGAAAAGCCCACAATGTCTTATGAAAGAGGTTCCAATGCCCAAAAGTTGGTCCAGATCCACTACCATTGCAGTTTGATACAAATAACATGGGGTAGCATGAAGCAGTACCAGAAGCAGAATAGGAGGATGTTTGGTAGGGGGAGGCACAAACCCCTCAGGAAACTACAGAACCATCACAGGGGAACGATGACGGTACACCTCCTGAAGCTAATAATCAACAACCTCGTCGATCTGAACGAGGTCAGATTCCATCAACTCGATACCCAGAAACCGAGTATATTCTACTTTCTGAAGATGGAGAACCAGAGAGTTTCCATGAAGCTATATCTCATAAGGATAAAGAAAAATGGCTGCAAGCAATGACCGAAGAGATGAACTCTTTACAGAAAAACAACACTTATGAGATTGTGAAACTTCCACAAGGAAAGAAGGTACTGAAGAGTAAATGGGTATTCAAGCTCAAGAAAGATGGCAGAGGAAAGGTGGTGAAGCACAAAGCCCGGTTAGTAGTCAAAGGATTCCTACAGAAAAAGGGAATTGACTTTGATGAAATATTTTCACCAGTTGTAAAATTGACTTCAATCCGCATCATCCTTGGATTGGTAGCCAGTTTGAATTTGGAGCTTGAACAAATGGATGTCAAGACAACATTTCTTCATGGTGATCTAAATGAAGAAATCTATATGGAGAAGCCGGAAGGTTTTGAGGTTTCAGGAAAAGAAAATCTCGTCTATAAGCATACGAAAAGTTTATATGGCCTAAAGCAAGCACCGAGGCAGTGGTACAAAAAGTTTGACTCATTTATGGTAAGTCAAGGATATAAAAGGACTGTTGCAGATCAGTGTGTTTACATTCAGAGATTTTCGGATGGCAATTTTGTTGTACTTCTACTTTATGTAGACGACATGTTGATCGTCGGACAAGATGCAACAAAAATTAGACAGTTGAAGAAAGAACTCTCTAAGTCCTTTGAAATGAAAGACTTAGGTCCAACTCAACATATTTTGGGATTGCAGATAACTCGAGATAGGAGAAATAAGAAGTTATGGCTATCTCAAGAAAATTATATTGAACGGGTGATCAAACGGTTCAATATGAGTAATGCCAAACCGGTAGGTGCCCCTTTGGCAAATCACTTCAAGTTGAGCAAGAGTTTGTACCCCTCATCCAAGAAAGAGATTGAGGAGATGTCTACAATTCCATATTCTTCAGCAGTTGGAAGTCTGATGTATGCCATGGTTTGCACGAGGCCAGATATCGCACATGCGGTAGGTGTGGTAAGTCGTTTTCTTTCTAACCCTGGAAAGAAACATTGAGAGACAGTTAAGTGGATTCTCAGGTATCTTAAAGGTACTTCAAAATCAAGTCTGTGCTTTGGGGGAGTTGATCCAGTCTTGGAAGGCTATACAGATTCAGATAAGGCCGGAGATCCTGATAGAAGAAAATCAACCTCAGGATATGTTTATACTTTTGCAGGGGGAGCTGTGTCATGGCAGTCAAGATTGCATAAGTGTGTTGCACTATCCACAACTGAAGCAGAATATATTTTTGTAGCCGAAGCTGGAAAAGAAATGTTGTGGCTAAAATGGTTTCTCCAAGAACTAGGGATAAATCAAACAGAGTCTAAGATACATAATGATAGTCAAAGTGCAATTGATTTAAACAAAAACTCAATGTATCATTCTCGGACAAAGCACATCGACATTCGCTATCACTGGATACGCGAGGTGATGGATCAACAACTGTTGAAACTAGTGAAGATCCATACGAAGGAGAATCCAGCAGACATGTTAACAAAGGTGGTCACTCAATAAAAGTTAGAGCTGTGCAGAGACATAGTTGGAATAACTTTCAAATAGTAGCTGTGTTGGAATGCAGCTGAAGGGGGAGAATTGATAATTTCAGCTGCTGCCAACTTACCAATTCTAGAAGCCCACCATTGTTGAAGCCACCAACCCATTCTAGAAGCCACCATTGTTGAAGCCTCCATTGTTGAATGAAGAATTCAACCACCAACCACCTTCTTTAAGGCTATAAATAGAGCCTTATGTTTTACACAGAAAATACAATCCAGAGAGATTAAAATACAATCCAGGAAGAGATTGTGAGAACAAAAAGATAGTTTGGTAAGGTTTTTTTGTAGAGATAAATTCTTGGTGTAAATTCTCTGTAATTCTATTCTTGTGAAATAGAGTTGTTTTTCCTCCCAAATAATCTTCATATTGATCCGAGAATCGCAACAAGTGGTATCATAGCTTTTGATTCTGTGTTCATCAAGAAATATCGGAACACTGAAAATTTCAACCCGGATTTACGTTTTTCGAAAACGTGATCTTCGGTGTGTTTTGATCATTTCATTAGATTCCTTGCGTCGATACAAATTCAACGCAATTTTCCAGAGGCAAAACAAAGTTAAAACGAAGAAGTTATGACAATTTAAATTTTACTATTTTTTTTTCTTCTGTCCAAGGAAGAAGATGATGAATAGTAATTGCCCAGTCAGCGCCACGTCATCATCCAGTCAGCATCTAGTGAAATAACCCCTGAAGTTACTAAAATTATAAATCTGCCCCACAAGTTCAGTATATTTTCGATTTAACCCCCAAAAGTTTGGTGTAAATTTTGAAAATTTTCTGGAGGCCCTATTTTGACCCAAGAAGAGTCAATCCTACCAATTTTCACCATTTCGGACGCGTTGGTGAGGTCCGTTTGGTGAGATTCTGCTCCAAAATTTTGACCAAGTCATTTTAAAGATATAATGGAAGAGTCATCATCATCTGGAGCTATGATAAAGCTTACTGCCACAAATTACACATTGTGGAGACCTCGGATGGAAGATCTCCTCAGTTGTAAAGATTTGTTTGATCCCATAGAAGCAAAGGGTAAGAACCCCGATTCCACCAAAGAAGCAGAGTGGAAGAAATTAAACAAAAAAACTATCGGTCAAATTCGACAATGGATTGACGATAACGTTTTTCATCATGTTGCACAAGAGACAGACGCGTATGCCCTCTGGGTGAAGTTAGAAGGGATGTATCAAGCCAAGACCGCAAGGAACAAAGCCTTGTTGATGAGGCGTTTGGTAAATTTGAAGTTAAAGCACGGAACTTCAGTTGCCGAGCATACTAGTGAGTTTCAGAGCTTGATAAATCAATTATCGTCTGTTGACATGCCGCTCGGGGATGAGATGCAAGCCCTACTACTTCTTAGTTCTCTTCCTGATAGCTGGGAGACGCTGGTAGTCTCTCTTAGTAATTCAGCTCCTAGTGGAAATTTGACCATGTCTATGGTTAAAGATGCCTTATTTAATGAAGAAGCCAGAAGAAAGGACATCGATCATGGTTAGTCGCATGCCCTTATTACAGAAAGAGGGAGACAACAAGAAAGAAGTCAAGATAAGAGGAGAGGCAGAAGCAAGAGTAGAGGAAATCCACAGATGGTAGGAAGTCATCTTATGCGTGCTACCACTGTGGAATAAAGGGCCATTTAAAGAAGAACTGCAGAAAATTGCATATGGAGAAGGAGCAGTTGAAGCAGAAGGATGGAGATGCATTAGTCACTACCCACGGAGAGGTAGCCATTTGTTCCATCCAAGAAGAGACATGCCTTCACGTCTCAAGTCAAGAAGAAAATGAATGGGTGGTAAATACTGCAACATCATACCACGCCACATCCCGAAAAGATTTCTTCACAACATACAAAGCAGGAGACTTTGGAGTAGTGAAGATGGGGAACACTTCTTCCTGTGAGATAGTTGGAATTGGTGATATCAAAATACAAACAAATATCAGGAGTACAATGATATTGAAGGATGTCCGTCATGTGCCAGATCTTCGTCTAAACCTAATATCAGGTATAGCTCTTGACAAACAGGGCTATGAAAGTTATTTCGGAAAAGGCACATGAAAAATGCTGAAAGGAGTTATGATTCTCGCTCAAGGTCATATTTGTGGCAACTTATATAAAACTCATGTGAAGGTATATTCAGACAGCCTCAATGTTATGGAAAAAGAGGCGTCTCAAAACCTGTGGCACTAGAGACTCGGTCACATGAGTGAAAAGGGGATATCAATTCTAACGAAAAAGCAGCTTATCAGAATGGATAAGAATGCTGCTTTAGACCCTTGTAATCATTGCTTATTCGGAAAGCAACATAAAGTCTCTTTTACATTTTCTTCAACCAGAAAATCAGAGTTACTCAGTCTGGTACACTCTGATATTTGTGGTCCCATGGAGGAGAAATCACTTGGCGGTAATAGGTATTTTCTGACTTTCATTGATGATGCTTCTCGAAAGGTGTGGGTGTACTTCTTAAAGACAAAGGACCAGACTTTTGATTATTTCAAGATATTTCATGCTATGGTAGAGCGTGAAACGGGAAAGAAATTAAAATGCCTTCGCTCAGATAATGGAGGCGAGTATACTTCCAAGGAGTTCGATTCCTATTGCAAGAGACAAGGGATTCGACATGAAAAGACGGTCCCATGCACCCCACAACATAATGGAGTAGCCGAGAGAATGAACCGGACAATTATGGAAAGAGTTAGAAGTATGATCAGTATGGCAAAGCTGCCTAAGCCATTATGGGGAGAAGCAGTTCGCGCCGCCTACTACCTAATCAACCGGTCACCATCAGCCCCGTTGAATTTTGAGGTTCCAGAGAAAATATGGTCTGGTAAGAATCCCTCATATTCTCACTTAAGGGTATTCAGTTGTTTAGCACATGCACATGTATCCAAGGAGCTCAGGAAGAAGCTTGATGGTAGAACTATACCATGTATCTTCATAGGCTATGGAAATGAAGAATTTGGGTATAGATTATGGGATCCAATACAAAAGACGGTGATCAAAAGTAGGGATGTTGTATTCCACGAAAACCAGACAATTGAAGACATTGAAAACCCCACAATGTCTTATGAAAGAGGTTCCAGTGCCCAAAAGTTGGTCCAGATCCACTACCATTGCAGTTTGACACAAATAACATGGGGGAGCATGAAGCAGTACCAGAAGCAGAATAGGAGGATGTTTGGCAGGGGGAGGCATAAACCCCTCAGGAAACTACAGAACCATCACAGGGGAACGATGACGGTACACCTCCTGAAGCTAATAATCAACAACCTCGTCGATCTGAACGAGGTCAGATTCCATCAACTCGATACCTAGAAACCGAGTATATTCTACTTTCTGAAGATGGAGAACCAGAGAGTTTCCATGAAACTATATCTCATAAGGATAAAGAAAAATAGCTGCAAGCAATGACCGAAGAGATGAACTCTTTACAGAAAAACAACACTTATGAGATTGTGAAACTTCCACAAGGAAAGAAGGTACTGAAGAGTAAATGGGTATTGAAGCTCAAGAAAGATGGTAGAGGAAAGGTGGTGAAGCACAAAGCCCGGTTAGTAGTCAAAGGATTCCTACAGAAAAAGGGAATTTATTTTGATGAAATATTTTCACCAGTTGTAAAATTGACTTCAATCCGCATCATCCTTGGATTAGTAGCCAGTTTGAATTTGGAGCTTGAATAAATGGATGTCAAGACAACATTTCTTCATGGTGATCTAAATGAAGAAATCTATATGGAGAAGCCGGAAGGTTTTGAGGTTTCAGGAAAAGAAATTCTCGTCTATAAGCTTACAAAAAGTTTATATGGCCTAAAGCAAGCACCGAGGTAGTGGTACAAAAAGTTTGACTCATTTATGGTAAGTCAAGGATATAAAAGGACTATTGCAGATCAGTGTGTTTACATTCAGAGATTTTCGGATGGCAATTTTGTTGTACTTCTACTTTATGTAGATGACATGTTGATCGTCGGACAAGATGCAAAAAAAATTAGACAGTTGAAGAAAGAACTCTCTAAGTCCTTTGAAATGAAAGACTTAGGTCCAGCTCAGCATATTTTGGGATTGCAGATAACTCGAGATAGGAGAAACAAGAAGTTATGGCTATCTCAAGAAAATTATATTGAACGGGTGATCAAACGGTTCAATATGAGTAATGCCAAACCGGTAGGTGCCCCTTTGGCAAATCACTTCAAGTTGAGCAAGAGTTTGTACCCCTCATCCAAGAAAGAGATTGAGGAGATGTCTACAATTCCATATTCTTCAGCAGTTGGAAGTCTGATGTATGCCATGGTTTGCACGAGGCCAGATATCGCACATGCGGTAGGTGTGGTAAGTCGTTTTCTTTCTAACCCTGGAAAGAAACATTGAGAGACAGTTAAGTGGATTTTCAGGTATCTTAAAGGTACTTCAAAATCAAGTCTGTGCTTTGGGGGAGCTGATCCAGTCTTGGAAGGCTATACAGATTCAGATATGGCCGGAGATCCTGATAGAAGAAAATCAACCTCAGGATATGTTTATACTTTTGCAGGGGGAGCTGTGTCATGGCAGTCAAGATTGCAGAAGTGTGTTGCACTATCCACAATTGAAGCAGAATATATTTCTGTAGCGGAAGCTGGAAAAGAAATGTTGTGGCTAAAACGGTTTCTCCAAGAACTAGGGATAAATCAAACAGAGTATAAGATACATTATGATAGTCAAAGTGCAATTGATTTAAGCAAAAACTCAATGTATCATTCTCGGACAAAGCATATCGACATTCGCTATCACTGGATATGTGAGGTGATGGATCAACAACTGTTGAAACTAGTGAAGATCCATACGAAGGAGAATCCAGCAGACATGTTAACAAAGGTGGTCACTCAATAAAAGTTAGAGCTGTGCAGAGACATAGTTGGAATAACTTTCAAATAGTAGCTGTGTTGGAATGCAACTGAAGGGGGAGAATTGATAATTTCAGCTGCTGCCAACTTACCAATTCTAGAAGCCCACCATTGTTGAAGCCACCAACCCATTCTAGAAGCCACCATTGTTGAAGCCTCCATTGTTGAATGAAGAATTCAACCACCAACCACTTTTTTTAAGGCTATAAATAGAGCCTTATGTTTTACACAAAAAATACAATCCAGAGAGATTAAAA
Organism: Nicotiana tabacum; assembly: GCF_000715075.1. NCBI lineage: Eukaryota > Viridiplantae > Streptophyta > Magnoliopsida > Solanales > Solanaceae > Nicotiana > Nicotiana tabacum. The sequence continues at coordinate 155,551,239 of NC_134090.1, read as the reverse complement.
TACAATCCAGGAAGAGATTGTGAAAACAAAAAAAGAGTTTGGTGAGGTTTTTTGTAGAGAGAAATTCTTGGTGTAAATTCTCTGTAATTCTATTCTTGTGAAATAGAGTTGTTTTTCCTCCCAAATAATCTTCATATTGATCCGAGAATCACAACATTAAGGATGTGGTCTCCTTTATTTTGTGGATCTTAATTAATGGATGAGACAAGTGAGGCTTGCTCAGTTGGTAAGCACCTCCACCTATGACCGTTAGGTCCTGGGTTTGAGTCACGCTGGAGGAGAAGTATGGAAACACTATAAATCCTCCTAATTTAGGAGGGGTTAAAAAAAAAATTAATGGATGATGATGTTAAGGAACACATCATGTTTAAATGATTTGTATATTTCATTCTTATAAGGCAAAATACATAAGTCGCCACCCGAATTATGACCCAAATCCATGTTACACACTTTGTAGGAACGAATATTATTTTACACACTCAATCTTTCTAAAGTGTGTCTAATACACACTACTTTGTCCACGTGGATAATGCGTCTTTTCCCAACAAATGAGTCGCGTGAACAGAAGAATTTTGTGTCAGATGTCAATTTTTTTTAATTTTTTAAAATTTTAAATTGAGTCATCTTCTTCCTTTTTTAAAATTCTGCCATAGCTACTCCTCGAGCTCCACCACCCGATCTCCTTCTTCTCAAATAGATATACCACAATTTCTCATATCTCTTCTCGTTACATAGAAGCTTAACTTGAGCTTTACCCATGGCGAAGTCAAATTTTCCGAAATTTTTTCCAACCATTAAAGCTTAGATCAAGCTTTTGCACATTCTTTTATTTTATTAATGGCTGATTTTTTAAATAGCTGACTTGCCGCAATGGCAGTTAATGGCGATCGAACTTTTACAGAAATGAAATAGAAAATGAGTTGGATCTGGGCTCAAAATTTTGATTCAATTTCAGCGAAAAAGATAGAGTTTTGGGTGTGTTTTCAGGTAAATTTTTTAGTTAATGGTGACTTTGTTATTAAGTAAAAGGTAGATGAAGAATCTATGGTGTTTGATGGTGAGAGAGGAGGAAGACGACCATAGTAGTTTAGATGAGGAAGATGACGGGTATAATTGTAATTTTAATTGTTTAGTTTTTAAATGACACTTGTCACTATTTGATTGGTGCGTGATATTACACATATTATGTAAAACTGGTTAAGAAAAAAATGGTATGTCTTAGATACACCTTGGAATGGTTGGGTGTGTAAAGTAATATTCGTTCCCAAAAGTATATAACAGGGATTTGAGTCATAGTTCGGGTGGCAACTTATGTATTTTGCCTATAAAGCTATAAGAATGTTTTTATATCATATTGAATACAAGTCTTTGTTATAGTTCTTGTTTGTTTGATGGGAAAAGATAAATAATTGTGTTGGATCCTGCTTAAGAAATTGAATAAAGAACTACTTGTCGTCATAGAAGTGACATTACCGTGGCAAATTGACAAAATTAAATAACTTTTAAAAAAAAAAATAAAAAACATACTAATATAAAGTGGTAACTCACGAACTAACTCGCGACCTACTTAGGGTTGAGTTGGGCTAGCATTTTGCAAGCTCTCCCAATTGCGGACTAAGAGGGTATTTGGCTAAGCTTATAGTCAGGCGGACTTATAAGTATTTTTGGTTTATTTACGCGTTTAATAAGTATCCAAAGTGCTTATAAATCAAGTGTTTATAAGTTAAAATCAGCCATAAGTCATAAGTTGATCACCCCCAACTTATGGCTTTTCGGCTTATAAACACTTTTAGTTTGAACCAATGCTTTTACTAGTTTATCCTTAATAATATTTTTTAGTTCAGAAAATACTTTTCCTAAAATAAATTTCTTAACTTTCTCTTCGTTCCACATTCGTTGTTCATTTTTTTCTTTACAAAGAAACTTTTTAATTTATACTCATCTTTTATTAAAATTTAAGGGTATTTTAGCCATTTTAATAAAATAACAGTTTATCAGCACTTTTCTGCCAAACACATCAACTATATATTATCAGTTTCGGCGCGTCAATTCAAACACGTGAATGCTTAATTAAAAAATCAGTTTCAGCACTTAAAAATATTTTTCAGCATTTTAAGCTTATCAGTAAATTTAGCTAATACGAACGGGATCTAACTCACGACCATCCATTTTGAGGTCTAGTTGTATACTTCATCCGTTAGAATTCTAAAACCTGCTAGCCCGTTTTAACACCTCTAGTTAGAAATAGAAAACATTCAATCATATCATTCTGAGAATTCAATGTGGATTCTAGCGATCATTCAAAGAGCAAAAGAAGGCATGGAAGACAACACAAATGAACTTCCTTATACCTTTATATCTCTCATGCACACACCGAACAACCACAAAGTAGAGGACAAAAACACAACAAACAAATAAATGAACAAAAACTAACACGTACTCAAAGTGCATATATATAAACACTTAGATAAAAGGTTTAAAACGTGTCACCTTAGTTAGTTGATTGATAACCTCTTCACGAAGATTAACATCATGTAGTAATAACACCAACTGTTTTGGGGTGGCAGAAGCCAAATCAAGACCCTCATTTTTCTGTGAAGAAGAAGAAGAAGAAATGTTGTTGCTAGGAGGCAACGTTGGCGATGATGTTAATGTAGTTTCCATAAACAGTGATACTGGTAGATTCTCCATTTAATTAAAACAAAACTTTTGCTTTTGAAAACCTTCCAAATGAGAAAGAAGAAACCAAATGAGGGATCTGAATTTTCTCTAAGTGAAAGGAAAAATGTTGTTTAGTGTTTGCCTTTGAAAGAAAATGAAGTAGCAGAAAATGGACAAAGTTAGCTGTATTTATAGGGATGGAGTAGGTGATGTGGTGGGGTGGGGTGGGTGGTTTTGAATAATTTTTTTGGTCATGCAGATTCTTGTAATTGGAGGAAAAAGTCTAGATTTAGTTAGTAGTTAATTACTATTCAATTACTTCCACTTTAAATGTTATGACTCTTTTTATTTTAAATAATTTCAAATGTTTGATACTCCTTTCTTTTAAGTAAGGAATTTTAAATTTTGTATACAAAAAAGTAAAGGATACATATTTACATAATCAAGTAGGTGTAACTTTTAAAAGCCAACTAGATGTTGTTTATAGTAAAATATTACTAGTATCTTTAAATTAGTAACTTTAAAAAATTGAAAATGAAAATAATAGTAATAACGGGTTATACCTTATTGTGATTGTTTCTTGCTCATACTATTTAACTTTCTAAGCACTAGTTTAATTTTTACCACTACCCCTATATAACACTTAATGTTAATAAATTGTGTTCGAAAATAAATTCTGTAAAAAAATAAAACAAAAATAGAAGTAGGAGAATTAAATTGTTCTAAGTCAACAAAAAATTGTATCTTTCTTAATGAATTTAATCCCCTCACAGTTGCCTAGGGTTATTGGATTTCTTCCCAAGATAGAATGGAAGTATGAAACAACTATTCTGTAATACCGACAATGAAAATTACAGAACTTTAGCGAACTCAACAAGCGGTTGCAAATCATACTGAACAATTACGTTTTTTGCTTTGAAAAACTATGCAATATACAGAAAAAAAGAGGGGAGAGTTCTTTTAGATTAGAAATTACTGTTGAAAATAAAAAATTTAAATCGAAAATTTTAATATTAATTTTGCTTTTGGAAAAGGAAATTAAACCGCGAATTATACTATATTAATCAATGACGAGCAAGCGATGCTCGAAAACGACAGCGCGAGACACCACTTCTTCTCTAACTCTTTTAAGAGATAGAAGATGTGCTTTTCTATAAAAGCACAAGGATTTTCTTTTTATTTTCCGATGAGGGATAAAGTGCCCTAGTAAAAGGAACATTTCTGTTTACCCGTAAAACGGTACAGTTGAATTTATATATAATTTATAGACAATTGAATCGATTTGATACCAAAATGGCAAATAAATTAAACAAGAATGTACTTATCGTTGAAATCGAGATAAGACATCAGAAATTTTGGTTCGGGAGCAGAGCTTCCGGTGGAAGTAGTAACAATATTAATAAGCAAGAACATAAAATATTATTGAACTTTGAATATTGCATATTATGAGCTTGTAAAAAAATTCCTTCCCCTTACAATGGTTGTTGAGCTCACTATTTATAGTTGTTCCAAGGGAACAAGGTCCTAGGATCAAGCCCCTCTTAAATGACAATTATGGAGGCCATTGAAGAATGTGTAATGGTAGGCAATGAATGTCATATTCTCTGTAACGGACTACACACTTAATGCTGTAGAATATTCTTCATTAAATGCTACCGGGTGATATGCATTTATTTTGTCTTTATGTGCATCATTCCCTTCAGGAACAAACATGATTATTGCCTTCGAACCTGATTGCCATTTGCCTCATTTTCCATCTGCCTTCGGCTCCACGTGTCACTTTATTATGTGAGCATTTAATATGAACATACTTTACCCTATACAGATAGTCCCCTTGCTTTTCGGTGGCACATCCTTGTGTTACCAGGAAGTTTGTGAAGATACCTTTCTTGGAGGGAAATTCTCGGATCCCATCTGAAAAGTTTTCGACAGTTGATCAGACGCACGTCTCTCCGCATTTAATGCCCCGAACACGCGTCATCCCATGATTCAACAAAACGTTTCCCGGTTCTCGAGGTAATTATGACCATGATTTTAGTTGCCTATTCCTTTGGTTATACGCATCTATCTTCTCTTTTTACACTTCATAATTTTCTAAACTATCTCAAACTCTTTTTACTCAACTCACACTTGTTTTCAACTTCATTTAATCTTCTTCTTCGGAGGAAAACCCCTTACTTCCTTTTGATAATAATGGCCTCCTTTTCTTGAAATTCCAGTGCTTCAAAGAACAAAGAAAACACTGATGATGCTTCTCCTCCTATGGTGAGCACCATTATCCAGAAGGCTTACTACAACTAAAGACTTCGAAGAGAAGTACCCTTCTGCTAACCCTCGCACATGGGTTGTTAGTTTATACTTTTCTTCCATCCATCCTTCTAGCATCCCTGATGTGAAGGAAGACTGTGGTTGTCAAGATTTGAATATCATTGCTCCTGACCTAGCAGAGCCAGTAACCTTCTCCAAGAATGGTTTTACGTATGTTTATATGTACCCCTTCACTTTGGGCCCATTCTCATTGATCGGAGGGCTTGACTTTGTTATCTTGCAGTTTTACATCCGTTACCAAGTCTGCTTGGCATAAGTGAGCTCTTCTGTGTAGCAGACGATCGCTTGTCTTCGACATCTATGCTAGGAGACGGGAGAAGAGCTATCCCTGGTTCAACTGGTAAACTTTTATTCTACCAAGAATTTTCGTTGGGGAATGATAAACTTCAACAAACGTGGTCACCATGCTTCACTAACCAGCATAGACAATGACAACGACCATGGATGGATGGATCGGTTCGTTGTAGTCACCACCAGTGATATCATCCCGGCCACAAATCCATTCTTTCCTGAATCATGGAACCGTACTCGTAAGTTCATCGTCTGTCTTTCCTTCTAGTTAAAGATTGTCCTGTGATATTATTTATTCTTCTTCTTTCACTATTTCAGCAACTCGATGGATACCACCAAGGGTTGAAGGTTCAGACCAGTGGGTTCAGAAAATTTTGGATGTCACTACGCCTGATACCCGAAAGTGGAAATAACTGGCCCTTAAATACGGGTGGAAGGCCAAAAATCATGGTAGGTTGAACTTATCATATAGGAAAATTGGTTAATTTCTTTTCCTGTTGAATTCAGGTCTTCCGCTGGTCTCTATTACCGTCCCCGAGGAGGACGTCTTGGCTGATCCTACTGACTCGGAGAGGTTGCTGCAAGAAGATTGCACCCGAACGGGTGTCATCGGACCTCGCTTCTAGTGCAAGTGCCCGACCGAAGAACAAGCAACAAAAAAGGAAGTGCCTCCACGGCCGAGGGAAAATATAAAAAGTCGAAGAGCACCGTTCTCGAACCATCTAGGGACATTGCGATGATGAACACCGTGCCCGATCCAGCCATATAAAATATGGTGATCCATGATGATGGATGAGCCAGTGATGAGGGGGCTTCTCTACATAGAAGACGACGACCTTCATCAGCTCAACATAATGCTCAATCTGTTGAGCTAGTTACGCCAACCGAGGATGACGTCCCGACTCTCTAGGGGGAATATGATGTAGTGGAAGATGCTCACTCTAGCTTCCGAGTCCCAGTCACTATTTCCGATACCGTGAGGCTGGGTACCAGGTATCTCCCATCTTCGGTTGATCAGGAACCAACAACTAGCACTGCTTTTGCCGCAGTTGCTTCTCAAGATAACGCCATCAACTTTATCTCCTTCTTCACCAACTTTGCCTTCGCCACCAGCAATTGCTACATCATCTCCACTGGCCGGAAGCATCCAAGAGGAGGATGTCCCTCTTCTCCGGTCCCCAGTTCATGGGAATTTGGGGCATAATTATTTTTCCGCCTTCAAAGATTCTCAGAGGAGGAGGAGTGTTTCCCTCTCGATTTCTACCTGATACCATTTGATATCCCCGCTAGTGGAACTTGCTAATTATCTGAAGCTTGTGGCTTCAGAAAAGGATATGAATAAAATACAATCTCTCTTGGGAGAGTGTATGGTGAACAATGCCATGCACAACGCAACGACGGTACAATCTTTGTTTCCTCTGTTGTTTCTTCTATCTTTGTTATGGCATGATTTTTAGTTTATACTTCTAATTTACATGCTAACTTCCTTGCTTCCGAGGTTGATCCTTGACAAGGAGAAACTCACCTCCGAGCGGGATTAATTGTTGGCCGAGCATGATCAAATTGCTGCTCACCTCCGTAATAGGAAGCACAAGTTGCTGAGGCTGTTGAGTTGGAGTCTCGATTGCAGCAAAGCAAGCAAGAGGGAACCTCGTCCAAGAACCCGCCCTATTAATATTACAATTTGAAGAAGCTAAGGCAAAATGGGTTGAGGTCCATAATGCCGTTCTTTCTACATCCGATCACGAGGCTACCTCTATTGAAAGATTGAATAATTTGGAGGCAACCTTAAACTCCAAAGTTGAAGAAGTTACTGCTGTTGAGGAGAAGTTTGCCCCGTTAGACGAGAGACATAAGAGAGACATAGAGCATAATACAATTTTTAACTCCACTATTTGTTACCTCGATGTCAGCCTTCAAGCCATAATCTGAGAGGAATAACCTTTCTACCAAGGTTGACTAGCTTAAGGAAGAGCTTCAGCGTCGAGTGGCTTCCCTTATTGTTGAAAATGGTAGTCTATGTATAGCATAAGGAAAAACACCTTGGAATAGGACAAAGCGGGTGCCATTGATTTTGATGCCAAGATCGCTACGGCCCGTGAGCTAGAGTCAACTCCCCTAAGGGGTCTCCTAGCCCAACATGATGTTAATGACTCTTCTGGTTTTGGTTCCGTGTTCTCGGGAATTAAAGAAGAACCTTAAGGGGATGATGGTGGAGGCCAAGATGGTGAGCCGGCGGCGGACCCGTCTACTTTTCCTGGGGGTGCATATGCTTCTCTTCCTCCGAATTTTGGAGATGCAGTAGCTTAGCCTTTTGCTTTCTTTTCACTTTTCTTTATTTTCCATACTTTGTACTCATGCTTCTTGGCATGTTTTCTATATATAAAAGTATTTCTCTTTGCGTTTAAGTATTGCACAAATTTTTCTCTTTGCGTACTTTTTGTTTAAGTATTGCGCAAGTTTTACTTTTTTACGTCGAGTTATGCGAGGCTTCAGGTGTATTTTTCCCCAACAACATTTAAATTCTGGGCATAAGTTCTTCCATAATCAACCCTTTACCGTGAGGGTTTCATAAGTGAGGGACCTCTTATGTTTAGGTGTTCTTGAAGAGGGTGTTTCCTGTTCAGTATGACACTAGCATTTGAAGTACTTATTTAACTTTCAAATGATAAAATTGATTCATTAATAGGACAAGAAAAAAGATGAAAATAAAAGGACTTTACTTTATTCCTTCCATTTCAAAAGTACATAAGCATTCGATGTGCTAAAATGAAATTGCCATTACTTATGGCTAACTTGTACAACTTGTTTCTACGGGGCTGGCCGCATAGTCCATGATCCCGATGATAAAACTTTGTTCTCGGATTTCATAGTCCCGGTCGATGTGGCAGTCATTGTTGTATTCTCATATCATTCCCCCCACTCCCTAGTGTTCGAGTGCGAAAAATGCGAATTTGAACACTGGAAGTCTTACTCCTTTAAAGATTCCACTAGTGAATGGTTGGATAATCTAGCTTGAAAGCAAGATTCACTTCCCCTTAGGAACTTTGCTATTAAACCAAAGATTATCTAGCAATCTCTCAATGGCTTGCACTCATGAACGACCGGGTAATCTTTAGCCCGATAGCAAACTTTACTTCCTGGTAGGAATTTTGCTATCGAGCAAAAGACTATCTAGCCGCATAGTGACTCGTTGTCTGCATGCCTTATCATTTAAAGGCCTTATTTCTACCGACGAAGCTTCCTTCGTAGTATGCTTTCCGTTGCAGCACATATTTTCAGTGTAGGTGATGCTCGTCAACAATAGTACCTTTTGATGTTGACGAGCGCAAATCATAACAAAAAATTTATGCTCGCTAGCCAAAGATAGTATAGATTAATTATCATCTCCACAGAGATTGAATTTACATAGTGTTCGAATAATCTGCAGTTGATTACTATCCAGAAAAATTAACACTTGATTTGGTGATTATTACTAATATTAACTACTAAAATTTAAGCAAATAACAATAGATCATAAAAAATAGCAGATGAGCTCGAAAAAATATCAATGAGGGAAATAAGGGTAATTGACTAGACAGGTGCAAAATAACCGACTCGAGATCCAATTCTTGAGTTAATTCACTCTATAATACGGTTGATTCTCACAAATTCAACCGATAATCAGATTACACTTGAATTTAATATTCCTCTTTTGATTAAACATTAGTTTCAGTAATTAATACAATTGAAGCACGGCAAACAATTGCAACAATAAAATAATGTTTATGATCTCAAGGGTTCGATTAATAATTCAAGAGGCTCTTTATTACCTATTTGAATCAGGAATTTAAACTAGAGCATAAGATGTGAAAAAATCCAATATAAAACTCCTCTTTTGATTAAACAAAATACTAAATAACTCAACAATACATATTAAAGCTCAATCAATCAATTCTAATAATTATCAAGAATCGAATCCCTAATAAAGTTATTGAAACACCATATCTATCAATACCCAAATAGAAATTACTCCATAAAAATGGAATAAGATATCTCAAATAAGTTTAAGAACAAAGAAAATATCAATTCTAATGATTTGATACAAACTCTCGTATTGCACCGATTGCAGGTTGAAATCTTGATGAATTCTTAAGTCTTATCGCCTTGGTTAGTTCTCTAATCATCTCTAGGTCAAAAGTGTTGTAAAATGGTGTTTTTGGTGTATTTAAGCCGTCCCCGAAACAAACCCAGACGAAACTATCCTTTTTTAGCCGAAATAGAAAATCGCTCTAACATTTTCGTACTATTGGGCCGCCCCATGCAGCACGCTTGTAGGGAATTCCAGAGCTTTTGGCAAAATCTTATCTGGCCAATTTTTATACAGCCGCATCGCGCGTCGCGGCGCCCCATGCAGTGTTGCTGTGCATTTTTCACAAAGTAAATTCGCTCATTCATTTTTTGACATCAAGACTTGGTCCTCGACCCCCAAACGTGATACATGTTCAGTTGCTTGGGCTTTTACTCAGACTTCAAAGCTCCAACTTGTTTGATTTAGCTCCTATTATCTTAATAGCTCGGGATTGTTTCCTTCATGGCATAAAATACATAATAAGTGCAATTCACTATCATTTCAGCTCAAACACACGTAAAATGCAGTAATTAGAGTGCAATACTATGGCTAAAATACGGGTTTCTAGCCTACCATCAACACCCTATACTTAAACCATTGCTCGTCCTCGAGCAATCAAACTGCACTTCACATAGAGACAACCTTTTTATCAGACAACTTCCCTAACACATCATGCGAAGAATATTTAAAATAGACTAAACACCATATCATGACATCCTAGCCTCAAAACTCGACTCCCAAGCACCACACAATTTTTACAACTTGCTCACTTACTCTATCTCAGAGGTCAAAGACTTCACCTTACCTTCGTAAATTATGTTCCCTCACACAAACAATAGAGAGTAGTTCCACATACAATAAAATTGTAGAACAAATAGGAACTCAAGATGGAAAGAATTAACTCTCTCTCAGAAATAAAATTCATGTGCCACAAAGAATATACCATAAGCTTGCCTGTAGTGTAATGCTCTACTAATTGAGCTAATTCAGTCAAAGATCAAATAGGACTTTGTTTTGGTTGTAATGAAATCTGCAGGACGGGTATGATACATATGGATAATAGTGACTACACCTACTTTAATACATACAACTTCTCAATTTAAACCACTCATTTATGTTGAATCAAACCCCAACCCTTACAATATAACAACATCAAGCTCCTGATTTCTTTAACCATAAACAAGATGAGAACTATCACTAGCAAGGAATCCATTTTTTTCTTTTCTAATACAAGCATAGATAATTTTCTTTCAATTCTTTACAAGTGGATCTCAAAATTTTCAAGCAGTGCACCTTTCTCCCTTTTCTATAGCTCCACTCAATAGTCCAACCATATCTCATTTAGCTTTTACAATCTCATAACAAAATCAAGTGCTTTAGAGAGGTAAAAAGTTCAAACATGTAGTCAATTCAAAAAAAGTGGATCCGACTTGCCATCATCAATACCAAGCTTACTATCATCAATACTGACTTCCAAGTCGGAACTCACTGCTGGAACAAAAGTTCGGTACCATATCCTAGTATGACATGGCACAACCCGAATACCATACTTACAGTTTGGTACTATATTAACATCTGGATTAATGCACTCTTATTCCTCCTCCACAGGGTCGGGGGAAGGTGTCCGCCTACCTCCTTGACGACTACTAGAGGCAACTTCAGAGGAACCTTTGTTAGAATGTTTGCTAGGGCGGCGTGACACTATACCTTGATGATAAATGAAGATGAGAGGGAGATGGAAGGATGAAGGATTTGCGGAAGAAAAATGGAAGAAACAAGAGAGATTTAGAGTGAGAGAGAGATTTGTGAAAGAATAGAGTAAGAGAGATGTGGGAAAAAGGGAGGGGGAAAATGGGCAAGTTAATTGTGAAAATTTAATCAACCACAAATTTTGTACTACCGATTCTCTAGGTGCGAAACCCTGTTGTGACGACCCGGCCAGTCATCTCATGAGTTTCCACTTCGTTTTCCCCATTTTAGCTTCTTTATGCTTTACTATCCGTGGTTTATGTGATCAGATTGATTAGTTTGAGTTCAGAGAGTATTTGATAAGAAATGAGACACTTCGTCTCTTTTAAGAAAGTTTAAGTTGGAAAAGTCAATCAGATGTTGACTTATGTGTTAGAGGGCTCAGATGTGAGTTTCGATGGTTCGGTTAACTTCGGGAGGTGATTTATGGCTTAGGAGCGTGATCGGAATGAGTTTTGGAGGTCCGAGGTAGAATTAGGCTTGAATTGGCGAAGTTGATATTTTGGCGATTTCCGGTTGATAGGCGAGATTTGATATAAGGGTCGGAATGAAATTCCAAGAGTTTCAGTAGCTTCGTTGTGTCATTTGGGCTGTGTGTGCAAAATTTTAGGTCATTCAGACGTGGTTTGATTGAGTTTTTGATCAAAAGCGTGTTTCGGAAGATTTTAGAAACTTAGGCTTGAATTCGATGAGTTTTGGGTAATCTGATGTTGTTTGAGGTGTTTTGATGATTGGAACAAGTTTGAATAAGGTATTGGGTCATGTTTGTGCTTTTGGTTTAGGTCCCGGGGGCCTCGGGATGATTTCGAGTGGTTATCAGAGGAGTTTGATGTTAATTGTAGCTTCAGATTTTGCTACTTCTAGTGTTTTTGCACCTGCGGTTTGGGGATCGCAGGTGTGGTGCCGCAGAGATGGCGAGATGGACACAGAAGCGGAAAGGGTCCAGGCGAGCTGGACCGCAGAAGCGGCTATTGGGATCGCATCTGCGGAATCGCAGATGCGGTTTTGGGCCAGTTTAATGAATTCCGCAGAAGCAAAAGCGGGTTTTGGACCACAGATGCGGAAATGCCTGGCCAGAAGGTATATATTTCATCCTTCGCGATTTTTGAAGGGTTTAACCATTTTTGAACTCGGAATTGGGAGCTTTGGGCGATTTTGAAGAGAGAAATCAAAGAGACTTCGTTGAGGTAAGAATTTTGGACTTAAAACACATTTCTATGGTAGAATTTCATGATTTAGGACTGAAATTTAAGGGATTAAAGGACTAAAAATGGAGGTTTAGGGCTTGAGTTTAAAAGGTCTTTAATGGAGGATTTGAGGGGCCATTTGAGTTCCGATTCTTGTGTTTTTGATATGTATGAACTCGCGGGGAGACAAGGAATCTAATGATGGCCCGGGGCTCGAGTTTTGCTAATTTTGGGATTCTTGGTACTTTTCGATTGTTTTCGCTTGGGCTTTGTTCCCTTAGCATATTATGACATATTCGTTCTGATTTTGGTTAGACTCGACGCGCGTGGAGGCCGATTCGAGGGGTAAAGACATCGCGAGCTAGAGAGTTAGCCGGGTTGAGGTGAGTAATGATTGTAAATGATGTCCTGAGGGTTTGAAACCCCGGATCGCACATCGTAGTGCTATATTGAGGTGAGGCACACGCTTGATGATGAGCGTGGGATCATGCACTATTAGGGATTGTGAATTGGTCCGTCCCGATTGATGATTTTACCGCGCATTTGATTGAATACTATTTGCTATCATCATTATTTGGGTTGAATTCCATATTTGGGTCTAGTGCCAACTATTTGAACCCTTCGGGGATTTTTATTGATATTTCCTCACTGTTTTGACTTATCCTCGAAGTCAGTCACGTTATTTTTCACTGTTTCACTACTCAACCATGTTTACTTAGTTTTAAGACTTAAATGATATTTTAAATGATGTTTGGGCTGAGAAACACTATTTTACTATTGCCCGAGAGGCTTGTGATCATTTTTGACTGAGTAAGGTTGGGGGCCTATATTGTGAGGAACACTGATACTGATATGAGGCCGAGGGCCTGGGATACATATATACGCCACGAGGTGGCTTGATTGATATGAGGCCGAGAGCCTAGATTTGATGCCACGAGATGACTTGATATTGCGCTTGGACCGTAAGGGGCCCCTCCCGGAGTCTGCACACCCCCAGTGAGCGCGGGTACCCATTATGATGTGAAATTGAGCCCGAGGGGTGGAAATTATTGATACTGTGCCCGAGGGGCGAACTTCTATGCGTTTACTTTATCATAACTATTTGTCAATTACCTGTTTATTTATTGTAGAAGTACTTTATTTTGCTTTTCATTGGTTTACTGCTTACAAATTACCTATCTAATTGCTTCATTATAGAATGCCCTGTGTATACGTGTTTTCTTACTTTCAATCATTATTTATCTTTTTTATTCACTGGGTCGGAGTACTCACATTACTCCCTGCACCTTGCGTGCAGATCCAGGCCCTAGAGGCCGAGTGAGAGCTTTTCAGTCGTTCAGCAATTGCCGGGGATTTCGAGGTAGCTGCATGGCGTTCGCAGCCCTGATTTCTCCCTTCTATCTTATTACTTTTCTGCATTCCTAGACTATCTATGTAGTAGGTTGTTCAGACTTGTATTAGAGGTTCTAAACTTGTGACACCAGATCAGTGTGTGCTGTGTAGTTTCTATGTCTTGTTGACTTCCGCATATCTATCTTGCTGTTTTAAACACTTATTATGATAATTGATAATTAAACCGTGTTAGCAAATAATTTATTTAAAATGAAAATGGGTTGTGGTATATAATTGGTCCGGCTTGCCTAGTAATGTGATAGGCGCTATCACGACCGGTATTTGGGGTCGTGACAAGTTGGTATCAGAGCCTAGGTTACATAGGTCTTGCGAGTCATTAGCCAGTCTAGTAGAGTCTCGCGGATCGGTACGAAGACGTTTTTATTTATCCTCGAGATGCTGTAGAACCTTTAGGAAAAACTTCATATTCTTGAAATTCTTATCGTGCGAACTTGTTGATCCGAGTACTGAACTTCCATTATTCTATTCTCTCATAGATGGTGAGGACACGAGCTACCGGACGGGGTGGATGACCACCAGTGCCACCAGCGGAGGCCACCAGAGGCCGTGGATGTGGTCATAGTCGTGGCAGAGGTAGAGTAGCGAGGGTAGCCCCTGTAGACTCACCAGCTGCCCTAGCTCAGGATCAGGCCCCAGTTATGGATGCTCCAGCAGCACTAGTTCAGTCACCAGCTATGCCTATCGTGATTCCGGGCCTTCAGGAGGCCTTGGTACAGATCTTATCAGTTTGCACTGGCCTGACTCAGGCAGTTTCAGCCACTACAGTAGTAGCTACTTTACAGGCCGGGGGAGGAAAATCATACCCCCGTTGCTCGCACACCTGAGCAGGTAGTGCAGGGACTTCAGACGTCGGGGGCACCTCCAGCCCAGCCGGTTGCACCAGCTCAGGCGTTTGTAGTACCTGTTATGCTGGATGATGAACATCGTCGACTTGAGAGGTTTGGTAGACTCTAGCCACCGACTTTTAGCGGAGTAGAGGGCGAGGATGCTCAAGGTTTCTTGGATAAGTGCCAGCGGATGCTTCGCATAACAGGTATTCTTGAGTCTAGCGGTGTGGCATTTACCACCTTTCAGTTCTCGGGGGCTGCCTTCACTTGGTGGGAGGCGTATGAGAGGCGTAGGCCTGTTGGTGCAACGCCCCTTACTTGGCGGCAATTCTCCATTCTCTTCTTAGAGAAGTATGTACTGCAGTCCCGCAGAGAGGAGCTGCGTAGACAGTTTGAGTGGTTACGACAGGGGGATATGACTGTGTTACAATATGAGTCGAGGTTTTCTGAGTTGGCTCGTCATGCCATCTGGATGGTTCCAAAAGATCGAGAGAGGATCAGGAGGTTTGTTGATGGTCTTACTTATCAACTCCGTATACTTATGACTAGAGAGAGAAAGAGTGATGAGTGATACCTTTAAGGAGGTTGTTGATATTGCCCCAGATATTGAGACTGTTTGCCGTCATGAGCGAGAGTAGAGGGAGGCCAAGAGGCCTCGAGGATCGGGCAGTTATAGTGGTGCTCCTTCGAGGGGCCAGTTACAGCATGGTAGAGGCCGTTCATTCAGGCCTTCTCAGTCAGCCCGTCCAGGTTATCGTGGGGCATCTTCAGGTCATGGTTATTATGGATCTCAGTAGGGCCAGTCATCACTCAGCGCCCTTCCAGCTCAGAGTGCATCTCGTGCTCCATCGGTTCAGGGTTCTTCAATGCTGAGCGCATCAGCTAGTCACTCCGGTGCGAGGGGTTCCCTTCAGTCCCCTTCTCCAGCACCTGGGAGCTGTTATGAGTGTCGCGAGATGGGCCACATGTGGAGGTAAAATCTTGGACGAACTTCCCAGATCCACCAAAACACATTTAATTTTAAATCTAACAAATTTTAAGAGATCGCCAAGGCGTAGTTGTGCGGCAGCAGTAGTCCATATGCATCTTCCTCTGTAAAAATAATGTCATCCTCAGCGAGTTCTGGAGTCTCTTACTATGGTTTATTGATACCTTTGTCTTTTTTGCCGCCGCAAATGTCACACCATTAATGTCACGACCCTAACCCCCGAATCCGGTCATGATGGCGCCTCTCGTGAAGACAAGGCCAGGCAGTCTGTCACAATTCGTCCTTTTAAGCAGTTAAATAACATAAATATAGTTTAAATATGATTTAATAGCAATATTTAGTGGAAATAGAGATAGCAAAGTGGAAATCCATCCCGACACAGCCCTAACCGGGGTGTCATAAGTCATGAGCATCTATGATACTAAATCCTCAAATGTAACTATAGAGTTTCAAATACTGAACACGGAACGTAAATGAAATAGATAGAGACAAACTCCAGGCTGCGAACGCCAACAATTACCTAAACACTCCTCGAAGATCCGCCTGAAGCTGGAATGAATCAACACTTGGGAGTGGGACATGCTACGCCTGAATCTGCACACACGGTGCAGGGAGTAATGTGAGTACTCCGACCCAGTGAGTAATAAATATAAATAATGACTGAAAGTAAGAAAGCACGTAAAACACAGGCATTCTATACCGAAGCAGTAAAATCACTTAAAAATATTAAATCAGTGAAGAATCAAGTACAATCCCTTTTCAGCAAGTAAAATAGGTAATTGACAGGTAAATAATAGGTAAAAGTCCGCCCCTCGGGCACAGTAACAACAAATCCGCCCCTTGGGCAACATCTCAGAAAAGTACCAGCCCCTCGGGCTCAATCTCAGAACAATGCCAGCCCCTCGGGCTCAGTCTCACATCACAATGGGTACCCACGCTTACTAGGGGTATACAGACTCCGGGAGGGGCCCCTTATGTCTCAAGCGCAATATCAAGCCATCTCGTGGCATCAAATCTAGGCCCTCGGCCTCATATCAGTCAAGCCACCTCGTGGCCTATATATGTATCTCAGGCCCTCGACCTCATATCAGTCAAGCCACCTCGTGGTGTATATATATATATATCTCGGGCCCTCGGCTTCATATTAGTATCAGTGTATCCTCACATCTGGACCTCGGTCGTACTCAGTCTGAAAATCATCACAAGCCCCTCGGGCATTAGTAAAACAGTAGTTCGCAGCCCAAAACATCATTTAAAATACCATTTAAGTCTCAAAACTGAGTAAAAATGACTGAGTAGTAAAATAGTGGAAAACAACATGACTGAGTTCAAGTAATAAGTAAAAACAATGAGGAAATAGTGATAAAAATCCTGGAAGGGTTCAAATAGTTGGCACGAAGCCCAAATATGGCAATCAGCCCAAATCATGATGATAACAAATAAGTTTCAGTCAAATACGCGATAAAATCATCAATCGGGATGGACCAAGTCATAATCCCCAATAGTGCACAATCCCACGTTCGACATCAAGCGTGTGTCTCACCTCAATATAGCACTTCGATGTACAATTCAGGGTTTCAAACCCTCAGGAAATCGTTTACAATCATTACTCACCTCGAACCGGCTAAAACTATAGCTCACAACGCCTTTTCCCCTCGAATCGGCCTCCACGCGCATCGAATCTATCCAAAATCAAAACGAATACGTCACAATATGCTAAAGAAACAAAGTCCAAGCGAAAACAATCGAAAACTACCAAAAATCCCGAAATTAACAAAACCCGAGCCCTGGGCCCACTTCTCAAATCTCAGAAATTTTCACATCATTATAGTCCTCATCTCCTAACGAGTTCATACATATCAAAAGTTCTTAAATCCGATATCAATTGGTCCTCCAAATCCCAATTCAAAAGTTCAAAATCCCAAGCCCCAGTTCTTCCATTTTTAGCTTAAGTTTCCATGATTTCCTAGGTAGATTTCACAATAGAATCGAGTTTTAGGTCCAAAATGCTTATCTCCAAACGTTTCTCCTTGAATCCCTCTTTAATCTCCTTCAAAAAGCTCTCAAAATGATCAACTATCGAGGATATGAGCCCCAAAACCGCGGATGAAATGACTTAAAACATTCTGCCCAGGTCTGACTCCCATTTCTTCGCGATCGCGGTCAACACCTCGCGATCGCGATGCATAAATTTGCGTTGACCAAAAATTTGCCTTACGCGAACGCGACATTTCATACGCGAACGCGATGCCCATTCCACTTATACCTTCGCGAACGCGGAAACACTCACATGAACGCGTTGAACAAAACACCTTGGACCATCAGACCCAGATTCCTCTTCGTGATCGCGTATACCCACTCGTGAATACGCTAAACTCCCTTCACAAGCCTTCGCGAACGTGGCCTGGACTCTCGCGAATGCGTAGCTTACAAAACCCGGCCCTTCGCAGACGTGAGCTCCCCTTCGCGAACGCGAAGGCCAAAATACCTGCAACTGCTAAAACTCATTTTCTGCAATTTCTCAAACTCCAAAATGGTCCGATTGACCCCCCAAAACTCACCCGAGGCTCCCGGGACCTCAACCAAAAGCACCAACACATCCTAAAACCTTATTCAAACTTGTTCCAATCATCAAAACACCTCAAACAACATCAAAACCACCAATTCACATCGAATTCAAGCCTAAGTTTTCTAAAATCTTCCAAAATACGCTTTTGAACAAAAACCCAACCAAACCACGTCCGAATGACCTGAAATTTTGCACACACATCCCAAATGACACAACGAAGCTACTGCAACTCTCGAAATTTTATTCCGACTCTTATATCAAAATCTCGCCTATCAACCGAAAATCGCCAAAATATCAACTTCGCCAATTCAAGCCTAATTATACTCCGGACCTCCAAAATCCATTCCGATCACACTCCTAAGTCATAAATCACCTCCCGAAGCGAACTGAACTATCGAAACTCACATCCGAACCCTCGAAACATAAGTCAACATCCGGTTGTCTTTTCCAACTTAAACCTTCTTAAAAGAGACTAAGTGTCTTATTTCTTACCAAATCCTCTCCGAACACCAACTAATCAACTCTATCACATAAAAAACGGATAACGAAGCATAAAGAAGCAGAAATGGGGAAAATGGAGCGGTAACTCATGAGACAACTGGCCGGGTCGTCACAATTTATCTTGTTCCTCTCGAAAATCATGTTGATCGTCAAACGAGGAGGTTCTTCTCCTGCTTTTGAGGGTACTGCGTTTTCACGATTGTGTCCGTAGTTGATTTTAGCCCGGTCGATTAAGAATTCTCTGAGATGGTCATTCTTCATCAATGTCGCCACCTCCTCGCGCTAATGCTAGCAGTCCGCTGTCCGATGGCCGTTGTCCTATGGTATTCGCACCACAAATTAGAATACCTCTGATATAGATTAATATAAAAGAAGGACACAAAAGATGGAACATTTTATCAATCAGAATACACATTTTCTCTTTTCCTCAATTTTTCATTTTTTACCCTTATTTTTTCTATGTATGTGCTATTTAAGAAAACAAAAGTCATTTAGGGTATGTTTGGTACGAAGGAAAATGTTTTCCACGGAAAATATTTTCATAAAAAATGAGTGGTTTTATCACTTATTTTTTCTTGTTTGGTTGGTCAGTAGAAAACTTTTTTCGGAAAGTATTTTCTAGTGTTTGGTTAGAGAGTAAAAAATATTTTTTTAGGAAAATATTTTTTTGATGCTATTCTCCTCACTCCCTTCCTGAAGTACACATGTTTCCTTGCTCCTACCTCCCTCCTCTAAATACCCAACGTTTTCAGGACTCTATTTTCTTCAAAAATTTAAGTATTCTTCTGAAAATTGACACAAACCCTGAAGGAACTAATGTGCTGATTTATTTTTACGCAAAAATGTTGAAATTTGTGCTCAATAACTGAAAAGAAAATACTCTTTGTTTGGTTGAAAAAGAAAGTACTCTTTCTACAACATAAAAATAAAGTATTCATTTTATTGAAATAAGAGAAAATACTTTTTCTACATCATGAAAAGAAAATACTCATTCTGTTGAAATGAAAAAAAAAATCTACATCATGAAAAATACTCTTTTTGTTGAAATAAAGAAGATATTTTATACTATATCATTTTGTTGAAATGAAAGAAAATACTTTTTTTACATCATGAAAAGAAAGTGTTCTTTTGTTAAAATAAAAAAAAATTATATCATGAAAAGAAAATACTCATTTGTTGAAATTAAAAAAAATCTATCTATGACATGAAAAGAAAGTATTATTAATAATATTTTTATTTAGGGTGGGGGTAGGGTGGGTAGGGTGGATGGAGGTGTGGGGGTGGGGTGGTGGGGATGGGTAATAGGATTGAAAATGTTGAAAAAGAATTTTGAAAAATATTTTTCCTTCTCTTGATTAGAAAAACATTGAAAAAAATAAGTTCATGTGGAGAATTTTTTCCACAAAATATTTTCCTTCATACCAAACACCCCCTAATTGCGTCTCTTCCTCTTCATTAGTTACATGCATCGCTTCACTGCCTCTTTCTCTTCATTTACAACGCTTCCAAGTTGACCGCTTCTTCCTCTTTTATCTCTTATTTACAGCGCTAACCCTCTTTCTCTTCAATCTCTCCGTCACCCAAGGTATTTCTCTTTCCTTTTTTGATAAATTAAGGTTTTCTCCTTTGTCTCTGTTTTTGGAGAACTTTAGGTTTCGTTTTATGTTTCTGATTTTGAGATTTAGGTGTTCTTCCATGGTTTGTTGCTCTTTCGCGTATCTGTACATTTTACATTGTCGATTTCTGCTTGTTTAATATTAATTGTACGAATCAAGTTACCTATTTTGTTATTCACTTTGTGAGATTCAATTAATCTTTAGGAATTTTTACACAAATGGCCGGTCATATTTATTGTTTATTTTTTCTAGCTATATATATATATTATACAATATACACATATAATATATAAATTATGCATATATTATATCCCATTGACTATTTTTAGTTTAAGTGATTGGGTAGACGGCTATTAGAGTTAATTCTTTTTAATCGTGGAGGATTTTAGTTTCAATTTTCAGTTAAGAGTTTTCTGAAAATATGTCTTGCGGTTCTGAGAGGATGAAAGTTTCAGGCACATCCGCTCTTCCATGTGTTCTCTCTAGTTTCAGAATGTTTTGAGTTACATTTTTACTAGAAAGGAAAAGTGGTACCAATTTAAACCATGATATGAAAAAGATCTTAAAAAATCTGGTATTTGTTTATGAATTTCTTGTTAAAACTTAATGACCACTCTAATGTATCTACTACTATTCCATGCGCAGTATGGTATTCCACCTCTACCGTAGTCTTTGAACTTTTATTTAGTCAATTAACGTCTTAATAACGAAATAGTTGAGGTCAACTATGCAATTCATTTGTAGAACGAGTTATACCAAAGAAATTACTCAAATGCATCGAATTTAAGACTCGGAACATCTGTAAAATTAAACTTAAACCCATAGCTTGTCGTGCAACAGAGATCTCTTGGTTGATAGGGCTATATGCAAAAATAGGAGTCAAAGACAATTTGCCTGTGAAGCTTGCGTGTGATAATTCACAAAGCATATTTAAAGGGCTATATGCAAGGCAGCAATTCAAATTGATGCAAATCCAATCTTCGTGAGAGAAGCATATTTATATTCATTGTCACTTTGTAAGGAAGAAACTATGTGAAGGAGTGCTAAAAACTAAATACGTGCATACTCAAACAGTCGGGGAAGAGCACAACATCAATATCTGTCAAGTCAAATAGGATTGAAGAATGTGTATCAGCCATCAGCTTGAGGGGGAATATTGAAGGATTGATCAACATGCTGGTACTTAACTATGATAAACTATTATTGTAATAACTAACTAGAGTAGTTAGTTAGTTAGTTGGTTGGTTGGTTAGTGGTTAGAAGTGTATAAATACCTAGGATATTAGTTAGTAAGTCAAATTCATATTTGTTTCTTCAGCTAATTCAATGAAACAGTTACTTGTTTCTCTTAATGCCTTAAGCTTCTCTCTTCCCCCGCTCTAGATCGATCGTTCATGGTAGCTAACAGTTAACCAATTCTTTCAAGGCTTCTATTCATATTTTCCATCCAATGGAATAGTGTCAGATTCATAGTTCATACTACCATTCCTTGATTTAAGATTTAGTGTAAAAGTTCCGAAGATGCCAACTTATATTGGAACTCGAATGAAGAATTAACATGATAGAAATGAATTGAAATATAGGGCAAGCCTAAATGCGTTATGGTTATTTGAAAACAACTTTCTACTTGTAGTGTGTGTAGTAATAGATCAATTTTTTCATTTTGTAAGTGAAGTTGTTCTATATTATACAATAACAGACGATAGCATTTTTTTGGGAAAGGTGTCAGTTGGATTCATATGATGAAAGGTACCATATATTTTAAAGGTCTAGAATTTTTAGGTGAGAGAGTACAGATAGAAAAAGAGATATGAGATAGAAAGTGGAAAGAGACGTTTAGTGAGAGAGGTAGACAAACACAAATGAAAGAGAAAGAGTATACGGGAAAACATGTTTTAGGCGACGGGGTTATAATTTAGCAATTTTTTTAATTAAATATATTAAACTTTGCCAATAACTGGAATTGAGTTATTTGCTTTTTACCAATAGGTGGACCAGGTTGTATCTATATGCAATATCTTTTTTTTTTTATAGTTCAACTAAATATTTTTTAAGTAATAGTTGTGTTTACCGTGAAAATGGTAACACAATTAAATTTGTAAATGAGATTCTAAAAATACGTGATCTATTCCCGAGCTAGTTTGTAAGAGTGATTGGTGTTAAAACGTGAAGTAAGAAGTGATAATCGAACCAGTAAGGGGACGTTCCGGGCGTAGAGCAAGCCAGTAGATACCTCGGGGCCAGACCTCGAGCCTATCTCGGGCTTATTGAGGGTAGTCGGGAAGGGGGTAACAGATAAAATTATAAGTAAGTAAGGCTCTATACTATCAATTTGGAGCTAAATGATGAAGAACAAACGAAGAACAATAAAACACTAGGGCAATCTCGGGGTCGATGAACACTGATAACTTAGAAGAAAGAGAGAGAGAAATATTATTGCATTATGGAGAAGTGGAGCAACATCAGTCGTTTACAAGGTGGGGTGAGTCCCCCTTATATAGGAGAGGGGACTCAATAAAGTACATATATATTAGTTACAAGAGTAGAAAGATGGGACGACCTGTCGTAAGTCCTCTCAGTAGGCTCTTAGATAGGCCAGACTTGTCAGGTGTAGCCATGTGCTTAGGAGATTTCCTTTCTTATCCTGATCTCGGGCCCTGCTTCTTTCGATTCGGACCTCGACGAGCCCCGAGGCCGGGAACTCGATCATGGCTAAGACCGGGAACTCGATTGTGGCTGAGGCCGGGAACTCGATTGTGGCTGACCTCCTTCGGGGTCTCGGGGAAGGCTTCTAAATTGTCTTTGATAGCAAAAATTAAGTCCTCTAATTTTACCAAGTACAGATAGTCTCCGCGTTTCTCATGACAAAGTGATGGGAAACGATTCTGACACTCGACTCCTTGAGCTCCTTTTGGCAATTCTATAATGGTGATTCAGATCGCGGCACAATCTTCCGTGATAGATGGCGTGTCTTATAGATCTCTGCTTTCGAATTTGCTCTATTTCCTTATGCTTTCATGCCCTTCGAGGCTCTTCAAATGTATTCCTTTGTGTTGCTGATTGCTGATATTAATTTTGGATGTGAGTGTTTGCTTTGATTTCTCACCGATTGACATGGGCTCATTTCGGTCCCATTGTCGTCCTTCGGGACAACCCTAGGTCGACCTGATGGATCGGTGCTTGCAAGAGTTTCTCGGGTTATTCGGAGATTGCGAGTTGAGTTCCAGAGGTACTGCCCCGGATGTAGGTCGTCTTCGGGTACCCCGGAGCCCTAATTGATCTAGATGTAGACGATCCTTTCGGGCCGCATGAGATAGACTTTTGCTTCCCTTTTGGCACCTGTTTGCTTTTACGCCCTTCGGGATTTTTGAATGCCTTATTTAGTTTGTGGGCCGTCGTAGCTTGCCATGATAGCTCGTTCTGGTCTCCGGCTGATTGTCAAGGTTCTTCCCTGCTTTCTTTGTTGCCATACTTTGGAATGATGGAGGACTGATTGGATAAGCTTGAGTTGTCGGGGCTTGCAGGATCATTTGGAGATGTTGCATCAATTTCTGGGGCCTTCGGGAACGATACCTCGGATGAAGATCTTCCTTGGGTGCCTCAGTGGGCCCTATTGATCTTGATGTGGATGATTCTTTCAGAGATTGCAAGGTTGGCTTCCGTTTGAGCAGCTTGCCTATGTTTGGGGCACTTCTTTGGGACCTCGTGGAGCTTTGGAGATCGGAGCTCCTAGGGTTCACTCCTCCAGAGAGGGAATCGCGATCCCGGGCGCACCTCCCGCTTGTCTCGAGCATGGAGATAATTTGCGTGGTCCATCAGGCTTAGTTGTCCATCGGAGGACATTTCCTTGGTCGTGCATCAACCCGTCAATTTGTATCGAGGTCATTGGCTTCCTAGAGCTTACATCTAGTAGGTGACTCACTGTTGCCCCTTGCATATAAGAGGGGTGGCTTCGGCCTTTTTGTGGGACTTCACTATTTTTGGGTAGCTATTCTTCTGATTCGGCATAGGGCTCCCTATCTTTTCAAAGTGAGAGAAGCGTCTGTGTTTCTTTACTTCATTTTCTTAGTTCTGCTTCAGTCATGGAGACCACCTCAAAATCGGAGCAAGGGGTGAAGAATGCTGTTCCCGATGTTGGAGAGTCGAAGGATTTCGTTCTGGAGTCGGCGTCCTTGGTAAGAGAGGAACACATGGAGATGGCGAGGCGATACTGCGGGTGGAGCGAGGGGATGTGCTTTCCCCCAGTGAAGGCATCGAGGACTTTGCTGATGGGTTCTTGAGTATGTACCTATACCCCTTTGCATTTGGCCCTCTTGATAAGGTCGTGCTTGATTTTTGCTTGAAGTATCGGGTTATCCTGGCGCAGATTCATCCGTCGTTTTGGCGAACGGTGTTGATGATGAGATTCTTTGCGGAAAAAGCCAGACTTGAATTCATGCTCGACCATCTCATCAAGCTGTATCGGCCTTTCCACCATCGAGGACTGCTAACCTTGAGGGGTCGCTCGCCTATGCCCTTCATTGTTGACGATGATGAAGGTGGAGATCGAGAGTGGGCCAGTTGGTTTGTCCGAGTTAGGACGACCGATATCATTCATGTGAAGTTTCTGTCATTCTCCAAAAGGTGGAATCACACATGTTCCAAAGGGTGGAATCACGCCGGGCCAGGTTCATGATTTGCCCGGCTGGGTTCGGAGGCTGGTGACCCATTTTGTGACGAACGCAGGTGGCGAGCTATGTCTCGCATCAGGTGGGGAGTGGACCATCAAGGTACGTGCGTATGTTGCTTTTCTCCGGCTAATATGTACCCGAGGTGGCATTCTCCCATCTCATTTGCACTGGATTTGCTATTTTTGTAGATATCGGACGGCTCCTCGGGGTGAGGTAGCGCTTTCCAGGAGAGGAGATGCAGTCGTCGGCCTCTGGGCCAAGAGACAGTAGTAGCAAGAGGGTCCGGGACCCATCATGCAAAGGAGTTTTTAGTGGCGCTGGTCAGGCTTGTGTTTCTGAAGACGGGGAATCACCCGAGTCGGATGTCCCTTGGGGTGCATGTTTCTCATAAAAGGGCTCCCTCAAGTGAGAATGTTATGCTCGGGGCCGGTTCTTCCGGGGTTACAGGAGCAGTACTATCAGGAGCATGTTCTGATCTGGAGGAAATCTGCCATCTTCACTTCGCGGTGAGTTAGTGCATATTTCTTTCATATCCCACATCTTCCTCCTCTTATTGAATCTTTCCTGCGCAGGCCTGTGATAGGCATAAGTCCGAGTTGTTTTGTCTAAAGGCCAAGTTCCAGAGGGTTCCGGATGAGGGAGAATCCCTTAGGCTTCTTTGCAAGGAGAAAGAATTTAAGCTGCAACATAGGCGATATGAGGCGTATCAGAGCTCAAACTATGAGAGCTATTTGATGGAGCAGGTAATTTTCTGCAGTGCGTTCTTCACTTTTTTCTGATTTTAAGGCTAATTTCTTCCCACCATATTAGTTGCAGAAAAAGGCAGAGGCCTTGGAGTACCTTAAAGGAGACGTGAACCATGTCAGGGCAGCTTGTGAGGAGCTAATGGGCCAAATGCGGGCTCAAGCTTTGGAGGAGACGAGTGCCTCAGCTAGGGTCCCTGCCTTCAAGGCCTAGTTCAACTTATCCTGCAGTAACGCCAAGGTTCAGGCAAATATGATTTTGAGACTGGAGTCTGACCTCTCGAAGGTCAGGGCTGAAATAATTGATGCCTGGGTGGAAGCGGTGCTGAGCCGAACCAAGGCAGATCGTGAGATGGCGATTTGCATAAAGGAGGCTACTGACGCTCAATCTGAGTTGAGGCAAGCCCTTGATCGTGAGAAGAGGATCGAGGAATATGTTCGCTACCAATCCCGGAGAGAAGTGTTCGAGAAAGTTAGAGCGAGAGGCTTTATTCTCTCGAAGGAATTGGCTCAAGTAAGGGAAGACGAGCGCGATGCTCGGTCACTCCTCATGAGCATTGCAGAGGGCGATCTTGACGGGTTGTAGCCCTTTGGCGTAAAATTTAGATTCTACCATTTTGTAACTTGGTTTCCGGCGTGCGCAGGGTGTGCCTGTAGGTGGATAATGTTTTTGCATGTAATATAAGAAGAGTTTTAAGGTTTTTGTTCCTTTTGTACCCTTTTTCTGTCATTGCTCTCGATCGTGTAGCTAGGTATTGGAACTAGTCTCTAAGCTGCATCATGGCTCGAGCTTCGATTGGTCGTCTGGCTCCTGTCTGCCTTTACGGGTGGAGGGTGGTGACCCTTTGTGCTTCTAAGCCAAAGCGATTTTGCGGGTGCGCGACCCGAGGATTTGTCTTGACTGTCGATGGCTAGTTGATAGCGTCGCTTGGATCGTCTCTTCAGGCGTACTTGCTGTTGAATTATTCTTGGGTTCCATCTTCGGGTATCTCGAGACACATTAGGCGGAGTGGATAAGCCGAAATAGCCTTCGACTGGGTGGCCCAATGGTTGAAGGGTAGCTATTTTGTGGCCTACACCGTAGAGTATCCCGATCAGGTCGGTGTAGGGGGCTCCTTTTCCCGTAGGAATTGACCTGAGCTCAAGAGGACAATCGCGGAGCTTGGTTGTCGTTCGCGGAGGCTGTAGAAGGCGCACTTCAATAAGCTGTATTCCTTTCAGTGCGGGGCGTATACTTGACCGTCTTGTTTTCGATATGGTCGCGGGGTGCCTGCAAATGGAGAGGGTGCCCCTCGTGCATGATATATATATACGAGAAAGGGTTTGGGGTTTTATTTTTTTGATACCTTTATTGTTTTTGATCGGGCGGAGCAAAAGATAGTGGCTTACTCTATTTGTTGAGGCTGAGCTGGAGAGGACCCTTGATCGCGTAGGCTATAGCGGGGAATATGTAGATAGGGGGACTCTCGCAAAGGTTCGTGCTAGAGACTTCGATCTCTCAGAAGAGATTGGATGCGACAAGGGAGCGGAGTTTTATTCCAAGTTCCTGAAACTTGATGATGAGGAGGAGGTCGATGGGCCGTGGCTGCCAAAAAAGGAAGATAAAGGGGGAACGAACATTCCCTGCCTTCCTTGCCGAGTGTATATATATATAGATCCCACCAGACATCGTAGGCCGAGAATGTGCCCTGTGATTTGTACTTTCTGCGTTTCGATTACCTTAAGGTTCAGTCTCCGAGTCGTGTTACGGCTTGAGCTCTGATTGGCCTTCCAGCCTTTTCCCACCTACATGGGCGGAGGGTGATGGCCCTTTGTGTCTTTGGACTGAAGCGGTTTTGTGGGCGCACAACCTGGAGATTTGCCTCGGCCGTTGATAACATTGTTTGGGCCGTGCTTTTAGGCGTTTTGTGATCGAATTGCCCTCAGGTTCAGTCTCTTAGTCAGAATCCTGATTCGGGCTTTATCTTACCTTCGAGCCCATTTGGGCTAGCAATAATGATTTTCATTCTCTACCCTTGGGCGTTTGGCAATTTTCTGAGTCTAGTTTCCGAGTCGCGTTGTGATTTGAGCTGTAATTGACCATTTGATCTTTTCGGAGGTTCCGGTTGGAGAAAGTGGCATTAATGTCACGCTCTAGGGAGTATAATGGTTTTTGCATCCAGTCTCCAAGTCGCATTGCGACTCGAGCTGTCGTCGATCCTTGAATCTCATTTGAGCTCTCGGCCAGCGATGGTGGCCTTTCTGCTACTTGGTTGTTGAGACCTTTTAGTATGAGGCCCGGAGGCTTCCTTAACCGGCGACAATGGCACTTACGCTGTTTGGTCGTAAAGTCCTTTCGATATGAGGCCCGGAGGCTTGCTTAGCCGGCGACAATGGCACTTATGCTATTTGGTCGTAGAGACCTTTCGATATAAGGCCCGAAGGCTTTGATTAATTTAACTATTTTGGATCCAGTCTCCGAATCGGGTTATGATTCGAGCTCACTTTAATCCTTAAGTTGTCAATTTTCAGGCTGATGGTCGTAGAGACCTTTCGGTGTGAGGCCCGAAGGCTTTGCTTAGCCGGCGACAATGGCACTTACGCTGTTTGATGTGAGGCCCGGAGGCTTTTTGTAGGATTTGTTTCCTCTCGTTAAGGTCTTATAGATTATTTTACCGGACCTGTCGTCAATTCTAAAAGAATCTCGGTTTCGAGTCGTAGTCAGCGATGTTTTGAGCACCTCGGAAGGTTCACAGCCCATAGGTCGAGTAGATTGACGCTTTTGCGATTTTGGAGTCGACGTGGTCGGGACTCATTTTTTGCCTGTTAAGGGAAGCCTATGTTTAACCGGTTATTTCCGAAGTAGATTCGGAGGATTTTTAGCAATAGTCGGGCGTCTCCGAGTCGCATTTTTTGGTCTGTAGCATTCGTTTCGACCAGAGTCATGTGCGTTTGCCCGGGGCCATTTTTTATCCCGAGAGGCAGTTTTAGGTGTCTACGCCGAGGGTATGCCCTTTATGGATTCTGACAAATGCGACGTATAGCCTAAACTGCGGGATTCTTCATGCCCGTTGAGGTCTTACAATTTGCCATGCCTGTTGAGGTCTTACAGTGTATGGAGAATAGATTTGGTTTTGCCAAGGTTGCCCGTTAGGGTCTTACAATTTCGGATTTTCCAGTGCGTGGCGATTGTTGACAATCTCCGAGTCATCGAGTTTGCTTGAAGACAGCTTCTCGTGAGCTCGGAGTTGTTTTCCGGGGCTTGGTAAGCCCGGAGTTACGACCCTGGGGTCGTGCAAGTTGTCGAATTGCTCATGTTGAGTCTCCAAGTATATCAGATTAATTTAGGCTTGAATACCGCCTTTTATAGACTTGGAGCCATATCGCGAGGGCTGCGTGAGCCCGGAGTCCCGACCCTGGGGTGGGGGTGCTGAATCGTTTGAGTCTCTGAATGTATCGAATTTGTTTGATGGAGGGCTTTAGCCGCGAATATGTCGAAATAATCTTTTTCGAAAAACGAAACGACGAGAAGATATTCTTTGCTGCTTGGATCAGATATAGGTCGTGACGAAGATGCCAAAAATATATTTTTATTGATCGGCGAAAATACAAGTGTAAATACACGTTGTCCTGCTGCTGTTAGTCTGGTCCACATGGGTGTGACTTCCCTGATTATCCAATGTTCTTGTATGATTCCATATTGGAAAGTTTTAGGAGAGGAAGAGGATCATGAACTCGTCGGGCCCTTTTCCCGGGGATATGCAGTTCTGCTAATAATCTTGTTGGCGAAACCTTCTTTCTATTAGAAACCCGATCGAGGAAAGAATGCCCGGCGGCCCCGTGGTGGCCGTGGATCCTCGAGCGAGGTCCAGAGCTACTGAATGCCTTAGCAGGCTGCCTGCGTACAGATTAGCAACAAGAAAGGAAAGGAAATGATAAAAGGAAGCTGCGTTCCGGGGAGTAAGCCCCGCGACAGTCGTCCTCCTCGTCCAGCCAGGCCTGGCCGAGGATGTGATTGTCCTTACCCTTTGTCCTCATTTGAGGGCAGCGCCGGGTGAGGGATCTCCTCCTGTCGCTCGTAGCTAGATGCTTTGGCCCTGCATCTGTCACGAGGTTTTACACTCTTGGAGGAGCAGGGTCAAAATTGCGTCTCGGGCGATGTACTCGCCATTATCTGTACAAAGCGTCTGTGCCCTGCGTCGCTCGATGTATTAGCCTGAGCTCGAGCGGGCCGCGCAAGGGGAGCGATTTGGTCGCTGTGGCAATCGCCATTGGGAACACATCAGTGGTCCGGCCTGAGAGCGACGCTGGGCCAGATCGTGTTCCTTTTAGCTTTGGCCCGACATCGTCGGTATAATTTTGGCTGATACACCTGTACTCATAAATGTATGTTTTATTTGAAATGGGTTGAATGAAAAGAAGGGATTACCAATACGTTAATGTGATGTCGAGGTGGAATCTCGACGTCCTTTTTTTTCGAGTGAGAGGGTGTCCTTGGGGAGTATTTCCCAGGACCATACCTTTCTGGTGATGGGCACTTGCATTCCACGTTCTACGAATCTTCGCGGGATGCCATCATCCTTTAACAGTTGTGATGATATGTCATAGCTTGCCGACTCTGTTTTGTCCGATTTCCTCTCGTCCGTGGAGCTAGATATGGATTTGCTTGCTTGGCGATGCTTTATGGTTACCTTTGTTGAATGACGTAGTTGCTGCTCTTTTGGGTTTGTAAATCCGAGCATTTTGTGATTCTTGTGGTGGGCCACGGTTTCCTTGGAGGGGTTTTGGTTGAATGGATCCGAGCCACCCGGAGTTCCCGGCTTCACTTATGGTGACCACTATGCTTGGAACTGTAACGCGGAAGTCGAGCTTCATCGGGCGAGGTTTCCTTGCCGGTTGCGTCTAGTTGAATTTGGTACCATTGGAGGTTCCTCGAAGGAGTTGTCCTCGGGCTACTGTCTCATTGTTGCGAGATGCGATGTGCCTCGAATCGTTTCTTCCGTTCGTGTCATGTGGATGATGGCTCCTTTCATTCAATGTCAGACTTTCTGTTGGGAATCTGCCCAGATATGCCGACCTCGAGGAGGTCTTTTGAGGGTCGTCCACGGCTCTGACTGGGGTCTGGTGCTGGCTGCTGGTATCTGACCAAAGACCGGATATTCGATCAAGCTTTGCTTGAGCTGCTCCGGAGCCGTCGGGTATGCTTTGTTTGGGTTTTGGGCGAAGGTCCGTGCCACCCCACTATTCGGGACTGGGAGCGGTCTCGTTTGTCTTGTCGGAGAGCGAGGTGTGGCTGGGATTGGCGTGCTTGAGTGGTGGTGCACCTGTGAGGACTTAGGGTCCTATCACTCCCAGGGAATTTCGTTGTTTCTAACTTCCACGAAATGAGTCCCGGGATAGTATCTCCGGGAGATGGTTGCTGTAGGAGTCTCTACGAGCGTGAGTTGATCTTTACGATAATATCTTCCAACATCCTTACTGCCACAGGATAGGTTGTTGGTTCGTCGTTGCCCGATATCTCGGGTACTGGCTCAAAGTGAGGAGATATTTTGGGTGTTGCTGCACCGAGAGTCTCCGAAAGGCTTTTTAGCTGAGAGATAGCCAAATGCTGTTCCTACAATATTTCAAAAATAATACGAAGATTAACTTCACATTCTACCGGGGCTGCGATTTTTTGGGCTTCCTATTGGTTAGCGCGTTGTGTGCCGCCATCGATGCGCGAGACTTCGTAACCCCGCTGTGCATCATACGGATGCGCGTTCGCTCGAACCAATCTGGGTGCGTTATCAAGGTCCTGCGGTGTCGCGCCAGTCATTAGAACGGCCATGCTGTCCTCTTTGCGATTTTTGGGGTTGTCCTCCTCGATTTCCCTTATCGAGCTTATTATTAATCTGAAATCGAAAGATCTTGGGCAAGAAAAAGTGTGAAAGATATCGTGCGTTTAAGTGACGAAACTAACAAGAGAATAATCACTATTATTTTTAGCCCCATAGTGGGGGTCAATTCAAACTCCAAGTTATACATCTTTTGCAACTCTGCTTTTAGCTCATCGACACTTTTTCCGAGCCGAGGCATATCTCCAACTTCACCTCACTCGAACCTCTCAAGACACACTTCAAACTGCTTTAGGTGATCTTCATAAGATTTATGTTGTTGAAGAATGGTCAATGAGGCTTGGACGGGGACCAATGCTTGCCGGATGAGATTTGGGATTTCTTTTGTCAGTTGGTCTACCTTAGCATTGGCGTGTTGAGCTAGTAAACCCAGCTTTGAGAGAGTTGATAAGGAGACATGTAGCGGTGTAGTGATTGGTTTAGGAATGGCTACGGAGGTAGCTGGGGCAGGAGAGGTGTCAGGCAGTGCGGGGGCAGCAGGTGATGCTGAGTTTGATAGATGAAGGAGTAAAGTGTCTGGTTGATTGTCCGTTTCCTTGTCTACTGCATCATTGATCCGAGTGATGTCAATATTGATCATGTTTGGGATAGGAGGCACACCCACAACTTTACATAGAGTACTGATCAAGCATGGGAAGGGAAATGATGTTTGTTTTTTGTTTGCACTGATCCCCAGCTCCCTTAATATAATATGTCCCACATCAACCTTTATGCCCGTCATGATGCATGCAATAAGGAGTGCCTTATCAATGTTTATGTCAGTTTCATTCCTAGTCGGCATCAGACGGGAGCAAACAAAACTGAGCCAATACCGACCCTCCTGTGTGAGATCCTGCTTGTAAATCTTTTGGCATGGGTCAATCCAGGAGGGTGTCCCCTTTTCTATGATAGATGCAATCCAAGCACGCTCATTATCCTTCTTGGCTACTTTGGAATCATACTCAGTCGTGCCTGATGACCAATCCTCAAAGTATAGGTCATTAATGGTGGCATCATCACAGAGTACTTGGACCCCTCAAACTTGGATAGATTGCGCAAATATCTTGTTTCTCTTTTGCTCAACATTCCTTGAGGTACCATAATAAGCATAAAACTCCCGCACAAGTGTCTCATTATACTCATCTGGGACGTCAGTAAAGAACTCCCATTGCCTCTTCTTAATATTCTCGATCACATAGTGCGGGGGCAGCAGGTGATGCTGAGTTTGATGGATGAAGGAGTAAAGTGTCTGGTTGATTGTCCGTTTCCTTGTCTACTGCATCATTGATCCGAGTGATGTCAATATTGATAATGTTTGGGATAGGAGGCACACCCACAACTTTACATAGAGTACTGATCAAGCATGGGAAGGGAAATGATGTTTGTTTTTTGTTTGCACTGATCCCCAGCTCCCTTAATATAATATGTCCCACATCAACCTTTATGCCCGTCATGATGCATGCAATGAGGAGTGCCTTTCCAATGTTTATGTCAGTTTCATTCCTAGTCGGCATCAGACGGGAGCAAACAAAACTGAGCCAATACCGACCCTCCTGTGTGAGATCCTGCTTGTAAATCTTTTGGCTTGGGTCAATCCAGGAGGGTGTCCCCTTTTCTATGATAGATGCAATCCAAGCACGCTCGTTATCCTTCTTGGCTACTTTGGCATCATACTCAGTCGTGCCTGATGACCAATCCTCAAAGTATAGGTAATTAATGGTGGCATCATCACAGAGTACTTGGACCCCTCAAATTTGGACAGATTGCGCAAATATCCTGTTTCTCTTTTGCTCAGCATTCCTTGAGGTACCATAAAAAGCATAAAACTCCCGCACAAGTGTCTCATTATACTCATCTGGGACGTCAGTAAAGAACTCCCATTGCCTCTTCTTAATATTCTCGATCACGTAAGGGTAGTGCTCATTCAGACCGTTTAGACTCAACTGCTTCTCCTCAAGAATCTTTCTCTTTGTGATCCCTTATTTGTACAGGTTCCAGGAGCCTATCCCAAATCTTAGATTTGGATCTTCCCCAGTCTTCCATCATGGTTCAGCCTGTAGGTCAACAGATGGCATGTGGTCACTTTGTGCTTCCTCCTCTTCAAATTGGGAGAAGTGCTCATAAGTGCTGCAGTTTGTCTGAGGCCATTGACGTTTGGGCTATTGTGCCTGTTGGCTCAGAGCAGCAACCTGTTTCCTTCTACAAACCGGCAATGATCGTGTTGAAAGAGACTTCTTTGGTGCCATTCCTATTAATGAAATAATGTGTGAGTGGGTGAAATAGCATAGGAATCACATTGAGAGAATGAATGAAGCAAGTATCTTTTGCGATGTGTTATGTGATCGCATAACAACTATGTGAACCGCAAAGCCATCGTAAATTTACAACACCCAGAAGAGAAAACAAAAAAAGGACCACATACTATGTTATGCGACCGCAAAGTAGTCGCATTTCCGCTCAATAGATGGGCAATTTGTCTTACTCTATTTGCGGCAACTATGTAGTCTGCAAAACTATGTTTGCGATTGCAAACCCCATAGCAGAACCATTTTTGATCAGACCACCTAGGGTTCCACTTGCGACGACTTTGCGGACAACAAACCAATTATGCAGGCCGCAAAGATCGTCTTCTTGAGTTTAAACATGCTCACCTCACTCACATGAAGTTCCTAACACTCAATTTTGAGAATTTTCCCACAAACTACCCACCCAGGTCCCCATATCAAAAGTTTGAGAGGAATAGGGAGGAAATGAGTTCAAGCAATTCCTAATCATGCAACACAACCACGAGAAAAACCTACTCTCAACCAATTTCCCCGCCCTAATATGAATATTAATCAAAGGGAAATGGGGAATCAGGGGAAACGACCATGGGAACTTAGTAATAAGGAAGAGTCATACAACACAATCATGCGAAAGAGGGAAGAGAATCATACCAGATGTCTTAGAAAGATAATGTGAACGAGGTGAGTCATTTATGCAAGTATGATCCTCTTTGTGTGATTGTGTGTTTTTGGTCTTTTCTCTTTTCTTTTCCTTGCTTTTTTTTTTTTGATTTTGATCGTGTTATACAATGCTTTTGTGTGAGCAAGAGTGAGAGTGCGACTATTATGCGAAAGGTTTTATACCTGTGCATTTTGCGGCGGGCAAGTGAATTGCATAACACATTATACGGTCACATATGTTTTATGCGCTGGTTAATGACTGGGTCGCTCAACCTTACTTTGCGACGCGTTCTGCGGTCGAATAGTTGTTATGCGGGACGCATAAGTTAAAATCTTATCGCATTTTTGAGGACCCAATTTGCCATTTTTTCTGACTGTGTCTGTGATGACTATGATGTTCGCAAAGTCATTATGCGGCCGCATAGTTGCCGCAAACTATGGAACCTTCTTTCCTTCATTTACCTCAGTACCTGCACCCCGTTCATGGTATTTTACACTACCTGCATTATAACACACACGTAAACTTGCTCAATAATAACAACTAAACCTACATAAATAATAATAATAATAAATTTACAAAAGGTTGTTACCACACATGGGTTGCCTCCCAAGAAGCGCTTGATTTAACGTCGCTGCACGATGATGTTGACCCTGTTTGGGCTACTCAGTGGTGGGGGCTGGTATTGGACTATCCTTTAAAGAAAATTGTTCTATCAAATGCCTTTCTCCTGTGGTACCGAGGTAATGCTTGACTCGTTGACCATTCACTTTGAAAGTTTGAGTTCCATCCTCCGACTCCAATTTAATAACACCATAGGGGGATATACTCACAACTTTGAATGGGCCAGACCATTTCAATTTGAGTTTTCCCGGAAACAAATTGAGTCTTGAGTTGAAGAGTAAGACCAAGTCACCGGATTTGAATTCCCTCTTCAAGATCTTCTTGTCATGGAAAAACTTCATTCTCTCCTTATACATGATTGTACTCTCATAGGCATGGAGACAAAATTCTTCCATCTCATTGAGTTGTGTCATTCTCAGGTTAGCAACTTTGGCCCTGTAAGGATTCAGCTTCTTCAATGCCCACATGGCTTGTGTTCAAGCTTCACTAGCAAGTGACACACCTTACCAAAAACCAACTGGTACAATGAGGTGCCAATGGGAGTATAAAATGCCGTGCGATATGCCCACAATGCATTGTCTAGCTTCCTTGACCAGTCAATCCTATTTGCATTGACAGTTTTTACTAGGATGTTTTTGATCGCCCTGTTGGAGACTTCAACCTAACCACTCGACTGAGGATGATAAGGTGTGGCCACCTTGTGCTTTATGCCATACTTTTCGAGCAACCCAATGAAAGCCTTGTTGCAAAAGTGAGAACCACCATCACTAAGGATGGACCTGAGGGTACCAAACCACGTGAATATGTTCTTCTTCAAGAATGCGGTCACACTCCTTGCTTCATTGTTAGGCAAGGAGATTGCCTAGACCCATTTGGAGACGTAGTCTACAGCCACCAATATATATGTCATGCCATAAGAGCTCACGAAGGGGCCCATGAAGTCTATCCCCCACATATCAAAGATCTCGACCTCCATTACAAAATTCATAGGCATCTCATGTCCTTTAGATATTGACCCTTGCCTTTGACATTGATCGCATGCCTTGAACATTTGATTTGCGTCTTAGTAGATCGATGGCCAATAGTAGCCACATTCAAGCACTTTTTCCGCCATCCAGTTTCTTCCATAATGACCCCAAACCGGGGAGTCATGGCATGCCTTGAGAATTGACATTACCTCATCTTCCCGAACTGTGACAACCTAACCAGTCGTCTCATGAGTTACCGCCCCATTTCCCCCATTTCAGCTTATTTACGCTTTGTTATCCGTGTTTTATGGGATCGAGATGATTAGTTCGAGTTCAGAGAGGATTTGGTAAGAAATGAGACACTTAGTCTCTTTTAAGAAGGCTTAAGTTGGAAAAGTCAACCGGATGTTGACTTATGTGTTAGAGGGTTCGGATGTGAGTTCCGATGGATCGGTTATCTTCGGGAGGTGATTTTTGACATAGGAGAGTGATCGGAAGTGGTTTTGGAGGTACGATGTAGAATTAGGCTTGAA
The DNA here is from genome assembly GCF_000715075.1 of Nicotiana tabacum. Lineage (NCBI taxonomy): Eukaryota > Viridiplantae > Streptophyta > Magnoliopsida > Solanales > Solanaceae > Nicotiana > Nicotiana tabacum. The sequence continues at coordinate 155,514,665 of NC_134090.1, read as the reverse complement.
TTGGCGAAGTTAGTATTTTGGCGAATTCCGGTTGATAGGTGAGATTTTGATCCGAGGGTCGGAATGGAATTCCGAGAGTTTCAGTAGCTTCGTTATGTCATTTTGGACTTGTCTGCAAAATTTGAGGTCATTCGGACGTGGTTTGGTTGGGTTTTTGATCAAAAATGGAATTTGAAAGTTCTTGAGATTCATAGGCTTGAATTCGATGTGATTTGATGATTTTGGTGTTAGTCGAGGTGTTTTGATGATTGGAACGAGGTTGAATAATGTTTAGGATGCGTTGGTACTTTTGGTTGAGGTCCCGGGGGCCTCAGGTGTGTTTCGGGTGAGTTTTGAGCAAGTAAGGACTCCCCGGAACTTAGAAAAATGGAGGGAGCAGCAGTTTTGGCGCGGACCGCGCTCCTTTTCGCGCTGGGCGCGCTGGCCTAGTGCTGACCGCGTCAAAGTGGCTGCGGCCGAGGTCGTGAAGACTTCAGGTTGCTGGTCCTACTTCAGAAGCTTATATCTTTTGATCCACAAGGAATTTTGAGGTGATGCAAAAACGAAAGTTGTAGTCCTTCGTGTGTTATTTCCAGAATAGTAAAGATATTGCAATTTGGACATCTGTAGCAAAAGTTATGGCCAAAATACTAAAGCCTGACCCTGCAGAGCAATACCTGCGCGACCGCGGTCGTTTTTGCGTGGACCCCGCTGGTTTTGCGCGGACCGCGGTCATTTTTGTGTGGTCAGCGGTGTCGGAATCCGAGGGGTACTCTATAAATACGAGGTTTTGGGTTTTATTTGATATTTTGACCTAGAGAGCTCGGATTTTGGCGATTTTTCGAAGGTTTTTCAAGAAATTGGTCGGGGTAAGTGATTCTAACTCAGATTTGGTTAGAGTACATGAATCTATCACTGAATTCGTCATTTAATTCGTGATTTGAGATGGAATTTGGGAAGAAAATTGTGGAACGTTTCAAAAATGTAAAATGATGATTTGAAGGACCAAATGGTATCAGAATTAGATAATTTTGGTATGGTTAGACTCGTGAGGGTATGAGGATTCTGAAAATGTAAATTTTATCCGATTTCGAGACGTGGGCCCGGGGCTCGGGTTTTGCTAATTTTGAGATTTTTGATATTTTTCGAATGTTTTCGCTTGGGCTTTGTTCCTTTAGCATATTGTGACGTATTCGTTCTGATTTTGGATAGATTCGACGCGCGTGGAGGCCAATTCAAGGGGCAAAGGCGTCGTGAGCTAGAGAATTAGCTAGTTCGAGGTGAGTAATGGTTGTAAATGATGTTCTGAGGGTTTAAAACCCCGGATTGCACATCGTAGTGCTATATTGAGGCAAGATACGCGCTGGATGATGAGCGTGGGGTCTTCACTACTGGGGATTGTGATTTGGTCCATCCCGATTGATGACTTTACTGAATATTTGACTAAAATTCATTTGTTATCATCATGATTTGGGCTGATTGCCATATTTGGGCTTCGTGCCAACTATTTGAACCCTTCGGGGATATTTATCACTGTTTCCTCACTACTTGACTTATTATTTGAACTCAGTCCTGTTGATATCTACTGTTTTATAAACTTAGCCACTTTTACTCAGATTTGAAACTTAAATGATATTTCTATATCATGTTTTGGGCTGAGAACTACTGTTTTTACTAATGCCCAAGGGGCTTATGATGATTTCTGGACTGAGTGAGGCCGAGGGCCATATGTGAGGATATGATGAGTGATATGAGGCCGAGGGCCTGAGATACTATTTATGCCATGCGGTGGCTTGAGTGATGTGAGTATATGCTGAGTGATGATGCCACGAGGTGGCTTGATATAGCACTTGGGCGGTAAGGGGCCCCTCCGGAGTCTGCACACCAACAATGAGCACGGGTACCCATGTTATTTGAAACAGTTGTAACAATGACACTGTTTGATGAAAGTTGGTCAGGTAACAATGGCTGACCATTATGCTAAGTGATTGTGAGGTAGCCCGAGGGGCTGATATTGTACTGAGAATGATCCTGAGGGGCTGATACTATGCTGAACGATTGATACTGTGCCCGAGGGGCGGATTTGTACTTGTTAATTACCAGTTAAATTACCTGTTTTACTTGTTTTAAAAAGGAATATCATTTTATTTCTTCACTGATTTACTGCTTTAAGTGATTTTACTGCTTGATATTGAATTGCTTTGTGACTTTACGTGTTTTCATACTTTCAGCCATTATTTGTAATTATTACTCACTGAGTCGGAGTACTCATATTACTCCTGCACCATGTGTGCAGATTCAGGTATAGCAGAGTCCGCACCTGAGCGCTGATTCCTTCTAGGCTAGGCAGTGATTTGGAGTTACGAGGTAGCTGTTGACGTCCGCAGGCCGTTGACTCTCTTATCTTCTATCATTTATGTTTTCTTCAAACTGTTGTATCGGATTCCGTACTTTGTAGACCTATAGTAGATTCTGTAGTAGCTCATGACTTGTGACACCCCGGTTTGGGCTGTGTCAGGATAGTTCCTACTGTTATTATCGTTAAATTCCGCAATTTATGAGCATTATATTATATGTTATTACTGTTTATGATGATTAACCGTTTAAAGAGGTGTTGCATTTTGGTCTGGCTGGCCTTGTCTTCACGAGAGACGCCATCACGACCGGGTTCGGGGATCGGGTCGTGACACGAACACACCACCGAATGATGTTGTCGGCACAAATACGGAACAAAAAAGGTACCTCCCAATAGTATTGCCTACACTCATGCAAGAACTTTTTATTTTGATAAGCTTCCAATCCATCGGGAACAAGATCACTAACCAAAAGTTAGCGATGTCGGCATACCAAGGAGCGAATGTGCTAGACAATACCAATATGTGCTCATCTAGAAACGCATCATTGATTTTCGGGTCTTCTTTTTGTCTCCCTGCCTCTTCAATCCTAGATAAGTTATCCGCAACTTGATTTTCGGTCCCTTTCGATCCTTGACTTCAAAGTCAAACTCTTGCAACAAAAGGACCCACCGAATCAATCTTGGTTTGGCATCCTTCTTCGCTGTAAGATAGCAAAGAGCAGCATGAACGATGTAAACTATCACTTTGGACCCCAACAAATAAGCCCGAAATTTTTCAAAAGCATAGATAATGGCAAGAAGTTCTTGCTCACTTACAGTGTAATTCATTTGAGCGCCATTAAGTGTCTTTCTTGCATAGTAGACATGGTGAAGAATTTTGTTATGCCGTTGACCAAGCACCTCCCCAATAGCTACACAACTAGTGTCACACATGAGTTCGAATGGAAGGGACCAATCAGTTGCGACAATAATAGGTGCTGTAGTGAGCTTTTCTTTCAATTACTCAAAAGATTTGAGACACTTCTCATCAAATATAAACTTTGTGTCTTTTTCAAGGAGCTTTCATATAAGATTTGCAATTTTTGAGAAGTCCTTGATAAAATGCCTATAGAAGCCAGCATGCCCCAAAAAGCTTCAGACACCTTTTATTGAAGTGGGTGGAGGAAGCTTGGAAATGATTTTGATATTTGTTCGGTCAACCTCTATGCCTTGTTTGGAAATTTTGTGGCCCAAAACATTGCCCTCGTCCACTATGAAGTGGCATTTCTCCTAGTTTAGCACAAGGTTTGTTTCTTCACATCTTTTGAGCACCTGTCTAAGGTGCTCAAGACAATGCTCAAAGGAATAACCCACTAATGAGAAGTCAGCCATAAACACCTCTAAGAAATCTTCCACCATTCCGAGAAGATTGACATCATGCACCGTTTGAAAGTAGCTGGGGCGTTGCATAGCCAAAATGGCATACGACTAAAGGCAAAAGTCCCATATGGGCATGTGAATGTTGTCTTCTCTTGATCTTCCAAGGTGATGTTGATTTGGTTATATCCGGAATATCCATCTAAGAAGCAATAGAATGACCTTCCCTCTAGTCGATCAAGCATTTTATCAATAAAAGGCATCGGGAAATGGACCTTGCAAGTAGCATTATGTAGCTTCCGATAATCCATGCAAACTCTCCATCCGGTCACTATTCTCGTTGGGATGAGCTCATTTTTGTCGTTTTGAATTCGGTGATGCCTCCTTTCTTTAGCACACATTGCATCGGACTCACCCAAGAACTATCGGCAATGGGGTAGACCACCCCAACATCTAACCATTTGATGATTTCTTTCTTTACAATCTCTTGCATGTAAGAGTTTAACCTTCTTTGATGCTCTACTCTTAGTTTACTCTCTTACTCCAATTGTATCTTGTGCTCACAAATTCTGGCAGGAATCCCTTGGATGTCCACTATTGTCCATCCAATGTCTTTCCTGTACTCCCTCAAGACATTCAACAGTTTTTCTACCTGCACATCATTCAACAAAGAAAAAACATTACCGGTAGAGTGTCCTTAGAGCCAAGAAATTTATACCTCAATTGTGGTGGAAATGGTTTGAGCTCAAGTTGTGGCGGTTCAATAATTGAAAGCTTGGCGGGAGGAGTGACTCTATTCTCTAAGTCAAGAGAAAGTTTCTTTGGTGCATACGTGTAGGACCCAAGTCCTTCTAATGCATTCACTGATTCCATGTACCCCTCCATGTCTTCACCATCAAAATTTACCAAAATAGCCACCAACGCCTCACCAACGTATTGTTCTTCCATCTTCATCTCGATTGCGTCTTCTATCTCATCAACAACATCAATGATTGATATGCTTTCATTTTCATGTGGAAACTTCATACCCTTACTCGCTTGAAAGTTAACCTCTTCGTCATTAACTCGGAACTTGATCTCATTTCGTTCCGAATACATAAGTGCTCTTCCGGTAGCAAGAAATGGGCTCCCCAATATGAAAGGGATTTCTTTGTTAACAGCACAATCAAGGATCAAAAAGTCGCCAGGGAGGGGTAACTTTCCCACTTTTACAAGAACATCATCAACAATCCCCACCGGTCTCTTTATTGAACGATCGGCCATTTGCAACCTCATACTTGTAGGCCTTGTAATACCAACCCCGCTTTCTTGTAAATAGCAAAACTCATTAAATTGATGCTAGCCCCATTATCACAAAGTTCTCTTGCAAAATTGCAAACCCCAATAGTGCATGGAATGGTAAAAGCTCCCGGGTCTTATTTTTTTTGAACGGTGGTTGTTGCAATGATGGAACTAACCCGGTGAGTCACATTCACCACTTCATTCTTGGTGGGTTTCTTCTTGGTGATCAAGTCTTTCAAATACTTAAAAAAACCCGACATCTCTTTAAGTGCTTCCACAAATAGAATATTCACCGATAATTGCTTGAGAATTTCATAGAACTTCTAGAGTTTGCTATCATCAACCTTCCTAGAAAGTTTTTGAGCAAAAGGAGGAGGAGGTCAAGGAATTAGTGCTAGAGTTTTTCGTGTCTCTTTAACCTTTTCCTTAACTTCTTCCCAGTTCACTTCTTGAATTTTCACCTCTTCTAGGACTTTTTCATCTTCAACAACAACTGACACCTTAACTTGTGTCTCAACTTCTTGTTTGGAATCTTCCACTTTGACCACTTGTTCATTCACTCCTTGAAGTATTTTCCCACTCCAAGTTGTGATTCAATGAGAAGTTGGACTGCCCCCACCACCTTTTGTGTTTTGCAATTGAGTCACAAGGGAGCATGCCCTTTTGCTTCAGATTTTGCTCTCTTGAGAGATCTCTCATTTGCATATCCAACTTTTGAATAGATGCGGTATGAGAACTGACAAACTCAGTCATATTCCTCATTGAAGTGTCAGATCTTTCTTGATTTTGCGATACTCGTTCAAGCATGTTTTCCAACTTGGAATCACTTGAAGAACCTTCCTTCCAATGCGGAGAGTTGGAATCTTGCCCCTTTGGTGGAACATAGAGATTTGAATTCTGATTTGAAAAGTTGTTGTTGTTGTTACTCCAATTCCCTTGATTTGAATTACCTTGGTCATTTCGCCATAGTTGGTTGCCTTGCCCTTGCGGGTTAGCCCTCCATTGGTTTTGTTGTCCTGAACCTTGGTATGGTTTCCCTTGATAACATCGTTGAGAGTTGTTGACATAGTTTGCTTCTTCGTAATCGTCATTTGATGTGGGTTGAACATCTTCCACCACATTCACTTTTTTTGATTTGGCTTTCAGTGAACATCTTTGTCAATACATTGACTTTGGTGGCAAGCCCGACAATTACTTGATCTCTTTCTTGGTTCTCCTTAATCATGTTGGTCAAGGAAGGAATACCATATGCAATTTCACCCGTGGTGTCCTCTGAGTCCCAAGCTTGGTTATGTTTTTCCATTTTGTCAAGGATTTGTGTGATCCTCGCAAGTGTTTTATCCATAAAAGATCCATCAGCTGCATTTTTGGCTATAGATTGATTCATAGGATCCAAACCCATGTAAAATTTCTCCAACAAGTTAGATTTCGAAAAACGATGATTCGGCGACCTCACCAAATATAGCTTGAATCGATCCCATGACTCATGTAGATGTTCTCCCGATAATTGCTTGAAAAAGAAAATTTTATCCCGGAGCTCAGACTTCTTGCTTTGCGGGAACCATTTAGCTAGGAAAGCTCGGACGAGTTCAAGCCAGGAATGAATGGAATTTGGTGGTAGATTTTGGATCCATTTCCTTTGTCTCTCCAGCGAGTGAGTACTTGAACACCCTTAGTCTTAGGACATCATTTGAATCGTTGTTCTGCTTGTGCATCACACACACACTCAAGAAGCTTCTGAGATGTTGTGTCAGATCATCCTCGGTGGAATTTCTAAAAAGCCGCTCTTCTTTAAGCTTTAGGATTAAACCGTGTTCCACTTTGAAAGTGGAAGCATCAACCCTTGGGGGTACAATAACATTTGTATCCTCAATGTACTCATCTATATCCGCAAAAGGATTCTCCTCTTCGTCATACTCGACCATGTTTTCCTATCAACACCAAGCAAAGCAAGCAAAGTCTGATGGAATAGAAGAAGACATAAAGTAAAGCACATACTAATTAGTAATTTCAAAACCGTATTCCCCAGCAACGGCACAAAAATTTGATATGCTGAAATTACACTTTAAATAAATAGTGTAAGGCGGTCAGTGTCAAATATAATAATCCAACAAGGTTGGGGTTGAATCCCACATGGAATGGGTGTGAAAAAGTTACTTGAGTAGTGTGAAACTTGACTTAAGTCGTAATTCTACTCCTTTATCTTCACATGAGAATGATATAATTGTGATTTAACTAGATAACTATTTTCTTGTGAGAATGTGATTAATTTGGTTAAGGAAATCAAGGTTGTGTTAATATGATATATTTCTAATGAAAGGTCCTTTGATATGCAAATGGTTTATAAATGACTACCCAATATTTTCTAATGGTTGGGTAGTATTTTCTCTTTATAATTTTCCCAAATATAAAAGAGTTTCAATTAAGAACAACCAATTTATGCTAAGTAGAACCCACTTATTACTAAGCGATTCTATTAAACAAGATTTAAAGTCTTGAGTTCTTGATATTCACTTCTACCAAACCCTAACCCACTTTTCCAAGTAAAGAAAGAGTAGAATGGAATAAGTTAACGTTTGCAACCACCAACAATAAATAAAGCACAAGAAATGAATAAATATCAACCAACCATTATATATATATATATATATTCAATGTTAAACACCTATTAATATTACACCCATTTAGGGTCCACAATCTTAGTATTTAAAACTAGCTACTCATACTAAAATACAAGAATAAAGTAATAAATGAAGTCATAAAGCTTACAAAAGTGCAAGATTCTCTCCTCAAAAGTTTCCAAAATAATGGTATATTCAATGCCTTCAATAGAGTCCTTTTTTCAGACTTAATGCCCCACAAAACCCCTAGTAAATCTATTTATAGTAGACTAAAAGTCGGGGTCAAGATTGGACAAAATGCCCCTACAGAGCTCTTATGCGAACGCATAATGGTTGCAGAGCATGTATGCGGTCCGCATAGTTGACAATTGCATCGCAGAATTTCAGATCCTCAAGCCCAGATTCAACCGCATTTCCATTATGCGGTCTGCATATATGTTATGTGACCGCATTTTCCATCGCAGAAGTGCTATGCAGGTTCTTCAATTTCAATTGTGCGGTCATTATGCGGTTCACAGAAGTGTTATGTGACCGCATAATGGACCGCACAATCTTATGTTCAGTTGGTCAAAACAACTGCTTCAGTTTGCGATGATTATGCGGTCCGCATAGTACTTCTGCAGTCGCAAACTTGTAGCATTCCTACTATTTTGTGGCTTTTTGACTTCTTTTCCACGTGTTTGGGTCTTCAAGTCTTATGCACCACAAAACACCAAAATTTTATAAGAATTAACTACAAATGCATTGAAAGACCAACTAAAGTCTATGTAATTGGTATCAAAAGTTCCAAAATTCTACGGCACATCAATCACCACCTTTCTTGGAATAAAAAATAACGATAAAAAGATAAAATAGAGAAAAACACTATATTGTAAAACTAGGAAAACCTTAAAAACTTGAATTCTTTATTCTATAAGGAAAGAGAACCCTTTTTATAGGCTTATGTATATTCTTTGATGACTACAATTCCTATTCTAATAAGGAAATAAAATATCTAAAGACAAGAAAAGTAAAATTCTAATTCTACAAAGAAAAGAAACTAGAATCCTGCTATAAAGAATATCCTTATTTTAAAAGGGATAAAATAAATCCTATTTTAAGAAATAAAGAATCTCGGTTTCTTGAAATCAATCTTGAGGTTTTTGGACTTCTTGTGCTTCTTGAAATTAAGTCCATATGTTTGGATTTGAGCTCTAAAATATTATCTTTGACATAATTAATAAAATTTAACATAGATTCTTCATTTACATCATTCTCCCCTGGTTGAGAAAGACTCGTCCTCGAGTCTAAAGGTACCATAAATGGAACAAGATTGACAACTTCCATGATTTGATCGAACTCATATTCAGCAAGCTCTAAGTTGCATTTCTCCAACCTATCAAAGAGCTTCATCGTATTGTAACAAAGTTTAGCATGTGGCCGAACTAAATCCTACGTTCTCAATCGTAACTTTCTACCGATATTTTTGCAATGAATCCTCTTAAGTTGGCTTTTAAACACTAATCCATAATCATAAGTTACTTTCTTTTGATTTTTAGGAATCTTGAACTTCTCCATGTCAATGTGGTGCTTATGGGATATGCCCAAAAATGTCGATTTAGTACCACGAAAACCCTTAGAAGAATCGAATTTAATTACCTTTGGATCATGCTTATAGGTCAAAGTATATCTTCTTGAGAACTCTTCAACAAAAACACTCTCGTATTTAACTTGATCATAACCATATATGGAATTTGTGTTGGGATTTCTTGTTCCTACATATTCTTGAAAATATCCATCCTTTGGAGGCAAGAAAAAAGCTGGAACTAAGTATGAACTCAAACCCTCCATTATAGAATTTTTTTTAAGCAACCCTTCCTCTTGTGTTTGAAAAATTTCATGAACCTTTGCATTAACAAAATATGTTGCCTCTCTTGGAATGACATAATCAACAATCAAATCAACATTATGTTGAGCATCTCTATTAGTTGGAAAGTTAAGCTCATATATGTGATGCTCCAATGGATCATTATCAAACTTCTGAGATAAATCCTCAACTTGTTGATCTAGTGCACGCTCTTCCTCCTTGTGCTCTTCCATAGTAATACCAAAATTCAAAGAATTTTCTCTATTGATTGGACCAATTGTTTGTAATTTGGTTACAAAAGAATCATCCTTGAGCTTCAAACTTTTAGCAAATATTTCTAGTTCAATGGTACTAAGATAATTGTAACAACCGAATCGGTCGTTTGGAGCATTTGTACTTCGCTCGGTTATTTGAGGGCATGAGTAACTCCCTTTGATATATTATGACTTATGTGAATCATCTGTTTTGGTTTTCAGGTTATTCGGAATTGATTTGGAAGAATGATTCTCAGCTAGAAGCTTTAAATTTGAAAGGTTTGACCAAGTTTTGACTTTTTAGAATTTGACCTCGGATTGGATTTCTGATGGTTTCGTTAGCTCCGTTGGGTGATTTTGGACTTAGGAGCGCTTCCGATTTGTGATTTGGAGGTCCGTAGTAGAATTTGGCTTGAAATGGCGAAAGTTGGAATTTTAGAAAGTTTGACCAGGAGTGAACTTTTCAATATCGAGGTTGGATTCCGATTCCGGAAGTATGATCAGGTCCATAATGTCAAATGTGACTTGTGTGCAAAATTTGAGGTTAATCGGACGTGATTTGATAGGTTTCGGCATCGGTTGTGGAAGTTTGAAGTTTCAAGTTCATTGATTTCGAATTAAGGTGTGATTCGCCGTTTCGATGTTGTTATGTGTTTTTTGAGACCTCGTGTAGGTCCACATTATGATATGGGACTTGTTGGTATGTTCAAACAGGATCCCGAGAGGCTCGTGTGAGTTTCAGATATGTTTGGGTTGTGTTGCGCTCGTTTTTTATGTTTCGACGTCGTTTCTTCAAGTATAAATGGTACTACATTAAGCAAATGAGCTTCGATTTCTGTTTTTATTTAAGCATTAGATCCTTATTGTAATTACGTACATAGAAAAAAGAACTGTCAAATTCAAACATCGTATGAGGAGTTTATGGTCATTTTAGTGAGAATTGAGTTACTAGATTTTTCAGATTAATTACGAAATTGCCACTAGGTTCGTATTTAAAAATCTACACTATTTTGCAAATATTGAAACCAACATATCTCTTTCAATATAAGGTCAAATGGAGTGTTTCAAGAGCCTAACTTTACCAAAATATCACAAGGAATATATTGGAGGAATCAAAAGAAAGTTTCGGGATTGTTTCGCACGAGAAGCGAGGTAGAAAAGCTGCCAGAAAAATATGTAAAACAAGGGTTTGTTCATTTGGTTATATTGAGTTGGGAAGCTCGGATTTCGGCGTTTTTAATGCGATTTTCACCATATGAATTGAGGTATGTGTTCTCTACTCGGTTTTGATTATATTTCATGAATCCATGTTCATTTTGGGCATTTGATTGATGATTTCAAAGTGAAATTTGGGGATTTTTGCCTAAAGTTTCATAAAGTGATTTTTTAAATTTTGAAGCTAAGATTCGGAGTTAGAATTGGATAAATTTAGTATGGTTGGACTCATAATTGAATGAGTTATTGGATTTTGTAAGTTTTGCCGTGTTCCAAGATGCGGGCCAGGGTTGGGCTTTTTGGCCGATTTTGGGATTTTGATTAAAGATTCAACTTTTTTTTGATTGGGATTGGTTCTCTAGCATTTTTTGATGTATTTGAGTTATTTTGGCTATTTTCGAGCCGTTCAGAGATCAGAATGCGTGAGATGGTATTTTTGTTGCATCGCTTGGCTTGCTTGATATTAGAATTGGCTTGTTCGAGGTAAGTAACTCTTCTAAACTTAGTGCTGAGGGTATGAAACATCGAATTACGTGCTATGTGATTGGTATTGAGGTGGCACACATGCTAGGTGACCAGCGTGTGGGCGATCACCCTGTGAATTGTGGCTCCGTTATTTCCATTGCACTATATATTGGCCCTAACTTGTTGTTATTTGTGTTTTCACCATGTGATAAAGTAATTGAGCTATCAATCATGCTAGATATCATGTTAGGCTTTATGTCGATACTATTGGGACCCATAGTGGTCATTTCTTGCTGCCATCTTACTGATTTTACTGATATGTTCGTACTCAGTCATATTCATGCATTCATATTATATCTCAGTCTCAGGTGTTATTTATTAATAAATCATATCATTGTTGTCGGGATAGTTTTATGACATTGTGAGCCTCTGAGTGAGATTGGAGAGATTGAGGATGAATGCGGCTAAGAGTCTGATTATGAGTGACAGTTATAGGGTGGGGCTGCACGCTACATCATGTCATATTGATTACATTTTATGGGATCGGTCTGCACACCGCTTGATATAGCGCTTAGGCTGAAGGAGCCCCTCCAGAGTCTGCACACCCCCAGTAAGCGTAGTCGACTATATATATATATATATATATATATATATATATATATATATATATATGGATCAGGTTGAACGCTGCAACGACCCTTATGGATATATGTATATGGATTGGCTTGCATGCCACAACGAGCCTTATGGCTATATATATATGGATCGGGTTGCACGGGGCAACGAGTATTGTACAGTGCTGAGTGATTGAGTGTGCTGAGTATTGAGCACGGTAAAAGATAATGCGAGACAGTGAGGTTGAGTACTCTGAGAGTGTGAGTATATGAGTTCATCACTGAGAGGCATTGCATTTTTCATGCGTACTTGAGATACATGCATATAGATGCATTTTCTTTTGATGCCCGGTTTTGGTGACATTCATGATTTTACATGTATCTTGACATATAGGCATTAAGATATATTTTCCTTACGTTATCTGAAAAATGAAACATTTACCTGATGAAAGTGTTTACCGTGAAAATGGTAACAATAATTAGATTTGAAAATGGGATTCTAAAAATACGTGATCTATTCTCGAGCTAGTTTGAAAGTGTGGTTAGTGCTAAAACGTGAAGTAAAATGGTAAAGATCGAGTTAGCCGAAGCAGTAATCGAACTAGCAAGGAGGCGTTTCCCAGGCTTAAAGCTGGCTAGTAGGTACCTCAGAGCCAAGCCTCGAGCCTATCTCGGGCTTGTCGAGGGTATTCGGGATGGGGATAATAGATAGCGATATAGGTAAATAAGGCTCTTTATTATCAATCTTGAGCCAAATAATGAAGAATAAGCGAAGAAACAATAAATTGCTAAGGCAACCTCGAGGCCAAATGAAGACAGATATCTTAGAAGAAAGAGAGAGATATTATTGCATTGCTGAGAAGTGGAGCAACATTAGTCATTTACAAGGTAGGGTGAGTCCCCCTTATATAGACGAGGGGACTCGGTATAGTACATGTATATTAATTGTAAGATTACAAAGATGGGATGGCTTAACGCAAGACCTCACAGTAGGCTCCAGATAGGCCGGATCTGTCAGGTGCATCCATGTGCCTAGGAGACTTACTCTTTTATCCCGACTTCGGACCTTTCTTCTATCGAGCTGAACCTCGACGAGCCCTGAGGCCGAGAACTCGATCGTGGCCTTCCACCCTCGGGGTCTCGGGAAGGCTTCCAAAATGTCTTGATAGCAAAAAATCAAGTCTTCTGATTTTTCCGCATACAGATAGTCTCTGCATTTCTCATGATTAAGTGAGGGGTAACGATTCTGACAGTCGACTCCTCGAGCTCCTTTTGACGACATTATGCTGGCGATTTGAATCACAACGTAATCTTCTATGACAGATGGCGTGTCTCGTAGGTCTCTGTTCGATGTCTTGTCGTTTCCGCTCCTCGAGGCAAAAGTACTGCCGTCGGTTCGTTTTTTCAAGGAAGTAGTAATTACCTCTACCGATCCATCTTTGAGAGCATCAATGACCGTGTCATTTCCCCCCTATAAATGATGGCGTTTTGTGGCATTGCATCCTCCATCTTAATACTTCTGCTGGTATGCTTTGCTTCTTCCTTACCATCATCTTCTTTCACCTTTGAATCATGATGGAGGCTTTTCATCTTAGGGTTGTCTGGAGAAGTTCTTCCGGGCCGCGTCGTAGCCTTCTGTCGAGGCCTCCCTTCGTGGAACTTAAACATGTTGTTCCGATATTGCTGTGGTCGTCGAGATATAGGCCGCTGCTGCTACCGTTGACCCGAGATGGTAATGGATGGAGGGTTGGTTTCACCTTTGTGTAGATGGCCGTTCGGATTATGCACCGTTACTCACTCTTCTACCTAGGCCTAGTGTGGCACTTCATTCCTAGGGCTCTTTCTTTCCAAAGGGATAAAGTGGCACCACCGGTCGTTGAGGCAGGGGCCTGCCGAACTTTCAAGCTTTGGCTTCGGCGGACCATGTCTCTTTTCTCTACCTCCTCTGCGTCCCCTTCTTTTCCTCTCATTCGTCTTCCCGGTGGAGTTCCTTCAGGGGATTGAGCTTGGAACCTATCGGAGGTGGAGGTCGAAGGAGTCACCATCGAGGGTACGTGCTCGAGGGTGTGGCACCCGGGGATGCTGATACCAGAGATGAAGCCTCGAGGGCAGATCGGGCGCCCGGATTTCATCACATGTACATCCCTCGTTCCCCTTCTTTAGTTGTAGATTCTTGTAGGCCTTTGTGCTTTGTATATAATGACCCTCAGGGGGCTTTGTAATCGAACGTTGTGACCCCTCGGAGGCTATTGTACTCGAAAATTTCAAAAATAAGAAATGAACTTTGCTAACCTCTACTTTCGAATTTGCTCTATTTTTGTATGCCTTCATGCCCTTCGAGGATCTCCACATGTATCTTTCTGTGTTGATGATTGCTGATATTTAACTTGGACATAAGTGTTTGCCTTGATTTCTCGCCGATCGACATGGGTTCTTTTCGGTCCCACTGTTGTTTCTTGGGACAACTCCGGGTTAGTCCGATAGATTGGTGCTATAAGAGTCTCCCAAGTTATACTGAGTTCCAAGGCCTCCGGGGGCACTACCCTGGATATAGGCTATCTTTGGGTGCCCCAGAGCCTTTATTGATTTGGATGTAGATGATCTTTTCAGGCCGTATGAGATAGACTTCTGCTCCCTTTTTGGCGTTTGTTTGCTCTTACGCCCTTCGGGGTTTTTGAATGCCATCTTTTGTTTATAGGCCGTTGTAGTTTGCCATGATAGCTTGTTCTGGTCTCCAACTGATTGGCAAGGCTCTTCCCCAATCCTTTTTGTCGCACTTCGGACCGATGGAGGGCCGACTGGATAAGCTCAAGCCATCGGGGCCTGCTGGTTCATTTGGATATCATACATCGAATTCCAAGGCCTTCAGGATTGCTACTCTCGATGAAGGTCATCTTCGGGTGCCTCAGTGAGCCTCGTTGATTTTGAAGTGGATAACTCTTTTAGGGAGTGTAAGGTTGGCTTCCGTTTGCGGAGTTTGCCTATGTTTGGGGCGCTTCTTTGGGGCCTCGTGGAGTTTTGAAGATTGGAGCTTCAGGGTTTTACTCCTTCAAGGAGGGGATCGCGAGCCCAGGTGCATGCCTTGTGTCTGGTTTCGATGCTTTGGAGCTCATTGTGATCCTGTCTCTTTGGGGCCGGGGGCCCCGAATGTGAAATGCTTGTCTTGAGCATGGAGATAATTCACGTGGTCCATCGAGCTTAGTCGTCCATTGGAGGACGTTTCCTGGGTCGGGCATCTACCTATCGATTCTTATCGAGGCCTGGAGCTTACATCTGGTGGGCGACTCGCTGTTTCCCCTTGCATATAAGAGGGACGACTTTAGCCTTTTTGCGAGAGTTCGCTATTTTTGGGTAGATGTTCTTTTCGTTTCAGCATAGGGCTCCCTATCTTCTAAAGTGCGAAAAGGAGTTGGTGTTTGCCTTTGCCTTGTTTTGTCAGTTCTGCCATAGTTATGGTGACTACCTCGGTATCGATACGGCAAAGTACGGAGAATGTTATTCCGGGTGCTGGGGAGCCAAAGGATTTCACTCTGGCGATGGCGTCCTTAATAATAGAGGAACACCTGGAGATGGTGAGAGGCGATACTGCGGGTGGAGCAAGGAGCGACAGTGCGGGTGTTTGCCCCAGATAAAGGCATCGCGAACTATGCTGATAGGTTCTTGAGCGTGTACCTATACCCCTTTGCATTTGGCCCTCTTGATAAGGTCTTGCTTGATTTTTGCTTGAAGTATCGGTTTACTCTAGCACAGATTCATCCGTCGTTTTGGCGAGCGGCGCTGATGATGAGATTCTTTACGGAGAAAGTCGGGCTTGAAATCACGCTGGACAAGCTCATCAGGTTGTACCAGACTTTTCATCATCAAGGACTATTAACCTTGAGGGGCCGTTCGCCCACGCCCTTCGTTGTCGATGATAAGGAAGGCAGAGATCGAGAGTGGGCTAGTTGGTTCATCCGAGTCTGGACGACCGATATTATCCCTGTGGAGTTTCTGCCATTCCCCGAAAAGTGGAATCATGCACGTAAGTGAGGCGCTTTGTTGCTCTTTCAGACTTTGTTCATGGCGAAAATTGGCCAAGTAATCAATGATATTTCCCTTGTCGCAGCAACTTCGTGGACACTAGGCCGAGTTCGCAATTTACCCGGTTGGGTTCGGAGGTTGGTGACACATTCGTCTTGCGATGAACGCAGGTGGCAAGCTATGTCTCGCATCAGTTTGGAAGTAGATCATCAAGGTACGTGTGTCTGTTACTTTTCCCCTGCTGATATGTACCTGAGGTGTTATTTTCCCATCTCATTTGTGCTAGATTTGCTTTTGTAGATATTGGGTGGTTCTTCGGGGCAAGGCAGCATTTTTTCAAAGAGAAGACAGAGTCGTCGGCCTCTGGGTCGAGAGACGGCAGTAACAAGAGGGACCGGAGCCCACAATGCGAAGGAGCCTTTAGTGGTACCGGCCGGGCTCGTACTTCTGAGGGCTTGGTATCGCCTGAGTCAGCTATCCCCGGGGCACCTGTTTCTTGGCAGATAGCTCCCTTGAGCGAGCACGTTATGCCCAGGGCCGGTTCCTCTAGGGTCGCAAGACCAGTACTGACATGAGCATGCTCTGATTGGAGGAAATCTGCCGTCTTCACCTTGTGGTGAGATCGTGCACAATTTTCTCATATCCCGCATCTTCCTTCTCTTATTAATTCTTTCCTGCGCAGTCATGTGATAGGCTTAAGTCCGAGTTGTTTCGTCAAAAGGCCACGTTCCAGAGGGTTCTAGATGAGGGGGAGTCCCTTAGGCTTCTTTGCAAGGAGAAGGAAGTCCAGCTGCAACAATGGCGATATGAGGCGTATCGGAGCTCAAACTACGAGAGCTATCTGATGGAGCAAGTAGCTTCCTGTAGTGCGGTCTTCGCTTCTTTATAATTTTAAGGCTAATTTCTTCTTTCCATATTAGTTGCAGAAAAATGCAGAGGCCTTGGAGTACCTTAAAGGCGACGTGAACAGTGTTAGGGCTGTTTGCGAGAAGCTAAGGGCCCAAGTGTGGACTCAAGCTTTGGAGGAGATGAGTGTCTCGGCTAGGATCCCTGCCTTTGAGGTCCAGCTTAACTTGACCCGTGGTAATGCCAAAGTTCAGGCGGACATGATCGAGAGACTTGAGTCCGACCTTTCGAAGGTCAGGTCCGAGATAATTGAGGCCCGGGGGGAAGCGGCGTTAAGCCAAACCAGGAGTGATCGTGAGATGGCGATTTGCATAAAGGAGGCTGCTGACGCTCAATCCAAGTTGAGGCAAGCCCTCGATCGTGAGAAGAGGATCGAGGAATATGTTCGCTGCCGATCCCGGAGAGAAGTATTCAAGGAGGTTGGAGCGAGAGGCTTTGTTCTCTCAGAGGAATTGGCTCAAGCAAGGGCGGACCAGGGTGACGCTCAGTCACTCCTTGCGGACTTCGCAGAGGGCAAACTTGACGGGCTATAGCCCTTTGGGGAAAAATATAGATTCTACCGTTGTGGTAACCTGGTTTTCGGCCCGTGCAGGGTGTGCCTGTAAGTGGAAAATGTTTTTTCGTATGTAATATAAGAAGATTTTTAAAGCATTTCGGTCGTGTGGATCTGTTTTAGAACTAGTCCCCGCATCATGTTATAGCCCGAGCTTCAATTGGCCTCCCAACTTTATCCCACCTGCCTGGGCGGAGGGTGATGACCCTTTGTGCTCCTGGGCCGAAGAGATTTTGCGGGCGCGCGGTCTGGAGATTTGTCTCGACCGTAGATAACGTCATTTGGGCCGTGCCTTCTGGCATTTTGTGGTTGGATTGTCCTCGGACTCAGTCTCTGAGTTGGGATCCGGCTCGAGCTTAACTTACCCTTGAGCCCGTTTGGGCTGGCGGTAATGATTCTTACTTTCTGCCCTTGGGCGTTTGGTGATTTTCCGGGTCCAGTCTCTAAGTCGAATTGCGATTCGAGCTGTAATTGACCCTTTAATCTTTTCGGAGGCTCCGGCTGGAGATAATGGCATTGATGTCATACTCTTGGGAGTATTATAATTTTTGGGTCCAGTCTCCGAGTCGCATTGCGACTCAAGCTGTAATCGACCCTTAAATCGCATTTGAGCTCTAGGCCAGCGATGGTGGCCTTTCTGTTGCTTGGTCATTGAGACCTTTTGGTATGAGGCCCGGAGGCTTTGCTTAGGCGGCAGCAATGGCACTTACGTTATTTGGTCACGGGGACCTTTTGATATGAGGCCCGGAGGCTTTGCTTAGCCGGCGACAATGGCACTTACACTGTTTGGCCATGGGGGCCTTTTGATATGAGGCCCGGAGGCTTTGTTTTGGTTAACTATTTTGGATCCGGTCTCCGAATCAAGTTATGAGTCGAGCTCACTTTAATCCTCAAGTTGTCAATTTTTAGGCTGGCGACAATGGCTCTTACACTGTATGGTCGTAGAGACCTTTTGATGTGAGGCCCGGAGGCTTGCTTAGCCGGCGACAATGGCACTTATGCTGTTTGATGTGAGGCCCGGAGGCTTTTTGTAGGCTTTGTTTCCTCTCGTTAAAGTCTTATTGATTATTTTGCCTAACCCGTCGTCGGTTCTAAAAGAACCCCGCTTTTAAGTCGTAGTCGTCAATGTTTCTAGCACCTCAAAAGGTTCATAGCTCGTAGGTCGAGTAGATCGACATTTTTGCAATTTTGGAGCCGACGTGGTCGGGACTCATTTTTTTGCTTATTGAGGGAAGCCTATTTTTAACCGGTTCTTTCCGAAGTAGATTTGGAGGATTTTTAGCAACAGTCGGGCGTCCCCGAGTCGCGTTTTTTGGGTTGAAGCAGCCGTTTTGACCAGAGTCATGTGTATTTGGCCGGAGCCATTTTGATCCCGAGAAGCAGTTTTAGGTGTCTACACCGAGGGTATGCCCTTTCGAGATTCTTACAAATGCGACGTATAGCCTAAACTGCAGGATTTTTCATGCCTTTTGAGGTCTTATAGTTTTCTATGCCTGTTGAGGTCTTACAGTGTATGGAGAATAGATCTGGTTTTGCCGAGGCTGCTAGGGTCTTACAATTTCGGATTTTCCAGTGCGTGGAGATCGGTGGCAGTCTTCGAGTCATTGAGTTGTTTAAGCCTGAAGACCGCTTCTCGTGGGGTCGGAGCTGCAACACAAGGGCTTGGTGAGCCCGATGCTTCGACCTTGGGGTCGCCCGGATACCGGATTTTTGAAGTCTCCGGGTATCCCGAGATACATCTGGCGGAGAGGTTGTTTTGCTGTGGATAAGCCAAAATAATCCTCTTCGAGGCATGGAAATGTCTAAATAATATTTTTCATTGCTTGACAAGAATATAAGTTCTAAGTACATGTTGTCCTGTTGTTGTGAGTCTGATTATCTGATGTGCTCGTATGATTCCATAATGGAAATTTTTAGGAGAGAGAGGATCACGATCTCGTCGGGTTCCCTCCTCGGGGATGTGCAGTCCTTCTAATAATCTTGTTGGCGGAACCTTCTTCTTGTTAGAAAACTGGTCAAGCAGGATCCAGAGCCGCTGACTACCTCAGTTGGCCACCTGCGTACAGATTAGCAACAAGAAGGGAGGGGAAATAATAAATGGAGGCTGCATTCCGGGGAACAAGCCCCGCGACAATTGTCTTCCTCATCCGGCCAGGCCTAACCAAAAATGTGATTATCCTTACCTTTTGATCTCATTCTAGGGCAACGCCGGTCATGGGTATAAGGCGAGGGATCTCTTCTTGTTGTTCGTATCTAGATGATTTAGCCCTGCGTTTGTCACGGGGTTTTACACCTTTGGAGGAGCAGGGTCGGAACCGCGTCCCGGGCGATGTATTTGCCGTCGTCTTGTTCAAAGCGTATGTGCCCTGTATCGCTCGATGTATCAATCTGAGCTCGGGCGGGCCGCGCAGGGGGAGCGACTTGGTCGTTGTGGTAATTGTCATCAGGAACCTATCAGAGATACGGACCGAGAGCAACGTTGGTCCGGATTGTCCTATTGGCTTTGATCCGACATCGTCGGTATAATTTGGCCGATCCACATGTGCTCATAAATGCATGTTTTATTTGAAGTGAGTCGAAGGAGAGGAGGGATTACCAATACGTTGATGCGATACCGAGGTGGAGCCTCGGTGCCCTTTTCCTCGAGCGAGGGGGTGTCCTTTAGGAGCAATTTTTGGGATCGTCCCTCTCTGGCGATGTGCACTTACATTCTACGTTCTACGGATCTTCGCGGGGTGCCTCCATCCTTCAACAGCTGTGACGATGCACTGCCGGCTCACCAGTTCTCTTTTGTCCAATCTCCTTTCGTACGTGGAGACGGATCCGGGTTTGCTCATTCGGCGACACTTTGTGGCGACCTTTGTTGAATAGTGTAGTTTCTGCCTTTTTGGGTCTGTAACTCTGAGCGTCTCGTGATTCCCGTGGTAGACCCTGGATTCCCTAGAAGGGTTTTGGATGGATATACCCGAACCACTTGGAGTTCTCGACTTCGTTTATGGTGACCACTATGCTTGGAGCTGCAACGTTGAAGCCGAGCTCTATCGGGCGAGGTTTCCTTACCTGTTGCGTCTTGTTGAATCTGGTACATTGGAGGTTCCTCGAGGGTGCTGTCCTCGAGCTACTACCTTGTTGTTGTGAGACGTGTTGTACCATGAATCGTCTCTTCCGTTCGTGCCGTATGGACGATGGCTCCATTCATTTAGTGTCAGCTCCTCTATTGGGAATTTCCCCGGATATGCCGATCCCGAGGAGGTTTTTCAGGGGTCGTCCACGACCCTGACTTGGGTCAGGTGTTGGTTGCTGACATCCGACCAAGCCTTGACCGGATATTCGACTAAGCTTCGCTTGAATCGCTCTGGAGTCGCCAGGTATGCTTTATTTGGGTTTTGGGCGAAGTCCCGTGCTGCTCCACTACTCGGGACCGGGAGTGGTCCCGTTTGTCCTGTCTGGGAGCGGGGTGCGACTTCCCGTGACACTTTATTTCTTTTTCTCTCGACCTTCGGTGCATTGGGGCCTCTCAGCATTATTTTAATGGCGCCGACGTGTGCTTCTATGAACCACGCTAGTACGGTGAGCGAGTCCTTGCAATCAGGTGCCGAACAATGGCGCTGCGTCATGGTTTCTTTCGAGGGAGTTTCTTCAAATCTCTTTATCGAGACGGACCCGAGTTCTCCATTTTGGAGGTTTTTGTTCCTGGATAGGCGTGCGTATGTGGTGATGTGCCCGTGAGGACTTGGGGTCCTGTCACTCCTGGGGGATTTCACCATTTCTGACTTTCGCGAAATGAGTTCCGGGATCGTATCTTCAGGAGACGGTTACTGTAGGAGTCTCCGCGCGCATGATTCGATCTTTGCGATAAGGTCTTCCAGCATCCTTACTACTACAAGATAGGTTGTCGGTTCGTCATCGCCCGATACCTCAGGTACTGGCTCAAAGTAAGGAGATACTTTGGGTGCTGCCGTGCTGAGAGTCTCCGGGCGGCTTTGTAGCTGAGAGATAGCCAAATGCTGTTCCTGCAACATTTCAAAAATAATACGAAGATTAACTTCACGTTCTACCCAGGCTGGGATTTTTCGGGCTTCCTATTGGTTAACGTGCTTCGTGCCGCCATCGGTGCGTGAGACTTCGTTACCCCGCTGCGCGACATACAGACCTGCATTTGCTCGAACTGATCTAGATGCGTTATCAAGGTCCTGTGGTGTCGCGCCAGCCGTTAGAATGGCTATACTGTTCTCTTTGCGATTTTTGGGGTTATCTTCCTCGATTTTCCTTATCGAGCTGATCATTATCCTGAAATCGAAAGATCTTGGGCAAGAAAAAATGTGTTAGATATCGTGCGTTTAAGTGACGAAACTAACAAGAGAATAATCACTATTATTTTTAGCCCCACGATGGGCGCCAAACTGTTTACCGTGAAAATGGTAACAACAATTAAATTTGTAAATGAGATTCTAAAAATATGTGATCTAATTCCCGAGCTAGTTTGAAAGTGTGGTAAGTGCTAAAACGTGAAGTAAAATGGTAAAGATTGAGTTAGCCGAAGCAGTAATTGAACCAGCAAGGAGGCATTTCCCGGGCTTAAAGCTGGCCAGTAGGTACCTCGGAGCCGAGCCTCGAGCCTATCTCGGGCTTGTCGAGGGTATTCGGGAAGGGGATAACAGATAACGATATAGGTAAATAAGGCTCTTTATTATCAATCTTGAGCCAAATAATGAAGAACAGACGAAGAAGCAATAAATTGCTGAGGCGACCTCGAGGCCAAATGAAGACAGATATCTTAGAAGAGAGAGAGAGAGAGAGAGAGAGAGAGAGAGAGAGAGAGAGATTATTGCATTATGGAGAAGTGGAGCAACACCAGTCATTTACAAGGTGGGGTGAGTCCCCCTTGTTGATACCCAATTTTTCCCTATATATTTTTAATATACAAAATACTTTCAAAATAGCATATGTATGCATATATAAGTATGTCCAAGCATTTTATTATTTTTCCCTAATTTTAAAAGATTTTTAAATCAATTTATTGCCTCATTTTATCAAGAAAACCCCCAATAATTATTCCCAAAATTATCATTTTGGTAATTCATTTATTGGATTCTCATATTTATACCAAAATATAGCCAACATAGTTTGCATATTTTTACAAACTTATTTAGTATTTTAAAAGCTAAATTGCATATAATTGCAATATTAGCCTATTTTATGATTTAATTGTGTTTATAATTACAAAATCGAATCCAGTATTTTTAATTTGATAATTACGTATTATTAATTATTTTATCACCTTTAATTCATTTTAAAAAATTATTCTACTATTTTTGTAAAATAAATAAGGAAAAAATGGCTATTTAAATGTTAGCCCCGTTTATTTCAATTTTAACCTTATTTGAGCCCCAATTTGAATCCAATTTTTAAACCCAATTACCCTGACCCAAACCCCGTTCAAACCGACCTATACCCATTTTCCACCTACCCTCTCTAATCTCAACCGTTGATCTCCCAGATCAATGGTCCCTATTTCCCTTACCATTTTTAATTCCCAATTACCCCAAAGCCCTAATCATTTTTCATCTGTAGCCGCCTTTGAATTCCCCCATTCTCCCAATTCTTTCTCAAACTCCTCTCAAACCCTAGCCGCCTCCCTCAACTTCCACCCTAAAATCGTCCAAATCAATGGCTTCCAAAGCCATTGGAGGCCTGTATCTACCTCCCTTGACTTCTATGTGTTCAAATACTATGGTTTCAAGACCAGACCTCGAGGAAGCTTGGTCCAGACCTCGGATGCTTTCTGTTCCATGGCTGTTTTCGGTCATCTTTGACCTTGCTCCGGCCAGCCATAGCTATTCAAGCTTGACTCTTGGCTTCTCCTGTTTAGATCAATGACTTTTCAAGCCTTTCTCATCATCTGGGGATTTTCTGAAACCCAAACCTTAGAGGTTCTTCCGATTCTTTTAGATCTGTTTTAGATCTGTGACTATAAGCTTCTAAACGTTTTTTCAAGTTTTCTTTCAAAACTTTACCTTCAGAACCTTTATCTTTTCCAATTTAGGATTTTGTTAAGTTATTTTCGAAGCTTTCTCTGATTTTTAATGTGTGTCTTTATGTTGTTCTTCTATTGGAATGTGCATGTTAAAGGTCTTAGTTCCTTTTTGAGATTTTCTAAATTTATTTTGTTAGTATTCTATCTCATTTACTTGTCTTTCATTTCTATACTCGATTGATGGTGAAAACCCTAAAATTTGGGGTTCATTCGAGTTCTGAGATTATTTGCTATGTGATTTACTTGCTAGTCATGCTCTGAAATCGACTGGTTTCAAAACCCCAATTTCTTTGGACCTATTCGAGTCTCTGAAGTTGCTTCATCTGTTGCTCGACTGAATTTCGAAATCTTTTGCTTCTTTATGTGATTTTGACTTCCTGCTAAACTCTACTATAAGGCCCTTTCACTCGACCTCTTTGTATGCTATTTGATACTCCCTCCTTTTCTCTATTACTAAGTTACTGAAATTGATCTATGTGACAACCATGTTTAAATAGTCTACTACTTACTGACTCTGTGATTTCATGACACTTCTCTTTGTCATAGGCTCAACCTTGCATGCCTAATGTTTATGCACTTTTTTATATGCTAAATTTCCCTCTAAAATGACCTTCAATTTTGCGCTAATTTCAAACTTCCTTGTGTAATTCTGATTGCACTTATGTAATTAATTCTTGCCTTATTTTTACTGATTTCCCTATTTCCTGCATTGATTTGAAAACTTCAGACTTTCGATTCTTTTGTCTTTAACTTGGTTTATTCATGGGAACCCATGTTACTCTCCTTTAGTCAGCGATTTTGAAATCGTTGACTCCTTGATTTCCTATGTACTGATTTTTGATTTTGCAGCTTTACTTTATTTTCTTACCTTATTTGGTTAACCGAGTATTTTAAAGATTCTTCCCTTAATTAAACTCCTATGTACTTACCCCTAATGGTCTATTATATACATGGTATTGTACTTGATCTCTTTCCTTAAATGATTTCTGCCCATTACCGTTTGAATTTAACTCCTTAATTAAAGGAAGTCTTACACTGATTTGATTTTAATTGACAGCTAGTTCCATAGTTACTGCTGAACTATGATTTTTGCCTTATTTTGCACTTGTTTTCAAACTATAAATACCCTGGCTTTTTCATTAACACACACAAACACTCTTAGTTTTTGAACTCACACTCACATTCAAAAAATATTCTTTCTTGTTACTTGTACTATGGTCTGCCTTCAAAGTCCTGTTACCTGCTTTTACTGTATTTTGCTTCTCTGAACTGGTATGTTTTGATTAAGATTCCAGCATCACAACAATTTGTTTACTTAATGCTTTTACCCTTTTGTCTACCTACTGCTTGTGTTTAGTTCAATACTTATTCTAGCATGCTATAATTTCTTTATGCCTGTTCTAAATTTATTATGCATCCTAAACCCCCACCCCAATGTGTTGAATGCTTATGGTTTGTTTGAGGCATGACAGTATTGCATATTACTGAGCATGACTCAAGCTTGATTCCTGGGATCCTAACCTCTATGTTTCTCTGCTATTGTGTGTTGTGGTAGGCTTATAGGCATGCCAACATCTTCTATATCTGTGCATACCAAAAGCTTACCCTTGCCTAAGCATAGGCTCTTTGTAATTTCCCAACCCCCCTGAACCCCTTTGTATGAAATTATCAACTATTTGTGGCTGTTTCCCTCTCCTTTATTCCCTCAGAACTCTGTTTCTTCACTTGCACACTCTCTCTTAGACTTAAGTTCTACCCCCTCTTGTGAGCCTTTCCTTGGGACCCATTGAGCTCCCTCCGAACTTGGACACTTGAAGGCTGGGACTTCCACACTCCACTTGCCCCTATTCTAGTAATACAATTTGGGTGTGAGCACTGTCCAGAGTCCCATTGAGGCTCTTAGGGAACTCTAACACACTCAAATTGGAGAAAGGCTTTGGATCCATAGTCTTTGAATTGGTCTATTTCATAACTCAGAGAGGAAGCAATAATCAGGCTTCCTCTGGTTGTATTTTCTTTGTACTTTTGATGTAATTTATTATCTCTGGTTTGTAATAAGTTGTATTGAACATTTGGGGTCGGCTAGTGAAAAAGGGTGGGTAACTATGCATGCAAGGGTTGAAATCATGCCTATAGGGATGTTATAATTCTGCTACCACCTAGAAATCATGCCTATAGGGTGTTATAATTCTGCACATTCAAAACTTCATCTAGAAATCATGCCTATAGGACTGTTATAATTCTGCATATTCAAGTTCACCTAGAAATCATGCCTATAGGATTGTTCTAATGTCATTATGCATAATTCAAATAGCATTTGGATACCCTGTTTATAAGGTTTAAAAGAAGTTCTGAATTTAGATATCATGTTTATAAGGTTTAAAACAAGTTCTGCATTTAGATATCATGCTCATAAGGTTTTAAAACAAGTTCTGCACCTGCACACTACGTCTATAAGTGTCTAAAATCAGCAACGTGTAGAAAACATGCGTATAGGAGTATCTAAATGAATCTGAGTCGCTTTACTCAATGCTAGATGTAAAATCAGTAATAATATGTACTATCACCTTCAGAACCTGTAATTATTTTGTCTAATTATGCATCTCTTTTGATAACCTAAGTCCCTCGCTTAACAAATTTTAGCCAGCATGCCTATAGAATCCCAAACAATTCATTTCATGTTTTACTGTCTTATCATCTTTCGAGTTCAGTAGATACCATGCCTATAGGACCCCGTCCTAACACATATGCAAGCCTTAAAGTAATAACTATAAATTGTATCTTTTTCTATTAATAATTACAACCAGCAGGCATGCTTGAGTCGGGCTTCCTATCTGAATTATGTAATAAACCAGTCTACCTCAACTTTTAAACTCCCTCGCTTTTTGGTATTTTAATCAGACCTATACAGTATGCGCAAGTCATGCTAATTATATGCTTTCTTTGTTTAAGGAGGTATATGTGAGTCTTTGTTTGTTTATATGTTTCCTCCAAATATGCAATATTTGTTTTGTATGTCGTCTTAGAGTTTTACCTTTGAAACTTCAAATTAGCCTAATATCCCTCCCTTTTAGGATTAGTAGTCCTAAGTGCCTCCAGGACTGATAGGAATGGGATGGGTAATAGCATGCAATAAGTAAGCTAGACCAATCCACGCTTTAAATACCTTAACGGGGTGGGACAGGTAGATATGGATATGATGACCACGCTATAATGTCACGTGTAGCCCCTTATTGAGGAGTGATTACCGGCCATTGTGTGGGGTGATCCATAATTTTAATAAACTCAGGACCCCCTCCCTTTATTTTTTATTTCTTTCAGCATTTGAAATCCCCTCTTATTTGATCCTTATCTGCCTATATGTTAATTGCACCTCAATTCACAATAATTGTGTGGCTAGGAACCACACTAGTGGATTCTGAGGGGTGCCTAACACCTTCCTCTTAGAATAATTTCAAGCCCTTACCCTATCTCTGGTTATTCAAATCAAACTCTTTTGGTGCCCTAATGTACCCTAATCATTAGGTGGAAACTCTTCAAATGCAAACACAGTTCCCAAAAGGAACGAGTTGTCCCTCCAAATGTCATAAACCCAATTTTCACGGAGGAAAAAGGGGGCACGATAGTATGGTAACTCTGCTGGGGATTTTTAGGTTTTTACCATTTCAGACTATTATTGTGAAATTATGCTTCCTTACGCGCAATTATTTGTTTTTTCTTTTAAGTATTCAATTTCCTTTTCAATTGCAAAACTGACTTGTCTTTTTGTTTCTTTCCTTTACTGCTTTCCTTCACTGCCGCTTTAAATTATGAAATTGTTGTATTTACTACTTTATTAAATGTGCAAGTACGTGACAACATGCCTTTAATTGTTGCATAATCATGCTCAACATCATATTCCACTCGTGCCAAACAAATCCTATAACAACGCTTATAATGAGTGGTTGCGCTCTTCCGATATAATCACCCCTAAATCCGAAAAAGGCATATTTGCGGTAAAACTAGTCGATCAATGGTGTAGTCGACGGTTCCACGCCTTTCCCCCTTGAGTTGTCTGTTCAAGGGTACAAGTCTAAAACCCTATAGAAACCTTACTCTGTTTAACAGTGCATGCATTATGGTCAAACCTAGCCGAGTCAGTTATGTTGTCCACATAATAACTCTTTAAGATAGCCTTGTCCAAAGATAACCCAAACGAATATCATCACGTTCTGTGCATTTATTTGGATAACTGAATGCTTTTATGCCAATTATTGATATTAAATAGCCGATTCCGGTGGGGGAAAGGGCCTAACCTTATTTTCTTGCAAAAATATGAGGCACAAAGTCCCCAGATTCGACATGGTCACCAACATCCACCCAAAACTGCTAAGCTGGTATAAGGATTTTCACTCCAGTGATCAGACTCTTGTCCAGAAATATTTGGGAAACCTATCTTCTCTCCTGGAAATCCAACCCAACAACAAGATCATAGAAGCTGCTACTTTGTTCTAGGATTGTGAGAGGTCTGTATTCCGCTTCAGGGATATTGAAATGACACCCTTACTAGAAGAAATATGAGGATTGGCCGGTATACCATGGGAAACTCTAGGTTTGTTAATGCCTGAGAACCGCAAGGGCAGGGGTTTCCTCAAAATTATGGGTTTGAAGAAAAATACCAAACTGACATGTTTGAAGGAATCTTACATCTCTTTTGATTATTTGTATGAGAGGTACAGTCACAGCAAATCCTATCGTACATATCCTGACGAGTTTGCCATCACATCATTAGGGCATATTCACCGAAGGGTCTTTGTATTCATGTTTTGCTTCCTGGGATTGATCGTGTTTCCAATGAAGAAAGCAAGAATCCACACCAGACTAGATATGGTAACTAAGACCTTAATGGACGGAATTGGCGGGTAACCATTCAACATTATGCCCATAATCATTGCGGAAATATACCGAGCCCTAGAGAGGTGTCAACAAGGAGCCAAACACTTCGAATGCTGCAATTTGCTACTTCAACTTTGGCTCGTGGAGCATCTCCAAAAAGGTGAATACCGACAAGAAATTCAGCGAAGGGACTGGGATGATCATATCACTTTTCATCATCCAAAGCGAATGAATTACATGCCCAACATGTTCGCCAACCGGAGAATGCTAGATAATGGGTCGAGCTCTTCGAAAATCTGACTGAGGACCAGGTACAATGGATGTTCGAGTGGTTTCCGACCAAGGAGTTCATAGCCCGATCTAGAGATGTACCTTTCCTGATATTAATCGGTCTAAGAGGAACGTACCCTTACGTCCCTCTCCGAGTTATGAGGCAAGCTGGTAAGAAGTAGGTTGTACCCAGGGTCAACAAGATGAGTTACTTCCGGGCCAATTTCCAGGATGATGATAGTCCTTTCAAGTGCCAAGCTCAGCATATGTTGCAATGCAAGATTGTCATGGGAAGGGATACCATCGATCCAGATAGATATCACGCTGGTTGTGCTCCCTATTATTCAGGATGGTTGGAGGATAAACATGATGGTCTGGGCCAACCTGTGTTTATTCGAGGCCATAGGATCATAGATGAAAAGGCCGAAGCACAAGTCAAATACAATCAACTACTCAAGAGGATCCGGTAATGCGAAAGTGAGCACTGGGAGATACAGGAAGCTAACCAAAAGCTAATTGAGGAATGTAAGGATATGGCTGTCAATGCCAACAAGCAACTGGGATATTTATAGCGGGGTATAGTAGAGCTGGAGAAGAAATTTCTCAAGAGGGTCGAAGACTGTCAGAATGCTAAAGGAAATGAAGGCAGACATCTAGCCAGAGCCTACCTGCTGCCGGGACTGCGCGAGTTAAGGAAGCTGTTCGATGGAGCCAAGGATGCCGAATTTGGGGAAGGTCCTTCTGGGACCAAATAGATAGGAGTTTTCATTTTGGTTTTTAAAATGTAATAAGGCCAATAGCCACTAGCAACTTTTATTTCCTGTTATTTAGTGTCGATTTGGAATTCATCTACCTTTTTATCAATAAAATGATGCATTTAGCATTCCAAGTTCTCCAAATCAACTTGTCGCTAGGCCTACCTCGGGCTTAAAGAGATTCCCAAATTAGGACACGCTTTACATATCCGCATTGTGTGTTTAAATATTGCAACATTTTTATATAATCCTCACTGACTTGCTACCTTTTTTTGTTTTTACTTTTGTTTATTTTCCCCTTCCCAAAGGTTAGTTCGTGAACTTTGACAACATCATACTATTATCGAGATCCTGGGGCCCTCCACCTACTCCTTCTCTTAGTCCTGTCAGAAACAAGAACAAAGGGAAGATGGGAGATTTGAACAATGCCAGAAAGGAAAACACAACTGAACGAGTAGAGGTCACTCATGGTCATGGTACTCTGGTTCCCAAGGAAAATGCATCCCAACTGGAATAAAAGTTGCTGAAATTTTAGGAAGAACTTGACCAGGTTCGGAATCTGGCAAATCTGTCATTTTCCCCTACCACTCCAGATGTTAATTTCCCAAATGCTCAGAACCCCACACCGCCACAAAATATCCCAAAGAAACCAAGACATCCCGTACCTCATCACCACTGCAACACCTGCCATACCTCAAATAATACCCCACAAACCATCCCAGAATTCCAGAACTCCACAAATGACCACTACCACACCCAACATAATACCCCCATCTACGTGGAGACTATGCCACATTCCACCCAACCCATCTCAAACACACCCCAGTCTAATGATAAAGACTTGCTCATCAGAAACCTGGCCGAAAAACTTAAGAAATTGACTAGCCAAATTCAAGGCATTGAAGGAAGTAAGGGAATTGAAGGGCTAAACTATGAAGATCTTTGCATACAGCCCGATGTCGAACTGCCCGAGGGATACAAACCTCCTAAGTTTGAGATATTTGATGGTACAAGGGACCCAAGGGTTCATTTGAGAACGTACTGTGACAAATTGGTTGGAGTAGGAAAAGATGAGAAAATCCGCATGAAGCTTTTCATGAGGAGCTTGAAAGGAGATGTTTTGTCTTGGTACATTAGCCAAGATCCAAAGAAGTGGTCGAACTGGGAAAGCATGGCATCCGATTTTATGGAAAGATTCAAGTTCAACATGAAGAATGCACCAGATGTGTTCTATATTCAAAATCTAAAGAAGAAGCCCACATAAACATGCATTGGAGGTCGGAAGCTGCTAGGGTTAGACCCGCCTTAGAAGAAGAATAAATGAACAAATTCTTTATCCGGGACTGAGACCCACAGTATTATGAGAGCCTGATGATGATCGAGAGCCACAAAGTTTCTGACATTATCAAGCTGGGAGAGAGGATCGAAGAGGGCATCAAAAGCAGTATGGTTACAAATTTTGAGGCCTTGCAAGCTACAAATAAGGCCTTACAGTCAGGAGGTGTGTCCAAGCAATGGGATGTAGGAGCCGTAATGGTGGCATAGAGAGCCAAATCTCCCATCAAATACCAAGCCTTCCCAATTCCTCCACTCACATACCAGCTTACTCCAAACTACCAAGCACCCTAACCCTCTTACCAAGCTCCACCACCCACTTATCAATCACCTCCCACATATTAGCCTACTTCACCCAAATATTCCCAACCAGCACATGTTTACCAAGCCTACAATACTCAACAATCCCACTATCAATCCCCCCCATGCCAAAACATCCCTAGACCTCGACCAAACTTTGACCGAAGGCCCCCAAAACAATATACGACTATTGCTGAACCTATCGACCAGTTGTATGAAAGACTCAAAGCTGTTGGTTATATCACTCCTATCACTGCTGCAACTCCTGAGAACCCCTCTTAATGGGTTAATCCAAATAAATCCTGTGCATACCATTCTAGCATGAAAGGACACCATTGACGAATGTTGTTCTCTGAAAAATAAGATCCAGACTTTAATTGATAACAAGATTATTGTGGCAAAGGAACCTGCTCCAAATGTCTGCAATAACCCTCTGCCAGCCCACAAGGGAGGAGGCGTTCACATGATTGAAATAGAGGATGATTGGGATCCCAAGGGATCGATTGGTTTGATCACAGAAGGTGACGACCCAAAGAAACCAATAGTCACCGTTAATCCGATCGTAGTCCAGATTCAACCCTCTGGAGATGCCAAGGTAAATATGTCCATGCCACTTGAGTTTGAAGCACCATCCTCTGCAAAGACACCAGCACCAGTTAAGGTCGAATTCATGTCTCCAACAAATGCACCTGCACCATTCGAAGTTGCGGTCTTACCGCCCAAGGTGCATGCTCCATCCGGAGTAAAGATAGCCACGCCAATTCAAGTGGCATTGTCAGCCATGACACCATTCCATACAAAGGCTATACCATGGGACTACACAGCCGAGGCAAGAAGGAAAGGCAAGGTTATGTTCAGAGAAGCTGTTGTGGCACAGGGTATGACGAGAACTGGTAGGGTTTATACCCTGGAACATTTGGGTGAGTCAAGCAAGCAGGTCTCTAGTTAGCCAACCATCACCAAGATCGGGCTAGATGATCTCTGGAGAAAGATACAGGCCAAGGAATACTCGGTCATTGATCAACTGAACAAAACACCGACGCAAATTTCTATCCTTGCTTTGCTACAAAATTCTGATGCACACAAGAATGCCCTGTTAAGGGTGCTGAGCGAGGCATATGTACCAAGCAACATCACCAGTGGAGAGATGGCTAACATGGTAGGACAGGTATTGGAAATTCACAAGATCAATTTTCATGAAGATGAGCTGCCACCAGAAGGGTTGAATCATAACAAGGCATTGCACATCACCGTACAATGCGAAGATTATTTGATCACCAGAATCATGATTGATGGAGGGTCCAGCCTCAACATTTGTTCATTGGTAACACTAAGGACACTGGGTAAGGGATACATAAGATCAAGGATGGGGCCATCAACGTGAAAGATTTCGATGGTTCCCAAAGGTCTACCATTGGGGAAATTAGTCTGTGTTTGCAAATGGGGCCTACTTGGTTCGATGTTGATTTTCAAGTGATAGATGTGCCGACATTTTACAATCTGCTATTGGGACGACCTTGGATTCATGCCGCCGGGTCCGTAGCATCAACACTACATCAGGAAGTGAAGTTTGAGTGGAATCACCAAGAAGTGATCATTCACGGCGACGGTAGTAATCCCATATACAGTCGCCAGACCATCCCACCAATAGGAGGCATAAGAAAGATAGGCGGGGAGACCTATAACCACATCGAGCGAGTCAACGCCGTTGACAAGGACAAATGGTGGGACGACAAGATTGAAAGCATATTGAACTAGAGCAGATATGAACCTAGCAAGGGGCTTGGCAAAAACCGCCAAGGAATTGCTAAGCCTATAAAACTCAAGAAGCACGACAGCACTTTCGGTCTGGGATATGAGTATACGTGGAAAAAATTCAATGACAAGTCACCACCATGGCGCAGTCCTTACTATCCGCTGGAGCAGCCAATACCACGCTTGGAATAAACTTTCCAACCTACCGATGTTATCTACGGGTCAGAAGAAGAGGAAGCACTGGCAGTGGTGAGGAATTTGTTACTAGGAGACGATGATATGGATTGTTGTGTCATTTTCGAGGAGGAGGGGGAATAAGGCCCTTCCATACAGGCTGTAAGCAGAGGAGCATGCCTCAATAACTAGACCATCACAACCACCAGAGTCCGGCGAGCCTCAGGGTAGCAAGGATAAACAAGCATCATGCACTATCTTTTATTGTTACTAGTTAATTTTTTTCTCGCATTTTAAATTTCCGCAATAAGATCTTCAATGTTCAAAACAGTTATGGAATTTATCAAAGCATTTCGATTTTCCTTATAAATCAACAATCTTATTATTTTCTCTCATTACTTTACTTATACAACATTACTATTACTTATCTTGATGAACCAATGATTGTGACATGCAATGAGACAACGCAACTAACAGATATAGATTCAGAAAAAGATGACATAAGGAAAGAGATTGTTAAGGAAGTTGAGAGTTTTGAAAATAGGCCGAAGTCCAACCTAGACGAGACCGAAATTGTTAACTTGGGGGATGAAGAGAATGTCAAAGAAACGCGAATCAGCGTTCACTTATCGTCATCAGAAAAGAGGGAATACACAGAATTTCTAAGAGAATATGAGGACATATTCACATGGTCGTACAATGACATGACTGGTCTAAGTACATCTATTGTGGCTCACAAATTGCCAACTGATCCAACATATCCACCGGTAAAGCAGAATCTCAGAAAGTTCAAGCCGCATATGAGTTTGAAAATCAAGGAAGAAGTCACCAAACAGGTCAAAGCCAAGATCCTCAAGGTAGTAGAATACCCAACATAGTTAGCCAACATTGTACCAGTACCAAAAAAGGACATGAAGGTTAGAGTCTGTGTCGACTATCGGGATCTCAACCGGGCCAGTCCGAAAGACTACTTCCCTTTGCCAAACATACACATCTTGATCGATAATTGTGCCAAGAACGAATTGAAATCATTAGTGGATTGTTTCGTTGGTTATCATCAGATCTGGATGGATGAATAAGATACTGAGAAAACGACTTTCATTATGCCATGGGGAATGTACTGCTACAAGATGATGTTGTTTGGGTTAAAAAATGTAGGAGCCACCTACATGAGGGCCATGACTACCATTTTTCATGATATGATACACAAGGAGATAGAGGTGTACGTAGATGATGTTATCATCAAGTCGAAGAAGACCACTGATCACATGGAAGATTTGAGGATGTTTTTCAATAGACTGCAGTGGTACAACCTAAAGCTGAATCCTGCAAAGTGTGCATTTGGGGTTCCTGCCGGGAAATTACTTGTGTTTATTGTGAGCTGCCGAGGAATAAAATTGGATCCATCAAAGGTTAAGGCCATTCAGGAACTTCCTCCGCCAAAGAACAAGAATGAGGTGATGAGTTTCTTGGGAAGACTTAACTATATCAGTCGGTTCATAGCACAATCTACGTTCATCTGTGAGCCAATCTTCAAGATGTTGAAGAAGGATGCCGCCACCAAATGGACTGATGACTGCCAGAAAGCTTTCGACAGAATCAAGGAATACCTATCAACACCACCAGTCTTAGTCCCGCCCGAGCTAGGTAGACCTTTGCTACTCTACATCGCAGTGTTAGATGGTGTCTTCGGTTGCGTCCTGGGGCAGCATGATGAAACGAGAAGGAAAGAGTAGGCCATTTACTATCTCAGCAAGAAGTTCACTCCGTACGAAGCCCGGTATTCTCTTTTAGAGCGTACTTGTTGTGCTCTGACTTGGGTGGCCTAGAAGCTGAGGCACTACTTCTGTGACTATACTACATATCTCATATCAAGGATGGATCCTCTAAAGTACATCTTTCAGAAGCCCACGCCCACTAGCAAGCTAGCCAAGTGGAAAATCCTATTAAGTGAATTTGACATTGTCTACGTGACTCAGAAGGCAGTCAAGGGACAAGCACTAGCAGACCACTTGCAGAAAATCCTATGGATGGAGAATACGAACCCCTGAAGACGTATTTTCCTGACGAGGAGGTATCATTTGTAGCAGAAGACATTGCAGAATCCTATGATGGTTGGATGATGTTTTTCGATGGAGCATCAAATTTCAAAGGAGTCAGCATAGGAGCAGACCTAGTATCAGAAATCGGTCAGCATTATCCGGTGTCTGCCAAACTTAGGTTCCCGTGCACCAACGACATGGCTGAATATGAAGCCTGCACCCTAGGGCTCAAGATGGCCATTGATATGAACATACAAGAGTTGCTAGTAATTGGAGATTCAGACTTACTCATACATCACGTCTGAGAAGAATGAGTAACCAAGAACTCTAAGATACTCTCGTATCTGCACCACATATAGGAGTTCAGAAAGATATTCACAAAGACATAATTCCGACATGTTCCCAGAATCCAGAATGAATTCACCGATGCATTGGCTACCCTGTCATCCATGATACAACATCTAGACAAAAACTTCATTGATCTCATTCCAGTAAAGATCCATGATCATCCAGCTTATCGTGCCCATGTTGAACAAGAAGCAGACGGAAAGCCTTGGTTTCATGATATCAGGGAATATTTGACAAAAGGAGATTACCCGGAGCTTGCAAATCCTACTCAGAAATGCACACTTCAGAGGTTATCCAACAATTTCTTCCACTGCGGAGGAATCCTATATAGGAGGACTCTTGATTTGGGACTACTAAGGTATGTCGATGCAAAGGAAGCATCTAAGCTACTAGAGGAAATCCACGCTGGGACCTGCGGTCCACATATGAACGGTTTTGTCTTGGCAAAGAAGATCCTCCGAGCCGGTTACTTTTGGATGACTATGGAGACAGACTGCATCCAGTATGTGCGAAAATGCCATTGCTGCCAAATAAATGCAGACATGATAAAGGTACCTCCTAATGAGCTTAATGCAACGAGCTCACCGTGGCCTTTCGCCGCTTGGGGGATGGATGTTATTGGACCAGTTGGGCCTGCCACTTCCAACAGACACAGGTTCATCCTAGTGGCAATTGACTACTTCACCAAGTGGGTCGAAGCAGCATATTACAAAGCAGTACTAAGAAAGTCGTGGTAGACTTTTCCCGCAACCGTATCGTTTGTCGATTCGGGATTCCAGAATCAATCATTACTGACAATGGATCCAACCTCAATAGTGACTTGATGAAAGCAATGTGTGAAACCTTCAAGATCAAATACAAGAATTCCACAGACTACATGCCTCAGATGAATAAAGCTGTAGAAGTCGCCAACAAGAACATCAAGAAGATATTGAGGAAAATGATAGAGACGTCAATTGGGGTATCGCACCAGTGTCCGCACATCAACTGGGGCAACCCCCTATATGCTGGTTTATGGTACGGAAGACGTCATTCCCACCGAAGTAGAAATTCCTTCCTTAAGGATCATACAAGAAGCTGAGCTCGACGATGTCGAATGGGTGAAGAGTCATTACGAGCAACTAGCTCTCATAGATGGTAAAAGAATGAACGCAGTTTGTCATGGTCAACTTTATCAGAATAGAATGTCCACAGCCTTCAACAAGAGAGTCAAGCCGAGGCAATTCACACCGGGACTGCTAGTATTAAAGAAAATTTTTCCGCATCAGGATGAAGCCAAAGGGAAGTTCTCTCCCAACTGGCAGGGTCCATACATGGTTCACTGGGTTTTGGCAGGAGGAGCCCTTATACTTGCAAAAATGGACAGAGAATTTTGGCCAAAACCATTTAATTTATATGCATTCAAACATTACTATGTGTAATTTTCATGCTTTCCTTATATGATGTAAATTGAACTACATCTGACCTGATTCCCATTTAAGAGGGGATACGTAGGCAGCCTTATGGGCTCGGTCACAACTCAATAAAATTTTCATTTCCCCCGCGATTGGAAACTGGGGCAGAATTTTGAGGAGGACCTTCAAAATTCCAAAGTAATTTCAGCCAATCATCACAAGCAGCCGTCAGAAGCATCAACCCGTTAAACTGGGGCATAATTTTGAGGAGGACCCTCAAAATTCCGTAACAAGAGAGGTTGCAATGTCTTGAGCCACGTCACAGTCGTCGGTTTATCTAAAAGTTATTTCTTAAATATATACTTATGTCATATTTTTACAAACTGATGCATGTTTATTATCGAAATCGCTTTGTTTATCAACACTACCCCCAATGATACATACTGTATCACCAGATCAAAGTCGAACAGGTCAAGCAAGACCAGCGGGGATACGAACTAACCTCCCCTCTACAAAACTCACGATTTTTCTTTGGATGCAGACACTTGGCTTGAGAAAGCATCTGACATACTATACACTCACGAGACAAACAATGTTCAGGAATACAACTCTTAGAATTGTTGCATTTACCGCATTTGCTATCCATGCACGCCGACAATATTCCCTATATCACAATGTCCCCAGCAGTTACAATATCGCAACCTGCTATCAACTAAGAAACGCTATTACCATTTGCCATTTTATTTTATTTTCGCATTGCATAAGTCTACTATTCTGCCTTCCGAGACTAAACACTGTCTCCATCTGCATTTTTCTGCATTGCATAAGGCTACCATTCTGCCTTCCGAGACTAAACACTGTATCCATCCGCATTTTTGCATTGCATAAGGCTACTATTCTGCCTTTCGAGACTAAACACTGTCTCCATCTGCATTTTCTGCATTGCATAAGGCTACTATTCTGCCTTCTGAGACTAAACACTGTCTCTATCTGCATTTTTTGCATTGCATAAGGCTACCATTCTGCCTTTCGAGACTAAACACTGTCTCCATATGTATTTTATGCATTGCATAAGGCTACCATTCTACCTTCCGAGACTAAACACTATCTCTATCTGCATTTTCTGCATTGCATAAGGCTACCATTCTGCCTTCTGAGACTAAATACTGTCTCCATTTGCATTTTCTACATTGCATAAGGCTACCATTCTGCCTTCCGAGACTAAAGCATTGTCTCCATCTGCATTTTTTGCATGGCTGAAAGATCGCCACCTTATTCATATTCTGCATGGCTGAATGATCGCCACCTTATTTACATTCTGCATGGCTGAAAGATCGTCACCTTATTCATATTCTGCATGGCTGAAAGATCACCACCTTATTTACATTCTGCATGGCTGAAAGATTGCCACCTTATTTGCGTCCTGCATGGCTAAAAGATCGCCACCTTACTTGCATTCTGCATGGCTGAAAGATCGCCACCTATCACATCTCATGGGCTGAAAGATAGCCAAATACTACATTCTATGGGCTGAAAGATTGCCAAATTATCCGAGGGCGTCATTATTCGAAGGCACCATTTGTATAGCCCGAGAACACCATGCCATGGCCTGAGGATCCCTTTAATCTTTTGCATATCATTATTCAAAGGCGTCATGGTTCGGAGGCATCATTCTCATAGCCCGAGAGCATCATTTCATGGCTTGTGATTCCTTTATTATTATATGCTTCGTGGCCTAGGACATCATGGTCAAAGGACGTCATCCTAACCGTCCAAAGACAACATTCATGGTCCGACGAGAATTTGCATCACGTTTAAATTTACACACAATATATGCTTGTATTACGTATACGTAGGTAAACTGGCGAGCAACGATCATCTCGGCAGGAGCGATCCCGCTCCAGTTCCCGCAGCCCTATCAGACCGCAACCATTCACCCCGTCCTAAATATCGCGTCTTTTCTTGAGAAGTCTCCGTCGGCATGTTCCGCCGATGGATCCTTAACTACCTATGGCCTGATACTTGTTAGACCAGGGATATGTAGGCAGCTCAGAAGCCAGGGCACAGCCGGACCTCTTCAAACCATTTTGCCAGGACAAAATTGGTCATCATATCTTTACCCGACAACTCTTTCATCCTTCCTGGGTAAAGAGGGGCAGCTGTTGATACCCAATTTTTCCCTATATATTTTTGATATACAAAATACTTTCAAAATAGCATATGTATGCATATATAAGTATGTCCAAGAATTTTATTATTTTTCCTAATTTTTAAAGATTTTTAAATCAATTTATTGCCCCATTTTATCAAGAAATAACCCAGTAATTATTCCCAAAATTATCATTTTGGTAATTCATTTATTGGATTCTCATATTTATACCAAAATATAGCCAACATATATTTTGCATATTTTTACAAACTTATTTAGTATTTTAAAAGCTAAATTGCATATAATTGCAATATTAGCCTATTTTAAGATTTAATTGTGTTTATAATTATAAAATTGACTCCAGTATTTTTAATTTGATAATTACGCATTATTAATCATTTTAGTACCTTTAATTCATTTTCCGAAATTAT
This sequence comes from Nicotiana tabacum, assembly GCF_000715075.1. Taxonomy (NCBI): domain Eukaryota; kingdom Viridiplantae; phylum Streptophyta; class Magnoliopsida; order Solanales; family Solanaceae; genus Nicotiana; species Nicotiana tabacum. The sequence continues at coordinate 155,475,334 of NC_134090.1, read as the reverse complement.
TCTACAATTTTTGTAAAATAAATAAGGGAAAATGGCTATTTAAATGTTAGCCCCGTTTATTTCAATTTTAGCCTTATTTGAGCCCCAATTTGAACCCAATTTTTAAACCCAATTACCCTGAACCAAACCTCGTTCAAACTGACCCAGACCTGTTTCCCACCTACCCTCTCTAATCTCAACCCTTGATCTCCTAGATCAACGGTCCCTATTTCCTTTACCATTTTTAATTCCCAATTACCCCAAAGCCCTAATCATTTTTCATCTGTAGTCGCCTTTGAATTCCCCCTTCTCCAAATTCTCTCTCAAGCTCCTCTCAAACCCTAGCAGCCTCCCTCAGCTTCCACCCTAAAATCGTCCAAATCAATGGCTTCCAAAGCCATTGGAGGCCTGTATCTACCTCCATTGACTTCTATGTGTTCGAATACTATGGTTTCAAGGCCAGACCTTGAGGAAACTTGGTGCAGACCTCGGATGCTTTCTGTTCTATGGCTGTTTTCGGTCATCTTTGACCTTGCTCTGGCCAACCATGGCTATTCAAGCCTGACTCTTGGCTTCTCCTGTTTAGATCAATGACTTTCCAAGCCTTTCTCACCATCTGGGGATTTTCTGAAATGCTAACCTTTGAGGTTCTTCTGATTCTTTTAGATCTGTTTTAGATCTGTGTTTACTATAAGCTTCTGAACGTTTTCTCACGTTTTTTTTCAAAACTTTACCTTCAGAACCTTTATCTTTTCCGATTTAGGGTTTTGTTAAGCTATTTTCGAAGCTTTCTCTGATTTTTAATGTGTGTCTTTATGTTGTTCTTCTACTGGAATGTGCATGTTAAAGGTCTTAGTTCCTTTTTGAGATTTTCTGAATTTATTTTGTTAGTATTCTGTCTGATTTACTTGTCTTTCATCTCTATACTCGATTGATGGTGAAAACCCTAAAATTTGGGGTTCATTCGAGTTCAGAGACTATTTGCTATGTGATTTACTTGCTAGTCATGCTCTGAATTCGACTGGTTTCAAAACCCTAATTTCTTTGGAACTATTCGAGTTTCTGAAGTTGCTTCATCTGTTGCTTGACTAAATTTCAAAATCTTTTGTTTCAGCCTCTGTTTCTTTATGTGATTTTGAGTTCCCGCTACCATTGAAACTCTACTATAAGGTCTTTTCACTTGACCCCTTTGCATGCTATCTGATACTCTCTCTTTTCTCCATTACTAAGTTACTGAAATTGACCTATGTGACTACCATGTTTCGATAGTCCACTACTTACTGACTCTGTGATTGCATGACACTTCTCTTTGTCATAGGCTCAGCCTTGCATGCCTAATGTTTATGCACTCTTTTATATGCTAAATTTTCCTCTAAAATGACCTTCAATTTTGGACTGATTTCAAACCTCCTTGTGTAATTCTGATTGCCCTCGTGTAATTGATTCTTGCCTTATTTTTACTGATTTCCTGTTTCCTGCATTGATTTGAAAAATTCAGACTTTCGATTCTCTTGTCTTTAACTTGGTTTATTCATGGGAACCCATGTTGCTCTCCTTAAGTCAGTGATTTTGAAATACTTGACTCCTTGATTTGCTATGTACTAATTTTTTATTCTGCAACTTTACTTTGTTTTCTTATCTTATTTTGTTAACCGAGTATTTCAAATATTCTTCCTTTAATTAAACCCATATGTACTTACCCCTAATGGTCTATTCTATACATGATGTTCTACTTGATCTCTTTCCTTAAATAATTTCTGCCCATTACCATTTGAATTTAACTCCTTAATTAAAGGAAGTCTTATACTTATTTGATTTTAATTGACATTTAGTTCCATAATTACTGCTGAACTATGATTTTTGCCTTATTTTGCACCTATTTTCAAACTATAAATACCCCTGCTTTTTCATTAACACACACAAACACTCTTAGTTTTTGAACTCACACTCAAAAAATATTATTTCTTGTTACTTGTACTGTGGCCTGCCTTCAAAGTCCTGTTACCTGCTTTTACTGTATTTTGCTTCTCTGAACTAGTATGTTCTGATTAAGATTCTAGCATCACAACAATTTGTTTACTTAATGCTTTTACCCTTTTGTCTGCCTACTGCTTATGTTTAGTTCAATATTTATTCTAGCATGCTATAATATCTTTATGTCTGTTTTGTGTTTATTATGCATCCTAAACCCCCCACCCTAATGTGTTCAATGCTTATGATTTGTTTGAGGCATGATAGTATTGCATATTACTGCCCATGACTCAAGCTTGATGCCTGGGATCCTAACCTCTATGTTTCTCTGCTATTGTGTGTTGTGGTAGGCTTATAGGCATGCCATCATCTTCTATTACTGTGCATGCCAAAAGCTTACCCTTGCCTAAGCATAGGCTTTTTGTAATTTCCCAACCCCCTGAACCTCTTTGTATGAAATTATCAACTGTTTGTGGCTGTTTCCCTCTCCTTTATTCCCTCATAACTCTGTTTCTTTACTTGCACACTCTCTCTTAGACTCAAATTCTGCCCCCCTCTTGTGAGCCTTGCCTTGGGACCCATTGAGCTCCCTCTGAACTTGGACACTTGAGGGCTGACACTTCCACACTGCACTTGCCCCTATTATGGTAATACAATTTGGGTGTGAGCACTTCCCGGAGTCCCATTGAGGCTCTTAGGAAACTCTGACACACTCAAATTGGAGAAAGGCTTTGGATCCATGGTCTTTGAATTGGTCTATTTCATAACTCAGAGAGGAAGCAAGAATCAGGCTTCCTCTGGTTGTATTTTCTTTGTACTTTTGATGTAATTTATTATCTCTAGTTCGTAATAAGTTGTAATAAACATTTGGAGTCGGCTAGTGAAAAAGGGTGGGTAACTATGCATGCACATGTAGAAATCATGCCTATAGGGATATTATAATTCTGCTACCACCTAGAAATCATGCCTATAGAGTGTTATAATTCTGCACATTCAAAACTTTATCTACAAATCATGCCTATAGGACTGTTATAATTCTTCATATTCAACTTCACCTAGAAATCATGCCTATAAGATTGTTCTAATATCATTCTGCATAATTCAAACAACATTTGGATACCCTGTTTATAATGTTTAAAACAAGTTTTGCATTTAGATATCATGTTTATAAGGTTTAAAACAAGTTCTTAATTTATATATCATGCTCATACGGTTTTAAAACAAGTTCTGCACCTGGAAACCACGTCTATAAGTGTCTAAAATCAGCAACATGTAGAAAATATGCCTATAGGAGTTTCTAAATGAATCTGAGTCGCTTTACTCAATGCTAGATGTAAAATCAGTAATAATATGTACCATCACCTGCAAAACCTGTAATTAATTTGTCTAATTATGCATCTCTTTTGATAACCTAAGTCCCTCACTTAACAAATTTTAGCCAGCATGCCTATAGGATCCCAAACAATTCATTTCGAGTTTTACTGTCTTATCATCTTCTGAGTTCAGTAGATACCATGCCTATAGGACCCCATCCTAACACTTAGGCAAGCCTTAGAGTAATAACTATAAAGTGCAACTTTTTCTATTAATAATTACAACCAGTAGGTAGGCCTGAGTCGGGCTTCCTATCTGAATTATGTAATAAACCAGTCTGCCTCAACTTTTAAACTCTCTTGCTTTTTGGTATTTTAATCATATCTAAACAGTATGTGCAAGTCATGCTAATTATATTTTTTCTTTGTTTAAGGAGGTATATGTAAGCCTTTGTTTGTTTATATGTTTCCCCAAAATATGCAATATGTGTTTTGTATGTCGCCTTAGAGTTTTATCTTTGAAACTTCAAATAAGCCTAATATCCCTCCCTTTTAGGATTTAGTAGTCCTAAGTGCCTCCAGTACTGATAGGAATTGGACAGGTAATAGCATGCAATAAGTAAGTGAGACCAATCCGTGCTTTAAATACCTTAACGGGGTGGGACGGGTAGATATGAATATGATGACCACGCGATAATGTCACATGTAGCCCCTCATTGAGAAGTGATTACCGGGCATTGTGTGGGGTGATCCATATTTTTAATAAACCTAGGATCCCCTCCCTTTATTCTTTATTTCTTTTCAGCATTTTAACTTTTTTATTTAAAAAAATCAGCTTCTCTAATTGTTTTTTCCAAATGTTGTTTACTTTTTAAACCATTATGTGTTGAAATCCCCTCTTATTTGAGCCTTATTGCCTATATGTTAATTGCACCTCAATTTACAATAATTTTCTGGCCGGGAACCACACTAGTGGATTCTGAGGGGTGCCTAACACCTTCCCCTTAGAATAATTTCAAGCCCTTACCCTATCTCTGGTTATTCAACTCAAACTCTTTTGGTGTCCTAATGCACCCTAATTATTAGGTGGCGACTCTTAAAATGCAAACCCAGTTCCCAAAAGGAACGAGTTGTCCCTCCAAATGTCATAAACCCGATTTCCGCGGATAAAAAAGAAGGCGCGACACCCCTTATATAGGCGAGGGGACTCGGTATAGTACATGTATATTAATTGTAAGAGTACAAAGATGGGATGGCTTGACGCAAGACCTCACAGTAGGCTCCAGATAGGTCGGATCTGTCAGGTGCAGCCATGTGCCTAGGAGACTTCCTCTTTTATTCCGGCTTCGGACCTTGCTTCCTTCGAGCTGAACCTCGATGAGCCTTGAGGCCGAGAACCCGATCGTGGCCTTCCACCCTCGCTGCCTTAGGGAAGGCTTCCAAAATGTCTTGATAGAAAAAAATAAAGTCTTCTGATTTTGCCGCGTATAGAAAGGTTTCTGGGAAAAATTTCAGTTTTCAAACTTACTCATATTTTTGATGATTTCGGTAAAAGATTTGGGTTTCACTGATATACTGGAAAAGTGAAACTAATTTCGGAAAATTATGAAAAGGCTGAGCATTTTTTGTCTGAGCTATTTCTTTATTTAATTGCTTTACATTGTTATGAATTGTTGTTGGCTATTGGTGTTGGACCCGACATATGTTCTAGCCCTTCACTACTTTCAACATAAGGTTCGGTTTGTTACTTACCAGTACATGGGGTCGGTTGTACTGGTACTACACTTTTTCACATTGCGTGCAGATACTTCTGCACATTGCATGCAGATGTTGGTTGCTAAGGTTGCTATATTCGATGGGAGCTGGATTTGAAGATGTACCTACATTCCGGTTGTAGCTACCTCTTGTTCATGGTAGCCTTTGATTTTAAAACTCTATTTATGTACTTTTCAAACAGAAAGTGTATTTAGTTCATATCAGCTTTGTAAACTCCATTCGTAGAAGCTCATGATTTGTACTTCTAGTCCTTGGGAAAGGTATAGGATTCAGATAATTCCTTTGTTTAATCGTCATTTTAATATTATTGAAATCGGATAGTTATTAGTTGGCTTACCAAGGGGGTTGAGTTAGGTGCCATCACGACTAGTGGATTTTGGGTCGTGACATATTGGTATTAGAGCTCTAGGTTCATAAACTCTACAAGTCATGAGCAAGTGTCTATGTAGAGTCTTGCGGACTGTTATGATAACTTCCATGCCTATTTTCGAGAGGGTACAAGGCATTTAGGATATACTTTCCATCTTTCTTTCTTTATCGTGCGACATTGATTCAGCTTGAAGCGTAATCCTTTGAATTCCTTTCACGCATTCGTATGCGCACTTGAGCACTCAGTATTAGTTGTTCATCGATGGCTTGTGATTCCTTGGATGAGCTGAGAGATGTGATTTCTATGTGTTGATGATGGGACATTTTGGAGGACTTGAGGCTGGGTTTTGACAGTAGCTGGAGCACTGATGAACATGATGTGACTGCGATATGTGTTTATATGATTTGAATGTGACAAGAAGGGTTTGCTTGAGATGCAGAAAGAACTATTTTGTGCTTGATTTCCATCTTGATTTGACATATAGTCTCGAGTTATGGGTGTGTTGAAGGATCCTTTTCATGTTGTTTAGTTGAGGAGTGTAATAGATTTTCATGTCGTAATATGAGTTCAGACTTAGGAAGATTAAGTGGTTGTGTAATAGTTATGACTGTGGAAGGGTATAGAAAGATGTCAGTTTGAGGCTAAGCATGTGGGTTATCTCTTGCGGGGTGTCCTGAGTTTGTGTGATCCCTATGTTGTTTTGTTGAGATTTCTCTTTTACTAGTGAATTATATGTAGTGCAATTTAAGTTTGGATCACTTTTGAAAGTTGGCTTGACAGTTACGAGGATGAATACAAGATTTTCAAATGATTTGATGTATTATATGGTTTGTGTTAGATGAGTTTAAGATGGATTTAGTTGAATCCTATTATGGTGTTATGCCAGTATGGGGGTGGATATTGTAAGTTATCAGATGCTTTATTCCTTGTCTTTGAGCCAACTGGGGGAGTCTTCTATCAACAAGTTGATTGCACGATTATGTGTTGTATTAGTTTCAGTTTGAGGTATACTGGTAAATCAGTTATGGCTTGCAGAGGTCAAGATCGGGGTTGACTCGAGTAAAGGAAATTTTGGATAAGGATTGTATTATGCTTTATGGGTATATGAGAAACATTGGATGATTGAGTTATTATTTGTAAATGATGTAGCGTGCATGAAGTAGGGATTCACTCGGTTGCTTAGAAGAGTGCATTACTTCCTTGGGTATTGTTGTGCTAATGGGGCACAGGTCGTTCGGTTCGTTTGATTAGTTTGATTGAGATCTGAGTAGAGTGGAACACTCTCAAGAATGGTTCTAATGAATGCAAGATCTAAATGTGGCAATTAAGAATTTTGCGAATTTGTACATGGCTAGTATAAGAAGGTTACATTGGATGGTGTCGAGACTCGCAATATTTCTATATCATTGTGGATTTTACATTTCAGTATCATGAAGGTAAAATGAACAACTTTAAACTCACAAAAGGTCTCTTCAGAGTGGGTATCTCGATTGTGGTACTTGTGGGGTTCTTAAGAGAACGTTCATCCGCTTATGAGCCTTAGGGAGGTGTGGTTTTATGCTTATGTGTCGTATGGTGAGTCTTGGTTAAGGATTGTGGTATTATGGCAAGGATAAGTATCAATTTGAAGGCAATTCTGAAGGAACTCGGAGAGTTAGGACAGTTTGGTAACGGGTTGGACCAGTATGGTAACAGATGCAATTGGCTCTTTTGGTCTTTATGATGTAGGGAAGTGGCGATACTTTTGGGTTTGATGACCTACGTAGCTTGGTTAAGTTAGATGGACTCAGTCCTGATGGTTTGGTTTTGTACAAATGGGATTCAGAGAGTTCTTGATGGTTTCTACCATGGTTAGAGATGTATATTTCCTACTGCATGGGGAGCATGTGATGTATTGTCACGACCCAAACCGATGGTCCGCGACGGGCGCCTAAGTCTTACCTGTCAAACACCCCTAAGCATGCATCTAAAATATGAACCTGAATAACATCTGCTACTTTACAAAATTAACCTATGTGAAAGGAGCCTGCCATCAAGGTATATGTACGTATACAGGCAGAATACAGTGGGCGAGCCGGCAAGGCTGCTATAGACAACTATACATCAAAAACTAAAAGCTGACAAGGCCACATACAACCCAACTAGACATATTGTCTACAGACCTCTAACAGAAACATAACTGTACAAAGACGGGACTGAGCCACGTCAAACTCATATACATATATATATGTACAAACGTATCGTACCAATATCAAAAGCAGCTCCGGATCAAATGGAGCATGCCAACTCTCGCTGATCAGGGATCCTAAGAATGGGGACCGTCATCTTGACTACCTGCACCTGCGGGCATGAAACGCAGGCCCCGTGAAACAGGGTGTCAGTACGAAAAATGTACTGAGTATGTATGGCATGGAAATTAGTACGTAAAAGACATAGATGAAACATGGAATACTGAAACACATTTTTAAATTTGAATAACTTGTAAATACTGAAACGTTTATAATGTCATGCACGTGCGTGTAAATGTCATGCCATGCATAGGTATGGTGTACATAATATCATCAAGCCACTGGGGGCATCCCATCATATCATCTCGGCCACTGTGGGCAATATCATCAACATATACCAGCTGATCAGGTGGTGGTGCGTATATAACGCTATAACCTTTTCCATATCCCATATACATATATGTACATACATATATACGCGTATATAACTCCATTTGAATACATACATATATATGCGTATATAACGCTGTTTGAATCATATTTTATCCACTGTGGGTAATATCATCATCATATACCAACTGATCAGGTGGTGATGCGTATATAACGCCGTAACCTTTTCCCATATTCCATATACATATATTTACATCTATACGCGTATATAACGCCATCTGGTCATGGGTCAATGCACATGTACGAAATGCATGAAAAATATGTAATAATCTCAATATTCCTTCCGGATAAATTTTTCCCACTGCGTATTATTTTGAGACCCATGAACAGAAGAAAATAATAATTCTCATGGGGAGTCAAGAATATAGACACCCCTACTATTTTAATGAATAGAATATTTTATAGAAACCGTGTATTTGCTCGTTTCTTTCGTATAATCTAGATCATGCCAAAAGAAAAAAGCGAGGGCCTTAACATACTTGTTCCTGCGAAATTCTTGAACGGAACTTATATTTGGATTTGAAATTGGAATGAATTCTTGACAGAATAATATGTAATCGGAAGAAGCTCTTGACTCTATTCCAACGTTTTTGTTGGAATTGTGTGGAACTTGGATGAAATTGTTTTGGTGAAGCTTTTATTATGCTTTTGTTCTAATGTTTTTGAAAATAAAGTCTACATTGAAGATTGTATCTTTGGAATTGCTTCTAAGTTTCAAGATTCCTTCCAAAAGTCTTATTTTCTAAGACTTATCATGTAGCCAATATCTTAGTCACATTCCAAATTTAGCCATTTGGCATTAATGACTTACTTAGTCATCTCCCAAGGTTGTGGCTTTTTGCCACGTGGGGTAGGGGGTATGATTTTAATAATTTTTATCCGCTTATTAGTTAATCGGATAATGTCTCGTTATCCGGTAATTAATTAATTATCCGCATAATTTAAAATTTACCACAAATTACTTAAAATTTTATTTTATTTTTTTAAAATACTTCATATATATTTTATATATTACACTACCGTGGTCATATGGTACTTTGCATGGTACTAGTTTATAATTATCGGGTATTATTACTTGATCCGTAGTTTATCCCAACTTGGCCATTTTCAACGAAACTCATTTTCTATAATTCGTGCATCCTTTATCCTTCATGGCACTTATTTATTTCTTGTTAATACGTTAACGTCAAGATGATCTCATCCCCGATTCTACGTCAGTTGACCGAAGACAAAACTTTTAACGTACGAAAATGCGAGATGTAACATCCTTCCCCCTTAGAAACATTCGTCCTCGAATGTTCCACTCTCCGTGATCCATATAACTTTGGCAAGGTCGCCTTCTATAACAATACTACTACCAACTCTCCCTGTAGAAGCTTAATAATTCAACGACATACCGGACAACGACAATAATCAATAGAAGAATTTATACACGCACCTTGAGGTTGTGACGTCTCAGTTAGACCCTTCTCTGGAAGAGGAAATAGGTAGGGATATCCAGACTTCATGTCTTCCTCGGCCTCCCAAGTCATTTCTTCTACATTGTTGTTCCTCGAAAGAACTTTTACGGAGGCTACCTCCTTATTCCGCAGCTTGCGGACTTGTCAGTCTCGAATGGCAACCGGAATTTCCTCGTATGACAAGTCCTCTATAATCTGTACATCATTCGTGGGCACTACTCGGGTAGGATTGCCAATGCACTTTCGTAACATAGATACGTGAAAAACTGGATGGATAGACTCCAATTCCAAGGGCAATTCTAACTCATAAGCTACTCGGCCCACTCTCCGAATAATCCTATAAGACCCAATATACCGTGGGCTAAGTTTACCCTTTTTGCCAAATCTCATCACACCCTTTATAGGCGACACCTTCAAGAATACCCAGTCATCAGCCCCGAACTCTAAATCTCGACATCGCACATCTGAATATGACTTCTGACGACTCTGAGCTATCAATAGTCGATCCCGGATAAGCTTTACTTTTTCTATGGCTTGCTGAACCAGGTCTGGCCCGTGTAATCCAAATTCTCCAACGTCAAACCACCCTATAGGTGACCTACACTTTCGTCCATAAAGAGCTTCGTATGAAGCCATCTGAAGGCTGGAATGGTAGCTATTATTATATGCGAACTCAATAAGCGGCAGATGACCATCCCAGCTACCTTTGAAGTCTATTACACAAGCTCGCAATATATCCTCCAGTGTTTGAATAGTACGCTCAGCATGTCCGTCTGTCTGGGGATGAAATGCTGTACTAAGACTTACTTGAGTCCTCAATCCCTTTTGGAAGGACCTTCAAAAGTTAGCTGTAAATTGAACTCCTCTATCTGAGATAATACATACAGGTACACCATGCAGTCGTACTCCATAATATAAAGCCTCGCATAATCTTCTAAGGAATACGTAGTTCTAACGGGCAGAAAATGGGCTAACTTTGTGAGCCTATCAATGATCACCCATATTGAATCAAACTTACACTGGGTACGAGGTAAGCCTATGATGAAGTCCATATTGATTATTTCCCATTTCCAAGTCGGGATCTCCATAACCTGCAATAATCCATTGGGTTTTTGATGCTCAATCTTAACCTGCTGACAGTTAGGGCATTGAGCAACAAATTCTGCTATATCCTTTTTCATTCTATCCTACCAATATATTTCCATAATGTCATGATACATCTTTGTCGTTCCTGGTGGATAGAATAACGGGAATAGTGAGTTTCTCCCATAACCTGCCGATGCAACACTGCAACATTAGGCACACATAATCGCCCTTGATATTTGAGGACCCCATCTTCGGTAATTACAAACGGTGTCTTCTCCTTCTGAAGAGTGGTATCTCTATAATGAGTTAGCACAGGATCCTCGTACTGGCGTTCCTTCACTTCAGTTACTAAAGATGATGTTGTCGTATCCTGAAGAGTAATTCCAATGTCACCTGAGTCCAGTAACTGAACTCCAAGACTAGCTAGTTGATGAATATCATGGGCTATTCCCCTCTTTCTGGGATGCAAATACGACAAGCTACCCATAGATCTACGGCTGAGAGCATCGGCAACTACGTTTGCCTTCCCCGGATGGTATAAAATATTAACGTCATAGTCTTTAAGTAACTCCAACCATCTCCTTTGACGAAGATTCAATTCCCTTTGCTTGAAGATGTACTGGAGGCTCTTATGATCCGTATAGATATCAACATGAATGACATACAAGTAGTGCCTCCACATATTTAGTACATGAATCACCGCAGCTAACTCTAAATCAGGGGTCGGGTAGTTCTTCTCGTGCTTTCTTAGTTGTCTAGAAGCATATGCCACAACCTTACCATGCTGCATCAGCACACAACCCAATCTGACGCCTGAAGCATCACAATAGATAACATAACCATCGGTCCATTCTTGAAGCATTAGAACCGGTCCTGAAGTTAATCTGTCCTTTAATGCCTGGAAACTCCGTTCACAAGCATCAGTCAATTGAAACTTTGCTCCCTTCTAAGTCAACTTTGTTAAAGGTGCTGAAAGGGAAGAAAATCCTTCCACAAATCTCCTGTAATATCCTGCCAACCCAAGAAAACTACGAACCTCTGTTGGTGTTGTGGGCCTAGGCCAAGTCTTTACTGCCTCAATCTTTTGTGTATCCACTAGGATGCCTTCACCCGAAATGATATGCCCAAGGAAAGTTATAGAGTTCAACCAGAATTCACACTTAGAAAATTTTGCATACAACTTTCTTTCTTGTAGAACTCTGAGCACCGTACGCAGATGACCAGCATGCTCATCCTCTGAACGAGAATATACCAATATATCATCAATAAATACAATTACAAACAGATCTAAGAAAGGTCTGAACACACGGTTCATCAAATCCATGAATACTGCTGGGGCATTGGTCAGACTGAACGACATAACCCGAAACTCAAAATGCCCATATCTAGTCCTGAATGCTATCTTCGGAATATCTTCATCCTTAACCCTTACTTGATGGTACCCGGACCTCAAGTCTATCTTAGAAAACCACTTGGCACCTTGCAACTGATCAAATAAGTCGTCAATCCTCGGGAGCGGGTACTTATTCTTGATCATCACCTTATTCAGTTTCCTATAATCAATACACATTCTTAAGGAACCATCTTTCTTCCTTACAAACAACACAGGTGCTCCCCACAGTGACGTACTAGGTCTGATAAAACCTTTTTCAAGCAAGTCCTTTAGTTGTTCTTTCAACTCTTTCAGCTCTGCGGGGGCCATTCTATAGAGAGGAATAGATATTGGGTGAGTATCTGGTAGTAGGTCAATAGAAAACTCAATTTCCCGCTCTGGCGGGAGACCCAAAAGTTCATCAGGGAAGGTATCTGGAAACTCATTTACCACAGGGATGGACTGAATGGTTGGTGACTCTACTTCCATATCCTGAACCCGAACTAAGTGATAAATACAACCCTTTCTGATCATCTTCCTTGCCTTGAGATAGGAAATAAATCTACCTCTCGGCGATGCCGTGTTACCTTTCCACTCCAAAATAGGCTCCTCTGGAAATTGAAATCGGACTATCTTCGATCTACAATCAACATTGGCATGACAAGAAGCCAACCAATCTATACCCATTATAACATTAAATTCTACCATATCTAACTCGATTAAGTCTGCTACGGTAGGTCAACCATGAACTATTATTATACAACCCCTATATACCTGCTTAGCTATCACTGAGTCCCCAATAGGTGTAGACACCTCAAAAGGTTTAACCAATTTAGGTTTTATTTCAAACTTACTAGAAATCAACGGAGTAACGTATGATAAGGTGGAACCTGGATCAATTAGTGCATATACATTATAGGAGGAGACTGATAATATACCTGTAACAACATCAGGCGATGACTCTTGGTCCTGTCATCCTGCCAATGCATAAATGCGGTTCTGAGGGCTGCTCAAGCTAGATGCTCCGCCTCTGCCTCTACCACGACTCATTGGTGCTTGGGGACTTTTCCTAGGGGGGCGTACTGATTATGACGATCCAGCCACAGATCCCACTGGCTGAGCTATGCTTGCATCACCTCTCATCGGACAATCCCTCATGATGTGGCCTGGATAACCACAAGTATAACAAACATCTAGTCCCATACGGCACTACCCGGTATGCTGCTTACCACATTGAGTACATCGTGGCAAGGGTGGCCTCAGCTGATTTGACTCACCCCTATACTGAGAACCTGAGGCCCTAAAATTCTGACCAGGCCTTGAATATGTAGAACGATCAAATCTCTTTCCTCTAAACTGAGGGGGCGCTCTAGCCGAGGGCTGGAATGGATATCTCAAGTACTGCTGCCTCTGACCATCTTGAAACTCACCAGAAGGACGCGAAGACCTCGCTCTTTTATTATGGGCCCTATCATGCTCACGATCGGCCCTCTGTTTCTGTTTACGCTCCTCTACACCCTGAGAATACGCCTGAATACGAGAAATATCCATGTCTGGATAAAGTGAAACCGATATACAATCATTAAGCAAGTAAGGCTCTAATCCTATCACGAACCGGTGAATCCGATCCTCCATCTTTGATACAATAGTGGGAGCATACCTAGACAACGAATCAAACTGAAGGCAGTACTCCCGGACACTCAAGTTTCCCTGCCGAAGGGTCAAGAACCTATCAACTCTGGATCACCTAAGCTCTGGTGGCAGATAATGACGAAGAAAAGCTTCTGTAAACTCCTTCCATACCGCTGGAGGGGCATTCTCACCTCTGGACAATTCCCAAGACTCGTACTAATTAACTGCAATATCTCGGAGTCTATAAGAATCTAGCTCAACTGACTCAGTGTCAGTGGCCTTCATTACCCGTAACGTCCTCTGTACTCTATCAATGAATACCTGAGGGTCCTCATTCGGGTCTGCTCCAGTGAATACTGGATGGTCTAAATTAATAAAGTCACGAACCCTCGCGCTCACGGACCTATCTGCGTGACCAATACCTGCTTCCTGACGCCGAGCCTGTGCGGCTACTAATCGGGTCAATAACTGAACAACATCTCTCATCTCCTGACCCGACGTATCCTGCTGAGGTGCTGAATGTATAGGGGCGGGTGTTGGAGCTGGTGCCCTTCGGAACTCTTCTGGAAAAGGCGGGGTATGTGAAGTCTGAGATGGAACCTCACCATGAGATTCTCCCCGAGCCCTGGTAACTCGTGGTGCTCGACTAGTAGTCTCACCAGCCACAGACTTTCCCTTCTGGGCGGCCGTACTCTTTGGAGGCATTACTGAAAAAATATCGTATCGTTAGGAACAAGAATTCTTGTATTGCACGATCTTGAGATAAAAAGAGATGATAACATCCTATATGTCCTGTAGCCTCCTGATTATAAGTGTGGTGCATGACACACCCATAAACAAGACTCTAGTAGACACGGTCTGTAGACAACCCTAGGATAGAACGGCTCTGATACTACTTTTGTCACGACCCAGACCGATGGGCCGCGATGGGCGAGTGAGTCTTACCTGTCAAACACCTCTAACCATGCATCTAAAATATGAACCTGAATAACATCTGCTGCTTTACAAAATTAACCTACGTGAAAGAAGCCTGCCATCAAGGAATATGTACGTATACATGCAGAATACAGTGGGCGAGCCGGCAAGGCTGCTATAGACAACTATACATAAAAAACTGAAAGCCGACAAGGCCACATACAACCCAACTAGACATACTATCTACAGACCTCTAACAGAAACATAGTTGTACAAAGACGGGACTGAGCCAAGTCATACTCATATACATATATATGTACAAACGTATCGTACAAATATCAAAAGCAGCTCCGGATCAAATGGAGCACGCCAACTCTCGCTGATCAGGGATCCTAAGAATGGGGACCGTCAGCTTGCCTACTTGCACCTGCGGGCATGAAACGCAGTCCCCGTGAAACAGGGTGTCAGTATGAAAAATGTACTGAGTATGTAAGGCATGGAAATTAGTACGTAAAAGACATAGATGAAACATGGAATACTGAAACACATTTTTAAATTTGAATAACTTGTAAATACTGAAACGTTTATAATGTCATGCACGTGCGTGTAAATGTCATGCCATGCACAAGTATCGTGTACATAATATCATCAAGCCACTGGGGCATCCCATCATATCATCTCGTCCACTGTGGGCAATATCATCAACATATACCAGCTGATCAGGTGGTGGTGCGTATATAACGCCATAAACTTTTCCATATCCCATATACATATATGTACATACATATATACGCGTATATAAAACCGTTTGAATACATACATATATACGCATATATAACGCTGTTTGAATACATACATATATACGCGTATATAACGCCGTTTGAATCATATTTTAGCCACTGTGGGCAATATCTTCATCATATACCAACTGATCAGGTGGTGATACGTATATAACGCCGTAACCTTTTCCCATATTCCATATACATATATTTATATATATACGCGTATATAATGCCATCTGGTCATGGGTCAATGCACATGTACGAAATGCATGAAAAATACGTAATAATCTCAATATTCCTTCCAGATAAATTTTTCTCACTACGTATTATTTTGAGACCCATGAACCGAACAAAATAATAATTATCATGGGGAGTCAAGAATATAGACACCCCTATTATTTCTATGAATATAATAATTTATAGAAACCGTGTATTTGCTCGTTTCTTTCGTATAATCTAGATCATGCCAAAAGAAAGAAGGGAGGTCCTTAACATACTTGTTCCTGCAAAATTCTTGAACGAAGCATATATTTGGATTTGAAATTGGAATGAATTCTTGAAAGAATAATATGTAATCGGAAGAAGCTCTTGACTCTGTTCCAACGTTTTTGTTGGAATTGTGTGGAACTTGGGTGAAATTGTTTTGGTGAAGCTTTTAATATGCTTCTGTTCTAACGTTTTTGAAAATGAAGTCTACTTTGCAGATTGTATCTTTGGAATTGCTTCTAAGTTTCAAGATTTCTTCCAAAAGTCTTATTTTCTAAGACTTATTATGTAGCCAATATCTTAGTCACATTCCAAATTTAGCCATTTGGCATTAATGACTTACTTAGTCATCTTCCAAGGTTGTGGCTTTTTGCCATGTGGGGTAGGGGGTGTGATTTTAATAATTTTTATCCGCTTATTAGTTAATCGGATAATGTCTCGTTATCCGGTAATTAATTAATTATCCGCATAATTTAAAATTTACCACAAATTACTTAAAATTCTATTTATTTTTTTTAAAAAATACTTCATATATATTTTATATATTACACTACCGTGGTCATATGGTACTTTGCATGGTACTGGTTTATAATTATCGGGTATTATTACTTGATCCGTAGTTTATCCCAACTTGGCCATTTTCAACGAAACTCATTTTCTATAATTCGTGCATCCTTTATCCTTCATGACACTTATTTATTGCTTGTTAATACGTTAACGTCAAGATGATCTCATCCTCGATTCTATGTCAGTTGACCGAAGACGAAACTTTGAACGTACGAAAATGCGAGATGTAACATGTATAGTGATTTTCTCCTCGATGGAATCAAATAGAAAGTTCTTGGCTAATTAAGTATGCAGTTGCTTATGACTCAGAGTGGATTACGAAGTTCTCGTACTTTTTGTATGATGGCATGGTATGTGTGGTGTGTTGTGTAGGGTTGAAATTTGCATGTGTGAGGTCACAGATCAATGTTGAAGGGAAGGACATAAATTCTTAGGTAGCATGGACAGTTTCAGATGGCTAGGTAAATGACATTACTATTTGGTATGTCTTGATGAGAGTATACATTTCAAAAGGGGCAATGTCTTTTGATTTATGGATACTTCATTTGTATTGCGACACTCTCCTAGTTGATCTACTATCGATATTCAAATTTTGCTATGTGGAACGGAATAACTATAGAAGTATTCCTCGTGGGGTGATTGTATATGAGAGATGTGTTAGATATGAGGGCGGTGGAGTTGGGATCAAATACGGTGATTCGTGTGTTCTATGGATTTGGAGACTGGAAGTTCTCAGGAGCAGATTGTTTCATGGTTATGGACTGTGAAGTTGTGGACGAAGCTAGCCAGATAATAGTATGTGTTATGATTCAGTCGTTGTGGACTTTCGAAGGGTTATTTATCTATTTGTGTATGGATAGAGTTGATGTGAGGGTCCATTGCTTGGCTTCATACTACTATTGTTGAGGGATGTTCCAGTCGGTTGTCGTTGAGCTTAATTGTGTTCTGAAATGATCTATGAGTTAGTCTTCTATACTGAGAGGAGTTGTGATTCGTTGGTTATATGCACATATGGTGAGGTTCTATTTGGTCTTTATAGCGGAAATTTGAGCAAGATGATTATTTAGGTATTGCGTGATTGATTGAGCATTGGCTATGTTCTTTCCGGATGGTGGCATTGTGTTATTTGCTCTCTGTGGTTATGGTAATGCCCTTTGGGTGCTTGATGTCGAATTTTGTAGGGTTATTGATTTTGAGAAGGGTGGATTGAGGTATATAATATGGACCAGCATTTGGATGGGTCACGCATTGTAGTAGAGTTATGTTGAGACATGATACTTTGGGTTAGATTCGTGTGTTTTGGTTATACGGTGTGTGATAGGTTCTTAGCAATGAGTTGAGGCGATACCTGTTGAGCTTGCGAGACAATTTTCTTGTCTAAGTCATTTTCCATGATTGATTACATTTGGAATGTTTCTTATGGGTGCACGGATTGCACGAGTTGCGATTTTAGATTGTATTGATGTGTCGTGTCACTAGACTGATCATGTTGGATGGGATGAGGTCATCATACCTAGAATGGGTGCCATCGGATCTGATTGCGGTATATTTGGAAGGATATTGTTGATGATCGACTTAGAAATTTGCAATAGTTCCTATCGAAGGAGAGGGAGTTCCACAACTTGTTAATGTGATGTATGGTTATGAGTTCTGCATTTTTCATTCATCATTGGCAGTTTATGAAGGTGTTAGAATGAGGCTTTGTTTGATAAGAGGTTTAGTATCGGCATTACGTTGTTCTGAGCAGCTACTGTGATTAGAAATTATCGTTATGAGTATTTGAGTTTTGAGGTATATCATGCGATTACATCTTTGGTTACGGATATGTCTATATATAACTTGTTCAAACTTATACAGTATGTAGATGCGAGATTCTGATCTTATAGAAAATTTCGGATGAGGAAATTGGATTTTAAGGCTTATGGGCTAGGTTGGATTAAGAAATTTCTGTCATGTTGTGTTATCAGACCTATATGGTATAAGGTGACGTGGGATCATCCCCGAGTATGTGCATGGTAAGGTTACACTGCGGTTGATGACTTTGAGAACAACTATGGGCATGTTCGAGGTCGAACATATGTTTAAGGTGGGGAAGGATGTAACGACCCAACCAATCGTTTTGAGCATTTGCACTTTACTCCTTTGTTTGAGGGCATGCATAGCTATGTATGATGTATTATGACTTATATGAATTATTGGTTTTGGTTTTCAGGTTATTAGGAATTGATTTAGAAGAATGATTCTCAGCTAGAAGCTTTTAATTTGGAAGGTTTAACCAAGTTTTGACTTTTTAGAATTTGACCTCGAATTGGAATTTTGATGGTTCCGTTAGCTCCGTTGGGTGATTATGGACTTAGGAGCGCGTCTGGATTGTGATTTGGAGGTCCATAGTAGAATTTGGCTTGAAATAGCGAAAGTTGGAATTTTGGAAAGTTCTACCGGGAGTGGACTTTTGATATCGATATTGTTATGTGTGTTTTAAGGACTCGAGTAGGTCCGGGTTATGATATGAGACTTCTTTGTATGTTCAAACAGGGTCTCAAGGGGCTCGGGTGGATTTCAGATAGGTTTGGGTTGTGTTGCACTCGTTTTTTATGTTTCGACGTCGTTTCTTCAAGCATAAATGGTACTACATTAAGCAAATGAGCTCCGATTTCTATTTTTATTGAAGCATTAGATCCGTATTGTAATTATGGAGCCATTAAAAAAAGAACCGTCAAATGTGGATATCGTATCAGGATTTTATGGTCAATTTTTTAAGAATTGGGTTGCTAGATTTTTTTCAGATTAATTACGAAATTGCCACTGAGTTCGTAATTAAAAATCTGCAATATTTCCAAATATTGAAACCAATATATCTCCTTCAATATAAGTTCAAATGGAGTGATTCAAGAGCCTAACTTGACTAAAATTTTATAAGGAATCTATTGGAGGCATCAAAAGCAATTTTCAGGTTTGTTTGGCATGATAAGCGAGGTAGAATAACTGACAGAAAAATATATAAAACAAAAGTTTGTTCATTTGGTCATATTTTGAGTTGGGGAGCTCGGATTTGGGTGATTTTTGAGGCGATTTTCACTATATGAATTGGGGTATGTGTTTTTTACTCTTCTTTGGTTATATTTCATGAATCCATCTTCGTTTTTGGAATTTGATTGATGATTTCAAAATGAAATATGAAATTTTTTGCCTAAAGTTTCATAAAGTAAATTTTTAAATTTTGAACATCGATACGGAGTCGGAATTGGATGAAATTAGTATGGTTGGACTCATAATTGAATGTGTCATTGGATTTGTGAGTTTTGTTGGGTTCCAAGATGCGGGCCCCGTTTGGGTTTTTTGGCCGATTTTGGGCTTTTGATTAAAGATTTGACCTTTTTCTGTTGGAATTGGTTCCTTTAGCATTATTTGATGTATTTGAGTTATTTTTTGTTATTTTTGAGCCATTAGGAGGTCGGAACGTGTGCGATGGCATTTTTGGAGCATCGCTTGGCTTGCTCGGTATTGGAATTGGCTTGTTCGAGGTAATTAACTCTTCTAAACCTAGTGTTGAGGGTATGAAACCCTGAATTACGTGCTATTGCATACGGTGAAATCGGAGGATCCTATTTCTCCGTATCAAAGCAGCTCGAAAGACTCCTCCATCGATCGAGACTCCTCCATCGAGGTTCGTCGGCACTCGATATTGTGATAACGTCTACCACGACCATGGCGGAAATGGGGAGTTCCCAAGGCGCGTGGCTAGGACTAATAATGCCTAGAGAACTACTTCGAGACCCGAGTCAGGGTGTCATCTAGTTGTCACGTCTCCGTACCCTTGTAATTAATGCTTGTTGTACTATAAAGGGATTCCCTTCCTATATAAAGGTGATCCCTATTACTTTGTAATGGTTGGGCACTTCAGTTACTTTACAAAAAAATTATACAATAACTCTCTATTTCAATCTCTAACATATTCTCTCAATATTGCTTTCATTTATTGTCTTCACTTTCGTTCATCATTTATTGCCTATCATTGGCCATAAACAGCCTCCATTGATTTTATCATAACTATTAGTCACATAGCAACTGCCTCCGATAGCTCGGGATCGACCTCGAGGCCTAGAATCGGCAAGCTCGAGGCTCCGAATAACTGTCCTACCGATTTGATTATAGTTTTCTCCTCAACTCTATTTCGTTTCTAAATATCACATGCTTAGCACCAACTGCCTAACAAACTAGCATAAAAATAGATCACGTATTTTTAGAGTTCCATCAATAAATTTAATTGTTATTATAATTTTCAGGGTAAATAGTTTGGCACCCACAGTGGGGCTAAAAATAATAATGATTATTTTCTTGATGGTTTTACTACACAGCGCAAGTTATCTTTCACGTTTTTCTTGTCCAAGATCTTCGATTTCAGGTCGAGATGTCTAACTCGGTAAATGGAGATGAAAACAACAATCTTGAGGACCTTGGGGAAAATGGTGTGGCTATTCTAGGTGTTGTTGTGCCACTAGAAAACTCTAGAAATGCACCGTAGCCAGTCCCTATGGACGCGGTCTCACGCGACGCCCAACGCATCGACATAAGCTCCCACACTGACGGGAGCATGCACCAAGGGGATCAACAAGGAGCACATAAAACCCTTACTAGGGAAGAACGTGAGTTAGCCTTCATGTTATTTTTGAAATGTTGCAGACACAACATCTAGCTATTGCTCAACTGCAAAGTCACTAGAAAATTTCTAGCACGGTAGCACCGGGGACAGCTCCCCCATCCGAACAGGTACCTGAGAGATCGAGCAATAACTGAGAGATAGTTGACCCTGCCATCATAAAAATGCTCGAGGACCTCAACAAAAGGATCAAATCGGGTGAGAAAATGATAGAAGCCAACGATAAGAAGGTCGAAACCTACAACTCTTGGGTCGACCGAATTCCGAGTGCACCCCCGGTCCTGAAAGGTGTGGATTCGAAGAAGTTCATAAAAAGGTTGTTCCCCAAGGAAGTGGCCCTGAAACCCATTCAAAAGAAATTCAGAATGCCGGAACTCGCAAAGTACAATGAGACCTTAGACCCCAATGAACATGTTACTACCTACACTTGCGCGGTAAAGAGAAATGATATAAAGAACAACGTGATCAAGTCTGTATTACTGAAAAAGTTTAGGGAAACACTCTCGAAGGGGGGCCATGATGTGGTATCACAACTTGGCTCCTAACTCCATAGATTCATTCGCCATGCTAGCGGACTCCTTTGTAAAGGCACATGCCGACAACATCAAAGTAGCGACGAGGAAATCCAACGTTTTCAAAATTAAGCAAAGGGAGAATGAGATGCTATGGGAATTCGTAACTCACTTTCAAATGGAAATGATGGAGCAACCGCCAGTCTCCGACGATTGGGCAGTGCATGCTTTCGCTCAAAGTCCGAATCAACTAAGCTTGGTGGCTTCAAAGTAGTTGAAACAGAATTTGATCGAGTATCTAGCTGTGACCTGGTCGCACGTCCACAACCGGTACCAATCAAAAATTAGGGCCGAATATGACCAGTTGGGAGCTCCCTCGGGCTCAGTATACCCAAGTAGGATCCTGGCAAAGGAGCCAAAACCAAACAAAGAAAGATATCAGTCGTACATCAAAGACAGGAGGAATGCCCCGAGGCGCAACCCACCTCACAATGATCGAAGGATAGACCGAGGACAGGATCCTCGGGGACTCACCAATAGAGCTAGATTCGATAGGAATGCAGGGCCAACATAGGCACCTCACTTGTCGGAATACAACTTCAACGTCGATGTATTGGACATCGTGTTTGCTATCAGTAAAATCAGAGACACTAGATGGCCTAGGCCTGTACAATCGGATCCTTCACAAAGGAATCACAACTTAGTGTGCGAGTTTCACAGCACGCACGGTCACAAGACCGAGGATTGCCTCCAACACCAAGAAGAGGTAGCTCGACTACTTAATAAAGGTCATCTCCGGGAATTCCTTAGCGATCGAACCAAAAATCAGTTCCTAGAAAGAGAGGCGGCCATGAAGAACGAAGCTAACGAGCAACAACATGTCATCCACATGATATTGGGAGGCATCGATACCCCGCAAGAAACAGTAATGAGAAGGACGAAAATATCCATCACTAGAGAAAGACGGACTCGGGGATATATTCCTGAGGACGCCCTCACATTCAGCGAAGAGGACACCGAGACCTTGTCTCAACCTCACAATGACGCACTAGTAATCTTTTTCCTTGTGAATTATTTTCAAATAAAACATGTACTCGTGGATCCAGGTAGCTCGGCCAACATTATCAGGTCAAGGGTTATAGAGCAGCTCGGACCACTTGACCAAATCGTGCCCGCCACTCGAGTCCTCAATGAATTCAACATGGAAAGTGAAACAACAAAAGGAGAAATCACCCTCACAGTCACTGTGGCCGAGACGACCCAAAACGCCAAATTCCATGTCATCGAAGGAGACATGAGGTACAACGCCTTATTCGGACGTCCATGGATACACTGTATGAGAGCAGTACCATCCACACTACACCAAATGATGAAATTCCTGATAAAGGATGGGATCACAACCGCCTACGGGGAACAATATGCGGCAAGGGAGATGTTTGGGGCGCACGATGTGGCATCGGCATCAGGACCTCTGCTCGTAAAAGAGCTAAAGTGTAATGAGGCCACGCCTTCGATCAAACCCGATCTAACAAAGTAAAGGGCCGTACTGCATACTCGTCTCGAGTAACTAGGACACATCGGTCATCGAAACGTCGCTGACACATCCTACACTAAGTTATAACCATCTCCCTTTTCATTTCGTATTTCGTACTAACCCTTATGCAGGCGTCCGACCGAAGCAGTCAGAGCGTTAGTCCAGCTCGAAGACCTTAAGGTTTCAAAGCATCAGTTGCACTCTTTTCCTTCGACCGAGTTTTTATCCCATTTTACAGGCAAGGTTTTTAACAAGGCAACATCTGCATGCTACTAAGGGAGACTCAACAAATGTTCGAACACTGGGGGGCATTTCTCCCTGAGGCCAACCGCTCAAAAAAACCGAGAAATGCCAAATGGGGTCCCTATATGAAAATAATGTACCGGGCCAAATAGTCGAGCGAACCATGTCCGTATAGCTGGGCCCCCGATGACGAATACATGTATACCTATATAAAATAATTGAAGAATATCTTTGTCAAAGCATCTCGCGCTCCAGAAGAGCTCGGTGTGTCCGCAAAAATGATTTCTCCGTCGGAAACGTCCCGAAGACTTGGGGACTGGCGTCTACAATTCGATGCCCAAATGACCTCTGGGTCGGGACTCCAAAGTCACAAGCCCTCCGTTGAGGCAACAATTGCGAAACATCTCCAAGGCCAAAGGTGGCCCGACACTCGGGGATTGGCATCGTTATCTCCAAGAATGCATGACCTCAGGGTTAGGATCTCTAAAATCGTAATCCTCGATGAGGCAATGCAAAGTTTGCTAATAATTGCTCCCGAGTCAGGAAACCCCTGACGACTCAGGGACTGCCGTCAAGCGCCACCTCTATCGACTTATCAAAACTCGAGGCCCTAAGACCCTTAGCGGGCAGACTCAGTCTCGTAAGTTCTACATAAGGCAGGAACTATATCTATAAGACCTCAACGACATGAAAAACATATATGACCTCAATGACACGAAAACCTGTAAGACCTCAACAACATGAAAAACCTGTAAGACCTCAACGACATGAAAAATCTGTAAGACCTCAAGCAAGGCATGAACCAATCTTGTACCAAGTGACAAAACTGTAAGACCTCAACGACATGAAAAACTTGTAAGACCTTACTAAAGGCATAAACCCGATCTCAAAGTTTCGGCTATATATCGAAATTGTAAGACTACTAAAAAGGCATACCCTCGATATAGATGCCGGAACTACTTCACTCGGGACTCAAAGGCTCCGGCTAAACACAAGTGACTCGGGTCACATGGCTATACCAGCCAAACTAACGCAACTCGGGGACGCCCGACTGTTGCTACAAGGCGTAAGAGCCACTGTCGCCAGCCTACACATGCCTTCAATTACTCCGAATCTACTTCAGAAAGAACCAGTTAAACATGCTACCCTCGACATAGGCAAATGAGCTTCGACCATGTCAGCTCCAAATCACAGGCTTCGAGCTACTCAGCCTCCTAGCCAAACCTCCCGAGGTGCTCGAACATCCCGCAAGTTACTCGAAATTGAGGTTCTTCCCAAACCAATGATGAGTCAGGCAAAATTTACTTCGAAAGTTCATAACGAGAGGAAAATAAAGCCTACATAAAAGGTCGCATCAACCAAGTGCGTAAGAGCCATTGTCACCAGCTTAATGAGCCTCGGGGCCACACACACTAAAAGGTTGCATCGACCAGAAGCGTGAGAGCCACTGTCACCAGCTTAAAACTTGAAAACCTGAGGGTCAAAATTAGCTCGAGTCGTAACCCGATTCGGAGACCGGACCCAAAATAGTTAACTATACATGCCTAAGGGAAACGCGTAAGAGCCATTGTTGCCAGCTTATATTAAAAGGTCGCTTCAACCCAAAGCATACGAGCCATTGTCGCCAGCTTATATTAAAAGGTTGCTTTGACCCAAAGCATAAGAGCCACTATCGCCAGCTTAAAATTTGATAACTTGAGGATCAAAATGAGCTCGAGTCGTAACCCGATTCGGAGACCAGACCCAAAATAGTTAATTATACATGCCTAAGGGCAAAGCATAAGAGCCATTGTCTCCAGCTTATATTAAAAGGTCACTTTGACCTAAAGCGTAAGAGCCATTGTTGACAGCTTATATTAAAAGGTCGCTTCGACCCAAAGCGTAAGAGTCATTGTCGCCAGCTTACATTGAAAGACCGTATCGACCTAGGGCGTAAGGGCTGTTGTCGCCGGCCCGCGTACACTAAAAGGTCACATCAACCAAAAGTGTAAGAGCCACTATCGCTAGCCTAAAATCCGGCCATTCAAAGGTCAAATAAGCTCGAGTCAATGCCCAACTCGAGGACTGAGCCCAAAACTGGTAGCCTAAGTATTCCTAAGACCGATAGTACGTAAGAGCCTACGGGCCAGTCCAAAGAGCCCCACGACCACATCATTATTTCGAGGATTCCTACCAATGCAAAAATCAGTCGCCTGATCAAAATCAAGAGAGAAAGAGATACGAAAGGAGTAAACCCGCAAGGGTTTCTTTCATATACATGTAAGAAATGCAATCTTCGGCTACAAACATGCTTTGAAAATGCTTCATACAAATGACAAAGTCTATGCCCCCTAGGGGTTCGGCCTGCCGGTCTCATCCTCACTTTCCTCTGCATCGGGCAAAGGTAATCGAGTGTCATATTCATTCGCCCTTGCTAGCTCCAATTCTTCTGGGAGGGCGAAACCCTATCACGGATCTCCTCGAGGTTCTTTCTTAGAGACTTGCAACGAGCATATTCTTTAATCCTCCCTTCGCGGTCGAGGATCCTTCTCATCTCGGCTTGAGCATCGGCAACATCTTTTGAGTAGATTGTCATCTCATGGTCAGCATTAGTCCTGCTCATTGCGGCTTTTGCCCGGGTATCAACAATCTCAGCCCTGACTTTCGAAAGCTTGGACTCAAGCTTTGCAATTATTTCTATCTGAACAAAAGCATTGTCGCGAGCTATGTGAAGTTGAGCTTCAAAAGCAAGAACTTTAGCCAGAGAATTCTTCCCCTCTAAAGCCCGAGCCTAAACCTGAGCTTTCAATTCATGCTCACGCCTGGCCTAGCCAACTTCATATCGAAGGCATTCCAGGGCCTCCCTCTTTTTTTACAGCTGAAATAAATTAAGTATTAGCCCCGAGAACTGGGAGGCAGAATACACACTCACTCGGGACAGAAAACTACCTGCTCCTTTAGCTCATATTGCAAGTGTACCAGCTCGACTTCCTTTTAATCACAAAGGAGCCTTAGGGATCTCTTCTCATCCAGAGCTTTCCGTAGCCTGGCTTCACAATAAAGCAGATCGGACTTAAGCTTGTCGAATGCCAGCAAAAGAAGACTCAATAAGTAAGGGAAGGCACAAAACTCAAAAAACCTGTGCCAAAACTCACCGCAAAGTAAAACTGCTGGGCTTCCTTGAAGGCCGAACGCACACCTGCCAATCCAGCCCCTTCGACCCTGAAAGAGCCTACTCCGGTCGAAGCACGGTCGCTCGGTGTATGCGACCTTGGATTTCTAATATCTCCCAAAATGCTATCAACGGAAAAAGAAAGTGACAGCAATGAAGAAGCCCTCTTTCAGGAACCAAGAGCAGTGGACACGTCAGGATCGGATGATGCTTTCGCTCTAAAGCCCCGGTCCAGCTCCGCCTTACATTGAGCACGATCGCCTTGTGGAAGAACCTCTTATTCATTGTTACCGTCCTTTAGCCCGGGAGTTGACAACCCTTCCCTCTCTCCGAAGGAGCACGACCCCGCCTCGTAAGGCTCTCCAATGCCTACAATAGCAAGATTAATACGCGTAAAGGGGGATATGCTCCTCCATATAAAAGAAGGGAAAGGAAGGAATAACACAACACTCACCATGGTATTTTGCTTTCTATCTGCCCCGGGACAAAACTAACCACTTCCACTCATCACAGGTTGAGTGGATCGCCAACCTTCGAACCTAGTTCAATGAATCGGGAACGTCACCCGATGCCCATGAAATTGCTACGGGAAAAGAAAAGAAGGCACGATTACGAAACCAGGCTTTCGCCATAGACAAAACTGATAAAGCACGAGATATGACACTTACGAGTATAATTCCATTGCTCAGGGAATGGCATGAGCTCCTTGGGGATAATGTCAGTGGTCCGCACCCGGATGAAGCTACTCATCCATCCCTGGTCTCCTTCTTCCTCGTCGTCAACAACTAATGGTGCAGTCGATCGGCACCACAAAGTCAGCAGACCTCAATGATGGAAGGGTTGGTACAGCCTGATAAGATGACTAAGCGTAAATTCAAGCCCCACCTTCTCCGCGAAAAATCTCATCATCAGCATTGTTCGCCAAAATGACGGATGGATCTGCGCCAAGGTAACCCGATACTCTAGGTAGAAGTCGAGCACAATCTAGTCGAGGGGGACCAATGTGAAATGGTATGTGTACACATTCAAGAATCCATCGGCACGATCTGTGATGCCCTCACTCGGGGGAAGTATTTGCGGTACTACTTTTTCCTCCCATCCGCAGTCCTTATTCACCAACCCAGGATGTTATTCTCCTATCGAAGAAGCAACCTTCAAGGCATACTCTCGTTAGTCCTGAATGCCGGAGGCAGAGCTCTCCCCTCCCTATCGAACAAACCCCGACATGGCATCCAGGACTTTGACGAAATTAGAAAACTAAAGCGGGAATATGTGCAAGTGTATTAATGCTGGAGTGATGAAAGGCTAGTGCTGAAAAAAGGGCAACTGCTTAAAATGGTTTAACCCCCGAAAAGGCAAAAACAACCCTATTTATATATGTAACAAATAGCGAGGATTCTCCTACAAAGCCGGTTAAGAACACTAACCGATAACACCTTCTCCAGTCCCGAGGTGGTACGACCTCGAGGACCTCCATCAGAACATGGTTAGGCTCCAAGAAGCCAATAACACCTTCTCCAGTCCCGAGGTGGTATCTGACCTCATGGATCTCCATCAAAGGGAATTATAGGCTCCAGGAATCCAATGGCATCATGACGAGACCCTAGGTGATACTCGACCTTAGGGATTTTTTTGTCAAAAGGGGATCAGGCTCCAGGGAAATAAGCATTCAAACTCTACCCGTATGGGCTTGGCTCCGGGGTACTGTCCAAGATCAGACAAACCTCTTTCGAGATCTATCTACAGCGCCCTAAGGCTATTGACACTAAGCCCAGAGCGAGTTTCCAGGTGGTCCGAATTTGAACAAACCTCCGCTCTAAGACTGTTCTCGAGAGATCAAAGGCAGTCCTTGTTCACAGGACTACGAGCAAATTTCTTCTCAAAGGTTATCACGGAGTTTAACTAATAAACCATGATTCCACGGCCTAAAATGTTACTTTCATTCTACTCGAAGTCAAGGTCCTGGTGACCTGAGTCCATCGGCCAGATTCAGGTTCGGTACAAGGGATCGCAAAGGGTTCCGCATGAGGCCACATTAATCGGCCAAAGGATAGAAAGAATACTCATACTCGGGTTTGGTATTGGCAACAACAAACGGAGCCACGCATTTAGAATCTTCGCAAACATAAAAGAATATAGCAAGCATCGTCAGCGTGACATCACTACAGGAAGTCCGAAGAGTTGGGTGTCAAAATCGTGTTTTATCACTCCTCTCTACGAAACGCGGGGACTATCTGTATATGGTGAAATTGGAGGATCCAATTTCTCAATATCAAAGCACCTCGGAAAACCGTCTCGGAGTCCCGAGGATATAAGGTTACGATCAAGACTCCTCCCTCGAGGTTCGTCAGCACTCGATATTGTGATAATGTTGACCACGTCCATGGCGGAAATGGGGAGTTCCCAAGGCGCGTGGCTCAAACTAATGAATCCTAGAGAACTACTACGAGACCCGAGTCAGAGTGTCATCCAGTTTTTTTCACGTCTCCATACCCTTGTAATTAAAGCTTGTTGTACTATAAAGGGATTCCCCTACTATATAAAGGGGATCCCTATTACTTTGTAAAGGTTGGCCACTTCGGTTACCTTATTAAAAAAATATACAATAACTCTCTATTTCAATCTCTAACACATTCTCTCAATATTATTGCTTTCATTTATTGTCTTCATTTTCGTTCATCATTTATTACCTATCATTCACCATAAAGAGCTTCCAATTATTTCATCATAACTGTTAGTCACACAGCAACTGCCTCTGATAGCTCGTAATCGAGCCCCGGGATCGAACTCAAGGCCCAGAATCGGCAAGCCCGAGGCCCCGAATAACTGTCCTACTGGTTTGATTATAGTTTTCTCCTCAACTCTATTTCATTTCTAAATCTCACATACTTAGCACCAACTACCTAACAAACTAGCATAAAAATAGATCACGTATTTTTAGTCCCATCAACAAATTTAATTGTTATTACCATTTTCATAGTAAACGTCTATGTGATTGGTATTGAGGTGACGCACATGCTAGGTGACGGGCGTGTGGGCATGCACCCTGTGAATTGTGACTCTAGTGTTTCCATGGCACCGTATAGTAGCCTTATCTTGTTGTTATTTGCATTTTCACCATATGATAAATTAATTGAGCTGTCAATCATGCTACATGTCATGTTAGGCTTTATGTCGATACTGTTGGGACCCATAGTGGTCATTTCTTACTATCATCTCACTGATTTTGCTGATATGTTCATAGTCAATCAAATTCATGCATTCATATCATATCTCAGTCTCAGTTGTTATTTATTGATATATCATATCATCATTGTAGGGCTAGTTTCATGACATTGTGAGCATGTGAGGGAGACATGAGAGATTGAGGACTAAGTGAAGCTGATTGACTGATAAACTTATCAGTCTCATAACCTATAGCTATTACAAATACTTTGTTGTGGCCTTTCCATCTAGGCAACTATTCTATGAATAAATCAAAGGCCAGGGCATTCCCTCCTTTAGGCCTCTTTCTCACACCACAATCTGTGGTTGGAATTCTTCCAATCACGCAACTTTCGCTATCGTATATCATGTAGCATGTATGACTTTGTCCTTGATTGTGTGACTATGTGACTCTTCTCTCTTTTCTTCCTCCCAATTTTAGCTAATCTCTAGGCCTCGTCTTGTAAACATATACAGATCTATGACAAGTTGTCCCTCCAAGAATATGTAGGTGTACTGAAGTTCTTCGCTTGGTACTTTGTCGAACTTACGACTATTGTTATATCTTGTTTCATAACCTTGATTATCTATTATTTTTGCTTTACTACATCTAGGTGGGTTAGACTATACCAAAACACTTACTTTTGTTTATTATTACCGATATCGTCTACCCAACTCTAGGTTACTGTCTCGTTGTTTATCATATATATATAAATCTAAGCCCTTTAATGCTTCCTCATCACTGTTCATCTTAAGAATGACATCCTAGTATCATCTCATACTTTGTAAGATTCACCTTAATGTTGATCTACAATCTACCGTTGATAACTTGAAACCTCTTATGTAACACATTTTCACTAGGGCTCATGTCTCGTCGGGAACATCTGCAGTTATTTTCCTGATCCACCTAGGGACGATACTATACTTCAATAACCGTATTTCATAGCATCCCAACGTAATTCATCTTATGGGGGTATTCTAATCCCGTGCAATTCATGAAATCCATTTTTTTTAAATCATTACTCAATCAAAGGCCTAAACGTCATCCTTTTACAATCACCATTACCCCCTTTATTATACTACTTGGGCAACATCTCATCTCTTCTAATTGCTCCTAGTCTTAGACTCCTCTAAGTTCATTCAGGTTGTACCAAGCTTTCTGTTACTTATGAAAGCCATCAACTCTGTTGTTTTGATGGGTTTAATTCCGAGGACTTACCTATTCTCGTCACCTTCTCACTTACCTTTTCTTATCCTTACTCCCGTCTACCTAAAACCTTGTCACTTTACTATACTTTAGCTTGCGACATACACATATCCATTTATACTACTAGCAACCTTCCTTTAACTTGATAGAACCACCGATTTCCTTATGTTATTCTGGAAATTTAAGCGAGACATCATGCCGTCTCTAACTCCTCTTCACTCTTTTAACTAGACCTCACGGTACCTAGAAAGCATAGGATGGAAAATATGCTACTGATGACACTACTATCATTTTTGGATACTGAATCATAGCACTTCTAGACCTCTATCTGAAGTATGGACTATTCACAACCTTCTGCACCTGAGCATCTCGTACCTTCTTCACCTTTACCTTACTTACCTTTAAATTTTGCATTGTATCTTTTGTCTCTTTCATAACCTCCCTTCCACATAGGTAGAATTCACATCCACAACTTGAAGCTCTACTATAAACTTGCATCTCTAGTGCATACACAGTCCGACGGGAGCTTTATACTGATTTCTTATGAGGCCAGTACTCTTCTAACTAGCTTTATCATAGAGGTTTTATAGAATATGGCTACTTTACTATCTATCGTGTACCTATGATATTAAGAGTGATTCTACAATGTTCTTAATCATGATTTCCATAATTATTTGGTTCTAATAATCAGACTCCTGATTTACATAACTAATGTAACTTCTTAGTTTCTGCTTCTATTTCATCCTTTATGTAGGTATCTGTGGCTCATTGTATTAGTTATTATTTTAGCCTTTCATGGACGCTATGGAATATTCATGACATACTCTTTTAACAATTCAAGCCTTTGTCTAGTCTTACCCCAAAGTACATGTTATAACATTCCTAACTTGTCAACTTTTGACGAAACTTATGTTCTTCAATTCGTTTAGCTTCTAAGCCTTCCAACCCTCTTGGTACTTGACATTCGTGATCTTAAATATTTTTATCCTCCACGATAATATGATTAACTTACTTTATAAGCTTTTCAAAGATGAACTCATTTTTGAGCTAACATCAATTGACTAACGACGTACTCTTACGTATGAAAACATGGGGTGTATGAGTTACACAAGAGACTTACATAAACTAGGCCAACTCAACCCTCAGAAATAGATTTCCCCCTAAAATTTACCTCCACACGTCTCAAATCTAACAAAAACAAACTTAATAACATCAAACCATACATGATAAACCAATTAAAATAAATAAAACTATAATCTTTACATTTTCTCCAAAAAGTCAAGAAAAGTCAATGCTAAGATCTCTTTGGATTCCGAATCCAAGCTTACCGGAGCAAATCGTAAACCAATACAAGCTCACATAAATGAAAACTGACTCAATCAGAGTCCGATAGCTCAACCAATTCGCCAAAATATCGCTCTTGGGTGTTCATAACCAAGAGTCGAATCCATCCTAGTTGGGTGATAAGTAGGAATTTTGACGGCTTATTAGCGCCTTTTAGCTTTTGTTTTAGTCTAAAAGTATTGAATCTTGTTCCCAAAAACTGATCAAATTGTGCAAAATTGCAGAAATAATGGAATTTGAGCTCTCAAGATGAAATCCGCCTCAAAATGAGTTTTCAAAGCACAAGGCAGTGAAAGGCACAGAAGCATAATAGTGCGGTCCACAAAAAGAAACTATATGGCCGCAGAAGAAAATGTGGACCGCAGAATTCCAACTACGACCGTAAAAAAAAGGAAACTCTTGCCGACAACTGCGCGAATTACGGACCGCACATGAATTGTGCGACCGCAAAGCTGAGATAGAAGTTGAAGATCAAAGAATGTTCAAAAAGACTAAGTACATAGCCTCTGAGAATTACGGACCGCATCAGAATTGTGCGACCGTGAAAGAATGCCTTGCGTCCGCAGTCCTAAATCTGCAGACCGCGTTGCCTCGCGGCTGCAGTTCTGAATTGTGCGGCCGTAGAGCTCTAGTTCTTATTAGATGAAGAAATTTCAGACCGAACATGGAATTGTGCGGCCGCAGAACCTCCCGAAG
The DNA here is from genome assembly GCF_000715075.1 of Nicotiana tabacum. Taxonomy (NCBI): domain Eukaryota; kingdom Viridiplantae; phylum Streptophyta; class Magnoliopsida; order Solanales; family Solanaceae; genus Nicotiana; species Nicotiana tabacum. Next base: position 155,442,396 of record NC_134090.1, on the reverse strand, counting down.
GCCATTTTTGTCTGAGATTTCCAACTTTGTATAAATAGACGTCTTTCATGAAATTAGTTTACGTTTTGAATATTCTATGTACTTTAGCCATTTCTTATTTCTATTTTAGGAAACTTTAGCTTGTGTTGGTGTTTTAACATTTGACTTCTCTATTTTAATCTTCCAATATGAGTTTTATTATCTTTTATTCTTTGTTTTCTTCTACACCCACTATGAGTAGCTAGATTTTTACTAGGTTTATGACCCAACCCTAGTATGTAAACCTTATGATGATCAATTTTATGATTTTTATGATTGGGTGTTTATTATTTGGCTTTGCTTATGCTTCAATTATAGAATTGATGGTTGCAAATATTGATTCATGCCTATTTGACTTAGTCTCTTCTTGAGAAAGAGAGACCTAGTCTAGGCTAACTTAGCTAACAAGGAATTTGGTCATTTGAGAGATGGATTAACCCAACTAAAGGGTTCAACCTAGAGATAGTAACAACCCGACTTGACCTCTTATCAACTATTTTGGTTAATACCCATTTGGACTTGAGAAAGCCAAATTGAGCAAAATCACTCTATAACCGAGATGTATTGAGTGGGTAACATAGAGTTGTAAGCTATAATACACCACAATCAACAAAACAAGCATAAAAGTCTTTATCCTATTAGGCAAACACCTAGGTCATGGTCACAACCCGAGGCCTTTTATATATTTGGAGGACTCTCAAAAACAGTTAACTCTAGTCTTCTAGCTTTAGTTTGCATTCATTAGATTAATATTAGATTTAGAAACAAAAACTTTATTGTGGAAGTGCAACCTAGATACTTCACTTGCTTATTCCGAATATATACTCCTAGCTCCCATCTTAGCTCCCTACAGATTCGACCTTGATTCCTTGTTGGGTTTTATTATTGCAAACGACTATGTCATACCTCTTTTGATGGTGTATTTGGACGTGACCAATTTTTGGGGTCATTGTCGGGGAGTTAAAATAAAGTGTTATCTATATATTTGGGTTTTTGTGTGGATAATCTTCTTTTTATTCCGTGTTACTAATTTGTGAGAATCAATTGTAGGTACAATTATGGAGGCAAATAACAATGAACTCTGAAACATGCGTTTGGGGGATGCATACATTGAGGATGACCAAGTTGAAGAGATTCCTCCTGAACCTCAAGCAAATATAATGGGCCATGCGTCTCAAGATAATGTCTCAGTTTCACCCCACCTCCTCCATGAGCGGCTCCACACCGGGTGTTTCCCAATAAAGGGTATGCAAGTGCTATAGTCCCACCCCGTATCATGGAGGGCAACTTTCAAATCACCAATATGATGCTCATTTTGCTAGAGCAACAAGGTTTACTCACCGGGTCTTCGAGTAAAAATGCATATAAACACTTGAAGGGGTTTGTGGACACATTTTGGGGGAGTAAACAAACAAATATCTCCGAGAATGCTTTGAGGCTAAGGCTTTTTCCCTTCTCTCTATAGGGGAAAGCCTTAGATTGGTTAGAACGATTGTCGAACCATTCCATTCGTATTTGGGATGAGTTGGCAGAGAAATTTATTGCCAAGTTCTTCTCTCCTGGGCATATGACTACTCCTAGAGATGAGAGTTTAGCATTCAAGAAAAGCCCAATGAACCGCTACACGAGATATGGGAGTTGTATAGAACAATGGCCAAGGATGCCCCAACCATGATATGACGAAGAATATGATTCAATAAACTTTCTATCGTGGGATTAACACGACCAACCAATATATGGTGAATCAACTTGCAGGTGGAAATTTCATGACTATGCCATATGTAGAGGATTGTAAGATTTTTGATGAAATGGTGGAAACTTCATCGGCATGGAAATCCCAAGCTAATGTTCCACAAGGTGATACAAATATGATTCACCTCCATAAAGAGTTGCATGACCATGGTCAAGCCCTTTCCAAATTGACTACTACCATGAATCAACTAGCAAAGGCGCAGCTTCATCAAGTACAAAATCCTAAGCAATTCAATACCATGGAAGGGGTGAAAATGATGGTGAACAAAAGAAGAACAAAGGGTCTACAAGTTCAAAATAGAGTGGAGAATTATGTGCAAGAAGATAGTGGATTTGATCAAGATGACTCTTAATATAATCAAGAGGAAGAATTGCAAAATGTGAAAAATTTTCCAGGGAAAAGAAACAACTTGGTCCAATTCAACAACAATGGCGACCTCAAAACAATCAAGATAATTTGAATGGTGGAAATAACCAAGGTAATTGGAGTTGTGGCAACAATCAAGGAAATTGGCATAACAGCAACAATAAAGGAGATTGGAGTGGCAGTAATCAAGGAAATTGTTGGGGGAAAGGGGGTAAAAACTAAGGCGGTTGGAACAATAATTAAGGCAACCGAGGGTCGCGTTTTCAAAGGCCCCCGATGTATCAACAACAAAGCAACCCTCCTAAGTATCCCTCTCATGGTCCATGTTCTTCAAACAGTGAAATAGGGCATATTGAGAATATGTTCAAGCAAATGATAGAGAAGAATACAAATTCGGATGCCCAACTTGCCTCACACAATACATCAATTCGCAACATAGAAGTTGAATTGGGGAAAATATCTCAAGCTCTAAATACTTATCCTAAAGGGGCACTACCAAGTGACACGGTGATAAACCTAAAGGTTGGGAACAATACGGGGCATGCCATGGCCGTTACTACAAGAAGTGAAAAAAGTGGGGATGCACCTACCTCAAGCAAAATACAACTTGTGGATGACGAGCAAGTGGTACAAGAAGAACAGATCCCAAATAATTTAGAGTAACATAATGATGAGCTATATATTGATATTTATGATATTGTGTAAGAGACTCAAGAGGAGGTGAACCCATCTAGGGATCACATTATTGACATACCGAACCGGTAGTGCAAAAGGCTAAGGCACCATTGCCTAAGTCTTAGCCTCCCTACCCTCAAAGACTCTCCAAGCAAAATGGTGAGAATCAATTCAAGAAGTTTATCCAAATGATGAAGAGTCTCTCAATCAATGTGCCATTAGTTGAAGCCTTGGAACAAATGCCCGGTTATGCAAAATTCCTAAAGGATCTTGTGACAAAGAAGAGGATGATGAATTTTGAAACTATCAAAGTCACTCATCAAGTAAGTGAAATTGTGCACTCAATGGCTCCCAATTGGAGGATCCCAATGCTTTCACGATTCCTTATACAATTGGAAGTGCCGAGTTTGCTAAAGCCCTTTGTGATCTTGGGGCAAGTATCAATTTGATGCCCTATTTGGTTTTCAATACATTGGGAATTGGGCAACCAAGGCCCACCTCTATGAGATTGCAAATTTCCGATCATACTATGAAGAGACCTTTGGGAGTGATTGAGGATGCTTTAGTTCATGTTGATAGATTCATTCTTCCGGCGGATTTTGTCATTCTTGATTGTGAGGGTGATTATGAGGTGCCGATTATTCTTGGAAGACTTTTCCTTGCTACGGGGAAGGCTCTTTATGATGTTGAAGCCGGAGAAATTACTTTCCAGTTTGGTGATGAAAAGGTTATTTTTCATGTGTGTAAGTCCATGAGGCAATCCAATAGCAATTAGGTGTGCTCTTTTGTGGAATTAGTGACTGATGTGATTGTGGATGAAACAAGTGCGGTGATCAATGTTGGTGATATGTTGGAGGCCGTCTTGCTCAACTTTGATGATGACGAGATGGATGGCTTCGTAGAATGTGTGAACTCTTTGCAAGTAATGGGGTCATACACCTATGAACCCCAAAAATTATCTTTGGATCTTGAAAATAGAATAACTCCTCCTACAAAGCCTTCAGCTGAAGAGCCTCTTATCTTGGAGTTGAAGCCATTTCCTCCACATCTTCGGTATGAATTTCTTGGCCCTTCTTATAATATACCAATTATTTTTTCCTCGTGTTTGACTAATGTGCAAGTAGATTCTGCATTGGCGGTGCTACAAAAAATGAAAGAATGCTATTGGGTTGACATTGGCGAATATTTGGGGGATAATCCCCGTATTTTGCATGCACAAGATTAACTTGGAAGAAGGTGACAAACCATCTATTAAACATCAAAGGAGACTCGATGAGTCTATGCAAGAGGTTGCCAAGAAGTAGATTATCAAGTGGTTGGATGTCGGGGTTGTCTATTCCATCTCTAATAGTCGTGGACTTCTTTGGTTCTATATGTCCCGAAGAAGGGTGGCTAGATAGTGGTTACCAATGACAATAATGAGTTGACACATACAAGAACGGTGACTAGGTGGAGTGTGTGTATGGACTATCACAAGCTCAACAAAGTCACAAGGAAGGATTATTTTCCATTTCCCTTCCTAAATCAAATGCTTGTTAGATTGGCCGAGCGTTCTTTCGATTGTTTCCTTGATGGGTATTCGGGCTACAACCAAATTCTTGTTGCTCTGGAGGATCAAGAGAAGACAACCTTTACATATCCCAATGGTACTTTCACCTTCAAGTGGAGGCCAATTGGTTTGTGCAATGCACCGGCGACTTTTCAAAAGTGTATGATGGATATTTTCACGGACATAGTAGAGAAATACCTTGACGTTTTAATGGATGACTTCTCGGAGGTCAGGGATTCTTTTGAAGATTGTCTTGCAAACTTGGATAAAGTGTTGGCAAGATGTGAAGAAACAAATTTAGTGCTGAATTGGGAGAAATGTCATTTCATGGTCGGTAAAGGGCGTGCGGAGTCTCTTAGGTCACGCGGGATTTTACAGGCGCTTCATTAAAGTTTTTTTAAGTGGTGAACCCGTTGTACAAGATTCTCGAGAAGGATACTAAATTTAACTTAAATGATGATTGCATGAGAGCTTTTGAATTGCTAAAGTTCAAGTTAATTGAAACCACTCTGATCATCAATGCCCCGAATTGGAGTATGCTTTTTAAGCTCCTGTGTGATGCTAGTAACGTAGCGTTGGGGGATATTTTGGGGCAATGCATCAACAAGATTTTTCATCCGGTCTACTATGCTAGTAAGGCCATGAATAGTGCCCAAGTCAACTATACCATTACGGATAAAGAGCTCCTTATTATTGTATTTGCCATTGAGAAGTTTTGCTCGTACTTGATGGGTGAAAAAGTGATTGTCCCCACGGATCATGCAAAACCTTGTTATCTTATGACCAAGAAATATTCCAAAGCTCGATTGATGAGATGAGTGCTTTTGTTACAAGAATTTGATATTGATATCCAAGATCGAAAAGGGAGTGAAAATCATGTGACGGACCACTTGTCTCGTTTGTAGGAGGAGGGAAGGCCGCATGATGGCCTTGAAATCAATAACTCCTTCACCGATGAGAAACTCTTGGCTGTTTCAATGAAAGAGGTGTTGTGGTTCACGGATCTAGCAAATTTCCTCATGTGTGGTATCATTCCGAATGAGTTCTCTTCAAACCAAAGAAAGAATCTAAGGTGGGATTGTCAATATTATTATTGGGATGAACCATACATTTTCCAGATTTGTACGGATGGGGTGATTAGAAGATGTGTACCGGAAAAAGAGCAAGGTGATATTCTTGGACCTTGTCATTCTTCGCCTTATGGAGGTCATCATGGTGGGGAGAGAACGTCAACCAAAGTTCTTATTTGTGGTTCCTATTGGCCTATTATTTACAAGGATGCAAGTGATCTAGTGAAAAGATGTGATAAATGTCAAAGGACCGATGGAATCTCAAAGAAAAATGAAATTGTCCTCACCACCATTTTGGAGATTGATATTTTTGATGTGTAGGGCATTGACTTCATGGGTCCTTTCGTAAGCTCTTATGGAAACACCTACATCTTGGTCACGGTTGATTATGTGTCAAATTGGGTTGAGGTTGTTGCTCTTACCAAAAATGAGGCGAGAAGTGTGGTGACTTTTTGAAGAAGAATATTTTCACAAGGTTTGGTAATCCGCAGGCTATTATAAGAAATTGGGGGTCACATTTTTGCAATAAGGATTTCTACACCTTACTTACCAAGTATGGTATTACTCATAAAGTCACCACTCCTTATCACCACAAGCAAGCGGTCAAGTGGAAGTCTCCAACTAGGAGATAAAGAATTGTTTGTCCAAAATAGTGAATGCTAACCGAACAAATTGGTCCAAAAAACTCGATGATGCTTTATGGGATCATCGGATGGTGGCTTACAAAATGCCTATCGTGGGCTCTAAAGAAGTTGAATCTTGATTGGGATGTAGCCGCTAATTTGAGGGTTGCATATTTGAAAGAATTGGATGAGTTCTGATATCACGCATACACAAGTTTGTCCTTGTACAAAGCAAAGATGAAATATCTTCATGACAAATACATTTACAACAAAGAGTTAAAAGAGGGTAATCTTGTGTTATTGTTCAACTCGCGATTGAGGATGTTTCCCAGGAAGTTAAAGTCTAAATATAGTGCCCCATTTGAAATTGTGGGTGTGACACCCTTTGATGCATTGGACTTGAAGAACAAAAATACTGAGGTATTCTGAGTCAATGGTCATCGGGTCAAGCACTATTTGGGAGAAGTTGGAGATGGCCACGTCGTGGAGGTGATTCATTTCAATTGATGGTATTTCGCGTTGTACCCCGACATTAAATCAGGCGCTTCTTGGGAGGCAAACCATGTTTCTTTTTCTTTTCTTTGTTTCTTTTGTAGTTAGGTGTTATTTTGGTGCTAACTTGATTTGAAGTGTGCTGTAGGGATGAGTGTGCTTTACAGGAATTGTGGACAGAAATTTGGTTAAGCATTGAAAGAATTGCGGACCGCAAGTGCATTATACGGACTACATAATTATGATTGCATCAGCAAAAGTGCCCATGCGTCCACACAAATGACTTGCGGACCGCACAAATGAAGGATGGAAAATGACAACTCTTTAAAGTTGGTTTGTCAGAGAAATACTCGATCTGCAGCCGCAATAGAAAATTGGTGGTCCCTAATGGGGATCTTCAGTCGCACACAATTTTTTGCGAATCAGAGATAAAATGTTGGTTTAAGTGTAAAAGTAATAGACTGCGGTTCGCAATTGGAATTCTACGGCCACACTCACTCCTTCTTCCCTTGAAAACATTGATAAGTATAAATAGGAGGCTTAAGGATATTGTTACACTTTTCCCTCTATAAACACATACACAACACTAAAATTGAAATCTCTTGGAATCATCTGCTCACACACTCAACAATTATGATCACTCATTTCTTGAACTCCTTCATACCTGGTATGCTTCAATTACCTGTTAGAATTTCTCAAATTTTAGTTTGATTTGTAGTTTTTAGGTATTTTTAGGTCACTTGTTAGTAGAACTCAATTGTATAACCATGTGGGGGTAAAACTGTAGTGGGTTAACTAATACATGCTTGAGGGGGAATGGGTCAATAGATTTTCATATTTATATACTGTTATCATATCAAAATTTGTGCAAAAATTGCAAGCCCTAAAAATTTGTTCGTCATTAATTGAAAGTTGTGGTCGTACAAGAAATTGTGTGGTACGCAGAAGTTGAGTCTAGGGTACTTTAGTAATGAATGGGTCTACGACCGCAAGGAAAATTGTGCGGACTGCAGAAATCCCATTGTGCCCGCAAAACTGCCCTTTGTCTGTTATCAGAGAGTCTACAAAATTGTGACTCACATGTACGACCGCAAGACTATTGTGCAGAACGTAGAAAACAGGTTGCAGCTGCACATCAACTAATTCTGTGTTATCAAAGAGTTGGCACATTTGGATTTTAGAGTTGTGGCCGCAATTAAAATTTGCAGACCACAATCCACATTTGTGGCCGCATAATAAAATTGTACGGTTCACAAGGCCCAATCTGCGGCCGCAAAGGAAAATGTGCAGACCGTATATCCTTATGCTACAAACATGTTTCAACTGTGTCTTCACTGTCTTCTATGGTGTGTTCTTGTCTGTTTGAACTTATATTGCAACTAACAATTGCCTTTGATTGGTACAAAAAATGGTTAGATCTAGAGGCAGAGGCGACACTTCCAAAGGGAGGGGTGAACCTCATGGGGGTCGCGGCAAAAGTGCTTTACCCCTCGCCCTACAAAAGATAATCTCAAAGAAGACTACAACCGGCAGAGGGAGACGTTCAAAGCCTTCCGAGTCTAGTTCTTATGTCACGTCTAAGGAAACATCGGAGGGCAACTTGGTTCAAGAGCAGCCGGCTGTCCAGTCAAAGCCAGACTTCTGAGCCATGCTCTACACTTGTCTCTAATGCAGCAGACACTATTGTTGATGACATCCCCAATGATAGTAGAGGGGGAGATGCTACAACTGTCATTCTTGAATGTTCGAAGAAGAAAGATTTGTAGGAAGACCGATTTGTTAGTTTGGCTGCCTTCACTAGCTTCTGCACTTGGTGGCTAGTGAGTTTGCTCACTCTTGAGTGTTAATTTCCGTTGAAAGATCTGGAGAGGTATAACCCTGCAGTATTGAGATAGTCTAAAGAATGAAAAGGTTGGATGTGGGTTACTCAGAGCGTGGTGGATGCAAAAGAGTACCTTGTTTGGGAGTTCTATGCCAATGTAGTGCATATCAAGAAAGGGACAAAGGTGAAAAAGTTATAAACCTTAAAGTACGCTTTGATAAGAACACATTGAACACATACTTTGTATTTAACAATATCGAGCCCACAAAGTACTTAGAAAAGTGTGCACTTCGAGATGCAGCTCATCCTTGGTTAGCGGAGATTCTAGCTACACCATGACCACCACTATCATGGATCATGGCAGGGGTGCAAATCTAGAGGAGCACTCTCAGTTTTGAGGCAAAGGGGTGGAAAACCTTTATGTGCAACATACTAGAACCGAGCCAGAATGAGACATATCTTTCGATCCCTCGGTAAGTTCTAGTTGCTTCTATTATGGCTGGTTACCCTATCAATGTGGGAGCCGTGATGTCGGCCAACATCTCAATGATTGCTCGGCGGGATGACTCTTCCTACCCATATCCCAATACCATACAAAGTATCGAACGGATGTGCAGGTAGAGCCAAGGGATTATGACACAAAGGTGCGGCCAAAGAAGCCCTTCTCATGGTATTCATTTATCGATGTAAACAACTCTAAGAGAAATGGTAGTTGTCTACCACCAAATGCCAGTCTGATGATACAGGTGTAGTAGTTGCGGAGGTAGATGATGTTCTATCCTCTTCGGTCGAGCCTTCCCCTAGTGCCATAACCATGCCTCCCCCATCATCTTTAGTTTCCTACTGCAGTTCCTGTCACAGGTTCCACCTCGACTTTGAATCCCATGCCCACGTCTAATGTTCCACTTTTTGTGTTGCGAGTCTCCCAGACATTGGCGAGCCTCAGTTACTGGATGCAGATAGCCACTGCACAACTGTCTAACTTATCCAGCACTGTTGCAGCATAGTCATCTATTCAGGCACCTCAGTTACCTCCGACAGTGGAAGATACTTTGAAAACGCTCCTGGCAAACCAGACTACTATTATGAACACTTTAGTACAACATGGGGCAATGATAGAAGAGTTGGGAAAAGAGGTAAATAAAATGATAAAGTCCCATTCCACCAAGAAGTCAGTTAACAAGCTCTAGAGACGGTGACCAAGATTGCAGTAGCCGGAGATCTTCCCTTTTATATGCTGATTGATACAGGTCTTACAACACCATCAGCTCCATTGGCATCAGCTAGCCAGTCTGAGTAGCCAGACTTGGCTGCCGATACTACTGAGGCAGTGCAATAGATATTCACCAACCCGTTTACTCCCAGAATTGTAGATGATGAGATCCAGTTGGACGAGCCTAAGGGTGCTGATGTTGCTGGGGACACAGAGATGCCCAATGCGTCATATGGAGTCTTCTTCACTCTTTCTCTTCCTTTATTCTTATTTTGTTAAGCATTGGGGACAATTCTTATTTTTATTTGGGGGGGGGGGTGGAGTTTTATTTGATTTTATTTGATGATTCGGAGACATTTGGCTTGTACTTAACTTGATAACATTTCCTTCTTCTTTCTCATTATGTATATATCTTCTCTGTCTCTCTCATTATATATATTCTTTCTAGTTTCAATAGTTTTTGCTTTGTAGCTTCTTTATGTTTATTTCCTTATTAGTTAGTGTTTGATTTATTAGCTTCTTTTTTATTTAATAATTTCTTTTTATCTTCTTGTAGACAATAAGCCTTTGATTTTCTTAATGCCACGGTTCTTTCCAAAGGTAGTTGTTGTGTGAATCGGGTGGCTCATCCCAATAATAGATGGCATGACAAACTTCTTATGGGAATGAGTCTATTTTGTGTGTAGGTAATAACAGTAGCAGTAATGAATAAAAAGACCTGATTAAGTCAAACTCGAAGAGTCAAACATGCTTCATTTAGCACCAACACATTTAACTACGTGCTTATGATTATAGACAAGGTTTTTAAAAGGAAGTAGCTCTATTTAGTGACTTTGTGACTCTTGTGTTGACTTTGGTACCATCGGGTGGACTAGTTGGACCATAGTGATCTTCAATATTGAATGTGGTCATTATGGGACCTTGACTCTATCCTCTTTAACAATCTAGTTGCATGATGGGTGAGATGCTTTATTGCTCGTCCAAGAACCCGTGCAGAAGGTCTAGAACATGCCCCAAATGTGTTTTAAGGCAAAATTTTAAGTCTTGCTAGCCTTGAAAAATGATTGTAGGCTTTCCTTGGCCCGTTTGTATTTTCTATTGCCCACCAAATATGTCATCCCTAGTCAACCCCTTCGAGACTTTATCCTTTCTCATTTGAAATCCATGTTACAAGCCTTTACCCGTTCTATCATGACTCTCTCTTGGGACCCGAGCTTTCCTTAACACTCATGTGAAACAAATGGCTAAAAACGTAAGTTTGGAGGAAAGACGAGTAAATTGAAAAAGGTATCAAGGCACAAAAAGAGAAAGGAAATGACAAAAAGGAAAGGCAAAGAAAAGAAAAGAACAAAATGAGAAATGCAAAAAAGTGAATAAGTGGAAGAGTTGAAGGGATTCAAAGAAAGACAATGATCCCAAAACATGGAAGAAATAAGAACGCAATGATCAAGAAAGAGTGATGTTAAGTCTCTCTAGTCCCCCAAGGAAAAGAAAGTGCCTCAAGGAATTGGCAAAATGCGAGCCGAGAAATGAAAGATGGAGTGCTTAAGGAAAGTGTAACCACCTACCCATATTGTATCAATCATAAATCCCCAAAAGCCTTCATTACATTCCAAAAGAAGTCCTACTTGATTTTGAGCCGAGTGAGCTTACATAAATGGCGATTTTCATGAGGGGCAAGCCTATGGTACTTGAAGTCGTACTTGTGACATTCTTTTGACAAATATGAGTGAACCTTTCATAAATCTTTGAATTAAGTGCTATATTCTTAAGTGAGCTTGGAAAATGGAAACTAGATGAGGAAGGGTTTGGAATCCACCATGACTTACAAGATAGAGCGAGAGTCCTTGATGAGTAAAGTCAACTCTTGAAGCTCAAATATCACATCAGAGCTATATGTGCATAAATGTTTAACTTGTTTCCTTTTCAATAATGCATGTGGGGTGTGGGTAATGTTGATCCCAACTGAGGTGTGAATGGCTTAGCAGGGGCTAGCTGTAATGTCCCTTTACTAATAGAGGTGGGAACTAATTTATTTGCTTGAGGACAAGCAAAGACTTAAGTTTGGGGAAGTTGATAAGTGGGGATTTTAATTGCATATTAGCGCCTTTTAGCTTTTGTATTAGTCTAAAAGCATTGAATTTTGTTCCCAGAAACTAATCAAATTGTGCAAAATTGCAGGAATGATTGAAGTTGAGATCCCGATATGAAATCTGACTCAAAAAGGAATTTAAAAGAACAAGGCAATGAAAAGCACAAAAAAAATAAAAGTGGGGTCATAAGAAGGAATTCTGCGGCCGCAAACTAAAAAGGAAACGCTAGCAGACAACTACGCAATTTGCGGACCGCATATGAATTATGCGGCCACAAAACTGAGCTCGAACTTGAAGATCAGAGAGTGTGCCAAAAGACCAAGTTTAGAGCCTTTTGAGAATTTCAAACCGCAAATGAATTATGCGGCAACAGAAGAATGACTTACATCCAAAGTCCTAAATCTTCAGACCGCAGAAGAGTAACCTCGTTGCCGCAGTTCAGAATTGTGCAGCTGCAGAGCTCAAGTTCCTGTTAGATTAAGAAATATGTGAACTACACACAGAATTGTGTAGCCGTAGAACCTCCCGAGGGGCATTTTTGTCTGAGATTTCTAGCTTTGTATAAATAGACGTGTTTCACAAAATTAGGTCAAGTTTTGAATATTCAAAGTACTATATCTGTTTCTTTTTACTGTTTTAGGAAACTTTAGATTATGTTGGTGTTTTAACATTAGATTTTCCTATTTTAATCTTCCAATATGAGTTTTATTATCTTTTCTTCTTTGTTTTCTTCTACACCACTATGAGTAGCTAGATTTTTACTAGGAGGGTTGTGATCCAACCCTAATGTGTAAACCTTATGGGTGATTAATTTTATGCTTGTTATAATTGGGTGTTTATTATTTAGCTTTGTTTATGCTTCAGTTGTAGAATTGATGGTTGCAACATTGATTCATGCTATTTGACTTAGTCTCTTCTTGAGAAAGAGGGACCTACTCTAGGTTAATTTAGCTAATAAGGAATTTGGCCAATTGAGAGATTGATTAATCCAACTAAAGGGTTCAACCTATAGATAGTAACAATCCGACTTGAGCTCTTATCACCTAATTTGGTTGATACCCATTTGGACTTGAGAAAGCTAAATTGGGCAAAACCACTCTCTAACCGAGAGGTATTGAGTGGGTAACGTAGAGTTGTGAGCTATAATACACCCCAATCAACAAAACAAGCAAAATAATATTTATCCCATTAGGCAAACACCTAGGTCATGGTCACAGCCCCAGGTCTTTTATATATTTGGAGAACTCTCAAAAACACTTATCTCTAGTCTTCTAGATTTAATTTTCATTCATTAGATTAATATTAGATTTAGAAACAAAAACCATATTGTGGAAGTTTAACCTAGATACTTCACTTGTTTATTCCGAATATGTACTCCTAGATCCTATCTTAGCTCCCTGCGGATTCTACCCCGGGTTTTATTATTGCAAATGATCATGTCATACCTCTTTTAAGGCATGCATCTGAACGTGACTATTGGGTCCCATAACTCCTGAAATACTCCTCCAAAACTTTCCAAATTTGAGTATGTTGTAACAAAACCCCAAACGGAATCGAGAAATAAATGCCTCTAACTCATTTTCAGTTTTTAAATTTAAGACATAACCCTAGATCTTAATTTAAAGAATTAAATGAGTTTTCAATTAAAATCATGAAATAAAGCTTAAACCAAGGGAATGAATCAAAGGAAAATGCTTAGGTTTTGGTGTAGACCTTACCCCATGGAAGAAACTTGATGAACATCATTGAATTCTTCCAGTCTCAAACTTTCAAGATGAGAAAAACTCCAACAACATTAAGCCAGAAATGCCCAGCCGTTCTGCGTCGTTTTTTGTGCCAAACTATCCCAAAACTCACTTTTTATTGATGGAATGAATTTCTCATGAAATTCCAGTTAACTTAGGCTTTTGAATCACTCCATTTGACCTTATATTAAAGGAGATATGTTGGTTTCAATATTTTGAAATAGTGCATATTTTTAAATACGAATTCAGTGGAAATTTCGTAATTAACCTGAAAAATCTGGCAACCCAATTCTTAGTAAAATGACCATAAATTCTCATACAATATCGAACTTGATGATTTCAGTTGCTATGGTTCCAAAATTACGATACGGATATAATGATTTTGTCGAAACACGAATCAAAGGATGTTTGCTAAATATTGTAACCTATATGCTCAATCGACGTCGAAACCAAAACAATCACCATACAACCCAAACTTATCCAAAACTCATTAGAATTTAACCAAACTTTGTGGACATGTACAAAATCATCATTCAAACTTATTCGAATAATTAAAACCCGATTTCGAGTTCGTTTATCCAAAACTCAAATATTGGTCAACTCTTCTAACTTAAAGCTTCTAAAACGAGAATCATTCTTTCAAATCAATCCCGAATCTCATAAAAACTGAAATCGACCATACACACAAGTCATAATACATACTATGAAACTACTCAAAGTCTCAAACCACCAAATGGACCGCTAAAGCAAAACGACCGGTTGAGTCGTTGCACTATTGGTGGAGGAGAATGAAAAAAGACATAGTGGAGTTCGTAGCTTGGTACTTGAATTGTCAGAAGCTGAAATATAAGCATCAGAGGCCGGGAAGTTTACTTCATAGGCTAGAGTTTGCTGAGTGGAAATGGGAGCGTATCACCATGGACTTCGTAGTTGGGCTCCCGCGAACTTTGAAGAAATTTGATGCTATTTGGGTGATTGTAGACCGGTTGACTAAGTCTGCACATTTCATTCCAGTTGGGACTACCTATTGTTTGGAGCAGAATGCTGAGATCTATATCCGTGAGGTTGTTTGCCTGCTGGTGTCCATCATTTCAGATCGGGGCACGCAGTTCACATCGTAGTTTTGGAGAGCAGTGCAGCGAGAGTTAGGCACACTGGTTGATTGAGTACAACATTCCACCCTCAGATGAACGGATAGTCCGAGCACACCATTTAGATATTGGAGGATATGCTACGCGCTTGTGTCATGGATTTTGAAGGTTCTTGGGATCAATTTCTACCGCTTGCAGAGTTTGCCTACAACAACAAATACCAATCGAGTATTCAGATGGATCCGTATGAGGCCTTGTGTAGGAGATTGTGTCGATCTCCGATTGGTTGGTTTGAGCCGGGTGAGACTAGGCTATTGGTTGCTAATTTGGTTCGCGATGCTTTAGAAAAGGTTAAGTTGATTCAGGATCAGCTTTGCACGATGCAATCTAGACAGAAAAGTTACACACATCGGAAGGTTCGTGATGTTTCCTACATAGTGGAGGAGAATTACTACTTAGAGTTTTGCCCATGAAGAGTGCTATGAGGTTCGGGAAGAAGGGCAAGTTGAGCTCTCGACATATTGGCCCTTTTGAAGTGCTTGAGAGGATTGGAGAGGTGACTTACAAGCTTGTATCACCGCCTAGTCTATCAAGTGTTCATCCCGTGTTTTATGTTTTCATGCTCCGAAAGTATTTTAGTGATCCGTCTCATGTTTTGGACTTCAAGACGGTTAACTTAGATGGGGATTTGACTTATGATGTAGAGTTGGTGACCATTTTGGATTGGCAAGTTTGGGGGAGTTAATAAAAGGAGATTTTGACTATTATTAACGCCTTTTTGCTTTCGTTTTGGTACAAAAGTGTTTAATTTTATTTCAGAAAACTGATGAAATATGCTTAATTGCAGAAGTATTGGAAAATGAGCCACAAAAAATGAAATCCAACTCAATAAAGAGTGATCTGAACTCAAGGATAAAAATCAAGCACAAAGGCTTAAAGTGCGGACCGCAGATTTCCATATGTGGCCACAGAATGTGAAGGAAGTCCATCAGAGCCCAAGTGTAATGTGCGGACCACACAATTATTGTGTGGCCGTAGAAGCTACTTCAGAGCCAAAGTTTAGAGAGTCACCATTTTGAGCCTAAAAGAAATGCGGACCGCACGATTATTGTGCGACCACACTCAGAATTGTGCGGTCCGTAGTAGGGCCCTGTACAGTCACACCGGAATTTGTGCGGATCATAGAACATAAGAGATGCGACCGCATTCCAGAATTGCGCGGCTGCAGATCATGCTCCTGTCAATACTGAATAAATGTACGGACTGCACATGGAATTATGCGGCTGTAGAACCTTCGAAAGGGCAATTTTGTCCGAAATTTCAGCTTTGTATAAATAGACTAGTTTCGCGAAATTAGGTCATGTTTTGAATATTGAAACTCCTGTAGATGTTTTTCCTTACTACTTTAGGCAACTTTATCTTAATTTGGTGATTTAACATTGAGTTTTTATCTTTTAATCTTTCAATATGAGTTTTATTATCTTTTCTACCTTGTTTTATTCTATATACATTATGAGTAACAAGATTTTTAACTAGGGTTGTGACCCAACTCTAGTGTGTAACCTAATGGGTTTTTAATTTATGGCTTGTTTATGGTTTAATGTTTACTATTTATCTTCGTTCTTGCTTTTTATTGTAGAATTAATGGTTGCAAATATTAGTTCATGCCTATTTGACTTGGTCTCTACTTGAGAAAGAGAGACTTAGTCTAGGAAAACTTGCCTAACAAGAATTTTGCATGAAATCATGAGATTGATAGTCCCAATTAAAGGGTTGAACCTAGAGATAGTAAAATTCGACTTGAGCATTTTATCAACTGTTTGGTTCAATACCCATTTGGACTTGAGAAAGCCAAATTGGGCAAAATCACTCTCTTACTGAGAGGTATTGAGTGGGTACTTGAGTGTTTATAGCTATAATACACCCCGACCAAAAAAACAAGCTTTAAAATTTACAACCCGTTAGGAACAAACACCTAGGTGAAGGTCATAGCCCTAGGCCTTTTACAATATTTGAAAACAACAACAAAAACACAATTTCTTAGTTTCAATTATTTGTATTGCAATCTTAGTTTAATTTAGACCTAGAAACAACCATATTTGTGGAAGTGTAATCTAAGATAGTACAAACTCATTCACCATAATATATACTCCTAAATCTCATTCTTATAGCTCTTTGTGGAATTCGACTGTATACGGTGAAATCAAAAGGACCAATTTCTCGCCATTAGGGTGCGTTCAGGAAGTCATATCGGTACCTTGAGGCTGCGAGGTCGCGGTGAAGCTCCCTTCCCTGAGGTTCATTCACGTCCGACCTAGCGAAGATTCCGAGGGTGGGGAATTTCCTAGGAGAGCAACTAGCATCAGCAGAGTCTAGCATCGTGCCTAGCTGTCCCATCCCCACGTCTTTACACTTAATGCATTCCGTACTATATTGTATTTCCCTTCCTACATAAAGGGGATCCTCGCCACCTTGTAAAGGGTTGTTGTCGCTCCAACTATTCTACACAAGATCAATAATATCTCTCTCTCTCTCTCTTTTCTCTCTAACTCATCCGCTTGAGGCTACTCTTTTACATTTATCACTTTCATACTTGTTCTTCATTTATTGCTTGGTATTGGCCATAAAGAGCCTTCTTTAATCATATCTTAACTGTTATCCCCGATAGCTCGAGCTCGAGCCATATATCGACCTCGAGGACTTCCATCGACCAGTCCGAAGCCCGGGTAACGAGCCATTTGGTTTGATCACTGCCCCATTTTAGCTCGCATTTCTTCGTTAAACTTCATACGTCTAGCATCAAATACTCTAACAAATAGCCTAAAAATAGATCACGTATTTTTAGAGTCCCATTTACAAATTTAATTGTTGTTACCATTTTCAAGGTAAACAGTTTGGTGCCCATCTTGAGGCTAAAAATAATACTCCCTCCGTTCCAGTTTATGTGAACCTATTTCCTTTTTGGTCCGTTCCAAAAAGAATGATTTAGTATAAACTTACAACTCTACCCTTAATGAGAAGCTTTTATAACCACACAAATACTCTGGGCCTCTTTTAACTTATTTAGGACCATAAATTCCAAAAGTCTTCATTTTTTCTTAAACTCCGTGCCCAGTCAAATAGGTTCACATAAATTGGAACGGAGGGAGTAGTGATTATTTTCTTGCTGGTTTCATCACACAAACACTAGTTATATTTCACACTTTTTCATGTCCAATATCTTGATTTCAGGTCGAAATCTCTAGCTCGGTGAACAGAGTTGAGAACGACAACTTTGAAAACTATAGGGAAAACAGTGTGGTATTCAAGTCGTTGACGCCACACTGCAAAGCCCCGATAACGTGCGAGGACCGATCTTAGCGGACGCGGGATTGCAAGACGCGCAGCAGGTTGACAAAACCTCACACACCGACGAAAGCATAAAACATGGCGACCAACAGGAAGTCCTAAAAACCCAGCCCGGGAAGAACAGGAAGTTAGTCTTCATGTTATTTTTGAAATGTTGGAGGCACAACAGTTGGTCATCGCTCAGTTACAAAGCCATCCAAAGACTCCCAGCACAGTAGCGCCAGAAACCACTCCCCTAGCCGAACAGGCACCCGGGAGATCGAGCAATAACAGATCGGTAGTCGATCCCGTCATCGTGAAAATGCTGGAGGATCTCAATAGAAGGATCGATTCAAGCGAGAAAATGATAGCTGCCAATGATAAGTAGGTCGAAACTTATAACAACAGGGTTGACCAAATCCCGGGCGCCCCCTTCCCCACCTCGGTCCTGAAGGGTGTAGATTTGTGGAAGTTCGTGCAACGGCCGTTCTCGGAGGAAGCGACTTTAAAACCCATTCCAATGAAGTTCAGAATGCTAGAACTCCCGAAATACAACGAGACCTCGGATCCCAACGAACACGTCACTGCCTATACGTGCACAGTGAAAGGCAACGACATAAAAGACGATGAGATCGTGTCTGTCTTACTGAAGAAGTTTGGAGAAACACTCTCGAAGTGGGCCATGATGTGGTACCACAACCTAGCTACCAACTCCATAGATTTGTTCGCCATGTTAGTAGACTCCTTCGTAAGGGCGCATGCCAGTGCCATCAAGGTAGCAACAAAAAAGTCTGACGTATTCAACATTAAGTAGAGGGAGAACGAAATGCTGCGAGAATTCGTGTCTTGCTTCTAGACAGAACGAATGGAACTACCCCCAGTCTCCGATGACTAGGCAGTACAAGCCTTCACTCAAGGCCCAAATGAATGAAGCTCGGTGGCCTTAAGGCAGCTGAAAAAGAATCTGATTGAGTATCCTGTTGTAACCTTGTCGGACGTCCACAATTGATAACAGTCAAAGATCAGGGTCGATGATAACCAACTGGGAGCCCTCCCGAACAGTCAAAGACTAATCGGTTTTGTGCCCGTACACTCGGATCCATCCCAAAGGAACTACAACTTGATTTGCGAGTTTCACAACTCGCACGGGCACAGAACCAAAGATTGCAGGCAACTCCGAGAGGAAGTGGCCCGGCTACTAAATAACAGGCACCTTTGGGAATTTCTTAGCAACCGGGCAAAGGGCCAGTCCTGAGAAAAGAAACTACCAAAAAGAACAAACCAGACGAGCCCCAACGCGTCGTCCACACAATTTTTTGATGCTCGCCCTCGAACGTATTCAAATAGAGGGAGACATATCATCCGCCAAACGAACGCCGAAATCCAAAAGCACCGTCGCCACCAAGGTATAATCACCTCTCCCCTTTTTTATCCTGTACTTCACGGTAACTCTTGCACAGGCCAGCGAACAAGGCAATCGGGGCGCCGCTCTGGCTCAAGGGACCTGAGGTTTCAAAGAGTCCGTTGCACTATTTTCTTTTGATCGGTCTTTTATCCCGAAGTAGGTTTTTCCGACGAGGTTTTTAACGAGGCAACGCCCGTGCACTTCCTAAAAAGGATTCAACAAGCCTACCGAACTTTCTTTGCAATCAACCTCGTACCGGGAAATGATAAACGAGGTTCCAATAGGAAATAATATACCTAGCCAAACGGTCGAACGAACCATGTCCGAATAAGCTGGGCTCACGACAACATAACAGCATGTATTCATGACAAGCAATCAAAGAATATATTTCACCAAAAGCATCTCGTACTCTAAAAGAAAGTCCAACACGCTCGCGATAGGGATCCCTCCACCTAGTATGCCCCAAAATACTCGGAGACTTAGCGTCAATGATTTAGCACCGGCACGACCTCAGGGTCGGAACTCCGTGCTCATAAGGCCCCAACGAGGCAATTTTGAGCTCATGAGTATTGTCCTTCGAGCCTAAGCAAACTCGATGACTCAGAGACTGTCGTCAATCAACATCCACTGGAAAACCTGAGGTCGTAAGACCACGAGCAGGCAGACTCGATCTAGCCAAATCTATTGTACGTAGCAACAAAAATTGTAAGACCTCAACAGGCATGACAAACTGTTAGACCTAAACATGCATGACAAACTGTAAGACCTCAATAGGCATGACAAACTGTAAGACTTCAACAGACATGACAAACTGTAAAACCTCAACAGGCAAGAAAATTTTGTAAGACCTTACTACAGGCATAAAACTTAGTCCCGAAGTTTAGGTTATATGTCGCATTTGTAAGACTCCCGAAAGGGCATACCCTTGATGTAGACACCTAAAGTATCACTCGGGATCAAAAATGGCTCCGTCCAAACACATATAACTAAGGTCAAAACGACTGCACCAGCTAAATTAATGCGACTCGGGGATGCCCAACCGTCGCTAACAAAATCACAGGCCATTACTTCGAATCTACTTCGAAAAGAACCGGTTAAAACAGGCTACCCTCAACAGGCAAATTGAGCTTCGACCATGTCAGCTCCAAATCACAAGGCTTCGAGCTACTTAGCCTACGAGCTAAAAACCTTTCGAGGTGCTCAAAAATCGCCTCTAACGACTTGAAATCGAGGTTCTTCCCGAACTGACGATGGTTGAGGAAAAATCACTTCAAAAAGACCTTAACGAGAGGAAAATAAAGCCTACATAGGCCTAAGGGAAAAAGCGTAAGAGACATAGTCGCCAGCCAAACAAGCCTCGGGGCCAGACACTAAAAGGTTGTAGCGACCACAAGCGTAAGAGCCATTGTCGCCAACTAAAAATTTGAAAACTTGAGGATTAAATTGGGCTCGAATTGTAACCCGATTTGGATACTGAATCCAAAATAGTTAACTACACACGCCTAAGGGCACAACGTAAGTGCCATCGTCTCCAGCTCTACAAGCCTCAGGGCCATGCACACGAAAGGTCGCTTTGACCCAAGGCATAAGAGCCATTGTCGCCAACCCATGCAGACGTAAAACATGGGGGCAGATTAAGCTCGAACCGGAGCCTGACTCGGAGACTGGACCCGAAAATGGTTAAAGTGCGTACGCCCAAAAGCAAACAATAACAGTCGTTGTCGCTGGCCTAATGAACATCAGGGCCATATTACATGTTCGAAGATTTCTACCAATATGAAGGTCGAATCAACCCGATTGAGACCTTGACGAACAAGAGTACAAAAGATACAATTTGTGGGGTTCCCCTCTCTTATTTTTACATATCGGTGATGAAGCGCAATCTCTGTCTACAACATATTATGAAAGCTATATACACAAGAAGAAGGCAGGGACTAAACGTTCCCCCCTTCAACAACTATGGCCCGGTGGCTCCCTCATCACCGTCTTCAGCATCGGACAGAAGGAACTTGGTATCATATTCCTCCCCTTTGGATCGCTCGATCTCCCCCGAGAGATCGAAGTCCCTAGCATGAATCTCCTCGAGGATTTCCCTCCGGGATCTGACAATCAAGGGCCCTCTTCAGCTCAGTTTTAGCAACGGCAGCACTCCTTAAATAAGCCGCCACTTTCTTCTCGCCCTGGTGATACTCATTACAACCTCGGCCCGGACATTCACCACCTCAATTTTCGCCTTCGAAAACTCGGACAAAATCCTTGCGATCATTTTTGTCCGAGCAGAATCGTTCACATGAGCGGTCTGGATTTGCGTCTCAAGAGCAAAAACCCTGGTCTGAGCCCTCTCTTTGGCCATAAAATGAGCATTCGCACGCGCTTGCAGCTCGTTTAATTCGTGTTTGACTCAGCCAACCTCGTCCCAGTGATGTCCCAGCTCATCCGCCTTGTCATTCAACTGAAACATCAAAACATCAAGACACCAGGATAGAAAGTGAGTGCAAGCCAGCATGAAATGCAGGGTACTTGTTTCTCCAGGCGGACTTCACGGGTCCAGCTCCGGTCCACCTAACGCCGCAAGGAAGTGAGCTCACTTTCCTTCACCTCACAAAGAAGCAGGAGTTATTTATCCCTATCCAAAGTCTCCTGCAACGGGGCCTTGATTCGAAGCAACTCAGATTTAACCTGTCAAAGGCCTGTAATTAAAATCTAGATAAAGAAAAGGAAAAGAACGAGTTCGGAACAATCTTACATTAGTCAAAACTCACCATGAGGCCGAAACGCTGAGCCTCACCGAAGGCCGAAGAAACGTCCGAGGGCGTGCCACTTCCAGAAGGTGGCCAATCAACCAAATTGCTTATCCTTAATCACCAAGAGAGAGTCACCTCGCTGCAAGCCTTTTCGCACCCCGAAACATCTTTCCTTTTATCAACACTCCTTGATCCCGAGACCGACAATCTCTCCTCCTCCCCTAGAGGACACGACCTCACTTCGAAAGGACCCCCGGCACCTGCGACAGTTAAATCAAATAAACCGGCAAGAAAAGAGCCATTTTTAGGAGGTAGAGAGATGGGCACCTACCATGATCCTTCGGCTCCCATCACCCTTTGGACAAATCTCGCCACCGGTGCCTATCATAAATCGAGCAAGTTAATAGCTTGCGAGACCACTCGGCTAAATCGGGGACCTCGCTCAGCAACAAATGAGTTGCTACAAATAAAGAACAGAAAGATATTGTTACGGAGCCAGCCTCCGGTCAAAACAAAGATAGTTAGTATGAGGCACTTACGTGTAAAGTTCCATTTCTCGGGAAATGGAAAAAACTCTCCAGGAATGACATCAGTCATTCCAATCCGAATGAATTGATTCATCGATTCTAGGTCATCCTCCCCACTGCCGATTAAAGGAGCTAGAGTGGATCGACGCTGAAGAGCAATCAGGCCCCGAAAGCGCAATGGCCGATATAACCTCACGAGATGGCTGAGGGTAAACTCTATCCCGGCCTTGTCATCAAAATATCTTATCGCCTGCACTATTCTCCAACGGAAGAGATGAGTCTACGCCAATGTTACTTGATATCTCTGACAAAAATCAAGCACGACCCTATCGGGGAACTCGACACGAAAACATGTGTGTATATGCTCAAAAGTCCCTCGGCATACGTCATAATGCTCTCCTTGGGGGAAGGTACCTGCAAAATCACGCCTTCCCCCTATCTGCAATCTTTTATTATCATCTCGTGGTCTTCCTCTCCCACTGATGAAATAATCCTCGATACATGCTCCCGATGGCCCGAAACTTTGGGAGGTCTCCCCAGCATAAGATCTCTCCTCGAGGCAGGGTATCCCGAGCCTCGTTCACCTGACATTGGAGGTTAGTCGCTGGCATCAATTGAATGCGGAACGCAGGAGGGACTCCCATCCACCCGATGATCAGACGTCGACGTAGCAGCCATAGCTGCGGCAAAATAGGGCGGAGAAATAAGGATCTAAGCAAAACAAATCTGAAATGGGGGAGCGGAAGGACTAGCACGAAGCGCCAGGCTCTACGGAAGAAATAGCCATTTCAAAACAGCAAATTCGCCATTGTAGAGATGGATGAGAAAATATATAGGGGCAAAGCCACAACTGCCCGCCTACCCAAGAGGGCTAATTAATTCTGGTCGCGTTAACATCACCCTTTCCTAGGAAAATGTACTGGTGGAATCAGCTTGAGGAGCCCCCGACACCACGAGCATCAGTCTGAGAGAAGCTGTCGATTTAACTCCGGGACACAGCCAGTTTCAGGGTCCCAGTTGCTCAAGTGTAGGTTCTGAAAGACAAACATCGAGAGGCAAAGCTAAAATGCGAAAGTACAGAGGCAAAGAAGGTAGAGACTGAAAAGAAAAAAGGGGTGACAGAATGAAAAACCCCTTTTACATTGTCAAAAAACATCTTTACATAACCCATCCCCCCGGGGGACGAATACAAAGGGGAAGGGAAGGGATACAAAATGACTTGGAGACTACTCCTCATCGCTACTATCTTTGCCCACATCGGGGGCAACTAAAAGCGCCAGTTCTTCCTCCACTTTATGGGCCTCCTTGAGATCAGCTGACAGGTCGATACCTCTAGCTCCAATTTCTTCCAGGGTCTCTCTCATCGCCTCCGCCTCAGCATGCTTAATAGCTCGATAATTTCTGCTCAATTGATATTGATATGTCAAGAGCTATTCTATGCATCGTGGCTGCATCATCTTGATAAGTGAAGACGTTTTGTTCAACCTTAGACTTAGCCACGGCTAAGGCAGCAACTTGCCTGCGAATGTCCTTGAGAAGATCCTGGGATATCGCCAACTCCCCGTCCGCTACTTTATTTCTCTCTCTCAACCCAGATATCTCCATATTCAGTTGGTTAATCTGTGAGCCGCTCTGCTAGACCTATAAAAGAAATATAAACCAATGTATATGGGGATACGAGAATAAAAGTCGGGAACGAATAAGGAAAAATACCTGAGCAACAAGATCGGCCTTCTCCCGGAGTGCCGTTTCCAAAGCGGCTTGGAGTTCTCCTAGTTCTTTCCCTCCCTGAAGAGAGCAAGCCTCCAAATCCGGCAGCTTTGAGGTAACTTTCTTACACTCCTTTTCACAATAAAGCTCCCTGTGGAGCCGAATGATAGCATGATCGTACATCTCCTTGAACTACAACATAGCAGAAAGGTTAGAAAGACTGAGAATGATGCTTGGGGATGAAAGAAATGGCTATCCCTTGCTGCATGAACTTCTCCACCACTTTGACGGCATCGGGAATATCGAGATCAGCGCTATCACTAACACCATCCAAGATGTTGGCGATAGAGCCTCCCCCTTGGAGAGGAATCCCCGATGTGATGCCGACCATCCCTTGAGCATCTCGTAGTTCCCCTGACGAGACCTCGAATAATGAGAGTAAGTCGTTCATGTCACCAACTTCCCCAAGAGGAAACCCATATTCCTAAAAGGATCCGAGCCCCGACCCCTCAGGATCAATGGTAGCGGTCCCCCCGGTGGAGACTACATCAAATCCAGTTGCGCGATTTGAAGCTATATCAACATCCTCTTCGAGGGTTCCCGGTTCACGATGCCGACTAGAGTCAGCCATCTAGGACTCAGTAGCCTCCGATCGAGGTGCTTGCAAGGCTCTCGCATTCGACTTCATCTTCCGCTCCAGCGGGCATTTATCGTCATCCTCTCCCTCGGCGTCAAGATTCACCTCTGAAGTTGAAGCAGAAGTACCAGCAGCGGCTCGATGCTCAAGTAACTTGGTTTTCTTTGCCGCAGGAAGAACAACAGCTGCCGTGCTTTTCCTCTTCCTGCTTGTGTCAGACTCCAAAGCCCCTCTTTCACCACCAGGGGGCGGCCTTATCTACATATGCTCACCTAGAGCTGCACCAGCGCAGTAACTGCGAGAGGCTTTCATTAAGGGCTCAGGAAGAAACACAAGTTCAAGGCATAGGTGGTAAAGGAATATTACCATTATTCATAGCCACCCAATGTTTCTTGGCCATGTTGGTCCAAGACCGAACATTATATGGGAACTTCTCGTCCAACCGCCTGAACCATTCTGACAAATTTAGAACCGCCTCTGGGTACCAAGCAGTGGCTGCAAGAAGCACAAAGAGATCATTATTTCAAAAAGAAGAATAGTTGAAAAGCGACTAAAGGGAAAATTACTTACGCTAGGTATTCCACATCTTCGGAAAGGGCATCCTTCAGGACAGGATGATATCCGAGGTCTTTACCCGGATAAACCTGCATATCCATCCTCGATCATTTCCCTCGTTGATACTCAAGAAAAATGATTTTTTGGACCAATGACGGAGTCTGATTAAACCTCGATAAAATCAAGGGTTGTACATCCTCACCCTCAACCCCTTCGGTGAAATGGCGAAGCAACAACACTATCCTCCAAAAATAAGGGTAGCTCTGACCAAGTGCCACTTGGTATCAGTCGTAGAAGTCAAGGATAACCGGGCCTATCTCCAGGGGAGATGACTCAGAAGATTTATCGGGACCCATGGTGAATGGGTAGGTGTACACGTGAAGGAAGCCGACCTTATGGTCCGTCATACTATCATTGGGACTGTGAATCTCCACCCCTACTCCCTCGCTCCATTAGCAGGCCATCCTTACCTTGCTAGTATTGGTCACGAGGCTAACATATCAGGATATGTGCTCACACCGGCCCGGTGTAGACGAAGGGACATCGACGTTAAAATCATCTGACAGATCGAGGTTAGTTGTGGTACACTGTTCCAAAGAAGGACTCGCTCTGGTTGCCTCCCTAGGCGATCGGGATGATGATGCAGCGTTGTTCTACCGGGGAACCATCCTAGATGTCCTATCCATGCCAAAGGTAAAATATTCTTCTATAAAAAGATGAAAGGGTGTCAAAGACAAAGCATTCTGACTTGTGAGCTTGGAAATGGGGTGAAAGTAAGAAGTTTCAAGCAATCGGTGCATTTATAGAAACCGTTTGGGGACCGGAAAGGGCGAGCCAATGGCAATTCGTGGGTTCCTCAATTATCGCATCTAAAGGAGGCCTTGCACAGTTCTTTGGAACATAGCATTTATTCTCTTAGACCATTGACATCACGACAATGATGACCTCGAGATGATGGTTCAAGATTGTTTCCTATTACTTCATTCTAGGAAATGCGGAGACTATCTGCATACGGTGAAATCAGAAGGACCGATTTCTTGCCATTAGGGTGCATTCGGGAAGTCATATCGGTACCTCGAGGCTGCGGGGTCGTGGTCAAGCTCCCTCTCCTAAGTTTCATTCACGTCCGACCCAGCAAAGATTCCGAGGGTGGGGAACTCCCGAGGCGAGCAACTAGCATCAACAGAGTCTAGCATCGTGCCAAGCCGCCCCATCCCCGCATCTTTACACTTAATGCATCTGTACTATATTGTATTCCCCCTCTTATATAAAGGGGATCCTCTCCACCTTGTAAAGGGTTGCTGTCGCTCCAACTATTCTACATAAGATCAATAATATCTCTCTCTCTCTTTTCTCTCTAACTCATTCGCTCGAGGCTACTCTTTTACATTTATTGATTTTATACTTGTTCTTCATTTATTACTTGGTATTGGCCATAAAGAGCCTTCTTTAATCATATCTTAACTATTATCCCCTCCTCAGTTATCCCCGATAGCTCAAGCTCGAGCCGGATATCAACCTCGAGGCCTTTTATCGACCAGTCCGAAGCTCGGGTAATGAGCCCTTTGGTTTCATCATTACCCCATTTTAGCTCGCATTTCTCCATTAAACTTCATACACCTAGCATCAACTGCTCTAACAACTAGCATAAAAATAGGTCACGTGTTTTTAGAGTCCCATTTACAAATTTAATTGTTGTTACCATTTTCACGGTAAACATCAACCCTGACTCTTAGGTGGATACTACTATTGAATTGACCGCTTCATAACCTTGAATAGAGGTGTGACTTGAGCGAGATCAAAAGCTGAGGTCAAATAATATAGCTTCAGTGAAGGTGCAGTGGAGAGGTCAGCAAATCGAGGAGGACACTTGGGAGACCGAGCGGGAGATGCAAAGCAGATATCTACACCTATTTGAGACCCAGGTATGACTCTAGACCCGTTTGAGGATGAACATTTGTTTAATAGGGGAAAAATATAACGACCCGACCTGTCATTTTGAGTATTATAGTCCCTTTCCTATATTTATTACTTATTTTATTCAAATTTATAGTTATGTGACTTGACTAGGTAGTTGGTTTGGTTCCAGGGATGTTTCGGAATGAATTGAGATACTTAGTCCCAAGGTTGGAGGCCTAAGCTGAATGTATTGACGAGATGTTGACATATGAGTAAATGACTCCAGAATGGAGTTTTGATGATTCTGATAGCTCTGTATGGTACTTTTGGACTTAGAAGTGTGTCCGGATATTGATTTGGAGGTCCGTAAGTGATTTTGTCTTGAATTGGAGAAAGTTGGAAAAATTGAAGTTGGGAGAGTTGAGAGGTTTGACCAAGAATTGACTTTATTGTTATTGGGATATAATTTTGGTTCTGGAAGTTGGAATAGGTCTGTTGTGTAATTTGTGACTTGGGTGCAAAATTTGAGGTCAGTCAAAGTTGGTTTTGGTATGTTTCAGCATTCGTTTTAGAAGTTAGGAGCTCATATGTTCATTAGGCTTGAATCGATGTGCGATTCGTGGTTTTGGTATTGTTTGATGTCATTTGAGGTTTTGAAAAATCTTTTATGATGTTTTATGACTTGTTGGTGTATTGTATTAAGGTACCGGGGGACCTCGGGTGGATTTTGGATGGTTAAAAGATTGGAATTTGTACTTGGAATATTACTGAAGTAGCTGATGTCTGGTGTAACCACACCTACAAGAAAAGAACCATAGGTGCGGAGTCACAGAAGCGGCCAGGTGTAAGTAGGTGCGAAAAGTGATATAGGAGCTGGGAAAGGCAGGCGCGGAGGAGAAATCCGCAGAAGCGAATGCGCTCCTGCGCAAGGTATTTTGTATAAGCAGAGTTTGGTAGTAGGGCTAGTGATCACAAAAGCGATGGATTGATCCGTAGATGCAGTCCCACAGGTGCGAAGAGGAGATCACAAGTGCTCTAGGTCGGGGGCTTAAGTGGACTTCGCAGAAGCAAAGATTTCTCCATAAAAGCGGAATCGCAGGTGCGACCCCTCACTCCGTAGATACATAAAGTCTGGTTAATGGTATAAAAGTGATGGTTTTGAGGTTTTCTCATTTTTGGACTTTGCCAGCTCGGTTGGAGACGATTTTTGAGAAGGCTTTTACTAGAGGTAAGAAACTTTTGGTCCTTTTTATCTATTAATATTGAGTACCCTTGGATTCCGAGACATGGGCCCGGGATTAACTTTCGGTTGACTTTTTGAATTTTGTTAAAGAACCTAGATTTATCATATGGAATTGATTCCTATAGCTTGTGTTGATTGTATTAAGTTGTTTGTGGTTAGATTCAAGTCGTTCGGAGGTTGATTCATGAGACAACGGCTTGTTGGAGCAGAGATTTGCGCAGTTTGAGGTAAGTAACACTTCTAAACTTTGTTCTAAGGGTATGAATCCTTGGAATGCGTGTTATGTGGTTGGTGTTGAGGTAACACACATGCTAGGTGATGAGCGTGTGGGCGTGCGCCATAGTAAATGTGACTTGGTTGATTCCGTGGAACTATGTTCTCATCTAATCTTGTTATTATTCATGTATTCTCCATGTGTTAGAGAAGTTGAGCTGTAATTCATGTTAGAAATTATGTT
Organism: Nicotiana tabacum; assembly: GCF_000715075.1. Classification (NCBI taxonomy): domain Eukaryota; kingdom Viridiplantae; phylum Streptophyta; class Magnoliopsida; order Solanales; family Solanaceae; genus Nicotiana; species Nicotiana tabacum. The sequence goes on along the minus strand of NC_134090.1, from coordinate 155,413,382 downwards.
TAGGGTATATGTTGGTACTGTTGAGACCCACAGAGGTCGTTTTGTTATTGAATTATTTGCTTAATTTTCAATTATGTACTCAGTAAAATCTATCATTTGCGTATCATATCTCAGTATCCGTTACTATTTATTATTACAACATATTATCATTGTTTGGGCTAATTGTCATGAGATCTGTGAGCTCGAGAGACTGAAGAGATTGATGACTGAGTGAGGCCAATGGCCTGATTGTGAGTGATATTTATGGGATCGGGCTGCACGTCGTCGCAGGCTTTACTGATTCATGCCATAATTGGCTTATATTAGCGCTTGGCGGGATCCGCCCTTTTAGAGTCCAACATACCAACAATAAGCGCAGGTACCTACTAAGTGCGAGTGTCGAGTGATTGAGAGTGCCGAGTGATTGGGAGTACTGAGTGATTGATCGTGCTGTGAGGTTGAATACTTCGAGAGTATGTATATACTTTATCAACATGTTGCATTACAGTTGACATGCATACTTGACATGTATATATCAAGATGTGGCATACCTCATATTAGTCATACTTGGCATATTTTGTCTGTGTTGAGCTTAAACTATTAAATACTTGAAAGCATGTCTACATTTCTGAACTGTCTACTAACCAATTATGAGGCTTTTTCTACATTATTATTGTCATTTTCCTGTCATATCTACGTTGTTATTATCTGAATTTGGATTGCACCTTTCTAAGCTCGTCACTACTTTTAGCACAAGATTAATCATGTTACTTAGTGAGTACAATGGGTCGGTTGTACTCATACTACACTTTGTACTTCGTGTGTAGATCCAGGTACTTCTGGGAATGGTGGTGTCTAGATTTGGAGCTTCATCTGTTTGGAGACTATTGAGGTAGTTGCCTTGCCATCCGCATACCTCGACTCTCCTTCTTTTCAGTTTATTAGCATTGTTCTATCTTTCTAGACGGTTGTTTTAGCCTTTAGAGTTTATTGTCGTTTAGATGCTGATGTACCCAGTGACACCCAGAATTTGGGGATTTTGTATTGAGTCGTGATATTTTCTTATTGGTTATTTATGAGATTTTAACTGTTAAGCTTATTTCATTATGTTTGAAATTCAAAAATGCATGGTTATTTGTGGTTGTCAGCTTGCCTATTATTGTGATAGGTGCCATCAAAACATGTGAGATTTTGGGTTATGACAATAATAATCTCCACAACATAATTCGGCAACCAAGTATTGACTACAACAATCTTACTAAATTCAATTTCCAGTCAAAACTTTTATTTTAATAATATCAAATAATCTCCATTAAACTACAACATTCAATAAGAACATACCAACTCAATAGAACTAAAACAAGTCAATACTAATATATAAAAGTAATAATAGTAGCATAATATAGTTCAAGAAAGAATTAGCAATACAAATATTATTCAATGAGTCTTTTGTACTACATCTCCTCTACTACTTCAAGAGCCTTCATCTTTTGCATAGGCAGAATGATCATGTGGAGAACGATCCTTATGATTTGACTCACGCTATTAGAGCAATGAAAAGCTCTGGTGGCAAGGAGAGCTCAACTCTCAATTAGGCCTGAAAACCATCAAACTATTCATCTTGTCATGATTCTAAAATTCCTCCAAAGGTCGTGATGGTGTCTAACCTGCTTTCTAGGCTAGCCAACACTCAACAACAATATTATGATTCAATTATTAAACCTTTAGCTGATTCATGATATAAATAACAAGTCCAAACAAACCTCAAATATCAATATAAAAAATACATGAATCTCAGACAACGTCTAAACATGATCACAACTATCTCACAAACCCTCCAAAAATGGGTGTCAGAACATCTTATGAGCAGCTAACAAGAGTAAAAAGTCAATTAGATAACAACATTTGTCCGGAAATGACAATATATAGACATATATAAACGAGCAGGAAAAGGGGGCTCCTTGTGCTGCAGATCGGATCAAGTAAGCAGCTCACTACGAAGTCTCGTAAGATGCTCCTACTTAGCTCAATGGGTACAACTAACACCAGTCTCTGAGCTTGCACAAAAATATACAGAAGTGTAATATGACTACACAACCACGATACTCTATAAATATCAAGTCTAGCCTCAAAGAAGTATAGAGAAAGGGTCGACACTAACATCTACTAATAACTCAATAAGCATATGAAAACATAATTAGAACAAGGAGTAAAGCATGATATCATCAATCAAGTCCACTAGTAGAAACATAGTAAATCTAAAATTTAAATATGTTTTTCCGATAAGAGATATAATATAATATCGATTGTCATAATTCTTTTGATAATCATCGTGTGAGTCAGTCAGCATTCACACACAAAAAAATATATATATATATATCCAGTGGATTGAAGAAGATAGCTGAGCTGCAAGGAGGTTTCAAAAACTTATTTACATATATATATATATATATATATATATATATATATATATATATATATATATATATATATATATATATATATATATATATATATATATATAGAGAGAGAGAGAGAGAGAGAGAGAGAGAGAGAGAGAGAGAGAGAGATACAGAAGAAGACATCTCAAAATCTATTAATTACATACTATTTTTATATACACCTAAGATTAGGAACGAAAAATATCTGCTTTTGATGTTACTAATTATGCATATGTCACGACCCAAAATCCAATATAGGCCGTGATGGCACCGAACTTCGCCGTCAGGCAAGCCAACGGTGAATTTTCAACTTAATTATTTATTTTATTACTTTCAAAATCACAAATTCTATTAAGTAAAGAAATTTACACCTTTAAATTCAATGGTACATACACAATTAGTAGCTTATAAAAGAACTGAAAGGTGATAATAATATACAAATCCATAAGCATCAACTAGCATATCCCAAAATCCCGTATCACAAGTGTATGAGCATCTTCTAAGGAGTATAATAATAATAATACAACATCTTTCTAAAATACAAGTTAGACAGTAAAACATAACAACTCACAGTAACTCCCCGCAATAGTTAAAACTTTGCACCCAAAAGACCACCAGAAATACATATACCTGCACAATAAGTGCAGAAGTGTAGCATGAGTACGTAAATCAACGCATACCCAGTAAGTATCTAGCTTAACCCCGAAAAGGTAGTGATGAGGGGTCGACATTGATGCTTACTAGTGGTCCAGTAAATCATATACAGTAAGAAGCAACAAAATATGAGGAAAAGTAAATAAATGGAATAAACAAATATAAATACATGATACAACCCTCCCCTGAACAGTAAACACACCTCTCAACTGTTGGTTACCTCGTCAACCGGAGTATATATCTAAAATGGTCCCCACAGATAGGTCATCACAATTCAAATCAGGAAAACTCACGGATACGATGACTTCTTGTCAAATATAATGCACAATGCTGCCGAGGCGAATGACCTGATCCCATAATAGTGTTTCATGAAGCTGCCAAAGCGAACGGCCCGATTCCATAAGATTATTTTATAGAAATGCCGAGGCAAATGGCCAAATCCTATAAAAATGTAGTACTGTCAAGGCGAACGGCCCGATCACATAAGAATACATTACTGCCGAGACGAATGACCCGATCCTATAAGAATATGATACTGTTGAGGCGAACGGCCCGATCTCATCAGAGTATGAAGGTTTAACGGGTCCTTGACCCCACTCATGAATAAACGTGTGGGTTATTAAATTTAAGGATGCTTTTCGATGAAAACGCACAATGCGGGAGAAATTCCTAAGGGGAACACAATTATTCCGCGGCTAAATCAAGTGGCTCATCAAATCCCTACAATAGCGAGTCTATCACTCTACGCAAGCTTAATCTCAAGGCATAACGCAAAATAAAGGAATTAAACAGGCAAGGGTAACACAATTAGCACAATTAAAGCATGGCATGAATCCTAGTCTACCTGGACATAATCAAAAATTCTAGCATGCGCGTGGACACTCGTCACCTCATACGTGCGCTGCTCCAACAACATGTAGCATATAACAATAATAACACCTATAGAGTAATTTCCCCCTCACAAGGTTAGACAGGAGACTTACCTCACTCCGAAGTTCCATAACTGGCTCAAATGCCTCTCTAACTCCTCGAATCAAAGCCAAATGATCTGAAACTAGTCAAACAACATACAAACTAGTAAAAATATACTCATAATTAATCAATTTATAACAATTCCTAACTCCGATTAAAAAGTTAACAAATTCAACCCTCGAGCCCACATGCCCGATTTTCGAGAACTTTCGAAGTTAAACTTTTACCCATAACACCACGAACTCAAATATATAAATTATTCATAATTCTATAGCCAATTTCGTGGTAAAAATTTAAAAATATCAATTTCTAGGTTTCTTTCAAAATCTCCACAATTTCTAAAAAATTTCATGAATATACAACCCTAAATTCATATATTTAACTCACAACTTGTAGAAATCACTTACTTCATGTTTCACGATGAAATTGGCTCTCCAAAATCATTCCAAAGCTGGCTCCCATCAAAGAAATGAACTGAAATGAGTAAAAACCCCATTTTTAAAACCATATTGCCCAGTCTGACCTTCTTCACGAACGCAGCAAGTCCCTTTAGAACCTTCAAATCCTGATTCTGAGGTCGTTTACTCATACGTCAAACCTCGGTCAACTCTTCTAACTTAAAGCTTCCGAATTTAGAATTTCCATCCGAATCAACTCTGAACTTCCCGAAATTAAATTCCGGCCACACATACAAGTCATAGTACATGAAGTGAAGCTAGTCAAGGCCTCAAACCACCGAATGACCCGCTAAGGCTCAAAACGGCCGATTGGGTCATTAAATTCTCCCCCACTTAAACATACGTTCGTCCTCGAACGTGCCAAGAATCACTTCAGAATTGCCCAAAACCACTTTTTAACACCTCGTGCACCTACTGTGCCATCACAACCCATGTGAATACATTAGCTCGAGCCAAACTGAAGATCCTTCCAGCTACCTTTGTCCGCAAGCCTTAGAACTTAATTCCAACATCTGAAATTCTCTATGAGGCCAGATTCTAACATACGAACACTATATATAAATGCCCACACACTGACCGCACACATGATTATGTACCCATGATGACATCACCCAATGCAACGTATAACTCATTTGCCAATGGTAACCTACTCCAAGCACAACAACTGCAAATTTACTGACCTGATGCTCGTGGTTTACCTTATAACACATATAAACCCGATCTCAACCCTCACAATACTGCAACGATGAAAGAGGTGCGCAGGAACTGATAACCACCCTTCAAATCAACAACTGACGAAGTTTCTTTGTTTGACAAGAATCGTTAAGTCATTCTGAACTGAATGGTGACATTTTCTCTTTAATACACCTTGCATAAATCCGATCGCACCGATTTCAGGTCCAATAACCTCGTCTCACCTAGTACAAGCTGCTCAGACAATAAGACACCACAAATACTAACAAAAATCTCTCACGACACCATCAATATGCCAACAATCTACAACTTGAATATGACACATAAGGAAGAACGAGCTCTGGCAAACAACTACCTAGCCTGCGTAACGGATAAAACAGCTGAACAGATGCTATGAACCCTTTTAAGAGAATGAGAAATCAAAATACACAGGAATAAGTATATGGAACCATACTCAACATCTCACTGTTGCGGCGTGCAACCCGATCAACACATGATACATTTGCGGCGTGCAACCCGATCCAAATAACATACCCGTGGTGGCATGCCACCCGATCCAAACAACATACATGTGGCGGCGTGCCACCCCATCCATATATAATAATCAATAAGGAAGTAGCCATCAAACCATAATGCTTATACCTCTAAAATACTCGAATATTGACCACAAGCACGCCTAGTGCAAAAATACAACCATAGGGAGACGGATAGCGCCATGCGCTAAAACAATCAAGCTCGATTAAGGTACAACAATGACAAGCAACATAAATACACAACACACGTGCGAATAATTAATCCATCTCACAACCTATATAGCATAATATAGTATTACATAGGATAGCTGACAACATGAATAACATTAGACACCCGAAGACTCCTCCATAAATAGTACTATGTTGAATGAACACAACCGATACGACGTAATTCTACTAGCGGACCTCAAGCCAATTTTGCTTACCATATTGGGATATCACGTCACACCTACACGATCGTTTTGTAGGTTATACCCCCACAACCTTCCTCACCAGGTAGTAAAATCTAAAAATTAATGATCGTCGACCATGCTATTTCTATTATGCTAGACAAGCATCCGCATTTCAATACCCAACACTTCTTCCGCAAATAGACCATCCTCAAACTGCCCGAAAATAATGCCAGCATACTCTGAACATCTGAAATCTTTCCCCCCTCCTCCGAGATCGTGACATTCTTATCAACACCGAACTATAACCTTGATCCATAACTTCCAATTTCCATACCGCTCACTGCACTAAGCATGCTGCTATGTGAGAGTACAAGAACTTCATCATAACTCTTAAATCACCAATAGAATAAAAACTTCATCATCTAGAACCCCTTTCACTCAACACGTTTCAGAGGAACAATTGCAACACTTAGTTGAATTCCCATAACCACAGAAAATACAAACCTCAAGTCAAGGTCTAAACCGCCATAACTCTTCCAGGATCGGTCTACGTATAATAGACCATCATAATCAAATACCTCCAAATCAATCAATTTACGGTGACTGTCAAGCTTGAATGTACAACCACGAATTATCTATATTAGCTTAACATGCCGAAGGAACTGATCATTTCCACAACCATGCTGATTCAAATCATCACTAACTGACCCAACTTCTTCCAATTTACTCTTGACCTGCCTTCGAAATAAAAATAGCTCCCTTCAAATACATAACAGACCTCAAACAACACTCATCCCGAGTGACCCCAAATCACAAGACCACGTCGTCTCAACATCCACAAGCCATTATATACCTTCTTCATGCACTCAATAGTATCTCTAACTGATACACCAAGCTAATGATATTCAACGAATCTGAAGTTGTTTCTCCCACTCCTCTAACATTGCACCGCAAACCTAGTGATAACATAGTATACTCCAAGTACCCTTCACACTCTGCTGCAAAACCCAGTCTTCCACCACATAACAAACCCGAAAAATCCTTAAGCACCACCCTTTAAATCTTGAATCCGCTAAGACCATTATTGAGAGTTTCCGAAGTATAGCTTTTGAGACATCCTCAGCACCTGCACATGAATCAATAAGGAGAAATGTAACACATATACGTCAAACTTCTTTATCCAAAATTTCTCGTCCTCTTGGTCACAACTAATCCACCTATGCATCGATAACCCAAAACTATATCGGCACACTGCCACGTGAATCACTTATAGATGGTGGGATCCTTCACTTAGCTTTACACTACAATCACGTAGATCCAAACCCCACAACAAACACTTCTTCCCAGTTACCGTGATTGCACATTGTTGCTCAACCAAATTCCTCATAAGTTCTTATTGGACTAATCATAACACATTCCGAATTTTCCGCCACAATCGTACACTCGACCTCCTAACCGTCATTCCATCTTCTTCAAGCAGTACATTTATCCCATATTGGGTAGAAAGTAGAACTCTTCATAGAAACCTCATCAGGATCCCACAAGCGCCAGCCTTCTCACAGGAGATAGCACACATGTGTATCCTCATCTCGATCCCCCTCCCCTTTTAACCTCATTGCTATAGTTGCATCCATAATGAAATGAACTAACCTCCTTGGGTTCACACTTATCCTCCATCCGTAAGAATCCCTTCATACATTAGTATTACCTAAAGGTCCAACAATAATTATCAAGCCTTTCTCGCCACATCCAAAATTTCCTAGGCATAGAAGCCACCTCACAGATCATCTCCCTCGAACCATTAATACTGGAAACGCCGATTCGATCCTGAAGTCGCAACACACAACCATATCTAATAACTTCTTCTAAGATCCCATTCCACAACACCGTGCCCAGAAGCGAACAAATGAAAACCAACATGACGATGAGCCTCAATGCAATTCAATCGAGGATGGTGACACCACAATGTTAACAGGAATCCCTCCAAATTTGAAAGTATCAATTCTCAACCGTAGGCAACACAAATATGAGGCTGAAATGACAGAACACCCCTACATACGGTGAAGACAATAGCGCACTTGAATATGCAGGGAAAACCATACTCCACCACATATGAGGTACAATTACAACTCCTCGATGCCCAACTGATTACCAGCACTCCACATCGTATAAGAATGAATAGAAAGGAAACGAGGCATAAGCCACAAAGGGATCAAATCACACAACGAGAAATCGAAAAGGAGAGTGCTCCTAACATCCCTGTAGCCTCTTGAAGATAAGTACAAACATCTTTGTACCAATCCGCAAGACTCTACTAGACTTGCTAATGACTCGAGAGACCTAAGTGGACCTAACGCTCTGATACTAAGTTGACATGACACAAAATCCACTATAGGCCGTGATGGCGCCTAACATCACCGCCAGGCAAGCCAATGGTGAATTATCAACTTAATTGTTCATTTTATTATTTTCGAATCATACATTTTATTAATGAAGGAAATTTACACCTTTAATTTCATTGGTACGTACACAATTAGTAGCTTATAAAAGAAGTGAAAGGTCATAATAATATACAAATCTGTAAGCATCAACTAACATATCCTATAACCCGGTATCACAAGTTCAAGAGAATGTACTAAGAAGGACAATAATAATACAGCATATTTCTAGAACACAAGTTAGACAGAAAAATATAAATAATTCAGATGGAGACTCTGTATGCTACGGATCATGGCATGGGATGCATCTCACCATAAGTCCCCTCAATCGTTGTGCCTTTGCGCTCGAAAGACCACCCGAAATATATATATATACCTGCACAATAAGTGAAAAAGTGTAGCATCAGTACATAAATCAATGCGTACCCGGTAAGTATCTAGGCTAACCCTAGAGAAGTAGTGACGAGGGGTCAACATCGACGCCTACTACTGGTCCAGTAAATCATATACAGTAAGAAGTAAACAAATATGAGGAAGAGTAAATAAACGGAATAAACAAATATAAATACGCAGTACAACCCTCCTCTGAATAGTAAACACAACTCTCAATTATTTGTTACCTCCTCAACTGGAGTGTGTATATATATGTAAAATGGTCCCACCAGATAGGTCATCACAACTAAAATCAGGAAAACTCACGGATATGATGACTTTTTGTCAAATATTACGCATAATGTTGCCGAGGCGAATGACCCAATCTCATAAGAGTGTTTCATGAAGCTGTCAAGGCGAACGGTCTGATCCCATAAGAGTATTTTATAGAAATGCCTAGGCGAACGACCCGATCCCATAAGAATGTGGTACTGCCGAGGCGAACGGCCCGATCTCATAATAATATGATACTGCCAACGCGAACGACCTGATACCATAAGAATATAATACTGCCAAAGTGAACGGCCCGATACCCATAAGAATATGATACTATCGAGGCGAATGGACCGATCACTTAAGAATATGACACTGCCGAGGAGAATGACCTGATCCCAAAAAATATAAAGCTTTAACGGGTCCTTGACCTCACTCACAAATAAACGTGTGAGTTATGAAATTTAAGTAAGCTTTTTGATGAAAACACACAATGCGGGAGAAATTCGTAAGGGGAACATAATTATTCCGCGGCTAACTCAAATAGCTCATCAAATCCCTACAATAGCGAATCTATCACTTTATGCAAGCCTATTCTCAAGGCGTAACATGAAATAAATGAATTAAATAGGCAATGGTAACTCAAATAGTACAATTAAAGCATGGCGTAAATCCTAGTCTACCCGGACATAATAAAATTCTAGCATCTGCACGGACACTCCTCACCTCATATGTGCGCAGCTCCTACAACATGTAGCACATAACAAGAATAACACCTACGGAGTAATTTTCCCCTCACAAGGTTAGACATGAGACTTACCTCGCTCCGAAATTCTATAACCGGCTCTATGGCCTCTCTAACTCCTCGACTCAAAGCCAAACGATCCGAAACTAGTCAACCAACCTGCAAACCAGTAAAAATATACTCTAATACTCATAATTAATTAATCTATAATAATTCCTAACTTCGCTTAAAAAGTCAACAAAATCAACCCTCACGCTCACATGCCCGGTTTTTTGAATATTTTTGAAGATAAACTTTACCCATAATACCAAAAACTCAAATACATAAATTATTTCTCATTCCATGTCCAATTTCGTGCTAAAAATTCCAAAATACCAATTTCTAGGTTTATTTCAAAATCTCCATAATTTCTACCAAATTTCATGAATTTACAAGCCTAAATTCGTATATTTAACTCATAACTTGTAGAAATCACTTACCTAAAGTTTGACACTGAAAATGTCGCTCCAAAATCGTTCCAAAGTTGGCTCCCATCGAAGAAATATAGTGAAATGAGCCAAACCCCCGTTTTTAAAACCACACTGCCCAGTTTGAACTTCTTTGAGAATGCGGCAAGTCCCTCGCGTTTGCGAAGAACTACCAGTTCCAGCAAACTGCACTTCGCAAATGCGAGTCACAGCTCACGAACGCGATACTTTACCAGGTGAACCATAGGGAACGCGATGCCCAATCCACAAACGCGAAGGCTAAAGAAATCTCCCAGGCTAACTTTTTTCATCGTGAACGCAGAGCTGACATCGCGAATGCGTAGCTTTTCTGTCTTACCTTATGCGAATGCGAAGCACAAAAATCAATAGCCAAAAAATTCGAAAAACATCTGAGGCCCCCACGACCCCTTCCAATCATACCAACCAGTCCCAAAACATGACACGAACCTGCTCGAGGCCTCAAATCACACCAAACAACATCAAAAATATGAATTGACGATCAAAATCCTTCTTTAAACTTTCAAACTTCAACGAACGCGTCCGAATCATATCAAAACATTCCGAAATGATGCCAAACTTTGTGTACAAGTCATAAATAATAATACAAACCTATTCCAAAATTCGGAATCCCAAACTAACATAGATAACACCAAAGTCCACTTCAAACCAAACATAAGCAATTCTTAAACTTTCAAAATGCCAACTTTCTATGATAAACACCGAAATTCTTCTGGACCACCTGATACTCAACCCGAACATACACCCCAGTCCGAAATCATTGTTGTCACCTCCTTTTTCCGCCCCCGCGAGGGGTGAAGGAGTTTTTCCAATTAAAGGACAATCGAAACGGGATTTGTTTATTTATTTCATAGTCGCCACTTGGGAGATTTAGGGCGTCCCAAGTCACCAATTTAATCCTGAATCGAGGAAAAGAATGACTCTGTATTACAGTCTACGAACCAGAAATCCGGATAAGGAATTCTGTTAACCCGGGAGAAGGTGTTAGGCATTCCCGAGTTCCGTGGTTCTAGCACGGTCGCTCAACTGTCATATTCGGCTTGTTTATCTGATTTTACACAATTATGAGCTCATGCACAAGTTTTAACTTTTAACCGCTTTTGTCATTATTATTTTTTTTATCAAGAATTGCAACATCATGGAAATACATCTCGAACCACGTCACATCAATGCACCCGTGGTTGTTGGCACATTTCCACTCCGTTGAGATTTGGATTTGGGTCACATAAATGTGCACCCGAGTTTAAGAAAATTAAATTATTAAAGGCGCGCCTAAAGCGACTAGCGTATCATTTACTTTGGGTAGGGCCGTGAAATTTTGCTAAACGGTCCATCCCGAAGTCTAAGCAATTTTAAAGCAAATATTTACTGAGGGCCCCGCAATTTTGTATTTTTATTCGGCGAGGCTCATCTCATTCTTATTTTTTAAAAAGGAATTTGCAACGTCATGGACACGCATCTCGAACCACGTCACATCAATGTACCCGTGATTAGAGACACATTTCGACTCCGCTGAGATTTGAGTCACATGAATGTGCACCCGAGTTTAAGAAAGTAAGATTAATTAAGACGCGTCCTAAAGAAACTAGCATGTTGTTATTTTGGGTAAGGCCGTGGAGTTCGCTAAGAGGCCTATTCCGAGTTCTAAGTAATTAACACATACATTTTGTGATGGCCCCGCAATCTGTGCGTTTTATTTGGCGAGGCTCGTCTCATTTTTATTTAAAAGAATAAACCTACAGTGACTACATTTTTTCTATTAAGGTCGTCTCTAAAAATAAAAGAAAATCTCCCGATTAATTACATGATAAAAAAAAAGACGTAACTTATTAGTTATTAGTTTACGGTTAATGTGAATGGAAAATTGCAATCGAGTTTGTACAAAGAAAGATTGCTTTCGTTCTATATTCTATTATTTAATAATACTAGAACATGAGATTGACACACCATAATATCAAAACAAATTAACTAGTCTTTTATTAATTTAAACTAACATTATTAGATGAAGAAGTTATACATATGCAACCCCATTACTCATTAATCAGTCAACTACATTTTTATACAAAGAAAGGAAAATTCTATTCAAGCACAAATCTAAATAGGAGGAATTCAACAGGAACAAAGCCTGGTTAATACTTCATTTCGCTTCAAACCGAGAGTGTACAAATGTGTACCTGGAAATGGCAGTACAAGAAGAAAAGAAGGAGGAGTCAGCAGCAGTAATAACACAACAACGCAACAGCGACCCAACAGCAGCAATTCGAACCAGATTCAAGGCCCAGAAAACTTTGAAGAAAACCAAACAAACTCAATAGAACAAACCCAAAAGTTTGTAAAAAAAAAACTAAACAGCAACAACCCACGCGTGTATTAAACCCGAAACTAAACTCGTTTCTCACTTTGTTTTTGTTTTCTCTTTTTCAACTCTCCAACACTCTTGAGATTTTTCAGAATGTCTTCCTCTTCCAAAAGTCCTTTCTCAAAACCTCTCTCTAAAAATGTTCTCCTCAAAATGTCCTCTCCAAAATCCTCCTAAAATCCTCCTCTTTTCTATGTCAAAATGGCTCTTATTTATAGCAAGACTCTTGTCTTGAACCACTAACCCGAAATATTCTTTTAATTGCATGCCTTGCCCCCACTACTTAATGTTTTTCTAATTTAATTCCCTTGTCCCCCATGCCTACATGTTTTGTCCCACACTACATTAAACAAATATATCAACCACACTCCATTATATCTTGTCCCCCATGCTTAACTTAAATAATTACATTATTCCCCCCACTACATTATGTCTTGTCCCCCACTATATTATTTTAATATTATTAATGTCTAGTGGACAGAGCACTCAGATTAAATAATTGTTCAAATTTAATCGACGGGGAGCAGCAGACGCAGCAGCCATAGGAGCTTGACGAGCTCGTCAATGGCGGATGTTGTTCGTCGATGAAGACGAAGCTTGGGCAGCAGCTGGTCGAAGAAAAAGAAGATGCACAGTAATGGGGGTCGTTTAGTCTTCAATGGAGGACGAGGGAGGGGCTGTTTGGAGTGAGTTTGAAGGGCAGCTATGGATGGGCTTGGAGAGTTTTGGACAAGAAGAGGGAAAGAGAGAGGGGGGCGGATGAGTTTGGTTTAGGTTTAGGAAATGAAAACTGAAGATTAGGAGGGGTTAGTTCATTTGGGGTTATGGGGCGGACCGGGTCGACCCGTGTTGAGATGGACCGGGTCATGGGGAAGGTTGGGTATTTGTTGGGCCTGTGATTTGAAATTGAAGAAGAGGCCCAATTCCGATTTTCTTTATATTTTTTGCTCTATTTTCTTCTACTTTCTAATTAATAAAACTAAAATTCTAAATTAAGTTATAAACTAAATTAACTTATCAAAAATACTAATTAATTCCTAGCGACAACTATCATACATAATTTAAGCATAAAATTGCACAATTGGACATTGAATGCTAAAAATGCAAAAATACATATTTTTATGATTTTTCATTTTGTAAAACAAACTTAACTACTCCTAACTATAGAATTAAATATTAAATGAAAATGCGACATATTTTTATATTTTTATCATTTTAACAAATAAACATGCACAGACAAATACAAATAATTATCCAAAAATGTCACAAAAATTCTCAAAATTGCACACCAAGGAAAATCGTTTTATTTTGAATTTTTGGGAGTGTTTCATAGGGAAAAAATTACGTTCTTACAAGTGTACGAACCTTTTAGAACCTTCAAATCTTGATTCTGATGCCGTTTACTCATAAGTCAAACCTCGGTCAACTCTTCCAACTTAAGCTTCCGAATTTAGAATTTCCATCCGAATCAACTCTGAACTTCCTGAAATTCAATTTCAACCACATGTACAAGTCCTAATATATGAAGTGAAGTTACTCAAGGCCTCAAACCACCAAATAACGCGCTAGAGCTCAAAATGGCCGGTCGGGTTATTACAGCATAGTTGTATCCAACCGTTAAATCTAACTTTGACCTCTCAACTGACTGCTAAGTCAACTTAACTAAACTACTTAACCAACATGCATACAATAGTAAATATCAACCTTTGGGAATTGCATTCAACTTTAGACGATGATTATTTTAGACCACTTCAACTCTGTATATTATTGTTTAATTTTCTCCCTATTGTGACTCATACCCATCGCATGAACATTCAAGTGCTTAAAAGTTGAAACCTCGATATGAATTCCCCAAAACAAAGTCCAAGGAATTCCCTTAATGCTTGTGTTTCTGAAGAATATACTAAATATTAGGATTGTCAAACTTAGTCCCATGCCCAAGTAACCTGCCCAATCGCCCATGTTTTAATAGGTTGGGCAAGATATTGTTTTGTCCATGGGTCTATTTGGGTTGAGCCTAACATAGTTAATAATTTTTTATCGCTCATTCTGACCCGTTAAATTTTTCAAATACAACCCGTAAAACTCACCCAAAATTAATCAAGAATCATAAAGTTTCTACTGCAATGTGACGAATGACCAGCCCATTATGGCATTTTTGTACTTGTGCAGTTCCCCAAAATGGGTTCTAGAATTCTAGGCCATTAAGAGAGTTTCCTATGAATCGATCTTTTTCTTTTATCTTTATCCTAATTTCCACTAAGGAACACTACAATTATATTTAAAATCAATTCATAATAGCCCAGCCCGTTAGTGATATTGTAAACTCTAGGCCTAGGCCTTCCATGGGTTTAAAACGCGTCACTAGGATCTAAGACTTTTTAACTTATATACCCAATATCTCTCTTGTGTTTTTCCAATGTGGGACTCTGTCTGAAGTCAGAGGTGTTACAAATACCCTCTCTTATGGACTTAGCATCTTCGTTGAGGTTTTACCCACCGTATGGGATTCACATAGACTCAGCACTAAGGTTTGCCCCGCCTAATTGAGATTTGCCTAAACTCAGTTGAACTCTAACCCACCATCGGCAAGGCTGACACAAGAGTGGCTACCATCTGTAACAGCCCAACCTGTTAGTGATAATTTTCACTCTAGACCTAGGTCCTCACGGATTTAAAACGCATCACTAGGGTATAAGTCTTGTTAACTTATATGACCGACATCCCTTTTGTGTTTGTTCGTTTTGGGACTCTGTCTAACACCTCATGCTTTATACAGAGTCCTACATCGATAAAATATAAGAGGGATGTTGGATATAAAAGTTAACAAGCCTTAAACCCTAGTGATGCGTTTTAAACCCATGAGAGACTAGGCCTAGAGCGGACAATATCACTAACGGACTAGGCTATTACATATGGTATCAGAGAAGCAGGTTTAGAGAGTCTTAAGGATCTATTAGTAGAGTTTCATTTATCGTTATGAGATCCTCACTTCTATAAATGAGGGACTACATACATTTAAGTAAAGTTGTCATTCTTTCTTACTCTAGATCGTGCGTTAAAGCTTAAAGTGATAATCAAGATCCTATTTCCATCGATTAATAGAATGATTGACATACTGATGCGATTAGAGACTTTAACGAGAAAAGCGATCAAAACTTTGCCATCTACAAGTGAGGTGGTTTGTTGTGCTAATTGCCTTTATGATAGAATGAACTCTAAGTCGGGAACTGAGCAAGAAAAGTGTATCCCAAAAAGGGGAATGACATAAGACTGAGATTATTTTATTCAAGGTTATAACAAATCAGAACTATCATAAATATGTCAATGACTTTGTACTGAAAAGATGAGGTGATGGTGTCTCCAATAATGTTAGAGTTGTCATGGGACTCAAAAGGAGTTGGTGTTAGTAAGGTTAATAGCGACACGATAAAAGACTATACTCCTAAGTTATGTCCAGATTTAATTAGATACCAAGAAGCTCAGTCAAGGTATAGGCTATTGTTAAGGTTAAGAGATTAGGTGTAAGAAAGACATCAAGATCTGCATCCATAAAATGAGATCTAACTTTGGTCAAAACAACGAGGCTAATAAATTATTTTAAAAAGCCAATAAGTTACGTACATTGGTCAATAAGAATTGTACCTTATGGTAGTTGTAATGAGTACTTTGTGGCTCCTGTCAAAGATAGGGATGACAATGGGACAGGGCAGGGCGGGGCGCATTAAGGCTTCCCCTACTAAAGTTTTGCCATGCACTACCCTGCCCTATTAGCTCTTTGCCCCATTTAGATCATGCCCTTCCCTGCCCCGTTTAGCCCCACCATACCCGGTTTAACTCTTCATTTACATATTTTTATTTTTGTTACCAAAACTAAATATTATTTTTATTTTTATCCATTTAATATTAATGTCCAACTTCTTTTTTCACTTGTGTAATTTTCACTTTCATTGAAATGGCATCAAGCATTTGTTATTGCTAGCTTTGAAAAAAATAATATACAGCTGCACCAATAATTTGCTTACGCTTTCAGGTTAATGTAGTTCGGGAAGTTTTGGTAGCTGGGACTACCATAGGACTGCAATGTTACTGCTGCTGCATGCTATTATTACTGCTTACTGATCTCCTTATTACATCGTGCTTAAAAGAAAAATCAAGAAGCTAGGCTAGACTACGGATTACAAGATCCCATCTATCTTCCATTTGTTCTTGATGCCTTGCTTTCTTGTCGGCTTGCGTCTATTCCGGTGCTTCTTTCTTCCGAAAACTGATGGGGGTGACACCGACCTTTTGCTACTCTGAATACCAATTCTCACTGTCTAGTTCGGTCCGCTGGGGATATGGCTTCCTTCATTAAGCTTTCCGGTGGTTCCTCTGGGGATACGACTTTCTTCATCAGATTTGTCATGCTCGGCATAATTCAATGTTCATAGGCTGCCTCTTTCAAGATGCGTCTTTTCTTCCTTTTGACTCATGCGCTTGAATTTGCGCTGGGATCTCTTGTTGCAACCTTCCACTTTCCGGTGCTGGGGATTTTTATTGTTTCCCGCTGGGGATTCCTGTTGGATTCTTCTGCTTCACTGACTTGCAATGTATTCCTCTATTATATGGGCGGGCTCCCATCTTCAACAAACAACTTTGAAAATAAATTCGCCATTCTTCAGGCGGGCTCCTGACCTCAACAACAACTTTGAAAAACGCCTTTCCTTTCTTCAGGCGGGCTCCTGACTTCAACAACAACTTTGAAAATAAAATGTCATTCCTTTCCTTAAGCTGGCGAGATTTCAACAACTTTTAAAAATATAACGCCTTTCCTCTCTCCAGGCTGGCTCCTGACTTCAACAACTTTGAAAAATAAACACCTTTCCTCTCTTCAGGCGGGCTCCTGATTTCAACAACAACTTTGAAAATAAAATGTCATTCCTTTCTTTAGGCTGGCGAGATTTCAACAACTTTTAAAAATAAAACGCCTTTCCTCTCTTCAGGCGGGCTCCTGACCTCAACAACAACTTTGAAAATAAAATGCCTTTGGCAATGATTTATGAAACATATATTTTGGCAATGTTCATACAAGCAGGACCACTCGGGTCGAAATAAATCAAGACGTCCTTTGGAGAAAAGATTAAATTCAATATCCTGTTTGAGGGCGGATGAACCCAAAATATCCTATTCGAGGGTGGATGAACCCAAAATATCCTATTCGAGGGCGGATGAACCCAAAATATCCTATTCGAGGGCGGATGAACCCAAAATATCCTATTCGAGGGCGGATGAACCCAAAATATCCTATTTGAGGGCGGATGAACCCAAAATATCCTATTTGAGGGCGGATGAACCCAAAATATCCTATTTGAGGGCGGATGAACCCAAAATATCCTATTTGAGGGCGGATGAACCCAAAATATCCTATTCGAGGGCAGATGAACCCAAAATATCCTATTCGAGGGCGGATGAACCCAAAATATCCTATTCGAGGGCGGACGAACCCAAAATATCCTCAAAACTTGAAAATGTCTTACCTCAAAACCTGTTGGGATTATTTTGCTAGGGATGAATTTTCCTTTTCTTCCTTCCCCACTCTAGGTTGTCCGACCGTCTTTAAACTTGGTCGAAAATCTGTCAAGGATGCTTCTACATCTCGATGATCTGCTGGGGATAACATTACGAACCGCTGAGTAACACTGCTGAGGATAACTCTGCTGAGTAAAATATGTTATCTTACTTCTTCCAAAACTACTTCCTTTTAAGTAGGATGTTTCATTCCTCTGCAAACTGTTTCCTTTTGCAAAACCGTTTTTTTTTAATTTTTCTTTGTTTTGCTAGCTTCTTCTTTCGAGGACTACCTCCCTTAAAACTCGTTTTGCCTTTCCCCGAAAAACCGCTGAGGATACCGATTTTCACCAAACTTGTGTTGGACTTCTCAAAAATATTCGAAATGAACGAAAATTTTCTGCCCCGGTTTGACAATCTTTCTTGCGGTGCATCTTTCTGTCATCAATAGCATTCCATGTCCCTGCTTCAAATCAAAGAAATTTTGGTCAGTTTAAAATGTGGTGGTTGGTTGCAATACTCCTACTGGGGATGCCATCAACCATTCTCCATCTATGCGTTGTCTGTCTATCTCGAAGCTTGGGTTGATACCTTCCGCCCTTCTTGACGATTCATTATTCCCAAACCCCTTAACTATTTTCCCATTCTCCTTATCTGACCTCACGCATTTTCATGACAGCTGATGTAACTTGAAGATCGTGCATGTTTATTGAGATGATCTGCTGGGGATAACACTCCAAATCTTTGTTTATTCGTGTCCTTATCCCTCTTCTTTTGCGGCTTAGCAAGGGAAACTGGCATTTCCCCCGACCTTTTAGTCTCATATGAATTTCCCAAATCATGCCCATTGCTCTCTGCGTTGTTCTTTCTTGATTTAGACCATTTGGATGTTCTAATCAGATCTGGTCTTGCATAATTGGAAAGCTCATGACAGATTTTGAAGTCATTTCTCACTTGTTCTGACCAAATAGACTCTATTGGGGAATTTTTCTATGAAAGGAGAAAGATAAACAAA
Source organism: Nicotiana tabacum (assembly GCF_000715075.1). Lineage (NCBI taxonomy): Eukaryota > Viridiplantae > Streptophyta > Magnoliopsida > Solanales > Solanaceae > Nicotiana > Nicotiana tabacum. The sequence continues at coordinate 155,394,002 of NC_134090.1, read as the reverse complement.
AATGGAACCGAATAAAAGACAAAGGAAAAAGATGACTCTTTAACAAGAGAAACTATAAATAAAAGTCTATCAAACGCAAATACCAACTCTAGTAAACATGACATGCACATGTGGCCTATCCTCTGCCGTCAATCGTCTTTCAAGATCTTCCCTTGGCGATTCCCCATCTGATTCTCAATCTTATTCGACTTGTAGTGTCCGAAGGGTTTTCACTATCAAGCCTCTCTAATTTTGGCTTTTCTCTCGGTTTTCATCGCCTTACGGTATCCGTGAGGATTTTCACCGATAAGACTCTCTCATTTGCATCACTTTCCAGCTGGGGATTTGGAGTGTTGCCAATATGACTCTTTCTGCTGGGGATTTTTTTCGGCTATCAATTCATTTCCAATCCATGATCTTTTTCTCTGTTGGGAATCGGGTGCTATCCCCGACTTTCGTTTGTATGACTTGGCATCTTTCGAAGACTGGTCAAAAGGTCTTTCTTTGGACCGTAATGTGGGATTTTGGATAGGCTAGAAAGAAAGGGTAATAAAGGCTCAAAAACAAATAAATTTGGGGTTCAAAATTACAACCTTCGGAACCATATTTTCATACAACAAGCGCAAGTCTTGCCCCAGTTTCTTGCTTGGGGATTTTTATTTTTTGTTATACTATGTTACACTATGCACACTATGACCATTATGACCGAGCCGTGAGGCGCCTACATATCCTCTTTGAGGAATCAGTTCAAACGTAGTTCCCAATTCCTCTTTTTTTTCATTTACCTATTATTTCTTTTCTTTTCTTTCTTTTTCTCATTTCTCCTTTCTCTTTCGCCGTTTTGTTGTTTTCTTTTCTTTCTTTTTTTTTCTTTTCTTTTGTTTACCTGTCATGCTTGTGTTTTCTAGTCGTTGCTACTGATTCCGAACGAGGGGTACGAAAGAAAAATAAATAAGGCTCAAAAGGGGTAACGAAGGATAAAGTATTTAGGTAGCATAACAAAATGTCTTCGTCATTCCAGTCTTCAAAACATGCCAAGTGTAAACAACACAATTAAACAAAGATTTGTAGCCTCTTCTGATAGTGCTGGACTTGACAATTATATTCACACATTTGCTTTTTCATTTGTCATTTCTAAAGCACCGTTGGGCGACACTCTCACTCTCATTATCATGAACGACCCTCATGCCAATTTGGCGAATCTTGCTTTTAACGGTTTTCTTTGTGTTTTACTTGCCCTAGTTCCACATGACTCGAGCTCCGAATAATCTCAAACCGTCCTTATTTCCTTTAAATGTTCTGATCACCTTTCCGGGGTTTTATGATTAAACTTTAAGATTAGGCCCAAACTGTGTGCGCATGTCATGTTACTAGAATCGGTGCTGAACAAAAATGATAAAAAAACTAAACAAAAAGATGACTGGAAATAATAAAAGACCGGATTTTGCATTAGACTAATGGTGAAATGGTTTCAATAACAAAACAAACAAAACAACTGGGGTACAACTTTGGACCAAACCTAAAACAAATCCTAGACAGAACTAAACAAACCACTATGATGAAAATGGAAGGATAAGAGGGTTTGACACAATACAATGTCCGGATTACAACACTGCAAATAACCCGGACAACAGAAATGACAACAAAATGAACCACCAAAACTCTACTCCGGCAGACCAAGGAATGGAGCGTCTTTCCAATTGCCAAGCTCGGCATCTTAACCCCTGAATTCGGCATCAACCTTTGGGTTCCCTTTGCCGGCTCATTCTTAAGAGCAACCCCCTGATAGCATTGAAAACTTTGCCGCGCGCGGACCGCCAAGGATATCAGAAGGATTCTCATCCTCCTTTTCAAAACAAATCATATTCGACCTATGCATCTCACTTTGAATAGGCGATGGACTTTGGCTAGTGTCTGTTGCATCCGGATTTTGCACGACAATGTCACCTGCATCAATAAGCTTCTGAATTGCTTCCTTCAGCCTCCAACATTTCTCTATGTCATGCCCCGGTGCATCTGAGCAATATGCGCACTTTTTAGAAAAATCAAGCTTCTTTGACAGAGGGTTTGGCATGTTTATATGAATCAGCTTCAACATGTCCAATTGCTTCAACTTTTGGAACAAACCGGCATATGATCCTCCAATAGGGGTGAAAGCCTTTTTTTTTCTCAGCAACCTCTCATTCTTGCATGCTTGACTGGGCCGGAAACCTGATCCAGATGGCTTTCGGTAGGCTTGTGAGGGTGGATAGGCATTTTGTGGAGCCGGGTACCTGGAAAGTGAAGTATGGTTTTTAGGGTCACTAGGAGAGAAGTGGTGTTGGGGAGGGTAGAAGCATTGAGAAAACATAGCTGGAGGGCGAGTGATAGAGCTACTCGGGTGACTGGGAAAGCTGTGATAGGCGGTTATATATGGAGAGTGTGGGGGAGCGTCTAGCCTTGTGCTCGGTGTTCGGGTAAGGACAGATTCCAGGAAGCTAGGTGGTGGCGGGGGTGGTGCTATCCGAGCCATCCACGCCCGATACATGTCTGCCACATGCTGTCTCAGCATTTTCACTTCTTCTACCAACTCGTTGTTCCGTTCGACCAGTTGTTGTCGGTCATCGGTACCGACCCACTCGGTTATGAGGTTCTGTGTCATTGTCCTTTTTTGCTTTGCAGGGAGGAGTTACCACAACCAACCACTTTTCAATATATGAACACAGCAAAGTGAAGCCATCACGTTAGTGGTAGGGCATTTGACAGATAATCATATATCAAAGATGCAATGCACCTAAGAAGTTAAGCCGTTCTATCATGCATTCACTTCAGTTACGTGCGTTGTTCCGGCTTCTTGTAATTGTGCCCCTTTGAAAATCTCCCGTGCTTTCCTTTATTTTTCTTTCTCTTTTTTTTTTTTTATTATCATTCCTTTTTCAGTGGTGGTCGAATCTTATGGAGATTGCCTACGTATCATGATCCCGCATGAATCAGACCTTGCGTAGTTCGGCCCAATAAAAGATAAATAATAGAAACATTTTTTGGAATTTTCAATTTTCATATTAAAACAAACTGGGTTTCAAAGGTTTAAAGATGACCTACAAACTCGAAAATCAAACAACCCACCTATTCTAAAAAGATTTAGAATCCAAAATAAAACTTGGACCAATAAAACCTGGTGTTGCAAACACAGCCTTTCAGCGTCTCGGGGACAAAGATTTTAAAGCAGCATTAGCTAACCGGCCAAAATCCTAAAAAATGACCCAAGGTGGCTGTTTATACAAAATCAGCCTTCCGGCGTCCCTTTCGGGAACATTCGGCTATTTTTGACAAAAACAGCATCACCCGACTTATTTATGACTCTTTTTATTGTTATTCAAAATAGAAGACCCGATATGGCAAACACGGCCTTTCAACGCCTCGGGGACATAAATGTTTAAGGCTGTGAGGGTCAATCGGTCAAAATCTAAAAATGACCCCCAAAGTGGCTGTTTGTGCAAAGTCAGCCTTTCGGCGTCCCTTTCGGGAACATTCGGCTATGTTTTGACAAAACAGCGTCAACCGACTTCTTTATGATGAAATTAAAATTTGACATATATATATATCTATATATATATATTTTTGCTATTTTTTTGCAAAAGGGGAGATTGGATATCACCCGACTTATTTATGACAAAATTAAAATCTTGACATGTTTTTTTGTATTTATTTATTTGTTTTTGGCTATTTTAGCAAAAAGGGAAGTTGGACCCGATGAGGGTTGCCTACGTATCTCACATCCGGTGAGAATCAAACCGGCGTAGTTCGGGAGATCATGAATAAAGTAAATAAACTAATTTTTTTTTGAAGGAAAGACTTATAAAGAAGAAGAGGGAGCATTTTTGCAAAGAAGGATTTCTAAAGAAAAAAGATTTAATTTTTTTTTTTGAATTTCGAAAGAAAAACTTCTAAAGAAGAAAGAAAATATTTTTCGAATTTTACTTTCAATGAAAGAAATGCTTCTAAAACTATTTTTGAATTTTGAATTTTCTTTTCAATTTTGAAAGAAGAATGAAAATATTTTCGGATTTTTTGGAAGAAATTAAAAGAAAATATTTTTATTTTATTTTTATTTTTTTCTTAAAAAAACAATTAGAAAAACTTTCTAAAGAAATCAATAATGGAAAATATTTTGGATTTTTTTTGAAAATTGGGGGTCAAAAAAAAAACTTTTCTATAAAGGAAATAAAGAAAAATACTTTTTGGATTTATTTATATATATATATATTTTTTGCAACAAATAATAAAACAACATTCAACGCAGGACTCTTTTTATTTTCATTTTTGGCATTTTCATAAGCAAATAACAAAACCACTTTCAAAGCACGACTCTTTTCATTTTTATTTTTCGTGGCAAGACAAACTATTTTCCTTTTCTATTTCTGAAAACAAGACAGAACAACGACTCGCTCTTTTTTCCACAGATAATAACAACCTAGTTTTCCAAACTAAAATAAAGACTCTTTTCTTTTTTCTTTTCTGCGATCGATTTCCAAAAATAAAGATTCTTTTTCTATTTTTCCTTTGCTTTTAGTAAAACAAACTATTAAAAAAAAATCGGCAGAGTTTCGACACTATTTGGGGCATTGGGTTTTATTTTTTCTAAAATAGGCCATTAACTCTCTACACTGTTACTTCTCTCTTTTTCGCAATTTTCCAATAATCCCGATTTTTCGAAGCCTGTCAGCATGCAAGTCTGAAACAAGTAAATGCATAAAGCAAACAGGATGCAACAGGATGATCTTTTCATTTCAGGTTGCTACTCCTAGACGGACTCAACCCCTGTGTTGAGTCCCCTAAGTCAAATGCACATGATGCAAATAAGCGTTCCTACTAGGGATACGGCATGAGGCTTTGTTATACTAATTTTTAAAACCTAGGGGTTTGTTCTAGACCTGGCTTACCCGAGCGTACAACTCGAGCCGAGGATGGGAGCTGTGTATCGTTAACCAAAGGGCCATCCGGTTTTGCAACTCCTCCGAATCCTCGTTCTATTTTGGTATATGACACTAACAGAAAGAAGTCACGACCAGCGTGCACTCCTCAAGAGAGAGAAGAGAGGGGCTTCGGAACAGTTTATATACACAGTCCAAATAAGATCAAAGCGGTAAAAAACATCAGTTTGCACATTTTAAGCCCAATCATGAAAAAAGATCAGATAATAGAAAATGCCGAATAATAAAAATTATTCTAAGCTCGAATTCTTGAACCCTGAACCAGAGATTCTGGGTTCGATCCCCAGCAGAGTCGTCAGAGCTGTCACCTCCTTTTTCCGCCCCCGCGAGGGGTGAAGGAGTTTTTCCAATTAAAGGACAATCGAAACGGGATTTGTTTATTTATTTTAGAGTCGCCACTTGGGAGATTTAGGGCGTCCCAAGTCACCAATTTAATCCCGAATCGAGGAAAAGAATGACTCTGTATTACAGTCTGCGAACCAGAAATCCGGATAAGCAATTCTGTTAACCCGGGAGAAGGTGTTAGGCATTCCCGAGTTCCGTGGTTCTAGCACGGTCGCTCAACTGTCATATTCGACTTGTTTATCTGATTTTACACAATTATGAGCTCATGCACAAGTTTTAACCGCTTTTGTCATTATTATTTTTTTTTATCAAGAATTGCAACATCATGGAAATACATCTCGAACCACGGCACATCAATGCACCCGTGGTTGTTGGCACATTTCCACTCCGTTGAGTTTTGGATTTGGGTCACATAAATATGCACCCGAGTTTAAGAAAACTAAATTATTAAAGGCGCGCCTAAAGCGACTAGCGTATCATTTACTTTGGGTAGGGCCATGAAATTTTGCTAAACGGTTCATCCCGAAGTCTAAGCAATATTAAAGCAAATATTTACTGAGGGCCCCGCAATTTTGTATTTTTATTCGGCGAGGCTCATCTCATTCTTATTTTTTAAAAAGGAATTTGCAACGTCATGGACACGCATCTCGAACTACGTCACAATCAATGTACTCGTGATTAGAGACACATTTCGACTCCGCTGAGATTTGGATTTGGGTCACATGAATATGCACCCGAGTTTAAGAAAGTAAGATTAATTAAGACGCGTCCTAAAGAAACTAGCATGTTGTTATTTTGGGTAAGGCCGTGGAGTTCGCTAAACGGCCTATCACGAGTTCTAAGTAATTAACACATACATTTTGTGAGGGCCCCGCAATCTGTGCGTTTTATTTGGCGAGGCTCGTCTCATTTTTATTTAAAAGGATAAACCTACAGTGACTACATTTTTTCTATTAAGTTCGTCTCTAAAATAAAAGAAAATCTCCCGATTAATTACATGCTAAAAAAGACGCAACTTATTAGTTATTAGTTTACGGCTAATGCGAATGGAAAATTGCAATCGAGTTTGTACAAAGAAAGACTGCTTTCATTCTATATTCTATTATTTAATAATACTAGAACATGAGATTGACACACCATAATATCAAAACAAATTAACTAGTCTTTGATTAATTTAAACTAACATTATTAGATGAAGAAGTTATACATATGCAACCCCATTACTCATTAATCAGTCAACTACATTTTATACAAAGAAAGGAAAATTTTATTCAAGCACAAATCTAAACAGGAGGAATTCAACAGGAACAAAGCCTGGTTAATACTTCATTCGCTTCAAACCGAGAGTGTACAAATGTGTACCTGGAAATGGCAGTACAAGAAGAAAAGAAGGAGGAGTCAGCAACAGTAATAACACAGCAACGCAACAGCGACCCAATAGCAGCAATTCGAACCAGATTCAAGGCCCAGAAAACTTTGAAGAAAACCAAACAAACTCAATAGAACAAACCCAAAAGTTTGTAAAAAAAACTAAACAGCAACAACCCACGCGTGTATTAAACTCGAAACTAAACTCGTTTCTCACTTTGTTTTTGTTTTCTCTTTTTCAACTCTCCAACACTCTTGAGATTTTTTAGAATGTCTTCCTCTTCCAAAAGTCCTTTCTCAAAACCTCTCCTAAAAATGTTCTCTCTAAAAATGTTCTCCTCAAAATGTCCTCTCCAAAATCCTCCTAAAATCCTCCTCTTTTCTATGTCAAAATGGCTCTTATTTATAGCAAGACTCTTATCTTGAACCACTAACCCGAAATATTCTTTTAATTGGATGCCTTGTCCCCACTACTTAATATTTTTCTTATTTAATTCCCTTGTCCCCCATGCCTACATATTTTGTCCCCCACTACATTAAACAAATATATCAACCCCACTCCATTATATCTTGTCCCTCACACTACATTAAACAATTATATCACCTCCCCACTAACTTATGTCTTGTCCCCCACCAGGTATTATTTTAATATTGTTAATGCCTAGTGGACAGAGCACTCAGATTAAATAATTGTTCAAATTTACAATTCCAAAAATACCCCTCCGACCTTACTGAAATTACCATTTTACCCCTGAAAGTACTGCAATTTACCAATCTACCCCCATCAGCTATAACCAATTCACCTAATCAATTCTAACCAAAATACAGCAAATATGACCAATTTCTAAACAAATTCAAACAACAAATCTCATGAACACAGATTGAATCATACAACATCAAATTAATGGGAATAAGTTAACCATATTGGGAACCAATCCTGGTTAACTTAGACAGAAATAAATAAGCAAGGAGACAACAATATTAACAACAAAGATACATGATTCAAACTAAATCAAAAAATTAAAAACCAAAACATAACCTCACATTAAATCACTGGATTAAAAACGAACTTCAAACAAAAAATGAACATGAATTAAATCTGTATTAAACAACAAACATGACGTATTCAAACGATTTAAACTAACACTCTTCTATATTAAAACAAAATCCTTTTAAATTAATAAAACAAACTAAAGAAATAATTAATTGCACTTCAACTTAAATCTAAAAACATTATAATTACTAACAACTTCTACCTAAAAAATAAACAAGAAAAATGAAACAAACTGAAGAAAAATAAGAAAAACGATAAACACGAAATTAATAGCAAACATATCTGATTTCAGATCCGAACACATCAAACAAATTACGAACAGAAACAAAACTTAAACCAACTAACCGGATCGGAACGACGATGGACTCGAATGAAAACAAATCTGCCCGGAAACAATTATCGCACCAAAATATCTCGACGCCAAAGACGATCCGAATAAGAAGCAACTGATCGTGGCAGTCGCGTGCTACTGGCTGGACGGGGCAGCAGCAGCGACGACACAGTAGGGTCATTTGGTTGAAGACAATGAACGTGAAGACGCAGCAACTCAGCTGGACGTGAAGTAGAAGATGCAGCAACCAGCAGCCATGGTCGTTCGACGGACGTAGCAGGAGCAACAGTGGTGAAGCAGCCATGGACATTGGTTGTTTTGGACATGAGGTCGTCGATGGCTGCTGTGGTTGGTCGACGAGCGACGGGGAGCAGCAGACGCAGCAGCCATGGGAGCTTGACGAGCTCGTCAATGGCGGATATTGTTCGTCGATGAAGACGAAGCTTGGGCAGCAGCTGGTCGAAGAAGAAGAAGATGCACAGTAATGGGGGTCGTTTGGTCTTCAATGGCAGACGAGGGAGGGGCTGTTTGGAGTGAGCTTGAAGGGCAGCCATGGATGGGCTTGGAAAGTTTTGGAGAAGAAGAGGGAAAGAGAGAGGGGGGCAGATGAGTTTGGTTTAGGTTTAGGAAATGAAAAATGAAGATTAGGAGGGGTTAGGTCATTTGGGGTTATGGGGCAGACTGGGTCGACCCGTGTTGAGATGGACCGGGTCATGGGGAAGGTTGGGTATTTGTTGGGCCTGTGGTTTGAAATTGAAGTAGAGGACCAATTCCGATTTTCTTTATATTTTTTGCTCTATTTTCTTCTACTTTCTAATTAATAAAACTAAAATTCTAAATTAAGGTATAAACTAAATTAACTTATCAAAAATACTGATTAATTCCTAGCGACAACTATCATACATAATTTAAGCATAAAATTGCACAATTGGACATTGAATGATAAAAATGCAAAAATACATATTTTTATGATTTTTCATTTTGTAAAACAAACTTAACTACTCCTAACTGTAGAATTAAATATTAAATGCAAGCGCGACATATTTTTATATTTTTATCATTTTAACAAATAAACATGCACAGACAAATACAAATAATTATCCAAAAATGTCACAAAAATTCTCAAAATAGCACACCAAGGAAAATCGTTTTATTTTGAATTTTTGGGAGTAATTCTTTCATAGGGCAAAAATCACGTGCTTACAATTGTACGAACCTTTTAGAACCTTTAAATCTTGATTCTGAGATCGTTTACTCATAAGTCAAACCTCGGTCAACTCTTCCAACTTAAGCTTCCGAATTTAGAATTTCCATCCGAATCAACTCTGAACTTCCTGAAATTCAATTTCAACCACACATACAAGTCCTAATACATGAAGTGAAGTTACTCAAGGACTCAAACCACCGAATAACGCGCTAGAGCTCAAAATGGCCGGTCGGGTTATTACAGCATAGTTGTATCCAACCGTTAAATCTAACTTTGACCTCTCAACTGACTGCTAAGTCAACTCAACTAAACTACTTAACCAACATGCATACAATAGTAAATATCAACCTTTGGGAATTGCATTCAACTTTAGACGATGATTATTTTAGACCACTTCAACTCTGCATATTATTGTTTTAATTTTCTCCCTATTGTGACTCATACCCATCGCATGAACATTCAAGTGCTTAAAAGTTGAAACCTCGATATGAATTCCCCAAAAAAAAGTCCAAGGAATTCCCCTAATGCTTGTGTTTCTGAAGAATATACTAAATATTAGGATTGTCAAACTTAGTCCCATGCCCAAGTAACCTGCCCAATCGCCCATGTTTTAATAGGTTGGGCAAGATATTGTTTTGTCCATGGGTCTATTTGGGTTGAGCCTAACTTAGTCAATCATTTTTTATAGCTCATTCTGACCCGTTAAATTTTTCAAATACAATCCGTGAAACTCACCCAAAATTAAACAAGAATCATAAAGTTTCTACTGCAATGTGACGAATGACCAGCCCATTATGGCTTTTTTGTACTTTTTTAGTTCCCCAAAATGGGTTCTAGAATTCTAGGCCATTAAGAGAGTTTCCTATGAATCGATCTTTTTCTTTTATCTTTATCCTAATTTCCACTAAGGAACACTACAATTATATTTAAAATCAATTCATAATAGCCCAGCCCATTAGTGATATTGTAAACTCTAGGCCTAGGCCTTCCATGGGTTTAAAACGCGTCACTAGGATCTAAGACTTTTTAACTTATATACCCAATATCTCTCTTGTGTTTTGCCAATGTGGGACTCTGTCTGAAGTCAGGAGTGTTACAAATACCCTCTCTTATGGACTTAGCATCTTCGTTGAGGTTTTACCCACCGCATGGGATTCACATAGACTCAGCACTAAGGTTTGCCCCGCCTAATTGAGATTTGCCTAAACTCAGTTGAACTCTAACCCACCATCGGCAAGGCTGACACAAGAGTCGCTACCATCTGTAACAGCCCAACCTGATAGTGATAATTTTCACTCTAGACCTAGGTCCTCACGGATTTAAAACGCATCACTAGGGTATAAGTCTTGTTAACTTATATGACTGACATCCCTCTTGTGTTTGTTCGTTTTGGGACTCTGTCTAACACCCCATGCTTTATACAGAGTCCTACATCGATAAAATATAAGAGGGATGTTGGATATAAAAGTTAACAAGCCTAAAACCCTTGTGATGCGTTTTAAACCAATGAGAGACTAGGCCTAGAGCGGACAATATCACTAACGGACTAGGCTATTACAGATGGTATCAGAGAAGCAGGTTTAGAGAGTCTTAAGGATCTATTAGTAGAGTTTCATTTATCGTTATGAGATCCCCACTTCTATAAATGAGGGACTACATACATTTAAGTAAAGTTGTCATTCTTTCTTACTCTAGATCGTGCGTTAAAGCTTAAAGTGAGAATCAAGCTCCTATTTCCATCGATCAATAGAATGATTGACATACTGATGCGATTAGAGACTTTAACGAGAAAAGCGATCAAAACTTCGCCATCTACAAGTGAGGTGGTTTGTGGTGCTAATTGCATTTATGATAGAATGAACTCTAAGTCGGGAACTGAGCAAGAAAAGTGTATCCCAAAAAGGGGAATGAGATAAGACTGAGATTATTTTATTCAGGGTTATAACAAATCAGAACTATCATAAATATGTCAATGACTTTGTACTGAAAAGATGAGGTGATGGTGTCTCCAATAATGTTAGAGTTGTCACGGGACTCAAAAGGAGTTGGTGTTAGTAAGGTTAATAGCGACACGATAAAAGACTATACTCCTAAGTTATGTCCAGATTTAATTAGATACCAAGAAGCTCAGTCAAGATATAGGCCATTGTTAAGGTTAAGAGATTAGGTGTAAGAAAGACATCAAGATCTGCATCCATAAAATGACATCTAACTTTGGTCAAAACAACGAGGCTAATAAATTATTTTAAAAAGCCAATAAGTTACGTACATTGGTCAATAAGAATTGTACCGTATGGTAGTTGTAATGAGTACTTTGTGGCTCCTGTCAAAAATAGGGATGACTGTCACACCTCCTTTTGCGCGCCCGCCCCGAAGGGTTAAGTGCGCGGGTGAGTTTTTCCAATTTAAGTGACAATATTCGAAATGGGATTATTTATTTAATTCAGAGTCGCCACTTGGGAAAGGTTTGGTTTTTGGTGTCCCAAGTCACCGGTTTATCTTGAATCCCAAATCGAGGAAATTTTCGACTTTTCCAAATGAAGTCTGCGAACCAGAAATTCTAAGTAAGGAATTCTGTTGACCCGAGGGAAGGTGTTAGGCACCCTCGAATCCCGTGGTTCTAGCACGGTCGCTAAAATTGTTATAAAGGCTAAATATCTGATTTAAATACATGTTATGACTTACGTGCTTTTATTAAGGTTAAACCGCTTTTATTATTATCATTTATTTTTACAGAATTGCAACGTCGTGAAAACGCATCTCGAACCACGTCACAATCAATGCACCCGTAGTTGTTAACACATTTCGACTCCGTTGAGATTTGAATTTGGCTCACATAAATGCTCACCCGAATTTAAGAATGTAATTTAATTAAGTCGCGCCTAAAGAATCTAACGCGTTATTGTCTTTGGGGAGGGCAGTGGAATTCGCTAAACAGTCCGTCCCAAATTCTAAGTATTTATTATGATCAATTATTGAGGGCCCCGCAATTTGCATTTTTATTCGGCGAGGCTCATCTCATTATTTTAGAAGGGTACCCTACAATGACTACATTTCTACTATATTTATCTTTAAAAAGAAGGATGATGCCGAATTTTGCTGGTTTGGACAAATACGGACTGAATCCTTATTATGTTTGCCGAACCTAAACTTGTTTGATTACCTGATTGATTGTTCATGAGGTGAGGGTTACCGCATGCTTTGTCTTCATTGAGTGAATATGCTTATTAATTCGCTAAGTGAGATTGCAAACAAACTAACAACATATATTGAGTTATGTTTAACGATCTCCAAGTTCTATTTTTAACACTCTAACCTATTTGAAATTAATAAAACGAAATTGGCTGTTTTATTAGGGAAATTACTACTAATTGAACTCAAAAATGATTATTAGTTTTTCTCAACAATCATCACATCATTTCGAAACAAAGAATCTATACCGAAACCCAGTATCGAACCTGCATTGGAACGAATAAACTGACAGGAGAACTGGCATTCATAGCCAGACTCTTAATGTGACTGTATGGGAGTTTGTTTGGGATACATTTATCCCGGACCCAGTACCACAGTTTTGTCAATTCAGTGGTCTAGGCAAAATACATACAAGTGCTTACCATGACTCTATGTTATAGAGTCATAACTAAACCAAACAAGTGTTATACTGAACTGAATGTATACTAAATCAAAACATGCTGTCTATGTCATACTGTCATTACTGTTGAGCCATGCTATCTAACAGTTCATCTTAAACAGAATGTATGCTAGTTTATACAGAATATTTGCAGTTCGCAGTAAAAATACAGGCCCAACTAACATTCGAACTATCTTTTTACACCAATGTTATAACATAAACTGATGTTCATTTCTTTATTTCTGCTTCAACTTCAAACTTTCAACAATACAAGGTTCAAAGGTTGTGTACCTGGGAATATTTGCAATTGAAGAAAAGGGCCATCGGTAGAGTAACAATGAACCAATGCAGCAGCAGTAACAGCACTATTAGTAGCAACAGGGCAGAATAGCAGCAGGCAAAACAATACAGCAAGAAACAGGCTCGAGTGCAGAGATGCAACTATGGCCAATAGAAAGCAATAGCCAAATAGCAGCAACACCCAGTGGAATAGAATCAGAAATCCAGACAGACCAAACCAGTAGTAAACCAATGAAAACACTCGACTAATAGACACAACTGGAATTTCAAAGAATCAGAATTGATTTGAACAGGTTGAACAACTGAAACCCAGTAATAATAGGAGGAAAAAGCTTCTGATTGTTGGTTGTATCCCTTCTATCCCTTAAACTCTCTCTATCTATGTGTATCTATTTGTATGTATTTCAGCTCTCCTGTCCAAACTCCTCACAGTGTGTTTTTCTTTACAACCTTCAAAGTCCAATCCCTTCTGTATGTCTGTCCCTCCTCTTTATAAGCCTTCCTTACCCCTTTCTAAACAGCCTGTTTAGACTATTACCATACCCCTCCCATGTGCCTTTAACCTTTTTCAGTTCCACTTTAGTTAATTAGGTATAAAAACCCCATCATTCCCTGGTAGATTTAACTTTTCCATTTTATTTAACTAAAAGCAAGTATGGGCAGTAGGATATGTTGACAGCATATGTTGTCAAACCATTTTAAAATTAAACAAAAACCTTTATACAGGCCACAGGCTGTGCACCAATGCACATGAGGTGCACCAATGCACATGCTGTGCACGAGTGCACATGCCCTCCAATTCAGCATTTAAACCAAACATCCCTTTTACATTACTGATCCAAATCAACAGCTATAAGTAAACAAATTTGGTTTTTAATTGGTTCAACAAATGTTCAACAGAAGCAAGTTGATTTACTATGCTCAGACAGTTGAAACTAATTGACGACTCATGTCGATTCGACTATATTAGCATTAACATACACAATCGTAGCCAAAAATCAGACATTCAGAAGTATGGGACACATGACTCGACTTATACTGATTAAAACAGAATTGTACTTCGAGGAATTAGTTAGTCAGTACAAATTTGGAATACAACCAATACACATGCCTCATCAGAATAGGAGGGGAGGGATTCAGACAAACACAGAGGTTCAAACAAAGTGGACAAACAAAAGTTGATAAAATTAAAACAAATATGAACAGTCTTTTAAAACAAATCACACGGGCTAAAAACAAATAAAGGAAAAGAAAGCAGACTCACCTTAAACTTGAAAAGTTAAAAGTTTGAACCCGGATTTGGACAGACCTTTCTTAAGGCTGAACGGACTTTAATCGAAGTGTTTCTCAGATGAGAAACACTTCGATTAAGGTCCATTAGACCTTAATCTCTTTGGTTTGAACCGTTTTGAACCAGTGACGAGGGACCTTGTGGTTTCAAAACTCAGATCTAATATTCGTGCTTCCCTGGTTAGATTCGGACCAAACCAAGTATGGTTTGGTCACGAGGAGGGTCCGGGGAGTGTCTGGTATGAAGCTGGGGTTGGTTGGTGTAGATCGAGTTTTGACTCGAATCTTCAAATGAAGATTCGAGGACCTGGGGGGTGATTCGAAGTGTGTGGTTGGTAGATTTAGGTTCAGGATGGCATGGGGGTTCTATGGTGTTCAGGTGGAGGTCACCGGCGTTCAGGCCGCCGGGTTTCTGGTGAAGGTGTGCAGGGGCGGCTAGGGTTTGAAGGGGATGGGTTTGGTGAAGACGGAGGCTGGGGTGTCGGATGGGGGGGGCAGGGTAAGGATCTAGGCTTATATAGTTAGTGGGTGGGTTGATCTCAACCGTTAGATCAATCTAGATCTACGGTTTGGATCTGATGGTCTTAAGTGAAACGGTGTCGTTTCAAGTGTTGAGGGTTGGGGTCGGTCCGGGTGAGACGGGTCGGGTTTATTGGTGGGTTATGGGGAATTGATCTTGGCCGTTAATCAATTTGAGATCAACGGCCCAGATCAGTCACGACTCAAACGACGTCGTTTGGACACCCTGGGTATCAGGTGGTCTGGACCGGGCAGGCCTGGGTCTTGGGCTGTTCGTTTGGGCCAATTTTGTTAAAATTGGCCCAAATCCGGAAGAATAAAGGGACCCTTTTTTTTCTTTTTTTTTCTTTTTTTATTATTTTTATTTCTTTTCCTTATTTATTTAAAAACAAAACTAAAAAAAATCAAAAATTAAATACACACTCAACACAATTATATACTAAAATATTTCAAAACAAGTAAAATCAAACAAAACAAAATCACGGACAAAGATGCACGTTTATGATTTTCTATTTAACAACCGGATTACGGTTCGAATTATGCAGGACACATATATTTTTTTTGAATTTTATTTTAATAAAGTAAATAAATAAAAATGGGCCGAAGTCACAAATAAATTAATCAAGGTGCCGCACAGAAATCCAAAATTTGTACAGCAGGGCCAATTATTATTTTTTACTTCCTTTTGGAGCGATTGTCGTGCGAAACAAAAATCACGTGCTCACAGCTGCCCCTCTTTGTTTGGAAACACGAAGGGTTTTCGTGCAAAGATAAAGTGAGCGTGTATGAGCGATTTTTGCCTATAGACCACTCCGTATGAAGCATTTTTTTTGAAAGATCTGACCGAATCTTGCTTCAAAGATTTCCTACATATCCTGGGCTAAACAGGAATCAGGTCAATGTAGTTCGGGAAGTTTTGGTAGCTGGGACTACCATGGGACTGCAATGCTTGCTGCTACTACTGCTGCTGTTGTCACTGCTACGTCACTGACCACCTTATTACAACCAAACGAAAATTAGAAACTGAACTAACTACTTATATGTATGTCAACTGCTAGTTACAAGATTCCTATCTATGATTCTTTTACGACTTGATCTTGGGTCTTAGCTGATTCTGCTTGTAGACTCCGATCTGAATCTTGATGCTTGCGAGTTGCGGCGACTTGTGTAACCTCTGGGATACTGAGTGAGACGCGATTGGCAAGGTTCAGGCCCTTAATTAAACGTTGGAGTCAATCCACTCTCCATTCACTCTGATATCTCGGAATGTCTTCTTTTGTCTTTTTCTTCTTTGATTCTGAGTTGAGACTCATCTCGTAGGTCATTTCGATCCGTGTGGCTCGAGGTTAGACCTGCGAGAAAAAACAAACAAACGAACGAAATTTTCTACCCCAGTTTCACTAGGAAAATTTCATTAATTATTCACCAGGAAGTTCATAAAATTGATGAAAGAGGATATGCATGCTCAGTTCAGGGTTGGAGCCCTAACACCGGCTAGCTGGGGAGAGGTTCGGTTTGGGGTTTAAAACCCTAATGCCGAACAAAGGAAGAATTCAGTTTAGGGTTTAAAACCCTAATGTCGATTGCATGGAAAAATTCAGTTTAGGGTTTAAAACCCTAATGCTGGCTGGAAGAAAAAGTTCAGTTTAGGGTTTAAAACCCTAATGCTGACTAAAAGGAAAAGTTCAGTTTAGGGTTTAAAACCCTAATACTGACTAAAAGGAAAATTCAGTTTAGGGTTTAAAACCCTAATGCTGATTGCATGAAAAAGCTCAGTTTAGAGTTTAAAACTCTAATGCTGGCTGAAAGGAAAAAGTTCAGTTTAGGGTTTAAAACCCTAATGCTGATTGCATGGAAAAGCTCAGTTTAGAGTTTAAAACTCTAATGCTGGCTGAAAGGAAAATTCAGTTTAGGGTTTAAAACCCTAATGCTGACTGCATGGAAAAGCTCAGTTTAGAGTTTAAAACTCTAATGCTGGCTGAAGGGAAAATGTTCAGTTTAGGGTTTAAAACCCTAAGGCTGACTACATGGAAAAAGATCAGTTTAGAGTTTAAAACTCTAATGCTGGCTGAAAGGAAAATTCGGTTTAGGGTTTAAAACCCTAATGCTGATTGCATGGAAAAGCTCAGTTTAGAGTTTAAAACTCTAATGCTGGCTGAAAGGAAAATTCAGTTTAGGGTTTAAAACTCTAATGCTGATTGCATGGAAAAGCTCAGTTTAGAGTTTAAAACTCTAATGCTGGCTGAAAGGAAAATTCAGTTTAGGGTTTAAAACCCTAATGCTGATTGCATGGAAAAGCTCAGTTTAGAGTTTAAAACTCTAATGCTGACTAAAAGGAAAATTCAGTTTAGGGTTTAAAACCCTAATGCTGATTGCATGGAAAAGCTCAGTTTAGAGTTTAAAACTCTAATGCTGGCTGAAAGGAAAAGTTCAGTTTAGGGTTTAAAACCCTAATGCTGACTAAAAGGAAAATTCAGTTTAGGGTTTAAAACCCTAATGCTGATTGCATGAAAAAGCTCAGTTTAGAGTTTAAAACTCTAATGCTGGCTGAAAGGAAAAAGTTCAGTTTAGGGTTTAAAACCCTAATGCTGATTGCATGGAAAAGCTCAGTTTAGAGTTTAAAACTCTAATGCTGGCTGAAAGGAAAATTCAGTTTAGGGTTTAAAACCCTAAGGCTGATTGCATGGAAAAGCTCAGTTTAGAGTTTAAAACTCTAATGCTGGCTGAAAGGAAAATTCAGTTTAGGGTTTAAAACCCTAATGTTGATTGCATGGAAAAGCTCAGTTTAGAGTTTAAAACTCTAATGCTGGCTGAAAGGAAAATTCAGTTTAGGGTTTAAAACCCTAATGCTGATTGCATGGAAAAGCTCAGTTTAGAGTTTAAAACTCTAATGCTGGCTGAAAGGAAAAAGTTCAGTTTAGGGTTTAAAACCCTAATGCTGACTAAAAGGAAAATTCAGTTTAGGGTTTAAAACCCTAATGCTGATTGCATGAAAAAAAGTTCGAGAATACTACACGATCTATTTTTGAGTTTTCTTGTTTTAATAGAAGATAAAAAGGGAGTTTTGCGGGAACTTACCTTTTGAGTGAATTCCTTATTGCCAAAATGTTTCTTGTACCCGTGTACCTTCTCCTTTGGGCGACACCTGCTTCTTGCATGGTTGTCTTGGATCATTCCTGTTTCAACTTTTTAGACAAAGAACAATTGTTAGTTCGGAAACGACGGTTGGTTCAGTGACCTTGATCGTTCCCAATTGCTTTGTCGCATCTCTATTTCTGTTGCGAAGTCCCGCCATTGATTTGATTCATATGTCGAAACCCTTTAGACTGCTTAGGCTTGCATTTCCAGATTCTGTGATGATTTGCCTCGTGAGGCCTCCCTTTTTTTTCTTTTGTCCCGTTTTGATTGAAGGTTCTCAACGAGGATTTTTATTGGAGGTGTTCTGTGGGAACTTGTACAAAAGGAAGCTATGTGGGGGGAATATTTACAAAGTGGATCCTTTGTGCGGATTCTGTACAATGGGGTGTGCTGGGTTTTTGTTTCAAAACGGGTTTCCTAGGGTTTGTTGGGGTAAGCTTGTTGGGGAATATTTACAAAAGGACTCGCTGGGGATGTGCTGATGAAATTCCAACGGGGATTTTTTTTTTATATACTGGGGAGACTTTGTGGGAGATTGTACAAAAAAAGAAACTCTGTGGGGTTTTGTACAGGGGGAGACTCTGTGGGGATTTGTCCGAAGGTGGACTTGCTGGGGGAAGATTTCAAGATTCCTCTCTCTCTTCTTTACTCCGGAAAACCATCAAACGTCATGATTCATCATGCTTGGGTAATCATATCGACGAGATGAGGTGCTTTCCTTCATGAGACAGGATTCCGTGCAAACAAACCTGCCACCTGTCCTTTCCGGTGTGTCCTGAACTCGGGGTAAAAATGCAAAAGGGATTCGAAAAGAAACAAAGAAAGGGGAAAACAAATCAGAAAAGGAATACCCTTTTCGGGATGAGAAAGACTTATCTGAGGAAGATAACGTTGGCTTTAAATGACATGACATGCTTTTTGGACTGGACGTCTGACCTTCTAAGAGCTTGCGTTTTCCTGAACCAGAACGGATCTGTGATTCCACACTGGCAGCACTCTGCCGAAACTTTCTTGGGATGGCGTCATTCTTTTTCGGTCAACAGCGCCCTTTGCGTGTTTTCGCTGGCTGACCTTTCTCATTTCTCTTCCTGTCATCGCTTGATAGCACTCTTTGCGAGTTTTTTACTAAACAAGCTCTCTCATTTTGGTTTCTCTTCTCCCGTCGCCTCGTGGTGCCCGAAGGTTTTCACCGCCGAGACTCTCTCATTTTATCTCTCTCAATTCAGAGTGTGATGGTCTTCGTTTGTGACGCTTATTGGTTCCCCACCATATTTGGTAATTGATTTGAAGGCTTGTGCTTGGTAAAGAGAGGTAGTGATACTAACTTTTCAAACTGCTCGACGTGCCCCGGTTTTCAATTTCAGGGTGGATGGGATTTTATTGTTGGTGTGACTGAACCTCAGGGAGAGGCTGCCTACGTATCCTTTCGGAATCAAGTCAAACGTAGTTCAGGCCTCAATCAAATTTTGTTTTTTTTTCTTTCTTTGTTTTTTTTTGTTTTTTTTTTTTGTAGAGAGGATTGGGTAGTGTTTGAGGAGTAGTGGGGAATAAAACCTTCACCATTTTCAAACGTGTCAGGACTACTGGAATATGACTTAGACGTAGTACCTCTTGACTGCATCTGCATTTACTGCTGTGTCGGGGTCATTTCCTTCGATATCACCTAAATACAATGCTCCTCTTGGCAATATTTTCCTTACGATGTATGGGCCTTTCCAATTTGGGGCAAACTTTCCTTTTGCTTCTTCATGATGCGGCAGAATACGCCTCAGTACCAGCTGACCTACTTCGAAATTCCGGGGTCGGACTTTCTTGTTGTAAGCACGAGCCATCCTTCGTTGGTATAACTGTCCGTGACAAACTGCAGCCATTCGCTTTTCATCAATCAACGTCAACTGCTCTAACCGAGTCTTAACCCACTCGCTGTCCTCGATTTCTGCTTCGACAATGATTCGAAGCGAAGGGATTTCTACCTCTGTCGGTATTACAGCCTCGGTCCCATAAACCAAAAGATAAGGAGTCGCTCCCACCGATGTGCGTACCGTAGTGCGGTACCCCAATAATGCAAAAGGTAACTGCTCATGCCACTGTCGGGAACTTTGTATTGTTTTCCTCAAAATCTTCTTGATGTTTTTATTTGCAGCTTCCACAGCACCATTGGCTTTTGGCCGATAAGGAGTGGAATTCCTGTGTGTTATCTTGAATTGCTCGCACACATCTCCCATCAAGTGACTGTTCAAGTTTGCTGCATTATCTGTAATGATAGTCGCAGGAATACCGAAGCGACTGTCGCACCTCCTTTTTACGCACCCGCGAGGGCGCAAGGGAGTTTTTTCCAATTAAAGGACAATCGAAACGGGATTGATTTAATTATTTTAGAGTCGCCACTTGGGAGATTTAGGGTGTCCCAAGTCACCAATTTTAATCCCGAATCGAGGAAAAGAATGACTCCATATTACAGTCTGCGTACCAGAAATCCGGATAAGGAATTTTGTTAACCCGGGAGAAGGTGTTATGCATTCCCGAGTTCCGTGGTTCTAGCACGATCGCTCAATTGTTATATTCGGCTTGATTATCTGATTTTATACAAGTGTGAACTTATGTGCAAAATTTAACTTTTAGACCGCTTTTGTCATTTACTGTTATTTTATCAAGAATTGCAACGTCGTGAAAACATATCTCGAACCACGTTACATCAATGCACCCATGGTTGTTGACATATTTCGACTCGGTTGAGATTTGGATTTGGGTCACATAAATGTGCACCCGAATTAAGGAGAATAAATTATTAAGACGTGCCTAAAGCAACTAGCGTATTGTTGTTTTGGGTAAGGCCAAAAAATTCGCTAAATGGACTGTCTCGAATTCTAAGTGTTGTAATGTATATACAGTTAGAGGGCCCCGCAGATGTGTCTATTTTATTTGACGAGGCTCGTCTCGTTCTACTTTTAAAAGGAATTCGCGACGTCATGGATATGCCTCTCGGATCACGTTACAATCAATGTACCCGTGATTAGAAATACATTTCGAATCCGTCGAGATTTGGATTTGGGTCACATAAATGTGCACCCGAGTTTAAGAAGGTAAGGTTTATTAAAGCGTATCCTAAAGAGACTAACGTGTTGTTATTTTAGGAGGGTTGTGAGATTTGCTAAGCAACCCGTCCTGGAAACTAAATGCTTCAATAATATACATTTAACGAGGGCCCCGCACCTGCGCGTTTTATTTATTTTCATCGAGGCTTATCTCGTCCTTATTTTAAAAGGATATCTTATAGCAACTACGTTTCTTGTGGTGTTTGTCTCTACTAATTGAAAACAGTAAATAGCCTTAATCGATTACATGCTTGCGAGCTTACTTATAACAGGATTTAACATGCTTTTACAGAATAATAAAACGTGACTGTGCTTATGGACAACTAGTCGAAAATTATGGGCCCAAACCTAGCTCATGCGAGATGGCCAGACTTGGGCCCCTGTTTTTTCGATATGGGCCTAACTGATTTGTTTCGATTTGGGCTCGGCCTTCATGAGGTTGAGGCCTAGAACTGATTCTTTGTTCTGTGAAATGAGTTTATAATTTTATATGTGACAATCTGGCAAAATGAGAAAGAACTTTAACTAAAGTGGATAGTTTTCCTATTTGGCCTACATTAGAGAATATACTACACCCTCAGACTAAGTCTAAAAATACAACTTATTACACTGGGAATGTTTTTCACCTAACAACATACATACATGACTATCATTCATTAACCTACATTGATATACTAAGTATGTAGGCTACTTCTATTACCCAAACGAAAATGTAACTGTTTCATGACATTTAATGTAACAGTTCATGTATACATAAAAGCAATCTGCAGGTCCTTTCTTTTGCATTCATGCTCAAACTTGCAGTTACATTGGTGGTATTAATTGTGTACCTGGTATAGAGGACAAAGAAGAAATGAGTGATCATCTGGGCAGTATGCAGTAAACACAGCAACAGCAGATACACAGTAACAGCACAGCAACAAACCAACAATCGAATGTTTTCCACAGCCCTCAGACAACCAACAATATTTCCCAGAAAAAGAGTACCAGCAAATAGTTGAGTACCAAACCAGTGAACCCAGAGAAGAATGATGAAACAACAACAACAAACAGAGTATTCAATGCAGCAACACTATCAATTCAACAACCAGAAGTAGTTCAGTCAATGCAAACACAGAACTTGGCCAAGACAGCTTGACCAAAATGCACTCTTATACAACTTTCAGACAGTGTTTGGTTGCAATGTCTTACTGGAACTCTCTTATGTTTTCAATCTTTTCTTTTAATCCACAAACCTTTCTTAAGACTTAAAGATTCCAGCCTCAAGACTCAAAATTCTTCCCTTTTCTCAAGACTAAAAGTTTAGCCTCTTTTAAGTTCTCAAATGGCCTATTTATAAGCAAAAATGACCAAGTGCAGTTAAGCTGCCTGCCCTGCCAATTGGCAGAATGCCCATACCCTTTAAGCCCATGCCTAAGCATCTTTGGTGCCAGCCCCTTTGTTCCCCACGCCTGGTCTTTGTTTAATCAAGAGTTATGGGCTCATTTTATTTATTCATTTTAAGCCCCATACTCTTATGTCTTGCTCCCCATTAGTATTAGTTTAATCTTAATTAGTACCCTACTTGTCAGCTTCACTTAAACTAACCTTTTCTGCCTTTTTCAAACCCCAGAATACCCCTGCTTAACCTCGATTATTACTGCCCTGCCTATTGCAGCATCAGGGCACTTTGGGCTTTGAACATTCGATTTCAGAACTGCCCCAGCCTGGCCTTTAATTGTTTACAATGTAGTTACAAACTAACATTCATGGGTAATGCCCAACATTCAAATCACAATACAGGCTCATTAGTCATGCGACATTATTAGCTCATTCGATTCATTAGTTATAGAAAACTAATCGACGACATTTATCGAGTCGACTATACTAATTATAGAAGGTAATAACTAGTCGCTCATATAAACAATACGTTCAGGGACCTAAAGGGTATCAGACAACTTTTGTTAAATTACTGGGCCTATATGAATTAATTCATTTGACGACTAATTTAACTGACGATCATGTTTATCACAGAGTGTATTCAGAACACAAACAGAAGACAATCGACCAAACAAAAGGCCTTTAACAGAGATGGAAGAAATCCGAATGAAAAATAACAACATAACAAACAAACACAACGGAACATGCTGACAACTTAATTATAACTAAAACAAAAGAAAGAAAAACTTACCAAAAGGTTTGAAATCAAAAATGACCCAAATTCTGATTCAACTTCGAACCCTTGAGGCCGAACAAACTTTAATCAGGGTGTTCTCACATGAGAACACCTTGATTAAGGTCTATTAGACCTCAAACCCTTGTCAAGACCGAACGGATTCCCCAGGTGCATGTGTTCTGAGGTCTGGATTTCCAGATCTGATTTTTAGGGAGTTGTGGGTAGATTCGGACCAAACCAAGCTTGGTTTGGTCACGAGGAAGGTCAGGGGAGTGTCTGATACAAAGATGGTGAGGTTTGGTGTAGATCGAGTTTTGTCTCGAATCTTCAAATCCAGATTCGAGACGATAGGAGGTGATTCGAGGTTCGTGGTTAGTGGATTCGTGTTCAGGGTGGTTGGATGCTTTAGGGGTGTGAAGGGGGTGGTCACCGGCGTTCGTGCCGCCGGGTTTTGGTGGAGGGGAAGCTAGGGCGGCTTGCTAGGGTTTGGGGTTTCAGCTCGGGGAAGGAGACGAGTGAGGGGTGGGGTTCGGATAGGGGGCGTGGGGTGAAGGGTTGAGTTTATATATGGGGAGGCTGATTGGATCTGAGCCGTTAGATCAGATGATCTCAACGGCTTGGATCTGATGCTGAGAAATGAGACGGGGTCGTTTGGTAGTTAAACGGGGTCGTTTGGTTTAAGTGAGGGGTTGGATCGGATTGGTTCCTGGGTCGGGTTTTGAAACGGGTTACTGATAGAGGTCCTGAGCCGTTGGATCGAGAGTTTGAACGGCCCAGATCAGACACATGATGCGGCGTCGTTTTGGGAGGTGGTCAGGGCAGGCCTGGTTTGGACTGGGTCAGATCGTTGGTTTGGGCCTGTTTTTGTCTTATTTTTTTGGGCCCAAATTGATTTCAGCCTTCTTTTGTTTTCCAATTTAAAAAATAAAAATAACTAATAAAACAAATGAAATTAAAACAAATAACAATATAGCACTTCAACATAATTATCATACCAAATAAAAATGTTTAAGTAAGTTAAATCACAACCTAAAACGAACAACGCACATATATTTATATTTTTGAATTTTCTTTTTAATGACATATATTTTTGTATTTTGTTTGATAATGATTAAAATGCAAAATGGCAGACCTACAAACGACTAATAACACATGTCACGGAAAAAAATCGAAAAATTGTACAGCGAAATCATCCGTCACTATTTTTATTTTTTTGTTTTCCTTTTGGAGTGATTGCTCGTGAAGCAAAAATCACGTGCTTACAGCTGCCCCTCTTTGCACGAAGACACTAAGGGTTTTCGCGCAAAGATAAAGCGAGCGATTTTTGCCTGTCCGAATACTCCGTGTGAAGCATTTTTTGAAAAGGATTTGACCGAACCTTTGCTTCAGAGGTTTCCTACATATCCTGGGCTGAACAGGAATCAGGTCAATGTAGTTCGGGAAATTTTTGGTAGCTGGGACTACCGTGTGACTGTAGTGTTTGCTGTTGTTGTGCGCTGTTGTATGCTGCTGTAGGATGCTACTGCTCAACCGATCTCCCTGTTACATTGCTCTAAAAGGAAAAACAAGAAGTTAAGCTAGAGTATGAGATCTCATCTATCTCCCACTTGTTCTTGTTGTCTTGCTTTCTTGTCGGCTGACGCTTTCCTCTGACGCCTTTATTTTGTGAACTTGGAGATGATGCTGGTCTTTCACCTTTTCTGAATGTCAGTTCTCATCACTTTGCTTGATTTGCTGGGAACATGGCTTTCTTCCTTAAATCTTTCAATGGTTTCTTCAGCGGTATGGTTTTTCATCATAATTATTATGTTGGGCATGCCATAATGTTTCCGAACTGCTTCTTCTGAGACACGTTCTTCCTTCCTTTTGAATGTGCGCTTGCTTTGGCAGACTTCTGCTTCTTTGCGCTGGGGATTTTATTGTTTTTCCTGCTTGGGGATCTCTGTTGTACCCTTCCGTCTTTAGGTGGGGTGACTGATTCCAAAATCTAGAGCTAGAAGTATTCCCGCATTATACTGGTGGGCGACCTAGAACTTAAATGTATTCTCGCATTATACTGGTGGGCGACCTAGAACTTAAAATGTATTCCCGCATTATACTGGTGGGCGACCTAGAACTTAAAATGTATTCCCGCATTATACTGGTGGGCGACCTAGAACTTAAATGTATTCCCGCATTATACTGGTGGGCGACCTAGAACTTAAAAGTATTCCCGCATTATACTGGTGGGCGACCTAGAACTTAAAAGTATTCCCGCATTATACTGGTGGGCGACCTAGAACTTAAAAGTATTCTCGCATTATACTGGTGGGCGACCTAGAACTTAAAAGTATTCCCGCATTATACTGGTGGGCGACCTAGAACTTAAAAGTATTCCCGCATTATACTGGTGGGCGACCTAGAACTTAAATGTATTCCCGCATTATACTGGTGGGCGACCTAGAACTTAAATGTATTCCTGCATTATACTGGTGGGCGACCTAGAACTTAAAAGTATTCCCGCATTATACTGGTGGGCGACCTAGAACTTAAAAGTATTCCCGCATTATACTGGTGGGCGACCTAGAACTTAAATGTATTCCCGCATTATACTGGTGGGCGACCTAGAACTTAAAAGTATTCCCGCATTATACTGGTGGGCGACCTAGAACTTAAAATGTATTCCCGCATTATACTGGTGGGCGACCTAGAACTTAAAAGTATTAAAATTGCTTCCCCGTTCTTCCGAGAAAATTTTCGACAATCAACAGAAAATTTTCTGCCCCGGTTTTTGGTGACTTCCCTGGCGTTGCATCTCGCTGTCATCATCAATCCTTTGTTTTCCTGCAGCAGACAAAGGGATTTAATTAGTTTTTTCGTGGTGGTAGAGGGTGCCTTTCTGGCGGATGATTTTTCCTTTCTTCTCTTTTCTTGCTCCATGTCCCAATTGATTAGTAGGCAAAGTTGCCTGTTGGGGGCCTCTAGCCTGCTGTGGATTGGCTCTCAATTAATCCCCTTTTCTGCTTTCTCTTTAAGCATATGATGTGGGATTCTGCTTCTAACTCCCGGAACCACTCCCTTTTGGAGCTTACTTCTTCCAAAATTTCCGGGCACAATCACTGCATTGCCTGGGACCGGCCCTTAAGACTGTTTGTATTATCCTACATTGGGATGAATTCCCCTTCGGTTTCTGGTAGTAAGGTTTGAAAAATCCTTTCAAGACACATTTTAGGAAAAGAAATAAAGATATGGAAAAGAGAAAAACTTTCTGAACCAATATTTTGTGGGAGGAGACAATCCAAAGAACTTATCTGGAGGACACAACTGGTTCCCGTGATCATGGCGAGCACCATAGATTCCGACCCAGTCTATTTGTATCAATTGATCTGCTCGATGGTTTGACTTGCTGGGGATGATAAAAGAGTGTTCATTCTGTTTCGAATGTGGTAGCTTTGCTGATCTGTCTTGTCGCCTCATAGTGCCCTTCGAGGGGTTTTCACTAATGAGACTCTCTCTTTTCTCTCATCTCCCGACGCCTTATGGTGCCTGTGAAGGTTTTCACCAATAAAACTCTCTCATTTCATATCCCTCATCTTACATCGCCTCTCGGTGCCTGTGAAGGTTTTCACCGATAAGACTCTCTCATTTTATTTCTTTCGAGAATCCGGGGTGTTGTAGATACGACCCTCTCTTCCGGGGATTCTTTTGACTATCAACTCATTCCCAGTCTTACGATCCTCTTCTTTGCTGGGGATCAGTGTATTATTCTCGGCCTTATTTGCCGGACTTGGCATCTCTCGAACATTGATCGGGAGGTCTTTTAGAGGTTGATGTTGGTTTTGGTGTGGGTTTGAAGAAAGGATATAAAAATGAAAACAATTTGAAGGGTGATGTGCTACAACTTTTGGAATCAAACCGTTGTTGGAACTTAAAACATAACCTCTGCCCCAGTTTTCTTGCTTGGGAATTTATCTTTTACGCTTATATTGAGCTACGTGTGTTACGCACATTGTGTTATATTGTGCACACTATGTACATTATGCATCCTATATTTGCTATGATGCGTACTATGACCGAGCCGTGAGGCGCCTACGTATCCTCTTCGAGGAATCAGGTCAAACGTAGTTCCCACGGTTTTGTATTTCTTGTGATTTTATCTTCTTTTTTTTTCCTTCTTTTTCCTTTTCTTTTTCTTTTTCTTTTCTTTTCCTTTCTTTTCTTCTTTTTTTTCATATCTTTCCCATTAGTGATTCCAAAAGAGGGGTATTGAAAGAATTGCTTAAGGCTCAAAGGGGGAAGCGAGGGTTAAAAGTGTTTGGATAGAAGAAAGAATTGCCTCCGTCATCTCATTATTCAACAAATGCCAAATACAAACAAATAAACCAAAAATTGCCATAATTAAAGAAATTATGCATAATATCTCTTGACTGCATCTGAATTGATAGCCATGTCGACATATCTACCTTCGACATCTGTCAAACACAAAGCACCGTTGGACAATACTCTGGTCACGATATAAGGCCCTTGCCAATTTGGGGAGAATTTGCCTTTTGCCTCGACCTGATGTGGGAGGATCTTCTTCAATACTTGCTGCCCTACTTCAAACTTCCTGGGGCGCACCTTCTTATTATACGCTCTTGCCATTCTCTTCTGGTACAGCTGACCATGGCACACCGCTGCCAATCTTTTCTCATCTATCAGGCTCAACTTTTCCAATCGAGCTTTGACCCATTCATCGTCATCAATCCCGGCTTCAGCGACAATTCGGAGGGACGAAATTTCGACCTCCGCTGGTATCACGGCCTCAGTTCCATACACCAACAAGTAAGGAGTTGTGCCTATGGAAGTCCGGACAGTAGTGCGGTAACCCAACAAGGCAAAGGGTAATTTCTCGTGCCATTGTCTGGACCCTTCCACCATTTTTCGCAGTATCTTCTTGATATTCTTATTGGCTGCTTCGACTGCTCCATTCGCCTTGGGACGATATGGGGTGGAATTGCGGTGTGTAATCTTGAATTGTTGGCATACCTCTCCCATCAAGCTGCTATTAAGATTCGCACCGTTATCCGTGATGATCACTTTTGGGATCCCAAATCTGCAGATGATATGGGAGTGAACAAAGTCCACCACTGCCTTCTTGGTTACTGATTTGAAGGTTTTAGCCTCAAACCATTTGGTGAAGTAATCAATGGTCACTAGAATGAACCTATGACCGTTGGACGCTGCTGGCTCGATGGGCCCAATGACATCCATGCCCCATGCTACAAACGGCCAGGGTGCTGACATCGTATGTAACTCTGTTGGCGGGGAATGAATCAAATCTCCATGTATCTTGCACTGATGGCATTTCCTCACGAAAGTGATACAGTCGTGTTCCATGGTTAGCCAATAACACCCTGTTCGAAGGATCTTTCTTGCCAATACATATCAGCTCATGTGCGGCCCACAAACTCCGGCATGTACTTCTGCCATAACCGACGTTGCTTGACTGGCATCTATGCATCTCAACAATCCCAGATCCGGGGTTCTTTTGTACAATACTCCTCCATTGAGGAAGAAACCATTTGACAAACGCCGAAGGGCTCTTTTTTGGTCTCCAGAGGCATGTTCCGGATATATCCCCATCCTGAGGTATTCCTTGATATCATGAAACCAGGGTTTGCCATCTGCTTCTTCTTCTACGGCATTGCAGTAGGCGTGCTGATCACGGACCTGGATGTGTAGAGGATCAACATACATTTTGTCAGGGTGGTGCAGCATTGATGCCAAGGTGGCCAAGGCATCCGCAACCTCATTGTGAACTCTCGGGATGTGTTTGAACTTCACCGATCGAAATTGCTTGCTCAGATCATGCAAGCATTGTCGGTATGGTATGAGCTTTAGATCTCGGGTTTCCCATTCACCCTGAATTTGATGTACCAAGAGGTCCGAGTCTCCCAAGACCAAGACGTCTTGGACATCCATGTCAGCAGCCAAGCGCAGACCCAGAATGCAAGCCTCATACTCGGCCATATTGTTGGTGCAATAGAAGCGTAGTTGAGCTGTAACAGGATAATGCCGTCCTGTTTCAGAAATGAGTACTGCTCCTATTCCAACCCCTTTTGCGTTTGCAGCTCCATCGAAGAAAAGCTTCCAACCCGCTTCCTCAGGTAATTCCAACTCATTCGTATGCATCACCTCTTCGTCAGGAAAATACGTTCTTAAAGGCTCATATTTTTCATCAACGGGATTCTCTGCCAAATGGTCTGCCAGTGCCTGGGCTTTCATGGCCGTCCTTGTTACGTAGATGATATCAAACTCTGTGAGCAGAATTTGCCACTTTGCCAACCTTCCCGTGGGCATAGGTTTCTGAAAGATATACTTCAATGGGTCCAAACGGGATATGAGATAAGTAGTATATGAAGACAGGTAGTGCTTCAACTTCTGAGCTACCCAAGTTAGGGCGCAGCACGTTTTCTCGAGTTGAGTGTACTTAACCTCATGCACTGTGAATTTCTTGCTAAGATAGTAGATGGCTTGCTCCTTCCTTCCTGTGTCATCGTGTTGCCCTAACACACAACCAAATGAATTTTCCAAGACCGTTAGGTAAAGAATTAGGGGCTTCCCGGGCTTAGGCGGGACCAATACGGGTGGATTAGACAGATACCCTTTGATTTGGTCGAAAGCCTCCTGACACTCTGCCGTCCAACCTACTGCAGCATCCTTTCTCAGCAGCCGAAATATGGGCTCACAAGTTGCTGTGAGTTGAGCGATGAACCTGCTGATGTAATTGAGTCTACCCAGCAAACTCATTACCTCTGTTTTGTTCCTTGGCGGTGGCAAATCTCGGATGGATTCAGTTTTGGATGGATCTAACTCAATCCCCCGTCGACTGACGATGAATCCTAGCAACTTTCCTGATGGAACCCCGAATGCGCATTTGGCCGGGTTAAGCTTGATATCATGCCTCCGGAGTCTTTGGAAAAATCTCCTTAGGTCTGCTACATGGTCCTCCTGACGCCAAGATTTGATGATCACATCATCGACGTACACCTCAATTTCCTTGTGTATCATGTCATGAAACACCGCAGTCATTGCTCGCATGTATGTTGCTCCAGCGTTCTTTAATCCGAACGACATTACCCGATAGCAGTAGGTTCCCCATGGCGTAATAAACGCTGTCTTCTCAGCATCCTCTTCGTCCATTAGGATCTGATGATAACCTGCATAGCAATCCACAAAGGATCCTATCTCGCGCCCTGCGCAATTGTCGATCAAGATATGAATGTTGGGTAGCGGAAAATTGTCCTTGGGACTTGCTTTGTTGAGGTTGCGTTAGTCGACGCACACCCTGATTTTTCCATCCTTCTTTGGGACTGGTACCACATTAGCCAACCACTCGGGATATCGAGTGACCCGAATGACCTTCGATTGCAACTGCTTGATCACTTCTTCTTTGATCTTTACACTCATTTCTGTTTTAAATTTTCTTAGTTTTTGCTTGACCGGAGGGTATGCCGGGTCAGTGGGTAATTTGTGAACCACTAAATTGGTGCTTAATCCAGGCATATCATCATATGACCATGCAAAAACATCTTTGAATTCCCTGAGAGTTTTGATCAATTCTGCTCTGACATTCGGCTCAATGTGGATGCTAATTTTGGTCTCTTGGACGTTATCAGCGTCTCCTAGATTCACAGCCTCGGTGTCATTTAAGTTAGGCTTGGGTTTCTCTTCAAATTGGCACAGTTCTCTGTTTATTTCTTCGAAGGCTTCACCTTCGTCACATTCAGATTCATCGTCACAAACGACCTTTTGCATCATTGAGTCGGTTTCAGATTGATTTATTAGACTAGGTCGAAGATCCGCTGTGCATGCCATGTCATTAGAACCAGTAAAAAGAGAACTGTTCAGAAAGAAAAAGAACAAGACGAAAATTAAAATGAGACAAAAGAAAAGAACTTTATTAAATTTGCGGGATAAAAAAGGTTCACACTTTTACAAAACGAAAGTAAAATTTGGATTACACCCTTGAATAATCCGATCAAACAAACAAACAAACAAAACATTAATCAAAGCCTACTACCACGACTCCCCTCGGACAGGAAGAGGAGTAACCGTCCAATTGTTGGTCTTGGCCTCAGGCCCCACAAATTGTATCTCTGCTCTGCTGGAACCTTCTCCAGCTTCCACCATACTGACATCCGCGAACAGCCTCTCAAAACTCTGATTCAGGTCTTCATTTATACCGATCAAAGGTCCTCGAATCTTTGGGATCGCTGACCCCTTGGCACTTGCTTTAACAAAAGACCTTGAGAGGCGTGGCACTGGTTTAGGCAGAAACCAGACTCTCTTCTTCATTTTTCGCGCTTGCTTCCTGTTTGCTGCGGTTGGTTTAAACCGCAACCCGAAAGTTTCCAGATTCTTAGGAAGGGAGACAGGTTGGACTATCCCTTGAAGTTCAACTCCCAGGCCTTTTCCCGGCACAAACCCATTACCCAGCATTTCTGATACCATCATGACTGTTGCGGCAGCTACCCTAGGGTGCAGGATGATTTCTCCTTCAGAAATTTTGTTGGTCGACCCTGTATCGAGAATCTGGTAGACCCAGGGACCCTTGTCATCAGTGGTCTCTATGAAAGGCACAATGGTTCCGCCCATGGTGCATGTTGTATCCTTGCCGTGCAACACGACCTCTTGTTTTTCCCACTCGAACTTCACTGTCTGATGTAGGGTGGAAGGCACCGCTTTAGCTGCATGAATCCAGGGTCGTCCTAACAGCAAGTTGTAAGATACCGTGGCGTCCAATACCTGGAATTCCATGGTAAACAGGACCGGACCAATGGTCAGTTCAAGTACAACATCCCCCACAGTGGCTGTTCCATTTCCGTCAAACCCCCGGACACAGATGCTATTCTCCCGGATTCTTCCACGGTCAATCTTTAACTGGTCCAGGGTGGATAATGGACAAATATTGGCGCTTTAGCCGTTATCCACCAATACTCGGGTTACCACCGAGTCTTCACATTTGACAGCTAGGTATAGAGCTTTATTGTGCTCCGTTCCTTCCACCGGCAGGTCATCATCTGAGAATGTCACTATGTTCACCTCGAAAATCTTGCTGGCAATGGTTTCCAGGTGGTTTACAGAAATCTCACTGTGTACATGGGTCTCGTTCAATATCTTTAACAGGGCCCGACGATGTTCCTCGGAAAGGAGGAGTAATGACAATAGTGAGATCTGGGCAGGTGTTTTTCTCAGCTGCTCAACCACAGAATAGTCTTGTACTTTCATCTTCCTCAGGAATTCTTTAGCCTCTTCTTCTGACACTGGCTTCTTGGTTGCCACTGGGTTGGTTTTTCTTAACTCCACCGGAGCAAAACATCGACCTGATCGAGTCAGCCCTTGCGCTTCACAACTGACTTCTTCCACCTGTTTTCCTTGGTACGTCACCACTGCCTTTTCATATTTCCAGGGCACAGCCCTGCTGTCAATCATCGGCAGTTGGACCACCGGCTTTATGGTCACCCGTTCTCTACATACCCCTTTCAACATGACTGCCGGTGTGGGCAGGATCCCTGGTATTACCAACTTGCTTGGCTCGGGTTTGCTTGCTATGACGGACGGGCTCTTCCCCAATATTACTACCGGCTTGACGCCTTCTCCCTGCGACTGTACACTTGTTCCTCCACTGGTTATGACTTCTTTCGGGGCGGCTTGGATCATCATCACTGTTTGTGAGGGTTTTCTTAATTCTCCTCCCTCATATACCAACTCAATCATGTGAGTTTCGTGGTGTGCTGGCAGTGGGTTTTGGTTGATGTTAGGAGCCTCCGGTGTCTGGACCTCGATCTTATTGGTGTCAATAAGATCCTGTATGGCATGCCTTAACTTCCAGCACTTCTCGGTATCGTGCCCGAGCACCCCTGAACAGTATTCACAACTGATTGAACGATCCAAATTCTGAGGCGGGGGATTTGGTTCCCGAGTATGGATAGGACTAACCAAACCCAATTGCCGCAGCTTGTGGAACACAGCGGTGTAGGTTTCTCCCAGTTCGGTGAAGGTTCTTTGCTTCCGCAACCTGTCATTCCTAGCATCTGGATTTCCCCGGAAACCTGCCCCTGAAGGGTTTCTATATGTCCTTGGTGGAGGGTAGGTGTTTTGTGGCGGTGCAGAGATGTTCTGGGGAGCCGGTGCGCGCCATTGTGGGCGAACCGGAGGTTGAGTGTATACTTGGGCTTGGTGTACGGAACAATGTGGTTCTCGAGGTGGATAGAAATTTTGTGGTGGGTTGTATGGGTAGTTTGACCTGTGAGGCCTGGGTTGGTTGTAGTGCGGCCTGCCAGCCCTGGACCAACTGCCTGCCTCGATCGTGGCAACCTCTTCTTTCTTTCTTCTTAGCGCACCTCCCGTGCCACTTTGAATAGCCTGGGTTGTGGCCTTAAGTGCCGAATAGTTTAAGATCTTGTCCGACCTCAAACCTTCTTCTATCATGACCCCTATTTTGACCACCTCGTTGAAAGATTTTCCAACCGTTGTCACCAAGTGACCAAAGTAGGTTGGATCCAATGTCTGCAAAAAATAGTCTACCATCTCTCCCTCTCTCATGGGAGGATTGACCCTAGCTGCTTGTTCTCTCCAGCGGAACCCGAACTCGCAAAAACTTTCCCCGGGTTTCTTCCCAGTTCTCAATAACGTGAGACGGTCAGGGACTATCTCCAGATTGTATTGGAAATGACCTGCAAAAGCCTGTGCTAGATCATCCCACGTGTACCACCTGCTAAAATCCTGCCTGGTATACCATTCCAGTGCAGATCCGCTCAGACTTTGGCCGAAATAAGCTATCAAAAGCTCATCCTTGCCTCCTTCCCCTCTCATTTTGCTACAGAATCCCCGCAAATGTGCCATGGGATCACCGTGCCCTTCATATAAATCAAACTTGGGCATCTTGAACCCAGCCGGGAGTTGGACATCTGGGAAAGGGCACAGATCTTTGTATGCCACGCTGACTTGATTGCCCAGCCCGTGCAAGTTCCTGAAGGATTGCTCCAGGCTTTTGAACTTTCTCAACACTTCATCCTGTTCAGGGGCCTTAACTGGCTTCTCAACCTCTGCCGGTACTTCCAAATGGGGATTGTAAGCCTATGGTTCCGGTGCGTGGAATGTAGGCTCGGGGGATAGTATTGGGTGTCGTGAGCCTGAAACAATGGCTCACTAGTCGTTCGCTGCAAAGGGGCTGATGTAGGTCCCACAAAAATGGGAATGTTGGGTGTTGGGAGAGGTTGATGGGGTGGTGGAGCTTGGGAATCGTGAGGGCTTCTTTCTTGATGATAGAGGGGATTTGGGCGGCTTGTGGAAGGGCCAGAGTGAGGGTATTCCGGCATGTGTCCCAGTGTCTCAGGGCTCTTTTGTGTTTTGGCTAGGGCTAGCTGCATTGCATGCATCTCTAGTCCCATCCTTTCAATTTTTTCCATTGCTTCTTTTAGCAATTGGCTCATCGGCCTTTCTTCCTTATTGCTATTCTCCGAAGTAGTCATGCTTGATGCTATCGGTCCTTTGGATCTGGTTTGGTATGAATGTGTTGCCAGAATTCTTTAACAACTAACTGTCTGATATCAGACAACAACAAACTTTGTTAGTGTTAGAGCTTAACAGATTTGATCATAACACATAGAGGATGCAATGCACCTAGGCAGTTAACCTTTTCTACATGCTTTGCTTCAAACAACATGCGTCATCCCGGTTTGATCATTCGTCTCTTTAAAGTATTTTGCGAAACCCTGCTTTTTATTTACATTTTCTTTTCTTTATTTATTAAAAGCGGTCGAATCTTATGGGGATTGCCTACGTATCACGTCCCCGCGTGAATCAGACCAGGCGTAGTTCTGCCTTAAAGTAAAGAAACACACAATTCTTGTGAAATCATTAAATTCATTCTCAAAATTTTGCTATTACAAATTACTTCAAGCAAGAAATAGCAATTGTACAGACTCCACAGTTCTTAACCCGTTTTGACTAAAAGAAAGGAAAACAACATATGGAAAAGCGACAAAGCCAAATAAACAGGACTCAACCAAAGATTAGTTTTCCAACTTAGGGACCCGCGAGGCATCATTCGGCCTTTCCGCGGCCCTTGGTGTGAGGTCCCTCTGCAGGTTTTTCAGCTCATTCATGATTCGGTGGACGCAACCCATGATGGAAACAAGGAGGGTCTTTCGAGGCTTTTGCTCGCATGCCAGGCATCTCATGTAGATGTAATGCCCAATCTCGTCGATCTTTCCCCGAATGTTGTCCCTTTCCGCGAACAACTGCCTTATCTGTCGGTTCTTCAATCCTAGTGTTTGTGCATTGCTGGCAAGCTGGTCCTGGAACATCTCCATTTGCCTTTCCATTCTGGTCATTGCCTCGTAACATCGCCTTCTGTCGGCTTGGGCATCTCGTGTTTGCTTGAAGATCCTCTCTTGAAGAGAGGCATTCGTTTCCCTTAATGTCCCGATGCTCAGTTCATAATCCCTTATGACTCGTTGCAGGCGCTGCCTCCGAGCTATCGCACCCTTTGCCCACTTGGTCCGCAATCTTGTTGTGCTGGCCTTGGCTCTTTCCAAATCTTCCTGGCATTCCGCAACCTGATCCTTTAACCCTGCTATCAATCTTTTATCTGCCCGGCTTCTCAGCTGGCTATTAGCCTCCTTTTTCATTCTCCGGATCTGAGCTTTGAGGATTTCGCCTTCTCTGATTAATCTGTTCTTTTCTCCCTTGTGGGTGGCAGACTGTAATTGGCACTCAAATCTCATATCCTGAACTTGTTGCTTCAGTTTGCCTGCTTCGGCAAGATATTCCCGCTCTTTGGCCAACCAGCCCCACTGCTCTTGTGAAGATTTGGCAAATTCTTTCAGGTGAGGTCTTTTGGTCGGTCTTCCAGATGATGTCTCCCCTTTGTACCAGGCCTGATACCCGGGCGAAACTTCCCCCTTTGCCCGATTCATTACACAAGTATTTGCTTCTAAGTATTGACATTGGCTCCAAATTTGACGCACCCTTGCTTCGGGAAACTGGCCGTCGGGACTGATCTCGATCACCTGGGTGCTTAGATCCTCATCTTTCGGCACTATCTGATACCTTCCCAGTTGCCTTAAAACCCGATGCGGCGCGTATGGTTGAATGCTCTTGAGTCCCATTAAGAGAAAATGGGGTCTGGCTGCTGGCATGTATATGACTTCGTCGATCGGTAACCATCCTAGCGCCCACTGTATTTGACTGGAGTTGAGGGTACGGAAATATGAGGTCCATGCTACGACTCCTTCTGGTAGGTATGTCTTATTAACTCTGGTATAGAATTCCTCTATGCAGGTTTTTCCAGCGGATCCATGGCTCAGAAACTGGGCTCGGTGACATAGGTGCTCGGTCATCCACATTTGCAACAACAAATTGCAACCCTCGAAAAAGCTTCCTCCGGCTTTGCAAGATGTGAGAGCCCGGAATATATCAGATACTATCATGGGCGCCAACGTACTATCACTCTGTGTGAGCAACGTACTGACGACCCCTGCTATCTTTATGTCAATATTCCCGTCTTTTCTTGGGAATACTAGTAGTCGTAAGAAAGTTATCATGAAAGCAATCCGTCTATGTTCTTCCCACTTTTGGCGATTACCTTTGCTGCACAACTGGTTTTCTGGCTTGTCGAATCCTCCTATGTGACCATATCTTTGATATATGAAACTCATGCTGCAAAAACCTTTTGCCAAGTCAGGGTTATGAATTGTTCTGACTATCTTTAAGGAGTCCAGAAACCGGTGTATTGCTACAGCTCTTGGAGCAATCAGATATTTGTGCCTCAAAAGAGTCTCAGCGCTGCCGATATACCCTGTTATTTCTTCTAAAGTTGGGGTAAGTTCAAAATCTGAGAAACGGAAGACATTGTGCGCAGGATCCCAGTGGGGAACTAGTGCCCTTATGATATCTCCTCGTGGCCTGATATCCAACAAACTCGTGAGGCCTTTCAGATACTTCTTGATTTCGTCATGCCCTTCTTTGCCTAAATCATTCCACCAGAGCCGCAATTGGAGGGGGATTTTACTCATGATTGAAAAGGGTTCATTCGGAGTCGTGCTCATTCTGCACATTTATTAATAAGATTTTAACAAACGACACTTATTCTGATAAAACAAAAATATACGCGATTTTTTGAATTTTGAATTCTCGTATATATATAAAAAAAACTTTCTGAAGAAGTCAATAACGGAAAATATTTTTTGATTTTTGTTTCGAAAACTGGGAGCCTAAAAGAACTCTCTAGACCCTTGGCAAGACAAATACTTTTGCAACAAATAAAGATATATATACATTTTTTTTTGAAGTAAAGAAAGACTTTTTGAATTTCCATATTTCATATACATATATACACATATTTGCAACAAATAATAGAAGTAAAGGCAAAATAAGGCTCCCCTTTTTTTCTCTTTTTTTTTTTATTATTATTTTCGAATTTTCATAAAAACCATTTTAAAAATAAGATTCTTTTTTTTTAAATTTTTTTTTTATGGCAAGACAAACTATATATTTCTATTTATATTTTTATTTTTGAAAAAAACAAAACAGAACAATGACTTTTCAAAATTTCGGCAGGGTTTTGACAGTATTTGTTTTTTTTTTCAAAAATAATCAATCAATTCCCTAACCGTTATTTCTTTTTTTTCACAATTTTCCAAATATTCAAACACCGGTCAGCATGCGGGCATGAGACAAATAAATGCACGGAAAACAATAGGATGCATCAGAATGGTCTTTTCATATCAGGTCGCTAGTCCTAGACGGACCCAACCCCTGTGTTGAGTCCCCTAAGTCATATGCAACATGATGCAAATAAGCGTTCCTACTAGGGATCCGGCATGAAGTCACGTTATTCTATGTTCAAAACCTGGGTCGGTGTTCTAGACAGTGTACCCGAGCGGACAACTCGAGCTGAGGAAGGAGCTCCTTTCCGGGAACCAAAAGGCCAGCCGGCTTAGAAACTTTCCGAGCCTCTTTTATTTAGGGTATGACACTAACAGAATAGGGAGTCTCAACCAGTAAACACATCCCCGGAGGTAAGAAGAGAAAGGTTTAGGCACAGTTTATATACAGTTCAAATAATATCAAAGCGGTAAAAGCAGCATTTAGCACATTAGGCTCAAAACATGTAATAATCAGATAATAAATAAAGCCAAATAATAACAATTATTCTAAGCTCGAATTCTTAACCCTGAACCAGTGGTTCTGGGTTTTTGATCCCCAGCAGAGTCGCCAGAGCTGTCGCACCTCCTTTTTACGCACCCGCGAGGGCGCAAGGGAGTTTTTTCCAATTAAAGGACAATCGAAACGGGATTGATTTAATTATTTCAGAGTCGCCACTTGGGAGATTTAGGGTGTCCCAAGTCACCAATTTTAATCCCGAATCGAGGAAAAGAATGACTCCATATTACAGTCTGCGTACCAGAAATCCGGATAAGGAATTCTGTTAACCCGGGAGAAGGTGTTAGGCATTCCCGAGTTCCGTGGTTCTAGCACGATCGCTCAACTGTTATATTCGGCTTGATTATCTGATTTTATACAAGTGTGAACTTATGTGCAAAATTTAACTTTTAGACCGCTTTTGTCATTTACTGTTATTTTATCAAGAATTGCAACGTCGTGAAAACATATCTCGAACCACGTTACATCAATGCACCCATGGTTGTTGACATATTTCGACTCGGTTGAGATTTGGATTTGGGTCACATAAATGTGCACCCGAATTAAGGAGAATAAATTATTAAGACGTGCCTAAAGCAACTAGCGTATTGTTGTTTTGGGTAAGGCCGAAAAATTCGCTAAATGGCCTGTCCCGAATTCTAAGTGTTGTAATGTATATACAGTTAGAGGGCCCCGCAGCTGTGTCTATTTTATTTGACGAGGCTCGTCTCGTTCTACTTTTAAAAGGAATTCGCGACATCATGGATATGCCTCTCGGATCACGTTACAATCAATGTACCCGTGATTAGAAATACATTTCGAATCCGTCGAGATTCGGATTTGGGTCACATAAATGTGCACCCGAGTTTAAGAAGGTAAGGTTTATTAAAGTGTATCCTAAAGAGACTAACGTGTTGTTATTTTAGGAGGGTTGTGAGATTTTCTAAGCAACCCGTCCTGGAAACTAAATGCTTCAATAATATACATTTAACGAGGGCCCCGCACCTGCGCGTTTTATTTATTTTCATCGAGGCTCGTCTCGTCCTTATTTTAAAAGGATATCCTATAGCAACTACGTTTCTTGTGGTGTTTGTCTCTACTAATTGAAAACAGTAAATAGCCTTAATCGATTACATGCTTGTGAGCTTACTTATAACAGGATTTAACATGCTTTTACAGAATAATAAAACGTGACTGCGCTTATGGACAACTAGTCGAAAATTATGGGCCCAAACCTAGCTCATGCGAGATGGCCAGACTTGGGCCCCTATTTTTTCGATATGGGCCTATATGATTTGTTTCGATTTGGGCTCGGCCTTCATGAGGTTGAGGCCTAGAACTGATTCTTTGTTCTGTGAAATGAGTTTATCAATTTATATGTGACAATCTGGCAAAAGGAGAAAGAACTTTAACTAAAGTGGATAGTTTTCCTATTTGGCCTACATTAGAGAAT
Organism: Nicotiana tabacum; assembly: GCF_000715075.1. Taxonomy (NCBI): domain Eukaryota; kingdom Viridiplantae; phylum Streptophyta; class Magnoliopsida; order Solanales; family Solanaceae; genus Nicotiana; species Nicotiana tabacum. The sequence continues at coordinate 155,353,990 of NC_134090.1, read as the reverse complement.
ATACTACACCCTCAGACTAAGTCTAAAAATACAACTTATTACACTGGGAATGTTTTTCACCTAACAGCATACATACATGACTATCATTCATTAACCTACATTGATATACTGAGTATGTAGGCTACTTCTATTATCCAAACGAAAATGTAACTGTTTCATGACATTTAATGTAACAGTTCATGTATACATAAAAGCAATCTGCAGGTCCTTTCTTTTGCATTCATGCTCAAACTTGCAGTTACATTGGTGGTATTAATTGTGTACCTGGTATAGAGGACAAAGAAGAAAGGAGTGATCAGCTGGGTAGTATGCAGTAAACACAGCAACATCAGATACACAGTAACAGCACAGCAACAAACCAACAATCGAATGTTTTCCACAGCCCTCAGACAACCAACAATATTTCCCAGAAAAAGATTACCAGCAAATAGTCGAGTACCAAACCAGTGAACCCAGAGAAGAATGATGAAACAACAGCAACAAACAAAGTATTCAATGCAGCAACACTATCAATTCAACAACAAGAAGTAGTTCAGTCAATGCAAACACAGAACTTGGCCAAGACAGCTTGACCAAAATGCACTCTTATACAACTTTCAGACAGTGTTTGGTTGCAATGTCTTACTGGAACTCTCTTATGTTTTCAATCTTTTCTTTTAATCCACAAACCTTTCTTAAGACTTAAAGATTCCAGCCTCAAGACTCAAAATTCTTCCCTTTTCTCAAGACTAAAAGTCCAGCCTCTTTTAAGTTCTCAAATGGCCTATTTATAAGCAAAAATGACCAAGTGCAGTTAAGCTGCCTGCCCTGCCAATTGGCAGAATGCCCATACCCTTTAAGCCCATGCCTAAGCAGCTTTGGTGCCAGCCCCTTTGTTCCCCACGCCTGGTCTTTGTTTAATCAAGAGTTATGGGATCATTTTATTTATTCATTTTAAGCCCCATACTCTTATGTCTTGCTCCCCATTAGTATTAGTTTAATCTTAATTAGTACCCTACTTGTCAGCTTCATTTAAACTAACCTTTTCTGCCTTTTTCAAACCCCAGAATACCCCTGCTTAACCTCGATTATTACTGCCCTGCCTATTGCAGCATCAGGGCACTTTGGGCTTTGAACATTCGATTTCAGAACTGCCCCATCCTGGCCTTTAATTGTTTACAATGTAGTTACAAACTAACATTCATGGGTAATGCCCAACATTCAAATCACAATACAGGCTCATTAGTCATGCGACATTATTAGCTCATTCGATTCATTAGTTATAGAAAACTAATCAACGACATTTATCGAGTCGACTATACTAATTATAGCAGGTAATAACTAGTCGCTCATATAAACAATACGTTCAGGGACCTAAAGGTTATCAGACAACTTTTGTTAAATTACTGGGCCTATATGAATTAATTCATTTGACGACTAATTTAACTGACGATCATGTTTATCACAGAGTGTATTCAGAACACAAACAGAAGACAATCGACCAAACAAAAGGTCTTTAACAGAGATGGAAGAAATCCGAATGAAAAATAACAACATAACAAACAAACACAACAGAACATGCTGACAACTTAATTAGAACTAAAACAAAAGAAAGGAAAACTTACCAAAAGGTTTGAAATCAAAAATGACCCAAATTCTGATTCAACTTCGAACCCTTGAGGCCGAACAAACTTTAATCAGGGTGTTCTCACATGAGAACACCTTGATTAAGGTCTATTAGACCTCAAACCCTTGTCAAGACCGGCCGGATTCCCCAGGTGCATGTGTTCTAAGGTCTGGATTTCCAGATCTGATTTTTAGGGAGTTGTGGGTAGATTCGGACCAAACCAAGCTTGGTTTGGTCACGAGGAAGGTCAGGGGAGTGTCTGATACAAAGATGGTGAGGTTTGGTGTAGATCGAGTTTTGTCTCGAATCTTCAAATCCAAATTCGAGACGATAGGAGGTGATTCGAGGTTCGTGGTTAGTGGATTCGTGTTCAGGGTGGTTGGATGCTTTAGGGGTGTGAAGGGGGTGGTCACCGGCGTTCGTGCCGCCGGGTTTTGGTGGAGGGGAAGCTAGGGCAGCTTGCTAGGGTTTGGGGTTTCAGCTCGGGGAAGGAGACGAGTGAGGGGTGGGGTTCGGATAGGGGGCGTGGGGTGAAGGGTTGAGTTTATATATGGGGAGGCTGATTGGATCTGAGCCGTTAGATCAGATGATCTCAACGGCTTGGATCTGATGCTGAGAAATGAGACGGGGTCGTTTGGTAGTTAAACGGGGTCGTTTGGTTTAAGTGAGGGGTTGGATCGGATTGGTTCCTGGGTCGGGTTTTGAAACGGGTTACTGATAGAGGTCCTGAGCCGTTGGATCGAGAGTTTGAACGGCCCAGATCAGACGCATGATGCGGCGTCGTTTCGGGAGGTGGTCAGGGCAGGCCTGGTTTGGACTGGGTCAGATCGTTGGTTTGGGCCTGTTTTTGTCTTATTATTTTGGGCCCAAATTGATTTCAGCCTTCTTTTGTTTTCCAATTTAAAAAATAAAAATAACTAATAAAACAAATGAAATTAAAACAAATAACAATATAGCACTTCAACATAATTATCATACCAAATAAAAATGTTTAAGTAAGTTAAATCACAACCTAAAACGAACGACGCACATATATTTATATTTTTGAATTTTCTTTTAATGACATATATTTTTTGTATTTTGTTTGATAATGATTAAAATGCAAAATGGACATACCTACAAACGACTAATAACACATGTCACAGAATTAAAATCGAAAAATTGTACAGCGAAATCATCCGTCACTATTTTTATTTTTTTTGTTTTCCTTTTGGAGTGATTGCTCGTGAAGCAAAAATCACGTGCTTACAGCGACAAATAAGATTTGAGTGTACAAAATCCACCACAGCTTTCTTGGTGACCGACTTGAGAGTGACAGCCTCTACCCATTTCGTAAAGTAGTCTATGGCAACTAGTATAAACCTGTGTCCGTTCGAGGCCTTTGGTTCAATTGGTCCAATGACGTCCAGGCCCCAGGCGACAAATGGCCATGGTGCGGACATGGGATGCAGTTCTGTGGGGGGTGCATGAATCAAATCACCGTGCACCTGACACTGATGACACTTCTGAACGAAACTAAAGCAATCCTTTTCCATGGTCATCCAGTAATAACCTACTCGAAGGATTTTCTTCGCCAAGACATACCCGTTCATGTGAGGTCCACACACACCTGCGTGTATTTCGTGCATGATCTTTTTTGCCTCCTCGATATCGACGCATCGTAAGAGATTGAGGTCTGGGGTCCTCTTATATAACAATTCACCGCTTAGAAAGAAACCACTTGCATGCCGCCTAATGGTCCTCTTCTGATCTCCAGTAGCATGCTCTGGGTATTCTTGCGTCTTCAGGAACCTCTTGATGTCATGGTACCAAGGCTGCGTATTTGATCCCGCCTCGATTACAATGCAGTAACCGTGTATTTCCTTGATTTGGATTTCCAAAGGATCGACGTGGGCGTTGCCCGGGTAGGGTAGCATAGAAGCCAGAGTAGCAAGTGCATCTGCCAGTTCATTGTGACACCTCGGAATATACCTGAACTCTATTGAGGTAAAGCGCTTGCTGAGGTCCTCCACATGTTGTCGGTATGGGATAAGTTTGACATCCCGAGTTTCCCACTCGCCTTGAACTTGCCGGATGATCAGGTCAGAATCTCCCATAATCAGTAAATCTTTGACATCCTGATCGATTGCCATATGCATGCCCATAATGCAGGCTTCATATTCAGCTGTATTATTAGCGCAGAAGAAACGAAGTCTAGCTGTGGCGGGATAATGCTGTCCGGCAGGTGAGATCAAAATTGCTCCAATCCCTATACCCTTGGCATTCACGGCTCCGTCAAAGAACATCTTCCAAACATGAGCTTCCTCCAAGATCACTTCTACGGTGTTTACCTCTTTGTCTGGAAAGTAGGTATCTAATGGCTGGTATTCCTCATCGATCGGGTTTTCGGCCAAATGATCTGCTAACGCCTGGGCTTTCATTGCCGTGCGAGTGACATAAACTATGTCGAATTCCGTAAGCAAGATTTGCCATTTAGCCAGTCTCCCAGTAGGCATTGGTTTCTGAAATATATACTTCAAGGGATCCAACCTGCTTATGAGGAATGTAGTGTGGGCTTGGAGATAATGTCTCAGCTTTTGAGCAACCCATGTGAGAGCGCAGCATGTCCTTTCCAGCAGAGTGTATTTGGCCTCGTAGCTGGTGAATTTCTTGCTCAGGTAGTAGATTGCTTGTTCCTTCTTTCCGGTTATGTCGTGTTGCCCGAGGACGCAACCGAAAGAGTTCTCCAAGACTGTCAGATACAAGAAAAGTGGCCTCCCCGGTTCTGGAGGGACCAAGACTGGGGGATTCGAAAGGTATTCTTTGACTTTATCAAAGGCTTCTTGACACTCCGTTGTCCACTTAATCGCCGCATCTTTCCTTAACAGCTTGAATATGGGCTCACACGTGTTTGTCAGCTGGGCAATAAACCGACTGATGTAGTTCAACCTGCCCAACAGACTCATTACGTCTTCCTTCGTTCTCGGGGGAGGTAGATCTCTGATGGATTTTATCTTAGTTGGATCTAGCTCAATTCCTCTCCTGCTTACGATGAAACCCAAAAGTTTGCCTGACGGAACTCCGAAAGCGCATTTGGCTGGATTTAGCTTCAAGTCATACTTTCTTAGCCTCTCGAAGAATTTCCTCAAGTCTTGGATGTGATTATCCTGCGTCCTGGACTTGACTATCACATCGTCCACGTACACCTCTATTTCTTGGTGCATCATGTCATGGAAAATGGCAGTCATGGCCCTCATGTAAGTAGCCCCAGCATTCTTCAGACCAAATGGCATGACCCGGTACCAGTAGGTGCCCCAAGGCATGGTGAAGGCGGTTTTCTCGGCGTCCTCTTCATCCATCAGTACCTGATGATACCCAGCGTAACAATCTACAAAAGACTGTATCTCGTGTTTGGCACAATTATCAACGAGGATGTGGATGTTGGGCAGCGGGAAATTATCCTTAGGACTTGCTCTGTTCAAATCTCGGTAATCTACACATACTCGAGTTTTCCCGTCCTTCTTTGGTACTGGAACCACATTCGCCAACCATGTTGTATATTGGACTACCCGAATCACTCCCGTTTTCAGTTGTTTGGTGATCTCCTCTTTAATCTTGTCACTAACCTCAGTTTTGAACTTTCATTGCTTTTGTTGGACTGGAGGACAGTCAGGATGAATCGGCAATTTATGAACCACCAGATCAACACCTAGTCCCGGCATGTCATCATATGACCAAGCAAACACGTCTTTGAATTCAAGAAGAAGTTGAATTATCGCCTCTCGCATTTTCTTGTCCGTGTGAATGCTTATCTTGGTCTCCCGGGCTTCTTCCGGGGTTCCTAAGTTTACCGGTTCAGTGTCATTCAGATTTGGCTTAGGTTTATTCTCGAAATATTCTAACTCTCGGTTTATCTCCCTAAAAGCCTCTTCCGCATCATATTCTGGTTCTGAGTTCATTAATTTGCAGTTAAATAGCTCATTGTGATCTGGGCGCGAAGTCCGCAAGCATGTCATATTTAAAGCCGCATTATTAGGACTGAAAAGGAAGATAAAAGGAAAACTAATAAAAATCAGAACAAAAGAAAGAATAGGAAAGCAATGATGATTTTTTTTGTATATTTTCTTTGGAAAATTGGAAGACAACAATGTTTACAACTAGGAATTCAAAACAACAAAAAAGAAGAAAACGTTCAAGTTATGTCCCGGAGATAACTTGTGATACAGGAAAGGTGGCAGGACAGGTCTACCCGGACTTCCATCTAGTCGGGAATGGCGTGGCCTCCCAGTTTTGGATTTTGGCGTTTGGCCCCATGTACATCATCTCAGCAGTGCTTGTGCCTTCACCTGGTTGAACCATGTGGACCTCGTAAAGCATTTCCCTCATTGCCCCACATATTTCCTCGATTTCCTCAGCTGTGAAGACCTCATCATCTTCTTCTTCAGCGTACCTTGGCCTGATGAAAGTCGCATATAAATCCGGGAGTGGTTGAGGCAACTTCCAGCCCTCATTTCTCCTTTTCTTTGCCCATTTTTCGTCTGCTGGAGTAGGTTTGAAACCTAGTCCAAAAGTTTTCTTGATGACTGGTAAAGTAACGGGTTCTGTTATTCCCTGAAGGGTTCGTCCAAGTCCCTTCCCTGGCCTAAATCCGTGTCGGATCATCTCTTTGGCCACCATAACCGAAGCATTAGACAAGAAAGGCTGGGGGCAGGGTATTCCCTCTTCGTGCTGCTCTGCCAGTACAACCTCGAAAGCTTGATAGACTGTATGTTCGCTCTCTTCTCTCGGTTCAAGATACGGGATGGATGGGTCCCGATAAATGGCATGTTCGTCTTCCCCATGGACCACGATCTCTTGGTTTTCGTACTCGAACTTCACCATCTGGTGAAGAGTGGAAGGCACGGCTCCTACCGCATGGATCCAAGGTCTGCCAAGGAGAAAATTGTAGGATTTGTCCATGTCGATCACCTGGAAGGTTACTTGAAATTCGACTGGTCCTATGACCAACAACAGGTCTATTTCTCCCATGGTATCTCTCTTGATGCCGTCGAAAGCTCTTACGCAGACGTTGTTGGGTCGGATTCTTCCGGTCTCAATTTCCATTCTTTGCAGCGTGGAGAGCGGGAAAATGTCAACGCCTGAGCCTCCATCGAACATTACCCGCTTGACATAGTAGTCCTCGCATTTAACTGTTAAATGCAAGGACTTGTTGTGTGCCGCTCCTTCCGGGGGTAAATCATTCTTGCTGAAAGAGATTTGGTTGAAGGCGAAGAATCTTTCTGTCATCCTCTCTAGTTGCCCAACCGAGGTTTCAACTGGCACATATGCCTCATTCAGGGTCTTCAGTAAGATCTTTTGATGCTCGGCCGACCTTATCGGTAATGATAGCATGGACACCTGCTCAGGGTGCTTGCGCAGCTGATCTATCACTTCGTAATCCGGCATCTTCATTTGTTGGAAGAACAATTCTGCTTCCTCAACACTCACGGGCTTCTTTGGAGGGAAGCGCCTTTGTGTGGCGTTGTTCAGTTCTTGGGTATTTGAGTACCCTCCAATGAAAGTATTTTCTGGAAGTTCTCCCATGACCTCTTTTCCTTAGTACATCACCAAAGTCTTTTGATAATTCCACGGCACTGTGGACGGGTTGGTCATTGGCTTTTGTGGCACGCGTCCGATAACCACTGGCTCATTCAGTCGAGGTGGTTGAATCGTCCCCCGGACCACATAGGCCCCTTTTGGCACGTACATAGGTTTTGTCTTTTTGATCCCGGATTTCTGCGTCTTCTCAGCTTGACCTCGCGGTACGTAAAGAACTTCATTTTTTACAGGTACCACTTTCTTCTCTACCTTCTTTTCAGGCTTGTTCTTTATAGCCTTGACCTCTTCCCCTTTTTCTGGTTTCTGGTCTATTTCAGGCCTCTTCCCCGTGTCGACAATGGCAATTATGTCTTTCAGAGCAAGGTCGAACTCTTTGTCTTCATAAATCATTCCAATCAGCGGCCCATTATTGTGAGCGGGCAATGGATTGTTAGTCACATTTGGGATATCTTCGTCCCTTAGCACTATTTTCCCCTGCTCTATCAAATTTTCGACCACTCTTTTCAATGACCAGCAGTCGTTTGTATCATGTCCCTCGGCTCCTGAATGATAGGCACATCTGACTCCGGCTTTGTAAGAAGGCGATGTTGGGTTTTGCCTCGTTTGGGGAATTGGTTGCGAGAAACCCAATTGGACTAGCTTAGGGAACAAAGTAGAGTATTGTTCACCGATGGGCGTGAAAGTCCGCCGTCGAGGTGGCTCCTGGGGGCGGTAGTTATTCTGCGGGGGTTGTGGGTTATAGTGGTTGCGGTAAGGAGGCTGATTTCTGGGAGGTGGAGTTGGGCCTCGGTTGGCTTGTTGTGGTGGATGGTTATAAGGTTGGGCATTCATGACCATATAAGGTTGATGAGCATATGCCGAATTTGAATGGGGGTAATAGTGTTGTGGGGCTCTTTCCGGAAAATGGGGCCTGGGATGACGATACTCCCTTGCTTCAGAGGCTGCCATAGTCGTTTCTTCTTTCTTCTTCCCCCTTGTTGTTCCTCCAGACCCGCTTTGGACGGCCTGGGAGGTTGCCCTTATGGCTGCTTGACTCAAAATCCTTCCCGTTTTCAACCCATTTTCCACCATCTCTCCAATCTTGATCGCTTCCGCGAATGGCTTACCCATGGCCGACATCATGTTCTGGAAATAGTCAGACTCTTGAGCCTGGAGAAAGGTAGTGACCATTTCCACTTCATCCATGGGAGGCTTCACTCTCGACTCCTGTTCACGCCACTTAATAGCATACTCTCTAAAGCTTTCCGAAGGCTTCTTCTTCAAATTCGACAGAGAGTTTCGGTCTGGCGCAATGTCGATGTTATACTGGAATTGTTTTACAAAATCTCTGGCGAGATCATCCCATATATGCCATCGGGACATTTCCTGATCCATATACCATTCCGAAGCTATCCCTACTAAACTTTCCCCAAAGTATGCCATTAGTAGTTCTTCTTTTCCGTCGGCTCCCCGCAATTGGTTGCAGTATTTCTTAAGATGTGCAATGGGGTCACCGTGCCCATCGTATTTCTCAAACTTGGGGGTCTTAAAACCCGTTGGCAGGTGTACGTGAGGAAACATGCAAAGGTCGGCGTAAGAGACGCTCTTTTGCCCGCTCAATCCTTGCATATTCTTCAGACTTTGCTCAAGGCTTCTCATCCTTTTGGCCATCTCATTTTGTTCTACAACTCGGGGTTCTGATCCTGCCCTGGTACAAGCTCGCACTGAGGCGGTAGAGGATTATTACTGGTAGCGAACCTAGTTGGTTCCATTGAGAATGACGGTGCTTGGAATGTAAAAGAGGATGAGTCAAGGCTTGGCTTGTACGTGGCAGGCTGTGCCGTAGCTGGGCAAGGCGATGCAGTAAAGATGTTCATGCTTGCATCAGTGGCCGACATTCGGGGATGAGGCTCAGAAGGTGATCCTGCAGAGAAGGCGGAGGTGGCTGGGTACCCAAATGGGGTAGCAGGGTAATTTATGGGGACATTAGAAGTCCCACTTGACCTGGAGAATAGTTCAGGGAATCCGGGGACGACACTTGGCGGCTCTTTCCCATTGTTCCAGTCATCCAGCATTTCCAACATGCGGAGCCGTAGGATCCTATTTTCCTCCGCAGTTGCGGATTCAGGTGTGAGGACGGCTGAGATTGAGCTCTCCTCAGAGACGGGGACTGTTTGCAATGGAATTTCCGAAGACATTTCCACGCTTCCTTTTGACCTGGTGAAGTAAGTGTGAGTACTGCTTCTGGTCCTAACACCAGGTAGTTGAACACCTCTCCTTGACCTCGTGAAGTATGAGTGCGAGGCCAGACTTTCACCAAACCACCCGTCTTTTCAAAAACCCTGGGAAAATGCTCAATGACAAACGCACGGTTAATTTGTAGCAAGTAACAGATAGTTAATCTCACGTTGGGCATGATGCACCTATACAGTTAAGTGGATTACTATATGTTTGCTACGAGAGCATGCGTCATTCCGGCATTTTTTATCAGTTTTTTTTTTCTTTTTCTCTTTTGTTTTTCCTTTATGTTTTGTTTTTTTTCTTATTTTGCAGTAAAAGAAATGCGACCGGATCCGATGAGGATTGCCTACGTATCACGATGCCTACGTGAATCAGATCATTACGTAGTTCGAAAAACACAAATGGGCGTAAAAGAAACAACCTCTTTATTGTTGAAACGTTCTATTACAAGCTACATTTTGCAAAAGAAAGAGCAAACTTGGAAAATGAACCTAGACTCAAAATAGACTGAAAATCACCTTGATGAAAAAACAGGCAGAAGATGCTAAAATACAAATTTGACCTATGAATGCATTATGGTTTTAAAAATTGGTTTCCGCGGGGCATCGTTCGGCCTCGCCGCGGTCCTAGGCGTGAGATCCCTCTCAAGTTGCTCCAGCTCGTGCATAGTCTGCTTGACATAACCCATTACTGCCGAGAGGACGGTAGCGCTGGACATGTTCTCACATCGTAGACATCGTCTGGTGATGGCATGGGCAATGGCCTTGATCCTATCTCTGGTTTGCTTCTTCTCTATGAGTAGGTGCCTTATCTAATCACTGCACGTCTTGAATACCTGTGAGTCCTGTATGTGCTGATCCCTCAACTGCCGCACTTCTTCCTTCATTTGGGCCAACAAGTCGTAACAATATCTACTCTCTATTTGGAAATCCCTGGCCTGCTTAAATGCTTTAAACTCAAGTGTAGCCATCTCCCTCTTTATTTTGGAAACAGCCTTCTCGTGGTCACGTTTCAATTGGTTCAAACATTGGCTATGCTTATCTACTCTTGTTTCCCACCGTGCCTTGAACTCTGCCATGACCTTTTCGGATTCTTCTAACCTGTCTCGCCATTCCGTGATCTCTCTTTTCAAACCCTTTATCAACCGCTGGTCTGATTGACTTCTGGGTTGCTCATCAAGAGACAATCTCAATTATTGGACTTGGGCCTTAAGTTCTTCATTCTCTTGGATCAACCTATTCTTTTCGCTTTGATCCGCCGCGATTTGTACGCTGTTATCGAATTTCAAACCATCTATTTGTAGCTTCAAATCGCCAATCTCTGCTCGATAACCCTTCTCTTTTGCTAACCAGTTCCATTGCCCTTGGGATGATTCTACGAAATCTTTGAGATGCGGCCTCTTAGCCGGTCTTTCGTAAGACAGGCTACCTCTAAACCAAGCGTGATATCCTGGGGCGACTTCCCCTTTTGCCGTATCGATCACACAAGTGTTTGCTGTCAGATGTTGGCATTCACTCCAGATTTGGCGAACTTCTTCTTCAGGGAAATGACCGTTCGGACTGATTTCAATCACTTGGGTACTCAAATCTTCATCTTTCGGTACCACTTGGTACCTCCCAAGTTGCCTCAAAACCCGATACGGTGCATAGGGTTGGATACTTTTCAGTCCCATCAACAGAAAGTGAGGCCGGGTTGCCGGCATGTATATGATTTCCTCGATAGGTGACCATCCGAGCATCCATTGGATTTGGCTGGCAGTGAGAGTTCGGAGAAATGAGGTCCATGATGTGACTCCCTCAGGAAAATTGAGCCCTTTGATTCTCGTGTAGAATTCTCCAATACAAGTTTTCTCTGGCGAACCATAACCCAAAAGTGAGGAGCGATGACATAAATGATCGGTCATCCATACTTGCAACAGTAGGTTACATCCTTCGAAGAAGTCACCCCTGGCTCGACAAACAGTGAGAGCCCGGAAAATGTCAGCCATAATCATAGGCGCCAGAGTACTTTTATCTTGGGTAAGCAAAGTACTGACAACCCCAGTTATTCTTAGATCGATGTTGTCGTCCTTCCTCGGGAACACTATAAGACATAAGAAAGACGTCATGAAAGCCAATTGCCTGTGTTCGTCCCATTTTTGCCGGTTGCCTTTACTACATAGTTTGAAATCCGGCTTATTGAACCCGCCCTCATGACCGTATCTAGCATACATGAGATGGAGACTGCAGAAGCCTTTGGCAAGATCTGGATGGTGAAATGTTCGGGGTATTTTCAGAAAATCCAAAAATCGGTGTACCGTGACGGCCCTAGGTGCAATCAAGTACTTGAACCTTAACGGAGCTTCATCACCCCCAATGTATCCCGCTATTTCCTCCAGCGTCGGGGTGAGTTCGAAGTCTGAAAAATGGAATACATTGTGCGTCGAGTCCCAGTAAGTGACCAATGATCTGATAATATCACCCCGAGGCTGAATGTCTAGTAAATCCGGGAGATTTTTCAGATATTTCCTCACTTTGCCTTGTCCTTCTTTGCCTAAGTCGTTCCACCATAATCGCAACTCAAAAGGGATCTTGGTCATTATTGAAAACGATTCATTTTGTATCGTGCTCATCCTGCACATTTATTTAAGGCGATAAACTTTATTAGACTCAAAAATTAAAATTATCTAGATTTTTTTTTTTTTTTGTGAAAACGGGAGGTTGGACCCGCCGAGGGTTGCCTACGTATCTCACCCCGTGCGAGAATCAAACCGGCGTAGTTCGGTCATATCGCGAATAGAGAAAATCAAATAAACCTAGTAATCAAGAATAAGCATTTTTATTATTTTTTGAGAAAGATAAATACTAAAAAAAAATATTTTTTTTTTTGTTTTTTTTTTTGCAATATTTGGACTATCAGTCCGAATTTATAAAAAGGGTACTACAAAAGAAACAACACATTTTTTTTTTGAATTATGAGTTTTCCATTTTTTTTTTTTATTTTTTTGAAATAAATACCCTCTTTTTTTCTTAAAAGAAAAGAACAATTTTTATATGTGTTTTTTTTTTAATAATAAATCAAACTAAAAGGCAACTTTTGGTTTTATTCCTTTTTTTTAGAAAAATTCCGACGAGGTTTCGACACTACTTGGACATTGGTTTTATTTTTCCAAAATAAGTAATTATCTCCCTACACTGCTATTTTTCTTTTTTTTTTTAGAAACCGATCAACATGCGGAACCGAAGCAAATAAATGCGCAAAACAAATAGGATGCAGCAGGGTGGTCTTTTCATTTCTGGTTGCTTGTCCTAGACGGACCCAACCCCTGTGTTGAGCCCCCTAAGCCAAATGCAACATGATGCAAATAAGCGTTCCTACTAGGGATCCAGCATGAAGTCGAGTTATACTAGGTTTAAACCTTGGTATTTGTTCTAGACTGTGTACCCGAGCGGACAACTCGAGTCGAGGAGGGGCAACTTACCGAGAACCAAAAGGCCGTCCGGCTTCGTAACTTATCCGTCCTCTTTCTTATTTCGGGCATTGACACTAACATAATAGGGAGTCTCGACCAGCGAGCTTCTCCCCGGAGGTAAGAAGAGAAGGGTTTCGGCACAGTTTATATACAGTTCAGATAATATCAAAAGCGGTAAAAGACAACATTTAGCACTTTTATGCAAAACATGTAATAAAGATCAGATAATAAAGCCAAATATAACAATTATTCTAAGCTCGAATTCTTGAACCCTGAACCAGTGGTTCTGGGTTAATTCCCCAGCGGAGTCGCCAGAGCTGTCACACCTCCTTTTGCGCGTCCGCCCCGAAGGGTTAAGTGCGCGGGTGAGTTTTTTCAATTTAAGTGACAATATTCGAAATGGGATTATTTATTTAATTCAGAGTCGCCACTTGGGAAAGGTTTGATTTTTGGTGTCCCAAGTCACCGGTTTATCTTGAATCCCAAATCGAGGAAATTTTCGACTTTTCCAAATGAAGTCTGCGAACCAGAAATTCTAAGTAAGGAATTCTGTTGACCCGAGGGAAGGTGTTAGGCACCCTCGAATCCCGTGGTTCTAGCACGGTCGCTAAAATTGTTATAAAGGCTAAATATCTGATTTAAATACATGTTATGACTTACGTGCTTTTATTAAGTTTAAACCGCTTTTATTATTATCATTTATTTTTACAGAATTGCAACGTCGTGAAAACGCATCTCGAACCACGTCACAATCAATGCACCCGTAGTTGTTAACACATTTCGACTCCGTTGAGATTTGAATTTGGGTCACATAAATGCGCACCCGAATTTAAGAATGTAATTTAATTAAGTCGCGCCTAAAGAATCTAACGTGTTATTGTCTTTGGGGAGGGCAGTGGAATTCGCTAAACAGTCCGTCCCAAATTCTAAGTATTTATTATGATCAATTATTGAGGGCCCCGCAATTTGCATTTTTATTCGGCGAGACTCATCTCATTATTTTAGAAGGGTACCCTACAATGACTACATTTCTACTATATTTATCTTTAAAAAGTAGGATGATGCCGAATTTTGCTGGTTTGGACAAATACGGACTGAATCCTTATTATGTTTGCCGAACCTAAACTTGTTTGATTACCTGATTGATTGTTCATGAGGTGAGGGTTACCGCATGCTTTGTCTTCATTGAGTGAATATGCTTATTAATTCGCTAAGTGAGATTGCAAACAAACTAACAACATATATTGAGTTATGTTTAACGATCTCCAAGTTCTATTTTTAACACTCTAACATATTTGAAATTGATAAAACGAAATCGGCTGTTTTATTAGGGAAATTACTACTAATTGAACTCAAAAATGATTATTAGTTTTTCTCAACAATCATCACATCATTTCGAAACAAAGAATCTATACCGAAACCCAGTATCGAACCTGCATTGGAACGAATAAACTGACAGGAGAACTGGCATTCATAGCCAAACTCTTAATGTGACTGTATGGGAGTTTGTTTGGGATACATTTACCCCGGACCCAGTACCACAGTTTTGTCAATTCAGTGGTCTAGGCAAAATACATACAAGTGCTTACCATGACTCTATGTTATAGAGTCATAACTAAACCAAACAAGTGTTATACTGAACTGAATGTATACTAAATCAAAACATGCTGTCTATGTCATACTGTCATTACTGTTGAGCCATGCTATCTAACAGTTCATCTTAAACAGAATGTATGCTAGTTTATACAGAATATTTGCAGTTCGCAGTAAAAATACAGGCCCAACTAACATTCGAACTATCTTTTTACACCAATGCTATAACATAAACTGATGTTCATTTCTTTATTTCTGCTTCAACTTCAAACTTTCAACAATACAAGGTTCAAAGGTTGTGTACCTGGGAATATTTGCAATTGAAGAAAAGGGCAATCAGTAGAGTAACAATGAACCAATGCAACAGCAGTAACAGCACTATTAGTAGCAACAGGGCAGAATAGCAGCAGGCAAAACAATACAGCAAGAAACAGGCTCGAGTGCAGAGATGCAACTATGGCCAATAGAAAGCAATAGCCAAATAGCAGCAACACCCAGTGGAATAGAATCAGAAATCCAGACAGACCAAACCAGTAGTAAACCAATGAAAACACTCGACTAATAGACACAACTGGAATTTCAAAGAATCAGAATTGATTTGAACAGGTTGAACAACTAAAACCCAGTAATAATAGGAGGAAAAAGCTTCTGATTGTTGGTTGTATCCCTTCTATCCCTTAAACTCTCTCTATCTATGTGTATCTATTTGTATGTATTTCAGCTCTCCTGTCCAAACTCCTCACAGTGTGTTTTTCTTTACAACCTTCAAAGTCCAATCCCTTCTGTATGTCTGTCCCTCCTCTTTATAAGCCTTCCTTACCCCTTTCTAAACAGCCTGTTTAGACTATTACCATACCCCTCCCATGTGCCTTTAACCTTTTTCAGTTCCACTTTAGTTAATTAGGTATAAAAACCCCATCATTCCCTGGTAGATTTAACTTTTCCATTTTATTTAAATAAAAGCAAGTATGGGCAGTAGGATATGTTGACAGCATATGCTGTCAAACCATTTTAAAATTAAACAAAAACCTTTATGCAGGCCACAGGCTGTGCACCAATGCACATGAGGTGCACCAATGCACATGCTGTGCAAGAGTGCACATGCCCTCCAATTCAGCATTTAAACCAAACATCCCTTTTACATTACTGATCCAAATCAACAGCTATAAGTAAACAAATTTGGTTTTTAATTGGTTCAACAAATGTTCAACAGAAGCAAGTTGATTTACTATGCTCAGACAGTTGAAACTAATTGACGACTCATGTCGATTCGACTATATTAGCATTAACATACACAATCGTAGCCAAAAATCAGACATTCAGAAGTATGGGACACATGACTCGACTTATACTGATTAAAACAGAATTGTACTTCGAGGAATTAGTTAGTCAGTACAAATTTGGAATACAACCAATACACATGCCTCATCAGAATAGGAGGGGAGGGATTCAGACAAACACAGAGGTTCAAACAAAGTGGACAAACAAAAGTTGATAAAATTAAAACAAATATGAACAGTCTTTTAAAACAAATCACACGGGCTAAAAACAAATAAAGGAAAAGAAAGCAGACTCAACTTAAACTTGAAAAGTTAAAAGTTTGAACCCGGATTTAGACAGACCTTTCTTAAGGCTGAACGGACTTTAATCGAATCTCAGATGAGAAACACTCGGATTAAGGTCCATTAGACCTTAATATCTTTGGTTTGAACCGTTTTGAACCAGTGACGAGGGACCTTGTGGTTTCAAAACTCAGATCTAATATTCGTGCTTCCCTGGTTAGATTCGGACCAAACCAAGTATGGTTTGGTCACGAGGAGGGTCCGGGGAGTGTCTGTTATGAAGCTGGGGTTGGTTGGTGTAGATCGAGTTTTGACTCGAATCTTCAAATGAAGATTCGAGGACCTGGGGGTGATTCGAAGTGTGTGGTTGGTAGATTTAGGTTCAGGATGGCATGGGGGTTCTATGGTGTTCATGTGGAGGTCACCGGCGTTCAGGCCGCCGGATTTCTGGTGAAGGTGTGCAGGGGCGGCTAGGGTTTGAAGGGGATGGGTTTGGTGAAGACGAAGGCGGGGGTGTTGGCTAGGGGGGCAGGGTAAGGATCTAGGCTTATATAGTTAGTGGGTGGGTTGATCTCAACCGTTAGATCAATCTAGATCTACGGTTTGGATCTGATGGTCTTAAATGAAACGGTGTCGTTTTGAGGGTTGAGGGTTGGGGTCGGTCCGGGTGAGACGGGTCGGGTTTATTGGTGGGTTATGGGGAATTGATCTTGGCCGTTGATCAATTTGAGATCAACGGCCCAGATCAGGCACGACTCAAACGACGTCGTTTGGACACCCTGGGTATCAGGTGGTCTGGACCGGGCAGGCCTGGGTCTTGGGCTGTTCGTTTGGGCCAATTTTGTTAAAATTGGCCCAAATCCAGAAGAATAAAGGGACCCTTTTTTTTTCTTTTTTTTTCTTTTTTTTATTATTTTTATTTCTTTTCCTTATTTATTTAAAAACAAAACTAAAAAAATCAAAAATTAAATACACAGTCAACACAATTATATACTAAAATATTTCAAAACAAGTAAAATCAAACAAAACAAAATCACGGACAAAGATGCCCGTTTATGATTTTCTATTTAACAACCGGATTACGGTTCGAATTATGCAGGACACATATATTTTTTTGAATTTTATTTTAATAAAGTAAATAAATAAAAATGGGCCGAAGTCACAAATAAATTAATCAAGGTGCCGCACAGAAATCCAAAATTTGTACAGCAGGGCCAATTATTATTTTTTACTTCCTTTTGGAGCGATTGTCGTGCGAAACAAAAATCACGTGCTCACAATGACAATGGGACAGGGCAGGGCGGGGCGCATTAAGGCTTCCCCTACTAAAGTTTTGCCATGCACTACCCTGCCCTATTAGCTCTTTGCCCCATTTAGATCATGCCCTTCCCTGCCCCGTTTAGCCCTACCATACCCGGTTTAACTCTTCATTTACATATTTTTATTTTTGTTACCAAAACTAAATATTTTTTTTATTATTATCCATTTAATATTAATGTCTAACTTCTTTTTTCACTTGTGTAATTTTCACTTTCATCGAAATGGCATCAAGCATTTGTTATTTCTAGCGTTGAAAAAAATAATATACAGTTGCACCAATAATTTGCTTACGCTTTCAACAATATATTAAAGAAGCTTATGACTAGTAAAATTTATTGGTATTAAAATAATTCTGTAATAGGAGGAATAAAAATATTTTGGCTTATTAAAACATCCTCTATAAAACTTTACAACTTTATTTGATTCAAATATTTTAATTGCTTAGAGGAAATTCTCAATATATAAGTGATATCCAATTCAAATATACTGACGCAAGACCCATTTGGGAGCTTATGATGAAAGACCCATTTGGAAGATCATGGAAACAAGCTTTAAATTCTTCTTTTCTCTAAGAGGAAACCTTAACTTTGGATAAAAGTTTTGGCTGCTACCTTCCCTGCCCCATTTGAATTGTTCAAAAATGAAGTTTCGCCCTGCCTTGTCCTGCTCGGTCCCATTTAGATTCTCCCTTGCCCTGCCCCATTTAGTTTTTGCCTCCCCTGCCCCGCCTTGTCCCATCCCATTTACCGTCCCTAATTAAAGAATATCTTTTAGATGATGAAGATGATAAGAAGAAATGGGTAGTTTATTTTTATTTTTTATGAGAACCTATAATAACCCAATGAATAGATGTCATGAAATACATGCATGGTCTACTAAGTTAAAGAAGTACAAAAGGCATGACCTTAGGATTTCAAAGATTAGATAAATTGCAACCATGAGGCGAACCACTGTAGATGACAATACCAAGCTCTTTAAATATATATATATGTCTGGTCATGAGTACCAAAGAATAAGAGATAGAAGAGAGGGAAATATACACTATAAGGCATTTTCTTTAGGGAAAAGAAACTTACAAACCTCAGAAAGTCATCCTTGCATTATGGAGAGAATGAACAATACAGACAATGGATGAAGAGAGCAATATATTTCCCATAAGATACAATTGTGATAGGTTGGCTTAAGGTCCTAAAGTTCTTGAAGTGATACTGATATGTCTTGAAGCTTGCATACTTATGAAAGATTCAGAGATATGTGGTGAGGTAAATTGAATCTCAACTTGATTGTGGCCAACATTGCTTAATATGACTTAAGATTCCTAAGGGATAATATATAAGAAATGTTAGCCTTTGCTCTAGAAGTTTAGTTTCGAAATATCCCAAGAAATTTCGTAAATGTATGACATAAAAAATGTAAGATTACAAAAAACATATATATTTTTCAATGGTGCACACAAAATAGTTGTATCAATGCAATGTATATTTTGAGGTTTGGCATAAGCCTTGCCTCTTCATGTTCTGTTAAATGTGACCCTGAAATGAGTAACCTAAAAACATTGTAAGGAATAGTATCAATATTGTTAGTTTAAATGAGTCCTCCAAATTATAGAGTACTTGGTCTTATATGAGATGATACGTAGAATGTAGTAAAGACTGAATGTAAAGAAGGCAAGAGATTTTCTACGAAACTCCCACACAAGGGGATAAAAAAACTACAACCTACTCTTGTAGGATTTTAACTATACTAACTTGTAATATACCTATTACAGGCCACTTTGCAAAAACCCTATTGCAAAAACTTCATACTAACTTGTGATGCAACCACCACAAGTCACTTTATAACTCTTCTAGTTACAAAGGATTTAAACTTATGACTATCCCTAGTCACAACATAAACTCAGTTTACGAATTTGGTTTGTTCCTAAGACAACGCTTCTAAGAAAGCAAACTAGGAATTACAATGAACAAATAACAAGATTACAACTCAACTACGGATGTACATAAACTCATTTAGAAACTAATTCTTAGTAGAGTTGTCTTCTTGTTCTTGACACACCAGTGACTTTAATGCCAGATAAATATTTTTGTTTCTTGATAGAATATCACTGAATGCACAAAGAATGGTGTGTCTTGCACTAGGTTATTTTATCACAAAAGATATCACAATGGATAGTGATGTCAACTCTTGGTGTACGTTTCTTCCCAATGAGAAGTGGCTGCTGTACTATCTGCATAGCCACTTCTGGGCAGTTGCGTTCCAGCTGGGTAGTGGACTTTGTACTTCTTTCAGGACACACCAAAGGACTAGGTCCTAGTTGTGTTCCACTTCTATGATAATTGCTAGATGGTCACTTTCTTCTGCTACGTTCGAGCTGTGTACTTGACTTGTACTTCTGTTAGAGAACCTAAAGGGAGTAGGTCCCTGTTGTGTTCCTCTTTATATTGATTTCGTACAGTCACTGACTTTCTTATGTCGGAGAACCCTAAGGGACCAGGTCACCAGGTCCCTGTTATGTTCCTCCCTTTGGTCGTTCACCCATTTGCTGATTTTTAGACTTCAACCAGTTCACATGAAATGTATATCCAGTGGGCCAGGTTCTCTATCTGGTTCTTCACAACAAGTTTGTTAGATCATCAAAACATAAGAAGTATAAGGCTAAGACATTAAAAACCCATCAATTTCCCCATTTTTGATAATGACAAACTTAGGCATGGATAGTACTTGTTTAGAGCAGAAATAACCAGATGAGATGCCAGAACTACACGAAGTTCCCCCTTAATCACAGATCTCCCTTTTTGTGATTTTCCCTTAATCGCAGAGTTGATAGTTCCCCCTTAATCTCAGACTTGATTTTTTTTTCTCACCTACACAGGCATATTACCCCTCACCTCTCAGCATGCATATATTACCCCTCACTCTCACCTACATACTTTTATTCCCCCTTTTGGTATCATTAAAAAGAACTGGTATTGAGAAGATCACAAGAAGGTAATAAGCATAAAGAAGTCTAACATAAATAGCTCATGCCACATATGTGCACATAACATGACAGAAAAGAGAAGCCAGAGGAACATAGTATTGTACAAGCAACAAAAGGGGAGCTGTTTCATTAATGTTTACATTGGACTGAGCAAGTCAGGAGCAGTAATGATTAAGTTCAATCATGCCATCATAAAAACAAGAAAACAAAAGTAAAACAGTAGCCACAGGATGTTGGAGCAAAAATAGCTTGACACAAAGAGGATCCTAGGGGACAGTAAAGGAAGGAGGCTTGGAGAAAGAGACAGCAGTGGTTTTGAGAACCAAGTCCAGTCTAGCATTTGCATACAGTTGTTCTTCAAGTAATTGAGCCTGAAGTTTCTCATTTTCCTTTGTCAGTCATGCAACCTCCTCATTTACAAAATCAGGTCCTTTAACTGCTTGACTGAGCTGAGTTTCCAGTATGGAATTTCGATCCCTCAGCCTTCTTATTTCCTCAAAGTCTATATTTTGAGCGTTGATCAGCTGAGAAATGGTCGAGATGATTGCACCAACTCTTTCTATCCATTCACATTCTTCTAGAGTAGTCTTAGAGAGGGTATGCTTGCGTGTGACCACACTGGGATTCCCTAATGGGACCTTATAGAATCTGAACACTTGAGTTAGGAGAAAGTCATAAGGTAACCCATGATTTCCACCCGTAAAATTTTCCACCTTGTCCATATGATCAATCATGATTGCTTGCAAATTGATTGGGATAAACTCATAAGGCACTTCCATTAAGACCATGTCCGATCTTGTAGCAATAGAGCGCCTCTTAGAGCGAGGTAATAACAATTTATTAACCAGTTCAAAGAGAAGCTGGTACTCAGGAAGCAATACCTTCTTATGCACTTGTTCCCCTTGTTGAATAGCTTGTTCTTTCATGATATCTCTTCGAAAGTTGATTCCACAGACACCCTTAACTGAGTTCATACCTTCACATGGAATTCTGAGAACCTTTCTTAATGTTGAAGCATCAAGTACAATGTCTACTCCATTTACGAGCGCACAAATAAGATCCCCCTCAACAGTGAAAAGGGATGCGTAAAAAGTTTGTACTGCATCTTCGTACACCAGGGGCATTCTCTCTTCAAACAAGTGTTCCTATTGTTGAAATTTCACAATCTCCAAAATTTGTCTCATGCCTGTCATCTCCGAAATTGCTGGATCAAATGTACGACACCACAACACTTTCTGAGTTCTTAATTTATGCTGTCAAAGACCACCATCACAGGTCATGGACCTTATTGAACCAGGTTCCTTAACAGTTTCCCTTTTTTGTTTGCTACACCCTTCGGTAGACTTTCCTTTCCAGCTTGTTATCCCCACAGTATTGTCTTTAGACACTGCTAGCTCAGTTTGACTTCATTTAGACTTGTTATTGTACTTCACAGATGACCCTTTCTGTTTCTCAACAGTTTTATCGAATGCATTTTCCATAGACTATTGAGTTGTCATAGATTGTTGTACTGAGGAACCAGGTTCCTTGGAAGCATCTTTGTCTATTTGGTCTACTGACACACTCTTGATGAAATCCTTTGGATTCATTTTCCTCTCTTTCCTTGTCTTGACATTCCTCTTACTTTTCTACAATGAGGATTCAAAATTCTCTTGATGTAGTGACCGGGTAGTGGGTGATTTAGAGGAAGACTCTAAGAGCTTGGAGCGAACAGGAGGCGCAGGAGTGAGTTTGCATGGGGGAGAATCAGGTTTATCAGAAGGCTTTTCTAAGAATATCTCATGAGCCAAGGACTTGAGGAGTGTTGTGGTTCTTACATCTCCTAGGAATGGAATTTCTTCCCTTTGGAGCTCAGATGAGAGATATGCTCATTCATTTATCAAACTCTCAGCAACTATAGCCATGATGTTATGAGTTGCTTCCTTTTCTGGTGACTCCTTGAGAGTCACTGAGTCCAATATGAAGGAGTTCAGATACTGGTCAGGATCATCCTTAGGAGCTTCTGATACTCGAGGAGTACAAACTCCTGTGTGGTCTTTGATGAGATCATATGATTGACTAGACATGGGATTCTAAAAATAGCGGTAGACGGGGTTTATAAGAAATGGAAAAACTGTAGGAGTAGAGGAGGAACCAGGAGTGGGTAAGGTAGTAGAAGGCGTGAAATAGTAACGCTCTGGGAATGATTGCAAGGATAATAACGAAGGGGGAATGGTGTTAATGGTTGGAGAATGAGACGATTGTTTGATCACCATTAGATGAGTACTTGGTAGACGAGTAGAAAGAGAGAGAGAGAGAGAGATGAGGAGGAGATCCTAGCTATACAGTAGAGATAAAGGTTCATGACTTGCCATAAGAGAGAAAGAAGGTTTTATTGGAACAAGAGCTAATGATGAGTGGAGAGCGAAACAGGTTCTGAAAAAAAAATTCTTTAGAGAGGGCATGCAGAATTAAGCACATTACTACTAACCTGAGATACAGGAACCTAATGCCATATCAATCTTTTGAACAAAGTTTTAGCAGATCTTCTCTCGCAGTTCATAATTGTACTTTTGACTTCTATGATCGACATGTGTGTTTACCTACAACGGTATTGATGTGGGTTAGGCTTTGTCAGAAAACACTTTAGCTACCTTTACCTGATGGTGTCTCACACAGCCAACAGATGGAGGATCAGGTTCCTTATTAGAATCTTGTGACCCCATCTTCATCTTGATCAATCCAGAACATTCTCTACTTGATGCTCTGATGAAGATATCTGGAATTTGGTCTTCTCTTCTACAATACTACCCACATATCAATCCCTTATTCACTTTGACTATTAGAAGATGATCTCACCCGTCAATGTGCTTGATCCTGTTGTTTTGAAAATCTTATTCAGTTGTTGATGAGGCCATTGAGTCTTGTTCATTGTCTCTCAAGGGATGAGGCATGGACCATGACAAGTGAACCGTTCCAAAAGTGCTTTCCTTTTTCATAAAAAACCTACATAGTTAGCATCATCATACCCAACGGGATTAAAAGATTGTCACCTAAGGGGTAACACAATATCAGGTCCTGAGTTCCTCTAAGGTATCTCAAACTTTTTAAGGGAAGCCCTCAAGTAGGATTCCCACGGATTTACACTTTGGATTTTATTATGGAGTGGAGATACAGAAGGAAAAAAATTACATGCTTATCTAACTCTAGAATAAAAGAGAGTGATTGACTTGTCATGCAAATGGAGGCCTTTGGTTTTCCAATTTGAGAAAAAAGTTTGATTGAAGTGGGAGATGTGGAGGTTAATTTGATTTCCCCCAACTCTGTGTTCTACTACTTGTGCAGTGCCATGAGCTGCATCTTTACCCTTCCTTCGGCTTCAGTGGTAGTAGGTGACATACCATGTTCTTTGTGAGATGTGGAGGATGATGTTGCATTGTCTTTCGCCAGTCTCCTTCATCTTATTCATTATATCATCCTCCTTATTTGAAGCCTTAGATATTTCCCAAAGATAGGGTTGGATCATCAAATTGATCATATTATTCATTCCAGTTCCATTCTTTCTTTCAGCTATACCATTTTGTTGTGGAGTCCTTGATGTTGAGAAATTATGTGTGGTCCCTTCTCCCCATCCTCCATCATTTTGTGAACTCATGTCCAGGTGACACTTGAGTTTGGTGGACCACGGACCAGGTCCGGCTGAGTTAACATATTCGGAGGTGAGAAGTTTGCATATATCAATCCTTCATGCCATGGTTGCGACTTCACTTATCTCATACCTCCAACTTGTGGAGATTCATAATTAGTAGGAGTGAATGTTCTTGTTTCCTTTGTCCACTGAGACCACTTGGTGAGTTATCAGATTGGTGACTGCACTTTTTAGGCCATTCACATAGTGCTCGTTCCCACTTGAGTGCCAAAGGAACCTTTCTACCTTTTCATTCACTGAGAATGTACCTTTTACTTCCTTCTCAAGGATACATTCCCTTCCTGCAGGGCTTTCAGTGAGAAGAAATTCATGATGTTTTTAGCTGCGTGCTTTAAGCATCCACTGTCATAGTCCATCGCAGTCCGCTTCCTCTCACTGTTCCCTGCTCATGCACATCAAGGGTTAGATTTAGGAACCCAAACTAGTTTGGTTCCCTTATTGTTATAAAAGGATGAATGAGGAATTTCCTAGTCCATGCAGACAACATCCGCTTTTTGCGAGTGGTACTTGGTCCTTTGATAGTAGTTGTGAGCACGTGATTTTTGTTTCGCACGACAATCGCTCCAAAAAGAAATAAAAATAATAATTGGCCCTGCTGTACAAATTTTGGATTTCTGTGCGGCACCTTGTTGATTTATTTGTGACTTCGGCCCATTTTTATTTATTTACTTTATTAAAACAAAATTCAAAAAAATATATGTGTCCTGCATAATTCGAACTGTAATCCGGTCGTTAAATAGAAAATCATGAATAGGCATCTTCGTCCATGATTTTATTTTTTTTAACTTTACCTGTTTTGAAATATTTTAGTGTGCAAATAATTGTATTGAGTGTGTATTTAATTTTAATTTGATTTTTGGCTTAGTTTTGTTTTAAAATAAAAAGTAAATAAATAAAAAAAATATATAAAGAAAGGACCCCTTCCCTTACGGACTTGGGCCAATTTTAACAAAATTGGCCCAAACAAACAGCCCAAGACCCAAGCCTGCCCAGTCCAGACCACCTGATACCCAGGGTGTCCAAACGACGTCGTTTGAGTCGTGCCTGATCTGGGCCGTTGATCTCAGAGTGATAAACGGCCAAGATCAATTCCCCATAACCCATCAACAAACCCGACCTGTCTCACCCGGACCGAACCCAAACCCTCAAAACGACACCGTTCCATTTAAGCCTTTAGATCCAGACCGTAGATCTAGATTGATCTAACGGTCGAGGTTCACCCACCCACTAACTATATAAACCCTTTACCATACCCTGCCCCCCCTAGCCAACACCCCTGCCTTCGTCTTCACCAAACCCGTCCCCTTCAAACCCTAGCCGCCCCTGCACACCTTCACCAGAAACCCGGCGGCCTGAACGCCGGTGACCTCCACCTGAACACCATAGAACCCCCATGCCATCCTGAACCTAAATCTACCAACCACACACTTCGAATCCTATCCCACCTTCTCGAATCTTCATTTGAAGATTCGAGTCGGAACCTAATCTACACCGATCTGCCGTAAACTCATACCAGACACTCCCCAGACCCCCCTCGTGACCAAACCATACTTGGTTTGGTCCGAATATAACCAGGGAAGCACGAATATAAGATCTGAGTTTTGAAACCACAAGGTCCCTCGTCACTGGTTCAAACCGGTTCAAACCGAAGAGGTTAAGGTCTGATGGACTTTAATCAAAGTGTTTCTCATTTCGATTAAAGTCCGTTCAGCCTTAAGAAAGGTTGTCCGAGTCCGAGTTGAGGTTTTGATTTTTCAAGGTTTAAGGTGAGTTCTTTCTTTTCTTTATTTTTTTTGGCCCATTTGATTGTGTTAAAGTCTGTTCATGCTTTGATTTTGTGTCTTTGAATTTTGTCAACTGTGCCCCGTCCACTTTGCCTGAACTTCTGTTTGTTTGAATGAGTCTTTCTATTTGCCCTGATAATGTGTATGTAAGTGGTGTGCAATTAGCTGATTCTCAACATTGAACTGATCAATTGGCTTCTCGAGTACCACTTTGCTCAGTCAGTATAATTCGAATTATGGGTCGATACTGTTAAATGTCGGATTTTTGGTTACGATTGTGTATGTTAATGCTAATATAGTCGAGTCGACATGTGTCGTCAATTAATTTCAGCTGTCCGAACAATAACAAATCGATTTACTTCTGCTAAGCATTTGTTGAGTCAATTAAGAACCAGTTTTTGTTTACTTATAGTTGTTTGAATTGATCAGTAATGTAAAAAGGATTGTTTGGTTTATATTCTGAATTGGAAGGCATGTGCACTCATGCACAGCATGTGCATTGGTGCACCTCATGTGCTTTGTGCACAGCCTGTGGCCTGCATAAAGGTCTTTGTTAAGTTTTAAAAAATTTGACAGCATATGCTGTCAGATACATTCTACTGCCCATGCCTGGCTTTAGTTTAAAGGAGTATTTAAACCTTTTAAAAGTGAAATCTGTCAGGGAATGTTGATGGGGTTTAATACTTAATTAGCTAAAGTTGGAATTGAAAATGGAAGGCACATGGGAGGGGTACTGGGATTTCTGAAAACAGGTTGTTAAAAGAGATAGTTCTGAGGCTTATAAGGAGGGGAGATCCGGATTAGAGGGGAGGAAAAAAATTATTGGAAAAGGAAGGAAAGAAAATACAGGAAGAAGGGGAAACACACTGTGAGGAGTTTTGAAAGAGAGAGTCGATAGTGATACACAGAAAAGCATACAGAAACATTGAGAGACACCTAAGAAAAAGAGATCAGAATTAGAGGGAAAAGGGAAATAGACAGACTGTGAGGAATTTTTTGAAAGAGAGAGTGGAAATACATACAGATATATACACACAGACAGGAATAGATAGAAGGAGGATAACATAGGAAAAAGGAACTGCATCTTTTCCTCTTTGTCTTGATTCTCATCTGACCGGATTTCCCTGTTCCATATCATTTCTCCTAAGTTATGTTTGAGGTTTTTAGTTGTGTGTAGCATCAGTGCATCCCCAGATCTGTTTTGCCTAAATTTTGATTCACGTTACTGGGAACTTGCCACACTCTGTCATCTTTCATTGATTCCAACTGCATCTTGCACTGGGATTCTGCTTTCTATCTGGTTACTTGCTGTTGCTGCTGCTATTTGGTTTCCTGCTGGCCGCTGACTTTTCTGCTTCACTTCTTCTTTGCATTTCAGTATTCAGTGTTTTTCCAGGTACACATTTCAAATCCCACTTTGGTGTTAACTGTAACAGTCCAAAAGCATGAAATGAAAGGAGTTCTTGAAGAAGATTCAGATGTCTGTTTTGTACTACTTGTGATACACTGATCTCTGTTGTATAAATCGATTAGTGTAATTCAGTAGTGAAAGATTAGTTAGACAATACTTAATCAAGTTTAGTTTTTGCATCTTAGTTTCTAGTTGTTTGCTAAGTATAAGATGTAATAGTATAATATTTAGAAGGTGTGGATAATTGGCATAGAACTTTTGACTGGTTTCCCATCAAATAATGACATGTATAAGATAGAATATTTCCACCTACACAATAATGTTCTGCGTTATTTTCCTTTCCTTTTATCAAGACCGTTAGGCAACATATAGGTACTTGTTCGAATCCCCATTAGTAACAATGCCTAGCATTCAATTTCCTTAACCTAGCTTAAATAAATCTAGTTAAGTTCGATTCGAGGAAATGTTCGAATTAAGTATTGCATTCCATCCACCTCCATATAGCTTCTTTGTTCAACCAAAATATTTCGTAAGGTATGGCGTCTTTTCATTTTTATAAGTGATTAGAAATTGATAGTAATCCGGTTTTTATATTTCAATTAGCATACATCTTTCCTTCTTCTATTTCTGGTAAACGAAAACAATAAGAAATGTAGTCAGTGTAGGTTTTATTTTTTTTTAATGAGACGAGCCTCGCCAAATTAAAAAGAAATGCAAATTGCGGGGCCCTCAATAATTGATCATGATAAATACTTAGAATTTGGGACGGACTGTTTAGTGAATTCCACTGCCCTCCCTAAAGAGAATAACGCGTTAGATTCTTTAGGCGCGACTGTAAGTAAATTATGTTCTTAAAATCGGGTGTACATTGATGTGACCCAAATCCAAGTCTCAACGGAGTCAAAATGTATTAACAACTATGGGTGCATTGATTGTGACGTGGTTCGAGATGCATTTTGACGACGTTGCAATTCTACAAAAATAAATGATAATAATAAAAGCGTTTTAGACTTAATAAAAGCACATAAGTCACAACATGTATTTAAATCAGATATTTAGTCATTATAACAATTTAACCGACCGTGCTAGAACCACGGGATTCGAGGGTGCCTAACACCTTCCCTCAGGTTAACAGAGTTCCTTACTTAGAATTTCTGGTTCGTAGACTTCATTTGGAAAAGTCTAAAATTTCCTCGATTTGGGATTCAAGATAAACCGGTGACTTGGGACACCAAAAGCCAAACCTTTCCCAAGTGGCGACTCTGAATTAAATAAATAATCCCATTTCGAATATTGTCACCTAAATTGGAAAAGCTCCACCCGCGCATCCTACCCCTCGGGCGGGCGTGCAAAAAGGAGGTGTGACAGCTCTGGCGACTCCGCTGGGGAAGTTGAACCCAGAACCACTCGTTCAGGGTTCAAGAATTCGAGCTTAGAATAATTGTTATATTTGGCTTTATTATCTGATATTTATTACATGTTTTTTTGCATAACGTGCTAAATGTTGTCTTTTACCGCTTTGATATTATCTGAACTGTATATAAACTGTGCCGAAACCCTTCTCTTCTTACCTCCGGGGAGAAGCTCGCTGGTCGAGACTCCCTATTCTGTTAGTGTCAATACCCGAAATAAGAAAGAGGACGGATAAGTTACGAAGCCGGACGGCCTTTTGGTTCCCGGTAAGTTGACCCTCCTCGACTCGAGTTGTCCGCTCGGGTACACAGTCTAGAACAAATACCAAGGTTTAAACCTAGTATAACTCGACTTCATGCCGGATCCCTAGTAGGAACGCTTATTTGCATCATGTTGCATTTGACTTAGGGGGCTCAACACAGGGGTTGGGTCCGTCTAGGACAAGCAACCTGAAATGAAAAGACCACCTTGCTGCATCCTATTTGTTTTGCGCATTTATTTGCTTCGGTTCCGCATGCTGACCAGTTTCTAAAAAAAAGAAAAAATAGCAGCGTAGGGAGATAGTTACTTATTTTGGAAAAATAAAACCAATGTCCAAGTAGTGTCGAAACCTCGTCGGAATTTTTCTAAAAAAAAGAATAAAACCAAAAGTGGCCTTTTAGTTTGATTTATTAAAAAAAATATATAAAAATTGTTCTTTTCTTTTAAGAAAAAAAAAAGGGTATTTATTTCAAAAAAAAAATGGAAAACTCATAATTCAAAAAATGTGTTGTTTCTTTTGTAGTACCCTTTTATAAATTCGGACTAATAGTCCAAATATTGCAAAAAACAAAAAAAAATAATATTTTTTTTAGTATTTATCTTTCTCCAAAAATAATAAAAATACTTATTCTTGATTGCTAGGTTTATTTGATTTTCTCTATTCACGATATGACCGAACTACGCCGGTTTGATTCTCGCACAGGGTGAGATGCGTAGGCAACCCTCGGCGGGTCCAACCTCCCGTTTTTGCAAAAAAAAAAAAAATCTAGATAATTTTAATTTTTGAGTCTAATAAAGTTTATCGCCCTAAATAAATGTGCAGGATGAGCACGATACAAAATGAATCGTTTTAAATAATGACCAAGATCCCTTTTGAGTTGCGAGTATGGTGGAACGACTTAGGCAAAGAGGGGCAAGGCAAAGTGAGGAAATATCTGAAAAATCTCCCGGATTTACTAGACATTCAGCCTCGGGGTGATATTATCAGATCATTGGTCACCTACTGAGATTCGGCGCACAATGTATTCCATTTTTCAGACTTCGAACTCACCCCGACGTTGGAGGAAATAGCGGGATACATTGGGGGTGATGAAGCTCCGTTAAGGTTCAAGTACTTGATTGCACCTAGGGCCGTCACGGTACACCGATTTTTGGATTTTCTGAAAATACCCCGAACATTTCACCATCCAGATCTTGCCAAAGGTTTCTGCAGTCTCCATCTCATGTATGCTAGATACGGTCATGAGGGCGGGTTCAATAAGCCGGATTTCAAACTATGTAGTAAAGGCAACCGACAAAAATGGGACGAACACAAGCAGTTGGCTTTCATGACGACCTTCTTAGGTCTTATAGTGTTCCCGAGGAAGGACGGCAACATCGATCTAAGAATAACTGGGGTTGTCAGTACTTTGCTTACCCAAGATAAAAGTACTCTGGCGCCTATGATTATGGCTGACATTTTCCGGGCTCTCACTGTTTGTCGAGCCAGGGGTGACTTTTTCGAAGGATGTAACCTACTGTTGCAAGTGTGGATGACGGATCACTTATGCCATCGCTCCTCGCTTTTGGGTTATGGTTCGCCAGAGAAAACTTGTATTGGAGAATTCTACACGAGAATCAAAGGGCTCAATTTACCTGAGGGAGTCACATCATGGACCTCATTTCTCCGAACTCTCACCGCCAGCCAAATCCAATGGACGCTCGGATGGTCACCTATCGAGGAAATCATATACATGCCGGCAACCCGGCCTCACTTTCTGTTGATGGGACTGAAAAGTATCCAACCCTATGCACCGTATCGGGTTTTGAGGCAACTTGGGAGGTACCAAGTGGTACCAAAAGATGAAGATTTGAGTACCCAAGTGATTGAAATCAGTCCGAACGGTCATTTCCCTAAAGAAGAAGTTCGCCAAATCTGGAGTGAATGCCAACATCTGACAGCAAACACTTGTGTGATCGATACGGCAAAAGGGGAAGTCGCCCCAGGATATCACGCTTGGTTTAGAGGTAGCCTGTCTTACGAAAGACCGGCTAAGAGGCCGCATATCAAAGATTTCGTAGAATCATCCCAAGGGCAATGGAACTGGTTAGCAAAAGAGAAGGGTTATCGAGCAGAGATTGGCGATTTGAAGCTACAAGATAGTTTGAAATTCGATAACAGCGTACAAATCGCGGCGGATCGAAGCGAAAAGAATAGGTTGATCCAAGAGAATGAAGAACTTAAGGCCCAAGTCCAAAAATTGAGATTATCTCTTGATGAGCAACCCAGAAGTCAATCAGACCAGCGGTTGATAAAGGGTTTGAAAAGAGAGATCACGGAATGGCGAGACAGGTTAGAAGAATCCGAAAAGGTCATGACAGAGTTCAAGGCACGGTGGGAAACAAGAGTAGATAAGCATCGCCGATGTTTGAACCAATTGAAACGTGACCACGAGAAGGCTGTTTCCAAAATAAAGAGGGAGATGGCTACACTTGAGTTTAAAGCAGTTAAGCAGGCCAGGGATTTCCAAATGGAGAGTAGATATTGTTACGACTTGTTGGCCCAAATGAAGGAAGAAGTGCGGCAGCTGAGGGATCAGCACATACAAGACTCACAGGTATTCAAGACGTACAGTGATCAGATAAGGCACCTACTCATAGAGAAGAAGCAAACCAGAGATAGGATCAAGGCCATTGCCCATGCCATCACCAGACGATGTCTACGATGTGAGAACATGTCCAGCGCTACCGTCTTCTCGGCAGTAATGGGTTATGTCAAGTAGACTATGCACGAGCTGGAGCAACTTGAGAGGGATCTCACGCCTAGGACCGCGGCGAGGCCTAACGATGCCCCGCGGAAACCAATTTTTAAAACCATAATGCTTTCATAGGTCAAATCTGTATTTTAACATCTTCTGCCTGTTTTTTCATCAAGGTGATTTTCAGTCTATTTTGAGTCTAGGTTTATTTTCAAAGTTTGCTCTTTCTTTTGCAAAATGTAGCTTGTAATAGAACGTTTCAACAATAAAGAGGTTGTTTCTTTTACGCCCATTTGTGTTTTTCGAACTACGTAATGATCTGATTCACGTAGGCATCGTGATACGTAGGCAATCCTCATCGGATCCGGTCGCATTTCTTTTACTACAAAAATAAAATATATATATATATATATATAATAAATAAAATAAAAGGAAAACAAAAGAGAAAAGAAAAGAAAAGAAAAAAGGGAAAAACTAATAAGAGAAAAATGCCGGAATGACGCATGCTCTCATAACAAACATATAGTAATCCACTTAACTGTATAGGTGCATCATGCCCAACGTGAGATTAACTATCTATTATTTGCTGCAAAATTAACCGTGCGTTTGTCATTGAGTGTTTTTCCAGGGTTTTTGAAAAGACGGTTGGTTTGGTGAAAGTCTGGCCTCGCACTCATACTTCACGAGGTCAAGGAGAGGTGTTCAACTACCTGTTGTTAGGACCGGAAGCAGTACTCACACTTACTTCACCAGGTCAAAAGGAAGTGTGGAAATGTCTTCGGAAATTCCATTGCAAACAGTCCCCGTCTCTGAGGAGAGCTCAATCTCAGCCGTCCTCACACCTGAATTCGCAACCGCGGAGGAAATAGAATCCTACGGCTCCGCATGTTGGAAATGCTGGATGACTGGAACAATGGGAAAGAGCCGCCAAGTGTCGTCCCCGGATTCCCTGAATTATTCTCCAAGTCAAGTGGGACTTCTAATGTCCCCATAAATTACCCTGCTACCCCATTTGGTTACCCAGCCACCTCCGCCTTCTCTGCAGGATCACCTTCTGAGCCTCATCCCCGAATGTCGGCCACTGATGCAAGCATGAACATCTTTACTGCATCGCCTTGCCCAGCTACGGCACAGCCTGCCACATACAAGCCAAGCTTTGACTCATCCTCTTTTACATTCCAAGCACCATCGTTCTCAATGGAACCAACTAGGTTCGCTACCAGTACTAATCCTCTACCGCCTCAGTGCGAGCTCGCACCAGCACAGGATCAGGACCCCAGAGTTGTAGAACAAAATGAGATTGCCAAGAGAATGAGAAGCCTTGAACAAAGTCTGAAGAATATGCAAGGATTGAGCGGACAAAAGAGTGTCTCTTACGCCGACCTGTGCATGTTCCCTCACGTGCACCTGCCAACGGGTTTCAAGACCCCCAAATTCGAGAAATACGATGGGCATGGTGACCCCATTGCACATCTTAAGAAATACTGCAACCAATTACGGGGAGCCGGCGGAAAAGAAGAACTGCTAATGGCATATTTTGGGGAAAGCCTAGTAGGGATAGCTTCGGAATGGTATATGGATCAGGAAATGTCCCGATGGCATATATGGGATGATCTCGCCAGAGATTTTGTAAAACAATTCCAGTATAACATCGACATTGCGCCAGACCGAAACTCTTTGTCGAATTTGAAGAAGAAGCCTTCGTAAAGCTTTAGAGAGTATGCTATTAAGTGGCGTGAATAGGTGTCGAGAGTAAAGCCTCCCATGGATGAAGTGGAAATGATCACTACCTTTCTCCAGGCTTAAGAGTCTGACTATTTCCAAAACATGATGTCGGCCATGGGTAAGCCATTCGCGGAAGCGATCAAGATTGGAGAGATGGTGGAAAATGGTTTGAAAACGGGTAGGATTCTGAGTCAAGCAGCCATAAGGGCAACTTCCCAGGCTGTCCAAAGCGGGTCTGGAGGAACGACAAGGGGGAAGAAGAAAGAAGAAATGACTATGGCAGCCTCTGAAGCAAGGGAGTATCGTCATCCCAGGCCCCATTTTCCGGAGAGAGCCCCACGCCACTACTACCCCCACTCAAATTTGGCATATGCTCATCAACCTTATATGGTCATGAATGCCCAACCTTATAACCATCCACCACAACAAACCAACCGAGGCCCAGCTCCACCTCCCAGAAATCAGCCTCCTTACCGCAACCACTATAACCCACAACCCCCGCAGAATAACTACCGCCCCCAGGAGCCACCTCGACGGCGGACTTTCACACCCATCGGTGAACAATACTCTACTTTGTTCCCTAAGCTAGTCTAGTTGGGTTTCTTGCAACCAATTCCCCAAACAAGGCAAAACCCAACATCGCCTTCTTACAAAGCCGGAGTCAGATGCGCCTATCATTCAGGGGCCGAGGGACATGATACAAACGACTGCTGGTCATTGAAAAGAGTGGTCGAAAATTTGATCGAGCAAGGGAAAATAGTGCTAAGGGACGAGGAAGTCCCGAACGTAACTAACAATCCATTATCTGCTCACAATAATGGGCCGCTGATCGGAATGATTTGTGAAGACAAAGAGTTCGATCTTGCTTTGAAAGATATAATCGCCATTGTCGACACGGGGAAGAGGCCCGAAATGGACCAGAAACCAGAAATGGGGGAAGTGGCCAAGGCAATAAAGAACAAACCTGAAAAGAAGGTAGAGAAGAAAGTGGTACCTGTAAAAAATGAAGTTCTTTACATACCACGAGGTCGAACTGAGAAGGCGCAGAACTTCGGGATCAAAAAGACAAAACCTATGTACGTGCCAAAAGGGGCCTATGTGGTCCGGGGGATGATTCAACCACCTCGGCTGAATGAGCCAGTGGTTATCGGACGCGTGCCACAAAAGCCAATGACCAACCCGTCCACAGTGCCATGGAATTATCAAAAGACTTTGGTAATGTACAAAGGTAAAGAAGTCATGGGAGAACTTCCAGAAAATACTTTCATTGGAGGGTACTCAAATACCTAAGAACTGAACAACGCCACACAAAGGCGCTTCCCTCTAAAGAAGCCCGTGAGTGTTGAAGAAGCGGAAGTGTTCTTCCAACAAATGAAGATGCCGGATAACGAAGTGATAGATCAGCTGCGCAAGCACCCTGAGCAAGTATCCATGCTGTCATTATTAATGAGGTCAACCGAGCATCAAAAGATCCTGCTGAAAACCCTGAATGAAGCATATGTACCGGTCGAAACCTCGGCGGAGCAACTAGAGCGGATGACAGAAAGATTCTTCGCCGTCAACCAAATCTCTTTCAGCAAGAATGATTTACCCCCGGAAGGAGCAGCACACAACAAGGCCTTGCACTTAACAGTTAAATGCGAGGACTACTACGTCAAGCGGGTAATGCTGGATGGGGGATCAGGCGTTGACATTTGCCCGCTCTCCACGCTGCAAAGAATGGAAATTGAGACCGGAAGAATCCGACCCAACAACGTCTGCGTAAGAGCTTTCGACGGCATCAAGAGAGATACTATGGGAGAAATAGACCTGTTGTTGGTCATAGGACCAGTCGAATTTCGAGTAACCTTCCAAGTGATCGACATGGACACATCCTACAATTTCCTCCTTGGCAGACCTTGGATTCATGCGGCAGGAGCCGTTCCTTCCACTCTTCACCAGATGGTGAAGTTCGAGTACGAAGACCAAGAGATCGTGGTCCATAGGGAAGACGAACATGCCATTTATCGGGACCCATCCATCCCGTATCTTGAACCAAGAGAAGGGAGCGAACATACGGTCTATCAAGCTTTCGAGGTGGTACTGGCAGAGCAGCACGAAGAGGGAGTACCTTGCCCCCAGCCTTTCTTGTCTAACGCTTCGGTCATGGTGGCCAAAGAGATGATCCGGCACGGATTTAGGCCAGGGAAGGGACTTGGACGAACCCTTCAGGGAATAACAGAACCCATTACTTTACCAGTCATCAAGAAACCTTTTGGACTAGGTTTCAAACCTACTCCAGCAGACGAAAAATGGGCAAAGAAAAGGAGAAATGAGGGCTGGAAGTTGCCTCAACCACTGCCGGATTTATATGCGACTTTCGTCAGGCCAAGGTACGCTGAAGAAGAAGATGATGAGGTCTTCACAGCTGAGGAAATCGAGGAAATATGTGGGGCGATGAGAGAAATGCTCTACGAGGTCCACATGGTTCAACCAGGTGAAGGCACAAGCACTGCTGAGATGTTGTACATGGGACCGAACGCCCAACTTCAAAACTGGGAGGCCACGCCATTCCCGACTAGACGGAAGTCCGGGTAGACCTGCCCTGCCACCTTTCCTGTATCACAAGTTATCTCTGGGACATAACTTGAACGTTTTCTTCTTTTCAATTGTTGTTTTGAATTCCTAGTTGTAAACATTGTTGTCTTCCAACTTTCCTAAGAAAATATACAAAAATACAAAAAAAATCATCATTGTTTTCCTATTCTTTCTTTTGTTCTGATTTTTATTACTTTTCCTCTTATCTTCCTTTTCAGTCCTAATAATGCGGCTTTAAATATGACATGCTTGCGGACTTCACGCCCAGATCACAATGAGTTATTTAACTGCGAATTAATGAACCCAGAACCAGAATATGATGCGGAAGAGGCTTTTAGGGAGATAAACCGAGAGTTGGAATATTTCGAGAATAAACCTAAGCCAAATCTGAATGACACTGAACCGGTAAATTTAGGAACCCCGGAAGAAATCCGGGAGACCAAGATAAGCATTCACACGGACAAGAAAACACGAGAGGCGATAATTCAACTTCTTTTTGAATTCAAAGATGTGTTTGCTTGGTCATATGATGACATGCCGGGACTAGGTGTTGATCTGGTGGTTCATAAATTGCCGATTCATCCTGACTGTCCTCCAGTCCAACAAAAGCAACGAAAGTTCAAAACTGAGGTCAGTGACAAGATCAAAGAGGAGATCACCAAACAACTGAAAACGGGAGTGATTCGGGTAGTCCAATATACAACATGGTTGGCGAATGTGGTTCCAGTACCGAAAAAGGACAGGAAAACTCGGGTATGTGTAGATTACCGAGATCTGAACGGAGCAAGTCCTAAAGATAATTTCCCGCTGCCTAACATCCACATCCTCGTTGATAATTGCGCCAAACAAGAGATACAGTCTTTCGTAGATTGTTACGCTGGATATCATCAGGTGCTGATGGATGAAGAGGACGCCGAGAAAACTGCTTTCACCACGCCTTGGGGCACCTACTGTTATCGGGTCATGCCATTTGGTCTGAAGAATGCTGGGGCTACTTACATGAGGGCCATGACTGCCATTTTCCATGACATGATGCATCAGGAAATAGAGGTGTACGTGGACGATGTGATAGTCAAGTCCAGGACGCAGGATAATCACATCCAAGATTTGAGGAAGTTCTTCGAGAGGCTAAGGAAGTATGACTTGAAGCTGAACCCAGCCAAATGTGCTTTCGGAGTTCCGTCGAGCAAACTTCTTGGCTTCATTGTAAGCAGGAGAGGTATCGAGCTAGATCCAACTAAGATAAAATCCATCAGAGATCTGCCTCCTCCAAGAACAAAGAAAGACGTGATGAGTCTTTTGGGCAGGTTGAACAAAGAAAGCCATTAGTCGGTTTATTGCCCAGCTGACAAGCACGTGTGAGCCCATATTTAAGCTCTTAAGGAAAGATGCGGCGATTAAGTGGACAACTGAGTGTCAAGAAGCCTTTGATAAAGTCAAAGAATACCTTTCGAATCCCCCGGTCTTGGTCCCTCCAGAACCGGGAAGGCCACTTTTCTTGTATCTGACAGTTTTAGAGAACTCTTTCGGCTGCGTCCTCGGGCAACACGACGTAACCGGAAAGAAGGAACAAGCAATCTACTACTTGAGCAAGAAATTCACCGGCTACGAGGCCAAATACACTCTGCTGGAAAGGACATGCTGCGCTCTCACATGGGTTGAACAAAAGCTGAGACATTATCTCCAAACCCACACTACATTCCTCATAAGCAGGTTGGATCCTTTGAAGTATATATTTCAGAAACCAATGCCTACTGGGAGACTGGCTAAATGGCAAATCTTGCTTACGGAATTCGACATAGTTTATGTCACTCGCACGACAATGAAAGCCCAGGCGTTAGCAGATCATTTGGCCGAAAATCCGGTCGATGAGGAATACCAGCCATTGGATACCTACTTCCCAGATGAAGAAGTAAACACCGTAGAAGTGATCTCGGAGGAAGCTTATGTTTGGAAGATGTTCTTTGACGGAGCCGTGAACGCCAAGGGTGTAGGGATTGGGGCAATTTTGATCTCGCCTTCCGGTCAGCATTATCCCGCCACAGCTAGACTGCGTTTCTTTTGCACAAACAATACAGCTGAGTATGAAGCCTGCATTATGGGCATGCATATGGCAATCGATCAGGATGTCGAAGACTTACTGATTATGGGAGACTCTGACCTGATCATCCGGCAGGCTCAAGGCGAGTGGGAAACTCGGGATGTCAAACTTATCCCATACCGACAACATGTGGAGGACCTCAGCAAGCGCTTTACCTCAATAGAGTTCAGGTATATTCCGAGGTGTCACAATGAACTGGCAGATGCACTTGCTACTCTGGCTTCTATGCTACCCTACCCGGGCAACGCCCACATCGATCCTTTGGAAATCCAAATCAAGGAAAGACACGGTTACTGCAGTGTAATCGAGGCGGGATCAAATACGCAGCCTTGGTACCATGACATCAAGAGGTTCCTGAAGACGCAAGAATACCCAGAGCATGCTACTGGAGATCAGAAGAGGACCATTAGGCGACATGCAAGTGGTTTCTTTCTAAGCGGTGAATTGTTATATAAGAGGACCCCGGACCTCAATCTCTTACGATGCGTCGATATCGAGGAGGCAAGAAAGATCATGCACGAAGTACACGCAGGTGTATGCGGACCTCACATGAACGGGTATGTCTTGGCGAAGAAAATCCTTCGAGCAGGTTATTACTGGATGACCATGGAAAAGGATTGCTTTAGTTTCGTTCGGAAGTGTCATCAGTGTCAGGTGCACGGTGATTTGATTCATGCACCTCCCACGGAACTGCACCCCATGTCCGCACCATGGCCATTTGTCGCCTGGGGCATGGATGTCATTGGACCAATTGAATCAAAGGCCTCGAACGGACACAGGTTTATACTAGTTGCCATAGACTACTTTACGAAATGGGTAGAGGCTGTCACTCTCAAGTCGGTCACCAAGAAAGCTGTGGTGGATTTTGTACACTCAAATCTTATCTGTCGCTTCGGTATTCCTGCGACTATCATTACAGATAACGCAGCAAACTTGAACAGTCACTTGATGGGAGATGTGTGCGAGCAATTCAAGATAACACACAGGAATTCCACTCCTTATCGGCCAAAAGCCAATGGTGCCGTGGAAGCGGCAAACAAAAACATCAAGAAGATTTTGAGGAAAACGATCCAAAGTTCTCGACAGTGGCATGAGCAGTTACCTTTTGCATTATTGGGGTACCGCACTACGGTACGCACGTCAGTAGGAGCAACTCCTTATCTTTTGGTTTACGGGACCGAGGCCGTAATACCGGCAGAGGTAGAGATTCCTTCACTTTGAATCATTGTCGAAGCAGAAATCGAGGACAGCGAGTGGGATAAGACTCGGTTAGAGCAATTGATGTTGATTGATGAAAAGCGGATGGCTGCAGTTTGTCACGGACAGTTATACCAACGAAGGATGGCCCGTGCTTACAACAAGAAAGTCCGACGCCGGAATTTCGAAGTAGGTCAGCTGGTGCTAAGGCGTATTCTGTCGCATCATGAAGTAGCAAAAGGAAAGTTCGCCCCAAATTGGAAAGGCCCATACATCGTAAGGAAGATATTGCCGAGAGGGGCATTGTATTTAGGTGATATCGAAGGAAATGACCCCGACATAGCAGTAAATGCAGATGCAGTCAAGAGGTACTACGTCTAAATCATACTCCAATGGTCCTGACACGTTGAAAATGGTGAAGGTGTTTTATTCCCCACTACTCCCCAAAAACTACCCAATTCTCTCTACCAACTTTTGAGCCACTTACAAAACAAAAAAACAAAAAAAAAAAAAAAAAAAAAAAAAACAAAACATTGATTGAGGCCTGAACTACGTTTGACTTGATTCCGAAAGGATACGTAGGCAGCCTCTCCCTGAGGTTCAGTCACACCAACAATAAAATCCCATCCACCCTGAAATTGAAACCGGGGCACGTCGGGCACTTGAGAAGTTAGTATCCACTACCTCTCTTTACCAAGAACGAGCCTCCAAATCAATTACCAAATATGGTGGGGAACCAGTAAGCGTCACAAATGGAGACCAGCGCACTCTGAATTGAGAGAGATAAAATGAGAGAGTCTCGGCGGTGAAAACCTTCGGGCACCACGAGGCGACGGGAGCAGAGAAACCAAAATGAGAGAGCTTGTTTAGTAAAAAAACTCACAAAGAGTGCTATCAAGCGATGACAGGAAGAGAAATGAGAGAGGTCAGCCAGCGAAAACCCGCAAAGGGCGCGGTTGGCCGAAAAAGAATGACGCCACCCCAAGAAAGTTTCGGCAGAGTACCACCGGTTTGGAATCACAGATCTGTTCTGGTTCAGGAGAACGCAAGCTCTTAAAAGGTCAGACGTCCAGTCCAAAGAGCATGTCATGTCATTTAAAGCCAGCGTTATCTTCCTCAGATAAGTCTTTCTCGTCCCGAAAAGGGTATTCCTTTTCTGATTTGTTTTCCCCTTTCTTTGTTTCTTTTCGAATCCCTTTTGCATTTTAACCCCGAGTTCAGGACACACCGGAAAGGACAGGTGGCATGGTTTGTTTGCACGGAATCCCGTCTCATGAAGGAAAGCGCCTCATCTCGTTGGTGTGATTGCCCAAGCATGATGAATCATGACGTTTGATGATGTTTCAGAGTAAAGAAGAAAGAGAGAAATCCTGAAATCTTCCCCAGCAAGTTCGCCTTCGGACAAATCCCCACAGAGTCTCCCCTGTGCAAATCCCCACAGAGTCTCTATTGTACAATCTCCCCACAGAGTCTCCCCAATATAAAAAAAATAATAATAATAATAACAAAAAAAATGGAATCTCCCCGGCACATCCCAGCGAGTCCTTTTGTAAAAATTCCCCAGCAAGCTTACCCCAACAAATCCTAGAAATCCCGCTTTGAAATAAATCCCCAGCATGCCCCATTGTACAAAAATCCACACAAAGAATCCACTTTGTAAATATTCCCCACAGAGCTTCCTTTTTGTACAAATTCCCACGAAATACCTCCAATAAAATCCCCGTTGAGAACTTCCAAGCAAAACGGGACACAAAAAAAAAGAAAAAAAAAAGCCTTACGAAGCAAGTCATCACAGAATCCGGAAATACAAGCCTGAGCAGTCTAACGGTTTCGCCATTCGAATCAAATCAATGGCGGGACTTCGCAACAGAAATAGAGACGCAACAAAGCAATTGGGAACGATCAAGGTCACCGAACCGACCATCATTTCCGAACTAACAATTGTTCTTTGTCTGAGAAGTTGAAACAGGTATTAATCCAAGACAAATGTGCAAGAAGCAGGTGTCGCCCAAAGAAGAAGGTACACGGGTACAAGAAACATTTTGGCAATAAGGAATTCACTCAAAAGGTAAGTTCCCGCAAAACTCCCTTTTATCTTCTATTAAAACAAGAAAACTCAAAAAATAGATCGTGTAGCATTCTCGAGCCTTTATCCCCAGCCAATCAGCATTAGGGTTTTAAACCCTAAACTGAATTTCCCTTTTTAGTCAGCATTAGGGTTTTAAACCCTAAACTGAACTTTTTCCTTTCAGCCAGCATTAGAGTTTTAAACTCTAAACTGAGCTTTTTTCATGCAATCAGCATTAGGGTTTTAAAACCCTAAACTGAATTTTCCTTTTAGTCAGCATTAGGGTTTTAAACCCTAAACTGAACTTTTTCCTTTCAGCCAGCATTAGGGTTTTTAAACTCTAAACTGAGCTTTTTCATGCAATCAGCATTAGGGTTTTTAAACCCTAAACTGAATTTTCCTTTTAATCAGTATTAGGGTTTTAAACCCTAAACTGAACTTTTTCCTTCCAGCCAGCATTAGAGTTTTAAACTCTAAACTGAGCTTTTTCATGCAATCAGCATTAGGGTTTTAAACCCTAAACTGAATTTTCCTTTCAGCCAGCATTAGGGTTTTAAACTCTAAACTGAGCTTTTTTCATGCATCAGCATTAGGGTTTTAAACCCTAAACTGAATTTTCCTTTTAGTCAGCATTAGGGTTTTAAACCCTAAACTGAACTCTTTCCTTCCAGCCAGCATTGGAGTTTTAAACTCTAAACTGAGCTTTTTCATGCAATCAGCATTAGGGTTTTAAACCCTAAACTGAATTTTCCTTTTAGTCAGCATTAGGGTTTTAAACCCTAAACTTAACTTTTTCCTTTCAGCCAGCATTAGGGTTTTAAACCCTAAACTGAGCTTTTCCATGCAATCAGCATTAGGGTTTTAAACCCTAAACTGAATTTTCCATTCAGCCAGCATTGGAGTTTTAAACTCTAAACTGAGCTTTTTCATGCAATCAGCATTAGGGTTTTAAACCCTAAACTGAATTTTCCTTTTAATCAGCATTAGGGTTTTAAACCCTAAACTGAACTTTTTCCTGTCAGCCAGCATTAGAGTTTTAAACTCTAAACTGAGCTTTTTCATGCAATCAGCATTAGGGTTTTAAACCCTAAACTGAACTTTTTCCTGTCAGCCAGCATTAGAGTTTTAAACTCTAAACTGAGCTTTTTCATGCAATCAGCATTAGGGTTTTAAAACCCTAAATTGAATTTTCCTTTCAGCCAGCATTGGAGTTTTAAACTCTAAACTGAGCTTTTGCATGCAATCGGCATTAGGGTTTTAAACCCTAAACTGAATTTTCCTTTCAGCCAGCATTGGAGTTTTAAACTCTAAACTGAGCTTTTTCATGCAATCAGCATTAGGGTTTTAAACCCTAAACTGAATTTTCCTTTCAGCCAGCATTAGGGTTTTAAACCCTAAACATAATCTTTCTTTAGTCAGCATTAGGGTTTTACACCCTAAACTGAATTCTTCCTTTGTTCGGCATTGGGGTTTTAAACCCTAAACTAAACCTTTCCCCAGCTAGTCGGTATTAGGGCTCCAACCCCGAACTGAGCATGCATATCCTCTTTCATTAATTTTATGAACTTCCTGGTGAATAATTAACGAAATTTTCCTAGTGAAACTGGGGCAGAAAATTTTGTTCGTTTGTTTTCTCCCGCAGGTCTTGACCTCGAGCCACATGGATCGAAATGACCCACGAGATGAATCCCAATTCGGAATCAAAGAAAAAAAAAAGACATCCCGAGATATCAGAGTGAATGGAAAGCAGATCGACTCCAACATT
Source organism: Nicotiana tabacum (assembly GCF_000715075.1). Lineage (NCBI taxonomy): Eukaryota > Viridiplantae > Streptophyta > Magnoliopsida > Solanales > Solanaceae > Nicotiana > Nicotiana tabacum. Next base: position 155,310,953 of record NC_134090.1, on the reverse strand, counting down.
TGACTAAGGTCCTAAACCCTGCCAATTGCGTCTCACTCAGTATCCCAGAGGTTAAACAAGTCGCCGCAACTCGCAAGCATCAAGATTCAGATCGGAGTCTACAAACAGAATCAGCTAAGACCCAAGATCAAGTCGTAAAAGAATCATAGATAGGAATCTTGTAACTAGCAGTTGACATACATATAAGTAGTTAGTTCAGTTTCTAATTTTCGTTTGGTTGTAATAAGGCGGTCAGTGACGTAGCAGTGACAACAGCAACAGCAGTAGCAGCAAGCATTGCAATCCCATGGTAGTCCCAGCTACCAAAACTTCTCGAACTACATTGACCTGATTCCTGTTTAGCCCAGGATATGTAGGAAATCTTTGAAGAAAGATTCGGTCAGATCTTTCAAAAAAAAAACATGCTTCATACGGAGTGGTCTATAGGCAAAAATTGCTCATACACGCTCACTTTATCTTTGCACGAAAACCCTTCGTGTTTCCGAACAAAGAGGGGCAGCTGTGAGCACGTGATTTTTGTTTCGCACGACAATCGCTCCAAAAAGAAATAAAAAATAATAATTGGCCCTGCTGTACAAATTTTGGATTTCTGTGCGGCACCTTGTTGATTTATTTGTGACTTCGGCCCATTTTTATTTATTTACTTTATTAAAACAAAATTCAAAAAAATATATGTGTCCTGCATAATTCGAACTGTAATCCGGTCGTTAAATAGAAAATCATGAATAGGCATCTTCGTCCATGATTTTTTTTTTTTAACTTTACCTGTTTTGAAATATTTTAGTGTGCAAATAATTGTATTGAGTGTGTATTTAATTTTAATTTGATTTTTGGCTTAGTTTTGTTTTAAAATAAAAAGGAAATAAATAAAAAAAATATATAAAGAAAGGACCCCTTCCCTTCCGGACTTGGGCCAATTTTAACAAAATTGGCCCAAACAAACAGCCCAAGACCCAGGCCTGCCCGGTCCAGACCACCTGATACCCAGGGTGTCCAAACGACGTCGTTTGAGTCGTGCCTGATCTGGGCCGTTGATCTCAGAGTGATCAACGGCCAAGATCAATTCCCCATAACCCATCAACAAACCCGACCCGTCTCACCCGGACCGAACCCAAACCCTCAAAACGACACCGTTCCATTTAAGCCTTCAGATCCAGACCGTAGATCTAGATTGATCTAACGGTCGAGGTTCACCCACCCACTAACTATATAAACCCTTTACCATACCCTGCCCCCCTAGCCAACACCCCTGCCTTCGTCTTCACCAAACCCATCCCCTTCAAACCCTAGCCGCCCCTGCACACCTTCACCAGAAACCCGGCGGCCTGAACGCCGGTGACCTCCACCTGAACACCTTAGAACACCCATGCCATCCTGAACCTAAATCTACCAACCACACACTTCGAATCCTATCCCACCTTCTCGAATCTTCATTTGAAGATTCGAGTCGGAACCTAATCTACACCGATCTGCCGTAAACTCATACCAGACACTCCCCAGACCCCCCTCGTGACCAAACCATACTTGGTTTGGTCCGAATATAACCAGGGAAGCACGAATATTAGATCTGAGTTTTGAAACCACAAGGTCCCTCGTCACTGGTTCAAACCAGTTCAAACCGAAGAGGTTAAGGTCTGATGGACTTTAATCAAAGTGTTTCTCATTTGAGAAACACTTCGATTAAAGTCCGTTCAGCCTTAAGAAAGGTTGTCCGAGTCCGAGTTGAGGTTTTGATTTTTCAAGGTTTAAGGTGAGTTCTTTCTTTTCTTTATTTGTTTTGGCCCATTTGATTGTGTTAAAGTCTGTTCATGCTTTGATTTTGTGTCTTTGAATTTTGTCAACTGTGCCCCGTCCACTTTGCCTGAACTTCTGTTTGTTTGAATGAGTCTTTCTATTTGCCCTGATAATGTGTATGTAAGTGGTGTGCAATTAGCTGATTCTCAACATTGAACTGATCAATTGGCTTCTCGAGTACCACTTTGCTCAGTCAGTATAATTCGAATTATGGGTCGATACTATTAAATGTCGGATTTTTGGTTACGATTGTGTATGTTAATGCTAATATAGTCGAGTCGACATGTGTCGTCAATTAATTTCAGTTGTCCGAACAATAACAAATCGATTTACTTCTGCTAAGCATTTGTTGAGTCAATTAAGAACCAGTTTTTGTTTACTTATAGTTGTTTGAATTGATCAGTAATGTAAAAAGGATTGTTTGGTTTAAATTCTGAATTGGAAGGCATGTGCACTCGTGCACAGCATGTGCATTGGTGCACCTCATGTGCTTTGTGCACAGCCTGTGGCCTGCATAAAGGTCTTTGTTAAGTTTTAAACAATTTGACAGCATATGCTGTCAGATACATTCTACTGCCCATGCTTGGCTTTAGTTTAAAGGAGTATTTAAACCTTTTAAAAGTGAAATCTGTCAGGGAATGTTGATGGGGTTTAATACTTAATTAGCTAAAGTTGGAATTGAAAATGGAAGGCACATGGGAGGGGTACTGGGATTTCTGAAAACAGGCTGTTAAAAGAGATAGTTCTGAGGCTTATAAGGAGGGGAGATACAGAATTAGAGGGGAGGAAAACAAATATTGGAAAAGGAAGGAAACAAAATACAGGAAGAAGGGGAAACACACTGTGAGGAGTTTTGAAAGAGAGAGTCGATAGTGATACACAGAAAAGCATACAGAAACATTGAGAGACACCTAAGAAAAAGAGATCAGAATTAGAGGGAAAAGGGAAATAGACAGACTGTGAGGAATTTTTTGAAAGAGAGAGTGGAAATACATACAGATATATACACACAGACAGGAATAGATAGAAGGAGGATAACACAGGAAAAAGGAACTGCATCTTTTCCTCTTTGTCTTGATTCTCATCTGGCCGGATTTCCCTGTTCCATATCATTTCTCCTAAGTTATGTTTGAGGTTTTTAGTTGTGTGTAGCATCAGTGCATCCCCAGATCTGTTTTGCCTAAATTTTGATTCACGTTACTGGGAACTTGCCACACTCTGTCATCTTTCATTGATTCCAACTGCATCTTGCACTGGGATTCTGCTTTCTATCTGGTTACTTGCTGTTGCTGCTGCTATTTGGTTTCCTGCTGGCCGCTGACTTTTCTGCTTCACTTCTTCTTTGCATTTCAGTATTCAGTGTTTTTCCAGGTACACATTTCAAATCCCACTTTGGTGTTAACTGTAACAGTCCAAAAGCATGAAATGAAAGGAGTTCTTGAAGAAGATTCAGATGTCTGTTTTGTACTGCTTGTGATACACTGATCTCTGTTGTATAAATCGATTAGTGTAATTCAGTAGTGAAAGATTAGTTAGACAATACTTAATCAAGTTTAGTTTTTGCATCTTAGTTTCTAGTTGTTTGCTAAGTATAAGATGTAATAGTATAATATTTAGAAGGTGTGGATAATTGGCATAGAACTTTTGACTGGTTTCCCATCAAATAATGACATGTATAAGATAGAATATTTCCACCTACACAATAATGTTCTGTGTTATTTTCCTTTCCTTTTATCAAGACCGTTAGGCAACATATAGGTACATGTTCGAATCCCCATTAGTAACAATGCCTAGCATTCAATTTCCTTAACCTAGCTTAAATAAATCTAGTTAAGCTCGATTCGAGGAAATGTTCGAATTAAGTATTGCATTCCATCCACCTCCATATAGCTTCTTTGTTCAACCAAAATATTTCGTAAGGTATGGCGTCTTTTCATTTTTATAAGTGATTAGAAATTTATAGTAATCCGGTTTTTATATTTCAATTAGCATACATCTTTCCTTCTTCTATTTCTGGAAAACGAAAACAATAAGAAATGTAGTCAGTGTAGGTTTTATTTTTTTTTAATGAGACGAGCCTCGCCAAAATAAAAAGAAATGCAAATTGCGGGGCCCTCAATAATTGATCATGATAAATACTTAGAATTTGGGACGGACTGTTTAGTGAATTCCACTGCCCTCCCTAAAGAGAATAACGCGTTAGATTCTTTAGGCGCGACTGTAAGTAAATTATGTTCTTAAAATCGGGTGTACATTGATGTGACCCAAATCCAAGTCTCAACGGAGTCAAAATGTATTAACAACTACGGGTGCATTGATTGTGACGTGGTTCGAGATGCATTTTGACGACGTTGCAATTCTACAAAAATAAATGATAATAATAAAAGCGTTTTAGACTTAATAAAAGCACATAAGTCACAACATGTATTTAAATCAGATATTTAGTCATTATAACAATTTAAGCGACCGTGCTAGAACCACGGGATTCGAGGGTTCCTAACACCTTCCCTCGGGTCAACAGAGTTCCTTACTTAGAATTTCTGGTTCGCAGACTTCATTTGGAAAAGTCTAAAATTTCCTCGATTTGGGATTCAAGATAAACCGGTGACTTGGGACACCAAAAGCCAAACCTTTCCCAAGTGGCGACTCTGAATTAAATAAATAATCCCATTTCGAATATTGTCACCTAAATTGGAAAAGCTCCACTCGCGCATCCTACCCCTCGGGCGGGTGCGCAAAAAGTAGGTGTGACAATAGTCACTCTATTAGTAAACACTTTGTTCTTCTGAGCAGACTGAACCCTAGCTTGGCAATTTTCTTTAAAATGCCCATTGTTGCCATAGTGGGTACATAGCAAGTTATCAGGTACGGTGACATACTTGTTGTGCGGGTTGTAGGGAGTTTTCTCCATTTGGAACCCGATGCCCTACTTGTTCCCATTATTGTTGAGATACATGGCAGTGACATCATCTGAGGACCACGTCCACTTCAGAGACTGGTTTTTACAACAATTAACTCTTTTTCAAGCATGGAGGAATTACTTCTCTTTCTCTCTCTCTCTCTCTCTCTCTCTCTCTCTCTCTTTCTAAAACGTTCACCTCTCCATCTCCTTAACGTTCACCTGCTAACGGTGCTCATCTCCAGTGCCGCTCAATTGCCGGCAAGTTTTAGGTAAGTCCCGCCCCCATCCTTTCTCGTCCCCTTTCATTTTTTTGGCGTCCCGCACTACACCCAACACTACCGCTGCCATCTCTTCTACTACCACAATCTCTTCTTACAAAGTTTGAATTTCTCTTCATCGGGTTAGACTTTAACTTGTTTGTGATTATTCTCCTCTGTTCTCTCTTGTTTTCACTCAGCATTTTCTCTGTCTAGCGAAATTTGAAAAGTAATTGTATTTATCAGTATCTTGAATAATATGTCCAAATTCTAAAAGATCTCTTAAAAATACGATCTTTTTAGCTGTTTTTTACAGATTTGTTTATATATAAAAGTTAGAATCTGCATGAATCTTTGAGTAACTTGATCTTAAAGCTCAGATTTTAATGTTTAAATATTTTATAGGCAAAGAAGTAAGAATATAATATTTTCATATTTAGATCAAGATTGATAGAGACTTGCCTTTGATCTAAAATACGCCTCGGTTGTCTCTTTCTTCCGAAATCACTTGTATTTACTCAACATCTGCCCAGCTCTTGCACAGTCCTCTACCATCACCGGCGAAGTTTAGCAGCATCCCGTGTTTTAGGGTTTTCGGTTTTTCTTTGCTTTGTTTGCTTCAACTGATCTCCTCTTCTTCTTTTTTCCATTCTCGGTCTTTCTTCCATACATCTTGATGGGCTTTCAATAACTGAGCCTTATGCTTTTTATATTTTGATGATCTAACAAACTTGTTATTAAGAACCTGATAGAGAATCTTGTCCCACGGGATACACAGTTCATGTAAACTGTTTAGAGGCTACCTTAGGCAGGATCACATGGAGGAACATAACAGAGACTTGATGACATGGTCCCTTGGGGTTCTCCGACAAAAGCACAAGTCAGTGAATGTACTCATTCAACAGAAAGAGAAACATAATAGGGACCTGCTTCCTTAGGTTCTCTGACAGAAGTACAGGTCAAAGTGCACAGCCGGAACGTAGCAGAAGAAAGTGTCAATCAAGCAATTGTTCAGAAGAGGAACATAACTAGGACCTGGTCCATCATTATTTCCTAACAGAAGTACCAGGACCTAGTTTATTGGTATGTCCTGACAGAAGCACAAAGTCCAGCTGGAATGCACCTGCCTAGAAGTGGCTGTGCAAACCGTGCAGTAGTCACTTCTCACTGAGAAGAAGTACACCAAGAGTTGACATCACTACCTATAGTGATATCTTTTGTGATAAAACAACCTGATGCAAGATATGTTTTGCTTTGTGCATTCAGTGATATTCTCTCAAGCAAAGAGAAGTATTGATCTGCATTGAAGTCACTGGTGCGTCAAGAACAAGAAGACAACTCCACTAAAGATCAGTTCCCAGTAAAGTTTATTGTTTGTCTATAGTTGAGTTGTAATCTTGTTAATTGCTTTACATTGTAATTCCTAGTTTGCTTTCTTAGAAGCACTGTTCTAGAAACAAACAAAATTCGTAAACCTTAGAGTTTATGTTGAGAGCATCACAAGTTAGAAAAAGCCTTTGTAACTAGGATAGTCACAAAGTGGCTTGTGGTAAGAGTACCACAAGTTAGTTGAGTAAATCCTTTGCAATAGGAAGTATTGTAAAGTGGCTTGTAATAGGTAGATTACAAGTTAGTGAAGTTAAAAGCCTACAGGTGTAGGTCGTGGTTTTTTTATCCCCTTGTGTGAGATTTTTCCACGTAAAAATCCTCTTGCCTTCTTTACATTCAGTCTTTACTGCATTCTACGTATTAGTCTCATAGAGGACCAGGTACTCTAGAGGTCGGTGGACTCATACAGGCTATCACATATGTTCTTTTTCAAGTTTTTTCTAAAGATTGTTCTTTTTCAAATTTTTCTAAGATCTGTTCTTTTGGAACTAATTTTACTCCGTTGATTCAATTTTTGTTTTTAGATCTGATATTAGATTCCAAATTTTTGTTGACTGGTAACCTTAGATTTAATATTTTACAATTTATACTTACTTTTCCCTCAATGTTTTGTAAAGGTTTCGATTTACATCTGTTTAGCCTTTATATTTACTTCTAAGATTTAACTTTTATTTATTAATTTTGTTGTACCACGGTAGAACTTGGTAAATTTTTTGTAGTTCTCTGCTTTTCCCCTACATTTCCCCTACTACTGTCAGGGCGACACCAGTGGTAGCGGTGATAGCCCTTTTGGTTTTGGGTCGTGGTATTTTCTGTGTTTTCAGGGAACTTCTCGAAGTTGTTAAAGACAAGTGGGCGCACGAGCACTAGCAAAGGATAGCAACCTAGACGAGCATCAGCAAAGGGCGGTGGGAAGCAGTGCGTGAGCGTACAACTACATCGAGTACAGCAAATCAACACAGGTTTGGTTCTCGGGAGTTGGTACCTCCCGTTCTACTGTTTCCCTTTTGGTGTTAGCTAAATTGATGTTACTTTAGTTCAAAATAGTTCAATCATTAAACTAGTGTACTAGTAGTCACTTGTTTCCTTCTAGTTTGATTCGGTGTTCATTATGCACTAGCGAGTATTCTTTAGATCTGTCATAGGTGTAGTGGATGCAGTCTAGGATGATAGATTAAGGGCAGAGTGTGGGGCAAAGAGTGGGCCCGGGGTCAGGGGGTGGGTCGGGAGGCAGGGGAGGTAGAGGGGGCAAGGGAGCCTATAGGTTGAGAATCGGGTCATGGAACATAGGTTCGCTAACGAGTAAGTCTATAGAGTTGGCGAAGATCCTTCAGAAGAGGAAGATTAATATAGCGTGTGTCCAGGAGACTAGGTGGGTCGGATCGAGGGCGAGAAACGCGGATGGGTATAAGTTGTGGTACTCTGGAGTCGTGAGGGGTAAGAATGGAGTGGGTATCCTGGTAGACAGCCATCTTAGAGAGTCGGTGGTAGAGGTCAGGCGGGTGAATGATAGACTAATGACTATTAAATTATTGGTGGGTGAGTGTACTTTAAATGTCGTTAGCGCGTATGCGCCGCAAGTAAGCTTGGATGAGGAGATTAAAAGGCGCTTTTGGGAGGGGTTGGATGACATCGCTCATAGTATTCCGTCTTCCGAGAGGTTATTCATAGGAAGAGATTTCAATGGTCAAATTGGGTCGTCTGCAGGTGGTTATACTGAGGTGCATGGCGGCTTTATTTTTGGGGAGCGGAACGGAGGGGGCACTTCGTTGTTGGACTTTGCCAAGGCATTCAATTTAGTGATTGCAAACTCAAGTTTTCCGAAGCGGGAGGAGCATTTGGTTACTTACCAAAGTTTGGTGGCGAAGACTTAGATTGACTATCTCCTCCTCAGGAGATGCGACAGTAGGTTGTTCGAGGATTGCAAAGTTATTCTAGGTGAGACCCTTGCAATGCGACATAGGCTTTTGGTGATGGACATTGGTATTATGATAAAGAGGAAGAAGAGGTCAGTATAAGGCCGCCCAAGGATTAGGTGGGTTGCCTTCACTAAGGATAAAGCTCAGGAGTTGGAAGGAAGTTTATCGACAATGGGATCTTGGAGAAGTAGTGGGGACACAACCACTATGTGGTCGACGACAACGGACTGTATAAGGAAGGCGGCGAGAGAGGTGTTAGTGATATCTTCGGGCCGCACCGGTGGCCACAAAGGAGACTAGTGGTGGAACGCAGTTGTCCAAGGTAAAGTGGAATCGAAGAAGGCGGCTTACATGCGGTTAGTAGGGAGCACTGGCGAGGAGGAGAAGAGAGCGAACAGTGAGAGATATAAGGTAGCTAGGAAGGAGGCGAAGGTGGCAGCAACCGAGACTAAGACGACAGCTTTTGCTCGTGTGTATGAGGAACTAGGGAACAAAATCGGGGAGAAGAAGTTATTTCGACTTACTAAGGTGAGAGAGAGGACGGCTCGGGATTTGGACCAAGTGAGGTGCATAAAAGATGAGGCCGACAAAGTTGTCATGGGGGATGACCAGATTAAGAAGAAATGGCAGACCTACTTTCATAAACTGCTAAATGAAGAAGGGGAGCAGGATATTGTAATAGGTGAATTGAGGAATGCCGATAGCCCCATGAATTAAGTTATTGTAGGGACATTGAGGTCGATGAGGTCATGGAGGAAATGCATAAGATGAGGAGGGGCAGAGCTACCGGGCCAGATGAAATTCCGTTTGAACTTTGGAGGTGTGTGGGTAGAGTAGGCTTGGAATGGCTTACTGGGTTTAATGTTATATTCAAGACTAATACGATGCCTGAAAAGTGGAGGTGGAGTACAATGGTTCTATTGTATAAGAACAAAGGCGATATCCAGAGCTGTAACAACTATAGGGGTATTAAATTACTGAGTCATACCATGAAAGTCTGGGAGAGAGTAGTAGAAATGAGAGTGCAAAAGACGGTGTCTATTTCAGACAACCAGTTCGAGTTCCTGCTGAGGCGATCTACCACAGAAGCTATCCACCTTATTAGGAGGATGGTGGAACAATATAGGGATAAGAAGAAGGATCTCCACATGGTGTTTATCGATCTAGAGAAAGCGTATGACAGGGTTCCTAGGGAGGCTTATGGAGCTGCTTAGAGGTTAAGGGGGTCTCGGTCGCCTACATTAGGGTGATTAAAGACATGTATGATGGAGCTAAGACTCGGGTTAGGATAGTAGGAGGCGACTCCGAGCATATTTCGGTTGTTATGGGGTTGCACCAATGGTCTGCGTTCAGCCCTTTCCTATTTGCCCTGGTGATGGATGCCATAACGCATCATATTCAAGGGGAGGTGCCATGGTGCATGCTATTTGCTGATGACATAGTCCTAATTGACGATACACGACGCGGCGTCAACGACAGGCTAGAGGTTTGGAGACATGCCCTTGAGTCTAAAGGTTTCCGGCTGAGCAGGACGAAGACGAAATACCTCGAGTGCAAATTTGGGGCCGAGCCGACAGAAGCGGGAGTGGAAGTGAGACTTGAATCTCAAGTCATCCCTAAGAGGGATAGTTTTAAGTACCTTGGGTCAGTTATTCAAGGGATCGGGGAGATCGGCGAGGATGTCACACACAATATAAGAGTGGGGTGGATGAAGTGGAGGTTAGCGACGGGAGTCTTATGTGACTAGAAAGTGCCATCGTTACTAAGAGGTAAGTTTTATAGAGCAGTGGTTAGGCCTGCCATGTTGTATGGGACCGAGTGTTGGCCGGTTAAGAACTCACACATCCAGAAGATGAAAGCAGCAAGAGATGAGGATGTTGAGGTGGATGTGCGGGCATACAAGGATGGATAAGATTAGGAATGAAGATATTTGAGTGAAGGTGGGCGTGGCCCCCATGGAGGACAAGATTCGGGAAGCAAGACTCAAATGGTTCGAGCACATTCAGACGAAGAGCATTGATGCAACGGTGAGAAGGTGTGAGCGACTGGATATGGTGGGCACGAGGAGAAGTAGAGGGAGACCTAAGAAGTATTGGGGAGAGGTGATCAGGCAGTACATGGCTCGACTTAGGATTATTGAGGACATGGCTCTTGACAGGGAATTGTGGAGGTCGAGCATTAAGGTTGTAGGTTAGGGGGAAGTTATGGATATTTCTACAGCACACTAGAGTGAGACAAGCCAGTTAGGAGTTAGTCTTAGGATGCTACTGATGCAGGGATATATCTGTTGGATATTAGTATACCTTCCATCCTTTTTGTATTCCCTATATTTCTTATATTGTTGTTATTTTGTTATTTTATGCTATGTTATGTATTTTATGTTATTTTATTATGAGTCTATTAATAGTACTAATATACCGTCTCTTGTTGCTTTCTTGAGCCGAGGGTCTCCTAGAAACAGCCTCTATTCCCCTCGGGGTAGGGGTAACGTCTGCGTACATATTACCCTCCCCAGACCCCACTTGTGGGATTATACTGGGTTGTTGTTGTTGTTGTAACTCTTTTTCAAGCATGATGTGCGCCTCACTAGCTACTTCCTTCCCTTTCCCAAGACTTACATTACTATGTTCTCTATTGAGTCCATCAATGGTTTCCTTTAGATCAGTGCATATTACTAACAGATCATCATTTTCCTCTTCAGTAGATGAAACTTTTTCTTCTAAGGTGTGTTTCTCATTGTTAAGGCCTTCTATTGTTTCTTTTAGATCAACAACTTCTACCATCAGATCGTCTCTCTCATTTTCCATACTAGTTATTCTTTCATTCAAGGCTTCCTTTTATTGTTCAAGATTAGCTATGGTCTTATTTAAGTCCACTACACAAACCACTAGATCATCTCTGGATTGTTCGACCTCTCCTAGTTCTATGGTCAGGATTTCCTTATCATTTTCAAGGCTATAATAGGCATCAATTAGGACATTAGATAAAGACCTTAGCTTCTTAGAAGAATAGGATTTCAGATTTCTCTAAACATCTCTGAAGTTTACCTCATCGTCTTTATCTTCTTCATCATCATCATCTGACTGAGCCATCAGCACGAACAATGAATCATATTTCGTTGCTTCATCTTCCACTACCATCATGGATCTATTTTCTGCATCTGATTCCCTTTCAGATTCACTCGAGGAGTTTCCCCAAGCAGTAAGATCCTGATTAACGATATTGTCTGCAGCACTTTTTTGATTGAATCTTTTATCTGGAACCGGGTTCCTTTTTCCTGCCTTGTTAGGATTCTGCTTGTGTTGCTCCAGTTTTGCGAGTGGGTAGTCTTTGATGAAGTGCCCTGACTTTCTGCATCTGTGACATAGATCGATGTTCCTTGTTTTACTTGAACTGCCCCACTTTGGTATACCACCATTTCTTCGAACCATCTTTTGAAATCTCTTAGTGAGATAGGCCATGTCACTATCTTCATTACTTAAATCACTACTTTCAGCCTTAAGTACCAGGTTCTTTTCCTTCTTAGGTTCTCTTCTTTCACTATCTTTCTTTCGTTTCATCTCATATGTCTTCAGATTACCAATCAACTCACCCATGGTTAGAGTCTGTAGATCTTTAGCTTCAATGATGGCATTTACCTTGCTTTCCCAAAACCCAGGTAGAACACTGAGGATTTTTCTTTACAAGTTTGTTTCTGTGAATGACATCTCTAAGTGAGTGAAGCTCATTTATGATGGAGGTGAATCTAGTGAGCATATCTTGTATGGACTCATCATCCTACATCCTAAAAAACTCATACTCAGTAGTGAGCATGTCGATCTTGGATTGTTTGACCTTAGTAGTTCCTTCGTGTGCGGTTTGTAAAGCTTTCATATTTCTTTCGTAGTATCACAAGCTGATACTCTGTTGTACTCATCAGGTCCTATTCCACACATCAAGATGTTCTTGGCACGATAGTTCTTTTCTACAGCTTTTCTGTCAATGTCACTGTACTCTCTTCTCCCTTTTGGCACCAATGGTCCTGTTTCTTCAAGCTTCTTCATGGGAACATGTGGACCATCACAAATGATGTCCCACAGATCTGAATCTTCTACCATCATAAAATCATGCATAGAGGTCTTCCACCAACCATAGTATTGACCATTGAATCTGGGAGGTCTATAGGTTGATTATCCTTCTTCAAAGTTTGGTGGAGCAACCATTGAGGATCCTTCCTAGGTGTTAGCCTGATAGCAAAAACCTGCTCTGATACCAATTATTAGTTTATATGAGTCCACCAAACTATAGAGTACCTGGTCCTATATGAGATGATACGTAGAATGAAGTAAAGACTGAATGTAAAGAAGGCAAGAGATTTTCTACGTGGAAAAATCCCACACAACGGGATCAAAAAACCACGACCTACTCTTATAGGCTTTTAACTCTACTAACTTGTAATCTACCTATTACAAGTCACTTTGCAAAAACTCTATTGCAAAGACTTCAAACTAACTTGTGATGCAACCACCACAAGCCACTCTATAACTCTCCTAGTTACAAATGATTTAAACTTATGACTATCCATAGTCACAACATAAACTCAGAAGTTTACGAATTTGGTTTGTTCCTAAGACAACACTTCTAAGAAATCAAACTAGGAATTACAATGAAGAAATAACAAGATTACAACTAAACTACTGATGTACATAAACTCATTTAGAAACTGATCCTTAGTGGAGTTGTCTTCTTGTTCTTGACACACCAGTGACTTCAATGCCGGATGAATACTTTTGTTTCTTAAGAGAATATCACTGAATGTACAAAGAATGGTATGTGTTACACCAGGCTATTTTATCAAAAAAGATAGCACAATGGATAATGATGTCAACTCTTGGTGTACGCTTCTTCCCAATGCGAAGTGACTATTGTCGCGCCCCCTTTTTCCTCCGCGAAAATCGGGTTGATGACATTTGGAGGGACAACTAATTCCTCTTGGGAATTGGGTTTGCATTTGAAGAGTCGTCACCTAATGATTAGGGTGCATTAGGACACCAAAAAAGTTTGATTTGAATAACAAGAGATAGGGTAACGACTTGAAATTATTCTAAGGGGAAAGTGTTAGGCACCCCTCAGAATCCACTAGTGTGGTTCCCCGCCAGACAATTATTGTGAATTGAGGTACAATTAACATATAGGCAGATAAGGCTTAAATAAGAGGGGATTTCAACACATAATGGTTTGAAAGTAAACAAAGCTTGAAAGAATAATTAGAGAAGCTGATTTTTTAAAATAAAGAGTTAAAATGCTGAAAAGAAATAAAGAATAAAGGGAGGGGGGTCCTATGTTTATTAAAAATATGGATCACCCCACACAATGCCCGGTAATCACTCCTCAATGAAGGGCTACACGTGACATCATAGCATGTTCATCATATTCATATCTACCCATCCCACCCTGTTAAGGTATTTAAAGCACGGATTGGTATCGATTACTTATTGAATGCTATTACCCGTCCCACTCCTATCAGTCCCAGAGGCACTTAGGACTTCTAATCCTAAAAAAGAGAGGATGTTAGGCTTATTTGGTATTTCAAAGGTAAACAAATTCTAAGGCGACATACAAAAACACATATTGCATATTTGGGGAAAACATATAAACAAACAAAGGCTCACATATACCTCCTTAAACAAATAAAGCTTATACCAAAGGCGAGGGAGTTTAAAAGGTTGAGGTAGATTGGTTTATTTTATAACTCAGATAGGAAGCCCAACTCAGGCCTGCCTGTTGGTTGTAATTATTAATAGAAACAGATTCAGTTTATAGTTATTACTCTAAGGCTTGCCTAAGTGTTTAGACGGGGTCCTATAGGCTTGGTATCTACTGAACTCAGAAGATGATAAGACAGTAAAACTTGAAATGAATTGTTTGGGATCCTATAGGCATGCTGGCTAAAATTTGTTAAGCGAGGGACTTAGGTTATCAAAAGAGATGCAGAATTTGACAAATTAATTACAGGTTTTGCAGGTGATAGTACATATTATTACTGATTTTACATCTACCATTGAGTAAAGCAACTCAGATTCATTTAGAAACTCCTATAGGCATGTTTTCTACACGTTGCTGATTTTAGACACTTATAGACGTAGTTTCTAGGTGCAGAACTTATTTTAAAGCCGTATGAGCATGATATCTAAATGCAGAACTTGTTTTAAACCTTATAAACATGATATCAAAATGCAGAACATGTTTTAAACCTTATAAACAGGGTATCCAAATGTTGTTTGAATTATGCAGAATGATATTAGAACAATCCTATAGGCATGATTTCTAGGTGAAGTTGAATATGCAGAATTATAACAGTCCTATAAGCATGATTTCTAGATGAAGTTTTGAATGTGCAGAATTATAACACCTTATAGGCATGATTTCTAGGTGGTAGCAGAATTATAGCATCCCTATAGGCATGATTTCTACCCTTGCATGCATTGTTACCCACCCGTTTTCACTAACCGGCCCCAAATATTCATTACAACTTATTACAAACCAGAGATAATAAATTACATCAAAAGTACAAAGAAAATACAACCAGAGGAAGCCTGATTCTTGCTTCCTCTCTGAGTTATGAAATAGACAAATTCAAAGACCATGGATCTAAAGCCTTTCTCCAATTTGAGTGTGTCAGAGTTCCCTAAGAGTCTCAATGAGACTCTGGGAAGTGCTCACACCCAAATTGTATTACCAGAATAGGGATAAGTGCAGTGTGAAAGTGTCAGCCCTCAAGTGTCCAAGTTCAGAGGGAGCTCAATGGGTCCCAAGGCAAGGCTCACAAGAGGGGGGCAGAACTTAAGTCTAAGAGAAAGTGTGCAAGTGAAGAAACAGAGTTCTGAGGGAATAAAGGAGAGGGAAACAGCCTCAAACTAGTTGATAATTTCATACAAAGGGGTTCAGGGGGGTTGGGAAATTACAAAGAGCCTATGCTTAGGCAAGGGTAAGCTTTGGGCATGCACAACAATAGAAGATTTTGGCATGCTTATAAGCCTACCGAACACACAATAGCAGAGAAACATATAAGTTAAGATCCCAGGGATAAAGCTTGAGTCATGAACAGTAATATGCAATAATGTCATGCCTCAAACAAACCATAAGCATTGAACACATTGGGGTGGGGGGTTTAGGATGCATAATAAATTCAGAACAGGCAAAAAGAAATTATAGCATGCTAGAATAAGTACTGAACCAAACACAAGCAGTAGGAAGACAGAAGGGTAAAAGCATTAAGTAAACACATTGTTGTGATACTGGAATCTTAATCAGAACATACCAGTTCAGAGAAGTAAATACAGTAAAAGCAGGTGACCGGACTTTGAAGACAGGCCACAGTACAAATAACAAGAAAGAATATTTTTTGAGTATGAGTGTGAGTTCAAAAACTAAGAGTTTTTGTGTGTGTCTGTGTTAATGAAAGAGTAGGGTATTTATAGTTTGAAAACATGTAGAAAATAAAAGCAAGAAAATAATTATGGAACTATGTACCAATTAAAATCAAATCATTATAAGACATCCTTTAATTAAGGAGTTAAATTCAAACGGTAATGGGAAGAAATCATTTAAGGAAAGAGATCAAGTAGAACACCATGTATAGAATAGACCATTAGAGGTAAGTACATAGGCGTTTAAGTAAGGGAAGAATCTCAATTAACCAAATAAGGTAAGAAAACATAGTAAAGTTGCAGAATCGAAAATCAGTACATAGCAAATCAAGGAGTCAAGGATTTCAAAATCACTGACTTAAGGAGAGCAACATGGGTTCCCATGAATAAACCAAGTTAAAGACAAGAGAATCGAAAGTCTGAAGTTTAAAATGCAAGAAACAGGAAAATCAGTAAAAATAAGGCAAGAATCAATTACACGAGTGCAATCAGAATTACACAAGGAGGTTTGAAATCAGTCCAAAATTGAAGGCCATTTTAGAAGGAAATTTAGCATATAAAAGAGTGCATAAACATTAGGCATGCAAGGCTGAGCCTATGACAAAGAGAAGTGTCATGCAATCACAGAGTCAGTAAGTAGTGGACTATCGAAACATGGTAGTCACATAGGTCAATTTCAGTAACTTAGTAATAGAGAAAAGGAGGGAGTATCAAATAGCATGCAAAGAGGTCGAGTGAAAGGGCCTTATAGTAGAGTTTAGCAGGAAGTCAAAATCACATAAAGAAGCAAAAGATTTCGAAATTCAGTCGAGCAACAGATGAAGCAACTTCAGAGACTCGAATAGATCCAAAGAAATTAGGGTTTTGAAACCAGTCGAATTCAGAGCATGACTATCAAGTAAATCACATAGCAAATAATATTAGAACTCGAATGAACCCCAAATTTAAGGTTTTCACCATCAATCGAGTATAGAGATGAAAGACAAGTAAATCAGGCAGAATACTAACAAAATAGATTCAGAAAATCTCAAAAAGGAACTAAGACCTTTAACATGCACATTCCAATAGAAGAACAACATAAAGACACACATTAAAAATCAAAGAAAGCTTCGAAAATAACCTAACAAAATCCTAAATCGGAAAAGATAAAGGTTTTGAAGGTAAAGTTTTGAAAGAAAATTTGAGAAAACGTTCAGAAGCTTATAGTAAACAGAGATCTAAAATAGATCTGAAAGAATCGGAAGAACCTCAAAGTTTAGGATTTCAGAAAATCCCCAAATGGTGAGAAAGGCTTGGAAAGTCATTGATCTAAATAGGAGAAGCCAAGAGTCAGGCTTGAATAGCCATGGCTGGCCGGAGCAAGGTCAAAGATGACCAGAAACAACCATAAAACAGAAAGCATCCAAGGTCTGGACCAAACTTCCTCAAGGTCTGGCCTAAAAACCATAGTACTCGACCACATAGAAGTCAAGGGAGGTAGATACAGGCCTCCAATGGCTTTGGAAGCCATTGATTTGGACGATTTTAGGGTGAAAGCTGAGGGAGGCAGCTAGGGTTTGAGAGGAGCTTGAGAGAGAATTAGGAAAAGGGGGGAATTCAAAGGCGGCTACAGATGAAAAAATGATCAAGGCTTTGGGGTAATTGGGAATTAAAAATGGTAAGGGAAATAGGGACCGTTGATCTGGGAGATCAACGGTTGAGATTAGAGAGGGTAGGTGGGAAATAGGTTTGGGTCGGTTTGAACGTGGTTTGGGTCAGGGTAATTGTGTTTAAAAATTGGGGCTCAAATAAGGCTAAAATTGAAATAAACGGGGCTAACATTTAAATAGCCATTTTTTCTCTTATTTATTTTACAAAAATAGTACAATAATTTCTAAAAATGAATTAAAGGTTATAAAATGATTAATAATACGTAATTATCAAAATAAAAATACTGGAGTCAATTTTGTAATTATAAACACAATTACATCTTAAAATAGGCTAATATTGCAATTATATGCAATTTAGCTTTTAAAATACTAAATAAGTTTGTAAAAATATGCAAAAAATATGTTGGATATATTTTGGTATAAATATAAGAATCCAATAAATTAATTACCAAAATGATAATTTTGGGAATAATTACTGGTTTTTTCTTGATAAAATGGGGCATTAAATTGATTTAAAAATATTTAAAATTTGGGGAAAATAATAAAATGCTTGGACATACTTATATATGCATACATATTCTATTTTGAAAGTACTTTGTATATTAAAAATATATAGGGAAAAATTTGGTATCAACAGTTGCCCCTCTTTACTCGGGAATGATGAAAGAGTTGTCGGGTAAAGATATGATGACCAATTTTGACCTGGCAAAATGGTTTGAAGAGGTCTGGCCGTGCCCTAGCTTCTGAGCTGCTTACATATCCCTGGTCATATAGGAATCAGGCCATATGTAGTTCTGGATCCGTCGGGGAACATGCCGACGGAGACTTCTCAAGAACGGACGCGATATTTAGGACAAGGTAAATGATTACGGTCTGATAGGGCTGCGGTAACTGGAGCGGGATCGCTCCTGCCAAGATGGTCGTTGCTCGCCGATTTACCTGCGAATAAGCAATACAAGCATATATTGTGCGTAAATTTAAAACGTGATGCAAATTCCCGTCGGACCATGAATGTTGTCTTTGGATGGTTAGGATTACGTCCTTGGACCATGTAGTGTATAATAATAAAGGATTCGCAGGCCATGAAAATGATTCTCTCGGGCTATGATAATGATGTCTTCGAACCATGACACCTTTGAATAATGATATGCAAAAGATTAAAGGGATCCTCAGGCCATGGCATGGTGTTCTTGGGCTATGCAAATGGTACATCCGAACAATGATGCCCTCGGATAATTTGGTGATCTTTCAGCCCATGGAATGCAGTATTCGGCGATCTTTCAGCCCATGAGATGCAATAGGTGGCGATCTTTCAGCCATGCAAGTGTAAATGAGGTGGCGATCTTTCAGCCATGTAGAATGTAAATAAGGTGGCGATCTTTTAGCCATGCAGAATGTAAATAAGGTGGCGATCTTTCAGCCATGCAGAATGAAGAGGTGGCGATCTTCCAGCCATGCATAATGTAAATAAGGTGGCGATCTTCCAGCCATTAGAATGTAAATAAGGTGGCGATCTTTCAGCCATGCAGAATGTAGAGATGGCGATCTTTTAGCCATGCAGAATGTAAATAAGGTGGAGATCTTTCAGCCATGCAGAATGTAAATAAGGTGACGATCTTCCAGCCATGCAGAATGTAAATAAGGTGGAGATCTTTCAGCCATGCAAAATGTAGAGGTGGCAATCTTTCAGCCATGCAGAATGGAAATAAGGTGGCGATCTTTCAGCCATGCAGAATGTAGAGGTGGCAATCTTTCAGCCATGCAATGCAAAAAATGCAGATGAAGATAGTGTTTAGTCTCGGAAGGCAGAATAGTAGCCTTATGCAATGCAAAAATGCAGATGGAGACAGTGTTTAGTATCGAAAGGCAGAATGGTAGCCTTATGCAATGCAAAAAATGCAGATGGAGACAGTGTTTAGTCTCGGAAGGAAGAATGGTAGCCTTATGCAATGCAAAAATGCAGATGGAGACAATGTTTAGTCTCGGAAGGCAGAATGGTAGCCTTATGCAATGCAGAAATACAAATAAAATGGCAAATGGTGATAGAGTTTTCTTAGCTGATAGCAGGTTGCGATATTGTGACTGCTGGGGACATTGCGATATAGGGAATATCGCCGGCGTGCGTGGATAGAAAATGTTGGTGAATGCAACGATTCTGAGAGTTGTATTCATGAACAATGTTTGTCTCTTAAGCGTATAGTAAGCTAGATGCTTTCTCAATCCAGGTGTCTGCATTCAAAGAAAAACCGTGAGTTTTATAGAGGGGAGATTAGTTCGTATCCCCGCTGGCCTTTCTTGACCTGTTCGGCTTTGATCTGGTGATACGGTATGTATCATTAGGGCTAGCATTGCTGAACAAAGTGATTTCGATAATAAACATGCATGAATTTGCAAAAATATGACATAAGTATATATTTAAGAAATAACTTTTAGATGAACCGACGACTGTGACGTGGCTCAAGACATTGCAACCTCTCTTGTTACGGAATTTTGAGGGCTCTCCACAAAATTCTACCCCAGTTTAACGCGTTGATGCTTCTGACGGCTGCTTGCGATGATTGGCTGAAATTACTTCGGAAATTTGAAGGTCCTCCTTAAAATTCTACCCCAGTTTTCAATTGCGGGGGAAATGAAAATTTTATTAAATTGTGACCGAACCCATAAGGCTGCCTATGTATCCCCTCTTAAATGAGAATCAGGTCAGATGTAGTTCAATTACATCATATAGGGAAAGCATGAAAATTACACATAGTAATGCTTGACTGCATCTGAATTGATTGATTTTGGCCAAACTTCTCCGACCATTTCAGCAAACATAAGGGCTCCTCTTGTCAGAACCCGGTGAACCATGTATGGACCCCGCCAGTTGGGAGAGAATTTCCCCTTGGCTTCATCTTGATGCAGAAAAATTTTCTTTAACATCAGCTGCTCCGGTGTGAACTATCTCGGCATGACTCTTTTTTTGAAGGCTTTGGACATTCTGTTCTGATAAAACTGACCATGGAAAACTGCATTCATTCTCTTTCCGTCGATGAGGGATAATTGCTCATAATGTCTCCTCACCCATTCTATGTCGTCGAGCTCAGCTTCTTCTATGATCCTTAGGGAAGGAATTTCCACTTCGACGGGAATTACGGCTTCCATACCGTAAAACAGCATGTAGGGGGTTGCCACAGTTGATGTGCGGACTGTGGTGCGATATCCTAACAGGGCGAATTCTAGATTTTCGTGCCATTGCTTATGCTACCCTATCATTTTCCTTAGTATCTTCTTGATATTCTTATTGACGGCTTCTATAGCTCCATTCATTTGAGGCTTGTAGGTTGTAGAGTTCTTGTGTCTGATCTTGAAGGTTTCACACATAGCTTTCATCAAGTCTCTATTGAGGTTGGAGCCATTGTCAGTAATGATGGATTCTGGAATCCCGAATCGACAAACGATGCGGTTACGGACAAAGTCTGCCACGACTTTCTTAGTCACTGCTCTATAAGATGTTGCTTTGACCCATTTGGTGAAATAGTCAATTGCCACTAGGATAAATCTGTGTCTGTTAGAAGCGGTGGGCTCAATTGGTCCAATAACATCCATCTCTCAAGCGGCAAAAGTCCATAGTGATCTTGTTGTATTAAGCTCATTGGGAGGTACCTTTATCATGTCTGCATGTATCTGGAAGCGGTGGCATTTCCAGACATACTAGATGCAGTCCGTCTCCATAGTCATACAAAAGTAACCGGCTCGGAGGATCTTCTTTGCTAAGACAAAACCATTCATATGCGGACCACATGTCCCAGTGTGGATTTCCTCCAGTAGCTTAGATGCTTCCTTTGCATTGACACACCTTAGTAGTCCCAAATCAGGAGTCCTCCTATATAGGATTCCTCCGCTGTGGAAGAAATTGTTGGATAACCTCTGAAGTGTGCGTTTTTGAGTAGGATTTGCAAGCTTTGGGTAATTTCCTTTTGTCAAATATTCCCTGATATCATGAAACCAAAGCTTTCCATCTGCTTCTTCTTCAACATGGGCACAATAAACTGGTTGATCATGGATCTTTACTGGAATGGGATCAATGAAGTTTTTGTCTGGATGTTGTATCATGGATGACAGGGTAGCCAATGCATCGGCGAATTCATTCTGGATTCTGGGAACATGTCGGAATTCTGTCTTTGTGAATATCTTTCTGAACTCCTGTACGTGGTGCAAAGGGAGTATCTTAGAGTTCTTAGTTGCCCATTCTTCTCGGACCTGATGTATGAGTAAGTCTGAATCTCCAATTACTAGCAACTCTTGTATGTTCATGTCAATGGTCATCTTGAGCCCTAGGATGCAGGCTTCATATTCGGCCATGTTGTTGGTGCACGGGAACCTAAGTTTGGCAGACACCGGATAATGTTGACCGGTTTCCAACACTAGGACTGTTCTTATGCCAACTCCTTTGAAATTTGCTGCTCCATCGAAAAACATTCTCCAACCATCATAGGATTCTGCAATGTCCTCTCCTATGAATGATACCTCTTCATCACGAAAATATATCTTTCGGGGTTGTATTCTCCATCCACAGAATGTTCTACAAGGTGATCTGCTAGTGCCTGTCCCTTGATTGCCTTTTGAGTTACGTATACAATATCAAATTCACTCAGCAAGATTTGCCACTTGGCTAGCTTGCCAGTGGGCATGGGCTTCTGAAAGATGTACTTCAAAGGGTCCATCCTTGATATGAGATATCTGGTATAGGCACAAAAATAGTGCCTCAGCTTCTGGGCCACCCAAGTCATAGCACAATAAGTACGCTCTAAAAGAGAATACCAGGCTTCGTACGGAGTGAACTTTTTGCTGAGATAGTAAATGGCATGCTCTTTCCTTTCCGTTTCATAATGCTTCTCCAAAACGCAATCGAAGGCACCATCTAACACTGCGATGTAGAGTAGTAAAGGTCTACCTGGCTCGGGCGGGACTAAGACTAGTGGTGTTGATAGGTATTCCTTGATTCTGTTGAAAGCTTTCTGGCAGTCATCAATCCATTTGGTGGTGGCATCCTTCTTCAACATCATGAAGATTGGCTCACAGATGACCGTGGAATGTGCTATGAACTGGCTAATATAGTTAAGTCTTCCCAAGAAACGTATCACGTCCTTCTTGTTCTTTGGCGGCAAAAGTTCTTGAATGGCCTTGACCTTTGATGGATCCAATTATATTTCTCGGTGGCTCACAATAAACCCAAGTAATTTCCCGGCAGGAACCCTAAATGCACACTTTGCAGGATTCAGCTTTAGGTTGTACCTCCACAGTCTATTGAAAAACTTCCTCAAATCTTCCATGTGATCAGTGGCCTTTTTGGACTTGATGATAACATCATCTACGTACACCTCTATCTCCTTGTGTATCATATCATGGAAAATGGTAGTCATAGCCCTCATGTTGGTGGCCCCTGCATTCTTTAACCCAAACGGCATCATCTTGAAGCAGTACATTTCCCATGGCGTAATGAAAGCCGTTTTCTCAGCATCTTCTTCATCCATCCAAATCTAATGATAACCAGTGAAACAATCCACAAATGATTGCAATTCGTGCTTGGCACAATTGTCGATCAGGATGTGTATGTTTGACAAGGGGAAGTCATCTTTGGGACTAGCCCGGTTGAGATCCCGGTAGTTGACACAGACTCTTACCTTCCCGTCCTTCTTTGGCATAGGCACGATGTTAGCTAACCATGTCGGATACTCAACTACCCTGAGAACTTTAGCTTTGACATGCTTGGTGAGTTCTTCCTTGATTTTCAAACTCATATCAGGTTTGAACATTCTGAGCTTTAGCTTTACCGGTGGACATGTCGGATTAGTTGGCAGTTTGTGAGCCACAATAGATGTGCTCAGACCCGTCATGTCGTCATACGACCAGGCGAATTTGTCCTCATATTCTCTTAGAAATTCTGTGTATTCCCTCTTTTCTGATGACGATAAGTGAACGTTGATTTGTGTTTCTTTGACATTCTCTTCATCCCCCAGGTTAATAATTTCGGTCTCGTCCAGGTTGGACTTCGGCCTGTTTTCAAAATTCCCAACTTCCTTAACAATCTCTTCTGGTATGTCATCTTCCTTTGAATCTATGTCCATTTGTTGCATTGTCTCATTGCATGTCATAGTCATTGGTTCATCAAGATGAGTAACAGTAATGTTGTATAAGTAAAGTAATGAGAGAAAATAATAAGATTGTTGATTTATAAGGAAAATCGAAATGCTTTGATAAATTCCATAACTGTTTTGAACATTGAAGATCTTATTGCCAAAATTTAAAATGCGAGAAAAAATTAACTAGTAACAATAAAAGATAGTGCATGATACTTGTTCAGCCTTGCTACCCTGAGGCTCGCCGGACTTTGGTGGTTCTGATGGTCTAGTTATTGAGGAATGCTCCTCTGCTTACAGCTTGTATGGAAGGGCCTTCCTCCCCCTCCTCCTCGAAAATGACACAACAATCCATATCATCTTCTTCCAGGAACAAATTCCTCATTGCTGCCAGTGCTTCTTCTTCTTCTGACCCGTAGATAACATCGGTCGGTTGGAAAGTTTGTTCCAAGCATGGTATTGGTTGCTCCAGCAGATAGTAAGGACCAGGCCATGGTGGTGACCAGTCATTGATTTCTCTCCAGGTATACTCATATCCCAGATCAAAAGTGATGTCGTGCTTCTTGAGTTTAATGGGCTTAGTGATTCCTTGGAGGTTCTTGCCAAACCCCTTGAAAGGTTTATATCCGCTCCAGTTCAATATGCTCTCAATTTTATTGTCCCACCATTTGCCCTTGTCAACGGCGTTGACCCGCTCTATGTGGTGATATGTCTCCTCACCTATCTTTCGTCTGCCTTCTATTGTTGGGATGGTCTGGCGACTATATATGGGATTGCTACTATTGTCGTGAATGATCACCTCTTGGTGATTCCACTCAAACTTCACTACTTGATGTAGTGTTGACGCTACGGCACCGGCGGCATGAATCTAAGGTTGTCCCAATAGCAGATTGTAAGATGTCGGCACATCTATCACTTGAAAATCAACATTGAACCAAGTAGGCCCCATTTGCAAACACAGACTAATTTCTGTGGACCTTTGGGAACCGTCGAAAGCTTTCACGTTGATGGCCCCATCCTTGATCTCATTCAATCCCTTACCCAGTGGCCTGAGTATTACCAACAAACAAATGTTAAGGTTGGACCCTCCATCAATCAGGATTCTGGTAATAAAATAATCTTCACATTGTACGGTGATGTGCAATGCCTTGTTGTGACTCAACCCTTCTGGTGGCAGTTCATCTTCATGAAAAGTGATCTTGTGACTTTCCAATACCTATCCTACAATGTTAGCCATCTCTCTACCGGTGATGTTGCTTGGTACATATTCCTCACTCAGCACCCTTAATAGGGCATTCTTGTGTGCATCGAAATTTTGTAGCAAAGCAAGGATAGAAATTTGCACAGGTGTTTTGTTCAACTGATCAATGACTGAGTATTCCTTGGCTTGTATCTTTCTCCAGAGATCATCTGTCCCGATCTCGCTGATGGTTGTCCGACTAAAGGCATGCTTGCTTAACTCAGCCAAATGTTTCGGGGTATAAACCCTACCAGTTCTCATCATACCCTGTGCCGCAACAGCTTCTCCAAACATAACCTTGCCTTTCCTTCTTGCTTCGGCTGTGTAGTCCCATGGTATAGCCTTTGTATGGAATGGTGTCATGGCCGACATCGCCACTGGAATTGGCATGGCTATCTTTACTCCGAACGGAGCATGCACCTTGGGAGGTAAGACTACAACTTCGAATGGTGTAGGTGCATTTGCTGGAGACATAAATTCGACCTCAATTGGTGTTGGCATCTTTGCAGAGGATGGTGCTTCAAACTCAAGTGGCATGGACATATTTACCTCGGCATCTACAGAGGTCTGAATCTGGACTATGATCGGATTAAGGGTGACTATTTGTTTCTTTGGGTCGTCACCTTATGTGATCAAACTGATCGATCCTTTGGGATCCCAATCATCCTCTATTTCAATCATGTGAATGCCTCCTCCCTTGTGGTCTGGTAGAGGGTTGTTGAAGACATTTGGAGCAGGCTCCTTCGCCACAATAATCTTGTTATCAATTAAAGTCTGGATCTTATCTTTCAGAGAACGACATTCGTCAATGGTGTGTCCTTTCATGCCAGAATGGTATGCACACGATTTATTTAGATTAACCCACTGAGAAGGGTTCTTAGGGGTTGCAGCAGGGATAAGGGTGACATAACCAGCAGTTTTGAGTCTTTCATACGACTGGTCGATAGGTTCAGCAATAGCTGTATATTATTTTGGGGGCCTTCGGTCAAAGTTTGGTCGAGGTCTAGGGAAGTTTTAGCGTGGGGGAGGGGATTGATAGTGGGATGGTTGAGTATTGTAGGCTTGGTGAACATGTGCTGGTTGGGAATATTTGGGTGAAGTAGACTGATATGTGGGAGGTGATTGATAAGTGAGTGGTAGAGCTTGGTAAGAGGGTGAGGGTGCTTGATAGTTTGGAGTAAGCTGGCATGTGAGTGGAGGCATTAGGCAAACTTGGTATTTGATGGGACATTTGGTTCTCTGTTCTACCATTACGGCTCTTACATCCCTTTTCTTGGACACACCTCCTGACTGTAAGGCCTTATTTGTAGCTTTCAAGGCCTTAAAATTCGTAACCATACCGCTTTTGATGCCCTCTTCGATCCTCTCTCCCAGCTTGATAATGTCAGAAAATTTGTGGCCCTCGATCGTCATCAGCCTCTCATAATACTGTGGGTCTTGGGACCGGACGAAGAATTTGTTCCTTTTTTCTTCTTCTAAGGCGGGTCTAACCGTAGCAACTTCGAACCTCTAACGAGTAGCATACTCGTGGAATGTTTCTATGGGCTTCTTCTTTAGATTTTGAATATAGAACACATCCAGTTCATTCTCCATGTTGAACCTGAATCTGTCCATAAAATCAGATGTCATGCTTACCCAGTTCGACCACTTCTTTGGATCTTGGCTAATCAACCAAGACAAAGCATCTCCTTTCAAGCTCCTCATGAAAAGCTTCATGCGTATTTTCTCATCTCTTCCTACTCCAACCAATTTGTCACTAGATGTTCTCAAATGGACCCTTGGGTCCCCTATACCATCAAACATCTCAAACTTAGGAGGTTTGTACCCCTCGGGTAGTTCGACATTGGGGTGTATGAAAAGATCTTCATAGTTTAGCCCTTCAATTACCTTACTTCCTTCAATGCCTTGAATTCGGCTAGTCAATTTCTTAAGCTCTTCAGCAAGGTTTCTAATGAGCAAGTCTTTATCATCAGACTTGGGTTTGTTTGAGATGGGTTGGGTGGAGTGTGGCATAGTCTCCACGTAGATGGGGGTATTATGTTGGGTGTGGCAGTGGTCATTTGTGGAGTTCTAGAGTTCTGGGATGATCAATGGGGTGTTATTTGAGGTATGACAAGTGTTGCAGTGGTGATGAGGAGCGGGATGGCTTGGTTTCTATTGGATATTTTGTGGAGGTGTGTGATTCTAAGAATTTGGGAAATTAACATCTGTAGTGGTGAGGTAAAATGACAGATTTGCCAGATTCTGAACCTGCTCAAGTTCTTCCTGAAATTTCAGCAACTTTTATTCCAGTTGGGATGCATTTTCCTTGGGAATCAAAGTACCGTGACCATGAGTGACCTCTACCTGTTCTGTTGAGTTTTCCTTTCTAGTGTTTTACAAATCTTCCATCTTCCCTTTGTTCTTGTTTCTGACAGGACTAAGAGGAGAAGTAGGTGGAGGGCCCCTTGATCTCGTGAAATAGGATGATGTTGCCAGAGTTCACGAACTAACCTTTGGGGAGGGGAAAATAAACAAAAGTAAAAACAAAAAAGGTAGCAAGTCAGTGAGGATTATATAAAAATGTTGCAATATTTAAACACACAGTGCGGGAATGTAAAGCGTGTCCTAATTTGGGGACCTCTTTAAGCTCGAGGTAGGCCTAGCAACAAGTTGATTTGGAGAACTTGGAATGCCAAATGCCTCATTTTATTGATAAAAAGGTAGACGAATTCCAAATAGACACTAAATAACAGGAAATAAAAGTTGCTAGTGGCCATTGACCTTGTTACATTTTATAAAGCAAAATGAAAACTCCTATCTATTTGGTCCCAGAAGAACCTTCCCCAGATTCGTCATCCTTGGCTCCATCGAACAACTTCCCCAACTCGCGCAGTCCCAGCAGCAGGTAGGCTCTGGCTAGATGTCCGCCTTCATTTCCTTCAGCATTCCGACAGTCTTTGACCCTCTTGAGAAATTTCTTCTCCAGCTCTACTATACCCCGCTCTAAATATCCTAGTCGCTTGTTGGCATTGACAACCATATCCTTCCATTGCTCAATTAGCTTTTGATTGGCTTTTTGTATCTCCTGGTGCTCGCTTTCGCATTCCCGGATCCTCTTGCGTAGTTGATTGTATTTGACCTGTGCTTCGGCCTTTTCGTCTATGATCCTGTGGCCTCGAATAAACCCAGGTTGGCCTAGACCATCATGTTTTTCCTCCAACAAGCCTGAATAATAGGGAGCACAACCAGCGTGGTATCTATCTGGCTCAATGGTATCCCTTCCCATGACAATCTTGCAGTGCCACATATGTTGAGATTGGCACTTATAAGGACTATCATCATCCTAGAAGTCGGCCCAGAAGTGACTCATCTTGTCGACCCTGGGTACAACCTGCTTCTTACCAGCTTGCCTTATAACTTGTAGAGGGACGTAAGGGTACATTCCTCTTAGACCGATTAATATCAGGAAAGGTGCATCTCTAGGTCGGGCGATGAACTCCTCGGTCGGAAACCACTCAAACATCCATTGCACCTGGTCCTCAGTCAAATTTTCTAAGAGCTCGACCCATTCTCTAGAATTCTCTGGTTGGGCGAACATGTTGGGCATGTAATTCATTCATTTTGGATGATGAAAAGTGATATAATCATCCCAGTCCCTTCGCTGAATTTCTTGTCGGTATTCACCTTTTTGGAGATGCTCCACAAGCCAAAGTTGAAGTAGCAAATTGCAGCCTTCGAAGTGTTTGGCTCCTTGTTGACACCTCTCTAGGGCTCGGTATATTTCCGCAATGATCATGGGCACAATGCTGAATGGTTGCCCACCAATTCCTTCCATTAAGGTATTAGTTACCATAGCTAGTCTGGTGTGGATTCTTGCTTTCTTCATTGGAAACATGATCAATACCAGGAAGCAAAACATGAATACAAAGACCCTTCGGTGAATATGCCCTAATTATGTGATGGCAAACTCGTCAGAATAGGTACGATAGGATTTGTTGTCTCGTATAACTAATCAAAAGGGACGTAAGATTCCTTCAAACATGTCAGTTCGGGATTTTTCTTCAAACCCATCATTTTGAGGAAACCCCTACCCTTGCGGTTCTCAAGCATTAACAAACCCGGAGTTTCCCATGGTATACCGGCCAATCCTCCTATTTGTTCTAGTAAGGGTGTCATTTCAATATCCCTGAAGCGGAACACGGACCTCTCACAATCCCAGAACAAAGTAGCAGCTTCTATGATCTTGTTGTTGGGTTGGATTTCCAGGAGAGAAGGTAGGTTTCCCAAATATTTCCGAACAAGAGTCTGATCACTGGAGTGAAAATCCTTCCACCAGCTTAGTAGTTTTGGGTGGATGTTGGTAACCATTTCGAATATGGGGACTTTGTGCCTCATATTTCTGCAAGAAAATAAGGTTAGGCCCTTTCCCCCACCGGACTCGGCTATTTAATATCAACAATTGGAATAAAAGCATTCAGTTCTCCAAATAAATGCACAAAACGTGATGATATCCGTTTGGGTTTTAGGAAACCCAGTGGACTTGGGACAATGCTATCTTAAAGAGTCATTATGCAGACAACATAACTGACTCTGCTAGGTTTGACCATGATGCATGCACAGTTAAATAGAGTAAGGTTTCTATGGGGTTTTAGACTGGTACCCTTGAGCGGACAACTCAAGGGGGAAAGGCTCATAACCGTCGACTACACCGTTGATCGACTAGTTTTACGGCAAATATGCCTTTTCCAGATTTAGGGGTGATGATACTGAATAGCGCAACCACTCATTATAAGCGTTGCTATAGGATTTGTTTGGCACGAGTGAAATATGATGTTGATCATGATTATGCAACAATTAAAGGCATGTTGTCACGTATTTGCACGTTTAAGAAAGCAGTAAATACAACTATTTCATAATTTAAAGCGGAAATGAAGGAAAGCAGTAAATGAAAGAAACTAAAAGACAAGTCAGTTTTGCAATTGAAAAGGAAATTGAATGCTTAAAAGAAATAAGCAAATAATTGTGCGTAAGGAAGCATAAATTCACAATAATAGTCTGAAATGGTAAAAGCCTAAAAATCCCCAGCGAAGTCGCCATGCTATCGCGCCCCCTTTTTCCTCCGCGGAAATCGAGTTTATGACATTTGGAGGACAACTCATTCCTTTTGCGAACTGGGTTTGCATTTGAAGAGTCGCCACCTAATGATTAGGGTGCATTAGGACACCAAAAGAGTTTGATTTGAACAACCAGAGATAGGGTAAGGGCTTGAAATTATTCTAAGGGGAAGGTGTTAGGCACCCCTCAGAATCCACTAGTGTGGTTCCCGGCCAGACAATTATTGCGAATTGAGGTGCAATTAACATATAGGCAGATAAGGCTCAAATAAGAGGGGATTTCAACACATAATAGTTTGAAAGTAAACAACGCTTGAAAGAATAATTAGAGAAGCTGATTTTTTAAAATAAAGAGTCAAAATGCTGAAATGAAATAAAGAATAAAGGGAGGGGGTCTTAGGTTTATTAAAAATATGGATCACCCCACACATTGCCCGGTAATAACTCCTCAATGAGGGGCTACATGTGACATTATCACGTGGTCATCATATTCATATCTACCCATCCCACCCCGTTAAGGTATTTAAAGCGCGGATTGGTATCGATTACTTATTACATGTTATTACCTGTCCCACTCCTATCAGTCCCGGAGGCACTTAGGACTACTAATCCTAAAAAGGGGAGGATGTTAGGCTTATTTGAAGTTTGAAAGATAAAAAAATTCTAAGGCGACATACAAAAACACATATTGAATATTTGGGGAAAACATATAAACAAACAAAGGATCACATATACCTCCTTAAATAAAGAAAGCATATAATTAGTATGACTTGCACATACTATTTAGGTATGATTAAAATATACCAAAGGCGAGGGAGTTTAAAAGGTTGATGCATATTGGTTTATTATATAACTCAGATAGGAAGCCCGACTCAGGCCTGCGCGCTGGTTGTAATTATTAATAGAAACATATTCAGTTTATAGTTATTACTCCAAGGCTTGCCTAAGTGTTTAGACGGGGTCCTATAGGCATGGTATCTACTGAACTCGAAATATGATAAGAGGTAAATTGAAGAATAGAAGAGTAAGAAGGATTCCACAGTCTAGCCTTGGCTTTCATTCGGCTAGACAAAGCAGTAGCCCAAAATAGTAGTAAAGAAAGAGAGAGTTTTTTAGTGTAAGTGTGTGTTCTGAACCCAGATTTCTCGTGTTCTTGAAAGAAGAGATTGTAGGATATTTATAGTTTTGAAAACGAGTGAAGAATAAGGTAACCAGTAGAGTTTCAACTCAAACATGGAAATAACCACTATCAGAATCAATTAACACAAGTACTTCTCTTTAATCAAGGGATTACTGCTCAAACGGACACTAACAGGGTTAATTAAGGAAAGAAATCAGTTTGATGCAGACTAATTCTTGCCATATAAGGGGGTAGTAAAAGTATAAAGTAAATAATTAACTCTAAGTACAAAAATATACTTAATTTTGGGAAAGGATTCAAGGTAAAAATATCACAGTAATGGAGGGAAGGGAATCAATCAGTTTAGACAAAAACGGGTAAAATTAGGGTTTATAAGGGAACCCTTTGCAATTAGTCGTAACATTGAGGAAATCAAGATCAATCAAGAAAGAATCATGACTCTGCTTTCAACATATAAATAGCAAGGGATGAACAGGCACACTAGACATGCAGGGTCAAATATATTGTCAAAGAGGAGCAAATTAAACACACAGCAGTAGCAGTAGTGACTTAGGATTCAGTAGTAAAGAAACCTACTCGAAGCATAGTAGTAGACAAAGACAAGCAGTCACATAGAATCAGATATGAGGCAACCAGTCTTAACAGGTAAAGAAAGTCAGAAACAAATGAATAACTCATAGCAATAAGTGAGAAAAACCCTTTTTAAGAAGCTAGGGTTTATGCAATAGTTGAGTTAAAAAAATGGTATGAACTCAGAACCGGGTAAGTCAAACAAGAAAAGGATTCAAACACAAAGGCCTCAATCAAAACAATATTCAAACAAACAAAGACAGCTTCAGAACTCGGATAAAACCCAAAAGTACCTAGGGTTTCAAAACAATGAACCGGATAAAGAAAAACATAAGCACATCATTTAAACGTAGTAAAACAACACTGAAAATCGGATAAGGGGTCTTTAAGAAGAGTTTTAAGAAACCCTAATTTGAAAAGGAAGAGTCAATTTGAAAGAAAAAATCGAAAAAAAAACTTTTGGAAAACAACAAGACGTTCATAACATGCACAGATCTAAGACAGATCTGAAAGAAAAATCGAACAACTCTTAGAGCTAGGGTTTCAAAGAACCCAGAGAAAGACTTTGAAAAGTTACCGATCTAGCTAGAAAAGTCAAGGATCTGACTTGAACAGCCATGATGGCCGGAAAAAGACTAGAGATCGAAGTTGAACCAAGACTGGACTAGATCTCTTCAAGATCTGTCCATGAAATCACGAAAATATGTAACTAGTAGACATAGGAGACGAGTACACATCTCAAAACGCCATGGGAGTCCATGGATTATGTGGGGATTGAAAGGAATTGGGGTGAAATTGGGTGGCAGTGGCTAGGTTTTATGTGAAGCTGCAGAGAGAATTGAGAGGAGAGGGATTCAAGGTCGGCGGGTGGTAACAAATGAAAGGGTTTGGGGGGGTAGTTCGGGATTAATTAAGGCAAGGTATAATAGTGGCCGTTGATCGGAATGATCAACGTCCTAGATTAGAAGGGCTAGGTGGGTCGGTTTATGAAATTAGATTTGGGTCAGGTTTAATTGAAATTGGGTCGGAGAAATTGGGTTTGATTTGGGGTTAAATTTAGGCTAAAAATTAAATACAAATGGGTTGTTATTTAAATAGCCAATTTTTCACCTTTTAAATTATAAAAAATAATAAATAAATTTCTAAAAATAAATTGAAAGCATTAAAATGATTCACGGCATGTAAATAATAATTTAAAAATACAGGGCTTAATTTTATGAATATAAAACACAATTAAATCTTAAAAGGCTAATGTTACAATTATATGTATATATATATATATATATATATATATATATATATATATATATATATATATATATATATATATATATATATATATATATATATATATATATATATATATATATATATATATATATATATATATATATATATATATATATATATATATATATATATATATATATATATATATATATATATATATATATATATATATATATATATATATATATATATATATATATATATATATATATATATATATATATATATATATATATATATATATATATATAGCATACTGACAATATATAGGGAAAATTGGGTGTCAACAAGTACACCACAACGGTACCCAGCAAGTGCAAGCCTAACCTCGGTCGAGTAGTGATGAGGTTCGGTCAGGGCCCTACTAGTATATATAAATTAAGTAAGACAGAATAAAAATATCACATTGTAATAAGAGACTGAAATTTAACGAAAAGGAAATCACAGAAGAATAACAGTACAGTACACAAGGGTAAAAAGGCAGGGGATCTCTCGAGATATCGTCTCGTAGTCCCAAAAGTAAATATGCAAGGAGATCTCCCAAGGTATCGCCTCGTAGTCTCAAAAGTAAATGTGCAGGGAGATCACCTGAGGTCCCGCCTCGTAGACTCAAAAGTAAATATGTAGGGGAATCTACCGAGATACCGTCCAGTAGTCCCAAAGTAAATATGTAGCTCAAAAGAATGAAAGTAACAGGTACAGCAAGAAAATCCTACAGTTTAGACTAAGTACAAGTCAGGGAAGAACAAGAATCCACTAAGCATGTTGCATAGAGTTGAGATAAGTATTTAAGACAAGTAGACATGCGATTTTAGGCTAAACAAGGTACTACACATGCTAGTAAAAATCAAATAAGAACAAACAAGTTATTACTCAGTAAAAATTATATTTTACAATAAATAACCCGTGTACGCACTCGTCACCTCACGTACACGGTGATCACATTTCACATCAGTATCAAATCCTAAGGGGAGTTCCCCATACAAGGTTAGGCATGCCATTTACCTCGAACCAAGCTGAATCAATCGGTAGAGATGTCTTTTCCATGATTTTCCGACTCCGAATGACCCAAATCTAACCAAAAGAAATTACATACCATAAATACAACTGTAAGAAACTAATCTAATTAATGAAATCAAAGCTTAAACAAGAAATTAGAAACTCGCCCCACAAAGTTAACTCGAGCCCACGTCTCGGAATCGGGTAAAAGTCACAAAATATGAACACCCATTCACTCACGAGTTTACTCGTAGCAAAATTATCCAAATCCGATATCAAAATCCTAATCAAAACTCAAAAACTTAGTTGAAGAAATTCTCCCATTTGTCTCCAAATTTCTCAACCAAATTCCTTAATTAAATGATGAAATCAACTATAAATTAGTGGAATATAATCATAAATGGATTAAGAATCGTTACCCAAAATCTTCCTCTAAAAATCTCCCAAATTATCGCCCAAATCCGAGCTCTCAAGGTCCCAAAATTGAAAATGGGATAACACCCTCGAACTTGGCCCTTTTCTACCCAGCGACTTTGCTTCTGCGGGTTTCTAGTCGCACATTCGACGCTGCACCTGCAGAAAATCCATCGTAGGTGCAGAAATGACTTAAGAGGCTGGGTCCGCTTCTGTGAAAAAAGAGTCGCACCTGCGAGTGTGTGCCTGCGGACTTATGTCCGCTTTTGCGATTTTCTCTGCGCCTGCGAGTCCTTAAGCGCGTCTGCAGGCTTCGTAGATGCTCTATTTCCCTCGCACCTGTGACCCCTGGAAACTCCTTCCAATTCCTCTTCTATGATTGACCTCACGCACATGCGATCCCGCACCTGCGGTCTCCCTACCGCAGGTGCGAAAACACCAGAAGCCTCAAAGCTTCAGCAATAAACACAAGTCCAATTTCGATCCGTTAAGCATCCAAAACTCACTCGAGGCCCCCGAGACCTCAACCAAACATGCCAACAAATTCTAAAAAACCATACGAACTTAGTTGAGCCTTGAAATCACATCAAACAACGCTAAAAACACAAATCACCCTCCAATTCAAACTTAATGAACTTTGAAATTTCAAACTTCTACAACCGATGCCGAAACCTATCAAACCATGTCTGATTGACCTCAAATTTTGTACACAAGTCATATTCTACATTATGGACTTACTCCATCTTCTGGAATTAGAATCCGACCCCAATATCAAAAAGTCCACTTCTGATCAAAAATTTTGAAAATTCAACTTTCACCATTTCAAGCCAAAATCAGCTACAGACCTCCAATTCACAATCCGGACATTCTCCTGAGTCCAAAACCACCCAATGGAACTAACAGAATGAACAAAACTTCATTCCATAGTCATCTTCACATAGTTCCAACTACGGTCAAAACCCTAGAACTTGAGCTTCCGTTTTAGGGACTAAGTGTCTCAAATCACTCCGAAACTACAAACAAAACCTCCCGGTAAGTCACATAAGTAGAAAAAGACATGACGGAAGCAGTAAATAAGGGACCAAGGCTATTACTCTCAAAATGACCGGCCGGGTTGTTACATCCTCCCCCTCTTAAAACAATCATTCTTCCTCCAACGAGCATAGAGACATACCTGAAGTGATGAAATGATGAGGATCATGCTCGGTCTCTCAAGTTGCCTCCTCAACCGGCTAACCCCTCCACTGAACCTTTACTAAAGCAATGTCCTTTGGCCTCAGCTTTCAAACCTTCCTGTCCAAAAGAGCCATCGACTCCTCAACATAAGATAGATGTTTGTCCAACTGGACTGAGCTGAAATCCTACACATGAGACAAATCATCGTGATACTTCTGATGCAGAGAAACATGGAATATTGAATGAACTCCTACTAGATAAGGAGGCAAGGCAAGCTCATAAGCAACCTCCCCAACTCGCCGCAACACTTCTAATGGACCAATAAACCTTGGGCTCATCTTGCCCTTATTCCCAAATGTCATAACACCCTTCATAGGCAAAACCTGGAGCATGACCCTCTCTCCAACCGTGAATGCAACATCATGAACCTTGCGATCCGCATAACTCTTCTGCCTAGATTGGGCTGTGCGAAGTCGATCTTGAATCAATTTTACCTTCTCCAAAGCATCATGAACCAAGTCTATTCCTAATAGCCTAGCCTCACCTGGCTTGAACCAACCCATTGGAGATCAACACCATCTACCACACAATTCCTCATACGGAGCCATCTAAATGCTCGACTAATAAATGTTATTGTACGCAAATTTCACAAGTGGCAAGAACTGATCCCAAAAACCTCCAAACTCCATCACACACGCACGGAGCTTATCCTTTAGTATCTTAATAGTGCACTCGAATTTTCCATCGATCTAAGGGTGAAATGATGTGCCCAACTCAACCCGAGTATCTAACTCATGTTGTACGGCCCTTCATAACTGTGATGTAAACTACGTACCCCGGTCAGAGATAATAGATACCGACACGCCATAAGTAGTCATCACAGGAATGAAGCTTGACAATCTCGCGGATATAAACTTAAGCCAGCTGCTCGAAAGAATAAGTAGTCATCACAGGAATTAAATGAGTTGAGTTGGTCAGCCTATCCACAATCATCCAAACTTCATCAAACTTTCGCTGAGTCCGTGGAAGCCCAACAACAAAATCCATAGAGATCCACTCCCATTTCCATTCCGGAATCTCTAACTTCTGAAGGAACCCACCTGGCTGTTGATGCTCATACTTCACTTGCTGGCAATTTAGACATTGAGCTACATATTCCACTATGTCCTTATTTATTCTCCTCTACCAATAATGTTGCTTCAAGTCCTGATACATCTTCGTGGCACCCGTATGAATGGAGTACCGCGAACTGTGAGCCTCCTAGAGAATCAAATCACACAATCTGTCTACATTAGGCACACATTGCTTTCCATATATCCTCAATGCACTATCCTCCCCAATAGTGACCTCCTTAGCATCACCGTACTGAACCGTGTCCTTAAGGACGAGCATATGGGGGTCATCATACTGACTATCCCTGATGCAATCATAAAGAGAAGATTGAGAGACCACACAAGCCAAAACACGACTCAGCTTAGAAATATCCAGTCTAACAAACTAGTTGGCCAAGGCCTCAACATCCAACGGCAATGGCCTCTCTATAGCTGGTAAATATGCTAAGCTCTCCAAACTCTCCACCCTGCAACTCAAGGCATCGGCCACCACATTGGCCTTCCTAGGATGGTATAGAATAGTGATATCATAATCCTTAAGCAACTCTAACCACCTCCGTTAGCACACGTTAAGATCCTTCTGCTTGAACAGATATTGCAAACTCCGATGATCAGAGCAGATATCACAAGGGACACCGTACAAATAGTGTCTCCAAATCTTCAAGGCATGAACAATAGCTGCTAACTCAAGGTCATGTACAGGATTGTTCTTTTCATGTACCTTCAAATATCTAGATGCGTAGGTAATCACCTTACGATCCTGTATCAACACCGCATTAAGACCAATATGCGTTGCATCACAATAAACCGTATAAGACCCTAAACCTATAAGTAATACCAATACTGGGGTTGTAGTCAAAGTTGTCTTGAGTTTTGGAAAGCTCTCCTCACACTCCTCTGTCCACCTGAACGAAGCACCCTTCTGGGTCAGTGTGATCATAGGTGCTGCAATAGGTGAGAAACCCTCTACAAATCAACGGTATACCCTACCAAACCAAAAAAACTCTGGAATCTTCGCAGCTGATGATGGTCTAGGCCAACTCTACACTGTTTCCACCTTCTTCGGATCCACCTTGATCCCCTCACTCAACACTACGTGACCCAAAATTCCACTGAGTCTAACCAAAACTCACACTTTGAGAATTTTACATATAGCTTCTTTTCTCTCAAGGCTTGAAGCACAATCCTCCCCACTCCGGGAGTACACTAGAATGTCGTCAATAAACACAATAATGATAAAGTCAAGAAAGGGCCGAAATACATTATACATCAAATGCATAAATGTTGTTGGGTCTTTGGTCAGCCCAATTCATATCATAAGGAACTCGTAATGACTATACCGAGTCCTAAAAGTAGTCTTCAGGATATCTAGCTCCCGAATCTTCAACTGATGATAACCTGAATGTAAGTCAATCATGGAAAGCACTCCAAAACCCTGTAACTGATCAAATAGGTCATCAATAAGAGGCAAGGGATACTTGTTCTTCATTGTAACTTTGTTCAACTGGCGATAATCAATGCATATACGCATAGAACCATCCTTCTTCTTCACAAACAAGATGGGGGCACCCCAAGGTGACACACTAGGTCGAATGAAGCCCTTATCAAGCAATTCCTGTAACTGTTCCTTCAACTCCTTCAACTTAGGAGGGGCCATACAATATGGAGGAATAGAGATGGGTTGAGTGTCCGGCAACAAATCAATATCAAAGTTGATATCTCTGTCGGGCAGCATGCTTGGAAGATCAACTGGAAATACATCAGGAAAATCCCTCACTACTGGGACTAACTCAACTGTAGGGGTATCAATACGGACATCTCTCACATAAGCTAGATATGTGTCATACCCTTTCTCAACCATTCATTAAGCTTTATGAATGAAACAACTATAGTGGAATTATAATCTAAGGTATCTCTCCATTCTAACCACAGTAAGCTTGGCATAGCCAGCGTCACGGTTTTGGCGTGACAAGCAAGAATAGCATAATGGGGCAACAACCACTCCATAACCAAGATAATATCAAAATCTACCACACTGAGCAATAATAAATCGGCTCTAGTCTCACCAACCAAACACGACCGATACACACAGTCAACAATAATAGAATTTTCCACAGGTGTAGACACATAAATAGGAGACTTCATAGAATTACGGGATACGCCCAAATACAGAGCAAAATAAGATGACACGTAGGAATAAGTGGAGCATGGATCAAATAAGACTGACGCATCTCTATGACCAATCGGAACAATACCAATAATGATAGAGTCGGAAGCAACTGCCTTTATGCGAGCAGGAAGAGCATAATATCTGGCTTGAACTCCCCCTCTAGGGCAAACTCTACCTCCCCGACCTCCACCGCAAGATGGCTGAGCAGGTGGAGTGGTAACTGGTGCTGTAATCATAGTCGGAGGACTCGGTTGAGCACGTGGTTCCTGAGAAGTCTGTGGAGGTGCACCCCTCCTAAGTTAGGGGCATTCCCTCACGCACGGTATATGCTTGTATTGCTTATTCGCAAGTAAACCGGCAAGCAATGGCCATCTCAGTAGGAGCGATCCCGCTCTATCTCCCGTAGCCCAATCAGACCTTAACCAATCACCCCGTCCTAAATATCGCGTCCGTTCTTGAGAAGTCTCCATCGGCATATTCCACTGACGGAACCTGAACTACATATGGCCTGATTCCTGTAAGACAAGGGATATGTAGGTAGCTCAGAAACTAGATACCTACCTAAGTCTCCCCGAACCATTTCAGTCGGTCAAAATTGGCCATTATATCTTTACCCGACAAATTCTTTTTTTCATCCTTCCCAGGTAAAGAGGGTCAGCTGTTGATACCCAATTTTTTCCTAAATATTTTAATATGCAAAATACTTTTAAAATAGTTGTTGTATGCATATATAAGTATGTCCAAGTACTTTATTATTTTTGATAATTTATAAAGATTTTTTAAATCAATTTATTGCCCTATTTTATCAAGAAAAACCCAGTAATTATTTCCAAAATTATCATTTTGGTAATTCATATATTGTATTCTTATATTTATACTAAAATATAGCTAACATAATTTTTGCGCATTTTTACAAATTTATTTAGTATTTATAAAGCTAAATTGCATATAATTGCAATATTAGCCTCTTTTAAGATCTAATTGTGTTTATATTTATAAAATTAAATCCAATATTTTTAGTTTGATAGTTACGTAATATTAATCATTTTAGTACCTTCAATTTATTTTCAGAAGTTATTCTACTATTTTTTGTAAAATAAATAAGGGAAAGTGGCTATTTAAAATATAGCCAATTGTGTTTCAATTGTGGCCTTATTTGAACCCCCAATTGGACCCAATTTTCCTAACCCAATTACCCAGCCCAAATCCTAATCTACCCGACCCACGACCCAATTAAAACAACCCGCCCGGATCCCCTTACCTACCCATTCAATCCAGGTTATTGATCAAAATGATCAACGGCCACCATTAAACCTTTCCTTTTTAATTCCCAATTACCCCCAAACCCTAGTCATTCCTCACCTGTAGCCGCCTTTTAATCCCCCCTCTCCCAATTCTTTCTCAATCCCCTCTCAAACCCTAGCCACCGCCTTCAATCACCACCTGAAAATCTCCCAAATCCATGGCCCCCAAAGCCATTGGAAGCCTATATCCACCTCCCTTGGCTTCTATGTGTTCGAGTTCCATGATTTCAAGGCTAGACCCTGAAGAAGTTTGGTCCAGACCTCGGATGATTTCAGTTCTATGGCCGTCTCCAGTCATCTTTGACCTTGCTCCGGCCAACCATGGCTACTCAAGCCTGATTCTTAACTTTTCTTGTTTAGATCGATGATTTCCAAGACTTTCTCACCATCTGAGGTTCTTCTGAAACTCTAACCTTTAAGGTTCTTCCGATTCTTTTAGATCTGTTTTAGATCTATGTTTACTATAAGCTTCAGAATGTTTTCTCAAGTTTTCTTTCAAAACTTTACCTTCAGAACCTTTATCTTTTATGATTTAGGGTTTTGTTAAGTTACCTTGAACCCTGTTTTTAACATGTTCTATTGTGTTTCTTTATGTTGTTCTTCTACTGGAGTGTGCATGTTAAAAGTCTTAGTTACTTTTAAGATTTCTGAATTTATTTTGTTAGTATTTTTTGTCTGATTTACTTGTCTTCATCTCTATACTCGATTGATGGTGAAAACCCTAGATTTGGGGTTACATTCGAGTTCTGAGATTATTTGCTATGTGATTTACTTGTTCGTCATGCACTGAATTTGACTGGTTTCAAAACCCTAATTTCTTTGGACCTATCCGAGTTTCTGAAGTTGCTTCATCTGTTGCTCGACTGAATTTTGAAATTTTTTGCTTCTTTATGTGATTTTGACTTCCTGCTAAACTCTACTATAAGGTCTTTTCACTTGACCTCTTTGCATGTTGTTTGATACTCTCTCTTTTCTCTATTGCTAAGTTACTGAAATTGACCTATGTGACTACCATGTTTCGATAGTCCACTACTTACTGACTTTGTGATTGCATGACTTTTCTCTTTGTCATAGGCTCAGCCTTGCATGCCTAATGTTTATGCACTCTTTTATATGTTGAATTTCCCTCTGAAATGACCTTCAATTGTGGACTAATTTCAAAACTCCCTTGTGTAATTCTGACTGTATTCGTGTGTTAAGTAATTGATTTTTTCCTTGTTTTACTGATATCCGTGTCTCCTGGACCAATTTGAATACTTTCCTTTGATCTTTTGATCCCTACGTTTCTACCCAATTTGATTAATTCCCTTACCTTGATTCCATTGGTATTTGATTCTTACAAACCTTTCCTTGATTATAATCTGATGAATCTAGTCTCTATTACCTATTTTGTACTTATACTGTGCTGAAGATACTTCCTTATTGTTCATATTCAACGTTATGTGATAGCTTTCCTTATTTAGTATTTACATGTTACCGTTTAATTTTAACTCCTTAATTGAAGGGAGTACTTATACTGATTTGATTTTAATTGACACATAGTTCCATAATTATTGTTGAACTATGATTCTTGCCTTATTTTCCACCTGTTTTCAAACTATAAATACCATGCTCTTTCATTAACACAAACCCACACGAACACTCTGAGTTCTAAAATCACTTATACACGAACACTCTTAATTTCTGAACTCACACTCATACTCAAAAAAACATTCTCTCCAGCTTTACTACTTCTACTATGGCCTATTTAGCTGGCTGGAAGCCAAAGCTATACTTCAAAGTCTTGCTGCCTGCTTTTACTGTATTTTTGTTTCTTTAAACTGGTGTGTCCTGATTAAGAATTCAGCATCACAACAACAATGTGTTTACTTAATACTTTTTGTTTCCCTATCTGCCTGCTGCTTGTGTTTAATTCAGCACTTTATTCTAAACATGTTGTAATTCCCTTCTGCTTGTATTGAATCTATTATGCATCCTAAACCCCTACCCCAATGTGTTTGATACTGATGACTTTGTTTGAGGCATGACAGTATTAAGTATTGATATCTATGACTCAAACTTGATTCCCCTGGGATCATAACCTCTATGTTACCATTATATGCTTGTGTATCTTGGTTGATTTTGTAAGCATAACAGTACTCCCTATTGCTGGGCATGCCCAGAATTAACTAATGCCTAAGTACATAGGCTCTTTGGCAATTTCCCAACCCCTGA
Organism: Nicotiana tabacum; assembly: GCF_000715075.1. Classification (NCBI taxonomy): domain Eukaryota; kingdom Viridiplantae; phylum Streptophyta; class Magnoliopsida; order Solanales; family Solanaceae; genus Nicotiana; species Nicotiana tabacum. The sequence continues at coordinate 155,268,786 of NC_134090.1, read as the reverse complement.
ACCCCCTTTGTCTGAAATTATCAATTTGTGTATGGCTATTTCCCAGCACCTCTTTACCTTTTTCTTTACTTCCTTAGTTCTTAAAGCTCTACTTCTTCACTTGCACACTCTCTTAGACTTAAGTTCTGCCCCCCTCTTGTGAGCCTTGCCTTGGGACCCATTGAGCTCCCTCTGAACTTGGACACTTGAGGGCTGGCACTTCCACACTGCATTTGTCCCTATTTTGGTGATACAATTTGGGTGTGAGCACTGCCCAGAGTCCCATCGAGGGTCTTAAGGAACTCTGACACACTCAAATTGGAGAAAGGCTTTGGATTAATGGTCTTTGGATTGGTCTATTTCATAACTCAAAGAGGAAGCAAGAATCAGGCTTCCTCTGGTTGTATTTTTCTTTGTACTTTCGATGTAATTTATTATTTCTGGTTTGTAATAAGTTGTAATGAACATTTGGTGCCGGCTAGTGAAAAAGGGTGGGTAACTATGCATGCAAGGGTAGAAATCATGCCTATAGGGATGTTATAATTCTGCATATTCAACTATATATATAGAAACCATTCCTATAGGACTGTTATAATTCTGCATATTCAACTATATATATAGAAACCATGCCTATAAGACTATTATAATCCTGCATATTCAAACATCACCTAGAAATCATGCCTATAGGATCGTTCGAATGTCATTCTGCATAAAACAAGTTCTGCATTTAGATATCTTGTTTATAAGGTTTAAAACAAGTTCTGCATCTAGAAACCATGTCTATAAGGTTTAAAACAAGCTTCTGCATTCAAATACCACGTCTAAGTGTCTAAAATCAGTAACGTGTAGAAAACATGCCTATAGGAGTTTCTAAATGAATTTGATGCGCTTCACTCAATGCTAGATGTAAAATCAGTAATAATATATACTATCACCTACAGAACATGTAATCAATTTGTTTAAATCTTCATCTCTTAATCTAAGTCCCTCAGTTAACAAATTTTAGCCAGCATGCCTATAGGATCCCAAACAATTCATTTCAAGTTTTAATGTCTTATGAACTTTTGAGTTCAGTAGATACCATGCCTATAGGACCCCGTCTAAACACTTAGGCATGCCTTAGAGTAATAAGTATAAAATGAATCTGTTTCTATTAATAATTACAACCAGCAGGCAGGCTTAAGTTGGGCTTCCTATCTGAGTTATGTAATAAACCAATCTGCCTCAACTTTTAAACTCCCTCACCTTTGGTATTTTAATCAGACCTAAATAGTATGTGCAATTCATGTTAATTATATGCTTTCTTTGTTTAAGGAGGTATATGTAAGCCTTTGTTTGTTTATATGTGTTCCCCCCTCCCAAATATGCAATATGTGTTTTTGTATGTCGCCTTAGAATTTTTACCTTTGAAACTCCAAATAAGCCTAATATCCTTCCCTTTTTAGGATTAGTAGTCCTAAGTGCCTCCGGGACTGATAGGAGTGCGACGAGTAATAGCATGCAATAAGTAATCGATACCAATCTGCGCTTAAATACCTTGACGGGGTGGGATGGGTAGATATGGATATGATGACCACGCGATAATGCCACGTGTAGTCCCTCATTGAGGAGTGATTACTGGGCATTGTGTGGGGTGATCCATAATTTTAATAAACCTAGGACCCCTCTCCCTTTATTCTTTATTTCTTTTCAGCATTTTAACTCTTTATTTTAAAAAATCAGATTCTCTAATTGTTCTTTCAAACTTTGTTTACTTTCAAACCATTATGTGTTGAAATCCCCTCTTATTTGAGCCTTATCTGCCTATATGTTAATTGCACCTCAATTTACAATAATTGTCTGGCCAGGAACCACACTAGTGAATTCTGAGGGGTGCCTAACACCTTCCCCTTAGAATAATTTCATGCCCTTACCCTATCTCTGGTTATTCAAATCAAACTCTCTTGGTGTCCTAATGCACCCTAATCATTAGGTGGTGACTCTTCAAATGCAAACCCAGTTCCCAAAAGGAACGAGTTGTCCCTCCAAATGTCATAAACCAAATTTCGCGAGAAAAAGGGGGCGCGACAGCATGGCGACTCTGCTGGGGATTTTAGGCTTTTACCATTTCAGACTTTATTGTGAATTTATCCTTCTTTACGCGCAATTATTTGTTTATATCTTTTAAGCATTCAATTTCTTTTTCGATTACAAAACTGGCTTGTCTTTTTATTTCTTTCCTTTACTACTTTTCTTCATTGCCGCTTTAAATTATGAAATTGTTGTATTTACTACTTTTTAAACGTGCAAATACATGACAACCTGCCTTTAACTGTTGCATAATCATGCTCAATATCATATTCCACTCGTGCCAAACAAATCCTATAGCAACACTTATAATGAGTGGTTGCGCTCTTCCGATATTATCACCCCCTAAATTCGGAAAAGGCATATATGCGGTAAAACCAGTCGATCACGGTGTAGTCGACGGTTCCGCGCCTTTCCCCCTTGAGTTGTCCGCTCAAGGGTACTAGTCTAAAACCCTATAGAAACCTTACTCTATTTAACTATGCATCATGGTCAAACCTAGCCGAGTCAGTTATGTTGTCCGCATAAGGACTCTTTAAGATAGCCTTGTCCAAAGTCCACTGGGTTTTCCTAAAACCCAAACAGATATCATCACGTTCTGTGCATTTATTTAGAGAACTAAATGCTTTTATGCCAATTATTGATATTAAATAGTCGAGTCCGGTGGGGGTAAGGGCCTAACCCTTTGTCTTGCAGAAATATGAGGCACGAAGTTCCCAGATTTGGTATGGTCACCAAAATCCACCCAAAACTGCTACGCTAGTGGAAGGATTTTCACTCCAGTGATCAGACTCTTGTCCGGAAATATTTGGGGAACCTACCTTTACCCTTACGTACCTCTCCGGGTTATGAGACAAGCGGGTAGGAAGCAGGTTGTACCTAGGGTCGACAAGATGAGTCACTTCTGGGATGACATCCAGGATGATGATAGTCCTTACAAGTGCCAGTCTCAGCATATGTGGCATTGCAAGATCGGCATGGGAAGGGATACCATCGAGCCAGATATATACCACGCGGATTGTGCTCCTTATTATTTAGGTTGGTTGGAGGATAAGCATGATGGCCTGGCCAACCTAGGTTTATTCGAGGCCACAGGATCATAGATGAAAAGGCCGAAGCACAGGTCAAATACAATCAACTACGTAAGAGGATCCGAGAATGCAAAAGTGAGCACCGTGAGATACAGGAAGCCAATCAAAAGCTAATTAAGGAATGGAAGGATATGGTTGTCAATACCAACAAGCAACTGGGATATTTAGAATGAGGTATAGTGGAGTTGGAGAAGAAATTTCTCAAGAGGGTCAAAGACTGCCGGAATGCTGAAGGAAACGAAGGCGGACACCTAGCAAGAGCCTACCTGTTGCTGGGACTTCGCGAGTTGGGGAAGCTGTTCGATGGAGCCAGGGATGCCGAATCTGGGGAAGGTCCTTCTGGGACCAAATTTATAGGAGCTTTCTTCTTTTTATAAAATGTAATAAGGCCAATGGCTACTAGCAACTTTTATTTCCTGTTATTTAGTGTCGATTTGGAATTCATCTACATTATTATCAATAAAATGAGGCATTTATCATCCCAAGTTCTCCAAATCAACTTGTCGCTAGGCCTACCTAGGGCATAAAGAGGTCCCCCAAATTAGGACACGCTTTACATTTCCGCACTATGTGTTTTAAAAAATTGCAACATTTTTATATGATCCTCACTAACTTGTTACCTTTTTGTTTTTACTTTTTGCTTATTTCCCCTCCCCAAAGGTTAGTTCGTGCACTCTGGCAACATCATCTTATTCCACGAGATCCAGGGGCCCTCCACCCACTCCTCCTCTTAGTCCTATCGGAAACAAGAACAAAGGGAAGATGGAACATTTGAACAACGCCAGAAAGGAGAACTCAACTGAACGGGTAGAGGTCACTCATGGTTATGTTACTCAGGTTTCCAAAGAAAATGCATCCCAACTGGAACAAAAGTTGCTAAAATTCCAAGAAGAACTTGATCAGGTCCGGAATCTGGCAAATCTGTCATTTTCCCTCACTACTCCAGACATCAATTTCCCAAATGCTCAGAATCCTATACCTCCACAGAACATTCCGAATGAACCAAGCCATCCCGCTACTCACCACCACTGCAACACCTGCCATACCTCAAATAACACCCCACTACTCATCCCAGAACTCCAAAACTCCACAAATGACCACTGTCTCACCCAACATAATACCCCTATCTATGTGGAGACTATGCCACACTCCACCCAGCCTATATCAAGCACGCCCGAGTCCGATGATAAAGACTCGCTCATCACAAACCTGGCCGAAGAACTTAAGAAATTAACTAGCAGAATTCAAGGCATTGAAAGAAGTAAGGGGATTGAAGGGCTAAACTAAGAAGATCTTTGCATACAGCTCGATGTCAAGCTGTCCAAGGGGTACAAACCTCCTATGTTCGAAATATTTAATGGTGCAGGGGATTCAAAGGTCCATTTGAGAACGTACTGTGACAAATTGGTTGGAGTAGGAAGAGACGAGAAAATCCGCATGAAGCTTTTCATGAGGATCTTGAAATGAGATGCTTTGTCTTGGTACATTAGCCAAGATCCAAAGAAGTGGTCGAACTGGGTAATCATGGCGTTCGATTTTATGGACTGATTCATGTTCAACACGGAGAATGCACCGGATGTGTTCTATATTCAAAATCTAATGAGAAGCCCAGAGAAACATTTCGCGAGTATGCCACTCATTGGAGGTCCGAAACTGCTAAGGTTAGGCCTGCCTTGGAAGAAGAACAAATGAACAAATTCTTCGTCTGGGCTCAATACCCACAGTATTATGATAGGCTGATGATGATCGAGGGTCACAAATTTTCTGACATTATAAAGTTGGGAGAAAGGATCTAAGAGGGCATCAAAAGCGGTATCGTTATGAACTTCGAAGCTCTACAAGCGACAAATAAGGTCTTACAGTTAAGAGGTGTGTCCAAGAAAAGGGACGTAGGAGCCGTAATGGTAGCACAGAGAACTAAATCTCCCGTCAAATACCAAACCTACCAAACGCCTCCACTCACATATCAGCCTACTCCAAACTACCAAGCACACTCACCCTCTTACCAAACTCCACCACCCACTTATCAATCACCTCCACCCCCCACATATCAGCCTACTTCACCAAAATATTCCCAACCTGCACATGTTTACCAAGCCTACAACACTCAACCATCCCACTACCAATCCCCTACTACACGCCAAAACTTCCCTAGACCTCGACCAAACTTTGATTGAAGGCCTCCAAAACAATATATAGCTATTGCTGAACCTATTGACCCGTTGTATGGAAGACTCAAAGTTGTTGGTTATGTCACCCCTATCCCTGCTGCTCCGGAGAACCCTTCTCAGTGGGTTAATCCAAATAAATCATGTGCATACCATTTCGGCATGAAAGGACACACCATTGACGAATGTCGTTATCTGAAAGATAAGATCCATACCTTAATTGATAACAAGATTATTGTGGCAAAGGAATCTGCTCCAAATGTCCACAATAACCCTATGCCAGACCACAAAGGAGAAGTCAATCACATGATTGAAATAGAGGATGATGGGGATCCCAAGGGATCGATCGGTTTGATTACAGAAGGTAACGATCTAAAGAAACCAATAGTCACCCTTAATCCGATTGTAGTCCAGATTCAGCCCTTTGGGGACGCCGAGGTAAATATGCCCATGCCACTTGAGTTTGAAGTGACGTCTTCAAAAAAGACACCAACACCAATTGAGGTTGAATTCATGTCTCCAGCAAATGCACCTACACCATTCGAAATTGTAGTCTTGCCGCCCAAGGTACATGCTCGGGTCGGAGTAAAGATAGCTATGCCAATTCCAGTGGCAATGTCGTCCATAACACCATTCCATACAAAAGCTATACCTTGGGACTACACAGCCGAGGCAAGAAGGAAAGGCAAGGCTATGTTCGGAGAAGCTGTTGCGGCACAGGGTATTACGAGAACTGGTAGAGATGATCTCTGGACAAAAATACAGGCCAAGGAATACTCGGTCATTGATCAGCTGAACAAAACACCGACGCAAATTTCTATCCTTGCTTTGCTGCAAAATTCTGATGCACACAAGAATGCCCTGTTACGGGTGCTAAGTGAAGCATATGTGCCAAGCAACATCACCGATGGAGAGATAGCTAACATGGTATGACCGGTATTTGTCACACCTCCTTTTTACCTACACCCCAGAGGGTATAAAGGGAGTTTGTCCAATTAAAGTGACAATCGAAACGGGATTATTTATTTTATTAAATTCAGAGTCGCCACTTGGAATAATTTATGGTGTCCCAAGTCACCGGTTTAAATCCCGAATCGAGGAAAAGATTGAATCATACTACAGTCAGCGAACACAGAAATTCGGGTAAGGAATTCTGTTAACCAGGGAGAAGGTGTTAGGCATTCCCAAGTTCCGTGGTTCTAGCACGGTCGTTCAACTGTTATATTTGGCCTATTATCTGATTTTAATACACTTTTAAACCTATGGTTCAATTTTAACCTTATTAACCATTTTTAATTATTTTTTAGGAAAATTGCAATGTTATTAAAACACGTCTTGAACCACATCACATAAATGTACTCGCGGTCCTCGACATATGTTATCTAACATTGTTGAGATTTGTATTTGGGTCACATAAATGCGCACCCGAGTTTAGGAAGGTAACTTATTAAAATAACGCACCTAAAGCAACTACGCACTTCAACTTTGCGAGGGCCGTGGAAAATTCGCTAAATGGTACGCCTCGATTTCTAAGGATAAAAATATTAATTAAAGGAGGGTCGTGCACTTAAGATTTTTTTTTGTCACGGCATGCCTTGAATTGTTCCATCAAAGTATTTCTAACTTAGCTCGCGAGGACCATAAATTATATATTTGGCTAATATGGCACACCTCAACTAATTAATGAGCGTGACTAGTTGATTAAAAGACGTAAAGGGATTTCTACTTATTTTATGCCAATGCTTAAGCTAAAATTTAATAATTAATGAACTAGTAATAGACAACCCATATTTGATTGTAGAAGGGCCAGGCTGGTCATAAACCCAATGGCTGACTGCCCATTACTGTAGGCCCAGCACGTGAAACAACTGGGCTCAAGACGAAACCCATCTTGGCAATCTGATCGCGGAAGGGGAGATGATCACATTAGGGCCAATGATGGCAGCCCAACACATTTGCTTAAACATTAACTTCATGATTTAGCATTAAGTATAAAATCAACTTAACAATTTTTATCGCATAGCAATCTGAGGAACACTACGACCCCAAATCATGCTGAACTATTGTTAGGACTATAAACAAAGAACATGGTCAAATATCCTAAACTAACTAACCACAACATGATTTTCAAAGAAAACTAAAATTCAATTAGGAAATGATTCAAGAAGCTCAATGACTTATAACCAAATCTTAGCATGATTCTTCCCAAACAAAACAAACGTATGCATACTAACTGGATCCCATCCAGTCCAATTCTTGTTATTTAAACATGAATAACTACTGAATTCAGGCCAAAGTATGAAGAAACAATCCACCAAACCAAATAGAACCCAAAATTAACTCAAGGTTCTAGACTAATATTTTTCAACAGAAACACAACATCAAAGGCTTCCTACTTTTACCTCCGTAATCTACAAACACAATAGCATACTTGAAAATCATTTGCGAACCAACGCAACACCACCATACAACTTACAGATTATCCCCTAAGTTATATCCATAATCTCAACAATGACAAAAGTTCAGCTATTAAAACTAGAATTCAGCTGTACAATTCTTGACATGAATCCTGGAACTACATACTAAGTCTGCATCAACAGCTTATTCTAACAGCAGTAAAGTCATGCAGCTTCAACAATCAGCTAAGCTGCTTAAATTGAATGAACCAACTACTGCATTTTGACTAATAGGACTCAAATGAGATCCACATTAAAGGCATCAGGTGCGAAAGAAAATACATATCTTCAACACTGGCCTAAATGTCACTGCAAACATAACCAAAGCATTTCTTTCACCTATAGCCAATTTCAAACAAAGCTGATAACTAAACAGAGGAATCAGACCACTTCGAGCTTCAATCTCATGCTATGACATCCCATTCATGCTCAATATACAAATCAACATATCTCAGAGTTAAACATTACAACCATACATGATATTAAAGAAAGAAGATATGAAATTCAACAACAACAACAACAACATCATCAGTTTTATCACATTCCCAAACCCAAACCCAAACTCCATATTACACTTAAGTAATGTCCATAGTGTCAAAGGAATACCTGGAAAAAGTGAAGAAAATAAGAAGAGTGAGGGATCAGCAGTAACAGAACAAGGCCAGCAGCAATGTAATAGTGAAAACCAATTTCAAACCAAAATGATACACAGCAGTCCAAAACCAATTTCAAACGAACAGTATAGCCACAGCAAACTTCAACCCAAACTTTAAAGAAAAACCAAAACTCAAACCAATTCGACCCAAATGCAAGGCCTTGTCATATTTTCAGCAACTTTAACTAAGCGATGAGGATCAGGAAACCAAAGACCAGCACAATTTTGATATTTTTCAACCAGAAACAAAAATGCAGTGAATTCTCAATGCAGTTGTTTCAGTTTTTCAGCTTTTTTTCCAACAATCTCTGCCTTGAATGGCAAGTCTTAATGCCTTTATAGGCAAGGCATTAGGGCAGCCTATTATAGAATCAGTTTTACAAATGAAACCTTTTAGATTCCGATTTTAGCTTAGGAGCCCTTATTCAATTTTTGATTTTGCTCAAATAACCTCAATTCACATATCAGAATTACAGAATAGCCTCTTCCCCCAGCTTCCTAGAAGCTTCCCTAAGTAATTACAAAAGTTTCCCTAAACTAAAGTTCCCAGACTACCCCTCAAACCCCTGAAGATTACCCTCAAGAAAATCATATGGTATGGGTCAAATTGACCCAATGGTTTAACCAAGCGAACGGGTTTCCCTTCTTTTCTAAATCGGTCAGAAACCCAAATCCCAAATAGCTAATTAATCCAACTAAATTCTGTAAGCACTAGAAGAACACAAATATTTCGACAATTAAAATCTAGACTAAATAACTAAATTAACAAATCCAAACTAAACTAGTTAACAGATTAAATGAAATAATTACAGCAAAAGATTTAAACCTAACATGCATAAAAACAAGTCTGGAGAAACTAGAAGAATAAAGAGGAATCAAGAAGAAGAGAAAGGAACAGAAGATATAAAAAAATAATGAAGGCGAAATGAGGAAAAGATAACAAAAGAAAAAGGGAAAAATACCTAACAATAAAATCGGACAGTAAGGAATTGGAGATAGCCTTCAAAAACTTTCGGCCCAATCCGAGATTTATCGTGTGTTCTTTATCAAAACACAAGAATAAAGTCAAAATGAACCTAAAATCTTCAATGAGACCCTGAGTTGGAAATTTGGGATTTTAGGGTTCATCTTTTGATCTAATATTCGAGAAGTTCGGGCAAGATTCGAGGAAAACGGAGTGGGAATTTGGAATGAGGGGGTCTTGGTGGTTATGGGGTGTTATTTTGGGAGTGACTGGGGGTGGAGCCGCCGGGCTCGAGGAAGTGGGGAATGGTGGCGGCGTTAAGGTTCATGGTGAGTCTCTGAGAGGTGAGGTTCGAGAGAGACGAGTGAGCTAGGGAGGAAGGTTTTCGGGGGGTGGGGCTTTTAAGACACTTAAATAGGTATAACCCAACCAGTTCCGGACCGTCAGATTAAACAAAATTAACAGCCCAGGTCGAAGGGTTATTAAAACGGGATCATTTGGTCTCAGTGTGGGGCAGACCGGATTTTGGGGCGGGTCATGGGCTGGTTTTGAACGGGTTAATTGGGGAATTCTGGTTTGGGCTTGTGGGATTTGAGATTCAACAGGCCCAAAAATCAGATCCTCTCTAATCCTCTTTTTTTACTTTTTCTTTTACAATTTCAAATCCCCTTTTTTAAATAAAAATAAAATTCTAAAATAATTCTTAAAACTAAATTAACCTAAAAAATTATATTAATTACCCAACATAATATTCACCACAAATAAATTAATTTCCAAATTAAAAGAAACTACAAAGTTTAATATTAAAACGTTAAAAATGCAAAGTGAGTTATTTTTTTGTGCTTTTTCTATTTTTGTAAACAACTAAATTACTAATTAATTCAAAAATGCAAAATTAGATCCTAAATGCAAATGCAATGTATTTTTATATTTATTATTTTATGAATAAAATAAAATAAATGTGCACAGACGAATGCAAACAATTGAGAAAATTCCACAAAATTCTCAAAAATGGCAAATAATTAAAAGAAAAATCTATTTCTTTCTGATTCTGTAGGAGCGATTCATATAGGGCAAAAATCACATGCGCACAACTGCCCTTCTTTGCTCAAAAATCCGAAGAGTTTTCGTGCAAAGATAAAGTGAGAGGATACGAGCGATTTTCCCCCGTTTGAATACTCCGTGGGATGCATTTTTGAGAGGTTTGACCGCACCCTGCTTCCGAGGTTGCCTACATATCCTTGGCTATAAAGGAATCAGGTCAGTGTAGTTCAGGAAGTTTTGGTAGCTGGGACTACCATGAAGCTGTTGATTTCACTGTTGTTGTTGCTGCTGCTACTGCTTACTGAACCCCTTATTACACCATGTCAAAATACAAAGAAGCTAGACTAAACTATGACCTATTACAAAAATCCTGTCTGTATCTTCAAACATGATCTTGTGGTTCTCGTTGCCTCGTTGACTTGTATTCTCCCGGTGAAATTCCTTTGTTGCCAACTTGAGTTGTAATCTGAGATGCTTTCCCTTTTCCTCAAGTGGATGCCTGATTGCCAAAAACTTGAACTGTATTTTCGTGCTCTCCAAGTGGGCACCTGATTACCAAAACTTCACATGCATTCCCGTGCTCTCCAGGTGGGCGCCTGATTGCTGAACTTGAACTATATTCCTATGCTCCCTAGGTGGGCGCCTGATTGCTAAACTTGAACTATATTCCCGTGCTCTGCAAGTGGGTGCCTAATTGCCAAAACTTGAACTGTATTCCTGTGCTCTCTAGGTGGGCGCCTGATTTCCAAAACTTGAACTGTATTCCCATGCTCTCTAGGTGGGCGCCTGATTGCTGAACTTGAACTGTATTCCCATGCTCTCCAGGTGGGCGCCTGATTGCCAAAACTTGAACTGTATTCCTGTGCTCTCCAGGTGGGCGCCTGATTGCCAAAACTTGAAATGTATTCCCGTGCTCTCTAGGTGGGCGCCTGATTGTTGAACTTGAACTGCATTCCCGTGCTCTCCAAGTGGGCGCTTGATTGCTGAACTTGACCTGTATTCCCGTGCTCTCCAGGTGGGTGCCTGATTGCTGAACTTGAACTGTATTCTCATGCTCTCTAGGTGGGCGCCTGATTGCTGAACTTGACTGTATTCCCGTGCTCTCCAGGTGGGCGCCTGATTGCCAAAACTTTAACTGTATTCCCATGCTCTCCAGGTGGGCACCTGATTGTTGAACTTGAATTGTATTCTCCCTGTTCTCCAAGTGGGTACTTGATTGCTGAACTTGGAATGTATTCCCGTGCTCTCCAGGTGGGCGCCTGATTGCTGAACTTGAATTGTATTTTCCCTGTTCTCCAAGTGGGTACCTGATTTCAACAAAAATAGACAAAACAAAGAAATTTTTCTGCCCCAGTTTGGTAGATGGGCATATATGTAAGTGTTAAACTGAATCATGTTACCAAATATTACTATGAATTTAAAAGCAAAGTCCCATTATCTAGGGGGTCCTGACAATTCTTAACTAAACGACAATTTTAAATCTAAGTTATATCTTCTAAAGGTGTGACTTCCGCTAAATCTTGTTATCTAAGAGGGTCTTAAACTACACCCCACTATCTAGAAGGGTCCTGAAGATAAAAATCAAGTATTATATTAAAAGTGACAATTTTTACGGCTGAATTACACTACCCTACAACAGAGCTTACGCCAAATATTGTGATCTAATGGAAGTCTTAAAGCTAGGTCCCTTTATTCAGGAGGGTCCTGAAAACTCCTAATTGAATCATATCTCAAACATGCAAACTTTGAAGCCTACTTATGTTCCTTTGGGGTGCACTTATGCTAGATCTTGCTACTCATGATTGTTTTGAATTTTAAACTAGGTCCCATTTTTCAGGAGGGTCCTGAAAATTTACGATCAAACCTATCTGGTGCTTGTTTTTCCCCTATGGAGAGTTTCCCCAAAATAACCGAAACTTTCTGCCCCTGTTTCAATCACAAAAAAAATCTTATCAGTTTAAAATGTGGTGGTTAGTTTGTGGCATTCTTGCTGAAGGTGGCCTCTCCCTGCCGTGTTTTGTTTTGACTGACTTCCCCGAACTGGCCAAGAACCGCTTAACTTTCTGACTGACTTTCAAACTCATGACCCTGGATGACCCGAGTTTTTTATACCCAAACCATTGTGTTACATTTTTGACCCATTTGTTTGAACCTCTGCATCTCCCACGAAATTATTAAACCATATCAACGATGGACCTTCCACTGACCTTTTATATCCCATTTCACATCATACTATCTCTAGCAATGCCTTGGCCGCCCTGTGCCTTGTGCAACTTTGGAAGTTGGTAATAAGCTTTGAAATTCCTTCTTATTTGCTTAAACAAAACTGACATTGGAAACATCTTAGAGAAATAAACCTAAAAGAAATGAAATACAATGACGTTGAGAGTTAGGGATAAGAAAAATCCAAAACAGGAAGACTGTCTGAAGGGGAAAAAAGAGACTTATTTGAGTAGAGCAACTGGCACTAATGATCATGAAATGCATTTCGGATTAATCGGCCCAGTCTGTCCAACCAATTAGATTTCAGTTGTCGTACTTTGTGCCCCGAGATCTTCAAAACTCAATTTCTTCACCAAAACCTTGTCCTTGTTCGGCCTGTGGTTCCCCGAAGGGTTTTCACCATCAAACCTCTCTCATTTATTTATCTCTAAACTCACTGTCGCCTCAAGGTGCCCATGAGGATTTTCACCAATAAGACTCTCTCATTTTTTATTTCTCTCAGCTCTCATCGCCTTACGGTGCCCGTAAGGGTTTTTGTGAATAAGACTCTATCATTTTTCATTTTCCTTGTTTGGGCCGGAGTGTTGCCCCTGATATGATTCACCTCTACTTTCTTGCCTTGGCATTTCTCGAAGACTAATCAGAAGGTCTTTCTTTGGACCGTAATGTGGGCTTTTGGATAGGGTTAGAAAGAAAGGATATAATGGCTCAAAGCAATTCAAAATGGGTTCAAAATTACAACTTTCGGAATCAGATTTCTTACAACAACCAACTTCCGCCCCCAGTTTCTTTATTTGGGGACTTTTGGATTTTATTTTGATGGGACCCAACCATGAGGCTGCCTACGTATCCTTAAAAGGAATCAGGTCGAACATAGTTCATGTCATAGAAATTGCTTTGTTGTTGTGACTTTTCCTTGTTCTTTTCTTTTCTTTTCTCTTTCTTCTTCTTCTTTGTTTTTCTTTTGTTGTTTTTTCTTCTTTTTCTCTTTTTCTTTTTCTCTTTTTTTAATTCTTTTCTTTCTCTTTTCATTCTTTTCCCTTACTTATCTTTTGCTCTTGCATTTCTGAATTTTGTCACTGATTCCAAAAGAGGGGTATAAAAGGAAATAAATAAGGCTCGAAATGGATAACAAAGGATAAAGTGTTTAGATAGCAGAACAAAATGTCTTCGTCATTCCAATCTTCAAACATATGCCAAGTACAAACAAATACAATTTAACCAAAGAAATCATACATAATATCGTTTGACTGCATCAAAATTGATAGCCATTTCTATACATTTGCTTTCTATATCTGTTAAATACAAAGCATAATTGGATAACACTCTTGTTACGACGAATGGCCCCTGCCAGTTTGGGGCGAACTTGCCTTTTGCTTCATCCTGATGAGGAAGGATACATTTCAATACTAACTGACCCACTTCAAACTTTTGTGGACGCACCTTCTTATTATATGCTCTTGCCATTCTCTATTGATACAACTGGCCATGACACACTGCTGCTAATCTTTTCTCATCAACCAAACTCAGTTGCTCCATGCGGGTTTTGACCCATTCATCATCATCAATTCCGGCCTCAGCGACAATCCGAAGGGACAGGATTTCAACTTCCGCAGGTATTACTCCTTCAGTGCCATATACTAACAAATAAGGAGTTGCCCCTACTGAAGTACGAACAGTAGTGCGATAACCCAACAATGCGAAAGGCAGCTTCTCATGACATTGCCAGGAACCTTCCATCATTTTCCGAAGTATCTTCTTTATGTTCTTGTTGGCTGCCTCGACTGCTACATTCGCCTTGGGGCGATATAGGGTGGAATTGCGATGTGTAATCTTAAATTGTTGACACACCTCTTTCATCAAATGACTGTTGAGATTAGCACCATTATTTGTGATGATCACCTTTGGGATCCCGAACCGACAAATAATATTTGAGTGCACAAAATCGACCACTGCTTTCTTGGTCACAGACTTGAAAGTTTTAGCTTCAACCCAGTTGGTGAAACAATCAACGGCCACCAGAATAAACTTGTGCCCATTGGACGCTGCTGGCTCGATTGGTCCAATGACATCCATGTCCCAAGCAACAAAGGGACATGGTACAGACATTGTATGTAATTCAGATGGTGGAGAATAAATCAAATCTCCATACACCTGACAGTTATGACACTTGCGCACAAAACCGATACAATCTCGCTCCACAGTGAGCCAATAATAACCTACTCGGACGATATTCTTTGCCAGAACATACCCACTCATATGCAGTCCACAGACTCCGGAATGCACTTCGGTCATGATAGTCGTGGCTTCTCTAGCATCTATGCATCTTAACAATCCAAGATCTGGAGTTCTTTTGTACAACACCCCTCCACTGAAGAAAAATCCACTTGCCAACCGTCGAATTGTTCTCTTTTGATCACTTGTGGCTTCTACTGGATATATCCCCATCCTGATATACTCTTTAATATTGTGGAACCACGGTTCACCATCAAGTTCTTCTTCCACCACATTACAGTAAGCATGCTGATCGCGGACCTGAATCTGCAAAGGGTCCACATAAGCCTTATCTAGATGATGTAACATTGACGCCATAGTAGCCAAAGCATCGGCAACCTCATTATGAATCCTTAGAATATGCCGAAACTCTATTGATTGAAACTGTTGACAAAGATCACGCAAACATTGTCGGTACGGTATGAGCTTTAAATCTCATGTCTCCCATTCTCCCTGAATCTGGTGCACCAGAAGGTTCGAGTCCCCCAAGACCAAGACTTCCTGGACACACATGTCTAAAGCCAACCTCAAACCCAGGATACATGCCTCATACTCAGCCATGTTGTTAGTACAGTAGAAATGAAGTTGAGCCGTAACAGGGTAGTGATGCCTTATTTCAGAAATAAGTACTGCTCCTATCCCAATGCCTTTTATGTTAGCAGCCCCATCGAAGAAAAGTTTCCATCTTGTCTTTTTGACTTGTTCCACCTCACCAATGTGCATCACCTCTTCATCAGGGAAGTAAGTTTTCAAAGGTTCATATTCTTCATCCACCGGGTTCTCGGCCAAATGGTCCACCAATGCTTGTGCTTTCATCGCAGTCCGAGTCACATAGACGATGTCAAATTCTGTCAGTAAGATCTGCCATTTTGCGAGCCTCCTTGTGGGCATAGGCTTCTAAAAGATATACTTCAACGGATCCAAGAGAGAGATGAGGTAAGTAGTGTAAGATGACAAATAATGTTTCAACTTCTGTGCTACCCAATTTAGGGTGCAACATGTCCTCTCAAGGTGAGTGTACTTAACCTCATAAAATGTGAACTTCTTGCTGAGATAATATATGGCCTGCTCCTTCCTGCCGGTGATGTCATGCTGTCCCAATACACACCCGAATGAATTGTCCAAAACCGTCAAATACAGAATCAAAGGTCTCCCCGGTTCTGGCAGGACCAACACAGGTGGGTTTGACAAGTACCCCTTTATCTTATCAAATGCTTCTTGACACTCATATGTCTACCTAACCACAGCATCCTTATTTAACAGCTTGAAGATAGGCTCACAAGTCGTTGTAAGCTGAGCAATAAACCTGCTGATGTAATTCTACCTCCCCAACAGACTCATTACCTCAGTCTTGTTCCTCGGGGGTAGAAACTCTTGGATAGCTTTGATCTTTGATGGGTCCAATTCAATACCTCGACGGCTGACTATGAATCCCAACAACTTTCCAGATGGAACACCGAATGCGCACTTTGCAGGATTGAGCTTAAGATTGTACCTGCGGAGACTTTGGAAGAACTTCCTCAGATCTCTGACGTGGTCAGACTGCTTTTTGGACTTTATGATCACATCGTCCACATAAACCTCGATCTCCCTGTGTATCATGTCATAAAATATGGACATCATCACCCTCGTGTAAGTTGCCCTAGCATTTTTCAAACCAAATGGCATGACCCGATAGCAGTGCGTACCCCATGGTGTAATGAATGCAGTCTTTTCTGCATCTTCCTCATCCATTAAGATTTGATGATAGCCTACGTAGCAATCCACAAAAGACCCAATCTCATGTTAGGCGCAATTGTCAATCAGAATGCAGATATTTGGCCGTGGGAAGTTGTCCTTGGGACTCGCCTTGTTGAGATCACGGTAATCAACACACACCTTGGTCTTGCCATCCTTCTTTGGCACAGGTACTACATTGGCTAACCAAGTGGGATACCGATTGACCCGAATGACTTTTGCATCGAACTGCTTGGTGACCTCTTCTTTGATCTTCACACTCATATCAGTTTTAAATTTCCTCAATTTCTGCTTGATGGGAGGGAATGCCGGGTCAGTGGGCAATTTGTGAACCACCAAGTCAGTGCTTAGACCCGGCATGTCGTCATATGACTATGCAAAAACATCTTTGTATTCAAATAGTGCTTCAACTATCTTCTCCCTAATTTGTGGTTCCAAATGGACACTTATCTTAGTTTCTCTAACATTATCTTGGTCCCCTAAATTGATTGCTTCTGTATCATTTAGGTTAGGCTTGGGTTTTTCTTCAAAATGGCTTAATTCTTTACTAATCTCTTCAAAGGCCTCATCATCATCATATTCCAATTCATCATCACACTCTATTTCTTGTATTATTATTTCAGAATTAGATTGGCTTTTAAGACTGGGATGGAGATTCCTCATGCATGTCATGTCATTGAAACTAGCATAAAAAGAACTGTACAAGGAAGAAAATAAAAACAACGTAAAATTATCAGGAATGAAGAAAACAAAAAAGGGAAATTGCATTTCATTGAAATTAAAGATAACAAGGTTTATACATCTAAACGGACAGAACATAGAATCTGAATTACAACCCTAGAATAATCCAGATAAACTGAAAGAAAATCAAATCAAACTACCAAAACTCCTTCTGGGTAGGGAGAGGAGTATCTTCCCAATTGTTAATATTTGCACTTGACCCAACAAACTGCACATCCACTTTACTTGAACCCTCTCCAGCTTCCACCATGTTCACATCGGTGAATAACCCCTCAAACCTTTTAATCAAATCTCCATCAACATCGACCACTGGACTAGGAACCGTTGTTACTCGGTGCTTTCTGGTACCATGCCTAACAAATAATCTGGAAAGATGCGGGACAGGCTTTGGAAGGGCACATGCCCTTTGTTTCATTTTTCTAGCTCTTCTCATGTCTGCGGCTGTGGGCTTGAATCCCAGACCAAATGTATCCAAGTTTTTAGGAAGAGAAACCGATTGTATGATGCCCTGCAGAGAGGCACCCAAACCCCTACCAGGTACTAAACCATTCTTCAACATTTCAAAAGCCACCATGACTGATGCGGCGGTTACCTTAGGAATTGGCATGCTCTTCCCTTCTGGAATTTTCTCAGCGGACACTGTTTCGAAGACCTGATAGACCCATAGCCCCTTGTCGTCCTCAACCTCAATGAATGGTACAATGGAATTACTGTAGGCGCACAGATTATCTTCGCCGTGCACAACAATTTCCTATCTATCCCATTCAAATTTAACCATCTGGTGCAGGGTAGACGGCACTGCCTTTGCAGCATGAATCCAGGGTCGTCCTAATAGCAGATTATAGGAAACAGCTACATCCAGCACTTGAAATTCCATGGTAAATTCAACTGTCCCTATTGTCAGCTCCAGCACTATATCACCGACTGAATCTTTCCCTCCACCGTCGAACCCCCGAAGGTAAATATTGTTCTTGTGAATTCTTTCATCATCCACTTTCAGCTTGTTCAGAGTGGAGAGAGGGAAAATGTTCGCACTAGAACCATTGTCGACTAATACCCGAGTAACCATGGAATCTTCCCACTTCACCGTAAGATAAAGGGCTCTATTGTGCTCAGTGCCCTCCACGGGCAACTCATCATCAGAAAAAGTGACTCTGTTTACCTCAAATATCTTGTTAGTTATCTTTTCCAAGTGGTTTACTGAGATTTTTTCAGGAATGTAGGCCTTATTCAGGATTTTCATCAAAGCCTGACGGTGCTCATCGGAATGGATCAATAATGACAACAGTGAAATCTGAGCAAGCGTCTTTCTCAACTGCTCCACAATGGAATAGTCTTGCACTTTCATATTTCTCAAAAATTCTTCTGCCTCTTCTTCGGTCATAGCTTTCTTCACTAGGACTGGGTTATCTTTGGAGGTTTTAGCTTTTCTCAACTCTTCGGGGGCAAAGCATCTCCCCGGTCGAGTCAAACCATGGGTCTCACAGACTTCTTCTTTAACCTCTTTCCCCTTGTAAGTCACTGTCACTCGTTCATAATTCCACGGGACAACCTTGTTGTTGACTATTGGTAGCTGGGTTACAGGTTTGATAATGATAGGATCTGTGCGAGCACCCTCCACAATTACGACAGGCTTATTCGCCACCCCTGGCACCACCACTTTTGCTTTTTCTTGTTTCACTACAACACCACTTGTAGACCCTTTCTTGACTACCGCAAATGGTTCACTGTTTGCCCCGCTCAACTTTATCACTGATTTCTCACTTGTTGACTTTTCACCCGGCCTGACCTCGCTGGCCCGAATCATCATGACGGTTGTGAAGGCTTCTTGGGCTTCCCTACCTTATGCACTATCTCGATCATATTTGTCTCATGATGGGCCAGCAACGGATTCTGGTTGATATTGGGTGCCTCTAGAGCTTGGACCTCAATTCGATTGGTATCAATGAGCTCTTGAATAGTATTTTCAATTTCCAGCATTTCTCTATGTGATGCCCCGGAGCACCAGAACAATATTCGCAACTTATAGAGTGATCAAGATTTCTCGGGGGAGGATTTGGCAGTTTTGGCTCAATCGGATTCAGCATACCCAATTGTCTCAGCCTATGGAATAGACTAGTATAGGACTCTCCTAATGGAGTGAAGGTTTGCTTCTTCTACAACCTCTCATTCTTGAATGCTTGATTAGGTCGGAAACCTATTACAGGGGGATTTTGGTAGGCTCTTGGGGGTGGATAGGCATTTAGTGTAGCTGGGTAGGTATTTTGTGGGATTGGCACACGCCATTGCATGTGGGCAGGAGGTTGAGTGTACGTTTGGGCATGGTGGACAGAAAAATGAGGGTCTGGTGGTGGGTAGTAGTGTTATGGTGGGCTATATGGGGTATGAGGGTAGGTTTGGTGGTGGGGTCGAGGCTGGTTATAGTAATGTGATGGGCCCCTAGGTCCGAACCAAGCTCCTGACTTGATCTTTGCGACATCCTCTTTCTTCTTCTTTCCAATTACTCCCCTAGTTCCACTTTGAATGGCCTGGGTGGTTGCCTTGATCGCCGAATAGCTTATGATTTTGTTTGTCTTGAGCCCTTCTTCTACCATACCACCCATGTTTACCACTTCATTGAAGGACTTGCCAATAGCTGATACCAGATGTCCGTAATAAGTAGGCTCTAAGGCTTGCAGAAAATAATCCACAATTTCACTTTCTTTCATTGGAGGGTCAACCCTCACTGCTTGCTCTATCCAGCGAAAATCATACTCTCTAAAACTTTCATTGTGCTTTTTCTCAAGTTTCGTCAAAGACAGACGATCTGGAATAATCTCGAGATTGTACTGGAAGTAACAAGCAAGTGCCTGGGCTAGATCATCCCATGTGTACCATCTTCCATGATCCTGCCGAGTATGTCATTCCAGCGTTGAACCACTCAGACTCTGACTAAAATACGCCATTATCAGCTCGTCTTTCCCGCCAACTCCCCTCATTTTGTTACAAAAACCTCTCAAATATGCCACTGGATCACCATGCCCATCATACAAATCAAACTTGGGCATCTTAAACCCTACCAGCAATTGCACATCTAGGAACAGACATAGGTCTTTGTAGGCCACACTTACTTGACCTCCCAACCCCCGCATGTCTCTGAATGACTGTTCCAGGCTTTTAACTTTCCTGAACATCTCCTCCTGTTCGAGATTTTTAGATGGTTTTTCGGTTTACACAGGGAGATCAAAATGAGGAGTGTAGGAATAGGGTTCTGGAGCCTTGAAAGTGGGATCCGGGGGTAATAATGGTTATCATGGGCTTGGAACAAAGGCTCGCTAGAGGATCTGTGGAGTGTAGTGGGTGGGGGTGCCATGAAGACAGGAGTGGTTGGTGGAGGAGGGTATGGAACTGGTTTGGGTGGTGGAGTTGGTGGTGTTTGGGAAGTGGTACTCTGGTAGTGCTGGTAAGTGGGAAAGCTCGGGGATGAATCGGCAGCAGGAGGTTCCTGATATGGAGCCAATGGCGGGATGAAGGCAGGGTTGGCGGGGTAAGCTGCCAGTGGTTTCCTTTTTGCCCATGCCTGGTACATTTCAGCCATCTGCTGTTTCAGCTTATACATCTCTTCTTTCATCAAATTAACATCCAACTCTTCCACCTCTCTCGATGGATCGATGACACTCGCATCAAGTTCCTGGTTGGCCATGATCAATTTGTTTTTGGAACGGGTGTTGTATGGGTGAGTTGCCAGAATGCCATACAAACTAACCACCTACCTGTTACTTGACGAGAATAACAAATTGGTTAGCGATCAGGGTTTAACTGATAGGAAACTGCACATTTGGGAAATGAATGCACCTAAGCAGTTAACCGTTTCTATTATGCATTTGATCGGTTGCTTGTGTCATCCCGGATTTTCCTTATTTCCATTTCCAACGTCTCTTTTCTCTCTTTTTTTTTAACTCATGCCTTTATCTGCTTGATTCCTCTTTGTTTTTATTCTCTCATTTCTCTTTCTAGTTTTGCCATTGTTTCCTTCTCACGGTTTCTCATTTTCTCTCTCTTTTCTTTTCTTTTTCTCTCTTGTTTTTCCTCTCTTTCCTTTTTTTTCTTATTTTCTCTTTTTTCTTTTCTTTCTTTTGATTATGGTCGAAACCTATGGATATTGCCTATGTATCATGACCCCACATGAATCAGACCGAGCGTAGTTCTTGGGGATAAGTGTAAAAATATGTAATAAAATATTTTGGGATTTTAAAATTTTTATAAAAAAATGCTTTGATTACAACGACTCAAAAACTAACAGACTCAAAAAATACTTCAGACTCTGATGAAAAGATGAAAATCAGACTTAAAAGCAAACTAACAAACTCCAACAAAAAGACGAAAACACAGATTCGAAAACGGACTAACAGACTCCAATGAAAATTATGAATACATCAACGCCTCAACTGCTCCTGGGGCCTGCGGGACATCATTCGGTCTTGCCACGGGCCTACGTGCTAAATCCCCTTGGAGGTGGTAGAGATCTTCCATTATCTGGCGGACAAAGGTCATCACAGTGGCAAGGAACATGGATCTAGTCATATCCTCACAACTACTGCACTTCATCGCGTGTAGTCGGCGATCCTTCTGACTCTCTCTCTTATGACACCCTTTTCTTGCAACAAACGCCCCATCTGTTGGGTCCTGGCTTCCAAAGATTGTTCGGCTACTTGATTCTGTTCTTGGAGTTGTTGCAGGTCTCTTTCTAATTGATCCATTGATGTATAACAGTGTTCTCTTTTAGCCTTAAAGTCTTTCGCCTGCTTGATCATTTTGTTCTCAACGGCGATGACCCTTTTCTTCAACCCCGCCACCTCATTGTCATATTTCTCTTTTAACTGTTTAACCAAGCGCGCTCGTTCTTCCGTATTCTTAGCCAATTTTGTTCGAGCCTTGGCTAGTTCACCCTCTGCTTTGTTCAAATCAAAACCATACTCATCCACCTTCTGTCTAAGGTTCTTTATAAGCTTTTCATCCTTTGCACTTCTGGCGGGATTTTCAGTTGCTGTTTTCATTTCTCGAATTTAGGCTCGAAGGGCCTCATTTTCTTTGGCTAGCTTTTTCTTTTCACCCTCATCCGCCGTGGCTTGCAATCCATTCTCGAATTGGAGATCCCTAACTTGCTTTTCCAACTTTCCTATTGTGTCCCTATACTCATTCTCCTTGGCCAACCAAGCCCACTATTCTTGCGACGCCTCAATGAGTTCCTGAATGTAAGGCTTTTTGGCTGGTCTTTCCGGTTCGGCCCTTGCAGTGTTCTTCTTTCTATACCAGACAAGGTAGGTAGGTGAGACACAATAGGCACTCAATAAGTATAGAACGAATGCCTCTAGATAGGTCATACACTCGAGTGTTCGATGTCAAAATACTGCCACTCGTTCCAAATAGAACGAACTGTTTCTTCGTGAAATTGGCTGTCGGAGCTAACCTCGACCGCATAAACACTAAGATCTTCATCTAGGTGCGTCACCTGGCATGTTCCCAACTGTCTCATCACCCAGTATGGAGCGTAAGGCTGAATTCCTCAAAGACTCATTAGGAGGAAGTAAGGACCGGTGGCTGGCATATACACAATTTCTTCAACAGGAAGCCAACCTAGTGTCCATTCTATTTGCCCCGCAGTGATGGGGCAAAGGCGGGATACCCAATCTCCAAACCCTTCTGGTAACTTAAACCCTGAAATCCTTGTGTCGAACTCTTCAATGCAACTTTCCTCTGTGGACCCATAACTCATATACTGAGGGTGGTGAACAGGTATTCGATCATCCACATTTGTAGTAGCAAATTGCATCCCTCGAAGAAATCTGCTCCAGCTTTACAAGCTGTGAGAGCTCGGTATATCTCAGACACTATCACAGGGGCAAGGGTGCTCTTGGCGTTGGTAATCAAGACTTTGACGACTCCAGCCACTCGCAGATTGATATTCCCATCTTTCCGGGGAAACACCACGAGGCCTAAGAAAGCTACCATGAAAGCGAAACGCCTATGCTCATCCCATTTTGCTCGGTTCCCTTTGTACAAACCCCGATTTCTGGGTTGTTGAATCCTCCTACATGCCCGTACCTTTGGTATATAAAACGTAGAGTGGAAAAACCATCCTCCAACTCGGAGTACGGGACTCCCTTGCTTATTTTTAGCAAATTCATGAATTTGTGAGAGTTAACGGCTCTTGGAGCGATCAGATACTTATGCCTTAGACCTTCAGTACTTCCCATATAACCTACTATGTCTTCCAAGGTGGGTGTGAGTTCAAAATCCGAGAAATGCAAGACGTAGCTCACAAAACGTAACCAATGCCTTTATGATGTCTCCTCTAGGCCTTATCTTCAACAACCCGGTAAGGCCTCCCAAATGTAGGTTGACCTTATCTTGCTCTGATTTACCCAGATCTCCCACCACATATGCAACTCCAAAGGGATCTTGTTCATGAGTATTATTGGCAAACTTTGACTCGTGCTCATTCTGCACATTTATTAGGGTGATTAAGCAAAATCAAGACTTATTTGACTCAAAAACAAAGTTAACACTGTTTTTCTCTCTTTTCTTTTCAAATTTTCATTTCAAAATAAAACCCGGCTTTGCAAATACGACCTTTCCGCACTTCCGGGGAGAAGATTTTAAGGCTGTGCTAACTAATCGGCCAAAATGTCAAAAAAGAGACCAAAGGTGGTTGTTCTTGCAAAAACAGTCTTCCGGCGTCCTTTTGGAGACATTCGGCTATTTTCGACAGGAATGGCTTCACCTTACTTATTTCCAACAAAGTAAGAAAATTTTGATGCCTTTTGGGCTATTTTTGCAAAAAGAAAGTTGGACCCGATGGGGTTTGCCTACGTATCCCACATTCGGTGAGAATCAAACTGGCGTAGTTCGGGCAATTTTGAAAAAATAAAAACCAACTTTTTTTTCTTTTTTCACTTCTCTTTTTTTTCAAAACAAAACAAAAAAATTCTTTTTTTTCTTTTTTTTTTTTCAAAATTTCGGCAGAGTTTTATTATATTTTGGGACATCGATTTTTCAAAACAAGCAATTATCTCTTTTACCTCTCATATTGACTTTCCTTCTATCAACCTTTTCCCTATAAGCCGGTCAACATGCAAATCTGAAGCAAATGAATGCACAAGTAGCAAGTAGGATGCATCAGGATGGTCTTTTTCATTTCGGGTATACCTGTCCTAGACAGATCCAACCCATGTGTTGAGTCTCCAAAGTCAAATGCATATGATGCAGATAAGTGTTCCTACTAGGGATCCGGCATGAGGCTGAGTTATTCTAGGTTTAAAACCTGGGTGTATTGTTCTAGACCTGGCTTACTCGAGCGGACAACTCGAGCCGAAGGGGGGCTGCGTACCGATAACCAAAAGATCATCCGGCTTTGCAACTTGTCCAAACCTCGTTCTATTTGGGATATAACACTAACATAAACAAGTCACAACCAGCGTGCACTCCTCGGGAGAGAGAAGAGAGGGGTTTCGTAGCAGTTTATATGCAGTTCAGATAATATCAAAGCGGTAAAAGCAACATTTAGCACATTAGGCCCAAACATATAATAAAATCAGATAAAAAATAAAGCCAAATATAACAATTCATCTAAGCTCGAATTCTGAACCCTGAACCAGAGATTTTGGGTTCGGTCCCCAACAGAGTCGCCAGAGCTGTCACACCTCATTTTTACCTACACCCCAGAGGGTATAAGGGGAGTTTGTCCAATTAAAGTGACAATCGAAACGAGATTATTTATTTTATTAAATTCAGAGTCGCCACTTGAAATAATTTATGGTGTCCCAAGTCACCGGTTTAAATTCCGAATCAAGGAAAAGATTGACTCTGTATTATAGTCCGCGAACACAGAAATTAGGGTAAGAAAATCTGTTAACCCGGGAGAAGGTGTTAGGCATTCCCGAGTTCCGTGGTTCTAGCACGGTCGCTCAACTGTTATATTTGGCCCATTATCTAATTTAATACACTTTTAAACCTATGGTTCAATTTTAACCTTATTAACCACTTTTAATTATTTTTTAGGAAGATTGCAACGTTATTAAAACGCGTCTTGAACTACGTCACATAAATGCACCCGCGGTCCTCGACATATTTTATATAACATTGTTGAGATTTGAATTTGGGTCACATAAATGCGCACCCGAGTTTAGGAAGATAACTTATTAAAATAATGAGCCTAAAGCAACTACGCACTTCAACTTTGTGAGGGCCATGGAAAATTCGCTAAATGGTACGCCTCGATTTCTAAGGATAAAAATATTAATTAAATGAGGGTCGTGCACTTAAGATTTTTGTTTGGCGCGGCACGTCTCGAATTGTTCCATCATAGTATTTCTAACTTAGCTCGCGAGGGCCATAAATTATATTTGGCTAATATGGCACACCTCAACTAATTAATGAGCATGACTAGTTGATTAAAAGACGTAAAGGGATTTCTACTTATTTTATGTCAATGCTTAAGCTAAAATTTAATAATCAATGAACTAGTAATAGATAACCCATATTTGATTGTGGAAGGGCCAAGCTGGTCATAAACCCAATGGATGACTGCCCGTTATTGCAGGCCCAGCACATGAAACAACTGGGCTCAAGACGAAACCCATCTTGGCAATCTGATCGCGGAAGGGGAGATGATCACAACAGGGCTAATGATGGCAGCCCAACACATTTGCTTAAACATTAATTTCATGATTCAGCATTAAGTATAAAATCAACTTAACAATTTTTATCGCATAGCAATCTGAGGAAACACTACGACCCCAAATCATGCTAAACTATTATTAGGCCTATAAACAAAGAAGTCAAATATCCTAAACTAACTGACCACAATATTCTTTTCAAAGAAAACTAAAATTCAATTGGGAAATGATTCAAGAAGCTCAATGACTTATAACCAAATCTTAGCATGATTTTTCCCAAACAAAACAAACGTATGCATACTAACTGGATCCCATCCAGTCCAATTCTTGTTATTTAAACATGAACAACTACTGAATTCAGGCCAAAGTATGAAGAAACAATCCACCAAACCAAATAGAACCCAAAATTAACTCAAGGTTCTAGACTAATATTTTTCAACAGAAGCACAACATCAAAGGCTTCCTACTTTTACCTCCGTAATCTACAAACACAACAGCATACTTAAAAATCATTTGTGAACCAATGCAACACCACCATACAACTTACAGGTTATCCTCTAAGTTATATCCATAATCTCAACAATGACAAAAGTTCAGCTATTAAAACTAGAATTCAGTTGTACAATTCTTGACATGAATCCTGGAACTACATACTAAGTCTGCATCAACAGCTTATTCTAACAGCAGTAAAGTCATGCAGCTTCAACAATCAACTAAGCTACTCAAATTGAATGAATCAACTACTGCATTTTGACTAACAGGACTCAAATGAGATCCATATTAAAGGCATCAGGTGTGAAAGAAAATACAGATCTTCAACACTGGCCTAAATATCATTGCAAACATAACCAAAGCATTTCTTTCACCTATAGCCAATTTAAAACAAAGCTGATAACTAAACAGAGGAATCAGACAACTTAGAGCTTCAATTTCATGCTATGACATCCCATTCATGCTCAATATACAAATCAACATATCTCAGAGCTAAACATTACAACCATACATTATATTAAAGGAAGAAGAAATGAAATTCAACAACAACAACATCAGTTTTATCACATTTCCATACCCAAACTCCATATTACACTTAAGTAATGTCCATAGTGCCAAAGGAATACCTGAAAAAAGTGAAGAAAATAAGAAGAGTGAAGGATCAGCAGCAGCAGAACAAGGCCAGCAGCAATGTAATAGTGAAAACCAATTTCAAACCAAAATGATACACAGCGGTCCAAAACCAATTTCGAACGAATAGTACAGCCACATCAAACTTCAACCCAAACTTTAAAGAAAAACCAAAACTCAAACCAATTCGACCCAAAGGCAAGGCCTAGTCATATTTTCAGCAACTTTAACTAAGCGATGAGGATCAGGAAACCAAAGAATAGCACAATTTTGATATTTTTCAACCAGAAAAAAATGCAGGGAATTCTCAATGCTGTTTCACTTTTTCAGCTTTTTTTTTTTCAAAAATCTCTGCCTTGAATGGCAAGTCTTAATGACTTTATAGGCAGGGCATTAGGGCAGCCTATAATAGAATCAGTTTTACAAATGAAACCTTTTAGATTCTGATTTTAGCTCAGGAGCCCTTATTCAATTTTTGATTTTGCTCAAATAACCTCAGTTCACATATCAGAATTACAGAATAGCCCCTTCCCTCAACTTCCTAGAAGCTTCCCTAAGTAATTACAAAAGATTCCCTAAACTAAAGTTCCTAGACTACCGCTCAAACCCTTGAAATTTACCATCAGAAAATCACGTGGTATGGGTCAAATTGAGCCAATGGTTTAACTAAGCGAACGGGATGCCCTTCTTTTCTAAATGGGTCTGAAACCCAAAGCCCAAACAGCTAATTAATCCAACTAAAATCTGTAAGCACTAAAAGAACACAAACATTTTGACAATTAAAATCTAGACTAAATAACTAAATTAACAAATCCAAACTAAACTAGTTAATGGACTAAATGCAACAATTACAGGAAAAGATTTAAATCTAACATGCATAAAAACAAGTCTGGAGAAACTAGAAGAATAAAGAGGAATCAAGAAGAATAGAAAGGAACAGAAGATAGAAAAAAAATAATGAAGGCGAAATGAGGAAAAGATAACAAAAGAAAAAGGAAAAAATACCTAACAATAAAATAGGACAGTAAGGAATTGGAGATAGCCTTCGAATCTTTAACTTTCAGCCCAATCCGAGATTAATCGTGTGTTCTTTATCAAAACACATTAATAAAGTCAAAATGGACCAAAAATCTTCAATGAGAACCTGAGTTGGAAATTTGGGATTTTAGGATTCACCTTTTGATCTGATATTCGAGAAGTTCGGGCAAGATTCGAGGCAAATGGAGTGGGGATTTGGAATGAGAGGGTCTTGGTGGTTATGGGGTGTTATTTTGGGAGTGATTGGGGGTGGCGCTGCCGGGCTCGAGGCGGTGGGGAATGGTGGTGGCGTTAGGGTTCATGGTAAGTCTCTGAGAGGTGAGGTTCGAGAGAGACGAGTGAGCTAGGGGGGTCTAAGGGGGGGCTTTTCAGACACTTAAATAGGTATAACCCAACCAGTTCCGGACCGTCAGATTAAACAAAATTAACGGCCCAGATCGAAGGGTTATTAAAACGGGATCGTTTGGTCTCAACGTGGGGCAGACCAGATTTTGGGGCGGGTCGTGGGCTGGTTTTGAACAAGTTAATTGGGAATTCTGGTTTGGGCTTGTGGGATTTGAGATTCAACAGGCCCAAAAATCAGATCCTCTCTAATCCCTTTTTTTCTTTTTCTTTTTCAATTTCAAATCCCCTTTTCCAAAAAAAAAATTCTAAATTAATTCTTAAAACTGAATTAACCTACAAAATTATATTAATTACCCAACATAATATTCACCACAAATAAATTAATTTTCGAATTAAAAGAAACTACAAATTTTTTAAGATTAAAAAGTTAAAAATGCAAAGTGAGTTATTTTTTGTGCTTTTTCTATTTTTGTAAACAAATAAATTACTAATTAATTCAAAAATGCAAAATTTGATCCTAAATGAAAATGCAATGTATTTTTGTATTTACTTTTTTATGAATTAAATAAAATAAACGTGCACAGACGAATGCAAACAATTGAGAAAATTCCACAAAAATTCCCAAAAATGGCAAATAATTAAAAGAAAAATCTATTTCTTTCTGATTCTATAGGAGTAATTCATATAGGGAAAAAATCACATGCTCACAGTATTGTAAAGTCACAAGATCACTTTTGATAAAAATGAGCTGCCACCAGAAGGGGTGAGTCACAACAAGGCATTGCACATCACCGTACAATGCGAAGATTATTTTATCACCAGAATCCTGATTGATGAAGGGTCCAACCTCAACATTTGTCCGTTGGTAACACTCAGGATGTTGGGTAGGGGACTACTTGAGATCAAGGACGGGGCCATCAACGTGAAAGCTTTCGACGGTTCCCAAAGGTCCACCATTGGGGAAATTAGTCTGTGTTTGCAAATGGGGCCTACTTGGTTAGATGTTGATTTTCAAGTGATAGACGTGCCGACATCTTACAATCTGTTGTTGGGACGACCATGGATTCATGCTACTGGGGTTGTAGCGTCAACAATACATCAGACAGTGAAGTTTGAGTGGAATCACCAAGAGGTGATCATTTACGGCGACGGTAGCAATCCCATATACAGTGGCCAGACCATCCTAGCAATCGGAGGCAGAAGAAAGATAGGTAGGGAGACTTATCAGCACATCGAGCAAGTCAACGCCGTTGACAAGGACAAATGGTGGGACAACAAAATTGAGAGCATATTGAACTGGAGCGGATACGAACCTGGCAAGGGGCTTGGCAAGAACCTCCAAGGAATCACTAAGCCCATAAAACTCAAGAAGCACGGCACCACCTTCGGTATGGGATATGAGTATACCTGGAAAGAATTCAACGACTGGTCAACACCATGGCGCGGTCCTTACTATCCATTGGATCAGCCAATACCACGCTTGGAACAAATTTTCCAACCGGCCGCAGTGAGGAATTTGTTCCTAGAAGACGATGATATGGATTGTTATGTCATTTTCGAGGAGGAGGG
The DNA here is from genome assembly GCF_000715075.1 of Nicotiana tabacum. Lineage (NCBI taxonomy): Eukaryota > Viridiplantae > Streptophyta > Magnoliopsida > Solanales > Solanaceae > Nicotiana > Nicotiana tabacum. The sequence continues at coordinate 155,238,656 of NC_134090.1, read as the reverse complement.
GAAGGAAAGACCTTCCATACAGGCTGTAAGCAGAGGAGCATGCCTCAATAACTGGACCATCAGAACCACCAGAGCCCGGCGACCCTCGGGGTAGCAAGGCTGAACAAGCATCATGCACTATCTTTTATTTTTACTAGTTAATTTTTTCTTTCACATTTTAAATTTCCGCAATAAGATCTTCAATGTTCAAAATAGTTATGGAACTTATCAAAGCTCTTCGATTTTCCTTATAAATCAACACTCTTATTATTTTCTCTCATTACTTTACTTATACAGCATTATTATTACTTATCTTGATGAACCAATGACTGTAACATGCGATGTGACAACGCAACAAACAGACATAGATTTAGAGGAAGATGACATACCTGAAGAGATTGTTAAAGAAGTCGAGAACTTTGAAAATTGGCCTAAGTCCAATCTAGACGAGACGGAAATTGTTAATTTAGGGGATGAAGAGAATCTCAAAAAAACACGAATCAGCGTTCACTTGTCATCATCAAAAAAGAATGAATACACAGAATTTCTAAGAGAATATGAGGATATATTCGCCTGGTCGTATGACGACATGACGGGCCTGAGCACATCTATTGTGGCTCACAAACTACCAACTGATCCAACATGTCCATCAATAAAGCAAAAGCTCAGAAAGTTCAAGCCGGATATGAGTTTGAAAATCAAGGAAGAATTAACTAAGCAAGTCAAAGCCAAGGTCCTCAGGGTAGTGGAATACCCAATGTGGTTAGCCAATATTGCGCCAGTACCAAAGAAGGACGGGAAGGTTAGAGTCTATGTCGACTACCGGGATCTCAACCGGGCCAGTCCGAAAGACAACTTCCCCTTGCCAAATATACATATCTTGATCGACAATTGCGCCAAGCATAAACTGCAATCATTTGTGGATTATTTCGCTGGTTATCATCAGATCTGGATGGATTAAGAAGATGCTGAGAAAACGGCTTTCATTACGCCGTGGGAAATGTACTACTACAAAATGATGCCATTTGGGTTAAAGAACGCAGGGGCCACCTACATGAGGGCCATGACTACCATTTTTCATGATATGATACACAAAGAGATCGAGGTGTACGTAGGTGATGTTATTATCAAGTCGAAGAAGGCCATTGATCATATGGAAGATTTGAGGAAATTCTTCAATAGACTTCGGAGGTACAACCTAAAATAGAATCTCGCGAAGTGTGAATTTGGGGTTCCTGCTGGAAAATTACTTGGGTTTATTGTGAGCCGCCGAGGAATAGAATTGTATCCATTAAAGCCATTCAAGAGTTGCCACTGCCAAAGAATAAGAAGGATGTGATGAGCTTCTTGGGGAGACTTAACTATATCAGCCAGTTCATAGCACAGTCCACGGTCATCTGTGAGCCAATCTTCAAGATGTTGAAGAAGGATGCCGCCACCAAATGGACTGATGACTGCTAGAAAGCTTTTGACAGAATCAAGGAATACCTATCAACACCGCCAGTCTTAGTCTCACCCGAGCCAGGTAGACATTTGCTAGTCTACATCACAGTGTTAGATGGTGCCTTCGGTTGCATCCTGGGGCAGCATGATGAAATGGGGAGGAAAGAGCAGGCTATTTACTATCTCAGCAAGAAGTTCACTTCGTACGAGGCCCGGTATTCTCTATTAGAGCATACCTGTTGTGCTCTAACTTGGGTGGCCCAGAAGCTGAGGCATTACTTCTATGCCTATACTACATATCTCATATCAAGGATGGATCCTCTAAAGTACATCTTTCAGAAAACCATGCCCACTGGCAAGCTAGCCAAGTGGCAAATCTTGTTGAGTCAATTTGACATTGTCTACGTGACTTAGAAGGCAATCAAGGGACAGGCACTAGCAGATCACCTTGTAGAAAATCTCGTGGACGGAGAATACGAACCCCTGAAAATGTATTTTCCTGACGAAGAGGTATCATTCGTAGGAAAAGACATTGCAGAATCCTATGATGTTTGGAGAATGTTGAGCAGCAAATTTCAAAGGAGTTAGCATAGGAGCAGACCTAGTGTCAGAAACCGGTCAACATTATTCGGTGTCAGCTAAGCTCAGGTTCCCGTGCACCAACAACATGGCCGAATATGAAGCCTACATCCTAGGGCTCAAGATGGCCATTGACATGAACGTACAAGAAGTTGCTGGTGATCAGAGATTCAGACTTACTCATACATCAGGTCCGAGAAGAATGGGCAACCAAGAACTCGAAGATACTCCCGTATCTGCATCACGTACAGGAGTTGAGAAGGAGATTCATAAAGAAAGAATTCTGACATGTTACTAGAATCCAAAATGAATTCGTCGATGCACTGGGTACCCTGTCATCCATGATACAACATCCAGACAAAACTTCATTGATCCCATTCCAGCAAAGATCCACGACCAGCCGGCTTATTGTGCCCATACTGAAGAAGAAGCAGATGAAAAGTCTTGGTTTCATGACATCAGGGAATATTTGACAAAAGGAGAATACCCAGAGCTTGCAAATACTATTCAGAAATGCACATTTCGGAGGTTTTCCAACAATTTCTTTCACAGCAGAGGAATCCTATATAGGAGGACTCCTGATCTGTGACTACTAAGGTGTGTCGATGCAAAGGAAGCATCTAAGCTACTGGAGGAAATCCACGCAGGGACCTGTGGTCCATATATGAACAGTTTTGTCTTAGCAAAGAAGATCCTCCGAGCTGGTTACTTTTGGATGACTATGGAGACAGACTGCATCCAGTATGTCCGAAAATGCCACCGCTACCAGATACATGCAGACCTGATAAAGGTACCTCCCAATGAGCTTAATGCAACAAACTCACCATGGCCTTTCGCCGCTTGGGAATGGATGTTATTGGACCCATCGAGCCCGCCGCTTCAAACGGACACAGATTTATCCTAGTAGCAATCGACTATTTCACCAAATGGGTCGAAGCAGCGTCTTAAAGAGTAGTAACTAAGAAAGTCGTGGCAGAAGCAGCCGTCATCACAAGTAGTAACTATTTCAGCCGATCATCGCAAGCAGCCGTCAGAAGCATCAACCCATTAAACTGGGGAAGAATTTTGAGGAGGACCCTCAAAATTCGGTAATAAGAGAGGTTGCAATGTATTGAGTTACGTCACAATCGTCGGTTCATCTAAAAGCTATTTCTTAAATATATACTTATGTCATATTTTTACAAATTCATGCATGTTTATAATCGAAATTGCTTTGTTCAGCAACGCTACCCCCAATAATACATACCGTATCACCGGATCAAAGCCGAACAGGCCAAGCAAGGCCAGCGGGGATACAAACTAACCTCCCCTCTACAAAACTCATGATTTTTCTTTGGATGCAGACACTTGGATTGCAAAAGCATATGCATACTATACACTCACGAGACAAACGTCGTTCAGGAATACAACCCTCAGAATTGTTGCACTTACTAACATTTGCTATCCACGCACGCTGGTGATATTCCCTATACCGCAATGTCCCCAGCAGTCACAATATTGCAACCTGCCAGCAACTAAGAAAACTCTATTACCATTTGCCATTTTATTTCTGCATTGCATAAGGCTACCATTCTGCCTTCCGAGACTAAGCATTGTCTCCATCTGCATTTTTATGCATTGCATAAGGCTACCATTCTGCCTTCCGAGACTAAACATTTTCTCCATCTGCATTTTTTCTGCATTGCATAAGGCTACCATTCTGCCTTCCGAGACTAAACATTGTCTCCATCTGCATTTTTTCTACATTGCATAAGGCTACTATTCTGCCTTCCGAGACTAAACACTGTCTCCATCCGCATTTTTCTGCATTACATAAGGCTACTATTCTGCCTTCCAAGACCAAACACTATCTCCATCTGCATCTGCATGCCGAAAGGCCGCCTCCCTATTTACATTCTACATGGCTAAAAGATCGCCACCTTATTTACGTTCTGCATGGTTGAAAGATCGCCACCTTATTTACATTCTGCATGGCTGAAAGATCGCCACCTTATTTACATTCTACATGGCTGAAAGATTGCTGCCTCATTTATGTTCTGCATGGCTAAAAGATCGCCACTTTTGCATTGCATGGCTGAAAGATCGACGCCTCATTTACACTTGCATGGCTGAAAGATCGCCACTTCATTTACATTTGCATGGTTGAAAGATCCCCACCTATTGCATCTCACGGGCTAAAAGATCGCCAAACACTACATCTCATGGGTTGAAAGATCGCCAAACACTGCATCTCATGGACTGAAAGATTGCCAAATTATTCGAGGGCGTCATTGTTCGTAGGCACCATTTGCATAGCCCGAGAACACCATGACATGGCCTGAGGATCCCTTTAATTTTTTGCATATCATTATTCAAAGGCATCATGGTTCGGAGGAATCATTCTCATAGCCCGAGAGCATCATTTCATGGCCTGTGAATCCTTTATTATTATATGCTTCATGGCCCAGGACATCATGGTCTAAGGACATCATCCTCACCGTCTGAAGATAACCTTCATGGTCCGACAGGAATTTGCATCATGTTTAAATTTACGCACGGTATATGCTTGTATTGTTTATTCGTAGGTAAACTGGCGAGCAACGACTATATCGGCATGATTGATCCCGTTCCATTTCCCTCAGCCCTATCATACCTTAACCATTCACCCCATCCTAAATATCGCGTCCGTTCTTGAGAAGTCTCCATCGGCATATTCCGCTGACGGAACCTGAACTAAATATGGCATGATTCCTATAAGACCAGGGATATGTAGGCAGATCAGAAACCAAAGCCCAGCCTAAGTCTCCCCGAACTATTTCGGTCGGTCAAAATTGGCCATCATATCTTTACCCGACAACTCTTTCATCCTTTCCGGGTAAAGAGGGGCAACTGTTGATACCCAATTTTTTTCTTAATATTTTAATATGAAAAACACTTTCAAAATAGTCGGTGTATGCATATATAGGTATGTCCAAGCGTTTTATTATTTTCCCTAATTTTTAAAGATTTTTTAAATCAATTTATTGCCCTATTTTATCAAGAAAAACCCAGTAATTATTACCAAAATTATCATTTTGGTAATTCATTTATTAGATTCTCATATTTATACTAAAATATAGCTAATATAATTTTTGCGCATTTTCACAAATTTATTTAGTACTTTTAAAGCTAAATTGCATATAATTGCAATATTAGCCTCTTTTAAGATCTAATTGTGTTTATATTTATAAAACTAACTCCAGTATTTTTAATTTTATAATTACATAATATTAATCATTTTAGTACCTTCAATTTATTTTCAGAAATTATTCTACTATTTTTTGTAAAATAAATAAGGGAAAGTGGCTATTTAAAATATAGCCAATTATGTTTCAATTGTGGCCTTATTTGAACCCCCAATTGGACCCATTTTTTTAAACCAAATTACCCAGCCCAAATCCTAATCTACCCGACCTACGACCCAATTAAAAGAACCCGCCCAGATCCCCTTACCTACCTATTCAATCCAGGCCATTGATCAAAATGATCAATGACCACCATTAAACCTTTCCTTTTTAATTCCCAATTGCCCCCAAACCCTAGTCATTTCTCAACTGTAGCCGCCTTTGAATCCCCCTCTCCCAATTCTCTCTCAATCCCCAACCCTAGCCGCCGCCTTCAATCACCACCTGAAAATCTCCCAAATCCATGGCCCCCAAAGCTATTGGAAACCTATATCCACCTCCCTTGGCTTCTATGTGTTCGAGTTCCATGATTTCAAGGCCAAACCCTGAAGAAGTTTGGTCCAGACCTCAGATGATTTTAGTTCTATGGCCGTCTCCGGTCATCTTTGACCTTGCTCCGGCCAGCCATGGCTACTCAAGTCTGATTCTTGACTTCTCCTGTTTAGATCGATGATTTCCAAGCCTTTCTCACTATCTGGGGTTCTTCTGAAACCCTAGCCTTTGATGTTCTTCCGATTATTTTAGATCTGTTTTAGATCTATGTTTACTATAAGCTTCTGAACGTTTTCTCAAGTTTTCTTTCAAAACTTTACCTTCAAAACCTTTATCTTTTCTGATTTAGGGTTTTGTTAAGTTATCTCGAAGCTTTCTCTAATTTTTAACATGTTTTATTGTGTTTCTTTATGTTGTTCTTCTACTGGAGTGTGCATGTTAAAAGTCTTAGTTACTTTTAAGATTTCTGAATTTATTTTGTTAGTATTTTTTTCCTGCTTTACTTGTTTTCATCTCTATACTCGAGATTTAGGGTTTCATTCGAGTTCTGAGATTATTTGCTATGTGATTTACTTGTTCGTCATGCTCTGAATTTGACTGGTTTCAAAACCCTAATTTCTTTGGACCTATCCGAGTTTCTGAAGTTGCTTCATCTGTTGCTCGACTTAATTTCGAAATCTTTTGCTTCTTTATGTGATTTTGACTTCCTGCTAAACTCTACTATAAGGTTTTTCCACTTGACCTCTTTGCATGTTGTTTGATACTCTCTCTTTTCTCTATTGCTAAGTTACTGAAATTGACCTATGTGACTACCATATTTCGATAGTCCACTACTTATTGACTTTGTGATTGCATGACAGTTCTCTTTGTCATAGGCTCAGCCTTGCATGCCTAATGTTTATGCACTCTTTTATATGCTGAATTTTCCTCTGAAATGACCTTTAATTGTGGACTGATTTCAAACCTCCCTTGTGTAATTCTGACTGCATTCGTGTGTTAAGTAATTGATTTTTTCCTTGTTTTACTGATTTCCCTATCTCCTGGACCAATTTGAACATTTTCCTTTGAACTTTCGATCCCTACCTTTTCTACCCAATTTGATTAATTTTCTTACCTTGATTACATTGGTATTTGATTCTTATAGACCTTTCCTTGATTAGAATCTGATAAACCTAGTCTTTATTACCTATTGTGTACTTATAGTGTGCTAAAGATACTTCCTTATTGGTCATATTCAGCCTTATGTGATTGCTTTCCTTATTTAGTATTTATATGTTACCGTTTAATTTTAACTCCTTAATTGAAGGGAGTACTTATATTGATTTGATTTTAATTGACACATAGTTCCATAATTACTGTTGAACTATCATTCTTGCCTTATTTTCCACCTGTTTTCAAACTATAAATACTCTGCTCTTCACGAACACTCTGACTTCTAAAATCACTTACACACGAACACTCTTAATTTCTGAACTCACACTCATACTCAAAAAAACATTCTCTTCTACTTTACTACTTCTGTTGTGGCCTATTTATTTTGGCTGGAAGCCAAAGCTATACTTCAAAGTCCTGCTGCCTGCTTTTACTATATTTTTGCTTCTTTGAATTAGTATGTCCTGATTAAGAATTCAGCATCACAACAACTATGCGTTTACTTAATACTTTTGTTTCCCTGTCTGCCTGCTGCTTGTGTTAAATTCAGCACTTTATTCTAAACATGTTGTAATTCCCTTCTGCTTGTATTGAATCTATTATGCATCCTAAACCCCTACCCCAATGTGTTTGATACTTATGGCTTTGTTTGAGGCATGACAATATTAAGTATTGCTATCTATGACTCAAACTTGATTCCCCTGGGATTATAACCTCTATGTTACCATTATATGTTTGTGTATCTTGGTTTATTTTGTAAGCATAACAGTACTCCCTATTGTTGTGCATGCCCAGAATTAAATAATGCCTAAGTACATAGGCTCTTTGGCAATTTCCCAACCCCTGAACCCCCTTTGTCTGAAATTATCAATTTGTTTATGGCTGTTTCCAATCACCTCTTTCCCTCTTATTTACTTCCTTAGTTCTTAAAGGTCTACTTCTTTACTTGCACACTCTCTTAGACTTAAGTTCTCCCCCCCCCCTTCTTGTGAGCCTTGCCTTGGGACCCATTGAGCTCCCTCTGAACTTGGATACTTGAGGGTTGGCACTTCCACACTGTACTTGTCCCTATTCTGGTGATACAATTTGGGTGTGAGCACTTCCCGGAGTCCCATTGAGGCTCTTAGGGAACTCTGACACACTCAAATTGGAGAAAGGCTTTGGATCAATGGTCTTTAAATTGGCCTATTTCATAACTCAGAGAGGAAGCAAGAATCAGGCTTCCTCTGGTTGTATTTTTCTTTGTACTTTCGATGTAATTTATTATTTCTGATTTGTAATAAGTTTTAATGAACATTTGGGGGCCGGCTAGTGAAAAAGGGTAGGTAACTATGCATGCAAGGGTAGAAATCATGCCTATAGGGATGTTATAATTCTGCATATTCAACTATATATATAGAAACCATGCCTATAGGACTGTTATAATTCTTCATATTCAACTATATATATAGAAACCATGCCTATAGGACTGTTATAATCCTGCATATTCAAACTTCACCTAGAAATCATGCCTATAGGATCGTTCTAATGTCATTCTGTATAAAACAAGTTCTGCATTTAGATATCATGTTTATAAGGTTTAAAATAAGTTCTGCATCTAGAAACCATGTCTATAAGGTTTAAAACAAGCTTCTACATTCAGATACCGTCTAAGTGTCTAAAATCAGCAACGTGTAGAAAACATGCATATAGGAGTTTCTAAATGAATCTGATGTGCTTCACTCAATGCTAGATGTAAAATCAGTAATAATATATACTATCACCTACAGAACCTGTAATCAATTTGTTTAAATCTGCATCTCTTAATCTAAGTCCCTCACTTAACAAATTTTAGCCAGCATGCCTATAGGATCCCAAACAATTCAGTTCAAGTTTTACTGTCTTATCAACTTCTGAGTTCAGTAGATACTATGCCTATAGGACCCCGTCTAAACACTTAGGCAAGCCTTAGAGTAATAACTATAAACTGAATATGTTTCTATTAATAATTACAACCAGCAGGCAGGCCCGAGTTGGGCTTCCTATCTGAGTTATGTAATAAACCAATCTTCCTCAACTTTTAAACTACCTCACTTTTAGTATTTTAATCAGACCTAAACAGTATGTGCAAGTCATGCTAATTATATGCTTTCTTTGTTTAAGGAGGTATATGTGAGCCTTTGTTTGTTTATATGTTCCCCCCTCCCAAATATGCAATATGTGTTTTTGTATGTCGCCTTAGAATTTTTACCTTTGAAACTCCAAATAAGCCTAATATCCTTCCCTTTTTAGGATTAGTAGTCCTCAGTGCCTCCAGAACTGATAGGAGTGGGACGGGTAATAGCATGCAATAAGTAATGGATACCAATCTGTGCTTTAAATACCTTGGCGGGGTGGGATGGGTAGATATAGATACACGCGATAATGTCACGTGTAGCCCCTCATTGAGGAGTGATTACCGGGTATTGTGTGGGGTGATCCATATTTTTAATAAACCTAGGACCCTCTCCCTTTATTCTTTATTTCTTTTCAGCATTTTAACTCTTTATTTTAAAAAATCAGATTCTCCAATTGTTCTTTCAAACTTTGTTTACTTTCAAACCATTATGTGTTGAAATCCCCTCTTATTTGAGCCTTATCTGCCTATATGTTGATTGCACCTCAATTCACAATAATTTTCTGGCCGGGAACTACACTAGTGGATTCTGAGGGGTGCCTAACACTTTTCCCTTAGAATAATTTCAAGCTTTTACTTTATCTCTGGTTATTCAAATCAAACTCTCTTGGTGTCCTAATGCACCCTAATCATTAGGTGGCGACTCTTCAAATGCAAACCAAGTTCTCAAAAGGAACGAGTTGTCCCTCCAAATGTCATAAACCCGATTTCGTGAGAAAAAGGGGCGCAACAGTGTTTCCTTTCTTGTTTACACTATTTACAATTTAAGTCCGTTTTTAGCTTAGGGAAGAATGTCTAATTGACTTAATTGCTTTTCTTTCTCAAACTGCCTTATTTGGATTATGTGTAGCATGCTAGGCTAGAAATACCTGTTTTACCTTGGTATTGTCACACCCCCTTTTTAAAAAAAAAACCTCACTTAACCCTCTTAAATTAATAAAATGGAATTTGTAAAGCTCGAAAGGGTTTTTCATTTTTGAAAGTGACAAGAAATAGTGTTTAAAAGGAAATAACTCAGAGTCGCCACCTGACATGGGTTTCGGTGTGTCAGGTCACCATTTTTCCAAAAACTAATTTTTTTTCCTTTCAAAACACTTGGGACTCCAAAACTAAGTCTGCACCAGAGATTCGGGTAAGGGATTCATTTGACTCGGGGAGAAGGTGTTAGGCACTCCCCAAGTCCCGTAACTAGTACGGTTGCATACTTGAACTAGTCAGCTTTTAAAATATTCAATTGATGTAAAAACACAAAAACAAAATAAACACATAAGAGGCTAGAGGTCGTCTCCACCTAAAAAGATAAAGATAAATAAAAGAAAATATTAAAGTTCTATTCTACGCTTCCTCTCGTCATCCAATCCCCGGCCTTCATTTACATGTACTTCCGGGCATACCCCGGATAAAATATACAAATCCTTCGGGGCATTCCCCGGTTAAATTTAACTAAGGGAACGACCTTTCACCTCAAAATTAATAAATATCCTAAGGCTTTCCTACCCACGTGATGACGGCCAAGCATACTACTAGCGTTAATATTTATGAAATTAAAGCGAAGGCAAGAAACGTTTTCTAAGCCTAATAGAGTAAAATTGAATCAACACCCAAATCATGTTTCATGAACCAACACTACAATGAGAGAATCTAAACTTTAATTGATTTTCATTCAACCTATTAGTTACTTAAATCAATTCAAACCCAACTACCATTAATGTCAATCACTGTTGTGGCTCAACTTCAACCCAAAATTATTAACCAAACAGATCTATCATGTTAACTAGATAATTCATTTTTGTTCTTGATAATGCATCAAATTCAAATTAAACAAAATAAATCAAATTAAGAAATAGTTTCAAGAAAACCACAAAACTAGCAGAATAGACATACGACAATCATGATTACCAAACATTGATAAGAAAACAGATAGAATTGTTTTTAAGTCAAAGCGAGGGATGAACCTCACAGTGATTGCCTTTTCGAATACAGTACCAGTGCCTGAACATGAATCGAGACCAGAGTTTGACCGAAAATCCTCGTTGGCAACCTCGAACTCTGACCAAGCTTGCTAACTGGACCCCCTCAAACAAACCATGAATTAAGAAGCCTCGAAACAGAGGTTCAAGGAGTGACATCAAATTAAACTCTCCTACTTTCACTACATCTCAGATCCTTATGAATCATGATTTTTGAATCTGATTTCAAAATTGTTTAAATTATTTTGGTACTATTGTCCTTTCTCCACTCTCTTGGGTTGCTGTTGGTTTCCGGCGAGCTCGGATGGTTTCTCCGGTGGTGGCAGTAATAGAGAAAGGGAATGAGAGGAACAAGGAGGGAGAGATAAGGGAACGGGCGTGAGAGAGTGGGGCGGTGGCCGGCATGGTTGTATGTTGAAGAACAAGGGAGTTTTCGGTGGGTTTGGTTGAGCAGCGGCGACTAGCTGATCGACAGTTAATGGAGGGTTGGTCGCTGGTTGTCGTTGGCTTCGTTGCTTGGAGGGTGCGGCTGCTGGAGTGTTTTTCTCTAGGGTTCGGTCTCCTCTTGGGTTTGAGGACTTAGGGAAGAAGAAGAAGGTCAAGGGGTGGGGTCTCGTTCCAGATGCTCCTATGGTCTCTCTAGGGTTTTTTAAGAAGAAACAGAGTAGGATTTTAGGGTGTTGGGTCGGGTTAGTGGGCGGATTTGGGCCTGGCGGGTTTGGGAGATGGGTCACCTGATTTGGGTATGGTGGAGGAAGGTATTGGGCCTCTGATTTGGCCGAAATTGGGCTTACAAATTGGGTCTCAACTCTTAATATTCATCAACAAAACACTTAAGCCTTTGCCCTTTTAAAATATTTTTAAAATGTACAATTAAATAAAAATCAATTCTAATTAATTGAACTATAAAATATGGAACTACTTTTGTAATTTTCAATTTTTGTTTTTAAAATAAAGGAAAATAGTTAAAACTAGGTAAAATAGCGATATTAGGCCTAAACTAAATATCTAAAAGCTAAAATATGTAAAATCTTGGGGAGGGTCAAAAATTACATGTCTACAGCTGCCCCTCTTTGACTGGAAATACGAAGTATTTTCAAACAAAGAACGACTAAACAGGTTTTTTGACCCGACCCTTATTTAGAGAGACTAAAAACTAAAAGAAAAGAGATTTTGACCGAGCCCTGGTATCTGAGCTACCTACGTATCCTTGGTTGTAAAGGAATCAAACCACATGTAGTTCAAAGTGAGAAGGATGATGGAGTACTGAGGTGGAGAGTCGAGTAAAGTGCCGTCGAGGTTCCGGTCTGCGGTTCCTGCCATTACATCAAAAATAAAAGGAAAAATTACAGCAAAAGTAAAAGAAAAATACAAGATCCTATCTACTTCTTGTCTTGAATCTTTCTTGAATCTCTATTTGATCCATCAACATGAAACTGAAGAAAATGGGCCCTATTCTTCAGGAGGGCTCTTGATGCTTCTCTAATTTGCGAATTGAAAGTAACTCTAAAATGAATTCCCTCGTTCTCCGGGTGGTTGCCTGATTTCCAAAACTTGAAATGTATTCTCTTGTTCTCTAGGTGGGCGCCTGATTTCCAAAACTTGAATTGTATTCCCTTGTTCTCCAGATGGGCGCCTGATTTCCAAAACTTGAACTGTGTTCCCTTGTTCTCCAAGTGGGCGTTTGATTGCCAAACTTGAATTGTATTCACTTTTTCTCCAGGTGGGCGCCTGATTTCCAATACTTGAACTGTATTCCCTTGTTCTCCAGGTGGGCGCCTGATTGCCAAACTTGAATTGTATTCTCTTATTATCCAGGTGGGCGCCTGATTTCCAAAACCTGAACTGTGTTCCCTTTTTCTCTAGGTGGGTGCATGATTTCCAAAATTTAAACTATATTCCCTTGTTATCCAGGTGGGTGCCTGATTGCCAAAAACTTGAATTGTATTCCCTTGTTCTCTATGTGGGCGCCTGATTGCCAAACTTGAATTGTATTCCCTTATTATTCAGGTGGGCACCTGATTTCCAACACTTGAACTGTATTCCCTTGTTCTCTAGGTGGGTGCTTGATTGCCAAAAACTTGAACTATATTCCCTTGATTTCCAAAACTTGAATTGTATTCCCTTATTCTCCAGGTGGGCGCCTGATTTCCAAAACTTGAATTGTATTCTCTTGTTCTCCAGATGGGTGCTTGATTTCCAAAACATGAACTGTATTCCCTCATTATCCAGGTGGGCGCCTGATTACAAAAAACTTGAATTGTATTCCCTCGTTATCCAGGTGGGTGCCTGATTGCCAAAAACTTGAATTGTATTCCCTTGTTATCCAGGTGGGCGCTTGATTACCAAAAACTTGAATTGTATTCCCTCATTATCTAGGTGGATGCCTGATTACCAAAAACTTGAAGTGTATTCCCTTGTTATCCAGGTGGGCACCTGCCATTGCAATAAAACAGACAAAACGAAAGAAATTTTTCTACCCCAGTTTGGGATCTGGGCATATTTGTGAGTGTTAAATGGGTCATGCTACCTACAGAGCTCTAAGAATTTAAAAGCTAAATCCCATTATCCAGGAGGGCCCTGAAAACTTCAAATTAAATCTCATCTTAAGAGTGACAACTTTAAAGATAAATTATATTTCCTAAAAGTAGAACTTACACTAAATCTTGTTATCTATGAAGGTCTTTAAATTTAACTAGGTCACATTCTCTAGAAGGGTCCCGAGAACTTTTAAAATTAAATCTCATTATCCAGGAGGGTCCTGAAAACTTAAAACTAAATCTCATTATCTAGGAGGGTCCTAAAAACATGAAACATAAATCCCATTATCCAGGAGGGTCCTGAAAAGCCGAGAATGAACGTACCTGAGCCATGCTCTTTTCTTGGAGGATTCTGAATAGAATTTCTTGCCCCTAAGCCATGCCTTCTTCATGGGAGGGTCCCTGTGGATTAACAAATTTTCTTGCCCCTATTTTAGACGAATAAAATTTTGTTAGTTTGAAAATGTGGTGGTTAGTTTGTGGCATCATTGTTGAGTGTCTGCATCTGCCACTGCCAAGATAACTTTGATTTCAACCTGAACGACCTCGACTGTTATCGACTGCCCATTTTCTTTCAACCCTTATCACAAAAAACACTTCTGCTTCATTCGTTCCCAATATCCTCTATCTGTTGTATTTTGCTCATGGATTGACATTTACCGAGCCCTTGCATTTCACATGAATCTCAAAGCATGTTGATTGTTACCAACTCAATGCGCATACCATTTTTCCCTAACTCATGCCACTTTGATGTGCTAGCCAAATTCGTTTTGTGCAATTGGAAAGCTGGTGGAAAATTTTGAAGTCATTTCTCACTTGTTCTAACCAAACATACTCAAGAAGGGACTCAAACAAAACGAGAGGACCAAAATAAGGGACAAGGGAAAGATATGATACCTAACAAGAAAATTACGAAGTAGAAACTTATCAGATGTGGATACCAACTCTAATGACCATGACATGCAACTTTGGATTAAGTGGCCTAATCTCTCAAGAAAGTCTAATATTCAACTCTTGTTGTACCTCTTCGCTGTGAAACTGGGCTTCGGCGCTTCAATTGTCCCATTTGATCTACAATCCTCAATCGACTTGTAGTGCCCTGAAAGTTTTCACCATCAAGCCTCCCTCATTTTGCTCTTTTCTCAACTCATCCTGGCCTTACGGTTCCCCTGAGGATTTTCACCGATAAGACTCTCTCATTTTATCATTTTCTCTCATTGTGTTGAAAACAAAGGTATTACCCATGATGCAGGAAGATCATAATTTCACCACACACTTGATTTGGCATCTTCAAAGATTGGTCAGAAGATCTTTCTTTGGATCGTAATGTAGGCTTTTGGACAGAGTTGGAAAGAAGGGGTGGTATGAAGGCTCAAAATAATTTAAGATGAAAAGGTTCAAAATTATAACTTTTGGAATCAGGCCTTTTGGCAAAATTAAAACTTTTGCCCCAGTTTTCTTGGAGTCTGGGAATTTTTTTGGATTTTTGCTTTGATGGGATTTTTAAGAAAAACTGCCCCCCTCTTGACTTCGGAGATTATAAAATATTTTATTTGGTGTGACCGAACCATAAGGCTGCCTACGTATCTTGTGGTGACAAGAATCAGGTCGAATGTAGTTCAAACACAAAGTTGGACTATTTTGTTATTTTCTTTTCCTTTTCTTTCTTTCCTTTTTTCTTTATTTTTATCCTTTTTCTCTTTTTCTTTTCTTTTCTAGTTCCCAACTCTGCTTTTGATTCCAAAAGAGGGGTATAAAACAAAATAAATTAAGGTTTAAAAGGGGTAGCAAAAGATAAAAGTGTTTGGGTAGCAGAATAAAATGCCTTCGTCATACCAAGCTTTAAGAATGCAAAGTATAAACATGCAATCAAAGATAAGCAAGGAAATCATACATAGTACCTATTGATGGCATCAACACGAACAAAAAGTGCCAATGGGCAACACCTTTGTCCCAATGAATGATCATTGCCAGTTCGAAGCAGACTTGATTTAAACTTATCTTGATGTGGAAGAATGCATTTCAGCACTGACTGATCTACCTCAAACTGCTTGAGAGACATTCCCTTGTTGTATGCTCTCATCAACCTCTTGATTTTTAGACTAACTGCCTCAGTTTCACTCAATTTAAGCTTCAGGTTTCTCAGAATGCGTGAATCTTTACTTGTTTCCTCAAATGCCTCTTTTTATCATGTTAAAAACTGTGTAATTGCTTCATTATTAGACTAACTTTCAAGACCAGGCTGAGAATTATGCGTGCATGTCGGGCCACTAGAGTCAGTATGAAAGAACTATAAAAGGAAAAATGACCTAAACAAAATTGACTAGAACTAACAGAAAATAGGAGATTGCATTAGACAGATAGTGAACAGGGTTTGAACAACAAGCAAAATAGACATGGGTTACAACCCTGGAAAAATCCTAGATAACACTAGACGAGTTACTGCAATAAAACGAACTAGGCAAAAAGAAGAAGAGTTTGAAGCACAAGACAATGTCCGGATTACAACCCCGAAATAACCCGTACAACAGAAATGACAACAAAATAAACCACCAAAACTCCTTCCTGGCTAGCCAAGAAATGAGTGTCTTTTCAATTACCAAGCTCAACATCTTAGCCACTAGGTTGCACATCAAAATTACTGGGACCTTCACCAATTTCAATATCATTAACTTCAGTCAACATGTTTCCGAAAGGATGATCATACTCCCTATCACCACGCATCTTCCCAAAAAGTGTGAATCATCATGTGCAGGTAAAGGATTCTGTGCAATGTTCTGGGTGTCACTATCCTAGACCACAATTATCCCTTCTTGAATCATTCTTTCTATATCCCTTTTCAAAGCACGACAATCTTCAATGTTATGTCCTTGGACATTAGAGTGGTACATGCACCGTACAGTAAGATCAAAACCTTTTGCATATGGGTCCGGAGTATAGCCGATGAGCGGCTCAATCAGGCCAGACTGTTTTAATTTTTCAAACAAGCTTGTGTAGGATTCTCCGATTGGAGTGAAAGACTTTTCTCTTTGCTTTTGCCTTCTCATTTTGTACTCCGGCCTTGGTTGGAATCTCTTTAGAGTTAGGGTTTGATATGCTTGTAGAGGTGGGTAAGACATTTGTGGAGGCGGTGCAAGACATTGCGGGTTTTGTGAGTGTGGAGCATATGGCGGTGCATGGATAGAGTACTGGGGAGGTGAGGTATGACTTCTTGGATTTTGTGGAGGAAAGTAGCATTGGTGAGGATTATCTGGAGTACGAGGATATTCATGGGGTCAGTATTAAGGCTGAAAGCATTTAGTAGGAATGCCCACGAGATCATGTCGTTGGCTGGGCTCGACAACATCTTTTCTATCAATCGGAGAACTGACCCGAGCAACTTATTCGTTCTATCTGAACCAAAACTCCCTAAAGCCTTCCTTGGGTTTCTTATCCTTGGGCATCGCAGACTTGGAACATAGTCTTGCTAGAGGATCGAGGAAGAGTAGCTGGTGGAGGAGCTACAAAAATAGGAGCAGATATCGGAGCAGGGTATGAGGTTGTTTTGGCTGGTGGAGCATGGAAAATTTGGGAGGAAGTGCCAGGGTAATTGTGGTAAGGAGTAAAACCCGGTGCATGTTGAGGGGAAAGGTCGACGGTATTGGGCATCTGGGATTGGGAGAGTGGTGGAATGGAAGCAGGGTTTTCTGTGTAGTTGGTAGGGAACGAGGGTGGAGGGTGTCCCTTAATCCAGACTTGATACATTTCCATCATCTGATGCTTCAACCTTCGGACCTCCTCTTGCAGTTCCGATTCTGATTCAATAATTTCCTTTGGTGGGTCTACAACTCTTATGTCTGTTTCTTTGCTAGCCATGACTATTTGGCGCTTTGACCTGGTGTTGTATGGATGACTTGTTAGGATGCCAACAAACTAACCACCTTCCTTAAGTTAATTAAAGATAACATAGGACAACAACACAAAACCTGGTGTTGTATGGATGACTTGCCAAGTCATATGGCATCATCCCATTTGCTCAATTCAATACTTGCTTCTCTTTCTTTTCCTGCACATCATTTTCTTCCCACTCTTTTCTTTTGGCTTATCACTTTTTTTTAAATGATGATTCGATCGAACCCTATGTAGGTTGCCTACATATCATGCCCCTCATGAATCAGATCACTCGTAGTTCTGAAAAAGGTAATGGACAAATAAACTACAAATAAAAATCTTTTTGGATTTTTCATTTATAACTTTTTTTGGTTTTTCAAATACAAAACAGGAAGTATGATGACGCGAGACTTGACAAACTCAACTATACTACGACAAACTGTTACACCAACTAAAAGACTGAATACTACCATACAAGACTAGAAAGCAAAAAATAATATAAAACAGACTCAAAAATAAAAAGTCTCCTCAAACAGCTCCCAAATGTGATGGTACCGGGGTATCTGTTACGCTCGAGCTGTGGTAAATAAATTCATACCTGAATGAGAAAAATAAGACCAAATATATTAGTGACTCGAGACACTACGCGACACAACAACACCTCTTGTTGGACACATGCAAGACACGATTGGGTTATTTTTTTGAAAATTAACCTACATAGCCAAGAGTGGCTAGAAGTGCAAACTCAACAAATGTGAACTTAAAGATATGAAAATACCTTACTAAGGCTTATATGGATTCAAATACACAATAATCATGGCCCAAAATTAATTTGTGGAAATGACCCATTTTGCAAAAATAGCCTATATGGCCGAAAGTGGCTAAAGATGCAAACTCAAAAGAAAGGACCTTAAAGTAATATGACACCTAGTTGTAGACTCAAAATCCTAAGACATGGGTAATTGAACCACTTTTGTGAAAATGCCCCATTTTGCAAAATGGTCGATATGGCCAAAAGCGGCTAGACATGCAAGATTTAGTGGGTGTTTGGACATAAGAATGAAAAAAGTAGGAAACAAATTAAGTGAAAATGATATTTGAAAATTAGAGTTGCATTTGGATATGAATACAATTTGGAGCTGTTTTTGAATTTTTTTTTGTAAGTGTTTTTAAGTGCAATTTTTGAAAATAGTGTTTTTGGAGTTTTTAAAATTTTCGAAAAATTCCCAAATTCAACTTCAATTGAAATTTGAAATTTCATGGACAAACATTGATTCCAAAAAAAAAGTAAAAAAAATTCAAAAAATTGTGAAATTTTTTAACTAGGGAATTAAAGTAACGTTTGGATATAAATTTGGTTGAATTTATTATTTTTTTTTAAAAAATAAGAGTTTTTGAAGTGGTGTTGAAAAATAGTTTATGAAAGTTAAAGTTGTGTTTGACTATGTATTTTTTTGAAAAAAAATTAAAGTTTTGTGAGTGGAAGAAAAAATTTCACCCAAAAACTGTTCTAAACCAGTTTTTACAGTTTTTGAAAAATTGAAGAAGAAAAAATTAAATATTCCACTAACAAGCAATATTTTAAAAAAAAAATTGAAAAAAATAAGATAAAATCTATAATCAAACGCGAGCTAAAATTTACCGGACTGTGGGTACACTAGATCATATATATTGATAAGTCTTTAACCAATATATATATATATATATATATATATATATTAATTATAGACGATTTAAATTTAAATATTTGCAAACTATATTCACAAGTCGAGATCCATACTATTGAAGGAGAAAGCACTTCATTTCAAGGTTTCTAAGACATTATCGATTTGACACCACGAAATCTATTTCGTGACGTATAAAAACATACGTAAGAAAAACAATATAACGGCTTATTTAAGGAACCAAACGATGACAATTTACGAATTTAGAAAATCTATTCAAAGTACGTAACTACAAGAAGAAGAAATATTTGAATCGTACAAATTTATTACTCGAGTTTGATGCTCTTTCTAGGAAATCCTCCATAATGATAATCGTCAGGTTGGGAGTTTATGTTTCTTTTTCTTCTATCGTTTAATTTGGGTCAGAACAGTGTTATCCAGAATTATAATTTCATATTTAATATTTCACATTCAATATGAATTAAATAATACTAAAATTTTAGTATAAAAAGATATTCTGATATTATTAATACTCATGATAACCAAATACGGAATAAAATCTCGAATTTATTGGTGGCTATTGTCACTTGTATTGCTAGAAGATGGCACGATTTCAATTTCATGCACAGAAACTTGATTAATTTTCTGTAGTGAAATATCCAATTTGATTCCTAATATTTTAAATTTGTTAAATTTCTCATTGCCGAATGAGTATCAATCATCAAATATTTCCTTTTGTCATCTGCCGGTCAAAAATGCATGTGCACCAGATTAGCTTGTCCCCACTCTCAGCAATTTTAATTTTATCTTCTCTTTCTTTCTCTTCAGTTGATCTTTTTTCCAATCACTTTGAGCTCCCCTCCGGACATAAATTTTATTGAAACTTGAAAAAAAAAGAATTTTTAAGTTGCGTTAAAAAATAATTTTTAAAGTTGAAATTGTGTTTGTCATGCCTTTTACTTTTTTAAAAAAAAAGTTAAAGTTTTGTGAGAGGGAGAAAAACTTTTACCCAAAAACTACTCCAAATTAAACCAGTTTTTGGAACTTGAAAATTTATCTTCAATTTTTTTTAAAAAAAAATAATTAAATAAATTCCATGAACAAATAATATTTTTAATTTTTTTAAAAGATAAAAAAAAAATTATGTCCTGACGGGAGCTTAGTTTCAAATTTCAAAATTGAAAGTTAACTCTATGTATGTTATTTTATTCATACTTGGAATAATTGACTCTAGCATACCTCCCTATCCATGTTGCCTAGACATAATATGTAGATTTGAAAAATATACGATCCAATCCATTTATCATTATTTTAAAATTTTAATACGATCCATGTGCAGGCGTGGATATTAAAATAATCCTCTATAATATTAATGTTTGCGTGTCTAGCATTGCTTTGTCTAAGACGTGCATGACTCAACTATCTTTGCTTAATATCAGAGTATAGTACCTAATTATCAAACTAAAACTTGCCACTTGGTTAAAAACAAATAATCTCGTTCTAGTCATAAAACATTCTCTTGGTCATATTGAAGTGTCTTATTTAATATCTTTTTAATTATTTCAAAATGTTGTTGATGTTGGGTTTTGTATGTATAATGTATCTAATATATTAAATACATAAAAGAGGGTGAATGGGAAATGGAGGAAAATGAAATTTTTGAGTGAAATTTTAAGTTTTCCCCCTTGGCAAATGGACATAGTCCCATATTGGATTAAAGAGTTGAGAAGAAGGCAAGCCTCGCGCCATCTTCGTCGTCGCTCGCTCGGCTCGGCTCGGATTCGAATTCGGATTTGGATTTGGTCAAATAATCGATTGATTGATTAATTTTTTGGACCAAATTTATTTGTTAATAGTAAAATATTAACAGAAATGTTATTAAATATTTGTTTTAATAACATAATATTAATATTAAAATAAATATCAATATTAAATCCAATTTAGTTATCCAAATTTCAGTTTTCTGTTCTTGTAACAGAAAATTAACTACCCTTTAATTTTCTCTCTTTATTGTTGAGTAAATAGCCATTTATGTAATGGCATTTATGTTGTGACCGTTTTGCAGAAACAACCATTCTTAAGAGTTGCACCTATCGTTAGGTATGAATATGTTAGATACTTGTGACTCGATTGGTGAAATAGTATCTCTCCCCCAAAAAGCATGTTTTTTTTACCGACGCACAAAGAAAATATTTTGTTGCGAATGAACAAGATATTGAGGAATTGTCCATACGTAAAATCAGAATTATTGATACGGGCCTTTTCCACAGAAAAGGGGAATCTTGTGTTCCAATAGAAGCAGAAGTGATGTGGATTATTCAAGAATCGAAGTCGATTTGCTTTATAAAAAGAAGATATCAATGAACTTCTATGAAATGGTTTCACGGGATTCAGCCAATTCCCAACTTTGGCTATAAATACAACAATATTTTGCTCAGAATTTCATTACGATTTTCTGAGTTTCTTCTCCTTCTTCTGCATACTTTTAGCATCAAACAAAGCAAAAGTAAGTGTGATTTGCTACCGAACTTTGTGTTCGCTGAAACACTGGGGTTTGAAGTACCATTACACCAGTGTGTAATTCGTTTTATCCTGGGAAGAAATAATTCATAACCTTTGATACTAGGAGGGGATTAAATTCCTTAAGGAAATATTGTGAATTCAGTGGGCTCGAATTGGTTTTCTGTTTATGATCATTTCTGTTTATATTCATTTATATTTCCAGAATTATTTTATAAATACAGTGTTCTAACAGTTGACTCTCTGTAAGTGAAAGTTATCTCTTATGCTATGTAAAATAATATATTATTAGTAATAGCCGAATGGAAATTTACCCCAACGTAACTAACCATATTATTTTTAATAGGACGACACTATAGAGCAAAATAAGGTGTATAAGCAATAATATTTTCATTTATTAGATCGCTTTAATTAAATGTACCATATAAATATTGTCAAATTGCTTTAAATCAGTCATATTATTACTTGGCCCATATGCACGAAAAATTATGCGACACATTAAACGTTTACATTGTATTTATCATTCGTAGATATATTTACATTTATAGTAAATCATGGAACAAGAGAGCAACAAACTCCCGTAGTTCAGTTGTTAGAGTGTCTTGTTTGAACAAAAAGTTTCAGACTCTTTTGTCAACTTCAATTATCAAAAATAAGGAAGGTAAATCTTAGCCAGACATAATTAACTTCGGATCCAAACATAAATAACGAGAAACACCGAAAAATTAAAATGTATCAGATTTATCGATGTTATAATCTTATATCCGACCCAATAATTGGGCTTACATCAGAAACAAGAATGAATTGTCAATGAGAGAGCAAAGAGGAAAAGCGGAGTTTCTGCTCTTCGTCGTGAGAGTTCTCTCCTCCCATTAGTGTTTACAACCATCTATATATAGTTCCCAGAATTTCTTTTCAGTGGTCTTTGACCAATAGGCTTTCCTACATCTATCCTTTTTGTCATTACTCGAGTATAGACTTGATACACGTTATCGATGATTTGACTCTGAGGTCGGTCGTGGTGCTCTTTGCTATTTCGCCGCTGGGGCGAGGTCCTAGCTTGGTCGACTGCTATGGTCAGATTTTGACCTATACAGTTAGTCCCTCCATCCGTCGGGGTCGTCTCTTGGCGGGCTCGATGGGCGGATTCTGTCAATTCGAAAATTAGGAGAAATCTGAATGTTTACGCTTTGAGTGAGATTTTTAGGTCGAGGCGATGGTGTAACGCTTCAATGATACCTTTGGATCATTGCATCCGTTCGGAGTTGAACCGTTGTGCTGATTTGAAATGTCGTTTGTAATTACTTTCATTATGACACACGTTCCCTACGGATTGAACCGTTTCTCATGCCCTATCAGTTTTGATTGGCGACTCTTGGGTTTTCTGCTTGGGGCATTTATGTTCCTATAAATAGGGGAAAACACCATTGTATTGGCATACTTTTTTGATCTATCAAAGCAGTTTTGTGAATCTTTACCTTCTCAGATGTTTCGGATTTTTAATTCACTCTCCTATTAGTAGGAAATTGACATCACTGTCTTCCCTCTTACTTCCCTTTATTTATTTGCTCTGTTTAATCGAGATAAATGGCCGGTACTTCTTCACGCGCTGACAGTCTTGCCGAAGTTCCAGCGCCGAAAAATGATGCTCTTGCTCCCGGAGGAGTGGAGGTAGTGGAGGATGAGGGAGTTCTAACAGCGGCCAAAATATTGCCTCGTCTGGGGAAGCCATGGACCGATTTCAACAGTCCTACCGGAGAGGTACTGGAGCCTGTTTCCTCTATTATGGATCAAGCGGCGATTGCGGAGCTTAAAACCAAGTGGGGAATTACATACCATGTTGAGATGTTGCCGGCATTAGGAGATGATATTATACATTTCGACCGCCCAGGATATTGTACGTTCTACGCATATCCTTTTATTGTCGGGTATACGCTTCCTCTCCCTTCCTTGGTGGTGGACTTCTGCTATTTCTACGAGGTATGCCCGGCTCAACTTTCGTCGTACTTATACAGATTGTTCCTCATGCTACTCAAGTTCACGGAGCTTGCCGGTCGGGAGATCACTCTAGGGCATATGCTCAATATTTTTGCCCCTCAACTTACTCCAGGCACGATGATCCATATGCGCCATCGAGGGACGAAGAGTCTAGTAGTAAAGATGGACAATAGAGCCAATCGTCGTTTCTACAAAAAGTACTTTTATGTGCGGACCGAACACCTTATGGCGGACTCTGCAGGGTTCCCTGAGAATTGGAACTTCGCACGTAAGTTTTTGTATCTTCTGTCGGAATGATGGTCGGCATCTTTTCTTTGAGCAGTATTAAATTGTTTTTACTTTTGCAGCCGCGAGACTACCCCCTTCGCTCGTTGACGATATTTGCGAATGGGTGAATGCCATTCTTCCTCATACGACGAGAGTTTGCGAATGGGCGTACTTCTATGAGAAATATGGACATGAGCCCCTTACTGGTAAGTAGACTTGCCGCAACTTCTATTTTTCGCCTTATAATTTGACCTCATTGCTTATATGACCATTACCGTTATCAGGGAGAGTGCGAAGGGCGAGGGCTCCTCCGCTTGCATTCCGTCAGTCGACGTCTTTTGCTTGGTCTACACCAAAGTTTGCTGCTCGGCATACTGATTGAGGCCAACCATGCACTACTATTGAGTAGCGAGAGAGGTCGAAGCAGCTTTTACCCGATTAAGGTCGGGATCGATTTCCACAGGGAGCTAGATATTGGAGTTGGGTGTCTATCTAAAGTGGAGTTGTGTATTTGCTCCAAATTACACTTCTACACATTTTTTGTTATAATTTTTACTTCTAATTGTATAATACTATGATGCTAAATTATATGAAAATAAGCTAAAGTTAAACTATTGCGAGTTGTTCAAATGGTTAAAGGCGCTAGGGTAGTGACTTTCGCCTAGGTGGTCAATTGACGGATTCTTGAGTCTAAAGCTAGATTGTCACATTTGGGGAGTATGATATAACCATTGCATGATTCTACTCACTCTGCACCTATCGTTAGTTCGAGTGATTTTGCCCGAATTGAATTTCTCAAGACCAGTTGCGTATGCAAATTTGCACAAGCAATCAAGGTTCAAGTCGGGTATTACTATCTCTAGATTTAACCCTTTAATTGGGGCTATCAATCTCTTGAGTACGCCCCAATTCCTTGTTGGACCAATTTTAGAGGCTTAGGCTCTCTTTTTTAAGAAGAGCCAAAGTCAACTAAACACAAACTAGTATTTGCAACCACTAATTCAGCAATTAAACATGAAATTAGTCCAAATATCAAACACTCATAGTCAATCAAGCCCTAAAACACAAGACCCATCAATTATCCACACTAGGGTTGAGCTACAACCCTAGCTTATGGGTATAGCTACTCATAATTAGAGAAGAAAACAAAGAAATAGATAAAGAGAAACCCATAATAATTAATTACTAAATTAAACTTGAAGATTCAATGTTGAAATCACACTAAAATTACTCGAAATAGCTAAAATAAACGAAGTCACGAGCGCAGCTCTAAGTACAAACTATCTGATGACCTAAATATGAGAAAAGAATCTATTTATACTAGGATGAAAAATCTGGACAAAAATACCCCTGCGGGCTAGTGTGGACTGCACAAAATCAAGTGCGGCCGCACTAAGGCTCTTGACTTAAATATCCAGCTCTCTGAACTTGGGAAATGCGGACCGCACAAAATTGAGTGCGACCGTGGTGGTTTCTAGTGCAGTCTGCAAGAAATGGAGCACGGACCGCATTGGGCTTCCATCCTCAATTTGGCAACTCTCTGAAACATGGCTCTGCGGACCGCACTAAATCGAGTGCAGCCGTAGTGAATCCAATGCGGACCGCACAAAATCCTTTGCGGCCGCATTGCCCTTTTTGCCTGAGTTGCACACTCTCTGAACTTCACTTGTGCGGAACACACAAAAATGGTGTGCAGCCGCACTGGCCCTGTTTGACTGAGCTTTGCCTTGTTTTGGTACTTGTGCAAGTTTCACTACTTTTTGAGCTGGTTTTTGACATCTTGTCACCTTGTTGATCAAACCTGCAATTAAGTACAAACTTGTGAGCCTTTTGGGACTATTTTGTACACATTTCTAATCAAAACCCAAGCATGAAGGAGTGTAAAATGCATCATAATTCCTAGTTATCAACTCCCCCAAACTTAAGCTTTTGCTTATCCTCAAGCAAAATACTCACCCCTTAAGAGAAAATCCAAGAAAATTCAGCTGTCCTAAAGTGACCTCATCTAGCATCAATTGGGACTAATAATTGCCCTCAATACAAATGAATCATTAACAACGTTTACTTTTTTAAACACCATGGATTAAGTGCGACACAAGAGCATCAAGAGTTGACTAAACACATCAAAGAACTCTTTCTATTATTTTGGTCATTGTGGAACCCAAACTCACACATCCTCAGATCTCCCTAAGTAAACCTCACTTTTAGAATAGTGGCACTCAGAACGAGGTTAGTGGAAATTCACTAATCTCTCTCAAGGAAAAGTCACAAGTCCGGCTCTAAGTACCATATGCGTCCCTCTTATGTGAGTCACCACTAATGTAAGTTTCATTCAACTAGAGATCATATAGGGCTTTTGTGGAGACATAGTGTAGGCTTTTGGTTCCGGATAGGCAATGTTTGGTCTAAGTAGATTTCATCTTCCCTTAAGCACTTCTTTTGTTTCATTTTGGCACACATTCACTTGACTTTTTGAGTCTTTTTACTTCTTTTTAAGGGGTTAGAGATACACACTGTCACTCTTTCTTATACATTTCAAATTTTTTCTCCTTTCTCAATTTTTCACACCTTTCATTCTTTGTTTTTCTTGAATCCCTTTTATTCATTTCTACATTGAACATTCTTTTTGTCCTTTTGGTTTTCTTTTCTTTTTCATTGCCTTTCCTTTTCTTCATTTTGTAACTTTTTACCACTTTGTTGCCATCCTCGTCTCTCCCCCCAAACTTATACTTTTGTCATGTGCTAAGGAAAGATCAGGTGCCAAGAGAGGGTATCTTTTAGAATGGGTAAAGGCTTGTACCATGGTTCTTGAAGGAAAACGGTCTAAGGCTCAAAAGGGTTGACTAGGGATTTTATCGTTGTTAGGTTATGGAGGTGTTCAAGCTATTATTTGGATCAAAGAGAGCCTATAATCATGTCTCAAGTTAAAATTCACTTAGGATTTCGCCCCAACAAACATTCAGGGCAAGTTCTAGACTAATGGCTCGGGACTTGGACTTGCAATGCAGTTTCTCACCACACAAGCTATGGGATCACTAAAGACATAGAGTCGGGGGCCCACAACGACCTTAGATAGGATTTGAGCACACAATGGTCCCGAAAAACCACTTGATGATTATCGGTTAATACAAGAGTCTCAAGGTCACGACTTTCACCATCCTAAACACAATAATTTGTTTTTGACCATGAGATCAAAATCAAATGTGTTAGGCCCAAGTGAAGCTTTGCTTGAGGCACCCTTAACACTAACTACTAAAAGCAAAAATAAAATAAAAACAGACTCAAACCCTTAAGAAGGTTGTCACGCTATCCATCATTGGGAAGAGCCACCCGGTTTACACAAACTCCACCTTTGGAAAGAACTGTGGCATTAAGAAAACCAAAGGGTTATTGCAAACGTTCAAAACAAGAAGCTACGAACATAAATAAGAAGCTACAGAAAAGAAAAATGCGGAAAGTAGAATGAATATGTACAAGAGGGGATTTAATCGAATATACAATACGGGAATGAATATATACAATGTACCATAACTTTTATATACAGACCCAAAGTGAAAAGTGCGAAAAATATAATGAAGTACTAAAATTATATACATACCAAAGATAAAAAAGAAAGAAATCATAAAATCTGTCGAATATATACAATTATCCAAATCAATAAAAGTAAGGCTTACCCCCTCAAATAAAATCTGGCATTGTCCTCAATGCCAACTAAGCAAAATAAGCACCAAAAATAAAGGGAAAAGGATATAGAAACTCCCTATGACCCGCCTGTCTGCATGGGATCCTGAGTGGTCCTTAGGTCCTCAATATGCTTGGGAACCTCAGACTGGTTCCCTATGACCTACTGCTCTGCTGCTGGGACTTGGGCCTGGACAGGCTCCTGGGCTGCATCTTGTGGCTGATTGGAGGAGGTCTCCGATGGGTCTGCCAACTGGATGACTGCATCATCTGCACGGGGAATCATCCTATTCCTCTTGGGAGGCCTCTGAGACTGCTCTCGCTGGGGATGAGCTGCTGACACAAGATCTTGTAGCAATAAATCCAAAGGCAGATGAGCTGCCTTCAACTTGTCAACCTCAACCTGTAGCTCCTTCACAAACTCCTTGGAAGCCCTAGTGTTCCTCATCTTCTTGGCCTCCCTAGCAAGCTCCTTGAGAGTTTTTCCATGAGAGTCCACAGCGTCTGTAAGAACTTTCTGAGTGTCAAGGATTTTCTTCTGGTTGTCCAGAATATCCTTGAGGGCGTCCTCGATATACTGTAGGACCTGTGGAGGCGGAGGTGCCGACTGAGCTTCTACTGTAGTAGTGAGGAGAGACAACTTAGAGGAAGCTGTCTGCATCCAGTTGTTGATGCTGAGAAGGGCCTGGCTCAGACGGTATACAGTCACTGGGTAGGCCCGGGTAGAGGGTATGTTTGGAATAGCTGAAGTGGATGGACTAGAGGGCATGTCCGCTGCGGTGGAAGAAGGTTGAGTAGGAGTCACTACCACTACTGGCTCTTCATACTGGCCAATTGAAGCAGTGGTTACCCCCTTATAGTTCTTGCCTTTTGGGTTGTCATCACCCTGCATATTGTACCATGAGAATGGGGCATTTGCTTTCACTTTGATATCAAATGGCCGCTTTCAGCTTTGAGGTCCCTGAATTACATGGTTAAAAAGCTGTGGAAGGGGTAGTTTCTATCACCTTCACTTACTAACTGTGTAATCACCCGAGACATCACATTCCCGACGTTAATTGGGTACCCTGCCATGATTGATGCTACCAATACTACCTGATGAAGAGGGAGTGAGTTGTCATAAGTAGTGGGGTCTAATCTGCTGCACATTAATGTTTCCCACCCGTTGGCCTCGAAATTCAAACTTCTCCTCAAAATTTTTACTCCCGCATTCAACCAATCAGGGGTGGTACCTGGGATTGCCAGATACTGTGCCAACCAAGGACGGACCTCCTCGCCTAATTCCATCTTTGCCAAATACAGTGACTTATCCTCCTTATCGAAGCCCAAGTAGTCATTTATTGTTTTCCCATCAAACAACACTTTCAAATTCCGCACCTTGGTCACTTTGGTGCCCTTCTTGATGTGGGCAGCATTGGTGTAGAATTCCTTGACCAGGTGCGCGATTTCATCCACACAGTCGCCCAAGAAGTACTCCCAACCCACTCTCTCTCTAAATTGTCTTCTCACATTGGGGTTGTGAGGCAAGAGGTCTCTATCAACAAAACTTCTCTCTGGAATCAATTTCCTCACAAGCCACCATTATCTAAATTTATGGTAGGCCACCTCACTCATAAACCAGTCTTGCCACACCTCGGTTTTCTAGTTCTAGCAATTCCTCCCACCTGAGGTTCACCCCCTTCTCCTACTACCTCTTCTTCTCCTGCTGCATCATCTTCTCCTACTGCACCCTCTCCGGATAATGAAGTTGTGAGAGAGGTGGAGTATTCATCCCCATTGCCTTCAGCTGAGCCCTCAGACAACCTAGAAGATACATTTACTGAAGCTTGGGCAGTGGGGAAGGTGGAAGAGTGTCTCTTAGTCTGTTTCTCTCCGGCCAGTCTGAGATGTACTCTAGCACGGAGTCTGAAGATATATCTCGGGAGGGCTCATACTCACTCTCCAACTGATCAATAGCCCTATCATCAGCTCTAATGATCTTCCTTGTGTTTTTGATGTTTTGCAAGGCTTGGGGAGTCAATCTTATCATCTTCTGTTTCCCTTCCCGGGAGGATTCTCCTCTACCTACTTGTTTAGCACCCTTGCCTCTTTGTTTCACCATTGTATGCAAACAACATTCATTAGGCTTGTTAGTATCCAGAAAAGCATTGTAAATTGCAGTTGTAGAAAAATGTTGCAGAAAGCTCAAAATGTTACAGAGTGCGGTCCGCACAAAATGCAGTGTGACCGCACAGAGGCCATTACGGACCGCACAAAATGCCAATGCGGTCCACACAGAGGTGGGGTTCAGACTACTCACTCTTTGAATAATTGTTCTGCGGACCGCACAAAATGGCAACGCGGTCCGCATTGAGGCACCGCGGACTGCATAAAATGCAATGCGGCCACGGTCCTCGATGATCAGGTTTCAGAACATTTTTTAATGCGGTCCGCACAAAATGCCATTGCGGACCGCACAGGGGCACTATGGATCGCACAAATTCCATTGTGGTCCGCACTGAGTGCCCAGTAGAAGCACTAACTTAGGGTTCAAGATATTTTGACTTAAAATCAAATTTTACACCTAATAAAGAGTCCCTAAGTGTTTGCCCAATGTATTAACTACCTAATCTAACTTTAAACAAGAATTAACTAACCTAATCTACATTACTAAAGAAATACGGGTAGGGCAAGAAGAAGAAACAAGAAAACCCAAAATTAGAAGAAAATAACAAAATCAAACAATTAAAAAGAAGTTTAAAGTTACCAGATGTGAGTAGTACAGATGATTAATCGAGCCTAGGCAGATGAATTACGAGCAAGAAGGAAGATGAACAGTGAAATTTTTAGTTCGGAGAGTGAAAAGTTCAAAAAGTGTAAAAGGAGGGCCTCAGACCCTATTTATAGAAAAGGTCCTGGGGCCCAACTTACCCAATGCGGACCGCAAAAAATGCAGTGCGGTCCGCACCACACAGCCTTAGATAAAGTTTGAGAAGGCAACCATTGCGGTCCGTACAAAATGCCTTGCGGCCGCAGTGGTCCACCGCGGACCGCACAAAATGTAATGCGGCCGCGATGGAAAACTTCAGAGAGCTGGTTGTTTCATCCATCATCAGTGCGGTCTGCATTGATTTTTGTGCCCCCACACTAAGTTCTTTGCGGCTGCACAAAATGTAGTGCGGTCCGCATTGCAAACTTCAGAGACTTGAACAATTTTTTTTCCACTTTGTCCTACACTGCCTCAACACAATCCTGTAGCATATCACAACCAGTCAGTCCAAAAATAAATCCTATACTACAATGAAAATCAAGGAAAAACAAGAAGAAAAACACATGGATTGCCTCCCAAGAAGCGCCTGATTTAACATCGCGACATGACGTAGGTTACCATCAAATCATTTGAGGTGAAGAAGTGTCACCACGTGGTTGTCATCAATTTTTTCCAAGTAGTTCTTGACCCTATGCCCATTCACTCTGAAAACTTCCCCATTTTTGTTCTTTAAATCAAGTGCACCAAACGGGGTCACACATACCACTTCAAAAGGTCTACTCCATTTTGACTTAAGCTTTCCCTGAAACAAACGTAATCGAGAGTTGAACAAGAGAAACAAATCACCCACTTTGAACTCCTTGCTACGAGCATATTTATCATGAAGGTACTTCATCTTGTCCTTGTACAAGGAAGAACTGGAGTAGGCATGGAATTCATCAAGTTAATTAAGCTGCTCCACATGAAGATTGGTTGCAACATCCATTCAAGATTTAGCTTCCTCAAAGCCTACATGGCCTTATGCTCTAACTTAACTGGTAGATGGCAAGCTTTCCCAAATACCAACTGATACGGAAACATACCAATCGGAATCTTGTAAGCAATCCTATAAGCCCATAGAGCATCATCCAGCTTTTTCGACCAATCGGTCCTATTTGCATTGACCGTCTTTGACAATATGTTCTTGATTTCCCTATTAGAGACTTCAACTTGGCCACTCGCTTGAGGATGATAGGGAGTAGAAACTTTGTAATTGACACCATACTTTGCAAGCAAAGTGTCAAAAGCTCTATTGCAAAAATGAGATCCCCCATCACTTATGATTACACGAGGAGTACCAAACCTTGTAAAAATGCTCTTCTTGAGAAATGCAACAACACTCCGAGCTCATTGTTGGGCAAAGACATGACTTCAACCCACTTTGAAACATAGTCCACCGCCACAAGAATGTATGTGTTCCCACACGAGCTAACAAATGGGCCCATAAAATCAATGCCCCATATATCAAAAATATCAACCTCGAGGATTGTATTGAGAGGCATCTCATCTTTCTTCGAAATTCCACCTACTCTTTGATATTCGTCACATATCTTCACAAGTTTACTTGCATCTTTGTACAAAGTTGGCCAATAAAACCCACAACTAAGAACTTTGGAAGCCGTCCTCGCCCCGCCATGATGGCCACCATAGGGAGAGGAATGACAAGCCTCCAAGATACTCAATTGCTCTTCCTACGGGACACACCTTCGGATCACACCATCCATGCAAATCTTGAACAAGTACGGCTCATCCCAATAGAAATCCAAACTATCCCACTTGAGCTTCTTCCTTTGGTTAGAAGAGAGCTCACACAGGATTATACCAGTCACAAGGAAATTAGCAACATCCGCAAACCATGGCATACCATTCATCGACACCGAAAGGAGTTGGTCGTCGGGAAATGAATCATTGATCTCTAAGCTATCACGAGGCATCCCCTCCTCCTCCAAGCGGGACAAGTGGTCTGCCACTTGGTTTTCACTACCCTTCCGGTCCACAATCTCCAAATCAAACTCTTGAAGTAATAAGACCCATTGCATCAGTCTAGCTTTGAAATCCTTCTTCGTCATCAAGTACTGGAGTGCGGCATGGTCGGTATGGATTATGACCTTGGCACCCATGAGATACGGCCAAAATTTCTCCATTGCGAACCCAATAGCCAAAAATTATTTCTCCGTCACCGTGTAGTTCACTTGAACATCATTTATTGTCATGCTCGCATAGTACACCTGATGAAACATTTTGATCACTCTTTGACCCAA
The DNA here is from genome assembly GCF_000715075.1 of Nicotiana tabacum. NCBI lineage: Eukaryota > Viridiplantae > Streptophyta > Magnoliopsida > Solanales > Solanaceae > Nicotiana > Nicotiana tabacum. Next base: position 155,206,094 of record NC_134090.1, on the reverse strand, counting down.
AACCCCCCCATCCGCAACATCACTCGCATCACACATGAGCTCAAAGGGCAAGCTCCAATTAGGTGCGGTAATGATAGGAGTGGTGGTCAACTTATGCTTGAGAAGTTCAAAGGCTTGCATACATTTTTCATCAAACACGAACTTGGCATCTTTTTCCAAAAACTTGCACAAGGGATTCACTACCTTCGAAAAGTCTTTGATAAATCTCCGGTAGAACCCCACATGCCCAAGAAAACTTCGAACTCCCTTGTCAGATGTAGGGAAGGGAGCCTTGAAATCACATCAATGTTTGCTTTGTCTACCTCAATACCATGCTTTGAATTTTTATGCCCAAGAACTATGCCCTTTTCTACCATAAAGTGGTATTTCTCCCAATTGAGAACAAGATTGGTTTCTTCACAACGGACCAAAACTCTATCAAGATTCTTCAAGTATTCATCAAATGAGTCTCCCACAACACTAAAGTCGTCCATGAACACCTCCAAAATGTCTTCCACCATATCGGTGAAAATGGCCATTATACACCTCTGGAATGTAGCCGGTGCATTACACAACCCAAAAGGTATCCTAGAAAAGGAAAAGGTGCCATATGGACAAGTGAATGTGGTCTTCTCCTGATCTTCTGAAGCAATCAAGATTTGGTTGTACCCAAAATACCCATCCAAGAAACAGTAGAAGGCATGCCCAGCAAGTCGGTGTAACATCTGGTTAAGAAAAGGCAAAGGAAAGTGATCCTTGCGAGTCACTTTATTCAACTTGCGGTAGTCCATGCATACCCTCCAACCAGTGACGGTTCTGGTAGGAATCAACTCATTTTGTGAATTTGCAATCACAGTCATGCCACCCTTCTTCGGTACACACTGCACCGGTAATGTCCAAGAGCTATCAGAGATGGGGTACACAACCCCGGCATCCAACCAATTGATCACATCCTTTTTTAAAACTTCTTGCATTGCCTCGTTCAACCTCCTTTGATGCTCCAAGGAGGGCTTTGCATCATCCTCCAGATAATCTTGTGCATACATAATGCGGGGCTTATCTCCTGAATATCAGCTAAAGTCCATCCAATTGCCTTTTTCCGCTTTTAAAGCACTGCCATTGTGGCATCAACCTGCATGTTAGTAAGACAAGAGGAAAGAATAACTGGCAGAGTAGAATTTGAGCCTAAGAACTCATACTTGAGGTGTGGAGGCAGTGGTTTCAACTCCAACACCGGAGGCTCCTCAATTGAAGGTTTTGTTGGTGGAGTCTTCCTATTTTCAAGGTCCAAAGATAATTTCCTAGGCTCATAAAAGTAAGAGCCCATCCCATGTAAAGAATTTACGCACTCTACTCGGCCCTCATCATCATTGACATCAAGATTCAACAATATAACCTCCAAGGTATCCTCCACATTGATCATTGCACTGGTGTCATCAACTATCACTGCTGTGACAAGGTCCACAAAAGAGCACACATCGGTACTGTTGGGCTGCTTCATTGACTTGCACACATGAAAGACCACCTTTTCTTCGCTCACCCGGAAGGTGAGTTCCCCTGCTTCCACATCAACTAAGGCATTCCCCGTAGCAAGGAAAGGTCTTCCCAATATGATAGGAACTTCATAATCCACCTCGCAGTCCATGATCACAAAGTCAGCTGGCAAGATAAATTTTCCCACCCGGACAAGCACATCATTAATAATACCCAATGGTCTCTTCATCATTCTATCCACCATTTGCAATCTCATGGAAGTCGGCCTAGGTTGCCTAATACCCAAAGTTTTAAAAATCGAGTAGGGCATCAAATTGATACTAGCCCCCAAATCACATAGAGCCTTAGCAAAATCCGCACTCCCAATGGTGCAAGGAATGGTGAAAGCACCGGGATCTTCAAGCTTCGGGGCCATTGAATGCACTATTGCACTAACTTGGTGAGTCATCTTTATAGTTTCACAATCCATAGACTGTTTCTTTGTTATCAAGTCCTTCATGAATTTAGCATAGCCTGACATTTGTCCAAGAGCCTCCACCAAAGGCACATTAATGGATAAGTTCTTATCCAAGAGCCTCCATTTAGCATAAGCTCTTCATCATGTCTATGAACTTTTTAAACTAATTCTCATTTTTCTGCTTCGTGAGCCTTTGAGGATAAGGTGGAGGTGGCCTTGGCAAAGGATCCTTGGCTTTAGGCACAACTGGCTCCGGCATGTCTATTATGTGTTCCCTAGACGGGTTCACATCATTTTGAGTTTCTACCTCGGCATCTTGAATATCAATCCTCACTTCTTCATTCACATTCTCATCAATCACATTTTCAACCACCAAAGGAACTTCATCTTCTTGCATCTCAACATCATCACTCAATATTTACTTTTGTTTGGAGGCATTCACATCACTGCCTCGTCCACTCCTTGTGATTACCGCCATAACATGATTGTTCCCACCCTTCGGATTCACTACCGTATCACTTGGTAGAGCACCCTTAGGGTGAGTATTCAAGGACTGAGAGATTTGGCCTAGCTGCACCTCCAAATTTCTAATGGAAGTATTGTGAGAAGACAACTGAGTATCCGAATCCGCATTCTTCTTCATCATTTGTTCGAACATCATTTCAATTCTACCCATATTATTGCTAGAAGAACTAGGACCTTGGGATGGAAATGGAGGCAGATTGTTCAGTTGTTGGTACATTGGGGGTCTTTGAAAGCCTTGCCCCTGGTTGCCATTGTTCCATCCACCTTGATTGTTGTTATCACCCCAATTGTTGTTATTACCATTCCAATTTCCTTGATTGTTGTTCTAATTTCCCCAGTTGTTGTTTTAATTGTTGTTCTGATTGCCCCAGTTGTTGTTTTGATTGTTGTTTCCCCAATTACCATTGCCTTATTGTTGATTGCCCCAATTGCCTTGGGGTGTTGTTGGTTGGAAGAATTGCCCCTTTGTCCTTGATAATTATTCACGTATTGCACCTCTTCATTTTGCCCATCATAACTATCATCTTGAAATCCACCACAATCATTGTTGAATTGCTTCGAATTCCCTTGACTCTGTTTACCTCTTTGTCTTCTTTTGTTGACTAGCATGTTGACACCCTCCATGGCATTCACTTGGCGAGGATTTTGAACTTGTTGCAACTGTGCCTTTGCTAGTTGGCTCATCGTAGGTGTCAACTCAACTATAGCCTGCCCATGATCATGTAACTCCTTGTGCAAATGAGTAACCGTGGGGACACCCTGGGGCACATTGGCTCTACTTTGCCAAGCAAAAGAAGTGTCAGCCATCTCGTCAAGAATGTCACATGCCTCATCATACGATAGTTTCATAAAGTTGCCCCCAGCAAGTTGGTTCACTGTGCATTGATTTGTTGTATTAATGCCCCAATAGAAGGTTTGTTGGTCATCGCCTCGGTCATATTATTATTGGGGCATTCCTTCACTATTGTCCTATAGCGCTCCTAAATCTCATGCAAAAGTTCCATGGGCTCTTACTTGAAGGCCAATATCTCATCTCTCAATGCTTCCATATGCCCCGGTGAGAAATATTTTACAATGAACTTGTCCGCCAATTCATCCCAAGTAGTGATGGAATGGTTGGGAAGTCGCTCGAGCCAATCCAATGCCTTCCCTCTAAGTGAGAATGGGAAGAGTCTCAACCGAAGAGCATCCTCGGACATATTAGTTTGCTTTCTCCCCCAACATGTATCCACAAACCCCTTGAGATGTTTGTTAGCATTTTGATTTGCAGCGCCCGTGAAATACCCACGCTGCTCTAGCAAAGTTAGCATCACATTGGTTATTTGAAAATTGCCCGCCCAGGTTCGGGGTGGGACAATAGCACTTGCATAGCCTTGGTTCAGAAGCACTCTTGGAGGTGGCGGAGAAGGGTCTGGAATATTGTCATTGGCATTAGCATTGGCCTGGCGGCCTCTACGTTGTCCTTGAGGTACAAGAGGCACCTCATCATTTTCAACATTATCTACCTCCTCCCCCGCAATCACATTTCCAAGAGGGTCATTAACATTCGCTGCCATTTTGTACCTGAAGTTGTGACACAAACAAATTAGTAACAAAAAGGAAAGAAGAACAATACACAAAACTATTTAGATAGATAGCCAAAACCGTTAGCTCCCCGACAACGGCACTCACATAGGATCGAGGCCAACCCTGCACTACTATGGAGTAGCGAGAGAGGTCGAAGCAGCTTTTACCCGATTAAGGTCGGGATCGATTTCCACAGGGAGCTAGATATTGGAGTCGGGTGTCTATCTAAAGTGGAGTTGTGTATTTGCTCCAAATTGCACTTCTACACATTTTTGGTGATGATTTTTACTTCTAATTGTATAATACTATGATGCTAAATTATACGAAAATAAGCTAAAGTTAAACTATTGCAAGTTGTTCAAATGGTTAAAGGCGCTAGGGTAGTGACTTTCGCCTAGGTGGTCAATTGACGGATTCTTGAGTCTAAAGCTAGATTGTCACATTTGGGGAGTATGATATAACCATTGCACGATTCTACTCACTCTGTACCTATCGGTAGTTCGAGTGATTTTGCCCGAATTGAATTTCTCACGACCAGTTGCGTATGCAAATTTGCACAAGCAATCAAGGTTCAAGTCGGGTATTACTATCTCTAGATTTAACCCTTTAATTGGGGCTATCAATCTCTTGAGTACGCCCCAATTCCTTGTTGGACCAATTTTAGAGGCTTAGGCTCTCTTTCTTAAGAAGAGCCAAAGTCAACTAAACACAAACTAGTATTTGCAACCACTAATTCAGCAATTAAACATGAAATTAGTCCAAATATCAAACACTCATAGTCAATCAAGCCCTAAAACACAAGACCCATCAATTATCCACACTAGGGTTGAGCTACAACCCTAGCTTATGGGTATAGCTACTCATAATTAGAGAAGAAAACAAAGAAATAGATAAAGATAAACCCATAATAATTAATTACTAAATTAATCTTGACGATTCAATGTTGAAATCACACTAAAAGTACTCAAAATAGCTAAAATAAATGAAGTCATGAGTGCAGCTTTGAGTACAAACTATCTGATAACCAAAAAATGGGAAAAGAATCTATTTATACTAGGCTAAAAAATCTGGACAAAATTACCCCGGCGGGGCTAGTGCGGACCGTACAAAATCAAGTGTCGTCGCACTAAGGCTCTTGACTTGAATATCCATCTCTCTGAACTTGGGCAATGTGGACCGCACAAAATCGAGTGCGGCCGCGGTGGCTTCTAGTGTGGTCCACAAGAAATGGAGCATGGACCGCATTGGGCTTCCATCCTTAATCTGGAAACTCTCTGAACCTTGGCTTTGCGGACCACACTAAATCGAGTGCGTCCGTAGTGAATCCAATGCGGACTGCACAAAATCCTTTGCGGCCGCATTGCCCTTTTTGCCTGAGTTGCACACTCTCTGAACTTCACTTCTGCGAACCGCACAGAATGGTGTGCGGTCGCACTGGCCCTGTTTGACTGAGCTTTGCCTTGTTTTGGTACTTGTGCAAGTTTCATTTCTTTTTGAGCTGGATTTTGACATGTTGTCACCTTGTTGATCAAACCTGCAATCAAGCACAAACTTGTGAGCCTTTTGGGACTATTTTGTACACATTTCTAATCAAAACTCAAGCATGAAGGAGTGTAAAATGCATCATAATTCCTAGTTATCACCTAAAGTGAGGGCTACTCAAGTTGATCCTACGACTGGAGCCGTGTGCATGGAAACTGTTCCTTGATCTGGGACTCCGGCTACGAGTGAGTCTTCCCATGCTGAGGACAGGGAAGGTCCGTCTAAGAGACGACGAGTGGAGTCCAAAATGGCTCCCCCAGCTGCAGTATATTCAGAGGGCGACCTTCCCTTGGTGATGCTAACCCGGTCGTAGAGGGGAACCCAGCAATCGTGACCAACCCGACAGCAGAGGCTTCGGCTGCTGTATGATCAACAGACCACCGCGACGGGGAGTCGGGATCCCGAGGCCGTTGTTGCCACTTTGGGCGGGCCTTCATCTTCTAGACTGAGTTGTGCTTCTTCTTCAGCCGTAAAAAGGGGAAAGGGTATCATGGTCGACGACTACGAGTCTGAATCCGATTTTGATCCTGATGATGTTAGGATGTTCGAGGAAGGCCTTACCTGTATGGTGGTAATGGCGTGAGGTTCGTCCCGTATATTTGAGATACCATCGGAGATTAACCTCCTAGGGGACACGGAGGACTTGGTACCGCAGTTTGACCTTTTGTGCTTTGCCGCAGAGTGTGAGGATCTTTGGGACATCTGTGACGTTGATTTGATGCATGAAGTGGCCGCTATGGGCCTGAGGGTAAGTTTCTCCTCTTTCTTTATGTGTTCTTTTTGTCTTTGGTGACCTTGACCTTTATCGACTCTTTTCGTCTTTTTTTGGGGACTTTCAGACGTATATGCTGGAGATTGAAACTGCCCGCAGGGCCGACACTCGAGCAAAAGTTTTTCTAATGATGTTGGAGAAGTATCGGCACTATCGCAACAAGTGTCGTGAGATGCACAAATGGCTAAGGGCGAATGCCAGTAATCAATCTCTCGGCGAGGAACTGGAGAAGAGGGATCAGGAGCTGATGCAGGCTATTCGCAGGAATAGTGAGCTTGAGGAGCTATTCGTGTAAAGGACGAAGAACTTGAGTTGGGAAAAGGGATCGCCATAGAGTGTGAGCATCTTCAGGCGAAGGTGGTGTCATTGCAGTCCGAGTTGGATCACAATGCCATCAGAGTCGAGGCTTTGAGTACGGACTAGATAGGGAAGTTAACCGAGCTGGAGAGAAAGGTCTCCGAGTTGGAGAGTGCCGAGAGTGCTTGGGCATCGACTTCGGTGAGGGCGGTAGCTTTAGAGGACACTATCCGCATCCTTCAATCTGAGAAGGGGTCTGAAAGGGCAACGACTACGCTCAGGGAGGTGAGGCTCGAAGAGCACATTGGCGACATTGACCGGGAAGCTTCAACCTTAGGAGACCGGGTCGCTGTTCTTGAGGCCGAAAAGGCACAATTGTTGGCCCAAGATGAATCTGCATCCGCCGTTGTTCCTCGCCATTTGCACGAGCTCTGGGTCCATGTCGAAGCCCAGCGGGACATATACAAGAGTTTGTGGGAAGCGAGCAATATTTCTGAGGCCGCTTATGAAGGAGCTCGGGCGAAGGCATGAGAGGCCCGTGTTAATTGTGGCTACGATCCTGCGATGCCGGAGGCCGGCGAGGATGTTGATACTGAGGAGGGATTTCCTGGAGATGGTGATGAGGAGGGCGGCGGTGATGATGCCGAGTGAAAAAGTTGTTATCTTTGTTTTTTTTGTTGTTTTTTTTTGTATTTTCTGTACTGGACCGGTATTAGCCGTGTGTAATCTACATCCATTTGCGCAAATGTCTAAATAAAAGGAGTTTTTGTTGTTGTACGTCTTTTGTATTTCTCTCCCTTCCTTTTGCTTTACATATCTTTGGCGCAAACTTTCGGATTTTCGTATGGTGAATTCCTAGCTTTTCAGGGAAACCAATTTTAACCGGACCGAGTAGGATTTCATCGTATGAGTTCGAATGGAGTCTCATCGGATTTGCCTATTTGGGCGATATCGATTTGTGACTTATTGTTTTAAGCAGATTCATCCTTGACTCAAACGGGGTTATATTCGAATTCGTTGTTTTGGATGAAGTCAGTCTTAACTTGTGCCATTCAAGTGGGATCAAACTGTTGTTGATTCGGGCGAAGTCGCTCTTTTTATATATATTCGAGCGGGGTCGAACTTGGAGTTTGTAGCGAAATCAATTTTTTAGTGAGTAGAAGAAAAAATGTGCGACGACAACCGATAGCTGCAAAGGCGTTATTGAGTTCGAGCGAGGTCGAACTTTTCCCTTTTCCAATGGCCTTTCGTCGTAGGGATGTTATTTCGAGCTAACGTCGAAATATTATCCCGTTACGACTCGAACAAGGTCAATATTTCCTTTTCATTTAGCGATGGCCTTTGGCCGTAGGGGTGTTATTTCGAGTTGTTGGCAAAATATTAACCCATTGTAATTTGAGCGAGGTCGAATACTGAATGATTCAAGCGAAGTCAAATTTTTCATTTAGCGATGGCCTTTGGCTATAGGGGCATTTTTTGAGCTGACGTCGAAATGTTGACCCGTTGTAATTCGAACTAGGTCGAATATTAAATGATTCGAGCGAGGTCGAATTTTTCATTTTGGCAATGGCCGTTGGCCATAGGGGTGTTATTACGTCAAAATGTTAACCCGTCATAATTCGAGCGAGGTTGAACTCTTCGCTTTGGCGATGGCCCTTGGCCGTAAGGGTGTTATTTCGAGCTGACGTCGAAATGCTAACTCGTTGTAATTTGAGCGAGGTCGAACTCTTCTCTTTGGCGATGACCCTTGGTTGTAGGGGTGTTATTTCGAGCTGACGTCGAAATGTTAATCTATTTTAATTCGAGCAAGGTCGAACTCTTCTCTTTCGCGATTGCCCTTGGCCGTAGGGGTGTTATTTCGAGCTGACGTCGAAATGTTAACCCGTTGTAATTCGAGCGAGGTCAAAAATTAAATGATTCAAGCGAGGTCAATTTTTTTATTTTGGCGATGGCCCTTGGCCGTAGGGATGTTATTTTGAGTTGACGCCGAAATATTAACCCATTATGATTTGAATGAGGTCAAACTTTTCTCTTTGGCGTTGGCCCTTGGCCGTAGGGGTGTTATTTCGAGCTGACGTCGAAATGTTAACCCGTTGTAATTCGAGTGAGGTCGAATTTTTCATTTTGGCGATGGCCCTTGGCCATAGGGGTGTTATTTCGAGTTGTTGTCAAAATATTAACCCATTGTAATTCGAGCAAGGTCGAATACTGAATGATTCGAGCGAAATCGAATTTTCCATTTGGCCATAGCCTTTGGCTGTAGGGGCATTTTTCGAGCTGACGTCAAAATGCTGACCCATTGTAATTCGAGCTAGGTCGAATATTAAATAATTTGAGCGAGGTCGAATTTTTCATTTTGGCGATGGCCCTTGGCCATAGAGGTATTATTTTGAGCTGACGTCGAAATGTTAACCTGTCGTAATTCAAGCAAGGTCGAAATCTTCTCTTTGGCGATGGCCCTTGGCCGTAGGGGTGTTATTTCAAGATGACATCGAAATGCTAACCCGTTGTAATTCGAGCGAGGTCGAACTCTTCTCTTTGGTGATGACCCTTGGCTGTAGGGGTGTTATTTTGAGCTGACGTCAAAATATTAACCCGTTGTAATTCGAGCGAGGTTGAACTCTTCTATTTCGCGATGGCCCTTGGCCGTAGGGGTGTTATTTTGAGCTGACATCGAAATGTTAACCCGTTGTAATTCGAGCGAGGTCAAATATTAAATGATTCAAGAAAGGTCAAATTTTTCATTTTGGCAATGGCCCTTGGCCGTAGGGGTGTTATTTCGAGCTAACGCCGGAATGTTAACCCGTTATGATTTGAATGAGGTCGAACTCTTCTCTTTAGCGATGACCCTTGGCTGTAAGGGTGTTATTTTGAGCTGACGTCGAAATGTTAACCCGTTGTAATTCGAGCGAGGTCGAATTTTTCATTTTGGCAATGGCCCTTGGCCGTAGGGGTGTTATATCGAGTTGACGCTAAAATTTAACCCGTTATGATTCGAACGAGGTCGAACTCTTCTCTTTGGCGATGGCCCTTGGCCGTAAAGGGTTATTTCGAGTTGACATCGAAATGTTAACCCATTATGATCCGAGTAAGGTCAAATTTCTTTCTTTTTGGCAAATCATAGGATACCATACTATCTCTAGACATCAGAGCGGATCTTGGTGTACTCAATTTTGTTTCTTTTCTTTTTTCGTAGAGTTTTGGGTGTCCTCTGAGGGAGTCCCAGTTTTGCTTAACCTCTGCATTTCCAGGGTGAGTCCCAGTTCGCTTAATTCCTGCGTTTCCTGGGTGAGTCCCAGTTTGCGTAATTTTGTTTGTATTGGAGAGTATGATGTCGAAGAGTATAAAATGTTGCTATTTTGCTAATGTTCGTTTCATGCATATGTTGTAATTTCCTTGTATCTAGTCCCTTCATCGTCTGACTTGGAGAGCTCGTCGGTAGGCGAGGCGATGAATTATCCCTTGAACATGGAGACGTCCCCCTCATCGCCTTATTCAAAACCTTCCTGAGGAAACCCAATTGGGACAAAACCTGGGTGAGGGAAAAAAGAGTACGACTTAAGGGACGTCATTTTCTAGAAGTTGATAGAGTGTTTGAGATGGGCTATATTCTAGTTATTTTGTTGTAGTTTTCCTTCCATTCTCTAGTTGGAATGCTCCTTTTACTCGCTCGCTTATGCGGCGCTTGTGTTCCTGTTTAAGCAAACAATAGAAAGTAAATCAAAATGAGATTTTCTTACCTCGATCTAATGAATCGGTGAACGAGGGTAGCCTTATAGCGTTGCTCGCTCTGCCTGGCATTTAAGTGGTTGATGGAAGGGTGGTTTTTAGATTCGGCAACCATATTTAACTCTCCTTTGTTTTTTAAAGGTGCCCTAGCTCCGTGTGGGTTGGGTTCACCTTAGCTTGCTCATGGATCATCTGATGTGTGGGGAGATGTCTGAGTAGCGCAGGATGTGCCCATTATTTTATAGGATTGCGCAACAGGTGTCGTCCTCTCGTGTGGGGTTTGCGTGGATATTGGTTGTAACTTCTGCTTTTATGTAGCAGCCTGATCTGAATTAGCACGTGAGGTTTACTTACCACTCTTTTGGGTGGGTGATTATGTTTCACCGATTTTGGATCTGAAGGAAACTAGAAAATTTGGCTAAGAAATCCCCACAGACGGCGCCAAATTGTTTGAACAAAAAGTTTCAGACTCTTTTGTCAACTTCAATTATCAAAAATAAGGAAGGTAAATCTTAACCAAGCATAATTAACTTCGGATTAAAACATAAATAGCGAGAAATACAGAAAAATTAGAATGTATCAGGTTTATCGATGTTATAATCTTATATCAGACGCGAGAATTGGGCTTACATCAGAAACAAGAATGAATTGTGAATGAGAGAGCAAAGAGGAAAAATGGAGTTTCTGCTCTTCGTCGTGAGAGTTCTCTCCTCCCATTAGTGTTTACACCCATCTATATATAGTTCCCAGAACTTCTTTTCAGCGGTCTTTGACCAATAGGCTTTCCTACATCTGTCATTTTCGTCGTTACTCGAGTATAGTATTGACTTGATACACGCTATCGATGATTTGACCCCGAAGTCGGTCGTGGTGTTCTTTGCTAGTTCGCCGCTGGGCGAGGTCCCAGCTTGGTCGACCGTTATGGTCAGATTTTGACCTATACATGTCTGTTTAATTAGTGGAGGTCTTGAGTTCGACTCTCAATAAGAGCACTTTATTCTTTTGTATTTTGCCTTATTTGTATTCGTTGCGCGAACAAATACAGTTGATACATATTGTATAATTTGTATACACCCATGTATATAGGCGATACAAGTTGTATCCTTTGTATACACCCTTATTTCGCGCTGGTTAGAATTGATATATGTTGTATTGGTATACAAATGCGTGAACGAATACACTTGATACAATTTGTATTCATTTGCACAACAAATACAGTTGACACAAGCTGTATTCGTTGCACGTTTGAATATAAATAATATAAACTAGTAACAATTAAACAATAGCTATAAATTGTAATTATGCAAACTATAATTATTACGCTCTAAACTATTATGCTTTATGAAAATTCCTCTGCTTAGAGCCTAGTAACTATAGTTTGCCGAATTATCATTCGTAGCTACTGTTCAATTGTTATTAGCTTGTATCATTTGTATTCAAATGCGCAATGAATACAACATACGTCAACTATATTTGTTCGTGCAACGATACAACCTGTATCAACTGTATGTTTTTGCACAATTATATTCATTCGCGCAACAAATACAACATGTATTAATTATAACCAAGGTGAAAATACAAAAGTGTATACAAAGGATACAACCTGTATAGACTATATTCGTATCGACTGTATTTATTTGCGCAACGAATACAATCAAGGTGAAATACAGATGAAAAAGAATGCTCTTGTTTAGAGGCGAACTTAAGACCTCCACTAACTAAGCGGGTGCTCTAATGAATTGAGTTATGAGAGTCTGGTGCTCTCTTGTTTCAATTTAAAATAATTAATTTCTTATTTCAAGGTTTTGCTATAAAAATCAAATATAGTAATGAATACTAAATTTGCTGAAAGTATAGCTACAAATGATAAATATAATATATATCATATAAATTTGATGTGTTACGTAATTTTTCCCTAGTATAATGTAAATCAACCATTTGTTCAAAAGCATTTCTATGCAACAGAACCAAGTCCAAAAAAAGCGATTGGTTTAAAATGGGCCAAATTATCATTCACAGTATATGGGGCTTTTTGCATCTATACCTATTTTTTGTGTCACATTTTAACTTGTGTCCGCTTTTTTGTAAAAAAAATTAAAACGTACTCGCTTTTTCGCATAACTTCAGCACACGGGGTTGAAGTAGCAAAAGCAATCACGCAAAACTTCAGCATTCTAGTAGTCGGGCCTGAAGTTCAGCTCTAGAGGTGAAGTTTTTGTGTTGTAACTGGGAAACTTCAGCTCTAGAACTGAAGTTTTTGTGTTGTAACTGTGAAACTTCAGCTCTAGAGCTGAAGTTTTTGTGTTGTAACCAGAAAACATCAACTCTAGAGCTGAAGTTTTTATTTTATAACCGGGAAACTTCTTGTCGAACAATTGCAGCGACCTGTAAACACAACGAACGAAAATTTGTTCAAGTATATCGTCAAACACATGGGCTGCATCAAAATTCTCCTCTAATTCAACTTAGCTTTTGTTTAGATGCAATTCAGTCAGTCTTACCAGTATCGATGGTAATGTGTCGGATTTTCGGTGTGTAAACCTATGCGTAAAATTTTCATAAGGTATTTGAACAAAGAATCGCATGCATATATAGAATTCACCAAGAAAAGATGAAGAAGGATAATAAATCCAGATTCATCTAATTTGTAATCTCTTCAAATTTGTCGGTAAGCACAAAGATGAAGAAAAGACAAAAACTTTAGCTCTAGAGCTGAAGTTTCCCGGTTACAAAAGAAAAAGCTGAAGTTTTTATTTTATAACTGGCGAAGCTGAAGTTTTTGTCTTTGTAACTGGGAAACTTCAGCTATAGAGCTGAAGTTATTTAGTTCATTGTATGTTTACTACCCCAAATGACACTTTTTTCACATAATTTTTACATGGATTCTTTTACTTCAATTGTTATAGCCCAGTTCTCAGTTCCTTTTCTTTTCAATGGAACGATGACATAATATACAAACCTGAAGTTCATCATCCAGGAGTAAAAGCTAGATAGAAAACAAGCTTCTGGTGCAATATCTCGCATTCACAAACGGTAGCAGTCACACAATGTCACATGGAAATCATTTAAGCATGAGATTTTGTAAGCAAAGTCAACTTATTGGACCTTTTAGCAAAAAAAAAATATATTGCACCAGCAGATCATCTTTTTTCTAAGGTATTAGACTAGTAGACTAGATAGAAAATAGCAGCAGAAGAAAGAAGAAAGAAGAAGAAGAAGAAGAAGAAGAAGAAGAAGAAGAAGAAGAAGAAGAAGAAGAAGAAGAAGAAGAAAAAATGAAGGAGGAGAAGGAGGAGAGAAAGGGGGCTGAAATTATTTGAAAAATGGGTACAGGTTAAAAAAATTTAAAAAAATGGACATAAGTTAAATAGGGGCGACCAAATAGGACGCCCCGTACAATTTTTACCGGTATATGCGTCAAACTTCAAATACATTGTTGAGAATTGAGACTAAAGTACCAGTTAAATCCATTTGGCTGATTTACGCAAATGTCCCTTTTGTAGGCCACAGTTAGATTTAGTCTCCATTTTAATAGAATATGCAAGTATAGCTTTTGATAAGTTATTCTTTTAGGAAAACGTTAGATTCGAATATAATGTTTCCTCATATAATTTTAGTTTGTTCACATAATATTAGACTCCGGTATAACGTTTCTAATAACTTATAAAATTTTAGACCATGGTCTAACTTTTATCATAAAATTTTCAGTTTGCTCAAAAAAAAATTTAGACCATGGCCGAAAAGGTCTATCAATTACAAGAGACATAAAAAAAAGGAACCATTTACTAAACAGCTGATACACGAAAAACAACAAATTTTACACTTCGTTTCTGCCTCCAATTTGGTTTTGGTTCTAATGGAGAGGGTGGCAAATGACATCAGGTAGCCATTCTCAAGGGCAGCTATTTAGAAATTAGTCAGTATATTCTGAATTTTAATTTTTTAGTTTAACTTTTTGGAACAAAAGTGTCCTGAAATTAAGATTGTTAATTTAAAATTCAGAATAAAATAAATACTTACTAATCTCTAAATAGTATCCCTAAAAATGGCTATCCCTATGTAAAAAATAGACCAGCCCATATGCTTTAAGAATGAGCCTGGGCCGGTAAGATGGGCTATGGCTTATCAGGTTGGACTTGCCATTCATTGGTTAACTTGGCCACTTAACATGTAGTGTAAGGTGTACAAGAAGAATGAACATAAACAATCACTCACCCAACCACTTAAATTAGAAATAATATATATAATCAGTATATAATTATTGTATATCGGCAAAAAAAAAAATATTAAATTCGATTGGCTATTCTTGTAAAGATTTCCATATAAAACAATACAATATTGTAGATATTTCATTTACTCCACCCATTTGGCATTCTAAAGTAGGTAAAACGATTACTCTCAACCGATGTTTACATCAATGCATAACAAATATCTTACATATGTTTTTATCGCCAAATTATAGTATTAATTAACTAATATGTATTTTCATCTTAATTTATAATTTAATCATAATAAACTAATATTATAATTTAAAAAAGCCATCAGATGTGAAATCTTATTATTATAATATAGTAAATTAATATTATAATTTTGACCTCCAAAAATATCCCTATGCGTTGTGGAGTTGTGGTGCCCCAAATGACACGGAATCTGCAAAATTCCTTCATTATCTAATGGAAAGTCCGATAAAAAGCATAACTTGCTTTGTTCAAACAAAATTGGGAGTTGGGACCCACTCCCTCGTCCTATCACCTATATCGATGAAACATGTGAATCGTATCGCTCCTCGGTTTCATTTCGTTCTTTTTGTTTCTTAGAAAAAAATATTATTCCAATATTATTCACATTTAATTTTATATATTAAATCAATCAATATAAACGTATATCCACTACATACATTTTTGTACTCACTGACAATAAACAACAACAATATATCTAGTATAGTCTCACATATTAGGTATTTGCTATAATTTTCCTACCATATTTTATTTTCCTATTTGTTAAAGGAAAGGGCAACATATTTACCTTAATTGGATTTTCCTTCTTGTAGAAGAAAATTACAAATCTCTCATATTTGGCTAGTCCCTTTACTTGTAGGAAAATGTTTGGAATTCTATAAATTGAAGATACATGCTTCTCATTCAGTAGCATCCACAATGTAGCCATATGGGGTTTGAGAGTCGTGTTTAGGGAAAAAACTTTACGGGACAAGTGTTAGTGTGTCACTTATGTTTGCCTCTTCGTGAGGCTGTTTTCTCGATATTTTATACTCTTTTTTATATAGTGGATTGCTCATCTATGACGTGGATGTAGGTCAGTTGATCAAACCACGTTATATGTTTGTGTCTCTTTTGGTGTATTCCTCGTTTGTTATCTGATTTATCGTCGTTCAAGGTTTGCTTTACTAGCTTCTGCATGACACCTACTTTTTTCGGTCCTAGCATTACA
Organism: Nicotiana tabacum; assembly: GCF_000715075.1. Taxonomy (NCBI): domain Eukaryota; kingdom Viridiplantae; phylum Streptophyta; class Magnoliopsida; order Solanales; family Solanaceae; genus Nicotiana; species Nicotiana tabacum. The sequence goes on along the minus strand of NC_134090.1, from coordinate 155,190,285 downwards.
AGTAGAATTAGAAAAAGATAGCGTGTATTCGGATCTTACGTCTATCTTGTGAAAGTAAAAAGACTACTTCCGATAGACCTCGGCCCTTAGCTCTACAGAAATACATTCTTTTACTTATTGACGTCTTCATTATTCTTTAATAAACTACTTAATTATTTTTAATTTATGTGATCCTATTTAGTTTTAGTCAATTCCAAAAATAATAATTAATTTTAAAAGATAATTTAACTTATACTTTTCAATTTATCCTAATAACAACAACCAAAAAAAATTCAGTGAAATCTCACACATGGGGTGTGTGGAGGATAATATGTACACAGACCTTACTCTTACCATGTGAAGGAAGCTACAATGTTTCCAATAAATCCTTATTAATTTTTTTTTATATTCATACAAATATTATGGTATTTTTAATACCATATGTTCCAAAAGGTCTATAATCATAAATATTGTGGTGTATTGGAGATCATAAGTTATTATTCTTTTTTATTTTCTCCAGAAATTTGTGCCTAACCTATGTTTACGTAATCTGAAATGGAGGAGTATATTTTATTTTATTTTAAATGGAGGGAGTATATATTTGGTGAGTGTAGCCTTTTTTTCCCCCTCTTCACGTGACCTTTTCCGTTTTCCACGTTTTCTTCTAAAAATCAACAAAGACTTAGCATCTAGACCGTACACGTGTTGTAATATCTCCTATCTCGACGAGCAAACTCAGCAATCTAAGCGGGCCCAAGTGACACGTCATTTTCTACCCAACTAACGGACGAGCGAGTTAAATTTCGTGGCGCGTGATTTTCCAAATATTCAGTAATCATTTTTAGTTCCACTTTCCTTGTTCAAAAAAGTTCCGCCATATAAAGCCTCTACAACTACCCACCCAAAGAACTCCAAATTACATAAAGGTCCCTGGAGTTCATCAAATTTACGCACTTTACCACTCCCCTGCGGCTCCTTCAAGTAGGTGCCTCCAGTTTTTTTACCTAGTGTTTTCAACTGTTTTTTTCCCTATTTTCCGGTGACCGGAAAATGTTGGAAGTAGTACCTCTTCACGGCGGCGATCACGGCGCCGGCACCGAAGAGGAGCTTTTATTGCTGGAGACAAACAATGCCGACCGGTCATGGAGATTAAACTTCGACGAGTTGCGGTTGTCGTCTGAATCCAAAGAGAAGCCTCCACGTGGCCTCCATGATTGCCTTGGAGTTTTAAGTACATTCTCCACCTCTCTATGCGACGTCGTTTTTTGTTATTCTCTGCTAATTTCTTAACTAGTTGCATTAGGTTGACGTAAGAGAGACACCACTTGAATAGAGCGGAATTTATATAAAGGAATTATACAGCTGATTCCTATTAAATACTTGACTGATATTCTGTTGTGCGTAGGATTTTACTAATTGCGGAAATTTTCAAACACTAAGCTTACTCCTTTAGTTGGTTAATTAGTGGGGACTCTTTTTATACTTTTCAGTTTCAGAAAGTATTTTCTTGCCACGTGGGTTCAATTTTCTGAAGAACAAAATGATTCTTGTATGGATGGTGTAAATTTGCTAAAGATGTTAAGCTATATTCACTTTTTATTGTTCTCTGGACAATTGAACATGCTTATGGGCAGTTCACTGGTTTGGAGCAAATTGGCATATATTTGTATGTAGATGGATGATTCTTTTTGGATAAGTTTTAGATGGATAATTTTTGTTATAAGAACATGAGCTTTAGAGCTCAAATTTAATGCGTTTCAGCACTTCAGTTTACTGAAAATAAGAAGGGAACTTTAGCTGAGTGCGCTCGCCAGGTAAGTTTATGTGGTTAGGTCAGTGTAATAAAACCAGAGGCAGACCTATGTTAATATGTGAGGGTGCACTGGCACCCTGTAGTTTCCGATGAAACTATATGGAGTATATAAAATTCTTATAACACTACTATGTATTTTAGGTGGCAATTGCAATGACAAAGTAGCGGTAGGAGGATTTGTTAAAATATGTGTTTTTACCTGAGTTGTTGTCTTCTCATATTGAATACTTACATAATTGAACCAAATTAATGCAATACCATCAAACGAACTTAATGCACTTTAGATGATATGACTTGTTCGAATCTTTAGTGCACCGGCAACCTTCACTTGGTGTGTGTGTGTTTGCATGTGACATGAGCCAGTCAAAAGATTGTTCCAAGAGGCTACTTTTGCATTCTGTTGAATTGTTAAGTTGTCATATGAGAATGTATGTTTGGAATTGATAATGGTACTTTGACAATTTATAATCGGCTTTGGTATGAGTGGTGGACTCTAAATGCAGGTCAGCCTTGGTTCTCATCAACTCTTTGGTTTAGTACTTATAGGAGGCTATAGTGCTATATAGAGATGCATGTAGAATGGATTTACTGAATGCTTTCACTGTAAGACATGGGGTGTTCTTGAAGGGACGGATTATGACGCTGTGTTTTTCTTTGGTGCTTACAGGTCAAGAAGACAACATTGCTGAGTACTACCAGCAACAGGTAGAAATGCTCGAGGGCTTCAATGAAATGGACGCCTTGACCGATCGCGGTTTTGTACCTGGGATGTCAAAGGTTTTGATAGCTTCTTCTTTATGTATAAGACCAACCATTTGTTTCTTCTCTAGATGTATCATTCTTATCTTATTATATAACTTGATGACCTGATCATCTAATTAAAAAAGAATGTTACTCAAAGCTTGGACTGACAAGCTCAATTAATTTGATTGCAGGAAGAGAGGGAAAAAACGGCTAGAAATGAAACATTTGCCATTAGGATATCAAATGTTGCAAACATGGTTCTCTTTGCCGCTAAAGTATATGCGTCAGTCAAGAGTGGTTCATTGGCCATCATAGCATCCACATTGGATTCGCTGCTTGATCTTCTCTCTGGTTTCATATTATGGTTTACAGCTTTCTCCATGCAGACACCAAACCCATATCAATATCCTATTGGAAAAAAACGTATGCAGCCGTTGGTTAGTGCTGCTGCTTTTATTCTTAAGTTTTTTGCATCTTCTATGCCTTCAATCGGGCCAATTTGCATTCTGCACTTGTCACTTGCTATTGGGCTAATACTCATGACTGCATATAATAACAATTTCCTTGCTTTTTCATGCGTTTAAAAATTGTCTAACAAGGTAATTGTACTATGCATTCTTGTCACATTTGATTCTAAAGGGACCTTAAGTTCTGCCACTGCTATTTTTATGTTGTGGTCATGGTAAGCCTTAACATTCGTTTTGTTTGTTGATGCAGAGGCAATTTAGCCTTCTTCTTGAGTTCAATCTCTAATCATCACATGTTGTAGTCCAAAAATAAAGGAATAATTTTCACCTAAAAGTATGGAACCACGAGAAATTCAAACTTAATGCATCTAAGACAAATTAAATGAATTAAAACAACATCATATCTGATAGTAACCATCTATAAAAGGTTGAAATAAAAGAAAAGATGTGCAGAATTTTAATAATGTCCTCTAGCAGACAGCTTACATGACTGCATTAAAACCTACAGAGATTCAAATCTTCAGCATCTCTTTCTCCAATAGTTGTCTTTTAGGTGTAGCCTCAGTGGAGAACCACACATGTTTCTGAGATAGAAAGGTGAGAGAAGATAGCTGATGGCAGGGGAAGGGGAAAGAGAGAGATGAGACCAGAAGGGAAGGCCACATAGATTGAAGCTGATTTGGCAGAGAGAATTGAGTGAGATGATGAAACACTGGCTGCTGTGAGTGGCAGTATAGAATTAGAGAGGGTGGGGTTACGGGGAGATTATGAAGTGTCTATTAGTAATTTTACAAGATTTAGTTGTTTTGTTTTTACTGTGGAGGGATGAATATGGTCCTTGTTTATGATCTGTGATGGATACCGGAGCTTATAACCTCCCATATGCACCATTTTCTCCCACATCAGGTTAGGTTGATAGCCATTGCGTTCGCTCTAAGTAGCGATCCTCAAATTCAATTAATTAATCGTATTATGGTGATGTTGATATAGACATCTAGACTGTCACTCCTGATGTTACCTATCAAAAAAAAAAAACTATCATCTCCTAGATGTTTCTATTAATCCAATGTCTGTACATAACTAAGGAGGGATCCTAGACTTGAGTTACACAGAGATTCTTACATAGTCTTTGTTGCTGTTCATCTCTTCCTGTTATCTCATTTTCATTATCAAAATTGACAGTAAGCACTTGCTCCGTGAATGTAACTAGTCTGGGCATGAATTTGGTGTAGTACTCATAACAGTTGCATTTAGTTTGGAAGCTTAGAGAGTAGTGCTTTCTAGTGTGGTGGTTTGATGATTATTTTGCGTAATATCTGTAAATAAATACCTCTGTGAAGTTTTACTTTGGTGCTAAGTACTTAAATTGCAATCGTGGAGATACTATTATCTATTCAGATAACTTTGACGTTCTGGTTTAAATCAGTTGATAATTCCTTAGGATACTAGGATGATCCCACTGTAAGTATTATGAGCTTATTTTGATATTTGAGATCTTTATTGACCATTATACATCCATAAAAGTTCCCGTACTTTGGCAGAAGGAGACTTTTCTTCTGTTTCTAGAGAACCATTTGCAGAAGACTGTCATTTTTCAATTACATGATTTAAAAGATATGGTTTTCTTCTTCCATCATTTGTTGCTAACAGAAAAAAAGAAGTGGAAATTTTGATTTAGATCTGAGACTCTATGTAACTTCCACTATGTTGCTGAATGTTGTGTAGAAAAAGATCTAGTCTGCAAACAAGTTTTGCCCTGTATGCTGGCTGATCCTATGAAGTTGACATGATTTTACTTATCTTTTGATTTTTCATGGAGGTAGAGCAAACTGCAGGTCTATGGCTATCTTCATAGTGCATGTTGTGTAATTCCCAGTGGGTTCAAAATGAACTGTGTTTTAACTTTCAGTTTTACTTGTATTTCTAAATATCTGGTGATAACATCGTACAGGCATGAATAGAAATATTGTATGATTGTTTTCTATTCTTCCTTGGGAGCTGGTCCAATTTAACTTGAAAAATGATACACAGGGAATCCTTGTTTTTGCTTCTGTCATGGCGACTTTGGGACTGCAGATAATTCTGGAGTCTATGCGTACACTAATATCTGATGTAAGTTGTGGCTCCTAAGATAAGTTTATTGCTTTATTATGTTGTATTGTCTGGTTGAAAATTACATGCATGGATTCTTATAATTATTCCTTGACCCTGTACAACGGCAAATGTTATAAACATTGACCTTCTCACAGGAGTCTGATTTCAACCTCACCAAGGAGCAGGAGAGATGGGTTGTTGGGATTATGGTCTTTGTGACTTTGGTGAAACTAGTTTTAATGTTGTATTGCCGGTCTTTTACCAATGAGATTGTGAAAGCATATGCCCAGGATCATTTCTTTGATGTTATCACAAACATCATTGGTCTCATTGCAGCATTGCTTGCTAACTACATTACCGACTGGATAGATCCCGTTGGAGCTATGATTGTAAGTTCTATCTCCCTGATTCTGTTCCACCAATCAGGATTGGAAAGAAAAGGGAAAAGTTTTAATGTGGCTGTCAATCCTCTCGCTTTAACCAAGGTTAGTGGCTTTAAGCAATTTTCCCTCTGCTGCAGCTTGCATTGTATACCATTCGAACTTGGTCAATGACTGTATTGGAGAATGTGAACTCTCTCGTCGGCAAGTCTGCTGCACCAGAATACTTACAGAAGCTGACTTACCTCTGCTGGAACCATCACAAGGCCATAAGGCATATAGATACCGTGAGGGCTTATACATTTGGTTCGCACTACTTTGTTGAAGTTGATATCGTCCTGCCTGCGGACATGCCTTTGCAAGAGGCACATGATATTGGTGAGTCGTTGCAGGAGAAGCTTGAACTATTGCCTGAGATTGAGCGTGCCTTCGTTCATCTTGACTATGAATACAGCCATAAACCTGAACATGCTCAGGCATACCAATAGTCAAAAGGATTTTGTGACATCTTCTCTAGCCAATGTACCTAATACCTCTGCATAGTGAACTCTGATATGCTGTTCGAGATCGGCTAATCTGGTGATTGCTCTTTAAAAGAAAATCTGGGAAAGAAAAGGCTGCTATGATCTGGATGTTCCCTAGAACAAGTAATATGAATTATTATTTTGTTAAATTTTACCTTGCCTATTCATATATATAACATGATTTCTCAGTTTGCTTGCTCCTGGTCTATTGCAACTTATATTAGAGAAATCTAGGTTTCATTAGTTGCCTGATAAGGTGATTTGCATAATGTTGCGGAAGCCAAATGTATACAGTGTGAATGAGTCACAACTATTATACCAAAAATTATGGCAGCCACCAAATAATAAATAAGACAATAAAACAACAATAAAAGGAACACCAGAATTTACGAGGTTCGGCCAATTTTGCCTACTTCCTCGGACACAACCAATATTTTATTTCACTCCAAAAATATAAGTGAAATAATACTAAAGAGAGAAGATACAAATGCCTTAAGAAGATAAGAATGCAAATGAGAGGTGTGTTTAAATCCTAAACATTAGGCCTCCTTTTGTAGGGAAAAAATCCCAAACAAAAGTGTCAATCACTGATGTGGGATATTTGACAACTTCAACAAATCTCCACCTTGGCAAAATTCCACGTCTTCAATTTTCTCTCTATAACAAATTTTGGTTGTGTCTTCATCTTCAATATTCAGTGTTCAACAATGTTGATCAAATCCAAACAATGTTGAAACTTTGACCGCAGTCACCACCTTTGTCAGCATATCAGCAGGATTCTCCGTAGTATGAATTTTCTTTACCGTGACTCCACCTTCTTCTATGATTTCTCGTACGAAATGATACCGAACATCAATGTGCTTTGTCCTTGCATGATAAACTTGGTTCTTCGCTAATTGAATAGCACTTTGACTATTACAAAAAATTATGATACTTTTGTGCCCAATACCAAGCTCTTTTAGCAACCCCTGAAGCCAAATTGCCTCTTTCACAGCCTCGGTAATAGCCATGTACTCTGCCTCTGTTGTAGACAAAGCAACTGTTGACTGCAAAGTAGAATTCCAACTAACTGGTGCCTTTGCAAAAGTAAACACATAACCAGTAGTTGATCTTCGTTTGTCCAGATCACCCGCAAAATCTGAGTCACAATATCCAACTACAGACTGATTGCCTTCCTGCTCAAAAACTAATCCAACATCTACAGTATTATGAATATACCATAGAATCCACTTCACAACTTGACAATGCTCCTTTCCTGGATTATGCATATATTTGCTAATAACTCCAACATCTTGTGAAATGTCAGGTCTCGTGCAGACCATTGCATACATCAAGCTACCAACAACATTTGCGTATGGTACCTTTGACATATACTCTCGTTCAGCTTCATCTTTTGGCGACATAGTAGTACTTAGCTTAAAATGGGGAGCAAGTGGAGTACTAACTGGCTTAGTCTTTTCATCTATGCCAAAACGTTGTAGTACTCTTTTCAAATATTCTTTCTGAGTAAACAAAGTTTTTTTGAACGTCTATCTCTTATTATCTCCATGCCAAGAATTTTCTTTGCCTCACCCAGATCCTTCATCTCGAACTCCTTCTTCAGTTGAATCTTCAACTTATCAATTTCTTCCGAATTCTTGGAAGCTATCAACATATCATCAACATATAAGAGAAGATATACAACAGAACCATCTTTAAGCTTGCGCAAATACACACAATGATCGTATTTGCTTCTTTTGTACCCTTGCCGCAACATAAACTCGTCAAATCGTTTGTACCATCGTCTAGAAGATTGTTTCAATCCGTACAATGATTTTTCAAGTTTGCACACCATATTTTCTTTTCCAGCAACTTTGAATCCTTCTGACTGAGTCATGTAGATTTCCTCCTTCAAGTTTCCATGTAAAAACGCAGTTTTTACATACACAGTTTTTACATCCATCTGAACTAGTTCCAAATCCAACTGTGCTACCAAAGCCAACATAATTCTAATGGAGGAATGTTTTACAACTGGAGAAAACACTTCATTGTAATCAATTCCCTCCTTTTGAGCATATCCTTTGGCCACCAATCTTGCTTTGTAGCGAACATCTTCTTGGTTAGGAAATCCTTCTTTCTTTGCAAATACCCATTTGCACCCAATTGCTTTCTTTCCCTTCGGGAGATTGGCCAATCTCCATGTATGATTCTGATGAAGGGACTGTATTTCATCATTCATGGTAATCCTCCACTTATCTTCTTCTGAACTTTGGACTGCGTCTTTATAAGTGGTAGGAACATCATCAGCTACAATTGAGGCGGCACAAGCAACCGTCTCTATAAGACGAACATGTTTTGTTATTGTCCTTTTTGGCCTGCTGGTTGCTATTGATTCAAGTTGTTGTTGAGGTTCCTGAGTTGGAATCTCCCTCTCTACTGGCTCTTCTTCCAGAGGATAATCTTCATTTGTTTCCTCCTCTGCTTCTTGTGTAGGAAAAATAAATTTTCCCTCAAACTCCGCATTCTTAGAAGCACCCTCATTTTGTTTGGTATCTTCTGTTACCTTATTTACCATAGCAAATTCTTCAAAGGTAACATCCCTGCTGAATATTACTTTCTTTGTCATAGGACACCATAAGCGATATCCTTTGACTCCAGAAGTAATCCCCATAAAAATAGTCTTCTTTGCCCTTGGATCTAATTTTGACTCTGTCACATGATAATATGCAGTTGAGCCAAACACGTGCAAAGAGTCATAATCTACAGCAGGCTTTCCATACCATTTTTCAAATGGTGTCTTGCCATCAATAGCAGCAGATGGTAAGCGATTAATGAGGTGACATGCATATGTAACTGCCTCAGCCCAAAATTCTTTGCCCAAGCCAGCATTGGACAACATACACCGTACCTTCTCCAGCAAGGTCCGGTTCATACGTTCTGCCACTCCATTCTGTTGTGGTGTATGTCTGACAGTGAAGTGTCGGACGATGCCATCATTTTCACAGACCTTATTGAAATGATCATTTTTGTATTCACCTCCATTGTCTGTGCGAATACACTTGATCCTCCTGCCTGTTTGATTCTCCACCGTCATTTTCCATTTGAGAAAAATTCTCAACACTTCATCTTTGCTCTTCATTGTATACACCCACACTCTTTGGGAAAAATCATCAACAAAGGTTACAAAATAGTGCTTCCCACCCAATGAAGGTGTTTTGGAAGGACCCCAAACATCAGAGTGTACATAATCCAATATGCCTTTAGTATTATGGATCGTTGTACCAAATTTAACCCTTGTCTGTTTTCCTTTGACACAATGCTCGCAAAACTCCAAGTTGCAAACCTTTACTCCTTTTAACAATCCTTGATCTGATAAAGTTTTCAAGGATTTTCCTCCAGCATGTCCCAAGCGCATGTGTCATAGCTTGGTTGCTTCTGCCTCTTTGTCGTCATTGGATGCCACTGTCGCTGTCCCAATAACTGTACTGCCATGATAGCGGTACATATTATTGTTCTTTCGATTAGCCTTCATTACCACTAGTGCACCGGAGCATACTCTCATCACTCCATTTTCTGCAATGATTTTGAACTCTTTTGATTCTAGGGCTCCCACAGAGATGAGAATTCTTCTTCAAACCCGGTATATATCGAACATCTATTAATGTTCTGATCATTCCATCATGGTTTCTTAATCATATTGAACCAATGCCATATGAGGTAAGAGGATTGTTATCCGCTGTGTTGACGACTCCATATTCTCCTTCTTGAAAATCCACGAACCATTCCCTGTTGGGACACATATGATAGTTACAAGTCGAGTCCATCAACCATATGTCTGATGATGTTGATGGCTCTGTTGTAACTAATGAGAAGTTTGAATCATCACCATCAGCTACATTTGAATCCATAATGGCCTTTCCATTGTTATTTTTGGCCTTATTCTTCAACTTCAGACAATCTTTCTTCCAGTTCCCTTTTTCTCGACAAAAGGCACATTCATCTTTGATGGGTCTAGATCTTGACTTGGATCTTCCTTTCTTTGTCCTCGTTTGATTTTGAGGACGACCCCTCACAGCTAGTGCTTCTTCTTCTCCGCCTTTCTGTTTTCCTCCCTTTCTTTGTTCATAGCTGTACAAAGTCGAACAAACTTCTCTGAGAGAAATTTCATCATTCCCATGGAGTAGAGTAGTTTCAAGGTGCTCGTACTCATCAGGAAGTGACCCCAACAACATCAAGGTCAAGTCACCATCATCAAAAGTTGCATCCATATTTTGCGAATCTGTGACCAACTTATTGAAACTGGTCATACGTTCATTCATCGTGGTACCAGGAACATAGGTGAAGCGAAATAGTCTCTTCTTCATGTACAATTTATTTTGACTGTTTTTCTTCAAAAATTTATCCTCCAGTGCTTTCCATAATTTACTTGCAGAAGTTTCCTTTGTGTATGGATATTTCTGCTCTCTAGCAAGGTAGGATCGAATGGTACCGCAAGCAACACGATTGATAATTCTCCAATCTTCTTCTCCAATAACATCTGGTCTCTTTTCTTCAATAGCAAGATCCAGCCCTTGTTGAAAAAGGACATCTAGAACCTCGCCTTGCCACATCCCAAAATGTCGTGACCCGTCAAAAATTTCTACCGCAAATTTCGCATTTGATACAATTCTTGTCATAAGCGAAAATGCCAATGATGACGTATTGTTGACACTTGATGTAGATTCTTCTTGTTTATTGTCTCTCATCTTTGCCACAAATATTATTTAATAGCTGACGACACAAATCAAGATAATTTCCTTTATGGTGTGGAAGATCAGACTAAGCTGCAACCACAGAGCATACTTAGACAAAACCTTGACTCAGTTATCAAGATAAATCTTTTCTGATGTGGAAGATCAGACTATGTTGCAACCACAGAGCATACTTAGACAGTACCTTGGCTCTGATACCAATTGTTGCGGAAGCCAAATGTATGTATGTGAATGAGTCACAACTATTATACCAAAAATTATGGCAGCCACCAAATAATAAATAAGAAAATAAAGCAACAATAAAAGGAACACCAGAATTTACGAGGTTCGGCCAATTTTGCCTACTTCCTCGGACACAACCAATATTTTATTCCACTCCAAAAATACAAGTGAAATAATACTAAAGAGAGAAGATACAAATGCCTTAAGAAGATAAGAGGGCAAATGAGAGGTGTGTTTAAATCCTAAACATTAAGCCTCCTTTTATAGGGAAAAAAATCCCAAACAAAAGTGTCAACCACCGATGTGGGATATTTGACAACTTCAACACATAATTGGTCGATAAAAATGTAAAATGAAAAATTTACCTAGCTATGCTATAATAGAAACTTATTTACCACTTTTATAAAGGTTTGTACTTAATTAAATTCTATATTTATATTTACCATTCATGTGTAAAACCATAAAAAAGAAGAAAATAGAAGATTCCTTAAATTTAGCATCTCATTATGTTTCCTTCACTAACCACCTCCTAAAAATTCGAATTTCATCTATTTTTCAAAAGATTTAACATCTCATTCCCTCTCCCTCGTACTTATCATCCAAAATAGGTAAATAAGTTTCTTTTGTGGTATATATAAGAAAAACTTCAATTGATGTCATGCATAGGCAAAACTACTAACGATGAAATTGCCTTCTTTGCTCAGATTCAGAGGGAATAGACCAAGAGTAGGGGCAGGCATAGTAGTGTTAAATTGACTCTCTAAAACAGATGTTGCCAATTAAGGAGCATGGAAAAAGCTGCAGAGACCCTTCTAATTTGGAAAAAAAAAATCAAATAATGCTGGTGGATGAATGGATAATACATGTTTGAAGAAGTGCTATTTATGAGAAATGAAGTCAAATTTCCTTCAAATTTTACACAATATAGGATCCTCTGCTCTCTCATAAGTAGTCACAAAAACAGACATAAGTCAAGAAGAGGGGTATGCTCTCTCAACCGTGCCTGGCTTGTTTTACCGAACAGTATTGTTTGTATATTATTTCCGAATTAGGAGATGCTCGAGGAAGCTGCTTCAACTTGTTTGAGATTTTCGAGAATTGTCTTTCACCAACACTTCTCTCTACCAAAAGGATGGCCTTCCTGAGTAAAGGGGCAAAGACAAGTATAAACTTTACAAACCACAATTCAGTTGTTGAACCATGGAACTTTTTTATTTGCAAAATTTGAAGGTTATTGCAGCCTGAGCCTGGTCCTTCAAGAAGATTTACATCCAATTTCATGCCACTTTTCTTCCTCTTGCCCAACTGAAAGTAGATAGTTTAAAAGTAAAATCAGTAATGTTTTCAGCGAAAATGAGTAACAAACAACTCATGAACTCAACTACTTACAAGAAATATAAGTTCCTTCAAATTGGGACAACTTCTGAGGATGCATACAAGGGGAGATATTTGATTTTCACCGTCGAAATTGTAATTGTGAAGATAGACAACTCTCAATCTGCTGAGGCTCGTGGGAAGCCCATCCACTTCAGTACCAGAAGCAAAAGCCTAGACAACAAATAAAGAACCACAAAGTAATAACGTTAAATATTACTACAAAATTATGCATCATTCTTAGTTATTCAAAGATACTATAAACTTTTTGCAACTTAACTTGAGAAAGTACCGGTCCAGAAGAAGAAAACTAATGTTAGGCCAGCTGCTGAGAAGATTTGTCAATTTCACTGCTTTATCTTGTCTGTTTTGTGAAACTTCTTCTTGGAATGAAACTCCAGCACTTTCCAGCTTCACACAGTCCATGAAGGGACCCGGTTTAAGGGCGTCAGTGCCACAGCCATAGAATGTTAAAAGTAAAAGTTCAGGTGCATATATATTTAAGTGACGAAGACCGCTGCATTGCATAAAATTCAGTCTCTCAAGGTTTGGCATCCAGAGGGAAGCAGTTGAAATGTCTAATTCAAAGGACACTTGCTTTAGATTAAGCCTTTTGAGCTTGTGGAAACCCCTAAAACTGCATGGCGGCCTGAAAATGCAGTTCCACAGGACTAACCGTTCTAGTTCCACACCGTACACACAGGAAGGCAATCTGTATGGAGCCTTGGAATTGGTTAGGTTATGAAGGGTGAGATCAGTGAGACCATTTCCTGACAACAATAGCATCCATTCATCAACAACTGAGTGCTGAGAAGAATGTATTATTGAGTGGAACTTCTTAATTACTCCATGGTGCTGCGAGACAATTGTACTAATGACGTCTGTTGTGGTGGATAGCTTTCTCTTTTTGTAAAACTGTGCACCAAATGCGAGCTTCGGGTTTGAAACCCAAACATATCTCCATTCTCTAGACAAAACACTCATTTTTGCAGCATCCTCAATAGACATGTGATCCTGAATCTGGTGTATAACATTAATAGGAAGATCCGTAAGCCTATCGAGTTTGTCCCCTCCAACTGCAAGTCTCTTACAGCTATCTGTCATCGCCATTCTGACTTCTGGTCATTTGAACAAAACAGAGGGAACTTAAACATAAATGAGAACATACTTTAACATGTTGCATATACAAATCTTACATTAAATTCTAGCCAAGAAAGTAGCGATCATACTTTAGATGCTTGACATCAATCCTGACTCGTGTCTATCACAATAATCCCATGTGGAATGAATGTATGTCAGAGCAAAGCTCGTTAGACAGATAGCTAGAACAGATGTAAGACCAGTTATACAAACTATTCTTCTTTTTTTTCTTTTTTGATGAAGACAGTGTCAAGGCTAAGCTCGCGCACACCTCAACTATTCCTCCCGGTACCTGCAGCCTCCTACTAGCACAAGTACATGGTAAATCTGCCTACCAAGGTTTAGGCATAGGCAGAAGAAAAGAAATATTTGACCACTAGAGTGTTCATAACAGTAGTATTGGCACACAATCTCGCTTTTTGTTGGGAGTAATTTTTATGACTAACTGTTGTTTTCTTTCATTGTTGATCACCTTACTATCTTGTTGTTTTTATCTGCTTTTATATGGCTTTTTAGTACTGTCCCTTCGTTTCTATATTTTCATTAATGTGGTGGTTATGCTTTCCTGAGTCGACTGAGTCGAGGGTCTATTGGAAACATGGTAAGGTTTGTGTACACATCATCCTTGCCAGACCCCCACAACGACGGATAATACTAGGCATGTCGTTGTAGGTCACACCTTATGAAGTACTACTAAGTATGTCAATGTAGATGTTGCACAATAAGAAATTTTAGCAATTGAGAACATGTTACACAATCAAAGTTTCGATCCATTCGAAACGTATAATTTAACATGTAAAAAAACATAAACAGATAGAGTAATCGTATTATACCATTAAAAGGGGAGGGGGTTTCGGGCTAATTATTATCTAAAGAGAAGAGAGACAAGAAGGAAAACATACAATCGGAGTTTGATGTTTGGGGTTTGGACAGTGAATTCAACAGCGGCAAAGTCGATGAACACAAAGGTTTTATAGAAGTGAGAACATAAGACCTGTCGCTTCCCTGTCTGATTGGGAATTGGATTTTGGTTTTCCCACGCGCGTGGGAGTGGGAGTCTTTGTTACTTTTTGGAGTTATAAGCCTGTTTGGACATAAGAATTTTTTATTTTATTTTTTTGAAATATTTTTATTTTTTTCGAAATCAATGTTTGGTCATAAAATTTTGATTTTCACTTGAAAATGAATTTTAAATTTTTTTCGAAAATCTTAAAAATTACAAGAAGCTATTTTTTTAAAATTTTCACTTAGATCACTCACTAAACTTAAAAAATAACCCAAAACTATATTCATGTCCAAACACAACTCTAATTTTCAAATACCATTTTACCTTGAATTTCTTTTTTCTTTTTTTCTTTTTTGAAATTTTACAATTTTTATGTCCAAACTCCCACTAAGGATGTTTGACTAATCTTATAAGGTGGTTGGAATTTTTTTTCTAATATCCTCAATTTTTTTTTATATACTTATTCCGATCGAGTCACAGGAAAGAAAAGTTTTCAACCACAATCTCATTTACCATCTAGCTATAGACGAAACATATTTAGAATAACGGTGTATTGTGGTCCGGGCCCAGCCCGTAACCGCATGCCAAACGGGCCGGTCTCTAGCGGTCCAAAAGTCCACGGTGGGCTGATCCTTACCAAAAAGCCCGCGAGCCCGGGACCGTTTAGCCCGGGACCGGCAAGCGGGCCTGGGCCGGTTCAACCGGACCCAACGGCTATTTTTTTAAAAAAAATTTAAAAAAAGGGCCAACGGTCAGAATTTTAAAATGTAGTCGTTGGCCTGCATTTTTAGCCGTTTGGCACTTTCAAAAATAGTCATTTGGCCCCCAAACTTTTTATAATTACACTTTTTCCCTATTCTCAATTATAAATACCCCCTTTCTTTCATTTTTACTCACAAATTCATCAATCTCTCTCATTTCTCAAACTCAAATTGAAGTATTCAAGTTTTCAAGTCTTCACTCATCTCTCATTTTTCAAACTTAAATTCTTAATTCAAGTTAAATCATGCCAGATAATTCTAGATTGCACCCCATTTGTTTTGTAACACTTTAATGTGGTAGAAGAAAATGAAGAAGTTTACATAATAAAGTGCAAGAACTGTGGTCGAGTCTACACTCGTCGTCGAAAGGAGGGCACAGGCTCTTTAAGGAGGCATATAAAGAGTTGTCTTGCGCGTTCTCCAGACATTCGTATTTAAGATTTTAAGTTGATTTGAGACAATTTGTGTTATTTTAAAATTATTAGACGTATTATGCTTAATGTTCTAGTTTGTTAGATTAATTTGAAGTATTATTATGTTGAAGGTATTGAACTTTAATTTGAAGTATTAAATGTAAACTTTAATTTACAGCTTTGATACCGAGTATTAAATGTAAACTTTAATTTGAACTATATCTATAGCTTATATATATTATATATACTATATCTACATATTGCACTATATATATATATATATCTAATACATATATATATATATATATAATATATTTGCAATATATAGCTATATATAAGCAATTTATATTAGTATATACATATATAGTTTACAAGAAATTGCCTTAGATAAAAAAAATTCAAAAAAAATAGCCCGAAAAAAAAAAACCGTTTAGGCCCGTGGGCCCGACCCATTTAGCCCGGGACCATGTGGGCTTAGGACCACAGTGGGTTGGTTCCACCCATTGGGACCGTTTGGCCCGGCACCGCCAAATCCCGGCCCGCAAAAAGCCCAGGCCCGTTTAGGCCCGAACCTGGACCACAATACAGTCTTAATCTTAATATTATCTATTATATTTCTTTTATTTTTTATTCGTTATACGCGTATTGTTATAAAATAAAGACTATAAAGTAAAGACAAGTATAGAGAGAAACTGATATATTATTCGAATTCAAACTGATATACATAATGACCTGAAATCTCTTCTATTTATAGAAGAAAGGAAGCTATTGTGTAAGCTGCTACTATACCAGATATGGATAATCTTCTACTGAGAGCAATGTTTATCTATAACGGAGTACTGAAAGGATAAGCTTATTATACCCGATATGGATAATCTTCTACCGGGGATAATGTTTATCCATAACTGGGTACTGAAAGGATACATTTATTATACCCGGTATGGATAATCTTCTACCGGGGATAATATTTATCCATAACTGGGTACTAAAAGGATAAGCTTATTATACCCGGTATGGATAATCTTCTACCGGGGGTAATGTTTATCCATAACCGGGTATCGAAGTGATAAGCTTCTTCAGGAAGCTTATTTCCAATAGAGTACTTAAATAGATAAACATATTTACGGTGGAATCCCATATGGATAAAGCTTCTTCAGGAAGCTTATTTACAACGAAGTACTAAATGAACATCCATAATATAATATATTTATAACACTCCCCCTTGGATGTTCATTAAAAGATAATGTGCCTCATTAAAACCTTACTAGGAAAAATCACGTGGGAAAAAATCCTAGTGAAGGAAAAAAAGTACACATATTTAGTAATACGCATTGCTGGTTGCCTCATTAAAAACCTTATAAGGAAAACCCTGTGGGAAAAACCTTAGTAAGAGAAAAAGAGTACAGTGCGCATTTTACTCCCCCTGAAGAAAACCTTATTTCAAATATTTGAGTCTCTGCATTCCAATCTTGTATACCATATTCTCAAAAATTGATGTTGGTAAAAACAATCTGTTAGATTGTCACTTGAACTAATTTGATGCACACCAATGTCACAATTTTCCTGAAGATCATATATGTAGAATAATTCTGGTGAAATGTTCTTCGTTCTATCTCCTTTTATAAATCCCTTTAATAGTGCTATGCATGAAACATTGTCTTCGTATAATATTGTGTGTCTTTTATCACATTCCAACCCACATGTTTCTCGAATGAATCACTGATCTCAATCATATGCACTCCGTGCTTGCCGGTTTGAAATCGAGCTTTATGGGTATCGGATAAATAACCTGCATCTGCATTACCAATACGATCTGCACCACTTTTGTTAGCAATAACAAGATAAATAAGTGCACCATCTACACCGAGATAGAGTATTTCAGGACCAAGGAGCTCATCATCCTCTTCTAGAGGTTGGAACGGATCCTTATTCACTTCAAGTGATTGAATATTCATTGGTGTACTTAATGGGTACACTTTGTCCATGTAAACGTATTTTTAAGACCCTCTTGGAGCTCTTCCGGAGTTCCAATAAGATTTATGTCACCAACATAAACAGCAAGTGTAACAAATTTTGATGACATTTTCTTTATAAAAATATATGGACAAATAACATAATTTATGTAACTTTCTTTCAGCAAATATTTACTGAGGCGATTATACCACACGCGTACAGATTGCTTTAAACCGTACAAAGATCTTTATAATTTGATCGAGTACATTTCTCAAGACTTTGAATTATATGCTTCAGGCATTTTCAATCCTTCAAGGATCTTCATATAGATTTAGCCAAATAAGTCATATAGGTTAAGACTTGTATCTAAATGGTATGACATCTTCAAGTGTCTGGACTGCTAGTCCGATCCTCACAATCTTTTACAATATTGTGCACTATATTGTATTAAATATATCGTCGACGATCATTTTGTGTCAGTTCCGAAGCGACATAACTTGTGGAGATATCATCACTTTCTTTATTTTCAGGTACATGAACTTTTTCGGGAGTTTCATGAAATGTTATGTCGTGGGCTCTTCTAGAGCTTATTTCCTCCTCATTATGATCATTTTGATCATTACCTCCTACTATTTTTCAAGGATTGTTACCTTTGGAACCGATTGGTCTACCACGCTTCATGCGTACAATAAACTCTATCCTTTAGGGACTTTAATTTTAATAGGAGCATTTGCAGCTGAAATATGATATTTAATTTTGGATCAGCAAATGCTTCTGGCATTCGACTTGAATTATCTTCTAATTGAGGATCATGATTGTCACACCTCCTTTTTCCGCCCCCGCGAGGGGTGTAGGAGTTTTTTCCAATTAAAGGACAATCGAAATGGAATTTATTTATTTGTTTCAGAGTCGCCACTTGGGAGATTTAGGGTGTCCCAAGTCACCAATTTAATCCCGAATCGAGGAAAAGAATGACTCCATATTACAGTCTGCGCACCAAAAATCCGGATAAGGAATTCTGTTAACCCGGGAGAAGGTGTTAGGCATTCCCGAGTTCCGTGGTTCTAGCACGGTTGCTCAACAGTTATATTTGGCTTGATTATCTGATTTTATACAAATATGAACTTATGTGCAAATTTTATGCTTTTACCGCTTTCATAATTATTATTATTATTTTTACAAGGGATGTGAACATTGTTTAAAACACGTCTTTGGATTGCGTCACATGAAATGCACCCGCAATCTAGAACACATTTTTATTCAATGTTTTGGGATTTGGATTTGGGTCGCATGAAATGCACGCCCAAGTTTAAGAGAGTAAATTTTTAAACACACGCCTAAAGAGATTATCGTGTTATTATTCTGGGAAGGCCGTGAGATTCGCTAAACGGCCTGTCCCGAAAAACTGAGTACTTTAATATATACATTTACGAGGGCCCCGCAATTTCCTTGCTTTGTTTAGCGAGGCTCATCTCATTCGTTATTCTTTTAAAGAATTTGCAACGTCGTGGAAATGCATCTCGAACCACGTCACAATCAATGCACCCGCGATTAAAGACAAATTTCAACGTCGTTGAGATTTGGATTTGAGTCACATAAATGCGCACTCGAGTTTAGGGAGATACATTATTAAATACGCACCTAAAGCGACTAGCGTATTGTTACGTTTGGGGAAGGCCGTAAAATTCGCTAGACGGCCTGTCCCGAATTCTAATTCAAACATACACTTTTGTGAGGGCCCCGCAATTTGTGCATTTTATTTGGCGAGGCTCGTCTCATTTTTTATTTCTAAAAGGGTAAGCTTAAGGAAACTACAATTTTCTACTTTGTTCGTCTCTAAAAAAGGGAAATCCTAATTTATTAATCTAACACTGGAAGCTAGTAGGATGTACGGCTAATAAAGAGTGTTTCAAGCTTGACAAATTACAATTAAACATGGACTTACATTAGAACTAACCCATATGACAACCAACAGAATAATGACTAACAAAATTATGATAGAACTTATTAAATCAATCCGACTACAAATTCGGCAAACTAGTCACAAACATGAAAACTTTTGCACAACGTTTCGTCTAGCATGCCAATTTGAGATAGCAGTAACATAAGCGCAAAACTAAAACTTGACATATTTAAACAAAATCTTCAACATAACATGTATTCAAGCTCGGACATGATAGTAACCGATATCAACTCAAACAAAGATTAGAAACGAACCTCTAATGATAAACACTGCTGGAGGTTTACAACTCATTCGTCAAACCGAAATGGAGCCATAGTCGGCGAGATGAAGCAACAAAACCAACGAATTGGAACCTTACATCGGCACTCGAACGGACTTCAAACGGGAAACCATAGAAACAGTCATCAAAGCTCAAACGGAATAGCTCGCGCCATAATCTCGAACGCGAACGGACGGAGAATGGGTCATGGCTGCTACTGGTATTTCCAAATGATCGTTTGGACGTGAGGGGTTGGACGACGAAGCAGCAGTAGCTGCTGCTTGACGGGAATGAAGGGTCGTTGGCGACGCGATGCAGCAGCGTAGCCACAGCTGCTGCTCGAAAGGAGATGGTGAAGCTACTGGTTTTTCCGGCCAGTTATGGGGTTTTCGAAGGGAAGTTGCTGTGAGGAAGATGAAGGGGATGACTGGGTCGTTGTTTGGGGGCATAACGGCGCAACGAGCAGCAGCAACATCTGCTGCTCGATGGGACTGGTGCGTGGGGTTGTTGGAAGGGTCGTTTGGTGGTGGCGTTTGGACGTGAGAGAGTGGATGGCGGGGAGCTGGTGGTTTATGGGTAGGGTTTTTCTCCTAGGGTTTCTTTGTTTTCTTTAGGAAGAAGAAGTCAAGTCAAAGTGTTCTCCCTTCGTTCAGTTCTTTCTTCATGAAGAAGAAGAAGAACATGAATAGTGCCCTCCTCCAAAATTTTCAAAATCCCCCCCTCCTTTTTCCCCTTCTGTGTATTTTGTAGCTTGTGCAAAGAAACATGGACCCCACGTGTGTAGGGGTCCAAGACATGTGTCCCCCATGCGTGGTGGGGTTCCCCGTGTGTAGTGTTCCGTCCGTGTTCCCCACGCGTGTCCCCCATGTGTGGTGGGCTCGGATTATTACGGACTAGGTCCGAAAATTAGGCCTAAAAACGGGTAGTTTAAACCCAAATATTATTCTTTGCCCAGACCCGAGAAAAAAACACGATGTTATTCGATTAATCCTATGTAAGCAAAATAACTACCGAAATAAGACTAACAAAACTATTTCTTCTTTTCTTTTTTCTTAGTATTTTTCAAAACTAAAATAGCTACAAAGCATAAATAAAACTATTTTTGTCATTTTCGTTTTTATATAAAGATAAAATATAAAGTAATATTTTTGTATTTTTCAAAATTAAAAGGACTACAAAACATTAATAAAACTATATTTTTTTGTAATTTTCGAAATTATATAAAGTACAAAAATAAGGTACTATTTTTTTGTATTTTTTCAAGTTTATGAGAAATACATAAGCTAAAGTTATATATATATTTTTTGTAATTTTCTTTTGCGACGAAATGAGGTAAAATAGTTAAAATAGCTATATTAGACCCAATTTAGATATTCATGCTAAAAATGTGAAAACTCCCGGGGAGGGTCAAAAATCACACGTCTACAGCTGCCCCTCTTTGACTGGAAACATGAAGAGTTTTTCGACAAAGAACGACTAGACATGTTTTTGACCCGACCATTATTTGGAGGGACTATACTAAGGAAAGGAAAGGAATGTGACCGAGCCCTGGTATCTGAGCTGCCTACATATCCTTTGTTATAAAGGAATCAGGTCACGTGTAGTTCGGAAATGAGAGATATGGTAGAGTGTACCAAGGTGAAGATCCGATCGAGGTGCCATTCCGTTGAGGTTCCGATCCGCGGTCCTGTCATTACATCAAAAATGAAAATGAAAAAGACTAACTAAGCCTATCAACTACTAGTTACAAGGATTCATATCTATAAGTCTTCTGAAACTTGATCTTGAGTCTTGAATGGTGCTTCATACAGACTTTGGATTTGAACCTTGATACTCGCTAGTTGTAGGTGCTAGTTCTTGAGCAGACCACATCTGTTCTCCACTTCCGTACTTTGGATTCATTTTTCTTTTTTCTTTTTTCTTTTTTTTTTGTGACTAGTTTCTGTTGATCATCTCAGACTGTTGACTCGCATTCTTGAGGCGAGCTTCTGCTATTTCTAACTTGGATTGAATGCTGGGGATTTTTGTTGTAACCTTCTGCCTTCCAGTGGGTTACTGATTGATCTTGAAAGATATTCCTCTGTTCTACAGGCGGACTCCTGACTTCATCATCTTGAATTTAACAACCTCCGTTCTACAGGCGGGCTCCTGACTTCTCCAACTTAAATTTTAACAACCTCCGTTCTCCAGGCGGGCTCCTGACTTCTTCAACTTCTTAAATTCTATCACCTCTATTCTCCAGGCGGGCTCCTGACTACCAAAACAAACAAAACAAACGAAATTTCCTAACCCAGTTTGCACTGGGAAGATTTGTGAGTCGTTAGCAAAATTGTAACCCACTTATACTACTGATTCAACGATGAGAGTAAACTAAAGGCTAGACTAGGATGTGCATCTCCTACGAGTAAAACCAAAAAACTCTTGCTAGCAAATGTGTCTGCTAAAATAAAACCTCAATGACTCAAACTAGGAAGTGCGTCTTCTATGGTTGAATCTGAATGAACTAAACTAGGAAGTGCGTCTCCTAGGGTTGAAAACTTCAGTGACTAAAACTAGGAAGTGCGTCTCCCATGAATAAAATCTCAATTTAGGAAGTGCCTCCTAAAAGAAAAACTTGAAAGACCTTGATTAGGAAGTGCGTCTCCTACAGGTAAAACTTCAATAAACTAGACTAGGAAGTGCGTCTCCTATGGTCGAACTTAAAATGAATCAAACTAGGAAGTGCGTCTAAGGGTGAAATCTCAATTCCGGAAGTGCGTCTCCTGAGACAAAATATAACCTGCAAAAGCCAAACTAGGAAGTGCGTCTCCTATAAATGAACTATCAATTTTAGGCAGTGTGTCTCCTATGGGTAAAATCTCAATGACTCAAACTAGGAAATGTGTCTCTTACGAATGAAATCTTAAATGAACCAGACTAGGAAGTGCGTCTCCTAAAGCAAAAATATAACCTGAACGACCCAGACTACGAAGTGCGTCTCCTAGGGGTAAAATAAACTTAGGAAGTGCGTCTCCTATGGGTGAAATTTTAATGATTTTCAACTAGGAAGTGCGTCTCCTATTAATGAAAACTTAATTTAGGAAGTGCATCTCCTAGGGGTAAAATAAACTTAGGAAGTACGTCTCCTATGCATGAAATTAAACTTAGGAAGTGCGTCTCCTATTGGTAAAACTAAACTTTAGGAAGTGCGTCTCCTATTGGTAAAACTAAACTTAGGAAGTGCGTCTCCTATTGGTAAAACTAAACTTAGGAAGTGTGTTTCCTATTGGTAAAATGAACTTAGGAAGTGCGTCTCCTATTGGTAAAACTAAACTTAGGAAGTGCGTCTCCTATGGGTAAAATGAACTTAGGAAGTGCGTCTCCTATTGGTAAAACTAAACTTAGGAAGTGCGTCTCCTGTTGGTAAAACTAAACTTAGGAAGTGCGTCTCCTATGGGTAAAATGAACTTAGGAAGTGTGTCTCCTATTGGTAAAACTAAACTTAGGAAGTGCGTCTTCTATGGGCAAAACTAAACTTTAGGAAGTGCGTCTCCTATTGGCAAAACTAAACTTAGGAAGTGCGTCTCCTATGGGCAAAACTAAACTTAGGAAGTGCGTCTCCTATGGGCAAAACTAAACTTAGGAAGTGCGTCTCCTATTGGTAAAACTAAACTTAGGAAGTGCGTCTCCTACGGGCAAAACTAAACTTAGGAAGTGCGTCTCCTATTGGTAAAACTAAACTTAGGAAGTACGTCTCCTATTAGTAAAACTAAACTTAGGAAGTGCGTCTCCTATGGGCAAAACTAAACTTAGGAAGTGCGTCTCCTATTGGTAAAACTAAACTTAGGAAGTGTGTCTCCTATTGGTAAAACTAAACTTAGGAAGTGCGTCTCCTATTCGTAAAATGAACTTAGGAAGTGCGTCTCCTATTGGTAAAACTAAAGTGCGTCTCCTATTGGTAAAACTAAACTTAGGAAGTGCGTCTCCTATGGGTAAAATAAACTTAGGAAGTGCGTCTCCTATTGGTAAAACTAAACTTAGGAAGTGCGTCTCCTATTGGTAAAATAAACTTAGGAAGTGCGTCTCCTATTGGCAAAACTAGACTTAGGAAGTGCGTCTCCTATTGGTAAAACTTAACTTAGGAAGTGCGTCTCCTATTGGTAAAACTAAACTTAGGAAGTGTGTCTCCTATTGGTAAAACTAAACTTAGAAAGTGCATCTCCTATTGGTAAAATAAACTTAGGAAGTGCGTCTCTTATTGGTAAAACTAAACTTAGGAAGTGCGTCTCCTATTCGTGGACCATTTCCTTCTTCCTGAATTATTTACTTACATGTGTTGTCTTCCCTCGAAACTGCTGGGGATAACACTGCTGGGAATTATTTACTTACTGTTGGGGATGATACTGCTGGGGGAATCCTCTTTCCTTCCCCCCCTTCTTATTTCAAAACTACTTCCTTCAAAATTGGTGCTCCACTCTTCTGAAACCTGCTGGGAGCGACACTGGCCCTTTGCCTTTCCGAACACAAGTTTCAATCTTTTTGTTCTGTCCGCTGGGGATACAGCTTCCTTTATTAAAACTTGGGGATAACACTGGTTCAAAGATCAGCTCCCTTGAGACTGGTGTTATCTTTCTTCTTCCCCAAATAGGTACCTGCCTTCAAGAAAATTTTCACAATGAGAAAATTTTCTACCCCGGTTTGATGATCTTCTTTGTGGCCTGTCTTTCCGCCATCAATAACATTCATTTTCCCTGTTTCAAATCAAAGAAAATTTTGTTAGTTTAAAAACATGGTAAGCGGTCATTGCACTCCTGCTGGGGATGGTTTCCTCTTTCTCCTTTCCCCGCTTTGTGTTCCATTATGCAATCAAAACTTGTTGGGGATGATATTAATTGCTGACACTGGCCCATCCCTTTTATCAATCTCATCTTGATGGGGATACCCTTCTTGACACGGGTTTTGCGCCTGTTCCTTCCTGACTTATACCACTTGGGTGCATTAGTCAGATCCCATCTTGCATAATTGGAAAGCTGATGGCAAATTTTGAAGTCATTTCTCACTTGCTTTGACCAAACAGACTATACTGGAGAATTTTCTATGAAAGGAGAAAGACAAAAAGGGACGGAATAAAAGACAAAAAGAAAGAGATGACTCTCTAACAAGAGAAACTATAAGTAAAACCTATCAAACACGGATATCGACTCTAACAGTCATGACATGCACATGTGGCCTATCCTCCGTCGTCACATCGCCTTTCACCATTTCTGTCTGATGATTTTCATCTGATTCTCAATCCTTATTCGACTAGTAGTGCCCCAGAGGGTTTTCACTATCAAGCCTCTCTCATTTCGGTTTTTCTCTCAGCTTTCTTCGCCTTATGGTGCCTGTGAAGGTTTTCACCAATAAGACTCTCTCATTTTTCTTTCTCAGCTGGGGATTGGAGTGCTACCGATAAGATTCTCTCTACTAGGGATTCCTTTGGTTATCCACTCCTTCAACTCACGATCCTCATTCCGTAGGGGATCAATGTCTTTTATGCATGGGGATCAGAGTCTCTTCTGCATGGAGATCAGAGTCTTTTCTGCATGGGGATCAGAATGTTATGTTCTGATAAAACTCTCTCATTTGTCTGACTTGGCATCTTTTGAAGACTGATCAGAAGGTCTTTCTTTGGACCGTAGTGTGGGATTTTGGATAGGCTAGAAAGGAGGGGTATTAAAGGCTCAAAAATGCATTGATTTTGGGTTATTAATTACAACCTTCGGAACTAGATTTATTTACAACAAACGCAACCTTTGCCCCAGTTTCTTGCTTGGGGATATTTTAATTGATTTTTTTCTTCTCATTTTTCAAAACTATGACCGAGCCGTGAAGCGCCTACGTATCCTCTTGAGGAATCAAGTCAAACGTAGTTCCCAAATCCTCTTTTTCATTTGACTTTCTTTTGTTTTTTTGTTATCATTTTTCTTTTCTTTTCTCTTTTTTTTTTTTTTTGGTTTTGTTGTTTTTTTTTCTTTTTTTTTATTTTGTTTACCTGCCATGCTTGCGTTTTCTAGTCGTTTCTACTGATTCCGAACGAGGGGTACGAAAGAAAAACAATAAGGCTCAAAAAGGGGTTAACGAAGGATAAAGTGTTTAGGTAGCAGAACAAAATGCCTTCGTTATTCCAGTCTTCAAAACATGCCCAGTGCAAACAACACATTTAAACAAAGATTTGTATCCTCTTCCAATGGTGCTGGACTTGACAATTATATTCACACATTTGCTTTTTCATTTGTCATTTCTAAAGCACCGTTTGGCAACACTCTCACTCTCATTATCATGAACGACCCTCATGTCAATTTGGCGAATCTTGATTTTAACGGTTTTCTTTGTGTTTTACTTGCCCTAGTTCAACATGACTCGAGCTCCGAATAATCTCAAACCGTCCTTATTTCCTTTAAACGTTCTGATCGCCTTTCCGGGGTTTTATGATTAACTTTTAAGATTAGGCCCAAACTGTGTGCGCATGTCATGTCACGAGAATCGGTGCTGAACAAAAATGATAAAAGGACTAAACAAAAACATGACTGGAAGTAATAAAAGACCGGATTTGCTTTAGACTACCGGTGGAATGGTTTGAATAACAAGACAAACAAAACAAACCAGAATAAAATCCTAAAACAAACTGGACAAAACTTAAACAGACCGCTATGACGAAATAGAAAGATAAGAAGGTTTGACACAAGACAATATCCGGATTACAACCTTAAGAATAATCCGGACAACAGAAATGACAACAAAATAAGCCACCAAAAGCTTCTCTCTTGCTAACCAAGGAACGGAGCGTGCTCCCACTTTATCAAAACTGGCATCTTAGCCACTGAGCTTCGCATCAATACTGCCAAGACCATTACCAGCTTCAATATCAACAACCTCCGTCAACAAGTTCCCAATAGGATTCAAGTGCTTCTGTTATCAGGCCTGATCCCCGCAAAGTGTGCTTTTGGATCTTGTATTTCCGGCTTACCACAAACCAACCACCTTCTTTCTTTGTGATTCAAAGCAAAACAGGTTAGAATGGACTCAGTCGGTCCTCATTATTAACAACATCTTTTTTTCTTTTTCTTTTTCATTTTTTTCATTTTTTTCGATTTTTTTTCATTTTTTCTCTCTTTTTTTTTCTCTTTTTTTTTTCCTTTTTTTTTTCTCTTTTTTTCGTTGTGGTCGAATCTTATGGAGATTGCCTACGTATCATGACCCCGCATGAATCAGACCTTGCGTAGTTCGGACCAATAAAAGATAAACAATACTAAACATTTTTTTTTCAATTTCATATTAAAACAAACTGGGTTTCAAAGGTTTGAAGATGACCTACAAACTCGAAAATCAAACAACCCACATATTCTAATCAAAAGATTTACAAACGGCCAGCTCCCTTTCTCCGTTTGACAAATGCAACCAACGGTTATTTTTGCAAATGGGGCCCCTTCCCAATTTCACATGAATTTTGAGGCCGGAGAGGATTATTTTATGACACTTTACAAACTTGTCCATTCTTTTACGAAAATAACCTTTCGACAACTGAAAGATACTCTAAGGCTATTTCGGCAAGAACAATTTAAGACGCGGCCGAAGCTGGCTCGGCCTATTTTTGACAAAAAATCCAAACGGTATTCACCTGACCGCTGACACTTTTTTTCAAATTATAATAAAAACCTGGTGTTGCAAACACGACCCTTCAGCGCCTCGGGGACGAAGATTTTTAAGGCAGTGTGGGTCAATTGGACCAAATCTAAAACAATGACCCAAAGGTGGCTGTTTATACAAAGTCAGTCTTCCGGCGTCCCTTTCGGGAACATTCGGCTATTTATGACAAAACAACATCACATGACTTATTCATGACTCTTTTTATCGTTTTTCAAATTAGCAAACTCAATATTGCAAACACGGCCTTTCAACATCTCAGGGACGAAGATTTTTAAGGCTGTGTGGGTCAACTAGACCAAATCTTAAAAAATGACCCAAAGGTGGCTGTTTATGCAAAGTCAGCCTTCCGGCGTCCCTTTCAGGAACATTCGGCTATGTCTTGATAAAACAGCGTCACCCGACTTCTTTATGACAAAATTAAAATTTTGACATGTTTTTTTTTTATTATTTATTTGTTTTTTGGCTATTTTAGCAAAAAGGGGGATTGGACCCGATGAGGGTTGCCTACGTATCTCACATCCGGTGAGAATCAAACCCGCATAGTTCGGGCAAATAAACTATTTTTGAGAAGACCCTTTTCCATTTTCTATTTTTTTCACAACAAACAAACAAACTATTATTTTTCATTCATAACAAACAAACAAACTAACGTAAAACATAAAACATAAAACATTCCTTCTTTTCTTTTTTTTTTCAAAATTTCGGCAGAGTTTCGACGCTACTTGGACATTGATTTTTTTTCCTAAAAATAAGTAGTTATATCTCTACACTGTTATTTTTTCCTCTTTTTCACGATTTTCTAATTTGTGGAAAATGATGACAACATACAAAATCTTTTTGAATTTTCAATGCTCCTTTTTTATTTATTATTATTTTTGTTATTATTTTCAAAAATGTGTCATGGGGGGACATAGGGAATTCCAAGACTTCTTGGATTCCACAAATGTTCCCCATGTGCTTTTCCCAAAAATGAAGTGTGGGGGACATATGGAATACCAAGGCTTCTTGAATTCCACAAATGTTTCCCATGTGCTTAATTAACATAATATCATGCTTATCTAAAAAAAATCGTGCAACTTTCTTATTTAACGTGGTCAACATGATAAGGAGTGCCATTTGTCCTCAAATGTCATTGGTACGCCAAATGACCCTTTTACCCTTGAATAAATACAACATGTAGCACATAGGATGCCTTAAGATAGTCTATTATTTTCAGGTTGCTTGTCCTAGACGGACTCAACCCCTGTGTTGAGTCCCCTAAGTCAAATGCACATGATGCAAATAAACGTTCCTACTAGGGATCCGGCATGAAGCTGAGTTATTCTAGGTTCAAAACCTGGGTATGTGTTCTAGACAGTGTACCCGAACGGACAACTCGAGTTGAGGAAGGAGCTCCTTTCCGGGAACCAAAAGGCCAGCCGACTTAGAAACTTTCCGAGCCTCTTTTATTTAGGGTATGAAACTAACAGAATAGGGAGTCTTAACCAGTAAGCACATCCCCGGAGGTAAGAAAAGAAGGTTTCGGCACAATTTATATGTACAGTTCAAATAATATCAAAGCAGTAAAAACAGCATTTAGCACATTAGGCTCAAACATGTAAAAATCAGATAAAGCCAAATATAACAATTTATCTAAGCTCGAATTTCTAACCCTGAACCAGTGGTTCTGGGTTAAATTGCATCCCCAGCAGAGTCGCCAGAGCTGTCACACCTCTTTTTTCCGCCCCCGCGAGGGGTGTAGAAGTTTTTTCCAATTAAAGGACAATCGAAACGGGATTTATTTATTTGTTTCAGAGTCGCCACTTGGGAGATTTAGGGTGTCCCAAGTCACCAATTTAATCCCGAATCGAGGAAAAGAATGACTCCATATTACAGTCTGCGCACCAGAAATCCGGATAAGGAATTCTGTTAACCCGGGAGAAGGTGTTAGGCATTCCCGAGTTCCGTGGTTCTAGCACGATCACTCAACTGTTATATTCGGCTTGATTATCTGATTTTATACAAATATGAACTTATGTGCAAATTTTATGCTTTTACCGCTTTCATAATTATTATTATTTTTTTTACAAGGGATGTGAACATTGTTTAAAACACGTCTTTGGATTGCGTCACATGAAATGCACCCGCAATCCGGAACACATTTTTATTCAATATTTTGGGATTTGGATTTGGGTCGCATGAAATGCACGCCCAAGTTTAAGAGAGTAAATTATTAAACACACGCCTAAAGAGATTATCGTGTTATTATTCTGGGAAGGCCGTGAGATTCGCTAAACGGCCCGTCCCGAAAAACTGAGTACTTTAATATATACATTTAACGAGGGCCCCGTAATTTGTGTGTTTTGTTTTAGCGAGGCTCATCTCATTCGTTATTTTTTTAAAGGATTTGCAACGTCGTGGAAATGCATCTCGAACCATGTCACAATCAATGCACCCGCGATTAAAGACAAATTTCAACGTCGTTGAGATTTGGATTTGAGTCACATAAATGCGCACTCGAGTTTAGGGAGATACATTATTAAATACGCACCTAAAGCGACTAGCGTATTGTTACTTTTGGGGAAGGCCGTAAAATTCGCTAGACGACCTGTCCCGAATTCTAATTCAAACATACACTTTTGTGAGGGCACCGCAATCTGTGCGTTTTATTTGGCGAGGCTCGTCTCATTTTTTATTTCTAAAAGGGTAAGCTTAAGGCAATTACAATTTTCTACTTTGTTCGTCTCTAAAAAAGGGAAATCCTAATTTATTAATCTAACAATGGAAGCTAGCAGGATGTACGGCTAATAAAGAGTGTTTCAAGCTTGACAAATTACAATTAAACATGAACTTACATTAGAACTAACCCATATGGCAACCAACAGAATAATGACTAACAAAATTATGATAGAACTTATTAAATCAATCCGACTACAAATTCGGCAAACTAGTCACAAACATGAAAACTTTTGCACAACGTTTCGTCTAGCATGCCAATTTGAGATAGCAGTAACATAAGCGCAAAACTAAAACTTGACAGATTTAAAGAAAATCTTCAACATAACATGTATTCAAGCTCGGATATGATAGTAACCGATATCAACTCAAACAAAGATTAGAAACGAACCTCTAATGATAAACACTGCTGAAGGTTTACAACTCATTCGTCAAACCAAAATGGAGCCATAGTCGGCGAGATGAAGCAACGAAACCAACGAACTGGAACCTCACATCGGCACTCGAACGGACTTCAAACGGGAAACCATAGAAACAGTCATCAAAGCTCAAACGGAATAGCTCGCGCCATAAGCTCGAACGCGAACGGACGGAGAATGGGTCATGGCTGCTACTGGTATTTCCAAATGATCGTTTGGACGTGAGGGGTTGGACGACGCAGCAGCAGTAGCTGCTGCTTGACGCGAATGAATGGTCGTTGGCGACGCGATGCAGCAACGTAGCCACAGCTGCTGCTCGAAAGGAGATGGTGAAGCTACTGGTTTTTCCGGCCAGTTATGGGGTTTTCGAATGGAAGTTGCTGCGAGGAAGATGAAGGGGATGACTGGGTCATTGTTTGGGGGCGTAACGGCGCAACGAGAAGCAGAAACAGCTACTGCTCGATGGGACTGGTGCGTGGGGGCTGCTGGAAGGGTCGTTTGGTGGTGGCGTTTGGACGTGAGAGAGTGGGTGGCGGGGAGCTGGTGGTTTATGGGTAGGGTTTTTCTCCTAGGGTTTCTTTGTTTTCTTTAGGAAGAAGAAGCCAAGTCAAAGTGTTCTCCCTTGATTTAGTTCTTTCTTCATGAAGAAGAAGAAGAACGTGAATAGTGCCCTCCTCCAAAATTTTCAAAATCCCCCCCTCCTTTTTCCCCTTCTGTGTATTTTGCAGCTTGTGCAAAGAAACATGGACCCCACGTATGTAGGGGTCCAAGACATGTGTCCCCCATGCGTGGTGGGGTTCCCCATGTGTGGTGTTCCGTCCGTGTTCCCCACGCGTGTCCCCCATGTGTGGTGGACTCGGATTATTACGGGCTAGGTCCGAAAATTAGGCCTAAAACGGGTAGTTTAAACCCAAATATTATTCTTTGCCCAGACCCGAGAAAAAAACACGATGTTATTCGATTAATCCTATGTAAGCAAAATAACTACCGAAATAAGACTAACAAAACTATTTCTTCTTTTCTTTTTTCTTAGTATTTTTCAAAACTAAAATAGCTACAAAGCATAAATAAAACTATTTTTGTCATTTTCGTTTTTATATAAAGATAAAATATAAAGTAATATTTTTGTATTTTTCAAAAGTAAAAAGACTACAAAACATTAATAAAACTATATTTTTTTGTAATTTTCGAAATTATATAAAGTACAAAAATAAGGTACTATTTTTTTGTATTTTTTCAAGTTTATGAGAAATACATAAGCTAAAATTTATATATATATTTTTTGTAATTTTCTTTTGCGACGAAATGAGGTAAAATAGTTAAAATAGTTATATTAGACCCAATTTAGATATTCATGCTAAAAATGTGAAAATTCCCGGGGAGGGTCAAAAATCACACGTCTACAATGATAATTCATATAGCATATTTTTCAACTGTTTATTCCATCCCCCAAATGTTAGAAAAACTAACATATATCCCCAATCATCTTTGAGAAACATATCTTTGTGTATTATGGTAGAGAAATTAATCATATACCACGCAACAAAAGATAGTAAAAATATTTGATTTCTGATCCTAAACCAATTGTGAAGGGAGGACTTATCATATATTGTTGATCTGATGCATACAAGTGCTGCTATATGCAATTTAGAAAATCTTAGACCAACACATGAAGCTTTGTTCTCGTAAGCGATGGTTTAGCCATTAATAGGAGGTATTCAATGCTAAACCAGTTTGGATATAAACCAGCATTATCAAGATGAACTGTCTTGATTTCATAATCTGAAAATTATGCTCTTAATCGAGAAAAGCAATTCCAAATGTCAAACTGCAGGTTGACAATAATTACACATGTAACCATCTCATATATGCACCTATAAGTGGTTCACATGATAGGTGAACGGGCCCATATTCACCTTTTATATATTTCAGAATCAGGGGTCTTAGTCCCAACTTTAGCTGGTATAATCAATTCATTATGAGAACAAGCAACACATGAGAATTCCTGAAGAATCTTCTAGTTCTTTAGTATATGCTTATCTGAATTCTCAAATAGCTCATTTAAAAATGGCAAATGAAAACTTCAAGTTTATCATGTCATGTGCTATCTCTTAGTAAACTTCTGGTTTACTATGGCATAAACTTTTGCTTTAGTAAACTTCTGGTTTACTGTGATACATGATATAGTACAAATTAAAGAATAAGGCGGGTAACTTCTCACATACATATTATTTTACCCTCTATGATTGTGGAAACATGAAGATTATCAATCTTCCAATCATTTGTAGTCTCAATATGACAGCCATTTGTATTAGTAAACTTCAGGTTTACTACAACATATGTTTTGACCATAATCATATAATATGAATGACATATTTGTATATAAGCTCTTCGAGAGCCTCCATTTATTATCCACAATCTAATATTTATCTGGCACTACTGGTGTCATGTATTCTTTAGGCAAACATTTAGCTCTTCAGGAGTTGTTGATACATTTTGTACTATCAAATATTGCTCAGACACTGCTGGTGTCATGAGAGAAAATCACAATAAAATAAACAATGTAAAACAATTGTTTAAGCACACGAAAACTCCTCTTCATAATATTTTTCCACTTCAGGAGGCAATTTCAATTGTGTTACTTCTTCAGGAGCAAATTTAAAATACGAAATATTGAGTATATATTCTCTCAATTATATTAACTCTTCTGGAGGTGAATTGTAATGTATTCACATCAAGAGCGCGTTCATATTTACCCGACTTATTAGTATTGTCACATTCACTTCAGGGAATGGATTAATATATCAAAAGTTCTCATCATTCAGGAAATCGAACATAATTATCTGAATGCGCATTAATCACATCAAATTGTGATGCCTCAACCTCTTTTAAAATATTTACTACTTCAGGAGCAAATCGAGGCGTGCATTTAATATAGAGAATATTTATGTAGCTTATCTTCAATTGTAACCATAGAAAGCCTAAATTATCACTTTTGGTGATCATAGGCATATACCACTTCTGGTAGTTAACAAAATATAATTACAATGAGATATACGAAATATAACCACTTCTTGTGGTTGTATATTTTTTGCAAACTCTGCTAGAGTTTAAGTTGATCTAATAATGTTATCCATATTCTTCAAAATGACATAAACAAGATATATTATAGTAAACATCATTATCAAATCATAATTTTTCTTTATGTACAACAATTACATAACCATACTATCTATTACAAATAATAAAAATTAAAATATTTACATTTCTACAGATTCACCACCGATTACATGACTTGTTTCTCCTTCTGGGAATGCAAGGTAATCAGTTACATCCAAATGCATGAAGTCTAAATTATCTTCAGAAATAAAATTTGCTTCAGCATTTTTCTCTGTCTTCTTTAGGGAGGCTTGATAAAGCTCAACCAGGTGCTTTGGCGTACGACAGGTACGTGACCAGTGCCCTTTTTCTCCACATCTATAGCATGCATTTTTTGCAATTGGTGTTTGCACCGCTTCATGCTTTTGTTCCTTCCTTTTCCACTGCTGGTGGTGAGGAGTGTTCTTTGGTGCATTATTATTACCATGATTGGGGTTTCTTCCATGACCACGACTGGGGCCACGACCTCTTCCACGTTTAGCTTGGTGGAAGTTCGTCTCATTCACTTCGGGGAATGGACAAGAACCAATAGGTCGGCTTTCATGATTTTTCATTAATAGCCCATTATGTTGCTCTGCTATAAGAAGATGTGAGATAAGTTCAGAATACTTTTTAAATCCCATCTCTCGATATTGCTGCTGCAGGAGCATATTCGAGGCATGAAAAGTGGTGAAAGTTTTCTCCAACATATCATGATCAGTAATATTATCACCACATAATTTCAATTGGGAAATAATTCTGAACATAGCAGAATTATACTCACTGATAGATTTAAAATCTTGTAGCCTTAAATGAGTCCAATCATATCGTGCCTGTGGAAGAACGACCATCTTCAGGTGGTCATATCTATCTTTCAAATTATTCCACAGTATGACTGGATCTTTAACAGTAAGATATTCCATTTTCAGGCTCTCATCAAGGTGATGGCGTAGGAATATCATTGCTTTGGCACGGTCTTGGTTTGATGCCTGATTTTGTCTTTGGTGGTGTCTTCCAGACCCATCGCATCAAGATGAATTTCAGCATCAAGCACCCAAGACATGTAGCTTTTGCCCGATATATCCAGGGCTACAAATTCAAGTTTAGAAAGAATTGACATTATCTAGGAAAAGAAAGTTCTTACCTCAGATACTTTCAAAATATTTGCTCGAGATGGCAGAGTCTCGTGCTGATAACGTGTTATAAAATAAAGACTATAAAGTAAAGACAGGTATAGAGAGAAACTGATATATTATTCAAATTCAAACTGATGTACATAATGAACTGAAATCTCTTCTATTTATAGAAAAAAGGAAGCTGCTGTGTAAGCTGCTACTATACCATATATGGATAATCTTCTATTGAGAGCAATGTTTATCTATAACGGAGTACTGAAAGGATAAGCTTATTATACCCGATATGGATAATCTTCTACCGGGGATAATATTTATCCATAACTGGGTACTGAAAGGATAAACTTATTATACCCGGTATGGATAATCTTCTACCGGGGGTAATGTTTATCCATAACTGGGTACTGAAATGATAAGCTTATTATACCCGGTATGGATAATCTTCTACTGGAGGTAATGTTTATCCATAACCGGGTATCGAAGTGATAAACTTCTTCAGGAAGCTTATTTCCAATAGAGTACTTAAATAGATAAACTTATTTACGGTGGAGTCCCATATGAATAAGTTTCTTCAGGAAGCTTATTTACAATGGAGTACTAAATGAACATCCATAATATAATATATTTATAACACGTATTAATTTATATAATAAATTTCTACTATCTTCATATTTATGAGTCCATTTTTTTATGTGTTAGAAGCAATATGCTATTATTATAAAATATATAGAAATTTCTTTTTTCATACTATGTTAGCTGACACGAAGGGAACTGAACGGCTAAGGACAACACTTATATAAAATACAATATTTAATGCATTCGGCTGTAGGAACAAATAAAAAATACCTCTAGAACAAAGGAAGTTAGATTAATGGATTCTACTTTACGATATTGATTTTTTTATAATCTGTTGCAAATAATTCGTATAGTATTTATTATTGATTAAAGAAATAGACTTTACATTTTGCTCGCGAGAAATAGAACATATTTGCATTCCAAAGTTTTTTTTTTTGGATAAACTCCTAAATCGTTAAGGGTTATTTGTTCTTGTTGAAACTTAAAGGAAGAATGAAAACTTGTGAAAATTGAAGTTATAAAATTATAAAACTAAAAAAGATATTAAGTCAAATATATTGATTGAGATGATTGAAACTTCTATTGAATAAAGTTTCTTTCTTTATTGAATAATTAACTAAATAGGATAAAAATAGTCATTTTAAAAAATGTACACTTTTATTTTATAATCAAACATAATTTTGAAACTAAAATGTATGTGATTCTCTTAAGATTTTGAATTCATTAAGAAGGTACGCGCACAATGCTCATATCGTAAGACTAATTATATTAAAAGCATGACGCTCTTAGTGAAATATCGTTCGCTTTTCTTATCCTTTAAAAATAAAAGAGTTAATTTCACTTAACCCCCTTAACATGACTGATAGAAAACCCCCTCCACCTTTTTGAATGGGAACGACAATTGTCACACTCCTTTTTAACCCCGAAAATATATGTATCTGCTATGTCTGGGTTATAGAATTTCTCCAATTGAAGTGACAATTTTGAACAGCAATTATTTTGTTTACAGAGTCGCCACTTGAAATTAATTTTTAGTGTTCCAAGTCACCTTCTTTATCAAAAGGAAATTGACTCTATTTATTAATGATCTGCTGGAATAAGAGATCGGGTGAAGAATTATGTTGACCGGGAAAAAGGTGTAAGTCACTTTCGGGATCCCGTGGTTCTAGCACCATCTCTTTTATTGACTAAAAATTGGCTTAAGTATTTTTGGATATATATTGTCTATTATCGCTTAATAATTAACTGAATTTTATTAATTGTGTCGACCTAGGAGCGTGGAAGCACACAAAGGCCTTTATTTGATACATGTACTATACCAAAGAATGTGTCGGTACACATAGTTTAAATACAATTAATTGTTGAAGAGCATAATTTATTATTCAAAGGTCAAGGAACGGGAATGTACACATCACTAATTATTAATTAATATTAATCAAGGATCAGGTAGGAACACATGATCACTATTTCAAGCGCCCCTACTATTGCCTATCTTTCTTTGAAATTTACTTATTGGAAGTGATTAAGTTGTCATTTCATTTGAAAGAAAAGAGCTGATTTTACAGTATTTATTTATGCGAGATATAGTGTAAAAGCAAAGATAGGCCATGCGAAGAGATTAAATATTAATACTAACATTTATACAATATACTGAAGCATCCAATATTAAGTAAGATCCCCATTAACTATATTTTTAACAAAATTGTCGCTTTTAAAAAAAAAAAATCATCCAAAGAACTCTCAAGAACAATAGTTAACAAGGCGCATGCTGTAAAACTAGTAAAAATAGTACGGGCTAACCAGTTTTCGGATTGGTCATTCAAAAATAAACAGCGTATGCAAAGTCATTGAAAAATAGTCACTATTTTACTGCAACAGAGACTGGTCCAGCATAATATACTGGAGATCAGTGCACCTGCATGTGTATGAACTTCCAACATATTATGTCGGAACTCCAACATGCGAAAAGTTCCAGCATAATATACTGGAGATTGGAGCACATGTGTATGAACTTCCAGCATATTATGATGGATCGGTATATTAAACTGGAACTCCAGTATATTATGCTGGAGTTCCAGTATACTTATGCCTAAACTCCAGTATATTATGCAGGAACTCCAGTATAATATACCGGAGTATTTTCTGGATTTTGAACATTGTTTTCGTTCAAATTTATCTTTACATGAAAAGTGGCTAAATTTTGATTACTTTTAAAATTGTGACTATTTTTGAATGATCACTTATAAATCTGGCTATTTTTGAATTTCTTCCGTAAAACTACTTACTGTTGGGCTTGCTTAGCAAGAAAACTCGACTCAAACAAGGAACAAAGGGCCGAAGGATAGATATGTTATAAAGATGTGCTATCCAACCATTAGAGCCCGTTTGGACATAAGAAATTTTTTCACTTTTTTTTTATAAAAATTTTTTTTTCCCGAAATCAGTGTTTGATCATACAATTTTCAATTTTCACTTAAATACGAATTTTGAAATTTTTCGAAAATTTTAAAAACTCCAAAAAGTTATTTTTCATTTTTTTTACTCATATTACTCTCAACTTCAAAAACAACCCAAAATTATATTCATGTCCAAACACAAATCTAATTTTCAAATATCATTTTCACTTGAAAAAGATTTCACATTTTTTTCCTGAAATTTTACAGTTCTTATGTTCAAACGCCCATGAGTTTTGCCAAAATAAATTTGGGATTTATTTTCAAAACTCATGTTTGGCCATAAATTTTGCCCACATTTTGGCCAAATTCCAATAGCTGATTTTGGGCCAAATTTCCAAAACTTGGGAATTATATACATGTTTTTCCAAAATAAAGTTGAAAAATATGTTTTGAAAACGTATGTCCAAACACATTTTCATTTTCAAACCAAACTTCACCAAATTAGATTTTTCAAAATAAATTTGGGATCTATGGCCAAACGCTAGCTAAAGAACAGGTCGATTCCATATTCTAAATTAAAGATTCTGCTTCAAAATTTCTAACAACTAAACCATTGGTCTAACGATTTGCGAGTGCTTCCAAGTAAACACATGAGTTCATTTTTTTACTTGAGAGACTAAAGAGAACTTCATCTTTCCTAGCTTGAACAGTGAGTTAACACGCTTAAAGGCAAACAAAATAATAAAAATTTAGAGCATGGCGTCAACTAAAATGTAAAGAAAAGTTACAACGACAACTATTTAATAGAACCTAAAACAACAAATTTAACTCAAATATTCAGAGCCTAAAACAACCAAGACAGTCCCCATTATAAACTACTACTAATTAGAAGCAACATTATTAGTGGAATATCAATTCGGAATGCAACAAAGTGGCTATCAAACCATCCAAACAAGCTTATAAACTAACAAACACGTCTCTCAAAATACTTAATCTAAAACAACATCAACACATAAACTAATTGAAACAAAAAAGATAAACAATAACAGTGGCTGACCAAACTAGAAAAGAGGAACGAAATAATAACCCAATTAATATAAACTACTAACTATCCGAAACTAATCGATCACTCTCGTAACGCAAGGGACAGTCATAGAAACATAAACAAGAAATAAAACAAAACTTTAAAACTAAACTAATTACTGAAATCAGGGAAAAGAGGTTTTTACCAAAGCTCGGGGATCCAGAAACTAAGATCATAGGAGCGTAATGGAAAAGCCTGTAATGTACTGAAAATGACAGAAATGAATTAAGGAAAAACAGTAAGAAATGAGGATTTTTATTGATTAATGGCTAATAGAATTGGCTACAATATTGATTCTAACTAATCCTCCATGTTAACCTGAAAGAAGAAGAAGAGAGATAGGAGTTAGAAAGGTCGTTAGAGAGAGAGAGAGAATTGGGAGAGAAGAATTGAGAGAAAAGTGATTAGGAGTTGTAACAGAATTTACCAGATTTTGCATGCCATGCTTCATTCAAGATTCTTCTATTTATTGATTACTGTTTGAGTGGGCTGATGAAGCTATTTACGTGGGCCTCTACTCTCTCCTTTATTCTGGCCTATTCTCCTTCTTATTACTAAGACCCAATATGATATAGCTTAATAGTCTCTCTAATATCTACAACTAAGAGAGTCTTCAGTCACCGACACTTTCCTAATTTAACCCTAAGCTTCCTCGAACATAACACTCCCCACCTCTTCAAGAACAACCTTGTCCTCAAGGTTGTTGTTGAGCCACAAATTCCGGAATACTCTTGATATAACCCTAATCTTCCCAAAAAGCATCTTCCTTTCCCAAATTAGCCCATTGAATCAACACCTTCACTGATACCCTATTGTTAAATTTAACCATTTGTCGTTGTAATATCGCCAAAGGCTGAATCAACACTCTACCTTCTGCATCACATATTGGAGGTTGCTACTGAGGAACTACGGAAACACTCACTCGTTTCTTCAACTAGGACACATGAAAGACTGGATGCAACTGGGAACCCGTCGAAAGTTCTAAATAGTAAGCCACTGTTACGATCTTCTGTAAAAATTTATAAGGGCCATAGTAGCGTTCACATAGCTTAACATTTTTCCGTACATCAATGGAGACTGTTAATAGAGTTGAAGTTTGAGGTAGACTTGGTCTCTGACTTCTAAAATATGTTCAGTCCTTAGTCGATCTGCGTAGAACTTCATTCTTGACTGAGCTTGAGTGAGATTTTCTTTGAGTGTCTGAAGCACCCGTTGCCTTTGAGCTAGGCACACTCCTGCTGAGTTCTGGTTTGGGTTAGCTAGGGACCCCAGTGGTAATTGGACTGGTAGATAGCCATACAAGGCTTCAAATAATGTAGTTTTAACGGAAGTGTGGTAATTTGTATTGTACCACCATTCTACTAAGTGTAACCATTTAGTCCATTGCTTAGGCTTATCAAAGACCATGACTCTAAGATAAGTCTTCATACATCTATTAAGCCTTTCTGTCTATCCATCTGACTGTAGGTGAAATGTTGAACTCATATTGAGTTTAGTTCCCACAGTTTTGAAGAGGTGCTGCCAGAAGTGACTGGTGAAAATGACATCTCTATGGGATACTATAGTTCTAGGAAGCCCATGTAACCTGTAAATTTTCTTAAGGAATAGGTATGTCATATCTTGAGCTGTGAAAGGGTGTTTAAGTTCTAGGAAGTGCCCATATTTAGTGAACCTGTCCACCACTACTAATATGGCACTCTTCTGCCCAAAGAAAGGTAACCTTCCACAAAATCTAGTGATATATCTTGCCAAGCTTGTTCAGGTATTGGGAGGGGTTGTAGTAGGCCTGGAGAATGCACTTA
Organism: Nicotiana tabacum; assembly: GCF_000715075.1. Taxonomy (NCBI): domain Eukaryota; kingdom Viridiplantae; phylum Streptophyta; class Magnoliopsida; order Solanales; family Solanaceae; genus Nicotiana; species Nicotiana tabacum. The sequence continues at coordinate 155,149,532 of NC_134090.1, read as the reverse complement.
TTCTATCTTCACCCTTTGACATACATTACATTCACTCACTTTTCTAAAAATGTCTGTCTTTATGTTGGACCAATAAAAGATGGACTTCACTTTTTTGTATGTGCCATGTTGGCCTGAGTGGCCCCCAACTGGTGATTGGTGCAATTCTTTCCAAATTTTTTGTCCGAGTTCATTCCCTTTTCCCACATAGATCTTCTATTCAAACCTGATCACCCCTTGGGTTAAGGAATAATCCTGTAGGCTGGTAGGAGTAATTGTCAGTGCTCCTAGTAGTTGAGAAGCTGCACGATCCTCTTCATAGCTGAGACATACCTTTTGTAACTAGGTAGCCTGTGTGGAAAAAATTGCTAGTAGTGTACACTCTCCACCTTCTTCCATTCTCCTAGAAAGGGTATCAACTGCCCTATTTTAAGTTCCCTTTTTATATTGTACCTCATAATCCAATCCCAGAAGTTTAGTAATGCCTTTCTGTTGAATAACTATGGTTACCTTCTTGCCCTAAAAGGTACTTCAGGCTTTGATAGTCTGTTCTTACAATAAAGTGGCCTTCTTACGAGTAATGCCTCCACTTTTCTACTGTAATTAGGACATCTAAATACTCTTTCTCATATGTAGATAAACCCTTATTTTTTAATGATAGTGCCTTGCTAATGTAAGCTATAGGTATCCCTTCTTGCATTAAAAGGCTAATATTGGTGCTGTAGACATGACTGTCTTCAGCTGCTATTATTCCATTGGAATGAATTCTTTTTGAGTAAGTTGGTTAGGGGCCTACTGATGACTCCATAAGATTTCACAAACCTCCTATAGTAACCAGTGAGCCCCAAAAATCCCTTAAGAACCTAGACTGATCTGACACAGGCCAGTTAACCATAGACTCAATCTTGGTTGGGTCAGTAGCTACCCCTTTGCCAAAGATAATATGGCCAAAGTACTCCACTCTATCTTGTCCAAATGCACATGTGTATAGTTTGGCATAGAGTTGCTCTTTCTTTAACACACTCAATACTTGTCTGAGATGGTCAACATGACTGCCTATTGATGAACTGTAGACTAGTATGTCATCAATGAAAATAAGCACAAATTTCCTCAAAAAAGGTTTGAAAACATGATTCATTAAGCTTTGAAAAGTAGCTGGAGCATTTGTCAACCCAAAGGGTATGGCTCTAAATTCATAATGGCCCAAATGAGTCGTAAATGCAGTTTTGTAGATGTCAGCATCCCATATTCTAATTTGATGATAACTAGCCCTTAAATCAATCTTTGAATATATGCAAGACCCATTAAGTTCATCCATTAGATCATCAACCAAAGGAATTGAGAATTTATCCTTGATTGTCATTTTATTTAACTCCCTATAATCAATACAAATCCTCCAACTCCCATATTTCTTTTTAACTAATAACACAGGGGAAGAAAATGGGGAATGATTGGGTTGAATAGTGCCATTGTTAAGCATTTCATTTACTTGCTTTTCTATTTCATTCTCCTGAAAGTAGTTGTACCTGTATGGTCCTATGCTGACAGGAGCTGCATTTGGTTTCAGGGGAATGAAGTGATCACGATTTCTCCTTGGAGGCAGTGATTTTGGCTCAGCAAATACACATGGGAACTCCTTTAGAACCTCTTGGATTTGGACAGGTATTCCTTCTTGATCTTCTACTGCATTAGCAATTATTGTGAACAAGTGTGCCCACAAAACCTTCCCCTTTTTAATTAAGTTTTTAACTCCACCGGTTGTCATGCTTTGAAATTCTCCTTCCTCAGAATACCCTTTTAAGTCAACTCTTTTACCCTTCACACTCACTTATAATCTGTACTCAATGAAGTCAAACAAGATTGGATTGTGTTTTCTCATCCAATCCACTCCAAGGACCACATCACACCCTCCAATATCTAGTAGTCTTAGTTTGTGTTCAAACTCAATTCCATGAGTCTTTCATTTAAATTGAGGACATGAATGATAGCACATCAAGTGCCCACCATTTGCAACTGCTTACTCTCATAGGGGCATCCTCCTGAATTACACAACCTAGTTATTGGCAGTCTTATTTGTTATAAACATATTAGTGCTACCACTGTCAGCTAGGATGAAACATTTTCTTTCCATATACTCCCTTCAACTTAATGGTGGTAGATGTGATAGTCCCAGATAATACATTGAGGCTGATTGATTCATTAATCACCTCTTCTTCATAATTAACTGGCATTTCCTCACTTTTCAAACCTTGCTCTACCTCCTGATCCTCTTGTTCAGCAACTCCAGATAAGAAATTAAGTTGTCTATTTTTACAAACATGCCCAGGGAAGTACTTTTTCCTACATTTGTAACATTCTCATCTTGCCTTCCTAGCCTCAAATAATCTGGTTCCTAAAATTGAGGCGTTGAAATTCCCTTCCTTCTTCCCATTAGTGGGAATTCTGGTTCCTACATTAGGAGTGACTCCTTGATTCTGCCCTATACTTCTTACACCACTCATTCTGCTCTTTCTAGCCATAGTATTAATCAGATTCTTCTTTTGTCTTACCTTCTCCACGGCATGGCTCAAGGAATAAGGGTCAAGAATTTTAATAGTATGCTTGATCTCTTCCTTAAGAACTTCAATGAAAAATCCCAAGAAAAATTCCTCAGGAATAGTTGGATACTTTATCAATACCCATGCCTTTAAATCTTCAAATCTTTCCAAATACTCATTGACAGATCCTCTTTGCTCTACTCTCTTAAATTTTTCTAGCAACTTGAGGTTACTACTGTTAAATTTATTATAACTTCTACAGATTTCTTCAACAAAATCAGGGCATCTAACAATTCTGTTACTTAGTTGATAAGAGAAGTACCAAGATTCATCTCTCCCATTCAAGTGGAGGACAACTGATACTAGTTTCTGTTGTGGATCAACTATGTGATTATAATAAAAATATCTTTCACATTTTTGCAGCCAAGACCCGGGATATCCCTCTTCAAAGTAAGGAAAGTCAACCCTAGAAGCAAAAAGATTCACATGAGGCCTTCCAGTAGATTGTTCGTGGGGCTCCACCATTCTCATTCTGATGCTCAATCCTTCCCCATGGTGAGACTTACTCGAAGCACTGCCCAGAATTCCATCTTTGTTGGCGAACATCTTCTCCATCATCATATTGAACTTGCGATTGAGCTCGTCCATTTTAGAGTCGTTGGACTCTAATTTTTTATTCGTTTCAGACATATAATTTTGCAACTGATTCTCCAATTTTCTTACACTTTCTTCAGTCGTCTTAGCTCTAGTTTCTGTGATTTTCATGGTGCCAGAAATTGCTTTGATACCAATTTATAATGTACTGAAAATGACAGAAATGAATTAAGGAAAAACAGTAAGAAATGAGGATTTTTATTGATCAATGGCTAATAGAATTGGTTACAAGATTGATTCTAACTAATCCTCCATATTAACCTGAAAGAAGAAGAAGAAGAAGAGAGATAAGAGTTAAAGGTCGTTAGAGAGAGAGAGAGAATTGGGAGAGAAGAATTGAGAGAAAAGTGATTAGGAGTTGTAACAGAATTTACCAGATTTTGCATGCCATGCTTCATTCTTGATTCTTCTATTTATTGATTATTGCTTGAGTGGGCTGATGAAGCTATTTACGTGGGCCTCTACTCTCTCCTTTATTCTGGCCCATTCTCCTTCTTATTACTAAGGCCCAATATGATATAGCCCAGTAATCTCTCTAATATCTACAGCTAAGAGAGTCTTTAGTCACCGACACTTTCCTAATTCAACCCTAAGCTTCCTTGAACATAACTATGCCACGAGACGAGCTCGACTATCAAACACGTCTTTCTTATTGGTGGAAATAGTAGCCTTAAACTTCAACGAATCAGAAGTCGGCAATGATTTTCATCACCAACAAGAAAGTGTGTCCGGAGTCAGCACTAAACCATGGAGGAGACGAGGTTCTGGCACTTGTAGTGGTGGTTAGGTCGTGGTGGCTGTGATTTCACAATAGAGAAGAAAAGGTGACAGCTAGGGTTTTAGTTTTGGATTAATTCGTGGAGTTTGAGAGGGAGTTCAAGGATATAGGTTTGGGATATTGGAATGAGGAGGACGAGACAAGGAGATGAGTATAATTGTGGAGGTGATTGAGGCAACCACACAGTGGCAAAGCAAGGCGTAAGTGATGTTTTTGGTGGTTTAGCTTGTGGATTTGGGTAGAGGAGGAAAATAGGAGAAAATTGATATAAAATTTGGATGGTTTTGAGATGGTCTGCCGTCGAGACGAATTTTGGTGGCCGACGGCGCCGTCGAGGGAGTGGTGGCGGCAGAGATGGAGAGATAAGAGAGAGAGATAGGGGAAGACTCTAGGGTTGTGAAACGGCAAAAATTCTGATTTTTAAGAATTTATATACCTTGATTAAGGATAGATCTCAGCCATTGGATCAAAGGGCTTGAATGGCTGAGATCTGATCTCTGATTTCATTAAATGAAATGTCGTAGTTTCTCCTTGAAACTACGTCCTATAGGTCCACTCTTGGTAGCCACTCAATTAGACAAAGTATTACACACTTAGCCACCGAATTATTTCAATTTTAGCCCCCTTTTGTCGGATCGAAAGAGCCATTACCTAAAAACCACTCAAATCTCTAACCACCTAATCTAAATGCGCGCAAAACAATGTTATGCCGAGAGAGAGATTGTGTACATTGGAAGCATAACCTAAAAACCATCTCAAATCTCTCTCTCTCTCTCTCTCCTTCACACAATCATAGATGAACTCAGAAGACTTTGTACACGTTTATTATAGACAAATGATTGATCCCTAAGATATTGGTATACAGTCAGACCTCTTTATAACAACATCTCCATATAATAGTCATTCACTATAAAAGTCAAGTTTTTCTTGGAATCAATTTTATATTATGTTATAATATATGTCCTCTATAACAACACTTCACCGTAACAACCAAAAGATATCAAAACAAACTCATTTCTTCACTTGAATAGTTCTCTAGGGACTTTAGGTGCTACATTAGTTAATGGGAAAATTTTTACTATATCGAAAAGTTTGATTGAGAGAATTGAATGGGTGGCTTTATAAATAAAGGCCAAAACTTGAGGTGCGTCTGAATAAATTGGTACTCGCGAATAAGTTGAGCATTAGAATAACAATATTAGCTTCAGAATTATGAGAAATATTGATAGTGTTTCTAAGCGAACAATAGCTTAAGAATGCTGAGCGATATGGAGAGTGTTTTTAATTAGATGTTTCATCATCTTTTGTTTATCTTATAGTTCCTATCACATTTTAAAATTGTATCACCATTAGAAGTTTAGAGTAAGTAGTTAATGCTTTGTCTATAGAACAAAAGAAAAATCTTTTTCCGTCAATAAATTTTTTAAAACTCACCGAAAAATATTGTCCAAGAGGGTTATTGTTTCCTAACCCTTAAAGGTTAAGAGGGTTAAGTGGAATTTACTTAAAATAAAATTCACATTGAACAAAACTATCAATTTAATTATTTTTCTATAATACTTTGAAATCATCTAAAATTTTGATTACTAAATCTTTCTTTATTTAAACTATAATTTCTATTATTTAGGACTTTAAAATCAATTAAAAATTACCTTAATTTTTCTTATAAGTTAAAATTTAGACTTTAACTATTTCACATTGGATAGAAATTAGCCCATTCAACAAAATCAGACATCCTGAAAGGATGATGTGCACGGCCTAGACCAAATTTAATCCAAAACCAAAATTTTAACAAATGATTGGACTAAATCATCAATAAGGATTCTAACATTTTCGGAGGTGCAACTATATAGCAAATTTCTGACTGAACATTTTTTGACGTTATGTAAATAAAAGATATTAAGTGCTCCCAATCCCAAGAGAAATATTTAGCAAAAATAAAATAATAAATTAATAACACAAAAATTAATTTGGAAAATTTGAATTGGGAACATCCCATACTGATAACAGATTCATTTTAACATTCAAGATTTAACATTGATGTGCATAACAGTTTGAACTACAAAAGAAGAAATTAAAACCCCAAAGCATAATAGAATGAAACATATATTGTATTGGAAGTCAACTTGAATTGCATTCAGTTAACAGAGTTATCACTGGAGTCAGAATTGTTACCTTCAATTTTTTGATCGTCATAATCGTCTGAACTCGTAATTCCTTGCTCTTCATCGGAATTGGCGGCTAGCATATTTTGAAGATATTCAGCAAATTGCAACAATTCAGGTGTTAGGCCATCATCCTCGATTATCATCTCATCGGCAAAGTCAGAAATATTGTTAGTTTCATCTTCACCCGGAGTTTCTTGCCGTTCAAAATCTTCACTTTCTATTTTGTTAGTACGTATACACACATATATGTCTTTTTCTTTGCCTCCATAGGATTAGTAAGGTAAGGTCCGTGTCCCCGCCCTTACATGTACTTTTCCTATGTGGTTCGCTTTTCTTTTATTATTAATAAAACTAGCCCTAGGCACCTGCCTAGTGGATTTTAAAAAAAAACATATATGCAAAAAAATTAATCTTGACATTTTTTTCATACTTGTTGTTTATCGCATATATTCTTAAATGACATAAAGTCTTCAACTTCACATAGTAATATTGTTATTTATATTAGAAAAGGAAAATTTAAATAAATGAGATATTAGACATGTATTTGCAATATGTTACCTTTGAAATTGTTGTAAAAAATATATTTACTAATATGAAGATTTAAGTAGTTTAATTCAAAGTTTTAAAAATATTTTTACTGTTTAAGAGTAGACACCTTTCTTTCCTTTTCACAATTTTTTTGTACTTTTTATCTTTTTTCTACAAACATTAATATTGTCTAATTTGAAATAAAATTATGAAACCCATTATTAAAAATTTTGGGGGACCTAAATTAAGGCTTTACTAGTCTCCTGCTAGAACCATTTATCCGCCCTGACATTCTCAATAAAATTTATAGAGTCTCACTTAAAATAAGACAATTATGACAAGAGCATTAAAGACAACAAGTTTGTCATTTAGTTACCAAATATGAATGAAGCTGGTTGAGCAATACGTTTATAGTGGGGCAGTAGTCCGTAAATAATTGTTGATTGACAATGAGGGGCGGCTCAACAAAACTGGCCGCCCAAACCAAAATATATTAAAAAGACCCTGAAATGTCGTTTATAAAATTCATATAATATTGAGACACCAAAAAAAACTTACATGACTTTGATATAGTGGTGAGAGCACGACTCATGATGTATGAGTTAGGCGCGTCTCATATGATATTGAATTCTTCCCTTAAGTGAAAATGGTAAAGGGTGAGCCCATTATTCATCATGTTTTGAACCTTGTGACATTTGCCTAGGGGATTTCTTAGTTAAAAAAAATGAGACACAAAAGAACTTGCTTTATGTGGTGTAAATCAATCAAATGTGACAAAAAGAAATAGTTAATTTAGAGAATTGGAGTTAACATTGGAAAGTAAAATCGTAAGAACCATGAAAAAGGACTATACATAAAGAAAGAAAAATAAAATTGATGAGAAGGTAAATATATTATTTAATTTAGTGAGAATTTTTTTCCAATTAACTCGCTCAATCTTACGTCTACCAAATGTTAAAAATTATTAAAATTTGAAATCTTTTATTAATAATTATATAAATATAAATTATGAAGTATATATTATATAACAATATAATATTATTTTTTATTTTTGGGGCCTTAATTATTTGGGGGCCTAAGGCAAGGGCTTCACTTGCCTTACTCTAGAGCCGCCCTGCATGAATAGAGGTAGAACTAGAAATTAATATACTATTTATAGAGGATTAAACTCGTAAGTCCCATTTCAAAATATAGCTACCGACTTCAATTTCTTTACGTTTCTTTTTGTTTTATTTTTTTAACTCTAAAATCTGCATTTTAATTTTGTACCATGGCAGGCGCTAATGTTATAGCTAGTAAGAAATAATAGGTTTATATGATTTTAAAAGTGTTAAAAAAATATTACAAGTAGAAGATAATAATCTAATTGATATACTTAATCAAATAAAAAAACTTGATTCTTTACAAAATACTTATAAAATAATACTTCCTCCGGTCCACAATAAGTGACCATTTTACCTTTTTATTTTGGTCCAAAATAAGTGTCCATTTATGTAATCATAAATGAATTAATTTTATTTTTCCGAAATTTGCCCATATTTACATATTCCAATGTGTCAAGGTAACAATTAATTAAAGTTAATTTAGTGAATACATCTTTTTTCTCTAGGAGTTTGTATTTCCTTAATGGGCGTGCCAAAACAGAAATGGTTACTTATTTTGGACGAGAGGGAGTATTAACGTGAAAATAGCACATGCTGGCCAGTTTTCGGACTAGTGATTAAAAATAGCTACTATTTTGCTGCAACACAGAAAGTTCCAACATAATATACTGGAGATTGGTGCACCTGTTTATGAACTTTCAGCATATTATGCTGGAACTTCAGCACACGGAAAGTTCCAGCATAATATACCGGAGATTGAAGCACATGTGTATGAACTTCCAGTATATTTTTCTGGACCAGTATATTATGCTGGAACTCTAGTATATTATGATGGAAGTTCACATGTAAAAAATTCGAACTCCAATATATTATGCTTGTATATTTTTCGGATTTTGAATAATATTTTCGTTTAGATTTATCTTTACATGAAAAGTGGCTAAATTTGGATTACTTTTGAAACTATGGCTATTTCAATTACCACCTGCAAATCTGGCTATTTTTGAATTTCATCCAGTATTAACGGTTCCTATAATAGTTGCCTCATCGGAAAGAAGTTTTTTAAAATTAAAATAGATATAATCTCATTTAAGATCAATAATTTCTTAAGAAAGATTAATTAAGCTGGCTATATTATCAATTAAAAAGAAATTATTAGAAGAAATTGATTATAAAATATTTATTAACAACTTTGCATCTCAAAAACCTAGGAAAATAGACCTCAAATAATAGTATACTTTATAAACTTTTTAAAAATGTAGGCCTCCCATTAAATTTTGGCTTTAGGCCAATACGTGCTTCAGCCGCCCTTGTTAGTTACTCTTTCCTAACAAGTTTATTTAATGAAAAATTTTCAGAAGCATTAATATTTTGAATTGTTAATTATTGTGACTTATAATACTTTTACATAATTTTTTAAATATTTAAATTTTATTTTAAAAAAATTAAAAAATTTACGCCTGAATTCAATGAAGGTTGGCGGTGGTAACGATCGTGACAGTGGCTAGTGTTGCAATGGTGGTTTGTGAAGGCAGTTGATAGTGGTGGCTGATGATGGAGGTGGTTGGTTGTTTGATGATCATAGCTGATAATAGTGGTTATGTGCGGGTGGAGGCTCGTGGTTGTGGTTGGTAGTGGTGACCCAATAGCAAAGTCAGAAATTTGAGTAAGGAGATTCAAAACAAATATAATAATATCATGCCTAATATACGAATTTATGTCAAAGAGATTCAATACACAACACGCGCACACTTTCTATATACAGAGAGACTAAGTGGTGACAGTTTGTGGAAGGGGCCAGTGGAGGAGGTAATTGACAATAGTGGTGGTATGGTGATGACTAGCGGTGGCGGCTATGGGCAATTATAATAAATAGAGCATGGTAAATGTTACATTGGCATGAATCTTTAAGTTAGCGTCTTAATGATTTAACTATATTGTACAAAATATAAATGATTCAAAACTATTACTACAAAGAAGCAAATAAGTTGTTCTGAAATGAAAAAAACAATACATTTAATTAGCTAGATTTGAGTGATTGGAATTCAAACCTCCGTGAAAGAAATTAGTTGGACTCCTAGACTCATTTGCTAGTGACCAATTTTATGTAATGAAGTATTTCTGTGATAAGAGTGTGTTGTAGTAATATCTTGATTAAAGTCACCATAAATGTATTTGCTAAACATTATTATAGTCACTAGTGAATAGTTTCGCGTATCGCGCGCACGGCCCTAGTTCTCCCTTCGTGAACTGTCGTGACGGCACCTAGTTTCGACGACTAGGTAAGCCTAACATTGCGGAAAAAAGCACGAAAGATATAAAACTATCAACTAACAAGTAAATTTAAACAAGGAATGCGATGCCACTCGGCATATACGTTAATCACTTCCGAACAGTACATAAACTCTCCTAGAACCCGAAATATCATGAGTCACAAGCTACAGAAAGAAAACAGTACTTCTAAACTCCAGAATCTATCAACAAAGAAAATACAAGAAGTCTTTAACTTGAGGAAGAGTAGATAGGGATTCCTAGGTCTGCGGACGCGACAAATATACCTTGAAGTCTCTACAGTCGTCTCGCCTCACTGGAAATGCAACTGATGTGAGGTACCTGGATCTACACACAAAAATTATGTGCAGGAAAGGGCATGAGTACACCACAACGGTACCCAGTAAGTGCCAAGCCTAACCTCGGTCGAGTAGTGACGAGATCAGGTTAGGGCCCTACTGGTATATATATATATATATATAATAAAATAAGGCAGAATGAAATATTGCAATAATAATAAATGCTAAAATTTAACAAGAATAAAATCACAGAGCAACAACAGCTCAATACACAGATATAACAACATAGGATCTCCCGGATACCGTCTCGTAGCCCCAAACGTAAAGGTGTAGGGGGATCTCCCAGGATACCGCTCCGTAGTCCCAAAAATAAATATGTAGTACAGGGGGATCGCCTAGAATACCGTTCCGTAGTCCCAAAGTAAATATGCAGCTCAACCAAACAGAGATAATAGTTATAGCAAGAAAACCACAATTTAGGCTTAGTCCGAATCAAGGAAGAACCGGAAAATTCACTAAAACATGCTGCACAGAGTTCAGATAGGCAGTTAAAGCAGTTAAGACAGGTAAGGTACTTAGGCGTGCTTTCCTAAGCTAAACATGATAGTTACATATACTAATGTTGCTCAATTAAAGGAATTTCCTTACTGAAAATAGGGTTTTTCAACAAATAGCCTGTGTAAGCACTCGTCACCTCACCTATACGGAGCTCATATATCAAACATTACCAAATCCTAAGGGGAGTTCCCCCCACAAGGTTAGGCAAGTCACTTACCTCGAAACAAGCTCAAATCATATCTGAAATCACGCTCTTTCCACGAGTATCCAACTCCGAGTGGCCCAAATCTAATCAAATCAATTACATAGCATAAATGTAGTTACAAGCAACTAATTCAGCTAATGAAATCAAAGCTAAGACAAGAAAATAGAAAAACGCCCAAAAATCTTCCCCGGGTCCACATCTCGGAATCGGGTAAAAGTCACAACTTATGAACACTCATTCACTCACAAGATCACTCATGCAAATATCATCCAAATCCTATACCTAAATCCCACTCAAATCTCACATTTTTTGTTGGGAAACTTTCCCCCTAATTTTCCAACTTCCTCACTCAAATTCCTTAATTTAATGAAGAAAACAATTATGGATTAATGAAATGTTATCAAAATAGGATTGGGAATCGTTACCCAATGATTTCCTCTGATAAACTCTCGAAAAATCGCCTTCATCCGATCTCAAAATCGAATTTTGTGATATGAACTTCAAACCCTCGAAAATCTCCTTTTCTGTCCAGCAATTTCTGCTTCTGCGAGGGGTGCACCGCACCTGCGGAAAAATCATCGCAGGAGCGGACTTAACTTAAGTCCTCAAGAATCGCTTCTGCGGTCAAGGGCTGCTTCTGCGTCCTTTCTCCGCTCCCGCGAGTCCGCTTCTGCGATACTCTGACCGCTTCTGCGGTCCCAGCTGGGCAGGCCCAAAATCGCATGTGCGGTGTCACACCTACGGCCCAAAGTGCGCAGGTGGGATTACACCAGATGCAACAACTTCAACCATTTGCGTAAGTCTCAACCTAATCCGTTAAGCACCCGAAATTCACCCGAGGCCCCCCAGACGTCAACCAAACATACCAACCAATCCTAAAATATCATACGAACTTATCGAGCCCTCAAACCACATCCAACAATGCTAAAAACATAAATCACCCTCCAATCCAAACTTAATGAACTTGAAACTTCCAAAAATCGACAACTAATGTTGAGACCAAGCAAACCACGTCCGTTTTACCCCAAATTTTGCACACAAGTAATATTCAACACTACGGACCTATTCCAACTTCTGGAATCGGATTCCAACCCTAATATCAAAAATTCCACTACCGCCCCAAAACTCCAAAAAATCGACTTTCACCAGTTCAAGCCTAAATAAGCTACGGATCTCCAAAACACAATTCAGACACGCCCCTAAGCCCAAAATCACCCAACGGAGCTAACGAAATCGACGGAACTTCATTCCGGAGTCGTCTTCATACTGTTCCGACTACGGTCCAAATTCTAAGACTTAAGCTCTCATTTAAGGACTAAGTGTCCAAAACACTCTGAAACTTAAAAACGAATCATCCCGACAACTCACAATAGCAAAAATAGATACGGGGGAAGCAGTTAATAGGAGATTGGGGCGTTAATTCTCAAAACAACTGGTCGGATCGTTACATCCTCCCCCTCTTCAAACATTCGTTCGTCCTCGAACGAGCATAGAGACATACCTAAAGTGGTGAAAAGATGAGGATAACGACTGCGCATATCCTGCTCGGTCTCCCAAGTCGCCTCCTCGACCGGCTGACCCCGCCACTGAACCTTTACTGATACAATGTTCTTTGACCTCAACTTTCGTACTTGCCTGTCCAATATAGTCAGTGACTCCTCAATATAAGATAGACCATTGTCCAACCGGACTGAGCTGAAATCCAACACGTGAGAAAGAAAACATTCATCAGAACATATATTTTAATTAATTTATAAACTAATTCATAGGCTAATCACCATTTGGGTTATTAAGAAAGATTCGAAAGGAGCATGAGAAAGTTAAAAGGCTTTGTAATAAAATTAAATAAATCTCATTTTGTAACTAGTAATTATCATACAATGGGAGCACTTATATTATATATTCCTTAGAGTTGATTTAAAGAAGTCAATCTCTAAGGACACCCAAGTTAAAATATACTATTTTAAAAATTCTAAATCAATGATGTCTATTCTACTCAAAATTATTTGTCTGGCTAAACTATTTTTAATGAACTTATATTCAGATTACTCATCTAAAATTTGAGTTTATCTAATAAGAAATAAATTTATCCAAGTCAAAAAGTGTTTGACCGTGCCGGGAGAAAAAAATAAATTACACTTTTTATTGGCACTAAATCTTGGACACAAAAGGTTTAGTTTTTTTTTTCTATGAATTAATTTTGTCTACACCAGATATTATTAATAATATTATATCTCAAATCCAATACCAAACCTTCTCGTATGGAAATGAAAGCGACAATCAACTAATTTTTATAATAATATATCCTTTCAACATTTTTATTCTTTGACAACTTATCACATCCCTAGACCCCAGTACTCGCATATCTAAACAAAGAAAAACCAAACAAAAAAAAGTCTAACATAAAAGAACGAATGGAGAGGAAACCAAGAAAATAATCAAAAGGAGCAAATAAGCAATCAATATGATAAAACCAACCCATCAAAATTGCCGTATCATAACAGCTTGTTTGGATGGTTGTTACCTATTGTATTGTATCGTATTGCTACTTTAAATACAATGTTTATTTTGATTGTTACTTAAATTTTATGGTATGTATCGTTAAATCCGTCGTTACGTAACGATGAAATGTCACTTTATGTAACGACCGATTTAGTATGGTCGTGTCGTTTCCTTGGGTTTTTCTCTCAATCTCATCCTTCATTAGTATTAAATAATTTTATTTTATCATTTACCCTACCTTTTTATATACCGTATCATAATTTTTCTTTATAATATTGCAAGTTTATTCATCATATTACTGGTGCGTGATACCATGAAACGACGATAAAATGACACAATCCATCCAAATATTGTATTCATCAAACAATACAGTACAATACAATACGATACGATACATTATGGAACGATACGTACCATCCAAACAAGCTGTATGTAAAAGTAGATAACTTGCTTGCGGTAAATTCCGCGAGAGATACTTCTCATTTTTGAAAAAAGATGAACTATTCCAAGAAAATTTGTAGTTTTTCAAGTGATTTTAAGTTTCATTTCCAAACTAATATACGTAATATCTAACTCTACCTTATTTCTTTGATATTTAACATAACAAAATAGAGTGCTTTTGAGTTTTACTTAGTTAGTACAACATGTAAATAGGGACAGGAGTATCAAAGATTTCACAATGAATATTTTCTAAAGATAATGTAAGGCATAACATGGCTACCATTTAGGAGAAGGATCTCTATAAAATAGGGACCCCTAATTCTACTGCAGCTTTCGCTGTTAATATTTTTCAAATCACTTAGAATTTGCTGTATTTTTTCCAACCGATTAATAACAGAATAAAATGTTCCTAATGAGTCAATCACATTGCAGGCAGGATGGCATCTGATATACCTTATCAGAAAATTATTGAAAGAGGTTCTAGTGAAATTTAAACTAACTCTTCTCACATGAAATTATTATAGCTCAAACAGAAAGAGTGATAAAAACAGTACACGAACTTAAATCCAAGTCAAACGGAAAACGACATGGTGCAATACATCTTCCAGATAAATAGAAACATGCCAAAAACAATCAAGAAAAAAAGAGTGCATACAAGATTATTATAGATGTAATTCAGCTGCTTGAGAAGAAAATTTGTTCTATGAACACTACAAGAAAACACTAATTTTGTGTGAGTTTTTTTGTCAAATTGTGACGGTTTCTAATTGCCACAAAAAAATTTGTTGCGGTCTCTGAAAGTGCCACAGTTATCATTGCCACAAGTATTATTGCGGCAGTTTTTAAGAACCTCCACGACGACCGTCACAAAATGAATTTTGAATTTATGGGAGTTTTTAAATATAATTAATGGCAATTTATAACCCCCATAATAAGATCTTAATATTTCAGAAAATATATATAAAGAGATTTTATAAACCACCGCAATATGATCAAAACATTCCAAAAAAAAAATATCGCAAACCCCCATAAATTCTTTTCTCTTTTTTTTTTTTAAAAAATATGCGGGAATTTATAACCGCTAAAATGTGATATTAACGTTTAAAAAATATTGTGGCAATTTATTTTCCCCACAATATTTTTGTCGTAGGAAATTAGTTTTCTATTTTATTCAAATTAATTTTTTACAAATATAATAAACCATAGCGACAAAAATTACAAATTCAAATCGTAAACCTAATTAAAAAGCTTATGGTCTCCAATTTTTCCTAATTAGGTCTATGATGGCTAGTGGTACTGAATATGTTATTATTCACTTAGTTAGCTAAATAGAAAATTATGCTAAAACACTCTTATTTTTGCCGTTTAAATTCTTACCAAGATTCTTCTTTAATTAAAGTAGTATGTGATAGAAGAGGTTGGAACTAATTTGTATTTCACGAAAATTTAGAATTCACCGGTGCAAGTAGAAAATTTATTTAGGTATTTGAACATTTAAGTTGTGATTAGACTATCCTTGGACTCCAAATAATAGAGGTGGTAGAGAGATTATTCTTGAATTTGAAAGATTTTACTTGACTATGAATAAGGATACAACTTCTTTGATTACACAAAAAACCTATTAAGCAAACGAAAATATATCAAAACACATGTTTAAAGTACAATAAAAAGAATGATTTGTCACTAACTAAACATGTGAAGAAATAAAACATTGTCCACAAAATTATCCAACAAATCCAATTTATAACCACAAAAGATATGCTTATTTTAACTCCAAAATAAACTAAAAAGAAACTATAGTAACATTACAAACAGTCACACACGGTAATACCTAAGTAATTAGCAAAGAGGATCAGTTTAATATCATTCGAATGCACAGAGAATCACTGTACAATACTGTCACAATATGGGTAAAGGTTAGCAGTGAAACAAAATAGTACATGTCTACTTCTCCCAAATATAAAACATAAATATGTGTCCAGCAATTATATGAAACCAAAATGAACAAACTTAAAAGAATTAAGAATACGACAAAAAAAAAAACTGACCTAATGGTCATTGGAATTCTCTCTCTCTAAGAGGAATTATAAGGTGAATATATAACTGTGGAAAGGGAAGTTACTAAGTGTAACGAAGAAAAGGGGAGAAGTGGGGAAGGTGGAAAAATGGAGGAAAATAAAAATACATAATGGAGGGATTAAAATGAGGAGTTATCTAGTTAATTTTAAAATGAGGGAAAGGAAAAAAAATAATACTGAAGTGCTTCGATTCTTTACTTTTTTCACTTTTTAATTTTCATTATTGCTATTATTTAAATAGAAATATTTAGAAAATAGAGATATGTTTGGCAAAATATACTCAAACACAGTTCATTTATCTACTAAAAAGTACTCCAAAATTAAAGAAAGTACAAAACAAACAACCGAAATAGACAAATTAAAATATAGAAATACATAAAACCATTACAAATTGATCCAATATTCACAATTGTGTCACGACCCGAAATTTCCACCATCGGGATCGTGATGACGCCTAATATTTCACTTGCTAGGCAAGCCAATAATAGAGATCATTAAGCCAAATTCTTAAGTTTTTCAATGATAAACATCAAATAAGCCATAACAAGGTAAAAAGAAATGCGCGGAAATCCATAACAACTTTAATACTTATACAACACTACCGAGAATCTGGTGTCACAATCCACAAACTACTAAGATTTAGCTACAAGTAAGGTGTCTGAAGGAAATACAATTGTTTTCAATACAAATGAAACAGTAAAGGCAATGCATAAAAGGGACGCCAGGGCCTGCAAACGCCAACAGGACTACCTTGCGTCTCCAAACAGATCAAGCCAACAACTAGACTCAGGGTCAACTCGGTCCGGTACCCAAAATCTCACAAAAAGTGCAGAGTGCAGTATCAGTACAATCGACCCCATGTACTGGTAAGTGTCGAGTCTAACCTCGGCGAAATAGTGACGAGGCTGAGACAAGACACGTTCATAAACCTGTGCAGTTAAACAATATACGAGCACAATAACAACTAATAGAAGCTGAACAGATAATAATGGGAGGGGAAACATGCTGAAGGGAGTACAAGATAAAGAAATCTGTAACAGTAAAGAAACCACAACAGACAATATGCTTTGCACCAATGAAAGTATTAAATGCAGTAAAGACAAGTGCATGACATCACCCATCGTGCTTTTACTCTCAACCTCACCATAATAATTAACAGAAATGGCACGGCATCATCCTTCGTACATTAACTCTCATCCTCACCATCTAAACAAAAGAAACGACATGGCATCACCCTTCGTGCATTAACATTCACATATCACACGGCATCACCCTTCGTGCATTAACTCTCACTCACAAAACATTGCACGGCATCACCCGTCGTGCTTTAACACTCTCCATCGCCAAAACAATGAATAATAACAATAGAGAGATAGAAATATCAAGAACTAGACTTACTTCAATATTTCGAATTTCACAATACAAACCTCAACTTTGAGTCAATACTCAACCAATACCAAATTCCGTAAAACATGATAAGAGTTGCTCAACATAACGAATAGCTAGTCTAAGCATTAACAATATGATCAAAGAATACAACAGTTACAAGAATAAGACTCGCTCACATGCTATGACTCGACAACAACACATAGGTGCTCGTCACCTCACCTATACGTTGTACTCAACATCCAAACACATAGCAAATAATAACTAATCCCTCAAGTCAAGGTTAACCACGACACTTACCTCATTCTAACGGCCAAACTCACAGCTCAATCATAGCTTTTCCCTTCACACAAGCCTTTGGACCAATAGAATCTAGCAATTTTCCAACAAAATAATTCAAATAAAAGCCTTAGGATCTACCAACGATTGCAAAGAATTCAATTTAGGTCATTTTTGAAAAAGTCAACAAAAGTCAACATCCGGGCTCGCTTGGTCCAAACCCGAAATTCGGACCAAAACCCGATTATCCATTCACCCCCGAGCCCGGATATATAATTGGTTACCTCAATTTGAGCTCTAAATTCCCAAATTTCGAAATCCCTAGTTTCTACCCAAAAATCGGGCTACGAAACCAAAATACGGATCCGATACCAACGAGATCAAACATCAATAATTTCTTAAAAACAAATAAATTTTCAGACTTTTAATTTTTAACAAAAATTCATAACTCAGGCTAGGGACCTCCGAATTTGGTTCCGGGCATATGCTCAGGTCCCATATTTCGATACGATCCCATAGAACTGTCAAAATATGACTCTGGGTCCGTTTACCAAAAATGTTGATTGAAATCAGCTCAAATGAGGCTTTTAAGCAAAATTCCTTATTTTTATCAACTTTCAAGATAAAAGCTTTCCAGAAACACGTACGGACTGCACATGCAAATCGAAGAGGGATAAAATAAGGGTTTTAAGGCCTCGAAACACAGAATTTGATTTTAATTCATAAGATGACCTATCGGGTCATCACAAATTGCTAAAATTCCAAGATTTGATAAACGTAACAAAATTCTAGTTATCGAATTATTTATTGAACATAGTGTTTTAACTGACTTTTTGGGACTCGCTTGGGCTCGTTCATGAGCGAGACACTATTAAAACACTCTGAGGCTCATATGTGGAATTTTGTTTTGTAAGGCTTACGTTCCAAGCATCTCATTGTGCATCCAATAACACATTTAACACTCAACGTTCAATGTTAGGGGCTTGCCCAACAATTCCTACATAAATCATATGTCGAATTCCCTAAATAGCGCTATTGATGCTCAATATTCTTTAACAAAGTAATGATTAAAGTTCTACTCAATTATATAAATATGAAGATCGAGAATAACTCAAAACAACGAGCCACATAATTATATATGTACTAAATGAGAACATCATGAGGGTGAATATCACTTAAATATTTTTTTGAAAATAGATTGCCAAATTTGTATCTTCACTTGCTATTGATCTTCATGTTTTAGTTTTGGCAAAATATTTTAAAACCTCCCTAAACTTGACACAGATTATTAGTTACAACCTTAAACTATTCGTGGTTTTAATTACCCCCTCAACTTGGCCTTTTGAGAGTCATTACACCCTGGACGCTGATGTGGCAACGAGTGTGGGTGCACTCGCCTGCCACATGAATTTTTCCTGTATATGTGGTATTTTTTTTAAAAATAAAATATATTTTTACCTTTTTAAGTATGTTGCTTCTTTAGATAATTTTTTTCGAATTCAATTTATAATAAAACATGGATAGAACTATATTATTTAGGCTCAATTTTTTTATTGGCTAAATATAATAAAATTTTAGTTAATTTATTTTTTGAATTTGACTTGAAAATAAAGATTTATACAATTGAAATAAATAGTCAAGACATCTAAAAAGTAATAAAAAATACATAGTTTGAAATTAATTATTTTGGCTACAATTTTTTATATAGCTCTAAATTATGGTGCTCTAAAAATATATTTTTCTTCAGATTTTACTTGAAAAAGTAAAAATACACAGTTAAAATAAATAGTCATTGCATCAAAAGAAGAAATAAAAAGAGAACACTCTTTTTATAGTTGAAGAAATTGTACACAGTTGAAGAAATTGTACACTCTTTTTATTTCTTCTTTTGATGCAATGACTATTTATTTCAACCGTATATTTTTACTTTTTCAGGTAAAATCTGTAAAAAATATATTTTTAGTGCACCATAATTTAGAGCTATATAAAAAGTTATAGCCAAAATAATTAATTTCAGACTATGTATTTTTACGACTTTTAGATGCCTTGTGTATTTATTTCAATTGTATAAATCTTTATTTTCATGTCAAATTAAAAAAAATAACTAAAACTTTATTATTTTTAGCCAAATAAAAACAATTAACCTAAATAATGTAGTTCTATCCAAGTTTTATTATAAATTGTATTCGGAAAATATTATCTAAAGAAGTAACATACTTAAAAAGGTAAAAATATATTTATTTTTCAAAAAAATGCCACATATACAGGAAAAATCCACGTGGCAGGCGAGTGCACCCACACTCTTTGCCACATCAACTTCCAGAGGGTTAATGAAGCTCAAAAGGCCAAGTTGAGGGGGGTAATTAAGACCACAAATAGTTTAAGGCTGTAACTAATAATCCGAGTCAAGTTTAGGAGGGTTTTAAGGTATTTTGCCTTTAGTTTTATATCTCTCAAAATTATCAACTTTTATTATTTTACTATTTGAAAGTAATTTTATATTTACTCATGAAGGAGTAATATTTTAAATTGTAGTACTACTAAATTTTCTTGATTATTTACATCTAATGAGGTAAAAATATGTATTTTGATAAAAAAAAATATAATTTTTAATTGTCTAAAAGTTAAAGCGTTATACTATTGATTGTATCTTATAGTAACTTTATTTTAACACTATTGTGGAGGTTACCGAAAACCTTCACAAAACAATCGCCACAACAAAAATAATTTTGGGGAGGGTGAAACAAACACCACAAATTGAATATATAGTGGGATCTTTTACAACTCCCTCACTTAAACCACCACAAAAAGAATTATTTTGTGGGGGTTGGCACAAACACCACAAAATAAATGTATAGTGGGAGTTTCTTATGACCCCCATTAATAAACCGTCACAATTTAGCAATTCTTTTGTAGTGGAAGAAAGTACAAGAATCTAGGAACAACATCCACATTGCGTTATCACAAATGAATCAACACAAAGAAGCTACCTAAAATTGTAGTAATATTCATTCGTGACAAAGTATTAGTTGCGGAATATCGTGGGTTAACTAGCATACAATCACACACAAAGCAAATAGAGAAGAAAAATCGACACAAAGATTTAACTTCGGCTAAGCCTAATTCTCGGGGCAAAAGCAGAGAGAGTTTTTCACTATAAATGAGAAGAAAATAACAATACAATCTTTAGAATCCCCAACTACAACCCCTATATATAGATCCCAAAAGATCCCAAACATATAAGAGAAAGATTTCCCAATTTGACAACGACTATAGGTTTTCCTTTCCCAAATCTATTAGGACAATGAGTTTTCCTAAACCTATAGGGACTATTGGTTTCCTAAAAATACAAGGAATTAATTCAAGCCACAAATAACAAATCTTCCCCTTGGCTTGAATTTTCTTCATCAACAGGAACAATGTCTCTCTACCTTGCCTTTAGCCCTCGCAAGGGCTCTATTGAGTATTGCACACACCAATCAAGTCTAGGCAATGCCTAAACTTGTTGGTCGGGACTGCCTTGGTCATCATATCAGCTGGATTATCATGCGTAGACACTTTCTCCACATTAACAACCCCTTTTCATATAATGTCTCGAATAAAGTGATGTCTGACTTCAATATGCTTCGTCCGCTCATGAAACATCTGATTCTTAGTAAGATGAATGACACTCTGACTGTCACAAAAAACTTGTGTCTTCTTCTGAGCTAGTCCAAGATCACTTACCAAGCCTTGTAGCCAAATAGCCTCTTTAACTGCTTCCGTAATTGCCATATACTCAGCTTCTATGGTAGACAAAAACGACAGACTGCAAAGTCGCCTTCCAACTAATGACACTACCAAAAAGAGTAAAAACATAGCCTGTCAGAGATCTTCTCTTATCCAAGTCCCTTGCATATCTGAATCGACATAGCCAACTAAGGATTCACTCAACTTGTCTTTGTAAAAAGTCAAGCCTACATCTGCAGTACCCTTCAAGTATCTCAAGATCCACTTCACCGTCTGCCAATGTTCTTTACCAAGACACGCCATGTATCTACTCACAACATAACATCATGTGAAATGTCAGGGCGAGTGCAAACCATAGCATACATAATGCTACCTACAATACTCGAATATGGAACACTAGACATCTGCTCTATCTCCTCGTCTGTTTTTGGTGACATGTCTGCTGACAACTTGAAATGGGAAGTAAAAGGAACAAACACAGAGTTAGCACCTGTCATATTAAATCTCTTGAGGACCTTCTCAATATAGGACCATTGGGATAACATCAACTTTCCAACCCTTCTATATCGAGTAATCTCCATCCCCAATATCTTCTTTGCAGCACCTAAATCCTTCATCTCATATTCCTCACCTAGTTGCTTCTTGAATCAGGTAATATGTGACATGTTTTTAGCAGCAATAAGCATGTCATCCACATATAACAACAAATATACACTAGAACCGCCTTCAAGCTTTTTGTAATACATACAACCATCATATGCACTTCGAGAAAATGCATTTTGAATCATGAATGTATCAAATCTTTTATACCACTGCCTAGGCGACTGTTTCAGACCATATAAAGATTTCTTAAGCAAGCAAACATGATTTTTCTTATCCTGAGTAATGAATCCCTCGGGTTGACTTATATAAATCTGCTAATCCAAACTCACCATGCAAGAATGCAGTTTTCACATCTAACTGCTCTAGTTCTAAGTCATGAAGAGCCACCAAAGCCAGTAAGACCCTGATAGAGCTATGCTTTACCACTGGAGAGAACACTTCATTGTAATCTATCCACTCCCTCTGTGTAAAACCTTTAGCTACTAATCTTTTATTGTACCTTGATGCTTCAACCCCTGGATTGCCCTTTTTTCTTTTGAAAATCCATTTGCAGCCTAGTACCTTCTGTCCATTTGGCAATGGAATAAGCTTCCATGTCTGATTCTTATGAAGAGACTCAATCTCTTCACTCATAGAACCAACCCACTGATCTTCTTCTGGACTAGAAATAGCTTCTTTATAGCTATTAGGCTCAAGCACATCAATGGTCTCTCAAAGCAAACTCCACAAAATTAGCATATCCAGGAAAATTACCATCAACTACGTTTGCAAACCTTTGTGGTGGATTGATCACTCTCTTCTCTCTACCTGTTGCAATACTATAGGGTTGTTGCGTAAGTGCATTATCATCTTGATCAATATTTTGCACCTCATCCACTTCCTCTATTTTAGAACTACTGGGCTGAGCTAGTGGAGATTCAATTTCTAGCTCTATGCGGTCACTGACACCACGATCTATTTTTTCTATTGCCTTCTCCCTTTGACTGTCTAGTGAGGCAGATTCATTGAATGTTACATCCCTACTGATAATTAACCCTCGAGTCTTTTGATATGTGCACCACAACCTATAACCTTTCACTCCAGTTGCATACCCTAGAAATATGCACTTCTTTGCCCTCGACTCAAGTTTTCCATCCCTCACATGAGCATAAGAAGGACAACCAAATATCCTTAAATATGAATAATCAGCAGGCGAACCAGACCATACCTCAAGAGAATTTTTGGACTCAATAGCTATGGATGGAGATTTGTTAACCAAATAACAAGCTATATTGATTGCTTGAGCCCAAAAATCTTTACTAACACATGAGTGTGAAAGTATGCTTCGTCCCCTATTATAAAGCGTTCTATTCATACATTCTGCAACACCATTTTGTTGTGGTGTTCCGACACAAGTACGGTGTCTCACTATGCCCTCCCTGCTGCAGAAATTATCGAACTCAGAATTGCAAAATTCCAATACATTGTCAGTTCAAAAATGCTTAACTTTTCTTTTCGTCTACCTCTCAACCATCGTCTTCCATTTAACAAATGTCGAAAATGCCTCATCTTTTTTCCCCAGAAAATACCCTCACACCATCCTTGAGTAATCATCAATCAAAGTCAAAAAATACATGCCACCACTTTTGGAGGGAACTCTGTTTGAACCCCACAAGTCAGAGTGTATATAATCTAACTTATCTTTGGTCTTGTGCTCAGCCTTCTTGATGAACTTTACCCTTGTCTGTTTACCAAACACACAATGCTCACAAAAATTCAAAACTTTATTTTGTACCCATTCAGCAAATTCTGCTTACTTAACAAAGACAATCCATTATTACTCATATGGCCAAGTCGCAAGTGCCACAACTGAGACTGATTGAGATCACTTTTCCCTGAAGCTATAGCAGCTTCCCCTTCAACTACACTGGCCTGAAGATGATACAATTTAGAATGTAAGTTACAGTTCATGAGTACCATGGAGCCTTTACACACTTTAAGTATTCCATTCTCGGAGTAAAATTTATACCCTTGATCATCTAAAGTCGAAGAGAAATCAAATTTCTCTTTATCCAAGGAACATGCCAACACTCAATGTTTCTGATAATTCCGTCGAACATTCTTAATTTGATGTTACCAACCCCCCTCTACTGATAATTGATTATCATCTCCCATATGGACAGTCCCACTCATTTGCTTGTAAGTTGCAAACCAATTCTTGTGTGGACACATGTGGAAAGTAGCACCAGAATCAAGAACCCAAGAATTCTGCCCATGACTAGAACTCACAGCAGAGACTTCCCCTACATAGTCGCTATCATCAGAATTATTGCCAGTGTCAATAATATTTGCCAAATTATCTATTTTTTGCTTCCCTCTTTTCTCTTTCAGCTTAGGACAATCTCTTTTGTAGTGACCTTGCTCCCCGCACTCATAACAGTGTTGCTTCCTTGCTCTAGAATTTGATCTGGCGGTTGACTTTTTCCTGTTAAAGTCCTTTTGTTGTGTTCTTACTCTAATCACAAGGCCATCGCCCTCAATTCCGCTGTCTGGAATGCTCTTTTTCAACTCTTTAGATTTTAGTGCATTACTAACATCTTCTAGTAAAATGTTGTCTTTCCCATATAGTAGCGTATCGGCAAAAGTATCATAAGACGATGGTAAAGAACATAACACAATCAAGGCCTGATCCTCACTCTCAATTTTGATATCCACATTCTTCAGGTCCATTATAATTGAATTAAACTCATCAATATGAGTTTTAACAGGTGTACCTTCATTCATACGGAGATTGTATAACCTTTTTTTCATGTAAAGGTGGTTTGTTAGCGATTTCTTAGAATACAGATCTTCCAGCTTCTTCCATGCCGTTGCTACAGAAGTTTCTTCAGCAATTTCCCAAAGAACGCTATCTGTAACGCTCATGAAGATCGCACTCAAAGCCCTCTCCTTTAGGCCTGCCTTCTTTGTCTCCTTCATCTCTTTAGGAAAATTCTCATCAATTGCCTTCCATAACTCTTGTAATATCAGGGACGATTTCATCCTAATCTTCAATAGACTGAAGCTAGAACCCCCGTCAAATTTCTCTATTTCGTACTTTGTTGAAGATGATGAAGACATCTTAACACTAGATTATATGTAGAAATCCGAACCTTGTTCTGATACCAATTGTTGCGGAATATCATAGGTTAACTAGCACACAATCACACACAAAGCAAATAGAGAAGAAAAATCAACACAAAGATTTAACGAGGTTCGGCTAAGTCTAATCCTCGGGGCAAAAGCAGAGAGAGTTTTTCGCTATGAATGAGAAGAAAAACACAATATAATCTTTAGAATCCCTAACTACAACCCCTATATATATATACCAAAAGATCTCAAACATATAAGAGAAAGGTTTCCCAATTTGACAAGGACTATATGTTTTCCTTTCCCAAATCTATTAGGACAACGAGTTTTCCTAAACCTATAGGAACTATGGGTTTCCTAAAAATACAAGGAATTAATTCAAGCCACAAATAACAAATATTAACCAAAAGCTTTCTAGTACTGACGTTCTTCATCTTGTCGTCAACCTCGAGGAAAAGCTTTTTTTTGGGGCTTGAACTTGTGTTGTTCTCCTTTAGCAATTGACAATATTCAACAAATTGGTATCCTAATAATCCATAGCAAGAATATTACTGGGTAAGTGAAGGGGAATATGTAAAATTGGAATCGAAAAGGATCATAGAACCTTTCAATTTCAAGAACACCATTTAAAGGCAAGGCATGCGTTACATTTGAGGGAGTATGTAAATGAAAGTTTAATGGGCAGTGAAATATACAGAATTTAATGAGCAAGTAAATATGCATAATAGAAGTAAAACGGCAGCAAAACTTCTTTTAAGCAAATACACAAAATTAATAGGTAAGTAAATACACAAAATGGATTTAAAACGGCAACATAACTTCTTCCAGTATGGCATAATAACTGGAAAAAAAGAAGAAAGGAAAAATACCAGAAAAAGGAGATAAAAGAAAAGTACATTTGCTGAGTTTAGAGCTATGCCACATCATCTCTATTATTCTCAGCTTTATATTTATATATGGATTCTTGTCATGTCATACAAAACATAAAAGCACACCACATTCCTGCACTAGATGCAAGGAGTGCAAAGTTTAGATATCACTGTTTAAGAAGAAAAGGGTAATTAAAAAATTATGTGTTGTAGTAGTTCAAAAATCTCAAATTCATAAAGATCAAACAGTTATCTAAGTCTCCTTTTCTTTTCTTCATACTTCTTGATAGCAGATAATGGTCCTTAGACATTAACAATCATAACTACGAAAATATTGGACTAGCTGAAGTCCAAGGAGGTAGAAACCCCAAAAGTCAACTACTTCAGTAATACAATAACTACTCCACTCAAAACCAAGTATTACTAGAGGTTTCCCATCTTAGTTTAGTTAAATTTCGATTACTTTTGAAACTGCGGCTATTTTTCAATTACCACTTGTAAATCTGACTATTTTTGAATTTCACCAAGTGAAAATAGCATGGGCTAGCGAGTTTTCAAATTGGTAATTGAAAAATAGTCAGCATTTGCAAAGTCATTAAAAAAAATAACCATTATTTTGCTGAAATATAAAAAGTTTCAGCTTAGTATGCCGGATTATTGATGTGTGGCTATAATTCATGGTTTAGCACATTATTCGCTTTGCATTTTATGCGCTTTAATGATAAACTACACTTTATTTGTGCGTAATAGGGTCCATTTTATGTGTAGGTGAATTGGAGATGAAAGTAGAGGAAAAAGGAGATCTACAATTTGTAAGCGTGCGCGGGAGCAATGAATGAGAGAACCTGGCAATGCCAGGCATGAAGCTGGCGATATCCCTGGCAACGCCAGGCTTGTACTTGGAAAGGGGCTGGCGAGGCAAGGCAAATGCCAAGCATAACCAGGCGTTAGACCTGGCGACGCCAGGCCTGGGGCCAGGTCCACTAGGCGTTATGCCTGGCGACGCCATGCCTGGGGCGAGATCCAATCCAAGTTTTGAAGACTTAGTTCATTTCCCGACTTGACTAGGATTTGACCTACACGTTTAGGTCTTGTCCTAAACATATAAATAGACATAAAAATGCCACTTTGAGGGACTTTTGCAACCGAAGGGAAGGATAGCTTGTGGAACAACTGTTGGGAGTTAGGTTCATTGATTTCTACATCCATTTATCCTTACTTTGTAATTCAATTATGCAAAATACTTTGGATATTGTTACTAGGAGTAGCTAAACTCCTAATCTAGGGTTTTGATGAAGCCTCTGGGAGGATGATTTTCTTGTTACGTTAATATAGATTTGCCGTAGTATTCTCTCTATTTGTTCAACTATATGTGTATTGTTGTTGATTGAAGGGCCCTCAATTAACTGTTCCTATTTAGTATATATCACTCGGGAGAGAGTGCATATTTAGGTAGTTGTTGAACAACATCACTACTAACGTATATAAGGGATATGAAGGGTTTAAAGATGAGATTAGGGATAACGAAACCTTGGTGCGATTTGAGTGAGCTGTACTTAAGGCCAGCTAGCGTAATTTGGGAGAATATGTCTAGTATATTGTGGTAATTACTCGAGAGAGAGTTACAACAGTCAGAGTGCTCATGATCGATAGAGAAGACTTAGGCAAATTTATATAAAATGTAGTGGAAATGATTCTGACAATAGGGGAAATCATAACCTTAGATCATTCCAATTCTTTTCTACAACCCGTTCGTACTTAGTTCTTATTTATAGCATTTTTATTATGTAATATTTAGTTAGTACATTCAATTCGTTACTAAAATATTTCTCAAGATTAATTGCGTGAATTTGTACGAGTCTAGTAGTTGTGCTTAATAGGTTAATTCCCTGTGGGATTCGACTCCGGACTTATTAACTGGAATATATTTGCAACGCGCTAAGTCCTTTTTACAAGGTATAGTTGGGCGTGATCAAATTTTGGCGCCATTGCCGCGGAATTTAATGGTGTTATTAATTACAACTAAAAGACGTGTTAAAATTCTTAGTGTAGTCAATTTTCTTCAATTTAAACTAAACACATTAAAATTCTAACGTTTGTAGTCTTGGGTGTTACAGGTGCATGCCTAGAAATTCCTCAAGAACTGGTCAATTGTTCGAAGCATTATCAGAACCTGAGAAAGTTTTCAAGGCACTGAACTTGCAAACAAGAAGGGAAAACAACAGCAGAACTCAATAGAACAAATCAAACCAGACATGGGAGATGAAGTAAGCAACAGAAACAATGCGAATGACCCGAACAATCAGGGTGTAGTGCCTCTCGTTCCAGAAGCAGCATTGTATGATTGAGCACAACCCGCCGCTGACAACCTAGCAACCGCAATTGCAGTCCCTCAGATACAAGAAGAATCATTCGAATCACGAACAACATGCTACATTTGTTGCAGAACAAGGGACTGTTCTCAGGGTTATATGTTGAAGATCCTCGGCAGCATCTGAAGAATTTCCTGTCGATATATGTCATGCAAAGGCAACATAATGTGACACCGGAAGCAAAAAAGTTGTTGTTGTTTCCATTCTCGGTAGGAATGGTGGGAGAGGCTCAGATTTGGCTTAATTCACTCCCCATAAACTCCATCACTACTTGGGAGGAATTGGTCAAGTAATTTGTGAACAAGTTCTACCCACCCAATAAGACTGCTAAGAAAATTGATGAGATATTGAGCTTCAGGTAAAAACCAACAGAAACATTACAAGAAACATAGGAGAGGTTCAAGGGTACGTTGGTTAAGTTTCCATATCATGGCATTCCATAGCAGATGTTGGGTAGCGGTTATACATAGGATTGGCAGACAACTTAAAGGCCAATGTTGATGCTTCAGCAGGTGGAGCATTTTTGAGCAAAACATTCAGAGAAAGCAAGATCCTACTTGATAAGATGTCCCAAAACTCACGATGGATAACAAGAGACTCTACAATCACTCCTGTAGTTCATTCAGTGGCTTTGGACACAAACAACTCCATAGCTGAAAATATGGCCACTCTAATGACGCAAATAAGTATCCTCACTATAAAAGATAGATGAATCAGGCCAGAAGAAATAGGTACACATTGTTGATGCAATTAATGGGGGCTTATGTACACCATGCATTAACCAACCATATGTTTGCTCATGGAGTGCGGAAGGTGACAACCAGCAATATCAGAAAAATATGAACTATGTGGCCAACTATGGGAGACAGAGGCAAGGTGGTTAGACTTGGGGTCAGCAGAATCAACAATATAGACTAGCACAACATCAGTACAATAACAACAACAATCCTGGAGCTATGCGACCACCCCAAGGTCAAGTGGTGCCTTACCAAAGGCAACATGGTTACAACCATCAAAATCAGCAGCTGGATTATCAACAACCTCAACAATAATAGATTGTGAGACAAGATGATGGGTTTGCTGAACTTAAGGGAATGGTGAATAACAATAACAGAATGTTGCAACAACTGATTGGGTCTACTGGAAAATTAACTGAGAGAGTAGACTCATATAAAACAACGATAAAGGGTATTGAGGTTAAATTAGGACAAATTTCAATGGCTTTAAGTGATCGTCCCCAAGGGACATTACCTGCAGACACACAAATCAATCCAAAAGAGCAGGGCCCGAAACAGCTTATGGTAGTAAGTGTACAAAATAGTAGAGACTTAGACCTGGAGTAGGAAATTTCTCGTAAGAACTGACCTACTAAAACACCTGTGCCAGTAACCATCGAGATAGATGATTTAACAAGGTTAACTGAGGTGAAGGTACAACATGCACAAGAGAATGCCAACAAAGAAAAAGGTTGCGAAAGAGACTGAGGTAGCACAAGAACTGACAGTAGAAGTAGTTCCTGAGCAAGACAAAACTCAAATAATAGGGAAGAAGCGACCCCCATCACCATCCTACAAAGATTGTCCATGTATCAGAAAGATGAGCGGTATAAGAAATTCTTGGAGATTTTGAAGCAAATTCAGGTGAACATTCCATTGATTGACGCCTTAAAGGAGATGCATGGTTATGCAAAAATGATGAAGGACTTGATGTCTTGTAAGTTTGACTTTCAAGACTTGGCCATGGTTACACTGACTCAGACTTGTAGTGCTGATGTGACGAGATCCATAGCTGAGAAACTGTCTGACCCAGGGAGTTTCACAATTCTATACACAATAGAAAACTATCTGTTTGCTAACACACTTTGTGATTTGAGGGCAAGCATAAACTTGATGCTCCTGGCTATCTACAAAAGGTTAGGCATTGGAAGAGCTAGGCCCATGTCCATGTTACTACAGCTTAGCTGATCGAACGGTGAAGAGGCCCTCCGGTATCCTTGATGATGCATTAGTACAGGTTGGAAAGTTTGCGTTCCCAATAGATTTTGTCATTTTAGACTGTCGGGTTGACGAGGAGATTCCCATAAGTTTTAATTGACTGTGAAACTGGAGAGCTCAAAATGAGATTAAATGATGAAGAAATAACATTCAATGTGCAGAAATCTATGTGGCGACCAAATGAATTTGCTAACTGCTCTCTAATAGAAGCCATGGATGTAATTTTGGAGGAGAAAGATGAGATATTGAACACTAAATACCCTCTAGAAGCCTGTCTCATGAACTTAGAAGAAGCAAACAGAGAAGACTTGGCGGAGTGGGTACTTGCTCTTGAAGGCCAAGGTTTTTGGAGAAGGGAGCTCAAATTTGAGTCTTTGCACTTAGAAGAAAGGAAAACTCCTCCAGCTAACCCGTCAATAGAAGAACCACAAAAGTTGGAACTGAAGCCCTTACCACCTCATCTTAGGTATGCTTTCTTGGGACCTAACTCAACTTTACTTGTTATTATCTCATCTAGTTTGCTAACTGTGCATGCAGAACAGCTTTTGCAGGCATTGATGGAGTGCAAAACTGCAATTGGTTGGACCATTGTAGACATTAAGGGCATCAACCCGACCTTTTGTATGCATAAGATTTTACTAGAAGATGGGCACAAACCTTCCAAAGAACATCAAAGAAGACTGAACCCCAACATAAAAGAAGTGGTGAAGAAAGAAATTAGAAGTGGTTAGATGCGAGAATCATATTCCCTATCTCTGACAATAACTGGGTCAGTCCAGTTAAGTGTGTGCCAAAGAAGGGCAGCATGATGGTAGTGAAAAATTAGAAGAACGTGTTGATCTCAACACGAACAGTCACGTGTTGGCGAATCTGTATGGATTACAAAAAGTTGAACATGGCTACCCAGAAAGACCACTTCCCACAGTCATTCATTGATGAGATGCTAGATAGATTGGCAGGGAGGTCCCACTTATACTTTCTGGATGGGTACTCAGAATATAATCAGATCTCTATTGCCCTAGAGGATAGAGAGAAAACATCGTACACCTGCCCTTATGGAATTTATGCCTTTCGAAGAATGTCGTTTGGCCTATGCAATGCACCTGCCACATTCCAAAGGTGCATGATGTCCATCTTCACAGATATGGTAGAGTAAATAATGGAGGTTTTCATGAATGACTTCTCAGTGGTGGGGAACTCATTCGATGATTGCCTTATGAACTTGAGAAGAGTACTGAAGAGGTGTATCGAGACTAATCTGGTACTCAACTAGGAAAAGTGTCATTTCATGGTACAAGAAGGTATAGTCTTGGGGCACCTAGTGTCGAGTAAAGGCATTGACGTAGATCGTGCAAAGGTTGATGTGATCGAAAAGCTTCCACCACCCACTTCCGTCAAAGCAATTAGAAGTTTCCTTGGGCGCGCCGATTTCTATAGGAGATTTATAAAAGATTTTGCCAAAATTGCTAATCCCTTATGTAAATTGCTTGAAAAATATCACCCTTTTGTGTTTTCTGATGGCTGCAGGGTAGCGTTTGAGGAATTGAAGAAGAGACTGGTAACAACACCCATCATAGTTGTCCTTGACTGGGAGCAACCATTTGAGCTGATGTGTGATGCGAGTGAGTATGTTGTGGGAGCAGTTCTTGGGCAGCGAAAAGACAAAGTCATGCATCCAATATACTACTCGAGTAGAACTCTGAGTGGTGCCTAGCTAAATTACAGTGACCGAGAAGGAGACACTAGTAGTGGTGTTTGCGTTTGACAAATTCAGGTCATACCTATTAGGCTCGAAGATAATTGTTTATACTGACCATGATGCTGTCAAGTACTTAATCGAGAAGATGGAGTTAAAGTTGCATCCGATTCGATGGGTGCTACTGCTGCAAGAATTTGACTTGGAAATTCGTGACCGAAAGGGAACGGAGAACCAAATGGCGGATCATTTGTCTAGGTTGGAAGGAGCCGAGAAGAAGGTTGAGGTAGAAGAGACTGTGGATACTTCCCGGATGAACAACTATCAGCCACGAGTCTTGAGGTAGCGCCATGGTATGCTGACATTGCAAACTACCTGGCTAGTGATATTGTTCTTTATGACCTTTTCTCTGTCCAAAAGAAAAAGTTCTTTCGTGATTGTCACATGTATTATTGGGATGAGCCTTATCTATTCAGGATTTATATTGATAACATGATCTGGAGATGTATCCTCGAGATAGACCAATCTTCTATTTTGTAGGCGTGTCATGCGTCACCATATGGTAGCCATTTTGGGAGAGTAAGGACAGCCGCAAAAGTCCAGGATCGGGCTTCTATTGGCTGACATTCTTCAAAGATACACACTTATGGGTGAAGGGTTGTGATGAATGCCAACGAACCGGGAATATTTCCCGCCAACATGAGATGCCTATGAACCCATTTCAGGAGGTAGAAGTGTTTGATGTATGGGGAATCGATTTCATGGGGCCTTTCGTCAGCTCATATGGAAACAAGTACATACTCATAGCTATGGACTACATGTCCAAATGGGTGGAGGCTGCAGCACTCCCTACAGATGATGCAAAGGGGGTAATTGGTTTTTTAAGAAAGAACATATTCACCCGATTTGGCACTCCAAGGGCAATAATCAGTAACGAAGGCACTCACTTCTGTAATCGAGCCTTCGCAAAGTTGTTAGAAACGTATGATGTACGCCACAAGGTTGCCACCCCATATCATCCACAAACGAGTGGGCAAGTGGAAGTTTCAAACAGAGAGATTAAGAGTTTGTTGACAAAGACTGTGAATGCTACTAGAACAGATTGGGCGAGAAAGCTAGATGATGCACTCTGGGCCTATCGATCCGCTTTCAAAACACCGATCGACATGTCACCGTACAAGTTGGTATTTGGGAAGGCATGTCACTTATCGGTGGAGGTGGATCATAGAGCTTTATAGGCATTGAGGCAGTTGAATCTCGATATAGAAGCTGCGGGTATGAGTAGAGTCACAGATTTGCACGAGCTTGATGAGTTTCGATACCACGCTTTTGAGAGCACAGGACTATACAAGGAGAGAATGAAGATGATACATGAAAAAAATATTCTTGAGCGGAGTTTTAAACCCGGAGATAGGGTATTGCTATACAATTCAAGACTGATGTTATTTCCGAGAAAATTAAAGTCAAGATGGTCAGGACCATTTCGTGTGGTATAGATTCATCCCACTGGTGCCGTAGAGATTGCTGGGGAAAATGAATCTCACAAGTTCAAAGTCAATGGGCAAATATTAAAACAATATTTAGGCATGGATGAAGCAAAAGTAGTGCCAGTGACTCATTTGATCGAGCCACCAATGTTGAGCGTACCTTAAATGCTCTTACATGTATCATGCCGCGACATTAAGTCAGGTGCTTCATGGGAGGCAACCCATTGGACTGTTGTATTCATCATGCCATCATGTTAACTAAGGCACTCGTTGGAAGGCAACCCAATTCGTAGTTGATTTTTAGTATAGTTAGAATTGTTTTGTTCGTGTTTAGGTACTAACAAATTTGCAGGTGATTTTGGGAAAGTCGAGAAGGTTTCTAGTGTCACTTGAAGGACAGCCTGGTGCCACATGGGTAAAGCCAAGTACACCAGGCACTGGGGTTGGCGACGCCAGGATAAGGCAAGGCAAGGCTGGCGCTGAGGCTAGCGATGCCTGGGTAAGGCCAGGTAAAGGGCATGGCGATGCCACGTAAGTTTTTTCGACCTAGTTTAATTTTTTCCCCTTATTTTATTCGAACCACCTCACTTACACACCCTAAAAACTGAACAAAATACAATAACCCTAACCTAACTTAAACCAAAAACACATCAAGCTCAAAATGAAAATTCTCAAGCACACACAACTGCTCAACAACTTTGCTCTCAACCAAACGCACACTGCACAAACTCAATCATACACACTCACTACCACATTGCCATAGTTGTCTCTCCCATCCCCATTGAAGTCAAGCTTAGTCTTGCTATTTCTTTCACACTCATTAGCAATTCTTAGGCAGCTCCCTCCTCTCAAAAGCTTCTAAGGTATGATTTCTTATCTTTTTCCCTTGCAATTTCGAGGTGGGTAAAGGTATATACACAAAAGTTGGTGGTTGTTCTTCATTGTAGTATTGTGTTTTTGTGCCCCAACCCCATGAACCCCATAAGAATGGTGCTGCGATTGTAAAAACATGTGGTAGTATGGAACCCCAAAGCCGATTGGCAGGGTGAGGCAATCCCTTATCTCTACAAGCACTCCCATGGCACTAGTTCTTGTTAAGTGTTTGATATAATGCATCAATGGCATTCCTTGTCCCCATTGGAGCTCGAGTCTTCAGGATTAATAGACTAGTGTTATGTAGTCATGCAACATGTTAAAATCTTAAGTGTAGGGTGGCTCACGAGTAGCCCATGTGTTGTTGTTTGATTCTAATATTAAGAAAATACGAGGTGAAGTCTGAGTAACCTCAGAAAGTTGGGCAAGATTATGTGTGTAGTGTGTAATACAGTTTTAACTGACTGCTACTTACTTGTGTAGGAATGAAGATGCCTCCCAAAAAAGACACAAGCAAAGAAAAGGCCACTTCCCCTACCCCAGCTAAAGCAAAGGCGACCTCCGCACCTCGCCAAAAGAAGAGAAAAGGGGGAGAAACTACCTCTAGTATGAGTGGAGCAAAAGCTGTGGAAGCTGTAGCTGCCATGCATCCACAACCCCAAGGCCAACGGGAGTTTGGAATTAACAACATACCCTCGTATACGAAGGATTGGTACAGGCGATGTAGGCCTAAACACGTCCATTCGAAAGCATCTATCCAGGAACGCAGTCTGAAAGCGAAGTATCAGGCAATTTGGAGAGGCATCTAGGATTTGGGGCTAAGCTATGTATTCAAGAACACAGGGGGCATCAATCTCAATCTAGTCCCGGAATTGTATGCAGGGTTTGATCCACAAGATACTGAATAGCTAGTGCCAATTCGTGGACGTTTGATAGAATTTTCAACCATGGACATATGTAACTTTTTAGGTGTATCGAATGTTCCTGTGGAGCCATTCGACCAATTCATTCGCCAACCTACATATAGAGAGCTGAGCCACACACCCTGTGGTGTCGACTCTATGGTAGTATAGGTCCAGGATAAGGTGAAAAATCATCACAAGAGATTCCCTAGGAAGAAGATGAAGGCGGAGGCACAAGTGTGGCATAAACTGATAAACGCGCGGCTCCTACTGTGCAATCATGACACACTCATTAGCCGTGAGAGGGCCTGTGTACTCTACTTCCTCATGACAGGTCAAAAAGTGAATGTGGGTCATATGATATGCTACCAGATGTCATCAGTAAGAACGAGTAAAAAAGTCGATCAAATGCCATTTGTTAATTTGTTGACTCAGTTCTTAAGGCACGAGGAGGTTGGAAGGAGCCTGAGTTTGACCACACCATCGATCAGCCCATTTGACAAACGAACATCACTAGTCTCCAGCTGAAAGACGAGATTGTCATGCCGTCATTGACAGGTGATGAGCGCAATGAGCGTGATGATGGATTTGCAGGTGAGGATAGGGGGTCGGCTGGCCACACCTGAGGAGAGGACTGAATTGGAGCAGCGGTACCCGCTCAATGCTCATGCCTAGCAGTTGTTTGGGTTAGGAGATAGATACATACTCCCCAATTATGAGGATATCAACACATCTAAGCAGTCATAGGCAAAGCCAGAGTAGTCAGATGGTGAGGGAGTTGATGATGAGGAGGAGCACGAACATGATGAAGAGTGGAGAGCATCAGAGGATGAAGATGTTGCTTGATCAGGGAGTTTCCTTGAACCTTACTCTTTTTTTCTTATTTTGTCAATTTGTGCGTGCACTGAGGACAATGCATGACCTAAATGTGAGGTGGGAAATTGTAGAAATTAGTAATTCTTAGTTGTTTTTGTTGTTTTAGTAAGTGTCATTTTCGTTAGCTAATTGTTTTAGTTATTTGTTTTTCATTTTTGTTTTTCTTGTTAGTTGTTTTTAGTCAGAAAATATTAAAAAAACATAAAAATGTTGGACTCTTCCCGACGATGGATCTCCTAGACAGTTTTCTTGAGGAAAGCAAGTCTAAAGAAAAATAGCAAAATGATTTTTTTTGCGTAGGTAGTGTAGTAATTCCCCCTTGGTTTTTCTTTGGGCCGCAGTTCTTTTCCAACGGTTTTTCGTTGAACCGGGTATAGTTAGTTTTATTTTTAGGAGTAGG
This sequence comes from Nicotiana tabacum, assembly GCF_000715075.1. NCBI lineage: Eukaryota > Viridiplantae > Streptophyta > Magnoliopsida > Solanales > Solanaceae > Nicotiana > Nicotiana tabacum. The sequence goes on along the minus strand of NC_134090.1, from coordinate 155,112,860 downwards.
AACCATGGGGTTATGTATTTAATCGCAGCAATATCTCTGAGCTTTGTGATGCCTTGAGAATAGTTAGTACTGGTTGTGACGCTTAGGCTCAATTTTTGACTCTAGTATAAGTATCTTAAATGATAGATTCTTAAATTTGCTTAACTGCTTTGACTGGAATGTCGTGATAAAAAGAACCAATCCTGAATGAGTTATCTGCCATGTCTGTGTGAGGTTTGTATGTATTCTGTGCATTGCATTTGATGTCTAGAACTTGCCCCCTGTATGTGCAAAGCGAAATAGTAGTCTTGTTCGGTCTGAGAAGTGATATAGGCATTTCTTTGTTAAGCCAGATATATATAGAGTACCCACCTAAATGTTATGTATCGTAGTTAACCCCTTTGAGCCTATAATCCTGTTTCTTTGGTAGCCACATTACAAGCCGTACCCCTTTATTTGAATCGACCATATATTTGAACCTTGTCGCCTCTCAAGACCACTTGCATTGTGATGAATTATGAAAAAGTTAAAGTGTGGGGTGGTGGGTTGGCGTTTGAGTGGAACAATTGAAATAAGGAGAAATGTGCACCGTTTGAAAGAAAAAATGAGTAAATAAAAGCCATTTGGATAGAAAAAAAAAGAGAAAGAAAAATAATTAATAATAATAATAGCTATAGTGCATGAAAAATAATTCCTGATGGTGGTGGCTAGTGATATACTGGTGCTTAAAGAAGTGGGGGTAAAATCTAGTGAAGTTAAAGTGGAGTTTTGGTTTGACATAAGTATGGGCTTGAATGTTAAAGTGTTTGTATTAAAGTGCTTAAGGGAGGTGTAGTCACTTATATCCAAATGTATCCTACCCGACTCGCATCTTACATTACAACCAATGAAAATCCTACTTGATCTTAGACTGAATGAACTCGATTTGTAGAGTATTGCACTACGGGAAAGCTTATGGTGCATCATTTGGGGAATATTAAGGTTATTTCTGAGAGCGAGTGAATTTTTCCTATCTTGAGTTCCTACGTTATTAAAATTCATTGTGTGTGGAACTAAAGTCTTTGATTGGGTGAGGGCACATAATTCATAAAGGAAAGGTAATGTTATTGACTTCCATGTTAGAGTAAGTAAGTGTATTGTGAATAAGACATGGTATTTGTGAGTTGAATCATGAGGCAAGGATGTCACACCTTTGTGCTTAAATTATTTTAATGATTCTTAGTATAATGAGTTAAGGGAATTGCTTAATAGGCTATGTCTATAACTGCAGTTTGATTGCTCGAGGACAAGCAATGTCTAAGTGTAGGGTATTGATGTGTGGCTATAATTCATGGTTTAGCACATTATTCGACAATTTATACGCTTTAATGATAAACTACACTTTATTTACAGCGTAATAGGGTCCATTTTATGTGTAGGTGAATTGGAGATGAAAGTAGAGGAAAAAGGTGACCTACAAGTCGAAATTGTGCGCGGGAGTAGTGAATGAGAGAACCTGGCGATGCCAGGCTTGAAGCTGGCGATATCCGTAGCGACGCTAGGCCTGCGGCGAGATCCAATCCGAGTTTTGAAGACTTCGTTCGTTTCTCGGCTTGACTAGGATTTGACCTACACATTTAGGTCTTGTCCTAAATATATAAATAGACCTAAAAATGCCACTTTGAGGGACCTTTGCAATCGGAGGTAAGGATAGCTCGTGGAACAACTGTTGGGAGTTAGAATCATCGATTTCTACATTCCTTTAACCTTACTTTGTAATACAATTATGCAAAATACTTTGTATATTGTTACTATGAGTATGAGTAGCTAAACTCCTAATCTAGGGTTTTAATGGAACCTGTTGAAGGATGATTTTTTTGTTGCGTTAATATATATTTGTCGTAGTATTCTCTCTATTTGTTCAACTATATGTGTATTGCTGTTGATTGAAGGGCCCTCAATTAACTGTTCCTATTTAGCATGTATTACTTGGGAGAGAGTGTATATTTAGGTCGTTGTTGAACAACATCACTCCTAAAGTATATGGGGGATCAATACGAAGGGTTTAAAGGTGGGATTAGGGATAACGAAACCTTGGTGCGATCTGAGTGAGTTGTACTTAAGGCTAGCTAGCGTAATTCGGGAGAATATGTCTAGTATTTTGTGGTAATTACTCGGGAGAGAGTTACGACAGTCAGAGTGCTCATGATCGATAGAGAAGACTTAGGCAAATTTATTAAAAATATAGCAGAAAGGATTCCGACAATATGGGAAATCATAACCTTAGATCATTCCAATTCTTTCCTACAATCCGTTCATAATTAGTTCTTATTTATTGCATTTTCATTACGTAATATTTAGTTAGTAAACATCCAATTCGTTTCTCAAATATTTTTGAAGATTGATTGTGTGAATTTGTGCTAGTCTAGCAGATGTGCTTAATAGGTTAATTCCCTGTGGCATTCGACTTCAGACTTATTAACCGGAATATATTTGCAAAGACCGCTAAGACCTTTTTATAAGGCATAGTTGGACATGATCAATTATGGAGCTCCTGCATATAAATTTTCAGCATATTATGTTAGAACTCCAGCACACAGAACGTTCCAACATAATATGCTAGATTATGGAGCTCCTGCATATAAAATTTCAGTAATTTATATTGGAACTCCATCACATTGTAAAATTCTAACACATTATGCTGGAATCTCATATGTAAAAAATTCAAATTTTGTTTACAATTTTTTTTTATTTAAGGGTATTTTTGTTCAGATTTTCTGTTTACATGAAAAAATGGCTAAATTTTAATTACTTTTTGAAATTGTGGCTATTTTTAATTACCAGTTATAGATTTGGCTATTTTTGATTTTTTCACATATATCAAGCAAGCAATTTTTAGTTACATAAAGTGTCATATGCCCGTGGCAAGGAATAATTTTTATTAGTTTCTATAAGTTAAACGATAGACCATCTGACCTTGTGGTTCTATTGTAAAAAAAAATATTAATGTAAATTGTTGTAGAAGAACCCTCACGTAACATAATCTGGTAAAGTAATTGTGATACTGTTGATACCCAATTTTTTCCTATGTATTTTTATATACAAAATACTTTCAAAATAGCATGTACATACATATATAAGCATGCCCAAGAGTTTTGGTATTTTTTCCTAATTTTTAAAGATTTTTAAAATCAATTTATTGTCTATTTTAACAGTATAAAGATCAATAATTACTTCCAAAATCATCAATTTTGGTGAATAATTTATTTTATGCCCATATTTATACTAAAATACAGTTAAAGTGATTTTTGTATATTTTTTACAAATCTATTTGGTATTTTTAAGCTAAATTGCATGTAATTGCAATTATCCTATTTCACGATTAGTAGCATTTTATAATTATAAAATTATTTTCAGTATTTTTAAATTAATATTTATATAGTATTTGTTGGCTTAGTGTTTTTAATTTACCTTTTAAATTATTATTACTATTTTTATAAAATAAAAAGGGAAAATAGGTTATTTAACACTTAGCCCATTTCTATTTCAATTACAGCCCTTTCACCTTTCAATTTTGGCCCTCAATTTGACCCAATTCTGTCCCCAAATTAAACCAGCCCAATCCCCCAAATTACCCGACCCCTGACCTGATTTAAAAACCCACTCGACTCCCCTTTGATCTAGGCCGTTGATCATTTTGATCAACGTCCATAAACTCCCCTTTCCTTTTTTAATTCCCAAACCACCTTTAACCTAATTCATTTCACCGAGATGCCGCCTTTGAACACTTTTCGTCTCTCAAACTCTCTCAGACCTCTCCGAAACCCTAATCGTTTCCCACCTTATCTCACTATGTTTCCACCGGAATCCAGGGCGTCTCCGGCCATGGACGGTCTGTACTCATTCTTTCTCACCGTCGGACCTAAGCTATTCAAGGTTTGAAGCCCGACTTCAATGGCCTTCTTCAGATCCTTCTCAGATCTGTAGATCTATGTCTTCTCCGGCCATTGTTCCGACATGTTCAAGCAATATGAGTCTTTTCGACTCAGGATTTGACTTTCCTCAAGACCTTTCTCATTGCTAGGGTTTTCTCTGCAACACTAAGCCGTCTGAGGTTCTGTACCCGCCTATTTTCTTAGATCTGTGATATGTTTGGGCTTTATTTGACAGTTTAAAGGTTTTCCCCAAATTTCCTTTTTAAAATCGTTCAATTTTGATTTTAAGGTTTCTGAAAAAGTTTCTTCAAATATCTTTCTGATTCTTTCCATTCTTTCTTTATGTGTGTTTATCTATGTTAGGCTCGTATGTTTTCTTTTCTACTACGCATGAGTTTGATCTCTTGTTTCTTTTCTATTATGTGAGACTCTTCTATTTTGCTGTCACTCTTATGCTCTCATGTTAATTCGTGTTGTTAATCCTTATTCTTTGCTATATGTGTTTATGGTTGAGTTCTTTGATTTTGTTCACTTTACTGAGTTCTGTTTGTGTTCCTGCTAAGCATATTTCATCTACTTTTGTTTAAAGCTCGTATCATGTCTTTCTTCTGAACTTGTTTAAACTCCAAGTTTTCTCAAGCATGTTCTCATGACTTTGAATCAATGTTCTTTCTATCGTGTGTGTTTGTCTCTCATAAGTCTTTGGAAAAGACTTCTGGGCTCCTCTCAAGTGGCCTGCCTTCTGTCACACCTCCTTTTTTACCTACACCCCCGGATAGGGTGTGTAAAGGGAGTTTTTCCAATTAAAGGACATTCGAACCGGAATTTATTTGTTTAAAAATTCAGAGTCGCCACTTGGGAATATTTTATGGTGTCCCAAGTCACCGGTTCAAATGCCGAATCGAGGAAAATATTGACTCTGTTTTACAGTCCGCGAACACAGAAATCCGGGTAAGGAATTCTGTTAATCCGGGAGAAGGTGTTAGGCATTCCCGAGTTCCGTGGTTCTAGCATGGTCGCTCAACTGTTATTAATGGCCTAGTTATCTGATTTTGGCAGATGTTTTAACTTATGGTGCAATTTTGCCTCTATAACCGCTTTTATTTAATTTGATGAAAGGTTCAATGTTATATAAAACCCGTTTTGAACCGCGTCACATAAATGCACCCGTGGTCCGCAACACATTTTATATAACGTTGTTGAGATTTGGATTTGGTTCACATAAATACGCACCCGAGTTTAGGAAAGTAAATTATTAAAATAACGCACCTACATCAACTACACGTTTGCAATTTTGCGAGGGCCATGTAAATGCAACTAGGTGGCACGCCTCGGATCCTAAGGATCAAAGATAAATTAATTTGACAATTGCTTCAGTTAATTGTACAGGGACAGTTATATGAGATTCTTAGTATAATTTGAGACTATTTCTATGCGTAATGTTAAATATAATCTTAAGGGTCTATCCAGTAGATGTAAGTCCTAAAGTCTATTTTTAATTAGCATATTTTCCGTATCACAAATGAATCAATGCGTAGCTCGTATTTTAAGGTAACTTGGATCATTTTCCTTTATTCTAAGCACGAGTCACATTGATTACTACTTAAAAAAAAAGAATTCGATACCTCATTACGTGAATATGGCACTATTGAATTACAAGATAACATGCTATAATAACCATATGCATTGCTTAGTAAGATCTAACTGTGTATGCAACCAAATAAGATATACACCCAACTTTCCCAGAAGACTTTCAATTACACAACTTTTAACCTCAAAATACTTGCTAGACGACTGATCCCTCATCAGATAAAACCAAATACAACTTTCTACATGATTTTTGACATTATTCAGCACGGTATAACGCACCAGGAAAACTCATTAAACTGAAGTAACACTAAGCTACTGAATAGAGCAATATTTGGCAAGATTACCAGAAGAAAACCAAATTGAATCAAATGGATTAAACCAAGGATTTATATTGAGATGCATTTAGACATAAACTGAAAGCCGAACAGTTCTAGCTAATTAAATCAAACCAAAACTCTTGTTTATTACTGATGCCACCAAGCCTAAACCACTCTAGGATCATTCATATCCAAAGAAAACCCAATCTCAGCATTTGGAAAGGCTGACAACAACTTCAATTAAGAGTCTAAGCAAAGGGGTACAAGTTATATCCAAACTTAATTAAGCTTAATGTTAAACGAACCTCCATAAGAGTTCAGAATGAAGAGATTCAGTTATACAATACCAAACTTTGACTATGAAATATTAAACAGGACAATTGAAATATTAAACAGGACAGTTATACCTAACCAGATTCAATTCTCAATGGGTGCTATCACCAAGAGGAAAATGTGCACCAACCACTCATAGTTTCGTAAAAAGTAAAGCTACACTATAATAGAGAAAACAAACTGATATTATGCTCTAAACTTCCAGTATTCCATATCAGATATGAAGCAGACTTTACATTAGGAGGGATTGAGTAACGTACCTGAGAAATAAGAGGAAAACAAGAAGTGAATGAGGGTCAGTGTATACGACACAACAGATCAACAATGTAACAGTATTGGCAACAGCTCGAAACCAGATTTTAGAAAAATAGTGGAGTTTGAGCTATCTTAAATCAGATGTAGGATCTTTGGAGCCTTTAGAAACTCTAAGTAACCAAGAACACAAAAACCCAGCAGAATTTGAGTAGCTTTCAACAAGGAAATGCAGGAGATTTGAGGCTGTTTCCGAGTTTTCTTTTCAGTTTCCTTTCAGCTATCTCTATCAGTGTCTCCAGTGAACTCTCTCTAATTTTTTTTAAGTTCTCCTTTCCAAATTTCCTACCTCCCTCCAACTCATCTGTCCTCTCTTTTATATCAGTGTGTATCCCCTCTTAAGGTGTAATCAGTCTTTTTTTAATTCTATTCCTTCCTTTCCAGACTGTATATCCTTTTACATTTGTATCTTTAGCCTTTTAATAACACCCCCATATTCTCTGATTTCCAGCTCCTAAAAGGGCATTAAGCTAGCCATTGTCAGTTTCCTTTTCATTTTTAATTCACTCCACTAACCTAGTGCTTTTAATTAATTCAGTAGTGCATTTCCTAGACCTTATCACTATTGAGAAGCCTCATAAGTAGGTGAATACCCCCTTTTTTATCAAACAATTCTCAAGCTATACTCTGAAATCCTAATTATTTGATCAGAACTACTGAAAGTTCTGATTATTTGCAAACTTGCACAAACAATTCTATAAAACAAAATCATTAAGCAGCCCAACCAAACAACATCAATTACTGGGAATAGGAGATCAAGAGGGTTCTGGGGTGCATTTTTGGGAGGGATTGGACCACCAGAACCGCCGTGAGGCGATTTCCGGTGGGCGGAGGGCTGTGTTGAGATAAGGTCATTTCTGAAACGATGAGAGAGTCGAATGGGGGGGGGGGGTTCTGATTTTGGGGGTAGGGGTCGTTTGGGCTTTTTTGTATTATTAAAATGGGGTGATTAATGTGAACCGTTGGATGATAGAAATCTAATGGTTGTGATCAAATGTGCACGGAACGGGGTCGTTTTGGTTCTGGGGTTGGATCAGTTCAGGGATTGGGTCGGGTTTGGGTTGTGGGTGAGATTCTGGACCGTTTGATCTCATTAAATCAAAGGTACAGATTGAGATGCTCGAAACGGCGTCGTTTGGTTGAGGCTAGAGACGGACCGGGTTGGGGGCTTGTATAGGGCTGATTTTTTGGGTTTGGGGATTGAATTGATTTTGGCCCAATTCCGATTTCCTTTTCTTTTACTTAACTCTTTCCCTTTTCTTTTTCAAAAATTAAAACTAAAACCCTAAATTAAATTATAAGACCAAATCATCCTATCAAAAATACTAATTAACTCTAAATAATAATTATCATAAATAATTAAATACTAAATTAAAAAACAAATCACACAATTTGATTAAAAACACGCAAATATGTTATATATATATATATTTGATTTTTTTTGTAAAATACCTAATTATTAATTAATTCTAAGAATGTAAAAATCAAATCCTAAATACAGATGCTATATTTTTATATTTTTTAATACATTAATAAAATTAAACATGTATACAAACATATGCAAATAATCAGGAAAATCGCACAGTAATTCCTAAAATAACACATAATTAAAGAAAAGATCTAATTTTGGAAATTCCTTTGGAGTAATTCGTGTGAGGCAAAAATCACGTGCTCACAGCTGCTCCTTTTTGTCCGGAAACACGAAGAGTTTTCGTGCAAAGCTAAAGTGAGCGGATACGAGCGATTTTTGCCCGTCTGAATACTCCGTGGGGAAGCATTTTTTGAAAGAATTTGACTGGACCTCTGCTTCAAAAGTTTCCTACATATCCTTGGCTATAAAGGAATCAGGTCAATGTAGTTCGAGAGGTTTCGGTAGCTGGGACTATCATGAAGCTGTGGTTTCACTGTTACTGTTGCTGCTACTGCTGCTGCTGATGATACTGCTTACTGACCTCCTCATTACACCATGACAAAAATAAAGAAGCTAGACTAAGCTATAATCTATGCTTTACAAATATTTATTTTCAAACTTGGTCTCGTGACTGTTGTTGCCTTGTTGACTTGTATTTTCTTCAGTTGTTCCATTGTGGCTGACTTGCATGGTATCTTTTGAAATGCTTTCCTTTTTCTTCAGGTGGGCATATTGTTGCTGAACCTTTAAACATCTTCCTTTGACAATTGATGCCTATCCTCTATTCTATAGGCGAGCTCCTGATTACTCGAACTTGAATTGCTTCTTCCCTTCGTCCTCCCTTTGGGTGCCTGACCGCTGAACTTGAATTGTATTCCCTTGTTTTCCAGGTGGGCTCCTGACTGCTGAAACTCGAATGTATTCCCTTGTTTTCCAGGTGGGCTCCTGACTGTTGAAACTTGAAATGTATTCTCTTGTTCTCTAGGTAGGTTCCTGATTGCTGAACTCGAATTGTATTCCCTTATTTTCCAGGTGGGCTCCTGACTGCTAAAACTCGAATGTATTCCCTTGTTCTCCAGGTGGGCTCCTGACTGTTGAAATTTCAACCGTCTTTCCTTGTTCTCTAGGTGGACGCCTGATTTCTGAAACTTGGTCCATCTTCTTCTTGAAACTGCTTTTCTTTGACTTGTTCTCCCTCGTTCCTCCAGGTGGGCACCTGATTACCAATACTTGTGCCAATCTTCCTTTGAAACTTGATTTGTTTTCCCTTGTTCTCCAGGTGGGCTCCTGATTGCTGAAACTCGAACTGTTATTCCTTGTTCTCCAGGTGGACGCCTGATCGCTGATACTTCGACTGTTATTCCTTGTTCTCCAGGTGGTCGCCTGATTGCTGATACTTCAACTGTTGTTCCTTGTTCTCCTGGTGGACGCCTGATTGTTGATACTTCAACTATTGTTCCCTGTTCTCCAGGTGGACGCCTGATTGCTGATACTTCAATTGTTGTTCCTTGTTCTCCAGGTGGACGCCTGACTACTAGTGCTTGGTTACGCTCTTATCTTTACATCTGTGTTATTCTCCCTATTCTTCAGAGGGGCACCTGACTTCAACAAAAATAGACAAAACAAAAGAAAATTTTCTACCCCAGTTTGGTAGCTGGGCGCATCTGTGAGTATTAAACTGAATCATATTACCAAATATTACAAAGAATTTGAAAGCTAGGTCCCATTATTCAGGGGGGTCCTGACAAATCTTAATTAAATGACAATTTTAAAGCTAAATCATATCTACTGAAGGTCTGTCTTATGCTAAATCTTGTTATCCAATGGATATCTCAAAGCTAGGTCCCATTATTCAGGAGGGTCCTGAAAACTCCTAATTGAATCATATCTTAAACACGCGAACTTTAAACCATCTTATTCCTTGGGATACATTTATGCTATATTTTACTACTCATGACTGTTTTTAAATTTTAAACTAGGTCCCATTTTCTAGGAGGGTCCTGAGAATTTTCGATTAAATTGGGGAAAAGGTGGAAAATGATGGTGCTTCTTCTTGGGGGAAAGGTTGAGGAAGCAGAAAATCATGACTACCAGTCGGGGAAAGAAGAGAAGTCAGAATCTTTGTTCTCATGGGGTAATTTCCAAAGTGTATCTCAACATACAAACTTCGAAGCTCCATTTATAAACCTCTATGGTGCATTCAGGCCAAATTTCGCTACTCACGGTTATTTTTAATTTTAAACTAAGTCCCATTTTCCAGGAGGGTCCTGAGAATTCTACGATCAAACCTGCCTAGTGCTTAATTTCCTTACGGATGATATCCTGAAACAAAATGCCATCTTTTCCCCTGTTTCAAATCAAGAAAATTTTGTTAGTTTAAAATGTGGTGGTTAGTTGTGGCATTCTTGCTGGAGGTGGTTCTTTTTGCCATTCTTTGCTTCGTCCAACTGCCTTGAACTGATCGAAAAGATTGTTTTGACCTTCTGACTGATCCTTAACTGCAAGATCCCCAACTGCTATTCTCCCCTCCTGTCCTTTCTGCCTGAAATCGTACATCTCCCACGACATTACTGAACCATTCCACAGTTTTAACTTTTGCTTACACCATAGGTCCCATTTTTCATCATATCATCTTTGGCATGTTCTAGATGCATTTTGCTTTGTGCAATTCTGAAACTGGTAGTAAGTTTTGAAATTCCTTCTTACAAGGCTAAACTTGGAAGAGTTTTAGAGAAGTAAAATTAACAGCAATGAAATGCAAGGATTTTAAGAATAAAGAAAAGAATCCAAATTTGGATGACTGTTGGAGATAGGAAAAGGGACTTATCTGAGCGGAATCACCGGCACCAATGATCATGGCAGGCATTTGTATTAATCAGCCCAGTCTATTTAACCAACCTCTTTTTCAATTGTTTTACTTTGTGCTCCAAGATCTTCCATAACCCAAATTTACTTTCCGCTAACTTTACGGACCTTGTTCGACTTGCGGTGCCCCGAAGGGTTTTCACCGACAAACCTCTCTCATTTGTTGATTCCTCAATTATTTGTCCCCTGATGGTGCCCGTGAAGGTTTTCACCAATAAGACTCTCTCATTTTTATTTTGTCTCAGCTTTTGTTGCCTCATGGTGCCCATGAGAGTTTTCACCAATAAGACTCTCTCATTTTCGTTACTTTTCCTGTTTGGACCAGAGCGTTATTCTGATATGAATCACCTCTATTTACTCGACTCGGCATTTCTCGAAGATTGATCAGAAGGTCTTTCCTTGGACCGTAATGTGGGCTTTTGGATGGGGTTAGAAAGAAAGGGTATCAAAGGCTCAAAACAATTTAACATGGGTTTAAAATTACAACTTTTGGAATCATATTTCTTATTACAAATCACAACTTCTGCCCTAGTTTCTTACTTGGGGATCTTTTGATATTTTATTTTACTATGACTGAGCCGGGAAGCTGCCTACGTATCCTTAACAGGAATCAGGTCAAACGTAGTTCACACATAAATTTCCTTGTTGTTATACTTTTTACTTTTTTTCATTTCTCTTTTTCTTTTCTTTCTTTTTCTCTCTTTTTCGTTATTGATTCCAAAAGAGGGGTATGAAAGAAAGAAATAAGGCTCAAAAGAGGGAACAAAAGGGTAAAGTATTTAGATAGCAGAACAAACTGCCTTCGTCATTTCAATCTTCGAAATAATGCCAAATACAAACAATCAACAATTATACCAAAGAAATCATACATAATATCTTTTTACTGCATCAGCATTGATAGCCATGTCTATGCATTTTCCTTCGATATCTGTTAAACATAAAGCACTATTGGACAATACTCTGGTCACAATGAATGGGCCTTGCCAATTTGGGGCGAACTTGCCTTTCGCTTCAGCCTGGTGTGGAAGGATACATTTCAGCACCTGCTAGCCCACTTCAAACTTCCGGGGACGTACCTTTTTGTTGTATGCTCTTGCCATTCTCTTTTGATATAACTTGCCATGACACACTGCTGCCAATCTTTTTTCATCAATCAAATTCAACTACTCCAAACGGGTTTTAACCCACTCATTATCATCAATTTCAGCCTCAGCGACAATCCGAAGGGACGGGATCTCAACTTCCGCAGGTATCACTACTTTAGTTCCATATACCAACAAATAAGGAGTTGCACCTATTGAAGTACGGACAGTAGTGCGATAACCCAGCAACGCAAACGGTAATTTTTCATGCCATTGCCTGGAACTTTCTACCATTTTTCGAAGTATCTTCTTTATGTTTTTGTTGGCTGCCTCAACTGCTCCATCCGCCTTGGGACGATATTTGGTAGAATTGCGATGTGTAATCTTACACTGTTGGCATACCTCTTCCATCAATTTACTGTTAAGATTAGCACCATTATCCGTGATGATCACCTTTGGGATTCCGAATCGACAGATGATATTTGAGTGAACAAAATCGACCACTACTTTCTTGGTCACCGATTTGAAAGTTTTGGCCTCAACCCACTTGGTGAAATAATCAATGGCTACCAGAATGAATCTATGCCCGTTGGATGCTGCTGGCTCAATTGGTCCAATGATATCCATGCCCCAAGCAACGAAGGTCCATGGTGCCAACATCGTGTGCAATTCCGATGGTGGAGAATGAATTAAATCTCCGTGTATCTGGAATTGATGGCATTTGCGCACAAAACTGATACAATCTCGCTCCATGGTGAGCCAATAATAACCTGATTGGAGAATTTTCTTTGCCAGCACATATCCGCTCATATTTGGTCCGCAGACTCATGAATGTACTTCGGACATGACAGCCGTAGCTTGTCTAGCATCTATGCATCTTAACAATCCAAGGTCTGGTGTTCTTTTATACAAAACTCCTCCACTTAAGAAGAATCCACTCGCCAACCATCGAATTGTTCTCTTCTGATCCCCCGTGTCTTGCACTGGATATATCCCCATTCCGATGTACTCCTTGATATCATGAAACCACGGTTCTCCATCAAGTTCTTCTTCAATCATGTTGTAGTAAGCATGCTGATCGTACTTGAATGTGCAAAGGATTGACATAGGCTTTGTCCGGATGGTGCAACATTGACGCTAGGGTAGCTAAAGCATCGACGACCTCATTATGGACCCTAGGAATATGCCTAAACTCCACTGATCGAAATTGTTAACAAAGATCATGCAAACATTGTCGGTATGGTATGAGCTTCAAATCTCGTGTTTCCCATTCTCCTTGAATTTGATGTACTAGAAGATCCAAGTCTCCCAAGGCCAAAACTTCCTGGACATCCATGTCTGCAGCTAGCCTCAAACCCAAAATGCATGCCTCATACTCAGCCATATTGTTGGTACAATAAAAATGAAGTTGAACCGTGACAAGATAGTGATGCCCTGTTTCAGAAATAAGCACAGCTCCTATTCCGACTCCTTTCATGTTAGCCGCCCCATCAAAGAAAAGTTTCCATCCTGGTTTTTCAATTTGCTCCAGTTCATCGATATGCATCACCTCTTCATCGGGAAAGTAAGTTTTCAATGACTCGTACTTATCATCAACCGGATTCTTGGCCAAATGATCGGCCAATGCTTGGGCTTTCATCGCAGTCCGAGTCACATAGATTATGTCAAACTCTGTGAGCAAAATCTGCCACTTCGCAAGTCTTCCTATTGGCGTTGGCTTTTGAAAGATATACTTCAATGGATCCAAGCATGAAATGAGGTAAGTAGTGTAGGATGACAAATAATGTTTCAATTTCTGTGCCACCCAAGTTAGGGCGCAACATGTCCTTTCCAGGTGAGTGTACTTAACCTCATAAGTCGTGAACTTCTTGCTAAGATAGTAGATGGTCTGTTCTTTCCTGCCGGTAACGTCATGCTGCCCCAGTACATAGCCAAATGAATATTCCAGGATAGTCAAGTAAAGAATCAAAGGTCTCATTGGTTCTGGTGGTACCAGCACATGCGGGTTAGACAAGTATCCCTTTATCTCATTGAATGCTTCTTGCACTCATCAATCCACTTGATCACAGCGTCCTTCTTCAGCAATTTGAAAATACGCTCACAAGTTGTCGAGAGCTGAGCAATAAATTTGCTGATATAGTTCAACCTTCCTAACAGACTCATCACTTCAGTCTTGTTCTTCGGAGGGGGAAATTCTTGTATGGCTTTGATCTTTGATAGGTCCAACTCGATGCCTCGCCGGCTGACTATGAATCCCAACAGTTTTCTGGATGGAACACCAAATGCACACTTGGTGGGGTTCAGCTTGAGGTTGTACCTGCGAAGCCTCTGGAAGAATTTCCTCAAATCCCCGACATGGTCGGCCTGATGCTTTGATTTTATGATCACATCATCTACATATACCTCAATCTCCTTGTGTATCATATCATGAAACATAGTAGTCATTGCCCTCATATAAGTTGCCCCAACATTCTTCAAACCAAATGGCATTACCCGGTAGCAATAAGTTCCCCATGGCGTGATGAATGCCGTCTTTTCTGCATCTCTTCATCCATCTGAATCTGATGATACCCGACATAGCAATCCACAAAATATCCAATCTCACGCTTGGCACAATTATCGATCAAAATATGGATATTGGGTAGTGGGAAGTTATCCTTTGGACTTGCTTTGTTGAGATTGCGGTAATCGACGCATACTCTGATCTTGCCGTCCTTCTTCGGTACAGGCACGCCATTAGCCAACCAAACAGGATATCGAGTGATCCGAATAACATTTGCATCAAACTGCTTGGTAACTTCTTTTTTAATCTTCACACTCATATTAGTTTTGAATTTCCTCAACTTTTGCTTGACAGGAGGGAATGCTGGATCAGTGGACAATATGTGGACCACTAAATCAGTGCTTAAACCCGGCATGTCGTCATATGACCACACAAAAACATCTTTGTACTCGATGAGTGTTTTGATTAGCTCCTCCCTGATTTTTGGCTCGAGGTGGACACTTATTTTAGTCTCTCGGACATTGTCTGTGTCCTCTAAATTGACGGCTTCTGTGTCATTCGGGTTGGGTTTAGTTTTTTCTTCGAAGTGAATTAACTCCTTACAAATCTCTTTGAAGGCTTCATCCTCATCATCGTATTCTGATTCGTAATCACAATCTACTTCTTGAGCTAATATTTCGGAATCAGATTGATTTTTAAGACTGTGCTGAGGATTCCTTATGCATGCCATGTCATTAGAACCAGCGTAAAAAGAACTGTATAGAAAAGAAAACAAAACAAAAAGGAAAACCATCAAGAATGATGAAGAAAGGGAAACTGTATTTTATTGAATGATAAAAGATAACAAGGTTTGCACAATCAAACAGACTGAAAAAATGAAATCTGGATTACAACCCTGGAATAATCTGTACAAACTTAAAGGAAAATCAAAGCAAACTATCAAGACTCCTTCCGAGTAGGGAGAGGAGTAGCCTTCCAATTATTAAGCTTTGTTGTTGGCCCAACAAATTGCACTTCCGCGTTGCTAGAACCTTCTCCAATTTCCACCATGTTCACACTGTCGAACAACTTCTCAAATCTTTCAATTAACTCTTTGTCTGGATCAATCACAGAACTGGGAATTGCTGTCACTGGGCGACTCCTCGTACCGGACTTGACAAATGATCTGGAAAGACGTGGGACCGACTTTGGAAGGACCCATGCCCTCTGTTTCAATTTCTTGGCTCTTTTTATGTCTGCGGCTGTGGGCTTGAATCCTAGACCAAATGTTCCCAAGTTTTCAGGAAGAGACACAGACTGTATGATGCCTTGTAGAGCTGATCCCAAACCCTTTCCTGGTATAAAACCATTCTTCAACATTTCATACGCTACCATGACTGATGCGGCGGGTTATCTTCGGATTTGGGATACACTTCCCTTCTGGAACTTTCTCGACTGACATTGCGTCAGAAACTTGGTAGATCCATGGTCCCTTGTCATCTTCCACTTCAATGAATGGCACAATGGTGTTGCTGTGAGCGCATAAATTATCTTCGCCGTGCACAACTATTTCCTGTATGTCCCATTCAAACTTGACCATCTGATGGAGTGTTGATGGTACTACTTTAGTGGCGTGGATCCATGGTCGCCCTAATAGCAAATTGTAGGAAACATCTATATCCAGCACTTGGAATTCCATTGTGAATTCTACTGGACCTATAGTCAGCTCCAACATTATGTCCCTGACTGAGTCTTTGCCTCCGCCATCAAATCCTCGCACACAGATGCTGTTCTTATGGATCCTCTCATCTTCTACTTTCAGCTTGCTTAGAGTGGAGATAGGACAGATGTTCGCACTTGAACCATTGTCAACCAATACCCGGGTAACCACGGAATCCTCGCATTTTACTGTCAGGTAAAGGGCTTTGTTGTGCTCAGTACCCTCTACGGGCAATTCATCATCAGAAAAAGTGACTATGTTTACTTCAAAAATCTTGCTGGCTATCTTTTACAGATGGTTTACCGAGATCTTGTCAGGGTCATGAGCCTTATTCAAGATTTTCATCAGCGACTGACGGTGCTCATCTGAATGGATTAGCAATGAGAGCAATGAGATCTGAGCGGGCATTTTCCTCAACTGTTCTACAACAGAATAGTCATGCACTTTCATTTTTCTCAAAAATTCCTCTGCCTCTTCTTTAGTTACAGCTTTCTTTACCGGCATTGGATTATATTTAGTTCTTCTTAACTCCTCGGGAGTAAAACACCTTCCTGAGCGAGTCAAACCTTGTGCTTCACAAACTTCTTCTTTCATTTCTTTCCCTTTGTAAATCACTGTCACTCGTTCATAATTCCAAGGAACAGCCTTGCTGTTAATCACTGGAAGCTGAGTTACTGGTTTATAATAACAGGCTCTGTGCGAGCACCCTTCACGACCACAACAGATTTACTTGCAACCCCTGGCACTACCACTTTAGCTTTCTCTGGTTTCACTGCAACAATGCTTGACAACCCTCTCTCGGCTACCACAGCGGGCTTATCGACTACCCCTTTCAATTGGACCATTGATTTCCCACTAGTTACCTTTTCCTTTGAGCTGGTTTCATTGGAACAAATCATCATTACCGTCTGCGAGGGCTTCCTGGGATCCCCTCCTTTGTGTGTCAACTCAATCATATGGGTCTCATGGTGAGCTGGCAGTGGATTCTGATTAATACTTGGTGCTTCTGGGGCCTGAACCTCGATCAGATGAGTATTAATAAGCTCTTGCACAGCTGTTTTCAGTTTCCAACACTTCTCTGTATCATGCCCCGGGGCTCCTAAACAGTACTCATAACTCACTGAGTGGTCAAGATTTCTAGGAGGGGGATTTGGCATTTTAGTCTCAATTGGATTCAGCAAGCCCAACTGCCTCAACCTGTGGAAAAGACTGGTATATGATTCCCCCAGTGGAGTGAAAGTCTTTTGCTTTTGTAACCTCTCATTCTTGAAGGCTTGGTTTGGTCGAAAACCCATTCTGGGGGGGATTTATGTAGGCTCTTGGGGGTGGATATGTGTTTTGTGGAGCTAGGTATGGATTTTGTGGAGCCGGCGCATGCCATTGTGCGTGTACCGGGGTTTGGGTATAGGTTTGTGCATGATGGACAGAAAAATGGGGATCTGGCGGTGGGTAGTATTATTGTGGAGGGCTATATGGAGTGTGGGAGTAATTTTGGTGGTAGGGTCGGGGTTGGTTATAGTAGGGTGATGGGCCTTTAGATCCGAACCAGGCTCTGGACTCAACTATCGTGACATCTTCTTTCTTCGTTTTCCCAAGCACACCCCCAGTGCCGTTTTGAATGGCCTAGGTGGTTGCCTTGATTGCTGAATAACTCATGATTTTGTTGGACTTAAGCCCCTCCTCGACCATGCCTCCCATTTTTACAACCTCATTAAAAGACTTGCCAATTGCGGACACCAAATGACCAAAGTAAGTCGGCTCCAAAGCTTGCAAAAAGTAATCAACCATCTCGCTTTCTTTCATTGGGGGATCTACCCTTGCTGCTTGCTCTCTCCACCGGAAGCCTTACTCTCTAAAGCTTTCACTGTGCTTCTTCTCCAGTTTAGTCAAAGAAAGTCGGTCTGGAATGATCTCAAGATTATACTGAAAGTGATAAGCGAATGCTTGTGCCAGATCATCCCATGTGTACCATCTTCCGTGATCTTGACGGGTGTACCAATCCAGTGCTGATCCGCTCAAACTCTGACTGAAGTAAGCCATTAGCAATTCATCCTTTCCTCCGGCTCCCCTCATCTTACTGCAAAAACCTCTCAAATGAGCCACCGGATCACCGTGTCCGTTGTACAAGTCGAATTTGGGCATTTTGAACCCTGCCGGTAGTTGTACATTTGGGAATAAACACAGGTCTTTGTAAGCCACACTTACCTAACCTCCTAGCCCTCTCATATCCCTGAAGGATTGTTCTATGCTTTTCATTTTTCTGAACATCTCTTCATGTTCGGGATTTTTGGGTGGTCTCTCAGCTTCTCTCGGGAGATCAGAGCGTGGATCATAGGGGTAGGTTTCGGGAACTTTGAGGGTGGGCTCCGGGGGATAATACTGGTTGTCCTGAGCTTGGAACATAGGTTCGCTCGAGGATATATTGAGTGCAGCTGGTGGAGATGCCACAAAGACAGGGGTGACTGGCGGAGGGGGGGTATGGAATTGATTTTGGTAGTGGAGCTTGTGGCATATGAGAAGTAGTGCCATGGTAGTGTTGATAAATGGGAAAACCTAGATCGGTGGCAGGATGATCCTGAGACTGAGCTAATGGTGGGGTAAAAGCCGGGTTGGCTAGGTAAGACGGTGGTGATTGCCCTTTGGACCAGGCCTGGTACATTTCGGCCATCTATTGCTTAAGTTTGAGCATCTCCTCCTTTATTTTATTGACATCCAACTCCTCCAACTCAACACTTTGTCAGCATCCGAGATAGACATGATTTCTGGTATTGGTCCTTTCGATCTGGTTTGGTAATGATAATGTGCCAGTATCCTCTAGATAAACTAACTGCTCGAATTCTCTGGAAAACAACAAACTTGGTAGTTCTTAGAGTTTAACATATATGCAATTACACGTTGGGATGCAATGCACCTAGGCAATTAACCATTTTCTATCATGCATTTGCTTCGGTTGCGTGCGTCATTCCGGCCTCTCATAATTGTGCCCCTTCTTTTAAGCTTCTTTTATTCTATCCTTCTTTATTTATTTTTCATTTTCCCCTTTTCCTTTTTAGTGGTGGTCAAATCCTATAGAGATTGCCTACGTATCATGTCCCCGCATGAATCAGACCGTGCGTAGTTCTGTCAGATAAGTGTGAAAGTAAATAAAACATTTTTGGGATTTTCGGCTTTTATAAAAATAGATGCTTCGATCACAAAGACTCAATACTAACAAATTTCAAAAGACTAATAGACTCTGATGCAAAAAACAAAATACAAACTCCGAAATTAAGCTATCATACTTTAAAGAAATATAGACTAACAGAAAGAAAGTATAAACCCAACATGACTTACGGACTCCGACAGAAAAGGAAATACCGACTCAAACGGAAAATCATGAGTATATCAATGCTCCTGGTGCCCACTGGACATCATTCGGTCTCGTCGCGGGCCTACGTGCAAGATCCCTTTGAAGTCGGTCCAAGTTGTTCATTATTTGTTTAACAAAGGTTATCACTGCTGCAAAGAACGTAGTGCGAGTCATATCCTCACAAATATGGCACTTCATAACGATGTAGTCTGCGATGTTTCTAATTCTCTCTCTTATGACACCATTTTCTTGTAACAAATGCCCAATCTGCTGGGCCCTGGCCTCCAAAGTTTGCTTGGCTGCATAATTTTGTTCCGGAAGTTGTTGCAAGTCTATTTCTAACTGTGCCAATGTCATATAACAGTGTTCCCTTTCAACCTTGAAGTCGTTTACCTGCTTGATCATTTTGTTTTCCGTGGCGATGACCCTTTTCTTCAACCCCGCGACCTCATCGTCGTACCTTTCTCTTAACTGCTTAAATAGGCATACCCGTTCATCTGCATTTTTAGCCAATTGTTTCTGAGCCCTGGCCAGTTCACTTTCTGCTTTGTTCAAATAGAAACTATAGTTACTCACTTTGTGCCTTAGGTTAGCTACGAGCTTTTCATCTCTGTTACTTCGGACTGGATTTTCTGCTACTACTTTCAGTTTCTGAATTTGAGCTCGAAGGGCCTCATTTTCTTTGGCTAGCCTTTTCTTTTCCCCCTCATCCGCCGCTGCTTGTAAGGCATTCTCGAATTGAAGGTCTTTGACTTACTTTTCCAGCTTTCCTATTGTGGCCCTGTACTCGTTTTCTTTGTCCAACCAAGCCCATGGTTCTTGCGATGCCTCGACGAATTCCTGAATGTGTGTTTTTTTGGCCGGTCTTTCTGATTCGGCCCTTGCAGTTTTCTTCTTTCTATACCAGGCAAGGTAGGCGGGTGAGACCTCGCCTTTAGATAGGTTCCGCACTCGGGTGCTTGCCGTCAAATACTGGCACTCGTTCCAAATAGAACGAACTGTTTCTTCATGAAATTGGCCGTCAGAGCTAATCTCAACCGCGTGGATACTGAGATCTTCATCTGGATGCATCACCTGACACCTTCCTAATTGTCTCATTACTCGGTAGGGAGCGTAAGGCTGAATACCTCGAAGACCTATTAGGAGGAAGTAAGGACCTGTGGCTGGTATATGCACAATTTCTTCAACAGGAAGCCAACCTAGTGTCCATTCTATTTGTCCCATAGTGATGGCACGAAGGTGGGCTATCCATTCTCCAAACCCCTCCGGTAACTTGAACCCTGAAACCCTTGTGTTGAATTCTTCAATGCAACTTTTCTCTGCGGATCCATAACTCATATACTGAGGGTGGTGGCACAAGTGCTCAATCATCCACATTTGTAATAGCAAATTGCATCCCTCGAAGAAGTCTTCCCCAACTTTACAAGTTGTGAGAGCTCGGTATATCTCAAACACTATCATAGGGGCGAGAGTGCTCTTGGCATTGGTAACCAGGACCTTGACGACTCCAGCCACCCACAAATCGATATTCCCGTCTTTTCGGGGAAACACCACAAGGCCTAAGAATGCTACCATGAAAGCGAAATGCCTATGCTCGTCCCATTTTGTTCAGTTCCCTTTACTGCAAACCCCGCTTTCCGGATCATTGAACCATCCTACATGCCCGTACTTCTGGTATATAAAACGTAGAGTGGAAAACACCCCTTCCAACTTAGAATATGGGATTCCCTTGCTTATCTTTAGCAAATCCATGAATTTGTGAGAGTTAACAGCCCTTGGAGCGATCAAATACTTATGCCTCAAACCTGCAGTTCTTTTCATATAACCTGCTATCTCTTCCAAGGTTGGGGTGAGTTCAAAATCCGAGAAGTGAAATACGTTATGGGCCGGGTCCCAGAACGTAACCAAAGCCTTTATGATGTCTCCTCTAGGTCTGATCTTTAATAACCCGGTGAGACCCACCAAATGCAGATTGACCTTATCTTGCTCTGGCCTGCCCAGATCTTCCCACCACATACGCAACTCCAAAGAGATTTTGTTCATAACTGTTACCGGCAAATTCTGACTCTTGCTCATTCTGCATGTTTATTGGAGTGTTTAGGCAAAATTTAAGACTTATTTGACTCAAAATAAAATTAACACACATTTTTTCAAAAATAAAATAATAACCCGGTTTCGCAAATACGACCTTTCAGCACTTCGAGAACGAAGATTTTAAGGCTGTGTTGGCTCACTGGTGAAAACCTTGAGAAAAGAAAAATGACCACAGATGGTTGTTCTTGCAAAAACAGCCTTCCAGCGCCCTTTTTAAGGACATTCAGCTATTTCTGACAAGAATGGCATCACCCTAACTATTTTTCAAATAATAGTAAAATTTTGTTCTTTTGACTATTTTTGCGAAAAGGAAGTTGGATCCGATGAGGGTTGCCTACGTATCTCACACCCTGTGAGAATCAAACTGGCATAGTTCGGGCAATTTTGACAACACAAAAACCAACTTTTTTTTTTGAAAACAATAAAATTCTCTTATTTTGTTTTTTTTCCTTCAAAATTTCGGCAGAGTTTTAGTATATATAGGTTTTCAAAACAGGTAATTACCTCCCTTAGCCCTCACACTGCTATTTCTTTTCCAAACTCTTTTCTTTTATTCAAAACCCGGTCAACATGCAAATCCGAAACAAATAAATACACAAGTAGCAAGTAAGATGCATCAAGATGGTCTTTTCATTTTTTATACACCTGTCCTAGACAGACCCAACCCCTGTGTTGAGTCTCCAAAGTTAAAATGCACGTGATGTAGACAAACATTCCTACTAGGGATCCGGTATGAGGTCTTGTTATACTAGGTTAAAAACCTGGGTTTATTTGTTCTAGACCTGGCTTACTCGAGTGGACAACTTGAGCTGGCGAGGGGGGCTGCGTACCGGTAACCAAAAGATCATCCGGCTTTGCAACTTGTCCGAACCTCATTCTATTTGGAATAGGACTCTAATAGAAAGAAGTCACGACCAGCGTGCACTCCTCGGGAGAGAGATGAGAGGGGTTTCGTAGCAATTTATATACAGTTCAGATAATATCAAAGCGGTAAAAAGCAACATTTAGCACATTAGGCCCAAACATGTAAATAAGACCAGATAATAAATAAAGCCAAATATAATAATTATCCTAAGCTCGAATTCTTGAACCCTGAACTAGAGATTCTGGGTTCGGTCCCCAGCAGAGTCGCCAAAGCTGTCACACCTCCTTTTTTACCTACACCCCCGGAGAGGGTGTGTAAAGGGAGTTTTTCCAATTAAAGGACAATCGAAACGGGATTTATTTATTTAAAAATTCAGAGTCGCCACTTGGGAATATTTTATGGTGTCCCAAGTCACCGGTTCAAATCCCGAATCGAGAAAAAGATTGACTCTGTTTTACAGTCTGCGAATACAGAAATTCGGGTAAGGAATTCTGTTAACCCGGGAGAAGGTGTTAGGCGTTCTCGAGTTCCGTGGTTCTAGCATGGTCGCTCAACTGTTATTAATGGCCTAGTTATCTGATTTTGGCGCATGTTTTAACTTATGGTGCAATTTTGACTCTATAACCGCTTTTATTTAATTTGATGAAATGTTCAATGTTATATAAAACCCGTTTTGAACCGCGTCACATAAATGCACCCGCGGTCCGCAACACATTTTATATAACGTTGTTGAGATTTGGATTTGGGTCACATAAATGCGCACCCGAGTTTAGGAAAGTAAATTATTAGAATAACGCGCCTACAACAACTACGCGTTTGTAATTTTGCGAGGGCCATGGAAATGCAACTAGGTGGCACGCCTCGGATCCTAAGGATCAAAGATAAATTAATTTGATAATTGCTTCGGTTAATTGTACAGGGACAATTATATGAGATTCTCAGTATAATTTGAGCCTATTTCTATGCGTAATGTTAAATAGAATCTTAAGGGTCTATCCAGTAGATGTAAGTCTTAAAGTCTATTTTTAATTAGCATATTTTCCGCATCACAAATGAATCAATGCGTAGCTCGTATTTTAAGGTAACTTGGATCATTTTCCTTTATTCTAAGCACGAGTCACATTGATTACTACTTAAAAAAAAAGAATTCGATACCTCATTACGTGAATATGGCACTATTGAATTACAAGATAACATGCTATAATAACCATATGCATTGCTTAGCAAGATCTAACTGCGTATGCAACCAAATAAGCTATACACCCAACTTTCCCAGAAGACTTTCAATTACACAACTTTTAACCTCAAAATACTTGCTAGACGACTGATCCCTCATCAGATAAAACCAAATACAACTTTCTACATGATTTTTGACATTATTCAGCACGGTATAACGCACCAGGCAAACTCATTAAACTGAAGTAACACTAAGCTACTGAATAGAGCAATATTTGGCAAGATTACCAGAAGAAAACCAAATTGAATCAAATGGAATAAACCAAGGATCTATATTGAGATTCATTTAGACATAAACTTAAAGCCGAACAGTTCTAACTAATTAAATCAAACCAAAACTCTTGTCTATTACTGATGCCACCAAGCCTAAACCACTCTAGGATCATTCATATCCAAACAAAACCTAATCTCGGCATTTGGAATGGCTGGCAACAACTTCAATTAAGAGTCCAAGCAAAGGGGTACAAGTTATATCCAAACTTGATTAAGCTTAATGTTAAACGAACCTCCATAAGAGTTCAGAATGAAGAGATTCAGTTATACAATACCAAACTTTGACTATGAAATATTAAACAGGACAATTGAAATATTAAACAGGACAGTTATACCTAACCAGATTCAATTCTCAATGGGTGCTATCACCAAGAGGAAAATGTGCACCAACCACTCATAGTTTCGTAAAAAGTAAAGCTACACTATAATAGAGAAAACAAACTGATATTATGCTCTAAACTTCCAGTTTTCCATATCATATATGAAGCATACTTTACATTAGGAGGGATTGAGTAATGTACCTGAGAAATAAGAGGAAAACAAGAGGTGAATAAGGGTCAGTGTATACGACACAACAGATCAGCAATGTAACAGTATTGGCAACAGCTCGAAACCAGATTTTAGAAAAATAGTGGAGTTTGAGCTATCTTAAATAAGATGCAGGATCTTTGGAGCCTTCAGAAACTCTAAGTAACCAAGAACACAAAAACCCAGCATAATTTGAGTAGCTTTCAACAAGGAAATGCAGGAGATTTGAGGTTGTTTCCGAGTTTTCTTTTCAGTTTCCTTTCAGCTATTTCTATCAGTGTCTCCAGTGAACTCTCTCTATTTTTTTAAGTTCTCCTTTCCAAATTTCCTGCCTCCCTTCAACTCCTCTGTCCTCTCTTTTATATCAGTGAGTATCCCCTCTTAAGGTGTAATCAGTCCTTTTTTAATTCTTTTTCCTTCCTTTCCAGACTGTATATCCTTTTACACTTGTATCTTTAGCCTTTTAATTACACCCCATGTTCTCTGATTTCCAGCTCCTAAAAGGGCATTAAGCTAGCCATTGTCAGTCTCCTTTTCATTTTTAATTCACTCCACTAACCTAGTGCATTTAATTAATTAAGTAGTGCATTTTCTAGACCCTACCACTATTGAGAAGCCTCATAAGTAGGTGAATACCCCCTTTTTTATCAAACAATTCTCAAGCTATACTCTGAAATCCTAATTATTTGATCAGAACTACTGAAAGTTCTGATTATTTGTAAACTTGCACAAACAATTCCATAAAACAAAATCATCAAGAAGCCCAACCAAACAACATCAATTTCTGAATACATAAAGGTTTAACATTGAAACGAAATCAGAAAATATCCCATACATGAATGATTTAGAATTGAAACAAGCAAGAAATACCCAACAAATGAATTCATTTGTGATTCGACCTTTAAAATAATTAACACCAAATTACCTAGACTTGTTACTAAACAAATTCACACAAATTTTAAAAAAAAATCTAATTAAACTGACTGAGTTAGTGGACCAACAACCAGAGAAGTAAAACAAATACTAACAAAAAACAATAAACAAGAAAAACTTACCGGCTCAATTGGACAACTTGGTTCCCGAAATTTCCTTTTCAATTTCACCGCCAAATGATATTAGTCACTTGTTCTTTTAAAAACAAGTGATTAACACCATTTCGTGATGAAACCGGCTCTAAAATTATCATCGATTCTTGAGTTTAGGTTTTGACTTTAGAACTCGGACCCTTGGATTTAAGTTTCGAGCAGATTGAACCCCATTTGAAAGAAACTGGTTATGGATTAAGAAAGAGGGAGGTGTGGTGGTCAAGGGGTGTTAGTTTGGGGTCGATTGAAGGTGGTCCCGCCATCGGAAAAAGTTAGGGCGACGCTAGGGTTCATCTACTCGAATCGATATTCGACGGGTTCCTGGGATGTTCGAAGGATTTGGAGCAGGGATTTGGGAAGAGGAGATCGAGGGGGTTCTGGGTTGTATTTTTGGGAGGGATTGGACCACCGGAACCGCCATGAGGCGATTTCCGGTGGGCGGAGGGCGGTGGTGAGATAAGGTCATCTCTGAAGCGATGAGAGAGACAATTGGGGGGGGGGGTTTCTGATTTTGGTGGTAGGGGTCATTTGGGGTTTTTTGTATTATTAAAATGGGGTGATTAATGTGAACCGTTGGATGATAGAAATCCAACAGTTGTGATCAAATGGGCACGGAACGGGATCGTTTTGGTTCTAGGGTTGGATCAGTTCAGGGATTGGGTCGGGTTCGGGTTGTGGGTGAGATTCTGGACCGTTTGATCTCATTAACTCAAAGGTCCAGATTGAGATGCTCGAAACGGCGTCGTTTGGTTGAGGCTGGAGACGGACCGGGTTGGGGTTTGTATTAGGCTAGTTTTTTGGCTGGATTTTTGGGCTTGGGGATTGAATTGATTTTGGCCCAATTCCGATTTTCTTTTCTTTTACTTAACTCTTTCCCTTTTCTTTTTCAAAAATTAAAACTAAAATCCTAAATTAAATTATAAGACCAAATCATCCTATCAAAAATACTAATTAACTCTAAATAATAATTATCATAAATAATTAAATACTAAATTAAAAGAAAATCACACAATTTGACTAAAAACATGCAAATATGTTATACTCCCCCCGTTTCAATTTATGCGAACCCATTTGACTGGGCATTTTTTTTTGTAAAATACCTAATTATTAATTAATTCTAAGAATGTAAAAATCAAATCCTAAATACAGATGCTATATTTTTGTATTTTTTAATGCATTAATAAAATTAAACATGTATACAAACATATGCAAACAATCAGGAAAATCGCACAGTAATTCCTAAAATAACACATAATTTAAGAAAATACCTAATTTTGGGAATTCTTTTGGAGTAATTCGTGTGAGGCAAAAATCACGTGCTGAACCTTCTCATCTCCATTGTCTGACTCAATTTGAAACCCTAGGCTTTGGGGGTTTCTTTGGCAAGTGGTATTAGGGACCCTAGGCTTTCAAACTCACTATGAGTCTGTAACTGAACTCGAATCCCTTTTGCTTATGGCTCTGAGACTTTCAATGTTAGACTCTTTTTCTAAGAAACCTGATGATTCCTTTTGCTTGATCTGTGTGCTTTATATATGAGAAATTCCACTTTCAAAAGTTTTCACCAATTAAGTGATTGATTCTGAAATCCCTTTAATAAGGCTAATGAATTGTCACTGATTTTTCTTCGATTGAACCTCTTTTACCTTTCTTGACTTGGTTCATTCGAATTGAACTTGTAATTTTGGTTTCATGGCTGTTTGATTGATTCCCTTGCCATATTTGGCACAAACCGTATGCCATTGATTCCTTTCCTTAAATAACTTATATGTACTTACCCCTTTTGTGCTACTTTGAAAAGGTTTTAATTAAAACTTCTTTCCTTAACTAATTTTTACCCATTGAAATCAGAATCCCTTAACCAAAGGGAGGTTGATTTCAATGATATTTCCTTGCCTTTCTTACTTGCTTTCTGCACTATAAAAGGGACTGCCCTTCTGCACTTTTAAGACACCTTACACCTTCAGTTCACACGACCTACACACTACCAGTCCTTAACTCCAATTCAATACTTGCACACTTGCAATATTGCTTTGAATTCAATACTCTTTCAACACTCTGCTTTTGCTTGAGATTTTTTGGGATTGCTCGGCTTGCAACTTGGCCTTTTCTAAGGCTACTGTTTTTACTTGTTTTCCCTTGAAACTGGTATGTTCTGATTTAACATTTCTGCCTCATCCCTATGTGCTTATTTACAGTCTTCTACAATCCTATTTACTTTATTACTCATGTTCAATGATTTATGCTAAGTATGTTCTTTCCCTGCACCTGTTTCTATTGTGAATCCCTACCCCCTATTCCCTTCTATGTTTTTGAGTTAAGGCTCATAGCCTGGCAGTATTCAAATTGCTGCTCAGGTCATAACCTGATCCACAATGGATCCTAACTCTTAAGATTTGGCTAACAGGCTGGTCGGGGGTGTGCCAGCATTCCTAATTGCTGAGCATGACCACCAGCCTGCCATGGCTTTCCCCTAATTCCCCTATGCACTTACACTTATTCTTAGACTCTTAAGTTCTGCCCCCTCTTATGAGCCTTGCTTTGGGACCTTGAGTTCCCTCTGAACTTGGACATCTGAGGGTTGGCCCTTCCACACTGCACTATCATCTCAATTCTGCAATGTGTTTGGGGTGTAAGCACTGCCCGGGGCCCTTTGAGACTCTTGGGAACTTTGACACATCCCAAACATGAGAAAGGTTTGGAAATCTGATCCTGGAAGTTGGTTTATCTCATATTGTTGGACTTTGAGTCTGAATTAGGCTGTTTGGTTGTAGCTGGAATTTCTGATGTAATTTTACTTTTTTTCTGATTCATTCGGGTCTGTAATAATTTGTAATAACTATTGGGGTTGGCTAGTGAAAGGGGATGGGGATGAATGTATGCAAAGGGTAGAAAACTTGCCTATAGGATTTTTATTTTATTTTTGCATTCTTATCATAGAACTCATGCCTATAAGATTTTCTGATTTCTGCATTCTCATCTTAGAACCATGCCTATAAATTTTTTCTGCAGTTCTGCATTCTCATCTTAGAAACCATGTCTATAAGTTTTTTTTTACACGTAGAAATCTTGCCTATAAGTTGTTTAAATACTGCATTAGAAACAATGCCTATAAGTTTCTGCATATAGAAATCATGACTATAGTTTTGTTTCTGCATTTCTGCATATTCATCTGTCGTTAGGCAAACAATCATAGGTTTAATAATAATCAACTTCATTCTAGATACCATGCCTATAAGGCTCCTGCACTCACATAATCGTTTTAAAATCAATAACGCTTAGAAATCATGCCTATAGGAGCAGCCGTCTGAATCTGATTCGTCTATTCTATCTACAAGTCTAAAATCAGTAGTAATGTTTGTTTAATATTTGCAGAATTTAATTGGTTCTAAAATCAGTAACCTTCTTGAAAATTGGTATACTTCTGCCTAGGTAAGTAGTAGGTATTGTTTAACTGTGTCAGTTTTAATAAATTGCAACCAGACAAGGACTAATTTGGACTCCTTATCTGAGAAATATGTGATGAAGCAGCATGTCCTAACGCTTTAATTTAATTCAGACTATAACCAGTATTTGAAGTCATGCTAAATAATTTGCTCCTTTAAGTGAGGAGGCCTGTTTGAGCCCTTAAACTGCTATTTGTTTCCCCCTACTTGCTTATGTGTTTTGTTTGTTGCATTAGAATTTTGTCCTTTTAAAACTCTGAAAAGCCCCAACCTCCCTCCCTTTAGGACTAGTAGTCCCAAATGCCTCCGGGACTGATAGGATCAGGATGTGTAATAGCATGCAATAAGTAACGAAACTATTCTGCGTTTAATACCTTAACGGGGTGGGAAAGGGTAGATATGGACATGATGACCGGTGCGCTAATACCACATGCGACCCCTCTTCTAAGGAGTGATTGTCGGGTATTGCATTGATGTGATCCATATTGTTTGTAAACCTAGGACCCCTTCCCCTTTACTTGTTATCCCTTTTTTAACTGTCATGAATATTTGCTTAAGATTTCTGTTTTCTTTATCTTTCTTCAAACTTTCAATTTACTTGCAACATTATGTGTAAATCCCCTCCTATTTGAGACCTTTATTTGCTTACTTGTTAGTCAAAGTCACAATTGTAACATGGCCGGGAACCACACTAGTAGATCTTGGGGGGTGCCTAACACCTTCCTCTCGAGATAATTTCTAGCCCTTACCCGAACTCTGATTTCCAACTCGAACTCTTCTTTAGTGTCCTAATGCACTTTAATCATTAGGTTGCGACTCTTCAACCCAAAAAAACCAATTCCCAAGAGGGAACGAGTTGTCCTCCCAAATGTCATGAACCCGATTTCGCCTTTAGAAAAAGGGGGCGCGACAACATGGCGACTCTGTTGGGGACTTCTTTAGGCTTTTACCATCTCATGTTACTTGTGACTTCACTGCTTCTTTATTACCTTTATTTAATGTCTTTACCTCTTTTCTGCTATGAAACTGGCTAGGCTCTTTGTTTCTTTTCTTTAATGCTTTCTTTTACCGCTTTCCTTCAATGCCGTTGTAATTATGAGAAATTATTGTAATCATTACTTTCTGAACGTGCAAATACGTGACAACTTGTTTCATTCTTGTAATTGCATATTCAACATCATATTCCACTCGCACCAAACAAAATACCATAACAACACTTATAATGAGTGGTTGCGCCCTTCCAATATTATCACCCCCTAAATTTGGCAAAGGTGTATTTGCGGTAAAACCAGTCGATCAGCGGTGCAGTCGACGGTTCTGTGGCTTTCCCTCTTGAGTTGTCCGCTCAAGGGTACCGGTCTAATACCCCATAGAAACCTTATTTTGTTCAATTGTGCATGCATCACTGTCAAACCTAGCCGAGTCAGTTATGCTGTCCGCATAATGACTCTTTAAGATAGCCTTGTCCAAAGTCCATTGGGTTTCCTTGAAACCCAAACGGGCGCTACCATGTCTGTGCATTTTATTTGGAGAACTAAATGCTGCTCATGCTAATTGTTGATATTTAATAGCCGAATCTGTCAGAAGTATGGCCTCACCCTTTTGTTTTGCAGAAATGAATGACAAAGTTCCAGACTTTGGTATGGTCAACATACCCTCACTCTTGCTGACCTAGTGGAGGAACCTCCCATGGAAAGAGAGAGTCACCAGGGCTAGTGAGAAGCTGAAATATCTAGAATACAGTCTGCTGGAGTTGGAAGGGAAAGTGAGGAAAAGAGTCACCGACTGTCAAAACACTGAGAAAGGCAAAGGAAAACGCCTGGCAAAGGCATTTTTACTAGAAAATCTGCACGAGCTGGAGGATCTGATCAACAAAAACATTCAACCTAAAGAAGGTCCTTCTAGGACCAAGTAGCTAGGAGTCTTTTCTTTTGCTTTAAGAATGTAATAAGGCCAATGACCATTAGTGACATTTTATTTTCTGCTATTTTAGTGTCGTTTTGGGATTCATCTTATTTTTATAAATAAAATGAGGCATTTAGCATTATAAGTTCTCCAAATCAACTTGTCGCTAGGCCTACCTCAGGCATAACGAGGCTCCCAAATTAGGACACGAATTATATTCGCAACCCGAATTTAGCATTTAAATATCGCATTTAAATATCACAACTTCTTTTTCTCACAGCCCGCACTAACTTGCTACCTTTGTTTTTATTGTTTGTTTTATTCCCCCCCAAAGGTTAGTTCGTGCACTCTGGCATAGTCATCATACTCCATAAGATCTAAGGGTCCTCCGCCTCCTTCTCCTCCGAGTCCTATCAGAAACAAGAACAAGGGAAAAATGGAAGATTTGAGCAACATCAGAAAGGAGAACTCAATTGAAAGGGTAGAGGTTCCTCAGGGTATTCAGGTTTTCAAGGAAAGTGCCTCCCAGCTCGAGCAAAAGTTGTTGAAATTTCAGGAAGAACTGGACCAAGTTCGGAACTTGGCAAGCTTGTCATTTTCCCTCACCACTCCAGATGTCAACTTTCCCAACACTTAAAACCCCACACCTCCACAAAACATCCCGAAACCATAAAACGAACACGCTCCCCATCACCACTGCAACACATGCCACACTTCAAACAACATCCCACTGCTCATCCCTGAACCACTAAACTCCACAAATGATCTTCTCCACAACACCCCCATCTATGTGGAAACCATGTCGTACTATACTCAACCTATTTCAAGCATACCTGAGTCTGATAACAAAGACTCTATTATCAAGAAGTTGGTTGCGAAACTCAAGAAGCTGGCTAGCAGAGTTCAGGGTGTTGAAGGAAATAAGGGGATCGAGGGATTGAATTACGAAGACCTTTGCATTCAGCCAGATGTTGAACTGCCTGAGAGGTACAAACCTCCCAAGTTCGAGATGTTTGATGGCACAGGGGATCCCAGAGTCCATTTGAGGACCTACTACGACAAGCTGGTCGGAGTAGGGAAGGATGAAAAGATTCACATGAAGCTCTTTATGAGAAGCCTGAAAGGGGATGCTCTATCTTGGTACATTAGCCAAGACCTGAAGAAGTGGTCGAATTGGGTAAGTATGGCGTCCGATTTCAAGGACAGATTCAGATTCAACACGAAGAATGCGCCAGATGTGTTCTACATCTAGAACTTGAAGAAGAAACCTACGGAGACGTTCCGCGAGTATGCTACTCGTTGGAGATCAGAAGTTACTAAGGTCAGGCCGGCTTTAAAAGAAGAACAAATGAATAGGTTTTTCGTCCGGGATCAAGACCCACAATATTATGAGAGGTTGATGTTGATTGAAGGTCAGAAATTTTCCGACATTATTAAGCTAGGGGAAAGGATCGAGAAGGTATTAAAAGTGGTATGGTCACAAACTTTGAAGCATTATAGGCCACCAACAAGGCTCTACAGTCTGGTGACACGTCTAAGAAAAGGGATGTGAGTGTCGTGATAATTGTAAAGAGAACAAAGTCCCTAATCAAATACCAAGCCTACCCATTACCTCGACTCACATATCAGCCTACCCCAAATTACCAAGCACCCTTACCCTCTTACCAATCATCTCCACCTCCTACATATCAACCCACTTCGCCCAAATACTCTCAACCCGCACCTATCTACCAAGCCTACAACGCCCAATAATCCCACTATCAATCACCTCCCCCTCACCAAAATTTCCTTAGACCCCGACCAAACTTTGATCGCAGACCCCTAAATAGTATACCACCATTGCTGAACCTATCGACCAACTGTATGAAAGGCTCAAAGCTGCTGGTTACGTCACCCCTATCCCTGCCATAAACCCCGAAAACCCCTCCCAATGGGTCAACCCAAACAAACCTATGCATACCATTCCGGCATGAAGGGGCATACCATTGATGAGTGCCGCTCTCTGAAGGATAAGATCCAAGCTTTAATTGAAAACAAGATCATTGTGGCAAAGGATCCTACTCCGAATGTCCGTAACAACCCTCTACCAGACCACAAGGGTGGAGATGTTCACATGATTGAGATAGAAGACGATTGGGACCCCAAAGGGTCGATTGGATTGATCGTTGACGAGCCAAAGAAACCAGTCACCCTTAACCCGATTGTGGTCCAGATGCAACTTTCTGGAGACGCCGAAGCGAACATGTCCATACCACATGAGTTCGAAGCACCTTCTTCTGCAAAGACGTCAGGGCCTATTGAGGTGGAGTGGGGGTCCCCAAAGGCACCTGTACCATTTGAGGTTGTTGTATTACCTCCCAAAGTAAGGGTGCCCATTCCGGTGGCCATGACAGTCGTAACACCGTTTCACCTAAAGCCAGACCGTGGGATTACACCGCCGAGGCGAGAAGGAAAGGGAAAACCAAATCTGGAGAAGCAATTGCAGCACATGGTATGACAAGAACTGGCCCGGGTTTATAATCCAGAATATCTAGCTGAGTCTAGTAAGCAGGCCTCTAGACGACCAACCATCACTAAAACTGGGCCTGACGATCTCTGGAGAAAGATACAAGCCAAAGAGTATTCGATCATTGATCAGTTGAACAAAATGCCAGCCCAGATCTCTATCTTGGCTCTGCTACAAAGCTTTGACGCACATAAGAATGCCTTATTGGAGGTGCTGAGCGTGGCATATGTGCCCAGCAACATAACTGGAGGAGAAATGGCAAACATGGTAGGGCAAGTATTGGAGAGTCACAAAATCACTTTCCATGAAGATGAGCTGCCACCTAAAGGGCTAAGCCACAACAAGGCATTGCACATTACTGTGTAGTGTGAAGATTATTTCATCACCAGAATCCTAATTGACGGAGGGTCCAGCCTTAATATTTGTCCATTGGTGACTCTCAGAACATTGGGAAAGAGCCTGCATGAGATCAAGGATGGAGCCATAAATGTCTAAGCTTTCGATGGATCCCAAAGGTCCACTATTGGGGAAATCAGTTTGTGTTTGCAAATGGGACCGACTTGGTTCGACACTGATTTTCAAGTGATAGACGTCCCAACATCCTACAACTTGCTATTGGGATGGCCCTGGATCCATACCGCTGGGGATGTAGCATCAACCCTACATCAAGCAGTGAAATTCGAGTGGAATCACCAAGAGGTAATTTTTTACGGTGACGGTAGCAATCCCATATACAGTCGCCAGACCATCCCAAGAATCAGAGGAAGAAGGAAGATAGGTAGAGAAGCCTACCATCACATTGAGCAAGTCAACGCCATGGACAAGGATAAATGGTGGGATAACAAAATTGAAAGTATACTGAATTGGTGTGGATACGAACCTGGCAAGGGACTTGGCAAGAATCTCCAAAGAATCGCTAAGCCTATCAAGTTGAAGAAACATGGTACCACTTTTGGTTTGGGATATGAATACACTTGGGAGGAGTTCAAACACTGGTCACCACCATGGTGGAGTCCCTACTACCCGCTAGAGCATTCGATACCTCGCTTAGAGCAGACCTTCCAGACAACCGATGTCATATATGGGTCGGAAGAAGAGGAAGCACTGGCGGTGATGAGGAATTTGTTTTTGAAAGATGACAATATGGACTGTTGTGTCATTTTCGAGGAGGAGGGGGAGGAAGGCCCTTCTATGCAAGCTGTGAGCTAAGGAGCACGCCTCAACAATTGGTCCATCAGAACCACCAGGGCCCGGAAAGCTTCGGGGTAGCAAGGCTGAACAAAACACCATGCATTATCTTTATATTTCGCTAGTTGACTTTCTTTCCACATTTTTAATATTGATATAAGAGCTCCATTGTTCAAAACAATTATGAAATTTATCAAAGCATTTCAGTTTCTTATAAATATTGCTCTTATTACCTTTTATCATTTACTTCATTTACACAACATTACTATTACTTATCTTGATGAACCGACGATTGTGACATGCAACGAGACAACGCAACAAACATATATAGACTCAAAAGAAGATGATATACCAGAATAGGTTGTTAAAGAGGTTGAAGATTTTGAGAACTGACCTAAGTCTAACCTTGACGAAACTGAGGTTGTCAACCTGGGAGATGCAGAAAATGTCAAAGAAACGCGCATCAATGTTCATCTATCACCATCAGAAAAGAAAGAGTACACGAAATTTCTAAGGGAATATGAGGACATATTCGCCTGGTCTTATGATGGCATGAGTGGTCTCAGTACATCTATTGTAGCTCACAAACTGCCAACCGATCCGACATGTCCACCAGTAAAACAGAAGCTTAGGAAGTTAAAACCCGATATGAGTTTGAAAATCAAGGAAGAAGTCACCAAGCAAGTCAAAGCCAAGGTTCTCAGGGTAGTAGAGTATCCAACATGGCTAGCCAATATTGTGCCATTGCCGAAGAAGGATGGGAAGGTTAGAGTCTGTGTCGACTACCGGAATCTCAACCGGACTAGTCCGAAAGACGACTTTCCCTTGCCGAACATACATATTCTAATTGATAACTGCGCCAAGCATGAACTGCAGTCGTTCGTTGATTGTTTTGCTGGGTATCATCAGATATGGATAGATGAGGAAGATGCAGAGAAAACGACTTTCATTATGCCGTGGGGGATGTATTATTACAAGATGATGCCGATTGGGTTAAAGAATTCTGGGGCCACCTACATGAAGGCCATGACTACTATTTTCCATGACATGATACATAAAGAGATCGAGGTGTATGTAGACGACGTCATCATCAAATCCAAGAGATCCACTGACCACATGGAATATTTGAGGAAGTTCTTCAATAGACTAAGAAGGTACAACTTGAAGCTGAATCCCGCCAAGTGTGCATTCGAGGTTCTGGCCGGAAAACTACTTGGGTTCATTGTGAGTCGCCGAGGAATAGAACTGGATCCATCAAAGGTCAAAGCCATCTAAGAATTGCCACCACCGAAGATCAAGAAAGAGGTTATGAGTTCCTTGGGAAGACTCAACTACATCAGCCGGTTCATAGCTCAATCCACTGTCATTTGTAAGCCAATCTTTAAGATGTTGAAGAAGGACACCGCTACCAAATGGACTGAAAATTGTCAGAAAGCCTTTGACAGAATCAAGGAATACCTGTCAACGCTGCCAGTTTGGTCCCGCCCGAGCCAGGTAGACCTCTATTATTCTACCTTGCAGTATTGGATGGAGCTTTCGGTTGTTTTCTGGGGCAGCATGATGAAACGGGAAGAAAGGAGCAAGCCATCTATTATCTCAGCAAGAAGTTCACCCCATACGAGGCCCGGTATTCTCTATTGGAACGCACCTGTTGTGCTATGACTTGGGTAGCTCAGAAGTTAAGGAACTATTTCTGTGCCTATACTACTTATCTCACATCAAGAATGGATCCTTTGAAGTACATCTTTCAGAAGCCCATGCCCACTGGCAAGCTAGCCAAGTGGCAAATCCTACTGAGTGAATTCGACATTGTTTACATGACTCAGAAGGCAATCAAAGGACAAGCACTGGCAGATCATCTTGCTGAAAATCCCGTGGATGGAGAATACGAGCCTCTAAAGATGTATTTTCCTGATGAAGAGGTATCTTTCATCGGGGAAGATATTGCAGAATCCTATGATGGTTGGAGAATGTTTTTCGACGGAGCAACAAATTTCAAAGGAGTTGGCATAGGAGTAGTCCTAGTATCAGAAACCAGTTAGCATTATCGGGTATCTGCCAAGCTTAGGTTCCCGTGCACCAACAACATGGCCGAGTTCGAAGCCTGCATCTTAGGGCTCAAGCTGGCCATTGACATGAACATTCAGGAATTGCTAGTGATCGGAGATTCAGACCTGCTTATACATCTGGTCCGAGAAGAATGGGCAACCAAGAACTCCAAGATACTCCCTTATCTACATTATGTACATGAGTTGAGGAAGAGGTTCACAAAGATAGAGTTCCAACATCTTCCCAGAGTTTAGAATGGGTTTCCCGATGCATTGGCTACCCTATCATCCATGATACAACACCCAGACAAGAACTTCATTGATCCTATTTCGGTAAAGATCTATGATTAGCCAGCTTACTGTGCTCATATAGAAGAAGAAGCAGATGGAAAACCTTGGTTTCATGATATCAAGGAATATTTGACGAAGGGAGAATATCTAGAACTCGCAAATCCTACTCAGAAGCGCACACTTCAGAGATTATCTAACAACTTCTTTCATAGCGGGGTAATCCTGTATAGGAGGACTCCTAATTTGGGATTACTAAGGTGTGTCGATGCAAAAGGAAGCATCCGGATTATTGGAGGAAATTCATGCGGGGACCTGTGAACCACATATGAACGGCTTTGTCTTAGCCAAGAAAATACTTCGAGCTGGTTATTTGTGGATGACTATGGAAACGGACTGCATCCAGTATGTCCGAAAATGCCATCGCTGTCAGATACATGCAGACGTGATAAAGGTGCCTCCAAACGAGCTTGATGCAACAAGATCACCATGGTCGTTCGTCGCTTGGGGAATGGATGTTATCGGACCTGTCGAGCCTGCCACATCAAACGAGCACAAGTTCATTCTAGTGAAGCAAAAGACAAGTTCACCCCAAATTGGCAGGGCCGTTCATTGTAACGAGAGTGTTGTCCAATGGTGCTTTGTATTTAACAGATATAGAAGGCAAATGTGTAGAAATGGCTATCAATTCTGATACGGTCAAAAGATATTATGTATGATTGGTTAAATTGTATTTGTTTGTACTTGGCATGTCTTGAAGATTGGAATGACGAAGGCATTTTGTTCTGCTATCTAAACACTTTATCCTTTGTTACCCCTTTGAGCCTTATTTATTTCCTTTCATACCCCTCTTTTGGAATCAGTAGCAAAGTTCAAAAACGCGAGCGCAAAAGATAAGCAACGCAAAAGAGAGGAAAAGAGAAAGAAAAAAAAAACAACAACAAAAAGAGAAAAAAGAAGGAAAAAGAGAAAGAAAAAGAAAAGAAAAGAGAAAATCACAACAAAATAAAGCAATTCTTATGTCATGAACTACATTCGACCTGATTCCTTTTAAGGATACGTAGGCAACCTCACGGTTCGGTCCTATCAAAGTAAAAATTCAAAAGTCCCCCAAGCAAAGAAACTGGGGCAGAAGTTGTGGTTGTTGTAAGAAATCTAATTCCGAAAGTTGTAATCTTGAAACCATTTGAATTGTTTTTAGCATTTTGATACCTTTCTTTCTAACCCCATCCAAACCCACATATAGTCCAAAGAAAGCCCTATTGATCAGTCTTCGAGAGATGCCAAGTCGAGCAAGTGGAGGCGATTCATATCAGGGGCAACACTCCGGTCCAAACAAAGAAAATGAAAATGAGAGAGTCTTATTGGTGAAAACCTTCACGGTCATCATAAGGCAACGAAAGCACAGCGTGACCAATAGCTCTCTACTAACTTCCAAAATTGCACAAAAGTACAGCGTGGCCAAAACATTGTTAGAGATAGTATGATGTGAAGTGGGATATAAAGGGTCAGTAAAAGTTCCATCGGTAAAATGGTTTAGTAATTTCGTGGGAGATGCAGAGGTGCAGATAGATGGATCAGAGATATAACACAACAGCTGGGTATAGAACACTCGGGTTATCCAAGGTCATGTGGGTAAAAGTCAGTCAGAAAGTCAAGCGGTTCTTGGCCAGCTTGGGAAGCCAGTTAAAGCAGAGCATGGCAGCGGAGAGGCCACCTTCAGCAAGAATGCCACAAACTAACCACCACATTTTAAACTGACAAGATTTTTCTTTAACTAAAACAGGGGAAGGAAATTTTGTTTGTTTTGGAAAAACCCTCCATAAGCGAAAACAAGCACCAGACAGGTTTGATTATAAATTCTCAGGACTCTCCTGGAAAATAGGACCTAGTTTAAAATTCAAAACAATCATGAGTAGCAAAATCTAGCATAAATGTACCCCAAAGGAATATAAATTGGCTTCAAAGTTTTCATGCTTGAGATAGGATTCAATTAAGAGCTTTCAGGACCCTCCTGAATAATGGGACTTAGCTTTAAGATTTCCATTAGATAACAAGATTTAGCATAGGTTCTGCTATAGGGTAGTATAATTCAGCCGTAAAAGTTGTCACTCTTAAGATAAGACTTGATTTTTGATTTTCAGGACCCTCCTGGATAATGAGATGTAGTTTTAAGACCCTCTTAGATAACAAGGTTTAGTAGGAGTCATACCTTTAGAAGATATAATTTAGATGTAAAGTTGTCATTTAACTAGGAGTTTTCAGGACCCTCCTGGATAATGAGATTTAGTTGTCAAATTCATAGAGATATTTGGTGACATGATTCAATTAACACTCATAGATGCACCCATCACGAAACTGGGGCATGAAAATTTCTTTTGTTTTGTTTGTTTTGTTGTAATCAGGTTCAAAGGCAGCAGTTTCAGGGAATACAATTAAAGTTTTGGCAATCAGGCACCCACATGGAGAGCAAGGGAATACAGTTGAAGTTTTTGAATTCAGGGACCCACATGGAGAGCAAGGGAGTACACTTCAAGTTTCGGTAGTCAGGTGCCCACCTGGAGAGCTAGGGAATACAGTTCAAGTTTTGGCAATCATGCACCCACCTGGAAAGCAAGGGAATATAGTTGAAGTTTTGGAAATCAGGCGCCCACCTAGAGAGCAAGGGAATATAGATCAAGTTTTGACATTCAGGCGCCCACCTGGAGAGCAAGGGAGTACAGTTCAAGTTTGGGCAATCAGGCGTCCACATGGAGAGCAAGGGAATACAGTTCAAGTTTTGGCAATCAGGCGCCCACCTGGAGAGCAAGGGAATACAGTTCAAGTTTCGGCAGTGAGGCGCCCACTTGGAGAGCAAGGGAATACAGTTCAAGTTTTGTCAATCAGGCGCCCACCTGGAGAGCAAGGGAGTACAGTTCAAGTTTTGGCAATCAGGAACCCACCTGGAGAGCAAGGGAATATAGTTGAAGTTATGGCAATCAGGCGCCCACCTGGAGAGCAAGGGAATACAAGTAAAGTTTTGGAAAACAGGCGCCCACCTGGAGAGCTATGGAATACAGTTAAAGTTTTGTCAATCAGGCGCCCACCTGGATAGCAAGGGAATACAATTCAAGTTTCGGCAGTCAGGCGCCCACCTGGAGAGCAAGGGAATATAGTTCAAGTTTTGGCAATCAGGCGCCCACCTAGAGAGCAAGGGAATACAATTCAAATTTTGGCAATTAGGCACCCATATGGAGAGCAAGGGAATACAATTAAATCTTTGGCAATCAGGCGCCCACCTGGAGAGCAAGGGAATAAAGTTCAAGTTTTGGCAATCAGGCGCCCACCTGGAGAGCAAGGGAATACAGTTCAAGTTTCGGCAATCAGGCGCCCACCTGGAGAGCAAGGGAATACAGTTGAAGTTTTGGCAATCAGGCGCCCACCTGGAGAGCAAGGGAATACAGTTCAAGTTTTGGAAATCAGGCGCCCACCTAGAGAGCAAGGGAATACAGTTCAAGTTTCGGCAGTCAGGCACCCACCTGTAGAGCAAGGGAATACAGTTCAAGTTTTGGCAATCAGGCGCTCACCTGGAGAGCAAGGGAATACAATTAAAATTTTGGCAATCAGGCGCCCACCTGGAGAGCAAGGGAATACAATTAAAGCTTTGGCAATCAGGTGCCCACCTGGAGAGCAAGGGAATAAAGTTCAAGTTTTAGCAATCAGGCGCCCACATGGAGAGCAAGGGAATACAGTTGAAGTTTTGTCAATCAGGCGCCCCCCTGGAGAGCAAGGGAATACAATTAAAGTTTTGGCAATCAGGCGCCCACCTGGAGAGCAAGGGAATACAGTTCATGTTTTGGCAATCAGGCACCCACCTGGAGAGCAAAGGAGTACAGTTCAAGTTTTGGCAGTCAGGCGCCCACCTGGAGAGCAAGGGAATACAGTTGATGTTTTGGCAATCAGGCGCCCACCTAGAGAGCAAGGGAATACAACGATGGTTTTGGTAATCAGCCGCCCACCTGGAAAGCAAGGGAATACAGTTAGAGTTTTGGCAATCAGGCGCCCACCTGGAGAGCAAGGGAGAACAAGACCAGTTTTAAGGAGGGGAAACAATTTAATTGTCGGTAATCAGGAGCCCACCTGGAGAACAAAGTAACTCAAAGTATTGGTTGTCACACCTACTTTTTGCGCGCCCGCCCCGAAGGGTAAATGCGCGAGGGATTTTTTCCAATTTAAGTGACAATATTCGAAATGGGATTATTTATTTAATTCAGAGTCGCCACTTGGGAAAGGTTTGGCTTTTGGTGTCCCAAGTCACCGGTTTATCTTGAATCCCAAATCGAGGAAATTTTCGACTTTCCAAATGAAGTCTGCGAACCAGAAATTCTAAGTAAGGAATTCTGTTGACCCGAGGGAAGGTGTTAGGCACCCTCGAATCCCGTGGTTCTAGCACGGTCGCTTAAATTGTTATAATGACTAAATATCTGATTTAAATACATATTATGACTTATGTGCTTTTATTAAGTTTAAACCGCTTTTATTATTATCATTTATTTTTTATAGAATTGCAACGTTGTGAAAATGCATCTCGAACCACGTCTCAATGCACCCGTAGTTGTTAACACACTTCAACTCCGTTGAGATTTGAATTTGGGTCACATAAATGCGCACCCGAATTTAAGAATATAATTTGATTAAATCGCGCCTAGAGAGTCTGACGCTTTATTATCTTTTAGGAAGATAGTGAAATTCACTAAACAGTCCTTCTCGAATTCTAAGTATTTTTATGATCGACCATTGAGGGCCCCGCGATTTGCGTTTTGTTTAGCGAGGCTCGTCTCATTTATTTTAAGGATATTCTAAAATGACTACATTTCTATTAATTTCGTTTCTAAAAAAATAAGAAGAGAAAAAGGAAAATCTTACTTAGCTAACATGCTACAAGCACATCATTTTACATACTAGATTAAGACGAATGTTAACAAAAAAAGAATATTACTTAAAATTTGAAATTATAAGAGAATACAAAATCGACAAAAAAGAATATATTCAAGGGAAATTAATTACTCTATAACTAGATTAGCTTCACATAATTATGTGGATAGGCCAATAATTGTTTTTGACTAGTCAAAGTAAGCATTAACCTTGAATCTTAGTTTTTATTCTAAATTGTAAGCCATCTTGCTAGATTCACGCGTATTAGATTAAAGCTTTTAACCCTGCAGCATTGATTCGTACTCCCAATATGTAAAACCTAACGATTCTATAAAATTAGTAGCCACTTCGCTTAATGGTGAGCCGATGCTAACATCAATTATTAATCTATGCTATTTAACCTTTATCGAAGCATGGAATTTAAACAAGAGAGTTGACATTAATGGTTAACCCGTTGGTATTAACCAACGTAATATGAAAGTTTGCTTGAGACATATGTTAAAATCAAACTGGATTGGGCCATGACAAAATGACTCGAAGATCCAATGGGATACATACAAACGCCTGCTAATATTCCGTGTTATGTTATCATCAACGATCAAACTAAATTGCTAAGACACATGGACATATGCTTAATTGATCTAGTAATGTACTAATTAACAGTCCTAAAATAAAGTTCGAGTACATTCCAATTCGTGCTAAGTAAATACAATTGGGATGAACCTAAACAAACACGAACCACTTTATCATTCATCCTATTACTATATCTTGGGCATAGATACTGTGAAGCAGACTTTATTCATTTCAAAACTTCAACCTCAAGCTTATCATCAACACGGTATCAGAAATATGTACCTGGAAATGCTTACAAATGAAGAAGAAGATGGAAGCAGACAGTCAACAACAACTCAAATGGCAGCAGTGACCACAAATAAACAACAACGAACAGCAACAGTAGCAACAAATAACAACAGGACCAATTCCAGTGTAAGAATGTGACTATAACCGATGGAAAGCAGTAGCAAAAATGACAGCAGCAAACAGTAGAGTAGAATCAAGACTCCAGATGGACAAACCCAGTAACAAACTAATGATACAAGCACCCAGTACACTCAGTTGGGACTTAGAAATACCACTGTTAATCAATAGGTCAAAAGGTGAAATCAAGACAACAATGGGAAAAACCGTTTCTAATTTTTGTCTGTGTGTTTTCTATCTCTCCTCCTCTGTCTATATGTGCGTATCTCCCTCTGTGTATATCCCCCTCTATTTATAACCTTCCTCAGACCATCTACAGCCTGTAAAACCAATCAAACTCCCTCCTTTTCTGCTGTTTTTCCACTCAAACATTTAAAAAGTAGAACCCTTCCCATGAGATTCCCCCTGACAGCCCTTTATCATCTTATTAAACTAAAACAAGGGTATGGGCAGCCTGAATATGGCCTGACAGCACATGCTGTCCCATTTGCTCTAATTAATAAAGAACTATAGTGCACATGCTGCCCAAGAATACACATGCCATCAATTCAAAACTCAAACCTGAACTGAAACTATAACCTAACCCATAAATGTTTCTGATTCAAATTAAACAACTACAAGCAACTATACTCAGTTCCTAGTTGAATTCAAACAAAACTTCAAGAAGAAAACCAATAACATGAATTAGATTATTACCATTCAAAGCTAAACTAATTGACGACGTATATCGACTCGACTATACTAATTGTAACACAGGACAAGCAGTCGACCAAACAAACAACACAAAATAAGGCATAACACTGTTCTTGACAATTTTGCACGATACAGGGGAAAAACCAAACATTATTGATTCGACGATGTTAATCTCATTGAAATATGTATACTACTATACGGATTCATCACAACAGAATAAACAAATCAACCAAATGGAAGGTCTTATGGAAATGAAGAACAACTGACAACAGAAATCCCAAAATAAACAAACAAACTAAATAAAAATGCAGAAAAACTAATCTAGACTAAAATAGATAACAAAAGGGAGAAATGAACAAACCAGAAAATTTTTAACACGGATGACCCAGGCCCGAGCTTGATTTGCCCATTTGAGGTTGTACAAATCCTAACCGAGGTGTTCTCGAACGAGAACACTTCAATTAAGATCTACTATACCCCAAACTTTCGTTTATATCCAAACAGACTCCACAAATTCTTGTGTTCTAGGGTTCGATTCTTCAGATTTGGGGTTTTGGGATTTGTGGGTAGATTCGGACCAAACCAAGCTTGGTTTGGTCACGAGGGAGGTCAGGGGAGTGTCTAGTGTGAATCTGGGGTGGGTTGGTGTAGATCGAGGTTTTGCTCGAATCTTCAAATGAAGATTCGAGAACCTAGGGGTTGATTCGAACTAAACGGTTGGTGGATTTGGGTTCAGGGTGATTGAGTGGTCTTAGGGTGTTAATCTGGGGGTCACCGGCGTTGTTGCCGCCGGGTTTACGGTGAGGGGGAAAGGGGGCGGCGCTAGGGTTCTAAGGGATTTGGGGTCGGGTGAAGGAGATGAGGATGAGGGAGGGGTGCTTGGATAGGGGGTGAGGTACGAGATGATGGATTTTATACGGGGTGGATGGTTGGGTTTTGGCCGTTAGATCACTCGAGATCAACGGCCTGGATCCAAGGGTTAATCCAAACAGTGTCGTTTGGTTTAGTATTGGGGTCAGGGTTGGTCCAGGTAACGGGCCAGGTAGAGGGTTACGGGTGAGTCATCTGGACCGTCAATCTAGTGAGATCAACGGTCCAAATCAAGGGTGACACAACGACGTCGTTTGGACAGTCATGTGGCCCGCCTAATTGGACTGGATAAAAGGGAATTGGACTGGGTTATTTTAGTCTTGGGCCTGTTCTTATTTAATTGAAACTGGACCAATCCAAAAAGCCTTTTCTTCTCTAATTTCTCAATTAAATCGTCAACTAACACTATACAAACATTAAACAACAATTATCACACATATTAACATTTAATTAAAATAACATCACTTAATGACGAAATAAAATAAAAGATGCATTTTTTGTGATTTTCCTTTTAATAGCCGGATTATGGTTCGATTAATTCCTAATAGTGGAATGATATCCTAAACTTACACACGACATATA
The DNA here is from genome assembly GCF_000715075.1 of Nicotiana tabacum. NCBI lineage: Eukaryota > Viridiplantae > Streptophyta > Magnoliopsida > Solanales > Solanaceae > Nicotiana > Nicotiana tabacum. The sequence continues at coordinate 155,068,007 of NC_134090.1, read as the reverse complement.
TTTTTTGTATTTTTGTTGGATAAAGCTAAATAGACACGGACGAAGCCACAAATAACTAAAAACAATGCCACGTAAAATCCAAAAATTTTACGGCAAAGCCATTTGTTATTATTTTGATTTCTTTTGGAGTAATTGTCGTGTAAACAAAAATCACGTGCTCACAGCTGCCCCTCTTTGTGCGAAAACTTGAAGAGTTTCCGTACAAAGATAAAGTGAGCGGATATGAGCGATTTTGCATATTAGAATACTCCATGTGAAGCGCATTTTGAAAGACTTGACCGAATCTTCGCTTCAAAGATTTCCTACATATCCTGGGCTAAACAGGAATCAGGTCAATGTAGTTCGGGAAACTTTGGTAGCTGGGACTACCATGAGATTGTAATGCTAGCTGTTACTACTATTGCCGTTGACGCTGCTACTTACCGACTCCCTTATTACAACCAAAGGAAAATTGAAACTGAACTAACTACGTATGTTTGTCAACCGCTAGTTACAAGATTCCTATCTATGATTCTTTTGCAACTTGATCTTGGGTCTTAGCTGATTCTGCTTGTAGACTTCGATCCGAATCTTGATGCTTGCAAGTTGTAGGTGCCTGTTTATTTCTGCGATATTGAGTGAGACGGGATTGGCAGAACTCGGGACCTTGATCAAATCTTGGAGCGATCCGCCCTTCGTTTTTCCTAATATCTCGGAACATCTTCTTTTTGTCTTTTCTTCTTTTCTCTATTTTGGGTTGAGACTCATCTCGTGGGCCGTCTCGATCCATGCATCTCGAGGTCAGACCTACGGGGAAAAACAGACGAACGAAATTTTCTGCCCCAGTTTCACTAGGAAAATTTCGTGAGTTAATTGCCAGGAGGTTTATAGAATTGATGAAGGGATTGGAAAATTTCAGTCTACAAAATGCAACTCCGGGATTGGAGCCCTAATATTGCCATAAAGTAAAAATGCTCAGTTTAGGGTTGGAGCCCTAATGCTGTCTAACAGAAAAAACGCTCAGTTCAGGGTTGGAGCCCTAATGCTGGCTAACAGGAAAGTGCTCAGTTCAAGGTTGGAGCCCTAATGCTGGCTAAAAATGGAAAATGCTCAGTTCAGGGTTGGAGCCCTAACGTTGGCCAACTGGAAAATGCTCAGTTCAGGGTTGGAGCCCTAATGCTTGCTAACAGACAGTGCTCAGTTCAGGGTTGGAGCCCTAATGCTGGCTAAATGGAAAATGCTCAGTTCAGGGTTGGAGCCCTAATGCTGGCTAACAAACAATGCTCAGTTCAGGGTTAGAGCCCTAATGCTGGCTAAATGGAAAATGCTCAGTTCAGGGTTGGAGCCCTAATGCTGGCTAACAGACAATGCTCAGTTCAGGGTTGGAGCCTTAATGCTGGCTAACAGGAAAAATGCTCAGTTCAGGGTTGGAGCCCTAATGCTAGCTAAACAAACAAATGCTCAGTTCAGGGTTGGAGCCCTAATGCTGACTAAATGGAAAAATGCTCAGTTCAGGGTTGGAGCCCTAATGCTGGCTAACAGACAAATGCTCAGTTCAGGGTTGGGGCCCTAATGCTGGCTAATAGAACAATGCTCAGTTCAGGGTTGGAGCCCTAATGCTGGCTAACTGGAAAATGCTCAGTTCAGGGTTGGATTACTAATGCTGGCTAACTGGAAAATGCTCAGTTCAGGGTTGGAGCCCTAATGTTGGCTAAACAGACAATGCTCAGTTCAGGGTTGGAGCCCTAATGCTGGCTAACAGGAAAAATGCTTAGTTCAGGGTTGGAGCCCTAATGCTGGCTATATGGAAAATGCTCAGTTTAGGGTTGGAGCCCTAATGCTGGCTAACAGACAAATGCTCAGTTCAGGGTTGGAGCCCTAATGCTAGATAACTGGAAAATGCTCAGTTCAGGGTTGGAGCCCTAATGCTGGCTAAACAGACAAATGCTCAGTTCAGGGTTGGAGCCCTAATGCTGGCTAAACAGACAAATGCTCAGTTCAGGGTTGGAGCCCTGATGATGGCTAAATGGAAAATGCTCAGTTCAGGGTTGGAGCCCTAATGCTGGCTAACAGACAAATGCTCAGTTCAGGGTTGGAGCACTAATGCTGGCTAAAAATGGAAAATGCTCAGTTCAGGGTTGGAGCCCTAATGCTTGCCAACTGGAAAATGCTCAGTTCAGGGTTGGAGCCCTACTACTGGCTAACTGGAAAATGCTCAATTTAGGGTTGGAGCCCTAATGCTGGCTAAACAGACAATGCTCAGTTCATGGTTGGAGCCCTAATGCTGGCTAAATGAAAAATGTCGGGGATACTAACTGACCCCTTTTTTTGAGTTTTCTTGTTTTAGTGAAATGTAAAAGAGAATTTTGTGGAAACTTCCCTTTCGAGAGGATTCCTTATTGCCAAACTGTTTCTTGCACTCATGTATTTCTTTTCCTTCTTTGGTCGACACCTGCTTCTTGCACGGTTGTCTTGGATCATACCTGTTTCAACTTTTCAAACAAAGAACAATTGTCAGTTCGGAAATGGCGGTTGGTTCGGTGACCTTGATTGTTCCAGTTGCTTTGTTGCGTCCTTATTTCTGTTGAGAAATTCTGCCATTGATTGGATTCAAAAGGCGAAACCCTTTTAGACTGCTCAGGCTTGCATTTCCAGATTTTGTGATGATTTGCCTGCGTAAGGCTTTGGTTCTTCCATCCCATTCTGTTTGGGGATTTTGAGTGGGGACTTTTACTGGTGGGAATCTGTAGGGATTTGTACAATGCGAGACCCTTGTGGGGATTTGTATGAAGGTGGCTCTGTGGGGATTTTTTACAAAGCGGACTCGCTGGGGATTTGGGGCAGACTCGCTGGGGATTTGTTGGGGCAGACTCTTTGGGGAATTTTTACAAAGGGAGGCTTTGTAGAGATTTTTACAAAGGGAAGCCCTGTGGGGATCTGTACAAAGGGAAAACCTGTGGGGATATTTTTTTTTTGTTTGTGGCTCTAACTTCGAATGCAGTCAACATCATGATCCATCGGGTTTGGACAAATGTACCACTGAAATGGGGTATTTACTTGTTACAAAATGAAATTCCTTGAAACCGGTCCTACCACCTATTCTTTCCAGTATATCTGGAACTTGGAGTCAAAATGAAAGGGATTCGAAGAAAAGTAAAACAAAGAAAGGAGGAAACAAATTTTAGAAGGGAAGTGTCCCTTTCGGGACAAGAAAGACTTATCTGAAGGGAACATGCTGACTTTAAAATGGACATGACATGCTTTTTGGACTGGACGCCTGACCTTCAATGAACTTGCATTTCCTCATGAACCACAATGGATCTATGTTTCCAAACCGGTGGAACTTTGCCGAGACTTCCTGAGGTGGAGCCAATCCTTCGGCCGACAGCGCCCTTTGCGGGTTTTTGCTAGTTGACCTCTCTCATTTCTCTTCCTGTCGTCGCTTGATAGCACTCTTTGCGAGTTTTTACTAAACAAGCTCTCTCATTTGGTTTTTCTACTCCCGTCGCCTTGCGGTGCCCGAAGGTTTTCACCGACAAGACTCTCTCATTTCATTTCTCTCAATTTAGAGTGTACCGGCCTACAATCGTGATATTTCTTGGCTCCCCCATACCTTTGGTAATTGATCCGAAGGACTTGTGCTTGGTAAAGAACGGTAGATGATACTACAACTTCTAAGCCGTTTGGTGTGCCCCGGCTTCAATTTCAGGGCGAATGGGATTTTATTGTTGGTGTGACTGAACCTCAGAGAGAGGCTGCCTACGTATCCTTTCGGAATCAAGTCAGACGTAGTTCAGGCCATCAATGTTTTGTTTTGTTTGATTTCTTCTTTTTCTCTTTTTTTTTTCTTTTTTTTTTTGATAGGTAGCCAAAGAAATGTAACCGGCTCAAAGGGCTTGTAGATATAGTTGATAGTGTTTGGGGTAGTGGGAATAAAACCTTCATCATTTCAAATGTGTCAGGACCACTGGAGTATAACTCAGACATAGTACCTTTTGACTGCATCCGCATTCACCGTTGTTTCAGGATCATTTCCCTCAATATCACCCAGATACAATGCTCCTCTCGGCAATATCTTCCTGATGATGTATGGGCCTTTCCAATTTGGGGCGAATTTTCCTTTCGCTTCCTGGTGATGTGGAAAAATGCGCCTCAATACCAGTTGACCCACTTCGAAATTCCTGGGTTGGACTTTCTTGTTGTAAGCACGGGCCATTCTTCGTTGGTACAACTGCCCGTGACAAATTGCAGCCATTCTTTTCTCGTCAATCAAAGTCAACTGCTCCAATCGAGTCTTAACCCACTCGCTATCCTCAATTTCTGCTTCGACAATGGTTCGGAGCGAAGGAATTTCTACCTCTGCTGGTATCACAGCCTCGGTGCCATAAACCAAAAGATAAGGGGTTGCTCCTACTGATGTGCATACCGTAGTGCGATATCCCAACAATGCAAAGGGTAGCTGTTCATGCCACTGTCGGGAACTCTGGATCGTTTTCCTCAAAATCTTCTTGATGTTCTTGTTTGCTGCTTCTACAGCGCCATTGGCCTTGGGCCGATAAGGAGTGGAATTCCTATGCGTTATTTTGAACTGCTCGCATACATCTCCCATCAAGTGACTATTCAGGTTCTCTGCGTTATCTGTGATGATAGTTGCAGGAATACCGAAACGGCAGATAAGATTTGAATGTACAAAATCCACTACAGCTTTTTTAGTGACCGACTTAAGAGTGACAGCCTCTACCCATTTTGTGAAGTAGTCGATAGCAACCAATATAAATATGTGTCCATTTGAGGCCTTCGGCTCGATCGGACCAATGACGTCCATACCCCAAGCAACGAATGGCCAAGGTGCAGACATGGGATGCATTTCTATGGGGGGCGCATGAATTAAATCGCCGTGCACCTGACACTGATGACACTTTCGAACGAAGCCAAAACAGTCCTTTTCCATGGTCATCCAGTAATAACCTGCTCAAAGGATTTTCTTTGCTAAAACATAATCGTTCACGTGGGGCCCGCACACTCCTGCGTGTACTTCGTGCATGATCCTTCTCGCCTCTTCGGCGTCAACACATCTTAGTAGATTGAGGTCCGGGGTCCTCTTGTACAACAACTCGCCGCTCAAAAAGAAACCACTTGCATGCCGCCTAATGGTTCTCTTTTGATCTCCCGTAGCATGCTCGGGGTATTATTGTGTCTTCAAGAACCTCTTGATATCATGGTACCATGGCTGTATACATGATCCTGCCTCGGTTACATTACAGTAACCGTGTCTCTCCCTGATTTGGATTTCCAAGGGATCGACATGGGCGTTGCCTGGGTAGGGTAGCATTGAAGCCAAAGTAGCAAGTGCATCCGCTAGTTCATTGTGACACCGCGGGATATACCTAAACTCTATTGATTTAAAATGCTTTCCGAGGTCCTCCATGTGCTGGCGGTAAGGAATAAGCTTGATATCCCGAGTTTCCCATTCACCTTGAGCTTGCCGGATAATCAGGTCAGAATCTCCCATAATCAATAAATCTTCGACATCCTGATCGATGGCCATATGCATGCCCATGATGCAGACTTCATACTCAGTTGTATTGTTCGTGCAAAAGAAACGCAATCTAGTTGTAGCAGGATAATGTTGACCAGAGGGCGAGATCAAAATCGCCCCGATTCCTACACCTTTAGCGTTCACGGCTCCATCAAAGAACATCTTCCAAACATGAGCGTTTTCCGAGACTACTTCTACGGTGTTTATTTATTCATCTAGAAAATAGGTACTCAATGGCTGGTATTCCTCATCGACTAGATTTTCGGCCAAATGATCTGCTAACGCCCGGGCTTTCATTGCCGTGCGGGTGACATAGACTATGTCAAATTCAGTGAGCAAGATTTGCCACTTGGCCAGTCTTCCAGTAGGCATTGGTTTCTGAAATATATACTTCAAAGGATCCAGCCTGCTTATGAGAAAAGTAGTGTGAGCTTGGAGATAATGTCTCAGCTTTTGAGCGACCCACGTTAAAGCACAACAAGTTCTTTCCAGCAGAGTGTACTTGGCCTCGTAGCCGGTGAATTTCTTGCTCAAGTAGTAGATCGCCTGCTCCTTCTTTTCGGTTACGTCATGTTGCCCGAGGACGCAACCAAAAGAATTTTCCAAAACTGTCAGATACAAGAACAGGGGTCTCTCTGGCTCTAGCGGGACCAAAACTGGGGGATTTGAAAGATATTATTTGATTTTGTCGAAAGCTTCTTGACACTCATCCGTCCACTTGATCGCTGCATCCTTCCTCAATAGCTTAAATATGGGCTCACACGTGCTAGTCAGCTGGGTAACGAATCGACTGATATAGTTTAACCTGCCCAACAAACTCATCACGTCTTTCTTCGTTCTTGGGGGAGGTAGATCCCTGATGGATTTTATCTTTGTTGGATCTAATTCGATGTCTCTCCTGCTTACTATGAGGCCCAAAAGCTTGCCAGATGGGACTCCGAAAGCGCATTTGGCTGGTTCAGCTTCAAATCGTATTTCCTCAATCTCTCGAAGAACTTCCTCAAGTCGTGGATGTGATTATCCTGCGTCCTGGACTTGACTATCACATCGTCCACGTACACCTCTATTTCTTGATGCATCATGTCATGAAAAATGGCAGTCATGGCCCTCATGTAAGTTGCCCCAGCATTCTTCAGACCAAATGGCATAACCCGATAACAGTAAGTGCCCCAAGGTGTGGTGAAAGAAGTCTTCTCGGCGTCTTCTTCATCCATCAACACCTGATGATACCCAGTGTAACAATCTACGAAAGACTGGATCTCATGTTTGGCGCAATTATCAACAAGGATGTGGATGTTGGGCAATGAGAAATTATCTTTTGGACTCGCTCTATTCAAATCTCGGTAATCCACACATACCCGAGTCTTCCCATCTTTCTTCGGCACTGGAACTACATTTGCCAACCATGTGGTATACTGGACTATCCGAATCACTCCCGTTTTCAGCTGCTTGGTGATCTCTTCTTTAATTTTGTCACTGACCTCAGTTTAGAACTTTCTTTGCTTTTGTTGAACTGGAGGACAATCAGGGTGAATTGGCAATTTATGAACCACTAGATCAACACCTAGTCCTGGCATGTCATCGTATGACCAAGCAAACACATCTTTAAATTCAAAAAGGAGTCAAATTATCGCGTCTCGCGTTTTCTCGTCCGTGTGAATGCTTATTTTGGTCTCTCGGATTTCTTCAGGAGTTCCCAAATTAACCGGTTCGGTGTTATTCAGATTTGGCTTAGGTTTATTCTCAAAGTGTTCCAATTCTCGGTTTATTTCCCTAAAAGCCTCTTCTTCATCATATTCTGGTTCTTGGTTCATTATTTCGCAATTAAATAGCTCGTTCTGATCTGGGCGTGAAGTCCGCAAGCATGTCATATTATTTAAAGCCGCATTATTATAACTGAAAGAAAAGATAAAGGAAAAATAACAAAAATCAGAACAAAGGAAAAATGAGAAAACAATGATTTTTATTTTCTTGGAATTTGGAAGACAACAAATGTTTATAACTCAGGAATTCAAAACAACAATTGAAAGGCAAAACATCCAAGTTATATCCTGTGGATAACTCGTGATGCAGGAAAGGTGGCAGGGCATGTCTACCCGGACTCCTGTCTAGTCGGGAATGGCGTGGCCTCCCAGTTTCTAAGCTTGGCGTTCGGCCCCACATATAGCATCTCAGCGGTGCTTGTGCCTTCTCTCGGTTGAACCATGTGAGCTTCGTACAACATTTCTCTCATTGCCCCACATATCTCCTCGATCTCTTCGGCGGTGAAAACCTCATCGTCTTCTTCTTTGGTGTATCTTGGTCCGACGAAAGTTTCATATAAATCCGGCAATGGCCGAGGCAATTTCCAACCCTCATTTATCCTCTTCTTTGCCCACTCTTCATCTTCTGGAGTGGGTTGGAAACCTATCCCAAAAAGTTTCTTGGTGGAAGGCAAAGTGATGGGTTCTGTTATTCCTTGCAATGTTCTTCCGAGCCCTTTCCCTGGCCTGAATCCATGCCGGATCATCTCTTTAGCCACCATGATCGAGGCGTTAGACAAGAAAGGTTGGGGGCAAGGTCTTCCCTCTTCATACTGCTCTGCTAGCACAACTTTGAAAGCCTAATAAACCGTGTGCTCTCTCCCTTCCTTTGGTTCAAGATATGGGATGGACAGGTCCCGATAGATAGACTGTTCATCTTCTCCGTGGACCACAATTTCCCGGTCTTCATACTCAAACTTCACCATTTGGTGAAGAGTGGAAAGTACAGCCCCTGCCGCATGAATCCAAGGTCTGCCGAGGAGAAAATTGTAGGACGTATCCATGTCCAGCACCTGGAAAGTTATTTCAAACTCCACTGGTCCTATAGTCAACACCAAATCTATCTCCCCAAGGGTGTCCCTCTTGACACCATCAAAAGCCCTTACACAGATATTATTGGGGCGGATTCTTCCTGTCCCAATTTCCATTCTCTGTAGCGTGGAGAGCGGACAAATGTCAACACCTGAACCCCCATCCAACATTACCCGCTTGACGTAGTAGTCTTCGCATTTAACTGTCAGATGCAAGGCTTTATTGTGAGCCGCTCCCTCTGGGGGTAAATCGTTCTTGCTGAAAGAAACCTGGTTAACGGCGAAGAACCTCTCCGTCATCCGTTCTAGTTGTTCAACTGAGGTTTCAACTGGTACGTATGCTTCGTTCAGGGTCTTGAGCAAGATCTTTTGGTGCTCGGCCGACCTCATTAGCAGTGATAGCATGGACACTTGCTCGGGGCACTTGCATAGTTGATCTACCACTTCGTAGTCTGGCATTTTCATCTGTTGGAAGAAAACTTCCGCTTCTTCAATACTTACAGGCTTCTTCGGTGGGAAGCGTCTCCGTATGGCGTTGTTTAGCTCTTGAGTGTTCGAATACCTTCCAATGAAAGTATTTTCCGGAGATTCTCCCGTGACTTCTATACCTTTGTACGTAACCAACGTTCTTTGATAGTTCCATGGCACTGTGGACGGGTTGGTCATCGGCTTCTGTGGCACGCGTCCGATAACCACTGGCTCATTCAGCCGAGGTGGTTGAATCGTTCCCCGGACCACATAGGCCCCTTTTGGTACGTACATTGGTTTTGCCCTTTTGACTTCGAAACTCTGTGATTTCTCTGCTCGACCTCGTGGAACGTAAAGAACTTCATTCCTTACGGGCACTATCGTTACTGTCTTTCTCTCCACCTTCTCTTCGGTGTCGCCCTTGACAGTACTGACCTTCTTTTCCCCTTTCTCTAGCTTCGGGGCTGTTTCAGGCTTTTTCCTGGCGTTGACGATGGCGATTATGGCTTTTAAAGCAGGATCAAATTCTTTGTCCTCGCAAATCATTTCGATCAGCGGCCCGTTATTGTGAGCTGGCAACGGGTTGTTAGTCACGTTTGGGACCTCCTCGTCCCTTAGTACTATTTTCCCCTGCTCTATTAAATTCTCGACTACCCTTCTCAAAGCCCAGCAGTCATTTGTATCGTGCCCTTCTGCTCCTGAATGATAGGCGCACCTAACACCGGCTTTGTAAGAAGGTGATGCCGGATTGTGCCTTTTCTGAGGGACTGGCTACAGGAAACCCAACTGGACTAGCTTCGGGAACAAAGTAGAGTATGGTTCACCGATGGGTGTGAAAGTCCGCCTTCTAGGTGGTTCCTGAGGGCGGAAGTTATTTTGAAGAGGCTGTGGGTTATAGTGGTTGCGGTAGGGAGGCTGATTTCTGGGAGGTGGAGCTTGGCCTCGATTGCCTTGCTGCGACGGATGGACATAAGGCTGGGTGTTCATGACCATGTAGGGTTGAGGAGCATATGCCACATTTTGGTGGGGGTAGTAGTGTTGTGGGGTTCTTTCTGGAAAACGGGGCCTGGGATTACGATATTCCCTTGCTTCTGATGCCGCCATGGCCGTTTCTTCCTTTTTCTTTCCTCTTGCCATTCCTCCGGACCCTCTTTGGACGGCTTGGGAGGTTTCCCTTATGGCTGCCTGACATAAGATTCTACCCGTCTTCAAACCGTTCTCCACCATCTCCCCGATCTTGATTGCTTCTGCAAAAGGCTTTCCCATGGCTGACATTATATTCTGGAAATAGTCTGATTCTTGAGCCTGGAGAAAAGTAGTGACCATCTATATCTCGTCCATGGGAGGTTTTACCCTCGATGCCTGCTCACGCCACTTAATAGCATATTCTCTGAAGGTTTCTTCTTCATGTTTGACAGAGAATTTCGGTCTGGTGCAATGTCGATGTTATACTGGAATTGTCTAACAAAATCTCTGGCGAGATCATCCCATATATGCCATCGGGATATGTCCTGGTCCATATACCATTCTGAGGCTATTCCTACCAGACTTTCCTCGAAATATGCCATTAGCAATTCCTCTTTTCCGCCGGCTCCCCGCAATTGGTTGCAATATTTCTTGAGATGAGCAATGGGGTCACCGTGCCCATCGTACGTCTCAAACTTTGGGGTCTTGAAACCCACGGGTAGGTGCACGTGAGGGAACATGCATAGATCGGTATAGGAGACGCTCTTCTGTCCGCTCAAACCTTGCATGTTTTTCAAACTCTGCTCAAGGCTTCTCATTCTTTTGGCCATCTCATCTTGTTCAGCAATTTTGGGGTTCTGATCCTGCCCAGGTGCAAACTCGCCTTGAGGTTGTGGAGGATGAGTGCTGGTGGCGAACCGAGTTGGTTCCATTGAGAAAGATGGTGCTTGGAATGTGAACGAGGATGAGTCAAAATTTGTCTTGTGTGTAGCGGGTTGCACCATAATTGGACAGGGAGGTGCAGTAAAGATGTTTGTATTTACATCCGTTGCTGACACCCGGGGATAAGAATCAGAGGGCGATCTAGTAGAGAAGGATGAAATGGCTGGGTACCCGAATGGGGCAGCCGGATAGCTTATGGGGACGTTAGAAGTCCCGCTTATCCTGGAGAACAACTCAGGGAATCCAGGGATGAGACTTGGTGGCTCTTTTTCATTATTCCAATCATCCAGCATTTCCAACATGCAGAGCCGTAAGATTCTATTTTCCTCCGCAGTTGCGGACTCGGGCGTGAGGACGGCCGAGATGGAACTCTCCTCGGAAACAGGAACTGTTGGTAAAGGAATTTCTGAAGACATTTCAATGCTTCCCTTTGATCTTGTGAAGTAAGTGTGAGTACCGCCTCTTGACTTAACAACAGGTAATTGAACACTCCCTTTTGACCTCGTGAAGTATGAATGTGAGGCCAGACTTTCACCAAACCAACCACCTTTTCTAAAACCTGGAAGGACTCAACGATAAACGAACGGTTAGTTCGAAACAAATAACAGATAGGCAATCTCACGTTGGGGCATGATGCACCTACACAGTTAAGTGAATCCTTACATGTTTGCAACGAAAGCATGCGTCATTCCGGCTTCCTTTTAGGCTTCCCTTTTATTTTTATTATTATTATTTTTTATTACTGTCTTCAATTTTTGCAGTTGAGATGTGACCGGAACCAATGAGGATTGCCTACGTATCACGATGTCGCGTGAATCAGATCATTACGTAGTTCAAAGCAGATGAGTGTAAAAGAAACACACATTTTATTACTGAAACAATCTATTACAACCAACATTTCCGAAAAAGGAAAAACAAACCTTGAAAATAAACATAGACTCAAAACAGACTAAAGCACCCTGATGCGAAAAGACAGACAGAAGATGTTAAGATACAGACTCGACCTATGAATACATTAAGGTTTCGAAAATTGGTGCCCGCGGGGAATCGTTCGGCCTCGCCGCGGTCCTAGGCATGAGATCCCTTTCAAGTTGCTCCAGCTCATGCATGGTCTGCTTGACATAACCTATCACTACCGAGAGAACGGTAATGCTGGTCATGTTCTCACACCGTAGACACCGTCTGGTGATGGCATGGGCAATGGTCATGATCTTATCTCCAGTTTGCTTCTTCTCTATGAGCAGACATTTTATCTGATCACTGCATGTCTTTAAAACCTGAGAATCCTGCATATGCTGATTCTTCAGTTGTTGCACTTCTACCTTCATCTGGGCTAACAAGTAGTAACAGTATCTGCTCTCAATTTGGAAATCCTCGGCCTGATTACTGCTTTAACCTCAAGTGTGGCCATCTCTCCCTTCATTTTGGCAACAGTTTTCTCGTGATCGCGTTTCAATTGACTCAAGTATCGGCGATGCTTATCTGCCCTTGTACCCCACTGTTCCTTGAGCTCTGCCATGACGTTTTCAGACCTTTATAAACCATCTTGCCATTCTCTGACTTCACTTTTCAGTCCTTTTATCAACTGCTCGTCTGATCGACTCCTTGGCTGTTCATCAAAAGCCGACCTCAATTTCTGAATTTGGGCCCTAAGTTCTTCATTTTCTTGGGCCAATCTATTCTTTTCGCCTTGATCCGCAGCGATTTGCACACTGTTATTGAATTTCAGACTGTCAACTTGTTGCTTCAAATCACCGATCTCTGCCCGATACCCCTTTTCTTTTGCTAACCAGTTCCATTGCTCTTGGGATGACTCAACGAAATCTTTGAGATGAGGTCTTTTTGCCGGTCTGTCGCAGGATATGTCACCTCTGAACCAAGCGTGATACCCCGGGGCAACTTCCCCTTTAGGCGTATCCATCACACAAGTGTTTGCTGTCAGGTGTTGGCACTCACTCCAGATTTGGCGGACTTCTTCTTCGGGGAAACGACCGTCTGGACTGATTTCAATCACTTGGGTACTCAAGTTTTCATCTTTCGGCACTACTTGATACCTCCCAAGTTGCCTCAAAACTCGATACGGTGCATAAGGTTGGATGCTTTTAAGTCCCATCAACAGAAAGTGGGGCCTGGTCGCCGACATGTATATGATTTCCTCAACAGGCAACCATCCGAGCGTCCACTGGATTTGGTTGGCAGTGAGAGTTCGAAAAAATGACGTCCAAGCTGTGACTCCCTCGGGTAGACTAAACCCTTTGATTCTTGTGTAGAATTCTCCAATACAAGTTTTCTCTGGCGAATCGTAATCCAAGAGTGGGGAGCGGTGGCATAAATGATCGGTCATCCACATTTGCAACAATAGGTTACATCCTTCGAAAAAGTCACTCCTGGCTCGGCAAGCAGTGAGAGCCCGGAAGGTGTCAGCCATAATCATAGGCGCCAGAGTACTTTTATCTTGGGTGAGCAAAGTATTGACAACCCCAGTTACTTTTAGGTCGATATTTCTGTCCTTCCTTGGGAACACTATAAGACCCAAAAAAGCTGTCATAAAAGCTACCAACCTGTGTTCATCCCATTTTTGTCGGTTACTTCTACTGCATAGTTTGAAGTCTGACTTATTGAACCCACCCACGTGGCCGTATCTAGCATATATGAGGTGGAGACTGCAGAAACCTTTGGCAAGATCTGGATGGTAAAATGTTCGAGGTATTTTTAGGAAATCCAGAAACCGGTGTACTGTGACGGCCCTAGGTGCGATCAAGTACTTGAACCTTAACGGGGCTTCATCACCTCCGATGTATCCTGCTATTTCTTCCAATGTCGGGGTGAGCTCAAAGTCCGAGAAATGGAATACATTGTGTGCTGAATCTCAGCAAGTGACCAATGATCTGATAATATCACCCCGAGGCTGAATGTCTAGTAAATCCGGGAGATCTTTCAAATACTTTTTTACTTTGTCTTGCCCCTCCTTGCCTAAATCATTCCACCATAATCGCAACTCGAAAGGGATCTTGGTCATTATTGAAAAGGGTTTGTTTTGTATCGTGCTCATCCTGCACATTTACTAAGGTGGTTATGCCAACGAAAAACTTTTATTAGACTCAAAGAAATAAAACTATGTTTTCCTTTCTTTTTTTTTTGTTTTTTTTTTGTAAAATGACGGACTCGGTTTTCGAATGCGGCCCTTAGCACTTCGGGAACGAAGATTTTAAGGCTGCGAGGATCAACCGGCCGAAGACCAAAGTCGATGACCAAAAACGACCGTTTATGCAATGGCAGCCTTCCGCCGTCCCTTTCGGGAACATTCGGCTGTTTTTGACAACGAAAACATCACTTGATTTTTATTATTATTTATTATCATTATTTTATTTTTTTTGGGAATGATGACCCGATATTGGGAACATGGCCTCGCAAATCCTCGGGGACGAGGATCCTAAGGCCATTGGGCGATTTGGTCAAAATTCAAAAAATGACTAAAATGGCTGTTTATGCAAGGATAGCCTTCCGGCGTCCCTTTCGGGAACATTTGGCTATTCTTCGGCAAACGGCATCACCCGACTCACAAATTAAAATTCTGATATTTTGGCTATTTCCGAAAATGGGGAAGTTGGACCCGATGAGGGTTGCCTACGTATCTCGCACCCTGCGAGAATCAAACCGGCGTAGTTCGAGCGAGATCAGAAACTACGGAAATATTTATGAATTTTAAACTTCTTTTCACTGTTTTTTTTTTTGAAATTTCGAAAATATTTTAAAGAGATACTACAAATGAAATAACATATATTTTTTGAATTTTGAATTTTCCCTTTTTTTTTATTTTTAAATAAATCCCTTTTTTTGGATTTTGAAAGTGATAATTTTTTTTTTGTATATGCTTTTCTTTTTATAAATCGAACTAAAAGACAAATTTGTTTTGATTTTCTTTTTTTTAAGAAAATTCCGGCGAGGTTTTGACATTACTTGGACATTGGTTTTATTTTTCCAAAAATAAGTAATTATCTCCCTACGCTGCTATTTATTTATTTTTTATATTTTTTTTCTTTTAAAAGTTTTTTTTTAGAAACCGGTCAGCATGCAGAACTGAAGCAACTAAATGCGCAAAACAAACGGGATGCAGCAAGATGGTCTTTTCATTTCAGGTTGCCTGTCCTAGACGGATCTAACCCCTATGTTGAGTCCCCTATGTCAAATGCAACATGATGCAAATAAACGTTCCTACTAGGGATCCGGCATGAGGTTTCGTTATACTAGGTTTATAACCTGGGTATATGTTCTAGACTGTGTACTCGAGTGGACAACTCGAGTCGATGAGGGGGCAACTTACCGGGAACCAAAAGGCCATCCGGCTTCGTAGCTTATCCGAGCCTCTTTTTTATTTCGGGGTATTGACACTAACAGAATAGGGAGTCTCAACCAGTAAGCACATCCCCGGAGGTGAAGAGAGAAGGGTTTCGACACAGTTTATATACAGTTCATATAAAATCAAAGCGGTAAATGCAGCATTTAGCACATTAGGCTCAAACATGTAAAAATCAGATAAAGCCAAATATAACAATTATTCTAAGCTCGAATTCTTGAACCCTGAACCAGTGGTTCTGGGTAAAATCCCCAGCAGAGTCGCCAGAGCTGTCACACCTACGTTTTGCGCGCCCGCCCCGAAGGATAAATGCGCGAGGGAGTTTTTCCAATTTAAGTGACAATATTCGAAATGAGATTATTTATTTAATTCAGAGTCGCCACTTGGGAAAGGTTTGGCTTTTGGTGTCCCAAGTCACCGGTTTATCTTGAATCCCAAATCGAGGAAATTTTCGACTTTCCAAATGAAGTCTGCGAACCAGAAATTCTAAGTAAGGAATTCTGTTGACCCGAGGGAAGGTGTTAGGCACCCTCGAATCCCGTGGTTCTAGCACGGTCGCTTAAATTGTTATAATGGCTAAATATCTGATTTAAATATATGTTATGACTTATGTACTTTTATTAAGTTTAAACCGCTTTTATTATTATCATTTATTTTTATAAAATTGCAACGTTGTGAAAATGCATCTCGAACCACGTCTCAATGCACCCGTAGTTGTTAACACACTTCAACTCCGTTGAGATTTGAATT
This sequence comes from Nicotiana tabacum, assembly GCF_000715075.1. Classification (NCBI taxonomy): domain Eukaryota; kingdom Viridiplantae; phylum Streptophyta; class Magnoliopsida; order Solanales; family Solanaceae; genus Nicotiana; species Nicotiana tabacum. Next base: position 155,052,173 of record NC_134090.1, on the reverse strand, counting down.
TGGGTCACATAAATGCGCACCCGAATTTAAGAATATAATTTGATTAAATCGCGCCTAGAGAGTCTGACGCTTTATTATCTTTGAGGAAGATAGTGAAATTCACTAAACAGTCCTTCCCAAATTCTAAGTATTTTTATGATCGACCATTGAGGGCCCCGCGATTTGCGTTTTGTTTAGCGAGGCTCGTCTCATTTATTTTAAGGATATTCTAAAATGACTACATTTCTATTAATTTCGTTTCTAAAAAAATAAGAAGAGAAAAAGGAAAATCTTACTTAGCTAACATGCTACAAGCACATCATTTTACATACTAGATTAAGACGAATGTTAACAAAAAAGAATATTACTTAAAATTTGAAATTATAAGAGAATACAAAATCGACAAAAAAGAATATATTCAAGGGAAATTAATTACTCTATAACTAGATTAGCTTCACATAATTATGTGGATAGGCCAATAATTGTTTTTGACTAGTCAAAGTAAGCATTAACCTTGAATCTTAGTGTTTATTCTAAATTTTAAGCCATCTTGCTAGATTCACGCCTATTAGATTAAAGCTTGTAACCCTGCAGCATTGATTCGTACTCCCAATATGTAAAACCTAACGATTCTATAAAATTAGTAGCCACTTCGCTTAATGGTGAGCCGATGCTAACATCAATTATTAATCTATGCTATTTAACCTTTATCGAAGCATGGAATTTAAACAAGAGAGTTGACATTAATGGTTAACCCGTTGGTATTAACCAACGTAATATGAAAGTTTGCTTGAGACATATGTTAAAATCAAACTGGATTGGGCCATGACAAAATGACTCGAAGATCCAATGGGATACATACAAACGCCTGCTAATATTCTGTGTTATGTTATCATCAACGATCAAACTAAATTGCTAAGACACATGGACATATGCTTAATTGATCTAGTAATGTACTAATTAACAGTCCTAAAATAAAGTTCGAGTACATTCCAATTCGTGCTAAGTAAATACAATTGGGATGAACCTAAACAAACACGAACCACTTTATCATTCATCCTATTACTATATCTTGGGCATAGATACTGTGAAGCAGACTTTATTCATTTCAAAACTTCAACCTCAAGCTTATCATCAACACGGTGTCAAAAATATGTACCTGGAAATGCTTACAAATGAAGAAGAAGATGGAAGCAGACAGTCAGCAATAACTCAAATGGCAGCAGTGACCACAAATAAACAGCAACGAACAGCAGCAGTAGAAACAAATAACAGCAGGACCAATTCCAGTGCAAGAATGCGACTATAACCGATGGAAAGCAGTAGCAAAAATGACGGCAGCAAACAGTAGAGTAGAATCAAGACTCCAGATGGACAAACCCAGAAACAAACTAATGATACAAGCACCCAGTACACTCAGTTGGGACTTGGAAATACCACTGTTAATCAATAGGTCAAAAGGTGAAATCAAGACAACAATGGGAAAAACTGTTTCTAATTTTTGTCTGTGTGTTTTCTATCTCTCCTTCTCTGTCTATATGTGTGTATCTCCCTCTCTGTATATCCCCCTCTATTTATAACCTTCCTCAGACCATCTACAACCTGTAAAACCAATGAAACTCCCTCCTTTTTCTGTTGTTTTTCCACTCAAACATTTAAAAAGTAGAACCCTTCCCATGAGATTCCCCCTGACAGCCCTTTATCATCTTATTAAACTAAAACAAGGGTATGGGCAGCCTGAATATGGCCTGACAGCACATGCTGTCCCATTTGCTCTAATTAATAAAGAACTATAGTGCACATGCTGCCCAAGAATACACATGCCATCAATTCAAAACTCAAACCTGAACTGAAACTATAACCTAACCCATAAATGTTTATGATTCAAATTAAACAACTACAAATAGCTATACTCAGTTCCTAGTTGGATTCAAACAAAACTTCAAGCAGAAAACCAATAACATGAATCAGATTATTACCATTCAAAGCTAAACTAATTGACGACGTATATCGACTCGACTATACTAATTGTAACACCGGACAAGCAGTCGACCAAACAAACAACACAAAATAAGGCATAACATTGTTCTTGACAATTTTGCACGATACAGGGGAAAAACCAAAAATTATTGATCCGACGATGTTAATCTCATTGAAATATGTATACTACTATACAGATTCATCATAACAGAATAAACAAATCAACCAAATGGAAGGTCTTATGGAGATGAAGAACAACTGACAACAGAAATCCCAAAATAAACAAACAAACTAAATAAAAATGCAGAAAAACTAATCTAGACTAAAATAGATAACAAAAGGGAGAAGTGAACAAACCAGAAATGTTTTAACACGGATGACCAGGCCCGAGCTTGATTTGCCCATTTTAGGTCGGACAAATCCTAACCGAGGTGTTCTCGAACGAGAACACTTCAATTAAGATCTACTAGACCCCAAACTTTCGTTTATATCCAAACAGACTCCACAAATTCTTTTGTTCTAGGGTTCGATTCTTCAGATTTGGAGTTTTGGGATTTGTGGGTAGATTCGGACCAAACCAAGCTTGGTTTGGTCACGAGGGAGGTCAGGGGAGTGTCTAGTGTGAATCCGGGGTGGGTTGGTGTAAATCGAGGTTTTGCTCGAATCTTCAAATGAAGATTCGAGAACCTAGGGGTTGATTCGAACTAAACGGTTGGTGAATTTGGGTTCGGGGTGATTGAGTGGTCTTAGGGTGTTAATCTGGGGGTCACCGGCGTTGTTGCCGCCGGGTTTATGGTGAGGGGGATAGGGGGCGGCGCTAGGGTTCTAAGGGATTTGCGGTCGGGTGAAGGAGATGAGGATGAGGGAGGGGTGCTTTGATAGAGGGTGAGGTATGAGATGATGGCTTTTATACGGGGTGGATGGTTGGGTCTTGGCCGTTAGATCACTCGAGATCAACGGCCTGGATTCAAGGGTTAATCCAAACGGTGTCGTTTGGTTTAGTATTGGGGTCGGGGTTGGTCCAGGTAACGGATCGGGTAGAGGGTTACGGGTGAGTCATCTGGACCGTCAATCTAGTGAGATCAACGGTCCAAATCAAGGGTGACACAACGATGTCGTTTGGACAGTCATGTGGCCCGCCTAATTGGACTAGATAAAAGGGAATTGGACTGGGTTATTTTAGTCTTGGGCCTATTCTTATTTAATTGAAACTGGCCCAATCCAAAAATTCTTTTCTTCTCTAATTTCTCAATTAAATTGACAACTAACACTATACAAACATTAAACAACAATTATCACACATATTAACATTTAATTAAAATAACATCACTTAATGACGAAATAAAATAAAAGATGCATTTTTTGTGATTTTCCTTTTAATAGCCGGATTATGGTTCGATTAATTCCTAATGGTGGAATGATATCCTAAACTTACACACGACATATATTTTTTGTATTTTTGTTGGATAAAGCTAAATAGACACGGACGAAGCCACAAATAACTAAAAACAATGCCACGTAAAATCCAAAAATTGTACGGCAAAGCCATTTGTTATTATTTTGATTTCTTTTGGAGTAATTGTCGTGTAACCAAAAATCACGTGCTCATATTGGTAATCAGAATCCCACCTGGAGAATGAAGAGAAAGCAGCAATATTCGAAGGAAGACGGTTCAAGTTCAGCAATCAGACGCCCACCTGGAAAACAGGAAAAAGCATCTCAGATTACAATTTGAGTCGGCAACAAAGGGACTTCACCTGGAGAATACAAGTCAACAAGGCAATAGGAATCGCAAGATCAAGTTTGAAGATATAGATAGGATTCTTGTAATTCATAGATCATAGTTTAGTCTAGCTTCCTTTATTTTGTCACGGTGTAATAAGGAATTCAGTAAGCAGTAGCAGCAGCAGCAGCAACAGTGAAATCACAGCTTCATGGTAGTCCCAGCTACCAAAACTTCCCGAACTACACTGACCTAATTCCTTTATAACCAAGGATATGTAGGCAACCTCGGAAACAAGGTGCGGTCAAATTTTTCAGAAATGCTTCCAACAGAGTATTCAAACGGGAAAAAATCGCTCGTATCCGCTCACTTTATCTTTGCACGAAAACTCTCCGTGTTTTCGATCAAAGAGGGGCAGCTGTGAGCACATGATTTTTTCCCTATATGAATCACTCCCACAAATTCAAAATAAAATAATTTTTCCACTTCTTGCAATTTCGTGAATCTTTGTAGCATTTTGTTATTGTTTGCATTTGTCTGTGCATGTTTATTTTATTTAATTAGTGAAAAATACAAAATATGTTGCATTTGCAATTAGGATTTAATTTTACATTTGTTAGACTAATTAGCAAATTAGTTATTTTATAAAAATGGAAAAATCACAAAAAAATAATTTATTTTCACTTTTAATTTTAGCTTCGAATTTTGGTAGTTTCCTTTAATTTGGTTTTTAATTAATTGTGATAATTAATTAATTTAAGTTGTTAGGATTAATTTAATTTAGGAATTAGTATAGGTTTATTTTTATTTCAAAAAAAGAGAGAAAAAAGAGAAGAAAAGGAAATTAAAAAGAGTTTGAAATTAAAAAGAACTAATTTAAAAAAGAAGAAGTGAAAAATAGAGGATGTATTTGGGCCAAATCTGTGTCAGCCCAAACGATTTCCACCATAACCCGTTTAATTGAGGCCCAAACCCGTTTCCCACCCGGTCCGGTCTCCACTTAACCAAAATGACCCTATTTTAACAGACCAAATCAGGACCGTTGATTTTGTTGATCTAACAGTCCGAAAGTGGGGTTTGATAGGTATAATAATGTCCGAACCCCTTCAGCCCCCCCTCTCATCGTCTCTTTCATTTCACATCTTCAAAGACCACCTTTGAAACCCTAGTAGCCGCCCCCTTTTCCCACTGCTTTAGGGTGGTGGCGCCAGCTCCAAACTCCACCAAAATAACATCACGGAACCACCAAGACCCCCTCATACTGAATCCACAATTCATTTCCCTCAAATCCTCCTTAAACTACTCGAATCTTAAATCCAAAATCCGAGTTTCTAAGAGCCAAATCCAAACCCGGGCATGCAGGATGATTTCTCTAACCCTCATGAGTTTTTAGAGCCGGTTTTGTCATAAAATAGTGTTGTTCACTTGTTCTTGACAAAGAACAAGCAACTAACATTATTTATGGATAAAGTCGGAGTGTCAGGTCTCTCGAGTTTGGTGCAGTGAGTTCTTTCTTTATTTTGATTCATTTTGTTTTCTTTTCTTCTTTTTTCTTTGGACAACTCAGTTAATTCGACTCAATAGCCGAAATTGATAACTATCCGTTTGTTCTTCTCAAGTCTATTCTTCAATCTTGTTTTGTTTGTTTAGTTACTTTTTGTTAATAGTAGGATTACTGTTCTCATTTCATCAACTGTTTAATCACATAGTTAATGTAATTAGGCCCATTACCTAGCTAATTTCCTGTTATGTAGTTAGGTTAATTAGTTCATTCACTTTTGTTTTGTTTTGGCTGCATTTTTTAAAAGGTTCCGAGTTTCTTCTTTTGGAAATTTTGGGTTAGTTCTTAAAATTAGGAGTCCCTGATTGATTTTGATTGGATTCTGAAATTCAAAGAGCCCAAGTGGGGATTTAGTTTGGGTTTACAGACCCATACCAAATTTGGTTGGGTCAATTTGACCCACATTTTGATTTCAGGGGTAATAACAAGGGCTCATGGGGGCAATTTGGGAAATCTAAGTAGGGAATATTTTAGTAAGTGAATATGAAGCTTCTAGGAAGCTGGGAAGGGGGACTGATTTGAAGCTCTGAAATTTAAACAAAGGACTCCTAAGCAAAAACAAAAATTCCAGAAGGTTTTAAGTGTAAAACTAGTGGCGTTTCTGCAGCCCTAGTAGCTTGCCTATAAAGGAATAATAGCTTGACACTCAAGTCAGAGAAAAAAGGCATAAAATTCAGAAAAATCAAAAACAGCTAAAAATTTCATAAGAATCACTGTTCCATTGAACTTCTTTTGTGATTTCTGAAGTTTTCGATTTCTGAAACAATTTCTGATTCAATTGGGGTAAAAATGGACTGAATTTGGGTTTTAAAAAGTTTGGTTTGAAGTTTGATGTGGTTATTGCTCGATTGAAACTGGTTTTTGGACTGCTGCACATCATTTTTCTGTTTGAAATTGGTTCTGCTGGTGCTGACTTTTGCTATTGCTACTGTTGACCCTTCACTTCTTATTTCTGTTCATTTCCAGGTATTCCTTCAAACCATGAATGGAAATGAAGCTCGATTGAGCTGTATGTGAAGCCATGTAACTCAAGTTGATGAAATGACCATTGTTAATTCTCTGTTGATTCTTCATTTTTTACTAGTTTCTTGTATTTTGTTCTGGGTTTCTTTTAGCTCAGCCTTCTTATGAGTCATTCATGTCACCATGGCTACATGTTTTGTCCTAAGGGTTAGATACGAGTTTTCTGCTTGAATGTAGTTGATTCATGAAAGCCTTCAAGATTTAGTGTAATATGTATGAACTGGAGGCTGCACTTCTTAGTTTGATTGTGAAGTTGGTTGTCTCTAAATGTGTTTCATAGCTATGGGTTGCATGTTGATCATTTCAAACCATTCCTGCCCTAGTTTAGTAAATCTGAGCTGAGTTTGCCTTTCATTGATCGTGTATTTAGACTTGTTTATATGCAGCCTGAAGCGTAGTCTACTAAGTTCAGAAGTTTATAGTTTAGTTTTGCCTCTGTTCGTATGTAAGCTGTGAATTTCAAAAGGACTTTCAAGAATGGAATTTGAATTTGATTTCAAATCAGAGATTTTTTAGACTTAGCTTGACTCTTTATAGGTTGTTCATTCTCGAAAAGTTTGAGTCAAGGACGTTGGTTTGAACCAGGGCACGCATGAGTTGTAACTAATGAATTTGCAATGTTAAATGATGAAATAACTTGTGTAAGAGTTGCTATCACATTAGGAATTGAATCCTCATTTCAGAATCTATGGTGGCATTTAATGCACCTTTGTATTTGTTTTAATTCAAAATTTTCATAGAAAGATTGTTTCCACACCAAGTATTAGTGCAGAATCGGATCTGGGCTGCCAATGTTGGCCCATTTATGTTTATCAGCATTCAGCGTTTCTTGACCTGGGCTTCACGTTAAGCCTAGTTGTGTTGTTGTGCTCATTAAGGAGTTATCGAATTGCAATTGGATCCATTGTCGGCCCAAGCCCTGAAAGTCGAATCTTTGTTTTAGTTTAATGAAGGCCTCTAATTACTAGGCCAAGCTCGAACATTAGCCTAAAATAATTAGAATCCTTTAAGTTTTCCTTAATTAATTGGTAGAGGTGAGCCATATTAAACAACAAAAATAGCTTATGGTCCTCAAACATTTAGCTTGAACTTCCTTTTAAAAATTGAATTGAAGAGTGCCATGTCAAATAAAATCTTAATTGCATGGCCCTCGTTTAATTAATCTTGTTTATCCTTAGAATTTGAGGCATGCCATTTAGCGAATTTTTATGGCCCTCGCAAAGTTGCAAACGCATAGTTGCTTTAGCGTTATTTTAATAACTTACCTTCTTAAACTCGGGTGCGCATTTATGTGACCCAGATCCAAATCTCAACAATGCTAGATAAAATATGTCAAGGACTGCGGATGCATTTATGTGACGTGGTTCAAGACATGTTTTTAATAACGTTGCAATCTTCCTAATAAATAAATAAAAGCGGTTTTAAAGTTAAAATGCACATACGTTTAAAAGTGTATTAAAATCAGATAACATGCCAAATATAACTGTTGAGCGACCGTGCAAGAACTACGAAATCAGAGAATGCCTAACAACTTCTTCTGGGTTAACAGAATTCCTTACCCAGATTTCTAGTTCGCGGACTGTAAAACAAAGTCAATCTTTTCCTCGATTCGGGATTTAAACCGGTGACTTGGGACACCCTAAATTATCCCAAGTGGCGACTCTGAATTTCTTAATATAAATAATCTCGTTTCGATAGTCCCTTTAATTGAAAAAAACTCCCTTATATATCCCTTTTCGGGGGTGTAGGAAAAAGGAGTTGTGACAGCCGTGTCTTATTTTTAACTAAGTCTGTTGTGGTTCCAGCATGTCACAACCTGGAATCCCCACCATCGGGACCGTGATGGCGCCTAACATCACACTTTCTAACCAAGCCAACGTTAGAGTTTTCATTAGCCAAATCCTTTACGTTTCAGTGATTAACAATAAACAAACTACAAGTAAATAAATGCGGAAGTAAGTAAATAGACTCTTTGTTTATATACTATTACTGTTACTACCTAGAATCCAGTGTCACAATCCACGAACATTCTAAGATTTTACTACAAGTATTTGTCCAAAAGAAAAATACGAATGTCTGTGAAATAAGCAAAACAACAAAGTTTGGGGTACAGAAGGGGACGCCAGGGCCTGCGGACGCCAATAGGACTACGTTGGGTCTCCAAGCAAGTAAATACTACAGCAAACCTCTTGATCAACACTAACCTGCTCCAAAATCTGCACAGGAAGTGCAGAGTGCAATATCAGTACAACCGACCCCATTTACTGGTAAGTGCCGAGCCTAACCTCGATGAGGTAGTGATAAGGCTACGACGGGGAATTTACAATATAACCTGCATACAGTTTATTTTACCACAATCCACCCTTATTACACCTGTTGCGGCGTGTGACCCGATCCCACCGTATCACAATAATACAATCACAATTCACCCTTATCTCACCACAATCCACCCTTATTACACCTGTTACGGCGTGCAACTATCACGCCCCGATCCTGGGGACAAGACCGGCACTCAGTGCCTCACCTATCCTTGCATACCACTGTTTTGGCCATGGGCCATATTGCAAGATAATGTGCGATGCAAAATATAAAATTGAATAGAGACTAACGTTGACTAATGTCAACATAAAGCTGGGCTGGCAAGGCCGTCATAATTACTACAACTGACAAGCCAACAAAATATACGTACAGGGCCTACAAGCCCAACATACTGTACTAGCTGACAGGATATGTCTACAAGCCTCTACTGATAGCTGTACTGTGATCGGAACAGGGCCCCAACCTACTTTTAATCTATCTACATATATGCACAAGATGTACTCCAAACGGCTAGACACAACAACTTTAAAAGACGGGGAGCTTACCGATAAGGGTAAACTCAGGCATACACCTACTAAGAAGGTCTACTCGTCTGTATGTCTGAACCTGTACGCATGAAATGTAGTGCTCCCAGAAAGGGGCGTTAGTACAAAATAATGTACCGAGTATGTAAGGCAATATACTGAAGCTGAAACTGAACTGATAATATAATAACTGAAAAAAACTGGGAGTCAAAGAAAATTTGAAGATATGCTCATCTGCTGATACTGACTCAACTCTCTCAATATAGTGAGTAAAATAGCTGCCCGGCCCTATAAGGCTCAGTATACATATATATATACTCTGCCATAGTAGGCTCTCTCATAAGTACTCGGCCATACTAGGCTCTGTATCTCAACCAACTGGGCTCGCTCATAGGCACTCGGCCACAGCAGGCTCGGTATATAACTTACCATCTGATCAGAGGTTGCCCAATAGAGGCTTGCCCATCAATTATAGCTCAATGGTAATGAAAATACTTTTAATACTGTATATATGTAAACTCTCTACTCTTTTAACCGGAAGAAGGAAATACTCAACTGAATATGCAGTCCCGATAAGAAGAATATGGTAACTTACAAAACTAGAAAAATATATGTAATTTGCGAGACTAGCAAAATATACGTAAATTCCAAGATACGAATTTTTCTTTATGCCTCATTATCAGACTTGTGTAACTACGATATCATGCTAAAATGAAGGAAAATCTTTGCCTTAACATACCTGTTTCTGCGAAATTCTTGAACAAAATTTATGCTTGGATTTGAAATTGGAACGAAATTGTCTTGTGCTCCTAGCGTTTTTGGCTTTCAAAAACAGAAGTATCCTCTTCACTAGAATTTTGGAGATCACTAGCAGTTTCTACTATCTCCTTTTCCCAAGAATTGGAGGACTCTTCAGTCACTCCATCCTTCTCACACACACGTTCATAGATGGCTTCCATGTCTTTGAAATGAGGTCAAAGACAGATTTGGGTTCTTGGTTTCCAATGTCCTTTTTTCGGTTTGAAATCCTAGGTGGAAAATGTTTCTGATTCTTTCTAAGACTTGAAAGAATTTACTTTGATTCACTTGAATCCTTAGCAGATAAGGTTCTTGGTTTTTAAAATCAAAGGCATAATGTTTGGATAATGCTTACAAAAGTCTTCTTGATAAGACTTATAATTTAGTCTTCTGAAACTTTTAAGACACATGTAAAGGTGAACAATGAGTTACCTTAAACAAAGGGGGGGGGGGGCTGCCACGCTCTCTTGGGTAGTGATTTGTTAATTTTTATCCACTTATTAGTTAATCGGGTAATGTTTCGTTACCCGTTAATTAATCTATTACCCGCATAATTTAAAAATTACCACAAATTACTTAAAATTCTATTTATTTTCAAAATACTTCATATATATATAAGGCCCCATGAAAATTTCTACTCAAAACCAGAAAAGTGCATTTCTGCGGTCCATTATGCGATCGTAAAATAGCTATGCGGACCGCATAGTTGCCGCAGAGTCAAGCAGTTTGATGGTTAATTTGAGATCAACTATGCGGCCAATTATGTGATCGCATAATCAATATGCGGGCCGTATAGTCATCGCATAATCCCCTTTGAAATTTTGTGAGGGGCAGTTCTACGGTGCATTATGCGACCGCAGAACAGGCGTGCGAGCCGTATTTTTGTCGCATACCCAGGTAGTTTGTTCAGGTTTTGGGGACATTTTTGTGGTCTATTCCGCGGGCCGCATGTCCATTATGTGATCGCATATGCGACCGCAGATCATGTCGGGGCTCCTATTTTCTAACTTTTAAAACCCGACCCCATCCCATTAAAACACCCCATTAGACCCCTTTTAAGATATTCTTCTGCAAAAAAGAGTGAGAGGGGAAGTTCTAGAGAGAGAGGGTGATATTCATCAAATCCCCACTCAATTCTTGCTGAAACCCTTGAAGATTATCAAATAAAATTTGCTAGGCCTTCACCCCAAGAGGTAAGAACTTGAGCCCTAACCTTTGGTTTCGAAATTCACACTAGAATGAGTTAGCTTGGGGGTTCATGGGTATAAGAATGGATTTTCTTGCATGCATAAAAGATAATAGGGTATGGGGAGGTTGTGAACTAAAAAGATAGCAATTGGGGTGTAAACTGATAGAAATATCTCACAAAAGAGTCCTAAAATCGTTGTACACACTTAGTGCTTGATAATTTACTTAAATGAGCTAGAATCTTATTCATATCTCTAATTCTTGGTTCAATTTGTAATTTTTATAAAATAGATCGAAGTTGCTAGGATATTCCGGAATTTAATATGAGGATTTAAGGAATGCACTATTGAGGTATGTATGGCTAAAACCCCCTCCTCTTAGAAATTGAGCCTTCATGGTGCCCGTGCAAATGTTATAAGTCTGAAATCTGATTGATGTAGTACTTGTTATGTCAAATGAATTAATGTTGTGAAAATGTATGTGGAAGGTGCTTCTCCATGTGCTTAATGTGTTATTCTTTGTAAATTGAGGATGTGTGGAGAACATGAGCTATGTGCTAAATATTCTCATATTCCTTTAGAAAACAGATGTATTCTTCCTTATCTGTTGGCGACAAGTGAATGCTGATGTGGGTCTCTTTGACGATCTCGGCGTCTCCTAAATTTACTGCTTCTGTTTCGTCCAAGTTGGATTTAGGCTTGTTCTCATAATTCTCAACTTCTTTGATAATTTCTTTGGGTCTCTCATCTTCTTTCTCTGAGTTACTATTCTCATGTTGCGTTGCCTCATTACATGTCACAGTCACTGGTTTATGAGGAAAAGTAATAATAACATTGTAGAAGGGAAAAGTATAGAAATAGTAATGAATAATGATAAAGGACAAATGCATTTGATTAAAACTGAGAAAATTGTTCAAATTTATTTTGAAACAAAGAAATCTTAAACAAAATTGCTGGAAATTTGAAATGCCTAGAACGGCTATAGAAGTAAATTCTGCCAAGCTACCCAGGGACTCGGCGAGCTCGGGATGGTGTGGCGGTCCAGTTTCTGAGAACAACTCCCTTTGCCATAGTCTGAATGGTGAGGCCTTCTTCCTCCTCCTCCTCAATTATGGCACAACGATCCATGTCCCCGTCTTCTAAGAATAGATCATTTAGCCCAGCTAGTGCTCTTCTTCTACAGTTCCCCATATTGTATCAGCATGATGGAAAGCTTGTTTCAAACGTGGTACCGGTTGCTTAAGAGGGTAGTACGGTCCATGCCACAGAGGCGACCAATCATTGTACACTTGCCATGTATACTGGTATCCGAGCCCAAAGGTGGTACCATAATTTTTCAGCTATATCGGCTTGGTGATACCTTAGAGGTTCTTTCTCAACCCTTTGTCGGGTTCATATCCGGACCATGCTAGTATGCTTTCTATTTTGTTACTCTACCACTTATCCTTCTCGATGGCATTGACCCGTTCAATGTGATGATAGGTTTCCCCTCCTAGCCTTCTTCTATGTTCGATGCTTGTAATGGTTTGACTAGTGTAGATGGGGTCACTACTATCTCCATGAATGATTATCTCCTGAAGGTTCCATTCGAATTTTACGACTTGATGTAGTGTGGAAGGCACGGCTCCAGCAGCATGGATCCATGGGCGGCCCAACATAAGATTATATGATGTTGGTATGTCAAGCACTTAGAATTCAACGTCGAACCAAGTTGGTACCATCTGCAAGCAAAGGTTGATTTCCTCGATCGTGGCCCTCTAGGATCCATCGAAAGACTTCATGTTCATGCTGCCTATCCGTATTTGATGGAAACCTTTGTCCAACCTTTTTAGGGTGTCCAACAGACAAATATTTAGACTCGAGCCTCCATCAACTAGGACCCTGGCAATGAACTTGTCTTCAAATTGTACTGTGATATGCAATACTCGATTGTGATTTAAACCTTAGGGTGGTAGCTCATCTTCGTGGAAGATAATCTTGTGGCTCTCTAATACTTAACCAACCATGTTGCCCATTTCTCCACCAGTGATATTATTGGGTACATAAGCCTTGCTTAGTACTTTCATTAGAGCGCTCTTGTGTGCCTCTGAATTCTGTAATAGTGACATGATCGATATCTGAGCAGGGACTTTGTTCAGATGGTCAATGACATAATATTCTTTTGCATGTACTTTCCTCCACAGGTCATCCGACCCTGTCTCAATGATAGGCTATCTGGTAGTGGTATCCTTACTTGATCCTCCCAAAGGTTCAGGTGTATAGACTCTTCCAGTTCTAGTCATCCCTTGTGCGGCGTTAGATTCCCCTATCTTAGTCTTCCCTTTTCGCTGAGCCTCGGCAACATAATCCCAGGTTATTGCTTTTGAGTTGAATGGGGGTGTGGTTAACACCATCACAGTAAAAGGTGTGACCACTTCTAATTCAAATGGAGCGGAGGTGGCTGCGGGCGGAGCTACTTCTACCTCGAATGGAACTGATGCAGTTACCTCAACATCAATAGGTGCCTGAGTTTGAACTATGATAGGAGTAAGTGTGACTGCAACATTACAGTCATCGCCTTCTCGGATGAGCCTGATTGACCCCTCAAGGTCCCCTTCTTCATTTGTTTCTATAACATGTACACTGTCACCTCTATGATCAGGGAGGGGATTGTTACGGATATTAGGTGCGGCTTCCTTCACCTGTATGACCTTGTTGTCAATGAGTGTCTGGATCTTATCCTTCAATGTTTGGCACTCAGCAGTGGTGTGCCCTTTCATACCGGAGTGGTATGCATAGGTTTTGTTCGGATTGACCCATTGGGATGGATATTCTAGTGCTATAGCGGGAACGGGAGTGACGTACCCTACGGCCTTTAACCTTTCATACAATTGGTTGATGGGCTCAACAATGGCGGTGTATTGTTTGGGCGGCTTGTGGTCGAAATTGGGTCTTGGTCTTGGATAATTTTGTCGAGCGTGGTGATTGGAAGTGGGATGGTTGAGAATTATAGGTGTGATGGACAATGGCTGGTGTGAGCACGTGATTTTTACCTTATGAAAATTACTCCAAAATAATTCAAAAAAATAATAAAACAATTTTTGCTTAGTGTGAAATTTTTAGAATTTGTATGGCGTTTATTAAATATTGGTGTTATGTCCGTAAATGTCTACTTTGTTTGTTAAAATGAAAAATAAAATAAAAAAAACACATGTTGTATTCATAATTAGGATTTAATTATGAATTTAAGAGTTAATTAAAAGAAAATCACAAAAATATGCATTTGTTCTACTTTTAATGTTTCACTGTGTGATTAACGCTTTGTCTATGTGTTAAATAGTTGTTAAAAAGGTAATTAATATTGTTTTATAATTTTAATTAGGATTTTATAATTAGGATTAAAATTAGGAAATATAAAATAAATATAAAAAGGTAAAAAAGTCGAACCTGGACTGAAATCCAGGCCCAAATAAATTAATTCCCAACAGCCCAGTCCAAACAACCCCAGGTCCGGTCCAATTCAAGGCTAATACCAAACGACGACGTTTGATTGTATTTCATCAAGGGCCGTTGGATCAAATCCATCCAACGGCTGAGATCTCACAACCCTTACCCGTAACCTCCTACCCGATCCACTGCCCCGATCCAGCCTGACCCCAACATTTAACCAAACGACATCGTTTGGTTAATTGAATTGATCTCAACCGTGCATCTTAATTGATCCAACGGATGAGATCAATCCACCCCATCCCTATATAAATCCAAATCCCTACCCCGGCCCCCTAACTAAACACCGCCCCTCTCCACTGTTCATCTTCATCTCCGGAACAACACACCCCTAACCCTAGCCGCCCTCATTCCTCATTGCCTGAAACTCGGCGGCAACAACGCCGCCGGTCACCACCTTAACACCCTCGACTCCTCACAACCCCCTCTTCACAGATCCGGGGTTAGTTTCCCTCGAATCAGACCACATAGTCTCGAATCTTCGATTGAAGGTTGGTCTGAAAACCCAACCTTCTCCGATGACTTCCTAATTAACACCATAGCACCTCCTAACCTGCCTCGTTATGGATCTGGTATTTGTTTGGTTCGAATCACCTCAGAGTGCTTCGAATCTTCTTTTGAAGATTCGAACCAAACATGAACTCACTCAGATTCATTCCAAACTAACACCAAATGACCCCTAGGCCTCCCTCACCCTTGTGTCATCTTTGGTTCCCTTCGAATCTGCCCAGAAGTGTTCGAATTTAAGATCCAAGAATCAGAAACCCTAAAAATTTCAATTTTTGGATTCTGCCCCAAATTAAATAAAAGGTTGGGGTCTAATCGACCTTAGTCGAAGTATTTTCAGTTGAGAATACTTCGACTAAGGTCTGTTTGATTTCAAAGGTCCAAATCCAAGTTGACCCTGTGTCCGTGTGAAATTGAAGATTCAGAGGTATTTTTCTACTTCTTTTTGTTTCCTACATGTATATTGTTGCCTGTTTCAGTAGCTTGTGTAATTTATTTTTCACATTTTTATTTATTTGATTCTATGATTCTATCTCATACCTGTTTTATTTGATCAGAATTATAGCAATGTTTCTGTTTGTTGTGATTGTTTATAATGTGTATAATCGACTCGATTAAGTTCGTCGATTAGTTGTTTTGTAAATTCTAGTTTCCGTTAATGATAATTGTAATAGCCTGCTTATTTGTTTTGGATTGATTATTATCATTGAAGTCAGTTAATTAGTTCTTCCCAATTAGTTGATTCTCGTTTAATAAGTCAGAAAGTTTGTCAATTATTTGTGTGTTGATCCCTGGGCAATAAATTTCAGAGCATTGTCAATATACTGACAATGCCCCTGCATCTGTTTGATCTTAGTCCAATGTTGAAGTCCAGTTTGATTTGTTATATTGAATTCAGTGTAATGTTTGTTGTGATGTTAGGTTTAAATTCAATTTCACAAATGTTGATTAGATACAATTGTGTTAGAAAAGTGCATTCTCAGTTAAGATTCAGTCCAGAATTTAAGAGAATTGGTTATAGCTGTTTTAAATCAGGTTGATGATTAGGTTTGAACAGATTTTTAAATCTGTTTTGTAATAGATTCTGATTTTTGTATTAAGGGCAGTAATAACAGTAGGATTTCAGGGTTGTTTTGGGAATGAAACAGTGAAAGTCATATAATAATGTTAGTGTGCTGTTGGTGGATTGTTAATGGCTATAATCTAATAGGATAATGGGAAACAAAGGGTAATGGGAATGCTGAAAATCAGGAAAAGATCACTTAATGGGATTTAAAGTAGTAAAAGCAGTTTTTAATGGGATTTTCTAATTTTTAAAAGAAAAAAGGTGTCCAGGCAGCACCAAAAGAAAGGGGCAGACCTGTATAAATACAGGGACAGACATTAGGAACTGAGATCTGATTTGAGAGAGAGAGAAATAGATGAACACAACCAGATTTTAAATACACACAGATATAGAAATTAAGAGAGAAAAACACACAGAAGCAGAAACAGAAATCTGAAAAGAAAGAAGAAAAACAGAAAAAGAAACAGAAAACAGAGCACTCATATACACGTAGAGTCGAAAACAGATAATAGAAAAGGAAACAGAAAATCTGAAACATTGTTTTTCTGGAATCTGTCCGGGTCTTGTTTGTTGATACTGCTTGATTTTAAAATCTGAAATTCTTTAAGAAGCTTTGCTCCTGTGTATCTGGGTTCCTCGGGTCCTGTTTTTGTTGCTCAAATCTGTGGAAATACTGGTATATTTTGCTGCTTTGCTGCTGCTGTCACTGCTGAAATTTATTTCTTCTACCTTCATTTCCAGGTACATATTTTTAAGACTCATGTTGTGAAAAGAACATTGGAAGAAAAAATGAAGTTTGAGATTATAATTATGTCTTTTACTCGTTTAAAGCTATTAGTTTAAATTTCAGTTTTGTTTTAAGTTATTTAACATGGTAGTATGCTTGACATAACGACTATAGTTAATCAATCCCATTGGAAGTTCGCATAAGTATTGTAATAATGTTATATATTTCGGAATTTTCATTAAGTGAAGTCATGATTGAATTATCAAGGTAGGGAACATGGCATAAAATGGGCCATTAATTACATCCCGTAACATTGTTAGCTAAATGTAAAGTAGAATGGAAGTATCAAGAAATTATATTATTAGTATATCTTGTAAAAAATATGATTTTGTTTAGATTGATATAAGTTATATGTTCATATATGGCATGATGACGGGTATATATATATAATCATATGAGGAAGGTGAGTTGATATAGCTCGTTACGATGTTAGAATGTTCTGAACGGTTCAGGCGTACAAATATGTTGCATGTAATGCAACTTTATTGAATTGATTCGAATAATTTTTTTTTACCAACTTGATGCCTATCTACCATCGTAAACAAATTAATCAAATGATTACAACTTTGGATTAAAAACAAGAAATATAGAAGGTAATTAGGTTTATAGATTATAACATTTTTTTTTAAAAAGAAAATATAAAAAAATAGTATTCGCCTCAAATAGAATAATGAAAGTTCTTGGAAAATATCATTTCCTTTCTTACATCAATTCTTTCCAAATGTTTATACGTAATTAGCATGTTGTTTATTTGAGTAGGCAAATATTGCATTCACTATAAATGGTAGTATTAATCACGTTGTTCATTTTTACTCCTTAAATTCGAATGGCTTGGAGGAATATAGTTCACACGCGAAAATATAATTAGCGGTCAACACTTAATAAATTGCGAATTCTTTTCAAAGAATTTAAGGGTATCTCAAATAAGGATTTCTCATGATTTTCATATAAAATAATATGGATGTAATAAACAATTTGTAAACAAATTTATACTACCATCAAGAATATTTTTGTGACTAGGAATACGTTCGCGTAACCTGATTATATTTCTAAAAGCAATTCGGATTATGCGTTCGCGCAACTTCGAGCGAATATTTAATAAAAGGAATTTTTCGGAGAATAGCAAATTAATTTCCTAAAAACCCGAGATGTGTAGTTCATTGCTTAATCATACAAGGGCGACGATGTTCTTAATTTTATTTTTAATTTTGAACGTATGGTTTTTTTTATATAATAAAAATATAAAAAAATATTATCAACCTTTTCTGTACACGTACGCGTGGCACGATTCTCTACAATTATAAAAGGTACATAATACGAATATACGTACGCGTGATTCGTTTATATAATTGTAAACAATCTAAACAAAAGCGGTAATAAAATTAGGTAACAAGAAAAAGAGTATTTAGTAAATCAAGATAATTAAGCCAAAATATTAAAATGGTTAAGTGACCGTGCTGGAACTACGGAATTCGGGAATGCCTAACACCTTCTCCCGAGTTAACAGAATTCCTTATCCGGATTTCTGGTTCGCAGAATGACAAACAGAGTCATATTCTCCTCGATTCAGGATTAAAACCGGTGACTTGGGACACCATAAAATTCCCAGGTGGTGACTCTGAAACAAATAAACAAATCCCGTTTCGACTGTCCTTTAATTGGAGAAAACTCCCCACGCGCCACGTGCGGGCGCGGTAAAAAGGAGGTGCGATAGCTCTGGCGACACTGCTGGCAATTTTGAAAACTGTAACCCAGAACCACTGGTTCAGGGTTTAAGAATTCGAGCTTAAAATAACTGTTATAGTTGGCTTTATTTATTATCTGATTTTTACATGATATATGCCCAATATGCTAAATGATATTTTTACTGTTTTAATATTATTCGAATTGTGCATATACAACTGCTGCGAAACCCCCTTCTTTCTGAGTCTTCTGAATTTATGGTGCACACGTGCGCGTGGCCCACCTTTCTGTTAAAAGTCATACCAAATAAGACGAAGTTGGGACAAGTAACTAGGCCGGGTAGACTTTCGCGCTCCCGGTACGTTGCCCCCACTTCGGCTCAAACTGTCAGTTTGGGTGAGCCAGGTTTAGAACAATATGCCTCAGGTTTTTCACCTAGAATAACTCAGCCATGTATCGGATCCCTAGTAGGAACGTCTATTTGCATCATATACATTTGGCCTTGGAGACTCAACACAGGGGTTGGGTCTGTCTAGGACAGGTGAACCCAAGATGAAAAGACTATCCTGATGCATCCAACTTGCTACCTGTGCATTCATTTGCCTCGGATTTGCTTGTTGACCAGCTTAATCGAAATCATTGTGAGAGCCGAGGAATAAAATGGGTTGTTTTAGAAAATTCCCAAAAATAGTTTTAAATCTTGAAAAAAAGTGTTAAATAAATAAAAATGATTTTTTTTATTATTTTGAGTGTTTATTTTCAAAATGAGTCTTAATTTTGTTAAAATTAAATTTCAGATACAAAATGAGCACCACACAAAACCCCCCATCCACGAATACAGACGAGTTTCTATTTCAGCTTCAAATGTGGTGGTATGAGTTAGGCGAAGATGGTCAAAAATGGGTCATTAAGTATTTGGGAAATATCCCAGATATTATGAAAGTTAAACCACGTGATGATCTGATTGCGGCGTTAGTAACTTTTTGGGACCTTGTTCACAATGTCTTTCGTTTCTCTGATTTCGAGCTTACTCCTACATTAGAAGAGATAGTTGGATATGTTGGTTTTGACGGAAGTCTAAGAAATCAAAACCTGATATTCACAAAGGCTCCCTCGGTACATCGATTCTTCGGTCTTCTGAACATCAGTAATCAAATCAGGAAAAGCAATGTCATCAACGGATGTTGTTCTTTCAACTTCTTGTATTCAAGGTTCGGAAAGCCAAATGGATTTGAAATTCCTGAGAAAGGCCTTACTAACAAGCAAAACAAAGACACCTGGCAGATTCATCGTCGCTTCGCCTTCATGGTGGATTTTCTAGGAATCATGGTCTTCCCAAACAAAGAGCGAACAATTGATATTCGCACAGCGAAAGTTGTACAGGTCCTCACCACCAAGGAAAATCACACTCTTGTCCCGATCATTTTCTCAGATATTTATCGGGCGTTGACTTTATGTAAATCAGGGGCAAAAGTCTTCGAAGGATGCAAAATTTTGTTGCAAATGTGGGTGATTGAACATCTCCAACATCAGCCCAAGATCATACAGTATAGGCCAAGCAATGATAATTTCATCGAGAGTTATGAGGAAAGAATAAAAGATTATAAGTCCCCAGAAGGGATAGAAGCCTGGGTATCTCATCTAAGGGCTTTAACGTCAAATCAAATTGAGTGGACTTTGGGATGGCTCCCGATGAGGGAAGTGATACACATGTCAACCTCAAATAGTTATTTGCTATTATTGGGATTGAGAAGCATCCAGCCATATGCGCCACTAAGAGTTCTAAGACAACTAGGGAGATACCAAGTAGTTCCTGATGATGAAGATTTGAGTATGCAAGTAATCGAATTACACCCAGAAGCCACTATTCCCGAGGCTCTAATTCAGCAGATATGGAATGGATGTCGATACTTGAAAAGTGATACTCAAGTCCCAGACACTACAAGGGGCGAGATAAATCCAGGATATGCAAGGTGGTTTGAGAAACGGTCCCGCGTGGATGATGTACCAGAACCCGAGCTAAGAAGGCCAACAAAAAGACCCCATGTTCAAACCTTTAATGATAAAATCCAAGAGCGGTTGATTTGGGGAGAAAAGGAAAAAGGGTACAAAGCAACTATCCATGCCCTAAAGGAAAATCTGAGGAGCCTCAGTCTGGAGAAAGATTTGCAAGCACAAGAAGCCGAAGGCGAGAAGAAGAGTTTAGCTTGTGAGAATGAAAATCTTCACGCTCGATTTCAAAAAATGAAAAAAGCTTCTGAAACACCAATGAGGAGTTGGAAGGATCAAAACACCATCGCCAATCTTTTTGAAAAAATGCAAGATTATGATTCCATTCTTGCAAAAAACGAAATGGCACTGAGCAAAGCTAAAAAAAGAATCCAACAATTAAACGAAGAAGCCAGATCTAATAAGGAACGCCAAGTAAGGCAATCCGAAGAAGACAAGGCACAATTCGAGAAGGAAAAGGACCATTGGATACGTTCAGAAGACCAACTTCGTGCACAACTGGAAGAGGCGAGAAGATACAACAGAGAACATCAATGTGGGGACATCGACAGAGAAAGGGCACAGGCAAGACTCGATCTGGCCAGACTCCGAGCTCAATTAGAGTCAGCTTTAGATCGTGAGGACCGTATCAGAGATATAGCCACCAATCGCCAACAACAATTGCAGAACCAAGACTAACGTCTCCAAGATTTCAGGGCACAAATCCACGACCTGGCGGTCTACACCTCTCAAAGTTATGTAAACTGCCAAGGAATGGATTATGAAAGGTTTACAGAGCATGCACCTATTTTTGCCCGTCATCTGGCAATGGAGTTAGAAAGGATGTATCGTACGCTGGGAGGTCATCCAGGTCAAGCCCCACATTGAGCTGATAATCCAATGATTGACAACAAAAGTGGAAAGTGGAGCATGATAAGAGATGTTAAGAGTTGTGTCTTTTATTTTGATTTGAGTGTGTGTGTTTCAAACCATTTTCTTATAAGATTTTCAAATGTAATGTCTGTTCCATCTTTGTATAATAAATAAAAGTGTTTGCCTTACGCCCGAACTACGCAAGGTCTGATTCATGCGGGGGCATGATACGTAGGCAATCTCTATAAGATTCGACCATAATAAAAAAAATATATATAAGAAAATAAAATAAAATAAGAGTGAACAACAATAAAAGACCAAGAAAAGCTGGGATGACACAAGCAGCCAAGCAAATGCATAATAGAAAAGGGGTTTGTCTAGGAGCATTGCATCTCAACGTGTAATTATATATGTGTTAAACTCTCAAAACTAACAAGTTTGTTCATTTCCAGAATTCAAGCAGTTAGTTTCTCTAAAGAGTATACTGGCATATTATCATTATCACACGAGATCAAAAGGACCAATACCCGAAAGTATGTCTATCCCAGATGTTGACACAGGTATTGAGATAGAGGAGATGGATGTCGGGAAAATGAAAGAAGAGATGTTTAAACTCAAGCAGCAAATGGCTGAGATGTACCAGGCCTGGTCTACAGGGCAGTCACCCCCATCTTACCCAACTAACCCTGCTCCATCAATGGCCCAAACTCAGGATAATCTTACCACTGAATTATCCCCAAATTTCCCCATCTACCAACACTACCGAGGCACTACCTCTCAGACACCGCAATCTCCCCTTCCTAAACCAGTTCCATACATTCCTCCACCAGTGACTCCTGTTTTCGTAGCACCTCCCCCGGCTACATTCCACAAATCTCCTAGTGAGCCTGCATTCCAGGCCCAGGACAACCAATATTACCCCCCGGAGCCCACCCTCAAAGCCTCCGAAATCCATTCAACTACTCCTCATTTTGACCTCCCAACCGAAATTGACAAGCCAGCCAAAAATGCTGAACAAGAAGAGATGTTCAGAAAGGTCAAAATCCTAGAAAAATCGTTCCGAGACATGCGAGGGTTAGGAGGACAGGTCAGTGTGGACTACAAAGATTTATGCTTATTCCCAAATGTGCAATTGCCAGTTGGCTTCAAGTTGCCCAAATTTGACCTATACAATGGGCACGGCGACCCAGTAGCCCACTTAAGGGGTTTCTACAGCAAGATGCGAGGAGCTGGGGGAAAGGACGAATTATTGATGGCTTACTTCAGTCAAAGTTTAAGCGGATCAGCTTTGGAGTGGTATACACGCCAAGACCATGGGAGATGGTACACCTGGGATGACCTGGCACAGGCATTTGCATACCATTTCCAATACAATCTGGAAATCATCCCAGATCGACTATCTTTGACAAAATTTGAGAAAAAACACAATGAAAGTTTCAGAGAGTATGGCTTCCGGTGGAGAGAACAGGCAGCAAGAGTGGATCCTCCTATGAAGGAGAGTGAAATGGTAGACTACTTCCTTCAAGCCTTGGAACCAACTTACTATGCCCATTTGGTTTCAGCGGTAGGTAAATCATTCAACGAAATAGTAAAGATGGGAGGTATGGTGGAAGAAGGCCTCAAGACAAATAAAATCATGAGCTATTCAGCTATTAAGGCGACTACTCAAGCTATTCAAGGCGGGGTAGGAGGAATCGGAAGAAAGAAGAGGGAGGAAGCAGCGGTAGTTGATTCAGGAACTTGGTCGGGATCCATAGGATCACATCCTTACTATAATCAACATCGACCTCACCAATCAACTCACCACCACAATTCATCTCAACACTACTATCACCCTTCGGAACCTCATTTTTCCATCAACCATACACAAGCATACAATCATCCACCGGCACACGCTAACTGGCGTGCTCCTGTCATACCAGGTACTTACCCACGAGCCTATCCCGGACCAGGTTTCAGGCCTAGGCCAGCATTCAGGGGAGAAAGGGAACAGAAAAAGAAAACCTACACTCCATTGGGAGAGTCCTACACTAGTCTGTTCCACAGGCTGAGACAGCTGGACATGCTAAGACCAATACAATCCAAGCTACCCAATCCTCCTCCAAAGAATCTGGACTACACCATTATCTATGAGTATTGTTCCGGTACACCAGGCCATGATACAGTAAAATGCTGGCATTTAAAAAATGCAATACAAGAGCTGATTGATACTAATAAAATCGAGGTTCAAACCCCCGAAGCTCCCAATATCAATAGAAATCCAATGCCAGCCCATCAGGAGGCTAATATGATAGAAATAGTACAGGTTGATGGGGAGACAAAGAAGCCATCACAAATCGTCATGATGATCAGGTCTCATGAAGCCAAGCCGGATAAGCAGTTAACAGAGGAGAAGTCGGTACCTAAGCAGAACAGAAATAGTGATGAACCATTTGTGGTAGTCGAGAAGGGATCTTCGAGCAAAGTTGCCACAAAGCAAGAAAGGTCGAAAGTGATAGTGCCAGGGGTCGCCAGCAAACCCATTGTATTCGTGGAAGGAGCCCGTATAGATCGGGTTATTATCAAACCTGTAACCCAGCTACCAGTGATCAACAACAAGGCCATTCCATGGAACTATGAACGGGTGACTGTAATGTACAAGGGAAAAGAAGTCAAGGAAGAAGTCTGTGAGGTGCAAGGCTTGACTCGTTCGGGAAGATGTTTTACTCCCGAAGAGTTAAGAAAAACTAAAAATAATCCAACACCAATAAAGAAAGCTGTGACGGAAGAAGAAGCGGAAGAGTTTTTAAGAAAAATGAAGCTCCATGACTATTCTATTGTGGATCAACTGAAGAAGACGCCCGCTCAAATTTCATTATTGTCATTACTGATCCATTCAGAGGAGCACCGTCTGGCTTTGATGAAAATCCTGAATGAGGCTCACGTTCCCGATAAAATCTCTGTAAATCATTTGGGAAGAATAGCCAACAGAATCTTTGAGGCGAACAGAATTACATTTTCTGATGACGAATTGCCTGTGGAAGGGACTGAGCACAACAAAGCTCTTTACCTCACCGTGAAATGTGAAAACTCCGTAGTAACCCGGGTATTGGTTGACAACGGGTCAAGTGCAAACATATGTCCTCTCTCCACTTTAAGCAAATTGAAAATCAAAGAGAAGAGGATCCAGAAGAATAGCATTTGCGTACGGGGGTTTGACGGTGGAAGCGGAAATTCATCTGGAGACATAGTGTTGGAACTAACAATAGGGTCAGTTGAATTCACGATGGAGTTTCAAGTACTGGACATAACTGTTTCTTATAATCTATTGTTGGGTCGACCATGGATCCATGCTGCTAAAGCAGTCCCGTCAACACTACACCAGGCGGTCAAGTTTGAATGGGATCATCAAGAAATAGTTGTGCATGGGAAAGAAAGTTTAAATGCTCACAGCAGTGCCATTGTATCGATCGAGGGAATAGAAAATGACCAGGGACCATGGGTTTACCAGGTGTCCGACACAGTGTCGGTAGAGAAAATTCCAGAGGGGAAGTACATTCCGAATCCAAAGATAACCTCTGCATCAGTCATGGTAGCCTATGAAATGTTAAAAAATGGTTTTATACCCGGCAAAGGTCTGGGCTCATCTTTGCAAGGAATTATACAACCAGTATCTCTCTCCGAGAACTGGGGAACATTTGGTTTGGGATTTATACCCACTATCACCGATGTGAAAAAGGCCAGAAAGCTGAAACACAAGGCATGGGTTCTTCCAAAACCAGTCCCACATCTGTCAAAGTCTTTTGTCAAGACCGGTGCTAAAAATCGCCCGATAACAACAATTCCTAAATCCCGGGTTAATCTTGAGGAGGAATTAATTGAAAGATTCGAGAAATTGTTTGACGATGTGAATATGGTGGAAAGCGGGGAAGGTTGTAGCAACGCAGAAGTTCAAGTCGTTGGGCCAGAAACAAAGCTTAATAATTGGAAAGCCACTCCTCTCCCCATTCGAAAGGAGTCTTGGTAGTTTATTTTTGATTTTCCTTCAGTTTGTTTGGGTTACCTCAGGGTTGTAATCCCAATGCTTATCTTACAGCTTGTTTGAAGTGTGCAAACCTTGTTATCTTTCATCATCCAATAAAATACAGTTTCCTTTTTCATTATCATTCATGATAGTTTTCTTTTCCTTTTCTTTTTTTTCTGTATAGTTCTTTTTACGCTGGCTCTAGTGATATGGCATGCATGAGGAATCCTCAGCGCAGTCTTAAAAATTAATCTGGTTTCGAAATAATAATTCAAGAAATATATTGTGATTATGAATCGGAATATGATGAAGATGAGGCTTTTGAAGAGATTAGTAAAGAGTTAATTCACTTTGAGGAAAAAACCAAACGTAACCTGAGTGATACCGAGGACATCAATATAGGGGACTCGAATAATATCCGAGAAACTAAAATAAGTGTCCATCTCGAACCAAGGATGCATGGTCATATGACGACATGCCGGGCTTGAGCACTGATTTAGTGGTTCACAAATTGCCCACCGATCCAATGGTGCCTCCTGTCAAGCAGAGGCTGAGAAAATTCAAGCCTGATATGAGTGTGAGAATTAAGGAAGAAATCACCAAACAGTTGGAAGCAAAGGTCATTCGAGTCACTCGATATCCTGTTTGGTTAGCTAATATCGTTCCTGTACCAAAGAAAGACGGCAAAATTAGAGTGTGCGTCGACTACCGCAATCTCAACAAAGCAAGCCCGAAGGATAATTTCCCATTACCCAATATCCATATTTTGATCGATAATTGTGCCAAGCATGAGCTAGGATCTTTCGTGGATTGTTATGCCGGGTATCATCAAATTCTAATGGATGAAGAAGATGCAGAAAAGATGGCATTCATCACACCATGGGGAACTTATTGCTACCGGGTAATGCCATTCGGTTTGAAGAACGCCGGAGCAACATACATGAGAGCAATGACCACAATGTTTCATGATATGATACACAAGGATATTGAGGTATACATGGATGATGTGATCATAAAATCAAAGCATCAGGCCAACCACGTTGGGGATTTGAAGAAATTCTTCTTAAGACTTCGCAGGTACAACCTCAAGCTTAACCCTGCCAAATGCGCATTTGGAGTTCCATCTGGAAAGTTGCTGGGATTCATAGTCAGTCGGCGAGGCATCGAGCTAGACCCATCAAAAATCAAAGCCATCCAAGAATTGCCACCTCCAAGGAACAAAACTGAAGTAATGAGTTTGTTGGGAAGGTTGAATTACATCAGTAGGTTTATTGCTCATCTTACGACAACCCGTGAGCCTGTTTTCAAATTGTTGAAAAAGGATGCTACGGTCAAATGGACCGATGAGTGTCAAGAGGCGTTTGATAAGATAAAAGGATACCTGTCGAACCCACCCGTGCTGGTCCCGCCGGAGCCAGGAAGACCTCTGATTCTTTACTTGACGGTCTTGGAAAATTCATTTGGTTGTGTATTGGGGCAACATGACCTCACCGGCAGAAAAGAACAGGCCATCTACTACCTTAGCAAGAAATTCACAGCTTATGAGGTTAAGTATACTCATCTGAAAAAGACATGTTGCGCCCTAACGTGGGTAGCTCAGAAGTTGAAACACTATTTGTCGTCCTACACTACTTACCTCATTTCGCGTTTGGATCTGTTGAAATATATTTTTCAAAAGCCTATGCCAACGGGAAGACTTGCAAAGTGGCAGATATTGCTCACAGAATTCGACATCATCTGTGTGACTCGAACTGCAATGAAAGCCCAAGCACTGGCCGATCATTTAGCCGAAAACCCGGTTGATGAGGAGTACGAGCCATTGAAAACCTATTTTCACGATGAAGAAATAATGCATATCGATGAGATGGAGCAAATTGAAAAACCTGGCTGGAAACTTTTCTTTGATGGGGCCGCTAACATGAAAGGAGTCGGGATAGGAGCTGTAATCATTTCTGAAATAGGGCATCACTATCCTGTTACGGCTCAACTACGATTTTATTGCACCAATAATATGGCTGAATATGAAGCTTGTATTTTGGGGTTAAGGCTAGCCGCAGACATGGGTATCCAGGAAATCTTAGTCATGGGAGATTCAGATCTTCTGGTACATCAAATTTAAGGAGAATGGGAAACCCGAGACTTGAAGCTCATACCATACCGACAATGTCTACATGATCTTTGTCAGCGTTTTCAATCAGTGGAGTTTCGGCATATTCCAAGGATCCATAATGAGGTTGCCGATGCATTGGCTACCCTGGCATCAATGTTGCACCATCCGGACAAAGCTTATGTGGATCCACTACATATTCAAGTCCACGATCAGCACGCTTACTGCAATATGGTTGAAGAGGAATTTGACGGTGAACCATGGTTCCACGACATCAAGGAATATATCAGAATGGGGATATATCCAGCACAAGCCACAGGGAATCAAAAGAGAACCATTAGGCGATTGGCAAATGGATTCTTCTTGAGTGGAGGAGTTTTGTATAAAATAACACCAGACCTTGGATTGTTAAGATGCATAGATGCCAGACAAGCTACAGCTGTCATCTCTGAAGTGCATGCGGGAGTTTGCAGACCCCACATGAGTGGATATGTATTGGAAAAGAAAATTCTCCGAGCTGGTTACTATTGGCTTACTATGGAGCGAGATTGTATCAGTTTTGTGCGCAAGTGTTATCAATGCCAGATACACGGGGATTTAATTCATTCTCCACCATCCGAGTTGCACACAATGTCGGCACCATGGCCCTTTGTCGCTTGGGGCATGGATGTGATTGGACCAATTGAGTCGGCAACATCCAATGGGCACAGGTTCATTCTGGTAGCCATTGATTATTTTACCAAATGGGTTGAGGCCAAAACATTCAAATCAGTGACCAAGAAAGCTGTGGTCGATTTTGTCCACTCAAATATCATATGTCGATTCGGAATCCCAAAGGTGATCATCACAGATAACGGTGCTAATCTTAACAGTAACTTAATGAAGGAAGTATGTCAACAGTTTAAGATTACACATCGCAACTCTACCCCATATCGGCCCAAGGCGAATGGAGCAGTCGAGGCAGCCAACAAAAACATAAAGAAGATACTTCAGAAAATGGTAGAAGGTTCAAGACAATGGCACGAAAAACTACCATTTGCGTTGTTGGGATATCGCACTACTGTTCGCACTTCAGTAGGAGCAACTCCTTATTTGTTGGTATATGGCACTGAGGCAGTAATTCCTGCAGAAGTTGAAATTCCTTCCCTTCGGATCATCGCCGAAGCTAAGATTGATGATGATGAATGGGTCAAAACCCATCTGGAACAGTTAAACTTGATTGATGAAAAACGATTGGCAGCAGTATGTCATGGCCAATTATATCAAAGAAGAATAGCAATGGCATACAACAAAAAGGTGCGTCCTCGAAAGTTTGAAGTGGGTCAACAGGTGCTGAAACGCATTCTTCCACATCAGGTTGAAGCAAAGGGCAAATTTGCCCCGAATTGGCAAGGACCATTCATTGTGACCAGAGTATTATCCAATGGTGCACTATGTTTAACAGATATTAAAGGAAAATGCATAGACATGGCTATCAATTCTGACGCGGTAAAGAGATATTATGCATGATTTTTCTTTGGCATAGTTATTAAATGTTTGTATTCGGCATTATTTCAAAGATTGGAATGACAAAGGCAATTTATTCTGCTATCCAAACACTATACCTTTTGTTTCCCTTTTGAGCCACATTCATTTCTTTCTTACCCTCTCTTGGAATCAATGGAAATCAACTATAAAAAATATAATTAAAAAAAAATCACTATTATTGTAGTGAACTACGTTTGACCTGATTCCTCAAAGAAGGATACGTAGGCGCCTCACGGCTCGGTCATAGGTTGCACGATATGCATTATGTGCACAAAAAGAAACATCAAGAGACCCCAATCAAGAAACTGGGGCAGGAATTATATTGGAAATAAGAAAAAGATTCCAAGAGTTGTAATTGTAAACCCATATCAAAACTGTTTAACTTTTGATACCTTCCATTCCAACCCCATACCAAAAAGACCTTTCGACCAATCTTAAGAAAAATGCCGATTCGAGCAAATGAAGATGGTTCATAACACTCTGGTCCAAACAAGAAAAGAAAGTAAAAATGAGAGAGTCTTATAGGTGAAAACCCACACGGGCACCATGAGACGACGAAAGTTGAGAGAAAGTAAAATGAGAGAGTCTTATTGGTGAAAACCTTCGCAGGCACCATAAGGCGAAAAGAAAAAAAAATGAACAAATGAGGAAGGTTTGCCGGTGAAAACCCTTTTAGATACAGCAACCCAAATAAGGTTTGTAAATTGGCAAAAGAAAATTGGGTTGTGGAAAATTTGGGAAAACAAAATGAAACAATTGAAAAGAGGTTGGTTAAAAAACTGGGTTGATTAATCCAAAATGCATACCATGATCATAGGCGCCAGTGACTCCAATCAGATAAGTCCTTTATTCCTTCTCCAACAATCATCCAAATTTGGATTTTTCTTTTCATTTTAGATTGTCGAAATCGTCATGTTTTCATCACTAATAATCTTACTCTTCTAAAAAGCTTTTGAGATGAGCTTTGTTCCAAACAAATAAGAAGGAATGTCAAGGTATACTACCAAAATTCAAGGTTGCATAGGACAAAAATACGGCCATGATGGGCAGGAGGTAATAAAAAATAATAAGATATGGGTGTAAAAAAAGTGGAATCAAAAGAGGATCAGCAATGTCAGGAGAAACATATGATTACGGTTAAAAAGGTTTGAAGGAAAACATACAGTTGGGGATCCTATAGTTAAGGATCAATTACAAGGACAAAACAGTCTTTTCAACCATTCCAAGGCAATAAAACAAGACGAAAAGAAGCCCCACCGTCGGCAAGAATGCCCCAGTTAACCACCCTATTTTAAACTAACGAAGTTTTCTTTGATTTGAAAAAGGGGAAAAAACAACATTTGTGTCAAGAAACACCCGGTGAAAAATTTAAGAAGAAGTCAGGCGTCCACCTAGAGAATGAGGATAAAGAATTGAAGAAAAAGTCAGGCGTCCACCTGGAGAATGAGGATGAAGAATTTAAGAAGAAATCAGGTGTCCACCTGGAGAATGAGGACAAAAAGATTTAAGAAGAAGTCAGGCGTCCACCGGGAGAATGAGGATGAAAAAATGAAGAAGAAGTCAGGCGTCCACCTGGAGAATGAGGATGAAGAATTTAAGAAGAAATCAGGCGTCCACCTGGAGAATGAGGATGAAGAATTTAAGAAGAAATCAGGCGTCCACCTGGAGAATGAGGATGAAGAATTTAAGAAGAAATCAGGCGTCCACCTGGAGAATGAGGATGAAAAATTTAAGAAGAAGTCAGGCGTCCACCTGGAGAATGAGGATGAAGAATTTAAGAAGAAATCAGGCGTCCACCTGGAGAATGAGGATGAAGAATTTAAGAAGAAATCAGGCGTCCACCTGGAGAATGAGGATGAAGAATTAAGAAGAAATCAAGCGTCCACCTGGAGAATGAGGATGAAAAAATCAAGAAGAAGTCAGGCGTCCACCTGGAGAATGAGGATGAAGAATTGAAGAAGAAATCAGGCGTCCACCTGGAGAATGAGGATGAAAAATTTAAGAAGAAATCAGGCACCCACCTGGAGAATGAGGATGAAAGAATGAAGAAGAAATCAGGCATCCACCTAGAGAATGAGGATGAAAAAATTAAAGAAGAAGTCAGGCATCCACCTGGAGAATGAGGATGAAAAATTTAAGAAGAAGTCAGGCGTCCACCTGGAGAATGAGGATGAAGAATTTAAGAAGAAATCAGGCGTCCACCTGGAGAATGAGGATGAAGAATTTAAGAAGAAATCAGGCGTCCACCTGGAGAATGAGGATGAAGAATTTAAGAAGAAATCAGGCGTCCACCTGGAGAATGAGGATGAAAGAATTGAAGAAGAAATCAGGCGTCCACCTGGAGAATGAGGATGAAAAAATCAAGAAGAAGTCAGGCGTCCACCTGGAGAATGAGGATGAAGAATTGAAGAAGAAATCAGGCGTCCACCTGGAGAATGAGGATGAAAAATTTAAGAAGAAATCAGGCGTCCACCTGGAGAATGAGGATGAAAGAATGAAGAAGAAATAAGGCGTCCACCTGGATAATGAGGATGAAAAAATCAAGAAGAAGTCAGGCGTCCACCTGGAGAATGTGGATGAAGAATTGAAGAAGAAATCAGGCGTCCACCTGGAGAATGAGGATGAAAAATTTAAGAAGAAATCAGGCGCCCACCTGGAGAATGAGGATGAAGAATCGAAAAGGCAATCAGGCGTCCACCTGGTGAATAAGGTAATACAATTGAAGGATCAGCAGTCAGGCGCCCACCTGAAGAACAGAATGGCAGTGAAGTTTGACATTACGAATGAAGTCAAAAGCCCGCCCATGAGAGAAAGGAGCACATGTAAAGTCAATAAAGTAGAGGAGTCCAACCAAATCCCCAGCAAGAAACAACAAGGGTCCCAAACAAATAAAGGAAATACGAAGCACAATGAAAGGAAATGCAGAACAAGTCAGAAGCAAAAGATGCCCAAAAGTCACCAAGACATCAAGACAACAAGAAACGCAAGGGCATGATCTAGATAAGATTCTGTAATTCATATACCATAGTCTAGTTTAGCTTTTGTTTTACCTTTGAAGCAAGGTGTAATAAGGAGGTCAGCAAGCAGTAAAAGCAGCACAAAATAGCAGTAACATCACAGTCCCCCGGTAGTCCCAGCTACCCAAAACTTCCCGAACTATATTGACCTGATTCCTTTATAGCCAAGGATATGTAGGAAACCTTTGAAGTAGAGGATCAGTCCAATCTTTCAAAAAAATGCTTCCCACGGAGTATTTAAACGGGCAAAAATCGCTCGTATCCGCTCACTTTATCTTTGCACGAAAACTCTTCGAGTTTTCGCAAAAAGAGGGGCAGCTGTGAGCACGTGATTTTTGCCTCACGAAAATTACTCCAAAATAATTCAAAAAAATAATAAAACAATTTTTGCTTAGTGTGAAATTTTTAGAATTTGTATGGCGTTTATTAAATATTGGTGTTATGTCCGTAAATGTCTACTTTGTTTGTTAAAATGAAAAATAAAATAAAAAAAACACATGTTGTATTCATAATTAGGATTTAATTATGAATTTAAGAGTTAATTAAAAGAAAATCACAAAAATATGCATTTGTTTTAGTTTTAATGTTTCACTGTGTGATTAACGCTTTGTCTATGTGTTAAATAGTTGTTAAAAAGGTAATTAATATTGTTTTATAATTTTAATTAGGATTTTATAATTAGGATTAAAATTAGGAAATATAAAATAAATTTAAAAAGGTGAAAAAGTCAGACCTGGACTGAAATCCAGGCCCAAACAAATTAATTCCCCACAGCCCAGTCCAAACAACCCCAGGTCCGGTCCAATTCAAGGCTAATACCAAACGACGACGTTTGGTCGTATTTCATCAAGGGCCGTTGGATCAAATCCATCCAACGGCTGAGATCTCACAACCCTTACCCGTAACCTCCTACCCGATCCACTGCCCCGATCCAGCCTGACCCCAAAATTTAACCAAACGACATCGTTTGGTTAATTGAATTGATCTCAACCGTGCATCTTAATTGATCCAACGGATGAGATCAATCCACCCCATCCCTATATAAATCCAAATCCCTACCCCGGCCCCCTAACTAAACACCGCCCCTCTCCACTGTTCATCTTCATCTCCGGAACAACACACCCCTAACCCTAGCCGCCCTCATTCCTCATTGCCTGAAACCCGGTGGCAACAACGCCGCCGGTCACCACCTTAACACCCTCGACTCCTCACAACCCCCTCTTCACAGATCCGGGGTTAGTTTCCCTCGAATCAGACCACATAGTCTCGAATCTTCGATTGAAGGTTGGTCTGAAAACCCAACCTTCTCCGATGACTTCCTAATTAACACCATAGCACCTCCTAACCTGCCTCGTTATGGATCTGGTATTTTTTGGTTCGAATCACCTCAGAGTGCTTCGAATCTTCTTTTGAAGATTCGAACCAAACATGAACTCACTCAGATTCGTTCCAAACTAACACCAAATGACCCCTAGGCCTCCCTCACCCTTGTGTCATCTTTGGTTCCCTTCGAATCTGCCCAGAAGTGTTCGAATTTAAGATCCAAGAATCAGAAACCCTAAAAATTTCAATTTTTGGATTCTGCCCCAAATTAAATAAAAGGTTGGGGTCTAATCGACCTTAGTCGAAGTATTTGCAGTTGAGAATACTTCGACTAAGGTATGTTTGATTTCAAAGGTCCAAATCCAAGTTGACCATGTGTCCGTGTGAAATTAAAGATTCAGAGGTATTTTTCTACTTCTTTTTGTTTCCTACATGTATATTGTTGCCTATTTCAGTAGCTTGTGTAATTTATTTTTCACATTTTTATTTATTTGATTCTATGATTCTATCTCATACCTGTTTTATTTGATCAGAATTATAGCAATGTTTTTGTTTGTTGTGATTGTTATAATGTGTATAATCGACTCGATTAAGTTCGTCGATTAGTTGTTTTGTAAATTCTAGTTTCCGTTAATGATAATTGTAATAGCCTGCTTATTTGTTTTGGATTGATTATTATCATTGAAGTCAGTTAATTAGTTCTTCCCAATTAGTTGATTCTCGTTTAATAAGTCAGAAAGTTTGTCAATTATTTGTGTGTTGATCCCTGGGCAATAAATTTCAGAGCATTGTCAATATACTGACAATGCCCCTGCATCTGTTTGATCTTAGTCCAATGTTGAAGTCCAGTTTGATTTGTTATATTGAATTCAGTGTAATGTTTGTTGTGATGTTAGGTTTAAATTCAATTTCACAAATGTTGATTAGATACAATTGTGTTAGAAAAGTGCATTCTCAGTTAAGATTCAGTCCAGAATTTAAGAGAATTGGTTATAGCTGTTTTAAATCAGGTTGATGATTAGGTTTGAACAGATTTTTAAATCTGTTTTGTAATAGATTCTGATTTTTGTATTAAGGGCAGTAATAACAGTAGGATTTCAGGGTTGTTTTGGGAATGAAACAGTGAAAGTCATATGATAATGTTAGTGTGTTGTTGGTGGATTGTTAATGGCTATAATCTAATAGGATAATGGGAAACAAAGGGTAATGAGAATGCTGAAAATCAGGAAAAGATCACTTAATGGGATTTAAAGTAGTAAAAGCAGTTTTTAATGGGATTTTCTGATTTTTAAAAGAAGAAGGGGGTCCAGGCAGCACCAAAAGAAAAGGGGCAGACCTGTATAAATACAGGGACAGATATTAGGAACTGAGATCTGATTTGAGAGAGAGAAATAGATGAACACAACCAGATTTTAAATACACACAGATATAGAAATTAAGAGAGAAAAACACACAGAAGCAGAAACAGAAATCTGAAAAGAAAGAAGAAAAACAGAAAAAGAAACAGAAAACAGAGCACTCAAATACACATAGAGTCGAAAACAGATAATAGAAAAGGAAAAAGAAAATCTGAAACATTGTTTTTCTGGAATCTGTCCGGGTCTTGTTTGTTGATACTGCTTGATTTTAAAATCTGAAATTCTTTAAGAAGTTTTGCTCCTGTGTATCTGGGTTCCTCGGGTCCTGTTTTTGTTGCTCAAATCTGTGGAAATACTGGTATATTTTGCTGCTTTGCTGCTGCTGTCACTGCTGAAATTTATTTCTTCTACCTTCATTTCCAGGTACATATTTTTAAGACTCATGTTGTGAAAAGAACATTGGAAGAAAAAATGAAGTTTGGGATTATAATTATGTCTTTTACTCGTTTAAAGCTATTAGTTTAAATTTCAGTTTTGTTTTAAGTTATTTAACATGGTAGTATGCTTGACATAACGACTATAGTTAATCATTCCAATTGGAAGTTCGCATAAGTATTGTAATAATGTTATATATTTCGGAATTTTCATTAAGTGAAGTCATGATTGAATTATCAAGGTATGGAACATGGCATAAAATGGGCCATTAATTACATCCCGTAACATTGTTAGCTAAATGTAAAGTAGAATGGAAGTATCAAGAAATTATATAATTAGTATATCTTGTAAAAAATATGATTTTGTTTAGATTGATATAAGTTATATGTTCATATATGGCGTGATGACGGGTATATATATATAATCATATGAGGAAGGTGAGTTGATATAGCTCGTTACGATGTTAGAATGTTATGAACAGTTCAGGCGTACAACTATGTTGCATGTAATGCAACTTTATTGAATCGATTCGAATAATTTTTTTTTACCAACTTGATGCCTATCTACCATCGTAAACAAATTAATCAAATGATTACAACTTTGGATTAAAAACAAGTAATATAGAAGGTAATTAGGTTTATAGATTATAACATTTTTTTTTTAAAAAAATATATAAAAAAATAGTATTCGCCTCAAATAGAATAATGAAAGTTCTTGGAAAATATCATTTCCTTTCTTACATCAATTCTTTCCAAATGTTTATACGTAATTCACATGTTGTTTATTTGAGTAGGCAAATATTGCATTCACTATAAATGGTAGTATTAATCACGTTGTTCATTTTTACTCCTTAAATTCGAATGGCTTGGAGGAATATAGTTCACACGCGAAAATATAATTAGCGGTCAACACTTAATAAATTGCGAATTCTTTTCAAAGAATTTAAGGGTATCTCAAATAAGGATTTCTCATGATTTTCATATAAAATAATATGGATGTAATAAACAATTTATAAACAAATTTATACTACCATCAAGAATATTTTTGTGACTAGGAATACGTTCGCGTAACCTGATTATATTTCTAAAAGCAATTCGGATTATGCGTTCGCGCAACTTCGAGCGAATATTTAATAAAAGGAATTTTTCGGAGAATAGCAAATTAATTTCCTAAAAACCCGAGATGTGCAGTTCATTGCTTAATCATACAAGGGCGACGATGTTCTTAATTTTATTTTTAATTTTGAACGTATGGTTTTTTTTATATAATAAAAATATAAAATAATATTATCAACCTTTTGTGTACACGTACGCATGGCACGATTCTCTACAATTATAAAAGGTACATAATACGAATATACGTACGCGTGATTCGTTTATATAATTGTAAACAATCTAAACAAAAGCGGTAATAAAATCAGGTAACAAGAAAAAGAGTATTTAGTAAATCAAGATAATTAAGCCAAAATATAAAAATGATTAAGCGACCGTGCTAGAACCACGGAATTCGGGAATGCCTAACACCTTATCCCGGGTTAACAGAATTCTTTATCCGGATTTCTGGTTCGCAGAATGACAAACAGAGTCATATTCTCCTCGATTCGGGATTAAAACCGGTGACTTGGGACGCCATAAAATTCCCAGGTGGCGACTCTGAAACAAATAAACAAATCCCGTTTCGACGTCCTTTAATTGGAGAAAACTCCCCACGCGCCTCGCGCGGGCGCGATAAAAAGGAGGTGCGACAGCTGGTTGGGAATATCTGGGAGATGAAGGTTGATATGTAGGTGGTGGTGCTTGGTATGTGGGTGGAGGTGTTTGATATGTGGGTATAGGTGTTTGGTAGGTGGGTGGAGGTGTTTGGTAGGTGGGTGGAGGTGTTTGATTTGTGAGTGGAGTTTTTGGGCCCTGGGCCACCATTACTACCCCAACATCTCTATTCTTCGATATGCCACCTGATTGTAGTGCTTTATTTATGGCCTGCAGTGCCTCAAAATTCGTTACCATCCCGCTCTTGATTCCTTTCTCGATCCTTTCCCCGAGCTTGATGATGTCAGAGAATTTGTGATTTTCGATGACCATCAGTCTCTCATAATATTATGGATCCTATGCCCTGACGAAGAATTTATTCATCTGCTCTTCGTCTAGAGAGGGCCTGACCTTGGCGGCTTCCAACCTCCAACGAGTAGCATATTCGCGGAAAGTCTTAGTAGGTTTCTTTTTGAGATTCTGAATGTAGAAGACATCCGGTGCATTCTCTGTATTGAACCTGAACCGATCCATGAAATTCGACGCCATGCTCATCCAATTAGACCATTTCTTGGGATTCGGGTTGATATACCAAGACAAAGCGTCCCCAGTAAGGCTCCTTATCACACCTCCTTTTTCACTACACCCCGTGAGGGCATAAAGGAGTTTTTCCAATTAAAGGACAATCAGAACGGGATTTAGTTATTAATTTTTCAGAGTCGCCACTTCGGAGATTAATGGTGTCCCAAGTCACCGGTTGTATCCCGAACCGAGGAAAAATATGACTCTGTTAACAGTCCGCGAACCAAAAATTCGGATAAGGAATCCTTAACCCGGGAGAAGGTGTTAGGCATTCTCGGGTTCCGTGGTTCTAGCACGGTCGCTCAACTATTGTATTTGATTTTATCTGATTTTAATACATGCTAGATTATGTGCCTTTTATTCGTAAACCGCTTTTATCGTTATTTTAAAAGAATTGCAACATCGTGAAAACGCATTTCGAACCACGTCGCAATCAATGCACCCGTGGTTTTCAACACATTTTGACTCCGTTGAGATTTGGATTTGGGTCGCATCAATGTGAACCCGAGTTTAGGAACGTAATTTTATTAAAGTCGTGCTTAAAGAGTCTAGCGTATTATTATTTTGGGGAAAACCGTGAAATTCGCTGAACGACCCTCCTGAATTCTAAATATTTTCATATAACATTATTGAGGGCCCCACAACTTTATATTTCTTACTTAGCGAGGCTCATCTCCGTTTTATTCAAAAGTCCATCGTAAAGTAATCTATAATTTTCTATATCGATTGTCTCTAAGAATCCTGATCGATTAAGGCTACGAATTCGAACAATAAAAATAAGTAAGGAGAAAATTGGCCTTGGGCCCAGATTACAGAGCATGCATGTTCAGCCCAATCATTGGGCCTAAGATTGGCCCAAATCATCTAAAATGCACGAGCTGCACTTGTAGAGGTCCAAAGATCGAGCCCCATGGCCATCATATTATTGGATTCAGTTGATTGAATTGTTTTTTTTTTGGCAAATGCGTCCCCATGGGGTATTCCAAGCTTGTGACTCAAATATTTTGGTCACACGGACCTGGGCTGCCTATTAATGCACCCAGGCCCAAATGAAAACAGGTGGCTCAATGGAAGTAGAGGGCAACTCAGGTGGCTGTGACGCAAAGGCCTGGGATCGAATCCCAGCAAAACTACTTCAATTTAACTGGCGATAACGCCAGGTCGAGACAAAACCACGGCCATTACAATGCAATGAGAAAAACGTTATTCAAGCGTGGAAGATTAATTAACTGACATGAACTACTAACCTAGATGAATCAATTCAACACAAATAGAATTTACACTAATTTGTCAGCACAAAATTAATCATACCAATTCGTACTCCAGCATGAAGAATGATGAAATTAACACCAGCTAAAGCGAATACCACTAAACCAGTTCATGACCCAAATCGAGTTACTAAAAACAATTATTTATAACAGTTCAACTATTTGTAACAGAACTCAGTTCCACAGTCCAGGACTTAAACAATTCAAACTTCTTATAAGTTTAATCAAATTGCTAGGTATAGGCTAATACAACAAGCTCAAAAATTTAAGAACTACTGGCAGTGTAATCAGCTAAGGAGACAGGGAAGGTTTCAATAGAGTTCAAAACAGCAACATTCCTTATTTCATGAAGAAATTACATTAAGTCAACCTCAGATTTGGACCTGGAAATAGAAGTAAACAAGGAAAAGTGAGTGAACAGTTCGTAGTGGCTGATGTTCAGCAAACAAACAGCATCAACGAGCAATAGGAAACAACAGCAGCCCAAATACAAGAGTAAACGACCCAGCAATGCCCAAATCGAGTTGAAAACCCCACAGATCAATCCAGAATTGAATGTTAACACGCAAACAACCAGCAAAAACTCCCAACTGTACTCAAACCATCAATCCCCACTCGAAATCAAACAGAATTGCTAGAAATGGAACTCCAAACAGTGTGCCTCAGTGATTTGAATCTGAATTCAGTTTAAAACTCTAATGGAACAGTAATTTTTGATTTTTTTTTAGTTTCTGTTTGTTTTTGGTTTTTCTGTAGAAAACTCGAAATCTAGGATGAAGCTTTTGAAATTTCAGATTCAGAATTTCAAAGTTCAAAGTCTATGTGAGACTGATTTTTGGATTTTTTTTCTTTGCTGAACACCCCCCCCCCTCAACAAGGCAAAAGCTTGCCTTTTATAGGCATCTTGGATAGATTTTAGTTTCCTTTTAGTCCCTCCTTCCTTTTGATTTTTATCCCTTCCCCCCCCCCCCATTTATTAACTTGTCACATAAGAAAACACTACTATTCTTTACAAATAACTTAAAAACCCCATCTAGAAGCTCCTAGGGTATTTTGAATTATTCTTGTAACTACCAATTACCTAGTGTGAGCACGTGATTTTTGCCCTATAAGAACTACTCCCAAAAATTCAAAATAAAATAGTTTTGTGTTATTTGTGATTTATTTGTGTTTTGTCTGTGCATGTTTATTTCTACCTTAATTAAGAAAAATACAAAAATATGTGTTGCATGTGCATTTAGGATTTAATTTTACAATTTAGGAATTAATTAAACAATCAAGTTTGTTTTACAAAATGGAAAAATCACAAAAAATATGTACTTTGCATTTTAGCATTTAATGTCCAAATTGTGTGATTGTCTTTGTATTTAATTTTGGGTGATAATTATTATCAAGGGTTAATTAGTATTCTTTAAAGTTAATTTTGAGTTTTGGTAATTAAAAATCAAAAAGAAAATAAAAGAAAAAAAAGGAATAAGAGAAGAAGGGTTAAAATCGGATTGGGCTGGTTTTTAAAAGGAAGTTTCAGGCCCAATGTCACCCCAAATCAGCCCAATACCCGCCCCAATCCAAACCGGCTCCAGCCTCAGCCAAAACGACGCCGTTTCAGGCGTTTCAATCTGGACCGTTGAAATTAACTTGATCTAACGGTCCCAGGCTTCCCTCACAAACCGACCCACTTGCCCCCGAATCGACCCCACCCCAGTACTACTCCAAACGACACCATTTCCTTTAAATGAATTGATCTAGGCCATTAATTGTGCTTGATCCAACGGCCAGGGTTAAACTACCCCCTCCGTATATAAGCCCAACCTCTCACCTCACACCCCCCCAAGCCATACCCCTGTTCATCGTCTCCTTCAGAGACAAACCAAACCACCCTCGAAACCCTAGCCACCGTGAAACCCTTTCGCCTGAAAGCCGGCGGCAACAACGCCGATGACCATGAAACCAACACCCCTAGAGCACCTAACCACCCTCTCCACGAATCCCTTACCCGTTTTTCTCGAATTAGACTGTAGCTTCTCGAATCTTCAATCGAAGATTCGAGCAAAACTTGAAACCCACCCCAACCAGTCCCAAACTCACACCAAGGCACCCTCTGACCACCCTCGTTACGGATCCGTTGACCCCTTGCCTCGAATCAACCTCCAGCTTCTCGAATCTTCAATCGAAGATTCGAGCAAAACATAAACCTACCCCAACCGGCCCCAAACTCATACCAGACATCTCCCTGACCTCCCTCGTCACCAAACCACCATTGGTTTGGTTCGAATCAGACTAGAATTGTTCGAACCCCAAATCGAACCCCCAAGAACCCTAGAAAACCAAAGGTTGAAGTTTGTACAAAGAAAAGGAATTTGGGTGTCCAGTGGACCTTAGTCGAAGTTTTCTCAGTTGAAAACACTCGATTAAGGTCCGTTCGACCTCAAAAAGGTCCAAGTCAGGATCGTCTAGTCTCCAAGTTTCTGAGGTATTTTCCTTTTCCTGTTTGTTCCATTTTTTGTGTTTGTTTATTCTGTTTACTTTGTTTAAATGTAGCTTTATTGATTTTTCATTTTTTGTTGATTGATTTTGTCTTTCTTCATCAGACCTTTTATTTGGTCCAATTGTATCATTGCTTATGTTTGATGTCGATTGTTATATGTTATAATTTGTGTAATCGATTGAATAAGTGTCGTCGATTAGTCTGGTATGCTTGAATGTTAGTTTATCATGATAATAGTCTAATTCGTGGTTCATTCTCGTCTGTTTCCCTCCTGCTTCGTTTGTGTTCTAAAGTTTGTATTAAAATGAGCTCGTTGTTATATTTGAACTTAGAACTGAGCCTGTTGGTATATTCAGTTCATTGAACTAAGTTTATTGGTCAATTGTTATCCTGAATCATTGTTCTTCTGTTGATGCCATTTGATCTGATTTAAATTCTAGTTTGAATGGTCATTTGAATTCAAATTGAATTGGTTATAGCTGAAAGATGTCGTATAGATTAAAGGGTTTAAGGTAGGACATTAAATCACAGGGGTATTTTGGGATTTTAAAAGGCTTGAAATGTTTAGTGTTAGTCGTCTGACCGTAAGGGTACTTAATTGAACATTAAACTAATACTTTGTCTAGTAATAGTGGAATGGGAAACATAATAGCATGGGGGATTAATTGAATATTATAAGCTGCTCATGCCTTTGGACACAAAACACTAGATAATGGGCTGTAAGAGAATATCATGGGCAAAAGATGGTGGTGGTATTAGTTTAAGTGTTTCAAGAGGGCTGTGAAGGGGGTCCGTTTTGGGGGTATAAATAAAAGCATTGAGGACAGATTAAGGGGGATTTTCTTTTATAGAGGGAGGGGGGCTGGTTTTTTTAGAGCAGAAAATCAGTTCTTTTTCAAGATTTTGAGTCTGGTCTGGGCTTTCTTTTGAGGGTCAGTGTTACAAAAAAAATAGAGAGAGTTCTTGAGAGTTTCACTAGTCCTGAAGAAATCAATTGATTGCTAGCTACTGGAATCAGTAGTTGTTTTCTATTTAGTTTTTCAGTAGACTTTTGGTTTCAGTCGAGAACTTCTCGGATCAGTTTGAGTATTATGTTGCTGTGGTATGTTTCTAGGGTCAATTTGAAGGTCATTTGGGTTTATTCGAATCGGTTTTGGTTTAATCTATTCATCTTGTTGGTTCAAAACATTTCTGAACTCTTCCTGGATTGAAAAATATGTTTCTGGGCTAAGCTGGTTCTGTTTGTGGCTGTTTGGAACTTCAAATTACTGTTGTGAATTGTTGTTGTATTGCTGCTTGCATTACTGCTGTTGCTGATCTTTCTCTTACTTTATCTCTGTTCCAATTCCATGTACACTTCCTTGATTTGCTTCCATTTAACTCCAAGTTGAAGTTGAAATGAAAATTGATATCGGATCTCCGCACTTTGGATGTTGTCTGATATAGTTTAAGTGGTTTAAATTATCACTTGTTGCTAGTTGATTAAGATGGTATTGATTTGAGTAATAGACTGAGTTGTAATAATGTGGAATGTTAAGTGGGATTTCCTTAGGCTAATCTGAATTATATGTTGCAACTAACTATCAGTCAGCTTAAGGATCTTGAATTTGTTAATTGGTTAGATCGATGAGTGTGAAATGAAATTGGCTGTGGCTAATTTAGTTTGTATGTTTAGTATAGAGTTCTCGAACATGTAGTAATGTGATCTGAAATTATCCTTCAG
Source organism: Nicotiana tabacum (assembly GCF_000715075.1). Lineage (NCBI taxonomy): Eukaryota > Viridiplantae > Streptophyta > Magnoliopsida > Solanales > Solanaceae > Nicotiana > Nicotiana tabacum. The sequence continues at coordinate 155,009,109 of NC_134090.1, read as the reverse complement.
TTTGGCTAGTTTAATTTTGTGCCTGATAATTTGATTATTAAAATAAGAAGGCAATTGAAATAGGAAATCACTTCGAGTTCTTGAATTCTCATGTGTACTGATAGTAAACTAGCATGAAACCCTGAATCATTTGAACATTGATTTAACATCCTCAATATATGCTTTCTTTCACCTTAATAGTATCCAATAGCTCATCAAAAGATAAGTAGAAATAATCTGAGCTTTAAGCTGAAATCAGAAAGGTTAGTTATTTCATCAATCAATAGGTGAATCACGTTTTCCTTTGTTGTAAATGGTGAAATATGAATAACTTGAAGCGGTCCATGAATACTTGAAAGTCATTTTTGAATGGGCGATCAAGGCTTAACAGCCTTTCTCGAATGGGCTGGGATCCGATGCATTTCAGGCGGCCCAAGTTTGGTTTTAATTAAACACCCGTGTAAACCTGGGCTCAAGCCTAAGAGTGGCTTGCTCTCGTGTGTGCTTGGATTTTGGTCCATTTAAACGGGTTGTGCTTCAGGCCCAAGCTGGCTGAAGTAGCGTGAACCCATTGACCTCAAATATAGTCATTATTAAGTAGGATTTCTTTCCCTTATTTTTAGAGACAAGAATAATTAGAAAAATCATAGTCGCTTAGGGATCGGCCTTTAAATAAAAATGATGAGACGAGCCTCGCCGAGTAAAAAATGCAAGTTGCGGGGCCCTCAATGAATGGTTAAAATAAAACATTTAGAATTCGGGACGGGCTATTTAGCGAATTCGACGGCCCTCCCCAAAATAATAACGCGTTAGTCTCTTTAGGCGCGTATTTTAATAACATTACCTCCCTAAACTCGGGTGCACATTTATGTGACCCAAATCCAAATCTCAACGAAAGTCGAAACGTGTCGATAATCACGGGTACATTGACTGTGACGTGGTTCGAGATGCATTTCCATGACGTTACAATTTTTTCTTTCTTTTTATAATGAGTGAGACGAGCCTCGACAAACAAAAATACATAAGTTGTGGGGCCCTCTATAAGTGTTTGTAGAATTCCTTAGACTTCGGGATGGGCCGTTTAGCAAAAGTTCACGGCCTTCCCCCAAAATGATAATACGCTAGTCGCTTTAGGCGCGCCTTTAATAATTTACTTTCTTAAACTCGGGTGCACATTTATGTGACCCAAATCCTAATCTCAACGGAGTCGAAATGTGTCGATAACCACGGGTACATTGATGTGACGTGGTTCGAGATATGTTTTCGCAACATTGCAATTCTCTGTTAAAATAATAATGATAATAATAAAAGCGGTTAAAAGTTAAAATTTGCACATAGGTTCATAATTGTATAAAATCAGATAATTAAGCCGAATATGACAATTGAGCGACCGTGCTACAACCACGGAACTCGGGAATGCCTAACACCTTCTCCCGGGTTAACAGAATTCCTTACTTAGATTTCTGGTTCGCGGACTGTAATACAAAGTCAATCTTTTCCTCGATTCGATATTCAACCGGTGACTTGGGACACCATAAATCTCCCAAGTGGCGACTCTGAATTAAATAATACATCCCGTTTCGATTGTCCTTTAATCGGAAGAACTCCATTTTACGCCCCCCACGGGTGTAGGTGAAAAAGGAGGTGTGACAGCTCTGGCGACTCTGCTGGGGACGAACCCAGAATCTCTGGTTCAGGGTTCAGAATTCGAGCTTAGATAAATTGTTATATTTGGCTTTTATCTGATTTTGTTACATGTTTGGCCTAATGTGCTAAATGTTGCTTTTACCGCTTTGATATTATCTGAACTGTATATAAACTGTGCCGAAACCCTTCTCTTCTTACCTCCGGGGATGTGCTTGCTGGTCGAGACTACCTATTCTGTTAGTGTCATACCTGAAATAAGAAAGAGGCCGGACAAGTTGCTAAGCCGGATGGCCTTTTGGTTCCCGGTACGTAGCCCCCTCCTCAACTCGATTTGTCCGCTCGGGTACACAGTCTAGAGCAAATACCCAGGTTATGAACCTAGAATAACTCAGCTTCATGCCGGATCCCTAGTAGGAACGTTTGTTTGCATCATGTGCATTTGAATTTGGAGGCTCAACACAGGGGTTGGGTCTGTCTATGACAGGTGTACCAAAAAATGGAAATGACCATCATGATGCATCTTACTTGCTACATGTGCATTTATTTGCTTCGGACTCGCATGCTGACCGGCTTTTGAATACTTTGAGGGAAGAGAGATAGATATGGTTAATAGCCTGTTTTGAAAAATCAATAGTGTCGAAACTCTGTCGAATTTTTGAGAAAATGAAAAAAAAAAGAAAAAAAAGGGGGTTTTGTTTATGAAAAATGGTTTTATTTGCCATTAAAAAGACTCTTGTTTTCAAAAAGAAGTTTGTTTTATCGACCCGAACTACGCCGGTTTGATTCTCACAGGGTGGGGATATGTAGGCAACCCTTATCGGGTCTAACCTCCCCTTTACAAAAATGTCAAAATTTTAATTTTTCGTCATAAATAAGTCGGGTGATGCCATTTTTGGCAAGAATAGCTGAATGTTCCCGAAAGGGACGCCGGAAGGCTGACTTTGCATAAACGGCCACTTTTAGTCATTTTTGGATTTTTGACCGGTCGACTCACCCAGCTTAGCTTTAAAATCTTCGTTCCCGAAGTGCTGAAAAGCCGTGTGCGGAGCCGGATCTTCCTTTTAATCTGTGAAAAATTAAAAAATAGTCAATTTGTTGAGTCAAATAAATTTTATTTCATAATCACCTTAATAAATATGCAGGATGAGCACGATGTAAAATAAATCTTTTTCAATAATGACTAAAATCCCTTTCAAGTTGCAGCTATGGTGGGATGATTTAGGTGGTGAAGGGCGAGACGAGGTCAAGAAATATCTAAAAGGTCTTACGGGTTTGTTGGAAATCTGGCCACAGGGGGATATCATAAGAGCTTTGGTCACCTGCTAGGACCCGACACACAATGTCTTCCACTTCTCCGATTTCGAACTCACTCCGACTTTGGAGGAAATAGCCGGGTACATCGGAAATGCTGAAGTTCCATTGAGGCAAAAATACCTGGTTGCTCCAAGAGCTGTCACTGTGCATCGATTTTTAGATTCGTTAAAGATACACAGGATGGTCCATAACTCAGATTTGGCAGCAGGTTTTTGTAATCCGCGCTTCATATATGACAGGTACGGTCATGTCGGAGGATTCAACAACCTGGGTAACAAGTTATGCAGCAAAAGTAACCGCCAGAAATGGGACGAGCATAGACGAGTGGCTTTTATGATAACCTTTTTGGGCCTTTTGGTGTTTCCAAGAAAAGACGGAAACATTGATCTGAAAATAGCCGGGGTCGTCAGTACCTTGCTCATTTAAGATGAAAGCACTCTTGCGCCTATGATAGTATCTGATATCTTCCGAGCTCTCACAGCCTGCAAAGTCAGAGGGAACTTTTTCGAGGGGTGTAACTTGTTGCTACAAATATGAATGACTGAGCATCTCTGCCACCGTTCCCAGCTCTTGAGTTATGGTTCCTCGAAAAAAACTTGCATAGAAGAGTTCTACACAAGAATCAAGGGGGTCAGTCTACCCGAGGGAGTTACGGCGTGGACATCATTCTTTCGGACTCTCACCGCCAGCCAAATACAGTGGACACTAGGATGGTTGCCTGTGGATGAAATCATATATATGCCAACCACTTGACCCCATTTCCTTTTGATGGGACTCCAGAGTATTCAGCCCTATGCCCCGTATCGAGTCTTGAGACAGTTGGGGAGATGCCAAATAGTTCCGAGAGATGAAGATCTTAGTGGCCAAGTAGTCGAGATCGGGCCCAACGGACAATTTCCTGAAGCAGCAGTCCGACAAATTTGGAGCGAGTGTCAATACTTAACATCCAATACATGTGTACGCGATCGGTCTAAGGGTGAAGTTTCGCCGGGATACCTTTCTTGGTTTAGGAAAGAAATCGAGTTTGGGAGACCGGCCAAAAGGCCCCATCTCTACGAGTTCGTCCAGGCATCGCAAAAACAGTGGGATTGGTTGGCTAAAGAAGAGAGTTATAGGGTAGAAATAGTCAAGCTGAGGCAACAGATTAGAGACCTAGAATTTGAAAATAGTCTGCAAGTTGATGCCGACCGGGGAGAAAAGAGCAAATTGGCCCAAGAAAACGAGGCGCTGAAAGCCCAAATCTGACAAATGAGGAGAGATGCTGACAAACAACAAAGGAGTCGTTCGGATGAGCGGTTAATAAAAGGGTTAAAAAGGAAATCGGTGAGTGTCGGGATGATTTGAAGATATCTAAGGATACCATAGCACAACTCCAGGCGCAATGGGCAAAGAGAACGAAAGAGCGCACACAGCAGGCAAGGAAAGATTGTGAAAAGACCATTGTCAGTATAAAAGGGAAGGTGACCACCCTAGAGAGCGAGACGGCTAAACAAGCCAAGGCTTTTGAAACCGAGAGTAAACACTGCTATAATCTGATGGCCTCGATGGAAGATGAAATACAGCAGTTACGGAAACAACATCTGCATGATTCTCGGGTTTTGAAGGCTAGAGGGGATCAGATGGAACGCCTACTCCTAGAGAAAGACCGAACCAGGAACAAGATTCTGACTATTGCTCGTGCTATTACCAGGAAATGTCGGGAGTGTGAAAACATGACCCGTACTACCTTCTTCTCGGCGGTGATGATATTTGTGAAGCACGTCATGTATGAATTGGAACAGTTGGAAAGGAACCTTGCACCTAAACATGCGGTGAGCCCGAATGACGCCCCACGGGCACCCAAATTTAAAACTTTAATGTGTTCATAGTTTGAACCTGCATTTTCTTTTTCTTAGAGTCTGTTGTCTGTTAGAGTCTGTCTTTATTTCGCATCAGAGTATGTCAGTAGTTATTGAATTCGTACTTGGTTTGGTTTCGAGTCTGTTATTTTCCTTTCCAAGAAGCGTCTGGTTTGTAATAGAATGTCTATTAATGAAAAATCGAAAATTTCCAAAAATTATCTTTTTACTTTTCGCACTTATAGGGCAGAACTACGCCCGGTCTGATTCATGCGGGGACATGATACGTAGGCAATCCACATAAGATTCGACCACCACTAAAAATAAAAAGAAAACAAAAAGAGGCAAAGTGAATAAAAGAAAGGAAAAGAAAGAAATAAAAAGAGAGATAAAGAAAGTTTCGGAAACACTTAAACAAGGCACAAACAAAGTAAGCCGGAATGACGCATGCGGTCGAAGCAAAGACATGTTAGAAATGGTTAAACTGCCTAGGAAAATTGCATTCCCCAACGTGAAATTGCAATATGTGTTAAACTCTAACGCTAACAAGTTTGTTGTTTATCCAGAGATTTCGAACCAGTTAGTTTGTTAGAACGTTCTGGCAGATTACCATTACCAAATAAGATCCAAAGGGCCCGTACCAAAAAGCATGACTAGTTCAGACCAAAGTGTCGAGGATGAAAGGACAAAGAATCAAATGCTGAAGGAGGAAATGGATAAGATGAGACAGGAGATGAAAGAAATGCAGCTGGCCTTAGCTAGGGTACAAAAAGTGCCTAACCATCCCGTTACTCCCGCTCTCCCACCAGGACACCCGTCGGAATACCCTCCCCCCGGCCCTTCGACAAGCTTCCCCAGTCACCAATACTATCAGGGAAGAAATGCCTATGGCCCCCAAGCTTCACAACCCAATCAGAACCCTCCTCCACCAAATGTTCCTGTTTTCGTGGCACCCCCACCGGCCATGCTGCAAAGATCATCCAGCGAGCCATTGTTTCAGGCTCACGATAACCAATATTATCCCCCTGAACCAACCTTCAAAGCACCTGAGCCTCATACTTATAATACTCACTTCGAGACACCGATGGAGACTAAAAAGCAAACTAAAAGCCCAGAACAAGATGAAGTGCTTCGAAAGTGTAAAAGCTTGGAGCAGTCCTTCAGGAATATCCATGGGTTAGGCAACCAAGTCAGTGTGGCCTACAAAGATCTGTGCCCATTCCCCGACATTCAATTGCCGGCTAGGTTCAAGATGCCAAAGTTTGATCTGTACGAGGGGAACGGTGATCCAATGGCCCATATGCGAGGTTTTTGCAGTAAGATGAGAGGGGCCAGGGGAAAAGACGAGCAACTGATAGCTTGCTTTGGTCAAAGTCTGAGCGGTTCTGCACTGGAATGGTACACAAGACAAGATCCGAGCAGGTGGTACACCTGGGACAATTTAGCACAAGCATTTGCAGGTCACTTTCAGTACAACCTTGAGATCATCCCTGACCATCTCACATTGCTGAAACTTGAGAAGAAGTCTGGGTAAAGCTTCCAAGAATTTGGGTTCCGCTGGAGAGAGCAGGCAACAAGAGTTGATCCTCCGATGAGAGGGGGGGAAATGGTGGACTACTTTCTACAGACTCTATAGCCAACTTACTTTGGTCACTTGGTGACGTCAGTTGGAAAATCTTTCAACGAAGTAGTAAAAATGGGCGGTATGATTGAAGAGGGACTCAAGTCCAACAAAATCTTGAGCTAATCGGCGATTAAAGCAACCACTCAGGCCATCCAGAGCGACACGGGAGGTGCGCTTGGAAAGAAGAAAAGGGAAGATGTCGCAATAGTCAAGGCAGGTACTTGGTCCAGATCCAGAGGTCCCCTCCCTCACTACCAACCTAGACCACATCACCCAAATTACCCACACACTCCAAATTACCCTCCACAGCCCTACTACCCACCACAAGAACCACATTTCTCCGCCCATCAAGCCCAGACATATACCTAGCCTCCGGCTCGCCCGCAATGGCATGCGCTGGCTCCCCAGAATACATATCCACCTCCACAAAACACATATCCACCTCCACAAAACACATATCCACCACCAAGGGCCTACAGGAATCCTTCGGGACTAGGTTTCCGCAGGAATTAGACTTTCAGGAATGAAAAGGTGCAGAGGCAGAGAACATTCACTCCGCTGGGAGAAACCTATACTACTCTATTCCACAAATTGAGGCAGTTAGGCCTATTGAGTCCTGTGGATCCCAAATTGCCAAATCCCTTTCCCAAAAATCTGGACCACTCGGTAAGTTGTGGATATTGTTCAGGGGCTCCCGGGCATGACACTGAGAAGTGTTGGAAGTTGAAGACTGCCGTACAAGATCTTATTGACACAAATAGGATCGAGGTCCAGGAGCCAGAGGCACCTAACATCAATCAGAACCCGTTGTCGGCACACCATGAAGCCCACATGATCGAACTAGTGCACGAAGGAGGGAAGCTCAAGAAGCCCTCACAAACGGTAATGATGATCCGTGCTAGTCCGAAAGAAAAGTCGATCAGTGGAGAGGCGGCAGTACAGTCGGAAAGGGAAGGAGGCAAGCCAGTGGTGGTGATGGGGAAGAGTTCGTCTGATGTTGCCAAGAATCCAGAGCCGGTCAAAGTAACGGTGCAAGGGATATCAAGCAAGCCAGTAGCCGTGAAGGGGGCATGCATAGGACCAGTTGTTATCAGGCCAGTAATGCAGTTGCCGATAATCAGCGAGAAAGCTGTGCCATGGAGCTACAACCAAGTAATGGTAATGCATGAGGGGAAGAAAGTTGTGGAGGAAATATGTGAGGCATAGGGATTAACTCGTTCGGGAAGGTGTTTTGCTCCCGCAGAGTTAAGAAGGGCCAATCCAATAGCGACAAAGAATCCAGTTACCGAGGAAGAGGCGGAAGAATTTTTAAATAAAATGAAGGCGCAAGATTACTCCGTTGTGGAGCAGTTGAGGAAGACCCCAGCACAAATCTCATTGTTATCATTGTTGATCCATTCAGACGAGCACCGCCGGGTATTGATGAAAATTATGAATGAAGCCCATGTTCCGGATAAGATCTCTGTGAACCATCTGGAGAAAATAGCAAACAAGATTTTTGAGGTCAACAGGGTCACTTTTTTAGACGATGAGTTGCCCGTAGAGGGTACAGAACACAATAGATCCCTTTATTTGACTGTGAAGTGTGAAGACTCGGTAGTCACTCGAGTGCTGATTGATAATGGGTCCAGTGCCAATATATGTCCTTTGGCCACATTGAACAAACTGAAGGTCGATGGTGATAGGATTCACAAGAACAACATTTATGTTCGAGGGTTTGATGGTGGTGGTATAGACACAGTGGGGGACATCATACTTGAATTAACAATTGGTCTAGTCGAGTTCACTATGGAGTTTCAAGTGTTAGACGTGGCAGTGTCATATAATCTTCTGTTGGGGCGACCCTGGATCCACGCCGCCAAAGCAGTGCCTTCTACATTACATCAGATGGTCAAATTCGAGTGGGATAGGCAAGAGATCATAGTACATGGGGAAGACAATGCGAGCGCCGTAAGTGATGCCATCGTGCCCTTCATAGAGACTGATGATGATAAGGGACCGTGGGTCTACAAGGTTTTCGATACGGTTTCAGTGGATAAAATTTCTAAAGGCGAGGACCTTCCACTTCCCAGGATCGCAGCTGCAACTGTCATGGTAGCCTCGGAGATGTTGAAGAACGGGCTTGTGCCAGGCAAAGGTTTAGGGGCTGATCTCCAGGGTATTGTTCAGTCGGTTTCTTTGCCCAAAAATCAGGATACTTTTAGGTTGGGGTTCAAGCCTACAGCAACGGATATGAGGTGGACCTGCAAGTTGAGGAAAAGAGTCTGGGTCCTTCCCAAGCCAATCCCGCGCCTATCCAGATCATTTGTCAGAGCAGGTATCAGAAAGTTGTCGGTCCCAAAAGTTCTCGGACCACTGATTGGGCCAGATGGAGATTTGAATGAGGGCTTTGAAAGGTTGTTCGCCGATGTCAACATGATAGAAGTTGGAGAAGGGTCCAGTAGGTTAGATGTACAATTTGTGGGGCCTAAGGCAAATATCAACAATTGGATGGCTACTCCCCTTCCTACCCGGAGGGAGTCTTGGTAGTGGGCTCTGATTTTTCTTTCTTGTCTTTTGGATTATTCCAGGGTTGTAATCCAGTTTTGTTTTGTAATCGGCAAAGTGTGAAACTCTGTTATCCCGTATTTTAATAAAGTGAAAACTTTTTCTTCTTATTTTGTTTTAACTTTGTTTTCTTCTTTTCTCTTTCTGAACAGTTCTCTTTATATTGGTTCTAATGACATGGCATGCACAACGGATCATCAACCCAGTCTAAAAAATCAATCTGATTCTGAACTAATTGTACAAGAGGTCGATTATGATGATGAATCGGAATACGATGAGGATGAAGCCTTCGAAGAGATAAACAGGGAGTTAAGCCAATTTGAAGAGAAATCCAAGCCCAACTTAAATGACACAGAAGCCATCAATTTAGGGGATGCAGATGATATCAGGGAAACTAAAATAAGCATCCACATTCCAACGAATATCAGGGAAGAACTAATCAAAGCACTTATTGAGTTCAAAGACGTTTTTTGCATGGTCGTATGATGACATGCCGGGGTTAAGCACGGATTTAGTGGTTCACAAATTGCCTATTAACCCGGCATGCCCTCCCGTCAAGCAAAAATTGAGGAAGTTCAAAATAGACATGAGTGTGAAGATTAAAGAGGAAGTAACCAAGCAGCTGCAAGCAAAGGTTATTTGGGTCACTCGATATCCTGATTGGTTGGCTAATGTGGTGCCAGTGCCGAAGAAAGATGGGAAGATCAGGGTGTGTGTCGATTACCGCAATCTGAACAGGGCAAGCCCAAAGGATACCTTTCCATTACCCAACATCCATATCTTGATCGATAACTGTGCCGGACGTGAGATCGGGTCTTTTATAGATTGCTATGCTGGGTATCATCAGATTCTGATAGATAAAGAAGATGCGGAAAAGACGGCATTCATTACGCCGTGGGGGACTTATTGCTACTAGGTAATGCCTTTTGGCTTGAAGAATGCTGGGGCAACGTACATGAGAGCAATGACTACTTTGTTTCATGACATGATACACAAAGAGATTGAGGTATACGTGGACGATGTGATTATAAAATCCAAGCATCAGGAGGATCACGTAGAAGACCTAAGGAAGTTTTTCCAAAGACTTCGAAGGTATGATATTAAGCTCAACCCGGCCAAATGTGCATTTGGTGTTCCATCAGGAAAGCTGTTGGGATTCATCGTCAGTCGGCGAGGCATTGAGTTGGACCCGTCAAAGATCAAATCCATCCAAGATTTGCCACCGCCGAAGAATAAGACAGAAGTAATGAGTCTGTTGGGAAGGTTGAATTATATCAGCAGGTTTATTGCTCAACTCACGGCAACTTGTGAGCCCATTTTTCGGCTACTGAAGAAAGATGTTGTGGTAGAATGGACGGCGGAATGTCAGGAAGCATTTGACCAAATCAAGGGATACTTATCAAATCCATCTGTGTTGGTTCCACCTGAGCCGGGAAGACCGTTAATTCTTTATCTAACGGTCCTGGAGAATTCGTTTGGCTGCGTACTGGGGCAACACGACATTATATGAAGGAAGGAGCAAGCCATCTATTATCTCAGCAAGAAGTTTACAGGCTATGAGGTTAAGTACACTCAACTCGAGAAGACATGTTGCGCCTTAACTTGGGTGGCCCAGAAATTGAAGCATTATCTGTCATCATATACTACTTATCTCATTTCACGCTTGGATCCACTGAAGTATATTTTTCAGAAGCCTATGCCCACAGGGAGATTGGCAAAATGGCAGATATTATTCACAGAATTCGACATCGTCTATGTGACGAGGACGGCCATGAAGGCCCAAGCATTGGCTGATCACTTGGCCGAGAATCATGTTGATGAAGAATACGAGCCCTTGAGGACGTATTTTCCGGATAAAGAAGTGATGCATGTAGATGAGTTGGAATTATCTGAGGAACTAGGTTGGAAGCTCTTCTTTGATGGAGCCGCAAATGCGAAAGGAGTTGGAGTAGGAGCGGTACTTATTTCTAAAACAGGACATCATTATCCTGTTACAGCACAGCTACGTTTCTATTGTACCAATAACATGGCTGAATATGAGGCATGCATTTTGGGCTTACGGTTAGCTACAGATATGGATGCCCAGGACGTCTTGGTCTTGGGAGACTCGGACCTCCTGGTGCATCAGATTCAGGGTGAATGGGAAACAAGGGAATTGAAGCTCATACCATATCGACAATGTTTGCTTGATTTGAGTAAACAATTTCGATCAGTGGAGTTCATACACATCTCAAGAGTTCATAATGAGGTTTCCGATGCTTTGGCCACTTTAGCATCGATGTTGTACCACCCAGAAAAAATTTATGTTGACCCATTGCATATCCAGGTTCGTGATCAGCATGCTTATTGCAACATGATAGAGGAAGAAATGGATGGCGAGCCGTGGTTTTATGATGTCAAGGAATACCTCAGGATGGGGATATACCCGGAGCAGGCCACCAAAGATCGAAAGAGAGCCATTCGGCGATTGGCAAATGGATTTTTCCTTAGTGGAGGAGTGTTATACAAAAGAACACCAGATTTGGGATTGCTGAGATGTATAGATGCTGGTCAAGCCACGACAGTGATGACAAAGGTACATGCAGGAGTTTGTGGGCCACATATGAGCGGATATGTATTGGCGAAGAAGATTCTTCGAGTAGGGTATTATTGGCTCACTATGGAGCGTGATTGTATTAATTTCGTGCGAAAATTCCATCAGTGTCAGATACATGGAGATTTGATTCATTCTCCGCCAACAGAATTGCATACAATGTCAGCACCATGGCCATTTGTTGCATGGGGCATGGATGTCATTGGACCAATTGAGCCGACAACTTCTAACGGTCATAGGTTCATTCTGGTCACCATCGATTATTTTACCAAGTGGGTTGAGGCTAAAACGTTCAAGTCGGTAACTAAGAAGGTAGTGGTGGATTTCGTTCATTCCCATATCATATGTAGATTTGGGATCCCCAAAGTGATCATCACGGACAATGGCACTAATCTTAACAGCAGTTTGATGAAAGAAGTATGTTAACAGTTCAAGATTACACACCGTAATTCCACCCCGTATCGTCCCAAGGCGAATGGCGCGGTTGAGGCAGCCAACAAGAACATAAAGAAGATATTGAGGAAGATGGTAGAAAGGTCCAGGCAATGGCATGAAAAGTTGCCATTTGCATTGTTAGGATACTGCACTACTATCCGCACTTCAGTAGGTGCAACTCCTTATTTGTTGGTATACGAAACTGAGCAGTGATACCGGCAGAAGTAGAAATTTCGTCCCTCCGGATTATCACTGAGGCTGGGATTGATGATGATGAATGGGTCAAAGCCCGATTAGAGCAGTTGAGTTTGATTGATGAAAAGAGATTGGCAGCAGTATGTCATGGCTAGTTGTATCAAAAGAGGATTGCAAGAGCATATAATAAGAAGGTGCGTCCCAGGATATTTGAAGTAGGACAGCAGGTGGTGAAACGAATCTTGCCACATCAGGCCGAAGCAAAGGGCAAGTTCGCCCCGAATTGGCAAGGGCCGTTTATTGTGACCAGAGTGTTATCCAATGGCGCCTTATGTTTGACCGATATCGAGGGAAGATGCATCGACATGACTATCAATTCTGACGCAGTCAAGAGATATTATGTGTAATTCCTTTGATTGCAATTGATGTTTGTCTGTTTGTACTTGGCATTTATCGGAGAATGAAATGACGGAGGCAATTCTTTCTTCTATCCAAACACTTTAACCTTTGCTTCCCCCTTTGAGCCTTATTTATTCTTTCATACCCCTCTTTTGGAATCATTAATGAAAATGAAAGAAAAAGAGAAGAGAAAAATAATGATGATAAAGACAAAAGAAAAGTCACAAGAAAAATAAAGGAATTGGGAACTATGTTTGACCTGATTCCTCAAAGAAGGATACGTAGGCGCCTCACGGCTCGGTCATAGTGTAACATAGTGTAACAAAAAACGAAAAAATCCCCAAGCAAGAAAAACTGGGGCAAAAGTTATGTTTATAATTTTTGGAAAAGAATGTTGATTCCAAGAGTTGTAATATTTTACCCATCAAAATTATTTTGAACCTTTTACCCTTTTCTTTTAGCCATACACAAAAACCCATATTGATGTCCAAAAAAGACCTCCCGATCAGTATCCGAGAAGTGCCAAGTCATGCAAACGGAAGTCGGGAATAACACTCTGATCCCCAACAGAGAAGAGGATCATAAGCTGGAAATGAATTGACAGCCGAAAGAATCCCCGGCAGAGAGAGTCATATCGGTAACACTCCAATCCCCAGATGAAAAAGAAAAATAAAATGAGAGAGTCTTATTGGTGAGAACCTCCACAGGCACCATAAGGCGACGTAAGTTGAGAGAAATAAAACGAGAGAGTCTTATCGGTGAAAACCTTCACATGCACCATAAGGCGACGGGAGCTGAGAGAAATGAGAGAGTCATATTAGTGAAAACCCCTCGAAGGGCACTATGAGGCGATAAGACAAGATTAGCGGAAAGGATCCGCATTTGGCAAAGAGTTGAGTGCCAGTATATCCCCAGCAGGATGAGGCCGTCCGAAAGATTGGTTGATATAAATAGACTGGGATGATTAATCCGGAATGCACGACATGATCGTTGGGATCAGTTATATCATTCAGACAAGTTCTTTTCTTTCCTTTCCCCCAACATTTGTTCAGAAAGATTTTTTCTTTTTCTATCTTTTGAAATCATCATTTTTCATTTCTTGGTCTAAATACTTTATCTCCCCAACAGTTTGTTTTTGAAAAGGATTTTTAGAGCTTATTACCAGTTGCCAAGATGGTGCGAAAACACAATGTGGATAGGACAGGCCAAAGATAAGGCGACAAAGCGAAAAGAAGTTTGTCGCAAGACCAAATGATGGATTGGTCTAGGATTCCAGGGGAAGTTGGAGAAAAATAGAAAAACAACAGTGGAAAAGTTATGGATCAAACTCCAAGAGGATCCCCAACAGATTTGCGAGATGCAAGAACAACTCCGACAGATTATCGACCAAGTTCCGCGATGGTCGGACAACACAGAGCGGGGAGGGAAGGAAAAAGAAAAACCATCCCCAACAGGAACATCATCCTCAACAAATAATATCATCCCCATCAAGTTTTGTAATAAAACGCAAAGCAGGAAAAGGAAAAAGGGGAAAACCATCCCCAACGGAAGTGGCACGACCACTCACCACGTTTTAAACTAACAAATTTTTCTTTGATTTGAAGCAGGGAAAGGAAATGTTATTGACAGCGGGAAGACATGGCCGTAAAGAAGATTATCAAACTGGGGCAGAAAATTTTCTCTCATTGCGAAAATTTTCTTGAAATCAGATACCCACTTGGGGAGGATGGAAGATAACACAAGTTTTGAAGGAAGTGGAATCCCCAGCAGTATACGGGAGAAGGCAATACAAATTTTAAAGAAAGCAATCTTGGAAGAAGCAAGATAACCCGAGTTTTAAGGGTAGTGGTCTTTTAATCAGTGACATCCCCACCATTGTTAAAAGGAGGAAAGTAACTAGTCTTAAAGAAGTAAGATAATTCCCCAGCAGTGTTATCCCCAGCAGAAGTGAAAACACCAATTTGAGGGAAGTAGTTCCAGTGGAAGGAAAGCACCAGCTTTAAAGGAAGTAGTCTTTGAAGAAAGAAAATAACATATTTTTGAATAAAACATCGGTGTTATCCCCAGTAGTTTTCAGAGGAATGAAACACCAGTTTAGAGGGAAGCAGTTCTAAAAAAGATAATTTCAAGTTAGAAGGAAAATAGTTCAGAAGGCATGAAGGAGCAACAACAATAAAACGCATTTTTAAGAAGTAGTGGAAGTCAGGAACCCGCCTGGAGAATGGAGGTATTATCTTTGAGTTGTTTACCGAAGTCAGGAGCCCGCCTGAAAAATGGAGGTATTACATTTTGAGCTTCTATTGAAATCAGGAGCCCTCCTGGAGAATGGAGGTATTATATTTTTAAGAAGTAGCCGAAGTCAGGAGCCGGCCTGTAGAATGGAGGATGTTAAATCTTAATTTGATGAAGTCAGGAGCCCGCCTGTAAAACGGAGGTTGTTACAATTTCAAGTCGAAGTCAGGAGACCGCCTGTAGAACGGAGGTTGTTATATCTTAAGTTGATGAAGTTAGGAGCCCGCCTGTAAAACAGAGGTTGTTACAATTTCAATTCGAAGTCAGGAGCCCGCCTGTAGAACGGAGGTTGTTATATCTTAAGTTGATGAAGTCAGGAGCCCGCCTGTAAAACGGAGGTTGTTACAATTTCAAGTCGAAGTCAGGAGTCTGCCTGTAGAATAGAGGTTGTTATATTGAAGAAGTCAGGAGCCCGCCTGTAGAATGGAGGTTGTTAAATCTTAAGTTGTTGAAGTCAGGAACCCGCCTGTAGAATGGAGATCATTAAATTTCAAGTTGCAGTTGAAGTCAGGAACCCGCCTGGAGAATGGAGGTGCTATGCTTTAAAGTCAAGTTGGAGTCAAGAGCCCGCCTGGAGAACGGAGGTGTTACATTTTAAGTCATAAATTGAAGTCAGGAGCCCGCCTAAAAAATGAATGTGTTATGTCTTTAATAAATTGTTAAAATTAGGAGCCCGCCTGAAAAATAGAGGAGTTATGTTTTTAAGAAGCTGTTGAAGTCAGGAGCCCGCTTGAAAAATGGAGGTACTATATTTTTAAGAAGCTGTTGAAGTCAGGAGCCCGCCAGTAGAACGGAGTTTGTTATATTTAAAGTTGATGAAGTCAGGAGCCCGCTTGTAGAACGGAGGTTATTATATTTTAAGTTGAAGAAGTCAGGAGCCCGCCTGTAGAACAGAGGAATAAATTGCAAGATTGAGGTCAGGAGCCCGCCTGTAGAACAGAGGTTATTTTAAGTCAAAGAATTCAGGAGCCCGCCTGTAGAACGGAGGTTGTTATATCTTTAAGTCATTGTTGAAGTCAGATGCCCTCCTGGAGAATGGAGGTGTTTATTTTAAAGTGGCGGTTGAAGTCAGGAGTCCGCCTGGAGAATAGAGGCTGATTTATTTGCAAAGTCGCTATTGGAGTCAGGAGCCCGCCTGTGGAACAAAGGAGTACACGTTCGGTTTGAAGTCAAGAGCCCGCCTGCAGAACAGAGGAATACATTTCAAGATCAGGCCAGAAGTCAGTAATGCGGAGGGTTACAACAAAAATACCCCCAGCATGAATACCATTTCAGAAATCAGAAAGAAGACTACAAGAACAAGTTGGAAGATAGATAAGATGTTGTAATCCCTAGTTTAGTCTAGCTTCTTATTTTTCTTTTAGTACGGTGTAATAAGGAGATCGAAAAGCAGTAGCAACAGCATGCAGTAGCAGTAACAGCAAAAATGCAGTCCTATGGTAGTCCCAGCTACCAAAACTTCCCGAACTACATTAACCTGATTCCCTTTAGCCAGAGATATGTAGGAAACCTTTGAAGCAAAGGTCCGGTTAAATTTTTTCAAAAACTCTTCACACGGAGTATTCCAACGGGCAAAAAATCGCTCGTATCCGCTCACTTTATCTTTGCACGAAAAACGCTTTGTGTTTTCGGACAAAGAAGGGCAGTTGTGAGCACGTGATTTTTGCCCTATGAGAACTACTCCCAGAAATTCAAAATAAAATGGTTTTGTGTTGTTTGTGATTTATTTGTATTTTGTCTGTGCATGTTTATTTCTACCTTAATTAAGAAAAATACAAAAATATGTGCTGCATGTGCATTTAGGATTTAATTTTACAATTTAGGAATTAATTAAACAATCAAGTTTGTTTTACAAAATGGAAAAAGCACAAAAAATATGTACTTTGTATTTTAGCATTTAATGTCCAAATTGTGTGATTGTCTTTGTATTTAATTTTGGGTGATAATTATTATCAAGGATTAATTAGTATTCTTTAAAGTTAATTTTGAGTTTTTGTAATTAAAAATTAAAAAGAAAATAAAAGAAAAAGAAGGAACAAGAGAAGAAGGGTTAAAATCGGGTTGGGCTGGTTTTTAAAAGGAAGTTTCAGGCCTAATGTCACCTCAAATCAGCCCAATACCCGCCCCAATCCAGTCCGGCTCCAGCCTCAGCCAAAATGACGTCGTTTCAGGCGTTTCAATCTGGACCATTGAAATTAACTTGATCTAACGGTCCCAGGCTTCCCTCACAACCCGACCCACTTTCCCCCGGCTTGACCCCGCCCCAGTACTACTCCAAACGACACTGTTTCCTTTAAATGAATTGATCCAGGCTATTGATCGTGCTTGATCCAACGGCTCCGTATGTAAGCCCAACCTCTCACCTCACACCCCCCCCAAAGCCATACCCCTGTTCATCATCTCCTTCAGAGACAAACCAAACGACCCTCGAAACCCTAGCCGCACTGAAACCCTTTCGCCTGAAAGCCAGCGGCAACAACGCCGATGACTATGAAACCAACACCCCTAGAGCACCTAACCACCCTCTCCACGAATCCCTTACCCGTTTTGCTCGAATCAGACTGTAGCTTCTCGAATCTTCAATCGAAGATTTGAGAAAAACTTGAAACACACCCCAACCAGTCCCAAACTCACACCAAGGCACCCCCTGACCACCCTCGTTACGGATCTGTTGACCCCTTTCCTCGAATCAACCTCCAGCTTCTCGAATCTTCAATCGAAGATTCGAGCAAAACCTAAACCTACCCCAACCGGCCCCAAACTCATACCAGACATCTCCCTGACCTCCCTCGTCACCAAACCACCGTTGGTTTGGTTCGAATCAGACCAGAACCGTTCGAACCCCAAATCGAACCCCCAAGAACCCTAGAAAACCAAAGGTTGAAGTTTGTCCGAAGAAAAGGAATTTGGGAGTCCAGTGGACCTTAGTCGAAGTGTTCTCAGTTGAGAACACTCGATTAAGGTCCGTTCGACCTCAAAAAGGTCCAAGTCAGGATCGTCTAGTCTCCGAGTTCCTGATGTATTTTCCTTTTCCTGTTTGTTCCATTTTTTGTGTTTGTTTATTCTGTTTACTTTGTTTAAATTTAGCTTTATTGATTTTTCAATTTTTGTCGATTGATTCTGTCTTTCTTCATCAGACCTTTTATTTGGTCCAATTGTATCATTACTTCTGTTTGTTGTCGATTGTTATATGTTATAATTTGTGTAATCATTTGAATAAGTGTCGTCGATTAGTCTGGTATGCTTGAATGTTAGTTTAGCATGATAATAGTCTAATTCGTGGCTCATTCTCGTCTGTTTCCATCCTGCTTCGTTTGTGTTCTAAAGTTTGTATTAAAATGAGCTTGTTGTTATATTTGAATTTAGAACTGAGCCTGTTGGTATATTCAGTTCATTGAACTGAGTTTATTGGTCAATTGTTATCCTGAATCATTGTTCTTCTATTGATGCCATTTGATCTGATTTAAATTCTAGTTTGAATGGTCATTTGAATTCAAATTGAATTGGTTATAGCTGAAAGATGTAGTATAGATTAAAGGGTTTAAGGTAGGACATTAAATCACAGGGGTTTTCAGGGGTATTTTGGGGTTTTAAAAGGCTTGAAATGTTTAGTGGTAGTGGTCTGACCATAAGGGTACTTAATTGACCATTAAATTAATACTTTGTCTAGTAGTAGTGGAATGGGAAACATAATATAATGGGGGATTAATTGAATATTATAAGTTGTCCATGCCTTTGGACACAAGACACTGGATAATGGGCTGTAAGAGAATATCATGGGCAAAAGATGGTGGTGGTATTAATTTAAGTGTTTCAAGAGGGCTGTGAAGGGGGTCAGTTTTGGGGGTATAAATAAAAGCATTGAGGACAGATTAAGGGGGATTTTTTTTATAGAGGGAGGGGGCTGGTTTTTTTTAGAGCAGAAAATCAGTTATTTTTCAAGCTTTTGAGTCTGGTCTGGGCTTTCTTTTGAGGGTCAAAGTTACAAAAAAAAAATAGAGAGAGTTCTTGTGAGTTTCACTAGTCCTGAAGAAATCAATTGATTGCTAGCTATTGGAATCAGTAGTTGTTTTCTACTTAGTTTTCCAGTAGACTTTTGGTTTCAATCGAGAACTTCTCGGATCAGTTTGAGTGTTCTGTTGTTGTGGTATGTTTCTAGGGTCAATTTGAAGGTCATTTGGATTTATTTGAATCGGTTTTGGTTTAATCTATTCATCTTGTTGGTTCAAAACATTTCTGAACTCTTCCTGGATTGAAAAATATGTTTCTGGGCTGAGCTGGTTCTGTTTATGGCTGTTTGGAACTTCAAATTACTGTTGTGAATTGTTGTTGTATTGTTGCTCGCATTACTGTTGTTGCTGATCTTTCTCCTACTTTATCTCTGTTCCAATTCCATGTACACTTCCTTGATTTGCTTCCATGTAACTCCAAGTTGAAGTTGAAATGAAAATTGCTATCAGATCTCCGCACTTTGGATGTTGTCTGATATAGTTTAAGTGGTTTAAATTATCACTTGTTGCTAGTTGATTAAGATGGTATTGATTTGAGTAATAGACTGAGTTGTAATAATATGGAATGTTAAGTGGGATTTCCTTAGGCTAATCTGAATTATATGTTGCAACTAACTGTCAGTCATCTTAAGGATCTCGAGTTTGTTAATTGGTTAGATCGATGAGTGTGAAATGAAATTGACTGTGGCTAACTTAGTTTGTATGTTTAGTATAGAGTTCTCGAACATGTAGTAATGTAAGATGAAATTATCCTTCAGTTTGGCTAGTTTAATTTTGTGCCTGATAATTTGATTAATAAAATCAGAAGGCAGTTGAAATAGGAAATCACTTCGAGTTCTTGAATTCTCATATGTACTGACAGTATACTAGCATTAAACCCTGAATCGTTTGAACATTGATTTAACATCCTCAATATATGCTTTCTTTCACCTTAATAGTATCCAATAGCTCATCAAAAGATAAGTAGAAATAATCTGAGCTTTAAGCTGAAATCAGAAAGGTTAGTTATTTCATCAATCAATAGGTGAATCATGTTTTCCTTTGTTGTAAATGGTGAAATACGAATAACTTGAAGCTGTCCATGAATACTTGAAAGTCATTTTTGAACGGGCGATCAAGGCTTAATAGCCTATCTCGAATGGGCTGGGCTCCGATGCATTTCAGGCGGCCCAAGTTTGGTTTTAATTCAACACCCGTGTAAACCTGGGCTCAAGCCTAAGACTGGTTTGCTCTCGTGTGTGCCTGGATTTTGGTCCATTTAAACGGGTTGTGCTTCAGGCCAAGCTGGCTGAAGTAGCGTGAACCCATTGACCTCAAATATAGTCGTTATTAAGTAGGATTTCTTTCCCTTATTTTTAGAGACAAGAATAATTAGAAAAATCATAGTCGCTTAGGGATCAGCCTTTAAATAAAAATTATGAGACGAGCCTTGCCGAGTAAAAAATGCAAGTTGCGGGGCCATAATGAATGGTTAAAATAAAACATTTAGAATTCGGGACGGGCTATTTAGCGAATTCGACGGCCCTCCCCAAAATAATAACGCGTTAGTCTCTTTAGGCGCGTATTTTAATAACATTACCTCCCTAAACTCGGGTGCACATTTATGTGACCAAAATCCAAATCTCAACGAAAGTCAAAACGTGTCGCTAATCACGGGTACATTGACTGTGACGTGGTTCGAGATGCATTTCCATGACGTTGCAATTTTTTCTTTCTTTTTATAATGAGTGAAACGAGCCTCAACAAACAAAAATACATAAGCTGCGGGGCCCTCTATAAGTGTTTATAGAATTCCTTAGACTTCGGGATGGGCCGTTTAGCAAAAGTTCACGGCCTTCCCCCAAAATGATAATACGCTAGTCGTTTTAGGCGCGCCTTTAATAATTTACTTTCTTAAACTCGGGTGCACATTTATGTGACCCAAATTCTAATCTCAACGAAGTCGAAATGTGTCGATAACCACGGGTACATTGATGTGACGTGGTTCGAGATACGTTTTCGCAACGTTGCAATTCTCTGTTAAAATAATAATGATAATAATAAAAGCGGTTAAAAGTTAAAATTTGCACATAGGTTCATAATTGTATAAAATCAGATAATTAAGTCGAATATGACAGTTGAGCGACCGTGCTAGAACCACAGAACTCGGGAATGCCTAACACCTTCTACCGGGTTAACAGAATTCCTTACTTAGATTTCTGGTTCGCGGACTGTAATACAGAGTCAATCTTTTCCTCGATTCGGGATTCAACTGGTGACTTGGGACACCATAAATCTCCCAAGTGGCGACTTTGAATTAAATAATATATCCCGTTTCGATTGTTCTTTAATCGGAAGAACTCCCTTTTACGCCCCTCGCGGGTGTAGGTGAAAAAGGAGGTGTGACACCTAGAATGCCCTTGAATTCATGAGAAATTACCAAATGACTTTAACATTGCCCTAATCGCTTAACTATGATTAACTATCAACTAAACCTAACCAACTAACATCTTCAAAGTAAACAACGAATTGAAACATACATCAAGGAATGATTCGAGCCAAGCAAAGTTAATCAATTATCAAATTAATTTTCCAGTAATGAACTGAACCTAATACAACCTGCTAATAACAAAACTAAGCTAAGACGACCAAGCAAATGGCAATCCAATTAAGCCATAATCAAACATGGAATCAAAGAAAATCCACAGAATTCATGATGAGAAAAGAAAACTAGCCATGTAAAGTAAACTGAATTTGCCTATATAAAACTAAGAACAAATAACAGAAGACTAAGCCAATCGAAAAGCTCACTATGGACTTGGGGTCTTCTAACTCTTGATTTGAAATTCGGACAGTCTTGTTGTCAAATGACTCCCAGTGATGGTAGAAATATCTTGAGGAATGCGAGGAGAGTCCCATGGCACCAATTTGGTGAAGTTTGATGAAACCCAGGTTCGCCGGAAAATTTCAAACCTAAATTCGAGCCATTCCAGCTACATTCGAGACAAAAGGTCATGGGGGTTGTGTAGAGGATGGTGTGACGATCTTACGATGTAAATTTGGTACGATTTGGCGTAATTGGTGTCATGGCCGGAAAGGTTTGAAGAAAGATTCGACACTTTTGACCATGATTCGAAGGAAACCCATGGCGTGGCTAGAAAGAAGAGCCCAAGGAGATTCTGTGGTGTTTTCCTGGTGGTCAATGGCGTAGGTGGTGTTCGCTGCCGCCGGCGGCTCCAGCGAGGCCTAGAGATGATACGAGGAAGAAGAGATACGGTTTCTAGGGTTAAAGCCTATTTTCGGACAGTTAAATGAGAATGTGACATTTGTTTGTGGCCGTTGGATCATAAGCACTCAATGGCTGAGATTAAATCCCAGACCAAACGATGTCGTTTGGTAATCTCCTGAAGCAGACCGGGTTGTGGGTTAATTGGGCTGGGGCGGGTATGGGTTCTGGTGGGAATTTTTTATTTGGGCTGAGGTTTGGTCAAATTTAAATGAGCCCAATTTTGGTCTCTTATTAGGACCACCCTTTTTTTCCTTTTATTCCTTTTACTTATCTTTGTTTTCATTTTGTATTTTTGTATTTTTATTTTTTCTGATTTTATAAAAATGCAAGAATAAAGATAAAGTCCTAATATATTTCAAAGTTAAAATAATTAACTCCTACAATTGTTTAAAATCTATTTCGTGACAAATTCACAATTAAACAATTAAAAATGCAAAAGTGAACTATTTTTGTTATTTTCTTCATATTTTGTTCTAAAGTAAATTAACCCCTAATTAATCCTAAAATATTAAATTAGATCCTAAATGCAAATGTATTTTTGTATTTTTCATATGAATTAAAATGCACAAATAATATGCAAACAATTACAAGAAAATAACACAAAATTCAAAAAAATTGTAAAATAATAATGAAATTGTTTTGTTTGAATTTCTGGGAATAATTCATATATAGGGCAAAAATCACGTGCTCACAGCTGCCCCTCTTTGCTCGGAAACATGAAGAGTTTTCGTGCAAAGATAAGTGAGAAAATACGAGCGATTTTTGCCCGTTTGAATATTGCGCGTGAAGCATTCTTGAAAGTGCTGACCGCACCCTGCTTCAGAGGTTGCCTACATATCCTGGGCTAAACAGGAATCAGGTCAGTGTAGTTCGGGAGTGTCTGGTAGCTGGGACCACCAAGAGCTGTGATTTCACTGCGATTGCTGCTGCTGCTGCTCACTGACCTTTCTTATTACACCATGTCAAAATAAAAGAAGCCAGCCTAATCTATGGACTATGAATTACAAAAGTCCTATCTGAAATCTTCCAACTGCATCTTGTACTTCGTTGTTGTCTTGCGTTCCCTTGGTGAAACTCATTGTTGTTACTTCAAATTGTGAACTGAGATGTTATTTCTTCTCTCCAAATTGCTGAACTTGAATAATCTTGAACTTGAATGTATTCCTTTGTTATCTGGGCAGGCTCCCAATTACTGAAACTTGAATTGTATGTCTCTGTTCTCCAGGCGGACTCCTGAGTTCTGAATCTTGAAATTGAATGTATTCCTCTGTTATCCAGGCGGGCTCCTGACTGTTGAACTTGAACTTGAATGTATTCCTCTGTTATCCAGGCGGGCTCCTGACTTCGAAACTTGAAATGCATTCCTCTGTTATACGGGCGGGCTCCCGACTTTAAAACTTGAAATGTATTCCTCTGTTATACGGGTGGGCTCCCGACTGCTGAACTTGAACTGTATTCCCATGATCTCCACGCGGGCTCCTGACATCACAAAAATAGACAAAACAAAGACTATTTTTCTGCCCCAGTTTGGTGACTGGGCACATATGTAAATGTTAAGCCGAATCACATTACCAAATATTACTAAGAATTTGAAAGCTATGTCCCATTATGCAGGGGGGGTCCTGACAACTCGAAACGATAGTTTTAAATCTAAGTATATTTTCTACATGTGTGACTTCTGCTAAATCTTGTTATCTAAGGGAATCTTTAACTACTCCCCATTATCCAGGAGGGTCCTGAAAATCAAAGGTCAAATTTTATCTTAAGGGTGACAACTTTCACGTCTGAATTACACTACCCTACAACAGAGTTTACGCTAAATATGGTTATATAATTGAAATCTTAAAGCTAAGTCTCATTATTCAGGAGGGTCCTGAAAACTCCTAATTGAATCCTATCTCGAACATGCACACTTCTAAACCAACTTATACTCCTTTAGGGTACGTTTATGCTAGATTATGTTATTTTTGAACTTTAAACTAGGTCCCATTTTCTAGGAGGGTCTTGAAAATTAAAAAGCAAACCTTTTCGGTGACTGCCTTTCTCCACAGAGAGTTCCACTGAAACCAACGAACTTTTCTGCCCCTATTTTAATCAAAGAAAATTTGTCAGTTCAAAATGGTGGTTAGTTGGTGGCATTCTTGCTGGAGATCTTTCTGCTGCATTGTTTTGTTCCGACTGGCTTCCCGAACTGGCCCTAAACCGCTTTGACTTTCTGAATGATCTTTGAACCCCTGACTCTGACAAACCGAGTGTTATGTACCCATGTTGTTGTTTCACACCTCTGACCCTTTTCCTGAACCTTTGCACTTCCCACGACATTTCCCAATTATTCCACCGATGACATTTCCGGTGATTCCCTGTATTCCACCTTTCATCACATTGTTTTTGACATGCTCTGATCACATCGCGCTTTACACTTTTCGAAATCTGGTAGTGAGTTTTGAAAACCCTTTCCACTTGCTTTGAACAAAACTAACATTGAAACATTTTAGACAGATAAAAACCCCAAAGAAAATGAAATGCAATGAGTTTACGAGTTAAGGATAAGAAGAATCCAAAACTGGATGACTGCTAAAAAGAAAAGGGTAACGAAACTTATCTAACCGGAACAGCTGGTACCAATCGTCATGACATGCATTTCGGACTAATCGTCCCAATTTGTCCAACTAACCAACTCTTGGTCGCCACCGTTTGTTGCCCCAGAATTTCCATCACTTTATTACTTTATCCAAACCTTAGCATTATTCGTCTTGTGGTGCCTCAAAACAATTTTCCACCAACAGACATTTCTCCATCGATCATTTCTCAAATCACTTTCGCCTCAAGGTGCCCGCAAGGGTTTTCACCAATAAGACTCTCTCATTTTATTCTTTCTCTCAACTCCTGTCGCCTTACGGTGCCTGTGCAGGTTTTCACCAAAAGACTCTCTCATTTTTATCTTTTTGCTTTTCTTGCTTGAACCAGAGTGTTGCCTCAGACATGAATTACATTTACCTGCTTGACTTGACATTTCTCAAAGATTGATCAGAAGGTCTTTCTTTGGACCGTAATGTGGGCTTTGGACGGGGCTAGAAAGGAAGGGTATGAAAAGCTCAAAATAATTTCAAAATGGGTTAAAATTACAACTTTCGAAATCAGATTTCTTACAACAACCACGACTTCTGCCCCAGTTTCTTGCTTGGGGACTTTTGGATTTTATTTTGGTATGACTGAACCTCATAGAGGCTGCCTACGTACTCTTTCGGGATCAAGTCAAATGTAGTTCACGTCATAGAGACTACGTTGTTGTTGTTTTTTTCTTTTCTGCTCTTCTTTTCCTTTCTTTTCTTCACTTTCTTTTCTTTTCCCTTTCTTTTGTTTCTTCTTTTCACTTTCTTTTCTTCTTTTTTTCTTTTCCTTATATACGGCAACTGTGTTTCTTGATTGTGTCGTTGATTCCGAAAGAGGGTATGAACGAAAATAATTAATGCTCAAAGGGGATAACAAGGGCTAAAGTGTTTGGATAGCAGAACAAAATGCCTTCGTCATTTCAATCTTTAAAAGGTGCCAAATACAAACAAGTACAATCAAAATAAAAAAATCATACATAGTATCTTTTGACCGCATCGGAATTGATGGCCATTTCTACACATTTTCCTTCTATATCTATCAAATATAGTGCACCATTAGACAACACTCTGGTTACAACAAATGGACCCTGCCAGTTCGGGGCGAACTTTCCTTTTGCTTCAGCCCAATGAGGCAAAATACGTCTCAGCACTAACTATCCGACTTCAAACTTCCTCGGACGCACTTTCTTGTTGTACGCTCTTGCCATTCTTTGCTGGTACAGTTGACCATGACACACTGATGCCAATCTCTTCTTATCAATCAAACTCAACTACTCAAGGCAGCTTTTCACCCATTCATCATCATCGATCTCAGCCTCTACTATGATACAGAGAGATGGGATTTCCACTTCTGCGGGTATCACTGCTTCTGTGCCATACACCAATGAGTAAGGAGTTGCCCCCACCGAGGTACGAACAGTGGTGCGGTATCCCAACAATGCAAAAGGCAGTTTTTCATGCCACATTGCCACTGTCTAGATCCTTCCACCATTTTCCAGAGTATTTTCTTTATATTCTTATTGGCTACCTCAACCGCACCATTTGCCTTAGGGCGGTATGGAGTGGAATGACGATGAGTAATCTTGAACTGCTCACATGTCTCCTTCATCAGATGACTATTGAGATTAGCGCCATTGTCCGTGATGATTACCTTCGGAATCCCAAACCGACAGATGATATTTGAGTGCACAAAATCAACCATTGCTTTCTTGGTCACGGATTTGAAAGTTTTCGCTTCAACCCACTTGGTGAAATAATCAATGGCCACCAGAATAAACCTGTGTCCGTTTGATGCTGCTGGCTCAATTGGCCCAATGACATCCATGCCCCAAGCAACAAAGGGCCATGGTGCAGACATTGTATGTAATTCGGATGGTGGAGAATGAATCAAATCTCCATGCACTTGGCACTGATGACATTTACGCACAAAACTGATGCAATCCCGCTCCATAGTGAGCCAGTAATAACCTGCTCTGAGAATCTTCTCTGATAGAATGTACCCACTCATATGCGGTCCACAAACTCTGGAATGTACCTCAGTCATGATAGATGTGGCCTGTCTCGCATCAATGCATCTCAACAACCCGAGGTCTGGAGTTCTTTTGTACAACACTCCTCCACTAAGGAAAAACCCGCTTGCCAACCGTCGAATTGTTCGTTTCTGATCACCTGTGGCCTGTATCGGATACACACCCATCCTGATATATTTCTTGCATGAAATCACGGCTCATTGTCAAGTTCCTCTTCCACCACATTACAATAAGCGTGTTGATCGTGGACCTGAACCTGCAAAGGGTCCACGTAAGCCTTATCCAGGTGGTGTAACATCGACGCCAGAGTAGCCAACGTATCGGCCACTTCATTATGAATCCTTGGAATGTGCTTGAACTCTATCGACTAAAACCGCTGACAAAGCTCATGCAAACATTGTCGGTACGGTATAAGCTTTAAGTCCTGTGTTTCCCATTTTCCTTGAATTTGGTGTACCAGTAGGTCCGAGTCACCCATGACCAAGACTTCCTGGACACCCATATCTACAGCTAATCTCAACCCCAAGATACATGCCTCATATTCTGCCATGTTGTTCGTACAATAAAAACGAAGCTGAGCTATAACAGGGTAATGTTTCCCCGTTTCAGAAATAAGCACCGCTCCTATTCCCATGCCTTTTAGGTTTGCGGCCCCATCAAAGAAAAGTTTCCATCCTGGCTTCTCAACTTGTTCCAACTCTTTAACATGCGTCACCTCTTCATCAGGGAAATAAGTCTTCAAAGGTTCATAATTTTCATCAACCGGATTCTCGGCCAGATGGTCCGCCAAGGCCTGTGCTTTCATCACGGTCTGAGTCACGTAGACAATGTCAAACTCTGTGAGCAGGATCTGCCACTTTTCAAGCCTCCCTGTGGGCATAGGCTTCTGAAAGATATACTTTAACGGGTCCAAACAAGATATGAGGTAAGTAGTATAAGATGACAAATAGTGTTTCAGCTTCTGTGCTACCCAAGTTAGGGCGCAACATGTCCTTTCAAGATGAGTATACTTAACCTCGTAGGGTGTGAACTTCTTGCTGAGGTAATAGATGGCCTGCTCCTTCCTTCCAGTGATATCATGTTGACCCAATACACAGCCGAACGAATTGTCCAATACCGTTAAATATAGAATCAAAGGTCGCCCTGGTTCTGGCGGAACCAACACGGGTGGATTTGACAAATACCCCTTTATCTTATCAAGTGCCTCCTGACATTCGTTTGTCCACTTGACCATAGTGTCTTTCTTTAACAGCTTAAAGATAGACTCACAAGTTGTCCTGAGCTGGGCGATGAACCTGCTGATATAATTCAATCTCCCCAGCAAACTCATCACCTCAGTCTTGTCCCTCGGAGGTGGCAATTCATGGATGGCCTTGATTTTTGATGGATCCAGTTCTATACCCCGGTGGCTGACTACGAACCCCAACAACTTTCCAGACGGCACCCTGAACGCGCATTTTGCAGGATTAAGCTTGAGATTGTACCTGCGAAGCCTTTGGAAGAACTTTCTCAGATCCCTGACATGGTCAGATTGCTGTCTAGACTTTATAATCACATCGTCCACATACACCTCGATTTACTTGTGTATCATATCATGGAATATTGTTGTCATTGCCCTCATATAAGTTTCCCCAGCATTTTTCAAACCAAACGGCATGACCCGATAATAGTATGTTCCCCATGGCGTGATGAATGCCGTCTTTTCTTGCATCTTCCTCGTCCATTAAAATCTAATGATAACCCGCGTAACAATCCACAAAAGAACCAATTTCATGTTTGGCACAATTAT
This sequence comes from Nicotiana tabacum, assembly GCF_000715075.1. Classification (NCBI taxonomy): domain Eukaryota; kingdom Viridiplantae; phylum Streptophyta; class Magnoliopsida; order Solanales; family Solanaceae; genus Nicotiana; species Nicotiana tabacum. The sequence continues at coordinate 154,980,537 of NC_134090.1, read as the reverse complement.
CAATCAATATGTGGATGTTTGGCAGCGGAAAAATGTCTTTTGGACTTGCCTTGTTAAGATCCCGATAATCGACACACACCCTGGTCTTGCCATCTTTCTTCGGCACAGGCACAACATTAGCTAACCAGCTGGGATACCGTGTAACCCAAATGACCTTCGCATCGAACTGCTTGGTGATCTCTTCTTTGATCTTTACACTTATGTCCGTTTTGAACTTTCTCAGCTTCTGCTTGATAGGAGGGAATGTCGGGTCAGTGGGAAATTTGTGAACCACTAAATCATTACTTAGCCCCGGCATATCATCATACAACCATGCAAAAACATCCTTGTACTCGAACAATGCTTTGATTATCCCCTCCTTGAGTTGTGGCTCGAGATGAACACTTATTTTAGTTTCACGAACATTGTCTGGGTCCCCTAGATTAACTGCTTCTGTATCATTTAGGTTAGGTTTGGGTTTTTCTTCAAAGTGACTTAATTCTTAACTTCCTCACAGGCCTTGTCATCATCATATTCCACCTCATCATGACACTCGATTTCTTGCACTATTATTTCTGAATTAGATTGGCTTTTAAAACTGGGCCGAAGATTCCTCATGCATGTCATGTCATCGATATCAGCATAAAAAGAACTATACAGAAAGAAAAAGAAAAAGAAATGGAAACAAAATTAGGAATTAAGAAAGAAAAGGAATTGCATTTCATTGAATGTAAAGATAACAGGGTTTTAACTCATCCAAACGGACGGAACATAGCAACTGAATTACAAAACCCTGGAATAATCCAGTTGAACAAAAGGAAAACAAAACCCACTACCGCGACTCCCTCGGAGATGGAAAAGGGGTGGCTTCCCAGTTGTTGACATTAGCATGAGGCCCGATGTATTGTATATCTGCTTTGCTCGACCCTTCCCCGGCCTCAACCATGTTCACCTCAGCAAATACCTTCTCAAGCCCTTTCTCCAAATTCCCATCCGCACCAATCAGTGGACCAGACACCTTTGCCAATAATTTCTTCCCGATACTTGGCCTGACGAAGGACCTGGACAGACGTGGAATTGGTTTGGGAAGAACCCAGCCTCTTTTCTTCATCTTGCGGGCTCATCTTACATCCGCCGCCGTAGGCTTGAAACCCAGCCCAAAGGTATCCAGATTCTTGGGCAAATAAACTGGCTGAACAATACCTTGCAAATCAGCACCCAACCATTTGCCTGGTACAAACCCGTTTTTCAACATTTCAGAGACTACCATGACAGTTGTAGCTATTATTCTGGGGACCGGGACGCTTTTCCCCTCAGGAATCGTTTCTACTAAGACTGTATCGAAAACCTGGTAAACCCACGGCCCCTTATCATCATCAGTTTCTATGAAGGGTGCGATGGCATCACTTACAATGCTCATGTTGTCTTCCTCATGTACTACGATCTCTTGTCTATCCCACTCGAATTTGACCATCTGATGTAGTGTAGAAGGCACCGCTTTGGCAGTGTGGATCCATGGTCGCCCCAACAGAAGATTATAAGACACCACCACGTCTAACACCTGAAACTCCATGGTGAACTCGACCGGACCAATTGTCAATTCAAGTATGATGTCACCCACTGTGTCTTTACCACCACCATCAAACCCCCGAATGAAGATGTTATTCTTATGAATTCTTTCATCATCAACCTTCAACTTGTTCAATGTAGACAAAGGACAGATATTGGCACTGGACCCATTATCAATCAGTACTCGAGTGACTACCGAATCTTCATATTTCATGATTAAATAAAGAGCTCTATTATGTTCTGTACCCTCCACGGGCAATTCATCATCAGAAAATGTCACTCTGTTTACCTCAAAGATTTTATTCGCTATTTTCTCCAAATGATTCACTGAAATTTTATCGGGGACATGAGCTTCGTTCAATATCTTCATCAGAGCCCGGCGATGTTCATCGGAGTGGATAAGCAACTAAAGAAACGAGATTTGGGCTGACGTTTTCCTTAGTGGCTCAACAATAGAATAATCTTGCACTTTCATCTTTTTCAAGAACTCTTCTACCTCTTCCTCCGTAATAGCTCTCTTAACTGGCGTCGGATTTTCCTTGGGAGCCCTAGCCTTTCTCAACTCTTCAGGGGCAAAACAACATCCCGAGCGAGTTAAACCTTGTGTTTCACAGACTTCCTCTTTGATTTCCTTCCCCTTGTAGGTCACAACTACCTGTTCATACTTCCACGGGACGGCTTTACTGTCAATTACTGGTAACTGGGTTACTGGCTTTATAACAACTGGTTCTATGTGATCCCCCTTCACGATTGCCGCAGGTGTGCTTGATACTCCCGGAACCACTACCTTGATCGACTCTGGTTTCTTCGCAACAACGGAAGATCCTTTCCCCATCACCACAACTGGCTTGTTGTCTATTCTTTTCAACTCAACCGATGGTTTCACACTAGCTGACTTTTCATTCACTTTGGCTTCACTAGAACGGATCAGTATGACTGTCTGTGAGAGATTTTTAAACTCTGCTCCCTTATATATCATTTCAATCATGTTGGCCTCATGATGCGCTGGCAACGGGTTCTAGTTGATATTGGGCTCCTCCAGGGCCTGAACCTCGATTCTGTTTGTGTCAATAAGATCTTGCACAGCAGTTTTCAATCTCCAACATTTCTCAGTATCATGTCCGGGAGCCCCTGAACAATACTCACAGCTCACTGAATGGTCCAGATTTCTAGGAAGGGGATTTGGCATTTTGGCCTCAACCGGGTCCAACAGGCCTACCTGTCTCAGTTTGTGGAAAAGAGTGGTATAGGATTCTCCCATCGGAGTGAATGTTTTCTGTTTCTGCACTCTCTCGTTTCTGAAAGCCTAGTTTGGGCGAAAGCTGGATCCTAGCCTATAAGCCCTCGGGTGTGGATATGTGTTTTGTGGAGCTGGGTATGTGTTTTGAGTAGCTGGCGCATGCCATTGCGCATGAGCCGGAGGCTGGGTATAAGTTTGGGCATGATGGACGGAAAAGTGTGGCTCTGGTAGTGGATAATAGTATTGAGGAAGGCCATATGGGGTATACGGATAATTTGGGTGGTGGGTTCTGGGTTGGTTGTAATAGGGTGAAGGGCTTCTAGACCTGGACCATGCTCCGGATTCGACAGTTGCAACCTGTTCTTTCTTCTTCTTCCCAAGCACACCCACAGTGCTGTTTTGAATGGCTTGGGTGGTTGCTTTGATTGCTGAATAACTCATGATCTTATTGGATTTGAGTCCCTCCTCAACCATGCCTCCCATTTTCACGAGTTCATTAAAGGACTTGCCCACTGCTGACACCAAATGACCAAAATAGGTGGGCTCCATAGCCTGCAAGAAATAATCAACCATTTCACTCTCTTTCATCGGGGGGTCAACCATCGCCGCTTGCTCTCTCCAATGGAACCCATATTCTCGAAAGCTCTCACCGGGCTTCTTCTCGATCTTTGTCAATGACAGTCGATCTGGGATGATTTCAAGATTATATTGAAACTGACAGGCGAACGCTTGGGCCAAGTCATCCCAAGTGTACCACCTGCTATGGTCTTGTCTAGTGTACCATTCCAACGCCGATCCACTCAAACTTTGGCTGAATATGCCATCAGCAGTTCATCTCTCCCTCTTGCTCCTCTCATCTTGCTACAGAATCCCCTTAAATGTGCTACTGGGTCGCCATGCCCATCGTACAAATCAAACTTAGGCATTTTGAACCCCGCCCGGTAACTGAACATCTGGGAACATGCATAAATCTTTATAGGTCACACTTACTTGGCCCCCTAACCCTCTCATGTCTCAGAATGATTGCTCCAGGCTTTTGACCTTTCTGATCATCTCCTCCTGCTCAGGGTTTTTGGGCGGCTTCTCGGTGCCTGCCGTGAGATCAAGATGAGGGGTATAAGAGTAGGGTTCTGGTACTTCTGGAACAGAGGTTCACTGGGGGATCGGTGTAGGGTAGCAGGCGGAGGTGCTACAAAAACGGGAGTGATTGGTGGAGGAGGGTATGAGACTTGTTTGGATGGAGGAGCCTGTGATGTATGAGAAGTGGTGCCTTGGCATTGTTGGTAGAGGGGAATGCTGGAGATGAATTCACAGTGGGTGGCTCTTGAGGCTGAGCCAATGGTGGGATATAAGCGGGATTATTGGGATAAACTGGCGGTGGATGCCCCTTCGCCCAAGCTTGGTACATTTCAGCCATCTGTTGCTTCAATTTATACATTTCCTCCCTCATTGCATGAACGTCCATTTCTTTTACTTCTTTCGATGGGTCAACAGTACTCGTATCAGATTTTGGGCCAGTCATGTTCACTTTATCCTTAGACCGGGTGTTGTATGGATGAGTTGCCAGAATGCCAAATAACTAACCACCTACCTGGACTCATACATTTAGACAACAATTCTGTTAGTGATTAGGCTTTAACAGATTGGATAACCGCACATTGGGCATGAATGCACCTATACAGTTAACCATTTCTATTATGTATTTGTTCAACCACATGCGTCATCCCGGCATTTCCTTAGTTCCAACTGTAAGCTTTCTCTTTTCTTTTCTCTTTTCTTTTCTCTCTTCTCTTATTTTCATTCATTTTTTCCTCGTCTCTCCGCTTTTCCCTTTCTTCTTTCCCTTTCTTTGTTTTCTTTTCTTTACTTGGTTACGGTCGAATCCTATGGAGATTACCTACGTATCGTGACCCCGCACGAATCAGACCAGACGTAGTTCGTGAAAATAAGTGCCAAAATAAAGGAACAAATTTTGGGAATTTTCAGATTTTCATTACCACAACATTCTATTACAAACTAAACATTTTGAAATGGAAAATAATGGACTCCAACTAAACTCAAATACAAACTCCGAACATACTAGAATACTTGGACGCAAAAAGAAAACAGACTGACACACAACAAACTCTAGAATGGAAAATACAGACTCGATCTATGAATACATTAGTGCTTCAAAAGTGGGTGCCCGCGGGGCATCGTTCGGCCTCGCCGCAGGCTTAGGTGCCAAATCCCTTTCAAGTTGCTCCAGCTCATACATGGTTTGCTTGACATAAATCATTACTGCCGAAAAGAAGGTAGTGCGGGTCATGTCTTCACATGCCCGACATCTCCTGAGGATGGCGTGGGCAATGGTCTCAATCATGTCTCTTGTTCGACCCTTTTCTATAAGCAATCGCCTTACTTGATTATTACGAGCCTCTAACACATGAGAATCCTGAAGATGCTGATCCTGCAGCTGCTGTATTTCTACTTCCATTCGGTCCAGTAAGTCATAGCAGTGTCCACTTTCGGTCTCAAAAACTTTAGCTTGCTTAGTTGCCTTATCCTCAAGGGTGACCACTTTTCTTTTCTGACTAGCAATGGTCTTTTCATAATCCTTCTTTAATTGTTGCATGTAATGGGTGCGTTCTTCTGTTCTTTTTACCCACTGTGCCCGGAGTTCCGCTATGGTGCCTTCGGATTTTTTTCAGCTCATCCCGGCACTCACTAATTTCCTTTTTCAGCCCCTTTATCAACCGCTCGCCCGACCGGCTCCTCTGTTGGTTATTGGCAACTATCCTCATTTGCTGGATTTGGGCCCTAAGCGCCTCATTTTCTTTGGCCAACCTGTTCTTTTCTCCCTGATCAGCAGCAACTTGCACACTGTTCTCAAATTTCAGAGCTCCAATCTGTTGTTTCAGCTTGCCGATTTCAGCCTGATAGCCTTCTTCTTTTGCTAGCCAACCCCATTATTCTTGTGATGATTCAGTGAAATCCTGGATGTGGGGTCTTTTAGCTGGCCTCTGATTCTCAAGCTCTCTTCTGTACCATGCGAGGTATTCTGGCGACATTTCTCCTTTGGCCCGATCCTGCACACAAGTATCTGCTTGTAGACATTGACATTCATTCCAAATCTCGCGGACTTTTGCTTTGGGAAACTGTCCGTCAGGCTAATCTCAATTACTTGAGCACTAAGATCTTCCTCCCGTGGCACTGTTTGGCATCTCCCGAGTTGTCTCAGAACCCGACATGGAGCATAAGGTTGGATGCTCTTAAGTCCCATCAAAAGAAAATGCAACCTAGCTGCTGGCATGTATATGATTTCTTCAACATGCAACCATCCCAACGTCCACTGTATCTGACTGTCCGTGAGAGTATGAAAGTATGATATCCATGCTATTACTCCTTCAGGCAGACTAACCCCGTCAATCCTTGTGTAAAACTCTCCTATACATGTTTTGTCAGACGAACCATAACTCAAGAGCTGGGAACGGTGGCATAGATGCTCGGTCATCCACATTTGTAGCAACAAGTTACACCCCTCAAAAAATTTGCCTCCGGCTTTGCAGGCAGTGAGAGCTCGGAAAATGTCAGACACGATCATAGGCGCAAGAGTGCTTTCATCTTGAGTAAGCAAGGTACTGACGACCCCGGCTACTTTTATATCAATATTCTCGTCTTTCCTTGGGAACACCAGGAGGCCCAAAGAGGTTATCATGAAAGTCACCTGTCTGTGCTCATCCCATTTTGACGATTATTTTTACTGCATAGCTTGATCTCCATCTTGTTAAACCCTCCCACGTGGTCGTACTTGTCGTATATGAAGCGCAGAGTGCAGAAGCTTTTTGCCAAATCTGGATTATGGACTGTCCTGGGTATCTTTAATGAGTCTAAAAACTGATGCACCGTGATGGCTCTTGGAGAAACCAGATATTTTCCTCTTAAGGGGACCTCAACATTTCCGATGTACCCGGCGATTTCCTCCAGATTTGGGGTGAGCTCAAAATCTGAGAAGTGGAAGACATTGTGCGCCGGGTCCCAACAAGTGACCAACGCTCTTATAATATCACCCCCGAGGCTTAATTTCCAATAAACCCGTAAGACCTTTCAGATATTTCTTGACTTCGTCTTGTCCTTCTTTGCCTAAATCGTTCCACCGTAGCCGCAACTCGAAAGGGATTTTAATCATTATTGAGAAAGGTTCGTTTTCCATCGTGCTCATCCTGCACATTTATTAAAGTGATTTAAGCAAAAACAAAACTTTTATTTGACTCAGAACAAAATTAAATATTTCCTTTTTTCAAATGTAAAATGAAAGACTCGGTTTTCGAACATGGCCTTTCAGTACTCCCAAGAACAAAGATTTTCAGGCTATAAGAGCCAACCGGTCAAAAATCAAAATGACCAAAAATGACCGTCTTTGCAAAGCAGCCTTCCGGCGTCCCTTTTGGGAACATTCGGCTATTGTTTGACAAAAACGGCATCACCTAACTTATTTACGACGAAAATTAAAAATTTGATATTTTTTTTTTTTGCTATTTTTTTGCAAAGAGGAGGTTGGACCTGGTGAGGGTTGCCTACGTATCTCACGCCCTCTGAGAATCAAACCTACGTAGTTCGGGCCGAGAAACTAACTATATTTTGAAAACAAGACCCTTTTTCATTTTCCATGGCAAGACAAACTATTTTTCCCCTTCTATTTTTTGAAAACAAGACAAAATAACGACTTTTTTTTTCTTTCTCATTTCGACAAACAATAAACAACCTATTTTTCCCAAACTAAAATAAAAACTCTTTTTTTTTCTTTTCCTTTTCAATAAAAGACTCTTTTTCTATTTTTCTTTTGCTTTTAGTAAAACAGACTATTAAAAATAAAGCATTTTTCTTTTTCATTTTCTCAAAATTTCGGCAGAGTTTCGACAGTATTTTGTCATTGGTTTTTCTAAAATAATCAATTAACTTCCTAACTGTTATTTCTCTCTTTTCTCTTTTCCTCTTTTTCTCAATTTTCCAACATTCCTGAGATTCAAAAGCCGGTCAACAAGCTGGTTCAAAACAAATATATGTACAGAACAAATAGGTTGCATCAGGATGGTCTTTTCATTTTAGGTTGCTAGCCCTAGACGGACCCAACCCCTGTGTTGAGTCCCCTAAGTCAAATGCAGCATGATGCAATTAAGCGCTCCTACTAGAGATCCGACATGAAGTCAAGTTATTCTAGGTTCAAAACCTGGGTATGTGTTCTAAATAGTGCACTCGAGCGGACAACTCGAGTCGAGGAGGGGGCAGCGTACCGAGGACCTGCGAGATCGTCCGGCTTTGCAACTTATCCGAGCCTCTTTTTTATTTCAGGGTATGACACTAACAGAATAGGGAGTCACAACTAGTAAGTACATCCCCAGAGGTGAAGAGAGAAGGGTGTCGACACAGTTTATATATAGTTCAAATGATATCAAAGCGGTAGCATCTAGCATATTCAGCACAAAACATGTAGGAAAATCAGAAATAACCAAATACAACAATTTATCTAAGCTCGAATTCTGAACCCTGAACCAGAGATTCTGGGTTCGATCCCCAGCAGAGTCGCCAGAGCTGTCACACCTCCTTTTTCACTACACCCCGTGAGGGCATAAAGGAGTTTTTTCAATTAAAGGACAATCGGAACGGGATTTAGTTATTAATTATTCAGAGTCGCCACTTGGGAGATTAATGGTGTCCCAAGTCACCGGTTGTATCCCGAACCGAGGAAAAATATGACTCTGTTAAGAGTCCGTGAACCAGAAATCCGGATAAGGAATCCTGTTAACCCGGGAGAAGGTGTTAGGCATTCTCGGGTTCCGTGGTTCTAGCACGGTCGCTCACCTATTGTATTTGATTTTATCTGATTTTAATACATGCTAGCTTATGTGCCTTTTATTCGTAAACCGCTTTTATCGTTATTTTAAAAGAATTGCAACGTCGTGAAAACGCGTTTCGAACCACGTCGCAATCAATGCACCCGTGGTTTTCAACACATTTTGACTCCGTTGAGATTTGGATTTGGGTCGCATCAATGCGCACCCGAGTTTAGGAACGTAATTTTATTAAAGTCGTGCTTAAAGAGTCTAGCGTATTATTATTTTGGGAAAAACCGTGAAATTCACTGAACGGCCCTCCTGAATTCTAAATATTTTTCATATAACATTATTGAGGGCCCCGCAACTTTATATTTCTTACTTAGCGAGGCTCATCTCAGTTTTATTCAAAAGTCCATCTTAAAGTAAGCTATAATTTTCTATATCGATTGTCTCTAAGAATCCTGATAGATTAAGGCTACGAATTCGAACAATCAAAATAAGTAAGGAGAAAATTGGCCTTGGGCCCAGATTACAAAGCATGCATGTTCTGCCCAGTCATTGTGCCTAAGATTGGCCCAAATCATCTAAAATGCACGAGCTGCACTTGTAGAGGTCCAAAGATCGTGCCCCATGGCCATCAGATTATTGGATTCAGTTGATTGAATTGTTTTTTTTTGGCAAATGCGTCCCCATGGGGTATTCCAAGCTTGTGACTCAAATATTTTGGTCACACGGACCTGGGCTGCCTATTAATGCACCCAGGCCCAAATGAAAACAGGTGGCTCAATGGAAGTAGAGGGCAACTCAGGTGGCTGTGACGCAAAGGCCTGGGATCGAATCCCAGCAAAACTACTTCAATTTAATTGGCGATAATGCCAGGTCGAGCCAAAACCACGGCCATTACAATGCAATGAGAAAAACGTTATTCAAGCGTGGAAGATTAATTAACTGACATGAACTACTAACCTAGATGAATCAATTCAACACAAATAGAATTTATACTAATTTGTCAACACCAAATTAATCATACCAATTCGTACTCCAGCATGAAGAAAGATGAAATTAACACCAGCTAAAGCGAATACCACTAAACCAGTTCATGACCCAAATCGAGTTACTAAAAACGATTATTTATAACAGTTCAACTATTTGTAACAGAACTCAGTTACACAGTCCAGGACTAAAACAATTCAAACTTCTTATAAGTTTAATCAAATTGCTAGGGATAGGCTAATACAACAAGCTCAAAAATTTAGAACTACTAGCAGTGTAATCAGCTAAAGAGACAGGGAAGGTTTCAATAGAGTTCAAAACAGCAACAGCATTCCTTATTTCATGAAGAAATTACATTAAGCCAACCTCAAATTTTGTACCTGGAAATTGAAGTAAACAAGGATAAGTGAGTGAACATGTTGGTAGTGGCTGATGTTCAGCAAACAAACAACATCACTGAGCAACAGGAAACAACAACAGCCCAAATGCAAGAGTAAACGACCCAGCAATGCCCAAATCGAGTTGAAAACCCCATAGATCAATCCAGAATTGAATGTTAACACGCAAACAACCAGCAAAAACTCCCAACTGTACTCAAACCATCAATCCCCACTCGAAATCAAACAGAATTGTTAGAAATGGAACTCCAAACAGTGTGCCTCAGTGATTTGAATCTGAAGTTAGTTTACAACTCTAATGGAAAAGTAATTTTTGATTTTTTTTTAGTTTCTGTTTGTTTTTGGTTTTTCTGTAGAAAACTTGAAATCTAGGATGAAGCTTTTGAAATTTCAGATTCAGAATTTCAAAGTTCAAAGTCTATGTGAGGCTGATTTTTGGATTTTTTTTCTTTGCTGAACACCCCCCCCCCCCATCAACAAGGCAAAAGCTTGCCCTTTATAGGCATCTGGATAGATTTTAGTTTCCTTTTAGTCCCTCCTTCCTTTTGATTTTTATCCCCCCCCCCCATTTATTAACTTGTCACATAAGAAAACACTACTATTCTTTACAAATTACTTAAAAAAACCCATCTAGAAGCTCCTAGGGTATTCTGAATTATTCTTGTAACTACCAATTACCTAGAATGCCCTTGAATTCATGAGAAATTACCAAATGACTCTAACATTGCCCTAATCGCTTAACTATGATTAACTATCAACTAAACCTAACCAACTAACATCTTCAAAGTAAACAACAAATTGAAACATACATCAAGGAATGATTTGAGCCAAGCAAAGTTAATCAATTATCAAATTAATTTTCCAGTAATAAACTGAACCTAATACAACCTGCTAATAACAAAACTAAGCTAAGACGACCAATCAAATGGCAATCCAATTAAGCCATAATCAAACATGGAATCAAAGAAAATCCACATAATTCATGATGAGAAAAGAAAACTAACCATGCTAAGTAAACCGAAGTTAGCCTATATAAAACTAAGAACAAATAACAGAAGATTAAGCCAATCGAAAAGCTCACTATGGACTTGGGGTCTGCTAACTCTTGGTTTGAAATTCGGATAGTCTTGTTGTCAAATGACTCCCAGCGATGGTAGAAATATCATGAGGAATGTGAGGAGAGTCCCATGGCACCAATTTGGTGAAGTTTGATGAAACCCAGGTTCGCCGGAAAATTTCAAACCTAAATTTGAGCCATTCCAGCTACATTCGAGAAAAAAGGTCATGGGGGTTGTGTAGAGGATGGTGTGACGATCTTACGGTGTAAATTTGGTACGATTTGGCGTAACTGGTGTCGTGGCCTGAAAAGTTTGAAGAAAGATTCGACACTTTTGACCATGATTCGAAGGAAACCCATGGCGTGGCTGGCAAGTGGAGCCCAAGGAGATTCTGTGGTGTTTTTCTGGTGGTCAATGGCGTAGGTGGTGTTCGCCGCCGCCGCCGGCTCCGGCGAGGCCTAGAGATGATACGAGGAAGAAGAGATACGGTCTCTAGGGTTAAAGCCTATTTTCGGACAGTTAAATGAGAATGTGACAATTGTTTGTGGCCGTTAGATCATAAGCACTCAATGGCTGAGATTAAATCCCAGACCAAACGATGTCGTTTGGTAATATCCTGAAGCAGACCGGGTTGTGGGTTAATTAAGCTAGGGCGGGTATGGGTTCTGGTGGGAATTTTTATTTGGGCTGAGGTTTGGTCAAATTTAAATGAGCCCAATTTTGGTCTCTTATTAAGACCACCCTTCTTCTTTTTTTCCTTTTATTCCTTTTACTTATCTTTGTTTTCATTTTGTATTTTTGTATTTTTATTTTTTCTGATTTTATAAAAATGCAAGAATAAAGATAAAGTCCTAATATATTTCAAAGTTAAACTAATTAACACCTACAATTGTTTAAATCTATTTCGTGATGAATTCACAATTAAATAATTAAAAATGCAAAAGTGAACTATTTTTGTTATTTTCTTCATATTTTGTTCTAAAGCAAACTAACCCCTAATTAATCCTAAAATATGAAATTAGATCCTAAATGCAAATGTATTTTTGTATTTTTCATATGAATTAAAATGCACAAATAAAATGCAAACAATTACAAGAAAATAACACAAAATTCACAAAAATTGTAAAATAATAAAGAAATTATTTTGTTTGAATTTCTGGGAATAATTCATATATAGGGCAAAAATCACGTGCTCACACTCTTCATAAAGAGCTTCATTCGAATCTTTTCATCTTTTCCAACCCCGACAAGCTTGTCACAATAGGTCCTTAGGTGAACCCTGGAATCACCTGTACCATCGAACATTTCGAACTTGGGAGGTTTGTACCCTCTGGAAATTCCACATCAGGTTGTATGCATAGATCTTCGTAGTTCAAACCTTCTATTCCTCTATCGCTTTCAACACCTTGAACTCGGCTAGTTAACTTCTTGAGCTCTTCGGCCATGTTTTTAATAAGCAGGTCCTTTTCGAAAAGTTCCGGTGCACAAGATATTGGTTGGGTAGAATGTGGTATAGTTTCTACGTATATGGGGTTGCTCTGATGGGTACCAGGGACTTGGGTATAGTGATGGTCATTGGTGGAGTTTTGTGGATCGGGAATGAACTGCGGTGCATTTTGGGGAGTGTGGTAAGTAGTGGTTGGAATTGGTTGATGATAATGTTGTGATGGAGTAGGTATTGGCAATGGATTGATATTTTGGGGTGGAGTTGCGTATTGATTTGGTGCGGTAGTATTTTGTGGCTGTTAGTTTTGAGGAGGTGTTGGGTTCTTTGCGTTCTGTTGGTGGATATCAGGGACATTGAGGGTGAGTGACAAGTTTGCCAAATTGTGGACCTTCTCGAGATCTCCTTGTAATTCTAGTATCTTTTGTTCCAGTCTTAAAACCAGGTCATTCGGGGCCAGAGTACTGCGGCCGTTGGAAGTCTCTGTGTTCTCAATGTTTTCCTTTCGGATTCTACTTAAATCGTCCATCTTTGATTTTCCTCTGCCTTTCGTATTGCTTGGAGAAGGAGGAGGTGGAGGGCCTCTAGATCTAGTATGATATACTGATGAGGTCAGTATGGATGAACCAACATAAGGGGATGGGAATAATAATAAAAATAAACAAAAACAAAAAGGTAACAAGTTAGTGAACATTCTGAAATGTTTGCAGTATTTAAACACATATTGCGAAATATAAACTCGTATCCTAATTTGGGAACCTCATTGTGCCCGAGGTAGGCCTAGCGACAAATAAATTTGGAGAATCTCAAATGCCAATAAATGCTTCATTTCATAATATAAAAGTAGACGAATCCAAAAATGACACTAAAACAAGTTGCTACTGGCACTTGGCCTTACTAAATTTTAAGAAAAGCAAGTAAATCTAATCTATTTGGTCCCAGAAGGACCTTTCTCAGATTCAATCTTCCGGACTCCATCAAGTAGATCTCTCAGCTCGCGCAGTCCCAGCAGCAAGTAGGCTCGGGCCAGATGTCCTCCCCCAGCCCCCTCAGCATTCTGGCAGTTTTCAATCCTCTTTATGACTTTGCCCTCCAACTACACTATTCCTCGCTCCAGATATTCTAGTTTCCTGTTGGAAGTGACTGCCATCTCTTTCCATTCCTCGATCAACCTTACGTTCCTCTCATATATTTCCCGATGCTCATTCTTAGAGTCATGGACCCACTTACACAGCCTATTGTATTTGACTTGGGCTTCAGCTTCCTCGTCTATGATTCTGTTCCCTTGACCAGTCCCCGGTGTCACTGTTCCTTTCATATTGTCCTCCAACCATGCCGGGTAGAGAGGCTCGCACCCCGCGTGATATCTATCTGGCTCAATGGTACTTTTCTCCATAATGATTTTGCAGTGCCACATATGCTAAGCTTGGCACTTGTAAGGTACGTCGTCATCTTGGAAATTCGCCTTGAAATGACTCATCTTGACGACCCTTGATACAACCTATTTTCTGCCTGCTTGCCTCATAACTCGCATAGAGACATATGGATATATCTCTCTCAACACGATCAACACCAAGTGCGGAGCATCCCTGGACCTGACAATAAACTCGTCTGTTGGGAACCATTCAATCATCCACTGCGCTTGTCCCTCGATCAGATTGTTGAAGAACTCTACCCATTCACTGGCACTTTCCGGCTGAGCAAATCTATCTGGAATGTAGGTCATCTGCTTAGGGTGATGGAAGGCAATGTGGTCATTCCAAGCCTTTCACGTAAATTCTTGACGATAGTGACCCTTTTGGAGATGCTCCAACAACCATAACTGTAGCAATAAATTACAACCCTCGAAATGCTTGACCCCTCTTTGACAGCGCTCCAGGGCCCTGTAGAAGTCAGCTATGATCATGGGGACTATGGTATATGTCTGTCCATTAATCCCTTCCATCAGAGTTTTGGCAACCATGGCCAACCTAGTGCGGATTCTTCATCCCTTTTTCATTGGGAACACTATCAGGCCTAGAAAGCACACAATGAACACAAACACTCTACGGTGGATGTGACCCAGTGAAGTGAGGGCGATCTCATCATGGTAAGTACAGAAAGACTTGCTATGGCCATACCTCTCGTACAGATATTCGAATGGTATGTAGGAGTCCTTGAAGCACACTTCGACATTCTTTTTCAGCCCCATCATCTTAAAAATCCACTGCCCGTACGGTTTTCTGGCACCAAAATCCCAGGACTATCCCAAGTCAACCCTGCAAGTCCTCCTATTTCCTCTAGAAGTGGTGTCATCTCTATGTCACCGAAATGGAACACAACTCTTTCACTATCCCAGAATAAGGTGGCAGCCTCGATCAATTTGTTGTTTGGTTTAATATCTAGCAAGGAAGGTAAGTTACCCAGGTACTTTTTCATTTGCTTCTTGTCACTTGAGGAAAGGTCCTCCCCCCAATCTATCATCAATGGAGGGATGTTGCTAACCATACCAAATCTAGGGACCTCGTGCGTCATTTCTATAAAACAAAAAGGGTTAGACCATACCCCCCACTGGACTCGACTATTTATACATTTATGATCAGCATATTGGCATTTAGTTCTCCAAATTAATGCACAAAATGTGATTGCGCCCGTTGGGATTATGGAAAACCCGATGGACTTTGGGTAGGGTTTATCTTAAAGGATCATTATGTGGACAACATAACTGATCCGACTAGGTTTGACCATGATGCATGCACAATTTAAACAGAGTAAGATTTCTATGGGGTTTTAGACTGATACCCTCAAGTAGACAACTTGAGGGGGAAGGCACGGAATCGTCGACTGCACCGCTGATCGACTGGTTTTACCGCAAATAAGCCTTTCCGAATTTAAGGGTAGTAAATAGGAAGAGCGCAACCACTCATTAAAGCGTTGCTATAGGATTTGAGATGCACGAGTGGAATATGATGTGGAGCATGATTTATGAAGCAATTAATAACATGTATCCAAGTATTTTCAAGTAGGGAAAAAATAAATACAATATTTAAATAATTGAAAGACGGTTACGGGAAAAAGGAAATAAGGAGACAAGTCAGTTTCAGGGAAATAAAGAAATCATAAATGCTTGAAAAATAGGCAGTTAAACTTAAATAAGGGAGCAGGGTACGGGATAATCATACTTGGACTAATTTGTAAAAGACAAGTTCGTTATGGTAAGAGCCTAAAAGATATCCCCAGCAGAGTCGCCATGCTGTTGAAGCCCCCTTTTTCCCTCCTTTTTTGATGGGGAGAGGTCCGTGTTTCGACATTCACGGGGTGTAATGTCATTTCCTTTTGGGAATTTGGGTACTTGAAGAGTTGCCACCTAACGAATTATGATGCGTTAGGGCACCTAGAGTGATTAAATCTTGGATTGGTTTGCATTACCAGAGATTAGGGTAAGGGCTCAAAGTAACCATGAGGGGAAGGTGTTAGGCACCACTCTTGGTCCACAACTGTGGATCCCGGCCGAACTTATATTCACAAATTAGTCTATTACAAGTAAACAGTTGAATCAAATAGGTTGCAAGTAAAGTACATTAGAATAACTCAAGTAGTAAGATAAAGGTTTGAACAAGTTGTAAAACAAAAGTTTAAATAAAGAAAGGATTTGGTAAAGAGGGGTCCTAGGTTGGTTATCCTATAGGACCATCCCACGCAATGTCCGGTTAACACTCCTCAATGAGGGGCTACATGTGACATTAACGCGTAGTAATCATATCCCATGTCTACCCTTCCCATCCCCTTATTGGTCATGCAAAGCGAGTGTTTGGTCAACGATTCCTATTGCGTGCTGCTACCCGTCCCTCCTTAATGGTCCTAGAGGGAGTTAGGACATTTACCTATATGTGGTTCTAGACGTACCCCTAAGGTTTTAAAAGGCAAAAATTCTAAGGCGACAGTCAAAAGCATTTAGGACCTTCACACATAATGGGAGCAATTAAGGGGCTCAGAGTTTCCTTCTCAAACAAACACATAAGCAACACAACTCAAGCATATTTAAGGTCTTTTATTAGACAATGTCTTAAAGCAGGATATCTAAGTGAATATGCAGAAACAGACAAACCCTTTTTAGACTCAGAAGTTACACCCTAGTAGTTGCCTAGGGACTCTTTTTAAAAACCTGTGAGGGTCAGAAAATGTTAAGCATGAGAGACAGTTTCAGAGAATGCAGTTTTGAAAACGCCTTAAAGGCTTGCCTATACACAGAATACTGATGTCTTATATTAATACAGAAACAAAGCAGTTTTTGAAATGGATTCCTTTAATACCTATAGGCATGATATCTAATGAGATGGAGACAGTTTGAAAGAACTTATTTTAGGAAATGCTTAATACTTAATAAAACCAATTTAGAAATGAACTAGGCGTAATCAAGTTGATTTATTATACTAAATTAGAGTGACAAGCAGAATTTCGAGTATGGCTCCCTATATGCATGGTATCTAAGTGTAATACTAATTTTAAGGATTTGCAAGCCTTGAAACATACATGACACTTTTTATAACTCAATCTGAATTAAGTCCTATAGGCATGGCATCTATTATTGAACTGATTTAAGACATGATTTTTTGGAACCTATAAACATGGTTTCTAAACATGACAGAATGTAAAATCTTATATACATGGTCTCTACTTGATGAGCAAACAAACTTAAAAGTAAAATCCTATGGACATGATTTCTATTAGGCAAAACAATCAGATTAAAGAGTAAAGTCCTATGAGCATGTTTTCTATTTAGTAGATCAAATAGACTTTAAAAGTAAGGTCCTAGGAACAGGATTTCTACCCGTATTACCCCATAAAGTATGCATCTACCCACCCCTTTTTACTAAATACCCCAATGTCTGTTTATAAAATATTACAGGCCAATGAATGAATTAGATAAGTAGAAATAGAAAATCAAGAAGCTATTCTATAGGGAGACTTCAATTACGGCTAGATTTCCCAAAGCCTCCAATGCCCTCATATGCCTCGTTCGATAGACAAATTAGAGTCTAGGTGAATCAAAGTTCCCTAAGGATCTCAAGGATCCCGAGCAATGCTTACACCTAAACTTAGCAACCAAGAATTGAACAAGTGCAGTGTGGAAAGACCAGCCTCAGTATGCCAGAGTTCATAGGGTTCTCAAAAGGATCCCAAGGTAGTACACATACTAGAGGGGGCAAAACTTATTGACTAAGAGTAGAGTGAAAAGTGATGGACACAAGTTGAAAGATTTTAGTAAGACATTATATTTAACAAAAGTCTTTTTTTAAAGTAATTCAGTAAAGAAACAAAGATTGTTTGAAAAAGAGATTAGAGTAGTTAACAAAGTCCAAACACCTTAGGATAGGTTCATACACAGCCATGAGTCATAGCATCAAGGCAGGTTTAGTAGTCACAAACAGGGATAAAGGGGGTTTGGGAATACATAGGACACACATAGTTAAGCAAAGACCTGAGAATTAGTAGTCATGCCCAGAAGTAGTTAACTAGACATGGTCACAGAATAAGACATAAAAATAGACTTACATGCAAAGGGGATGGGGATTTGGGAGATCCATGGTGGTAAACATATAACAAGTAAGAGATGATTAGTGTAGACATACAGAAACAAACAGAAGGGGGAACATGTTGATCTCAAGGAGAGGGGAAGACATGATATCATGCTAAGAATGTAACCCTTAACTACAAGTTTCACAACAGAACCATAAATAGAAGCAAACCAGAAATAAAAGGAACTGAAACAATAAGAGAATCATGTTATTGTTGGAACTTTTAATTCAAACTAGGACATACCAGTGAAGAGGAGAGTAAGCAGAATGAAAGAACAAGAGAGCACAAATGGTTAGCCTTGACTTGCAGTTGGCTAACTTAGAACAGTAGCAAATAGCACAAGAGAGAGAGCAGAGATTTTTAAAGTATGAGAGATAGTTTTGAACCTAAGTGTTCGTGTCTTGTGCTAATGAAAGACTAGAGTATTTATAGTTTGAAAACAAGTAGTAAAATAAGGTAAGAATCATAGTAGCATGGTCATTAAGAAACTTAGAATTAATCAGTCAGAAAATCAAGGCAAGTACTCCCTTAAGTTAAGGGAATTAATTTAAACTGTAAGAACCAGTAGCATATAAGGCAAGAAAAATCAGTACATGACTAATAAGGAAAGAATCAAAGTTCGGTAAGTATAGGGTAGTCAATTAGGACTAAGTTTAGAAAGCTCCAATTAAGGAAATGATTCAGTAAGAATAAAGTACCACAGCAAATAAGGTAGGGGGATTTTAGGGTTTTAAAAGAAACTCATTCAATCAAACCATCAAATAAGGAAATCAAAATCAATCAAGAGGGAGTTATGATTCTATACTTCAACATATAATAGAGAAGAACAAATAGACGTAGCAAACAGGAAAGGTCAGCAATATCGACAGAAAGAGGCAAGTCTTGAACAATCAAGAGGAATACAATCACATAGCGGTGATATAACTAGGCTAAGAACTCAGTAAAACCTATTCGAAGCACGGTAACCATAGAAACTTAACAAGAATCGAGTAGTCATGCTAACACACAGAACCAAAACAAAGAAGATCTAAACAATTAGGGCTTTTAACATAGGCGAGTTGAAAAAGTAGTAAGAACATAGAATCAGTAAAGATATGCAAGTATAGAAGTTTCAACAATAAAGAATCTGTTTAAACAAAGTGTAGAAGAAGTTCCGAAAACCCCCTAATTTTTAAAAGAAAGTAAAACAGCTTAAAGTTGATGATTTTTCAAAAGAGGTTTGAGAACAGTGTAGAACATAAAAGGAACAGGCTTGAATCATTTAAAAATGGCCCAGATCTAAGAGATACAAACAAAAATTAGGGTTTCAAAGAAAACCCAAGTAGAGGTAGAAGAACCTACTTAGAACTTCATAGATCGTAACCAATATAGTATGATTTTGCCCAAAATCACATTGGAGAACCCATGAACAGCCAAAACAGCAACTCTAGATACAAGTTAGAATGGCCCAGGACCATTGAAGGCCTCAGAGATGATGAGCAAGGCGGTGGAGGAACTATTGGAGGCTTGGGGTTGAAAGGTGGTCACCGGAGAAGACC
The DNA here is from genome assembly GCF_000715075.1 of Nicotiana tabacum. Classification (NCBI taxonomy): domain Eukaryota; kingdom Viridiplantae; phylum Streptophyta; class Magnoliopsida; order Solanales; family Solanaceae; genus Nicotiana; species Nicotiana tabacum. Next base: position 154,960,943 of record NC_134090.1, on the reverse strand, counting down.
GGAGAAGAAAATGGCGGTTGAAGAGGGATTAGGGTTAGTTGAGAGAAGAGAGGAGACGAGAGCATCTGAAGGCAGGGGGGTTTGGAAATGAGGTATGGTTAGGTGGTCTTTTGGAATTAAAAATGGAAAGGGCTCGTGTGGACCGTTGATCTGGGAGATCAACGGTTAGGATTTCACCGGGAAGATGGGTTCCGGGTTTGGGTCGGGTTAATTGGGTAGGAAATTGGGCTGGGGAGTGGGTTTAATTTGGGCTATAATTGAAAGCCAAATCTGGTTATAATTTAAATAGCCAGATTTCCCTATTTTATTTTATAATAAATTAAAATAGTTTTTTGAAAATAATTTTAATGTTCCAAAATGATTTAAAATAGGTAATTATCATTTTAAAAATATAGGGACTAATTTCACGCATATAAAATGTAATTATACATTAAAAGGGACTAACATTACAATTATATGCAATTTAGCTTGAAAAATGTCAAATGCAATTATAAAAATGCATAAAAAATATATAAACCATATTTTAGCATAAGTATAGAGATTAAATGAATAAATCATCATAACAATAATTTGGGAAATAATTATTGGAGATTTTATGAATAAAAGGGAAGAAAATAAATCAATTTAAATCCTTAACATTATGGGAAAAATTATAAAAACCTTGTGCATGCTTATATATGCATATATGTGCTATTTTGAAGGTATTTATGCATATTTAAAAATATATAGGGAAAAATTGGGTATCAACCCCCCCCCCCATGAATGCCAAAACCCGGACTTCTCTCTCTCCGCGGAGAGAAAAAAGGGGGCGCGACAGCATATCGACTCTGTTGGGGATATTTTTAGGCTCTTACCATAAAGAACTTATCTTTTGTGAATTAGTCCAAGCATGCTCCATCCCACGTACCCATTTCCCCTTATTTGAATTTAACTGTCTATTTTCAAGCATTTATGATTTCTTTATTCCTGAAACTGACTTGTCTCCTTGTTTTCTTTTTCTGTAACTGTCTTTCAATTATTTAAATACTGCATTTATTATTTTCCTACGTGCAAATACTTGATTACATGCTATTTATTGCTGCATAAATCATGCTCCACATCATATTCCACTCGTGCGTACCAAATCTTATAGCAATGCTTGATGAGTGGTTGCGCTCTTCCTATTTATTACTCTTAAATTCGAAAAGGCTTATTTGCGATAAAACTAGTTGATCAGCGGTGCAGTCGACGGTTCCGTGCCTTTCCCCCTCAAGTTGTCTGCTTGAGGGTACCAGTCTAGACCCCCATAGTAACCTTACTCTAATTATAATTGTACATGCATCATGGTCAAACTTAGTCGGATTAATATGTTGTCCACATAATAATCCTTTAAAACAAGCCTTATCCAAAGGTTCACCGGGGTTTCCATAATCCCAACAGATACAACCACGTTCTGTGCATTAATTTAGAGAACTAAATGCCAATATGCTAATCATGAATGCATAAATAGTCAAGTCTGGTAGGGGAGAAAGGCCTAACCTTTTTGTTTTGCAGAAAATGAGGAACGAGGTCCCCAACTTCGGTATCGTTAGCACACCCTCACTCTTGCTAGATTGGTGGAGGAATCTTCCATCAAGTGACCAAATCAATGAATGGAAAGAGAGGGCCATCAAATCTAGCGAAAAGCTGGAATATATGGAATACAATCTGTTGGAATTTGAAGGAAAAGTGATGGAGAGAGTCACCGAGTACCAGAACGCTCAGGGAAACGAAGGAGGACATTTGGCAAAGGCATTCTTACTGATGAACCTACGCGAACTGGAGGATTTGATCAATGAGAGCATTCAGCCTGATGAAGATCCTTTTGAGACCAAATAGATTAGGTTTACTCGCTTTCCAAATGTAATAAGGCCAAGTGCCAGTAGTCTTGTTTTTCTATTGTCTTAGTGTCGTTTGGATTTGTCTATTTTTCATATTATGAAATGAAGCATTTATTGGCATCTAAAGTTCTCCAAATTTATTTGTCGCTAGGCCTACCTCGGGCACAACGAGGCTCCCAAATTAGGACACGAATTTACATTCCCGCAATATGTGTTTAAATACTACAAATATTTCAGAATCCTCACTTACTTATTACCATTTTGTTTTTGCTTATTTTTTATTATTCACATCCCCTAAGGTTGGTTCGCTCATACTGGCCTCATCAGCATATCACACCAGATCTAGAGGCCCTCCACCTCCTCCTCCTTCAAGCAATGCAAAAGGTAGAGGAAAATCCCAAATAGACGACTTGAGTGGTATCCGAAAGGAGAATATTGAGAACGCAGAAACTTCAGATTGTCGTAGTACTCCAGCCCCAAATGATCTAGTCTTGAGACTAGAAAAAAAGATATTGGAATTTCAAGGAGAACTTGAGTAGGTCCGCAACTTGGCAAACTTGTCACTCACCCTAAACGTCCCCGACATCCACCAACAAAATACAAAGAACCCAGTACCTCCCCAAAACATACAAAACCAACACCCATAAAATCCTCCTGCACCGAACCAATATGCAACCCCACCCCAAAATCTCAATTCCTTACCAGTACCAATTCCGCCACACCATCCCGAGCCCACCGAGTCCCTGGGTAGCATGGCAGATTTTACTTCTATAGCCATTCTAGGCATTTAAGATTTACTTGTTTCAAAATAAATGCTCGATTCATCGAGCCATACTTGTCTGGATGATTTTTCGGTTTTAATCAAATGCATTTGCTCCTTATTATTCATTATAATTTTTTACACTTTTTCTTTCTACGGCATTATTATTACTTTTCCTGATGAACCAGTGACTGTGACATGTAATGTGGCAAAGCAACATGAGAATAGTGATTCAGATGAAGAAGATGAGATACCCGAGGAAGTTGTCAGGGAGGCTGAAAACTTTGAGAATAAGCCTAAGTCCAATCTAGACGAAACCGAAGCAGTAAATTTAGGAAATGCCGAGATCGTCAAGGAGACTCGCATCAGCATTCACTTGTCACCAACAGAGAAGGAAGAGTACATCCGTTTCCTGAAAGAGTATAAGGATATTTTCGCATGGTCATATGATGACATGACCGGTTTGAGCACATCCATAGTAGCTCACAAGTTACCTACTAATCCCATGTGTCCGCCAGTAAAGCAGAAACTCAGAAAATACAAACCCGACATGAGCCTGAAAATCAAGGAGGAAGTTACCAAGCAGATCAAAGCCAACGTTCTCAGGGTGGTCGAGTACCCAGCCTGGTTAGCTAACATTGTGCCAGTTTCGAAGAAGGATGGGAAAGTCAGAGTATGTGTTGACTATCGGGATTTAAACAGAGCAAACCCCAAGGATGACTTCCCACTGCCAAACATACACATCCCAATTAATAATTGCGCCAAGCATGAACTCCAATCTTTTGTAGATTGCTTCGCGGGATATCACCAGATCTGGATGGATGAAGAAGATGTAGAGAAAACAGCCTTTATTACACCATGGGGGGTGTACTTCTACAAGTTGATGCCATTTGGTCTAAGAATGCAGGGGATACTTACATGAGAGACATGACAACTATCTTTCATGATATGATACACAAGGAAATAGAGGTGTATGTGGACGGCGTCATTATTAAATCCAAGAGGGTCGCAGATCACATAGCGGACTTGAGAAAGTTCTTTGACAGGCTAAGGAGGTACAACTTGAAACTGAACCCCGCAAAATGTGCATTTGGGGTTCCCGTATGAAAGTTATTGGGATTCATTGTCAGCCATCGAGGGATCGAGTTAGATCCATCTAAAGTCAAAGCTATTCAGGAATTGACACCACCTAAGTGCAAAAAGGATGTAATCAGCTTCCTAGGACGTCGCAACTACATCAGTCAATTCATAGCACAGTCTACAGTCATATGTGAACCTATCTTCAAGATGCTGAGGAAAGATGTCGAAACAAGCTGGACCGAGGATTGTCAGAAAGTTTTTGACAAGATCAAGGAGTACCTGTCCATACCACCAATTCTAGTCCCGCCAGAACCAGGACGGTCTTTGCTACTCTATCTATCTGTATTAGATGGAGCCTTCGGATGTGTTCTGGGACAACATGACGAGACAGGGAGAAAGGAGCAAGTCATATATTACTTGAGTAAGAAGTTCACACCTTATGAAGTGCGGTACTCTCTATTCGAACGCACTTGTTGTGCTTTGACCTGGACAGCTCAGAAATTCAGGCATTACTTCTGCGCCTACACTACATACCTTATATCTAGGATGGACGCTTTGAAGTATATATTTCAGAAACCCATACCGACGGGAAAGTTGGCCAAATGGCAGATACTATTAAGTGAGTTTGATATCGTCTACATAACTCAAAAGACGGTCAAAGGACAAGCATTGGCAAATCACCTTGCTGAAAATCCGGTAGGAGGAGCATACGAACCTTTGAAAATATATTTTCCTGATGAAGAAGTGTCGTTCGTAGGGGAAGACATTATTGAAGCATACGACAGTTGGAGGATGTTTTTTGACGGAGCTGCAAATTTCAAAGGAGTGGGTATTGGAGCAGTTTTGGTATCAGAAATGGGTCAACATTATCCGGTATCTACTAAACTCAGATTTCCATGCACCAATAACATGGTAGAGTATGAAGCCTTCATATTAGGGCTCAACATGGCGATCGACATGAACATTCATGAGCTGCTGGTAATCGGTGATTCAGATTTGCTTGTGCACCAAGTACAAGGAGAGTGGGCCACCAAGAATTCCAAGATATTGGCATATCTGCACCATGTGCAGGAATTGTGAAAGAGTTTCACAAAGATAGAATTTCGACATATGCCCAGAATTCAGAATGAGTTTGTCGATGCATTTGCCACCTTGTCATCTATAATACAACATCCAGATAAGAATTATATTGATCCCATTCTGGTGAGGATCCATAATCAGCCAGCATATTGTGCTCATGTTGAAGAAGAAACATATGGAAAGCCTTGGTTCCATGACATCAAGGAGTATTTGTCAAAGGGAGAATATCCAGAGCATGTAAACCACACTCAGAAATGCACGCTCCGAAGATTGTCCAACCACTTCTTCCACAGTGGAGGAAATCTGTATAGAAGAACTCCCGATTTGGGATTTCTAAGATGTGTCGACGCAAAAGAAGCTTCTAAATTGCTTGAGGATGTGCATGCCGGAACCTGTGGCTCGCACATGAATGGTTTTGTCTTGGCTAAGAAGATACTCAGGGTTGGTTAATTTTGGATGACCATGAAGACAGATTGCATCCAGTATGTCCGCAAATGCTTCCAATGCCAGGTGCATGCCAATATGATAAAAGTGCCGCCAAATGAGCTCAATGCAACAAGCTCACCTTGGTCATTCGTTGCCTGGGGAATGGATGCCATCGGTCCGATTGAGCCCACTGCTTCAAATGGGCACAGGTTTATTCTGGTAGCCATTAATTACTTCACAAAATGGGTAGAGGCTGCATCTTACAAAGCTGTGACCAAGAAAGTCGTCGCAAATTTTGTCAAAGATCGCATTGTTTGCTGATTCAAAGTTCCCGAGTCCATTGTTACTGATAATGCCGCCAATCTCAACAGTGATTTGATGAAAGCTATGTGTGAAACTTTCAAAATCAAGCATAAGAATTCCACAGCCTACAGACCTCAAATGAATGGAGTCGTAGAAGCCGCCAACAAAAATGTCAAGAAGATACTAAGGAAGATGGTAGACAACCACAAATAATGGCACGAGAATCTGCATTTTGCTCTGTTGGGATACCGCACTACAGTTCGCTCGTCGATCGGGGCAACTCCGTACATGCTAGTTTATGGTACCGAGGTTGTCATCCCAGCCGAGGTTGAGATTCCTTCTTTAAGAATCATACAAGAAGTTGAACTCAACGATGCCAAGTGGATAAGGAGTCGCTATGAACAATTGGCCCTTATCGATGGAAAGAGGATGAATGCAGTGTATCATGGTCAATTTTATCAGAACAGATTGACCATAGCTTTCAACAAAAAGGTCAAACCAAGGCAATTTACACCAGGTCAGATTATGCTGAAGAAGATCTTCCCACATCAAGATGAAGCCAAAGGAAAATTCTCTCCCATGGTTCACAGGGTGTTGACAAGAGGAGCACTCATACTTGTAGAAATGGATGGAGAAATCTGGCCAAAACCAATCAATTCAGATGCAGTCAAGAAATACAATGCTTAGATTATTTACATTTCCTCATCTGATGTAATTGAACTACGCTCGACCTGATTCCCATTTAAGAGGGGATACGTTGGCAGCCTTGTGTGTTCGGTTATATCATAATAAAATTTCCATTTTCCCCAAAATCAGAAACTGGGGCAGAATTTTGAGGAGGACCCTCAATATTCCGGAGCAAGTCCCGCCAAGCCAACATATGTCAGAAGGTCAGAAATCGGTTAATAAACTGGGGCAGAATTTTGAGAAGGATTCTCAAAATTCCGAAAAAGGTTCAACCAGGCCTATTATCCGCAAACGGTTAAAAGATCATCTACCAAACTGGGGAAGAATTTTGAGAAAGACCCTCAAACTTCTAACAGGAGAAAGCTGCAATGTCTCTGACATGTGTTAAAGTCACTAGTTCATCTAAAATTACTTAATATATCAATATGTTTCCAAAATGACTCTATTTTTTATCAATAATTGCATATTTTCAAAAGTTCTATTTTTCGTAAAAGTCAGGTGTTACCCAGAGAAACCCGAAAAGGCCTCCAAAAAGGAGCAAAGTAAGGCCAGCAGATGAAGGCACGAACCAACCTCCCCTCACAAAACTTACATTTTTTCTTTGAATGCAGGTACATCTGATGTAACGATAGCATCCGCAAATATATACACGTAGCAAGATTACTATCAATCAGGCCATCAGACACCAAATATATCTTCAGCTAAGACAAATACTACTCTTATTTGCTACTTACTCTCTGTATGAGGCTAATCCTTGCCTCCGTACTTGCATGGGGATAATCCTTGCCTCCATATTCGAATGAGGCTAATCCTTGCCTCCGTACTTGCATGAGGCTAATCCATGCCTCCATATTTGCATGAGGCTAATCCCTGCCTCCATACTTACATGAGACTAATCCTCGCCTCCCTACTTACATGAGGCTAATACCTGCCTCCATATTCTGCATGAGGCTAATCCCTGCCTCTCTATCTCCATGAGGCTAATCCCTACCTCCATACCTGCATGAGGCTAATCCTTGCCTCCCTATCTGCATGAGGCTAATTCCTGCCTCCATACCTGCATGAGGCTAATCCTTGCCTCCATATTTGCATGAGGCTAATCCCTACCTCCATACCTGCATGAGGCTAATCCTTACCTCCATATTTTCATGAGGTTAATCCTTGCCTCCACATCTGCAAGAGGCTAATCCCTACCCACATATTCTTCATGAGGGTAATCCCTGCCTCCCTATATGCATGAGGCTAATCCCTGCCTCCATACTTGCATGAGGCTAATCCCTGCCTCCATATTCGAATGAGGCTAATCCTTGACTCCGTACTTGCATGAGGCTAATCTCTGCCTCCATATTTGCATGAGGCTAATCCCTGCCTCCATACTTGCATGAGACTAATCCTTGCCTCCCTACTTGCATGAGGCTAATCCCTGCCTCCATATTCTACATGAAGCTAATCCCTGCCTCTCTATCTCCATGAGGCTAATCCCTGCCTCCATACCAATATGAGGCTAATCCATGCCTCCCTATCTACATGAGGCTAATCCCTGCCTCCATACCTGCATGAGGCTAATCCTTGCCTCCATATTTGCATGAGGCTAATCCTTGCCTCCATATCTGCATTAGGGTAATCCCTGTCTCCCTATCTGTATGAGGCTAATCCCTGCCTCCCTATCTGCATGAGGATAATCTCTGCCTCCATATATGCATGAGGCTAATCCCTGCCTCCATATTTGCATGAGGCAAATCCCTGCCTCCCTACTTGCATGAGGCTAATCCTTGCCTCCATATTTGCATGAGGTTAATCCCTGCCTCCATATTTGCATGAGGCTAATCCCTGCCTCCCTACTTGCATGAGGCTTATCCTTGCCTCCATATTTTCTTGAGGCTAATCCTTGCCTCCATATTTGCATGAGGCTAATCTTCACCTCCCCATCTGCATGGGACTAAGCACTGTCCCTCTCTACATAAATATTGCTCTATTTCTAGCACTATCTATTCGCTTTTCAATCGGGCTAAGCTCTGCCCTCCATTTCACAACACTAAGCCATGTCTTGTTAACATCATATTATTGCATATCATGGGCTGAAATATCGCCAATCTATCCGAAGGCGTCATAGTCTAAAAGGCTTCATCCTCATAGCCGGAAGACACCATGCCATGTCCTGAGAATTCCTCAAATTTGCATATCAAGTTCAAAGGCGTCATGGTTTAGAGGAACCATTTTTCATGGCCTGAGAACATCATTTCATGGCCTTTGAATCCCTCATTGAACAATTCATGGCTCAGGACGTCATGGTCCAAGGACGTCATGTTTAACCGTTCAAAGACAACCTTCATGGTCCGAAGAGAATCTGCATCATGTTTAAATTTTCATACAAATACATGTTCGTAGCATTTTTTTATCTGTAGGTAAACAGTAAGCAACCGCTATCCCAACAGGATAACCTTACTCTAGTTCCTTCAACTGTCTCAAACCTTAACCGCTCACCATAGCCACTTTTGCATCCCGTGTCCATTCTTGTAATGACTTTATCGGTATATTCCACCGATGAATCCAGAACTACACGTGGCCTGATTCCTGTAAAAACCAGGGATATGTAGGCAACTCGAAGGCCAGAGTCCGGCCTCTGTCTTTCAAAACATCCCGTCCGGTCAAAATTGGCCATCATTTCTTTACCCAAAAATTCTTTCATCTTTCCCGGGTAAAGAGGGGCAGCTGTTGTTACCCAATTTTTCCTTATATTTTTTAGTACATATATATACACTTTCAAAATAGCATATATGCATATATAAGCATGCATAAGCGTTTTTATAATTTTTAGGCTTCAAATTGATTTATTTCTTCCCTTTTTACTTATAAAATTTCCCAATAACTATCCTTTAAATTTTTTGTTTTGGTGATTTAGTCATCTAAATTCTATATTCATGCCAAAATATTGTTTAAATATTTTTAGTGCATTTTTTATAATTGTATTTACATTTTTAAGCTAATTTGCATATATTTGCAATACTAGCCCTATTAATGCATAATTACATTATTGATCCATAAAATGATTTTATATTTTTAAAATGTTAAATAAGTATTTTAAACTATTTTAGTACATGAAATTATTTTTCATAAATTATTTATTATTTCTTATAAATTATATAGTATTAAAATGGCTATTTAAAATATGGCCTAATTTTATTTCAATTTTAGCCCCAACCTAACCTAATTACTAGCCCAGTACTCAATTAAATTACTCATCCCACACCCCAAATACCCAATTCAGTCCCCCACACCCTTTATTCCCGGTCGTTGATCATAAAGATCAATGGCAACCATCAACCCTTCCTAAAATAAACCCAAAAGACCACCCAAACCCTATCATTTTCTATACACCCACTGCCCTGAAATCGTCTCTGCTCTCAAACGCTCTCAACCTAACCCTAATCTCCAAACATCGTCACTCATCTATGTCCATCTCTGATGACTCCTCACCACCACCCAGGCCTCCAATGGTCTCTCTCATGTTGTTCTTGCCATCTCCAGGGCCCTCAAGGGACCAGGGCTAGTGGCTTGCATATATTGGTCTTCTCTCACCTGTTTCATGCCACTTCAATGAGATTCCGAGTAACATCGTCCTATATTAATTACGATCTATGGGTTTCTCAGTATGTTTCTTCATCTCTGTATGGTTCCCTTCGAAACCCTAGTTTCTTTTCTAAACCTCCTAGATCTATACATATCCAAGATGATTTGGGTTTTTTTCATGTGAGTTTTACAACAGCCTTAAGATTCTTTACAAGAATCGTATGATTTTCAAGTGATTTTCTTCTTTTCCTAAAACTAGGGTTTTCGGAATTTCTTTTTAAAATTTGTTTGATGATTTTTTGTGTTTAAACTTCTACTTCTCATATATTTTGACTAATTTTTATGAGTCTGCTACAACCCTAACTCGCTTGTACCAAAAGCCCTAATTTGTTTGGGGTTCTTCATTTGGTTTCTAAATATTAGTACATCTGATTGTGTTCTTGCTTTGGGTTCTTGTGATTTCCCATGATTCTCTTATCCTAATATGCTTCTACTGAATTTCGTAGTTTGACCTTCCACTGATTTTATGTGCTTGTGTTCGTTCTGACCATTCATGTTAAGACTTGTATATTTCTCCTTGAATCAGTATCGTTTAACTATGTGTTTTGTTAAAACTATATGAAATCCTGACTATTCATGTTCTACCTTATTTTATATGCTAAACATGCTAACTCTTTTATGACTTTCTGAACCCTTGATTACTCTGAATCCCTTATTTCCTGGTTTAATTTTGAACATTTTCCATTTAATTTTGATTCTTACCTCTCTATTCGATTTGACTGAATTATTTGCCTTAATTATTTTTACCTTGCCTTGTTTGTATTCCACAGATTATTACTGATTTGTTTTCTTAATTAAACTGTTGTTCATTTACCCCTAATTACCTATCCTATACCTAATTCGTACTTGATTCTTTTCCTTAAATACTTAGCATACTCTTACCGTTGAATAAATTGTCCCTTAATTAAGGGAAAGACTTGCTGATTTACGTGTGACTTCCCTGATTTACTACTTAATTGATCTCCTACCTTATTTGCCAAGTTTTTGATTACTATATAAACCCCCTCTTACTTTAAGTTCTAGACAAAACACATTAGTTCAAAAATTACTATGCCTTACACTCTAAAGTTCTCTTTTTCTTCTGCTACTTGTGATACTCACTTATCTAGCCGGCTGAAAGCCAAGGCTAGATATTGGAACTTTATTTGCTTTGTATTCTGCACCCTCTTTCTTCAACTGGTATATCTCTAGTTATGTTTTCAAATCCAAACCCTATATGTTTTATTCCTGCACTAGTTCATCAGTTATGAATTCAACTTGTGTTCCTGCTTACTTCTTTGCTCAGCATATCTAAACTCTGTCTTATTCAATGTATGCTTTATATTCTGCACTCTTTCCTGCTTACTTCTTTACTTACATGTTCAATCCTGTTCAAGACATGGCATGCTTCTTGTATCACTACTATGACTTATATCCCAATTACTTACTGTCCATGTTTAGCCTATTAAGTCTCTAAGTGTTTTATGCAGTTTTGTGACTATATGCTCCCCCTATCCCTATCCATGTACCCCAATGTGATTCTTATGTGCCCCAATCCCTTTATCCCATGAGAGATCTGTTTGTTAAGTGCTTCTAAATCTGGATGTTTTATGACCAACTGATTGTCTCCTGTTTTGGTACTCTCCCCAAACTGTTTCAGCACTACTGATTTTCAAAAGTTCTTTTCAGTCTTAAAACCTTTTTTATTAAGCTCTTTCAATTGCTATGCACTTCCACTTATTCTTAGAACATTAGGTTTTGCCCCTTTGATATGTGTACTCCCTTCAGATCCTTGAGATCTCTCTAAACTGTGGCATGTCAGAGATGGCCTTTCCACACTGCACCTAAATCAGTTATTATTGAGAAAAGGTTTAGGTGTGAGCACTGCCCGGGATCCTTGAGGTCCTTAGGGAACTCTGACACACCTAGACACGAAATTGTCTATGGAACTTTGGCATTTAAAGCTATTGGAGGCTTGGGAAGTCACTTGGGCCTGCTTCAGGCTCCCTATAGTTAACTTTTTCTTTTTCCTTTATTTGTTTATGTAATTCATTCAGCTGGTCTGTAATAATTAATTTGTAAACAACATTGGGGTGATTAGTGAAAAGGGGTGGATAGTGACATATTTGTTGGGTAAATCGGATAGATGTCATGCCTATAGGATTGTGTTAATGCATTTGCTATGTTTGCTTTACTTCCATAATATTAGAAACCATGTCTATAGGATCTAAATGGCTTTAATAATAGAAATCATGCTTATAGGATTAAAATCAGCCTTATAATTAGATATCATGCCTATAGAGTGAAAAGTAATTGAAGTTCAGTTTTATTGCATCATGTATTCACATTCATCTTCTTAGATATCATGTCTATAAGTTCAAGAGTCAGCTTTTATAACTAGATACCATGCCTATATGGATTAAAATCAACTCTGATAGAAATTATGCCTATAGGAATTAACATCAATCCAGTTAAATAGGTCAGTTTAATTCATTGTTTGTTCACTCTAAATTGGTTAATTAACTGTCCGTTTCTTTAAATGAGTTTTTCAAACACTACCTTAAATCAATACTGTTAGAAAGCATGCCTATAGGATCCTAAGTTGTCCGTTTTAAAAACTGTTCACTGTTTTACTGCATTCCTAATCAATATAGATACCATGCTTCTAGGACGCCACCATTATGTGTTTAGGCAAGCTTTTAGGGCGATTTAAATTCTGCAACTATAAAACGATGCTTGTTATTTAAAACTGTTCAGATTTAACAGGTCTAAATCAGTAGGCAAGCTAAATAGGTTTTTAACACTTTTTCCTAATTCAACACTGTATAATTCATGCTCACCAAGATACCATGTTCTAGGATTTTCTCTTAAATACCTAACTATTGTTTGAAGACATGCATTTACTTGTTATATTTGTGGAGGTGACTGTGAGCCTGTAATTTGTCCTTTTTTAAATGCAGTCCTAATTGTTCTCATTGACGCCTAAACTTTTATCCTTTAAAACTTTAAGAAGGTCTAGAATTGTCCAAAAGTAGAGGTCCTAAAATACCTCCAAGGCCACGAGGAAGGGACGGGTAGTACACGCATAGGACATTTTCAAGGTTGCTAGAGCGCTTATAACCAAGGGGAGGGAATAGGGTAGTAAGGATATGATGATTACGCGCTAATGTCACGTGTAGCCCCTCGTTGAGGAGTGCTTACCGGGCATTGTGTGGGGTGATTCTATAGGCTAACCAACCTAGGACCCCTCATTCCCAATTCCTGATGTTGAAACTTTACTTTTCTATATGTATGCAATTTGTTCAAGTCTTTTCCTTTTTATCTCATTACTTGAATCATACAAAACATGCCTTCATTTGCAAGTATGTGTTTAAACTATTTATTTGTTCAAAAGGACTAATTCATAAGTATAAGTTCGGTCCGGACCCACTGTTGTGGACCAAAAGGGGTGCCTAATACCTTCACCTCAAGGTTATTTCTAGCCATTACCCTAAGTCTCTGGTAATGCAAACTATTCTAAGAGTTAATTACTCTAGGTGCCCTAACGCACCATAATCCGTTAGGTGGTGACTCTTCAAAATACCCAAATTTCCAAAAGGAAATGAGTTATCCCCCCTGCCCCGAATGTCGAAACCCGGAATTCTCTCTCTCCGTGGAGGAAAAAAAGGGGGCGCGACATCCTTGATAGTGCACTGATTCAATTCCCCATAGTCCATACATAACCTTCAGGTTCCATCATTCTTGCCTACTACCACCACTGGTGTCACGACCCAAAATCTAACCATGGTCGTGATGGCGCCTATCGTGTTACAAGGCAAGCCTATTCCCAAAATATTATTACTAATTAGTTTTAAGGATTTAATAAAACAATACCAACATTTAAATTTCTCATAAACTAAATCAACTCTAAATATAATCAATATAAAAATACGGAAGCTAGCCCCAAACATCGGGGTGTCACTAAGTTATGAGCATCTAAAACTATAAACTAAGATATATAAACTGTCTAACCATCCAAAAGAAGAAATGACAAGAGGAGTAACAAGGTCCTGCGGACACTAGCATTTACCTTGCAATCTCCATAGATAGCCAGCCTGAACTCAACGATCGTCGCGCTCTAACTCACCTGGATCTGCACATAAAGTGCAGGGTGTAGTATGAGTACAACCGACTCAGTAGTAACAGAAATAACTAAGGAACTGAGCAGTAGTGACGAGCTAAGTAAAATAGTCCAATTATTTATTTTCACAATTTAAAAATAAACAGAAATAACCAGGTAAATTTCATAACTCAGTAAATGCCACAAAAATTTTAACAGATAAATGCAGCAACAATACAAATAAATACAATCTCACAGCAGTGTCACTCCATCACTCATCACTTGCACTCAGCACTCAACACACTCAACACTTTGCGCTCACTGGGGGTGTGTACACACTCTAGAGGGGCTCCCAAAGCACAAGCTCTAAGCACACTCACGTGCCATCATATCAATACCTGGATCCGCACGGTCAACTCACGTGCTACGTGGACAACTCACGTGCTATGGTATCAATACCTGGACCCGCACGGTCAACTCACGTGCTACGCATACAACTCATGCGATATGGTATTAATATCCTCAAGACCAGGCCCTCGGTCTCACTCAATCATGTATCTCACTAGCCTCACCATCATAAACAAATAAGGGGACACAACCTACATCAAGTATCATAACATATCAACAAAATAATAGAGACTGAGGTAAGCATGTACAATAATTTCTATGACTGAGTACAAATAATATGAGCATGAATAAAGCCTAAGCATGATCTCTAACATGAAGGCACACAATTTCACCAACAAGTAACTATGTAAACACAGATGATGGCCATGAGGCCTCACGGGACAGACCAAGTCTTAATCCCTCGGGGTATACACCCACACACCCATCACCTAGCATGGGTATTACCTCCAAACAGTCACATGATATCAAATTCTCTGGGTTTATACCCTCAAAGCCAGAGTTAAAACTGTTACTTACCTCAACAACGTAAAATCCTACTCCGAGATGCCCTCGTCTCTAGACTCAGTCTCCAAAAGCTCCGAATCTAATCAGAATACTACTATCAGCATAGTCTAGAATTCCACAATAAAATCTACATAAATATGCCAAAAATCCGAAATCGGCCAAAACCCAGCCCCCCGACCCACGTCTCGAAATCAATCAAAAATGGCAGAATAATAAACCTCGTCCTCTCTCAAGTCTAACCATATAAAATTTATCAAAAAATGGGACTCCGTTTGGTCCCTCAATTTCTCACTTAAATCTCTCCAACACTCAAACCCTAACTCCCTCAATTTCACTTTGAAATCATCAATAAAATCCCAAAAACGAAGATGGATTTATGAATATAACTAAAACCTAGTAGAGAACACTTATCTCAATCCATAAGGTGAAAATGGCCTCCAAAATTGCCCAAATACGAGCTCCCCAACTTAAAATATGAACGAATGAACAAACTCTAGTTTTATATATTTTTCGGCCAGCTATTCTGTCTCATTTCTCGTACCAAATGATCTTGAAACTCGTATTTTATGCCTCCAATGGATTTCTTTGTGAAATTCTAGTAAAGTTAAGCTTTTGAATCACTCAATTTGACCTTATAATGAATGAGATATGTAGGTTTTAATATTTGTAAATAGTGCAGATTTTTAAATACGCCGTCAGTGGCAATTTCGCAATCAATCAGAAAAATCTAGCAACCTAATTCTTAGTAAAATGATCATAAAATCCTCAAACGATGTCCAAATTCGATGATTCTTTTTGCTACGAGTCTGTAATTATGATGCAGAAATAATGCTTCAATCAAAAAAGAAATCAGAGCTCATTTGTTTAATATGATATCATTTATGCTTGAAGAAACGGCGTCGAAACATAAGAAAAATGAGCGCAACACAACCCAAACCTATCTGAAACTTACCCGAGGCCCTCGGGACCTCAGCCAATAATTACAACAAGTCATATATCACTACTCGAACTTAGTCGAACCTTCAGAACAGCCAAAACAACACCAAAACACTAAATCAACCTCGAATTCAAGCCTAAGAACTTCTAAACTTCAAACTTTCGCCAATTCAAGCCTAATTCTACCACGGACCTCCAAATTATATTCCGGACACACTCCTAAGTCTAAAATCATCCAACGAAGCAAATCGAATCATAAAATCCAAATCCGAATTTGTTTACTCATAAGTCAACTTCCAATTGACTTTTCTAACTTAGCTTTCTAACTAATAGACTAAGTATTCATTTCACTCCAAAACTATTCCAAACTCAAACCTACCAACTTGATACAACTCAACACAGCTTAACAACATACAAAGAAGCATAAATGGGGGAAACAGGGCTATAACTCTCAGAGCGAACGACTGGGTCGTTACAACTGGAGATGCTAAAGGATTATTACTATACTGGATCACACGTTGTTGCAACATGTCTTTGACCAACTTCTCAATGATGTCTTTCTTCATAGAAGAATACCTGTAATGTCTAATATTGATAGGTTTAGACCCAGGATGTAGGGGGATACTGTAATCAAAAGTAACTCTTTGTGGAGATAAGTTTGTTGGTTCTGCAAGCACCTGGTGCTACTGAATGAGAAGTTCATCAATAATAGCAGGAACATGGATTTTCTTAGATAAATGTAATACATTAAATTGGTCATCTGCTGGTAACACATGTTCAATAACTAAGACCTGTAGCATAAAAAGCTGGACATCATCTCCATTCATTTTGTTGATAGCCTTGGTGTTGGAGAATTTTCATTCTTTAGAGACACCCTTCAGCAAGTAAAACTTACCTTGATAAGTAAACGACATAGTCAAGACTTTGTAGTCTATGGTAATTGGTCTAAGTGTTTTCATCCACAAGGCCCCCAAAACTAAGTCATAATTCCCAACTAGAAAGACTATAAGGTCTGAAGAGTAAGATGTACCCTTTAACATTCATTGGAAATCCCTTAGTACTCTAGACGTAGCCTTTATAGAATTATTACCAAGACTAACATACCCAACCTTAGTAGGAGAAATCTGGAAACCAAGTCTCTTAAGAGATTCACAATCTATAAAGTTGTGAGTACTCCCTCCATCCAAAAGAATTTGTAATGGCCTTTTGTTACTATACCCAATCACATGTATAGTCTGTGAACCTTGTATTACACTCAATGAACATAAGAAAATCATGGGAAGATCACCTTTAGTAATAGACCATTCCTCATTAGTAGCATCACCTTCTGCCTCTGGTGTTACTTCTTCCAAGAACCCATCATCACCATACTCTAAATCCAATATAAACAATTGTTTAGGAAGTACACACTTATATCCAGGTGAATACTTATCATCACAGAAGTAACACAAGACCTGTGCTCTCTTAGCTTGCATTTCAGCATGAGAGATTGTCCTCCTATTCTTAGGAACAACTAAAGCTCGAGGAGCAGGTAAAGCTAGCTTATTTGCTGGAGTAGTACTGGTAAGGTGTAGTCTAGCTGGTGAAGAATCATAGGCAGGTCGC
Organism: Nicotiana tabacum; assembly: GCF_000715075.1. NCBI lineage: Eukaryota > Viridiplantae > Streptophyta > Magnoliopsida > Solanales > Solanaceae > Nicotiana > Nicotiana tabacum. The sequence continues at coordinate 154,943,587 of NC_134090.1, read as the reverse complement.
TTCATAGCAAAGGAAGAATATCCACCAGAGTTGGACCTTTGTGCTCGAGTATTAGCAGCCAAAATAGATTCTGCTAACCTATCTAGCCTATATATTTTGGATAGAGTCTGAGGTTCATGCATCTTCACAGGATTTACTAATCCATCTTTGAGTCCACCTAGGAATCAGGAGATAGCTTAGCTCACAGACAAATCGCATTTAGCTAGGAGTCGAGCAAAAGCATACTGAAATTCCCTAACTGAACCAATCTGTCTCAACTATTTCAACTCTAACATTGGATGAGAAAACCCCTCACTAAATGTTTCAACTAAGGCAGCTAAGTATTTATCCCAATTAGACAGCTCAAGTGATTCACGACATTTCATATAAGACTAATGCCATTTTATGGCCTCATCATCCAAGTTCATTGAAACTACACATACTCTTTGATTGAGAGGAGTATTATCAACAAAGTAATATTGTTCAATTTGATACAGCCAACTATTCAAGTTTTCCCAATTGAAATGAGGAAAAAGCAAGTTATGGCTTCGCTTTGTGTTAGCACAATAAGGATTGGGACCTAGGATGCCCTGCCCTGACTGGAGCACCTTATCCCTAGCAGTCAAAGTTGAAGCATTGTCCTTCGATAGAAGGCTCAATTGCCAGCCATCAAACGTGTTTTTTAGAGAGCTTACCATCTGAAGCAGCTCAGCATGTCATTTGTCCAAGTCATCTCTTAATTTATGTTGTTTCTGAGCCAATTCTTCTCTAAGATCTTGTTGTTAAGCTGCTAGGTCTTCATATTGCTCCTGCAAATCAGTGGGTTGATTTTCCGTCACAACATCGATAGCTCTATGCGATCTCATTGTCTATGAGCTCTTATACCAATTGATACAATATTATAGGTATCGACTAATGGAGCGGTAGCTAGAGTGAAAGTGAGAAGAAGGAAAAAGATAGGAGAGGAAGAAGAGTGAATTCAGGGAGAGAGAGAAGAATAAATCAGGAGATTCTTAACATTCAAAAAGTGTGTAGCCCATTTACAATTCTCCTATTTATATAATACAAAGGAATTCAAATGAAATAAAGCTAACTAACTTTTCCGTCATTACTAATATTTGAAATTGCGGCAACAATTGTGTGAAGAACCTAACTGCTGGCCTACATGGCATCTTAGCTGGCATTAAACTCAGTATCAGCTGAAATATGTGTATCATCTTTTGCATTTTTTTGTATTTAGAATTTACTAATTCGATTAATTCGAATTTGCGTTATGTAGGCTTATCATGGAAATGAAACGCGTCTTATCTAGAGGTTCTTAATTCACACATGTTGTAGATTGCTTGGAACACACACAGTCACCGTACAACAAGAGAAGGGGGTTGGGGGGATAGAACGAAGGGAATTTGATTGTAGTAACTTGTAATAGGGTGTTCAAAATTAAACGAATATTCTTGTTGTATCTGTCGTGCCCCCTTTTTCTAAAGGCGAAATCGGGTTCATGACATTTGGGAGGACAACTCGTTCCCTCTTGGGAATTGGGTTTTTTGGGTTGAAGAGTCTCCACCTAATGATTAAAGTGCATTAGGACACTAAAGAAGAGTTCGAGTTGGAAAACCAGAGTTCGGGTAAGGGCTAGAAATTATCTCGAGGGGAAGGTGTTAGGCACCCCCAAGATCCACTAGTGTGGTTCCCGGCCATGTTACAATTGTGACTTTAACTAACAAGTAAGCAAATAAAGGTCTCAAATAGTAGGGGATATACACATAATGTTGCAAGTAAATTGAAAGTTTGAAGAAAGATAAAGAAAACAGAAATCTTAAGCAAATAGTCATGACAGTTAAAAAAAAGGGATAACAAGTAAAGGGGAAGGGGTCCTAGGTTTACAAACAATATGGAACATATCAATGCAATACCCGGCAATCACTCCTTAGAAGAGGGGTCGCACGTGGTATTAGCGCACTGGTCATCATGTCCATATCTACCCTTTCCCACCCCGTTAAGGTATTAAACGCGGAATAGTGTCGTTACTTATTGCATGCTATTACCCGTCCCGATCTTATCAGTCCCGGAGGCATTTGGAAATACTAGTCCTAAAGGGAGGGAGGTTGGGTCTTTTCAGAGTTTTAAAAGGACAAAATTCTAATACGACAAACAAAACACATAAGCAAGTAGGGGGAAACAAATAGAAGTTTAAGGGCTCAAACAGGCCTCCTCACTTAAAGGAGCAAATTATTTAGCATGACTTCAAATACTGGTTATAGTCTGAATTAAATTAAAGTGTTAGGACATGCTGCTTCATCACATATTTCTCAGATAAGGAGTCCAAATTAGGCCTTGTCTGGTTGCAATTTATTAAAACTGGCATAGTTAAACAATTACCTACTGCTTACCTAGGCGGAAGTATACCAATTTTCAAGAAGGGTTACTGATTTTAGAACCAATTAAATTCTGCAAATATTAAACAAACATTACTACTGATTTTAGACTTATAGATAGAATAGACGAATCAGATTCAGACGGCTGCTCCTATAGGCATGATTTCTAAGCGTTATTGATTTTAAAACGATTATGTGAGTGTAGGAGCCCTATAGGCATGGTATCTAGAATGAAGTTGATTATTATTAAACCTATGATTGTTTGCCTAACGACAGATGAATATGCAGAAATGCAGAAACAAAACTATAGTCATGATTTCTATATGCAGAAACTTATAGGCATGGTTTCTAATGCAGTAATGAAACAACTTATAGGCAAGATTTCTACGTGTAATGCATAACTTATAGGCAGGATTTCTAAATGCCTAAGTGCAGAAACATATACATGATTTCTATATGCAGAAACTTATAGGCATGGTTTCTAATATAATAATTAGACGACTTATAGGCAGAAGTACTATATGATATGCATAAATGCAGAATTTGTAAATAGTAATCCCTATAAGCACGTTGTCTACCCATATGCATACATAAATGACCCTCCCCTTTTCACTAGCCAACCCCAATAGTTATTACAAATTATTACATACCCGAATGAATAAAAAAAAAAAGTAAAATTACATCAGAAATTCCAGCTACAAACAAACAGCCTAATTCAGACTCAAAGTCCAACAATATAAGATAAACCAAATTCCAGGATCAGATTTCCAAAAGCTTTTCTCATGTTTCGGATGTGTCAAAGTTCCAAAGAGTCTCAAAGGGCCCCGGGCAGTGCTTACACCCCAAACACATTGCAGAATTGAGATCATAGTGCAGTGTGGAAGGGCCAACCCTCAGATGTCCAAGTTCAGAGGGAACTCAAGGTCCCAAAGCAAGGCTCATAAGAGGGGGGCAGAACTTAAGAGTCTAAGAATAAGTGTAAGTGCATAGGGGAATTAGGGGAAAGCCATGGCAGGCTATGGTTATGCTCAGCAATTGGGAATGCTGGCACACCCCCGACCAGCCTGTTAGCCAAATCTTAAGAGTTAGGATCCATTGTGGATCAGGTTATGACCTGAGCAGCAATTTGAATACTGCCAGGCCATGAGCCTTAACTCAAACACATAGAAGGGAATAGGGGGTAGGGATTCACAATAGAAACAGGTGCAGGGAAAGAACATACTTAGCATAAATCATTGAACATGAGCAATAAAGTAAACAGGATTGCAGAAGACTGTAAATAAGCACATAGGGGTAAGGCAGAAACGTTAAATCAGAACATACCGGTTTCAGTGGAAAACAAGTAAAAACAGTAGCCTTAGAAAAGGCCAAGTTTCAAGCCAAGCAATTCCAAAAGATCTCAAGCAAAAATAGAGTGTTGAAAGAGTATTGAATTTAAAGCAATATTGCAAGTGTGCGAGTATTGAATTGGAGTTAAGGACTGGTAGTGTGTAGGTCGTGTGAACTGAAGGTGTAAGGTGTCTTAAAAGTGCAGAAGGGCAGTCCCTTTTATAGTGCAGAAAGCAAGTAAGAAAGGCAAGGAAATATTATTGAAATCAACCTCCATTTGGTTAAGGGATTCTGATTTCAACGGGTAAAAATTAGTTAAGGAAAGAAGTTTTAATTAAAACCTTTTCAAAGTAGCACAAAAGGGGTAAGTACATAGAAGTTATTTAAGGAAAAGAATAAAGGGCATACGGTTTGTGCCAAATATGGCAAGGGAATCAATCAAACAACCATGAAACCAAAATTACAAGTTCAATTCGAATGAACCAAGTCAAGAAAGGTAAAAGAGGTTCAATCGAAAAAAAATCAGTGACAATTCATCAGCCTTATTAAAGGGATTTCAGAATCAATCACTTAATTGGTGAAAACTTTTGAAAGAGGAATTTCTCATATATAAAGTACACAGATCAAGCAAAAGGGATTCGAGTTCAGTTACAGACTCATAGTGAGTCTGAAAGCCTAGGGTCCCTAATACCACTTGCCAAAGAAACCCCCAAAGCCTAGGGTTTCAAATTGAGTCAGACAATGGAGATGAGAAGGCAGGCCACTTGAGAGGGGCCCATAAGTCTTTTCCAAAGACTTATGAGAGACAAACACACACGATAGAAAGAACACTGATTCAAAGTCATGAGAACATGCTCGAGAAAACTTGGAGTTTAAACAAGTTCAGAAGAAAGAGATGATACGAAATTTAAACAAAAGTAGATGAAATATGCTTAGCAGGAACACAAACAGAACTCAGTAAAGTGAACAAAATCAAAGAACTCAACCATAAACACATATAGCAAAGAATAAGGATTAACAACACGGATTAACATGAGAGCATAAGAGTGACAGCAAAATAGAAGAGTCTCGCATAATAGAAAAGAAACAAGAGAGCAAACTCATGCATAGTAGAAAAGAAAACATACGAGCCTAACATAGATAAACACACATAAAGAAATAACGGAAAGAATCAAAAAGATATTTGAAGAAACTTTTTCAGAAACCTTAAAATCGAAATTGAACGATTTTAAAAAGGAAATTTGGGGAAAATCTTTAAAATGTCAAATAAAGCCCAGACATATCACAAATCTAAGAAAATAGGTGGGTACAGAACCTCAAACGGCTTAGAGTTGCAGAGAAAACCTTAGCAATGAGAAAGGTCATGAGGAAAGTCAGATCCTGAGTCGAAAAGACTCATATTGCTTGAACATGCCGGAATAATGGCCGGAGAAGCCATAGATCTACAGATCTGAGAAGGATCTGAAGAAGGCCATTGAAGTCGGGCTTCAAACCTTGAATAGCTTAGGTCCGACGGTGAGAAAGGATGAGTACAGACTGTTCATGGCCGAAGACGCCCTGGATTCCGGTGGAAACATGGTGAGATCAGGTAGGAAATGATTAGGGTTTCGGAGAGGTCCGAGAGAGTTTGAGAGACGAAGAGGGTTCAAAGGCGGCGTCTCGGTGAAATGAATTAGGTTAAAGGTGGTTTGGGAATTAAAAAAGGAAAGGGGAGTTTATGGCCGTTGATCAAAATGATCAACGGCCTGGATCAAAGGGGAGCCGGGTGGGTTTTTAAATCGGGTCATGGGTTGGGTAATTTGGGGGATTGGGCTGGTTTAATTTGGGGGCAGAATTGGGTCAAATTGAGGGCAAAAATTGAAAGGTGAAAGGGATGTAATTGAAATAGAAACGGGCTAAGTGTTAAATAGCCTATTTTCCCTTTTTATTTTATAACAACAGTAATAATAATTTAAAAAGTAAATTAAAACACTGAGCCAATAAATACTATATAAATATTAATTTAAAAATACTGGAATAATTTTATAATTATAAAATGGTACTAATCGTGAAATAGGCTATAATTGCAATTACATGCAATTTAGCTTTAAAATACCAAATAGATTTGTAAAAAATATACAAAAATCACCGTAACCATATTTTAGTATAAATATGGGCATAAAATAAATTATTCACCAAAATTAATGATTTTGGAAGTAATTATTGATCTTTATACTGCTAAAATAGACAATAAATTGATTTTAAAAATCTTTAAAAATTAGGAAAAAATACCAAAACTATTGGGCATGCTTATATATGTATGTACATGCTATTGAAAATATTTTGTATACAAAAATACATAGGGAAAAATTGGTATCAACAGCCACCCCTCTTTACCCGGGAAGGATGAAAGAGTTGTCGGGTAAAGATATGATGGCCAATTTTGACCGAATGAAACGATTTTGAAGAGTTTTGACCGAGCTCTAGTTTCTGAGCTGCCTACATATCCCTGGTATTATAGGAATCAGGCCATATGTAGTTCAGGATCCATCGGCAGAGTATGCCGATGGAGATTTTTGGAAAGCGGACGCGATGTTCAGGTTGAGAAAGGATGGTCAGAGTCTGACAGGCTGCGGGAACTAGAGCGGGATCGCTCCTGCTGAGGCGGCCGCTGCTAGCCGGTGTACCTACGAATGAACAATACCAGCATATATATATTGTGCATAAATTTAAACGTGATGTAAGTTCCCATTGGACCGTGAATGATGTCTTTGGGCGGTTAGGATGACGTCCTTGGACCATGATGTCCTGGGCCATTAAGCGTATGATAAAGGATTCATAGGCTATGAAATGATGTTCTCGGGCTATGAGGATGATGCCTCCGAACCATGATGCCTTTGAATAATGATATACAAAAGATAAAATGGGGTCCTCAAGCCATGTCATGACGTTCTCGGGCTATGAAAATGGTGCCTCCGAACAATGACGCCTTTGGACAATTTGGTGATCTTTCAGCCCATGAAAATTCAGAAGGTGGCGATCTTTCAGCCGATGCAAGACGTAAATAAAGGGTAAAGGTATTTCAGCCATGCAAGAGAAATAGAGTGGCGATATTTCAGCCATGCAAGAGAAATAAGGTGGCGGTATTTCAGCCATGCAGATGGAGGTAGAGCTTAACCTCGGAAGGCAGAAAGGTAGCCTTATGCAATGCAGGAGATGCAGATGGAGGTAGAGCTTAACCTCGGAAGGTAGAAAGGTATCCTTATGCAATGTAGAAAATGCAGATGGAGACAGAGCTTAGTCTCGGAAGGCAGAAAGGTAGCCTTATGCAATGCAGAAGATGCAAATGGAGACAGAGCTTAGTCTCGGAAGGCATAAAGGTAGCCTTATGCAATGTAGAAAATGCAGATGGAGACAGAGCTTAGTCTCGGAGGGCAGAAAGGTAGCCCTATGCAATGCAAAGAATGCAGATGGAGGTAGAACTTAACCTCGGAAGGCAGAATGGTAGCCTTATGCAGGAAGTAAAAATGGCAAATGGCAATAAAGTTTTCTTAGTTGATAGCGGATTGCGGTATCATGATTGCCGGGGATATTGTGCCTGCTGGGGACAGTGTTGTGTGGATAGCAGTTGCGAGCAAGTGCAACGGTTCGGACAGTTGTATTCCTGAACTTTGTGAGTTAGCGTGTAGTACATTTGATGATTTTGCAACTCAAGTCCCTGCATCCAAAGAAAGATCGTGAGTTTGTAAAGGGGGGAAAATTTAGTTCGTATCCCCGCTGGCTTTGCTTGACCTACTCAGATTTGATCTGGTGATACTGTACGAATCATTGGGGTAGCGTTGCTAAACAAGGAAATTTTAGTAATGAACATGCATGATTTAGTAAAAGCATAATATAAGTGCATAATTAAGAATAATTTTCTTTAGATGAACTGACGAATACGACGCGGTTCAAGACATTGTAACCTCTCTTGCTCCGGAATTTTGAGGGTCCTCCTTAAAATTCTTCCCCAGTTTACTGGGCTGGTGCTTCTGACGGCTGCGTGCGATAAATGGCTGAAATCATCTTCGGAATTTTGAGGGTCCTCCTCAAAATTCTGCCACAGTTTCTAATAGTGGGGGGAAATGAAAATTTTATTGAATTATGACCGAACCCATAGGGCTGCCTACGTATCCCCTCTTAAACGGGAATTAGGTCAAGCGTAGTTCAAATACATTATACAGGAAATCGTAAGAGTTACACATAGTATCACTTCACTGCATCTGAATTGATCGGCTTCGGCCAAACTTCACCGTCCATTTCTGCAAGTATGAGGGATCCTCCGGTTAGAACCCGGTGAACCATGTATGGACCCTTCCAGTTGGGAGAGAACTTCCCTTTGGCTTCATCTTGATGCAGGCAAATCTTCTTTAACACCAGCTGCCCCGGTGTAGACTGTCTCGGCTTGACTCTTTTGTTGAAGGCCCTGGACATTCTGTTCTGATAAAGTTGACCATGGAAAACTGCATTCATTCTTTTCCCATCTATAAGAGCTAACTGCTCGTAGCGACTCCTTACCCATTCTGCATCGTCAAGTTCTGCTTCCTGTATGATTCTCAAAGAGGGAATTTCTACCTCAGTAGGAATGACTGCTTTTGTACCATAAACCAACGTATAGGGAGTTGCCCCGGTTGCTGTGCGAACTCTGGTGCGGTATCCCAATAAAACAAATGATAACTTCTCATGCCACTGCTTATGTTTATCTATTATCTTGCTTAGTATCTTCTTGATATTCTTATTGGCGGCTTCTACTGCTCCTTTTATCTGAGGTCTATAAGCCGTAGAATTCTTGTGTTTGATCTTGAAGGTTTCACACATGGCTTTCATCAGGTTATTGTTGAGATTGGAACCATTATCAGTGATGATTGACTCCGGAATTCCAAACCGACAAACAATACAATGAGCTTCCTGGGACGGCTTAACTACATCAGTCGATTCATAGTATAGTCCACAGTAATATGTGAACCCATCTTCAAGATGTCGAGGAAAGATGCCGAGACAAGTTGGACCGAGGATTGTCAGAAAGTTTTTGACAAGATCAAGGAATACATGTCCACACCGCTAGTTCTGGTCCCGCCAGAATCAGGATGACCTTTGCTACTTTATCTATCCATGTTAAATGGAGCCTTCAGATGTGTTTTGGGACAACATGATGAGACGGGAAGAAAGGAGCAAGCCATATATTACCTGCGTAAGAAATTCACACCTTATGAAGCATGGTATTCTCTGCTTGAACACACTTGCTGTGCTTTGACCTGGACAACCCAGAAAATGAGGCATTATTTCTGTGCCTACACTACATATCTCATATCCAGGATGGATACTCTGAAGTACATATTTCAGAAGCCCATGCCTACTGGGAAGTTGGCTAAATGGCAGATATTACTGAGTGAGTTAGACATCATCTATGTAACTCAAAAGGCAGTCAATGGACAAGCATTGGAAGATCACCTCGCTAAAAATCTAGTGGGAGGAGAATACGAACCCTTGAAAACATATTTTCTTGATGGATAAGTATCATTCGTAGGAGAAGATATTACTGAAGCATATGACAGTTGGAGGATGTTCTTTGACGGAGCCGCAAATTTCAAAAGAGTAGGCATTGGAGCAGTTTTGGTATCAGAAATGGGTCAGCATTATCCCGTATCTGCTACACTCATATTTCCCTGCACCAACAACATGGCAGAGTACGAAGCTTGTATTCTAGGGCTCAACATGGCAATCGACATGAACGTTCAGGAGTTTTTGGTGATTGGTGACTCAGATTTGCTTGTGCACCCGGTACAAGGAGAGTGGGCAACCAAGAATTCCAAGATATTGCCATATTTGCACCATGTGCAGGAATTGAGAAAGAGGTTCACTAAGATAGAATTCCGACATGTGCCTAGAATTCAGAATGAGTTTGCCGACGCATTAGCCACTTTGTCATCAATGATACATCATCTAGATAAGAACTATATTGATCCCATTCCGGTGAGGATCCATAATCAGCCAGCATATTGTGCTCATATCGATGAAGAAGCAGATGGAAAGCCTTGGTTCCATGACATCAAAGAGTACTTATCAAAAGAGAGAATACCCGGAGCATGCAAATCACATTCAGAAACGCACACTCCGGAGATTGTCAAATAACTTCTTCCACAGCAGAGAAAACTTGTACAGAAGAACTCCGGATTTGGGTTTACTAAGGTGTGTCGACGCAAAGGAAGCTTCTAAGCTACTTGAGGATGTGCATGCTGGAACATGTGGTCCGCACATGAATGGTTTTTTTCTGGCTAAGAAGATACTCAGAGCCGGTTACTTCTGGATGAACATGGAGACAGATTGCTTTCAGTATGTCCACAAATGCTTTCAATGTCAAGTGCATGCCGACATGATAAAAGTGCCTCCAAACAAGCTCAATGAAACAAGCTCACCTTAGCCATTCGCCTCCTAGGGAATGGATGTTATTGGTTTGATTGAGCCCACTGCTTCGAATGGACACCGGTTTGTTCTGGTAGCCATTGATTACTTCATAAAATGGGTAAAAGCTGCATCTTGCAAAATTGTAACCAAGAAAGTCATCGCAGATTTTGTCAAGGATCATATTGTCTACCGATTCGAAGTTCCTGAGTCTATTATTATTGACAACGCTGCCAACCTCAATAGTGATCTGATGAAAGATATATGTGAAACTTTCAAAATCAATCACAAAAATTCCACCACCTATAGACCTCAGATGAATGGAGCCGTAGAAGCCGCCACCAAAAACAATAAGAAAATACTAAGGAAAATGGTAGAGAATCACAAGCAGTGGCATGAGAAGTTACCCTTTTCTCTGTTAGGGTACCGCACCACAGTTCGCACGTCAACCGGGGCAACCCCCTACATGTTGGTTTATGGTACCGAGGCTGTCATCCCAGCCAATGTAGAGATTCCTATTGTAAGAGTCATACAGGAAGCTGAACTCAGTGATGCGGAATAGATAAGGAGCCGCTATGAACAATTGGCCCTTATCGATGGAAAGAGGATGAACGCAGTATGTCACAGCCATCTTTAACAGAACCAAATTCTAGAGCTTTCAACAAAAGAGTCAAACCAAGACAGTTCGTACCAGGGCAGTTGGTATTGAAGAAAATCTTCACGCATCAAGATGAAGCCAAAGGGAAATTATCTCCCAACTGGAAAGGTCCATACATGGTTTACAGGGTCCTAACAGGAGGAGCACTCATACTTAAAGAGATGGATGGAGAAATCTGGCCAAAACCAATCAATTCATACGCAGTCAAGAGATACTATGCCTATATTATTTCACATTTCTTTTCTAATGTAATTGAACTACGCTTGACCTAATTCCCATTTAAGAGGGGATACGTAGGCAGCCTTATGGGTTCGGTCATATCATAATAAAACTTTCATTTCCCCCAAAATCAGAAACTGGGGTAGAATTTTGAGGAGGGTCCTCAAAATTCCGGAGCAAGTCCAGCTAGCGCCATCACATGCCAGGAAGTTAGTAATCAGTCAAGAACTGGGGTAGAATTTTGAGAAGGATTCTCAAAATTCCGAAGAAGATTCAGCAGGGTCCGCCATCCACAAACAGTTAAAAATCATCTACCAAACTAGGGCAGAATTTTGAGAAAGACCCTCAAAATTTCAACATAAGAGAACTGCAATGCCTTTGAAATGTGTCACAGTCGCTAGTTCATTAAAATTACTTGATATACCAATACGCTTCCAAAATAATTCTATTTTATCAATAAATGCATATTTTTTGAAAATTCTATTTTTCTTAACGGTCAGGTGCTACCTAGGGGAACTCGAAGGAGGCTTCCAGAGCGGAGCAAAGCAAGGCCGGCAGACGAAGCAAGAACCAACCTCCCCTTATAAAACTTACGATTTTTCTTTGAAAGCATACACATTTGACGTAACGGTAGCATTCGCTATACATGTATACACAAAATCAAACTCACCATCCATCCGTCCATCAGACACTCAATATATCCCAGCTAAGACATACCCTACCCTTATCTGTTATTCGCTCTTTGCATGAGTCTAATCTCTGACTCCACATTTGCATGAGTCTAATCTCTGACTCCATGCTTGCATAAGTCTCATCTCTGACTCCATATTTGCATGAGTCTAATATATGTCTCCAATCTTGCATGAGTCTAATCCATGACTCCATATTTGTATAAGGCTAAGCATTGCCTTCCATTTGCATGAGGCTAAGCCCTGTCCCAAATCTTGCATTAGGTTAAGCTCTACCTCCATATTTGCATAAGGTTAAGCAATGCCTTCTCTCTGCATGAGACTAAGCCCTGTCTCCAATCTTGCATGAGTCTAATCCCTAACTCCATATCTACATAAGGCTAAACATTGCCTTTCATTTTCATGGGACTAAGTCCTGTCCCGAATCTTGCATGAGGTTAAGCTCTACCTTCATATTTGCATAAGGCTAAGCACTGCCTTCTCTTTGCATGAGACTAAGATCTGTCTCCAATCTTGCATGAGTCTAATCTCTGACTCCATATCTACAGAAGGTTAAGCATTGCCTTCCATTTGTATGGGACTAAACCCTGTCCCGAATCTTACATGAGGTTAAGCTCTACCTCCGTATTTGCATAAGGCTAAGCACCGCCTTCTCTTTGCATGAGACTAAGCTTTGTCTCCAATCTTGCATGAGTCTAATCCTGAGCTCCATATTTGCATAAGGCTAACCCCTGCCTCCTTTTTGCGCGAGTCTAATCTCTGACTCCACGTTTGCATCCTTGACTCCATACTTGCATGAGTCTAAGCCCCGACTCCATATTTGCATGAGGCTAATCCTTGCCTCCATATTTGCATGAGTCTAGTCCTTAACTCCATATTTGCACGAGGCTAATCCTTGCCTCCCCGTTTGCATAAGGCTAATCCTTGCCTCCCTACTTGCACGGGACCAAGCAATGTCCCTTCTTTGCACAGATATTGCCCTATTTCCACTACTATCTATTTGCTTTTCAATCGGGCTAAGCTATGCCCTCGATTTCACAAGACTAAGCCATGTCTTGTTACATCATATTATTACATCTCATAGGCTAAAATACCGCCAATCTGTCCAAAGGCATCATAGTCTAAAGGCACCATCCTTATAGCCGGAAGACACCATGTCATGGCCTAAGGATCCCTCGAACTTGCATATCATTATTCAAAGGCGTCATGGTTCGGAGGCACCATTTTCATGGCCCGAGAACACCAATTCATGGATGCAAATCCCTCACTAAACAATTCATGGCTCGGGACATCGTAGTCCAAGGACGTCATCTTTAACCGTCCGAAGATAACCTTCATGGTCCAAAGGGAAATTGCATCATGTTTAAATTTTCGCAAATACATTTGTAGCATCTTTTATCTGCAGGTAACCAATAAGAAACCACTATCCTAGCAAGAGCAATCTCGCTCCAATCCCCTCCAACCGTCCCGATCCTTAACATCTCACTGTAGCAGCTTCCGCATCTCGTGTCCGTTCTTGCAATAATTTCATCGGCATACTCCGCGGGTGAATCCAGAACTACACATGGCCTGATTCCTATAAAACCAGGGATATGTAGGCAACTCGAAAACTAGAGTTCGGCCTTTGTCTTTCAAAGCATCTCGTCCGGTCAAAATTGGCCATCATTTCTTTACCCGAAAACTCTTTCATCCTTCCCAGGTAAAGAGGGACAGTTGTTGATACCCAATTTTTCCCTATATATTTTTAAATATGCATAAATACCTTCAAAATAGCATATATATAATATATATATATATATATATATATATATATATATATATATATATATATATATATATATATATATATATATATATATATCATGCACAAGGTTTTAATAATTTTTCTCATAATGTTAAGGATTTGAATTGATTTATTTTCTTCCCTTTTATTCATAAAATCCCCAATAATTATTTTCCAAATTATTGTTATGATAATTTATTCATTTAATCTCTATAATTATGCTAAAATATGGTTTAGATATTTTTTTTATGCATTTATAATTGTATTTGGTATTTTTCAAGCTAAATTGCATATAATTGCAATGTTAGCCCCTTTTAATGTACAATTACATTTTATATGCGTGAAATTCGTCCCTATATTTTTAAAATTATAATTACATATTTTAAATCATTTTGTCGCATTAAATTTTTTTTCAGAAAACTACTTATTATTTATTATAAATTAAAATAGGGAAAACTAGCTATTTAAATTATAGCCAGATTTGGCTTTCAATTGTAACCCAAATTAAACCCACTCCCCAGCCCAATTTCCTTCCCAATTAACCCGACCCAAACCCTATAAACACCTAACCAAACCCGGAACCCATCTGCCCGGTCAAATCCTAACCGATGATTTCCTAGATCAACGGTCCATATGAGCCCTTTCCTTTTTTAATTCCAAAAGACCACCTAACCCTACCTCATTTCCCAACCCCCGCCGCCTTCAGATGCTCTTGTCTCCTCTATTCTCTCAACCTAACCCTAATCCTTCTTCAACCGCCGCCTCCTTCCCCGGTCTTCTCCGGTGACCACCTTTCAACCCCAAGCCTCCAATGGTTCCTCCACCGCCTTGCTCATCATCTCTGAGGCCTTCAAGGGTCCTGGGCCATGCCAACTTGTATCTAGGGTTGCTGTTTTGGCTGTTCATGGGTTCTCCGGTGTGATTTTGGGCAAAATCACACTATATTAGTTACGATCCATGAAGTTCTAAGCAGGTTTTTCTACCTCTACTTGGGTTTCCTTTGAAACCCTAATTTTCATTTGTATCTCTTAGATCCGAGCCATTTTAAATGATTCAAGCCTGTTCCTTTTATGTTCTACACTATTCTCAAACCTCTTTTGAAAAATCATCAACTTTAAGTTGTTTTACTTTCTTTTAAAAATTAAGGTTTTTTCGGAACTTCTTCTACACTTTGTTTAAACTGATTCTTTATGGTTGAAACTTCTATCCTTGCATATCTTGACTAATTCTATGTTCTTATTGCTTTTTCAACTCGCCTATGTTAAAAGCCTTAATTTTTTTTAGATCTTCTTGTTTTGGTTATGTGTGTTAGCATGACTACTCGATTCTTGTTAAGTTTCTGTGGTTACCGTTCTTCGAATAGGTTTTACTGAGTCCTTAGCCTACTTATATCACCTCTATGTGATTGTATTCATCTTGATTGTTCAAGAGTTGCCTCTTTCTGTCGATATTGCTGACCTTGCATGTTTGCTACGCCTGTTTGTTCTTCTCTATTTATATGTTGAAGTATAGAATCATAACTCTCTCTTGATTGATTCTGATTTCCTTATTTGATGGTTTGATTGAAAGATTTTCTTTTAAAACCCTAAAATTCTACCTCATCTGTTTAAATTGACTGATCCCCCTACCTTATTTGCTTTGGTACTTTATTTTTACTGAATCATTTCCTTAATTGGAGTTTTCTAAACTTAGTCCTAATTGACTACCCTATGCTTACCGAACTTTGATTCTTTCATTATTAGTCATGTACTGATTTTTCTTGCCTTATATGCTACTGGTTCTTACAGTTTGAATCAATCCCCTTAACTTAAGGGAGTACTTACCGTAATTTTCTGACTGACTGATTTTGAGTTCCTTAATTATCATGCTACTATGATTCTTACCTTATTTTACGACATGTTTTCAAACTATAAATAATCTAGTCTTTCATTAGCACAAGACACGAACACTTGGGTTCAAAACTATCTCTCATACTTAAAAAATCTCTGCTCTCTCTCTTGTGCTATTTGCTACTGTTCTAAGTTAGCCGGCTGCAAGCCAAGGCTAACCATTTGTGCTCTCTTGTTCTTTTATTCTGCTTACTCTCCTCTTCACTAGTATGTCCTAGTTTCAATTCAAAGTTCTAACAACAACATGATTCTCTTATTGTTTCAATTCCTCTTGTTTCTAGTTTGCTTCTATTTGTGGTTCTGTTGTGAAACTTGTAGTTAAGGGTTACATTCTTAGCATGATATCATGTCTTCCCCTCTCCTTGAGATCAGTATGTTTCCCCTTCTGTTTGTTTCTGCATGTCTACACTAATCATCTCTTACTTGTTATATGTTTACCACCATGGATCTCCCAAATCCTCATCCCCCTTGCATGTAAGTATGTTCTTTATGTCTGATTCTGTGACCATGTCTAGTTAACTACTTCTGGGCATGACTACTAACTCCCAGGTCTTTGCTTAACTATGTGTGTCCTATGTATTCCCAAACCCCTTTTACCCCTATTTGTGACTACCAAACCTGCCTTGATGCTATGACTCTTGGCTGTGTATGAACCTATCCTAAGGTGTTTGGACTTTGTTAACTACTCCAATCTCTTTTTCAAACAATCTCTGTTGCTTTACTGAATTACTTTAAAAAAAAATTGTTACATACAGTTTCTTACTAAAATCTTTCAACTTGTGTCCATCACTTTTCACTCTACTCTTAGTCAATAAGTTCTACCCCCTCTAGTATGTGTATTGCCTTGAGATCCTTTTGAGAACCCTTTGAACTCTGGCATACTGAGGCTGGCCTTTCCACACTGCACTTGTTCAATTCTTGGTTGTTAAATCTAGGTGTAAGCACTGCCCGGGATCCTTGAGATCCTTAGGGAACTTTGATGCCCCTAGACTCTGATTTGTATATGGAACTGAGGCATATGAGGCCATTAGAGTCTTTGGGAAATCTGGGCCTAATTGAAGGCTCCCTATAGAATAGCTTCTTGATTTTGTATTTCTACTTATGTAATTTATTCATTGGCCTGTAATAATTTGTAAATGGACATTGGGGTATTTAGTAAAAAAGGGTGGGTAGATGCATACTTTATGGGGTAATACGGGTAGCAATCCTGCTCCTAGGACCTTACTTTTAAAGTCTATTTGCTTTACTAAATAGAAAAAATACTCATAGGACTTTACTCTTTAATTTGATTATTTTGCGTAATAAAAATCATGTCCATAGGATTTCACTTTTAAGTTTGTTTGCTCATCAAGTAGAGACCATGTCTGTAAGGTTTTACATTCTGTCATGTTTAGAAACCATGTTTATAGGTTCCAAACAATCATGTCTTAAATCAGTTTAATAATAGATGGCATGCCTATAGGACTTAATTCAGATTCAGTTATAACAAGTGTCGTGTATGTTTCCAGGCCTGCAAATCGTTAAAATCAGTATTACACTTAGATATCATGCATATAAGGAGCCATACTCGAAATTCTACTTGTCAGTCTAATCTAGTCTAATAAATCAACTTGATTACGCCTAGTTCATTTCTGAATTGGTTTTATTAAGTATTAAGCATTTCCTGAAATAAGTTCTTTCAGACTGTCTCCATCTCATTAGATATCATGCCTACATGTATTAAAGTAATCCATTTCAAAACCTGCTTTGTTTCTGTATTAATATAAGACATCAGTATTATGCGTATAGGCAAGCCTTTAGGCCATTTTCAAAACTGCATTCTCTGAAACTATCTCTCTCGCTTAACGTTTTCTGACCCTAATAGGCTTTAATAGAGAGTCCCTAGGCAACTATTAGGGTGTAACTTTTGAGTCTAAAAAGGGTTTGTTTGTTTCTGCATATTCACTTAGATATACTGCTTTAGGACATTGTCTAATAAAAGACCTTAACTGTGCTTGAGTCGTACTACTTATGTGTTTGTTTGAGGAGGAAACTCTGAGCCCCTTAATTGCTCCCATTATGTGTGAAAGTCCTAAATGCTTTTGACTGTCGCCTTAGAATTTTCGCCTTTTAAAACCTTAGGGCTATGTCTAGAACCACCTATAAATAAAGTTCCTAACTCCCTCCAGGACCATTAAGGAGGGATGGGTAGCAGCACGTAATAGGAATCGTTGACCAAACACTCGCTTTGCATGACCAATAAGGGGATGGGAAGGGTGGACATGGGATATGATGACTACGTGTTAATGTCACGTGTAGCCCCTCATTGAAGAGTGTTTTCCGGACAATACGTGGGGTGATCCTATAGGATAACCAACCTAGGACCCCTCATTACCAAATCCTTTCTTTATTTAAACCTTTGTTTTACAACTTGTTCAAACCTTTATCTTACTACTTGAGTTATTCTAATGTACTTTACTTGCAACCTATTCAACTGTTTACTTGTAATGGACTAATTTGTGAATATAAGTTCGGCCGGGACCCACAGTTGTGGACCAAGAGGGGTGCCTAACACCTTCCCCTCAAGGTTACTTTGAGCCCTTACCCTAATCTCTGGTAATGCAAACCAACCCAAGAGTTAATCGCTCTAGATGCCCTAACGTACCATAATTCGTTAGGTGGCGACTCTTCAAGTACCCAAATTTCCAAAAGGAAATGAGTCATTACACCCCGTGAATGTCGAAACCCGGACCTCTCCCTGTCAAAAAAGGAGGGAAAAAGGGGGCTCGACAGGGGGGATAACTCATTTCCTTTTGGAAATTTGGGTATTTTGAAGAGCCCCCACCTAACGGATTATGGTGCGTTAGGGAACCTAGAGTAATTAACTCTTAGACTAGTTTTCATTACTAGAGATTTAGGGTAAGGGCTCAAAATAACCTTGAGGGAAAGGTGTTAGGCACCCCTCTCGGTCCACAACAGTGGGTCCCGGCCGAACTTATACTTATGAATTAGTCCTTTTGAACAAATAAATAGTTTAAACACATGCTTGCAGATAAAGGCATGTTTTGTATGATTCAAGTAATGAGATAAAAAGGAAAAAGACTTGAACAAATTGCATACATATAGAAAAGTAAAGTTTTAACATCAGGAATTGGGAAAGAGGGGTCCTAGGTTGGTTAGCCTATAGGATCACCCCACACAATGTCCGGTAAACACTCCTCAACGAGGGGCTACACGTGACATTAGCGCGTAGTCATCATATCCTTGCTATCTAATTTCCTCCCCTTGGTCATAGCCTAAAGTACTCTAGCAACCTTGAAAATGTCCTATGCGTGCACTACTCGTCCCTTCCTCGTGGCCCTGGAGGTATTTTATGATCTCTACTTTTGGACAGTTCTAGACCTTCCTAAAGTTTTAAAGGATAAAAGTCTAGGCGTCAATCAAGAACAATTAGGACTGCATTTAAAAAGGACAAATTACAGGCACACAGTCACCTCCACAAATATAACAAGTAAATGCACGTCTTCAAATAACAGTCAGGAATTTAAGAGAAATTCCTAGAACATGGTATTTAGGTGAGCAGGAATTATACAGTGTTGAACTAGGACAAAGTGTTAAAACCCTATTTAGCTTGCCTACTGATTTAGACCTGTTAAATCTGAACAGTTTTAAATAACAAGCATAGTTTTATAGTTACAGAATTTAAATCGCCTAAAGGCTTGCCTAAATGCATAACAATGGCGTCCTAGAGGCATGGTATCTATATTGATTAGGAATGCAGTAAAACAGTGAACAATTTTTAAAATGGACAACCTGGGATCCTATAGGCATGCTTTCTAGCAGTATTAATTTAAGGCAGTGTTTGAAAAACTCATTTAAAGAAACAGACAATTAATTAACCAATTCAGAATGAACAAACAATGAATTAAACTGACCTATTTAACTGGACTGATTTTAATCCTTATAGGCATGATTTCTATCAGAGATGATTTTAATCCCTATAGGCATGGTATCTAGTTATTAAAGCTGACTCTTGAACTTATAGACATGATATCTAAGAAGACGAATGTGAATACATGCTGTAACAAAAACTGAACTTCAATTACTTTTTACTTTCTAGGCATGATATCTAATTATAAGGCTGATTTTAATCCTGTAAGCATGATTTCTATTATTAAATCCATTTAGATCCTATAGGAAAGGTTTCTAATATTATGGAAGTAAAGCAAACATAGCAAATGCATTAACACAATCCTATAGGCATGGCATCTACCCGATTTACCCAACAGATATGTCACTACCCACCCCTTTTCACTAATCACCCCAATGTTGTTTACAAATTAATTATTACAGACCAGCTGAATAAATTACATAAATAAATAAAGGAAAAAGAAGAAGTTAACTATAGGGAGCCTGAAGCAGGCCCAAGTGACATCCCAAGCCTCCAATAGCCTTAGGTGCCAAAGTTCCATAGACAATTTCGTGTCTAGGTGTGTCAGAGTTCCCTAAGGACCTCAAGGATCCGAGGCAGTGCTCACACCTAGACCTTTTCTCAACAATAACTGACTTAGGTGCAGTGTGGAAAGGCCAGCTCTGACATGCCAGAGTTTAAAGAGATCTTAGGGATCTCAAGGCAGTACACATATCATAGGGGCAGAACCTAGTGTTCTAAAAATAAGTGGAAGTGAATAATAGTTGAAAGAGTTTAATAAAAAAGGTTTTAAGACTGAAAAGAACTTTTGAAAATCGGTAGTATTGAAACAGTTTGGGGAGAGTACCAAAACAACAGACAATTAGTCGGTAATAAAACATCCAGATTCAGAAGCACTTAACAAACAGATATCTCATGGAATAAAGGTATTGGGGCACATAAGAATCACATTGGGGTACATTGATAGGGATAGGGGGAGCATATAGTCTCAAAACTACATAAAACACTTAGAGACTTAACAGGCAAAACATGGACAGTAAGTAATTGGGACATAGGTCATAGTGGTGATACATGAAGCATGCCATGTCTTGAACAGGATTGAACATGTTAGATAAAAAGTAAGCAGAAAAAGTTTAGAATATAAAGCATACATTGAATAGGACAGAGTTCAGAGATGCTAAGCAAAGAAGTAAGCAAGAACACAATTTGAATTCATAACTGATGAACTAGTGCAGGAATGAAACATATAGGGTTTGGATTTCAAAACTTAACTAGAGACATACCAGTTGAAGAAAGAGGGTGCAGAATACAAAGCAAATAAAGTTCCAATATCTAGCCTTGGCTTTCAGCCGGCTAGATCAGTGAGTATCACAAGTAGCAGAAGAAAAAGAAAACTTTAGAGTGTAAGGAGTAGTGATTTTTGAACTAATGTGTTTTGTCTAGAACTTAAAGTAAAAAGAGGGTTATATAGTAATCAAAAACTTGGCAAATAAGGTAAGAGATCAATTAAGTAGTAAATCAGGGAAGTCACACGTAAATCAGCAAGTCTTTCCCTTAATTAAGGGACAATTAAATCAACGGTAAGAGTATGCTAAGTATTTAAGGAAAAGAATCAAGTACGAATTAGGTATAGGATAGGTAATTAGGGGTAAATGAACAGCAGTTTAATTAAGGAAACAAATCAGTAATAATCAGCGGAATATAAACAAGGCAAGGGAAAAATAATTAAGGCAAGCAATTCAATCAAATCAAATACAGAGGTAAGAATCAAGAGTTAAATGGAAAGTGTTCAAAATTAAACCAAGTAATAAGGGATTCGGAGTAATCAAGGGTTCATAAAGTCATGAAAGAGTCAGCTTGTTTAGCATATAAAATAAGGTAGAATATGAATAGTCAGGATTTCACATAGCTTTAACAAAACACATAATTAAACGACACTGATTCAAGGAGAAATATACAAGTCTTAACATGAATGGTAACGAACACAAGCACATAAAATCAGTGAAAGGTCGAACTAAGAAATTCAGTAGAATCATATTAGGACAAGAGAATCATGGGAAATCACAAGAACCCAAAGCAAGAACACAATCAGATGTACTAATATTCAGAAACCAAACGAAGAACCCCCAAAAAATTAGGGCTTTTGGTACAAGCGAGTTAGGGTTGTAGCAGACTCATAAAAATTAGTCAAAATATATGAGAAGCAAAAGTTTAAACACAAAAAATCATCAAACAAATTTTAAAAAGAAATTCCGGAAACCCTAGTTTTAGGAAAAGAAGAAAATCACTTGAAAATCATATGATTCTTGTAAAGAATCTTAACGTTGTTATAAAACTCACATGAAACAAACCCAAATCATCTTGGATCTGTACAGATCTAGGAGGTTTAGAAAAGAAATTAGAGTTTCGAAGGGAATCATACAGAGATGAAGAAATATACTGAGAAACACATAGATTGTAACTAGTATAGGACGATCTTACTCGGAATCTCACTGAAGTGTCCTGAAACAGGCGAGAGAAGACCAATAGATACAAGCCACTAGCCCTGGTCCCTTGAGGGCCCTGAAGATGGCAAGAACAACATGAGAGAGACCATTGGAGGCCTGAGAGGTGGTGAGAGGTCATTGGAGATGGCCATAGATGAGTGATGGTGTTTGGATATTAGGGTTAGGTTGAGATCATTTGAGAGCAGAGAGGATTTCAGGGCGGCGGGTGTATAGAAAATGATAGGGTTTGGGGGTCTTTTGGGTTTATTTTAGGAAGGGTTGATGGTGGTCGTTGATCTTTATGATCAACGGCCGGGATTAAAAGGTGTGAGGGACCAGATCGGGTATTTAGGGTGTGGGCCGGGTAATTTAATTGAGTACTGGGCTGGTAATTAGGTTAGGTTGGGGTTGGATTGGGGCTAAAATTGAAATAAAATTAGGCCATATTTTAAATAGCCATTTTAATACTATATAATTTATAAGAAATAATAAATAGTTTCTGAAAAGTAATTTCGTGTACTAAAATGGTTTTAAATAGTTATTTAACATTTTAAAAATATAAAAGATCATTTTATGCATCAACAATGTAATTATGCATTACTAGGGCTAGTATTGCAAATATATGCAAATTAGCTTTAAAATATAAATACAATTATAAAAAATGCACTAAAAATATTTAACCAATATTTGGCATGAATATAGAATTTAGATAGCTAAACACCAAAAAATAATAATTTGAAGGATAATTATTGGGAAATTGTATAAGTAAAAAGGGAAGAAATAAATCAATTTGAAGTCTTTAAATTATAGAAAAATTATAAAAACACTTATGCATGCTTATATATGCATATATGCTATTTTGAAGGTGTATATATATGTATTAAAAATATAAGGAAAAATTGGGTATCAACAAAGGACAAATTCCCTATCATTATCATAGATAATATATTGGATGAGTTAGAAGGAGCAGTGATATTCTTCAAAATTGACCTTCGATCGGGCTATCATCAAATAAGAATGACACTAGGTAACATACCTAAAACAACCTACAAAACTCACCTTGTCCATTATGAGTATTTGGTTATGCCAATGGCTTAACCAACATTTTCTGAGAAATATTGTATTAGTTATCTTTGATGACATCTTAATATATAGTAAGAGTCTACAGGACCATGCTTCTCATTTACAACAGGTGTTTGACATCATGGTTCATAACAGTCTATTAGCCAAACACTCTAAGTGTGTTTTTGGAGTATCTAAAGTAGAGTATTTAGGGCATTTCATCGCTAGTGAAGGGGTCTCTACAGATCCAAAGAATATCACTGCAGTTCAATAATGGCCTACCCCTACCACAATAAAAAAAAACTAGGGGCTTCCTAGGTCTTACAGGTTATTACAAGAAGTATATTAAAGGTTATGATCTTATTAGTCGAGCATTAACTGAGCTATTAAGGAAGGACAACTTCAAGTGGTCTAAAGCTGCAGATCAAGCCTTTGATGTACTAAAGTTGGCTCTCACAATTGCCTATGTCCTAGCTTTGCCTGATTATTCTATTCCCTTTGTAGTTGATATAGATGCTAGTGGTACTAACATTGGGCTTGTTTTAATGTAACATGGTCATCCTACAGCCTTCATTAATAGGGGATTGGGTCCTAGACATGTTACCTTGTCAGTTTATGAAAGAGAACTGCTTGTACTGGTTTTTGTTGTTACTAAATGGTCACATTACCTACTTGGTCAGCGCTTTATTATGAAGACTAATCAAAAGGCCTTGAAGTACTTATTGGATCAAAGGTTACATACTGATTCACAATGGTTATCTAAGTTACTTCCTTTTGACTTTGAAATCCAATACAAGAAAGGGAAAGAGAATGTTGCAGCAGATTCACTCTCAAGGGTAGATGATGCTGAATTGATGGCCTTAATGGTATCCTATGTTCAAGCTGACTTAGGGTAAAATATTACATCTAGTTGGGATGTTGACCCTGAGATTAAGGCCCTTATTGCTTCTTTAGCACAGACACCTCAGAAACACTACTTGGATCAATGCCCATCTAAGAAGAAAGGGGAAGCTTGTAGTGGGGCATGATGGAGTTCAAAGGAAGAAAATCTTAACTTTATGGAATTTCACTTCCTCTGGTGGCTACTCTGGTGTTGATGCTACTCCTAGGAAGGTGATGGCTTACTTCTATTGGAAAGGAATCAGAACTGACATCACTGATTTTATCCATAAATGTGATGTCTGCCAGCGGAACAAATATGACACAGCTGCCTCACCTGGCCTCCTTCATCCTCTCTACCTATTCCTGTTCTTCATTGGACTGATATCAACATGGATTTCATAGAAGGCTTGCCCAAATCTATAAGTAAAATAGTTATGGGCTCACTAACTATGGGCATTTTGTTGTCCTTGCTCATCCTTACACTGCTCAAACTCTTGCACCTGTGTTCATGGACACCATTTTTAAACTTCATGGATTTCCAGCTTCCATTACAAGTGACCGGGATCCTATTTTCATCAACTCCTTTTGGAAGGAATTTTTATCAGTTTAGGGGTAACTATGCAGACTTCAACTGCTTATCATCCACAGACAGATGGTCAAAGTGAGGTGCTCAATAGATGTTTGGAAACGTACTTAAGGTGTTTCTGCACTGACTCTCCTGCAGATTGGTGCTCTTGCTTGTCCTTAGCTGAGTTGTGGTACCCTCATTTTACTATTCTACTATTCAAACCACCCTTTTTGAACTCTTATATGGCTATCATCCTCCTCTACACCTACCTTACTTCCCGGTGATTCCTCCATTGATGTTGTTGAAGACATTCTGTTGGTCAGGTATTTTAAACTTCAGCTAGAAAAATTCCATTTGGACAGAGCTCAGCAGCGAATGCAGGCACAATCTAATAGCCCATCACACTATCCATCTCTCCCTATTATAAGTTGACATTCAAATATTTTGGTCCATATCCTATTGTAGAAAGGGTGGGAGTTGTTGCCTACAAGCTTCTCTTTCCTCCTCAAGTCCAACTTCATCCCAGTTTTCATATTTCTCAACTCAAGTTCTGCTATGTTCTACCTTCCACTATTGTGCACCCTCTTGTTTTGGATTTGGCCAGTCCTTTATGCCCTGCTCTATAGCGAGGCGACTCATCAAGAAGAGGAACAAGGTTGTAGCCTAGTGTTTGATCAAGTGGAAGGATTTAGATGCAGTTCAGACTACCTCGAAGTTTTCTTTAAATTTGTGTACCGGATTTCTACACTTCACCCTTGAGGACAAGGGTGTTGTTTATCGAGGGGGTATTGATACACATATTTCAGTTGATACTGAGTTTAATGCCAGCTAAGATGCCATGTAGGCTAGCAGTTAGGTTCTTCACACAATTGTTGCCGCGATTTCAAATATTAGTAATGGTGGAAAAGTTAGTTAGCTTCATTTTATTTGAATTCCTTTGTAATAGATATATAAATAGGAGAATTGTAAGTGTGCTACACACTTTTTGAATGCGAAGGATCTCCTGATTTCTTCTTTCTCTCTCTCTGAATTCTCTATTCTTCTTACTCTCATATCTCTTTTCCTTCTTCTTACTTTCACTCTAGTTACTGTTCCATTAGTTCGATACCTATAATTTGGTATCAAAAGAGTGATTGTTTGCGATTAATTTTCAACATACGAAAAATAACTGCAATCACAAAAGAATAAAGTATATGTATTTATCAATTATGAGTACAATTTTGTTTCTCCCTTAATTCTTCTCTCCTGATTATTGAGGTCTGGAGCAGCGTGTTTCTCGAACATAGGATGATGCAGACTTTCTTGGATTTATTTGATATCCATGAAGTATATTGTAGATCTTCTTGAAGTATTTGATTATTAATACTTCTTGAAGTATTTGATTATTAATACTTCTTGAAGTATTTGATTATCATACCAATAGTCAAAAAGGATATTGTAATATCTTCTCTAACTACTGTACCTAATAGCTCTGCATAAGTGAACTCTGATATGCTATTCGAGATCGGTTAATCTGGTAATTGCCTTTTAAAAGAAAATCTGAAAAACGAAAAGGCTGCTATGATATGGAAGTTCCCTAGAACGAGTAATATGAATTATTATTTTGTTAATTTACTTTGCATTTTCTCATATATATCATGATTCCTCAGTTTGCTTGCTCCTGGTATATTGCAACTTATACTAGAGAAATTTGGATTTCATACTCAAGACTGATAAGGTCATCTGCATAGGGCTTTTAACTCTTTGTCCGCTCAACCAAATATAATTACATATGATAGTCAATATACATAAATTATACATATATTATACACTTTACACATTTGCCAGCTATTTTTTGGGGTGAGTGGGTATACCGTGTAAAAATCTTTGGCTGTGGCATAGTTGGCCAGGAAAAATGTAAAATGGAACGGGTTGACCCGTTTAAGCTTGGGCTTGAATAATCAATACGTGAAATGGGCTTAGCAAATATATCAAGTGAAAATAGCACGGAATAGCCAGTTTTCAAACTAGTAAGTGAAAAATAGTCATCGTTTGCAAAGTCATTAAAAATAACTATTATTTTTCTGAAACACGAAAAGTTTCAGCACAGCATGCTGGATTATGGAGCTCCTGCATATAAACTTCTAGCATATTATGTTGGAACTCCAGCACACGAAAAGTTCCAGCATAATATGCTAGATTATGGAATTCCTACATATAAAATTCCAGCAAATTATGTTGGAACTCCAACACATTATGAAATTCTAGCACATTATGCTGGAATCTCATATGTAAAAAAAATCGATTTTTTCTTCAGATTTTAAGGGTATTTTTGTTAAGATTTTTTTTTTTTACATAAAAAAGTGGCTAAATTTTAATTACTCTTGAAATTGTTTTTAATTACCAGTTATAAATTTGGCTATTTTTGACTTTTTCACATATATCAAGCAAGCAGTTTTTAGTTGCATATAGTGTCATATGTCTGTGGCAAGGAATAATTTTTATTAGTTTCTATAAGGGCGTAATACATACGGAGACACCTAAAGTTGGCACGATCTTTCACTTAGACACTTAAACTAGGCCTCTTTCCAATTAGACACGTTTCTTAGGCAATTCTCATACCAATTAGACACATTTTTGCTGGCTTATTAATTAACCAAGCGTGTGTTCTGCAATCTCCGTCTACGTGGCAAAAGTAACCATTATAAATCGTGACACATCATTTTTTTGTCCACCTCACTGTCCACCTCAGCTATATAGTGTTATTTCCACTAAAAATGATCTAAACATATTACCATTGTTCCTTTTACCATTGATGAAACCAAAGAAAGGTCCTACCACGGTTAAGTTTCTTCTTCTTTTGGTCAATGGTGTTGGAATCTAGTTTTTCCACTGATTTCTCACCGTATTTACAACGCTTCAAGGTCAAATCTCACCTTATTTTCTATCGCTACAGCTAGGGCTTTTTATTTGTAAGTTATTGATAAAGCTAGGGTTTTTTTGGGATTTTCCTTTGTGCTGGTCCCTTATCGTCTTATGTAAGGGAATATTATGGAGGATGACTATATTTTAACTCGCTTTCACCACGGGGGTTCATTTATCGAGCAACCTATCCCAATATACAAAGGGGAATTAGATGATTTTGCTGTTGCTATCGATAAAGACCATTTTAGTGTTGTCGAGTTGTCTGCTTATGCTAAAGACCTTGGGTATACAGTTATCAAAGGGTTTTATTGTCAAAAGGAAAAGGATGGTGATTTTATCAAAGTCTTTTCTGATTTTCAGTTATATGAATTTGTGAAAAATTTAGAACATGGTGATATTTTAGATGTTTATTTGCGTCATGGGGTGAGTCAGCCTGAAGTAGTCGAAGAAAATGTTGGTCTTTTATGTGGGGCAGAAGTAGGTGGGGTGGTAATGACCAATTTAAAGCTAGGGCAACACCTGGGAGTAATACAAATACTGAAGAACCTATTGAGCTGCCTAATGAACCAACTCACAATGCTGTTGAACCACCTATTGAGCCTCCTATCAAACCAACTTTGAATGATGCTGAACCAACTCACAATTCTTCTGAACCAACTGTAAATGCTGCTGATGGAGATGAACCACTAGACCATAATGTTAATGAAGATGGAGTGCAATCAGATGTTAAGAGTAGTGAATCAGAAGAAGATGTTCTTCCTGAAGAAGATGATTCAGATATTGATGATGAATTGAGATCTCTAAGGGCTAAAGGAGGAGCAAGAGGTAGGGTAAGCAGAGGAAAAAACCAATTGCAACAGATGAGATACCACTAGGAGAAGCAGGTATTGACAGAGGATTTGAGGATATTAGAAGAAACAAGACTTCAAGATATGTAGGTAAATTAGGTGGTGATGAGCAGTTTATTGATAATTCAGAGGCTGATAGTGAAGATAGCACAGAAGAGTTAGATCCTGAAGCTATTCCTGGTGTTGATATACCAGCAAGAAGGAGGAGTAGAAAAATCAGGTATGATCCTGATTGTGAAGTTGCTATATTTGAACTTGGGATGATTTTTGAAAATGCTATAGAGTTTCGGAAAGCATTAGCAAATTATGAAATTGAGTACAAGGTGCAGATTAAATTGAGACCAAATGAACCACATAGGGTGAGGGCTAAGTGTAAATCAAAGAGATGCAAATAGGTGTGTTATGCTTGTATTGATAGAGATTCAGGTGATTTTAAAGTAAAGAACTACTACCCAGTACACAAATGTGATACTTCAAACAAGAATAAGTTATGCACTTCAAAGTTTGTTGCAAAGAAATTCATAGATGAAATAACTAAGCAGCCCCACATAAGGATATGGGAAATACATGAGTTGTGTAGGGACAAGCTAGGATTGTATGTTGGCAAGACAATTTGTTATAGGACTAAGCTGCGTGTTCTCAGAGAGTCTATAGGTGATTGGAATATGGAGTTTGCAAGGTTATGTGATTATGCT
Source organism: Nicotiana tabacum (assembly GCF_000715075.1). Lineage (NCBI taxonomy): Eukaryota > Viridiplantae > Streptophyta > Magnoliopsida > Solanales > Solanaceae > Nicotiana > Nicotiana tabacum. The sequence continues at coordinate 154,914,888 of NC_134090.1, read as the reverse complement.
GATATGATAAAACATACCAATCCTGGTAGCTCATGTTGGGTAAGGATGGACAGTGAAACTGAGCCAGGAAAAAATCTCTTTGTTTACTTTTATGTGTGCTTTGATGCATTGGAGAAAAGTTGGTTAGAAGGATGTAGGAGAATCATAGGTTTTGATGGTTGTTTCTTAAAGGGTGCTTGTAAAGGTGAGCTTCTAGTTGTTGTTGGCAAGAATGGAAATCAGCAAATGTTTCCTATAGCATGGGCAGTTGTGGACCAGGAGACAAAACATAGCTAGAATTTTTTCACCAACTACTTGAAAGATGATTTGCAATTGGGAACTGGAGAAGGATTGACTGTAATGGCAGATATGCAAAAGGTAAGTATTCTGTTCTGTTGTTAAGTAACTAGATATTGTAGTAATTAGCTGTTCATTAGTATTCTGTTGCTCTTAAGTAATTCTACTATTAAGTATTCTGTTGTGTGTAGTAATATGCTGTTGTAATTTGAATTAATTATTGTGTAGGGATTTATTGCAGCTTTGAATGAAGTTTTACCTAATGCTGAATTTAGGATGTGTGCCAGGCATATCTGGTCTAATTGGCATAAGAAATGGAAAGGAGAGGAAAGGAGAAAACAATTTTGGAAGTGCTCTAAATATAGTTATGAAGTTAAGTTTAAAGAGGAGCTTGAGAAAATGGACAAACTTGGTAAGGATATTTGTAGGGATTTGTTATATTATCCAAAAAAGTCATGGGTTAGAGCTTATTTTGAAGTGCATTCCAAGTGTGATGTTGTTGAAAATAATATGTGTGAGACCTTTAATTCATGGATTTTAGCTTCTAGGCATAAATCAATTATAACTATGTTGGAGGAGATTAGAAGGAAAATAATGACTAGGCAAGTGGATATGTTGAAATTTGCTGATACTTGGATATCTGATATATCACCTATGGCAAGGCTATTGTTAGAGGATAGCAAAGACCTTGCTAGAAAATGTATTGTCCTTTGGAATGCTGATGTTGGATTTGAGATTGGAGAAGGGCTGCATAAGCATGTAGTTAATCTGATTGATAAGGTTTGCACTTGTAGAGCTTGGCAGTTGAGGGGTATTCCATGTCAACATGTTGTTCTTGCATACTATCACATAAACAAAGAACCTGAACAGGCAGTGGAGCATTGGTATAAGAGGTATACCTTCTTAAAAGCATACAAGTATTTCATCCAGCCTATGACAAATATGAAGATGTGGCCTGAAACCAACAATCCTAAGATAGAGCCTCCCAAACCTAAACCCATGTCTGGTAGACCTCAGAGGAACAGAAGAAAAGGCAAAGATGAACCAAAAACAAAATATGGAAAGTTGTCCAAGTGTTGAGTGAAAATGACATGTTCCAAGTGCCATCAACAAGGACATAACAAAAGATATTGTAAGGTAAATGTTTCTTGTCAAATATTTCTTGTTGCCATCACATGTTTCCTGTTGTTCATATGAATCTAGTAATCTGTTTCCATCACTGTTATGTAATCTGTTGCTCAATGTTATGTAGGCTGAAAATTGGATGCATTCACAGCAAGGTAGCCAAAGCTCACAAGGTGCTAGCCAACCTGATGCAGCTGGAAGCTCAAGCCAACCTACAAACTCTGTGTGTTTTGATACAACAAGGGTTAGAAGGGTTAATGAAGCTAGAAGCTCAAGCCAACCAACACCAAGTTCAGCAGATTCGAGCAGGCCTGCTAGAAGAGGATTAGGTAGTCAACTTCCTCCAAAGGGTAAAGCAACTACCAGCCAAAAGAGAGGAAGGGTGCAAGTAAAGAAGATGTTGAAAAAGAAGCACAAAAAAGGTCCAAAAATGTTGGTTTTGGCATCTACACAGCTGCAAGTGGAACTCAAATACTAAATATATATATTCATACATATTTCATCTATAATATGACTTAGAAATAACTTACTGATTGAGGTTCATTATTTGGCAAACTACAGCCCGGAACATCAAGCCAACGAGTTATGGCAAGTGGTTCAACTTATAAGAGTGCAGCTCCAATAGGAATTGACCTTGGTTTTAAGGTTAGAGGCTTGAGGTGGAAAGGTCAAGATGCTGTCACAACTTCCCCGTTGCAGCAGATGAAGGCAAACTTCAGCAAGAAGTAGTATCTTAGGAACTTATTTTGTCTATATGTTATGTAGCAGCAACCTATTATATTTTGGGATCTAGTTTTTGAAAGAACTAAACTTTAATGGTTGTATTCAGTCGTGTAATCTTACTGTTCTGTTTTGGATATATGTTATGCAGCAACAACTTCAACCTTATTTTGTTTGTTTTGGCAGAATAGTTACTCTATGTTCTGAATAATTAGTCTATAGAGCAGCAACTTCAGTCTATATGTTCTGCATTTTGAAACTGCATCTTATGGTTCTATGCCTTGTACAGAAGTTGTGTATTACAACACTTTCAAAATTCAGCAGCTGTATATTACAACAGCGGTTTCAAAATTCAGAATTTTATAACAAAATTCAGTTGTATAAAAGTTTATAGCAACAACAGCTAAATATTACAACAACAGTTTCAAAACAGAAGTTTAAAGCAACATCACCAACATTACATATTAATCAACAACGCCTAAAACAACCAAAGTACATCAGTCATACAGTTTCCATAAAACGACCAACAATACAACAACAATCGTCAAAAGGATCCGTCTTCTTTTTGCTCGAACTTTCTCCTCTTCAAAAGCTTTGACTCTATTTAATAAACCCCAAATTATATTCTTCACTTGAGTAGGCATCTCATCGTCATACCAACAGAAATAATCACATCCACCCTTTTTCTACAAATATCACAAAACACTTTTAATCAATTTTTATCAAAGAAAATAATTCATAAAACAGAATTTACAAATTATGAACAAACAATTTACCTTTCCGATTTTGCAAGCAAAAAACCTACGACCTGGGTTTAATTGGGTCCAAGAAGTATTCAACTTTGGAGAAACACCACACTTATGAGTTTGTCGATTCCGATAAATTCGACATTAATAAACACGACAACAACAGAAATGAGAGGAAGAAGAGAAGAAAAGAAATTAATTGATACCGAGAAGAGAACAGAAATGAGAGAAAGAAGAAAAGAAAAGAAAAGAATTGACAAGAATAGAAGGAGAATTGCCTGAAAAAATCTAAGAAGAAGAGAAGCGAACAAATAGGTTATTTAAGAATTGGGAAAGGGATTAGGGTTTAAATAATAATTGACAATCCATGTTACCGTTATGTGTCTAATTGGGAAAGGAAAAATCACTTATTGGAATCCTTCACGTGCCTAAATAGGTTTGAAGTCAAGCTATATGCCACCAGCAAAAAACGTGTCTAATTGGTATGAGAATTGCCTAAGAAACGTGTCTAATTGGAAAGAGGCCTAGTTTAAGTGTCTACAACTTTAGGTGTCTCCGTATGTATTACGCCTTTCTATAAGTTAAACGACAGACTATCTGACCTTGTAGTTCTATTATATAAAAAAAAGAATTAATGTAAATTGTTGTAGAAGAACCCTCATGTAACATAATCTGGTAAAGTAATTGTGATATAACAAGAATATTCGGTTAATGTTGAACCATATTTATTATGACAAAGTATAAAACCATGAATTTCTCAAGGAGAGATTTGTTCGGCCAAAAAGATTTAGATTTTTTGTTGAACTAATTAAATAAGAAGCTTTTAGGTAAATCCTACCTAGCCAAAGATAATTTACCCTCGATCTAAGATAGAAGATACGATTAAGCAAATAAAGCAAGAATAAGATTTAATTATAACATTATTTAAAATCCATTATATAAGAAAAGGATGGTGATTTTTATGACATTAAACAACAATGAAGAATACATAGAGGAAAAGGGTCACCGATATTTAACAAGGTAGAACCACATACATTTGATATGATGAGACTAACGATATATATTGAGGATCTGAGCTTCCTTGATTCTTTCTCCATCGTGGGGAGACAGAGAGATGAAGATCCCTCTTCCTCTCAGAGAACATGTCTGTGTGTGGATTTGTTTTCAGCCCCCTTTCTTCTTCTTCTCACTTAGTTTATATACTAGGTCTTCTCCTTTATCCAATGGTCATTAACCATAGTACTTAAATCGTTTGACTATATTATGGGTTGACCCTTTGAAATACCATAACATCCAGTTCACCGCTCAAGCGTTCTGAATACATGACCTCGCTCGTGCCGAGGCACGTGTCGTTATAGTGTTGTATGGATACGACTTTGGCCCAAGTAAATTTTTTCCATCCCTTTCTATGCAGATTCTTGTCTGGTCAGATTTTTCCCCATACAGTTAGTCCCTCCGCCTGTTGGGGTCGCTTCTTAGTGAGCTCGATAGGCAGACTCTGTCAATTCAAAAATTATGAGAAATCTAAGCACTTTATATGAGAGGCGAGCACCTCGTGGCGAGGTAGCGACGTGACGTTTCGAGAGTTGTGTCAGACCGTTACGTCAGTTCAGAATGTCATTAATACTTCTCGTGCATCATTATGACGCACGTTTTCTATGCATCACGTCTTTTCCCGTGCCCTTTCCATTTTCTAAATGGCGGCATTTGGTTTTCCCGCTCGGGCCATTTATATCCCTATAAATAGGGGAGAATCTTCCATTTGAACGTTACGCCTCTTAATCGCTCAAGAGAGGTTTTTGCAACTCTTCTTCTTCTTCTTCTTCTTCTTCTTCAGTTTCTCATATTTCTATTTCTATTAGAAATTCTTGTGACCGTTACTTTTTTCCTTTAACATTCCCGTTTTTCTCAATCAAAGAAAAAATGACTAGTGCATATTACAATCCTGATAGAGCCGTCAGTGTACCGATACTAGAAAATAATGTACCCCTAATCGAAGAGGGAGTGGGTCTGATGGAGGACGAGATTTTTCTGACTGTAGATGAGGTAGTTCTCCATCCAGGGAAGGCGAGGACTGATTTAAATAGCCCTGTTGGGGATGAGCCAGAACTTGTCCTCTCGTCGATGGATGTAGCAGTGCTCATGGTATTCAAAGCCAAATGGGGGATTCTCGATCACATTGAACTAGTTCCGGCGGGTCGGGACATAGTGCATATACACCGCTCGGGCTATGCGCATTCTACGCATATCCATTTGTCATTGGATACACAATTCCCCTTCCCTCGTTGGCGGTGTATTTCTGTCGCTTCTACGAGGTGTGTCCGGCTCAACTCTCTCCGTACATATACAAGATCTTCCTTATGCTTAGCAAGTACGCGTAGCTAGCCGATTGGGAAGTTTCTCTACAACACATGCTTCATCTCTTCGCCCCTCATTTTCTTAGGGGAACGATGATTCACTTGTGTCACCGAGGAACCAAGGGTTTGGTGGAGAAGATGGATGACAAGACCAACCACCGCTTTTTGGGAGAATTCCTTCTACGTCCGAACAGAGCATGTGGTGTCGAACCTTGCAGGTTTCTTGAGGCGTGGAATATCACCCGTAAGTCTCCCTTTCCTTTTATTACATTACATATTTTTTGAACATGGTTGTTGGTCGTCTCTCTTTAGCGATTGTAGTGTTTTCTGTTTTCGCAGCCGAGAGGGTGCCTCCTCCGCAAGTTGCCAAAATTTGTGAATGGGTGAGAGCGATTCTACCCTACACTATGGGGATCCACGAATAGGCGCCTTTTCATGAGAGGTTTGGACGCAAACCTTCCACTGGTAAGTCGGCTTATTTCGGACTTAGTCACTTTATTCTTTGCTCCGTCCTTTTCTTTATCTTATCTTTGTTTGATCGAATTTCTTGTTGGCAGGTCGGAGAGGAGCGAGAAGGGAAAGGGCTCCTGCCCTTGATTTCTGTCAACCGACTTCCTCTGCCCAGCCCGTACCAAGAGCAACTGTGGACGAGGGCGACCAAAGTTTGGTTGCTCGGTGGACCGTATCCACAATCGAACCCGTTCATTTGGAGGTTGCTCCTTGGTCGGAGACTCCAGTCCCCATAGTCCATTCAACGGGCGAACCTTCTCGTGGCAGTGGCGAAGAGGCTCCATCAAAGAGGCGGAGGATAGTGTTAGAAGAGGCATCTTCGGCTGAAATTCCCTCGAGGGGTGACCTCGTTTTGGCAGTGCCTGAAATCGGTGGTGGTGCCAGTCTGTGTATGGAGGCGATGCCCATTACGGGCATGGAAAAGGTTGTTGTGGTAGGGGACAGAGTTCTAAGGCTGCCGCAACTATTCCTAGCGGCCCATCGATGTCTCGGTCGACCTGTACCCCATCTTCGGCTAGTGAGAGGTTGAAGAGCGTAGTGGTAGAGGATTATGAATCCAATTCTGACATCGATCCTGAGGATATGAGGATGTTCAAGGAAGGATTTACTAGGGTCGATGTGAGGGCGGAAGGCCCTTCCTGTGTGCTCGAAATCCCGTTAGATTTTAACCTGTTGGAGGACACGGTGGATTTGGTGCCTCATTTTGACCTTTTGTGTTCTACCACCCAAAGCAGATCTTTTCGGGAGATCAGTATCCTAGTTTGTCACGCGGTGTGGCTGGGATGGCCTTGAGGTAGTTTCCTTTTGGTATTTTCTTTGTTTTGTGCCCTTTGCTTTCACTGATTCTTTTTTTTGTTAGACTTACATGCTGGAGATCGAGAGTGCTTATAGGGCCGAGACACGGGCCGAAGTCCTTCTAAAAATGGCCGAGAAGTATCATCAGTATTGCAACAGGTGCTGTGAGATGCACGAGCAGCTTAGGACGGGCACTAGTACTCAATTTGTTAGGGAGGAGTTGGAGAAAAGGGACGAGGATCTGATGCGGTCTATCCGCAGATATAGCGAGCTCGAGGAGCTTCTTAGTGCCAAAGATGATGAGCTCGAGGTGGGCAAAGGGTTTGCAGTGGAATGCGAGGACCTTTAGGAAAAGGTGTTGTCTTTGCGAGCCGAGCTTGAGCAGAATGCTGCTAGAGTCGCCAACCTAACTGCAGAGTGGATAGAGAAGGTGGTTGAGCTAGAAATGAAGGTGGCTGAGTTGGAGAGAGCCGAGGGAGCTCGAGTGGTGACTTTGGTGAGAGTGGTAGCACTGGAAGACACTCTCCATGCTCTCAGGTCTGAGCGGGAAGTTGAGAGGGAAACGGCCACACTGAGGGAAGCACGACTCGAGGAGCAGAGGGATGCTTCAAGCCTAGGAGATCGAGTTACGGCTCTCGAGGCCGAGAAGGCACAGCTATTGGCTCAGGCCCGCCCTCAAGAATCTGCCCTTGTCGCTGTCTCCCGCCGTTTATATGAGCTATGGGTCCATGCTGAGGCCTAACGAGATAGAGATATATATATAAGGGAACGACGTATAGGTTTGTATACAACATGGAGAGTTCCTGAGGCCATTTTTGAAGATGCTCGGGTCAAGGCACGCGAGGCTCGTCTTGCCTGCAGTTATGACCTTGCAATAACGGAGGCCGGTGGGGGTGCTGAGATTGATGATGGGCTTACTTCCGATGAGGCCGAGTGAAATTTTATAGCTTTTTGTACTTAGTTTTTTTTGTTGTTGTCGGGTGGGGGCCCCCTTTTTTGGCCATTTGTAAGATATCTTTTCTTTGAATGAAATGGTCGGTTTGTCTTCGTTAGTATGTTTTTGGCTTTTCCTTCTCTTTTCCCTTTCAAATTTCTTGGATTTTCTCGCAATAAGTCCCTGACTTCTGGTAGTTGATCCGATCAGGATCGAATTCGACTCGCTAATTTTAACTTGACTTTGTTAACCCGAGCGGTATCTAATCTCGTCTAGAAAATTTTAAGTGAAGTCAATTTGGATTTGTTAATTTGATCGAGGTCAAATTTTGTCATACTAGTTTTAAGCGAAGTCACCTTTGACTTGTTAGTTCGAGAGAGGTCGAACTTCATCTCGCCAACTTGTGCGAGGTCACTTTCGCTTGGTGGTGGCCAGGGATCGCATGGGTGAGAATTCGAACGAGGTCGAATTATGACCAATGATGGGTTCGAGCGAGGTTGAACATCGATTTGTTAACTTAAGCAGGGTCTAGATTTACTCACTTGGTGATGGCCGAGGGCCGTAAGGGTGTAAATTCAAGCAAGGTCGAATTGTAACCTCTTACGAGTTCGATCGAGGTCGAACCTTCCTTTCGCTTGGCGATGGCCGATGGTCATAAGGGTGTAGATTCGAGTGAGGTCAAACTGTAACCCGTTGTGAGCTTGAGCGAGGTCAAACTTTCCTTTCGCTTGGCAATAGCCGTAAGGGCATAGTACGAGCAAAGTCGAATTATAACGCATTGTGAGTTCGAGCAAGGTCGAACTTTAACTTTCACTTAGCGATAGTTGATGGCCGTATAGGTGTAGATTCGAGCAAGGTCGAATTGTAACCCGTTGTGAGTTCGAGCAAGGTCGAACTTTAACTTTCACTTAGCGATGGTCGATGGCCGTAAGGGTGTAGATTCGAGCGAGGTCGAATTGTAACCCGTTGTGAGTTCGAGCGAGGTCGAACTTTAACTTTCATTTGGCGATGTGCGGGCTTGGTGCAATGGTGAGATTTGCTTGTTGCATTGCTTTTATTGGAGAATATTACTTGTTGCTGCATCATTTATGAGTGCGTCGAGGTGAGTCCCGGTTTATTTAATTTTGCTTTCATTGGAGAGTATTGTGTGTCGGGGTGAGTCCCAGTCTATCTAGTCCCTTCATTGACAAGACGGGCGATGAATTTAGTTGCATGTGCTTCTAGGCACCCTGGGACTTGATTAATTCAAACGAAGTTCGAGCGTGATTCGTAATATTTAGTAGGCTGAACCGGCATAGGATTTCCATGGCGAGCATACGTGCAAGATTTTTGTGCTTATGTTCTGCCTGTGTTGGAGAGACTGTATGTTCCATGGGTTCACCTCCCAGTCCCAGGTTGTGGAGGTTGTTTCTTAATAATGTCGGCTTGTTCTGAGCCATTTGTCTGTTATTCGCAATATGGTACAGTGTGGAACGTTTTCCTAGCGTATTATTTTGGTAGCATTTGTTCCTTGTTCGCGCATCTGGGAGAGTGCTCATGTTCCTATCCCAATCCAAAAAGAAGGAAAAATAACAAGTTAAAACCAAACGAAGTCATCCATTATCTTGACCTGATTGGCTAGCAAGGTGAGTGGGGAACCGTAGAACGACTCATTTAGTCCCGTACTCAAATGACGATTTCAGATTTGGTAGCCCTGTGCTTAGCTCCGTCATTAGTCGAGTTTGGACTTCTTACGGACTGATAACTTACTTTGGGATCTCGAACTTGAGTCCCGATCCATTCCCATCCGTGCATAGAAATAAATGAAGCATAAATTATATTTCATACATACTGGTAGGACAAGCTTGTTACTTCAAAGAATCATACAATAGGCTATTGTCATTTCTTATGGGGGGGGCAATGCGCATGAAGTATAGATCGGTATCTAATGTTATTGTAGCAAATAGGATTGTGGACGTGCTCAGTGCGTAGTGGCCATAATTCCACTTTGGCAGCTCATACTCATGACGTGCCAAACCCATCGCTTCAGCAAGATGTGGATTTTGTATATATATCGGACTTTGATTTCATGCAAAGATCTTACCCTAGCTGGTTCGGTTATTTTAAAAGCATGCCTATGAAGTTCTCAAGTTGGTGTTTGTAAATGAAAGGGCGAGGTTACGATAACCGGGGATTGCAACTCTAGCTGACTTTAGATCTAGGGGAAACTAAAATTTCTGCTAGAAAATCCCCACAGACGGCGCCAAATTATTCAACCAAAAGATTTAGACTTTTTGTTGAACCAAATAAATAAGAATTTTTTAGGTAAATCCTAGCCAAAGAAAATTTACCCTCGATCTAAAATAGAAGATACGAGTAAGCAAACAAAGTAAGCACAAGATTTAACTATAACATTGATTAAATCCCGTTATATAAGAAGATGATGGTGAACCCTTGTAGTTCTATTATATATAAAAAAAGAATTAATGTAAATTGTTGAAGAAGAACCCTCATGTAACATAATTTGGTAAAGTAATTGTGATATAACAAGAATATTCGGTTAATTTTGAACCATATTTATTATGACAAAGTATAAAACCATGAATTTCTCAAGGAGAGATTTGTTCGTCCAAAAAGATTTAGATTTTTTGTTGAACTAATTAAATAAGAAGCTTTTAGGTAAATCCTACATAGCCAAAGATAATTTACCCTCGATCTAAGATAGAAGATACGATTAAGTAAATAAAGCAAGAATAAGATTTAATTATAACATTGATTAAAATCCATTATATAAGAAAATGATGGTGATTTTCATGACATTAAACAACAATGAAGAATCCATAGAGGAAAAGGGTCACCGATCTTTAACAAGGTAGAACCACATACATTTGATATGATGAGACTAACGATATATATTGAGGATCTGAGCTTTCTTGCTTCTTTCTCCATCGTGGGGAGACAGAGAGATGAAGATCCCTCTTCCTCTCAGAGAACATGTCTGTGTGTGGATTTGTTTTCAGCCCCCTTTCTTCTTCTTCTCACTTAGTTTATATACTAGGTCTTCTCTTTTACCCAATGGCCATTAACCATAGTACTTAAATCGTTTGACTATATTATGGGTTGACCCTTTGAAATGCCATAACATCCAGTTCACCGCTCAAGCGTTTTGAATACATGACCTAGGCCGTGGCCGAGGCACGTGTCATTATAGCATTGTATGGATATGACTTTGGCCCAAGTAAAGTTTTGCCATCCCTTTCCATGCAGATTCTTGTCTGGTCAGATTTTGTCCCATACAATTAGTCCCTCTGCCTGTTGGGGTCGCTTCTTGGTGAGCTCGATAGGCAGACTCTGCCAATTTAAAAATTATGAGAAATTTGAGCACTTTATACGAGAGGCGAGCACCTCGTGGCGAGGTAGCGACGTGACGTTTCGAGAGTTGCGTCTGACCGTTACGTTAGTTCAGAATGTCATTAATACTTCTCATGCATCATTATGACGCACGTTTTCTATGCATAGCATCTTTTCCCATGCCCTTTTCATTTTTTAAATGGCGGCATTTGGTTTTCCCGCTCGGGCCATTTATATCCCTATAAATAGGGGAGAATCTTCCATTTGAATGTTACGCTTCTTAATCGCTCAAGAGAGGTTTTTGCAACTCTTCTTCTTATTCTTCTTCTTCATCAGTTTCTCATATTTCTATTTCTGTTAGAAATTCTTGTGACCGCTACTTTTTTCCTTTAACATTCTTGTTTTTCTCAATCAAAGAAAAAAAGGCTAATGCATCTTCCAATCTTAATAGAGTCGTCGGTGTATCGGTACTAGAAAATAATGTACCCCTAATCGAAGAGGGAGTGGGTCCGATGGAGGACGAGATTTTCTGTCTATAGATGAGGTAGTTCTCTATCCAGGGAAGGCGAGGACTGATTAAATAGCCCTGCTGGGGATGAGCCGGAACTTGTCCTCTCGTCGATGGATGTAGCGACGCTTATGACATTCAAAGCCAAATGGGGGATTCTCGATCACATTGAACTAGTTCCGGCGGGTCAGGACATAGTGCATATACACCGCTCGGGCTACGCGCGTTCTACGCATATCCATTTGTCATTGGATACACACTTCCCCTTCCCTCGTTGGCGGTGTATTTTTGTCGCTTCTACGAGGTGTGTCCCGCTCTATGCTCTCCGTACATATACAAGCTCTTCCTTATGCTTAGCAAGTACGCGGAGCTAGCCGATCGGGAAGTTTCTCTACAACACATGCTTCATCTCTTCGCCCCTCATTTTCTTAGGGGAACGCTGATTCACCTACGCCACCGAGGAACCAAGGGTTTGGTGGCGAAGATGGATGACAAGACCAACCGCCACTTTTGGGAGAATTCCTTCTACGTCCGAACAAAGCACGTGGTGTCGAACCTTGCAGGTTTCTTGAGGCGTGGAATATCACCTGTAAGTCTCCCTTTCCTTTTATTACATTACATCTTTTTTGAACATGGTTGTTGGTCGTCTCTCTTTAGTGACTGTAGTGTTTTCTGTTTTCACAGCCGAGAGGGTGCCTCCTCTGCAAGTTGCCAAAATTTGTGAATGGGTGAGCGCGATTCTACCCTACACTATGGGTATCCACGAATAGGCGCCTTTTCATGAGAGGTTTGAATGCAAACCTTTCACTAGTAAGTCGGCTTATTTCGGACTTAGTCGCTTTATTCTATGCTCCGTCCTTTTCTTTATCTTATCTTTATTTGATCGAATTTCTCGTTGGCAGGTCGGAGAGGAGCGAGAAGGGCAAGGGCTCCTACCCTTGCTTTCTGTCAACCGGCTTCCTCTGCCCGGCCCGTACCAAGAGCAACTGTGGACGAGGACGACCAAAGTTTGGTTGCTCGGCGGACCGCATCCACGATCGAACCCGTTCGTTTGGAGGTTGCTCCTAGGTCAGAGATTCTAGTCCCCACAGTCCGTTCAATGGGCGAACCTTCTCGTGGCAGTGGCGAAGAGGCTCCATCAAAGAGGCGGAGGATAGTGTTAGAAGGGGCATCTTCGGCTGAAACGCCCTCGAGGGGCGACCTAGTTTTGGCGGTGCCTGAAATCAGTGGTGGTGCCATCCTAGGTATGGAGACGAAGCCCATTACAGGCATGGCAAAGGCTGATGCAGCAGGGGGGCAGAGTTCTAAGGCTGCCACGACTATTCTTAGCGGCCCATCGATGTCTCGGCCGGCATGTACCCCATCTTCGGCTAGTGAGAGGTTGAAGGGCGTAGTGGTAGAGGATTATGAATCCAATTCTGACATCGATCCTGAGGATATGAGGATGTTCAAGGAAGGATTTACTAGGGTCGATGTGAGGGCGGAAGGCCCTTCCCGTGTGCTCAAAATCCCGTCAGATTTTAACCTGTTGGATGACATGGTGGATTTGGTGCCTCAGTTTGACCTTCTGTGTTCTGCCGCCCAAAGTAGATCTTTTCAGGTGATCAGTATCCTAGTTTGTCATGCGGTGTGGCTGGGATGGCCTTGAGGTAGTTTCCTTTTGGTATTTTCTTTGTTTTGTGCCCTTTGCTTTCGCTGATTCTTTTTTTTGTTAGACTTACATGCTAGAGATCGAGAGTGCTTATAGGGCCGAGACACGGGCCGAAGTCCTTCTAAAAATGGCCGAGAAGTATCATCGGTATCGCAACAGGTGTTTTGAGATGCACGAGCAGCTTAGGGCGGGCATTAGTACTCAATCTGTCAGGGAGGAGTTGGAGAAAAGGGACGAGGATCTGCTGCGGTCTATCCGTAGATATAGCGAGCTCGAGGAGCTGCTTAGTGCCAAAGACGATGAGCTCGAGGTGGGCAAAGGGTTTGCAGTAGAATGCGAGGACCTTTAGGAGAAGGTGTTGTCTTTGCGAGCCGAGCTTGAGCAGAATGTCGCTAAAGTCGCCAACCTAAGTGCAGAGTGGATAGAGAAGGTGGCTGAGCTAGAAATGAAGGTGGCCGAGTTGGAGAGAGCCGAGGGAGCTCGAGTGGCGGCTTTGGCGAGGGTGGTAGCGCTGGAAGACATTCTCCGTGTTCTCAGGTCTGAGCAGGAAGTTGAGAGGGAAACGGCCACACTGAGGGAAGCACGACTCGAGGAGCAGAGGGATGCTTCAAGCCTAGGAGATCGAGTTACGGCTCTCGAGGCCGAGAAGGCACAGCTATTGGCTCAGGCCCGCCCTCAAGAATCTGCCCTTGTCGCTGTCTCCCGCCGTTTATATGAGCTATGGGTCCATGCTGAGGCCTAACGAGATAGAGATATATATATATAGGTTTGTGGACGACGGGGAGAGTTCCTGAGGCCGTTTTTGAAGATGCTCGGGTCAAGGCACGCGAGGCTCGTCTTTCCTGGAGTTATGACCCTACAATAACGGAGGCCGGTGGGGGTGATGAGATTGAAGATGGGCTTCCTTCCGATGAGGCCGAGTGAAATTTTTATAGCTTTTTGTACTTAGTTTTTCTTGTTGTTGTCGGGTGGGGGCCCCCTTTTTTTGGCCATTTGTTAGATATCTTTTCTTTGAATGAAATGGTCGGTTTGTCTTCATTCGTATGTTTTTGGCTTTTCCTTCTCTTTTCCCTTTCAAATTTCTTGGATTTTCTCGCAATAAGTCCCTGACTTCTGGTAGCTGATCCGATTAGGATCGAATTCGACTCGCTAATTTTAACTTGACATTGTTAACCCGAGAAGTATCTAATCTCGTCTAGAAAATTTTGAGCGAAGTCAATTTGGATTTGTTAATTTGATCGAGGTCAAATTTTGTCATACTAGTTTTAAGCGAAGTCACATTTGACTTGTTAGTTCGAGTGAGGTCGAACTTCATCTCGCCAACTTGTGCGAGGTCACTTTCACTTGGTGGTGGCCAGGGATCGCATGGGTGAGAATTCGAACGAGGTCGAATTGTGACCAATGATGGGTTCAAGCGAGATTGAACATCGATTTGTTAACTTGAGCAGGGTCGAGATTTACTCACTTGGTGATGGTCGGGGGTCGTAAGGGTGTAAATTCAAGCGAGGTCCAATTGTAACCTCTTACGAGTTCGATCGAGGTCAAACCTTCCTTTCGCTTGGCGATGACCGATGGTCATAAGGGTGTAGATTCGAGCGAGGTCGAACTGTAACCCGTTGTGAGCTTGAGCGAGGTCAAACTTTCCTTTTGCTTGGAGATAGCTGTAAAGGCGTAGATTCGAGCGAGGTCAAATTATAACGCATTGTGAGTTCGAGCAAGGTCGAATTTTAACTTTAACTTAGTGATGGTCGATGGTCGTATAGGTGTAGATTCGAGCGAGGTCGAATTGTAACCCATTGTGAGTTCGAGCAAGGTTGAACTTTAACTTTCACTTAGCGATGGCCGATGGCCGTAAGGGTGTAGATTCGAGCGAGGTCGAATTGTAACCCGTTGTGAGTTCGAGCGAGGTCGAACTTTAACTTTCATTTGGCGATGTGCGGGCTTGGTAGAATGGTGAGATTTGCCTGTTGCATTGCTTTTATTGGAGAATATTACTTGTTGTTGCATCATTTATGCGTGCGTCGAGGTGAGTCTCAATTTATTTTAATTTTGCTTTCATTGGAGAGTATTGTGCGTCGGGGTGAGTCCCAGTCTATCTAGTCCCTTTATTGACAAGACGGGCAATGAATTTAGTTGCATGTGCTTCTGGGCACCCTGGGACTTGATTAATTCGAACGAAGTTCGGGTGTGATTCGTAATATTTAGTCGACTGAACCGGCATAGGATTGTCATGGCGAGCATACGTGCAAGCTTTTTGTGCTTATGTTCTGCCTGTGTTGGAGAGAATGTATGTTCCATGGGTTCACCGCCAGTCCCAGGTTGTGGAGGCTGTTTCTTAATAATGCCAGCTTGTTCTGAGCCATTTGTCTGTTATTCGCAATATGGTACAGTGTGGAACATTTTCCTAGCGTATTATTTTGGTAGCGTTTGTTCCTTGTTCGCGCATCTAGGAGAGTGCTCATGTTCCTGTCTCAATCCAGAAAGAAGGAAAAATAACAAGTTAAAACCAAACGAAGTCATCTATTACCTTGACCTGATTGGCTGGCGAGGTGAGAGGGGAACCGTAGAACGACTCATTTAGTCCCGTACTCGAATGGCGATTTCAGATTTGGTAGCCCTGTGCTTAGCTCCGTCGTTAGTCGAGTTTGGACTTCTTACGGACTGATAACTTACTTCATCCGTTAGGATCTCGAACTGGAGTACCGATCCGTTCCCGTCCGAGGTGCACAGAAACAAAGGAAGCATAAGTTATATTTCATACATACTGGTAAGACAAGCTTATTATTTCAAAGAATCATATAATAGGCTATTGTCATTTCCTATGGGGGGCAATGCGCATGAAGTATAGATCGGTATCTAATGTTATTGTAGCAAATAGGATTGCGGACGTGCTCAGTGCGTAATGGCCATAATTCCACTTTGGCAGCTCATACTCATGACGTGCCAAACCCATCGCTTCAGCAAGATGTGGATTTTGTATAGATATCAGACTTTGATTTCATGCAAAGATCTGGCTCTGGCTGGTTCGGTTATTTTAAAAGCTTGCCTACGAAGTTCTCAAGTTGGTGTTTGTAAATGAAAGGGCGAGGTTACGATAACCGGGGAGTTCAACTCTAGCTGACTTTAGATCTAGAGAAAACTAAAATTTTGGCTAAAAAATCCCCATTGACTGCGCCAAATTGTTCAACCAAAAGATTTAGACTTTTTGTTGAAACAATTAAATAAGAAGTTTTTAGGTAAATCCTAGCCAAAGAAAATTTACCCTCGATCTAAGATAGAAGATACGAGTAAGCAAACAAAGTAAGCACAAGATTTAACTATAACATTGATTAAATCCCGTTATATAAGAAGATGATGGTGATTTTCATGATATTAAACAACAATGAAGAATACATAGAGGAAAAGGGTCACCGATCTTTAACAAGGTAGAACCCCATACATTTGATATGATGAGACTAATGATATATATTGAGGATCCGAGCTTCCTTACTTCTTTCTCCTTCGTGGGGAGAGAGAGATGAAGATCCCTCCTCCTCTCAGAGAACATGTCTGTGTGTGGATTTGTTTTCAGCCCCCTTTCTTCTTCTTCTTCTTCTCACTTAGTTTATATACTAGGTCTTTTTCTTTACCCAACGGTCATTAACCATAGTACTTAAGTCGTTTAACTATATTACGGGTTGACCCTTTGAAATGCCATAACATCCAGTTCGCTGCTCAAGCGTTCTGAATACATGACCTCGGTCGTGGCCGAGGTGCGTATTGTTATAGCATTATATGGATACGACTTTGGCCCAAATAATTTTTGCTGTCCCTTTCCACGTGGATTCTTGTCGGGTCAAATTTTGATCCATACAAGATTCATTTACTGCAATGTATTCCTTGGAATCAAGCTCAGATAATTTTTTTAATGCTGACATAGAACTAAAATCTTGATAGATGTGTACTGTGGAATAGCATATTACAAGTTACTACAATCAAATTCCCTTCGTTTTATTCCCCCCTTCTCCCCCCCCCCCCCCCAAAAAAAACAACCCCCTTATCTTATTGTACGGTGATTGTGTGTGTTCCAAGAAATCTACAATATGGGTGAATTGAGAACCTCTTGATAAGAAGCGTTTCATGATAAGCCTACATAACGCAAACTGGAATCAATCATATTAGTAAATTCTCAATACAAAAAATGCAAAAGAGTGATTGTTTGTAATAAATTTTCGAACATACGAAAAATAACTGCAACCACAAAAAAATAAAGTATTTTTATTTATTAATTGTGAGTACAATTTCGTTTCGTTTGATTCTTCTCTCCTGATTATCGTGTTTCTCGAACGTAACATGATGCGGACTTCCTTGAATTTTTTTGATATCCATGAAGTATGTTGTGGATTTTCTTGAGGTATTTGATTATCAAGAATTATCCGGCCACATCTTGATCTCTTTGTGAATATCCTGTGAGCTTATGGGATATTCGATATGATTCCCATTTTTTAGATGCCTTTTAAGAGAATATGTAATCCTTTTTATAGGAGTGACCTAGGGTTAAGGTAGAGTTGACCACCCTTCGTCAAAAAATTACGAAAATATTAGATTTAATGGTATATAATATATATTGAACACTCTTTATTAGAGGTTTTTTATTTATTTATTTTAAATTTGAACACCTTAAATGAAATTCCTGGCTTCGCCACTGGTAGAGTAGCCTCCAAGTTTTGGGCAGAGTACCCTCTAAGTAACCCCAATAAACTCCGAGGAATTAAAGAGCCACCTGTAGTGTCTTGAACTAGAATCCAACTTGATCCTTTAAAATTTCGGTGTCAAAAGATTTATTGAAAGAATTTTCGGAGATAAGAGGCTTATTGGTATGTTAATGTTCATTCCCAGTCGTTCACTTTGTTGGAAAAAGTTTGTCAAGTGAGGCATAAATCATGATGCCAATAGTGTTGGTCCCAATTGTGTGGTCCAAAATTTGATGGTATGTTAATGTTCCTATTTCAACTGTCCCCTTTGCCTCAATTGTGCTCCACAAGATGGGTGCTCAAACTAAAATCTCAACTTCAATTCCTTTTGTAGTGTCTATTTACCTTTAACTTTTATGTTGGTATTCTTCTTTGCTCGATTATAGTGTTAAAAAAGAGAGATTGCGATCCTCCGACCAGTATTGCAATTTGCAAGTATATGTGTTGTCCACAAACATATACTTCATCTGATTTATAACTTTATACTATTAACTCTCGTTTTGTATGCCTCTAAAAAAAGACATACATTATTATTTTCATAAGAGTGTTTATTTTTTTATATTACTTTTTTTACTTTTCTTTTAATGGCTTACTTAATTATCACTTCACTAATTAAACAATAAGAGTAGATTCGCAATAAATAATAACAAATAACTTCTCATTATTTTAAAACAAATTTTATTTGTCAAAAGACTAATTCTAGGACCGTGGGAGTATCAGAAAGGCACACAAGACATATTTAAACTTCGACGGGCAAAATAAATTAGATTTAGATAAGCTTTTTTGGAGAATTTTCCTTGCAAATAAAAAGGAACATTTCTAATTGGTTGTCGTTCTTAAAAAATCTTTTGAATGTTTCTAAATTCTTTTCTATTGAACAGTTTCTTTTGCTTTTTCGACTCTTGAACAATTTCTTTGAAGTATAAAAATGTAGCCAGGAAAACTTCCCAAACTTTCTGAAATTGTATTGACTTTAATTAGAATGGAAAAGCCCCAAAATGGAAGAGGCAGAGAAGAAAAGTATACCATATCTCTGTATTTATCAAATATAGCAATATTGATATTCGTCTACTTAAATTAGCTGAAGTCAAATTCAATGTATGCTGAAAAAAATCAAAATGTTTTTTTTCAGCTTTGCTAAATTTTTTGTTTCTAGTTATAAAGAACTTGAAACGTCGCTTTCTGATTACAGAAATGGTCAACTTTTAATGTGATTCAGCTAAACGTGCAACTGATAATTTCGTGCACGTCTCCACCCTCCCCCTCCCCCCACCCCCCACCCCAAAAAAAAAAAAAAACAGGAACATGAATGTTGTCGCCTTTAGAGTGTATTATAAGTAGGAATGAACACTCCCAAATAAGCGTCTAGATACGTTTTGCTCAATCATGCACTACTCTGACAAAGCTAATAGCAATCGGGGTTTATATCACATTAATTAATACTATCTCCGGTTCACTTTAATTATTTTTTTAATTTTTCTGTGGTGCATAATATTTAATTTTTTTAACATGTTAAAAAGGAATTAACTTTTTTTTCTTCAAAGTGTTATTGGAGTAAAGAGTCTATGTGAGTATTTGTTATATTTTCAATGATCGAATTAAGGTTAATATGGTCAATTTATTATTAATTAATGCTAAAAAGTGAATTCCTTAATATGTGTAAAAACAACTAAAACGATCAATTAAAATGGACCGGAGGGAGTAAATACATAATATTTATATAAATATTTTTATCACTTAATTATGATTAGTTGTATGTATTTTACATCAATTATTAACTAAATTATGAAAAAGCTAATGATGTTGTGTAAAAACAATGTCAACAAAGTATTTTCTATTAACTTTTTTCTTATTCTATAATTTAACATGCAAAATATTGATAATGACCTCTATGGGGTTTTATTGCCTGGCTTTGGAATGAGTTAGTCCACCTTTCTCTCTCTCTCAAGATGGTAAAGTTCAACGTATTTAACTTTGTGTGAACTCAGATAGTGATCTAAAGTTTTTGAAATAAAAATTTAAGTATTAAACAATTACATAAATGTACTATCATTAAATAGTTTATAATTCAAAACTACTAGAGAAAATCTAAAAGATATAATCAAAGAAACAACTGCTTGACCTCCACATAATAATAGTGTCTTTTAAAATGGCATAAAAAGGAGTAAATTTGAACTTTCAATTACAAGTTAGACATAATTCATCTTCACCAAGTTTCAGGTTACCTTTTGTTGATTGTACATTTAAATTTTTTTTTTTTGACGTACAAATTGAAACTCTATTATTTTAAGTATTAGAAATAAATAATGTTTACCATTATTTTTTATTGGAAACAATCTCTTTACTTCCACAAGTGCAGAGGTAAGGTTTGCGTACACTTTATCCTTCTCAGACATCACTATATAAAATTATATTGGATATATTATTGTTGTGATTGTTGTTATTAATCGAGACTTAGAGAAAAAGATAATAATTAATAAAATATGGTTACCCTCTATATAGTTAGAACTCACTTTAACTTTTTGCAAACACATCCCAAGAGTGAGTTGAGTCCAATTAAATAAATCAAGAATGCTTTTGAACCTCTAATTGCATAAGAAAAAGATGCTGAATTCATAAACTTTTTTATCTTTAATTACAAAGTGTATCCTATGAGATTGTCTTTGAATGATGTAAGAGTTTAAAAAAATACACCTTAACCAAACATCTTGTCTCTATGTATTTGATTTTTCATTTAATAAAAAGTTTACATCATGAAACAGGTGTCAAAAAAGAAAATAAAGTAAGTTTTTTGTGTGGATCTTCACCAAGCATCGAATAATCAATTCAAAACTGGTAACACTATTTAATTAAAATAAAATACTGGAATGATCCATTCAAATATGGAAAAATAATTATATATATATATTTCAGTTGCTCTAAATAATAGCCGAAAAACTTTTTTCTTTTGTTTTTTTTTGTTTGTTTATTTAATACATACTTTTTGATAGCAAATATAATTAGTTTCAGCAAACCGAAATATATATGGAGTTTTCTCCAAATTAATATTACATGAAAGATGAAACATTTATCACTTCATCAAACTTAATAGTAGTATCGAGTTTGACGTTACTTTGTAAAATTTTACCATTTATTAATTTGATAATACTGGTTTAAATTGTACAAATATTATGACATTTAAAATAAAATAATTCGACCTTTTTTCTTGTTTCTCACAGTTGTCCGATATTCATATTGGACCCCTGATTAACATCGCATAAAACCTTTTTGTATTCTCTACCGAGTTTTTATTTATTTTTAAAACTCGAACCCAAAAACTGAATAAAAGTATTATATCCATTTCATTATTACCCTAGATGGTTAATAAAGTTCAACCTTTTTTTTTGGTTAAGCGGATGTATATTATAATTAAAACAAACTACCCATTGGGGTTTACAAAAAGAGTGTTTGTGGGTGGGTATGTGATACCCCCCTCTAGCATGCTACTGTTATCACTGTTATAGTCCATTGTTTTCCTTTCAAACGCAGTTCCTGCGATGTCTACCCAAAAGACATGATTGACAAACACCGGAGGAACTGTTGTTACAAAAACATCTTCAAATTTTTTTTTCCTTGCCCCTTCCTTCGCCAGCATGTCAGCAACTTTGTTGGTCTCCCTGTAATTGTGATTCACCACCACGGCGCCTAGTCTTTGGACAATTGACCTGCATTCATGAATAAGTGAGTCAAAATAGAGGTTTCCATTAATTAGCATTCTAATTACCTCTGTTGAGTCAGTGTTTATTTCCAAAGGTGTGAATTGTCTTTTTTCTTCGATTTGCAGTCCTTTAAGGAGAGCTAGTAGTTCTGCTTGGGTGTTGGTGGTGTGTTGCATTGAGCCCATATATCCCAATATCCAGTTTTCACTTACATTTCTGAAGACTCCCCCCAGTCATCCCTTACCCAGATTCCCTGTTGCAGCTCCATCAGTGTTAAGCTTGTATGAGTTGTTGTTTGGTGGCTCCCATTTTACCCAGATATTCTTCATGTTTTTGGGTTCTTTATCTAGGATCATTGTAGCATATTCAGTGGTCTTTGTTATTGCACATTTTGAGTATGCCCTATCTTTTTTGTTATTGAAGAGGTTATTATTCCTTGTTAGCAATATTTGCCAAAAACATAAAGGGAGGAGCTCTTCCCAAGTAATGATGCTGTTGTAGGCTTTTTTCTTTAGAGATGCCCAAGTGGTTGGCCAATCTGTGTATGTGAACATAGGGATAAAAGTATTTGTTTCCGTATTGCTTTGGGAGATGATGTCTTGCCAGAAAGTATGTGAAATGGTACATTCAAAGAAGATGTGTGTTGATGTTTCATTGGCCTGACTGCATTGGTGGTAACTGGGGTTTGATTGTACCCCAACATAATGAAGGTAGGCTCCAGTGGGGAGCCTTTCATGGAAAAGTAACCAGAAGAAGGATTGGATTTTTTTGGGTACTTTTAGTTTCCAAATCCATGTGAAATTATGGGTCATGGTTTCTTGTCCTTGGTCCAATATTGAATAAGCAGATTTTGTGGAGTAGAGACCATTTGATGTGCCTCCCATATCTTTCTATCTTCGTTAACTGGGTTGGATGGAATGAAAGTGTTGTGGATGGAGTTTTGGATATTTTGGGGGATGGTGAGAGAGAGAGAGTAGAGAGGTCCCAAACTCCATTTTGATGCGCATTTGCAACTATTTTGGATATGTCTTCTCTTGTCAGAGGACCTTGAATTAAGGACCTTATAGCAGAAAGGTTATTTATCCAAGGGTCATTAAAAAACTAACTCTGTTTCCTGAATGAACTATCCATCTTTTTGCTTACATGCATGTTTCCCATCCTTTTAGGATGCATTGCCAAGTGTGGGACTTTGCTTTTTTGGGAGGGTTCCTCCAATTGCAGTGTTTTGCAATAAGAGTTTTTGCCCAAAGGGTTGTGGGGTTTTGGTATAGCCTCCAAGCAAGGCCTGAGTGCTGAGCTTTATTTTTTAATTCGGCTTTCTGAATCCCCTGTCCCCTCTTATCCTTAGGCTTTGTAACTGTGTCCCAAGATATCAAATGCATTTTCTTCTTGGTAGCAGTGGTGCCCTAGATGAAGTTCCTCTAAACTTTATCAATTTCTTTGTTTGTGTTTTGTTGGTAGCTTGATGTATTGCATGACATGATTTGGGATTGAGTTTAGTGATGCTTTTGCCAGAGTGGTCCTTTCAGTCATGTTAAGCATGCGGGTTTTCTAACCTGCCATTTTTGAGTGGAGATTGTCAATAATGAATTAAAAATCACTATGAGTGGGTCTTTTATGGAAAATAGGGAACCTCAGGTACTTCTCAAAGTTTGTTGATGCTTTTATGAAGAGAGTGTTTGAGATGAGCTCCATTTGATGAGGTTGGCAGTTAGCACTGAAGCATATTTGGATTTATTGAGATTGATCGTTTGCCTGGATGCTAGATTGAAGGAATTAAGGTTATTCATGATTGTGTTGCAACTTGAGAGGTTTGCAGTTGCAAGGAGAGTTAAGTCATCAGCAAAGAAGACATGGGATATTTTAGGGTCACTTCTACTAATGCTGATTGGGTGTCATTCCCCTTGGGTGACATTATTGTCAATGGCTCTTGAAAGCCTTTCCATACACATGATGAACATGTATGGGGAGAGGGGGTCACCCTGCCTAATGCCCCTGGTGGGCATGAAAGGGGTAGTTTGCTCTCTATTGACAATTACAGAGATGGTGGAGGAGCTGAAACATGATATGATGAGATTGATGATTGTGTTCGGGAGTTTGAAACCATGGAGGGTTTGCTTAATGAAAGACCATTCAAGTCTATCAAAAGCCTTCTCCAGGTCAATTTTTAGGATCATGTTATTGAATTTTCCCTTCATTTTGACAAAGTGGAAGATGTACTCTTGGACTATGATGGCATTATCTGAAGCTTTCCTATTAGAGAGGAAGCTGGCCTGGCTAGGCCCAATGATGTGGGGGAGGTAAGGCTTGATCTTATTGACAATGATTTTTGTTACTGTCTTGTAGACAGTGTTGCATAAGCCTATGGGTCTGAAGTTTTTGATCATTGTGGCTTGAGGGCATTTTGGAATGAGGCATAGAAGGGTTTCATTTATGACTGGGTCCATAGTTGATGTGGAGAAATAGTTTTTGCAGAAATGAGTGACATCCTTACCCACTATGTCCTAATATTTTTGGTAGAAGAAGGGGTAAAAGCCATCTGGCCCAGGGGCTTTGAATGGCTTGAAGAAGAAGATGGTATTCTTAATTTCACTATCCCTTATAGGCATTCCAATTGTTGTTTGTTGAGTCTGAGAGAGGCAGTTGCCTTGGATTTCAGTGGAAGATAAACAATTCTAAGAGTATGGTAGGGAGGATGTATAGAGTTCTTGGAAGAACTTTGAGATTACCTGCTTGATCTCCCCTTCCTCAACCATCCATTGACCAAAGTCATTTTGGAGAGAAAGAATTTTGTTCCTCCTTCTTCTATTTAGGGTGGATGTATAGAAGAATTTAGTGTTGGCATCTCCATCAAAGAGCCATTGGATTCTGGACTTCATCTTCCAAAAATCTTCTTCATTTTTTAAGATTGAGTTAAGCTCCTCAATGAGGTTGTTTTCCAGGATTTGTAAAGGGGTGCTGGTGGGATAGAGAAAGGATTTATAGATTCTTGTTATCCTTGCTAGTAACCTCTTTTTTTTGTGGAAGATGTTTCCAAAGATATGTCTATTCCAATTGAGAGCATTAACCTTGAACAAGGAGGTGGAAAGAATTAGAGTAGAGTCAGGCTTGAAAGTGTCCCTAACTAGGTTTTGAAACATGGGATGGTTGCACCACATTGATTCAAACCTGAAAGGTTTATTGGTGGGACTAGGATTGGTATTACTTAGATTGACAAGCATAGGGCAGTGATCAGACTGGGTCCTAGAAAGGTGAGTGATGTTTGCTTCAGGGTACTTTTTTAACTAGTGGTTATTAGCCAAACATCTGTCAATTCTTTCAAGTATTAGATAGGTTCTGTTTTTGTACCTCTTGTTGGACTTAGTATACTTGCTACCTTTAAACCCTAGGTTTATAAGATGACAGTTGTTAATGCAATTCCAGAAGGAGTTACTTCTGTGGGTGTTTATAGGGTTGCCCCCCAAATTTTTTTTTCTACTTTAAGGACTTCATTAAAGTCCCCACCCACAAACGAACTTCCTTTGTGTCTTTTTGAGATGTCAACAAGACTATCCCAGAGTCCTCTTCTATCCTCAAAGTGGTTACTGGCATAAATTGCAGAAAAAACCAGGGTGGGTTTGAGGGTAATACCTTGACCATGGCATGGATACCCTGAGAGTTGATAGCTACCTCATCAACTTGGAGGAAATTTTCCCTCCACATAATCACTATGCCTCCAGAGTGGCCAATACTAGGGAACTGAATATGCATGTCGAATTGAAGCTCCTTAGTAAGCTTTTTGTAGTCTGCCATTTTGGTCTCTAGGAGAGCCAACATCATAGGCTTGTGCATCTTGACCATTTCAGAGCAGTGCCGCTTAAACTCCGCACTGTTTGCCCCTCTAACATTCCATATTATGAAATTCATTAGAGGGTTCAGTGTTGGATGGCTGGTGCTCGTTGATGCTTTCTCCCTGCCCTAGGTTGCATCGCATCTCGTCCCCTGTGTTGAGATTGTTAGGATCTCATCATTGGGGTTAGGGTTAGGAGGGGTTTGAGAGTACCTTGGTTCAGGTGAGATGAGAAGTCCAATCCGTAACGAACTAGATTCTTTGGGCACAGTAAGATCAATGTCTCGCTGTGGTCCACGCTGAATTCCACCGCCCTTACTGCTTCCAGCCACAATGATTCAACTCTTACTAGATTGTCGATTTGTGTTTCTCCATGGTCCATTGGCGCCTTGTTGTTCCTCAGTATCTCCAGGGCTGTTGAAATTCCTTTGGAGATGTTCCCCAAAGGCGATTGAGGTGGTTGTTGCTGGGGTGGTTATGGTTGTTTCTCCTGCTTTAAAGGTGAAGTTTTCTGAGTTGATTCCGGTTAGAATATTTTGAACTGGGGTGTTGCATAGGTATCCGCTACTGTGAGATCTGGGAAGAATGGGATACTGTTGAAGATCTGTTGAATCTTGTCTTGGATAGACAAGTCGCTATTCATGTTCATGTTGGCTGGGTGGGTCTCCATGACTGACTGCCACATTTGAGCTCCAAGCATCCCCAAGCCCCTGTTTAGGTCTTCTGCTGTTACCCTTGCGAGATGGGCTGGGTTCTGAATGATTAGGAAGATTTGTTGCTCGCCCAGTTGAAAATCGTAGCTTAGGGCTTGTCCATGGAGTGCCATCTCTAGCCATGATGCTGGCAGGTGGTCCGGTGGTGGTGGGGTGGAGGTTAGGAAGATTGGGGGGTGGGGATTTGGTTCCATTTTTGGGTTTCTTGTTTCTATCCATTTTTGGGTTGGTAATAAAGGATGGAGTATTGGGGTAATCAAGCGTTTCTGACGGTTGTGAATTGGGATCAATAATCATGTTTATTGTTTTGGGGTTTGTGTCTGGAACGCTGGGAATGGGGGTTAATCTGATATTCGGTTGAGTTGATAGGTTCTGTCAAATCACTGAAGATTTCTTGATTATACTGTTTTGGCTCTTGATCTTTCATGGAGGGATTTTCTCCAGTTGGTGTTGGTAGGGGAGATGTGGTGTTGTAGTGGTTATCATTGTGGTCTACTATGGGGTCTATTTTCCCCGAGGTGTATGGTGGCCAAGTCTGCCATTTTTGGCTTTCCTCTTGGTTTTTGGGCTGTGTTGACTTTGGTTGTGGGGTAGTGTCCATTTGGTTTGGGTTAGTGGTCATGGGGTCCGTCTTTTCTTTTGTTTGAGTCATGGGATTGTAATTTGTATGCATTTGGTCATTTCCTGGGTCCGCTTTCCGTTTAACACTTGTGTTGGGCCGTTCTCTTCTGGGCTACCCAGTTGTATTTTGTTGTCCAACTTGTGGTCCCTTTGTGGAAGTGGGTTGGATCTGGTCCGTTTTCTGTAACGTATTAGATTTATTGGTGTAACGGAAAGTTTGTGTTTCAAGAAACTTACCTGATGTAGCATCAAACATTTTCACTTTGATGCTTTCTGGCTTTGTTGATGATTTATCCTTTTTAGTCTTGTCCTTAGCTTCATTTTGCTTTGTGTTGAACTCTTTCTTACGCCTTCTGGGGAAGGAGACCACTTTCTATTCTTCTTCTTCCTCCTTGTTTGGTGTATGGCATGGAACATCATTTTGCTTAGTATTTGAGCACTCTGGGCTGTCTTTGTTTTGTGGTTGTTGTTGTCTTTGTCTGTGTAGGCATCCTTTCAAGATGTGCCCCATCCTTCCACAGCCAGTGTATAGAACATTTTCTCCTTCATAGAGCACCAACTGTTTGTGGTCCCCTATTGTGACTGAGGTAGCAACTGGTGTTTCCAAGGGTACATGTATGCATATCCTTGCATATCTTCCTCTGAGAGTGGATGAGGTGCATGTATCAATTTTTAGGAGTTTTCCTAGTTTCCTGCCCACTTTTTCTAGGACTTCCTTGTCATAGAACTCGGTGGGTAGTTGTGGTAGTCTTACCTAAATTGTAGTGAAGGATAAAGTTGCTTCCTGTGAGACAAATTTGGGTTCCCATCTTCTTACTGAGAAGAAATTCCCTGATATGAACCATGGTCCTTTTTGTATAGCTTTCACTAGATTCTCCTCTTTACCAAATTTGACTATGAAAAAAAATCTCATCCTAGGTCAATCAAGATTAACTGTTCGGATGGGTTCCATAAATCAACTAGTTTAGATCGGAGAAGATAGTGTGGCATTTTTTTCCAAACAATTTTATGATAACTGAGTAACGCCATGATTCATAGAGCCTGTTTTTATTCTCTTGAGAGAGTATTATAGGACCTATTGTTTCCTTGCCTTTTCCTTATTTTAAGGTGGATTGAATTTCTGTAGTGAAGTAGTTCGCTTGTGTAGTGCTTTGCTTATCAAGTAGCATTTCCTTGTAAGAGTGGGATTGGGTTGCTTCTTCTTCTTCCATGACAGTGTCGTCCGGTGGTTCCGGTGGTATATTGGGTGATTTGAGTGGATTTTCCATAGGTTGTTTGTGGTGATATCGTTATCTAAATACATGTGTTATTAGTGGCTAACTGTAATAAAGTTCAACCAAGTGCAAGTAAATGTTTAGAGTAGCTAAAATAAATAGTTACTTAAAAGACAAGCAAAAAAGGGGAAAAACAAGAATAAAATAGGTGGAATGAGATTCCTGAATCAGGATTCAGATTTGTGTCATCTTTTAAGTCTTTATAAGGCAGTGGTGGCCCTCTCCTCATTTCTCATGTGGCATTTGCAGTTATAATATTTTCCGCCAATCACCATTTCTTCTTCCTCACACAGCCACAGGTCCTCTGACACTCCCCGCCGGTGGGGCCACCTTCCGCCTGACTCCACTAACATTTTCCTCTTTCCGCCGCCGTTCGCCGCTGAGATCGCATTCCAAATTTATGCGCCCCTAACCAACCGCCATGGACAGAACCTACGCCTCTCCTAGCTCCCAAAACCTCACGGCTATAGCTACTTCCGCAGATAATTTTGCTTCTTCTTCTTCTTCACCTACTTCTATGTCGGCCGGTAGCCACCGCTCGGTGAAAATCATCCCGCTGGAACATCCGTCAACTAATACGACGACGTCGTCTTCTTCTTCGCCGTCTGTTGTATCGAAATGGAAGGCGAGGATGAAAAGGATGACCTGGATTGAGTGGATTGACTTCTTCTTTCCTTGTTCCCGTTGGATGCGAACTTATAAAGTGAATGAGTACTTGCAACCTGATCTCATGGCTGGTATCACCGTCGGCATCATGCTCGTTCCTCAGGTACTATATAATTTTTTTCATTACCGGTCAAATTATGAATTGACTTTTACAGAAGAGTTTATGTTTAATGCACTGGCAGCGTATAAAAATTTTTTACACGATCAAGTTGCTTAAAATGTAATTGCTGTTAACTTTTTTAATAACATTGATTGGTAAGCTAGAATAAACTGTGGGTTAAAATACATGAAAAAAAAAGAAGAAAGGGCAGCCCGGTGCATAAAGCATCCCGCGTTCACGCAGGGTCCATGGAAGAGTCACGTCCAAGGGGTGTGATATGGCAACCTACCCTAATGCAAGCAAGCATTAGTAGCTCACTAGATGCTTCCACGGCTTGAACCCGTGACCTATAGGTCACACAGAGACAACTTTACCATTGCTCCAAGGCTTCCCTTAAGTTAAATTACATGATGGTGTAAAAAATTGATGAATTGAACTAAATTATGAATTGAAACTTACAGAAGAGCTTATAATGCACTGACGATTCAAAAAATATTTACACAATCAGATTACTTAAAGGTAATTGATGGTAACTCTATTTAATAACATTGATGTAACCTAGAATAAATGGTAAGTAATATGCTATAACTGGTTAAATTACACTAATGGTGTAAAATTTTCATGTCACTGTATAAAAATCCTTTACAGAATTGTCATCCCTGTTACTGTAACCATTGCTGAGCTAAGTTGATAATACTGTAAATTCATCCTAGTCATTGTTATAGAATTCATAGGTTGGTGGTGCCTAGTTAATCACTCTCTCCGTCCAATTTTATGTGTTAGAGTTCAGGGGACAAGGGTCTAGGTTTTCATGTTTTTCAAAATAAAGTTTACAGATTTGTAAACTAGGTAAAAAGTACTATTATGAGACAAATAGATAATAACTCAATATATTAAAAAATATGTTTGAAAAATTGTAATTAAAAAAAGGCGGTTTACTTAGTAATTGTATCATATTAAATGGTACAGAGAGAGTACTACTTTTTTCCCTCCATTTTCTTGCTATACACAGAGGCTAATCGAGCTTATAAACTGTGGGTGCATGTACTGCATCGGGTTCAGAGTATGTGTGTGTATATATATAATTTAAGGACTCTCTAAATATACATATTAAGTAATGCATTCGCTGCATTTAAATTCTGGATCTGCCTCTAGTTATGAACTTACTGGCATATCTCTGCTTTTCATTTGCATAATTCGTGTCAGTTCATTCCATTTTGTCTCCACGTTTCTTAAAAGTATTTTACCAATTTCACAAAACCAATGTCACAAGTTAAGATTATATGCAGCTCCGGGTCCTCTTTTTACTCTTATGATCTGTAGTACAGGCTCAAAGTAGTTATAATTGATGCTTGCCCCCTAAAAAAAGTTATAATCGATGACGTTATAGACTGAAGGCCTTGTCGGGCTCACTTGTCTTCTTAAGTTATTTTTGATTGGGAATGAGTATGTAGACGCTGGAACCTTTAGACTAATTGCTAATGTCAAAACAATAATGGGGTAAACCAAATGTCCTCACCTTTAATATTAAGCATTATATGAGCTATCTTCTTATGCTAGACTGCTTGTCAAGTGTACCTTTTTGGAGGCACTTTTGGTCTTTCAATGAGAATGAATAAATTATAGTATGCATTTTCATTTTAACTGATTCTGTTGCGTGAACAGTCGATGTCGTATGCAAAGCTGGCTGGGCTTCAACCCATATATGGACTTTGTAAGTACATCGTTGGAACTTATTTACTTCTTTGTGTTTCTTTTGTTAATTCTGATAAAGTGAAGCAGATACCGTTCTCAATATGTTTCTCTAATTTAGCAAAACGACCTTTGAATACTGATGCTGATATCGAAATAAATCTCGATTCAAGTATGGAGCTGTGAATTAGGTTCTTAGGTTATTTTCCTTGTTTCGAAATACGAAGGCAAAATTTTCCTCCTCTTTGAAGCACCATTGTCTTTCTTTCTTAATTTAGCATCCATATCTGAAAGAAAATTCTACTTGGATAAACTAATTTCCATGACCTTTTCCGATTTTTTTCAAATGTCTAGTTGTTTATGAACCTATCTTTCCTAGCTATGTTCATTTGATTCTTAATAAGTAACAAAATCTTTATCTTCTGTTTGCTTGGTTATCTTCAAGATTGTATCTTCTCTCAATCTGAGCTTTGCTAAACAGATTCTGGTTTCATCCCTATATTTATCTACACCATATTTGGGTCATCTCGTCAGCTTGCAATTGGTCCAGTTGCATTGACGTCTCTTCTAGTGTCAAATGTCTTGAGCAGCATAGTTGATCCGTCAGACAAGTTATACACGGAGCTTGCTATATTGTTAGCACTTATGGTTGGCATCTTTGAATGCACAATGGCACTCTTAAGGTATTTCTGCTTTAAGCTTTGGTTTTTCTTACTTTGTTAAAATTTGAATTTTCCAGATTGTCATAATCTCTTGTAGTCACTGTGAGAAATAAGCAGATTCCATGTCTATCATCCCCTAACACGCACAAAGAAAATCAGAGCTTCTAGGATAATTTTTTCACCATGTTCCTGTTCAACTGACTGAAATCATTCATTACAAAGGGGATTGTAAAAATAGATCATGCTAAGCAATTTTAGACACAATAGGGGAATTTCACAATTTGTAGTTATATTTTTGTCGCACTGGCTTAGTGCAAGCATTTATAAAATTTTTTGATTACTTACCAAAAAAAAAAAGAAAAAAGACCATGCTTAACATTGACCTAGACCTACTTCTTCCTAAGAGGAGTATAATGCAAATAACGCAGTCCGTGCAAGACTTGGAAACTTGAGCATCTAAAGAGTTGATAATGATTGCTAATAATGGGCCTTTTGATGTTTCCTTTGGGTATGAGTTCTGTATCCTTGATCGGTTCTCTTTCCAACTGATTGAAAATTCTGCATCTTCATTATCTTTCTGACTAAATTTGTTAAATGTCTCACTCCTTATTTCCACTCCTCCATAGGCTTGGATGGCTCATACGTTTCATCAGCCACTCTGTGATTTCTGGTTTTACAACCGCCTCTGCTTTTGTCATTGCCTTGTCTGAAGCAAAGTACTTCTTGGGCTATGAAATAGAACGGAGTAGCAAAATCATACCTCTAGTCAAAAGTATAATTGCTGGAGCAGATAAGGTACTTTCCAGAATTAAACATTTGCAGGTTACTCCATTTTATGCATTCTAAGAGAAACTTAAATGCTAGTAGTAATTTACATTGAATATGCAAATTGAAAATTTGATTTCTTTCTTTCGTGTGTCGGAAATGCTATTCACTGTTAGCCTGAACTTGCAGAGACTATAATTTTCTCTGCAATATCAGATGTACCTGT
Source organism: Nicotiana tabacum (assembly GCF_000715075.1). Taxonomy (NCBI): domain Eukaryota; kingdom Viridiplantae; phylum Streptophyta; class Magnoliopsida; order Solanales; family Solanaceae; genus Nicotiana; species Nicotiana tabacum. The sequence goes on along the minus strand of NC_134090.1, from coordinate 154,882,957 downwards.
CTACTTAACTTTGACGTGATTGTTCTGCAAAACTGTACTGTTGGGGAGGATTTTTAGTTTTAGTCAAAGATTATTAGGTTGTATAAATGGGCAATTTTCTACAATATTAACTTGGAGAGCCATTGTTTTCTACAATATTAACTTGGAGAGCCATTTTTCTCAATCATGTAGAGACAAAGGACATTCATTAAAAGAATTAGTACATGAAGGTCGTATAAGTTGGTTAGGAATAAGTGCTGAATGTCGTCAAAGGATTGGAATCGTTTTGTTGGGGATTTTGAAACTGTTTCCAGGCAGTTTTAAGTCAACAAAATTTCCGTATTGCCTTTTCCGGAGTAGATTTGGAAAAGGCAAAATGATTTCCATTCATTTTCTTAAGTTAGAGAGATGATTCTTTGTCTAATTACTACAAGATATTTTTTCTTTCTTCAAAGGCTAACTCGATTTCCTTTTGTAGTTCTCGTGGCCTCCTTTTGTTATGGGCTCACTGATGCTAGCTATTCTTCTGACCATGAAGCACTTGGTAGGAGTTCACCGACATTTTCATGTGTATTATATACTAGTTTTATCAGTTATATGAAGGTTCATGTGCTTTAATTGTTCTCTTCAGGGAAAAACAAGGAAGCATTTGCGTTTTCTGCGTGCAGCTGGTCCCCTCACAGCTGTTGTTCTGGGTACAACTTTTGTGAAAATCTATCATCCACCTTCAATTTCGTTGGTGAGAACGACATGTATTAAGCTCAACCTGAACTTCAGGAATTGAGTCTAAGATTAGCAAAAAAAAATTACATGTGAGCTAATGCGAGAACACAATAATGTTGGATTAAACTTACATTTGCCACTTTTTTCCTCACATGGACCGAAAAGGATAGTTGCATAAAGTTAATATTAATATCTGACCTGCAGGGTCAGTAGGACCAAAATCTTGATGTTAACCACTTTGACTTATCCCATTAGAGCATTTCCTTAGATGCTACACATTCATTGATGCTTGTTTTTATATGTTTGTCAGTTTCACTTTAAAAACAATATTCTCGAGTCCACATGAACAATTGAGAATGCTCTAGTCAGCTACAAATGTTGTCCTAATTGGGTGTTACCATCACTAAAGCAATAGATATGACTGAAAAGTAGGATTGATGCTTATACTGATTATTTCATTAAACTTCAAGGGGTCGTCTATGGTTTTTCTCTAGGGAGCTATTGCTGCATTGACCTTTTTTTTGGAGGGGGGGGGGCAGGAGGAGCTTGCACATTGGAACGTCCTTGATGTCAAAATATATAAAGAGGAAAGGATATCTTCACTTTTGATGTATCAGTGTTATTAAAAATCAGATCAGATAAAAAGTTGAGTATGATTAGAGGCATGGATTAATGGAAGGATGAGTGGCTCTGTGTTCATAGGATCTTGGTTGAAATATTGAACCTACGTCACTGAAAAGATTGTTGCACAATCTTGTTCTTTTTAAAAACATTTTCCTATTTGTTACTGTACATGATATGAATTGACAGAACTGTTATCACTCCAATAAAGATGTGTATGCTTTGGTTTAGGTGGGTGATATACCTCAGGGGCTGCCAAAGTTTTCTGTACCAAAGCATTTTGACCATGTAAAGTCTTTGATCCCTACTACAGTTCTTATTACTGGTGTAGCTATCCTGGTAAGTAAGAATTTAATCATTCATTATAATTGTGCATGCTTTTCAATTTCATCTTTTGGTTAGACAATCCTTTTGTGATAGGTGATACCAGTTTCCCAACTTTATAGGAATCAGTGGGGATTGCTAAGGCACTGGCAGCAAAAAATGGATATGAGTTGGATTCGAACCAAGAGGTGTGTGACTTTTGATGATCTCGCAAGAACTGCTATTCATTCATTTACCGGTTTAACTATGCTCTGTTGTGAGATTTGAACAGGTTATGATAAACATTAACTTGTTACTCATATTTCGTTCTTCTCCTCTTTTTATTTGTGATGGTATAATAACCACAAGAAATGTCATGCTCTAATCAGAAAATTTCGTTCTACAACTTCTTATGGTTCTGTTATTGTAACAGTTATTTGGTCTTGGCTTGGCCAACATTTGTGGCTCATTCTTCTCAATTTACCCTACAACAGGTGAGTTTGGAATATTGTGTGGCTTGATCAATTCCGCATTTGTATCTTTCCACAACTTTTCCCAGCTGTTTTCTGACAAAGTTTCTCTTTTCCTAATGCGCTGGCAGGCTCTTTTTCTAGATCAGCCGTAAATCATGAAAGTGGAGCAAAAACTGGCTTATCGGGACTTGTGATGGGAATTATAATGGCATGTGCTCTATTATTCTTGACTCCTGTATTTGAATACATACCTCAGGTAAAGGATATTGTTTGAAGGTGTAAAGTTTTCACCCTACTGTCGGTAACTAGATTACTTTCAACTGTCACATTGTTTGAGATGTGTTTCCAGTCTCTTATCCTCTAATTTGGCTTCAATTTGTTATGTGTTCTATAGTAGCATAAACAGATTAAAAGGATGATTACATCTCTTTTTTTCTTTTTTTTCTGGACATGGTAAACTCCACCCTCAAACCCCCCTACCAGGGAGCCTATTGTTGGCCCTTTCTCGTTTTGCTCCACTGGGAATCGAACCCGCAACCTAATGGCTGGAGGCGGAGGGTCTTTACAACTAGGCTACTTTTCATTATTGCATGCTCCTACATATTCTTATTATTGCATGCTTGCAATTTAGTGGTCAACATTTGACCATTTCCTGTCTTAGTTATGATACTTTAAACTCTTCCACTACTCTTGATTTTTATTCATTTGTATTGCTGTTGCAGTGTTCCTTGGCTGCTATTGTGATATCTGCTGTAATTGGACTGGTATGTGTGCCATCTTCTACCAGGGAATCAGTTGTTTCATTTTATGTTGTTAAGGTTGCCATTCTATTGAATGTAACTTTTTTATATACAGATATAGTTTTAGTTGAAGTTAAACAACATCAACATAATTTAACTAAATACACCAGCAACTACTCTATCATGCGTCATTTGGGTTTGTCATGGCATAGCTTCCTGCTCTGTGTATTTTAACATTCTGTTCTTTGAAAGGTTTGTGTCGAATCACCGACCAGCAAGGGAAGAACATCCTGCATCTTTACCTTTTCTTTTTCACTGAGGCTTCTTTAAGTAATTGTTATAGGAGAATTTTCAGTTCATTATTTGATTTTCCTGACACTCTATTCATATCTTCCCTAAGAAGAATTGCTGTATGATCAGGAAATATGAGTCATATAGTAAAACATAGTAAGCTGGATAGAAGAAATATTCTTTCAGCTGTCAAGAATCATTTGATGGTTTGCATTTTAATTTCTTGAATCAGCTCTTAGTTATCACTTCTCTATTTGTTTTAGATGATTCCTGTAATATTCCTTGTTTATTTCTTAACTATTTTTGCTAAGCACAGATTTCTGTAAGATATTTATCAACTTGAAGCATCAGACGATGAAATCCTGGTTTCAGTGTTGACTGTTTTAGGAACGATTTACTCTGCATATTATTGGAAGTGGAGATGAATGAATTTTAACTGCAGCAAGTTTCATGCTTAGATTTCAAAGTCAGATTCATGTTTCTATTTTTCCTCCTTTCAGGTGGATTACGATGAGGCTAAATTTTTATGGCGTGTTGACAAGAAAGATTTTCTGTTGTGGACTATTACTTGCATGACAACCTTGTTGCTTGGCATAGAGATTGGTGTCCTTGTTGGGGTTAGTTTTTCTCTCTAACCAGACCTGAATATATTGTACATTTTTATTCTGGATGTTGAATTGAAGTTTTTTCCTACACTAGAAATTTGAGAACTATCTGTCCTCTTCAGCTAACTGTTCTTTTGCTATGAGCTTGGCCTGCATGTTAGTTACATAATTTTATAGAGTTCTTTGGTACAACCATTTTGCAGGAAATGCTTCAAATTTAATTCTTTGATCATTGAAATATTTTGAAGTAAATGCTTGGAGTTCAATGCCTTGGTTATATCACATAATGGAACCAAAAAATATTCCTGCATTGCACATGCTATAATTCCTTACCCAGGAAAAGAACTTGATAATATGCAATAGAGGTCAATAACTACTGGCCGATAACCTTTGTGTTGGAAACATATAGTATTTGATAATCTTAAGGTTAAACTCAGCTTGCCAATTTTTTGGTCTCATTTATTTGCAGGTTGGTGTCTCACTTGCTTTTGTTATCCATGAATCAGCAAATCCACATATTGGTGAGTTACTGCAATCGTCTAATATCCATGTACTTACATCAAATCTGCGGATGCCATAGCAGATTATATTATGTAATTTGACATATTAATTTTATTTGGAGTTTTTAAATTTAACTAATATCTGCTTGTCGCCAGCACGATTCTTAAGCTTTTTCATATCACTACCCTGTAATTGCATCATTGACTTCTTCATATTGGCATTGCTATTTTTTGGTGCCTCCTGGTGTCCTCTAAATTTTCTGTTCTCAATATAATGTTTTATCTGGTAGTTTTTCTTTCCTTCATATATTTCATTTTGCTGCGACGCTCAGTTTTACAAGCATTTCTTTTTCCTCTTGTTCTTTACTGGCAAGTTAACAAGATAATCAAGTACTTGTGATGTTTAAACCACTGGTGCTAAGTTTCAATTTCTTTTGTTTCTGGTCAATGCTTTATAAATAATATAATTTTCGATGACATGAGTTTCTTTCAGCTGTCTTGGGGCGTCTTCCTGGAACTACTATTTACCGAAACACTCAACAATACCCCGAAGCATATACGTATAATGGGATTGTGATTGTTCGAATTGATGCACCTATTTACTTTGCCAACACCAGTTACATCAAAGACAGGTGACAACATGATGTTTTTCTTTTTCTTTCTTTTTCTGAAAGGAGAGCAAGTTTTTACCTTGAATTGAGTATTTCTGAAACATTTTCACTAAACTGTTAATGCTTTCAGCAAATCATATCCCACATGTCCCTGTGAAGTGTGATCTGTATTTTATTTTTTCACAGGTTACGGGATTACGAAATTGAAAAAGATGAATCTACAGGTCGAGGACCAGAAGTTTCAAGAATTCATTTTGTGATCCTTGAGATGGCCCGTAAGTCTCCATGAGTTGGCTCATTTTTCTAGCGTAGGCTGTGTCGTCAGGACAAAATTAGGATAAATTTACCATTGCTATTTCCTTCGCTATGCTTTAGTAGTGCTAAAGCTCCTATTTTTGGTCTTTATAATTGTCTAATATATTCTGGTATTTGATGTGAAAACTGAAGAACAGTAAAATGCTTTGAGGGTTGAGTAGACTATTTCTCATTTTTTTGTTCATACTAATCACAGTTCTCATATCTATTCCAGCTGTTACATATATAGACTCCAGTGCTGTTCAAGCTCTGAAAGAGCTCCACCAGGAATATAAATCACGAGACATTCAGGTTGAGAGTCTCTCTTTGGTTCAGATTACACAAACATGCTTCTCGAATTCTGTATCCTAGAATAATATCTTATTTCGCAACTTATCACAGTGATAATATGTGTAATATTGCAGTTAGCCATTTCCAATCCCAACCGCGAAGTGCTTCTGACCCTAGCTAGAGCTGGTGTGATTGATCTGATTGGCAAAGAGTGGTACTTTGTCCGAGTTCACGATGCTGTTCAAGTTTGTCTTCAACATGTTCAGAGGTTAAATGAATTTCCCAAGGCACAGGAATTTTTGACAGAAAACAAACCAAGCTTGTTCCAGAGGCTACTCAATCAAAGGAAAGATGAATTTTCTCAACCTGAACTCGAATCAGGTTTCCAGGAATCTTTTCTTACCAAAGGTGCTGACCCTCAGCTAGAGCCACTGTTGTCAAAAAAGCCATGATAAAAGGCTGCTTACAAAATGTATGAGTGTGTATGTCATGTAATGTGTTTGATTTTTTGGACTCTTTTTTGATTGATTCATTGTAACTAGCCTTCTATGTGAACAGACAGAGCTATTCATCATATGTAAGGTGTATTCTGTATCTTTTTTCCGGCGGAAATGCATTCTTCCCCAAGTTTGTAATAAGATGACAGTGCAAATTTTGTACCTCATAGTGGAAATACAAGAAAGCATTATTTACAACTGCTAGCTGAGTGAAGTTCCCTGCAAAAGTAATCAGTTAAACAAATGTTCCCTTAGTGCCATTTTCAGATGATATTTCTAGTATATTTATTTGTGGTACCGAATCAAATAGCTTATTCAAGGCCTACAACTTCTTTAAATATTTTATATTAATGAAAATTTTAGAGTATTTTTGTGTAGGTGTAATAACAATATCCAATTTCACACTGAAAATTAGATTCTTTGATCCTTGTACTCCAAACTCAGCGCAAAATTATGCGCAAGTTTAGTTTGATTGTTAGAGAAACTAATCTCCGATAAGTTACCGGATCAATTCATAACGGACTAATGAGTGATGAGTAGCTTTATCCCCCTAATTACTAAGGGTTTCCTAACTTTTTAAAGCAGTATTCCCAATTTATATATTTTATAGAACTCCTCATAATAATTATTTTAAATATCTAGTTCAACAATTTGTTGGTTTAAAATGTTGAGGAACTTGACTGCTATCCTAGCCCCTATGTGATGATGGTTAATTGGATGTAATGGTAAGATCTAGGTGATTAGTCGATGGAATTGGGAGTAGTCTATTTTTCTTCTTTTTTTCGTGCTGTTACTTTTGTATTTGTTGAGCTTCTGCAAAATTTGAAAAAGGAAAAAAATTACCTTCTTAACGTTTGATTGAAAAGCAGTTTTTACAAACTACTGAATTTTTTTTGAACCAAAGGCAAAAATGTTGGGCTCAATTTGTCTCTTAATTTCCTTTTTTAGGATCTATTAAAGAAAGAAAAAAATTAGAAAAAACACTCCAAAGAATTTAAAGTCCCACATCGAGGAGCAGGACATCATCGCCAAATATGTCAGTAGTATAAGAACCCAGGAGGCAGCAACACAAAATCTTGCCTTAAACTAATGAGTAAGGAAAACAAAGCGGACGGTGAGAGCCGGCCGCAGCGCTCGTCAAACATTTTTGTGGCGCAAGAATTTATGGAGGGGTTATAGGCTGGCCAAGTGTTGACGCTGCCTACTTCGCAGAACTCGCTTGTGCGGGCCTCCCAAACCCACCCCCAATTCTTAGTTCAAAACTTTACTGTAATAATTTCCTTTGTAAATTTTGCAAATCCAACTCTGAATTGTAAAAGCAGATCGAAACATTACTGTAGTAATATCCTTGGAAAAGAATGTATGATTTGGAAATTCGACTCTGAATTATAAGCGCACGTTGACTATTCTAATATAAAGTGCGAAGGGACTGAAAAATAAGGGGGCACCAAATCTTAAAAGCCAGTACATTTGAGCCTCTGTACGAAGCTCCTTTTATATAAAACCCTAGGAGAGTAGGAAGCAGTATATATTCATGTGTTTTAGTAACTTTTTAGGGAAATTGTATAAAAAACTTTTATTACTTTTTGTATATTAACGTATATTATTTATATTGCGCCTTTCTCCCTGGTTCAATACCCGGAGTAGACGTGGCCGACCGCTCAAATATGTAATTTGCCACATTTGCCTTTTTATATGGTCCTAGTCCAGTAACGCTACAGTGAGTCGCATATAGATGTCTCGGGCGTTGAATTCATATACTAGCGTGGCTCTGTTTCTTCTGTGTCAGATCTCAGATGGAATATGTTCTGCTTGTGTGAAAGAAAATTAGAGCTACAAGAATAAAATAAAGATGTGGGCTTTTATTTTTAGATCAAATTGACATGAACTTGCCATTACGGTTTGGGCATTCAATTGATAAAATATTGAATTTGGAATTGATCGTACATTTATTTTTGATGATGATTGTTTTTTGCAGACTTCACATGTGAAAAAAGGGAATTCCCTCAACAAAGAAGACCGCTGCACGAAGCATCTCGCATTCACGCAGAGTCAGAGGAAAGGCCACATCTCAAGGGGTATGATTTAGGCAGCTTACCTTGATGCAAGTTATAGCTGATTTTATGGCTCGAACTCGTGGTTTATTAAGTCACACAAAAATAACTTTACCGTTGTTCAAAGGCTTCCTTCAAGAATAATAATCTTTTGTTAAATTTAAATTGTCTACTTCACGAACAATTTCCTTGGCTTCTCGCCTTGGACTTAGTTGAAAAGGTAGGTGTTTGATATGTCACTTGATTGTGTACTTGTCTAGTAGGATGGAGGTACCATTTTTCGCGTGTTGTCCTTAACAACGCGGGATCCTTCTAGCAGAGTTGTCCCACCGACAACTCAATTTGGAGATTTTTTTTATTGCATAAAAATAAGACCAACCCGATGTACTAAGTTTCTGTTATGTATTAAATTTAAAGTAGGACTAATGAGTTTTATGTACGTAGTCTTACTTTGTATTTGTACAAGAATTTATTTATGTAGCTTGAATCCGTGAACTTTTGGTCACGTGACAACAACTTTTACCATTGCCTCAAACTCTCCTCTTATATCTTCATTGCGTATAATTTAGAATAGACTGTTAGTTTAGGATAATGTTCCCGTGAGGTCTTGTCATCTTTCTTCAGAAACAAAAAGCATAACCTTCTAGAATTCCACTAATTGTGGAGTCATTACTCATTAGCAATTCCCTATATCTTAGGGTGTAGTTCTTGGTAAATAACTATTGGAATATTTGGAACTACTTAAAAATTAGCTAGTTTCTCGTCTATATAGAACTCTAGTCTAGTGAATTTCCTAAGGTAGAAAAAAATCTGCCTATAAGGCTTTAGATAGGAAGAGATCACGTTCTTACTGTGGAGGTTTTTTGTAACTCTTTTTCTGTGATTTTTTTTTGGGGGGGGGGGGGGGGTGGGAGGGGATTATATTCCTATGGAGATGTCATGATTTGGTGGGGCACATCTAATTAATAGTTACAAGATGCTCCGTTCGTTTTCCGGCAATGTGTATGTTGTCTGCAGCTCCTTGGACCGCGGCAGATCAAAAGGCGAGGCAGAATACTCAGCATTCACCGCGGTCCTGCCGCGATCGCGGTGCACTGTTCACTTGTCAGTAAATTTGGGGACCAAAGTGTAAATTCGAAAAACTTGTTTCAAACCCTTATAAGCTTTAGAAACTCGTCCAAGAATTTTTTAAGCTTGTTTTAGACTACTTTGGAGGCAAGAACAAGTGTGAGAATATCAATCAAACATTAGAGTTTTTCTATCTCTTTTCTTAGTCTAGGGTTTTGATGAAACCTATTGAAGGATGAACTTCTTGTGATGTTAATATAGTTTGCTAGTGTAATCTCTATTTGTTCAACTACGTGTTTGTTGTAGTTAATTGACAGGATCCTCAATTAGCTGTGCCTATTTAGTGTGCATAACTCGGGAGAGAGTACATATTTAGGTAATTGTTGAACAACACCACTCTCAAAGTATATGAGAGATCAATAACTGCGGGTTTAAAGGCGGGATTAGGGATAACAAAGCCTTAGGTGCAATCTAAAGTGAGCTGTAATAAACAAAGCCAGCTAGCGTATCTCGGGAGAGTGCGTCTAGTAAATTATCGTGATTACTCGGGAGATATTTACGGTAATAGGAGTGCTCATGATTGATAGAGATGATTTGGTGAATCTATATGAAACATAACCGGAAGGGATTCCATCAATAGGGAAATCATAACCTTAGAACCTTCTCTTAATTATTTACAACTTAATCATAGTTAGTTTTCAGTTGCTTATTTACTTTCATTCTTAGTTAGTAGAAATACCATCAATTGTTATTGACAACATTTGGAAAGTTGATTCCGAAGAATTTAGTAAATCCAATGAAAGTAATTGATAGGTTAATTTCTTGTGGGTTCGACTCTGGGCTAAATACTCAGATTATATTTGCAACGTCCGCGTGTCTTTTTTCTAAGGCATAGTTGGGCGTGATCAAATTTTGGCGTCGTTGCTGGGGAATTAACGGTGTTATCAATTACAATTGAAAGAAGTACAAAAATTCTTAGTGTAGTCAGTTTTCTCTTTATCCAATCTTTACATTGAAATTTTAACGTTTGTTAACTTGGTTGTATAGGTGCATGCCTAGAAACTCATCGAGAACTGGTGAAGTATTTAAAGCATTATCAGATCCCGAGAAAGTTTTCAAGGCCTTGAATCGGGCCAACCGGAAAAGCAAACAACAACAAACAACTGAACAAGTCGAACCAGACATGGGGGACAACGTGGTAGACCCAGCAGCGCCAATAGCACATGTGGCACCTCTTGTGCCAGAGGCTGCTCTCTATGACTGGGCACATCCCACAACTGAAAATCTGGCCACAACGATTGTAGTCCCGCAGATACAGGTTGAATCATTCCAAATCACGAATAACATGATGCACTTGTTGCAAAACAAGAGACTATTTTCGGGGTCACAAGTCGAAGATCCTCAACAGCACTTGAAGAATTTCCTGTCAATCTGCAAAACTCAAAGGCAGCCCAACGTAACTTCGGAAGCAATCAAGCTGTTATTGTTTCCATTCTCAATGACAAGAGCTGCCCAGACCTAGCTAAACTCACTCCCCATAAATTCCATAACAACTTGGGAAGAGTTAGTCAAGCAATTCCATAACAAGTTCCACCCACCCAACAAGACTGCTCAACGAATTGATGAAATTTTGAGTTTTAAACAGAGACCAATGTAGACACTACATGAAACATGGGAACGTTTCAAAGGGATGATGGTTATATGTCCGCACCATGATATTCCAAATCTGATGTTGGGGCAGCGGTTTTACATGGGATTGTCAGATAGCGTGAAGAACATTGTTGATGCTTCAGCTGGTGGAGCATTTTTGAGCAAAACATGGAGAGAAGGCCAGAGTTTGCTTGATAAGATGGCGCATAATTTGGGATGGACAACCAGGAATGCACCTATCACTCCAGTGGTTCACTCAGTGCCCTTAGATCCATCCAACTCTATGGCTGAAAATATGGCCACCTTATTGACAGAGATGAGTATACTCACTAAAAAGGTGGAAGAGTCAGGGTGGAAGAGTCAGGGCAGAAGCAGCAGGTACACATCGTAGATACTACCAATGGGGGCTTGTGCACATCTTGCATTAGTTAGTCAATTGGTAACTAGCGGAATGCAGAACATGAGCATCATCACTACCCTGAAGACATGAACTATGTGTCTAATTATGGAGGCCAGAGACAGGGTGGTCAGAATTGAGGCCAGCAAAATCAGTCGTACAGGCCAGTCCAGCCACAGTTCAACAATGGGAACATGGGAGGTATGAGACCTTCTAAAAATATGGCACCTTACCCAAGGCCACAGGGATATAACAATCAGAATCAGCAGCAGGGGTATCACCCTCCTCAGTAGCAGTATGGTGGATGACAGAAAGATGGGTTTGCTAGACTTGAGGCAATGATACAGCAGGTTATTAGGTCTAATGCAAAAATTAGTGAGAGAGTAGATGCACACGATTTAGCTATCAAGAATATTGAAGTGTAGATGGGCCAAATTTCAATATCTCTAAACAATCGTCCTCATGGGACATTACCTGCAGACACTCAAATAAACCCCAATATTCAAGGCCCGATGCAGCTGATGGCAGTGAGTCTACGAAATGGAAGAGATTTAGACGTAGAGCAAGAAAGGGATCGAGAGAGCAGACAGGCTGAGACTCTCATACCAGTGCCCATTGAGCTAGATGAGTCAACGAAACTGATAGAGGTGACAGTCCAGCCTGCTCAGGAAGAGCATACCATTCAGATTGAGACTGAGAAAGAAGCTGAGATAGCCCAAGAACAAGTAGTTGAGGTGGCAGCTGATAAAGAGCAGTCCCAAATCATTGGGAAGAAGAAACCTCTTGCACCATTCCCTCAGAGGCTGGCTAAGCACCAAAAAGAGGAGCAGTACAAGAAATTCTTGGAGATGCTGAAACAAATCCAGGTAAATATTCCATTGATAGATGCTTTGAAAGAGATGCCTGGGTATGCAAAAATGATGAAGGACTTACTGCAGAGAAAATTCGATTTCCAAGACCTGGCCATGGTGACTCTTACTCAGACTTGCAGTGCAGTGGTGACTAGACCAATTGCGGAGAAGCTATCTGATTCAGGAAGCTTTACAATTCCTTGCACTATTGGTAATTTTTCTTTTGCTAAGACACTTTGTGATCTAGAGGCAAGCATTAATATTATGCCCCTGGCGATTTATAAGAGGCTGGGGATTGGAAAAGCTAGACCCACCTCTATGTTGTTGCAGTTGGCTGACAGGACTGTAAAAAGACCCTCTGGTATCCTAGATGATGTGTTGATTCAGGTGGAGAAATTTGTGTTCCCTGCAGATTTTGTGATCTTGGACTGCAAGGTGGATGAAGAAATTCCCATAATTTGTGAAGGTCGTTCTTGGCCACTGGGAGAGCTCTCATTGATTGTAAGACTGGGGAGATCAAGATGAGATTGAACGATGAAGAGATAACATTCAATGTGCAGAAATCTGTGAGGCGACCAAGTGAATTTGCCAATTGCTCTCTTATTGATGTCGTGGATGTAATTGTCAAAACTGATGATGAGATGCTGACTATTGAGGACCCTCTTGCTGCATGCCTGATGAATTTAGATGAGGTGAATGGAGAAGAACTGGCGGAATGGGTGTTGGCACTAGAGGGCAGAGGGTTCTGGGACAGAACTCTTGAATTTGAGCCCTTGCACTTAGAAAATAGAGAAACTCCTCCAGCCAAGCCATCCATCGAAGAACCCCCCAAAGCTGGAGTTGAAGCCACTGTCCGCCCATCTCAGGTATGAGTTCCTTGGACCTGACTCCACATTACCTGTTATTATCTCATCTAGTTTGTTAGATGTGAAGGTACAACAACTCTTACAGGTATTCAAAGAGTGTAAGACTGCCACTGGGTGGACCATGACAGACATAAAAGGGATCAACCCCGCCTACTGTATGCATAAAATTTTGCTGGAAGAGGGTCACAAACCTTCCAAGGAACACCAAAAAAGGTTGAACCCCAACATGAAGGAAGTGGTGAAGAAAGAAGTGATAAAGTGGTTAGATGCGAGAATCATTTTCCCAATATCTGATAGTAGCTGGGTTAGCCCGGTTCAATGTGTGCCTAAAAAGGGTGGCATGACAGTAGTCAAAAATGATAATAATGAACTGATCTCGACGAGAACCGTCATGGGCTGATGAATTTACATGGACTACAGAAAGTTAAATTTGGCCACCCGGAAGGACCACTTCCCACTTCCCTTCATTGATCAGATGCTAGACAGACTGGCAGTGAGGTCACACTTCTGTTTTATGCATGGGTATTCAGGTTACAATCAGATCTCCATTGCACCTAAGGATAGAGAAAAGACCTCTTTAACTTGCCCATATGGCATTTGTGCCTTCCGGAGGATGCCATTTGGCCTATGCAATGCACCCGCCACATTTCAAAGGTGCATGATGGCCATATTCACTAACATGGTAGAAGACATAATGGAGGTATTCATGGATGATTTCTCAGTGGTGGGAAATTCATTCGATGATTGCCTAATAAATCTGACGTGTGTGCTAAAAAGGTGTATTGAGACTAACCTGGTTCTTAATTGGGAGAAGTGTCATTTCATGGTATAAGAGGGCATAGTCTTGGGGCACCAGGTGTCAAGCAAAGGAATTGAGGTGGATCATGCTAAAGTGGATGTGATAGCAAAGCTTCCCCCTCCAACTTCAGTCAAAGCAATCAGGAGCTTCCTCGGGCATGCCGGTTTCTACCGGAGATTCATAAGAGACTTCTCAAAAATTGCCAACCCTCTCTGTAAGTTGTTAGAAAAAGATCACCCCTTCTTGTTTTCTGATGATTGCAGGATAGCATTCGAGGAGCTGAAGAAGAGGCTAGTCACAACACCCATCATTGTTGCCCCCGACTGGGAGCAACCTTTCGAACTCATATGTGACGCTAGTGACTACGCAGTGGGGGTAGTGCCGGGACAGCCGAAAGACAAGCTAATGCATCCAATCTACTATGCTAGTAGAACGCTGAGTGGAGCCCAGCTGAACTACACTGTGATTGAGAAGGAGATGTTGGCTGTGATGTTTGCTTTCGACAAGTTCAGATCATACCTGATTGGCTCTAAGGTAATTGTATACACTGATCATGCAGCTCTCAGGTACTTGATTGAGAAGAAGGAGTCTAAGTCGCGCCTGATTCGTTGGGTGTTACTACTACAAGAATTCGACCTCAAAATTCATGACCGTAAGGGCACAAAAAACCAAGTCACTGATCATCTATCACGACTTAAGGGAGTTGAAAACTCAATTGAGGTTGAGGATATTCTGAAAACCTTTCCAGACGAGCAGTTGCTCGCTACTAGTCTTGAGGAAGTGCCATGGTATGTAGACTTTGCAAATTACCTAGCCAGCGGTATAGTTCCCTATGACCTTTCCTCTGTACAAAAGAAAAAGTTTTATCGTGACTGTCGTATGTATTATTGGGATGAAACTTACCTGTTTCGAATAGGTGTTGACAATATGATCTGGAGGTGCATCCCCGAGATAAAACAATCTTCTATTTTGCAGGCATGTCATGTATCTGCGTATGAAGGGCATTTTGGAAGAGTTAGGACAGCTGCGAAAGTGCTAGAGGCCGACTTCTTTTGGCTAATAGTGTTTAAAGATGCGCACCAATGGGTGAAGGGCTGCAATGAATGTCAGCGGACCGGGAACATTTCCTGTCGCCATGAGATGCCCCTGAACCCGATTCAAGAGGTGGAAGTGTTTGATGTTTAGGGGATTGACTTCATGGAACCCTTCGTCAGCTCCTTTGGCAATAAGTACATACTTGTTGTTGTGGATTACGTGTCCAAATGGGTAGAAGCTGCAGCGTTACCCACTAATGATGCAAGAGTGGTGGTGGGATTTTTTAAGAAGAACATATTCGCCCACTTTGGGACACCAAGAGCGATTATCAGTGACGGGGGCACCCACTTCTGTAATAGAGCCTTCGAGAAGTTGCTAGCAAAGTATGATGTACACCACAAGGTGGCTACCCCATATCATTCCCAGACTAGTGGGCAGGTTGAAGTGTCCAACAGAGAGATAAAGAGTGTGCTAACCAAGACTGTGAATACCACAAGAACTGATTGGGCGAAAAAGCTAGATGATGCACTCTGGGCTTATAGAACTGCTTTTAAAACACCAATTGGGATGTCACCATATAAGTTTGTATTTGGGAAGGCCTGCCACTTGCTAGTGGAACTTGAACATAAAGCTTGGTAGGCACTGAAATAGCTGAACCTAGACATTGAAGCTGCGAGCACAACAAAAATTACTGAATTGCATGAGCTCGACGAGTTCAGACATCTTGCGTTTGAGAGCACAAGGTTGTACAAAGAGAGAATGAAGATTTTGCACGACCAGAACATTGTTGAGCGACATTTCAAACCCGGGGACATGGTATTGCTCTATAACTCAAGATTACGGTTGTTCCCTGGTAAGCTTAAGTCACGATGGTCTGGTCCATTTTGAGTGGTCGAAGTCTTCCCTTCAGGAGCTGTGGAGATTGCTTTGGAGAAAGACTCTCACACATTTATAGTCAATGGGCAGAGATTGAAGCTATACATAAGCATGAAATAACCAAAGGAAGTGTCTAAGATCCACCTGACGGAACCTCAGAGGTCGAGCGAGCCTTAAATGCGCTTGTCTGCGTCGTGCCGCGACGTTAAATCAGGCGCTGCATGGGAGGCAACCCATGAATGTGTTGTTAGCGTTCTTGTGTAACGTCCTATATATTAAAAAAAAGAGCGTCAGCACCGTGACCGCAACACGACTGCGGTAGGACCACGGTGAGAGGCGCGGATTCTGCCTCAGAACTGGGCGACCCACCGCGACCGCGGTGAACGCTTAGTTCACTACCTCAAACTTTCGTCATGTAAGTAAATTTTTTTATTTTTTAAGTTGTTTTCATTTTTTTATTTTTTACAACCACCCCCTCACAATATTAGAACCCCCCATTCTTATTTCACTAAAATACCCGATCCCCTCTCCTATTTCTCCATCTCTCTCTCTCTAAACCTTAACTCCCCAACAAAATCCCTCTCTTTTCTTCTTCTTCTTCACTCATACTACCTCTTCATCTCCATTCCTCTCAACTCTTCTTCCATTAAGGTATGCTATTCACTTTCCCCCTCTCTTTTCTTTTTGTATTTTGTTGTAGTTTATGCTAGTTTAATGTTGTAATGGTGTAGTAGTTGTTAGTAGATTTTTGTTAGTTTCTTGTTGTTTTTTCTTTTGACTTTCGTTTTTGAGATTGATTGGTGAAGGGGTTATGTGTTTAATGTGGTGCAAAGGTGTATGTTGGTGGGTGTTGAATGAAGTATTGTGGGGTGTGATGGTGTAGTAGTATCTTTGATTTGGGAGAAGTTTTGATGTACCCATGAGGGCTATATGTGTTAGGATACTGCCTTGCCCACAATGTGTTTGGGAAATTGCCCCAATGGAGTTATAAGGGCTAATGTGACATAGTTGTGGTAAAGTCTGAGTAACCACCCATAGTCACATATTTCACACACTCACTAATAGGTATTTCTCTGTTTGATAGGCACAATGAGTTCATCTAGGAAGATACGCAACACCGGGTCCTCCACTAGTGGACCGGGAAGCTCCTCGAGAGCTAGGAGTCAGGCCAGTGCACCATAGTTTGACAGCACTAGGTTTGTCTCCAAACCGGCAGAGGATAGATACAATGCAAAGGCAACAAAGAAATTGCTACATGAGGTGCATATTGACAGATAGGCCTTAGAGGTGGAATGCCCGAACATCTTCAATGAATTGAGGAGGTGTCAACTGGACATCTTCTTCGAGGTACCGGAGGTGGCCAATGTTCAGATGGTCAGGGAATTCTATGCGAACTATCCGGAGCGTGAGAATGGGGTTGTTACTGTGCAGAATACTCCGGTAAATGCATCCATCGAGGCCATCCGCATCGGCTGCCAGTGTTCAGGGGAGAAGCTGATGATTATCGTACTTTTAGCTGAACAAGTGCCTTGTGGGGAACTCTTCTTCAAACTATCTGTGTGCCAGACAGAGAATACATATGGATAAAGTCCAGGATCACACTTAACTCCTAGTCTCTCAATTGGGAGGCTAAGTGTTAGCTAACTATTATCAACAGTCGGTTGTTGCCTTCCAGCAACACCCACAGGTGTCAGCAATATACTGTTTTATGGCTCACAGGGATTTTGATGTGGCTCGGCTCCTCCATGATGAGATGCTCATTAGATCACCTGAGTTGCTCAAAGGCTTCTACTTCCCTTCTCTAGTCACTAGGTTGTGCCGCCTTGCTAGAGTCCCTGAAGACCTTAGAGTTGATGGGAAATTAGCACTAAAAGCCCCGTTCTTGGCAAGAAAAATCAGAATTGGGATGGAGCCGGTGGTGAATGTTGATGAATCAGATGATGATAATGATACTAAGGCAGCTGAGGTCCCACCACCTCCGAGAGTTGAAGAGGCAGGCCCATCACAGCCCTGCCGGAGTACCCGCATGACAGCTTTGGAGTAGGAGATGGCTGGGTTGCGTACCTCAATCACTGATTTGGGTGCCCGCGTAGACGCAGTGGCTGCCCGACAGGTGAAATCAGAGAAGAAATTCTTAGGATGGCTGAGGGCTCTGGGTCGTGCTTGTAACGTGAACCCTGACACTGTCTCCGATCAGGAGTGATATTTCAGGGAAGTTCTTTTACCTCACTATTCTTTAAATTTTTAAGCCATGGGGACATGTCTACATTTTAAAGTGTAGGGTGGGAGATACTTCAATGTATGTATGTATTTGTAACAATTGAATGTTTGACTTTTTTTGTTGTTTTGCTTTGCTTGTTTTTGGTGTTTTGAGTAATAGTTCATTAGGTAAGTTAAAGTTGGTAAGTGACTTGTCCCGACGACGGATCTCTTTCGGCGGGGTTCTTAAGGGACTAAGTTGATAAAAAAAAAGGAATATGGAGACTCTTCCTGATGACGGATCCTTTAGACAATTTTCTTGAGGGGAGTAAGTCTAGAGAAAAGACCAAAAAGATTTTTTTTATTTTTAGGTAGTGTAGTAAATCCCTCTTGGTTTTTCTTTGGGCCACGGTTCTTTTTTAAGGATTTAGCTTGAATCGGGTGTAGGTAATTTTTGTTCATTTTGTTTTTTTTTAGTTTTTTTAGATTAGGATTAATGGGATAAGAGCTAAAATCAAAGGAGAAACCCTTAGCATTGATACACCTGAACACAATAGACATTAGAGTGTAACGCTTAGTCTCAATGGTTGAATCTTTCTAAAGCGCCTTAAAATTGTATGTTTGTATCTAAATTGAACACTCAGAAGAGAATGTCTTGATAAATAAATCCGGAGTGAGTCATGTGCCATGTGTGTGTGAGTTTTAGTGTATTCCATGATTCACATTTGATGCTTAGAACTTGCCCTGTGTGTTTGCAAAGCGGAATAGTAGTTTCATTAAGTTTTAGAAGTGATATAGGCATTTCTTTATTGAGCCAGACATATAACGTAAACCCACATGAATGTAATACATCTTAGCTAACCCCGTTGAACCTATAAGCCTGTTTCTTTGGCGACCACATTGCGAACCTGACCCAATTATTTGAATAGCCTGCTGTTTGAACCCGTTTACCTCCCATAAGCACTTGAATGGTATTGAAATTATGCAAAAATAAAAGTGTAGGGTGGTGGTTTAGTTTTTGAGTGAAACCATTGAAATAGAGAAAAAATGCAGAATTTTGAAGAATAAAAGAAGAAGCACAACGAAAAAAAAGAAAAAAAATGTTGTAAATAAATATAGTGGTTGATAAGTGACAGCTTGATGCAAATGCACCTAATGGATGGGGATGTTTTCAATAAAACGTGGCAGAGTGTTTGGTTGACATAAGTATGGTTTGAAGGTTAATGTAATTGTATTAAAAGTGCTTAGGGAGATTAGTTACCATTTTCAAATATATCCTACCTGTCCTTTAGCCTACATTACAACCAAGTAAAGTCCTATTGATCTTAGACTGAGTGGGCTCGATTAGTAGACTATTACACTAGGGCAAGCCTATGGTGCATCTTTGTGGCATGTGAATGTTCTTTTGGAGAGTGAGCGAATTCTGTCTATCTAATTTCCTAATTATTCTATATATCAATATATGTGGAACTACTCTCTTGTGTAATGTGAGGGCATATGATTCACAAAGGAAAGGTAAGTCTTGACTCTTGTATAGAATAGTTTGAGTAAGTGCGAATGGTGCATGGTACGAGAGATTCGATTTTTGAGGCAAAGGTTGTTCACTACTAGGTGCAACTTTGGTAAAATGTTCAAGGTGTGAGTCATTAAGGGAAAAGCTTAGGGAAGGAACTTTGATAGAGTGTGGTGGATTGCTAGAGGACTAGCAATGATTTAAGTGTGGGGTGTTGATATTAGGCTATATAGATGATATTTACACCTTAATATTACCATGCTTTATTGTTGTTTTATAGGAAAATTACCAACAAAATGCTCTAAATGGTGTTCTTTTGTTTCACATGGAATATTCTAAATGAGGAAGCACCACAGAGTGTTTTGGAGGCAATAATGTGAAGAAAACGCCCATTCCAGAGGTACCGAGCACAAAGAAGCAAAAAGATGTACTGAGCAAAATTCCACCGCGACCGCGGTGGAACCGCGACAGATCAAGAGGCGAGGCAGAATACTCAGCATTTACCGCGGTCATGCCGCGGTCCTGCCGCGACCGCGGTGCACTGTTCACTCGTCAGCAAATTTGGGTACCAAAGTATAAATTCGGGAAAACTTGTTCCAAACCCTTATAAGCTTTAGAAACTCGCTCAAGAATTTTTTTAAGCTTGTTTTTAGACTATTTTGGAGGCAAGAACAAGTGTGAGAAGATCAACAAAACATTAGAGTTTTTCTATCTCTTTTCTTTTCTTGCAATTACCCATTATGAATAATTTAGTAGTTTTATCTTGTTTTGTCATGAGTAGCTAATTCCTTAGTCTAGGGTTTTGATGGAACCTATTGAAGGATGAACTTATTGTGATGTTAATATAGTTGCTAGTTTAATCTCTATTTGTTCAACTACGTGTTTGTTGTAGTTAATTGACAGGATCCTCAATTAGCTGTGCCTATTTAGTGTGCATAACTCGGGAGAGAGTGCATATTTATGTAATTGTTAAACAACACCACTCCCAAAATATATGAGGGATCAATAACTGAAGGTTTAAAGGCGGGGTTAGGGATAACGAAGCCTTGTGTGCAATCTAAAGTGAGTTGTAATAAACAAAGCCAGCTAGCGTATCTCGGGAGAGTGCGTCTAGTAAATTATCGTGATTACTCGGAAGGGATTTACGGTAATAGGAGTACTCATGATTGATAGAAATGATTTGGTGAATCTATCCGAACATAACCGGAAAAGATTCCATCAATAGGGGAAATCATAACCTTAGAGCCTTCTCTTAATTGTTTACAACTTAATCATAGTTAGTTTTCAGTTGCTTATTTGCTTTCATTCTTAGTTAGTAGAAATACCATCAATTGTTATTGACAACATTTGGGAAGTTGATTTCGGAGAATTTAGTAAATCCAACGAAAGTAATTGATAGGTTAATTCCTTGTGGGTTCGACTCTGGGATAAATACTCAGATTATATTTGCAACGTCCGCGTGTCCTTTTTATAAGGCATAGTTGGGCATGATAAAAAAGTCAAGAAAAATCCGTACTCTAAGAAAAATACACAACCGCGGCGCATGGGGATGCGCGCCGCGACTGTGTAAAATGTCGCTACCCTAAATTTGCATGCTCTCTAAAGTTCCCCACAGATGTCTTGCCTAGCGCATCGCTCCATGCGGCGTGCCTGTGCAATTTTTACAGAGTCTCAATCTTATTTCGCGTAGGAAAATGTGTTTTCGTCTAGGCCTGACCCTACTTGGTATAAATATGTATAAAAATATTATTATTAGGATTTTTGACATACCTTAGACCTAAGAAGACTATTGCGGAAGGAGAGAAGATGTTAGGAACAATCTTTGGAGGAAAAAATCATCGAATTCTTCATTCCTTTATCTTTTCTTTGTAATTTGTTTATGCAAAATACTTGAAAAATTGTTACTACGAACATGGGTGGCTAAGCACTCTAGTTTCTAGGGTTATGGTTGACATGATTATTAACATTTATTAATTACATCTTTGTTAATTCGGATTATCATCTTATGGTTGTTTCTTTAATTCTAGTTTTAACTTGTGAATTGTTGTAGCCACCAATTCACCTACTATCTATGCTATGCTTGGGAAAGCCGTGTTTAGATTAGAGTAGAATTAAAGAGGGCTTGTTTCTGAACCTGTGGCTCGGGAAAAAATTTCGCGGTTAGGATAGGAATATACCTAACAGCCTTGCTTAGTTGAATACTGGGTTATATTCGTTCATGATAGACTCAATATCATAGAAATATAGGATTGATATATTGTGGACATGTGAGTAGTATTGTGGGAACATGTTATTCATATCAACGATTTAGTTAATTAATAACCATAGATAATTTGGATTCGTAAGTGTGATTATTGAACTTAATATGATTGATAAACCAACCACAACCCTGGAATCTTCATCTCATCTGAATTGAAATCTCAGCATACACATTTGCATTCTAGATAAATTAGTTGTTACTTGTTTAATTTTTGCAATAGTAGATTAACAAGAAAAACATCAATCTTGATTACGTGGACAATTAACTGATTTTAGTTTGCTTAATTAATGATTGATCTAAGTTTGTGTGGGTTCGACATCTGACTTTCAAGTCACTTTATTACTTGACGGCTACGTACACTTGCGTGTGCTTGGGGAACCAACAAGTTTTTGGTGTCTTTGTCGAGGACTTAGTTATTGATCGTTATTTGTTCAAGTTTTAATTTTTAGTTTGCTTTATTTGTGATAACGCAGGCTCTTCTTGTAACGACCGGGCCGGTCGTTTTGAGAGTTGAAACCCTGTTCTCTATTTTTTCTACTTCATTTGTGTTCTTCAGTTGTATTATGTCTTACTGGGTTAGTTGGTTTGGTCCGGAGTGATTTTGGAGTAAATTGAGACACTTAGTCTCTTAGGAGAAAGTTTAAGTTCGAAAAGTTGAACGGATGTTGATTTATGTGTAAGCGATCTCGGATTTGAATGTTGATGGTTCCGTTAGCTCCGTAAGGTGATTTTGGACTTGGGAGCGCGTTCAGAATATGTTTTGGAGGTCCGTAGTAGAATTAGGCTTGAATTGGCGAAAGTTGAAAATTTGGCGATTTCGATCGGCAGTGAAAAATTTGATATCGAGGTCGGAAGAGATTTCCGAAAGTTGGAATAGGTTCGTGGTATCATTTGTGACGTCTGTGTAAAATTTGAGGTCATTCGGATGTGGTTTCGTAGGTTTCGGTGTTGTTTGCGGATTTGGAAGTTTAGAAATTCTTAGGCTTGAATCCGAGGGTAATTTGTTGTTTTGATGTTGTTTTGAGTGATTCAAAGGCTCGATTAAGTTTGTATATTGGTATATAACTTGTTATTATGTTTGGTTGAGGACCCGAGGGTTTCGAATATGTTTTGGGTGGTTGACGGAATAAGTTTGGAAATTGGAGGAATTGCTGAAGTTGAACTCAGCTGTCATAACCGCACCTATGGAGTGGGAGCCGCAGAAGTGGGAATGTGGCCGTAGAAGGAAAAGGAAGAGGGGCTGGCAGAGTCCGCATGTGCGAGGGGTTTGCCGCACCTGCGATGGTCGTAGAAGCGGAAGAGAGGGTGCAGGTGCAGTCATACCTCCTTTTTACCACCCGAAAGGGTATAAGGAAGTTTTTCCAATTAAAGTGACACTAATCGAAACGCGATTATTTATTCAGATTCAGAGTCGCCACTTGGGATAGTTTATAATGTCCCAAGTCACCGGTTTAAAATCTCGAATCGAGGAAGTTGACTCTTATTACAGTCCGCGAACACAAAAATCCGGGTAAGAAATTCTATTAACCTGAGAGAAGGTGTTAGGCATTCCCGGGTTCCGTTGTTTTAGCATGGTCGCTCAACTGTTATTATTGGCATATTTATCTGATTTTTAAAACATCTTTGAATCCTATGTGCATTTTTATTCTTTTTAAAACCGTTTTAAATAATTTATGAAATTATTCTGGAACAAGTTACGATTTTCGTACACTTGTTTGTTTGGTACACATTGCGAATCGTGTCACGGGAGCCGTACCCACGATCCCCAACATGTTTAATTTATTAACAAGATCAAATTGGGGTCGGGTCACAAAATTGTACCCCCGGATTTTTAGAAATTAAATGCCTCGACCACGTCACGGGAACCGTACCCGTAGCTATGACAATTATTTAATTAATGCACCTAAAGCAAACTTCGAAAGTTCAAGGCATTTTTTACACTAGTTAAGATAATTAATATGAGGGCTATAGATTACGAATTTTATTTGTGTATGGCGCACCTCAAATTATTTTTAAAGGAAAAAAGTTGCATTTTTTAGAGGCTAGCTGAATATGCTCGCACTTTAATCTAATTCGGAATTAGGTATCACAACCACATCACAGGAATCATACCCGTAGTTGTAATAATTTTATTATAAAACGCCTAAAGCAACTAGCGCATCTAATTATTTTCCTATCTTTGAGGTTGTTGTGATGCCAAATTTACGAACAAGATATTATTAGGGAGAAAATATGCTAGCTAACAAGATCTAACACTTGGCCAGATTCCTTATGGTCCAAGACCCACATTATAGCCCATTCTTATTCCTTGCCAAGAAAGAAACAACTCCAATTTTTCCATCTACCCAATTAAAAGCATTTATTCAAGAACCCAAGACTACATGCATCACAATTGAAATAAAAACTTATTAAAACAATTTAAATGAAAAACTAAAACATGCTACTCAAACAACGTAGAATCACAAATCAACCAACAAGCACACCGAGCTATCATAACACAATGAAATGAGAATAAAAATTAATAAATGGACCTTTTATTGATGAACAAAGCTGAAAACTGCGAATCAATCGGGCTAAACAAAGCAACAATCCTTGGACTGAAACACGAAATTACAAACCGGAACCTCGAATCGACACCAAAAAGCTTGAAACCCAAATCGACCCCAATCAAAAGACAAATTAAAACCTTCGGTCAGATCAGATCCTTGAAAATGATAAAACTCAGAAGTATTCAAACGTTGCTCCCATGGTTAAGAAAACGGATTTGACACTTCCTCTGACAACCTCGTTCAAAGAAGACACATTAGAAAGGTCAATATGCTTGAAGAGAGACCAATCAGAGGAACAATTATGGTCGGTGCTATCGTGATCATGGATGCAAGCCATCCTTTGAGCGCTATGTATTTCTTTGTGCTTTGTGTGTCAAATTATTTTCTGAGTTTATTTGCTCAGAATCTTTTTTGTCCTTTTGGCTTTGAGCTTTCAAGAACCATTTAGTTTCGTTCTCATTATTCTAAGATGAAAGATTATTTGTTGAGTGTTTTTGTAGAGAACTGAAGACAGTGATCTTTCTTTGTTTTGTATGTGTAGCCGGAAGTTCTAAGTATGTATGTGTTTTCCGGCTGGGGAATGCTGCTGGGTAGGGATTCTCTAGGTTGTAGGTCTTTTTTTTTAGGTAGGTATTTTAGGAAGAAGAAGAAGCTTAGCTTAAAAAAAAAAAAAAACGGCCGATCCCTTTTCTTGAGTGTCTAGGTTAGTTTTTGTAGGGTTTTTTTAGGTTAAGGGGTATGGGCCAGCTTAGGAATTATGGGCTAGGTCCAAAAATTAGGCTTAAAAATGGGTTGTTTGAGCCTAAATTTTATTCTTTCTCCGTGAGCAAGACAAAATACGACCTCATTTACCAATTAATCCTACTTAAGTAAAATAACTATTAAGATAAGATTAATCGTTAAAACAAACCCTTTTTCGGTATTTTTAAATATCATATTAAAATAAAAAGAAGGTACTATTTTTTTGTATTTTTTTTAGTTTTACGAAAAGTAATAAACTAAAAGCAACTAAAAAGAAGAGATATTTTTTGTAATTTTTATTTTTTTTGAGAAAATAAAGTAAAAGAGTCAAAACTAATTGAAATATCGATATTAGGCCTAAACTAAATATTTTACGCTAAATTGGAGGAAATCTCGGGGAGGGTAAAAAATCACATGTCTACAGTTGCCCCTCCTTGACTGGGAACGCGAAGAGTTTTCAGACAAAGAACGACTAGACAGGTTTTTCGACCTGACCCTTTTTTAGGGAAACCAAAAACTTTGACCGAGCCCTGGTATCTGAGCTGCCTACATATCCTTGGCTATAAAGGAATCAGGCCACGTGTAGTTCAGAAGTAGGAACAGTGATGGAGTATACCGAGGTAGAGAGCCGATTAAGGTGTCGTCAAGGTTCCGGTCCGCGGTTCCGTTATTACATCAAAAATCAAAATTAAAAAAACTAACTAAGCCTATCAGCTACGAGTTACAAGATTCCTATCTATGAGTCTTCTGAAGCTTGATCTTGAGTCTTGGTTGGTTCTTCATGCGGACTTTGATCTGAATCTTGATACTTGTTAGCTGCAGGTGTTGGTTCAATCTTCTTCAGCCTTTTCAGATCAAGACGGGACATGCAGATCTTGTGACTTCAATTATGTCTTGAGCAGACCACATCTTTTCTCCACTTCTTCACTTTGGATTCACTTTTTTTTTTCTTTTATTCTTGATTGAGACTTCTTTTTTTGTTATCTCGGACCCCTGTTGATTCACAATTTTGAGGCGAGCTTCTACTATTTTTAACTTGAATTGGATTCTGAAATGACTTCCCTTGTTCTCCAGGTGGGCGCCTGCTACTGACTTGAAACTTCAAATGACTCTGAAATGAATTCTGAAATGAGTTCCCTTGTTCTCCAGGTGGGCGCCTGCTACTACAATAAAATAGACAAAACAAAAGAAACTTTTCTGCCCTAGTTTGTACTAGGAAGATTTGTGAGTTGTTAGAAGAACTATAAATCACCTATGGTATTTGACGAGAGTAAACAAAATGGAGGACTCGACTAGGATGTACGTCTCCTTGTGAGTAAAACCAAGAAAATTTCGAATAGCAAATGTGTCTACTAAAAAAACCTAAATGACCCAAACTAGGAAGTGCGTCTCCTAGATTTAAGATTGAACTTGCGGAAAACTATAAACTACGCTTGACTAAAGTAAAAACTGACCCTATTCTCCAGGCGAGATCCCTGATGTCGAGAAAACTAAAGATTGATAACTTGAGAAAACTAAAAATTGACCACTTTTTTTAGAAAAATCCAGACTTCCTTTTTTTATTATCCTAGGAGAAAATTCGTCAGACTAGGTTTCTATTTTAGGAGAAAGATTCATCAGACTAAGACGTTTATCCTAGGAGAAAATTCACCAGACTAGGTTTTCTATCTTAGGAGAAAGATTCATCAGACTAAGATTTTGATCCTAGGAGAAAGTTCATCAGACTAGGTCTCTTTTTTGGTATCTTAGGAGAAAGATTCATCAGACTAAGATTTTTATCTTATGAGAAAATTCATCAGACTATTTTTGTTATCTTAGGAGAAAGATTCATCAGACTAAGATTTCTATCCTAGGAGAAAATTCATCAGACTAGGTTTTCTATCTTAGGAGAAAGATTCATCAGACTAAGATTTTGATCCTAGGAGAAAATTCATCAGACTAGGTCCCCTTTTTGTTATCTTAGGAGAAAGATTCATCAGACTAAGATTTCTATCCTAGGAGAAAATTCATCAGACTAGGTTTTCTATCTTAGGAGAAAGATTCATCAGACTAAGATTTTGATCCTAGGAGAAAATTCATCAGACTAGGTCCTTTTTTTTGTTATCTTAGGAGAAAGATTCATCCGACTAAGATTTCTATTGGGAGGAAAATTCATCAGACTAGGACTTTTTATCCTAGGAGGCAAAATGTGAAGATCAATGACAAGATTTTATACACAATAACAAGACAAATAAAGGCAAATATTTGAGAAACTTTCCTCTGTCGGCTCTTCTCTTCTTTTCATTTTCTTATCTCATTTTTTGTATTTTTTTTAGCCACTTTCCTTGCACTACTTTGTTTCCTGTTTTACACAAAGAAAAATTTGTCAGTTTTTAAAATGGTGGTCGGTTTGTGGCCTTGAGTCTTGAGCAGCTTGGCTTTTACTCGATCAGCTTGAGTCGGTCTCAAGAGACTTTTGTTCTGCATCAACTTTGATTGCTTCACACTCAGTACCATGTGTATTTGTGGCTCAATCAACCTTATCCCAACTGGAGATCTTTGCTTAGGTGACCTTTTCTGATATCTTCAATGGCTTCCTGCTTTTTGAGCAATTTATCTGTCAGAGAGAATTACCAGTTATCTTTGTTTGCGCCAAGTAGGCTGAAAAGAGTCTTTTGGGGAAGCCTTTGCATGAATCTTCAAGGCATGTTGACATTAACAACTGAGTGTATTGGCCAAATTTACTTTGTGCAACTGAAAAGCTGGTAGCAGATTTTGAAATCTTTTCTTGCTTGTTTTGACAAGGACTGACTCAGAGTGAAGGACACAAATGATGCAAAGAAACAAGTATTAACAAGAAATTCCCATGTCGGAATGACAGAAGGAAGAGTTTTTTTTATTTTTTTCAATAACTAGCCTTAATGGTCATGACATGCATTTTGGACTCAACGGCCTGATCTATCAAACTAATTCAATTTTCCCTTTTGCCATTCTTATGAGCTTTGAAGTCGGGCTTCGTGCAAATTCTTTGCATCAGCTTCGCGACTCACTTTCGACTAGTGGTGCCCCGAGGTGTTTTCACCAACAATTCTCTCTTATTTATTCATCTCGAGTTATTGTCACCTTACGGTGCCCTGTGGGGAGTTTTCACTAGTAAGACTCTCTCATTTTTCATTTTTTTTTCTTTTTCTTTCCTCTTCTTTTTTGTGAGCAACTTGACAATGTTCTATGTCACGTGACAAGCGCTGCTCACTGCGTGCCTCTCTTGGCATTATTGAAGGCATATCGGGAGGTCTTTATTTGGAAGGATTTTGGATAGCGTTGGAAAGAAAGGACGTCATAAAGGCTCAAAACAGACTCAAAGTAAAAATGGTTGTAGACTTACAACTCTTGGAATTGATTCTTTCAAAAGTGAAATAAAATCTTTGCCCCAGTTTTGGCTATTGGGGATTTTTCTTTCATTCTTCTTTTTTGGTTGGACCGAACCGTGAGGTTGCCTACGTATTCTTTTTTAAGAAATCAGATCGAACTAGTTCAAACACTTGACCTAACTATATTTTTTTTAATCTTTCTTTCTTTTTCTTTGTCTTTTTTTTTCTTTTTTTATTTTCAAAAAAAGTTGCCCCAACTTCTATTTTCTAAGGGCATGGACCATCCACTATTATTTTCTTCTCTCTTTTTTTTCATTTGAACTTTCTAAAAGTTGCCCCAGTTTTTACTCTTGGGGCATGGACTTCAATTTTTTTTGGACTTTTGACTCTTAACGTGATTCCAATAGAGGGTGGTCGAAAAAAAAAGAAAAAAATAACACAGGCTCAAAAAGGATAACGAAGGGTATAAAGTGTTTGGATAGCAGAAAAAGAGTCTCCCAGCCTCGAGATTGCCAAACATAGTATCCTTTTGCGATCAAAGCATTGACGAACATGTCTGTCTTCTTAGTATGTCATGGTCACAAGACACTTTCCATCCCTTAGTGTCAAATTTTCCAACAAACTTCAATTGATTAAACATCCTCAAGCCCGATCTTCATAATGATTTGAAGGTGAATTTTACTCAACCTTAATTCCAAAGTATTTCAACTATTTATTCATCCTTAAAATTGTTTTTTTCCTCAGTTATCCAATTCCAGATTAAATCAGTTTCTAAGATCTAGCCAAAATTTCCGCATGCATGTCATGTCATTAGAAGTAGCGAGAAAAGAACGAAGAATAGAATGCACAAAAGGACAAACTGTATTTTATTAAGTAAAGGATGAAAGGGTTTGACAACCTGAAAACAACCTAAAATCCGAGTTACAACCCTAAAACAACTCGGCGAATGAAAATAACAACAAAACATGTGAACAAAATAGAGGGATAGAAGGGTTTGACTCAAATAAACAAATAGAATCTGGATCACAAACCTAAAATAACCCAGATAATAGAGAAAACATCAAAACAAACTACCAAGATTCCTTCCTAATAAGGAGGGAATGACTTTTCAATTGCTAAGCTTGACATTTAGCCACAAATTTGCTCATCAGAATCATCATGGCCTTCTCCAATTTCAGTCGGCAAGTTCCCGAGAGGATTCTCATACTTCATGTCACTGGGCATCATCCCCACAAAGTGTGCATCATCATGTGCAGGTAAAGGATTCTGCGTGATATTCTGGGTAACACTGTCTTGGATCACAAACAGGTTTTCCTGGATCATCCTTTCTATTTCTCTTTTCAAATCCCGACAGCTTTCAACATTGTGCTCTTGGGCATTGGAATGGTATTCACACCTTTTAGAAGGGTCAAAGCTTCTCGTACATGGGTCCACATGATTTGGATGAATAGGTGCAATCATGTCATAATGCTTTAATCTCTCAAACAAGCTTGCATAGGACTCTTTTATCGGTGTAAAATTATCTTTCAACTTTTGTTCCCCTTTATACCTCTGGCCTGGATGTGGGCTATAGGGCACCTGAAAATTTTGTGGAGGCTAGTGGAGATTTTGTGATGCTCGTGCTCGCCTTCTGGGGTGTTTTGGTGGCTGGACAACATACTGAGGTGGAGCGATTGAGTATTGTGGGTTCAAAGGGGGATAGTAATGCTTAAGGGAGTTATCGAAAAACAGACGAGGCTGGTCATACCTTCGAGACGTTCTCCTAGGACCTCTTCTCGACCCTAATATCATCGTGATTTCTTCATCCATCTCACTTGTGTCACCAGATTCAATTTGGACAGCCTGAGTTGCAGCTTTGAGAGTTGCTTGACTTATAATTCTGCATGTCTTAAGGCCATTCTCTACCATTTCTCCCATTTTGATTACTTTCGAGAAGGATTTACCCACTGCGGACATCATGTTTTGAAAATAATATAGCTCTTGCGCCTGAAGGAAGACAATGATTAGCTCGTGGTCATCCATAGGTGGCTTAACTCTAGATGCTTGCTCTCTCCATTTAATGGCATATTCCCTGAAACTTTCACTTGGTTTCTTCTTCAGGTAAAGGGAATTGCGGTCTGGTGCAATGTCAATGTTATATTGGAACTGTTTAACAAAGGCATGTGCCATGTCATCCCAGACATACTAGCGAGATGTGTCTTGATCTATAAACCATTCGGAGGCTACTCCCCTTGAGGCTTTCCCCAAAATAAGCCATCAGTAATTCTTCACTTCTTCTTGCACCTCTTAGCTGATTGCAATACTTTTTCAGATGGGCTATTGGGTCTCTATGTCCATCATACTTCTCAAATGTTGGGATCTTGAAACCAGGCGGCAAGTGGACATCGGGGAACATACATAGATCCTTGAAGGCAATACTCTTCTGACCTGCCAACCCTTGCATGTTTTTCAACTGTTGTTCTAAGGTTTTCACTCTTTGGGTCATTTCTTCTTGTGCCATCTTTCGGGCAGGCTTCTCATCTTTGCAGGAAGATCAAACAAGTAAGAGTGGTACTCAGTAGAGTGGTACTGCTCTTGTTGGGTAGCAAATTGTGACTCATGACAAGGCTGTCCTTGGCCATTGGCCCATGCTTGACTTATTTGGTCATTTGCTGTTTCAGTATTCTAGTTTCCTCAAACACAGTAGACTCTTGTTGAACCCTCTGACCCTGAGTCTCTTGAGCACTTATAACAGCTTCGATGTCAGTTATCATTTTTTCTTGGATCTTGTGTTGTCCGCTTGCCACAAACCGACCACCTCAAACTTTTTTCACAATTCAAAACAAAAGACACATTAGAATGGACTCAGTCAGTCCTTATTATTATCATCATTTTTTTCATTTTTTAATGGTTGATCGAACTTGATGTTGGTTGCCTACGTATCATGTGGGAACATGAATCAGATCTTGCATAGTTCGAGAAGATTAGGAATAAAATAAACAAACTAACTCATTTTTTTTTGCTTTTTAAGAAATCTAAATGTAAAAGCTCCTAACAAGGAACATATTTTTCGGATTTTTAATGCTTTCTTTTTTTCTTTTTCTTTTTCGAAAGTTTTGAATAAAGACCTCTAAACAAGAAAGAAAATATTTTTGGATTTTTTTTTGTTTTTTTAGAAGAAAGACTTCTAAAGAAGAAAGAAAATATTTTTGGATTTTTATAACTTTTATTTTGAATTTATGAAAGAAATACTTCTAAAGAAAAAAGAGAAAATATTTTTGCATCTTGAATTTTCTTTTCAATTTTCGAAAGAAGAATGAAAAATATTTTTTTGGATTTTGAGAAGAAATTAAAAGAAATTTTTTTTTTTTGTAATTTTGTTTTTTTTAAAAAAAAATTGAAGTCTAAAAGAAAGATTTTCTAAAGAAGGAAGTAAAAGGAAAATATTTTTGGATTTCCTTTTTTAAAATTGTGGGCTGGAACTGATGAGGTTTGCCTACGTATCTCACATCCGGTGAGAATCATATCCGCGTAGTTCAGTCATTTTCGACGGAACAGGGAAATATGGCACTGGAAGATTTTGGGCTCATTTTGAAATGACCTTGTCTTTTTCTTTTTCCTTTTATTTTCAGAATTTCGGCAGAGTTTCGGTATATTTTGGATACCAGAATATTTTTCAAAGGTGGGTAATCATCTCTCTCATACCTCAAATTTAATTTTTTTTTCAATTTCCTCCCTATTCTAGCAACCAGTCAACATGCAAACCGAAACAAATAATTGTACTGGTAGCACGTAAAAAATACATCAGGATGGTCTTTTGATTCTGGGGTCTACCTATCCTAGACGGACCCAAACCATGTGTTGAGTCCCCAAAGTCAAATGCACATGATGCAAACAAACATTCCTACTAGGGACCCTGCATGAGGCTGAGTTATTCAGGGTTTTAAAACCTGGGTATATTATTCTGGACTTGGTGTACCCGAGCGGACAACTCGAGTCCGGGGGGGGGGGGGAGGGGGTAAGTATCGGGAACCAAAAGGCCATCCGACTTTGTAACTTGGCCCAACCTCTTTCTAATTTAAGGTATGATACTAACAGAAAGAGGATTCACGCCAGCGTACACATCCTCGAAGATGAGAAGAGAAGGATTTAGTAACAGTTTATATACAGTTCAAATAATATCAAAGTGGTAAAAGGCGGCATTTAGCACATTAGGCCCAAACATGTAAAAAATCAGATAATAAATAAAGCCAAGTATAACAGTTATTCTAAGCTCGAATTCTTGAACCATGAACCAGAAGTTCTGGGTTCTTGTCCCCAGCAGAGTCGCCAGGGTTGTCACACCTCCTTTTTACCACTCGAAAGGGGTATAAGGGAGTTTTTCCAATTAAAGTGACAATAATCGAAACAGGATTATTTATTCAAATTCAGAGTCGCCACTTGGGATAATTTATGGTGTCCCAAATCACCGATTTAAAATCTCAAATCGAGGAAGTTGACTCTTATTACAGTCCGCGAACACAGAAATCTGGGTAAGAAATTCTGTTAACCCAAGAGAAGGTGTTACGCATTCCCGGGTTCCATGATTTTAGCACGACCACTCAACTGTTATTATTGGCCTATTTATCTGATTTTTAAAACATCTTTGAAACCTATGTGCATTTTTATTCTTTTTAAAACCACTTTTAATAATTTATGAAATTATTCTGGAACAAGTTACGATTGTCGTACACTTGTTTGTTTGGTACACATTGCGAATCGTATCACGGGAACCATACCCACGATACCCAACATGTTTAATTTATTAATAAGATCAAATTGGGGCTGGGTCACATAATTTTACCCCCGGATTTTTAGAAATTAAATGTCACGACCACGTCACGGGAACCGTACCCGTAGCTATGACAATTATTTAATTAACGCGCCTAAATCAAACTCCAAAAGTTCAAGGCATTTTTTACACTAGTTAAGATAATTAATATGAGGGTCATAGATTATGAATTTTATTTGTGTATGGTGCACCTCAAATTATTTTTAAAGGAAAAAAGTTGCATTTTCTGGAGGCTAACTGAAGATGCTCCCACTTTAATCTAATTCGGAATTGGGTATCACAACCACGTCACGGGAACCGTACCCGTAGTTGTAATAATTTTATTATAATGCGCCTAAAGCAACTAGCGCATCTAATTATTTTCCTAATCTTTGAGGTTGTTGTGATGCCAAATTTACGAACAAGATATTATTGGGGAGCAAATAGGGTAGCTAACATGATCTAACACTTGGCCAGATTCCTTAAGGTCCAAGACCCACATTATAGACCATTCTTATTCCTTGCAAAGAAAGAAACAACTCCAATTTTTCCATCTACCCGATTAAAAGCATTTATTCAAGAACCCAAGACTACATGCATCACAATCGAAATAAAAACTAATTTAAATAATTTAAATGAAAAACTAAAACTTGCTACTCAAATAACGTAGAATCACAAATCAACCTACACACGCACCAAGCTATCATAACACAATGAAATGAGAATAAAAATTGAGAAATGGACCTTTTATTGATGAACAATGCTGAAAACTACGAATCAATCGGGCTAAACAAAACAACAATCCTTGAACTGAAACACAAAATTATAAACCGGAACCTCGAATCGACGCCGGAAAGCTCGAAACCCAAATCGACCCCAATCAAACGACAAATTAAAACCTTCGGTCAGATCAGATCCTTGAAAATGATAAAACTCCGAAGTATTCAAATGCTTCTCACATGGTTTAGAAAACGGATTTGACACTTCCTCTGACAGCCTCGTTCAAAGAAGACACATTAGAAAGGTCAATATGCTTGAAGAAAGACCAATCAGAGGAACAGTTATAGTTGGTGCTATCGTGATCGTGGAGGCAAGCCATCCTTTGAGCGCTATCTATTTCTTTGTGCTTTGTGTTCAAATTATTTTCTAAGTTTATTTGCTCAGAATCTTTTTTATCCTTTTGGCTTTGAGCTTTCAAGAACCATTTAGTTTCGTTCTCATTATTCTAAGATGAAAGGTTATTTGTTGAGTGTTTTTGTAGAGAACTGAAGATAGTGATCTTTCTTTGTTTTGTGTGTGTAGCCAGAAGTTCTAAGTGTGTGTTTGTGTGTTTTGGCTGGGGAATGCTGCTGGGTAGGGATTCTCTAGGTTTAGGTCTTTTTTTAGGTAGGTCTTTTAGGAAGAAGAAGAAGAAGCTTAGCTTCAAAAAAAAAAAGGTTGATCCCTTTTCTTGAGTGTCTAGGTTAGTTTTTGTAGGATTTTTTTAGGTTAAGGGGTATGGGCCTAGGAATTATGGGCTTGGGAATTATGGGCCAGGTCCGAAAATTAGGCTTAAAAATGGGTTGTTTGAGCCCAAATTTTATTCTTTCTCCGTGAACAAGACAAAATACGACGTCATTTACCAATTAATCCTACTTAAGTAAAATAACTATTAAGATAAGACTAATCGTTAAAACAAATCCTTTTTTTTGGTATTTTCAAATATCATATTGAAATAAAAATAAGGTACTATTTTTTTGTATTTTTTTTAGTTTTAAGAAAAGTAATAAACTAAAAGCAACTAAAAAGAAGAGATTAGTTTTCATTTTTTTTATAAAATAAATTAAAGATTCAAAACTAATTGAAATATCGATATTAGGCCTAAACTAAATATTTTACGCTAAAATGGGTGAAATCTCGGGGAGAGTCAAAAATCACATGTCTACAGGTGCATATGTTGGTTCGCAGGTGCGATGTCAATTCCGCACCTGCGATGATAGTAGATGCGGTCTAGAGGCGTAGAAGCGGTCCAGGGATTTTAAGTGATTTTTCACAGATGCGGAGATTTTTTGCACAAAAGCGGCACCGCAGGTGCGCATATTGAGCCGCAAGTGCGAAAAAGCTTGGGCAGAACCTATAAATAGAAGACTTCGCGAATTTTTGCTCATTTCTATCATTTTGAACACGGGCTCTGGAGCTTTTTGGGAGGATTTTAAAAGGGGATTCAAGGATATTCAGTGAGGTAAGTTGATTGAGCTCTATTATCATTAGCTATGGTGTTTTCCCGTTGATTTCCCACCTAATTAGTAGGATTTTTTAAGTGAACTAAGGGGTTAGGGCTTGGGATTTTGGAGAGATAATTTTGGAATTTGAGGGAGCAAATGATGTCAGATTTTGATGAAATTGGTATGATTAGACTTGTGGGTGAATGGGCTTTCTAGTTTTGTGATTTTTGTCGGATTTCGAGACGGGGGCCCGGGGGCCGGGTTTTAGTCGATTTCAAGATTTGAGTCCAATTTAGTAATTTATTTTGTAGAATTGGTTCGTTGGCATATATGGATTGTGTTTTGTTACTTTTGGCTAGATTCGGGACGTTTGGAGGCCGATTCGAGATGCAAAGGCATCGTGGAGTAGGATTTTGCTCGGATTGAGGTAAGTAACGGTTATAAATCTGGTCCAGAGGATATGAAACCCTGGATATTGTGTCGTACGACTACTTTGGAGGTGAGCACATGCTAGGTGATAGGCTTGTAGGGATTGTGACTTGGTCCATCCCGTGAGACTATAGAATCAATTAGCCTACTATTACTACGTGTTCCCTATGTTTTTATGGAAATTGATAGCACTTCATGTTAGAAATCCTGTTTAGGCATTGTGATATCACTGTTGAGACCCGTGAGGTCGTGTACTTGTCGAATTAACTACTATTAGTTGTTTTGTTCTCGGTCATGATATTACTTGTGTATTTGACCTTTGTCCCCTCCTATTTATCTTGGATACATGTTATTATCTTTATTTGGGCTGAATTCTATGTTTTATAAGAGCCTGGGGGACTAGAGAGGTTAGTGACTAAGATAGGGCCTGAGTGCCGAGCTGTGAGCTATGTGAGAGTATATGATGGATCGAGTTACATGCCGCGCTGATTATTTGTATTGGATCGAGTTGCACGTCGTAACGAGCCTTCGGGCTGATTATTTATATTGGATCGGGTTGTACGCTGCAACGAGCCTTCGGGCTGATTATTTATATTGGATCGGGTTGCTCACCGCAACGAGCCTTATGGTTGTTTATATATTGGATCGGGCTGCACGCCACAGCGATATAGCACTTGGGCTGAATGAGCCCCTCCAAAGTATGCACACTCCCAGTGAGCGCATGTACCTATTGAGTATGATTATTGAGGGCTGAGAGCTGAGTGATTGAATGGTTGAGATGAGCTGAGTGACTGTTGCCTTGAGAGGCTGTACTTGCTTTCAGTTTATTGTTGCACTTAGTTGTTATTTGTCCTTGTTGTACGAATTTCTGAAAAACTTGATATTTGGTTTACTTGAGCACGAACTGATGTGATCTAAACTGATGAATTTGAAAGCATGATTGTTCTTACTTGAAAGATATTGAGATAATTATATTTGCATAGCTCGTCACTACTTCTCAGTTCCTTATTTATTTCTGTTACTTACTGAGTTGGAAGTATTCACGTTACCCCCTTGCACCTTGTGTGCAGATCCACGTGAGACCGGTTGTAGGGGTCATTGAGTTCGTGCGTGGTTGACTGCTCGGAGACCTACGAGGTAGCTGCCAGCGTCCGCAGCCCTTGGCTCTCCTTCCTTTGTTATCTTTCTTTCTATTTTATAGCATTTGACAGATTATTGTAAACTTTGGTTCTAGAACAGTTGTAGATGCTCATGACTTAGTGACACCCCGATGTCAGGCTATTTTTCTGCATTTGTTTTTGAGTTGAACTCTTTTATGAAATTTCAGTATAAAAATGCTTCTACTTATCTTTTAATGAAATATCGAAGTGTTTTGGAAAGGTGTCGGCTTGCCTAGTACCACGATAGGCGCCATCACGACAGAATTTAGTTTTAGGTCGTGTCACTTCTCTTGAATGCGGAGGAGTAGAAGCGCAAATAATCTCCTTCCTCTTGATCCTGAAATCGAATGAAAAACTCATAGAGTGAGGAGGGAAGTCGAAGCTATAACTAGAATTAAAAGAGAGTTGGACATCGTAGTTCAACCACACCCAATAGAGATGGCAGGTAATGAAAAGCATCCGGTGATAGAAGTTGCAAGGCCTAATCTTGCTAATATGACTTAGGCGATTGTGAAGCCTCATATCACGAGTCACTTTGAACTCAAACAATACATGGTACAACTAAATCAGTCCACATGGCAATATGTGGGTCTATCTCATGAAGACACACAGAGGCACATTTAGAACTCCTGGAAATTACGGATACTTACAATATCCGAACGTTTCCAAGGACTATGTCAGGCGGACACTATTTCCCTTTTCACTACTGGGGAAATCTAAGGAATAGTTGCAAAAGGAGCCCGCAAACTCAATCCACAATTGGGATGATCTAGCAAGAAAATTCTTAATCAAGTTTTTCCCACCAAGAAGACAAAGTCGCTGAGGAGCCAGATTCTTGGGTTTCAACAATGAGATGGCGAGACTCTTCGTCAAGCTTGGGAAAGATACAAGAAGATACTTAGAGACCGCCCACATCATTGTCAGACTGATGAGGTGTAGGGTCACACTTCCGTTGATGGGTTGGACGAGGCATCAAAGATGAAGCTTGACTTAACATGTGGGGGTAGTTGCATTGCAAGACCATATAGAGAGATCTTGATCATGCTAAACAATTTCACTACTACTGATAATAATTGGAAAGAAGATGGGAACCACGAAGAGCATTAAATAAAAGGAAGCAAGTGTGATCGAGCTTGATGATTTCTCAGCCATGAGGGCAGATATAGCGAGATTAGCAAATCAGATAAATAAAATTACAATGCACCAAGTACAACATATGCAGCATGTGCAACAAATGTCTACTTGCTGCGAGTTATTTAGTGAAGGTCACACAAGTGATATATGCCCCGTGAATCCTGAATCCATCTACTATGTGGGGCAACAAGCAAGAGGGCCGATGAATCAAAATGCTCAATATGGTAACACATACAATCCGAACTGGAGGAATTATCCTAACTACTCTTGGGGTGGAAATCCGAATATCAGGCCTCAGGCTAATTATAATTAGCCACCTAAACCCCCACAACAAGCAGAACAGAGTTTGATTGACATGATGAAAAAGCTCTTGCTAGACAATCAGAAAGTTATGGCTGAGAATCAATAATTGCGCACAGAGTTTAGAAATCTAGAGAGGCAGTTTGGGCAAACGGCTAACAATCAGAATATTAGACCTGCTGGAGCTCTCCCAAGTGATATAGAGAAAAATCCTCAAGTCAATGCAGTGACGTTGAGAAATGGGAGAGAGTAGTAGAAGTGCCTAAGAAGAAAAATGAGCAGTATGGGCTCTAAGAAGAAAGAGTGCCAAAACCTATAGAGGTAGATGAGAGAAACAAAACAGAGTCTGATCATATACCAGAGAGGGTGCCACCCCCTTTTTCCTCAAAGACTGAGAAAGAAGAATGATGACCACATGTTTCACAAATTTCTTGATATACTGAAGCAGATACACTTGAACATCCTATTGGCGGATATGCTCTATGAGGTCCCAAAATATGCAAAATGTATTAAGGATATAGTGGAAAATAAGAGGAGGCTAACTGAGTTTGAGACCGTTGCACTTACTGAGGAGTGCACTTCCAGGATTCAACAAAAGCTTAAGGATCCATGTAGTTTTACCATCCCCGTGAGGATTGGTAAAATTGATATGGGTAGAGCCTTGTGTGATTTGGGTGAGAGTATCAATATGATGCCGTTGTTAGTGTTCAACCATTTGGGTTAAGTATCTTTGAGACCCACCACGGTGCTGCTATAGTTAGCTGATAGATCTTATTTTTATCCTGAGGGGGTAATTGAGGATGTCTTGATGCATTGTTTACCGTAAAAATGGTAACAACAATTAAATTTGTAAATGGGATTTTAAAAATATGTGATCCATTTTTTTGCTAGTTGCTAGAGCAGATTGTGCTAAGAATATGAAGTTTAACGATAAAATACAAGCTAAAATGGGGCAGTAATCAAACCGAGGGGCTTACTGCCTGGCTTCGAACTGGTCGATGGAGGACCTCGAGGTCGATATTTGGGATCGATCTTGAGCTATCGGGGGTAGTCAGAAATGGGACAACAATTGAGATGTGATCAAGCAAGGCTCTTTATGGCCAATACCAAACAATAAATGAAGAACAAGTATGAAAGCAATAAACGCTAAGAGTGACCTCGAGCTAATAAGAACGAGCAAGTTAGAGAGAAAAGAGAGAGAGATATTATTGAGCTAGTGGAGAATAGTTGGAGCAACATCAGCCTGTCACAAGTAGTGTGGGTTCCCTTTATATAGGAGGGAAACCCGGTTATAGTACTACATGCATTAATTGTAAAGTATAGAGATGGGACAGCTAGATGCGATGCTTTGACATAGGCTATAGATAGGCCGGCTCTGTCAGACTTAGCCGTGTGACTTGGGAACTTCCTTTTCCATTCTAGCCTCGACCTTCGTTTTTTTTGAGTCGGGCCTCAACGAACCCCAAGGGAGGGGACTCGATCGTGGCTCCACGTCCTCGGGGTCTTGAGGAATTCTTTCGAAGTGGCTTGATAGCGAGAAATTAAGTCCTCTAATTTCGCTGCATACATGCATATTAGGAAGTTTAGTTTCCCTGCAAGTTTTATCATCTTGGACTACGAGGCTGATAAGTTAGTTCATATCATCTTGGGACAACCTCTCATGGCCACTGGAGATGCCATTATCAAAGTCTGAGAAGGTAAGATGATCCTGAGGGTGGACAATGAAGAAGCAGTCTTCAATGTATATCGAGCCATTCAGTTGCCTCGTCATTACGAGGACCTAGCCATGATTTCTGTTATAGAGATAAATGAACTAGTCGTAGAGCCAAGTGAATTTAAAGAATATGCATTAGAAAAGGCATAAATGTTGTTCAATCACTTGGAACTCGAAGAAGAGGTTGAGGAGATGTTGTGAATTCTGGATGCTTCTTGCAAATACATAAGAGAAAGTTCCCAATTTGAGCCTATGGATAGGCCAATCGGCCCTCCCCATAAACCCTCAGTTTAGGAGGCTCCAAAACTGGAACTTAAACCCTTACCATCTCATCTTCATTATGCCTATTTGGATAGTTCTAACACTTTACATGTGATTGTTTCTTCTCATTTGTCTAAATTGCAGGGAAAATCTCTTAAGGTTACTGAGGGAGCACAAACATGCCATTGGTTGGACAATGTCTGACATCAAGGATATTAGCCCTGCATTTGCATGCACAAAATACTCATGGAGGAGGGATACAAGCCTAGCGTGAAACATCAACGCCGCCTAAATCCAATCATGAAAGAGGTGGTAAGAAAAGAAGTGATTAAGTGGCTCGACGCAGGTATTGTATTTCCTATCTTTAACAGTAAGTGGGTAAGCCATATTTAATGTGTACCTAAAAGGGGGGGATTGTTGTAGTGAATGAACAAAATGAATTAATCCCAACTAGGACTATGACTAGTTGACGAATATGCATAGATTATAGGAAGTTGAATAATGCTACACAAAAAGATCACTTTCCTCTCCTCTTCATTGATCAAATGCTTGATAGGTTAGCCAGACAAGAATACTATGGTTTCCTTGATGGCTATTCAGGGTATAATTATATTTCCATTACCCC
This sequence comes from Nicotiana tabacum, assembly GCF_000715075.1. NCBI lineage: Eukaryota > Viridiplantae > Streptophyta > Magnoliopsida > Solanales > Solanaceae > Nicotiana > Nicotiana tabacum. The sequence goes on along the minus strand of NC_134090.1, from coordinate 154,842,205 downwards.
AGAAGATCAAGAAAAGACCACTTTTACATGCCCTTATGGCACTTATGCATTTAAGAGAATTCCATTCGGGCTGTGTAATGCACTTGCGACTTTTCAAAGGTGTATGATGGCTATTTTCACCGATATGGTAGAACGATTTGTGGAGGTCTTTGTGGATGATTTTTCTGTGTTTGGTTCTTCTTTTGATGAATGCTTGACCAATCTTGCTAAAGTGCTTGCTAGGTGCGAGAAGACTAATCTGGTACTAAATTGGAAAAAGTGTCATTTTATGGTACGTAAAGGTATATTGATGGGGCACAAAGTGTCCAAAGATAGACTAGAAATTGATAAGGCTAAGGTGGAAACAATTGAGAACTTTCCACCACCGATTTCAGTGAAAGGGGTTAGGAGTTTTCTGGGACATGCAGGTTTTTATTGCCGATTTATAAAGGATTTCTCAAAAATTTCTTCTCATTTGTGCAAGTTATTAGAGAAGGATGTGCTGTTCAAATTTGATGATGCTTGTCTGAAAGCATTCGAGGAGCTGAAAAAGAAGTTAGTGAGTGCACCAATCATAGTGACTTCTAACTGGAACGAGCCATTTGAGCTGATGTATGATGCTAGTGATGGTGCAATTGGGGTCGTATTTGGCCAGAGGAGGAGCAAAATACTTCACTCCATTTACTATGTAAGCAAGACTCTCAATCCTGCTCAAATAAATTATACTGTGACAGAAAAGGAATTGCTTACTGTAGTGTGGGCATTCGATAAATTTCGGGCCGATTTGGTTGGCACCAAAGTCATCATCTACACAGACCATGCAGCCATCAGGTATTTGTTCGAAAAGAATGATGTTAAACCAAGGCTAATCTGTTGGGTTTTACTCTTGCAGGAATTTAACTTGGAGATCCGAGACAATAAAGGAACAGAGAATCAAGTAGCTAATCATTTGTCCAGGTTAGAAACTCGGAATCATGTTGCTGAGGGAGATGTCATCAAGGAAACCTTCCCGAATGAGCAATTGTTAGCCATTACTACTAGGGAGGTGCCATGGTATGCAAATTTTGTAAAATATATGGCAAGTGGAGAAATGCAGCATGATCTTGAACCTTATGCTAAAAAGAAGTTCTTGCGAGATGTGAGATCATATGTGTGGGATGAGTCATTTCTGTTCAAATCTTATACTGATCAGTTAATGAGAAGATGTGTACCCGAATTTAAAATAAGTGCTATCTTACATGACTGTCATGCGTCGCCTTATAGTGGTCATAATAGGGGTGACAAAATGGCAGCCAAGGGTTGCAATCGGGTTTCTATTGGCCTAAGGTGTTTAAATATGCCCATGAGTTCGTGAGGAGGTGTGATAGGTGCCAGAGAAAAGGAACAATTACGAAAAGACATGAGATGCCATTGCATGGTATTATGGATGTTGAAATTTTTTATGTGTAGGGAATTGGTTTTATGGGTCCGTTTTTGTCGTCCAATGGTTGTAAGTACATGTTGGTGACCATTGACTATGTGTCAAAGTGGGTGGAGGCAATTGCTCTTCCTACCAATGATGCCAAGGTTGTGGTCAACTTGGTAAAAAAACATATCTTTACAAGGTTTGGCACTCCGAGAGTGATGATCAGTGATGGGGGAACCCATTCCTATAACAAGCTATTGGATAATGTCTTAGCGAAATATGGGGTCAAACAAAAGGTTGTGACCGCTTACCATCCTCAGACCAGTGGATAAGTTGAAGTGTCAAATAGAGAGATAAAGCATATTCTGGAGAAGACGGTTAGTGCAAGTAGGAAAGATTGGGCTGCAAAGCTTGATGATGCTCTATTGGCATATCGGACCACCTAAAAAACTCCAATCGGAACCTCCCATTACAAGTTGGTTTATGGGAAGGCATTCCATTTATCGTTGGAACTTGAGCACAAAGCCTATTGGGCGATAAAGAAGCTGAACTTTGATGCAGAATTAGCGGGTAGAAAATGGTTGATGCAATTGAATGAGCTTGATGAGTTTCGCTTGCATATGTATGAGAATGCCAAGTTATATAAAGAAAAGACCAAGCGCTGGCGTGATAAGAATATCCATCATCGCAAGTTCGAACCAGGCCAATTGGTTCTCTTGTTCAATTTGAGGTTGAGACTCTTTCCGGGGAAGCTCAAATCGAGATGGTCGGGCCCGTTTGAGATAGTGAGAGTGGTGGCGAGAGAACAATCTTAGTGAACGGACAAAGAGTAAAGCACTATTATGGAGGTGACTTTGATCGTCAGAAGTCGAAGGTGTTACTTGCCAATGATTTGACAAGATTCTGTGTCATGCCGCGACGTTAAATCAGACGCTTGTTGGGAGGCAACCCAGCTTTACTACTTTCTTTTATTTATTTTTATTATATTATTTTTGTAGTGTCTGTTTTTCTTTTGTAGGATTATAAGCATAGGAAGCAAAACCATTGGAAGAGTGCAAAAGCGAGCTAGATGGTAAGAACTAAGTGTGGGGTGTCCACACATAGCATAACAATCGGGAGAAGTATGAGTATCTCGTGAGTTGCTAATTCTTCAGCCTTTGGCCTACCAGGGAGTCTCTTTTACCCTCTTGTTATTTATAGTATGTGTTGAGGACATTACATAATTTTAAGTATAGGGTGAGGAGATTGTCTGGGTGATTTTCAGTGTTATCTTAGATTAGTTGTAGTATTCATTCTTAGTGCAGTAGTTTTTGTTAAAAAATGAAAAAAGAAAAAAAAATCAAAAAATTGGACTTTTCCCGACGATGGATCTCCTAGACAATTTTCTTGAGGGATTTAAGTCTAAAGAAAAAGGATAAAAATATTTTCTTTGTAGGTAGTGTAGTAATTCCCCTTTGGTTTTTCTTTGTGCGTGATTTTTTCTAAGGGTTTTGTTTGAACCGGGTGTATTAGTTTTTTTTTTTGGAGTAGGAGCCATTATGTTGTGATTGAAATTGAAGCAATATCTCTTGACTTTTTTATTCCTTGAGAATAGTGAGTACTTTGGTTGTGACGCTTAGGCTCAGTTTTTTACTCTTGTATAAGTACCTTAAATTATATGATCTTAACTTTGCTTAACTTCTTTGACTAGAGTGTCTTCATGAGTCCAATCATGAGTGAGTTATGTGCCATGTGTGTATGAGGTTTGTGTGTTATTCTGTGCATTGCATTTGATGTCTAGAACTTGCCTCGTGTGTTTGCAAAATGAAATAGTAGTTTTGTTCAGTCTTGGAAGTGATATATGCGTTTCTTTGTTGAACTAGTTATATGTTTTACCCGCCTAATTGTTATGTATCATAGTTAACCCCTTTGAGCCAGTAATCCTATTTCATTGGCAACCATATTACAAGCCTTACCCATTTGTTTGAATCAACCATCTATTTGAATCTTTTCACCTCTCATGAGCACTTGAATTGTAATAAACTTTGTAAAAGTTAAAGTGTGGGGTGGTTGGTTTGGCTTTTGAGTGGAACTTATCAAATAAGGAGAAAGGTGCACTATTTTGAAAAAGTAAGAGCCACTTGAATTGAAAAAAAAAGAAAAAATAGTTGTATTGTTGTGAAAAATATTCTTTGATAGTGGTGACTCTTGATGTAATTGTGCTTAAAGAAGTAGGGAGTTAATATACATTGAAGTGAAGGTGGAGTATGGTTTAACATCAGTATGGGGTTTTAAAGGTTAAAGTGTATGTATTAAAGTGCTTAGGGAGATGTAATCACTCTTTTATCCAAATGTATCCTACCCATCCCGTAGCCTACATTACAACCAATTAAACTCCTACTTAATCCTAGACTGAATGAGATCAATTAGTAGTGTAGTACACTACGGGCAAGCCTATGGTGCATCTTTTGTGGCATATGAATGTTATTTCTGATGGTGAATGAATTCTTTCTATCTTGAGTTCCTAACTGTTCTTAAATTTTATTGTGTGTGGAACTACTCTCTCTTGTTGTGTGAGGGCACTTGATTCATAAAGGAAAGGTAATATCATTGACCTCTATGTTAGAGTAAGTGAGTTGTGAATAATGTGTGGTACTTGTAAGTCAAATCTTGAGGTGAAGATATTACACTCTCGTTCTTAGTCTATTTTAAATATTCTTGGTGTGATGAGTTAGGTGAATTGTTTAAAAAGTTCGTGTCTATATAAAGTGTAGTTTGATTGCTCGAGGACAAGCAATGGTTTAAGTGTGGGGTGTTGATGATAAGCTATAATTACGTGTTTTAGTTACTTATTGCACTCTAATTTACTGGACTTTAATTGAGTTTGAGCTTTAATCGCTAGTGTTTTGCACTAATTATGTGTTTTATGCCTTGTAAGAGTGATTTCGAGCTATGTAGATGTAATCGAACGAATTAGAGCTATTTGGAGCTTTGAAGTCTGAGTAAATGTAACGACCCGACCTGTCGTTTTGAGAATTTAAGCTCTGCTCGGTGGCATAAGGTCTTGAACAGCTTCATATTATGTGTATTGACTTGCGTGCGTGGTCAAATTCAGTTACTGGATGATTCGGAGTCGAATTGGAAGAAGGATTCTAGTTTTGGAAGCTTAAGCGGTGTGACTATGACTGGAATTTGACTTTTGTGTAAATGGCTCCAGAATGGGTTTTGGATGATCTCAATAGCTTCGTATGGTGATTTTGGACTTGGGCATGCGTCCGGATTTGGATTTGGAAGTCCGTAGAGTGATTTGAAGCAAATCGGCGAAAGGTGGAAAAATTGAAGTTTGGAAGATGGAGAAGTTTGACCAATAGTTGGCTTTTGTGATATCAAAGTCGGAATGTGATTCCAAGAGTTAGAACAGCTCTATTATGTCATTTGGGACTTGCCTGCAAATTTTGAAGTCATTCCGAGTTGGTTTGATAGGTTTTGGTGCGAGTTTTAGAAGTTGGAAGATTGGAAAGTTCATAAGTTCGATTCGTGGTGCAATATGTGGTTCGTCATTGTTTGATGTGATTTGATACCTCGAGCAGATCCATCTTAGGGTATAGAAATTTTGGTATTCTTGGACGGCGTCCCGGAGCCCCGGGCGTGTTCCGGTCGAGTTTCAGATGTTTTTGCATAGTTTTGAGCAGGTCTGATTCTGGTTTTTTTGCACCTGCAACTTTTGAGGCGCAGGTGCGACTCCGCTTCTGCGTGATCCCGGCCACTTCTATGGCCATGAAGGCCTGTGAGCTTTCTCGTTCCTGCGGAGGCTAGCACACAGGTGCGAAGGCCACTTTTGCGGTCCAGCAATTGCACCTGCAAAGATCGATTTTGCGGCTTCTCCTTTCGCTTTTGCGCTGCTGCTAGTGCGGCTGTAAATCCGCAGATGCGGTCCCAGGCCTGGTTAGCTGAGTTCGCAGATGCGGACTCTTTCTCACAAATGTCGTTCCGCATATGCGGTTACTTGTCCGAAGATGCGGAAGTTTTGGCAGAAATATTTAAGTCAATGGTTTGGCCATTTTCTTCATATTTTGAGTTTTAGACTTCGGATTTGGGAGCTTCTTTTTGGGGTTTTCAAGCAAATCGATTGGGTAAGTGTTTTTCGCCTAGAATTTAATATATTCCATGATTTTATCTTTGTTTTCAACATTTAATTTGTGTTTTGAGTTAAGGAAAATGGTAGTTTTTGAAGAAAGTTTTCAAAATGAAAAATCATGAATTGAGGGACGAAATGGTATCAGAAATTGATAATTTTAGTATGGTTGAACTCATATCGAAATGGGTGTTTGGGTTTTATGAAATTTGTTGGGTTCCGAGGTGCGGGCTCGGGGGTTGACTTTTGTGTCGATTTTTAGATTTTGATAAGGATTGAGGCTTTATGATCCAGAATAGTTTCTTATGAGTTTTGTTTGAGCTTTGGAGTAATTTTGGTTAGATTTGAGGCGTCTGGAGGTCATTTCAACCGAGAAGTTCATTTTTGAGTATCGATTTGTCTTCTATGGGGTAAGCATCTTGCCTAACCTTGTGTGGGGGATTTCACCTTAGGATTTGAGTCTTCTATATTGATTGTAGTCTGTGTACGCGAGGTGACAAGTGCGTGCTCGGACTTATTTTGTAGAAAATTGGCCTTTAGGGTTCTTAGGTCCTTATATTCACTGTGTAGCAAGTTCTTCTTGATATGACTGAGTTCCTATTTACTAGTTTCACCTCTACAGGCTTAAATTTGAATTAATTGCTCTAGGATTCACTCTTATTGCCTATTTGACTCTTATTTGGCTTAACTGAAGATTTTACCTTTTCTATTGTCATGCTACCTTTTCATAACTTTTTATCATTATTTGAAATTATCATCCTATAATTGTTTAGTCTTAATTGAGGTTATGATTATCTTATTGATTCTTATCCTTAATTGAATTGTTGAATATCCTCGTAATTGTCCAACCTTAAAAGAAGTTTAGATATCCTATATCTTAGTTGACTTGTCCTTATTTGGAACTATTTGACTCGTGTCAGCTTCCTTATTGTTGAATTGTCTATTGTGAGATCATTGCTACATATTAGTTTTTCCTTATTGAGTTGTTCTGTTTACACCTAGCATTTTTTACTGTGGTTAATCCTGGTGAACTGGTTCTACCATTTTTTGTGATCTAAAGTGCTTGAGTTGATTTACTTGTCGTACTTGGTATTATTGTCATTGTTGTTCTTGTACTTGTTATGGTGATGCATGAGGGTTCTGTCGTGCAGTTGTTGACATTGTGATGCACGAGGTTTCTGTTGTGCGGTTGTTATTATTGGGTTGCACGAGGTTTCTGCCGTGCTGTGGTTACTATTAATATTTGCACATGCGGCATGACAAGGCGGGATATATATATGTGGGTTGCACATGTGGCGAGACAAGGTGAAAACATTATTATGCACGTGTAGCGAGACAAGGCGAGAATTTACTTTACTATTGCACACGTGGCGAGACAAGGTGGGCTATGTCAGGGATTGATTATGAAGATTTGTGATGGCCTGGGGGCATTCTTGCTGTTGATATTTATATAGTGGTACACTTACCTGTGTGAGCTTTATCTTGTAAAAGCTGTGAGAACACATTCTATGTGTTGTCCGTTCTTTTCCTTATACTTATTGCTAGTATGGACTTTATTAGGAAACTTGCACAAACATACACGTAGTTAAGCACCCTTATCGTATAAGAGGTTTTCTGGATATTGTTAAGTATAGTTGCACACCTTGTTACTTGCCTTCTAGTTGAAAACGGCTCTATTGGCACATGAGTCATCAGTTTGGTTATGAGGTGTTATGAGGGCACAGGTTGTCGAGTGTTAGGGTTCATGTATTGAGACCTGTTAGTTGTGATTCGTCTGAGGTTCGGTACCTCATGGAGTTTTTTTGACTAAAAACTAATGTAAAAGCGGTTGTAATAGATGAGTTATTACTTGTCCTTGTTGTATATATGATTCTGGATTTAGGTTGTGTTTCATTCACTCTTCTGTGTCATTTTATGGTATTACTCTGATACTTGTTGTTTCCTTTCTTATTGAAGTTTCTGTATTGTTAGTCGTATTGCGTAGTCTTTATGTAGAAACCATATTTTGTTGTTCCTATACTTATACTTGTTCAGTTTATTAGACCAGTGGGTGTCTTGACTGTTCCTTGTTACTAATCCATCGAGGTTATCTTGATATTTACTGAGCACCGCTATGGTGTGCTCATTCTACACTTCTGTACATTTTTGTACAGATCCAGGTATTTTATTGCTAGTAGCAGTGCAGACCGTTGCTGAAGAGACTCAAGGTAAACATGTTGCTGCGTTCGCAGGCTTCGGAGTCACCTTCCTATTTTGTATTCACATTGTTCTACTTACTTCCAAATAGTTGTATTTAGAAGTTGTAGCAAACTCTTTAGAGCTTATGACTTGTACCACCGATTTTGTGGAATTATAAATTTTGTAGAGGTTTCTATTTTGAGACTGTTAAATTTTATTTATTATTGTTATTATTTAGTACAAGTTAGGCTTACCTAGTCCCTAAGACAAGGTGCCATCACGATACCCAAACGGAGGGAAAGTTGGTTCGTGACAAGTTGATATTAGAGCTCTAGGTTCATACATGCTACGAGTCATAAGCGAGTTTAGTAGAGTCTTACAAATCGGTACGGAGACGTTTGTACTTATCTTCGAGAGGCTACGGAACTATTAGGACAATCTCACTTCTTTCATTCCTATCGTGTGAGCTTATTGATCTCGGAGTTTGAACTTTTATCGTTCCATTCTCTCATAGATGGTGAGGACACGAGCTGTAGTTAGCGATGACGTTGCTCCCAGAGCAGGTATCGCTATAGGTAGAGGCAGAGGCCGACGAGGAGCATGTATCGCAGCTAGGGCACCTAACAGAGCAGAAGTTGAGGAGCCTCCAGTAGCTCCAGTTGTGGGGCAGGTACCGGAGGCACCTGCTGGTACCCTCGGACGTCAAGAGACCTTAGCGCAGTTCCTAAGCATGTTTGGTACATTGGCTCAAGCAGGGCTGATTCTGGTTGCACCAGCTACTTCACCGATCGGGAGAGGGACTTAGACTCCCACCGCCCACACTCCAGAGCAGCAAGTTCACGTTGGTCAGGTTCTAGGTATCATGGTGACACAGCTTGTGGTTCCCATTCAGCCCGTGGTCAGGGTAGCAGCATCTGAGGAAGAGCAGCTTAGACTTGCAAGGTTCAAAAAATATGACCCTCCTACATTTAGTGGTTTGGTTTCAGAGAGTGCACGGGGTTTTTTTTAGAGGACTGCCATTGCATTCTTCGCACTATGGGATTATTGAGACAAGTGGGTTGCTTTTACTATGTTCCAGCTTAAGGAAGCGGCTTATCAGTGGTGGCGGGCATATGAGTTGGGTAGCCCGGCCGAGTCAGTTTCACTCACATGGGTTCAGTTTTCAGAGATGTTCTTGAGAGAGTTTGTAACTCAGTCCCTTCGGGATGCATGGTGCATGGAGTTTGAGCAGTTGTGCCAGGGCACTATATCAGTATCGGAGTATTTATATAGTGGTACACTTACCTGTGTGAGCTTTATCTTGTAAAAGCTGTGAGAACACATTCTATGTGTTGTCCGTTCTTTTCCTTATACTTATTGCTAGTATGGACTTTATTAGGAAACTTGCACAAACATACACGTAGTTAAGCACCCTTATCGTATAAGAGGTTTTCTGGATATTGTTAAGTATAGTTGCACACCTTGTTACTTGCCTTCTAGTTGAAAACGGCTCTATTGGCACATGAGTCATCAGTTTGGTTATGAGGTGTTATGAGGGCACAGGTTGTCGAGTGTTAGGGTTCATGTATTGAGACCTGTTAGTTGTGATTCGTCTGAGGTTCGGTACCTCATGGAGTTTTTTTGACTAAAAACTAATGTAAAAGCGGTTGTAATAGATGAGTTATTACTTGTCCTTGTTGTATATATGATTCTGGATTTAGGTTGTGTTTCATTCACTCTTCTGTGTCATTTTATGGTATTACTCTGATACTTGTTGTTTCCTTTCTTATTGAAGTTTCTGTATTGTTAGTCGTATTGCGTAGTCTTTATGTAGAAACCATATTTTGTTGTTCCTATACTTATACTTGTTCAGTTTATTAGACCAGTGGGTGTCTTGACTGTTCCTCGTTACTAATCCATCGAGGTTATCTTGATATTTACTGAGCACCGCTATGGTGTGCTCATTCTACACTTCTGTACATTTTTGTACAGATCCAGGTATTTTATTGCTAGTAGCAGTGCAGACCGTTGCTGAAGAGACTCAAGGTAAACATGTTGCTGCGTTCGCAGGCTTCGGAGTCACCTTCCTATTTTGTATTCACATTGTTCTACTTACTTCCAAATAGTTGTATTTAGAAGTTGTAGCAAACTCTTTAGAGCTTATGACTTGTACCACCGATTTTGTGGAATTATAAATTTTGTAGAGGTTTCTATTTTGAGACTGTTAAATTTTATTTATTATTGTTATTATTTAGTACAAGTTAGGCTTACCTAGTCCCTAAGACAAGGTGCCATCACGATACCCAAACGGAGGGAAAGTTGGTTCGTGACAAGTTGATATTAGAGCTCTAGGTTCATACATGCTACGAGTCATAAGCGAGTTTAGTAGAGTCTTACAAATCGGTACGGAGACGTTTGTACTTATCTTCGAGAGGCTACGGAACTATTAGGACAATCTCACTTCTTTCATTCCTATCGTGTGAGCTTATTGATCTCGGAGTTTGAACTTTTATCGTTCCATTCTCTCATAGATGGTGAGGACACGAGCTGTAGTTAGCGATGACGTTGCTCCCAGAGCAGGTATCGCTATAGGTAGAGGCAGAGGCCGACGAGGAGCATGTATCGCAGCTAGGGCACCTAACAGAGCAGAAGTTGAGGAGCCTCCAGTAGCTCCAGTTGTGGGGCAGGTACCGGAGGCACCTGCTGGTACCCTCGGACGTCAAGAGACCTTAGCGCAGTTCCTAAGCATGTTTGGTACATTGGCTCAAGCAGGGCTGATTCTGGTTGCACCAGCTACTTCACCGATCGGGAGAGGGACTTAGACTCCCACCGCCCACACTCCAGAGCAGCAAGTTCACGTTGGTCAGGTTCTAGGTATCATGGTGACACAGCTTGTGGTTCCCATTCAGCCCGTGGTCAGGGTAGCAGCATCTGAGGAAGAGCAGCTTAGACTTGCAAGGTTCAAAAAATATGACCCTCCTACATTTAGTGGTTTGGTTTCAGAGAGTGCACGGGGTTTTTTTTAGAGGACTGCCATTGCATTCTTCGCACTATGGGATTATTGAGACAAGTGGGTTGCTTTTACTATGTTCCAGCTTAAGGAAGCGGCTTATCAGTGGTGGCGGGCATATGAGTTGGGTAGCCCGGCCGAGTCAGTTTCACTCACATGGGTTCAGTTTTCAGAGATGTTCTTGAGAGAGTTTGTAACTCAGTCCCTTCGGGATGCATGGTGCATGGAGTTTGAGCAGTTGTGCCAGGGCACTATATCAGTATCGGAGTATGCCATTAGATTTAGTGATTTGGCTAGACACGCCCCTGCCTTGGTCGCTACAGTTAGGGAACGAGTCTGTAGGTTCAATGAGGTGCTCAGGCATGATATTCGGTTCAGCATGGCTTGGGAGTTGGAGTCAGATGTTTTGTTTTAGCAGGTGGTAGGGATCGCTCGCCGGTTAGGGGGCATGTGGGACCAGGAGCGAGATGACAGGTGGGACCAGGAGAGAGAGGACAGACGAGATTAGGAGAGAGAGTATAGGGAGGCGATGAGGCCTCATAGACTGGAGAGATCCACTTGTCCTTATTTTGTAGGTAGGGTCCGGCATAGTAGAGGTTTTGTGAGTCAGCTAGTTCAATTTGCACTTCAGGCTTCGTACAGTGTTTTAGGTACTCATGGGTCTCAGAGTACCCATACCGCACAGTTCCCACAACCACATCAGCAGAGAGGTTGCTTTGAGTATGGAGATACTAGCCACATGGTGAGAGATTGTCCCAGACTCCGGACAAATGTGTTACAACGGGGTATTCAGGCAAGTAGAGGCCACCCAAGAGGGGGAGGCCTGACCCGTTAATGTGTTTCATATGATAGGCTTGAGGCCATTGCGCCAGATGATGTCATACAAGTATGCTTTCGGTTTGTTCTAGAGCAGCACCATCCTTGTTTGTTACAGTTCTGTTTATCGGGGTGAGTTCCCTATTTTTTCTCTACCTATGGGTGAGTTGATGGCATAGTATTCTATTTATGTGGTTGCCCCTGTTGGGAGATCCTATGAGCGGTAGCCATGTCTATCCTTTTTTTATTCATTATTGAGAGTTACAAGACTAGTAGTAAATTTACAGTAGGTTGATGTGATTCCTGAGTATGTTGGTTACGAGCTGTGATTTTTATGCTCCAGTAGTGCGGGAGCCAGTATGTGTTATAATTTTATTGGCAAAATTAATCTAGTGAAAGGTTCTAGTTGGTTTGATGTATATCTTACTTGTGATTCAGAGTTGAGGGTGGGACCCTCGTGATTTCATGTGATTTTATTTGTTCATGTACTTTGATTTCCTATTCAAATTGATTCGTAGTATGGTACTGATAGATAGTTGTATTGTCGGGCTTGTTTGATAGTTTTCTTATGTGTTTCTCTTTACATATTCAGTCATTTTTGTTATATGTTTCTTGAGTTTTAGCTTGCAGGGTGTATGCCCGGTGGTGTTAGCTGTGACTTGTTGATTCAGGTGTATAGTTATAAGGTCTTCGTGTTTCTTGCATCATTTTCAGTGTTATGGAGGTTCGAAACAGGGTTCTAACAGATATGAGCTAATTATCAATGTTGGGTTGTATTACAGCCAGCTATTGTGATCGAAAGTGTTATCATAGGTCTATGTGTGGTGTGTTATGTTGTGTGTTTATATCGGGTAGGTGTAGGCATAAGTTGTTGCAGCTGGTTGAGACTGATGCCAGACATGGATTTCGAATCGGGTCTTTTGGAAATGGACGAAAGATGAGTAGTTTGCCTATAAGCTTATCGGTGTTGGTAGATAGGTTAATTCACAGTTGATATGGTGTCGTTAGGTTTATGTGGATTGGGGTGACGTTGGGTCACCCCCGGGTGTATGTTAGAGGTGTGCATTCAGTGATTTGATAACTTCAAGGCGATTCTTGGTACGTTCGAGGATGAATGTTTGTTTTAAGATGGGGGAGGATGTAACGATCCGGCCGGTAGTTTTGAGAATTTAAACTATGTTCGGCGGCATAAGGTCTTGAACAGCTTCATATTATGTGTATTGACTTGCATGCGTGGTCGAATTCAGTTACCGGATGATTTGGAGTCGAATTGGAAGAAGGATTCTAGTTTTGGAAGCTTAAGCAATGTGAATATGACCGAAATTTGACTTTTGTGTAAATGGCTCTAGAATGGGTTTTGGATGATCTCAACATCTTCGTAAGGTGATATTGGACTTGGGCGTGTGTCCAGATTTGGAATTGGAGGTCCGTAGGGTGATTTGAAGCAAATTGGCGAAAGTTGGAAAAGTTGAAGTTTGACCAATAGTTGGCTTTTGTGATATCGGAGTCAGAATGTGATTCCGAGAGTTGGAATATCTCCGTTATGTCATTTGGGACTTGCCTGCAAAATTTGATGTCATTCTGGGTTGGTTTGATAGGTTTCGGTGCGAGTTTTAGAAGCTGGAAGATTGGAAAGTTCATAAGTACGATTCATGGTGTGATTCATAGTTTTGTCATTGTTTGATGTGATTTGAGACCTCGAGTGGTTTTGTGTTACGGTATAGAACTTGCTGGTATGCTTAGACGAGGCCCTGAGGGCCCTAGACATGTTCTAGTCAAGTTTCGGATGGTTTTGCATAGTTTTGAGCCGGCCTGGTTCTGGTGTTTTCGCACCTACGACTTTGGAGCGTAGGTGCGGCACCGCTTCTGCGTGAGCCTGGCCTTTTCTGCGGTCATGAAGGCCTGGGAGCTTGCTCGCTTCTGCGGAGGCTTGCACGCAGGTGGGAAGGCTGCTTTTGCGGTCCAGCGATCGCACCTGCGAAGATCGCTTCTACGGCTTCCCCTTTCGCTTCTACGGTGCCGCTGGTGCCGCTGTAAATCCGCAAATGCAGTCCCAGGCCTGGTTAGCTGAGTTCGCAGATGCGGACTCTTTCTCGCAAATGCGGTTCCGCAAATGCGGTTACTTGTTCGCAAATGCGGAAGTTCTGACAGAAACATGTAAGTCAATGGTTTGGCCATTTTCTTCATATTTTGGGTTTTAGACTTCGAGTTTGGGAGCTTCTTTTTAGGTTTTTCAAGAAAATCGATTGGGTAAGTGTTCTTCGCCTAGAATTTAATATATTCCATGATTTTAAATTTTCATCATTTAAATTGTGTTTTGAGTTGAGGAAAATGGTAGTTTTTGAAGAAAGTTTTCAAAATGAAAAATCATGATTTGAGGGACGAAGTTTCTGCCGTGCGGTTGTTGAGATTGTGATGCACGATGTTTCCGCTCTGCGGTTGTTGTTATAGGGTTGCATGAGGTTTATGCCGTGTTGTGGTTACTATTGATATTTGCACATGCGATGTGACAAGGCGGGATATATATATGTGGGTTGCGCATGTGGCGAGACAAGAGGGAAATATTATGATGCATGTGTGGCAAGACAAGGCGGACATTTACTTTACTATTGCACACGTGGCGAGATAAGGTGGGCTATGTCAGGGATTGATTATGATGATTTGTGATGGCCTGGAGGCATTCTTGTTGTTGATATCTGTGTAGTGGTACACTTACCAGCGTGAGCTTTATCTTGTGAAAGCTGTGAGAAAATATTCTATGTGGTGTCCGTTCTTTTCCTTATACTTATTGTTGGTATGGACTATATTAGGACACTTGCACAAGCATACACGTCGTTAAGCACCCTTATCGTATAAGAGGTTTTCTTGATATTGTTGAGTATAGATGCACACCCTGGTTACTTGCCTTCTAGGTGAAAACGGCTCTATTGGCACGTGAGTCATCAATTCGGTTATGAGGTGTTATGAGGGAACAAGATGCCGAGTCTTAGGGTTCAGGTATTAAGACCCGTTAGTTGCAATGCGGACTGTTGCTGAGGAGACTCAAGTTAAACCTCTTACTACGATCGCATGCTTCGGAGTCACCTTCCTATTTTGTATTCACACTGTTCTACTTATTTCCAAATAGTTGTATTTAGAAGTTGTAGCAAACTCTATAGAGCTTATGACTTGTACCGCTGGTTTTGGAGAATTGTAAATTTTGTAGAGGTTTCTATTTCGAGACTGTTAAATATTATTTATTATTGTTGTTATTCAGTAGAGATTAGGCTTACCTAGTCCCTAAGAATAGGTGCCATCATGATACCCAAACAGAGGGAAAGTTGGGTCGTGATAGTAAGATTAAGTCGGAATCGTGTTCTGGGGTAGAGAACCACGTCTGGATATCAAAAGTCAAGAAAAATCCATACTCTAAGAAAAAGACAACCACGCGCTGCGGCTGTGTAAAATGCTATTGCCCTCAATTTGCATGCTCTCTAAAGTTCCCCACAGATGCCCTGCCTGGCGCATCACCACTTGTGGCGCTCCTATGCAATTTTTATAGAGTCTCAATCCTATTCTGCGTAGGAAAAAGTGCTTTCGTCTGGGCCTAACCCTATTTGGTATAAATACATGTAAAAATATTATTTTTAGGACTTTTGACATACCTTAGACCTAAGGAGACTATTTTGGAAGGAGAGAAGACATTGAGAACATTTTTTGGAGGAGAAAATCATCGAGTTATTCATCCCTCATCTTTTCTTTGTAATTTGTTTATGCAGAATACTTGAAAAATTATTGCTATGAACATGAGTAGCTAAGCACTCTAGTTTCAAGGGTTGCGGTTGACATGATTATTAACTTTTATTAATTACATCTTTGTTAATTCGGATTATCATCTTATGGTTGTTTCTTTAATTCTAGTTTTAACTTGTGAATTGTTGTAGCTACGAATTCACCCGACTATCTATGCTATACTTGGGAAAGCCGTGTTTATATTAGAGTAGAATTAAAGAGGGCTTATTTCTGAATCCGTGACTCGGGGAAAGATTTTGCGGTTAGGATAGGAATATACCTAACAGTCTTGCTTAGTTGAATACCGTGTTGTATTTGTTCATGATAGACTCAATACCATAGGATTATAGGATTTATATATTATGGACAGACGAGTAGTATTGTGGGAACATGCTATTCATATAAACGATCCAGTTAATTAGCAACCATAGATAATCTGGATTAACAAGTCTAATTATTGAACTTAATATGATTGATAAACCAACCACAATCCTATCTTCATCTCCTCTGAATTGAAATCTCAGCATACACATTTGCATTCTAGATAAATTAGTTGTTACTTGTTTAATTTTCGCAATAATAGATTAATAGAAAAACATCAATCTTGATTATCGTGGACAATTAACCAATTTTAGTTTGTTTAATTAACAATTGATCTAAGTGTCTGTGGGTTCGACATCCGACTTTCGAATCACTTTATTACTTGACGGCTACGTATACTTGCGTGTACTTGGGGAACCAACATGCACCATGTGTCTCCCAACGAATAGTACGTATAATCTTGTGTTGGTGAGCTTCACAAGACTTCTCATGTTGCTATTATGGTGTGGTTAGCTAGTCTCTTTTCTACTCCTTGTATGTTAGTGGTGTCCGCGATTTCAAGTCCTTCACAAAGAAAATGAGAAAATTACAATTGAGGTCAAATTATCTTGACAAAATTTTGATAAAGAAACAATATTTGATAACAAGTACACACAAAGTGTCAGTTAGTTTAAAAGTGTTGTTTGATGCAACTAATTCAGAAGAATCAAGATGGGTAATTGGAATTCTTTTACCATTGCCCATAGCTATGCCTTCTGAACCATTATATTCTTCAAGATAGAGGCAGAACTAGGATTTAAAGCTTATGGGTTTGGGGTTCTAATCCTTTTAAGTTACTGGGTTATAAATTAATAAGTTGTACATATTCAATGGATTTTTTAAGATAAATACATATATTGAACTAAAGCGACTAGGTTCGGCCGAACGTACTCGATGGGCTAGCTTCGCCACTGCTTCAAGATTTGTACGCTCTGTGGTGACATGATGAGTAGCACCAGAGTCAACAAGCCATTGGTTTGGCGCAACTTGTGTACCTGAAAGAAAATTTGCCTCTAAATGATTATGAGACTGTGACCTGCAAACATTTGCAGTATGACCTTGTTTGTTGCATAAGTAACAACGAACATGGTTATTGGTGTAACATCCTTGAGTAGGAGCATTAGTACGATTGTTGTAACGCCATTGTGAGTTGTTGTTCGTCGACGAACCCTGTGGTTACTGGAATTGTTGGTTCTGTTGTGAGTTACCATAGCAACAGTAATTGGTGCGGTTTCCTTCTTTAATTCCTCATGTTTGAGAAAGAGCTCATGATCAATCAGTTTGGCATACAACTCCTCGTAAGAGATGATGGAATTTCTTGCTCGGATTGCAGCGGAAATCTCACGAAAATCTGGACCTAGACCACTCAGAATTTTCACAATTAACTCATCATTGGAGATTGAAGCACCGACAGTGGTAAGCTCATTGCAGAGAGAGCACACTTCATGGATATATTCAGAGACTGGCGGGAGTCTTTGGATAGTCGTGCGAGCTGATCACGATAGCTAAAGACTTGCGTTTGGGACTTGTTGGCATAAGCCATGTGGAGGGAGTCCCAAGCAAGTTTAGTAGTGGAGGCAACAGCCACAGTTGCTACTATTGTTGGATTGATAGAAGCCATTATGGTATACTGGATCAACTGATCTGAACAGAACCAAGTGTTGTAGTTAAGATTCTCTACTTGTCAATCGTTTTGTGTGATAGTTGTCAAAGGAGTGGGAGAAGAACCATCAAGATGACTAAACAGATTGTGCCCACGCATGAGCACAAAATCTGGGCTTTCCATAACGCAAAGTTATGGCTGGTAACAAGCTTTATTTGTAGTTGCGCCATCGGATTGAACTGAACTGAACAATAATACTAGAGTTGCTAGTAGTGGAATCGACATTTGTTATATTTGGGGACATTTTAAGTATGAGCTTGTGGTGGTAGTCAGAGGACCGAAAAAGAAGCTTGTGAGAGTCAAAGAGACTACTCTGATCATATAATGAATGAGCAAAATTAAATAAAAAATGATTTTATTGAATGACCATGAATTGAATATATACACAAGCCTATAACAGAGTTACTGAGATAGTACTCCTTCGTATAGTGGAACAAACAAAAAATCAATGAACTAAACAATAAACTCCTATAATATTAAAAACAAAATAAATTCAAAATATAAGCTACACTAAAATATAGTCAGTAACATATAGTCAACAACAGTAAATACTATTATGTGCTAATATACCCAACTACTAAACCTAAACAGGAGCCTTTCTCGTTGTGATGACTGATGAAGCATGAAGAAAGAGGTATAGTCGTGAATGAGAAAGTAGGTGAAAGAGAGATATAAGTAGTCCAACACAACAGAAACAAGAATTTTAGTAGTTGAAGCAAAGAGGCGGATTCAGGATTTAAATTTTATGAGGTTCAAATTTTAAGGTTTTTAGCATTGAATTCATTATATTTTTAAAGTTATAGGTTTGTATCTACTATTTATTATAATTTTAATAAATTTTTATACATAAATTTATGTTCCGCGTCAATAGTAATAGATTTAATTGAACCCGATAATAATATATTGCATCAGCCTCCGGTTAAAGTCAGAGTCAGTTTGAGTCACATGACGTTATGAGACTATATTATATTCTGGACGGAGAATAACACTAATTGTTGGACTATAAAAAATTAAAGAGCACGAGATATACTGCCTTTGCTTGAAGAATTGTCCTTGTGATTTTTCACCAACAATGTGTTGAAGCGTGTCGTGGGAGTTGGGACTGCCAACAATGTTGTTGACATGGCAAGAAATTTGGTCCAAATTATTTGGAACGTAAAGTTGTGGTGACGTGCTTTCGGGAGAAATTCAAAAATAGCCAGATTTACAACTGGACGTTCAAAAATAGCCTAATTTCAAAAGTAATCGAAATTTAGCCATTTTTTATGTAAAGATAAATTTGAGCGAAAATACTGTTCAAAACTCGAAAAATACGCCAGATATATTATACTAGAGTTCCAGCATAAGTATGTTTGAACTCCAGCATATTATACTGGAGTTCCAGGATAAGTATGCTGGAACTCCAGCATAATATGATGGAGTTCCAACATAAGTACACTAGAACTCCAGCATAATATACTGGAGTTCCAGCAAGTATAATTGTCCAGTATAATATACTGGAATTTGAAGCATCGGTGCTCCAGTCTCAAGTATATTATACTGGAGTCATCAAAGTATATCGGTCCAACATAATATGCTGGAGTTCATACACAGGTGCACCGAACTCCAGTATATTATGCTGGACCGGTCTGTGTTGCAGCAAAATAGTGGTTATTTTTCATTGACTTCGTAAACGCTGGCTAATTTTAAAGGAATTTTTACTTCCTATAGCAAAAGTTAACACCTTATTTATTTTAAACAAATATCATTTAAAAAAATTATATTCTATAGATACCTTTTAAGGTTTATAGCAAAATATTTAATTTTGGCTACCTCCTAGCCCTAAGCCACTAAATACGTTATTCAGTTACACTATTTTCTTTCTCTCTCTACTTTGATACATCTCATTCTCTTCTTCCAATTCCTCCCACCCACACTATTTTCTTTTCATTCCGATCTGCATAAAATCTCAATCAAGCTTTTCATTCCAACGCGGCGGCGCGTGTAATTTTCTGCAGACGCCGTGTCGGAACGGGAAGCTCTACCGCTGCTATTCAAGCAGAAATCATGGTCTCCTGATATGCTTCGAGAAGAAGCCTGGCTCAAGCGAAAAGGAAATTACCGCACGAAGCTCGCCGATCGAAGAGCGTCACCGACGACGACCTAGAAAAGCTTCGTGCTTGCTTTGACTTACCGAAACTTGCTATGTTTCGGTGGTAATTGGAGTCGAACTTACACTTGTTGTGCAGAAAACTTCTGCTAATACCATTGGACTATGGTGGTCTCAATTGATATAGATTTCGAGAGATAATTGTCAATATGGTGGTAATGTGCTTGCTTTGGATCCGAAACTCACCGAAATTTTTCCTGCTTTGGAGCTATATCAAGCTGTGAACAAGCAATACAGTAATACATTATCTAGAACAAAAATGGCGGAGTCTGGGGCTGAGCAACTTATTTTGTGTTAATATATTTCAATATTTTTTCATATATTTCATTGTATTCATTATCTTTTTTTCATTGAATTCAATGTATCTCGTTGTATTCCATGTATTTCATTGTATTCACTGTTTTTTTCATTGTATTTCAATGTGTCCCGTTGTATTCTATGTATTTCATTGTATTCACTATCTCGTTATATGCCATGAATGTATTCATATGTTTTTTTTAATTAATATATGTATTCAGATGTATTATATAATTTCTCTGAAGATTGCTATGTTTTTGGGTATTTTTCGGTTGAGAATTTTTTTATAACTGAAAATACAAAATTTTGCTATAATTGAGTTTGTTGAGTTATATTAGGAGTCTATTATGTTAATTGATTCACTTTCGTTTTAAAAATATTGTAATCTCATGTTTCACGCCGTGAATATAGTCGAATACAATCGAATACAATAATTTGTTCAATTGTAATCCCATGTTTCACTCCATGAATACAGTCGAATACAACAACTGATTAGCTAGACTTCCTTGATTCACGCCTATTTTTGCTACTGTATTCATGAATACAATAACTTAAATACATCAAATACATCTTATAACCACATAAAAGGTATCTATAATCCGTAATATAGCAAATGGTATCTATAGATGACTAATTACTACTAAAAGATAGTGCTTTATGAAAATTTCTCATTTTTAAATGACCAGTCCGAAAACTTTCTATACCGTGCTATTTTTATCGTGCTTTCTTGTTAGATTGGTTCAATCTTGAGGTGTGCTAGTTCATGTTTACCCGTAAAACGGTACAATTGAATTTGTAACGTTGTTTATAGACATGTGAATTAAATTGATCCAAAAATATAAGATAACTAAGAACAAAAATAAATTAATTAAGAATACTTGGATAATACAAGCCTAATTGTGAATTGGGCTTCTCCATAAACAAGATCAAGAACATAATACTAAGCAAAAAGATGTTAATAGAATAAAAGAGTAAGTTTAGCCATTTCTCATGCAAGTTTTTTACAATGAGTTCAAATTCCTATATTTATAGCTAAATTCAAGAAGATAAGATCACAAAATTAAGCTCCTCTTTAATATGAATAAAGACTCATTTTGATAGTTGCATAACGGTTGAGTATAAATGCAAAGATTCTTTGAAACGGCTCCTCCTTGAATGTTGTCTTATTCAACCGATATCTTACATTTCAAACTTTCGTCTCCGGTTCTAATGTCTTCGAAACTCACACAATACCGATCACATGCTCGTAACTGGTACCAGCTATTTTCTGACTCATACTTTACCTATCTTTACTGTCACGTGTCCACTCGATGAACGTCCACATGTTATTCATCAATTTTACCTCATACACTAGCCAATTCCTTACTCGACACCTTTGTGTGTAGACTTGGGAATTGAGACAACTTAGTCCCTTTGTCCTTTTTGATCAAGTAATAAAGGGATTCCAGTAAACAAAGGAAAAAGCTCCCGTATACAAGTAGTATACCAAATAAATAGAAAACCTGATTAAAATAAATGGTCCTCTACGAAAAACACCCAATCTTCTTACTGGCTCGTCTTCTTGTGTAGAAGCTGATGGTAGTGGGGCAGTATATTCTTTGAGCCATATGATTAGTTCTCTCAAGCAAACAATTCACATTCAAAACATGACTTAAAGGTCTTTACGAACTGGCACACTTGATTGAAACGGAGAGAGGATTTGGCCAAGTTGCAAAGGCTAGAAATTCTAACACTAACCTTTCCATTGTATCACCTTTATTCGCGAACGGGTTGAACAATGCCATCTCGCCTCACTTACTCTTTCTGAACGCGATACCACAAACACGAACGCGATTCTTATCTAACACCAGCAATCCAAACATGAGGAAAATGATCTGAAATCAATTCGAATCACACTCGGTCCCCACGGGACCTTGTCCAATCCTATCAATAAGTCCAAATACATTATCCAAACGTATTCAAAATCTCGAAATATCATAAACAACATCAAAACCAAGAATCGAAGACTGAAGATCATTCTCTTAACTTTCAAACCTTCAAACTTCGTCTAACGCGTCCGAAGCCTACCAAATCAACTCGGAATGAGACCAAATGTTTCACACAAGTTCCAAATGACAAAACGAACATATTCCGACTTCCAAAACAATGATCCGAGCCCCGATACCCTCAAAGTCAATTGCCGGTCAAACTTATGAAATTTCAAAACCTTTAAATTGCCAACTTTCGTCATATAAAGCCAAAATCTTCTAGGAACATATGAATTCAAATCCGAACATACGTCTAAGTCTAAAATTACCATACGAATCCAAGACCGTTTATACAAAAGTCAAACCTCGGTCGCAACTTGCAAAGCATGACAAGACAATAAGCTGAAAAATGAGTTGAAAGATACATTAGCAGTTTAAAAGAGTTCAAGACCACCAAGTTGAAGGTTTACAAAAGCTTACAATTCTTGCGGGTCAAATGTTATTTTGTGCTGACAACTAATTGCATTAGTCCTCTCCATTTTTTGATAACGAAAGAAGATCAGAAAATCTAGTGAGTTATGAATGTACCTGTAGTATAATCATTCAATCAGACACATATGTTTACAACTGATTGGTCAATGATAAAAAATTTTACACTATCAATGTAATTTAACCTAAGTTGTTGGGACTCGGGTGTGGTTGTCCAATACGGGTGCGGATCTAGAAGTTGGATTCTTCGTGATCTAAATTTTAAGATTCAGGGGTACGGATCCAGGTATGGATACAAATATAGAAATTTGGCTAAAAATAATTCAAATATCAAAAAGTAGACTTATAAGAATATGTCTAAATTATGCGAAAAACTTCCAAGATATTCCGAGAAGAAGAAAATATTAATCAATAGGAGAATTCGAAAAGGAGATAAATAGGAAAAGGACTGACATAGAAATTTCTATATACAAAGTATTTCATTTTTTTTAAATTTTACCCTAGCTTTTGTTTCGATTTAAAAAATCATTGTATCTATCCCGAATTTCTCTGTTGATTGTGGTCAAAGTACTCAAAATTAGTTGACTATATTATGGATCCCACATCCACACCCACCCCCACACCCATGTCGCGTCGAGACGAGTGCAGTACCAAAAGTAGAGTCTGAATTGTTTAAATTTTAACCTAATATAACAGGTTGTCTATTACGCAAGTAGCCACTAATGCTTGCATTATGATAAACTGTCTACATCATACACCCTTGGAATGCGACCCTACCTCAGACCCTACAAAAACGCGAAATATTTTATATATCATATTGCTTTTTTTTTTTTTATAGCAGGTTGTATGTCTTATTTTTTCAATTGCTAAAACCACTTTCTATGGATGGTTACTGGATTTTTAAACTTTTGCCCACATTAGGTTATTTCTCAATGGCAGGACAAAATCATCACGTGGAGGCTGCTGCCTATGAGAATATTACAAGACAAAGAAATAGTCATTTCACAAATCTCTTCTAATCCCCTCTCCACCAATTACAATTTATCTCTCACGTGGGATTCTTGTCCCTACAACTACTATACTTCTCCTTTTGTACACTATATAATTTTATTCCATTTCACTCCTCAGCTCATGATCTCTTATCAAACATCACAATTCATGTACAATCTGATCTCATATACTAATATTTTCTTGATTTTGCTTCGCTGAAGATCATCAGATACTAAACTATTATGGGTGATTCCTCTGCTTCATACATATACATGGTAAATAAAAAGTTGCATAATTCTTGTTTACGAATTCTGATCGCTTTCACGCGAGAAAGATCAACTTCAGATTTAACTGTCTCAAATTTACTTTTGTTGATTTTGCTTTTGGAATTTTGAAATCTCATTTATTGTGGTATATTTTGTTGTTTTTGGTTCCAACCATATATACTAACCTGATTATCCTTCATTTAGGTACATCACCTAATAGAGAAGTGCTTAATATTCCACATGACCAAAGAGGAGTGCATGGAGGCCCTTTCCAAGCATGCAAATATCAAACCTGTCATTACTGCTACTGGTTTGTGCTGTAATTTCTCATCGGATTTAACTTATACATCCAAACCTCTATATAACGTGTCTTGTTTGTTCCGATATTTTTTGGTTGTTACAGTAAAGTATTTTTATATAGGTCATATATTAATAACAACAAAAAAATCGATTTCGAGAAAAACTTGATTTTTATTATGAATGACTATTATATAGAGATATTGTTATAGAGAGGTTTGACTATATACAAAAAAAAAATTTATATTATTAGTGCATTTTAACATATTATATTCTAGTAGCAAGTTACCTGCTTTACTTTCTCCAGTTATTAGTTTCACTTATTATAAACGGTTACTTGTAATTATCTTTTAATCAAGTGACCTAATAGTTTAAATTTCCTTTCCGTCATTATGTAGATGTTATGTGATCTTATGTTGTTCCTATCCCTACACATGCATGCACAAATTTGCACTATGCGAGACTTGGAAAGCATAAGCTAAGACTACTTTTAACAATTACTATGACTATAATAGTAAGACCTCTCTATAACAACATCCTTATATAACAGTCATTCACTATAAAAGCCAACTTTTTTTCGAAACTAACTTTTATGTTATGCTATAATATGCTCTATGATAGAACTTCACTTTAGCAGCCAAAAAATATCAGAACAAACGAGAATGTTATAGAGAGGTTTGACTATATAAGAATGAAGAGCTTTTCAAGGGTAGTGATTAGTTAAAGCTAACAAAATCATATTGCTAATAGGAAATTTCCTGTATTTTGCAGTGTGGAATGAGTTAGAGAAGGAGAATAGGGAGTTCTTTGAGACATATGCTCAATCACATAACAAAGATTTCATTACAGAGGAAGAGACAAGTGCAATGATTCAGAAAATGATATTGGACAATGATCATACAAAAAATTCAGACTAAGATCGTTTGAAGGAGTTACACAAGGAATAACATATAAACGTGCTAAAGTGATATATTGTTGATAGTAATGTTCTGTTGCTTTCTGCTCGAACAGTATATACATATGCCAAAAATTGAAATGTATCCAGATGGGGATCTATGACTGGTTCTGTTGCTTTCTGCTCGACCAGTTTATACATATGCAGAATTGAAATGTATATATATAATAAGGTTACACTCCTGTTGAATACGCTGGCTAGCTCTAAGATCATGGTTTACCACGATGCGTCAATAGAACTATGGAAGTAGTACGAGAGGCGGATCCAGAATTTTTAGTTTATGAGTTCTGGATCATAATCTTTTCTACGTGCTGAGTTCTAATTAGACTATTTATCTATATTCAATGAATCTTTTAACACAAATACAGGGTTAGAATCAAAGCTACTGAATTCTGCCGAACCCGTAGCTATAAGGCTAGCGCCGCCCCTGAGTAGTACTACAACAACATACGCAGTATTATCCCACACTGTGGGGTCTGGGGAGGGTAGTGTGTACGCAGACCTTATCCCTACGTTGTGAGCATAGAAGACTATTTCCAATAGACCCTCGGCTCAGGAAAGTATATGCACCACATTAGTGAAAATATAGACAAGAAGGGATAGTACCAAAGTCATATAAAAGCAGGAAAAAAACAACAAGATAGTAAGGTGATCAACAATGGAAGAAAACAATGATTAGTCATAAAAACCTACTACCAACAGAAAGCGAGAGTGTGTGTCAATACTATTGTTATGAACACTCTAAACTACCTACTCTACTACCCTAATCCTGGACCTCCATACCTTCCTATCAAGAGTCTATTATGGTACTATGGTCTATTATTGAAATGTTTATTGTACTATATGTGTATTCATTCAGCTCCCAAATCCCAAGTTGAGTAGATATAACAGAGTACTGTTCAGGCAAGTTGGTATTGATGAGCCAAAATCTCAAAAGAAGGGTGGGTGATTGAGACTAGGCTTGTTAAATAGGAGCTGCTAAGGATGTGTCATGGCCCCTTGGAATCTTCAATTGTCATCTCTGTAAGGTGTTGTCTAGTGAATTTGGATTTCTAGTTGTCTTGTAGTCTGCACAAGATTCATGTGACTTGTGATTTTGTTGTTATTAAGCAATTAATAAAGTGTAACATAGTGGGGACTACTTATTCATTTTCATGTCGCAGTCATGCACCTTTGGAATATGAATTCAGAATAATCGGGATTCTGTATTATAAAGATTTATCATAAATTGATTAAGTCTTACGGTTGTTCACTTCCCGCAACTCTCCTCTATAATCCGAGCTTGAGACCGGCAATATGAACCAGCTCACACACGCGGAGTGTAAAAAAGAAATTTAGTTAGTGAGGAATCATACCAACGAACCCGACTAGCTCGGGACTGACTAACTCAGGACTGAGGCATAGTTGTCGCTTATAGCAGACGCGATGACTTTTAGGGCTCTTTCCAGTTAACCATCTTTCAAAATGACAGGATTCAAACTAAGAAAATGTAATAAATTTGATTTCAAGCCAGAGGATCTGAGTCTATTAGGGTGAGTTACAGGTTTCATTGACAGTAAATAATTTGAAATCCTCCCAAAGCAACACTTAGCTCCTTCTCTGATTTCCAAAGCAAACATGAAAATTAAGCCATTTTGGTATATTCCCTCTTCACTTCAAGGACAATATTGCCATTTGATTGTTAATAACCTTATTCAAATTTTATATATTCTGTCCAAACAAAAAGAAAATCCAAGCTTGTAAGTTGTTTCTCCACACTTCAAAAGAATATCTCGACTCGACCCAACAAATGAAAAGATTTCACAAAGTTATCCCTTGTGGTCCAAATAAAGAGAGGACGAGCAACAAGGAGGTAAACAATGGTGGAGAGGGATAGCATCAGTGAGAATGAGGAGCGAGGGCCATTGCCTGGGGCTCGAGTTCAGAAAAAGGAACTAACAAAACGATAACATTGAGCGCGTGAATGGGTATGGTCTAATGGTGAATAAAGTAGGTGAAACCTTGAAAAGTCGTGTTCAAATCCCAGTAGAGACAACAAATAATGTACCCAACAGAATAGTTGATTTGTCCAGGAAGCCTGAACACCATCACTATCAAAAATAAATAAATAAAACGACAACAATTAATGACAACTTGCGATCAAGAACAATCCAAGCCTAGGTCTTCAAGTTCCCAACAACGAACAACAACAACAAATCCATTGCAATCCTACATGTGGGATCTGAAAAGGGTAGTAAGTATGCAGCCCTTACCCCTAGAGGTTGTTTCCGATAGACTCTCGGCTCAAGGAAAGAGGACCCCTACCTTGAGAAAGAAGAGAGGTTGTTTCCGACAGACTCTCGACTCAAGAAAAGATGAAAAAAAAGAAGCAGTAACAACAACAAGATAATAAGTTCCCGACAGCAAACATTCAACTATTTAAGCAATTGAACAGGTGAGGAAGCTCCTCTAAATCGGAACTCCTTCCCTCTACAGTAAGCATACATAATACGAAACCTTTATTATTTTCTTCAAGTGAGCATATTCTCTCTTTATATATACCAAATGACGAGTGCAAAGCTCTAGCAATTTCTAGTTTACTGGGAAAAAAGAGTGCTAATGTAACATTCCTTCAGCTGACTTGACTATATCTATTTTTAATCAAGACATATTTCACTGAAAACTTGGCTATCTCTATCTAGCAATTCTGTATAGCAAAACTCTAACCAGCATATTTCATTAGCTAAAACGAGTTTTAGAACATGACTTATTTATTAGAACATAAAGAGCAGTACAAGCATGATCCAACAGTAACAACTTTTAGATCTTACGAGATACATTCATATTTCATTATGCTGCATCCTCAACTGCTACCTACCCGCGAAAAAACGGGATCATAATTTTGAGTCGGTTCATGGATTGACCTTTGGAGCCCATCCTGCAATGATGTACTCTTTTGCAGCCTTGGTTTTCTGGAAAGACTCTCGCTCGAAGAGCAACTGCAGAAGGAGAACAAAAAGGTGTCAACTCTTGCACCACTTTGCTTTTGTTACGAAAAATTGGAAGAAATAACATCCTAGCACAAGCTAAGCATGGACAGAGTAAAAAGGCAGCCCGATACACTAAACTCCTGCCATACATGGGGTCCGGGAAAGGGCCGGATCACAAGGGTCTATTGCACGCAGCCTTACCCTGCATTTCTGCAAGAGGTTGTTTCCACGACTTGAACCCGTGACCTCTTGGTCACATGGCAACAACTTTAACAATTATGCCAAAGCTCCCCTTCGTAAACATAGACAGCGTGAAGCAAAAGAATAGGGAATCATAAAATCAGCATCTAACATGTGAAAGGTTTTATACCATACACAAAATTGTATACTTACCGCTGTCCCATTTTATGTGAAAAGTTTTAATTAGGCAGGAAAATTAAAAAGTTAATGTGATTTATACATTATATTAATTGTTTTAAAGAAAAATATAAAAGACTGCCAACATGTTAGAACACAGATGAGAAATAAAACGAACTATAAGCATGGAAACCCTAATGAAAATATAGAGTTCCTGGAGGAGAAAGAAGACTGTTAAATGGTTGACAGCCAGTATAAGCTGTCCCAAATATGTCTTCTTTGTGCAACTGAAACAGATGATTCTGATCATATCACTGCTTCCATACATTCCCTTTAAATTATTCCCTCATACATTACACTGGGTTTTTTTGTTGTTGTTGTAGTAAAGAAATCATCAAATGGAATTAGTGCTCACTTAAAATTAGGAATTCATGTTGTTGAAAGTAAATTACGCACAGAGACGCACCGAGAAGAGAGAGTGCATACCTTCATGTAATTACGCACATGACTCAAGCTTTCAGGCACACTCCACTTCTTGAAGTGTCCAAGAGCCACCTCGAGATGGTACAGTTTTGGAGCCAAACTTAGATCGACTGAACAAATATTCGCCCCATTGACATATGGTCCCTGAAGAAATTCCCCACCAACTGAAGTTCACATCACTGTAAAAATAAGAGAAACATACTAAAATAAAAAATATCAGGCAGCTCAGTGAAAAAAGCATACATGAGCCTTGAGATGCTCTTCCAAAGCCTTTAATTCGTCGAGCAGAGCCTGCTCAGTACCATCACTAGCATCCTTGCTCTTCAGAAATGAGACAAAGGTAGGAAATATTTTCGAGCCCCTGTAATCTCAGGTAAGTTACAGATGATATTCCACCCATTGACATCAAGGGAATAAAAAGGAAACAGCAACAGACGGACAAACACAGTATAGAGACAATCATGTAAAAGGAACCACTCGGTAGACGAACAAACTAATTACTCCTTTGCTCCTTATTGAATCTTCATTTTGACTTGGCATATTAGTATGAGAATCTATATGTGAAAAATATGAAGCACTGTGGTAACTTTTTTGTTTCTGCAAACAAGTAAGATAATCTTGTATGTAGTAATTAAAATGTAAAAGGTGGTGCTTGGTTCAAAATTTTGAAAGAGCTTTTGCAAAACTTCTTTTAGAGTGTAGTAAGAACTGCTTATCAACCAAAACGACAAGAAAGGAAAAACAATTGTTTTTCAGAAACTCTTCTTCAAAATTTTAAACCAAATGCTCTCTAAGACATTTGAGATAGACAAAGACAAAATATGTAAATTCAATTTGGAACACAGGAAGCAAGAGTTTTTGCATGATCTAAAGAAACTCAAGGCATAAAAGTGAAGAGAACTATAATAGAGCTCATTTAAATTTTAACCCGACCAGGGTGGGGGATGGGGGTTTGGGGGGGGGGGGGAGGGGGGACACAACAAAGAGTGTAGACTAAGTCTTGCCCTAGTAACTTAAGGAGTAAAAAGTTTCAGAAAGCAAAGCCTTTTTTTAAATATCAACAAAATTTACAGGGAACAGATAGTCCAAAGAATTTTAGGGGGTAAAAAGCAAATAAAGGTACCGGATTAATCTGAAACGTTAGCATTAGGGAGATGAGGCTAGGTAGTTTGAACTAGTTTGACCAAAGGGATAAATATTACCGAGTGTTTGAACGAAATATGCCCAAATGGAGCAAATGTATATTGAGGATTCATAAACCCGAACCAACTATTTTGAACCGAGCTGTAGTTGTTTTGATGGTGCAAGGAAGGAGGAGATCCTATTCATATCATGTACAGAAGCATAAATGTACCTCGCAAAATGTGCCCAAACCTAAGGCGGATTAACAATTTACTTCATCCCAAAGAAAAAGAATTAAACTTGGGGAAGTTAAAACAAGAAACTTTTTCGCAGAACTTTTAAGGTAAAATGCCATGTTAATGTAACTGGAAAACAGCAACTCTGTAAAATGCTTCCACTTTTACTATCAATAGGGAGTAAGGGACAAATAGATAATGTTACAAAATTAACTTCTTCTTTTTGTATAACTTGTGATACATATAACATGAAGTTTCAATTTATCTATAGCAAGTAAATGCAGAGATGCAGCAATAAAATAT
Organism: Nicotiana tabacum; assembly: GCF_000715075.1. Taxonomy (NCBI): domain Eukaryota; kingdom Viridiplantae; phylum Streptophyta; class Magnoliopsida; order Solanales; family Solanaceae; genus Nicotiana; species Nicotiana tabacum. The sequence goes on along the minus strand of NC_134090.1, from coordinate 154,812,050 downwards.
GCAATGTGGTCAGCGTAGAAACTAATTTAAACATATGGGGAAAAAATAGTAAGAAAACATACACAGAAGCAAATTCGGATGGAGTAGAGAGAGAGGGATTTGGGTATTTCTCTTCAAGGAGCGCAACAATAACATCAGAATCAGGGATCCATTTTTCATCAAACTTGATCACTGGGACTTTCCCTTCTGGGTTCACTTCCAAGAACCTGAAACCACAACCCCAACGCAAAATCTTCACTATCAGAGTTAAAAAAAATGTAATCTTGGGAATCAAAAGAGTAATTTTGCTTCCAATTATTACCATTTGGGCTTGTCACTAACATTGATCAAGTGCATCTTGTAAGGCACTTTCTTTTCCTCCAATGTCAGAAGTGCCCTTTGGCTAAATGGACCTAAGTATCACAAAACCATCAAAATTTCAGAAAATATAAACACCAAAGCCATGAAAATTTGACCCAAAAGAAAAACCACACACACTTCCTGCAATGTCAGAACAACCCTTTGGCAAAATGAACCATGGATCATAATAACATCACAGATTCAGAGAAATTGAAACCAAATCCATCATAATTTACACACACGCACGCACAACAACAAGGATAAAAATCTTAAAGAGCAAGAAATTACAGTCTCAGAAGTACCCTTTGGCTATATGGAGCTTAGTAAAAAAAAACTCAAACCAAAAAAACTGAAATTTTACCCATCAGACACACACACACATTAAAACAATGGTATAAATCTTAAAGAGCAAGAGATAATTGCAGTCCAGAAGTACTCTTTGGCTAAGTGGACCTTAGTATCACAAGACCATCATAAATCAGAATAATTAAAACCAAAGCCATAAATATTTGACCAAAAAATAAAACGTCACACACACACACACTCTCTCTAAAAGAAGGGTTAAAATCTTAAATAGCAAGATATTACAGTCTCAGAGGTACCCTTTCGCTAAATGGAGCTTAGAATCAAGAAAGCATCACACATTTCAGAAACACTCAGACAAAAGCCATGAAAATTTGCAGACAAAAAAAGAAAACACACACTAAAACAAGGGTATAAATCTTTTAAAGACCAACAGATTACAGACTCAGAAGTACTATTTGGCTAAATGGACCTTAGTATCACAAAACCGTCAGAAATTCAGAAAAAATAAAACCAAACTCATAAAAATTTACACAAATAAAAACACACACACAACAAAAAAAAAAAAAACTAAAACAACGGTATAAATTTTTAGAGAGGAAGAAATTACAGTCTCCGAGGACATTAGGGGCACCCACAGCAGCCTTGACACAGATTTCAACAGCCATTGATCTACAGCTTTTTTGTAGTGTAGTAAGGACTAGAGAATTCTACTATTTGTGAATATAGTGTGTTTTTCTTTTGGAACGGTGTGTGAAGTGTAGAATAGCGTGTATTTAAAGCATTTTCCACATGTCCTAAGCAGGGGCTACGTTGCAAATTTGTATTCACAAATGTGGACAAAAATGGTTTCCTTTTAAAAAAAATTCTTTTTCAATTTATGTGTCTTACACACAGAAGCTATCCTTTTTAATTTATTTAAAAAGAGTATTTTTTTATATTTAGCTTCCGTTTGATCATAAATTTAATATTTTTTTTTCAAATTTCATTTTTAAATATTTATTTATATATTTTAATTATTTGTTGGCATATTTTAAAAATAAAATCTTCAAATCCCAAAAACGTAGTTTTTGAAGTTTTTAATGTCTTCTAAAATGCATGTCCAAACACAATTTTAATTTTCAAAAATTATTTTTCTTCTCATCTTCAAAAATTTATTGTTTTCAATTTTCAACCAAATCGATATTCAAATGCAAGCTTAGTAACTCCAAGCATATTTGATGCCACATTCAACTGCATTTTGGTGCACTTAACAAGATTTAAAATTCTTCCTCACTTTTTTTAAACACCGTGTTTGATCAAACTAAAACACATAAAATGGAATAGAAGTAGTATAAGATCTCTTAAATTGATGATGTAAAAAGATTTAAAATTTCAAAATATAAAAGCTAATTTCAAAAAAATAATAATTATACAATATTATTACTTGTACCAATCTGAAAGATAGTTGTATTTTTTGCAAAGAGAGTCATTTTTAGATATCTTTTGGTGTTCTTTTTTTAATGAGTATTTTTTGGCTGAATATGTAATTAGGTTAGTTGTACCAATCTGAAAGATAGTGTACATAAATGCTGTTCTGGTCCTCAAATATTGTGTTATTCCAGTTTTGATCCTTGTATTAATAAACTTAACACATATAACCTTTGATTAAACTAAATATGTGATTTTAGTCCCTAAAACTATTTTACATTAATATTTTTGTTTTTTCATTACGAAATGCCTTTTTATCTTCTTCCAACGAAAGTTTGTGACTTCTCCGTTCATAGTGGAAGTTTTCTTTAATTTTTCATCATTCCTATCATAACAACTACTACCATATGTTCTTTCTCACTGCCAAATATTACTTAAAAATTAATTTTAATAAAAGGTACGGTTTTTCAAAAATCATATTTGCATGGGAGGGCTGATAAAGAATCGTGGAAAATGGCAGAGGAACTTTTATTGTATTTTGTACATTCAGTTATCACGAGCCACCAACATTCAAATGTCTGCTCAAATATTGAAACAGAAAAGATACTTGTGTATCATCGTACAATATTTGCAATCTCTTCTACATCTTTGTGAAATATACGAAAAGCTTAATAATGTCTATTGAGATGCATTCCTTTGGCCAGCATACCGCTGCTCTTCTTCTAATAGTGTTTGTTAATTTATAGTTTTGAGGGAGGAGGGGATGAAAAAAGGTAAATAAAGACCTTAAAGGATTCCCGGGCCCAAGCGAGAGCAGAGGAAGTAGGGTAGGTAACAACAACAACAACAATAAACCCAGTGTAATCTTACAGATAGGGTCCGGAGAAGATAATGTACGCAGACCTTACTCATACCTTGTGAAAGTAGAAAGGTCGAAGCAGCAGGGCAGCTATTCTCATAAAAAGAAAGAAAATTGTCATAATAGACGGAAACCTTCGCGGAGCTTGAGGTATATATCCTATTGGACATTTTAGTAAAAATAAAAATTTAGAGGCTAAAACCATACATATAGTTTTTTCTTTTACTGAGATAGTATGGTTTTAGATTATGATTCGTCTACTATATTTGCCTCGGATATAAAATTAGTTGGTATTATTGATGATACCCTAATGATTTTGCAAAGCAGATTCATAAAATAGTCAACTAAATTTTTCTGTATTAAACTTAGGGAAGAATCATGAAAAGGGGAATCTAAACTTGTAAAATTTTGTTTTGTGAAATGGAGTTGAAAATGGTCAACTTGCTTCATGCTCCATTTTGTCAAAGGAATCCTCATCTTGTTGACCAATGCTTTTCTAGAAATACAAAGTGTGAAATTCTCTCCCTCTTTGTTCATTTCCATCGCCATATTTTAAAGTAGTGATACCAATTAGTTTAATTAAAGGTATCAAATATGTTAATCTAGATAAAGAGAAATAAAATTAGAATATATATACAAAATCGCAAGAATCTTAATTGTTACTTTCCCTTAGTAAAAACTGTGATACTTATGAGTTCACCTTTTTTTATCTTCTGAGTGCAAATAGAACGATGTGATCACCATCTATATATAGGTACTCAAGATATTGTATCTGGAGAGGTGGATAAATATGATTATTAGTTGCTGTATTAAGACCCTAACTTTATTGCGAGCCAAAAACTTAATTAATATGTCCCTTTCTTTATTTAAGGATATTCTATCCAATTATCATCCTCGATGCGGAAGAAGTAAAGAAAAAAGAGTTGAAGACGACTTGACACTAAAAGAGAACCCCTCGTCTGGTAACTAAGAACATCTATTTAGATAGGATTAGATTCATATCGCAATTCAAGATAACTACATAGGAGTATTATAATTATCTAACATAATGGAATACTAAACTTTTTATGTAATGAAGCTTTTTGTACATTATAACACCAAAATGTAGGTAACCTAAATATATGAGTTAACCAATTTCGATAAAAGCTTTCTCTCGTTTTCCTTATGATTTCAGCAATGCCATAAATATAATGGTTTTGTTTGACTAGTCATTCTCTAGGCATATAGAGATTTAAGAATGAAAAATATATCAATTCACATTTCTTGGCTGAGATTTATTTCATAATAAATTAAGTTGATCGTGGACATTGGTATAACTTTATTATGAAATTGATGTTATTGGTACAATATAAAGTAAGATTCTGACATAATGTACATAAAAATGTCACTGTCATGAGAATCACATTGACTACCTGCATTTTAAGTGTCATTTTTTATGATAAAGAAAAAGAAAAAGGTTTGAAAATGATTATTCTATCTTTTTCTTTTTCCCCTATGAAAATCCATCCATATTCTGTTATATACTCTTTTTTTTCATGGTGGGAATAATAAAATGGCATCTACGTAAAAATTAAAAAGGAGAGATGTTCTTTTTCCGAAAAGTCAGACGAATTTTTTTTCGGAAATCAATACAATCCAAACACAGTTTTACACAGAAATTAACACAGGAGTCCGTTTGGACATAAGAATTTCTTACTTTTTTGGAGAAATTTGAAATCAGTGTTTGGCTATAAAATTTTCAGTTTTTTCTTGAAGATGAATTTTGGAATTTTTCGAAATTTGAAAAATTCCAAAAAGCTGGTTTTCAAAATTTTCACTCAAATCACTCACAAAACTTCAAAAACAATCCAAAATTATATTCATGTCCAAACACAACTCTAATTTTCAAATACCATTTTTTTTTCCACTTTTTGGGAATTTCAGCATTCTTATGTCCAACCGCCCACAAAATGTTCTCCAAAAATTTATCATTAATAATCCAAACATACGTATAGATTATTCATTATATTTCACATATATATTAAGATTTTGTATTCGTGAATATTTGGTTCTTACTTTACTCACCAAATGTCATTAATGTTAGTACTATATAAGACAGCAGTTGGAATGCATTCATAACTTCGACTCAATTATATACTCTAATAAATATATATTCAAAAAATTATATTTCCATATGAAGACAGCAGAAGCTGTCAAAGAATTATGATTGCAGCGTCCTTTGTTCCCACTGGCCCAAAAATCGTAAATTCTTGGCATAGTTATTTTCTAGAAAACAATTTACATGAAGAAATAAAGTTTTGATATTTGGTTAACAAAAATTATTTTTCATCAAAAAAGGCAGATGATATCTTCTATTTTTAAAAAGGCAGATAATATCCGTCACTTTGGAAAAAAATTATTTTATTTTTACAATTATCCTAACTTTTAGTTTTATATATACCATTTTCAACAAATACTTGCATGTTATCTTCACTATATAATACTCTCTCCCCCATTTTATGTAACAATTTTTTCTTTTTAATTTGTCCAAAATATTGATACTTTTTCATATTTAAAAATAATTTAAACTTACGCTCATACATCTATAATTTGCTTTATACCATAAATTTAAGAAGTAATTATATCTTTCGTAAATTTCGTACCCAATGCATCACATAAAATGAAATCGAGAGAGTAATAAAATTTCAGTAACACAATCTCCATTTTACTAAAATTTATCATTAATCTTTAATAAATACTAATATATTTTTCAAAAAAAAAAAAATTCACCAATCAAGCAACAAATTTTTTATATAAAAATCTATAGAGTACAATCTATCTATTTATTTATTTATTTATTTTGAGTACAAATTTCCTATTCTATGCTGTCAGTACGCCTCAACATACTCTAGTAAAAACAAAAGATGGAAATGTAAATATCCAATGATTGATTGACATTTGACCGACCAAAATTTGGCACAAACTTTCTGTTGACCAGCAATAATGGCGGCGGCGCGTAACACCCAATTTTGGCAATTAAAACCCTAACCAAAAGCATTTTATTATTATATCCCTATTAAAGTAATATATCAGTTATCTTCCTAATTTCCAGCTGTTCTTCTTCAATCACTCCATTATACTCCCAAATTTTCAGCCATTTTTAATTAATATATTCACACACAAATCCCCATAAGCTCATTTTTTACATGCAACTTTATTGAAATTTGATCCTCTTATTTTTTCCAGTTTTATTGGAGGTATGCTTGTTCTTGCTTGAATTTCAATTTATAATCATTTTCACTTATCATTACAAATTATTAAATTACTTGATGACGTCATTCATTTTGCTGCTATATAGATTATATCAATTTTGTTGCGTGTAGACATTAATTACAAGGAGTTGAAGATCATCTTCAATACAGGTATCATCTTTAGCTTCTGGTGTTTTCTAAATTCATGGTTTTTTCTTGATTCATGGATTTTTTGGGGTTTTCACTGTGTTTTATGTTGTGAGTAATTATGTGAAATGAATAAGTAGCTTGCTTTGTTGCTAGTCATAGGATTTATGAGATTCCACTTATGTGAGCTTTGTAAAACATAGAGACTGGAAGGGGTAACCGGCCATATTTTAAAAAAATAATACTAATATATTAGTAGTGGTACCCTATATACAAAGCAATTTTGGTTGAATAATTCAGACTTTAAGTTTGCATAAAGGAGGATAGTTGCATAGTGCATAAAAGATAGTCTAATTAGGACAAATTCATGGAACATATATAGAGAGATTGAGGGGTATTTGAATCTTCTGTGTATATAGAAAATTTATATAACCGACCGCAACTAGTTTGCGCCTATTTAATTGAGAGTGATGATGGGAATGATTATGTTGGGTTTTGAGTTGACTTCTGTGTTGTGGTTAATGATGGTAATTTGTTGTCTTTTATGATGGCTTTGGGTTGGACTTTGTCAGTGTTGGGATTTATCATTTATTGATAATGATGATGTTAATAACCATGGCCTGCTGCTTTTTAGCTTTGGTTGCACATATTTGACTCTCTGTTTCTACTTCATTTACACTTGTGAATGCTGATATATGAAGGTATCCTATGTTCATTTCTTTGGCTAAAGCAGAACACGAACATGTATTTCCACATCTTCAAATCATTTTCTCATTTTCTGTAAATCAAAATCCACATGTAAACCTTTCTCATCTGTGTGATTTAGATTTAATTAAGGTCCCCTTTTTCTTTTCTTGGGAGCTATCTTACTTAAGTGAATTTAACTGTCTGCTTTGTCTTTTAGGTGAATACGCATGGGTATAGAATCAGTTTTATGTACTTAAAGTTTGAAGCTTTTGTTATTGTTTCCTTTTTTCTCTAATAGTACAACCTAGTGGTTCTGTTTAACATGTTGTGCATAATAATTTGCAATTTTCCGCCTTTCTTGTTTAAGTTTTAAATGCTATCAATGGATATTGCCTGCTTGTGCAGTTAAATGTAAGTCATGCTAGATTAACTACAAGGACAGTGGTGTTAGTGTGTTACTACAATGCCTTTAGAGTTGGTGTACAATTTTAGTATTTAGTAAGTCCTTTAGAATGTTAGAGTTAGTGTTAAATTTTAGTATCAAATTAGTCCTTCTTTAGTTAAATTATCAGCCATGTTGCTCGGACTCTTCAAAAATACCGTCAGGTGCGTGTCGGATCCTCCAAAAGTAGTGCATTGTTGAAGTATCTGACACTGGTGCGGCAACATTTTTGGAGTGTCCGAACAACATAGAATATAGGATATGGATTGTATCTCTTACCTAGTTTTGTATTCTATTATCAACAAGTCTTCAATATATCTCTTCCCTTCTCTTATTTTCTCAAAAAATCATGATTTGCATCTATTTTGCTCTTGCAGACAGAATTGTTAATCTGGAAAACTAACACAATTCTCGTCATATCTGCGCAGTGCCTGGTTAACGACCAGACTAGCTACAGAGTTGTTGAAACAGATGGAACAGAAGCATCATACACCAAGTGTTATAGCAAGGCTGATGGGCATTGACGAGCTTCCACCTCAGCAGCCTCTCCCTTCTAAGAAAAGGAGAGTACTCTCTGAGAACTATCTCCGGAAAACGGCTACCATAGGTTTGCGAGAAAAGAGCTCATTCTCTGTTGGCCTCTCCTGCGGAATAAATACTCAGAAGCATCAAGTAGTTAAACATGTATTCGGAGTTGAGATGCCAGATATTTATAGCCGTGTAAAAGCAAGCCAAAATGCAGCCAAGTTGAAGAGGCAGAAATATAGTGATTCAAGTTTTACATCAATGAAGGAGAAGCATTCTTACTTTAAGCACTCCAAAGGTAGCTCAGAATGTTTACTATCTGAAAATACTTCGAGATCTCTTCAGAGACTTGGGATTGGTACAACAAAAGATGATGTTGGAGAATGTGCTATTCATCACTTGAAGAAAATAAACTCAGAGTTTGATCCAAACAGAAACATGCTTCATCCGTCTGGAAGAATTATTGCGCTCAAACCTAGCTCTAGAAAGTCTCGTAACACCAAAAACCAGTCATTTTCTCTTAGGCCTGGTGTGGAATCCGATCCTGTTGATTTGAAGTACAACCAATTCAGAAAACATGAAAATGGGGAAGTAGATAATGATAAACCAGGAAGAGAAAATGGTGTTTATAGCTTGGAACCTCTAAAACATGGGGTTAGAGTTCCACGGAAAATAGTACAGACAAGGAACCTTGTACAACACGAACTTAATCACAGTTTAAAACTCACATCAAGAGCAGAAAACATCAACGACACTTTTCTGAAGGCCGAGGATCTGAAATCACCTTCTTCAAATTTATTTAGTACGAGAAGAGAAGATGATACTCTGTATTCCTTTACAAAAAGGTCATCTTTTGCCAAAGAAGAGAAGAAGCAAATCATTGGAAGATGGAAACTGAAGAATGATTTTCAGGAAGTTGAAATAGCTCATAGAAACAGGAGTCATGGAGAAATGCTTGCTATGGATTACCTAGAAACAAATCCTCAATTTTTGAACTCTGAACGGGACAAGCATAGTTTTGACAGTTCATTCAGTGTGCACACTGGAACCTCGGGCCTGTGCAATCCTTTGGATATCAGCAGCAAGTATATGAACAGAAAGCAGAAAGATAGTGCGGAATATAGAGACTTAAACTTGAAGGAAACCGATCAGGGTAGTCCAAATTCAGTTCTGGAGCCACCTTTCCAGGAAGAGAAGCTCTGCACTTCTGAATTCCATGGCTTATGTAGTAAGTAGACATAAACCTTTGTAAACTATTGTTTTCAATAGCGTTTCATCCAATCTCATTTTCACTCTTCTAAACTTGTAAGGTGTAGCAGTGCAACTTCAGTTTCTTGAGACCAACTCCGAGGAAACATATTCAGAAGGATCTGAAATGGGCGTCTCAAATGATGAACACTCCGAGAGAGGGTCTCTTGATCTCCTTCAAGATAGTGAAAATGTATTAACGGACTTCAAATTTGCAGAAAGCAGGGACTTCTCCTACCTGGTTGATGTTTTAGATGAGGCCAGTTTGCATGGCATGAACCTAGGAATGTGCTTTGAGACGTGGCATTCTTTGGATTGCCCTGTGAATCCCTCACTGTTTGACTTATTAGAGAAGAAGTACGGGAAGCAAACATCTTGGCTAAAATCGGAGAGGAAGCTTTTGTTTGACCGCATAAATTCAGGGCTGAGTGAGATTTTGCATTCGTTTCTGGATATCTACATAAGGGGAAAATCTTTGAAGAGAAGGTGTTGTTCTGCATTGAGGAGAATTGATGTTGAAGAAGAGTTGTGGAGGATGCTGGTTAGTCAGGAAAATGAAGTGCACAAGGACTTGTCCGGAAAGGCAATTGGAAACGAAACCAAATGGTTGCAGGTTGAGGAGGAACTTAGTAGCATTTGTAGAGAAATAGAGAAATATTTGTTTGATGAGTTAGCTGCAGAATTAGCTTCGCATTGAAAGCATATAAAATGGGATTTTTGGCCGCTGAAGTTTCCTACTATTTCCCTCCTCAAGTTACTGGGAATAGATTTAGTTTTTTCCAACAGCAGTTTTGATCTGAAAGTATAGGATGTTGTGTAGAGAATCTGAAAGATGTGGCACTATTTATTCTTATATTCATCAAACACTTTGTGCAATTCTTGTTTTTCTGTAGAAATCCCATGCTGATGCATGAAGATGCATGTAGAGAGATTTGGTGTAAACAACAAAATATGAATTCCATTGGTATATTTCTGAAGGCAGAGAGCCAGAAAATTTAAAAGAAATTATCACTGAGCAGAAGTTATTCCATTATTTCTTGCTTTGGATTTACTTTAGTGCATAATTTGTTAAATACTAGGAGTAATATTTTTAGACATGTAACATCCAGAAGGAATGCTACAAGCTACTTTGCCTTGTGACTGCTTTTCCTGTTGCTGCTGTATTGGTGTAAAAAGTTTCCAGGGATAAGATTTTGGAAGTTCTTTCCTTTCATTAGATATTTCTTTTTATACATAATTAGTATTTCATAATATGTGATGGCCAAATGAAACTCCATGTTGGATACACCTTTTTGGACTGTGTAAAAGAGCTTTAATATAGATCATAACACCACCAACACAATTAACCATTAAATTATATGCTTCAAAGTACATAATGTAAAGATTCCGAAAATACAGAAAACATGTTGAATTAACGCCTTATCTAGAAGACATGCTGCTGTTTAAGGGGTGATGTAGACAGTAAAGTGGGTAATTGTCTCCAGACCATCAGTAGTATGTTGGTCCACGTGAGGAAGAGTTTCAATGGTGGCAAATCCTTTAGCATTTTCATACTTGCCAGTCCCTCCAATGATGGCAATGTGCGAAATTGGTGTGGCTGTCCTGTGAATTCCAAAGAAACTAATGGTATCATCCACTTCATGATCGTGTTCTCCATGGAATAGTGCTGTCAAGGCTAAAGTGTGGCTGGTGCCATCTGAAGAGCTTGTCAGGTAAAATCCTTGTGCTCTGCCAAGAACAGCTGATCCCAGTTCGTGCCCCTCGGTTACTTCATTGTCAACGACAGTAATAGAGCCAAACATGAGCTGCTGAAGCGATAAGCCAGAAGGAAGCTGACCGGCTGTTACAAAAGGTTGGTTGTTATCACCATTAACTACATTGTTGTTTCCGCTGTTTTGCAGGATAGTGTTAGCTTGTTGCTGGCCATTTAGGCCTGCAAGGAATGGATAATTGTTGTTGTCGACAACGTTGTTAATGGTGTTCAAAGGAACTCCACCGTTGATTGGGAAGATTTGATTGGTGGGGTTCGAGAAAGGGAGATTGTTTGCATCAGAAGTGGCAACAATTCCAGTGACCACTCTTCCTGAAGGACGTGTACCACCAAGGATGTCATGCATGAAAAAGGAGAATGTCGGGTGCTCAAGGACAGGGCTTTCTACTGTGGCCCCACCTGGGGTTGCAGTGGCCACTCCTGGTGTTTGGTGGACAGGGGTAGTTACTGGTGCTGCATCGGCAACAGGGGCTGCTCCAGTGTCTGGTAAGTCAGCAGGAGGGGCCACTGAGGCAGCAGGGGCGACAACGGGGGCAGAATCTGGTTCAGGTTCAGCTGGTAAATCTGCTGGAGGAGCCACTGTGTCAGCAGGGATGGAAGGATCAGCCACAGGCGCCACGTCAGAATCAGGACCAGTGACAGTAGCTGGTAATTGGTTACTTGGCAATGTGGCAGCTGGGGCAACCACAGGAGCTACAACAGGATCATCTGTTTCTGATGATGCGTCAGCCACTTGGTTCACTTCATCAAGGATTCTTGCTGAACTGGCACAACCGAAGGTGAGGGCTAGCAGCAAAATGCAGAACGTGGCTTGGAGTGTTTTAGAGGTGAGTTGGGAAACTTTTGCCATTTTTTCTTGCGAATGACGCTAGGGAATGAGAGATTAAAAGAAACAATATGGTTGAGTAGATGCTTGATTGATGAGGAAAGACTGGAAACTCAACGGGTATATATAGTTTTGATTACATCCTTAATAAGAAGTGGAGCTGATAAGGTGGTTTTGGTAAGGAGTACTAAATACCCTTTGTAGATACTATTTTTTTGCAGAACACCAAATCCAAAATGGACATCAGGTTTGGTTGAACCAACTCTGATAGCTTTTTGCAAATTATCTACACAGTTATATTACATTATCATCTTAAGCCTAATCAAAATAATTTTTTTTACCAAATAAGAAAATTAATTAGCTGTTTCTAAGGGTAAACCATATCGTTGTTCCATATACTCGGGACTTTACAGAAGATTCCTTTCAACATCTGCAGGCAAAGTTGCGATGTCTCATTCTTCCTGTATTTCCTAGCTTAAGAAAATGCAATTTAAGTTTCCTTCCATAGAGGATAAAAGATTGATATTTAGCAGTAAATCTTGTTGAAGGCAGAAACATTCTTTGTGAATTTCGTACAATTTTGAAAAATGAGTTCCTAAACCTTAGAATTCTCCGTAAGTTTCCTCGACGCTAAATATTTTAGTGTAAATCTATAAGGAAATTTAAGTTCGTTTCTCATAAATAGCACATCTTCAAGAATACTCAAATATGTATTATCCATTCATCCACCGGCATTATCTGAATTTTTTTCAAATGAGCCGAGGGCCTATTGGAAACAACCTCTCTACCCTCACAAGGTAGGGGTAAGGTCTGAGTACACTCTACCCTCCCCAGATCCCACTTGTGAGATTACACTGGGATTATTGTTGTTGAGAAGGGTCTCTGCAGCTTATTCCGTGCTCCTTAATTGGTAACATATGTTAACTCTTAACTGCGTGAATGTAGTCTGTCACTTTAACAGTATTATGTCTGCCCCTACACTATTCCCTTCGAATCTGGGCAGAGAAAGCACTTTCTTTGCGAGCAGTTTTTGAAGGACTTTATCTGAAGTTAATTATGCACTATTCTAAACTTTGATTTGCTTATCGAGTAAAATGTTATGTTCAAAAACATTCTTTCTGAATTTCATATAACTTTTTGAAACCATTGAAGATCGGTGTATATTTCTGATGGTATACACTTCGAAAAAGATCACGGTGAACTATTGAAGTTCAGGTAACATATCCCTTTGTATTGACAGAAAGCAAGAATTCCACAAAAAATTTGCTATATAAATTATAGGAGTGATCTTCACCCTTAAATAAATCTTGAACAAGCAAGAATTACAATAGAAAAAAGAAATTTCAGCTTACATCACAATGATTACTCTAGCAAGTTATCAGATAGACTATCGTATACTAACTTTTAACCAAGATAAACACTGAATGAAAGAATCTTGTATGCGCCTTCACTCTTATTAGAGGTTGCATTGACAATCTTGACAGTAGCATAGCCATTTGCATCATGATACTTTCCAGTGCCACCAATTACTGCTATATGTGATTCAAAAACATCACTCTTATGCACCCCGAAAAACCTTAAACTATCCTTGTATTCATTACTAAGAAAGCTAGTAGTCATTGCCATCATATGACTGCTGCCGTCTTCTGAACTAGCAACATACATTCCTTGAGCTTTTCCCATCAAAGACGAGCCATAAATAGAACCTTCGTATATGTTCTCATCGATTGTTGTCACTGTCCCTAGCTCTAATTCCTGAAGTGTGGCTATAGCTGGGAATGTCATGCTGATTCCTTCCAAATCAAGCGCGCGGGTATGCAATCCGTTCATTTCAACAGTTGGATTTGTGTCGGTCAATGGAATGCCACCCACAGGAGGGAAATAGCCTAATGGTTTCGAGAAGGGAAGCTGATGACTATTTACTTTTGTTGATGCAGGTTTTGATGAACGGTGTTTTTGGCTAAGAACATCTAGCATGTAAAAGGATATTTCATGGTGTGCACGATTGCGATGAAGGTCTTCTAGGGAAGGATTGTTATTCAGAGTTCTTGCAGAAAATGATCGATTAGTTAGCGCCAAGAAGAAGAAGAAGAACCAAAAAATGGCTAGTTTAGAAGGAGATTTTAGCATCTCCATGGATTGTAGAAAAGCTATACTTTCTCTTTTCAGTAGGTTATATGAGCTAAATTAAGATGGGGAAATCTCTAGTAATACTTGGTTTGGAGTGGAGTAGTTATTGTATAATGAAGTAGTTAACTTTTGGGGTTTCATCCTCCGTGGACTTTAGCTAGTCCAATATTGTAGTAGTTATGGTAGTCAATAATATGAAGGGGAGCATTTGAGCAACGATAAAGTTGTCTTCATGTGACCTATAGGTTATAGGTTTGAGTTATGGAAGCAGCCACTAATGTTTGCATTAGCATAGGCTGTCTACATCACACCCATTTGGGTGCGGCCCTTTTCCGGACCCTGCATGAACGCGGGATACTTTGTGCGCCGGGCTGTCAGTTTTTATTTTATTTTTATGGTAGTTAATATCTAAGGACCATTATCTGTTATCAAGAAGTATGAAAGAAAGAAAAGAAGTAGATAACCATTTGATCTTTATGAACTCCAACATTGAGAATTTTTTAATTACCCATTAATTAGTAATTGTTAAGAAACTGTAAGGCCCCGTGGAAACTTGTACTCAAAACCGGGTAGCTTGTGGTGTCAAGTCCCGAATATATGTTACGAATGTGTAAAATTAAGCGAGCCGCGGTTCGGACCCTTTTGGTACTGATCTATGTTATAAAAAGTCAAGAAATATTGTTTTCCAGGAAATGCAATACTGCGGTCTAGAATGCGGTCGCATAACAGATATGCGGACCGCATAATCGCCGCAAAGTGAGTCAGTGTGTTGGTCGAATTGGAGGTTAAATATGCGGTCCAATATGCGATCGCATAACGGATATACGGACCGCATAGTCGTCGCATATTTCCCTTAGGATTTTGTGAGGGGCAGTTCTGCGGTGCACTATGCGACCGCATAATGGGTATGCGGACCACATTTCTGCCACATACCCAGGCAGTGTGTTCAGATTTTGGGAGCACTTTTGCGGTCCATTCTGCGGACCGCATTTCCACTCTGCGATCGCAAAGTGCGATCGCATACCTAACTCGGGCTCCTATTTTTCTAAATTTTAAACCCGACCCCTTCTTCAATAAAACACCCCGACTCCTTATTTTAACATATTTTTTGAACAAAACTAGAGAGAGGAGAGAGAGAATTCTTGAGAGATAAAGCCCTACCTTCATCAATTTGATTCTTCAAAGTCACTCGGGCCGGGAAATTTCAAGTAATTGTCCTCATCTCCGTTCTTGCAGGTAAAATCCCCAACCCTTTTTCATTGTTTTCAGATTTAAACAAAAAAGGGGGATTCTCATGCGTTAATTCTTGAAAATGGAAGTTGAGATACACATGCATGCCCTTTAAAACCTAGAATCTAGTAAGAGGAATTGGGTAGAACTAAAGATTTGCAAAAGAGGGGTTGATAACCTAAGTAAGTTCGGGCTGAGTTTGTGAACGTCAATTCTAAGTTATATGTGTTAACTTGTGAACTAGATTGATGGTACTAGGGTGTTGGTGAATTGGAAATAGAAGAAAAGAAAAAAAGGGGAATTCGACTCCAGGTATGTATTGCTAACATTAACCCTTGTAAAGTCACCTTTGTTTGGTGTACGAGTAATTGGTATGTATTACTTATGTGGACTATTTGCGAATTCTTGTGATTAATATGCCTTGAATGTTGTTGGTTAAGTCTCCCGATATAATGGTGTAAGTAAATGGCAACAAACCAAGTGTGTGTGTGAATGTGGTTATGTGGTAAGAGCTGTGTAACAAATGATGGAAAGAAATCGTAATTGATGCGATTGAAACAACTGTGGTAATATCATATGTGACTTGTCGCGGGCAATTATCGTTGTGACTTAAATTGTATACGGGCTGTTGCATATGATGGAAATGGTATTGATGTTTATGAAAATTCTTTGTGAATTGTTGTTGTTGTCGTATGAAATGTGATTGTCCGGTGGGATCGGGTTGCGCGCTACAACACGAAGTTATAAGGTGTGGGTTGTGGTGATAAGGGTGGCCGAGGTAATAAGGGTGGAACAGTGATCGAAATCACTATTGAAATAAAAATATGTGAAAGTTGTGAAATCATTGATATGATGAAATAATGTTGAAAGGAGAAAATGAGAGATTGTGGAGTTGTTTGGCTTTGGTTGTTCCTTTCATGTGCATTTGATTGTTGATTCTATTACTGTTTGTTATCTGTGTATTTCTTGATTTTACTTGGGGTAAAGTTTGTTCATACATACCAGTACAATTCAAATGTAGTGACGTCCCTTTTGCCGGGGGCGCTACATTCGTGTTATGATTGTAGGTGGTTCTATAACAGGTACTCCAGCCCACCGACAGTAGCACTCCTTCACCTCCCGTCAGCTGAATTGGTGAGCCCCTTTCCTCTCGGGGCCCTGCGTGGCTCATGCCGCTTATCCTCCCGAAAATTTATTTTGGTATTTGTGTAAGGTATAGTCGGAGTCTTGTTACCGGCAAGTATTGTAACACTCTTTTGTATCTCTAGAGGCTCCGTAGACAAGAAATGTGGGTTATGTACTTATGTATTTTGGGCAGTATAACTTGTAAACCACGCTAAGTAACTATGTATGTTATGTAAATCTCGTAAGAATGTGTTTAAATTTATAAATGGCTATTTCACTTGGTTAATGAGTAATGAAAACGCAGAGTATCGCGTGGAATAGGAAAGGCACCCAGGTCCGCTTGGCTGGGGGCTACCCGGTCGAGCGCCGGTCGCGCCTCTCGGTTTTTGGGGCGTGACAGAAACTTAGCTCAAAGTAATAAAACAAGAAAATAGACAAGAATGTAGAGAGCAAGAGATGAGAGCTTCTTATTTCTTTCAAGTGTGTCAAGTGTGTACAATGTGATGCCCAAACTCTCTATTTATAGGATGACATTGAGGTAATACAAAGAGATGTCATGAACATGATATTAACTATTGAGAACATGGGGAAGATCATGGGGAGGTTATGGAGGTATGGGAGTTACAACTAAAATGGTGATAAATAGTGGGGAAGAGTAGTGGGAGTTATACTTGATTAGTGGGCATCCATATAATATGTATTTCATAACATTCCCCCTTGGATGTCCACAGATAATGTGCCTCGTTAAAACCTTACTAAGAAAAAACCCTATAGGAAAAATCTTAGTGAAGGAAAAAAAAGTACACATATCTTGTAATATGTATTACTTGCTGCCTCAACTAAACCTTGCCAGGAAAACCCAGTGGGATAAAACCTTAGCTAAGGGAAAAAGAGCACAATGCGTATTTGTCTCCCCCTGATGAAAACATCACTTTTGTTTCTCGGAGACGACGAATTCCAAGCTTGTATAACAACTTCTCTAATATTGAGATCCGCAATGCCTTGTGAAGAAGTTTGTCAAATTATTACTTGAACAAATTTGTTGAACAATGATCATGTCTAAAATAGAACTTAGGTGAAATATGCTTTATTTTGTCTCCTCCGATATATCCTTCTTTCAATTGAGATAAACAAATATCATCGCCTTCACTATTATTGGAATCTTCTCTTCAAGGAAAAGTCACACATCTGTTGTGTGTTGAGTCACTTGCTTTATCAGTTGCTAGTATATTGATATGACTTGGATAAGTATCAACAATTGACTGCCTTGTGAAATAATAATATGACAGTACCTTCACATACAGAATGAACTTCAGAAAATGCTTGCATTTGAATAACCAACAAAACCTTGACAATATCTGTTAGAATAAACAAATCTATATCATAGATTCCTTTTGCAATATAACACTAATCGTATTTCAATATACAATGGAGTAAAACTATATCTCGCTAGAATATTGTTATACTTATGGTTCTAGCAAAATACATTAGTGCACCAATTGCACTAGACACAAAAATAAATCATACCATGATTACTCTAATCCACATAAGGATTTGCTGAAACTTTAACAATTTAAATCCTTCAAGGATTTTCATTATACGTATATCAAGTTTTTTATGTATTGCTAAATTAAAACATGAAAAGGATTTCATCCACCATAGGAGAACATATCTCCCTATAACTAATGCCGGAATATTTACGAAAAATCTTGTGCTACAAGTCGTCTTTATGTCTATCGACTTGATTTTTCATTTCACTTTCAGGTGTTTGGACTATCCGCCCAACTTCACATTTTTCAAGTAAAGTAAATTTTCATTGCATATTTTTCATTTGTCCAATCATTTATCTGTTCAAATTCCATGACAGCTTTGAGCTCAAGATACTCGTCAATATTAATAATATTGAACGCTACAATCAACAATATCGTCGACGATCATTTTATATCGGCTCCATCGTTACTCAATAAAGACAATACTTATTAAGATCTCTTTATCTTATTATTTTCAGGTACCTGAGCCTCTCCCATGAGGTCTTATGAAGTGTTATATCATGGTGCTCTTATAAAGCACTTGCCTCCTTATTATGACCAACTTGAACATTTGCTCCTTTCCTTCTTCAAGGAGTTTTATCTTTGGAACCGATTAGTTTATTACACTTCGTGTGTCTCATAAACTCTGTTCATCATGGATTTTATTCTATTTGGAGCATTAATAACTGAAATATGATATTTAGCTTTGGGTTAGCAAATACGCCTCGCAATATTTTGCAAATGAATTATCACTTGAACTTCAAGTTCACATTTTCTTGTACGAGGATCTAGATGTACTCATAATAATTCATTCCACGTATCACTTTTTCAGCTACTCATTTTCTCCCCCTAATATTGGGATTACCAACACATATCCCAACTTTCTTTGGGAACTCATCTTTGTGCATTGTGGTGGGATAATCACATCTATATTTCTAGATAAAACTTATTTGGTTCATGACCCTGAACCAATTGTGATAGGAAAAATTTATCATAACTTGGTTAGATGCGTACAAGTGATGTTGTATATTGGAAGTTTTGTTCTCATAACCAATGATTTAGCTATAATTGGAGGCATACAATTTCTGCTAAACCAACTTGGATTTAAACCAGTATTATTAAGATAAATCATCATAATTTATATTCTGGAATTGTGCTCTAATAATTTGAGCAATCAATCTTGCAAAAACCAAACTGCAAGTTGATAACAAATGCACATGTGACCATAAAATAGATGCATTTTTTAAAATCATATAATAGTAAACGGTCCACATGGCATGTGACTGGGCCCATATATATATCACCTTTTATTCCTTCCATTTGTTCTAGATTTTAAGAGATTCAATCCCAACCTTAACTGGTATATCATGAGAATAAGCAGCACAAGAGAATTCTTGAAGAATCTTCTCTTTATTCAATATATGCCAATGTGAATTCTCAATTAATTTTTGCATCATAATTGAACCGCGATGGCCAACCGGTCATACCAACTAATATTTGTTTCAGCAAACATTTAATTTACTATAGCATGTGATTTTATCATCATGATTATACATTTGTAGTACAAATAGAAGAAAAGTCGGGAAATATTTTATACTTACCCGGTATGATTATAGTAATATGAAGATATTCAATTTTTATTCATTTGTAGTCTCAATATGCCAACCACTTAGGCTAATATATTTGAAACTCAAAAATTCCTTTTGAGACTTATTACAATATCAATGTCATGGACAATTTCATTTATCCGAGTAGTAATAAATTAGCCTTTTGGGAGCTCTTAGTTGCTTTTGTACAACAAGACTTTTTTCTCACCATCCATATGGTAAATGTCTCCTTCACGGAGAAAAATTAAATTATTATAGTCATGGTCAATCATCATAAGCAAAATCAGTTCTTGATTTATTTTTGCCTTTAATAACTTTTTATAAGGCATGTCAAAATATTTTTGGCGTACCACATGTACGCGACCAATGACATATTCATGTAACCACACAGTAATATTCATTTTCTTTCTTTCTCTCAAACCTCCCTTAGATGTGAGTTTTGATATTCATCCAGCCTTACATAAGCACATTCTTATGCATAATTTGAATCGCATATATATTTTCACATTCACTTTCAAGAATGAGTCTGCATTTAATGCATATTCACAAGTCATATTCTCTTCAAGTAGACTATAATCATATGAGCATGCTCATTATTTTCATACTGCATTGATGGCAAACATCACCTTCACATTTTGAAAGAATATTTTGAGAACCCTTATTGTCCTCATTTTTACAATTATCATAATGATGACTATTATTATTTGACCAATGGCACGTCCATGTTCATTGGTCAACCGCTTGTCTTCATTAGACTTATTGTGCACTGCTATCATATTTACTTCAAGAATGGTGCAAATCATGTGGGACAAGATTCATGTTTTTCCATGAAAAATATGCCTTGCTCGGATGGTTCAAACGGGTTGATCATATGTGAATGGTCACGGGTTCGAAACCTGGTCTTTCATTAGACTTATTATGCACTGCTACCATATTTACTTCAAGAATGGTGCAAATCATGTGGGACAAGATTCATGCTTTTCCATGAAAAATATATTATTTTTCTTTAGTCATCATTATATCATCATTATGGAGCATTGAGACTTAAACTCAATGTCTTACTCATATAAAGGCATGTTAGCCCATAATGAGTTGGAACTCAAACTCAACTCTTATTATCATGGTACATCGGAACATACACCCGATGTCTTATTCTCATGGTGCAAAGGACTTGAATCTACCGTTTTACCCTCAATCAATGGCATAATAGGCTAATCAATATTGAAATTTACTCTCAAGCCGTAATTTTAATCACATGCCAAAAACAATTGTACACAATTAATTTGCAACTTAACAAATCAAATTTACTTTCTTAAATAAATGTACAAACCTCAAATCACCATAAAGCTTAATCAATTATTTATAGCATCTAGTAAAATAATCTAGAGATATAGAAGTTATCAAATAATAAACATTAGCAATTTAAATTTGGGTGAAGCAAAATTAAAATTACACTCCGTCACAACATCAGTAATCATAATAAAAGTAATATAAAATTTATCTCACAAAACTATTTTGCTCTTGAAAATAAAAATTTTGTTTTTAACACTCTTGAGTATCTAGAAAGTGAAACTATTACTTTAACATTTCAATGGAAAGTGATAACTAGTCTTATGTTTCTTAAAGAAATATTCAGGACTTAAAGAAATATATAAGGCATAGCCTAATTGTATAATTTTAAAATTATGATAACTACAACAAAATCATCTTTTAAAATTATCTGCTTTATATCCATCATAATGAATGATAAAATATCATTTCGATGTCCAAATTAATCAGATTTCTATACTAGTGCAGTATTCAATAAGCAAAAATTAACGACAATAAAAAAACGCTAGGAGTGGTTATAAATACATTTTAGATGCTAATGTAGTTCATCATAATAAACTGAATACAACACCCAAAAACACGTAAATATGCACAAGATTGAAAATAACAAAGTGACAGAGTTAAATCTGATTTCTAATTATGAAGAAAGATTAAATTAAAATTACCTAGCAGCCAAAAGGATATGAGAAGGCCGAAGCCTTAGAAGTTAACGAGTGCCTACCACACTGTCTTTATGAAAAAGATGAAATGAGTTGTTGGTGCTGATAACGTGTTACGAAACTTAGCTCAAAGTAATAAAACAAAAAAATAGATAAGAATGTAGAGAGCAAGAGATGAGGACTTTTTATTTCTTTTAAGTGTGTACAATGTGATGTCCAAAACCCTCTATTTATAAGATGACATTGAGGTAATACAAACGGATGTCATGAACATGGTATTAACTATAGAGAATATGGGGGAAGATCATGGGGAGGTTATGGAGGTGTGAGAGTTACAACTAAAATGACGAGAAGTAGCGGGAATGGAAAAAAGTAGTGAAAGTTATGCTTGATTAGTGAACATCCATATAATATGTATTTCATAACAGTAATCCTTTTTTTTCCATTAGAGCAGGAATCTGGTGTGCTTGTATCTTTTGTATGAGATGACAAGAATGATTATAATAATATTTAGCAAATACATTGATGGTGGCCTAAATTAAAGATATGACTACAACCTTGAATACACTCTTATCATAGAAATATTTCATTACATAAAGTTGATCGCTAGCAAATGAGTCTAGGAGTCCAATGTTTCATTTGATATCCAATTTTTTTTTATGGAGATTAGAATTTCAATAACTCAAATCTAGCCAATTAGATGTATTTTTTGTTTCATTTCGCAACTGTTTCCTAGCTTCTTATTAATAGTTTTGAATCATTTATAGTTGATCCAATATCCTAAAATCATTAAGAAATTAACTTAAAAGTTTCATGCCATTGTTACTTCACCATGACTCTATTTATTACAATTGGCTAGTCATCAGCAAACAACCATCACTGTCAATTACCTCCACCACCAGTGCCTGAGCTACCAATTGGTGAAAAAAAAGAAATTGAATCTGCTCCGTCAAGTCGGTAGCTATATTTTGAAATTGGATGGAATAGTTCCTCCACAAAGGTAACCAATATTACGAGTTTAATCTTCTCTATTTATATTAACCAATGAGATAATGCTAGCGGGAGAGATAATGGCTTGGAATCCGTAGTCTATCTTGAAGAAATGCTAGATATTAATTCTGATTCTTAAGAGCAAGAAATAGAGAGTAAAACGACTGTAACATTTCTAATGAGCAAGAAAATGAAAACAGTAACAATTTTGAAGAGTAAGAAACTGAGAGCACTCTACCCACAACTCTGATAACTCTATGCAGAGTCCATTACACAAATGGTCACTCAACTATTCCAAATTATCTTCTAAAGTTACTTTACTTTCGTTTATAACAACAAAATTATTGAACTATGCCTATTGCACTCAGAAGATCACTCAATTTTCCAAATTTTGGATTACCAAATACCTATTTTACCCTTTAAATTATAAATATTTATATTTTTTAAAACTTTATAATATTATGATTTTTCCTTTTAAATTTATATTATGGACTTACCTATAGAATAAATAAATATTATTTATAAATTAAAAAATAAAAAGTATTTAAGCATCTATAATGCCGGAATAACAAAATAATGGGCATAGTAAAAAAATTAATTAGAATAATTTGTTGGTAATAATAATTTTAGTATTAACAACAAAAATTTATTTACACAATTCAGAATAAAAAAAATAAAAGTTGTAAAATATATATTCCATGAACGTAATATGAAAATAATTATTTAAATAAAAGTATTTTTATAATATACATTATATTCTTGAAAATTATGCTCAATTATATTATATATATTCCATGCACGACTTAACATAACATATTTTGCTCTATACAGATAGTCCCCCTGCTTTCGGGTGACATAACTTTGTATCGTCGGAAAGTTGGTAGAAACAAAATAGTAATATAATTGAGCATAATCTTCAAGAATATATAATGTATATTATAAAAATACATTTATTGAAATAATTATTTTCATATTACGTGCATGGAATATATATTTTACCATCTTTATTTCTTTCATTCTGAATTGTGTAAATTTTTTTGAATTTTTCGTTGTCAATGCTAAAATTATTATTATTAACAAATTATTCTAATTAATTTTTTTACTATACTCATTATTTTGTTATTCCAGCATTATAGATGCTTAAATACTTTTTATTTTTTAATTTATAAATAATATTTATTTATTCTATAGGTAAGTCCATAATATAAATTAAAAAGGAAAAATCATAATATTATAAAGTTTAAAAAAATAAAAAGAAGATAAATATTTATAATTTAAAGGGTAAAATAGGTATTTGGCAATCCAAAATTTCGAAAATCTAGTTGAGTAACCTTCTGAGTGCAATATGAATAGTTCAGTGATTTTGTTGTTACAAACGAAAGTAAAGTGACTTTAGAAGATAATTTGGGATAGTTGAGTGACTATTTGTGTAATGGACTCCTCTATGCATTCCGGTCCTTGACTTCCAATACCTGTTTCCAAATTATGTGCATATTAAACTTTCTAATTAGTTATACTCTCAAAATTTAAAAGAAAAGTCTACACAAATTAGTTATACTCTCATACAGACCTCTCTTTAGAAAAATACTAGACATACACACAAAAACTAAAAAAAATCGTGATTTTTTTACAAATATTATACTGTATGAAAAGTAGTAGAGACTATATTGCATCAACCTCTGTTATTTATTTTAGAATAGATTATGTAACTGAATGTGTCTAGTTATAAACATTAATTTGGAGATGCAGTCATGCAACATAAAGTAAATTAAAAATTAGTCTAGCAACTACTATAGCTATCTAAGAGTAGTTGAAAATTGGCTTTCTTGCAATTTGAGAGTACTCCGAATACTTATTCAAATAATATTTTTTCTGATTTTTCGATGATGTGATATCTTTGATATGTCATCATCAGATATACCATTTATAATGTTTGGTTATTGTTGATATATTGTATATTGTTGCTTATATCACCCATAGAATATAGGAATGATCAAGAAAATAAGAATTGGAGAAAATTAATTGCGTGATGGATCTTAATTTTGTTAATTAATTCCATTGTTTCATTAAAGTCCTTTTTCGTACAACTGAACAACTGTATAGTGATGAACTGAAAATCTCGAGTTATAATAGCAATTACAGAAACCAGTGAAAATCAAAATGGTAATATGGTGTTACAAAACACCAACACAATAAATAATTAATGAGAATTTTACAGGAATATCCTAAATAAGTTCCAACCTACTAACCTCTAACCATTAATCATAGACTTATCAAAACTAGCCAAGCACATATAAAAATTGAAACCCAAATAAATAAGATTCTTTCTCTCCAAGAATTACACGCAAAGATCTCCTTCCATATTTTTAAGCATGATCAACAACAGTAGATGCAAGACAGAAAGGAAATTTCATGGATGAGGTAGCAAATAAGGTGATAAAATACAAAAAAATATATATATAAAAGATTCCAAAAATCTAAGCAAAAACTGACTTTTTCAATGGGTATGGTTGAGATTCATTGAAAACATATAGATGAGTCAATATACAAAATTTGAAAAAGACTGGAGATGATTTGGACTAATTTGGTATCAAAATTTGTAGTTAAAATCGAGTTTAAAAAATTCTTCTACGACACATGCATGTATCAAACATGTATTACGCATGTATCTCACACACGGGTATACATGTGATATACATTTGATACAAATGTGATACATATGTGATATACAACGATACACATATCATTTTTTTCATGTTCATCTTCTATTTCGAATTTTTAACTCAAACCACCTCAAACCTCCACCTAATTATTCCAAAACTGAGATTCAAACTACTTAAGATGTACTCAATTTATTCTAATAATACCTACTCAAAAGAAACCAAAAATTTGACCTTTTTGATTACAAATAGCTAATTGACTAATATTGATAATAATTGACATAACTAGTAGTTTCACATAATTTAATTACCTAACTTTGCAAATCAATTCCCTCTTATTAAAGATTGTATTGATAATTTTGACACAAAACTACCTTCACGTTGATCAAGTAACTCACAAATGGGGTAAATTTCACAAATGATTCTAAACAAGAACTGTCAATATAGGCGGGGCTGGGCTCAGCCTACGTTGGCTTTAGCAATTGACGGGCTGGATTAGGCTAGCCCATCATTTGATGGGCCTTATAATGGTCAGCTCATTCCAGCCCTATGTGGGTTGCGGGCCCCCTCGGGTCGTCCCATCATTTTTAAATATATTTTTATATTTTTTTTATAAGTTCTAACATAAAAAAGATAAATATTTAAAAGTTAAAAAAATCTTATTGGAAAAATTTCACAAAACTTAATAACCCTTTATACTGTTCCAATATATAATAAACACTAAAAAAGTAAAAGACAAGACTAATATTAAAGTCAAACTCAAAACAAACTATTCAAGAGAACGTCCATGATGCATACGGGATATCCAACACATCATCTTCATCAAATACATTTGAATTCGCTTGTGAAAAGGGTGTCTTAATATCTTCACTTTCATCTACATCTACAATTCGTAAGCAATATTAATTAGTTAAATATTAAGAATAATTAAATTTTTAAAACTAATTAACGTTTTAAGACTTTGATCTTTTAATATGATGAGCTTAATAAACTTTAAGCTTGGATACTCTTCTTATCTTTTTTGTATCGTATAATTTTTATATTTTATATATTTCAAATACATATTTTTATTAGTCCCACGGGCCGGTTCAATCCCGTCTCAGTTAAGCCTCATAGGCTACGGGCTTACTCGGGCCGAGCTTAAAAGCCTCGTTTTTAAATGGGCTTCAAAAATTCTAGCTCAGCCCTGCTAAATCACGGGCTGGGCTGGCCCAAAGGGCCAAGCCTATATTGACGGCTCTATTATAAACTATCATATTTTTCATCAAACTCATATAATTATATTTTGAGAAAATCTTACTTTATACCCATTAAACCCAAACTATTTATCCTTAAATACCCAAACCTAAACTATTTACTTTTCCTACCTATGCAACCAAGATTATTTACCCTGCTATAGCTATTTGCCTTCGCATTCGAAGTACAGAATGTTAAAACATCTGACTTCATTTTTGCACGCTTACTTGGTAGTGGATTTAAATGGATCTACTTCTCCTCTGCCAGATCGATCTTCATTAAGAGGGTCCACCCAAGCTATTGCTCTACCTCCTCTTCTTATGATTTTTATGTGTGTATGAAGACCCACCATTGTTGAGCTTGAAGCTCCAGAATTTGAAATTATATTTTGAAGATTTATTGTTTGATTCGATGTGGGAGCTATAAAATATTGCTTATAGCATCTTCGAGTAAGCTTCCCAGATCTAAATTTTTATGTGTATTTAAATATCCACCATTGTTGGGCTTGAAGCTCAATTTTATTTTTGAAGATTTCTTGTTTGATTCAAAGTGGGTGCTGTTAAATATTGCTTATAGTACCTTCTGGAAGTTCATACTGAAATTTGATAGCATTTCGAGCTGATTTGAGGTGATTGAGATCGTAATTTTCAGCTGAAAATCGAAGAAGAACACAGCTACAATAGTATACCGCTACAGTATACAATATGATGTAGGAGTATATAGTTATACTGCAACAATATACTATTATAGTTTACAATATACTGCAACGGTATATTGTAATAATCGAAGAAGAACATAGTTACCTAACAGTATACCTCTACAGTATATAATATACTATAGGAGTATATAATATACTATAGGAGTATATAGTTATACTGCAACATTATACTATTATAGTATACAATATATTGTTATAGTATACTGTAATAATATGCAATATACTGTAACAGTATTCTATAATAGTATACAATATATCATAATAGTATACTTATTACCCGTAAATTCACTTGCCTTTTTCCGTTTAATTTGCTTTAAGCTTTTACCCAGCGTGAGAGGCAAATTGAAAATGCAAATAAAATAAAATAAAATATTATAGTATGCTATATAATGTAACGGTATACTCTTACAATAAGATCCTTTTAGAATTTTTTGAAATTTTTATTGACAACTGATATTATTTCAGTTTAATAATTGAATTAAAATTTTTTAACTCTTTGCGTACAATTATATACCCTGTTGGTATAGCTATATACTATACTGGTATCATATGTTAGTTAATATTTTTTGGTTGTATTAGCTACATTTAATTGGTACACAATTCAATTTTTCTTTAGTAATAGTATAAAAAAAAGAATAATAAAAAATAGTAAAAATAGTAAATGAAATTAGATTATGAAGAGAAAAAGAATAAAAAAAAGAAGTTAAATGAAATTAGAAAAGGAAAAAAGAAGAAAATAAGAAGAAAACAAGAAAAGAAAAAAAAAAAAAAGAAGCATATAAATAAAAAAGAATTGGAGAATAAAGAAAAACTTCCCCACTAGAACTACTATGGATAGAAATGTTATTAGTTTATGGGTAGAAAAATAAATGAGTACACAAGGGTAAATAGTTTTGTTTTTGTGGGTAACTGCGTCATTCTCCCTTATATTTTCAAACCTAAAAATCACAAATCTTTTTAGCAACTCATACAAAAATCACAATTAGACAAAGATCACTTTCAGCCCGCAACCGAAACTATTTATATCTGGTAGCCGCAAAAGTATATAAAATTTATATAATTTTTTTTGTTATATATATATATATATACACATACATATTCAGCTATTATTTTAAGAACAACTATATAGTCTTATTTTTCCATCAGTATTGTCGGAAAACACAACTTTCTCATGCAATTTTTTATTTTTTTATTTTCCATCTAATAAATATTAACCCAATTAAAAGAGGACAATCTCGACTCGACCCAAAACCCATATGCGTCTAAATTAAAATATACTTAAAAAATATACGAACCCGTCCCCCAAATTAAATATACAATACTTCTATGTCCTTATCTATATAAATTATTTCTCTTTTCCAATTTAATAGTAATTATTGTCTCAGGAGCTCTCTGATTCCGAGTATCTATCTTCTTATTCATACCTTTTCAAGATATCATGCAAAATGTGTCACGCCCCAAACTTGGACCTGGACGTAACACGGCACTCGGTATCTGACATGTGACCGAGGGAACCAACTGGCTGGCTGAATCAAAATGTGATATCATAACATACTGAATACGGAAGATAAACTAATACATGCTGATATACTGAAAGTCTGAATGATATAAATCAAAGTGCGGAAATACTAATACATTTTTGAAACATATTTGTAACCAACATAGCTTAATGTGAAAAGTCTGCGACTCTGTCTAACTGTTACTCTAGTCTATGAAGCCTCTAATGAAGTGCTGAAAACACTGACTGCCTGTAAATACTGAAAGACCGTAAAGTAATGATAATTCCCCGAAAGAACTGGGGATCATCAAACAGCTGATACGAGAATCCTAGCGCTCTGAATCATCAACCTGGAATTTATTACCTACATTGTGAGATGCAGGCCCCGGGCAAAAGGGACGTCAGTACATTTGAATTACACTGATATGTAAAGCAACTAAAAGAAGAGAATTATAAATGTTGAAACTAAAACTGAGCTGATAACTGAGAATTGATAATTGATAACTGAAATGATAACTATCAAAATTGAACTGAAATGATAACTGATAACTGAAATGTTAACTGATAACTGAACTGAACAAAGGAAGTAAGGATATGAATACTCCCTCTTCTGAATGGTGAACAACCTGTTTATCTGAATAAGCTACGGCCTCGGGCCCAATATATATGTGCACAAACTACGGCGTCGGGCCCAAGTATACGTATACATAACTACGGTCTCAGGCCCAAAAATGCATAAAGTATAAACTACGGCCTCAGGCCCAAGTATGCATAAAGCATATAAACTATAGTCTCAGGCCCAAATACAGGTGTTCAACATTTAGGAATTTAAAATCAGAAACTGAGAATCATACTGCAATACATGATAGTGAAATACTAAATCACATTGAGTTACATGATACTGGAATACTGGATCATATTGGGATACATAATACTGACATACTGAATGGGACTAGACTGAGACATGTATTCTTATTGATTATGAATACTAAAATTTCAACTATTTATGACATGTTGCGTAAGCTATACTGAGACTTAGGGACATCAAACCCAAGTCTATATTGAATACGAACTGAGCTCACAATGTTCAGAATGAAAGTCATGAACGAGTTATGAAGCTAGAGAATAAAAGTTCTACAACTATTCAAGGAACTAGGCTTAACTATATTTCAGAGGCAATTGGCAACGTCGTAAAAGAAACGTAGTGTAGGGAGAATCATTAAAATTCCCAAACATAGAGAGTTAGCCTCACATACCTTAACTTCATGCTCTTGAGCGTAATATAACATTCGTCAACCCTTTCAATTTTAATCTATATCAATACAAGTCAAAGGGATTCCATATTAGCAATAATTCTCATGTTTTAGTCACTTAAGCATTTTCTCAAACACTTGGTGACATAAAGCTTTATAGTCCTTATTAATGGTGTTTCTACGCCCAACAAGCCATTCTCTTGATCCTAGATAAATTCTAAAATCTAAAATTTCTTATAATCAATGTCATTCTTCTTCACCATAAGGTAAACAACACTCTTAACCAATAATCAACAATCAACAAGCCAAACCTATAATTGTTCATGCTTTTCGATCAAACTCATCAACTCATATCTCATGAACTTGTAGTCTACAATCATTAATCCAACACTATAATCAATTAGAGGGTGAAGATATTACATTCTTGACGTTTAATCTTCTTGAATTCGAGTTCTAGGGTTCCTTCTCGCAACAAAGATGTCTCAATCGAATATCTAATGATATGGAGGGTTCACCCATGTTAATAAGATGTTGGAAAATTAAAATTAACTCAGAATCACTATTAGAACTTACCTTGGGTGGTGGAAGGACTATTAAGGAGTTAGATTTTTGAGAGTTCCTCTTTCTAGAGCAAATTTTTATATTTTGGGGCTGTGGGGGACGAAATATGGCTTTAAAACGACCCCCACGAGCGCGCCCGCGCACCTGGAGACCTTACCGCGCTACTGACCGCGCAAAACGGCAGTAACACTGCCTCAAAATTAGCGCGGTCGCGCTATGGGCGCGCTACCGGGCGCGCATATCACATACTGTTCTGTAAAATGCGCATAACGTTTTGCACAAAGAACCGTTCGAGCTCTATAATATATCGTTAGAAAGCTATTTCAAAGGACTACAACTTTCATGCTTTGAGATTTCCTATATTCCTTACATATTTTCATTACACTTTGCTGGAAAACAGACTTTCTGTAAACTTAGTCGATTTTGTCAAATCTTACACACCTTATTTTTCCATCTTGATTTTGAAACCACTATTTCCACCCATAATCATCCTGATAGGACTTCATATGTCTAAAATATCAAATTAATATCCATTTAACATATCCACACCTAGTCCGAATGTACAGGGTGCTACAAAATGCTCCAACAAAAGCAAGAAATATTACTTGGGACAACCATACATTAACCATCTGTCATAATTCTGCTTACTGAGCATTAGCACTAGACAAATTATTGCATTACTAAGCAGTAAGCAGCAATGCCAAACATACTGTGCATAAACCAAAAGATAAAAATAGATACAACATATTGTGCTATTTTAAGTGTCTGCCATTTACAAAAGACAAGACATTTTAGACAAAAAACTCTATTTTTCTTTGAGAGTCTAGACTTCTTTTTTTTTTTTCTCAACTTGTAGATAATCTGGCATAAATCTCTTCCTGACTGCGTTACCCCTTACACAATTTTAAGATCATGTATACAGAGGCGAATCTAAGATTTTTAGTATATTGGTGCACTATTAAAAAAAGAAAAAAATGTATTAAGTGAGAATTAATCCCTTTTCTTCTTAATAACTAACTCAAATTTCAATAAAGTGCACTATTCAACCTGAAGCATAAGTGCCAACAGTTAATATTATACCAATATTAAAAAATATGTATATAAAATATTTAATTTTGCGGGAAGACCATGAGTTGACGTGTCTCATATTTTTGCCTATAAATCTGCCCCAGCATGTATAGCTCTTTCGAAAACATCTTGTTCAACAATATCCTGTAAAACACATACCACATGGAAAAAAATGAAACTAGCAAATGTAAAGCACCATGAAGTTTTGTAAGTGTTTTACCTCTATAGTTTGGAGAAGGTAGTTGTTGGTTTGGAAAGCTAGAGGAAGCTTTTTTTTTTTTTTTTTTTTTTTTTTTGCATATTTACCATGGCCTATGGCATTATGCCCAACCACTTTGCAAATTGAGAGTTGTGTCGGGTCAGGTTGGGTCCTCTTTTAATTGGGTTAATATATTTATTATATTAGAAATAAAAAGATTGAAAATAAAAAACAGAAAAAAAATTGCATAAAAGGTTACGTTTTCTGACAATTGTTGAAAGTTTTATGATTTTGTGTTAGAAATATAGTTATACATTTTGGTGCAAAAAGTCATAGCTATATGTAGGGGTGGGCATACTTTGGGCAAAACCGTAATCCAAACCGAAATTCGAATTTCTTGGATTTTTGGATTACGGATTGGATATTGGATTAATTTTTAAAATTTTTGGATTTCGGATTGGATATTGGATTTGGTACTTCGAATTTATGGATATCGGAAAATCCGAAATTTTTATACTTTATATTTAGTCCATTATCCATATGTCAATAGTAATAAGTTCAATACCCTACCCATTAGAGATTATCATATATATTCAATTATTAGTTACTAAGTTATTATGAGAATACTTTCTATTTGGACATGATTTTACTATTTCCACTTCTTATCTATCGTATTAACGTCTCTATTGTATATTTTTTTTTTATATAATAATTTCATTATTTTAATATTTCATTTGGATGATTGTGGTGAGAATGAAGAACTTTCAGGCAATTTAACATGAGTACTTCATTTGGATATTCATTTTTATAAAAAGAAGAGACATCTCAACTTATAAGCTCAAAACCGAAAATCCAAAATATCCAAACCGATTAATCCGAAACCGAACTTGAAAAATCCGATCCAATCCGAACTTATTTGGATTGGATTTGAATTTTCATTTCGCCAATCCGAAAATTAAAAATCCAAACCGAAATTTCATATGCAATCTGAACTGCCCGAACGCCCACCCCTAGCTATATGACCATTTATAAAATTTACCCCAAAAAATCTCTCGCCGTTAGCCAAGTAGCTCAATTTACCCCTACTTGACCAATCTCTCGCTGTAGGGATTGGTGTTTATCTTTTTTCAAGTTTATTTGTTTTTTCCTCTATATTACACTAGCAGTCACATATATTCCTTCCAAAAATAGTCTAACGGTTGCAATACTAAATAAAACTAACGGGCGACACTTTGAAAAGATAGAAAGAATTACGGCCTCTGTCACTTGACATAACAGCCCAATCGAAAATGGTCCAGATTTGAAGCTCTTACCCTATTTAGTCCATGTTGTACATAACTTGAAAGAAACTTTTCAGCCTTTAGCCTATTATTAAAGACACACTTTTAGGGTTTTTATTATTTTATTCTTTCTTCATTCCCAGCACACCAAATTGTCTCTCTCCGCCTCTCGCTTCTTTCTTTCTAACCCATATATCCTCTCTTAACCTAGCCCCCACTATTCCCCCTCCCCTACCCCCTACGCAGTCTTGCCATCAATGGCTCGAAGAAGGCTCGGGCTCTTACTCCGTTGTCCATGGTGGCAAGCAGAAGAATATTGAAGATTTTTGAAAGAAAAATAAAAAAACACACAGATCTGAAAATAAATAGCTCTCAAACTTGATTTGCACCAAAAAATAACCACTAATTTTTGAAGATTTTGAAGTTTGAAGTTCTGGTCATTATTAGTATGACCTTGAAGTCTTGAATCTGAAATTGGGTGTATCTTATCTATGCGTTGAATTCCGAATCGTTGGCGCAAAATTGTTAACCTATTGACGAGTTGAATCATCCAATAGCTTCTACTACAACTCGAGGCTTGGATAAAAATCATAACTATGTAGCAGTTTATATCAATACTGTATAATAGTGTATAATTGTGTATATGGATATACAAACACCTCTTATACACTATTATACATGTTTATACAAGTTAATACATTATTTACAGTAAGTGTAGTGTTGCACATTCTATATTTTCTAGTGGAAAGATTTTATAAGTGGTGTTTATATACACTTATACAGTATTGTATAATTGTGTATAATGTTGTATAATTATATGTTTTTCAGTTTATAAGGATGTATATACATTGTCAGTGTGTAAGAGGCCTCCACGGAAGTTTGACACTTCCTTCTCTTCTTCTTTTGTGCCGTATGAAAAAGATTTTGTACGCATTGGAGGGATTCTACAATTCATTTACCAAGTTTTTATTTTTATTTCATTTTGTTGGATTGCTTCAGCAATTACACATAAAAGTGTTTGAATTTCTTACCTTCAGATAATATGTATTATTCAGGATTTTTGAGTTGTGTTGTGGCTCATTTGTATTTTTTTTATCAAATGCTTAATAATCAAAGGAAATCAAGAGAATGAAAACAACTAGTTATATAAAGAGGGAGCAATAGCCGTTGTTGATTGTGTGAAATAACCTGTCATTCAGGAATTAGCCTATTATTTGTGGGCTATAGATTTGCAAAGTGGTATCTAGGCTATTATGTTGCAAGTCAGGTGTGTGAATTGCATTTATGTGAAATTATCCCGAAAAGATACGATCCCTATGTTATAGGAAGGCAGAATACACCGGCATGCCATTAAACTTGTCCTCCCTTTTCATTTAACACTTTATCTTAAATCTATTTTATTTGAACACCTTAACAAGATATTTATTGTGTCATTTAGACACAAAATTCTTAGGCAGCCAAACACAAAAGGTGCGTGTAATTCACACGCCGAAATGACGAATAAGATAAAGGCATGTGGATTTAACTTAACCCCACCCGCCGTCATCTTCCCCAATGAACCCTCCTCACCGGAAAAATTATTTTCCAACCAACTTTTCTTCCAAATTGCAGCAGCAAACAAACATAAACATGGATAGAATATCATTGGCAAACAAATCAACAAATTCGAACAGCAAAGAATAACAAAACTCAATCATAACAATGAACAAACAGAAGCATGAAGTTCCCAAAAATCAAAACTTCGGACAAACCACAAAGTCGACGGAAATAAAATTCGGATCGGATTAGAAAATGTAATGTTCAGACAAGAAAAGGAAAGTGACGATACAAACAAGGAAATAGGGTACAACAATAATAGGAATTGGGTTGAGTCTTGTTGGGCTTCACATATTGGGATTTCAGAAGGAAGAGTATTGGGTCTTTATTTAATTAGTCCAATTAGTACTTAGATTAGTTAGTTAAATAACAGAGTAGGAGGAAAGTGCGTATCTTTTTTTGGCAATAACAGAATCCTAACTATTTTCTCTCTCTACTTCTTCTTCTTCTTCCTCTTCTCTCTATCCTCCATTTCTATGTCTTTCTGAGCTCATGTATATCAGTGAAGTACATATTGTAACCATTGAATTGTTGATCAATAAAGCTTAGTTCCTTTCTCAAATTTCATTTCTTAATTGAGTACATTACAATTTGGTATCAGAGCATTTTCTGGCTACAATGACAGTTCCAGAAACTCGTTTGAAGTCTAATGAAGATTACGTGAAAAAATTAGACAATCAGTTACAGAATTACATGGCATAGACGAATAAAAAATTGGAATCGCATGATTTAAGATCGATGATGTGGGAAGAAAACTGGATGTGATGATGGACAGGCTCTTCATGAGCAAGGATGGTATCTTGGGGAGTGCTACAGACGAAGTCAATCATATTGAGGGCTCCAGTAGTCGACCCAGATTTGCGGAGTAGAATGAGTATTCTATTGGCAGGAGACAAGGAAGTAACCATGGACATAGGTTTGAAATCCCTTATTTTCAAGAAGGTGATTCCAGATCTTGGCTTCGCAAGTGTGAAAGATACTTTCACTTCAATCAGATAACTGATCCTCAGGAGAAGTTGGAGGCTACTGTCATTCATCACAATGGAAGAGTTGAATCCTGGTACTTCTCTTATCATCTTAGCAGAGGTAGTGTGAGATGGCATGAGTTTGTAGAAGAAATCAGTAAGAGATTTGAGGAGTCTGATAATAGCAATCTTAATCTCTTAGGAGAGTTCAAAAGAATTGAACAGAAAGGAACTAAGCTTTATTGATCAACAATTCAATGGTTACAATCTGTACTTCACTAATATACATGAGCTCAGAAAGACATAGAAATAGAGGATAGAGAGAAGAGGAAGAAGAAGAAGAAGAAGAAGAAGAAGAAGAAGAAGAAGAAAGGAGAAGAAGTAGAGAGAGAAAGTAGTTAGGATTCTGTTATTGCCAAAAAAAGATACGCACTTTCCTCCTACTCTGTTATTTAACTAACTAATCTAACTACTAATTGGACTAATTGAATAAAGACCTCAAAGGCCCAATACTCTTCCTTCTGAAAGCCCAATATGTGAAGCCCAGCAAGACTCAACCCAATTCCTATTATTGTTGTACCCTATTTCCTTATTTGTATCATCACTTTCCTTTTCTTGTCTGAACATTACAATACCTTCCCCTTCGAAAGAGACCTTATCCTCAAGGTCGTTGTTGAGCAATAAACGCTGGAAAGTGGCTTTTGATGTAGCCCCAGTCTTCCCAAGTCGCATCTTCTTTGCATCAAGACAGCCTTCATCCCTATAGAACAAGCATCATTTTCAACAATAAATGGCTTAGTAAAGTCAGCCAAGGCTAAAACATGAGCTGAAGACATGGCTGTTTTTAGCTGATTGAAGGCTGTTTCAGCTTCCTCAGACCATTGAACTGAGTTCTTCTTCAGTAAATTGGTGAGAGGTCTGCTGATAATTCCATAAGACTTGACAAATCTCCTGTAGTAACCAGTGAGACCCAAAAATCCTCTAAGAGCCTTAACAGATCTGGGAACAGGCCAATTGATCATGGCCTCAATCTTAGCAGGGTCAGTAGCTACCCTTGGCCTGAGATAATATGCCTCAAATACTCTACTTGACTTTGACCAAAAGCACATTTAGACAACTTAGCATAAAGTTGCTCTTTCTGTAGCACCTCTAATACTTGTCTGAGATGCATAACATGACTCTCCACTGAAGGACTGTACACCAATATATCATCAAAGAATATCACCACAAACTTCCTAAGGAAAGGCCTGAATACATGATTCATTAAACTTTGAAAAGTAACAGGTGCATTAGTTAGCCCAAATGGCATAACCTTGAACTCATAATGTCCCAAGTGAGTCCTAAATGCAGTCTTGTATATGTCAGATTCCTTCATTCTAATATGGTGATAACCAGGCCTCAAGTCAATCTTTAAATAAATGCATGAACCATTTAATTCATCCATGAGATCATCTACTAGAGTATAGGAAATTTGTCCTTCACAGTCATTTTGTTTAATTCTCTGTAATCTATACAAAACCCCCAACTACCATCCTTTTTTTTTAACCAATAACACTGGTGATGAGAAGGGAGAATGACTAGGTTGAATGGTACCATTATTAAGCATGTCAGTCACTTATTTCTCTATCTCATTCTTTTGAAAATGGTTATACATGTAGGGTCTAATGCTGACTGGAGCTGCATCTGATTTGAGAGGGATGAAATGATCATGACTCCTCTGTGGTGGCAGAGACTTTGGCTCAGCAAAAACTCCTGGAAATCCAGTCAGCAGCCTTCCAATTTGTTCAGGTATGCTTATTTCTTCTGTAGTAGGCTGAGCAGTAATTATGAAGAGATGAGACCATAACAGTTGGCCTTTTTTGAGTAGCTGTTTCACTCCTGCAGCTGACATACTCTGTAAGTTACCCTCTTTAGAAAAACCCTTCAGTTCTACTCTCTTTCCCTTCACACTGACCTGCAATTTATATCCAATAAAATCAAACAATATAGGATTATGCTTTATCATCCAATCCACTCTTAATACCATATCACATCCCCCAATGTCTAACATTCTCAGCTTGTGCTCAAATTCAATGCCTTGCATTTTCCATTTGAACTGAGGACAAGAGTGATAACTCATCAAGTTACTCCCATTTGCAGTTGTAACTCTCATTGGAGCATCTACTTGAATTACACACCCCAATTGTTTTGCAGTTTCACTTGCTAAAAAAATATGTGTGCTACCACTATCTGCCAATATCACCATGATTTGCTTACCATACACTCCTTTCAATTTGATAGTAGTAGATGTTTCAATTTGATAGTAGTAGATGTGACTGTACTAGATAAGGCATTGAGACTTATGGCCTCATCAATTATTGTCTCCTGATTTTGCTCCTCCACTATCCCCTCTTCATCAGCATTCATTTCTACCTCCTCTTGTTCAGTAGACCCAGACAATACATTTAGCTGCTTATTCTTACATTGATGACCAGGGAAATACTTCTCCCCACACTTATAACATTCACCTCTTGCTCTTCTTGCCTCAAACAATTTGTTGCCCACATTGTAAGAGGTAGATCCCCTCTCCTTCTGTTGGAACCCAGATGTTCTCACTCCTGCTTGACTATTATTAGTGTTGTACTGTACTGACTGCCTAGTAATGTTTACTTTACCCTTCTTAGCTACTGCTTCTAACAGCTTTTCTTTATGCCTAGCTTTTTCCACTGCTTGACTCAAGGAAAAAGGATCAAACATCTTGACTGTGTGCCTGATTTCATCCTTGAGTCCTTCAATAAAGAATCCAAGGAAGAATTCTTCGGGATAGTGGGGTGTTTAATCAAGACCCAAGCCTTTAAATCTTCAAATCTTGCCAGGTAATCATTCACTGATCCTTGCTGTTCAACCTACTTGGTTACAAGAGATCAGCCTCAGTTATGAAGAGGATCCTATTTCTTTAGCATTGTTGGGTGAACTAGCTGTCTCTTCAGGCAGTAATTTAGATTATTCATTAAAACAAGAGGTCATCAGGTATAAGAACAAAATCTATGTGGGAAGAGGAACCAATCTAAGGAGTAAGATTTTAGAAGCAATGCATCAATCACCTCTTGGTGGTCATTCTGGGCAGCAAGGTACTTATAGGAGGATACAACTAATTTTCTATTGGCCTAACATGAAGTCAAAGATTTTTAAATGGGTGAGTGAATATGACATTTGTCAGAGGATCAAGTTTGAAAATGTGCACACCTCAAGGTTATTACAATCCCTTCCTATCCCAGAACAGGTGTGGCAGGATATATCTATGGATTTTGTAGAAGGCTTGTCTTTCTCTACAGGAAAGACTGATGTGCTAGTGGTGGTGGATAGACTGTCTAAGTATGGACATTTCTTAGCCTTAAAACATCCATTTTCAGCACAGGAAGTGACAGAACTATTCATGAAGGAGGTGTATAGGTTACATGAACTTCCCAAAACAGGTAATAAGCAATCAAAGCTAGGGGAAGGGGAACATGCTTCGGGGGTAGCAAATACAACAGATTATCAAAGAATAATAAGGAAACTATAATTTAACTTCTAACACGAATAAAGAGAAATAAGGCAACTTTCACTTTCAGTTTCATCTTGTTACAGGCGTGCAATCCGGTCCCATTTCTCATATCTTGTGGTAGGTGTACCACCCGCTCCCATTTCATTATATTTTGTGGTAGGCGTACCACCCGCTCCCATTTCATTATATCTCATGGTAGGTGTAGCACCCGCTCCCATTTCATCATGTCTTGTGGTAGGCGTACCACCAGCTCCTATTTCATCATACCTTGTGGTAGGCGTACCACCCGCTCCCATTTCATCATATCTTATGGTAGGCGTACCACCCGTTCCCATTCATCATGTCTCGTGGTAGGCATACCACCCGCTCCTATTTACAAGTCATCACCCATTCACTCACTACTATCAAATTGAAAGGAGTGTATGGTAAGCAAATCATGGTGATATTGGCATGTAGTGGTAGCACCCATAGTTTTGTAGCAAGTGAAACTGCAAAACAATTGGGGTGTGTAATTCAAGTAGATGCTCCAATGAGAGTTACAACTGCAAATGGGAGTAACTTGATGAGTTATCACTCTTGTCCTCAGTTCAAATGGAAAATGCAAGGCATTGAATTTGAGCACAAGCTGAGAATGTTAGACATTGGGGGATGTGATATGGTATTATGAGTGGATTGGATGAGAAAGCATAATCCTATATTGTTTGATTTTATTGGATATAGATTGTAGGTCAGTGTGAAGAGAAAGAAAGTAGAACTGAAGGGTTTTTCTGAAGAGGGTAGCTTACAGAGTATGTCGGCTGCAGGAGTGAAGCAACTACTCAAGAAAGGCCAACTATTATGGTCTCATCTCTTCATAATTACTGCTCAGCCTACTACAGAAGAAAGAAGCATACCTGAACAAATTAGAAGGTTGCTGACTGGATTTCCAGGAGTTTTTGCTGAGCTAGAGTCTCTGCCACCACAGAGGAGTCATGATCATTTCATCCCTCTCAAATCAGATGCAACTCCAGTCAGCATTAGACTCTACATGTATAACCATTTTCAAAAGAATGAGATAGAGAAATAAGTGACTGACATGCTTAATAATGGTACCATTCAACCTAGTCATTCTCCCTTCTCTTCACCAGTGTTATTGGTTAAAAAAAAAGGATGGTAGTTGGGGGTTTTGTATAGATTACAGAGAATTAAACAAAATAACTGTGAAGGACAAATTTCCTATACCTCTAGTAGATGATCTCATGGATGAATTAAATGGTTCATGCATTTATTTAAAGATTGACTTGAGGCCTGGTTATCACCAGATTAGAATGAAGGAATCTGACATATACAAGACTGCATTTAGGACTCACTTGGGACATTATGAGTTCAAGGTTATGCCATTTGGGTTAACTAATGCACCTGCTACTTTTCAAAGTTTAATGAATCATGTATTCAGGCCTTTTCTTAGGAAGTTGGTGCTGGTATTCTTTGATGATATATTGGTGTACAGTCCTTCAGTGGAAAGTCATGTTATGCATCTCAGGCAAGTATTAGATGTGCTACAGAAAGAGCAATTTTATGCTAAGTTGTCTAAATGTGCTTTTGGTCAAAGTCAAGTGGAGTATTTGGGGCATATTATCTCAGGCCAAGGGTAGCTACTAACCCTGCTAAGATTGAGGCCATGATCATCCCAGCAAAGGAACAAAAGCAATATACTAACTTCCCGGCAAGGGAACAACAATATCGAAACAGTCATCATGGCAAAGGAGAATCAGCTATAACCAAATCCTAACTCATTTTGTACTCAGCTCAACTAATGACAATACTCAATCATAACTAAGATCCATAAGGATAAAATCAATCTTTGCTCAATATAGAAGATCATTAATTAAAGTCACCCTACTGGCAGAGTGGTGGTATAACACTAACTTTCACAACTCTCTTAAAGTCACTCCCTTTGAAACCCTTTATGGTCACCCCCAACTCAACTACCATTGGGAGCTTTACCACACACCCATCAGGGCTCGACTGGGTTGAATCTAACCCAACGACAACATATGCTACAAGCACTGCGTGCCAACCTTGTGTTGGCACAGTCACGAATGAAATTTTATGCAGATCGACTCCGTTCTGAATAAATCTTGGAGGTAGGGGATCAGGTGTACCTCAAACTACAGCCTTATCAACAGTCATCTATCGAAGTGAGAAGAAATGTCAAGCTTTGTGCTCGATTCTTTGGTCCTTATAAAGTTTTGTAGAAGATTGGTGAAGTGGCTTACCGTTTAGAGCTACCACCAGAATCGCGTCTCCACCTAGTCTTTCATGTGTCCCAGCTCAAATGACGTATTGGACCATCCATATGTCCTCAACAACATCCACCAGCTTGTGACAATGAGGGTCACATTTTAATTCAGCCAGTTGCCATTTTACAGAGGCGTGTGGTTAAGGAGAACAATGCTGTTGTAGTTAAAATTTTGGTTCAGTGGGCAAATTTGCGCAAAGAAGATGCGACTTGGGAGGACTGGGGCTACATCAAAAGCCATTTTCCGGCGTTTATTGCTCAACAACGACCTTGAGGACAAGGTCTCTTTCGAAGGGGAAGGTATTGTAATGTTCAGACAAGAAAAGGAAAGTGACGATACAAACAAGGAAATAAGGTACAACAATAATAGGAATTGGGTTGAGTCTTGTTGGGATTCACATATTGGGCTTTCAGAAGGAAGAGTATTGGGCCTTTGAGGTCTTTATTCAATTAGTCCAATTAGTAGTTAGATTAGTTAGTTAAATAACAGAGTAGGAGAAAAGTGCATATCTTTTTTTGGCAATAACAAAATCCTAACTACTTTCTCTCTCTACTTCTTCTTCTTCCTCTTTTCTCTATCCTCCATTTCTATGTCTTTCTGAGCTCATGTATATCAGTGAAGTACAGATTGTAACCATTGAATTGTTGATCAATAAAGCTTAGTTCCTTTTTCAAATTTCATTTCTCAATTGAGTACATTACAAAAAATGATGGAGTTTCACCATATGTTTTTAGATCTATAAGATGTAGA
Organism: Nicotiana tabacum; assembly: GCF_000715075.1. Classification (NCBI taxonomy): domain Eukaryota; kingdom Viridiplantae; phylum Streptophyta; class Magnoliopsida; order Solanales; family Solanaceae; genus Nicotiana; species Nicotiana tabacum. The sequence continues at coordinate 154,770,072 of NC_134090.1, read as the reverse complement.
CAAAACTAAAAAGAAAAAACGAGGAGAAGAAGGCACCAATGCATAAGGGTCGCCAAACTTGTTATTTCTGGTGAAGAATATGAGGGGCAAAGACTAAAGAGTGTATAATGCATGTACTGATGAAGCAAATCAGGCTGGTCTTCAAGAAGAAGCAATAGGTGATATGTGGGTGTAAAGAAGGAGGTCAAAAGTGATGGTGAGTGCAAATCTCTTGGCAACAGCAGCTGGAAGAGCAGGAGGATGGAGGCGCACAAGGTGGTTAATGGTGGCGCGTATGGTTTGAAGCTGGTGAAGAAGGTGGTCAGGAAAAGGAGGAGCAACAGGGAGCTTGGATTGGAGATTGGAAGAGAGGTGATACAAAGAAAGAATGTCGGTAGCTACCATTGCTACTAACAGAAGCAAGTTTAGATGGCGGCCAAATAAAAATGTGATGGTGGTGTGTCCAGATCTACAGGAGGATATGGTAGTAATGGTGTGAACAAATAAAATTTGGGCTAAGAAGATGATTGGAAAATTTTCCGGGCAGAAGCTATACATTTTTCGAGCGGAGTTTATTTTTCCGGATGATTTCACGCGCTTGAAAAATATGAGAAATACTTACCTTGCTATGTCAGCATATTGTGTCTAAATGACACAGTAGAGGGCTGGTTGGAGTGTTCAAATGGAACGGACTTAAGATAGAGTGTTAAAGTGAAAAGTATGGACAAGTTTAATGGTTTATAATCGGGGACCGACAAACTGGAAAAACTGCTATTGCTATCGATACCATATTAAACCAAAAGCAACTTAACTCAAGGGCCACCTCTAAGAGTGAGACATTGTATTGTGTCTATGTAGTGATTGGACAGAAACGCTCAAAACTCACTATCGAGTTGTAACCGAAGTAAATCAAAAAAAGGGACAATGCCTAGACGACAGATTTGACCCAATGTCAAACAAGCCAAAGGCTCAGAATGAGACGAGTCAGGGATCCAGAATGACGAGCAAGAAAGACGCTTTATGCAGCATTTCACGTCGCAAAGCTGTATAAGCGTGTCATCAAGTTAGGTTAGCCCAACCTCGGAACTAGATATGGTCACCTTTCTGATCTAACACCGAAAGGAACGTTTAAACAATGAACAAATTCAAGAGAAAAAGGAGTCTATTACTCAAATGGTCACTCAACTATCCAAATTATCTCCTAAAATCACTTTTCTTTCATTTGTAACAACAAAGTCACTCTGAATTGTGCATGGAAAAGAAGCTTTGAACAAATACAATACAAAAACGAAAGAAAAAGAGAAAGAGAGATAAGAAATTAATTAAATGGATTATGCTATTGATTCCTTAAGTCAAATTTCCATTTCCTCTAATATTTTTTTGTTCTTTCTTTGTCTCTCCAGGCAAATGACGTTTAAGCAAGGTCCAATCCTGTTGGGTTTTTTAAGCTTGGTTTAGCTTAAAAGATGGTGAATGAGAAATGGAGGGAAAATGAAATATTTGAATTTCTCTTCTTGACAAAGGGACATTGTCCCATATTGGAGGAAAAAAGGCTTTTGATAGGGGATATATATATATATATATATATATATATATATATATATATATATATATTTACTCTTCTACTAGCTCTTAAAGAGTTAAGAAGAAGGCAAGTCTTGCGCCGTCGTCGTCGCTCGACTCGGCTTCGGATTTGGTCAACGATTGATTGATTAATCTTTTTGGACAATTTATTTTTAATTATTTAATAAAATATTAATTAAATTAGCGAAATATCCAACCCGAACCGGATCCGTGTGCGACCCGATTCATTTTCTTCCTAGAATTTTATTTAAATTTCCCTGAGTTAAATCGTTCTATCCTAGGAGAATAATATTCCAGTATCTCAGGTACTTGAGGGGAATAATTTTCTTAAGCACACACTGTGCATTTATTGGGCTCGATTTATTCCGAAATTAATTTTTCAGATATTATTTTGACATTCTGTTGCTACTAACTTTCTGTTTTTGTTTCTATTTCAGAAATTTTACTGTTTTATTATTTATTACAGTAATACAGATTGACTAACAATCTTAAGGAAATTAATTTATTCGTAATCTGTATTCTGTTTTTTAGATATTAAAGCCTGTGTGGTTTTCTACTCCTTCTGAATTTTTTTTATTCTGATTTGAAGATATAAAAACTTCATCGGAGTATTAAAATTCAGAAACAATTTGAAGAAAATCAAAACTTCATCATTTTCTGTGAAACAATATATAAAAACTTTGGTTTTTATTTATTAAACGTACTGTTTATCATTAATTACAATACTGTAAACTGTTATATTTTTTGCCATTAATTTAACTCTTTTGTTGTTGACAGTGAGAAATAGCTATTGATAATGGAAATCCTTCTGCGACTGTTGCGACAACGACGATAGCCTCATCAAGCCGAACTGTTGTTCCACCGACCGAGAAACCGGAAAAATTTTCTGGAGCTAACTTCAAAGGATGGCAGCAAAGAGTGTTCTTCTGGCTTACTACACTTGGTATGCAGAAATTCACCAGTGAAGAACCTCCAGTGCCTGTCGCGGACATGCTGGACAATGAGAAATTTATGATTGTTGAGGCATGGAAACATGTATATTTTCTTTGCAAGACTGAAAAATGCATGCTTGAAGAAGTTTGTGGTTGCCAAGTTTCTAGACAATAAAATGAGAGACAGCAAAACCGTTGGAACTCAAGTTCAAGAATTTCAACTTATTTTTCACGACCTTATTGCTGAAGGTATGGTCGTGAATGAAGCATTTCAAGTGGCTGCAATGATTGAAAAATTGCCTCCTTCGTGGAGAGATTTCAAAAATTATCTTAAGCACAAGCACAAAGAAATGAACTTGGAAGATCTTGTGATTCATCTCAAGATTAAGGAAGACAACAAAACAGCCGAGAAGAAGTCTCGTGGAAATTCAACGATCATGGTAGCTAATATCGTTGAGGAGACTGCTCCAAAAAGTAAGAAGATGAAGAGGTCTTCTGGACAGACTAAGGAACAGAACAAAAAGAAATTCAAGAGAAACTGCTACAATTGTGGAAAAACTGGTCACAAAGCCCCTGATTGTCGTCTCCCGAAAAAGGATAAGAAAGAGGGATAAGCCAACATAGTGGAGAAGAATGATGACATTGATGATCTGTGTGCAATGCTTTTGGAATGAAACCTAGTTGGAAATCCGAAGGAGTAGTGGATTGACTCTGGAGCCACTTGACATGTTTGTGTTGTCAAATAAGCATTTGCGACTTACTCTACGGCTGTTCCCGAAGAAGAGCTTTCCATGGGAAATACTGCAACAACCAAGATTGAAGGTTATGGGAAGATATTCCTGAAGATGACTTCCGGCAAGGTGTTAACGCTCAATAACGTTCTTTATGTTCCTACTATTAGGAAGAATTTAGTTTCTACTTCTTTACTTTTTAAAAATGGATTCAAATGTGTATTTGTATTTGATAAAATTATTGTAAGCAAGAATAAAATGTATGTTGGAAAGGGCTACCTCACAGAGGGCCTTTTCAAACTCAATATAATGGTTACTGACAGTATGAATAAAATTTTAGCTTCTTCTTATTTATTGGAGTCAAATGATTTATGGCATATTCGTTTAGGACATGTCAATTACAAAACCATGCGGAAGTTAATTAATTTAGAAGTATTGCCTAAATTCGAGTGTAATAAATTAAAATGTCAAATATGTGTTGAATCTAAGTTTGTAAAATATCCTTATAAGTCTGTTGAAAGGAATTCAAATCCTTTAAACTTAATTCATACTGAATTTTTTGATATGAAGTCGACACCATCTCGAGGTGGGAAAAATTATTTTATAACTTTTATTGATGATTGCACTCGATATTGTTATGTTTATTTGTTTAATAGTAAGAATGAAGCAATTGAAGCATTTAAGCAATACAAGAATGAAGTGAAAAATCAATTGAATAAAAAAATTAAAATGATCAGAAGTGATAGGGGTGGAGAATATGAATCTCCGTTTGCAGAAATATATTCGAAATATGGAATTATCCATCAAACTACTACACCCTACACACCTCAATCCAGTAGAATTGCGGAAAGGAAAAACCGGACATTAAAGAAAATGATAAACTCTTTATTAATAAGTTCCGGATTACCGCAGAATTTGTGGGGGGAAGCTATCCTTACATCTAACCGAATACTCAACAGAGTACCCCATAACAAAACTCAATCTATTTCATATGAAAAATGGAAAGGAAGAAAACACAACTTGAAATATTTCAAAGTGTGAGGGTGTTTAACAAAGGTACAAGTACCTTTTTACCCAAAAGGGTAAAAATCGGACCAATAACTATGGATTGCATTTTCATTGGATATGCTACAAATAGTAAAGCATGTTGATTTTTGGTTCATAAATATGATAATCCCGAAATTCATGTTAATACAGTAATTAAATCAGATAATGCTGAATTCTTTGAAAGCATTTATCCGTATAAAACTGAATGCGAGTCGTTAAGTGAAATACCTAAATGACCACGGGAAGAACCAAAGGAAAATACTCCACGTGAAGAAGATCCAAGGCATAGCGAACGTCAAAGAATATCTACTTGATTTGGACCAGATTTTGTGACATTCTTGCTTGAAAATGAGCCTCAAACTTTTAAAGTAGCTATGTCATCTTCAGCATTTTGGAAAAAGGCAGTCAATAGTGAGATTCAATCAATTTTGGATAACCATACATAAAAATTCGTTGATCTTCCTCCGGGAAATAAGTCTTTAGGTTCGAAATGGATCTTTAAATAGAAAATGAAAGTTGATGGCACTATTGACAATATAAGGCAAGACTTGTTGTCAAAGGTTATAGACAAAAATAAGGCCTTGATTACTTTGACACTTACTCACCAGTAACGAGGATAACATCTATTAGGGTGTTAGTGGAACTGGCAGCCATGTATGATCTTGAAATTCATCAAATGGATGTTAAAACAACTTTCTTAAATGGAGAATTGGAGGAAGAGATTTACATGGAACAACCTGAGGGTTTTGTGGCTCCCGGTAAAGAAAAGAAAGTGTGAAAACTAGTTAAGTCGCTTTTATGGAATTAAACAAGCACCCAAACAATGGCATGCCAAATTTGATCAAACAATATTGGCAAGTGGGTTTAAAATCAACGAGTGTGACAAATGCGTTTACATTAAAAACACTCCAGATCATGAAGTCATTGTTTGTTTATATGTTGCTGACATGTTGACAATGAGCAAAAAATATGACAGATATAAATGCTACTAAGCATATATTGACTAGGAAATTCGACATGAAAGACTTAGGAGCTGGTGACATGATCTTAGGAATCAGCATTCACAAGACTCCACAATGTCTAGTATTATCACAGTCTCACTACATTGAAAAAATACTTGACAAGTTCAAGTATTTGGATTTCAAGATTACCAAGACTCCAATTGACCTGAGTTATGCACTTCAAAAGAATGAAGGTGAAAGTGACTCACAACTAGACTATGCAAGAGTATTGGGAAGTTTGATGTATATCATGAATTGTATGCGACCAGATATAGCATGTTCTGTTAGCAAACTGAGTCGGTTTACAAGTAATCCCAATCAAATGCATTGGATGGCAATGAAACGAGTTTTGGGGTATCTGAAACATACCCCAAATTATGCTTTGCATTATAACAAATATCCCTCCGTGATCGAGGGATATAATGATGCAAATTGGATCACTGGATCATCTGAAGTTAAATCCACGAGTGGATATGCTTTCACAATTGGGGGTGGAGCAGTGTCTTGTAAATCATCCAAACAAACGTGCATCGCCCGTTCTACAATGGAATCTGAATTCAAAGCTTTAGATAAGGTCGGTGAAGAAACTGAATGGCTCCGGAATTTCTTGGAAGATATTCCATTTTGGCCCAAACTTTTGGCACCTATATATATACATTGTGATAGTCAAGCGGCAATAGGCATTGCAAGGAGAGTTATGTACAACGAAAAATCTCATCATATACGATGGAGATACAATATCATTAGACAACTACTCTCTAGTGGTGTTATCACGATTGACTACGTAAAGTCAAGAGATAACATGTCAGATCCACTTACAAAAGTCCTATCTAGAGAGGAAGTTGAAAGATCATCAAAAGGAATGAGGTTAAGGTCTAGGACAAGTCATTATGGCAGTAACTCTACCTAGCAGACTGGATATCCCAAGAGCTAGGTTCAAAGATATCAAACAAAATTATGAATGACGATTCAATATTGTCAAATAACTCAACCCATTCTCGTGATGAAGACAATATTCAGAAATCGAGGTAAAGCATTAAGGCTTTTTGATGAGTCAATAAAGCTTAAAGCTTTCTAAGGATTTGCTAGGTCTGGCAGGATATTACCAGATAGTATGTCTATAAGATTACACATTTAGAAATCACTTATGTGAGTGTGAAGTATAAACCGCTTCAAGGGGAATGAAAGTAAAGGCTCATTCTCTAAGCACTCATGAAACCAGGCGGTGTTCATGGCTGAAACGAACACAACCGTGAGAACCGTACATGGTTAAGGGTTGATTGTGTGACTTATGTTGTCTAGGAATACAACAAAGCTTGACTGTTCAAAGATACCAAATCTACCAATTGACCGAGTATATCCGATATAAGTTCACTATGGAAAGTTCAAAGGGAAACATACTTATCCAGATGCAATTAATTCTTGCATGTAAATCACACACGCGTCCATGCATTCCTTTGTTTTATAGTCATTCCCCATTCATGTGGGAGATTGTTGAGTTTTTTAAGCTTGGTTTTGCTTAAAAGAAGGTGAATGAGAAATGTAGGAAAAATGAAATATTTGAGTTTCTCTTCTTGACTGTAACACTCCTCAAATATATAAAAATTTCAAGACACGCTAAATATAAAATTTAATTGTTAATTTTTTTATCTCAAATTATACTTTTATTACGAATTTAAACCCTTGTGATTGATTTTGAGTTACTTCTCTACTTATAAAGAATTGGATATACAATTAGGGAATTAGTAATAATTTTAATATTATTAATTATTAAAAAGTGAGTAACATTAATTATTAGTTAAGTCAAAAAAATAATTACCTAAAGCCCATAAAAGGACTGTTGTAAACAAAGGCTTAAAAAGCCTTGTACAGACAAAGAAAAAAAAAGAGAGAAATAATTAAGCAAAAGAGAGTCACGTGACCCAAGCTAAAAGGTTTGAAGGGAACAAAGAAAAGGGTGTATGCCTTAGAGATCAGAAAACAGAGAAACAGGCGCACGGTATTACGAGAGGCAGCAGAAATTTAACGAAAAATTATAGGGTTCTTCAGATATCACTAATTCTTGAATTCAGGTACATAGAATTTCCTATTCTCAATTATCCTAAAGTAGTAGTAGGTAAGAATAGAATAGTTAATCTTCTTCTTCCTCTATATCAACAATAAATTTCATGTTTAGGTGTGAAACTTTAAAATTGATTAATCTGCATTGGTTGTTGTAGAATCGATTGTTTGACTGATATCAATTAGACTGGGGTCTATGTATTGGCTCGAGAAGTTTCGAGGTGAGTTGATATAACTCTTTACTAAAGTGGTTTAACTCACAAAAGCACACATACAAGGTGTTTGATGAATTGCTTAAAACAGTTTATATTTACTTAATTGGAGCGAGTGAGTACCTATTAACTTAGAATTGTTCTAGCAAAAGTTTAGATGATTTATTATGATATATGTGCTTAAATTTTCAGATTTTTGTGTTATTCTTATATGTTATTTTCATGTTGAAAATTTATGAAGAAGAAAAAATCTTTAGAAATACTTTTACATGTTTATTTTATTCTTATGCCATGTTTTACATTTAAGGATACCAGCATGAGCATGTACATGATGTTCTATAAAGAAAAGATTTAGACTTGAAAAGTCACAAGAAGAAGTTTTAGAAAGAAAAGATTTTTGGGAGTATCCTTTATTATGAGAAGGGGTCATCGTACAGGCCGATGGTCCTTACCAAGGCGTTGACTTCCTGAAACTACTTGTGCCAAAGTAGGGAGCACACGAGCCGAGGGTCTCGTTGCTGAGAATTTACTTAGCCATACTAAGGTATGATACATGAGCGCTGAGAACCATGAAGCGAGTGGCACCTCATGGATTGGGCCTATTAGATCAGGTTGGGATCGAACCCGTGCCGATCACACGGTGACTGAGACAAAATTAAGTCAGGATAGTTGGAACTCCCAAAGTATAAAGTGAAGTATTTTTGTTTATAAGAAAGAAAAAGAAAAGAATTTCTTTTAGAATATTCAAAAACTGTCATTATGCAATTATTTAGAATTATTCTTATAAGCTTTATGTTTTACATGCATTTAGAACCTTTGCTCATAATGTATATGTTATTAAAGTTTCGCCCCTATTGTTGAGACTCACTGAGTACAATGGATGGTATTGACGTTCTCTTTTGGGAACATACGTTGGTCTGTAGTACAACGTAGGAACCGGATTTGCAGGCGAGCAGGCTACGAGTTAGGACTTCCTTCTCTTTCAGTGCTATTGGTGAGCTCCACTTTCGTTCGCAGAGTATTCCTTAGAGTCATCTTTATTTAGTTATTTCTTGGTTACTTACTGGCCAGGAAATCTCATGTCCTGAGCAGTGCGTTAGTTTATCAGTAGAGGCTTCATAGACATAGTTGTTGGGTTAAGATTCAGATGTTTTTTATAATAACTTAGCAGTATTTCATTGGTTACTATGAATAAAGTTTTGGAGTTGATTTATTTAAATGTTTAAATTAATCAAAAGTATTTGGTTAGAGTATTGCCTTGTTGCATGTAAAGTTTGGAGTTATAATAGATGGTTCGTTCGGTCATGTTTAGTGATCAAGTGTCGGTCCCGTCTTGTTCAGAAAATGGGTCGTGACATTGACAAAGAAACATTGTCCCATATTGGAGGAAGAAAAGGCTTTTGATGAGTATATATATATATATACTCTTCTTCTAGCTCTTAAAGAGTTAAGAAGAAGGCAAACCTTGCGCCGTTGTAGTCGCTCGGCTCGGCTTCCGCTTCGGATTTGGTCAACGATTGATTGATTAAGCTTTTTGGACAAAATTTCTTTAATTATTTAATAAAATATTAATTAAATTAGCCAAATATCCAACCCGAACTGGATCCGTACGCGACCCGATTCATTTTCTTCCCGGAATTTTATTTAAATTTTCCTCCTGTTTTTAAATGACTGTTCTGAAGAGTTGTAAGCTTTCAGAAACAGTACTTCCATTGGCTATAAATTCGTTTGATTCCTTAGATTTTTCCTTACAAATTTTCTGAACTTCAAGACTTCTTCTTCTTCTGCACAAATCTATTCCAGTGTGATTTACAGCCATTAAGTGGTTCGCAATTCATCAGAGTTTTTGGTACTAATACGTTGGTGAGTTGAAACGGTTTATCCTAGGGGGATAATACTCCAGCACCTCGGGTACTTGAAGGAAATAATTTCTTTAAGAATACATTGTGCATTCAGTGGGCTTGATTTATTCCGAAATTATTTTTTCAAATATTATTTCGACATTCTGTTGCTACTAACTTTCTGTTTCTATTTCTATTTCAGAAAGTTTACTATTTTATTATTTATTACAATAATACAGATTGGCTAACAAATCCTTTGTTCCGGCCCAATGGAGGATATTTTAGTAATGGGCATTTGGAAGTTGCTGCCATATCTTAAATCACTGTAAATGTAAAGTATGCATTATATATTATGTATTTCTGCTTATACAAAATTTAGTTATAACTTTAGTTATTTTCTTTTAAGGCATGCTTAAATGAGATTTGTATGCAACATTTTACTCATTACGTGAAATTTTTGAACCTTTCTTCCTAGAATGTGAAATTGCATGCTAAACTACAGAAGCTGCTTTTTAATTCCAGCCTCATTTCATACTCATGGTAGATTTTAAAGAATTCTCCTATTTCTTTGAAGTTGCAGGTATTGCTCTGTACCTCATGTGAGTTTGAAATAGATTTTCAATTTTAATTCCTTGTGTAAGGGGAAAAAGGTATACGATTGGAAATTTCTTTTTACTGCAAAAGGTATTCAACAAGAGGAAGGTGTGATGACCCGATAGGTCATCTTTAATTTTAACCTTCATTTCTGTGTTTCGAGATCTCGAATAGCTCCATTCAGCTTTCCTCAATTTGCGTACGTAGTTCGTATCTTTTTCCGGAAGGTTTTTATAAGAAAATTGATGAAAATATGAAATCATGCCTTAAAAACTCATTTGAGTTGAGTTCGGTCAATGTTTTGTGTAAATGGATCCGAATCAATATTTTGACGGTCCCTATGGGTCCGTGTCATGATTTGGAACTTTAGCATATGCCCGAAATTAAATTCGGAAGTCCCTAGCTTGATTTAACGCCATTTGTCGAAAACTAGAAATTTAAAGGTTTAAAGAATTCCTAAATTTGGCCATAATTGTATTTTATTAATACCGGGTCCCGATTTGGATTTCGAGAGTTCGAGCAGCTTCGTAACAATATTTATGACTTGTGTACAAAATTTGAAGTTATCCTGAGGTGCGTAGGTACGTTTTCCATTAGTTTTTGAAAAATTAAAAGTTTTGATTTTATAAAGCTTGAATTTCTAAAGTTTGACCCGAGTTTGACTTTGTGGTTAACGGGCCCAGAATTTAGTTTTGAAAGTTTGTACAAGTCCATTTCTCTATTTGAAACTTGTCTGCAAAATTTGGCGCGATTCGGAGTTGATTTGATAGGATTCAGACACTTGATTGAAAATTTTGAAGTTCTTGAAATTTCTTTGAAAATCCATGCGTTTTGACATTCAATTCTAAATTCTAGGTGTTATTTTGGTGTTTTGATCACGTGAGCGAGTTCGTATCATATTTTAGGACTTATATGTATGTTTGGTTGAGGTCCCGAGAGGTTCGGGCGAGTTTTGAATAAGTTTGAGCAATTCAGCACTTTGGGCCGCATAACCTCGAATGTGCAAGCTTGTTAGTCTAGATTCGGAAGCTTATATCTTTTAATCTATAAGGAATTTAGAGATGATCTAAAAATAAAAGTTGTAGTCCTTTGAGTCTAGTATCCAGAAAGTCAAACCATTCATCATTTGGACATTTGTACATAAAGTTATAATTGATTTACTTAAAACTGGTACTGTAGTTTTCACTGCAATTTCTGCCTGGAAAACTTCTGAAGTAGGTCACTTTTAGAATGCGACCTGCACGGAAATAAGCTGAAACATGTCTCATTTTAAAGAGGCGACTTGCCTGGTCAGCTTAAAGACACATTTCAGCTTCTTTTCTTCATTTTTCTTGAAAACTAGTCCGAGAGTGGCGATGTTTCGAGGGTTCTTCAAGGAAATCGTTGGGGTAAGTGATTCTAATCCGGATTTGATTGTATTTCATGATTCTATAATTATTTTCATCGTTAAATTAGTAGAAATCAGAAAAATTGTAAAATATTTCAAAATTGTAAAATGAAGAGTGGAAGGGTGATTCGATATTGGAATTTGTTAATTTTGGTATAGTTGAACTCGTATCGGAACGAGTGTTTGAATTTTGTGAATCTTATCGGATTAAGTGGTGCGGTCCCGAAAAGTTGACTTTCATTGACTTTTTCGAAAATAATTTAAATTGAACCTCTTTCGAATTGTGAGTAGCTTCTAAAGTTTAATTTGAATTGTTGGTCAATAAATTTCTAGATTTGGCTGGTTCAGAGGCTTGTTTGAATGGAAAAGCCATGGTCGAGTGATTGTTTGAGTTGCGAAGCAAGGTAAGTGTCGTGGTTAACCTTGACTGGAGGGAATATGACTTGTTTGTGTATTTGCTACGTGATTAAATGTGTGGGTACAACGTATATGTGAGGTGACGAGTACTTATGCGTTGTAGTTGAGTTAAATCATGCGAGTGGAACTTGTTTCTTTGTGATTTATTGCCTATTTAATTACTATATCTATGCTTAGGTTAGGCTATTACTTATTTAATCATTTTTCTGTATTTATTGCTCACTTAACAATTGTTGAATATTTTGGAAGTTGAGGCCGATACCCTGGTATCATATTGCAGAGGACTTGATGGTAAATAATGATGCTAATTATGCGAATGAAGATGGTATTTTGAATGGTTTAGTGAGTGGTATTAGCGTGATTAACAATAATGATGCAGATGATTTCTTGAATGATTTAATTGATTGGTATGACATGATGAAGATGATTTCTTGAATGGTTTAATTGCACATGATGAAATAATGGTAAATAATGATTTATTAGTTGCTGAGGAGAATCACTTGGATGAAGATTTATTGGAGGTATAGGGTGAAGATGATTAAAAGAAGAACAAATGGAGTTTGCCCAAGATGTTGAGATAATCTTCGAGGAAGAGGGGGAAGGTCATGGCTTAAACGAAGAACAAAAATATGGCTAACTGGAACTAAATAACTAAGAACCATTTAGCATATACATATGTTTATTAGGTACAATAAAAGGAACACAAACTAAGCATTTAGTATATAGGTTGTTCTAAAAGTAAATTTTTCTGATTTTTCGATGGTGTGATATGTATTTGATATGGCGTTATGATATACATCATATAAAATGTTTAGTTATTGTTGATATATTAGCTATAACAAATATAGAATGTTAGATAACTAAAAAACTTAATTTAGATTGGATCAAGAAAAGAAGAATTGAAATAATTAATGGTGCAAAAGAAATTTTTTTGAACAAATCTTTGTCTCTAGCAGTTCCTTCGGTGTTTGTCAAAGATGTATAATGGACAGACATTTTAGGAACTGAACTGCCTAGATCTTTTGGGGATGTAACATAAGTACAATTATATAAAACATTGCAACTATGGGGGCCATAAGGTGCCCCAGTAACTCCCAAAGTGTAACCCCCCCCCCCCCCCCTTTAGCTAATTAATATATTATCCCTTTGATTAATTGTGCGATAGATGTTAACCATGCCAATTAACTTCATTTTCATCGTTTCATTAGAGTTTTTTTTTCATACAATTGAAAATATATATAATGACAAACTGAAAATCTGAAAGTTATAATAATATGACCAAGAACCAGTTAAACCAAATTAGTAATATGTTCTTAGTTCTTATGTATAAATTAGGGAGAAATTCAAAAATAGCCAGATTTACAAGTGGTAATTCAAAAATAGTCACAGTTTTAAAAGTAATTGAAATTTAATCACTTTTCATGTAAAGATAAATTTGAACGAAAACACTGTTCAAAATCCGGAAAAATACTCTAGTATAATATACGGGAGTTCCAGGGTACTATACCGGTCCAGCATAATATACTGAAACTTTCCGCGTGTTGGAGTTCCAGCATAATATACTGGAAGTTCATACACTGGTGCACCGATCTCCAGTATATTATGCTGGAACTTTCCGTGTTGCAGTAAAATAATGACTATTTTTCAATGATTTTGCAAATGCTAGCTTTTTGAGTAATCAGTCCGAAAACTGGGTAGCCCGTGCTATTTTTGTCATCAAAATCAAACACTATTATTGAACTTATTGCAAGTTCGAAGTTGTAAACATTCTACTTTCCTCGAATTCCTTCATTTAAAAGGGAGAAAATACCGGTAGAGAGAAGCTTCCTCGGTTGATACTTTTCGAGGTCCAAAATACTTATGGGTTTAAATCTTATACAAAATAATATTTATTCTATACATATAGGTTTGGTTCAATTATTTTTCGTAATTATTCGTTATAGACTTATACATAAACCTACTTTGTAAAGAACACCTAACAACTACGCTTGGTTTTAATTTTTTTTTTCTAACGCTGCTACTATACTTTATTCAAAGATGACCAAATGGAACTAATATGAATTTTTGCCGATTTTGTCCAAGTTATCTTGAGTCTAAAGTAGAAAACTCTAATTCTTGAATAAAATAATGGAAATAATAAGATTTCATGTGGTGCAGTGGTCTTGTGTCTTAAATAAATAATGCCCCAAAACTTTTATATTTAAGACTTTATGATTGTGACACTGACACCCTTAAATTGGATCATGTTAGACTATCGAATATAAAATAATTGCAATTCTTTTATAAGTGTAAAGCTAATCTTAGCAGTTGACCAAATTAAAATTAAACATTTTGTTTTGACAGATTTTCTAGATTTTTCAATTTTATGAGTTCTGAATTCAAAATAACGATTTTAAGTGTTAATAATTGACTTCTAAATTTAATATATATATATATATATATATATATAATAAATGTATAATATAAAGGGTTCCCCTGACCCTTAGGATCGACTAACTCATGTATAAGTGACATTCACATTCTTCGGCCTTCAAAGTTCTGATTTGAATATTTACTACTATAACCAAGATTTGCACCGATGGCCGGTTTTATTAGCAATAATATGAATTTAAGCAATTTAAGTGAATTCCCCAATTAAAATAATGTCTAGTTAACAGTAAACAACTACCGGCCATTACGAAACAAGAGAAATGTATAAATATATGTAATACAGAAAATTAATGACACCTGGACCAAAAAAAAATAGAAAATTAAAGACACACATGCATGATTCATGCATTTTCCAGGACAAAAAGGACAAGGGAATACTGTTTAGGATCTTTTTGAAGTATATACTATTGGGAATTAATTTAGAAGTATGTAAGAGACAATTGGTCAAACTCAAATTCTAGCTTTTAATTAAGTTGATTTTGGCTTGTTAACAGAACTTATGGAAGTACTCAGCTTTAATTTTGGAGTTTCAGCGAACGTCAAACGATTCTCCAGAATCATTATGCAGCAAATTCCTCAAATATTCATATTTACATCCCCTCTTTAAAGGTATCAAATTGTACGTTTTCCTTTTTTTTTAAAATCTCTCTCTCTCTCTATCTCTCTTTTGATAATTAGCCCAAAACTTTCTCTTTCTAATGGTAAATTACGTTTATTTGATTGTATTATGTAATTTTTGTTGAGTCCCACATCGGCTCTTTAGGAAAAGATGTTTTTTACATGGTTTTGGACAATCTTTCACCTATTTTGGGACCAACCATCTTTATTTGCTTCCTTAATATTTCGCATTTACTATTTAGGGACTGAATCGTTAAGATCAGTTTCATGTTGTAATAACTCTACTTAGTTTCCTGTTTTAATAAATGTTCTCTGATTTAGCAACAAAAAAAAATTGAGTTAGGCCCGGGATCTAATTTTTTTTATCATACTATCGGAGTCAGGCTCATTCCAATTCATTGTTTATCCAATGTTGGACACCTATCATATATTGTCTACGCTCTAGATGTCAACGTGCTATGTGTTGAGTCCCACATCACCATATTTAGGAATAGGATGGTTTCCTTATATGGTCAATCCTCACCTCATGAACTAGCTTTTGGGGTGAGTTATACATTACCCTTTCCTTTAACATTTTGTGTAGTACAAAATTCTAGCTGCAGTACTTGGATCCTATGATGTGTGGACTCTCCAAAACAGTTGCGACACCCGTATCGGATCCTCCAAGAATGCACTACTTTTGGAGTATCTGACACGCACCCATCGCATTTTCAAACAGTCTCGTCGGAGCTACATAGCTTGGATCTATTGTTTCTCAAACTTAATATGTGTAACATCTTAATGGCATAATTGATAATTGGTAGATTAGATTATATATTTGGATGAGTCTAGTGAAAAAAGTTTGTGGTTCCAACAAAAGGTAAAATGAGAATTGGTCTAACAGCTACTTTGACATGGTCTGGATTGGCTTCAAAGCATTTTAAAGTATGAAATTACTTTCTTGAGTACAATTAATCGTTGATTTAGATATACAGCATGTTGTTAATATGTTCTCAGATATATTTAAGTGCTTACATATTTTGTTCAAATTGCCAGAATTTGTAATCACAATGACAGATAGCTGCAACAGACTTGCAGTTGGAAGGGACAAAATCGATAGACTATCGGATCTTCCTATTAATGTCATGCACCAGATCCAGGATCACATGTCTATCGAAGATGCTGCAAAAATGAGTATTTTGTCTAGTACGTGGAAATATGCTTGGGCTTCAAACCCGAAGCTCGTATTTGATACACCGTTTTGCACAAAGAGAATGGCGTCAAACACAATAGACATCATTAGTACAATTCTGTTGCAGCATCATGGAGCCATTAAGATATTCCTCGTAGATATTTCAGTTATACATTCTTCTCAGCACTCAGTTATCGATCAATGGATGCTATTTTTGTCAACAAACGGTCTCGTGGATCTCACTCTTCGGAATCAAAACAATGTCAATGCACCTTATGAATTGCCTTCCTATCTGTACAGTGTAGGACTAGAACGTTTGGTCCTGTCGAACTGCATTTTCAGGCCGGCTTGCAGTTTCAGGGGTTTCCACAAACTCAAAACACTTTTACTAAAGCGAGTTGCTTTTGAATTAGTCGCTGCAACTTCTTCCCTGTGGATGCCAAACCTTGAGAGATTGCGTTTTACGCAATGTAGTGGTTTTGGTTTCTTGAATATATATGCCCCAAACCTTTTTTGTTTATGTTTCTATGGTTGTGGCAATGACACCCTAAAATTGAGTCCTTTTATGGAATGCACGAAGCTGAAGATAGTTGCAATTGAATCACACGACGAAGTTTCATTAAACAGACAAGATAAAACAATGAAATTGACAAATCTTCTCAGCAGCTGGCCAAACCTTAGTCATCTTATTTTGGGCAGATACTTCCTCAAGGTAATTAAGTTGCGAAAAAAAGGATATGTTTGCAAATATTTTTAATGTTTAACCTAATTCTTTTGTGATTGTTTGTTGTCTAGTTTTTTGCTTCTGGTACTGGAGCAGAGAGTCTTCCCACGCGCCTCACCAGATTGCGATGTCTCTATTTATCTGATTGTGATTTTGACCGTGAAGATCAAATATCTCCGCTTCTAAGCATTCTTAGAAGTTCTCCCAATTTAGAAATACTTCAAATTCTGGTAAGTAGCTGAATTCATGAGTTGTAAGGCACTTTTCGAGTAAAGAGCTGCAAACGTTACTGATTTTACTTTTAAACTGCTTTTTAGTCGGGCCAGAGGAATAAATGCGACATGGAAATGGATGTAAATCTTATTGAAGAACAAGACGATAGGGCACAAGGACGACTCAATAACCTTCAAATGTTGCTAATAAAAAATTTCCATGGTTCAAGAATTGAAGTGCGGTTTGTAAGGTTCATTCTTGGCTCTACTCCTTTACTCCGGAAAGCTATCCTTTTGGTAGATACAAATGTTAATGAAAGACAATACTTGAAGATCTCAGAGGAGTTGATGCAGTTCCCTCGGGCATCTCCTAGATCGAAAATTGTATTCCGACCGTGCTCAAAAGAACAAGGCAGGTCTTCAATGCCATGTTGTTGAGATGGCCGGAATCAGAGGTGGAACCAAGATTTGAAGTTTATGGGTTCAGGAATCTGGTCTGTTTAAGTTATTGGATTCTAAATTAATAAGTTGTACATATTCGATGAGTTTCTTAAAACAAATACATGGTTTGGGACAAAAGCTAGTGAATTCGGTCGAACCTGTAATAGTGTTCTAGCTCCGTCCCTGGCTGGAACCCCTTTCTTGCTCTTCATCGTCATCTTGCCTTCTGTTCTATATGTTTGAATGACTAGTGTACAGGATCCTTTATTTTGTTACTTGAACTAATGGATCGAAATTGTGAGTGTATACAATTCTTTAGATTCAGGTGAAAAATATCTCTTTAGTGCTAACTTATTAGAGTTATATTGCCCACAGGAGTTGACTGAGTTGGTTGGGTGAGTGGTTTCCCATATGAGAGACCTGGGATCGATTTCCCTAATTCCCTCACCAGCAGCCTCTTAAGTCAGAGCTCGTCGTACCGGCATTGCCTAGTGCGATTTACATCTATTGTGTGGTTCTCTAGCTATCAGTGAACAGACCAATCAGGGTTGACATAGCATTCTGCTATCTGCACATCTTTGTATAATGCTAATCAGTAGAGGGGTTAAAAAAAAGTCAGGCTGCAATTTTTTTTAAAAAAATGAAAGGAGTAATGCAAACAGAAAAATGATACATATATTAAAGAGTACAAAATAGAAAGAACTCAAACTTGTCAGTCAAGTATTTACCGTCATAATAATCAATATAATTTCAAAAAATTCCCTAGAAGTTTGAAGTGACACAACCCCAATTTTCATAAAACAAAAACTCGACAAGTAAAGGATTAGGAATCCCTTGGAAGTGAAAAAATTAACTTATGGACAATATCAAAAAATATTACTACATAATAAGCGTTTTTAATGGGAAACTTACATAAATGTCCCAAATAAATCTCAACTTACCAACCTTTAACCATTAGTCATAAACTTACCAAAACTAGCCAACAAAAATTGAAAAACCAAATAATAGGGTTCTTTCTATCAAAGAATCACATGAAAAAATCACCTTCCATATTTTAAGCGTGATTAGCAACATTAGTACAAGACGGAAAGGAAATTTCATGGACGAGGTAGCAAATAAAGTGATGAAATACAAAAATCTATACAATATTCCAAAAATCTAAACAAAAAAGGAACTTTTTCAGTGGGTATAGTTGAAATTCATTGAAAATATATAGATAAGTCTATATACAAAATTTGAGGAAGATTGGAGGTGATTTGGACTGGTTTTGTATCAAAATTCGTAATTAAATCGAGTTCAAAAAAGTCTTCTGCGACATATGTATCAAACATGTATCACGCATGTATCTCACACACAGGTATACATGAATATACATGTGATACACAATTGATACAAATATGATACATATGTGATACACAAATGATACACAGTGTGATACACATATCATTTGTTCAGCTTTTACTTCGAATTTTCAATTCAAACCACCTCAAAACTTCACCAAATCATCCAAAAATTGAGATTCAAGCTCCTTAAGTTGTGCCCAATCTATTCTAATAACACCCACTCAAAACAAAGCAAAAATTTGATTTTTTTTTTTGCTACAAATAGTAGTTAATTGGCTAATATTAGTAATATTTTATCAATTGGCCAATTTTTGTAATGAGCTACTTATAAATAGACATAGCTGGTAATTTCCCATTTTTAATGTGTTATATCAAATAATTAACCTACCTTATTTTTAAGTTATTAATCTCACTCAATTATGATCGAATAATTGCGGTTGATTTTTAAGTTATCTTAAAAGTTAGAACAGAGTTAACACAAATAAAAAAAATAAAAAATAAAAAAAGCTCCCGCGCATGTCAGGAAATCCAAATCCAATTCCCAATCAAAATGGGAAACTGGTCGTTGGTTTTCATATCTGATCTATAAAACCTTTTTTACTCGTCGACTTTCCTCTGGTACAAAACCCCAAACATCGAACATTCTCAAAAATCAATCTGCAGCGAATTCCTCAAATATTCATATTGACATCCCTCTTTAAAGGTATCAAATTGTATGTTTTCCTTCTTCATTCTTTTTTATTTTAAAAAAGAAAAAAGAAAAAAAATCTCTTTTGATAATTAGCCCCAAACCCCTTCCTTTCTTAAGGTAAATTGTGATTATTGTAACTGGATATATACTTTTACCACCGGAAACAATCTCTCTACTCTTCCAGGACAGGGGTAAGGCTGCGTATATTTTACTCTCCTCAGACCTCACTAATGGAAATTTAGTGGACTACTTGTTGTTGTTGTATTATATGTACTTTTACAAGTTAATTATACGTTTCAATGAACTGAAATTGTGATGGTATATATACTATACTCATTCTTTATATCCAGGCTTCCTTGTGCCGATGTTCTATCGGAAACAACCCCTCCACCTTTTCATGGTACGAGGCGGATCTAAGATTTAAATACTATGGGTTCAACCTTTAATGTTTTTAGCATTGAACTCATAGTATATTTAAAGTTATGGTTTCATATCTACTATTTTTTGTAATTGTGATAGATTTTTACAAATAAATTTATGATCCGCATCAAAAGTACTGGGTTCAAAGCACTCGCTTGCTGCATTCGCCCCTGTGCGTATACACTACCCTCCTCAGACCCCCACTCGTGGGATTACACTCGGTTTGTTGTAGTAGTAGTAGTAGTATTCTTTATATTCAGGTGTAAAAAAACTCTTTAGTACTAGCTAATTAAAGTTATGTTGCCAGAATTGCTTACTAACAAGCTATATAAACTATAAATATATGTATACTACATTCAATATTTTTAATTTTAATGGGATTGTCATAGTTCAATAACATTGATAAAGATGTTTTAAAGTTGTATATGGTCCAAAGTTCTCCTAGTTGCAATTGTTGGATCTTTTTTGAAGCTTAACTTCTTCATGGCATACGTGGTAGAATAGTTTGTATATATCCATGGCGAAGCCGGGAATTACGCTAAGGGCATTCAAGATTTACTATACATGTATAAAAAATAATTTTTGATTTATATACTCAGTATAATTTTTCGATGTTCAACTGACCACCATTTATTGTATGTGTCTACGCCACTGTGTATAATATTGATAAATGTTTGGATGACGACCAACTTATGCTATCTATCTGCATAGCAAGAGCTTTGTTCTAACATATATTCATTCCCCATGATTTTATTGTGATAGACATGAGTTGACCTGAGTTTCGATTGATGTCAAGCATCTTAAAGTATGACATTACTTTCTTGACTATAATGTAGAGCTACGTTGGATTAATGTATGCAGCATGTTGAAACATGTTCTCATTTATGTTTAAGTTCCCTCTGTTTTGTTCAAATGACCAGAAGTCAGAATGGCGATGACAGATAGCTGTAAGAGACTTGCAGTTGGAGGGGACAAACTCGATAGGCTTACGGATCTTCCTATTAATGTTATACACCAGATTCAGGATCATATGTCCATTGAGGATGCCTCAAAAATGAGTGTTTTGTCTAGAGCATGGAGATATGTTTGGGCTTCAAACCCGAAACTCGTGTTTGGTGCACGGTTTTGCACAAAGAGAACACCATCAGACACAATAGAAATCATTAGTACAATTCTGTTCCAACACCATGGAGCCATTAAGACCTTCTTCCTGGATATATCGATAATACCTTCTTCTCAGCACTCAGTTGTCGATCGATGGATGCTATTTTTGTCAAGGAATGGTCTCGTGAATCTCACTCTTCAGAATCAAAACAATGTCAATGCTCCTTATAAATTGCCTTCATATGTGTATGGTGTGGGACTAGAACGTTTGGGCCTGTTGAACTGCATTTTCAGGCCGCCATGCAGTTTTAGGGGTTTCCACATGCTCAAATGGATTCACCTTATGCGAGTTGCCTTTGAATTAGACGTTGCACATTCTTCCCTTTGGATGCCAAACCTTAAGATTCTGTGTTTTGTGTATTGCAGTGGTCTTCATTTCTTCAATATACATGCCCCAGAACTTTCAATATTATTTTTGCATAGCTGTGGTACCCTTAAATTGAGTTCTTTCATGGAATGTGGGATGCTGAGAACACTTGGATTTACATCCCAAGAAGAAGTATCACAAAACAGACAAGATAAAGCGATGAATTTGACCGATTTTCTCAGCTGTTGGCATAATGTTAGTCATCTTATTTTGGGCAGATACTTCCTCAAGGTTAGTTGCAAAAATTGATTTTATCTGCACAGCTCAGAATAATGCACATATATGTACTGTTTAACCTTATTCTTTTGTGTTTTTTTGCTGTCTAGGTTTTGGCTTCTGATACTAGAGCAGAGAGTCTTCCCACGCGCCTCACCAATTTGAGATCTCTCTATTTTGCTCATTATAATTTTGATGATGAAGATCAAATATTTGCCCTTCTAAGGATTCTTAGAAGTTGTCCCAATTTGAAGATACTTCAATTTCTTGTAAGTAGCTAAATTCATGAGTTTTTAATCATTTTATGAGTAAAGAGCTGAAAACATTACTTCACTTTTAAACTACTTTTAGTCCAGCCAGGGGAACATAGGTGATATGGAAGTTGATGTAAATTATTTTGAAGAACCAGACTGCGCGGAACCAGGACTCAATAATCTTCAAACATTGCGTATAAGCAGATTCTATGGTTCAAGAACTGAATTGCGCTTTGTAAGGTTCATACTTGGCTTTGCCCCTTTACTCCGTAAGGCCATCCTTTTGGTAGATTCAAGTATTAATGAAAGCCAATCCTTGAAGATCTCAAAGGAGTTGTTGCGGTTCCCTCGGGCATCTCCTAAATCGGAAATTGTATTCGAACCATGGTCAAAGAAAGAAACTATTCTAGTGCTACGTTGTTGAGATGGCCGGAACTCCTTTCTCAACTCTTCATCATCGTCTTGATTCTTGCCTTCTGGTTGTTTTATTTACTATCGTAGAGGATATTGTATTTTGTATCTTTTGCATATTCACCTTGGATAATTATGCTTTTCGTTCCTTAACTATCCAGAAAGATTTTGGTTCATCTGGTTTCCTACTAACATCATCATCAATTAATTGAGTATGCTCCTTTGCTCATGATTTTTATGCTAAGAGAGGTAATTCATGTGATACATTTACTCCTTATAGACTTTCTCCTTATAAAGTTTTATTACATCAGACGAGTTCTAATAATTGTCACTACTTTGACCTTTCAGTTTGATGGATAGCAGAAATTGGTAAAAGAAGAAAACAAATATTCTGAAAAAGTTAAATCCTGCACAAGAAATAAAAGATCGTGCAGAAAAGTGCGTGGCATATTACTGTAAAAAATACTACTTACTAATCAGGGAGTATAACATTTGCATTGACGTATTGGCCAAGGTCTTGGGGCGGGCAAGACATGCTTGGCAAAGGTTTGACAAGGCAGTGTGGGAAAGTTGGGGCGACATGGCATGGCATGCGCGCCAGAGCCAGTGGTACTGGCACTTTGGGTTGTCGTAATGTCAAATGCGGGCTAAGCTATAGCCAAGCAGTGCAGAATGATAGTAACGAATTTCAATAGCTAAAACAAGGCTATGTGAAGCAAAATACAAGCAATGGCACAGGTGAAATAAGGGTTGACATGGACAAGGCAGAAACTCGGCCAAGGCGTTTGGGGGTGATAGTGGCGTTGCGTGTGCCGAAAAATCATGGACGGCAGGTTACGGGCAAGGCATTGGTGCGGAGCAATATCAAAGGGCCAAGGATGCCAGCCTTGGGCGTACAACAAATGACCAAGTCAAAGATCACATGCAGTGCACATGCCAAAGTAATTGGCGGTTACCTTTTTGTAACTACTTGTACCCATGACTACTTTATGCTTGTATCCACTACCATTTCGTGTAGATCATGGCCTATATAGTTGAGGATGCCAATAACAAGATAGGAACAGATTTAGCATTAGCCCGCTAAGTGGAAAAAGTTGTAGGCAAAAAGTGTCAATGTGCTATCAAGTGCCAAAGGCTGCCTGCGTGCTTTAAATATGTGACTTTCAACTTAGTGAGATGTGTATGGGGAATTTCGTGTGAAATTCAAGAGGGAAACAAGAGTGAAGCGTGAGAGTTTCTAAGTGTTTAAAAAAGGACTAAGGCTAAGCATTGGGCATGTCTTAGTATTGGCTAAGAACGACTTGTGTTCTTTGTCAAAGTGGGGCTCTGATCGACTTGAGATCATAGTCAAGTAAGGGTTTCGTTTGTAAGTTTTCGAATTAATACAACGGTTGAAATTTTCCCGTATTTGATTGTGTTCTTGATATATTCACTGCCTAAAATAATTCTAAGTACAAACTAGCTGAAAATTTGGCTAAGTATTGGGAAGGCTGAGTCAAGTGCGTAACAACTTTGTTAGCAGAAGGGGAATTTATGTTTGCAAAGTATAACGAAGACTATGATATGCATTTAAACACTTGTACCGAGTGTTTACACATAACTAAACAATCCAAGACACATCAAAATGTGTTTAAGAATAAAAAATCATTGTATAATGTATTTCAGCCAACTATAATATACTTATAAGATATAATGTTTTAGATTTATTGTCTTGATTTAAACACCCTTTTTGGTATGTAATAATTCTTTCTTTTTAAAATATCATTTTAAACAAACTCAGTTTATCAAAGCAATAATTATTTGAAATCAAAACAGTATTGAAGAAGAAAGTAAAAAGTCCTATAAGTATTTGCGCATCATTTTGATGAATAGAAGTCAAAACACTCAACAAAAAGACCAAAAAAAGGGAGGTGGGAGCCTATGATCTTACCAAAAATATGAATATGTAAATTTATATTTTGGTTTCACAATTTTGGTTTTCTTCGTAATACAAATAAGTTATATTCAATTTGTGTTACAAGTAAATATTCTTTAGGTGATCCTGCAAAAAGTGTGAAGAACTATATTCTTTAAGCTAATTAATTTTGTATATAACTTAAACTCTATTCATAGTAATTTTCTCGAGTAATCAGTGAACATGCCAAAATACTTTCTAAAAGTCGATACTTTGGACAGTAAACGAAGAATAAGTAAAGGGTTGAGAAAATAATAATAATAAAACTGAACTCAACAGTTGAATAATTATTAAAAAGAAAAATTCAAGTTCTTCATTTATTTCTATCTATGTTTCTCCTCATAGAATTACAATCTCTAAAAGACGTGACAACGCGCAGAGAAAACTATTTGGATGGAGACTTTATAGACTTTCTCCTTATAAAGTTTTATTACATCAGACGAGTTCTAATAATTGTCACTACTTTGACCTTTCAATTTGATGGATAGCAGAAATTGGTAAAAGAAGAAAACGAATATTCTGAAAAAGTTAAATCCTGCACAAGAAATAAAAGATTGTGCAGGAAAGCGCGTGGCATATTACTGTAAAAAATACACTTACTTTTCATGGAGTATAACATTTGCATTTGCGTATTGGCCAAGGTCTTGGGGCAAGCAAGACATGCTTGGCAAAGGTTTGACAAGGCAGTGTGGGAAAGTTGGAGCGGCATGGCATGGCATGGCATGCGCGGCAGAGCAAGTGGTACTAGCACTTTGGGTTGTGGCAGTGTCAAGTGCGGGCTAAGCTATAGCAAAGCAGTGCAGAATGATAGCAAAGGATTTTAATAGCTAAGACAAGGCTATGTGAAGCAAAATACAAGAAATGGCACGGGTGAAACAAGGGTTGACATGGACAAGGCAGAAACTCGGCCAAGGCGTGTGGTGGCGATAATGGCGTTGCGTGTGCCGAAAAATAATGGATGGCAGGTTGCAAGCAAGGCATTGGTGCGAAGCAATGTCAAAGGGCCAAGGATGCCATCCTTGGGCGTGCAACAAATGACCAAGTCAAAGATCACATGCAGTCCACATGCCAAAGTAGTTGGCGGTTACCTTTTTGTAACTACTTGTACCCATTACTGTTTTATGCTTGTATCCACTATCATTTCATGTAGATCATGGCCTATATAGTTAAGGATGTCAACTACAAGAGCCCGCCAAGTGGCAAAAGCTGTAAGCAACAAGTGTCAATGTGTTGTCAAGTGTCAAAGGCTGCCTGCATGCTATAAATAGGTGCCTTTCAACTTAGTGAGATATGTGTGAGGAATTTCGTGTGAAATTCAAGGGGGAAACAAGAGTGAAATGCGAGAGTTTCTAAGTATTTCAAAAGGTACTGAGGCTAGGTATTGGGCAGATCTTAGTATTGGCTAAAGAACGACTTGTCTTCTTTTTCAAAGTGGGGCTCTGATCTACTTGAGATTAGTCAAGTAAGGGTTTCCTTTCTATGTTTTCGAATTAATACAAAGGTTGGAATTTTCCCTTATTTGATTGTGTTCTCGTTATATTTGCTGCCTGAAATAATTCTAAGTACAAACATGTTGAAAATTGGCTAAGTGTTGGGAAGGCTCTATGAATTGCGTAACTTGACTGCCATGCGGGAGTGACGCTGACTAAAAATGCCCCTTGACACATTCTGTGGTGGAAGGGGTTTAACGGTTGGAGGGTATTTTTCACAACTTTATTTAACAGTAGGGGGATTTATGTTTGCAAAGTATAACGAAGGCTATGATATGTATTTAAAAACTTGCGCCGAGTGTTTACACATAACTAAACAATCCAAGACTCATCAAAATGTGTTTAAGAATAAAAAAATCATAATAAAATATATTTCAGGCAACTATAATATACTTATAAGATATAATATGTTAGATTTATTGGCTTGATTTAAACCTCCTTCTTGGTATGTAATAATTCTTACTTCTTAAAATGTCATTTTAAACAAACTCAGTTTATCAAACAATAATTATTTGAAACCAAAACTGTAATGATGAATAAAGTAAAGAGTCCTATAAATATTTGCGCATCATTTTGATGAATAGAAGTCAAAACACCCCACAAAAAGATCAAAAAAAGGGAGGTGGGAGCCTATGATCTTACCAAAAATATGAATATGTAAATTTATATTTTGGTTTCACAATTTTGGTTTTCTTAGTAATACTAATAAGTTATATTCAATTTGTGTTACCAGTAAATATTCTTTAGGTGATCCTGCAAAAAGTGTGAAGAATTATATTCTTTACGCTAATTAATTATGTATATAACTTAAACCCTACTCATATTAATTTTTTCGAGTGATCAGTGAATTTGCCAAAATACTTTTTAAAAGCCGATATTTTGGATAGTAAACGAAGAATAAGTAAAGGGTTGAGAAATTAATAATAATAAAATTGAACTCAACAGTTGAATATTTATTAAAAAGAAAAGTTCAAGTCCTTCATTTAATTTTATTTGTTTTTCTCCTCATAGAATTACAATCTCTAAAAGACGTGACGACGCGCACAGAAAACTATTTGGATGGAGACTTTCTAGACTTTCTCCTTATAAAGTTTTATTACATCAAATGAGTTCTAATAATTGTCACTACTTTGGCCTTTCAGTTTGATGGACAACTGAAATTGGTAAAAGAAGAAAACAAATATTCTGAAAAAGTTAAATCACGCACAACAAACAAAAGATCGTGTAGAAAAGCACGTGGCATATTACTGTAAAAAGTACTACTTACTAATCATGGAGTATAACATTTGCATTGGCGTATTGGCTAAGGTCCTAGGGAAGGCAAGACATGCTTGGCAAAGGTTTGACAAGGCAGTGTGGGAAAGTTGGGGCGGCATGGCAGGGCATGCGCGCCAGAGCTAGTGGTACTGACACTTTGGGTTGTGGCAATGTCAAGTGCGGGCTAAGCTATAACAAAGCAATGTAGAATGATAGCAAAGAATTTTAACAGCTAAGACAAGGTCGTGTGAAGCAAAATACAAGCAATGACACAGGTGAAACAAGGGTTGACATGGACAAGGCAGAAACTCGTCCAAGGCGTATGGGGGCGATAGTGGCGTTGCGTGTGCCGAAAAATCATGGATGGAAGGTTGCAAGCAAGGCATTGGTGCGGAGCAATGTCAAAGGGCCAAGGATGCAAGCCTTGGGTGTGCAACAAATGACCAAGTCAAATATCACATACTGTCCACATGCCAAAGTAATTGGTGGTTACCTTTTTGTAACTACTTGTACCCATGACTGCTTTATGCTTGTATCCACTATCATTTCGTTTAGATCATGGCCTATATAGTTGAGGATGTCAACTACAAGATACGAATAATTTTAGCATTAGCCCACCAAGTGGCAAAAGTTGTAGGCAACAAGTGTCAATGTGTTGTCACGTGCCAAAGGCTGCCTGCGTGCTATAAATAGGTGCCTTTCAACTTAGTGAGATGTGTGTGGGGAATTTCGTGTGAAATTCAAGAGGGAAACATGAGTGAAACATGAGAGTTTCTAAGTGTTTCAAAAGGGACTAAGACTAGGCATTGGGCAGGTCTTAGTATTGGCTAAAGAACAACTTGTGTTCTTTGTCAAAGTGGAGCTCTAATCGACTTGAGATCATAGTCAAGTAAGGGTTTCTTTTGTAAGTTTTCGAATTAATACAAATGTTAGGATTTTTCCGTATTTGATTGTGTTCTCGTTATATTTGCTACCTAAAATAATTCTAAGTAGAAACTTGTTGAATTTTTTTGGCTAAGTGTTGGGAAGGTTGTGTCAAGTGCGTAACTTGACTGCCATGCAGGAGTGTGTTTGACCTGACTGAAAACGCCCCCGTGACACATTCTGTGGTGGAAGTGGTTTAACGGTTGGACGGTATTTTTAACAACTTTATCAACAGTAGGGGAATTTATGTTTGCAAAGTATAACGAAGGCTATAATATGTATTTAAACACTTGTGCCGAGTGTTTACACATAACTAAACAATCCAAGACTCATCAAAATGTGTTTAAGAATAAAAAAATCATAGTAAAATATATTTCAGCCAATTATAATATACTTATAAAATATAATGTTTTAGATTTATTGGCTTGATTTAAACACCTCTTTTGGTGTGTGATAATTCTTACTTTTTGAAATATCATTTTAAACAAACTCAATTTATTAAAACAATAATTATTTGAAACCAAAACAGTAGTGAAGAAGAAAGTAAAAAGTCCTATAAATATTTGCGCATCATTTTGATGAATAGAAGTCAAAACACCCCACAAAAAGACCAAAAAACGGGAGGTGGGAGCCTATGATCTTACCAAAATATGAATATGTAGATTTATATTTTGGTTTCACAATTTTGGTTTTCTTAGTAATACTAATAAGTTATAGTCAATTTATGTTACGAGTAAATATTTTTTAGGTGATCCTGTAAAAAGTGTGAAGAATTATATTCTTTTCGCTAATTAATTATGTATATAACTTAAACTCTATTCATATAATTTTCTCGAGTGATCAGTGAATATGCCAAAAAACTTTGTAACAGCCGATACTTTGGACAGTAAACGAAGAATAAGTAAAGGGTTAAGAAAATAATAATAATAAAATTGAACTCAATAGTTGAATAATTATTAAAAAGAAAAGTTAAGTACTTCATTTATTTTTATCTATTTTTCTTCCTCATAGAATTACAATCTCTAAAAGATGTGACGACGCACACAGAAAATTATTGGATGGAGACTTTCTAGACGTTAACTAATAACATCTTGTCACATAGATTAATATGTTATCAGGAATTAAAATCTCATCATTGGCACCCGTCATCAAAAAGAATTCACATGTTTGTCCAATTAAAAAAAATGATCTAATCAGATAAATAAAAGTGGTGTAATCTCGTAACAATTAGACGAGTTGATCACATAGTTAAATAAAAATGATCTTCAGGTATACTTCGCTGATTTCGTAGTTATAAAGTAAATAATAGAAGAGCTAGTAGTAACTGGTAAGTTAAACAAATAAGTAATAAGTCTACAATTTTAGAAATATTTTGCTGTTTGTTGCCTTTTTTATGACCTACCACTTCAAAAAAGTACTATATACTAGTAGATTTATACTATTAACATGCGAACATTGGATAAATACAGGATAAGAATCCTATGTTTCTGACAAGATTGGAGGCTGGATTTCAGTCTTAAAACAAACCAAAAACGGAAAAAAAAATCAAAATTATTGTTGAGTTGACGAAAGAAACGGTGCATGTGGATTAAAGACAACTAACATGCTGTTGTGGGGTTCCATTGTTAATACTCTTGAAAAAAAAAGATATTTAATGTTAATTTTCTTGCATTTTTTGTATTTGTTCTTCTTAATTTTTTGATGAAATTCATGCATCTCGTGTTAATTATGACCAGGAATGTGTGCTTATATAAGTTTTATTTTGTACAAGGAATTCTGTAAAAATGCAGCCTCTCTAACAAGAAGAAAAAGTTGTCTACATTCGCCTTTCCACGAACAAGTCTTTTATCATCTAGTAAAAGAGAGTGAGTAAACAAAGAGGATTTTTTTTTCTTTTAAACAAAGAGGATTTACCAATCTTTTGCCATTTTTTTTTTTGGCTCTCCCTTGCCCTACTTTGGGCACGACTAACTTTAATTCACGCCGGATAGTTTCACTTTATGAAGTAAAATATTCCTTACTAAAAGCAACTCCATAATCAGTGCTTGAACTTGCGATCTTTAGTCAAAATGGATGAGTACTTACTACTCTACCATAACCTTTGATGTTTCCCCGTCTTTATTTGATTTCATCTTTAGGAACATGCACATAAAGTTTACAATCCAAAAACTCTCAAGTAATCATAAGAAATATCTTTGGCAAACCAAACCTTATTTGGAACATCATTATCCAAGGCAATAATAAGAGACAAATTAATAATATAAGCAACAACATTAAGTGTTTTCGCCCAAAAAGTACTTGGAAATTTAATCTCTGAAAGCAAGTATCTAACTCTCTCTACTCGAGTTATGTTCATCCTCTCTACCAAATCATTCAATTGAGGTGTTTTGAGTGAAGTTTTTTGGTGACGAATTCTTTGTTCTCTGCAATATTTATCAAACGGACCACAATATTCAGCACCTCATTAAGAGTAAAATAAATATTTTAAAGTTAGTTGGTACTACTAAAAATAGAAGAGTGTCACATAAATTTGGATGGAGAGTAAGGAATTTTAAAATTTATGATCGAAAATAAGTCATAGCATTTGTAAACACAAAAAACTAATACTTTTTTATAATTAATACTAACAATTTAATTTTTAAAATGCTTATACTACCCTTATAAGATGATGTGTAGCCATACAAATATTTATATCTTATTTTATATCATAAGTTATAATTATTTTTATTTCTTTCTTAATTTCGTGCCCAGGCAAACACCATAAGATAATTTGGGACGGAGGAAATAACACGTTATTTAACATTTTTTAGGTTATTTAAGTAAAGTTATTACAAGCAATTAGTAAGTATCTTGTAAGTGGTATGATTGTGCATACATTTTACATTAGTAGTACTGTACATATAACTTAAGAGCTCTATAAAGTAATTCAAATTCAACTAAACACACATATATAATAGTTAATGAACTTCATAAAATAATGATTTGCAATAATAATTAAAATAACATATCAGTATTTGACATTGTTTTTTTTTAAAGTATAAAAATTGGTATAGCCTACACGAACAATGCAACTTATTGTTCATTTATCTAGAGGAGGACAAGAACTTTAGAAAAGAAAATACTACACAAGTTATGCATTATTTGTTTCTTTTTATTGTAGTGTATTTTCTATATATAAATAAAAATATGTATTTATAATGACCGCGAAGAGTGAAAATTTTCGCGCCTTTTTCGTAAAACTCAAGTCAAGAAATTTTAATTGAAAGTAAACATAAACCCTTAATTTATTTTCCACATATTTACTCTTTCACGGCCCCATATTCCCATTTCGCCGTTGGTTTCCCTTTTATTCGGTAAAAAAAGCAAAAAAACTACCACTACAAGCATAGAATCCCCAATTCTTGTTGTTATCAATGGATTGAATTTGGAGAATTCTTGTTGCATTTGCTGGCCTTTTTCTGTTTCTTCTCAAACGGTAAGAATGTTTTTTTAAAAAATTTATTTTCCTTGTACTGTGTAACATTATAGTGTTAAATCTTTCTAGGTTTATCCTATTTTCCCTTATTTGCTTCATCAAAGGCACCAAAAAGGATGTCTTTCTATATAAAAAAAAATGTTCCTTCATTATTTGACATAAAGGTGTAGGTGATATAATTTTCCAAGAATTTATGTATTCCCTGAAAAATATTTTATTTAAATGGAGTAATGTGGTCAATGAAGATCTGTAAGACTGATCCAACTTGTTTGGATCCGAAGCCTAGTTGCCGTTGTTGTTTAAGTACAAAAATAGGTGACATATGTTAATTGTACAAGGCATGATAGAGTAGAGGTGGACCCATAATTTGAGTAGGACGTGTGCACTAATATCTTTATATATGCCAATTAGTAGTGACAAAGTTCAACGTGCAATTTCTTGCAAACTTAACGATTATGATAACTTATCATCAAAATACAAACTCCTAGTCGCTGTTGTCAAAGTTGACATATGTTGCTGCTTTGTCAAAAGTGATCGTTGGAAGGAAGGAGAAGAGTTCATATTTTTCAACTAGTGGAGAGAGGGGCTACACGTTGGCCCTTTTTGTTTTAAGGGAGAGGCTTGAAAACGAATAAAAAAAATAAGTTGACTTCTAAGTATCAAACTAAAATTGAATTCTAAAAAGTAAACCAATTGATTATGAAGTATAAATTATGGCTGGAATCAATAAAGTGAAACAAAAACATTAAAGATGCAGCTGGCAATTTTCGTCCGAGGTCTCCAAACTCATAGAGAGAGTTTAGCCATACACTCAACCAAAGCTACAAGGTCTCCATATATTTTTTTTAGGGAGCCCAAATAAATTATTTAAGGGGTCCTATCTGTATAGACCGATATATATATATATATATATATATATATATATATATATATATATATGTTTTTATTGTTGTATTCTTGTATTTTTGGTGTTATCCTTACTTCTGCCCTTGTGATAGAGTACTGATCATAGGGTCTTTATGATTTTTTTATTTATCTTAAAGATTAACAATGTTGTGGAAATGTTGGCTAAAGCAAGAGAAGTTGAGATGCTTGTAAATGAAATTGACTTTTGCCTATAAGTAACTCAGAAGTGAATTAGGTCATATTTCCCCTTTTGGTGGAAGAAGAAAATGATTTCAACAATCCAAGGTAAGCAAATGCTATTGTTTGAGATACCAGACACATCCAAAATGCGTGATTGCTAGCATCTGCAAAATATGCTCTAATTTTGATAGGACCAAACCTATTGTTGTATGTGAAAGTAGACAAAACAAAAGAAAGAAAAATAAAAAAGAGATGAAAATATGATGTAAGCGCTTACATCGACATTCTTGTGATGTAAGCGCTTACATCGACATTCTTGTGATGTAAGCGCTTACCTCGACATTTTTATGATGTAAGCGCTTACCTCGGCAGAGTATTCAAATGCCTATAAATAAGGGTTTACATTTTCATTTGTAGATCATCACAAAACTTCTTCTTTCTCTCTTCAATTAATAAAGAGTTATTCTTTGTGTGGCCGTTGAGTAGGCAAAAATTGTCGAACCATGTAAATCTTGTCTTGTCTTGTCTTGTGCAATTTATTGCTTTTCTCTCTTAAATATTCTTTTCTTTCTATTAGCTTGATA
This sequence comes from Nicotiana tabacum, assembly GCF_000715075.1. Lineage (NCBI taxonomy): Eukaryota > Viridiplantae > Streptophyta > Magnoliopsida > Solanales > Solanaceae > Nicotiana > Nicotiana tabacum. The sequence continues at coordinate 154,737,054 of NC_134090.1, read as the reverse complement.
CGCTTCCCAACAACTGGCATCAGAGCATAGACAGTGTAATTCTGGTAGAAAAGTACAGTATTGGTGCAGGTACTATTCACAAGAATAGTGCGGCATTATTGATCATCGTTACTATTCACAAGAACTATTCACATAAATTGTTTTTGTGAAAAATGACATCGGAAGAAGGGAAGGTTAAGATTGACAAGTTCAATGACAAAGATTTTGGATTCTGGAAAATGCAAATAGAGGACTATTTGTACCAGAAAAAATTACACTTACCTCTGACCGAGGTGAAACCGGAGACTATGTCCAAAACGGATTGGGATCTATTAGATCGCCAAGCTCTTGGTGTGATTTGTTTGACGCTAACACGAAATGTGGCGTTTAACATCATTAACGAGAAGACCATTACAGGCCTGATGAAGGCGTTATCAAATATGTATGAGAAATCATCTACTTCAAATAAAGTCTATTTGATGCGTCGATTGTTCAACTTAAAAATGACAGAAGGTGGATCAGTCACGGAACATATCAATGAGTTTAATACAATATTAACTCAGTTGAGTTCTGTTAATATAACAATTGATGATGAAATCAGGGCGTTGATTCTACTATCATCTCTACCGGAGAGTTGGTCTGCAACAGTAACTGCAGTTAGCAGTTCATCAGGAAGTACCAAACTCAAATTGAATGATATTAGAGACTTGGTTCTAAACGAATATATTCGTCGAAGAGAATCAAGTGATTCCCCAGGATCTACTTTTAGTACCGATAGCAGAGGGAGAATTAACCAAAGAGGACAGAGTTATGGTCGTGGCAGATCAAAGTCAAGGAGAAGAGGATAATCCAAAAATCGCAAGGACATTACTTGTTGGAATTGCGATAAAAAGGGTCACTACAGTAGTCAATGTAGAGAACCAAAGAAGAAGAAGGAAGAAAATTCAGCAAATGTAATTGCTGAACAAGTCGGTGATGCACTAATTTGTTGTGCAGACAGTCCAGTCGAATCTTGGATTTTGGACTCAGGTGCATCCTTTCACTCTACATCATGCAAAGAATTATTGCATAATTATATTGCTGGAAAATTTGGGAAAGTTTATCTAGCAGACGGCGAACCTCTCGACATTGCCGGAAAAGGTGAAGTTCATATAAAGACTTCACAAGGCACGCTATGGAAATTGCAAAATGTACGACATGTTCCTGGCCTCAAGAAAAATCTGATATCTATGGGTCAGATTGACGATAAAGGATATACAACAACATTCGGCAACGGATCGTGGAAGATAACCAAAGGGAATTTGGTTATGGCACGAGGCTTCAAAAGGGGAACACTGTATGCAACTGCAATAGAAAGAGATACTATAGCAACAGTTGATCATGGTCGTGATACAACATTGTGGCACCGGAGGCTCGGACATATGAGTGAGAAGGGAATGAAGTTTTTGGCATCCAAAGAAAAGTTGCCAAACCTAAAACATGTTGAATTAGGTCTGTGCGAAGATTGCATTTACGGGAAACAAAAGAGAGTTAGTTTCTCAAAGGTGGGAAGGATGCCAAAGAAAGAGAAGCTGGAACTAGTGCATACAGATGTGTGGGGACTAGCTCCTGTAACTTCTCTAGGAGGCTCACGCTATTATGTCACCTTCATTGATGACTCCACAAGAAAGGTATGGGTTTATTTTCTGAAAAAATAAATCTGATGTGTTTATTACCTTTAAAAGATGGAAAGCTGAAGCTGAAAATCAGACAACTCTAAAGTTAAAATATCTTAAGTCTGACAATGGTGGAGAGTATGATAGCCAAGAGTTCAAAGCATTTTGCTTGGAGAATGGGATCAGAATGATCAAGACAGTTCCTGGAATACCGGAACAAAATGGTGTTGCTGAGAGGATGAACAGAACCCTGAATGAACGAGCCAAAAGTATGAGAATACATTCTGGATTGCCGAAGTATTTTTGGGCTGAGGCTGTTAACACGACAACTTACCTCATAAATAGGGGACCCTCTGTACCGCTGAATTTTGAAATTCCCGAAGAGGTATGGACAGGAAAGAAGGTAACTCTCTCACATCTGAAATTTTTTGGTTGTGTTGCTTATGTGCATGTAAACTCTAATTATAGAGATAAGCTTGATCCTAAAGCAAAGAAATGTTTCTTTATTGGCTATGGTGATGATAATTTTGGTTATCGGTTTTGGGATGATCAGAATAGAAAGATTCTAAGACACAGGAATGTCACATTTAATGAAAATGTGATGTACAAGGACAAGCTTGAAGTAGAACCAACCAGCACCAGCAAACAGACAATGTCTGAAACAGTTGAGTTAGAAGAAATCTCAGAAAATGAAATGGCTAGAGGGATTACAACTGATTCTGAAATTGAAGATGAAGAACCAAAAGCCGAATTTGAAGAAGAACTAGAAGCCGAACCCGGATCAGAACCGGAACCAAAGATAGAATCAAATGCAGAACCAAGTCTGGAATCAGGACCTGAATCAAATTCGGTTTCTGTTTCTCATGAACCTACATTGAGGAGATCTAAAAGAGTCACTAATGCTCCAGATAGGTTAACTCTCTCTCTCTTCACTATTTACTTCTTACTGATGCTGGAGAACCAGATCATTTTGTTGAAGCAATGTAGGTGATAGACTCTGATAAGTGGAAGCTAGCCATGAAAGAAGAGATGAATTCTCTTCAAAAGAATAAAACATGGATACTTACGGAGTTACCAAAAGGAAAGAAGGCATTGCAGAACAAGTGGGTGTACAGAGTCAAGGAAGAGCATGATGGTAAGAAGAGATACAAAGCACGATTAGTAGTAAAAGGCTTTCAGCAGAAGGAAGGAATTGACTACACCGAGATCTTCTCTCTTGTAGTCAAATTAACTACTATCAGGTTGGTGCTACCAACAGTAGCTGCAGAAAATTTGCATTTGGAGCAGCTAGATGTTAAAACTGCTTTCTTGCATGGTGACCTTGAAGAAGACATCTACATGAAGCAACCTGAAGGTTTTCAAGTTTTTGGTAAAGAAAACCTTGTGTGTAAGTTGAAGAAGAGTTTGTATGGTTTGAAATAAGCTCCCCGACAATGGAACAAGAAATTTGATGGATTCATGCATAAAAATGGTTTCATACGATGTGAGATGGACCATTGTTGTTATATAAAAAATCTTGATGAATCCTATATTATTTTATTGTTGTACGTTGATGATATGCTGGTTGCAGGATCTAGCATAAATGAGATCAATTTGGTGAAACAACAACTGGCAGGGGAGTTTGAAATTAAAGACTTAGGACCAGCTAAGCAAATGCTTGGGATGAGGATTAGCAGAAACAGGTCGGAAGGAACCTTAAAATTGTCTCAAGAAAAGTACATACAGAAGGTACTAAGCAGGTTCAGTCTTCATGATGCAAAGACCAGAAGCACTCCACTCGGAAGCTATCTAAATCTGTCAAAGGACCAATCACTTAAGACAGACGAAGAAAGGAAATACATATCCAAAGTTCCGTATGCTTCAGCAGTAGGAAGTTTGATGTATGCTATGGTTTGCACTAGACCTGACATAGCCCATGCTGTTGGAGTTGTCAGTAGATACATGTCAGATCCAGGAAAGGAGCATTGGGAAGGTGTAAAATGGATATTGCGATATCTCAAAGGCACCTCAGGTATGACACTTTGTTTTAAAAAGAGCAATATTATCTTACAAGGTTTTGCTGATGCAAATTTAGGCGGCGATCTGGATAGTCGAAAAAGTACCAAGGGCTACGTGTTCACCTTGGGTGGTACTGCTGTTAGTTGGATGTCCAAACTTTAGAAAAGTGTTGCTCTATCTACCACTGAAGCAGAGTACATGGCAATCTCAGAAGCTGGAAAAGAGATGATTTGGCTCAAGAATTTTCTTAAAGAGCTAGGTAAAGAGCAGGACAATTGTGAGCTTTTCAGCGATGGTCAGAGTGCAATTCATCTTGCCAAGAATCCAGTGTTTCATGCAAGATCGAAGCATATCCAGTTGAGGTATCATCATATCCGAGAGTTGATAAATGAAGGAACTTTTTCCCTACAGAAGATACCAGGATCAAAGAACCCGTCAGACATGTTGACCAAAGTTGTCGGTGTTGACAAACTGAGGCTGTGCACTGCCTCAGTTGGCCTTCAAGACTGATAGCGTGAAGGCGCCACCAGAGAATAGCAAATCTTTTTATTATTTTCTTCTTGATGTAACATAGGTTTGAGGAGGAGATTGATAGGACCAAACCTATTGTTGTATGTGAAAGTAGACAAAACAAAAGAAAGAAAAATCAAAAAGAGATGAAAATATGATGTAAGCGCTTACATCGACATTCTTGTGATGTAAGCGCTTACATCGGCATTCTTATGATGTAAGCACTTACATCGGCATTCTTATGATGTAAGCGCTTATCTCGGCAGGGTATTCAAATGCCTATAAATAGGGGTCTACATTTTCATTTGTAGATCATCCCAAAATTTCTTCTTTCTCTCTTCAATTAATAAAGAGCTATTCTTTGTATGGCCGTGGAGTAGACAAAAATTGTCGAACCACGTAAATCTTGTCTTTGTCTTGTCTTGTGCAATTTATTGCTTTTCTCTCTTAAATATTTTTTTCTTTCTATTAGCTTGATACGCTTCCCAACATTTGGCTTGTTCAGGTTCGTACTGCGTATTAGTATTATAGGTGATGATCGTTTGAGCTACAGCTTTAGGCTGCAAGTAAATTTTAAATTCAAGTCTTATTCAGTCTAGAATAGCATATCATATTTGCTAGTTGTTTGCCATGCCTGTATCTATCAGGTCTGTTCGAGTTTGAAAACTGATTCATTGTTTTGTTCCTAGACTGACAATGGAGGAGAGCCACATAGACAAAAGACTTGTTGTTACTGCAGCGGTGGATGTCATCTCTGGAAATGCTGACCTTTTATCTGAGATTCTACTCCGTTTGCCTGCAAGATCTCTCATCAAGTTCAGTCTAGTATGCAAACTTTGGTTCTCAATCATTAGCAGTATGCAATTTAGGGTTAGTCATTGTCGTACTCTTGCGTTTTCTAGTGCTCCAACCCCATCTGGGATCTACTTTTACAATTGCCTAACCAATCTCCAAAAAGTTGAATCCCTTCCACTCACAGATAATGTAACTAGCCTAACTCCTCTTCAATTCCTTGAAGTGGCTGCAAATAGGAGATGGGATCAAGGTTACACAGTCTTGCAATGGCTTGTTGATGTGTGTGATCTCCACCAAAAGTGAAGTATCTGAACTCAAACTTGGTATCGTTTACAATCCTGCAAAGAATGAGTATCATAAATTGCCGACCCCTATGTCATGTATTATGAAGTGGTTTATGGATATAGTTTGATATTTGATCCTTCAGAACCATCCTATTACAAAGCTTTGTGTATTAAGCATTTGGGTACTACTTTTAAGGGTCACTTTTTTGGCACTTCAGATTATGAAGTGAGTGTGTATGTGCCAGGTAATAAGTCATGGAGATCTTGTTGTCGTTTCTCTCCACCTTATGGTATGCGCTTTGATAGTGGAGTCTTTTGGAATGGTGGAATTCACTGGATTGGTGAATACTCCTCCGTTTACTTTGATGCTAAATCAGAGGAAGTCGTTGTGAAAAATATGCCACCAAGACCTCAGGGATATTGTAGCGAAAAGATTAGGTATTTTGGGGAATGGGGTGGCCATTTGCATCTTATTCAGGTTCAAAGCCTATATGCTAAGAAATTTAATGTGCTTGAGTTAGACAAAGATACCTGGAAGTGGTCAGTAAAGTATCGTGTTCATCTTGCTCGGTTAATTTCAGCATTTCCTGAGATAGTTAAGCAGACATCATATGGCGCACAATATGCATTTTCCATTTTGTCTGTGATTCGAGGAGAGAGTGAAGAAGATTCAGTCCTTCTGCTAACTATTCCCGGAAAGGTGGTCGCCTACAACTTAGTGCTTAAAACTGCTAAAGTAGTCCGCGAGTTGCCTGGTGAAATAGGTGATACTTTACGTTTTAATCATGTTTGTGCTTATCAGTATGCTGAAAGTTTGATTCCGGTTAAAGATTGGACTATTCATCCAAAATAGTGCTCGTAACAGCAGCTTTCGAGGACTTATCTTTCCTCTTTTGAGTTTCTTCTGGAAAAGGTTATCTCTTCGGCACTTCATGTGAAGACTTCTTCAAAGATGCTTGAAAACCTTAATATCAGCTCTTAGCTTTCAATTTTTTTACTATCATGTTATCATTTCAGTAATAGAATTAGATTTTCATCTTCCTACTTCAGTAATGTCACAATATATTTTGTGGGCAACTATCTGCTACTCTTTGGTTGTTTGGTAGTTACGAGTGGGTGGAATTTGAATCCACAAGCTGAACATAACAGCAAGCAGTGGCATATAGTCTGGTTTATCATTCCACTGCCTTGTTCGCTGCATCTCTAAGTTTTAATTTTCTTTTATAAACATAAATTTCCTTAAACTAGTAACAAGGTACTGCAAAAAGTGCCATACTGTAACTACATTTTGTCAACTTACATCTCTAGTTTCATATTTGAAGGGAGCCTTTGAGCAACGGTAAAATTGTCTCTGTGTTGACTTATAGGTCACGGGTCTCGAACCTGGTTAGAATGAAGAATAGTTTGTGCACTAGGCTAACCTACATCTCTAGTCTCATAGAATCCAAAAAATCAAAAACAAGATCCAGAAAAAGCTGGCTGCTTCTTCTGATTGGCTCCCAAGTTATGTTAACAGCGGAGGAGTGAGAAATTTCTACTAAGGGTATTAATAAAAAAATACTAGATGGTTACACTTGGAATTTGAACTTGTGTGTCACGACCCAAAACCCAGACCTGATCGTGATGACGTCTTTTGTGAATACAAGGCCAGCCGACACAACACCCTTTTTAACCCTTTAATCATTAAGAGTCATTTTTAAGCCTTTAATTACACAAATATTTCATAATATAAGTCTGAATGAACAGTGCGAAAATGACATACAAGCCTGACATTGGAGTGTCACTAGTCATGAGCATTTATTACAACTGTCTAACCGCATCAAGACCAATATGGTCGGGAAAAAGTCACAATTTATATATAAGAAAGAATAAAGAGGGAGAAAACAGAGCCGCGATCGCCAGGCAACTATCTTGCTAACTCCGATGAAACTGCCACCAAGCTCAGAAATACCTGAATCTGCACACAAGGTGCATGGAGTAATATGAGTACTCCAACCCAGTAAGTAATAAAAGTAAATAAAGTCTGAGCAGTAAGAAATCACATATACCACATCATGGCACCACAGAGGATACCGCATGTCTCCAAAGACAGGATACAAATCAAATCACTTCGTTAAACTTTCATCCTCAGAAATATCCTTTGAAAAATATCTTTCTAACCTTCCCCATAGAGGTTTAATGAAATATATATATATATATATATATATATATATATATATATATATATATATATATATATATATATATATAGTGAAAGTGATAAAAATCATAATCGGCCCCATAGAGGTTTCTTACTCGAATGATTTCTAAAAATAACTTCATCTTTTTTCGCCGATTTTTCAAACTTATTTAGAAATTGAAATTTAATTTATATTATGTAAATATGACTTCTTGAACATCTTAAGTGCATTTGTAAGGACATTTTGTATTGTATATCATGTGAATTTTGTTGTTAAGAGTGAGATGGAAAATATGTGGGCACGAGGTGCCATATGTGCTGAAAGTTCGAAAGTTGAGATTATGATATGAGAAATCGAGGATTGAAATGATCGGGATGATGTATTAAACATGATGTGATTGATTGAGTTGACATTGTTTTCTTTAATTGGATACATTCTTACTTGTCTCCATCTTTATTACGTCAGTTTTGAATTGCTTGGTTTATTTGGTTTTCGTTCGTTGCTATTCGTGTTCTCCCTTATTGTTTATACTGTTTGTACTTGGATTTTCTCTCCGCAGTTGATATTGCTTCGTTATCTTTATCTTGATGTTTTATTATCATATCTTGTTCATTTCATTTGACCAGTAGGTGTCTTGACTCTTCCTCGTCACTACCCCACCGAGGTTAATCTTGATACTTACTGGGCACCACTGTGGTGTGCTCATACTACACTTCTGTATATTTTTGTGTACAGATCCAGGTGGATTGATAGTAGTTGTGCGGGTTATCGCGGTGGAGACTAAAGGTAAACCTGCTACAACGTTCGCAGGTCTCGAAGTCACCTTCATTTGTATTTACTTCTATTTGCTCCGTTGTTTCGGGGCAGTGATGTATTATTTTGTGAAATTACTCTTAGATAGGCTTGTGACTTGTACCACCGGTTTTGGAAATTTTGATTTATTCAGAGTTGGTTACTTTAAAGTTAGTAAGCATCAATGTTATTTCAGTTTATGTTAGGCTTACATAGTTTAGAGACTAGGTGCTATCATGACTCATTCGGAAGGATTTTTGGATCGTGATAAGTTGGTATCAGAGCTCCAGGTTCATGGCTGCTATGAGTCACAAGCAGGTTTAGTAGAGTCTTGCGGATCGGTACAGAGACGTCTGTACTTATCTTCGAGAGGCTACAAAACTGTTAGGAAATTCCTTTTTGTTTCATTCCTTATCGTGCGATATTGATTCAGCTCGAAGTATATAACTTATGTTCCTTTACATCCACTCGTGTATAATATTATGCTCTTAGCGTTCGCCATACGTCGGTGGTTCGTGATGCTACCAACGGACTACGAAGGAGTCAGGGATGCTCAGACATTGTCTCAACATGTTGTTCAAACTGAAGACCTAGAGGTATTGAGAGACAATTCTGTTGTTCGTATGGAGGCACAACGGTTTCCGACATCTGGTTGATGAGTGCGAGCTGGGAAGGTTTAATTGGTTGACTAGTCGTCATAGTTTTTGGCAAAGCCACGAGGTGGGTATTGATTGGGAGTAGTTGGCGGTATTGGAGTACTGTGTGATTTGTGTTGTACGAGCTGTGAAGAGTAGTTTTGTGGATTATCAAACGTTGTTTCCCATGGCTTTGTGCCAAGTGGAGGAGTCCAATAGCGGCATTCAAATTGCAGAGTCAGACTTATATCAGTTTGGGCTGGAGGCATGTATATATGTAATATTGGTGAATTCCCGGATTTTGCATTTGTCCAAGGATCGAGATTTTGCATGAGATGATATTGGAGCTTGCAATATTTCTACGCCAATAATGGATCTACATTTCAGCATCAAGGTAAGTCGGAGGAACAACTTCAGATTCATAGAATGTCTATTCAGCGTAGGTGCCGTGGTTGCGGCATGACGGGGTGCTTCAGAGGAAATGCAGTGGTTTATGAGCTTCTGACTACGTGGTTCGTGTTGGGATTATCTGTATTTGGGACTTTGATTGGGATTATTGCATATCGACTATCCGAAGAAATGAGTCAGCTCTGTGGTGTTGGGTCAGCATAGCGATAAAGTGATTGGTCCTTGAAATAGGAATTTTCTTCTGGCATTTGAGGCAGCACTTTGGGATTGGGCTGTTGGTGTGACTTGGTCGAGTTGGGGAGGTACGGTCCTGATGTCTTAACTGCGTGCGGGCAGATCTCGGAGGGGTTCTCGGTGGTTTTGTCAACGGCTTGAGTTGGCTGTCTTCTATGAGCGTAAGGAATATGCGGTAAATTGCGGTTTCTCCTGGATCAGTGATTGGAATTAATAGAGGGTGGCATTGTTAGCCACCATATGTGAAGAGTGTGCATTTTTGGAAAGAGCCTTAAGTTTTGGTTTGCAGTGCATGGCTGGTAGCATGGTGATTACTCGGTTCTGAGGCTTTTGAGGTTCATGTTTTGTTGCGCGGTCGGAATCTTATATGGGTGCTTAGACAGGATGATGGAAGGTGAGTGATGTATCAGCCATTTGATCTGCATAGTTGAGTCAGGGTATGGAATCTTTAGTATTCCTGAGGTTTTGGGACTAGGTGTCCCCGTATGTGGGCTATTTCTTGTTAGTGGATTGTGAAGAAATGTTGAGAATGGGGTAATTAATGGCATGTATTATCGATAGGTTGCTGTTGATTTTTCGAAGAATATTTACCTACTTGGGAAGGATCCGGATTTGGTTTGGGCCTATTTGGAAGGTCAGCGAGAATATGTAATATTTATTAGGTCGAGTTTGTGTGCTCCTGTGGATTGTCATCATGGTTATGTTATCAGGCAGAGTGAATACTATTTGCGCCCCTAGTCTATGTTATGTGCTACTCTTCTATGTTGTGTTAGGCAGTGAGGTTGTATGATTATTTCCCCCGCATGTTATAATTCTGTTCAGGCCTTATGGAGATACAGGTGAGATAGCCCTCGTGATGTTGATTTGCTCATTGCACCTTATATGTGCTTGCTTCTCTCCTATTTTATTACTTATATTCATTGTTCCCACAGTTATACTTGAGCAAAAATGTTGTGCTTGATATCAGTATTCATATGATCAGTGGACCCGAGCATCTTGGCTTGATGAGTATTTGGGAGCGGGCTACACGCCGCAGCGGATGTTATATGAGATACCATTTCCTAGTGTTTATTTCGGGTTCTGCTTTTTTCTCTATGGAACAATTTTATGAAAACTATATTTTTGTTGTTGCACATGTTACACTTGTTAGAAAATTCTTCCACTTTGATTTTTCTTATTTGTGTTACGTAATTGAGTTATTGCTGGTTCAATGTACGAGCTGTGTAATGTAAGAATTTGTGTGTTTCCATGATGAGTCATCAGTTGGGCTGCCAACAGCAGAAACCAAGGCTGGGGCATGTCTATCCAAGCTAGTGTAACAAACAGCATACTCCGAGACAGTCATAGTACCCTAGCGCAAATGCTCAAACTTTGCGCACCATGCATCCTTGAGGCTCTGAGGAACATACTCTCTCAAGAACATATCTGAAAACTGAGTCCAAGTCAGGGAAGCTGCCTCATCCAGGTTGTCTAACTCATAGGTATGCCACTACTAATAGGCGGCTCCTCGAAGCTGGAAGGTAGTGAAAGAAACCCCACTCGATCCTGATATACCCATGGTACGGAAGATACGGTAGCACTCATCTAGAAATCCTAGAGCATCATCTGATGCTAGACCACTGAATATAGGAGGCTTGTACTTTTTGAACCTCTCAAGCCTCAGTTGCTCATCCTCGGAAGTCGTTGCCCTGTCCTCGGGCTAATCTGGGGCTGCAGGCTGTACATGAATAATCTTTGGGACCTGATCAACATGCACTCGCTGCTCAGGGGTGCTGCCGGCGGGAGTCTGTACTCCTCCTTTGGTCTGAGATGTGGCTGCAGCAAGGGGAAGCAACCCTGCCTGAGCCAGAGTGGTGTACATGCTCATGAACTGTGCAAGAGTCTCCTGGAGAGCAGGAGTAGTAGCAGCAGTAGGTGTATCAGGTGTCTGGACTCCTATTGAAACTGCTGGTGGCCCCTCGGTGGCAGCTCGCACGGGTGCTCTGGCTGCACCACGTGCGTGTCCTCGGCCTCTACCCTGGACCCGGCCTCTGACGGCTCCAGTAGGAGGAGCGGGTGCCTGATCATCTCTGGTAGCACGTGTCCTCACCATCTGTGAGAGAATAGAAGACAAAAGTTTAGAATTGTGATATCAAAAATCTCGCACGACAAGGAAATCAAATGAAGTGGAAATTTACCTAACAGTTACATAGCATCTCGTAGATAAGTACATACGTCTCCGTACCGATCTGCGAGACTCTAATAAATCGGCTTATGATTCATGACTCCTATGAACCTAGAGCTCTGATACCAACTTGTCACGACCCATGTTCTCCCTCTATGAACTGTCGTGACGACACCTAGTCTCTACGACTAGGTGAGCCTAACAATTGCGGAAAACGAACCAAAATACAGAAAAACTAATAAAACTGAAGATAAACAAATATAGAAGTATTTAAGATGCCACTCGGCATATACCAATACAAGATCTCAAAAACTGAACAATTCCCAAAACCCGGAATCTCATGAAATCACAAACTCTGAATACTACATTGTACTCTAACTCCAGAATGTCTAAATCAAGATAAATATAGAAGGGCTAAAATTATAAGAGAGAATGAAAAGGGACTCCTCGGTCTGCGAACGCGACAGATATACCTTGAAGTCTCTGGAGGATCGCCTCGCCTCAAAGGTAGTGGGACTGAGTCGAAGTACCCGGATCTGCACATGAAAAACATGCGCAGAAAGGGCATGAGTACACCACAGCGGTACTAAGTAAGTACCAAGCCTAACCTTGGTCGAGTAGTGATGAGGAAGGTCAGGGCCCTACTAATTATAGCTGAAAAACGAGATAAAGCAGTATAGAATACGACACTATAATTAAATGCTAATAATTAGAAGTAACACAGGATAATAAGAATAACAACAACTATAACGAAGACAAAATAATCACAAAAGGAATACCGCTTGTAAGCACGTGATTTTGCCCTATGAGAGAATTACTCCCAAAAATTCAAAATAAAATAATTTTCTTTTGTGTGCAATTTTTGTGTTCTTCGTGGCATTTCTGTGTAATTATTTGCATTTTTTCTATGCATGTTTATTTGTTAGATTAAATATAAAAAAATAAAATATGTCACATTTTCGTTTAGTATTTATTTAAGTTTGTTTTACAAAAATGAGAAAATCATAAAAAAAAAAATAATAATGTACGTTGCATTTTAGCATTTAACATCTAAATTGTGCGATTTTATCGTTAATTGCTATTTAAATATGCGATAATAGTTATTTGGAATTATTTAGTATTTTTGATAATTTAATTTAGTTTATAACTTAATTTAGAATTTTAGTTTTATTAATTAGAAAGTAGAAGAAAATAGAGCAAAAAATATAAAGAGAATCGGAATTGGGCTCTTCTTCAAATTCAAGCCACAGGCCCAAAAAAATACCCAACCTTCCCTAAGACCCGGTCCATTTCAAACCGGGTCAACCCGGTCCATAACCCCAAAAACCCATCCCCATCTTCCCATTTTTCATTTTCCACTCCAAAAAACCCTAAAACTAAACCTACACTACCCACCCCCTCTCTTTCTCTTCATCTTCTCAAAACCTCCGAGCTCCAACCATGGCTTCCCTTCTCCCCCACCTCTTCTCCTTCAACACACACACACATGCACAGCATGAACTCCTGCTCCTGCACATCCAAACAGCCACCCCTCGCTGCGTCTTCTTCTTCCTCGACTCAACTTATCGACCACGATAACTACAGCTGCCATGGCTGCCCCCTCCTCTCGTGGCTTCATCGTCCTCACGACAACCCAGCAGCAACCAGCCATACTCACGTCGAAATCATCCAAACAACCAACGACATCCATCACTGTTGCCTGCTGCTGCTGCTCCGCCGCTGCTGCGTCTGCTGCTGCTGCTCCGCCACTGCTGCGTCTGCTGCTGCCCGTCAATGATGTTGCTACGCTACTGCTGCGTTTGCTGCTCCTTCTGATACTTCGTCGTCGTCTCCTTCAGTCGAACGACTCATCGTCGACACTGCCCAGTCGACCTCCAGCTCCGTCATCGTCACGACCATCATCACCCATAACCCCATTGTTTCAATCTTCATTTTCTTCATCGCCATCAAACCAGCCATGAACGACCACAACTTCATCTTCTGCTTCTTCCAGCTTCGTCGTTGCTGCTGCGTTCTTGTTTTCATCATTGTCGTTGTGTCCTCTTCAAACGACGCCAAACTATCTTCTTCGTCGTCGCTTCGATCCGGTTAGTAGGTTTGAGTTTCATTTTGCCCGTATTTTTGTTTTGATATTCTCGGATCTAAAATCGATAAATGTTCGATTCTTGTTTTGTTCATGTTTTATCGTTGAATTAATTTTTTAGTTTGTTCATGTGTTTTGTTGATTTAATTTTTAGATTCAAATGGAAATTTAATTAATTGTTTTTCAGTTTATTTCATGTTAATTTTATTTATTTTTGTAAAAAGGAATTGTTAGTTTAATTTTAATATTGTTAGATTTAGTTTAAATCGCTTGAATTCGTTGTTTGTTGTTTAATATAGATTTAATTCGTGTTCATTTTTATTTGAAGTTCGTTTTTAATTCAGTGATTTAATGTGAAGTTATGTTTTGGTTTTTATTTTTTTTTAAATCAATGTATCTTTGTTATAATTTTGTTGGAATTAATTTTAAAAGATCAATTGATTATTTGAAGTTTAGTGATTTGAATATGTTTATTTATTTTGTTTAAGCCTAATTCGAGTTTAATTCGAATTTGAATAAAACTTGCTTGTTATTGTTGTTGAATCTTTTCATTTATGTCCATACTTTGTTTGATTGTTCTTGAATCCGAAATTAGTATAAGTTTGATCTTCTTCTTTGTTGTTTATCATTTTTGATTATTTCTTCAGTTTGTTTCATGATCTTGTTTAGTTTTAATATAGAAATTGTTGGTTGTAATGTTGTTAGATTTAATTTTAAGTTCAAATGATTATTGAATTTAGAAATCTGAATATACTTGTTTGTTGTTGTTGTTGTTGAATCTGAAAGTAGGTTTGTTTGTTGTTAAAAAATATTGTTCAATCAAAATAATTTTTTGTTTCTTTGTTGTTCATCATTTAGTTTGAATTTGTTGTTGAAAATTGTTTAGAAATTGGTTGTATTTGCTGTATTTTGGTTGGAATTGATTAGGTGAATTGGTTATAGCTGATGGGGGTAGTTTGGTAATTTGCAGTACGTTCAGGGGTAAATTGGTAATTTCAGTAAGGTCAAAGGGGTATTTTTGGAATTAAAATTCTGAACAATTGTTTATTTTGAGTGCTCTGTCCATTAAAATTAAATAATTTGTTAATAATATTAAAATAATGTAGGCATGGGGGACAAGACATAGTAGGATTGCGGGGCTCAAGAAAAGTTTGTTTAAATAAATAATAATTGTATTTTTTAACTAGTAGTGGGTTTGGTAGGAGAAAGTGGTTGTTTTATTAATTGATTAAAGGGTTTGGGATGGGAAATAAAATGAGGAAACTTGATCAGATTTTAGAGGGGGGACAGAATACAGAAGAAAGACAATAAATTTTAAGAGAGAAAAAAAATTCCGAAAATATTAAGACTTCAGAAAATAAAAAGAAAAACATTCTGGAAATTCAAAAGAAGAATAGTATACACCTGATATACAATCCAAATATTCTGATATACGGATTCAGAAATTAAGGGTTAAACACTAACTAGTCTTTCAAAATCTGAAAAGATTCCCTTTGCTTCTGTCCGTTGATTGTTGTTGGTGTTTCTGGATTTTTGTCTTGATTTTAAAATCTGTCACTAAGTTTCTCGTTGTTGGTTGTTACTGGTTGCTGGGGTTGCTGTTGTTGTATGCCACTGAATTTCTGCTGATCTCCCTTTTCTTTTGCTTCCAATATCAGGTACACAACTGACACGCTGATTATTGTAAACTGAAATAGGAAGCATAAATACGAAAATGAAGAGTTGAAGTTCTAAATTTATTTTAATTATATTCTGAATTTTATTTGTATATATAAATTATTTAGCTTACAAAAATCAGAATCATGTAGCTATTTAATATATACAGTGGAACATCTGACGATAGCTTAACGGATGAACTATCTATATATATTGCCTAAAAATAAATAAATGGTGTAGTAACTCCGTCTAGTTAAAAATTAAACGAATAGACCATTTCGGAATTTGTAGGAATATTGTTTAGTTAAATAATATTGGTTAATTCAGCATGTAAATGATTTAGGATTAAAATTAGATTGCTAAGTTTTTTTTTAATTTGACAAACTGAGAACATGCCTAGTATAATGTAACTAGGTAGTAACATGTGAATAAGACGACCCAGCTCTAGTTTTATGCCATACACGTTGGGCCTGGGCCCGCATTGGCAACGGACTGCCCTGCTTGCATCATTTTCAGAATTTATGAATCATATTCGAAACCCAACTATAACAACTCAAGCATGTAAATAAATTAAGACTTTTTCTCTTTCATTTTATAGAGACAATTTTAATAGAAAAAATGTAGGCACTCTAGGATTATCCTTTTAAAATAAATGAGATGAGCCTCGCCCAATAAAACGCACAAATTACGGGGCCCTCGATAAATGTTTAATTAAAATTACTTAGACTTCGGGATGAGCCGTTTAGCAAAATTCCACGGCCTTACCCAGAAATAATAATACGCTAATTGCTTTAGGCGCGCATTTTAATAATCTTACCTTCTTAAACTCGGGTGTGCATTTCATGCGACCCAAATCCAAATCCCAAAACATTGAATAAAAATGTGTTCTGGATTGCGGGTGCATTTCATGTGACGCAATCCAAAGACATGTTTTTTTAAACGATGTTCACATTCTTTTGAAATATAATAATAAAAACGGCTAAGGGATAAAATTTGCACATAAGTTTATAATATGTATTATATCAGATAATCAAGCCGAATATAACAGTTGAGCGACCGTGCTAGAACCATGGAACTCGGGAATGCCTAACACCTTTTCCCGGGTTAACAGAATTCCTTATCCGGATTTCTGGTTCGCAGACTGTAATACAGATTAATTCTCTTCCTCGATTCGGGATTAAATTGGTGACTTGGGACACCCTAAATCTCCCAAGTGGCGACTCTGAAATAAATAAACAAATCCCGTTTCGATTGTCCTTTAATTGGAAAAAACTCCTTGTACCCTCGCGAGGGCGGAAAAAGGAGGTGTGACAGCGCTCAGCAGAGAGATAACAACCTGGGATCTCTCAATATCCCGAGGATCTCTTAGTATCATCAATATGTGTGTTGGGGATCTCTCAGTATCCCGAGGATCTCTTAGTATCCTCAATATATATGCTGGGGATCTCTTGGTATCCCAAGGATCTCCTAGTATCCTCAATATACGTGTTGGGGATCTCTCGGTATCCCGCACCACAGTCCAAATCAATATATGTGCAGGGGATCTCCCGGGATATCGTCCCGTAGTCCCAAAGTAAATACACAGCAGCAACACGAAGAATACTCAATTAAACTCAATTTCATACCAAGGTAAAACAGGTATTTCTAGCCTAGCATGCTACACATAATCTAAATAAGGCAGTTTGAGCAAGTAAAATAATAAAGTCAATTAGGCATGCTTCCCTAAGCTAACAACATGTTTAAAATGCAAGTAGTATAAACAGGAAAGGAAACACAATTAAAGGTACTTAATGAAAATAGGATTTTCAATAATTAGCACAAATATGCACTCGTCACCTCACGTACAAGGCATTTCAAATATCAACAATACCAAATCCTAAGGGAGGTTCTCCCACACAAGGTTAGGCAAGCCACTTACCTCGAACCGACTCAATCAACCTGAAACCACGTTCTTGCCACGAGTACTCGACTCTAAATGGCTCAAATCTATTCAATTCAATTGCATAATGTAAATATAACTTCAAGTAACTAATTCCACAAATAAATTCTAAGCTAATACGCGAAATTAGGTAAAATGACCAAAATGCCCCCGGGCTCACGCCTCGGAATCGGGTAAAAGTTACGGATTATGAACTCTCATTCACTTACGAGTCTAACAATATCAAAATTATCCAAATCCAATGTCAAATCCCCAATCAAAACTCAAAAATTAAGTCTAAGAACTTTTCCAAATTTTCCCCTAATTTCTCACCCCAAATCCGAAATTAGATGATGAATTCACATTTAAATTAATGGGTTATAAGTGAAAATGAGTTAGGAATCATTACCCAATCGAAATCTCTGAAAATCCCTCGAAATCTCGCTCAAATCCGAGCTCCCAAGCTCTAGTTTTGATAAAAATGGCTAAACCCTCGACTTTGAAATTTTATATTCTACCCAGATAAATCCTTCTTCGCGAATGCGGAAGGATCCTCATGTTCGCGAAGCACAACTTCGCTTGGTCCAGTTTTCCTTCATCGCGAACGCGATGTACCTGTCGCGAACGCGGTGACCATCTTCCCCCTCCTACTCGAACGCGGGACCATCTTTGTGGACGCGTAGGTATAAGACCTCACAGCCACGCGAACGCGGGAACAACTTCGCGAACGCGAAGCGTTAAACCTCCACCAGCCCCAGCTCTTCTTCTCGAACGCGAGACTCCACTCGCGAACGCGAAGAAGGAAACCAGAATTGACATATTGCAATTTTTCTGCAATTTTTAAGTCCCAAAAATGACCCGTTGAGCATCCGAAACATACCCGAGACCCCGTGACCTCAACCAAACATGTCAACCAATCCTAAAACATCATTCAAACTTGTTCCAACTTTCGGAACGCTTAAAACAAATATCAAAACACCAATTTAATATCGGATTCAAGCCTAAGAACTCCAAAAACTCTCAAATTACACTTTCGATCAAAAAGTCAATCAAACCTTGTCCGAATGACCTGAAATTTTGCAAGCATGTCACATTCAACACCACAAAGCTACTCCAACTTTCAAAATTTCATTCCGAACCCGATATCAAAATCGCACTATCGAATCGGAAACTTCGAAAATTCAACTTTCGACATTTCAAGCCTAAATAAGCTACGGACCTCCAAAACACAATCCGAACACGCCCCTAAGCCCAAAATCACCCAACAGAGCTAACGGAACCGACGGAATTCCATTCTGAGGCTTTCTTCACACTGGTACGAGTAGGATCCAAATTCTAAAACTTAAGCTCTCCTTTAGGGACTAAGTGTCCCAAAACTCTTCGAAACTCAAAACCAAACATCCCGGGAAATCAAAATAGCATAAACAAACACGGGGAAAACAGTTAATAGGGGATCAAGGCGTTAATTATTAAAACGACCGGTCGGGTCGTTACAGTAGGTAGATAAAAAAATAAATTATATGTATATATACTATGTATTGACTCGCCTTAATTTCCTGATATGTTTACTTTTATATATTTTGACACCCCTTAACGAAAATTCTGACTCCGCGCCACTACATAGAAGGGCACATGTTTGATCTTCACTGCCAAAATCATAATCAGATAACTAGAGACATCTCAATCTGGTGAGGCGCGTGGGAAGACTCTCTGCTCCAGTACCAGAAGCAAAAGACTACACAACCAAAAACTACATCAGGATAAGGTAAAACATTACAAATATATGCAAATATATCCGTTTTTGCTACTTACCTTGAGAAAGCATATGCCCAAGAAAAGATAAGTGAGGTTAGGCCAGTTGCTGAGGAGATTTGTCAATTTTATTGCTTTATCTTGTCTGTTCAGTGAAACTTGTTGTGATTCAATTGCAAATATTTTCAGTTTCTGGCAGTCCATGAAAGGACCCAATTTAAGGGTGACAGTGCCCCAGCTATATAAATAAAAAAAAATTGGGGAATATGTATTGAAGAAACGAAGATCACTGCACTGCTCAAAATGCAGTATCTCAAGGTTTGGCATCCAGAGGGAAGAATTTGCAACGTCTAATTCGAAGGCAACTCGCTTAAGTTGAATCCATTTGAGCATGTGGAAACCCCTAAAACCGCATGGTGGCCTGAAAATGCAGTTTGACAGGACAAAACTGTCAAATTGTAAGAATTCCTCGAGCTCGTTATTGGAGGAAAGTTCTAGAAACGGTTTCTGTTATTGAAAAGAAATGAGCGAATGTGCAAGTCTAAGCTCTGCACTCTCATATACAGCCGCCGATATATATATATACAAGAAGAAAAGACTAAAGTACCCTTAATACATACAACAACTAACAACCTTCTCAACTAACTAACTACCCTAATTTACATACAACAACTAACAACCTTCTCAACTAACTAACTACCCACGTGACTCTCACATGATTGTATCATAACAAAAACGTTCTAGTCTCACACCATACACATATGAAGGCAATTTATAAGGAGCATTGCCATTGTTTTGATTCTGAAGAGTGAGATTCACGAGACCATTCCTTGACAAAAATAGCATCCATCCATCGACAACTAAGTGTTGGGAATTAAGAATGTATGATCGATATATCCATGAGGAACGTACGTCTTAATGGCTCCATGGTGTTGGAACAGAATTGTACTAATGATGTCTGATGGTGTTCTCTTTGTGCAAAACTGTGCATCAAACACGAGTTTCGGGTTTGAGGCCCAAACATATCTCAATGCTCTATGCAAAACACTCATTTTTGCAGCATCCTCAATAGACATGTGATCCTGAATCTGGTGTATGACATTAATAGGAAGATCTGTAAGCCAATTGAGTTTGTCCCCTCCAACTGTAAGTCTCTGTCGGATATCCGTCATCGCCGTTCTGACTTCTGATAATTTGAATGGGAACTTAAAACATGCTGCATATAACGTAATTCTAGATTATAGTCAAGAAAGTAGTGTCATACTTTAAGACGCTTGACATCAATCGAAACCCATGTCACCTCATGTCTATCACAATAAAACCATGGGTATTCAATGCGATGTTGCACGGGATCGGGATGTCGTACCCGTATCGGATCCTCAAAAAATATACTATTTTTAGAGGATCCGACACGCATACGATAATATTTTTGGAGAGTCTGAGCTGTTGCGGAAGCCAAATGTATATAGTGTGAATGAGTCACAACTACTGTACCAAAAATTATGATAGCCACCAAATGATAAATAAGATAATAAGACAACAATAAAAGAACACCAAAATTTACGAGGTTCGGCCAATTTTGCCTACTTCCTCGGACACAACCAATATTTTATTCCACTCCAAAAATACAAGTGAAATAATACTAAAGAGAGAAGATACAAATGTCTTAAGAAGATAAGAAGGCAAATGAGAGGTGTGTCTAAATCCTAAACATTAGGTCTCCTTTTATAGGGAAAAATTCCCTACCAAATGGCTAAACCACCGATGTGGGATTTGCCAAATTCAACAAATCTCCACCTTGGCAAAATTCCACATCTTCAATTTTCTCTCAATAACAAATTTTGGTTGTGTCTTCATCTTAAATCTTCAGTGTTCAACAATGTTGATCAAATCCAAACAATGTTGAAACTTGACCGCAGTCACCACTTTTATTAGCATATCAGCAGGATTCTCTGTAGTATGAATTTTCTTCACCATGACTCCACCTTCTTCTATGATTTCTCATATGAAATGATATCGAACATCAATGTGTTTCGTCCTTGCATGATAAACTTGGTTCTTCGCTAATTGAATAGCACTTTGACTATCACAAAAAATTGTGATACTTTTTTGTTCAACACCAAGCTCTTTTAGCAACCCTTGAAGCCAAATTGCCTCTTTCACAGCCTCTGTAATAGCCATGTACTCTGCCTCTATTGTAGGCAAAGCAACTGTTGACTGCAAAGTAGACTTCCAACTAACCGGTGCCTTTGCAAAAGTAAACACATAACCAGTAGTTGATCTTCGTTTGTCCAGATCACCCGCAAAATCCGAGTCACAATATCCAATTACAGACTGATTGCATTCCTGCTCAAAAACTAACCCAACATCTACAGTATTATGAATATACCGTAGAATCCACTTCATAGCTTGCCAATGCTCCTTTCCTGGATTATGCATATATCTGCTAATAACTCCAACAACTTGTGAAATGTCAGATCTCGTACAGACCATTGCATACATCAAGCTACCAACAACATTTGCGTATGGTACCTTTGACATATACTCTCGTTCAGCTTCATCTTTTGGCGATATAGTAGTACTTAGCTTAAAATGGGGAGCAAGTGGAGTACTAACTGGCTTAGTCTTTTCATCTATGCCAAAACATTGTAGTACTCTTTTCAAATATTCTTTCTGAGATAAACAGAGTTTCTTTGAACGTCTATCTCTTATTATCTCCATGCCAAGAATTTTCTTTGCCTCACCCAGATCCTTCATCTCGAACTCCTTCTTCAGTTGAATCTTCAACTTATCAATTTCTTCCAAATTCTTGGAAGCTATCAACATATCATCAACATATAGGAGAAGATATACAAAGGAACCATCTTTAAGCTTGTGCAAATACACACAATGATCATATTTGCTTCTCTTGTACCCTTGCCGCAACATAAACTCGTCAAATCGCTTGTACCATTGTCTAGAAGATTGTTTCAATCTGTACAATGATTTTTCAAGTTTGCACATCATATTTTCTTTTCTAGCAACTTTGAATCCTTCTGGCTGAGTCATGTAGATTTCCTCCTCCAAGTTTCCATGTAACAACACAGTTTTTACATCCATCTGAACTAGTTCTAAATCCAACTGTGCTACCAAAGCCAACATAATTCTAATGGAGGAATGTTTTACAACTGGAGAAAACACTTCATTGTAATCAATTCCCTCCTTTTGAGCATATCTTTTGGCTACCAATCTTGCTTTGTAGCGAACATCTTCTTGGTTAGGAAATCCTTCTTTCTTTGCAAATACTCATTTGCACCCAATTGCTTTCTTTTCCTTCGGGAGATTAGCCAATCTCCATGTATGATTCTGATGAAGGGACTGTATTTCATCATTCATGGAAATCCTCCACTTATCTTCTTCTGAACTTTGGACTGAGTCTTTATAAGTGGTAGGAACATCATCAGCTACAATTGAGGCGGCACAAGCAACCGTCTCTATAAGACGAACGGGTTTTGTTATTGTCCTTTTTGGCCTGCTATTTGCAATTGATTCAAGTTGTTGTTGAGGTTCCTGAGTTGGAATCTCCCTCTCTACTGGCTCTTCTTCCAGAGGATAATCTTCATTTGTTTCCTCCTCTGCTTCTTGTATAGGAAAAATAAATTTTCCCTCAAACTCCACCTGCTTAGAAGCACCATCATTTTGTTTGGTATCTTCTGTTACCTTATTTATCATAGCAGATTCATCAAAGGTAACATCCCTGCTGAATATTACTTTCTTTGTCATAGGACACCATAAGCGATATCCTTTGACTCTAGAAGTAATCCCCATAAAAATAGCCTTCTTTGCCCTTGGATCCAATTTTGACTTGTCACATGATAATATGCAGTTGAACCAAATACGTGCAAAGAGTTATAATCTACAACAGGCTTTCCATACCATTTTTCAAATGGTGTCTTGCCATCAATAGCAGCAGATGGTAGACGATTAATGAGGTGGCATGCATATGTAACTGCCTCAGGCCAAAAAAATTTGCCCGAGCCAGCATTGGACAACATACACCGTACCTTCTCCAGCAAGGTCCGGTTCATACGTTCTGCCACTCCATTCTGTTGTTGTGTATGTCTGACAGTGAAGTGTCGGACGATGCCATATTTTTCAAAGACCTTATTGAAATGATCATTTTTGTATTCACCTCCATTGTCCATGCGAATACACTTGATCCTCCTGCCTGTTTGATTCTCCACCATCGTCTTCCATTTGAGAAAAATTCCCAATACTTAATCTTTGCTCTTCATTGTATACACCCACACTCTTCGGGAATAAAAGTTATCAACAAAGGTTACAAAATAGTGCTTCCCACCCAATGAAGGTGTTTTGGAAGGACCCTAAACATCAGAGTGTACATAATCCAAAATGCCTTTAGTATTATGGATCGTTGTACCAAATTTAACCCTTGTCTATTTTCCTTTGACACAATGCTCGCAAAACTCTAAGTTGAAAGCCTTTACTCCTTTTAACAATCCTTAATCTGATAGAGTTTTTAAGGATTTTCCTCCAGCATGTCCCAAGCGCATGTGCCATAGCCTGGTTGCTTCTGCCTCTTTTTCGTCACTGGATGTTATTGTCGCTGTCCCAATAACTATGCTACCGCGATAACGGTACATGTTATTATTCTTCCGATTGGCCTTCATTACCACTAGTGCACCAGAGCATACTCTCATCACTCCATTTTCTACAATGATTTTGAACCCTTTTTGATTCTAGGGCTCCCACAGAGATGAGATTCTTCTTCAAATCCGGTACATATCGAACATCTACTAATGTTATGATCATTCCATCATGGTTCCTTAATCGTATTGAACCAATGCCATATGAGGTAAGAGAGTTGTTATCCGCTGTGTGGATGACTCCATATTCTCCTTCTTGAAAATCCACGAACCAGTCCCTGTTGGGACACATATGATAGCTACAAGTCGAGTCCATCAACCATATGTCTGATGATGTTGATGGTTCTGTTGTAACTAATGAGAAGTCTGAATCATCACAATCAGCTACATTTGAATCCATAATGGCCTTTCCATTGTTATGTTTGGCCTTATTCTTCAACTTCAGACAGTCTTTCTTCCAATGTCCCTTTTCTCGACAAAAGGCACATTCATCTTTGCTGGGTCTAGATCTTGACTTGGATCTTCCCTTCTTTGTCCTCATTTGATTTTGAGGACGACCCCTCACAACCAGTGCTTCTCCTTCTCCGCCCTTTTGTTTTTCTCCCTTTCTTTGTTCATAGCTGTACAAAGCCGAACAAACTTCTCTGAGAGAAATTTCGTCATTCCCATGGAGTAGAGTAGTTTCAAGGTGCTCGTACTCATCAGGAAGTGACCCCAACAACATCAAGGCCAAGTCACCATCATCAAAAGTTGCATCCATATTTTGCAAATCTGTGACCAACTTATTGAAACTGGTGATATGTTCATTCATCGTGGTACCAGGAACATAGGTGAAGCGAAACAGTCTTTTTTTCATGTACAATTTATTTTGACTATTCAAAATTTTATCCTCCAGTGCTTTCCATAATTTACTTGCAGAAGTTTCCTTTGTGTATGGATATTTTTGCTCTCTAGCTAGGTAGGATCGAATGGTACCTCAAGCAACACGGTTGATAATTTTCCAATCTTCTTCTCTAATAACATCTAGTTTCTTTTCTTCAATGGCAAGATCCAGCCCTTGTTGAAAAAGGACATCTAGAATCTCGCCTTGTCACATCCCAAAATGTTCTGATCCGTCAAAAATTTCTACCGCAATTTCGCATTTGACACAATTCTTATCATAAGCGAGGATGCCAACGATGACGTATTATTGACACTTGATGTAGATTCTTCTTGTTTATTGCTTCCCATTTTGACAGGAATATTATTTAATAGCTGACGACACAAATCAAGATTATTTTCTTTCTGGTGTGGAAGATCAGACTAAGCTGCAACCACAGAGCATACTAAGATAGAACCTTGACACAGTACCAAGATAAATCTTTTCTGATGTGGAAGATCAGACTATGTTGCAACCACAGAGCATACTTAGACAGTACCTTAGCTCTGATACCAATTATTGCGGAAGCCAAATGTATATAGTGTGAATGAATCACAACTACTATACCAAAAATTATGACAGCCACCAAATGATAAATAAGATAATAAGACAACAATAAAAGAACACCAGAATTTACGAGGTTTGGCCAAATTTGCCTACTTTCTCGGACACAATCAATATTTTATTCCACTCCAAAAATACAAGTGAAATAATACTAAAGAGAGAAGATACAAATGTCTTAAGAAGATAAGAAGACAAATAAGAGGTGTGTCTAAATCCTAAACATTAGGCCTCCTTTTATAGGGAAAAATTCCCTACCAAATGGCTAAACTACCGATGTGGGATTTGCCAAATTCAACATGGGCAACATAGATTCAATGTATGTCAGAGCAAAGCTCTTGCTATGCATATAGCTAGAATAAGTGTTGGACCAATTCTCAGTTTAACTTGGGTTGGACAACCAAACATTTATCAGTATTATATATACAAACTATTCTGCCAAGGCCATGAAGATGTTAAGCTTCAAAAAAGATCCAACAATCTATGTTGCTCGGACTCTCCGAAAATGTCGATGGGTGCATATCACATCCTTCAAAAATACGTAGTTCATTTTTGAAGAATCCGACACAAGTACGACAACTGTTTTGGAGAGTCCGTATAACATAGCCCAATAATTGCAACTACGAGAACTTTGGACCACATAAAACGTCAAATACCTTTATCAATGTTTTAAAACTATGACAATCCCATTAAAATTAAGTGCATGCAGTATATATATATATATATATATATATATATATATATATATATATATATATATATATATATATATATATATATATATAGTTTATATAACTTGTTAGTAAGCAAATCTAGCAATATAACTTTAATTAGCTAGTGCTAAAGAGTTTTTTTTTACACCTGAATGTAAAGAATACAAGAAGAAGAAGAAGAAGAAGAAGAAGAAGAAGAAGAAGAAGAAGAAGAAGAAGAAGAAACCCAGTGTAATCACACAGTGGGGTCTATGTAAATTCAACCTTTTAGAGAGACTGTTTCTGATAGAGCATCGGCGCAAGGAACCCTCTATATAAAGAATGAGTATAGTATATATAATATCACAATTTCAATTCATTGAAACGTATAGTTAACTCGTAAAAGTACATATAATACTGTGAGCACGTGATTTTTGCCCTGTATGAGAATTACTCCCAAAAAATTCAAAATAAAACAATTTTCTTTTGTGTGCAATTTTTGAATTTTATGGCATTTTTAGATAATTATTTGTATTTTTGTTTGTGCATGTTTATTTGTTTAAATTAATAAAAATATAAAAATATGTTGCGTTTGCATTTAATATTTAACTGAATTTTGTTTTACAAAATGAAAAAATCATAAAAAATAATGTATGGTGCATTTTTAGCATTTAACGGCCAAATTATGTGATTTTATCGTTAATTGCTATTTAAATGTGCGATAATTGTTATTAGGAGTTAATTAATATTTTTAGATAATTTTGTGGTTTTTTGTAATTTAATCTTAGCATTTTAGCTTTATTATTTAGGAAATTGAATAAATAGAAAAGAACAAAAATAGAAGAGATCGGATTGGGCCTTTTCTTCAATTTTAAATCACAGGCCCAAAGATACCCAACCTTCCCCTACGACCCGGCCCATTTCAAACCGGGTCGACCCAATCCATAACCCAAAAGACCCAACACCCCTATCTCCCTATCTTTCATTTCACAAAAAAACAAACCCAAAAACCTAAAGAACCTACCCGCCCCCTCCCTCTTCTTCTTCTCTAAAACCAAACCCCTACAAGCCCTAGCAGCCATGGCTGCCTCCTCATCGCCGACCACCTGTAGCAGTCTCCTCACCACCACCAGCCTTGTCGTCGACCACACTCGAGACTCTAGCTCCCATAGCTGCTCGCTTTCGTCTCCGTCAACACACACACGCAGCCATGGCTGCTGTTTCTTCTTTTCCGTCAGTCGAGTTACGACCATCTCTAGCGTCCGCCGATAACGAGCAGCAATGCTGCTGCGTTTCTGCTCGTCGAGCATCTGCTTCATGTCCAAACCACCATCGCTGCTGCTTCTTCTTCTTCGTCATAGCCACTGTCTCGTCGACCTCCAGCAAACCCAAACGCCTCACGTCCCATGGCTTCCATTTTGCATCTGCTTCACGTCCAAACAACCACAGCTGCTTCCTTCTTCAGTCGACCACCCAAGTCAAACCCCCCTCACGTCCGGCAGCCCCACGACCACCATGACTGCTGCCTAGTCTGCGATCTCCAGCCATGAACGATGAACCACCACAACACACACACACACACACACAGTGGGGTGTCCAAACAACCTACTATCTCGTTGTTCTTCAGGTTCCATCCGTCGAGGTCGTCATTTGTCGTTCTGAGTTCGTCGAGGTTAAAAGAGAAGGTGGGTTGTCGTTGAAGTCAAGATCCGTTAGGTTGTTGGCAGTTTTGGTTCGAGTTTTTCCATTGCCGTTCGAGTTCGTCGTTGTTCATTTACGGTTAGTTGGTTTAAGTTTCATTTCTGCCCGTATTTTGTTTGATATTCTCAAATTTGAAATCAGTATATGTTTGATTCTTTTCTTGTTCGTTGTTTATCATTTCTTGATTATTTCTTCAGTTTGTTTTTATTCATTGTTCTTGTTTAGTTTTAATATAGGAATGTGTTAGATTTAATTCGGGTTCATTGTTTGTTTGAAGTTTGTTAGTTTTTCATCAAGTGATTTAATGTGAGTGTTTATGTGTTGGTCTTTAGTTTTTGATTTAGTTTGAATCATTCATCTTTGTTATGATGTTGTTCGATTTAGTTTGAGTTCAACTGATGTTGAGTTTAGTGATTTAAATCTACTTGTTTGTCCTGTTAAGTTTGTTGATATGAATCTGACTCTGTTAGTAATTCATGAATGTTATTTAATTGGGCAAGTTTATTATGCAGAAGTTGATTATTTGTTGATGAAATTTGATTAGGAATTGATTATAGCTGCTATATTTTGGTTAGGATTGATTAGGTGAATTGGTTATAGCTGATGGGGGTAGAATGGGCAATTGCAGTATTTTCAGGGGTAAAATGATAATTTCAGTAATTTCAGAGGGGTATTCTTGGAATTGAAAATTTGAACAATTATTTAATAGGAGTGTTCTGTCCACTAAGTATTCAATAATATTAAAATAATACGTAGTAGGGGGACAAGACATAATGGTGGGGAATTAATACATTGTTTAATATAGTGGGGGACAAAGCATGCGGTAGTGGAGAATAATGGAATTAAATAAAGAAAAGATATGTGTTAGTGAGAACTAATATATTTGTTTAATGTAGTTGGGGACAAAACATTAGGTAGTGGGATTAAAAAGGGGGATGGGTGGAAGATAGTGTTATTTAATTTAAATAAGAAGAGTTTGACTATAAATAGAGGAGCTGGACACAAATAAAAGAGGCTGGATTGAGAAAAGGAGGGGATTCCGAAAATATTGAAAAAAAAAGAGGATTTTTCTGAACATTAAGAGAGAGGAAGACATCCTGAAAATTTTAAGAGAGTGTCAGAGGGTTTAAAAAGAGAAAGCAAAAACAAAGTGAGAAACGAGTTTAGTTCCGGGTTTAATACACTCATGGTTGAGTCTGTTTGTGGTGATGTGGGTTGTTGCTTTTTAGTCTTTTACAAACTTTTGGGGTTTTTCTATCGAGCTTGCTTGGTTCTCTTCAAATTTTCCCGGGCCTCGAATCTGGTACACAGCTGTAACCTTGGTCATTTGTAAGCCGAAAACATAAGCATGAATATACATGAAGATTTGAAGCTTTAAGTTTGATCTAGCTTTTCTACTGATTTGTATATTAGGATATCTCATTCATTAATATCATGCAAATGCCTGCGGAATGCATAAACTGGACTGTTGAATCTATTTCTACAAACATGTGAATAATGTTAGTAACTAATATTCTCGAATGTTAGTGATTGATGTTAGCTTAATGTCGGTTTTTTTAAGCATTGACACATTGCTTCGACAAGTCGTAAAAAGAGTAAAAAATGGCTTTGTATTACACATAGTCAATTCCAATAGTTCAAGTCATCTAATAATGTTAGTTTAAATTAATCAAAGAATAGTTGGTTTGTTTTGATATTACCGGGTGTCAATCTCGTGTTCTATTCATAATCTCAACTTTAGTGTTATTAACTAATAGAATAAGGAACGAAATAACCTCCCTTTGTACAAGCTCGATTACAATTTTTCATTTGCATTTTGTCTTAGTCTAATAACTAATAAGTCACGTCCTTTTTTTTAAACATGTAATTAATTTGGAGATTTTCTTTTAGAGACAAACTTAATAAAAATGTAGTCACTTTAGGATTGTCCTTTTAAAATAAATGAGATGAGCCTCGCTGGATGAACACATAAATGGCGGGGCCCTCGATAAATGTATGTATTAAATACTTAGATTCCGAGACGGGTCATTTAGCAAATTTCACGGCCCTACCCAAAATAATGATACGCTAGTCGCTTTAGAAGCGTATTTAATAATGTTATCTTCTTAAACTCGGGTGCACATTTATGTGACCCAAATCCAAATCTCAACAGAGTTGAAATGTGCCAACAACCACGGGTGCATTGATGTGACGTGGTTCGAGATGTATTTTCATGATATTGCAATTCTCGATAAAAATAATAATAATGATAAAAGCGGTTAAAAGTTAAAATTCGCACATAGGTTCAACATGTATTAAATCAGATAATCAAGCCGAATATGACAGTTGAGCGACCGTGCTAGAACCACGGAACTCGGGAATGCCTAACACCTTCTCCCGGATTAACAGAATTTCTTATCCGGATTTCTGGTTTGCGGACTGTAATACAGAGTCATTCTTTTCCTCGATTCGGGATTAAAACCGGTGACTTGGGACACCATAAATCTCCCAAGTGGCGACTCTAAAATAAATAAATAAATCTCGTTTCGATTGTCCTTTAATTGGAAAAAACTCCCTTCCGCGTCCCTTTGCGGGCGGCGCGGGCAAAAAGGAGATGCGACAAATACAACAACAACAACAAGGCAAGTAAATTTCACCAACAAGGTATAAGGAGAGTAATATGTAGGCAGCCTTACTAGTCGTTAAAAGTACATATCTAGTTACAATAATCTCAATTTACCATAAGAAAGGAAGGGGCTGGGGGCAAGTTATCAAAAGAGGCAGGGAGAGATAAGCCGCGAGATGTTTTTTCTTTTTCTTTTTCTTTTTAAAAAAAGAAGGAAAATATACAATTTGATACCTTTAATCAATATGAATATTTGAGGAGTTCGCTGCAGAATGATTTTTTTTTAAAGGTCCAACTTTAACTCTATGCCTCCGAATATTGTCTACATCTAACCTCCATTTTATTATTCAGCCAAATTTATCAGCAAATTTTAAAAATTAACCCTGATGACCTAGAATATCCCAAAAATAAAATTTAAGTCTCTTATTCTTCTTCTTGATCCACTATTCTCGAAATAATTGGCATTTACCTGCTTTTTTAATTGAAAAAAATTAAGAGAAGAAATATTAAAATAATACAACGGTTAGTAAACAAAGTATAATAAATTGAAGAATAAATTAGGTAGCTTGTCTAAATTCCAAAAGTATTTACAACACCTCAACTTTAATGAATTCGTTGCTCCAAAGGTATAGAGACTTTGCAAGTATTAGTGATAGAAGTTGAAGTTTCTTAGAAACTCTATATTGTCGATTCAACTTTGCTTTAATCAAATGCATACACATTGTGCACTCTTAATTAAGTTAGTCGATCAAACTCTATACTAATCAGATAATAACAAGCCACGCCAGTGCTACTCGATGAAGTTGATGCAATTTCCTCGGGCATCTCCTGAACTGGAAATAATATACGAACGATGTTCAGAAAAACAAGTCACGCCAATGCTACATGGTTGAGATCAGAGGCAGAGCTAGGATTTCAAGCCTATGGGTTTAGAATTCTAATCGTTTTAAGTTATTGGGTTCTAAATTAATAATTTATACATATTCAATGGATTTTTTAAGACAAATACAAGGTTTGAACCAAAGCTACTGGGTTCGGTCGAACCCGCTAGCAACACTCTAGCTCCGCCCCTGGTTGAGATGACCGCCCCCCCCCCCCTCACTCTTCATTGCTACCTTGCCTGTTTTAGTGACTATTGTGGAGTATCCTATATTTGTATCTTGAACTGCATATCAACCTTGGATAATTATGCTTTTGGTTCCTTATTTATCTAGAAATTATAATGTTGGTTCTTGTGGTGTCTTACTAACATCACTTGCTCATATAAGAGAAGTAGTTCATGTGATACATTTACTCCTTATTTTAAGTTTAGAATTGGTCGGATTTGCATTTAAGTTACGAGAATCACTTGATAAATTTCAAGTAGCTAGGGAATGACTCAATGAAGTACAAACTCTTATTATTCTAAAAAAAAAAACGTTTATGGTACACATTAGTCATTACCCATTTCATATATGTATTGTTAAGAAAGAGAATCACTTGATAAGTTTCAAGGTGGGAGTGACTCAAAGAAGCATAAAATATTCTAATACAAAGTTTATGGTATACATTACCATTTCATATAACAATTGTTAAGCAAGAGAATCGCTTGATAAATTGTCACTCAAGGGTGTGGCCTAATGGTCAATAAAGTAGGTGAGAACCATGAGGTCTCGGTTTCAAATCTCATCGAAGGCTATGATTTCTTTCTTCCTTACTAGCAGCAACAGCTGCCTCCTGGAATCTCTTCCAATACTTGAGCAGATTATTGGAGCACATGAATGTAGTGTTTCACAATAGCAGTTTCAATTTTGGATCTTTTTGATAATTGATATGAAAGTATAGGATATTGTTATATGCGCCTTTGGTTCTGGTAACCTTGTGTCATACCAACAGTTCCTCCAAGACTTTAGCTTTTGCAAGTCTATTTCCGGTATAATAATTCTATCTTTATATTGTGAGTTCGAGTCACCCCAAGAGTAAGGTGAGGAGTTCTTGGAGGGAGGGATGTCGAGGGTCTATCAGAAATAGCCTCTCTACCCCAGGGTAAGGGTAAGGTCTGCGTACACACTATCCTCCCCAAACCCCATTGGTGTAATTATACTGAGTTATTGTTGTGAGCAATTGATTTTTGTCTTACGCGACAATCGCTCCAAAAAAGAAATGAAAAATAATAACAAATGGTCATGCTGTACAATTTTCGGATTTTACGTGGCGTTTTGTTAATTATTTATGATTTTTGCCCATTTTATTAAAATAAAATACAAAATGTACGTGTCATGCGTAATTTGAACCGCAATCCGGTTGTTAAATAGAAAATCATAAATATGCGTCTTCGTCCGTGATTTTTGTTTTGTTTGATTTTACCTGTTTTAAATATTTTAATATGTGTGTGCAAATAATTGTATTAAGTGTTTATTTAATTTTAATTTGATTTACTTAGGTTTTGTTTTAAAATAAAAAATAAAATAAAATAATAATAAAAGAGAGTGCAAAATTGGGTTGAAAATCAGTTGGGCTTATTTTTCATTTTTAATTCGAGGCCCAAAACTCAAACCCAAAACCCCTGTGTAACCCGGTCCAGACCAGCTGATACCCAGAGCGTCCAAACGACGCCGTTTTAACCTGATCTAATCTGGGCCGTTGATCTCAGATTGATCAACGGCCTAGATCACATTCCCATACCCATGAACTAACCCGACCCGTCTTACCCAAACCAACCCCTAAACCCTGAATGAGAAACGACACCGTTTCCTCATCAGATGAAAGATCTGAGCCTTCCATTTCGCCTCATCCAACGGCTGAGATCAACCCCACCCATCTCATATATAAGTTTCCAACCATACCCTGCCCCCCTATCCAATACCCCAGCCTTCGTCCTCATCCCCTTCCCCACGAAACCCTAACCGCTCCCTTATTCCTCGCCATTAATCCTGGCGGCATGAACGTCGGTGGCCTTCACCTTAACACCCTAGGACCACCTTGACACCCTAAACATGAATCCACCAACCTTTCAGCTCGAATCCCATCCCACCGTCTCGAATCTTCATTTGAAGATTCGAGTCAAAACTCGATCTACACCGATCTGCCCTAAATTCTTACCAGACAGTCCCCGGACCCCCCTCGTGACCAAACCATGCTTGGTTTGGTCCGAATCTAACCAAGAAAGCCCAAGTCCCAAATCTACCATCCACGAACCCTAGAAACCCCAAGCCTGGTCCGTGTCTGTTCAAGCCAAGAGATTAGGGTTTCATGAACCTTAATCAAAGTGTTTCTCATTTGAAAAGCACTTCGATTAAAGTCCGTTCAACCTTGAGGAGGATCTGTTCAAAACACAAGTGGATTTTTTCTGATTTTTTTTCTTTCAAAGCTTTAAGGTGAGTTAATTTTCTTTTCTTTATTTCAGTTCGTGTGTTTGTGTGTTGTTAAAGGTCCGTCCGTATGGCCAAACGTTTTGTTTTAGTTTGTGTTTTTGAACTGCTATTGTCCACCTTGACCGGACCTCTGTATTCGGTCAAGTCTTTCTTCGTAATGTATGTGTGTAAACTGTATGTTCAATTGAATTCGTAATTGGTCATTCAATTAGCTCCCGAGGTCATTTCTGTGTTAACATTGCAATTTGAACCCCTTGTGTGATACTCTTAGATTTCTGATTTTTTGCTACGATTGTACGTGTTATGATTAGTATAGTCGAGTCGACATATGTCGTCAATTAGTTTCAGTTGTCCGAACAATAACCAATTGACCTGCTTCTGTAAGCATTGCCTGAATCAATTAGGGACTGGGTTTAGTAACTTATAGTTGCTAATTTGATTTCAGAAATCTAAGGTTTGGTCTGTTAGTTACAGCCTGAATTGGAGGGCATGTGCATTTAGTGCACAACATGTGCATAAAAGCCATTCTGATTAAAATAATTTGACAGCATGTTTGTCAGATTATATTCTTGCTGCCCTGTCTGCCTTTTAGTTTAAATATTAGAGGGTACTGTCAGGAATATCATGGGGGAGGTTTATACTTAATTAGCTAAGTGGAAACTGAAAAGGGACAGTACATGGGAGGGGACCTGATTGATTAACAGGCTGTTCAAATAGCCTGATTTGGAGCTATAAAAGGGGAGGGGATAAGATAAGAGAGAGGGAGGAAGATAGGGATACACCTTGAGAGAGATACACACAAAAGGGAAGCTGAAACCAAACAGAATCAGTTTCTAAGGGAGAAAGAGAGTTTGTTTTTTTTGGAAATCAGGAGGGGATTTAGAAAAGAAATTCTTGCTCGACTGGAAAACACTACTTTTTCTCATCCTTTCGTGTCTGAAGTCCAGTATCCAGTTTGTTTTGTTTCTATCAGATTTTAGGATTTTTCCTCTGAGTTTTGAAAAGATCAAATATTGATTATTGTACCATTGGTTTACTGCTTTGGTCTGTTGGTCTGGGATTGTCATTGTTGATGTATTGCTTTGTTTGTTACTACCATTCTTGTGCTGCTGCTGCTGACTCTTCTGCTTCCACTTCTTCTTTGCATTTCAGTATCCAGGTACACATTTCAAGTCCCATATTGGTGTAACCATAACAGTTTGAAAGCATGAAATGAAAGTTGGAGAAGTTTAAATGTCTGTTGTAATACTCATGGCATGTTGATTTCTTTCTATATATATGATTAGTTTGTAAATTTCAATAGCAGGAAAAGATCAGTTTGGTGCTTAGCTGAGTCCTAGTCTCTTGCGTCTTAGTTTATAGTTGCTTGTTAGTACGAGATGTAATGGTACAATACGTAGAATGCATGGATAATTGACATAGAATTTTTGACCGGATTCCTGTTTAACTATAATGACATGCATAGGATAGAATATTTCCACCTTACACAATGATGTTCTGTTTTACTTTAGTTCTTTTATCAGGACCCGCTAGGTAGTATATAGGAGCACGTTCGAATCCCCATTAGCAATAAAGCCTAGTGTTCAATTCCCTTAATCTAGCCTAAAATAAGTCTAGTTAAGTTCAATTCAAGAAATGTTTGGATACAAGTATAGCATTTGGTCAATTTCGCATGCCTCACAAGGTATGACGCCTCTTCACTTTGTAAATAATTAAGCAGAAATTGATAAGAATCCAGGTTAGGCCAAAGCATATAATTAAATTAGCATGTACCTTTCCTTCTAGTTTTAGAGACAAATGCATTAGAAATGTAGCCACTTTAGGATACCCTTTCTAAAATAGAGACGAGCCTCGCCAAATAAAAAATGCGAAATTGCGGGGCCCTCAACAAATAACCATAACAAATATTTAGAATTCAGGATAGGCCGTTTAGTGAATTTCATGGCCTTCTACAAAAATAATAACGCGCTAGGCTTCTTTAGGTGCGGCTTAATTAAGTTACATTCTTAAACTCGGGTGCACATTGATGTGACCCGAATCCAAATCTCAACGGAGTCGAAATGGTCAACAACTACGGGTGCATTGATTGCGACGTGGTTCAAGATACATTTTCGCGACGTTGCAATTCTATAAAACTAAATGATAATAATAAAAGCGGTTTAAACTTAATAAAGCACATAAGTCACAACATGTATTTAAATCAGATATTTAGCCATTATAACAATTTAAGCGACCGTGCTAGAACCACGGGATTCGAGGGTGCCTAACACCTTCCCTCGGGTCAACAGAATTCCTTACTTAGAATTTCTGGTTCGCAGACTTCATTTGGAAGTCGAAAATTTCCTCGATTTGGGATTCAAGATAAACCGGTGACTTGGGACACCAAAAGCCAAACCTTTCCCAAGTGGCGACTCTGAATTAAATAAATAATCCCATTTCGAATATTGTCACTTAAATTGGAAAAACTCCCTCGCGCATTTTTACCCTTCGGGGCGGGGCGCGTAAAAAGGAGGTGTGACAGCTCTGGCGACTCTGCTGGGGATGATTAACCCAGAACCACTGGTTCAGGGTTCAAGAATTCGAGCTTAGAATAATCTTTATATTTGGCTTTATTATCTGATATTTATTACATGTTTTGACATAACGTGCTAAATGTTGTTGTTTACCGCTTAGATATTATCTGAACTATATATAAATTGTGCCGAACCATTCTCTCTTCACCTCCGGGGAGAAGCTCGCTGGCCGAGCCTCCTTATTCTGTTAGTGTCGATACCTGAAATAAGAAAGAGGACGGATAAGTTACGAAGCCGGACGACCTTTTGGTTCCCGGTAAGTTGCCCCTTCTCGACCCGAGTTGTCCGCTCGGGTACACAGTCTAGAACATCTACCCAGGTTATAAACTTAGTATAACGAAACCTCATGCCGGATCCCTAGTAGGAACGCTTATCTGCATCATGTTGCATTTGACATAGGGGACTCAACACAGGGGTTGGGTCCGTCTAGGACAGGCAACCTGGAACGAAAAGACCATCCTGCTGCATCCCGTTTGTTTTGCGCATCTATTTGCTTCAGATCTGCGTGTTGACTGGTTTCCGAAAAATTTTCAAAAAATAGCAGGGTAGGAAAATAGCAGGGTAGGGAGATAATTACTTAGTCTTTTGAAAAAAAAAACCATGTCCGAGTAATGTCAAACCTAACCGGAATTTTCTGAAATAAAAAAATGAAAAAAAAAGCTTGCCTTTCAGTTTCGACTATTCCTTTTAATCACTTTCAAAATCCAAAAAAATATATAAATAAAAAACCAAAAAAAAAAATTTGTTTCATTTGTAGCACCTCTTTAAAAGATTTTCAAAATTTCAAAAAAAAGAGGAAGTTTAAAATGTGTAAATATTTCCTTGGTCTCTTTTCAAAAATAAATAATAAAATGAAAAACAAAACATATAACAAAATTTCAAAAAAAGAAGGGTTATTCTTCTTTTCTTTAAAGGATTTTATTTTCTTTCCCTATTTTGATCCGACCGAACTACGCCGGTTTGATTCTCGCACGGGGTGAGATACGTAGGCAACCCTCGGCGGGTCCAACCTCCCGTTTTTGCAAAAAAAAGAAAATCTAGATAATTTTAATTTTTGAGTCTAATAAAGCTTATCACCCTAAATAAATGTGCAGGATGAGCACGATACAAAATGAACCGTTTTCAATAATGACCAAGATCCCTTTTGAGTTGCGATTATGGTGGAATGACTTAGGCAAGGAGGGGCAAGGAAAAGTGAGGAAATATCTGAAAAATCTCCCGGATTTACTAGACATTCAACCTCGGGGCGATATTATCAGATCATTGGTCACTTACTGGGATTCGGCGCACAATGTATTTCATTTTTCAGACTTCGAACTCACCCCGACGTTGGAGGAAATAGCGGGATACATTGGGGG
The DNA here is from genome assembly GCF_000715075.1 of Nicotiana tabacum. Lineage (NCBI taxonomy): Eukaryota > Viridiplantae > Streptophyta > Magnoliopsida > Solanales > Solanaceae > Nicotiana > Nicotiana tabacum. Next base: position 154,699,603 of record NC_134090.1, on the reverse strand, counting down.
TGATGAAGCTCCATTAAGGTTCAAATACTTGATTGCACCTAGGGCCGTCACGGTACACCGGTTTCTGGATTTTCTGAAAATACCCCGAACATTTCACCACCCAGATCTTGCCAAAGGTTTTTGCAGTCTCCATCTCATGTATGCTAGATATGGTCATGAGGGCGGGTTCAATAAGCCGGATTTCAAACTGTGTAGTAAAGGCAACCGACAAAAGTGGGACGAACACAGGCAGTTAGCTTTTATGACAGCCTTCTTAGGTCTTATAGTGTTCCCAAGGAAGGACGGCAACATCAATCTAAAAGTAGTTGGGGTCGTCAGTACTTTGCTCACCCAAGATAAGAGTACTTTAGCGCCTATGATTATGGCTGACATTTTCCGGGCTCTCACTGCTTGTCGAGCCAGGGGCGACTTTTTCGAAGGATGTAACCTACTGTTGCAAATATGGATGACCGATCACTTATGCCGCCGCTCTCCGCTCTTGGGTTACGGTTCGCCTGAGAAGACTTGCATTGGAGAATTCTACACTAGAGTCAAAGGTTTCAATCTACCTGAGGGCGTCACATCATGGACCTCATTTTTCCGAACTCTCACTGCTAGCCAAATCCAGTGGACGCTCGGATGGTCGCCTGTTGAGGAAATCATATACATGCCAGCAACCAGGCCCCACTTTCTGTTGATGGGACTTAAAAGCATCCAACCCTACGCACCATATCGGGTTTTGAGGCAACTTGGGAGGTATCAAGTGGTGCTGAAAGATGAAGATCTGAGTACCCAAGTGATTGAGATCAGTCCAGATGGTCGTTTCCCCGAAGAAGAAGTTCGCCAAATCTGGAGTGAGTGCCAACATCTGACGGCAAGCACTTGTGTAATGGATATAGCAAAAGGGGAAGTTGCCCTAGGATATCACGCTTGGTTCAGGGGCGACCTGTCTTGTGAAAGACCGGCTAAGAGACCGCATCTCAAAGATTTTGTGGAATTATCCCAAGGGCAATGGAACTTGTTAGCAAAAGAAAAGGGGCATCGGGCCGAGATCGGTGATTTGAAGCTACAAATTGACAGTCTGAAATTCAGTAACAGCATGCAAATCGCGGCGGATCGAAGCGAAAAGAATAAATTGGTCCGAGAGAATGAAGAACTTAAGGCCCAAATCCAAAAATTGAGATTGACTCTTGATGAACAGCCCAGAAGTCGATCAGACCAACAGTTGATTAAGGGTTTGAGAAGAGAAGTCGCGGAATGGCGAGATGGTTTAGAAGAGTCGGGAAAGATTATGGCGAAGCTCAAGGCACAGTGGGGAGTAAAAGTAGAGAAGCATCGCCGATACTTGAACCAATCGAAACGCGACCACGAGAAAACTGTTGCCAAAATGAAGAGAGAGATGGCTATACTTGAGACCAAAGCAGTTAATCAGGCTAAGGATTTCCAAATTGAGAGCAGATACTGGTACGACTTATTGGCCCAGATGAAGTTAGAAGTACGACAACTGAAGAATCAACATACATAGGATGCTCAGGTATTCAAGACGTGTAGTGATCAGATAAAACGTCTACTCATAGAGAAAAAGCAAACCAGAGATAAGATCAGGGCCATTGCTCATGCCATCACCAGACGGTGTCTACGATGTGAGAACATGACCAGCGTTACCGTCCTCTCGGCAGTGATGAGTTATGTCAAATAGACCATGCATGAGCTGGAGCAACTTGAGAGGGATCTCACACCTAGGACCGCAGCGAGGCCGAACGATGCCCCGCGGACACCAATTTTCAAAACCATAATGCACTCATAAGTCAAGTCTGTATCTTAGCATCTTCTGCCTGTTTTCCCATCAGGGTGATTTTTAGTCTGGGTTTATTTTCAAAATTTGATCTTTCTTTTGCAAAATGTAGTTTTTAATAGACTATTTCAATAATAAAAGGTGTGTTTCTTTCATTTGTGTTTCGAACTACGTAATGATCTGATTCACGTAGGCAATCCTCATCGGATCCGGTCGCATTTCTTTTACTGCAAAATAAAAAAAAACATAAAAGAAAAACAAAAAAAAAGAAGAAGAAAAAGAAAAAAAAGAGGGAAAAATAATAATAAGAGGAAAAATGCCGGAACGACGCATGCTCTCGTAGCAAACATGTAGGAATCCACTTAACTGTATAGGTGCATCATGCCCAACGTGAGATTTCCTATTTGTTGTTTGCTACAAATTAACCCTGCGTTTGTCGTTGAGTACCTCCAGGGTTTTTGGAAAAGACGGTTGGTTTGGTGAAAGTCTGGCCTCGCACTCATACTTCACGAGGTCAAAGAGAAGTGTTCAACTACCTGTTGTTAGGACCAGAAGCAGTACTCACACTTACTTCACCAGGTCAAAAGGAAGTGTGGAAATGTCTTCAGAAATTCCGTTGCAAACAATCCCTGTTTCCGAGGAGAGCTCGATCTCAGCCGTCCTCACACCTGAATCCGCAACTGCGGAGGAAAATAGAATCCTACGGCTCCACATGTTGGAAATGCTGGACGACTGGAATAATGGGAAAGAGTCGCCAAGTGTCGTTCCCGGATTCCCTGAATTATTCTCCAGGTCAAGTGGGACTTCTAATGTCCCCATAAATTATCCTGCTACCCCATTCGGGTACCCAGCCACCTCAGCCTTCTCTGCTGGATCGCCTTCTGAGCCTCATCCCCGAATGTCAGCCACCGATGCAAGCATGAACATTTTTACTGCCCCGCCTTGCCCGATTACGGCACAGCCTGCCACTTACAAGCCGAGCTTTGACTCATCCTCTTTTACATTTCAAGCACCATCGTTCTCAATGGAACCAACTAGGTTCGCTACCAGCACTAATCCTCCACCGCCTCAGTGCGAGCTTGCACCCGAGCAGGATCAGAACCCCAGAATTGCAGAACAAAATGAGATTGCCAAGAGAATGAGAAGCCTTGAACAAAGTTTGAAGAATATGCAAGGATTGAGCGGGCAGAAGAGCGTCTCTTACGCAGACCTATGCATGTTCCCTCACGTGCACCTGCCAGCGGGTTTCAAGACCCCAAAGTTCGAGAAATACGATGGGCACGGTGACCCCATTGCACATCTTAAGAAATACTGCAACCAATTGCGGGGAGCCGGCGGAAAAGAAGAACTGCTAATGGCATATTTTGGGGAAAGTCTAGTAGGGATAGCCTCGGAATGGTATATGGACCAGGAAATGTCCCGATGGCATATATGGGATGATCTCGCCAGAGATTTTGTGAAACAATTCCAGTATAACATCGACATTGCGCCAGACCGAAATTCTCTGTCGAATTTGAAGAAGAAAGCTTCAGAGAATATGCTATTAAGTGGCGTGAGCAGGCGTCAAGGGTGAAGCCTCCCATGGATGAAGTGGAAATGGTCACTACCTTTCTCCAGGCTCAAGAGTCTGACTATTTCCAAAACATGATGTCAGCCATGGGAAAGCCATTTGCAGAAGCAATTAAGATTGGAGAGATGGTGGAGAATGGTCTGAAGACAGGTAGGATTCTGAGTCAAGCAGCCATAAGGGCAACCTCCCAAGCCGTCCAAAGCGGGTCCGGAGGAATGGCCAGAGGGAAGAAGAAGGAAGAAACGACCATGGCAGCCTCGGAAGCAAGGGAGTATCGTCATCCCAGGCCCCGTTTTCCGGAAAGGACCCCACAACACTACTACCCCCACTCAAATCTGGCATATGCTCATCAACCCTATATGGTCATGAACGCCCAGCCTTATGTCCATCCGCCGCAACAAGCCAACCGAGGCCCAGCTCCGCCTCCCAGAAATCAGCCTCCTTACCGCAACCACTATAATCCACAACCCCTGCAGAATAACTTCCGCCCTCAGGAGCCACCTCGAAGGCGGACTTTCACGCCCATCGGTGAACCATACTCTACTTTGTTCCCGAAGCTAGTCCAGTTGGGTTTCTTGCAACCAATCCCTCAAACAAGGCAAAACCCGACGTCACCTTCTTACAAAGTTGGAGTCATATACGCCTATCATTCAGGGGCCGAGGGACATGATACAAATGACTGCTGGTCATTGAAAAGAGTGGTCGAGAATTTGATAGAGCAAGGGAAAATAGTGCTAAGGGACGAGGAGATCCCGAATGTAACTAACAATCCATTGCCTGCTCACAATAATGGGCCGCTGATCGGAATTATTTGCGAAGACAAAGAATTCGACCCTGCTCTGAAAGCTATAATTGCCATTGTCGACACGGGGAAGAGGCCTGAGACAGACCAGAAACCAGAAAAGGGGGAGGAGGCCAAGGCTATAAAGAGCGAGCCTGAAGAGAAGGTGGAGAAGAAAGTGGTACCGGTAAAGGATGGAGTTCTTTACATACCACGAGGTCGAGCTGAGAAGACGCAGAACTTCGGGATCAAAAAGAAAAAACCTATGTACGTGCCAAAAGGGGCCTATGTGGCCCGGGGGACGATTCAACCACCTCGGCTGAATGAGCCAGTGGTTATCGGACGCGTGCCACAAAAGCCGATGACCAACTCATCCACAGTACCATGGAATTATCAGAAGACTTTGGTAATGTACAAAGGTAAAGAGGTCATGGGAGAACTTCCAGAAAATACTTTCATTGGAAGGTATTCAAATACCCAAGAGCTGAACAACGCCACACAAAGGCGCTTCCCACCAAAGAAGCCTGTAAGCGTTGAAGAAGCGGAAGTGTTCCTCCAACAAATGAAAATGCCGGATTACGAAGTGATAGATCAACTGCGCAAGTACCCCGAGCAAGTGTCCATGCTATCATTGTTGATGAGGTCGGCCGAGCATCAAAAGATCTTAGTGAAGACCCTGAATGAAGCACATGTGCCAGTTGAAACCTCGGTTGAATAACTAGAGCGGATGACGGAAAGATTCTTCGCCGTCAACCAAATCTCTTTCAGCAAAAACGATTTACCCCCAGAAGGAGCGGCACACAACAAGGCCTTGCATCTAACAGTTAAATGTGAGGACTACTATGTCAAGCGGGTAATGTTGGATGGGGGATCAGGTGTTGACATTTGCCCGCTCTCCACGCTACAAAGAATGGAAATTGGGACCGGAAGAATCCGACCCAACAATGTCTGCGTAAGGGCTTTCGACGGCATCAAGAGAGATACCATGGGGGCAATAGACCTGTTGTTGGTCATAGGACCAGTCGAGTTTGAAGTAACCTTTCAGGTGCTCGACATGGATACGTCCTACAATTTCCTCCTCGGCAGACCTTGGATCCATGCGGCAGGAGTTGTGCCTTCCACTCTTCACCAGATGGTGAAGTTCGAGTACGAAGACCGAGAGATCGTGGTCCATGGGGAAGACGAGCATGCTATCTATCGGGACTCATCCATCCCATATCTTGAACTGAGAGAAGGGAGCGAACATACGGTCTATCAAGCTTTCGAGATTGTACTGGCAGAGCAGCACGAAGAGGGAATACCCTACCCCCAGCCTTTCTTGTCTAACGCCTCGGTTATGGTGGCCAAAGAGATGATCCGGCACGGATTTAGGCCAGGGAAAGGGCTTGGACGAACCCTTCAGGGAATAACAGAACCCATTACCTTGCCAGTCACCAAGACACCTTTTGGACTAGGCTTCAAACCTACTCCAGCAGACAAAGAGTGGGCAAAGAAAAGGAGAAATGAGGGTTGGAAGTTACCTCAACCATTGCCGGATTTGTATGAAACCTTCATCAGGCCAAGATACACCGAAGAAGAGGACGACGAGGTCTTCACGGCTGAGGAAATCGAGGAGATATGTGGGGCAATGAGGGAAATGCTCTACGAGACTCACATGGTTCAACCAGGTGAAGGCACAAGCACTGCTGAGATGCTGTACGTGGGACCGAACGCCAAACTTCAAAACTGGGAGGCCACGCCATTCCCGACTAGACGGAAGTCCGGGTAGACCTGTCCTGCCACCTTTCCTGTGTCGCAAGTTATCTCCAGGACAAAACTTGAACGTTTTCTTCCTTTCAATTGTTGTTTTGAATTCCTAAGTTGTAAACATTGTTGTCTTCCAACTTTCCAAAGAAAATGAAAAAAAAAATCATCATTGCTTTCCCATTCTTTCTTTTGTTCTGATTTTTGTTATTTTTCCTTTTATCTTTCCTTTCAGTTATAATAATGCGGCTTTAAATATGACATGCTTGCGGACTTCACGCCCAGATCACAACGAGCTATTTAACTGCGAATTAATGAACCCAGAACCAGAATATGATGAGGAAGAAGCTTTTAGGGAAATAAACCGAGAGTTGGAACATTTTGAGAATAAACCTAAGCCAAATCTGAATGACACCGAACCGGTTAATTTAGGAACTCCTGAAGAAATTCGGGAGACCAAAATAAGCATTCACACGGACAAGAAAACGCGAGAGGCGATAATTCAACTTCTTTTTGAATTTAAAGACGTGTTTGCTTGGTCATATGATGACATGCCGGGTCTAGGTATTGATCTAGTGGTTCATAAATTGCCGATTCATCCTGATTGTCCTCCAGTTCAACAAAAGCAACGAAAGTTCAAAACTGAGGTCAGTGACAAGATTAAAGAGGAGATCACCAAACAATTGAAAACGGGAGTGATTCGGGTAGTCCAGTATACAACTTGGTTGGCAAATGTGGTTCTAGTACCGAAAAAGGACGGGAAAACTCGGGTATGTGTAGATTACCGAGATATGAATAGAGCAAGTCCTAAAGATAATTTCCCACTGCCCAACATCCACATCCTCGTTGATAATTGCGCCAAACACGAAATACAGTCTTTCGTAGATTGTTACGCTGGGTATCATCAGGTATTGATGGATGAAGAGGACGCCGAGAAAACTGCCTTCACCATGCCTTGGGGCACCTACTGTTATCGGGTCATGCCGTTTGGTCTGAAGAATGCCGGGGCTACTTACATGAGAGCCATGACTGCCATTTTTCATGACATGATGCATCAGGAAATAGAGGTGTACGTGGACGACGTGATAGTCAAGTCCAGGATGCAGGATAAACACATCCAAGACTTGAGGAAGTTTTTCGAGAGAGTAAGGAAATATGACTTGAAGCTGAACCCAGCCAAATGTGCTTTCGGAGTTCCGTCGGGCAAACTTTTAGGCTTCATCGTAAGCAGGAGAGGTATCGAACTAGATCCAACTAAGATAAAATCTATCAGAGATCTACCTCCCTCGAGAACGAAGAAAGACGTGATGAGTTTGTTGGGCAGGTTGAACTACATCAGTCGATTTATTGCCCAGCTGACAAGCACGTGTGAACCCATAGTCAAGCTGTTAAGGAAAGACGCGGCGAACAAATGGACAACTGAGTGTCAAGAAGCCTTTGATAAAGTCAAAGAATACCTTTCGAATCCCCCAGTTTTGGTCCCTCCAAAGCCAGGGAGACCCCTTTTCTTGTATCTGACAGTCTTGGAGAACTCTTTCGGTTGCGTCCTCGGGCAGCACGACATAACCGGAAAGAAGGAGCAAGCAATCTACTACTTGAGCAAGAAATTCACCGGCTACGAGGCCAAATACACTCTGCTGGAAAGGACATGTTGCGCTCTGACGTGGGTTGCTCAAAAGCTGAGACATTATCTCCAAGCCCACACTACTTTCCTCATAAGTAGGCTGGATCCTTTGAAGTATATATTTCAGAAACCGATGCCTACTGGGAGACTGGCCAAGTGGCAAATCTTGCTTACTGAATTCGACATAGTCTATGTCACTCGCACAGCAATGAAAGCCCAGGCGCTAGCAGATCATTTGGCCAAAAATCCGGTCGATGAGGAATACCAACCATTGAGTACCTACTTTCCAGACGAAGAAGTAAACACCGTAGAAGTGGTCTCGGAGGACGCTCATGTTTGGAAGATGTTCTTTGATGGAGCCGTGAATGCCAAAGGTGTAGGGATCGGGGCAATTTTGATCTCGCCTTCCGGTCAGCATTATCCCGCCACAGCTAGACTGCGTTTCTTTTGCACAAACAATACAGCTGAGTATGAAGCCTGTATCATGGGCATGCATATGGCGATCGATCAGGATGTCGAAGACTTACTAATTATGGGAGATTCTGACTTGATTATCCGGCAAGTCCAAGGTGAATGGGAAACTCGAGATGTCAAACTTATCCCTTACTAACAGCATGTGGAGGACCTCGGCAAGCGCTTTACATCAATAGAGTTCAGGTATATCCCGAGGTGTCACAATGAACTGGCAGATGCACTTGCTACTCTGGCTTCAATGCTACCCTACCCGGGCAACGCCCACGTCGATCCTTTGGAAATCCAAATCAAGGAAAGACACGGTTACTGCAATGTAATCGAGGCGGGACCAAATATGCAGCCTTGGTACCATGACATCAAGAGGTTCTTGAAGACGCAAGAATACCCCGAGCATGCTACTGGAGATCAAAAGAGAACCATTAGGCGACATGCAAGTGGTTTCTTTCTGAGCGGTGAATTGTTGTACAAGAGAACCCCGGACCTCAACCTATTAAGATGTGTCGACGCCGAGGAGGCGAGGAAGATCATGCACGAAGTACACGCAGGTGTGTGCGGACCTCATATGAACGGGTATGTCTTAGCGAAGAAAATCCTTCGAGCAGGTTATTACTGGATAACCATGGAAAAGGATTGCTTTAGCTTCGTTCGGAAGTGTCATCAGTGTCAGGTGCACGGTGATCTGATTCATGCACCTCCCACAGAACTGCATCCCATGTCTGCGCCTTGGCCATTTGTCGCCTGGGGCATGGAAGTCATTGGACCAATCGAACCAAAGGCTTCGAATGGACACAGGTTTATACTGGTTGCCATAGACTACTTCACAAAATGGGTAGAGGCTGTCACTCTCAAGTCTGTCACTAAAAAGCTGTAGTGGATTTTGTACACTCAAATCTTATCTGTCGTTTCGGTATTCCTGCGACTATCATTACAGATAACGCAGCCAACTTGAACAGTCACTTGATGGGAGATGTATGCGAGCAATTCAAAATAACGCATAGGAATTCTACTCCTTATCGGCCAAAGGCCAATGGCGCTGTAGAAGTGGCAAACAAAAACATCAAGAAGATTTTGAGGAAAACCATCCAAAGTTCCCGACAATGGCATGAGCAGTTACCATTTGCATTGTTGGGGTATCGCACTACGGTACGCACATCAGTAGGAGCGACTCCTTATCTTCTGGTTTATGGGACCGAGGCTGTAATACCGGTAGAGGTAGAAATTCCTTCGCTTCGAACCATTGTCGAAGCAGAAATCGAAGACAGCGAGTGGGTCAAGACTCGATTAGAGCAATTGACTTTGATTGATGAAAAGCGAATGGCCGCGGTTTGTCACGGACAGCTGTACCAACGAAGAATGGCCCGTGCTTACAACAAGAAAGTCCGACCCAGGAATTTCGAAGTAGGTCAGCTGGTACTGAGGCGTATTCTGCCGCATCATGAGGAAGCAAAAGGGAAGTTTGCTCCAAATTGGAAAGGCCCATACATCATAAGGAAGATATTGCCGAGAGGAGCATTGTATTTAGGTGATATCGAAGGAAATGACCCCGACACAGCAGTAAATGCGGATGCAGTCAAGAGATACTACGTCTGAATTATACTCCAGTAGTCTTGACACATTTGAAATTATGAAGGTTTTATTCTCCACTACTCCCCAAACACTGCCCAATTCTCTCTACAAACCTTTGAGCCGCTTACAAAAAAAAAAACATTGATTGAGGCCTGAACTACGTTTGACTTGATTCCGAAAGGATACATAGGCAGCCTCTCCCTGAAGTTCAGTCACACCAACAATAAAATCCCATTCACCCTGAAATTGAAACCGGGGCACGTCGAGCAGTTTAGAAGTTAGTATCATCTACCTCTCTTTACCAAGCACAAGCCTTCAAATCAATTACCAAAGAGAGTGGGAAACCAATAAGCGTCACAAATGGAGACCGGCACACTCTGAATTGAGAGAGATAAAATGAGAGAGTCTCGTCGGTGAAAACCTTCGGGCACCGCGAGGCGACGGGAGTAGAGAGACCAAAATGAGAGAGCTTGTTTAGCAAAAACTCACAAAGAGTGCTATCAAGCGATGACATGAAGAGAAATGAGAGAGGTCAGCCAGCGAAAACCCGCAAAGGGCGCTGTTGGCCGAAAGAATGACTCCACCCAAGGAGGTTTCGGCAAAGTTCCGCCAGGTTTGGAATCACAGATCCGTTCTGGTTCAGGGAAACGCAAGCTCATGGAAAGTCAGGCGTCCAGTCCAAAGAGCATGTCATGTCATTTAAAGCCAGCATTATCTTCCTCAGATAAGTTTTTCTCGTCCCGAAAGGGGCACTCCTTTTCTGAAATTCGTTTTATCTTTTCTTTGTTTTTCATCGAATCTCTTTCATGTTTAAGCCCAAGTTCTAGATGTACCGGAAAGGATAATTGGCAGGTTCGTTTTCACGGAGTTCCGTTTCATGAAGGAAAATACCCCGTTTCGTTGGTACGTCTGTCCAAACTTGATGAATCACGATGTTTGATGGCGTTCGAAGTAAAAAGGAAAAAGAGAAATTTTCCCCAGCAAGTCCGCCTTCGGACGAATCCCCACAGAGTCTCCCCTTGTACAATCCCCCACAGAGTCTCCCCGATATAAAAAATAAAAAATAAAAAAAAAATAATCCCCGTTGGAATTTCCCCAGGACATCCCCAGCGAGTCTCTTTGTAAAAATTCCCCAACAAGCTTACCCCAACAAATCCTAGAAAGACCGCTTCAAAACAAATCCCCAGCATGCCCCATTGTACAAAAATCCACACAAAGAATCCACTTTGTAAATATCCCCCACAGGGTTTCCTTTTGTACAAATCCCCACAGAATACCCCCAATAAAATCCCCGTTGAGAACCTCCAAGCAAAACGGGACAAAATGAGAGAAAAGAAAAAGAGCCTTACGAGGCAAATCATCACGGAATCTGGAAATACAAGCCTAAGTAGTCTAAAGGGTTTCGACATTTGAATCAAATCAATGGTGGGACTTCGCAACAGAAATGAAGACGCAACAAAGCAACCGGGAACGATCAAGGTCACCGAACCGACCGTCATTTCCGAACTAACAATTGTTCTTTGTCTGAAAAGTTGAAACAGGGATAATCCAAGACAATCGTGCAAGAAGCAGGTGTCACCCGAAGAAGAAGGTACATGGGTACAAGAAAATTTTGGCAATAAGGAATTCACTCGAAAGGTAAGTTCCACGAAACTCCCTTTTATCTTTTACTAAAACAAGAAAATTCAAAAAAAAAAAAGAGGTCAGTTGTTGTTCTCGAATTTTGTCCCCAGCCATCAGCATTAGGGTTTTAAGCCCTAAACTGAATTTTTCCTTTAGTCAGCATTAGGGTTTTAAACCCTAAACTGAACTTTTTTCCATTCAGTCAGCATTAGGGTTTTAAACCCTAAACTGAGCTTTTCCATGCAATCAGCATTAGGGTTTTAAACCCTAAACTGAATTTTTCCTTTAGTCAGCATTAGGGTTTTAAACCCTAAACTGAACTTTCTTCCTTTCAGCCAGCATTAGGGTTTTAAACCCTAAACTGAGCTTTTCCATGCAATCAGCATTAGGGTTTTAAACCCTAAACTGAATTTTTCCTTTAGTCAGCATTAGGGTTTTAAACCCTAAACTGAACTTTTTTCCATTCAGCCAGCATTAGGGTTTTAAACCCTAAACTGAGCTTTTCCATGCAATCAGCATTAGGGTTTTAAACCCTAAACTGAATTTTTCCTTTAGTCAGCATTAGGGTTTTAAACCCTAAACTGAACTTTCTTCCTTTCAGCCAGCATTAGGGTTTTAAACCCTAAACTGAGCTTTTCCATGCAATCAGCATTAGGGTTTTAAAACCCTAAACTGAATTTTTCCTTTAGTCAGCATTAGGGTTTTAAACCCTAAACTGAACTTTTTTCCATTCAGCCAGCATTAGGGTTTTAAAACCCTAAACTGAGCTTTTTCATACAATCAGCATTAGGGTTTTAAACCCTAAACTGAATTTTTCCTTTAGTCAGCATTAGGGTTTTAAACCCTAAACTGAACTTTTTTCCATTCAGCCAGCATTAGGGTTTTAAAACCCTAAACTGAGTTTTTCCATGCAATCGGCATTAGGGTTTTAAACCCTAAACTGAATTTTTCCTTTAGTCAGCATTAGGGTTTTAAAACCCTAAACTGAATTTTTCCTTTAGTCAGCATTAGGGTTTTAAACCCTAAACTGAACTTTCTTCCTTTCAGCCAGCATTAGGGTTTTAAACCCTAAACTGAGTTTTTCCACGAAATCAGCATTAGGGTTTTAAACCCTAAACTGAATTTTTCTTTTAGTCAGCATTAGGGTTTTAAACCCTAAACTGAATTTTTCCATTCAACCAGTATTAGGGTTTTAAACCCTAAACTGAATTTTTCCTTTAGTCAGCATTAGGGTTTTAAACCCTAAACTGAACTTTTTTCCATTCAGCCAGCATTAGGGTTTTAAACCATAAACTGAGCTTTTCCATGCAATCAGCATTAGGGTTTTAAACCCTAAACTGAATTTTTCCTTTAGTCAGCATTAGGGTTTTAAACCCTAAACTGAACTTTCTTCCTTTCAGCCAGCATTAGGGTTTTAAACCCTAAACTGAGCTTTTCCATGCATGTCAGCATTAGGGTTTTAAACCCTAAACTGAACTCTTTCCTTTAGTCAGCATTAGGGTTTTAAACCCTGAACTGAACTTTTTCCTTTAATCAGCCTTAGGGTTTTAAACCCTAAACTGAACTTTTTCCATTCAGCCAGCATTAGGGTTTTAAACCCTAAACTGAGCTTTTCCTTCCAGTTAGCATTAGGGTTTTGAACCCTAATTTGAACATTTCCTTTCAGTCAGCATTAGGGTCTTAAACCCTAAACTGAACTTTTCCCTTTCAGTCAGCATTAGGGTTTTAAACCTAAATTGAACCTTTCCCTTTCAGTCAGCATTAGAGTATTAAACCCTAAACTGAACTTTTCCTTTCAATCAGCATTAGGGTTTTAAACCCTAAACTGAACTTTTCCATTTAGTCAGCATTAGGGTTTTAAACCCTGAACTGAACTCTTTCATTTAGTCAACATTAGGGTTTTAAACCCTAAACTGAACTTTTTCTTTAGTCAGCATTAGGGTTTTAAACCCTAAACTGAACTCTTTCATTCAGCCAGCATTAGGGTTTTAAACCCTAAACTGAGCTTTTCCATGCAATCAGCGTTAGGGTTTTAAACCCTAAACTGAACTTTTTCCTTTTAGTCAGCATTAGGGTTTTAAACCCTAGACTGAACTTTTTCCTTTAATCAGCATTAGGGTTATAAACCCTAAACTGAACTTTTTCCTTTAATCAGCATTAGGGTTTTAAACCCTAAACTGAACATTTTCCTTTAATCAGCATTAGGGTTTTAAATCCTAAACTGAACTTTCCATTCAGCCAACATTAGGGTTTTAAACCCTAAACTAAACTTTTTCCATTCAGCCAGCATTAGGGTTTTAAACCCTAAACTAAGCTTTTCCATGCAGTCAGCATTAGGGTTTTAAACCTTAAACTGAATTTACCTTTTAATCAGCATTAGGGTTTTAAACCCTAAACTGAACTTTTTCTTTAGTCAGCATTAGGGTTTTAAACCCTAAACTGAACTCTTTCATTCAGCCAGCATTAGGGTTTTAAACCCTAAACTGAGCTTTTCCATGCAATCAGCGTTAGGGTTTTAAACCCTAAACTGAACTTTTTCCTTTTAGTCAGCATTAGGGTTTTAAACCCTAAACTGAACTTTTCCTTTCAGTCAGCATTAGGGTTTTAAACCCTAAATTGCACTTTTTCCTTTAATCAGCATTAGGGTTTTAAACCCTAAACTGAATTTTTCCTTCCAGTCAGCATTAGGGTTTTAAACCCTAAACTGAACTTTTTCTTTCAGTCAGCATTAGGGTTTTAAACCCTAAATTGAACTTTTCCCTTTCAGTCAGCATTAGGGTTTTAAACCCTATACTGAGCTTTTACTTGCAATCAGCATTAGGGTTTTAAACCCTAAACTAAATTTTTCCTTTTAGTCAGCATTAGGGTTTTAAACCCTAAACTGAATTTTTCCTTTGGTCAGCATTAGGGTTTTAAACCCTAAACTGAACTCTTTCATTCAGCCAGCATTAGGGTTTTAAACCCTAAACTGAACTTTTCCATGCAATCAGCGTTAGGGTTTTAAACCCTAAACTGAACTTTTTCTTTTAGTTAGCATTAGGGTTTTAAACCCTAAATTGAACTTTTCCTTTCAGTCAGCATTAGGGTTTAAACCCTAAACTGAGCTTTTCCTTCCAGTCAGCATTAGGGTTTTAAACCCTAAACTGAACTTTTCCTTCCAGTCAGCATTAGGGTTTTAAACCCTAAACTGAACTTTTCCTTTCAGTCAGCATTAGGGTTTTAAACCCTAAACTGAACTTTTCCCTTTCAGTCAGCATTAGGGTTTTAAACCCTAAACTGAACTTTTTCTTGCAATCAGCATTAGGGTTTTAAACCCTAAACTGAATTTTTCCTTTTAGTCAGCATTAGGGTTTTAAACCCTAAACTGAACTTTTTCTTTAGTCAGCATTAGGGTTTTAAACCCTAAACTGAACTCTTTCATTCAGCCAGCATTAGGGTTTTAAACCCTAAACTGAGCTTTTCCATGCAATCAGCGTTAGGGTTTTAAACCCTAAACTGAACTTTTTCCTTTTAGTCAGCATTAGGGTTTTAAACCCTAAACTGAACTTTTCCTTTCAGTCAGCATTAGGGTTTTAAACCCTAAATTGCACTTTTTCCTTTAATCAGCATTAGGGTTTTAAACCCTAAACTGAATTTTTCCTTCCAGTCAGCATTAGGGTTTTAAACCCTAAACTGAACTTTTCCTTTCAGTCAGCATTAGGGTTTTAAACCCTAAACTGAACTTTTCTCTTTTAGTTAGCATTAGGGTTTTAAACCCTATACTGAGCTTTTCCTTGCAATCAGCATTAGGATTTTAAACCCTAAACTGAATTTTTCCTTTTAGTCAGCATTAGGGTTTTAAACCCTAAACTGAACTTTTTCCTTTCAGTCAGTCTTAGGGTTTTAAACCCTAAACTGAACCTTTTTCCTTCAGTCAGCATTAGGGTTTTAAACCCTGAACTTAACTTTTCCTCTTAATCAGCATTAGGGTTTTAAAACCCTAAGCTGAACTTCTCCCCAGTTGGTCGGTATTAGAGTTTCAACTCTAAAACTGAACTTCTCCCCAGCTAGTCGGTATTAGGGCTCCAACCCTGAATTGAGCATTTTTATCTTCCTTCATCAATTTTATGAACTTCCTGGCGAATAATTCACGAAATTTTCCTAGTGAAACTGGGGCAGAAAATTTTGTTCGTCTATTTGTTTTCTCCCGCAGGTCTAACCTCGAGCCACATGGATCGAAACGACCCACGAAATGAGTCTCAACTCAGAATCAAAGAAGAAAAAGACAAAAAGAAGATGTCCCGAGATATCGGAGTAAATGGATGGCGGATAGACTCCAACATTTGATTAAGATCCAGAACTCGGCCAGTCACGCCTCGCTCAGCATCCCAGAGAATAAGCAAGCACCTACAACTCGCAAGCATCAAGGTTCGGATCGAAGTCTACAAGCAAAATCAGCTAAGACCCAAGATCAAGTCGCAAAAGAATCATAGATAGGGATCTTGTAACTAGCAGTTGACATGCATATAAGTATTTAGTTCAGTTTCAATTTTCCTTTGGTTGTAATAAGGCGGTCAGTAAAGCAACGGTGACAACAGCAACAGCAGTAACAGCAAGCATTGCAATCCTATGGTAGTCCCAGCTACCGAAGCTTCCCGAACTACATTGACCTGATTCCTGTTTAGCCCAGGATATGTAGGAAATCTTTGAAGCAAAGATTCGGTCAAATCTTTCAAAAACATGCTTCACACGGAGTAGTCCATAGGCAAAAATCGCTCATATCTGCTCACTTTATCTTTGCACGAAAACTCTTCGTGTTTCCGAACAAAGAGGGGCAGCTGTGAGCACGTAATTTTTGTCTTACGCGACAGTCGCTCCAAATAAGAAATGAAAAATAATAACAAATGGTCATGTTGTACAATTTTCGGATTTTACGTGGCGTTTTGTTAATTATTTATGATTTTTGCCCATTTATTAAAATAAAATACAAAATGTACGTGTCATGCGTAATTTGAACCGCAATCCGGTTGTTAAATAGAAAATCATAAATATGCGTCTTCGTCCGTGATTTTTGTTTTGTTTGATTTTACCTGTTTTAAATATTTTAATATGTGTGTGCAAATAATTGTATTAAGTGTTTATTTAATTTTAATTTGATTTACTTAGGTTTTGTTTTAAAATAAAAAATAAAATAAAATAATAATAAAAGAGAGTGCAAAATTGGGTTGAAAATCAGTTGGGCTTATTTTTCATTTTTAATTCGAGGCCCAAAACTCAAACCCAAAACCCCTGTGTAACCCGGTCCAGACCAGCTGATACCCAGAGCGTCCAAACGACGCCGTTTTAACCTGATCTAATCTGGGCCGTTGATCTCAGATTGATCAACGGCCTAGATCACATTCTCATACCCATGAACTAACCCGACCCATCTTACCCAAACCAACCCCTAAACCCTGAATGAGAAACGACACCGTTTCCTCATCAGATGAAAGATCTGAGCCTTCCATTTCGCCTCATCCAACGGCTGAGATCAACCCCACCCATCTCATATATAAGTTTCCAACCATACCCTGCCCCCCCCCCCTATCCAATACCCCAGCCTTCGTCCTCATCCCCTTCCCTACGAAACCCTAGCCGCCCCCTTATTCCTCGCCATTAATCCCGGCGGCATGAACGCCGGTGGCCTTCACCTTAACACCATAGGACCACCTTGACACCCTAAACATGAATCCACTAACCTTTTAGCTCGAATCCCATCCCACCGTCTTGAATCTTCATTTGAAGATTCGAGTCAAAACTCGATCTACACCGATCTGCCCTAAATTCTTACCAGACAGTCCCCGGACCCCCCTCGTGACCAAACCATGCTTGGTTTGGTCCGAATCTAACCAAGAAAGCCCAAGTCCCACATCTACCATCCACGAACCCTAGAAACCCCAAGCCTGGTCCGTGTCTGTTCAAGCCAAGAGATTAGGGTTTCATGAACCTTAATCGAAGTGTTTCTCATTTGAGAAGCACTTCGATTAAAGTCCGTTCAACCTTGAGGAGGATCTGTTCAAAACACAAGTGGATTTTTTCTGATTTTTTTTCTTTCAAAGCTTTAAGGTGAGTTAATTTTCTTTTCTTTATTTCAGTTCGTGTGTTTGTGTGTTGTTAAAGGTCCGTCCGTATGGCCAAACGTTTTGTTTTAGTTTGTGTTTTTGAACTGCTATTGTCCACCTTGACCGGACCTCTGTATTCGGTCAAGTATTTCTTCGTAATGTATGTGTGTAAATTGTATGTTCAATTGAATTCGTAATTGGTCATTCAATTAGCTCCCGAGGTCATTTCTGTGTTAACATTGCAATTTGAACCCCTTGTGTGATACTCTTAGATTTCTGATTTTTGGCTACGATTGTACGTGTTATGATTAGTATAGTCGAGTCGACATATGTCGTCAATTAGTTTCAGTTGTCCGAACAATAACCAATTGACCTGCTTCTGTAAGCATTGCCTGAATCAATTAGGGACTGGGTTTAGTAACTTATAGTTGCTAATTTGATTTCAGAAATCTAAGGTTTGGTCTGTTAGTTACAGCCTGAATTGGAGGGCATGTGCATTTAGTGCACAACAGGTGCATAAAAGCCATTCTGATTAAAATAATTTGACAGCATGTTTGTCAGATTATATTCTTGCTGCCCTGTCTGCCTTTTAGTTTAAATATTAGAGGGTACTGTCAGGAATATCATGGGGGAGGTTTATACTTAATTAGCTAAGTGGAAACTGAAAAGGGACATCACATGGGAGGGGACCTGATTGATTAACAGGCTGTTCAAATAGCCTGATTTGGAGCTATAAAAGGGGAGGGGATAAGATAAGAGAGAGGAGGAAGATAGGGATACACCTTGAGAGAGATACACACAAAAGGGAAGCTGAAACCAAACAGAATCAGTTTCTAAGGGAGAAAGAGAGTTTGTTTTTTTTGGAAATCAGGAGGGGGATTTAGAAAAGAAATTCTTGCTCGACTAGAAAACACTACTTTTTCTCATCCTTTCGTGTCTGAAGTCCAGTATCCAGTTTGTTTTGTTTCTATCAGATTTTAGGATTTTTCCTCTGAGTTTTGAAAAGATCAAATATTGATAATTGTACCATTGGTTTACTGCTTTGGTCTGTTGGTCTGGGATTGTCATTGCTGCTGTATTGCTTTGTTTGTTACTACCATTCTTGTGTTGCTGCTGCTGACTCTTCTGCTTCCACTTCTTCTTTGCATTTCAGTATCCAGGTACACATTTCAAGTCCCATATTGGTGTAACCATAACAGTTTGAAATCATGAAATGAAAGTTGGAGAAGTTTAAATGTCTGTTGTAATACTCATGGCATGTTGATTTCTTTCTATATATATGATTAGTTTGTAAATTTCAATAGCAGGAAAAGATCAGTTTGGTGCTTAGCTGAGTTCTAGTCTCTTGCGTCTTAGTTTATAGTTGTTTGTTAGTACGAGATGTAATGGTACAATATGTAGAATGCATGGATAATTGACATAGAATTTTTGACCGGATTCCTGTTTAACTATAATGACATGCATAGGATAGAATATTTCCACCTTACACAATGATGTTCTGTTTTACTTTAGTTCTTTTATCAGGACCCGCTAGGTAGTATATAGGAGCACGTTCGAATCCCCATTAGCAATAAAGCCTAGTGTTCAATTCCCTTAATCTAGCCTAAAATAAGTCTAGTTAAGTTCAATTCAAGAAATGTTTGGATACAAGTATAGCATTTGGTCAATCTCGCATGCCTCACAAGGTATGACGCCTCTTCACTTTGTAAATAATTAAGCAGAAATTGATAAGAATCCAGGTTAGGCCAAAGCATATAATTAAATTAGCATGTACCTTTCCTTCTAGTTTTAGAGACAAATGCATTAGAAATGTAGCCACTTTAGGATACCCTTTCTAAAATAGAGACGAGCCTCGCCAAATAAAAAATGCGAAATTGCGGGGCCCTCAACAAATAACCATAACAAATATTTAGAATTCAGGATAGGCCGTTTAGTGAATTTCATGGCCTTCTACAAAAATAATAACGCGCTAGGCTTCTTTAGGCGCGGCTTAATTAAGTTACATTCTTAAACTCGGGTGCACATTGATGTGACCCGAATCCAAATCTCAACGGAGTCGAAATGGTCAACAACTACGGGTGCATTGATTGCGACGTGGTTCGAGATACATTTTCGCGACGTTGCAATTCTATAAAACTAAATGATAATAATAAAAGCGGTTTAAACTTAATAAAGCACATAAGTCACAACATGTATTTAAATCAGATATTTAGCCATTATAACAATTTAAGCGACCGTGCTAGAACCACGGGATTCGAGGGTGCCTAACACCTTCCCTCGGGTCAACAGAATTCCTTACTTAAAATTTCTGGTTCGCAGACTTCATTTGGAAAGTCGAAAATTTCCTCGATTTGGGATTCAAGATAAACCGGTGACTTGGAACACCAAAAGTCAAACCTTTCCCAAGTGGCGACTCTGAATTAAATAAATAATCTCATTTCGAATATTGTCACTTAAATTGGAAAAACTCCCTCGCGCATTTTTACCCTTCGGGGCGGGGCGCGCAAAAAGGAGGTGTGACAATTGTTGTATCAGATCGCTATGAATCAACAAAAATCTTTGTGAATTTCATAAATTTTGAAACTCTGGAAGATCTGTATGACTTACCTATGGTTCACACTTGAAAAATATTATGGTACCATTAGTTTTGCATTTTAGTCAACATGTCACTTTTTATTGGTGGAACATAGTATGTTCCTCGTACAATTTGCGAGATAAATGATCAGAAAAATACTTCATCCTTTTTTTCCAAACAAATTGAAACCCGCATGTAGCGCACGGGGTGGCTAGGCTCGTGGAAAAGTAAAAGAAAGAGGAACTCAAAGGTGTAGCCTAGCAGTCAATGAAGTGGATGAGAAACCTTAGGAGACCAGAGTTCAAATTTGATAGGTTGTATTCATATTTGCTAAAGTCTTGGTGGGTATAATATATATCTAATGGAATAATCAAGGTAGCAGGTTTGATTCAAAACATACCAGTACGTGTGTTGGTAGCCATTTGCATCATTCTACAGATATTCTGCTTGCACCATAGTGTGCAACTCCATTAAGCAATTACTTCCATTGGTGAACTTATTTCAGAATATATTTTTTCTTAAAATTTAAATAAACACCTATCAAAGGGTATACTACATTACTCATCATTGTTTGCTAGCAAATGAATCTTAATACAGTAAGCAGAACATTTCAATAAGAAACTTGTATGCAGATAGTTAACACAAGAAGCGCGAATACTTCATTACATATCACTGGTTGCTAGCAAATGAATCTTAATACTTTGAATGCAGAACATTTCAAAAAGAAATTTGTATAAAGGGCAACTTGGTGCATTAAGCTCCCGCTATACGCGGGGTCTGGGGAAGAACCGGACCACAAGGGTCTATTGTATACCGTCTTACCCTGCATTTCTGCAAGAGATTGTTTACACGGCTCGAACCCGTGACCTCCTGGTCACATGGCAATAACTTTACTAGTTACGCCAAGGCTCCCCTTCCCTGCCAACCTACAGATAATCGACTCGAACCATAGTTTGTAAGACAAGAATGAACAAGCTCCTTTAAGCAATAACTTCCATTATACATATGTAAATTTGAACAAACACTTATCAAAGGAAATATACTTCATTACATATCATTGTTTCCTAGCAAAAGAGTCTAAAAACTATATCAAGAACACATCAAAAAACAACTTTTACACAAACAGTTACCAGAAGACAAGCCACCAGCCTCATCTGCAATGCTAGTTACCTCCTGGATTCCGATTCCACGACAAATAAGTTGGATCTCCAAGTTGTCTTGGCTTAACTAGATACACAATCATAAAAGCCAAAGCCAAAAAGAAACACAATCCACCAACTGTAAGATAAGCAATGCCAAGAAAATCATTCTTCCCACCAATCCAACTAGTTGTCGAAAGCACAAGCTTCTTCTTCCCATCAAAACTATACGTGTTGTAATTGTTCTGCAACGTCACGTTTATGATTTCACCTTCCATAAGATCCCTCTCAATTTTCCCATACAACTTTCTAAATGTTGGAAGTGCAGCAGTTCTCATCCAAACAATTAAATCTTCTTGCTCACTCAACGATACATTCTTTAGAAGACTCCCACCTCCGACTAAAGTCCCATTCTGAAAATTCGAAGGGAAAACATCTTTCCCATACTTATGATCCCTATCACTTTTCCAAGATATACCCTTTTTATTCACAACCAATTCTTGATTGTTACTAGCAAATGTATAAGTATCGTTAAATAAACTCCACGCTATTAATCCACAAGGCACAATTGGTTTGCCATTAGCAAAATCTTCAGGCTCGCAAGAACCTGTATCACCTACATTACTAGCACTTTTCAATTGTTGATCGCTTCGACTTTTCACATACCTACGATGATTTTGATAAAAATTCTCAAGCTGATAATACACATAAATTGGCTGTTCCATTTTTTTGGGCACTCTTAAAGTTCTAACACAAGTTTTATCTTGATTTTTATTTGTTATATAGCCAACTTTATCATTTGTTGAATTATTTGGTACACATTCAACATCATACCTATCAATAATTTCAACAACATCTCGAGAAGCTAAAAGGGAAACAATACCAATTGGAATAAAAACAACACCAATAAGTAAAAGAATAGAAATCACCCATTTTGGTGTTAGGATTGGTTTACATGCTGGAAGTTCTTGTTGTGAGAATTTTGAATACTTTGGTCGCTTTGAATTTCTTCTTATTGTTGTATGTTCATCCGATCCAAAAACTCCAGTGCTAGACGATGGATTGTTTGAACTCATAATTTGAGTTGACTTTTCAGTAACTACGTCCCAATCTCAAACAAGTTGGGGTCGACTATATGTTTGCGAATAATTCAAGAAAAATGAACGGAAGAGTTTAATTAGAGAGATGATTTAGAAGAGGAAGAGGGGATTTTTTTTTATGGGAATTATATGAATGAATGGTTTATAGCTGTAAGTTTACTCGTTTTGATTTGTTTAATTCAAGAATGCCTGCTTTGACTTTGAATAGTATTATTAGTATTTTCTTGATAAAAACGACGACGACTTGATCCACGTTTTTTGTTTTCTAGAAAGAAGGGGGCGAAGATTACAAGGAAGGTTCTATGCTGAAGAGTAGGTATGAATTTATTATGATAGCGTGGGGTGGGATGCTGAAGAGTAATTTCCTTTTTTTTTCTTCACATAACGTGGAGATATTTAATTCCTACTTAATTGTATTGAATTCCCAATTAATGTTATGCTTACTCCCTCCGGTCTATTTTAATTGATTTTTTTAATCTTTTTTGTGGTCCATAATATTTAATTTTTTTAACAATAATAATAACAAACTCGGTAGTTTCCCACAAGTGGGGTTTGGGGAGGGTAAGATGTACACAGCTTTATCCCTACCTTTGGAAGGGCGGAAAGACTGTTTCCGATGCAATATTTAATTTTTTCAAATATCAAAAAAGAATCAACTTTTTTTTTCAAAGCTGCCCTTGGAGTAAAGAGTCTAGAAGTATTTGTTGTATTTCCAATAAACAAATTAAGGTTAATATGTTCAATTATATTGTTAATTTAATGTTAAAAGGTGAATTCCTTTATATGTGTGAAAATAGCCAAACAATTACTTAAAGTGTACTGGAAGGAATATCAAAAATAGTTAGTTTAAAATATTTTATATTTTTCAAAATTACTCCCTCCCGACTCTTTTGCTTATATTTTTTTTTTTTTTTTTTTTTTTACTTTTTACTTGCCCACTACAACAAACAATAACATATTTAGTGTAGTTCCACAAGTAAAGTTTGGGAAAGATATAAGTACGCAACCTTACCTTATCTTAATGCAGGTAGAGAAACTTTTTTGAATAGACCCTCAACTCAACGCTAGCATGCTTATTCACAGTAGCATATAGGAAGACATGGAGAAAAACAACATATGTGTAGTTCAGTTTAGCAAATTAAGAGAGAGAAAAATATTATTTTTCAATTGTACCGTTAGTATTAAGTAATTATTTTTAAAGTAATTGAAGTATTAGTAGTCAATTTTAGATTTTCAAATATCATTAATATTTTATTAAGGGCGTGCAAAATACAATTTGGACAAGTAAAATAGAATAGAGGAAGTAAGAAAGAATTAATTTTCTTTCAATTTTAGCTTTAGCATTAGGTATTTTAGTCTTCTAGAAATGATAAAGAAGTGATTGCTTATTAATAAGTAGCATACATTTTTATGGTGACAATTTTTATGTGGTGCAAATTGACACCCATATTACGCGTCAGTAAGGAGAATATATATATACATATATATATATATATATACGGTCGAAAGTAAGGAGAATATCAATGTAGAAGACGGACATAAATCGACATTTTACTTGAACTTCACACACACTCTCCCAATCATCCCTTTCTACTTTTTCCAGTCATTTACCTCCTCCAACACCTTCACACACACTCTCCCAATCAATCATGGAGGAAAACATCGATAACGCTGAGACCATTATCAAAAAATGGGATCCCAAAGAATCCTCCTTTGAGAAATTCATTTCACTTTTTCAAGAAGACAGAAAAGAAGCCAAAGAATTCATTCAATGCGTCAAAGACTTAAAAAGAGCTATGCACTTTCTTGTTATGGAGCATTCAACTTCTAACAAGCTTGTGCTAGCACATAACTTGATGCAAACAGCCATGAAAAGACTTGAGAAAGAATTCTATCAAATTTTGTCAACAAATAAGGAGCATTTAGATCCAGAATCAGTATCTAAGTCTAGTCAATCCTCACACTTATCACAATCAATTTCAGTTGATTCACAAGAAGATGAAACTGGCTCTGAAAATGAGATTCAGGCAGCTGTTGAATCCATATCCGAGGTTGAACGGCTTTCTGTTCTAGCTATGTCTGATCTCAACCTGATCGCAGATTGTATGGTTGGTTCCGGTTATGCCAAAGAGTGTGTGAAGATCTACAAAATTATCAGAAAGTCAATCGTGGACGAAGGCCTCTATCGTCTTGGGATTGAATCACATAGCTCTGTCCATACTAACGGGAAGAATTCAGATGCTCTTGAGCATCAAACCAAGCACTGGATAAATTCAGTTAAAGCTGCAGTGAAAACATTCTTCTATGGAGAGAGGTTTCTGTGTGATCATGTGTTCTCAGCCTCCAACACAATCAGAGAAACATGTTTCACTGATATAGCAAAAGAAGGTGGAATCAATTTGTTTAGATTCCCAGAGGTTATTGCAAAATCCAAGAAATCACCTGAAAATATTTTCCTTTTAATGGACTTGCATGAAACAATCTCAGAGCTCTTGCCTGAGATTGAATCAATCTTTTCATATGAATCAATCTCAGCAGTCAAAGTGCAAGCCCTATCCACCCTTCACAAACTTAAGGCCTCAATCCAAACAACTCTCTCTGATTTTGAGTCGTCGATCCAGAAGAATTCCTTAAGAAAACCAATTCCTGGTGGTGGGATTCATCCATTGACCAATTCTGTTTTAGATTATGTATGTTCACTGGCCAACTACAGCGGAATCCTCTCTGATATAATTTGTGACTCTGCCCCTGCAGCACAATCGCCATTTCCTGAATCTTACTTCGACAGTCCATCAGCCAACGAGACGCCAACTTCAGCAGTATCTGCTAGACTTGCTTGGATCATCCTTGTCCTCCTTTGCAAGCTCGACAGCAAAGCTAAGCTTTATAATGACATCGCTTTATCCTATCTTTTCCTAGCTAACAATCTCCAATTCGTTATCGAGAAGGTTCGTACAAGTGTACTCAAGTGTCTTCTAGGAGATGATTGGATATCAAAGCTTGAGAGAAAGGTAAAACTATATGCAACAAACTATGAAAATGTGGCTTGGAATAAGGTGTTTTTGTGCCTGCCCGAAAGTTTGGATCCATCAGTTTCCCCTGATATAATAAAGGAACATTTCAGAAAATTCAACACAGCTTTTGACGAATCATACCAGAAACAAAAATCTTGGGTGGTTCCAGATGGAAAGCTACGAGACGAGATCAAAGTGTCAATAGCAAGAAAATTGGTACCTGCTTATCGGGATTTCTATAATTACTATATGATAGTATTGAGCGGGGAAAAGAATTTGGAGGTCTTAGTAAGATATTCTCCTGATAATATAGGGAATTACTTGTCAGATTTGTTTCATGAAACAATGGCTTTAGGGAGTTTATTGTCATCATCAACATTGCCAAACTCTTGTGTTTGGCAATGTCTTTCTTAATTTGCTCATGGTCATTGCTTTATTTTTTATTGTTCCTTGATTCGAGGGTCTATTAGAAACAACCTCTCTACCTTTATAGTCTAGGGGTAAGGTCTGCGTACATACTACCCTCCCCTACTTAATTGTATTGAATTCCCAATTAATGTTATGCTTACTCCCTCCGGTCTATTTTAATTGATTTTTTTAATCTTTTTTGTGGTCCATAATATTTAATTTTTTTAACAATAATAATAACAAACTCGGTAGTTTCCCACAAGTGGGGTTTGGGGAGGGTAAGATGTACACAGCTTTATCCCTACCTTTGGAAGGGCGGAAAGACTGTTTCCGATGCAATATTTAATTTTTTCAAATATCAAAAAAGAATCAACTTTTTTTTTCAAAGCTGCCCTTGGAGTAAAGAGTCTAGAAGTATTTGTTGTATTTCCAATAAACAAATTAAGGTTAATATGTTCAATTATATTGTTAATTTAATGTTAAAAGGTGAATTCCTTTATATGTGTGAAAATAGCCAAACAATTACTTAAAGTGTACTGGAAGGAATATCAAAAATAGTTAGTTTAAAATATTTTATATTTTTCAAAATTACTCCCTCCCGACTCTTTTGCTTATATTTTTTTTTTTTTTTTTTTTTTTACTTTTTACTTGCCCACTACAACAAACAATAACATATTTAGTGTAGTTCCACAAGTAAAGTTTGGGAAAGATATAAGTACGCAACCTTACCTTATCTTAATGCAGGTAGAGAAACTTTTTTGAATAGACCCTCAACTCAACGCTAGCATGCTTATTCACAGTAGCATATAGGAAGACATGGAGAAAAACAACATATGTGTAGTTCAGTTTAGCAAATTAAGAGAGAGAAAAATATTATTTTTCAATTGTACCGTTAGTATTAAGTAATTATTTTTAAAGTAATTGAAGTATTAGTAGTCAATTTTAGATTTTCAAATATCATTAATATTTTATTAAGGGCGTGCAAAATACAATTTGGACAAGTAAAATAGAATAGAGGAAGTAAGAAAGAATTAATTTTCTTTCAATTTTAGCTTTAGCATTAGGTATTTTAGTCTTCTAGAAATGATAAAGAAGTGATTGCTTATTAATAAGTAGCATACATTTTTATGGTGACAATTTTTATGTGGTGCAAATTGACACCCATATTACGCGTCAGTAAGGAGAATATATATATACATATATATATATATATATACGGTCGAAAGTAAGGAGAATATCAATGTAGAAGACGGACATAAATCGACATTTTACTTGAACTTAGGACCATAGGTGGTGTTTCTTTGAAATTCTAAAAAATTGATTATTAACTTTTTTTTGCAATAAGTACTTGCTTGAGCTATTTTTTTACGAAGACTGGATTTAAAAAATTAAGCTTAATAATCTTTAAGAAAAAACAGCCCTTCTTTTGTTGCAAAAATAGCTCAAACAAGAAAACTGGCAAAAATTATTGTAACCATTAGACTAAGGTTTTTCCCTTTTTTTTTTTTTTTTGCTAAAAGACTAAGGTTTCATTATATGTGAAAGAACGATGACCAAAAGTTCAAAATTTGGAATCTCATGTTTGATAAATTTGAGTGACTGAACATTAATCTGTTTGTGATGATTTCGACTTTTTAAAATTCTTTCCTTGTTCAACTTCGCGCTGCAAACCTACAAACCACAATCTTCATAAATGGTTAAACCAAATTCAACAAATGAAGTCTAGATGTTATGATTTTGTTGCTTTACTGATGCAAAATTGTCTACTATTCTATCTGTCCCATTTTAATCATCGTTTTAGTTTTGTTTACGCTACTAAGAAAAACAATATATACAATATAAAGTTTACTAAGTTACTCATATTAAATATTTTTTGAGAATTCAGTAGTATTAAAAAGATTACTAATTTTTTATATTAAGGATAGTTGGAAATAAATAACAAATTTACTCTTGAATTCCTAAAATGACAATTATTTTGGAATAATTTTTATGAGCTAAATCAATAATTAAAGATAATTATTTTGAGCTAAAGCAATAATTAAAATGGGACGGAAGGAGTATCTCGTAGAGAACGATTATTAAGTAATCTTTCTAATGTCATCTAAAAATTGGCATCTTTCTAGGAACCAATATTTTACTTTATGGAGAAAAGAACCTCGTGTGACACCAATACAATATCAATTCTATTGTTCCCAAATCTTATACTCTTTCCGTTCATTTTACTTGTTCACTTTCACTTTATATTTCCTTTAAAAAAAATAAAGTATATTTTTTATAATTTTATCGCTAATAATGATAGCATTTCCAAAAATCTTGAAAATGATTTAAGGAATGAGTAGTTAAGAATAAGGGTAAAACAGAAAGAAAAAAAGAAGATTTTTCTCTTGATTTAGTATAGTGGACAAGTAAAAGTAAAAATATAGTTTTAATATAATGGACAAGTAGATCTTATAGATAAAAGTTTTGAAAAGTTTTATAAAAACTTTCCAAAAGATTTTAGATTTTTTTATAAGGAAAAAACTACTCAAACTATCACTCCATAAACAATTTCAACCAAAACTAACCTAAAAATAAAATATTTACTAAAAAGGCCCAAATATTATTTTAATCCAAACAATTTCAATTAATGTTAGTTTTTAAAGCATACAGTAATTTAAAGTGAGTTTTAGAGAATCAAGTATCTTAATTCGATTTAGAAAACACTATTAAACGTTAGTTTGTTGGATTGGGTCGAGGGATTAAATTGAAAATGTCATGTACAACCATTGAAGTTTGTTTGAGCTTGAATTTAAAATTTTGGATTTTCGAAATTGAAATTTATTTCGAGCGGGTATTGTTGGAATAGATTGGGTAAATAGGAGTGTAAATCTCAATTTTTGGACGACTTGGTAGAGATTTTAGGTGGTTTGAATTAAAATTGAATGAAAGTTGAAGTACACAAGATGAACATGGAAGAAGATGATATATGTATCTCCCTATGTATCTCCCTATATCTTTTGTGTATCACTTTTGTATTAAATACGTATCTCCTGTATATTCATGTATACCCATATGTGAGACACATTTTGATTCATATGTCGTAGAGAAAGTTTTATTCTCGATTTTAACTACAAATTTTGACTCAAACTAATCCAAATCACCTCCAATCTCCCTCAAAGTTTTTATATTGACTCATCTATATGTTTTCAATGAATTTCAACAATATTCATTGAAAAGGGTCCCCTTTTGCTTAGGTTTTTATAGTCTTATATTTTTTTTCTTTGTGTTTCATCTTTGCTACCTCATAAATTCCTGTCTCTCTTGTATCTCCTGTTGATCACGGTTAAAAATATGGAAGGGGCTCTTTGCATATGATTCTTGGAGAAAAAAATCCTTATTTGTCTAGGTTTTAAATTTTTCTGTGCGTTTAACTAGTTTTGGTAAGTATGTAATTAATTGTTAGAGAGTGGTAAATTTGGACTTATTTTGAATATTTTTATAAGATTCCCTTTTGTAACCTTTCTATGGGCAAATGGGCAATATCTCCAGCGCTTACCCACAAGACAATTAATTTTAAGAGAGAAGACTAAGGTCTGAATTTGAACTTTATTTAAAATTCAGACATGATTCACGTTAATTTTCAACGTGATATTCGTGAATTTGATTCTAAAGCGGCTTAAATTAAAAAAAATATAAATTTAGACTATTCAGTAAATAATAGGGGTCCTAAAATGGCTATTCGCGCGACAACAGGGCCGTATGGGCTAACCCCAAAATTGAACTAAATGGGCTAATAAGTCTAAATAATAAACAAAAAAAAAATAACTCTATTAGGAAAATGAAACTGGACTTGGAAGTAGGGTTTCAGAATCTAGGAGCAGCCTCTGCACCAAAAACAGCTTCCAGTAGCAGCAATGGCAAGAATCAAGGTTCATGAGCTGAGGAACAAGACGAAGTCTGAGCTACTGGCTCAGTTGAAGGATCTGAAGGCCGAGCTTGCCCTACTTCGTGTCGCTAAGGTCACCGGTGGTGCTCCTAACAAGCTCTCCAAAATCAAGGTGGTAAGGTTGTCGATCGCACAGGTTCTGACTGTAATTTCGCAGAAGCAAAAAACTGCTCTTCGGGAAGCTTACAAGAACAAGAAATACCTGCCTCTTGACCTGCGCCCTAAGAAAACTAGGGCCATCCGCAAACGTTTGACCAAGCACCAGGCGTCATTGAAGACGGAGAGAGAGAAGAAGAAGGAGATGTACTTCCCCATCCGAAAGTATGCCATCAAGGTGTAGGATATGATCTATTTTGGCAGAGCTTTTTGTGTTTTGAATCAGAATATATTGGTGAAACTATTGAGCACGCAAATTTTGTTTAGCTTTGTTTCGTTTGGCGCTTATGACATTAGACACATGACTGATATGGAGCTTCATTTGTTCCAAGTTTCAAGTTTATTCCTATTTTATGTTGAGCACCCTGTTATCTTTGATCTTAAGGGTTTTAAAGCTTATTCACACTTAATTGGATAAGTGATTGCTTGATCACGTTGCTGTCCGCAAGTTGATGAAAAATATATTGTAATGTCCAAGCTGTGAAGAAACATGGTTTGAAGTGGGAAAAAAAAAAACTGGACTTGGAGAGCATGCAACATGCTCTTCATTTTGACCTGTCAAAAGTTACATTATGTCCTTAGATATTCATGTGAATCAAATATTTTCATCCGCTCGCAAAATGTTTCTTGTCTTACAAAATAGATAAGAAGGTAATTTCACAAAACAGTACGTAAACCATCGGGACATTTAACCAAAAGGTGCCAAGATTGTTCTCAAATTAACAGTCACAACTACAGTAATATTACTAACGGTATTTAAAACAAACATAGTTATACCACATGTTGATCCAGCCATGCAGTTGGTTCGCTCGGTCACATACAGTCAGGCACCGAGTGCCGTGTTACGCCCAGACCATGGTTCAGCGCGTGACAGATTACCCCATTAAAAATAATATTTTGGAAAAATATTACTTTATCTTTCTTTTCGAGGCGGAATAGATTGAAAGGAAGGACTTTTTGTTCAAAAAGAAAAAGGAAAATAGATTATAAGTTACTTGACTTTTTTTTTTTAACTCTTTGCTTTTGGTCCTTTTTTCTATTTGTTAGTATAACTTTCAAGTATCCCTATTGATAATCTTTAGTTTTCTTTTATACTATTTCCTCAATCACATCTTTATTTTTCGTCTACGCTGGTCCACTATTAATGGAACCAAGCATAGGCAAAAATAAAAAAAATTAAATAATAAACAAAAAAAAAATAACTCTATTAGGAAAATGAAACTGGACTTGGAAGTAGGGTTTCAGAATCTAGGAGCAGCCTCTGCACCAAAAACAGCTTCCAGTAGCAGCAATGGCAAGAATCAAGGTTCATGAGCTGAGGAACAAGACGAAGTCTGAGCTACTGGCTCAGTTGAAGGATCTGAAGGCCGAGCTTGCCCTACTTCGTGTCGCTAAGGTCACCGGTGGTGCTCCTAACAAGCTCTCCAAAATGTATGCACTCTGCCTTTCTTTTTTTATGCGGTTGATTCGAATATTTGTTCGGATTTAGTATGATTGTGCTTGAGATGTGTGTATTGCAAGTGATACATGTGATTGCATAAGCATACATTACATTGTAACTAAACTTCTAGTGCATTAATGTCTTATGTCGACCTTTATATGACACTTTCTGTTTAGGATCTGTTGCAATATATTACATTATCCACTATTTTGCTAGTCATATTGTTCTATATCATTTGATTCAAAAAATTATTTTTTTATGATTACTTTTCAAAAACTATGTTATGTATGTGTCACTAAAACCTACTTATACAAGTGTGAAGCAATTAGTATGCTATTAATGGCTTGCAATAAGGGAAGCTTGTCTTGTTCATATCGGACTGAGACTAAGTAGTGATATTTGTTGTCACGGCACCCAAGGAACACTTCGTTGGAGGTGTCTTAGTAGAATCTATGCTAAAAGAGAAAATGCAAGGGCCCGGAAGCATTACTAACTACTTTGCAATACAAAAGTGGAACAGTTAGTATGTTATCAATGGTTTGTGATATGGGAGAGGTATCTTGTTCATATATGAGTAAGACTTAGTATTGGCTTATTGTTGATTATCTTCACGGCACGCAAGAAAACCTTAGTTGGTGGTGTCTTTCTTAGTTTGGTGACCAAGCAATAGAATGAATCTTGAAAAGACAAATGCAAATGTGTCAGCTATTATGTGTTGTATGACTTTGTTTATACTTTTGATATTGACCTGATTATCTTAATGATTGTGTGGATGCAGCAAGGTGGTAAGGTTGTCAATCGCACAGGTTCTGACTGTAATTTCGCAGAAGCAAAAAACTGCTCTTCGGGAAGCTTACAAGAACAAGAAATACCTGCCTCTTGACCTGCGCCCTAAGAAAACTAGGGCCATCCGCAAACGTTTGACCAAGCACCAGGTATCCTTGATTTTATCCTTCATTTGGTGTTTATGCACTTTGCACTAGTGAGCTTGTGGGCTCCTAATTTGGCAAAGCAATATGCTACTCTTGGTTTTAAATACTACTCTCTTCTATTCCAAAAAGAATGACACTGTTACTAGTTGGCCAGTTAAGCAATTCTTCTTTGCTACTATTGCTTAAAACATTTTCAAATATTTCTAACTATAGATGTTTTGGAGTTGCTTATAAATGCGGATTACCAGAGGTTTTATTTTCTAACTCATTTAATGTAAGGGGGTTTTGATGTTAAATGATGTGGCAGTTTTCTTCAATCCTGTCGGCAATTTTTTTAGCTCTTTAACAACTAATGGTGTTAACTTGTGTTCTTTGTCCTTACAGGCGTCATTGAAGACGGAGAGAGAGAAGAAGAAGGAGATGTACTTCCCCATCCGAAAGTATGCCATCAAGGTGTAGGATAGGATCTATTTTGGCAGAGCCTTTTGTGTTTTGAATCAGAATATATTGGTGAAACTATTGAGCATGCAAATTTTGTTTAGCTTTGTTTCGTTTGGCGCTTATGACATTAGACACATGACTGATATGGAGCTTCATTTGTTCCAAGTTTCAAGTTTATTCCTATTTTATGTTGAGCACCCTGTTATCTTTGATCTTAAGGGTTTTAAAGCTTATTCACACTTAATTGGATAAGTGATTGCTTGATCACGTTGCAGTCCGCAAGTTGATGAAAAATATATTGTAATGTCCAAGCTATGAAGAAACATGGTTTGAAGTGGAATCTGCTATGATGTTATTGTTGGAAAAATTGTCTATTGTGCTATGAATTCGTCGTGCCTTTAAGTGCCTCGTTGATCAAACGGGAATTAGGGATAATACTATTTCATACAAGTTGAGATTGAATATTGGTTTATACACAGTGCAAAAGCTTCAACACATCAAATGTTTGTCATAGCTTAGTCGAAGACTTGAGCCGATTACTGAGAGGAAAAAAAAACTTTATTAGTACCATAAACGTAGTATCTTTCTCAAAGATAAGAAAACAGGTTGTGAGATCTGAGATTATGACAGATGCAGTCAACTGATTCTGCATTATACGTGCTGCCCTCACCTAAGATTTTCTTTTAAATTAATATTATTCAAACATTATCTGAATTGGTCAAAAACTCAATTAGTCTAACATACCTATTATATTACAGCAATAATAGGGATTAGATGTGAGCTACTTAGTGAACTAACTCGTTGCCATTTTTACTTAATAAATAGCACTAATTAGTTTGTTCAACCAAGTTGACGTAGACATCAAACTTTTGCACAAATACAAACTTTTCCATTTCGAAAAAAAAAAAAAATTCCCTGAAACTGTTATGCTTAATTAATCTTAAGGTTACCAATGCACGAGTAAGGTAGTGTCGCTCAAACATAAAAACCAAGTAATTTTGAGATTACCCACTAATTACTGAAATGGGAAAGAAAATGAACTTGTTAAATTCTGGAAGAAAAATATTCAACATTAACCTTTTCCTGGAAGAAAAACTTCTACATTTGAAATTATTGGCTAGCAAAATTCACCTCTAATAGAAGGAGCAATTTGACTGTAATTACCCATTGGAAGTCATTTTTATGAACTTTTTGATCGTTAAAGTTGCACTTGTACTTCATATAAACTGATTAGTCAACATATTCATTCAAACATGAATATGCTTTTAAAGAATAAAACAACACGATGGAGACTGAAAATAAGGAGAAAGACAATCCTATTTTCCAGAAGAGAAATATTTTTAACTTGAGAATAATAATATATTTAGGCCATAATGAAATGGTCCCAACTGAAAAAAATAAAAACAATTCTGCCAACTCCTTCAACACCTTCCAAGTTGTTTACTTTGTCAAACTAATATAAGATATTAAATATTCCTAGTTACTACATCATCTCTGAAAACAAGAATACAAAAAATTGGGGTATTACATATTTTCTTTTTAGTTTGTGAAGATAGGACTTGTACAAAAAAAATTATGAAGAAAAAGGAGAAGGAAATAGACTAAATTCTTGTAAATTACAAGGAAAATATCTCCTATCAAATTCAATTTACTAAATTCTTGTAAATTGCTTACTTTTACACTCCACCTACATAGACAAATAAAATAAGGATTAATACAACTGCTGAGAAATTATATCATTCAGTCCACTCTGCTCCTCGTTTTGGCAGTCAGTGTGAGCGTAACTGTGTTAAAACAAAAAATCAGAAAACTGTTAGAAGAATAAAGAAATATATAAAATAGTAAAGAATCAGAAATATTCCGAGTCCACAATTTTTCTTGTGCGTCCTTAAGGAATTTTAACCCCCTCACACGTTGCCAAGGTAATGGATTAAATCCTCCCAGGATAAAACGGAATAAACCTTCCTGCAACAGTGGCAATACAAACTGCAGGATACTAACGAACTCAAATTACGGAGCAAAATCACACTTACGAATTTGAGAGAGAGAGACTGCGAATTAGGATGCAGTATATTCAGAAAGAAAGAAGTTCTGGAGTGTTTTTCGTGTGTAGAAGATGCAGCCTTGCCTCAGAATTTATAGGCAAATATCAGAAGAGGTGTCTGGAAAAGTGCCTTTTCAGAAAATACGCGGCCTTCGCGGCAGAACCGCGGCCAGAGAGGCTCTCTGAATCTGACTGCCGCGATTCTACCGCGGCAGAACCACGGCCAGCAAGGCCCTCTGAACTTTCAGCAGGGTTCTGGTGTAGTTTCAGCAGTGATAAATTTTGTCCAAAAAATAATCTTATCGATCATTTGACAAATCCGAAGCCGAAGCCGAGCGAGCGACGACGGCGCGAGGGTTCATTCTCTTCAACTCCTTTTAAGAGCTTTAAGAAGTGAATATATATATAAGCACACAAATGTGATTGTCCCTCACCAATGAGGGACAAAGTGCAAGACAAAAGTTTACTTCTTCAAATTTTCATTTTCCCTCCATTTCCAATTCACACTTCTTCTACTTTAAAGCCCAATGGCTTGAAGTCCAACAGTCTGTAGGTACGTGATGATTGAAGATGATTTAGGGTGTGTTTGGTACGAAGGAAATATTTTTCGGAAAATATTTTCTAATTTTTCCATGTTTGGTTGGCTTAAATGTTTTGGAAAACATTTTCCTTACGAACTCATTTTCCTCCAATTGGAGGAAGATGTTTTCCTTATCAAGAGAAGGGAAAACATTTTCCAAAACTCCTTCTCAACCTTCCCTACCCTCACCAACTCACCCCACCCCACTTTCCAAAAAAAGGCTTTTTATTGCAATTTTAAATTTCTGTTTTTTCGCTTTTCTGCATCCCCCACACAAAAAAAATTTACTTTTATTTTTCAATTTTAGTTTTTTTATTTATCGGTTTAAAGGTTCAAAATTATACAAATTCCAAAGTTATGAGTTCAGAGGTTTATGTGTTTGAAAGTTTACATGTTTAGAAATTATAAAGTTTATGGGTTAGAAATTCCGTGGTTTCGAAAGTTTATGATAAATGTGGGTTCGGAAGGTTGTTAGTTTGAAAGTTTATGTTTATTATATCTAAATTATTTAAAAATACTCTTGAGAAGTCATTTTCCTTAATTTGCGTACCAAACACCGAAAAATGAATAAGATTACTACTTGTTTTCCAATAAAACATTTTTCGTTATACCAAACACACCCTTAGACCCTATTTGTTTGCATTTAACGGAAATTATATTCTGAATGGTTAAGACCTAACAGATTTAGATATCTTAATCTTAATAAAAATAAACATCCCTTTAGTGGTAAAGTGCCATTCAGTAGTTCTCCTCTGTGAAACGAGCGTTCGAATCACATTCGGAGTAAGTAGGAAACTCAACAATGAACTAAACTCCCTTGGCGCAATATTAAGAGTTGCCACTAGTGACCTTTTCAAGCTAATGGTTTTATTTTTTTATTTTTTTTGCAGAAATACAAAGAAAGATTACGTAAAATATATAATATGGTTTAATCCTTCCCAAATCTTGCACATACTGAAAGCTTTGTGCCTCAAGTTGCCTTCTCTTTATTCTATTTTAAGATGGATCATAAACTACATAATTAGTCTCTTTTTTTTTTTGGAAAATTGGTTTGTACATAACCATATATTGGGATGACCATAGACTACAGAATTGGTTTGTAACCATATATTGGGATGACCAGTCAAACCAATGCCAACACATCCCTCATCTCAAAGGTCTGACATTTATTTTAATATTTTTGGTGGAGTTTTGTCAACACAATCTCAGTTCAAACAAAAACTAAATACATCTCCTAAAAATATGCAATTGTCAACAAATTCAGCTATGGCCCTCTTTTACCTCAAAAGTTTCAAGAAATTCAGTCTCTATCAAGTCCAATGAGTGCACAAAGTCAACTTTCACCTTTGCTAAATTAGGAACTGCAGCTCCTCCCTTTCCTATTTAAACACACTTCTAACATAACTGTTATTCATAGCTCAAACATTCACATTTCCTCTCTTTGCTACATTCTGTGAAATCATCAAAATGGCAATTCTTGACATCTCTAAAAGAGAAGCATCATCACCATCGACGCCAAGGCGAGCCAAGAAAAGCCTCTTCTCTTTCTCCAAAACCAATTCATCCCTTTCTACTTTTTCCAGTCATTTACCTCCTCCAACACCTTCACACACACTCTCCCAATCAATCATGGAGGAAAACATCGATAACGCTGAGACCATTATCAAAAAATGGGATCCCAAAGAATCCTCCTTTGAGAAATTCATTTCACTTTTTCAAGAAGACAGAAAAGAAGCCAAAGAATTCATTCAATGCGTCAAAGACTTAAAAAGAGCTATGCACTTTCTTGTTATGGAGCATTCAACTTCTAACAAGCTTGTGCTAGCACATAACTTGATGCAAACAGCCATGAAAAGACTTGAGAAAGAATTCTATCAAATTTTGTCAACAAATAAGGAGCATTTAGATCCAGAATCAGTATCTAAGTCTAGTCAATCCTCACACTTATCACAATCAATTTCAGTTGATTCACAAGAAGATGAAACTGGCTCTGAAAATGAGATTCAGGCAGCTGTTGAATCCATATCCGAGGTTGAACGGCTTTCTGTTCTAGCTATGTCTGATCTCAACCTGATCGCAGATTGTATGGTTGGTTCCGGTTATGCCAAAGAGTGTGTGAAGATCTACAAAATTATCAGAAAGTCAATCGTGGACGAAGGCCTCTATCGTCTTGGGATTGAATCACATAGCTCTGTCCATACTAACGGGAAGAATTCAGATGCTCTTGAGCATCAAACCAAGCACTGGATAAATTCAGTTAAAGCTGCAGTGAAAACATTCTTCTATGGAGAGAGGTTTCTGTGTGATCATGTGTTCTCAGCCTCCAACACAATCAGAGAAACATGTTTCACTGATATAGCAAAAGAAGGTGGAATCAATTTGTTTAGATTCCCAGAGGTTATTGCAAAATCCAAGAAATCACCTGAAAATATTTTCCTTTTAATGGACTTGCATGAAACAATCTCAGAGCTCTTGCCTGAGATTGAATCAATCTTTTCATATGAATCAATCTCAGCAGTCAAAGTGCAAGCCCTATCCACCCTTCACAAACTTAAGGCCTCAATCCAAACAACTCTCTCTGATTTTGAGTCGTCGATCCAGAAGAATTCCTTAAGAAAACCAATTCCTGGTGGTGGGATTCATCCATTGACCAATTCTGTTTTAGATTATGTATGTTCACTGGCCAACTACAGCGGAATCCTCTCTGATATAATTTGTGACTCTGCCCCTGCAGCACAATCGCCATTTCCTGAATCTTACTTCGACAGTCCATCAGCCAACGAGACGCCAACTTCAGCAGTATCTGCTAGACTTGCTTGGATCATCCTTGTCCTCCTTTGCAAGCTCGACAGCAAAGCTAAGCTTTATAATGACATCGCTTTATCCTATCTTTTCCTAGCTAACAATCTCCAATTCGTTATCGAGAAGGTTCGTACAAGTGTACTCAAGTGTCTTCTAGGAGATGATTGGATATCAAAGCTTGAGAGAAAGGTAAAACTATATGCAACAAACTATGAAAATGTGGCTTGGAATAAGGTGTTTTTGTGCCTGCCCGAAAGTTTGGATCCATCAGTTTCCCCTGATATAATAAAGGAACATTTCAGAAAATTCAACACAGCTTTTGACGAATCATACCAGAAACAAAAATCTTGGGTGGTTCCAGATGGAAAGCTACGAGACGAGATCAAAGTGTCAATAGCAAGAAAATTGGTACCTGCTTATCGGGATTTCTATAATTACTATATGATAGTATTGAGCGGGGAAAAGAATTTGGAGGTCTTAGTAAGATATTCTCCTGATAATATAGGGAATTACTTGTCAGATTTGTTTCATGAAACAATGGCTTTAGGGAGTTTATTGTCATCATCAACATTGCCAAACTCTTGTGTTTGGCAATGTCTTTCTTAATTTGCTCATGGTCATTGCTTTATTTTTTATTGTTCCTTGATTCGAGGGTCTATTAGAAACAACCTCTCTACCTTTATAGTCTAGGGGTAAGGTCTGCGTACATACTACCCTCCCCAGACCCCACTTATGGGATTAAACTGGGTTTGTTGTTGTTGGCCATTGCCAAGATCTGGACATAACCATTTTGGTAAATAATGTATACTAAGTACTACAATTTCTTGATTTCAATACAAAATTTCTCTCCCTGGACCCCCCCCCCCCCCCCCACACACACACACACTAACTTTCCTCCCTACCCCATGCACAGTAGAACCCTTCAACTATAAGTAGTAGCGCTTGCT
Source organism: Nicotiana tabacum (assembly GCF_000715075.1). Classification (NCBI taxonomy): domain Eukaryota; kingdom Viridiplantae; phylum Streptophyta; class Magnoliopsida; order Solanales; family Solanaceae; genus Nicotiana; species Nicotiana tabacum. Next base: position 154,660,864 of record NC_134090.1, on the reverse strand, counting down.
ATGCGGATTTTGCAATATTAATCAGAATGCTAGATAATGATAAAAGCATGGAATAGCACCAAATTTTTTCTTAAGGGATACTATTTACTTTACCACCCAAGTCCATATGGTTACTTTGCATTCAGACTATATAAGCTGCCCAAGTTGCTATTTTGCCAAATTAAACTTTTTGGTGAAAATTTCGCCGGATATTGGTCAGATTTCAAAGGAAGCGTCGCTAGAAAGGGTATTGGATAAAAACTGGAAATTAGAGAACTAAGTTGAATGTTATTTAGCATTCCTAAAATGTCACTTGGCATAAGTACCAGAACTACTTGTTAGATACTGGTTATTGAAGCGAGTCATACGACCTATTAGGAAGATTGTAACGAGCACATAAACCTAATTCTATGTATATTAAGTTTTGAAATAACAAATTACTACAAGATAAAGCGTGGAAGGCGTGTGAATGAAATGTCATCCAGATGTAATACAAGAGCTCATATCATTAAACTTAAACCTTTACACCAGAGTTGAAATATGCATATTCAAATGCAACTTATCAGGATATAAGCTCTATGACATCCAATTTAGATCAAAATGGTCACCAGTTTGACTTTCGTTAGGTATGTTTGACTTTGAAGAATAATATACACTACAGATAGAAGATAAAAAACTTTTCAGCAAGTGTCATATGATACGCATACTCTTTTCCTGGCTGAGGAATATATTGGCATTTGCCAACATGTTCAAATGCAGAGAACAGGTACATTAGAGTTTCACTCGAACAAAAATCACATTCTTCACTAACACCTATTTGTTTTATTTAACAGTGGTGTTTGGGACAGTTTGCCTGCCTCGAATATTTCACCGGGTACCTACTACCTCCTACCTGTACAGATACCGTGTAACTAAGGCTTAGGCAGCTGAGAAGAATCCCTTAGTGTTTTTGCCTCAGCTGCGATCTGCACCATAGCCTTCCATGATTTTCATCCCATTTTATTCATCACTATACAACACCCTTATGTGCAATTGTTGCCTTGACTCTCTTTACATGTATTAATTGAAATATCAAGAAAAGATTGAGAAAAGACCATGCAGAATTTAAACCCAGACTTTTAGCAGAATGATTGTCTCACTGTGTTGGAGATATAACAAGCAGTGGTAAAATTATATTACCTCACTGCATACCGATTATATGGGGCGATTTCCATGTCACATTGTTTCTTAAACCAAACAATTCAAAAGGTCATTCTAACACATAGTGGGAATCCAATAACTTTTTATGTACAAGTAGGAACATAAATTTTAAGGATAAGAGGAGTTCAACAAGTTCGGAAATTTCTGGTTCATTGAAAATCAAAGGTCATTTCAATACAATGGGAATTCAACAACTTTTAAGCCCAAGTACAAACATAGATTTTAATGATAAGAGGAGTTCAACAAGTTTGCAATTTTCTGGTTCATTGAAAATTAGCTAGATCAGTAACACCTCAATTATGAACAAGAGTAATGTGAACATTAAAAGAAATAGTGAAACTTCAAGGTAAGACCTTGTTTAGGATTTCAGTATATGAGACAGCAGATCACGTCCAATCTCTAAATATAGTTTAGTATCTATATCAAGACTTTTAAATTATGAAAGTTACTTAAGATTGTCTTTAATTGTAACGGTCAAAGTTACCAGCCATGAATAAACATTACTTCTGTACAACTGAAAATCCCAGACCCCATTTATGGGTTTGTTGTTGCTGTTCTGATGGTAAGCACCCTCCACTTCCAACCAAGAGGTTGTGAGTTTGAGTCACACCAAGAGCAAAGGTGGGGAGTTCTTGGAGGGAAGGATGTCGGGGGTCTATTGGAAACAGCCTCTTTATCTCAGGGTAGGGGTAAGGTCTGCGTATATACTAACCTCCCCAGACCCCACTAGTGACATTATAAAGCTACCGAAGAGTTCATTTATTTCAACAGACTTTTAACTCTTTGTTTTTATAATCGAGAAATCCGTTGTTTCTAGTTTTAAAACGCGGTAGATAATGAACCAGTCACTCTACTTTTCTCCAGTTAAATACCAGGTCTCGAGTAGTTCCGTTGATTGCTGAACTAAAACTGTAAGGATAACAAACCTTTAACTCATTTGGCATCAAATCAACATTTTCCCATGATACATTCCCAAATTAGTTCTATTTCGGATAAGTACAAATTCTAGCAGATTATATGCCTGAAACAGGCTCATCTACTTCCCCTAATCTCAGTCTATATTCAAAATACAAAATTAATCTAATTGCTACCAATTTCTAAGCCTCAATACGAATTAAATTTACGAATCAAAGAAGAAAGAAACGTGAAAACAGGAGAGGGAGGAGGAACAAACCTGCTAATATTGTGCCTGAACTGAACCGATCGATAACCGGCTAAATCTAGCCAGAGCTCCCCAAAACCACTGGCGGTTGTGCATTTGCAGCGACCTATATATAAGTGATGAAAACTGTTTAATAATAGACTAATATAACCACTATTTTAACATCTCTCAAACTTAAGGGACCATTTTAGTTAAAAGTAATATATATTACTATCTTCTTTCCAGATTTTTACCACTATGCGGTTAGTTTAGTTGTTGCTGCCCATCTATTTTGACCAGAGTCAGACTTCTAAGCAAAATTTATAATTGTGCCCTCTAATTTCTCAAAATGTTAAAAAGAAACCCTCGTCACTTCCCACTTTGGTCCCATACTTTATGTTCATTGCTACGAGGATGATTTAGTAGTAAGCCTTTACTCCATTATCTTCCCAATACGAGTAAAGTGTTCGAGTCACATTTGAGAAGAAATAACGAAATTTTTTCCCCTCGATTATTGGTGAACTCGATTTTTATTGTTCGTGATATTCGCTAAGCATATTTAATACTGAATAAATTAAGATATGTATTTTTGATCCCTTTACATAGAAATATTGTTATATTTAGATTATTTTTACGATTATATTATCCTTAAATATGAAGTAACAATACACATGGGTAATTAACAACTTGTTTGGATGATTGTTACCCATTGTGTTGTATCGTATTGTTACTTTAAATACGGTGTTTGTTTTGATTGTTACTTAAATTTTATTATATCGTATCATTAAATTCGTCGTTACGGAACGACAAAATGTGTCACTTAATGTAACGATCGATTTGGTGTGGTCGCGCCGTTACCTTGTCTTTTTCTCTCCATCTCACCCTTCATTATTATTAAATAATTTTATTCTATCATTTACCCTACCTTTTTATATCGTATCAGAATTTTTCTTTATAATATTGCAAGTTTATTCTCCATATTGCTCGTGTGTGATATCATAAAACGACGGCAAACGACACAATCTATCCAAATATTGTATTCATCAAATAATATAGTACAATATAATACAGTACAATACGATACATTATGAAACGACATGTAACAACCATCCAAACAAGTTGTAAATAGCATAACATCAATGGAGGTGGAGATGATTCTGTCGTACAAGAACAAGGGTGACATTCAAAATAATAACAACTAATCGGGATAGCAAGCTACTAAGCCACACTATGAAAGTTAGAAGAGGGTGGTGGATATGAGGGTAAGTAGAGGTGCATCTATTTTCGAAAATCAGTTCGGATTCATGCTGGGGTAATCGAATACAGAAGCTATTTACCTTGTTAAGAGATTTGTGGAGCAGTATAGGAAGAAGAAGATGGACTCACATATGGTATTTATCGACCTAGAAAAATCTTACAGTAAAGTCTCAAGGGAGGTCATGTGAAGATGTTTGGACGCTAGGGGTTTACATGTTGCATATACCAAGGCGATTAAGGATATGTATGCTAGAGCCAAGACCCGAGTAAGGACAGTTGAATGATACTTCAGACACTTCCACGTCATGATGGGGTTCCACCAGGGTTCACCTCTCAACCTGTTCTTATTTGCCTTGGTAATAGATGAGTTTACGCGTTACATCTAAGGGGAGGTATATACCTTGGCGCATGTTATTTGTAAATGACATAGTATTGATTGAAGATACGTGATGCAGGGTTAATGTTAGGCTAGAGATGTAGAGGCAGAGACTGGAGTCTAAAGGTTTCAAGATGAGTAAGACTAAGATAGAATACTTGGAGTACAAGTTCAGTAATGTGACTCAGGAGACTGACGTAAAAGTGAGGCTGGATACACAAGTCATCTCCAAGAGAAGAAGTTTCAAGTATATTGGGTCTATAATCCAAGTCATGAAGAGATCACACATCATATTGGAGTGGAGCGAATAAAATGGAGGCACACATTTGGCATTTTATATGATAAGAATGTGCCACCAAAGCTTAAAGGTATGTTTTATATCGTGGTTATTAGACTGATTTATATTGTAAGGAACAGAGTTTTGGCCGATCAAGATCTCTCATATGTAGAAGATGAAAGTAGCGGAAATGAGAATATTGAAATGAATGTGTGAGCATACCATGAGAGATATGATTAAGAATGAGGATATTCTGGACAAGGTAGGAGTAGTCTTTGTAGTGAACAAGATGCGGGAAGAGGGGTTGAGATGGTTTAGGCATGTGAAGAGAAGATGCATTGTTGTCCTAGTGAGGAGGAATGAGAGGTTGGCATTGACGAGCCAGGTAGAGGTAGAGGTAGGCCAAAGAAGTATTGGAAGTAAGGTAATGAGGCACGACATGACATATTTTCAGCATATCAAGGATACGTCCCTTGATAGGAGGATATGAAGATAAGGTGTTAGGGTAGTAGATTAGTAAGTAGCCGAGCACAGTATAGTTTAATATTTCTTTTTCATATATGTATTGTTTTCACATACCTGTAATACTAGTATAATCTGGTATTTTCTATTCTTTGAGTTCTATTATTACTTTCTATTTCTTTTGCTTCAGTCATCTTAGTCATCTATCTGTGGCTATATCTTCTCTTTCCTATGACATCTTCACTTCCGTATCTCTTTCTTAAAACTGCAGAGATTTTGCTTTCCTTAATTTGGAGTCTATCGAAAACAATATCTCTAATAGTCATCGTATACATTACCTCCTTGGATCATAATTGTGGGATTACACTGAGTATATTATTGTTGTAGTTCATATTTCGTCAAATTTGTAAGAAATCCATTAATAAAAGAATCAAAAGTATACATTTCAATTAAGACCTAAAATCAGAATTTGTTGATAAATGAGGACTAAAAGCGCAAGTTTTCCTTTGAGATAAGTAGAGAACAATAATTGATTCTTTGAGAGGAAGAGAAAAAAAGATCATTTTCAATGAGCTAAGTTTCTCAGCACGTTCCTCAATTCTGTCTTCTAGTCCTGTTCTTTAATATTCTTTCTCAGCACCTTCCTTTACTCTTTCCTTTTCTATAAGCCAACAAAAGTTCCCACTTTACCTCAAATCTCAAACTCTAATTTCTTGATTCTCTTTACTCCAATTCAACTTCTCTGTGACTGATTCTCTTCTAAAAGATGGCTTCTCCTGTTGAAGAAGGTAACTCTAACCATATCTATATTCAATACAATTAAAAAAATTCATAATTGACTTGATCATCGAATTATCAGTAGCTAGCTCCTGTACTTCCAGTGCTTTCTGCTCGATTAGCTGAAGATATAGTTTTAAGTATATGGGTTATTCGCTGTAGAGAATTATATGTAGAAATATGGTTCTTACCAGTTAACCCCCCACCCCCCCACCCCACCCCCACCCCCCTAGATGGAGATGTATACAAATTTTACTTTGCGAAGTAAATTCAGGTAGCTAGGGCTTACACTGAACATAAAAGTGAAGATTGTGAGATGAAAAACTTAAATCTAGTTATGTTAGAGTAAAGTGTTGTACCTTATGTTTATTGAGTTGTACCTTGCTTTTATATAGAACACTTAACTTGTCCAACTTTACTTTGCATTTCAATAGACATAAGCTACAGCCTTTTTCAGTTATCTATCCTAACATACTATAAGCAATTAACTCAACACATGAGCAATTTACTTTAGTTAGTTTTGTGTATTTTGCGGATTATTAGATGACAATTAATCAATCAATTGTAAAGAAATTTGAAACTAATTTGGGTTCGCTATCAATCAATACTAAAGAATGGTTACTTAGATGACAATTTGAAGAAATTAGGAAAACTGAAGTTTGTCCGATGTATGGGAATAATTTTTGAAATATTCCTCTTTTATGCTTTGATACTTGGTAGTTTTCAGTTCTGAAGACTTTATGATGGAGTTACTTGTTTATTTATAAGTAGTCGCGCACCTGATTCTTGATTATCTAATGCTGAGTAGCTGCTCATTTTTGCTGACTGTTTTTGTATGTGCTTGTACTAGGTGACAGAGATATCGAGAAAGGGTTGATTACTCCAACACTCAGCCATAACCCTCTAGCTGAGCCATCACCGGCCCCATCTCCATCTTCAGCAACAGCACCAGCTCTCGTGCTTTCCAATTCCGGCAAGAGAATTGACCAAGCAGGGAAAAAGAAATATGTAAAACAGGTGACGGGAAGGCACAATGACACTGAGCTTCATTTAGCAGCTCAGAAAGGTGATCTAGCAGCAGTGAAGCAGATACTTAATGATATCGATACCCAAATGGTGGGGACTCTGAGCGGCGACGACTTTAATCAAGAGGTTGCAGAGATCAGAGCATCTGTAGTAAATGAAGTAAATGAATTAGGAGAGACAGCACTGTTTACAGCAGCAGCGAAGGGATATCTTGATGTGGTGAAAGAGTTGTTGAAGTACTGCAACAAGGAAACTCTTACTAAGAAGAATCGGTCAGGATTTGATCCTTTGCATATAGCTGCAAGTCAAGGACACCATGGTAAAGATCTTAGATTTCTTGATCATTTGATCTATTTATTCCTTTTTAGGCATCATTTATTTGTCGTTCTGGTAATGGGGTTTTAGCTTAAATTTGGCTTGTTAAGTTTCTCGTTTGGATAGATGAAGGATAGAGTCTAACAAGACGTTGGACAATGAAAAAATTGCTAACCAAGGGCAAGTTATATGTCTTGTCTGAATAGATATTAACACTATGAAATCGCAATGGTTTAGACTAACTTGACAAATAGTAAATATCAATAAAACTAAAGAATCAGTAATAAGGTGATAAATGAGTTAGTTAGCTTGCTAAACTAATTTTTATCAAAATTCTGACTTGAACTTGGACCCCAACTTCATGCCTCAGGGTTGGAGGTGGAGTTATCTTTTGATTATGCCTTGTCAAAGAGAATATAAAATTGAAGTGATTTTGTTTTAGAATATCATTCCATCAGTCTCGATATAGCTGATGCTGGTTGTACTAGAAGGTCCGCACTTTTATGATATTGACCTATTGCAACCTAGTGTGCTAAAAATATGTGTGGAGAATTATGCAGAAATCATTCTAAAAAAATGCTGTAGTTCAGTAAATTTTGAAAATGGATTTTAAAGATGCCATAAGATAATAGTTATTGGACAAAGACTGATGCTTGCTCTCTTATAACAGCAATCGTCCAATTGCTGTTAGAGCATGATCCTGGACTGAGTAAAACGTTTGGCCCTTCAAATGCAACCCCTCTTATAACTGCTGCCTCAAGAGGACATATTTCAGTGGTCAATGAACTGCTGTCGAAGGATTGCAGCTTACTAGAAATTTCTAGGTCCAATGGTAAAAATGCATTGCATTTAGCTGCAAGACAAGGGCACGTGGAAATTGTTAAGGCCTTGCTTGACAGAGATCCACAATTGGCAAGGAGGACTGATAAGAAAGGGCAAACTGCATTGCATATGGCTGTAAAGGGGATTAGCTGTGAGGTGGTGATATTGCTTCTCGAGGCTGATGCTGCTATAGTTATGCTGCCAGACAAGTTTGGCAACACAGCATTACACATAGCCACCCGGAAAAAGCGTGCAGAGGTAGGCAATCTGTTACTCAAACATGACGTTTTAATGTAATACTTCTTCCCCCAAATCCCCATCCCACCAAAAACGACATCACAATTTCTCTATGGTGTTTCTGTTCGTAATGCATGGTGTGCTGCAAAGCATGTCACAAAGTTACTATTGTATATGACAGGTGAGAAGAAAATTATTGTTAATCTGATGTTTTTTCTTTCCTGATCAAAAAATAACTTTTAATCTGCATCTTGTTCTTTAAATGGATTAGTGGCCTGACTTGGAATGTTCGAAGTGATTATAGAATCAGGAACTGCTTCTTACACACATGGCTACGTAAATCATATTAGCTTTGCTGGTCCATATTTGGGTATTAGAAGCTAAACCTTCAGTGCGGTGGCATTTCATAATCTGATACTAGCTTATTAAACCTTCAGTAACTTAGAATTCTGCATCCATGATGACATTTTCCCTTTATGTTCTCAGAGAAATGGTTTGACTTCTAGAACTGTCAGGCAATTGTACGAACCTCATTTTTGAATGGTCTTACAAACTGCTACTGCCTAAAATACCTTTTTATTTTTCTTTCTTTCTCAAATTTGTTGGTGCTCGTCTCTAGATTATACAAACTATGGATCACCATGGAATCCATTGTTACAATAATCATGGTCCTTGGCCGCATCATTTTATAGCAAAGTTTCTATTCAGCTACCTGAAGCATTTCTCTTCTTGCTTCTAACATTTCAGAACTTTGCCTTGCAGATAGTGAGGGAGTTGCTACGCCTGCCTGATAGTAATGTTAACGCACTGAACAGAGATCACAAGACAGCTCTTGACATAGCTGAAGATCTTCCCCTCTCTGAGGAATCTGCAGAAATAAAGGAGTGTTTATACAAATATGGAGCTGTTAGAGCTAATGAATTGAACCAACCAAGGGATGAGTTGAGGAAAACTGTTAGCCAAATCAAGAAAGATATTCACACACAGCTTGAACAAACTAAGAGGACCAATAAAAATGTCCATGGAATTGCTAAAGAGCTTAGAAAGCTCCATCGAGAAGGGATCAATAATGCAACGAATTCTGTGACTGTTGTTGCTGTTCTCTTTGCCACAGTTGCATTTGCAGCTATTTTTACTGTGCCTGGAGGTGATGATAATAATGGAGTGGCTGTGGTTGTGACCACTGCTTCTTTTAAAATCTTCTTCATCTTCAATGCCCTTGCACTTTTTACGTCTCTAGCTGTTGTCGTAGTTCAGATTACATTGGTTAGAGGAGAAACAAAGGCAGAAAGAAGAGTGGTAGAGGTAATTAACAAACTGATGTGGTTGGCTTCTGTCTGCACTTCAGTGGCATTTATGGCATCCTCTTATATAGTGGTTGGTCGCAAGTTTGAGTGGGCTGCAATATTGGTAACAGTAGTAGGGGGAGTAATAATGGCTGGGGTTCTTGGAACCATGACTTACTATGTGGTAAGATCAAGGAAGAAAAGATCGATAAGGAAGAAGGAAAAGCACGCGAGAAGTGGTTCCAACTCATGGTACCACTCTGAGTTCTCTAATTCAGATATTGACAGAATTTATGCCCTTTGAAGTGGAGAGTTGCTACATAATGAGGAAACTCCCAAGAGTTTTCAAACGAAAGGGTTGCAGTGTTGTATGTAGTGAAGGCATTGTTATTGAGTTGAGGACTGATGAACAACTCATATCCTTTCCTAAGAGCATTTAAACTTAATCCCTGCACTTGGAGGGAACTGCAAGTTCAAATGAAGAAGTTTGATCTGTTCATGTTTGGAGGGAGGTTCCATTTTACGCGAAGTTTCCTGGCAACAAGGAAGGTTTCTGTCTGAACCAGAATATGATGCAAAGATGTATAATTTCTAAGCTACACTCATGGAACTGTAGATTTTAATTTGTGGCGCGGGATCTGAATATTCCTGTATAATCTAGCATCAGGAAAGACATCGTAAAAACAATTCATTAAGCTCCCACTTTATGTTGTAAAGTAGCTACCATTATGGAAGAATTCTATGTAACCTACATGATGTTAGTTGTATGTGCCTGTTTGGTCTATTGCATCTAAATGTTATGCACTTATGCCATGACAGGCTGAGAGTTCCAGTTGTCGTATAATCAATGTATAATCTGTAACAATCCCTAAGTTTTTTCTTTGAGTAGTTTACCAAAACTGAAACTTATGGCAGTTTGGTGTAATTTCTGATTGTCCAACTTATAGTACTTTTGGGGTAATTTTTGAATATCTAAAACTTAGTTAAAAACGTGATCTCATATAGTCCAATTTAGCTTTAAAATTGATTAGATCGACTCTTCATAAGCAAAAGGCGCTTAACAAAGGATCATCTTGTCCACTTAAACCCGGACTATTTTTTTTTTTTTTTTTAAATTTAACTGTTTTATTTTATATAATTACATTTTATTAGACACGCAATTTAAAATAGTAATTTGACTTATTATATATGCTATATTAGTGACATTAGGAAAAACAATTAAAGAAATAGTTGCAAGGTTAATTTTAAAAAGAATCATATCAAAGCTCAAAGTTGAATTAGTTAATGATTCGTTTTCCAATTTAAAAACAGTTCCAAAGGAAAATTGAGCATACAAATCACTTGCCAAGGGCTTCGAGATGGTTCGCGTACACGTGAAGTACGGCGACGGCGACGGCGACGGCGAGTTCCTCTACGACACTGAAACGACTTCAACAGTTGATGAAATCGCCAAAGACATTACAGAAATCGCGAATCTCCAATTGAAGATTCAATACCTCGCCCTCAAATTCCAGCCTTATCTCTCCAAGCTTCAAGGCGATCCTAAAGGTTTTTTACAATCATAAATAAATTCTACAAAATATCATACATAATCATGATTATGAGTTGAAATTGTTATTAGTTTCACTTAAACGGTTTATAAAATTGTCAATGCAGTGATGCCTCTTGTCAGAGCTCTCTCAGAAGCTACTTCGTACGCCTCCAAGGTTTGTTTCTGTATGCTTTTTTTTTTTCATTATTGCTTTAATATTTGCTCTAAAATGCTTATTTATGTTGTTAGTATAGTGATATCATGATGTTTAGTGAGTAAGTAATTACTTACATTGTTAGAGTGGGCGGCGCAGTTGTTATTCCTTTATTTATTTGGCACATTTTGTATTTTTGGAATGTTCAAAAGTATATGATTATCCCATTTATAATTTTCTTATTATTATAGTGCTCATATGCACCTCGACTAATTCCTTAGGTAAAAAAGCAAAAACAGTCTTGGTGGACAGAATTACATGATACCTGTGCTGGGGGAGGTACTAGGTACCCCATGAAATTTGTCGAAGTGTGTGCAAGCTATCTCGGACACCATGCACGTCTATTTGTAAAAAATCCACTAGGTACCTACAATCTCCTACTAGCTATTGGGTGACTCTGCTCACCAAGGTGTCCATTCCAGTGATAGTATTTTTATAGAAGGTTCAAACTAGTTAAAATTGTCTCTCTATCTTTTTTTTTTTTTGGTTGTTGTTGTCAAACTAGTTAAAAATCCAAATTCATTTAATTATTCAAAATATACTTAGATGTGGTGTTTTCTCTGTTAAAACAAAGTTTCCAACCATTACTTTAATAATCTTTTTCTATGATCACTGATATAATAAATGTCTAGTCAAACACTGTCGTATTATGGAGCAATAGGAGTATTTTGCAGTGAGATGAGTTTGTTCCTATACACATCATATCTAGTGGTCTATTTCATTTTATTTGTCATGCTCTATCATTTGAAGGCCGTAACCCTGCTTTTAACATACGAAGCAGAGATTGATGGATTAGGAAAAAGGAAAGAAATCAAGCAATCAAAAAAGTGAGGCTGAAGATCAAGATGGTTGAGCATCTTAAACAATTCCGTGCATATCAAATTAGTTTTGTGCTTACACAATGTCTATAGAATAAAAACGTTGTAAAGCTTGAAGATTTAACTTGAAATGTTGCAAAAGATAATTTTGCATCGTTGCATTTGGTGGTTCAATTGGTGATGATAGGTTCTGTTGATCTCTGTTTTCTGAAGGAAAGTTTTTGTAAAGATGATGAAATGGATTGCAGGACCAGGTTATACATAACAAGCCTCTATCATTGTGTGTACTAAGAGATCACACAAGAAGCATTGAGAAGGAATTCTTGGTAACATGCAGAGTAATCGGATTATCAAGTTCCGATTTGCAGCAGTTCTTGTCAGGTATGTTCATAATTACTTATTTCAGCCTCTTGTGCCATATATGCTTTCAACTGCATGTTATTGTTGATAGCCAAGTCCATTGTTCTTCATACTTCTAGATAGAGACATTTGAGGCTGCAAATATGCTTTTAACAATCAGTTTAGAAAGAGATGCGGTTGCTTGTTTAGTTCCCCGTGCTATTATAACCTGATTTGATCATGTTACTTTGGTGATTGAATGGCTTTCACTTTTTTATAGATCGTGGCTTGTACAATATTTTAAGCTATTGGTGAAAAGTTTTGTTTTTGAAAACTTCATGGTCTTCAGGGGTGTTCAGAAAAGCTATTGCAGATGAATAACATTTATCTTATGCATTTGAAAATGCAGTATGCTATGTTCAAAGTTATGGCGCAAGAAAGTGAATTTACAGTAAGCGTGCTCCCTGGGGATGTCATGTCCCGCTTCCTTGGCATCTTTTTTGTGACATGAAAAGTGATGTTACGCCACAAATATATAAAAAGGTGTAATCTAATTGACTGTGACACTAATATACTAATGTAGTTCACTTATTATAAAATTAAAACTAATATATTAATAAAGTTCTTATTTTTGCTCCTCTTTCTTTTGGGTTTTACCAACTAGATCAGCTTGGTGTGCTCACTTCTTCGGATTTTCCATAATCAGACCCATCCTATGTATGGAACGTTGTTAGTTCGCTGCGTAAAGCACTTTCAACAATACTTGCTTTGATCTACTTTTTAAATTATTTCTAATATTTCTGGATTTTTGCATAAAATCACTTTTCTGTTGGTTGACGTCTAATAACATGTACATTGTTTACTTATCACGGGTATGGAGTTGCTCTGTCAAAGGCTTAATATGAACTAAAAATTGTCTGTTTCCCCTGAAGATCGTGAAGTTCTTGAAATCTAAGTTTCTCACCAAAAGCTTCAAATATTGTACAAGCCACAATCTATAGAAATAATGAAAATTAATCACCAACGTAATTTGATCAATCATGTTATAATAGCTATTCTGATTCTCATCACCTGCTAAATGACAAATATATAAGCTTAATGCTATGAATTACCCCAACCTATATAATCAGGCCCACAGTTCCACTTCATTCGTGTTATAGGTTAACACTTCTGAACCACTTGATGAGAACATAGTTCAGTCTCTGGGCAAATGAAAGTGAAACCTTCAAATGTTGAGTGAACAAGAGAATGTTGCTATTCTTTATTTTTTCCCCATTCGTTATTCGGTCTGCACGCTTTCTAGAATGAAGCTCAAAGAAATCAGCAATCATGGATGACTATTTGATTCGCAGGCTTACATCTCCATGAAGAAAATACATTGCAACTTTTGTGGGCAGGAAAAGAGCTCACCAGAGGGAAAAAGTTGTGCGACTTTATAGGAAGAAATGAGAAGACAAAGGTACATAAATTTTTTTCTCCACCTGTCGCAAGGATATATCAGTACACTAACATTATACCTACTGGTGGCAGATTCTAATTAAGCTGCAGCCACATGTTCCACCTCCTGCATCACTTTCTGGTACTTCTTTTTCTCACGGGAGTGGGATTTTTTTTTGGGAGGGGGTGGAGGCCAATTGCAATAATTTGAGAGATATCTTACTGTCATTTTTGTTTTCTGCACTCTATATCTTTTCTTTTCTTGCCACATCAAAATAAAACTTGATGCATTTTTATTTTATTCTGAAGGTGGAGAAAATTCTTGAAATAAAATGTCCTCTGGTCCGTGAATGACTTTCAAATTGAGGAACACACTCCTCTTGAATGCCTTTCTTGTTTATTGGCGTGTATTCCTTCCTTCTGAGCTGCAAAGGTTTGTGACTTACCAAGACATTTAACTGCCTGCTAGTTGACAGGATGTTGCAAATACTGCACGCCTGAATTATTTATGTACTCCTTGCATCTCAACTATGACGACTGTCCTGAACATTCTAATGCTTAATGCCACAAGTCAAACTCAGTGAATCATGTCATCAGATTCCTATAATTTGTAAGCTAATGGAAATATTTATTTATTTTTATGGATTTTTGTCTTCCAAAAGGTGTCGTATTTTGGCTAGTTGTGTCTGATCCCTTTTCTTTTTACTGTTGTGGTTCATGTTCTTCATCTTGCTCAGTTTGTTGTGTTTACAAAGATGCAAAGAAGATGATTCGATCTCGTAGTTCTTTCCTTCATCTAATGGTCCTAAACGTACAATGGAGATGATTCGATCTCGTAGTTCTTTTTTTCAGCTAATGGTCCTACTTCTTGAGACAATAAGGAAAAATACAGATATGCAGACAAACAAATTGTACTAATGCTTGATGAACTAGAGAAGACAGAAATATCATAGCATTGCTTTAATATTTTCTAGAGACGCGAACCAAAAATAAAATTTCTTTGATATTTGTGAAAGTATACAGGCTTTGGCTCTCATCTTTGTTTGTTTCCATTAATTTTATGGGAATATTAAACATATGGAGTTCCATAATATAACAATCCAGTCCCGTTTTTTCTGTTCACGATTAAGAAAATAGTGTTATTTCAATCTCAAGCTAGTTGCGGCCAGCTATATAATCTTATAAATTCATTGTCCGATTTAGGTCCATTTCAAAATTATTCTGAGTACTGCTCATAGATAGATTATATTTACAATGGTTGGCAACCTACCATCGTCCTCTTTTATCCGCAATGGAGTCGGGAAAAATTCATATATCCAGTGTTCACACCAGACCAATGTTGTTCTTTTAATGCATCTTTATTACTAGCAATAGTTATTTAAAGTAAAATGTATTTTCACTTTAAAGTATAACTTTCTGGTTAACTAATGCATTTGATATAAACACTTGATGTCGGTAAAGATTTTTCTGTATTGGTTATGCTTTGTGAGACTCATGTAAATATGTAATTGAAGTTTTACCCGAGAACAGAAATAAATGCTTTCTCTGAGTTCTTTCGTAGGAAAATTACCCTGCATTTTTCATCCTCTGGTAAATGGAAGGATCATATAAATATCCTTTGATCTTACTTTGCTTTTATGAGTATCTTGAAAACTAGAAATCAGTGGTGATCCTTGATCTTATAACATTGACTAAAGAAAAGATTCAGAAATTAGGAGCTTAGTCGACAACTTTTGGTATGCTTTTTGGTATTTGATTCTCTAGACGTTTGGGGAAATTGGTGGGGAGAAAGTGTTTCTTGTAATATGCTTATCAGTATCCCCAAGTGCTGGACAACATCAATTAATCTTTACAACAATGTTATTTTGGGTCTAATTTTTGTCAAAAATCTGGCTGACATCTTCACTTAGTTTACGTTTTGGTACACCCACTTGAAATCCAAAAGGTGGTTCTTCTTTTTTCTAAAAGCAACCTTTTCTTTTTGCCAGACCAAAATAAATGAAAATGAAAGTATGTTCTATTTTGGGGTTTTCTTTGCTTTTTCCTAATAGTGAAAGGAAAGCTGTTTACGAAAATCTAGCCTTCTTTGGTCCACTGGAGAAAGATAGAGTAAGTGCCATTTTAACCGTCGTCAAAAGACGGGATGTCGTAAGAGCTTAGAGCCTCATGTATGGATTAGGCGCACGTCATGATTCGTAATCATGTTGTAGTCAAAAGATTGATATTTTAGTGGAGAAGGATAAAGGGGTATAGTCATTATTCACCTAGTACAGAACCGTGTATCACTGGTTCCTAGCGATTTCTTAGTTAAAACTGTTGAATTTGTCAAGATTAATATGAATTAGTGTGAACATTTGAAGCCTCTTTTTTGGAAGAAATTGGTAGATGCATTTTTCATGCATTTACATTGCATGTTATTAATGTGTCATGCATGACATTATTAGGGTAATTTCCCTTCTATAAATAACAAGGGCTTTGTTCATTTGAAAATATCTCTCACTTGCCTTCTTATCTTTTAAGGCATTTGAATTTTCTTTCCCTCCTGTAGTATTTCACTTATATTTTTGGAGTGAAATAAAGTTTGAGTTGATTGTGTCCGAGGACTAGGCAAAAATCAAATTTTGCCGAACCTCGTTAATTTCTGATATTTTTTTTATTATTGTCTCATTTACTATTTATTAGCTACCTTTAGATGTAGTAGTTGTGATTTAATCACTCTCTATATATTCGGCTTCCGCAACAATTGGTATCAGAGCCAAGGTTCTATCTTAGTATGCTCTTTGGTTGCAGCATAGTCTGAACTTCCACATCAGAAAAGAATTACTTTGGTGTTCTGTACTGTTAGCAAATAAATAGTATCTGTAGCGAAAATGGGAGATAATAAAAAAGAAGAATCTACATCAAGTGTCAATAATACGTCATCGTTGACATCTTCGCTTATGACAAGAATTGTGTCAAATGCGAAATTTGCGGTAAAATTTTGACGGGTCAGGACACTTTGGGATGTGGCAAGCCGAGGTTCTAGATGTCCTTTTTTCAACAAGGGCTAGATCTTGCCATTGAAGAAAGGAAACCAGATGTTATTGGAGAAGAAGATTGGAAAATTATCAACCGTGTTGCTTGCGGTACCATTCGATCCTACCTTGCTAGAGAGCAGAAATATCCATACACAAAGGAAACTTCTGCAAGTAAATTATGGAAAGCACTGGAAGATAAATTTTTGAATAGTCAAAATAAATTGTACATGAAAAAAAGACTGTTTCGCTTCACCTATGTTACTAGTACCACAATGAATGGACATATCACCAGTTTCAATAAGTTGGTCACAGATTTGCGAAATATGGATGCAACTTTTGATGGTGGTGACTTGGCCTTGATGTTGTTGGCATCACTTCCTGATGAGTACGAGCACCATGAAACTACTCTACTCCATGGAAATGACGAAGTTTCTCTCAGAGAAGTTTGTTCGGCTTTGTACAACTATGAACAAAGAAATAGAGAAAAACAAAAGGGCGGAGAAGGAGAAGCACTGATTGTGAGGGGTCGTCCTCAAAATCAAACGAGGATAAAGAAGGGAAGATCCAAGTCAAGATCTAGACCCAGCAAAGATGAATGTGCTTTTTGTCGAGAAAAGGGGCACTGGAAGAAAGACTATCCGAAGTTGAAGAATAAGGCCAAACATAACAATGGAAAGGCCATTATGGATTCAAATGTAGCTGATTGTGATGATTCAGACTTCTCATTAGTTACAACAGAGTCATCAACATCATCAGACATATGACTGATGGACTCAGCTTGTAGCTATAATATGTGTCCCAACAGGGACTGGTTCGTAGATTTTCAAGAAGGAGAATATGGAGTTGTCCACACAGCGGATAACAACCCTCTTACCTCATATGACATTGGTTCAATACGATTAAGGAACCATGATGGAATGATCAGAACATTAACAGATGTTCGATATATACAAGGTTTGAAGAAGAATCTCATCTCTGTGGGAGCCCTAGAATCAAAAGGGTTCAAAATCATTACAGAAAATGGAGTGATGAGAATATGCTCCGGTGCACTAGTGGTAATGAAGGCCAATCGGAAGAACAATAACATGTACCACTATCACGGTAGTACAGTTATTGGGGCAGCGACAGTGATATCCAGTGACGATAAAGAGGCAGAAGCAACCAGGCTATGACATATGCGCTTGGGACATGCTGGAGGAAAATCCTTGAAAACTCTATCAGATCAAGGATTGTTGAAATGAGTAAAGACTTGCAACTTGGAGTTTTGCGAGCATTGTGTCAAAGGGAAACAAAAAAGGGTTAAATTTGGTACAACGTTCCATAATACTAAATGCATTTTGGATTATGTACACTCTGATGTTTGGGATCCTTTCAAAACACCTTCATTGGATAGGAAGCACTATTTTATAACATTTGTTGATGATTTTTCTCGAAGAGTGTGGGTGTATACAATGAAGAGGAAAGATGAAGTATTGGGAATTTTTCTCAAATGGAAGACGATGGTGGAGAATCAAACAAGCAGGAGGATCAAATTTATTCGCACAGACAACGGAGGTAAATACAAAAATGATCATTTCAATAAGGTCTGTGAAAATAATGGCATCGTCTGACACTTCACTGTCAGACATACACCACAACAGAATGGAGTGGCAGAACGTATAAACCGGACCTTGTTAGAGAAGGTTCGGTGTATGTTGTCCAATGCTGGATTGGGCAAAGAATTTTGGGCTGAGGCAATTATATATGCATGCCACCTCCTTAATCGTCTACCATATGCTGCTATTGATGGCAAGACACCATTTGAAAAATGGTATGGAAAGTCTGCTGTAGATTATGACTCTTTGCGCGTGTTTGGCTCAACTGCATATTATCTCTAAGGGCAAAGAAGGCTATTTTTATGGGGATTATTTCTGGAGTCAAAGGATATCGCTTATGGTGTCCTATGACAAAGAAAGTAATATTCAACAGGGGTGTTACCTTTGATGAATCTGCTATGGTAAATAAGGTAACAGATGAAGATACCAAACAAGATGAGGGTGCTTCTAAGCAGGTGGGGTTTGAGGGAAAATTTATTTTTCCTACATAAGAAGTAGTGGATGAAACAAATGAAGATTATCCTCCGGAAGAAGAGCCAGTAGAGGGGGAAATTCCAACATAGGAACCCCAATAACAACTTGAATCAATAGCAACCAGCATGCCAAAAAGAACAATGAAGAAACCTGTTCGTCTCATAGAGACGGTGGCTTGTGCGGCCTCAATTGTAGCTGATGGTGTTCCTATCACTTATAAAGACGCAGTCCAAAGTTCAGAAGAAGATAAGTGGAGGATTGCTATGAATGAAGAAATGCAGTCCCTTCATTAGAATCGCACATGGAAATTGGCCAATCTCCCGAAGGGAAAGAAAGCAATTGAGTGCAAATGGGTATTTGCAATGAAAGAAGGATTTCCTAACCAGGAAGATGTTCGCTACAAAGCAAGATTTGTGGCCAAAGGATACGCTCAAAATGAGGGAATTGATTATAATGAGGTGTTTTCTCCAGTCGTGAAACACTCATCCATTAGAGTTTATTGGCTTTGGTAGCACAGTTGAATTTGGAACTAGTTCAGTTAGATGTAAAAACTGCATTTTTACATGGAGACTTGGAAGAGGAAATCTATATGACTTAGCCAGAAGGATTCAAAGTTGCTGGAAAAGAAAATATGGCGTGCAAACTTGAAAAATCGTTGTATGGATTGAAACAATCTTCTAGACAATGGTACAAATGATTTGATAAGTTTATGTTGCGGCAGAAGTACAGAAGAAGCAAATACGATCATTGTGTGTATTTGTGCAAGCTTGAAGATGGATCCTCCATATATCTTCTCATATACGTTGATGATATGTTGATAGCTTCCAAAAGTCAAGAGGAAGTTGAGAAGTTGAAGATTCAACTAAGAAAGGAGTTTGAGATGAAAGATTTATGTGAGGCGAAAAAAATTCTTGGCATGGAGATAAAAAGAAATAGACATTCAAAGAAACTCTATCTATCTCAGAAAGAATACTTGATGAGAGTAATCGATCGATTTGGCATGAATGACAACACGAAGTCGGTTAGCACTCCACTTGCTCCTCACTTTAAGCTTAGTGCTGCTATGTCGCCGAAGAATGAAGCTGAACGAGAGTATATGTCAAGGGTGCCATATGAGAATGTCGTTGGTAGCTTGATGTATGCAATGGTTTGCACAAGACCTGATATTTCACATGCTATCGGAGTTGTAAGCAGGTATATGCATGATCCAGGAAAGGAGCATTGGCAAGCTGTAAAATGGATTCTACGGTATATTCGTAATACTGTAGATATTGGATTGATTTTTGAGCAGGAAGATAGTTAGTATCTGGTTGGATATTGTGACTCAGATTATGCTGGTGATTTGGACAAGTGTAGATCAACTACTGGTTATGTTTTCACTTTTGCAAATGCACCAGTTAGTTGGAAGTCTACTTTGCAGTCAACAATTGCTTTGTCTACTACTAAGGTAAAGTACATAGCAATTACAAAGGCTGTAAAGGAGGCAATTTGGCTTCAAGGATTGCTTAGAGAGCTTGGTATTGGTCAAGAAAACATCACACTATTTTGTGATAGTCAGAGTGCTATCTAATTAGCAAAGAACCAAGTTTATCATGCAAGGACGAAGCACATTGATGTTCGATATCACTTTGTACGAGATATTATAGAAGAAAGTGGAGTCATGGTGCAAAAAATTCGAACTACAGACAACCCTGCCGATATACTAACAAAAGTAGTGACTGCGATCAAGTTTCAACATTGTTTGAACTTGATCAACATTGTTGAACTTTGAAAATTGAATTTGAAGACACAATCAAGATTTATCAGTGAAAGAAAATTGAAAAAGTGGAATCTTGCCAAGGTGGATATTTGTTTAATTTGTCAAGATTAATATGAACTAGTGTGAACATTTGGAGCCTCTTTTTTGGAAGAAATTGGTAGATGCCTTTTTCATGCATTTACATTGCATGTTCATACTTAATATGATGTCATGCATGACATTATTAGGGTAATTTCCCTTCTATAAATAGCAAGGGTTTTGTTCATTTGAAGATATCTCTCACTTGCCTTCTTATCTCCTAAGGCATTTGAATCTTCTTTCTCTCTTGTAGTATTTCACTTGTATTTTTGGAGTGAAATAAAGTTTGAGTTGATTGTGTCCGAGGACTAGGCAAAAATCAAATTTTGTCGAACCTCGTTAATTTCTGGTGTTCCTTTTATTATCATCTCATTTACTATTTATTAGTTACCTTTAGATATAGTAGTTGTGATTTAACTATCTATATATTCGACTTCCGCAACAATTGGTATCAGAGCCAAGGTTTTATCTTAGTATGCTCTGTGGTTGCAGCATAATCTGAACTTTCACATCAGAAAAGAATTACTTTGGTGTGATTTGATGGTTGATGCTTCTAGAACTAGTTTTTCTTGGCAAAGATAGATACGAAGTCACTCGACTAAAGGAGATGGACAATCACAATATTACACTCCAAAACTATATAACCTTCCAAATGATGTACGCGGAATGTCTTGGAAGGGACAATAAGAAAACGAGACTTAAACAACAGGTTCCTAGAAAAGTTCTGTTTTAGAATTCCACAAGTTTCATGGTTCGTAATTCTATTGCAGTCAAAAGGTTGGCATACCAGTGGAGAAAGATAAAGGGGCGGATTCATTATCCACCTAGTTTAGAACCGTGAATCACTAGTCGACTTCGCAGTTATAAAAAAGAAATCTAGCCTTCCTTACTTCCCATCAAAAGTTTCCCGCACAGTATAGACGGATTCGACTACCACTATTCCCTAATCTCTCATTCTCATTTCTCTTTCCGTTGCCCTTCTCTGGTCCCTCAATATTATGCAATTAAAAAGAAGTCCTCATTAAACCTTTTCCTATTGGAAACATTTATTTTGCTTTTAGCTTAAAATGAATTAATAATAAAAGAGTCAGATGCCTAAGCTATTCTCGAGTGCCAAACAAGTGGGCTTTGCAATCGAAATTGATGATTATTTTCGGTATTTCCTTTGATTAGAGTGACCTCACAATAATACTTTATTTAATCATGATTCGGACATTTCCCATCACTAATAAAAAGATATTTGCTATCATCAGCCTGTGATAGTATTAGATAATATAGATTAAACAAAAAGTTAATCTTTTTACTCGAGAAATAAAGAGCAGTAGACTAGCAGTATTCAATATTGATAGAAAAGAAAATTCAATACTAAGTTGAGACAATTACAAATCAATTTCTAAAACACAATTCGCTCATTCAACTTTTTTCTTATATGAAGAAATATATATAATTTTATTGATAAATAATATGGGTATAAATTCTGTTAGTACTCATCATTCTTCTCTCCTGATGAATTGGGTTACATGAGAAAGGTGAAAGCGCAAAGTGAGTCATTATAAATGAAGTTATGTATGATTTTTGCAATAATTATTGATGTACTTTGAGGACCATTAGACCACTTTCTTTCTGCAGCCTCCACAGATTCTTATTCTTAATAAAAACATCATTAGCTTTAATAAATTACCCACTAAACTAATAGCATTAACAATTTATTACTAAAACTTAAGGTTGAAGCCTTCTAACATCAATCTGTAGCAGTCAAAAGACAAATTCATCCAACAGGGATACCATATTTTATTTCTGCATTATGCTCAAAATAGCTCTTTATTAGTCACATTCTTTACCTTTATATTGAGGGTTCAAATTCCCCTCTCCATCTAATGGAAGGAAGACTAGTTCTTTATAGTACTATTTTTTTTTTTTTTTTTTAATTTTACCCAAAAGGAAGTGCTCCTTTCTCTATTCGAATCCAAGACTGAGAACATTACATCGAGTCCATAGTCTTTCTTAGTGACAATTAAGTAGGCGTTTGGGCATAAAATTTTAAAATTTTAAAATTTTGGTTTTTGAAAAACTCATTTTCGATTTTTTTTTCAAAAAATTGCAAAACTTCATGGACAAATACATTTTTGAATTTTTTTCTTTTGAAAAAAAGAATTTTTTAATGGACAAACGGGGCCTAAGACTCATAATGAAATGATTCATCAAGACTAGCTTTCAAGGCCTCCAAGTATAGTTCAAGTGACAAAGGTTGAGGGACTAGTGACTCAGGTCACAGGTTCAACACTGCACCATGCGAACTAAGCCTGGTATTTAATTGAAGAAAGGTACCGATTATTTCCGAGTTTCGACAGCTGCGGTTATCCTAAGGGTTGTCCCTAGACGAATTTCTCGGTCATAAGAAAAAAAAATACATTTGGAAATCTTTGAGAATTATGTCATTTTGAACCTTGTAGTCCCCTTGTACTTTCATCATAATTATGCACTAAAAAGCCTTAATTTGACATTTTTCACTAATTGCAAGAATGAGTTGTGCTTTTAAAATACTAGCCATTTATGCCACATTTTGAGAATTGCTAAACTATATGAAGGCTTATTACACAAAATTTGTGAAGGAAAAAACCACATGTAATAAGATAACTTTGTTCATTGTCTACTTCTGCCACTAAACTTCCCAGTAAATGAGGAAATAACCACACACACAAAAAAAAAAAAAAAAAAAAGGAAAAGTTTATCCCCTACAGAGTCCAGGCCTTTCTTGTTCTTCACTAATTACCTTAGAAGCTGACAATGAACAAACTCCAATATCACTTATTGTCTTTCTTGAATGAAACTGCTGTTGAGAATTTTTGCAATGAGCAATTGCTGCTTGAATTGAATTCTCTATTTCTGAATATGCACTACTGCTTCTCTTAAAGAAATGCATATCTTGAAATTCATTTGAATTGTTTGAACTTGAAGCTGAGGAGGAACCAGAAGACGACGTAAATGAAGAAGAAGATTTAGCTGTTGAAAATCTTTTAATAGCTCCTGAAAATGATCTTCTATGTCTACCTCTGTGATCTTGATCAACAACATTTTCTTTGTTCATTCCTTTTGAATATGCACTTCTCTGAATTTGCCCAAATGGCTCTTTTTTTGCTTCTTTAGCCATTGGTACAGACCCTTTGTCAAAGTTTGCTGAGTACTCATTTGAACAACCAGATTTGGAAAAGAAGGACTTGACATAAGCGCGAGAGGATTTAAGTTTTGAACCAAACGAGGAATTTTTAATCAGCTTGAGTTTTCGCGTCCAGGACCTTTTTGAACTTTCATCTACTGGATTGAAGCTAGTAGCTTGATCTTCTGTTGAGTATTCGAACATGTATTCGTCCGGATTGAGTTCCCGACTAACTTGACAGGAATCAGAGGGAGAAATATTGCAAGATTCAAATGGTGTATTATTTGTAGGAGTATTAGTAGTAGTTGTGAATAAAGGTGTACTAAATGAAGACTCTTGAAAAATATCATTTTTTCTAGTTAAATGAACTGATTTATTGGGATTTTGAAGAAGTTTTTCAACCATTTGTTGTGTACCAAAAGGGAGATGAAGAGGGAGAAGTTTACCATTGTGGAATAGTTCATCAGCTGGTGAAGTTGTTGTGTCTTTATCTATTGAATTTGGTAACATTTGGAACTCAAATTCTCTAGCTTGAGATGGGGAGTTTTTGAATTGTGAAAATATATTGGAATGTGAACTTAATTCCATATCTATGTAATCTTCTTCTGCATTGTCACATGAATGACGAATTTCTGCATATTCCATAGTTTTTTTTTCCTTCTTTTTCTGTGAGTTGGAAGTGTAAGTTGAGCTTTGAGAGCAAATGCTAAGGAAGAAGACCATTTTAAAGAGGATAGAGGTACAACTTTTTCTTTAAAAAAATGGCTGCAAATATTAGGCATATATTTTAAACAAAGTTTAGGACATAAAAGGGGAAAATCGTATTTTGGTCATGTTTGTGTTGTTTAAAATTTTTCTTAAAATTTCCTCTGATGGCTGATGTAATTTATTGTGAGATGTGTAATTTTGAAATTAAAATCCCTCAAAATATGGGATATGTAATCTTGAAAATAAGATGACTTACCAGAAAAAGTAACATTATGGTGTAAGATTCTTTATATTGACGGTGTATATTACTTAAACTCGTCAAATGTCTTTCTCCTTCTCCAAAAGGTAATTAGGTATCATTAATTAAACAAGAAAGTTTTAGTTACGGCCGTCGTTTACTAGGGCTTTGGTCGCTAGCTCCCCTGTCATCAGGTCACCAACTTCCATGACCTTTTGGCACGAGCATACGCTCAATGTAGGGGTGTACATAGGTCAGGTTGGTTCGAATTTTATAATTTTCAAACCAAACCAATTGTGTCGGGTTATTAAATCTAAAGACCAAACCAAACCAATAAAACTCAGGTTTTTCAATCTCGGTTTTTTCTGGATTTTTTTCGCTAAAATCTTCGTAAAACAAAACATATAACTTGTGCTCAAAATATTTCGTTAATCCTAGTAAGATGCAACTATATAAAGTATTTTCCAAGAAAATAATATAAAATATGAGATGTGTCATGGCATTATCCTAAAATATTCAACAATAAAGACAATAAAATTATGTAATATAAATATTGCTAATTAAAAAGCCATAATAAAAATAACATAATCTAAAAGTACTAAGTCATGTTAAAATAAGTGGACTAATAAGGGAGTATTAATTACATGACTAAACACTAAAGAAAAAAGAAAAATAGGTTATGCATTTTTATCCAAAATTATTGAAAACAAAAAATAGATATTCAATACATTCCCGTTCGTAGTATTGAATTGAATGTCTTTTGTTAGCATTAGTATTGATTTGATTTTGGTTTGGGCTTTTGTTAGTATTATTTAATTTACTAATATTAATGGCTATAAAACTTATTGGAACATTCAAAAGTTTTAAGTCCAACATTGAAATAATACCTTAAAAGATAAAATTATGAAAAAATTTAAGAAATATTTATAAATTACATCACAATAAATATATTTATATATTAAATATATCTAAAATTTATATATATGTAATGTTGGGTTGGTTTGGTTTCGGTTTGACTTTCTTTGGTTAAAACCAAACCAAACCAATTATGGTCGGATTTTTTTTCCAATACCAAACCAAGCCAAATCAAACCAAACCATAGTCGAGTTTTTTTCTTGATTTGACTCGGATTATCAGGTTGGTGCGGTTTGTCGGTTTCCTTTGTACACCCCTCAATGAATCATTGATCATATATATTACTAGTGCATCACCAAATCATTGACATCTTCTTCTTTTTTTCGTTCTTAATTAGAACCAAGTCTATCCTTTACACTACAAAAAATATTTTAATTAGTTAGGAACTTCGTCGCTAATCTATCGCAAATCATTTGTAAGTAACAAAATTTCTTGATAATCTATTGCTAATCTGTCCCTATCATTAGCGGCGGATTTTAATTAGCGATGAATTTTTTTGTTTAACTACAAAATTTATCCGTCGCTAATTCATGTTTTTGAATAGTGTTATTTTCTTGGAGTGTAAAAATATTTAAATAGTTTCATTTCTCAAAACTTTTTCTATATTATATCATGATTTTCCCCTATAAATTAACAAGAATGTGCATGAATGTGTGCATGGCACTTTAACTAACACAGTAATTTACTTTAGAAAAAGTACACAAAATGATAAATATAATAATACTTGGAGCTTACGAAGCACTATGCTTTGCCTAGTTTCCTACTTTTACTGGATTCCAGGAGCTTTAATTTAACTTTATCTTGTTGTTTTTTTCAAGTAAAAAACAATGTCACTTCTCCTTGGCATATTGTCCCTTCACCTAAATATTTTCACTTATTGTGCATCTTTTCCAATAAAACTAGTAATTTATGCATATAAAAATGGCATAAAATTAAGAAAAGAACAATAAATAGAATTGTTGACCTTGAACTAATAAAGAAAACAGAACAAAAAAAATACACACGATCCGACAGTTTATGGTGGAGGAGAGAAAGGTTGGAGAGGAATGGGGAACTCGAAACACTTTCTTCATTTCTTTTTAACTTGAAACTTCACCACTCTTTTTTTTTTTGGCCTTCTAATATGAGTTCAAATTACATATATTAAACTTTAATTTTATCATTCCAATCAGGAGCATGATTTTCACTAAAGGAATTCAAAAGATAAATAAATTAATTAAATACGCAAAGAAGTTAATAGGATTCAACATGACCTAATATATATGCATGAATTTTTTTTAACCTTATATATTCAGTATAATTTTTGGCGAAGGGAGTTTGGCTTCGCTTTAGTCTTATTCTTTTGGTTTCTTATTTGGTGTTTCGTATTTGCAGTGGGGCACGAACTAATTACATTGTGTGTGATCCATTAAAGGAGAAAATGTTCCCTAGCAGAAATTTTTTCTTTCTCAGAGCTCGAACTCAATGTATTTGATTAAAGGTGGAAGAATCCTATTTGTTCTATTACAATCCTTAATGATCATTTTTATTTAGTCATTGTAACAGCTTATTATCTCTTTTTCGTGCTATCATTCGTGTTTACTATCGATAGCTATTCTCTAACTCGTTTAATTGCTTGGTATATAGGATGAAGATCGAATCATAAAATCTTTAAGAAAAAGTTTAATAAAGTAACTATTTGCTTTAAAATGAAAATGGACTTAATACAATTCAATAAAATCTAAGAAATGATCAAACTATAAATAATTTTCGAACTTGAATTTATTTTTAGGTTTCAAGAATAAAGTTAGGAGATACAACGTATAACTCTTATAAGTTTATAGTTTACGTACTCAAAAGTAATGAATAAATCGGTCGATTGGAATTGTTGGATATATAAATATTATAGATGATGTCTCAAATTTCTTTTATGTCTGTCACTTTATTTTGGTTAACGTTATTTACGTATAATGATAAATGAATCAAATACTTTTATTCAACTTATTCTTTCAATTGATATTGAGATTTTTGTCTATCCTTCGTTCTTCTTTTTTCTTTTTAATTAAAACTTAGCTAAGTGCTTCTATACATATGAATTTGAATTTTTGAAAGTTTATGATCTTGGGGATTGTACATTTGCTGCCAACCTTCATCTAAACAATGAATGTTAGAACATTGAGAATATGGTCTCAAGAAACAACAAGAACTTGCTCCAGGTAATGAAGTGAGACTTTTAGACGATTAATCAGTTCCCAACTTTCAAAGTGGATATAGAAAGCCAAATTAAAAAACAAGAAATTCTTTAACTCCAATTTAAATCAATTCGAGTAGGTGTTTATGTCGTTGCTAATTGCGTAATATAGAGCATTCTTGCCCACAAATTGCACATTAGTTGCCTCTGAGAACAACCAAAGGGCACAACTTTTTTTTAGAGAGACAGAAAAGGAAATAAAAGAGCAATTAGAGGCAGAGTGGATGATATATGACCCACCAATTGCAGAAAATGTGGAAGTTGTTGTTCTAATTGTTCATCTCAAATTAGATAACTTTTCTTAGTTCGAACAATGAGGGCCTTCACTGCCTGATATCCCCCTGCACTTTGACCAAATTTGATATGCTTAATTAACTACCTCAAAATCTGCACGTTTGGCTCTCAGTTTTTACTAAAATGGTCAAAATATAACGAAGTAAACCCACGAAAAATCAAAGGAGTGTCAATAAATAGTACATATACATAAAAAAATATTTTTTTTTTACCTAGCTACATAGCGTAATTTTCTGACAAAGGTTTGGTAGGGACATTGATGATGTCCATCTCATTGAAGAAGTATTAGGCATGTGCCTAATAAGAGTTTTCTTTGGTTTGGTAGCCAACCTTGTTGACTTGGTTTGGTTGGTAGCCAACCTTGTTGAATTTCTTTGGTTTGGTAGCCAACTTTGTTGAATTGTGAAAAATGTGTGTAAATTGTCAAATATTGTAGGCTTTAGAGGGTGAAGCTTTGGCTATAAAAGGAGAGCTTCAACTCTCATTTCTTCACACCAACAAAGAGAGAAAGAAAGAGTGAGGTTTCACAGACAAGGTATAAGAAAATAGTCTGTGAGGAAAATAGAGAGTGAGCGATATTGTAGTGAGGTGGGAATATCAAAAGAGGGTTATTTCTTTTGAGTGTTGTAGTGGTCTTTGGAGTATTTACCTCCGACCTACAAAGTGTAAAATTCCTTACTATAGTGATATCAGTTGCTCCTCTCGGGGTCGTGGTTTTTTTTCCCTTATTCAGAAGGGTTTTCCACGTAAAAATCTTGGTGTCATTGTTACTCTTTTATTCTTGTTAATTACCGTATCTCGGTGCTACATTATTATTCCGCTTTATTACCGTGAATATTATTTTGGTAAGGGGTTTATTCCCAACAACTGGTATCAGAGCACAGGTTCTGCTCGTTCACTGAAATACTATTCACTGTCGGTAGTACTATACTTGGTGAAAAATAAAAATGTCCGGAGTAAAGTACGAGGTAGCAAAATTCAATGGAGATAACGGTTTCTCAACATGGCAAAGAAGGATGAGAGATCTGCTCATCCAACAAGGATTACACAAGGTTCTAGATGTTGATTCCAAAAAGCCTGATACCATGAAAGCTGAGGATTGGGCTGACTTGGATGAAAGAGCTGCTAGTGCAATCAGGTTGCACTTATCAGATGATGTGGTAAATAACATCATTGATGAAGACACTGCACGTGGAATTTGGACAAGGTTGGAAAGCCTATACATGTCCAAAACGCTGACAAATAAATTGTACCTGAAGAAGCAGTTATACGCCCTACACATGAGTGAAGGTACGAATTTTTTGTCACATTTAAATGTGTTTAACGGACTAATCACACAGCTTGCCAACCTCGGAGTGAAAATCGAGGAAGAAGATAAAGCCATCTTGCTATTGAACTCGTTGCCATCTTCGTACGATAATTTGGCAACAACCATCCTGCACGGTAAGACTACTATTGAGTTGAAAGATGTCACATCGGCTCTTCTACTCAATGAGAAGATGAGAAAGAAGCCTGAAAATCAAGGACAGGCTCTCATCACAGAAGGTAGAGGCAGGAGTTATCAAAGGAGTTCGAACAACTATGGTAGATCCGGAGCTCGTGGGAAGTCAAAGAACCGATCCAAATCAAGAGTCAGAAATTGCTACAACTGTAATCAACCAGGTCACTTCAAAAGAGATTGCCCAAATCTAAGGAAGGGCAAAGGTGAAACCAGTGGCCAGAAGAATGACGACAACACAGCCGCCATGGTGCAAAATAATGATAATGTTGTCCTCTTTATAAATGAGGAAGAGGAATGCATGCACCTGTCAGGTCCAGAGTCGGAATGGGTGGTTGACACAGCGGCATCTCACCATGCCACACCGGTAAGAGATCTTTTTTGCAGATATGTAGCAGATGATTTCGGCACAGTGAAAATGGGTAACACAAGTTACTCAAAGATTGCGGGGATTGGTGACATTTGTATCAAGACAAATGTCGGATGCACATTGGTTCTAAAGGATGTGCGGCATGTACCTGATTTGCGGATGAACTTGATCTCGGGAATTGCTTTAGACCGAGATGGATACGAGAGCTATTTTGCAAATCAAAAGTGGAGACTCACTAAGGGATCATTGGTGATTGCAAAGGGAGTTGCTCGTGGCACATTGTACAGGACAAATGCAGAAATATGCCAAGGTGAATTGAACGCGGCACAAGATGAGATTTCTGTAGATTTATGGCACAAAAGAATGGGTCATATGAGCGAGAAGGGATTGCAGATTCTTGCCAAGAAATCACTCATTTCTTATGCCAAAGGTACAACTGTAAAACCTTGTGACTACTGTTTATTTGGTAAGCAGCATAGAGTCTCATTTCAGACATCGTCTGAAAGAAAATTGAATATACTTGATTTAGTATATTCTGATGTTTGCGGCCCAATGGAAATTGAATCAATGGGCGGTAACAAATATTTTGTTACTTTTATTGATGATGCTTCACGAAAATTATGGGTTTATATTTTGAAAACCAAAGATCAGGTGTTTCAAGTTTTCCAGAAGTTTCATGCTCTAGTAGAAAGGGAGACGGGTCGAAAGCTAAAGCGTCTCCGAAGTGACAATGGAGGTGAGTACACTTCAAGGGAATTTGAAGAGTATTGTTCAAGTCATGGGATCAGACATGAAAAGACAGTTCCTGGAACCCCACAGCACAATGGCGTAGCCGAGAGGATGAACCGCACCATTGTGGAGAAGGTGAGAAGCATGCTCAGAATGGCTAAACTGCCTAAGTCATTCTGGGGTGAAGCAGTTCAGACAGCCTGTTACCTGATCAATAGGAGTCCATCAGTTCCGTTGGCGTTTGAAATCCCAGAGAGAGTCTGGACCAACAAGGAGGTGTCCTACTCGCATTTGAAGGTGTTCGGTTGCAGAGCTTTTGCACATGTACCAAAAGAGCAGAGAACAAAGCTGGATGATAAATCTATTCCCTGCATATTTATCGGATATGGAGATGAAGAGTTCGGGTACAGACTGTGGGATCCTGTAAAGAAGAAGGTCATCAGAAGTAGAGATGTAGTCTTCCGAGAAAGTGAAGTTGGAACTGCTGCTGATATGTCAGAAAAGGCGAAGAATGGTATAATTCCTAACTTTGTTACTATTCCTTCTACTTCTAACAATCCCACAAGTGCAGAAAGTACGACCGACGAGGTTGCCGAGCAGGGGGAGCAACCTGGTGAGGTTATTGAGCAGGGGGAGCAACTTGATGAAGGTGTCGAGGAAGTGGAGCACCCCACTCAGGGAGAAGAACAACATCAACCTCTGAGGAGATCAGAGAGGCCAAGGGTAGAGTCACGCAGGTACCCTTCCACAGAGTATGTCCTCATCAGTGATGAGGGGGAGCCAGAAAGTCTTAAGGAGGTGTTGTCCCATCCAGAAAAGAACCAGTGGATGAAAGCTATGCAAGAAGAGATGGAATCTCTCCAGAAAAATGGCACATACAAGCTGGTTGAACTTCCAAAGGGTAAAAGACCACTCAAATGCAAATGGGTCTTTAAACTCAAGAAAGATGGAGATGGCAAGCTGGTCAGATACAAAGCTCGATTGGTGGTTAAAGGCTTCGAACAGAAGAAAGGTATTGATTTTGACTAAATTTTCTCCCCCGTTGTTAAAATGACTTCTATTCGAACAATTTTGAGCTTAGCAGCTAGCCTAGATCTTGAAGTGGAGCAGTTGGATGTGAAAACTGCATTTCTTCATGGAGATTTGGAAGAGGAGATTTATATGGAGCAACCAGAAGGATTTGAAGTAGCTGGAAAGAAACACATGGTGTGCAAATTGAATAAGAGTCTTTATGGATTGAAGCAGGCACCAAAGCAGTGGTACATGAAGTTTGATTCATTCATGAAAAGTCAAACATACCTAAAGACCTATTCTGATCCATGTGTATACTTCAAAAGATTTTCTGAGAATAACTTTATTATATTGTTGTTGTATGTGGATGACATGCTAATTGTAGGAAAAGACAAGGGGTTGATAGCAAAGTTGAAAGGAGATCTGTCCAAGTCATTTGATATGAAGGACTTGGGCCCAGCACAACAAATTCTAGGGATGAAGATAGTTCGAGAGAGAACAAGTAGAAAGTTGTGGCTATCTCAGGAGAAGTACATTGAACGTGTACTAGAACGCTTCAACATGAAGAATGCTAAGCCAGTCAGCACACCTCTTGCTGGTCATCTAATATTGAGTAAAAAGATGTGTCCTACAACAGTGGAAGAGAAAGGGAACATGGCTAAAGTTCCTTATTCTTCAGCAGTCGGAAGCTTGATGTATGCAATGGTATGTACTAGACCTGATATTGCTCACGCAGTTGGTGTTGTCAGCAGGTTTCTTGAAAATCCTGGAAAGGAACATTGGGAAGCAGTCAAGTGGATACTCAGGTACCTGAGAGGTACCACGGGAGATTGTTTGTGCTTTGGAGGATCTGATCCAATCTTGAAGGGCTATACAGATGCTGATATGGCAGGTGACATTGACAATAGAAAATCCAGTACTGGATATTTGTTTACATTTTCAGGGGGAGCTATATCATGGCAGTCTAAGTTGCAAAAGTGCGTTGCACTTTCAACAACTGAAGCAGAGTACATTGCTGCTACAGAAACTGGCAAGGAGATGATATGGCTCAAGCGATTCCTTCAAGAGCTTGGATTGCATCAGAAGGAGTATGTCGTCTATTGTGACAGTCAAAGTGCAATAGACCTTAGCAAGAACTCTATGTACCATGCAAGGACCAAACACATTGATGTGAGATATCATTGGATTCGAGAAATGGTAGATGATGAATCTCTAAAAGTCTTGAAGATTTCTACAAATGAGAATCCCGCAGATATGCTGACCAAGGTGGTACCAAGGAACAAGTTCGAGCTATGCAAAGAACTTGTCGGCATGCATTCAAACTAGAAGACAGTGCTACCTCCTCTGGATGAATGAGACTGGAGGGGAGATTGATGATGTCCATCTCATTGAAGAAGTATTAGGCATGTGCCTAATAAGAGTTTTCTTTGGTTTGGTAGCCAACCTTGTTGACTTGGTTTGGTTGGTAGCCAACCTTGTTGAATTTCTTTGGTTTGGTAGCCAACTTTGTTGAATTGTGAAAAATGTGTGTAAATTGTCAAATATTGTAGGCTTTAGAGGGTGAAGCTTTGGCTATAAAAGGAGAGCTTCAACTCTCATTTCTTCACACCAACAAAGAGAGAAAGAAAGAGTGAGGTTTCACAGACAAGGTATAAGAAAATAGTCTGTGAGGAAAATAGAGAGTGAGCGATATTGTAGTGAGGTGGGAATATCAAAAGAGGGTTATTTCTTTTGAGTGTTGTAGTGGTCTTTGGAGTATTTACCTCCGACCTACAAAGTGTAAAATTCCTTACTATAGTGATATCAGTTGCTCCTCTCGGGGTCGTGGTTTTTTTTCCCTTATTCAGAAGGGTTTTCCACGTAAAAATCTTGGTGTCATTGTTACTCTTTTATTCTTGTTAATTACCGTATCTCGGTGCTACATTATTATTCCGCTTTATTACCGTGAATATTATTTTGGTAAGGGGTTTATTCCCAACAGGGACGAGCAACAATAAAGTTGTCATTGTGTGACCAAGAGGTCACTGCAAAGGCTGCATACATAAGACCTAATTAATGTGGTTTGGTCTCGTAGTCTGACCTTTCTCTGGACCTAATACATTGAGCTTAGTGCATCGAGCTGCGCTTTATTACTGAATTTCTTTTAACATAAGTGAAGCTTTTAAAGCCTTTATTGTACTCACGAATTGGTTCAAAAATTGATTTACACTGCACGTTCAAGTTATAGATTGGCATTCTTGTATTTTCGGGAATTTCCTTGTTAGAATTTCTGGCTCCACTGTGGATACAGAGGCGGAACTATAGTTTAGGTTGAGGGGTTACTGAATTTCGTAAACTTCGGCAGAAATTTTGTATATGTATATGTGTATACCTTGAAAATGATTAATTTAAATCATTTCGCTTCTTTAATGCTAAAAGTCTTTAGAAGGTACTGATTGAATAAAATATTATGATCCCGTCGCATTAAATTCCTGGATCGATCTGCCTCTGTGTAGATACCAAGTGGCTTCGTTTTAAGCATGTGTCAATATAAGTGCTGAACAACCGGTGTTGGCAACATTAAACTTGTACCCAATGACACAAGAAGTAACAGTGTTACTCTTGGACAATGATTCGGCCCTCCAAAACACAAGACAACTTCCAACTTAGGAAATTTTTGGTCCATCTATTATGTTTCACAAGAAAAAAGATTTAAATGTCTTTTTCACATCGGGTGTGTTTGGTATAACGGAAAATGTTTTCCGTAAAAAATATTTTTCAAGAAAATGTTTTCTTGGAAAACAAGTAGTAATCTTATTCATTTTTCGGTGTTTGATACGCAAATTAAGGAAAATGAATTCTTAAGAGTATTCATAAAAAATTTAGATATAATAAACATGAAGTCATAAACTTTCAAACCAACAACCTTCCGGACCCACAAATTTCGTAAACTTTCGAACCGCTAAACTTTCAAAACCGCGAAATTTCGAACCCGTAAACTTCCAAATACATAAACCTCTGAACCCATAATTGGAGCTTGTAAAATTTTGAACCTTTAAACCGATTAATAAAACGAAAATAATTTTAAATTGTGCCGGTGCGGGTGGTAGGTGGGGGGAGGAGGAGTTGGGGTGGGTGGTGCAGAAAAATGAAAAAATAGAAATTTGAAATTGCAAAAAAAAAAAATTAAGGTAAAAAAATATTTTTTTTGCGGGTGGGGTGGGGGGTGGGGGGGTAGAGGGGGTGGTAAGGAAAAACTGAAATTTGAAAAGAAAAAAAAAACTTTTTTGAAGAGAGGGGGTGGGGTGGGGTGGGGTGGGTTGGTGAGGGTAGGAAAAGTTGAGAAGGAGTTTTGGAAAATATTTTTTCCCTTCTCTTGATAAGGAAAATATTTTAATGAGTTCATAAGGAAAATGTTTTCCAAAATATTTAAACCAACCAAACATGAGAAAATTAAAAAATATTTTTCGTAAAATATTTTCCTTCATGCCAAACACACCCATCATCTTCTTAAAAGCAAGCACTAGAAGAGTGTCTTCTATAACATGGCTACTTTTACGGCTTGAATGTATGACCTTTATAAAATGAATTGTCATATAGGCCAACACAACTATTACAAAATCTTGCTTGCGTTACTATTTAGCTTCACAATCACTAACCAATACACTAATAGCAAACTACTATATTGACAAGAAAGATGCATAATTTCGTTATTGCTGGAAATATTCCTATATACATGTTTGTCATATGCAACTTAAATTTACATAAACAATTGAGTGGATCTGCATTAAGTGATTCCCAAGTTGCTTATATTTAATGTGTATCTATGCCTCATTTAGTATTAGGCTAGTTTAAATATTTCTGAGCTTTGTGTTCAAATTTTAGTTTCTATTTCATATTCCATTGCTAAGTACAAAGATTTCCACCTATACATGTTATGAAAGCGATCATCAAGCGAACTGACCCTCAGTCAGAGGCGGATCTAAAATTTTTAAAATATTAATACACCACTACAGAAAGGAGAAGAAAAATATTAGGTGGGAATTGATCCATGTCCCTTTGGGTAAATACCTCAATATTTAAACAAGTGCATCATTCAGCCTTTGTGGAGCATAGTACCAAAA
Organism: Nicotiana tabacum; assembly: GCF_000715075.1. Taxonomy (NCBI): domain Eukaryota; kingdom Viridiplantae; phylum Streptophyta; class Magnoliopsida; order Solanales; family Solanaceae; genus Nicotiana; species Nicotiana tabacum. Next base: position 154,625,194 of record NC_134090.1, on the reverse strand, counting down.
ATAATATTAGATTAATTCTGAAAAATACATACATAAAATACCTAATTTAGTAGAGAGTTCATGTGTTCACGTGCCTCATAAACTACCATGTAAATCCGCCCTTGCCCTCAATCCGTTAAAAGAAAAAAAAATCAAGCATTAGGTTGTGAAATTACAGAGTTCACAATACATAAATGTTGTGAATTTTGATATTAATGTATTTATGCAAGATATCAAAGGCCTTAAAACAATCAAGAGCTTTCTGTCCACATATTAAACAATACTTAGAAAGGTGGTAAAAATCTATTTTGCACTTAGGAAATCAATTGGAACTAATAATTGATAGCTCTAATGAGAAATTTCTTTGGAAAAAAAAGTGACTAAATTCTGTAATATTTATATATGAATAATGGGCCATAGTCCTGAGCCCAACAAAATGCATCATCTTTGTCAAATTAATGAAGCATTTTTTACCTACTATAGCAAAGATTAACATCTTATTTATGCTAAATAAATGCCATTTAAAAAAAATTCTATTCTATAGATACCTTTTAAGGTTTATAGCAAAATATTTAATTTTGGTTACCTCCTAGCCCTAAGCCACTAAATACGCTAATCAGTTACACTATTTTCTTTCTATCTCTACTTTGATACATCCCATTGTAAAACATAACCCTTTATCTTAATACCCTCCAGAATTTATGCGGATCAGTTCTGCCATTCAAACCCTATTGAAACAAGGATGAGTTTGGAGAAGAGGTGAGGACGAAATATGGAAGCAAAAACGCCGATCAAAATCGAAGCTCCTAACTAATTTGAAGCTTCTCCAAAAGGATATAGCATACAACAACTGATTTGAAGTGCAAGTGTCTGATTTGAAAGGCCTCATCAAAATCGAGGTAAGATCGCCACAGATTCGCCGTCGATGTGTCGATATTCACTGACAATGTAAGGTACAAGGTGTTTCTAGACAGATTGGTCAGTGCCAAATTTGTGGCCGAGGACTATTGTATAATCATGAGTTCTTTATCCCTATGGAATGTATTGTTTAAATCTCTCATTCTTTCTGATGGAGGTTCGAAATCAAAGCAACGACCATCGAAATCAAAGCAACAGCCATGGAAATCAAGCCCTAAGAGTGGAAAGGCCTCATCAAAATCGACGGCGTTCCGATCAAGTAGTCCAGCCTGAAATCCTCCGTTACAAAACTTTCGAACCAATTCTCCTCTTAGGCCGCCACAGATTCGCCGGAGTGGCTTCATGTATTTCAATCGTTTATATCGTGTCAACCTTTGTGCTTTGCCATAAATATGAGTTATTATTTCACTATGTGTAGACATGTGATTTTTGACCCTCCCCAAGATTTTACATATTTTAGCACTTAAATACTTAGTTTAGGCCTAATATAGTTATTTCAACTAATTTTGACTCTTTTACATTATTTTTATCACATAAATAAAAATTACGAAAATAGTTTCATTAAAGTTTTGTAGTCATTTTTAATCTTGAAAAAATACCCAAAAATAAGTTTGTTTTAAACGATTAGTATTATTTTAATAGTTATTTTCTTAAGTAAGATTAAGTAGTATTTTTAATAGTTATCTTGTTTGCTCTATTATTTTTACATACAAAAGGAGGAGAGAATATAATTAGTTTTTGGACCAATTTAGTCTTGCTTGTAGCCCAATTAAACTAATCCCTTAGCCCATTAACTCAAAAGCCCAAACCTAGACACCCAACCCATTTAAGATAATATACAAGAAAAAAAATCAAAAAAACCTAGACCTGGACATTTTGAGAATGAGCCGTTCTCTTTCACGGACACAAGACCAAAACCCTAGGGGAACCTTCTTCTTTTTATGAACATCAACGACAGAACTCGACGACCCCTCTCGGCCGCTAACTCTAAAACGAACTCCATCAACGACCATCTTCTCCACGCCACAAGCAGCCATCCAGCCGTTACCCTCACCAAAAACAACACCCTAAACTTCATCTTCAAGAACAAACAAGACAACCCCATCTCCCAGTGGAAAAGGCCCGATCTCCAAAAGCTTCGGCTGTTCATGCTTCTTCATCTTCAACCGTAGAAGCTCCAGGAACTAAAAAGAGAAGGCTTCCATCTCCGGCGAGACCTCCATCGCCGCCACCCGCCGCAAACCAGCACCAAAATCCGTCAAATCAGCTCTAAAAAACTCAGTTGAAACGCAGCAAACTTCAGCCCCAAAACTCACCAAAAATCAGTCAAAACGTAGCCGAAGCCTTGTCCGAAATAGCTCTCGAATCGCATCTGAAATCTGCTGCAACAACGCCCAAAACGCCACCATAGATTCGAGTCGAGTTGACGAGCTGTCCGTTTGTAAATCCGAGGTTCCGTTCGAGGTGCGGTCTGTTGGTCTTGTTCAAAATCGTTGTTAGCCGCGCAATCCTATCTGTGGTAGTTGCTGGAATTTTTCGACATTTGAAAACGTATTGAGGTTCACTCTAACCCTTCTCTGTTGCTTCCGTGCTTGGGTACATTTTTCTTGTTGAATCTTGAAATTCCTTGTTGGCTTGTTTTGTTTTGCAGATTATTTGCCTTGTTTTAGATGATTTAGTAATGTTCTTTTCTTTGTTTAAATTTGTTCTTTGTCGTTCTTTTGAATATCCTGGATATTGTATGTTAAGTAACAAGAATAGTTGAGAGTTATAGTGAATTAATTTGTGCCATCAAACTTAAGAAGAGCTATAGATCGTGGATTTTGTACATAAAAATGAAAGTATATTAGGCCAAAATGACATTGGGTTCTGTGACAATTTCAATTGGATTTTTGTTTGGTATGTGACGTTTTGAGTTGCATATCGTTTAGATCTTGCTTATTGATTGGACTTTTAAAATGGTAGTAGTATGTTTAGGCCGACCACACTTGGGCAGGCGAGCTTTAAGATTTTTGTTAGTTTTGAGGTGAGAGGTCGTTCCTTTAGTTAAATTTATCCGGGGAATACCCCGAAGGATTTGTATATATTTATCCGGGATATGCCCCGTAGTACATGTATTTGGAGGCCGTGACGAACATAGTGGAGGAAGTATAATGTAGGCTAGCTTTTATTTTTATTTTTCTTTTATTAGGTGGGGACGACCTCGAGCCTTTTTATATTTATTTTCCTTTTCTGTGCTATTACCTCAAATCGAATATTTTAAAAGCCAACTAGATCGAGTACGCAACCGTGACTTTCACGGGACTTGGGAGTGCCTAACACTTCTCCCCGAGCCAAATGAACCCCTTTACCGAAATCTCTGATGTTGACCTAGTTTTAGAGTTCAAAGTGTTTTGAAAGGAAAAATCATTTTAAAAACGGTGACCTCGCACACCGAAATCAATGTCAGGTGGCGACTCTGAGTTAATCCTTTTAAAACGAATTTTTGTCACTTTCAGTATTGGAAAACCCTTTTCAAGCTTTGCGAAATCTTTTTATTAATTTAAGAAGGTTAGTGAAGTTTTGTAGTGTGACATATGTTTTTTCAATTAATATAATTTATGTATTCAGATGTATTATATAACTTATCTGAAGATTGCTATGTTTTTGGGGGTTTTTCCAGTTGAGAAAATTTTTTATAACCGAAAATATAAATTTTGTGTGTTATAATTGAGTTTGTTGAGTTATATTAGTAATCTTTTATGTTAATTGATACACTTTCCGTTTTAAAACAGTGTAATCCCCTGTTTCAAGCCGTGAGTGCAGTCGAATACAGTAATCTGTCCAGCTGTAATCCTATGTTCCACGCCATAAATACAGTCGAATACACTCGAATACAACAACTGATTAGCTGGACTTCTCTGATTCACGCCTATTTTTGCTACTGTATTCATGAATACAATAGCTTAAATGCATCAAATACATCATATAGCCACATAAAAGGTATCTATAACCCGTAATATAGCAAATGGTATCTATAGATGACTAATTACTACTAAAAGATAGTTCTTTATGAAAATTTATCATTAATGAACTTGCACATCACCTATGTCTTAACTAAAAATTTGATAAGAGAATTGTGAAATAATTGCTGGCCCAATTCAAGGAATGTTAATTGATTAATTCCACATAACTTTCAAACTTATAATCTTAAGTGTACTTAGTAATTGTGTGATCAACATTAAGGACAAACATATGAAGAAAGCACAACAAGTAAGCTAGATTTCTTTGACTCCAGAACATCTCATACTAAACAAGATATGTAACTCATTACTCAATGCATAGTATATCGCATACACAAAAATCGATTATATAAGGTATGCCTACATATTAATTACCCTTCTCAAGTCCTACCCGTGGGATTATACTAATTTTTTTTTGGTTGCACTAATAGGTGATTGCTATCATGTAACCCATCTTCTTTGTTTCTTATTCCCAAAGTATATCTTCAAGACTTGAATGCGTATTTGATATTACTATACAATTAAGTTTCTTTAACCAAACAATATGATATGTGTTTCCGTTTAGAGGCAGATCTAGGATTTAAATTTTATGAGTTCAACTTTTAAGTTTTTTAGTACTGAACATATTATATTTTTAAAGTTATAGGTTCATATCTATTTGTAGCAATTTTAATGAATTTTTACATATTAATTTTTACTCCGCTGTCGAAAATTATGGGTTCATTTAACTCATTGGTATCATTCTACATCCGCCCCTATTCTCCTATGCCCATTTACAATTTGATAGAAGAAAACAACTGTAAAGATTTCTTAGTGTGCTATTTTTAGATTTTTTATGTGTAAAAATAAATATATCTTGTAACAAAAATATAAAACTAAAAGAATAAATTGCAAAAAAATACAAAATCAATTGTCCCGTATAGTTATAGCTTATAAGGAAAATGGCTTCTGCCCAAAAATGAGTTCAAGAAGAAAAATCAATTTACATTATCTTTTGAACTAATCTCTCACTTCATATTACTTGCTCTAATATAATACCTATACATTACTTATTTTTGGTACTCAAAATATCATCAAAACACTCTTCGATTTACTAATATTATTATATACTTTTTATATATTTTCTTTCGGGAACACTTTTCACTAAAAAGCCAAACATCAACTAATTTTTTTCGTATAATTAATTATTTCATTTTTCTTCACCCCAGACACACAAGTGGAAGAGATTATGCTCTCAGATACCAATTCACGTTATCTAGTAACTACGAACAGGGGTGTTCATAAAACCCGAAAAATCGAAACAAACCGAAAACCAAACCAAATTATAGGTGTTAAACGGGTGGGGCAGGCCGGGCCGCTTTTTTGGGACCCGTACGGGTTACGATCCGGGCCAGTTCTGGGTTGATTCTTAACGGGTTTAACGGGTTCGGGATCATCCGGGTAAAAATTGAACCGTACGGGTTACGGGTTGAGGGGGCCGGGCCGGATTTAGTGTATTTTTAAAAATTTTATTGTATTTTGTATAACTATTGTAAGTTATATTAATATAAAGAATACAAGTAAGATGGAAAAAAATTGCACTTATAAATTTCAAGTGCTACATTTATTTCAAAATTCAAACTTACAAATTGAAAGGTTTACATTTAACAAGTAAATTAACCAAAAAAGAATAAATTCAAAGGTTTTGCATTGCCTTAGTAAGTTCTTCATAATCAATATGAACTGAGTGACCTTCTTCTGGAGTGTTAAATTCGGATGGGTTACCATGTGTTAATATATCTCCAAGTTCCTCGTCTTCTGGGCTATCAACATCTTCACGTCCTTGATTTCTTCGTTCCGATCTAATCCAATCTCTGAAACATACTAAAACTTCCAAAGCATTGCTTCCCAATGAGTGACGGGTGTCTCCAAGTTGTTGTCTTGCTTGGCTAAATGCACTCTCTGATGCAACAGTTGAAATTGGCACATTCAGCACGTCCCGAGCCATAGCGAAAAGAACATGAAATTGCTTTCCATTCTCATGCCACCATCCCAACAGTGAAAATTCCTTTGTGCGAGGCTCTTTTTGCTTCTGCAAGTAGAATTGAAGTTCATCAATCTTCATGATACTGGTTTGAGTGTTAGAAAATGTAGAAAAAATATTAAAACTATCAAGGTCTTCTTCATCATCCACAGTAGCAGAAGTGGTACAATGCATAATGGGATTAACATTGCCTACATTAAGAGCATCATCATCAATTACATTTGCATAATAATTGTATAATTATTGTAAATATTCATTTAGCTTGTTCATACAAGTATATAAATCTGGGGTTTCAGTTGGTCCAATCTCCATATAAGTATATAAAGCATTCATTAATTGGTGACAATCACACATCTTAATAGAAGGATTTAAAACAGCACCAATTAAGTAAATCGGAGGAATTGGAAAGAAATATTTTTTGAATTTTGCTTGCATTTTTTCAACAATATCCCTATATTTTTCTTTCTTCTTAAATTCAAAGAGTAGAAAAGAAATTTCAGCTATATGTACTAAAGCCATAGTAACAATAGGGTAATATGCTCCAGAAAACTCAACAGTAGCTGTATAAAATTTATGTAAAAATTTAACAACATCATTAATGACCTCCCAAGTAGTAGTTGTTAACATACGATTTGGATCAGTACTGTGAGCACGTGATTTTTTGCTTCACGAAAACTACTCCAAAAGAAATAAAAAATAAAACAAATTTCATCTGTGTACAATTTTGAGAATTTGCGTGACATTTTGGTAATTATTTTGTCCGTAAATGTTTACCCTTGTTGTGATTAATTAAAAAAATACAAAATACATGTTGCATACACATTCAAGATTTAATTGTGCATTTTGGAATTAATTAAACCATGTTTTATTTTAAAAGAAAGAAAATCACAAAAATATGTATTTGTTGCATTTTGTCATTTATGTGTGCCGTTGTGTAATTTTATTTTTTAATTAAATGTTTAACCTTGTGTGTTAATTGTTGTTAAGGTTTAATTAACATTTTTGTAGGCTAATTTTGGTTTTACAAATTATTTTTAGAATTTTATTGATTGTTAATTAAAAGTAGAAAAAGAAAAAGAGTTGAAAAAAATAAAAAAACTCGGTTTGGGCAAAAAAATTAAAATGAAAGCAGGCCCAAACGAGCTGGCCCAAGGCGTAAACCGGTCTGTCTCCTTAGAGGTGCCTGAACGGCACCGTTTTTGTCATAGTTGAGCGGGGCCGTTGATCTCAAATAGATCAACGGCCAAGATCACATCTTTCATACCCGTCCCCTGTACCCGACCCATTACCCGGTCAAACCGGACCCCCTGTTAGACCAAACGACGGTGTTTTCTCCTGTTAAAATGATCCAGGCCGTAGATCATGATTGATCCAACGGCCAGGATTCCTTAGCCACTCCACTATATAAACCTAAAATCACTACCCGCCCCCCATAGCCATTGCCCCTTCCGTCTCTAACCTGTCAGAGACCAACCAAACTCCTCCCTCGATAACCCTAGCCGCCACCAAATCCTCCCACCTCAAACCCGGCGGCAACAACGCCGCCGCCCGCCATAGCCACACCACTGAACCTCCACACCACCCTGAACACGAATCCCTGGTCACTTAACTTCGAATCATCCCCAGTGTTCTCGAATCTTCAATCAAAGATTCGAGCCAAAACCCTAAATCACCTAATGAGTCCCAAAATCACACCAACTACCCACCTGACCTCCCTCATGCTTAAACCACCATTAGTCCCGTTCGAATCTCATGAGAACTGCTCGAATCCCAAATCGAACAAAGAAGAACCCTAGATGCCAAGAAGTCGGAGCTCGTCTAGATTGGGGGAAAAACTTGAGGTCTCGACTGACCTTAGTCGATTGTTCTCAGTCGATAACACTCGATTAAGGTCCGTTTGACCCCAAAAACTCGAAGTCAAGGTTGACGGAGCAGGGTCCGTGTGGTTTAATTCCGGGTATCTTTTCTATTTTTATTTTCCATTCATTTTTGTTGTTGTTCTTGACCTGTTTTATCTGGTTGTAATTCACGTTGGGTCAATTAGTTTCTTCATCCTCTGTTCTTAGTTGTTGCTGGTGTTTTAGGTTCAGTGTTGTTTGCTTAATTAATCTTTTGATTGCTTGGTTACTTTGTTTTTCTCCTTCTCATCAGACCGTTTATTTGGTCCACTTTCAGTAGAATTTTTGTTTGTTGTTGTCGATTGTCACTACTGACTGTGTGAATCATTCGAAATAACTTCATCAGTTAGTTCGTCTTGTATGTTTAAGCCTGTTTGGGATTTTGCTTTCTTCTGCTTAGTTGAGAAAATTCGAAGTTATTTCAATATCAGTAATTCTCCTATGAGTTGTTCTGATAGTAGTAATTCAAAGGCTTTCAATATGTGTGTATTTGTTTCCCTGAATCACTAAATCTCTCATTTTTTGATCTTGCTTAAGTTCAGTGTTTGTTGGAATTGGCTGGGTTGCATAACAGGTTAGGATCTGATGTGAATTGAACCTAGGATCACTTTTGAACCTTAAGTTCATTAGGTTAGATTGCAGTAATTTCAGGACTTTAGGGGGTAATCTCGGAATTGAAAACAGGAAGAAATGGGTGGTTTGAGTGCTCTGTCCACTAATTATTAAAAAACCATTAAACTAATGAATTGATTAGTATTAGTGGGGAACAAAACATAGAAACATGGGGGATTAATTGATTATTGTAAGCTGCCATACCATTTGGGCACAAAACACTTGATAATGGGTTGTAAAGGAAAATGATGGGCAGGATCTGATAAGGTAAGGGGGCAGGGCCAGTGTTGGGATATAAATAGAGTCAGTTATAGACAGAGAAGGAGGGAATATTAGGAGAAGAATTCGGAAATATTGAAAGATTTTTGAGGATTCGAATTTGAAGAGAGTTTAAAAGAAAGAATTTTCTGAACATTAAGAGAGAATTAAGGGTTAAACATTAACTGGTCTTTCAATCTAAAAAAAAGGGTTCATTTTGTTTTTGCCCGTTGATTATTGTTGGTGTTTCTGGATTTTCATGTGGTCTGTTCTTTGAGTTTGGTTGGTTATTTGCTACTACTTCACTGGTTATTGCTGGATTTTTTTTTGGTTTTCAAATCTGTCACTGGGTGTTCCGTTTGTTGGTTGTTGCTGGTTATTGTTGTTGTTGTCTGCTACCGATCTACTAATCCTCACCTTCTTCTTCTGTTCTATTATCAGGTACACTACTTTGAATCACCTCGACGTTTGATTATTAAAGTTGAAATAAAATGGACAGAATATTTCTGTATTTAATTATAGAATAATTGTATTTTAGTTAGATATTAGTTATGTGTTTCCAATTATATGAAGGGTAGAGGCATGTTGTATTAAGACTATTTTTGTAAGATCGTTGATTAGCAGCTAGATAGGGCATAACGTTAGATTACGGACCTAAGATCCTTAAAATGACGTGAATATATGTCAATACAGTATGCATGTTTAATTTGAGCAGATTTGTTAGATTGTTGAACTATTGGACGTATTTCCGTAGAAATTGCATAGTTATCAGTTTCAGTTTGGTTAATTCATATGTTTAAAATAATGTAGCTTCGGAATCACATCCAACTCTAAATTGGTAATTAGTTAATGTGGTGCATCGATTTAATTGGTTGGTAAAATCTAGCTTTGAACTCGCGAATATAGGAATAGAAGTAACTTGAAGTTTGTGATTTTTGAATCTTGTTAGTAATAAAGATCCGTAAGTATTAGGCAAATATAATTTGTTAGTAATTTCGTATAATCCGTAGGCTTAATATATTTGAAGCGCGATTCAATATAGTAAGGCTAAGAACACTAATCCCATAGGTTATTTAAATTAATGATCAGGCTTAAGCAAACTTTCGTAATCATTAGTAATTAAAGTTGGTTTAGTTTCAAGTATTTGAAAACAATTAGTTCCATCGGTTCATTTCATCTAACAAGGTAGGTTTAAATTAGTTATAGGATGATTAATTTTTTTTTGAAAATATATTGTTTGTCAATTCCGTCTTTATTTATAATTTCAATTTCAGTAGTATTGGCTTATAGAATAGGGTATGAAATAATCTCCTTTTACGCAAGTTTGATTGCAATTTTCCGGTTGCGTTTTGCTTTAATCCGATAAATAAGTGATGGCCTTTTCAAGCATGTAATTAACTAGGATTTTTCTTCTTTTATTTTAGAGACAAACTAAAAATAGAAAATGTACCCACTTTAGGATTGTCCTTAAAATAAAGGAGGTGTGTCTCGCCACAGTAAATCACAAATTACGGGGCTCTCAATAAAAAGACTCAATAACCGGATGGACTTTGGAGTTGGCCGTCTAGTGAATTTTCACGGCCTTTTCCCAAAAAAAAAAATGATACGATAGTCTCTTTAGGACGCGCCTTAATTAGTCTTACCTTCCTAAACTCGGGTGTGCATTTATGCAACCCAAATTCAAATCTCGACAGAGTCGAAATGTGTCGACGACCAGGTGTACACTGGTTGTGATGTGGTTCGAGATGGATTTCCACAACGTTGCAATTCTCCGTAAAATAATAACAATAATAATAAAATTGATAAAAGCGGTTCAAAGTTAAAATTTGCATATAAGTTCTTAATTGTTAAAAATCAGATAAATAAGCCGAATATAACAGTTGAGCGACCGTGCTAGAACCACGGAACTCGGGAATGCCTAATACCTTCTCCCGAGTTAATAGAATTCCTTATCCGGATTTCTGGCGCGCAGACTGTTAAACATAGTCATTCTTTTCCTCGATTCGAGATTCAACCGGTGACTTGAGACACCATAAATCTCCCAAGTGGCGACTCTGAATAAAATAAACAAATCCCGTTTCGATTGTTCTTTAATTGGAAAAACCCCCTTGTACCCTCGCGGGTGCTGAAAAAATGAGGTGTGACAGCTCTGGTGACTCTGCTGGGGATAAGAGCACTCAGAATCTCTGGTTCAGGGTTCAGAATTCGAGCTTAGATGAATTGTTATATTTGGTTTTATTTATTATTTGATCTTATTACATGTTTTAGCCTAAAATGTGCAAAATGATGCTTTTTACTACTTTGATATTATTTGAACTGTACATATAAACTGTGCCGAAACCTTCTCTTCTTACCTCCGGGGATGTGCTTACTGGTTGAGACTCCCTATTCTGTTAGTGTCATACCCTAAATAAAAGAGGCTCGAAAAGTTTCTAAGCCGGCTGGCCTTTTGGTTCCCGAAAAGGAGCTCCTTCCTCAACTTGAGTTGTCCGCTCGGGTACACTATCTAGAACATATACCCAGGTTGAACCTAGAATAACTTGACTTCATGCCGGACCCTAGTAGGAACGTTTATTTTCATCATGTTGCATTTGGCTTAGGGGACTCAACACAGGGGTTGGGTCCGTCTAGGACAAGCAACCTGAAATGAAAAAGATCATCCTGCTGCATCTTGTTTGTTTTGCACATTTATTTGCTTCAGATCTGCATGCTGACCGGCTTCTGAAATCAGGAACTTTTGGAAAAAAAATTGAAAAAAAGAGAAAAAAAAATATAGCAGTGTAGGGAGATAACCACTTATTTTTTTTAGAAAAATAAAACCAATGTCCAAGTAGTGTCAAAACCTTGCCGAAATTTTAAAAAAAAAAAAATTAGTTTGATTTGTTGGAAAAGAAAGGAGTATTGTTTACAATGTTTAGTTTATATGGGGCGAACTACGCCAGTTTGATTCTCACAGGGCGTGAGATACGTAGGCAACCCTCGTCGGGTCCAACCTCCCATTTTGCAAAAATAGCCAAAAAATGTCAAGATTTTTTAATTTTTCGTCATAGAGTCGGGTGATGCCGTTTTTATCAAAAATAGCCGAATATTCCCAAAAGGAACGCCGGAAGGCTGACTTTGCATAAACGGCCACTTCTGTCATTTTTATTATTGATCGGTTAACTCGCACAACCTTAAAATCTTCGTCCCTGAAGTGCTGAAATGTCGTGTTCGGAAAATCTGGTCTTTCTTTTATGAAAAGTAATCAAATCGTTTTGAGTCAAATAAATTTTCTTTTGTTAATCACATTAATAAATGTGCAGAATGAACACGACTCAAAATGAACCTTTTTCAATCATGAATAAAATCCCCCTCCAGTTGCGGCTATGGTGGAATGATTTAGGCAAAGAAGGGCGAGACGAAGTCAAAAAACATCTGAAAGGTCTCACGGGTTTGTTGGGTATCAGGCCTCGAGGGGATATTATAAGGGCACTGGTCACTTACTAGGAACCTGCGCACAATGTCTTCCACTTCTCGGACTTTGAACTCACCCCGACTTTAGAGGAAATAGCAGGGTACATCGGCAGTGCTGAGGTTCCGTTGAGGCGTAAATGCCTGGTTGCTCGAAGAGCCGTAGCGGTGCACCGGTTTTTGGACTCATTAAAGATAGTCAGAACGATCCATAACCCAGACTTGGCAAAAGGTTTTTGCACTCTTAGCTTCATATACCAAAGATACGGTCACGTAGGAGGATTCGACAAGCCAGAAAACAAGTTGTGCAGCAAAAGCAACCGTCAAAAGTGGGATGAACATAGACGGGTTGCTTTCATGATAACCTTCTTAGGGCTTTTAGTGTTCCCAAGAAAATACGGGAATATTGACATAAAAATAGTTGGGGTCATCAGTACTTTGCTCACTCAAGATGACAGCACGCTTGCGCCCATGATTGTATCTGATATCTTCCGAGCTCTCACGGCCTGCAAAGCCGGAGGGAACTTTTTCGAAGGGTGTAACTTGTTATTGCAAATGTGGATGACCGAACACCTATGTCACCGAGCCCAGTTCCTGAGCCATGGATCTTCTGAGAAAACCTGCATAGAGGAGTTCTACACCAGAATTAATGAGGTCCGCTTACCTGAAGGAGTCTCGGCATGGACCTCATACTTCCGGACCCTCAGCGCCAGTCAAATACAATGGACACTAGGATGGTTACCGATCAACGAAGTCATATATATGCCAGCAGCTAGGCCCCATTTTCTTTTGATGGGGCTTAAGAGCATTCAACCTTATGCGCCGTATCGGGTTTTGAGGCAGCTTGGGAGGTGTCAGATAGTGCCGAAAGATGAGGACCTGAGCACCCAAGTGATTGAGATCAGTTTCGATGCCCAGTTTCCTGAAGCAAGGGTCCGCCAGATTTGGAGCCAATGTCAATACTTGGAGGCAAATACTTGGGTACTGAATCGGGCAAAAGGGGACGTTTCACCCGGATATCAGGCTTGGTACAAAGGGGAAGTGTCGTCTAGAAGGCCGGCTAAAAGACCTCACCTTCAAGAATTTGCCAAGTCCTCACAAGAGCATTGGGACTGGTTGGAAAAGGAAAAAGAATACAGGGCCACAATAGGCAAGTTGAAGCAGTAGGTCATAGATCTTCAATTTGAAAGAGAATTCAGACCGCGGCCGATGAAGGGGACAGAAAGAAATCAGCCCAAGAAAATGACTCCCTTAGAGCTCAAAACCGACGAGTCATAATGGATACCGACAACCAACGGAGAAGCTGGTCCGATAAAAGGTTGATAGCAGGGTTAAGGAATCAGATCATTGAAAGCCGAAAAGACTTGGAACGATCTGAGGTTAGCATAACAAGAATGCGGGCCAGATGGGTAAAAGGTACAGCAGCACAGAAAAAGCACCTATGGCAAGTGAGAAGGGATTATGAAGGGAGCATCGCAATATTAAGAGAAACAAATTCCACTCTTAGAGATCGAGTCTTTAAACAAGCCCGAGATGCTAGAACGGACAGGGATCGCTGCTATGATTCAATAGCCCGAATGGAAGAACAAATGAAGAGGTTCCAAGATCAGCTCGTTGACAACACTCAAGTATTGGGATTAAAGAATCAACGAATAGAACAGCTGTGTATGGAAAGGGACAGAATCAGGGGTAGGATCGATGAGATTGGGCGCTACATCACCACGAAATGCCTAACATGTGAGGAAATGCCCTGTGATACCCTTTTTGCCTCAGTCATGGGTTATGTCCACCGGATCATGGAGGAATTAAAAAGCTTGCAAAGAGGCCTGGCACCAAAGCCCGCGGAAAGGCCGAACGATGCCTCGCGGGAACCAAAAATCAAGGCTTTAATGTATCCCTAGTTCAAGTCTGCACTTGTTTGTTTTTAAAAGTCTGTTGTCTACCCTTCTGTTCTCTTTTCATATCAAACAATGTTAATAGTGTGGAGTTTTTTTTCAAATAATAGCTTGTAATAGCATATTTTGGTAATAAAATGCAAAATTGTGTCTTTATTTTACTTATGTCAGAACTACGCCCGGTCTGATTCATGCGGGGACATGATACATAGGCAATCTACATAAGATTTGACCACCACTAAAAGATAAAAAGAAAAGGCAAAGTGAATAAAGAAAGGACATAAGCCGGAATGACGCATACAGTCAAAGCAAAAACATGTTAGAAATGGTTAAACTGCCTAGGAACATTGCATTCCCCAATGTGAAAGTGCAATACGTGTTAAACTCTAACGCTAACAAGTTTGTTGTTTATATCAGAGAAAGAAATTTCAAAACAGTTAGCTCGTTAAAACGTTCTGGCAGATTACCATTACCACACAAGATCAAAAGGGCCCATTCCGGAAAGTATGTCTGGTTCGGACAAAAGTGCTGAGGAGGAAAAGACATAGATGCAAATGATGAAGGAGGAAGTAGACAGGTTGAGACAAGAGATAGCTGGGATGCACCTAGCCTGGGCTAAGGGACAAACACCACCAATACTTTCCCCTACTCCTACCCTTTCACCAGCTTGGACTCCGGAACACCCTTCCACTGGTCCATCAACGAGCTTCCCCATTGCCCAATACTATCAAGGGGAAACTTCCTATAATCCCCAAGCTTCACCACCCAAACAAAATCCTCCTTTACCAGTTGTTCCTGTTTTCGTGGCACCTCCACCCGCCGCATTGCAAAAATCACTCGATGAACCAGTGTTTCAGGTTCACGACAATCAATACTATCCTCCTGAACTCACCTTCAAAGCACCCGAGCCATACACTTACACCCCTCACCTTCAGCTCCAGACAGAAACTGAGAGGCCAGCTAAGAATCCGGAGCAGGACGAAGTGCTTCGTAAAGTGAAAAGCCTGGAGCAATCCTTCAGGAATATGCATGGATTGGGCAGCCAAGTCAGTGTGTCCTATAAAGATCTATGTCCCTTCCCCGATGTTCAGTTTCCAGCAGGTTTTAAGATGCCAAAGTTTGATCTATATGAAGGACATGGTGATCCCATGGCGCATCTATGAGGTTTCTGTAGTAAGATGAGAGGGTCAGGTGGAAAGTATGAGTTGTTGATAGCCTATTTCGGTCAAAGTTTAATCGGTTCCACATTAGAGTGGTACACGAGGCAGGATCCTAGCAGGTGGTATACCTGGGATGATCTAGCACAACCGTTTGCAGGTCATTTCCAGTATAACCTTGAGATCGTCCCCGACCGTCTCACACTGTTAAAACTTGAGAAAAAGCCTAGGGAGAGCTTCAGGGAATTCTGATTCCGTTGGAGAGAACAAGCGGCAAGAGTCGATCCGCCAATGAGGGAAGGTGAAATGGTGGACTACTTCTTACAAACGTTGGAGCCAACTTACTTTGGTCACCTGGTGACGTTAGTTGGTAAATCTTTCAATGAAGTAGTAAAAATGGGTGACATGGTTGAAGAGGGACTCAGGTCCAACAAGATAATGAGTTATTCGGCGATCAAGGCCACAACTCAGGCTATCCAAAATGGCACGGGAGGTGCGCTCGGGAAAAAGAAGAGAGAGGAGGTCGCAATAGTCGAAGCAGGTACTTGGTCCAGATCAAGAGGTCCTTCCCCTCGCTACCAATCCAGACCCCATTACCCAAACTATCCACTCACTCTATACAACCCTCCACAACCCTATTATCCACCACAAGAGCCGTATTTCTCCGTCCATCACGCCCAAACTTACACCCAGCCTCCGGCTCGCCCGCAATGGCGTGCGCCAGCTCCCCAACATACATATCCACCTCCCAAAAACACATATCCACCACCAAGGGCCTATAGGAATCCTTCAGGGCCAAGCTTCCGCAGAAATCAGGCTTTGAGGAATGAAAGGATACAGAAGCCCAGAACATTCACTCCGTTGGGAGAAACCTATACTACTCTGTTCCTCAAGTTGAGACAGATAGGCCTATTAAGTCCTATTGAACCCAAATTGCAAAATCCCCTTCCCAGAAATCTGGACCACCCAGTAAGCTGTGAATATTGTTCGGGGGCTCCCGGGCATGATACTGAGAAGTGTTGGAAGTTGAAGACTGCCATACAAGATCTTATTGACACAAATAAGATCGAGGTTCAGGCACCAGAGGCACCCAACATCAATGAAAACCTATTACCAGTGCACCACGAGGCCCACATGATCGAACTAGTGCACGAAGGAGGGAAACCTAAAACACCCTCACAAACGGTAATGATGATTCGCGCCAGTCCTAACGAAAAGTCGACCAGTGGAAAGGCAGTGGTACAGTCGGGAAAGGTAGATGACAAGCCATTTGTGGTAGTGGGGAAAGGTTCGTCTGTTGCTGCGAAGAAGCCAAAGTCAGTCAGGGCAGTGCTGCAGGGAGTATCAAGCAAACCAGTGTTGGTGGTGAAGGGGGTTCACGTGGAACCAGTTGTTATCGGGCCAGTAATGCAGTTGCCGATAACAAATGAGAAAGTTGTGCCATGGAGCTACAGTCAAGTGGCAGTGATGCATAAGGGGAAGGAGGTTGTGGAAGAAGTATGCGAGGCTCAGGGGTTAACTCGTTCGGGAAGGTGTTTTGTTCCCGCAGAATTGAGAAGGGCCAATCCTGTAACAATAAAGAAGCCAGTAACGGAGGAAGAAGCAGAGGAGTTTTTGAAGAAGATGAAAGCACAGAACTCCTCAATTATCGAGCAGTTGAGGAAGACCCCAGCCCAGATTTCGTTGCTATCCTTGTTGATCCATTCAAGCGATCATTGTCAGGCCTTAATGAAGATTCTGAACGAAGCCCATGTCCTGGACAAGCTCTCAGTGAACCATTTGGAGAAAATAGTACACAAGATCTTCGAGGTAAACTGAGTGACATTCTCTGACGATGAGTTACCGGTAGAGGGCACAAAACACAATAGAGCACTCTACCTGACTGTGAAATGCGAAGACTCGGTGGTCACTCGAGTACTAATTGATAATGGGTCAAGTGCCAATATCTGTCCTTTGGCCACTCTGAACAAACTAAAGGTTACTGATGATAGGATCCACAAGAACAGCGTCTGCGTCTGAGGTTTTGATGGGGGCGGTACTGACACAGTGGGTGATATCGTACTGGAATTAACCATTGGTCCAGTCGAGTTCATCATGGAATTTCAAGTGATAGATATAGCGGTGTCGTACAATCTTTTGTTGGGACGACCCTGGATCCACGCAGCCAAAGCAGTGCCTTCTACACTGCATTAGATGGTCAAATTTGAATGGGAAAGACAAGAGATTGTGGTACACGGGGATGACGGCACACATGCCGTCAGTGATGCTATTGTGCCCTTCATAGAAACCGACGATGACAAGGGCCCATAGGTTTATCAGATTTTTGACGCAGTCTCAGTAGATAAAGTCCCTGAGGATGGGGGCCTTCCACTTCCCAGAATCACAGCTGCAACCTTCATGATAGCCTCAGAGATGTTGAACAGCGGGTTTGTACCAGGAAAAGGTCTGGGGGTTGATCTGCAGGGAATGGTCCAGCCAGTTTCTTTGCCCAAGAATCTGGATACTTTTGGGTTGGGATTCAAGCCTACCACAACGGATGTAAAGCGGGCCCGCAAGTTGAAGAAAAGAGTCTGGGTCCTTCCTAAGCCAATCCCGCGCCTATCTAGATCATTTGTCAAAGCAGGGTTCAGAAAGTTGCCGGTCCCGAAAGTTCTCGGACCTCTGATCGGGCCAGATGGAGATTTGAATGAGGGCTTTGAAAGAATGTTCGTTGATGTCAACATGATAGAAGCTGGAGAGGGATCTAGTAAGGCAGACATACAGTTTGTGGGGCCTAGGGCCAATGTCAACAATTGGACATCTACTCCTCTTCCTACTTGGAAAGAGTCCTGGTAGTTGGCTATGATTTTCCTTCTTGTTTTCTGGATTATTCCAGGGTTGTAATCCAGATTCTTTTTTATTTTTATTGCGTTCATCAAAGTGTGAAACCTTGTTATCCCATAATTCAATAAAATAAAAAAGTTTCTTCTTCATTCCTTATTTTATTTTTTATTTTTAATTTTGTTTTCTTCTTTTCTTTTTCTGAACAGTTCTCTTTATACTGGTCTTAATGACATGGCATGCACAACGGATCTTCAACCTAGTCTAAAAGATCAATCTGATTCCGAACTAACCATACAAGAGGTCGATTATGATAATGAATCGGAATACGATGAAGATGAAGCCTTCGAAGAAATAAACAGAGAGCTAAGCCAGTTGGAAGAAAAATCCAGGCCAACTTAAATGACACAGAAGCCATCAATATAGGGGATGCAGTCGATATCAGGGAAACTAAAATAAGCATCCACATTGCACCAAATATCAGGGAAGAATTAATCAAAACACTTATTGAGTTCAAAGATGTTTTTGCATGGTCGTATGATGACATGCCGGGGTTAAGCACAGATTTAGTGGTTCATAAATTGCCCACTGACCCGGCATGCCCTCCCGTCAAGCAGAAATTGAGGAAGTTCAAAACAGACATGAGTGTGAAGATTAAAGAAGAAGTAACCAAGCAGCTACAAGCAAAGGTTATTCATGGTCACTCGATATCCTGATTGGTTGGCTAATATGGTTCCGGTACCGAAGAAAGATGGGAAGATCAGGGTGTGTGTCAATTATCGCAATCTGAACAGGGCAAGCCCAAAGGACAACTTTCCTTTACCCACTTGATCGACAATTGTGCCGGACGTGAGATCGGATCTTTTGTAGATTGCTATGCTGGGTATCATCAGATTCTGATGGATGAAGAAGATGCGGAAAAGACGGCATTCATTACGTCGTGGGGAACGTATTGCTACCGAGTAATGCCATTTGGTTTAAAGAATGCTGGGCAACTTACATGAGAGCAATGACTACTGTGTTACATGACATGATCCACAAAGAGATTGAGGTGTACGTGGACGATGTGATCATAAAGTCCAAGCATGAGGAAGACCACGTAGTAGACCTAAGGAAGTTTTTTCAAAGACTTCGAAGGTATGATATTCTCAACCCGGCCAAATGCGCCTTTGGTGTTCCATCTGGAAAGCTGTTGGGATTCATCGTCAGTCGGCGAGGTATTGAGTTGGACCCATCAAAGATCAAATCTATCCAAGATTTGCCACCGCCGAAGAACAAGATAGAAGTAATGAGTCTATTGGGAAGGTTGAATTACATCAGCAAATTTATTGCTCAACTCACAGCAACCTGTGAACCCATTTTTCGGCTACTGAAGAAGGATGTTGCGATAGAATGGACAGCAGAATGTCAGGAGGCATTTGACCAGATCAAAGGATATTTATCAAATCCACCTGTGTTGGTTCCACCTGAGCCAGGGAGACCGTTAATTCTTTATCTAACGGTCCTGGAGAATTCGTTTGGCTACGTGTTGGGACAACACGACATTACAGGAAGGAAGGAGCAAGCCATCTATTATCTCAGCAAGAAGTTTACAGTATATGAGGTTAAGTACACTTAACTCAAGAAGACATGTTGCGCCCTAACTTGGGTGGCCCAGAAATTGAAGCATTATTTGTCCTCATATACTACTTATCTCATTTCCCGCTTGGATCCACTAAAGTATATTTTCCAGAAACCTATGCCCACATGGAGGTTAGCAAAATGACAAATATTACTCACGGAGTTTGACATCGTCTATATGACGAGGACAACCATGAAGGCCCAAGCGCTGGCCGATCACTTGGCTGAGAATCCTGTTGATGAAGAATACGAGCCGTTGAGAACGTATTTTCCTGACGAGGAAGTAATGCATATAGATGAGTTGGAATTACCTGAGGAACCAGGTTGGAAGCTTTTCTTTGATGGAGCCGCAAATGCGAAGGGTGTTGGAATAGGAGCGGTACTTATTTCTGAAACAAGACGTCATTATCCTGTTATAGCTCAGCTGCGTTTCTATTGTACCAACATGGCTGAGTATGAGGCATGCATTTTAGGCTTATGGTTAGCTGTAGACATGGATGTCCAGGACGTTTTGGTCTTGGGAGACTCGGACCTCCTGGTGCATCAGATTCAGGGTGAATGGGAAACACGGGATTTGAAGCTCATACCATATCGACAATGTTTGCACGATCTGAGCAAGCGATTTCGATCAGTGGAGTTCAGACACATCCCAAGAGTTCACAATGAGGTTGCCGATGCATTGGCCACTTTAGCATCGATGTTGCACCACCCAGACAAAATTCATGTTGACCCATTGCACATTCAGGTTCGTGATCAGCATGCCTATTGCAACATGATAGAGGAAGAAGTGGATGGCGAACCATGGTTTTATGACGTCAAGGAGTACCTCAGGATGGGGATATACCCGGAGCAGGCCACCGGAGATAAAAAAAGAGTCATTCGGTGATTGTCAAATGGTTTCTTCCTCAGTGGAGGAGTGCTGTACAAAAGAACCCCAGATTTGGGATTGTTGAGATGTATAGATGTTAGTCAAGCCACGACAGTTATGACAGAGGTACATGCTGGAGTTTGTGGGCCACATATGAGCGGATATGTATTGGCGAAGAAGATTCTTCGAACGGGGTATTATTGGCTCACTATGGAGCGTGATTGTATTAGTTTCGTGTGGAAATGCCATCAATGTCAGATACATGGAGATTTGATTCATTCTTCGCCGACAAAATTGCATACAATGTCAGCACCATGGCCATTTGTTGCCTGGGGCATGGATGTGATTGGACCTATTGAGCTGGCAGCTACCAACGGTCATAGGTCCATTCTGGTGGCCATCGACTATTTCACTAAGTGGGTTGAAGCTAAAACTTTCAAGTCGGTAACTAAGAAGGCAGTAGTGGATTTTGTTCACTCCCATATCATCTGTAGATTTGGGGTCCCAAAAGTGATCATCACGGATAATGGTGCTAATCTTAACAGCAATTTGATGAAAGAAGTATGTCAACAGTTTAAGATTACACACCATAATTCCACACCATATCGTCCCAAGGAGAATGGAACAGTTGAAGCAGCCAACAAGAACATCAAGAAGATACTGAGGAAGATGGTAGAAGGATCCAGACAATGGCATGAAAAATTACCATTTGCATTGTTGGGTTATCGCACCACTGTCCGGACTTCAGTAGGCGCAACCCCTTATTTGTTGGTATATGGAACTGAAGCAGTAATACCGACGGAAGTTGAAATTCCATCCCTTCGGATTGTCGCTGAGGCTGAGATTGATGATGATGAGTGGGTCAAAACCCGTTTGGAGCAGTTGAACTTGATTGATGAAAAGAAATTGGCAGCTGTGTGTCATGGCCAGTTATATCAAAAGAGAATGGAGAGAGCCTACAACAAGAAGGTGCGCCCCAGAAAATTTGAGGTGGGGCAGCAAGTGTTAAAACGAATCCTGCCACATCAGGCAGAAGCAAAAGGCAAGTTCGCCCCGAATTGGCAAGGACCGTTCATTATAACCAGAGCATTGTCCAATGGCGCTTTATGTTTAACAGATATCGACGGGAAATGCGTCGACATGGATATCAATTCTGACGCAGTTAAGAGATATTATGTATGATTTCTTTTGATTGTAATTGTTGTTTGTTTGTGGTTGGCATTTATCGGAGAATGAAATGACGGAGGCAATTCTTTCTTCTATACAAACACTTTAACCTTTGCTTCCCCTTTTGAGCCTTATTTATTCTTTCATATCCCTCTTTTGGAATCAGTAATTAAAATGAAAGAAAAGGAAAAAGAGAAAAATAATGATAATAAAGACAAAAGAAAAGTCACAAGAAAAACAAAGGAATTGAGAACTACGTTTGACCTGATTTCTCAAAGAAGGATACGTAGGCGCCTCACGGCTCGATCATAGTGTAACAAAAAATAAAAAAATCCCCAAGCAAGAAAACTGGGGCAGAAGTTGTGTTTGTAATTTTGGGAAGAAAGTTCGATTTCAAGAGTTGTAATGTTTTACCCATCAAAATGATTTTGAACCCTCTTGATACCCCTTTTCTTTTTGCCATACATAAAAACCCATATTGATGTCCAAAAAAGACCTCCCGATCAGTATCCGAGAAGTGCAAAGTCATGCAAACGGAAGTCGGGAATAACACTCTGATCCCCAGCAGAGAAGAGGATCATAAACTAGAAATGAATTGATAGCCGAAAGAATCCCCAGCAGAGAGAGTCATATCGGCAGCACTCCAATCCCTAGCTGAAAAATAAAATAAAATGAGAGAGTCTTATCGGTGAAAACCTTCACAGGCACCATAAGGCGACGGAAGTTGAGAGAAATAAAATGAGAGAGTCTTATCGGTGAAAACCTTCACAGGCACCATAAGGCGACGGGAGTTGAGAGAAATGAGAGAGTCTTATTAGTGGAAACCCCTCGAAGAGCACTATGAGGCGACAAGACAAGATTGGCGGAAAGGATCCGCATTTGGCAAAGAGTTGAGTGCCTGTTTATCCCCAGCAAGATGAGGCCATCCGAAAGATTGATTGATACGAATAGACTGGGTTGATCAATCCGAAATGCACGACATGATCGTTGGGATCGGTTATATCTCAGATAAGTTCTTTTCTTTCTTTTTCCTCAGCATTTGTTCAGGAAAACTTCTTCTTTTTTCTATTTTTGAAATCATCACTTTATTATTTCTTGGTTTAAAGACTTTACTTCCCTAGCAGTTTGTTTTTGAAAAGGATTTTCAGAGCTTACTACCAATGGCCAAAATGGTGCAAAGCAAAATGCGAATAGGACCGGCCAAAGATAAGGCGACAAAGCGAAAAGAAGTTTGTCGCAAGACCAAATGACGAATGGGTCTAGATCCCAAGAGGACCAAATTTCCAGGGGAAGTCGGAGAAAAACGGAAAAATGACAGTTTAAAAGTTATGGATCAAATTCCAAGAGGATCCCCAGCAGATTTGCGAGATACAGGAACAACTCCGACAGATTCTCGACCAAGCTCCACAATGGTCGGACAACACAGAGCGGGGAAGGAAGAGAAAAGAAAAACCATCCCCAGCAGGAATATCATCCTCAGCAAATAATATCATCCCCAGCAAGTTTTGTAGCAAAACAGGGAAAGGAAAAAGGGAAAACCATCCCCAGCAGAAGTGGCACGACCACTCACCACGTTTTAAACTAACAAATTTCTCTTTGATTTTAAGCAGGGAAAGGAAATTATTGACAGCAGGAAGACAGGGTCACAAAGAAGATTATCAAACTGGGGCAGAAAATTTTCTCTCATTACGAAAATCTTCTTGAAATCAGATAGCCATTTGGGAAAGAGAAAAGATAACACAAGTTTTGAAGGAAGTAAAATCCCCAGCAGTATACGAGAAGGGAGATACAAGTTTTAAAAGAAAAGCAATCTTGGAAGTAGCAAGATAACCCAAAGGTGTAAAAAAAAAATGACCTTTGAATCAATATCATCCCCACCATTGTTAAAAGGAGGAAGATAATTCTCCAACAGTGTTATTCCCGACAGGTTTCAGGGAAGTGAAAGCACCAGCTTTATAGGAAATAGTCTTTGAAAGAGGAAAATGACATATTAATGAAATAAAATATCGGTGTTATCCCTAACAGTTTTTCAGAGGAATAAAACACCAGTTTTGAAGGAAGCAGTTGAATAAGTCAGGAGCCCGCCTGGAGAATGGAGGTGTTACATTTAAGTTGTTGTTGAAGTCAGGAGCCCGCCTGGAGAATGAAGGTGTTATTTTTAAAAAAGTTGGAGAAGTCAGGAGCCCGCCTGGAGAATGGTGGCTGAATTATTTTTTAGAAGTTGGAGAAGTTAGGAGCCCGCCTGGATAATGGAGGCCGAATTATTTTGAAGAAGTTGTTGAAGTCAGGAGCCTGCCTGGAGAATGGAGGTGTTATTTTTAAAAAGTTGGAGAAGTCAGGAGCCCGCCTGGAGAATGGAGGCTGAATTATTTTGAAGAAGTTGGAGAAGTAAGGAGCCCGCCTGGATAATGGAGGCCGAATTATTTTGAAGAAGTTGTTGAAGTCAGGAGCCCGCCTGGAGAATAGAGGTGTTATTTTTAAAAAGTTGGAGAAGTCAGGAGCCCGCCTGGAGAATGGAGGCTGAATTATTTTTAAGAAATTGGAGAAGTCAGGAGCCCGCTTGGAGAATGGAGGCTGAATTATTTTGAAGAATTTGTTGAAGTCAGGAGCCCGCCTGTAGACCGGAGGTTGTTAAGTTTTAAGTTGGAGAAGTCAGTAGCCCGCCTGAAGAACGGAGGTTGTTACATTTAAAAAGTTGGAGAAGTCAGGAGCCCGCCTGTAGAATAGAGGTTGTGTCATCTTTCAAAAGTCAAGTTGGAGTCAGGAGCCCGCCTGCAGAACAGAGGAATACATTTCAAGATCAAATCAGAAGTCAGTAATGAGGAAGGTTACAACAAAAAATCCCCAGCATAACAAGCTCTAATGTAGGAAGCAGTGTCCCCAGCAGACAGAGCGGAATAATAAAACTTGTGTTCAGAAAGGCAAAAGGCCAGTATCATCCCCAGCAGTTTTCGAAAGAAAAGCACCAGAGGGAACACAAGCCGACCAGAAAGTAAGGCAACTAGAGCAAGTGGAAGATAGATAAGATTTTGTAATTCCTAGTTTAGTCTAACTTCTTGTTTTCTTTTGGCACGGTGTAATAAGGAGATCGAAAAGCAGTAGCAACAGCAGTAACGGCAAAATTGTAGTTCCATGGTAGTCCCAGCTACCACAACTTCCCGAACTACATTAACCTGATTCCCTTCTAGCCAGGGATATGTAGAAAACCTTTGAAGCAAAGGTTCGGTTAAATCTTTTTCAAAAAAATGTTTCACACAGAGTACTCGGATGGGCAAAAATCGCTCACTTTATCTTTGCACGAAAACTCTTCGTGTTTTCAGATAAAGAGGGGCAGCTGTGAGCACGTGATTTTTTGCTTCACGAAAACTACTCCAAAAGAAATCAAAAATAAAACAAATTTCATCTGTGTACAATTTTGAGAATTTGCGTGACATTTTGATAATTATTTTGTCCGTAAATGTTTACCCTTGTTGTGATTAATTAAAGTACAAAAATACATGTTGCATGCACATTCAAGATTTAATTGTGCATTTTGGAATTAATTAAACCATGTTTTATTTTAAAAGAAAGAAAATCACAAAAATATGTATTTGTTGCATTTTGTCATTTATGTGTGCCGTTGTGTAATTTTATTTTTTAATTAACTGTTTGACCTTGTGTGTTAATTGTTGTTAAGGTTTAATTAACATTTTTGTAGGCTAATTTTGGTTTTACAAATTATTTTTAGAATTTTATTGATTATAATTAAAAGTAGAAAAAGAAAAAGAGTTGAAAAAAAATAAAGAAAACTCGGTTTGGGCAAAAAAATTAAAATGAAAGCAGGCCCAAACGAGCTGGCCCAAGGGGTAAACCGGTTCGTCTCCTCAGAGGTGCCCGAACGGCACCGTTTTTGTCACAGTTGAGTGGGGCCGTTGATCTCAAATAGATCAACGGCCAAGATCACATCTTTCATACCCGTCCCCTGTACCCGACCCATTACCCGGTCAAACCGGACCCCCTGTTAGACCAAACGACGACGTTTTCTCTTGTTAAAATGATCTAGGCCGTTGATCATGATTGATCTAACGGCCAAGATTCCTCAGCCACTCCACTATATAAACCTAAAATCACTACCCGCCCCCCCCCCCGTAGCCATTACCCCTTTCGTCTCTAACCTCTCAGAGACCAACCAAACTCCTCCCTCGATAACCCTAGCCGCTACCAAATCCTCCCACCTGAAACCCGGAGGTAACAACGCCGCCGGCTGCCATAGCCACACCACTGAACCTCCACACCACCCTGAACACGAATCCCTTGTCACTTAACTTCGAATCATCCCCAGTGTTCTCAAATATTCAATCGAAGATTCGAGCCAAAACCCTAAATCACCTAATGAGTCCCAAAATCACACCAACCACCCACCTGAGCTCCCTCGTGCTTAAACCACCATTAATCCCGCTCGAATCTCATGAGAACCGCTCGAATACTGAATCAAACAAAAAGGAACCCTAGATGCCAAGAAGTCGGAGCTCGTCTAGATTGGGGGAAAACTTGAGGTCTCGACTGACCTTAGTCGAGTGTTCTCAGTCGAGAACACTCGATTAAGGTCCGTTTGACCCCAAAAACTCGAAGTCAAGGTTGACGGAGCAGGGTCCTTGTGGTTTAATTCCGGGTATCTTTTCTATTTTTATTTTCCATTCATTTTTGTTGTTGTTCTTGACCTGTTTTATCTGGTTGTAATTCACGTTGGGTTAATTAGTTTCTTCATCCTCTGTTCTTAGTTGTTGCTACCTGTTTTAGGTTTAGTGTTGTTTTGCTTAATTAATCTTTTGATTGCTTGGTTACTTTGTTTTTCTCCTTCTCATCAGACCGTTTATTTGGTCCACTTTCAGTAGAATTTTTGTTTGTTGTTGTCGATTATCACTACTAACTTTGTGAATCATTCGAAATAACTTCATCAGTTAGTTCGTCTTGTATGTTTAAGCCTGTTTGGGATTCTGCTTTCTTCTGCTTAGTTGAGAAAATTCGAAGTTATTTCAATATCAGTAATTCTCCTATGAGTTGTTCTGATGGTAGTAATTCAAAGGCTTTCAATATGTGTGTATTTGTTTCCCTGAATCACTGAATCTCTTATTTTTTGATCTTGCTTAAGTTCAGTGTTTGTTGGAATTGGCTGGGTTGCATAACAGGTTAGGATCTGATGTGAATTGGACCTAGGATCACTTTTGAACCTTAAGTTCATTAGGTTAGATTGCAGTAATTTTAGGACTTTAGGGGGTAATCTGGGAATTGAAAACAGGAAGAAATGGGTGGTTTGAGTGCTCTGTCCACTAATTATTAAAAAACCATTAAACTAATGAATTAATTAGTATTAGTGGGGAACAAAACATAGAAGCATGGGGGATTAATTGATTATTGTAAGCTGCCATACCATTTGGGCACAAAACACTTGATAATGGGCTGTAAAGGAAAATGATGGGCAGGATCTGATAAGGTAAGGGGGTAGGGCCAGTGTTGGGATATAAATAAAGTCAGTTATAGACAGATAAGGAGGGAATATTAGGAGAAGAATTCGGAAATATTGAAAGATTTTTGAGGATTCGAATTTGAAGAGAGTTTAACAGAAAGAATTTTCTGAACATTAAGAGAGAATTAAGGGTTAAACATTAACTGGTCTTTCAATCTAAAAAAAAAGGTTCACTTTGTTTTTGCCCGTTAATTATTGTTGGTGTTTCTGGATTTTCATGTGGTCTGTTCTTTGAGTTTGGTTGGTTATTTGCTACTACTTCACTGGTTATTGCTGGATTTTTATTTTGGTTTTCAAATCTGTCACTGGGTGTTCCGTTTGTTGGTTGTTGCTGGTTATTGTTGCTGTTGTCTGCTACTGATCTACTAATCCTCACCTTCTTCTTCTGTTCTATTATCAGGTACACTACTTTGAATCACCTCGACGTTTGATTATTAAAGTTGAAATAAAATGGACAGAAGATTTCTGTATTTAATTATAGAATAATTGTATTTTAGTTAGATATTAGTTATGTGTTTCCAATTATATGAAGGGTAGAGGCATGTTGTATTAAGACTGTTTTTGTAAGATTGTTGATTAGCAGCTAGATAGGGCATAACGTTAGATTACGGACCTAAGATCCTTAAAATGACGTGAATATATGTCAATACAGTATGCCTGTTTAATTTGAGCAGATTTGTTAGATTGTTGAACTATTGGACGTATTTCCGTAGGAATTGCATAGTTATCAGTTTCAGTTTGGTTAATTCATATGTTTAAAATAATGTAGCTTCGGAATCACATCCAACTCTAAATTGGTAATTAGTTAATGTAGTGCATCGATTTAATTGGTTGGTAAAATCTAGCTTTGAACTCGCGAATATAGGAATAGAAGTAACTTGAAGTTTGTGATTTTTGAATCTTGTTAGTAATAAAGATCCATAAGTATTAGGCAAATATAATTGGTTAGTAATTTCGTATAATCCGTAGGCTTAATATATTTGAAGCGCGATTCAATATAGTAAGGCTAAGAACACTAATCCCATAGGTTATTTAAATTAATGATCAGGCTTAAGCAAACTTTCGTAATCATTAGTAATTAAAGTTGGTTTAGTTTCAAGTATTTGAAAACAATTAGTTCCATCGGTTCATTTCATCTAACAAGGTGGGTTTAAATTAGTTATAGGATGATTAGTTTTTTTTTAAAATATATTGTTTGTCAATTCCGTCTTTATTTATAATTTCAATTTCAGTAGTATTGGCTTATAGAATAGGGTATGAAATAATCTCCTTTTACGCAAGTTTGATTGCAATTTTTCGGTTGCGTTTTGCTTTAATCCGATAAATAAGTGATGGCCTTTTCAAGCATGTAATTAACTAGGATTTTTCTTCTTTTATTTTAGAGACAAACTAAAAATAGAAAATGTAGTCACTTTAGGATTGTCCTTAAAATAAAGGAGATGTGCCTCGCCACAATAAATCACAAATTGCGGGGATCTCAATAAAAAGACTCAATAACCGGATGGACTTTGGAGTTGGCCGTCTAGTGAATTTTCACGACCTTTTCCCAAAAAAAAAACGATACGATAGTCTCTTTAGGACGCGCTTTAATTAATCTTAC
Source organism: Nicotiana tabacum (assembly GCF_000715075.1). NCBI lineage: Eukaryota > Viridiplantae > Streptophyta > Magnoliopsida > Solanales > Solanaceae > Nicotiana > Nicotiana tabacum. Next base: position 154,596,421 of record NC_134090.1, on the reverse strand, counting down.
CTTCCTAAACTCGGGTGTGCATTTATGCAACCCAAATCCAAATCTCGACAGAGTCGAAATGTGTCGACGACCACGTGTACACTGGTTGTGATGTGGTTCGAGATGCATTTCCACAATGTTGCAATTCTCCGTAAAATAATAACAATAATAATAAAATTGATAAAAGCGGTTCAATGTTAAAATTTACATATAAGTTCTTAATTGTTAAAAATCAGATAAATAAGCCGAATATAACAGTTGAGCGACCGTGCTAGAACTACGGAACTCGGGAATGCCTAACACCTTCTCCCAGGTTAACAGAATTCCTTATCCGGATTTCTGGCGCGCAGACTGTTAAACAGAGTCATTCTTTTCCTCGATTCGGGATTCAACCGGTGACTTGAGACACCATAAATCTCCCAAGTGGCGACTCTGAATAAAATAAACAAATCCCGTTTCGATTGTTCTTTAATTGGAAAAACTCCCTTGTACCCCCGCGGGTGCTGAAAAAAGGAGGTGTGACAAGTACAATGCGCATTAGCAATTTCAGTTATTGGGAATCTATATTTGTAGCAATATTTTAAAAATATATATGTATAATTTCATCTACTAACAATTTCGTCTGGCATGAATACGGGTTTAAGGTTATACTGGATACACTTATTCTTAAATTCCTTTATTCTAGATTGTCTATTATTTCCTTGAATAACACCAACTTCTCTTCTAACATGAGTAATCTCAGTTGAAAATAAATCAAGGCCACTTTTAACAATTAAATTATAAACATGACATGCACACCTAACATGAAAAATTTCATCAAGAGGTGGTTGCAAATGCAGTTTTAATATTGAAATTGCGGCATTATTGTTAGAAACATTATCAAAAGACATACACAATACTTTTGCTTTAGATTATAAAATTCAACAACTTCACAAATAGTACTACTTATAAACATAGCAGTATGACTCTAATTTTTATCATATCTAAAAGCGATAATACGTTTTTGCATACAAGTACTATCATCTATTCAATGACATGTAATTGTCAAATAATCATTTCCATTAACAACATGGCCAATATCAGAAGTTAGAGAAACTCTACAAGGAAGGTGGCTAAACAAATAACGTATATATGTTTGATATTGTCCATGAAGTCTAAAGATATCAGCTCTACAAATACTTCTAGGGATACCTTTAAATAAAGGATTGTAAATCCTTTGAATATACATAATAAGATATGGTGAAGAAGTAAAATAAAAAGGTAGACAACCCAAAGCAATCATTTTTGCTAACTCCTCACGATCCTTCATTTTATCATATTTCACAAGACCACCAGTAGTAGGGTTTAGAGTTGATTGATTTCCATCTCCATCAGATCCCCATTCTATAGGATGCTAAATTCTCATATGTCTACTAAGTATCTCAGTCCCCCCTAATTGACCCCCAATCTTATGTTTGAAAGTATCATTACAAATTTTACATTTAACTCTATCAGTACCTTCTATTTCCTCAAAGAATTTCCAAACCTTCTTTTTCTACGATTACTAGTCGGAGCCACAGGTGGTCTACTACTAGCAACACGACCACCACCCCTGCTAGCAGCTCCAACACTACTAGGTGTAAGTGGTATCTCATCTTCCATTTCTAATTCATTATCATCTATACCAAAATCTTCCTGCAATTGTTCATAGTCTATATTATTATCAGGTAATGTTTCAGGAATATTTGGAGAGATATTTAAATTAATACCAGATGCTGAACCTGAAGTACTACCTCTTTTTTTATTTCCCCGATTAGTAACCTTGTTACAAACTCTTTTTGCAGCATTAAACATATTGTAAAAATTTAACTACTAGCAACAAAACAAATAAGTATGCAAGTAAAATAGTAAATAAGAGAAAGAATTGAAGGGAGTGCACCGAATTCGGCAATAAATTGAGCACTTGATGATTCCGCAACTCAAATGTTACCACGAAGAAACGTCAATTCTTCCAATTTTGAAGTTCAATTGTTCAAACTTCAAAAAATAATTACTACGATAAATTAAATTCCAAAAAAAAAATAGCCAAATAGTTGATTGCACTTTAATAGGTGAAGAATGAAGATTGAAGAATGAGAGAATATGAGAATTGAGATTGAGAATTGAGAGATGAGTGAAGAAATGAGGAAGAAGAGGATATTTATAGTTTTTATAGATTTTGAAAGGGGGTTAATTTTTAAAAAAAAAACCAAAATTGGGCTATTTGTGCAATTCACCCGTTGGGCAACGACCATTTTCTGAAATGGATCGTTGCCAATGGTCAGATCTGGCCCAAATTAAAAATTAAAAAAAAATATTTTTTTTTTACCGTTAAACCGGGTCGGGCCGGTTAACCGGTTTACGGGCACTGTTCACCTAACGGGTTGGACCGGTCCGGGTAACCGGTATTTTAATGGTAAACGGACTAACCCGCATGTCCCTCTAACCCGGCCCAACCCAGCCCCTTTAACCGGTCCGGAACCGGGTTGACCCGACCCGTTAAACACCCCTAAATCAAACTGACCAAAAAAATCGATACTTTTTGGTTTGGTTTGGTTTTGGTTTTGAATTTTAAAAACCAATCAAATTTGGTTTGGTTTTGGTTTTAATCAGAAAAAACCAAACCAAACCAACTATAGAAGTAGCTATTTCAAATTTATTATTACATCTATATATATGTATATTATTATACAAAGTTTCAAAAAATTTATGGTAAATGTTAATAGTTTGTACTTTTAATATAGTTCTTTACCTTTACATTCTAGTTTGATTGGTAGTTTTCTTTTGTTTATGTAAGAATTCATTTCGTGTTAAAAATAACATATGTTTAATTGAGTCCTTAAATTATTCATCACTATTTGATTCAATTATCATCAATATATTTTGATAAATAATAGATTTCTCAAAGGGCAATTGATTTGATAGTGTTACATTGAAAAAATGGTCGCCGGAATATGTGTTTGGTAGTGTATGTCTTATATTTAAGAAAAAATCGACAAATAACCGAAAAAATCGAAAAACCGACATAAACCGAATCGAGAAAAACCGACTTAATTGGTTTGGTTTTGTTCTAATATTTGAAAAACCGACTTACTTGATTTGGTCTTTTTTTGGGAAAAACTGATCCAAACCGAATTATGAACACCCCTAAGTACGAACATCAATAATACGTTACAGATAGGAATAAGTTCAGTAAAATGACGTTTACTTTGACCTGAGAATATTTTCCATTAAAAATTTACATGGTCATATTAGGTGGCTGTTCAGGTTTTCAATATTTATTAGTGGGATTAGTTTACTTAATTACGAGTTGGTACACCAAATTAATATTCTTGTTTGACCACTTCAATTCTTAATCACTGACATACTATAGTTACTAAAGTATCTCTGCAGCAGAAAACAGATTATTGGTTAGCTAGATGTTTTAATTTCACTAACCATGTTTAGATTATAAGGTATTTTGTTACACTTCAATCATCATTAGTAAAAGACACACCTAGCTCATACTATCAACCTATCGATTTTCAATATTATATATTTTAAGCAGCTTATTTGACTGGACTCGAGTTAAAATTAACGAAACAAGTATTTTGATTGAATATAGATGTTTACCTCGAAAATACGAGTAACAATTAAACTTGATTTATGGTTTTAAGGATATGTGATTTAGTTCAATATCAATTAATAACCAAGAAAACTAAAGTATAAATAAAGGAAATAAGTAAAATCAAACCAGTATGCAAGCCAGTCTCGACCTCGAGCAAAGGTGGTCTCGAGGTGGGTCAAGAATAGTAAAGTAAGAACAATCAAGTTAAAGGATAATTCTGATGAACAATGAACAAGAAAGTAAGAAAGTATATTCTTTTGCCAATGATTGGTCATGGTTACAAATAATTGGGGTCCCCTTTATATAATAGGGGAACCCTAAATAAGGTACATTTCTATTTACAGTAAAGAATCTTATTGGGACAGTTGTCTAACCGCCTAGTACGGATTCGTACAAATCTATTCCGAGATTTATGCCACGATCTTGGGGACGTGGCAGGAATCTTGCTCATTCTGTTAATAGCTCACAATGGCATTATCTCGGGGTTGGTCATACTAGGCTCCGTCGTTCCTCGAACACTTAGATTTTTGAGCCTTGTATTCTGTCCTCGGGCTCGAACTCGGTCCATAGTGAGTCTATTCCTCGACGCGAGCCTTTTGTTCCTCGATGTGAGCCTTCGAGCCCATAAAATCGACAGCACCTGATTTTATCCGTATACAGATAAACTCCGCGTGTCTAAGAGTAAAATGATAAGAAAAGATTTGAACCTCAATTTTCCGAAGTCTCTGATGATGACATCATTCCCGTGATGTAGGCGCTCGAAGTGACCGAAACGTCCCGTCGGTTCGCTTCCCCAAAACATTAAATGTGTGCCAGTAATGGTCGGCCACTAGTGCCGCCGAACCGTCGCCGCTTATCCATAAATATGGGGCTCCTTTTTTGAATCAAGAACTCTACTTCTTCCTTGCAATCTCTCTAATCCCTTCTTTCTCTTCATCTTCTTATCTCATCACTTGCTTCCTTCGCCCTTTTAGTACCGGAAAATGCCAAGCTTCGCCCTTTTAATACCGGAAAGCGCCAAGCTCCGCCACCTTCTGCATCTCTTGACTTAAAATCATGGCAAAAACCTCTAAAATAATTTCTCAAAAAGAGAAGGCCTCTTCTTCCTCTTCCCAGCCGGCCAAAGTTGTGGCGCCGGCCCTTCATGAGATCATTCCCCGCCCCTGTGTGATAAAGAAAGATTTCAACATTGAAAATCCTCCCACTATCCCAGGCTGATGCGAACATGTATCTCGATATATTAGTTCGATATCGAAAAAGCATCTCAAGGCCATGAAGAAGGACTCTGGATGGGGGAACGAGGTTGTTGTACAGATCCCCGACCCCGAGGAGAGCATCACTACTTATGTGGAGGGGTTCTTAAGTGTTTACACTTACCCCTTCATGTTGGGTCCCCTTGATCCAATAGTGATCGACTTTTGCAAAAGGTATAAGGTTACTCTTGGCCATATCCATCCCTCCTTTTGGGTCATCGTGATTATGTTGCGCTACTTCTCTAGCAAGGTCGAGGGATTAGATTTTACCCTCAACCATCACATTCGGTTGTATCGTCCTCAATTTTTTCGAGGGTTGATCAAGATTCAACATTTATCAAGCAAAGCCTTCTTTGCTAGTAACGACGAGGACAAAGACCGAGGTTGGATGAGCCGGTTCGTCAGAGTGAGGACCTCAGACATCATCCCTTGGGAAAAAATGTCGTTCCCGGAGGAGTGGAATTTCGAGCGTAAGTGGAGTTCCTTTACCAGTATCTTCATAAACTCTGCTCCTGCCTTTAGTAATGCCTTTGCCTTTTTGCATCTATCGCTTGGATGCCCCATGCGATCCTTGACCTCGAGGATTGGGTTCGAAAACTGGCCGCGACCTCCTTATATAACGAGCGCAAATGGCGTGAATTATCGAAAGGCAAATGGATGGCCAAACACCATGGTAAGTTCACTTTCTAGGTTTTTTGATGCTTTACTTTTATTGGAGATGTCATCTCACTTATGCCTATTTGTGCAGGCTTCAGATATGTCTCCGAAATGAGGCCAACCCTACCAGGGGAAGAGACCGAGTCCCTGGTTCCAAAATTGGGGAAAGATAACAAGAGAAAACGGGCTTCGAAACCCGGAGACCCCCAGGATAAGGAGGCTCCTACTCGAAAGCCAAGGAGGAAGCTCATTCACGTGGACGTAGATTCAGCCCACTAGTTCCTGGATGATGATGAAAATGAGGGCGAAGAATTGGCGTTGGTGACCCGAACAAGGAAACCGGTTGAGGCCGCCAAACTCTCCGAGCCGGAGACCTTGCCTCGCGGTGAGGAAACGTCAAAGAAACACTTGGGCAAGGCCCCCAAATCCCCTGAGATCAAGATTATTCCCACGCCTTCGACAAGTACACCGGAGGGGGCAGGTACCGAGAATCCCGAGATTAATCAGAGCGCCCCGAGCGACGAGCTCGGGTCCATGACAATAGGTCACTCCCCTTCTCTGCCATCTTATTCCGAGGAGGCAATAAAGGACGCTCAAGCTATGAGCACGCCCGACCCGAGCAAGGTCCTCGAAGAAGATCCTTTTCAGGATAGTTTTACTGGGTCGATAATGCCGCCGACCTCAATAGAGCATATACCCTCTTTGAAGAGGCTCATCGCCTCTTCTCTCGGGTAAGCAATAACTTTTATTGTTGCAAAACCTTTTTGTTTTCTTCTCCTTCTGTGTTAACTGATATCTTTTTGCTTTTTATGTAGGCCATTACCAAGTTCAGGGCCGAGCTGAGCCAATGTGAGGCCGAGCTCAAGAAGTCTTCGGATGAGGAGAAGGCCCTGAGGCTCCTTTGTAGCCAAAAGAAGGATGAGCTCAAAGACCTTCGAGCTGATTTGGCCAAAGCTCGTAAAAATGAGGCCGAGCTAGACAAGCAGGTAACCGTGATTTTGAAAGAGTATGGTCTTCTTGGCCTTACTGTGGAGACTAACACTTCACTGTCTCAATTGCAGTAGAAATTATAGTTGATCGGGCAGCTTCAGGGCGAGGTCGATTAGGTTACGACTGACTGCTCCCTATGGAAGGGGAACATGGATTGGCTTACTTCTGATAAAGAGGCTGCTCTAGCCCAACTGGCCTCGGCTGAGACCCAGCTCTGGGGTATTAAAGTGAAAAATTTGGCACAAGCCAAGAAGCTCGAAGTCAAACTCGCTGAAATTGGGGCCGAGGTTGCTGAAGTCAGTGACAAAGTGGAGAGGACGAAGGCGACGGCTGATAAGACTATCGTCGTGTACTTAAAAGATGTTGAGGCTATACAAGCAGAGCTAAGGGAGGCCTCCGACCGGGAAAAATAGAGTAATGATTTGGCCAAGTGCCAATCTCGGAGGGAGACCCTTGAAGAAATCCATGCCCGAGGTTTCGAACTCATAGAAGAGATAGCTCAAGCAAGGGCGATGGAAACCAATGCCAGGTTTCTCATTTCCTCTGATGATGAAGATTCTGTTAGTGGCTCCGAGAGCGGGGGAAATGAGGATGGAGTCTGTGAGGAGGAGGTTCCCGAAGATGTGACTCCTAGAGTAGATTAGACCCTTAGGATTTTGTTTTTTGTTGCTTTGTTTTTTGTAAGGCCCCTTATAGGTATTGTAAATACCCTTTATAAATATAAGGAATTGCTTTTGCTTCATCTCCGATTCTTATTGAATTCTACTTTGCCTTCACTTTGTGAAAAATTTTGATGTTATAACTTCAATGATCAAGTGAACACTGGTTCGGACTTAGAATAGAACAAACCCTTAGGTTTTTTAGTGATCAATGGACAATCTTTGAACTTATGATAGAATACCTCTTAAGGTTTTTGTTAATCCTCGAGCTATGCTTAAGTCGATTTGATACGAGCTCGGGATGATGGGACTTTTGAGTCCGAGTTGAGTGAGAGCAAGTTCTCGAACTCTACATGCTTCGGCCCTTAGGCTCTTTTATATTGGCCCTTAGGATATTTAAGTTGGGCCAATTCGGCCTCTAAGACGGCTATAAATTTTCCCTCTTTTCAGCTAAAAGACTTAGTGAAAATTTCTTTATGCCTTAGCATGTGTTTTTTGTACCCGTTGGATTTATCGAGGGTTCAATCGATCAGAACCCATCCGTGTTAGTACCTCTTGAGGCCTTTCCGAAGGCTGGCATTATCGAAGCCTTTAAATTATTCGAGGGACAATTTTATCGAAGCCCTTTTTTATTTGCTTTTGCTGAGGGTAGCCTTATTTAACCCGTTTTTCAAAGTATTTGAAGGCCTTTAACTTATGGCGGAAGTCGGACGTCTCCGAGCCGCATTATTTTGTCCGTAGCCTTTTTATATGACTGTAGTCTTTAATATGGTCGTAGCCTTCAGGTATGTCTCTTGGACTTGGGTTTGTTCGAAAGGTTAGTCCCCAAGTATGATGGCCTTGGCCTTTATGTCGAGGGGATGCCTCTTTGAGGTCTTATGAATTCAAGTTTAGATGACTCAAGTATGTTGACTATCGATGTAAATCCCCGAGTATTCGAGGTGTATTTGTGTTTTTGGCCCTTGAGCCATTTCTTATAAAATTACAAATATGTAGCTCGTATAATAGTAGACTTCTTTGAGACACAAAATGTTTTGATATAGAAAGAATGCTTCTTTGAATAATTTGATACATGCGTACATATTTTGCCATCGGGGCTCGACTATTTTATATGGACGTGGTTCATCCGACCGTTTGGCCCATTACAATATTTTCCTACTGAGGCCTTCTTTGGCATGAAGTATTTTCCTTGAAGATATAACCCCCGAGGGTGATGCCCCCAGTATTCGAGGTTGATTGTAAAGAAGCCTTGGATACTGTTGGATTCTTCTTAGGTAGCACATAGTTATTGCCTCGTTAAGAACCTCGCCGGAAAAACCCACTTGGGACAAAATCCGATCTAAGGAAAAAATAGTGCAATGCATGCTTTAAAACCTAAGGTCTTCATGTAGAAAAGTGCCCTCGATGTCTTCGATAGAACACTTGCAACGAGTTAGACTTGAATTCAAATGGAAAAAAGGAGAAAGTCATACCTTAGCAATAATATCATTTGAGTAGTGATACATTCCAATTATTCGGCAACTGTCCGCATTCCATCGTGCCGAGCTTGTAAGATCTTTTACCGACAACTCTGATGACTCGGTACAGTCCTTCCCAATTCGGGCCTAGTTTCCCATCATTCGGGTCTCGTACTGAGGGTGATTTTCAGTAGAACTAAATCCCCGATTCCAAAGTGTCGAAGGTTAGTCCTTCTATTATAATATCTCTCGATTCTTTGTTTCTGCATTGCCATCCGTACGAGTGCGACTTCTCATTTTTCATCTAGTAGTTCGAGGCTGGTATTCATAGCCTCATAATTTGACTCCTCCGATGCATGTCAAAATCTGGCGTTGGGTTCCCCGACCTCGACCGGAATCAAGGCCTCAGAGCCGTATACTAATGAGAACGGGGTCGCCCCCATACTGGACTTTGATGTTGTTCGATACGCCCAAAGAACCTCAGGTAAAACTTCTCACCATTTTTCTTTTGCATCGTCCAACCTCTTCTTTAAGTTTTGAATGATAGTTTTGTTTGTTGACTCGGCCTATCCGTTCCCGGTCTGATGATATGGTGTTGATAAAATCATTTTTATTTTGTGTGCTTCGAGGAACTCTATTACCTTGTTGCCGATGAATTGCTTGTCGTTGTCGCATACGATTTCGGCAGGTATCCCGAATCGATACACGATATAGTCCCAAATGAAGTTAATAACTTCTTTTTCACTGACCTTCTCGAAGGCATGTGCTTCCACCCATTTAGAGAAGTATTTAGTCATAAGCAAAATGAACTTAGCTTTACCTGGGGCCATTGGTAGGGGGCCAACGATATCCATTCCCCATTTTATGAAAGGTCATGGGGACAGAACTGAGTGAAGTTGTTCTCCAGGCTGGTGAATCATCGGTGCAAACCTTTGACATTTATCACATTTTTGACTAACTCCTTATTGTCTTTTTCCATGTTATCCCAGTAATACCCTGCTCTAATAATTTTGTGAATCAAAGACTCGGTGCCGGAGTTATTCCCACAAGTGCCTTTGTGGACTTTTCATAGAACATAGTCGGTGTCCCCCAGACCTAAACATACCACTAATGGTCCATTGAACATCCTTCTATATATGTTCCATCTTCATCTAATGTGAACCTAGCAGCCTTGGTTCGTAGAGCCCTTGACTCTTTGTGATCCGATGGGAGGTTTCCATTTTTCAAATATTCGATATACTTATTCCTCCAATCCCAAGTCAAACTTGTAGAATTTATCTCGGCATGACCCTCTTCGACCATAGATCTCGATAACTGGACGACGGTCCCTAGGACAATATCATCGTCTTCAACTGATGACCCCAAGTTGGCAAGTGCATTAGCCTCACTATTTTGTTCTTGAGGCACGTGATCTAGAGTTCACTCCTTGAAGTGATGCAAGGTTACTTGTAATTCGTCCAAATATCTTTGCATCCTATTCTCTCGAACTTCAAAGCTTTTGTTTACTTGATTGACAACCAACAGGGAATCGTACTTGGCTTCAATGACTTCTGCCCCCAGGCTTTTCGCTAGCTCGAGACCTGCAATCATGGCCTCATACTCGACCTCTTAGTTAACCTAGAAGTTTTGATAGATTGTCTAATAGTGCTGCATGAAGGCGGCTTCAAAACGATGCCAAGCTCGGACCCTTTCACATTCGAGGCACCATCCGTGAAGAGGGTCCATACCCCCAATGATGTACCTGATTTTAGCAGAAGTTCTTTTTCTACTTCGGGTACGAGGGTCGGTGTAAAATCGGCTACGAAGTCAGCTAAGATTTGAGATTTGATAGTTGTTCGGGGTTGATATTCGATATCGTATCCGCCAAGTTCGACTGCCCATTTGTCCAATCGGCCTGATAGTTCAGGCTTATGCAAAACATTCGAAGAGGATAGGTGGTTAACACACATATTGGGTGACATTGGAAATATGGCTTTAGTTTTCTAGATGCGCTTATTAATGCAAGTGCTAATTTTTCTAAGTGTGGGTATCTAGTTTTAACATCTCCTAAAGTACGACTTACTTAATAAACAGGAAATTGTGTACCTTGCTCTTCTCAAACTAGTACCTCAGTTACCGCTATCTCGGACACTACCAAATATAAGTAGAGCTTTTCGTCCACTTTCGGAGTGTGAGGCAAAGGTGGGATCAATAAATATCACTTCAATTCCTCCAATGCTTGTTGGCATTCCGGGGTCTATGCAAAATTCTTTTCCTTTTAAGCAAGGAAAAGAACTTGTGGCTTCAATCAGACAACCTCGAAATGAATCGACCCAAGGCAGTTATCCATCCTGTTAACCTTTGTACAACTTTCACACTATCTACGATAGTGATATCTTATATGGCCTTGATCTTTTCAGGGTTGATTTCTATCCCTCGATTCGATACCATGAAGCCGAGGAACTTGCCTGAACCGACCTCGAAGGCACATTTTTCTGGGTTAAGCTTCATGTTGTACTTCCTTAAGATTTTGAATATTTCCTGCAAATGAGTTAAATGGTCATCTGCGCGCAGGGACTTAACCAACATACCGTCAATGTAAACTTCCATTGATTTACCTCTTTGTTCCTCGAACATTTTGTTAACTAGGTATTGGTATGTAGCTCCACCATTTTTTAGCCCGAAGGGCATTACATTGTAACAGTATATTCCAAACTTAGTGATAAACGAGGTCTTCTCCTGGTCCTTCGGGTTCATCTGAATTTGATTGTACCCGGAGTAGGTGTCGAGAAAGGTAAGGATCTCGTGGACGGTCATGGCATTGATCATGCGATCGATGTTAAGCAGTGGAAAAGAGACTTTAGTGCATGCCTTGTTTAAATCCTTATAATCTACGCAAATTCTAAGTTTGTTCCCCTTTTTAGGGACTACAACTATGTTGGCTAACCATTCGGGGTATTTTACCTCCCGAATAGACCCTATTCTAAGAAGTTTAATTTCCGTATCCTTTATGAATGCATGCTTCACCTCGGACTGTGGCCTTCCTTTTTGCTTTATTGGTTTGAACCTGGGGTCGAGGCTTAGCCGGTGTGTTGTTATTTCCGGAGGGATCCCTGTCATGTTTAAATGGGACCAAGCAAAATAATCCATGTTATCAATAAGAAATTGAATGAGTTTTTTCCTGAGTTCGGGGGTTAAACTCGTTCCCAGGTATACCTTTTTCTCGGGCATGTACTCGATCAGTATGACCTATTCCAGTTCCTCGACCGTTGACTTGGTTGCATCTGATTGTTCGGGAATGACGAAAGTTCGAGGAGTAAGAAAATCCTCTTCTTCTTTTTCGATTACCTGTTCACTCGATTTGGTCGAGGCTGGGGGCGGTGATTACTATTTGCCTTCCAGCTTATCTTTGGTGCTCGATTTTTTCGAGGCCGAAGACACCGGTGCCGGAGTTACCTCCTCGACTACAAAATCTCCTTTGCAGCGTATTATTCTCCATAAACCGTTTTCACACCATCCACTGTTGAGAATTTCATCATCTGATGAAGGGTTGAAGGTACTACCCTCATGTTGTGAATTCATGGCCTCCCGAGTAGTGCATTGTATCTCATGTCACCTTCGATGACATAGAATTTTGTATCTTGGATGGTTCCGTCCACGTTCACTGGTAAGATTATTGATGGGTTTTCAATGTCTTAGCCTTATATTTTGATGATCTAACAAACTTACTGTCAAGAACCAAATAGGGAACCTGACACACTTGGTATGCATTGATAATTAACGGACTCCAGCTAATGTGAACTGCTACAGCTGTAGAAGATAGAGAACCAACACAAGGACCTGATCCCTTGTGTTTCCCTAACAGCAGTACGGAAGTCGACTGTGTACAGCTGGAAAGTGATTACCACAGAAACAGTGCACATAGTGCAGCACAGTTTTGCAGTCACTTGTTCTTTGACCAACCAAGTGCTTACATCATTCAAGTGATGTCATCAAAGGTGTATTAACAAGAGTATTACGACAAAACATCACTTGAACACTTGAGAATTCACTTCAAGCATTCAAGCCTTCTGAGATTTGTGCATGCAATTCTCAAGTGCATCAAGAACAAAGTTTAACGCTACTACAGACCAGTTCCTAAATATAGTATTTTGTTGTCCTTAGTTGAGTTGTAACTTTATAATTATTCTTCATTGTAATTCCTAATTTGCTTAGCTAGAAGCGTTGCTTAGGAACCCCTTTGTAAAACCATAAACCCTTTGTGTTTATGTCGTGACTAGAGTTAGTCATGAATTGAAGTCTTTGTAATAGGCGTATTGCAAAGTGACTTGTAATAGGTATATTACAAGTTAGTGAGGGATTAAGAATTTAATTCCTAGATTGCATAAGTTGTAATCTGAAGATTGCTTAGTAGTAAAGTTGAAATCCTACCATTGTAGGTGATGGTTTTTATCCTCTTGAGCAGGGATTTTTCCACGTACAACTCCCTGTCTTATTTACTTACTATTTTATTAACGTTCTTAGTGAAAACTCATAGAGGACTTGGTACTCTATAGTTTGGTGGACTCATATAAACCATCAATTGGTATCAGAGTGGGTTCCTCCTATCAGGCTAACACCTAGAAAGGATTCATATGGCTGCTCCACCAAATTTGAAGAAGGTCAATCTACGTATAGACTACCCTGGTTCAATGGGCAATACTATAGGTGGTGGAAGACAAGAATGCATGATTTTATCATGGCTGAAGATTCTGTGTTGTGGGATGTCATATATGATGGTCCTTAAATCCCAACGAAGAATGTCGGAGATCTTCCACTGACGATGCCAAAGACCAGAAAAGAATACACTGACGCAGACAAAAAAGCTGTGGAGAAAAAATTTCATGCCAAGAAAAATTTTGGTGTGTGTAATAGGACCTGATGAATACAATAGGATCTTTGCTTGTGAAACTGCCAAGGAGATATGGGAAGTTTTGCAAACAACACATGAGGGAACCACTCAAGTAAAGCAATCCAAGATTGATATGCTCACCACCGAGTATGAACTCTTTAGGATGAAAGACGATGAATCTATTCAAGATATGCACACAAGGTTCACTTCCATCATAAATGAGCTACACTCACTTGGTGAAGTCATTCCCAGGAACAAGCTCATGAGGGAAATTCATAGTATTCTGTCTAGTTCATGGGAGAGTAAAGTGAATGTTATTACTGAATCATAGGATTTGCAGGAGCTGACGATAGAGGAGCTGGTTGGAAATCTAAAAACCTACGAGATGAAGAGGAAGATAGATAGTGAAAGAAGAGAACCAAAGAAGGAAAAAAACTTGGTACTCAAAGCTGAAAGCAATGATTAAAGTGAGGAGAACAGTGACATGGCTTACTTAACCAAAAGGTTTCAAAAGATGGTCAGAAGAAATGGAGGAATACTAAAAAGGGGCAACTCCAGCAGACTAAAGAATTATGATCTCTGCCACAAATGTGGAAAGTCGCGGCATTTTATCAAAGATTGTCCTCTCATGAAGCAAGAACACTCCAAATACAACCCTGATAAAGCAGTAAAGAGGAACCCGGTTCCTGACAAGCACTTCAAAAGGAAGAGATTTGCTGACAAAGTGGTGAAACAAGCTCTTGCAGCATGGGGAGATTCCTCCAGTGAGTCTGAAGAAGAAACTTATGCAGGTGACAGTTCCATGATGGCAGTTGAAAGTGAAGGAAATGAATATGATTCTATATTTGCATTGATGGCCCAATCAAATGATGATGAAGAAGATGACAATGATGAAGAAGATGACAATGATGAGGTAAACTTCAGGGATGTTCAAATAAATCTGAAATCCTACACCCCTAAGAAACTGATGTCATTAGCAAATGTATTAATTGATTCCTATCATAGTCTAGTGGAGGATAAAGATGCCTTGACCTTAGAACTAGGAGAAGCTGAACAAACTAGATATGATCTGGTAGTGTGTGTAGTTGATCTGAAGGAAACCATAAGCGATTTAGAAAATGAAAAAATTGTTTTAACTGAAAATATTGCTAGTATAGAACATGAAAGATATGACTTGGTGGTTGTAGCTATTGACTATAAGGAAATCATTGAGAATTTTATTAAAGAAAAAGAGGCATTATGAAGAGAGTGAATGAAATTGAGGAGGAGAGAGATGATCTCTTAATAGTGATTCTAGACCTGAGGGAAACTATAGAAGGACTAGGAACTGAGTCTAGACCTGGAAATTCTGAGAAAGGAAAAGAGGTGGAAAGTGAGGCACACATTAGGCTTGAAAACGAGTTGAAAGCTGTGAAAACTAGCATGTGTGTTGAAACTGAAAAAAACAAGCATCTCCAAGCTGAACTAGAAAGAGTAAAAAATGATCTTAAAAAGTCTCTTAAGTTGACCTGGTCCTCGAAAACTATTACTGCCATGTATGTTAATAATGGTGGAAACAAGCAGGGAATAGGGTTTCAAAGGAAGAGAACTCCTTACAACCCCCATAGCAAGTATGTTACTAAACCGAATAACTGGTTGTGTATCCACTGTGGGAACAATGGGCATTTCAAGGAAAATTGCCAAGCCAGGGTCCAGTCTATTCAGAAAAATAAAGTGTTTGCTGAAAAGGTAACTACTAAAAAGGGACCAGGTGCCACCTATAAAAAATGCATGTTACCTGCATAGACTAAGATAGATCTTATTTATCCTTTTGCCTATTACAAGGGACCCAAACTTATTTGGGTTCCTAAAACTAACTCTTGATCTCCTTGTGCAGGGAACAGTGAAAGGAGGCAGTCAACAATGGTTCATTGATAGTGGATGTTCAAAGCACATGACTGGGAACACCATGAACTTTCTTTCACTAAAAGCCCTACAAGGAGGGAGTGTATCCTTTGGTAGTGGGAAAAAAGGGTACATTCTCGGAGTTGGAAAAGTCGGGAAGTCTCTGACTCACTCAATTGAGAATGTGTACTATGTCAATGGTCTTAAGTATAGTTTCTTGAGTGTTTATCATATTTATGACAAAAGAAACAAGGTGAAGTTCTTGTCTAAGATATGCACAGTTACTAATCTGGTAACTAGTGAAGTGGTACTTGTGGCCAAGAGATACAAGAACATCTATGTTGCTGGTTTTGAGTCTATACAAAGTGGTGATCTGAGTTGCCTGAAAGTTGTTGATGATGATGTTGAACTCTAGCATAGAAGACTAGGGCATACAAGCTTTTCACTTCTGAATAAACTAATTCAGAAGAACCTGGTCTGTGGTCTGCCCATGTCAAAGTTCAAAGAACAGAAAGTCTGTGATGCCTATGCTAGAGGGAAGCATGTGAAGTCCTCATTTAAGCCTAAGAAAGATGTGAGCACCTTAAAGCCACTTGATCTTCTTCATATGGATCTGTGTGGCCCTATGAGAGTGCAATGCATGGGAGGTAAAAGATACATCTTTGTGATAGTGGATGACTACTCCAGATTCACTTAGACTCTGTTTCTTAGAATAAAACATGAAACCTTTGAGGTATGTGTGGCCTTTGTGAAGAAAATCCAAGTGAAGATGGAGTCTAGAGTAGCATGTATTAGATCAGATCATGGAACAGAATTTGACAATGCCAAATTTGATGAGTTCTGTAATGAAAATGGCATTACCCACGACTTCTCAGCTCTAAGAACTCCCCAGAAAAATGGAGTTGTGGAAAGGAAGAATAGAACTCTTGAGGAAATGGCAAGAACAATGTTGATCGATAATGGAATTGCAAAGAACTTCTGGGCTGAAGCTGTTAACACTGTCTGCTACTTGGTGAACAGGTGCATGATCAAATCTCTTCTAAACAAAACTCCATATGAGTTGCTGAATGGAAGGAAACCCAAGCTGATTCACCTAAGAACATTTGGGTGCAAATGTTATGTTCTCAACAATGGAAAGGATCAACTTGATAAATTTGATGCCAAGAGTGATGAAGGAATCTTTTTGGGATATTATTCTCAAAGCAAAGCTTAAAAGATATACAACAAGCGAACTCAGTATGTTGAGGAAAGTGTTCACGTAATCTTTGACGAGTCATATCCCTCCTGTGAGAAAATCAACAAGGATGATCAAGATGGTGAACCTTTACTGGTTCCAGGTGAAGTCATCGACATGACAAATGGAAAGGCAGACATGATGAGTCAAGTGAAGGAGCCAAGTGGAGACAATGCAGCTTCTTCCTCAAGGGAACCAGGTACCACAATTACAACTAGTGAAGCTGAAGAAAGAGTGGTTGATGCAGTGCAAGGTACTCCTCAAATAGCTGAGAGAAGAACACAAGGGAACTAGTAGATCCTCCTAGCTTATCTACCAATGAGGTTCAAGTATCCAACTGGAAATACAAAAGCTCACATCCTATTGACAACATAATTACCCCTCTAGTTTCAGGTGTGCAAACCCGATCAAAAGCCAAAAATTCACTTGCCTTCTCGGCCTTGCTTTCCCAAATAGAACCCAAAAATATCAAGGAAGCCTTAAAGGTACAGACTTGATTATAGCCATGTAAGATGAGTTACATCAGTTCAAAAGGAACAAGGTATGGCACCTGGTACCCAGACCCTCAGATCGAACCATTATAGGAACTAGGTGGGTATTCAGGAATAAGCTTGATGAACATGGAAATACCACAAGGAACAAGGTCAGTCTAGTGGTTCAAGGCTACAATCAAGAGGAAGGGATTGACTATGATGAGACGTTTGCTCTAACTGCTCGCATGGAAGCTATTAGAACCCTAATTGTTTTTGCATCATATATGAAATTCACTATGTTCCAAATGGATGTCAAAAGTGTATTTCTGAATGGATTTTTTAAGGAAGAAGTATATGTAAAGCAACCTCCAGGGTTTGAATGTCATGAACACCCTGAATATTTGTTTAAACTATACAAGGCATTGTATGGGTTGAAGCAGGCTCCTCGAGCTTGGTATGAAAGGTTGTCAAAGTTCCTCTTAGAAAATGGTTTTACAAGAGGAAAAATTAACAACACCTTGTTCCGGAAGAAACGGGGGAGGAACCTGCTCGTTGTTCAGGTATATGTTGATGATATCATTTTTGGGGCAACAGTTGATTCATTGTGTGAAGAATTTGCAAAACTCATGGGAAGTGAGTTTGAAATGAGCATGATGGGTGAGTTGAATTTCTTCTTGGGTCTTCAAGTGAAGCAGTTCACAAAGGGTACATTCATTTGCCAGCAGAAATACATCAAGGAGCTCTTGAAGATGTTTGATATGGAAGCATCAAAAGTGATAGACACTCACATTGCAACGGATACTCGACTAGACATGGATGAGTCTGGATCTCCTGTGAATCAGACTAAGTATAGAGGCATTATTGGGTCTCTCCTCTACCTCACTGCCAACAGACCTAATATTGTCTTTAGTGTAGGGATATGTGCAAGATTTTAATCAAATCCCAAGGAATCTCATCTGAAGGCTGCCAAAAGAATTTTGAGATATCTTAAGGGAACACGGGACTTGGCCCTGTACTATCCCTCAGGTGACAGTTTTGATCTTATTGGGTATGCTGATGTTGACTATGCAGGTTATTTTGTGGACAAGAAAAGTACTTCTGGAATGGCTCACTTTCTAGGATCATGTCTCATCTCATGGGACATAAGGAAGCAAAACTCAATGGCTTTTTCAATAGCTGAAGCAGAATATATAGTTGCAACTTCTTGCTATGCTTAGCTCCTATGGATCAAACAATAGTTGGAAGATTTTGGTGTATACACTGACTGTGTGCCTCTTCTATGTGATTACACCAGTGCACTCAACATGGCCAAAAATCCAGTTCAACAAAAAAGAACCAAGTACATTGATGTGAGACATCATTTTCTGAGGGACAAGTGGAGAAAGGGCTTATCTGTATGAAGTTATGCAGTACAAAAGACTAAATTGTAGATATATTCACCAAAACATTGGGTAGGGAGTATTTTGAAAGAAATAGGGTGAAGCTGGGGCTATTGAAGCCTAATTGAGAACCTGATTCCCATCAGTGGCTATGAAAGTCACCTTTAGGTAATATTAGCTAAAGTATTTTATGGCCAAGTCTAACTCACTTCAATATCATTGCAGGTAGACACGCATGATGATTATAGAAGTTGTAGATGCATTGCATGAGTGGTAAAAGAGGATTGAAATTTTCAAAGACAAGTCAAGAACCTGGTTCTTGTACCAAAGGTTAGTAGTCCTGTGCATTCTTTAATACAAATCTTTAAAAAGGTGCAAATATCAACTGCCATGTAATCTACCTTTTCAGACTATTGTCACGTCTTTTCATTTCAAATCCTTTCATCTCCTTATGAAACGTTGTAACTTCCCACGCACTACCGTCATTTCTGAACTGGTTCCTATCTCTCACCCTCATAATTATCTTCTCTCATTAAAACCCTCTCTTCTCTTCACCGATCATATTCCCTCATCAGACCTTCTCCAAAAAATTCTCAACTCTATCTCTTCAATGGCTGACAATCACTCCAAAATCCCTTCTTCAGTCGATACTAACCCAGAGAAAACCCTTGAGTCATCCATCCTTGATGAATCCTATGTCACCATTCCAGTCTTAACCACTGAAACCACCTCCAACCCAAATCTCCCTTCACTATCAAGTTCTAATGCGACTATCTCATACCTCCCTCTCCCTCCAAATGATGAGAACTCAGAAACCCAAAAAATCGATGATCTTTCGTCTCTATCGTCTGAGATTCTCACCGACCAAGGCAAAAGTGGAAAATAGGGTAAAGCTCCAAAGTTTGCAGAAGTTTCAGGGGCTAGGGTTAATCAACCTTCCGCCATTATTGCTTCAGATTCTGTGGTGTCCATGGAGTCTCTAGAGGAGGAAATCGTCACAACCATTTTTGTTGTACCTACAGATGGCATAGTGCATGAGGTAGTTTCTGGTGTATCCAAGTCTCAAAGGAATGAGACATATGAGTTAGTGGAAGAAGGAGCCATGGTGCTGGTTGGAAGCTCTGCACCAGTAGAAACTACTGGGACTCCTCATGGAGAACCTGACCCCCTTCAGAGGAAATAGGTCAAGGATCTTCCTCCCAGGTCAGTTCTGCTCTTGCATCTTCTCCACACTTTGCTATTGAGCCCTTGGAAATTCTGGTTCCTGAGATGAGGTCTAGTGATGAGGAAGATCAAGACAACATTACTCTAGATGCATTTATTGTCAAGCGAAGGCTAGTAATCACTCCTGAGTCCTTTACCAAGCGACCTACTACTAGGTTGAAAGCAAAAGAGGATTATGTGTCTGCCCTCAAAAGAACAAAAAGAGCAGTAAGAAGAAAAAGAAGAGGTTGGTGAAAAATGGTGAGGTAGTATATGATAAGAATGTCCCTGTGGTGGAAGTGGATGAGGAAGCAATAGAGGAACCTAGTTCCTTGGCGAAAAGGTCCCAGAAGAAGAAGCAATCAGCTTCAATGGAGAAAACAACCCCCAGTTCAAAGTTGAAAGATGTTGTGAGTGAACCATCAGTTTGTGATGAGGAAGTTTTGGTCAAGTCTAGTGGAAAAGCAAGCTCAAGTGTTGTGAGTTTTGGCAAGAGAAAGTTGGAACCTGTAAAGGAACCTGGTTTGGCAAAGAAAGTGAGAAGTGAGACTAAGTCTGCTACAGAACTATTGAGGCATCAAAAGGTCTTGTTGGGTCGCACTTTTGACCCAGCAATTTCTGATATGGCTGGCATGAGACAAGTAATTGAAATGGTTAAGTTTCAACGGTGGGGGAATTTATTCCAAATGGATGCACTCAAGGTGTATGAGTTATGAGTTCAAAGCTTCTATGACGACCTCTTTCTTGTTGATACCGACCATATTTGTGCCTTGGTTAATGGGGTGGATATTGTGTTTGATGTAGGTCTGCTTGGGGATATTGTAAAAGTCCTTATGGTTGGTGTATCTACAGTGAAGGATGTGTGTGGGTCAAACTTCAGAAATGCTATCGTGAAGGATAATGCAAACCAGAAAGGGGAACGGGTTCACAAGAAAGCCTTGCTCCCTGTTTATCAGTTGCTCTTCGAGCTGGTGAACAAGGTTCTTCTACCCCGTGCTGAGAGGAGGTCCATGACTTCCAGGTCTGACTTGTATCTAATGGAGCAATTGGATAGACTTACACTTGTGAGTTTTCCTGCCATCATGATTTAACATATGCAGAAAGTAGCAACTTTCAAGGATGACAATCATGGTCTTCCGTATGGGTTTCTTCTTACGCATGTGTTTAAGTTCTTCAAAGTGCCACTGGGACAATGCAAGTAGGGACCAAGAAGCAGACTTTCTCTCACATAACTTTGAAGGAACGCGAGTGCATCGAGAAGAATGGGGGGGTTATGCAGTACATCAACTATCTCTCAGCTCATCAATGCTCAAAATAGCGCAACTGAGGAGATTCAAAAGTTAAAGGCGAGGAACGCTATCCTGGAAGGTCAGCAGGCCCACGGGGCCCCAGGGTCAAATGAGGAGATAGCTCATTTGACAAAAGAAAATGTTGATCTCAGGGCACAAGTGGAGAACCTGAAAGAGAAACTGTTCACCGAGCAAACATCGATGAATGCCCGAATAGACCTTGTTCTTTAAACTTGTGTTGTAGCTTCCAAGCCCTCTACTGCTAGTGCCCCCTAAGCAACCCCTTTCAGTGACCAGTTTCTGGATTATCTGTTCCTGTTTTAATGACTTGGCAGTTGTTTTTTTTCTTTTTATTTTGATGTGGATGGGATGTATCTGTACTGTTCCCGATGACAACAGTCCAGTCATTGCCCTTGCTGTATAGCAAAGGCGTATGTTTTATATATAAAAACTCTCCTCTTTTGCTATCTAAATGATTATGTTCTTTGTTTCTCTTTTTTATCATATTGTGTGCACATATGTGGCATGAGTTAGTTAGGCTAGACTTCTTTATGTTGTTTGCATGCTTGTATATTTTTAATTATGCCAAAAGGGGGAAGTATAATTGAAATAGGGATCTGATTAAAGGGGAAGCATAAAGACAGGGGGAACTTGTGAAGTTCCTGTTGCTTCATCTGGTTATTTCTGCTCTAAAAATATGTTATCAATGTCTAAGTTTGTCATCATTAAAAAGGGGAAAATTGATGGGTTTTCAATGTCTTAGCCTTATGTTTTAATGATCTAACAAACTTACTGTCAATAACCCGAGAGGGAACCTGATACACTTGGTATACATTGCTAATCAATGGACTCCAGCTAATGTGAACTGCTACAATTGTAGAAGATAGAGAACCAACACAGGGACCTGATCCCTTGTGTTTCCCTGACAGCAGTACGGAAGTCAACTGTGTATAGCTGGAAAGTGACTGCCACAGAAACAGTGCACACAGTGCAGCATAGTTATGCAGTCACTTGTCCTTTGACCAACCAAATGCTTATATCGTTCAAGTGATGTCATCAAATGTGTATTAACAAGAGTATTACAATAGAACATCACTTGAACACTTGAGAATTCACTTCAAGTATTCAAGCCTTCTGAGATTTGTGCATTCAATTCTCAAGTGCATCAAGAACAAAGTTTAACGCTACTATGGAGCAGTTCCTAAATCTAGTATTTGTTGTCCTTAGTTGAGTTGTAACTTTGTAATTGTTCTTCATTGTAATTCCTAATTTGCTTAGCTAGAAGTAGTGCTTAGGAACCCCTTTGTAAAACCATAAACCCTTTGTATTTGTGTCGTGACTAGAGTTAGTCATGAGTTAAAGTCTTTGTAATATGTGTATTGCAAAGTGGCTTGTAATAGGTGTATTACAAGTTAGTGAGGGATTAAGAGTTTAATTCCTAGATTGTATAGGTTGTAATCTGAAGATTTCTCAGTAGTGAAGTTGAAATCCTACCAGTGTAGGTCATGATTTTTTATCCCCTTGAGCAGGGCTTTTTCCACGTAAAACTCCCTGTCTTATTTACTTACTGTTTTCATTAACGTTCTTAGTGGAAACTCATAGAGGACCTGGTACTCTATAGTTTGGTGGACTCTTATAAACTATCAATTATCTCCCCCTTCGTTGTTTCTCTTGCCATGTTGAAGCCAGTTAGGACTCGAGATGTAGGTACAATCTGGTCCTGTAGGCCGAGCTGCTCTAAGACCCTTGATCTGATTATGTTTGCTGAGCTACCTGGATCTACTAGAACAAGTTTAACATGAACTTTATTTAACAAAATAGAAATTACCAGGGCCTCATTGTGTAGCTGGGATATGCCTTCCACTTCCTCGTCATTGAATGATATGACGCCCTCGGGCACATAACTCAACACCTTGGTGCATTTGAATATAGGCCCTTGAGGGACATCGACACCGCCAACGATCATATGAATCACATGTTGTGGTTATTCTTGCTTGATTTTTTTTGTTTGCATCTCTTTCCCTGAAGTGGTTCTTAACTCGATCACTGAGAAATTCTCGAAGATGACCCTTGTTGAACAATCGAGCTATTTCCTCCCTCAACTGCCTACAGTCTTCAGTCCTATGGCCATGTGTGCCATGATATTTACACATCAAGTTCGGATTCCTTTGAGAAGGATCGGTTTGTATTGGCTTGGGCCACCTAGTGTCTTTGATTCTTCCAATAGCCAACACGATCCCCGATGCATCTACGCTGACATTATACTTCGATAATCAAGGTGTTTCAGCGGGGTCGGTATGTTTATCAAAACCATTCTTACTCATAATTACCCGAGAGCTTTGACCTCGATCATTTCTTCGATTGTTTCGAGGAATGTTACGTCTCGAACCATTGTTTCTCTGATCGACATATGGTTGATACCTTCCTTGTTTGATCTTGGCTCCCTATCCATATCCCTCGGGACTTAACTGCCAATCTATTACGATGAACTGAACCTGAGGGGGCTCCCAACTGGCCGTCCTCGACCCTGATCTTTGACTGGTAACGATTATGTACGTCTGACCAAGTTACAGCTGGGTACTCGATCAGATTTTGCTTCAATTGTCATGATGCGATCGAACTCCGCTTGTTCAAACCTTGCATAAAATCTTGTACTGCCCAATCATCCGAAACCGGTGGTAATTCCATTCGCTCCATTTGAAATCGGGGTACGAACTCCCTTAGCATCTCATCATTCCTCTGTCTTATCTTAAAAACGTCTGATTTCCTTATTGCCACCTTTATGGTCCCAGCATGTGCTTTAACGAAGGCGTCTGCTAACATAGCAAATGAATCGATAGAGTTCGGGGGCAAGTTGTGATACTAAATCATGGCTACCTTTGACAAAGTTTCCCCAATTTTTTTCAACAATACTGATTCGATCTCATCGTCATTCAAGTTGTTTCCTTTAATCCCGTAAGTGTATGAGGTAATATGTTCATTAGGATCGGTTGTTCCGTTGTATTTAGGTATATCAGGCATGCGAAATTTTTTAGGAATGGGCTTCAAAGCCGCACTCGGAGGGAATGGCTTTTGTATGAGGCATCCAAACCTTTCAAGATCGGGGGTGCTCCCGGATTTGATCAACACGGGAGTTATAAATCTCCATTTTTTTGTCATTATCCTCAATTTTCTTTTCCCCGGACTCGATTCTTTTGGTGAGTTCCTCGAGCATCCTCATAATTGTGGGATCAGTCCCCGAGCCCTTATCGTTTGATCTTTCCGATATCGGCTCAATACGTCGAGTGTTTCCTGGTTCGAATATACTTGGAGTTTTATGCTGACTTTGAAGCTGAGCAATAGCAATCTGTTGAGCCTATAACATCTCGAATATCACTTGGAGGCTGAATCCCCCATCTCTTATACCCTGTGTTCCTTGGCCACTAGACCTGACTTCCCTACATACACTTCCTCCGGGGTCTGCGCCTAGATCCGCATTTAAAGCAATATGTGAACTAACATCAACTGGTTCCACATTTGGCACTTCCCCAGGGTTTATCGGTGGTACATCAATCCCTACATTTTTGTTTTCCCCATGAAATCCAAGACCATCATTATCGTGTACAGGTGCATTTTGTGAGTTTGACATGTTTTAACCTGAGAACAAAAATTCTTGACAAGAAAAAGTGTAAAAATAACGTGTGTTATCAGAATCAGTACTGAAATAATCACTATTATCTTTAGACCCACGATGGGCGCCAAACTGTTTACCTCGAAAATACGAGTAACAATTAAACTTGAGTTATAGTTTTAAAGATATGTGGTTTAGTCTAAAGGCTCTTTGCCTTTTAGATACTTGGGAGTCCCATTGAGTAGTAAAAGGTTATCTATTAATCAATGTCAACCTTTACTGGATAAAATGTTAGGCAGAATCAAAAACTGGACAGCAAAGTTTCTGTCTTATGTAGGCAGGTTGCAGCTGAGCAAGAGTGTTTTATTATCTATTCAATCATTTTGGTCACAGATATTTCCTTTACCTAAGAAGATCCGACAAGGAATTGAGACAATTTGCAAGAGATTTCTGTGGACAGGTGAAACAGAAACCAAAGCTAAAGCTTTAGTAGCTTGGAGACAACTATGTTGGCCAAAATCTGCAGGGGGTTTGAATATCACATATATGGTTATATGGAATAGAGCTGCACTAATCAAGAAACTGTGGAATCTAAACAAGAAGAAGGATAGATTGTGGATACAGTGGATTCATACTTACTGTATCAAGCAACAAGTAATATGGAAAATGAAAGCTAAACAAGCCTCATGGTTAGTGCAAAATATTTTGGGAGCTGGTAAAAACCTAACTGAGGTCAACATAGCAATTGAAGAAGTGTTGAGCATGAAGGAATACTCCATCAGATTGATATATAACAAGTTGAGAGGTGATCTACCTAAAGTGGAGTGGATGAGATTATTGTGTAATAACTGGAGCAGTCCTAAATGGAGATTCATTTTGTACTTGGCAATTCTGGAAAGGTTGTATACGAGAGACAGAGTACTAGGATGGGGCATAGCAATAAGTTCAGCATGCTCATTATGTGAAAAGGTAGAAGAAAGCCATGAACACTTGTTTTTTCAATGCAAATACTCAACAAGTATATGGAGTAAGTTACTACAATGGGTGGGGATACAAAGGAATGTACAAGGTTGGGATGCTGAAAAATAGTGGGCAATAAGGCATGAATCAGGAAAGAATCAAATGTGTGCAACATACAGAATGTTACTCGCCTGTGTTGTTTCTTATATTTGGCAGGAACGAAACTGGAGAACCTTCAGAGGAACACAAAGAAGCAATAAGGAGATGATCAAACTGATAATTCAGGAAGTGCACTGTCGTGGAATGTTGAATTCTAAGATAGCGAGACATTTACAGAATTTCAATTTTTATCCATAGTTTGTAGTTGAGTAGTTATGTAGATATGAGGGCACTAGATTTGGGGCTACATGTCCAAATCTATGTGAGTTTTGAGGGTTCTTGCTATACTTGTAAATATTTTCCCTGGTAATAAGAAATTTAATTACCAAAAAAAATTAATAACCAAGAAAACAAAAGTATAAATGAAGGAAATAAGTAAAATCAAATCAATGTGCAAGCTAGTCTCGACCTCGAGCAAAGGTGGCCTCGAGGTGGGTCAAGAACAGTAAAGTAAGAACAATCAAGTTAAAGGACAATTCTGATGAACAATGAACAAAAAAGTAAGAGAGGTATTCTTTTGCCAATGATTGGGGTCCCCTTTATATAATAGAGAAACCCTAAATAAGATACATTTCTATTTACAGTAAAGAATCTTATTGGGACAGCTGTCTAACCGCCTAGTACGGATTCGTAAAATCTATTCCGGGATTTACGCTACGATCTTGGGGACGTGGCAGGAATCTTGCTCATTCTGTTATAAGCCCACAACGGCATTATCTCGGGGTTGGTCATACTAGGCTCCGTCGTTCCTCGAACACTTAGATTTTCGAGCCTCGTATTCTGTCCACAGGCCCGAACTCGGTCCATAGTGAGTCTATTCCTCGACGCGAGCCTTTTGTTCCTGGATGTGAGCCTTCGAGCACATAAAATCGAGGGCACCTGATTTTATCTATATACAATAGACTAGTCTGTTCAGGCAGTCACAAGCTTGCTAGAGCTAAAAACTGAACTCAATCGACCTCGCTATCTATCAATAAAGAAGATAAAGGAGTGAAGGTCTGATTGAAAGTAGTACGTCTGCAGGGATGTTTTGTCGTCGTTACCGATTCGACTGGGACATATCCAATTGAAAGATAGCAGTACTACAGAAAAGCTGTAAAATAGAAATAAGTCGATTGTTGGAACTTGTGATCTTGAGCATAACACGAGACTTATGTGGCTATAAAGGTAAACGAAAAGTTTACAAGTTGTTTAAATTCCAAATATAGAAAGATGACCTTTTTTAATGAACTAATAAAAGAAAAAAACTCATAATACAAAAAAGGAAATGGAGGGACTAACTCTTAATCGTAATTGTTGGATTTACGACTACCTCATCCATTAGCATGCACGGAAATAATATTTTTATCTTTACAAGATATAAACATAAAATTTGCGTACACTTCATTCTTTTCAGACCACACCAGTGAAATTAGGTTTGTTGTTAGTTTTGTTGTCATCCATTGATGCACAATTCAAATAAAAAATACTATAGAAAATATATCCAATAAATTATGCTAAGAATATAATAGGTACTTAGTCGACAAAATTGAAACAGATTCTCAAATCAATCAAACACTATTAAATTTCAAGAATAATTTTTATACTCATAAATTCATCAGTTTGAAGTTTCTATTCAACCAATATTGCAAAAGAAACAAATGTTTCTAGAACTAAAGCCACTGAACCACAGCATACGCAATCCAAATTTCTCTAAATCATTTGTCCATATCCCTACATGACAAATTAACATACAAATAAAAAACCCACTTGCCTTTTTTAGTTGCTATCAAATTAGTTGTCTGAAATGTTATAAACAAAACGCGTTTTTAGTCCACATCAGACAAAGACATTAGCAGATGACCATCTCCATTTATTTGTCCAGAAAAATCAGATTTTATGGTCATTGGACTTTTAAATTATCGTATTAAAGTTATTAAATTAATTTTTGTAATAGGGAATAATTGAATTATTCTTATACATCAAAGAAAATAGAAAAAGCTTTGTAAAATAATAAATTTGGTCCTAAAAACTCTTAGACTTCCAAAATTGTCATCTAAGTATAACCATGTTGATCGCTTATCTTACATAATATCCACGTGGCATCATTTAAAAATAAAGAATCTGATTTTTTAACCCATTTTATAAAATAAAATAAAAAACATGACGTGTCGTATGGTGAACAACATAGGTTATTAAATTGGGTTCGAAAATAATTTTTTTTTGTGGTACCACATGAATGTTACGTAAGGCGCGTTGTTGGTATGACATACTTGTATTTTCCTGACAGAATTTAGTAGTTTTGGCGTTATTTATTTTCTGCGAGAAATAGCTTAGTTTTCATTAAAAAGAATTAATTTTATGACTTTGGTACAATATACTAAAGGTTGGATGACATTTGATAAAATTACAACCAGTGGCGGAGCCAGAATTTTCATCGAAGGGTGTCAAAATATAAATAATTAGATACATCAAAAAGTCAAGGGGAGTCAACGTATAGTAAATATACATAAAATTAAAAAAAAGTATCTAGCAATATCGTGTAATTTTCCGGTAAATGGGTACCGCTTGACACCCCTTGGTTCAATGTGGCTCCGCCACTGATTACAACAACAACAATAAAAAAAATTCAGTGGAATCTCATAAGCGGGGTTTAGGGAGGGTAATGTGTACGCAGACCTTACCCTATCTTGTGAAGGTAGGGAGACTGTTTCCGAAAGACACTCCACTCAAGATTGGCTATGATATTTGATGAAATTAATTCTTAAAAATTCATATTTGTTGAAACTACAAGGAAACTTCTCTAGCATCAAATCAATTAACAAATAAAGTTAGTTAAGTGCATGAGTACAATCAATGTCTGTTGACAATTTATTGCCGTTTATTTCTCACTTTAATTTTCTTCTTTTGTACTGTCAAATCATAGTTCTAACATCATTTTCTAGTTTCACACGTAACATATGAGACCTTATCCTAATACTAGCTGTTATCCCTATTACCTACTGGTCTTTATTTCATTTATTTTGGAGCTTTGTTCATAATTCCATGCACCAATTTAGCCTTTGACTCTGAATTATTTTATTATTTTTTGATCCCTTTTAAATTCTTCTTTGGAAATTTTCAAATAAAATGTGCCACATTCAACAACTAATAAAAGAAAAGTAAGTTTTGGTTGCTTTCACTTTTTTGACTTATTCTTAAAAATGTCAGTCTTTCTTGTGTTAGAAATGTGTAGAAAGGTGGTTGTGTTTTTCACCATTTTTCTCATCCACCAAATTGAAGATAGAAAATCTTCTCTCCATTTTTTGCACTCTCAGAAAGTTTTTTCACTTTCTGAAAGTTTAGTCCATTGGTTACTAAAAAAAACTGGAATTAGCTACGAACTTCGTCGCTAAGCTGTAGCAAAATCGCTCGTAGCTAACAGAATATTTTGATAATCTGTCGCTAATTAGGAATTAGCAATGGATTTTGTTGTTTAGCTACAGAATTTGTCCGTCGCTAATGAAAATGAAAACCAGTATGGATTTTTCACTACTTCAATTGCTTATTATGGTAATGTCTATCTTGTGTTTGATGTGTTCTTCATTAGAATTTGATCCTGTTGATAACTATCTAATAGACTGTGGATCACTAGAAAATACAACTATAGGTGATAGAGTTTTCTTGGCTGATAACTTGAATTCCACTCAAAGAGTATTTGTTAATACAAGTCTTGAATCCATTCCATCTACCTATAGTTCATCTCTGTATAAAACTGCTAGAATTCTCAATGAGACTTTCAAATTCACCTTTTCGATCAAGAAACAAGGGCAACATTGGATTCGCCTATATTTCTTTCCATTTTCGAATGATTTTTTCAATCTAAGTTCTGCTAAGTTCTCTGTTTCTGCTCAGAACTTCACTCTTGTTAAGAACTTTCAACCATTGAATGCTACTTCAGTAAAGGAATACTCTTTGAACATTACTAGCAATAGTTTAGTTCTTACCTTTACGCCGTCTGCTACCTCATTTGCCTTTGTAAATGCTTTAGAAGTCATTTCACTTCCTGATGAGGTCATTCCTGTCGATGTTGGTATTCATAATCTGAGGACACAAGCATTAGAAACAGTGGTGAGAGTAAATATGGGAAATATTGCAGTTTTGCCTCAAAATGATACCTCGTGGCGATCTTGGGAACCTGATGAAAGATACTTAACGAGCAAGAATCTTGTCCAGTTTGTATCGAACATACGAGCTGTGAACTACACGAGAGGAGGGCCTTCTCGGAATATTGCTCCTCCATTGGTGTATGGAACTGCCACGAGGCTGCAATCAGAGAATGATCCTAATACGTTAGCAAATGTAACGTGGTCGTTTAATGTTGATCCTGGCTTTGATTATTTCATCAGGTTCCACTTTTGTTACATAGTAAAAGGCCCCTCTGGTGATTTAATATTCAATGTTTTCCTCAATTCTCAGTATGTTTTCAAGTACCTTGATCTTAACAATGAGACATCAAATGTCTTTGGTGCTCCATTTTACATGGATTTTGTCACAAGGCTAGACAACAGACATAGCATTGGCATTAGCATTGGTCCAACAGATGTACGTAATGCATATCCAGATGGACTCTTGAATGGTCTCGAGATCATGAAAATAAGCAATTTCAAAGGCAGTTTTGATGCTTCAGACGTTGAAATTCAGTCCTCATCGCCTGGTTCAAAGCCTAAAACATGGTTGATTCTTGGATCAACTATTGGAGGATCGATACTTTGCATTGTTTTAGTTGTGTTGTCTTTTCTCTTTTGCAGAAGTAGAACACGGGCGCCAGTTGATCACTCAACTGAGGATCATCATACAACAGTTGGATCAACTACGGAGGAAAAACAATCTATCATTTCCAACTCAAATATGGGGTACTGGTTCCCTTTTAGAGCAGTTCAAGAAGCAACCGATAACTTCAGTGAAAACATGGTTATCGGATTTGGTGGTTTTGGAAAGGTTTACAAGGGAGTTTTGAGGGATAATACAAAGGTAGCGGTGAAGAGAGGACTTCCTCAATCACAACAAGGTCTTTCTGAGTTCAAGACTGAAGTTGAAATGTTGTCTCAATTCAGACATCGCCATTTGGTTTCACTGATAGGTTACTGCAACGAAAAGAATGAGATGATAATTATTTACGAGTACATGGAAAATGGAACTCTTAAGGATCATCTGTATGGCTCAGACCTTCCAAATTTGGATTGGAGACAAAGGCTTGAAATTTGCATAGGATCAGCAAAAGGACTTCACTATCTTCATACTGGTTCTCAGAAGGCAATTATTCATCGCGATGTCAAGTCTTCGAACATATTGCTTGATGAAAATCTCAGGGCTAAAGTTTCTGATTTTGGACTATCGAAAATTGGTCCTGAAATTGATCAAACACATGTTAGTACTGCAGTTAAAGGGAGTTTCGGATACCTTGATCCTGAGTACTTGACAAGGCAACAACTAACTGAGAAATCTGATGTCTACTCCTTTGGAGTAGTTATGTTTGAAGTTCTCTGTGGCAGGCCTGTTATCGATCCATCTCGTTCCAAGGAAATGGTGAATTTGGTTGAATGGGTGAGAAACTGTTTAAGGACAAGAGATACAGAAACAATCATTGATCCAACGATTGTACGCGAGATAAGATCAGAGTCTTTGATAAAGTTTGTAAAGACTGCTGAAAAATGCTTGGAAGAATATGGTGTAGATCGACCGACTATGGGAGATGTTTTGTGGAACTTGGAATATGCATTGAAACTCCAAGGAAAAGATGAAAAAACAAGACAAGAAAATGAGATATCTGATAATCAGTTGGATAATAGTGTGTTAAGTACAGAATTCAGTATGGGGAGTATGGTTGATATTGCTGGTATTTCAATGAGTAAAGTTTTTAGCAATATGGTAAAAGCTGAAAACAAAGACTCATGTGACATATGTTAGATGCTAAAGATACAATGCAGATCCATCTAGTGAACTGCATATGGATTATATATTTGTATTTTCTTTTTCATATGGAACCAGCAAGCATCAGGGTCGGCTACCTACATCACACTCTTGGAGTGTGGCCCTTCTCTGGACCCTGCGTTAATGCATTGATGCGTTGTGCACCAGGCTGCCTTTTTTTTTAAGATTCTGTATTATAATGCATACTTCTTTTGCACAATAGAGCAGTTCAAAGGCATCTGGTTGATAAGGTTGATGACCATTTATTTTTAAATTTGTGTCTCTGTTCATTGTCACAAATTCACAATTCAATGTCACAATACTATTGCATTTGTCGTTGTTTATGGTATGAGGCAAAGGTTTATCATTAAAAAAAAAAAAAGGACAGTCTGGTGAGGCATCGTCGGAGAAAGAGATGCACCCCAAAGGGTGTGATGTAGACAGTCTACCCTAATGCAAGCATTAGTTGCCGCTTCCATGGCTCGAACCCGTGACCACAACTTTACCGGTGCTCCAAGGCTTCCAGGTAAAGATTTATCAGAGAAAACAATATGACATCTCCTAGAGTAACTTTTACCAGAAGCAAATTAGCAGCAAAGCATGTAAAGAAAATGAACACAGGCCCAACTTAATCTCAAAAGCTAGCTCATGGCGAGAAAAAATTACTCACTTCACTGTCTACATCAAGAGCGATTCTTCGAGCTAAGGTGTTAATTCACCGTGTTTCTTTGTTTCTGAATCTATACATCATGTAATTTGAAGAATGTAATTGAATAATTAATTGTGTCAGTAATATTATGATTCGTATCAGAGCTATTAAACTCAGTCCAAAAAAGTTGCATCCAAGTTTGAGTTTCATTTTGCAATCAAACTGTCATTGGTTCTCTGAAGCAGTAATAACTTAATTTCCATCTCTGTATAACACAGCTCAAATCCTTCAAATTCTCTTTATTTTACCAAAACTTATGGAATACATAACAATATCATATACTTTCACATCACCTATAAATAAATAAATAAAAAGAATCTGATATTTTAACTTTTAAAAAAAAGGAGATTGGAAGAGGATCAAGGAGGCAGCTGTTGTTGGTAGTAAAGAAGTATGAAACAATGACACAAGTGAAAATAGCTTGAAATGGTGTACTCTTGACTGTATGAAAGGGTAATGTGTACCATAAATTTTAATTAGATGACCAATTTCATTGGTGATAAGGCTAAACCGATCGTAAAGATAATTACATCAAAGGTTAAAAGGAAGTGTATGTAACACAATAATTACCATGAGTTTTGCTAATTTTTACCTTTATTGAGATTTGAGAATACTAAGAGTTAGTGCTTCATTGAATCAGTAACCACTTGAAATTAATCAAGTGATTCTCTTGCTTAAATCAGTAACCACTTGAAATTAACCAAGTGTTTCTTGCTTAACTTGAATGCAAGTTCGACCAATTATTAACTTTAATTATTACAAAAAAATATATGTAACACATGAATTACCTCTCTTAGCATAGAAATCAAAAGCATAATTGTCCGAGGCTCATTTGCCGTTCAAGATATGAAATAAAGGATCCTCTACACTAGTCATAAAACAGACAGAACACTATTATTTTATAATGGCTACAAGTTACAAAACTTTAACGAACTCATGTGGCGAGGCAAACAGCACTTGACACTTTACTTTTTATTTTTGGAAAAAACAATGCAGAAAAGAAAGGGGAGACCACAAATGGTTAATATATCTATGAAACAGGTCCACTAAGACTTTGACAGAAGAAACTTCACAAAGCCAAATTGAACAAGAGGAAAGAAAGTCTGTGACTAACAGAAAAAAGCAAGAAATGACCGCAGTATTCATTACCCACCTCTCATCTATAATTACCTCAATCAAATAACTAAAAACAGAATAAAGTAAGAACTATGTGATTAATGATTGATTACGAACTGACAACTGGTTAAAACACTTTACTAAGTACAGAGTAATAATCATTTGAATTACATATTTTATATCGAATAGGAACAATTTTAGGAGCCTTCAATTTTTGGGGCCTAATGCAAGACATTTATTGGCCTATGGGTAGAGCCGCCCGTGAACAAATTCTCAAACAATTTGGGGGCCATTGGTGGAAGATTTACAGGCTGAGGAGCCATGAAATTGACAATCTTTTCATGAATATTGTACCTACAAGAACCAAACCAAATTTTTACTCCAGGAAATTTAGAAGTAACCTTGTATGATAGAATCGGCTAATCAATTACCGTATTTTACGACTCTTTGATGCACGGCGATCAACAATTTTTCGTTTCTTCGTCTGCAATCTCTTCAGTGCATAGAATGCTGTCTCTGTAGTTGATAAAGAATTGGTTAGTTTTAGGTGTTCTTTTACCCGGGAGCAACAGTCTAAAAATGCATTCTCCACCAAAAGAAAGACGTATAGTTATACGAACACATCACTATAACACCTTTTCTGATAAAGCTGATCTATAGCTGTAATCTTTAGAAACTTATTCATGCTTGATACATGCAATCAAAACAACAGATTCAGTGTTCATGTAAAAAGGCAGGGAACTTGATCAGGAAAAAGAGCAGGGAGCTTCTCGGAAATGACAGATTTTGCATTCCTGTGAAGAAAGCACATAACATCCTTGATGCAACATCTTAACCCCCACCCCCACCCACCAAAAAAAAGGGGATAAGGTCTAAATTTATCCCTATACTATTGTAAATAGTTTGCATTTATCCTTTGTTATACTTTCCGTCTAAATTTATCCCTACCATTAAAGAAGTAAACAAATCTGGCCTTATCCCTAACGGTTGTCCAAAGTGGCAGCTGACTCCTCAAAAGTGCCACGTAAGAGTCCATTTCACTATTTAAAAATATGTGTTATTTATTATACTTATTTGCTAAATCGGCAAATTAAAAAAATCCCAAAAAAAGGTTGCTTCTTCTTCTTCCTCAATGCTTCTTCATCTTTGCTTCAAATATTTCGATCTAAACAAAAAATTTAACCCAAACAAACTCAGATCGTCCACAACTTCTCCACATGAATATTCCCAACAAACTCCAAAACACTTAGCTCAAACTTCAGCAAATCAGAATACCCGTCTTATGTTCTCAAGCTCTCTTACAGCTCCTTCAATGGTGATTTCTGTTTTTTTTTCAAATTATTGAATACCTGTGGTATTCTTTCCTTTTTAAGATCCAATATTTGTTTTTCTCCACTAGATTTCAGTAGAAAAGAAGCAAGAAATTTCAGGTTCTTGAGTCTTTTTCCAGCTTTGAATTTCGACAACCAAAAAATATAGTTCAAGGTAGTTTTTACTCAAATCCACGAAAAATCAGTGTTTGATTCACGACTTAAAACTCAAAACGGCAACACCCTGTCAATCTCCTCAGTAAATAATCAACTGATCTAAGTGGAATTCGAAATTTTTAGACACCCAAAGAATATACCGTAATGGGTTTCAAGAGCCATTATTGGAGAACACCATTGTAGACATATTGAAGGCCTTCAATTGTGATTCCTTTGATGAACCCTAATTTTTCATCAATGGTGATTTGTTAGTGGGAGAAGACTAGATTTCATTTTGGTGGAGGTAATCTCTGCAATGGAAAAGGTAAAAGGAAAGAATGGAAAAAAGTGAAAAAGTATTGGGAAAGGATTTCTTTTTAGGGGGTGGGGTAAGGAGATTGTAGGGGGAAATGGGAGCTTTTTTTGGTCACCTATTCAAATGCAGAAACAAATAAAAAATAGGCTGACATGGACTCTTACTTGACATTTTAATTGAGGGGCCATGTGCAACCGTTAGAAATGGGGGCAAATTTGTTTACTTCTTTAACGGTAAGGATAAATTTAGACGGAAAGTATAACAGAGGATAAATATAAACTATTTATAATAGTTCAGGGGTAAATGTGGACTTTTTCCCAAAAAAAAAAAAGATCCCATGAACAGCACAATTAATAGTTAACATATGACACTGCCAAAATCATAGAAGAAAAACGAAAAGATATTGAACATGGTGTTGCAGGTATACACATCAAAGGTGAGGATAACCACATTATCCTAATACCATCACCATAGAAGGTTAGCAAGGTGGATTTTTGAAACATGACCAGCTTATTTTGAGAGGAACAAAAATGGTATCTTACCAGATGATGCGGGATCGACTGCCTCAAAAAACTCCTTCAGCAATTGCTGATAGAATTCAGAGTCATCCAAAAGCTCTGGATCACCATCCATGTTTATTCCCTGATCCAAGTTAAGGATAAGTAGATGTGCTTTTCTCTCTAAGGAAATATAATCCATGCAAGAGCATTCTCAAACAAAACTAATTCGTTTCCCAAAAGGAGGCTGGCATTGCCTCTGCTGTACCAAGTGCATAAACCTGAAGCACTAGTAGCATGCCCACATTCTTCTAGGCAACACACTCGACAAGGAGATTTATTGATCTAATCTTATATCAATGAACGACAAACACTATTCATGCCAAACTTGACAAATTGTGTATATAAAACACTGGTACCTCTCCATTTCCAGAAGCATCTGAAACCTGCACAAAAGCAGGCACATAAATCAAAAACTAGCGAAAACTAAAAACATTATCCTGAACATTAAGAAACATAGCCAGATCCATGTGTACAATTCAGCTGCCATTCTCAAAACAACTCACGAACCGAGACTTACAGTTCCAAATAGTGCAACTGCCGATCTGCTCTGCTGCATTCCTTTTATCATTTTGCTAGGATCCCTCATATAACCGGCCACTTGTTGACTAATGTCCTGTACAATATCAGAATATTAATTCTAGTCATTGTGATTGTTGCTGTACGTATCAATTTTCAAGTCCCAGAAATAAACCTGATTAAATGCTTGCAATTTCCCTTTGATTGCGGCAGCACCAGAGGTCACCTGGGTTTTTCTCTGCCATTTGTCTATCGATTTGTCCCTAAAAGCAGCCATCCTATGACATAAAAGAATTAGCAACATCAATTTCCAACAAGGAGCCAATTTATTTAGCAAAAGGGAGAAAGGGCAATCGCATGAGAATGCAATGGCGAGAAAAATGTAGAGTAATAGCTGTTCTGGAACATAATTTTGGAGTTGTGTTACTTGAAACTATGCAGATTTTGTTCCTAACTGCTATAGATGTACATAAAATCTGACTCCAAAACAACATTAATAATGGGCTTAGGACATTCTTCACCGGGAGCAGGACCTAACTGCATAGAAGAATGGAACAGATTATGAGAAACAATGACTAGAATAAAAGCAATCAAAAAGGTCATCTACAACACCAGTTCCAGGGCATATAACCCCAAATAAAAGCAACCAAAAAGGTCATCTACAATTCCAGCAGCCTATACTCTATCCTTTGCCCTCTGTAGCTCTCATTTATTCAAAAGAAAACATATACTTCCTCCTCTATCCCAAATTTGTATGACAGTGTCTATTTTGGGACGTCATAAAATATTTGACACCATTTAGTTTTCTTGTTTTTTTGGGATAAGGTAATAAGATTTCATTAATGGAGGGGCATAAATACCCGTATACATTAAGTATACCAAAATAGTAGAGAAAACTCACAAAATAATGTGGTTCTCTACGAAAGACGCCCAATTATCTATGCTTAAGCGAATCTTATGGGTGCACCAAAACATAATAAGAGAAAAGAGACTACTACTCAAATGTACAAAAGCCGTCTCTATTCCATAGAAAGCTCTCCTATTTCTCTCTCTCCAAATAGTCCACATGAGTGCAAGTGGAGCGACATCCCAAGCCCTATGTCTTCTTCTACTCCTTCTGAAAGTCCAGCTGAACATTACTTCTTTAACCGTGCCAGGCATTACCCATTGAAGTCCAAACCAACCCAACCTTCATGCCATAAGCAAGATGCAAGCACTTGGACGTGAAACACCAATTGACACATGTAATTCTCCTTTTTCTCATATTCTAAGCCGTTAGAATCACTCCCCCCGTAGCTAGCCATTAAAGAAACACACCTTTCTCAGTACTCTAGGAATGCAAATTGAAGAATAAGGAACGGCTGCCTCCTCTCTGCCCAGTAGTAAACCATAAAAAGACTATACAGAGACAATGCCACTATCTCCCCCGCCCCCCCCCCCACCCCCAAAAACAAAAATCACATCTAACACCATAATTAAACTGTGAAATATTCTGTTTGTGGAGCAAATCCGTCAATCTCTGTAACTCTACAACCTCCCAATCTTGTAAGTTCCTCCTAACCTCAAATCCCAATGTGTTTCTCCTCCTTATATCCTCTGTATGCAACATCGTTTTTGGCATGAAATCCTAAACATATTAGGAAATATGATACACGAAGTGTTATTTTCACACCATCTTTGTCCCCAAAAACTTACTTATTTTCACACCATCTTTGTCCCCAAAAACTTACTCTTCACCCATTCCCCACTCCAAGTGATATATTTTCAAGTTGGAATTTTCTCCTGATGTGTCGTATAAAACATATATATAAACATATATATATTGTAGCAAAAAAACTAAGATCATAATCTAAAGCCAAAAAAAGAGTTTGACCAACTCCAATTCAAAAAGGAAAAAGAATTTGACCAACAGCTATAAAACAAGCAAATGCGTTAATAAGCCTCAGTTAAACATTCTTACCTTGAATGCATTTGAGAAATCTTCTGCCAATCTTCATCAACTTCACCATTTGACTCAACATAATCTTCCGAAAGCTTCAACCTTTTACCAGAATTGACTTCAGGAAAGAAAATTACAGAAAACATCAACCAGTGAATATGTTAATCCAAAAAGGTATGTTTATGTTGTCTTTGTAGCAAATAGCTAAGAAGAAAATTGATGTTCATTAGGCCCTTAAACATGAAAATTATGTAAGAAGTCAGGGACTTGGTTTTCCAGTTTTGGCAACACTTCTGAATATGGTGACCTATCAAACAATTTCCAGAAATTCTTTCAGTTAATCAGAGTCAGAGGCTTATAGAACTTCACTCAGAAATCACAGTCTAGAGCTGCAACATAGAGCAAATTGGTTTCTTTTGCAGACACTATACAATAGTACTTTTGGTCTTGAAAATCTAGCAAATTTCTGACCCTCTAAAACCTAATTTGATGCTTTTAGGCAAGCCCCCAAGTCCTTTCCAGTGGTCATTTAATCACTTAGTCAATGCCTCGAGTTGGAGCTTGCTGAATTCTACTTTCAGCAAAATTCATTATTATATTTCAAAAAGTATCATATGTTACCATCACAAACAAAAGATATTTCAAAAAGTAAATTCAGATTTTCAAAAACTCAGAACAAAGAACGTTAAACACTCAAAATTTGCATGTAGATGCGGCTCTTTGAGTGTGAGAAAATAAAGCTACAAGTCATACCGTCCATTGATTGAGTAATTGAAGGATTCTTCTCAAGTAGTACCTGCCAAATTACAAATGTTTTAGAATAACAGGTTAAATAAGCAAAGAGGAACTGTATTAACCTGAACACTAGATATACTCCCTTCATCCTATTTCACGAGGCACAAGTTCAATATACACAACGATTAAGAAATTATTTGACTTTATTCGACTTAAAAGCATCTAAATTGTATATTACTGGAAAATAATTTTGAAGTTTTAGATTTATTAGCAAGAGAATATTCCTGGCAGACCATAGTTTAACAAGGTGCTTATAAACGACTATCTATTGAAATGTTTAGGATACATTGTCACATTCCAAAGTGGAAACTCTATCACATAATGGGACCACAGAAGGAGTAGCAATGATTAGGTTTCCAGCAAAACAAAAGCATACTAATCTTTTGTTACTTCAAAAGCAAAATTGACTAGAAGTAACTGTTCTCGCTGTACCTCTTGCAATTCCAGTATAGAATCCAAGGTTTTTCTGGAGGAGGCAAGTAGATCTGAATATGCATCTTTAACTCTGTCCTCAGAATCACAAAAGGAAGATCTTATTGGTTCCTGCAGGCAGTAAACATTCATTCAAGTTCAACTTGTCAATATCATGACTCTAGCATTGTGTTGAAACAAAATGGTAACCCAGTGAACCTGCGGAAGTCTATTGGAGTTTGAGAAAGCCTTTTGCAGCAAGAACCTTAGTTCAAGTGTCTTATCCCAGAGTGCCTTAGTGAAATTAAAAGAAGGAAGCAAAAAAGGAACAAGTTAATAACATAATTATGATATTAGCACTAGTCAATCATTAATCTTGTCATTTCAATGGAATAGTCATGTAAATAATATTAGCACTAAAGCTATTAACTCAGCAATAAACAAGCCAAGAAGCAAAAGACGTATAGTTTATGATAAGAATGGACCTTGGGCCTAACTCAACCCCAAAAGCTAGCTTATGAGGTGAGGATTGCCCAAGCCATATAAGGAGACCAAGGACCTCAAATCCCTCCGATGTGGGACAACTCAACACCCCCCCCCCTCATGCCCAGACCTCTGGGGCGTGGACAACATAAATGGGGGCCCAACATCGGTAATAATAATTGGGATGGGTTTGGCTCTGATACCATGATAAGAATGGACCTTGGGCCTAACTCAATCCCAAAAGCTAGCTTATGAGGTGAGGATTGCCCAAGCCATATAAGGAGACCAAGGACCTCAAATCCCTCCGATGTGGGACAACTCAACAGTTTATATGCAACTCAATCATATATCTATTGAAGATACAGCATAGATATTTATGGGAAACATAGGAGGAGCAAATAACTGCCAATCACACAGTACGCATTTCTGTTCCCTGTAACCAGGACTTATTTTAATTGAAGCAATAGGAAGTGTGTATACAATAAAGACACGCTCATAAGAAGGTGAAACTAAAGATTATCATCTGCACCATCTGGTGCACTATACCTTCTGGTTTCTAACTGCTTGGCCTTTGAGAAGATCCTCGTCCTTATGGCGCTTCAGATTCCCCAAAAGATCTCTGTGCACACAATGACCGTCAAATCAGATGTCTACCAATAGGAGGCAAAAGTGAACACATCTAGGATATTCCTACTTATTTTACTGTTGACATTATTTATGTTTTATTCTTAATATATGACCATCAAGACTCGGAGCTCATAAGGGGAACTAGGCTGAAGCTTAATAAGAATATGATGCAAGTTATTTTAATAATAGAAAGACACATTAAACTATGGAGAAAATTTGATATAATTACGATGAAAGTTTTTTTAATATTAGCCAGATGTATCCTTAACAGATTAAATCCATTACTTTTTTTGATAAGGTAAATTGTATTAATCACAGATTAAATCCATTACTAAACAAGTGATAATAACAAGTTTATAAATCGAATTTGAATTCTTCATTAGCTCTGAAACCTTTGTGTCTCTTTGACTGAGTTTTGAATATTAAGGACATTAATCAGATTTGAGAGCAAATTATGGGCTTCACTTTGGAGAAGCTTGCGCTTCATTTCTACCTTTTCTTTTCGAGCCTTGTGGACTCTATCACTTTTTTGTGCTTTTTGCTTCTAAGAAATAAGAATACTAGAACTGAGTGGTTTTTACAACAATTTTACCCACATACCTTGGTTCAGACTCATAAATTTTATTTTATTTTAAGAAAAGGTAAGCATATAACTTGGTCCAGAGTTCCTGCCATTACTTTCTGAAGGATTTTGCACAAACTACATAAGTTAACTTTTTAAAAGGGAAAATACCTATATTAACTTTAGTAAGTATACTTGCATTCACCAAATTTCAATGATGATATCCATTCCTATAGAGAGAAAAGGAGTTTGTTATTGCTATTACATCAACCAATTACCTAATTTTTGCAGTATAATCAAAGCACAAAGGTCATATCACTTTATCTCTTGAGTACTAAAGCAGCAAGGGAGTTATGTGTTCCTAGCTGAAAACAACATGTGAACCATGTGGTTCAAATATGGGTTATGAGCTCAAAGTCAAACCACATGGGAGTATAATCAAAGCACAAAGGTCATATCACTTTATCTCTTGTGTACTAAAGCAGCAAGGGAGTTATGTGTTCCTAGCTGAAAACAACATGTGAACCATGTGGTTCAAATATGGGTTATGAGCTCAAAGTCAAACCACATGGGGTTAAACTGCAAACCACAACATCAGTTGAAACGTCTATCATTAAGTCCAAACAATACCTAATCTCTCTTCCAAAGAAGTGAGATTCACATTATTTTACACTATAGACTTCCAATCTTCACGTCCTGTCAATAATCAGTTATCTCTTTTTATATTGAGAAAACTTCAAATGAATTTATAGGTTATAAGTTCAAAATAGAAGCTACAATTCTAGAAAATGCAGACATGAAATGAATGCTTCTTTTAATAACATATCATATAACTGAGCTATGTGGTAGAGAAAGGAACTTACTGTTCCTTGTGCTTAAGCTCCATATATTCTTTCTTAAGTTCTTCGATTCCAGCAATTTTATGGTCCTCAGTCAGTTTCTCTCGCTCTTCTTCTTCTTCTTGATCTCCTTCCTCATCTTCCTCTTCCTCTTGTTCTCCACTTTTATCATCATTGTTGTAATGACTAACATCATCATCATCGTCGTCACCGTCACTATAGTCATTGTTGTCATCGCTGTCGTTGACTTCATCAAAGTTCTCAACCTAAGCATATCAAAAACATATATATCACATGCAAACTATTTAAGCAAAACAGATAAAGCTCAGTACCACGTAAGAAATACATAAAAGTGAGCTAAGTGAGAAAAACTAACATCGTCCGACATCTCATTTAACATTTCATCATTCTCAAACTCAGAGTTGCTTTCACTCTCCTCTACTTTCCTCGATCTCTTAGAAGACTTGCTCATTTTCCTGCCTCCGAAATCTTTAAAAGAAAAAAAATCATCAGTTATCAGTAGGGTTATTAAAGATGCACAGGACAAAAACAAAAGCCTATTTTTATCAAAAGCAATACTTTTAAAGGTAGAGTTGGAAATCTCCTTAACGCAAGACACGCTCCAAAGGCCTCGAGATGGCAATGTAGAAAAAGAGAGTAGAATAGGAGCTCAAGCACAACTTTTCTCACTTCATACTTGAATACAAAATGGGATTATATCAAAATATCTAAAGCTAAGCTACCTATATACAAGCCAACCTACATCAAACATCCAAACCATACTAACTAATTAAACAACAACAAAACCAATGGAAACCCACAAATGAGGTCGGGGGAGGGTATATAACAAAGCAAAGGAAATAAAGTAACGAAAAAGACATGGAAAAGGCAGTAACAACAGCAAGATAGTAACAGAAGCAAAGCACCATGCTAACTAATTAAGTTAGCTAAAAACAAGAAGAAGCACATTATTCTTACCTTGAGTTAGATTACCACTATTCAATCGGAACTTTTGTCCAATCCTCCTTCGGTCGTAACCCTAGCAGATGTGATTTGGGGATTTTAGAAGAAAGAAACGTTACTTGTCAAAGAAAACAGAGTGAATAAATGAGGAGGCTAAACCTCTGATAAAACCTATTAAAACGAAAGGGGGTTTGTTTTGGTGCGGGGGCTATTAAAAAGAAAGGGGGTTTAATTAGGACATGTCATTAACTTTTGGAAAAACTTAAGTTGTTTGGCCATATTGAAAAATGTTATAAAATAAAAGTAATGCAGT
The DNA here is from genome assembly GCF_000715075.1 of Nicotiana tabacum. NCBI lineage: Eukaryota > Viridiplantae > Streptophyta > Magnoliopsida > Solanales > Solanaceae > Nicotiana > Nicotiana tabacum. The sequence goes on along the minus strand of NC_134090.1, from coordinate 154,553,194 downwards.
AAAATGTAAATAAGAAGAGATAGAAAGAAGACAGAAGTGTTTTCTTCTTTCACTTTGGTGTATTTTTCCATTGCAATTACATGGCCTTTTATAGGCATAAAAAGTAAAGATGATTGACATAAAGTAGGAAATTTAATCTTTAAGTTATTCACAACATGGGCATCCAATGTAGCATCTAATGTAGTATCCAAAGTAGTATCCAATGTACAAACTATTCATAACACTCCCCCTTGGATGTTCATGTAAGATAATGTGCTTCATTAAAAACTTACACAAAAAATATTGGGATGTACATAGTTATTTATAATATGCATTGCTTGCTGCCTCATTAAAAACCTTACCAGGAAAACCCGGTGGGACAAAACCTTGGTTAAGGAAAAGAGTGCAGTGTTTAGTTACTCCCCCTGATGAAAAATCATTTAATGTCTCGAAGACGACGCATTCCAATCTTATATATCAGCTTTTCAAATATTGAGGTTGGTAATGCCTTAGTGAACAGATCAGCCAAATTATCACTTGAACGAACTTGTTGTACATCTATTTCACCATTCTTCTGAAGATCATGAGTGAAAAAGAATTTCGGTGAAATGTGTTTTGTTCTATCTCCTTTGATATATCCTCGTTTCAATTGAGCTATGCATGCAGCATTGTCTTCATACAATATTGTTGGAATATTCTCTTTCGAAGAAAGACCACATGTTTGATGAATGTGTTGAGTTATAGATCTTAACCAAACGCATTCTCGACTTGCTTCGTGAATGGCTATTATCTTTGCATGATTTAAAAAAGTAGCAACCATAGTTTGTTTTGTCGAACGCCATGATATGGTTGTACCTCCACTTGTAAATAAATAGCCTGTCTGAGATCGACCTTTATGTGGATCAGACAAATATCCTGCATCTGCATAACCAATCAATGATGGCTTGGATTCATTTGAATAAAATAAACCCATATCAATGGTCCCTTGGAGGTATCTGAATATATGTTTAATACCATTCCAGTGTCTTTGTGTTGGCGAAGTACTAAATCTTGCCAATAAGCTTACTGAGAAAGCTATATCTGGTCGGAAATTATTGGCAAGATACATTAATGCCCCAATTGCACTAAGATATGGTACTTCGGCACCAAGAAGCTCTTCATTATTTTCATGAGGTCGGAATGTATCTTTCTTTATATCAAGTGATCTCACAACCATCGGGGTACTCAATGGATGTGCTTTATCCATATAGAATCGCTTTAAAATCTTTTCAGTGTATGTTGATTGATGGACAAATATTCCATCTTTCATATACTCAATTTGTAGACCAAGACAAAATTTTGTCTTTCCAAGATCTTTCATTTCAAATTCTTTCTTCAAACAGTCTACTATTTTTGGAAGCTCCCCAGGAGTTCCAGTGATATTTAAATCATCAACATACACGACGATTATAACAAATTCAGATCCAGACCTTTTTATAAAGACACAAGGACAAATTGGATCATTTTTGTACCCTTCTTTCAACAGGTATTCACTGAGGCGATTATACCACATACGACCTGATTGTTTCAATTCGTATAAAGATTTCTGAAGATTTATTGAACAAGTTTCTCGAAAACTTTTATATGCTTCTGGCACTTTAAATCCCTCGGGTACTTTCATAAAAATTTCGTTGTCTAATGATCCATACAAATAGGCTGTAACAACATCCATTAGATGCATATCAAGTTTTCTTGCACTGCCATATTTATGAGATACCTGAAGGTGATAACATCCACTACAGGAGAATATGTCTCCATATAATCAATTCCAAGCCTTTGGAAAAACCCTTGTGCCACAAGTCGCGCTTTATATCTGACGACTTCATTTTTATCATTTTGTTTTCGCACAAAAACCCATTTATACCTTATTGGTTTTATGCCTTCAGGTGTTCGAACTATGGGTCCGAAGACTTCACGTTTTCCAAGTGAAGTTAACTCTGACTGGATAGCGTCTTTCCATTTTGGCCAATCATTTCTCTGTCTACATTCATTGACAGATTTTGGTTCAAGATCCTCATCTTGTTGCATTATTTCAACAGCAACATTATAAGCAAAAATGTTATCGATAACAATATTATTTCGGTTCCGCCGGTTGAGACATAACTTATTGATATCTCTTCATTTTTATTATTTTCAGGTACTTGGACCTCTCCTGAGGTCTTATCATTTGTTACGTCTTGAGGCTCTTCTTGAGCCACTACCTCTGTGTTATGTTCACTTTGATCACTTGCTCCTTTTCTTCTTTGAGGATTTTTATCTTTAGAACCGATTGGTCTACCACGTTTCAAGCATGGCTTAGACTCATTTGCTTTAATTAATTGTCCTGCCGGGATATCAACTCGAATTGGAGCATTAGCAGCTGGAATATGTGACTTAGTCACCCTTGGTAGGTCAGTGAATGCATCTGGCAATTGATTTGCAATATTTTATAAATGAATAATCTTTTGAACTTCTTGCTCACATTGATTTGTTCGAGGATCTAAATGAGACAGTGATAATGCATTCCAATCTATCTTCTTTTTCAGCTGCTTATTTTCTCCCCCTAATGTTAGATATACTGATTCATCAAAATGGCAATCAGAAAATCTTGTCGTAAATAAATCTCCAGTCATCGGCTCTAGATATTTTATAATAGAAGGAGATTCATATCCAACATATATCCCCAACCTTCTTTGAGGACCCATCTTTGTGCGTTGTGGTGGAGCAATTGGAACATATATCGCACAACCAAAGATCCTAAGATGGAAAATATTTGGCTCCTGACCAAAAGCCAATTGCAATGGGGAGACTTTATGATAACTTGTGGGCCTTATCCGCACAAGTGCTGCTGCGTGCAAAATAGCATGACCCCATACTGAAATGGGAAGTTTTGTTCTCATAAACATTGGTCTAGCAATTAATTGGAGGCGTTTGATCAATGATTCTGCTAGACCATTTTGTGTATGAACATGAGCAACCGGATGCTCAATTGTTATCCCAGTTGAAATACAATAATCATTAAAGGCTTGAGATGTAAACTCACCAGCATTATCAAGACGAATTGTCTTAATTGCATAGTCTGGAAATTGTGCTCTTAGCTTTATTATTTGAGCCAACAATCTCGCAAGTGCCATATTGCGAGTTGATAGTAAACACACATATGACCATCTTGTAGATGCATCTACCAAAACCATATAATATTTGAATGGTCCACATGGAGGGTGAATGAGCCCACATATATCACCCGGTATACGTTCCAGAAATGCAGAGGATTCCATCCTAACTTTAATAGTTGATGGTCTAATAATTAATTTTCCTTCAGAACATGCAGCACAAGAGAATTTCTTAAATTGAAGAATCTTCTGATTCTTCATTGCATGTCCATGTGAATTCTCAATTATTTTACGCATCATATTAGAACCAGGATGGCCTAACCGGTCATGCCAAATAATAAAATTATCTTGATTAGTAAACTTCTCGTTTACTATGGCATGTGTCTCAATCCTGCTAATACTTGTGTAGTATAAGCCGGAGGAAAGAGCAGGTAACATTTCAAACACATATTTCTTACCGGACATTATTGTAGTAATATAAAGATATTCAATCTTTTCATCATTTGTAGTCTCAATATGATAGCCATTTTGGCGAATATCTTTGAAACTTAATAAGTTTCTTTGAGATTTACTACAATATAGTGCTTCATCAATAGCCAAATTTATTCTTCCTGGTAGTAATAAATTGGCTCTTCCAGAACCTTCAATTAATCTTGTACTACCAGATATTGTATTAACATTCGTTTCTTTCATTACCAAATAAGAGAAATATCTCTTATCTTTTAAAATAGTGTGTTGTAGTACTATCCAGAAGACATATATCATCTTTATTAATCTTGAGTCCAACTGAAGACTGGGGAATTTTCATATTCTTCATTAAAAAAAAAACAAATAATACATCATAAGAAATATGAAAGACAAGCGGAAAAAAATATTAAGAAATACATTAGGAATGTAGAAACTAGCAACACATGATGCATTAGGAAAATACACTCAAAAAAAATAAACTAGTTGCAAACATAAAAATAACAATTTTTATAGCTTCATTCCCCAGTAAGATGATTAGTTCTTCAGTCAATATCCTCAAAGAAGTCTCCAACTTCTAAATGAGTAATATTTGTTAGGCCTTCAAAATCATCATCTTTATATGCAAGATGTGCCTTAGAATCATATTTATTTGAGGGACCTACTTCATCATCATTATTTTGAAAAGTCAAGTGTGCCTCCACATTATTTTCTTTTTTCTTGAGGGAGGCTTGATAAAGTTTGACAAAATATTCTGGCGTACGACAAATGCGTGCCCAATGACCTCTCATACCACATCAGTGACACATACTAGCTTTACCTTTTGAATGATTAATTTGAGAACCCTTATTGTTCTCCAATTTATTTCCACCATAATGACGATAATTGTTTCGCCCCCTGTCACGTCCACGTTTACGACCATGTCCATGACCACGGTAATTATTTTGTTTTCTTTCAAACTTATCATATGTTGCTACAACATTCACTTTCGGAAATGGAGCTGACCCAGTGGGACGAGCTTCATGATTTTTCATTAATAGAGTATTATTCTGCTCAGCCACAAGTAGGCATGTGATTAACTCAGAATATTTCTTAAAATCTTTTTCACGGTATTGTTGTTGTAGCACCACATTTGAAGCGTGAAAAGTAGAAAATATTTTTTCCAATAAGTCCTCATCTGTGATAGTGTCTCCACATAATTTTAATAGAGAACTTACTTTAAAGATAGCAGAATTATACTCACTTACAGTTTTAAAGTCTTGCAACCTTAAATGTATCCACTCATACCGAGCTTTCGGTAATACCGTAAGTTTTAGGTGGTCATATCGATCCTTCAAATTAATCCATAATTCAAGTGGATCTTTTACGGTTAAATATTCAGTTTTTAACCCTTCATGTAGATGATGACGAAGGAAAATCATGGCCTTCGCTTTATCCTGATTTGATACTTCATTTCCTTGTATAATAGTATTTCCAAGACCTTTAGCGTCAAGGTGAATTTCAGCATCAAGAACCCATGATAAATAGTTCCTCCCGGTGATGTCAAGTGCCACAAATTCAAGTTTTGATAAATTTGACATAGTGAAAACTATCATAAAAGATGAATAAGTTAGAGAAATAATTATAATAATAAACAATTAATGAAAACAAAACGATTAAGGTAAAAGAAATGAAAATAGAGCTATATCATGTTAACAATCTACTATTTTATTTTATTCTTGCCATAATGTAGAAATTACATACTTGTTTCATTTCACTTTATATTATTGATATATATGTGTTAATAGAATTGAACGTGACTAACATTATTTATATTTTCCAATAAATATAAAGTAATTAAAAAATTATTGTTTGTCAATTCATTTCTCACAGTTCTTCAAAATGCCTTAAAGATATGTTTTGATCCAGGGAGTCCATGACATTAGTGCATAGCTAGTTTGATGACTTTGAGGTCCTCTAAGAGTTGAGCACGGAAGGAAATAGTTATTTAATCACTGCAATGTACTTAAACTATTTAAGATGCCCAAGCGCACAAGTAATCTGCAAACAGTGAGCATATGATATGTACTGCCATAAATAAGATGATTATAATGATACATACCTTAATAAAATATGGCTCAACTTAGGGGGAGTTAAGAATAAAATTAAAGTTTCGTGTTGATAACGTGTTATAAAATAAAAGTAATGCAATAAAATGTAAATAAGAAGAGATAGAAAGAAAGGAGAAGTGTTTTCTTCTTTCACTTTGGTGTATTTTTCTATTGCAATTACATGGCCTTTTATAGGCATAAAAAGTAAAGATGATGGACATAAAGTAGGAAATTTAATCTTTAAGTTATTCACAACATGGACATCCAATGTAGCATCCAATGTAGTATCCAAAGTAGTATCCAATGTACAAACTATTCATAACAAAAAAGTAATTTTGCAGAAGCATTTTTTCTTTTAGAAAGAAGCTACAAATGTAGAAGCAAAAAATTAATTTATTCAAGACAAAAATAACTATCAATAAATTTATATTTTTCAAACTATTCCTCGTTAATTTAACATTTTCCTTTTCCTTTTTCTTTTTTCTACTATATATTTCTTTTCTTTTTTATTTTAATCAATTTTTATCTTCTTTCTCCTATTCCTCGGAGTAGATTTTAAACTTTTATTGAATGATGTATTTTGACATATTTAAATTATCGTGTAAACAATAAGTAATTCAAACACTCAATGTTATTATTTTGGAATAACTATATTTTATATTGACTGGAATTTTTAATTTATATTTTTACTTTACGATTTATATTTTAATTGAATTCTTATAAATATTTAAATTTATTTTTTGCTAAATAATACTCCTACTAATTACAAATTAAACATTTATTGTCCTTTTTCGTAATTTAATACTTACAAGTACTTTTAAAAAAAATTGGTCAAACACAATGAGCTTTAAAAGGCATTACTCAAACGAATTGGTCAAACACAAACTGCTATTTTACAAAAGTACTTTTTCAAAAAAATATTTTTAAACAAAAATACTTTTAAAATAAGTAATTTTTTTTACAGCTTGGCCAAAGGGCTTTAAATCTAATTGTGTTAGCGTGGAACGGAATTTTAGGCCAACTTGCTCACGACAATATATGACCCCTACTATTAACAAGGGCATAATTGTTCTGTTTTATATAGTCCAAGGTTAATTTTGGCAATTTTCGGTAGCATAAAATATTAGTAAGAAGTTATGATTTCTTATTTGGTTTATGACGTATGAATTGTTAGGGAGAAATTCAAAAAAAATACAACTGGTTGTTCAAAAATAGCCGAGTTTCAAACAACAACAACAACAATAACGACCCAGTATAACCTCACAAGTGGGGTCTGGGGAGGGTAATATGTACGCAGACCTTACCCCTACCCCGAAGGGTAGAGAGGCTGTTTCCAGGAGACCCTCGACTCAAAAAAAACAATAGGAGACGATATATTAGTACCATAAAAAATGCGTAATAAAAATAACAACAATAACAACAACAATATATAAGAGATATGAAATATGAAATACAGGATACAAAATACGAAATACGAAATAGGTGGCTGGTATAAGTACAACTAGAGGGAAAGCCCTGCATCAATAGACGACCAATGACATTCCTAGTCTAACTCCTAACTGGATAGTCTCCCTCTATTGTGCTGTAGAAATATTCACACCCTCCCCTAACCTACAACCTTAATGCTCGACCTCCATAATTCCCTATAGCCGAGTTTCAAAAGTAATCGAAATTTAGCCACTTTTCATATAAAGATAAATCTGAGCGAAAACACTATTCAAAACCCTGAAAAGACGCCAGTATATTATACTTGAGTTCCAGCATAAGTATGCTTGAACTCCAGCATTTTATACTGGAGTTCCAGGATAAGTATGTTGTAACTCCAGCATAATATGATGGAGTTCCAGCATAAGTACACTAGAACTCCAGCATAATATACTGGAGTTCCAGCAAGTATACTTGTCCAGTATCATATACTGGAGTTTGGAGCACCGGTGCTCCAGTCTCCAGTATATTATACTGGAGTCAGCAAAGTATATCGGTCCAGCATAATATGTTGGAGTTCATACACAGGTGCACCGAACTCTAGTATATTATGCTGGACCGGTCTTTGTTGCAGCAAAATAGTGGCTATTTTTCATTGACTTCGTAAACGCTGGCTATTTTTGAATGACCAGTCCGAAAACTGGCTATACCGTGCTATTTTTACAATTAAGATACTGGGTGAGGCATAATTTCTTGTCTGGTTGATTACTTGGATTGTTTTTGCGAACGTTATTTGATATAAAAATATATGGCATTCTTTTATCATAGTTATTATTAATTGTTTGATTAATTTGATAAGGTCCTTGATTAAATTTTAAGATTTGTGATCGTGATAGAGATCATGATAATGTGAGCAAAGTCTCTTACAATTTAATCTAAATTTGTTCTTAATCGTATGATTATTAATTTGGACTTTAGTAATCCGGTTAGATCAATATTTATGTGATTGTCTTTATGGGATAAAGATTAGTTGATTTCATTAACTGAATCACATAGATAGATGATGCATATAGAGATATGATCATTGAACCGACTCATTGGATAGTTCCTAATGGTTAGAATTACCATAAAGTGTCAATAGGATATTCTCTTGAAGAATGTGATGTAAGAGCTTCCTTTGACTTGAGATCGTCATAGTAATTGGCAAGTTATTTGTTGTGCTTTAATACTAGACACCTATGGCCCTAGGGCGATAGTTGAAAGGATATTGGGTACGATTGAATACTTATAGAATTAGTGATTGATCAAGATGGAATCTGTCAACTCTTGGTAATGAGTTTAAGCTCCATGTTGTCATGAATTATAAAAGATCAAATTAAGACATTGGGCAAGGCAATTGAATGAAAGAAAAAAAGAGTTTCTTAGGTCATTCAATGGTCGATTATATTTGACATGAACACATAGTTGGTCGCCTATTAGGATTTGACAGTTGAACCATATCCTAGGGTGATCCAGAACTATAAGGAAAGAAGGAATTACTACATTATTCTTCTACTGGTTCTTGAGAATAAATTGTATACTTCATGCTATCCGGTCGTTAAGGAGTGTTGCTAGACGCCACTCTTGATTAGTATATTGATGTGATCAATTTACTACCGCTTTAGTATTAAACCTATGGGGTCGCACACCAACGAGTGTTCTGATCTTTGCTAAAGGATTAATTACTTTATTATTTGTTAATTAAATTAAAGAATTTAATTAGTGAAATAAATTTAGTTAGTTAGTCCAAATGAAATATTATTATATTCTTTGCTAGCACAGAGGATATAATTAATATTGTGAACAAATTGAAGTTTCTATTTGGAATAGAAAATAAATTATATCTCTTAGTTAAAATATATATGATATATTTGATACTCATAATTAATATTTTACAGATATATAACATATTAATTAAAAGGCTCATAAGTTAAAACCAATTTTGAGTTGGATTAACCAGAAAGTCCGTAAAAGACGTGAGGCTCTCAAAATCCCATGAATAATAGGATTAGTAGTTTACGTATAAGGTCCAAAAGGACTTATTGGCTACTTTGTCCTATTGTGAATAGGATTTGTATTTTACAATATGAAATTGTTAGAAGTCCAATTTTGAGGATTGATCCTAACGTCAGTCACGATTTTCACATTTTTTTCTTAACCTAAATTAATAATTTGGTGCTTTGTAAGTGTATATATATATATATATATATATATATATATATATACATACGCACATCACCAAATAACGCGAGGAAGTGAAAAACTTCAGATGAGCCGTAAAAATATTACTTTGTGAAAGTGAGAGTGCAATACAAAGTCAAGAGAGAAAATATAATTACAAGAAAAGTATTTCTTGTTCTTCTAATTTGAGTTGAGATTTTTGAGAAAAATTTCAGCACAAGTTTTTCGTTCAATTTGTTCACGGGTTTCATTGATCAAAGAGTTGATAGCAAGGATCGGTCTCGGTGTGGATACGCATAGAATCTTCGCACTATCGAAGAAATTTTGAAACGGGACTCTCTTCATCAGATACGTTTTAGATTTGATTTTTGACATGTAAATAAATTTTAAGCACGAAAAGATCTACCTAGGATTGTTATTGTCTTCCGCTGCGTATTACGAACACCTATGTTATAAGATTTGCAAGTAAGGTTACTACAATCTTGAAAATTCTTATAGATTAGGTGCACTTAATATTTTCTAATTAAGTAGTATTTTGGTTCATTTTATCATATTACATTTCTTTAATTGATTGAAATTAATTGTGTCTATCTCTTTTTAAGTCCTATCTTTCAATTCTTATCTTGTTACTATGGCCTTGTTTTACATGAGTACGTATAACCAAGCATTTTTGTCTATTTTAAAAGGTGTGACAGTTAAATTAGAAAATTATGAGAAGGAAAAACAAGAATTTGGTCCGTTCCTACAAATATACATGCATGTTAATTACATAAACTTGATAATAAATTGTTACCCTACTAACTATGATTTTCATAATTAATTTTATTATTCAAACAAAATCTTTATAAATGCATGACCTTAAATTTATGTAAGCTAAATTGTACTCACAATAACAATATAGTTATAAAGTATTTATAGCGACAACATCCGGCTACTCGTTAGTATTCTAACATATAGTCATTGTTAAATGATGATGAACTTCTCTACGAGATATACTAATTCACAACCATCCACACAACAAAAATAAGATGGTTTGGATTTGATGAATTAAGGACTTGTTGATAAACCCTTGTATATATAACCTTCCTAAGCAATTTGTCACGACCAAAGCACATGACATGTATTGTTTGCTTTGGCCTAAGTTTAAAGTGGACAATATGTGTGTCATGACCTAATTTTTCTTCCGTTTGGGTATCGTGATGGCATCTAGTCTTAGGGACTAGGTAAGCCTAACTCATATCGAAATAAAACAGTAATAAATGAAATTTAACAGTCTCGAAGGAGAAATCTCTACAAAATTTATAATTCCCAAAACCCGGTAGTACAAATCATAAGCTCTACAGAGTTTCGCTACAATTTTTAAATTCAACCGTATGGCAATAAGTACAACAACCTGAATATGAAATAGGAAGGTGACTCCGAAGCTTGCGGACGCAGCAGCAGGGCTACATTGAGTCTCCTCGGCAAGAATCCGCACATCAACTATCGAACAATACATGGATCTGCACACAAAAAATGTACAAAAGTGTAGTATGAACACATCGCAGCGGTGCCCAATAAATATCAAGACTAACCTTGGTAGAGTAATAACGAGGAACAGTCAAGACACCTATTGGTCTAATAAACTGAACTAAGTATAAGTATAAAAACAGTTGAACATAATATCTATATAAGTTTAGATGTTATCAACAATAACTCATAAAAGTTGTTTAAGACAACCGCTTTCGATTAATTTATCTCCAGTTCTATCTTGTATATATATAGAGAGTTATTCAACTTATGGAAACAATATCAGAAACCTAATTAAAAAAATTAACAATTATTAGCAATATAAAAAGTAGAACGATAGAAGAAACAAAGAGAGAAGTGGCAGAACCAACCAAACGTTTAGGAGAGATGAACGAAGACAGTAGGTGTAGGTTGGATTTGGGGTTCAAATAATAAAATAAGAGAAAGGGTAAAATATGATTAATAAATAAGGGTATAATTGGAAAGAAAAATGGGTAACGATCTGATTACACCAAATCGCTTGTGACGAGCTTCTGGAGTATAGAAAAACAAGGCTCGTGCTCTGTCAAATTATAGTATAGTTTATGATATCGTCTCACAGAGATTGGAAAATCTATGCTACAAATTTATGGTATTTTAGCTACTATATGAGAGAATCGAATTGATGAAAGAAGAGTAGGATTTTAGAATTATTAATTTACTTAAACAATATCAAACAACTTCCGGAAGATTTATATCTAAAAAGAGATGGGAATCATTAAATTCACTTGATAATGTTATTATAAAACTATTTCAGTTTCACATATATTTCGCCGAAGAATAATTGCTTATTGTGAATACAATTATATTTACTCACTCTAAAATAATCAATTAATATCACTCTATGAGGTTATAAATATTAATTAATTGATATTTAGTGACAGTAAAAACTGAAATAGTATTCTTGCCTGAATTGTACTAAAATTAGTGAAAACCTCTTGAGATTATTTTCACTGAGTCATTAATATTAATTGAGTCAATCCCTTCTTGAGAATTAGAATTGAAAGAAATAAGATAAAGACTTTTGAATCAGTCGCCTTGCTTGAGTCAATTCCTCCTTGAGGATTAGACTTGAAAGAAGCAAGATCGAAGACTCGGAACGACAGATTGTTACAAATTACTATCATTCTATTTTATTAAAATAATTATATAATGTATTAATTTTGCTTCTTGAGAATTACAAAATTTATACAAGAATAATTAAGTGATAAAATAGATGAATGTGAGAATAATAACTACAATCTATCATTCTAGTACATAATAGATTTGAAATAGAAATTTTCATGGCAAGCACGTATGGAACTGAAACTGAAATTATAATAATATATCAAGCTTCATCAACTATTCCAACAAATAGAAATTACTCCATAAAGAAGTAATTAATTTTTACAAAGACGAGAAAGAAGAACTCTTGAAAGAGTATTATTTTTACTTGCAAAATAAAAGACTAGAAGAAAACTTAAGTGAAAGAGAGTGAGAGACCAAGATAACAATGTCTACTCCTTAATACTTGATATCTTCTCTTAAGTGTTGCTAGCGTATTTATAGGATTGTAAGTCTAGATGGATCTTGAATTAAGGCCTAGATGAATCCTGAGTTAAGGCCTAGATGAATCTTGAATTAAGGCCTAGATGAATCCTGGCTTCATTTCTTCTCCTTTTTTTTGATTCTTTGTCGTGCTCCACAGATGCATCGAGCCTTTTCTCCTCTTTTCTTCATTTCATTTTTTTTCTAGAGTTCCATATTTTGTCTTTGTCTATAGTAGTTCTTCTTCCTGCAATACTTGTTAGAAAATAAGCGAAATACATAAAGCGCCCCTTCAAGTTGTCCTCAACGATCAATTGAACACCTCAACTGAGGCCATTTCCAGCTAGACACTTCAAGTGACTGTTAAGTAAATCAAATAGTGGCATGTGACTTGCTAGAGTCTTTGGTTGAGGTCCTGGGGGCCTCGGAGTGATTTCGGATGGTTGACGGGAAGTTGAGAGTTATAATTGTGCAGCTGAAGCTGCTGATTTTGCTGTCATAACCGCACCTGAGGATTGGGGACCGCAGGTGTGGGATCGCAAATGCGGCCATGGGCAAGGATGGTCAGAAGGCGCAGGTGCGGAAGGCTCAACGCACCTACGAGACTGCAGGTGCAGAAGTGGATGTGTAGGTGCGGTTTTGATGGACTTAAGTGGAAACTGCAAAAGCGGTTATTTGGCCGCAGAAGCGGTACCGCAGGTGCGGAAAAGGGACCGCAGGTGAGAAAACCCTGGGTCAGAAAGTATATAAGTCCTCCTTCGCGAATTTTTGGTTATTCCACCATTTTCACATACGGGTTTTGAGTTTGGGAGAGCAAATTGAAGAGGGAATTCAAGAGTGTTTCGTGGAGGTAAGGTGTTTGGACCCTAAACTCGTTTCTATGATGGTTTATAATTGTTTAAGCTTGAAATTTGTGGTAATTAGTGGTTAAAATTGGGGGTTTAGGGCTTGAAAATTGGAGACCTAAATTTAGGGATTTGAGGGGTCATTCGTGGTCGGATTTTGGTATTCTTGGTATGTATGGACTCGTGGGAGGATAAGGATCCTATTGATGTGATTTTTTTATTGGATTCCGAGACGTGGGCCCGGGGTCGGGTTGGACCAATTTTGGGATTGTTGATGTAATTTGAATATTTTCGCATGGGCTTCGTTCCCTTAGCATATATTGATGTTATGATTCTATTTTTGGATAGATTCGACGCGAGTTGAGGCCGAGTCGATAGGCAAAGGCGTCGCAGGGTAGTATTTCATCCGATTTGAGGTAAGTAACCATTGTAAATCTGGACTTGAGGGTATGAAATCCCGATATTTCGTATTATTTTGATAAATAAGGCGACACACATGCTAGGTGGCGAGTGCGTGGGTGTGCACCGGTAGGGATTGTGACTCGATCCTTATCGTAGCGACTATTAAGTCGCGTATTTGATTTGAAATCTTATGATATTCCGTATTTTAGAGATTGATACTATGTGTTGGGTTGTACGTCGTGTTTGGGGCCTTGTGCCGACCTGTTTAGACCCTTAGGAGTATTTTTACTACTTTCCTCACTCTGTTTGATTTGAAAGCATATCCTTAGTCATGTTTTACCTGTTATTTATTTAAAACCGATTTTACCACTTTTTTTCTTAATAGATGAAAACTGTTTGGGCGGAGTTCCCTGATTTTTCACTGATATGCCTGAGTGGCCATTGTCGCCCCCCCTTTTTTCTCGCGAAACCGGGTTTAGGACATTTGGTGTGGGACAACTTGTTCTTTTTGGGAACTGGGTTTTGCAATTGAAGAATCGCCACCTAATGATTAAGGTGCATTAGGACACCACTAGAAATTCAATTCTAAGTTTGTTTGAACAATCAGAGATTGAGTGAGGGCTTGAAATTATCCCAAGTGGAAGGTGCTAGGCACCCCTCAGGATCCACTAGTGTGGTTCCCGGCCAGACAGTTATTATGAATTTGGGGTGCAATTAACATATAAGCAGATAAGGCTAAAAAAAGAGGGGATTTCAATACACAATGGTCGGAAAGTAAACCATGTTTGAAAGAGCAATTACAAGAGCTGATTTTAAATAAGGAGTTACAATGCCCCAAAAAAGAAGGGGAAATAAAGAAAGGGGGTCCTAGGTTTGATAAAAATATGGATTACATCAATGCAATACCCGGTAATCACTCCTCAAAAGAGGGGTTACACGTGACATTAACGCACCGGTCATCATATCCATATCTACCCTTTCCCACCCCGTTTAAGGTACTAAAGCGCGGATTGGTCTCGAACACTATTGCTTACTATTACCCGTCCCGTTCTTATAAGTCCCGGAGGCGCTTAGGACTACTAATCTTAAAGGGGAGGGATATTAGGCTGACTTGAAGTTTCAAAGGCAAAAATCTAAGGCGACATGCAAAACATATAAAAGACTGCACATTAAATGGGAAACACATAAACACATAAGGCTCAAGTATACCTCCTCAAACAAAACACATAACTAGCATGACTTGCACATACTTTTTGGGTCTGATTAAAGCACATAAAGGCGAAGTAAGTTGATTATTGAGGCAGATTAGTTTATTACATAACTTAGATAAGAAGTCTGAATCAGGCATGTCTGCTGGTTGTAACATTTAACAAAAAGCTAATTCAGTTCTACAGTTATTACTTTAAGGTTTGACTAAGTGTTTAGATGGGGTCCTATAGGCATGATATCTACTTAATTCAGAATGAGGCGAAACAATACTAACTCAAAACAAATTGTTTGAGATTCTATAGGCATGCTTGCTAAACCTCGTTGAATAGAGACAGAAAGTTGTTTAAAACAGGTTTAGAATCGAACTGATTTTAAATTGAACTAGTTTCAGATTCTGTAAGCGATGGTATCCAATATTGCTGATTTTAATCCCTATAGGCAAGATTTCTAACATTGAATGTGAATAGAAATGAACTAGAATTTTATTTGGGAATCCCTATAGGCATGATTTCTATATGTTACTGATTTTAGACCCTTATAGACATGATATCTAAACGGTGACAAATGTGCAGAATTTCAGATAATCCCTATAGGCATGTTATCTAGATGTGAATTAAATAAGCAAGTCCTATAGACATGGTTTCTAAATGTAGTGTGAATATACAGAATTAGAGCAATCCTATAGGCATGTCTTCTAAATGTGATTTGAATAAGTAGAGAATGCAGTCTTATAGGTATGTTTTCTATCCTTGAGCATGCATAATTTCCCAACCCTTTTCACTAACCAAACCGTAATGTTTATTATAAATTATTACAAATTGAATAATGAATTACATCAAAAAAGTGTAAAAGAAGAGGTTACAACCAGAGGAAGCCTGATTCTTGACTTCCTCTCTGAGTTATGAGATAAACCAACTCAAAATACCATTTGATCCAAAGCCTTTCTCAGCATTGAGTGTGTTAAAGTTCCCTAAGGGCCTCAATAGGACCCCGGGCAGTGCTCACACCCAAGTTTCATAACCAGAATAAGGACAAGTGCAGTGTGGAAATGCCAGCCCTCATGTGTCCAAGTTCAGATGGAGCTCATGGGTCCCAAGGCAAGGCTCGCATGAGGGGGCAGAGCTTAAGTCTAAGAAGAGAATGAGAAATGCAGAAACTGAGTTCTAAGAACTGAAGGAATAAAAGAGATGGAAAGGGTGACAGGAGTCAGTCATTAACACTTCACGAAATTGATAAATTCACACAAAGGGGCAAGGGATTGGGAATCCATTACAAGGAGCCTATATACTTAGGCATGAGTTAATTCTGGGTATGCACAGCAATAGGGAGTGTTGTCATGCTTGTAAATCAACCAAAGCACACAACATATAAGGGAAACATGGGGGTTATGATCCTAGGAGGATCAAGTTTGGGTCATGCTCAATGTTTAATGCTGTCATTCCCCAAACTAACCACAAGTATTAATCACATTGGGGTAGGGATTTGGGATTCTTAATACATTGATTCAGAACAGGAGAAAGGAAATTACAGCATGCTGAGTAATGGTACTGAATTAAATACAAGCAGTAGGCAAACAGGAATGCAAAATCAGTAAGTAAGCATGTTGTTGTTGGTGCTGAAAAAACTTAATTAGAACATACCAGTCAAAGAAGCAAAGTGCAGTAAAGAAAAGTAGCAGGACTTCAAAATATAGCCTTGGCTTTCAGCCGACTAAATAGGCCACGGTATAAGTAATAAAGCAAGAGAGAGTGTTTTGAGTGTAAGTGTGAGTTCAGAACTAAAGTGTTCGTGTGTTTGTGTTAATGAGAGAATATGTATATGTAGTAGTTAGAAACCATGTAAAATAAGGTAAGAATTATAATTGTACAGTAATTATGGAACTCAGAACTAATTAGAACCAAAATCAGTACAAGTACTCCCTTAATTTAATGGAATTAGTTCAAACGGTAAGAGCGAGTAACAAATAAGTAAAGAAATCAATGTGTAGATAAGGAAATAATTCGAACATATTAGGCATAGAGTAAACTATTAGGGCTAGGTTCAGAAAAACTCTAATTAGGGAAATAGACAGTAAGAATCAAGCAGCCAAGGTAAGGGAATCAATTAGATTGAGTAGAAAAGTTGGGATCGAAGGTCTAAAGGAAAGTGTTTAAATTAGACCTAGAAACGGGGGAATCAGAATCAATCAAAGAGAAAGCCATGTGTCAATATTTTGCATATAAATAAAGTAAGACACAGACGGTCAAGAGTCAATATACAAACCTAGCAAACATGAGAGTCAAATAATACTGACTCGATGAGAAAGAGGCAAATTTCGAACAGTCAAGATGAACACAAGCACATAGAATCAGTGTAAGTTTTTTTTAGGCTAAGAAACTGAGTAGAAACAAATCAAGGCAAGATAGTCACGAAGACTCACAAAAACTCAAAAACAAGAACCGACCAGTCATGCCGATACACAAAACCAAACAAATAATCCCCTAAAAAAATTAGGGCTTTCAACATAAAGAGAAGATAGAAACCCAGAATCAGAAGAATCACACAAAGGGAACAAGAGATTTCGAAAAGAACTTCTGCACTTAAACGAACAGTCTCAGACCCAAAACCATAAGATTTTCAACAATAGAAGGGTTTTAAAAGATGATAAATAGACAGATCGGACAAAAACTCAGGCAAACAAACATTCATTTAATAAACAGTTAAAAGAAATTAGGGGTTTTAACATGCAAACTCAGGCAGAAGGATAATACGAGCAAACACAGCAAAACATATTAGAAATCAAAGAAATGTTTTGAAATAACTTAACAGAACCTTAATTATAAGGACAAGGAGTTTTGAAAGCGGAGTTTTAAAAGAAACTTCGAGAAAAGTGCTTAAAAAGTTCAGAGCAGACATAGACCTGAAACAGATCTAAGAGAAATCGAGAGAACCTTAAAAGTTAGGATTTTAGAAGAACCCCAAGTGGTGAGAAAGGCTTTAAAAACCATCTATCTAAGCAGGAAAGTCAAGAGTCAGACTCGAATAGCCATGGCTGACCGGAGAAAGGTCAGAGACGACCGAAGAACATCTATAAACTGAAATCGACCAAGGTCTGGACCAAGATCTTTCAAGATCTAGCCTTGAAAACAATCGAACACGTAGAAGCCATGAGAGGTGGATACAGGCCTCCGATGACCTTGGAAACCATGGATTTGGGAGGTTTTAGGGTTGTAGTTAAGGGCGGAGGCTAGGGTTTGAGAGGGTTTGAGAGAGGATTGAGAAAGAAGGGGATTCAGAGGCGGCGGGGTATGAATAATGAAAGGGTTTGGGGGGGGGTCTTTTGGGTTTAATTAGGAAAGGAGGGACGGGAGCCGTTGATCTAAGTGATCAACGGCTGGGATTAAAGAGGTTAGGTAGGGATCCGAGTATGGGTTGGTTTAATTGGGTTAAGGGGTCGGGTATGAATGGATTTAGGCCGGGGTAATTGGGTTTGAATTGGGTCTAATTGGGGTCAGAATTTAGCTATAATTGAAATAAAATTGGGCTAACATTTAAATAGCCAATTTTTCCTATTTGATTTATAAAAAATAAAAATTTAATTTCTGGAAAAAAATTAAAGGTACAAAAATGATTTATAACACATAGTTAACTATTTAAAAATACCAGACCTAATTTTTATGAATATAAATATAATTAATCCTAAAAAAGGCTAAAATTGCAATTATATGCAATTTAGCTTTAAAAATACCAAATAAATTTGTAAAAGTATGAAAAAATTATCCTAGCTATATTTTAGCATAAATATGAGAATCCAATAAATGAATCACCAAAATGATAATTTTGGGAATAATTCTTGGGGGTTTTATGGATAAAATAGGGAAATAAATTGATTTAAAAATCTTTAAAAATTAAGAAAAAATAATAAAACATTTGGACATACTTATATATGTATACATATGCTATTTTTAAAGTATTTTGCATATAAAAATATACATGAAAAAATTGGGTATCAACAGCTGCCCCTCTTTACCCGGGAAGGATGAAAGAGTTGTCGGGTAAAGATATGATGGTCAATTTTGATCGAACGAACGGTTTGAAAAGGTTTATGCTGTGCCCTGGCTTCTGAGTTGCCTACATATCCCTGATTCTACAGGAATCAGGCCATATGTAGTTCAGAATCCGTCGGCGGAGTATGCCGATGTGGACTTTCAAGAACGGACGCGATATCTAGGACGAGGTGAATGGTTAAGGTCTAATAGGGCCGCAGGAACTTGAGTGGGATCGCTCTTGCCGCGATGGTTGTTTCTTGCCGGTTTACCTGCAAATAAGCAATACATGCATATATTGTGCATAAATTTAAACATGATGCAAATTCCTATCGGACCATGAAGGTTGTCTTTGGACGGTTAGGATGACGTCCTTAGACCATGATGTCCTGGGCCATGAAGCATACAATAAAGGATTCGCAGGCCATGAAATGATGTTCTCGGGCTATGAGAGTGGTGCCTCCGAACCATGATACCCTTGAATAATGATATGTAAAAGATTAAAAAGGGTCCTCAAGCCATGACATGGCGTTCTCGGGCTATGAAAATGGTGCCTCCAAACAATGACGCCTTTGGATAATTTGGTGATCTTTCAGCCCATGATATGCAGTATATGGCAATCTTTCAGCCATGCGGAATGTAAATAAAGTGTTGATCTTTCAGCCATGCAGAATGTAAATAAGGTGGCGATCTCTTAGCCATGCAAATGTAGATAAAGTGGCGATCTTTCAGCCATGCAAACGTAAATAAGGTGGCGATCTTTCAGCCATACAGAATATAAATAAGGTGGCGATCTCTCAGTCATGCAAATGTAGATAAGGTGGCGATCTTTCAGTCATGCAAATGTAGATAAGGTGGCGATCTTTCAGCCATATAATGCAGTAGGTGGCGATCTTTCAGCCATGCAAATGTAGATGAAGTGGCGATCTTTCAGCCATGTAGAATGTAAATAAGGTGGCGATCTTTCAGCCTTGCAAATGTAGATAAGGTGGCGATCTCTCAGCCATGCAAATGTAGATAAGGTGGCGATTTTTTAGCCATGCAAATGCAAATAAGGTGGCGATCTTTCAGCCATGTAATGCAGTAGGTGGCGATCTTTTAGCCATGCAAATACAGAGGTGGCGATCTTTCAGCCATGCAAGTGTACATAAAGCGGCGATCTTTCAGCCATGCAATACGATAGGTAGCGATCTTTCATCCATGCAAATATAGATGAAGTGGCGATCTTTCAGCCATTCAGATGCAGATGGAGGTTACGTTTAACCTCGGAAGGTAGAATGGTAGCCTTATGCAATGCAGAAATGTAGATAGAGACAACATTTAGTCTCAGAAGACAGAATGGTAGCCTTATGCAATGCAGAAATGCAGATGGAGACAACGTTTAGTCTCGGAAGGCATAATGGTAGCCTTATGCAAGAAATAAAAAATGGTAATAGAGCTTTCTTAGCTGATAGCAGATTTCGATATTGTGACAGCTGGGGACATTGTGCCATACAGAATATCACTAGCGTGCGTGGATAGCAAATGTTGGTAAGTGCGATAGTTCCGAGAATTGTATTCCTAAACAGTGTTTGTCTCATGAGTGTATAACATGTAATTCCGGTGCCTGCATTCAAAGAAAAATCGTGAGTTTTGTAGGGGGGAGGTTAGTTTGTATCCTCGCTGGCTTTGCATGACTTGCTCGGCTTTGATCTGGTGATACTGTATGTATCATTGGGGTAGAGTTGCTAAACAAGGCGATTTTGATAATAAACATGCATGAATTTGTAAAAATATGACATAAGTATACAATTAAGAAACAACTTTTAGATGAACCGACGACTGTGATGTGGCTCAAGACATTGCGACCTCTCTCGCTACTGAATTTTGAGGATCCTCCTCAAAATTCTACCCAGTTTAATGGGTTGATGTTTCTGATTGTTGCGTGTGATGATTGGCTGAAATTACTTTGGAATTTTGAGGGTCCTCCTCAAAATTCTTCCCCAGTTTCCAATTGTGGGGGAAATGAAAATTTTATTGAATTGTGACCGAACCCATAGGGCTGCCTACGTATCCCCTCTTAAACGGGAATCAGGTCAGGCGTAGTTCAATTTACTCCATATAAGGAAAGCATAAAAATTACACATAGTAGTGCTTGACTGCATCTGAATTAATTGGTTTTAGCCAGACTTCTCCGTCCATTTCTGCAAGTATGAGGGCTCCTTCTGTCAAAACCCGGTGAACCATGTATGGACCCTGCCAATTGGGAGAGAACTTCCCTTTGGTTTCATCTTGATGCGGGAAAATTTTCTTTAACACCAGCTGCCCCAGTGTGAACTGTCTCGACTTAACTCTTTTGTTGAAAGCTCTGGACATTCTGTTCTAATAAAGTTGACCATGGCAAACTGCATTCATTCTTTTTCCATCTATAAGAGGTAGCTGCTCGTAACGACTCTTCACCCATTCTGCATCATCGAGTTCAGCTTCCTGTATGATTCATAGGGAAGGAATTTCCACTTCGGCGGGAATGAAGGCTTATGTACCATAAACCAGCATATAGGGGGTTGCCCCGGTTGACGTGTGGACTGTGGTGTGATACCCTAATAAAGCAAATAATAGCTTCTTGTGCCACAGCTTATGCTTCTCTATCATTTTCCTTAGTATCTTCTTGATATTCTTATTGGCGGCTTCTACGGCTCCATTCATCTAAGGTCTGTAGGCTATAGAATTCTTGTGTCTGATCTTGAAAGTTTCACACATAACTTTCATCTAGTCACTGTTGAGGTTGGAGCCATTATCAGTAATGATTGATTCTAGAATCCCAAAAACGATGTGGTTGCGGACAATGTCTGCCACGACTTTCTTAGTTACTGCTCTGAAAGATGCTGCTTCGACCCATTTGGTGAAATAGTCGATTGCTACCAAGATAAATCTGTGTCCATTTGAAGCGACGAGCTCGATTGGTCCAATAACATCCATCCCCCAAGCAGCGAACGACCATGGTGAGCTTGTTGCATTAAGCTCATTTGGAGGAGGTACCTTTATCATGTCTGCATGTATCTGGCAGCGATGGCATTTTGGACATACTGGATATAGTCCGTCTCCATAGTCATCCAAAAGTAATCAGCTCGGAGTATCTTTTTTGCTAAGACAAAACCATTCATATGTGGACCACAGGTCCCAACGTGAATTTCCTCTAGTAGCCTAGATGTTCCTTTGCGTCGACACACCTTAGTAATCCCAAATTAGGAGCCCTCATATACAGGATTCCTCCGCTGTGAAAGAAATTGTTGGACAAC
Organism: Nicotiana tabacum; assembly: GCF_000715075.1. Taxonomy (NCBI): domain Eukaryota; kingdom Viridiplantae; phylum Streptophyta; class Magnoliopsida; order Solanales; family Solanaceae; genus Nicotiana; species Nicotiana tabacum. The sequence goes on along the minus strand of NC_134090.1, from coordinate 154,531,050 downwards.
CTCCGAAGTGTGCATTTCTAAGTAGGATTTGCAAGTTTTGGGTATTCGCCTTTTGCCAAATATTCCTTGATATCATGAAACCAAGGCTTTCCATTTGCTTCTTCTTCGACGTGGGCACAGTAAGCTGGCTGATCGTGGATCTTTACTGGAATGGGATCCATGAAGTTTTTGTCTGGATGTTGTATCATGGATGATAGGGTAGCCAATGCATCGGCGAACTCATTCTGGACTCTGGGAACATGTTGGAATTCCGTCTTTGTGAACCTCTTTCTCAATTCTTGTACATGATGCAAATACGAGAGTATCTTGGAGTTCTTCGTTGCCCATTCTTCTCGGACCTGATGTATAAGTAGGTCTGAATCTCCGATGACTAGCGACTCTTGAATGTTCATGTTAATGGCCATCTTGAGCCCTAAGATGCAGGCTTCGTACTTGGCCATGTTGTTGGTGCACGGGAACCTGAGTTTGGCAGACACCGGATAATGTTGACCGGTTTCTGATACTAGGACTGCTCCTATGGCAATTTCTTAGAAATTTGCTGCTCCATCGAAAACATTCTCCAACCGTCATAGTATTCTGCAATGTCTTCTCCTATGAATGATACCTCTTCGTCAGGAAAATACATTTTCAGGGGTTCGTATTCTCCATCCACGGGATTCTCAGCAAGGTGATCCTCTAGTGCCTGTCCCTTGATTGCCTTCTGGGTTACGTAGACAATGTCAAATTCACTCAACAAGATTTGCCACTTGGCTAGCTTTCCAGTGGGCATGGGCTTCTGAAAGATGTACTTCAGAGGATCCATCCTTGATATGGGATATGTAGTATAGGCACAGAATTAGTGCCTCAGCTTATGGTCTACCCAAGTCAGAGCACAACAAGTGCGTTCCAACAGAGAATACCGGGCTTCGTATGGGGTGAACTTCTTGCTGAGATAATAGATGGCCTGCTCTTTCCTTCCCGTTTCATCATGTTGCCCCAGAACACAACTGAAAGCTCCATCCATTACTGCAAGGTAGAGTAATAATGGTCTACCTAGCTTAGGCGGGACTAAGACAGGTGGTGTTGACATGTATTCCTTAATTCTGTCGAAAACTTTTTGACAGTCATCAGTCCATTCGGTAGCGGCGTCCTTCTTCAACATCTTAAAGATTGGCTCACAGATAACTGTAGATTGTGCTATGAACCGGCTGATGTAGTTAAGCCTCCCCAAGAAACTCATCACATCCTTCTTGTTCTTTGGCGGCGGCAATTCTTGAATAGCTTTGACTTTTGATGGATCTAGTTCTATTCCTGCGGCTTACGATAAACCCAAGCAATTTTTCCAGCAGGAACCCCGAATGCACACTTTGCAGGATTCAGTTTCAGGTTGTACCTTCGCAGTCTATTGAAGAACTTCCTCAAATCTTCCATGTGATCAATGGCCTTGTTGGACTTGATGATAACATCATCTACATACACCTCTATCTCCTTGTGTATCATATCATGGAAAATGGTAGTCATGGCCCTCATGTAGGTGGCCCCAGCATTCTTCAGGCCGAACGACATCATCTTGTAACAGTACATTCCCCACGGCGTAATGAAAGCCATTTTCTCAGCATCTTCTTTATCCATCCAGATCTGATGATAACCGACGAAACAATCCACAAATGACTGCAACTCATGCTTGGCACAATTATCGATCAGGACGTATATATTTGGCAAAGGGAAGTCGTCTTTCGGACTGGCCCGGTTGAGATCCCGGTAGTCGGCACAGACTCGAACCTTCCCGTCCTTCTTTGGTACTGGCACGATGTTGGCTAACCACGTCGGGTATTCTACTACCCTGAGAACCTTAGCTTTGATCTGCTTAATGACTTCTTCCTTGATTTTCAGACTCATATCAGGCTTTAACTTTCTGAGCTTTTGCTTTACCAGCGGACATGTTGGATCGGTTGGCAGTTTGTGAGCCACAATAGACGTACTCAGGCCAGTCATGTCATCGTATGACCAGGCGAATATGTCCTCATACTCTCTTAGAAATTCTGTGTTTTCCTTATTTTCTGATGGCGATAAGTGGACGCTAATTCATGTTTCTTTAACGTTTTCTGCATCTCCCAGGTTGACAATCTCAGACTCGTCCAGGTTGGACTTAGGTATGTTCTCAAAATTCTCAACCTCCTTAATAATCTCTTCTGGTATGTCATCTTCCTCGGAATCTATGTCCATTTGTTGTGTTGTCTCGTTGCATGCCACAGTCATTGGTTCATCAAGATAAGTAATAGTAATGCTATGTGAGTAAAGTAATGAGAGAAAAAATAATAATGAATGTTGATTTGTAAGAAAAGTCAAATACTTTGATAAATTGCACAATCGTTTTGAACATTGGAAATCTTATTGCATGAATTGAAAACATGCAAGAAATAAAAATCTTTTAGTAAATAAGACGATGCTTGTTTTAACCTTGCTGCCCCGGTGCTCGTCAGGCTTAGGGGTGTACATTCGATCGGTTTATCGATAAATCAAATTGATTATTTGTTATCGGTTTATCGATTTATCGATTTCAAAATTTTCCTTATCGAGTTATCGATTTTAATTTTGATTTTGTCCTCTTCAGTTATCGGTTTATCGATAAACTGATAAGATATACTAAAAAGACAAATATGCCCTTATTTTATAATACTACCCTTTCCCTTCACTTAAGTCCCTAATCGGCTAACCCTATTTTCCTCCCTTCTTCAATGCCGCTTATCTTCAGTCTTAACTGTGTGTAGACCCAAAATTAGGTGACTCTTCAGTCTTCACTTTTTGCTTACAAAGTACAAACCTAGCTCTGTTCTATTGCCACTCGCCATTGTCGCCGTTGATTATCGTCGTTTCCGGAAAGCTCTTGGCAGGTACCATGTAGAAATTAGTTTTTGTTTTTGTTTAAGAATGAGTTATTCTAGTCAGTTCACGCTACTCCTAATTGATTATATTACCTTCTTATTAGTCATTACTAGTTTTATGATTCATCAATTGAATATAGTAATCTACTTTGCCAATATTGTTCTTCAGTTCTTGTACTTGTAAGAAATCTCCAATGTCTCCAACTACAATGAGACATGACATTAAAGTAAAGAGAAGAAGAAGAGTTAAAGGTGGAAAGCCATGACATTAAAGAAAGCCCTTCTTGATTTAAACCAGAAATAGCAGTAGGGAATAAAGATATGTTCAGAAATAAGATGAATAAGGTGAATATTAGTTTGGTTGACATGATTATAATGTTGATAAGAGTCTGTATGTATAATAGCTCTACTGGGATAGAGAAGTATTATTGCAGTGATGGTTTGGAAGATTTTGTTTGTACAAATATACCTTGTTGTTGTTTATTGTCTATATGTAATGTGATAAGTTGTTGTCTCCACACATGGCTACCTTTTGCTGTTATACCCTTCAGTTCTCTCTACACTAATATCTTTATGAGACAGAAACATTGACCTTGACAGTAGAGTATATAAATTGTCTTGACTTCAACTTCTACTAGTTTCGATCAAATTTGAAAGCCTGAAACTTTTAGTTCTTAATGTTCTTCTAAGTGGATACAAACCAAATTTGACAGTGGAGTATATAAATTCCTTTTTAATTCTTAATGTTCTTCTAAGTGGATACAAACCAAAGCTAAAAGCTTGAAACTTTTACTTGCAGTTGCGCTCACTTGACAGCTCTAAGACGAGATTCAATTGCGAGGAGTGCTGACTTCGTCTTGCTTTGCTTCATTCAACTCGTTTAAGACTGTAAGTTACATTCTTCATTCACTTCATATGGCTGAAAATGATAAAATTGATCAAGTGGTTGATGAAAGTAGAGGTTCTGAGTCTACTGCTGCAACTAGTCACTCGACAGTTACAAAACAAAGGAAAAAATGATCTCGGGCATGGGATTTTTTTGAAGAAAAAGTTGATGCTAAAGGAAATAATAAATATGCATGTAGATTTTGTGGACAAGAATATTTTGAGACAAAAGGCAAAAGTATGACTCAAATGAATAATCATATCAGTAAATGTCCAAGGAATCCTTATAAAGTTGAAAAAGGTCAAAAACTATTATCATATCAAACAGTGTCGGGGGTAATAAAGGTGATCTTATTCCATGAAAATTTGATCAAGAAAAGTGTAGGATGACTTTGTGTCGTATGGTGATTGTTGATGAACTTCCATCTGGTTTTGTTGAGAAGGAAGGCTTTAGAAACTTTATGAAAGTGGCACAACCTTGTTTTCATATTCCTCCCCGTACTATTGTTACACGGGATTGTTTTGCTCTTTTTAATGTGGAAAAAAATAAATTAATGAAGTTTCTTAAAGGAACAAGTCAAAGAGTAAGTCTTACCACTAATACATGGACTTCTATTCAAAAAATTAACTATATGTGCATCACAGCCCATTAGATTGATAATGAATGGATTATGCATAAAAGGATTATTAACTTTTCTCCAATTACTAGTCATAAAGGTGAAGATATGGAAAGGTGTATTATTGATTATTTGCGTGAGTGGGGTTTGCAAAAGATTTTCACTATCACAGTTGACAATGCTAGTTCAAGTGATGTGATCGTGGAGAAGTTGTCTGACAAATTAGATGATTGGGGAACCAATTCTATGAATGGTCAACACCTTCACATGAGATGCATGCCTCATATTATAAATCTTATTGTAAAAGATGGTTTAAAAGAGTCAGGTATTTCTATTGCTCGTGCTAGATGTGCAGTCAGATACATTAGACAGTCTCCTGCTAGGTTGAGGAAGTTTCAGGAATGTTGTGAAAGTGAAAATATTGTCAAGAAGTCTTTATGCTTAGATGTTCCTACAAGGTGGAATTCCACCTACTTGATGTTGAGCAAGGCTATTGAATATGAGCGTGCAATTAAAGAATATTCTGATCGTGATACCGACTTGTCACGTTATCTTATGTTTGATGCTATTTCAGATGGAAAGCCTGTATGTTTGCTTTCAAGAACTGATTGGGATGATGTAAAGAGAATTTCACTATTTCTTGAAATATTTTATAATCTCACTTTGAAGGTGTCCGGATCACTTTATGTAACATCGAATGCCCATTTTCTTGAAATTGGTTAAGTTGTTGTTTACTTAAATCGATTAATAACAACTGAAGATGTACTTTTGAGTGAGATAGCATCAAGTATGTGGAAAATATTTGAGATGTATTGGGGTGAACCAACAAAAATGAACAAAATAATTTTCATTGCTTGTGTTTTGGATCCTCGCTACAAGTTTACTACTGTTAGTTTTGTACTTAAGAAGATGTTTGGAGATGAAGGGACAATTATTGAAAAAGAGGTTCATACTTATATGAGTTCATTGTTTAGTAAGTATGTCTCTAAGTCGGTTTCAAAAGATACTGGTGGTAAAGTTTCTACCTCTTTGCCAAGCTCTTCATTCAGCACAATGAAAACTTCAACTCCTGGTTTAGGTGAACTTTTAGATGAAATAAGGAAACATAAAGCTGCAAGTGGAGGTGTAGATTCTAAAACAGAATTGGAAAAGTATCTTGCAGAAGATCCTGAAATTGAAAGACCGGACTTTGATATCTTGGCTTGGTGGAAGGTGAACTCACCTAGATTTCCTATTCTTGCTAAGATGGCTCGAGATGTGCTTGCTATTCCTATATCAAGTGGGGCATCTGAAAGTGCATTTAGTACCGGAGGGCGTATTCTTGACTAATTTAGGAGTTCATTAACTCCTAAATTGGTTGAAACTCTAGTGTGCCTTCAAGATTGGCTTCGGAGTGAATCGCTTCCTGTAAATGTTGAGGAAGATTTAGATTTTCTCGAGACACTCGAGGAAGGTATGTATATTTTAATTAATTTTATTGTATTGCTTAAGATAGTTAAATAATATATTAATTGTTTGACTTGTTAATATATATTCTTATTAGATTTTACTAATCTTGGCAAAGAAGCTTCCATCGACGATGTTAGCTAGAGTTTGTTAGCTGCTATGTAAGTTCTCCATTTTAAATAATATACTTGTAAAAGAATGTGATGTATTACAAAGTTCTTAATATTTTTTTTAAATTCTTCCAGGTTTAAAGCTTGGTAGAAACTATGCAATCAGTTGCATAGGGGTACCTTTATTTCCTGTGGTTCAATTAAAGCATACTTGCTCGATAGTGCGGTAAAAATTGCAACTTTGGAGCTGATTTTGTTCATTAGAGTTGTTTTTGAGCTGTTTCTTCTGTTCGACTTTGATTCTACTTGTTTGTAGTAATTTCTGATCTTGTCTTTGTCAAGTTGCTTCTTTGAAAAGGATATGAGGTAACTCACCCTTTTGAGATTTAATTAAGCATTTATTTTGGTTCTGGTTGACTTGTTGTGGTATTGAAATTCCGGCCTCGCTGCTTCACTAAATTACTCTAAAGTGTTTGAAACCAGTTGGTACTTGGAATAAGCACTCCACTGTCAAAATATGTAATTTTGGGCTTTCAAGAATAATGACAGATACAATTAGGAGAGATTCTACATCAGTTGGCACTTCTGAAGAAGTATCGATGGCTGCAGAACTGATTCTTAATGAACCTTTCCCGTAAAAATGTGACCTTTTAAGATGGAACTCTATCTTTTTCTTTCTCTGAGTTTCTTTTAACTTTCTTCTATTGATTTTGTTCCTTTTGTTTTAACCTATGAAACTATAAAACTCCTTAAACTTTGAGCAAGTCTAATCTACCTCTTTTACTATTGTGGCAGATTATAACGGAAGAAAACTGTCATTTGAGTATTGTAGTTATGATATACTTTCCGTGGAATCCCGTAAATTTTCTTATTGGTATATCGATAACCGAATCGATAAGCCCCAAAAATCGATAAATCAGAATCGAAAAAATCGAAACCTTATTGAAACGATAACGATAAACATATGTACAAATCGACAATCAATAAGTAATTATCGATAAGGGTCAAAATCGAATGCACACCCCTAGTCAGGCTCTGGTCGTCCTGATGGTCTAGTTATTGAGGCGTGCCCCTCTTCTTACAGCCTGTATGGAAGGGACTTCCTCCCCCTCCTCCTCGAGAACAACACAACAATCCATATCATTGTCTTGTAGGAACAAATTCTTCACCGCTGCTAGTGCTTCCTCTTCTTCTGACCCATAGATAACATCAGTCAGTTGGAAAGTCTGCTTCAAGTGTGGTATTGGCTGCTCCAGCAGGTAGTAAGGACCGCGCCATGGTGGCGACCAGTTGTTGAATTCTTCCCAGGTGTACTCATATCCTAGACCGAAAGTGGTGCCATGTTTCTTGAGTTTTATGGGCTTAGTAATTCCTTGGAGGTTCTTGCCGAGCCCTTTGCCAGGTTCGTACCCACTCCAATTTAGTATGCTCTCGATCTTGTTATCCCACTAGTTGTTTTTGTTAATAGCATTTACCCGTTCGATGTGATGGTAAGTCTCTTCTCCTAGCTTCTTTCTCCCCTCTATGGATGGAATAGTCTGACGACTGTATATAGGGTTGCTACCGTCGCTGTGAATGATCACTTCCTAGTAGTTCCACTCGAACTTTACTGCCTGATGCAGTGTTGATGCTACGGCTCCGACAGCATGAATCCATGGCCGCCCCAACAGCAGATTGTAAGATGCTGACACGTCTATCACTTGGAAATCAACATCGAACCAAGTTGGCCCCATTTGCAAACACTGACTAATCTCCCTAATGGTGGACCTTTGGGAACCTTCGAAGGCTTTCACATTGATAGCTCCGTCCTTTATTTCATGCAATCACTTGCCCAATTTCTTGAGTGTTACTAGTGGACAAATGTTGAGATTGGAACCCCCATCAATTAGGATCCTGGTGATGAAGTAGCCCTCGCATTGCATAGTGATGTGCAGTGCTTTGTTGTGTCCCAACCCTTCAGGCGGAAGCTCATCCTCATGAAAAATAATTTTGTGACATTCCAATACCTGTCCTACCATGTTGGCCATTTCCCCGCTAGTGATATTGCTTGGTATGTATGCTTCACTCAACACTCAACAAAGCGTTCTTGTGTGCCTCAGAATTTTGTAGCAAAGCAAGGATGGAAATTTGCACCGATATTTTGTTCTACTGGTCGATGACCGAGTATTCCTTGGCTTGTATCTTTCTCCAAAGAACATCTGGACCTACCTCAATAATGGGTGGCTAGTTGGAGGCCTACTTGCTTGACTCAGCTAGGTGTTCCGGGGTATAAACCCTACCAGTTCTCATCATACCCTGTGCGGCAACAGTCTCTTCGGACCCTAACCTTTCCTTTCCTCCTTGCCTCGGATGTATAGTCCCATGGTATAGCCTTTGTATGGTATGGAATCATGGTTGACATCACCACTAGAATATGCGTGGCTATCTTTACTCTGAACGGAGCATGTGCCTTAGGTGGTAGAACTGCAACTTCAAATAGTGGGGTGTGTTTGCTGGAGATACAAATTCGACCTCAATTGGTGCTGGTGTCTTTGCAGATGATGTTGCTTCAAACTCAAGTGGCACGGACATATTTACCTCGGCATCCCCAGAGGTTGAATCTGGACCACGATCGGATTAAGAGTAACTATTGGTTTCTTTGGGTCATCACCTTCTGCGATCAAACCGATTGATCCCTCGGGATCCCAATCATCCTCTATCTCAATCATGTGAACGCCTCCACCCTTATGGTCTGGCAGAGGGTTATTGCGGACATTCGAAGCAGTTTCCTTTGCCACAATAATCTTGTTGCCAATTAAAGTTTGGATCTTGTCTTTCAGAGAATGACATTCGATGATGGTATGTCTTTTCATGCCGGAATGACATGTACAGGATTTGTTTGGGTCAACCCACTGAGAAGGGTTCTCAGGGGTTGCAGTAGGGATGGGGGTGATGTAACCAACAGCTTTGAGTGTTTCGTACAACTGGTCAATAGGTTCAATAATGGTTGTGTATTGTTTAGGAGGTCTACGATCGAAATTTGGTCGAGGTCTAGGGAAGTTTTGGCGTGTAGGAGGTGATTGATAGTGGGATGGTTGAGTATTGTAGGCTTGGTAAATATGTGCGGGTTGGGAATATCTGGGTGAAGTAGGCTGATATGTGTGAGGTGGAGGTGATTGATAAGTGGGTGGTGAAGTTTGGTAGGAGGGTAAGGGTGCTTGGTAGTTTCGAGTTGGTTGATATGTGAGTGGAGGTGTTGGGTAAATTTGGTATTTAATGGGAGATTTGGTTCTTTGTGCAACCATTACGGCCCCTACGTCCTTTTTCTTGGACATGCCACCAGATTGCAAAGCCTTATTTGTAGCTTAAGGCCTCAGAGTTCGTAACCATACCGTTTTTGATGCCCTCTTCGATCCTTTCACCCAGCTTGATAATGTTAGGAAATTTATGGCTCTCAATCAATATTAGTCGTTCATAATACTGCGGGTCTTGAGCCCGAACAAAAAATTTGTTCATCTGTTCCTCCTCTAAGGCAGGTCTGACCTTAGCAGCTTCGGACCTCCAGCAAGTAGCATACTCGCGAAATGTTTCTGTGGACTTCTTCTTTAGATTCTGAATGTAAATTACATCCGGCGCATTCTCTGTGTTGAACCTGAACCTATCCATGAAGTTGGACGCCATTCCTACCCAGTTCGACCACTTCTTCGGATCTTGGCTAATGTACCAAGACAAAGCATCTCCCTTCAAATTCCTCATGAACAGCTTCATGTGGATTCTCTCGTCTTTCCCTACTCCAACCAGCTTGTCATAGTAAGTTCTCAAATGGACCCTTGGATCCCCTATACCATCAAACATTTCGAACTTTGGAGGTTTGTACCCCTCGGGCAGTTCAACATCAAGTTGTATGCAAAGATCTTCATAGTTCATCCCTCCAATTCCATTACTTCCTTCAACGCCTTGAATTCGGCTAGTTAATTTCTTAATTTCTTCAGCCAGGTTCTTGATGAGCGAGTCTTTATCATCAGACTCAGGTGTGTTTGATATGGGTTGGGTGGAATGTGGCATAGTTTCCACATAGATGGGGGTGTTATGGTGGTGTGGAAGTGGTTATTTATGGAGTTTTGGGGTTCTAGGAAGAGCAGCGGGGTGTTGTTTGAGATATGGCAGGTGTTGCAATGGTGGTGAGTGTCACACCTCCTTTTTATTAAATGTTCGCTCGAAGTTGCGCGAACGCATAATCCGAATTGCTTTTAGAAATATAATTAGGTTACGCGAACGCATCCCTAATCACGCAAAATATTCTTAATAGTAGTATAGATTTTCCATAAATTGTTTATTACGTCCATGCATTTTTATGTGAAAGTCATGAGAAATCAATATTTTTCTAGTCTCTAAATTCCTCGTTGATCGCAAATTATATTTTTTTCGCGTATAAATTATATTCCTCCGAGCCATTCTAATTTAAAGAATAAAATAAACAACGTGTGATTAATACTACCATTTTTCTCGTAAATAGAGTATATGTATACTCAAATGCGAATGTATATGAAACTAAAAAAATCTGACTCATGACAGGGAGTGCTATTTTTGAAGAATTTTCATTATTCTATTTGTAACGAATGCTATTTTTGCACTCTTAAAATTGTTACACATTATAAATCTAATTTACTTCTACATCGTTTGTTCTTAATCTAATAGGCGAAATTATTTTGATTAATTCTGCTTATGATTGAGTTTGGGATATATATATATATAATCAAACCAATTTGATTCTCAATCTATGTGAACTATTGCTAAACACTAACTTTCGCATTGTATAAATTCCTAGGCCATTTGTTATTAAGAAAGAGAACAAATCTACCTGTTGACTTAATAAGATGATGTTACATATAACATTATTCACCATATTTCAACATTACGAACATAACGGTGGATTGTACTAATGCATCTTTCAACTATTGATTATAAACATAACCATTATTATGCCATATATGAGCAAAATAAAACTAACATCATTTGATCTACAACTAAATCAGATGGTTGACAAAATAGGCTAGCGATATAGTTTTTTGCCATTTCCATACTATTCTTTACTTAACTAACAATGCCACAAGACTTAATTAATGGCCAACTTTATGCCATATTTCCTATTTCTTGATAATTCAATCACAACTATACATAATGAAATTCTGAAATATATAACACTATTACAACACTTATGCGAACTTCAAATGGGAATGATTAACTATAGTCGTTATGTCAAGCATACTACCATGTTAAATAACTAAAACAAAACTGAAATTTAAACTAATAGAATTAAACGAGTAAAAGACATAATCATAATCCCAAACTTCATTTTTTCTTCCAATGTTCTTTTCACAACATGAGTCTTAAAAAATATGTACCTGGAAATGAGGGCAGAAGGGGTAAATTTTAGCAGTAGCAGCAGTAACAAAATCAGCAGAAAGCGCCAAATAACTCAGCAGATTTGAGCAACAAATGGGACCCGTGAAACCCAGATACACAATAGCAGTATTTTTTTTTTAGAAATTTTAGATTTTTAACTGAACAATAGGATCAAATAAATCCGGACAGATTCAATGAAAAACAATATTTCTGATTTTGAGACTTAGGACAAGGCAGACTGAAAAAAAAAGCTTTCAATTTCAAAATACAGAATCAGCTTCAATACTAGTTTCTGATGTAGAATTCTATTTTACTGTTTCTGCTTTCCTTTCTTTCTATCTTCTTCTTATTTCAGATTTCTTTCTATATGGTTGTTCTGTTCTCTATCTCTCTCTTACAGGTCTGCCTTTTTTTTTTTCAAAATCAGTCCCAACTCCTCTCTTATATAACTCATTCCCCTAATGCTGCCCGGACCCCTTCTTTCTTTTAAAATCAGAAAATCCCACTGAAATTCTATTTTTATTACTTTAAGTTCCATTAAGTAAAACTTTTCCTGATTTTCAACACTCCCATTACCTTTTGTTTCCCATTATTTCATTAAATAATAGCCATTATCAATCCACTATCAGCACACTACTATTATCACATTACCCTACTGTTTCTATCCTAGAAATACCCTTGAAAATCCCTTAATATTACTGTTATTACTTCCCCAGACCAAAGACTGCCTAAACCTTAACAGATTTATCTGAATTAAACTTGTTTAGCAGCTAATAACCAATTCCTAAATCAAACAAACATTCTGTCCTTACAGACTATGCTAAATAGGGAAATGCAATAGTTAATGTACAAAAGCTAAATTCAGATTGAACACTGAACTTGCATACAAACATATTAACAAATAACAACTCAACAGAACAAAATTTGAATCGAAATTGAAGTTGGCATGAATGCAGGGGCATTGTCAGTATTGGCATTACCTGAAACTAACTGCCCAGAAATCAATATACACACAACATCCATTTGACGGACTCATTGATTTACAAACAAGCATGATTTAAAAGACTAATCAACTGACTATCTTTAACAATTGTCAACAAACAATAGGTAAACAGATTGTTTCAATCAGTATTATCATAAACGAGAATCCATAATATAACTAATCGACGAACCTAATCGAGTCGATTACACACATTGTAAACAAACATAACATACAGAGACAAATGCCATTATTTGATCATAGGAACGGGTATGAGACAGTTCACAAAACTAAATAAACAAATATGAAAAGCACACAGGCTATTGAAACAGGCAACAATATACACATAAAATACAGAAAGAAATAAGAAAATACCTCTGAATCTTCAAATGAATACGGACCCAAGCTTAACTTTGAATTCGGACCTTTTTGAGGCTAAACAGACTTTATTCGAAGTATTCTCAATTGAGAATACTTCGATTAAAGTCTCTTAGACCTCAATCCCTCACTTGAATTGAACAGATTCCATGACTGAAAATTTTTAGGGTTTCAAATTCTTCGATCTCAAATCCGAACATTTCTAGGTATATTCGAATCAAAGCAATGGTGTTTTAGGCACGAGGGGGGTGAGATGGATAACTGGTGTGAGTTTGAGGTAGGTTGGGATAGGGTCAAGTTTCACTCGAATCTTCAAATGAAGATTCGAGCAGTTCCAGGCGGATTCGAACCATGCCACTAACAGATCCGTGATGAGGATGGACAGGGGAGACTGTGGTGTTAATTTGGAGGCCATCGGAGAAGGTTGGTTTTTCAGACCAACCTCCAATCGAAGATTCGAGACTATGTGATCTCATTCGAAGGAAACTAATATTAGATCCGTAAAGAGGGGGTTGTGAGGAGTCGAAGGTGTTTAGGAGGTGACCGGCGACGTTGTTGCCGCCGGGTTTCAGGCAATGGGGAATTAGGGAGGATAGGGTTAGGGGTGTGTTTCAGAGATGACGATGAACAGGAGAGGAGGGGGGGTATTTAGTTAGGGGGCCGGGGTAGGGATTTGGATTTATATAGGATTGGGGTGGATGGATCAGGGCCGTCGGATTAGCCGAGATCAAAGGCCTGGATTAATTGGTATGAGAGGAACGGTGTCGTTTGAATTAAACTAGGGTATGGGTTGGCCCGGGTACTGGATCGGGTAGGGATCACGGGTTAGGTCAAAATCCTGGGAGCCCTTGGATCAGAAATAATAAACGGCCCCGATCTATTTCAACCATACGACGCCGTATGGTTTGCATTTGTAATTAAATGACCGGGCATCATCAAACGGCGTAGTATTTGCCCTATACTACGTCGTTTGATGGTCTTTGGGTTGACTGACCTGGGCTGGGTAAAATGCATTGTTTTGGGCCTGAATTTTTTGTCAAATAAATGGCCCAGTCCGTTTTTCTTTACATTTTAATCAACTCTTTTCCTTTTCTAATTTTGTTCCTTAATTATTAAATTCCTAATTTTAATTATAAAAACAAAATTACCCTTACAAAAAATATTAATTACCTTTTAACAATTATTAACACATAGACAAAACATTAATCACACAATGACATAATTAAATGACCAAAATAAGGTAAATGCATATTTTTTGTGATTTTCTTTTAATTATCTTTTAAATGCATAATTAAATCCTAGATATGCATGCAACATGTATTTTTTGTTTTATTTATTATTATTTAACTATAACAAAGTAAACATTTACGGACAAAACACAAATAATTAATAAACGCCACATAAATTCTAAAAACTGCATACTAAGAGAATTTTTGTTTTATTTTTTGATTTATTTTAGAGTAGTTTTCGTGAGGCAAAAATTACGTGCTCACAGCTGCCCCTCTTTGTGCGGAAACTCGAAGAGTTTGCGTGCAAAGATAAAGTGAGCGGATACGAGCGATTTTTTGCCCGTTCGAATACTCCGTGGGAAGCATTTTTTTTGAAAGATTTGACCGAACCTCTGCTTCAAAGGTTTCCTACATATCCTTGGCTATAAAGGAATCAGGTCAATGTAGTTCGGGAAGTTTTGGGTAGCTGGGACTACCATGGGACTGTGATACTACTGCTGTTTCGTGCTGCTTTTACTGCTTGCTGACCTCTTTATTACCCCCTGCTTTAAAGGTAAAACAAAAGCTAAACTAGACTATGGTAAAAAAAATATTATCTAGATCCTGCCCTTACGTTTTCTTGTTGTCTTGATGTCTCGGTGACTCTCGGGCATCTTTTGCTTCTGACTTGTTCCGTATTTCCTTTCATTGTGTCTCGTATTTCCTTTATTTGTTTGGGACTCTTGTTGTTTCTTGCTGGGGATTTGGTTGGACTCCTCTGCTTTATTGACTTTACGTGTGCTCCTTTCTCATATGGGCGGGCTTTTGACTTCAACCCGTAATGTCAAACTACATTGCCATTCTGTTCTTCAGGTGGGTGCCTGACTGCTGATTTTTCAATTGTATTCCCTTATTCTCCAGGTGGACGCCTGATTGCCTTTTCAATTCTTCATCCTCATTCTCCAGGTGGACGCCTGATTTCTTCTTTAATTCTTCATCCTCATTCTCCAGGTGGACACCTGATTTCTTCTTAAATTCTTCATCCTCATTCTCCAGGTGGACGCCTGACTTCTTCTTTAATTCTTCATCCTCATTCTCCAGGTGGACGCCTGATTTCTTCTTTAATTCTTCATCCTCATTCTCCAGGTGGACGCCTGATTTCTTATTTAATTCTTCATCCTCATTCTCCAGGTGGACGCCTGATTTCTTCTTCAATTCTTCATCCTCATTCTCCAGGTGGACGCCTGACTTCTTCTTAAATTTTTCATCCTCATTCTCCAGGTGGACGCCTGATTTCTTCTTTAATTCTTCATCCTCATTCTCCAGGTGGACGCCTGATTTCTTCTTCAATTCTCCATCCTCATTCTCCAGGTGGACGCCTGATTTCTTCTTCAATTCTTCATCCTCATTCTCCAGGTGGACGCCTGATTTCTTCTTTAATTCTTCATCCTCATTCTCCAGGTGGACGCCTGATTTCTTCTTTAATTCTTCATCCTCATTCTCCAGGTGGACGCCTGACTTCTTCTTAAATTTTTCATCCTCATTCTCCAGGTGGACGCCTGATTTCTTCTTTAATTCTTCATCCTCATTCTCCAGGTGGACGCCTGATTTCTTCTTCAATTCTTCATCCTCATTTTCTAGGTGGACGCCTGATTTCTTCTTCCATTTATTCATCCTCATTCTCCAGGTGGACGCCTGATTTCTTCTTCAATTCTTCATGCTCATTCTCCAGGTGGACGCCTGATTTCTTCTTTAATTCTTCATCCTCATTCTCCAGGTGGATGCCTAATTTCTTCTTTAATTCTTCATCCTCATTCTCCAGGTGGACGCCTGATTTCTTCTTTAATTCTTCATCCTCATTCTCCAGGTGGACGCCTGACTTCTTCTTAAATTTTTCATCCTCATTCTCCAGGTGGACGCCTGATTTCTTCTTTAATTCTTCATCCTCATTCTCCAGGTGGACGCCTGATATTTTCTTCAATTCTTCATCCTCATTCTCCAGGTGGACGCCTGATTTCTTCTTCAATTCTTCATCCTCATTCTCCAGGTGGACGCCTGATTTCTTCTTCAATTCTTCATCCTCATTCTCCAGGTGGACGCCTGATTTCTTCTTTAATTCTTCACCGGGTGTTTCCTGACACAAATGTTGTTTTTGCCCCTGTTTCAAATCAAAGAAAACTTCGTTAGTTTAAAGCAGGGTGGTTAACTGGGGCATTCTTGCCGACGGTGGGGCTTCTCTTCGTCTTGTTTTATTGCCTTGGAATGGTTGAAAAGACTGTTTTGTCCTTGTAATTGATCCTTAACTATAGGATCCCCAACTGTATGTTTTCCTTCAAACCCTTTTAACCGTAATCATTTGTCTCTCCTGACATTGCTGATACACTTTTGATTCCACTTTTCTTAAACCCATATCTTATTTTTTATCCTATTACCTCCTGCCCATCATGGCCGTATTTTTGTCCTATGCCACCTTGAATTTTGGTAGTATACCTTGACATTCCTTCTTATTTGTTTGGAACAAAACTCATCTCAAAAGCTTTAGAAGAGTAAGATTATTAGTGACGAAAACATGACGATTTCGACAATCTAAAAAAAAGAAAAATCCAAATTTGGATGACTGTTGGAGAAGGAATAAATGACTTATCTGATTGGAGTTACTGGCACCAATGATCATGGTATGCATTTTGGATTAATCAACCCAGTCTTTTAATCAATCTCTTTCAATTGTTTTATCTTGCTTTCCCAAAATTTCCATAACCCAACTTCACTTCTTTTTTTTTTTCATTTTACAGACCTGTTTGACTTGCAATATCTTAAAGAGTTTTCACCGACAAACCTTTCTCATTTGTTCATTTATTAATTCCTTTTTGCCTTATGGTGCCTGCGAAGGTTTTCACCAATAAGACTCTCTCATTTCACTTTCTCTCAACTTCCGTCGTCTCATGGTGCCCGTGTGGGTTTTCACCTATAAGACTCTCTCATTTTTACTTTCTTTTCTTGTTTGGACCAGAGTGTTATGAACCATTTTTATTTGCTCGACTTGGCATTTTTCTAAGATTTATCGAAAGGTCTTTTTGGTATGTGGTTGGAATCAAAAGTTAAACAATTTTGATATGAGTTTAAAATTACAACTCTTGGAATCTTTTCTTATTACCAATACAATTTCTGCCCCAGTTTCTTGATTGGGGTCTCTTGATGTTTCTTTTTTGTGCACATTATGCATATCGTGTACCCTATGACCGAGCCGTGAGGCGCCTACGTATCCTTCTTTGAGGAATCAGGTCAAACGTAGTTCACTACTATAATAGTGATTTTTTATTTTTATTTATTTTTATTTTTTATATACATATATATATTTTTTTATTTGACTTCCATCGATTCCAAGAGAGGGCAAGAAAGAAACGAATGTGGTTCAAAGGGGAAAACAAATGGTACAGTGTTTGGATAGCAGAATAAATTGCCTTTGTCATCCCAACCTTCGAAATAATGCCGAATACAAACATTTAATAATTATACCAAAAAATCATGCATTATATCTCTTTACCGCATCAGAATTGATAGCCATGTCTATGCATTTGCCTTCAAAATCTGTTAAACATAATGCACCATTGGATAATACTCTGGTCACGATGAATTGTCCTTGCCAATTCGGGGCAAATTTGCCTTTTGCCTTAACCTGATATGGAAGAATACGTTTCAGCACATGTTGACCCACTTCAAACTTTCGGGGACGCACTTTTTTGTTATATGCTCTTGCTATTCTTCTTTGATACAATTGGCCATGACATACTGCGACCAATCGTTTTTCATCAATCAAGTTTAACTGTTCCAGACGGGTTTTGACCCATTCATCATCATCAATCTTAGCTTCGGCGATGATCCGAAGGGAAGGAATTTCAACTTCTGCAGGAATTACTGCCTCAGTGCCATATACCAACAAATAAGGAGTTGCTCCTACTGAAGTGCGAACAGTAGTGCGATATCCCAATAACGCAAATGGTAATTTTTCATGCCATTGTCTTGAACCTTCTACCATTTTCCGAAGTATCTTCTTTATGTTTTTGTTGGCTGCCTCGACTGCTCCATTCGCCTTGGGCCGATATGGGGTAGAGTTGCGATGTGTAATCTTAAACTGTTGACAGACTTCCTTCATTAAGTTACTGTTAAGATTAGCACCGTTATCTGTGATGATCACCTTTGGGATTCCGAATCGACATATGATATTTGAGTGGACAAAATCGACCACAGCTTTCTTGGTCACTGATTTGAATGTTTTGGCCTCAACCCATTTGGTAAAATAATCAATGGCTACCAGAATGAACCTGTGCCCATTGGATGCTGCCGGCTCAATTGGTCCAATCACATCCATGCCCCAAGCGACGAAGGGCCATGGTGCCGATATTGTGTGCAACTCGGATGGTGGAGAATGAATCAAATCTTCGTGTATCTGGCATTGATGACACTTGAGCACAAAACTGATACAATCTCGCTCCATGGTAAGCCAATAGTAACCAGCTCGGAGGATTTTCTTTGCCAACACATATTCGCTCATGTGGGGTCCGCAAACTCCCGAATGTACTTCAGACATGACAGCCGTAGCTTGTCGGGCATTTATGCATCTTAATAATCCAAGGTCTGGTGTTATTTTATACAAAACTCCTCCGCTTAAGAAGAATCCATTTGCCAATCGCCTAATGGTTCTCTTTTGATCCCCTGTGGCTTGTGCTGGATATATCCCCATTCTGATATACTCCTTGATGTTGTGGAACCACGGTTCACCGTCAAATTCCTCTTCAACCATATTGTAGTAAGCGTGCTGATCGTGGACTTGAATATGTAGTGGATCCACATAAGCTTTGTCCGGATGGTGAAACATTGATGCCAGGGTAGCCAATGCATCGGCAACATCATTATGGATCCTTGGAATATGCCAGAACTCCACTGATCGAAACCGCTGACAAAGATCATGTAGACATTGTCGGTATGGTATGAGCTTCAAGTCTCGGGTTTCCCATTCTCCTTGAATTTGATGTACCAGAAGATCCGAATCTCCCATGACTAAGATTTCTTGGATACCCATGTCTGCGGCTAGACTTAACCCCAAAATACAAGCTTCATATTCAGCCATATTATTGGTGCAATAAAATCGTAGTTGAGCCGTAACAGGATAGTGATGCCCTGTTTCAGAAATGATTACAGCTCCTATCCCGACTCCTTTCATGTTAGCGGCCCCATCAAAGAAAAGTTTCCAGCCAGGTTTTTCAATTTGCTCCATCTCAGCGATATGCATTATTTCTTCATCGGGAAAATAGGTTTTCAACGGCTCGTACTCCTCGTCGACCGGGTTTTCAGCTAAATGATCAGCCAGTGCTTGGGCTTTCATTGCAGTTCGAGTCACATAGATGATGTCAAATTCTGTGAGCAATATTTGCCACTTTGCAAGTCTTCCCGTTGGCATAGGCTTTTGAAAAATATATTTCAGCGGATCCAGACGCGAAATGAGGTAAGTAGTGTAGGATGACAAATAGTGTTCCAATTTCTGAGCTACCCAAGTTAGGGCGCAACATGTCTTCTCCAGATGAGTATACTTAACCTCATAAGCTGTGAATTTCTTGCTAAGGCAGTAGATGGCCTGTTCTTTTCTGTCGGTGAGATCATGTTGCCCCAATACACAACCAAATGAATTTTCCAAGGCCGTCAAGTAAAGAATCAGAGGTCTTCCTGGCTCTGGCGGGACCAACATGGGTGGGTTCGACATGTATCCTTTTATCTTATCGAACGCCTCTTGACACTCATCGGTCCATTTGACCGCAACATCTTTTTTCAACAATTTGAAAATAGGCTCACAGGTTGTTGTGAGCTGAGCAATAAACCTGCTGATGTAATTCAACCTCCCTAACAAACTCATTACTTTAGTTTTGTTCCTTGGAGGTGGCAATTCTTGGATGGCTTTGATTTTTGATGGGTCTAACTCGATGCCTCGCCGACTGAATATGAATCCCAGCAACTTTCCAGATGGAACTCTAAATGCGCATTTGGCAGGGTTAAGCTTGAGGTTGTACCTGCGAAGTCTTAAGAAGAATTTCCTCAAATCCCCAACGTGGTTGTCCTGATGCTTTGATTTTATGATCACATCGTCCACGTATACCTCAATCTCCTTGTGTATCATATCATGAAATACTGTGGTCATTGCTCTCATGTAAGTTGCCCCGGCGTTCTTTAAACCGAATGGCATTACCCGGTAGCAATAAGTTCCCCATGTTGTGATGAATGCCGTCTTTTCTGCATCTTCTTTATCCATTAGAATTTGATTATACCCGGCATAACAATCCACGAAAGATCCTATCTCATGCTTGGCACAATTATCGATCAAAATATGGATATTAGGTAATGGGAAATTATCCTTCGGACTTGCTTTGTTAAGATTGCGGTAGTCGACGCATACTCTAATTTTGCCATCTTTCTTTGGTACATGAACGATATTAGCTAACCAAACAGGATATCGAGTGACTCGAATGACCTTTGCTTCCAACTGTTTGGTGATTTCTTCCTTAATTCTCACACTCATATCAGGCTTGAATTTTCTCAGCCTCTGCTTGACAGGAGGCACCATTGGATCGGTGGGCAATTTGTGAACCACTAAATCAGTGCTCAAGCCCGGCATGTCATCATATGACCATGCAAAAACATCTTTGAATTCTATGAGTGCTTTAATTAACTCTTCTCGGATCCTTGGTTCGAGATGGACACTTATTTTAGTTTCCCGGATATTATTCGTGTCCCCTATATTGATGTCTTCGGTATCACTCAGGTTAGGTTTGGTTTTTTCCTCAAAGTGAATTAACTCTTTACTAATCTCTTCAAAGGCCTCATCTTCATCATATTCTGATTCATAATCACAATATATTTCTTGAATTATTATTTCGGAACCGGATTGATTTTTAAGACTGGGCTGAGGATTCCTCATGCATGCCATATCACTAGAGCCAGCGTAAAAAGAACTGTACAGAAAAAGAAGAAAAGGAAAAGAAAACTATCAGGAATGATAATGAAAAAGGAAACTGTATTTTATTGGATGATGAAAGATAACAAGGTTTGCACACTTCAAACAAACTGTAAGATAAGCATTGGGATTACAACCCTGAGGTAACCCAAACAAACTGAAGGAAAATCAAAAATAAACTACCAAGACTCCTTTCGGATGGGGAGAGGAGTGACTTTCCAATTATTAAGCTTTGTTTCTGGCCCAACGAATTGAACTTCTGCGTTGCTACAACCTTCCCCGCTTTCCACCATATTCACATCGTCAAACAATTTCTCGAATCTTTCAATTAATTCCTCCTCAGGATTGACCAGGGATTTAGGAATTGTTGTTATCGGGCGATTTTTAGCACCGGTCTTGACAAAAGACTTTGATAGATGTGGGACTGGTTTTGGAAGAACCCATGCCTTTTGTTTCACCTTTCTGGCCTTTCTCACGTCGGCGACAGTGGGTATGAATCCCAAACCAAATGTTCCCCAGTTCTCGAGGAGAGATACTGGTTGTATAATTCCTTGCAAAGATGAGCCCAGACCTTTGCCGGGTATAAAACCATTTTTAACATTTTATAGGCTACCATGACTGATGCAGAGGTTATCTTTGGATTCGGAAGGTACTTCCCCTCTGGAATTTTCTCTACCGACACTGTGTCGGACACTTGGTATACCCATGGTCCCTGGTCATTTTCTATTCCCTCGACCGGTACAATGGCACTGCTGTGAGCATTTAAACTTTCTTCCCCATGCATAACTATTTCTTGATGATCCCATTCAAACTTGACCGCCTGGTGTAGTGTTGACGGGACTGCTTTAGCAGCATGGATCCATGGTCGACCCAACAACAAATTATAAGAAACAGTTATGTCCAGTACTTGAAACTCCATCGTGAATTCAACTGGCCCTATTGTCAGTTCCAACACTATGTCGCCAAATGAATCTCTGCTTCCACCGTCAAACCCCCGTACGCAAATGCTATTCTTCTGGATCCTCTCCTCTTTGATTTTCAATTTGCTTAAAGTGGAGAGAGGGCAGATGTTTGCACTTGACCCGTTGTCAACCAATACCCGGGTTACTACGGAGTTTTCACATTTCACGGTGAGGTAAAGAGCTCTGTTGTGCTCAGTCCCTTCCACAGGCAATTCATCATCAGAAAATGTAATTCTGTTCGCCTCAAAGATTCTGTTGGCTATTCTTCCCAAATGATTTACAAAGATTTTATCGGGAACGTGAGCCTCATTCAGGATTTTCATCAAAGCCAGACGATGCTTCTCTGAATGGATCAGTAATGACAATAATGAAATTTGAGCGGGCATCTTCTTCAATTGATCCACAACAGAATAGTCATGGAGCTTCATTTTTCTTAAAAACTCTTCCTCTTCTTCTTCCGTCACAGCTCTCTTTATTGGTGTTGGATTATTTTTAGTTTTTCTTAACTCTTCAGGAGTAAAACATCTTCCCGAACAAGTCAAGCCTTGCACCTCATAGACTTCTTCCTTGACTTCTTTTCCCTTGTACATTACAGTCACCCGTTCATAGTTCCATGGAATGGCCTTGTTGTTGATCACTGGTAGCTGGGTTACAGGTTTGATAATAACCCGATTTATACGGGCTCCTTCCACGAATACAATGGGTTTTCTGGCAACCCCTGGTACTATCACTTTCGGCCTTTCTTGCTTTGTGTCTACTTTGCTCGAAGATCCCTTATCGACTACCACAGATGGTTCATCACCATTTCTGTTCTGCTTAGGCACCGACTTCTCCTCTGTTAACTGCTTATCCAGCTTGGCTTCATGAGACCTGATCATCATGACGGTTTGTGACGGCTTCTTTGTCTCCCCATCAACCTGTACTATTTCTATCATATTAGCCTCCTGATGGGCTGGCATTGGATTTCTGTTGATATTGGGAGCTTAGGGGGTTTGAACCTCGATTTTATTAGTATCAATCAGCTCTTGTATTGCATTTTTTAAATGCCAGCATTTTTCCGTATCATGGCCTGGTGTACCGGAACAATACTCACAGTTAATGGTGTAGTCCAGATTCTTTGGAGGAGGATTGGGTAGCTTAGATTGTATTGGTCTTAGCATGTCTAGCTGTCTCAGCCTGTGGAACAGACTAGTGTAGGACTCTCCCAATGGAGTGTAGGTTTTCTTTTTCTGCCCCCTTTCACCCCTGAATACTGGACTAGGTCTGAAACCTGGTCCGGAGTGGGCTCGCGGATAAGGGTAGGTACTTGGTATGACAGGAGCACGCCAATTAGCGTGAGCAGGTGGATGATTGTATGCTTGTGCATGGTTGATGGAAAAATGAGGTTCCGAAGGGTGATAGTAGTGTTGAGGTGAATTGTGGTGGTGAGTTGATTGGTGAGGTCGATGTTGATTATAGTAAGGAGGTGAACATCTGGATCCCGACCAAGTTCCTAAATCAACTACCGCTGCTTCTTCCCTCTTCTTTCTTTCGATTCCTCCTACCCCGCCTTGAATAGCTTGACTAGTCGCCTTAATAGCCGAATAGCTCATGATTTTATTTGTCTTGAGGCCTTCTTCCACCATACCTCCCATCTTCACTACTTCGTTGAATGATTTTCCTACCGCTGAAACCAAATGGGCATAGTAAGTTGGTTCCAAGGCTTGAAGGAAGTAGTCTACCATTTCACTCTCCTTCATAGGAGGATCCACTCTTGCTGCCTGTTCTCTCCACCGGAAGCCATACTCTCTGAAACTTTCATTGTGTTTTTTCTCAAATTTTTTCAAAGATAGTCGATCTGGGATGATTTCCAGATTGTATTGGAAATGATATGCAAATGCCTGTGCCAGGTCATCCCAGGTGTACCATCTCCCATGGTCCTGGCGTGTATACCACTCCAAAGCTGATCCGCTTAAACTTTGACTGAAGTAAGCCATCAATAATTCGTCCTTTCCCCCAGCTCCTCGCATCTTGCTGCAGAAACCCCTTAAGTGGGCTACTGGGTCGCCGTGCCCATTATATAGGTCAAATTTAGGCATCTTGAAGCCAACTGGTAATTGTACATTTGGGAACAAGCACAAATCCTTGTATACTACACTGACTTGCCCACCTAACCCTCGCATGTCTCGGAACGATTGTTCTAGGCTTTTGACCTTCCTGAACATCTCTTCTTGTTCAGCATTTTTGGCTGGCTTGTCAATTTCGGTTGGGAGGTCAAAACGAGGAGTAGTTGAATGGATTTCGGAGGCTTTGAGGGTGGGCTCCGGGGGGTAATATTGGTTGTCCTGGGCCTGGAATGTAGGCTCACTAGGAGATTTGTGGAGTGTAGCTGTGGGAGGTGTCACAAAGATAGGAGTTACAGGTGGAGGAAAGTATGGAACTGGTTTAGGAGGGGGAGACTACGGTGTCTGAGAGGTGGTGCCTCGGTAGTGTTGGTAGATGGGGAAATTTGGGGATAATTCAGTGGTAAGATTATCCTGAGTTTGGGCCATTGATAGAGTAGGGTTAGTTGGGTAAGATGGGGGTGACTACCCTGTACACCAGGCCTGGTACATCTCAGCCATTTGCAGCTTGAGTTTAAACATCTCTTCTTTCATTTTCCCGACATCCATCTTCTCTAGCTCAATACCTGTGTCAACATTTGGGATAGACATACTTTCGGGTATTGGTCCTTTTGATCTCGTGTGATAATGATAATATGCCAGTATACTCTTTAGAGAAACTAACTGCTTGAATTCTGGAAATGAGCAAACTTGTTAGTTTTGAGAGTTTAACACATATATAATTACACGTTGAGATGCAATGCTCCTAGACAAATAACCCATTTCTATTATGCATTTGCTTGGCTGCTTGTGTCATCCCAGCTTTTCTTGGTCTTTTATTGTTGTTCACTCTTATTTTATTTTATTTTCTTATATATATATATTTTTATTGTGGTCGAATCTTATAGAGATTGCCTACGTATCATGCCCCCGCATGAATCAGACCTTGTGTAGTTTGGACGTAAGGCAAACACTTTTATTTATTCTTGAAAATAATACAAAGATGGAACATTACATTTGAAAACCTTATAAGAAAATGGTTTGAAACACACACACCCAAATCAAAATAAAAGACACAACTCTTAACATCTCTCAACATGCTCCACTTTCCACTTTTGTTGTCAATCATTGGATTATCTGCTCAATGTGGGGCTTGACCTGGATGACCTCCCAGCGTACGATACATTCTTTCTAACTCCGTTGCCAGATGACGAGCCAAAATAGGTGCATGTTCTATAAACCTTTCATAATCCATCCCTTGGCAGTTCACATAACTTTGAGAGGTGTAAACCGCTAAATCATGGATTTGTGCCCTGAAATCTTGGAGACGTTGGTCTTGGTTTTGCAGTTGCTGTTGGCGAGTGGTGGCTATATCTATGATACGGTCCTCACGATCTAAAGCTAATTCTAACTAAGCTCAGATTCTGGCCAGATCGAGTCTTGCCTGTGCCCTTTCTCTGTCGATGTCCGTATGTTGATGTTCTCTGTTGTATCTTCTCGCCTCTTCCAATTGTGCACGAAGTTGGTCTTCTGAACGTATCCAATGGTCTTTTTCCTTCTTGAATTGTGCCCTGTCTTCTTCGGATTGCCTTACTTGGCGTTCCTTATTAGATCTGGCTTCTTCGTTTAATTGTTGGATTCTTTCTTTAGCTTTGCTCAACGCCCTTTCGTTTTTTGCAAGAATGGAATCATAATCTTGCATTCTTTCAAAAAGATTGGCGATGGTTTTTTGATCCTTCCAACTCCTCATTGGTGTTTCAGAAGCTTTTTTCATTTTTTGAAATCGAGCGTGAAGATTTTCATTCTCACAAGCTAGACTCTTCTTCTCGCCTTCAGCTTCTTGTGCTTGCAAATCTTTCTCCAGACTGAGGCTCCTCAGATTTTCCTTTAGGGAATGGATAGTTGCTTTGTACCCTTTTTCCTTTTCTCCCCAAATCAACCGCTCTTGGATTTTATCATTAAAGGTTTGAACATGGGGTCTTTTTGTTGGCCTTCTTAGCTCGGGTTCTGGTACATCATCCACGCGGGACCGTTTCTCAAACCACCTTGCATATCCTGGATTTATCTCGCCCCTTGTAGTGTCTGGGACTTGAGTATCACTTTTCAAGTATCGACATCCATTCCATATCTGCTGAATTAGAGCCTCGGGAATAGTGGCTTCTGGGTGTAATTCGATTACTTGCATACTCAAATCTTCATCATCAGGAACTACTTGGTATCTCCCTAGTTGTCTTAGAACTCTTAGTGGCGCATATGGCTGGATGCTTCTCAATCCCAATAGTAGCAAATAACTATTTGAGGTTGACATGTGTATCACTTCCCTCATCGGGAGCCATCCCAAAGTCCACTCAATTTGATTTGCCGTTAAAACCCTTAGATGAGATATCCAGGCTTTTATCCCTTCTGGGGACTTATAATCTTTTATTCTTTCCTCATAACTCTCGATGAAATTATCATTGCTTGGCCCATACTGTATGATCTTGGGCTGATGTTGGAGATGTTCAATCACCCACATTTGCAACAAAATTTTGCATCCTTCGAAGACTTTTGCCCCTGATTTACATAAAGTCAACGCCCGATAAATGTCTGAGAGAATGATCGGGACAAGGGTGTGATTTTCCTTGGTGGTGAGGACCTGTACAAATTTCGCTATGCGAATATCAATTGTTCGCTCTTTGTTTGGGAAGACCATGATTCCTAGAAAAGCCACCATGAAGGCGAAGCGACGGTGAATTTGCCAGGTGTCTTTGTTTTGCTTGTTAGTAAGGCCTTTCTCATGAATTTCAAATCTATTTGGCTTTCCGAACCTTGAATACAAGAAGTTGAAAGAACAACATCCGTTGATGACATTGCTTTTCCTGATTTGATTACTGATGTTCAGAAGACCGAAGAATCGATGTATCGAGGGAGCCTTTGTGAATATCAGGTTTTGATTTCTTAAACTTCCGTCAAAACCAGCATATCCAGCTATCTCTTCTAATGTAGGAGTAAGCTCGAAATCAGAGAAACGAAAGACATTGTGAACAAGGTCCCAAAAAGTTACTAACGCCGCAATCAGATCATCACGTGGTTTAACTTTCATAATATCTGTGATATTTCCCAAATGTTTAATGACCCATTTTTGACCATCTTCGGCTAACTCATACCACCACATTTGAAGCTGAAATAGAAACTCGTCTGTATTCGTGGACGGGGGATTTTGTGTGGTGCTCATTTTGTATCTGAAATTTAATTTTAACAAAATCAAGACTCATTTTGAAAATATACACTCAAAATAAAAAAAATCATTTTTATTTATTTAACACTTTTTTTTCAAGATTTAAAACTATTTTTGGGAATTTTCTAAAACAACCCATTTTATTCCTCGGCTCTCACAATGATTTCAATTAAGCTGGTCAACAAGAAAATCCGAGGCAAATGAATGCACAGGTAGCAAGTAGGATGCATCAGGATAGTCTTTTCATCTTGGGTTCACCTGTCCTAGACAGACCCAACCCCTGTGTTGAGTCTCCAAGGCCAAATGTACATGATGCAAATAGACGGTCCTACTAGGGATCCGGTACATGGCTGAGTTATTCTAGGTGAAAAACCTGAGGCATATTGTTCTAAACCTGGCTCACCCAAACGGATAGTTTGAACCGAAGTGGGGGCAACGTACCTGGAGCACGAAAGTCTACCCGGCCTAGTTACTTGTCCCAACTTCGTCTTATTTGGTATGACCTTTAACAGAAAGGTGGGCCACGCGCACGTGTGCACCATAAATTTAGAAGACTCAGAAAGAAGGGGGTTTCGTAGCAGTTGTATATATTCACAATTCAAATAATATTAAAGCGGTAAAAGCAACATTTAGCATATTAAGCATAAACGTGTGAAAATCATATAATAAATAAATCCAACTATAACAGTTATTTTAAGCTCGAATTCTTTAAACCCTGAACCAGTGGTTCTGGGTTACAGTTTTCACTTTCGTTCCCCAGCAGAGTCGCCAGAGCTGTCACACCTCCTTTTTCCGCCCCCGCGAGGGTGCAAAGGAGTTTTCTCCAATTAAAGGACAGTCGAAACGAGATTTGTTCATTTGTTTCAGAGTCGCCATCTGGGAATTTTAAGGCGTCCCAAGTCACCGGTTTTAATACCTGAATCGAGGAGAATATGACCCTGTTTGTTATTCTGCGAACCAGAAATCCCGAGTAAGGAATTCTGTTAATTCGGGAGAAGGTGTTAGGCTTTCCCGAATTCCGTGGTTTTAGCACGGTCGCTTAACCATTTTTATATTTGGCTTAATTATCTTGATTTGTTAAATACATTTTTTATTTGTTGCCCAATTTTATTACCGCTTTTGTTTAGATTGTTTACAGTTATGTAAACAAATCACGCGTACGTATATTCGTATTATATTCTCTTTGTAAAAAATCGTGCCACGCATACGTGTACACAGAAAGGTTAATAATATTATTTCTTGTTTATTTTTATTATAAAAATAGACTTATGTTCGAAATTGTGCTTAAAATTAAGAACGTTCGTCGCTCTTGTATGATTAAATAGTGGACTGCATATCTCGGGTTATGTGAAATTAATATTGATATTCTCTGAAGAACCCCCTTTTTATTAAATGTTTGCTCGAAGTTGCGCGAACGCATAATCCGAATTGCTTTTAGAAATATAATCAGGTTACGCGAACGCATCCCTAATCACGCAAAATATTCTTAATAGTAGTATAGATTTTCCATAAATTGTTTATTACGTCCATGCATTTTTATGTGAAAGTCGTGAGAAATCAATATTTTTCTAGTCTCTAAATTCCTCGTTGATCGCAAATTATATTTTTTTCGCGTATAAATTATATTCCTCCGAGCCATTCTAATTTAAAGAATAAAATAAACAACGT
Source organism: Nicotiana tabacum (assembly GCF_000715075.1). Taxonomy (NCBI): domain Eukaryota; kingdom Viridiplantae; phylum Streptophyta; class Magnoliopsida; order Solanales; family Solanaceae; genus Nicotiana; species Nicotiana tabacum. The sequence goes on along the minus strand of NC_134090.1, from coordinate 154,502,247 downwards.
GGGATTAATACTACCATTTTTCTCGCAAATACAATATATGTATACTCAAATGCGAATGTATATGAAACTAAAAAAATCTGACTCATGACAGGGAGTGCTATTTTTGAAGAATTTTCATTATTCTATTTGTAACGAATGCTATTTTTTGCACTCTTAAAATTGTTACACATTATAAATCTAATTTACTTCTACATCGTTTGTTCTTAATCTAATAGGCGAAATTATTTTGATTAATTCTGCTTATGATTGAGTTTGGGATATATATATATATAATCAAACCAATTTGATTCTCAATCTATGTGAACTATTGCTAAACACTAACTTTCGCATTGTATAAATTCCTAGGCCATTTGTTATTAAGAAAGAGAACAAATCTACCTGTTGACTTAATAAGATGATATTACATATAATATTATTCACCATATTTCAACATTACGAACATAACGGCGGATTGTACTAATGCATCTTTCAACTATTGATTATAAACATAACCATTATTATGCCATATATGAGCAAAATAAAACTAACATCATTTGATCTACAACTAAATCGGATGGTTGACAAAATAGGCTAGCGATATAGTTTTTTGCCATTTCCATACTATTCTTTACTTAACTAACAAAGCCACAAGACTTAATAAATGGCCAACTTTATGCCATATTTCCTATTTCTTGATAATTCAATCACAACTATACATAATGAAATTCTGAAATATATAACACTATTACAACACTTATGCGAACTTCAAATGGGAATAATTAACTATAGTCGTTATGTCAAGCATACTACCATGTTAAATAACTAAAACAAAACTGAAATTTAAACTAATAGATTTAAACGAGTAAAAGACATAATCATAATCCCAAACTTCATTTTTTCTTCCAATGTTCTTTTCACAACATGAGTCTTAAAAAATATGTACCTGGAAATGAGGGCAGAAGGGGTAAATTTCAGCAGTAGCAGCAGTAACAAAATCAGCAGAAAGCGCCAAATAACTCAGCAAATTTGAGCAACAAATGGGACCCGTGAAACCCAAATACACAATACCAGTATTCTTTTTTTTTTAGAAATTTCAGATTTTTAACTGAACAATAGGATCAAATAAATCCGGACAGATTCAATGAAAAACAATATTTCTGATTTTGAGACTTAGGACAAGGCAGACTGAAAAAAAAGCTTTCTATTTCAAAACACAGAATCAGCTTCAATACTAGTTTCTGATGTAGAATTCTGTTTTACTGTTTCTGCTTTCCTTTCTTTCTATCTTCTTCTTATTTCAGATTTCTTTCTATATGGTTGTTATGTTCTCTATCTCTCTCTTACAGGTCTGCCCTTTTTCTTTCTTTTTTTCAAAATCAGTCCCAACTCCTCTCTTATATAACTCATTCCCCTAATGCTGCCCGGACCCCTTCTTTCTTTTAAAATCAGAAAATCCCACTGAAATTCTGTTTTTATTACTTTAAGTTCCATTAAGTAAAACTTTTCCTGATTTTCAGCACTCCCATTACCCTTTGTTTCCCATTATCTCATTAAGTAATAGCCATTATCACTCCACTATCAGCACACTACTATTATCACATTACCCTACTATTTCTATCCCAGAAATACCCTTGAAAATCCCTTAATATTACTGTTATTACTTCCCCAGACCAAAGACTGCCTAAACCTTAACAGATTTATCTGAATTAAACTTGTTTAGCAGCTAATAACCAATTCCTAAATCAAACAAACATTCTGTCCTTACAGACTATGCTAAATAGGGAAATGCAATAGTTAATGTACAAAAGCTAAATTCAGATTGAACACTGAACTTGCATACAAACATATTAACAAATAACAACTCAACAGGACAAAATTTGAATCGAAATTGAAGTTGGCATGAATGCAGGGGCATTGTCAGTATTGGCATTACCTGAAACTAACTGCCCAGAAATCAATATACACACAACATCCATTTGACGGGAATTTAAAAGACTAATTAACTGACTATCTATGACAATTGTCAACAAACAATAGGTAAACAGATTGTTTCAATCAGTATTATCATAAACGGGAATCCATAATATAACTAATCGACGAACCTAATCGAGTCGATTACACACATTGTAAACAAACATAACATACAGAGACAAATGCCATTATTTGATCACAGGAACGGGTATGAGACAGAATCACAAAACTAAATAAACAAATATGAAAAGCACACAGGCTATTGAAACAGGCAACAATATACACATAAAATACAGAAAGAAATAAGAAAATACCTCTGAATCTTCAAATGAATACGGACCCAAGCTTAACTTTGAATTCGGACCTTTTTGAGGCTAAACAGACTTTATTCGAAGTATTCTCAATTGAGAATACTTCGATTAAAGTCTCTTAGACCTCAATCCCTCACTTGAATTGAACAGATTCCATGACTGGAAATTTTTAGGGTTTCTGTCACGACCCAAACTGAAGGGCCATGAATAGCACCCGACCACACTTGCCGAGCACCAACGTACATTTCATCTAACCTTCATTATTATCTTTTAAGGTTGACGAGATCAATATAAATGGTAGACCTAGATCATGGACAACCAGCAATAAAATATGACGGCATGAACATACATAGCAGGGGATGACCAGACAATTAAGAAACTACATATAAGGTATGAGCTACCACGCTACTATGAAAGACTATACAACAAAAACTAGCCGACAAGGCATACCAAACTATACATGAGCCGACACCTGTCTATGAGCCTCTAAAAGAACATAAGTGTTGCAACATAGCCGGAACAAGGCCCCGACGTACCCATAATGTCTATAACAAAAATTGAATACCAAGACCAAGGCAAGTCCGGAGAAGGGATCTCGCCAATCACCGCTGAACTGGACAGTCTACTGTGGTGGGGGAGCTGCACCTGCCTGTCTATCAAGACCTGCATCACGACATGCAGCGTCCATAAATAAAAGGACGTCAGTACGAATAAAGTACTCAGTATGTAAGGCAAGGAACCATAAATACGATCAATAATGTAAGTAAGGATAGAGAATATACAACCTGTAACATCTTAGTACCTCTGAGGGCTACTTATATGAAATGCATGATACATATGTATAAATACATAAACCTTTAAAGCATTCGCCTCTGTGGGCATCATCATCATCATATCGTACCCGGCCATAATAGGCTCGGTAGAATCGTACCCGGCCACGTGGAGCTCGGTAAAACCCAACTGATCAGTGGTTGCACAATAGGTGCCGTACCCGGACAACTATAGCGTGGCTCGGTAGAGTAAAATAGATACATATATATAATGCATGCTCGACTCATGGAATCACATTCTAAACCTTTCGGAGTGACGTAAGGTCGGTATCCTCTATACACGTTATTAGGACTAACTCTTCACTATGAACCTTATAAGAATCAGGAAGTACCAATAACATTGATAACATAAGAATAAGAGAAGCAACATTAACATCAATCGTTCCATAAGAGAGAAAACAATGTAAGTACTGCTAGCTTCTAAGAGTAGAGTATCTTGGAAGATCGTTCATTACATTATGTACAATCGGAGTCGTGCAAAAGAAGGAAAGGGATAGCCTCACATACCTTGTATATACTGCCCCAATCTCAAGCTATGCAATTGTCAAAACTCCTTAGTCTACAATAAGTGAAACGATACTATCGTTATCATTTAAGCGTCATAACTATTATGTATCGACCACAACCTATTTTACGATGAAACGGACAGCACCTCCCCTATATATATGACCTCACACCATTCAAAACAATCACCAAACAGCCCAAACAACATCAATAATAAACATATTGAGCCTCCCAAAATAGTCCACACACAGCCTAATCACTCCATACATACGACGACCACCGTAGTCGTGTCAAACAACCTGGAAATGTTACGAATAACTATCAGCCCATAACCCTACATATATATGGTGTTTCTCCACACCCTTCCTCCTCCAAAACTCCACAAGATAGTAGTAAAATACGCAGCCCAACAACAACGCAAAACAGTCCACAAAACAATAACATTACTTCCAAGCCTTTCGATATATATTTCACAAGTTCTAGCTTCAATGGCTTAGCCGCAACTTGGATAATATTAAATACATCTAGAGTAAGAGGTTCCTTACCTTTATACAGAAAGAACAACTCCAATTTGACCTTAAATTTCCATGAAATATCCCTCCAATGCTGCCACAACAACAAAAGAGCGAAACTAGCGATCAATTAGTGTTTTTCGGCACTAGAATCACTTTAGAAGGCTTGAAATCACCTAGGATTGATATTAAGAACATGAGGGAGTATTTAAAGAACATAAACCCTTTAAAACAACCTCCCACACGAGCTGAAACGACACAAAAATGAGCAACAACAAGAAGAACAAGAGACTTACTAGCGCCACGGAATTCCCGACACTTGATTTGTGTTGTTTGCCCCTTTTTTGGGTCTTGAATCTTGAGAGAACCTTGAGAGGATGTTCCTAGGGTTCTAAGGTCTGAAAATAGTAAAAATAAATGACTTAAAACGGGTTGGAGGCATCCTATATAGGTCCAAATATATTAAACCGACTTAGTGGGCCCCATAGAGAGGTGCTTGGCGCAGTCTCGCGAAAACGTGAATATCTCTCTACTCCGAGATCATATCGATGAACGGTTTAATGAGTTGGAAACTAGACTCCTAGATCTTTAATTTGGTTGGTAGATCACCCCGTAATTCCTTGTAAATTATGAGAAAAGATTAGAAACATTTGACCCAATGTTTAAGTAAAATTATGAACCTAAGTTGCGACAACTTTTGTCGACTTTTGTTTCATAACTCGTTTGACTTCAAGACTTATGATACGGATATTATATGATTAAAATACCTTAATAAATGACCTCTTGAGTGTATTAAGCACCGCTATATTACCTGAAAATACGAGTTACAATATCCTTGATTCGTTTAACTTCTAATACTGGTTAATCACCCTTATACACTCTTGTATCACTTAAGACCAATAGGATTGACTTCTTATCATATAAAAGATAATTCCTTCTTGGATTTCTGTTAACTAATATATGGCATGAACTAACACATGTGGATATGGGTTGTAACACCCTCCCCCTTAGGAACATTCGTCCTCGAATGTAAGGGTTTATGGGGAGTTTAAATCATCGTGGATTCCAATGGAAATTTCCGATCAATTTTCCCCTATAAAATGGTCACTAGCAAAACTTGCAAGTAATTAAGCCCAACATATGGCTTCACAAGGCTACACAAAGCATTATGTGTATTTACATTATCTACATATCACCATTTTGTATTAAGGAGGAGTATTCTCAAATTATTGCTTACCTCATAGAGCCGTTTCTTCTTCAAATGTATCATGTCTTCCACCAGCATCCTTGTTATATTCATTCTTGAATAAGTAAGGGTATTTAGACTTCATCTCCTCTTCTGCTTCCCATGTCATTTCTTCCATATTTTTGTTCCTCCACAATACTTTGACGGAAGCTACATCTTTTGTTCTCAGCTTGCGGACTTGCCGATCTAATATCGCCACTGGCACTTCTTCATATGATAGGTCCTCTATAACTTGTACATCTTTGATAGGGATGACTCGAGAAGGGTCTCCAATACATTTTCTAAACATAGATACATGGAATACCGGGTGGACAAATTCCAATTCGGATGGCAATTCTAACTCATAAGCAACCTGTCCAATCCGTCGAAGAATTTTATACGGCCCGATATACCTTGGACTCAGCTTACCTTTCTTCCCAAAACGCATAATACCCTTCATTGGTGAGATCCTCAGGAAAACCCAATCACCAACCTCAAACTTTAGATCACGACGTCGGACATCAGAATAAGATTTTTGCCTGCTTTGTGCCGTCCTCAATCGCTCCTGTATCACTTTCACCTTCTTAATAGCTTGGTGAATCAAATCTGGCCCATATAATTCTGTTTCACCGACTTCGAACCATCCAACTGGTGATCTACATCTCCTCCCGTATAGTGCCTCGTATGGGGCCATTTTAATACTGGAATGGTAGCTATTGTTATAGGCAAATTCTATGAGTGGAAGATGATCATCCCAATTCCCCTTAAAATCTAGAACACATGCTCGTAGCATATCTTCCAGTGTCTGAATGGTACGTTCAGCCTGTCCGTCAGTCTGCGGATGAAATGCAGTGCTGAGATTTACCTGTGTGCCTAAACCCTTCTGGAAAGACCTCCAAAAGTTAGCCGTAAATTGAGCTCCTCGGTCTGATATAATAGATATGGGCACACCATGAAGCCTAACAATCTCTTTGATATACAACTTTGCATAATCTTCAGCCGTGTAAGTTGTCTTCACTGGCAGAAAATGGGCACATTTTGTAAGTCGATCAATTATCACCCAGATGGAGTCAAACTTATGATAAGAGCGAGGTAATCCAATAATGAAGTCCACATTAATCACCTCCCACTTCCAGGTCGGAATCTATATATTTTGAAGCAATCCACCGGGTTTCTGATGTTCTATCTTTACTTGTTGACAATTGGGACACTGGGCTACAAATTCTGCAATAGACTTCTTCATATTATCCCACCAATATTGCTCCTTGACATCATGATACATCTTTGTCGAGCCGGGATGGATGGAATATCGGGATTGATGAATCTCATTCATAATCTTCTCTCGCAACCCTGCCACATTAGGCACACACAATCGGCTCTGGTATCTCAGTGCCCCGTCTTTTCCGATCCCAAAAGCCATACTTTTACACTGTTGAATGCTTTCTCTTAATCGTACTAAGATAGGATCTTCATATTGTCGTGCTTTTACCTCTGCTACCAAAGATGATTCTGATGTATTCTGTACAGTAACACCTCCATCATCAGAGTCTAACAATCTGATTCTCATATTGGCTAGCTGATGAAGCTCTTTAATCAACCCCCATCTACCTGCCTCAATATGTACTAAGCTTCCCATTGATTTACGGCTGAGAGCATCTGCCACAACATTGGCTTTACCGGGATAATACAATATCTCGACGTCGTAGTCTTTCAATAATTCAAGCCACCTACGCTGCCTCAAATTCAACTCTTTCTGCTTGAAGATGTATTGTAAACTCTTGTGATCTGTGTAGATGTCAACATGGACGCCGTATAAGTAGTGCCGCCATATCTTCAAAGCATATATTACTGCAGCCAATTCCAAATCATGGGTTGGATAATTCTTTTCATGCTTCTTCAATTGTCTTGATGCATAAGCAATCACATTCCCACGCTGCATTAATACGCACCCCAAACCTATACCTGAGGCATCACAATATACCACATAACCTTCTGTTCCTTCAGGAAGAGTGAGCACTGGTGCAGATGTCAATCGATTCTTCAGCTCCTGAAAACTACGTTCACAAGTGTCAGACCACTGGAATTTGGTAGCTTTTTGTGTTAACTTAGTCAATGGTGATGATATAGAGGAAAATCCTTCTACAAACCGCCTATAATATCCTGCTAGCCCTAGGAAGCTGCGGACTTCTGATGGTGTTGTAGGTCTCGGCCAATTCTTTACTGCATCGATCTTCTAAGTGTCGACACTAATACCCTCATCAGATATCACATGGCCAAGGAATGCTATTGAGTTCAGCCAGAATTCACATTTGGAGATCTTAACATATAACTTACGATCCTGAAGCGTCTGTAATACTATCCGCAAGTGGCCCACATGTTCCGCCTCCGAACGAGAATACACTAGAATGTCATCAATGAATACAATCACGAACACATCAAGATAGGGCCTGAATATAGTATTCATGAGATCCATAAAAGCTGCTGGGGCATTTGTTATCCCGAACGACATCACCAAGAACTCAAAGTGCCCATATCTTGTCTGGAAGGCCGTCTTTGGAATATCCTTCTCCCTAACCCTCACCTGATGATACCCTGAACGTAAATCAATCTTAGAGAAATACTTGGCACCCTGGAGTTGGTCAAACAGGTCATCAATTCTTGGAAGTGGATACTTGTTCTTTATAGTAGACTTATTCAACTGTCGATAGTCGATACACATCCGTAACGACCCGTCTTTCTTCCGCACGAATAGGACTGGTGCACCCCAAGGTGAAGTGCTAGGCCTAATAAAGCCCTTATCCAGCAAGTCCTTCAACTGCACCTTCAACTCTTGTAACTCTGTCGGGGCCATTCTGTATGGAGGAATAGAGATCGGTTGAGTGTCAGGCAACACATCAATGCTAAACTCAATCTCCCTTTCAGGAGGAAGGCCTGGGAGTTCATCTGGGAAAACATCTGGGAATTCGTTGACCACAGGGATTGATTATAAAGTAGGCGGTTTCGCCTCCGCATCCCTAACGCGAACGAGATGATAAATGTAACCTTTTGAGATCATTTTCCTTGCCTTAAGATAGGAAATAAACCTACCTTTCGGTGTAGCAATGTTCCCTTTCCATTCAATGACGGGTTCACCCGGAAATTGGAACCTAACCATCTTCGTACGACAGTCAACATTTGCATAGCATGAGGCCAACCAGTCCATTCCCATTATCACATCAAAATCAACCATTTCTAACTCAAATAAATTTGCCGAGGTTTGACGACTACAAATCATCACAGTGCAACCTCTATATACCCTTCTAGCAATCACAGAATCTCATATCGGAGTAGATACCGCGAGGGGTTTACTTATCAATTCAGGTTCAATGCCAAACTTATTAGCCACCAAGGGTGTAACATATGATAATGTAGATCCCGGATCAATCAGCGCATATACATCATAAGAAAACACAGATATAATACCTGTAACAACATCTGGAGATGACTCGAGATCCTGTCGACCTACTAGAGCATAGGTTCAATTTTGAGCACCACTTGAACTCGGCACTGCACCTCTACCCCTACCACGACCTGTCGACTGCTGAAAACCCCGTGCTGGAGGTCGAACTGATGAGGAAGAACCAGACACAGATCCAGTCGGCTGAGCCATACTATCACCTCCTCTATTAGGATAATCCCGCATCATATGGCCAGGCTGGCCGCACGAATAGCATGCATCAGAACCTCGACGACACAGTCCAAAGTGGGCCTTGCCGCACTGATCACAATGTGGTGTTGGGGGTCTCATCTGACTAGTATCCCTGTGATGTTGCGAGCCAGATGCCCGCGAACTCTGACCTGGAATAGGATCGATCATATCGAGGCCTCTGAAACTGTGGAGGAGCACTAGCTACAGGTGGCACCGAACTCCTCGAAAACTGTAGCCTGATGCGGCCTCTGAAGTCATCAGAATACCCTGCTAATCTCGCCATCTTATGCTGTCCTCTATGCTGCTCCCTAACTGCCCTCTGCTGGCGCTTACAATCCTCTAGGGTCTGGGCATAAGCTTGAATATGGGAAATATCCATGCCCTCCACCAAGGAGGCTGTCGTACACTCATTTATTAGATGTGGTCCCAACCCATTCACGAACATATGCACCCTATCACTCATCTCGGCCACCATATGGGGAGCATACCTTGCCAAAGAATCAAACTGCATACTGTACTCTCGCACACTCATATTACCTTGTCTAAGGTTCAAGAACTTATCAGCTCTAGCTCGTCGTATCTCAACTGGCAAGTAGTGACGAAGAAAGGCCTTAGAAAATTCCTTCCACACAGCTGGAGGAGGGTTCGGACCCCTGGATCTCTCCCAACTATCATACCAGAGAACCGCTAAATCCCGTAGCCGATAAGAAGCCAACTCTACTGCCTCTGTATCACTAACATGCATAACTCGAAGTGTACGATGAACCTGGTCAATAAAAGTCTGTGGGTCCTCCTTGGGGTCTGATCCGGTAAACACTGGAGGGTCTAAATTAATAAAATCACGAACTCTTGTACTAACTGGTTTCTCAGCAGCACCTGTATTCTGCCTCTGAGTCTGAGCAGCTACCAAGCTAGTCAATAACTGCAAAGCACTCTGCATATCCTGGTCTGGAGTGCCAGACGGAGGAACTGGAGGCGCTGGGTGCCTTCTAATATCCTCTGGAGGAGATGGAGTAGATGAGGTATGAGAGGGCATCTCACTTTGAGCCTCACTTTGTCCTGCTCTGACTTGGGGCACCTGACTGGTACCCTCTCCCACTGCTGTATCAAGCCGTCTACTAATCGTTTGCTTCCTAGTCGAAGGCATCACTGAAAAAAAAAAAGGTGAATATTAGAGACGAACACTTACGACTCAACTCTACGCACGATCTAGATTCAGGAAGAAGGTAATAACCCTAGATGTCATGTAGCCTCCTGATTATAAATGTGGCGCGCTACATATCCATAATCAAGACTCTACTAGACACGGCTCATAGACAACCCCTAGGACAGACTTGCTCTGATACCAAGTTTGTCACGACCCAAACTGAAGGGCCATGACTAGCACCCGACCACACTTGCCGAGCACCAACGTACATTTCATCTAACCTTCATTATTATCTTTTATGGCTGACGAGATCAATATAAATGGTAGACCTAGATCATGGACAACCAACAATAAAATATGACGGCATGAACATACATAGCAGGGGATGACCAGATAATCAAGAAACTACGTATAAGGTATGAGCTACCACGCTACTATGAAAGACTATACAACAAAAACTAGCCGACAAGGCATACCAAACTATACATGAGCCGACACCTGTCTATGAGCCTCTAAAAGAACATAAGTGTTGCAACATAGCCGGAACAGGGCCCCGACATACCCATAATGTCTATAACAAAAATTGCATACCAAGACCAAGGCAAGTCCGGAGAAGGGATCTCGCCAATCACCGCTGAACTGGACAGTCTACTGTGGTGGGGGAGCTGCACCTGCCTGTCTATCAGGACCTGCAGCACGACATACAGCATCCACAAATAAAAGGACGTCAGTACGAATAAAGTACTGAGTATGTAAGGCAAGGAACCATAAATACGATCAGTAATGTAAGCAAGGATAGAGAATATACAACTTGTAACATCTTAGTACCTCTGAGGGCTACTTACATGAAATGCATGATACATATGTATAAATACATAAACCTTTAAAGCATTCGCCTCTGTGGGCATCATCATCATCATATCGTACCCGGCCATAATAGGCTCGGTAGAATCGTACCCGACCACGTGGAGCTCGGTAAAACCCAACTGATCAGTGGTTGCACAATAGGTGCCGTACCCGGCCAACTATATCGTGGCTCGATAGAGTAAAATAGATACATATATATAATGCATGCTCGACTCATGGAATCACATTCTAAACCTTTCGGAGTGACGTAAGGTCGGTATCCTCTGTACACGTTATTAGGACTAACTCTTCACTATGAACCTTATAAGAATCAGGAAGTACCAATAACATTGATAACATAAGAATAAGAGAAGCAACATTAACATCAATCGTTCCATAAGAGAGAAAACAATGTAAGTACTGCTAGCTTCTAAGAGTAGAGTATCTTGGAAGATCGTTCATTACATTATGTACAATCGGAGTCGTGAAAAAGAAGGAAAGGGATAGCCTCACATACCTTGTATATACTGCCCCAATCTCAAGCTATGCAATTGTCAAAACTCCTTAGTCTACAATAAGTGAAACGATACTATCGTTATCATTTAAGCGTCATAACTATTATGTATCGACCACAACCTATTTTACGATGAAACGGACAGCACCTCCCCTATATATATGACCTCACACCATTCAAAACAATCACCAAACAGCCCAAACAACATCAATAATAAACATATTGAGCCTCCCAAAATAGTCCACACACAGCCTAATCACTCCATACATACGATGACCACCGTAGTCGTGTCAAACAACCTGGAAATGTTACGAATAACTATCAGCCCATAACCCTACATATATATGGTGTTTCTACACATCCTTCCTCCTCCAAAACTCCACAAGATAGTAGTAAAATACGCAGCCCAACAACAACGCAAAATAGTTCACAAAACAATAACATTACTTCCAAGCCTTTCGATATATATTTCACAAGTTCTAGCTTCAATGGCTTAGCCGCAACTTGGATAATGTTAAATACATATAGAGTAAGAGGTTCCTTACCTTTATACAGAAATAACAACTCCAATTTGACCTTAAATTTCCATGAAATATCCCTCCAATGCTGCCACAACAACAAAAGAGCGAAACTAGCGATCAATTAGTGTTTTTCGGCACTAGAATCACTTTAGAAGGCTTGAAATCACCTAGGATTGATATTAAGAACATGAGGTAGTATTTACAGAACATAAACTCTTTAAAACAACCTCCCACACGAGCTGAAACGACACAAAAATGAGCAACAACAAGAAGAACAAGAGACTTACTAGCGCCACGGAATTCCCGACACTTGATTTGTGTTGTTTGCCCCTTTTTGGGTCTTGAATCTTGAGAGAACCTTGAGAGGATGTTCCTAGGGTTCTAAGGTCTGAAAATAGTGAAAATAAATGACTTAAAACGGGTTGGAGGCATCCTATATAGGTCCAAATATCTTAAACCGACTTAGTGGGCCCCATAGAGAGGTGCTTGGCGCAGTCTCGCGAAAACGTGAATATCTCTCTACTCCGAGATCGTATCGATGAACGGTTTAATGAGTTGGAAACTAGACTCCTAGATATTTAATTTGGTTGGTAGATCACCCCGTAATTCCTTGTAAATTATGAGAAAAGATTAGAAACATTTGACCCAATGTTTAAGTAAAATTATGAACCTAAGTTGCGACAACTTTTGTCGACTTTTGTTTCATAACTCGTTTGACTTCAAGACTTATGATACGGATATTATATGATTAAAATACCTTAATAAATGACCTCTTGAGTGTATTAAGCACCGCTAGATTACCTGAAAATACGAGTTACAACATCCTTGATTCGTTTAACTTCTAATACTGGTTAATCACCCTTATACACTCTTGTATCACTTAAGACCAATAGGATTGACTTCTTATCATCTAAAAGATAATTCCTTCTTGGATTTATGTTAACTAATATATGGCATGAACTAACACATGTGGAAATTTTTAGGGTTTCAAATTCTTCGATCTCAAATCCGAACATTTCTAGGTATATTCGAATCAAAGCAATGGTGTTCTAGGCACGAGGGGGTGAGGTGGATAACTGGTGTGAGTTTGAGGTAGGTTGGGATAGGGTCAGGTTTCACTCGAATCTTCAAATGAAGATTCGAGCAGTTCCAGGCGGATTCGAACCATGCCACTAATAGATCCGTGATGAGGATGGACATGGGAGACTGTGGTGTTAATTTGGAGGCCATCGGAGAAGGTTGGTTTTTCAGACCAACCTCCAATCGAAGATTCGAGACTATGTGATCTGATTCGAAGGAAACTAATATTAGATCCGTAAAGAGGGGGTTGTGAGGAGTCGAGGGTGTTTAGGAGGTGACCGGAGGCGTTGTTGCCGCCGGGTTTCAGGCAATGGGGAATTTGGGTGGCTAGGGTTAGGAGTGTGTTTCGGAGATGACGATGAATAGGATAGGAGGGGGGGTGTTTAGTTAGGGGGCCGGGGTAGGGATTTGGATTTATATAGGATTGGGGTGGATGGATTAGGGCCGTCGGATTAGCCGAGATCAAAGGCCTGGATTAATTGGTATGAGAGGAACGGTGTCGTTTGAATTAAACTGGGGTATGGGTTGGCCCGGATACTGGATCGGGTAGGGATCACGGGTTAGGTCAAAATCTTGGGAGCCCTTGGATCAGAAATAATGAACGGCCCCGATCTATTTCAACCATACGACGCCGTATGGTTTACATTTAAATGACCGGGCATCATCAAACGGTGTAGTATTTGCCCTATACTACGTCGTTTGATGGTCTTTGGGTTGACTGACCTGGGCTGGGTAAAATGCATTATTTTGGGCCTGAATTTTTTGTCAAATAAATGGCCCAGTCCGTTTTTCTTTACATTTTAATCAACTCTTTTCCTTTTCTAATTTTGTTCCTTAATTATTAAATTCCTAATTTTAATTATAAAAACAAAATTACCCTTACAAAAAATATTAATTACCTTTTAACAATTATTAACACATAGACAAAACAGTAATCACACAATGACATAATTAAATGACCAAAATAAGGTAAATGCATATTTTTTGTGATTTTCTTTTAATTATCTTTTAAATGCATAATTAAATCCTAGATATGCATGCAACATATATTTTTTGTTTTATTTATTATTATTTAACTATAACAAAGTAAACATTTACGGACAAAACACAAATAATTAATAAACGCCACATAAATTCTAAAAACTGCATACTAAGAGAATTTTTATTTTATTTTTTGATTTATTTTAGAGTAGTTTTCGTTAGGCAAAAATTACGTGCTCACAGTGAGGAGCGGGATGATTTTTTTGCTTTGGGATATTCTGTGGAGGTGTAGGGTTCTGAGCGTTTGGAAAATTGATATCTGGAGTGGTGAGGGAAAATGACAAATTTGCCAAATTCTGGACCTGATCAAGTTCTTCTTGGAATTTCAACAGTTTTTGTTCAAGTTGGGATGCATTTTCCTTAGGGACCAGAGTACCATGACCATGAGTGACCTCTATCCGTTCAGTTGAGTTTTCCTTTATGGCGTTGTTCAAATCTTCCATCTTCCCTTTGTTCTTGTTTTTGACAGGACTAAGAGGAGGAGTGAGTGGAGGGCCTCTGGATCTCGTGGAATAAGATGATGTTGCCAGAGTACTCGAACTAACCTTTGGGGAGGGGAATAATAAAACAAAAAGTAAAAACAAAAAGGTAACAAGTTAGTGAGGATTATAAAAAGCGTTGCGATATTTAAACACATAGTGCAGAATGTAAAATGTGTCCTAATTTGGGAACCTCTTTGTGCCCGAGGTAGGCCTAGCGACAAATTAATTTGGAGAACTTAGAATGCTAAATGCCTTATTTTATTGATAGAAAATAAGACAAATCCCAAATCGACACTAAATAAACAGGAAATAAATGTCACAACTGGCCATTGGCCTTATTACATTTTATAAGGCTAAAAGAAGACTCATATCTATTTGGTCCCAGAAAGACCTTCCCCAGATTCGGCATCCTTGGCTCTGTCGAACAACTTTCCTAACTCGCGAAGTCCCAGCAATAGGTAGGCTCTGGCTAGATGTCCGCCCTCGTTCCCTTCAGCATTTTGGCAATCCTCGATTCTTTTGAGGAATTTACTTTCTAGCTCCACTATGCCCCGCTCCAAGTATCCAGTCGCTTATTGGCACTGATAGCCATGTCTTTCCACTCCTCAATCAGCTTTTGATTGGCTTCTTGTATCTCACGGTGCTCGCTTTCGCATTCCCGGATCCCCTTGCGCAGTTGATTGTATTTGACATGTGCCTCGGCCTTTTCATCTATGATCTTGTGGCCCCTAGCAAACCCTGGCTGGCCCAGACCATCGTGATTATCTTCCAACCAGCCTGAATAGTAGGGAGCACAACCAGCGTGGTATCTGTCTAGATCGATAGTATCTCTCCCCGTGATGATCTTGCAGTGCCACATATGCTGAGCTTGGCACTTATAAGGACTATCATCAGCCTGGAAGTCAGCCCGAAAATGACTCATCTTGCCGACCCTAGGTATAACCTGCTTCCTACCAGTTTGCCTCATAACCCGGAGAGGGACGTATGGGTATGTTCCTCTCAGACCGATCAATATCAGAAATGGTGCATCCCTGGATCGGGCGATGAATTCCTTGGTCGGAAACCACTCAAGCATCTATTGTACCTGACCCTCGGTTAGATTATCAAACAGCTCTACCCATCCCCTGGCGTCTTCCGGCTGAGCGAACATGTTGGGTGTGTAATTCATTCGCCTCAGATGATAGAAGGCTATATGATCATCCCTCCCTTCTCTGAATCTCTTGTCGGTATTCACCCCTTTGGAGATGTTCTATGAGCCAGAGCTGAAGTAGTAAATTGCAGCCTTCAAAGTGTTTGGCTCCCTGTTGACACTTCTCTAGGGCTCGGTATATTTCTGCAATGATCATGGGCACAATGCTGAATGGTTGCCCACCAATTCCTTCCATTAAGGTCTTAGTTACCATAGCCAGTCTGGTGTGGATTCTTGCTTTCTTCATTGGAAACACGATCAACCCTAGGAAACAAAACATGAATCAAAGACCCTTCGGTGAATATGCCCTAATGATGTGATGGAAAATTCGTCAAGATAGGTACAGTAGGATTTGTTGTAACCATACCTCTCATACAAATAGTCAAAGGGGATATAGGATTCTTTTAGACATGTCAGTACTGGATTTTTCTTCAAATCCATCATTTTGAGGAACCCCTACCTTTGCGATTCTCAAGCATCAACAAACCCGGAGTTTCCCATGCTATACCGGCCAATCCTCCTATTTCTTCTAGTAAGGGTGTCATTTCAATGTCCCCGAAGAAGAATACAGACCTCTCACAATCCTAGAATAGAGTAGCAACTTCTATGATCTTGTTGTTAGGTTGGATTTCCAGAAGAGAAGGTAGGTTTCCCAAATATTTCCGGACAAGAGTTTGATCACTAGAGTGAAGATCCTACCACCAGCTTAGCAATTTTTGGTGGATGTTGGTGACCATGCCGAATCAGGGGACTCGTGCCTTATATTTCTGCAAGACAAATAAGGTTACGCCCTTACCCCCACCAGACTCGACTATTTAATATCAACAATCGGCATAAAGCTTTTAGTTCTTCAAATAAATGCACAGAACATGGTAATGTCCGTTTGGGTTTAGGGAAACCCAGTGGACTTTGGACAAGTCTATCTTAAAGAGTCATTATGCGGACAACATAACTGACTCGTCTAGGTTTGACCATGATGCATGCACAATTTAAACAAAGTAAGGCTTCTATGGGGTTTTAGACTGGTTCCCTTGAGCGAACAACTCAAGGGGAAAAGGCACGGAACCGTCGACTACATCGTTGATCGATTGATTTTACCGCAAATATACCTTTTCCGGATTTAGGGGTGATAATATCGGAAGAGCGCAACCACTCATTATAAGCGTTGCTATGGGATTTGTTTGGCACGAGTGGAATATGATGTTGAACATGATTATGCAATAATTAAAAATATGTTGTCACGTATTTTCTTGTTTAAGAAAGTAGTAAATACAACAGTTTCATAATTTAAAGCAGTAGTAAAGGAAAACAAAAAGACAAGTCAGTTTTGAAGTTAAAAAGAGAATTGAATGCTTAAAAGAAATAAACAAGTAATTGCACATAAAGAGGTATAAATCCTTAATAATAGTCTGAAATGGTAAAAGCCTAAATATCCCCAGCAAAGTCGGCATGTTGTCACGCCCCCCTTTTTTCTCACGAAATTGGGTTTAGGACATTTGGTGTAGGACAACTCGTTCCTTTTGGGAACTGGGTTTTGCAAATTGAAGAGTCGCCACCTAATGATTAAGGTGCATTAGGACACCACTAAAAATTCAATTCTAAGTTTGTTTGAACAACCAGAGATTGGGTAAGGGATTGAAATTATCCCAAGGGGAAGGTGTTAGGCACCCCTCAGGATCCACTAGTGTGGTTCCCGGTCAGACAATTATTGTGAATTTGGGGTGCAATTAACATATAAGCAAATAAGGCTAAAAAGAGGGGATTTCAATACACAATGGTCAGGAAGTAAACCAAGTTTGAAAGAGCAATTACAAGAGCTGATTTTAAATAAGGAGTTACAATGCCCAAAAAAGAAGGGGAAATAAAGAAAGGGGGCCCTAGGTTTGATAAAAATATGGATCACATCAATGCAATACCCGGTAATAACTCCTCAAAAGAGGGGTTACACGTGGCATTAACGCATTGGTCATCATATTCATATCTACCCATTCCCACCCCGTTTAAAGTACTAAAGCGCGAATTGGTCTCGAACACTATTGCATACTATTACCCGTCCCATTCTTATCAGTCCCGGAGGCGCTTAGGACTACTAATCCTAAAGGGGAGGGATATTAGGCTGACTTGAAGTTTCAAAGGTAAAAATCTAAGGCGACATGCAAAACATATAAAAGACTGCACATTAAAAGGGGAAACACATAAACACATAAGGCTCAAGTATACCTCCTCAAACAAAACACATAACTAGCATGACTTGCACATACTTTTGGGTCTGATTAAAGCACATAAAGACGAGGGAAATTGGTTATTGAGGAAGATTAGTTTATTACATAACTCAGATAAAATATCCGAATCAGGCCTGCCTGCTGGTTGTAGCATTTAGCAAAAAACGGATTCAGTTTTACAGTTATTACTCTAAGGTTTACCTAAGTGTTTAGACGGGGTCCTATAGGCATGATATCTACTTAATTCAGAATGAGGCGAAACATTACTAACTCAAAACAAATTGTTTGAGATCCTATAGGCATGCTTGCTAAACCTCGTTAAATAGAGATGGAAAGTTGTTTAAAACTAGTTCAGAATCGATCTGATTTTAAATTGAACTAGTTTCAGATTTTGTAAGCGATGGAATCTAATATTGCTGATTTTAATCCCTATAGGCATGATATCTAACATCGAATGTGAATAGAAACGAACCAGAATTTTACTTGGGAATCCCTATAGGCATGATTTCTATATGTTACTGATTTTAGACCTTTATAGACATGATATCGAAACGGTGACAAATGTGCAGAATTTCAGATAATCCCTATAGGCATGATATCTAGATGTGAATTGAACAAGCGAGTCCTATAGACATGGTTTCTAAATATAGTGCGAATATATAGAATTAGAGCAATCCTATAGGCATGTCTTCTAAATGTGATTTGAACAAGTAGAGAATGCAGTCCTATAGGCATGTTTTCTACCCATGAGCATGCATAATTTTCCAACCCTTTTCACTAACCAAACCCCAATATTTATTACAAATTATTACAAACTGAATAATGAATTACATCAGAAAAGTGTAAAAGAAGAGGTTACAACCAGAGGAAGCCTGATTCTTGACTTTCTCTCTAAGTTATGAGATAAACCAACTCAAAATACCATTTGATCCAAAGCCTTTATCAGTCTTGAGTGTGTCAGAGTTCCCTAAGGGCCTCAATAGGAACCCAGGCAGTGCTCACACCCAAGTTTCATAACTAGAATAAGGATAATTGCAGTGTGGAAATGTCAGCCCTCATGTGTCCAAGTTCAGAGGGAGCTCATGGGTCCCAAGGCAAGGCTCGTATGAGGGGGGCAAAACTTAAGTCTAAGAAGAGAGTGAGAAGTGCAGAAACTGAGTTCTAAAAACTGAAGGAATAAAGGAGAGGGAAAGGGTGATAGGAGTCAGTCATTAACACTTCACAGATTTGATAAATTCACACAAAGGGGCAGGTGATTGGGAATCTATTACAAGGAGCCTATATACTTAGGCATGAGTTAATTCTGGGCATGCACAACAATAAGGAGTGCTGTCATGCTTGTAAATCAACCAGAGCACACAACATATAAGGGAAACATGGGGGTTATGATCCTAGGGGGATCAAGTTTGGGTCATGCTCGGCAATGTTCAATGTTGTCATGCCCCAAACTAACTACTAGTATTAATCACATTGGGGTAGGGATTTAGGATTCATAATACATTGATTCAGAACAGGAGAAAGGAAATTACATCATGGTGAGTAATGGTACTGAATTAAATACAAACAGTAGACAAACAAGAATGCAAAATCAGTAAGTAAGCATGTTGTTGTTGGTGCTGAAAAAACTTAATTAGAACATACCAGTCAAAGAAGCAAAGTGCAGTAAAGAAAAGTACCAGGACTTCGAAATATAGCCTTGACTTTCAGCTGGCTAAACAGGCCACAGTACAAGTAATAAAGCAAGAGAGAGTGATTTGAGTGTAAGTGTGAGTTCAGAACTAAAGTGTTCGTGTGTTTGTGTTAATAAGAGAATATGTATATATAGTAGTTTGAAACCATGTAAAATAAGGCAAGAATTACAATTGTATAGTAATTATGGAACTCATAACCAATTAGAACCAAAATCAGTACAAGTACTCCCTTAATTTAAGGGAATCCGTTCAAATAGTAAGAACGAGTAACAAATAAGGAAAGAAATGAATGTGTAGACAAGAAAATAATTCGAACATATTGGGCATAGAGTAAACTATTAGGGCTAGGTTCAGAAAAAACTCTAATTAGGGAAATAGACAGTAAGAATCAAGCAGCCATGGTAAGGGAATCAATAAGATTGAGTAGAAAAGTAGGGATCGAAGGTCTAAAGGAAAGTGTTCAAATTAGACCAAGAAATTGGGGAATCAGAATCAATCAAAGAGAAAGTCATGTGTCAATATTTTGCATATAAATAAAGTAAGACACATACGGTCAAGAGTCGACATACAAACCTAGCAAACATGAGAGTCAAATAATATTGACTCGATGAGAAAGAGGCAAGTTTCGAACAGTCAAGATGAACACAAACACGTAGAATCAATGTAAGTTTTTTTAGGCTAAGAAACTGAGTAGAAACAAATCAAGGCAAGATAGTCATGAAGAATCACAGAAACTCAAAAACGAGAACCGGCCAGTCATACTGATATACAAAACCAAACAAAGAATCCCCTAAAAAATTAGGGCTTTCAACATAGGCGAGTTAAAGAGAAGATAAAAACCCAGAATCAGAAGAATCATACAAAGGGAACAAGAGATTTCGAAAAGAACTTCTGCACTTAAACGAACAGTCTCAGACCCAAAACCATAAGATTTTCAACAATAGAATGGTTTTAAAAGGATGACAAATAGACAGATCAGATAAAAACTCAGGCAAACAAACATTCATTTAATAAACAGTTAAAAGAAATTAAGGGTTTTAACATGCAAACTCAGGCAGAAGGATAATACGAGCAAACACAGCAAAACATATCAGAAATCAAAGAAAGGTTTCGAAATAACTTAACAAAACCTTAATCAGAAGGATAAGGAGTTTTGAAAGTAAAGTTTTAAAAGAAGCTTCGAGAAAAATGCTTAAAAAGTTCAGAGCAGACATAGATCTGAAACAGATCTAAGAGAAATCGAGAGAACCTTAAAGGTTAGGGTTTTAGAAGAACCCCAAGTGGTGAGAAAGGCTTTGAAAACCATTGATCTAAGCAGGAGAGTCAAGAGTCAGACTCGAATAGCCATGGCTGGCCGGAGAAAGGTCAGAGATGACCGGAGAATAGCCATAAACTGAAATCGACTAAGGTCTGGACCAAGATCTTTCAAGATCTAGCCTTGAAACCATAACAATCGAACACGTAGAAGCCATGAAAGGTTGATACAGGCCTCCGATGACCTTGGAAGCCACGAATTTGGGAGGTTTTAGGGTTGTAGTTGAGGGCGACGGCTAGGGTTTGAGAGAGGATTGAATGAGAAGGGGATTCAGAGGTGGCAGGGTATGAATAATGAAAGGGTTTGGGGGGGTCTTTTGGGTTTAATTAGGAAAGGAGGGACGGGAGCCATTGATCTAAGTGATCAACGACTGGTTTAATTGGGTTAGGGGATCGGGTATGAATGGATTTGGGCCGGGGTAATTGGGTTTGAATTGGGTCTAATTGGGGTCAGAATTTGGCTATAATTGAAATGAAATTGGGCTAACATTTAAATAGCCAATTTTCCCTATTTGATTTATACAAAATAATAAATTAATTTCTGGAAATTAAAGGTAAAAATAATTTATAACACATAGTTAACTATTTAAAAATACCATACCTAATGTTTATGAATATAAACGTAATTAATCCTAAAAGAGGCTAAAATTGCAATTATATGCAATTTAGCTTTAAAAATACCAAATAAATTTGTAAAAGTATGCAAAAATTATTCTAGCTATATTTTAGCATAAATATGAGAATCCAATAAATGAATCACCAAAATGATAATTTTAGTAATAATTATTGGGTTTTTATGGATAAAATAGGGCAATAAATTGATTTAAAAATCTTTAAAAATTAAGAAAAAATAATAAAATATTTGCACATACTTATATATGTATACATATGCTATTTTGAAAGTATTTTGCATATAAAAATGTACAGTAAAAAATTGGGTATCAACAGCCGTGAGGTTAATGATTGAGAGAGGTTTAGGACCAAATGGTGAGGATTATATATCTATTATGTATCGGGTTGCACGCCGCACCAATGTTATATATATGGATCGGGCTGCATGTCGCAGCGATATACATATGGATCGGGTTGTACGCTGCAACGATATATATTGGATCGGGTTGCGCGCCGCAGCGATATGACGCTTGGGCTATAGGAGCCCCTCCAGAGTCTGTACACCCCTAGTGAGCGTAGTCGACTATAAGATATGGATCGGGCTGCACGCCGCAACGGTTATTATGATTATTATTATTATGAGATATTATTGAGTCGGAGTGCTGAGTGAGTACTGTTTGACGAGAGCTAAGTCATGAGTGACTGAGAGGCTTGCCCGAGAGGCTATATTTATGAATGATACCTTGCCTGAGGGACTTGTTTATGACTTTTGTTACTTTCACTCTTCTTTTATACTGAGCCTCTGTTGAAAAATATTGGATAAATGTTTTCAAAGGATTTTTTATTAAAACTAAAGTTTTACGAGATGACTGGCTATTAAATTGTAGAATTTGACTTGATACTTCTGTTGAGACTTATTATATGATTTTAACTGCTCGTCACTGTACTTAGACCTTGTTTACTTTAGTTACATACTGAGTTGACGTACTCATGTTACTCCCTGCACCTTGTGTGCAGATCCAGGTGCCCGAGCATCAGAGTGAGAGCTTCTAGCACTCTTAGAGCTTTACCGAAGATCGTAAGGTAGCTGCACGGCGTTCGCAGCGCTACTTTCCTCCCTCCTATCTTAGTATTTTATCTTTCAGACTTATTTTGTATTATTTAGACAGCGTTTGAGTTGTATTAGATGCTAATGATTAGTGACACCGGATTTGGGTTGTGTTAGTGTATTTCATACTGTTTTTCACACATTTCTATTGAGTTATATTTTACATTTGAAAGCTTTGAGACTTAAATTGGTTTTAGAAAAAAAATGAATTTCATAAAAGGAATCAGATGTGGTAGTTGTGGGTTTGGCTTACCTAGTAATGTGATAGGCGCCATCACGATCGGAGTATTTGGGGTCGTGACAATCACCCTTATCGCCTTTTTCTTCCAAAATTATTCTTCCCACTTATGTCTTTCATCTAATTTAACTTTTTAAGTGCTAGAAAGGGAATGAATTGAAAAAAGTATCATAACAAATAGGCTACGAGTTAAAGTTTGGCTAAAACAAAGATAATTTATTGAGGCTCAACGGGGTTAACTAAGGATAAAGATAATCAAGGAAGGTAAATTTTGGCCATGGTTTAATAAGGACGGTCTACTTATTTTCCAACTAAAAAATCTTCCTATGATTTAGCCTCAAACCACACTCAAAACAAGTTCTAGATTTTTAAAATAAATATGAGAACTAGACAATATAAACTGACCACACAATGCACTTGGGATCAACAAACACTATGATTTTAATAAACACTAAACAAGTATGAGTTTAAGAAAGGTAGTTATACCACCCATGCATGGTACTCAATTAAATTCGTCTTTCCTAAGTCTTAATTTTTTTATAGAAAAAATCAAGTGTTTAGCCAACTTATTTACTGATTAAAAAAAATATAAGAAGTGTTTGGTTCAAAATATTATGACCATGGCAAAGAACCGAACAAGAAATTCATGGAGATACGTAAATAAAGTTATGTACCACTAGCATATATAAAAAGAAATACCAACATATAAAATCATATATATTAAAAAACACATTTATCTACCAAACTGCTAGATGTATTTGACTTTATTTTGCTCCATTCCATTTTTTTCTCTTTTCTATTTCAGTTACTTTAAAAAATAAAGACAATAAATAGTTAGTGCTTTATGCACTTGTTAGTTTATAAAATATAATAAAACTGAAAATACAATGAAAATAAACAAAAGATAGTTATATTAAAATGCAGATTTTTTTTTCATTTCCAATGTTCCACAATTGGCTCAACAAAAACTTGCACAATTTTGAGCCAACAATCTGCATTTACCTAGGTTCCACCAATTTACATTCTTCTAATACCAAGATAATTAAGCAGTTTATACTACCTATATATTCCAAAAACACCAAGCTGCATAACAAAAGGAACTTTATAAGCAAAAATAGAAATAACTTAAAAATAAGCATAAAATTCCCCTACACTTAAAACGCTTTATCCTCTCGGATGAAAACGTCGCGTGAGGGAGAAACCTGTTTGTTTATTTTATTTTTTTCCTTCGACACCTTATCCTTCTCCTTTTAATATATCACTTGGGACCCAATTTTCATCAGAATTGGATTCAGAACTAGTATCTTCATCCACCATCACAGCCTTTCCTTTTCCTTTTCCTTCCACAATGGTCTTTGCTCTCTTTTTTGCAGGATTTCCCTCTCGTATTGTTAGTGCACCTATGGAGGATGGATAAATTTCAGCAAAATCAACTACATCAATATTGCTTAGATCTAGTAAATTACTGGGTGGAAATTACTGCTATGATTTGATATTGGATCCGATGGAATAGGTGTTAATGGTTGTGGTGGTGGGTTATCAGGTTTCTGCTAGACTGGTGTCTGAATGTCATCAGGGATATAGAACCTCGGGATTGGAGTGGTGGCTGGATCTGCCCAGTAAATAGGCGGATAACTCGGCATTCCTGTGAAGCCCCATATTTCAGCCATCTGGCATTGCATATTTGAGAGAGAACATATCATGGATGAGTTATAAATTATATCTTGCATCTGTATATGCTCAACTCTCTGAAATCCCTGATCAATTCTTCCTTCCAAATTCCCAAATCTCTGCTCCATATTATCAAAACTCAAATTCATCCTTGCAAATTGCTCAGTTAATTGCTCAATTTGGTGTCAGACACCTCTTTCATATTGGCTTCTAGCCTCCGGCAGTGGTTCTTGTCCTCTTGGTCCTTCCACTCTCTCCATTCTATTCCAAAATGATTATTAATGCATTTGGAATACCTGTAGACGATCATTCTTGGGCTAGGATGGACATCATTTATTTTAAAGTAAAGTTATGGTAGATGGGTACCATAAACTTCTTACATTAGGATCATTTCTACAATTAATCATGCGGGTGTTTATGAATCTACCCATATTTAGAGGCTTTTTCATGCAAATAGCACAAAGCGGGTGTTTATGAATCTACCCATATTTAGAGGCTTTTTCATGCAAATAGCACAAAGTAATGCTACTCTTGGTATGTAAATGTCATATTGATGTGAGTTTGGGAGTAATCTACTGCCAATAAAGCTCAAGATTAGCCTAGAACAGTAGCCAATATTCTTGCGAAGAAGTTTACTTTTTTCCCTTTCAGAATTATATGCACAATTTTGTGATGATCGTCATCTTATGAATTAAAAATAAATTCTGTGTTCCGAGGCCTTAAAACCTTATTTATTCATCCTCGGTTTGTGTGTGCAGTCCGGGCGTGTTTCCGGTAAGCTTTTATGTTGAAAGTTAATAAAAATAAGAATTTTTGAATAAAAACTTCATTTGAGTTGACTTCGGTCAATATTTTTTGGTAAACAAACCCAGATTCGTATTTTGACAGTCCCGGTGGTTCCATATTAAAATATGGGACTTGGGAGTATGCCCAGAATCGGAGGTCCCTAGCTCGAGTTATGAATTTTATTTGAAAATTATGAGTTTGAAAATTCAATGGTTTTTAAGAAATTCTTAATGTTTGATCTTGCTGGTATCAGGTCCATATTTTGGTTCTAGAGCCCGGTATAGGTTCAATATAATATTTAAGGCTTGACTGTGAAATTTGATGAAAAACAAAATTAGTTTGACGTGATTCGGACGTCCGATTGAGAAAATAGAAACTTCAAAGTGTTCTTGAGAATTTCATTTGATTTGGTGTTAAATTCGTGATTCTAGGTGTTATTTTGGCGATTTGATCGCACGAGAAAGTTCATATGATGTTTTAATACTTGTGTGCATGTTTGATTTTGCAGATGCGATACCTGCAAAATGATTTTGGACGGGATTTTTCATTTATTCTTCAAATTTTCAAAACCTAGAACACATGAGGCAATTTTCCAAAGACTTCTTCTTTCCCAAATCATAGGTAAGTGATTCTTAACTAGGTTCTTTCAATCTTTCACTTCAGTTTACAAGATTTCAACCTAGAATCTAAGGTTTTCATGGTGGAATTGGGAATTTTTGGGTAGAAATTAGGGATTTAGAAATTGTGGGATTTAGACCTCAAATCGAGGTCGGATTCCAAAATCAATTGTATATCCGGACTCGGAGGGTGAATGGGTAATCGGGTTTTGGCCCGAATTTCGGGTTTGGACCAAGCGAGACCATGTGTTGACTTTTGTTGACTTTTTCAATAATGAGGTCAAACCTAGCCGGGTTAATATGATGTCCACATAATAACCTTTTAAGACAAGCCTTGTCCAAAAGTCCATCGGGTTTTCCATAATCCCAACAGACGTAACCACGATTATGTGCATTAATTTGGAGAAATAAGTGCCAATATGCTAATCATTATTATATAAATAGACGAATCTGAAAGGGGGAAAGGGCCTAACTCTCTTTATTTTGCATAAAATGAGGCACGAGGTCCCCAGATTCGGTATGATTAGCACACCCTCACTTTTGCTAGATTAGTGGAGAGACCTTCCTTCATGTGACCAAAATCATGTGAAACGAGTCTTAGGAAACTTGCCTTATTTGATGGACCTTCAGCTCAACAAAATACTGATCGAGGTTGCAACTATATTTTGGGACAAGGAAAAAGTTGTGTTCCACTTTGGGAACATAGAAATGGCACCCCTTCTAGAAGAAATGGGAGGATTTGTTTGGTTACTTTGGGATAGTACTAATTTGTTAGCACCTAAAAATTGCACTGCTAAGGGATTTTTGAAAATGGTGGGGCTAAAGAAGAATGACAATTTGAAATGCCTAAAGGACTCCTACATTCCTTTTGAGTTCATTTATGAAAGATACGGTTACAACAGCTCCTACCGTCTTTTTGATGATGAGGTCTCAATCACTTCTTTGGGTTGGATTCTTCGTAGGGTCTTCGTATTTATCATGTGTTTCTTAAGCATGTTGGTATTCTCAATCTAAGGGGATAGGATCCATACTAGGTTGGCCATGGTAACCAAAACTTTGATGGACGGGATCGAAGGGGAGACATACCGTCAGGAATTTCCGCGAAGGCCGTGGAATGATCATATAGCCTTCCATCATCCCAAAAGAATGAATTATATTCCAGACATGTTTGCTCAACCAGAGGACGCTACAGGATGGGTACAACTTTTTGAAAATTTGACTGAGGATCAAGTCCAGTGGATGTTCGAGTGGTTCCCTACCGATGAATTCATCATTATATCCAAGGATTTTCCGCACTTGGTGTTAATCGGGTTGAGGGGCATATACCCCTACGCTCCTCTCAGGGTTATGAGACAAGTAGGAGGAGACAAATCATACCACGGGTCACCAAAATATGTCACTTCAGAGCTAATTTTTAAGGGGACGCCATCCCTATAAGAATGAAGCGCAACACATGTGGGCCTTAAAGATTATTGTGGAGAAGGATACTATTGATCCAAACCGATATCGCATGGGCCACTCATACCTTTACCTTTCGTAGTTGGAGGACAACATAACTAGGGTCGTTGAGCTAAGGGTTGGGCCAGGAAATAGGGTTATAGATAAGATTGCTGAGGCAGAGGTGAAGTACAACAAGCTGCGGAAAAGAGTTCAAGAGTCTGAAGTCGAGCACATGGAACTGCACAAAGCTGACATGGAGATGATTAACAAATGGAAAGAAAGAGTCGTTAAATCCAGCGAGAGACTAGAATATCTGGAGTACAGTCTAATGGAGTTAGAAGGGAAGATGAGAAAATCTCCCATTCACCCTTGTAACAGTCAAGCCCACCCTCATAAGCGATCCCAACTCAAATTGCGACACATATATTTCACTGGTAAAAGAGAACACCCAACAAACAACATAGGGGTCACATAAACCTCAGGACACCCTGCAAGAGATAACCTACCTACTTCGCCTTAAACTAACATCTTCTTATACCCTTTCACAGTCATAACCATTACGCAATCACTTAATCTTCCTGAGTCTGAACTCATATCACGACATGAAATCTACTTCACTCCTCAAATATACAACATGAAAAGATCCTTCAACACACCCATAACTCGGGACTATACATTAAATCAAGATGGAAATCAAGCACCAAATAGTTCTTTCTACACTCCAAGCAGACCCTTCTCGTCACATTCAACCATATGAACATATCTCGTAGTCACATCATACTCATCACGTAGTCATCTAGACATAAATTCTATGAATAGGGACACTGCAGGACATATAAATCCAAAAGCACGTGCTCACATAATCAACACCTCTGTGCTTACAGTCAAAACCCGGCCTCAAGTCCTCAAGACTGGCCCATCATCAGCATACCGAAATAGCATCCCGCACCTCTTCCATGGAATCATAAGCCGTCGATGTACAACTGATACCGAGCGCTCACATGCGCATACGAATGCGTGGAAGGAATTCAAAGAGTCACGCTTCAAGCTGAATCAATTCTGCACGATAAGGAAAGAAATATGGGAAGTATATTCTAAATGTCCTGTAGCCTCTCGAAGATAGATATGGACGTCATCGTACCAATCTGCAAGACTCTACTAGACACTTGTTCATGACTTATAGAACCTATGAACCTAGAGCTCTGATACAAACTTATCACGACCCAAAATCCACCAGTCAAGATGGAACCCAACCCAACCCGCTAGGTAAGTCAATTAACAATTATCCAGTTTTATTTAACTTAATAAAATAATTAAATAAGAGAATTATCTAAATCTTATACATTTCCCAAGGACTGGTACTACAAATCATGAGCTTCTACGAATGGAATTTACGAAGCAACAATGGAACAATTACACAGTCTATTTGAAAAGTACATAAACTGAATTTTATAGTCTAAGGCTACCGTGAACAAGAGTCAGCTACAATAGAAACTTGGGTATGCCTTCAAATCCAGCAACCATCGAACGTAACAACATCGACATCCGGGATCTGCACGCACTGTGTAGGAAGTGCAGTATGAGTACAACCGATCTCATGTACTCAAAAAGCAACAAACCTAACCTCAGGTTGAAAGCAGTGGCGAGCTAACACAGGATCGGGTCCAAAGCCAATATTTCCACAATAGGTCATAATAACATAAATTCAAGTATAAAAGAGATATCTCAAAAGTAAAATACTCACCTCATTCACAGTTCCAGAAATGGTCATGCTTTTCAAATACCTCAGTGAAAGAAAATCCTAGATCTTTTACCAAAATGGCAAAAGTACGAGTAAGTTTGAAAACTGTAATTTTCCAATATCCTTTCCACAATAAATAAAATATTTCATTTTCTTTCCAAATAAAAAGTATAAAGTGCCTCTCCATACCCACATATCAATATATATAATAAGTCATGAATGACAAGATACAATATAGAATGAGAAAGAATGCATCTCTATGTCTGTATGCCATGTATGCATGTGAATACAATGTATCTCAGAGATGAAACATGTACTCACACTCTTAGAGTACTCAATCTCATTACCTTGCATCTTCTCTTACTAAGCTCAATACTCAACATACTAATCACATAACACGTATTTCGTGGTTTAATACCCTCAGCACTAAGCTTAGAAGAGTTACTTATCTTAAACAAGCCAATTTCGACACCGAGCAAGCCAAACGATGCTCCAAGAATCTCATCACGCATGTTCCGACCTCCGAATGGCTCGAAACTAATAAAAAAAATTCAAATACATCAAAAAATGCTAAAGGAACCAATCCTAATCGGAAAAGGTCGAATCTTTAATCAAAAGCCCAAAATCGACCAAAAAACCCAACTCGGGCCCGTACCTCGGAACCCGACAAAACTCACAAAATTTGTCAACCCTTTTGTCACACCTCCTTTTTGCGCGCCCGCCCGAAGGGTAAAAATGCGCGAGGGAGTTTTTCCAATTTAAGTGACAATATTCGAAATGGGATTATTTATTTAATTCAGAGTCGCCACTTGGGAAAGGTTTGATTTTTGGTGTCCCAAGTCACCGGTTATCTTGAATCCCAAATCGAGGAAATTTTCGACTTTTCCAAATGAAGTCTGCGAACTAGAAATTCTAAGTAAGGAATTCTGTTGACCCGAGGGAAGGTGTTAGGCACCCTCGAATCTCATGGTTCTAGCACGGTCGCTTAAATTGTTATAAAGGCTAAATATCTGATTTAAATACATGTTATGACTTACGTGCTTTTATTAAGTTTAAACCGCTTTTATAATTATCATTTATTTTTTATAGAATTGCAACGTCGTGAAAATGCATCTCGAACCACGTCACAATCAATGCACCCGTGGTCGTCGACACATTTTGACTCCGTTGAGATTTGGATTTGGGTCACATCAATGTGCACCCGTGTTTAAGAAGGTTAAATTATTAAAGGTGTGCCTAAAGCGACTAGTATTGTTATTTGGGGAATGCCGTAAAATTCGCTAAACGGCCTGTCCCGAATTCTAAGTATTTTAATATATACATTTAGAGGGCCCCGCAGCTTGTGCATTTTTGTTTGTCGAGGCTCGTCTCATTTTTATTTAAAAGGATAAACCTACAGTGACTATATTTTCTATTAAGTTCATCTCTAAAATAAAAGAAAATCTCTTAATTAATTACATGCTAAAACGTAACTTATTAGTTACTAGTTTACGGCTAATGCGAATGGAAAATTGCGACCGAGTTTGTACAAAGAAAAACTGCTTTCATTCTATATTCTATTATTCAATAATACTAAAACGTGAGATTGACACACCATAATATCAAAACAGATTAACTATTCTTTGATTAATTTGAACTAACGTTATTAGATGAAGAAGTTATACATATGCGACACCATTACTCATTTAATCAATCAACTACATCTTTATACAAAGAAAGGAAAATTATATTCAAACACAAATCTAAACAGGAGGGATTCAACAGGAACAAAGCCTGATTAATATTTCATTTCTCTTCAATCCGAGAGTATACAAATGTGTACCTGGAAATGGCAGTACAAGAACAAAAGAAGGAGAAGTCAGCAACAATAATAACACAGCAACAACAGGTTCAGCAACACCGCAAACCAATAATAACCAGTAGAATAACCCAGCAACGGATTGAAAAAATCAGCAATACCAAAGTGCAATCACAGTCAAAGCAGAAGAGAGACGGATACAAGATGCAGTAGTTTACTGATTTTGAATAACACTCGAGAAAAGACAAACATAATTTATTCAAGTAGAAGTTCAAGTTGTCTTTCTCTTTTTCAAAACTCTACCACACTTCTTCAGATTTTCAGAAAGTATTACTCTCAAAAATATTTTCCCAAATAATAATCCTCTCCCTCTCTAAGTCTTCCCCCTAATCTTCAAGTTCTAGTCTAAGTTTTTTTCTCTCAAGTCTAGTCCTCTTTTAATGTCAAGAAATGACTCTATATATAGCAAGACAAGTCTTCAATTCTCAACCCCAAATTATTCCTTAATGGCATGCTTTGTCCCACTTATTAATGTTTTCTTTATTTTAAACTTTGTCCCTCATGCCTACATTAAATAAATAAATCCACCACAACCCATTACAATTTGTCCCCCATGCTTACATTAAATAAGTACAATATTCTCCTCCACTACATTATGTTTTGTCCCCCATTATGCTAAACAATTATATCACCCACACCCCATTATATTTTGTTCCCCATGCTTAATATAAAGAATCAAAATAATGTTCAATTACCAAACTACCCCTTCGACCTTATTGCAATTACAAATCTACCCCCGAATGCAATGCAATTTACCAAATTACCCCCATCAGCTCTAAACACTCAATTAATCATAACTTGACCAAAATATAGTCAAGATGACCAATTTCTCAACAATCTTCAACAACAAATCACATGAACACGATGAACAACACAACTTCAAATTAATGGGAATAAATCAACCATATCGGGAACCAATCCTGGTTAATTTAGACCATCAATGGATGAGCAAGGATACAACAATACAAACAACAAAATACATGATTCAAACTAAATCAACAAATCAAAACAAACATAAAACTCACATTAAATCACTGGATTAAACATGAACTTCAAGCAAAGATGAACATGAACTAAAAACAACAAACATGACGGATTAAAACGATTCAAACAACATTAATAATTTCTGGAAAATACATAACAACACATGAAACAAATTGAAGAAATAATTAATTAAATTTCAATTTGAATCTAACAAACTAACAAATATTTAAACAATAATACAAACATGAAAAACAACTAATTAATCTTTCATTTGAAATCTGAAAAATTAATTTAACAAAGCACATGAACAAACTAAAAAATTAATTCAAACGATAGACATGAACAAAACAAACATTTTGCCGATTTTAGATTCGAGAAATATCAAAACAAAATACGGACAAAAATAAAAACTCAAAATCTACTAACCGGATCGAAACGACGAACAATCGACTAACCAACGACGAACTCGACGAGCCTTGACCAAAGTTCGAACAAACGACGACGAATACGAACCTAATTAGTTGGCGCCGGAACAGTAGTGATGAGACAGAAGCAGCTGGAGGTGCGTTCAGTTGTTCGCGCGAAGACGAAGCAGTAACGGAGGTTGTTCGTATGGGGAAGATGAAGCAACAGCTCGGAGATGACTTGGCCATGGCGATGCTCAAGCTGAAGAAGACTAAGTGAGGCAGCCGCAGATCGGAGGCAGGAGGAGAAACAGTGGCGACGACGGACTGTTTTGACGGAGAAGATGAAGCTCGACCAAACGACGACGAACTCGAACCTAATTAGCAACTAAAGCCATGCCGAAGCCTAGCAGCAGTTGACGCGGCAGAACAGGAGCAGCTGGTCGACGAGGGCAATGGCGGACTGCTTGGTGGAGCTGGGCAGCCATGGATGTCGAGCTCAAGCTCGAGCTTGACGAAGGACGAAGAAGATGAAGTGACGACGCAGAGACAACTGCGTGAACAGCAGCAGCTATGGTTCTTGCGATCGTTTGGACGTGACGAACTGGAGCAACCATGGTGGACGAAGAAGATGAAGTGCTTCGGCAGCAGCTGTTTGGACGTGAAAGAGCAGAAGCAGCGGGTTGTTTGGACGACGAGGGTGTGTCGAAGAAGAAGGTAAAGGGAAGCCATGGATGCTTGGGGTGGTTTAGTTTTGGAGAAGAAGAAGATGGAGGGGGGAGGCGGATGTTAGTGTTAGGGTTTTTATTTTCTTATTTTTGTTTTGTTTTTGTGTTTAGACCAAAAAATGAAGAAGGGGGTTGGGTATTGGGTTAATGGGGCGGACCGGGTCGACCCAGTTTGAAGTGGACCGGGTCGTGGGGAAGATTGGGCAATTATTTGGGCCTGAGGTTGAAATTTGAAGAAGTGGCCCAATTCGATTTTTCTTTGTATTTTTGTTCTTTTTTCTTCTTTTATTTTCTAAAACTAAATTATAAAAATACTTAAATTATTATTAAGAACTAAATTAAGTTATAAAAGCGCAAATTAACTCTCAATAATAATTAACGCACAATTAAGTAATAATTAAGCATAAAATTGTTCATTTGGACATTAAATGCTAAAGATGCCTGTTTTTTGTAATTTTTAATTTTTGTAAAACTAATTTAATTACTAACAATTGTAGAATTAAATCCTACATGCAAAATGCGACATATTTTTGTATATTTTTTATTAATCTAACAAATAAACAAACACAGACAAATACAAACAATTATCCAAAAATATCATAAAATCTCACAAAATTGCGCACCAAGAAAAAATCATTTTATTTGAATTTTTTTTGGGAGTGATTCTCATATAGGGCAAAAATCACGTGCTTACACCTTTCAATTACGAGTTCAACCATACTAGTTTCACTCAAATCCGACTCCTAATCGGTGTTTAAAACACAAAAATCCATATTATGAAACTTTAGGCCAAAACCCCAATTTCTTCTTTAAAATTCATCAACCAAAAGCTAAAATCGAAGATAGATTCATGAAATATAACCAAAACCGAGTAGAGAACACTTAACCCAATTCATATGCTGAAAAGCACCTCAAAAAATTGCCCAATTCCGAGCTCCCCAACTCAAAATATGTCAAATGCATAAAGCTCTCGTCTTAACATTGTTCTACCTCATTTCTTGTGCCAAAATATCTAGTAACCCACTTTTGATACCTCCAATAGATTCCGTGTGATTTTCTAGTCAAGATAGGCTCTTGAATCACTCCATTCAATCTTATATTGAAGGAGATATGTTGGTTTCAATATTTGAAAATAGTGCAAATTTTTAAATACGCAGCAGTGGCAATTTCGTAATTAATCTAAAAAAATTGGCAGCCCAATTCTTAGTAAAATGACTAAAACATCCTCATACGATGTCCAAATTAAATTTGATGATTCTTTTTGCTATGTCTCCGTAATTATGATACGGATCTAATGCTATAATAGAAACAGAAATCGGAGCTCATTTGTTCAATGTGGTACCATTTATGCTTGAAGAAACGATGTCGAAACATAAGAAAAACAAGCGCAACACAACCCAGACCTATCCGAGACTCACCTGAGCCCCTCGGTACCCCGTCTAAACATACAAAGTTCCATATCATAATATGGACCTACTCGAGGCCTCAAAACACATAACAATATCGAAACGACGAAATGCACCTCAAATCAAACTTAATGAACTTTCGACCTCCAAAAACTCATGCCAAAACATATCAAATCAACTCGGAATGAACCCAAATTTTGCACACAAGTCCTAATACATTATACGGAGCTACTCGTGCCCCCAAACTACCGAGCGAAGTGCAAATGCTCAAAACGACCAGTCGAGTCATTACATTCTCCCCCACTTAAACATACATTCGTCTTTGAACGTGCCTAGAGTTGTTCCAAAAGGCATAAAATTGTCGTGTAACCTCACTATGCACATACCCGGGGGTGATTCCACATCACCCTATCCCATATAGGACTGATAACACAACATAACTAAAATATCTTAATCCAACCTAGCCCATAAGCCTTAGAACCAAATTTTTCACATCCGAAATTTTCCATAAAATCAGAATCTCGCATCTACACACTGTATAAGTCTGAACAAGCTGTATCAAGCCATATCCGTAACCTAAGATGAAATCACATGATATACCATATAACTCAAACACTCATAGCAATAACTTCTAATCATAGTAGCTGCTCAAAACAACCCAATACCGGTAATAAACCTCTTATAAAACAAAGCCTCGTTCTAACACTTTCATATACTGCCAACGATGAAGGAAACACGCATAAACTCATAACCATTCGTCAGACCAACAAGTTGTGTAACTCCCTCTCCTTTGATAAGAACTATAGCAAATTTTTAAGCCGATCAATATCAATATCCTTCGAAATATACTACAATCTGATCCGATAGCACCCATTCTAGGTACGATCACCCCATCCTATCTAACATAATCACTCTAGTGACATGATACATTAATATAGTCTAAAGCCGCAACTCGTGCAATCCGTGCACCGACAAGCAACATTCCAAATGTACTCAATCATGGAAAATGACTCAGATGAGGGAATTATCTCGCAAGCTCAACAAGTACCACCAGAAAGCAATGCTAAGAACCTATTACACACCGTATAACCAAAACACATGAATCTAACACAAATCAGCATGTCTCAACATAACTCCACTACAATACGTGACCCATCCAAATGCTGGTCCATATTATGTACCTCGAGCCACCCTGCTCAAAATCAATAACCACGCAAAATTCGACATCAAGCACCCAAAGTGCATTACCATAACCACGGAGAGAAAATAACACAATACCACAATCAGGAAAGAACATAGCCAACGCACAATCAATCATGCAATACCCAAATACTCATCTCGCTCAAATTCCGCTATAAAACTCAAATAGAACCGCACCATATGTGAATATAACCAACGAATCACCATTCCTCGTGGCATAGAAGAGTAACTCATAGATCATTTCAGAACACGAATAAGCTCAACAACAACCAAATGGCATATCCCTCAGCAATAGCAGTATGGAGCCAACCAATCCGACTCGGTGTAGAATACACATCCTAATTAGGCCTACCAATGGAACCCCAAATCAACTCTGGTCACCCACAAATAGATAAATAATCCTCCAAAAGTCCATAATGACTGAATCATAACACATATTATCACCTGGTTAGCTTCGACCATACTTCATAGTCCACAACCATGCAACAATCTGCTCCTTAGATCTCCCAATCTCCAAATTCATAGAACACATGAATCACCATATCTTATCCCAACTCCACCGCTTGAATGTCTAACATATCTCTCATACACGATCATCCCGTGAGGAATACTTCTATAATTCTTCTGTGCCACAAAGAAAAATTTGAACACCAGCAGTCGATCAACTAGGAGAGTGCCGCAATACCAATAAAGTATCCATAAATTAAAACACATCCCCCCTTCTGAAATGTATACTCTCATCAAGCCATACCAAATAGTAATGTTATTTACCTAGTCATCTGAAACTGTCCATGTTGCCTAAGGACTCATGACCTACCCTTCAAAAGTGAACCGTGATCTTACACATGCAAATCTCAATCCTACACAACACACCACATATTCTATGCCATCATACAAAAAATACGAGAACTTCGTAATCCACTCCGAGTCACAAGAAACTACTCACTCAATTAGCCAAGAATTTTCCATTTGATTTCATTTGGAGAAAATCACTATACATCACATGCTCCTCACGCTAGTAGAAAATATACATCTCAAACCGTGGTAGAACTCATCGAGAACTCTCCGAAACCTATTTGCGCATAACCAAACCATCAGAACTGAATCTCTCTAACTCAACAAAGCCACACAGGCCACCAAAACCCAAGAGTACAGCCATAAAACACCTGTAGAAACTCACTACCTCATAAGGACAAAAGGAGCTAATCGCATTGTGATGACCCGGCCAGTCGTCTCATGAGTTACCACTCTATTTCCCTCATTTCTGCTTCTTTATGCTTTGTGTGTCCGTGTTATGTGGTATCGGGTTGGTTGGATCGAATCCGAAATAATTTTGGTAAGGTTTGAGACACTTAGTCTTTTTTGAGGAAGCTTAAGTTGGTAGGCAAGATTTTGATATAGGGGACGGAATGGAATTCCGAGAGTTGCAATAGTTTCGTTGTGTCATTTGGGATGTGTATGAAAAATTTCAGGTCATTCAGACGTGGTTTGGTTGGGTTTTTATCAAAAGCGTAATTTAGAAGATTTTGGAATTGTTAAGCTTGAATCTGATGCGAATTTGGTGTTTCGATGTTGTTTTGAGCGTTCCGAAGGTTGGAACAAGTTTGAATGAGGTTATGGGATATGTTGGTATGTTTGGTTGAGATCCCGGGGGCCTCGGGTGAGTTTCGCGTGGTCAATCGGACCATTTTATGAAGTTTGGAATTGCAGAAATCTGCTGCTCAGTGTTGCAGACAATTGACCTTCGTGTTCGCGAGAGGGGAGCCGCGATCGCGAAGGGTTAGATGGAGAAGGCTGAGACTTTGGCCTTCGCATTCGTGAGGGAGTCTCCACATCCGCGAAGGGCTGGGAAGCGATTCATCGCGTTTGCAAGGTAAGCTCCGCGTTCGCATAGAGGAAATTGGCCAGCTGGGTGTTAAGGTGTTTTGTTCATCGCGTTCGCGGGTAAGGGAGCGCGTTCGCGAAGGGTCACGCTGAGGAGCCATCGCGTTCGCGATGGGCATGTCGTGTTCGCATAGAGAATTTTTGGTCAAAGTCATTTTTTGCTTTGCAAACACGAGGTGTTGACCGCGTTCGCGAAGAAGGAATTAAGGCCTGAGCTAATGTTTAAATACTCGTCTTGTCCGCAATTTTGGGGTTTATTTCTTCCATTGTTGGTCGTTTTTGGAGCTTTTTGAAGGGGATTGAAGAGGGATTCAAGGGGAATCACTTGGAGGTAAGATTCTTGGATTTAAAACTCGATTCTAATGTGAATTCCACCTAAATAATCATGGAAATTAAGACAAAAATTGAAGAACTAGGGCTTGGAAACTTAGACCTTTGATTGAGGATTTGAAGGACCATTTGAAGTTGGATTTCATAACTTTTGATATGTATGAACTCGTGAGGAGATAAGGAATCTATTGATGTAAAAATTATCAAATTCTGAGACATGGGCCTGGGGGTCAGGTTTTGGTAATTTCGGGATTTATGTTGTAAATTAATTATTTTTGCTTGGACTTCGTTCCCTTAGCATATTTTGATGTCCTCGTTCTGATTTTGGATAGATTCGACGCGAGTGGAGGTTGATTCGAGGGGCAAAGGCGTCACGAACTAGAGATTTGACCGTTTCGAGGTGAGTAATGATTGTAAATGATGTTATGAGGGTATGAAACCCCAGACTTGCACATTGTTGTGCTATATTGAGGTGACGCACATGCTTGATGACGAGCGTGAGATCGTGCACTGTTGGGGATTATGACTTAGTCCATATCGAATGACTATTTTTCTGCGTATTTGACTGAAATCTATTTGCTATCACCATGATTTGGGCTAAATGTCATATTTGGGCCTTGTGCCAACTATTTGAACCCTTCGGGGATTTTTACTGGTATTTTCTCACTGTTTTGACTTTATACTTGAACTTAGTCATGATATATTTCACTGTTTTCGTACTCAGCCATGTTTGCTATGTTTTAAATACTTAAATGATCTTTTAAATGATAATTGGGTTGGGAATCACTATTTACTGTTGCCCGAGGGGCTTGTGAGGATTTTGACTAAGTAAGGCCGAGGGCCTATGTTGTGAGGAAACATTTGATACTGATTATGAGGTATAGGGCCTGAGATATGTATGCCATAAGGTGGATTGATTGATATGAGGCCGAGGGCCTAATGATGATGCCACGAGACGGCTTGATATTGCGCTTGGGCCGTAAGGGGCCCCTCTAGGAGTACGTACACCCCCAGTGAGTGCGGGTACCCATTATGATCTGAGATTGAGCCCGAAGGGCTAGTACTGTTCTGAGATGTTGCCCAAGGGGTGGATTTATTGATACTGTGCCCAAGGGGCGAACCTTTATGTGTTTATCTTTTTCTTAATTTCCTGTCAATTACCATACTTAATTGTTGAAAAAGGCTTTTCATGAAGTAAATTTTGAGTTAAAGGATTTTACCTTTCTTTCACTGATTTACTGTTTTAAATGGTTTTACTGCTTCATTATAGCATGCTTTGTGCCTTACGTGATTTCCTGCTTTCAGTCTTTAATTATGATTATTACTCACTGAGTTGGAGTACTCACTTTACTCCCTGTACCCTGTGTGCAGATTCAGGCGTATCTGGTCCCGCTCCCGAGTGCTGATCATTTCCGGCTCAGGCGGATCCGAGGAGTCTCTAGGTAGTTGTTGGCATTCGCAACCCGAAGCTCTTCCTTATCTTAGTCCTTCATGTTCTTAGTTTTCTGTATTAAACTTTGTAGTTATATTTGGATTATTCTGTTTTGCTAGATGCTTATGACTAGTGACACCCCGGTATCGGGTTGTGTTGGGTTATCTTCCCCGAATTATGCTATTACCTGTTAACTTTGGATTATCCTATCATGTTTTAGATTTATTTCTTATGGTTTAAATGTTAATAATTGGATATGGGAAGTGTCACAAGAGGCGCCATCATGATCAGGTCTGGGTTTAGGGTCGTGACACGCATCCATTACCATGCCGATCCAACCTACTACTAAGTTGTCCTATTTATCCTAGTTCCTTCTGAATTACCTTCAAATTGATACTTCTCTTTGCCATAATACCACAATCCTCAACCAAGACTCACCACATGATACCCTAGCATAAACCACACCACCCTAAGGCTTATAAGCCACTGAATGCTCTCTTAATCACCCCAAAAGTACCACAACCGAGATACCCACTCTGAAGAGACCTTCTGCGAATCTAAAGCCATTACCTTCACCTTCCTGATACTGATACGTAGAATAAAAATTAATGATATAGAAACGCCACAAGTCCTGACATCCTCCAATATAAATCTCAGTTTCTAGCCAAATACACATCCTAAAGATTTCCAACTCCCACGCACAAATCTTGAATTCATTTGAACCATTCACGAGAGTCTTCCACTCTGCTCAAATCTCAATTAGACTGACCAAATAGACCGAACGACCGGTGCCCCATTAGCACTCCAGCACCCAAGGAAGTAACTCCACCTTAATATAACCAAATAAATTCCTGCTCCATACACATTACATCCTTTACCAATGACAACTCAAATCGTTCCGTGATTCTCATATACTCGTAAAGTTTACCTAGAATTTCCTTTACTCAAGTCATCGTCGATCTCACCCTCTCCAGAGCATAACTCATTCACAAGTATACCTCAAACCAAAACCAATACAACACATAATCGTGAAATCAACTTTTCAATAGTGGACTCCCCCACTTAGCTCAAAGACATAGATCAAAGCACACAAAAACTCACAATGCCCATACTCTATTACTGCCATAATACCATAGCGAGATTCAACTAAATCCTCCATAAGCTCATGCAACACAAACCATCTAGTATTTCAGATCATCTACAAATCTCGCATTCACAAGCCACTTCTCATAAGCGATCCCAACTCAAATTGCGACACATATATTTCATTGGTAACAGAGAACTCCCAACAAACAACATAGGGGTCACACAAACCTCAAGACACCCCGCAGGAGATAACCCACCTGCTTCGCCTCAAACTAACATCTCATTATACCCTTCCATAGTCATAACCATTACGCAATTACTTAATCTTCCTAAGTTTGAACTCATATCACGACATGAAATTTGCTTCACTCCTCAACTAAATAACAAGAAAAGACCCTTCAACATACCCATAACTCGGGACTATACATTAAATCAAGATGGAAATCAAGCACCAAATAGTTCTTTCTACACTCCAAGCAGACCCTTCTCGTCACATTAAACCATATGAACATATCTTGCAGTCACATCATACTCATCACGTAGTCATCTAGCCACAAATTCTATGAATAGGGATACTGCCAGACATATTAATCCAAAAGCACGTGCTCACATAATCAACACCTTTTGTGCTCAAACACAGTCAAAATTCGGCCTCAAGTCCTTCAGACTGGCCCATCATCAGCATACCGAAATTATATCTCGCACCTCTTCCATGGAATCACAAGCCGTCGATGTACAGCTGATACCGAGCACTCACATGCGCATACGAATGAGTGGAAGGAATTCAAAGAGTCACACTTCAAGCTGAATCAATACCACACAATAAGGAAAGAAAGATGGGAAGTATATCCTAAATGTCCTGTAGCCTCTCGAAGATAGATATGGACATCATCATACTGATCCACAAGACTCTACTAGACACTTGCTCATGAATTGTAGAACCTATGAACCTAGAGCTCCGATACCAACTTGTCACGAACCAAAATCCACTAGTTATGATGGCACCCAACCCAACCCGCTAGGTAAGCCAATTAACAATTATCCAGTTTCATTTAACTTAATAAACAATTAAATAAGAGAATTATCTAAATCTTATACATTTTCCAAGGACTGGTACTATAAATCATGAGCTTCTACGAAAGGAGTTTACAAAGCAACAATGGAACAATTACATATTCTGTTTGAAAAGTACATAAACAGAATTTTATAGTCTAAGGCTACTATGAACAAGAGGCAGCTACAGTAGGAACGCGGGTATGCCTTCAAATCCAGCAACCATCGAACGTAGCAACATCGACATTCGGGATCTGCACGCACTATGTAGGAAGTGCAATATGAGTACAATCGACCCCATATACTCAAAAAGTAACAAACCTAAACTCAGGTTGAAAGTAGTGATGAGCTAACACAGGTTCGGGTCCAAAGCCAATATTTCCACAACAGGTCATAACAACATAAATGCAAGTATAAAAGAGATATCTCAAAAGTAAAATACTCAGATCGTTCACAGTTCCAGAAAATGGTCATGCTTTTCAAATACCTCAGTGAAAGAAAATCCTAGATCTCTTACCGAAAATGCCAAAAGTACGAGTAAGCTTGAAAACTATAATTTTCCAAATATCCTTTCCACAATAAATAAAATATTTCATTTTCTTTCTAAATAAAATGTATAAAGTGCCTCTCCATACCCACATATCAATGTATATAATAAGTCATGAATGACATGATACTATATAGCATGAGGAAGAATGCATCTCTATATCTGTATGTCATGTATCGATGCGAATACAATGTATCTCAGAGATGAAACATGTACTCACACTCTTAGAGTACTCAATCTCATTACCTTGCATCCTCTCTTACTAAGCTTAATAATCAGCATACTAAATCACTCAGCGATGTATAATAACTGATGCAGTGTGCAGCCTGATCTATATATATATAGTCGATTGCGCTCACTAAGTGTGTACAGACTCCGGAGGGGCTCCTGGAGCCCAAACGCTATATCACTACGGCGTGTAGCCCGACCCAATAAAGCTGCGACATGTAGCCCTATCCATATATCACTGCGGCGTGCATCCCGATCCATATATCGCTATGGCGTGCAGCCCGATCCATATATCGTTGCGGCATGCAGCCCAATCCATATATCTTTGCAGCATGCATCGCGATCCATTTATCGTTGCGGCGTGCAACCCAATCAAAATATCGCTACGGCTTGCAGCCCGATACATATATATATATACATATATATATATCCTCACAATCAGGCCCTCGACCTCACTCAGTCATCACTCTCTCCAGTCTTGCTCACGGGCTCAAAATGTCATGAAACTAGCCCGACAACAATGATATGATGCATCAACAACAATAGCTGAGACTGAGATACGATATGAATGCATGAATATGACTGAGTACAAAATAT
The DNA here is from genome assembly GCF_000715075.1 of Nicotiana tabacum. Lineage (NCBI taxonomy): Eukaryota > Viridiplantae > Streptophyta > Magnoliopsida > Solanales > Solanaceae > Nicotiana > Nicotiana tabacum. Next base: position 154,459,230 of record NC_134090.1, on the reverse strand, counting down.
CAATGAAAATCAGTGAGATGATTGGAAGAAATAACCACTATAGGTACAAACAATATCAGCATAAACCCTAAACATAATATTTAGCATGATTGATAGCTCAATTACTTTATCACATGATGAAAACACAAATATCAACAAAATATGGCCACTATACAGGGCCATGGGAATAACATAGTCCTATTTCACAGGGTGCATGCCCACATGCCCGTCACCTAGCATGTGCGTCACCTCAATACCAATCACATAATACGTAGTTTGGGGTTTCATACCCTCAACACAAAGCTTAAAAGAGTTACTTATCTTAAACAAGCCAATTCCGATACCGAGCAAGCCAAACGATGCTCCAAGAATCCCATCACGCGCGTTCTGACCTCTGAATGGCTCAAAAGTAATCAAAAACAACTCAAATACATCAAAAAATACTAAAGGAACCAATCCCAGTCGGAAAAGGTCAAATCTTTAATCAAAAGCTCAAAATCGGCCAAAAAGCCTAACCCGGACCCGTACCTCAGAACCCGACAAAACTTACAAAATCCGTAAACACATTCAATTATGAGTTAAACCATACTAGTTTCACTCAAATCTGACTCCGAATCGGGTTTCAAAACTCAAAAATTCATATTATGAAACTTTAGGCCAAAACCCCCAATTTCTTATTTAAAATTCATCAACCAAAAGCTAAAATCAAAGATAGATTCATGAAATATAACCAAATCCGAGTAGAGAACACTTACCCCAATTCATATGCTGAAAAGCACCTCGAAAAATTGCCCAATTCCGAGCTCCCCAACTTAAAATATGTCAAATGTGTAAAACTCTCGTTTTAACACTGTTTTGCCTCGTTTTTTGTGCCAAAATATCTTGAAACCCACTTTTGATACCTTTAATGGATTCTTTGTGAAATTATAATCAAGATAGGCTCTTGAATCACTCCATTTAACCTTATATTGAATGAGATATGTTGGTTTCAATATTTGAAAATAGTGCAGTTTTTTAAATACGCAGCAGTGGCAATTTCGTAATTAATCTAACAAATCTGGAAACCAATTCTTAGTGAAATGACCATAAAATTCTCATACGATGTCCAAATTTGACGATTCTTTTTGCTATGGCTCCATAATTACGATACAGATCTAATGCTTTAATAAAAATCAAAACTTAAAGCTTATTTGTTCAATGTGGTACCATTTATGTTTGAAGAAACGACATCGAAACATAAGAAAAACGAGCGCAACACAACCCACATCTATCCGAAACTCACCTGAGTCCCTCGGTACCCCGTCTAAATATACCAAAAAGTTCCATATCATAATACGGACCTACTCAAGGACTCAAAACACATAACAATATCGAAACGACGAAATGCACCTCAAATCAAACTTAATGAACTTTCGACCTCCAAAAACTCACACCGTAATATATCAAATCAACTCGGAATGAACCCAAATTTTTTACACAAGTCCTAATACATCATACGGAGCTACTTGTGCCCCCAAACTACCGATCAAAGTGCAAATGCTCAAAACGACCAGTCAGGTCGTTACATTCTCCCCCACTTAAACATACGTTCGTCCTCGAACGTGCCTAGAGTTGTTCCAAAAGGCATCAAATTGCCATGTAACCTCACTATGCACATACCCGGGGGTGATCCCACGTCACCCTATCCCATATAGGTCTGATGACACAATATGACTGAAATTTATTAATCCAACCTAGCCCATAAGCCTTAGAACCAAATTTTTGACATCCAAAATTTTCCATAAAATCAGAATCTCGCATCTACACACTGTATAAGTCTGAACAAGTTGTATCAAGCCATATCTGCAACCCAAGATGAAATCACATGATATACCATATAACTCAAACACACATAGCAATAACTTCTAATTACAGTAGCTGCTCAAAACAACCCAATACCGACAATAAACCTCTTATCAAACAGAGCCTCGTTCTAACACCTTCATATACTGCCAACGATGAAGGAAACACGCATAAACTCATAACCATTCGTCAGACCAACAAGTTGTGGAACTCCCTCTCCTTTGATAAGAACTATAGCAAATTTCTAAGTCGATCAGCATCAATATCCTTCCAAATATACCGCAATCTGATCTGATAGCACCCATTCCAGGTACGATGACCTCATCCTATCTAACATAATCACTCTAGTGACATGACACATTAATACAGTCTAAAGCCGCAACTCGGGCAATCCGCGCATCAATAAGCAACATTCCAAATGTACTCAATCATGGGAAAATACTCAAATGAGGGAATTATCTCGCAAGCTCAACAGGTACCGCCACAAATCAATGCTAAGAACCTATCACACACCGTATAAGTAAAACACATGAATCTAACACAAAGAATCATGTCTCAACATAAATCCTCTACAATACGTTACTCATCCAAACACTGGTCCATATTATGCACCTCGAGCCATCCTGCTCAAAATCAATAACCACGCAAAATTTGACATCAAGCACCCAAAGTGCATTACCATAACCACGGAGAGCAAATAACACAATACCACAATAAGGAAAGAACATAGCCAATGCGCAATCAATCATGCAATATCCAAATACTCATCTCGCTCAAATTCCGCTACAAAGCTAAAATAGAACCGCGCCATATGTGCATATAACCAACGAATCACCACATCTCGTGGCATAGAAGAGTAACTCATAGATAATTTCAGAACACGAATAAGCTCAACAACAACCAAATGGCACATCCCTCAGTAATAGCAGTATGGATCCAACCAATTCGACTCGGTGTAGAATACACATCATAATTGGGCATACCAATGGACCCCCAAATCAACTCTAGTCACCCACAAATAGATAAATAATCCTCCGAAAGTCCACAATAACTTAAACCATAACACATACTATCACCTAGCTAGCTTTGACCATACTTCATTCTACAACCATGCAACAATCTGATCCTGAGAGCTCCCAGCCTCCAAATTCATAGAACACATGAATCACCATATCTTATCCCAACTCCACCGCCTGAATGTCTAACATATCTCTCATACACGATCATCCCGTGAGGAATACTTCTATAATTCTTCTGTGCCACAAAGAAAAATTTGAACACCAGCAGTCGATCAACTAGGAGAGTGTCGCAATACCAATGAAGTATCCATAAATTAAAACACATCCCCCCTTCTAAAATGTATACTCACATCAAGCCATACCAAATAGTAATGTTATTTACCTAGCAATTTGAAACTGTCCATGTTGCCTAAGGACTCATGATCTCCCCTTCAAAACTGAACCGTGATCTTACACATGCAAATCTCAATCCTACACAATACACCGAATATACTATGCGATTATACGAAAAATATGAGAACGTCGTAATCCACTCCGAGTCACAAGCAACTACTCACTCAATTAGCCAAGAACTTTTCATTTGATTTCATCCAGAGAAAATCACTATACATCACATGCTCCTCATGCTAGTAGAAAATATGCATCTTAAACCGTGATAGAAATCATCGAGAACTCTTCGAAACCTATTTACACATAACCAAACCATCAGAACTGAATCTCTCAAACTTAACAAAGCCACGCAAGCCACCAAAACCCAAGAGTACCGCCACAAAACACCTATAGAAACTCACTACCTCATAAGGACCAAAAGAGTCATTCACATCCATTACCATGCCGATCCAACCTACTACTAAGATGTCCTATTTATCCTAGTTCCTTCGGAATTACCTTCAAATTGATACTTCTCCTCGCCATAATACCACAATCTTCAACCAAGACTCACTATATGATACCCTAGTATAAACCACACCGCCCTAAGGCTTATAAGTCGCTGAATGCTCTCTTAATCACCCCAAAAGTACCACAATCGAGATACCCACTCTGAAGAGACCTTCTGCGAATCTAAAGCCATTACCTTTGCCTTCCTGATACTGATATGTAGAATCCATAATGATATAGAAATGCCACAAGTATTGACATCCTCCAATATAAATCTCAGTTTCTAGCCAAATACACATCCTGAAGATCCCCAATTGCCACGCACAAATCTTGAATTCATTTGAACCATTCACGGGAGTCTTCCACTCTACTCAAATCTCAATTAGACTAACAAAATAGACCGAATGACCAATGCCCCATTAGCACTCCAGCACCCAAGGAAGTAACTCCACTTTAATGCAACCAAATAAATTCATGCTGCATACACATTACACCCTTTACCAATAACAACTCAAACTATTCCATGATTCTCATATACTCATAAAGTTTACCCAGAATTTCCTTTTCTCAAGTCATCCTCGATCTCACCCTCTCCAGAACATAACTCATTCATAAGTATACCTTAAACCAAAACTAATACAACACATAACTGTGAAATCAACTTATCAATAGCGGACTCCCCCACTTGGCTCAAAGCCATAGATCAAAGCACACAAAAACTCACAATGCCCATACTCTATTACTGCCATAATACCATAGTGAGATTAAACTAAATCCTTCATAAGCTCATGCAACACAAACCATCTAGTATTTCAGATCATCTGCAAATCTCGCATTCACCCTTGTTACAGTCAAGTCCACTCTCATAAGCGATCCCAGCTCAAATTGCGACATATATATATTTCACTGGTAACAGAGAACTCCCAACAAACAACATAGGGGTCACACAAACCTCAGGACACCCCGCAGGAGATAACGCACCTGCTTCGCCTCAAACTAACATCTCCTTATACCCTTCCACAGTCATAACCATTACGCAATCACTTAATCTTCCTGAGTCTGAACTCATATCACAACATAAAATCTACTTCACTCCTCAACTAAACAACATGAAAAGACCATTCAACACACCCATAACTCGGGACTATACATTAAATCAAGATGGAAATCAAGCACCAAATAGTTCATTCTACACTCCAAACAGACCCTTCTCGTCACATTCAACTGTATGAACATATCTCGCAGTGACATCATACTCATCACGTAGTTATCTAACTATAAATTCTACGAATAGGGACGCTGTCGGACATATAAATTCAAAAGCACGTGCTCACACAATCAACACCTCTATGCTCAAACCACAGTCAAAACCCGGCCTCAAGTCCTCCGGACTGGCCCATCATCAGCATACCAAAATTACATCTCGCACCTCTTCCATGCAATCACAAGCCGTCGATGTACAGCTGATATCGAGCACTCACAGCGCATACGAATGTGTGGAAGGAATTCAAAGAGTAACGCTTCAAGCTAAATCAATGCAGCATGATAATGAAAGAAAGATGGGAAGTATATCCTAAATGTCCTATAGCCTCTCGAAGATAGATATGGACGTCATCATATCGATCCGCAAGACTCTACTACACACTTGCTCATGGCTTGTAGAACCTATGAACCTAGAGCTCTGATACCAACTTGTCACGACCCAAAATCCACCAGTCGTGATGGCACCTAAACCAACCCGCTAGGTAAGCTAATTAATAATTATCCAATTTCATTTAACTTAATAAAATAATTAAATAAAAGAATTATCTAAATCTTATACATTTCCCAAGGACTGGTAGTACAAATCATGAGCTTCTACGAATGGAGTTTACAAAGCAACAATGGAACAATTACACTGATAGTTTATATGAGTTCACCAAACTATAGAGTACTTGATCCTCTATGAGTTTCCACTGAGAATACTTATGAAGCAATAAGTAAAAGAGACACGGGATCTTTACGTGGAAAAATCCCACTCAAGGGAACAAAAAACACGACCTGCACTTGTAGGCTTTCAACTTCACTAACTTGTAATCACACTATTACAAGCCACTTTGTAATGACTCTATTACAAAGATTTTAACTTAACTAACTTGTGATACTCTTACCACAAGCCACTTTGTCAATCTCTAGTTATAAACACTTTAACTTATGCCTAACTCTAGTCACAACACAAACTTAGAAGGTTTGTGATTTTGGGTTTCCTAAAACACAGCTTCTAAGAAATCAAGATAGGAGTTACAATAAGGAACAAATAACAAAATTACAACTCAACTACGGATACACATAGACTCATTGTAAAACCGATCCTTTAGTGGAGTTATCTTCTTGTTCTTGACATACTTGTGACTTCAATGCTGGATCAATACTTTAATGCTTGAGAGAATATCACTAAATGCTCAAGTATTATCGTGTACCTTGAACCAAGTTGTTATACTACAAATAACGTCACAATGGTAATGTCAATTCTTGGTACACGCTTCTTTCCAATAGGAAGTGACTGCTACACTATCTGTTGCATTGTCGCGTGTACAGTTGTAGGCAGTCACTTTCTACAGTTGCGTTCCAACTATATAGTTGACTTGTACTTTTGTCAGAGAACACCAAGGGATCAGGTCCCTATCATGTTCCTCTTTGTAGCAGTTCATTAGCTGGAGTTCAGACTGAACTTCGCTCATTTGAATGTGTACCAAGTGAGTCATGGTTCTCTATCTAGTTTTTACCAATAAGTTTTGTTAGATCATCAAAACATAAAAAGCATAAGGCAAAGACATTAAAAACCCATCAATTTCCCCCTTTTTGATGATGACAAACTTAGGCATTGATAGTATTTGTTTAGAGAAGAAATAACTAGATGAGGTACCAGGAACTTCACAAGTTCCCCATGACCTTTTGCTTTTGATTCCCCCTTAATAAGATCCCATGTTTTGAAACAATTTTTCACAAGTTCCCCCTGACCTTGATCCCCCCGTTTCATAATGCTATACCCTACTATCCTTCCCCTTTTGGCATCATTAAAAATACACAAGCAGGTAAATAGCATAAAGAAGTCTAACACGGCCAACTCATGCCACATATGTGCACACAACATGACAGAAAAGAGAAGCCAAAGGAAAACAATATTGTTCAAGCAAAAAGAGGAGTTGTTTCATTGATATTAATAATGGAGTGAGCAAAACAAGAGCAGTAATGGTGAAATACAGCATGCCATCAGCAAAAAAGACAAACAAAAATAGAAACAACAACCACAAAATACCATAACAGAAGACACTGTTCACTAGGGGTATCTAAGATGCACTAGAAGAGGAAGACTAGGAGAGAGAAGCAACAAGGGTTTTGAGAACCAGGTCCAGTCGGGCATTTGCAGACAACTGCTCTTCAAGTAGTTTTCTGCGAAGCTTATCATTTTCCTTTGTCAGGCGGACAACTTCTTCATTAACAGAACCGGGTCCTTTAACCTCTTGACTGAGCTGAGTTTCTAGTATGGCATTCCGAGCCCTCAACCTTCTGATCTCTTTAGAAGCTGCATTTTGAGCATTGATCAGCTGAGAAATGGTCGAGATGCTTCCACCAGCCCTTTCTATGCACTCACATTCTTCTAGAGTGGTTTTAGAGAAGGTTTGCTTGCATGTGCCCACTCTGGGATTACCCAAAGGGACCTTGTGGAACTTAAATACTTGAATGAGAAGAAAGCCATATGGAAGCCCATGATTCCCACATTTAAAGTTTGCCACCTTTTGTGTATGATCTATCATGATTGCTGACAGATTGATCGGGACAAACTCATCAAGAGCTTCCATTAAGACCAGATCAGATTTTGTAGCAATAGATCGCCTCTCAAAACGAGGCAAGAGCACCTTGTTAACCAGCTCAAAGAGAAGCTGATACTCAGGAAGTAGTACCTTCTTATGCACCTACTCCCCCTGCTGAATAGCTTGCTCTTTCATGATAGATCTCCTAAATTTGACACCACAGACACCTTTGACTGAGGACATTCTTTCACATGGAATTTGGAGAACCTTCCCAAATGTTGAAGCGTCAAGTACAATGTCTACTCTATTTACTAGCACACAGATGTGATCCCCTCAATAGTGAAGAGAGATGCGTAGAAATTTTGTACTGCATCTTCGTATACTATAGGCATGTTCTTCTGAAATAAGTGCTCCCATTGCTGAAATTCCACTATCTCCAAAATTTGCATCATACCTGCCATCTTTAAAATTGTCGGATCAAACATACGACCCCATAAGACTTTCTGGGTTCTCAATCTCTCCTGCCAAAGACCACCGTCACTAGGCATGGTCTTCAGAGAACCAGGTTCCCCTACAGTTTCTCGTTTTTGTTTTCTAGATCCTTCAACAGACTTCTCTTTCCAACTTACAAGCCCCATAGTATCCCCTTCACACATAGCTTGCTCAACTATACTCTTCTTAGACTTACTGCTACCCTTCACGGATGCTCCACTTTGTTTTTCACTAACTTCATCGGAAACTTCATCCACAGACTTCTGGATTTTTATAGATCATTCTACTATGGAACTGGGTTCCTTTAGAGTATCTTTGTCAACCTCACCCATTGGAATGCTCTTGTCAGTCACAAATTCCCCTTGATTCATCAACCTCTTCTTCCTTGTCTTGACACTCCTCTTACTTTTCTGCAAGGTAGACTCGAAGCCCTCTTTCTGCTGTAATCTGATAGGGGGTGACTTGGAAGAGGATTCTAAGGGCTTAGGATAATCAAGAGGTTCAGGAGTGGAATTATCTAGAAGAGAATCAGGTCCTCTAGCAGGTTTTTCTGGGACAGTTTCATGGATTAAAGACTCGAAGAGTACCATGGTTCTTTTATCGCCTAAGAATGGAGTTTCTTCCCCCCTGATACTCAGACAAGAGATAGGTTCTTTCATTTAATAAACTCTCAGCAACGGTAGCCATGATATTGTGTGCTGCTTCCTTTTCTAGTGACTCTGTGAGAGCCACTGAGTCCAAACGGGAGGAGTTCAGATATTGATCAGGATCATCCTCAGAGACATTTGACACCTGAGAGGTAACCCTTACTGAGTGTTCTTTGATGATATCAGAGGAATGATGAGACATGGAGTTTTCAACACGTAGAAAGGAGACAGAGTTTGACAGAAAAGGAAAAACAATAGGAAATTAGGAGGAAACAGGTGTGGGTGCAGTACATTGGAAAGAGTGGAAGGGTGAATTTCTGGAGATGACTTTAAGGATGATAGGGAAGTTGGAGTAGTGTTAATGGAGGGAGAAGGAAGCGATCGTTCAATTGCCATTATAGGAGGATTTGATAAGGAAGTTGAGTGAAAGCGAAGTGAAGAAAAGATCACAGAGATACAAAAGAGATGAAGGTTCATGACTTGTTATGAGGGAGAAAGAGAGTTTTATGGGAAGAAGGGCTGATGATGAGAAGAGAGAGAAACGGGTTCTGAAGAGTCTTGAAAATGGCGGTAGGTTTGTGGGAAAATGTTATTGTGCAGAGGGAATGAAGAGATTTGAAAGGCAAGACATGACATGCAGATTTTGAAAAGTCGGATGATGTGGCAGTTGAATTAATTTTGTTAACCCTTTTGAGAAGGCATGCAAAATAACACATTACTACTAACTTGTGGTACAGGAACCTGATGCCCGAACAGTTTTTGAAAAAGATTTTAGCAGCTCTTCTTTTGCAGTTCATAATAGTACTTTTAGCTTCTATAATCATCATATGTGTTTACCTGCAATGGTATCGATGTGAGTTAGGCTTGGCCAGAAAACACTTTAGCTAATTTTACCAAGGTGATATTCATAGCCAACTGATGGAGAATTAGGTTCTCAATTAGGCGTTAATAACCCTAGCTTCACCCTGTTTCTTTCAAAATGTTCCCTACTCAAAGCATTGGTGAAGATATATGGAATTTGGTCTTCTGTGCCGCAGAACTGTATACAGATCAATCCTTTCTCCATATTGTCCTTCAGAAAATGATGTCTCACATCAATGTGCTTGGTCTTTTTGTTTTGAACTAGATTCTTAACCAAGTTGAGTGCACCGATGTTGTCACATAGAAGAGGCACACCATAAGTAAATACCCCAAAATCCTCCAGTTGTTGCTTAATTCATAGGAGTTGAGTACAACAGGATGCTGCCGCTATGTATTCTGCTTCAGCTGTTGAAAGATCCACTAAGTTTTGCTTCCTTATGCCCTAAGAGACGAGACATGATCATGGCAAGTGAACCACTCCAGAAGTGTTTTTCCTGTCCACAAGATAACCTTGCACTGCATCTCCAACTGTTTCTTCAGCTTCAATGGTAGTAATTGAAGTACCAGGTTCCTCTTGAGAAGTGGAAGAGGATGTTGCATTGTCTTCACCTGTTTCCTTCATATGACTCATCATATCAGCCTTCCCTAGATGGTCCTTCCCGTTGTTGAGAAAATAGCATTTGTATCCAAAGGTTCTAAGATGATTTATCTTTGGTTTTCTTCCATTTAGCAACTCATAGGGGGCTTTTTGTTTAGGAGGGACCTGATCATACACTTGTTCACTAAGTAGTAAGAAGTGTTTATTGCTTCTACCCAAAAATATTTTTAGCGATTCTACTGTCAATAAGCATTATCTGTGCCATATCTTATAGAGTTCTGTTATTTCTTTTGACAATACCATTTTGGTGTGGAGTCCTTGGTGCTGAGAAGTTGTGAGTGATCCCATTTTAGTTACAAAACTCATCAATTCTGGCGTTGTCAAATTCTGTCCTGTGGTTAGATCTGATACGTGCTTCCTTCAGTTCCATCTTCACTTGGATCTTCCTGACAAGTATCGCAAATACTTCTAAATTTTTTTTTTTTGCTCTAACAAACAGTGTCCGGGTGGATCTTGGAATTGGCATCCCACGAACCAGGTTCTTTTGAATCAGTTCATTTAGAAGTGAGAGCCTTGCATGTTCCAATCTTTCATCCCACGGTTTTGCATCATTGTCAAATGTCTTCAAGCAGCTCATATCACCAGCTTGTAGGGATTTAAGGTCAGCGAAGTAGATGTTCTTGTTCTTTTGGCGACTAAGACCACTTCACCAGTTACCAGATTGGTAATTGTGCGCATTTTTTTATAAGAACTCTACTTTGCCACCTTTATCACAAATTTGAGAATCACTCAAGAGACTGTACTTCAGGCAATCCACATAGTACACACTCTCAATCGAGTGTGACTGACACTTTCCAACTATTCCAACACCGAGAATATACCACCCCCCTTCCCTTTTTTTATATATACACAGGATACATTCCCTTTCCTGCAGGGCTTTCAGTGAAAGACAGTCCATAGTGTTTCTAGTCATGTGCTTTTAGCATCCACTATTCATGAACCATTGTAGTCCACTTCCTCTCACTGTTCCCTGCACGTATAAATCATGGGTTAGATTTAGGAACCCAAACTAGTTTGGGTCCCTTGTTATGAGAAAAGGGATGAATAAGAGCTTTTCTAGTCCATGCAGGCAATATTCGTTTCTTGCGAGTGATACCTGATCCCTCTTTAGTAGTCACCTTTTCAGTAAATACTTTGTTTTTTCTGAACAAATTGAACCCTGGCCTAGCAATTTTCTTTAAAGTGCCCATTGTTCCCACAGTGGGTAGAAAGCCAGTTATCAAGAATAGTGACGTACTTGCTGTGAGAGTTGTAAGGAGTTTTCTCCTTTTGGAACCCGATTCCCTCCCTGTTTCTACTATTGTTAAAGTACATGGTAGTGACAATATCTGAGGACCAGGTCCACTTCAGATATTTCTTAATATCAATTTTTACTATCTCCAATTCAGCTTGAAGTTGCCTATTTTTCTCAAGTTCACCACATAAACTAGTTTCCACATCATCTAATTCCTTCTCAAGCTTGGTGTGTGTCTCACTAGCTACTTTCTTCCCTTTCCCAATACTCACAGTCCTATGTTCTGATTTGAGTCCCTCAATGGTTTCCTCTAAGTGATTATCACTAAAAAGTCATCCCTCTCTTTCTCAGTAGCTGCAATTTTTTGCTAAAGCCTTCTATGGTTTCCTTCAAATCAACAACCACTACCATCAGTTCATCTCTCTCATTTTCTACACTATTTATTTTTTCATTCAAATCTCCCTTTTCTTTTTTAAGATTAGCTATGGTCTCATTTAGATCCACTACACAGACCACCAGATCATCTCTAGATTGTTCTGCATCTCCTAGCTCTATGGTAAAGATCTCCTTATCATTATCAAAGCTATAATATGCATCAATTAGAACATTTGCTAATGACCTTAACTTCTTAGAAGAGTAGGATTTCAGATTTCTCTGAACATCCCTGAAATTTACCTCATCATTTTCATCCTCTTCATCATCGTCAGACTGAGCTATCAGCGCAAACAATGAGTCATATTTCGTTGCCTCAATTTCCACTGCCATCATGGAGTTATTTTCTGCATCTGGTTCCCTTTCTGATTTACTGGAGGAGTCTCTCCAAGCAGCAAGAGCCTGCTTCACAATATTTCCAGCTACACCTTTTTGACTAAATCATTTGTTTGGAACCACGTTCCTTTTTGCTGCTTTGTCAGGGTTTTGTTTGTATTGCTCCTATTTCAGAAGTGGACATCCTTTGATGAAATGCCCTTGCTTTCCGCACCTGTGACAGAGATCATTGTTCCTTGCCTTACTTAAACTGCCCCTCTTTGGTATACCACCATTTCTTCGAACCATCTTTTGAAACCTTTTAGTGAGGTAGGCCATATCACTATCTTCTTCACTTGAGTCACTGTTTTTAGCCTTGAGCACCAGGTTCTTTTCCTTCTTTGGCTCTCTCATTTCACTGTCTTTATTTCTTTTCATCTCGTATGTCTTCAGATTACCAATCAGCTCATCCATGGTTAGAGTTTGTAGATATTTAGCTTCAGTGATGGCATTCACCTTACTCTCCCAAGAACTAGGTAGAATACTGAGAATTTTCCTTACAAGCTTGTTTCTGAGAATAACATCTCCAAGTGAATGAAGTTCATTTATGATGGATGTGAATCTAGTGTTCATATCCTGTATAGACTCATCATCCTTCATCTTGAAGAGCTCATACTCAATGGTGAGCATGTCAATCTTGGAATGTTTAACCTGAGTAGTTCCTTCGTGTGCAGTTTGCAATGCCTCCCATATTTATTTGGCAGAATCACAAGCTGAAACTCTGTTGTACTCATTAGGTCCTATACCATATACCAAGATTTTCTTGGCACGATAGTTCTTTTCTATGGCTTTCCTATCAATATCATTGTACTCCTTTCTGTCTTTTGGCACCATTGGTATAGTTTCTCCAAGCTTCTTCATAGGAGCATGTGGACCATCACAGATAATGTCTCATAGTTATGAGTCTTCAGCCATTATAAAATAATGCATATGAGTCTTCCACTAGCTATAGTACTGACCATTGAATCTAGGAGGTTTGTAGGTTGATTGTCCTTCCTCAAAGTTGAGTGGAGTAGCCATTGAGATCCTTTCTAGGTGTTAACCTTTTAGAAAGAACCCGCTCTGATACCAATTGATAGTTTATATGAGTCCACCAAACTATAGAGTACTTGACCCTCTATGAGTTTCTATTGAGAATACTTATGAAGCAGTAAGTAAAAGAGACACGGGATCTTTACGTGGAAAAATCTCACTCAATGGGACAAAAACCACGACCTACACTTGTAGGCTTTCAACTTCACTAGCTTGTAATCACACTATTACAAGCCACTTTGTAATGACTCTATTACAAAGACTTCAACTTAACTAACTTATGATACTCTTACCACAAGCCACTTTGTCACTCTCTAGTTACAAAGACTTTAACTTATGACTAACTCTAGTCACAACACAAACTTAGAAGGTTTGTGAGTTTGGGTTTCCTAAAACATAGCTTCTAAGAAAGCAAGATAGGAGTTACAATGAGGAACAAATAACAAGATTACAACTCAACTACGGATACACATAGACTCATTGTGAAACTGATCCTTTAGTGGAGTTGTCTTCTTGTTCTTGACACACTTGTGACTTCAATGCTGGATCAACACTTTAATGCTTGAGAGAATATCACTAAATGCTCAAGTGAATATCTTGTGCCTTGCACCAGGTTGTTATACTACAAAAGACATCACAATGGTTATGTCAATTTTTGGTACATACTTCTTCCCAATGGGAAGTGACTGATGCACTATCTGCTGCACTGTCGCGTGTACATTTGCATGCAGTCACTTTCTTCAATTGCGTTCCAGCTGTGTAGTCGACTTGTACTTCTGTTAGAGAACACCAAGGGATCAGGTCCCTATCGTGTTCCTTTTTGTAGCAGTTCATTAGCTGGAGTTCAGACTGAACTTCATTCATTTGAAATGTGTACAAAGTGAGTCATGGTTCTCTATCTGGTTTTTAACAATAAGTTTGTTAGATCATCAAAACATAAGAATCATAAGGTAAAGATATTGAAAACCCATCATACACAGTCTATTTGAAAAGTACATAAACAGAATTTTATAGTCTAAGGCTACCGTGAACAAGAGTCAGCTACAGCAGAAACGTCGGTACGCTTTCAAATCCAGCAACCATCGAACGTAGTAACATCGGCATCCGGGATCTGCACGCACTGTGTAGGAAGTGCAGTATGAGTACAATCGATCCCATGTACTCAAAAAGTAACAAACCTAACCTCAGGTTGAAAGCAGTGACGAGCTAACACATGATCGAGTCCAAAGCCAATTTTTCCACAACAGGTCATAACAACAGAAATGCAAGTATAAACGAGATATCTCAAAAGTAAAATACTCAACTGGTTCACAATTCCGGAAAATGGTCATGCTTTTCAAATACCTCAGGGAAAGAAAAACCCAGATCTCTTACCGAAAATGCCAAAAGTACAAGTAAGTTTGAAAACTGTAATTTTTCAAATATCATTTCCACAATAAATAAAATATTTCATTTTCTTTCCAAAGAACAAGTATATAGTGCCTCTCCATACCCACATATCAATGTATATAATAAGTCATGAATGACGTGATACTATATAGCATGATGAGGAATGCATCTCTATGCTTGTATGTCATGTATGCATGCGAATGCAATGTATCTCAGAGATGAAACATGTACTCACACTCTCGGAGTACTCAATCTCATTACCTTGCATTATTTCTTACTAAGCTCAATACTCAGCATACTAAATCACTCAGCGCTATATAATAACTGTTGCGGCGTGCAGCCCGATCCATATATATATATAGTCAACTGCGCTCACTGGGAGTGTATAGACTTTGGAGGGGCTCCTACAGCCCAAGCGCTATATCACTGCGGCGTGCAACCTGATCCAATATTGCGACGACGTGCAACCCGATCCATATATCATTGCGGTGTGCAGCCCGACCCATATACTGCTACGGTGTGCAGCCCGATCCATATATCGATGCGGCATGTAGCCCGATCCATATATCGTTATGGCGTGCAACCCGATCTATATATATATTTATATCCTCACAATTAGGCCCTCAGCCTCACTCAGTCATCGCCCTCTTCGGTCTCACTCACTGGCTCAAAATAAAACTAACCTGACAATAATGATATGATGCATCAACAACAACAACTAAGACTGAGATACGATATGAATACATGAATATGACTTTAGTACAAAATATCAATGGAAATTAGTGAGATGATAACAAGAAATAACCACTATGGGTACAAACAATATCAACATAAAACCTAAACACGATATTTAGCATGATTGACAGCTCAATTACTTTATCATATGATGAAAACACAAATATCAACAAAATAGGGCCACTATACAGGGCCATAGGAACTACAGAGTTCCATTTCACAGGGTGGACACCCACACGCCCGTCACCTAACATGTGTGTCACCTCAATACCAATCACATAACACGTAGTTCAGGGTTTCATACCTTCAGCACTAAGCTTAGAAGATTTACTTATCTTAAACAAGCCAATTCCGACACCGAGCAAGCCAAGTGACGCTCCAAGAATCCCATCACGCGTGTTCCAACCTCCGAATGGGTCGAAACTAATCAAAAACAACTCAAATACAACAAAAAATTCTAAAGGAACCAATCCCAGTCGGAAAAGATTGAATCTTTAATCAAAAGCCCAAAATTGGCCAAAAAGACCAACCAGGGCCCGCACCTCGGAACCCGACAAAACTCACAAAATCCGTCAACCCATTCAATTATGAATTCAACCATACTAGTTTCACTCAAATCCGACTCTGAAGCGGTGTTCAAAACTCAAAATTTCATATTATGAAACTTTAGGCCAAAACACCCAATTTCTTCTTTAAAATTCATCAACCAAAAGCTAAAATCGAAGATAGATTCATGAAATATAACAAAAATTGAGTAGAGAACACTTACCCCAATTCATATGTTGAAACGCGCCTCGAAAAATTGCCCAATTCCGAGATCCCCAACTCAAAATATACCTCCAATAGATTCCTTGTGAAATTCTAGTCAAGATAGGCTCTTGAATAACTCCATTTGACCTTATATTGAAGTAGATATGTTGGTTTTAATATTTGGAAATAATTCAGATTTTTAAATACGCAACAATGGCAATTTCGTAATTAATCGGAAAAAAATCTGGCAACTCAATTCTTAGTAAAATGACCATAAAATCCTCATAAGATGTCAATATTTGATGATTCTTTTTGCTATGGCTCCGTAATTACGATACGGATCTAATGCTTCAATAAAAATAGAAATCGGAGCTCATATGTTCAATGTGGTATCATTTATGCTTGAAGAAACGACGTCGAAACATAAGAAAAACGAGCGTAACACAACCCAAACCTATCCGAAACTCACCTGAGCCCCTCGGTACCCCATCTAAACATACCAAAAAGTTCCATATCATAATACGGACCTACTCGGGGCCTCAAAACACATAACAATATCGAAACGACGAAATGCACCTCAAATCAAACTTAATGAACTTTTGACCTCCAAAAACACACGCCAAAACATACCAAATCAACTCGGAATGAACCCAAATTTTGCACACAAGTCCTAATACATCATACAGAACTATACGTGCCCCCAAACTATCGAGCGAAGTGCAAATGCTCAAAACGACCAGTCATGTTGTTACATTCTCCCCCACTTAAACATACGTTCGTCCTCGAACATGCCTAGAGTTGTTCCAAATGCCATCAAATCGCCGTGTAACCTCACTATGCACATATCCGGGGGTGATCTCACGTCACTCTATCCCATATAGGTCTGATAACATAACATGACTGAAATTTCTTAATCCAACCTAGCCCATAAGCCTTAAAACCAAATTTTTCACATTCGAAATTTTCCATAAAATCAGAATCTCGCATCTACACACTATATAAGTCTGAACAAGCTGTATCAAGCCATATCCGTAACCCAAGATGAATCACATGATATATCATATAACTCAAACACTCATAGCAATAACTTCTAATCATAGTAGTTGCTCAAAACAACCCAATACCAGTAATAAACTTCTTATCAAATAGAACCTCGTTCTAACACCTTCATATAGTGCCAACGATGAAAGAAACACGCATAAACTCATAACCATTCATCAGACCAACAAATTGTGGAACTCCCTTTCCTTTGACAGGAACTATAGCAAATTTCTAAGCCGATCAACATCAATATCCTTCCAAAGATACTGCAATCTGATCCGATAGCACCTATTCTAGGTACGATGACCTCATCCCATCTAACATAATCACTCTAGTGACATAACATATTAATACAGTCTAAAGCCGCAACTCGTGCAATCCATGCACCAATAAGCAACATTCCAAATGTACTCAATCATGGAAAATGACTCAGATGAGGGAATTATCTCGCAAGCTCAACAGGTACCGCCACAAAGCAATGCTAAGAACCTATCACACACCGTATAACAATAACACACGAATCTACCACAAAGGATCATGTCTCAACATAACTCCGCTACAATACGTGATCCATCCAAACATTGGTCCATATTATGGACCTCGAGTCACCCTGCTCAAAATCAATAACCACGCAAAATTTGACATCAAGCACCCAATGTGCATTACCATAACCACGGAGAGCAAATAACATAATACCACAATCAGGAAAGAACATAGCCAATGCGCAATCAATCATGCAATACCCAAATACTCATCCCGCTCAAATTTTGCTACAAAGCTCAATTAGAACTGCACCATATGTGCATATAACCAACGAATCAACACTCCTCGTGGCATAGAAGAGTAACCCATAGATCATTTTAGAACACAAATAAGCTCAACAACAACCAAATGGCACATCCCTCAGCAATAGCAGTATGGAGCCAACCAATCTGACTCGGTGTAGAATATACATCCTAATTGGGCCTACCAATGGACCCGCAAATCAACTCTGGTCACCCACAAATAGATAAATAATCCTCCGAAAGTCCACAATAACTGAGTCATAACACATACTATCACCTGGCTAGCTTTGACCATACTTCATAGTCCACAACCATGCAACAATGTGCTCCTGAGAGCTCCCAGACTCCAAATCTATAGAACATATGAAACACCATATCTGATCCCAACTCCACCGCCTAAATGTCTAACACATCTCTCATATACGATCATCCCACGAGGAATACTTCTATAATTCTTCTATGCCACAAAGAAAAATTTGAACACCAGCAGTCGATCAACTAGCAGAGTGCCGCAATGCTAATGAAGTATCCATAAATCAAAACACATCCCCCTTCTGAAATGTATACTCTCATCAAGTCATACCAAATAGTAATGTTATTTACCTAGTCATCTGAAACTGTCCATGTTGCATAAGGACTCATGACCTCCCTTTCAAAACTGAACTGTAATATTACACATGCAAATCTCAATCCTACACAACACACCGCATATACTATGCCATCATACGAAAAATATGAGAACCTCGTAATCCACTCTGAGTCACAAGCAACTACTCACTCAATTAGCCAAGAACTTTCCATTTGATTTCATCTGAAGAAAATCACTATACATCACATGCTCCTCACGCCAGTAGAAAATATACATCTCAAACCGCGGTAGAAACCATCGAGAACTCTCCGAAACCTATTTGCACATAACCAAACCATCAGAACTGAATCTCTCTAACTCAACAAATCCACACAGGTCACCAAAACCTAAGAGTACCGCCACAAAAAACCTGTAGAAACTCATTACCTCATAAGGACCAAAAGAGCTAATTTCATCCATTACCATGCCGATCCAACCTACTACCAAGCTATCCTATTTATCCTAGTTCCTTCTTAATTACCTTCAAATTGATACTTCTTCTCGCCGTAATACCACAATCCTCAACCAAGAGTCATCACACGAGACCCTAGCATAAAACACACTGCCCTAAGGCTCATAAGCCACTGAATGCTCTCTTAATCACCCCAAAAGTACCACAACTGAGATACGCACTCCAACGAGACCTTCTACGAATCTAAATCCATTACCTTCGCCTTCTTGATACTGATATGTAGAATCCATAATGATATAGAAATTCCACAAGTCCTGACATCCTCCAATATAAATCTCAGTTTCTAGCCAAATACACATCCTGAAGATTCCAAATTTCCATGCACAAATCTTGAATTCATTTGAACCATTCACGAGAGTCTTCCACTCTGCCCAACTCTTAATTAGACTAACCAAATAGACCGAACGAACGGAGCCCCATCAGCACTCCAGAACCCAAGGAAGTAACTCCACCTTAATGAAACCAAATAAATTCCTGCTGCATACACATTACATCCTTTACCAATAACAACTCAAATCATTCTGTGATTCTCATATACTCATAAAGTTTATCCAGAATTCCCTTAACTCAAGTCATCCTCGATCTCACCCTCTCTAGAACATAACTCATTCACAAGTATACCTCAAACCAAAACCAATACAATACATAACCGTGAAATCAACTTATCAATAACGGACTCCCCCACTTGGCTCAAAGCCATAGATCAAAGTACACAAAAACTCACAATGCCCTACTCTATTAATGCCATAATACCATAGTAAGATTAAACTAAATCCTTCATAAGCTCATGCAACACAAACCATCTAGTCTTTCAGATCATCTACAAATCTCGCATTCACCCTTGTAACAGTCAAGCCCACTCTCATAAGCGATCCCAACTCACATTGCGACACATATTTTACTGGTGAAAGAGAACTCCCAACAAACAACATAGGGGTCACATAAACCTCAGGACACCCCGCAGGAGATAACCCACCTGCTTCGCCTCAAGCTAACATCTCCTTATACCATTCTACAGTCATAACCATTACACAATCACTTAATCTTCTTGAGTCTGAACTCATATCACGACATGAAATCTACTTCACTCCTCGACTAAACAACATGAAAAGACCCTTCAACACACCCATAACTCGGGACTATACATTAAATCAAAATGGAAATCAAGCACCAAATAGTTCTTTCTACACTCCAAACAGACCCTTCTTATCACATTTAATCATATGAATATATCTCGCAGTCGCATCATACTCATCACATAGCCATCTAGCCATAAATTCTATGAATAGGGACACTGCCGGGCATATAAATCTAAAAGCACGTGCTCACACAATCAACACATGTGTTCTCAAACCACAGTTAAAACCCAGACTCAAGTCCTTCAGACTAGCCCATCATCAGCATACCGAAATTATATCTCGCACCTCTTCCATGCAATCACAAGACGTCGATGTACAGTTGATACCGAGCGCTCATATGCGCATACGAATGTGTTGAAGGAATTCAAAGAGTCATGCTTCAAGCTGAATCAATGTCGCACGATAAGGAAAGAAAGATGGAAAATATATCCTAAATATCCTGTAGCCTCTCGAAGATAGATATGGACGTCATCATACTGATCCGCAAGACTCTACTAGACATTTGCTCATGACTTGTAGAACCTATGAACCTAGAGCTCTGATACCAACTTGTCATGACCCAAAATCCACCAATCGTGATGGCACCTAACCCAACTCGCTAGGTAAGACAATTAACAATTATCCAGTTTCATTTAACTTAATAAGACAATTAAATAAGAGAATTATCTAAATCTTATATATTTTCCAAATACTGGTAGTATAAATTATGAGCTTCTACGAATGGAGTTTACAAAGCAGCAATGGAACAATTACATAATCTACAGCCCAATCCATATATCGTTGCGGCGTGCAGCCCAATCCATATATATTTATATCTTCACAATCAGGCCCTCGGCCTCACTAGTCATCGCCCTCTCCGGTCTCACTCACGGGCTCAAAATAAAACTAGCTCGACAATAATGATATGATGCACCAACAACAACAACTGAGACTGAGATACGATATGAATGCATGAATATGACTGAGTACAAAATATCAATGGAAATTAGTGAGATGACAATAAGAAATAACCACTATGGTTACAAACAATATCAGCATAAAGTCTAAATATGATATTTAGCATGATTGACAGCTCAATTACTTTATCACATGATGAAAACACAAATATCAACAAAATAGGGCCACTATATAGGGCCATAGGAACAACAGAGTTCCATTTCACAGGGTGGACACCCACACGCTCGTCAACTAGCATGTGTGTCACTTCAATACCAATCACATAACACGTAGTTCAGGGTTTCATACCCTTAGCACTAAGCTTAGAAGAGTTACTTATCTTAAACAAACTAATTCCGACACCGACAAGCCAAGCGATGCTCCAAGAATCCCATCACGCGCATTCTGACCTCCGAATGACTCGAAACTAATCAAAAACAATTCAAATACATAAAAAAATACTAAAGGAACCAATCCCAATCAGAAAAGGTCGAATCTTTAATCAAGAGCCCAAAATTGGCCAAAAGCCCAACCCGGGCCCGCGCCTTGGAATCCGATAAAACTCACAAAATACGTCATCTCATTCAATTATGAGTTCAACCATACTAGTTTCACTCAAATCCGACTCCGAATCGGTGTTCAAAACTCAAAAATTCATATTATGAAACTTTAGGCCAAAACCCTCAATTTCTTCTTCAAAATTCATCAACCAAAAGATAAAATCGAAGATAGATTCAAGAAATATAACCAAAACCGAGTAGAGAACACTTACCCTAATTAATATGCTAAAAAGTGCCTCGAAAAATTGCCCAATTCCGAGCTCCCCAACTCAAAATATATCAAATGCATAAAACCTCATTTTAACACTGTTCTGCCTCGTTTCTTGTGACAAAAGATCTCGAAACTCACTTTTGATACCTCCAATGGATTCCTTGTGAAATTATAGTCAAGATAGGCTCTTGAATCACTCAATTTGACCTTATATTGAAGGAGATATGTTGGTTTTAATATTTGGAAATAGTTCAGATTTTTAAATATGCAGCAGTGACAATTTCGTAATTACTCTGAAAAATCTGGCAACCCAATTCTTAGTATAATGATCACAAAATCCATACGATATCCAAATTTAACGATTCTTTTTGCTATGACTCCGTAATTACAATACGGATCTAATGCTTCAATAAAAACAGAAATCGGAGCTCATTTGTTCAATGTGGTACCATTTATGCTTGAAGAAACAACGTCAAAACATAAGAAAAACGAGCGCAACACAACCCAGACCTATCCGAAACTTACCTGAGCCCCTCGGTACCCCGTCTAAACATACCAAAAAAGTTCTATATCATAATACGGGCCTGCTCGATGCCTCAAAACACATAACAATATCGAAATGACAAAATGCACCTCAAATCAAACTTAATGAACTTTCGAACTTTTGACCTCCAAAAACTCACGCCGAAATATATTAAATCAACTCGAAATGAACCCAAATTTTGCACACAAGTCCTAATACATCATACGGAGCTACTCGTGCCCCTAAACTACCCAGCGAAGTGTAAATGCTCAAAACGACTGGTCGAGTCATTACAAACGATCAGGTCTAGCATAATCCCTTAGGATTCTATTTGCTGGTCTTGGCGCAACTTCGTCAAACTGATCTTCTATATGGACTGGTGGTGGGATTTCCAGTGGGTTGATATTCTCTACTTCCTGGTTCTCCATTTCTTTACAAGCTATGCCTTGAGAAGATGATATTTGTTTTTTCCTGCGCAACCGAAAAAATCTTTCAGCTTTAGGATCGTAATTGAGCAATTCTTTTGTAGGAGAACGGGTCATAAACTACCAGAAATAATAAAATATAAAGAAAATTAAAATTAGCTCCTCAAGTAGTACTAGTAGTAGTACTAGTAGTTGGTGACAAAGAAAATGGTATTATTTTAATAGTAATTATACTACAATTAATTATAAAAAATAGTTTCCAAAAGAAAATAGCGACAATTGTAAATAGTAAATCACTACTAATAATGAAAAGAAGTAATATAAGTACTATAATACTATTTATATTTATAATGGTATAACAGTAGTGGTGGTACAAAAAGTTGAAATGGTTATGAATATAGTTGACAATAGTACGATATAGTTATGGAAGTACCGACAATGATAAGAACTTGTATAGTACTTCTATTGAACGTCAGTACTTGTAACAATAATAGCTATAGTATTAATTGATACTAATAAAAACAAAAGATATAAATAGTAATATTAAGTGCTCAAAATAGTAACAAAATATCTAATCTGAATTAGATGTATGCCAATTTTCGGTAATGACACCAAAAATTTGACGAGCTTCTAGCGTATAGAAAAACAAGGCTCGCACTCTGTCAAATTATAGTATAGTTTATGATATTGTCCCACAGAGATTGAAAGATCTACGCTACAGATTTATGGTATTTTAGCTACTATATGAGAGAATCAAATTGGTGAAAGAAGAGTAGGATTTTAGAATTATAAATTTACATAAATAATATCAAACAATTTCCGGAAGATTTATATTTAAAAAAAGTTGGGAATCATTAAATTTACTTAATAATGTTATTATAAAACTATTTCAGTTTCACATATATTTCACCGAAGAATAATTGCTTATTGAGAATACAATTATATTTACTCACTCTAAAACAATCAATTAATATCACTCAGTGAGGTTATAAATATTAATTAATTGATATCTAGTGACAGTAAAAACTGAAATAATGTTCTTGCCTGAATTGTACTAAAATTAGTGAAAATCTCTTGAGATTATTTTCACTGAGTCATTAATCTTAATTGAGTCAATCCCTTCTTGAAAATTAGAATTGAAAAGAAATAAGATAAAGACTTTTGAATTAGTCGCCTTGCTTGAGTCAATTTCTTCTTGAGGATTAGACTTGAAAGAAGCAAGATTGAAGACTCGAAATAACAGATTGTTACAAATTACTATCACTCTATTTTATTAAAATAATTATATAATGTATCAATTTTGCTTCGTGAGAATTACAAAATTTATACAAGAATAATTAAGTTATAAAATAGATGAATGTGATAATAATAACTACAATCTATCATTCTAGTACATAATAGATTTGTAATAGAAATTTTCATGACAAGCACATATGAAACTGAAATTGAAATTATAATAATATATCAAGGTTCATCAACTATCCCAACAAAAAGAAACTATCCATAAAGAAGTATTTAATTTTTACAAAGACGAGAAAGAAGAACTCTTGAAAGAGTATTATTTTTACTTGCAAAATAAAAGACTAGAAGAAAACTTAAGTGAAAGAGAGTGAGAGACCAAGATAACAATGTCTACTCCTTTATACTTGATATCTTCTCTTAAGTGTTGCTAGCGTATTTATAGGATTGTAAGTCTAGATGGATCTTGAGTTAAGGCCTAAATGAATCCTGAGTTAAGGCCTAGATGAATCTTGAGTTAAGGCCTAGATGAATCCTTGCTTCATTTTTTTTTTTTGATTCTTTGTCGTGTTCCACATATGCATCGAGCCTTTTCTCCTCTTTTCTTCATTCCATTATTTTTTTTCTCTAGAGTTCCATATTTTGTCTTCGTCTATAGTAATTCTTCTTCCTGCAATACTTGTTAGAAAATATGAGTTTTGAGCATAATATTTATTTATTTTATATATTAAAAATATATATTATTAGCTATGAAAAATATGTGAATTATTTTTATGCATCAAGTTGTTACATAAATGTCACGCTCCAAACCTGAAGAGACGTGGTCGGCACTCGGTGCCATACTCGGCACGAGCGTACCACTCTGTAACTGTGAACTCTGGATAGGTAACCCTCAACTTAGGCCGATGAGACCATATTCTGTGTCGTCTAAAAATAACGCCTCTCTCATCTGTGGGGTAAACACACCCAAAAGCTGATATATAAAAATGTGCAGGCTGGCGAAGCCACCCTGAACATCTATTGATATACAAAAAATACATAACTCATCTACAAGCCTCTAGAGATAACTGAATTGTACAATGGTCGGGACAGGGCCTCGACCTACCCATCAAACCTGTATATATAAAATGGACTCCAAGGTCTAGACCTGGTAACTCCGAGGAAGTGGAGCTTACCAACCAAGCTGATGTTTGACTCTGTCTGTTGCGAGGGTCTGTCCAACTGTCAATCAAGACCTTCAGGCATGAAATGAAACGTCCCCGAAAAAAGTGACGTCAGTACAAAATAATGTACCGAGTATGTAACGCAACAGAATAACTGAAAGTTGAAATTGAATTGATAATAAAATAACTGAAAGTAACTGGGAGTCAAAAATAATCTGAAGATATGCTTACCTGGTGATACTGACTCAACCCTCTCAATATAGTAAGTAAAATAGCTGTCCGGCCTTATAAGGCTCTGTATGTGTAACTGCTCCGCCGTAGTAGGCTCGCTCATAGGCGCTCGACCATACTAGGTTTTATAACTCGGCCATTCTGGGCTTACTCATAGGCACTCGGTCACAGTAGGCTCGGTATATAACTTACCATCTAATCAGATGTTGCCCAATAGGGGCCTGCCCATCGATTATAGCTCGATGGTGGTAAAAATACTGTAATACTGTATGTGTGTGATATATATATATATATATATATATATATATATATATATATATATATATATATATATATATATATATATATATATAGACCCTCTGCTCTCTTGACTGGAAGAAGATAATACTTAACTGAATATAAAATCCCGATAAGGGAGAATACTGTAACTTATTAAACTAGGATAATATACATAAGTTCGGGAATACAAACTTCTCTTTATGCCTCGTTATCAAACTCATGTAGTTACGGGATCGTGCCAAAATGAAGGAAAGGTTTAGCCTTAGCATACCTTAATCTCATTGAGTCTTTAATAGCTTTCAAGCAACTCTTCAAACAACTCAACTCAGTCTACCATAGCATAAGGAGATTCAAAATCAGTGCCGAGTAAAGGCTAAGTCTATAACTTAAGCTAGTAGCTCATTTTATGTAAATTTGGGCAGCATCTCCCTTGTAACAAGGGCCTCCTCTAATACTATATACCAACAGAAAAAATCAGAGTAATACACTAAGAGCAACATCAACAGTAGGGTAAAAATATTTTATTAACAAGTCATCAATATATCACGACGAGTGGCAAGCTCGGATTGAATTCCTTCAGCACCCTTCAGCCCCATTATCACCCCTTATAAACTTCTTACATTAACTTAATAGCATCATTAACATGATAATGAAGTCATTCATCAATGATTCTATCCTTATACCATATATTTATAATAAGAAAACAATCCACAACTCCAACTATCTTTAATTAGCAACTTTATTCACTAGTTCATGTCTAGTCCACCCATTTAATTTAATCAACATCAAGATAATCTTAAAGCACATGCAAGAACATAATACAAATACCTCCTACAGTAGCTTCAAGTCGAAATCCTAGTTATATTTAGCTCAACACTATAGAAGTGACTTAAGTTAATCCACGTATTATCTTGTAGTTTATCATCCTAACAACTTAACCAACTTACAAGCAAGCTTAAGCACAATTAGTAGTCTGTTATACTCATCTTAGTCAGTAGCATTAACTTGAAATTTCAGCCAAACACTGCCCACAACTATCCTCAATGACAACACAACCTCAAAGAGGTGTTGTTCTTCACTAGAACTAACTTTTGATGTTGAAATATGGTGTAATCCATTTGCAATACTTGAAATAACCTACGATTGATATGAAAACCTTGGGAGAGTATTTTACAGAACTTAAAACACTTTAAACAACCTCCCACACGAGCTGGAACCACCTAAAAATAAACAACAATAAGAAGAACAAGAAATTTACTAGCGCGACGGGATTCCCGACAGTTAATTTGTGTTGTTTGCCCTTTGTTTGGGTCTTGGATCATGAGAGAGTGTTTTTATGTGTCTAGGATCTGAAGATACTGAAAAAGAATGAGTTAAAATGGGGTTGAGGCGTCTTATATATATATATATATATATATATATATATATATATATATATATATATATATATATATATATATATCTCAACCGCCATTGTGGGTCCTATAGAGAGCTGCTTGACGCAGTCTCGTAAAAATGCGAATGTCTCTCTACTCCGATATCGTATCGATGAATAGTTTAATGCGTTACAAACTAGACTCATAGATATTCAATTTGGTAGGTAGATCACCCCATAATACGATGTAAATTGGGAGAAAATCGCATCTATATTTGACCTAATTTTCTGCACATTTATGAATGTAACTTGTGATGACCTTTGTCAACTTTTGTTCCACAGCTTGCTTGACTTAAAAACATCACACACGACTATCATACGACTAAAATAACTCATAACATAACCTCCTTATCCTGTTAAGCACCCTAGTCTAATCACAAAAGAACATGTTATTGTGAGCACGTGATTTTTGTTTTACGCGACAATCGCTCAAAAAGAAACAAAATAACAGCAATTGGTCTTGCTGTACATTTGTTGGATTTTTACGTGGCATTCTTGCTAGTTATTTGTGATTTTGCCCATGGTTGTTTTTATTCAAACAAAAAATAAAAAAATATATGTCTATATGTCGTGTGAACCGTAATCTGTTTATTAAAAGAAAAATAAAATGTGTGCATCCTTCATTGTATTTTGTCATTAAGTATTTAGTATAATTAAATGCTAATTGTGTGATAATTGTTGTTCAATGTTTTATATGGTATTATTGGGCAAATTAATTTAAGAAATTAAAAAGAAAAAAAAATAAGAAGGAGTTTCGGACTTGGGCCAGTCCGATTTTAAATAAACAAGCCCAAACAACCCAACCCAAAACCAAAATTACCCGGTCCAGTCCAGTTCAGCCCCTAACTATATCAAACGGCGTCGTTTAGTTCGTGTTTGGTCTAGACCGTTGATCTCAGATTGATCAACGGCCAAGATCACATTCCCCATACCCACTGATGAACCCGACCCATTCCACCCGGACCGACCCAAACCCCTTTAGGATGAAACGACACCGTCCCCTACCAGCCAAAAGATCCTGACCCTTCATCTCACCCCATCCAACGGCTAGGAATCAACCCCTCACTAACTATATAAGCCTATAACCTTTACCCTGCCCCCCCTATCCGAACCCCCAGGCCCTAGTCATCCCCTCCACAGACTTCAGACCTCCAAACCCTAGCCGCCCCTGTATACCTTCACCATGAAAGCCGGCGGCATGGACGCCGGTGACCCTATCCTTAACACCATAGATTCTCCTCACCGTCCTGAACCCAAATCCACCAACTACACATTTCGAATCCCCTCCCACCTTCTCGAATCTTCATTTGAAAATTCGAGTCGGGACCTGACTTACACCGATTTGACCCCAGTTTCGCACCAGACAGTCCCCAGACCCCCATCGTGACCAAACCATGCTTGGTTTGGTCCGAATCTGACCAGGGAAACACGAATCCCAGATCTAATTTTTTGAACCCTAGGGTTCCTCGTGCCTGTTCCGTGCCTGTTTAAACCAAGAGATTAGGGTCTAATGGACCTTAATCGAAGTGTTTCTCATTTGAGAAACACTTCGATTAAAGTCCGTTCAACCTTGAGAAGGGTCTGTTCAAACACAAGTTGATTTTTCTGTTTCTTCTTTCAAAGTTTTTAAGGTAAGTTTGTTTTCTCTTTGTTATTCAGTACGTGTGTGGTTTAAAGGTCTGTTCGTATGGCCGAATGTTTTGTGTAATTTGTGTCTTTGAATTTTTATCAACTGTTGATTGTCCACCTTGCCTGTACCCCTCTGTTTGATCGAATGTTTCCTCATTCACTGATAATGTGTGTGTATGTGAACTGCATAATTGACTGAATTGAAATTGTTTGAGTAATCAATCCCCAAGTTAACCTCTGTATTGACATGTGCAATCTAACCCCTCGTTGATACTGTTTGATTCTAATCCTTGGCTTTGATTGTGTATGTTGTAATTAGTATAGTCGATTCGATACATGTCGTCAAATAGTTTTAGCTGTTTGAATGGTAACAGCTTGATTTGTCTTGCTGAACATTGTTTGAATCAAAATTGAGAATCGACTATAGCTACTTACAATTGATGTATTTGAATCAGAAATATAAAGGGATTGGTTTTGTTTAGTTGCAGTCAGAATTGGAGGGCATGTGCACTTGTGCACAACATGTGCATAAAGCCCCTTTTGAATTAAAATAGTTTGACAGCACATGCTGTCAGATTATATTCTTGCTGCCCATGGCCTGTTTTAGTTTAATAAATGTTAAAAGGGGACTGTCAGGGAATATGATGGGGGTTCCTAATTTTAAAAGTTTGAATTGGAAAAACAGCTAAAAAGGAATAGTTTCTGAGGTGTTGAACAGGCTGTGAATAGCCTGATGTTAGGCTTATAAAAGGGGGAGATACACATTGACACACACAGACAGAGATACACAGGGAAAAATTCAGACTGAATTTTTGAGAACTGGAAATTCTGGAAAAACAGTAAAACTGGAAAAGGTTTCTTTCTGATAACTCAAGTATAATTTCAAAGCTGAAGACTGACATTGGTTTTTGAAAAGAAAGGAGATAGGGAGAGGGATATACAGAAAATCAGCAATTGTTTCTTCCTTGTTTGTGTGATTCTCAGTTCGTTCAACCTATTCAATCAACTCTGTTTTCTTTCAAGTATCAACTGAGTTCATTGGTTGATTCACATTGTTTGTTTCTCCTGGATTTGATCTGTCTTGGAGTTTTGTTTCTACCGCATTGTTTGCTGCTGTCTTTCTGCCATTTTTTCCATCGGTTCTAACTGTATCTTGCACTGGGAGCTGTTCTATTTGTTACCTGCTGTTACTGCTGCTGTTTCTGTTTGCCATTGTCATTCTACTGACCTCCTTTCTTCTTCGATTGTAAGCATTCCCAGGTACACACTCCTGAAACCTTGTTGGCTGAAAGTTTGAAGTTTGAAGTTGAAATAAAGAAATGAACATCTGTTTACTTTTACAATCCTTGTGTTAAAAAATAGTTTGAATGGTAGCTTGGTCTGTATTTGTTTAAGTTAGTTCCAACCACGATTGCTCTGTATGAATTATACACATCTTGATTGACATATCAGATAATATTGTTTGTTAGATCAGACGTATTTTCAATGAGTATAATCATTAGGTTTCGATTTTAGCTATGACAGTATAATATAGAATCGTGGCAAGCATCTGTATGTATTTTGTCTAGGCTTTTGAACTGTCAAATCTGTTATCTTTGGTTCCATTTAATTTCAAGATAAATGTACCCCGAAGTTAATTCTCATGTGGTGTTACTTTAACAGGATGACCATGTATGCCAACCTTCTTGTTAGATTACTTGTTCCTATATAGGTTCGATAGGGGTTTCGATATAGATTCACTGTTTCGAAATAATGCGACTGCTTTTTGAGTTCAATTAATAGTAGTTTTCCTAATAAACAACTGATTTCATTTATCAAGCCCAAATGAACTAGTTTTAAAATTCAAATTGGAAGGTCGTTTAATGTGAATTTAATGTACGTTATTAGTTTGCTTGCAATCCCCCTTCGCAAATTAATAAAGCTCATTCACTCCTTGAAGACAAGGCATGAGGTAATCCTCATCTCATAAACAACCAATTAGGTAATCAAACAAAATTCGGATTCGTCAAACATAGTAGATATCTAGTATGTAGTTGCTTAAACAAGTAAGTTTGGTCTTTCTCTTTTATTTTTAGAGACCAATATAATAGGAATGTAGTCGCTTTAGGATATCCTTTTTCTAAAATAATGAGACGAGCCTCGCCAAATAAAAATGCAAATTGCTGGGCCCTCAATAATTAACCATAATAAATATTTAGAATTTAGGATAGGCCGTTTAGTGAATTTCATGGCCTTCTCCAAAAATAATAACGCGTTAGACTCTTTAGGCGCGGCTTAATTAAACTATATTCTTAAATTCGGGTGCACATTGATGTGACCCAAATCCAAATCTCAACGTAGTCGAAATGCGTTAACAACTACGGGTGCATTGATTGTGACGTGGTTCGAGATGCGTTTTCGCGACGTTGCAATTCTGTAAAAATAAATGATAATAATAAAAGCGGTTTAAACTTAATAAAAGCACGTAAGTCATAACATGTATTTAAATCAGATATTTAGCCATTATAACAATTTAAGCGACCGTGCTAGAACCACGGGATTCGAGGGTGCCTAACACCTTCCCTCGGGTCAACAGAATTCCTTACTTAGAATTTCTGGTTCGCAGACTTCATTTGGAAAAGTCGAAAATTTCCTCGATTTGGGATTCAAGATAAACCGATGACTTGGGACACCAAAAGCCAAACCTTTCCCAAGTGGCGACTCTGAATTAAATAAATAATCTCATTTCGAATATTGTCACTTAAATTGGAAAAACTCCCTCGCGCATTTTTACCCTTCGGGGCGGGCGCGCAAAAAGGAGGTGTGACAGCTCTGGCGACTCTGCTGGGGAGAGTGACCCAGAACCACTGGTTCAGGGTTCAAGAATTCGAGCTTAGAATAATTGTTATATTTGGCTTTATTATCTAATCTTTATTACATGTTTTTGCATAACGTGCTAAATGTTGTCTTTTACCGCTTTGATATTATCTGAACTGTATATAAACTGTGCCGAAACCTTTCTCTTCTTACCTCCGGGGAGAAGCTCGTTGGTCGAGACTCCCTATTTTGTTAGTGTCAATACCTGAAATAAGAAAGAGGTCGGACAAGTTACAAAGCCGGACGATCTCGCGGGTCCCCGGTACGTAGCCCCCTCCTCGACTCGAGTTGTCCGCTCGGGTACACAGTCTAGAACAAATACCCAGGGTATAAACCTAGTATAACGAAACTTTATTCCGGATCCCTAGTAGGAACGTTTATTTGCATCACGTTGCATTTGACTTAGGGGCTCAACACAGGGGTTGGGTCCGTCTAGGACAGGCAACCTGAAATGAAAAGACCACCCTGCTGCATCCTATTTGTTTTGCGCATCTATTTGCTTCGGTTCCGCATGCTGACCGGTTTCTAAAAAAGGGGAAAATAGCAGTGTAGGGAGATAATTACTTATTTTGGAAAAATAAAACCAATGTCCAAGTAGTGTCAAAACCTCACCTGAATTTTCCTAAAAAAAAATCTAGTTTGATTTATTAAAAAAAACATATAATTTTTTTTCTTCTTTTTTATCACTTTCAAAATAAAAAAGGGTATTTATTTAAAAGCAAAAGAGAAAAAAACGGAAAATTCATAATTCAAAAAAAAAATGTTGTTTCTTTCGTAGTACCTCCTTTCTAAATTCAGACTAATAGTCCAAATATTTCCTTAAAAAAAATATATAATAAATATTTTCTTTAGTCTTTATCTCTTTTCAAAAGAAAATAATAATAAAAAATATATTCTTTATCTCTTTTCAAAAGAAAATAAAATAAAAAAAACATATTCTTGCTTTCTGGGTTTAATTGATTTTCTCTATTCACGATGTACCGAACTACGCTGGTTTGATTCTCACCGGATGTGAGATACGTAGGCAACCCCCATCGGGTTCAACCCCATCTTTTACTAAAAAAAACGAACAAATAGTAATAATAATAATAATAATAAAAATGTGTCGAATTTTAATTCTGTCACGAATAAATCAAGTGATGTCGTTTTGTCATAAATAGCCGAATGTTCCCGAAAGGGACGCCGGAAGGCTGACTTTGCATAAATAACCACCTTCGGGTCATTTGTTTTTAGGATTTTCATCCAATTGACCCACACAGCCTCAAAATCTTCGTCCCCGAAGTGCTGAAAGGCCGTGTTCGAAAACTTGATCCCCCTTGCAAAATATTTTGAGTCAAGTTATTTTTGTTAAGAACACCTTAATAAATGTGCAGGATGAACACAATGCAAAATGAACATTTTTCAATAATGACCAAAATCCCTGTCAAGTTACGGCTATGCTGGAAGGATCTAGGTGCTGAAGGACAAGATGAGGTCAAGAAATATCTGAAAGGCCTCGTGGGTCTATTGGAAATCCAGCCTCAGGGAGATATAATAAGAGCTTTGGTTACCTACTAGGACCCGGCGCACAATGTTTTCCATTTCTCTGATTTTGAACTCACCCCGACTTTGGAAGAAATGGCTGGGTACATCGGAAATGCTAAACTTCCGTTAAAGCAACAATACTTGGTCGCCCCAAGAGCTGTCACGGTACATTGGTTCCTAGATTCATTGAAGATACCCAGAACGGTCCACGACCCGGATCTGGCTGCCGGTTTTTGCACTCCATGCTTCATATATGATAGGTACGGTCATGAAGAGGGATTCAATAATCCAATCAACAAACTGTGCAGCAAAGGTATCCGTCAGAAGTGGGACAAACACAGACGGGTAGCCTTCATGATGATGTTCCTAGGCTTTCTGGTATTTCCAAGGAAAGACGGAAACATTGATTTGAAGATATCCGGGGTCGTCAGCACCTTACTCATGCAAAGTGACAGTACTCTCGCGCCTATGGTGGTATCTGACATTTTTCGAGCTCTCACAGCTTGTAAAGCTGGGGGAAATTTCTTCGAAGGTTGTAACTTGCTCCAACAAATGTGGATGACCGAGCACCTCTGCCATCGTTCCGAGATTTTGAACCATGGTTCCCCGGAAAAGACTTGCATAGAAGAATTTTACACGAGAACCAAAGAGGTCATTTTGCCCAAAGGAGTCCTGGCATGGACCTCGTTCTTTCAAGCTCTTACTACCAGCCAAATACAGTGGACACTGGGATGGTTGCCCGTTGATGAAGTCATATATATGCCAGCAGTTAGAACTCATTTCTTACTGATGGGGCTTAAGAGCATTCAACCTTACGCGCCCTGCCGAGTTTTGAGACAGCTCGGAAGATGCCAGACAGTACCGCATGACGAAGATCTTAGCGCTCAAAAAATTGAGATAAGTCCTGACAGACAGTTTCCAGAAGCGAAAATTCGCCAAATCTGGAGTGAGTGTCAATATTTGAAATCAGATACTTGCGTGCGGGATCGAGCCAAAGGTGAGACGGCGCCAGATTACCTTGCATGGTATAGAAGGGAACTTGAGCATGAAAGGCCAGCTAAGAGACCCCACATCCTGAATTTCGCCGAATCGTCGCAAAGACAGTGGGATTGGTTAGCAAAAGAAAGAGGCTATTGCGCCGAAATCAGCAGGTTAAAACAACAAGTGGAAAGCCTGAAATATGAGCACAACGTGCAAATTGCTACCGACCTGGGAGAGCGGAACAAGTTGATTCAGGAAAACGAAATGCTCAAAGCCTAGATCAAATAGATAAGGATGGATGCGGATAAACAGCCAAGGCGTCGATCAGACGAGCAGTTGATAAAAAGGCTAAAAAGTGAAGTCATGCAATGGAAAGAGGGTTTAGAGAAATCCAAAAACATCATAGCGGAGCTCAGGGCACAGTGGGATACAAGAACAGATAAGCATCGCCGACACTTGAATCAATTGAAAGGCGACCATGAGAAAACTGTTGCCAAAATGAAGAGAGAGATGGCTATACTCGAGATCAAAGCAGCTAATCAAGCCAAGAATTTCCAAATTGAGAGTAGATACTGGTACGACTCATTAGCCCAGATGAAGCTAGAAGTACGGCGACTAAAGAACCAGCATATTCAGGATTCTCAGGTATTCAAGATGTGTAGCGATCAGATAAGACGCCTACTCATAGAGAAGAAGCAAACCAGAGATAGGATCAAGGCCATTGCCCATGCCATCACCAGACGATGTCTACGATGTGAGAACATGACCAGTGTTACCGTTCTCTCGGCAGTGATGGGTTATGTCAAGCAGACCATGCATGAACTGGAGCAGTTTGAGAGGGATCTCACACCTGGGACCGCGGCGAGGCCGAACGATGCCCCGCGGTCACCCATTTTCAAAACCATAATGTACTCATAAGCCCAGTCTGTATCTTAGCATCTTCTGCCTGTTTTTTCCTATCAGGGTGATTTTAGTCTAGGTTTATTTTCAAAGTTTGCTCTTTCTTTTGCAAAATGTAGTTTGTAATAGACCGTTTCAACAATAAAAAGGTTGTTTCTTTTACACTCATTTGTGTTTTTGAACTACGTAATGATCTGATTCACGTGGCGTCGTGATACGTAGGCAATCCTCATCGGATCCGGTCGCATTTTTACCGCAAAATAAAAACATAAAAGAAAAACAAAAAGAGAAGAAAAAATGATAAGAAAAGGGAAGCCTAAAAAGAATGCCGGAATGACGCATGCTTTCGTCGCAAACATGTAGAATTCACTTAACTGTATAGGTGCATCATGCTCAACGTGAGGTTGTCTATCTGTTATTTGTTTCGAATTAACCGCTCGTTTGTCGTTGAGTATCCAGGTTTGTTGGAAAAGACGGTTGGTTTGGTGAAAGTCTGGCCTCGCACTCATACTTCACGAGGTCAAAGAAAAGTGTTCGACTACCTGTTGTTAAGACCGAAAGCAGTACTCACACTTACTTCACCAGGTCAAAAGGAAGTGTGGAAATGTCTTCAGAGATTCCGTTGCAAACAATCCCTGTTTCCGAGGAGAGCTCGATCTCAGCCATCCTCACACCTGAATCCGCAACTGCGGAAGAAAATAGAATCCTACGACTCCGCATGCTGGAAATGCTGGACGACTGGAATAACGGAAAGGAACCGCCAAGTGTCGTCCCCGGATTCCCTGAGTTATTCTCCAGGTCAAGCGGGACTTCTAATGTCCCCATAAATTATCCCGCTACCCCATTCGGGTACCCAGCCGCTTCAGCCTTCTCTGCTGGATCGCCTTCTGAGCCTCATCCCCGAATGTCAGCCACCGATGCAAGCATGAACATCTTTACTGCACTGCACTGCCCGATTACGGCACAGCCTGCTACGTACAAGCCAAGCTTTGACTCATCTTCTTTTACCTTCCAAGCACCCTCGTTCTCAATGGAACCAACTAGGTTCGCTACCAGCACTAATCCTCCACCGCCTCAGTGTGAGCTTGCACCCGGGCAGGATCAGAACCCCAGAATTGCGGAACAAAACGAGATAGCCAAAAGAATGAGAAGCCTTGAACAGAATTTGAAGAATATGCAAGGTTTGAGCGGACAAAAGAGCGTCTCTTACGCCGACCTATGCATGTTCCCTCACGTGCACCTGCCAGTGGGTTTCAAGACCCCAAAGTTTGAGAAATACGATGGACACGGTGACCCCATTGCACATCTTAAAAAATATTGCAACCAATTGCGGGGAGCCGGCAGAAAAGAGGAACTGCTAATGGCATATTTTGGGGAAAGTCTGGTAGGGATAGCCTCGGAATGGTACATGGACCAGGAAATGTCCCGATGGCATATATGGGATGATCTCGCCCGGGATTTTGTGAAACAATTCCAGTATAACATCGACATTGCACCAGACCAAAATTCTCTGTCAAATTTGAAGAAGAAACCTTCAGAAAGCTTCAGAGAATACGCTATTAAGTGGCGTGAGCAGGCGTCGAGGGTGAAGCCTCCCATGGATGAGGTAGAAATGGTCACTACTTTTCTCCAAGCTCAAGAGTCTGACTATTTCCAAAACATGATGTCAACTATGAGAAAGCTGTTTGCAGAAGCAATTAAGATTGGAGAGATAGTGGAGAATGGTCTGAAAACAGGTAGGATTCTGAGTCAAGCAGCCATAAGGGCGACCTCCCAAGCCGTCCAAAGCGGGTCCGGAGGAATGGCAAGAGGG
Organism: Nicotiana tabacum; assembly: GCF_000715075.1. Classification (NCBI taxonomy): domain Eukaryota; kingdom Viridiplantae; phylum Streptophyta; class Magnoliopsida; order Solanales; family Solanaceae; genus Nicotiana; species Nicotiana tabacum. Next base: position 154,422,342 of record NC_134090.1, on the reverse strand, counting down.
AAGAAAAAGGAAGAAACGACCATGGCAGCCTCGGAAGCAAGAGAATATCGTCATCCCAGGCCCCGTTTTCCGGAAAGAACCCCACAACACTACTACCCCCACTCAAATCTGGCATATGCTCATCAACCCTATATGGTCATGAATGCCCAGCCTTATGCCCATCCGCCGCAACAAGCCAACCGAGGCCCAGCTCCACCTCCCAGAAATCAGCCTCCTTACCGCAACCACTATAACCCACAACCCCCGCAGAATAACTTTCGCCCTCAGGAGCCACCTCGAAGGTGGACTTTCACGCCCATCGGTGAACCATACTCTACTTTGTTCCCGAAGCTAGTCCAGTTGGGCTTCTTGCAACCAATCCCTCAAATGAGGCAAAACCCGACGTCACCTTCCTACAAAGCGGGAGTCAGATGCGCCTATCATTCAGGGGCCGAGGGACACGATACAAATGACTGCTGGTCGTTGAAAAGAGTGGTCGAGAATTTGATAGAGCAAGGGAAAATAGTGCTAATGGACGAGGAGATCCCAAATGTGACTAACAATCCATTGCCTGCTCACAATAATGGGCAACTGATCGGAATGATTTGCGAAGACAAAGAATTCGACCCTGCTCTGAAAGCTATAATCGCCATTGTCGACACGGGGAAAAGGCCTGAGACAGACCAGAAATCAGAAAAGGGGGAGGAGGCCAAGGCTATAAAGAGCGAGCCTGAAAAGAAGGTGGAGAAGAAAGTGGTACCGGTAAAGGATGGAGTTCTTTACATACCACGAGGTCGAGCTGAGAAGACGCAGAACTTCGGGATCAAAAAGGAAAAACCTATGTACGTGCCAAAAGGGGCCTATGTGGTCCGGGGGATGATTCAACCACCTTAGCTGAATGAGCCAGTGGTTATCGGACGCGTGCCACAAAAGCCGATGACCAACCCGTCCACAGTGCCGTGGAATTATCAAAAGACTTTGGTAATGTACAAAGGTAAAGATTTCATGGGAGAACTTCCAGAAAATACTTTCATTGGAAGGTATTCAAATACCCAAGAGCTGAACAACGCCACACAAAGGCGCTTCCCACCAAAGAAGCCTGTAAGCGTTGAAGAAGCGGAAGTGTTCTTCCAACAAATGAAAATGCCGGATTACGAAGTGATAGATCAACTGCGCAACTGCCCCGAGCAAGTGTCCATGCTATCATTATTGATAAGGTCGGCCGAGCATCAAAAGATCTTGCTGAAGACCCTGAATGAAGCATACGTGCCAGTTGAAACCTCAGTTGAACAACTGGAGCGAATGACAGAAAGGTTCTTCGCCGTTAACCAAATCTCTTTCAGCAAGAACGATCTACCCCCGGAAGGAGCGGCACACAACAAGGCCTTACATCTAACAGTAAAATGCGAGGACTACTATGTCAAGCGGGTATTGTTGGATGGGGGCTCAGGTGTTGACATTTGCCCGCTCTCCACGCTACAAAGAATGGAAATTGGGACCGGAAGAATCCGACCCAACAATGTCTGCGTAAGGGCTTTCGACGGCATCAAGAGAGATACCATGGGGGAAATAGACCTGTTGTTGGTCATAGAACCAGTCGAGTTTGAAGTAACCTTCCAGGTGCTCGACATGGATACATCCTACAATTTTCTCCTCGGCAGACCTTGGATCCATGCGGCAGGAGCTGTGCCTTCCACTCTTCACCAGATGGTGAAGTTTGAGTACGAAGACCGAGAGATCGTGGTCCATGGAGAAGATGAGCATGCTATTTATCGGGACCCATCCATCCCATATCTTGAACCAAGAGAAGGGAGCGAACATATGGTCTATCAAGCTTTCGAGATTGTACTGGCAGAGCAGCACGAGGAGGGAATACCCTGCCCCCAGCCTTTCTTGTCTAACGCCTCAGTTATGATGGCCAAAGAGATGATCCGGCACGGATTTAGGCCAGGGAAAGGGCTTGGACGAACTCTGCAGGGAATAACAGAACCCATCACCTTGCCAGTCACCAAGAAACCTTTTGGACTAGGTTTCAAACCCACTCCAGAAGACGAAGAGTGGGCGAAGAAAAGGAGAAATGAGGGTTGGAAGTTACCTCAACCATTGCCGGATTTATATGAAACTTTCATCAGGCCAAGATGCACCGAAGAAGAAGACGATGAGGTTTTCACGGCTGAGGAAATCGAGGAGATATGTGGGGCAATGAGAGAAATGCTCTACGAGACTCACATGGTTCAACTAGGTGAGGGCACAAGCACTGTTGAGATGTTGTACGGGGGGCCAAATGCCAAACTTCGAAACTGGGAGGCCACGCCATTCCCGACTAGACGGAAGTCCGGGTAGACCTGTCCTGCCACCTTTCCTGTGTCACAAGTTATCTCCAGGGCATAATTTGAACGTTTTCTTCCTTTCAATTGTTGTTTTGAATTCCTAAGTTGTAAACATTGTTGTCTTCCAACTTCCCAAAGAAAATAAAAAAAAATCATCATTGCTTTCCCATTCTTTCTTTTGTTCTGATTCTAGTTATTTTTCCTTTTATCTTTCCTTTCAGTTATAATAATGCGGCTTTAAATATGACATGCTTGCGGACTTCACGCCCAGATCACAACGAGCTATTTAACTGTGAATTAATGAACCCAGAACCAGAATATGATGAAGAAGAAGCTTTTAGGGAAATAAACCGAGAGTTGGAACATTTTGAGAATAAACCTAAGCCAAATCTGAATGACACCGAACCGGTTAATTTAGGAACTCCTGAAGAAATCCGGGAGACCAAAATAAGCATTCACACGGACAAGAAAACGCGAGATGCGATAATTCAACTTCTTTTTGAATTTAAAGACGTGTTTGCTTGGTCATACGATGACATGCCGGGATTAGGTGTTGATCTAGTGGTTCATAAATTGCCAATTCATCCTGATTGTCCTCCAGTTCAACAAAAGCAACGAAAGTTCAAAACTGAGGTCAGTGACAAGATTAAAGAGGAGATCACCAAACAACTGAAAACGGGAGTGATTCGGGTAGTCCAGTATACAACGTGGTTGGCAAATGTGGTTCCAGTACCGAAAAAGGACGGGAAGACTCGGGTATGTGTAGATTACCGAGATCTGAATAGAGCAAGTCCCAAAGATAATTTCCCACTGCCCAACATCCACATCCTCGTTGATAATTGCGCCAAACACGAGATACAGTCTTTCGTAGATTGTTACGCTGGTTATCATCAGGTATTGATGGATGAAAAGGAGCCGAGAAAACTGCCTTCACCACACCTTGGGGCACCTACTGTTATCGGGTCATGCCATTTGGTCTGAAGAATGCCGGGGCTACTTACATGAGGGCCATGACTGCCATTTTTCATGACATGATGCATCAGGAAATAGAGGTGTACGTGGATGACGTGATAGTCAAGTCTAGGACGCAAGATAATCACATCCAAGACTTGAGGAAGTTCTTCGAAAGACTAAGGAAGTATGACTTGAAGCTGAACCCAGCCAAATGTGCTTTCGGAGTTCCGTCGGGCAAGCTTTTGGGCTTCATTGTAAGCAGGAGAGGTATCGAACTAGATCCAACTAAGATAAAATCTATCAGAGATCTACCTCCCCCGAGAACGAAGAAAGACGTGATGAGTTTGTTGGGCAGGTTGAACTATATCAGTCGATTTATTGCCCAACTGACAAGCACGTGTGAGCCCATATTCAAGCTGTTAAGGAAAGATACGGCAATCAAATGGACAACTGAGTGTCAAGAAGCCTTTGATAAAGTCAAAGAATACCTTTCGAATCCCCCGGTTTTGGTCCCCCCAGAGCCAGGGAGACCGCTGTTCTTGTATCTGACAGTCTTGGAGAACTCTTTCGGTTGCGTCCTCGGGCAACATGACATAACCGGAAAGAAGGAGCAAGCAATCTACTACTTGAGCAAGAAATTCACCGGCTATGAGGCCAAGTACACTCTGCTGGAAAGAACATGTTGCGCTCTGACGTGGGTTGCCCAAAAGCTGAGACATTATCTTCAAGCTCACACTACCTTCCTCATAAGTAGGTTGGATTCTCTGAAGTATATATTTCAGAAACCGATGCCTACTGGAAGACTGGCCAAGTGGCAAATCTTGCTTACTGAATTCGACATAGTCTATGTCACTCGCACGGCAATGAAAGCCCAGGCGCTAGCAGATCATTTGGCCGAAAATCCAGTCGATGAGGAATACCAACCATTGAGTACCTACTTTCCCGATGAAGAAGTAAACACCGTAGAAGTGGTCTCGGATGACGCTCATATTTGGAAGATGTTCTTTGATGGAGCCGTGAATGCCAAAGGTGTAGGGATTGGGGCAATTTTGATTTCACCTTCTGGTCAGCATTATCCCACCACAGCTAGATTGCGTTTCTTTTGCACAAACAATACAACTGAGTATGAAGCCTGCATTATGGGCATGCATATGGCAATCGATCAAGATGTCGAAGACTTACTGATTATGGGAGATTCTGACCTGATTATCCGGCAAGTCCAAGGTGAATGGGAAACTCGGGATGTCAAGCTTATCCCTTACCGACAGCATGTGGAGGACCTCGGCAAGTGCTTTACATCAATAGAGTTCAGGTATATCCCGAGGTGTCACAATGAACTGGCGGACGCACTTGCTACTCTGGCTTCAATGCTACCCTACCCGGGCAATGCCCACGTCTACCCATTGGAAATCCAAATCAAGGAAAGACACGATTACTGCAACGTAATCGAGGTAGGAGCAGATACACAACCTTGGTACCACGACATCAGGAGGTTCCTGAAGACACAAGAATACCCCGAGCATGCTACTGGAGATCAAAAGAGAACCATTAGGCGACATGCAAGTGGTTTCTTTCTGAGCGGTGAATTGTTGTACAAGAGGACCCCGGACCTCAACCTCCTAAGATGTGTCGACGCCGAGGAGGCGAGAAAGATTATGCACGAAGTACACGCAGGTGTGTGCGGACCTCACATGAACGGGTATGTCTTAGCGAAGAAAATCCTTCGAGCAGGTTATTACTGGATGACCATGGAAAAGGACTGCTTTAGCTTCGTTCGGAAGTGTCATCAGTGTCAGGTGCACGGTGATTTGATTCATGCACCTCCCACGGAACTGCATCCCATGTCTGCACCTTGGCCATTTGTCGCCTAGGGCATGGACGTCATTGGACCAATCGAGCCAAAGGCTTCAAATGGACACAGATTTATACTGGTTGCCATCAACTACTTCACAAAATGGGTAGAGGCTGTCACTCTCAAGTCGGTCACTAAAAAAGCTGTAGTGGATTTTGTACACTCAAATCTTATCTGTCGTTTCGGTATTCCTGCGACTATCATTACAGATAACGCAACAAACTTGAACAGTCACTTGATGGGAGATGTATGCGAGCAATTCAAAATAACGCATAGGAATTCTACTCCTTATCGGCCAAAGGCCAATGGTGCTGTGGAAGCGGCAAACAAAAACATCAAGAAGATTCTGAGGAAGACGATCCAGAGTTCCCGACAGTGGCATGAATAGCTACTATTTGCATTATTGAGATATCGCACTACGGTACGCACATCAGTAGGGGCAACCCCTTATCTCTTGGTTTATGGAATTGAAGCTGTGATACCGGCAGAAGTAGAAATTCCTTCTCTTCGAACCATTGTTGAAGCAGAAATCGAAGACAGCGAGTGGGTCAAGACTCGATTGGAGCAGTTGACTTTGATCGATGAAAAGCGAATGGCCGCGGTTTGTCACGGACAGTTGTACCAACGAAGAATGGCCCGTGCTTACAATAAGAATGTCCGACCCAGGAATTTCGAAGTAGGTCAGCTGGTACTGAGGCGTATTCTGCCGCATCACCAGGAAGCAAAAGGGAAGTTTGCTCCAAATTGGAAAGGCCCATACATCATCAGGAAAATATTGCCGAGAGGAGCATTGTACCTAGGTGACATTGAAGGAAATGATCCCGAAACAGCAGTAAATGTAGACGCAGTCAAAAGATACTATGTCTGAGTGACGTCCCAGCGGTCCTGACACAGTCGAAAGGCTGAAGGTTCTATTCCCACTATCAACTCTCTCTACAAGTCTTTGAGCCGGTTACACAAAAAATAAAAAAAAAATAAAATGAAAAAAAAACATTGATTGAGGCCTGAACTACGTTTGACTTGATTTCGAAAGGATACGTAGGCAGCCTCTCCCTGAGGTTCAGTCACACCAACAATAAAATCCCATTCACCCTGAAATTGAAACTGGGGCACGTCAAGCGGCCTAGAAGTTAGTATCATCTACCTCTCTTTGCCAAGCACAAGCTACCAAAGATAGTGGGAAGCCAATAAGCGTCACGAATGGAGACCGGCACACTCTAAATTGAGAGATAAAATGAGAGAGTCTTGTTGGTGAAAACCTTCGGGCACCACGAGGCGACGAGAGTAGAGAAACCAAAATGAGAGAGCTTGTTTAGTAAAAACTCGCAAAGAGTGCTATCAAGCGATGACAGGAAGAGAAATGAGGGAGGTCAGCCAGCGAAAACCCGCAAAAGGGCGCTGTTGGCCGAAAAGAATGACTCCACCCCAAGGAGATCTCGGCAAAGTTCCACCGGTTTGGAATCACAGATCCGTTTTGGTTCGGCAGGAAACGCAAGTTCATTAAAGATCAGGCATTCAGTCCAAAAAGCATGTCATGTCCATTTAAAGCCAGCATTGTCTTCCTCAGATAAGTCTTTCTCGTCCCGAAGGGGATACTCTTTTTCTGAAATTTGTTTTATCTTTTCTTTGTTTTTCTTCAAATCTCTTTCATGTTTAACCCCAAGTTCTAGATATACCAGAAATGATAGATGGCAGGTTTGTTTGCACGGAATTCCTTTTCATGAAGGAAAAACACCTCGTTTCGTTGGTACGTCTGTCTAAACCTGAAGAATCATGATGTTTGACGGCGTTCGAAGTAAAGAGGAAAGAGAGAAATTTCCCCAGCAAGTCCGCCTCGGACAAACCCTCACAGGGTTTCCCTTTGTACGAATCCGCACAAAGAATCCACTTTGTAAATATTCCCCAGAAGGTCTGCTCCAGTGAAATCCACACAGATTTTCTCTTGTACAGATTCCCACAGGGTCTTCCCTTTGTTAATAAAAAATGGGGACACAAATCCCCATCACATCCCCGGCGAGTCCCTTCATAAAAAATTTCCCCAACAAGCTTACCCCAACAAATCCTAGAGAGCCCGCTTTGAAACAAATCCCCAGCATGCCCCGTTGTACAAAAATCCACACAAATAATCCACTTTGTAAATATTTCCCCCCACAGAGCTTCCTTTTGTACAAATCCCCACAGAGTATCCCCAATAAAATCCCCGTTGAGAATCTCCAAGCAAGATGGGACACAAAAAAAAAGAGAAAAAAAAAGAGAGCCTTACGAGGCAAATCATCACAAAATTTGGAAATACAAGCCTGAGCAATCAAAAGAGTTTCGCCATTTGAACGCAATCAACGGCGGGATTTCGCGACAGAAATAAGGATGCAACAAAGCAACGGGAACGATCAAGGTCACCAAACCGACCGTCATTTCCGAACTAACAATTGTTCTTTGTCTGAAAAGTTGAAACAGGTATAATCCAATACAACCGTGCAAGAAGCAGGTGTCTCCCAAAGAAGAAGGTACATGGGTACAAGAAATATTTTGGCAATAAGGAATTCACTCGAAAGGTAAGTTTCCACGAGACTCCCTTTTATCTTCTACTAAAACAAGAAAATTCAAAAAAAGAGGTCGTTTAGTATTCTCGAACTTTGTCCCCAGCCAGTCAGCATTAGGGTTTTAAACCCTAAACTGAATTTTTCCTTTAGTCAGCATTAGGGTTTTAAACCCTAAACTGAACTTTTTCCATTCAGCCAGCATTAGGGTTTTAAACCCTAAACTGAGCTTTTCCATGCAGTCAGCATTAGGGTTTTAAACCCTAAACTGAACTTTTTCCTTCCAGTCAGCATTAGGGTTTTAAACCCTAAACTGAACTTTTTCCCTTTAGTCAGCATTTGGGTTTTAAACCCTAAACTGAATTTTTCCTTTAATCAGCATTAGGGTTTTAAACCCTAAACTGAGCTTTTCCATGCAGTCATCATTAGGGTTTTAAACCCTAAACTGAACTCTTTCCCTTTAGTCAGCATTAGGGTTTTAAACCCTAAACTGAACTTTTTTCCTTTAATCAGCATTAGGGTTTTAAACCCTAAACTGAGCTTTTCCATGCAGTCAGCATTAGGGTTTTAAACCCTAAACTGAACTCTTTCCCTTTAATCAGCATTAGGGTTTTAAACCCTAAACTGAATTTTTCCTTTAGTCAGCATTAGGGTTTTAAACCCTAAACTGACCTTTTTCCTTTAATCAGCATTAGGGTTTTAAACCCTAAACTGAGCTTTTCCATGCAGTCAGCATTAGGGTTTTAACCCTAAACTGAACTCTTTCCTTTTAGTCAGCATTAGGGCTTTGAACCCTAAACTAAACTTTTTCCTTTAATCAGCATTAGGGTTTTAAACCCTAAACTGAACTTTTCCTTTTAGTCAGCATTAGGGTTTTAAACCCTACACTGAACTTTTTCCAAGTTTTAAACCCTAAACTGAGCTTTTCCATGCAGTCAGCATTAGGGTTTTAAACCCTAAACTGAACTTTTTTCATTCAGCCAGCATTAGGGTTTTAAACCCTAAACTGAGCTTTTCCATGCAGTCAGCATTAGGGTTTTAAACCCTAAACTGAACTTTTTCATTTAGTCAGCATTAGGGTTTTAAACCCTAAACTGAACTTTTCCATTCAGTCAACATTAGGGTTTTAAACCCTAAACTGAACTTTTTCCTTTAATCAGCATTAGGGTTTTAAACCCTAAACTGAACTTTTTCCCTTTAGTTAGCATTAGGGTTTTAAACCCTAAACTGAACTTTTTTCCTTTAATCAGCATTAGGGTTTTAAACCCTAAACTGAGCTTTTCCATGCAGTCAGCATTAGGGTTTTAAACCCTAAACTGAACTTTTTCCCTTTAATCAGCATTAGGGTTTTAAACCCTAAACTGAATTTTTCCTTTAGTCAGCATTAGGGTTTTAACCCTAAACTGAACTCTTTCCCTTTAGTCAGCATTAGAGTTTTAAACCCTAAACTGAACTTTTTCCTTTAATCAGCATTAGGGTTTTAAACCCTAAACTGAACTTTTCCATTTAGTCAGCATTAGGGTTTTAAACCCTAAACTGAACTTTTTCCATTCAGTCAGCATTAGGGTTTTAAACCCTAAACTGAGCTTTTCCATGCAGTCAGCATTAGGGTTTTAAACCCTAAACTGAACTTTTTCATTCAGTCAGCATTAGGGTTTTAAACCCTAAACTGAACTTTTTCCATTCAGTCAGCATTAGGGTTTTAAACCCTAAACTGAGCTTTTCCATGCAGTCAGTATTAGGGTTTTAAACCCTAAACTGAACTTTTTCATTCAGCCAGCATTAGGGTTTTAAACCCTAAACTGAGCTTTTCCATGCAGTCAGCATTAGGGTTTTAAACCCTAAACTGAACTTTTTCATTCAGTCAGCATTAGGGTTTTAACCCTAAACTGAACTTTTCCATTCAATCAGCATTAGGGTTTTAAACCCTAAACTGAACTTTTTTCTTTAATCAGCATTAGGGTTTTAAACCCTAAACTGAACTTTTCCTTCAGTCAGCATTAGGGTTTTAAACCTTAAACTGAACTTTTCCATTCAGTCAGCATTAGGGTTTTAAACTCTAAACTGAATGTTTTCCTTTAATCAGCTTTAGGGTTTTAAACCCTAAACTGAACTTTTTCCTTTAATCAGCATTAGGGTTTTAAACCCTAAACTGAACTTTTTCCTTTAATCAGCTTTAGGGTTTTAAACCCTAAACTGAACTTTTTCCTTTAATCAGCATTAGGGTTTTAAACCCTAAACTGAACTTTTCCAGCCAGTCAGCATTAGGGTTTTAAACCCTAAACTGAACTTTTCCAGCCAGTCAGCATTAGAGTTTTAAATCCTAAACTGAACTTTCCCATGTAGTAAGCATTAGGGTTTTAAACCCTAAACTGAACTTTTCCATGTAGTCAGCGTTAGAGTTTTAAACCCCAAACTGAACTCTTCCTTTAGTCAGCATTAGGGTTTTAAAACCTTAAACTGAACTTTTCCTTTAGTCAGCATTAGGGTTTCAACCCTAAAACTGAACTTCGCCCCAGCTAGTTGGTATTAGAGCTCCAACCCTGAACTAAGCATTCATATCCTCTTTCATCAATTTTATGAACTTCCTGGCGAATAATTCACGAAATTTTCCTAGTGAAACTGGGGCAGAAAATTTCGTTCGTTTGTTTTTCCCGCAGGTCTAACCTCGAGCCACACGGATCGAAATGACCCACGAGATGAGTCTCAACTCAGAGTCAAGGAAGAAAAAGACAAAGAGAAGATGTCCCGAGATACCGGAGAAAATGGAAGGCGGATCGTTCCAAGTTTTGGTTAAGGTCCCGAACGCCGCCAGTCGCATCTCACTCAGTATCTCAGAGATTAAACAAGTCGCCGCAACTCGCAAGCATCAAGATTCGGATCGAAGTCTCCAAGCATAATCAGCTAAGACCCAAGATCAAGTCGCAAAAGAATCATAGATAGGGATCTTGTAACTAGCAGTTGACATGCATATAAGTATTTAGTTCAGTTTCAATTTTTCTTTGGTTGTAATAAGGCGGTCAGTAAAGCAACGGTGACAACAGCAACAGCAGTAACAGCAAGCATTGCAGTCCCATGGTAGTCCCAGCTGCCGAAACTTCCCGAACTACATTGACCTGATTCCTGTTTAGCCCAGGATATGTAGGAAATCTTTGAAGCAAGATTCGGTCAAAACATGCTTCACACGGAGTAGTCCATAGGCAAAAATCGCTCATATCCGCTCACTTTATCTTTGCACGAAAACTCTTCGTGTTTCCAAACAAAGAGGGGCAGCTGCGAGCACGTGATTTTTGTTTTACGCGACAATCGCTCCAAAAGAAACAAAATAACAACAATTGGTCTTGATGTACATTTGTTGGATTTTTACGTGGCATTCTTGCTAGTTATTTGTGATTTTGCCCATGGTTGTTTTTATTCAAACAAAAAAATAAAAAAATATATGTCTATATGTCGTGTGAACCGTAATCCGTTTATTAAAAGAAAAATAAAATGTGTGCATCCTTCATTGTATTTTGTCATTAAGTATTTAGTGTAATTAAATGCTAATTGTGTGATAATTGTTGTTCAATGTTTTATATGATATTATTGGGCAAATTAATTTAAGAAATTAAAAAGAAAAAAAAAATAAGAAGGAGTTTCGGACTTGGGCCAGTCCGATTTTAAATAAACAAGCCCAAACAACCCAACCCAAAACCAAAATTACCCGGTCCAGTCCAGTTCAGCCCCTAACTATATCAAACGGCGTCGTTTAATTCGTGTTTGGTCTAGACCGTTGATCTCAGATTGATCAACGACCAAGATCACATTCCCCATACCCACTGATGAACCCGACCCATTCCACCCGGACCGACCCAAACCCCTTTAGGATGAAACGACACCGTCCCCTACCAGCCAAAAGATCCTGACCCTTCGTCTCACCTCATCCAACGGCTAGGAATCAACCCCTCACTAACTATATAAGCCTATAACCTTTACCCTGCCCCCCTATCCGAACCCCCAGGCCCTAGTCATCCCCTCCACAGACTTCAGACCTCCAAACCCTAGCCGCCCCTGTATACCTTCACCATGAAAGCCGGCGGCATGGACGCCGGTGACCCCATCCTTAACACCATAGATGCTCCTCACCGTCCTGAACCCAAATCCACCAACTACACATTTCGAATCCCCTCCCACCTTCTCGAATCTTCATTTGAAGATTCGAGTCGGGACCTGACTTACACCGATTTGACCCCAGTTTCGCACCAGATAGTCCCCAGACCCCCCTCGTGACCAAACCATGCTTGGTTTGGTCCGAATCTGACCAGGGAAACACGAATCCCAGATCTAATTTTTTGAACCCTAGGGTTCCTCGTGCCTGTTCCGTGCCTGTTTAAACCAAGAGATTAGGGTCTAATGGACCTTAATCGAAATGTTTCTCATTTGAGAAACACTTCGATTAAAGTCCGTTCAACCTTGAGAAGGGTCTGTTCAAACACAAGTTGATTTTTCTGTTTCTTCTTTCAAAGTTTTTAAGGTAAGTTTGTTTTCTCTTTGTTATTCAGTACGTGTGAATCAGAAATATTGTTTAAAAAGGAATAGTTTCTGAACATTGTTTAAATCAAAATTGAGAATCGACTATAGCTACTTACAATTGATGTATTTGAATCAGAAATATAAAGGGATTGGTTTTATTTAGTTGCAGTCAGAATTGGAGGGCATGTGCACTTGTGCACAACATGTGCATAAAGCCCCTTTTGGATTAAAATAGTTTGACAGCACATGCTGTCAGATTATATTCTTGCTGCCCATGGCCTGTTTTAGTTTAATAAATGTTAAAAGGGGACTGTCAGGGAATATGATGGGGGTTCCTAATTTTAAAAGTTTGAATTGGAAAAACAGCTAAAAAGGAATAGTTTCTGAGGTGTTGAACAGGCTGTGAATAGCCTGATGTTAGGCTTATAAAAGGGGGAGATACACATTGACACACACAGACAGAGATACACAGGGAAAAATTCAGACTGAATTTTTGAGAACTGGAAATTCTGGAAAAACAGTAAAACTGGAAAAGGTTTCTTTCTGATAACTCAAGTATAATTTCAAAGCTGAAGACTGACATTGGTTTTTGAAAAGAAAGGAGATAGGGAGAGGGATATACAGAAAATCAGCAATTGTTTCTTCCTTGTTTGTGTGATTCTCAGTTCGTTCAACCTATTCAATCAACTCTGTTTTCTTTCAAGTATCAACTGAGTTCATTGGTTGATTCACATTGTTTGTTTCTCCTGGATTTGATCTGTCTTGGAGTTTTGTTTCTACCGCATTGTTTGCTGCTGTCTTTCTGCCATTTTTTCCATCGGTTCTAACTGTATCTTGCACTGGGAGCTGTTCTATTTGTTACCTGCTGTTACTGCTGCTGTTTCTGTTTGCCATTGTCATTCTACTGACCTCCTTTCTTCTTCGATTGTAAGCATTCCCAGGTACACACTCCTGAAACCTTGTTGGCTGAAAGTTTGAAGTTTGAAGTTGAAATAAAGAAATGAACATCTGTTTACTTTTACAATCCTTGTGTTAAAAAATAGTTTGAATGGTAGCTTGGTCTGTATTTGTTTAAGTTAGTTCCAACCACGATTGCTCTGTATGAATTATACACATCTTGATTGACATATCAGATAATATTGTTTGTTAGATCAAACGTAATTTCAATGAGTATAATCATTAGGTTTCGATTTTAGCTATGACAGTATAATATAGAATCGTGGCAAGCATCTGTATGTATTTTGTCTAGGCTTTTGAACTGTCAAATCTGTTATCTTTGGTTCCATTTAATTTCAAGATAAATGTACCCCGAGTTAATTCTCATGTGGTGTTACTTTAACAGGATGACCATGTATGCCAACCTTATTGTTAGATTACTTGTTCCTATATAGGTTCGATAGGGGTTTCGATATAGATTCACTGTTTCGAAATAATGCGTCTGCTTTTTGAGTTCAATTAATAGTAGTTTTCCTAATAAACAACTGATTTCATTTATCAAGCCCAAATGAACTAGTTTTAAAATTCAAATTGGAAGGTCGTTTAATGTGAATTTAATGTACGTTATTAGTTTGCTTGCAATCCCCCTTCGCAAATTAATAAAGCTCATTCACTCCTTGAAGACAAGGCATGAGGTAATCCTCATCTCATAAACAACCAATTAGGTAATCAAACAAAATTCGGATTCGTCAAACATAGTAGATATCTAGTATGTAGTTGCTTAAACAAGTAAGTTTGGTCTTTCTCTTTTATTTTTAGAGACCAATATAATAGGAATGTAGTCGCTTTAGGATATCCTTTTTCTAAAATAATGAGACGAGCCTCGCCAAATAAAAATGCAAATTGCTGGGCCCTCAATAATTAACCATAATAAATATTTAGAATTTAGGATAGGCCGTTTAGTGAATTTCACGGCCTTCTCCAAAAACAATAACGCGTTAGACTCTTTAGGCGCGGCTTAATTAAACTATATTCTTAAATTCGGGTGCACATTGATGTGACCCAAATCCAAATCTCAACGGAGTCGAAATGCGTTAACAACTACGGGTGCATTGATTGTGACGTGGTTCGAGATGCGTTTTCGCGACGTTGCAATTCTGTAAAAATAAATGATAATAATAAAAGCGGTTTAAACTTAATAAAAGCACGTAAGTCATAACATGTATTTAAATCAGATATTTAGCCATTATAACAATTTAAGCGACTGTGCTAGAACCACGGGATTCGAGGGTGCCTAACACCTTCCCTCGGGTCAACAGAATTCCTTACTTAGAATTTCTGGTTCGCAGACTTCATTTGGAAAAGTCGAAAATTTCCTCGATTTGGGATTCAAGATAAACCGGTGACTTGGGACACCAAAAGCCAAACCTTTCCCAAGTGACGACTCTGAATTAAATAAATAATCCCATTTCGAATATTGTCACTTAAATTGGAAAAACTCCCTCGCGCATTTTTACCCTTCGGGGCGGGCGCGCAAAAATGAGGTGTGACAGTTATAACATTCCCAACTTGTCGTCATTCGACATAACTTATTTTCTTCAATTTGTTCAGCTTCTTAACTTTTCAACCCTCTTGATACTTGTTATCCATGATATTAAAGATTTGTAATCTCGAAGGTAATATGATTAACTTACTTTATGTACTCTCAAAGATGATCTCATTTATGAGCTTACATCAATTGACTTACGAATACTCTTTCGTACGAAAATATGGGATGTAATAGTAAAACGATTCTTTTTATTGTTACGTAACAATAGATTTAATAATACTATCCAACAAATTTTAAGTAACAATTAAAAGAAACATTGTAATTATAATAACTTTACCATACTATACAACGGCTAACAACCATCCAAACAAGGGTAACATCCAAATTTAGCATGCTAACATCCAATCAAATATCATCCTTAAACCCAACCCATCAGTGCGCCCAAACCCAAATCCAGAATTGCCGGATTGCTCTCAATTCGTGAAACACAAATCTATTCGAGTGCGAGCTATCTCAAGTTTCAGAAACCCTAGAAATTCGAAATGGAGAGAGAAAAATCGAATAGGAGAGAACGAGCATCCAGAGACGACGACGACGACCGCCGCCATCATCATCGCGACCGTTCGAAGCACCACCATCGCGACGATGAGAACCGACACCGATCCGATGATCGAAGAGGTCGCGATCGCGAACGCGAAAGGCATCGCGAGAAATCACACGAATCGGAAGTTGTCAGAGAAAAATCTTACGATAGAGAGGATTCCGTGGAGAGAAGGCATTCGCATAGGAGGAAAGACGATAGAGAGAAACGCGAGAAATCGTATGAGAGAGAGGATTCAGTGGAGAGAAGGAATGCACATAAGAGGAAAGATAGAGGAGAAGAGAGTGTGGACAAGAGCAATGGGGGAGATGAGAAGAGAGCTAGGGTTTCAGAGGATAAGAAGGAGGAGAGAAGAGAGAGGAGGAGATTTGATGATAAAGTGAAGAAGGAGGAGGAAGAGGATGTGGAAATTGACGAGGAAAGGAAGGGGAAAAGATTTGAAATGAGAATTGTGAAGGAAGAACCGAAACCCGAGCCCAATGATAATAATGGTCATGGTGTTGGTTCCATTGATAATGTGAGTTTCTTACTGCCGTGCCCTTTTTCACTAGTATATACCAAGTTGCATGCCTTTGTCTAGTGTTGATGAATAACAGTCTTTACTCAGATGAAAATTTGTTAGAGGCAAACTACTTGATTTCTTCCCATCTGCCTAAGGTGGGCAAGCTACTTGGTACTTATGCTGGCAGGAGCTAGCAGTACCCAGTATAATATCCAAGCTTGGCCCTGGCACCGCCGTCATAGAAAAAGAAGAAGAAACATTTTACATTGTTATGCTTGCTTATACCTATGTTTGTATATGTCATGCTTTGTTTCTTACTGCCACTGCCCATTGGCGGAGCCAGGAATTTATGTTGTTGGATTCAAAAAAGTAATGAAATGTAACACTTAGGATTTGGACCTATGGACTAGAGCAATTTTGAACCCCCTTTACAACTACAATAAATTTTCTCCTTATGTTAAGGGGATTCAACAGTTTATATATAACCAAAATGGATTGTCGCTTAGGGGATACAATTTAACCCCCTTGACACAACTAGATCCGCCCCTGGCCATTCGCCTTTGTTACTGGGATACTAGGTTGCATACTTCTATATCATCTTGATGAATTACATTTCCCATTTTATGGAAAAATCTATTTGAGTTGGGTCGCATTTTGTTCGTTGTGCTTGCTTTTGGCAATATTTGTGTATGTCGTGCTTAGTTCAACCACTTTAGATGATTTATCCCAAGCTTGTAAGGAGAATTTTGACTTTCCATGATGTTGCATTGTGTTAGTCTAGATGTCAATACTATGCCTTTGTGATAATAGGTTTCTACTTGTCAAAGTGCTGTCATTTTGTTCTTGTTGTTGCATGGAATACTATGTGGTAGATTTGGAGTTGCAAACAGCTTTTCATCTTTGCACCATTCATGTTAGACTAGGGAGCACAGACCTCAAGAACTGCATTCATCTGTTAACTACCTTTATTATCTATTGCCATGATCAATCGTTCTTCAACCTCCTTCATCCTCCAAATCTGTCCTATCCTTCTGCTTATCTTCGTCTAGTGCTCATGTGTGGAAATATCTGCTTCTGTTTGGTGAGTGGCCATAGAAACTTATCTGAACTAAAACTTTCTGTAGGATTCTTTCATCATATTGCCACCTGGTATTATTGTCATGCTTTGTTTGGTCTTAGGTAGTAGATTGGGGAACTTATAGGAAGGATCCATGTAACTTGTTTGGTTATATCATGTTCTTTTCATTATGCTCTTATTATGTCCTAAGAAGTCTGTTGTGTGGTTTCTTTTTTATCTGATAGGGCTTAACTTGGTTACTATGGCACTTGTTTCTCAGTTGAATTGTTTTATGGTGCATTTTGTTGGTCCTTTCATCAGGATGTTTATCCTGATTTATGCATTGGACTTCCTTATTGCAGGGCGTGACAATGGGACCATACAATGCAGCATTGAGGACCTCCCCTGATAAATCTTCGACTCGTATTGATCCTCCTGCTACCAAGGTATCTTCAATTTCTACAACAAATGAAAATAAGGGAGTTAATATTAACAGATCTCATGCGGTTCCTGGGAAATCTAGTACAGATGGGGCAGCTTCTGATGCTGGCAAGAGTGCCACCTTATCCCTTGATGCCAAAGGAAATGCAAAGGCTCTCATACAAAGGCAGAAGGAGCTGGCAGCAAAGCTTAAGAAAATTCCTTTGGTATGTTTTTGCACCTAAAACCCGCCGTATTTCTGCAGTTTGTAACTCTATTCTCCTTCCCCTTTGGCTCCCTGTTCCTATCTGTTTCTTTAAGTCAGAGAAGCACTGCATTGTTAGATGTATACAGAAGAGCTCTAAAGAGAACATGCTTTTGCCTTTTCTTTTCCCTCTTAGGTTGAACGAGAAGAGCTTTCTTCTTTGTTTTGTGTCAAAGGTATTAAACTACTATTTATGTGCCCTCATTTTAATTATGTAGCTAAACAAGGGTGCCGACTTTACGAGAGAGGGAAGTTCACAGATTGGTCGCAAGGATAGTCTTTATGCCGCTTCAACAGATGCGGGGATATTGCCCCCACCGGTTGCATCTTCAAATTCTGGGATATTACCCACTCCAAGTTCAGCACCTAGCACATCGACTATAGCTGTGGCTTCTGCAAATACGCCACCCAGTGGCTTACCTCAGGTTGCGGGGCTCACAGTCACAGCACAGAACTATGATAAAGTGAAGCGTGCACATGAGCTTTTTGCTAAGATGGGATTCCGGCAGGACCCGGAGTTTCCCCCCCTCATTAACATGTTTCCTGGGCAAATGCCTCCAGAGGTTACCATTCAGCCAAAACCCGCTAGAGCCCCTGTTCTTCGTTTGGATGCATTAGGCAGGGAAATCGATGAACAGGGAAATGTGGTTAACGTGCCTAAGCCATCTAGCACCCTTAAGGTACGGATTATATGTGTTCATGCCATCTTTTTTCATGTTTCAATATTTATTAAAATTGCTTGTGGTGACTTTGGGTTGTTTGTGCAGGTGAATATCAACAAGCAGAAAAAAGAAAGCTTCCAAATTCTCAAACCTGAACTTGATGTTGATCCTGATAAAAATCCTCATTTTGATCCGAGGATGGGGATTGACAAGAACAAAATTTTGAGGCCAAAGAGGATGTCATTTCAGTTTGTGGAGGAAGGTAAATGGTCCCATGATGCAGAATTAATTAAGTTAAAGGTACTTTCTAATTTATCTCCCTGTTGTATTTTCGCATTCTTTTGTGATTCTCTCTTTATTCTTGTTCCTGCTCTTAATTGGATTTTACTAATTATGCAATACCTAATTTAGCAAAGCCAATATGGTGAATCACGAGCCAAAGAGTTGAGGGCAAAGCAAATGCAATTGGCAAAGGCAAAAGCAGAGCCTGTCATAAATCCAAATCTTATTGAGGTGGCAGAGAGGGTTATCACCAAGGAAAAACCAAAGGAACCAATCCCTGATGTTGAGTGGTGGTAAGTTGATTTCAATCTCCCTTCTGTTTAACTTTCTTTTGGCTATCATGTGTATTTCCCCTTAGTGGAACCTTAATCTTTCTCCTCACTCATTGTTGAGCCACCATTCATTTATGTGTTTAGTATCACAGATGGAAGTGGAACTTGAATACTGTTAGTCTTATGTTTAACCATGATATGAGATTTGTTTTGATGGTTCTGCATCCTGCGTGCTTCTAGTCTATGTACGCATCACCAAGATATGGGGATTACATAATTTTTTTATTGCGACTTATCTCCTGGATGTGATTGTGTAATCTTATTTCGTCCGCGTCCTATCTGCTGGACTTTGCACTCTCTAGATAAAGTCCCTGTGATGTGGATTCCTCTTCTTTTTTTTTTCTTCAAAAAAAGTAATCCTTGCTTGTTATTTGGATACAATTGGTGTGAGATGAGTTTAAATGGAGTAACATGGTCATTGAGGATTCATATAGCCGGCTGCAACTTGTTTGGGATTGAGGTATGATTGTTCCTGTTTGTTGTTAATAACCCCCATTCCTCGTTTAAGAGGGATCCTTCAAAATTGACATCTGTTACTATTAGCGGAGCACATTACTGGTCTTGTGCAATTATAGTCTGCTTGAAGTGACTTTGCTTTGCCTTGTGTTATTCCATTTACATGATTCAGGTGTGATTTCTAATTTTTTTTGTAGTTATCTATGCTTGCCTTGCTTGAATCTTCAATTTACACTAGGGAATTCTTGTTTCTTTGTTTGACCTGCCAGGGATGCTCCTCTGTTACGATCTGGTACTTATGGTGGTATGGTCGATGGTGACTTAACTGATGATATGTTGAAGATGGAGAAGATCACTATTTATGTTGAACACCCCCGCCCTATTGAGCCTCCTGCTGAACCTGCTCCACCTCCTCCACAACCATTGAAGCTGACCAAGAAGGAGCAGAAGAAACTACGTACCCAGCGTCGACTGGCTAGGGAGAAAGAAAGGCAGGAAATGATACGTCAGGGCCTGTTAGAACCACCAAAACCAAAAGTTAAAATGAGCAATCTTATGAAAGTTCTTGGCTCAGAAGCCACTCAGGATCCCACAAAGCTTGAAATGGAGATCAGAAGTGCTGCTGCTGAGCGAGAACAGGCTCATATAGACAGAAATATTGCTCGAAAGCTCACTCCTGATGAACGTCGTGAGAAGAAAGAAAGAAAACTATTTGATGATCCAAATATCGCACCGGAGACGATAGTTTCGATATACAGAGTTAATGACCTTTCACACCCTCAAACTCGCTTCAAGGTTGATGTTAATGCTCAGGAGAATCGCATGACTGGGTGTGCGGTTATCTCGGAAGGTATAAGTGTGGTGGTAGTTGAAGGTGGTAAAAAGTCCATCAAGCGGTATGGGAAACTTATGCTTAGGCGAATAGACTGGGCTGCTGCTGTTAAGAAAGAAGATGATGAAGACGAAGATGATGAAGATAAGCCTCTCAACAAGTGCGTGTTAGTCTGGCAAGGGACTGTTGCTAAATCAAGCTTCCATAGGTTTTTTGTTCACGAGTGCAGGACTGAGGCTGCTGCTCGTAAGGTCTTTGCTGATGCTGGGGTTCCTCATTACTGGGATCTTGCTGTAAACTTCAAAGATGATGAATTTTAGGTTCTTTGGATATTATTTCGCCATTGCTTATGATGAACTCGAATATCAGTTCAAGCTTCCTACCGATGAAAAGCAAGGGGAATACTAGCACTCATTTTGTAGTTTCATTTTCTTGAAGAGCACTAATGACTTTTCTAATGCGTTGGTGTCCATGTTGTTGATGACCTGGGTAAAACATGTTTTTTATCTTGGTAGCTTCTACTTGCTGTTGCTCCATCTAGTATTACTTTAATTGTGCCATCTGTTTGTTTTGTTGCATGGAATCTATTTAGAGATTGAGTGATCTCGTGTTGATTTCTTGGGTATGATAGCTAATTTGAGCTGAGCTAGTGACGTAGTTTACAACCTGATAAATACCTCTCGCAACTGAAACCAGATGATTTCTTTAGTAGATCACAGAATATAGGTGAGTGGTAAATATGGTTGCTCTTGTGTATGGACTTTCGTCTCCCCTTTCGTTCTGTTAGAAATCACAGAGAAAATGTGGATATTTGTTATTAAGACTTAACCTGCTGCTGTTAAGTCTTTTATGGTTGCTTATTACAAAAACAGTGATTGCTTTGTGTGTGATTTGTGGTCTGCTTAGACCCTTTTTACCTTCAATTACCATGGTCCTACTCCTATGGGCTCGAAGTTGAAAAATGATTTACTTAGTTTTGTGTTCCTCTTATTGTTGGGGATGAAATGATTCTGCAATCAGAGACAGCGGATGCGTCCTGTTTTAAAGTGTTAAATTGAACCAGTATTTTCTATACAGAATATAGATATTATGTAAAATAGACTGCCAAAATTCAACAGATTTAGAATTCTGAATTTTAATTTGTTCAATGCTAAGGGATTTATGATGGTCTCTTGTTTTGACATGTTTGGTTCATCCTATTCATGAAAAGTTGAATATGAGTTTCGTAACAAAGTACTTTTGCTTTCAAAATATGGTTTACAAATGATTATACGTGAAGGTCCAGGAGAAGGATAGAAAGATAGATACCTACATTTACTTATCTAGAGTAGAATTGTTGATTATCTACTACTAATTGATTAATGAAAAACGTTTGTTCCTATTGTAGGAATTGAAGCTAACGAGACCTATGTTTATTTAAAAAATAGACATGGAGGGCTTTGGAATTTCTGCAATTCCATTTATAACTTATAAGCAGACAAATAAAATAATACTCCACATTTTCCTCCCTTTTTATTACTTAATTATTTCTCCTAACCGTCCTATCTTTTCACCCCAATCAAACAAGGCCGAGTGCGATAAATGAAGGGGATTTTAAACTACATAGCACCCTAACAAAACCCACAACAAAAAATAACTCTAATATTTTATTTTATTTTACAAATTTTAGCCAGTATACTATGTATACAATCAGTATGTACACATCATACAGACATATACTGATTATATACTTGTTACATATTGAGTATACACCGGCGATGACTGAAATGTTAAGAATACGCTTACAGTCTGGTACTGTAAACACACACACCCCCTCCCAACGTTTCCCCCCCTCATCTCCCATGTAATCAAACCTTTTTAAGGAAACTAATATTGTGATGCAATTATAGAAGAAAGGAATAAACTATTAGGATAGTTGAGAGACAATTTCGTCTAAACCCATATAAACTAATATAAGAAATTTTCGCATTTTCTATCATTAACTCTATTTCAAATCCTCAACATTTTTGTTACAATTTGTGACTTTATTTAAAGTAAAGGAGTTATGAAAATCACTACTCCGCCAAAAATAAATTTTGGAATAAGTTACTTGGAAATGCATATTAATTTAATTTGCATTCCTAAACTGGAATCTCTTTTTCTAGTCTTTTTTTGGAATCCCAGAAAAACTCGCAACCGCTACAACCTTTGCTTTTCGGGTGAGCGCTTTGTGCGCACTGGGTAAACCCCCCACTGTATAATAGCTTGCAAATATAAGGGGATATAAGCCGCACTACGCAAGTCCTGTGCGACATACTTAGACCCAAAAGGCATTGAAGAGGATCGAACTCCCGTCGCCCGTGGACAACACCCTCCAAACCAACTGGGCCGTCCCTTCGGGACCTCTTTCTCTAGTTAATACCTAACTAACTGGCGTGACAAACCCCATCCTGGGGCTTGAGGTCTTGAACATGGAAGTCAAATGTACCAACCTCCATCAGCGTGTTCATAATCCTTCTTCGATTATATGCATATTTTTTCTGAAGTCTCGTTCCAATCTTGAGAAGTCTATGATACTTATTGAGTACAATGTGAAGGCGCTCAACCTTTGTTGCCATAAGAACGCCACCTCATTCACGCATAAGAATGCGATAGGACAGTGGCAAAGAGACGGCCATTAGAAATAGATAATGCCATCACATGCTATTAGAGGCGAAACCAGAATTTGAATTCTAGGCGTTCTAAATTTTAGGATAACGATATTAAATTTTGTTAACTGAATTTTGAATTTAATTTTTGTGTAGATTTAATGAATATTTTAATACAAATATAAAATTTGCACTGAAACTACTAAGTTCGGCAGAACCCGTAGGCCATAGCTACCTTTCCCATGCCTATAATTGTAGTCATAGTAATCATTATTCGCACGTCACCGGTTCGAACCGTGGCTAGTAAACCAAGTTTTGGCGTTTTAATTGTAAGCTGCACGTTTCATTTGATCTAGAAGATCTTATGGACTTAACACCCCCCCCCCCCCCACATAATTTATGTAGATGATCCATGCCTTGTACTAAACTAAAATGAATAGAACTACTAAATTGTTCAACAAGTTTGAATTTCTCAAATTTTCTTTCTTTAGCACCTTTCGTGTTTAAACATCTTAAATAAATCTTTGAAGTCAAAACCCCAAAAACAACTTAGTAATACCATCCCAAGCACTTTCAGAATGAAGACAACATAAATTTGGCCAATACTAAGTTGTTGTTACGTTTCATTTTGTTAAAGTTTGTATTATCGTGTTAATTTTCTTCAATTTTCTCATTTGGCTTTAGCTTTCGTATATTACAACCTATATATCTCTTTTGTCTATATATAAATTTTCTTGCCAACTTAAGGAGACTTAAATAACCTTTGACAAGTCTCCAACACTCAACGATTCTATTTATTTATTTATTTTAGGAAAAATGAAACTGTATAGCCGCTTTTAAAATAATAGCTAATACATACACACATATATATATAAATTTTATATACTTTTACGGCTATAGTTTTGACCGCACGCTAAAAGTGATCTTTACTCTTTATTTTGCTTTGTCTAATGGGCTAAAGCAACACTCCCATACCCATTTCTTCCCCTAAAGAAGAAATGAAAAATGTAGAAGTAGAGAAAAAGAATTTGGTCAATTTTAGTCTATTATTGATTAGATTTAAGTAAAGTCACGATGTGCATGTGGGTTTTTATTCAATAGCAGACAATTTAAATGCAGCAACTGTAAATCGATAAGTATTTATAAGTTGTAGACTTTAGATTTATAAGTGGGATGTTTTTAATTGCACGCAAAGACCTCCACAATATTGTAAATGAATAAAAGTGTGCATGTTATCTCGAATTACTTAAGCTTCTAATTAATAAGACGATCACAAAATTCTTATATGAAACGATATTTAGTTGGTGAATGTAATACTTTTTCTGTTAAAACACATAGAGAAGAAGGATAAAAGAAAGAAGAAAAAACTTAATTACACTCGATGTTTATATCAACTCATTGAATATATACGTGATATGTATATTTTGCACACATATATATATATTCTGTATGTTATATATAAAAATTATATAAATTTATATACTTTTTAACTACCGAATATAAATAATTTCTGTCGAGAACTAAAAGTGATAATAACCGTTGTTGTAACTTTATTTTCCACCTAAAGAGGCCCATGTGGTCTGTTTGGAAATTTCAACCGTTTGGTTAGGAGAAGTAAATGGTCAGTTTTACTGGATAGAGAGAGGTAACTAACAAAACTAAAGGTCTAAAGCTAACCCAAATGGTAAAAAATGAGTGAGAACATCATGAGATGATGAGAAAGACGTTAGATCAAAAAACAATTCGAGGAATATAATTATGGAAGGTAAGATTTTCCTCCTTTGTACCCATAAACAAAACTGAATAGATACATTTCAGAATAGTTTCATCTATTGACAGTATGGAATATTTGTTGAGTTTCTTTTTAATATAGAAAGGTATTAAAAAGAGGGTGAATGAGAAATGGAGGAACGTGAAATTTTTGAGTAAAATTTTAAGCTTTCCTCTCCTTTTAATGAGACATTGTCCCTCATTGGTAGAGGAAAAAGAGTTTGGTGAGTTTATATACAAATGCACTTCATGTAGCTTTTAAAGAGTTAAGAAGAAGGCAAGCCTCGCGCCGTTGTCGCTCGGCTCGGCTTCGGTCAAATGATCGATCGATTGATTAATTTTTTGGACCAAATTTATTTGTTAATAGTAGATATTAACGTAATATTATCCGTGTTTGTAACGGATATTTTCCAATCTGTGTATTAAACCACCAGTTGCAATAGCAGCCGCCTAGTGCTCCTCCCACCATGGCTAAGTGTTTGCTCCATAACAAGCTAGTGCATGCTCCACCATAGCTTGCTCCATAACAAGCTAGTGCATGCTCTACCATGGAGAGAGGGCGGGTCTCACAACTGACTGCTATAAATATGAACAATAGCAGTTGGAGAAAAGATACACCGAAACAGAATTGAGAGCTATTGATCTTCTCTTCACCGAAAACTCAACGTTGGCTATAATTTGCATTCCTTCCTCTCAGAATTTCCATTCGACTTCTGAGTTTTCCTCCCTTGTTCTGCATTGTTTTAAACTACAAACAAAACATTCGTAAGTGTGATTTGCTGCCAAACTTTGTATTTGCTGAAACACTGGGGTTTGAAGTACCGCTACACCAGTGTGTAATTCGTTCTATCTTGGGAGGAAATAATCCATAACCTTGGGTACTAGGAGGGGATTAAATTCCTTAAGGAAACACTGTGAATTCAGTGGGCTCGAATTAATTTCTGTTTTATTTATATTTACGTTTATAAGCTAACGTTCTAATTTACAGAATCATTATTTACAAATACATGCATAATTAATAACAAGCTTAAGGAATTTAATAATTTTAATTTCTGTATTTGTGTTACTTTTATTATTCTGGAAACTATAACCTTTATGGTTTTTGTGTACTCCCGTTTGGAGAGTAAAGCCTTCGTGGCGGTTTGTTGGAGATTAAAATCTACGTGATTTTTACTCCAGTTTTAAAGCCTTCGTGACGTTTTGTTGGAGATTAAAATCTACGTGATTTTCTACTCCAGTTTTAAACGTTTGTTTGCGTCATTTTTTTCAGAAAAATGGCGAATGACAACAGAAATCAAGCTGTTCCGATGGTGACTGCCAACGCATCGACAAACCGAACACCAGCTTTAGCACCGGCAGAAAAACTTGGAAAATTTTCTGGGATTGATTTCAAGCGCTGGCAGCAGAAGATGTTCTTCTACCTGACTACGTTATGTCTACAGAAGTTCATCAAGGAAGATGTTCCTGATCTGCCAGATGAAACTCCAGAGAATGAAAGCTTTCTCGTGATTGAGGCGTGGAAACATTCTGATTTTTTGTGCAAGAATTATATTCTTAGCGGACTGGATGATAATCTGTATAATGTATACAGTGGCGTGGAGACATCAAAAGAATTGTGGAATGCGCTTGAAAAGAAATACAAAACTGAAAATGCCGGGATGAAGAAATTCGTCGCTGCAAAATTTTTGGACTACAAAATGGTAGATAGCAAGTCTGTTATTACCCAAGTCCAGGAATTGCAAGTAATTATTCATGATCTACTTGCTGAAGGTCTTGTCATCAATGAAGCATTCCAAATAGCAGCAATAATTGAGAAGTTGCCTCCATTGTGGAAGGACTTCAAAAATTATTTGAAACACAAACGAAAGGAAATGTCCCTTGAAGATCTCATTGTTCGATTGAGAATCGAAGAGGACAATAAAGCTGCTGAAAGGAGAGGCCATGAAAATTCAACAATAATGGGAGCAAATATTGTTGAAAATAACAAAAAGAGAAAGAAGTCTTCTGGTCCGAAATACAACCCAAGCAAGAAGCGGTTCAGTGGAAACTACTACAACTGTGGGAAAACCGGACACCAATCTACGGAGTGTCGTGCTCGGAAGAAAGACAAGAAAAGGGGTCAAGCAAACATGGTAGAAAAGCATGATGATGTTGATGACTTGTGTGCCATGCTTTCTGAATGCAACCTGGTAGGAAATCCTAAGGAGTGGTGGATTGATTCTGGAGCCACTCGCCATGTTTGTGCTGTGAGGGAAGCATTTTCTACCTATGCTTCTGCTGGACCCGAAGAGATGCTTTCTATGGGAAATGCTGCTACAGCAAAAATTGAAGGATATGGGAAGATATTTCTCAAGATGACTTCTGGCAAGGTCATGACTTTAAACAACGTCCTTCATGTTCCCGAAATTAGGAAGAATTTAGTCTCTATTGGACTTCTTGTAAAGCACGGTTTCAAGTGCGTTTTTGTATCCGACAAGGTTGTAATAAGTAAGAATGAAATGTTTCTAGGAAAAGGTTACCTCACCGAGGGCCTTTTCAAGCTCAATGTAATAGTTGTTGACAATAATAATAAGACTTCAGCTTCTTCTTACTTACTTGAGTCAAATGATTTATGGCATGTACGTTTGGGTCATGTCAATTATAAAACCTTGCGGAAAATGATTAACTTGGAAATATTGCCTAAGTTTGAATGCGAAAAATCAAAATGTCAAATATGTGTGGAATCTAAGTATGTTAAACATCCTTATAAGTCGGTAGAAAGGAATTCAAATCCTTTAGACTTAATTCACACAGATATTTGTGATATGAAGTCAATACCATCTCGCGGTGGAAAGAAGTATTTCATAACTTTTATTGACGACAGTACTCGATATTGCTATATTTACTTACTTAATAGTAAAGATGAAGCAATAGACACATTTAAGCAATACAAAAATGAAGTTGAAACACAACTTAACAAGAAAATCAAAATGATAAGAAGTGATAAGGGTGGTGAATATGAATCTCCTTTTGAACAAATATGTTTAGAATATGGAATTATTCATCAAACAACAGCCCCTTACACGCCCCAATCCAATGAGATTGCGGAAAGAAAGAATCATTCATTAAAGGAGATGATGAACGCATTGTTGATAAGTTCTGGGTTGCCTCCGAACTTGTGGGGGGAAACCGTTCTTACGGCTAACCGAATACTAAATCGAGTACCCCATAGCAAAACACAATCCATTCCATATGAAAAATAGAAAGGAAGGAAGCCCAACTTGAATTATTTTAAAGTGTGGGGGTGTTTGGCAAAAGTACAAGTTCCTAAACCCAAAAGGGTAAAAATAGGACCGAAAATAGTTGATTGTGTTTTCATAGGATATGCGACCAATAGTAAAGCATATCGATTTCTGGTTCATAAATCAGAAAATCCTGACATTCATAATAATACAGTTATAGAATCAGATAATGCTGAGTTCTTTGAAAATATATATCCGTATAAAAAGGAATGTGAGTTGTTTGGTAAAGGATCTAAACGACCCCGGGAAGAAACAAAAGAAAGTAAATTTTATCAGGAGGATCCAAGACGTAGTAAACATCAAAGAACATCTACTTTGTTTGGACCAGATTTTGTGACTTTCTTATTGGAAAATGAGCCTCGAACATTTAAAGAAGCTATGTCTTCTTCAGAATCATTGTTCTGGAAAGAGGCAGTCAATAGTGAAATAGAATCCATAGTGAACAACCATACATGGGAATTGGTTGATCTTCCTCCTGGAAATAAACCTTTGGGGTGTAAATGGATTTTTAAAAGAAAAATGAAAGATGATGGCACTATTGATAAATTTAAAGCAAGACTTGTTGTCAAAGGGTATAGACAATGAGAAGGTCTTGACTACTTTGATATATATTCTCCAGTGACGAGAATTACGTCCATACGAATGTTAGTAGCTTTAGCTGCAGTTTATGGTCTTGAAATTCATCAAATGGACGTAAAGACAACCTTCTTAAATGGAGATTTGGAGGAAGAAATTTACATGGAACAACCTGAAGGGTTTGTAGCTCCAAGTAAAGAAAAGAAGGTATGTAGACTTGTTAAGTCCCTCTACGGACTAAAACAAGCACCCAAACAATGGCATGCGAAATTTGACAAAACAATGTTGTCAAATGGTTTTAAGATAAACGAATGTGATAAATGTGTGTACATTAAAAATGTTCCAAATCACATAGTCATTGTTTGCCTATATGTGGATGATATGCTGATAATGAGTAATGACATTGCCAACATAAATGCGACTAAGCGTATGCTAACTAGCAAGCTTGATATGAAGGACTTGGGAGTTGCAGATTTAATTCTGGGGATTAAGATCCAAAAGACTCCTCAAGGTCTGGCATTGTCACAATCTCATTATATTAAGACAGTACTTGAAAAATTCAAGCACTTAGGCTTTAAAGTTGCAAAGACTCCAATTGACGTGAATCTTGCATTAGCAAAGAACAAAGGCCAAAGCATATCACAATTGGATTATGCTCGTGTGTTGGGATGCTTAATGTACATCATGAGTTGTACACGACCAGATATAGCTTGTGCTATAAGTAAACTGATTCGATACATGAGCAATCCAGGTCAATCTCACTGGATGTCAATGAAACGAGTTTTGGGATATTTAGAACATACCCAAAACTTTGATTTGCACTACAGTAAATATCCTGCGGTGATTGAAGGATATTGTGATGCAAATTGGATCACCGGTTCAACTGATTCGAAGTTCACAAGTGGATATGTATTCACTATTGGTGGAGGAGCGGTATCTTGGAAGTCGTCCAAACAAACATGTATTGCCCGCTCTATAATGGAGGCTGAGTTCATAGCCTTAGATAAAGCCGGTGAAGAAGCTGAATGGCTCCGGAATTTCTTGGAAGACATTCCATTTTGGCCTAAATCGTTGGCACCAATATGCATACATTGTGATAGCCAAGCAACAATTGGAAGGGCTGGGAGTGTTATGTATAATGGTAAATCTCGTCATATACGACGAAGACATAAAACCGTTAGGCAACTACTCTCTAGAGGAATTATCACGATTGACTATGTAAGGTCAAGTGATAATGTGTCAGATCTACTTACAAAAGGCCTAACTAGAGAGGTAGTTGAGAAATCATCGAGGGGAATAAGACTATGGCCGAGAACAAGTCATTGTGGCGGTAACACTACCTAGAAGACTGGAGATCCCAAGATCTAGGTTCAAGGAGATCAAACAAAGTCATTAATGACAGTTCAACATTGTCAACAAAAATTTTTAGTCCATTCTCGTGATGAGACAATGTTCAGTACCAAGGATAAAACATTAAGGTTTTTAATGATTCTAAATTTGATACAGGGTATATCAAATAGTGTATCTACATGATGACACGTTTTGGAATCACCTATGGAAGTGTGAAGTGTTAGCCACTTCAAGGAGAATTTTGCAAGGCCAATTCTCTACGCACTTATAAAACCAGGCAGTGTTCATGGCTGAAACGAACACAACAATGAGAACCATAAACGGTTAAGGGATTGCTTGTGTGACTTATGGTTGTCTAGGTATACACTAAAGTTCGACGGTTCAAAGATATCAAATCTACCGATTGACCGAGTATATCCGACATAAGTTCACTACGGAAAGTTCAAAGGGAAACCTACTTATCCAGATGCAATTAATCCTTGCTTGCAAATCACACAAGTTTTTCATGCATACTTCCGTGATATAGCCATTCCCCATTCATGTGGGGGATTGTTGAGTTTCTTTTTAATATAGAAAGGTATTAAAAAGAGGGTGAATGGGAAATGGAGGGAAATGAAAATTTTGAGTAAAATTTTAAGTTTCCCTCTCCTTTTAATGAGACATTGTCCCTCATTGGTAGAGGAAAAGGAGTTTGGTGGGTTTATATACAAATGCACTTCATGTAGCTCTTAAAGAGTTAAGAAGAAGGCAAGCCTCGCGCCGTCGTCGTTGCTCGCTCGGCTCGGCTTCGGCTTCGGCTTTGGCTTCGGATTCAGTCAACTGATCGATTGATTGATTAATTTTTTGGACCAAATTTATTTGTTAATAGTAGATATTAACGTAATATTATCCGTGTTTGTAACAGATATGTTTCAATCCGTGTATTGTACCACCAGTTGCAATAGCAGCCGCCTAGTGCTCCTCCCACCATGGCTAAGTGCTTGCTCCATAACAAGCTAGTGCATGCTCCACCATGGCTTGCTCCATAACAAGCTAGTGCATGCTCTACCATGGAGAGGGGGCGGATCTCACAACTGACTGCTATAAATATGAACAACAACAGTTGGAGAAAAGATACATCGAAACAGAATTGAGAGCTATTGATCTTCTCTTCACCGAAAACTCAACGTTGGCTATAATTTGCATTCCTTCCTCTCAGAATTTCCATTCGACTTCTGAGTTTTCCTCCCTTGTTCTGCATTGTTTTAAACTACAAACAAAGCATTCGTAAGTGTGATTTTCTGCCGAACTTTGTATTCGCTGAAACACTGGGGTTTGAAGTACCGCTACACCAGTGCGTAATTCGTTCTATCCTGGGAGGAAATAATCCATAACCTTGGGTACTAGGAGGGGATTAAATTCCTTAAGGAAACACTGTAAATTCAGTGGGCTCGAATTAATTTCTATTTTATTTATATTTACGTTTATAATCTAACGTTCTAATTTCCAGAATCATTATTTACAAATACAGGCATAATTAATAATAATATTTACAATATCATACTACTTATAAACTTACCTTATTTAATTGTCTATAGTATATATTAATTGATAATTTGGAAAAAGGTGTGTAATGTGCTAAAAAAGGTTTCCCTGGTACATATATATTGCATCCACCTCTGCTATATGAGAAATTTCAAATTAAATTATTTGATAAAGAAATAGATCTTGGATCTAACACAACCTAAAAAGATAGCTCATGTGGTGGGGATAGCTAAAATCATTAAGGAGACCAAAGGAACTCAACGTTATTTTAAAAATAGAGCGTAACAATATAACACGGGAGCTCAACATCGGGTAAACCAAGAATTGAGATGTGTTTAACTGGCTCAGATGCGATGGCAAGAAATAGACATTGCGTCTAATGCTTATAATGTGATGTTTGTCAAAAATCTTATAAAGAGAGCAATTATCCCATCTACAATTTAGGGGCGGCAAGGGTCAGGTCGAATATGGGCTGATCGAAAATGAATAATACAGAAAAAGATGAAATATCCGACCTGTTCATATTTAATACGGATAGAAATGGGTTAACAAGTGGATAATATGGATACCCGTATTATTCATGGCTTCCTGAATGTTATCACTTTAGGCTGAATTTCGAGTCTTCCAAATTTGAAGTACCCCAATTAGAGAATTTGCAAATGCAAACGTTAAAACTATTGATTATTCATTAAATATTCATTTAAGGTGAAAAATATGGATCTTATTCATATTTAATTTGACCCATTTTTAAAAGTCCATTATTCAAGGGGTACTATCACTTTTAGCCCGCGCCAGAAACTATTTACATATGGTAGTCGAAAAAATATATATAATTTGTATAATTTTTTTATATACTATACATAATGTATATATTTTTACAGCGGCTATACAATGTTATTTCCATATTATTCAACCCATCTTTTAGAGAATAATAGATGGATGCCACCACTATCTACGATGATTGTGGCACTATTCTAATATCCATTGAGGATAAAATGCGCCTTACAAAAAAATTCTCCATTCTCAGTGCTCAAACACGTGACATCCCAACCATCTTACCACGTAATACCTCCTCGGTGGTGTGTTACAACTAATTAAATTACAGTAATAGTGAAAAACATTACACCTATATATACAGCTAAAACTTACATCCACTGTCCAAAACAGCCATATATTCCATGCCATGCATGTGTAGGAGTTTGAACTTTCATTTGATGGAAGTTTGTACAGTTGAAGTATGAATATACAAAGTAAGATCTAACTGCATTTATCATTCTTTTGACTTTTTCTCCTATAAATATAATATAGGTGACGGTGATGAAAATAGGGTGTGGCTTTATTTATGGTATATACTACGTATGAATTCGGTTAGAGTAGAAAATAGCTGGTCTGAAAATTATCTGTAACTTACCTAACTCTTTCAACACTTCAACAATTAATAGTACCAAAAAAGAGATTCCTTTTTTTTTTTTGCTGTTTTAAGTGGATCTATATATATAAATTGGTGGGCCAAATTAAAACTTAAAATAATATATTATTCATAAAGTTGAGTCAAAAAAGTATGTAGAGAAATAACTTGTACAATTCATTAATTTGCATTAATTGAATTATTCTATGTCATGTGTATAGGAATTTTATATAGGGAATTTTTCATAAAGCACCATCTTTTAAGTCTAATTAGTCATTTATAAATACTCTTTGCTATATTACGTGTTATAAATACCTTTTATGTTTTTATACAATGTATTTTATGTATTTAAGCTGTTGTATTCATTAATACAACCAAAAAAATAGGCGTAAAAACTGAAATTCCAGCTAAGTTTGACATGTATTTAGCTGTATTCAAGCGATATTAACGTTAAATACAGAAGGTTAAACTGGTTAAAAACGGAAGGAAATCAAATCACTTGATATTCTCCTAATTTAACTCCACGAACTAAGGAAATCAAATCACATGATATTCTCCTAATTTAACTCCACGAACTAAGGAAATCAAATCACATGATATTCTCCTAATTTAACTCAACGAACTAAAAGGATCCCTCATTAATCTGTATTTGAAAGATACATAATAAAGATTATAGATGACTAAAGAGAAATACATATGAATAATACAGTTGAGTAGAACTGTATACAGTTGAATACAACAAAATACAACTTAATTCATCTGAATAAAATACTTGAATACAACAAAATACAACTGAATACAACTGAATAAAACTCTTGAATGTAACAAAATACAACTAACTTCTGCTGAATAAAATAGTTAAATACAACTGATTAAAACTGAATACAAGAGAATACGCATAACTTTTTAATACATCTAAAATATATAAATTAATGCTACTGAATACATGTGAATACAACTGAAATATACATTCGAATACAACTGAATACAAATAGGCGATTTGGGCGATCTAGAGAGAGAAGCAGCCTGATGGCTTGGCCGGCCGGCAGCCAGCCATTAATTCCGGCTGGTCGGCCCCTTAACATATCTGCCCAACCTCCTACAACAACTACAAACAATCCCCAACCCTCAAATCCCACAAACGAAGCCATGAATTACGCAAAAGCTATGAACCCTACTTCAACGACCACTGCCAAGCAGAATCGAGCCGCTACAGTTGAACCAATTGCTCTTCGTCTATCAAAATCAACGAATTAAACTTACCCTAGGCGATTGTAATGGAGTGATAATGGAGGAGAACTAGAGAATTTGGGTGGGAGGAGAGGTATGAATCGTGGGTTGAGGGAGAAAGAGTAAAGTGTATGCAAAAAGAGAGAGAACGTGGTTAGTCATATTAATATAGTATTTATTTAAAATAAATAGGGTACTAAGGTTTTCTATAGGGTGTAAAAATTCCTTTTATATATATGGAAAAATGTCCCGTACTTTAGAGAAAAGAGTTTATCATATCAATATGGTTGCTGATTAAATCTATTAATTTGTTTTTTGTTTAAATCCTCCGTATATTCTTTTTTACTCACTTTATTCCGTTTTTGGTAAGTGATGGTTATTTTCATATATATAAGAAATAGAAGGTTTCCTCTAAAACTCCCTAATTGTATATAATATAATGCAAGTTTAATATGTATAAAGATTATAGAAGAATTATTTTGTGATTGAAACATTTTTTTTGATACATGGTTAGTTCACATACATATTTACTTGAGGAACGTATGTTTGTTCATGTTGTTGATAGTTAGAATTTCTAACAAGTGTGAACATATTTAAAATTTATATGCAGTTTTATCTTATATTTGTAAAAAAAGTATTTCTTTTATTGACAACTTGTATATGAACCCCTTTTTTATATTTCGGAGAAGGTATGCAAGCAAGTAATATGTGCTAGTAAGTTTCTTCCTTTGTTTATGGCCCTTTCATTGTGCGAACTACCAATCGCCCTACTATCTGTTAGTTTGGTTCGATTCGAACTTCTGTCTTGTCAAGCTTCCTGACTTGTTTTACATTATCATGATTTGATTGTATTTGGATATTGTTTGACCAAAAATATAAATCTTGGTTCAAATAATTAATTTTTTGTAAACAAGAGCTAATTTTAGTTAACAATAATATCTTTAGATCTTGATGTTGGAAAAAGTTGGGGAAAGGCATTTATGATGACAATAATGACATTATGTGATAAATGCCTTTTAATAATCAAGAACGGTAGTAGAGTGTATGATATTCAATAAATGATAATGAGTGACACTTAAGTAAATAAGAGGAATAATTCAATCAACAAAGTGTGGAATAAATGAACCTTCCACCTGACAAAGATTGAACGATGGATCCTCAAATAATCGAGGATTTCTCGGAACTGATGGTAAAGGACATACAAGAATCTTAGTGAAAAGTAAAATCTTGTATTGAATGAAAACCGAATCTTTTTCAAAGTATTGCCGTTACAATTGAATCTCTCGTCTCCCTATTCTATCCCCCTTTTCCCTTTTATATGGGATTCATTCCCAAGAAACCCTAATAGTACAAACATAGGGAATATTCTCTAGAATATTCTTTAGAATATTTTCTTTCGAATCTTATCTTGTGATCAACTTGCTGTTGCAGCTCGAGTATCGATACTCGACCTTGATCCTTATCGGTGCCTTGACTGCGGCTTTTCTCAACTTCTCGACCACCAAAATACGCGGCTTCTCAGACCATCTTAAATGACGAATTGAGAATCCCTCTCGGGCATTATCTCGGCCAAAATATCTAATAGGCAGATTTTGACCCATACAATGGTCACACAGTAACAAGTAATTCTTACCATGTTGGAGTTTGAGATTGCAGTAAATTTTTTTGACTAAGGACATCTGTTAAGTCTAAATTCATCTAAATAGCATGCTGAACCGTTTTTTGCTTACGTATCAGTGTATGATACGAACATATTATTAATTTATTCTTAGAAAGTCAATTAGCCTGATTACCACAGAACTCCCCACACCAGCTTCTAGTTACTTTAATCAACAATAAATTAAATTCTTTATGTCTGTGGTAATATGAACAATTAAGACATAATTAAACACTACTTTATTCTAACAAAATAAAAATAACTAATAACCTCATGTACCAAAGTTGAAAACAATGGGAAACCGAAGTTTAAATACTAATAGAGACAAAAAAATATTAGTACTATTTTTCTCTATATATTTAAATCTTGGTAGATAGAGTTATTCAATATTTATACTTACTAACGTAAAAGATATCGATTAAATAGTAGTTTACTGATTCGAACACTACTATTATTTATTACAAAAATGAAAAAGAACGTTCGGACTTGATGCATCAATGTTGGGCTTAGTTAAGTTTATTAAACTAAGCAAAGATTTCATCTGGTAAATTAAATATTCTAATAATATAATTTAGAAAAGTTTGATGGATTGTATGAGAACATAATCATCGATCCCTGCCGCATTTTTCCACCAATAATATTTGGCAAAACAGTAGATAACCATCCCTACCTACTTCCATAAGAGATAGGACCCAAGAAACCTGGCATATACAGAACAAACCCCCTTGAATATAATTCGTGTTGCTCATCTTCCTCGAATCACATCCACCCACGTCTCCTCCAAAAACATCTCGCGCATTCACGCAGAATTCGGGAAATGACTATACTCAAGCAATGTGATATAAACAACCTACCCTAATACGGGCATGATTAAAGTATTACAGGCACTAACTTAATATATAATAATAATTAAATTTACAGTAAATATTTATAATATTTTATTGATTTTATATATATATATATATATATATATATATATATATATATATATATATATATATATATATATATGTTGAATTTGGATCCGCCGCTATGCACCCCAACCCCCAAACGCCCATACCAACAAAGCCAAACGTGTAGATAAAAAGGATTAGGAGATTTAGGTCACCTCACTACCTATCTCAACTCCGCTCTCACCACAATTTATTTAATTCAATATTCTTATAGTAAGCCTCGTTTTAACAACATTTTTAGAATATCTTCCTCTTAAATATTACAACCCCCCCCCCCCCCCACAAAAAAAAAAAGTATCCACCCCAAGAATACGATATGAATTAATTATATAACATGCATGATCATATTCTACTATATACATATTTTTTCTTTATTTATCAAATTTTAGGAAATCATATTAAGAATCTTTTAGGTTGACAAATTTTAATGAGGATCCTTTAATTAAACCCTAACCCGCCTCCCAAACCCACATCCCCAAAATTTTAATATGTATTGATTTTATACCAAGATCATAAGAAAATGATAGTTATATTAATCTCTTCCTCCAAAACAATAACCGTTTACCCTTATACTGTATTTACACAGAACAAAGCAAATTAATCTTAGCATTTAAAGATTAAAGTGAGACTACATATCACTTAACCATGTCTTGCATTCATTGAACACCAATTGCGGTAATTTTTTACGAACCCCACTCACCCTCAAGACTGAAAAATAATTTATATATATATATATATATATATATATATATATATATTAGTAGGAATATAGGATATCCTCCTCTTAAACGCTAAACCCTACCCCACCATGACCCAAGAATTTAATACGGAATATGAAGATTAAATTAATTAGATATCAAAATCATAAATCAAAATCTCTCTATATATAGTAACACATCATAGAACAGGCAGTAGGCCAGCTTCTTTTGCTTTTCTTGAAGAGAAATACAAGAGTTTGAAATTGTTTTAGACAATCCATTCAGTCTCTCTTTCATACACAAACTGCTTACCTACTTTCAATCTACTACATAACATTAGTCTCAAAAACTATATATCATTCACATTTTCATTATAACTTCCCACAAAATTCTCCCCATTTCATTTCATTGCTCTCAAATTCTTTGTCTTACCAAAAAAATATCACAAATTATTGTCTTCCTATAAAGGTTAAGAATTCAACTGAGCATCTTAGTGACGGAATTAAATATTTCGATTAAGGTTTTCGATAAAAGTTCTTTAGACTGTCAGAGTGATAACAAATGT
Organism: Nicotiana tabacum; assembly: GCF_000715075.1. NCBI lineage: Eukaryota > Viridiplantae > Streptophyta > Magnoliopsida > Solanales > Solanaceae > Nicotiana > Nicotiana tabacum. Next base: position 154,384,645 of record NC_134090.1, on the reverse strand, counting down.
CACGGATAGTAGCCGAGAATACATTGCAAGGGGAAGAAAGTGTACAATTTTATGATCAAAGAGTACAACCCATGGAAATGTCACAGGCCAGCGCGTACAGTTCACCGACCCTTGGTCAGTTACTGAAGCGCGTGGGCGATGTCAGAAAGGAGGTCACCGGCGACGAAACTCCGGTACATCAAGTTCTTGATATGAGTGATCCAGGCATTCAACAAAACTCTCTTCCATTTGTACTCTCCTTCAATAATCTCACATACAGCGTAAAAGTTCCCCGGAAAATGACTTTTCCGACGATCTTCCGGCGACCCGTAGCCGGAACCGCCGCAGCCACCGGGGATCCGGTAGCCGGAGAAAACTTGTTCACGAGAACAAAAGTGCTCCTCGACAACATCTCCGGCGAGGCGCGTGATGGAGAAATCGTCGCCGTTCTAGGCGCGTCGGGCTCGGGAAAATCGACACTCATCGACGGGTTGGCTAATCGGATTGCAAAAGAAAGCTTGAAAGGAACAATAACGTTAAATGGAGAGCCATTGGATTCAAGATTGTTGAAAGTAATTTCAGCATACGTCATGCAAGATGATCTTTTATATCCAATGTTAACAGTTGAAGAAACATTAATGTTTGCTGCTGAATTCAGACTTCCTCGTACTCTGTCCAAATCAAAGAAGAAAATGAGAGTACAAGCTTTGATTGATCAATTAGGGTTACGAAATGCTGCAAAAACTATCATAGGCGATGAGGTACGTAAGCTTTTCATAAAATATTTTAAAAGCACAATTGCGAGTTTACGAACTTGAAAAATATAGAGTGCGTTCATAATATAAGGGTATGATAAATTCCACTCTTACAAAATAGTATACTAGACTCGCACGTTTCTTCCATTTCTCTAAGTAAAGCTCTTTGCATAGCAATGGTTAGTTGTTGTGTGGCTTAGCCTTTCATAAGTGGAGACAGAATAAAGTGTTCATAATAAAGACGATCACTGTCTAATCTTGATTCAACACACTTCCACTGTGCTATTCGAGTAGATATTGTTACTTTTTCTCGACCATAGTTCTAATATTATTTGATTAGATTATCCAATCTTTTATTTCTCTTGAGGCATATAGAGCATGGGAGGGAAAATAAAAATGCATATTGATAAATATTATATAATGATAAATTCCACTCTTACAAAATAGTATACTAGACTCTCATATATCTATATATAGGAGCTATATTAGAACACTACAACGAAATGTTGTTATATAAAGCATATAGTAATATAAACATAACATTAAAGATTGATTTCAAACAAAACTTGGCCTTTGTAATGAAATATTGTTATATAGAATGATTGTTATAGAGGTCTGATTGTATTTCCAACAGGGTCATCGTGGAGTGTCTGGTGGAGAACGACGACGAGTTTCCATAGGAATTGATATTATTCATGACCCCATCATCTTATTTCTCGACGAACCAACTTCAGGGCTTGATTCCACTAGTGCATACATGGTAGTGAAAGTTCTTCAAAGAATTGCTCAAAGTGGAAGTATTGTAATCATGTCAATTCATCAACCAAGTTATAGAATTCTTGGTTTATTGGATCGTATGCTTTTCTTGTCCCGTGGACAAACTGTTTATAGTGGATCCCCTATGAATCTTCCACATTTCTTTGCTGATTTTGGTCACCCGATACCAGACAATGAAAATCGGACAGAGTTTGCCCTGGATTTAATTCGTGAGCTAGAAGGATCCCCAGGAGGGACAAAAAGTTTAGTCGAATTCAATAAAACATGGCAAAATACCAAAAGGCAGAGCAATCAAAATTGTGAAATAGCAACTCCAACACATGGATTATCATTGAAAGAAGCAATAAGTGCAAGCATTTCAAGAGGGAAATTGGTTTCAGGAACAACAAGTGATCATACTTCCCCTGCATCAATGGTTCCTACATACGCGAATCCCTTTTGGATCGAAATGACTACGTTGTCAAAGAGATCGTTTACTAATTCGTGGAGGGTGCCCGAGCTATTTGGCATTCGTTTAGGTGCAATCGTTGTCACGGGGTTCATCTTAGCTACTATGTTTTGGCAACTTGACAATTCACCTAAAGGGGTTCAAGAAAGACTTGGTTTTTTTGCATTTGCAATGTCAACAACTTTCTACACTTGTGCTGATGCATTGCCTGTTTTTCTACAAGAAAGGTATATTTTTATGAGGGAAACAGCTTATAATGCATATAGGAGATCATCTTATTGTCTATCTCATGCTTTGGTTTCTTTACCAGCATTGATTTTCCTATCATTTGCATTTGCTGCTATAACATTTTGGGCAGTTGGACTAGATGGTGGATTTTCTGGTTTCATGTTTTATTTTGGGATAATCTTGGCTTCATTTTGGGCTGGAAATTCATTTGTCACATTCTTATCTGGAGTTGTACCTAGTGTTATGCTAGGTTACACAATTGTTGTGGCAATTCTTGCCTATTTCTTGCTCTTCTCTGGATTTTTCATGAATCGTGATCGAATCCCACCTTATTGGATATGGTTTCACTATCTTTCCTTGGTGAAATATCCATATGAAGCTGTGTTACAAAATGAATTTGATGATCCAACAAAATGTTTTGTTAAGGGAATTCAAATGTTTGATAATTCTCCACTTGGATCAGTGCCAATTGAATTGAAAGAGAAGTTGTTGAGTACAATGAGTAATACATTGAATGTCAAGATTACTGGTTCTACTTGTGTTACTACTGGTGCTGATATATTGGTTCAACAAGGGATTACTGAGTTAAGTATGTGGGGTTGTTTGTGGATTACTATTGCATGGGGATTTTTCTTTAGGGTTTTGTTTTACTTCAGTTTGTTGCTTGGAAGTAAGAACAAGAGAAGGTAACGATTTAATCGGGTCAGAGGTGAATCCAGAATTTGAATACAGTACGAGCACGAACATCTACTGGATCTTTTTTGGGGTTGCAGGTGGGGAGTGCTGACCATCTCAGCAACCTCCTCTTGTCTAAGGGTTGTGTTTGAATTGTAAACAATGAAGTCCCTCTTCGGCGGGATATTTGTCTTTTTTTTTTTAATTTATAAAAAAATGTGTTTTTCTAGATTTTCTTTTTCACTTGAAGGTACTTTTTGATTGTAATAGAATAAATGTAACTTTTTTTTTGACAGTTTGATAGAGTAAATGATTATTATTTCAAAGTTGAGTTAGGTGCAAAGCAGTTGGAATTATTGGAACTTAAGAAGTTGCTTGAACTAAATGTATTGCAGCCATGCCCATATGTAGGTCACCAAACGTAAAATTTGTAAAATAAATAAAGTAAATAATTAAATAATGTTAAAGGTTATGGTTAACAAATTTAGACAATGAACAAAGCTTATATATTGGTTTTTCCCCCATTAATATTAACAAATATAACCTGTCGAGGTGCCAAATATGCTAGCATTTTTTCACGTAAGCTTTACAATATTATTTTACTTGACCTGTATATTTATAAACCTATTCAATAAACTTAAATTTGCTTCTATGTCACTATATATATATATACCAATTACTAATTATTGCATGGATACGCGGAGAAGATACTAATCAATAGTATAGAAACTACATCTAGTCAAATTTGCTTAACTATTACTCGTAGACAGAACAATGATACATATATGCTTAATTCAAAAAAATATTTTCTTTTAATAAATAGTGCACCTAAATAGCCATTCCGGGTATTACCCCGTGCTAGTTAGAGTTTATTAGCAAATACAAATCTTTGTTCTTATCCATGATACTAACATATACTGTAAGACGAATAAGTTGATTCGAGATCTCGCTATCAACTTCGTGACCTAAAAAAGTAATCTTTCTTGATAAAATCGTTTAATTAGGGTAATGATTGATAAATGTTTCAAACTTTCAGCCAGATGTCTATTTATTGCCCACGCTATGCTCCAAACAAACGAGAAAATTTCTACACTCACGGCTGGCTGCACATGCATGTTGTAATGTGATTTCGTGTTAGTTTTAGCCAAAGTGAAACATTACCAAACGTCAATATTTATCTCAGTAATGGCAACTTCCCCAGCAAACTTCTGGGCCAGGCCAGTGAATTACGCAAGATTTTAGGGCAAAATACAAAAATTGATCGGTCGATCGAAACTAATTATATTCTCGAGCTAGAAAAGTATTCAAAATAATTGAATTTCCGAGCTAAAAAGGTATATTGTTTACCCTAAAATTCGAATAACAATTAAACTTATATTGTGGTTTTAAGGATATATGATTTAATCCAATACCAATTGATAAACAAATAAATTAAGCGATATGATAGATCAAACCAGTATGCGAGTGGAGTCTTGACCTCGATTCGAGACGGTCTCGAGATAGAGCAATAATAACAATAAGAAATGAAACAACAATGACGAACAATAACGAACGGTAAGTAAGATAAATAGAGCAGTAGATGTGTGTATTCTTATTAGTGAATCGTCATGCTTACAAATGAATGAGATCCCTCTTTATATATTAGGGAAATCCTAAATAAGGTACACTTCTAATTATAGTAGGAAATCATATCAACATCTAATTAACCACTGTAGATTGATCCATTCCGAGATTCACGCCACGATTCTCGACCAATCGCGGATATCTCGCTTTTTCCGTTATCAAGCCATGCGTGTGTCCCTCGAAGTCTGCCTCTTTCTGTCCGCCATCAAGGTCGACCTCGGGATGACTCAAAGTCCTAGCGATTTGACGTGACATTCCTATCTCGACCAAAGAATAAAATCAGGTAGCCCCGATTTCCGCCGTATACAGATAGTCCCCTTGTTTCTTAGAGTAAAACGATAAGAAACGACTTGAGCCTCGATTTTCTGGAGAACCTGATAATGATGTCATCCCCGTGACGCAAGCGATCGAGGTGATCCAAATGCCCCATCAATACAGTTTTCCAAATCATTAATGTTTGCCAGTGACGGTCGGCCACTAGCACCATCGTGAATCTATAAATTCAGGCCTTTTGGTTGAATCAAATTTTACTTTCGCCTCTCATCAAGTTTTCTAAGTTCCTTACCCTCTCCATCTCTTCTCTTTCACTACCCATTGAGTTAACTTAATTAGTACCAAAAATACCAATTTTCATCTCTTTTCGCTTCCTTCTACATGAATCAATGGCGAAAACCTCCAAGACCGTCCCACAAAAGGAGAAAGCTTCTTCCTCTTCTTCCGGGCTGGCTGGTGACAAAACGCCGGTGGAACCGCTCCCTTACTAGTATGTTCCCGGGCCCTGTGTTTTAAAATCCGACTTCAAAGTCGTGAACCCTCCATCGATCCCTGGACGATGTGAACACGTGTCGAGATACATTTGCTCGATAACGACAAACCATCTTAAGGTTGTGAAGATAGATTGTAATTGGGGGGCCGAGGTCGTGCAACAAATCCCCACTCCTGAAGAGAGCATCACCACCTATGTGAAGGGGTTCTTAAGTGTCTACACTTAGCCCTTCTCACTGGGTCCTATTGACCCAGTCATTATCGACTTTTGCAAGAGGTATCAGGTCACCCTTGTCCAGATTCATCCCTCATTCTGGCGTATAGTGATCATGCTCCGCTACTTTTCCAGCAAGGCCGAGGGGCTGGAGTTCACTCTCGACTACCTCATACGGTTATATCAACCTCGGCTTTTTGAGGGTTGATCAAGCTCCAACGCCGAGCGACGTAGGCTTTTTCTGCGAGCAACGACAAGGATTGGGGTTGGATGAGCCGGTTCGTGCAGGTAAGGACCTGTGACCTCATCCCCAAGGAGAAACTGCCATTCCCCGAGAAGTGGAACCCCGATCGTAAGTAACGTATTACCCATTGATCTTCGTACTCTATTTTTCACTTTATGTAATACTTTCATATGTTATACAGCGGTTGCTTGGATGCCTCACGAGGTACCCGACCTCAAAGACTGGGTTCGGAAGTTGGCTACGACTTCCTCCCATGCCGAGCGCTGCTAGGCGTGACTTGGCAAGGGGGACGCCTTCGATGCCCTCTTCTGTAACCTTTCTCTTTATTTATACTTGACTCTCTTTTATGCAGGCCTTGGAGATGTTGCTGAAATGAGGCCGGCTCTGCTTGGGGAAGAGGACGAATCCCCGGTTCTGAAGTCGGAGAAAGATAACAAGAGGAAGAGGATCTCGGAGTCTGAGGACCCCCAACCTAAAAGGGCTCCAATTCAAAGATGCAGGAGGAATCTCATCCCTGTGACTATAGAGTCGGTCTGCCAGCTGGGGGAAGAAGATGAGGGCGATGACTCGGCACTGGTGGTTCGAGCAAGGAAGCCGGTCAAGGCCGCCGAGCCTTCCAAATCGGAGGCGATTGCCGAGAACCGGCCTCGTGATAAGGAGGCCTCGAAGAAAGATTCGAGAAAAGCCCCCGCGTCGCCTGTGGTTGAGGTTATCCTTGGACATCAACGAATATACCGGAGGGGGCCAGTTCTGAGATCCCTAGGGCTGAACAGGGCACCCCGAGCTATGATTCGCTCGGGGTTGTGACAACAGGTTACTCTCCATCTCTACCGGCCTTTTTCGACAAGGCTATAAGGGACGCTCGGGCTCTATAGACCCCTGATATAGGTGAAGTCCCCAGTGAAGAGGATCCCTTCCAGGATTGTTTTACCAGGGTCGATGATGCCGTTGATCTCAATGATGCGTCCATCCTCTTTGAAGAGGCCCAACATCTCCTATCTCGGGTAAGCATTAGGTGCTGCGATTTCTTTCCTTACTCTTCTTTCTTTAAGTCTGACTTGCATTTTTCTTTTTGTATAGGCCTTTTCCAAGTCTCGAGCCAACCTGAGTCAATGCAAAATCGAGCTCCAGAAAGTCTCGGAGGAGAGGAATGCTCTAAAGCTTCTTTGCGTCCTAAAGGATGAGGCTCTAAAGGACCTTCGAGCGAATTTGGCAAAGGCTCGTAAGGAAGAGGCCGAGCTAGATAAGTAGGTAACTATCCTTTTGAAAAAGTACGGACTCGACCCAACTGTGGAGGCTAATACTTCAATATCTCAGTTGCAACAAAAGTTGAAAAGGATCGAGCTACTCCGAGGGGAAGTCGATCAAATCAAAGCCAATTGCGGTCGATGGAAGGGGAACATGGACCGCCTCGCTGCGAAGAAAAAGGCTACCTTGGCCAAACTGTCATCGATCGAGGTCTAACTTCATAGCATTAAAGAGAAAAGCTCAGCCCAGGCTAAAAGGACCGAGGAGCTTGAAGCCGAGCTTGCTGAATCCAAGGCAGGGGTCGAGAAGACGAAGATCATGGCTGACAAATCCATAGCCGTGTACATGGCTGATGTCGAGGCTGCTCAAATGCAACTAAGGGAGGCTTCTGATCGAGAGCAATGGAGCAATGACTTAGCGAAGCGCCAATCCCAGAGGGAGACTTTCTAATAGATAGCCCAAGCCAAGGCACTTGAGGTCGATGCTAGGCTGCTCATCTCTTCTGATGATAAAGTTGATGATGATGAAGGCAGTCGAGGCAGATCCGACAATGGCGAGGGGCCCGAAGGAGAAGCTGCCCCGACAAAGAGGTCGCCCCCAGCCGTAGTTAGGACTTAGTTTCTTTTTCTTTTTTGTATGACCTCTGTCGGTCTCTTGTACATATCCTTCTTCATCAATATAAAAAGGAAATTTTCTTTTGAATGCCTTCTCAATTTTTATCTACAAACCTTTTTGCCTTGTAAAACTTTTAGCACAATATTATGCTTTGAGTGGTGCATTCGAGATTTTGGTTTTGGGTGGCTTCCTCGAAGTCACCACAGTCGAGTTCGAATAAGGTTCGAACCTGAAGCATATGCCCTTTAGGGTTTGTGTCGAATAATGATAAGTTCCCGAGCCATAGTCAAGTCAGTTTTTATTTGGGCTCGAACTAGTCGAACCCTTAGGTTCGGACAGAACGAGAACAATATCTCGAACTCTAAGTTTATTGGCCTTTAGGCTCTTTAGCTAGGGCCAGTATGGCCTCTAAAAGATGGCTATTATTCCCCTATTTCGGCTTAAAATACTTAGTAAAAATTTCTTTATGCTTTAGCACATATTTTTTACCCATTGGATTTTTTGAGGGTGCGATTTCGATTGAAACCCCTCTGCTTTTTGTGCCTTAGCACGTTTGTGTTAAGATAATTTGATGCCTCTTAAGGTTTTTCAAGGGCTGATTTTATCGAATCCCTTTTGATTATTTGCCGAGAGTAGCCTTTTTAACCTGTTTTTCAAAGAATTTGAAGACCTATTTTTATTGCGGGATTTGGACGTCTCCGAACCACATTAATCTGGCAGTAGCCATTAGGTATGCCTCTTGGGATTATTCCCCAATAACACTTCGAACTTGTTGGAAGTGTTAGTCCCCTAGAATGATGGCCTTGGCCTATAGATCGAGGGGTACCTCTTTGAGGTCTTATGAATTTGAGTTTAGATAACTCGAATACGTCGATCATCAACGACAGCCCCCGAGTGTTCGAGGCATATTTGCGCTTGGCTCTTGAGCCATTTCTCACAAAATCACAAGTATGGAACTCGTATAGTAGAAAATTTTCTTTGAGACACAAGATGTTTGATATAGAAAGAATGCTTCTTTGAATAATTTATACATGCGTACATGTTTTGCCACCGGGGCTCGACTAATCTATATAGACACGGTTCATTCGACCGTTTGACCCATTACAAAGTGTCACGACCCAAAATTCACTAAGGGTAGTGATGGCGCCGGACACTGCTGTTAGGCAAGCCAATCATAAATACTTAATTTAGGCCTTGTTTTAATAATTTTGAAAACTATGATTTTCCTTCAATTTTACTAGTTAAAGATAACCGTTTCAAATTAAATAGAAATGTTTAGGAATTAGAAAAAATACCCCATAATTATCCCAGAACCCGGTGTCACAAGTGCATGAGCATTTACTAGGGAATGAAATAGAATACAATAACTGTCTGGAATACAATTGGACAGGAAGGAAATAATACAGTGCAATACTCTGAAGGAGACTCTGCTGGCTGCGGATCGTCTCGCAAGAAGCAGCTCACTAAGTCCCCGCATCAACCATGCCTCTACGCTACTAAGCCACTAGCCACATATGAACCTGTGCAACAAAATGCACAACAAGTGTAGTATGAGTACGAAAACAACGTGTACCCAGTAAGTATCCCGTCTAACTTCGAAGAAGTAGAGACGAGAGGTTGACTTCGACACTTACTAGTGATCCAATAATAATATATAAATAATGCGAATAATCATGGATTCATTAAAGCGGCAATAAACTCAAGTAAGTCAAGAAACAAGTAAACATCCCTTTTTACATTTAGGAGTCTCCAAATTTATAATCCATTATTTATCAATTTATCTCAGATCAGGGAGGCAATATCAATTTACAAATCTCAAGTAAGCATTACAAGAATGCGCAAATCATGCCGAGGTCATACGACCCGATCCAACATAAAAATAAAATGTGTACTGCCAAAGGGTAAAATGGCGAGAACCATAGATGCATCTATTACCCCGCTCGCGAATCGTACATACGATGCGGTCAACATAAATAAACAAGCACCCCGCTCGCGAATCATACATGCGACGCGGGCACACATAGATACACATATTCAAACAACCAATTAAGAATTTATCAGGGAACATTTATCCAAGGAAAAGCCAATTCTCTTTTAACAATTCAAGAAAATGAAGTTTAATCTTTTTAGAAATTCATTTACAAATTCGATGTGATTTAAGCAATTCAAACTATCAATAAGATTACAATTATTCCAAGTATAGCATGCTTTTGGGTCCAAGACTACCCGGACTTAAACAAAATAGTAGCTACGCACGGACTCTCGTTACCTCGTGCGTACGTAGCCCCCACAAATAGGAGCACAAATCCAATTAATTCACCTATGGGGACAATTCCCTCTTACAAGGATATAAAGGAGACTCACCTCGCTCCGAAGATCCATCATCGGCATTCCACGTCCTTCCGAAGACTCAAATTGATGCATGACGCTCCAAAACCAGACAATAATTATGTAAACTCATTAATATATGTTCGATTACTCATTATAATCCAATTTATAACAATTCCTAACCCCGATCGAAAGGTTGACAAAAATTCCCTCGAGCCCACGTGCCCGGATTCCAAAATTTTTCGAAGATAAGGTTTACCTATACCTCACGAACTCAAATATATAATTTACTCTCAATTGCATGCCCAAAATTGTGGTCAAAATCCAAGAATACTAATTTTTTAAGTTTTCCCTCAAACCCCAAGTTTTCCACAAGTTTTCATGCTCAAATCCATATACAATCATGTATTTAACTCAAAACTAACATAAACCACTTACCTCATGCTTGGTCGGGAAAATGACACCTCAAGGTTGCTCCAAAATCGGCTCCATTGGAAGAAATGGGGTTGAAATGAACCCAAACCCCGATTTAAAAGAACCTCACTGCCTCCAGCATTTTCGCACTTGCGGTCACTTGATCGCTTCTGCGGTTGCGCAGGTGCGACCCACTAACCACTTCTGCGGTCCTCCTCCAGGCCCTCAACTTCTGCATCTACGTCCTTCCTTCTGCAGGTACGGTCCCGCTTCTGTGGCAAGATGACCGCATCTGCGGTCCCAGCCTAGCCTAGCTACTTCCGCTTCTGCGGCACCTAGGCCGCTCCTGCGGCTCCGCACCTGCGGCCAAAACCTCGCAAGTGCGGTTACACCAGATACCAGCTGCTTCAGTCCTTCTTCAAATTCCAAATTTGATTTGTTAACCATCTGGAATCCACCCGAGGCCCCCTGGACCCCGTCCAATCACACCAACCAGTCCCATAACATAACGCGGACCTGCTCGAGGCCTCAAATCGCATCAAACAACGCTAAAACCATGAATCACACTCCATTTCAAACTTGATGAACTTTAGAACTTCGAACTTCTTCATTCGATGCCGAAACCTACCAAATCTCGTCCGATTGACCTCAAATTTTGCACACAAGTCATATTTGACATTACGGACCCACTCCAACTTCCTTAATTGGAATCCGATCTTGATATCCAAAAAGTCCACCTCCGGTCAAACTCATGAAAACCTTCAAATTTCTATCTTTAGCCAAATGACTCCAAATTGACTCACGGACCTCCGAATTCACTTTCGATCGCACTCCCAATACCAGAATCACCATACGGAACTATTCCCAGACTCAAAATCCCAAACAGATGTTGATAAAACAGAAATGCACTTTAACCCAAACTCATGAAATTCTTCCAAAAATGCTAACTTCCACAATAGGCGCTAAAATGCTCACGGGTCTTCCAAAACCCGATCCGAACATACGCCCATGTACGAAATCATCATACGAACCCGATGGAACTTTTGAATCCTGATTCCGAGGTCATTTACTCAAAAATCCAATCTTAGTCAATTCTTTCAACTTAAAGCTTCTGAAATGGGAGTTCTCTTTCCAAATCAACTCTGAATCCTGAAATTCAATTCCGACCATGCACACAAGTCATAATACCTTATGTGAAGCTGCTCACGGCCTCAAATTGTCGAACGACATGCTAGAGGCCAAAACGACCAGTCGGGTCGCTACATTCTCTCCCACTCAAACATATGTTCGTCCTCGAACGTGCTGAGTACTGTATTGGAGCTGTCCGAAATCACTATTTAACACCTTCAGCACCTACCCGTGCTACTACAACCCAGTTGAGCATATTAGCTCGATCAATTCTAAAGATATTCCCTTTTATTCAAACAAATAAGCTTAGAGCCCAATTCCAACATCCGCAATTCTCTGCCAGGCCCGCTTCCAATATATGAACACCGTATCAATCACTACACGAGGTACCAGAACATGACTGCATGCCTTTGCTGAATTCTCACCATGCACCACATCATTCACAGGACCATAATAACATTCTCTGATCATAATAACCGGCATTCCCCGAATCTGATGCTCACAATACACCTCATGGCATATATAAGTCTTGTTCCAACTCTCACAATACTACCACGATGGAAGAGATGTGTAGAAATTCATAACCAATTGCCGGGTCAACAATCATTGAGTTTATACTCTTAACAAGTACCATTACCTCATTCTGAACCAAAAAATGATCTTTTCTCTTTAATACACTTCATATAATCCGACTGCACTGATCCTAGATCCAATAATCTCGTCTCATCCAGTACGAACTGCTCAGGCAATAAGCCACCCCAGTCATGATCAAAAGTCCTATATGATGCCACAACATGCCAATAGGCCACAAGCTCGAACGTGATACATAAGGAAAACAAACTCTGGAAGGGACTACTCAACTCACGCAACTAATATGAACTTTTCTAAAAAAATGGGAAACAAAACACACAAAAATTAGAATATAGGGAAATGTACTCAACATCACACTGTCACGGCGTGCAACCCGATCCAAACAACATACCCGTGGCGGCGTGCCACCCGATCCACCCATAAAATTTACATAAGAAGATACACACCGATCTAAATTGCTCATTATTACAAAATACCGAATATCGGCCACAAGCACGCTAAGTGCATAATACCATCCCTGGGGAGACACATAGCGCCATAAGCTATAAAACCTAAGCACAGATGAAGTGCGATATATGATCTGAATCTCAAGAGACATCCTGCTCACATAACACCATCATTACGCGTATCTTCAACACATAAGGGATTTATCGAGCCGTCTCACAACTCACACGACACAATATAGTATTACATGAAACAGCCGACGATGAAATAACATCCAACATCCGAATACTCCTCCATAAGGAGCGCATTGCTAAATGAACACACCTGGCCTGATACAGAGCCCACATTCATATTTAAATCCATTCACAGATCTCAAGTCGATTTTGATTGTACCGAACTAGGCCGATAATCTTTCCTTGGTCCATAATAACCCCATTTTTCCTATAACACACAAGAACAACCATCACAACCAGAGCAATCCTCCATAGTCCACAACCCAATAAACTGAGTGCCCTCCAGGCATAAATTCTCAAATTAACGATACTATCACAATCTTCATACTTGGTTTAAATCTTCAATCAATCAAGTGACTACATGTCACACTTATACAATATTCCCATGGGACACGCTCCCACCACCTTGCGTAACAGATAACAAGTCTACACATCCATACCACTGGCCGCACTAACGCTGAAAAGCGATAAAAATCCATACCCAGGATGCAAAGCCTCTTTCACAAAACACCGATCTCAGGTGATGCTGAAGACAATGCCAGCTTACTCTAATCATTCAAATCCCTTCCCTGCTCATTCGAGCTCGTGACGTCCTTGTCAACACCGAACCGCAACTTTGATCCTCACTTTCAAATTTCATACCACTCACTGCACCTAACATGCCAATATGCGATAGTACAAGATTTTCATCATAACTCCGGAACCACTAATGGATTAATACTTTATAATATAGAACTTTTCACTTAACTCTTTCAGGAGAACCATGGCAACACACAAGTGAATTCTCATAACCGTAGAACATTCAAATCCTCAAGTAGTGGCCTAAGCCACCACAACCCTTCCGGGATCCGCCTACATATAACATGCCATAATACTTGAATACTTCCAAACAATATCAATTACGGCGGCCGTCGAGCCTCGCACGCACCGCCATCACTATGCCAATGCAACAATGTCTAACCAATCTATCTTCTTCTAGTTCATCCTTAACTTGCCTTAGAGATAATAATAGCTTCATTCCTTACATCACCAACCTGAATTCGCACTCACCTTTAGTGAACCCATTCCATGAGACCACCATGTCTCCAAACCTATGAATCGTTATACACCCCTTGAACGCACATTCACATCTTCAACTGATACACCCGTCCTGATAAATCCTTTACAAATCCAAAGTCCTTTTCTCCTTTTCCTCCCAATGCTACACTGCAAGTCAAAACATCGTAGAACATTCCGAGCCTCTTATCATAGGCTGCTACAAAAGCTTGATTCCTAACCATACATATAGGCTCGAAATCATTAGGCACCACACTTTAACTTTTGAATCCACTAGGACCGTTGCTGAGAGCCACCCACTCTGACTTGGTCCAGAATATAATCAACTCCATAAATCTTCTAGAACATGAATACCCTCTCGACGAAGCCCCCGGCCGAATCACTTCCCTTGAAACCCACATCTATACTGCATAAATCCTGAATCTTTCCCCAAGTCTAAACATGAGCCAATAAGGCCAACCATATCACACCTTTAATAATTCTTTTGCTCTAATAACCTCTTATGTTCCTCTCCCTTAGCTGAAATGGACCATCCATATGCTAATAACCTGAAATCTCATAAATAGATGACCATGCAATCAACCGTAGGCGGTGGGACTCTCCCACTTAGCTTGAAGCCACTATTACACAACTCTGGAACCCACATAGATTCTTTATCTCTTATTGACATGAATTTGCGCAATCAAACCGCCAGATTCCTTGAAATCCTTCAGTTAGCACTTCATGAACACTCTGAATCTCCATCGATATTCACACATTCGACCTCTTACCAGATGGCCAATAAAATCCTTCGCGGAAACTTTGCCAACCACTCGACCGCTAACCTGCTCATAGGGGATAACCCACCTATGAAAATTACCTACTGACATCGTCCAACATCGCTGCACGGGGTACAATCACTACGACATCAATAACCCATCCTAAGTCCGAGCTCACTCTCTAGCTGCACAAATCCATTCACTCCTCGTGGACATCAATTAAATGTGCGATAATATCCTTCCATCCCAAGTCATATTGCATCATTCTTCATATCAAGCAACTCCCTTCTCTCATATCCAACCTCCCGCTGCATAATAGCCAATACTTCAAATTAAATCCGTAGACCCAACCACTATTCACTAACAATCCCGAATCATTCCAAACTTTCCTCCAGGGTGAATAGTCATCCTACCACAAACCCCATATGCAAATCCGCCACTCTCCCACTTTGGCGAAACTCACTCTTTTAATCAGCTACTCGACCCTCGCTTCTTATACCTGGCCTTCTAGAAATTTAACCATCGCCTAATGATAACTAGGGATTTTGATGCATTTTATACTCCTTCTTGCTCATGCTTTGATTAGAAACTCATACAAAATAGTCCCAAAAGGCTCATAAGTTGTACTTGATTGCAGGTTTGATCAACAAAGTGACAAGATGTCAAAGATCAGCTCAAAAGGAGTGAAACTTGCACAAGTACCAAAGATAAGACAAGCTCAGGCAAAATAGGTCCAGTGCGGCCACACACCACTTTGTGCGGTCTGCACTAGGAGGTTCAAAGGGCAGGTATTTAGGCAAAAAGGCAATGCGACCGCACTAGATTTAGTGCGGTCCGCATTGGAGTCCATACGGCTGCACTACCATTCTGTGCGATCCGCAAAGCCAAGATTCAGAGAAGTTGCAGTTTGGAGCTTACAAACCAATGCAGTCCGCAGTCCATTTTGTGCGGACCGCACTAGAAGTCACCGCGACCGTAGTCCATTTTGTGCGGTCCGCGGAGCCTGAGTTCAGAGAGTTGGATTTTGGAGCCAAGAGTCCTAGTGCGGCCGCAGTCCATTCTGTGCGGTCCGCACTAACCCTGCAGGGGCATTTTTGTCCAGATTTTTCAGCTTAGTATAAATAGATCCTTTTTCCATTTTTAGGTCATGAGATAGATTTTAGAAGCAGCTGCGCTCGTGGGAACGACTCTTGTAGCCACTTTGGACAAATTTTACTTACTTTTCATCATTGAATCTTTGTATTTAACTTAGCAATTAATTAATATGTGTTTATCTTTATCTATTTCTTATTTTTCTTCTTTGAATATGAGTATGTAGACCCCATAGCTAGGGTTGTGTCTCAACCCTAGTGTGGGTAATTGATGGGTCTTGTATTTTAGGGCTAAATTGATTATGAGTGTTTGATATTTGAGTCAATTTCATGATTAATTGCTGAATTAGTGGTTGCAAACACTAGTTTGTGTTTAGTTGACTAGGGATCTTCTTGAGAAAGAGAGCATGTCTCATAAATTGATAGAACAAGGAATTGGGGCGTACTCAAGAGATTGATAGCCCCGATTAAAGGGTTAAACCTCGAGAGAGTAATACCCGATATGAACCCTAAGTTGCTTGTGCAAATTTACATACCCAGTTGGTCTTGAGAAAGTCAATTAGGCAAAATCACTTGAACCACCGAGAGGTGTGTCACACCTCCTGTTTTACCTACACCCCCGTAAGGGTGTATAAGAGAGTTTTTCCAATTAAAGGACAATCGAAACGGGATTTATTATAAAGATTCAGAGTCGCCACTTGGGAGATTTATGGTGTCCCAAGTCACCGGTTGAATCGAGGAAAATATTGACTCTATTTAATAGTCCGCGAACCAGAAATCCGAGTAAGGAATTCTGTTAACTCGGGAGAAGGTGTTAGGCATTCCCGAGTTCCGTGGTTTTAGCACGGTCGCTCAACTATTATTTTTTGGCTCAATTATCTGATTTTAAGCAATTATGAACCTATGTGCAAATTTTAACTTTTTAACTGCTTTTAGTCATTTTTAGGAGTATTGCAACGCTGCTAGAACACGTCTTGAACCACATCACATAAATGCACCCGTAGTCTTTGACATATTCTAACATTGTTGAGATTTGGATTTGGGTCACATGAAATGCACACCCGAGTTTAAGGAAATTAATTTAAACAGTGCCTAAAATAGCCACGCACTTTCAAGTTTGTGAGGGCCATGGGAATTCGCTAAATGGAGCGCCTCGATTTCCAAAGAATTAAGATTCATCCAGTGGTGGCCATAGGTTATATATAATCCAAATTTGTGAATGACACGCCTCAAAACTATTCAACTAAAAGAACTAGGGAGATACGTAATAAAAAAACTAATTTGAAAATAACTATCATAACTGAACCACGAAAATAATGCCCTTGATTTAATTATGTGCCTAAAGCTTGATCACCATATTCATAAGTTGTTTGTTCTCTTCCTATGCTTGAGACCAATTGTATGTGTTTAAACTTGCAAAACGATTTACGTGCAAAATTAGGGAAATATGAATACCATTTATTTTATGAAATAACCATCACTTCACCCAATGCAAACTCAACTTTGTATATCCTCTTTTAAAATGCCGAAGTCAATACTCATAAAATCTGTTCTTACTAAGTACACATTTGGCATTTGCCTATTTATTAACATCACAATTTTTATCATATATAATGCACCGAAATTTTTACACAATTAAGAAATCATCACTTCAATCTAGACAAACTCATCACATGAACCAAAACCGCCTTCCAGATAACTTCTACACGTTCATTTCTAGTCCAAATCCTAACCATTATGTTAATTCACTTGTGACGATTGGGTTTAGACGAACAAAATCAAACCAATTATTGTCCAAACTTGTGAAAACTATTTACAATTAACAAATCTATACTTGTAATAATGTCAACATCACTTTGTTATAAGAAACGAGTTAATTGCACTCCTAAACTAAGATAGGCAATTTATTATCAAGAAAGAAAACTAGTTTACAAATTGATTTGACAGGCAAATTCAGACTACATGTACCACGAACACATATCTGAACCTCTCAGAATACTCCAATACTTTGAACATAATGGACTATATCAATTCTCCTCTAACTCATGGTTATCCCAATAGCTGTTATCATACAAGATTACATACGAACAATAGCACTTATCTCACACAGAATTAAAACAAAGCTCCGATGTTTGACGAAGTATATTATTTTAGTTCCTTGATAGTTCCATACTACCATACACTTAGCTAACATGGTTTTAACACAAAACTTAGCTAATGGTCATATTCTACCAAGTTCCCCATCTCAGCAGTTCAAAACCAGCTATAACCAATGAACTTCAGAAGCAAGTAAAATTACTATTGAGCTATACTATCTTCACCAGAGGCAAGTTGACTAATATCTCCCGTTGAGCATATGACATGTCAATTAACTAAAAAAAACTGAAACTAAACTAATCGATTTGAATGTGCAGAAAACATATTTGGAACTCCGGATTTCATTTCATTGCAATATCAAAACTTGAGCGAGATAAGTCCAGGGACATGTACCTGAAATATGAAACGTGGGAAATTAAATGAAAATCAGTAGCCGAGCAGTATAGCAGTAGAAACTTCAACGACCAGTAGAGCCAAGTTGAGCAGAAAGTTATGTGCAGCAGGCCCAGGAAAAAGTTTGATCGAACAGTAAACTTTAACACGTCTAAACCGAACTTTCACAAACTCATCTTTATCTATTTTTACTCCCCGACGAGTTAAATGTTCTTTCAGAGATTAGAAATATCAAAAATGCAAAGTGATCGATGAAACAGTAAAACAGTATAGCCCTTTTAATTTTAGATTGTTTCTCTTCAATCTCTCTGTTTATTCCTCTCCGTATTCTCTCACTGTGTTTTTCAGTATCTTCAGAGTCCAACCCCTTTTCTGTATGAACTTAGTATCTATATATAGGCATTCAACTCAGTGCATTCCCCACTTTCAATTCTACTTTTCATTTCTTAACTATCCACTAGCTTAGTGCTTTCTTAATTAATCCACTAATGCAATTTCTACCCTACCACTTATTTAGAAGCTTCTCCAGTTAGGTGACAATTAAATAATTCCCACTATAATCTTAAAGTTCCTTTTTTTAAAAAACTTGATATTCATGGACCAATCTGAACCCAATTCAAATTATTTAATACAAACAAAATCTACCAGCAGACTGCTTAAGCTTTTAATATAGAAAAACGAAACAATTTCAGCCTTTCAACGAAAATTATCAGGAATCAATTCAAGAACTATTATTATACGAGTTTAAAATACTGAGCAACAAAACAAAAACCAAATGAATTCAACAAACAACCTATTAATTCGACAAGAATTAAACTAAAAACAAAATCATAGAACAACTGACCAAATAACATTCTAACAACAGAAAGGAGTAGAAGAAGATAATAATAAAAGAAAAATAGAGGAAAAAAATTAAAACCAGGAATACCTACCAAGATTGATTGAACACCGTCTCAAACTAGACCTTCAATGATCTTCGAATTTGTGGCCGGAATAGACCTTAATCGAGTGTTCTCGACTGAGAACACACAACTAAGGTCGATTTTGACCTTAAACCTTTAAACACATAATAATTTGGATTTTGGGATTTAGGGTTCGTTTCTTTAAATCCAGATTCGAGGGATTCCCGAGATATTCGAGGGATAAAGTTCATGGATTCGGAAAGAGGGGAGTGAGGAGATTCTATGGTGTAAAGATGGAGAAGATTGGATTAACTAGGGTTCGAGGGTCAAATTTCGATCGAAGATTCGACGATTTTAGTCGTGATTCGAAAGGAACAGTTTGGGGATTTGAGATGATGAGGCGAAGGAGAATCAACGGTGTTAATTTGGGGCTGTTTGGGCCATCGGAACTGCCGTGAGGCGATTTCCGGTGGGCAGGAGGCGGCGGTTCATGGTGGCGTTCTATTAGGTCTCTGAAGAGATGGGGGAATGAGATGGGAATGGCTGGGTTTGGGGGGGTTGATATATTGAAAATGTTTGATTTAATTAGGGCCATTGGATGATTGGAATCCAACGGCTCTGATTAGATCATTAATGGAAACGGGGTCATTTTGGTTTCAACTGGGGCAGTCCGGGTGTGGGAATGGGTCGGGTTGTGAGGAAAGCTTTGGATCGTTCGATATAGATGAACGGACGGTTGAGATCCGTTGAGATCGAAACGATGTAGTTCTGTCCCTATACTACATCGTTTCGATGGTCTCAGAGAGTGGACGTTTGAACCGGGTATGGGGTTTGTGTTGGGCTGGGTTAATTGGATTTAACTGGGCAAATGGAATTGGGCTTATGGATTTAATTAAAAATGGCCTCACATTCCTAATTTCTTGTTTTCTTTTCTTATTTTTAGTTTTCTTTTCAATTTTCCTTCTAATAAAAAGAAACCTTGACCAAATTATCCTAAAAACTAACTAACTCAAACAATTAAATTAAAAAAGAGTCACACAATTGACATTAAATACTTAAAAATGTAAAGTACGTTATTTTTTGTGAATTTTTCATTTTTGTTATAATAACATTTTACTAAATTAACCAAAAATATAAAATCAAATCCTAAGTGCAGATGCTATATTTTTGGTATTTTTTTAATGCATTATTAAAATTGAATATGCAAACAATCAAGAAAATTGCACAATAATTCCTAAAATAATACATAATCAAAGCCAAGACCTAATTTTGGGATTTATTTTGGAGTAATTCGTATGAGGCAAAAATCACGTGCTCACAGCTGCCCCCTTTGTCCGGAAACACGAAGAGTTTTCGTGCAAAGATAAAGTGAGCGGATACGAGCGATTTTTGCCTGTTTGAACACTCCGTGGGAAGCATTTTTGAAAGATTTGACCGAACCTTTGCTTCAAAGGTTTCCTACATATCCTTGGCTATAAAGGAATCAGGTCAATGTAGTTCGGGAAGTTTCGGTAGCTGGGACTACCATGAAGCTGCGGTTTTACTGTTACTACTGTTGCTGCTGCTGATACTACCTACTGTCCTCCTTATTACACCATGACAAAAATGAAGAAGCTAGACTAAGCTATAATCTATGCTTTACAAAGATTTATTTTCAAACTTGGTCTTGTGACTGTTGTTGCCTTGTTGATTTGTATTTCCCTCAGCTGTTCCTTTGCTGCTGACTCGAATTTTATTCTTGAGATGCTTTTCCTCTCCTTCAGGCGGGTACCTGATTGCTGAACCTTTAAACGTCTTTCTTTGACCATTGTTGCCTATCCTCTATTCTACAGGCGGGCTCCTGATTACTCGAACCTGACTTGCTTGTTCCCTTCGTTCTCCATTTGGGTGCCTGACTGCTGAACTTGAATCGTATTCCCTTGTTCTCCAGGTGGACGTCTGATTGCTGAATCTTCCACTGCCTTTCCTTGTTCTCCAGGTGGACGCCTGATTGCTTGAACTTGAATTGCTTCTTCCCTTCGTTTTTCAGGCTGGTTCCTAATTACTTAAAATCTGAATGGTATTCCCTTGTTCTCTAGGTGGCTCCTGACTACTGCGCTTGAAAGTATTCCCTGCTCTCCAGGCGGGCTCCTGACTTCAAAATAGACAAACCAAGAATTTGAAAGCTAAAACTTAAATTATACTCCCTTGTTCTCCAGGCGGGCTCCTGACTGTTGCGCTTGAATTTGTTCCCATGCTTTCCAGGAGGACTCTTGATTGCTAAACTTGAAATGTAATCTCATGCTCTCCAGGCGGGCTCCTGACCTCAAAATAGACAAAACAAAGAAATTTTCTGCCCCAGTTTGGGTATTTGGGCACATATGTAAGTGTAAAACGAACCACATTACCAAACATCAATAAGCATTTGAAAACTAGGTTCCGTTATCCAGGGGGTCCTGACAACTCTTGACAATTTTAAATCTAAGCTATATCTTTTTAAGGTGTGACTTCCGCTAAATCTTGTTATTTAATGAAAACTTTCAAAGCTAGGTCCCATTGTTCAGGAGGGTCCTGAGAATTTCCGAATTGCGTCCTATCTCGAACATGCAAATTTCTAAGCTAACTTATATTCCTTTGGGATACATTTATGCTAGATTATACTATCACTGAACTTTTAAACTAGGTCCCATTTTCCAGGAGGGTCCTGAAAATCAAAAATCAAACCTGTTTGGCGACTGCCTTTCTCCACGGAGGGTTTCTCCGGAACAACCGAAATTTTCTGCCCCTGTTTCCAATCAAAGAAAAATCTTGTTAGTTTAAAATGTGGTGGTTGGTTTGTGGCCTTGACTTTGAGGGCGGTTTCTCCTTTACTTCTCATGATAATCGATTTCCACTCGAAGACCTTGCTTGTTCCTTGACTAATCACTTTCTTTGTCATCCTTACCACAGAAAATACCTCTTCCATTCAGACCCAATACCTTCTATCTATTGCATTGCTCATGAACCGACATCTACCAAACCTTTGTGTTTCACATGATCCCCACGGTATATTGATTATTACCAACTTCAATGCGCACGTTGTTCTTTCCTGATTTAAATCACTAGCCTTGGTCTTGAGGTCTATTGCTCCATCACTTGCCATGATAGCTTTGATTTCTGCATGGAAGATCTTGCTTGTCACTGGTTTACCACCTTTTTTGTCCCTTGTATTTCACATGGATCCCAACGCATGTTGATTGTTACCAACTCAGTGTGTATGTTGTTCTTCCTTGACTTAAACCACTGGCCTTGGCTTTGAAGTCTATTGCTCCCTCGCTTGCCATGATAACTTTGATTTCTGCATGGAAGACCTCGTTTGCCACTGGTTAACCACTTTTTGTGAATCTTATCACAGAAAATACCCTTAATCTATTAACCTAACACCCTCCATCTGTTGCATTGTCCATGAATTGATATGTACCAAACCTTTGTATTTCATAAGGATCCCAAAGCATGTTGATTATTACCAGCTCAATGCGCTTGTTGTTCTTTTATGACTTATGACATTTCGATGTGTTAGCCAGACCCCGTTTTGTACAATTGGACAGCTGGTGGCAAATTTTGAAGTCATTTCTCACTTATTTTAACCCAACAGACTCAGGAAGAGGAAGTAAATAAGACAAGAGGAACAGAGTAAAGGACAAAGGAAAGAGATGATTCCTAACAAGAAAATTACAAAGTAGAAACCTATTAGATGTAGATACCAACTCTAATGACCATGACATGCACCTGTGGCCTATTCTGTTGAGCAAGTCTAATGTTCAACTCCTGTTATACCCCTAAACTATGAAACTGGGCTTCAATGCTCTGATTATCCAATCCGATTCACAGTCCTTATTCGACTTGTAATGCCTGAAGGGTTTTCACCATTAAGCCTCTCTCATTTTGTTCTTTCTCTCAACTTACTGTCGCCTTACGGTGCCCGTGAGGGTTTTCACCAATAAGACTCTCTCATTTTTATTTCTCTCAGCTCTCATCGCCTTACGTTGCCCGTGAAGGTTTTCACCTCTAAGACTCTCATTTTATTTCTCTGCTTGGACTAGAATGTTGCCCTTGATATGATTCACCTCTACTCGCTTGACTTGGCATCTCTCGAAAACTGGTTGGAAGGTCTTTCTTTGGACCGTAATGTGGGCTTTGGATAGGGTTAGGAAGAAAGGATATCAAAGGCTCAAAACAATTTGAATGGGTTCAAAATTACAACTTTCGGAATCAGATTTCCTACCACAACCACCACTTCTGCCCCATTTTCTTTGCTTGGGGACTTTGGATTTTTATTTTGATTAGACCGAACCGTGAGGCTGCCTACGTATCCTTAAAAGGAATCAGGTCGAACGTAGTTCATGTATAGAAATTCCTTTGTTGTTGTATTTTTTTTCTTTCCTTTTTCTTCCTCTTTTTTTGTTGTTGTTTTGTTGTCTTCTCTCTTTTCTTTTCTCTTTTTCCTTTACTTATCTTTCACGCTTGCGTTTCTGATCTTTGCTACTGATTCCGAAAGAAATGAAAGAAAAATAAATAAGGCTCAAAGGGGTAACGAAGGATAAAGTATTTAGATAGCAGAACAAAATGCCTTCGTCATTCCAATCTCCAAAACATGCCAAGTGCAAACTACACAATTAAACAAACCAAGGAAATAGTTCTAACATCTTTAGATCGTACTAGACTTGATAACCATATCCACACATTCGCCTTCTACATCTGTTAACTACAAATCACCATTGGACAACACCTCACTCTCATTACCATGAACGACCCCTGTCAATTTGGGGCAAACTTGCCGTTGGCTTCAACCTGATGCGGCAAGATGTGTTTCAATAGGGTTTCTCTATGTTCTATTTGCCCCAGTTTCACACAATTCGGGCTTGAAGTAATCTCAAAATGCCTTCACTTATTTCCCTCAAATGTCCCTACATCTTCAACATTGTTTCATTCATTGCTTCATGACTAAACTGAATTTTAAGACCAGGCCGAGAATTATGCATACATGTCATGTTACTAGAGTCAACAGGAAAAAGAACTATAAAAGAAAAGAGAACTAAACGAAAGTGACTAGAAATCACAGAAAACAGAAAATTGCATTAGACAGATGGTGACAGGGTTTGGACAGCAAAACAAACAAACTAAACTGGAGCTACAAACCTAGAACAAACCTAGACAACACTAAACAGGCTACTAGACTAAACAAACTAGGCAAAATAAGAGGATAGAAGGGTTTGAGTCACAAGACAATATCTGGATTACAACCCTGAAATAATTCGGACAACAGAAATGACAACAAAATAAACCACCAAAACTCCTCCCTGGCTAACCAAGACAGGAGCGTCTTTCCAATTTCCAAGCTTGGCATCTTAGCCACTGAATTCTGCATCAACATTACCAGGACCTTCACAAACTTCCATCATGTTGTTCTTAACAAATTGCTTTTGGGTTCCCTTTGCTGGCTCGTTCTTAAAATCAACCTCTGATAGCACTGAAAACTTTGCAGCACGTGGACCTCCAGGGCTCCTAGAAGAATTATCACATTCCTTTTCGAATAAACCATACCCACCATATGCGTCTCATTATGCACATGCGATGGACTTTGGCTAGTGTTCGCTGCATCTGGATTTTGTACGGCAATGTCGCCTACATCAATAAGCTTCTGAATTGCTTTCTTAAGATTCCAACACTTCTCTATGTCATGCCCCGGGGCATCTGAGCAATATGCGCACCTTTGAGAAAAATCAAACTTCTTTGATAGAGGGTTTGGCATTTTTATATGAATCGGCTTCAACATGTCCAATTGCTTCAACTTTTGGAACAAACTGGCGTATGACACTCCCAATAGGGTGAAAGCCTTTTCTTTTTTCATCAACCTCTCATTCTTAAATGCTTGATTGGGTCGGAAACCTGATCCAGGGGGTTTTCGATAGGCTCGTGGGGGTGGATAGGCATTTTGTGGAGCTGGGTACTAAGAGAGTGATGTACGATTTTGGGAGTTCCGTGGAGAGAAGTGGCATTGGGAAGGATCATCTGGTGCATTAGGATATCCATAGGGACGTTGTCGAAGCTGGAAGTGTTGATCAGGAAAGCCCATCGGATCATCTTTTCTGTTTCTCTTTCTTCCACCCAAGCAAAGCTCAACCATTTCTTCCATGGAAGTGTTGATCATGGAAGTGTTTCTCTTTCTTCCACCTAAGCAAGGCTCAACCCAACACGCCCATCGGAAGTGTTGATCAAATGACTAAAGTAGGTGGCCCCCTAGGCTTATAAGAAAAGCTCAACCATTTCTTCTTCACCAATCGGGGTACTGACTCGAGCATCTTGCTCCCTCCATCTGAGCCCAAACTCCCTAAAGCTTTCCTCCGGCTTCTTTTCTATTTTAGATAGTGAGGAGCGGTCTGGGGTAACACCTGATCTATATTGAAAGAACCGAACAAAATCTTGAGCCATGTCACCCAATGTAGGCCACTTACCAACATCTTGACGATTATGCCATTCCAAAGCTTCCCCAGTCAGACTCTCACTGAAATGTGCCATCAACAAATCATCTTTCTCGCCCACACTTCTCATTTCACTGCAATAATCCCTTAAATGGGCTACCGGATCTCCACACCCATCATACAAGTTAAACTTTGGCACTTGAAACCCTGCGGGCAGGCGAACGTCAGGGGACACAGACAGTTCTTTGTAAGTCATGCTACCCTGGTCTCCCCTTCCTTTTTTGTTCTTTAAGGATTGTTCTATGCCTTTTAACCTCCTGGGTATCCCATCTCGTACTTTTCTTCCTGTTAACTCTTCATTTACAACATGAGGCCTATCCCGCGGACCCTGCTTGTATGAGTTGGGAACCTTGTGGGCAACCTCTGAGGGGTAATATTGGGCATCATGAGCTTTGAATGAGTATTCATTGTCGGGGATAGTGGATGTGACAAGTGGGCGATTTTGGGGAGAGGTAATTAGAGGATGAGTGATGGAGCTACTAGGACGGTTGGGAAATCTGTGATAAGCGGGAAGATCTGGAGAGTACGGAGGATCATCTGTCATTGTGTTCGGAGCTTGGGTAAGGACGACATCTAAGAGACTAGGTGGTAGCGGGGGTGGTACCTTCCCAGTCATCCAGGCCTGATACATGTTCGCCATGTGTTGTCTCAATATCTTTACCTCTTCAACCAACCCATTGTCCTGTTCAACCAACTGCTTTCGAGCCTCGGTATCAACCAACTCAGTTCTGTTATTGTCTGTCATTGCCTTTTGACTTTATGTTGTAGAGAAAAGTTACCACTTTAAAAACCACAAACCAACCACTCTTCTGCTATGTGTGAGCACATGATTTTAGCCCTATATGAGAATTACTCCCAAAAAATTCAAAATAAAATAATTTTTCTTTTATGTGCAATTTTTGAATTTTGTGGCATTTTTTGGATAATTATTTGTATTTTTGTATGTGCATGTTTATTTGTTTAAATTAATAAAAATATAAAACAATTGTCGCGTTTGCATTTAATATTTAACTGAATTTGTTTTACAAAATGAAAAAATCATAAAAAATAATGTACGGTGCAGTTTTAGCATTTAACGTCCAAATTATGTGATTTTATCGTTAATTGTTATTTAAATGTGCGATAATTGTTATTAGGAGTTAATTAGTATTTTTAGATAATTTTGGTTTTTTGTAATTTAATCTTAGCATTTTAGCTTTATTATTTAGGAAATTGAATAAATAGAAAAGAACAAAAATAGAAGAAGACCGGATTGGGCCTTTTCTTCAATTTTAAACCACAGGCCCAAAGATACCCAACCTTCCCCTATGACCCGGTCCATTTCAAACCGGGTCGATCCAGTCCATAACCCCAAAGACCCAACCCCTTTCTTAATTTTTCATTTTTTTTTATTTCCCTAACCTAAAAACCCTAACCATCCGCCCCCTCTTCTTCTCCTCTCCAACCAAGCTCTCATGGCTGCCCTTCCAGGGCTGCCCGCCTCCCACCTCCTCATCTCCACCAGTAACGACGTGAACCAGACCATCGATGACTACCACGACCACCCCTTCACCACCCTCGAGACTCCAGCTCCCATAGCTGTCCGCCTTTTCTCCTTCAACACACACACACACGCACAACATGAACTCCAGCTCCACCATCGTCCAACGACAGCCATGAACGACCCCAACCAACCATGGCTGCTGCTGCTTCGTCCAGCTTCGACCATGGCTGCCCCTTTCTTCTTCCTCAACCTCACGTCCAAACGACCACCCCGTCCGCCATTAACGAGCAGCATGGCTGCTGCGTGGCTACTTCTTCTGCTTCACCTGCCTCGACGAGCATCTGCTTCACGTCCAAACCAGCTACACCTGCTGCTTCTTTCTTCAGTCGACCGCCCAGTCGACCTCCAGCTTGGCGACGTAGCAACAGCAACTGTTGTTTCCCCGTCGCTGCTGCTGCCTTCTACTACGTTTAGTTGTTTCTTCGTGGTCGTCTTCGTCGTCGATTTATTTTGGTGCGATAATTGTTTCTGGGCAGATTTGTTTTCGTTCGAGTTCATCGTCGTTCCGATCCGGTTAGTTGGTTTAAGTTTCATTTCTGTCCGTATTTTGTTTTGATATTCTCGGATCTGAAATCAGTAAATGTTTGATTCTTGTTTTTTGTTTGTGTTTATCGTTTCTTGATTATTTCTTCAGTTTATTTCATTTGTTCTTGTTTATTTTTAATATAGAAATTGTTAATTTAATTATAATGTTGTTGGATTTAAGTTGAAGTTCAATTAATTATTTCTTCAGTTTGTTTTTATTCATTTAAAAGGATTTAGTTTTAATATAGAAGTATGTTAGTTTGATAACTTGAATCCTTCGTCTTGACTGTAATATTGTTATATTTAGTTTGAGGTTCAATTGGTTATTTAGTTTAGTGATTTGAATTTGTTTATTTGTTCCGTTTAAGCTTAATTTGAATTTAAACTCAGTAATTTGAACATACTTGTTTGTTATTGTTGTTGAATCTGGAAGTAGGTTTGTTGTTTAAGGATATTGTTCAGTCAAAATAATTCCAGTTGTTTCTTTGTTGTTCATCATTTAATTAAGTTATTGTTCGAATTTGGTCAGGCATTGGTTATAGCTGGTAATTGGATTTTGGTTCTTAGACAATTTTTGAAGTTTGAACAGATTTTTGAATCTGGGTAGTAACAGTAGTTTTAGGGGTAATACGGGAATTAACCAATTGCAGATTTATTTAATTTAAGTGCTCCGCCCACTAAGCTCTAATAATAATAAAATATTATAGTGGGAGACAAGACATATGGTAGTGGGGGACAAGATATAATGATGTAAAAGTAAAAAGGAAAGGGGATAATGATGAGGTCTTCTTTGACCACTCAAAAAGGGGGAATCGTGGGGTCCGCATTGACTGCTTTTACTTAAGTAAAAATTAGAAATAGTATAGATAATAATAAAAGTTAAAAGTTATACATAGTAGAAAAATATTGGAAAAAAAGTAAAAAGAGGTAGTAATAATAGTTTAAAAAAAAAGTAAAAAGGAAGGGGATAAAAAAGAAAAAAAGGAGTCTGGCTTTGGATATAAGAGGACTCATTTGACACTTAGAAAGGAGAAGAAAAAAGGAAGAAAGGGACTGAATTTGGAGAGAGAAATTTCAGAACTAAAGAGGAGATAAAAACAGACTTTTAATCTTGAGAGTTGAGGATTGAGAGAAAAGAACTGATTTTCAGAAATCATAGAGAGTCAATAGTTTGAGAGTGTTCTACTTCGAGTCTTAAAGAACAAAAATCAGAATTATCCCATTGCCTTTTCTGTTTTTTTTTGGGTTCATTCTGTCCTGTCTGTGAGAGTTATTGGGATTTCTGGGTCTTCGCTTGGTTTTTCCTAAGTCCGGTTGGTTTTTGGGTTACTGCTTCACCGGTTTTCAAACTCTGTTTCTGGGCTATTGCAAAATTTTATGGCCTTTCCCAAAACAACAATACGCTAGTCGTTTTAGGCGCGTCTTTAATAAATTACTTTCTTAAATACGGGTGTGCATTTATGTGACCCAAATCCAAATCTCAACGGAGTCAAAATGTGTCGATAACCACGGGTACATTGACTGTGACGTGGATCGAGATACGTTTTCACAACGTTGCAATTCTCCGTAAAATAATAACAATAATAATAAAATTGATAAAAGCGGTTCAAAGT
This sequence comes from Nicotiana tabacum, assembly GCF_000715075.1. Taxonomy (NCBI): domain Eukaryota; kingdom Viridiplantae; phylum Streptophyta; class Magnoliopsida; order Solanales; family Solanaceae; genus Nicotiana; species Nicotiana tabacum. The sequence goes on along the minus strand of NC_134090.1, from coordinate 154,355,458 downwards.
TAAAATTTGCATATAAGTTCTTAATTGTTAAAAATCGGATAAATAAGTCGAATATAACAGTTGAGCGACCGTGCTAGAACCACGGAACTCGGGAATGCCTAACACCTTCTCCCGGGTTAATAGAATTCCTTATCCGGATTTATGGTTCGCGGACTGTTAAATAGAGTCAATCTTTTCCTCGATTCAGGATTCGACCGGTGACTTGGGACACCATAAATCTCCCAAGTGGCGACTCTGAATTAAATAAACAAATCCCGTTTCGATTGTCCTTTAATTGGAAAAACTCCCTTATACCCTTTTCGGGGTGTAGTGTAAAAAGGAGGTGTGACAGCTCTGGCGACTCTGCTGGGGAATTTTGATTCCTAGAATCTCTGGTTCAGGGTTCAGAATTCGAGTTTAGATGAATTGTTATATTTGGCTTTATTTATCATCTTATTTTATTACATGTTTTGACCTAATGTGCAAAAATGTTGCTTTTTACCGCTTTGATATTATCTAAACTGTATATATAAACTGCTACGAAAATCCATCTCTTCTCTCTCTTGAGGAGTGCACGCTGGTCGTGACTTCTTTCTGTTAGTGTCCTATCCCAAAATAGAAGGAGGATTCAGAGGAGTTGCAAAACCGGATGATCTTTTGGTTACCGGTACGCAGTTCCCATCCTCGGCTCGAGTTGTCCGCTCGGGTAAGCCAGGTCTAGAACAAACACCCAGGATAAACCTAGTATAACAAAACCTCATGCTGGATCCCTAGTAAGAACGCTTATTTGCATCATGTGCACTTGACTTAGGGGACTCAACACAGGGGTTGGGTCCGTCTAGGACAAGCAACTTGAAATGAAAAGACCATCCTGCTGCATCTTGTGTGTTTTATGCATTTATTTGTCGCAGACCTGCATGCTGACCGGCTTCTGAAGTACTGGAATATTGAAAAAAAAAGAGAATAACAGTGTAGAGAGATAATTCTAAGTTACCAGTGAACTCTGCCAAATTTTTGTGAAAATGAAAAAAAAAATGTTTTTTTTAGTGTAAATAGTTTAAACAAGTCTTGTTTTCAGAATTAGTTTATTTTCATTGGTGAACTACACTGGTTTGATTCTCACCTGATGTGAGATACGTAGGCAGCCCTAATCGGGTCCAACCTCCCCTTTTTGCAAAAATAGCCAAAAAAAATGTCAAAAATTTTAATTTTTCGTCGTAAATAAGTCTGGTGATTCCATTCTTGTAAAAAATAGCCGAAGGTCCCTAAAAAGACGTCGGAATGCTGTTTTTGCGAGAACAACCACTGTTGGTCATTTTTAAGGTTTGGTCCGGTTGGTAAAACACAGCCTTTAAATCTTCTTCGAAGGGCTGAAGGGTCGTATTGACAAGACCGAAGTTTTAAATGTGTGTCAATTCTTCCTTTGAGTCCAATGAGTCTTAATCACCCCAAACAAACATGCAGAGTGAGCACGGGTCCAAGTTTGCCGGTAACAGTTAGGAGCAAGATCCCTTTGGAATTGCGCTTGTGGTGGGAGGATTTGGAAAAGTCAGAGCGAGATAAAATCAAATCACATCTGGGAGGCCTCACCAGTTTATTGAACGTCAGACCCAGATGTGACATCATAAAAGCTTTGGTTACATTTTGGGACCCGGCCCACAACGTATTCCACTTCTCGGATTTTGAACTCACCCCAACCTTAGAAGAGGTAGCAGAATATATGGACATTACTGAGGGGCTAAGGCATAAATATCTGATCGCACCGAGAACCGTCAATTCGCACGAGTTCATGGATCTGCTGAAAATAAGCAAGGGAGTTCCGTACTCTGAATTGGATAGGGGGTTTTCTACTTTGCAGTTCATATACCAGAGGTATGGGCATATAGGAGGGTTCGACGATCTGGAAAGCGGGGTTTGCAGCAGAGGGAATCAGACAAAATGGGATGAACATAGGCGGTTCGCCTTCATGGTAGCATTTTTGGGCATTGTGGTTGTAGACGCGTGATTTTTGACCCTCCCCGAGAATTTCCACATTTTTAGCGTAAATATTTAATTTAGGTCTAATATAGCTATTTTGACTATTTTACTTTATTTCGTCGCAAAAGAAAAAAATTACAAAAATATATATATAAATTTTAGTTTATGTATTTCACACAAACTTGAAAAATACAAAAAATAAAAGTACCTTATTTTGTACTTTATATAATTTCGAAAATTACCAAAACAAATATAGTTATATTAGTGTTTTGTAGTCACTTTAATTTTGAAGAAATACAAAAATATTACTTTATATTTTATCTCTATATAAAAACGAAAGTTACAAAAAAAAAATAAAAAAAATAGTTTTATTAATGTTTTGTAGCTATTTTAATCTTGAAAAAGTATTAAAAAGATATAGTTTTGTTTTAAATATTAGTCTTATTTTGGTAGTTATTTTACTTACATAGGATTAGTTGAGCAACGTCGTGTTCTTATTCTCGGGTCCGGGCAAAAGGATAATATTCGGGTTCAAACTACTCGTTTTTAGGCCTAATTTTCGGGCCTAGCCCATAATAATCCGAGTCCACCACACATGGGGGACACGCGTGGGGAACACGGACGGAACCCCACACACGGGGAACTCCACCACGCATGGGGGACACAAGTCTTGGACCCCTACACACGTGGGGTCCATTTTTCTTGGCAAAGGGTACAAAATACACGGACAAAAGGGAGGGGAAAAACAGATTTTGAGGTGGAAAATTTTGAGCACTGTGGATCTTCTTCCTTCTTTGAAAGAACAAAGAAAAACCCTAACAAAACCCTACCCAAAAACCACCATTGCGGCCTCACCATCTTGCCCAAACGACCCCTCATTCCACGTCAAGCTGCAGCAACTGCTGCTGCGTTGTCCAACTCTCCTTCACGTCCGGCGACCATAGCCCAAAACCTCTCCGTCACCTTCCCGTCGTAACCCAAAAACCAGTCGCGACCCACTCTCTCACGTCCAAACGCCATAACTGACGCCAAGCTACCAGCCTCCCCATCACCTTCTTCGTTGTCCAACCCCACGCACAGCCCGAACAACCTCCGGCAGTCCACCATTGCTGCTTCACTCTTCTCCAGTCGCGTTGTCACCCTTCCAAGCTTCCCCATCGCCTTCTTCCTTCGTTGAAACCACCCTTACTGCCTTATCGCCCACCAAACCTCCAGCTTAACCTCACGCCACAACCAACCTCCCCGTCGTTTCCTCGCGCCCAGCAGTGAATCAAACGACCACTGAACTCCGACTTTGCCAAATGACCCTCAATCGGCACTCCGTCGAACCCAACCCTTAAAAGTAACGAGCGTCCAAATGACCATCTGGAAAACCAGTAGCAGCCATGACTCGTTTTCAGTTCGTTCGTGTTCGAGTTTCTGGTGCGAGTTATTCCATTTGAGCTTTGATGACTGTTTCCATGGGTTCCCGTTCGAGGTTATCCGTTGAGGTCGATGTTGAGGGCTGGTCCGTGGCTCTATCCGTTTCTATTTGTTCAGGTTAGTAAACCTCAAGTATTAGATAAGGAAACGTTACGTTGAATGTTCAAAGATGCAATATAGAAATTGGTATGGTAATTTTCTGCCAATGTTTCACTGTATGCATTTTGGTTCATTTTTATGTTATGATATTCTTGTTTATTTGATGTCATTTGATTAAGTTATATTACGTGTTCTATGACACAGTTTGACGTTAATTGGTTCGTCCCTTCCTTTACTTAGTGCATTTAGACAAAATTAGTATTAGTACATGCTGTTACTACTCCCGAAACACTCATTCGCTAAACTCCTTTTATTGAATTTCTAACAAGTTATGAGATTTTAGTTGTAAAGAGGCTGTAAGGTTTAGTATTGTTAAAGGCATAAAAATGGCATCCTTTTAAAAAAAAAACGAGACGAGCTTCGCCAAATAAAAATGTACAGATTGCGGAGCCCTCACAAAAATATATGTATTAAATACTTAGATTCCGGGACGGGCCGTTTAGCAAATTTCACGGCCCTACCCAAAATAATGATACGCTAGTCGCTTTAGGCGCGTATTTAATAATGTTATCTCCCTAAACGCGGGTGCACATTTATGTGACCCAAATCCAAATCTCAACAGAATCGAAATGTGTCTCCAATCACGGGTACATTGATTGTGGCGTGGTCGGAGATGCATTTCCATGACGTTGCAAATTCTTTTTAAATAAAACGAGACGAGCCTCGCCAAACAAAACGCACAGGTTGCGGGGCCATCTAAATGTATATATATTAAAATACTTAGAATTTGGGACATACCGTTTAGCGAATTCCACGGCCCTTCCCAAGATAACAATAACGCGAAGTCGCTTTAGGCGCACCTTTAATAATTTATTTTCCTTAACTCGGGGTCACATTTATGTGACCCAAATCCAAATCTCAACCGAGTCGAGATATGTCAACAACCACGGGTGCATTGATGTAACGTGGTTCGAGATATGTTTTCAAGACGTTGCAATTCTCGTAAAATAATAATAACGACAAAAGCGGTTAAAAGATATAATTTGCACATAAGTTCATATTTGTATAAAAATTAGATAATCAAGCCGAATATGACAGTTTGAGCGACCGTGCTAGAACCACGGAACTCGGGAATGCCTAACACCTTCTCCCGGGTTAACAGAATTCCTTATCCGGATTTCCGGTACGCAGACTGTAATATGGAGTCATTCTTTTCCTCGATTCGGGATTAAAATTGGTGACTTGGGACACCCTAAATCTCCCAAGTGGCGACTCTGAAATAAATAAATAAATTCCGTTTTGATTGTCCTTTAATTGGAAAAAACTCCCTTCACCCCTCGCGGGGCGGAAAAAGGAGGTGTGACAGCTCTGGCGACTCTGCTGGGGACTAAATAAACCAGAACCACTGGTTCAGGGTTAATAATTCGAGCTTAGAATAATTGTTATTATTTGGCTTGATTTATTATCTGATTTTATTACATGTTTTAGCCTAAATGTGCAAAATGTTGCTCTTACCGCTTTGATATTACTTGGACTGTATATATAAACTGTGCCGAAACCCCTCTCTTCTCTCTCTTGAGGAGTGCACGCTGGTCGTGACTTCTTTCTGTTAGTGTCATATACCAAAATAGAACGAGGATTCGGAGGAGTTGCAAAATCGGATGACCCTTTGGTTACCGGTACACAGCTCCCATCCTCGGCTCGAGTTGTCCGCTCGGGTAAGCCAGGTCTAGAACAAATACCCAGGTTATAGACTTAGAATAACTCAGCTTCATGCCGGATCCCTAGTAGGAACGTTTATTTGCATCATGTGCATTTGACTTAGGGGACTCAACACAGGGGTTGGGTCCGTCTAGGACAAGCAACCTGAAGATAATAGACCATCTTAAGGCATCATATGTGCTACATGTTGTATTTATTCAAGGGTAAAAGGGTCATTTGGCAGACCAATGATAGTTGAGGACAAATGGCACTCCTTATCATGCTGATCACGTTAAATAAGAAAGTTGCACGGTTTTTTAGATAAGCATGATATTATGTTAATTAAGCACATGAGAACATTTGTGGAATTCAAGAAGCCTTGGTATTCCATATGTCTCCTACACTTCATTTTAGGAAAAGCACATGGAGAACATTTGTGGAATCCAAGAAGTCTTGGAATCCCCTATGTCCCCCATGCTTCATTTTTGGGAAAAGCACATGGGGACCATTTGTGGAATCCAAGAAGTCTTGGAATTCCCTACGTCCCCCACGCTTCATCTTGGGAAAAGCACATGGGGAACATTTGTGGAATCCAAGAAGTCTTGGAATTCCCTATGTCCCCCCATGCCACACTTTTGAAAATAATAACAAAAATAATAATAAATAAGGAGCATTGAGAATTCAAAAAGATTTTGTATGTTGTCATCATTCTCCACAAATTAGAAAATCGTGAAAAAGAGGAGAAAATAACAGTGTAGAGATATAACTACTTATTTTTATTTATTTATTTTAAAAAAAAAACAATGTCCAAGTAGTGTCGAACCTCTGCCGAAATTTTGAAAAAAAGAAAGAAAAAAGAATGAATGTTTTATGTTTTTCGTTTGTTTGTTTGTTTGTTATGAATGAAAAATAATAGTTTGTTTGATTGTTGTGAAAATATAGAAAATGGAAAAGGGTCTTCTCAAAAATAGTTTATTTGCCCGAACTACGCGAGTTTGATTCTCACCGGATGTGAGATACGTAGGCAACCCTCATCGGGTCCAACCCTACCGTTTGCTAAAATAGCCAAAAACAAATAAATAATAAAGAAAAAAAGAAAAAAAAAACATGTCAAAATTTTAATTCTGTCACGAATAAGTCGGGTGATGCTGTTTTGTCAAAAATAGCCGAATGTTCCCGAAAGGGACGCCGGAAGGCTGACTTTGCATAAACAGCCGCTTTTTGGGTCATGTTTAAGATGTGGTCCAGTTGACCCCACAGCTTTAAAAATCTTCGTCCCCAAGACGTTGAAAGGTCGTGCTTGCAATGTTGAGTTTTCTATTTTTGAAAAATGATAAAAATAGTCATAAATAAGTCAGGGTGATGTTGTTTTTGACAAAAATAGCCGAATGTTCCCGAAAGGGACGCTGGAAGGCTGACTTCGCATAAACAGCCACCTTTTGGGTCATGTTTAGGATTTTGGTCCAGTTGACCCACACAGCCTTAAAAATCTTCGCCCCCGAGGCACTGAAGGGCCGTGTTTGCAACACCACGTTTTCATTGTAATTTGAAAGAAAAAACAAAGAGTTAGCGGTTAGGTAAATACCGTTTGAATTTTTAGTTAAAAATAAGTCGAGCCAGCTTCGGCCGCGTCTTAAACTGTTCTTGCCGAAATAGCCTTAGAGTATCTTTCAGTTGTCGAAAGGCTATTTTCGTAAAAGAACGGACAAGTTTGTAAAGTGTCATAAAATAATCCTCCCCGACCTCAAAATTCATGTGAAAGTTGGAAGGGGCCACGTTTGCAAAAACAACCATTTGGTTAAAATTAGCAAACGGAGGAAGGAAGCTGGCCTTTTTGTTTTGAGGTTATAAATCTCTTGACTAGAATATGTGGGTTGTTTGATTTTTGAGTTTGTTGGTCATCTTTCAAACCCTTGAAACCCAGTTTGTTTTAACATGGAAATTAAAAAAAAATGTTTAGTATTGTTTGCCTTTTATTGGTCCGAACTACGCAAGGTCTGATTCATGCGGGGTCATGATACGTAGGCAATCTCCGTAAGATTCGACCACGACAAAAAAGAAAAAAAATGAAAAAAGAAAAGAAAAATGAAAAAAAATGAAAAAAATGAAAAAAAAAATCGAAAAAAGAAGAAAAAAAAAAGAAAGAAAAAGAAAAAAAGATGTTGTTAATAATGAGGACCGACTGAGTCCATTCTAACCTATTTGTTTCGCAAAGAAAGTTAAGGTGGTTGGTTTGTGGTAAGCCGGACAATGACACCCAGAATCCTTTACTTGCACCTCATGATACACACTCTGTGGGGATCAGGCCTGAAAACAGAAGCACTCGAATCTTATTGGGATCTTGTTGACGGAGGTTGATGATATTGAAGCTGGTAATGGTCTTGGCAGTATTGATGCGAAGCTCAGTGGCTAAGATGCCAGTTTTGATAAAGTGGGAGGACGCTCCGTTCCTTGGTTAGCAAGAGAGAAGCTTGTGGTGGCTTATTTTGTTGTCATTTCTGTTGTTCGGATTATTAGGATTGTAATTCGGATATTGTTTTGTGTCAATATCTTTCCGCTTATCTTTCCGTTTTGTCATAGCGGTTTGTTTAAGTTTTTTCCAGGTTGTTTAGGATTTTATTCCGATTTGTTTTTGTTTTTTTAACCATTTCACCGCTAGTCCAATGCAAAATCCGGTCTTTTATTATTTCCAGTCATCTTTTTGTTTAGTCCTTTTGTCATTTTGTTTAGCCCCGATTCTAGTGACATGACATGCGCACACAGTTTGGGCCTAATCTTAGAAGTTAAATCATAAAATCCCGGAAAGGTGATCAGAACATTTAAAGAAAATAAGGACGGTTTGAGATTATTCGGAGCTCGAGTCATATGGAACTGGGGCAAGTAAAACATAAAGAAAACCGTTAAAAGCAAGATTCGCCAAATTGGCATGAGGGTCGTTCATGATAATGAGAGTGTCGCCCAACGGTGCTTTAGAAATGATAAACGAAAAGCAAATGTTGAATATAATTGTCAAAGTCTAGCACCATCAGAAGAGACTATAAATCTATGTTCAATTATGGTGTTTGCACTTGGCATGTTTGAAGATTGGAATGACGAAGGCATTTTGTTCTACTACCTAAACACTTTATCCTTCGTTACCCCTTTTTGAGCCTTATTTATTTTTCTTTCATACCCCTCGTTCGGAACCATTATCAACGACTAGAAAACACGAGCATGATAGGTAAAGAAAAAAAAAAGTAAAGAAAACAACAAAAAACAACAAAGGAAAAAAAAATGATAACGAAAACAAAAGAAAGTCAAAAGAAAAAAGAGGAATTGGGAACTACGTTTGACCTGATTCCTCAAAGAGGATACGTAGGCGCTTCACGGCTCGGTCATAGTTTTGAAAAATAAAAAAAAATCAATCAATTAAGATATCCCCAAGCAAGAACGGCCCCGAAGGGTAAGATGCGCGGGTGGAGTTTTCCAATTTAAGTGACAATATTCGAAATGGGATTATTTATTTAATTCAGAGTCGCCACTTGGGAAAGGTTTGGCTTTTGGTGTCCCAAGTCACCGGTTTATCTTGAATCCCAAATCGAGGAAATTTTCGATTTTTCCAAATGAAGTCTGCGAACCAGAAATTCTAAGTAAGGAATTCTGTTGACCCGAGGGAAGGTGTTAGGCACCCTCGAATCCCGTGGTTCTAGCACGGTCGCTTAAATTGTTATAATGGCTAAATATCTGATTTAAATACATGTTGTGACTTACATGCTTTTATTAAATTTAAAACCGCTTTTATTATTATCATTTATTTTTATAGAATTGCAACGTCGCGAAAATGCATCTCAAACCACGTCACAATCAATGCACCCGTAGTTGTTAACACATTTTGACTCCGTTGAGATTTGGATTTGGGTCACATCAATGTGCACCCGAATTTAAGAATATAATTTACTTAAACCGTGCCTGAAGAGTCTAGCGCGCTATTATTTGGTGGAAGGCCGTGAGATTCACTAAACGGCCTAGCCTGAATTCTAAAATATTTATTATGGTTATTTATTGAGGGCCCCACAATTTGCATTTTTATTTGGCGAGGCTCGTCTCATTATTTTAGAAGGGCATCCTACAGTGACTACATTTCTGTTACGTTCGTCCCTAAAACTAAAAGAAAAGGAACATGCCAATTTGACTATATGCTTATGCCTAATCCGGATTCTTATCAATTTCTGATTAATTATTTACAAAGTGGAGGGATGTCATAACTTGTGAAATATACTTTAATTGGACAAAGAGATTACATTCGAGATTGACCCAATGTTATACTTGTGTCCAAAACGTTTCTTGAATTGAATTTAACTAGACTTATTGGGGCTGAATTAAGGGAATTAACTACTAGGCGTTGTTACTAACGGGATTTGAATGTGATCTTATGTACTGCCTAACGAGACCCAGCAAAAAGACTAAAATAAAACAAGTCAGCATAGTATAAGTTTGGAGTATCCATACCCCGTATTAACAAATAGCTACAAACTAAAACATGAAGGACCAAGCTCAGATAAGTATTAGTTAACATACATTTTTCGTACTATTGAATTGGGAACTAACAACTACACAGGCCCATTAATATACCATGAATATTACAACAAATAACTTTGAACTTCTTCAACCTTTTTCATTTCATGCTTTCAAACTATTTCAGTTACATCAATATGGGACTTGAAATGTGTACCTGGAAATACTGAAAATGCAAAGGAGAAGAAGAAGAAGATGTGGAAATCAGCAGCAGAAAGAAACAGAACTAGCAATAGCAGCAGGACAGAATAGCGGCAAACAAAACAACCCAGCAGAACAGGCTCGAGTGCAGGAATGCAACTATAGCCGATAGAAGAAGTAGCCAAATGACAGCAACACACAGTGGAGTAAAATCAGAACTCCAGGCAGACCAAAACCAGTAGTAAACCAATGAAAACACTCGACTAGTAGACACAATTGGAACTTCAAAGAATCAGAATTGATTTGAACAAGTTGAACAAATGAAAACCCAAACAACAATAGGAAGAAACAGTTTCTGATTGTTGATTGTATACTTTCTGTCTCTTAACCTCTCTCTATCTGTGTTTTCCTAAAATCAGTTCTCTCCTTTTTCAATCCCTCTCTGTATGTGTATATCTCTGTGCCCTCTTTCCTCTAATCTCTGTCTGTGTATCTCTATCAGCTCTCTCTTTTTCTCTTATATCCTCACAATGTGTATATTTCTGTCTCTTTTTTTTTTCTCTAATCTTCCAGGGTTCTCTCACCTCTAATCCCCTCTCATGACCTGATGGAAGTGCCCCTTTTATTGAGCCTCCAATCCCTTTAAACAGCCTATTTAGAACATATCAACACCCCTCCCATGTGCCTTCCATTTTCAGTTCCACTTTACCTAATTAAGTATTAAACCCCATCATTCCCTGGCAGACTTATCTTTCCCATTTTATTAACTAAAAGCAAGCATGGGCAGCAGGATGTAGTCTGACAGCACATGCTGTCAAACTATTTAATTCAAAAGGGCCTTTATGCCCATGTTGTGCACATGCCCTCCAGTTCAGATTACCATTACAGACTAAACATTAGGTTTCTGAAATCACATTAACAACTATAAGTAAATGAACTTAGTTCTTAATTGATTCAGGTAATGTTCAACAGAAGCAAATCGATTTATTTTGTTCAGACAGATGAAACTAATTGACGACACATGTCGACTCAACTATATTAGCATTAAAATATACAATCATAGCCAAAAATCAGACATTTAAACAGTATCACACAATGTTCGAATTATATTGACTAAGCAGTATTGCACTCGAGGAGTCAACTAATCAGTCCAAATTTGAAAATCAGCTAATTGCACAACACTTACATACACATTATCAGAACAAATGGAAAGGCTTAATCAAACAACAGAGGTTCAGGCAAAGTGGTCAAGGCACAGTTGATAAAAGTCAAGGACACAAACAGAACATGAACAGACCCTTACAACAATCAAATGAACCAAAACAAAATAAGAAAAGAAAGAACTCACCTTAAACCGCAAGAGATCAAAACCTTAACTCGGACTCGGACAGACCTTTCTTAAGGCTGAACGGACTTTAATCGAAGTGTTTCTCAAATGAGAAACACCTCGATTAAGGTCCATTAGACCTTAATTTCTTTGGCTCGAACAAGACACAAACCAGTGACGAGGAACCCTAAGGTTCGAAAACTAGATCCGGGATTCATGCTTCCCTGATCAGATTCGGACCAAACCAAGTATGGTTTGGTCACGAGGGGGGTCTGGTAAGTGTCTGGTGTGAAGCTGGGGTTAAACGGTGTAGATCGAGTTTTGACTCGAATCTTCAAATGAAGATTCGAGGACCTAGAGGATGATTCGAACTAAACGGTCAACAGGTCTATGTTCAGGGTGGTGAGGGGGTTCTATGGTGTTCAGGGCGAGGTCACCGGCGTTCATGCCGCCGGTTTTCATGGTGAAGAGATGGGGGCGGCTCTAGGGTTCCGGGGTTCTTGTGAAGATGATGAAAGCTGGGGTATTGGATAGGGGGGTAGGGTACGAGCGGGAGCTTATATATGGAGTGGATGAACGGATCCTGGCCGTCGGATGAGACACGATGAAGGGCCAGGATCCTTCAACTAACAGGAAACGGTGTCGTTTCAAAACTAGAGGGGGTTGGGTCGGTCCGGGTGGAATGGGTCGGTTTTTGTTTATGGGTTATGGGGAAGTGATCTTGGCCGTCGATCAATCTGAGATCAACGGCCCAGATCAGGCACGACCCAAACGACGTCGTTTGGACACCCTGGGTATCAACTCGGACTGGACCGGGCAAGCCTGGTTTGGGCATTGTGTGTTTGGGCCAATTTTAATAAATTGGCCCAATCCGGAAGAAGAAGGGATCTTTTTTTCTTTTTCTCTTTTATTTTTATTTTTATTTCTTTTTCTTATTTATTTTAAAAACGAAACTAAGCAAAAATCAAATTAAAGTTAAATACACACTCAATACAATTATTTGCACACACACTAAAAATATTTCAAAACAGGTAAAATCAAACAAAACAAAATCACGGACAAAGATGCCTGTTTATGCCTTTCTATTCAACAGCCATGTTACGGTTCAGATTATGCATGACACGTACATTTTTTTTGTATTTTGTTTTAATAAAGTAAAAATGGGCCAAAGTCATAAATAATTAACGAAGTGCCATAAAAAATCCAAAAATTGTACAACAGGATCAATTGTCGTTATTTTTTATTTCTTTTGGAGCGACTGTCCCGTGAAGCAAAAATCACGTGCTCACACAATTAAAATATCCCCAAGTAAGAAACTGGGGTAAAGGTCGCGTTTGTTGTAAATAAATCTAGTTCCGAAGGTTGTAACTTTGAACCCAAAATTGATGCATTTTTTGAGCCTTTAATACCCTTTCTTTCTAGCCCTATCCAAAACCCACATTACGGTCCAAAGAAAGACCTTCTGATCAGTCTTCAAAAGATGCCAAGTCAGACAAATGAGAGTCTTACCGGTGAACATAACATTCTGTTCCACAACAGAAAGGACTCTAATCCCCAGCAGAAAGAGTCATACCGGCAACACTCCAAATCCCCAGCTGGAAAGTGATACAAATGAGAGAGTCTGATCGGTGAAAACCTTCACAGGCACCATAAGGCGATTAAAGCTGAGAGAAAAACCAAAATGAGAGAGGCTTGATAGTGAAAACCCTTCGGGCACTACAAGTCGAATAAGATTGGGAATCAGATGGGGAATCGTCAAGGGAAGGTCTTGAAAGACGATTGACGGCAGAGGATAGGCCACATGTGCATGTCATGATTATTAGAGTCGGTATTGGCGTTTGATAGGCTTTTATTTATAATTTCTTTTTTTAAAGAGTCATCTTTTTCCTTTGTCTTTTATTCGGTTCCCCTTTTGTTTATCTTTCTCCTTTCATAGAAACATTCCCCAGTAGAGTCTGTTTGATCAGAACCAGTGGGAAATGACTTCAAAATAGGCCATCAGCTTTCCAATTATGCAAGACGGGATCTGACTAGTACACCCAAGTGGTACAAGTCAGGAAGGAACAAGCGCAAAACCCGTGTCAAGAAGGGTATCCCCATCAAGATGAGATTGATAAAAGGGATGGGCCAGTGTCAGCAATTAATATCATCCCCAGCAAGTTTTGATAGCATGATGGAACACAAAGTTGGGAAAGGAGAAAGAGGAAACCATCCCCAACAAGGGTGGCATGACCGCTTACCATGTTTTTAAACTAACAAAATTTTCTTTGATTTAGAAACAGGGAAAAATGAACATTTTGATGGCGGAAAGACAGACCATAAAGAAAATCATCAAACCGGGGCAAAAAATTTTCTCATTGTGAAAATTTTCTTGAAGGCAAGTACCCATTTGGGGAAGAAGAAAGATAACACCAGTCTCAAGGGAACTGATCTTTGAACCAGCGTTGTCCCCAAGTTTTAATAAAGGAAGCTGAATTCCCAGCGGACCGAACAAAAAGATTGAAACTTGTGTTTGGAAAGGCAAAGGGCCAGTGTCGCTCCCAGCAGGCTTTAGAAGGGTGGAGCACCAATTTTGAAGGAATGAAAATCCTCCAGCAGTGTTATCCTCAACAGCGTTATCCCCAACTCATAACATTTTATCCCCCGACAGGTAAGAAAATAATTCCTCAGCAGTGTTATCCACAACAAGTTTTGAGGTAAGAAATTTTCAAGTTTTAATGGTAGTTCAGGTTCATCCACCCTCGAATAGGATATGTCGGGTTCATCCGCCCTCGAATAGGATATGTCGGGTTCATCCGCCCTCGAATAGGATATGTCGGGTTCATCCGCCCTCGAATAGGATATGACGGGTTCATCCGCCCTCGAATAGGATATGACGGGTTCATCTGCCCTCGAATAGGATATGTCGGGTTCATCCGCCCTCGAATAGGATATGTCGGGTTTATCCGCCCTCGAATAGGATATGTCGGGTTCATCCGCCCTCGAATAGGATATGTCGGGTTCATCCGCCCTCGAATAGGATATGTCAGGTTCATCCGCCCTCGAATAGGATATGTCGGGTTCATCCGCCCTCGAATAGGATATGTCGGGTTCATCCGCCCTCGAATAGGATATTTTGGGTTTATCCTCCCTCGAATAGGATATGTCGGGTTCATCCGCCCTCGAATAGGATATGTCGGGTTCATCCGCCTTCGAATAGGATATGTCTGGTTCATCCGCCCTCGAATAGGATATGTCGGGTTCATCCGCCCTCGAATAGGATATGTCGGGTTCATCCGCCCTCGAATAGGATATGTCGGGTTTATCCGCCCTCGAATAGGATATGTCGGGTTCATCCGCCCTCGAATAGGATATGTCGGGTTCATCCGCCCTCGAATAGGATATGTTGGGTTCATCCGCCCTCAAATAGGATACGTTGGGTTCATCCGCCCTCAAATAGGATTTTATCTTCAAAGTTGTGGTTTAAATAGGCGCCCACCTGTATAATGAGAGGAATATTTTCAGATTTAGTTTAGACAGGCGCCCACCTGAATAACGAGAGGAATATTTTTTTGTCTGTTCATTTCATATTTTAGGCGCCCACCTGTATAACAAGGGAATACATTTCGTGTCTCTACCATTAGGCGCCCACCTGTATAACAAGGAAATAAATTCCACGCCTTTACCAATAGGAGACGCACTTCCTAAGTCTAGTTTTGCCAATAGGAGACGCACTTCCTAAGTTTATTTTTACCCATAGGAGATGCATTTCCTCCTAAAGTTTAGTTTTACCCATAGGAGATGTATTTCCTCCTAAAGTTTATTTTTACTAATAGGAGACGCACTTCCTGAGTTTAGTTTCACCCATAGGAGATGCATTTCCTCCTAAAGTTTATTTTTACCCCATGGGAGATGCATTGCCTCCTAAAATTTATTTTTACCCATAGGAGATGCATTTCCTCCTAAAGTTTAGTTTTACCCATAGGAGATGTATTTCCTCCTAAAGTTTATTTTTACCAATAGGAGACGCACTTCCTAAGTTTATTTTTACCCATAGGAGATGCATTTCTTCCTAAAGTTTATTTTTACCCATAGGAGATGCATTTCCTCCTAAGTTTAGTTTTTACCCATAGGAGATGCATTTCCTCCTAAGTTTATTTCACTAGTAGGAGACGCACTTCCTAAGAATAGTTTCACCAATAGGAGACGCACTTCCTAAGTTAAGTTTCACCAATAGGAGACACACTTCCAAAGAATAGTTTCACCAATAGGAGACACACTTCCTAAGTTAAGTTTCACCAAGAGGAGACGCACGTCCTAAGTTAAGTTTCACCAGTAGGAGACGCACTTCCTAAGTTAAGTTTCACCAAGAGGAGACGCACGTCCTAAATTAAGTTTCACCAAGAGGAGACGCACTCCCTAAGTTAAGTTTCACCAGTAGGAGACGCACTTCCTAAGTTAAGTTTCACCAAGAGGAGACGCACGTCCTAAGTTAAGTTTCACCAGTAGGAGACGCACTTCCTAAGAATAGTTTCACCAATAGGAGACGCACTTCCTAAGTTTAGTTTCACCAAGAGGAGACGCACGTCCTAAGTTAAGTTTCACCAGTAGGAGACGCACTTCCTAAGTTAAGTTTCACCAAGAGGAGACGCACGTCCTAAGTTAAGTTTCATCAGTAGGAGACGCACTTCCTAAGAATAGTTTCACCAATAGGAGACGCACTTCCTAAGTTAAGTTTCACCAACAGGAGACGCACTTCCTAAGAATAGTTTCACCAATAGGAGACGCACTTCCTAAGTTAAGTTTCACCAAGAGGAGACGCACTTCCTGAGTATAGTTGTACCCATAAGAGACGCACTTCCTAAGTTTATTTTACCAATAGGAGACGCACTTCCTAAGTTAAGTTTTACCAATAGGAGACGCACTTCCTCAGAATATTTCACCCAATAGGAGACGCACTTCCTAAGTTTAGGCTTACCAATAGGATACGCACTTCCTAAATTATTTTCACTCATAGGAGACGCACTTCTTAGTTCAAAATCATTAAAATTTCACCCATAGGAGACGCACTTCCTAAGTTTATTTTACCCATAGGAGACACACTTACTCATAAGAGGCACACTTCCTACAATTGATAGTTCATTTATAGGAGACACACTTCCTAGTTTGGCTTTTTCAGGTTATATTTTATTTCAGGAGACGCACTTCCGGAATTGAGATTTCACCCTTAGGAGATGCACTTCCTAGTTTGATTCATTTTAAGTTCGACCATGGGAGACGCACTTCCTAGTCTAGTTTATTGAAGTTTTACCTGTAGGAGACGCACTTCCTAATCAAGGTCTTTCAAGTTTTTTTAGGAGACTAACTTCCTAAATTGAGATTTTATTCATAGGAGACGTACTTCCTAGTTCTAGTCACTGAAGTTTTCACCCCAAGGAGACGCACTTCCTAGCAAGAGTTTTGGTTTTACTCGTAGGAGATGCACATCCTAGGCTAGTCTTTAGTTTACTCTCAGCATTGCATCAGTAGTATTAGTGGGTTACGATTTTGCTAACGACTCACAAACCTTCCCAGTGCAAACTGAGTTAGGAAATTTCATTTGTTTTGTTTGTTTTGGTTGTCAGGAGCCTGCCTGTAGAGTGGAGGTTGTTGTATGTCGAAGATTGAAGAAGTCAGGGGTCCGCCTGTAGAACAGAGGAACATCGTTCAAGGTCAAGCAGTAACCCATTGTAAGGCAGAAGGCTACAACAAAAATCTCCAGCATTCAATCCAAGTTGTAAATAGCAGAAGCTCGCCTCAAGAATGCGAGACAACAGTCAGAGATGATCAACAAAAGCTAGTCACAAAAAACAAAAACAAGAAAAAAAAAGAGCAAGCATAGAAAAAAAAAGAATCCAAAATACGGAAGTGGAGAACAGATGTGGTCTGCTCAAGAACTAGCACCTACAACTAGCAAGTATCAAGATTCAAATCCAAAGTCTGTATGAAGCACCATTCAAGACTCAAGATCAAGTTTCAGAAGACTTAAAGATAGGAATCCTTGTAACTAGTAGCTGATAGGCTTAGTTAGTCTTTTTCAGTTTTCATTTTTAATGTAATGACAGGACCGCGGACCGGAACCTCAACGGAACAGCACCTCGATCGGCTCTTCACCTCGGTACACCTTACCATCTCTCTCATTTTCGAACTACACGTGGCCTGATTCCTGTATAACCAAGGATATGTAGGCAGCTCAGATACCAGGGCTCGGTCATATTCCCTTCTTTTCCTTAGTATAGTCCCTCCAAATAATGGTCGGGTCAAAAACATGTCTAGTCGTTCTTTGTCGGAAAACTCTTCGTGTTTCCAGTCAAAGAGGGGCAGCTGTAGACGCGTGATTTTTGACCCTCCCCGAGAATTTCCACATTTTTAGCGTAAATATTTAATATAGGTCTAATATAGCTATTTTGACTATTTTACTTTATTTCGTCGCAAAAGAAAAAAAATTACAAAAATATATATATAAATTTTAGTTTATGTATTTCACACAAACTTGAAAAATACAAAAAAAAGTACCTTATTTTGTACTTTATATAATTTCGAAAATTACCAAAAAAAAATATAGTTATATTAATGTTTTGTAGTCACTTTAATTTTGAAGAAATACAAAAATATTACTTTGTATTTTATCTCTATATAAAAACGAAAATTACAAAAAAAAAATAGTTTTATTAATGTTTTGTAGCTATTTTAGTCTTGAAAAAGTATTAAAAAAGATATAGTTTTGTTTTAAATATTAGTCTTATTTTGGTAGTTATTTTACTTACATAGGATTAGTTGAGCAACGTCGTGTTCTTATTCTCGGGTCCGGGCAAAAGGATAATATTCGGGTTCAAACTACCCGTTTTTAGGCCTAATTTTTGGGCCTAGCCCATAATAATCCGAGTCCACCACACATGGGGGACACGCGTGGGGAACACGGACGGAACCCCACACACGGGGAACCCCACCACGCATGGGGGACACAAGTCTTGGACCCCTACATACGTGGGGTCCATTTTTCTTGGCAAAGGGTACAAAATACACGGACAAAAGGGAGGGGAAAAGCAGATTTTGAGGGGGGAAAATTTGAGCACTGTGGATCTTCTTCCTTCTTTGAAAGAACAAAGAAAAACCCTAACAAAACCCTACCCAAAAACCACCATTGCAGCCTCACCATCTTGCCCAAACGACCCCTCATTCCACGTCAAGCAGCAGCAACTGCTACTGCGTTGTCCAACTCTCCTTCACGTCCGGCGACCATAGCCCAAAACCTCTCCGTCACCTTCCCGTCGTAACCCAAAAACCAGTCGCGACCCACTCTCTCACGTCCAAACGCCATAACTGACGCCAAGCTACCAGCCTCCCCATCACCTTCTTCGTTGTCCAACCCCACGCACAGCCCGAACAACCTCCGGCAGTCCACCATTGCTGCTTCACTCTTCTCCAGTCGCGTTGTCACCCTTCCAAGCTTCCCCATCGCCTTCTTCCTCCGTTGAAACCATCCTTACTGCCTTATCGCCCACCAAACGTCTAGCTTAACCTCACGCCACAACCAGCCTCCCCGTCGTTTCCTCGCGCCCAGCAGTAAATCAAACGACCACTAAACTCCGACTTTGCCAAATGACCCTCAATCGGCACTCCGTCGAACCCAGCCCTTAAAAGTAACGAGCGTCCAAATGACCATCTGGAAAAACCAGTAGCAGCCATGACTCATTTTCAGTCCGTTCGTGTTTGAGTTTCTGGCGCGAGCTATTCCGTTTGAGCTTTGATGACTGTTTCCATGGGTTCCCGTTCGAGGTTATCCGTTGAGGTCGATGTTGAGGGCTAGTCCGTGGCTCTATCCGTTTCTGTTTGTTCAGGTTAGTAAACCTCAAGTATTAGATAAGGAAACGTTACGTTGAATGTTCAAAGATGCAATATAGAAATTGGTATGGTAATTTTCTGCCTATGTTTCACTATATGCATTTTGGTTCATTTTTATGTTATGATATTCTTGTTTATTTGATGTCATTTGATTAAGTTATATTACGTGTCCTATGACACAGTTTGACGTTAATTGGTTCGTCCCTTCCTTTACTTAGTGCATTTAGACAAAATTAGTATTAGTACATGCTGTTACTACTCCCGAAACACTCATTCGCTAAACTCCTTTTATTGAATTTCTAACAAGTTATGAGATTTTAGTTGTAAAGAGGCTGTAAGGTTTAGTATTGTTAAAGACATAAAAATGGCATCCTTTTAAAAAAAAACGAGACGAGCTTCGCCAAATAAAAATGTACAGATTGCGGAGCCCTCACAAAAATATATGTATTAAACACTTAGATTCCGGGACGGGCCGTTTAGCAAATTTCACGGCCCTACCCAAAATAATGATACGCTAGTCGCTTTAGGCGCGTATTTAATAATGTTATCTCCCTAAACGCGGGTACACATTTATGTGACCCAAATCCAAATCTCAACAGAATCGAAATGTGTCTCCAATCACGGGTACATTGATTGTGGCATGGTCGGAGATGCATTTCCATGACGTTGTAAATTCTTTTTAAATAAAACGAGACGAGCCTCGCCAAACAAAACGCACAGGTTGCGGGGCCCTCTAAATGTATATATATTAAAATACTTAGAATTCGGGACATGCCGTTTAGCGAATTCCACGGCCCTTCCCAAGATAACAATAATGCGAAGTCGCTTTAGGCGCACCTTTAATAATTTATTTTCCTTAACTCGGGGTCACATTTATGTGACCCAAATCTAAATCTCAACCGAGTCGAGATATGTCAACAACCACGGGTGCATTGATGTAACGTGGTTCGAGATATATTTTCACGACGTTGCAATTCTCGTAAAATAATAATAACGACAAAAGCGGTTAAAAGATAAAATTTGCACATAAGTTCATATTTGTAGAAAACTCAGATAATCAAGCCGAATATGACAGGTTGAGCGACCGTGCTAGAACCACGGAACTCGGGAATGCCTAACACCTTCTCCCGGGTTAACAGAATTCCTTATCCGGATTTCCGGTACGCAGACTGTAATATGGAGTCATTATTTTCCTCGATTCGGGATTAAAATTGGTGACTTGGGACACCCTAAATCTCCCAAGTGGCGACTCTGAAATGAATAAATAAATTCCGTTTTGATTGTTCTTTAATTGGAAAAAACTCCCTTCACCCCTCGCGGGGCGGAAAAAGGAGGTGTGACAGTGGTGTTTCCTCGAAAAGACAGAAATATTGATTTAAAGGTGGCTGGAGTCGTCAAGGTCCTAATTACCAACAAAAAAGCACGCTGGTCCCTATGATAGTGTCCGAGATATACCGAGCTCTCACTGCCTGTAAAGCCGGGGCAGATTTTTTCGAAGGGTGCAACTTGTTATTGCAAATGTGGATGATCGAGCACTTGTGTCATCATCCTCAGTATATGAGATATAGATCTACAAATGAAGGTTGCATTGAAGGATATAAGACGAGGGTTTCAGGGCTCAAATTGCCAGAAGGGTCTGAAGACTGGGTATCTCGCCTTCGCACCATCACTGCAAGCACAAATAGGGTGGACATTGGGTTGGCTTCCTGTTGAAGAAATTGTATACATGCCCGTCACGGGTCCTTACTTCCTCTTAATGGGACTCCGAGGCATTCAGCCTTATGCGCCTTACCGGGTGATGAGACAGTTAGGGAGGTGCCAGGTGGTACACCCAGATGAAGATCTCAGTATTTATGCAGTCGAGGTTGGTATCCACGGCCAATTTCATGAAGAAGCCATTCGTTCTATATGGAATGAATGCCAATATTTAACGGTAAACACTCGAGTGCGCGACCTATCCCGAGGTGAAATCTCACCGTCTTATATCGCCTGGTACATGAAGAAAGATGTTGTAAGAGATGAGCCAGAACGACTAGCCAAAAAATCCCACATTCAAGAGTTTATTGAGGCGTCGTAAGAACCGTGGGAATGGCTGGCCAAAGAGAGGGAATATCGGGCAGAAATAGGCAAGATGAAACAACATATTAAGGATCTGAAATTTGAGAACAAAGTGCATGTTGCTGCCGACGAAGGAGAAAAGAACAAACTAGCCAGAGAAAGCGAGATCCTCAAAGCTTAGATCCGGAAGATGAAAATGGATGCCGACAACCAACGGAGAAGCCAGTCCGATAAAAGGTTGATAGGAGGGTTAAGGAATCTGGTCGTTGAAAGCCGAAAAGACTTGGAAAGATCTGAGGCTAGCATAGCAAGAATACGGGCCAGATGGGCAAGAGGTACAGCAACGCGGAAAAAGCACCTATGGCAAGTGAGAAGGGATTATGAAGGGAGCGTTGCAATATTAAGAGAAATAAATTTCACTCTCAGTGATCGGGCCTTTAAACAAGCCCGACATGCTAGAACGGACAGGGAGCGCTGCTATGATTCAATAGCCCGAATGGAAGAACAAATGGAGAGGTTCCAAGATCAGCTCGTTGACAACACTCAAGTATTGGGATTAAAGAATCATCGAATAGAACAGTTGTGTAGGGAAAGGGATAGAATCAGGGGTAGGATCGATGAGATTGGGCGCTACATCACCACGAAGTGCCTAACATGTGAAGAAATGCCTCGTGATACTCTTTTTGCCTCAGTCATGGGCTATGTCCAACGGATCATGGAGGAATTAAAAAGCTTGCAAAGAGGCCTGGCACCAAAACCCGCGGAAAGGTCGAACGATGCCTCGCAGGCACCAAATTTCAAGGCTTTAATATATCCCTATTTCAAGTCTGCACTTGTTTGGTTTTTAAAAAAGTCTGTTGTCTACCCCTCTGTTCTCTTTTCATATCAAACAATGTTAATAGTGTGGAGTCTGTATTTCGCTTGATTATTTTTCTTCAATTGCGTAGCATGTAATACCGTTTTTTGGTAATAAAATGCAAAGTTGCGTCTTTATTTTTACTTGTGGCAGAACTACGCCCAGTCTGATTCATGCGGGGACATGATACGTAGGCAATCCACATAAGATTCGACCACCACTAAAAGATAAAAAGAAGAGGCAAAGTGAATAAAGAAAGGACATAAGCCGGAATGATGCATGCAGTCAAAGCAAAAACATGTTAGAAACGGTTAAACTGCCTAGGAACATTGTATTCCCCAATATGAAAGTGCAATATGTGTTAAACTCTAACACTAACAAGTTTGTTGTGTATATCAGAGAAAGAGATTTCAAAATAGTTAGCTCGTTAGAACGTTCTGGCAGATTACCATTACCACACAAGATCAAAAGGGCCCATTCCGAAAAGTATGTCTGGTTCGGACAGAAGTGTTGAGGAAGAAAAAATGGAGATGCAAATGATGAAGGAGGAAATGGACAGGTTGAGACAAGAAATTGCTGGGATGCACCTAGCCTGGGCTAAGGGACAAACACCACCAATACTTCCCCCTACTCCTACCCTTTCAGCAGCTCGGACTCCGGAACACCCTTCCACTGGTCCATCAACGAGCTTCCCCATTGCCCAATACTATCAAGGGGAAACTTCCTATAATCCCCAAGCTCCACCACCCAAACAAAACCCTCCTCCACCAGCTGTTCCTTTTTTCGTGGCACCTCCACCCGCCACATTGCAAAAATCATCCGATGAACCAGTGTTTCAGGTTCATGACAATCAATACTAACCTCCTGAACTCACCTTCAAAGCACCCGAGCCATACACTTACACCCCTCACCTTCAGCTCCCGACAGAAGCTGAGAGGCCAGTTAAGAAGCCGGAGTAGGACGAAGTGCTCCGTAAAGTGAAAAGTCTGGAGCAATCCTTCAGGAATATGCATGGATTGGGCAGCCAAGTCAGTGTGTCCTATAAAGATCTGTGTCCCTTCCCCGATGTTCAATTGCCGGCAGGGTTTAAGATGCCAAAATTTGATCTATATGAGGGGCATGGTGATCCCATGGCGCATCTACGAGGTTTCTGTAGTAAGATGAGAGGGGCAGGTGGAAAGGATGAGTTGCTGATTGCTTATTTCGGTCAAAGTTTAAGCGGGTCTACATTAGAATGGTACACGAGGCAGGATCCTAGCAGGTGGTATACTTGGGACGATCTAGCACAAGCATTTGCAGGTCATTTCCAGTATAACCTTGAGATCGTCCCCGACCGGCTCACACTGTTAAAACTTGAGAAAAAGCCCGGAGAGAGCTTCAGGGAATTTGGATTCCGTTGGAGAGAACAAGCAGCAAGAGTCAATCCGCCAATGAGGGAAGGTGAAATGGTGGATTACTTCTTACAAACTTTGGAGACAACTTACTTTGGTCACCTGGTGACGTTAGTTGGTAAATCTTTTAATGAAGTAGTAAAAATGGGCGGCATGGTTGAAGAGGGACTCAGGTCCAACAAGATAATGAGTTATTCGGCGATCAAGGCCACAACTCAGGCTATCCAAAGCGGCACGAGAGGTGCGCTCGGGAAAAAGAAGAGAGAGGAGGCCACAACAGTTGAAGCAGGTACTTGGTCCAGATCAAGAGGTCCAACCCCTCGCTATCAAACCATACCCCATTACCCAAACTATCCACACAATCCATACAACCCTCCACAACCATATTATCCACCACAAGAGCCCCATTTCTCCGTCCATCACACCCAAACTTACACCCAACCTCCGGCTCGTCCGCAATAGCGTGCGCCGGCTCCCCAATATACATATCCACCTCCACAAAACACATATCCACCACCGAGAGCATACAGGAATCCTTCAGGGCCAAGCTTCCATAGAAATCAGGCTTTCAGGAATGAAAGGATGCAGAAGCCGAGAACATTCACTCCGTTGGGAGAAACCTATACTACTCTGTTTCACAAGTTGAGGCAGATAGGCTTATTAAGTCCTGTTGAACCCAAATTGCCAAATCCCCTTCCCAGAAATCTGGACCATTCAGTAAGCTGTGAATATTGTTCAGGAGCTCCCGGGCATGATACTAAGAAGTGTTGGAAGTTGAAGACTGCCATACAAGATCTTATTGACACAAATAGGATCGAGGTTCAGGCACCAGAGGCACCCAACATCAATGAAAACCCGTTACCGGTGCACCATGAGGCCCACATGATCGAGATAGTGCACGAAGGAGGGAAACTTAAAACACTCTCAAAAACAGTAATGATGATTCGTGCCAGTCCGAACGAAAATTCGACCAGTGGAAAGGCAGTGGTATGGTTGGGAAAGGCAGATGATAAACCATTTGTGGTAATGGGGAAAGATTCGTTTGTTGCTGCGAAGAAGCCAGAGCCAGCCATGGCAGTGCTGCAGGGAGTATCAAGCACACCAGTGTTGGTGGTGAAGGGGGTCTACATAGAACCGGTTGTTATCAGGCCAGTCATGTAGTTGCCGATGACAAGTGAGAAAGTTGTGTCGTGGATCTACAGTCAAGTGACAGTGATGCATAAGGGAAAGGAGGTTGTGGAAGAGGTATACGAGGCTCAGGGGTTAACTCGTTCGGGAAGGTGTTTTGTTCCCGCAGAATTGAGAAGGACCAATCCTATAACAATAAAGAAGCCAGTAACGGAGGAAGAAGCAGAAGAGTTTTTGAAGAAGATGAAGGCCCAGGACTACTCAATTATAGAGCAGTTGAGGAAGACCCCAGCCCAGATTTCGTTGCTATCCTTATTGATCCATTCAAACGATCATTGTCAGACCTTAATGAAGATTCTGAACGAAGCTCATGTCCCGGACAAGCTCTCAGTGAACCATTTGGAGAAAATAGTGCACAAGATCTTCGAAGTAAACCGAGTGACATTCTCTGACGATGAGTTATCGGTAGAGGGTACAGAACACAATAGGGCACTCTACTTGACGGTAAAATGTGAAGACTCGGTGGTCACTCGAGTACTAATTGATAATGGATCAAGTGATAATATCTGTCCTTTGGCCACTCTGAACAAACTAAAGGTTGCTGATGATAGGATCCACAAGAACAGCATCTGCGTCTGAGGTTTTGATGGGGGCGGTACTGACACAGTAGGTGACATCGTACTGGAATTAACCAATGGTCCAGTCGAGTTCACCATAGAATTTCAAGTGATAGATGTGGCGGTGTCGTACAATATTTTGTTGGGACGACCCTGGATCCACGCAACTAAAGTAGTTCCTTCTACACTGCATCAAATGGCCAAATTTGAATGGGATAGACAAGAGACTGTAGTACACGGGGATGACAGCACACATGCCGTCAGTGATGCTATTGTACCCTTCATAGAAACCGACGATGACAAGGGCCCATGGGTTTATCAGGTTTTTGACGCAGTCTCAATAGACAAAATTCCTGAGGGTGGGGGCCTTCCACTTCCCAGAATCACAGCTGCAACCTTCATGATAGCCTCAGAGATGTTGTCCAACGGGTTTGTACTAGGAAAAGGTCTGGGGATTGATCTGCAGGGAATGGTCCAGCCAGTTTCTTTGCCCAAGAACCTGGATACTTTTGGGTTGGGATTCAAGCCTACCGCAGCGGATGTAAAGCAGGCCCGCAAGTTGAAGAAATGAGTCTGGGTCCTTCCTAAGCCAATCCCACGCCTATCCGGATCATTTGTCAAAGCAGGGTGCAGAAAGTTGCCAGTCCCGGAAGTTCTTGGACCCTTGATCGGGCCAGATGGAGATTTGAATGAGGGCTTTGAAAGAATGTTCGCAAATGTCAACATGATAGAAGCTGGAGAGGGTTCCAGTAAGGCAGACATACAATTTGTGGGGCCTAGGGGGAATGTCAACAATTGGACAACTACTCATCTTCCTACTTGGAGGGAGTCCTGGTAGTTGGCTCTGATTTTCCTTTTCTGTTTTCTAGATTATTCCAGGGTTGTAATCCAAATTCCTTTTTATTTCCATTATTGCTCAACAAAGTGTGAAACCTTGTTATCCCATAATTCAATAAAATGAAAAGTTTCTTCTTCATTCCTTATTTTATTTTATTTTTAATTCTTGTTTCTTTCTTCTTTTTTTCCTGAACAGTTCTTTTCATACTAGTCTTAATGACATGGCATGCATAACGGATCTTCAACCTAGTCTAAAAGATCAATCTAATTCCGAACTAACTATATAAGATATCAATTATGATAATGAATCGGAATACGATAAGGATGAAGCATTCGAGGAGATAAACAGGGAGTTAAGCCAGTTTGAAGAAAAATCCAAGCCCAACTTAAATGACACAGAAGCCATCAATTTAGGGGATGCCGGCGATATCAGAGAAACTAAAATAAGCATCCATATTGCACCAAATATCAGGGAGGAATTGATCAAAACACTTATTGAGTTCAAAGATGTTTTTGCATGGTCATATGATGACATGCCGGGGTTAAGCACGGATTTAGTAGTTCATAAATTGCCTACCGACCCGGCATGCCCTCCCGTCAAACAGAAGTTGAGGAAGTTCAAGACGGATATGAGTGTGAAGATTAAAGAGGAAGTAACCAAACAGCTGCAAGCAAAGGTTATTCGTGTCACTCGATATCCTGATTGGTTGGCTAATGTGGTGCCGGTGCCAAAGAAAGTTGGGAAGATCAGGGTGTGTGTCGATTACCGCAATCTGAACAGAGCAAGCCCAAAGGACAACTTTCCTTTACCCAACATCCATATCTTGATCGACAATTGTGCCGGATGTGAGATCGGATCTTTTGTGGATTGCTATGCTAGGTATCATCAGATTCTGATGGATGAGGAAGATGCGGAAAAGACAACATTCATTACGCCATGGGGAACTTATTGCTACCAGGTAATGCCGTTTGGTTTGAAAAATGCTGGAGCAACGTACATGAGAGCGATGACCACTGTGTTTCATGACATGATCCACAAAGAAATTGAGGTGTACATGGACGATGTGATCATAAAATCCAAGCATCAGGAAGACCACGTAGCATACCTAAAGAGGTTTTTTCAAAGACTTCGAAGGTATGATATTAAGCTTAACCCGGCCAAATGTGCATTTGGAGTTCTATCTGGAAAGCTGTTGGGATTCATCGTCAGTCGGAGAGGTATTGAACTGGACCCGTCAAAGATCAAATCTATCCAAGATTTTCCACCGCCGAAGAACAAGACAGAAGTAAAGAGTCTGTTGGGAAGGTTGAATTACATCAGCAGATTTATTGCTCAACTCACAGCGACTTGTGAACCCATCTTTCGGCTACTGAAGAAAGATGCTGCGATAGAATGGACGGCAGAATGTCAGGAGGCATTTGACCAGATCAAAGGATATTTATCAAATCCACCTGTGTTGGTTCCACCTGAACCGGGGAGACCATTAATCCTTTATCTAACGGTCCTGGAGAATTCGTTTGGCTGCGTGTTAGGGCAACACGACATTACAGGAAGGAAGGAGCAAGCCATCTATTATCTTAGCAAGAAGTTTACAGTATATGAGGTCAAGTACACCCAACTCGAGAAGACATGTTGCGCCCTAACTTGGGTGGCCCAGAAGCTGAAGCATTATTTGTCCTCATATACTACTTACCTCATTTCACGCCTGGATACACTAAAGTATATTTTCCAAAAGCCTATGCCCATAGGGAAGTTAGAAAAATGGCAAATATTACTCACGGAGTTTGACATCGTCTATGTGACGAGGACGGCCATGAAAGCCGAAGCACTGGCTGATCACTTGGCTGAGAATCCTGTTGATGAAGAATACGAGCCGTTGAGGACGTATTTTCCTGACGAGGAAGTAATGCATATAGATGAGTTGGAATTACCTGAGGAACCAGGTTGGAAGCTTTTCTTTGATGGAGCCGCAAACGTGAAGGGAGTCGGAATAGGAGCGGTACTTATTTCTGAAATAGGACGTCATTATCCTGTTACAGCTCAGCTGCGTTTCTATTGTACCAACAGCATGGCTGAGTATGAGGCATGCATTTTGGGTCTGCGACTAGTTGCAGACATGGATGTCCAGGACGTTTTGGTCTTGGGAGACTCGGACCTCCTGGTGCATCAGATTCAGGGTGAATGGGAAATACGGGATTTGAAGCTCATACCATATCGACAATGTTTGCACGATCTGAGTAAGCGATTTCGATCAGTGGAGTTTAGACACATCCCGAGAGTTCAGAATGAGGTTGCTGATGCATTGGCCACTTTAGCATCGATGTTGTACCACCCAAACAAAATTCATGTTGACCCATTGTACATCCAGGTTCGTGATCAGCATGCTTATTGCAACATGATAGAGGAAGAAGTGGATGGCGAGCCATGGTTTTATGACGTCAAGGAGTACCTCAAGATGGGGATATACCCGGTGCAGGCCACCGGAGATCAAAAAAGAGGCATTCGACGATTGTCAAATAGATTCTTCCTCAGTGGAGAAGTGTTGTACAAAAGAACCCCAGATTTGGGATTGCTGAGATGTATAGATGCCAGTCAAGCCACGACAGTTATGACAGAGGTACATGCTGGAGTTTGTGGGCCACATATGAGCGGATATGTATTAGCGAAGAAGATTCTTCGAGCAGGGTATTATTGGCTCACTATGGAGCGGGATTGTATCAGCTTCGTGCGGAAATGCTATCAATGTCAGATACACGGAGATTTGATTCATTCTCCACTGACAGAATTGCATACAATGTCAGCGCCATGGCCATTTGTTGCGTGGGGCATGGATGTCATTGGACCTATTGAGCCGGCAGCTACCAACGGTCATAGGTTCATTCTGGTGGCCATCGACTATTTCACTAAGTGGGTTGAAGCTAAAACTTTCAAGTCAGTAACCAAGAAAGCAGCGGTGGATTTTGTTCACTCCCATATCATCTGTAGATTTGGGGTCCCAAAAGTGATCATCACAGATAATGGTGCTAATCTTAACAGCAATTTGATGAAAGAGGTAGGTCAACAGTTTAAGATTACACACTGTAATTCCACACCATATCGTCCCAAGGCGAATGGAGCAGTTGAAGCAGCCAACAAGAACATCAAGAAGATACTGAGGAAGATGGTGGAAGGGTCCAGACAATGGCATGAAAAATTACCATTTGCATTGCTGGGTGATCGCACCACCGTCCGGACTTCAGTAGGTGCAACCGCTTATTTGTTGGTATATGGAACTGAAGCAGTAATACCGGCAGAAGTTGAAATTTCATCCCTTCGGATTGTCGCTGAGGCTGAGATTGATGATAACGAGTGGGTCAAAACCCGTTTGGAATAGTTAAACTTGATTGATGAAAAGAGATTGGCAGCTGTGTGTCATGGCCAGTTATATCAAAAGAGGATGGCGAGAGCCTACAACAAGAAGGTGCGCCCCAGAAAATTTGAGGTGGGGCAGCAGGTGTTGAAACAAATCCTGTCGCATCAGGCCGAAGCAAAAGGCAAGTTCGCCCCGAACTGGCAAGGACCGTTCATTATAACCCGAGTGTTGTCCAATGGCGCTTTATGTTTAACTGATTTCAACAGGAAATGCGTCGACATGGCTATCAATTCTGATGCAGTTAAGAGATATTATATATGATTTCTTTTGATTGTAATTGTTGTTTGTGGTTGGCATTTATCGGAGAATGAAATGACAGAGGAAATTCTTTCTTCTATCCAAACACTTTAACCTTTGTTTCCCCTTTTTAGCCTTATTCATTCTTTCATATCCCTCTTTTGGAATCAGTAATGAAAATGAAAGAAAAAAAGAATAAAAAAATAATGATAATAAAGACAAAAGAAAGTCACAAAAAAAAAACAAAGGAATTGGGAACTACGTTTGACCTAATTCCTCAAAGAAGGATACGTAGGAGCCTCACGGCTCGGTCATAGTGTAACAAAGAGAGTCATATCGATAACACTCCAATCCCCAGCTGAAAAAAAAATGAGAGAGTCTTATCGGTGAAAACCTTCATAGGCACCATAAGGCGACGGGAGTTGAGAGAAATGAGAGAGTCTTATTAGTGAAAACCCCTCGAAGGGCACTATGAGGCGACAAGACAAGATTGGCAGAAAGGATCCGCATTTGGCAAAGAGTTGAGTGCCTGTTTATCCCCAGCAATATGAGGTCGTCCGAAGGGTTGATTGATACAAATAGACTGGGTTGATTAATCCGGAATGCGCGACATGATCGTTGGGATCGGTTATATCATTCAGATAAGTTCTTTTCTTTCCTTTTCCCCAGCATTTGTTCAGAAAGACTTCTTCTTTTTCTATTTTTTGAAATCATCACTTTTTCATTTCGTGGTTTAAAGACTTTACCTCCCCAGCAGTTTGTTTTTGAAAAGGATTTTCAGAGCTTACTACCAGTTGCCAAAATGGTGCAAAGCAAAATGCGAATAGGACATGCCAAAGATAAGGCGATAAAGCGAAAAGAAGTTAGTCGCAAGACCAAATGATGAATGGGTCTAGATCCCAAGAGGACCAAATTTCCAGGGGAAGTTGGAGAAAAACGGAAAAGCAACAGTTAAAAGGTTATGGGGATCCCCAGCAGATTTGCGAGATACAGGAACAACTTCGACAGATTCTCGACCAAGTTCCGCAATGGTCGGACAACACAAAGCGGGGAAGGAAGAAAAAAGAAAAACCATCCCTAGCAGAAGTATCATCCTCAGCAAATAATATCATCCCCGACAAGTTTTGTAGCAAAGCAGGGAAAGGAAAAAAGGGAAAAACCATCCCCAGCAGAAATGGCACGACCACTCACCACATTTTAAACTAACAAATTTCTCTTTAATTTGAAACAGGGAAAGGAGATATTATTGACAGCGGGAAGACATGGCCACACAGAAGATTATCAAACTGGGGCAGAAAATTTTCTCTCGCCTCGAAAATTTTCTTAAAGTCAGATAGCCGTTTGGGAAAGATAAAACAAGTTTTGAAGGAAATAAAATCCCCAACAGTATACAAGAAGGGAGATACAAGTTTTATAGAAAAGCAATCTTGGAAGAAACAAGATAACCCAAAGTTGTAAAAGTAGTGACCTTTGCATCAATATCATCCCCACCATTGTTAAAGGGAGGAAGATAATTCCCCAGCAGTGTTATTCCCGGCAGGTTTCAGGGAAGTGAAAGCACCAGCTTTAAAGGAAAGAGTCTTTGAAAAAGGAAAATGACATACTGGTGAAATAAAATATCTGTGTTATCCCCAGCATTTTTCAGAGGAATAAAACACCAGTTTTGAAGGAAGAAGTTTGTTGAAGTCAGGAGTCCGCCTGGAGAATGGAGGCTGATTTATTTTTCAAAGTTAGAGAAGTCAGGAGCCCGCCTGTAGAATGGAGGTTGTTATATTTTTAAGATGGAGAAGTCAGGAGCCTGCCTGTAGAACGGAGGTTGTTATATTTTCAAAGTTGGAGAAGTCAGGAGCCCGCCTGTAGAACGAAGGTTGTTATATTTTTCAAAATTGTTGAAGTCAGGAGCCCGCCTGTTGAACGGAGGTTATTATATTTTCAAAGTTGGAGAAGTCAGGAGCCCGCCTGTAGAATGGAGGTTGTTATATTTTTCAAAATTGTTGAAGTCAGGAGCCCGCCTGTAGAACGGAGGTTGCTTATTTTAAGTTGTTGAAGTCAGGAGCCCGCCTGGAGAATGGAGGCTGATATATTTTTAAGATGGAGAAGTCAGGAGCCCGCCTGTAGAACGGAGGTTGTTATATTTTCAAAGTTGGAGAAGTCAGGAGCCCGCCTGTAGAACGGAGGTTGTTATATTTTTCAAAATTGTTGAAGTCAGGAGCCCGCCTGTAAGAACGGAGGTTGTTGTATTTTTCAAAATTGTTGAAGTTAGGAGCCCGCCTGTAGAACGGAGGTTGTTTATTTTAAATTGTTGAAGTCAGAAGCCCGCCTGGAGAATAGAGGCTGAATTATTTTGAGAAAGTTGGAGAAGTCAGGAGCCCGCCTGTAGAATGGAGGGTGTTATATTTTTAAGTGGTTGAAGTCAGGAGCCCGCCTGTAGAATGGAGGTTGTCAAATATTAAGTTGGAGAAGTCAGGAGCCCACCTGTAGAACGGAGGTTGTTATATTTTCAAAGTTGGAGAAGTCAGGAGCCCGCCTGTAGAACGGAGGTTGTTATATTTTTCAAAATTGTTGAAGTCAGGAGCCCGCCTGTAGAACGGAGATTGTTTGTTTTAAATTGTTGAAGTCAGAAGCCCGCCTGGAGAATGGAGGCTGAATTATTTTGAGAAAGTTGGAGAAGTCAGGAGCCCGCCTGTAGAACGGAGGCTGTTATATTTTTAAGTGGTTGAAGTCAGGAGCCCGCCTGTAGAATGGAGGTTGTCAAATGTTACGTTGGAGAAGTCAGGAGCCCGCCTGTAGAACGGAGGTTGTTTATTTTAAGATGGAGAAGTTAGGAGCCCACCTGTAGAACGGAGGTTGTTATATTTTTAAGATGGAGAAGTCAGGAGCCCGCCTGTAGAACGGAGGTTGTTATATTTTTAAGTTGAAGAAGTCAGGAGCCCGCCTGTAGAATGGAGGTTGTTATATTTTTAAGTTGAAAAGTCAGGAGCCCGCTTGGAGAATGAAGGTTATGTCATCTTTCAAAAGTCAAGTTGGTATCAGGAGCGTCCCCGCCTGATGAATAGAGGAATACATTTCAAGATCAAACAGAAGTCAGTAATGAGGAGGGTTACAACAAAAATCCTCAGCATAACAAGCTTTAATATAGGAAGCAGTGTCCCCAGCAGACAGAGCGGAATAATAAAACTTGTGTTCAGAAAAGCAAGAGGCCAGTGTCATCCCTAGCAGTTTTTGTAGGATAGATAAGATTTTGTAATTCATAGACTATAGTTTAGTCTAACTTCTTGTTTTTTTTAGCACGGTATAATAAGGAGATCGAAAAGCAGTAGCAACAGCATGCAGCAACAGTAACGGCAAAAATTGCAAGTTCCATGGTAGTCCCAACTACCAAAACTTCCCGAACTACATTGGCTTGATTCCCTTTTAGCCGGGGATATGTAGGAAACTTTCGAAGCAAAGGTTTGGTCAAATCCTTTCAAAAGATGCTTCACACGGAGTACTCAAATGGGCAAAAATCACTCGTATCCGCTCACTTTATCTTTGCACGAAATTCGTGTTTTCAGACAAAGAGGGGCAGCTGTGAGCACGTGATTTTTGTCCTATATGAGAATTACTCCCAAAAAATTCAAAATAAAATAATTTTTCTTTTATGTGCAATTTTTGAATTTTGTGGCATTTTTTGGATAATTATTTGTATTTTTGTCTGTACATGTTGATTTGTTTAAATTAATAAAAATATAAAAATATGTCGCGTTTGCATTTAATATTTAACTGAATTTGTTTTACAAAATGAAAAAATCATAAAAAAATAATGTACGGTACAGTTTTAGCATTTAACGTCCAAATTATGTGATTTTATCGTTAATTGCTATTTAAATGTGCGATAATTGTTATTAGGAGTTAATTAGTATTTTTAGATAATTTTGGTTTTTTGTAATTTAATCTTAGCATTTTAGCTTTATTATTTAGGAAAAGAACTAAAAACCCTAACCATCTGCCCCCTCTCTTCTTCTCCTCTCCAATCAAGCTCCCATGGCTGCCCTTCCATAGCTCCCCGCCTCCCACCTCCTCATCTCCACCAGTAACGACGTGAACCAGACCATCGACGACCACCACGACCACCCCTTCACCACCCTCGAGACTCCAGCTCCCATAGCTGCCCGCCTCTTCTCTTTCAACACACACACACACGCACAAAATGAACTCCAGCTCCACCATCGTCCAACGACAGCCATGAACGACCCCAAGCAACCATGGTTGTTGCTGCTTCGTCCAGGTTCGACCATGGCTGCCCCTTTCTTCTTCCTCAACCTCACGTCCAAACGATCACCCCGTCCGCCATTAACGAGCAGCATGGTTGCTGCGTGGCTGCTTCTTCTGCTTCACCTCCCAGCTGCCTCGATGAGCATCTGCTTCACGTCCAAACCAGTTGCACCTGCTGCTTCTTTCTTCAGTCGACCGCCCAGTCGACCTCCAGCTTGGCGACGCAGCAACAACAACTATTGTTTCCCCGTCGCTGTTGCTGCCTTCTACTACGTTTAGTTGTTTCTTCGTGGTCGTCTTCGTCGTCGATTTATTTTGGTGCGATAATTATTTCCGGGCAGATTTGTTTCCGTTCAAGTTTATCGTCGTTCCGATCCGGTTAGTTGGTTTAAGTTTCATTTCTGTCCGTATTTTGTTTTGATATTCTCGGATCTGAAATCAGTAAATGTTTGATTCTTGTATTTTGTTCGTGTTTATGGTTTCTTGATTATTTCTTCAGTTTGTTTTATTTGTTCTTGTTTATTTTTAATATAGAAATTGTTAATTTAATTATAATGTTGTTGGATTTAAGTTGAAGTTCAATTAATTATTTCTTCAGTTTGTTTTTATTCATTTAAAAGGATTTAGTTTTAATATAGAAGTATGTTAGTTTGATAACTTGAATCCTTCGTCTTGACTGTAATATTGTTATATTTAGTTTGAGGTTCAATTGGTTATTTAGTTTAGTGATTTGAATCTATTTATTTGTTCCGTTTAAGCTTAATTTGAATTTAAACTCAGTAATTTGAACATGCTTGTTTGTTATTGTTGTTAAATCTGGAAGTAGGTTTGTTGTTTAAGGATATTGTTCAGTCAAAATAATTCCAATTGTTTCTTTGTTGTTCATCATTTAATTAAGTTATTGTTCGAATTTGGTCAGGCATTGGTTATAGCTAGTAATTGGATTTTGGTTCTTAGACAATTTTTGAAGTTTGAACAGATTTTTGAATCTGGGCAGTAACAGTAGTTTTAGGGGTAATACGGGAATTAACCAATTGCAGATTTATTTAATTTAAGTGCTCCGCCCACTAAGCTCTAATAATAGTAAAATATTATAGTGGGGGACAAGACATATGGTAGTGGGGGACAAGACATAATGATGTAAAAGTAAAAAGGAAAGGGGATAATGATGAGGTCTTCTTTGACCACTCAAAAAGGGGGAACCGTGGGGTCCGCGTTGACTGCTTTTACTTAAGTAAAAATTAGAAATAGTATAGGTAATAATAAAAGTTAAAAGTTATACATAGTAGAAGAATATTTGAAAAAAAAGTAAAAAGAGGTAAAATGGGGTAGTAATAATAGTTTAAAAAAAAGTAAAAAGGAAGGGGGTAAAAAAGAAAAAAAAGAGTCTGGCTTTGGATATAAGAGGACTCATTTGACACTTAGAAAGGAGAAGAAAAAAAGGAAGAAAGGGACTTAATTTGGAGAGAGAAATTTCGGAACTAAAGAGGAGATAAAAACAGACTTTTAATCTTAAGAGTTGAGGATTGAGAGAAAAGAACTGATTTTTAGAAATCATAGAGAGTCAATAGTTTGAGAGTGTTCTACTTCGAGTCTTAAAGAACAAAAATCAGAATTATCCCATCGCCTCTTCTGTTTTTTTTTGGGTTCATTCTGTCCTATCTGTGAGAGTTATTGGGATTTCTGGGTCTTCGCTTGGTTTTTCCTAAGTCTGGTTGGTTTTTGGGTTACTGCTCCACCGGTTTTCAAACTCTGTTTCTGGGCTATTACATTACTGCTACTGATTGTTTGTTGTTGCTGCGTTGTTCCTACTGCTGCTGATCCTACTCTTCTTTTCCTTGTATTCAAATACCAGGTACACTACTCTGAATCATTTTGGCATATGCATTGAAGCTGAAATGAAATGGCCAGAAGATTTATGCTTCTAATTATAGAATATTCGTATTTTTAGTTAGATATTCATTATGTGTTTCATGTTATATGAATGGTAGAAGTATGCATAATGTGAAGCGTTATATTGCGGAGCTATTGGATGAGTGTCGGTATGAACACCATAAGTATTAGTGTCGGCTTTGTTAATTTTTTTAGTTTGAAATCGCATTCAAATCAAATTGGTAAATAGTCAATATGGGAAATCGATTTAATTTGGGGGGGGGGGAGGGGGGGGAGATCTAGATTTGAATTTGTAAATATTGGAATAGAAGCAATTTGAGGTTTTTTTTATCTTTGAATCTTGTTAGTAACGAAGATCCGCAAATACTAGGCAAATATAATAGGCCAATAATTTCGTAGAATCAGCGGGCTTGATGCTTTTAATGTGTGATTCAACGTAGCAAGGCTAAGAACATTAATCCATTAGGTGCAAGTTTGAGCAAGATGAGTCAACGTTTAAGTTTAATAAACTTTCTAATAAGCTTTAGTAATTATGGTTAAATCTAGTTTCAAATGGTTGTGAATAATTAATTCCAATAGTTTTTTTTATAACAATGCGAGCTTTAATCTAGCTATAATTGATTTCTTTTGAATATTAGTTGGCGAATTTCGTATTTTATTTACAATTTCGAATTTTTTCTTTTTTTAGTAAAATTCATTTCCATTAATATTTGTCTTAATCTAGCAATTAGTATGTTACGCTTTCTTATTTTTAAGCTCGTAATTAATTAGGATTTTTTTTATTTTATTTTAGAGACTAATATAAATAGAAATGTAGTTACTTTAGGATATCCTTAAAATAAAGGAGGCGTGCCTCGCCACAGTAAATCACAAATTGCGGGGCCCTCAATAAAAGGACTCAATAAACGGATAGATTTGAAGTTGGCCGTCTAGTGAATTTTCACAGCCTCTTCCCAAAATAACGATACGATAGTCTCTTTAGGACGCGCCTTAATTAATCTTACCTTCCTAAAACTAGGGTGTGCATTTATGCAACCCAAATCCAAATCTCGACAGAGTCGAAATGTGCCGACGACCACGTGTACACTGGTTGTAACGTGGTTCAAGATGCATTTCCATGACGTTGCAAATTTTTTTTTACTAATGAGACATGCCTCGCCAAACAAGAATACGCTGGCTGCGGGGCCCTCTATACGTGTTTTGATGAAATTGCTTAGATTTCGAGACGGGGCCGTTTAGCAAAATTTTACGGCCTTTCCCAAAACAACAATACGCTAGTCGCTTTAGGCGCATCTTTAATAAATTACTTTCTTAAATACGGGTGTGCATTTATGTGACCCAAATCCAAATCTCAACGGAGTCGAAATGTGTCGATAACCACGGGTACATTGACTGTGACGTGGATCGAGATACGTTTTCACAACGTTGCAATTCTCCGTAAAATAATAACAATAATAATAAAATTGATAAAAGCGGTTCAAAGTTAAAATTTGCATATAAGTTCTTAATTGTTAAAAATCGAATAAATAAGTCGAATATAACGGTTGAGCGACCATGCTAGAACCACGGAACTCGGGAATGCCTAACACCTTCTCCCGGGTTAATAGAATTCCTTATCCGGATTTCTGGTTCGCGGACTGTTAAACAGAGTCAATCTTTTCCTTGATTCAGGATTCGACCGGTGACTTGGGACACCATAAATCTCCCAAGTGGCGACTCTGAATTAAATAAACAAATCCCGTTTTGATTGTCCTTTAATTAGAAAAACTCCCTTATACCCTTTTCGGGGTGTAGTGTAAAAAGGAGGTGTGACAGCTCTGGCGACTCTGCTGGGGAATTTTGATTCCTAGAATCTCTGATTCAGGGTTCAGAATTCATGCTTAGATGAATTGTTATATTTGGCTTTATTTATCATCTGATTTTATTACATGTTTTGTCCTAATGTGCAAAAATGTTGCTTTTTACCGCTTTGATATTATCTGCACTGTATATATAAACTGCTACGAAAATCCCTCTCTTCTCTCTCTTGAGGAGTGCACGCTGGTCGTGACTTCTTTCTGTTAGTGTCCTATCCCAAAATAGAATGAGGATTCGGAGGAGTTGCAAAACCGGATGATCTTTTGGTTACCGGTACGCAGTTCCCATCCTCGGCTCGAGTTGTCTGCTCGGGTAAGTCAGGTCTAGAACAAACACCCAGGATAAACCTAGTATAACAAAACCTCATGCTGGATCCCTAGTAAGAACGCTTATTTGCATCATGTGCACTTGACTTAGGGGACTCAACACAGGGGTTGGGTCCGTCTAGGACAAGCAACTTGAAATGAAAAGACCATCCTGCTGCATCTTGTGTATTTTATGCATTTATTTGTCTTAGACCTGCATGCTGCCCGGCTTCTGAAGTACTGGAATATTGAAAAAAAAAAAAGAGAATAGCAGTGTAGAGAGATAATTCTAAGTTACCGGTGAACTCTGCCAAAATTTTGTGAAAATGAAAAAAAAAACATTTTTTAGTGTAATTAGTTTAAACAAGTCTTGTTTTCAGAATTAGTTTATTTTCGTTGGCGAACTACGCTGGTTTGATTCTCACCGGATGTGAGATACGTAGGCAGCCCTAATCGGGTCCAACCTCCCCTTTTTGCAAAAATAGCCAAAAAAAAATGTCAAAAATTTTAATTTTTCGTCGTAAATAAGTCTGGTGATTCCATTCTTGTAAAAAATAGCCGAAGGTCCCTAAAAAGACGTCGGAAGGCTGTTTTTGCGAGAACAACCACTGTTGGTCATTTTTAAGGTTTGGTCCGGTTGGTAAAACACAGCCTTTAAATCTTCTTCGAAGGGCTGAAGGGCCGTATTGACAAGACCGGAGTTTTAAATGTGTGTCAATTCTTCCTTTGAGTCCAATGAGTCTTAATCACCCCAAACAAACATGCAGAGTGAGCACGGGTCCAAGTTTGCCGGTAACAGTTAGGAGCAAGATCCCTTTGGAATTGCGCTTGTGGTGGGAGGATTTGGAAAAGTCAGAGCGAGAGAAAATCAAATCACATCTGGGAGGCCTCACCAGTTTATTGAACGTCAGACCCAAATGTGACATCATAAAAGCTTTGGTTACATTTTGGGACCCGGCCCAACACGTATTCCACTTCTCGGATTTTGAACTCACCCCAAACTTAGAAGAAGTAGCAGGATATATGGACATTACTGAGGGGCTAAGGCATAAATATCTGATCGCACCGAGAACCATCAATTCGCATGAGTTCATGGATCTGCTGAAAATAAGCAAGGGAGTTCCGTACAAATTGGATAGGGGGTTTTCTACTTTGCAGTTCATATACTAGAGGTATGGGCATATAGGAGGGTTCGACGATCTGGAAAGCGGGGTTTGCAGCAGAGGGAATCGGACAAAATAGGATGAACATAGGCGGTTCGCCTTCATGGTAGCATTTTTGGGCATTGTGGTATTTCCTCGGAAAGACAGAAATATTGATTTAAAGGTGGCTGGAGTCGTCAAGGTCCTAATTACCAACAACAAAAGCACGCTGGTCCCTATGATAGTGTCCGAGATATACCGAGCTCTCACAGCCCGTAAAGCCGGGGCAGATTTTTTCGAAGGGTGCAACTTGTTATTGCAAATGTGGATGATCGAGCACTTGTGTCATCATCCTCAGTATATGAGCTATAGATCTACAAATGAAGGTTGCATTGAAGGATATAACACGAGGGTTTCAGGGCTCAAATTGCCAGAAGGGTCTGAAGACTGGGTATCTCGCCTTCGCACCATCACTGCAGCACAAATAGGGTGGACATTGGGTTGGCTTCCTGTTGAAGAAATTGTGTACATGCCCGCCACGGGTCCTTACTTCCTCTTAATGGGACTCCGAGGCATTCAGCCTTATGTGCATTACCGGGTGATGAGACAGTTAGGGAGGTGTCAGGTGGTACACCCAGATGAAGATCTCAGTATTTATGCAGTCGAGGTTGGTATCCACGGCCAATTTCATGAAGAAGCCATTCGTTCTATATGGAATAAATGCCAATATTTAACGGTAAACACTCGAGTGCGCGACCTATCCCGAGGTGAAATCTCACCGTCTTATATCGCCTGGTACATGAAGAAAGATGTTGTAAGAGATGAGCCAGAACGACTAGCCAAAAATCCCACATTCAAGAGTTTATTGAGGGGTCGCAAGAACCGTGGGAATGGTTGGCCAAAGAGCGGGAATATCGGGCAGAAATAGGCAAGCTGAAACAACATATTAAGGATCTGAAATTTGAGAACAAAGTGTAGGTTGCTGCCGACGAAGGAGAAAAGAACAAACTAGCCAGAGAAAGCGAGATCCTCAAAGCTTAGATCCGGAAGATGAAAATGGATGTCGACAACCAACGGAGAAGCCGGTCCGATAAAAGGTTGATAGGAGGGTTAAGGAATCTGGTCATTGAAAGCCGAAAAGACTTGGAAAGATCCGAGGCTAGCATAGCAAGAATACGGGCCAGATCGGCAAGAGGTACAGCAGCGCGGAAAAAGCACCTATGGCAAGTGAGAAGGGATTATGAAGGGAGCGTTGCAATATTAAGAGAAATAAATTCCACTCTCAGTGATCGGGTCTTTAAACAAGCCCGAGATGTTAGAACGGACAGGGAGTGCTGCTATGATTCAATAGCCCGAATGGAAGAACAAATGGAGAGGTTTCAAGATCAGCTCCTTGACAACACTCAAGTATTGGGATTAAAGAATCAACGAATAGAACAGTTGTGTATGGAAAGGGATAGAATCAGGGGTAGGATCGATGAGATTGGGCGCTACATCACCACGAAGTGCCTAACATGTGAAGAAATGCCCCATGATACCCTTTTTGCCTCAGTCATGGGCTATGTCCAATGGATCATGGAGGAATTAAAAAGCTTGCAAAGAGGCCTGGCACCAAAACCCGCGGAAAGGCCGAACGATGCCTCGCAGGCACCAAAATTCAAGGCTTTAATATATCCCTATTTCAAGTTTGCACTTGTTTGGTTTTTAAAAAAGTCTGTTGTCTACCCCTCTGTTCTCTTTTCATATCAAACAATGTTAATAGTGTGGAGTCTGTATTTTGCTTGATTATTTTTCTTCAATTGCGTAGCATGTAATAACGTTTTTTGGTAATAAAATGCAAAGTTGCGTCTTTATTTTTACTTGTGGCAGAACTACGCCCGGTCTGATTCATGCGGGGACATGATACGTAGGCAATCCACATAAGATTCGACCACCACTAAAATATAAAAAGAAGAGGCAAAGTGAATAAAGAAAGGACATAAGCCGGAATGATACATGCAGTCAAAGCAAAAACATGTTAGAAACGGTTAAACTGCCTAGGAACATTGTATTCCCCAATATGAAAGTACAATATGTGTTAAACTCTAACGCTAACAAGTTTGTTGTGTATATCAGAGAAAGATATTTCAAAATAGTTAGCTCATTAGAACGTTCTGGCATATTACCATTACCACACAAGATCAAAAGGGCCCATTTCGGAAAGTATGTCTGGTTCGGACAGAAGTGTTGAGGAAGAAAAAACGGAGATGCAAATGATGAAGGAGGAAATGGACAGGTTGAGACAAGAGATTGTTGGGATGCACCTAGCCTGGGCTAATGGACAAACACCACCAATACTTCCCCTTACTCCTACCCTTTCACCAGCTCGGACTCCGGAACACCCTTCCACTGGTCCATCAACGGGCTTCCCCATTGCCCAATACTATCAAGGGGAAACTTCCTATAATCCCCAAGCTCCACCACCCAAACAAAACCCTCCTCCACTAGCTGTTCCTTTTTTCATGGCACCTCCACCTGCCACATTGCAAAAATCATCCGATGAACCAGTGTTTCAGGTTCACAACAATCAATACTATCCCCCTGAACTCACCTTCAAAGCACCCGAGCCATACACTTACACCCCTCACCTTCAGCTCCCGACAGAAACTAAGAGGCCAGTTAAGAATCCGGAGTAGGACGAAGTGCTCCGTAAAGTGAAAAGTCTGGAGCAATCCTTCAGGAATATGCATGGATTGGGCAGCCAAGCCAGTGTGTCCTATAAAGATCTGTGTCCCTTCCCCGATGTTCAATTGCCGACAGGGTTTAAGATGCCAAAATTTGATCTATATGAGGGGCATGGTGATCCCATGGCGCATCTACGAGGTTTCTGTAGTAAGATGAGAGGGGCAGGTGGAAAGGATGAGTTGCTGATTGCTTATTTCGGTCAAAGTTTAAGCGGGTCTGCATTAGAATGGTACACGAGGCAGGATCCTAGCAGGTGGTATACTTGGGACGATCTAGCACAAGCATTTGCAGGTCATTTCCAGTATAACCTTGAGATCGTCCCCGACCGGCTCACACTGTTAAAACTTGAGAAAAAGCCCGGAGAGAGCTTCAGGGAATTTGGATTCCGTTGGAGAGAACAAGCAGCAAGAGTCAATCCGCCAATGAGGGAAGGTGAAATTGTGGATTACTTCTTACAAACTTTGGAGCCAACTTACTTTGGTCACTTGGTGACGTCAGTTGGTAAATTTTTTAATGAAGTAGTAAAAATGGGCGGCATGGTTGAAGAGGGACTCAGGTCCAACAAGATAATGAGTTATTCGGCGATCAAGGCCACAACTCAGGCTATCCAAAGCGGCACGGGAGGTGCGCTCGGGAAAAAGAAGAGAGAGGAGGCCGCAACAGTCGAAGCAGGTACTTGGTCCAGATCAAGAGGTCCTTCCCCTCGCTACCAACCCAGACCCCATTACCCAAACTATCCACACAATCCATACAACCCTCCACAACCATATTATCCACCACAAGAGCCCCATTTCTCCTTCCATCATGCCCAAACTTACACCCAGCCTCTGGCTCGTCCGCAATGGCGTGCGCCGGCTTCCCAATATACATATCCACCTCCACAAAACACATATCCACCACCGAGAGCATACAGGAATCCTTCAGGGCCAAGCTTCCGTGGAAATCAGGCTTTCAGGAATGAAAGGATGCAGAAGCCGAGAACATTCACTCCGTTGGAAGAAACCTATACTACTCTGTTTCACAAGTTGAGGTAGATAGGCTTATTAAGTCCTGTTGAACCCAAATTGCCAAATCCCCTTCCAAGAAATCTGGACCATTCAGTAAGCTGTGAATATTGTTCAGGAGCTCCCGGGCATGATACTAAGAAGTGTTGGAAGTTGAAGACTGCCATACAAGATCTTATTGACACAAATAGGATCGAGGTTCAGGCAACAGAGGCACCCAACATCAATGAAAACCCGTAACCGGTGCACCATGAGACCCACATGATCGAGATAGTGCACGAAGGAGGG
Organism: Nicotiana tabacum; assembly: GCF_000715075.1. Classification (NCBI taxonomy): domain Eukaryota; kingdom Viridiplantae; phylum Streptophyta; class Magnoliopsida; order Solanales; family Solanaceae; genus Nicotiana; species Nicotiana tabacum. The sequence continues at coordinate 154,312,391 of NC_134090.1, read as the reverse complement.
AAACTTAAAACACTCTCACAAACGGTAATGATGATTCGTGCCAGTCCGAACGAAAATTTGACCAGTGGAAAGGCAGTGGCACGGTTGGGAAAGGAAGATGATAAGCCATTTGTGGTAATGGGGAAAGATTCGTCTGTTGCTGCGAAGAAGCCAGAGCCAGCCAAGGCAGTGCTGCAGGGAGTATCAAGCACACCAGTGTTGGTGGTGAAGGGGGTCCACGTAGAACCGGTTGTTATCAGGCCAGTCGTGTAGTTGCCGATGACAAGTGAGAAAGTTGTGCCGTGGAGCTACAGTCAAGTGATAGTGATGCATAAGGGAAAGGAGGTTATGGAAGAGGTATACGAGGCTCAGGGGTTAACTCGTTCGGGAAGGTGTTTTGTTCCCGCAGAATTGAGAAGGACCAATCCTATAACAATAAAGAAGCCAGTAACGGAGGAAGAAGTAGAAGAGTTTTTGAAGAAGATGAAGGCCCAAGACTACTCAATTATAGAGCAGTTGAGGAAGACCCCAGCCCAGATTTCGTTGCTATCCTTATTGATCCATTCAAACGATCATTGTCATGCCTTAATGAAGATTCTGAACGAAGCTCATGTCCCGGACAAGATCTCAGTGAACCATTTGGAGAAAATAGTGCACAAGATCTTCGAAGTAAACCGAGTCACATTCTCTGACGATGAGTTACCGATAGAGGGTACAGAACACAACAGGGCACTCTACTTGACGGTAAAATGCGAAGACTCGGTGGTCACTCGAGTACTAATTGATAATGGATCAAGTGCCAATATCTGTCCTTTGGCCACTCTGAACAAACTAAAGGTTGCTGATGATAGGATCCACAAGAACAGCATCTGCGTCCGAGGTTTTGATGGGGGGCGGTACTGACACAGTGGGTGACATCGTACTGGAATTAACCATTGGTCCAGTCGAGTTCACCATGGAATTTCAAGTGATAGATATGGCAGTGTCGTACAATATTTTGTTGGGACGACCCTGGATCCACGCAGCTAAAGCAGTGCCTTCTACATTGCATCAAATGGTCAAATTTGAATGGGATAGACAAGAGACTGTGGTACACGGGGATGACGGCACGCATGCCGTCAGTGATGCTATTGTACCCTTCATAGAAACCGACAATGATAAGGGCCCATGGGTTTATCAGGTTTTTGATGCAGTCTCAGTAGACAAAATTCCTGAGGGTGGGGGCCTTCCACTTCCCAGAATCACAGCTACAACCTTCATGATAGCCTCAGATATGTTGAACAACGGGTTTGTACCAGGAAAAGGTCTGGGGATTGATCTGCGGAGAATGGTCCAGCCAGTTTCTTTGCCCAATAACCTGGATACTTTTGGGTTGGGATTCAAGCCTACCGCAGCGGATGTAAAGCGGGCCTGCAAGTTGAAGAAAAGAGTCTGGGTCCTTCCTAAGCCAATCCCACGCCTATCCAGATCATTTGTCAAAGCAGGGTGCAGAAAGTTGCCAGTCCCGGAAGTTCTTGGACCCCTGATCGGGCCAGATGGAGATTTGAATGAGGGCTTTGAAAGAATGTTCGCAGATGTCAACATGATAGAAGCTGGAGAGGGTTCCAGTAAGGCAGACATACAATTTGTGGGGCATAGGGCGAATGTCAACAATTGGACAACTACTCCTCTTCCTACTTGGAGGGAGTCCTGGTAGTTGGCTCTGATTTTCCTTTTCTGTTTTCTGGATTATTCCAGGGTTGTAATCCAAATTCCTTTTTATTTCCATTATTGCTCAACAAAGTGTGAAACCTTGTTATCCCATAATTCAATAAAATGAAAAGTTTCTTCTTCATTCCTTATTTTATTTTATTTTTAATTCTTGTTTCTTTCTTTTCTTTTTTCTTGAACAGTTCTTTTCATACTGGTCTTAACGATATGGCATGCACAACGGATCTTCAACCTAGTCTAAAAAATCAATCTGATTCCGAACTAACTATACAAGAGATCGATTATGATAATGAATCGGAATACGATGAGGATGAAGCATTCGAGGAGATAAACAGGGAGTTAAGCCAGTTTGAAGAAAAATCCAAGCCCAACTTAAATGACACAGAAGCCATCAATTTAGCGGATGCCGGCGATATCAGAGAAACTAAAATAAGCATCCACATTGCACCAAATATCAGGGAGGAATTGATCAAAACACTTATTGAGTTCAAAGATGTTTTTGCATGGTCATATGATGACATGCCGGGGTTAAGCACGGATTTAGTAGTTCATAAATTGCCTACCGACCCGGCATGCCCTCCCGTCAAACAGAAGTTGAGGAAGTTCAAGACGGATATGAGTGTGAAGATTAAAGAGGAAGTAACCAAACAGCTGCAAGCAAAGGTTATTCGTGTCACTCGATATCCTGATTGGTTGGCTAATATGGTGCCGGTGCCGAAGAAAGATGGGAAGATCAGGGTGTGTGTCGATTACCGCAATCTGAACAGGGCAAGCCCAAAGTACAACTTTCCTTTACCCAACATCCATATCTTGATCGACAATTGTGCCGGATGTGAGATCGGATCTTTTGTGGATTGCTATGCTAGGTATCATCAGATTCTGATGGATGAGGAAGATGCGGAAAAGACAACATTCATTACGCCATGGGGAACTTATTGCTACCAGGTAATGCCGTTTGGTTTGAAAAATGCTGGAGCAACGTACATGAGAGCGATGACCACTGTGTTTCATGACATGATCCACAAAGAAATTGAGGTGTACATGGACGATGTGATCATAAAATCCATGCATCAGGAAGACCACGTAGCAGACCTAAAGAAGTTTTTTCAAAGACTTCGAAGGTATGATATTAAGCTCAACCCGGCCAAATGTGCATTTGGGGTTCCATCTGGAAAGCTGTTGGGATTCATCGTCAGTCGGCGAGGTATTGAACTGGACCCGTCAAAGATAAAATCTATCCAAGATTTGCCACCGCCGAAGAACAAGACAGAAGTAAAGAGTCTATTGGGAAGGTTGAATTACATCAGCAGATTTATTGCTCAACTCACAGCGACTTGTGAACCCATCTTTCGGCTACTGAAGAAAGATGCTGCGATAGAATGGACGGCAGAATGTCAGGAGGCATTTGACCAGATCAAAGGATATTTATCAAATCCACCTGTGTTGGTTCCACCTGAACCGGTGAGACCATTAATCCTGTATCTAACGGTCCTGGAGAATTCGTTTGGCTGCGTGTTAGGGCAACACAACATTACAGGAAGGAAAGAGCAAGCCATCTATTATCTTAGCAAGAAGTTTACAGTATATGAGGTCAAGTACACTCAACTCGAGAAGACATGTTGCGCCCTAACTTGAGTGGCCCAGAAGCTGAAGCATTATTTGTCCTCATATACTACTTACCTCATTTCACGCCTGGATCCACTAAAGTATATTTTCCAAAAGCCTATGCCCACAGGGAGGTTAGAAAAATGGCAAATATTACTCACGGAGTTTGACATCGTCTATGTGACGAGGATGTCCATGAAAGCCCAAGCACTGGCTGATCACTTGGCTGAGAATCCTGTTGATGAAGAATACGAGCCGTTGAGGACGTATTTTCCTGACGAGGAAGTAATGCATATAGATGAGTTGGAATTACCTGAGGAACCAGGTTGGAAGCTTTTCTTTAATGGAGCCGCAAACGCGAAGGGAGTCGGAATAGGAGCGGTACTTATTTCTGAAATAGGACGTCATTATCCTGTTATAGCTCAGCTACATTTCTATTGTACCAACAACATGACTGAGTATGAGGCATGCATTTTGGGTCTACAACTAGCTGCAGACATGGATGTCCAGGATGTTTTGGTCTTGGGAGACTCGGACCTCCTGGTGCATCTGATTCAGGGTGAATGGGAAACACGGGATTTGAAGCTCATACCATATCGACAATGTTTGCACGATCTGAGTAAGCGATTTCGATCAATGGAGTTCAGACACATCCCGAGAGTTCACAATGAGGTTGCCGATGCATTGGCCACTTTAGCATCGATGTTGCACCACCCAGACAAAATTCATGTTGACCCGTTGTACATCCAGGTTCGTGATCAGCATGCTTATTGCAACATGATAGAGGAAGAAGTGGATAGCGAGCCATGGTTTTATGACGTCAAGGAGTACCTCAGGATGGGGATATACCCGGAGCAGGCCACTGGAGATCAAAAAAGAGCCATTCGGCGATTGTCAAACGGATTCTTCCTCAGTGGAGAAGTGTTGTACAAAAGAACCCCAGATTTGGGATTGCTGAGATGTATAGATGCCAGTCAAGCCACGACAGTTATGACAGAGGTACATGCTAGAGTTTGTGGGCCACATATGAGCGGATATGTATTGGTGAAGAAGATTCTTCGAGCAGGGTATTATTGGCTCACTATGGAGCGGGATTGTATAAGTTTCGTGTGGAAATGCCATCAATGTCAGATACACGGAGATTTGATTCATTCTCCGCCGACAGAATTGCATACAATGTCAGCGCCATGGCCATTTGTTTCATGGGGCATGGATGTCATTGGACCTATTGAGCCGGCAGCTACCAACGGTCATAGGTTCATTCTAGTGGCCATCGACTATTTCACTAAGTGGGTTGAAGCTAAAACTTTCAAGTCAGTAACCAAGAAAGTAGTGGTGGATTTTGTTCACTCCCATATCATCTGTAGATTTGGGGTCCCAAAAGTGATCATCACGGATAATAGTGCTAATCTTAACAACAATTTGATGAAAGAGGTAGGTCAACAGTTTAAGATTACACACCGTAATTCCACACCATATCGTCCCAAGGCGAATGGAGCAGTTGAAGCAGCCAACAAGAACATCAAGAAGATACTGAGGAAGTTGGTGGAAGGGTCCAGACAATGGCATGAAAAATTACCATTTGCATTGTTGGGTTATCGCACCACCGTCCGGACTTCAGTAGGTGCAACCCCATATTTGTTGGTATATGGAACTGAAGCAGTAATACCGGCAGAAGTTGAAATTCTATCCCTTCAGATTGTCGCTGAGGCTGAGATTGATGATGACGAGTGGGTCAAAACCCGTTTGGAACAGTTAAACTTGATTGATGAAAAGAGATTGGCAGCTGTGTGTCATGGCCAGTTATATCAAAAGAGGATGGCGAGAGCCTACAACAAGAAGGTGCGCCCCAGAAAATTTGAGGTGGGGCAGCAGGTGTTGAAACGAATCCTGTCGCATCAGGCCGAAGCAAAAGGCAAGTTCGCCCCGAACTGGCAAGGACCGTTCATTATAACCCGAGTATTGTCCAATGGCGCTTTATGTTTAACAGATATCGACGGGAAATGCGTCGACATGGCTATCAATTCTGACGCAGTTAAGAGATATTATATATGATTTCTTTTGATTGTAATTGTTGTTTGTGGTTGGCATTTATCGGAGAATGAAATGACGGAGGAAATTCTTTCTTCTATACAAACACTTTAACCTTTGTTTCCCATTTTGAGCCTTATTCATTCTTTCATATCCCTCTTTTGGAATCAGTAATGAATATGAAAGAAAAAAAGAAGAAAAAAAATAATGATAATAAAGACAAAAGAAAGTCACAAAAAAAACAAAGGAATTGGGAATTACGTTTGACCTAATTCCTCAAAGAAGGATACGTAAGCGCCTCACGGCTCGGTCATAGTGTAACAAAAATATAAAAATCCCCAAGCAAGAAAAACTGGGGCAGAAGTTGTGTTTATAATTTTGGGAAAGAAAGTTTGATTCCAAGAGTTGTAGTGTTTTACCCATCAAAATTATTTTGAGCTTTTTTTTAATACCCCTTTTCCTTTTAGCCAGACACGAAAACCCATATTGATGTCCAAAAAGACCTCACGATCAGTATCCGAGAAGTGCCCAGTCATAAGTCAAGGAATAACACTCTGATCCCCAACAGAAAGGAAGATCATAAACTGGAAATGAATTAATAGCCGAAAGAATCCCCAGCAAAGAGAGTCATATCGACAACACTCCAATCCCCAGCGGAAAAAAAAATGAGAGAGTCTTATCGGTGAAAACCTTCACAGGCACCATGAGGCGACGGGAGTTGAGAGAAATGAGAGAGTCTTATTAGTGAAAACTCCTCTAAGGGCACTATGAGGCGACAAGACAAGATTGGCAGAAAGGATCCGCATTTGGCAAAGAGTTGAGTGCCTGTTTATCCCCAGCAACATGAGGTCGTCCGAAGGGTTGATTGATACAAATATACTGGGTTGATTAATCCTGAATGCGCGACATGATCGTTGGGATCGGTTATATCATTCAGATAAGTTCTTTTTTTTCTTTTCCCCAGCATTTGTTCAGAAAGACTTCTTCTTTTTCTATTTTTTGAAATCATCACTTTTTCATTTCGTTGTTTAAAGACTTTACCTCCCCAGCAGTTTGTTTTTGAAAAGGATTTTCAGAGCTTACTACCAGTTGCCAAAATGGTGCAAAGCAAAATGCGAATAGGACATGCCAAAGATAAGGCGATAAAGCGAAAAGAAGTTGGTCGCAAGACCAAATGATGAATGGGTCTAGATCCCAAGAGGACCAAATTTCCAGGGGAAGTTGGAGAAAAATGGAAAAGAAACAGTTAAAAGGTTATGGGGATCCCCAACAGATTTGCGAGATACAGGAACAACTCCGACAGATTCTCGACCAAGTTTCGCAATGGTCGGACAACACAGAGCGGGAAAGGAAGAAAAAAGAAAAACCATCCATAGCAGAAGTATCATCCTCAGCAAATAATATCATCCCTGGCAAGTTTTGTAGCAAAGCAGGGAAAGGAAAAAGGGAAAAACCATCCCCAGCAGAAATGGAACGACCACTCACCACATTTTAAACTAACAAATTTCTCTTTGATTTGAAATACGGAAAGGAGATATTATTGACAGCGGGAAGACATGGCCACACAGAAGATTATCAAACTGGGGTAGAAAATTTTCTCTCACCTCGAAAATTTTCTTAAAGTCAGATAGCCGTTTGGGAAAGATAAAACAAGTTTTGAAGGAAATAAAATCCCCAGCAGTATACAACAAAGGAGATACAAGTTTTATAAAAAAGCAATCTTGGAAGAAGCAAGATAACCCAAAGTTGTAAAAGTAGTGACCTTTGAATCAATATCATCCCCACCATTGTTAAAGGGAGGAAGATAATTCCCCAGCAGTGTTATTCCCGGCAGGTTTCAGGGAAGTGAAAGCACCAGCTTTAAAGGAAAGAGTCTTTGAAAAAGGAAAATGACATACTGGTAAAATAAAATATCGGTGTTATCCCCAGCAGTTTTCAGAGGAATAAAACACCAGTTTTGAAGGAAGAAGTTTGTTGAAGTCAGGAGTCCGCCTGGAGAATGGAGAAGGATTTATTTTTCAAAGTTGGAGAAGTCAGGAGCCCGCCTGTATAATGGAGGTTGTTATATTTTTAAGATGGAGAAGTCAGGAGCCCGCCTGTAGAACGGAGGTTGTTATATTTTTCAAAATTGTTGAAGTTAGGAGCCCGCCTGTTGAACGGAGGTTGTTATATTTTCAAAGTTGGAGAAGTCAGGAGCCCGCCTGTAGAACGGAGGTTGTTATATTTTTCAAAATTGTTGAAGTCAGGAGCCCGCCTGTAGAACGGAGGTTGCTTATTTTAAGTTGTTGAAGTCAGGAGCCCGCCTGGAGAATGGAGGCTGATATATTTTTAAGATGGAGAAGTCAGGAGCCTGCCTGTAGAACGGAGGTTGTTATATTTTCAAAGTTGGAGAAGTCAGGAGCCCTCCTGTAGAACGGAGGTTGTTATATTTTTCAAAATTTTTGAAGTCAGGAGCCCACCTGTAGAACGGAGGTTGTTATATTTTCAAAGTTGGAGAAGTCAGGAGCCCGCCTGTAGAACGGAGGTTGTTATATTTTTCAAAATTGTTGAAGTTAGGAGCCCGCCTGTAGAACGGAGGTTGTTATATTTTCAAAGTTGGAGAAGTCAGGAGCCCGCCTGTAGAACGGAGGTTGTTATATTTTTTAAAATTGTTGAAGTCAGGAGCCCGCCTGGAGAATGGAGGCTGATATATTTTTAAGATGGAGAAGTCAGGAGCCTGCCTGTAGAACGGAGGTTGTTATATTTTCAAAGTTGGAGAAGTCAGGAGCCCTCCTGTAGAACGGAGGTTGTTATATTTTTCAAAATTTTTGAAGTCAGGAGCCTGCCTGTAGAACGGAGGTTGTTGTATTTTTAAAAATTGTTGAAGTGAGGAGCTCGCCTGTAGAACGGAGGTTGTTTGTTTTAAATTGTTGAAGTCAGGAGCCCGCCTGGAGAATGGAGGCTGAATTATTTTGAGAAAGTTGGAGAAGTCAGGAGCCCGCCTGTAGAACGGAGGTTGTTTATTTTCAAAGTTGGAGAAGTCAGGAGCCCGCCTGTAGAACGGAGGTTGTTATATTTTTCAAAATTGTTGAATTCAGGAGCCCGCCTATAAGAACGGAGGTTGTTGTATTTTTCAAAATTGTTGAAGTTAGGAGCCCGCCTGTAGAACGGAGGTTGTTTATTTTAAATTGTTGAAGTCAGGAGCCCGCCTGGAGAATAGATGCTGAATTATTTTAAGAAAGTTGGAGAAGTCAAGAGCCCGCCTGTAGAACGGAGGTTGTTATATTTTTAAGTGGTTGAAGTCAGGAGCCCGCCTGTAGAATGGAGGTTGTCAAATATTAAGTTGGAGAAGTTAGGAGCCCGCCTGTAGAACGGAGGTTGTTATATTTTCAAAGTTGGAGAAGTCAGGAGCCCGCCTGTAGAACGGAGGTTGTTATATTTTTCAAAATTGTTGAAGTCAGGAGCCTGCCTGTAGAACGGAGGTTGTTGTATTTTTCAAAATTGTTGAAGTCAGGAGCTCGCCTGTAGAACGGAGGTTGTTTGTTTTAAATTGTTGAAGTCAGGAGCCCGCCTGGAGAATGGAGGCTGAATTATTTTGAGAAAGTTGGAGAAGTCAGGAGCCCGCCTGTAGAGCGGAGGTTGTTTATTTTAAGATGGAGAAGTTAGGAGCCCACTTATAGAACGGAGGTTGTTATATTTTTAAGATGGAGAAGTCAGGAGCCCGCCTGTAGAACGGAGGTTGTTTATTTTAAGATGGAGAAGTTAGGAGCCCACCTGTAGAACGGAGGTTGTTATATTTTTAAGATGGAGAAGTCAGGAGCCCGCCTGTAGAACGGAGGTTGTTATATTTTTAAGTTGAAGAAGTCAGGAGCCCGCCTGTAGAACGGAGGTTGTTATATTTTTAAGTTGAAAAGTCAGGAGCCCGCCTGGAGAATGGAGGTTATGTCATCTTTCAAAAGTCAAGTTGGTGTCAGGAGCGTCCCCGCCTGCTGAATAGAGGAATACATTTCAAGATCAAACAGAAGTAAGTAATGAGGAGGGTTACAACAAAAATCCTCAGCATAACAAGCTTTAATATAGGAAGCAGTGTCCCCAGCAGACAGAGCGGAATAATAAAACTTGTGTTCAGAAAAGCAAGAGGCCAGTGTCATCCCTAGCAGTTTTTGTAAGATAGATAAGATTTTGTAATTCATAGACTATAGTTTAGTCTAACTTCTTGTTTTTTTTAGCACGGTGTAATAAGGAGATCGAAAAGCAGTAGCAACAGCATGCAGCAACAGTAACGGCAAAAATTGCAAGTTCCATGGTAGTCCCAGCTACCAAAACTTCCCAAACTACATTGGCTTGATTCCCTTTTAGCCGGGGATATGTAGGAAACCTTCGAAGAAAAGGTTTGGTTAAATCCTTTCAAAAGATGCTTCACACGGAGTACTCAAACGGGCAAAAATCGCTCGTATCCGCTCACTTTTTCTTTGCACGAAAACTCTTCGTGTTTTCAGACAAAGAGGGGCAGCTGTGAGCACGTGATTTTTGTCCTATATGAGAATTACTCCCAAAAAATTCAAAATAATATAATTTTTCTTTTATGTGCAATTTTTGAATTTTGTGGCATTTTTTGGATAATTATTTGTATTTTTGTCTGTGCATGTTTATTTGTTTAAATTAATAAAAATATAAAAATATGTCGCGTTTGCATTTAATATTTAACTGAATTTGTTTTACAAAATGAAAAAATCATAAAAAATAATGTACGGTGCAGTTTTAGCATTTAACGTCCAAATTATGTGATTTTATCGTTAATTGCTATTTAAATGTGCGATAATTGTTATTAGGAGTTAATTAGTATTTTTAGATAATTTTGGTTTTTTGTAATTTAATCTTAGCATTTTAGCTTTATTATTTAGGAAATTGAATAAATAGAAAAGAACAAAAATAGAAGAAGACCGGATTGGACCTTTTCTTCAATTTTAAACCACAGGCCCAAAGATACCCAACCTTCCCCTACGACCCGGTCCATTTCAAACCGGATCGACCCAGTCCATAACCCCAAAGACCCAACCCCTTTCTTCATTTTTCATTTTTTTCATTTCCCTAACCTAAAAACCCTAACCATCCGCCCCCTCTCTTCTTCTCCTCTCCAATCAAGCTCCCATGGCTACCCTTCCATGGCTGCCCGCCTCACACCTCCTCATCTCCACCAGTAACGACGTGAACCAGACCATCGACGACCACCACGACCACCCCTTCACCACCCTCGAGACTCCAACTCCCATAGCTGCCCGCCTCTTCTCCTTCAACACACACACACACACACGCACAACATGAACTCCAGCTCCACCATCGTCCAACGACAGCCATGAACGACCCCAAGCAACCATGGTTGCTGCTGCTTCGTCCAGCTTCGACCATGGCTGCCCCTCTCTTCTTCCTCAACCTCACGTCCAAACGACCACCCCCTCCGCCATTAACGAGCAGCATGGCTGCTGCGTGGCTGCTTCTTCTGCTTCACCTCCCAGGTGCCTCGACGAGCATCTGCTTCACGTCCAAACCAGCTGCACCTGCTGCTTCTTTCTTCAGTCGACCGCCCAGTCGACCTCCAGCTTGGCGACGCAGTAACAACAACTGTTGTTTCCCCGTCGCTGTTGCTGCCTTCTGCTACGTTTAGTTGTTTCTTCGTGGTCGTCTTCGTCGTCGATTTATTTTGGTACGATAATTGTTTCCGGGCAGATTTGTTTCCGTTCAAGTTCATCGTCGTTCCGATCCGGTTAGTTGGTTTAAGTTTCATTTCTGTCCGTATTTTGTTTTGATATTCTCGGATCTGAAATCAGTAAATGTTTGATTCTTGTTTTTTGTTCGTGTTTATCGTTTCTTGATTATTTCTTCAGTTTGTTTCATTTGTTCTTGTTTATTTTTAATATAGAAATTGTTAATTTAATTATAATGTTGTTGGATTTAAGTTGAAGTCCAATTAATTATTTCTTCAGTTTGTTTTTATACATTTAAAAGGATTTAGTTTTAATATAGAAGTATGTTAGTTTGATAACTTGAATCCTTCGTCTTGGCTGTGATATTGTTATATTTAGTTTGAGGTTCAATTGGTTATTTAGTTTAGTGATTTGAATCTGTTTATTTGTTCCATTTAAGCTTAATTTGAATTTAAACTCAGTAATTTGAACATGCTTGTTTGTTATTGTTGTTGAATCTGGAAGTAGGTTTGTTGTTTAAGGATATTGTTCAGTCAAAATAATTCCAGTTGTTTCTTTGTTGTTCATCATTTAATTAAGTTATTGTTCGAATTTTGTCAGGCATTGGTTATAGCTGGTAATTGAATTTTGGTTCTTAGACAATTTTTGAAGTTTGAACAGATTTTTGAATCTGGGCAGTAACAGTAGTTTTAGGGGTAATACGGGAATTAACCAATTGCAGATTTATTTAATTTAAGTGCTCCGCCCACTAAGCTCTAATAATAGTAAAATATTATAGTGGGGGACAAGACATATGTTAGTGGGGGACAAGACATAATGATGTAAAGTAAAAAGGAAAGAGGGATAATGATAAGGTCTTCTTTGACCACTCAAAAAGGGGGAACCGTGGGGTCCGCGTTGACTGCTTTCACTTAAGTAAAAATTAGAAATAGTATAGGTAATAATAAAAGTTAAAAGTTATACATAGTAGAAGAATATTGGAAAAAAAGTAAAAAGAGGTAAAAGGGGGTAGTAATAATAGTTTTAAAAAAAGTAAAAAGGAAGGGGGTAAAAAAGAAAAAAAGGAGTCTGGATTTGGATATAAGAGGACTCATTTGACACTTAGAAAGGAGAAGAAAAAAAGGAAGAAAGGGACTGAATTTGGAGAGAGAAATTTCAGAACTAAAGAGGAGATAAAAACAGACTTTTAATCTTGAGAGTTGAGGATTGAGAGAAAAGAACTGATTTTCAGAAATCATAGAGAGAATAGTTTGAGAGTGTTCTACTTCGAGTCTTAAAGAACAAAAATCAGAATTATCCCATTGCCTCTTCTGTTTTTTTTGGGTTCATTATGTCCTGTCTGTGAGAGTTATTGGGATTTCTGGGTCTTCGCTTGGTTTTTCCTAAGTCTGGTTGGTTTTTGGGTTACTCCTCCACCGGTTTTCAAACTCTGTTTCTGGGCTATTGCATTACTGCTACTGGTTGTTTGTTGTTGCTGAGTTGTTCCTACTGCTGCTGATCCTACTCTTCCTTTCCTTGTATTCAAATACCAGGTACACTACTCTGAATCATTTTGGCATATGCATTGAAGCTGAAATGAAATGGCCAGAAGATTTATGCTTCTAATTATAGAATATTCATATTTTTAGTTAGATATTCATTTTGTGTTTCATGTTATATGAATGGTAGAAGTATGCATAATGTGAAGCGTTATATTGCGGAGCTATTGGATGAGTGTCGGTATGAACACCATAAGTATTAGTGTCGGCTTTGTTAAATTTTTTAGTTTGAAATCGCGTTCAAATCAAATTGGTAATTAGTCAATATGGGAAATCGATTTAGGGTGGGAGGGGGGGGAAGGTTAGTAAAATCTAGATTTGAATTTGCAAATATTGGAATAGAAGCAATTAGAGGTTTTTTTTTTATCTTTGAATCTTGTTATTAACGAAGATCCGCAAATACTAGGCAAATATAATAGGCCAATAATTTCGTAGAATCAGCGGGCTTGATGCTTTTAATGTGTGATTCAACGTAGCAAGGCTAAGAACATTAATCCATTAGGTGCGAGTTTGAGCAAGATGAGTCAACGTTTAAGTTTAATAAACTTTCTAATAAGCTTTAGTAATTATGGTTAAATCTAGTTTCAAATGGTTGTGAATAATTAATTCCAATAGTTTTTTTATAACAATGCGAGCTTTAATCTAGCTATAATTGATTTCTTTTGAATATTAGTTGGCGAATTTCGTATTTTATTTACAATTTCGAATTTTTTCTTTTTTTAGTAAAATTCATTTCCATTAATATTTGTCTTAATCTAGCAATTAGTATGTTACGCTTTCTTATTTTTAAGCTCGTAATTAATTAGGATTTTTTTTATTTTATTTTAGAGACTAATATAAATAGAAATGTAGTTACTTTAGGATATCCTTAAAATAAAGGAGGCGTGCCTCGCCACAGTAAATCACAAATTGCGGGACCCTCAATAAAAGGACTCAATAACCGGATAGACTTTTGAGTTGGCCGTCTAGTGAATTTTCACGGCTTCTTCCCAAAATAACGATATAATAGTCTCTTTAGGACGCGCCTTAATTAATCTTACCTTCCTAAAACTAGGGTGTGCATTTATGCAACCCAAATCCAAATCTCAACGGAGTCGAAATGTGTCGATGACCACGTGTATACTGGTTGTAACGTGGTTCGAGATGCATTTCCATGACGTTGCAAAAATATTTTTTACTAATGAGACGTGTCTCGCCAAACAAGAATACGCTGGTTGCGGGACCCTCTATATGTGTTTTGATGAAATTGCTTAGATTTCGGGACGGGGCCATTTAGCAAAATTTTACGGCCTTTCCCAAAACAACAATACGCTAGTCGCTTTAGGCGTGTCTTTAATAAATTACTTTCTTAAATACAGGTGTACATTTATGTGACCCAAATCCAAATCTCAACGGAGTCGAAATGTGTCGATAACCACGGGTACATTGACTGTGACGTGGATCGAGATACGTTTTCACAACGTTACAATTCTCCGTAAAATAATAACAATAATAATAAAATTGATAAAAGCGGTTCAAAGTTAAAATTTGCATATAAGTTCTTAATTGTTAAAAATCAGATAAATAAGTCGAATATAACAGTTGAGCGACCGTGCTAGAACCACGAAACTCGGGAATGCCTAACACCTTCTCCCGGGTTAACAGAATTCCTTATCCGAATTTTTGGTTCGCGGACTGTTAAACAGAGTCAATCTTTTCCTCGATTCGGGATTCGACTGGTGACTTGGGACACCATAAATCTCCCAAGTGGCGACTCTGAATTAAATAAACAAATCCCGTTTCGATTGTCCTTTAATTGGAAAAACTCCCTTATACCCTTTTCGGGGTGTAGTGTAAAAAGGAGGTGTGACACTATGAATAAAACAAAATGAAGCCATCACGTTAGCGTTAGGGCATTTAACATAAGATAATCTCACTTTATGTGCAATGCACCTAGCCATAGTTATCGATTTTAAAATGACTTCGAGGGTACAAAGGTCAGTTGGCTCATCCCATTTTGTTCGTTTCAACCTCTCTTTTCTTTGTTTTTCTAGTACTTCTTAGCGCACTCGTTTTCCTTCCTCTCTTTTTTATTATCACTCTTTTCTTTCTCTCATATCTCACATCCCACAATTTCACCTCTCTTTTTTTCTTTTTTTTTTTCTTGCTTTTCTCTTTTTCTTGTAATAATAAAAAAAATGATTCGATCGAACCCTATGTAGGTTGCCTACGTATCATGATCCCGCATGAATCAGATCTTTCCGTAGTTTTGGAAGATCGGAAATAAAGTAAACAAACTAATGTTCTCATCAATTTTTTTCTTTAAAGACTACTCTGACGAGAAAAGGGAAACAAAAGAAACAAATCTTTTTTTTTTCTTCTTCTTTTTTTTTTCTAGACTTAATGTTCTATAACCTATTCCAAACTCAAGCTTAACGAGCATATATTTTTTACTTTTGAAACAAATACTCTATGGGAAATTATTAAGGAAAATCCCTACAAGAGAAAAATATTTTTTTTGATTTTTTTTTAAGAAGGAAATTTAAAGACTAGACCAAAGAAAAATATTTTGAATTTTCACTTGATATCCTGAAGAAAAGAGTTCGAAACAAGAAATGAAAAAGATAAAAAAAACTGTTTTTGGATTTGAATTTTTGATTACCTAAGGAAGAAACTCTGAAAAATAAACCAAAGAAAAAGTATTGTTGTTTTCTTTTTCTTATATGTACAATGTCCTAAAATTCTAATAAAAATAAAAGATTTTTTTTTCAAGTCATTTTTCATCAATTTCCCAAAAAATTCTCAACAGAAAATCTTTTTGAATTTTGGAATTAACACCTTAGAGAAAGCTTTTAAAGAAGTACTAAAAGAAATTTTTTTTTTTCATTTCTAGAATTAGTATTCTAAAGAAAATTTATAACGAAATATAAAATGCAACATCTTTTTTTTTTTTTTTTGGATTTTTACTTGTAACACATTTCCAAATGCAAAATAAGAAATACAGTAACAAAAGACTATACAAACTTAACCAGACAATACAAACTCTAACATCACCTAAAAGACTAAATACTACTATACGGGACTAGAAAGTAAAACATGAACAATTGACTCAAAAATATAAAATGACTCATCGAGCAACTTCTGAATGCAGTGATCCTAGGGTATCTGTCATGCCCAAACTCCAGTAAGTAAATCCACACCTGTATAAGAAAACTGAAACCAACACTATGTGAGACAATAACATTCCCTACTAGACACATGCAAGACATGGTTACGGTTATTTTTGCAAAATGGCTTATTTGGCCAAAAGGTGGCTAGAAGTGCTAAATTTGTCTAAGACCCCGCAAAGCCAATAACCTAACATTTACTAGGAAGACCGGACCCTATGTGGGTTGCCTACGTATCATGCCCCGAAAGACGAGAATCGGGTATGCGTAGTTCGGGCAACTTTGATACGGGCGAGAATTAAAACAAAAACAACTAATTTAGAGAAAATATAGTTTATTATTTTTTTATCTTTTCCTTGAAAATGATGAAACATGCAACATCTTTTTTTTTCTTTTTTTCTTTTTGGATTTTCTTTTTACCTTTTTTTTTTATTTTTTTTTATTTTTGAAAAATAATAAAAAGTGCAAAATTTTTTGAAGTTTCCATGCTCTCTTTTTTCCTTAATAAAATGTAACAAAAATATAATTGGGCCCTACTCGCTTCATCCTCATACTTCAGCCTCTTTTTTCTCTTTTTTTTCTTTTTTTTTCATTTGCCCTCAACTATCATTGGTCCGCCAAATGACTTTTTTACCCTTTAATAAATGCAACATGTAGCACATAGGATGCATCAAGATGGTCTGTTATTTCGGGTGCACCTGTCCTAGACGGACCCAACCCCTGTGTTGAGTCCCCAAAGTCAAAATGCACATGATGCAAGCAAGCGTTCCTACTAGGGATCAGGCATGAGGTCTTGTTATACTAGGTTTAAAACCTAGGTTTATTTGTTCTAGACCTGGCTTACCCGAACAGACAACTCGAGCCGAGGGGGGGCTGCGTACCGGTAACCAAAAGATCATCCGATTTTGCAACTTGTCTGAACCTCGTTCTATTTGGAATAGGACACTAACAAAAAGAAGTCACGACCAGCGTGCACTTCTCAATAGAGAGAAGAGAGGGATTTCGTAGCAGTTTATATATAGTTCAAATAATATCAAAGTGGTAAAAGCAACATTTAACACATTAGGCTCAAACATGTAATAAAATCGGATAATAAACAAAGCCAGATATAACAATTATTATAAGCTCGAATTCTGAACCCTGAACCAAAAGTTCTGGGTTCTTGTCCCCAGCAGAGTCGCCAGAGCTGTCACACCTCTTTTTTTACCTACACCCCCGTAAGGGTGTATAAGGGAGTTTTTCTAATTAAAGGACAATTGAAACGGGATTTATTATAAAGATTCAGAGTCGCCACTTGGGAGATTTATGGTGTCCCAAGTCACCGGTTGAATCCCGAATCGAGGAAAATATTGACTCTATTTAACAGTCCGCGAACCAGAAATCTGAGTAAGGAATTCTGTTAACTCGGAAGAAGGTGTTAGGCATTACCGAGTTTCGTGGTTTTAGCACGGTCGCTCAACTATTATTTTTTGGCTCAATTATCTGATTTTAAACAATTATGAACCTATGTGCAAATTTTAACTTTTTAACCGCTTTTAGTCATTTTTAGGAGTATTGCAACGCTGCTAGAACACGTCTTAAACCGCGTCACATAAATGCACCCGCAGTCTTTGACATATTCTAACATTGTTGAGATTTGGATTTGGGTCACATGAAATGCACACCCGAGTTTAAGGAAATTAATTTAAACGGTGCCTAAAATAACCACGCACTTTCAAGTTTGCGAGGGCCATGGGAATTCGCTAAATGGGGCGCCTCGATTTCCAAAGAATTAAGATTCATCCAGTGGTGGCCATAGGTTATATATAATCCAAATATGTGAATGGCACGCCTCAAAACTATTCAACTAAAAGAACTAGGGAGATACGTAATAAAAAAACTAATTTGAAAATAACTATCATAACCGCACCACGAAAACAATGCCCTTGATTTAATTATGTGCATAAAGCTTGATCACCATATTCATAAGTTGTTTGTTCTCTTCCTATGCTTGAGACCAATTGTATGTGTTTAAACTTGCAAAACAGTTTACGTGCAAAATTAGGGAAATATGAATACCATTTGTTTTATGAAATAACCATCACTCTACCAAATACAAACTCAACTTTGTATATCCTCTTTTAAAATGCCGAAGTCAATACTCATAAAATCTGTTCGTACTAAGTACACATTTGGCATTTGCCTATTTATTAACATTACAATTTTTATCATTTATAATGCACCGAAAGTTTTACACAATTAAGAAATCATCACTTCAATCTAGACAAACTCATCACATGAACCAAAACCGCCTTCCAGATAACTTCTACACGTTCATTTCTAATCCAAATCCTAACCATTCTGTTAATTCGCTTGTGACGATTGGGTTTAGACGAACAAAATCAAACCAATTATTGTCCAAACTTGTGAAAACTATTTACAATTAACAAATCTATACTTGTAATAATGTCAACATCACTTTGTTATAAGAAACAGGTTAATTGCACTCCTAAACTAAGATAGTCAATTTATTATCAAGAAAGAAAACTAGTTTATAAATTGATTTGACAGGCAAATTCAGACTACATGTACCACGAACACACAACTGAACCTCTCAGAATACTCCAATACTTTGAACATAATGGACTATATCAATTCTCCTCTAACTCATGGTTATCCCAATAGCTGTTATCATACAAGATTACATATGAACAAGAGCATTTATCTTACACAGAATTAAAACAAAACTCCGATGTTTGACGAAGTATATTATTTTAGTTCCTTGATAGTTCCATATTACCATACACTTAGCTAACATGGTGTAAACACAAAACTTAGCTAATGGTCAATATTCTACCAAGTTCCCCATCTCAGCAGTTCAAAACCAGCTATAACCAATAAACTTCAGAAGCAAGTAAAATTACTATTGAGCTATACTATCTTCAACAGAGGCAAGTTGACTAATAGCTCCCGTTGAGCATATGACATGTCAATTAACTAAAAAAAACTGAAACTAAACTAATCGATTTGAATGTGCAGAAAACATATTTGGAACTCCGGATTTCATTTCATTGCAATATCAAAACTTGAGCGAAATAAGTCCAGGGACATGTACCTGAAATATGAAACGTGGGAAAACAAATGAAAATTAGTAGCCGAGCAGTATAGCAACAGAAACTTCAACGACCAGTAGAGCCAAGTTGAGCAGAAAGTTATGTGCAGCAAGCCCAGGAAAAAGTTTGATCGAACAGTAAACTTTAACACGTCAAAACCAAACTTTCACAAACTCATCTTTATCTATTTTTACTCCCCGACGAGTTAAATGTTCTTTCAGAGATTAGAAATATCAAAAATGCAAAGTGATCGATGAAACAGTAAAACAGTATAGCCCTTTTAATTTCAGATTGTTTCTCTTCAATCTCTCTGTTTATTCCTCTCCGTATTCTCTCACTGTGTTTTTCAGTATCTTCAAAGTCCAGCCCCCTTTATGTATGAACTTAGTATCTATATATAGGCATTCAACTCAGTGCATTCCCCACTTTCAATTCTACTTTTCATTTCTTAACTATCCACTAGCTTAGTGCTTTCTTAATTAATTCAGTAATGCAATTTCTACCCTACCACCTATTTAGAAGCTTCTCCAGTTAGGTGACAATTAAATAATTCACACTGTTATCTTAAAGTTCCTTTTTTTTTAAAAACTTGAAATTCATGGACCAAGTTGAACCCAATTCACATCATTTAATACAAACAAAATCTACCAGCAGACTCCTTAAGCTCTTAATATAGAAAAATGAAACAATTTCAGCCTTTCAACGAAAATTATCAGGAATCAATTCAAGAACTATTGTTATACGAGTTTAAACTACTGAGCAACAAAACAAAAACCAAATGAAATCAACAAACAACCTATTAATTCGAAAAGAATTAAACTAAAAACAAAATCATAGAACAACTGACCAAATAACATTCTAACAACAGAAAGGAGTAGAAGAAGATAATAATAAAAGAAAAATAGAGGGAAAAAAATTAAAACCAGGAATACCTACCAAGATTGATTGAACACCGTCTCAAACTAGACCTTCAATGATCTTCGAATTTGAGGCCGGAATAGACCTTAATCGAGTGTTCTCGACTGAGAACACACAACTAAGGTCGATTTTGACCTCAAACCTTTAAACACATAATAATTTGGATTTTGGGATTTTGGGATCGTTTCTTTAAATCCGGATTCGAGGGATTTCTGGGATATTCGAGGGATAAGGTTCATGGATTCGGAAAGAGGGGAGTGAGGAGATTCTATGGTGTTAAGATGGAGGAGATTGGATTAACTAGGGTTCGGGGGTCAAATTTCGATCGAAGATTCGACGATTTTGGCCGTGATTCGAAAGGAACAGTTTGGGGATTTGAGATGATGAGGCGAAGGAGAATCAACGGTGTTAATTTGGGGCTGTTTGGGCCACCGGAACCGCCGTGAGGCGATTTCAGATGGGCGGGACGCGACGGTTTATGGTGGCATTCTGTTAGGTCTCTGAAGAGATGGGGGGAATGAGATGGGGCGAGGTTTGGGTGGGGTTGATATATTGAAAATGTTTGATTTAATTAGGGTCGTTGGATGACTGGAATCCAATGGCTCTGATTAGATCATTAATGGAAACGGGGTCGTTTTGGTTTCAACTGGGGCGGTCCGGGTGTGGGAATGGGTCGGGTTGTGAGGAAAGCTTTGGATCGTTCGATATATATGAACGGACGGTTGAGATACGTTGAGATCGAAACGACGTAGTTCTGTCCCTATACTACGTCGTTTCGATGGTCTCAGAGAGTGGACGTTTGGACCGGGTATGGGGTTTGTGTTGGGCTGGGTTAATTGGATTGAACCGGGCAAATGGAATTGGGCTTATGGATTTAATTAAAAATGGCCTCAGATTCCTAATTTCTTGTTTTCTTTTCTTATTTTTATTTTTCTTTTCAATTTTCCTTCTAATAAAAAGAAACCTTGACCAAATTATCCTAAAAACTAACTAACTCAAATAATTAAATTAAAAGAGAGTCACACAATTGACATTAAATACTTAAAAATGTAAAGTATGTTATTTTTGTGAATTTTTTATTTTTGTAAAAATAACATTTTACTAAATTAACCAAAAATGTAAAATCAAATCCTAAGTGCAGATGCTATATTTTTGGTATTTTTTTAATGCATTATTAAAATTAAATATGCAAACAATCAAGAAAATTGCACAATAATTTCTAAAATAACACATAATCAAAGCCAAGACCTAATTTTGAGAATTATTTTGGAGTAATTCGTATGAGGCAAAAATCACGTGCTCACAAGGTGTAGAGTGGGTAAAGTAGTGCAACGGTTATATCATACTCCCCTATCATGTCAATTGTGCCTTAGACTCAAGTACCCGTCAATTGACCACCTAGGCGGATGTCACTACCCTAGTGCCCTTTAAACTATTTGAACAACCCGTAGCAGTTAACTCTTAGCTTAATTTACAATTTGTAGTTTGTTAAAAGTAGAATTATAACGAAAACCCCAAAAATGATGAGAAGTGTAATTTGGAACTCTACGCAATCCTAAGCTAAATAGATACACCACTCCAATTCTAGTTCTCTGTGGAAATCGATCCCGACCCAAAATCGGGTAAAAGCTATTGCGACCTTCTCTCGCTACTTATTAGTGGTGCGGAGTAGGCTGCGATCACTTTTTGGTGCAGTTGCCAGGGAGCTAACAGTTTTGGCTATCTATTTAGTTAGTTTTGTGTATTGTTCTTCTCTCCTTCTTTGTTACTTACTTATATGTGTCACTACTCAGGTACTAAAATGGCATTGAACAACACAAATGACCCTCTTGGAAATGTGATTACGGGGGAGGTGGTAGATGATATTGTACAAATTGAGGTGCCTCTTGTACCTCAAGAACAACGTATAGGCCGCAATGCCAATGCTAATTCAAATGACAATATTCCAGACCCTCCTCCGCCACCTCCAAGAGTGGTTCCCAGAGTACTTCCGAACTAGGGTTATGCAAGTGCTATTGTCCCGCCTAGAATTCAAGCGGGCAACTTTCAGATAACTAATGTGATGTTGACCTTACTTGAGCAGCGTTGGTACTTCACGGGCGTTGCGGATCAAAATGCCTACAAACATCTTAAGAGGTTCGTGGATACATGCTGGGGGAGCAAACAGACGAATGTGTCCGAGGATGCTCTTAGGTTGAGACTTTTCCTATTCTCACTTCGGGGGAAGTCATTAGATTGGCTCGAGAGACTTTCCAACCATTCCATCACAACTTGGGATAAGTTGGCGGATAAATTCATTGCTAAATTCTTTTCACTCGGGCATATGGCGGCACTTCGAGATGAGATATTGTCTTTCAAGCAAGAGCCCACGGAACATTTGCATAAGATTTGGGAGCGGTATAGAACGATGGTGAAAGAATGCCCCAACAATGATATGACCGACGCTATGATCCAATAAACTTTATACCGGAGCATCAATACAACAAATCAATGCATAGTGAACCAACTTGCCGGGGGAAACTTTATGAAGTTGTCGTATGATGAGGCAATTGATGTACTTGATGAGATGGCTGACACTTCTTCTGCATGGCAAAGTAGAGCCAATGTGCCTCAAGGTGACCCTATGGTTATTCATTTGCACAAGGAATTACATGACCATGGGCAAGCTATAGCAGAGTTGACAACTACTATGAATCAATTGGCTAAGGCACAGTTGCAACAAGTCCAAAATCCTCGCCAAGTGAATGTCATAGAGGGTGTTAATATGCTTGTCAATAAGAGAAGGCAAAGAAGGCAACAAAACCAAAGGAATTATGAGCAATTTGATTATGGATGTGATAGGTTTCAAAATGATGGTTATGATGACAAAAGTGAAGAGGTTCAATATGTAAACAACTATCAAGGCCAACGGGGCAACTCTTCAAACCAACAACAGTGGAGACCTCAAGGCAATTGGGGAAATCAACAACAAAACAGTGGTAATTGGGGGAACAACAACCAAAACAACAACTAGGGCAATAAGAACAACAATCAAGTCAACCAAGGGAATTGGAATGGTAATAACAATAATTGGGGTGGCAATAATAATCAAGGAGAATGGAACAATGGAAACCAAGAAAATCGAGGGCAAGGTTTTCAAAGGCCCCCAATGTACCAACAACCGAACAATCTACCACCATTTTCATCTCAAGGTCCTAGTTCTTCGGGTAATGATATGGGTAGAATTGAAATGATGTTCGAGCAGATGATGAAGAAGAATGCGGATTCTGATGCACAGTTAGCTTCTCACAACACTTCTATCCGAAACTTGGAGGTGCAATTAGGCCAAATCTCTCAGTCATTGAATACTCGCACGAAGGGTGCTCTACCAAGTGATACGGTAGTGAACTCCAAAGGGTGGGAACAATCATGTTATGGCGGTTACAACAAGAAGTGGGAGAGTCGGTGATGTGAATGCCTCTAAGCAAAAGCAAGTCATGGATGATGACGTTGAGTTGCAAGATGATGAAGTCCCTTTGGTAGTTGAAGATGTGGTTGATGAAAATGTGAACAATGAAGTGAGGATTGATATTCAAGAAGTCGAGGTGGAAACTCAAAATGATGTGAACCCGTCTAGGGAACACATAATTGACATGCCGGAGCCCGATGTGCCAAAAGCCAGGGCTCCTTTGCCAAGGACACCTCCACCTTATCCTCAAAGGCTCGCGAAGCAAAAGAATGATAATAAGTTTAAAAAGTTCATTGATATGATGAAGAGCTTATCTATTAATGTGCCTTTGGTGGAGGCACTTGAACAAATGTCGGGCTATGCAAAATTCATGAAAGACTTGGTTACAAAGAAGAGTTCTATGGATTGTGAAACTATAAAGATGACTCACCAAGTTAGTGCTATAGTGTATTCAATGGCCTCGATGCTTGAATATCCCGGTGATTTCACCATTCCATGCACCATTGGGAGTGCGGATTTTGCCAAGGCTTTATGTGATTTGGGAGCTAGTATCAATTTGATGCCCTACTCAGTTTTCAAAACTTTCGGTATTGGACAACCTAGGCCGACGTCCATGAGGCTACAAATTGCGGATCGATCGATGAAGCGACCTTTGGGCATTATTGATGATGTGCTTGTCCGGGCGGACAAATTCATATTGCCAGTCGACTTTGTGATTTTGGACTGTGAAGTGGACTATGAGGTCCCTATCATTCTAGGGAGGCCTTTCCTTGCAACGGGGAAGACATTGGTTAATGTTGAAGCGGGTGTACTCACTTTCCGAGTGGGAGATGAAAAGGTCGTCTTTCATGTTTGCAAATCTATGAAGCAACCCAATAGCACCGAGGTGTGCTCGTTTGTAGACCTTGTCACAGCTGTGATTGTGGATGACACCAGTTGCTATGATCAACGTGGAGGACCCCCTTGAGGCCGTGCTATTAAATCTTGATGTCAATGATGATGCAAGCAGAGTGGAGTGCATGAATGTTTTACATGGAATGAGGCTCTTATTCTTATGAGCCTAGGAAATTGTCTTTGGATCTTAAGAATAGAAAGACTCCACCAACCAAACCTTCAATTGAGGAGCCTCCGGTGTTGGAGTTGAAACCACTTCCTCCACGCCTCAGGTATGAGTTCTTAGGCGCAAATTCTACTTTGCCAGTTATTCTTTCTTCTTGCCTTACTAACATGCAGGTTGAGGCCACATTGGCAGTGCTTCAAAAGCGGAAAAGGGCAATTGGATAGACTTTAGCTGATATTCGGGGAATAAGCCCCGCATTCTGTATGCACAAGATTATTCTGAAAGATGATGCAAAGCCATCCTTGGAGCACCAAAGGAGACTAAACGAGGCAATGCAAGAGGTTGTGAAAAAAAGATGTGATCAAGTGGTTGGATGTCAGGGTTGTGTACCCCATCTCTGATAGCTTTTGGACTTTGCCGGTGCAATGTGTACCAAAGAAGGGTGGCATGACTGTGGTGACAAATTCCAAAAATGAGTTGATTCCGACAAAAACCGTCACCGGTTGGAGGGTATGCATAAACTACCACAAGTTGAATAAAGTGACCCGCAAGGATCACTTTCCTTTGCCATTTCTGGATCAGATGCTAGGCCGACTTGCTGAGCATGCCTTCTACTACTTCTTGGATGGATATTCTGGGTATAACCAAATATTGATTTCTCCGGAAGATCAGGAAAAGACCACATTCACTTGTCCGTATGGCACATTTGCTTTCTCTAGGATGCCTTTTGGGTTATGTAATGCACCGGCAACATTTCAGTGGTGTATGACGGCCATTTTCATCGATATGGTGGAAGACATTTTAGAGGTGTTCATGGACGATTTTAGTGTTGTGGGGGACTCATTTGATGAATGCTTGAAGAATCTTGATAGGGTGTTGGCCTGTTGTGAAGAAACCAATCTTGTCCTCAATTGGGAGAAATGCCACTTTATGGTGGAAGAAGGAATCGTTCTCGGGCATAAAATTTCAAAGCATGTCATTGAGGTGGATAAAGCAAAGATATATGTGATTTCAAGGCTCTCTCCCCCTACATCCATCAAGGGAGTCCGAAGTTTTCTTGGGCATGCGGGGTTCTACCGGAGATTCATCAAAGACTTTTCGAAGGTAGTGAACCCCTTGTGCAAGTTGTTGGAAAAAGATGCTAAGTTCGTGTTTGATGACAAGTGTATGCAAGTCTTTGAACTTCTCAAGCATAAGTTGACCACCACTCCTGTCATTACCGCACCTAATTAGAGCTTGCCCTTTGAGCTCATGTGTGATGCTAGCGATGTTGCGGTTGGGGCAGTTTTGGGTCAACGAATGAACAAAATGTTTCATCCGGTATACTATGCAATCAAGATAATGAATGATGCTCAAGTGAACTACACAGTGACTGAGAAGGAACTTTTGGCTATTGTACTTGCTATGGAAAAATTCCGGCCGTATCTTATGGGTGCCAAGGTCATATTGCACACAGACCATGCCACCCTTAGGTACTTGATGACAAAGAAAGATTCCAAGGCAAGGTTGATGCGATGGGTCTTATTACTTCAAGAGTTTGATCTAGAAATTGTGGACCGGAAAGGTAGTGCGAACCAAGTGGCAGACCACTTGTCCTGTTTGGAAGAGGAGGGGAGGCCTAGTGATGGCCTAGAGATCAATTATTCATTTCCCTACGAACAACTCCTTGCTGTGTTGGTAAGTGATATGCCATGGTTTAACGATGTTGCTAATTACCTTGTGACCGGAATAATCCCCTGTGAGCTCTCTTCTAACCAAAGGAAGAAGCTCAAGCGGGATACTTTGGATTTTTATTGGGATGAGCCATACTTGTTCAAGATTTGCATGGATGGTGTGATCCGAAGGTGTGTCCCGGAGGAGGAGCAATTGAGTATCTTGGAGGCTTGTCAATCCTCTCCTTATGGTGGCCATCATGGCGAGGTGAGGACAGCTTTTAAAGTTCTTAGTTGTGGGTTTTATTGGTCAACTTTGTTCAAAGATGCGGGTGATTTTGTGAAGAGATGTGACGAATGCCAAAGAGCGGGTGGAATTTCGAAGAAAGATGAGATTCCTCTCAATACCATCCTTGAGGTTGATATTTTTGATAGATGGGGCATTGATTTCATGGGCCCATTTATTAGCTTTTGTGGGAACACTTACATTCTTGTGGCGGTGGACTATGATTCAAAGTGGGTTGAAGTCGTGGTTTTGCCCAACAATGAGGCCCGGAGTGTTGTTACATTTCTCAAGAAAAGCATTTTTACAAGGTTTGGTACTCCTCGTGCAATCATAAGTGATGGGGGGTCTCATTTTTGCAATAAAGCTTTCGACACGTTGCTTTCTAAGTACGGTGTCAATCACAAAGTTTCTACCCCCTATCATCCTCAAGCAAGTGGTCAAGTGGATGTCTCTAACAGGGAGATCAAAAGCATATTGTAAAGACGGTCAATGCAAATAGGACCGATTGGTCGAAGAAGTTGGATGACGCTCTATGGGCTTATAGGACAGCTTACAAGACTCTGATTGGTATGTCTCCGTATCGGTTAGTGTTTGGGAAAGCTTTCCATTTACCGGTTGAGTTAGAGCACAAGGCCATGTGGGCTTTGAGGAAGCTAAATCTTGAGTGGGATATTGCAGCCAATCTTCGTGTGGAGCAGCTTAATGAACTTGATGAATTAAGATTTCATGCCTACTCCAGTTCGTCCTTGTATAAGAACAAGATGAAGTACCTTCATAGTAAATATGCTCGTGGAAAGGAGTTCAAAGTCGGTGATTTGGTTCTCTTGTTCAACTCCCAGTTATGTTTGTTTCCGGGAAAGCTCAAGTCCAAATGGAGTGAACCTTTTGAAGTGGTGTGTGTGACCCCGTTTGGTGCTCTTGATTTAAAGAACAAAAATGGTAAAGTCTTCAGAGTTAATGGGCACCGGGTCAAGCATTATCTTGGAAAAATTGATGACAGCCACATGTTGGCGCTTCTTCATTTCAAATTATGTGATGGTAACCTACGTCGTCCCGCGACGTTAAATCAGGTGCTTCTTGGGAGGCAACCCATGTGTTTTTCTTCTTGTTTTCTTTGATTTTCTTTGTAGTATAGGATTGATTTTTGGGCTAACTAGTTGTGAGATGTTACAGGGTTGTATTGATGCAGTGCAAGACATAGTGGAAAACATGCACAGATCTCTGAAGTTTCCAGTGCGGCCGCAATACGTTTTGTGCGGACCGCACTGGTGAAGGGTAAAATGATAACCTCTCTGAAGTTGCCACTGCGGCCGCACTACATTTTGTGCGGTCCGCAGTGGATCACTACGACCGCAGTCCATTTTGTGCGACCGTAGTGGGTGGCATGTGTGAACTTGAAGCAAGAAGTGTAGTGCGGACCATGGTCTATTTTGTGCGGTCCGCACTGGTTGGTGAGAATGGGCCACAGGGCCTTTCTATAAATATTCCTTGAGGGCCTCCTTTTATCCTTTTCGCAATATTGAACCTCAGACCTCTACTAAAGTATTGTTCCTCATCCCCTTACTCGTAATTAATTGTTTGGAACTAAGTAGTTGAATTTCATCTCACATCTGGTACCTTCCTTTTAATTATTTTATTTACTTGGTTAATTTTCTTTAATTTTTGTTTTCCTTACGTCCTCTCTATGTTTCCCGTAGTTTTTCTTCAATTGATTAGGTTTAGGTTGTAAATTTCTTAATTAGGGTAGGCCTAGGTAGTTAACACAATGGGCAATCATTTAGGGACGTACTTAGATGCATAAATTGGACTAAAATTCAAGAATTTGTAAACCCTAACTTAGTGCCAAATCTGGGCACTCAGTGCGGACCGCAGTCATTTCTGTGCGGTTCGGTGCCCCAGTGCGGTCCGCATTACCATTTTGTGCGGACCACACTGATGAACTTCTGTGAAGCTGAACCTTGGGCAGTGCGGCCGCACTATATTTTGTGCGGACCGCACTGGCCCCTGTGCGGCCGCACTACCACTTTGTCCGGTCCGCACTGTCAAGATACAGAGGGTGGGTATTCTAAACTCCACCCCTGTGCGGACCACATGGCCATTTTGTGTGGTCCGCACTGGGGGACTTCTGAGAACTTTCTACAACTTTTCTTCCCTGTTCTGCAACATTGGTTTTAACTGCTTCTCTATCGCTGCAGCTTATACTAACAAAGTCATTTCAATTATGTTGCAGAAAATGGTTAAACAGCGAGGAAAAGGTTTAAAACAACCGGGCAGAGGTGAATCTTCCCGATGAGGGAAACAGAAAATGATAAGACTCATCCCCCAAGTTAGGCAAAGCATCAAGAATTGCGGAAGGCAATAAAAGTTACTGACAGGTCATGTGATCAGTCGGGGAGTGAGTACGATCCCTCCGAGGAAATCTCTTCATATTCTGTGCCTGAATATATCCCTGACTGGTCGTAGAGGCGTAGATTGAGAGACACTCTTCCACCATCACCCACTACCCAAGCTCCAACACATGTGAATTCTGAGTTGTCTGAGGGCTCAGCAACAGGTAGTGGGGATTACTCCACCTCTCCCACAGCTTCATTATCCGGAGAGAATATAGTAGGAGGTGATGAGGAAATAGCATAAGGAGGTGAGCTTCATGTGGGAGGCACTGCTAGAACTAGAAAGCCGGAGGTTTGGCAAGATAGATTCGTGAGTGAGGTGGCGTACCATAAGTTTCAGGGGTGGTGGCCGGTAAGAAAATTGATTCTGAAGAGGAGCTTCATAGATAGAGACCTACTACCTCACAACCCCGACGTGCAGAGACAGTTTAGGACTAGAGTGGGCTGGGAGAACTTTATGGATGACTGTGTGGACGCCAACGAACACTTGGTCAAGGAATTTTATTGCAATGTAGCCCACATCAAAATGGGATCCAAAGTGACCAAGGTTCGGAACTTAAAAGTGTTGTTTGATGTGAAGTCGATCAATGAATACCTGGGCTTCAATGAGGAGGATGAGACCTTATACATGGCGAAGATGGAAATAAGCGAGGAGGTCCGTCCATGGCTAGCACAGTACCGGCAATCCCAAGTACCATCCCCGACTGGTTGACTGCTGGAGTCAAGATATTGAGAAGGAGCTTGAACTTTGAAGCAAGGGGATGGGAGACCTTTGTTTGCAGCCGTTTGGACCCTACCACTCATAACACCTTACCTCTCCACCGGGCTGTATTAGTGGCTTCTATCATGGCAGGGTATCCCATTAACGTGGGGAATGTTATGTCCAGAATCATTACTGTTGTGGGCGCGGAGCATGACCGGAACTATTCTTTCCCCAGTTTCCTCACAATGCACCTCCGGGACCTGAAAGTGGACAAGAGGCCCTATGACATCAAGGTCAAGGCGAAAGCCCCGTTTTCCTGGTATAGCATGCAGGGGGATGACAACCCCAAAAGCAAGAACTTTAAAGGTACCGCTACTGCTCCAACTGGCCAGTTTGAAGAGCCGTTGTGGTAGTGGCCCCTGCTGAGCCTACCTCCACTTCTATAGACATCCCTCCCGGTCCTTCTATATCCACAGCCACTCCTACCAGTCCATCCACAACCACTCCTACCAGTCCATCCACCTCAGCAGGCTCGTAGATTCCATCTTCCCGAGCCCATCCTATTACTGCTCACCGACTGAGCCAGGCGCTTCTTAGCATAAACAACTCGATGCAGACTGCCTCATCCAAGTTGTCCACACTCACCACTGTGGTAGAGGCTTAGTCAGTACCTCAGCCAGCACAGGTTCCACAGTCGATAGAGGATGCGCTCAAGGAGATTCTTGACAACCAAAAGAAGATCCTCGACACTCAGGCAGTGCTCTCAAAGGCAGTTGATTCACATAGCAAGGCTCTCAAGGAGCTTGCTTGGGAGCACAAGAAGTTGAGGAAGACACGGGCATCCAAAGAGTTTGTGAAGGTGTTGAGAGCTGATGTAGACAGATTGAAGGCGGATCACCTAACTTTAGATTTATTGCTCCAGGACCCAGCACCAGAAGTTCATCCAGAGCCGGAGCAGCCACAGAGGCCTCCCAAGAGGAAGAGGATGATCCCTCGAGCTGATGATGTAGTTATCCAGCTGGCTGACCCACAGGAGACCTTTTCCAGTCAGCCATAGGGTGCACTACCTACAGAGCCTGTCCAGGTCCAAGCCCAGGTCCCAGTAGCAGAGCAACAGGCCACAGGGGACCAGTTTGAGGTCTCGAGTACAGAGAGGACCCAGGGACCACACATGAGCCTATGCAGACAGACGGACTATAGGGAGTATTCTATATCCTTTTTCCTCTTACCTTTTTGGTGATTTATTTAGACTAGTTGGCATTGGGGACAATGCCAACTTTCATTTGAGGGGGTAGGCCCTACATTTTGGATGATTGTATATATTTAACATTTTTTATGCTTTCTTGATTTTTCATCTTTGGTCTGTATATAATTTTGATATTTTGTTACATTTATCGCATTTTTATTTCACTTTGGGTCTGTATATAAAGATTATGTCGCATTGTATATATTCATCCCATCCATTGTATATTCAAATCCCCTCTTGTATATATATTCATTCTATTTTCCGCAAAAAGTTTTGTTTTTGGCTTATTATTTGTGATTTGTAGCTTTTTGTTTTCGAAGTTTGCAATAAGCCTTTGGTTTTCTTAATGCCACGGTTTTTTCCAAAGGTGGAGTGTTGTGTGAACCTGGTGGCTCTTCCCAACGATGGATGGAGTGACAACCTTCTTAAGGGTTTGAGTCCATTTTTCTATTTATTTTTAATAGTTAGTAGTTAAGGGTGCCTCAAGCAAAGCTTCACTTGGGCCTAGCACATTTGCCTTTGATCTCATGGTCAAAAACAAATTGTTGTGTTTAGGATGGTGAAAGTCGTGACCTTGAGACTCTTGTGTTGACCGATAATCATCAAGTGGTTTTTCGGGACCATTGTTTGCTCAAATCGTATCTAAAGTCGTTGTGGGCCCCCGACTCTATATCTTTAGCAATCCCTTAGCTTGTGTGGTGAGTAATGCAATTGCAAGTCCAAGTCCCGAGCCATTGGTCTAGAACTTGCCCTGAATGTTTGTTGAGGCGAAATCATAAGTGAATTTTGACTTGAGACATGATTATAGGCTCTCCTTGATCCAAATGATAGTTTGAACAATTCCATAACCTACCAATGATAAGATCCCTAGTTAACCCTTTTGAGCCTTAGACCTTTTTCTTTCAAGAACCATGATACAAGCCTATACCCGTTCTAAAAGATACCCTCTCTTGGCACCCAATCTTTCCTTTAGTACATGGCAAA
This sequence comes from Nicotiana tabacum, assembly GCF_000715075.1. Classification (NCBI taxonomy): domain Eukaryota; kingdom Viridiplantae; phylum Streptophyta; class Magnoliopsida; order Solanales; family Solanaceae; genus Nicotiana; species Nicotiana tabacum. The sequence continues at coordinate 154,280,919 of NC_134090.1, read as the reverse complement.
AGTATAAGTTTGGGAGGAGAGACGAGTATTGCAACAAAGTGGTAAAAAGGCACAAACATGAAGAAAAGGAAAGGCAATGAAAAAGAAAGAAAAGCAAAAAGACAAAAAAATGTTTAATGTAAAAAAGAATAAAAAGGGATTCAAGAAAAGCAATGAATGAAAGGTGTGGAAAGTTGAAAAAGGAAAAAAAGGTTTGAAATGCCTAAGAAAGAGTGACAGTGTGTCTCTCTAACCCCTTAGAAAGAAGTAAAATGACTCAAAGAGTCAAGTGAATATATGTCAAATGAATCAAAGAAGTGCTTAAGGGAAGACGAAACCTACTTAGACCAAAACATTTCCTACCCTGAACCAAAAGCCTTCACAATGTCTCCACAAAAGTCCTATATGATCTTTAGTTGAATGAAGTTTACATTAGTGGATACTCACATAAGGGGCAAGCATATGGTACTTAGAGCCGGACTTGTGACTTTTTCTTGAGAGAGATGAGTGAATTTCCATTAACCTCATTTTGTGTGCCACTATTCTAAAGGTAAGGTTTGCTTAGGGAGAGTTGAGGATGTGTGAGTTTGGGTTCCACAATGACCAAAGTAATTGAAAGAGTTCCTTGACGTGTTGAGTCAACTCTTGATGCTCTTGTGTCGCACTTAATCCATGGTGTTTCAAAGGGTAAATGTTGTTAATGATTCATTTGTATTGAAGGAAATTGTTAGTCCCAATTGATGCTAGTTGAGGTTGCTTTAGGACAGCTGAAATTTCTTTGATTTTCCCTTAAGGGGTGGGTCTTATTTTGTTTGCTTGAGGACAAGCAAAAGCTTAAGTTTGGGGGAGTTGATAACTAGGGATTTTGACGCATTTTATACTCCTTCTTGCTCATGCTTTGATTAGAAACTCATACAAAATAGTCCCAAAAGGCTCATAAGTTGTACTTTATTGCAGGTTTGATCAACAAAGTGACAAGATGTCAAAGATCAACTCAAAAGAAGTGACAATTGCACAAGTACCAAAGACAAGACAAGCTTAGGCAAAATAGGTCCAGTGCGTCCACACACCAATTTGTGCGGTCCGCACTAGGAGGTTCAGAGGGCAGGTGTTTAGGCTAAAAGGCAATACGGCCGCACTAGATTTAGTGCGGTCCGCACTGGAGTACATGCGGCCGCACTACCATTCTATGCGGTCCGCAGAGCCAAGATTCAGAGAAGTTGCAGTTTGGAGCTTTCAAGCCAATGCGGTCCGCAGTCCATTTTGTGCGGACCGCACTAGAAGTCACCACGGCTGTAGTCCATTTTGTGTGGTCCGTGGAGCCTAAATTTAGAGAGCTGGATTTTGGAGCCAAGAGTCCTAGTGCGGCCGCAGTCCATTCTGTGCGGTCCGCACTAACCCCACAGGGACATTTTTGTCAAGATTTTTCAGCTTAGCATAAATAGATCATTTTTCCATTTTTAGGTCATGAGATAGATTTTAGAAGCAGCTGCGCTCGTGGGAACGACTCTTGTAGCCATTTTGGGTAAATTTTACTTACTTTTCATCATTGAATTTTTGTATTTAACTTAGCAATTAATTAATATGTGTTTATCTTCATCTATTTCTTATTTTTCTTCTTTGAATATGAGTAGCTAGACCTCATAGCTAGGGTTGTGACTCAACCCTAGTATGGGTAATTGATGGGTTTTGTATTTTAGGGCTAAATTGATTATGGGTATTTGATATTTGGGTTAATTTCATGGTTAATTGCTGAATTAGTGGTTGCAAACACTAGTTTATGTTTAGTTGACGAGGTCTCTTCTTGAGAAAGAGAGCTTAAGTCTCCGAAATTGATCCAACAAGGAATTGGGGCATACTCAAAAGATGGATAGCCTCAATTAAAGGGTTAAACCTCGAGAGAGTAATACCCGACTTGAACCCTAAGTTGCTTGTGCAAATTTGCATACCCAGTTGGTCTTGAGAAAGTCAATTGGGCAAAATCACTTGAACCACCGAGAGGTGTAGAGTGGGTAAAGTAGTGCAACGGTTATATCATACTACCCAATCATGTCAATTGTGCCTTAGACTCAAGTACCCGTCAATTGACCACCTAGGCGGATGTCACAACCATAGTGCCCTTTAAACTATTTGAACAACCCGTAGCATTTAACTCTTAGCTTAATTTACAATTTGTAGTTTGTTAAAAGTAGAATTATAAAGAAAACCTCAAAATGATGAGAAGTGTAATTTGGAACTCTACGCAATCCTAAGATAAATAGATACACCACTCCAAATCTAGCTCCTATGGAAATCGATCCCGCCCTAAAGTCGGATAAAAGCTATTGCGACCCTCTCTCGCTACTTATTAGTGGTGCGGAGTAGGCTGCGATCACCTAACACTCCCTACATGTCCTTCCTCTTCCTTTGTTGCTCAGTGGTTTCTCTAATTCAATCTCTATCTCTGAAACATTTGAACTAACAGATTGTCACTAACTTTAGCTTTTTGAAGATCGTCTTTCTCGAGCCGTCGACATTAGAAATACCGATTCAATCCTGCACCACCACACCCTTAGATTCCTGATAGTCGATTCTCCAATACCATTTCACAATACCCTACCTCAAAGGCGAATCGAAGAGAACCATACACCGGCGAACATAACACATCCAATCGAGGACGACGATACCACGTCGCAGATGAAAATTCCACCACACTTGAAAATATTAAGTCTTGTTACTCAATCAACCCAAACCTGAATAGTCATAGTCTGATTGCCCTTCCTTTGTCGAGAATAAAATACCGAATCTCTAAATCACACATTGAGTAGACCTCTTTTCAAGTCATTCACCGGCCCAACACATAGGCAAGAATCCTATCACCACGTCAATAATGTGCGATAACCAATCATGAGCAGTCATAGCAATCTGCGCATAGCCTCAAACTCTCAGAAGTGCAGCTACCGAGCTGAAATGACAGAATATCCTTCTGCAAAGCGACGACAATAGCCAAACCAACTATGCCGGGAGAAACATCCCGCACCACATCTGTAGTACCATTATAATTCTTCAATTCTCGATTTATAATAAGCGCTTCACGTCGCATAAGATTGAGTAGCAAGGAAACAAGGGCATAAGCCTCAAAGGAATCAAATCGCACGATGAGGAATCAAGAAGGGAAGTGCTCCTAACAGTCCTGTAACCTCTCAAAGATAAGTACAGATGTCTCTGTACCGATCCGCAAGACTCGCTCATGACTCGTGAGACCTAAGGGAACCTAGTTCTCTAATACCATGTTGTCACGACCCAAAATCTACTAAGGGTCGTGATGGCGCCGGATACCGCTGTCAGACAAGTCAATCATAAATACTTAATTTTGGCCTTGTTTTAATAAATTTGAAAACTATGATCTTTCCTTCAATTTTACTAGTAAAGGATAACCATTTCAAATTAAATAGAAATATTTAGGAATTAATACAAATTCCCCATAATCATCCCAGAACCTGGTGTCACAAATGCATGAGCATTTACTAGGGAATGAAATAGAATACAATAATTGTCTGGAATACAATTGGATAGGAATAAATAATACAGTGCAATACTCTGAAGGAGACTCTAATGGTTGCGGATCGTCTCGCAAGATGCAGCTCAGCTAAGTCCCCGCATCAACCATGCCGCTACGCCACTAATCCACTAGCCACACATGAACCTGCGCAACAAAATGCACAGCAAGTGTAATATGAGTACGAAAACAATATGTACCCAGTAAGTATCATGTCTAACTTCGAAGAAGTAGAGACGAGAGGTCGACTTCGACACTTACTAGTGGTCCAATAATAATATATAAATAATGCAAATAATCATGGATTCATTAAAGTGGCAATAAACTCAAGTAAGTCAAGAAACAAGCAAACATCCCTTTTTACATTTAGGAGTCTCTAAATTTATAATCCATTATTTATCAATTTATCTCAGACCAGGGAGGAAATATCAATTTACAAATCTCAAGTAAGCATTACAAGCATGCGCAAATCATGCCGAGGTCATACGGCCCGATCCAACATAAAAATTAAATTTGCACTGCCAAAGGGTAAAATGGCGAGACCATAGATGCATCTATTACCCCGCTCGTGAATCGTACATGCGATGCGGGTCAACATAAATAAACAAGCACCTCGCTCGCGAATCATACATGCGACGCGGGCACACATAGATACACATATTCAAACAGCCAATTAAGAATTTATCAGGGAACATTTATCCAAGGAAAAGCCAATTCTCTTTTAACAATTCAAGAAAATGAAGTTTAATCTTTTTAGAAATTCATTTACTAATTCGATGTGATTTAAGCAATTCAAACTGTCAATAAGATTACAATTATTCCAAGTATAGCATGCTTTTGGGTCCTAGACTAACCGAACTTAAACATAATAGTAGCTACGTACGGACTCTCATCACCTCGTGCGTACGTAGCCCCCACAAATAGGAGCACAAATCCAATTAATTCACCAATGGGGACAATTCCCTCTTACAAGGTTAGAAAGGAGACTCACCTCGCTCCGAAGATCCATCACCGGCATTCCACGTCCTTCCAAAGACTTAAATTGACGCATGACGCTCCAAAACTAGCCAATAATTATGTAAACCCATTAATATATGTTCAATTACTCATTATAATCCAATTTATAACAATTTCTAACCCCAATCAAAAGGTTGACAAAAACGCCATCGGGCCCACGTGCCCGAAATTTTTCAAAGATAAGGTTTACCCATAACCTCACGAACTCAAATAAATAATTTATTCTCAATTTCATGCCCAAAATTGTGGTCAAAATCCAAGAATACTAATTTTCTAAGTTTTCCCTCAAACCCCAAGTTTTCATGCTCAAATCCAAATACAATCATGTATTTAACTCAAAACTAACATAAACCACTTACCTCATGCTTGGTGGGGAAAATGGCACCTCAAGGTTGCTCCAAAATCGGCTCCAATGGAAGAAATAGGGTTGAAATGAACCCAGCCCCCGATTTAAAAGAACCTCACTGCCTCCAGCATTTTCGCACCTGCGGTTACTTGACCGCTTCTGCGGTTGCGCAGGTGTGACCCACTAATCGCTTCTGTGGTCCTCCTCCGGGCCCTCAACTTTTGCATCTGCGTCCTTCCTTCCGCAGGTGTGATCCCGCTTCTGTGGCAATATGACCGCATATGCGGTCACAGCCTAGCCCAGCCACTTCCGCTTCTGCGGCACCTAGGTCGTTCCTGCGGCTCCGCACCTTCGGCCAAAACCTCGCAGGCGCGGTTACACCAGATACCAACTGCTTCAGTCCTTCTTCAAATTTTAAATTTAATCTGTTAACCATCCGGAATCCACCCGAGGCCCCCGGGACCCCGTCCAATCACACCAACCAGTCCCATAACATAACGCGGACCTGCTCGAGGCCTCAAATCGCATCAAACAACTCTAAAACCATGAATCACACTCCATTTCAAACTTGATGAACTTTAGAACTTCGAACTTCTTCATTCGATGCCAAAACCTACCAAATAACGTCCGATTGACCTCAAATTTTGCACACAAGTCATATTTGACATTACTGACCCACTCAAACTTCCAGAATCGGAATCCGGTCCCAATATCCAAAAAGTCCACCTCCGGTCAAACTCATCAAAATCTTCAAATTTCTATCTTTAGCCAAATGACTCTAAAATGACTCACGGACCTCCAAATTCACTTCCGATCGCACTCCCAATACTAGAATCACCATACAGAACTATTCTCATACTTAAAATCCCAAACGGACATTGATAACACTAAAATGCACTTTAACCCAAACTCATGAAATTCTTCCAAAAATGCTAACTTCCACAATAGGCGCCAAAATGCTTCCAGGTCTTTCAAAACTCGATCGGAACATGCACCCAAGTCCGAAATTATCATACGAACCCACTAGAACCTTCAAATTTCGATTCCGAGGTCGTTTACTCAAAAATCCAATCTTAGTCAATTCTTTCAAATTAAAGCTTCTGAAATGGGAATTCTCTTTCCAAATCAACTCTGAATACCGAAATTCAATTCCGACCATGCGCATAAGTCATAATACCTGATGTGAAGCTGTTCACGGCCTCAAACTGCCAAACGACATGCTAGAGCCTGAAACGACCAGTCGGGTCGTTATATTCTCTCCCACTTAAACATACGTTTGTACTCGAACGTACTGAGTACTATACTGGAGCTATCCGAAATCACTGTTTAACACATTGAGCACCTACCCATGATACTACAACCCCATTTAGCACATTAGCTCGATCAATTCTGATGATATTCCCTTTTATTCAAGCACTAGAATGCTAAAGTTTTGCGTGATTGTCTTTGCTACTTCAGCCCCATATGCTGAAGTTACGCGAAAAAGTGGGTATGCTTGCAATATTTTTTGCAAAGCGGGCATAAGTTAAAACATGACCCAAAAAGTGGGTATAGATGCAAATGCCCCTGTATATTGTAAACTTTTAGCATGAATGTCGATTATGTGGGGGCATTTGCATCTATACCCGCTTTTCGGGTCACGTTTTAACTTGTGCCCACTTTGCAAAAACAAAATTACAAGTGTACCCACTTTTTCGTGTAACTTCAGCATACGGGACTGAAATAACAAAAGCAGTCACGCAAAACTTCAGCATTCTAGTAGACGGGACTGAAGTAGCAAGTGTGTTGAACTAAGTGTGCTGAAGTTTTTGTTTGTAATTGCTGAACATAAGCATAGTAGCTGAAGTTTTGTTCTCTATTTGCTGAAGTTTTTGTTTGTAATTGCACTAAATAAGCTGAAGTTTTTTTAGCCGGGCCTGAAATTCAGCTCTAGAGCTGAAATTTTTGTTTTGTAACTGGCGAACTTCAGCTCTAGAGCTGAAGTTTTTATTTGCATAACTGGCGAACTTCAGCTCTAGAGCTGAAGTTTTTGTTTTGTAACTGGCGAACTTCAGCTCTAGAGTTGAAGTTTTTTGTTTGTAATTACTCAAATTTTTGTTTTTGAGCTGAAGTTTTTGTTTTGTAACTGGCGAATTTCAGCTCTAGAGCTGAAGTTTTTGTTTTTGTAACTGGCAAACTTCAGCTCTAGAGCTAAAAATTTTATTTCCAAAATTTGTCATTTTGTCAAATTTCCAAGAAATCTGCCTTATTTTTGGTTCTTTGATCCTGCTCAGCATCGGCAAACAAATCTCTCACATTCTTTTCAGTTTCACCAATAGATTTACTCATGTCAGTTGACGATCTAGAATTTGAATATCAGAGATTGTTTGAAATTGAATATCGTCTATGACTCAACATGTCGTTTCTTCTCTTTTTGATAAAAGCTAGTATGACTCCGAGGAAATACCAAATTGATGAACTAAAAGGTTTCTATCTCTACAGCCCATGTCAATTACTGGAACATTTTCACAATCAGCGACTTCAAAAAGGAGTGACCTATCGGATTGAGGGCGGATATAACTTTGAGGAGGAGGAGGAGAAAGGGGACTGAAGTTATTTAAATAGTGGTTACAAGTTAAAACTTTTTAAAAAATGAGTATAGATTAAATGGGGGCGACCAAATAGGGCACCCCGTGCAATTTTTACGATTATGTGTTAATTTTGTGATATTGTTTAGCTTGTGCTTGTTTCTAGTTGTATTTGTTTTAAATTGCTAATCTAATTTGGACATTATAAATACTCTTATAATTTCAATTTGTTATTTGTTTAATACTAAAATTTTGCAGAAAACTTGAAAATATGAACTGTACATTCTTATTATATTCCCATTTCTAGAGTATTTTAACTAAATTATTTTTCCCCAATGGCTTTCATTTCTCTCATTTGTTATAAGCTATAAGGATTGTATTATTTTTGGTAATGTAAGATCTTCTTTTAGATTGTCTTTGCCACAATGATCTTTAGTGTCGATCGTGCCAGCTTTCCTTCTTCTTGTTTTATTTTGAATTAGACAAATATTTAATGGCAGTAATCCAACATATCAATAATAACAACCACCATAATATAAATAATAATATCGTTTTAATTGTAAACGTTACATATTGATGCTTGAATTGAGGCTTTAAAAGATATTATCATGTAAAAGCTTTTATTGTACATCATATAAAGAATGCAAAGGTTTATCAATGCGATTGTGCTCACATTCTAATCAATTATCCGAAATTTATTTTCTATTTATAAATTACTTTCTCTTAAGTTAGAGTTATGGAGGAAGTGCTTCAATATTTTTAATAAGAAAATCTCATTCTATGTGTTTCATTCAAATAAATGCCTACAACATAAATATATTCTTTTTTCTTAATTTTTAAACTTGTCTCGAATATTAATAAATCGTATTTATAAACCTATTTGATATTCAAGAACCACAAAATATTGGATAATTGAAGAGAAATTATTAATTTTTTTATTATCTCAGCAAAAATATATGAGCAGCAAATGTGATAGTTTCAACATGTAAAACAAATAGATTTATTGACCTTTTATAAATGAATATACAAACCAACTAACTAAGAGTAGGTATTAAATTATTTCACAATGAGTTGTTTGATCTATGACTCTACTTTAATTTTTTTTATTCTCTAACTTTCAAACAAAATGAAATATTACAAAAAGGGACCTAGGTACCTCTCTCTCGCCGAGAAATTTTACTTTGAATCTTATATGCCATGCAATACTTGTGTGAGGCTCTTATTTAGTGATATGTGTAAATTGTGGGCCCATTTATTAAACTTCTTCTCCTTCGATGTAATTTCTTAGGCAAATACACCTCCCTTTTTCTCTTTCTTAGTTCATTTCTGTTTTCTTAACACTTCATCTTCCTCCTCCCAACAGACCTATTAGATGGGTCTGTAGTTGTGAGCTCCACATTTCATGGACTACTTATGCATTTTTATTTTATTTGGGACCTTGGAGTCTCTCTCGCCCACTCCTTGAGGTTTTGAGAAACTTGACCTAAATAAAGTCAATTTATTGCAGAATTATTTTTAGAAAAAAAAGATGTTTGTTGAGAGGAAAAATCTGACTTTTTTTTCCTCCAGCTCTTCCTAACAGTGAAATCAAAATGAAAACAAAATATATACGATCTTATTTGAAATTTTTTCAAATGTATTGTTCTACATTTTTTCATTATTTCTATAGATAAAAAGAAGAGAGAAAGAGGACAGAGGAATTAGAACAATAAAACAGAGCATAAAAGGGAGAAAATAAAGATGAAATATGTTGTGTCTGCATTTGTTGGTTTCATGGACAATGCTAAAACTTAATTATACATCAATATTAATGGTGTTTTTTTTCCTTTCTGATTTTTTCTTCTTCTTTTTTTAAAGTGTTTTATGCGCTTGACTTTTGAGTGTCTTTGAAAAATTAGAGAACGAACAAAAAATAATGAAGTCTGGTAGATGAAAACATTTGAGTTAAGGAGTTGCAGAAATTTGGAAGAGGAGAGAGTAAAAGAGCAACGACTGGGAGTTGGCAAATTTTTACTGAAAGTGGGGCCCAAAATCCACGTGGCAAAATTCTAGAGGAGTCTCATATAAGTTGTGTCTGCCACATAATAGGTGAGTCTCGTACAGAATAAAATTTCTCCTCTCTCACCCTTTTTATTGTTATTTTTTAAGTTTTAATCATTTTAAGCTCAAATAAATAAATTTTAAAATAATAAGAAAAATATTCTCCAAAAAGGAGCTTTCATTTTACTTTTTTAGTTTTGATCCTCATAAATTCTAACCATAAACCTAAAGCTTAAAGTTGAAAAAATGAGATATTTAGAGAAGAAAAATATGTTTTTAAATAGTTTTATTTTACTTTTCTTTTCTTTTTTTCTTAAAATAATCACTACATTATATGTTATTTATGCCTTATCGATCTTAGTATCTTTAAATTGTTGGACCTGGCGTGTTTATTCTATATTATACAGATTTTATTTTACTTTTTGTTCTATATTACATCCATTAACTCATTTTAATATTTTTTATTTGTTTACTTTTTTATATATATTAAATTCCCTTCCAATTTAGAAGGATCATTACGTAGAGTTAGTTTAACTGTTGTATCTTATTGTTTTACATTATATTTATAAACTCTCTTTAACATTTTTTTTGTTGGCTGTAGTATATTACCTTTTTTTTGTTTCACATTATATTCATTAACTCACTATTACATTTTTGTTGGTTAAATTATTATGTAAAGCTGGTTCTTTAGAATATTCTTTTTTAGCTTTTTATGTTTTATTATACCGTCTACTTACGTATTAACTATAGCATAATACTACTTATTTTATTTAACTTTTGTATTTTATAGAATTCTTGCTAACTTTGCATGTCCAACGATCCAGCCCACGAGAAAACCAAGGAAGAAAAATATTAAAAAGAAAATTCATGTAATAGGCTACAACTACAATAGAAGAGATATGTGTTAAAAGTTTAGGTGGGACCCACGCTTTATTATACCCTTGAGAACTACACAATACTTGTGGAATGGGAAGTTTGATGGGCCCATGTTTCGTACTACAAAATTGCAGACGAAACAGTGAAAAGGCAATAATAGCCTTGTGAATGTGAGGCAAGCATGTTAACCTTGAAAAGTATTTTAGGGAAAAGACTGAGATGAGTTGGTTTTTTTATCAAATCACTTTGACCGGAAGCACCTCACATTTCCTCTTCTTAATAGTAGTAAAATAAGCTTAGAACCCAATTCCAACATCCGGAATTCTCTGCCAGGCCCGTTTCCAATATATGAACACCGTATCAATCACTACACGAGGTACCAAAATATGACTGCATGCCTTTGTTGAATTCTCACCATGCACCACATCATTCACAGGACCATAATAACATTCTCTGATCATAATAACCGACATTCCCCGAATCTGATGCTCACAATGCACCTCATGGTATATATAAGGCTTGTTCCAACTCTCGCAATACTGCCACGACGGAAGAGATGTGTAGAAATTCATAACCAATTGTCGGGTCAATAATCATTGAGTCTATACGCCTGACAAGTACCATTACCTCATTCTGAACCAAATAATGATCTTTTCTCTTTAATATACTTCATATAATCTGATTGCACTGATCCTAGATCCAATAATCTCGTCTCACCCAGTACGAACTGCTCAGGAAATAAGTCACCCCTGTCATAATCAAAAGTCCCATATGATGCCACAACATGCCAATAGGCCACAAGCTCGAACGTGATACATAAGGAAAACGAACTCTGGAAGGGACTACTCAACTCACGCAACTAATATGAACTTTCCTCATAAAATGGGAAACAAAACACACAAAACAGATATAGGGAACTGTACTCAACATCACACTGTCACAGCGTACAACCCGATCCAAACAACATACCCACAACGGCATGCCACCCGATCCACCCATAAAATTTACATAAGAAGATACACACCGGTCTAAATTGCTCATTATTACAAAATACCGAATATCGGCCACAAGCACGCTAAGTGCATAATACCATCCCTGGGGAGACACATAGCGCCATAAGCTATAAAACCTAAGCACAGATGAAGTGCGATATATGATCTGAATCTCAAGAGACATCCTACTCACATAACACCATCGCTACGCGGATCCTCAACACATAAGGGATTTATCGAGGCGTCTCACAACTCACCTGGCACAATATAGCATTACATGAAACAGCCGACGACGAAATAATATCCAACATCCGAATACTCCTCCATAAGGAGCGCATTGCTAAATGAACACATCCGGCCTGATACAGAGCCCACATTCATATTTAAATCTATCCACAGATCTCAAGTCGATTTTTATCGTACCGAACTAGGCCGATAATCTTTCCTTGGTCCATAATAACCCCCTTTTTCCCATAACATACAAGAACAACCATCACAACCAGAGCAATCCTCCATAGTCCACAACCCAATAAACTAAGTTCCCTCCAGGCATAAATTCTCAAATTAACGATGTCACTACAATCTTCATACTTGGTTTAAATTTTCAATCAATCAAGTGACTACATGTCACACTTATACAATCTTCCCATGGGACACACTCCCACGACCTTGCGTAACAGATAACAAGTCTACACATCCATCCACCGACCGCACTAACGCTGAAAAGTGATAAAAATCCATAGCCAAGATGCAAAGCCTCTTTCATAAAACACCGATCTCATGTGACGCTGAAGACAATGTCAGCTTACTCTAATCATTCAAATCCCTTCCCTGCTCATTTGAGCTCGTGACGTCCTTGTCAATACCAAACCGCAACCTTGATCCTCACTCTCAAATTCCATACCACTCAATGTATCTAATATGTCAATATGCGATAGTACAAGATTTTTATCATAACTCCGGAACTAGTAATGGATTAATACTTTATCATATAGAACTTTTCACTTAACTCTTTCAGAAGAACCATGGCAACACACGAGTGAATTCTCATAATCGTAGAACATTCAAATCCTCAAGTAGTGGCCTAAGACACCACAACCCTTCCGGGATCCGCCCACATATAATATGCCATAATACTTGAATACTTCCAAACAATATCAATTACGGTGGCCGTCGAGCCTCGCACGCACCGCCATCACTATGCCAATTCAACCATGGCTAACCAATCTATCTTCTTCTAGTTCATCCTTAACTTGCCTTAGAGATAATAATAGCTCCATTCCTTACATCACCAACCTGAATCCGCACTCACCTTGAGTGACCCCATTCCACGAGACCACCCTGCCTCCAAACCTATGAATCGTTTCATACACCCCTTGTACACACATTCGTATCTTCAATTGATACACTCGTCCTGATAACTCCTTTACAAATCCAAAGTCCTTTTCTCTTTTTCCTCCCAATGCTATACTGCAAGTCAAAACATCGTAGAACATTCTGAGCCTCTTATCATAGGCTGCTACAAAAGCTTGATTCTTAACCATACTTATAGGATCGAAATCATTAGGCACCACACTTTAACTTTTGAATCCACTAGGACCATTGTTAGAGCCACCAGCTCTGACTTGGTCCCGAATATAATCAACTCCATGAATCTTCTAGCACATAAATACCCTCTCGATGAAGCACCTGGCCGAATCACTTCCCTTAAAACCCACATCTATACAAGGCATAAATCCTGAATCCTTCCCCAAGTCTGAATATGAGCCAATAACGCCAACTATAGCACACATTTAACAATTTCTTTGCTCAAATCACCTCTTATGTTCCTCTCCCTTAGCTGAAATGGCCCATCCATATGCTAATAACCTGAAATCTCACAAATAGACGACCATGCAATCAACCATAGGCGGTGGGACTCTCCCACTTAGCATGAAGCCACTATTACACAACTCTGGAACCCACAGAGATTCTTTATCTCTTATTGACATGACTTTTGCGCAATCAAACCGCCAGATTCCTTGAAATCCTTCAGTTAGCACTTCATGAACACTCTGAATCTCCATCGATATTCACATATTCGACCTCTTACCGGATGGCCAGTAAAATCCTTCACGGAAACTTCGTCAACCACTCGACCGCTAACCTGCTCACAGGGGATAACCCACCTATGGAAATAACCTACCGACATCGTCCAACGTTGATGCACGGGGTACAATCACTACGATATCAATAACCCATCTTGAGTCCGAGTTCACTCTCTAGCTGCACAAGTCCATTCACTCCTCGTGGACATCAATTAAATGTGCGACAATATCCTTCCATCCCAAGTCATGTTACATCCTTCTTCATATCAAGCAACTCTCTTCTGTCATATCCAACCTCCCACCGCATAATAGCTAATACTTCAAATTAAATCCGTAGACCCAACCACTGTCCACTAACATTCCCCAAATCATTCCAAACTTTCCTCTAACGTGCATAGTCATCCTACCACAAACCCCATATGCAACTCCGCCACTCTCCAACTTTGGTGAAACCCACTCTTTTAATCAGCTACTCGACCCTCGCTTCTTATACATGGCCTTCTAGAAATTTAACCATCGCCTGACACTCCCCACATGTCCTTTCTCTTCCTTTGCTTCTCAGTGGTTTCTCTAATTCAATCTCTATCCCTGAAACATTTGAACCAACCAATTGTCACTAACTTTAACTTTTTGAAGATCGTCTTTCTCGAGCCGTCGGCATTAGAAATACTGATTCAATCCTGTACCACCACACCCTGCTATTTCTGACAGTCGATTCTCCAATACCATTTCACAATACCCTACCTCAAAGGCGAAGCGAAGAGAACCATACACCGGCGAACTTAACATATCCAATCGAGGACGACGATACCACGTCGCAGATGAAAATTCCACCACACTTGAAAACATTAAGTCTCATTACTCAATCAACCCAAACCTGAACATTCATAGTCTGATTGCCCTTCCTCTACCGAGAATAAAATATCGAATATCTGAATCACACACTGACTAGACCTCCTTTCAAGTCGTTCACTACCCTAGCACATTGGCAAGAATCCTATCACCACATCAATATCGTGCGATAACCAATCATAAGCAGTCATAGCAATCTACGCATAGCCTCAAACTCTTAGAAATGCAGCTACCGAGCTGAAATGACAGAATATCCTTCTGCAAGGCGACGACAATAGCCCAACCAACTATGCCGGGAGAAACATCCTGCACCACATCTGTAGTACCATTATAATTCTTCAATTCACGATTTATAATAAGTGTTTCGCATCGCATAAGATTGAGTAGCAAGGAAACAAGGGCAAAAACCTCAAAGGAATCAAATCGCACGATGAGGAATCAAGAAGGGAAGTGCTCCTAACTGTGTTGTAGCCTCTCGAAAATAAGTACAGACGTCTCTGTACCGATCCGCATGACTCTACTAGACTCGCTCATGACTCGTGAGACCTAAGGGAACCTAGTCCTCTAATACCATGTTGTCACGACCCAAAATCCACTAAGGGTCGTGATGGCACCGGATACCGCCGTCAGGCAAGCCAATCATAAATACTTAATTTTGGCCTTGTTTTAATAATTTTGAAAACTATGATCTTTCCTTCAATTTTACCAGTAAAAGATAACCATTTCAAATTAAATAGAAATGTTTAGAAATTAATACAAATACCTCAAAATCATCCCCGAACCCGGTGTCACAAATGCATGAGCATTTACTAGGGAATGAAATATAATACAATAATTGTCCGGAATACAATTGTACAGGAATTAAATAATACAGTGCAATACTCTGAAAGAGACTCTACTGGCGGCGGATCATCTCGCAAGATGCAGCTCATCTAAGTCCCCGCACCAACCATGCTGCTATGCCATTAAGCCACTAGCCACATATGAACATGTGTAACAAAATGCACAGCAAGTGTAGTATGAGTACGAAAACAATGTGTACCCAGTAAGTATCATGTCTAACTTCGAAGAAGTAGAGATGAGAGGTCGACTTCGATACTTACTAGTGGTCTAATAATAATATATAAATAATGTGAATAATCATGGATTCATTAAAGCGGCAATAAACTCAAGTAAGCCAAGAAACAAGTAAACATCCCTTTTTACATTTAGGAGTCTCCAAATTTATAATCCATTATTTATAAATTCATCTCAGACCAGGGAGGCAATATCAATTTACAAATCTCAAGTAAGCATTACAAGCATGCTCAAATCATGCCGAGGTCGTACGGCTCGATCCAATATAAAAATAAAATGTGCACTGCCAGAGGGTTAAATATCGCGAACCATAGATGCATCTATTACCCCGCTCGCGAATCGTACATGCGACGCGGTCAACATAAATAAACAAGCACCTCGCTCGTGAATCATACATGCGATGCGAGCACACATAGATACACATATTCAAATAGCCAATTAAAAATTTATCAGGGAACATTTATCCAAGGAAAAGCCAATTCTCTTTTAACAATTCAAGAAAATGAAGTTTAATCTTTTTAGAAATTTATTTACTAATTCGATGTGATTTAAGCAATTCAAACTATCAATAAGATTATAATTATTCCAAGTATAGCATGTTTTTGGGTCCTAGACAACCCGGACTTAAACATAATAGTAGCTATGCACGTACTCTCATCAACTCGTGTGTACGTAGCCCCCACAAATAGGAGTAAAAATCCAATTAATTCACCTATGGGGACAATTCCCTCTTACAAGGTTAGAAAGGAGACTCACCTCGCTCCGAAGATCCATCACCGGCATTCACGTCCTTCCGTAGACTTAAATTGATGCATGACGCTCCAAAACTAGCCAATAATTATGTAAACCCATTAATATATGTTCAACTACTCATTATAATTCAATTTATAACAGTTCCTAACCCCGATCAAAAGGTTGACAAAAACGCCCTCGGGCCCACGTGCTCGGATTCCGAAATTTTTTGAAGATAAGGTTTACTCATAACCACACGAACTCAAATATATAATTTGCACTCAATTGCATGCCCAAAATTGTGGTCAAAATCCAAGAATACTAATTTTTTAAGTTTTCCCTCAAACCCCAAGTTTTCCACAAGTTTTCATGCTCAAATCCATATACAATCATGTATTTAACTCAAAACTAACATAAACCACTTACCTCATGCTTGGTGGGGAAAATGGCACCTCAAGGTTGCTCCAAAATCAGCTCCAATGGAAGAAATGGGGTTGAAATGAACCCAAACCCCGATTTAAAAGAACCTCACTGCCTCCAGCATTTTCGCACTTGCAGTCATTTGATCGCTTCTACGGTTGTGCAGGTGCGACCCACTAACCGCTTCTGCGGTCCTCCTCCAGGCCCTCAACTTCTGCATCTGTGTCCTTCATTCCGCAGGTGCGGTCCCGCTTTTGTGGCAAGATGACCGCATCTGCGGTCCCAGCCTAGCCCAGCTACTTTCGCTTTTGCAACACCTAGGTCGCTCCTGCGGCCAAAACCTCGCAGGTGCAGTTACACTAGATACCAGCTGCTTCAGTCCTTCTTTAAATTCCAAATTTGATCTGTTAACCATCCAGAATCCACCCGAGGCCCCCATCCAATCACACCAACTAGTCCCATAACATAACGCGGACCAACTCGAGGCCTCAAATCGCATCAAACAATGTTAAAACCATGAATCACACTCCATTTCAAACTTGATGAATTTTAGAACTTCGAACTTCTTCATTTGATGCCGAAACCTACCAAATCACGTCTGATTGACCTCAAACTTTGCACACAAGTCATATTTGACATTACGGACCCACTCCAACTTCTGGAATCGGAATTCGATTCCGATATCCAAAAGGTTCACCTCCGTCAAATTCACCAAAACCTTCAAATTTCTATCTTTAGCCAAATGACTCCAAAATGACCCGCGGACCTCCGAATTCACTTCTGATCGCACTCCTAATACCAGAATCACCATACGAAGCTATTCCCAGACTCAAAATCTCAAACGGACGTTGATAACACTGAAATGCACTTTAACCCAAACTCATAAAATTCTTCCAAAAATGATAACTTCCACAATAGGCGCCAAAACGCTCCCGGGTCTTCCAAAACCCGATACGGACATACGCCCAAGTCCGAAATCATCGTACGAATCCGCTGGAACCTTCGAATCCCGATTCCGAGGTCGTTTACTCAAAATTCAATTTTTGTCAATTCTTTTAACTTAAAGCTTCTGAAATGGGAATTCTCTTTCCAAATCAACTCTGTATCCCGAAATTCAATTCCGACCATGAGCACAAGTCATAATACCTAATGTGAAGTTGATCATGGCCTCAAACTGTCGAACGACGTGATAGAGCCCAAAACGACCGGTCAGATCGTTACACAAAGTTTCTCTATCGAGAGCCTTTGACGTAAAGTACTTTCCTCGAAAATATAACATCTGAGGGTGATGCCCCCCAGTATTCGAGGTTGATTGTAAAGAAGCCTTGTATACTGTTGAATTTTCCGCAGGTAGAACATAATTGTTGCCTCATTAAAAACCTCACCGGAAAAACCCATTTGGGATAAAACCCGATATAAGAGAAAGAGTGCAATACGTCTTTAAAACATAAGGTCCTCGGGTTGAAGAGATTCTCGAACACATGCAATAAGTTAGTATCAAATACAAATGAAAAGTGAAAGTCATACCATAGTAATAATATCATTTGAGGAGTGATATATTCCAATTGTTCGCCATCTATTGTGCCAAGTTTATAAGACCCCTTCCCGATGACACCGAGGACCCGATATGGCCCCTCCCAATTCGGGCCTAGCTTCCCTTCGTTTGGGTCTCGAGTATTGAGGGTGACTTTCCTCAGAACTAAGTCCTCGATTCTAAAGTGGCGAAGGTTGGTTCTTCTATTATAATATCTCTCAATTCTTAGTTTTTGCGCAGCCATCCGAATGAGTGCAGCTTCTCGTTTTTCATCCAATAGTTCGAGGCTAGTATTCATAGCCTCATGATTTGATTCTTCCGTTGCATGTCGAAATCTAGCACTGGGCTCCCCAACTTCGACAAGAATCAAGGCCTCAGGGCCATATACTAAGAGAACAGAGTTGCTCCCATATTGGACTTCGATGTTGTTTGATACGCCCAAAGGACCTCGAGTAAAATTTCTCTCCATTTTCCTTCAGCGTCGTTCAATGTTTTCTTTAGATTCTGAATGATAGTTTTGTTCGTTGACTCGGCCTGTTTGTTTCCACTTGGATGATACAGCGTCGATAAAATCCTTTTTATTTTTTGTTCATCGACAAACCTCGTTACCTTGCTGCCGATAAATTACTTTCTGCTGTCGCACACGATTTTGGCAGGTATCCCGAATCGGTATACGATGCGATCCCAGATGAAGTCTATAACTTCTTTTTCTCTGACTTTTTCGAAGGCATGTGCTTCCACCCATTTAGAGAAATAGCCAGTGATAAACAAAATGAATTTAGCTTTACCTGGAGCCGATGGAAAAGGGCTGACGATATCCATTCCACATTTCATGTATGGCCATAGGGATAGGACTGAATGAAGTTGTTCTCCGGGTTGATGGATCATTGGTGTAAACCTTTGACATTTATCACATTTTTGAACAAACTCCTTAGTGTCTTTTTCCATGCTATCCCAGTAGTATCCTGCTCTGATGATTTTGTGAACTAGCGACTCGGCGCCGGAGTGGTTCCCACAAGTACCTTCATAGACTTCTCATAGGACATAATCGGGGTCCCATGGTCCCAAACATACCGCTAATGGTCCGTCAAACATCCTTCTGTACAATGTCCCATCTTCAGCCAATATGAATCGAGCAGCTTTTGTTCGTAGGGCCCTCGATTCTTTAGGGTCTGATGGGAGCTTTACATTTTTCAAGTACTCGATGTATTTATTCCTCCAATACCAAGTTAAGCTTGTGGAGTTTATCTCAACGTGAACTTCTTCGACCACGAATCTCGAGAGTTGGATGACAGTCCCTGGACTAATTTCATCATCTTCGACTGATGACCCTAAGTTTGCAAGGGCGTCAGCCTCAGTGTTCTATCCCCGAGGTACATGTTGTATGGTCCATGCTTTGAACTAGTGTAAGATTACCTGCAATTTATCCAAATAATTTTGCATTCGGTCCTATCGAACTTCGAATGTTTTGTTGACCTGGTTAACCATGAGGTGGGAATTACACTTGGCCTTGATGACCTTAGCACCCAAACCTTTATCCAGCTCGAGACCTGCAATCATGGCCTCATACTTGGCCTCGTTATTAGTCAACTTAGGAGTTTTGATAGATTGTCTAATCGTGTTGCCTGTGGGCGGTCACAAAACGATGTCTAGCCCAGACCCCTTTACATTCGAAGCACCGTCTATGAAAAGGGTCCACACCCCGATGATGTACCCGATTTTAACAGGAGTTCCTTCTCGACTTCAGGTACGAGGGTTGGCGTGAAATCGGCCACGAAGTCTGCTAAGATTTGAGACTTGATGGCCATTCGGGGTTGATATTTGATATCATACCCGCTGAGTTCGACGGCCCATTTGGCTAGCCAGCCCGACAGTTCGGGCTTATCCAAAACATTACGGAGCGGGTAAGTGGTTAATACACATATGGGGTGACATTGAAAATATGGTTTTAGCTTCTTAGAGGCACTTATCAGTGCAAGTGCCAATTTCTCGAAGAGTGGATATCTGGTTTCTACTTATCCTAGAGTTCGACTTACATAATAAACAGGGAATTGCGTACCTTGTTCATCTCAAACCAGGACACCACTTATCGCTATCTCTAAGACTACTAAGTACAAGTAGAGTTTTTCATCTGCCTTTAGAGTATGAAGCAATGGTGGGCTCGAGAGGTATCGTTTCAATTCCTCTAACGTTTGTTGACATTCCGGGGTCTAGGCGAAATCGTTCTTCTTTTTGAGTAGAGATACAAATCTATGACTCTAATTCGACAATCTCGAGATAAATCAGCCTAAGGCAGCTACCCGCCCCGTTAGCCTTTGCACGGCTTTAATGATGTCTACGACGGTGAAGTCCTCGATAGCCTTGATTTTGTCGGGGTTGATCTCGATCCCCCAGTTCGACACCATGAAGCCAAGGGATTGCCTGAACCTACCACGAAAGCACATTTTTCGTGGTTGAGCTTCATGTTATATTTCCTCAAAATCTCGAACGTTTCCTACAAATGAGACAAATGGTCCTTCGCACGCAGGGACTTAACTAGCATGTAATCGATATAAACTTCCATTGACTTAATTATTTGTTCTTCGAACATTTTCTTTACTAGGCATTGGTAAGTAGCTCCTGCATTTTTTAGCCTGAAAGGCATTACATTATAATAATATGTTCCATACTTGGTGATAAATGAAGTCATTTTCTGGTCTTCCAGGTTCATTTAAATTTGATTGTACCTGGAATAGGCATCCAGGAAGGTAAGGATCTCGTGGCCAGCTGTGGCATCGATCATGCGATCGATGTTAGGTAGTGGAAAAGAATCTTTGGTGCATGCCTTGTTTAAATCTTTATAATCTATGCATATTCTAAGTTTGTTCCTTTTTTAGGGACTACGACTACATTGGCTAACCATTCGGGATATTTCACCTCCCAAATGAACCCTATTTTGAGAAGTTTAGTTATCTCATCCTTTATGAATGTGTGTTTTACCTTGGACTAGGGTCTTCTCTTTTGCTTCACCAGTTTGAACCTAGGGTCCAGACTTAGCTGATACATCGTTATCTTCGGTGGAATCCCTATCATGTCTAAATGGGACTAAGCAAAACAATCTATGTTATCAATAAGAAATTGAATAAGCATTTTCCTGAGTTCGGGGGTTAATCTCATTCCTAGGTATACCTTTCTCTCGGCAAGTACTCGATCAATATAACCTGATTCAGCTCTTCGACCGTTGATTTGGTGGCTTCAGAATCTTCGGGAACAATAAAGTTCGAGGGGTTAGAAAATCCTCTTCTTCTTCTTCCATCTCATGCTTCCCCGATTCGGTCGATGCTGGTGGCTATGATTGCTATTTGGCTTCATGTTTACCTTTGATACTCGACCTATCCGAGGTTGATAATGTCAATATCAGTGTTACCTCATCGACCGCAAACATTTACTTTGCAGCATGCTGATCCCCATACACTGTTTTTACATCATTCGAAGTCGGGAACTTCATTATTTGGTGGAGAGTCGAAGGGACTGCCCTCATATTGTGGATCTAAGGCCTTCCGAGTAGGGAATTGTACCTTATATCGCCCTCGATTACGTAGAACTTGGTATCTTGAATGGTTCCAGCCACGTTTACTAGTAGAATAATCTCCCATTTAGTTGTTTCACTGTCATATTGAAGCCGTTTAAGACCCGAGCTGCGGGCATGATTTGATCTTGTAGGCCGAGCTGCTCCACAACCCTCGATCGGATGATATTCGCCGAGCTACCTGGATCTACTAAAACACACTTAACTTGAACTTTATTTAATAAGGTAGAAATAACCAGAGCGTCGTTGTGGGGCTAACAAATGCCTTCTGCTTCTTCATCGTTGAATGATAAGGAGCCTCGGGCACATAATCCCGAGTCCGTTTCTCCATAGTAATTGATACCTTAGTGCGTTTGAATACGGGCCCTTGTGGAATATCGACCCCTCCGACGATCATATAAATTACATGCTACGGTTCCTCTTGTTCATTTTTCCTGTTGGCGTCCCTTTCCTTGAAATGATTCTTGGCTCGATCACTTAGAAATTCTCGAAGATAACCCTCATTGAATAAATGGGATACCTCCTCTCTTAATTGCTTGCAATTCTCGGTCTTGTGACCATGCGTGCCATGATATTTACACATCAGATTGGGGTTCCTTTGGGAAGGATCGGTCTATATGGGCCTAGGCCATCTGGTATCTTTGATTCTCCCAATTGCCGATATAATGTCTGATGCATCGACACTAAAATTATATTCCGACAATCGAGGTGCCTCTGCGGGATTGGAGTACTTATAAAAATCATTTTTACTCATAATTCCCTGAGAATTCTATCCTCAATCACTTCTTCGACCGTTCCAGACGAAATTGCATCCTGAACCATTGTTCCTCCGATTTGCGGTATATGGTTGATATCTTTCTCTGTTCGACCTCAGATCCCTATCGATATCCCTATGGATTTTAACTACCGACCTATTTGGATGTACTGAACTGGAAGGGGATCCTAAGTGGTCGTCCTCTACCCTGGTCTTCGATTGATATCAATTGTGCACATCTGCCCAAGTTACAACTGGATACTCGATCAAATTTTGTTTCAACTGACGTGATGTTATCGAACTCCGCTCGTTCAACCCTTTGGTGAAAGCTTGAACGGCCCAATCATCTGTGACCGGTGGCAACTCCACGTGTTCCATTTGAAATCGGGATACAAACTCCCTTAGCATTTCGTTATCCCTTTGTCTTACCTTGAAAAGGTCTGATTTTCTTGCTGCGACCTTTATGGCCCCGGCGTGTGCCTTTACGAAAGAATCTGCTAACATGGAAAATGAGTCGATGGAATTTGGCGGCAGGTTGTGATACCAAATCATTGCTCCCTTTGAAAGGGTCTCTCCGAACTTTTTCAACAGCACAGATTCGATCTCATCATCTTCTAAATCGTTACTCTTGATGGTGCATGTTTATGAAGTAACATGTTCGGTGGGACCGGTGGTCCTATTATATTTGGGTATGTCTGGCATACGAAACTTCTTTGGAATAGGCTTCGGAGTCGCACTTTGAGGAAACGGCTTTTGTACAAACTTCTTCGAATCCATCTTTTTCAAGATTGGTGGTGCCCCCGGTATCTAATCAACTCGAGAATTGTATGTCTCCACTTTTTTATCATTAGCTTAGATTATTCTCTCCTGACTCGATTCTCTTGGTGAGCTCCTCGAGCATTTTCATTACTACGGGATTGGTCCCCGATCAGTTACCATTCGACCTCTCTTACACTGGCTCGGTACGGCGAGTGATTTCCGAATCAACCCCACTCGGAGTTCTATGTTGATAAGCTGAGCAATAGCGGCCCGGTGAGCCTGTAGCATCTCGAATATCACCTGGATTCAAGACGGTCTCGATTCAAGACGGTCTCCTATGCGAGTGGGATCCCTCTTTATATAATAGGGGAGTGGGATCCCTAGTAGACGGTCTCCTAGTAGTATATCACCTGGATTCACCTTGACCTCGATTCAAGACGGTCTCCTATGCGAGTGGGATCCCTCTTTATATAATAAGGGAGTCCTAAATAAGGTACACTTCTAATTATAGTATGAAATCATATCAACATCTAATTAACCGCTGCAGATCGATTCGTTCCGAGATTCATGCCATGATTCTCGACCAATCGCGGATATCTCGCCTTTTCCATTATTAAGCCATGCAGGTGTCCCTCGAAGTCTGCCTCTTTCTGTTCGCCATCGAGGTCGACCTTGGGATGACTCGATGTCCTAGCTCTTTGACGTGGCATTCCTATCTCGAGCAAAGAATAAAATCGGGTAGCCCCAATTTCCGCCATATACATATATAAAATATGTATATTATATGTGTTAGAAAAACAATAATTGAAAATGAGATTGAGAAGTCTTGAGGCGTGAGAACTTTTCTTAAAGAAGTTATTGCCCGTATACAGATTTGGGAAAAAACACAAATAATTTTCTTGAGGATACAACAAGACGTTTATTTATAGGGCAAAAATCAGGCCTTTTCCGAAAAGTCACTTTATTTCATTATCAGATTTGTCTGTTTATTTGAATTTTTAAACTGATTTTTTGTTATACAAATAGAAAATTAAATACATAAAATGGACAAAAACTTAAAAAAACTATAAAGTAGCTTTAGGCCACCGATGTGGGAAAGTCCCACATTCCCCACATGGATAATAAACTACGTACTTCTTACAAGTATAAAATAAAATATAGTGGGGCTGCTATCGGGTAAAGCCAATAAAGCCTAGGTTTTAGGCCCCACTTTTACTAATAGGATCATAAGCTTATACATTATTTTTAGAAAACAATATGAGGTTTTCTTAAAAAAAGGTACTGCATACATACATTGTAAAAGGAAAGATATACTACTAGTAATAACTTTTGACCAAAAATCAATTAAGGTGACGTTGAGAGTGCAAATTTTGGAAGAAATCATCACAATTATTCTCTTTTAGCTAGTTTCTCTCTATTAGACCTTTCCACTTCCTTCTCGGTTTACTTTTTACAATACTCTTTTTATACTTTCTCTCAAAGTGACAGTGCAATATATTGCTATTATATTTTCTTTGTTCTTCCAAGAAAATCATCTCACAATATTGTTCAAGAAAAGCTATAGTTTATTATTCTGTGATTTTTGGGGTATCACGCATTGCACGAACACGAAGATTATTGAAGCAACAAATATTTCAAAGTTATTGAATCAAGTTCTTCTATTCAACTTTGTAGTATTATTTTCAGCCAAATTATTTTTCTTGATATTTTTGTTACGTAGGTATATATTGTCATTTTAATATTTATTAGAATTCAAATATGTTAAAGAGAAAGTACGAGCCCGGTTATTCAACTTGAAAAAAAAAAAAGAAGAAGAGAAAAGTTGAATCTTTGATCCAATGCCAAAAAGGGGCTATTGATAAATTTTTAATAAATAAAAAAAAAACTCAATCAGAAATTGTAGAAGAATATTTTCGAGATGAACAAATCACTAAGCAAGTTGAGTTAGATGATAATAGTCTAACACCATCCAAGAAGAAGAGGAAATTAGTGTTCAATCAGATAAAAGACTTGATTTATTTCCAAATGCCTGTTGCCTCAGCGGAAAGAAGATTTTTAAAATTAAAATTAATAAAATCTTATTTAAGATCAATAATGTCTCAAGAGAAACTGAATGAACTAGCTATATTATCATTTGAAAAAGTAATATTAGAAGAAATAAATTACAAAATAATTATTCACAACTTTGCATCTCAAAAAGTTAGAAAAATAAGCTTCAAATAAAAAATATCATATGTGTGTGTGTTCTTTTTTGATAAATTTTTTTAAGGCCTCTTGTTGAAGTTTGCTTTAGGCCCCCAATAGTATTGAACCGATCCTAAAAATATATATTTTATCGGCTATTATTTTTTGGAGACGAAGATTCAGCCTAAGTGATGTTGGTGTATTATCAAAACTTAGTTTATATGTCGGTTAATTTGAGTATACGGATGTCGATTTTCTAATTTTACTCATTGCCTTATTTTCAAGTGGTTTCCAATATATCTATTACGTATGTACATGTTGCTTCTTAAAAGGAAAAATAATATGATATCCTTTATAGGAGTGTGCCGAGATAATCGACAAATCACATTAAATCGATATTCCGAGTTACACTGAAAAAATTTCAATTAGATTCAGTTTAATTTGATTTGACATTGAAGAAAACAGAACTCGGTCATAATTGGTTTGATATCGTTTAAATATAAAATAAAAAATAAAAAATAAAAGTCAAACGGAAACCATAATTAACCTGGCATTACATGTATTCAATTGTTAAAAATATTTATTGCAATGTAATTTATCAATATTTCTTAAAACATTTCATAATTTATTAAGCTTGGACTTAGAATTATGGAATAGTCCAATAACT
Source organism: Nicotiana tabacum (assembly GCF_000715075.1). Lineage (NCBI taxonomy): Eukaryota > Viridiplantae > Streptophyta > Magnoliopsida > Solanales > Solanaceae > Nicotiana > Nicotiana tabacum. The sequence goes on along the minus strand of NC_134090.1, from coordinate 154,254,930 downwards.
TTTAGAGAAATATATATTTTTAGCCGCTCTAGAGTCTTGCTAATAATATATATTTTTTTGTGTATATGCATATTATATATAATAAATACATACCTTATATACTTTTCGACTAGCGAATACAATTTGTTTTGACCGACCGACTAATATTGTATTTTGCCTAAATTTTAAAGCTCATAGATGTTAGTACTTAGTAACTCAGATGAAGTACAAACCAAAACCAAATCAATATTAATGCTAACAAAAGAAATTTGATTCAAACCCTTCGGGGTTGCCCAATTGGTTTGGAGGGTGATCATGGGATTGAATCCCCCCTCAATTCCTTTTGGGTTGAGCCTATCGCACAGGGATTGCCTAGTGTGGTTTACATCCCCTGTGTGGTTTGCAGGCTATTACACAGGGGGAGGTTTACCCAGTGCGCACAAAGTGCTCACCACAGAGCTCTCACCCGAAGGGCAGAAGTTGTAGTAGCGGCGAATTTCCCCTCTTACCAAAAAAAAAAAAAGAAATCCGATCAATATAGAAATGATAATAGTATTGGATACTTATTTTTTAGTTTTGCAGTGGTTTAAATAGTAAAAAATGCATAACCTTATTTTAAATGTTTTTCTTTACTGTTTAGTCAAGTAATTAATACTTATTAGCTGTACTTATTTAGCATGATTTAGTATTTTTAGTTTATGACAATTTTCATTATGGCTTATTAATTAAGTTATTTATTTTCTGCGATTTCATAATCTTTATTTTCGATATTTTAGTATAATGCCATAACTTATCTTATATTTTGTGTTATTTTCTTGGAAAATACCTAATAGTTGTATCTTACTAGGATTAAAGAAATATTTGGAGCACAAGTTATATATTTTGTGCGATGAAGACTTTACCAGAAAAAAAACCCGTAAAACCCGAGAACACCAAAAAAATCGAGAAAACTGAGAACTAAAAACCCAAGTTTTGTTGGTCTGGTGTGGTTTTTAAATTTGAAAACCCAACACAGTTATTTGATTGGTGATTTAATAACCCGAATCAGTCCTACCTATGTACACCCTTGTTTTATATATCATGGTGACTCTACAACTAGCCGAGAAGCCATGTTTATGTAGAATATTTCAAAATTGAAGTGTATGGTAATTTGGTTTATGCATTACAACAAGAAACAGGACAACGATTGAGTAGAGGAATTTCCGAGCATTTAGCTATATTAAATGTAAAAAATTATTACACTGTAAATTAAAGTTTTATATCTCAAATCTTATTCGTTTACACACGTTCAGAAAGATATAGAAGAATCTGAACATTGGAAAAGGAAAAAATTGTTGATATCTAGCAAACTAAATTAGGATATATAAAATTATCTAAATCAACATGATGAAGTTATAACACATAAAAAAGTTATACTAACACATAATGTAAAAGTAACCAACCAAGTAATTCACATAGCATTCGAGAATTAGGGCAGAAGGTTAGCATATAGTTGAGCGTATCTCTTTTCCATACTAATAGTATCAGTATTAGTTTTGTATTTTTTTATTTTAAGATTCTTATTACTATCTGTTGTTTCTTTCGTTTTGGTTATCTTATCATCTTATCTTGTTGTTATTACTGCTTCTTTTTTCATTCTTTCCTTGAACCGAGGCGCTATCGAAAACAGTCTCTTTACCTTTACTAGGTAATAAGCGTAAGGTCTGCGTACATACTACTCTTTCAGACTCCATTTGTAGGATTACACTGAATTTATTGTTGTTATTCTAAACAAAACATATCTTATGTTCGTTAATCAGTTGTTTACTTATCTTAAAATTTTGGATATAGAATTGCTTACTATCAAACTCGATGAAGTAAATCAAAATTCCTAAATTCATTATTTGGTTGATGGCTTCCTTACCAGATGAGATCATCATTATATTGTAAAAACAAAAGGAAAGAATTTGGAATTAGGTGTTAAACTACCCTTCCAACAAGTTCATCTATTCTCAACCTCTCAAACCTAACTAACAATTAATAATAGTCTACATTAGTCCATAACAAGACGCGGAATCAAGATCCGAAGCTTATGAGTTTTAGATTCTAATTTTTTTAAGTTACTGAGTTCTAAATTAATAAATTACTTTTTTAAAACAAATACATAATTTGAACAAAATTTCCTAGATTCGGCCAAAATACGTAGCCGACATTCTAGCTCCACCCTTGTGCATAACACTCAAATGTTCATAAGATATTTCAACTAAACAAGCTTTTTTCTTATATAGTTATTAGTTAGGTGATCTAACTAAAAGTTCACTTGTAACAGTGTGTGTATATATTTGTGTGAATATGTATATATGTCCTCTTTCTCATCATTCTTCTCATATTCCAAATATGGCAAAGACTCTTCTAATTTTTGTAATTTTGATTCTAAGTGCCATTTGTTCAAGTTCAGCCACTAACTACATTGTGGGTGATAGTTCTGGCTGGGATATTAGTACCGATCTTGATACATGGTTAGTAGGAAAGAGATTCAATGTTGGTGATGTTCTTGGTAAGTATCATTATATACTATTTCAACATGAATTGAAATTATATAAACTGACAGTATAAAGAATTTTTACACTATCAGCACAATTTAACCAACCATAGCATATTAATACTCTACTTCCTGTGTTACCAGAGTTACTTGTCGTACTACACAAAACATACACGAAGGATTTCAAGTAAATCAAGACAAACAGAAAAAAATTATGAATTATATCAATACAGTCAAACCTTTCTATAACAACACTTATATATAACAACCATTCACTATAAAAGCCAAGTTTTTCTCATAACCGATTTTTAAAATTATATTTTACTATATGCTTTCTATAACAGCACTTCAATATAGCAGCAAAAAAATATCGGAACAAATGAGACTGTTATAAAGAAGTTTGACTGTATACAAATGTACATTTAGTCCGCTATTATTGTTGGGAGCGGCTAAAAATATACATTTCTCAAAACATAAACCCTTTCTACATGTTGATGGTCAATAATTTCGTTTGATCTTAGTTTTATCGATTTTTTTCTTTTTGTAGTGTTTCAATATTCGTCGTTCCATAGTGTGTCTGAGGTAACGAAGGAGAATTTCGAGGGGTGCAACACGAGCAACGTGCTAGATTCGAGTAAAAATGGGAACACATCTTTTCCATTGACAAAGCAAGGGGACAGATATTTTGTTTGTGGAAATAGGCTACATTGTCTTGGAGGAATGAAACTTCATGTAAATGTAGAAAATGATATTGCAGCATCACCAGCTGCAGCACCAGAAGCAGAGGCAGGGGCCTCTTTTCCTGCTTCTAAGAGCAATAATCCCTCAGTTGTTCCTAGTTTTGCATTGTCCAATCATGTTGGATTGGATTCTCTACTCCTTGTAACTCTTGGCCTTTTGTCCTTGGCTTTTTCACTAGTGTAAACTTGAGGATCTTCACATTTTGAAGGTGTATTTTGGCTTGTTTGATTTTTTGAATTTTACTGCTCCAAGCTCGAGTTACAGTATATACAGGGGCGGATGTAGAGTAGCGGCATCAGATTCATCTGAACCAATAACTTTCGACGCAGAACATAAATTTATGTAAAATTACAAAAAATTGTAGGTCTGAACCTATAAGTAAATATAATGAGTTCAATGCTAAGAGAGTATTAAAGGTTGAAATCATAGAGTTTAAATCTTGGATCCGCTTCTTTTAAAAGTATACGAGTATCTTAAGTGCATCCATTGTTATAGAAGAGCGATGCAGCCAATGTGTTACTTTACACTCGCTAGTTTAAAATCATGGATTCGCCTCTGTTTTTACTTTACTAAATTGGAGATGATGTCATTCCATGAATGTTAATCTTCTTTTTCTTGTTTCCTTTCTTCTCCAAATGTGAGAGACATTAAACATACTTCAGAACACTTCACAAGCAAGCACCATACATAGTCAAAAAAATTGTGTGATGTTTTCACTCCCTGTGCTGCCCATAATGCAGAAAATGTTGTTGATCAGTTATGTATAAAGAGCCAAAATAGAAACCAAAAGAACCAAAAAAAAAAGGTAGAGAAATAGAAAAGGGTAAAGTTTAGTCCCACGTGCATACACATCTATTTTTAGGTAAAGCAAGTGAATTCCTGACCTAATCCAACTATATCAATCAAGGGAGAAAATATGTTGATACACCTAAAGTCATCTCCACTTTTTACCAGCCAATTAAGAATTGCAGGGTTTGATATTTTTTCTTTTTTCTTCTGTCTCTTTTTTGGAGATATGTAGTTTTACTTGTTTGCTTCCTCTACATATTTTTTAGGTTAACTTATGAGAATTTCTCTAATATCCGATATCCCAAGTTCACTGGCTCAGTAATCTAGATTCGCACCAAAGTAGCTCCACTAAGAGGGTAAAACACTCCCTACTAAAGAAGTGATCCATTCTCAGGGCTCGAATCCGAAAGCGCCGGCTAAGGGTGGTTAACCTTTCCAGCACACCACTTGGTGGTTGGTTCCTCTATATCACTGAGTCACATTGTTTCTTTCACCTTTTCTACTATTACTATGTACCCCAGAATTCCGCTTCTTATATTCCTTAGGAATCGTTTGGTAGGGTACATAAGAATAATGTTAAATGAGGTGTATTAATAATGCAGAGGGTAGTAATGCACAGGTTATTAATGCAAGCATTAATGATACAGAGATTATTTTTTATCTATTGTTTGATGTGGTGTAATAAAAATTAAAATGCATTGTTATAATTTTTAAGAAAATTAATTATTTACAAAAATGTCCTCCATATTCTTGAACTTTAAGGGACTTTAAGGATAATTTTATTTTTAACCATGCTAATGCATGCATTAATAGCCTTTATATTGTTAATGTCTATGCATTAGCTATGCATAGAATAATACCAAATAGGGTATATAACTAATGCTTGTATTAGTTATACATAGGTTGAAAAAGTGTACCAAACAAGGTGTTACTAATACACAAAGCTAATACATACATTGTTTTCTCTAATACACTCTACCAAACGACCTCTTGCGGTATTAATTAACTTAGTGATAGAAGAAACGAAATAAATTTCAGAAGATATACCTGGAAAGACGGTATCATCAACTTACATGATTTCCTTTCCGTTAAGTAAATACATATCAAAGGGAAGTTTTACCCCTCTCATGATATAAACACATGAAGAGGAAGTTCTCAGTGGCATCACAACGCAACCTATGCAAATATGAACAAAGTAAACGTAAAAACTGGTCAATAGAAAAAGGCATGAATAATATAAAGTGGTATTATTAAAGTTGCCAAATTCCAACAAGTGTATCAACAAAATTGGCGAAATATTGAATCACCTATCTTACAACTGCAGGCTAGGTAAGCAAATACATCTACTCTGGATTCAAACTACAGTACAGGTAGCTGTTGCTTATGATTATGGTCCCTCTATCTCTATGTATTAGCTGTATCCATGAAAAGAATCAAGAACTCTCCAATCAGAGATTAAACCACAGGATTGTGCCACCACTCATACACCCCGACACCAGTAGAAATAGCTGCTGCTTGCGCACATGATTTACAGTTATCCGACTCAGTATTGTAATAATGCAACGAACCTTGCCGAGTTCCAGTATGAATACCCAGAACTGGATTTGCTTCCCCCATGCATCTGGAGCAGAAGCATTCTCCTAATATATGATCCCCGCCATTATCAGCAAATGAACGAGGTTCCTACAACGGATTTCGTGTCAAAAAATCATTAACTGCGAGACTGGCATCTCCATGTGACACAGCATCTTCAGGTTCTGGCATGTAGAGACTTGACACAGATGCCTGTGTATTTAGGAACAAATGAACCATCAGCATATAACATTTCGTGGAAGAAAACAAAAAAAAAAAAAAGAGTTGAACCAAAAGGAATGCACAGAGATTGGACCGAGTTAAGATGCTAAAATAATGACCCCAGATGATAACAGATCTACATAGAGAGTTTCTTTGGGTAAATAATCTACACAAACAGTTGTTAAGAAAGAAATGTAATTCTAAACAATCATTGAGAAAAGAATTATTCTGGAATAGAAGAGTAAGAGGAGCAAAGGAATAAGGTTGACACCATTTATAAATGTTGGAAACAACACAGGAAAAATCGAGCTCATGAAGTTAAAACAATCAAGACAATGTCGCTGAGAACAATGAAGTAGAATACCTACAGATAGATAGTGGAAGTCAAAGTTCAAGAATTCTTATTCATATTGCAAGTCTCCAACAGAAAGAGAAGGGAAACTGAACTTCATGAACCGGTTAGGAGCGATCCTCAGGTGTTACAGATTCTTTTTTTTTTAATTCTTTATTTCATGACCAAGAAATACCCAGTGACTAAGCTGGCTAGCCCAACCCCAGCTGGCCCACAAGTTCGAAGCTCGGGAGAGTATGAGCCCGTCCCTCTACTCTCACAAAAATACCTGGCTCCCTGTCAATGGCAGGTTTCAACCTTGTGACGTGCCCTACTGACGACAACATGACCATGAACTTGAATCATTAAGAAGACCGGAAGGCTTTACGAAGGGTTGATCAAGAGTTGACCAACTTTGGGTTGACCAGTGTTGACCACATTGAGCAAGACTTACCACCACTAGAATTTCCGCAATGTCTCAAGCAGGGTTCTGCTACATGCCCCACGACTATTTTAGTTATCGCTTTTATTATTTTAAGTACTTGGACTTGGGCCCAAGACCATTGTTTAGGTAGTAGTATACGTTTGAGTAATGTAGGGTTTTTACCAATCTTTGGTGATACGTTTATGTGAGGCTCTGTAGACACCTATTGGATTCTTGAAGAACTCCATTGAAGGTATAGATCTTCTTCCTTTATCGTTGATATCTTTGGATCAATCGCTACGTAAGTAATTAGTTTATATACTAATTGTGGCCTAATTCTATCAATTTGGTTCCTAGATCATATCTTTCTATCTCTTCTTCTTACACTATTCTTATTTTCTTTGGGAATTTTCCTTATTTGTTATATCTTTCAGTCATCACCTATCCACACATCCTTGTAGAGCAGTCTGCATTAAATACTTCCATATAAATCAGGAAGCAAACGCACCTTTGCATCAAACTGCATCTCTCCAGAATTATCGGAAGTGAGGCATGCACCATGGGCTTTCAGCCATTCCACACAATCATCCACCCCATCTGCGTCATCACTTTCTTCAGTTGTCAACAAGACACTTGTGAAGCCTAAAACCTGAGCAATGTAGGTGACCGGAACAGTAGGGCGATATGAATTAGACATACATCTAACAGCTGCATATCGTATTTTTTCAGCATATAAATCTGCAAAGAACGAGTATACATCATCAAATTTTAGCATTATTAATGCAGTAGCTAAATTTGCACCATTCAGAACAAAACACACCCATAAGACAAGTGTTAAGGTTAGGAGCTGTCTTGTATAATTTGAAAAAGGCAACATAGTTTCCAGAGGACACAGCTGCTCGAACTGATAGAGCATGTTTGACAGCTTCGTTCTCTCTGGCCTCTGCTGGTAATCTGGAAAAGAAAAATGCACAACAGAATACTTTTAACATTCCACATTTGATAAGAGAGGATATCCCGTAAGTTTTAACCATGTTTTGAGCAGATTTTCTCAAGTTACCAGCACCCAGGTGTATTTAAATTTGACAGGATGGCCAAATATACTATGAGTTAAGACAAAGAAATGGTATTTAGGCCATAGAAAAACCACCATTCAATTTTGCTGCGACACTGTGTCACCTTTTGCAATATACAAACGAACTCCATAAAATTATGGACAAAATGGTGGCATTTGAGATTTCCATCCAACTTAAACATAACTTGACGCCCTTTTTTCTAGGTTATTTTGAAAACCACCTTTCCATCTTCTCTTCACACACATTTTCTCTTCTGCCTTCTTCCATCACCCCCTTCCCACTACCACCAACACCAAAACCCATCCCTTCCCACCTCAAGTCTCTATCTTCTTTCTTTTGGTTTTCTTTCTTCCTTTTTCTTTTTTCGTTTCCTTTTGTTCTTCTATGCTTTATTTACATAACTGAAGGTACGAAACAAATTAAGATGAACAGGGGAGTAGACACTCTTCTCCTAAATTACACATGAGCTAAACTGTTCTGATTTAGTCTAACTTTGACAAGCTTATGTGTATGTTAAGGCCAAAGAGTGAAAAGGTAATAAAGTTTCGCACACTTTCAGAAGCAGGGATTAAAGTGCATGATTTTGATTGGCCAGTGAATAATCTTCATTGCAGACTCATAACTAGCTAAAATATGAGTTGGTGATTCACATTGGCAGAGCATGTCGCACAGCTAAGTCAAACTAGAAGGAATATATCATAGAGGATTTGTCAACTACATGTGTCTGCTGCAATTTACAATCATCCTTAAAGTTGCAGAAAGCGAGGATGTCACCAATGAAATTATGTAACACGCAGATCTAACCAGATTTCTTCTTCCTCCTCCTCTCTTTTTTTTTTTGGGGGGTATTGCAGATGCCCAAGGAAGTAGACAAAGAATAGCCGAAAAGGACTAATCAGAGGAACTGAGAAAATACTCTTGGTGCTCGTGAACCAAATAACAGAAGAGACTGGACGCACAGAAATAAGCGGCAGAACAAGTGTGTTGCAGAAGTTCCACAAAAAAGTATGCAAGAACGCCAGTACAGTAAGCAGTTGACTGACCTAGACATCGCTAATGGCAGATCTCTGTTGTTACTAGAGTGCAAAATAACACAGAGTAAATTATATGCTGCAAATTCCATATCGCATCCCTTGATTCCTTCTGCATAAAGTGTTTTTAGCTGTGACTGACACTGCATATACCAGAACTAAGAGAGTAAGTCCAAAAGTAACAATGAAGCAGATATGCCAATAATGTCTTTGCAACAAATTGCACGTTTAAAATGCAATCTAAAATTGCAGTTGCTCCAGCATGCATACTAATTTAAAACAAGAAAAAGACTGAAAAGTTTTAAAAACAACTCAAGGGAATAGTTCAGAAACAACTTTTCAACACCACCAAATGATCTTAGGGAGGAGGTGGGAACTTCTACGTTTCTTTAATCAAAATAAGTAACCAACTAATAATATAAATATACTGCTCACAGCACACTACTGCTTTGCTTATTGATGATGACCAAAGAAAGTAGGATGCTAACAGAAAGAAACTGCCAGCTAGAAAAGAACTAGGATATAGGTGAAACCGGGGAAAATTGTTGGCAGTCACCCAATCCAGTAATGCCAAAGTACAAAAGCATCAGGAAGGAGTGCCCCAATGTTAGTAGCAAACACCAAGTGAGACAGTGTCATTTATGTATCTGGGCACATAATTAATAATACTTCAAACAAAGAAGAGTCCAACTAAAACATAAATGGTGTGGGAATACTCTCAAACACGTTAACATACCAGAAGCTTCACAGAAAGATTAAGAAGCTTCTGAGAAGTTATGTCAAATTCTGAGGTGTTCCCACCACAGAAAAGACATACCTGATTATACTCCGCCAAGTCCCCAACTTCTATTGCCAATCGACCATGTGTTTCATAAACCTGAAACAGAAGGCAGATGAAGAAGATATTAATAAGAAAGAGCAATACAACTTCTGTAATAAGAAAAGATCTTGCAGATCATTTTCAGAAAATACCTTCAGAGCCTAGAAGTGCCAATATGATACAAAAAATTTATAACTTGCTCCGTTTGTAATGAAATTAGCATAAGGAAAATACCTTGACTGTTAGTTCGTTGCGTATGCGTTGGACCGTAAGATCTTGGCGTATCGATTTTAACTGATCACATTTGTAAAGGTAGTTTTTGGGAGAGCTTTGAACCATATTTAACGCTTTTTCCAAGACTTCTTCTGGTCTCACCTGCAAAAGGAGAACTACATTTGAGAAATCATCAACACTTGCAAAGTGAAGACTGTCAATAGACATAATGCATTCCCCTTAAGTCTCAAGCAATGACAGAAAGGATCAACAAGTCTACCGTTGCAGGGTCCGGTGCAGAAGTAAGACGCAAGTAACGTTTCTCAATTTCCTGGCATGTTCCTTTGACAGTAAGAGCATCCCAATCAATATCTTCAACAGCATGGTTACCATTTTCCTCAATGTTTCTGCTAAGCACCAATGCAGTAGCCCTTCTTGTGTACACATTTCCAGCTCCATCATTTCTGGATCGAGTATCATTACTTGCTACTCGATTTCCATGACCTCTTTCAAAACGCTTCGATCGGTTTTCACGTCTCTTTCTTTCCTCTGGAGTATCTGCCGCTGCTACTGCAGCAGACTTATGGGCCGATTGTCTGCGTTCCTTATCACTATCACTGGATGCTTCACCATTATCTGCTGTATCCATTCCATCACCAACACACTGCCTCTTAGCTGGCCTAAAGACATCAATTTTGAGGGTTTTCCGCTGCGGTAAAGAGAATTTCAAATGACTCGAATTATTCACCTTGTTATCTGACTTTCCACCTGAAAACTGTACGAACTCACACAAATGAGAGACATTTTATTTGGTCATACGGATCTAGTGCCAAATTGTCAGAAGCCAACAGGTTAAAACAACCCCTAGGCTACAAATTTAAGCAGCACTAAGCCAAAAAGACCAGTATCAGATGTGCCAAGCTTATTTTTTTTTAAAAAAGCCTTAATTAGGTCGGGAGAGTGTTCTACTTATGTACCTTTACCAACAATTTAACATCTCTTAACACAGTAATAGGTCCAGAATGATCTTGCCTAATAATGAAGTCCCTTTGGCTCATGCAACAACAAACAACAACATACCTACTGCATTCCCACACGTCTGGGGAGGGTAGTGTGTACGCAACCTTTGGTTCATGCAATGCGAAGAAAAACACAGTATGCTACCTAACCCAAAAAGCAGTCAGTGTTTCACTTAATAGTATACCATTAATATGCTCTAAGAAACCTGGACAAAATGAATATTCTTTTCATGAATTATGGAGGATTCTAGGGAAATATAGGCTTTGGATGATATAATTTCCATTGTCTGTCGCAATAAGAGTATGATAAAGAATTACTAGAATTAAACATCTTTTTTTGGCTGATACGATGCACATTTATGATTTGCCAATACACCAGACAATGAAGAGACAAAAATAATCAGGATAGTAAACCAGGGAATGGGCCAGAACAGAAAGTAGATTCACGAAGCTGGAGAATCCTAGAGTGGAGAAATAAACCACTCAACAACCTAGACCACCTCTTAGCTTCTTCTTTTAAGGCAAGAGGCTGAAGCTGGTGAAAAATAGAAAGAGAGCTGGGAAAAAAAAATTCGTCAAAGGCAGAAAACCAATACCTGTCTGTTCCAACTCCCATATTTAGAAGCATCAGGAGTGACTGATGCAGGTTGAACAGTTGGTTTCTCCTCTACTAAAGGCTCCCACCTACTTTTGTATCGCCTACTAGGACTTCTTTTACTTGTTGGAGATGAAGAAACTGGAACGGAAAATATTACTCTTCTGCAGAGAAAAAGATAAAATCTAAATAATCCCTTGAATTTGGTCAAAGATAAATAAATATGAGAGAAAATCCATCAGCATCAAGAGAAAAAGGCTCATGAACATGATTCTGTACCCTAATCAGGGAAACTACACTGTATATGCTGAAGAATTTTGTTTTTGACTGTCAAATACTTCAGCCAAAAAAAAGGCAAAAGGAAGAGGAACATGCTGTATGATTCTAACTACTATTGGCAAAACTTATTACGTTTAGCAATTGCTGCAAGAGAGCAATCATAAGCTAGGGTTTAGGGTTTAGGGTTTAGTCGAAGTACAAATGCAGAGATAAGATACAGTGATTAGTCCACATCTCAAAAAAAGACAGTAATTAGTCCATTCATGCTCTATGACAGCTACTTTGGCAAGTCATACGTCCGTGCACTGTATAGATTATTAGATTCAGATGTTCATGTCAGCACATAGTATGTGCATGCACATGCTTTGCATAGCAGTTTTGAGAAGAGTGAGATAGCATACTCCTTGTTATCTGCATCCACACTGGGCATAAGGAAAAGAGGCTCAGTGTCCCAATCTCTAGTATGAAGTGTACCATCAGCAGTTGCCTTTTTGATAACCTGCAGATAATAGTACATTTAAGTAACAAGGGACAAGGCAAAGAACCAGAACTCGGTAAAACGACATATCATTATAGTGCAAACAGCTCAAGCGTTACTCAATAATATCAAGAAGTCAGATTAGGAAAAGCATAACAAAATGTGAATAAAGGATTTTCACTTCTGCAGATGGGACCCAAAAAAATTAAGGAAGAACGATCATCGTAGGTCACAAACTTCACAAACAACACAATCCCAATATTTAACTTAGCAAATTGGCTTCATAACTACAATCTGTCCAACGTAATAGGTTGCTGCACTGAGTAGCTAATATGAATCATGCCTAAGGAAGGCAGAGGGTTTTGACAGTAGAGACATATTCCTGCACAACTGCAAAAGGAAATTTCAAATCTTAAAGCACTTGCACATTGATTACTACAATTGAGAAAAGAGTCTTGTAATCGAGGAAGTTACTTATCAAATGGGGGAAAAAAAGATCTCAGAAGGCTTAACTAACCCTATACACAAACTTAGATACTTCTGCTTATAATTTTTGGCTTTCTGGTGTAAGATGACAGATATATATGATATCGACCCTTTTTCCTCAGCTCCCTAGACGTGTGAAAAAGGGAAGGTTGGGTTTTTGCTTTGTACATAGCTTCACCTTGGTGGTGTTGCTATGGAGTAAAATTACTATTACTCATCAAAAGAAGTAAAGAAGAAGAAGTCTAAATGAAAGCCAGATTAGGAAAAGCTTAACAAAATGCGAATTAACGATTTTTCTTGGGTCGCATTATGCAATTCAATTCTAGGTGTTCATCAATGAATTCCTCATGCGGTTTCTCTAGATCTATAGGGGTAAGAGGAGGGGCCCTGTATCCTACTCTCACACTATTACAAATGCCACAGAGATGCAAAACCCAAAGATGCTATTGACAAGTTTGAACATAAGCGGAAGACACAAGACATGCTCTCACCAAGACATATAACTCAAACGTTTTTGTCACAATTTCCTAATCCAAAGCTGTGAGGACAGAACTGAACACGCTGTTTAAGTAATGAATGTCAACTGAAAACAAATGAACACAATGTGGATGGTGAACGAAAGCAGATTGCTATCAGACAGAATAACCATAATATTCTCTTCACAAGCACAAACAGCACAAAGTTAGGCTCTCGGTACCCAATAAAGGTAATTGCCAAGATCTAGTGCAATTCCTTTTCCCCGGGAGCCAGTCCCACTAGTGCTAGTATCAATTGGAGATCTGTATTGCTTAGGATATTTCTTGTTTTATCCCCTTTAGTGTAAAAGTCTTTGGCATAAAGGGCCCTCAATAACTTGCTTGTCCTGAGGATAGAAGGAGTTTCAACTCGGCCTTCTACTAAGAGTGTTGCAAATTCCCTTTCTTATCCCTTATGTTTAAGCCTTTAGGAAGAAGGGAAGCTCTAAGAGGTGGGATACGTAACAGAAAGGGTGAAACTTCCATATAAGGAGGCCATTGACCGTGGTGAAAGATGGCTACTTGAGTTACAGGGTTTGGTTGAGCCCTGAATTTCGCCCGATATTTATGCCAGTAATACTAGCGGAAGAAAAGGGAAGTCAAACAGAAGGGAGGGGAGGGGTAATCAGTCTATGTATGGAGGGGAGAAAAATCAGTGGGCTAGCCCAGAAGCAGAATATAGAACAAGGCAAAATTCCAACAGAAGGGTAAGACGTGAATACCCCTGGGTTAGTAACGTGGGCTGGAAAAGCAGAATGGGTCGGTCCTCTTCTAATTATCATAGGGCCGAAAAAGTTCCCAGCTAGCATAGGCCAGGGCCAACACACACGGGACCGGCAACTTTTCCCAACTCCATTAGAATTGAACCCAAGAAGCCCAGTTCATTTCAACATGCATCTTTTAAGGCTCCTAACTATACGGGAACAACAGCTCCTTCTACTACTGGAAACGGTGCTTCGAATAGTGGCATTTCCTCACCGAGCTCCAGTGACCTGCATCCATCTGATCCAGGGGCAACACCGACCAAAGCTGGCGGTGTTGTTCAACAACCTAAAGCCTCTGATGGACCCAGCTACAACGCCCCCTTATCTCATCCGGTGATTAGACGTGCCGAGGATTCTCTTCATGATTCTCCGCCCTCTGTGGAGATTGTTGCGTTGACCCCAGCTGCGGCTAGTGCCGGGCCATCATCTCCAGATAATGTGACACACATGGCTCAGTGTACCAAATACAATGTTGGCCCTCACGGTCATCCTAATAACAGCGGGGTGAAAACTCCAAAGGCTGGTGCGTCCCAACAAAAGGGTGAGATCCCTCCGGCACATAAGGTTCCTAGTGCTAGCAATGCCATGGTCCTGTATTCCCAAGGTAGGGGTAAAGAAAGGGCATTAATAGAAGACGTATGTCCAATTTCATCACAGATGGGAGGTGGAGGCATGTCTTTCTGGATGGAGGATAAGTTGTTAAACTTTGGGAAGTTTTTAGGTGTTTCTTTTGAAGGGAAGGAAGATAGGGTGTTAGAATTGTTAAGGGAGATCGAGCAGCAGTCTCTTAATGAGGGCGTAAGGAGGGAGTTGGGTCAGGGTGATAAGCTAAATAGTAATGGGGGTGTAGTGGTGTACCAGAGAAGGGGCCGGGTGTCCGACAGGGAGGAAGGGAGCTCGGCAAGGGGAGGTATGGAGATAGGGGATATTGCTTCTTATGGAAGTTAAGATCCTTTCATGGAATGTGAGGGGATGAATGACCCAAACAAAAGGGTCATCATCAAGGTGGGAGTTAGAGAGTGGGGTGCCAATCTAGTTTGTCTTCAGGAAACCAAAATGGAAGTCGTGTAGGACGCAATTGTTAGGAGTGTTTAGGGAGGTAACAACAACAACAATGACCCAGTATAATTCCACAAGTGGGGTCTGGGGAGGGTAATATGTACGCAGACCTTACCCCTACCCCGAAGAGTAGAGAGGCTGTTTCCAGGAGACCCTCGGCTCAAAAAAGCCACAGGAGACGATATATTAGTACCATAAAAATGCATAATGAAATAACAGCAATATAAGAGATATGACATACAGAATACGAAATACGAAATAGATGGCTGGTATAGTAAAAACTAGCAGGTAAAGCCCTGCATCAATAGACGACCAATGGCATTCTTAGTCTAACTCCTAACTGGCTAGTCTCACTCTATTGTGTTGTAGAAATATTCACAACTTTCCCCTAACCTACAACCTTAATGCTCGACCTCCATAATTCCCTGTCAAGGGCCATGTCCTCAGTAATCCTAAGTCGCACCATGTCCTGTCTGATCACCTCTCCCCAATACTTCTTAGGTCACCCTCTACCTCTCCGCGTGCCCACTACAGCCAGTCGCTCACAACTCCTCACCGGTGCATCAGTGCTCCTCCTCTGAATGTGCCCGAACCATCTGAGTCTTACTTCCCGCATCTTGTCCTCCATAGGGGCCACACCCACCTTCTCTCGAATATCTTCGTTCCTAATCTTATCCATCCTTGTATGCCCGCACATCCACCTCAACATCCTCATCTCTGCTACTTTCATCTTCTGGATGTGTGAGTTCTTTACCGGCCAACATTCAGTTCCATATAACATGGCAGGCCTAACCACTGCTCTATAAAACTTACCTTTTAGTAACGATGGCACTTTCTTATCACAAAAGACTCCCGACGCTAACCTCCACTTCATCCACCCCACCCCTATACGGTGTGTGACATCCTCGTCAATCTCCCCGATCCCCTAAATAACCGATCCAAGGTACTTGAAACTACCCCTCTTGGGAATGACTTGAGAGTCAAGCCTCACTTCAACTCCCGCTTCTGTCGGCTCAACTCCAAATTTGACTGGGTCCCATCAGCGAGAAGTGCAAGGGGTATTCTTCTTATGTGGGATGATAGAAGTTTGGAGGTAAAGGAGGTCAAGAAGGGAGGCTTTTCCTTAGCGGCTCTTGTAAAAGATAGGGTGACTGGGGTGGAGTGGGGATTTGGGGGAGTGTACGGACCGGTAGGAGAAGGGTCCAAGGTACTTTTCTGGGAGGAACTTGCAAATGTTATGGGGGAGTGGGACATTCCATGGGTTTTAGGGGGAGATTTTAACACTATTAGATTTCCAGAGGAGAGAATCGGTTGCAATTTGATTTCAAGGGCCATGGAGGAGTTTTCTGACTTCATCAATGATCATCTTCTTATTGACCTTCCTCTGTCAGGGGAAAGGTTCACCTGGGCCAGGGCGGAGGATTCCAACTCAAGGTCAAGACTTGATAGATTCCTGATATCGCCCTCATGGGACGAGTTAGTGCCAAATGTGCTACAGATTCCTTTACCTAGGCTAACTTCAGATCATATGCCTATTTTGCTAGATAGGTGCAGAGGAAGAGGGGCACACGCTCCTTTTCGATTTGAGAACATGTGGTTGACAGTGCCAGGTTTTGGAGATAAAGTGAAAGAATGGTGGACAAGCTACGGGGTGCCAGGGACACCTTCATTCCGTCTTTCAAAGAAACTCAAATTGCTCAAGGGAGATATCATTAGATGGAATAAGGAGGTTTTTGGGAGGGTAGAGGTTAAAATGAGGGAGCTTATGCATGAACATAGGGAGTTAGAGAGAGGGAAGGGGTGAAAGAGTTAGATGAATCCGAGAAACAAAGATTGGGGGAGATTACAAGGGAAATAGCTGAGTTAGCAGTAGCTCAGGAGACTAGTTGGAGACAAAAATCACGGGCACTGTGGTTAAAGGAGGGAGATTTAAACACCAAGTTTTTCCACGGGGTTGCGGTTGCAAATCGAAGGAGGAATTTCATACAATCTGTAGTGGTGGATGGGGTGAGAATGGAGGGAGAGGAAGAGGTCAAAGGGGCGATAGTGGGGTTTTATGAAAAACTGTACAAGGACGAAGCTAGCTGGAGGCCTACTTCAGGGGGAATAAAGTTTAACCATATAGGGGAGGGAGACAGTGAGTGGCTAGAGAGGGCTTTCGAGGAGGAGGAGGTGCACGAAGCTGTGTCGAGTTGTGCTGGTGATAAAGCCCCTGGGCCTGATGGTTTTTCCTTGGCCTTTTTCCAGGTTTTTTGGGACACCATTAAGGGGGAATTAATGGAAGCCATTGAATACTTCCACTTGAATGGTGTTTTCGAGAGAAGCATCAATGCTTCTTTTATTACCATTGTGCCTAAGAAAGAGGGTGCAACTTCTATCACAGACTACAGGCCTATTAGCCTAGTGGGGAGCATTTACAAGATTATTTCTAAAGTGCTACCCAATAGGCTCAAGAGGGTTCTTGACGTGACAGTGTCGTCCTCCCAGAATGCATTTGTGGAAGGAAGGCAGATCCTGGACACAGCTTTGGTGGCAAATGAATTGGTAGACTCCAGAAGGAAAAATAGAGAACCCGGATTACTATGCAAGTTGGACCTTGAGAAGGCTTTCAACCATGTAAATTGGAATTTCCTGGATTTCATCATGATGCAAATGGGATTTGGAGCTAGATGGAGGGGATGGATCAAGTACTGCATTTCCTCAGTCAAATTTTCTGTTATTGTTAATGGTAGCCCGTGTGGTTTCTTTGGCAGCTCCAGGGGTCTCAGGCAAGGTGACCCACTATCACCCATGCTATTCATTTTAGTGATGGATGCTCTGAGTAAAATGATGGATCGCGCGGTAGGCGGAGGTTTCTTGCGAGGATTCTCAGCTCCGATCGGGGTTCCCATTGCACGAAGAGTCTCTCATTTGCTTTTTGCAGATGACACACTGGTTTTCTGTGACGCGGATATAGAGCAACTAACCAACCTGAAACATGTACTGCAGTGGTTCCAGATAGTATCAGGCCTAAAGATCAACCTTGGCAAGTGTGAGATTTTTCTAGTGGGTGACGTTGCTAACATTAATGCTTTGTCTCTCGTTCTCAAATGTAAGGTGGACTCTCTCCCCACTAATTATTTGGGCCTCCCTTTGGGAGCTTTGCACAAGGATACTTCGGTTTGGAACCCGGTAATCGAAAGGGTGGAAAAAAGATTAGCAAGATGGCAGAAACGCTACTTATCAAAAGGCGGTAAGGAAATGCTTATTAAAAGCACCTTATCGTCCATGCCCACGTATTACTTGTCCCTGCTGCAAGCTCCTGTGAGCATCGTAGAAAAACTAGAGCGGCTTCAAAGGAATTTTCTTTGGGATGTGGCGGATGGAACTAGTAAGTTTCATCTGGTGAATTGGCAGACAGTCACTTCCCCAAAGAAGTGGGGAGGTCTAGGAGTAAAAGATCTTAGGGTATTCCACGATACGGGCTGGAGGACTAAGGCAATCACATCACCTTTTGGGTGTGGCATGTGGCGAAGCATCATGAAGAATTGGGAAGACTTTAATGAAAACATCACTTATAGGGTGGGAGATGGAAGGAGAATCAGCTTTTGGAATCATAGGTGGTGTGGAGAGGATACTCTGAAGGTCTCTTTCCCCAACATCTACAGAGTTTCGAACCAGAAGGAATTGATGGTCCAACAGATTCGCAAGGAGCATGAAAGGGGCATAGTATGGGACCTCTCATTTAGAAGGAACATGCAAGATTGGGAGATTGCAGAACTCCAAGATTTGTTGGCACTGCTATATGGCCAACATAGGACACATACTTCTAGCGACTCTTGGAGATGGGGGCTGCGTGGAGATGGTCTGTTCACCGTCAAGTCTTATTACCAGAGTATGCTGGTGAGAGATGAGGCCAATTTTCCATGCTCATCAATCTGGATTCCTAAAATGCCCACGAAGGTGTGTTTTTTTGCATGGCTAGCAGCGAGAGGAGTGTTCTTGACTGCTGAAAATTTGCGGAAGAGAGGAATTACAGTTGTTAGTTGGTGCTACATGTGTAAAATTTCAGGGGAAGAAGTTGATCACCTGTTACTGCATTGCCCGGTTGCAGCGGGCCTGTGAAGAGCAATCTTGTGCTTCTTTGGAGTTCAATGGGTCATGCCTAGCACTATTAAGGAAATGCTATACAGCTGGGCCGGTTCCCGTCGAAGAAGAAAGCAAAAGGTGTGGAAGTTCGCCCCCTTAGCTCTCATGTGGATAGTTTGTGGGGAGAGAAGCAGGAGAGCTTTTGAGGGGATTGAGTCTAGTTTTTCTAACCTTAGGAATAGTCTTTTATCTTTAATCGCATTCTTGTGCACCCATATAGCACCTACGTGTATGGAAGATTGGGCTTCTTTTGTAGAGAATCATGTTCTGTTGTAAATTCTCTACTTTTTTAATACTTCTTGTACGCGGGAGTTCTATCCCTTTTGATTAATACATTTTACCTTATCAAAAAAAAAAGAGGCCATTGAAAACATAAAAAGAGGGCTCGTATAATATTAGAAAAACTACTAAAACATAGTTCCTTCAAAGGCTCAAACTTAAAAGAGACGGGAGGACTTCAATCTAACAGGGCATACAACCTTGGTCTTCATTCAAATCCTGATAATGTATGTGTGCTGAATCAGCCTGTCAAACCTCTAATAAATCATGTTTTAACCATCTTCAAAATCCTTATTTTGAGAAAAGGTCATGTCTATGTAATGCTAAAAACCAACTACAGAAATGTGTATTCACATCTCTAATTTGAATTCTTTTTAATTTTACGGCAATATCATCATCAACACCACTTCTGTTTTTTAGCGGAATGACACTCCTCGCTCTATGCTCTACCATTATGATCCGAGAATATACAATCTGAAAACTCATAAGTCTAGAAATATCTGTGTAGAATATATTACATGGCAGGAAATGGATAAGGACCAAGAGAGAAAATTTAAAAATACACTAAGATACCTCCTTCATGACAGCTTGGGATGACACCATTTGAGCATCATCCTTGCAACGAGCCAAAGCCCTTTCAACATAACCACGAAGTGATTTTGGAAAAGCATCAGGCTGCAGACAACAGAAAGATCACTTTGGTTACACAAGGAAAATTGATAATCCACTACTTATTTGATGCAATGCAACAACAAGTACCATGTTACGACATGTCACAATGATCCTAACTAATAGTCACCAGTACAATAAAATACCAAGGTTTCCCAGATAGTGTGGAGACAATAGACAAGCAAGAGCAGTTAAACTAACATTCATCAATAAAACCTAGCATTTGAATAATCAATCAACAACATAGAAGATTGCAGCGTCAAAGTATCATATAGCAAAAAGCTGCCAAGAATGTTAACTTCCTTGGATGTTCAACAAAATCAGCAGTCTTACCAAAATTGAGATACTTTGCATTCGTGATTAGACTAACTCAATATAAAGATAAAAGGTCAAAAAGATTGTGCATGCAGTTAATTAGCCGTAATGCTGTATTTTCAATATGAATGACAATATTAAAGTTAAGAATTAAGAAAATAAAACTATAAAATAAGCAAAAGCATTAAACTTGAGAAGCATAAAATAGGTCAACACTTCCAAAATATAAATAGTTAAATAATAACAATAATAATAATAATAAGTGAAAATATGAAATACGCTACAATAATTGGTATTTGTACCACTGCATTTACAAGAAGCCCAACATGCGTAGACCAATCAATTCATTATTAATTGAGTTAACAAATTTAGCAAGCCAGCATGTAGTTTTCCACTTCAAAAATTGTAATGACGCCAAGCAGGAAAAAACAATTCCGCTATTCTCCAACCTACTCCTGAAACTTAAACTCAACGAAATTTATAATGGGGAAAGAGTTTGCCCCGCTTCTACCGTAGCAGGATTTATATTTACCCAGAAACTGCATAAATCTCAGTAGATTTGATCACTATCTCAATATATAGATAAATGGATATATGACAGACATGTTTAAATTACCAAGAAAATGATTATCAAATAAAATCCATCTCTCACTGAAAGAGTCGAGCTACGAGTGCAATTGTTTTCTCCCAGATTAAATATATGAGCTTGTCCATAGGCGACTCATTGGAACCACTCAAAAGGTTCTCCTAATACACCAATAGTAATGAGAGCTTTTAAAAGCCCTTAACTTCAATCTGTAGCAAAGCATCCACAACCAACCACCCGAGCTACCAATTCACTGTTTATCAAAATATTTTCTGCATAACTATTCTGCCAATATTGCCCATAACTTTTTCAAGAATCTCCCTTAAAAAGAAGAACACGCATCAAAGAATATATGGAACACGAGCAATAAATTAAGTTAATCTTGCTGGTGTTGATAAAATGATACCGCTCACCAAATACACTCTGAGAAGTTACTCACCAAATGCACTTGATAAATAATAGATTGTCGGAGGTTCATTGGCTACTTAAAGGTCTATTTTAGTACTATATCATTCTTGTCAAACGCAGAGAATCATTTGCTATTAAAAGGATTTCCTTAGAACCATATCATTCTTTTTGAAGACAAAGTTCGGTAAGTTATATGAGAAAACAGATCATAAGAAATCACTTGACACCTAACCAATTCGAACAGAAGCTTACAACAAATATAACAGAAAGGGGCACTAGCTCACTTAACTTCTAACTGATCTACAATTATCACTTAACCAATTCTAAGAGAAGCTTACAACAAATATAACAGAAAGGGGCACTAAATCAGTTAACTTCTAACTGATCTACATTTTGTATTCTTAACCAGCACATGATGAAAGACTATCAAGAAGCAAGTGAAAAAAATGATCAAGGAAAAGGTGTCTGACCTTGAGAGCATTATCAGCAGCATGAGATGATACTTTTTCTGGTAAGGAAACGCTGACATATGCAGGTTTTGCCGCTGCATTAGTTGTATAGCTTTGCTTATCCAGTTTTGGTAATCCCGTGGTCAAGGTTGGAGTTATTCTAGGGTTTGTGGGAATCTGTAGTTTGCTTGCGCTGCTCGTGTCTGCTGATGTAACAGTTTGCTGTACAGTGGGCAAGGATGACTGATAACTATGGGGCATCTGATAAGAGGCCTGATATTGTGTGCTTGGTCCTTGGGGACATGAAGAACTTTGTTGAGTATGAAGATTGTCATGAGAAGGGGTCACGTCTAAAGGCTTTTGACCATAAGACTGTACTGGATCAGGCTGCTGATTTTGGAAAGACGGAGCCCAATGTTTCCAGTAACTATCATGAACATTGCCACCTACAGCAGGAGACTGACAAAAAACCATTGATAGTTGAGTTCATCAAGCGAATAAAAGAACCCCAAAGTTTGCATAACATGAAGAGAAGAGTAATTTGAAATGGCTTTTCTCAGTGTATTGAGTAGTGAAAACCAAAAAAATGAGGGACTCCCTGCTGACTGCAATGACAGTAGATAACATATCTTCTTCTGGTGAATATAGGCACTCAATAATACAGGATAGAAGTTGTTGAACATCCAGATTGTTAAAGGTACAGTAAACACAAATGATATTTAGACAGCAGAGTTAAAAGAGCATACAGGTATTGCTTACCAGATCTTTAGTAGCTTGTCGAACAAAAGAAAAACTAAAATAGCAAGTTAACCTAAAATGTGATCCACTTAGGTATGTAAGATTGTATCATTAATTAATTAGAAAGAAGCCTTCTGTAATTATACTAGAGGACTTCACATTTAATTATTCCAACATTATACAGCTGGTGTTTCAACCTTAGAAAACCATGTTGTGATTGGGAAATTCCAAGATTGGCTCTCTTGCTAAAATATCTGCATAAGATGACTTTATTAACTGATGAAGCTGATCAATTACTCTGGCTGAGGCAACAGAATGGTGTTTTTTTCAAGTAGGCTCTTGCTACAGTAAGTTAAACAAGGTGCTGAACAGTACAGTCAATCCCTGGAAGATGATCTAGAAAACTAAAGCTCCTCAAAAGGCATCCTGCTTTATGTGGTTGTTAGCTTACAATGCTTGTCTGACACAAAGCAATTTACAGAGAAGGGGAATGAGCATTTGCAGCAGATGCTACTTATGCAACAAGGAGGAAAGTTCAGCAGCCATCTCTTTGTGCATTACACAGTGGCAGGGCAACTAGGGGATCTGTTTTTCAATCTTTTCAACTTGTCTTTCGTCATGCCTTTCACTGTGAAAGACCTGTTAATCGTTTGGGGCAAAAGTGGGATCAGGAAACCAGCAAGAAATCTGTGGGTTACAGTGCCAGCTTGTATCTGTTGGGTTTTGTTGACTGAAAGAAATGCTAGGTGTTTTGAAGGAAAGCTTTCTCTATACTAATGTTAAAGTACAAACGTCTTTGGTTTTTTGCTTTTTGGTGCTACTCATAGGATGTAAAGGATGAAAACAGTATGTTAGGTTTCATGAATTCACTCAGGAATCGATTTCTGTAAAGATAGGTGCCCCTCTTTTTGTTTTTGCACAGGTGTTTTCCTGACTTGTACCTACAAAGCACTTTCTTAGTGCTTTGCTGTTTATTCTATAATATACTTACATACCAGCTCAGAAAAAACATATAATTTCAACATGGAAACAGTAAGAGAAAATACAATAGTTTTAGCCTTGTCAAGTTATTAAGTATATATATGGATTAGAAAGGGGGAAAAAGAAGAAGAAAAATTTCAACTGTCAAGTTTGACATTTCAATGAGCTAGCGTGTAATCTTCCTTAATGTCGAGTTCATAATTTTCTAAGGCACCACTTCATAGGGGCACTTGTGAAGTACATCCATCAACCAGAGACACATTCAGTAGACTCACATTTTCTGCATTAGTTTAGTTGAGACACCCATGGTGCCTTGAATGACTCAGGAAAATCCTACTAATATTTTTAATTTTACTTACTAGATGCAAGAATCCTAAAATTTATATGAGCATGGTACATGCTTTATCATCCATGTTTCCCATCAGTTAGGCTGCTAAAACACCGGTTTTGAACTTATATGTGAATTACATGACGACAGGTATTCAAATAGGAGTCTCTAGGCCTGCATAAAAGTTAAGTAATCTAATACTGAGTACAGAGAGCAACTTATTTGTGAATTGCATGTAAAGGAAAAACCTGCACCGCAGCCAATGTGGACAAACCAGGTTCTGGCTTGCCAGGTGGAGCATGAGATGCCGAGGCATGGACACCTGAAGCTGAGTATCCAGCAGGGACGGGGCAACTCAGACTGGATACATTAGAAACAGAAATATTTTCTGTTCCAGGAGCACATGTGACATCATTTTGTGTAGGGTTGTAATAATCGGCCCATTGCTTGTACTGTTGCTGATACTGTGAAGCTGCAGGGGCTGTGGTCGAACTGTATGAGGCATTCGTATCAGAACTGTAGCTGGGATACTGATGGGAAGTGTATGCCGCATATTGCCCTTCGTGCCATACGTTGGTCTGGTTATTGTAAGCACCACTTGTGTAACCTCCAGATGTCTGGTAATCACCAGGATTGTAGTAAGTGCTTGAATAACTTGCAGGCCCAGCATAAGACCCAGTATTCTGAAATGAGGAAAGGGGCTGATAAGGAGCACCTGTATTTTGATATGCTCCTGGTGGCTGAGAATATGATTGACTAGATTGCTGTTGATAGCCACTATCACCTGTATTTTGATATGCTCCTGATGGCTGAGAATATGATTGACTAGATTGCTGTTGATAGCCATTATCACCTGTATTTTGATATGCTCCTGATGGCTGAGAATATGATTGATTAGATGGCTGTTGATAGCCACTATAATAAGCAGCATATCCAGTATTGCTGTAGCCATAAGGATCAGTACTTTGATAGGTGGCATAGCTACTATAGTCTTGCTGTACATTTGTGTCACCGGAACTTGGTGTAGTAGCACTAGTTGCAACATTCAATCCATCTTGAACATTCCTTGAAGGCAGCGCAGCTCGTTGGTCATGATCATAACCAGAATGTGAGAGAACTCCATTTTCTCTGGCGTAGCTATCTGCAGTATGAGCCCATGGTGTGACTGTAGAATTTGGAGCGGCGTAATATGAAGACATGTGATGTTGGTTTGCATCGACAACCTGATGACTCTATAAAGAAGAAAAAGGATTCCAGTCATATAACGAGAAATTAACCCACCTATCCTGAAAATACTGTGGAACAAAGTACAGCAAGCGAGGTACACAATACAGTTCAAGAAGAATAGTAAATATAAGCACGTTAAAAGAGCTTTAGTGGACGGAAATGAAGAGAAGCATTAAATGATTTCACCATTCAAGTGGAGCAAACTTTTATCACAAGATGCACAATGACCAGAAATTACACATGCAATGAATGCCCTGTCCGTAAAAGGCAAGAGCTAACTAGCTTACAGCTTAACAGACTTTTATGCACACAGATGCGGCTCATAGGAACCAGTTTCTCAACATAAAGATAGTCAATAGTCTTGCATCAAACATGACCTTAACAAGATCTATTTACACTTGTTTCACAATAATGTCCACAACCAGCAACTTAAACATTAACATGCCACACCAATTTACCAAATATTAGTATTGCCTTTCATGCTTATACTGATGGTTAAACAGACAAAGCTTCTTGATTCATTACTTCCAAACACCACTAGCACAAGACAGTCAATTACATCACTTCAGTATCAGAGATTCTCGAGTGACTTGCCGTAGCTACATCAGGAATTCTTACCCTTCCGTATCTCATTAGTAACCATTAATAGTTGTATATACATTTCAAAAAGAAAAAGATAAAGAATATTTATGCAAGTGAGCTAAAATCTAAGGACGGTATGAGCAGGTCAAACATCAATCCTACCCAAAAAAAATAAAAAAAATCTTCATATGAAGTAATTGGCTTTTCAAAGAATACACCTCCCATAAGCCTCTTTGGTCCCATCAATGGAACCCCAGAAATCTCTAACGTGATACCAAAGCAATAACAGATGCCACCTACTCGGCACTAAAACGGTAAAACCTTACCTGTTACACTTACTTTATCCTAAGTTGGTTTCTTATACTTTCCCCTAAGTTGGTTCGGTAAAACCTTACCTGTTACACTTACTTTCTCCTAAGTTGGTTTCTTATACTTTCCCCTAAGTTGGTTTCATATACTTTCTTCTTAGTTAGTTTCTTGCACTTACTTTCTCCTACCTACTAATTATGTATCGGGTTAATTTACAAACTGCTAAGGTTATCAGAACAGATATATACCCTCTCAATCCCCAAAAAATGGCAATGCTTTTTTTTTTGTTGGTTTAGTTATCAAGAATGCGGAACACGCTGGCCCGACTAATCCAGAATGGTATCATGCGAGAAGCCAAACAACTTTTTCTTTAATTACGATCTTTTTTAACAATCTTAAGCACTTTAACTATGAAGTATTCAAATAATTTAGGTTTTTAAATAGTCTCTATATGTGGGGCAGGAAGAGTATTGTATCCGATTTTGACTCTTTGCTAGACCTTCCGAACTCCTTCATCCAATAGGATTTTTTTTCATATCTTTGTCTAATAGATCTTCCGCACTCTACAACAACAACAAACCCAGCTTAATCCCATATCTTCCGCACTTTAATAGTAGGAATTTTTTTTCCGCCTGTAGGAGGATGTGCTCTTTTTGTATGTATTCTCTCACTACCTTCTTGGTACTTTTTTTAATAAAATCTTTACCTTTCCATAAATTTAAAAGAAAAACAGATGATTGTGATTTCTAGTACTTCTTATAGCTTTTGAATATAAAATTTTACTTAAAATATTCTGAATTGATGTCCAAATTTACAAGAGCTATCAGATGTATTTACCCGTGGCAGATCCAAGTACGGGTTCACGGGTTTGGTAGAACCCTATAAGTGTGTGAAAAATATAGAGTTAGATAAACATTTTAGAACTCACTCTTCAACTTGGAAACGGTGCCTAAGTTCGGCATCTGCCACTGTGTAATGTGTTTACCCTCATATTCCTAACACCACAATTATTTTTGGTATGGATGGAGTAAATATATAAATAATATCAAAAATGAAAAACAATAGCAGGACAACCAAAAAACTCACTTATCTAACAAAAAAGGAAAAAGAAAAAGAAAAAGTTTAATTCCATCGGCCTCATCCCGCCATTATCTTAGTGTTCATTTTGACAAAATCATCACATATGCTAAGTATGCATAAAGCGAAAAAAACAAGAATATGCGACAAGGAGAAAACTATATGGGCCACTAAAAATATACATCTTTCAGAAACAAAGTTTGAATAAGAGAAAAGAACGCAAAATTCAGGTGGTTACCTCCTGTGGACTGGGATCCAAAGTGGCCATCGTGTTAGTAGTGCTTCCTTGATTCATCATCCTCTCATTAGCATCCTGCTTAAACAAAAAAAATCGCATTCAGACATTTATGACAAAACCCGAAAAAATAAACAATAAACAGAACACAACTAGCTAAGGTTTGAATTGCAGCCTAATGGTTACAACTCTACTTATTTACGTCGCAGGTGGTTCAAATCCCACAAAAGTTTTCTTTACTGCACTTCCATCCCGACTATTTACCAGCCCGCCCATCACTCCAAAAGATATATTGCAGAAAAAAAGAACCTAGCTAGCACTGGAATTGCAGCCTGATGCACATATATCCACCTACCTGTGTCACTGGTGCACGGTTCCAATCCTCTAAAGGTGTCCTTTCCTAAATTTATCCCGAACTATTTACATGCTCACCCAGGGGCGGACCAGACCGCTCCAGAATTTAAACTCTAAGGGTTCAACCTTTAAGGTTTTTAGTATTAAACCTATTATATTTTAAAATATGGGTACAGACCTACTATTTGTTGCAGTATTAGTGAACTTTTATACCCAAATTTATACACTGCATCGAAAGAACCGGTTACTATATGGCTGCATTCGCCTCAAGGCGAAGCTATGTAAAGCCGAGGGGATTCAATTGGATCCCCTTTATCGGAAATAATATTGTGCAACTAGAGAAAAAAAGGATTTTTTTTTGGATATATAGAAACTGTTGAATCTCTTGTCTTAAGGTAAAATTATAGTGTAGTGGTAAAATGATTAAAAAACTTTTAGCTCACAGGTTCAAGTTCCAAGTGTAACATTCTAAAATTATTTTCTATAGTTCATAGGTTCAAAAAAGGAGAACCTAGCTGGGATTGGAATTGCAGCCTAATATTCAAAGAAATTTAATATATAAAAAAAGGAAAATAAAAGGACTAACCGAAATCTGAATAATTCAACAGCTTGAGTCTTCAAGGAACGCGGTTACAATCAGCCTCGAATAAAGCAGCAACAAATTGAGATAAAATAAAACAAAAAGAAGGAAAAAAACAGAGAATAGATATAAGAAAAAGGAGAAATACAACAAATATCGATTGATTGGGAAGAGAAGGCAGTAAAATTATTCAGATTGAAGAACAGATAGTATTCAATGTAGAGAAGGAGATTTTTGATGTATGAACGTCGGTCGGTAGAGAAAAATTATGGAGAATATTGCAGATGTGTTGTGTGTTATGCGTGATATTTAACTTGATTTTAGTCGAAACTCGAAAGACTTCTCAACCCGTTTTGACCTATTCGGGTCGTGATTTGGGGGTTAGGCCAAGGTTTGTGTCCTTAGGTCTGGCGAAGTGCACAGTCTTAATGATAACTATAACTATAACTTAACTATTTAGAGAATAATCAAAGTTTGTAAAGTTATTAAAAGCTGTTTTATAATTTGAAATTTTAATCACGACTCTAAGTAAGCGTTTGGCCATCGATTCTAAATATTTTTTCGTCCTTAATTTGAAATTTATGAAGTTGGAATTGGAGATGGAATTGTGTTTGGTTATACTTTTTGCAAATAAGAGAAAAGAGTATTTTATTTGAAATTTATAAAGATGGAATTGAAAAATAAGTTTAGAGCACTTCTCTAAGAGTGTGTTTGGCTAAGCTTATAAGCTGGTCAAAGTGGCTTATAAGCACGTTTTGGCTTATCTACACATTTGATAAATTAAAAATGCTTATAAGCCAAAAACCATAAGTTGGTCTCCTCCAACTTATCAAATTTCAGTTTGATAGAAACTAAGCATCCACCAAACTATATAGCAAACCGGGTTCTCTATCAGTTCTCACCGTAAGCAACAGTATAGGGAACTAGGTTCTCTATTTGTTCCCACAGTAAATCGGCACTAAATAAAGAACATAGAGGAATTTTACGTGGAAAACAACCACGACCTACCATTGTAGGATTTTAACTTCACTACTGAGCAATCTTTAGATTACAACCTATTGTAGCCTATGAATTAACCTCGTAATCCCTCATTAACTTGTAACCACATTATTACAAGTCGTTTTGTAATAACTCTATTACAGAGACTTAATCACTCACTAACTTGTAACAACACTATTACAAGCCACTTTGTAATAACTCTATTACAAAGACTTCACAACTCGACTAACTCTAGCCAAGACACAAACACAAGAGTTTATGATTTACAAAGGGTTTCCTACACA
The DNA here is from genome assembly GCF_000715075.1 of Nicotiana tabacum. Lineage (NCBI taxonomy): Eukaryota > Viridiplantae > Streptophyta > Magnoliopsida > Solanales > Solanaceae > Nicotiana > Nicotiana tabacum. The sequence continues at coordinate 154,225,488 of NC_134090.1, read as the reverse complement.
ATGCTTCTAACTAAGCTAAGTAGGAGTTACAAATGAGGAACAAATAACAAAGACTCAACAAACCTAAGGACTTAAGATATCTTCAATCTTTGGATCTGATCCTTGAGGTTGCAGCAGCTTTGTTCTTGAGAGAGGTTGTGGCCAGCACTTCAGATAATATTTTCTTTTTGATTTGCAAGTGTTCAAGTGATTGTGTTTTACCTCCCTTGTTGTTAATAATACATGTGTGACCTCACATACAATAATGTAAGCAAGGTAGGTAAAAAGTTTTCTGTAGAAAGGTGATTGTTGCATTGTTACTGCATTGTAGCGTGTGCATGCAACACTTTCCAGCTGGAGAGTTGACTTTGTACAGTCACCTCGGGAACCGGTAGGGACTTGTTCCCTTAGTTGTTCCTTCGACTCTGAAGAGTTGAGCCATATCCCAAACTGGATCCCAAACTGATACATTGTGATCTTAAAGTCTTGAGAATGTTTGAAGTTGTCGAGTTGACTATATGACGACCAGGGGAACTGGTCCATATATGTTCCCTCTGTTGTTCCTTTATCTGCTTTGTTGAGAATTGAACCAGACATCTGACTGGTTACTCTAAATGCAAGAGAACTAATTGTATCAGGTTGCTTATCTGTTTCTCTCATAAAGTTTGTCAAATCATCAAAACAAAAGACGCATAGCTTATCAATTTCCTCCTTTTTTATGATGAGAAATTTAGAATTGATATTCCCCCTGAGAACCAGATCTCCACATTGTTCCCCCTGTGAATCAGTCATATTCCCCATGAGAACCAGACCAAAGGAATTGATTACAACTGGTTCTTCAAGATTATTTGGAAAATCATCAAAACACAAGATACCATAACTTATCAATTTCCCCCTCTTGATGATGACGAACCCCAAATTGATATTCCCCCTCAGAATCAGATTCCTTACATGTACTGATCATATCTGGTTCGTACCTTGGCAAATCATCAAAACGTGAAATATCATAACTTAGAGTAATTTCCCCCTTTTTGATAGTGACAAACCCAAAATTGATGTTCCCCTTGAGAACCAGATTCCTCGCATGTTCCCCTGCGGATCGGACCTATAATCAACATGATATCGGCAACATTCCCCCTGTGAAGCAAAGCTATCTTTCATGCACAACACATCATATCAATTCGATTCTGGTCCTCTCCCTGTTGACACTTATGTAACTTCCCCTTTTTGGCATCATTGAAAAGAATAACAGAAGAAGCACAACCAAAAAGAAGTTCAGCAACATTAACTCATGCCACTTGGGCAACACAACATAAATAATAACAAGATTAACAAGTGAATGTCATTGCACAAAATAGAGTGATTGCCCATAGTAGAGTAATTTTAACAAAAGCATAGTAGTTTCAATAATACAGAATATGACAATTTAAACAACTAAGTACCAATGTCATAAAATATAGGGATCAAAAGAAGATAGGAATTTGAGGGAATTTGGAATGAGTGAAAGACATGGATTACTGGGCAGGAAGAAAAGTAAGGGGCTAAGGCCTTAATGAGCTTGTCCATTCATTCATTCACTCTCCTTTGATCAATGATCATCTGCTCTCTCAGTTCCTCCACATATTTCCTCAATCTTTCATTCTCACCCTTCAACTTAGCATTCTATTCTATCAAGGGTCCACGAGGACCTGGTTCTTTACCTATTTGAGCAGGCTGAACCATTAATCAGATCACCAAGAATCTCCCCAAGCTTCTCCTCGTCAAGAACAAACTTAGTCCCATGCACATATAGCATCAGAGTATCACATAAAACATAAAAGTTTTTACTTATTCTTCATAAAAGTTGGGACTTGGAGGAACAAAGAGGTGATTCTATTTTTGGAACTCAACAGTGTCAAGAAGTTCCTTTATTTTTCAGCAATATCAGAGTCAACACTCTGCCTAACAGCACTTTTTGAGACTTCAGAGTCTTCTACCTCTCAAAACCTGATGACTCAATCTTTTGCTTTTGTAAGGAACCAGGTTCCTCACTTACACTACCATTTCTATCCCTCAACAGGTCACACCACTTCATCATCAATCATCCTACTTTTCATCAATTTTTTTACTGGATCGGAAGTTCGTTTAAACACAGAACTCAAAAAGAAAAAGATTATTATTAAAATTGACTTCCCGAGAAGGACTTGAGGGATCAGGTCCTTCATTTAGTTTGCACATTTACCAATTTCTCCATCCTTCAAGACTTCTACAAATCCAACAATAATTTCAGCCTCGTTCCCTTTCAATTAAACTTCCATCAAAATCTACCAAAGACTTCTTGGGGTTTTGATTCATATGGAGTTAGGATTTTGGAAAGTGATAGAGTTGGGTTCACTTCTGGTATATTTGGAGAGAGAGATTCTTTTTGAGACAACAAGTCAGTTCAGAAGAGGTTTAATATTTTGGACTTCAAAAATTAGGAGAGAGACAGGAATAAATTAATGACATGACACTTCAGCAGCTTAAAAAGGCATATAAGTATTGGAGACTACTAACATGAGTCACAAGAACCGGGTTCCTTGACGTTTTTTGAAAATTTTGAGCAAAGATTCCTAGAACTGCAATGTCACTCTTACTTGTTTTTGTCCTGAAATGGCCATATGTATATACCTGTAACAGTATAGATTTGAGTTAGATGTCATCGAAAAATATTTTTTAGCATTGTACCTTTCTTTCTTAACATAGCCAATCATCGAGAGACCGTGTCTCTTTGAGCCTTTTGGAGATTTTGCTTTATCTTCTACATTGCTCTACTTGACTTGACACATCAAATTAGTCTTTCCATTTGCAACATTTATAGATTCACCAGGAGCATTTGTGAATTCTAGGTCTTCATCTTCTTTGTTATGTAACCCTTTGCCACCATTGCTGAAAACACAGCAATTTGAATCCAAAGGCTCCCGGGTAAGTCAACTTGAGTTTTCTCCCATTGAGCAGTTCATAGAGAGACTTCTCGAGAAGGGACCTGATCATGTACTTGTTAAGCAAGTAGCAAGAAGGGTTGACTGCTTCAGCCCATGAACCAGGTTCTCCATAACCAACTTATTCAGCAAATAACAACTCACATGCCCCAGTCATCTATGACATAACTCAGCATCATCATTAATGACACTTAAGCATGTTATATCACCACCATTAAGTGAATCAAGATCTGCAACATAGATGTTCTTGAACCTTTTGGCTATCAACACTACTTCACCAGTTTTGAGATTGGTGACAATGCAATATTTGGACAAGAGCTTCACTTCATTTTTCCTTATCACAGATTTGAGACACACTCAACAAGCTACATTTCAAATTATTCACATAGTACACATTTTCAATTGCATGGGAGAGTGTTTTGTCAATTTTGCCAACACCAAAAATATAGACTTCTTGTCATTTCCAAATGACACACTCCCACCTTGGAAGGCCTAGAGTGAGAGGACATCATTCATTATTCTAATTTTATACTTAGAGAAGCCACTATCCATGTACCATTTTTTTACTGCTACCTCTCACTTCAGCCTGCATACTGAATCAATGATTAGACTTAGGAACCTAAGCTAGTTTGGGTCCCTTATAATGATAGAACAGACGGATCAAACTTCTTTTTGCCCATGCACGCAACATATATTTTCTTTTTAGGGAACCATGTCCCTCATTAGTATGCCTCTTTTCAACAAAAACTTTATTTTTCTGCAAAGACTGAATTTTAGTTTTACAAGAGTCCTTGTAATGACCCGTTTGACCACAGTGAGTGCACAACCTATTATCAGCCACAACTACATACTTGCTATGAGGATTGCAGGAGTTTTTAGCCTTTTGGAACCCGATTCCTTGCATGTTTCCACCATTACTCTTGTACATAGACGTTATTACATCAGTGGACCAAGTACAATTAAGTGACTTATCAAGATCATTTTTAGCCCTATTCAAATCCTCCTGAAGTTGTCTATTCTTTTCAAGCTCAACAACAAGACTTGTTTTAACTTTCTGAAGCTCACTCTCAAGCTCAAGTTGAGTCTTTCTAGCCACTTCTTTACTCTTAGTGTTGTCCATCCATTTTTTTGTTTGACTTTTAAACAAGTTATTTTCTCTAGTTACTTCTTCCCCTTGTTCCTTCAAATCTACAATAGAAACTACAATATTATTTCTTTCTTGTTCTATGTCACCAATTTCTTATATTAAGGTATTTTTCTCATTAATGAGGCTATGATAGGCATCAATCAACACATTTGCTAAGGACATCAATTTTTTCTTAGAGTAAGTTTTTAAATTTCTTTAACATCAAGAAAACTTACCTCATCATCTTCCTTGTCCTCGTCATCATCAGATTTAGCCATGAGTGCAAAGATTGACTCATATTCATTGTCAACAACCATCATAGATGCATCTCCTTGGTCATCCTCACCTTCATATTCACTGGAGGAATCTCCCCAGTCAGCCAAAGCTTGCTTCACCATGTTGTCAGCAGCATCTCTTCTATTTAATTTCCTGTTAGGGACCGGGTTCCTCTTAGCTTCCTTATCAGTGTTGGTTTTGTAATGATCCTGCTTATAAAGAGGGCAATCTTTAATAAAGTGTCCAGGCCTTCCACACTTATGGCATTAATCATTTCCTTTGAAATTCCTACTAGAACTTCCTTTATTTGGGATCCCACCATTTTTACGAACCATCTTTTGAAATCTTCGAGTGAGATACGTCATTTCAGATTCATCGCTACTTGAGTCAGCGAGGGCAGCTTTGAGAACCAGGTTTCTCTCCTCATTGGTCTCTCTTCTTTCAAGATCTTTCTTTATCTTCATCTCATATGTTTTGAGATTTCTAATAAGCTCGTCAATAGTCAACTTCTGCATGTCTTTGGCTTCAGTGATAACATTAACCTTGCTCTCCCAGGAACCTGGTAGAACACTGAGTATCTTCCGGACCAACTTGTTGGTTGGAATGATTTCACCAAGTGAATGAAGCTCATTGATTATGTTGATACCCAATTTTTTCATAATATTTTAAAACTATGCATGGGCATCAATTAGTATTTTTCATACAATTTCTGCATTTTTAAATATTTTAACTAATTTCTCCCATCATTTATTTTATAAAACAATCATTAAATTGCATCACAAAATAGTTTTAATAATTGTTGTGGCTTAATCTTATCATTTGCATTCGTATTAAGTTTCAATTATTGCACAAATAGCCACATCTGTATTTTTAGGATACGATTGCAATTACTTTGCAATTATAGCCTATGCATGTATTATTATATTATTTTGCCAGAAAATAGCCTTTTATATTTTTTAAATATTAAGTAATTACTTTAAAATATTTCAATGCATTAAAATTATTTTTTAAAATTGTTTTAGCAATTAATTACGTATTTAACAAATAGCCCTTTTTATTTAAAACCTAGCCTATTAACTAGCCCAAACTCCTTATAAACCAACCCAAACATACCCAACCCAAACCTTCATACCCGATCCGGCCCCAAACATTTTCAATCTCGGTCGTTGATCATAGAGATCAACGACCGCAATTAACCCTTTCCCTTTTTAGTTCCAAACGACCCCCAAAACCTAGCTATTTCTCACCAACAACTGCCCTTGAATCCCCTCCTCTCTAATCCTCTCTGAGACCAACCCCGAACCCTAATCGTCGTCACCCAAAATCAGCCCTAATCCTTTGAATCCCTGCCTGATCTATGGCATCATATGGTTGTACGAAGCCCCTACTTGTCTCCTATCTCCCTGGCTGTTCGATTATGTGATTTTTGTGGAAGAACCTCAAAGAGATATGGTCCAGATCTCGTCTAAGGCTCTTCAAGAGTTCATCCATGGTCTGTGAGTAATTTCTATTGAAGTTCCACGGTTCAAATCTCTAGTTCAAAACCAGGTTCTCTTTACCCCTCCCCTTTCTCAACAAAACCCTAATCTTTGGACATGAATCTGTCCCGATCTTTGTAGATCTGGAAGGATTCTGAGTTTGTCAATGACTTTTCTTTAAAGATCTCTTGTTTCTTTATTGTTAACCGATTTTAGCACTATATTTTGTGTTCTTTGCTATCTACTGTTTGAATCTCTGCATACTTGAAATGTTTTCAAGTTTATGTGATTTTTCTTTAAGTTTCTCTTATTTCTCTACTACTGACCAATTTTAAACACTACAATACTTCAGGTTTTGACTTCTATTACTAGGGTTTCCCGAAATTTCTTTCTCCAAAACGTTTGACAATTTTGAGTGTTTAACCTTGTGTTTCTTATGTGTTCTAACCGATTTTGTAAGGTTTGCTTTAACCCTAACTAGTTTATGCTAAAAACCCTAATTTTTTCAACACATCATTTGGCTTCTGAGTTACTTGTGCACTGACTTTGTCCTATACTTTGGTTTTTCTGATTCCTCTTTAGCCTAACTCGATGTCCTTTGATTTTTTATCCTAATGTGCCTCTATTGAATTGGTTCGACTTTTCTACTGATTCTATGTGTCTATGTTTATTTTTGCCTATTCATGGTAAACCTATACTTTTCTCCTTAAATTAGTAATTGATTTGGATTCGTGATTTATCAATTTGTTTCGTTTAAGACCTATGTGCTAATTCCTGACTATTTCCTTTATTTACAATCTTGATTAGCTTTCTTACCTTATTCGATTAATTGTGATATTTACTGACCATTTCCTTAATTAAACTCCTGTCTATTTACCCCTAATTGCTCATTTAATTTTCTTTCCTTAAATGTATTCTGCCTTTACCGTTGGTTAATTACCCTTAATTAAGGGAAAATTACAGTAATTGGTGTATAATTGATTCTATGGCTTCCTTAATTGCAAAATGATTGATTCCCTTTACCTTATTTTCCTTGCTCTTAACTGCTATATATACTCTCCTTTACTCCTCACTTCTGGACACAAACATTAGTTCATCTACACTCTCACACACTCAAAAGCTCTTTATTCTCTTATGTTACTTGTAATTCTCACTAATCCAGCTAGCTGTAAGCCAAGGTTGGCTACTTGCACCATCTCTGCTCTATACTCTGTATTCTCTCCTTAACTGGTATTTCCTGATTCAATTCTCATTCCAAAACTATGTGTTTTCTCTATTGCCGCAGTTCATTAGTTGTGATTTTCGGTTCTATTTGTTGCTCTGCTGTTATATACTCAATGTGTAATCAGCATGCTTAGATCACACTGCCTAATTACTATATCACTCAGTATGTTTAAGTTTGTTATCAAAAAGTATAACTAGTAATATTGTTTAGCACTCCCAATCCTCCTTTAGATAATTGCATGAATCCTATTTATTCACTAGTATGTCCAAACTACATTGTTTGTTTAGTGTCTCACCCAGCATGTCTAAATTCTGCTTGTTATGTATGTGATTAGTATTTCTAAACTTGAATGCTTTATGAAGTGTTTGTCTAGTTTGTTCATATAAGCCTTACCCGCTCTACTTCACTAATGAGATCCTGTTTGTGTCTAAAACCTGTGTGTTCTCAACATATCTTTGTAACTAACTTGTTAATTCCACAACTTCTTGAGGAATTTATGTACTTGTTTGTTATCACTAAGGTGTATTCTAAGTGTCCCTTACCCCTTTTCTCCTTCTGTGAAGTATGTTTGTCAAAATATTTTCTAAAACTGTGTGTTCTGTGACTTGCTCTTTGATCCCAAAAATGTTCTTCATGTTTTCTCAAACTGTTTTCCACCCTAACTATGTACTGGTTTCAGAAACTCTTTTCATTCCTAAGGCCCTCTTGCTACTGCTTACCAAACTCTTTCAAATCATTATGCACTCTCACATTACTCTTAGATTACTAAGTTATGCCCCTCTGATATGTGTACTGCTTTAAGACCCTTGAGATCTCTCTGAACTCTGGCATATCAGGGCTCGCACTTCCACACTACACATAATCAGTCTTTGTTTGAGGAAAGTCTGGGTGTGAGGACTGCACGGGATCTTTGAGGTCCTTAAGGAACTCTGATACACCTAGACATGAATTGGGCTCTCGAACTTTGGGCATTTGAGACTTGTGAAGGCTTGGTACACCAAGATTGATTTGGGCCTGCTTCAGGCTCCATATAGTTTAACTTCTATTCCATTTATGCAATTTATATTCAATCTTGGTCTGTAATAATTGTTGTAAACAAACAATGGAGTGATTAGTGAAAAAGGGTAGGTTGTCACATACTGTGGGTAAAGTTTGAGTAAATAACATGCTTATAGAGTCTATTTCGATTCAAACGTATTTGTTAGATAACATGCCTATAGGGTCCATTTCGATTCAAATGTGTGTATTAGATAACATGCCTATAGGATTTGCTTTGGTTTAAATAAGTTTTGATTGCTTTACTTTTTACATAATTAGAAATCATGCCTATAGGATTAAAAATCAGTTTTAATAGAAATCATGCCTATAGGGATTTCGCTCTGGTCAAATAAATTCTGCTTGCTTCATCTTGTGTTTAATTAGAAATCATGCCCATAAGATCTAAAACCAGTTTGTTAGACCTAAAATCAGTTTAACTTTAACTCATATTTGTAGACTCTAAACTGGTTTAATTAATTAATTTGTTCGTCTCTTTAATAAGTTTTCAACACTGCGTTAAATAATATTACTAGAAAGCATGCCTATCGGATCTCAAGTTATCCGTTTAAAAATTGTTTATTGTTTTACTACATTCCTGATTAATGAATAAATACCATGCTCATAGGATATCACTATTATATGTCTAGGCAAGCCTATAGGGCGATTAAAAGTCCTGCAATTGTAAAACTATATTCTGTTATCTGTGACTGCTCATATTCAACAAGTCTAAAATCAGTAGGCAAGCTGAATAGGTCTTTGACACTTTGGTCCTAATCCAATATTGTATACTCTCTGCTCACCTAGATATAATATTCTAAGGCTTTCTCTTAAATACCTGAAACTGTTATTTGAGACGTGCACTTACTTGTTCTATTTGTGGAGGTAAAGATGTGAGCCTTTAATTATTCTCTCTTTAATGCAGTCCTAACTGTTTTGATTGACGCCTAGACTTTTCTCCTTTAAGTACCTTAGGATGGTCTAGAACTACCTAAATTAGAGGTCCTAAATACCTTCAGGTCCACAAGGAAGGGACGAGTAATGCACGCATAGGATATCTTTCAAGGTTGCTAGAATGCTTTAGGCTATGACCAAGGGGAGGGAATTGGGTAGTAAGGATATGGTGACTACGCGCTAATGTCACGTGTAGCCCCTAATTGAGGAGTGATTACCGAGCATTTTGTGGGTATGATCCTGTAGGCTAACCGACCCAGGGCCCCTCTTTCCCAACTCTCGTGTTTAAATGAATTTACTTTTCTTTATATATGTGCAAATTGTTCAAACCTTTTCCCTTTTTTTTTATTACTTGAATCATACATGTATTTAGAATGTGAAAACATGCCTTTATTTGAGAATACGTGTTGAAATTGTTCATTTGTAAAAGTACTAATTTACATAGTTTAAGTTTGGTCGGGACCCACCGTTGTGGACCGCGAGGGTTGCCTAACACCTTCCCCTCAAGGTTATTTTGAGTCCTTACCCTAATCTCTGGTAATGCAAACTAGTTCATGAGTTAATTACTCTAGGTGCCCTAATGCACCATAATCCGTTAGGTGGCGACTCTCGAAACACCCAATTCCCAAAAGGAAACGAGTTGTTCCCCCATGAATGACGAAACCCAGACTTCCCCGTCAAAAAGGGAAAAAAGGGGGCGCGACAAATTATGGAGATGAAACGGGTATGCATCTCTTGAATGAACTCATGCTCTTCCATTTTAAAGAGCTCATACTCAGTTGTAAGCATATCTATTTTGGACTGCTTTACCTGAGTAGTTCCCTCGTAAGTTGTTTGAAGAGCTTTCTAGATTTCCTTGGTAGATTCACATGCCGAGATACGATTATACTCGTCTGGTTCAATATCATACACAAGAATCTTCTTCGCCTTGAAGTTCTTCTCAATAGCTTTTCGGTCAGCACCATCGTATTCTTATCTTATTTTTGGAACAATCCTTGTTCCCTCTCCAGCAGTCTTCATAAGGACAAAGGGACCATCACAAATCACATCCCAAAGCTTGGAGTCCTCAGCCATTATGAAGTCATGCATTCTTGTTTTTCACCAACCATAGTATTGACCATTGAATCTTGGTGGTCTGTACGTTGATTGTCCTTCTTCGAAGTTTGGTGGTGCATCCATGTAGATTCTTCTAGGTGTTAACCTTTTTGGAAAGAACCTGCTCGGATATCAATTGATAGAAACTAAACGTCCACCAAACTATAGAGAGAACCGGGTTCTCTATCAGTTCCCACCATAAGCAACAGACTATAAGACCAAACAGTATAGGGAACTAGGTTCTCTATATGTTCCCACAGTAAATCAGCAGTAGATAAAGAACACAGAGGAAATGTACGTGGAAAATTGCCAGCTCAACAGGATTAAAAACTACGACCTACCCTTGTAGGATTTCAACTTCACTACTGAGCAACTTTTAGATTACAACCTATTGTAAACTAGGAATTAACCTCTTAATCCCTCACTAACTTGTAACTACACTATTACAAGACACTTTGTAATAACTCTATTACAAAAACTTAATCACTCACTAACTTGTAACAACACTATTACAAGCTACTTTGTAATAACTCTATTACAAAGACTTCACAACTCGACTAACTCTAGCCAAGACACAAATACAAGGGTTTATAATTTACAACGGGTTTCCTACACAATGCTTCTAACTAAGCTAAGTAGGAGTTACAAATGAAGAACAAATAACAAAGACTCAACAAACCTAAGGACTTAAGATATCTTCAATCTTTGCATCTGGTCCTTGAGGTTGCAACAGCTTTGTTCTTGAGAGAGATTGTGGCTAGCACTTCAGAGAATATTTTCCTTTTGATTTGCAAGTGTTCAAGTGATTGTGTTTTACCTCCCTTGTTGTTAATAATACATGTGTAACATCACATACAATAATGTAAGCAATGTATGTGAAAAGCTTTCTGTAGAATGGTGACTGCTACACTATTCCTGCACTGTAGTGTGTGCAGGCATCAATTTCCAGCAGGAGAGTTGACTTCATACAGTCACCTCGGGAACCGCTAGGGACCTGTTCCCTCAGTTGTTCCTTCGATTCTGAAGAGTTGAGCCATATCCCAAACTAGAACATAGTGATTTTAAAGTCTTGAGAATGTTTGAAGCTGTCGAGTTGACTATACGACGACCACGGGAGCTAATCCATATATGTTCCCTCTGTTGTTCCTTTATCTGATTTCATTGAGAATTGAACCAGACATTGTAAGCACGTGATTTTTGTTTTTACGTGACAATCGCTCCAAAAGAAATAAAAATAATAACAAATGGTCATGCTGTACAATTTTTGGATTTTTACATGGCACTTTGTTAATTATTTATGATTTTTTGTCCATTTTTATTTTTATTGAAACAAAATACAAAAAATGTATGTGTTATGCGTAATTTAAACCGTAATCCGGTTGTTAAATGGAAAATCACAAAGTACGCATTTTGTTTGTCCTGATTTGTTGCCTTGTTTAATTTTACATACTTTTGACATTTTTTATATTGCGTGTAATAAATACGTTAAGTGTTAATTAATGGTGTTTAGTTTTATTTAATTAGGTTGTGTGTTTAAGAAAATTAGAAATAAAGAAAAAGAGGTTGAAACTTGTTTTAAATGAATTTGGGCCAATTCCCATTTTCAAAATCTGAGGCCCAAATGAACAGCCCAAGCCACCAGTCCGAACAGCCCACTCCCAGGCCACAAAACGACGTAGTTTAACACCAAAACTACGTCGTTTCAATGTCAATCCATCACGACCGTTCAAACCAACGGTCCGGATCTCTCACCCATAACTCCCATTACCCGACCCGCTACCCGAACCAAATCTGACCCCTACTAAGCCAAACGACGACGTTTCTTTTAAACCTTCAGATCCAAGCCGTCCATCTCGCCTCATCCAACGGTTGAAATCAACCCACCCATTCCATATATAAGCCTCCTACCATACCCTGTCCCCCTATCCAATACCCCAGCTTTCGTCCTCATCCCCTTCCCCACGAAACCCTAGCCGCCCCCTTATTCCTCACCATTAATCCCGGCGGCATGAACGCCGGTGACCTTCACCTTAACACCCTAGGACCACCTTGACACCCTGAACATGAATCCACCAACCGTTCAGCTCGAATCCCATCCCACCTTCTCGAATCTTCATTTGAAGATTCTATACAAAACTCGATCTACACCGATCTGCCCTAAATTCATACCAGACAGTCCCCGGACCCCCCTCGTGACCAAACCATGCTTGGTTTGGTCCGAATCTAACCACGGAAGCCCAAATCCCAAATCTACCATCCACGAACCCTAGAAACCCCAAGCCTGGTCCGTGCCTGCTTAATCGAAGTGTTTCTCATCTGAGAAACACTTCGATTAAAGTCCGTTCAGCCTTAAGGAGGATCTGTTCAAAACACAAGTGGATTTTTTCTGATTTGTTCTTTCAAAGCTTTAAGGTGAGTTAATTTTATTTTCTTTATTTCAGTTCGTATGTTTGTGTGTTGTTAAAAGTCCGTCCGTATGGCCAAACGTTTTGTTTTGTGTTTTTGAACTGCTATTGTCCACCTTGACCGGACCTCTGTATTCGGTCAAGTCTTTCTTCGTAATGTATGTGTGTAAACTGTATGTTCAATTGAATTCGTAATTGGTCATTTCAATTAGCTCCCGAGGTCATTTTCTGTGTTGACATTGCAATCTGAACCCCTTGTGTGATACTCTTAGATTTCTGATTTTTGGCTACGATTGTACGTGTTATGATTAGTATAGTCGAGTCGACATATGTCGTCAATTAGTTTCAGTTGTCCGAACAATAACCAATTGACCTGCTTCTGTTAAACATTGCCTGAATTGATTAGGAACTGAGTTTAGTTACTTATAATTGCTAATTTGATTTTAGAAATCTAAGGTGTAGGCTGTAATTGTAATCTGAATTGATGGCATGTGCATTTGTGCACAACATGTGCATAAAGGCCCTGTTTGAATTAAAATAGTTTGACAGCATATGCTGTCAGACTACATTCTGCTGCCCATACTCTACTTTAGTTTCAGAAATAATAAACATTACTTAAAGTGAGTCTGCCAGGGAATATCATGGGGTTTTGTTCATACTTAATTAGCCAAGTGGAATCTGAAAATGTGAAGGCACATGGGAGGGGTGTTGTGATGTTCTAAACAGGCTGTTAAAGGTTTGATTTTAGGCTTATAAAAGGCAGACTGCCATCAGTTTTAAAAAGAGAGGACAGACGGAGAGAGATTGGGGGGAAGTGGATTGAGTTTGGAAAACAAATTTTGAAAGAGGAAAAGGCAGGCAGATTTTTAGGCTTAAACTCAGGTTTCTAGATATTTTGGATAATATACACACACACAGACAGAAATAGATAGAGAGAAGCATAACACAAAAAAAAGGGACTGCATTGTCATCTTTGTCTTGATTCTCACTGGTCTGGATTTCCTTGTTCCATATTGATTTCTTCTGAGTCTTGTTTGAGATTACAAGTTGTGTGTAGCATCAGTTCATTTCTGGGTCCATTCTACTTAAATTCTGATTCCATATTACTGGGAATTTGCTTTCATTTTTGCCATTTTTCAATTGGCTCTAAACTGCATCTTGCACCGGGACTTGTTTCTATTGGTTACCTGCTGTTACTGCTGCTGCTATTGTTGTTATCTTCTACTCTTGCTCTACTGACTTTCCCTGCTTTCTTCAACTGTAAGCACTTTCCAGGTACACATTTCGAGTCCCATGTTGGTGTAATTGAAACAGTTTGAAGGCATGAAAAATGAAAGATATTGAAGAAGTTTAAGTATATGTTGTAATACTCATAGAATAAGTAATGGGTTTTTGTATAATTGATTAGTTTACAACGCAATAGCATGAAAGGATATGTTAACTAACGCCTGATTGAATTCTAGTCTTCTGTGTTTTTGTTTTGTGGTTGTTTGTCAATACAGGGTATGTATACCCCAACCTTATACAATGTTTTTTTTTCTGCTTTATTTTTCCTTTTACCAGGTCCCATTAGGCAGTACATAGGGTCACTTTCGAATCCCATTAGTAACAATGTCCAGTAGCTGATTCCTCTAATCTAGTCTAATTAAGTTTAGTTAAATTCAACTCAAGAAATGTTAAGAATAAGCGTAGCATTTCGTCAATTTCATATGCATTTTTATCAGAGTAAAAGTATGTTCCATGAGATACAATGTTCTTCGCCTCGTAATTAGATAATCAATAAAAGGTTAGGATTAGCTAAGCATGTCATTTAATCAGCATACATTGTTCTTTCTTTCATTTTAGGGACAAACATAATAGAAATGTAGTCACTTTAGGATATCCCTTCTAAAATAGAGACGAGCCTCGCCAAATAAAAATGTAAATTGCGAGGCCCTCAATGATTAACCATAATAAATATCTAGAACTCGGGATAGGCTGTTTAGTGAATTTCATGGCCTTCTCCAAAAATAATAATGCGTTAAACTCTTTAGGCGCGGCTCAAATTAAATTACATTCTTAAACTTGGGTGCGCATTGATGCGACCCGAATCCAAATCTCAATGGAGTCGAAATGTGTCTAACAATTACGGGTGCATTGATTGCGACGTAGTTCGAAATACATTTTCACGACGTTGCAACTCTATAAAAATAAATGATAATAATAAAAGCGGTTTAAACTTAATAAAAGCACGTAAGTCATAACATGTATTTAAATCAGATATTTAGCCATTATAATAATTTAAGCAACCGTGCTAAAACCATGGGATTCGAGGGTGCCTAACACCTTCCCTCGGGTCAACAAAATTCCTTACTTAGAATTTCTGGTTCGCAGACTTCATTTGGAAAAGTCGAAGATTTTCTCGATTTGGGATTCAAGATAAACCGGTGACTTGGGACACCAAAAACCAAACATTTCCCAAGTGGCGACTCTGAATTAAATAAATAATCTAATTTCGAATATTGTCACTTAAATTGGAAAAACTCCCCCCGCGCACTTATCCTTCGGGGCCGGGTGCGCGAAAAAGAGGTGTGACAGCTCTGGCGACTCTGCTGGGGATTGACCCAGAACCGCTGGTTCAGGGTTCAAGAATTCGAGCTTAGAATAATTGTTATATTTGGCTTTATTATCTGATATTTATTACATGTTTTGACATAACGTGTTGCACTATTTGTTTTTTACTGCTTTGATATTATCTGAACTGTATATAAACTGTGTCGAACCCTTCTCTCTTCACCTCCGGGGAGAAGCTCGCTGGTCGAGGCTCCCTATTCTGTTAGTGTCGATACCTGAAATAAGAAAGAGGACGGATAAGTTACGAAGCCGGACGGCCTTTTGGTTCCCGGTAAGTTTCCCCTCCTCGACTCGAGTTGTCCGCTCGGGTACACAGTCTAGAACATCTACCCAGGTTATAAACCTAGTATAACGAAACCTTTTGCCGGATCCGTAGTAGGAACGCTTATTTGCATCATGTTGCATTTGACTTAGGGGACTCAACACAGGGGTTGGGTCCGTCTAGGACTAGCAACCTGAAATGAAAAGACCATCCTGCTGCATCCTATTTGTTTTGCGCATTTATTTGCTTCAGTTCCGCATGCTGACCGGTTTCTAAAAATAAAAGGAAAAATAGCAGCATAGGGAGATAATTACTTCTTTTGGAAAAACCAATGTCCGAGTAGTGTCGAAACCTCGCCGGAATTTCTTCTAAAAAATATATAAAAAAAAAGATTGTCTTCTAGTTTGATTTTTTTTAAAAAAAATAATATAAATTTTTTCTTTTTATCACTTTCAAAATCAAAAAAAAAAGGAGAAGGTATTTGTTTAAATGTAAAAAAAAAACGGAAAATTCATAATTCAAAAAAAAATGTTGTTTCTTTCGTAGTACCCCTTTTTATAAATTCAGACTAATAGTCCAAATATTTCCTAAAAAAAAATATTTTCTTTAGTCTTTATCTCTTTTTAAAAGAAAAAAATAATAAAAATATATATTCTTGTTTTCTAGGTTTATTTGATTTTCTCTATTCACGATAGCCCGAACTACGCAGGTCTGATTCTCATCGGATGTGAGATACGTAGGCAAACCTCATCGGTTCCGGCCCCAATTTTCAAAAATCCAAAAAAATATATTTCCCTTTAGTTCTTTCTTTATAAATTTTTCCTTAGAAAATATAAAAAAAAAAAGAAACAAAAAGAAGTTTTCTTAAACTCAAATAAAAATAGTCTCCTTCTTTCTGAAGTCTTTCATGTGAAATAATGTAATAAGAATTAAAAATCAACAATAAAAATCCAAAAAAAATACTCTTTGCTTTTTAGTCTCTCTTTTGTAAAATGTTTAAAAAAAATATTTGAAAAATTGAATTTCAAAATATTAGGATTTTTCTTTAGAAGTGCTTTTGTAAATAAATAAAACTCAGAATTCCACATCATTTTCTTAAAAGTCCCTCTTTCAAAATTTAAGAGCCAACATCATATACATTCTTTCTTCCGTAGAAAAGGTAAAACAAACGAAAAAAAAATCAACCAAACATATTTTCTTTTTTAATAAATTTCCAAAATTCAAGTCAAAAGCAAATAAATTTTTAGAAGTCTTTCTTTAAAAAATAAAACAAAAATCAAAATAAACAAAATTTTCTTTCTTCTTTTAAAGCATTTCTTTCAAAAATTCCAAAAAAAAAAAACAAAAATTGAATAAGTAAATAAACAAAGAATAGTCAAATCTTTTGAGCCCTATGCTAAATGAGCACTTGTTTCTTTATTTTTATACTTGTTAGTTTCGAACTACGTAATGATCTGATTCACGTAGGCATCGTGATACGTAGGCAATCCTCATCGGATCCGGTCGCATTTCTTTTACTGCAAAATAATAAAAAATAATAATAAAAAAAAAATAATAAAAAAAAAAAAGAAAAAAGGGGGAAAACTAATAAGAGGAAAAATGTCGGAATGACGCATGCGCTCGTAGCAAACATGTAGTAATCCACTTAACTGTATAGGTGCATCATGCCCAACGTGAGATTGACTATCTGTTATTTGCTGCAAATTAACCGTGCGTTTGTCGTTGAGTATCTTCCAGGGTTTTGAAAAAGACGGTTGGTTTGGTGAAAGTCTGGCCTCGCACTCATACTTCACGAGGTCAAGGAGAAGTGTTCAACTACCTGTTGTTAGGACCATAAGCAGTACTCACATTTACTTTACCAGATCAAAAGGAAGTGTGGAAATGTCTTCAGAAATTCCATTGCAAACAATCCCTGTTTCCGAGGAGCACTCAATCTCAGCCGTCCTCACACCTGAATCCGCAACTGCGGAGGAAAATAAAATCCTACGGCTCCGCATGTTGGAAATGCTGGACGACTGGAATAATGGGAAAGAGCTGCCAAGTGTCGTCCCCGGGTTCCCTGAATTGTTCTCCAGGTCAAGTGGGACTTCTAATGTCCCCATAACTTATCCTGCTACCCCATTCGGGTACCCAGCCACCTCAGCCTTCTCTGCTGGATCGCCTTCTGACCCTTATCCCCAAATGTCAGCCACCGATGCAAGCATGAACATCTTTACTGCATCGCCTTGCCCGATTACGGCACAGCCTGCCACGTACAAGCCAAGCTTTGACTCATCCTCTTTTATATTCCAAGCACCATCGTTCTCAATGGAACCAACTAGGTTCGCTACCAGCACTAATCCTCTACCGCCTCAGTGCGAGCTTGCACCCGGGCAGGATCAGAACCCCAGAATTGCAGAACAAAATGAGATTGCCAAGAGAATGAGAAGCCTTGAACAAAGTTTGAAAAATATGCAAGGATTGAGCGGACAGAAGAGCGTCTCTTACGCCGACCTATGCATGTTCCCTCACGTGCACCTGCCAGCGGGTTTCAAGACCCCAAAGTT
This sequence comes from Nicotiana tabacum, assembly GCF_000715075.1. Classification (NCBI taxonomy): domain Eukaryota; kingdom Viridiplantae; phylum Streptophyta; class Magnoliopsida; order Solanales; family Solanaceae; genus Nicotiana; species Nicotiana tabacum. The sequence continues at coordinate 154,207,534 of NC_134090.1, read as the reverse complement.
CGAGAAATACGATGGGCACGGTGACCCCATTGCACATCTTAAAAAATACTGCAATCAATTGCGGGGAGCCGGCAGAAAAGAAGAACTGTTAATGGCATATTTTGGAGAAAGTTTGGTGGGAGTCGCTTCAGAATGGTATATGGACCAGGACATATCTCGCTGGCATATATGGGATGATCTTGCCAGAGACTTCGTAGGGCAGTTTCAATATAATATTGACATCGCACCAGACAGAAATGCTTTGTCAAATTTAAAGAAGAAACCCTCGGAAAGTTTCAGAGAATACGCCATCAAATGGCGCGAGCAAGCGTCAAGGGTAAAACCTTCCATGGACGAGATAAAGATGGTCACTACTTTTCTCCAGGCTCAAGAGTCCGACTATTTCCAAAACATGATGTCGGCCATAGGAAAGCCTTTCGCAGAAGCGATTAAGATTGGAGAGATGGTGGAGAACAGTTTGAAAACGGGAAGAATTTTGAGTCAGGCAGCCATAAGGGCAACCTCCCAAGCCGTCCAAAGCGGGTCTGGAGGAATGGCAAGAGGGAAGAAAAAAGAGGAAATATCCATGGCGGTATTAGAGGCGGGAGAATATCATAATCCCGGGCTTTGTTCTTCGGAAAGAACCTCGCAACATTATTTCCCCCACCGAAATGCGACCTACGCTCCTCAGCCCTACATGGTCATGAACACCCAGCCTTATATCCAGCGGTCACAACCAGTCAATCGGGGGCAGGCCCCACATCCTAGGAATCAGCCTCCTCACCGAAACCACTACAATCCTCGACCTCCTCAGAATAATTTCCGTCCTCGGGAACCACCCAGGAGACCCAACTACACACCAATCGGTGAACCCTATTCCGCCCTATTCCCTAAGCTTGTCCAAATGAATTTGTTGCAGCCCATACCACCAAACGGGCAGAACCCGGGATCACCATCATATCAGCGGGGTGTCAGATGTGCATACCATTCAGGGGTAGAAGGGCACGACACCAATGACTGTTGGACATTGAAACAAGCTGTAGAGAATCTGTTAGACCAAGGGAAAATTGTGTTGAGAGACGAGGATATCCCAAATGTGACCAATAATCCGCTACCCGCCCACAACAACGGGCCGATAGTTGGGATGATTTGTGAAGACGAGGAAGTTGATCCAGCACTTAAAGCCATAATTGCTATTGCTGATATAGAAAAAGGACCCAGGGTAACTCCGGAGCAAGAAAAAGGAATAAGCGATGTATTCAAGCAGGCCTCCATGGTATGGGGGACGATCAAACCACCTTGGCCGAACGAGCCAGTGTTTGTCGGACGCATACCACAGGAGCCAAAATACAACAAAGAGGGAGATGATAAGGTGTCCCCGCTCGACGAGAGTGAGGAAATATGTGAGGCGACAAGGGAAAAGCTATGCGAAATACACATGGTCCAGCCAGGAGAGGGCACTAGCACCGTTGAAGTATCGTACATGGGACCAAGCACCAAGCTTCAAAACTAGAAGGCTACGCCATTCTTGATCAAACGGAAGTCCTAATGAACCTGTCTTGCCACTTTCTCTGCATCACGAGTTACCCCAGAGGGTGACTCATATGTTTTTCTTCAGTTTCATGTTTTTAATTTCCTAAATGTCAACCTTTTTCCTTATCTTCCCCAAAATGCCAAGAAATGAAATCATGCTTGATTACTCACTTTCTTCTTCTATGTTTTCTTTTGTGTTCTCTTCAATTCTGATAAATGCAGCTTTAAATAACATGACATGTTTGCGGACTTCATGCCAGGATCACGAGAACTCCGATCAGACTTCAAATAATGAGTCAAAATTTGAGATATAAAGAATTTGAAAAGTAGGAACAACTAAAGAAAATTGGTTCATGGTTTGAAAAATGTCCGTCACTGAAGCAGAGTTTGAGAGCAGTAAATGGGCTTAGACCCGTACAGAATGATAACCTTAATAATTGCGGTTTGTCACGAGCAATTGTACCAAGAAAGAATGGTCCATATATCATTGAAAAACGTTACCAAATGGAGCATTTGTATCTGGGCGACGTCGAAAGAAACAACGTCAGCCTTGCTTGGAAAGCAGGTGCAGTGATATGTCTAAATCACTTTGGCGATATCTTTGCACAGTTTGAGATGACGAAGGCTTTCATTCTCGCTACCCAAACACTATTAACCCTTTGCAAACCCATTTGAGCTGGTTACTCTTCTTGGATTACCCTCTTTGGAACCTGAAAATATTATTGAAAAAAAATGAAAAAAAGAAGAAGAAAGAATTGAAAAAATAAGAAAATATATAAACAAAAAAAAAATCCAAAAACAAAGTTATGAACTACGTCTGACTTGATTCCGAAAGGATACGTAGGCAACCTCTCCTTCGGGTTCAGTCACATCAAAATAAAATCCAGGAATTCCCCCCGAAAGTAAAACTGGGGCAGAAGTTATAATGATTCGGCCATGATCCCGTCCAATAGTTTCCAAAGTTGTAGTTCAATCCACATTCTTTTCACCCCAAGCCTTTGTCCAAGTCCTTCTGATCAATCAACAAAGCGTTTCAAAATGAGAAGATGGGATTATTTGGGTATGATACGATAAAATGAGGAGAATAAAATGAGAGAGTCTTGTCGGTGAAAACCTTTAGGCACCGTGAGGCGACGCGAGAAGGGAAGTCGAAAATGAGAGAGCTTGTTTAGTAAAAACTCGCAAAGAGTGCTAGCAGGCGACAGTAAGAAGGGAAATGAGAGAGGTCGACTAGCAAAAACCCGCAAAGGGCGTTGTCGGCCAAAAAGATGATTCCACCTCAGAATCATAATGGCAAGGTTCCCGGGTTTTGAAAAAAAAACATAGATCTGTTTTGATTCATGAGGAAGTGCAGTTTCTTGAAGGTCGGGCATCCAGTCCAAAAGGCATGTCATGTTAGTTGAAGCCAGCGTACACTCCAGATAAGTCCTTCTTCTCTTCCCGAAAGGGACGCTTCTCTTTAAACTCATATGCTTTCCTTTACATAGTTTTCTTTGAGTCCTTTTGATCTAACTCTTAATCCCGTAACAATTACAAAGGAAGGTGGCAGGACCGTTTTTTTTACATGGCTCCGTTTGGCAAGAGTCAAATAAAATGTACGACCTCAGTGGCGCGTCAATCCCATCCCGACTAGCCATGGTAGTTGATTTGCTTCCAAAACCGACAAATCTCCACAGGGTATCCCTTGTTACAAATCCCCACGGAGTCTCCCCTTGTACAATTCCCCAAAGAGGTCCACCCCAGCACATCCCCGGCAAGTCTACTACAATAATAATAATAATAAAAAAAAATACTCATAGAGTTCGCATTGGACAAATGCCAACGGAGATTCCCTTGTACAAATCCCCACAGAGTCTCCCTAATAAAATCCCCACCGAAAATCCCCAAGCAAAACGGGAAGAAAAAAAGAAAAAAAAAACCAAAGCCTTACAAGGCAAATCATCACAAAATCTGCAAACGCAAGTCTGAGTAGTCCAAAGGGTTTCGCATGTGGATCCGATCAATGGCAGATTTTCTCCACAAGAATTAGGCCGAGACAAAGCAATTGGAACAGTCAAGGCCCCCAAACCAACCGCCGTTTTCAAACTGACAATTTTTCTTTGTTTAGGAAAATTGAGACAGGTGCGACACAAAGCAGCTGTGCAAGAAGCAGGTGTAGCCCAAAAGAAATAAAGCGCGCAAGCATTGAAACAACCATGCAACGGAAAACGACCAAAGGTAAGTTTCCCATAATATTTTCGTGCATTTTGATAAATAAAAATAAAAAAAATGATTCGATGGTAGCGTAGGACCTCATTCCTCGACTATCCCGGTATAAACCACGAATCTTCCCGGCATAACCCGATGAATCCTCCCGGCATAACCCGATGAATCTTCCCGGCATAACCCGATGAATCCCCTCGGCATAACCCGATGAATCTTTTCGGCATAACCCGATGAATCTTCCCGGCATAACCCGATGAATCCCCTCGGCATAACCCGATGAATCCCCTCGGCATAACCCGATGAATCTTCCCGGCATAACCCGATGAATCCTCCCGGCATAACCCGATGAATCTTCCCGGCATAACCCGATGAATCCTCCCGGCATAACCCGATGAATCTTCCCGGCATAACCCGATGAATCCTCCCGGCATAACCCGATGAATCTTCCCGGCATAACCTGATGAATCCCCTCGGCATAACCCGATGAATCTTTTCGGCATAACCCGATGAATCTTCCCGGCATAACCCGATGAATCTTTTCGGCATAATCCGATAAATCTTCCTGGCATAACCCGATGAATCTTCCCGGCATAACCCGATGAATCTTCCCGGCATAACCCGATGAATCTTCCCGGCATAACCTGATGAATCCCCTCGGCATAACCCGATGAATCTTTTCGGCATAACCCGATGAATCTTCCCGGCATAACCCGATGAATCTTTTCGGCATAACCCGATGAATCTTCCCGGCATAACCCGATAAATCCTCCCGGCATAACCCGATGAATCCTCCCGGCATAACCCGATGAATCTTCCCGGCATAACCCGATGAATCCCCTCGGCATAACCCGATGAATCTTTTCGGCATAACCCGATGAATCTTCCCGGCATAACCCGATGAATCCCCTCGGCATAACCCGATGAATCCTCCCGGCATAACCCGATGAATCTTCCCGGCATAACCCGATGAATCTTCCCGGCATAACCCGATGAATCCTCCCGGCATAACCCGATGAATCTTCCCGGCATAACCTGATGAATCCCCTCGGCATAACCCGATGAATCTTTTCGGCATAACCCGATGAATCTTCCCGGCATAACCCGATGAATCTTTTCGGCATAATCCGATAAATCTTCCTGGCATAACCCGATGAATCTTCCCGGCATAACCCGATGAATCTTCCCGGCATAACCCGATGAATCCCCTCGGCATAACCCGATGAATCTTTTCGGCATAACCCGATGAATCTTCCCGGCATAACCCGATGAATCCCCTCGGCATAACCCGATGAATCTTCCCGGCATAACCCGATGAATCCTCCCGGCATAACCCGATGAATCTTCCCGGCATAACCCGATGAATCCCATAGGCATAACCCGATGAATCTTTTCGGCATAACCCGATGAATCTTCCCGGCATAACCCGATGAATCCCTTCGGCATAACCCGATGAATCTTCCCGGCACAACCCGATGAATCCCCTCGGCATAACCCGATGAATCTTCCCGGCATAACCCGATGAATCTTCCCGGCATAACCCGATGAATCCTCCCGGCATAACTCGATGAATCTTTTCGGCATAACCCGAGAACTCTTTCCATTCAGCCAGCATTAGGGTTTTTAAACCCTAAACTGAGCTTTTCCATGCAATCAGCATTAGTTTTTTTTAAACCCTAAACTGAATTTTTCCTTTAGTCAGCATTAGGGTTTTAAACCCTAAACTGAACTTTTTTTCCATTCAGCCAGCATTAGGGTTTTAAAACCCTGAACTGAGCTTTTTCCATGCAATCAGCATTAGGGTTTTAAACCCTAAACTGAACTTCTTCTATTCAGTCAGCATTAGGGTTTTAAAACCCTAAACTGAACTTCTTCCATTCAGTCAGCATTAGGGTTTTAAACCATAAACTGAACTTTTCCTTTAGTCAGCTTTAGGGTTTTTAAAACCCTGAACTGAACTTTTCCCCAGATAGTCAGTATTAGAGTTTCAACTCTAAAAACTGAACTTCTCCCCAGCTATTCAGTATTAGGGCTCCAACCCTGAACTGAGCATTTTTATCTTCCCTCCTCAATTTTATGAACTTCCTGGCGAATAATTAATGAAATTTTCCTAGTGAAACTGGGGCAGAAAATTTCGTTCGTTTGTTTGTTTTCTCCCGCAGGTCTAACCTCGAGCCACACGGATCGAAATGACCCACGAGATGAGTCTCAACTCAGAATAAAAAAAAAGGACAAAAAGAAGATGTTCCGAGATACCTAATTCCTGTTTAGCCCAGGATATGTAGGAAATCTTTGAAGCAAAGATTCAGTCAGATCTTTCAAAACATGCTTCACACGGAGTAGTCCATAGACAAGAAATAGCTCATATCCGCTCACTTTATCTTTGCACGAAAACCCTTCGTGTTTCCGAACAAAGAGGGGCAGCTGTGAGCACGTGATTTTTGTTTTTACGCGACAATCGCTCCAAAAGAAATAAAAATAATAACAAATGGTCATGCTGTACAATTTTTGGATTTTTACATGGCACTTTGTTAATTATTTATGATTTTTTGTCCATTTTTATTTTTATTGAAACAAAATACAAAAAATGTATGTGTCATGCGTAATTTAAACCGTAATCCGGTTGTTAAATGGAAAATCACAAAGTACGCATTTTGTTTGTCCTGATTTGTTGCCTTGTTTAATTTTACCTACTTTTGACATTTTTTATATTGCGTGTAATAAATACGTTAAGTGTTAATTAATGGTGTTTAGTTTTATTTAATTAGGTTGTGTGTTTAAGAAAATTAGAAATAAAGAAAAAGAGGTTGAAACTTGTTTTAAATGAATTTGGGCCAATTCCCATTTTCAAAATCTGAGGCCCAAATGAACAGCCCAAGCCACCAGTCCGAACAGCCCACCCCCAGGCCACAAAACGACGTAGTTTAACACCAAAACTACGTCGTTTCAATGCCAATCCATCACGACCGTTCAAACCAACGGTCCGGATCTCTCACCCATAACTCCCATTACCCGACCCGCTACCCGAACCAAATCTGACCCCTACTAAGCCAAACGACGACGTTTCTTTTAAACCTTCAGATCCAAGCCGTCCATCTCGCCTCATCCAACGGTTGAAATCAACCCACCCATTCCATATATAAGCCTCCTACCATACCCTGCCCCTCTATCCAATACCCCAGCTTTCGTCCTCATCCCCTTCCCCACGAAACCCTAGCCGCCCCCTTATTCCTCACCATTAATCCCGGCGGCATGAACGCCGATGACCTTCACCTTAACACCCTAGGACCACCTTGACACCCTGAACATGAATCCACCAACCGTTCAGCTCGAATCCCATCCCACCTTCTCGAATCTTCATTTGAAGATTCGAGTCAAAACTCGATCTACACCGATCTGCCCTAAATTCATACCAGACAGTCCCCGGACCCCCCTCGTGACCAAACCATGCTTGGTTTGGTCCGAATCTAACCACGGAAGCCCAAATCCCAAATCTACCATCCACGAACCCTAGAAACCCCAAGCCTGGTCCGTGCCTGCTTAATCGAAGTGTTTCTCGTCTAATGGACCTTAATCGAAGTGTTTCTCATCTGAGAAACACTTCGATTAAAGTCCGTTCAGCCTTAAGGAGGATCTGTTCAAAACACAAGTGGATTTTTTCTGATTTGTTCTTTCAAAGCTTTAAGGTGAGTTAATTTTCTTTTCTTTATTTCAGTTCGTATGTTTGTGTGTTGTTAAAGGTCCGTCCGTATGGCCAAACGTTTTGTTTTGTGTTTTTGAACTGCTATTGTCCACCTTGACCGGACCTCTGTATTCGGTCAAGTCTTTCTTCGTAATGTATGTGTGTAAACTGTATGTTCAATTGAATTCGTAATTGGTCATTTCAATTAGCTCCCGAGGTCATTTCTGTGTTGACATTGCAATCTGAACCCCTTGTGTGATACTCTTAGATTTCTGATTTTTGGCTACGATTGTACGTGTTATGATTAGTATAGTCGAGTCGACATATGTCGTCAATTAGTTTCAGTTGTCCGAACAATAACCAATTGACCTGCTTCTGTTAAGCATTGCCTGAATCGATTAGGAACTGAGTTTAGTTACTTATAATTGCTAATTTGATTTCAGAAATCTAAGGTGTAGGCTGTAATTGTAATCTGAATTGATGGCATGTGCATTTGTGCACAACATGTGCATAAAGGCCCTGTTTGAATTAAAATAGTTTGACAGCATATGCTGTCAGACTACATTCTGCTGCCCATACTCTACTTTAGTTTCAGAAATAATAAACATTACTTAAAGTGAGTCTGCCAGGGAATATCATGGGGTTTTGTTCATACTTAATTAGCCAAGTGGAATCTGAAAATGTGAAGGCACATGGGAGGGGTGTTGTGATGTTCTAAACAGGCTGTTAAAGGTTTGATTTTAGGCTTATAAAAGGCAGACTGCCATCAGTTTTAAAAAGAGAGGACAGACGGAGAGAGATTGGGGGGAACTGGATTGAGTTTGGAAAACAAATTTTGAAAGAGGAAAAGGCAGGCAGATTTTTAGGCTTAAACTCAGGTTTCTAGATATTTTGGATAATATACACACACAGACAGAAATAGATAGAGAGAAGCATAACACAGAAAAAGGGACTGCATTGTCATCTTTGTCTTGATTCTCACTGGTCTGGATTTCCTTGTTCCATATTGATTTCTTCTGAGTCTTGTTTGAGTTTGTGTGTAGCATCGGTTCATTTCTGGGTCCATTCTGCTTAAATTCTGATTCCATATTACTGGGAATTTGCTTTCATTTTTGCCATTTTTCAATTGGCTCTAAACTGCATCTTGCACTGGGACTTGTTTCTATTGGTTACCTGCTGTTACTGCTGCTGCTATTGTTGCTATCTTCTACTCTTGCTCTACTGACTTTCCCTGCTTTCTTCAACTGTAAGCACTTTCCAGGTACACATTTCGAGTCCCATGTTGGTGTAATTGAAACAGTTTGAAGGCATGAAAAATGAAAGATATTGAAGAAGTTTAAGTATATGTTGTAATACTCATAGAATAAGTAATGGGTTTTTGTATAATTGATTAGTTTACAACGCAATAGCATGAAAGGATATGTTAACTAACGCTTGATTGAATTCTAGTCTTCTGTGTTTTTGTTTTGTGGTTGTTTGTCAATACAGGGTATGTATACCCCAACCTTATACAATGTTTTTTTTCTGTTTTATTTTTCCTTTTACCAGGTCCCATTAGGCAGTACATAGAGTCACTTTCGAATCCCATTAGTAATAATGTCCAGTAGTTGATTCCTCTAATCTAGTCTAATTAAGTTTAGTTAAATTCAACTCAAGAAATGTTAAGAATAAGCGTAGCATTTCGTCAATTTCATATGCATTTTTATCAGAGTAAAAGTATGTTCCATGAGATACAATGTTCTTCGCCTCGTAATTAGATAATCAATAAAAGGTTAGGATTAGCTAAGCATGCCATTTAATCAGCATACATTGTTCTTTCTTTCATTTTAGGGACAAACATAATAGAAATGTAGTCACTTTAGGATATCCCTTCTAAAATAGAGACGAGCCTCGCCAAATATAAATGTAAATTGCGAGGCCCTCAATGATTAACCACAATAAATATCTAGAACTCGGGATAGGCCGTTTAGTGAATTTCATGGCCTTTTCCAAAAATAATAATGCGTTAAACTCTTTAGGCGCGGCTCAAATTAAATTACATTCTTAAACTTGGGTGCGCATTGATGCGACCCGAATCCAAATCTCAATGGAGTCGAAATGTGTCTAACAATTACGGGTGCATTGATTGCGACGTAGTTCGAAATACATTTTCACGACGTTGCAACTCTATAAAAATAAATGATAATAATAAAAGCGGTTTAAACTTAATAAAAGCACGTAAGTCATAACATGTATTTAAATCAGATATTTAGTCATTATAATAATTTAAGCAACCGTGCTAGAACCACGGGATTCGAGGGTGCCTAACACCTTCCCTCGGGTCAACAGAATTCCTTACTTAGAATTTCTGGTTCGCAGACTTCATTTAGAAAAGTCGAAGATTTCCTCGATTTGGGATTCAAGATAAACCGGTGACTTGGGACACCAAAAACCAAACATTTCCCAAGTGGCGACTCTGAATTAAATAAATAATCCCATTTCGAATATTGTCACTTAAATTGGAAAAACTCCCCCCGCGCACTTATCCTTCGGGGCCGGGCGCGCGAAAAGGAGGTGTGACAGACATCTCACTGGTTACTCTAAACGCAAGAGAACTAATTGTATCATGTTGCTTATCTATTTCTCTCATGAAGTTTGTCAAATAATCAAAACAAAAGACGCATAACTTCTCACAACTTGCAAGTACTTTAGGTTTGACCAAAATATTTACTATTCTATCTCTAAAATACTTCTTTTTAAAAATAAAACTCTTCGTATATCCAGTTCTTCAACTGCTTGTTATTAATTTCAACACTTTTATCCAAACATGTAACTACTTATTTTTTAAATCAATTTTAGTACTTAAAAGTACTTTTTAGCACCTAAATTTGGAATTCAACTCCAAATTGGATTTGAAAATTTTATAATCAAATGTTGATTTTAAAATAAAGTGAACAATTATTCCAAAAAAAAACGTGAATAAATTTATGGCCAAACGACTCCTAAAGTTGTTTAGATTAAATTTCTTTTATATGAAAATCTAATACTAGTAAAATCTTTTAAGAAAGAATCCTGATGAAAAGTCACCAAGGGAATATTTTATTCTCAGGGGTCGTTTGGTAGAATGTATAAGGAAAAATAATATATGTATTAACCTTGGTATTATTAATCCCTTGTTTGGTAATGATTTTCAATCTATCACTACTGCTTTTATACATGGCAAAAATATGACGTTAGTAATATCATAGCTTTTAATACATGCATAAGCATATAAAAAGACGAAATTATCCTTTCAAAACCTTTAATAGTACACTACACCAAACATCCGATATGAAATTATTCTAGCATTACTCATTCCAATATTACTAATATACCTTATTCAAATTCATGCCAGGGCGAGCGATACAAATACTATTCACCTTATGAGGAGATTGGTGGAGTGGTATAGTGAAAGGATGAGGGATTTGCATATGGTGTTCATAGACCTAAAAATTGCATACGACACCAAGGGAGGTTCGATGGAGATTTTTGAAGGTTAGAGGTATGCATGTAGCATATACCAGTGTGATTAAGGACAAGTATGGTAGAGCTAAGACCCAGGTAAGAACAAGGGAGGAAGCTCATAACACTTTTCAGTCGTGATGGGGTAATACTAGGGATCGGCTCTTATCGCGTTTTTATTTGCCTTAGCGATGAACGTGCTGACACATCATATCTAAGGGGAGGTATCATGGTGTATGTTATTCACAAATGACGTAGTACTGATTGACAAAACACGGGGCAGGATTAACGCGATGCTAAAGGTTTGGAGATACACTCTTGAGTCAGAAGGTTTCAAGTTCAGTAGGACTAAAATATAGTACTTGGAGTGTAAGCTTATTGGCGCGACTTATGGAGCAAGCGTGGACGTGAGGCTTGATAAGAGGAAATTTCAAGTACTTAGGGTCAATAAACTAAGGTAATTTGGAGATTGATGAGGATGTGCGTTGTAGATGAAATGAAGGTTCGTAACCAATTTTTTGTATGATAATAATATACCTCTAAGACTTAAAGGTAAGTTCTACAGTGATTAGAAATACTATGTCGCATGGGGCGGGGGATTGACAAGTCAGGAACTCTCACGCCCAGAAGTTGCAAGTAGCAAAAATAAAGATGCTAAGATGGATGTATGCGCATACCAAAAGAGATATGATTAAGAATTAAGTTATTCAGAACAAGGCAGACATGACCTCCATGGTGGGCAAGATGCGAAAAACAAGACTGAGATGGTACATGTATGTAGAGAGGATATGAATTGATTCTAGTGAGGAGGTGTAAGAGGTTGACCACGATAGGCCTGTTGAGACGTAGATGTAGGCCAAAGTAGCACTTAGAAAGTGATTAGGCAAGACACGACGCGTCTTCAGCTTACCGAGGATATGATTCTTGATAGGAAGATGTGGAGGTCGAAAATTAGAGTAGAAGGTTAGTGAATAGTCGAGTATATCTCTTTTCCAAGTATTAGTACTACTATTTTTATAGTTTCCAATTCATATATTTCTATTATGTTGTTTCTTTTGCTTCGATTATCTTATCATCTTATTTTGCTATTGTTGCTACATGTTGTTACTGTTGGGTTTTTAAGCTTAATGTAGCTTAAAAGAGAGTGAATAAGAAATGGAGGAAAAATGAAATATTTGAGTTTCATTTCAGATTCCCTCATTGACAATGGGACATTGTCCCATATTGTAAGAGGAAAAGATTTTTGATGGTATATACAATTTCTCTTCTTGTATCTCTTAAAAAAGTTAAGAAGAAGGCAAGTCTTGCGCCGCCGTCGCTCGGCTTCGGCTTTGGATTTTGTCAAATGATTGATTGATTAATTTTTTGGACCAAATTTATTTGTTAATAGTAAATATTAACGCAATATTATTCGTTTTTGTAACGGAAAATGTTTTACGTTATGGCCGTTTTACGTAACTGACCTCTGAAGAGTTACAACTCTTCATTTTAACTCAATAGTTTTGGCTATAAATTGCAGTCCATTATCTCAGATTTTCCATACGAATTTCTGAGTTCTCCTCCTTTCTTCTGCATTTTTTAACTATAAACAAAGCAACAATAAGTGTGATTTGCTACTGATCTTTGTGTTCGCTGAAACACTAGAGTTTGAAGTACCGCTAAACCAGTGTGTAATTCGTTCTATCTTGAGAGGAAATAATTCATAAACCTTGGGTACTAGGATGAGATTAAATTCCTTAAGGAAACACTGTGAATTCAATGGGCTCGGATTAAATTCTGTTTCTATTTTTCATTTTTGTTTATACGTTATTTTATATTCTCCAGTATTATTTTACAAATACAATTTGATAACAGTTACTGTTTAGTTTATTCTGTCTTTGAGCCGAAGGTATGTTGGAAACAACCTTCCTGTTTTCACAAGGCATAGGTAAGATTTAGGTATACACTATCCTCCCCAGACCTCACTTACATAATTACACTTGATTTATTATTGTTGTTATTGTTATTGGGTGAAGTAGATTATTTTTACAATTACAATTTGGTGACGATACTTTCTATTAAAAAGGTTATATTTTTTATAACTTGTAGTAATCAAATAATGGAAAAATAAACTCAATGAAAGAATATTTCATTGGTCAGCCAATCCGGAAGCAAGCAAACTTATAGCCTGTTTGGCCAAGCTTCTCAAGAGGACAAAAATGCTTTTTTCCCAAAAACACTTTTTTTCCTAACTTGAGGTGTTTGGCCAAGCTTATTTGGGGAAAAAAGTGTTTTGGGGAAGAAGCAGAAGCAGTTTCAGAGAAGCAGAAAAAAGTAGCTTCTTTCCAAAAGCAGAAGCAGAAACAGTTTTGGCTTTTCTTCTTACCTAAAATACCCTTAACAAAATATAGTATATACCAAAATAACTCTTAAACCTAATACTTAGGATATTAATTTATAAATATTTCTTCTTATTTTTAGGAAAACTTTCTAATATATAGTGACTTCAGGGGTGAATGCTTTTATATTTGTTGAAGGAATTTTAATATATTTAACTTATATTAAAAGAATTAAGTACTTTTTAATTTTATTTTCATATTTTACTTAAATAAAATGAATTTTTTAATTATTGCATGTAATAACAAAAATTTGAGATTATTTATTTACTTATAATATTAATTATTAAGTAAATCTATTCATGTCTTTATTCGTAATTTGACACTTAAAAACACTTTCTAAAAAGTTTGGTCAAACACAAATTATTTCTCAAAAGTGCTTTTCAAACTGATTAGCCAAACACAAACTGCTTATCTACAAAAGTACTTTTTTCAAAAGCACTTTTGAAAAAAACACTTCTCAAAATAAGCTGATTTCTCCGGCTTGACCAAACAGGCTATTAAGGTATTTGTGCATAAAGTTTAGGCATCTTATATCTCTTAATTATTCCTTCCCTGGTGAGAAATATCAAATACATAATATGTCGAATTGAGAGTAGTTTAAATAGTCAATCTTATATTCTTTATCTATTTCCAAACCTTTTCAACAATACCCACTTCATTTAAATTTACTTTTCATATTTTAAAATTTAAGATTCACTTCTTTAAACTCGCAATAATGGTGATTTTAAATGATATTTAAATTTATTTCATGAAATCTTCTATATAAGAGCTGTTGGTAGAAGAAAACAAGTTTTTCTAATAATGCCCACTTGATTTAAACTCACTTTTCATATTTTAAAATCAAGATTAACTCCTTCAAACTTGCACAACGGTTATTTTAATGCCGAAAAAAACTTAACTAGCCATGGATGCAAGAAAATTTAATAAATTGCTGCGCCCTAAGTTGCAATGTGCAAATATGTTTGGAAAAAAATAAAAAATAGTCAGATTTACAACTGGTAATTGAAAAATAGCCACAGTTTCAAAAGTAATTGAATTTTAGACATATTTTCATGTAAAGATAAAATCGAAACAAGAACACTCTTAAAAATCCGAAAATATTCCAGCATAATATGTTGGAGTTCGAATTTTTTACATATGAGCTTCCAGCATAATATGTTGGAATTTCATAATGTGTTGCAGTTCCAATATAATATGCGAGAAGTTTATATGCAAGAGCTCTATAATCTAGCATATTATGTTGGAACTTCCTGCATGCTGGAGTTCAACATAATGTACTGGAAGTTTAAATGCAAAAGCTCCATAATCCCGTATATTATGCTGGAATTTTCATATTTTAGCAAAATAGTGGCTATTTTTCAATGACTTTACAAACGCTGACTATTTTTCAATTAGAAGTCCGAGAACTAGCTAGCCCGTGCTATTTTCACAAATATGTTGCCTCTTTAAATTTCTTTAAAAAAAGAATTATGTATACAGTGAATCCGGGGGGGGGGGGCGATTTCCCCGTCATAGGGTCGTCTCGCGGTCATGCCCCTCGAAGCTCGGAGCCAAGGTCGAGACTCATCCTCGGGGTTCGGCAGATATCGGTCCAAAGGGCATCGCATTCCGACAAATACAGTGGGTTACAACAGGCGAGTGGGGAGTTCCCAAGGCACGCTGCTCAACCTGGCAAGGCTGGCCTATCTGAGGTCTATTTTCAAGATGTCACGTCTAGCCATCCTATCTCTGTATCTTCACAGTTGACACGTTTTGTATTGTGACGGATTACCTCCTATATAAAGGGGGTCCCCATCACTTTGTACGCCCCGACTCATGTTGCTCTAATTATTTTTCCACAAGATCAATAATCTCTCTCTCTCTCTCTCTCTCTCTCTTCTTTCTAACTTGCTCGTTCTCACTGGCTCGATGTCACTTTAATATTTATCGCTTTCTTACTTGTTCTTCTTCCATCGCTTGGTATTGGACATGAAGAGCCTTGTTTAATCATATCTCAACTATTATCCCATTCCCGACTGCCCCCGATAGCTCGAGCTCGACCCAGACATCGACCCCGAGGTTCCCCATCGACCGGTCCTACACCCGGGCAGCCGACCTATCGGTTCGATCACTACCTCGTTTAAGCTTCCATTTCATCATTGAACTTCATCTTCTTAGCATCATCTGCTCAAACAACTAGCGTAAAAATAGATCACGTATTTTTAGAATCCTATTTACAAATTTAATTGTTGTTACCATTTTCACGGTAAACAATTTGGCGTCCACCGTGGGGTTAAAAATAATAGTGATTATTTTCTTGTTGGTTTCATTTCAAAAAAGCAAGTTATCTTTCACACTTTTTCTTGCCCAAGATTTTCGCTTTTAGGACAAAGCACCTGGCTCGGCTAGTGAAATGGGAAACCAGAACCTCAAAAGCGATAGAGAAAAGGGCACGACCGCCCTAGAGGCCGGTACACCACCGCGTTCAACCCGGACGGAAGGGAAGGTTCTCCAACATAATGTCCTCGTGATTATTGGGGGAACCAACATCCACCGAGGACCCATGTCCAAACAAACGAGAACGTCTGCTACGGAAGAGGGACCTACACAAAAACACTTACCCGAAGAAACCCTCGTATTCAGCGAAGAGGACCTCAAGACCATGATGGAACCGCACAACGACGCGCTAGTAATTTTGTTTCTCTTAGACAACACCAGCATAAGGCGCGTGCTCGTGGATCCAGGCAGCTCGGCCAACATAACCAGGTCAGAAGTAGTAGAACAGCTGGGGCTGCTCAATCAAGTTGTTCCCACCCCTCGAGTCCTCCATTACTTCAACATGATCAGAGAAGAAACGAAAGGAGAGATCACCCTCCTGATCAACACGTCTGGCACAATCCAATACACCGAGTTTTAGGTCATCGACGGCGATATGAGATACAACGTCTTACTTGGCAGTCCTTGGATACACACCATAAGGGCAGTGCCCTCGACCTTGCACCAGGTGATAAGGTTTCCCACGAGTGATGGCATCACGACCATACATAGAGAACAACGGACAGCGAGGGAAATGTTTGCGGTCCACCACAAGACGCCAACCCCTACATGCCCAATCTCGAACGATGTGGGAAGCGTGCAAACCCTTGAAGACGACGAGGAAGACTTCTTCGCTCCCCCGAACCTTCGTCACCCCCGGGGAATCAGATGCGACCAAGTCAACAGTCGAAGAGTTGGAGCAGACCATTTTTATCGGGCACCCCCCGATCGCAAGGTATACTTGGGAATGGGGCTGACCCCCGAACTCAGGACAAGGTTTATTCAATTTCTTAGTAACAATATCGACTGTTTCGCCTGGTCCCACCTAGATATGACAGGTATCCCACCGGAAATAACCTTCCACAAGCTAAGCATTGACCCAAAATTCAAACCCGTAAAGCAAAAGAGAAGGCCGCAATCCGAGGTAAAACATGCCTTCATCAAAGAGAAGGTAGCAAAACTTATCAAAATCTGATCCATTAGGGAGGTAAAGTATCCCGAATGGCGATTTAACGTAGTGGTAGTGCCAAAAAGTGGAACAAGCTAAGGATGTGTATAGATTATAAAGATCTGAATAAAATGTGCCCCAAAGATTCCTTCCCGTTGCCTAATATCGATCGTCTGATCGATGCTACGGCCGGCCACGAGACCCTCACTTTCCTCGATGCCTACTCGGGGTACAATCAAATCCAGATGAACCCCGAAGATAGGGAAAAAACCTCATTCATCAAAAATATGGTACATATTGCTATAATGTAATGCCCTTCGGGCTAAAAAAAGCGGTAGCAACCAACGCCTAGTTAATAAAATGTTTGAGCATCAAGTAGGTAAATCAATGGAGGTATATATTGATGATATGCTAGTCAAATCCCTGCGCGCAGAGGACCATCTGACCCATTTGCAGGAAACTTTCAACATCCTTAGAAGCTACAACATGAAGCTCAATCTTGAGAAGTGTGCCTTTGGAGTAGGATCAGGCAAATTCCTGGGCTTCATGGTTTCAAATAGGGGTATCGAGGTCAACCCCGACAAAATAAAGGCCATCAAAGAAATCACAGTGGTGAACAATGTAAAAGCCGTTCAACGGCTGACAGGGCGGATCGCGGCCCTAGGCAGATTCATATCTAGGTCATCGGACAAAAGCCACCATTTCTTTGTCCTGCTCAAAAGAAAGAACAACTTCGAATGGACTCCAGAATACCAACACACCCTAGAAGAACTGAAATGGTACCTGTCTAGCCCGTCTTTCCTACACACACCCAAGGAGGATGAAATGTTGTACCTATACCTGGCCGTGTCCGAAATAGTGGTAAGCGGTGTGTTGGTTCGAGAAAAGCAAGGTACACAATTTCCTATTTATTATGAAAGCCGAACCTTGGGGGCGCCGAAACCCGGTACCCCCATTTGGAAAAATTGGCTCTCGTACTGATAAGCTCCTCGCGCAAGGTGAAACCTTACTTTTAGTGACACCGTATCTACATCCTGTCGACTTATCCTTTTCGGAGTGTACTGCATAAACCTGAGTTATCGGGTCGATTGACCAAATGGGCCATTGAGCTCGGGGGTTATGATATCGAGTATCAACCTCGGACGACCATCAAGTCCCAAATCCTAATGGATTTCATGGCCGATTTTTCGCCATCCCTCGTGCCCGAGGTAGAGAAGGAACTTTTATTAAAATTAGGCACGTCTTCCGGGGTATGGACCTTGTTCACAGATGGTGCCACAAACATAAGAGGATCCAGACTCGGTATAGTCCTAAAGCCGCCCGTCGGCGTCATAATGAGGCAATCCATAAAAACCACAAAGCTAACTAACAATAAAGCCGAGTATGAGGCTATGATTGCAGGTTTACAGTTGACCAAAAGTTTGGGAGTCGAGACTGTCGAGGCAAAATGCGATTCGCTCCTCGTGGTAAGCCAAGTGATCGGAAGCTACGAAGCCCGAGAGGACAGGATGCAAAGGTATTTGGACAAAATCCAAATCACATTACGTCGCTTCAAAGAATGGACCTTAGTCCATGTACCCCGAGAGCAGAACGGCGAGGCTGATGCCCTCGCAAACTTGGGATCTTCCGCTGAAGAAGAAGACCTGCTCCCCTGAGCTGTCATTCAACTGTTCAAATCTGTGGTCAAGGAGGGTCACGCAGAAATTAACTCCACCAGCCTGACATGGGATTGGATAAACAATTACATCGTTTATTTGAAGGATGGGAAGCTACCCGCAGATCCAAGATAATCGAGGACCCTGCAAACCAAAGCGGTTCGGTTCTTACTCGACGAAAATGGGACTATATACAGGAGAATTTTCGATGGCCCCCTGGCGGTATGCTTGGGACTGGGAGACACAGATTATGTGCTTCGAGAGATCCACGAGGGCACTTGTAGAAATCACTCCGGGGCTGACTCCCTAGTCCGAAAGGTGATCAGAGCGGGCCACTATCGAGACAACATGGAAAAAGATGCCAGGGAATTCGTTTGAAAATGCGACAAGTGCCGGAGGTTCGCTCCCATAATCCACCAGCCCGACGAACAACTGCATTTCGTTTTATCACCATGGCCATTCGTGAAGTGGGGGATGGACATCGTCGGCCCTTTACCGACGGCGCCGGGTAAAGCTAGATTCATTCTGTTTATAACTGATTACTTCTCAAAATGGGTGGAAGCACATGCATTCGAGAAAATAAGAGAGAAGGAAGTCATCAATTTTATATAGGAACACATCATATGCCAGTTCGGAATCCCATCCGAAATAACATACGACGACGTGAGGCAATTCATCGGGAGCAAGGTAACACAGTTCCTTGAAGACAACAGAATCAAGAGAATCCTATCAACATTATACCACCCGTGTGCGAACGTCCAGGCCGAATCTACGAATAAAACCATCATTCAGAACTTGAAAAAGAAGTTGGAGAGCGCCAAGGGAAAAAGGAGAGAAATGTTGCCCGAGGTGCTGTGGGCATATCGGACAACTCCAAAGTCAAGCACCGGGGAGACACCATTCTCCCTAGTATATGGTGCCAAAGCACTGATACCAGTGGAGATCGGGGAACCAAGCGCCAGATTCCGGCACACTAATGAGGGATCGAACAATGAAGCCATGGCAATAGCCTTTGAGCTGCTCGACGAAAGACGGGAAGCCTCGCTGGTTCCGATGGCTGCCCAGTAGCAGAAAATCAAAATATACTACAATAGAAGAACAAATCTCCGATACTTCGGGATCAGAGACTTGGTACTAAGGAAGGTTACTCTCAACATCCAAAACCCCAATGAAGGGAAGTTGGGCCAGAATTGGGAAGGGTCATATCGTATCCTTGGGATAGTTGGCAAAAGATCCTATAAGCTTGGCACTATAGAGGGCAAGCAGCTTCCGAGATCAGAGACTTGGTACTAAGGAAGGTTACTCTCAACATCCAAAACCCCAATGAAGGGAAGTTGGGCCAGAATTGGGAAGGGTCATATCGTATCCTTGGGATAGTTGGCAAAAGATCCTATAAGCTTGGCACTATAGAGGGCAAGCAGCTTCCGAGCAAAATCAAAATATACTACAATAGAAGAACAAATCTCCGATACTTCGGGATCAGAGACTTGGTACTAAGGAAGGTTACTCTCAACATCCAAAACCCCAATGAAGGGAAGTTGGGCCAGAATTGGGAAGGGTCATATCGTATCCTTGGGATAAATGGCAAAAGATCCTATAAGCTTGGCACTATGGAGGGCAAGCAGCTTCCGAGCAACTGGAATGTATCGATGCTCAAGTGGTATTACTGCTAGGGCATCCGGTTGCAAAACCCCACAAATATCCTCAAGCAAACGTCGCACTCTTTTCCTTCGATCGAGTTTTCTATCTCGAAATGGGTTTTTACCGGCAGGGTTTTTAACGAGGCGACGTCCACACACTTCCCAAGAAGGATCCAAAGAGCCTACAAGACTTCCTTTGCAACTAGCCCCGCCTTGGGAAAATGACAAACGAGGCTCCAATAGGAAACAACGTACCAGATTAAAGGTCCAAGGAGTCGCGCCCGCACAAGCTGAGCTCACGACAACGAAGCAACGTGTTTTTATGCCAAGCAATAAAAGAATATCTTTTAGCATCTCATACTCCAACAAAGGAAATCTCATTGTACTCTCGATGGGGATCCCTCCATCAAATGCGTCCCGAAAGTACTTGGAGACTTGACGTCGACAATGCGGCGCTCGTACGACCCCGGGGTTGGAACTTCGGGCTCATAAAGCCCCAGCAAGGTAACTTAGAGCTCACGAATGACGGCCTTCAAGCCCAAGAAAACTCGATGACTCAGAGACTGTCGCCAATCGCCTTACACTGGAAAACCCGAGGCCGTAAGACCCCGAGCAGGCAGACTCGGTATAACCAGATCTATTATACATAGCAACACAAACTGTAAGACCTCAACAAGCATGATAAAATTGTAAGACCTCAACAAACATGACAAACTGTAAGACCTTACTACAGGTATAAAACTAAAAATCCTGATGTTTAGGCTATACTTCGCATTTGTAAGAATCTCGAAAGGACATACCCTCGGTGTAGATGCCTAAACTATCACTCATGATAAAAAATGTCTTCGACCAAACACAGATGACTACGGTCAAAACGGCTGATCCAGCCAAAATAACGCGACTCGGGGATGCCCGACCGTCGCTAAACAAAATTGCATGCCATTACTTCGAATATACTTTGGAAAGAACCGGTTAAAACAGGCTTCCCTCAACAGGCAAACGAGCTTCGCCCATGTCATCTCCAAATCACAAGTCTTTGATCTACTCGACCTACGAGCTAAAAACCTTCCGAGGTGCTCAAACAGCGCCGCTAACGACTTCAAATCGAGGTTCTTCCCAAACCGACGACGGGTCAGGCAAAATTATTTCAAAAAGACCTTAACGAGAGGAATACAAAGCCTACAAAAAACCTACGGGCAAAAGTGTAAAAGCCATTGTCGCCAGCCAAATAAGCCTCCGAGCTACACACTACAAGGTCTTAACGACCAAAACCGCATAAGAGCCACTGTCACCAGCGTAGAAATTGAAAACTTGAGGATTAAAATGAGCTCGAGTCATAACCCGATTCGGAGACCGGATCCAAAATAGTTAAAATACAACATGCCTAAGGGCAGCGTAAGCGCCATTGCTGCCAGCCAAATGAGTCCCCGGGTCACACACTCAAAAGGGCGCTTCGACCCAAGGCGCAAGAGCCATCGTCATCTGCCCATGCAGGCACAAAAAGCTCGAGGGTCAATTAAAGCTCGAGTCGCAGCACGACTCGGAGACTGAACCCAAAACAAGCCAAATACAAATGCCCAATGGCAAGGGATAAGAACCATCATCACCCGACTGTGCAGACACGGAAGAGCGGAAATCAATAAGGCTCGGGGCAAACTCGGTCTGAAAACTCAACGCAAATGGATGGGAAAAAGCGCAAGACCCCTCACAACAGTTCACACCAGAGGCTGCATCGACCAGCCGCATGACAATTCTCGAGCCAGCCTAAACGGGCCACAAAGCTATATTGCAGGTCTAAGGTTCTTTCGCCAAATCCTTGTTGAATTCAGAGCAGAAAGGGGAGCAAGAGAAACGAAGCCACAAGATTCTCTTCATACATATGCCAAAATAAAAGTACTATATACAAATACGGAGATCAACATGAAAAAACAACATATCCTAATCTATTGCCGAACCGACAACCTCAAAGGCTGCATCCAGGCGATTATGAGTCCCCCAACGGCCCCTTCTCGACGGCGTCCCCTTTCTCCAGGGATCCACCCCCATTTTTAACACCGCTCGATTTGCCTTCTAATATGCCCTCGATGGTCAGCCTTCGGAAGTCCGGCCAAAAACGATCTGAGGCTCGAGGTAAAGTTGGGCCAGCCCCCTCGAACGTCCCCTCAACGCAAGAATCTGCGATGACCGCTGCTCCCCCATGCAAAGATACAAGTGCCTCGACCTCAGCTTTGATCCTAAACAATGTAACCACCAGCTCAGAATGGAGGTTCTTATACTTGCCACTATCCTCCTTCGCGTCCTGGAGTTGACGCTCAATCAAGGTGACTCTCCCCCTAAGGTTGTCCCTCTCGGAAGCCACCTCACTCACATGCCGACTAAGCTCGGATATTTCAGCATCTCTGGCCCGAAGCTCCCCTCTCAGCAGGGCGTTCTCCTTCTCAAACTGCACAAATTTAGGCCCGAAGAGTTAAAAGCGATGGAATTTCACAGGGGCTCAAATGATAGTAAAAACATGGGATAAATAACCTATTCGGTGAAATAGGCTTTCTCACGTTCACCGTGGCTCACCTCATCCTGATACTGGGCAAGAGCCTAGTAGTAAAGCGTTTTGGCCTGAAACCGCATAAAAAAGTTAGGAGAATAAAGGCTAGAGCAACCCGAAGCAACAGACAAGGCTAGCAGGAGTTACCCCCTCACGAAGCCTACCCATCTCGCCAAAAATGAATGAGGCATTGGCCTTGGAACTATCCTCATGAATGATTGTCAGCCTCTCGATGGCGTCTCCGCCTTTGGTCAGTGCTCCTGCCATGGAAAGCTCCTTGCAGGACTCGTCTAACACTCCGCAAGATGGAAGGATCTCCCCCTTAGGAGAATAAATAATAACCAACGGGTTAACGGGGTCAGCCAAAATCTCCGTCCTCTGTTCACCCCAAGTCCCAAATCGAGGCCTCTCCAAACTGCTTGCCAAGGGCGTCCCAGCTCGAGGAGGACTCCAGCCACCCGCCAATTCAAGGGTGGTGATCGATACCCCATCCATTGCCTCACCGCCATAAAGCTAGGCTGCGTCAGCATCAGACTCCTGTCCGGAAGAATCTATCCCCACGGCCCGAGGATCAATCGATCCCAAACACTCTCCGGGGAATGCCGAGTAGCTGCTTTCTCCCTCACCTTCAGCACAAGGATTTCCCATCGCCCTAGAGGTCGGAACCAATGGGTCGACCTTGGAGCTCTCCACCTTGATCCTCTTGGGCTCCGGTGGCTCAGCCGACAGGCTTTCCTGCCTTTTCTTCTCCTCTTCAAGCATCAGAGTGTCCCCTCTAACAGACGGTACCTCCCTCGTTGGTGGGATTCCTCCCAGACATGCATAGATGCAGAGGTTAAATGCACGGGACGAAGAAAGCTACTAACAGCAAGCTACGTCAAAATGCACGGATGCGTCAAAGCTCAAGGCACACCATAGTCTTTAGCTTCCCACCGAGCTCGGGATAAATCCCGCCACGCTTGATCGATATACGAGCAGATTGAGTACAAATGACCGACCCAACCCTAGAGATCCGACACCGTGCCAGGATAGATTGCTATGGCTGAAAAGACAAAAAGAAGCATAGTTAGACGCATGAGGAGAAATCACCAAGAAGGGGCAAATGCACCATGTTTACTTACGCCCAGCGTTCCACTTCTCAGGGAACGACATCTTTTCCACTGGGATTAGGTCTGACGTCCTCACTCGAACAAATCGGCTTAACCACCCATCATCCCCGAACTCCTCAGTGGAGGCAAAAAGGGACCTCGGGGCTCGACAATGAAGTTTGATTAAGCCCCCGTAAAGGAGACGAGGACTATGCATCCGGATCAAATGGTTCAGGGTGAAAGGCATTCCCTCTATCATGATCGAATAATGCCTGATCATATAAACCACACGCCAGAACGAATGATGAACTTAACCAGGAATTACCTGGTAACTTCGGTAGAAGTCGAGAATCACAGGGTCAATCGAGGGCGATAATGGACCCATCGGCCCCAAAGTTAATGGGTAGGTGTACACATTCAAAAAACCGGCCCTATAAGCCATAATATCTTCATCCCGAGCGGGAATCTTCACGAGCACGATATTCCCCCAGCAATAGTCGGCCTTCACTCTTTCGACATCCGTTATAGAGCTGATATACCAAGTTACAGGCTCGCGACACCTTGACTTTGAGGAGGGTCTCTCGACCCTAAAATCGAAGGTCATCACAAAGGGTCCCAGGACGCACTCCTCAGCACGGGGGAGGGGAGGGGGGAGAGGAGTGGCCACTTCGCATTGAGAGAAAAACGAAGAAAATGAGCCCGCAACCTCCTAGGAAGTAGAAGCGAAAATATTTGCCATCCTTGAGAAAATCTGAGGGAAGAAGAAAAGGGGTTTGCGTTCCTGAAGAAGAGCGAGAACGAGGGAAAACAGACCTCACTAAGGGTTTTTGAACACGAGGTAGAAACTAGAAATGAAGGGGTGAGTATTTATAAAAGCACCATGGGTACATTGAAGGAAGCCAACCGCCGCAATCAATGCTGAAATCTGCAGGAACGATGCACATAGCACGCCTTGACATCTCGTAACCATTCGCAAGGACACCAGAGGAAGCAAAAGTTCAAAACCGTTTCTTGTTGCCTTCACTCTAAGAAACGCAGAGACTATCTGTATACGGCGAATCTGGGGAGCCTGATTTCCCCATCATAGGGCCATCTCGTGGTCATGCCACTCGAAGTTTGGAGCCAAGGTCGAGACTCATCCTCGGGGTTCGGCAGATATCGGTCCGGAGGGCATCACATTCCGACAAATACAGTGGGCTATAGCAGGCGAGGGGGAGTTCCCAAGGCAAGCGGCTTAACCTGGCAAGGCTGGCCTATCCGAGGCCTATTTTCAAGATGTCACGTCTAGCCATCCTATCTTCTTATCTTTAGAGTTGACACATTTTGTATTGTGACGGATTCCCCTCCTATATAAAGGGGGTCCCCAACACTTTGTAAGCCCCCGACTGATGTTGCTCCAACTATTTATCCACAAGATCAATAATCTCTCTCTCTCTCTTCTTTCTAACTTGCTCTTTCTCACTGGCTCGAGGTCACTTTAATATTTATCGCTTTCTTACTTGTTCTTCATTCTATCGCTTGGTATTGGCCATAAAGAGCCTTGTTTAATCATATCTCAACTGTTATCCATTCTCGACTGCCCCCGATAGCTCGAGCTCGACCCAGACATCGACCAGTCCTACACCCGGGCAGCCGACCTATCGGTTCGATCACTGCCTCGTTTAAGCTTACATTTCATCATTGAACTTCATCTTCTTAGCATCATCTGCTCTAACAACTAACGTAAAAATAGATCACATATTTTTAGAATCCCATTTACAAATTTAATTGTTGTTACCATTTTTACGGTAAACAAATTAACCCAAATAGTCGTCCTTAGAATTAGTCTATACTATATTAAAAGTACAAAGGCCTTTAACAAAATGTTGTTCTCTTTTTTTACCCTTTAAAAATAGGATTCACACTAGATAAAATAGTCAATTAAGCATTTCCTAATATTTAGGACAAGAAAATTAAATTGGTTATTAAATATTTTCTTATTTAAACTAGATATCTAAAATTTAAGACTTTAAAATTGATTAAAAATTTATCTCAACTAAATGTTTAAAAAGTCAATTATTTGATATATGTTAGTACAAAAATTGTAGACGTTCATATTTTACGTAATTACATGACTTCCTAATGGCATTCTAATTTATTCATGACGAAAAATACAATTTTTAACATCAAATAAGAAATTTCTTTTAAGAACTATTTTACTTCATTTAGTATTTACAACAACTTAATTTTAATTATATGGTAAATAATGAGAGATTAAAATTAAAAATTATTTAATATATAGAAACATAACATTTCACTTTTTTTTTGTCTTCTCCAATTACTTTAAACTATTATAAAGCACGAAATTTCAATGCAAAATTGATCGACCTTTTTATTATTTAATAATAAATTATACATTGGACAAAATCTTCGTTTACAACAACAACAACAACCACCCAGTAAAATTTCACTAATGGAATTTGGGGAGGGTAGTGTTTACGCAGGCCTTACCCCTACCCCGAAGGAGTAGAGAGGTTGTTTTTGAAAGACACTCAGCAAGAAAATAAAAGGACAAAAGGAGAAAATATTAGTATCACCATAGAAATCATATGTAAAATAGGAACAACATGAAATTTAGAAGGAAGATGCAAAACAAAGCAAAAGAAATAGCTATTAAATAGGCCATGTACTGAAAGACGAGATAGTAAAACACAACATTGCCACTAGCTATTTTAGACAGACCCTACTAGACTAGTCTCACAATGTTACGAAGTAAGGCAAGACTCAACTACTTCCTAACCTACAACCCTAATACTCGACCTCCACAATTTCCTATCAAGTGTCATGTCCTCGAAAATTTGAAGCCTCGTCATATCCTGCCTGATAACCTCTCCCCAATACTTTTTAGGTCACCCTCTACCTCTTCTCGTGCCCTCCACAACCAGCCGCTCACACCTCCTTACTGGTGCATCTGGGCTTCTCCTTTGAATATGCCCAAACCATCTTAGCATGGCTTCCCGCATCTTCTCATCAATGGGGGCCATATGCAAATTCTCCCGAATAACATTATTCCTAATCTTATCCATTCTAGTGTGCCCGCACATCCACCTCAACATCCTCATTTCCAAAAAATCATCGTTTAATTGTTAGTAAGCACTTTTTAATAATTAGGACATTGAAATCAACTAAAATTTTGACTACTAAATCTTTTCTATTTAAACTATATAGGAAATCCTAATATGTAGAAATATATTCACAGTAAGATAAATTATATAATTTGAGTAAGTTAATTTTCGCAAGAATTTATAAATTTTAAAAATTATTATTTCACCTGGAACAATAATAATTCAGGTGGCATTAGAAGTTTTCCACTTTAAAATACCAAGAGACGAAAACTTAAAGCAAATTGTATAGAAGTCATACTTACGGGCTCAAGATTATTTTTATATTGCTAAAATCTTAAGATTTAGGGTTGGTAATATTGAAAATGTTAGCTATTTAAGCTTTTCTTTAAAAGAAACTGTTAATAAAATATTTCCAAAAGTGTTGTCGTAGAGTTTCTTATAGTGTCGATAAATTTATCTAGCGAATAGATATTGCATGTAATCACGAACAAATATCAAATTAAGAATGTGTGGCAAACTGATATTACCAATTACTATCGAATTAAAGGGATTGACAATATATATTAGCAAGTATCTTCTCTAATCATGATAATGAACGAATCTACCTAGAAAGTGGCGTGAGAACCTAAATCTATTCCTAACGAAAGTCCAAATAATAAGGCATTTTGTAGAGAAGGGATCTTCTTTTATTGATTTAGATAAATGCGATTAACGTTCATGAATCTTTTCCCCAGTAATTTAGATATTTTTTTTATAATTCGAACACTTCTATGCATACTATCTATGTAATTTTTATAAATTTATATTTATTGATATGAAATACACGCGCAACACGTGTACTCTAAGACTAGTTAAATTGAAAAAAGCAATATACTATATATATAATTATATATATAATAACTGCATAATCTTTGTATACCTATTTAAAAAAAATAGTGAATCCGGCCAGTTCAATTCTGCAGAGATTCCAAAATGAGAATGTACTACATTAGGGAAACCTCAATGGGCTTGAAGTGAGAAGCCCGCTCTAGGAAACAGCAAACCCAGTAGCTGTTGAGGCCCAGACACTGAACTATAAATGGCAGAGAGAGAATATGCTCACTTCCTCTCTTCGATCGAATCGGATCTAGGGTTCTTGCTAAATTCTGTGCCTTCTTCGACCTTCAGGTAAGCAAATTGCGCTTTTCAATCTATTTTTTCACAGACGTTCATATAAAACATTTACTTACAAATGGGCAGACGAAATGCGTGTGCGTAATTCATTTAGGAATTGCTTTTTTAATCGACAAATTTGTTGAAGAGGTGGGTTTCTTGTTTCTAGATTCGTTTGATGTTTTAATTGAGCTTCCATTTGTGTTAATTCATTTGAAAGTAATGGAGCTAATTATACTGGTAAGAAAAAAGTAATGGAGCTGATTAGATTGTTTTGTTGCAGAGAAGATGCCGCGGTATGATGATAGGTATGGTGGTACACGCCTCTATGTTGGACATTTGTCTTCCAGAACGCGATCTCGAGACTTGGAGGACGTCTTCAGCAGATACGGGAGGTAAATTTTTAACCATTCGTAAGTTTTGCTTAATGATTGAACACATGTGATCGTAAATTAATTTTGAGTAGTTGTAAATGAAGGTTCCAATAGGACCAAGACTAACTTTTTAGTGGTTTATTTAGTAGTGGAATGAAATGGGCCTGAATAGAGTAGAATGGATATTAAGGATTCTATAGCTGACCCAAGCTTGTTCAGAATTGAGATATAGTTGATTAGTTGAGTGATGTGCATATTGATTATCTTATTGTGATCATCTCCCAATCATTTAAGTTCCTTGTTAGAAATACATTCCATCCTTGAGCATCAAAAAAACAGCTATAGGGGCATTATGATGCAGTGTTGTCAAAGGCGCGCTTAAGCCCTGAAGCGAGGCTCAAAACATGTTGAGCGCTTCGCCTCGCTTTGTGGGCGCTTCAGTGTCACATCAAGGCTCTAAGACATACTTTTACTTGCCAATGAGCGTAATCTTGAAGAGGCGACACTAAACAATTGATATTTCACTTAATTGTAATCTCCATATCTTTGTCCACATATTTGTTATTCATGCTTATAAGTATTAGTCTTGAACTACACATATATGTTTTTTTTTCTCCATTTGTGCCTTGCTTCATTAAAGCCCACGCTTTATTTGCGCTCTGCTTAAAGCCCTAACGGACCTTAGAGTTTTTTTGTGCTTCTTGCCTTTGATAACACTGGGGAGGGGGGGGCACCCAAGTCGTTAAAATGGCTGTTCTTTGTTTTTTGAATTTGTACAAAATGTGTGAGAGCAACATCCCCCGTGTCGTAGTGTTTTTAACTCGAATGATGTTTATGAAGGTTTCTATGTTTTTGCCCATCCTGGAGGTTTGTGGTGGGAGGTTGCCTTGGTGGAATTGGTTCCCATTCTTGCGGAGTGTGGCGATTCTTTGTATAATGTTATTGCGTGTTTTTTTGATGGAAATGGCACAATCCCAAAGTGGTGTTTAGTTCATCTTTGAGGGGCGAAGTAATCAACCCTTCGGTTCTTATGACTTGATGGCCTTACTCTTTCTGGAACCCATTTACGCAGAGTACGTGATGTGGATATGAAGCGTGACTATGCTTTTGTGGTACGCCTTTCTTATTTTTTTTCTTCCCTTTCTGTTAATGATATTTTTTAAGGTTGCACCGGGATTACCTAATCCTTGTCTCATATATTTGAGATATAAGCTTCTGTCTGCTTTTCATCTAAATCTAGGAATTTAGTGATCCTCGAGATGCTGATGATGCAAGATATGGCCTAAATGGGCGAGACGTTGATGGAAGCCGTATTACTGTGGAATTCGCAAAAGGGGTGAGTTTACACAGACTGCATTTGTTATATGTTCCTAAATGTTATATGCTTTAGTTGTAGTATCTTTATGTTGTTGTTTGTACAACACTAGAAATTTACATTCACATGACATTTGCGTTTTGAATATTAATAAAAAAGATACATGAAAACACTCTCAGGCTGTATGGCCAGTGAGTAGGAAAATATCATGGAGCTGGTTTGAACATAATTATTTTTGGGAACATGCTTTTGGAAGATTTGGAGATAATGTTTCAATTCTCAATATAGCTTTTATTTACTTTTGGCATGTCGCCCGGGGGTGGGGGGAGGAGGATCTTGTGTTTATCGCTATCCCTTTAAGTAATTAAGTTGCTTTCAAGGATCTGGTTTTCTTGGTATTTTTCAAGATATGCCTTGATCATGTGATTTCATTATTTTTCTGCCTTGATCTATCTGTTGTTTTCAGATTGTTTAAAACAAGATGTCCTTTTTATAAAATTTATTTGCATTGCAGGTACCTCGTGGTCCAGGTGGATCTCGAGAGTTTGGCGGCAGAGGTCCTCCTCCAGGTACAGGTCGTTGCTTTAATTGTGGACTTGATGGCCATTGGGCTCGAGATTGTAAGGCTGGGGACTGGAAGAACAAGTGTTACCGCTGTGGGGAGCGAGGTCATATAGAAAGAAACTGTCAGAATAGCCCCAAGAAATTGAAGTATTTTCCTAGTTGCCATCTTCTTATTTCACGCTGTGTATTCTTTGATGCTCTAGTTTGCTTTAATGGTTAAGTTTTTTATTTGTTCTTTAATAAACAGACGTGGACGAAGTTATTCCCGCTCACCGTCTCCTCGTCGTGGCAGAAGTCGCAGCCACAGTTACAGCAGAGGTCGTAGCTACAGGTCTCTCGATTTGCTCTTCCTCCTTTTGGAATGTGCCCCGTTTCACTTCGTTGATGGCTTTGGCCTTATGTTTTGAGATACTGAATTGGCATTGTCACTCATGGTTGAAATAATACCATCAGATAAGTAATTGCATTTGTCATTTCATGATGTATCATGTGGATAATATGTGAAAGCTTGAGTTGCTAAACCAAGAAAGTGTTACTGTTGTGGCCCCAAGGGCCTAGCTCAAGTGGCAAAGGGTGGTGGATTTGTGTCTTAGGTCATAGATTCGAGCCCCCACACCATGCAAAGCAAAGCCTGGTATTTAAGTGGAGAAGTGTAGAGGGGCGGGCCCATTATCCACCGAGTTTCGAAGGCTGCGGTTGGTCCAAAGGATCGGCCCTAGACGGATTTCTCGGTCATTAAAAAAAAAAAGTGTTGTGCCGTCACTACTAACACATTCTGGTTATCTCATCTGCCTTTTATGATATTAAAACATATTTTTTACCATAACCTTATCTAAATAAATAAATAAAGTATTAACAGATGGTGTGTTTGATTTCTTTGCAGCCGATCCAGGTCTCCTGTGAGGAGGGACTCCAGGTCTCCTGTGAAGAGCGACTCCAGGTCTCCTGTGAAGAGGGACCGTAGCATTGAGCATGAAGAAAGAAGATCAAGAAGTCCTCGCCCTCATAGATCATCACCACCTCCATCAAAAGGAAGGAAATACAGCCCTTCACCTGATGAAAGAAGTCCACAAGAGAGAGGTACGCCGTCCCCTAGGGGTGATAGGGCAGCCAATGGTTCTGATCATAGCAGGAGCCCTACAGACGATGCTGGAATAGACGAACGCAGAAATTTGAGTCCTATTGAAGAAAATGGCCGCAGTCGCAGCAATAGCCCCATCCATAGGGACAATGGAAGCCCAGTGGAGAATGGGAGCCCAATGGGTGATGATGAAAATCATGCTTCTCCAAGGGGCAGCGAGTCACCTTAAAAAGGTGCATATGATACAGTCAGCTTGGCAAGTGTGTTTTAATCACAAGTAATTATTGTCCTTGCCCTTTAATTTTTAAAGTATTTCTCCTTCTATTTGGAAACATGTAATTGAATTATTTGGAATGACCTGAATTTGAAACTGTCTTGCACATGGTGTGTTCGAGACCGCTTTAAGCTGTGGCTTGTTATATTCAGCTTGAATTTGGTTAGAAGTGTGGGACACTATTTGGAAGTGGTTTAACTATGACTGTAAAGTTCCTTGTTGGCCAAGTGTTGTTATATCACTTCCTGAATATTGTACCAGAGCATTCACCAATTGTAAAGTTGAAATACAGCAATTGGTGCAAATTTGAGATTCATCTGGCAAATCGATTGGAAATATGATGAGAGACTCGCATGAATACATTCTGCTATTTGTGTTGTCTGTCTCGGTTTCTTGTGATCTGTTGTTGGAAGTGGCAGATAGCATGCTCATGACCGTCTGTTAACAAAATGTTAACCATTCCATGGAGTAGTAAATTTGTTTTAATTAC
Source organism: Nicotiana tabacum (assembly GCF_000715075.1). NCBI lineage: Eukaryota > Viridiplantae > Streptophyta > Magnoliopsida > Solanales > Solanaceae > Nicotiana > Nicotiana tabacum. Next base: position 154,175,538 of record NC_134090.1, on the reverse strand, counting down.
TATATAGACATCGTGTGAATATCGAAAAGCTCTGAGAGCAGTTCTATGCATTAAGAAGTTGGTGTATTATTGTCCATTATTTCTGGTTATGGACGGTCCAATTGGTAACATATAATTGTGAAGCATAAGCCTTGAATATAATGCTCTTTGTAGTTGCAGAAGAAGCTTGTTGTAGGGCAAGTGTTAGCTACCCTTGCCACTACACTAAAAGCTTCACTTATATTAAAGAGATTTACAACTGTTAATTACTAAAAATAGTTTGTATCCTAATTGCAGAGTATAATTCTTCAATGGAATTGATTCGTTCGAACTCCCCATATAGAGGCTGGTTTGTTAAGATTGCCATGAGAATCCATGTATATTTAAAACAAGTTAACCTCATCCATTTCTTGCCCTGTATGCCATTACAAGTATAAGTAATAAGAATGGACCTTGAGTCTAAGTTAATCCCAAAAGCTAGCTCAAAGGGTAAGGATTGCCCCAGCATCCATTTCTCAACTTCGGGGGCCTGGCTTTGATACCATGATGAGATGGAGCTGGGGCCTAATTCAACTCTTGGAGCGTGAGCAATTTACCGTAGGAGCTTAACTTTGGGGGGCCTGGCTTTGATATAGCTTGGGCCTAACTCAACTCTAAAGGCTTGAGCTAAGGATTGCCAAAGCCATATAACTAATCACTGAGGGAAACACTAGTACTGAACCAAGAGAAGGCAAACCTTAGAGTTGGTTCTTTTTTGTAATTATTAGTTCTTTGATTATGTACCAGAGAATTTTTGGATGCTGCTGCTTTGAATATGGTAATTGTTAAGGCAAAACAGAAGCTTTTCTGCGGAGCATTATCTTCGTATAATCATCTTCGAAGCAAAATTTGCGTCCAGTCAAGGTGAGGTCTTGCAATGGCTAAATCTGAAAATTCTCTTTGTTCATCTTATCCTTTTGTTCTGAGGTTATATTACACAAGGGCGCATCCAGCCCTTCGGTACCGGTTCAGCTGAACCCAGTATTTTTGTCAACAACAACAACAACAACAACAACTACCCAGTAAAATCCCATATAGTGGGGTATGGGGAAGGTAATGTGTACGCAGACCTTACCCCTGCCCCGGTAGGACAGAGAGGCTGTTTCCGATAGACCCTCGGCTCAGAACGACGGAAATAAAGAAAAACAAGGAAAATAAGAAAAGAAAAGAGAATTCATTAGTAACTCCAGTAAAAACCATTATAGTAACAGAAACTTAAAAATCAAAAGATGAATGACTTGCAATAACAGTAACCAGAGTCTAAGGAATCTAAGATAAACAACAAGAATAGTGTGAGTTCAACATAAACTGCAAACTATCTAAGATCAACCCCAATCCAATCCCGCCTCACCCCAGGCATGCAGCAAGGAAAGCTCCACTACCCCTATCCTACAACTCTAATGCTAGTCCTCCAGGCCTTCATATCAAGGGCCATGTCCTCGGAAATCTGCAGACGAACCATGTTTTGCCTGATCACCTCTCCCCAATACTTCTTAGGTCTCCCTCTACCTCTTCTCGTGCCCACCACGGCCAACCGCTCACACCTCCTCACCGGAGCATCGATGCTTCTCCTCTGTACGTGCCCGAACCATCTGAGCCTCGCTTCCCGCATCTTATCATCCACAGGGGCGACGCCCATCTTCCTCCGAATATCTTCATTCCTGATCTTGTCTAACCTAGTGTGCCCGCACATCCACCTCAGCATCCGCATCACTGCTACTTTCAACCTCTGGATATGGGAGTTCTTAACCGGCCAACACTCTGCCCCATACAACATTGCCGGTCTAACCACAACTCTATAAAACTTACCTTTGAGTATCGGTGACACTTTCTTGTCACACAAGACTCCAGATGCAAGCCTCCATTTCATCCAACCCGCCCCTATGCGGTGAGTGACGTCCTCGTCGATCTCTCCGTCCCCCTGAATCACCGACCCAAGGTGCTTGAAGCTATCTCTCTTAGAGATGACCTGTGACCCAAGCCTCACGTCCCCGCCTATATCCCTCGACTCAGTGTTAAACTTGCACTCTTAGACTCGAGAGTCTGTCTCCAAACCTCCAATCTCTCGTTAACACCTGCCCTCGTCTCGTCAATTAGAACAATGTCATCAGCAAATAGCATACACCATGACACCTCCCCTTGAATGTGTTGTGTCAAAGCATTCATCACCAGGGCAAATAAGAATGGGCTAAGCGCAGAGCCTTGGTGTAATCCCATAACAACCGGGAAATGCTTCGAGTCACCTCCCACAGTCCTAACCTTAGTCTTAGCTCCATCATACATATCCTTGATCGCTCTTATGTAGGATACCAGCACGCCCTTTGCCTCAAGACATCTCCAGAGCACCTCCCTAGGAACCTTGTCATACGCTTTCTCCAAGTCAATAAACACCATATGCATATCCTTCTTCTTATCCATGTACTGTTCCACCAACATCCTAATAAGGTGGATAGCTTCCGTAGTGGAGCGGCCCGGCATGAACCCAAACTGATTGTCGGATATAGACGTCGTCTTCCTCACCCTCACCTCCACCACCCTCTCCCAGACTTTCATGGTATGACTAAGTAACTTGATACCCCTATAATTGTTACAACACTGGATATCACCTTTATTCTTGTACAACGGTACCACTGTACTCGACCTCCATTCCTCCGGCATCCTTTTCGTCCTAAAAATTACATTGAACAACCCAGTCAGCCATTCCAATCCTACTCTACCCACATACTTCCAAAACTCAACCAGAATTTCATCTGGCCCCGTCGATCTACCCCTACTCATCTTAGGCAAAGCCCCCACGACCTCGTCGACCCTAATACGCCTGCAATACCTAAAATCTCGGAGACTCTCTGAATGCCCCAAGTCCCCTAGCGCTATATCCCGATCCCCCTCCTCATTTAGAAGACCATAGAAGTACGTCTGCCATCTCTGCTTAATCTGGGGATTTCCCACCAATACTCTACCATCCTCATCTTTGATGCACCTCACTTGGTCCAGATCCCGGGCCTTCCTCTCCCTAGCTTTAGCCAGCCGAAACAACTTCATGTCCCTTCCTTTCTCCCCTAATTTCTCGTATATACGGCTAAACGCTGCATTCTTAGCCTCCGTGACCGCCAGTTTCGCCTCCTTCCTAGCCAATTTGTACCTCTCTTTATTCGCTCTCCTCTCCTCCTCGCTTGAGCTCCCTGCCAACTTCGCGTACGCTACCTTCTTCGCCTCCACTTTACCTTAGACTATGTCATTCCACCACCAGTCTCTTTGGTGCCTGCTAGAAAAACCCTTCGATACACCTAGCACCTCTCTCGCCGCCTTACTCACATAGTTCACCGTAGTTGACCACATAGTGGTCGCGTCTCCACTACTCTTCCAAGCTCCCATAGCATATAACTGCCCCTCCAATTCCTGGGATTTATCCTTGGTTAAAGCTCCCCATCTAATCCTTGGTCGGCCACAAGCATACCTCTTCTTCCTCTTCATCATAATGCCGATGTCCATCACTAAGAGCCTATGCTGAGTCGCGAGGGTCTCTCCTGGGATAACCTTGCAATCCTTGCACAACCCTCTATTACACCTTCTGAGGAGAAGGTAATCGATCTGAGTCTTCGCCGCCGAACTTCGGAAAGTAACCAGATGCTCCTCCCTTTTCGAAAAAGTTGAGTTCGCAATCACCAGCTCGAAAGCCTTAGCGAAGTCTAACATCGAAGTACCTCCTCCGTTCCTATCCCCAAGGCCAAAGCCACCATGCACCTCGCCATAACTACCAACAGCCGCCCCGATATGGCCATTAAAATCCCTTCCAATAAATAACCTTTCAGTAGGAGGAATACTACGCACAATCTCATCCAGGCCCTCCCAAAAACGCCTCTTAACCTCCTCATCCAAGCCCGCTTGTGGCGCGTAAGCGCTAACTACATTGAGGGTGCACTCACCAATGACCAACTTAATAAACATTAGCCTATCATTCACTCGCCTAACCTCAACCACAGACTCTTTAAGATCCCTATCCACCAAGATACGCACTCCATTCTTACCCCTCACGACTCCAAAGTACCACAACTTATACCCGTCCGCATTCCTCGCCTTCGACCCTGCCCACCTAGTCTCCTGGACACAAGCTATATTAACCTTTCTCTTCTAGAGAATCTTTGCCAACTCAATAGACTTACCCGTCAGCGTGCCTATGTTCTACGACCTGATCCTCAATCTACAACCTCCCTCTTTCCCCTTACCCTTCTTTCCTCTCGTCCCAACCCCTGACCCCCTCCCCACCCCCATTATCACCCCCGGCACCCCTCGAGGACATGACTTTACTCTACCATCCCACTCCACGACCACTATACCTACGACAGACTTCGGAAGGCACTAACCCGGGCCCAAACCAGAAAATAGCCGGTTGCAACTATAAGTATACTAAAAATACTAAAAATACGCTTAAAATGGTGCTAACTAGATAGCCACAAATTATCTAACACAGAGAAAGAGACAAGAAAATGGGAGGTACCAACTCCTGATGGAAAGAACCTGGAAATATTACTTGATGCACCCGGAGATGCTCCGCTCTACTCGCCCGTATGCCTCGCGCTTGCCTGGGCAGCTGCAACAATTCCCGCAAATATAACCTGTGTGCTTTGGAACCCGACGTCCAGCCCTTTGTGACTGTCAAATGGCCTGCTTCGCTATGCTTGTCCGTGCACCTCCCACCCGTCACCAAACAGCCACCAAAAGTGCTACTTGCAACACACACAGCAAACCCCGAGGCCAAGAAAAGGGGGAGGACTGTCACCGGAACGGTCGCCGGAAAACAGTGCCTGCCCGAGAACTAGAGGTACGCCGAGGCAAGGTTTGAAAAAAGGGGAAACACATGGGAGAGTAGTGTGGCTGGGACGGAAAAGCAGAAGATAACTTGCGCCGATGGGTCGCCAGTCGCCGGCCTAGTTGCTGTTAGGGTTAAAAGAAAGGGAAAGGAAGAGAGAGACCCGGGAGAGAGAAATGAGAGGAGAGGAGAGAGAAAGAGAGGGCCGAACTTACCTGGTTCACCTGGACGAATCACCTGCGCTGAGATTTGCCGGTGGAAATTTGCCGGTGGAAATGGCAGTGTTACCGTTAGAGAGACAGGCGTGCGTTGAACCCAATACTTTTCTCGTGGAATATAAATTTATGTATAAAATAAATTACAATTGCAACGAATAATGGATGTGAACTCATAACTTTAAAAATATAATGGATTATATGCTAAAAATCTTAAAGGTTGAACCCGTAAAATTTAAATCTTGGATCCGTCTCTATTTATATCAGTGCGTGTAACTATAGATTTTTGCTATTTTTTTGATGTATTGTGAAGGTTTTTACTTTTGCCATTCGATACAGATAAGATGCATAATAGATGTCAATCGGGGCGAAGTTACACTCTGGTAAGGGTGGTCTTGTCGGAATATACCACGTATATAGGTAAAATATTAGGTTTTGGAGGTATATAACATATATTGAACACCTTTTGTCAATTTTTTTTTTTACTTTTTTTCAAGTTTGAACACCCTTGAAGAAATTCCTAACTTCGCCATTGATGTCAATCACTGAAAAAAGATTAGTACTATAGTAAGAAAAAAATCAGATACGATTCCCAGTTCCTACATGAAAAAGCACCAAAAGCACATTAGTCTAACATTTTGAGAATTCATGAGTAAAGCAAAAAAGAGAACAACATCCATCAACTGATATTGGACCAAATAGAAAAGAACGCGGCTAGAATTGTGACTAGCCGTGAAATTCAGAGAGGTTTTCATGTGTGCTCTAATAGTTAATAAAGTTAGTGACACAAGTTAAGAGTTCAAATACCTACGAACAAAAAAGATATCACGTCTTCTTTTCATCTGCTTAAATTTTGGTGGATATAATTCCCTAATATCAATATTAGTGGGGCTAATGAGAAACAGCAATTACTCGATCGAATGGTAGAATACGCGCAAATGGTCCAAACATCACTAAAAAAAGCAGTTCGTACTTCGTTGCACTAGATATTCCGTGTTCACGCATAATCAGGAGAGGGATCGCATCTTAGAGGGTATGATATAGACAACCAGGGGCGAAGGTACATTTCTTAAAGGGGGTCAGTTGACCACCCTTCGTCGCAAAATTACACTACGTATATAAGTAAAATATTAAATTTTAAAGGTATATAACATATATTTAACACTATTTGTCGAGGTATATAACTTTAACGTTGCTCCAAACACCACTAACATATGAAAAAGGTTAAGAGAGCCTTTCACGTTGATAAGCAAACACGACCTTAGCTTGGGGGGAGGGGGGGGGGGGAGCAAAAGGTGATTTAGTCATTAGATTCAATTATAGAGGCTTGCATCATTATGTGCCAGAAAGGATGAACAAGCATGATTGCTTAATTGCTCTTGAAACTTTCTTGCATGTTTCTTGGAAATGAATATATTTTAGTGTGAATGCTCTTATTTGGTTTGTCCCTTTATTTATGGAATTTAATTAATTAATTATATACTAACTTTGTAAATAATTTCCACATTATCTGTATATCTGAGCTGATTATAGCAGATTACTTAGTCAAATTTCTATGTTACCTAATTAATATTACTATAAACAGTTACATATTATTTTAAGTTATCTTAATCCTTTTACAGAGAATGATTGCACAGAAGTTGAAGGTCTGTTCTCGTTGGGATGAACAAAAGACTTTTTGATAACTAAATGTGGAATTTTGCACAACTCTACTTTAAAAATGCATGTGTTAGTGTGTGATTATAATATAATATAAGTAAATATTTATTTGCACCCGACAATCCAATTAATGCAAGACATATATTTTTCTTACACATTTTCTATATAATCGTGATTATGTTAGATATTTACTTTAATTTTTAACCGTTAAAAATATTATATATGTATATTCACGCGTAGAACCCCCAAAATGCACCTTTGGTCAGGGCGGATTTTCTGTGTGACATATTGGTTCACGCGAGCCAGATAAATTTTGCTCAGATATTATATATGTATTAAAAATTTCACTAAATATTTATAAATATTTTATTATGAACCCAATTATTATTGTAAATATACTTAAATATTTTAGTAAAAATTTATAAACTTTAAATTCTAAATCCGCTTTTACCGCTTATGCAATGCCTATTTGTGAAGTTGTATGTCGCAACTCGCATACAACTAGATTTCGCACATATAGATTTTTGTTACTAAACAAGAACTAAGTTTCATATTTCTAAAAGGACTCATTAATTGATAATGTAAATAAGCATTTAAGAATATTAATCTTAAAATCTGAAACAAAACAAGAATTTTGATTAGCTTAAAATTAATTGTTCTCATATATATTGACAAAGTTTTTAGGAATCACAAACCTTTCAAACTACAATTCCTTTGCACTCTAGTATTTTGTAATATAGTCTCTAAATTATTATTTTTTATTTATTTTCCTCCCCTTTTGATTCCTTTTGTTAGAGCTATTGCTCCTTTGATGACTCGAACCCATGACCCTACGATTGTAGGTGGTGGTATGTGTGCGTGTGAGAGAGGCTCTTATCTTAGTCTCTAAATTGTAATTATTCAGCTGAACAAAAATCATTCACTTGGCAAATAAAGTGATGCTTTTTCTCACTGGTTGAACTTTCTAAAAAGGAAACGTCGCATTTATCCAGTATTTTATTATAGGTATTAGCTAATATCAATTCAAACTTTATATCAAAATAATGGTATTAAGTATTTATCCCACATTGAATGCAGGATAATAAATTTAGGATTATAGTACTTAGATTAACTTTATTGCTAATCAAATGATCGCTAAGTATTATGCAATATAAATTTATATATATTTTTCCTAATATATTAGTACTAGTAGTTATTTCAAAAATAAAAGAAAATGAAAAAAAGAAAAGAAAGTCCGCTCCTGAGGCCCACAGCCATAAGCCCATCCAACTAAAAAAGGAAGAAAATGAAACGTTACTTTTTTTTCGACCCTCGCTTTTTCCGCCACATTGAAATTTTAAATCTTTTTTATTTGGACAAATTTACCCCTTTCATTCAATTTAATTCCCTTTAAATCCCTTATTTTATTAGTCCAAATAAACAGTTCCTGCATTTTGCCCTCATCATCATATACATACATACACAAAAACTTCATACTCAAAAAATCTCTATTGAATTATTCTTTGATTCAGTCAACTCCGTCAACTCTTTGATTCAGTAATCTTTTTTTCTTTCATTTTCCTTTTTTCAGTTTGTATTTTTTCAGCACATGCGGATCTTGATTTTAATTGAGTTTTTTTTTTGTGTGTGTGTGTGTGTGTGAGTTCTGACAATTTTATATTTCTGATTCAAGTTTTTAACATATATGCAATTCTCTTAATTACATGTAGGCATATGTGTTCTTTGTATCCTGCAAGTGTTTTCTTGTGATTTTGTGGAGAAATTAGTTAAGAAATTTAATTAGAATTAAATTTGGATTTAACCCTCCAGGTGGGATTTTCCTTTTTTTTAAAAAAATTTAATTATTTGCCATAAATGGTTGTAGACTATTTTTTTTCCCAGAAGGATTTGTAATAATTTTTGGTAACTTTATGAAGTTCTTTGAATTGTTCTTGTACTGTTTGTTTGGGTCTTTTTTATTTATATATTTGCCTCTAACCGAAACTTCAATGCTTAAAAAGAATGGTGATTTTGATTAATTAAGCTGTATAGCTTCTTGTTTTAAGGTTTATTAAAAAGTTTTATTCATCTCTTCTGTTTTTTGTTTTTATTTTTTTTTTTTATTTTCTTACAATTTGATGTGATAATTTATGTTTCATTCTTGGTAGTATTTGATTTAATAATTGATTTGTTATTCTGATGTAATAATTCATAAACTTGTGAAGGGTTTTTCTTTTTCATGTATAATTATATATGCATTAATAACCCCAGGTGGATATGAATAATTAAAGGGTGTTTCTAGGGTTTAAGAGGAATAGGGTTACTCTGGTCTTTTAGATTATGATATAGTATTTTTCTTAGATTGACAGAGAGTACTCATTACTGTTTCTGACACTAATGATTTTTTATCAGGAGTAAGAAACAACTTGATTGATTCTTTTGGGGTTCTCATGAATTTTTTTTCCCTTAATGAAAGGGTTGGTGAAATAAATGCTCCATTTGCTTCTCCCTTGTTAAAACTCATGGTAGGCTTTTCTTTTTGACAACGGTGGTGTTTGGGCTAGTTTGCACGCACATCAACTAATTCCTCCACCGACATAGGTATCGGGTAATTTTGTCCTCATTGTAGCTTATATACTGCACAACAAGCAGATGTGATTTACATTTTTTGCTTTGAGTTGTGCGATTAGTTTTCTTTTAGCCTTCTGAGAGAGTAGGGCAGATACTCGGAAAATAAGTTTGTTAGTTCTTGAAAACTAATTGATCAACTTGTGCCTCAGAACTAGCATGTAAAAAGTTAGTTTTTGGTGGGTTAAATAATATAATGCTCCTCAGTCAGATTGATCATCTGAATGTGTTGAAGAAAAAACATGTACAGGATATATTCTATTTTATGTTGAAGAAGAACCGTGTAGAAAGAGAATTCTTTTACTTTGTTTTCTAAGTATTTAGTTAGCTGCAATATTTGCATGAATTTTTTATTGGTGAGTGGTTGTTTATGAGTGTTATCTGGTGGTTTTCTTGAAATGCACTTTTGATGTATCAGTTTTACAATCGAAAACTGTTATTTATTGTGATGTGTGTTAGAATTAAATGGCATCTTTCTAAGCGTGAATTCGATCATTTTGATATAAAGGATTAATGTAGCCAATTGAGGTGTAGTTTATCAATTGCTGATTGTGGGTCAAGGATAAAATAAGGTTCAGTCCAATGTTGTTCCAATATCTCTGTAAACTCCGAATTAATCTTGCAGTATATTCTCAAGGCCTGGAACACAGTGTGTTTTTCCGCTCTTTGTCCCCTGAAATATCATGGACTTGTTTGTTTGTGCAGATTCATGTGCAGTGTCCATACATAGAGATGAAGAAGTTTTTCTTTTTCCGAACATCATCTAATGATGTAAATAACATCCCTTCAGCACCATCAAAGGACAAATCATCAGACAACATCGACAAATCAAAAAACAAGAAGGAAGTTTCTTCTCCAAGTCTTAGAAGGAGCGTTTCATTGTCATCTGGATCCTTTTATGACAGTGGGTTAGGACAAAGGAATTTCAGGGATCCGAGCAGATCTCCATGTCACAGTAAGAGAGCTCATCCTAAGAAATCAGGTCGTGATCCATGCCGCCAGTATGTATCTCATTTTCTGTAGCAGATTTTTCACACTTACACTGATGTTTCAATTTGCATTTGCTTCTCCAAACTAATGACACATATTTTCGTTACTTTTGTCAGTGGTCGTACTCGTACTCCTGAGAGGCAGCCCCCAGAGAATTTCTCTCAGACATGTGATACAGAAAATGGTTATTTCAGAACACAGTATGATCCATCAGAGAGCTCTTCTTATTGCTCCAGTAATGTCTCTAGCAAAGTTTTAGATCGGTATATAGATGGAGAGCAAGAGCAGGAAAAAAGTGCCTCAGCTAACCACTATCCTACGGAAGATCATATCGAGATTGGATACACCGGCAGACAGCTGCCGCCAAGAGTTCAACATACTGCTCTTGCTTCGCCACCCGATGCTAGGAAGCAGAGACCAATATCTCAATCTTTCAGAGAAGCAAAAGCATCTAAACTATGTTTTACATCTGGAGAGATGGATGAGATTGGTTTTGAGCATGAGTCTCCGCGAAAACTAGCAAAGAAAGTGGTCGAGAGACTCTCTCAGTCTCGGTCGATGGCAAAAATAAGTTCAGAAGATTTTGATGCTGACGGTCCAATTACTATTGAAGATATCTACAGTAGAAATTTAAGTAGATGTCCAAGTGTATGTTCTGATGGTGTTTCCCGGAAGAGTAGTTCTGCAAATGAATCTAATGGTAGGACGTATGAGGAGATTCCAGTCCTGTGCGAGAGAAATTATTTGGGGATGGAAGACGATTCAGATTCGGTATTACTGAGAAAACTTAAGGAAGCTGAGGATCGTGCTGTGTTTCTCTCGGAAGAGCTTGAAGAGGGAAACTTTCTTCATGGCAGAGGCCTTAGTGTTTCAATGTTGATTCAGACTATTAGAAACTTGACAGAGGAGAAGGTACAAATGGCTTTTGAAGTTTCAAGCATTCTGCGAGATCAAGTTGCTGAAAGGGCTTCTGCTAAGGAAGAAAGCAGACTACTAAAGGCAGAATTAGATTCACGGACACGAAGATTGGAGACAGAAAAGAATGAGTTACAATCAGCACTTGAAAAGGAGTTGGATAGAAGATCAAGCGAGTGGTCTCTAAAACTTGAGAAATACCAAGTTGGAGAACATAAACTCCGTGAAAGGGTGAGGGAGATTGCAGAGCAGAATGTGTCTCTACAAAGGGAAGTCTCTTCACTTAATGAGAAGGAGGTTGATAATAGAAGCAAGATATCATTTTCAGAAAAACAACTTGAAGAATTGACTAAAAGAATAGAGGAAGTGTCAAAGGAGAATCAAAATTTACAGCAGCAGCTTTCTCAGTTACAAGAGGAATACCGAGTAGCTCAAGACGATCGAGATTATGTCCGCGAAATCTATGAGGAAAAGGTTAACGAATGCGAGGACCTGAACAGATCTATTGCTAGATTGCAAAGGACTTGCAATGAACAAGAGAAGACAATCGATGTTCTACGAGGATTTTGTGAGGATGTTGGCAAGAAGAGTCCAGCAAACTACGACAACCAGTTGGAGAAGTTGCAAGTAGAGCAAATAAGATTGGTAGGTGTAGAGCGTTCTCTAAGGAAGGAGGTGGAGTCTTGTAGGCTTCAAATTGATTCTCTACGCCATGAAAACATTTGCTTATTGAATCGGTTAAGAGGCAACGGAAAGGAGGGTGGGTTCTCAACATTTAGGCTTGATCAGGAATTGTGCAATCGAGTTTGCTGCTTGCAAAATCAGGGGCTCAATTTGCTTAGGGAGAGCAGCCAGCTTTGTGGAAAGCTAATGGAGTACACAAAGGCGAATGTCAGACAAAGTGGTGGGGGAATTGACGGTCAATTTTTAATTGAAAGCAATGCAAAAATCCAGGGTCTTAAGAGGGGAATTGAGACTTTGACTAGCAGTTTGCAGACAGTGTCATCTGTGATAAATGAGAAGTCCAACCCAGTGCATTCAGATTCTCAGCCATCTGTAAGTTGGTGCTATTATTTCGCAAGCTGCTAATCATGCTCGTGTGTTGTTGATTAATCTTGCTAGCTCTTTGTTTGGTTTTGTTTTAGGAATTGAAGCAATTAGAGCTCAAATCAGAGACTTTGCTGACAACCGTGTTAAGGGAAAAGCTTTATTCCAAAGAGATGGATATAGAGCAACTTCAGGCTGACCTGGCAGCAGCAGTTAGAGGTAAAGACATCCTCAAATTCGAAGTGCAAAATGCGCTGGATACTCTTTCTTGTGCCAAACACAAGATGAAAGATCTCGAGCTTCAGGTAAGCAGGCAGTATTAAGATCTTGCAGCAAAGGGATTTTTTTTTTCCTGTTTTCAACTTCGGATTGCTTAGGAGCTTTTGTTTGCATGTTACTTTCTCTGCATTAGCTTTCTACTTGTCTTTGGCTTTTCTTTTTAAGGCTCATCTTTGTTCTATCTGAAATTCAGGGTTTTCTTGGTGGAATTGCATACATGAATTACTGGCATGTGAATATATCCGCTGATTCCATTGTGGTTATTCATGATTTTTTCTCTTCTTTTTTATTTTTTATGGTTGATTCTGGTAGATGATAAAGAAGGATGAGAATTTGAATCAGCTCCAAAATGAATTGCAAGAATGTATGAAGGAACTTAGCGTCGTGAAGGACATACTACCAAAAGTATCTCAGGAGAGAGATGCAATGTGGGAGGAAGTTAAGAACTGCAGTGAGAAGAACATGTTGTTGAACTCTGAGATCAGCATGTTGAAAAAGAAGGTAGAGGCTCTCGACGAAGACATTCTTATGAAAGAGGGTGAAATCACAATCTTGAAGGACTCGATGAGCAAACCTTTCGACCTTCTTGCAAGTCATGATTCTAGTAGAGAATTTCTGTTTGAGTGATTGATGGCCAAATAAAGGATTTTGTTCATTAACTAGTGTTCATACTTCTCGTATACTTTCTGGTTTTACTCCCTTTCCCTTTTTGTTGGATACTTGTTAAATAGAAAGTTTGCTTCCCCCCTTTTGAATCCTCAATTCAATTGTAAACAGTTCTTTTACTTGTGAATCTGTGTTGAAGACAATGAATTGTATTTTTCTTTTGTTTACCTTCATTTGATTTTGTAAGTATTTGGCTGCCTTTTTCTGGAATAATAGTTGGCAAAGGACCATAAGAACATTAGATTTCTTATACCACTTGTCACACCTCCTTTTTACACGCCCGAAAGTAGTACAAGGGAGTTTTTCCAATTAAAGTGACATTATTCGAAATGAGATTAATTTATTCAATTTTGTTTAGAGTCGCCACTTGGGATAGTTTATTTGGTGTCCCAAGTCACCGATTTATTTTAAATCCCAAACAGAGGAAAATTTTGACTTTCCTTTTTGAAGTCTGCGAACCAGAAATTCTGAATAAGGAACTCTGTTAACCCGGGGGAAGTTGTTAGGCATCTCCGGATTCCGTGGTTCTAGCACGGTCGCTTAAACTATTATAACTGGTATATTATCTGATTTTAATATAGGTTTTAAACTATTGTGCATTTTTACCTTATAACCGCTTTTATTTAATTATTGTTACATATTGCGAATCATGTCACGAGAACCGTACTCACGATCTACAACATGTTTAATTTTTTTTAAAGATTAAATTGTGGCCGGGTCACATAACTGTACCCCCGGATTTTAGTAACTAGGTGTCACAAACTACGTTACGAGAACCGTACCCGTAGCTATGACAATTATTCAATTAACGCACCTAAAGTAAACTACGAAAGTTCAAGCCAATTTCTATTTTTTTAGCTTGCGTTTTCTATCTCTTTTATACATACACGAACATATACATACTTCAAAAGTTTTTGTAAAAAAAAAGGAAGATATATATTTAAATTTGCTCGACTTATGTGACTTAATGTACAAGTCATGAAAATACATAGACTAGTAAAAAAAAAAGATTGGATAAATCCGGAGGCAAAAAGTCCAAGAACAAGAAAACGTGAGGCAGAGAGGATAGGGGGGCAAATTTTGACGTTGAACTAATAAAATAAATAAAGTAGATTGTGGTTGTAAAAGCTGGAGTGCACAAACAACTCATTAACAAACTATTGAGTAATCATTATGCCTACGAGTTGAAACATGTGATACTATATATTTTTATATATTTTTGCTACTAAAAAAAACTATATACCTCATGATGCCGCTTATCTTATTTCTGAAAGTGGAGTATAGAATATAATTTACGGCTTGTTTGCTATTAAAAGATAACAATTGCTGGCCATCAGATCCCGTTTGAAACTCCATTTGGAAGCATTTTGAGAAAGTTTGACCGAACCTTGCTTCGGAGGTTACCTACATATCCTTGGCTATAAAGGAATCAGGTCGGGGTAGTTCTGAAAGTTTTGGTAGCTGAGATTACCGGGAAACTGTGGTTTCACTGCTGTTTCTGCTTGCTGAGCTCCTTATTACACAAAAAAAATGGAAAAATAAAAAGCTAAACTAGCTAAGCCTATCAACTATGAGTTACAAGATTCCCATCTATAAGTCTCTTGAAGCTTGATCTTGAGTCTTAGCTGGTTCTTGCTGTTGGACTCCGATCTGAATCTTGATGCTCGTTAGCTGCAATCGCTGGTTCATTCTTCAGCTTTTGGATCATGGCAGGACATGCAAAGCTTGTGACTTCAATCCTATCTTGAGCAGTCCGCATCTTTTCTCCGCTTCTGCACTTTAGAGCTCACTTTTTTTTTCTTGTTTTTCTTTTCTTTTATTTGAAAAGAGACTTCTTCTTTTGGTCGCCTCGAAACTTGTCCCTCAAGGTAAAAACCTGCTTAGGCACCAAAACAAACAAACGAACGAAATTTTTCTGCCCCAGTTTTCACTAGGAAAATTTTGTGAGTTATTGCAACAAAATCTAAATTATTTCTTTATTGAAAGCAATAAAATCGGGATTGTGTATCCCAGAGAAAAAGAGATTAGGGAATGGAGACCCTATATCTAAAATGAAATCAAATGGGGATCGGAGGCCTCAAGTTGGAAAGATTACCAGGTTATGCTGGAAAAATGATCGGGTTATGTCGGAAAGGTCCTCGGGTTATGCCAGAAAAGAAAAAGGTCCTTCGATTATGCCGGGGAAGACCAGGGGTTATGCCGGGAAAGTCATCGGGTTATGCCGGGAAAGTCATCGGATTATGCCGGAAATAAAAAAGGTCCTCGGGTTATGCCGGAAAATACATCGGGTTATGCCGGAAAAGAAAAAGATCCTCGGGTTATACTGGGGAGGTCCACGAGTTATGCCGGGAGAAAAGAAAAAAAAAAGGTCCATGGGTTATGCCAGGGAAGTCCACAGGTTATGCCGGGAGAAAAAGAAAAAGGTCCCTGGGTTATGCCAGGGAATTCCACGGGTTATGCCTGGAGGAAAAGAAAAAGGTCCTTGAGTTATGCCAGGGAGGTCCACGGGTTATGCCGGGAGAGTCATCGGGTTATGCCGGAAAATAAAAAGGTCCTCGGGTTATGCCGGGGAGGTCCACGGGTTATGCCGCGAAAGAAAGAAAAAAAAAGTCCTCGAGTTATGCCGGGGAGGTCCACGGGTTATACCGGAAAAGTTCATCGGGTTATGCCGGAAAAGAAAAAGGGTCCTCGGGTTATGCCGGGGAGATCCACGGGTTATGCCAGGAAAGTTATCGGGTTATGCCGGAGAAAGGAAAAGGTCCTCGGGTTATGCCGGGGATCAACTAGAGAGTGGAACTCAATACTAAAAGAGACTACCAGGTTATGCTGGCAGTGACTAGGGAATGCGACCCTAGGTGGGAAAATATTACCAGGTTATGCTGGCATCGACTAAGGAATGAGATCCTATATTGGAAAGGACGTAGCTAGAGATTGGAGACCCTATGCTACCATGATTTTTGAATTTCTCTTCTTCTTCTTCTTCTTCTTTTTATTTTTATTTTTTTTATCAATCTTCATTTTATTTTTATTTTTTTATTTTTGAGTTTAAGAAAATGAGTAAAAAAAATGCAGGAAAGAATTGGAAGGAGACTTCCCTTTTGGGTTGATTATTGCAGCATAGCTATTTCTAACCCTTGCGCATTTCCTTTTGGCTGCACCTGCTTTTTGCATGGTTGCTTTGGATTGCACCTGTTTCAATTTTTCAAACAAAGCAACTGTTAGTTTGAAACAGTGGTCGGTTTTGTGGCCTTCATTGTTTTTGATCACTTAATCTCGGCCTAGCTCTTTTGGTGAGAACCTCTGCTGCTTGCTGAAGATTGATCTCTCTCCTAAAATCGAGGAACTCAACTTTTCAAACTTTCCAAACGGAGGTTCAACCGTGCGGGGCTTTGGCCCTTTCACTTTAATCCACCTCTAGGGCTTTGACTTTGAATTTCTTTCCATTTTCAATAACTTTGGTTTTAGAGCATCGGCTATTATGGCCAGTCGGGATCGACTTGGTGCACCCGCTGAGGCTGGGGTACTTTTCTTTGGACTTGGTTTTTATCAAGCAGAACTCTGTAAAACCAATCTTGCCACCTTTTCTTTGTATTAGTTACGGAACAGAGTTAGACCGAAAGAGGTTCAAGGAAAAGTAAACAAAGGAAAAAAAAATGAATTTAAAAGAGAAGCTTCCCTTTCGGGGAGGAAGGACGAACTTATCTGAGGTGCATGCAGACTTCAAATAGACATGACATACTTCTTGGACTAGACAACCGATCCTCACAAATATCCTATCTTCTCATAAACCCATTGCGACCCGTGTTTCAAAACCGAGAAACCTTGCCAGGACTCTTTCAATACCAATGGTTGTGAGGGGTTTCTTCTTTTCGATCGATGACACCCTTTGTGGGTTTTCACCAATCAATATCTCTCATTTCTCTTCTTACCGTCGCCTTATAGTGCTCGTTACAAGTTTTCACTAACAAGACTCTCTCATTTTCGATTTCTCTGCTCGCCATTGCCTTATGGTGCCCGTAGGTTTTCACCAATAAAACTCTCTCATTTTATTTCTCTCATCTTGATTGCATCAGATCCAAGCAACTGCGTTCTATGATTTTGAAAAACCTTTTGCCGATTGATCGAAAGGACTTGAAACAGGTTTGGGTAAAAAGAACTTGAATCGAATTACAACTTTGGAACCGTTCGGGCGGGATCATCGCTGAATTATAACGTCTGCCCCAGTTTCACTTTTGGGGAAATTTGGATTTTTGTTTTGGTGTGACTGAACCCCAGGGAGAGGCTGCCTACGTATCCTTTCGGAATCAAGTCGAACGTAGTTCAGGAAACTTTGTTTTTGATTTTTCTTTCGTTTTTCTGTTTTGTTTTGTTTTCTCTTTTTTTTAATGACACTTTCGGGTTCCAAAGAGGGTAATGAAAGAAAGGTAAACAACTCAAAGGGTTAGCAAAGGATTGGAGTGTTTGGGGTAGCGAGAATGAAAGCCTTCGTCATCCTAATCGGATAATGTTATTGCTACAGAAGGATTAAACATAGTACCTTTTGACCGCATCTGCATTTACAACTGTTTCAGAGTCATTTCCTTCAATGTCTCCCAGATACAATGCCCCTTTTGGCAACAATTTTCTGATGATGTATGGGCCTTTCCAGTTAGGAGCAAATTTTCCTTTGGCTTCTTGATGATGGGGGAGAATACGCCTTAAGACGAGTTGCCCCACTTCAAAGTTTCTAGGCCGCACTTTCTTGTTGTAGGCACGAGCCATTCTTTGTTGATACAACTGCCCGTGGCAGACTGCAGCCATTCGTTTTTCATCGATCAGGGTTCACTGTTCCAAACGAGTTTTGACCCACTCACTGTCTTCAATTTCAGCTTCAACAATGATCCGGAGAGAAGAGATTTCAACTTCCGCGGGTATTACGGCTTCCGTGCCATAAACCAAAAGGTACGGGGTTGCTCCGACCGATGTGCGCACAGTAGTGCGATACCCAAATAATGCAAACAACAACTTTTCATGCCACTGCCTGGAACTTTGAATCATCTTTCTCAAAATCTTTTTGATGTTCTTGTTTGCTGCTTCGACGACACCATTGGCTTTGGGACGATAAGGAGTAGAGTTCCGATGCGTTATCTTGAATTGTTCACATATCTCTCTCATCAAATGACTATTCAAACTTGGAGCATTATCCGTAAGGATAGTTGCAGGAATACCAAAACGGCAGATGAGGTTGGAATGCATGAAGTCTACTACAGTTTTCTTGGTGATAGATTTGAGGGTAATTGCTTCAACCCACTTTGTGAAGTAGTCGATAGCGACCAATATGAATCTATGCCCATTTGAAGCTTTCGGCTCAATCGACCCAATGACGTCCATACCCCAGGCAACAAATGGCCAAGGTGCTGACATGGGATGCAGTTCTGTAGGCGGTGCATGAATAAAATCACCGTGCACCTGACATTGGTGACATTTTCGAACGAAACTGAAGCAGTCCTTTTCCATAATCATCCAGTAATAGCCCGCTCGCAGGATTTTCTTTGCCAAAATATACCTGTTCATGTGGGGTCCGCCCACTCTTGCATGTACATCATACATGATTCTTCCGGCTTCTTTGACATCAACACATCTTAACAAGTTGAGGTCCGGAGTCCTTTTGTACAAAACATCACCGCTCAGGAAGAAACCACTTGCGTACCGTCTGATGGTTCTCTTTTGCTCCCCACTGGCTTGCTCGAGGTACTCTTTAGTTTTCAGAAATCTTTTGATATCATGATACCATGGCTGAATACTTGGTTCTGCCTCAGCCGTATTACAGTAACCGTGCCTTTCCCGAATTTGGATTTCCAAGGGATCAATGTGGGCATTTCCTGGGTATGGCAGCATCGAGGCCAAAGTAGCAAGTGCATCGGCCAGTTCATTGTGACAACGAGGGATGTACCTGAACTCTATTGACTTGAATCGCCTGCTAAGATCTTCCACATGTTGCCTGTAGGGAATAAGTTTGACATCTCGAGTCTCCCATTCTCCCTGAGCTTGTCGGATAATCAGATCTGAATCTCCCATGATTAACAATTCTTCGACATCTTGGTCGATTGCCATGTTCATACCCATAATGCAGGCTTCATACTCGGCAGTATTGTTTGTGAAGAAAAACCGAAGTCGGACTGTGGCTGGATAGTGCTGACCAGTGGGTGAGATCAAGATTGCCCCAATTCCAACGCCTTTTGCGTTCACAGCTCCATCGAAGAACATTTTCCAAGCACTGGTGTCTTCTGATGTCATCTCGATTGAATTCACCACCTCATCTGGAAAGTAAGTACTCAGAGGTTGATATTCATCATCCACAGGGTTTTCAGCTAGGTGATCTGCTAAAGCCTGGGCCTTTATTGCCGTGCGGGTGACATAAACTATGTCAAACTCAGTGAGCAGGATCTGCCATTTTGCTAACCTTCCTGTGGGCATCGGCTTCTGGAATATGTACTTCAAAGGGTCCAACCTGGTAATGAGGTAAGTGGTATAGGCCAACAAGTAATGCCTAAGCTTCTGAGCGACCCAAGTTAGAGTGCAACAAGTTCTTTCCAACAAAGTGTATTTGGATTCATAGCTGGTAAACTTCTTGCTTAGATAGTAGATGGCCTGTTCTCTCTTTCCGGTCATATCATGTTGCCCGAGGACGCAGCCAAAGGAATTTTCCAAGACTGTGAGATACAAGAACAGAGGCCTTCCTGGTTCAGGTGGGACCAAGACTGGCGGGTTCGACAAATATTCTTTGATTTTGTCAAAGGCTTCTTGACACTCATCTGTCCATTTAATCGCTGCATCTTTATTTAACAGCTTGAAGATGGGTTCACATATTGAAGTCAACTGAGCAATGAATCGGCTAATGTAATTCAACCTTCCCAGCAGGCTCATAACCTCTTTCTTGGTTCTTGGAGAAGGCAAATCCCGAATAGACTTTATCTTTGTTGGGTCTAGCTCGATGCCTCTCCGACTGACTATAAATCCCAAGAGTTTGCCAGACGGAACTCCGAATGCACATTTCTCCGGATTTAGCTTCAAATCATATTTACGTAGCCGCTTAAAGAATTTTCTTAGGTCCCGAACATGGTCGTCCTGGGTTCTGGATTTGATGATCACATCGTCCACATACACCTCTATCTCTTGGTGCATCATGTCATGAAATATGGCAGTCATGGCCCTCATGTAAGTTGCCCCGGCATTTTTCAAACCAAAAAGCATAACCCTGTAACAGTAGGTGCCCCAAGGTGTGGTGAAAGCTGTCTTTTCCGCATCTTCTTCATCCATCAACACCTGGTGATATCCTGCATAACAATCCACAAAAGACTGTATTTCATGTTTGGCGCAGTTATCAACAAGGATGTGGATGTTTGGCAGAGGGAAATTGTCCTTGGGGCTTGTTTTGTTCAGATCTCGGTAGTCAACGCACACCCGAATTTTCCCATCTTTCTTTGGCACGGGAACTATGTTAGCCAGCCATGTAATGTATCGGACCACTCGGATCACTCTCGCCTTTAACTGTTTTGTGACCTCTTCTTTAATCTTGTCACTGATATCAATTTTGAACTTCCACTGTTTTTGCTGGACATGGGAATAATCGGGGTAGGTTGGCAATTTATGGACCACTAAATCGACACTTAATCCTGGCATGTCATCGTATGACCAAGCAAACACATCTTTGAATTCAAACAAAAGTTGGATCAATGTGTCCCTGGTTCTTTCATCTGTGTGAATGCTTATCTTGGTTTCTTTGACTTCTTCAGAGCTACCCAGATTAACCGGCTCGGTTTCATTTAAGTTCGGCTTAGGTTTATTCTCAAATTGTTCCAATTCTCGATTTATTTCCTTAAAAGCCTATTCTTCATCATATTCCATTTCTTGATTCATTATTTCACAATTAGACAGCATGTTTGGATCTGAGCATGAAGTCCGCAAGCATGTCATGTTATTTAAAGCCGCATTATTAGAACTGAAAGAAGAAATAAGAAAAAGTAACAAAATCAGAAAGAATAAAGAGAGATGAACGATGAAATATTAATTTCATTTCATTGAATTTTGAAGATAACAGGGTTTACATTAGCATTTAAAGACAGGAAACTAAAAGAAAAACATCCGAGTTACACCCTGAAATAACTCGTGATGCAGAAAAGGTGGCAGGACTGGACTACCGGGATTCCCGCCTGATTGGGAACGGAGTAGCCTTCCAGTTTTGCAACTTGGCATTGGGCCCCATATACAGCACCTCAGCGGTGCTCGAGCCTTCTCCCGGCTGAACCATGTGGGTTTCATACAACATTTGCCTCATAGCCCCACACATTTCTTCAATTTCCTCGGCCATGAAGGCCTCATCTTCTTCTTCTTCATTATACTTGGGCCTGATAAATGTTCTGTAGAGATGCGGAATTGGCTGAGATAAAACCCAACCATTGTTCTTTCGTTGATTTGCCCACGTCACATCAACTTCTGTGGCGTGAAAACCCACACCGAAGAACTTCTTGGTGGCAAGTAAGGTGATAGGTTCGATGATACCTTGCAATGATGCCCCGAGCCCCTTCCCGGGTTTATAACCATGCCTGATCATTTCCTTGGCAACCATAACTGACGCTTTTGAGAGAAAAGGTTGAGGGCAAGGGCTTCCTTCTTCATATTGGTCTGTGACCACAACCTCGAAAACTTGATAGACTATATGTTCACTACCTTCCCTAGCTTCGAGGCATGGGACCGACGGGTCCCGATAGATCGATTGCTCATCCTCTCCGTGGACTATGATCTACTGATCTTTATATTCCAATTTCACCATCTGGTGGAGAGTGGAAGGTACGGCTCCTGCCGCGTGAATCCAAGGCCTTCCCAAGAGGAAATAATAAGAAATATCCATGTCTAGGACTTGAA
This sequence comes from Nicotiana tabacum, assembly GCF_000715075.1. Classification (NCBI taxonomy): domain Eukaryota; kingdom Viridiplantae; phylum Streptophyta; class Magnoliopsida; order Solanales; family Solanaceae; genus Nicotiana; species Nicotiana tabacum. The sequence goes on along the minus strand of NC_134090.1, from coordinate 154,153,428 downwards.
AGGTCACCTCAAAATCCATAGGTCCAATAGTCAAAATCAAATCGATCTCGCCTATGGTGTCTCTTTTGATGCCATCAAAGGCACGAACACATACGTTGTTGGGACTGATTCTCTCAGTCTCGATATCCATTCTTTGCAGAGTTGAGAGAGGGCAGATATCTACTCCGGAACTGCCATACAACATGACTCTCTTCACATAGTACCCCTCACATTTAACTGTTAGGTGGAGGGCTTTGTTGTGGGTGGCCCCCTCCGGGGGCAGATCATTCTTGCTAAAGGAGATCTGATTGATTGTGAAGAATCTTTCTGCCATCCTCTCCAGTTGTTCCACAGTAGTTTCAATCGGAACGTAAGCTTCATTGAGGGTTTTGATCAACACTTTCTGATGTTCAGTTGAATTCATTAATAGAGACAACAAAGAGACCTGAGCAGGAGACTTTTGGAGTTGGTCAATTATCTCGTAATCCGCAGTTTTTATTTTCCTGAAGAACTCTTCTGCTTCTTCAGCACTAACTGGCTTCTTGAGTGGGAAACGCTTCTTCGTGGCATTATTCACTTCCTCCAGATTGAGGTATTTCTTAGCCGGGTTAGTTTCATTTACTTCTCCTAGGACTTCTTTTCCTTTGTAGGTTACTACCGCCTCATTATAATTCCATGGGATGGCAGTAGGATCTGTCATGGGCCTCTGCGGTGCGCGGCCAATAACCACGGGCTCATTCAGCCTTGGTGAAATTATTGGCCCCCGTACCACATAGGTCCCTTTTGGCACATACATTTTAGATCCTTTGTTCAGCTCAAACCTTCTTGGAGGGCTCAATGTCACTTGTCCTTTCCTAGGACCCCGGGGCACATAAAGGATGACATCTTTTGAGGGTACTACCTCAGTTTTGGTTTCCATTGTTTTTTCTGTATTTTGAGGGGTAGGTTTACTCTTATTCTCCCCTTTTTCTTGCTTTGCATCAGCCTTTGGATTTTTCTCGACGTCGGCGATTGCAATGATGGCTTTCAAGGCAAGATCAAACTCTTTATCTTCGTAGATCATTCCAATAACCGGTCCATTGTTGTGAGCCAGTAACGGGTTGTTGGTCACATTAGGAATGTCTTCATCCTTTAACACTATCCGTTTTTGTTCTATGATATTTTCAACAACCCTTTTCAAAGTCCAACAGCTCTCAGTGTCATGCCCTTCCACCCCAGAATGATAGGCACATCGGGCGCCAGGTTGGTAAGAGGGTGACTCTGGGTTTTGCCTATTTGGGGGTACGGGTTGTAACAAACCCATTTGGACCAATTTAGGGAAAATGCTAGAATATGACTCACCAATAGGTATGCAGTTCGTCTTCCTGGGCGGTCCCGAGCATGGGCATTGTAGGGGAAATTATTTTGTGGAGGTCGGGGATTATACTGAGCTTGGTGAGGAAGTTGATTTCTGGGAAATTGAGCTCGGTTTTGGTGAAATTGTTGTGGTGGCCTAGCGTATGGTTGTGCATTCATCACTGCATATGGATGAAGATCCATAGCATAGGCCGCATCTTGATGGGGGTAGTAGTATTGTGGGGTTCTTTCAGAGAAATGAAGTCTGGTCGACGGGTTTTCTTACACTCGAAGTTGCCATTGCTACTTCTTCCTTCTTCTTTCGGTTTTCTACTCCTCCAGACCCACCTTGGATTGCTTGGGAGCTAGCCCTTATAGTAGACTGACTCAAGATTCGCCTTGTTTTCAACCCATTCTCAACCATTTTACCGATTTTGATGGCTTCGGCAAACGACTTTCCCATTGCAGACATCATGTTTTGATAATAATCAGCCTCTTGGGCTTGAAGGAAGACACTGACCATTTCTGTTTTGTCCATTGGAGGCTTGACTCTAGCCGCTTGTTCGCGCCATTTGACAGTATACTCTCGAAAGCTCTCCGAGGACTTCTTCTTTAGATTTGATAATGAATTCTTGTCAGGGGCAATGTCGATGTTATATTGAAACTGCCTGACAAAATTCCGAGCCAAGTCGTCCCAGATATGCCAACGAGATATATCCTGATCCATATACCATTTAGAAGCAATGCCGACCAAAGTCTCTCAAAGGTAGGCCATAAGAAGCTCTTCTTTTCCGCCCGCTCCCCGCAATTGGTTGCAGTACCTTTTGAGGTGGGCAATGGGATCCCCATGCCCGTCATATTTTTCAAACTTTAGGGTTTTGAAACCCAAGGGTAGATGTACGTGCGGGAACATGCACAGGTCAGTGTAAGATACGCTCTTTTGCCCACTCAGACCCTGTATATTTTTGAGACTTTGCTCCATGCTTCTCATCTTTCTGGTAATTTCCTCTTGTTCAAGTGTTTTTTCTACTTTTTCCTGCCCTGCGGTAAATTCGTACCGGGGCGGCTGAGGGTAAACATTGGTAGTAAACTGGGTAGGTTCCAGTGGGAAAGATGGCGCTTGAAATGTGAAGGAAGATGAATCGAAGTTAGGCCTGGGTAAAGCAGGTTGTGCCATAGCTGAACAAGCTGGAGCGGTGAATATGTTTGAAGCTGCACCTGAAGCTAACACCTGGGGGCGAGACTCAGAAGGTGTTCCAGCAAAGTGGGCTGAAATGGTAGGATATCCCAGTGGGGTATTTGGATAACTCATGGGGATGTTGGAGGTCCCACTTGCCCTGGGAAAAAGCTCAGGGAATCCAGGGATCGCACTTGGTGGTTCTTTTCCATTGACCCATGCGTCCCACATTTCCATCATGCGGAGACGCAAAATTCTATTTTCCTCAGCAGTTGCTGACTTAGAAGTTGGGATGGTCGAGATCGGACTATCCTCTGGAATGAGAATTGTTGGCAGAGGAATTTTCGAAGACATTTCAATGCTTCCTTTTGACCTTGTGAAGTATGAATGTGAAGCCAGACTACCATAAAACCAACCACCTTACTATAGAACCTAACTAACAGAAAACAACAAACCGGTCAGTTTGAAGCAATTAACACATAGGTAATCGCACGTTGGGGTGTGATACACCTATACAGTTAAATGTGTTTCTACATGTTTAGCAACAGTTGCATGTTTCATCCCGGCTCTGCTTATTTTCCCCAATTTTCGTTTTCTTTCCACTTTTGGCTTTTGTACTTCTCCTCTTATTCCTATTTTCCACTCTTTTCTTTCTTCTCTTTCCTTGCTTTTTTTTTTCCGTTTTTATTTTGGTTTTTATTTAGCTCTCTTTTTCACATCCCTCTCTTATTTGAGTTATTTACAAATATGTGACCGGATCCGATGAGGATTGCCTACGTATCACGATGCCGTGTGAATCAGATCATTACATAGTTCAAGAAAAACAAATGCGAAAAATAAAGAAACAATTTTTGGGAATTTTCAAATTTTCATTAATAAAACTCCTAAACTTTCTATTACAAAAGACTTCCAACTACTCATTTTCTTGGAATTTTAAAAACTACCAACAGACTCAGAAATAATTTCCAAAATACAGACTCAATAAATGAAAAATCATGAATACATCAATGCTTTGACTCCTGGGGCCCGTGGGACATCATTCGGTCTCACGGGCCTACGTGCGAGATACCCTTGAAGCCGCTCCAAATCACTCATTATCTGGCGGACAAATGTCATTACAACAACGAAGAAAGTGGTCTGAGTCATATCCTCACATGCGTGGCATTTCATGATGATATAGTAGGCAATGACTCTAACTCTCTCTCGGACAATACCCTTTTCCTGAAGTAAACGCCCGATTTGCTGATTCCGAGCTTCCAACACTTGAGTGTCATGATGATTTTGATTCCGCAATTGTTGCATCTTCGTCCATTTGGGCCATCAGAGCATAACAATGTTCCCTATCGGCTTTAAAATTCCTGGCCTGTTTGTCCGCCTCATTTTCAAGGGTGGTTAGCTTTCTCTTTAAATTGGCGATTGTCCCCTCATATTTTCTTTTCATTTGTCGCACAAACTCTGCTCGCCCTTCTGCATTCTCTGCCAATTGTGCTCGGACTTTTGCTAGACTAGCCTCACATTTTTCTAGGTCATCTTGACACTCATGTACTTTCTTTCTCATACCGCTTATAAGCATTTCATCTGCCCGGCTTCTTTCCAGGTTTCTAGCAACTATTCTCATTTTGTAGATTTGAGCTTTGAGAGCTTCGTTCTGAGTTAGCTTTTTCTTTTCCCATTCATCTGCGGCAGCTTGGATACTGTAGCCAAATTTGAGGTCCCTAATTTGTCCCTCTAATTTACTTATCTTGGCCCTATAACTTTCTTCTTTTGCCAACCAGCCCCACTATTCATGCGAGTCGTTAGTGAATTGTTGGACATGGGGTCTCTTAGTAGGTCTCTCGGGCTCTCGAGGAATTTGAAACCTTTTGCCAAACCAAACCATATAATTGGGGTCCACCTCACCTCTAGCTAGATCCCGCACCATAGTCTTGGGTTCGAGAAATCTGCATTCATTCCAAACTTGGCGAACTCTTCCTTCTGGAAATACAACCTTTGGGCCCAATTCGACGACATGTACACTCAAATCTTCGTCATGGGGGACGGTTTGAAATCTTCCCAGTTGGCGCAAAACCCTGTGAGGAGTATATGGCTGGATGCTCCGGATGCCCATTAGGAGAAAGTAGCACACTTTAGCTGACATGTATACGACTTCGATGGCAGGAAGCCATCCGAACGTCCACTCAATTTTATCAGAAGTTAAAGAACTCAAGTGTGCAAACCAAGCTTCGGTACCCTCTGGAAATTCAACCCCCACCACTCGGCTTTCAAATTCTTCGATGCAATCCAAACCGGTCATGCCGTAGTTCATATACCCGACACGATGACAAAGATGTTCCAGTATCCACAATTGTAGTAGTAAGTTGCAGCCTTGGAAGAATTTTCCCCCTTCTCGACAGATGGTCAAAGCTCGGTAAATCTCAGATAAGATCAGGGGAATCAAAGTGCCATTAGCTTTCTTGATTGCAACATCAACCATTCCCACGAGGCCCAATTCTATGTTGTCGTCTTTTTCGCGGACATATTATAACACCCAAGAATGCTACTATAAAAACCAAACCCCGCCTTGCCTCCCATTTATCTTTATTTCCGGCATGGGTCAGACCAGTATTCGGTGCTTCGAAACCTTAGGGATTGCCATAGCGTTGGTACAGGAACTGGAAAGTGCAAAACCCTTCAGATAAATTCCCATCCTGAATATCCCGGCTAATGCTTCAACATATCCAGAAACTTGTGAGGAGATACTGATCTTGGTGACACCGGGTACCGACTTCTAAAGTTTCCGCTAAGGCCGGCGTAACCCTCAATTTCCTCTAGCGTGGGTGTGAGATCAAAATCAGAAAAGCGAAACACATTGCGAGTCGGATCCCAAAAAGGTATCAAGGCTTCAATCACATCCAATCTTGGCTTGATGTTCAAAAGTCCGACAAGACCACCCAAAACGTTTATCACAATTCCTTGGCTACCTTTTCCTAGGCCATTCCACCACATGTGGAGCTGTAAGGGGATCTCTTCAAGAGCTGCGAAGGGTTCGTTTTCATCTGTGTTCATCCTGCACATTTATTAGGGTAATTTAATTTAAAAGGTTATGACTCATTTTGACTCAAGAAAAGGTTATCACTATTTTTTTTTTAAATTTTCATAAAAAATCCGGCTTTGCAAATCCGACCTTTCAGCACTTCGGGGAAGAAGATTTAACGCTGTATTTGCTAAACGGCCAAAACCTTAAACAAAACTACTAAAGGTGGCTGTTCTTGCAAAAACGGCCTTCCGGCGCCCTTTTGGGGACATTCAACTATTTTAGACAAGAATGACATCACCTTACTTATTTACAATCAAAATTTTTTTTTTGTTCTTTTTGGGCTATTTTTACAAAAATGAAGTTGGACCCGATGGGGGTTGCCTACGTATCCCACATGTTAGACTTTTAATGTTTTTTTTTTTTGGAATTTCGATAGAAAAACTTCTAAAGAAGAAAGAAAAATATTTTGGAATTTTATTTTGAATCTATTAAAGAAATGCTTCTAAAAAAAATAAAATATTTTTGAATTTTAAATTTTCTTTTCAATTTTGAAAGAAGAATGAAAATATTTTTGGATTTTTGGAAGAAATTAAAAGAAAATATTTTTGTATATATATATATATTTTAAAATAATTAGGGTCTAAAGAAGCAGTAAAAGAAAATATTTTTGTATATATTGTTTTTAAATAAACAATTAGTTTCTAAAGAAGCAAGTAATGGAAAATATTTTTTTTTGGATTTTTTGAAAATTGGAGTCTAAAAAAAAGACTTTTCTAGAGAGGAAGTAAAGGGAAATATTTTTGGATTTTTTTTTTGAAAATTATCGCCCGGAACCGATGAGGTTTGCCTACGTATCTCACATCCGGTGAGAATCAGACCCGCGTAGTTCGCCAGTTTTGACAGAACAGGGAAAACATGGCAGTTGAAAACTTTGGCTCATTTGGAGATGACTTTTTTTTTTTCGAAATTTCGGCAGAGTTTCAGAATTTTCTAAATACCTACATCTTACTCCTATATTATTATTATTATTTTTTTGATTTTTTTTTTATTTTTTTTGATTTTCTTCCTCTGTTCTAGAAGCCGGTCAACATGCAAGCCGAAACAAACAGACGCGCAAGTAGCACGTAAGATGCATCAGGATGGTCTTTTTCATTTGGGTACACGTGTCCTAGACAGACCCAACCCCTGTGTTTAGTCTCCAAGGTCAAATGCACGTGATGCAAACAAACGTTCCTACTAGGGATCCGGCATGAGGCTTGTTATACTAGGTTTAAAAACCTGGGTTTATTATTCTAGACCTGGCTTACCCGAGCGGACAACTCGAGCCGGGGAGGGGGGGCAGCGTACCGAGAATATAGAAGCTTCACCGGCTTTGCAACTTGTCCGAACCTCGTTCTAAAATTGGGATAAGACTCTAACAGAAAAGAAGTCACACGAAGTGCACACTTCCCAGATGATTTAGAAGACTCAGAGAGAGGAGGGTTTCGTAGCAATTTATATACAGTCCAAACAATATCAAAGCGGTAAAAGCGACATTTAGCACATTAGGCTCAACATGTAAAAATCAAATAAAACAAGCCAACTATAATAGTTATTCTAAGCTCGAATTCTTGAATTATCAAGAAGGACCAAGTTGCCTTGAATAATGAATGGTTGTCACACCTCCTTTTTACACACCCGAAGGTAGTACAAGAGAGTTTTTCCAATTAAAGTGACATTATTCGAAATGAGATTAATTTATTCAATTTTGTTCAGAGTCGCCACTTGGGATAGTTTATTTGGTGTCCCAAGTCACCGATTTATTTTAAATCCCAAATCGAGGAAAATTTCGACTTTCCTTTTTGAAGTCTGCGAACCAGAAATTCTGAATAAGGAACTCTGTTAACCCGGGGGAAGGTGTTAGGCATACCCGGATTCCGTAGTTCTATCACGGTCGCTTAAACTATTATAACTGGCATATTATCTGATTTTAATACAGGTTTTAAACTATTGTGCATTTTTACCTTATAACCGCTTTTATTTAATTATTGTTACATATTGCGAATCATGTCACGAGAACCGTACTCACGATCTACAATATGTTTAATTTTTTTTTAAAAGATTAAATTGTGGCCGGGTCACATAACTGTACCCCCGGATTTTAGTAACTAGGTGTCACAAACTACGTTACGGGAACCGTACCCGTAGCTATGACAATTATTCAATTAACGCACCTAAAGTAAACTACGAAAGTTCAAGCCAATTTCTATTTTTTAGCTTGCGTTTTCTATCTCTTTTATACATACACGAACATATACATACTTCAAAAGTTTTTGTAAAAAAAAGAGGAAGATATATATTTAAATTTGCTCGACTTATGTGACTTAATGTACAAGTCATGAAAATACATAGACTAGTAAAAAAAAAGATTGGATAAATCAGGAGGCAAAAAGTCCAAGAACAAGAAAACGTGAGGCAAAGAGGATAGGGGGGCAAATTTTGACGTTGAACTAATAAAATAAATAAAGTAGATTGTGGTTGTAAAAGCTGGAGTGCACAAACAACTCATTAACAAACTATTGAGGAATCATTATGCCTACGAGTTGAATCATATGATACTATATATCTTTATATTTTTGCTACTAAAAAAAACTATATACCTCATGATGCCGCTTATCTTATTTCTGAAAGTGGAGTATAGAATATAATTTATGGCTTGTTTGCTATTAAAAGATAACCATTGCTGGCCATCAGATCCTCGATTTAAGAGCAAATTTGCTTGGATTTTACTCTCTTCCTCGATGATATGAAGTGGAAATTAAAGAAAATGAGTAAAGACTCCCAAAGCAAATAACAGATTCCAAAATCTTTGCAGCATTTACTTCGTCAACATTTAATCTAAAGTTTAACATTTTCGATTCATTACACTACTTTATTCAAATGGAAACCAAACATTCATCCATGACACACTAGAATAGCAGAAATCGTATTTTGAGCAAATCCAAAAATCTAAAAGGAATTCAATAACTTTATATAGCCATTCAGCAAAACATAATACAAAGGATTTGGGACTGACCTAACAGAGTTAAGCGGACACCAAGAGATAAGCCAAAGAAAAGCAGAATCCAAATCACATGAGGAGCTCAAGAAGCAATTTCAACAGTAGCAACAGAGCAACAAACTTTTACCGAATCCAGCTGAAAATTTTGAATTTTGAAGCCTTTGCTTTCAGCTCTTTTGAGTGTGAAAAACTTTCAAAGTGAGTCTCTCAAATGTTGGGTGTGAATTCAGGTGTGCATTTTCAGAGAAGCTTCCGTGGTAAAATGAGTGTGTGCGGCCGTTTTTCTTGGGAAGAAAGGGTGAGATCTGTTGTATTTGTCTGTTGCTTGGAGAAAAAATCCAAGAAGAAGAAGAGAGCTTTCTTGTAAAATGCGCCCTTTTCTATATATAATTTTTTTAAAGGTGAGGTCTTGATGTGTGTGTTATAGGTAGAGAGAATGATGAAGAGTGGGTGGAGGAAATATTTTTGGGGAGAGTAGGGAACATGAGTGGGGAAAATGGGGAAAGTGGGTGTAAGCACGTGATTTTTGCCCAATATGAGAATTACTCCCAAAAAATTTAAAAATGAAATGATTTTTTTTGGTGTGCAATTTTGTGATATTTTGAATAATTATTTGTATTTGTCTGTGCGTGTTTATTTGCTAAATTAATAAAAATACAAAAATATGTCGCATTTTGCATGTAGGATTTAATTCTACAATTGTTAGTAATTAAATTTGTTTTACAAAAATTAAAAAATTACAAAAATAGGCATCGTTTGCATTTTTAGCATTTAATGTCCAAATATACAATTTTATGCTTAATTATTACTTAATTGTGCGTTAATTGTTATTGGGAGTTAATTTGCGCTTTTATAGCTTAATTTAATTCTTAATAATAGTTTAAGTATTTTTATAATTTAGTTTTAGAGAAATAAAAGAAGAAAAGTGAGCGAAAATATAAAGAAAGTCGGAATTGGGCCTCTTCTTCGATTTCAAGCCATAGGCCCAAAAAATGGCCCAATCTTCCCTACGACCCAGTCCATTTCGAACTGGGTCGACCCAGTCCATAACCCAACACCCCTATCTTACAAAACAAAAACAAAACAAAAAAAAAAAAGAAAGAAGAAAAAACCCTAAAATGCTAACCCATCCGCCACCCCCCACTTTTGCTTCTTCTTCTCCAAGTTTCTCCAAAGGTCATCCATGGCTGCCCCCCCAACAAACCTCAGCCTGCAACGTCGACCACCCTCCCCCACGAATGCCCCCTCACCCCGTCACTCACGCACACACGCACCAACAACTCCATAGTTGCCCTCCTCCATCAAGCTTCGTCATCGTCGAGTTTGAGCTCATCCATGGCTTCCCCTACTGCGTTCAGCTGCTTCTCCTTCTTGTTGCGTTCACCTGCTCCTTCTTCTTCGTGTTTTCGTCGTCATCCATGTCGCTGCTGCTTCTGTTTCAACCAAACGCGATCGAACTGTTGCTGCTCGCGCAGCTGCGTTTCAGCAACCTCATCGACGCACCGCTGCTGCATCTTCCATCTCCTCGACCAGCTGCTGTCATTCGCCATAGCTGCTACCGCGATGTTGTTGCTGCTCGTCGCAGCAGCTCCCTACTGCTTCATGCCTCTCCATCATCTTCGTCTTCGTCGTTGTTTTTGAATCGGTTAGTTGGTTTATGTTTCAAATTTTGTCCATATTTTTTGTTCGTTGTTTTTCGGATCCAAAATCGATAAATGATTCAATTCTTGTTTTGTTTGTCCGTCGTTGAAATAATTTTAGTTTGTTCATGTGTTTTGTTGATTTTAATTTTCAGATTCAAATGGTAAATTAATTAATTTGTTTTTCATGTTTATTTCATGTTTGTATTATTGTTTAAGAGAATATTTGTTAGTTTAATATTAGTTAGATACAAATTGAAGTTTAATTAATTGTTTCTTCAATTTGTTTCATGTATTTTATGTATTTTCCGGAAATTGTTAATATTGTTAAGTTCAAGTTTAAATTCATAATTGTTTCTTCTTAGGTTTTGTTTTGTCATTTGCCTAAAAGAATTTAGTTGTAATAAGGGAAGTATGTTGGTTTTAATCATTTGAATCCGTCATTTTTATTTTTAGATTTAATTCATGTTCATATTATGTTTGTTTGATCTTGAATCCGAAATGTGTATAGTTTGATTTCTTGTTTACCATTTATGATTATTTCTTGAATTGGTCTCATAATCTTGTTTAAAGTTTAATATAAGAATTGTTTGTTGTAATGTTGTTAGAGTTGATTTTAAGTTCAATATGATTGAATTTAGAAATCTAAATATACTTGTTTGTTGTTGTTGTTGTTGAATCCGAAAATAGGATTGTTTGTTGCTAAAATATTGTTCAATCAAATTTTAGTTTTTCTTTGTTGTTCAATTTGTGTTCATGTGATTTGTTGTTGAAATGTTGTTGAAATCATGTTCATGTGCTTTGTTATTGAAATGTTGAAGAAATCATGTTCATGAAATTTGTTGTTTGAACATTGTTAGAAATTAATCATATTGCATATATTTTGGTTAAGTTTGATTAATTGATGTGTTATAGCCGATGGGTAGTTTGGTAATTTATAGTACTTTCGGGGGTAAAATAGTAATTTGCAATAGGGTCAGAGGGGTAGTTTAGGAATTGTACATTTTGTAATTGTTTATTTGAAGCATGGGGGACAAAATGAAATGGGGTGGGTTGTGATATAATTGTTTAATATAAAGGGGGGACATGATTTAATTTAAAGGGAGAATCTTGCATTATTTTATGTTAGGCATGGGGGACAAAATATAATGGGGTGGTGTGATATGTTTATTTAATGTAATGGGGATGAGTGGGAAGATAATGGGTTGGGTAGAGAAAAAGTATGGATTTTAATTAATTGAAAGGTTTATGGGATGGGTTATATATATGAAGTCTTGAAATCAGATTTTAGAACAGAAACACAGACAAGAAAAAACACACACAGATAGAGAGAAAAAACGGACAGAGAATAGAAGAGAGAAAAAAAGGGCTGGACATTTAAGAGAAAGAAAAATTCCGAAAAATATTTAAGCTTTCAAAATAAAAATAAAAAACTAAAAAATCTTTTGCTTTCTTTCTTTGTTTGAAATTAGTATTAATGGTTGTTGTTTCATTCAAAGCTTAAGGCTTTTGTTTTTGGGATTACTACTCCACCGGTCTGTTACTGGGTTGTTACTGTTGCTGGGCAGTTGTTGCGGTTGTACTGTTATTACTGCTGCTGATTCTCATCTTCATTTTCTTTTGCTTCCAATATCAGGTACATATCTGTAAATTCATGTCATGAAAAGCTTCAACATGGCAAGTAAATGAAGTTTGGAATTATAAGGATGTCTTCTACTCATTTAAATTTTATTAGTTTAAATTTCTGTTTGTTTCAGTTGGTTAACAAAGTAGTATGCTTGACATGAAGACTATTATCTAATCGTTTTCTTTTTAAAAGTTTGCATAAGTTTTGTAATAATATTGTCCATTTCGAAATCTCATTAGTATAGTTATATTTGAATTGTCAAAATAGGGAATATGACATAAAAATGGGCCATTGATTACATCCCGTAACATTGTTAGCTAAATGTAAAGTAGAATAGAAATATCAAGAAAACTACATTCTAACCTCTGTTGTTGAATAAGGTTAAAATGATGTTGATTGTATTTTTTCATATATGGTAAGATAACGGGTATATGTATAACCATAAGAAAGGTGAATTGATTAGCTTGTTACGACGTTAAAATATTATGAATGGTTCCGACGAATTGATTAGCTTGTTACGACGTTAAAATATTATGAATGGTTCCGACGAACAACTACGTTGTATATAAAGCAATTTTATTGAATTAGTTTGTAATATTTCTTTTTTCTTATCAACTTGACTCTTATCTTCCATTGCAAACATTAACCAAACCATTATAACTTTGGACTAAAAACAAGTAGATGAGAAGGAGATATAATTTCTTCGAAAACTATTAGTTTGTTTATCAAATTAATTCTCTTTCCTAGTTTTATATGCAATTCATTTTTTGGGTATGCATATATTGTATTTACGGAAAAATGGTATTATTAATCCCACGTTTATTTTTACCCTTTTAAATTTGAATGGCTTGGAGAAATATAATTCTTACGCAAAAAATATAATTTGCGGTTAACATTCAACAATTTATGGAAAATCTATACTACTATTAAGAATATTTTGCGTGATTAGGGATGCGTTCGCGTAACCTGATTATATTTCTAAAAGCAATTCGGATTATGCGTTCGCGCAACTTCGAATGAACATTTAATAAAAAGGGGGCTCTTCGGAGAATATCAATATTAATTTCATATAACTCGAGATGTGCGGTTCAATATTTAATTATACAAGAGCGACGAACGTTCTTAATTTTATTTTTAGCACAATTTCGAACTTAAGTCTTCTTTTTTTATAATAAAAAATTTCGAAAAAAAATAATAATTATTATATTATCAATATCATTGTGTATACGTACGCGTGACACGATTTTTCACGTTAAAAATATATAATATATAAAACGAATACACGTACGCGTGATTCGATTCGAAGAAGGGTCTTTAATTATAAACAATCTAAATAGAAGCGGTAACAATAAAATCATGCAATAAAAATGTATTTAACAAATCAAAATAATCAAGCCGAATATAACAGTTGAGCGACCGTGCTAGAACCACGGAACTCGGGAATGCCTAGCACCTTCTCCCGGGTTAACAGAATTCCTTATCCGGATTTCTGGTTCGCAGAATAATAAACAGAGTCATATTCTCCTCGATTCAGGGATTAAAATTGGTGACTTGGGACGCCTTAAAATTCCCAGGTGGCTACTCTGAAACAAACAAACAAATCCCGTTTCGACTGTCCTTTAATTGGAGAAAACTCCCTTGTACCCTCGCGGACGCGGAAAAAGGAGGTGCGACAGTGGGTAGTGAGTGGAGAAAGTGGGGAAAGTGGGTAGTGAGTGGAGAAAGTGGGGAGAGTGGGGAACATGGGGAAAGTGAGTAGTGAGTGAAGAAAGTGGAGAAAGTGGGTAGTGAGTGGAGAAAGTGAGGAAAGTGGGGAGCATGAGTGGGGAAAATGGGGAATGTGGGTAGTGAGTGGAGAAAGTGGGAAAAATGGATAGTGAGTAGAGAAAAGTAGGAATAAATTCAAACATGGTCAAAAATAAGTTGCTCACACCACTTGCTTTTAAAACTCCAAGTACATAAATAATGGAAAGAAACTGTGAAATACTCCTTTGCACGTGTATGACGAGTCATGCAGTACACGGTTTTTGTATTCGTTAGAGGTCATTGTTACAGAGATCCATAGAAAGTGTTATGAAAAAGATATTTATATCTTCTTGAATCCGTAGATAGTGGACGTTGGATCAACCTGATTATGACATCCAAAAAGAAAAAACTAAAATCATTAAAAGGATTGATAATCTCAATCAATTCAGGAAATTCAAGTGACCTGCAACAAATTGTCTTCAAAATTTTGTATTAGTCTTTACAACTGTATATTTTCAGTCTTCCCTTAAAAATACCAGCTCGTTGAGATTTTATTGACAAATATTTAGCAGGTACCAAACATTACTGACGCGTATTTTGACTGATTGATTTAAATGTAGACCACTTTCGACAGCACTTCAATTTTACCATATATGGAGATTTATAGCATGTTTGGTCAAGCGGAGAAATCTAACTTATTTTGAAAAGTGTTTTTTTCAAAAATGCTTTTGAAAAAAGTATTTTTGGAGAGAAACAGTTTGTGTTTGGCCAATCAAAATCACTTTTGAACAATAATTTGTGTTTGACCGAACTTTTCATAAAGTGCTTTTAAGTATCAAATTACGAATAAGGACATGAATAAATTTACTTAATAGTTAATTATATAAGTAAATAAATAATCTCAAAAATTTGTTATTACAAGCAATAATTAAATCTTTTCAAGTAAAATATGAAAATAAAATTAAAAAATACTTAATTCTTTTAATATAGGTTAAATATATTAAAAATCATGCAACAAATATAAAAGCATTCACCCCTAAATTCACTATATATTAGAAAGCTATCCTAAAAATAAGAAGAAATACTTATACATTGATATCCTAAGTATTAGGTTTAACGGTTATTTTGGTATATACTATATTTTGTTAAGGGTATTTTTGGTAAGAAGAAAAGTCAAAACTACTTCTGCTTTGGGAAGAAGCTACTTTTTTCTGCTTCTCACAAAACTGCTTCTGCTTTTTCCGAAAAACACTTTTTCCCCCTCCCGAAAAGCTTGGCCAAACACCTCAAGCTAGTAAAAAAAGTACTTTTGGGGGAAAAAATGCTTTCCGCTTCTTGAGAAGCGTGACCGAACAGGCTATTAGTGACCACTTAACCATGCACTTCCTCGTTACTAAGAGCTGTAGTAAACGCATTTGCTTTACAGAGGTGCAATAAGGAAAATAAATTAATGAAAAGAGCTTTGGCTTATTTGGGGCCACATTCTTATAATCAAGCTGCATAATCTACCGAATCCATTACTGACTTTACTACATCGATTAGGTAAAAGGGTAAGGCAATTTTTTTTCCCATACAAGAAACATAGTTATATACTTCATACGCCATTGTCCGAGCCATGTACTTTTTGACCATAAGGATGGAGTTTTCATTGGAAGTTTAGTCTAGAGTTGATCGACTAATCCCTTCTAAATGTACTTACAGAAAAAGAGAAAAAAGATCCTATCATATCCTTATATCGATTGTGATCATGAATCATGAAGTCCAAAATGGAGATGTCCCTCGACACTCTGACTTTCCCTTGATGGCCTTTATATGCCAAATTATTGATACTAATGATTCATTAGAGTTGACAACTTAAGTTTTCCCGTCAGCCACTTACTGTTGCTAATAAGGCGCTTTTTCAGATGCTGAATTTCTCCACTATCTTCCGATGTTGTTATTACTGCTTCTTACTTTGTTAATATTACTTGGAGACAAGCCCCGTCATTGCTATATATACATGTAACGACTCAATCGGTTGTTTTGAGCTTTTGCACTTCGCTCGCCAGTTCTCGGGTATGTCTAGCCCCGTGTGATGTATTATGACTTATATAAATCGTCGATTTTGGTTTTCAGGGTAACCGGAATGAATTTTGAAGAACAGTTCTGAGTTTGAAGCTTAAAATTTGAAAGGTTTGACCAAGATTTGACTTGTTAGTAGATGATCTCGGATTGGAATTTTTATGATTTGGTTAGCTCCGTTAGGTGACTTGGGACTTATGAGCGTGGTCGGAATGTGTTTTGAAGGTCCGGAATAGAGTCAGGCTTGAATTGGCGAAATTGGAATTTTGGCGTTTTCCGGTTGATAGGTGAGATTTGGATATAGGGGTCGGAATGAAATTCTGGAAGTTGGAATAGGTCTGTTGTGTCATTTGTGACATGTGTGCAAAATTTCAGGTCATTCAGACGAGGTTTGATAGACTTTTTGATCGAAAGCTGAATTTGGAAGTTCTTGGAATTCTTAGGCTTGAATTCGATGTGATTTTGGTGTTTTGATGCTGTTTTGAGCGTTCTGAAGGTTGGAACAAGTTTGAATTGAATGAGGTTATAGGATATGTTGGCATGTTTGGTTGAGGTCCCGAGGGCCTCGGGTGAGTTTCGGGTGGTTAAACGGATCAAATTCTTATTTTGAAAGTTGCAGATTTCTTCAGATCAGTGTTGCAGAGTTTTGCTCTTCGCGAGAGGGCTCACGCGTTCGCGAAGAGATGTTGAGTGAGGCAGGACAGTTGCCCATCGCGTTCGCGACTGAGGTAACGCGTTCGCGTAGGCGAAGCTGAGTAAGGCATCGCGTTTGCGAGGGTGTGTTCGCGTTCGCGTAAGAGGAAATTTGAGTTGTGAATTATTTGTGCTTCGCGAACGCGAGGCTTTGACCGCGTTCACGACTGAGGTAACGCGTTCGCGTAGGCTAGGCCGAGTAAGGCACCGCGTTCGCGAGGGTGTGTTCGCGTTCGCGTAAGAGGAAATTTGAGCTGTGAATTATTTGTGCTTTGCGAACGCGAGGCTTTGACCGCGTTCGCGAAGAAGGAATTTTTGGCCTGGGCAGAATGTTAAATAGCCATTGTCTGCGATTTTGGGTCTAACTTTTACCATTTTTGAGCGATTTTTGAGATTTTTGAGAAGAGTTGAAGAGGGAATCAAAGGGAAACACTTAAAGGTAAGATTTTTGAACTAAATACTCGATTCTATGTTGATTCTTACTTGTTTAAACATGAAATATGTGGAAATTAAAGCCTAATATTGGGGAATTAGGGCTTAAAATTTAGAGAGTGTAAATTGGGAATTGAGGGGCCATTTGAGGTCCGATTTTGATGTTCTTGGTACGTATAGACTCGTGGAAGGATGATGATTCTATTGATGTGATTTTTATCAGATTTCGAGACGTGGTCTCGGGGGCCGGGTTTGGCCAATTTCAGAATTTTTGAGTTAATTCGATTATTTTCGCTTGGGCTTTGTTCCTTTAGCGTGTATTAATGATGTGGAACTGATTTTGGTTAGACTCAGAGCAATTGGAGACTGATTCGAGAAGCAAAAGCACTGCGTGCTAGAGTTTGGACCGGATAGAGGTAAGTAATGATTGTAAATGTTTGTCCTGAGGGTATGAAACCCCAGATTTTACATCGTTGTGCTATATTGAGGTGACGCATATGCTAGATAACGAGCGTGGGGTCGTGCACTGTTGGGGATTGAGACTTAGTCCATCCCGAATGACTGTTTTACTGTGTATTTGATTGAAAAACTGTTTGCTATCATCATGTTTTGGGCTGAATGCCATATTTAGGCCTCGTGCCAACTGTTTTGGACTCTTAAGGGATTTTAATGTTATTCCTCACTGTTTTGACTTTATACGTGTACTCAGTCATGCTATAATCTACTATTTTCATAACTCAACCATTTTTACTCCGTTTATGACATTTAACATCTAAGTTGTAATATTAAAGTGAGGTCCATAGGTTATTCAATTATGGATGGCACACTTCAATCTATTTTTAAAGAATTGTACTTAATTAATGCGGACTAAGAACGCTCAAGTTTAAAACTAATTGGAAGTTTTTAATAGGGTCGTGAATTGGATTTAGCATAGAAGAATTGGTGCTCTTGACTTATCCTGTAAAGATGGGCCCAACAACAATCCCATTACTCTATTTAATTAGAAAACTCACAACTCCTCAAGATAGCCATAACACTAATGCTGCCTGGGCTTAGAAATTAAACCCAAAAGTAGGAAAACAGAACATCATGGCTCGTGCCAAATCTGGTTTTGACCAAACTAACCCCTTTTTAGGCTAATATATGGCCCAACAATTTAAAAAGAAAAACTTCCACATTTCGAGCCATTTCTTAAAGAAGTAACATAAGATGCAAAAAGGAAAAGAGACTGAGGCTGAAGACTCTTGGGCCTGGAATTGGGCCTAAGACCAAAAAGAACCAGATCTGGTCGCTTTGGGCCTCAGTGTCAAACATGCTAACTTAACAGGCCCAATACTGAACTGAAGGCCTTCCTGATATTAAGGTTGATCTAAACACATAAATCACAACAACATGATACTAAAATCTGAAAACTACTATGCTGAATCGAATATATTATCTATATGATATTCAAAGCCTTGATGTTAACTAGATTGATTAATTATAACAACCCTGAGTTAAACATGCTGTTCAAGAAAGAAAATTCCAGCTAGCCTCAACTTTAAGAACCAAGACAACTAGAATAGTGTTCAAAGACCAATAACACTATGAACTATCAGATAATCATGTTCTCAGAACCAGGCAGATCTGAATAATGACCTCCTAAACTATGATAGTTGTCCACAAACAATACATGGAAGAGACTGAACTAAAATGACCATGAAAACGTATAGATTCAGAATATTACATAAACCAAAAGGCAAACTATAACTAGCATACATATGAAGCCACAATTTTAACACCTTAAACATCTGAATCTTATATTATAAGCTCAAACAAAAATGCATTCTTTACAGCTTCGTTTGCCATTCAAAGAATTCATGGGAGTACCTGGAAGTTAAGAACAAAGCATAAATGGAGTGAAAATTTCAGCCAGCAAAGATAATAGTAGTTAGTCAGCAACAACAGTTCCAGTTTAATCTATATTTGAACCAGAAAACCCAGAAAATCCAAAGGAAAACTTCACAGTTTTTTTTCCAGAAAAAATCCGAAGCAAATCAATTCAGCTCTTCTCTATCAAACAGTGCAAAAACCTTTTGTGTATTTTCTAGGGTTTTAAGATCTGAATGTATGTGTCATTTTCAGAATGAGAGTATCTATATATAAGCTGCCTAGGATGGACATTTTTTAGGAATATTCCTTATCCTAATTCTGAAAATAGTATTGTCCTTTTTTATAGCCCTGGTACAGTTGTCCCTTTTATCCTATTTTTTAGCATCTTTTTACAACAACTAGGACAATTGTACACTTTCTAGAAAGTTCTTTTTCTTAGATATTTTATGAAAACTTATCCTAAGTTTATTTTAATTCAAATAAGCCCTTACAAGTTTCTACTGTTTTGCAAACTAAGGCAAACCAATGCAACAACCGATCAACAAATCAAAAAATGCAAATTAAAATGACAACATAAAAGAGATGATGCAATTTGAACTAAAACTAACCTAATTGGTAGACAAAAATATTTATCTAAATTAAACCTAAACAAGACTAAATTTAAATGGCTAAATGTATTTACACAGTAACTAAACAAGAATTGTCAGAAAACCCCCCAAAGAAATCCTAGAAGTTAAACTACTCAATTTATGAATTAACATGCTGAAATTTAATTGCAGAATGCAGGAGGGGAGCAGTTTAAACAAGAGAAATGGAAGCAAAGACAGAATGAACAATTCATCAAAAACCCTAGTTAAGCTATACATATGCAAATTGAAATAAAATCTTAGCATGCTTTGATTAATCTAATGATCAATGTGTAAACAAACAATTAAGAATTTTAAAAGAGGAAAAATCCTAAAATCATGCGGTTAAACTGAAACAAAACATGAAGAGGGAAAAGAAAAACCTAAACAAGGAAGGAATAACATAACAAAAAGGGGATTGCCTACTCTAAACGTAAGACACGAACTGGGCTTGGTGAATCTGGCCGGAGTTTGGAACTGATTCTGGCAAGCTTGAAAATAAATCAAAATCAATTGTTCTCGTCAAAAGCAATTGACTCATGTAGGTTTGAGCCATTAATTCTTCTGGAATCACTTAGTAAGACCTCTAGGGTTTCAGATTTTCGATATGAAATTGCTTGATTTTGAGGGGCCCTTTAGGAAAACCAGTAAGATATTAGGTGTGAGGGGAGTGAGGAGATGACCTGGTGAAGTTTTAGGTTAATTTAGAGAAGTTAGGGTTTTTGGGATTTGAAACTCAGATTTGAAATTCGGGGGATTTGAGGGTGTTTTTGGGGACATGGATGATGAATTTAGGAAGAGGAGGGAACATGGGTTATGGGGTGTTAATTTGGGGGTGTTTGGAGCACCGGAACCGCCGTGAGGTGATTTCCGGTGGTGGTTATCGGCGGAGGATTTTAGGGCGGCGGTTTTTAAGGTTTGGTTAGAGAAGAAGAGAATGAGAGGGGTCTGAAGGGTATGGGGGAAAGGGTTTCGAACAATCTTATACGTAAACAACACCGAGTTCAGAGCCGTTGCATCACACGAGATCAACAGCTGTGATGAAACGAAGCAAAACAAGGTCGTTTGGTTTAATGAGGGAACCTGGACTGGGTAAGGCTGGTTTGGACCTGAGTTGGGATGTGTTTGGGAACGGGTTTTGGCTTAAAAATGGCCCAAATTCGAAAAATAAATCCCTTTTTCAATTAACCAACTATTTCCTTTTTCTTTTGTTTTTTCTTTTTCTTTAATTAAATTCCTAAATTAATCTAAATTGTAAAACTAACCAATTACCTAATTATAAAAATTATAAAATTACTTGATCCTAAATTAAAAGAGAAAAATCAACAATCTAAAAATTAAAAGGTAAAAAATGTAAAAATGGGCCATTTTTTGTGATTTTTATTTATTAAATATAAAAACAAAACCTAAATGCAATGCATGGTATTTTTGGCATTTTTCATGATTAAAAATTAAACGTGCACAAGAAATGCAAACAATTAATAAAATCTACAAAATTCATATGATATGGCAAATAATTGGAAAAAAATCTATTTTCTTGGATTTTATAGGAGTAATTCATATAGGGCAAAAATCACATGCTCATAGCTGCCCCTCTTTGCTCGGAAACACGAAGAATTTTTGGGCAAAGATAAAATGAGCAATTACGAGCGATTTTTTCCCGTTTGAAACTCCATGAGAAGCATCTTTTGAAAAAGTCTGACCAAACCTTATTTCGGAGGTTGTCTACATATTCTTGGCTATAAAGGAATCAAGTCAGTGTAGTTCTGGAAGTTTTGGTAGCTGGGACTATAGAAAAACTGTGATTTCACTGTTGCTGTTGCTGTTTCTGCTTGCTGAGCTCCTTATTACACCAAGATGGAAAAACTAAACTAGCTAAGCCTATCAACTACGAGTTACAAGATTCCTATCTATAAACCTTCTAAGCTTAATCTTGAGTCTTGGACGGTTCTTCCTGCAGACTCTGATTTGAATCTTGATGCTCGTTAGCTATAATCGCTGTTTCATTCTTCTTCAGCTTTTCGGATCAAGGCGGGATATGCAAAGCTTGTGACTTCAATCATATCTTGAGCAATCCGCATCTTTTCTCGAATTCTCCACTTAGAGTTCAACTTCTTTTCTTGTTCTTCTTTTCTTTTATTTGGGTTGAGATTCCTTCTTTTGGTCATCTCAAACCTTGTACCTCATGGTGAAAACTTTTTCAGGCACCAAAGAAAACAAACGAACGAAATTTTTCTTCCCAGTTTTCACTAAGAAAATTTCGTGAGTTATTGTAACAAAATCTAACTATTTCTTTATTGAAAGCAATTAAAATCGGGATTATGTATCCCTGAGAGAAAGAGATTAGGGAGTGGAGACCATATATCTAGAATGCAATCCAATAGGGATAGGAGGCCCCAAGTTGGGAAGATTACCAGGTTATGCTGGAAAAATGACTGGGTTATGTCGGGAAAAGAAAAAAAGGGTCCTCGGGTTATGCCGGGAAAAGAAAAAAGGGTCCTTGGGTTATGCCGGGAAAAGAAAAAAGGGTCCTCGGGTTATGCCGGGAAAAGAAAAAAGGTCCTCGGGTTATGCCGGGAAAAGAAAAAGGTCCTCGGATTATGCCGGGGAGGTCCATAGGATATGACGGGAAAGTCATCAGGTTATGCCGGAAAAGAAAAAAAGGGTCCTCAGGTTATGCCGGGAAAATAAAAAGGGGTCCTCGGGTTATGCCGGAAAAAGAAAAAAGGTCCTCGGGTTATGCTGGAAAAAGAAAAAAGGGTCCTCGGGTTATGCCGAAAAAAGAAAAAAGGTCCTCGGGTTATGCCGGAAAAAGAAAAGGTCTTCGGGTTATGCCGAGAAGAGAAAAAAGGTCCTCGGGTTATGCCAGAAAAAGAAAAAACGGTCCTCGGGTTATGCTGAGAATCAACTAGGGAGTGGAACCCTATAATGGAAAAGGCTACCAGATTATGCTGGAAGCGACTAGGGGATGAGACCCTATGTTGGAAAAAATGTAACTAGAGATTGGGGATTCTAGGCTACCATGTTTTTTAATTTTACTTTTTTATTTTGTTTAGGAAAAAATGAGTAAGAATGCAGGAAAGAATTTGGAAGATATTTCCTTTTTGGATTGATTATTGCTACAAAACTGTTTCTAGCCTTTACGCGATTTTTTTTGGTTGCACCTGCTTCTTGCAAGGTTGCTTTGGATTGCACTTGTTTCATGTTTTCAAACAAAGAACAATTGTTAGTTTGAAATGATGGTTGGTTTTGTGGCCTTGATTATTTTGATCCTGGTCCAACTCTTTCGATGAAAACCTCTATTGCTCGCTGGCTTTCTGGAGATCGATCTCTCTTCTAAACCCAAGGATCTTGACTTTCCAAAATTTCTCATGTTGGTTCGCCCGTGTGGGGATTTGGCCTTCTCATCTTATTTTGCCTTTATGGGTACTTGACTTTGGATTTCTTTCCTTTTCAATAATTTTGACTCTAAAGCATCGGCCATCATGGACAATCGAGATCGACTTGATGCACCTACTGAGGCTGGGTGCTTTTCCTTGAATTTGGCTTTTGTTAAGCAGAATCCTGTAAAACCAATCTTGCCATCTTTTCTTTGTATTGTTTCGGATAAGGATTAAACCGAAAGGGATTCAAGGAAAAGTAAACAAAGGACAGGATAATGAATTTAACAAGAAGTGTCCCTTTCAGGGGAAGAAAGAAAGACTTATCTGGAGTGCATGCATATTTCAATAGACATGATATGCTTCTTGGATTGGATACCCGATCTGCACCACCATCCAATCTCTCATAAACCCATCATAACTCGTATCTTAAAACCGAGAAACCTTGCCATGACTCTATCAGTGCCATTGGTTGTAGGGAATTCCTTCTTTTCGATCGATGGCGCCCTTTGCGGGTTTTCACCATTGACCTCTCTCATTTCTCTTCTTACCGTCGCCTTATAGTGCTCTTTGCGAGTTTTCACTAACAAGACTCTCATTTTCAGTTTCTCTGCTCACCATCGCCTTACGGTGCCCGTGTGGGTTTTCACCAATAAGACTCTTTCATTTTATTTCTCTCATTTGATTGTATCGGATCCAACAACCTCCCATTGTGAACTTCTTTACCGTTCGATCCGAAGGGCTTTGAACAGGATTTTAGGTAACAAGAGTTTGGATTGAACTACAAATTTGGAACCTTTCAGGCGACTGTCGTCGAACCATTATAAATTCTGCCCCAGTTTCAACTTTTGGGGAAATATGGATTTTTGTTTTGGTGTGACTGAACCCAAGAGAGAGGTTGCCTACGTATCCTTTCGGAATCAAGTCGAACGCAGTTCAGGAGAAACTTTGTTTTTTGATTTTGATTTAGATTGATTTTTTTTACAAACGCTTTCGGGTTCCAAAGAGGGTAATCAAAGAAAGATAACCGATTCAAAGGGTTAGCAAAGGGTTGAAGTGTTTGTGGTAGTGAGAATGACAGCTTTCATCATCCCAATCGGATAATATCGGTATCGCAGAAGGGTTAAACGTAATTTTGACCGCGTCTGCATTTACAGCTGTTTCAGGGTCATTTCCTTCAATGTCTCCCAAGTACATTGTCCATTTCGACAACAATTTTCTTATAATGTATGAGCCTTTCCAATTTGGAGCAAACTTTCCTTTTGTTTCCTTGTGGTGTGGGAGAATATGTCTCAAAATGAGTTGCCCCACTTCAAAGTTCATAGGCCGTATTTTTTTGTTGTAGGCATTGGCCATTCTTTGTTGATACAACTGCCCATGGCAGACTGCGGCCATCCGCTTTTCATCAATCAGGGTTAGCTGTTCTAGACGAGTCTTGACCCACTCACTATCCTCAATCTCGGCTTTAACAATGATTTGGAGAGAAGGAATTTCAACTTCTACGGGTATTATGGCTTCAGTGCCATAAACCAATAGATAGGGTGTTGCTCCAACTGATGTTGCACAGTTGTGTGATATCCCAACAATGAAAATGACAACTTTTCATGCCATTGTCTAGAACTTTGGATCATCTTCCTAAGAATCTTTTTAACGTTCTTGTTTGCTGCTTCGACGACACCATTAGCTTTGGGCCGATAAAGGGTAGAATTTCGATGCGTGATCTTAAATTGTTCACATACTTCCCTCATTAAATGACTATTCAGACTTGCAGCATTGTCCGCAATGATAGTTTTAGGAATACCAAAATGGCAGATGATGTTGGAGTGCACGAAGTCTACCACTGCTTTCTTAGTGACGACTTCGAGAGTGACTGCTGCAACCCATTTTGTGAAGTAGTCAATGGCAACCAATATGAATCTATGCCCATTTGAAGCTTTTGGCTCGATTGGCCCAATGAAATCCATACCCCAAGCAACGAATGACCACGGTGCTGACATAGGATGCAGTTCTGACGGTGGTGCATGAATCAGGTCACCGTGCACCTGACACTAATGACATTTTCGGACAAAACTGAAGCAATCCTTTTCCATAGTCATCCAGAAATAACCTTCTCGAAGGATTTTCTTTGCCAGGACGTATCCATTCATATGGGCTCCATACACTCCTGCGTGTACTTCATTCATGATTCTTCCAGCCTCTTGGGCATCCACACATCTTAGAAGTTTCAGATCCGGAGTCCTTTTGTACAAGACCTCTCCGCTCAAGAAAAAGCCACTAGAAAGCCTTCTAATGGTTCACTTTTGGACTCCATTGGCTTGCTCGGGATATTCCTTTGTTTTCAAAAATGTCTTGATATCATGATACCATGGCTGAACATTTGGTTCCACCTCAACCGTATTGCAATAACCATGCCTTTCTCGGATTTCGATTTCCAACGGGTCAATGTGGACATTGCCTGGATATGGCAACATCGAGGCCAAAGTAGCGAGTGCATCAGCTAACTCATTCTGAAACTGAGGAATGTACCTGAACTCGACTGACTTGAACCGCTTGCTAAGATCTTCCATATGTTGCATGTATAGAATAAGCTTGACATCCCGAGTTTCTCATTCACCCTGAGCTTGTTGGATAATCAAGTCTGAATCTCCCATGATTAACAATTCTTCCACATCTTGGTCGATTGCCATGTTCATACCCATAATGGAGGCTTCATACTCGGCAGTGTTGTTGGTGCAGAAAAACCGAAGCCGAGCTATGGCCGGATAGTGCTGACCAGTGGGTGAGATCAACATTGCCCCAATCCCGACACCTTTTGCGTTCACAGCTCCATCGAAGAACATTTTCCAAGCATTGGTGTCTTCTAAAATTACCTCAAATGAATTTACTTCCTCGTCCGGAAAGTAAGTACTCAAAGGCTGATATTCATCATCAATAGAATTTTCTGCTAAGTGATCCGCTAAAGCTTGAGATTTCGTTGCCATGTGGGTGACATAGGCTATGTCAAACTCGGCGAGCAGGATTTGCCATTTTTCTAACCTCCCCATGGGCATCGGCTTTTGGAATATGTACTTCAAAGGATCCAACCTGGTGATGAGATAGGTGGTGTAGGCCAACATGTAATGCCTAAGCTTCTGAGCGACCCAAGTTAGGGCACAACAAGTCCTTTCCAACAAAGTGTATTTGGCTTCGTAACTAGTGAACTTCTTGCTCAAATAGTATATTGCCTATTCTTTCTTCCCGGTCACATCATGTTGCCCGAGAACGCACCCAAAGGAATTCTCCAACACTGTCAAATACAAAAACAAAGGCCTCCTAGGTTTGGGTGGGACTAAGACTAGCGGATTCGACAGATATTCTTTTTTGTCGAAGGATTCTTGACACTCATTTGTCCATTTACTCGTTGCATCTTTCTTCAACAGCGTAAATATGGGCTCACATGTAGAAGTCAACTGAGCAATGAACCGGCTGATGTAATTCAACCTTCCCAACAGACTCATAACCTCTTTCTTGGTTCTCGGAGGTGGCAAATCCTGAATAGACTTTATCTTTGTTGGATCTAGCTCGATGCCCCTCCGACTGACTATAAATCCTAAGAGTTTCCTAGATGGAACTCCAAATGCACATTTAGCTAGATTTAAGGTCAAGTCATACTTACGCAGACGCTCAAAGAATTTTCTCACATCCCGAACATGGTCATCCTGCATTCTTGATTTAATGATTACATCGTCCACATACACCTCGATTTCTTGGTGCATTATGTCATGAAAGATGGCAGTCATAGCTCTCATGTAAGTTGTCCCGGCGTTCTTCAAACCAAAAGGCATGACCCTATAACAATAGGTGCCCCAGGGTATGGTGAAGGCTATCTTTTCCGCATCTTCTTCATCCATCAAGACCTGATGATATCCAGCATAACAATCCATGAAAGACTGTATCTCATGTTTGGCACAGTTGTCAACAAGGATGTGGATGTTTGGCAAAGGGAAGTTGTCTTTGGGACTTGCTTTGTTCAAATCCCGATAGTCAACACACACTCGAGTTTTCCCATCTTTCTTTGGAACTGGAACCACATTAGCCAACTATGTGGTGTATCGGACCACTCGGATCACCCCCGCCTTTAACTGTTTGGAGACCTCTTCTTTGATCTTGTCACTGATGTCAGTTTTGAACTTTCTCTATTTTTGCTGGACAGGGGGATGATCGGGGTAAGTTGGCAATTTGTGCACCACTAAATCAGCACTCAATCCTAGCGTATCATCGTAGGACCAAGCAAACATATCTTTGAACTCAAACAAGAGTTAGATCATTGCATCCTTGGTTCTTTCATCAGTATGAATGCTTATCATGGTTTCTTGGACCTCTTCTGAACTACCCAAATTAACTGGATTGGTTTTATTTAAGTTTGGCTTAGGTTTATTCTCGAATTGTTTCAGTTCTCGGTTTATTTCCCTAAAAGCCTCATCTTCATCATATTTTAGTTCTTGATTCATTATTTCACAGTTAGACAACGTGCTATGATCCGGGCATGAAGTTCGCAAGCATGTCATGTTATTTAAGTCCGCATTATTAGAACTGAAAAGAAGAAATAAGAAAAGTAACATAAATCAGAAAGAATAAAGAAAGAGATTCATAGACAATGAAATATTGATTTCATTTCATTGAATTTGAAGATATAAGGGTTTACATTGGAATTTTGAAGATAATAAACTAAAAGAAACATTCGAGTTACACCCTGGAATAACTCAAAATGCAGAAAATGTGGCAAGACTGGACTATCGAGATTCCCGCCTGACTGGGAATGGAGTAGCCTTCCAATTCTGAAGCTTGGCATCGGGCCCCATATATTGCACCTCAACAGTGCTCGAGCCTTCTCTCGGATGTACCATGTGAGCTTCATACAATATTTGCCTCATGACTCCACATATGTCCTTAATTTCCTCGGTCGTGAAGGCCTCATCTTCCTCCTCTATGTATCTGGTCTTGACGAATGTTTTGGAGAGATGCGGGACCGACTGAGGCAACACCCAACCATTGCTCTTTTGTTCATTTGCCCATGTCACATAAGCTTTTGTGGCATGAAAACCCACACCGAAGAACTTCTCGCTGGCAACTAAAGTGATAGGCTCTGTGATACCTTGCAAAGATACCCCGAGCCCTTTCCCGGGCTTATACCCGTGCTTGATCATTTCAGTAGCGACCATGATTGACGCATTTGACAAAAAGGGTTTAGGATACGGGCTTCCTTCCTCACATTGATCTGCAACCACAACCTCAAAAACTTGATAGACTATGTGCTCGCTACCTTCCCTAGCCTCGAGACATAGGACTGACAGGCCCCTGTAAATTAATTGCTCGTCCTCTCCATGGACCACGATTTCCTGATCTTCGTGTTCAAATTTTACCATTTGGTGGAGAGCAGAAGGTACGGTCCCTGCAGCATGGATCCAATGCCTTCCTAAGAGAAAATTATAAGAGGTGTCCATGTCCAAGACCTGAAACGTCACTTCAAAATCCACAGGACCGATAGTCAAGATCAAATCAATCTCCCCTATTATGTCTCTCTTAATGCCATCAAAAGCACACGCACAAATATTGTTAGTGTTGATTCTCTCAATCCCAATTTCCATTCTTTGCAAAGTTAAGATAGGGCATATGTTGACCCTAGATCCGCCATCCAACATGACTCTTTTCACATAGCACCCTTCACATTTAACTATCAGATGAAGAGCTTTGTTGCGGGCAGCCCCTTCTGGGGGCAAGTCATTTCTGCTAAATGAAATTTGGTTGACTTCGAAGAATTGTTCCTCCATCCTTTCCAGTTGCTCAACAGTGGTTTCAATCGGAACATATGCTTTATTGAGGGTCTTTATCAACACTTTCTGATGCTCATTTGAGCTTATCAGTAGAGACAAGAGCGAGACCTGAGAGGGAGACTTTCGAGGTTGGTCAATTACCTCGTAGTCCACAGTTTTCATTTTTTGGAAGAATTCTTCTGCTTCTTCGGCACTGACTGGCTTTTTAAGTAGAAAACGCTTCTATTTGGCATTGTTCACTTCTTCCAAATTGAGGTACTTCCCAGCGGGGTTTGTTTAATTTATTTCCCCCATGACTTCTTTTACCTTGTATATCTCTACCGCTCTGTTGTAATTCCAAGGGACGATAGTGGGATCCTTCATGGGCTTCTGTGGTGCGCAGCTAATGATCACGGGCTCGTTCAGCCTAGGTGGAATTACTGGTCCTCACGCCATATAAGTCCTTTTAGGTACATACATCTTAGGTCCCTTGTTCAGCTCGAACCTTTAGGAGGACTCAACGCCAATTGTTCTTTCATGTGAGCCCGAGGAACATAAAGAATGGCGTCTTTAGGGGGTACTGCCCCTGTTTTGGTTTCCACCGTCTTTTCTACACTTTGAGGGGTGGAGTTACTCTGCTTCTACCCCTTGTATTGCTTTGCAGCTGCCTTTGGTTTCTTTTCAACATCGACGATGGCAATGATGGCTTTTAGAGCTGGGTCAAACTCTTTATCTTCACAAATCATCCCAATAACTGGCCCATTATTGTGAGACGACAATGTGTTATTGGTCACATTGGGGATCTCTTCATCTTTCAGCACTATCCGCTTTTGCTCTATTAGACTTTCAACCGCCCTTTTAAAAGTCCAACAATCTTTAGTGTCATGCCCTTCCACTCCTGAATGATAAGCACATCGAGCACCGTGTCGGTAGGAGGGCAACTCTGGATTCTGCCTGTTTTGGGGAATAGGCTGCAATAAACCCATTTAGACCAGCTTATGGAAAAGGCTAGAGTATGATTCACCAATAGACATGAAGTTGGTTCTTCTGGGTGGCTCCCAGGTGCGGGCATTGTATGGAAAATTATTTTGTGGGGGACGGGGATTATATGGAGCTTGGTGAGGAAGGTTATTTCTAGGAAGTGGAGCTCAGTTTTGGTTAAACTGTTGTTGTGGACGAGCGTATGGTTGGGCATTCATCACCGCATAAGGCTGAGAAGCCATGGCATAAACCACATCCTGGTGAGGATAATAATGTTGTGGGGTGTTTGGCGGGAAGTAACCTCGGAGTTGACGGGGGTTTCTTAGACTTGAAGCCACCATCGCCACTTCTTCTTTCTTCTTTCTGTTTGCTACACCTCCTGACTTGCTCTAGATTGCTTGGGACGTAGCTCTTATAGTAGACTGGCTCAATATGCGGCCTGTCTTCAAACCATTTTTGACCATCTCCCCAATTTTGATAGCCTCAGCAAACAGCTTTCCTATTGCAGCCATTATATTCTAGAAATAGTCAGCCTTTTGGGCTTGTAGAACAACACCTCGGTCTCATCCATCGGGGGCTTTACCCTGGCCGCTTGTTTGCTCCACTTAACATCATATTTTCGGAAACTCACCGAAAACTTCTTTTTGAGATTAGACAGGGAATTTCTGTTTGGAGCTATGTCTATGTTGTACTAGAATTGCCTGAAGAAATCTCGAGCCAAATCATCGCATATGTGCTAGCGAGATATGTCTTGATCCATGTACCACTCGGATTCCATGCCAACTAGACTCTCTCCGAAATAAGCCATTAGGATCTCTTCTTTTCCACCTGCCCCTCTCAGTTGATTGCAATACCTTTTGCGGTAGGCTATGGGGTCTCCATGCCTGTCATACTTTTCGAACTAGGGGGTCTTGAAACCGATGGGCAAATGAACATGCGGGAACATACATAAATCAGCGTAGAATATGCTCTTTTGGCCACTTAAACCTTGTATATTCTTAAGGCTTTATTCCATGCTTCTCATTTTTCGAGTGATTTCCTCTTACTCGAGATTATTTGTAGCTCTCTCTTGCCCCGCATTAAACTCATACTGGGGTTGTTGAGGGTAAGAATTGGTGGTAAAATGGGCAGTGTCTGGTAGAAAATATGGTACTTGGAAAGTAAAGGAAGATGGATCGAAACTTGGCCTGGGCAAGGTTGGCTGTGCCGTAGCCGAAGTTGGTGGTGCAGTGAATATGTTAGAAGCCACTCCCGAAATCAATGCCTGGGGACGAACCTCATAAGGCATTCCGGCGAAGTGGTGACATGGTGGGGTATCCGAGTGGGGTGTTCGGGTAACTTATTGGGATGTTGGAAGTTCCACTTGCTCTGGGAAGTAGCTCAGGGAAGCCAAGTATTGCACTAGGCGGCTCTCTACCATTGGACCATGCGTCCCATATTTCCAACATGCGGAGGTGCAATGCCCTATTCTCTTCAGCAGCCACTGACTCTGATGTTGGATAACCGATATCGGACTATCCTCTGGGATGGGAATTGTTGGTAGATGACTTTCTGATGATATTTCGACACTTCCCTTGGATATTGTAAAGTAAGGGTGCAAAGCTAGGTTACCACCAAACCAATCACCTTAAAACAGAACCTAAACTCAACAGTAGACACAACAAACCGATTAGTTCGATGACATAGGGAATCGTACATTGGGGGTGTGATGCACCTATACAATTAAATGTGTTTCTACATGTTTTGCAACGATTGTGTGTCTCATCCTGGCTTTTGTTTATCTCCCCGATCTTTCTCTTGCTCTCTTTTGCACTCTCTCACTGTTTTCTCTCTTGTTTTCGTTATCTTTTTCTTGTTTTCTCTTTTCATCATTTCTTTTTATTTGAGTTATTTAAAACCATGACCGGATCCGATGGGAATTGACTACGTATCACGATGCCGCATGAACCAGATCATCACGTAGTTCAAAGGATAAATGCGAAATAAACAATTTTTGTTTTTTTTTTCAAATTTTCATTAAAAAATTCTATTACAAAGACTCAATCATACATACTTAAGATCATCCATTATCTGGCGAACAAAGATCATTACTGTGGCGAAGAACATAGACCTGGTCATGTCCTCACACTCATTTCACTTCATCACAATGTAGTCGGCGATTCTTCTAACCCTTTCCTTAATGATGCCCTTTTCTTGCAACAACCGCCCAATCTGCTTAGATCTGGCCTCCAAAACATGGGTGGCCATATGATTCTGCTCTTGCAAATGCTGTAGGTCTTCCTCTAGCTATTCCATCAAAGCGTAGCAATGTTCTCTCTAGGCTTTGAAGCTCTTGGCTTGTTTAGTCATTTCACCCTCAAGGCTATTAAGCACTTTTTTCCAACCCATGACCCCTCTGTCATATCTTTCCTTCAGCTGTTGAACGAAGGTTGCCCGTTCTTCTGCATTTCTAGCCAACTTTGTTTGGGCTTTCGCTAGCTCAGCCTTAGTCTTTTGCAAATCATCCTCATAGTCACGTACTTTCTGCATAAGGTTGTAGATGAGTTTTTCATCTTTTCTGCTTCTACCCGGGTTATCAACTGCTATTCTCATCTTTTGAACTTGGGCCTGGAGAGCTTCATTTTCTTGGGCCAGCCTTCTTCTTTCACCTTCAGCTTCTTATGCCTATAGATTATTATTGAATATGACACTTCTCAATTCTTCTTGCAAAGCGTGAATGGTGGCTTTATATTTTTTTCCTTCTCTCCCCAGGCCAACCTTTCCCGGACTTTATTATCAAAAGCCTGAACATGAGGTCTTTTGGCGGGCCTTTTAGGCTCGGGCTCTGACTCTGGCTCATCATTTGCACAAAACCTTCTTTCAAACCACATAGCATAATTTGGATCCATCTCTCCTCTCGCAAGATCTGGTACCTGGGTGTCACTTTTCAGATATCGGCAACCATTCCAATCCCGTTGGACTAAAGCCTCATGTAGTGTTGCTTCTGGGTGTAGCTCAATGACTTGGGTACTCAAATCTACATCTTCAGGTACCACTTGGTATCTTCCCAGTTGCCTTAGAACTTTTTGCGGTGCATATGGTTGGATACTCCCTAGACCCATCATCATCAAGTAACCTTTTGAAGCCGTCATGTATATGACTTCTGTTATCGGAAGCCATCCTATGTTCCATTCAATTTGACTTGCTTTCAAAGTTCTTAAGTGGGAGACCCAGGCCTCAAACCCTTCTGGAGATTTGTAGTCTTCCACCCTTTCCTCATAATTCTTGATGAAGTTGTTCCCGTTGAACCATAACTCATGAACTTGGGGTGACGGCAGAGATGTTCGATCAATCACATTTGAAGAATAATGTTGCAACCCTCAAATAATTGAGCCCGGATTTACACAAGGTTAATACACGATAAATGTCTGTCAGTACTAATGGAACAAGTGTGTGATCTTTCTTGGTAGTGAGGATTTACGCAATTCTGGCCATGCAAGTATCTATTGTCCCTTCTGCATTTGGAAAGACCATGATTCCCAAAATGCCACGATGAAAGCGAACTGACGATGAATCTGCCAGGTGCTTTTATCTTGTTTGTTGTTTAATCCCTTTTCATGCGTTTCAAACCCAGCTGAGTGCTCGAACCTAAAGTAAAAGAAGTAGAAGGAACAACATCCTTTGTTTACTTGGGCCTTCTTCATTTGCTTACTTATATTCAGAAGATCAAAGAACTTGTGCACTGAGGGAGCCCTTGGGAATA
Source organism: Nicotiana tabacum (assembly GCF_000715075.1). Classification (NCBI taxonomy): domain Eukaryota; kingdom Viridiplantae; phylum Streptophyta; class Magnoliopsida; order Solanales; family Solanaceae; genus Nicotiana; species Nicotiana tabacum. The sequence goes on along the minus strand of NC_134090.1, from coordinate 154,120,289 downwards.
TAAGTTGTTGTTTCCTCAAGTCTTGGCCAAAGTCAATGTATCCGTCCATTTCCTCCAGAGTAGGGGTGTGCTCGAAATCTGAGAAGCGGAACACGTTGTGGACAGGATCCCAAAAGGTTACCAAAGCTTTGATTAGATCCTCCCAAGGTTCGATGTTCATGATGCATATAAGGGCACCCAACTACCTTTTCACCCAATCCTGACCATCTTTATCTAAATTATTCCACCACATGCGGAGCTGCAGCTGAGCCTGCTCTATGACCAATTGTGACGGGTTCTGGATAGTATTCATTTGTACCTGCGGGGGGGTCAAGGTTAGGGTTGACTCTGGTGGACTCTTTTGCAAAACAAGTTTTTGATTCTTTAAAGAAAAATCAACGGACAATGACCCCTCTATGCTATTTTAGCAATAAATGGTCATTTTTGTAAATGTGGCCCCTTCACAATTCCAAACAAATTTTGAGGCCGGGGGAAAGTATTTTATGGAAAAAGACACCTTACTGACATACTTGCCCGTTCTTCACAAAAATAGCCTTTCGACAATTAAAAGATAATCTAAGTCTATCCCTGCAAGAACAACTTAAAATATAACCGAAGCTGGGTCGGCTTATTCTTTTGACCAAAGCCCTAAACTACACTTTATTTGATTTTCTTGTTGCAAAAAGTGAGGCCGAACCTTATGTGGGTTGCCTACGTATCCCACATCCGGTGAGAATCAGACCTGCGTAGTTCGGTCAATTTTGACATAAAAAAACATGATATTTGACTTTCCTTTTTTTGGAATGCATTTTCCTTTTTCCCCCTTTTTTTCAAAAATTTTGGCAGAGTTTCGAGACATTTTCAAATACCGGGATTTTTAGAACCGAGTAAATTCTCTATCCTACCTCACTCTTTGTTTTTTCTCTTGATTTTCTTTTCCTAGCCGGTCAACATGCAAGCCGAAATAAATAAATATTCATATAGCACGTAGGATGCATCAGGATGGTCTGTTATTTTGGGTACACCTGTCCTAGACATACCCAACCCCTGTGTTGAGTCCCCAAGGTCAAATGCACGTGATGCAAACAAACCTTACTACTAGGGATCCGACATGAGGTTGCGTTATTCTAGGTTTGAAACCTGGGGTTGTGTTCTAGACCTGGCTTACCCGAGCGAACGAACTCAAGTCGAGGAGGGGGCAACGTACCGGGAGCACGAAAGTCTGCCCGGCCTTGTTTCTTGCCCAACCCCGTTCTATTTGGTATAACTTCTAACAGAAAAAGTGGGTCACACGAACGTGTGCACCGTTTTTTAGAAGACTCAGGGAGTAGAGGGTTTTGTAATAATTTATATACGATTCAAACAATATCAAAGCGATAAACATCGGCATTTAGCATATTAGGTACAAAAAATACAGTAATATCAATAATAAATAAAGCCAAGTAAAAATCACATTAACAAGCTTGAATTCTTGAACCCTGAACCAGAAGTTCTGGGTTCTCATCCCCAGCAGAGTCGCCAGAGCTGTCACACTTCCTTTTTACACACCCGAGGGTTTGGGAGTTTTTTCCAATTTAAAGTGACATTAACCGAAATGGGATTATTTTATTTATTTAATCAGAGTCGCCACTTGGAATAATTTAATTGGTGTCCCAAGTCACCGGTTTATCCCAAATTGAGGAAGTTTTTATTTTTTAAAGTCTGCTAACCAGAAATTCTAGATAAGGAATTCTATTAACCTGGGAGAAGGTGTTAGGCATTCCCGGGTTTTGTGGTTCTAGCACGATCGCTTAGCAATTTATACTTGGTTTAAATTGTCTAATTACTTATTTAAAACCTATGTGCATTTATCTTTTACCGCTTTTAATCACTTGATTTATTCGTAATTAAAGAATTGAGTTACACCTACGTATACTCATTTCCTTTGGCGCGTCAAAAATTATGTCACGCGAACGTGTCCACAATTAATGACGCTTTGTTTATTTATTAAGAAAATTTGATTGAAGTTGCGCGAATGCATCCCTCGGTTTTTTTTAAAACGAGCGTAATTATGTTACGCGAACATATACATAATCACTATAATAATCTAAGTCGCACCTAAAGCAAGCTAACGAGTGTTTAAGGTTATTTAACATCTAAGTTTTAATATTAAAGTGAGGGCCATAGGTTATTCAATTATGGATGGCACACCTCAATCTATTTTTAAAAGAATTGTACTTAATTAATGCGGACTAGGAACGCTCAAGTTTAAAACTAATTGGAAGTTTCTAATAGGGCCATGAATTGGATTTAGCATAGAAGGATTGCTGCTCTTGACTTATTCTGTAAAGATGAGCCCAACAGTAGGCCCATTACTCTATTTAATCAGAAAACTCACAACTCCTCAAGATAGCCATAACACTAATGCTGCCTGGGCTTAAAAATTAAACCCAAAAGTAGGAAAACAGAACATCATGGCTCGTGCCAAATCTGGTTTTGACCAAACTAACCCCTTTTTAGGCTAATATATGGCCCACCAATTTAAAAAGAAAAACTTCCACATTTCGAGCCATTTCTTAAAGAAGTAACATAAGATGCAAAAAGGAAAAGAGACTGAGGCTGAAGACTCTTGGGCCTGGAATTGGGCCTAAGACCAAAAAGAACCAGATCTGGTCGCTTTGGGCCTCAGTGTCAAACATGCTAACTTAACAGGCTCAATACTGAACTGAAGGCCTTCCTGATATTCAAGTTGATTTAAACACATAAATCACAACAACATGATACTAAAATCTGAAAACTACTATGCTGGATCGAATATATTATCTATATGATATTCAAAGCCTTGATGTTAACTAGATTGATTAATTATAACAACCCTGAGTTAAACATGCTATTCAAGAAAGAAAATTCCATCTAACCTTAACTTTAAGAACCAAGACAACTAGAATAGTGTTCAAAGACCAATAACACTATGAACTATCAGATAATCATGTTCTCAGAACCAGGCAGATCTGAATAATGACCTCCTAAAGTATGATAGTTGTCCACAAACAATACATGGAAGAGACTGAACTAAAATGACCATGAAAACGTATAGATTCAGAATATTACATAAACCAAAAGGCAAACTATAACTAGCATACATATGAAGCCACAATTTTAACACATTAAACATCTGAATCTTATATTACAAGCTCAAACAAAAATGCATTCTTTACAGCTTCGTTTGCCATTAAAAGCGTTCATGGTATCACACCTCCTTTTTACCACCCCCGGGAAGGTAAATAAAGGAGTTTTTCCATTTTAAGTGACATTATCCGAAATGAGATTATTTATTTATTTTTAGAGTCGCCACTTGGAATATTTTAATTGGTGTCCCAAGTCACCGATTTATTTTAAATCCCAAATCGAGAAAATTCGACTTTCCTTTTGAAGTCTGCGAACCAGAAATTCTAAGTAAGGAATTCTATTAACCCGGGAGAAGGTGTTAGGAATTTCCGGGTTCCGTGGTTCTAGCACGGTTGCTTAAACTATTAAAATTGGCCTATTATCTGATTTATTACACGTTTTAGCCTATGGTACAATTTTAACTTATTAAATCGCTTTTAATTATTTTTAGGAAGATTCAATGTTATTTAAAACATATCTTGAACCACGCCACATGAAATGTACCCGCGGTCCACGACACATTTTACTTAATATTGTTGAGGATTGGAGTTGGGTCACATGAAATGCACACCCGAATTTAGGAAATTAATTTTAAATAGCACGTCTAAAGCAACCATGCACTTTCAAGTTTGCGAGGGCCATGGAAAATTCAACTAAATGGCACACCTCGATTTCTAAAGGATTAAAGTTAATTAAGTGAGGGCCATGGACTTAGAAATTTTATTTGGCATGGCACACCTCAAATTATTCTAACAAAGGGTTTTATTATTCGAAGCTATTATACTCGGGTTACATGAAATGCACCCCCGAATTTGGATTTACGTATCGTGACCATGCCATGGAAACCGTACCCATAGCCACGATAATTTATTATTAATCGCGACCAAAGCAAGCTACGATGTTCAAAATTATTTCCTACTTTGAGATTATTGAGGCAAGATTATGTATAACAAGTTTATGTGGAAAGAATGTAGTAAATTGGTCATAAAAATGTTAGCTCTTGATTCTTCTCAGGTAGGATTAAACTTTCCGGACCCAATCCTTAGCTCAAAATCGTTTCATGACTCATTTACAATTGAACCCAACTGAATCACATAGATTATTCTCCAAACCTAAAACTTATATTTTAACAAGCTAATTTCTGATAAAATGACATAATACATTATACTCCAACATCCTGCGTTCAAGCAAACAAACAAAAAATGGTAGAGTTAAACATCATAATAATTACCCTCATTCAAGTGCACAAAGAGCTGGACTCTTTCAAAAATAGATATGCTCAAATAGTAGTTGAATTCGAAAGCATACTACTCTTAAAATAGACTATTATTTAAACATGGTATAAGCTCCAATCATGAAATAATTGTGTGAGCAGATATCAGTGAACATTCGACCCCTTTTTTTAAAATACATAATCAATATCACAAAACAACAAGCAATCCAAACAATTAAATCAAACAGAACATGCCGATTCTAAGTGAACAACTACAAATACGGAACACAATACCCAATTTCTCAGATTATATTTGAAAAGTAATTTTCAGCTGGATGTGTACATACCTAAAAGCAGAACAATAACAAGGACTTTTCAGCTAGATGTGTATATACCTAAGAGCAGACCAATAACAGGCCACGACCGAACCCGACACAGCAACACATACCAGAAAACCTCAGCTCTGTTTCTTGCCTCCTTGTGAATTTATACGTTAGCTTTCAGCAGAGAAAAAAGTCGTTGGGATTTTTCCATGGGGTGTCCTAGGTTAGAGATTAGACGGCAAAAGGCAGAAGCTTTTCCAAAGAGTTTGGGTGAAGCTCTTTTCGTTCTTTTTGGGTCTGTTTCTGTGTATGGCTGCTGGTGAACTTTTATTCTTTTTGTTCTTTCAAGGTTTTAAATCTTGTATCGTGTAGAAGAAAGGTTCAGGTCCTCAAAACAGCGGATCGTGTATTTAGGCCTTGCTCTATATTTTAGGTGTAGGTATTATTATATAGGGGTAGGAATTAGGTTAGGGGTATGGGCCTAGGAATTATGGGCTTGGGAATTATGGGCTAGGTCCAAAATTAGGCCTAAAAATGGGTTGCTCGAGCCCAAGTTTTATCCTTTCCTTGCGGACGAGATTAAAATATGACCTCATTTATTAATTAGTCCTACTTAAATAAAATAACTATTAAAATAAGACTAACCGTCAAAACAATACTATTTTTGGTATTTTTCAAGATTAAAAATGACTACAAAATATTAATGAAACTATTTTTTTTTTGTAATTTTTATTTTCTTATAATAAAATAAAGTAAAAGAGTCAAAATTAGTTGAAATAGTGATATTAGGCCTAAATTAAATATTTACGTGCTAAAATATGAAAAATCTTAGGGAGGGTCAAAAATCACATGTCTACAGCTGCCCCTCTTTGACTGAAAATACGAAGTATTTTCAGACAAAGAACGACTAGACAGGCTTTTTGAACCGACCCTTATTTAGGGAGATCAAAACTAAGAGAAAAGGGGAATGTGACCGAGCCCTGGTATCTGAGCTGCCTACATATCCTTGGCTATAAAGGAATCAGGCCACGTGTAGTTTAAAGGTGAGTGGGATGATGGAGTATACCGAGGTGGAGAGCCGGTCGAGGTGCCGTTCCATCGAGGTTCCAGTCCGCGGTCCTGATGTTACGTCAAAAGTCAAAACATGAAAAAGACTAGCTAAGCCTATCAACTACGAATTATAAGATTCCTATCTATAAGTCTTCTGAAGCTTGATCTTGAGTCTTGAGTGGTTCTTCATGCAGACTTTAGATTTGAACCTTGACGCTTGCTAGTTGCAGGTGCTAGTTCATCCTTCTTCAGCTTTTCGGATCAAGACCAGGCATGTAGTGCTTGTGACCTTGGCCATGTCTTGAGCAGCCCACATCTTTCATCAACTTCTGCATTTGGATTAACTTCTTGCCTTTCTTTTTTTTTCTTTATCGTGACTAACTTTTGTTGATCACCTCGGACTTTTAACTCGCATTATTGTCGCGAGCTTCTTTTGTTGCTGACTTGAATTGTATTCTGAAGTGAATTCTCTTATTCTCCAGGTAGGCGCCTGATCGCCAATACTTGACCTGTCTTCCTTCGAACTTGCTACTTTCCCTTTGTTCTCCAGGTGGGCTCCTGATTGTTGTCTTCCTTTGAACATTGTTGCTTCGCTTCAATCTCCGGGTGGGCTCCTAATTACCAACACCTGCGCTGCTTTTCCTCGAAACTTGAACTGCTTCCCTTTGTTCATAAGGTGGGCTACTGATTGTTGAACTCCTTTGAACCTCGTTGCTTCCCTTCGTTCTCCAGGTGGGCTCCTAATTGTTCTCTTCCTTTGAACATTGTTGCTTCCCTTCGTTCTTCAGGTAGGCTCCTGATTGTTGTCTTCCTTTGAACATTGCTTCTTCCCTTCGTTTTCCAGGTGGGCTCCTGATTACCAACACTTGCGCTGTTTTTCCTCAAAACTTGAACTGCTTCCCTTTGTTCTTCAGGTGGGCTCCTAATTGCTGAACTCCTTTGAACCTTGTTGCTTCCCTTCGTTCTCTAGGTGGGCTCCTGATTACCAACATTTGCACTGCCTTTCCTCGAAACTTGAACTGCTTCCCTTTGTTCTTCAGGTGGGTTCCTGATTGCTGAACTCCTTTGAACCTTGTTGTTTTCCCTTTGTTCTTCAGGTGGGCTCCTGATTGCTGAACTCCTTTGAATGTTGCTGCTTCCCTTCGTTCTCCAGGTGGGCTCCTTATTACCAACATTTGCACTGTTTTTCCCTCGAAACTTGAACTGTTTTCCTTTGTTCTCTAGGTGGGTGCCTGATTTCCAACTCGAACTGACTCCTCTGAAACAACTGTTTTCCCTTTGTTCTCTAGGTGGGTGCCTGATTTCTGAACTCGAACTGACTCCTCTGAGACTGCTGCTTTTCTTTGAACCTGAATACAACAAAACAAACAAATAAAAGAAATTTTTCTGCCCCAGTTTGATATTGGGAGCTTATGTGAGTAGAACAAATTCTAAACTAAAATCCTTTATCCTGAAATTTCAAACCAAACCTTATCTCAAAAGTGAAAAGCTTAGATGCCAAATTACACTTCCCAAAAGTAGCCCTCTCGTCAGACCTTGTTATTTGCGAGGATCTCAAAACTTACCAAATCCTGTTATCTAGGAAGGTACTGGAATTCACTACCGAGCCTGTCTGGTACCTGCTTTCCTAATGGAGATTTTCTCCGGAACAAACAAAATTTCCTACCCCTGTTTCAATCAAAGAAAACTTGTGAATTTAAACATGGTGGTTGGTTTGTGGCCTTGAACTTTGAGGGAGAAGCTCCTTCACTTCCGGTGGTAACTTCGGTTTCAAATTGAAAGACCTTGCCTGTTTATTGACTGACCACTTTTCTCTATCACCTTTATCACGGAGAATACCTCTGATCCGTTCAAACCCAATACTGATCATCTGTTGCATTGTGCTCGTACTGACATATACCAAACCTTTGTGTTTCGCATGAATCCCAAAGTACGTCAATTGCCACCCACTCAGTGCGCATATTGTTTTTTCCTGACTTAAATGACTTGCCTTGGACTTGAGGTCTATTGCTCCTTCACTTGCCATGATATACTGATTTTCGCTTGGAAAACCTTGATTGTCCCTGGTTAACCACTTCCTTTGTCAATCTTATCACAGAAAATACCATTGATTTGTTCAAACCCAATCCCTCTATCTGTTGCATTGTGCTCATGAATTGATATATACCTAACCTTCGCATTTCACATGAACCCCAAAGCACGTTGATTGTTATCAACTCAGTGCGCATGTTGTTCTTTCCTGACTTACGCCATTTTGATGTGCTAGCCAGATCCCGTTTTGTGCAATTGGAAAGCTGGTGGCAAATTTTGATGGCATTTTTCACTTGTTCTGACCAAACAGACCCGGGAAAAGGGAGTAAACAAGATAGAAGGAACAAAGTAAAAGACAATGGAAAGAGATGATTCCTAACCAGAAAACTACAAAGTAGAAACTTATCAGATGTGTATACCAACTCTAATGACCATGACATGCACCTTTGGATTAAGTGGAATAATCTGTCAAGCAAGTCTGATGTTTAACTCTTGTTATACCCCCTAAACCGTGAAATTGGGCTTCAATGCTCCGATTATCCAATCTAATTCCCGATCCTTATTCGACTTGTAGTGCCCGAAGGGTTTTCACTATCAAGCCTCTCTCATTTTGTTATTTCTCTCGACTCACCGTCGCCTTATGGTACCTGTGAAGGTTTTCACCAATAAAACTCTCTTATTTTGTTCCTTTCTTCTTATTTCCTCCGATTTTGCAGATGACAAGGCATTACCCATAGTAAAACATCATATACCCTTGGCATGCCTAAACTCAGCACTCTCAAAGATTTTCTGGGATATCGTTTTTTGGACTGTAATATGGCTTTTGGACAGGGTTAGAAAGAAATGATATCATAAAGGCTCAAAGTAACTATGACAACGAGGTTATTTATTTACAACTTTTGGAATCCATTCTAAAAACTTTGCCTCAATTTCTAAAACAAGGGAATTTGATTCTTTTCTTTTTGGGATGGAATTTCTGCCCACTCTCGACTTCGTGGGATCATGAAATATTTATTTTGTATGACCGAACCATAAGGCTGCCTACGTATCTTGTGGTGACAAGAATCAGGTCAAACGTAGTTCGCAAAACTACTTTTTGTTACTATTTGCCTTTTCTTTCTTTTCCTTTTTTTTTCTTTTTCCTTCTTTTTTTCCTTTTTCCTTCTTTTTTTTCTTTTTTTCTTGTTTATCTCTATTTTATCTCTTTTTTTTGAATTTGCCTTTTGGAATACTTTGTAAAATAAACCCATGGGGACATAAATTCTTCCCTCTTTTTTCGTATGACTCTAAATCGATTCCAAAAAAGGGGAGGTCAAAGAAATTAGTGCAGGCTCAAAAGGGTGTCAAATGGTATAAGTGTTTGGGTAGCTGAAAGAGGGCCTCCCAATCCCTAAAAATGCCAAGTACAACACATGCAACTTGAAATGAAAATTGAAGATCATGGACAATATTTCTCTAGCAGCTTCGGCATTGATATTACTGATATGCCTTCCACTCTTCTTTAGCGCCTTATCAATTACAAAACCCTCATTGGGTGATTCCCTTTTTACAATGGATATCCTCCGTCAATTCGGAGAAAACTTCCTTGACTTTATTTTGTAACTTGAGATGCATTTGAACTCAAAGTTGCTTACTTCAAATCGTCCGGGATGCACTCTTCTTTAACGAATTATTGTCACCCTATTAACTTCCCAAATTATTTGCCCCAATTTCACATGGTTCGGGCTTCAAATGATCTCAAAATGTCCAAATCTATACTTATTTCCCTCAAATGTCCTTATCATCTTCAAAATTGTTTCATTGCTTTATGATTAAACTAACTTTAAAACCATGCCTAGAATTATGTGTGCATGTCATGTTACTAGAGCCAGCATGAGAAAAAAAACTATAAAAGAAGAAGAGAGATAAACAAAAAAAATGACCAGAAATAACAAAAAACAGGAAATTGCATTAGATAGACGGTGAAAGGGTTTGAACAACAAGACAAGCAAAATAAACTGGGGTACAACCCTGGAACAAACCTAGATAACACTATGAGTTACTACGACTAAAGGAACTAGGCAAAATAAAAGTATAGAAGGGTTTGAGTCACAAGACAATATCCGGATTACAACCCTAAAAATAACCCGGACAACAGAAATGGCAACAAAATAAACCACCACAACTCCTCCTCGAGCTAACCAAGAATGGAGTGTCTTTCCAATTACCAAGCACGACATCTTAGCCACTGGGTTCGCATCACCATTACTAGGACCTTCACAAGTCTCCATCACATTGACTTTAGCGAATTGCGTTTGGGTCCCTTTTGCTGGCTCGTTTTTAAGATCAAACTCTGATAGCACTGAAAGATTCGCAGCACGTGGACCTTCGAGGATCTCAGAAGAATTCTCATATTCCTTTTCAAAACAAATTATACCCACCATATGCGTCTTATTATGAACAGGCGATGGACTTTGGCTAGTGTCTACTGCATCTGGATTTTGCACGACAATGTCACCTGCATCAATAAGCTTCTGAATTGCTTTTTTCAGGTACCAACACTTTTCGGTGCTGTGACCTGGGGCATTGGAGCAATATGCGCACCTTTGAGAAAAATCAAACTTATTTGGCAGAGGGTTTGGCATTTTTATCTAAATCGGCTTCAACATGTCCAATTGCCTCAACCTTTGGAACAAACTAGCATATGATTCTCCAATATGAGTGAAAGCCTTTTCTTTTTTCTGTTGTCTTTTTAGTTTGTATTCTGGCTTCAGTTGGAACCTTTTGCGGCCAGGTGGCTGATATGTTTGAGGGGGCGGGTAAGACATTTGGGGAAGTGGTGCAGGCCATTGCGGGCCTTACGGGTGTGGAGCATATGGTGGTGCATTGTGGATAGGGTACTGGGAAAGTGATGTACGACTTTGGGGTTTCTGTGGAGAGAAGTAGCATTGGGGAGGATCATCTGGTGCACAAGGATATCCATGGGGTCGATGTCAAGGCTGAAAGCGTTGAGCAAGAATGCCCAGCGGATCATCTTTTCTATTTCTCTTTCTTCCACCTAAACTTACTAGGATGTTCTGAATGTCTTCCGTAGTATCTTTCAATGCCGAATAACTCATGATTTTGCCTGACTTGATTCCCTCTTCTACCATCTCCCCCATTTTTACTGCATCATTGAAAGGTTTACCCAAGGTCGGAATCAAATGACTGAAGTAGGTGGGCCCCTGGACTTGTAGGAAAAGCTCAACCATTTCTTCTTCACCAATCGGGGGACTGACTCGAGCAGCTTGCTCCCTCTATCTGAGCCCAAACTACCTAAAGCTTTCCTCCGGTTTCTTTTCCATCTTAGATAGGGAGGAGTGGTCTGGGGTAATGTCTAATTTGTATTGGAAGTGTCGAACAAAATCTTGAGCCATGTCGCCCAATGTATACCACTTACCGACATCTTGACGATTATGCCATTCCAAAGCTACCCCAGTCAAGCTCTCACTGAAATACGTCATCAACAAATCATGTTTCTCGCCAACACTTCTCATTTCACTGAAATAAACCCTCAAATGGGCTACCGGATCTCCACACCCATCATACAAGTTAAACTTTGGAACTTTAAACCCCGCGGGCAGGCGAACGTTAGGGAACATACACAATTCTTTGTAAGACATGTTAACCTGGTCTCCCATCCCTTGCATGCTTTTCAGCTTCCTGGATATCTCATCTCGCCCTTCTTTTCCTGCTGAACTCTTATTTTCTACATGAAGCTCGTTCTGAGGGTTCTAATTGTATGAGTCAGGAACCTTGTGGGCAACCTCCGAGGGGTAATATTGAGCATCATGAGCTTTGAGTGGGTGTTCATTGTTGGGAATAGTGGATAGGACAGGAGGGCAATTTTTGGGATAGGTAATTGGTAGATGAGTGATAGAGCTACTAGGGTGGTTGGGAAAGCCATGATAAACGGGTGGATCTGGAGAGTATGTGGGATCGTCTGGCGTGTGTCCGGAGTTTGGGTAAGGGCAGCATCTAGGAAGCTAAGTGGTGGCGGGGCTGGTGCCTTCCCATTCATCCAGGCCTGATACATGTCTGTCATGTGTTGTCTTAACATCCTTACCTCATCAGCCAAACCGGTGTCATGTTCAACCAATTGCTTTTGGGCACCCGTATCAACCAACTCAGTTCTGTTGTCGTCTACCATTGCCTTTCGACCTTATGTTGTAGAGAAGAGTTACCACTTTAAGAACCACAAACCAACCACCTTTCTGCTATGAAGATGAAGTCATCACGTTACCGTTAGGGCATTTAACATAAGATAATCTCACTTTATGTGCAATACACCTAGCCACAGTTATCGGTTCTAAAATGACCTCGAGGGTACGAAGGTCAGTTGGCATCATCCCAATTTGTTCATCTCAATCCTCTCTTTTCTTTGCTTTTGTAGCACTTGCTTGCTCATTTTCTTTCCTCTTTTTTTTTGCTAATTATCACTCTCTTCTTTCCTCTCATTTCTCACATCCCATCATTTCACCCCTTTTTTTCTTTTCTTTTTTTTTCCTTTTGTTTTTTCATAAAAAATAAAAAAAAATCGATCGAACTCTATGTAGCTTGCCTACGTATCATGATACCGCATGAATCAGATCTTTGCGTAGTTCGAAAAAATCGGGAATAAAGTAAACAAACTAACGTTCTCTTTTTCTCTCTCTTTTTTTACCTTAATGACTACTTTGATGAGAAAAGAGAAATAAAAGAAGCAAATCCTTTTTTTTTGAATTTTCTAGACTTAATGTTCTATAACCTATTCTAAACTCAAGTTTAACGAGCATATATTTTTCTTTTTTTTTTCTTTTTGAAACAAATACTCTATGAAGAATTATTAAGGAAAAACCCTACAAGAGAAAAAATATTTTTTGATTCTTTTTTCTCTTTTTTTAGGAAGGAAATCTAAAGAATAAACCAAAGAAAAATATTTTGAATTTTCATTTGATATCCCTGAAGAAAGATTTCGAAACGAGAAATGAACAAGATAAAAATGTTTTTGGATTTCCGTTTTTGATTACCTAAGGAAGAAACTTTAAAGATAAACAAAAGATAAAGTATGTTTTTTTTCTTCTATGTACAAAATCCTAAAGTTCTAATGAAAATAAAAAGAAATTTTTTTTCATTGTTCATTAATTTCCCAAAGAAGAACCTTAAAAGAAAATCTTTTTTTGAATTTTTGGAACTAATATCTTAAAGAAAACTTTTAAAGAGATACTAAAAGAAAATTCTTTTTTTTTTTGAATTTTTAGTCTTAATGTACTAAAAGGAAGTATAAAAGCAATTTTTTATTTTAAGTTCTAGATATTAATTGCCTAAAGGAAAAACCACCTCAATTTTTTTTTTAAAATTTCTAGGAGTAGTATTTCTAAAGAAAATTCTAACGGAAATATAAAACACAAAATTTCTTCTTTTTTTTTTTTTGCTTTTTTTTTTACTTGGTACACATTTCCAAATACAAAATAAGAAATATAATAACAAAAGACTCAGCAAACTTAACTAGACTATTACAAACTCTAACATCACCTAAAAGACTGAATACTACTATACAGGACTAGAAAGTAAAATATGAACAATAGACTCAAAAACATGAAAAGGCTCCTCGGGCAGCTCCTCCTGGGGTATCTGTTATGCTCAAACTCTGGTAAGTAGATCCACACCTGTATGAGAAAACTTAAACCAACACTATGTGAGACAATAACATTCCCTACTAGACACATGCAAGACATGGTTGCGACTATTTTTCTAAAATTAACCTATATGGCTAAAAGTGGCTAAAAATGCAAGATTTGACTAAGACCCCGCGAAGCCAAGAACCTAAACTCACTAGGAAGACCGGACCCTATGTGGGTTGCCTATGTATCACTCCCCAAAAGATGAGAATCAGGTATGCGTTGTTCGAGCAATTTGGATACAGGTGAGAATTAAAAAAAAAAACTAATTTAGAGAAAAATATTTTGTCTTTTTTTGGAAAATGATGAAACATGTAAACTCTTTTTGGATTTTCTTTTCTATTTTTTTTTTGATTTTTTCCCTTTTTTAAAAAAAACAATGACGGGGAAAATGCAAACTCTTTTTTCGGATTTTTTTCATTTTCAATTTTTTTGGTTTTTTCTTTTTGAAAAGGTATGCAAGAAAATTATAACTGGGCCCCACTTGCTTCATTTTTATACTTCAACCTTTTTTCTTTCTCATTTTTTTCCTTTTTCTATTTGCCCTCAACTATCATTGGTCCGTCAAATGACCCTTTTACCCTTGAAGAAATGCAACATGTAGCACATAGGATGCATCAAGATGGTTTGTTATTTTGGGTACATCTGTCCTAGACGGACCCAACCCCTGTGTTAAGTCCCCCAAGTCAGATGCATGTGATGCAAACAAGCGTTCCTATTAGGGATTCGGCATGATGCTATGTTATTCTAGGTTTAAAAACCAGGGTTTATTTGTTCTAGACCTGGCTTACCCGAGCGGACAGCTCGAGCCGAGGGGGGTAGTGTACCAGGAATACAAAAGGTTCACCGGCTTTGCAACTTGTCCAAACCTCGTTCTAAAATTGGAATATGACTCTAACAGAAAAAAAGTCACACGAAATGCACACTTCCCATATGATTTAGAAGACTCAGAGAGAGGAGGGTTTCGTAACAATTTATATACAGGTCAAATAGTATCAAAGCAGTAAAAGTGACACTTAGCACATTAGGCCCAAACATGTGAATAAAACCAGATAATAAATAAAGCCAAATATAACAATTATTCTAAGCTCGAATTCTTGAACCCCGAACCAGAAGTTCTGGGTTCTTATCCCCAGCAGAGTCGCCAGAGTTGTCACACCTCCTTTTTACCACCCCCGGGAAGGTATATAAAGGAGTTTTTCCACTTTAAGTGACAGTATCCAAAATAAAATTATTTATTTATTTTTAGAGTCGCCACTTGGAATATTTTAATTGGTGTCCCAAGTCACCGATTTATTTTAAATCCCAAATCGAGGAAATTCGACTTTTCTTTTGAAGTCTGCGAACCAGAAATTCTAAGTAAGGAATTCTGTTAACCCGGGAGAAGGTGCTAGGCCTTCCCGGGTTTCGTGGTTCTAGTACGGTCGCTTAAACTATTAAAATTGGCCTATTATCTGATTTATTACACGTTTTAGCCTATGGTACAATTTTAACTTATTAAACCGTTTTTAATTGTGAGCACGTGATTTTTGTTTTACGCGACAATCGCTCTAAAAGAATTAAAAATGTATGTGTCATGCGTAATTTAAACCATGACCCGTTTGTTAGATGGAAAATTACAAAAATACGCATTTTTTCTTTTGTCCTGATTTGTTGCCGTGTTTAATTTTGCCTACTTTTAACATTTTATCCGCGTGAAATAAATATGTTAAGTGTTAATTAGTGGTGCTTGGTTTTATTTAATTAGTTTGTGTATTTAGGAAATTAGAAATAAAGAAAAAGAAGACAAAATTTGTTATAAAATGAATTTGGGCCGTGCCCATTTCAAAATCTGGAGCCCAATTGAACAGCCCAAACCCCCAGTCCGAACAGCCCACCCCCAGGACACAAAACGACGTAGTTTAACACCAGAACTACGTCGTTTCAAGGCCGATCCATCTCAACCATTCAAACCAAACTGATCCAACGGCCAAGATCTCACACCTCGTACCCACTAACTAACCCGACCCGTCTTATCCAAACCGACCCCCAAGCTCTGAATGAGAAACGACGCCGTTTCCTCATCAAAAGAAAGATCTGAGCCTTCCATCTCGCCTCATCCAACGGCTAAGATCAACCCCTTCCAGCCATATATAAGCCCGTAACATACCCTGCCCCCCTATCCTAACCCCAGCCTCCGTCTTCAACCTCATTCCCCATCAAACCCTAGAGCCGCCCTTGTATCCTTCACCATGGAAGCCGGCGGCACGGACGCCGGTGACCTCGCCCCTAACACCGTAGAACCCCCTTGACATCCTGAACCCAAATCTATCAACCACACACCTCGAATCCTATCCCACCTTCTCGAATCTTCATTTGAAGATTCGAGTCGGAACCTAATCTACACCAATCTGCCCTAAATTCATACCAGACACTCCCCAGACCCCCCTCGTGACCAAACCATACTTGGTTTGGTCCGAATCTGACCAGGGGAGTATGAATCCCGGATTTGAGTTTGGAACTTTGTAGTTCTTCATCACTGGCCTATGTCCGTCCAAACCAAAGAGATTAAGGTCTAATGGACCTTAATCGAAGTGTTTCTCATCTGAGAAACACTTCGATTAAAGTCCGTTCACCCTTAAGAAAGTCTGTCCAAGTCCGAGTCAAGGTTTTTGATTTTTCAAGACTTGAGGTGAGTCTTGCTTGCTTTCTTTATTTCTGTTTGGTCCATGTGAGTGATTGAATGGCTGTTCATGCTTTGTTTCAATTTGTATCTTTGAATTTTTACCAACTTCTGTTTGTCCACTTTGTTTGAACCACGGTGTTTGTTTGAACCCCTCCTATTCTGATAAGGCATGTGTATTGGTCGTGTTCCAAATTTGTATTGATTAACTGATTCCTCGAAGTATAATTTTGTTTAGCCAGTACAATTCAAGTCATGTGCCCTATACTTTGAATGTCTGATTTTTGGCTACGATTGTGTATGTTAATGCTAATATAGTCGAGTCGACATGAGTCGTCAATTAGTTTCAACTGCCTGAACAAAATAAATCGATTTGCTTCTGTTGAACATTTGCCTGAATCAATTAAGAACCAAGTTCAGTTACTTATAGTTGTTAATATGATTTCAGAAACCTAAGGCTTGATCTGTAATTGAAATCTGAGTTGATAGCATGTGCACTTGTGCACAGCATGTGCATTGTGCACAGCCTGGTCCCTGTACAAAGGGCTTTTGATTTAGAAATGGTTTGACAGCATATGCTGTCAGATATATTCTACTGTCCATGCTTGCTTTTAGTTAATAAAATAGGAAAGGAAAGCCTGCCAGGGAATATTGATGGGGTTATATACTTAAATAACTAATTGGGATCTGAAAAGGTAAAAGACACATGGGAGGGGTACTGTGACATTTGGAAAAGAGGCTGTTAAAAGAAATGGTGTCGAGGCTTATAAAAGGAGACAGAATTAGAGGCAGAGGGGGAGGAAGATATACATACACTGTGAGAATAGAAAAGAAAAAGGGAGAGATACAGAGAAAGAATCAGAACTGAAAAAGAAAAATACACACACTGGAGGGAGATTGAACCTTAGGAGAGCTGGAAATACATACAAATAGATACACATAGACAGAGAGAGTTGAGGGGATAGAGAGGATACAACCAACAATCAGAAGCTTTTTTTCTCCTATTATTACTGGGTTTCAGTTGTTAAACCTGTTCCAAATCAATTATGATTCTTTGAAATTCCAGTTGTGTCTATTAGTCGAGTGTTTTCATTGGTTTACTACTGGTCTGGTCTATTTGGATTTCTGTTTCTATTCCACTGGGTGTTGCTGCTATTTGGCTATTACTTTCTATTGGCCATATTTGCATCTCTGCACTCGAGCCTGTTTCTTGCTGTATTGTTTTGCCTGCTGCTATTCTGCCCTGTTGCTGTTGGCGCTGTTACTGCTGCTGCATTTGTTCATTGTTACTCTACTGATTGCCCTTTTTCTTCAATTGCAAATATTCCCAGGTACACAACCTTTGAACCTTGTATTGTTGAAAGTTTGAAGTTGAAGCAGAAATAAAGAAATGAACGCCAGTTTATGTTATAGCATTGGTGTAAAAAGATAGTTCGAATGTTGGTTGGGCCTGTATTCTTACTGTGAACTGCAAATATTCTGTATAAACTAGCATACATTCTGTTTAAGATGAACTGTTAGATAGCATGGCTCAATAGTAATGACAGTATGACATAGACAGCATGTTTTGATTTAGTATACATTCAGTTCAGTATAACACTTGTTTGATTTAGTATGACTGTATAACATAGAGTCATGGTAAGCATTGTATATATTTTGCCTAGACCACTGAATTGACAAAACTGTGATACTGGGTCCGGGATAAATATATCCCCAAACAAACTCCCATACAGTCACACTAAGAGTATGGCTATGAATGCCAGTTCTCTTGTCAGTTTATTCGTTCCAATACAGGTTCGATACTGGGTTTCGGTACAGATTTTTATTTCTAAATGATGTAATGATTGTTGAGAAAAACTAATAATCATTTTTGAGTTCAATTAGTAGTAATTTTTCCTAATAAAACAGCCGATTTCTTTTTATCAATTTCAAATAGGTTAGAGTGTTAAGAATAGAACTTGGAGGTCGTTAAAACATAACTCAATATATGTTGTTAGTTTGTTTGCAATCTCACTTAGCGAATTAATAAGCATATTCACTTGTTGAAGACAAAGCATGCCATAGCTCTCACCTCATGAACAATCAATCAGGTAATCAAACAAGTTTAGGTTCGGCAAACATAATAAGGATTCAGTCCGTATTTGCCTAAACCAGCAAAATTCGGCATCATCCTTCCCTTTAAAGATAAATGTAGTAAAAATGTAGTCCTTGTAGGGTACCCTTCTAAAATAATGAGACGAGCCTCGCCGAATCAAAAGGCAAATTGCGGGGCCCTCAATAATTGGTCATGATAAATACTTAGAATTTGGGACGGGCTGTTTAGTGAATTCCACTGCCCTCCCCGAAGACAATAACGCGTTAGATTCTTTAGGCGCGACTTAATCAAATTACATTCTTAAATTCGGGTGCGCATTTATGTGACCCAATTTCAAATCTCAACGGAGTCGAAATGTGTTAACAACTACGGGTGCATTGATTGTGACGTGGTTCGAGATACATTTTCACGACGTTGCAATTCTATAAAAATAAATGATAATAATAAAAGCGGTTAAAACTTAATAAAAGCACATAAGTCACAACATGTATTTAAATCAGATATTTAGCCATTATAACAATTTAAGCGACCGTGCTAGAACCACGGGATTCGAGGGTGCCTAACACCTTCCCTCGGGTCAACAGAATTCCTTACTTAGAATTTCTGGTTCGCAGACTTCATTTGGAAAAGTCGAAAATTTCCTCGATTTGGGATTCAAGATAAACCGGTGACTTGGGACACCAAAAGCCAAACCTTTCCCAAGTGGCGACTCTGAATTAAATAAATAATCCCATTTCGAATATTGTCACTTAAATTGGAAAAACTCCACCCGCGCATTTAACCCCTTCGGGGGCGGGCGCGCAAAAAGGAGGTGTGACATTAATTATTTTTTAGGAAGATTCAACGTTATTTAAAACACATCTTGAACCACGCCACATGAAATGCACCCGCCGTACACGACACATTTTATTTAACGTTGTTAAGGATTGGAGTTGGGTCATATGAAATGCACACCCGAGTTTAGGAAATTAATTTTTAAATAGCGCGCCTAAAGCAACTACGCACTTCCAAGTTTGTGAGGGCCATGAAAAATTAAACTAAATGGCACACCTCAATTTCTAAAGGAAAGTTAATTAAGTGAGGGCCATGGACTTAGGAATTTTATTTGGCATGGCACGCCTCAAATTATTCTAACAAAGGTGTTTTATTATTCGAAGCTATTATAATCTGGTTACATGAAATGCACCCCCGAATTTGGATTTACGTATCGTGACCATGCCACGGGAAACGTACCCATAACCACGATAATTTATTATTAATCGCGACTAAAGCAAGCTGCGATGTTCAAAATTATTTCCTACTTTGAGATTATTGAGGCAAGATTATGTATAACAAGTTTATGTGGAAAGAATGTAGTAAATTGGTCATAAAAATGTTAGCTGTTGATTCTTCTCAGGCAGGATTAAACTTTTAGGACCCAATCTTTAGCTCAAAATCGTTTCATGGCTCATTTACAATTGAACCCAACTGAATCACATAGATTATTCTCCAAACCTAAAACTTATATTTTAACAAGCTAATTTCAGATAAAATGACATAATACATTATACTCCAACATCTTGCCTTCAAGCAAACAAACAAAAAAACGGTAGTGTTAAACATCATAATTATTACCCTCATTCAAGTGCACAAAGAGCTGGACTCTTTCAAAAATAGATATGCTCAAATAGTAATTGAATTCGAAAGCATACTACTCTTAAAATAGACTATTATTTAAACATGGTATAACCTCCAATCATGAAAAAATTATATGAGAAGATATCAGTGAACATTCGACCCTTTTTTTAAACACATAATCAATATTTCAAAACAATAAGGAATCCAAACAATTAAACCAAATAGAACATGCCGATTCTAAGTGAACAAATACAAATACGGAACACAATACCCAATTTCTCAAATTATATTTGAAAAGTAATTTTCAACTGGATGTGTACATACCCAAAAGCAGAACAATAACACGGACTTTTCAGCTAGATGTGTATATACCTAAGAGCAGAACAATAACAGGCCACGACCGAACCCGACACAGCAACTCGTACCAGAAAACCTCAGCTCTGTTTCTTGCCTCCTTGTGAATTTATACGTTAGCTTTCAGTAGAGAAAAGAGTCGTTAGGATTTTTTCATGGGGTGTCCTAGGTTAGAGATAAGATGGCAAAAGGCAGAAGCTTTTCCAAAGAGTTTGGATGAGGCTCTTTTCATTCTTCTTGGGTCTGTTTCCGTGTATGGCTGCTGGTGAACTTTTATTCTTTTTGTTCTTTCAAGGTTTTACATCTTGTATCGTGTAGAAGAAAAGGCTCAGGTCCTCAAAACGGTGGATCGTGTATTTAGTCCTTGCTCTATATTTTAGGTGTAGGTACTATTATATAAGGGTAGGAATTAGGTTAGGGGTATGGGCCTAGGAATTATGGGTTTGAGAATTATGGGCTAGGTCCAAAATTAGGCCTAAAAATGGGTTGCTCGAGCTCAAGTTTTATCCTTTACCTGCGAACGAGATTAAAATACGACCTCATTTATTAATTAGTCCTACTTAAATAAATAACTATTAAAATAAGACTAACTGTCAAAACAATACTATTTTTGGTATTTTTCAAGATTAAAAATGACTACAAAATATTAATGAAACTATTTTTTTGTAATTTTCATTTTCTTATAATAAAATAAAGTAAAAGAGTCAAAATTAGTTGAAATAGCGATATTAGGCCTAAATTAAATATTTACGTGCTAAAATATGAAAAATCTTGGGGAGGGTCAAAAATCACATGTCTACACATGGGAGTACCTGGAAGTTAAGAACAAAGCAAAAATGGAGTGAAAATTTCAGCCAGCAAAGATAATAGCAGCCAGTCAGCAACAACAGTTCCAATTTAATCCATATTTGAACCAGAAAACCCAGAAAATCCAAAGGAAAACTTCAGAGTTTTTTTTCCCAGAAAAAGTCTGAAGCAAACCAATTCAGCTCTTCTCTATCAAATAGTGCAAAAACCTTTTGTGTATTTTCTAGGGTTTTAAGATCTGAATGTGTGTGTCATTTTCAGAATGAGAGTATCTATATATAGGCTGCCTAGGATGGGTATTTTTTAGGAATATTCCTTATCCTAATTCTGAAAATAGTACTGTCCTTTTTTACAGCCCTGGTACAGCTGTCCCTTTTATCCTATTTTTCAACATCTTTTTACAACAACTAGGACAGCTGTACACTTTCTAGAAAGTTTTTTTTCTTAGATATTTTCTGAAAACTTATCCTAAGTTTCTTATAATTCAAATATGCCCATATAAGTTCCTACTGTTTTGCAAACTAAGGCAAACCAATGCAACAGCCAATCAACAAATCAAAAAATGCAAATTAAAATGACAACATAAAAGAAATGATGCAATTTGAACTAAAACTAACTTAATTGGTAGACAAAAGTGTTTATCTAAATTAAACCTAAACAAGACTAAATTTAAACGGCTAAATGTATTTACACAGTAACTAAACCAAGAATTGTCAGAAAAAATCCCAAAGAAATCCTAGAAGTTAAACTACTCAATTTATGAATTGACATGCTGAAATTTAATTGCAGAATCTAGGAGAGGAGCAGTTTAAACAAGAGAAATGGACAATTCACCAAAAACCCTAGTTAAGCTAAACCTATGCAAATTGAAATGAAATCTTAGCATGCTTTGATTAATCTAATGATCAATATGTAAACAAACAATTAACAGTTTTAAAAGAGGAAAAACTCTAAAATCATGCGGTTAAACTGAAACAAAACATGAAGAGGGAAAAGAAAAACCTAACCAAGGAAGGAATAACAGAACATAAAATGGGATTACCTACTCTAAACGTAAGACACGAACTGGGCTTGGTGAATCTGGATGGAGTTTGGAACTGATTCTGGCAAGCTTGAAAATAAATCAAAATCAATTGCTCTCATCAAAAGCAATTGACTTATGTTGGTTTGAGCCATTAATTCTTCCGGAATCACTCAGTAAGACCTCTAGGGTTTCAGATTTTCGATCTGAAATTGCTTGATTTTGAGGGGCCCTTTAGGAAAACCAGTAAGATATTAGGGGTGAGGGGAGTGAGGAGATGACCTGGTGAAGTTTTGGGTTGATTTGGAGAAGTTAAGGTTTTTAGGATTGAAACTCAGATTTGAAATTCGGGGGATTTGAGGGTGTTTTGGGGGACATGGATGGTGAATTTAGTGTTACACCCCATATATTCGTACATGAAAATATGCCATAAATAAATAAATTAATGAGAGCCTAAAATTGAGATGCCAGGTTACGTACTATTACATTATGGTGATGTCACGTTTTGCAATATTAAGTTACAACGATGTTGCACCGTGAAGTATTGTACGTTAAAATTTCGTTTTCAGTTAACTGATGTAAGACTCGAGGATGAGATCATCTTGACGTTATCATACTTAAGCTATTTATAGCAAGCAATAAATAAGTGTTATGAAGAATAAGAGGGTACATAGATTAAAGAAACGAGTTTCGTTGAAAGTAGTCAATTTGGAATAAAATACGGGTCGAGCGATAATATCCGATAATTATGAACTAGTACCATGCAAGGTACCATATGACCACGGTAGTATAATATATAAAGTATATATGAAGTATTTTAAAACTAAATAGAATTTTAAGTAATTTGTGGTAATTTTTAAATTATGCGGCTAATTGATTAATTACCGGGTAACATAATATTACCCGATTAACTAATAAGTAGATAAAAAATTTACAAAATCACACCCCAAGAAAAGGTGGCAGCCCCCCTCCCTCCCGTTTTAGTTAAGGTGACTAACTACTCACATTACATGTGTTATAATAAAATTAAAGGAACTAAATTACAAGTCTTAAAGACTTGTGTGAAGTATTATCCAAGGAAAGATTAGACAACATTCAATTTAAAAGTTGGTGATTCTGCCTTGGATTTTTAAATCCAAAACCTTGGAACAGATTCCTTAGCCAAATTCAAGTATTTTAAAATCCAAGAAATTTCGTCCAAATCTTGGCTTCATTTCAAGTTTAATGTTTTTGGCATTGGAAACCAAGAACTATTGAAGCAGAATCATTCTCGTCCAAATCCTTGTTCCATTTCGTTATTTTGGCAGTGAAACCAAGCCAATTTCGTTCCTCAAATTCAAAAGCACAGAGGCCTAAATCCGATTTTTGGGTTCTAACTTCAATCCACGAAGGTTTCTAACGGGATAATTATACGGAGTCATTCCTACTCCAGGTATGTTAAGGCTATCCCTTCTTTCTTTTGGCATGATCCATACGATACGAACGAAACGTGCAAATGCACAAATTCCATGAATGACTCTATTCATAGAACTATTAAAGATATCTATGTTCTTGAATTTCTGTGTATCATAATATTTTATCATTTGTTCACGGGTCTCAGAAAAATACGAAAGTTGAAAAGAGTTTACTTTATGATATTACTCAAAGGCAAAATGGTCTTATGAGATTCCGAAAGATTTTATTAACGTACTTTTCATGCATTGCATTCATGTGCATTGACCCATGACCAGATGGCGTTATATACGTGTATATATGTAAATATATGTATATGGGATATGGGAAAATGTTACGGCGTTATATACGCACCACCACCTGATCAACTGGTATATGATGATGATGTTGCCCACAGTGGCTGAAATATGATTCAAACGGCATTATATACACGTATATGTGTATGTGTTCAAATGGCGTTATATGTATGTATATATATATATGTATATGAGATATGAGAAAGGTTATGGTATTATATACGCACCACCACCTGATCAGCTGGTATACAATGAAGATTTTGCCCACAGTGGCCGATATGATATGATGGGATGCCCTCAGAGGCTGATGATGTTATGAAATATGTACCTATGCACGACATGACATTCATACGCATATGCATGATGCTAAAAGTAATTTATGATTTACAAAAGTTATCCATACTTACAGGTTGAGTCATGTACTCTATATGTCTTTCATGTCTCTTATGTATTTATTTATGTGTCTTACATACTCAATACATTATTCGTACTGACGTCCCTTTTGCCTGGGGATGCTGCGTTTTATGCCCGCAGGTCCCGATAGACAGGTCGAGAGCCCTCTGTGTAGGCTATCAGCTCAGTGAAAGATGTTGGTGCGCTCCATTTGCTTCGGAGTTGCTTGTTTGGTTAGTATGAGTTAGACGTATATTGTTTGGTATAGCGGGACTCTGTCTCGATCTTTATGATATTTATGTATTCTTAGAGGCTTGTAGACATATGTCGTGTACGTGAAAGATTGTACGGCCTTGTCGACCTATGTTTTGAGTTTATAAATGATTATGTTGGTCTATTAGGCCCGTTTGTCACGTGTATATGATAATGTAATAAGAAAGATATGTTACGTTGGTACTCAGTTTAGTAAGGTACCGGGTGCTCGTCGCGGCCCATTGGTTTGGGTCGTGACGAAGGTGGTATCAGAGCAGTTCTGTCCTAGGGAGTCTACAAGCCGTGTCTAATAGAGTCTTGTTTATGGGTGTATCGTGTACCACACTTATAAGCAGGAGGCTACATGGCATTTAGGATTGTCACTCGTTCTTCTTACTCTAGATCGTGTGGTAGAGCTCACTTATAAGAAACTCAAATTCTGAAATTCTTTTTTTTCTATTATTCGTAATAAGACGATACCTACATCGAGAAAGAAGGATTGGAAAGAGAGATAGTTGTGGAAGAGCTGAGTCAGAGGAATTGGATTTTTGTATAATGCCTACGATAAGTAAATGTGAGGTCTTTAGCAGATCATGGGTGTACGAAAAGGTGCAAACTTTATTATAAAAAGCCTTATGGAAAGAATGTCTATCCATCTTTATGGTAAAAGACAATAAGAGATTAAGAATATAAATACAATTTTCAACAAGCAAAAGAAGCAAGAGGAAGAAGAGTACGAGGCAACCAATTAATGAAGGCTAATGGTGTTTATAATTGAGGCAGAGGAACATAAGCTTTTTGAGTTATATTCAATAGTAACAGAGGTATATACAATTGGTCGCAACCATTCCAGGTATGCCCTATGGAGATTAACAAAAGTAGTATAAGAAAATATGATGGATGAATTGATTGCGTCAGTTGACATTTCCGAAGGATATTGCAAATATGCTAATAGATCTCTTTATAAGACACCAGATGGTGCACTCTGAAATAGTGCAGCTAGATATGAGTACTACAAAGACATGTACTATAAGCCTTGAAGGGATAAATATTTCCTTAGTGTGGCTCGCGTCCCTAATAGAGCGAGAACGTTAAGCAACTTGAAGAGGCATTGGATAGAGCAAAGGGAAGCTAAGAGCAAAGGAATGTCTTGTTCAAATTTTCAGAATAAAATGATAGGCATAAATGTTAGCGGGAAATAAGAAAAGAGTTAATAAAGCATTATGAGTAAGATGTGATACATGGATGAAAACGGTAGATCAAAAGATGACAATATTACAAAATCTATAGTCGAGTGAAGGAAGAAACGAGAAATGACAGGCCGTAGGACAACAAAAGAGTATAGGTCATACAATCATGTCCTCATTTCAAGAAATAAATTCGCAACTCTAGCGTGATTACCAAGAGGAAAAGTCAGACCCCAGAGTAATAGAACCAGTATGGATTGGTGAACAAGATAAACTAAACATGAATTAGGGACTGAGTAACTGATGATAGTTGCCATCATAAGAATTTCAGATTTTGTTCCGCCAATAATAGAATGGACGACAAAAGAAGATTCATAAGAAGTTCAGAGAATGGTCATTCAGGAAGACGTTTCCCTACAACAAGCAAAGTGAGCAAAGTTTAGCTTAAGGGACTGTATGTGCCGGTTATACTAAAATTCACCCTCGTGAGTAAGGGAATTTTTCATCCTTGGTACGGAATAATTGCCGCAAGGCGAGTAAGGATCATTGATGTTGAGAAACGACGCCAAAGATGAAGAGGTAAAACATCTATAGGTAGATCCTCGTGGCTTCAACTTTTAGTACACCCCTAAAGGGGGGAATATGGAGTAATGCGACATTAAGTCAGAATTAAGTAATTCTAATGACTATGGAATGGTAAAGGAAGAATGCGATAAATGAAAGAGGAATGAGATGGCACTTATCCAAATCTTACAGATATGTTACTATTCAATAATATTGTACAAGCACGACGTCAAGGAGAGGAAGTAAAGGTTCATGCCTGAGCTGTTATTAATAAATAAGGAGCTAGTACGAGACGTAAGTTAAAACAAAGTAAATAATCCAAGAAAGATTATGAAGAATATTGATACAAAAATAGGCCAACGTAGTTAGTAATTGGACAGGAAGATCTCAGTTATGGCTAAACAGGAGATTACAGATGAGTTATCAGATCGTGTAAAATAAACATAGTAGAACCCAACATGGAGAATTCAGCCTCGAAGAATATCATTATAATACTTGAGATATATTCAAACAAGAGTTAGGATAGTTAAAAGTACTATATAAGTGTTACGGGGATAAAAGAAAGTGTCACTGGGAAGGCAGTCAAAATATCAGTTCAGAAGCAACCATACAAGCACAAGGGCATGGAAGTAAGCAACTACGGATGATTATAGGCAAGTAAGGATATCAAAAAGGTATGTAATAAGCCCACAACTTTATGAGAGTCAAGGGTTCTCCCTAAGTACTACAACAAAAGACTAGCTGAGGAAATAAGGAAAAAGGCTTCAATCTAGACACAACGACCTAGAGAGGAAATGCTCTTGTAACAACAGTTTCACAACAATATTGTACATCCTTCATAAGAAAGAGAAATCTACCGTGACTAGTGATCGGGAAGTAAAAATCAAAAGAAATATTTGAAGATCATATGAGTTGTACGCAAACTCCGGCATGCGTGGGAACTAAGATAAGCTAAGTATGGATGCAACAAAGGGGCAGAAGGACCAGGAAAAGTAATAGCTTATGTTGAAAGCTAAGATGGAACGAAAGAATTATTTGATCAATAATCCAGAGTTAGTACGTTATGGATACACTCAAGATTTTGGAGCATTATCTAGGCAATATATTTGTTGACAATCATACAGCCATAGAAGACTCCGGTATAAGTTAAAAGAAAGAATTGAGCCTAGGGCATAGACAAAAGATTGAATTGTTAGAAGATTGTATCATGGATATTCCATAATGCCCACGAAAGGCTAAGGTAATAACTGATACCATGAGCCGCGGATTGGAAGATAGCTTAAGCCTACGTAAAGGAAGAGAAATAACACAACAACCATAATCTATAATGGCTTTACAAGGAAGCCAGTTAGAAGAAGTACCAGCCTCATAAGAAGTCAGTACGAAGCTCCCACTGGATTGTGTATGTACTAGAGGTGCGAGTATTATAATAGAGCTTCAAGTTATGAACGTGAATTACACCTAGGTGGAAGGGAGGTCAGGAAAGAGATAGAAGATACGATGCGAGATTTTAAGGTAAGTAAGGTAAAAGTGAACAACGTACAAGATACTCAAAGGTAGAAGATCGTAATGAAACGTGAATCCTAGCACAGTGTTACATAAAAGGTTATGTTATTAGGGGTAGATTAGAGATAAATATTGAGGTAAATCAACAATGGATGGATAAAAGTTATAAAGTATGAGATGATAGTAGGTCGTCAATCTTAAGATGGACAGTAATGTGAAGGCATTAAAGGACATAAATTTATACGTATTGGATAAGTAATGAAAGTAACCTGGAATTTGGTAGCAGACCTCAGTAAAGAGAAATCGAGGTAAGAGTTACGGTATAATATGACCTATCTTGATGCAGTAAAGTCATACGGATGGATAAATGGATTTATGAAAAAAGGTATAGCAATATTCGTAAATTCAACAAAGTATCGAGTGAAAGACTTCAGTACACCTATAGATGCTCAGAGGGGCATCCTATTAAGCCTCGTATATATTTACAAAGTAACGCCTAGAGATTGGCTAAAAGACGAAGGAAAAATGAGAGGAGAGTCGCATAGGCACACTTACAAGGTCAGTATCATAGAGGCTTCATGATGAAAGGTAGCAACAATTACGAGATTGGAAGGATTCCGACTACAAGTTGGGGTATGAGAAGGAGGCCTAAGGGTAGAATGCCCTGGTCTTTGGAATTATTCACAGAACAGTTGCCTAGATGGCAAGAGGACTACTAAAGTATTCGCAAGAGCTATGGGATATGATAACGATAAGCGCATCAGTCAACATTCGAGGATGAATGTTCCAAAGGGGGGAATGATATTACACCCCAAATTTTCGTACATGAAAATAAGCCATAAATAAATAAATTAATGAGAGCCCGGAAGTGAGATGTCACGTTATGGTGATATCACGTTTCGCAATATTAAGTTACAACGATGTTGCACCGTGAAGTATTGTACGTTAAAATTTCGTTTTCAGTTAACTGATATAAGACTCGAGGATGAGATCATCTTGCCGTTATCATACTTACGCTATTTATAGCAAGCAATAAATAAGTGTTATGAAGAATAAGAGGGTACACAGATTAAAGAAAACGAGTTTAGTTGAAAGTAGTCAATTTGGAATAAAATACGGGTCGAGTGATAATATCCGATAATTATGAACTAGTACCATGCAAGGTACCATATGACCACGGTAGTATAATATATAAAGTATATATGAAGTATTTTAAAACTAAATAGAATTTTAAGTAATTTGTGGTAATTTTTAAATTATGCGGCTAATTGATTAATTACCGGGTAACATAATATTACCCGATTAACTAATAAGTGGATAAAAAATTTACAAAATCACACCCCAAAAAAATGTGGCAGCCCCCTCCATCCCGTTTTAGTTAAGGTGACTAACTACTCACATTACATGTGTCATAAGAAAATTAAAGGAACTAAATTACAAGTCTTAAAGACTTGTGTGAAGTATTATCCAAGGAAAGCTTAGACAACATTCAATTTAGAAGTTGGTGATTCTGCCTTGGATTTTTAAATCCAAAACCTTGGAACATATTCCTTAGCCAAATCCAAGTATTTTAAAATCCAAGAAATTTCATCCAAATCTTGGCTTCATTTCAAGTTTAATGTTTTTGGCATTGGAAACCAAGAACTATTGAACCAGAATCATTCTCGTCCAAATCCTTGGCTCCATTTCGTTCCTCAAATTCAAAAGCGCAGAGGCCTAAATCTGATTTTTGGGTTCTAAGTTCAATCCACGAAGGTTTATAACGGGATAATTATATGGAGTCGTTCCTACTCCAGGTATGTTAAGTCTATCCATTCTATCTTTTGGCATGATCCATACGATACGAACGAAACGTGCAAATGCACAAATTCCATGAATGACTCTATTCATAGAAGTATTAAAGATATCTATGTTCTTAAATTTCCGTGTATCATAATATTTTATCATTTGTTCATGGGTCTCAGAAAAATACGAATGTTGAAAAGAGTTTACTTTATGATATTACTCAAAGGCAAAATAGTCTTATGAGATTCCGAAAGATTTTATTAACGTACTTTTCATGCATTGCATTCATATGCATTGACCCATGACCAGATGGCGTTATATACGCGTATATATGTAAATATATGTATATGGGATATGGGAAAATGTTACAGCGTTATATAAGCACCACCACCTGATCAGCTGGTATATGATGATGATGTTGCCCACAGTGGCTGAAATATGATTCAAACAGCATTATATACGCGTATATATGTATGTGTTCAAACGACGTTATATACGCGTATATATGTATGTATATGAGATATGGGAAAGGTTATGGCGTTATATACGCACCACCACCTGATCAGCTGGTATACGATGATGATTTTGCCCACAGTGGCCGATATGATATGATAGGATGCCCTTAGAGGCTGATGATGTTATGAAATATGTACCTATGCACGACATGACATTCATACGCATATGCATGACGCTAAAAGTAATTTATGATTTACAAAAGATTTTCAGATTTACAGGTTGAGCCATGTACTCTATATGTTTTCCATATCTCTTATGTATTTATTTATGTGCCTTACATACTCATTACATTATTCGTACTGACGTCCCTTTTGCCTGGGGATGTTGCGTTTCATGCCCGCAGGTCCCGATAGACAGGTCGAGAGCCCTCCATGTAGGCTATCAGCTCAGCGAAAGATGTTGGTGCGCTCCATTTGCTTCGGAGTTTCTTGTTTGATTAGTATGAGTTAGACGTATATTGTTTGGTATGGCGGGACTCTGTCTCGACCTTTATGATATTTATGTATTCTTAGAGACTTGTAGACATATGTCGTGCACGTGAAATATTGTACGGCCTTGTCGGCCTATGTTTTGAGTTTATAAATGATTATGTTGGCCTATTAGGCATGTATGTCACGTGTATATAATAATGTAATAAGAAAGATATGTTACGTTGATACTCGCTTGAGTAAGGTACCGGGTGCTCGTCGCGGCCCATCGGTTTGGGTCGTGACATTTAGGAAGAGGAGGGAACAAGGGTTATGGGGTATTAATTTGGGGGAGTTTGAGCACCGGAACCGCCGTGAGGCGATTTCCGGTGGTGGTTATCAGCGGAGGATTTTAGGGCGGCAGTTTCTAGGGTTTGGTTAAAGAAGAAGAGAATGAGAGGGGTCTGAAAGGTATGGGGGAAAGGGTTTCGGACAGTCTTATACGTAAACAACACCGAGTTCACAGTCGTTGGATCATACGAGATCAACGGCTGTGATGAAACGAAGCAAAACGATGTCGTTTGGTTTAATGAGGGAACCTGAACCGGGTAAGGCTGGTTTGGGCTTGGGTTGGGATGTATTTGGGAACGGGTTTTGGCTTAAAATGCCCAAATTCGAAAAATAAATCCCCTTTT
The DNA here is from genome assembly GCF_000715075.1 of Nicotiana tabacum. Lineage (NCBI taxonomy): Eukaryota > Viridiplantae > Streptophyta > Magnoliopsida > Solanales > Solanaceae > Nicotiana > Nicotiana tabacum. Next base: position 154,089,259 of record NC_134090.1, on the reverse strand, counting down.
CAATTAACCAACTATTTCCTTTTTCTTTTGTTTTTTTCTTTTTCTTTAATTAAAATCCTAAATTAAATTCCTAAATTAATCTAAATTGTAAAAATAACCAATTACCTAATTATAAAAATTACTTGATCCTAAATTAAAAGAGAAAAATCAACAATCTAAAAATTAAAAGGTAAAAATATAAAAATGGGCCATTTTTTGTGATTTTTATTTATAAAATGTAAAAACAAAACCTAAATGCAATGCATGGTATTTTTGGCATTTTTCATGATTAAAAATTAAACACGCACAAGAAATGCAAACAATTAATAAAATCTACAAAATATATATATAAAATGGCAAACAAATAATTGGAAAAATCTATTTTCTTGGATTTTATAGGAGTAATTCATATAGGGCAAAAATCACATGCTCACAACTGCCCCTCTTTGCTCGGAAACACGAAGAGTTTTCGGGCAAAGTTAAAATGAGCAATTACGAGCGATTTTTGCCTTGGGCCGTAAGGGGCCCCTCCGGAGTCTGTACACCCCCAGTGAGCGCGGGTACCCAGTGTGATATGTGATATAGCTCGAGGGGCTAATCTTGTTCCATGTTATTGCCCGAGGGGCGGTTCTCGATTTATGTTATGCCCGAGGGGCTGATTACGAGTGATTGTGAGGTAGCCCGAGGGGCTGGTTCTGTTGATATTATGCCCGAAGGGCGATTTATGATACATGTTTTGCCCAAGGGGCTGCTTACGTTTCTATCATGTTTACTCACTGTTTTATCACTCGTTTGAAACTATTGAAAATTTGTTTTAAAAAGGTTTTTACCGGAATTGAGCATGATTTACGAAGTAAATGATTTTTTTATTGTATTGGAACCATCTTGCCTTTGTTGTAGCATTTTGACGTGGTTTACGTGTTTTCTTACTGCTCAGCTTTTATTTACCTTTATTACTTACTGAGTTGGAGTACTCACATTACTCCCTGCACCTTGTGTGCAGATTCAGGTATTTCTGAACCCGGTAGCGGGTGTTGATTACTCAGAAGCAGAGTCATCGGAGTTTAGCAAGGTAGCTGCCCGGCGTTCGCAGCATTGCTTTTCTCCCTCTTGTTTTTATTAGACTGTATGTAGTACATTTTCAGACTTTTCGTTGTATTCATACCTTAGTAGGTGCTCGTGACTTGTGACACCTCGATGTCGGGCTTGTATATTATTTCTGCACTGTTCATTTAGACTTACATTATGAAACGTTTGTTTAATTAAAGGCCTAAAAATAATTCTTATTGATTAAAGGTTAATTTGGGAGTTGTGTCGGCTGACCTAGTTTCACGATAAGCGTCATCACGACCGGGTCGGTTTTAGGGTTGTGACAATACAACCATAGTAAGAATCCAATTCTCTTAGATAAAGTATCTAAAAGCGGATAGTGGCCCAAAATTCACTGACAAAAATATTCTTATGGAGGGTCTGCGGCCGCACAATTCCATATGTAGTCCGCACTTTTCGTCAGAATTACCCTGTATATATGCAGGTGGGAAACAACAGTTACCTGATATAATAGTCGAGGTACATACAAGCTTACTCGAATAGCACCATCATTAATAAATAAATAAAATAAACTCATATTTGCTCATGTTATAGACTTAATAGTCAGTCCAACGTGTCATTTTGGCTGGAGCTTTTGTCAAAGTTAGGTTTCTCAAGTGTATAAATTATAACTTCGCAAATGTTAAAAGTTCGTACAGTTGAAAATGCTATTGAACATATCAATCTGATAAGTGGTGGGCTTCTTTCTTTTCCCCTTCAAACAAAATAACAAAAAGAGCCTTTATGACCCTATTATGTATGCTCACTTTCACTATACCACTAGCTTTGCTAGCATTTCTCCATTTCCCCTATACTTAGGAGCACGAGATCTACGGTCACTGCACAGCAATAGTTGTTATATATGCCTCTTATGGCAAGCATGAAGATAAATGAAAAGGAAGGATAATTTTAATTCATAATGCATACATGAAAAAGATTCAGCATTAGTAGCTGCTACTGATTTGACAAGGGATATTATGTCTAATGTTACGAACCAAATGACCAGTGCTCCCTGTAAGCAGCTTACACGAACGAACCAAAGTTTCGCGGGCGATATTTCGTTGAATACAACAACAGAATGACATATCCACTAACTCATGGATGCTGATTCCAAAATACAGCAGGCTTGCGATGCTGAAAAAAGATAAGATTCGAAGCTATGTGAAAGGAAGAATTACAAATTACTCAAATGTTTTAAAGACAAAATATGAGTTATCGTATAAATACACAAACAGAGATGATAACCCGAACCTCCAAATTGAACAATTAAAGTTAATGAAGCTTATTAGCATCTATTGAAACTAATTACAGCATCTAATCCAAAAGCAACACCGATAGATATATTGCGAAAGAAGAAAACACCTTGTATTTCTGAAAATGAATGAAAACAAATATTAATCCCTTATACACAGTAGCAGACTTTTCTTACCTTAGACACTGGCATCTTTGCTCGGACTGAATCTATTAATGAGAAGTCAATATCTGCAACAGTAATACCTGTTGACGACCGATCTGAAGCAGAAACAAAATGAATTTGTCAATGGAGTACACTTGATTCTCTGACTGTTGTGAACAAAAGCATTAAGGAAAAGCATGTCATTACAGAAAGAAGGCAGAAGATGGATTTACCAGCTTAGTGCTTATATCACCATGAAAAAAAAGGAATTTTCCTTTTCAAAATACTAAGGTGGATCACTCCTCCATAAGAGTGAACAACGGAAGGAACACATCTTTCTGGAATGATAACTGGCTAGGAATGGGAAGCTTAAAGGAAAGATACTCAGATATGTTCGGTTTAGCACAAAACCAGCATAAGACAGTCGCTGATATGAGGAGTTGTCAAGGATGGGAAATAGCTCTAAGAAGACAGCTGAATGACTGGGAGATAACAAGATTAACTGACCTCTACAAAGAGCTGGAAGCATTTACAGGACTACAGGAAGGTTTGGATTCAATATGGTGGAAGAGGCACAACAAAGGGATTTACTTTGAATCATGATAATCAACAGGTAGACACATGGCCTTGGAAACATATATGGAAAACAAAGATTCCATACAAGGTAGCCTGCTTCACTTGGCTACTAGCAAAGGAGGCGGTTTTAACCCAGGATAATCTCATAAAAAGGGGAATTTCTCTGTGTTCAAGATGTTTTCTGTGTGGGGAAAATGCAGAAACTGTCAACCATTTGTTTCTACACTGCAAGATTACAGACCAACTATGGAAAATCTTTATTAGTCTTAGGGGTATTTCTTGGTCAATGCCATACAGGATTAAAGATGTCATTTATAGCTGGGAGGAAGCTGGAGCTGAAGCAACTAGCAGAGATAGATGGAGGACTGTTCCGGCATGTATTTGGTGGACAGTCTGGAGGGAAAGGAATACTAGATGTTTTGAAGATAGAAGCAATTCAATGCAGAAGATCAAACTCAATTGTATTCTTCTATTTTGTTTTTGGTGCAAACAGATGTACACAGAAGATACATTGACAATCATAGACATACTAGGATCCTGCTAGGTCTCAAATTAGAATATCTATAAATTCTCTCTATGTAAATTTGGTTTTCAGTGCAACCTATGTACTGATTTTTATAATATATACAATAGTTACCAATTCAAAAAAAAATACTAAGGTGGATATTTGGAGCTACAGTCAAACTATACAGCATTCAGAAGTGTAATCAACAAAAAGAACTTGGTAATCTAACTCCAGTGCATTGCCTATTCGTCATTCCTCATATAAGACCATTTGGTCGAAACAGATCCAGGAGTTCGATTATGCACTCCATTTTTCAGCCAACAAAGCCAGCGGCCATCAGTGTTCACACGTAGTAGCATCATATGTGATGCTTAGAGAAACTATCCATCAATATTGTCAACCTAAGCAAATCTTCCACACACCATATTTTGCTAAAAAGCAAAAAACATAATGAGGTTCCCTCGCAATTCCATTAGACTTCCAGAAGTTGTAATCATAGGCACTAAAAGTTTCACATAACAAAGACAAAAGAGAAGCTAGACTTTGAAGAGGAGTTGTGTGTGTGTGTGGGGGGGGGGGGGGGGTCAAGAGTAAAGAAGTACGAAAATATGTATGTTGCTCAGACTCTCCGAAATGTTGCTGGATGTGTGTCGGATCCTCCAAAAGCTGTATTTTTGGAGGATCCGACATGGGTTTGGCATCATTTTGGACAGTCACACAACATAGCAAAGAAGAATAAGCTTCAAAATTACATGTTACAGGTGTTATTCCTATAACACAGATAACAATGTTAATAAAATACTTGAAGCAACTATCGAAAAGAAATGGCCTGCTTTGGAAATCCAAGTGGTGAAGCCAAAACCGTCAGCAAATACTTGAAAATAAGTTAACTACCCCTTTTGCTCTCAAAGCGCCAGTCTCTTGCTCGTGGTAAAATCATTGTCGATACATTAAACAGAAGAAAGAATTACAAGAAATGAGGCGAATGGAATTAAATGTTACCTGACAACCGACCAACTATTGTTCCCCATGGATCAATTATTAAGGTATCTCCATAGCTTTCCCTTTTTTCATTATGCTTCCCTGCTTGAGCAGCAGCTATGACCTGTTAAGATGTTAATCATAAGTATCCACAACAGACACAAAGTGAAGCAGGCAAAAAATATCAAAAAGAGAGAGTAATAACAAATAAAAATTAACTTTAAGGGAGTTTTTATTCGACCATTAGGAAGAAGGTTATGAACGTCATAAATCAAAGAAATATTGCTTTTGGATGTCTGATAATTTAACTACATCTAATGCATCACTGTCAACATAATGCCATCCAAAAGAGCTTTAACCTCTTTACTACAAAGATATTCCCAAAGTTGATAGCAGACAAATTTCCACCTCTTAGGAAGAACAAACACTACCAAAAACTGTAGAAAACAGCTAATGCAAACATTAGTAAAGCGAGATTTCCTGCGATTTTTGCAAATATTTCACCACGTTGAAGAATGTTTTTCAAGACTAAAACAATAGTGGATCCACATGGTAAAATGTCACCATGCTCTTGACGACATCTTTTGAACATGCAATACATATTTTGTTAGAAATGGTCGTATGGTGCACCCATGTGCACGGCAAATAACATTTGTGGTCTTTCTTTTAGATGATACTGTTTGCTCTTTCATAAATTTTCTTATTATATTCTATTTTATTCTCTTTTTTTACTTTTTGTTTTGTCTCGTAGTTTCTTTTTTCCAATATACTATTCCCTTTTTGTCTCTTTTGATTCTTTCTTTTCCACAATTACGCTTATCATCTTTTCTGTGTTACTAATCAACAATTTTATAAGTGGATTTTAAATAACTTGATAAAATAAATTTTTATATATTTGGCGTATAAGCCAATTTAACAAAAAAAATAAATAAATTCTTCTTTTCTCTTTTGTCCAACTCCATCCCAGTAGCTTTCAAACATTAATTAGCTTTGTCATCCCCAAAATTGCAACTCCAATATCCGATTTTCTTGACTCGTCCCTCTCCTATTTGCCAGCAGCGGTGCACCGATCTTCTTGAAATCCTACATCCGCCTCTGACTACAAAGGACTATGAATATTCAAGCTAATATGAACCTCGGACCATGCAAAATCTCATCATTTTGATGTGGTTTAGCGTTCTAAATGACAAACTTTCCAACTAACAAGACTAAACTTGATGTACTTCAAAATTTAAGATCTGAAAATGGTACACCTAATAGGTGACCAAAGAATAAGTTTCTAACACTCAGTGCCTCATAGATAGTGTAGAAAATTGGAAGTTCAGAGCTATGTTGCGCGGACTCTCCAAAATGTAGCCGCACCCGTATCGGATCCTTAAAAAATGCACTACTTTTGGAGGATCCGACACGTATCCTGCCACATTTTCGAAGAGTCCGAGCAACATAGGTTCAGACCCCCCCTTCCCGCCTAAATGATAATGGGAGCATTGTTTCTGACAATCTCCCCCTGCCCCTGCCCCTCCCACACGCAACAAAAAAGAAGGAAAAATTAAACGAAAAAAGGAAAAAATAGAAAATAAAACTGCTTCCAATAATCAAGTCTTCTAGAAATCCTTTTTTCACAAAATTTTAAAATCAAAATTTCCCCGTAAATCCTTAACAAAGAGCCAAAGGAGGACCACTGAATATCCTACAGCTTGCCATAGAAGCAGGACTAAAACTAGCTGTCCATCAGCATGAAACTGGTTAGATCACCATTAGACATATCTATGTTAAGCCTAACAGTTCTCTTTTAATAAATATATGTTGTTCATCACACTCAGCACCTAGTGAGGCTGTGGGCTGACAAGCCACAAAATGCAAAAGCTAAGTCCATTTACTGCACTAAATCCTAGCACTTACCAGAAATTATAAGATTAGTTAGAAAATTCCTAAGAAGTACCCGCATCATCAGAGAAGAAAATAATGGTAGAGATAGAAATTTTACTTATCAAAAAAAAAAAAAAATGGTAGAGACAGCAATTTAGATATGAGAACTAGAAACTCTTTCTCACAAAGCATTCTTATTAAAATACCTACAAGTCTACAACCACGGTGAGTTTAAAGTAGAAAAGGGTATTTTTATAAGGTAATAATTAACTGATGTTGTGGGATTTAAGTCCTAAATTACACGTAGTATAGAATAAGTTGAGAGCGTACACCAAAATATTGTTCTATACAAAATGAAATCTCTTCTTGTTTTTCTATTAAACGAGAAATCCACTAATTCCAGCTTCAAAACTTGGTTATTATTGGGCTCGCCCCTCTACCCTTCTCAACTTAAATACCAGAATTGATTCACCAGCTAAAATTTGAACTTGTAAAACGTGTTTACCACACATCCACAGTTGTACAACTTGACCCTGGAGTCCTAGATATATGATAATTATATTAATAAGACCTCATGGATGCACCAAATACAGAATAGAAACAAATACTAGCCTTTATCTATACAAAATCTTTTTTAATACAAAACCAGGCATTTATCTATACAAAATCATTTTCTTAAAAAAGAAAGGCCCTCCTTTCCCTTATAACTGTCCACATAAGAGCCAAAGGAGTTACATACATGCACTTCAAAAGAATTTCCTTCTCCTGAAAGCCAAACAGAACATAACATCATCACTGCACATTGTATTTTGAACAGATTTAGCACCGTCTACCACAGCTGACTTGTAGCCTCGCAATGCATTAATAGGTGATCCAAGTCTCCCCGGAATGTTTGCACATGTAGAACTAGCTGACGTATGTTATCTTCCGATAGATGGACCTTGAGCCTAACTCAACCCCAAAAGCTAGCTCATGAGATGAGGATTGCCCAAGACTATATAAAGAGGCCTTCCCATCCCTTAGTGGCCGATGTGGGACTCAACATCTTCTCGAAATTTCAGCTATGAGAATGTTCCCCCTTGCATCCAACCAAGTGAAAAAACATAATGAAGAAACGAAGCACCCTTGATATTCCACAACGAACATCAAAGTCTTTTCTTTGATGACTTTAACCAAGAATATTCTAACTAACGCTCTCACAAGAAATGTTAAAATCGAACTTTAAAGCCTTGTTCTTTTGACAACTTTAACATTGTCCATCACTTCATGCAACCAAAGTAGCATCTAACATCTGCCTGTTTCCCAACAAATTTTCTTTGGCTCAGAGATTGTCCCCATTCAAGACAGTACTGATCCTACGAAGGAGACTATGGACAAATTTCGTAAACAGATTCGGCTTTTAGTATTGTTTAAAATTCACACATTCGTCCAAACTTTCTTTTGATGCTATGTGAATTCTGGAAGATATTTACTGAGATTTTGATAAAAGGGAAATGATTGATGTATGGGCGGAGTGTTGGTCACATGTTCAGAAGTTGGAAGTTGGAAGTAGCAGAAATAAGGATGTTGAGATGGATGTGTGGGTATAATAAGAGAGATAAGATTAGGAATGATGATATTCGGGACATGGTGGGAGTGACTCCCATGGTGGACAAGTTGCGGGAAGCCGTGCTGAGATGGTTCGGGCATGTAAAGAGAAGATGCCCAAATGCCCCAGTGAGAAGGTGTGAGAGGTTGGACGTGGTGGGTCTAAGGAGAGATAAAGGCAAGCCTTAAAAGTATTGGGGAGAGGTGATAAGGCAAGATATGACACATCTGCAGCTTATTGAGGATGAACCTTGATAGGAAGGTGTGGAGATCAAGAACTAGGGTAGAAGGCTAGTAGTTAGTCGCGAGTGTATCATTTTCTTACCTGTAGGATCAATAGCATTCTCGTATTTTCTTATACTTAGATTTGTATTATTACAAGTTTTTTTAGTTTCACTTTTCATGTTATCTTGCTAGTATTGGTATTATTTCGTATTACCGTTTCCTTTCCATGTTTTATACACTATTGTTTTCTATGCAATAATGTTGTGACTATATTTTTCCTGAGCGGATGGTCTATCGAAAACAACCTCTCTACCTTTACAAGGTAGGGGTAAGGCTGGATACAGACTACCCTCCCCAGATCCCATTTGTTGGATTACACTGGGTTTGTTATTATTGTTTTTTATTGATAAGGCAAATTGTATTAATCAAAAGGGAGAAAACTCCCGTATACAAGAAGTATACCAAAAAGTAGAGAATTTACATCAGAACATGATTGTCTACAAATGACGCCCAATCTTCTATACAAGTAGGGGCTATATGAGTGCACCAAAAAGCGATCAAAGATAAAAGACTATTCTTAAGATGTGAAAAAGGAGACCCAATCCCCTCAAAAGCTCTCCTATTTCTCTCCCCCAAACTATCCACATGAGAGCTAACAGGGCGAACTTCCACGCCTTTTGCTTTCTTCTTTTTGTTATTATTGTTAGAAATGATTAATCATGATACTCTTATCATGAACAATGATTTAGCTAGATCAACCCGCAAAAAGGAAGTTTAAGTCATCAATCCAAGGAAAGAAAATTGTCTGATTGCACATAATGACAGAACACATTGTTTGATTCCATGAGTTTTAAGATTGCCTAACTAAATATTTGCAGTTCCAATTGAGAAAAAGATCATCAACAACCAACAACAACAACAAACCCAGTGAAACATAAGAGGGGTCTGGGGAGAGTAGCGTGTACGCAAATCTTACCCTACCCTACCCTGGGAGGTAGAGAGGCTGTTTCCGAAAGACCCTCGGCTCGAAAGGATGAATTGACACAATCAAATATCAAAACAAAAATAACCAGAAAACGATAACAACAATGCAAGAACTAGAAAAAAAATAGATGGAGGAAAGCAATAGCAACAAGTACTAACCACGCAAGATACTAGAAAACTGATGCGGAACATAGTAAGAAATAGCCATAATATTAGCAATTTATCATCAACAACCAAATGGTGTTAAAAACGGAAAGGTCATAACTGAATTAAACCAGATGATGTCCATACATAACACTGTGTTTCAATTGCACGAGCACGAAGAAGTATCTCCCAATGTGCCTGACCAGTCACCGTTGTGAAAGCGGCAGGCACTAACAAAACCTGGAATCAAATGGAAGTCTTTTCACTAACTTACAATTTGCTTTTGGAGAAAGAGAAACAAGAAGGAAAGCCGTAATACCTGTGCATCATGATTGAATCTCAGCTGTTGATACAGCTCAGGGAATCTTAAATCGTAACAAACGGTGAGACCTAAACGTCCGCAAGGGCTGTCCGCCACAACAATATCCTTTCCTATGAAGATTAGTGAATCAGAGTTGATAAGCAAAAAGATGTTAATGTGCCGATTATTAAATTCTAAGACATGACTAATTAGAAGAAAGTACCAATAGAATGTACCAGTGTCAATAAAACAATGAAATGCTACAATATAAATTTAAGAAGAAAGTCCATGTTTCAATTTGGACCACTGATACTGACCTATCAAAATATTTTGCTAACCCTAATGGTAAGATAGCACATATTTATATATGCCTCAATCTAAAACCCCATTAAAATAACTACTACTCGGAAAGTATTCTTTTTATAGTGATACTCACAAAGTTTTCTCACACAAGGATACAATTTTCAAGAAGCTAAGTCCAGTCATTGTCTCAACAACAACAACATGATAGTGTGTACGCAGACCTTACCCCTAGTAGAGAGGCTGTTTCCAATAGACCTTCGGCTCAGAAAGGTAAGGATGAGAAGAAGAAGAATCCAGTCATTGTCTAAGGGAAATAAATGTTAGCACGGTCATATTGTGTTTCCTACCAGCTTCAGTGAAACTGCTCTCTTTATAAACTGCACCTCCAGGAACATCCACGTCAAATCTATAAATACAGCAGAAACCACAATTAGTGTTCCAGGTTAGATCAAGGAGCAACAAGGGGTCATATTGCGTTCAGATTGTCTCACAGTGACTCATATATGGAAATTTGGCAAAACAAACCTAACACAATAGGACTTAAATATATGTCATCGCCTGCAAAGCCCTTCGCGGGTCATTAAGTTCACATCCTTTTTTAAATAGTTAACTGCTTAGAAAATACATCCATCTTATTTGTTTATCATACCTTGTCTCACAATTAACAGTCGAAAGTTTGTCCTCCACATAATTTTTCTTTTCTGATAAGTTTGTCCTCTAAATAATTAGTCAAATGTTTTACATAACAAATACATAATAAGAGGTCTTACCGCTTGGTAGATTACAGTAGGCATATAGAAACACAAAATCCATTTCAAAATTCTATTAAGAAAATAAGGAAATGTAAAGTAAAACAGTACTTGGATATCCTAGATGACTATATGCGTGTTGGATATCCTAGATGACTATATGCGTGTTAGCATTCTTTATTCACAGAACACATACTTCAATAACTCAGCATTTAGAAAATGATGCTAAAATGCATTCATTTATGAAGCACTTCATATTTCTAAAAAAACAAATGACCATAATATCTGGTGCTTTTAATAGAGTAGTAAATTGTTCAACGCCCGCAGAATATCACATGAGACATGTAGCTCTTTAATGTGTTGTAGGGTTGCCTCGATAGTAAGCCAACTCTACTTGTCCTGCATTATGTCATAAAGTGGTATACTTGTTCTAACAAAACCCATTAATTATCTGTCACTCATATTACGCTCACATGCTATACAACAACAACAACAACAATAACAACAAAAAACTCAGTGTAATCTCACAAGTGGGGTTTGGGGAGGGTAGTGTGTATGCTCACATGGTAAGTCTAACATTATTTCTTGTATTACCATCTAACATTAGAAACCCATGGTAATGACAAATATCAAAACAGAAGCACAATATTGTTTCATTACCAACACTATGAAAGTATTGAATAACTAAAGATGACAACCTTAGTCTAACGTCTAACAAAGTCAAGTTTAAAAGTCTTACAGATGCATCTTACTGTACGTGCTCCAAATATTTCCATTATCATCAATGAGAACATGAGTGTTGCGCAAGTGTGCATCATCACTCCCTTTTTCTTGGAATCCTCCTAGCGACAACCAAATATTTGATTCCCTGTCCGTAATGGCAGAAAAGATGTCATTTGACAGAATCCACTAGCACTCATTTCAAGTTCAGGAATCACCCACTAGCTATCATGGAGAGAGAGATATAGAGACACACACACACACACACACATAGAGAGAGAGAGAGAGAGAGAGAGAGAGAGAGAGAGAGAGAGAGAGTAAACCAGTATGTTTGATTACATAGTCATTAAGCATTGAAAAATGTCAAATAAAGAGATAACAAGTTGTTAGGACAACGTGTATGGCGCTTCTAAAAACAGGTTAATGTGCATTAGATGATGAGAAGCCAACTTCTCTCTCATGGTCACACCTTGCAAGAGAACAGTAGCCTTTCATAATAGGTCCATCTAGGGTCTCAGCAATTTTAAGACTCTCTCCCTGTAGGTCTCCCACAAAAGAGAAATTTTCTGGAAAACATAGCAATTTAGCCCCTGCTGAAGCTGCTTCCTGGAATAGAAGATATGATATAGCAAAAATAGTGCAAGATATCAGTATCAAATCAACATTAATTATAGTAAACAACATTTCAGAATGAAAGAGAACGTGAACCTCTCTCTACCTTTTGGGGGAGATGGTTGTGGGGGGGTGGGGGGGGTCAGATATGTTGGTGACTTCATCACTCATGATAGCGTGCAAAATATGAAATATTATCAAAAGTAAAAAAGAGTTAATTGTTATTTAAGTAATTTCACTTTTAGTAACGGCAATATATATTTCTGAAACCCACATAATTCTTAGGAGCTGACAAAGATATTGTTCACATAAATCAGTCCGTATTGGGTCATGTGAGAAACTTTATTTTCCACAATAGTTAGTGCCAACTCAATGACTAGAGTGGTTGAAGTTTTCAAGTATTGGGAACGCATGAAGATATGAAGGAACAACTTTAAATTTCAAGAAACTATAGTTCTTAAGCTGGAAAAATGGCTATATTCAATGCATTAGTGTTCTTTATATTCCTTATGTCATCATTGTGAAAGCATGATGCAGTAGTGACAGCACGTCCAGAGCACACAAACCATCTCTAAGCTTAAAAAGAAAATGTATAGATGGTCCCCAAATCAACTGAGACCACATTTTGCCCCAAAAACTGGTATGAATTAACTATGTCAGTTCTGCCGGTCTAGTAGTGTTCTCAAATCGAAAAAGTATATTTGTGATTTTGCACTGTTGGACATTCCAGTTCTATATGCCAAGTGCTAGATATCTGCAGGTGATAAAAAGTTGGATGTAATTCTTGAGAAGTTTGTGATGTGTCTAAATAAGAACTCGGGTCCCTCCATGTTCTTCTCCTCCTCCTGCTCCAAAGGTTTTCCTGTTTTACTACTTTCAGCCTATACTCACAACAATTAACCAGCCTTTCCTGGACATTGCCACTCCTTTCTGGATTTAAAAAAAAAAAAAAGCAAACGAAAAGAGAAGGCAGAAATCTGCTTTTCTTTTAAATAGCTGATCCCAAATGATTTGGGATTGAAGCATAATTGATTGATTGATTGACTAGCATATACGAGTAGTAGCGATTCGTGAAGCATTAGTTGCACTGGGAGGAGGAGAGTTGCTCGTAGAATATCACTAGCCTTATAAGAATTAAACAAGAACAAAAGACATTCATCGTTGAACAACATTGCCAAATCATTTTGCTCTTAAATCTAATTCTAACAAAGTTTTGCAACTTATGGATATAAATCAAACCAAAAATTAGCTCAAAATCAATCTCCTGCAAAATCCAGCTTCACGAAAATCATACTGCAAATCATAGGATTGAATACGTCTATAACAACAACACAAGAACTAAGCCTCGGTCCCAAACAAGTCATATGAATCCGCGCTGATTACATTACTCCATTTAAACTCATCTCGTGCTAGGATTGAATACGTCTCTCAATGAAAAGTTGCTCTTGAATATCACTAGCCTTATAAGAATGAACTATTAGTAAAGTCAACCATCGTTGACCAAATATCACTAGCCTTATAAGAATGAACTATGAATAAAGTCAACCATCGTTGACCAACAATGCCAAATCATTTTTCTCTACGAGCTACTTCTAACAAACTTTAGCAACATCTTAAACTGAACCTTCCCTGAGTTTGAATATAAATTAAAACTTAAAATTATCTCAAATTTCAGCTCCTCCAAATCCAGCTTCAATTATGATGACGTGTCAATGATCAATGTAAAATACAAAATTCTCTACTCGTTTTAGCAAACTAATACTGTAAATATACGTAATAATACTTGGCATGTGTACATAAATATCAAATTAGAATGCAAAAAGAGAATGTATGAGCACGAAGTACATACCTTAACGAGGCGAGAGCAAGTAGCGAAGTTAACGGCGAGATTATTAACGGACGTCATCTGAGCAGCGGCGACTCTGACGGAGTTGGCCATGGCTATGGATTTTCCGGCAGATGCCACTGTGAGGTTGTAACGGGTGCTTAATTGTGTATTTAGACACAAACTCATTGACGTGAGCTTGGCTATTGTAAATTACAAAACGGCACTGTCAAATTTTATTCCTTTCGTCCCCAAAAAAACGGCACTGTCAAATTTTAGACGTGGATTTTAATTTTTTTTAAAGGAAATATATATGTTTAAAATTGCACTTAGTACCATAAATTATTTTGATGGTGAAAATATTTCCCAAAATTGTGAGGATAAATTAGCCAAATAAAAATAATGAAGTATTATAAATAGCTATGGAATATGATTTAGCCACGAATACACTAATTCCAAAATAACACTTAAACTCATTATAAAATAAATTTTATATCTTTAATATTTTAATTAAATATAAGAGTTTAGCGTTTAGTTTAAACATACAATGAATATATTCGTTTTAATTATTTTATAATGGTTTTTTTATATTCTAAGTTATTTTTGAAAAGTTACATACACTTGAAAATGGGGAAGAAAAGACGCAATGGATATAATAAAGTTGTTATTGAATTTAGTGCAATTTATGTGCGGTTGAAGCTTTTAAATTAGTTGAACACTTGGCAAAACTACTCGATCATATATTAGTGGAGGTGTTCCATCTCACGAGGGTGAGAAAATATGAGAGTATTTGTTTTCTACTCATCATCTCACGTTACGTATTGGTATTTGATTAGATGCGACTTTGATTTATACATTACATTAGTGCTATTATCCACACACAAACATAAATTGTTGAAGAAGTTATATACAACAAATCATATTAATGTTTAAAATATAAATTATTTAATGATGCAAAATTTTGTGGATCGTATGAGAACATGCACTAATGTCATGTAAAACATTATCAGAAAGTGTTTTTATGCACTGTTGACGTAAACAAAATTGCACAATCAAATTAAATTAAAAAATATTACAAGTAAATTATCTAATAAATATCTACATTTATATCTATATTAAAGCAAGAAAGTTATCATATATAATTGATATTATGGTTAAACCAAGTGGCAAGCTAATAAATGTCAATAGTATATGGTAACTTTATTCTATATTTGACTATTTTAGTTAAATACAAATATAATATAATATATATACACACACACACATGGAATTTATATTTGAATTAAAAGATAATTTTGAATTTATAGATAAAGTTCTAAAAATCGAATTTAAATTAAAAATAAAATTTATCTTTTTTTATCATGTTATCATACTTAATTCGGTTAATGATCATATGCAATCATGTTATGAACTTTTGTTATTTTTTCTAATTATTTAAATACTACTTCGCTTCTAGCAAAAAAAAAATACTTCATAGTTCATATAACTATAAAACTTTTTTCACATTTAAAATCCTATAAGTATAGTTCTTTGAAACACTGTAGCTAGATTTGAATAAAACGTTTTTTTAAATATAAATATAATATATAGGGTACACGTCTATGTTTATCTAAATATGGAGAAAGAAATATCACAAAATCAGTCAATATTACAAAAAAAAAAAAAACTTGTTGAAGAATATTTGTTTGAAGAGTCAATTTGCATAAATGAACATCAAACAACTAACAAAACTTTGGCTATACAATTGTTATCATTAATTTCAATTTAACACATTCAAGGAATTGAATGGTATAAACTGAAGCCCCTTCATAGCTATAGTCAAGCCAATATTGCAAAGGTATAATATGTTTTTTGTTGAAGAATATTAGTTTTGAATCATTAGATTAAGTGATTTTTTTTTTCAAACTCAACGAGAGAAATTGATTTTTAATTGATAGTTTCTATAGCAACTTTTAAGTGTAACAAAGAGTATATATAAAGAAAAAATTGGACTGACATGAAATATTTTTTTTTAAAATGTAAACAAATTATTTCGAAAAAACTCTTTACTTTTTTTAATTCAAAGACAATAAAAAGATAAGATATTTTTGAACATTAGTAAAGAGTTTTAAAATATTATAATAGAAGTTATATCATGGATAAACTCAAAAAAAAAATCTTATGGAATATTTACATAATATCCGGTCATATTTATTGTTTACTTTTTATAGCTAATATAAATAGACGATATACCGACAATACACGATTATACACATGTTATATATGGTTTATATATAAATTACACATCATTCAATTTTTTTAATTTAAGTGGTAGGGTGAGCACCTATTTATGCTGATTAGATAAAGCCAAAAGAAAAAATATGAAATTATTTCAACCAAAGACTAAAAATATAATTAAAGTTTATATGTAGACAATTTTTATTAAAACCCTTCCTTTTATAGTGAAATAAATTAATTTTTTGTAACAAAAGAAATAATGAAATAAAAATAAGATAAAAGAAAATAAAAATATTGAAAAAAATGTTAGAAAGATCTAAAAAAACAGAAATAAAATATGACAATAAATTTCTTCTTATGTTTCGTCTTTGTTGAGTATAAAACATTTGAAAGTTAATCTCATCGATTTCAAATAATTTTTTTCCAACTCAAATACATAGATTATAAGATAAGGATATCTTAGGATATTTTTTTTAATTTACATGATGTGTCACTTGGCTTAAAATCACTATTACTAACAAACTGATATGATATTTAAATTTGAATTGGAATGCAACTCGAGTAGTTTGCATTGAGGTTAAGCCAAGTATGGTATCGAAAAATAAATTACCTGACAATTTTAAGACAATATATGCAATGTTTTATAATAATAATCAACTAATTTAACATTTAACGATTCAAGAACACAATTTTTGTATATATAGATTAAAAATTCAAATTTTGGGGCTAAAGATATCGATAAACTTAAAGTGGAGTCATACTGAAATAAATCCGGCCAAAGAATCATTTAAATTTTTAGATAGCCGATTAAAGTGAATTTTAAATTAAGGATAATATTTTCACTTGCATCATTATAAAGATAATCATTATTATAATATATATAAAGTTTTAGAAATTAAAATTTCAAAATAAAAATATTTTTTGAAAGATAAAATTACCAAATAAGAGTTCAAGTCGTTGTATAAGAGTCATGTCGTAATCAAAGAATCATTTATATCGTGTCAACCTTTGTGCTTTGCCATAAATATGAGTTATTATTTCGTTTGTGGCTATTTTTAGGTTCAAATGACATCTATGAGAATAGTGCAAAAATAAAATTATCATTACGAGAATTGAGAAAATATTAGTCTTTTTTCATGTAGTGTTTCTTAATTAATATCTGACGATTATATATAATTATTTAGAAGGTTTAAATGTCAAAGTTATTCACATATAATTCAAAGAACTCAGATATTTAACATGGTTAATATCAAATATCAAAAAGGAGTAAAAAAATTCACTAGCTAAAGATTTTTTTTATATATTTAGATAGCCAACTAAAATGAGTTTTGAATTAAGAATAATATTTTCAATTACATTATTATAAAAATAATTATTATTGAAAAATAATGTTTTAGAAACTGAAATTTTAAGAAAAAAATATTTCTTAAGAGATATCAACACACCAAATAAGAGTTCAAGTAGTAGTAAAAGAGTTAAGTCTTACCAAAAGAGTCATTAATTGTCTCAACATTTGATTGTTTTGCCATAAATATGAGTTATTATTTTGCTTCCTCACTATTTTAGGATCCAATGACATCGGCAAGAATGGTATCAAAAGAGAAAAATAGAAGAAATAATTAATTTTTTTTTAATGTAGTTAAATTCAGTGATTATCTATATTTACTGAGAAAGTGTAAATTTTAAGATTATTTATATACAATCAAAATAACTTAAATATTTGACATGATTAGTGTGTGCGCATCAGCGCGTGTACTAATACTAGTTAATTAAATCAAATTAAGTTATATTAATGGTGTAAAATCACGGTGATATATATATAAAACTTAAATTCTTATTATGTGTATTATTTTTCAAACCATTGGGTATTTATTTATTAAACTTATGAAAAAACCTGTAATATATTTTTCTTGTATCTTTGGAAGAATGAGAAAAATGAAGGAAAGGAGTATGCAAGAGCAGAAAAAAGAGGAGTGCAGAAGAAAACTGGTTTTATCATCTTCCTCTTCCCAACAAATTGAAACTCACTGAGCAGAGCAGAAATATTGTTTGGAGAAGAAGAAAAGATGTTGTTTCAAGTGGGAGGACAAGGGACACGTCCCACCTTCTTCGAAATGGCAGCTGCTCAGCAGTTACCTTCTAGTCTCCGAGCCGCTTTAACTTATTCCCTCGGTGTAAGTAACCAATTAGGGTTTCTGATTTCTAATTCATCTATTTCAGCTGTATTTATAACTCATAAGAGATAGATTGTGTAATGGGTAGTATTTAGTATTTTTATAGCGGAATTCAACCATTTTGGAATTCAGGCGTAGTTTTATTAATACCGTTCAGCTCTACTTAGTAGATGTATTTTAGTTCTTAAAAGACAAATTATTAGTATTGGAATGAAATGGGTCAAAATGGACTGTAATAAATATTGGGGATTTATTTTGCGGAACTCTACTAGTTTGGGATTGAGGCGTAGTTTTTATTATTACTGTTCAGCTGTACTTATTAGATGTATCTTAAAAGACAAATTATAAGTATTTTAATGAGACGGTCCAAAAGGAGTGTAATGAATATTGAGGATTTATACAGCGGAATCCAACTAGGAGTAGTTTGGAATTGGGGCTTAGTATTTGTTATTGTCGTGCAACTGTGCTTATTGACGTGCCTTAAAAGACAAATTATAAATGTTGGAATAAAATGGGTCAAAGTGGAGGGTAATGAATATTGAAGATTTAGTGGAATTAAACTAGTTTGGAATGGAGGTGTAGTTGTTATAATTGTTGTGCAGATGTACTTAGTGGATGTGTCTTGAAAGACGAATTATTAGTGTTGAAGCGAAACGGGCAACATGGTGGAATGGGTATGGAGGATTTATATCTATGTACAACTACTTTGGAATTGAGGCATCATTGGTATCTTTAAAAAGGATGACACTAAGGATGCCAGCATTCATGAAATTCTTTTATGAGGAATAATAACTTGTGAGGGAGCTAGATTCAAGATGAAAATAGTTCTAATCTTTCCCACTTCCTCTTAGTGTAACTGCGTGCTAGGGGAAGGAAGAAAAGTAGGGCTTCCTTTCAGGACCAACGAAGGTCAAACTCTTGGCGGGCTGCCAAGTTTCGCCTGTGCAAAAGTTTAACAAGATTGAACCTTTTTTGTTCTACATTGTTGTTTTTATTGTTGTTGTTTAGCTGTAGTTATGTGATTTAAGTTTGGTAATATTAATCATTGCTTGCTTGATTGCAGGTTTTAGCTTTAAGAAGACCTCTCATCCACAAAATTCTAGATTACGAGGATGAGTGCTTCGCTTTGCTTATGCTAGTTCTTGAAACGCATAGCTTACGAACTACAGGTATGCGTATTTATCTATCTAGATACTCTCTGGTACCAAACAGAATGACCGGTTTGGAGTACAAGACTCAAATTCTCTAATTGTCGTCTTGATTTAGACGTTATTCTTAGTATTGTTTGTATAAAAAAATTACATATGTAGGAACTATATACAAATACTAGTCACATTTTTTATATGTAAAACATATTTTTATTTATGACAAAATTTTGACTCCCCAAAGGGTAATGCTGAGTATTTGTTATTTGGTATATGACTATGCATTTTCTTCTTCATCCGGTCGTGTGTAAAATGCTCTGGTACGATTGCAATCTCTGGTCATATGGTAGAACTAATTATTCGCTTTAGCTTTAGTAAATTTATTACTTTTTACTTGTCCTCAGATGGGTCTTTTGCTGAGTCTTTATATGGCCTGCGAAGAAGGGCAGTTAAGATAAAAGTTAAGGGTGATAACAAAGGTCCAGATGTGAGAGAGGAAATTAATCACACTGGTCTGGAGAAGCGCCAAAAAGTTCTTTCAGTTGTGTTTCTGGTAATTCTTGCACTTGATAACTCACTTATATCGTAACACAAATTTCTCATATTCTGATTGATCTCTTGGAGCAAAATCACCGTTATCTTGTTGTAATAAACTTCGATTATTCTTGTTGAAAGACTTTTTAGTTATAAACGTTTATTGATAACGAAAAAGGGAAATCTTGTACTGTATGCAAAAAGAACAAGTCTAACACAGATATCGATGAAAAGCAGTCGATCATCTACACATGTAGGGATTTCGTGTGTGCTCCAGAATCACATAAAAAAGAAAGTTCCAAGAATCTATTAGGAGAGTATCAGTCCCCTGAAAACCTTTTCTGTTCGTTTCTTTCCAAGCTGCCAACACAAGCACCAACGGTGCTAACTCTCATGTCTATTACCCCTCCCATATTCCATCTAATCCTCAGCAACAAAGGCCTCTAACTCAACAGCAAGGGTTTATTGGTGACATGCGTCATCCCTTCCACCCCAAACGAGTTCAGTCCACAATCGAAAGGCAGTTGATAGTGAAGAAGTGATTTACACCCTCCTCTGTGTTCATTTCTTTCTTCCTTCTCAGGATTTCTGCTGAAGAATTTCTCCTTTGCACTAAAAAAGGCACAGAATATGGAAATAGTGTATTCTGTTATGCTTTCCTATAAAAGATTTAACAGTGAATAAACCACTGTATTTTCCTTCCCGTCTCAATGGCCATGAAGGCCAGAAATATCTGCATATCTGAAAAATAAGAGTACACATTGAAATATCGAACCTCCCTGGCTGTAAGACCTTAGATTTGAATACTAAAATGAATTTTTCGTGTTCCCTGTATACTTCTGCAATACTTGCTGATTTTTGGATTGAAACATCATTTTTTTTCTAAATGTTGCATAAAGATTGTCTCCATACCATCACCACAGGTATGGCATAACAATCAATAAAGTGAGTGAAAATCTTGGAAACCAAAGTTCAAATCCCATTAGAGAAAATATTAGGTGATTTTCCCCCATCTATCTTAGCCTTGGTGGGCAAAGTTATCCCATACCTGCACAATGAAATAGTCGATTTGTGTTCAAGTTGGGTTGGATAAATAAAAAAAGAAGGATTGTCTGCATGCACGCGTTGTTTGCAGAAACTTATTGTACTCCCATTTTCTGAAACATCTAATAGGATGGAGGAAAAAGCCTAGAATTGTTAGTAGGAATTGGAAGTCTTCTGGCTCTTTTTCTTATTTGCTAACTTCCCCCACGACTTTAGCAGCTAATATATGTCAATATGTGTAAAGCCATGACTTCAGAAATGATTGCTGAATCAAGTTTTTGCCTTTTAAGTTGTAAAGCTTTTGATAAATGCAATGACATAATTTGGATGTGTTTCTTTAGGTCATCTTGCCATATCTTAGATCAAAATTGCATTCTATCTACAATAAAGAAAGAGAGGTTGCTCTTCAAGCTACTTTATGGGGCCATGAAGATGAGAGATTTGGTGATACTGACTATTTTGATGGAGCTGGGAACTCCACAGTTTCAATGAGCAGTTCAGATGCAGAAGAATCAGTTAGAGATCGTTTGAGAAAGAAAATTCGAAAGATTGTAGCTGCTTGCTACCCATGGATACATGCTGGAAATGAAGGTAAATAGGGCTTAGTCTCTCATTTGTGATTATGAATATACTCTTTTTTTTTGTGTGTACTGTTCATTTTGTTTCACTTTTTGAAATGAAATGACGAAGATTTTCCTATTCGTTCTGGTCACTAATCGCTCATGTTGCCTCTTGTAAAGTATCAAGGTAATGGAGGAATTTCCCTTGTATATCATTGCAAGAAGTACAAGATATATATACATGTACTTTGAGTCCAAATAAGGAAATAATCAAAAGAAAGATCCCGTAAATCTGCTATCTTTATATGGCCTGTGTACATGGCTGAGAAGTAAGTCTAGGTTCATTTTGTAACACCTCTAGATGGTCTTACCACCTATTCAATGTGAAAAGGACCCTAACCTCCATGGTGAAACCTTTGCAATTCCGTCTTTGAAATATTGCACCTTGTATCTTTTTGGGCTTCACGTTAAAAGCTATGTTGCTCGGATCCTCCAAAAATGACGCTCCACCCGTGTCAGATCCTCCAAAAAATGAATAACTTTTAGAGGATAACACACACCCGGCAATATTTTTGAAGGATCTGAGCAACATGGTTCAAAAGTATAAAGTAACTTGTCACCCCTTAAATGGAAATCTTTAGAAGGTCCTGATTTGCTGGCCGATTGTCTTGCAGGTTTTTCATTTGCTTACCAGCTACTGTATTTGCTGGATGCTACTGGATTCTACTCTCTAGGACTCCATGCTCTTGGTATTCATGTTTGCCGGGCTACAGGACAGGAACTGGTATGTCTGCAGCCAGTTTTTGTTAGTATCTCTCTGGTCTGGAAGATGTTATTAGCTCTGGAAAAGTAGGGAATTTGTTTGGAGAATTTTGTAATGCCTGTACTATTAAGTATTCAAATACAAGTAAGATAACTATGAAATGAATTCCAAGAACCTTTAGGCACCCTTGCATGAACTTCTGAAAGATTAATGAACTAATAGTATGATGTTACTTGACTCAATGTGTAGGTGACTAGTTTTACTCTGTTAGGTCATCTAAATGTGTAACAAGTGATGTGAACTATCTGTATTTGAATGGTCAATTGGATAATGTAATTTTCTGATTCGTGGAAGTTCCTTTTGACAATTAGAACACTATGGATAATTCAGTTGAAAATTTTAATTTTGTGCTGGTTTGATAATGGTTCTCATGCTTACCTTATCCAAAAAAATAAAAACAAAGAGCTTTGAGGTACCCCCCTCCTATTACCTTGAATCTGTGGGTATAAGTTCCAATTTAGAATTTAGATCTGAATCAAGAAAAGTTGCAATTTAGATCTGAATCTGTCCAATTTAGTCTATCAACCAGTTGATCTTATTTACTCTGTAATTCCTCTTTTATACCATGTTGTTATTTAAGATTTTCATTTATGTGATGTCAAGGTAGATGGATACTTCTTCAAGGATTTCTAAAATAAGAAGCCACGAACGTGAGAGACTTCGAGGACCCCCTTGGCTAAAGGTCTGTGTTCATCCCGTAAATCTCTTTTCCATGTTTCTGTTGTACTAGATGGGACTACGTATGTCTTTCTTGGTATTAGTTTTACTTCTTTATCGAGGTCCCCGGTACTTAAAACAATAGAAAAACAAAAAAAGGAGGTGCCCTTCTCTTTGATGTTTTCATAGTCTCGTGTGAAGTTATCATCACAGTCAATATTCTGACCTTCAATACTTATAAACCATTAACATTTCAGGCAGTACAAAGTGGTTTACTGAGTTGTGCATATGGAGTTCTTGACTACGCTCAAACTGGCCTGATTGCTGCAGTGTTTTTCTTTAAAGTAAGTGTTCTTTAGCTCAAGTTCTGCAGATTTTCTTACCTTTGAGAGATTTTTTTTCTTCTCACGTTTTGTTATGCTCATGTATCAACACTATAACTATATTTCCCTTTATGTTCTTCAATGTACTCAGATGATGGAGTGGTGGTACCAATCAGCAGAAGAAAGGATGTCAGCTCCGACTGTTTATCCACCCCCACCTCCTCCTCCACCTCCAAAGGTGAGTACATTTCTAATTGGCTAATTTAGAACATGTG
Source organism: Nicotiana tabacum (assembly GCF_000715075.1). Classification (NCBI taxonomy): domain Eukaryota; kingdom Viridiplantae; phylum Streptophyta; class Magnoliopsida; order Solanales; family Solanaceae; genus Nicotiana; species Nicotiana tabacum. The sequence continues at coordinate 154,065,662 of NC_134090.1, read as the reverse complement.
AAAGATATTTTTGGCAGCCATACTGCTCCAACTTTGACGCCTTGCTTAGCTTAATGGAGATGAAGAATGTTTTTCCTTTGTTTATGATTCATATTGGATGAGCAAATACATTTGATACTTGGTAACAATAGATGTGCTTAGGTCAGTAAATTGCGATCTGGTGCATGCATTTTGGCTTTTGCAAGTCAACCATAATTTCTGAAGCTTTAATGTGTGTTCCGACTTGTCAGTTACACCAATCCATTTAAGCAGTTGACGCCAGATGGAGCTAAGGATGTAATATGAATATGAACTATATGTTACTCGTGTATAAAGAGTATCATTCTCCCTACATATGGTTGCACTAATGCCATTGAAGTTTTTATTTTATGTAAAAGCTCACTTGCTTTGGCATTCTTAAAGTAGTTTGGATAAATTAGGTCAGAGTATCTAAGCCACTTACCAATGGAAAGTGACCATACTTGTTAAAAAAGAAAAGAAAATTGGAAGCGACCACGATGGTGAAAATTCATGATTTGTCTAAATCTTACCCTGGTTTTATTATGCATAAGTGAAGTATTTTTTTTCTTGTATTCCTGCAACAATGCTTATGTATAACCTTTTTCAATTTGAGCAGGTTGCAAAAGAGGGAATTCCACTACCTTCAGACAGAACACTATGTCCTTTATGCTCACAAAAGCGTGCAAATCCATCAGTAGTGTCAGTTTCAGGATTTGTCTTCTGCTATTCCTGCATTTTCAGATATGTTTCTCAGGTGAAATTCCAGATTCAGTTGATCCAATGCGCGGAAACTAAATCACATGATGGCAATGTTATATTGGCTTCTTTATACTTAATACTATAATAATCTCTTGACCTGCTAATTGCAAGAAGAACCTCGGGAAAGAAAAAAAAACCACAAATACAATATATAATTCTGTTCAGATGTTTTGTTGTTAAGCAGCTATTCCCATGACTATCTACTGCTTTTACTTTCTGCTAGCTGTTAGTAGAATCATGGAGCTGATTCATCTATACTTATCTGTGATTCCTCCTGTTAGCCTTGTAAACTTGGTAACTAACCTATCATTTATTACAATATAAATTACGGATAGTGTAAGAAGATTTTATGCTGTCAGTATATATAACTTAAATGTTAGTGCAAATATTTTTGCCTTTTGTTCATGTGTGGTGTTTACTTATTTCTTTTTTCCTTTAAATATCTTTTCTTTTTGCAAATTCATGTTCTGTTTTCCTTTTGTGCAGTATAAGCGCTGCCCTGTGACACTGATGCCTGCAAATGTGGATCAGATAAGAAGACTTTTTGATGATGTTTAATTTCCTTCCAGGATCAGAAGGAATGAATAACCGTGCCATTACAGTGAAAAACGTTGAGATTATAAGTGGATCTTTTTTCCAAGGCACTAATCCACCACATTGCCTCTACAGTGAATAATGTTTGAGTATATTCTACTTTTACGCAATTGTTGTAGTTCAAAATTTAGAATGCAATTAATTCCGAAATAAATATCTAGTCATTTTTTAAGCCAGAAGTTTTTGTACCCCGTTATGTTTCAGCCCTTCTGTGGCATTTGCAAAAAGTGTTAAAACATTTGAGTCCCACAATGTAAAGAGTGGGTAGTAAAACTTAAAAGGAAAGAGGAGAAAACAGAGAAATTGTAAAAACAGAATAACATACATGATATAATTAGGACATGTAATTTGTAAGTAAGAAAGAATTTGTGACTCTACATAGATGAGGAACTATTTAATTAAATTACATGAGGAAACAAATTAACAAAATGAATGAACTGAAGGATTGCGTATAGGTGTTCGTAACACGCAACGGAAGACAATAACAAACCTAGGCAGATCTTTTCATGTTTAAAATTTATTTACATGTCAATAGATCACATCTAAGACGTACCTGGTGAAGAGAGTCGTTTCAAAATTTCTTCGATAGTGCGAAGACTCTATGCGTATCCACACCGAGACTGATCCGTGCTATCAACTCTTTGATCAATGAAACCCGCGAACAAATTGAACGAAATATTGTGTTGAAATTTTTCTCAAAAATCTCAACTCAAAGTAGAAGAACAAGAAACGCTTTTCTTGCAATTGTATTTTCTCTCTTGGCTTTGTATTGCACTCTCACTTTCACAAAGTGGGTTTTCTTCTCATGGAAAAATTATTCGGCAAATTTTCTCCATCACCCTTTATCTAGCATCACCTACAAACTCTTTTCCTATTTGGTTGAGGTAATGATTTACTTAGGGTAAAAGTTTTTTCCAAAATAAACTTAATGAAATTTTGTATGAAAATTCGCAATCCCATTCTCAACGGGTAACGTGACTGCCGAGAATCATGGACTTTCCATGAAGTCCAATTCCAAACATTGGAATTTTCCTATTGTAAACAAGAAAGCACGTTTGAGTTGTCAGACGTCCTTTTTATGGACTTTAATTTCCATGTTTAATGAAATCGTAGGAAAATCTTTATGGAATTTCATGTCCAATTCAAAATTGGATTGTAAGAATAAACTAATGTCACACCTCCTTTTTCCGCACCCGCGAGGGTGCAAGGGAGTTTTTCCAATTAAAGGACAATCGAGACGGGATTGGTTTATTTATTTCAGAGTCGCCACTTGGGAGATTTAGGGTGTCCCAAGTCACCAATTTTAATCCCGAATCGAGGAAAAGAATGACTCCATATTACAGTCTGCGTACCAGAAATCCGGATAAGGAATTCTGTTAACCCGGGAGAAGGTGTTAGGCATTCTCGAGTTCCGTGGTTCTAGCACGGTCGCTCAACTGTTATATTCGGCTTGATTGTCTGATTTTATACAAATATGAACTTATGTGCAAATTTTATCTTTTAACCGCTTTATTATTATTGTTTTTAAAAGAAATACGAACATCGTTTAAAACACGTCTTTGGACTGCGTTACATGAAATGCACCCACAATCCGGAACACGTTTTATTTGATGTTTTGGGATTTGGATTCGGGTCGCATGAAATGCACACCCAGGCTTAAGAAAGTAAAATATTAAACACGCGCCTAAAGAGACTATCGCGTTATTATTTTGGGGAAGACCGTGAAATTCGCTAAACGGTCCTTCCGAATTCTAATTAAACCATACATTTTGTGAGGGCCCCGCAATCTATACGTTTTATTTGGCGAGGCTCGTCTCATTTTTATTTTTAAAGGATAAACCTACAATGACTATATTTTCTATTAAGTTCGTCTCTAAACTAAAAGAAAATCTCTTAATTATTTACATGCTGAAAAACGTAACTTATTAGTTATTAGTTTACGGCTAATGCGAATGGAAAATTGCGATCGAGTTTGTACAAAGAAAAACTGCTTTCATTTTATATTCTGTTATTCAATAATACTAGAACATGAGATTGACCATAATATCAAAACAGATTAATTATTCTCCGTAATTTAAACTAACATTATTAGATGAAGAAAGTATACAAATGCAACCTCATTATTCATTAATCATTCAACTACATCTTTATACGAAGAAAGAAAAATTATATTCAACCACAAATCTAAACAGGAGGAATTCAACAGGAACAAAGCCTGATTAATATTTCATTTTTTGCTTCAAGCCGAGATTGTACAAATGTGTACCTGGAAACAGCAGTACAAGAACAAAAGAAGGAGAAGTCAGCAGCAGTAATAACACAGCAACAGCAGATTCAGCAACATCGCAAACCAGTACAGTAGGAATAGCAGAAAACCCAGGAGACTATAAACGACTCCAAGTATAGTGAAGAAGTAAAAGGCAGGAAGGTTCTGACTATTTCAGATCTTAAGCGAGGCAATGAAGCAGTAACTATTCTTTTTCAACTTCAAAACTCTCCAAAATGAATTCTGCCCCTGTATATTCAGTGTATACAGAATGTATATCGGGTGTATACTTCTCACTCCGCCCCCTCTTTTTTTCTTCTCTCTATCTAGTTTTTCCTCTCTTTTTTTCCACACTTCTTCCTAAATTTTCTCTTCTATTTATAGCAAAATTTTCGAAATTTTCAGATTTGCTTTTTTATTATTTTATTATCTTTTTAATTAAAAGAAATCCCACTTACAAATTGCTTTTATTTTTTTAGAAAAAGAAATCCCACCTTTATTTACTTTTATTTTTAAAATTCCAACTTTAATTACTTTATCTTATTTAAAATCCCACTTTTTATTTTTTTAAAAGAGAATCTCACTTTATTTAACTTTTCTTTAAAAAATAAATCACTATCTTTTCTTTTTCTTTTAAAAATGCTACTTTCAATTACTTTAAATTTTTTAAATTTTCAGATATCTTTATATTTATTTTTTAATTCCAACCTTCTTTTACTTTTAAATTTTTTAAAACTTTTTACTTTTTTTTAAAAATTTTCTACATTCTTTTACATTTTTTTATTTTTTTATTTTTTTATTTTTTATTTTCTATTTTTCTTTTGCTTTTAATAAAACAAACTAAAATAAATATATATATATTTTTTAAAATAAAAATAATAAATAAAATAAAATATTTTCGGATTTTTTTATATATATAAAAAAACAAAAAATAAAACTATTAATAGTGATAATTCACTTTTTTTTTTTTTTTTGTTTTGTGTTGGACAAAAATGAAGAAGGGGTGTTGGGTTAATGGACTGGGTCGACCCAGTTCGAAATGGACTGGGTCGTAGGGAAGATTGGGCCATTTTTTGGGCCTATAGCTTGAAATAGAAGAAGAGGCCCAATTCCGACTTTCTTTATATTTTCGCTCTCTTTTCTTCTTTTATTTTTCTAAAACTAAATTATAAAAATACTTAAACTATTATTAAGAACTAAATTAAGTTATAAAGGCGCAAATTAACTCCCAATAACAATTAACGCACAATTAAGTATTAATTAAGCATAAAATTGTATATTTGGACATTAAATGCTAAAAATGCAAACGATGCCTATTTTTGTAATTTTTAATTTTTGTAAAACAATTTTAATTACTAACAATTGTAGAATTAAATCCTACATGCAAAATGCGACATATTTTTGTATTTTTTATTAATTTAGCGAATAAACACGCACAGACAAATACAAATAATTCTTCAAAATATCACAAAATTGCACACCAAAGAAAAATCATTTTATTTTTGAATTTTTTGGGAGTAATTCTCATATAGGGCAAAAATCACGTGCTTACAGCTGCCCCTCTTTGCCCGGAGACACGAAGGGTTTTCGTGCAAAGATAAAGCGAGCGATTTTTGCCCATCCGAGTACTCCGTTGAAGCATTTTTTGAAAAAGATTTGACCGAACCTTTGCTTCAAAGGTTTCCTACATATCCTGGGCTAAACAGGAATCAGGTCAATGTAGTTCGAGAAATTTTGGTAACTGGGATTACCGTTGGACTGCAATGTTACTGTTGTTGCATGCTATTACTACTGCTTACCGATCTCCTTGTTACACCGTGCTTAAAAAACAAGAAGCTAGGCTAGAGTACAATTTGTTTTTGTTGCCTTGCTTCCTTGTCTGCTTGCATTTCTTTCGGTGCTTTACTTCTTTTGACACATGTACTTGAGTTTGTATTGTGACCTCTTGTTGCAACCTTCTGTTTCCCGGTGCCGGGGAATTTTATTGTTTCCTGCTGGGGATTCCTATTATAACCCTCTGTTTTATTGTCCTCTGACTTGATTTTGAAATGTATGCCTCTGTTATCTGGGCGGGCTCCCAATTTTAATACTTGAAAATTAAAGACTTGAAATGTATGCCTCTGTTATCTGGGCGGGCTCCCAAGTTCAATGCTTGAAAATTAAAGACTGAAATGTATGCCTCTGTTCTATGGGCGGGCTCCCAACTTCAACAACAACTTTAAAAATGAATGTCATTCCTCTCTTCAGGCGAGCTCCTGACTTCAACCAATACATCGCCATTCTGTTCTTCAGGGGGGCTCCTGTTCAACAACTTTAAAAAAATAAAATCCTATTCGAGGGCGGATGAACCTTAAATATCCTATTCGAGGGCGGATGAACCCAAAATATCCTATTCGAGGGCGGATGAACCCAAATATCCTATTCGAGGGCGGATGAACCCAAAATATCCTATTCGAGGGCGGATGAACCCAAAATATCCTATTCGAGGGCGGATGAACCCAAAATATCCTATTCGAGGGCGGATGAACCCAAAATATCCTATTCGAGGGCGGATGAACCCAAAATATCCTGTTCGAGGGCGGATGAACCCAAAATATCCTGTTCGAGGGCGGATGAACCCAAATATCCTATTCGAGGGCGGATGAACCCAAATATCCTATTCGAGGGCGGATGAACCCAAATATCCTATTCGAGGGCGGATGAACCCAAATATCCTATTCGAGGGCGGATGAACCCAAATATCCTATTCGAGGGCGGATGAACCCAAAATATCCTATTCGAGGGCGGATGAACCCAAAATATCCTATTCGAAGGCGGATGAACCCAAAATATCCTATTCGAGGGCGGATGAACCCAAAATATCCTATTCGAGGGCGGATGAACCCAAAATATCCTATTCGAGGGCGGATGATCCCATTTTCAAAATCTTGGAATTGTCTTACCTCCGACTGTTTTTCTTCGAATCGTGTTGTTTTGCTATCTCTTAAAACTTGAATTGATTTCCTCGTTCTTCCGAGAAAATTTTCGACAATGGCAGAAAATCTTCTGCCCCAGTTTTGGTGCTTTTCCTTGTTCTCCAGATGGACGCCTGACTTCTGATATTTCAACTGTTCTTCCTTGTTCTCTAGGTGGATGCCTGATTGCTGATACTTCAACTGTTCTTCCTTGTTCTCCAGGTGGACGCCTGACTGCTAATACTTCCATTTCTCTTCCTTGTTCTCCAGGTGGACGCCTGATTTCTTCTTCAATTTTTCATCCTCATTCTCCAGGTGGACGCCTGACTTCTTCTTCAATTTTTTATCCTCATTCTCCAGGTGGACGCCTGACTTCTTCTTCAATTTTTTATCCTCCGCTCTGCTTTGTTCTTGCTTGCTGGGGATAATACCACTGTGGGAGTCTCCTTTCTTCCCCTCCTTCAAATTCAATTTTTTTTTTCAGAATTTATTTTCTCTCAACACTGTTGGGGATAAAAGTGTTATCTTCTTGGGATAACGTTGTTGAGGATAATGCTGCTGGGGAATTTTATCCCTTCAAATTGATGCATCATTCTTCTGGAAGCTGCTGGGGATGATAATGGTTTTTGCTCTTATGAGCACAAATGTCATCCATTTGTTCTGTCTGCTGGGGAACAACTTCTTTTATTAAAACTTGTTATGCTGGGGGTAAAACTGGTTCAAAGACCACTTCCCTTGAGACTGGTGCTATATTCATTTTACCCTGAATGGGTATCTGACTTCCAGAAAAATTTCCAAATGAAAGGAAAATTTTCTACCCCAGTTTGACAGTCTCCCTTATGGCCTGTATTTCTGTCATCAATGCCACTTCCTTTACCTGTTTCAATTTAAACAAAATTTGTTAGTTTAAAACGCGGTGGTTGGTTGTGATACTCCCACTGGGATGTTTTTCCCTTTTCCCTTCCTTGCTCTGCGTTCCACAACTTGTTGGGGATGATATTATTTGCTGGGGATAATCCTTTTCTGCTGGGGATATCCCTCTTCTTTCGTGGCATGGCTTGGAAACTTGCATTTTCCCGACCTTTTAGTCTCGCATGAATTTCCCAAATCATGCTTATTGTTTTTCTTGTTTTGTCCATGGGCTCTGGTCTTGAGGTTTAATAACCTTTGATTTCGGCAAAGATATCCCTCTTGACACTCGTCAATCCTTTTGCTGGGGATATCTTTCTTGACACTGGCCTCGCGCTTGTTCCTTCCTGACTATATCGCTTGGATGTATTAGTCAGATCTTATCTTGGAAAGCTGATGGCCTATTTTGAAATCATTTCCCACTGGTTCTGACCAAACAGACTCTACTGGGGAATTTTTCTATGAAAGGAAAAGATAAAAGGGAACAGAATAAAAGACAACAGAAAAAGATGACTCTTTAACAAAAGAAACTATAAATAAAACCCTATCAAACGCAGACACCGACTCTAATGGTCATGACATGCCTATGTGGCCTATCCTTCGTCAATCATCTTTCAAGATCTTCAATTGGCAATTCCCCATCTGATTCTTAATCTTATTCGACTTGTAGTGCCCGAAGGGTTTTCACTATCAAGCCTCTCTCATTTTGGGTTTTTCTCTCAACTTTCATCACCTTATGGTGCATGTGAAGGTTTTCACCGATAAGACTCTCTCATTTGTATCACTTTTCAGCTGGGGTTTTGGAGTGTTGCCGGTATGACTCTTTCTGTTGGAGATTAGAGTCCTTTCTGCTGTGGAACAAAATGTTATGCTCACCGGTGAGACTCTCATTTGTCTGACTTGAAATCTTTTGAAGACTGATCAGAAGGTCTTTCTTTGGACCGTAATGTGGGTTTTGGATAGGGCTAGAAAAAAAAGGTATTAAAGGCTCAAAAATGCATTAATTTTTGGGTTATTAGTTACAACCTTCGGAATTAGATTTATTTACAACAAATGCAACATTTGCCCCAGTTTCTTGCTTGGGGATATTTTAATTGATTGGTTTTTTTTTTTTCAAAACTATGACCGAGCCGTGAAGCGCCTACGTATCCTCTTTGAGGAATCAGGTCAAACGTAGTTCCCAATTCCTCTTTTTCATTTGACTTTCTTTTGTTTTTGTTTTTTTTGTTATCATTTTTCTCTTCTTTTTTTCTTTTCTCTTTTTCCGTTTTGTTGTTTTTCTTTTCTTTCTTTTCCATGTTTTGCGTCTCTAACTTGTTGTTACCGATTCCGAATGAGGGGTATGAAAGAAAATAAACAAGGCTCAAAAGGGGTAACGAGGAATAAAGTGTTTAGGTAGCAGAACAAAATGCCTTCGTCATTCCAGTCTTCAAAACATGCCAAGTGCAAACAACACAATTGATCGTAGATTTATAGTCTCTTCCGATGGTGCTGGACTTGACAATCATATTCATATTTGCTTTTTCATTTGTCAATTCTAAAACACCGTTGGGCGACACTCTTATTATCATGAATGACCCTCATGCCAATTTGGCGAATCTTGCTTTTAACGGTTTTATTTGTGTTTTACTTGCCCTAGTTCCACATGACTCGGGCTCCAAATAATCTTGAACCGTTCTTACTCCCTTTAAACGCTTTGATCACCTTCCCAGGGGTTTATGATTAACTTTTAAGATTAGGCCCAAACTGGGTGCGCATGTCATGTCACTAGAATCGGCATTGAATAAAAATGATAAAAGGACTAAACAAAAGAAAACTGGAAATAATAGAAGACCGGATTTTGCATTTAGATTACCGGTGAAATGGTTTGAAAAGACAAAAACAAACTGGAATAAAATCCTAAACAACCTGGGCAAAACTTAAACAAACCGCTATGACAAAAAATGGAAAGATAAGCAGAAAAATATTGACACAAAACAAAATCCGAATTACAATCCTAATAACCCGAACAAACAGAAATGACAACAAAATAAGCCACCACAAGCTTCTCTCTTGTTAACCAAAGAACGGAGCGTCCTCCCACTTTATCAAAACTGGCATCTTAGCCACTGAGCTTCGCATCAATGCTGCCAAGACCATTATCAGCTTCAGTATCATCCATCTTCGTCAACAAGTTCCCAATAGGATTCAAGTGCTTCTGTTATCAGGCCCGATCCCCGTAAAGTGTGTATCATGGGGTGCAAGTAAAGGAATCTGAGTGTCATCGTCCGGCTTACCACAAACCAACCACCTTAACTTTCTTTGCAAAACAAACAGGTTAGAATGGACTAAGTCGGTCCTCATTATTAACAACATCTTTTTTCTTTTTCTCTTTTTTTCGATGTTTTTTTTTCCTTCTTTTTTTTTCATTTTTCTGTCTCTTTTTTCGATTTTTTCGATTTTTTTTTTCATTTTTCCTTTTTGATTTTTTTCATTTTTTTTTTGTTGTGGTCGAATCTTATGGAGATTGCCTACGTATCATGACCCCGCATGAATCAGACCTTGCGTAGTTCGGACCAATAAAAGATAAGCAATACTAATCATTTTTTTTTCAATTTTCATATTGGGTTTCAAAGGTTTAAAAATGACCTACAAACTTGAAAATCAAACGACCCACATATTATAATCAAAAGTTTTACAAAAAACAAACGGCCAGCTTCCTTTCTCCGTTTGACAAATGCAACCAAACGGTTATTTTTTGCAAATGTCGCCCCTTCCAAATTTTGAGGCCGGAGAGGATTATTTTATGACACTTTACACACTTTTCCATTCTTTTACGAAAATAGCCTTTCGACAACTGAAAGATACTCTAAGGCTATTTCGGCAAGAACAGTTTAAGACACTGTCGAAGCTAGCTCGGCTTATTTTTGACTAAAAAAAAATTCACCTGACCGTTGACTTTTTTTTTCCTCAAATTACAATAAAAACCAGGTGTTGCAACACGGCCCTTCAGCGCCTCGGGGACGAAGATTTTTTAAGACTGTGTGGGTCAACTGAACCAAATTTTAAAAAATGACCCAAAGGTGGCTATTTATGCAAAGTCAGCCTTCCGGCGCCCCTTTCGGGAACATTCGGCTATGTCTTGATAAAACAGCGTCACCCGACTTCTTTATGACAAAACTAAAATTTGACATATTTTTTGGCTATTTTGTTTTAGCAAAAAGTGGAGGCTGGACACTGCCCGACTTATTTATGAAAAAATTAAAATTTGGACATGTTTTTTATTTATTTATTTATTGGTTTTTGGCGTATTTTAGCAAAAAGGGGGTTGGACCCGATGAGGGTTGCCTACGTATCTCACATCCGGTGAGAATCAAACCCGCGTAGTTCGGGCAGGTCATGAATAAAGTAAATAAACTGATTTTAAATTATGATTATTTTTTTTTATTTTTATTTTTGTAAAAGAACTGCTTTAAAAGAAGAAAGGAAGTATTTTTATATTTTTTTTTGGATTTTTGATTGATTTTCTTTTTGAAAGAAAGACTTCTAAGAATTCCTTTTCTTTTGATTTGAACTTTGAGAATTTCAAAAGTAAAAGGAAGATATTTTTTTTGTTTTTTTCTTATTCTAAATAAGAAAGAAAATATTTTTTTGGAATTTTACCTCTAATAAAAGAAATGCTTTCTAAATTATTTTTTTTTTGAATTTTGAATTTTCTTTTCAATTTTTAAAGAAGAAGGAAAATATTTTCGGATTTTTTTATTTTATTATATATATATTTTTTTAATAATTAAAAAAAACTTTCTAAAGAAGTCAATAATGGAAAATATTTTTGGATTTTTTGTTTTGAAAATTGGGAGTCTAAACAAAACTTTTCTAGACTTTTTTGGCAGGACAAATATTTTTGCAACAAATAAAGATATATATACATTTTTTGAAAATAAAGAAAAACTTTTTGGATTTATATATATATATATATATATATATATATATATATATATATATATATATATATATATATATATATATATATATATATATATATATATATATATATATATATATATATATATATATATATATATATATATATATATATTTGCAACAAATAATAAAACCACTTTCAACGCCCGACTCTTTTTACTTTATTATTTGAATTTTTCAGAAACAAATAAATAAATAAAAAACTATTTTAAAAGTAAGACTCTTTTTCATTGTCATTTTCAGGGGAAGACAAACTATTTTCCTTTATATATATATATATATATATATATATTTATTTTTTATTTTTTTGAAAAATAAGACAGAACAACGATTTTTTTTTCTTTCTATTTTTCTTTGGTTTTAATAAAACAAACTAATAAAATATTTTTTTTTCATTTTCTCAAAATTTCGGCAGAGTTTTGACAGTATTTGGGCATTGGTTTTTTTTTTTCAAAAATAAACAGTCAATTCCCTAACCGCTATTTCTTTTTTTTCAATTTTAAAAAATTATTCATGATATTCAAAAGTCAGTCAAGACACAAATCCGGATCAAATAAATGCGCAAGTAGCAGCAAGTAAGATGCATCAGGATGGTCATTTTTTTTGGTACACCTGTCCTAGACAGACCCAACCCCTGTGTTGAGTCTCCAAAGTCAAATGCACGTGATGCAAACAATCGCTCCTACTAGGGATCCGGCATGAAGCTGAGTTATTCTAAGTGAAAAAACCTGAGGCATATTGATCTAGCCTTGGCTTACCCAAACGGACAGTTTGAGCCGAAGCGGGGGCAACGTACCGGGAGCACGAAAGTCTACCCGGCCTAGTTACTTGTCCCAACTTCGTCTTATTTGGTATGACTTTAACAGAAAGGTGGGCCACGCGCACGTGTGCACCATAAATTTAGAAGACTCAGAAAGAAGGGGGTTTCGTAGCAGTTGTATATATTCATAATTCAAATAATATTAAAGCGGTAAAAGTGTCATTTAGCACATTGGGCATATATCATGTAAAAAAATCAGATAATAAATAAAGCCAACTATAACAATTATTTTAAGCTCGAATTATTGAACCCTGAACCAGTGGTTCTGGGTTACTTCCCCAGCAGAGTCGCCAGAGCTGTCACACCTCCTTTTTCCGCACCCGCGAGGGTGCAAGGGAGTTTTTCCAATTAAAGGACAATCGAGACGGGATTGGTTTATTTATTTCAGAGTCGCCACTTGGGAGATTTAGGGTGTCCCAAGTCACCAATTTTAATCCCGAATCGAGGAAAAGAATGACTCCATATTACAGTCTGCGTACCAGAAATCCGGATAAGGAATTCTGTTAACCCGGGAGAAGGTGTTAGGCATTCCCGAGTTCCGTGGTTCTAGCACGGTCGCTCAACTGTTATATTCGGCTTGATTGTCTGATTTTATACAAATATGAACTTATGTGCAAATTTTATCTTTTAACCGCTTTATTATTATTGTTTTTAAAAGAAATACGAACATCGCTTAAAACACGTCTTTGGACTGCGTTACATGAAATGCACCCACAATCCGGAACACGTTTTATTTGATGTTTTGGGATTTGGATTCGGGTCGCATGAAATGCACACCCAGGCTTAAGAAAGTAAAATATTAAACACGCGCCTAAAGAGACTATCGCGTTATTATTTTGGGGAAGACCGTGAAATTCGCTAAACGGTCCTTCCGAATTCTAATTAAACCATACATTTTGTGAGGGCCCCGCAATCTATACGTTTTATTTGGCGAGGCTCGTCTCATTTTTATTTTTAAAGGATAAACCTACAATGACTATATTTTCTATTAAGTTCGTCTCTAAACTAAAAGAAAATCTCTTAATTATTTACATGCTGAAAAACGTAACTTATTAGTTATTAGTTTACGGCTAATGCGAATGGAAAATTGCGATCGAGTTTGTACAAAGAAAAACTGCTTTCATTTTATATTCTGTTATTCAATAATACTAGAACATGAGATTGACCATAATATCAAAACAGATTAATTATTCTCCGTAATTTAAACTAACATTATTAGATGAAGAAAGTATACATATGCAACCTCATTATTCATTAATCATTCAACTACATCTTTATACGAAGAAAGAAAAATTATATTCAACCACAAATCTAAACAGGAGGAATTCAACAGGAACAAAGCCTGATTAATATTTCATTTTTTGCTTCAAGCCGAGATTGTACAAATGTGTACCTGGAAACAGCAGTACAAGAACAAAAGAAGGAGAAGTCAGCAGCAGTAATAACACAGCAACAGCAGATTCAGCAACATCGCAAACCAGTACAGTAGGAATAGCAGAAAACCCAGGAGACTATAAACGACTCCAAGTATAGTGAAGAAGTAAAAGGCAGGAAGGTTCTGACTATTTCAGATCTTAAGCGAGGCAATGAAGCAGTAACTATTCTTTTTCAACTTCAAAACTCTCCAAAATGAATTCTGCCCCTGTATATTCAGTGTATACAGAATGTATATCGGGTGTATACTTCTCACTCCGCCCCCTCTTTTTTTCTTCTCTCTATCTAGTTTTTCCTCTCTTTTTTTCCACACTTCTTCCTAAATTTTCTCTTCTATTTATAGCAAAATTTTCGAAATTTTCAGATTTGCTTTTTTATTATTTTATTATCTTTTTAATTAAAAGAAATCCCACTTACAAATTGCTTTTATTTTTTTAGAAAAAGAAATCCCACCTTTATTTACTTTTATTTTTAAAATTCCAACTTTAATTACTTTATCTTATTTAAAATCCCACTTTTTATTTTTTTAAAAGAGAATCTCACTTTATTTAACTTTTCTTTAAAAAATAAATCACTATCTTTTCTTTTTCTTTTAAAAATGCTACTTTCAATTACTTTAAATTTTTTAAATTTTCAGATATCTTTATATTTATTTTTTAATTCCAACCTTCTTTTACTTTTAAATTTTTTAAAACTTTTTACTTTTTTTTTAAATTTTCTACATTCTTTTACTTTTTTTTTTATTTTTTTTTTATTTTTTTAAAATCATTTTTAAAATAAAACAAACTAAAATAAATATATATATATTTTTTAAAATAAAAATAATAAATAAAATAAAATATTTTCGGATTTTTTTATATATATAAAAAAACAAAAAATAAAACTATTAATAGTGATAATTCACTTTTTTTTTTTTTTTTTGTTTTGTGTTGGACAAAAATGAAGAAGGGGTGTTGGGTTAATGGACTGGGTCGACCCAGTTCGAAATGGACTGGGTCGTAGGGAAGATTGGGCCATTTTTTGGGCCTATAGCTTGAAATAGAAGAAGAGGCCCAATTCCGACTTTCTTTATATTTTCGCTCTCTTTTCTTCTTTTATTTTTCTAAAACTAAATTATAAAAATACTTAAACTATTATTAAGAACTAAATTAAGTTATAAAGGCGCAAATTAACTCCCAATAACAATTAACGCACAATTAAGTATTAATTAAGCATAAAATTGTATATTTGGACATTAAATGCTAAAAATGCAAACGATGCCTATTTTTGTAATTTTTAATTTTTGTAAAACAATTTTAATTACTAACAATTGTAGAATTAAATCCTACATGCAAAATGCGACATATTTTTGTATTTTTTATTAATTTAGCGAATAAACACGCACAGACAAATACAAATAATTCTTCAAAATATCACAAAATATCACAAAATTGCACACCAAAGAAAAATCATTTTATTTTTGAATTTTTTGGGAGTAATTCTCATATAGGGCAAAAATCACGTGCTTACAACTAATATTAAATATATAACCTTTATATATAAATAATAATTACGAGTATCAAATATATAACACATATATTTCAACCAAGAGATATAATTTAATTTTCTATTCCAAATAGAAAACATCAATTTGTTCACAATATTAATTATATTCTCTGTGCTAGCAAAGAATATAATAATATTTCATTTGGACTAACAACTAAATGTATTTGACTAATTAAATTCCTTAATTTAATTATCAAATAATAAGTTAATTAATCCTTTAGCAAAGATCAGAACACTCGTTAGTGTGCGACCCCATAGGTTCAATACTAAGCCGGTAGTAAATTGATCACATCAATATACTAATCAAGGGTGGCGTCTAGCAACACTCCTTAACAACCGGACAATATGAAGTATACAATTTACTCTCAAGAACCAGTAGAAGAATAATGTAGTAATTCTTTCTGTCCTTATAGCTCTGGATCACCCTAGGATATGGTTCAACTGTCAAATCCTAATAGGCGACCAACTATGTGTTCACGTCAAATATAATCGACCATTGAATGACCTAAGAAACTAATTTCTTCTTTCATTCAATTGCCCTGCCCAAGGTCTTAATTTGGTCGTTTATATTTTATGACAACATGGAGCTTAAACTAATTACCAAGAGTTGACAGATTCCATCTTGATCAATCACTAATCCTACAAGCATTTAATCATACCCAATATCCTTTCAACTATCGCCCTAGGGCCATAGGTGTCTAGTATCAAAGCACAATAAATAACTTGTCAATTACTATGACGATCTCAGGTCAAAGGAAACGGTTACATCACATTCTTCAAGAGAATATCCTATTGACAGTTTATGGTAATTCTAACCATTAGGAATTATCCAATGAGTCGGTTCAATGATCATATCTCTATATGCATCATCTATCTATGTAATTTAGTTAATGAGATCAACTAATCTTTATACCATAAAGACGATCACATAAATATTGATCTTATCGGATTACTAATGTCCAGATTAATAATCCTACGATCAAGAACAAATTTAGATTAAATTATAAGAAACTTTACTCTCATTATCATGATCTCCATCATAATGTCAAGTCTCAAAATTTAATCAAGGACCTTATCAAATTAATCAAGCAATTAATAACAATGATAAAAGAATATCAAATGCCATATATATTTTATAAAAATATGTTCAAAACATCAAATGTGATATTGGATCTAGGGCATATCTACTATATCCCTAACAATCTCCCACTTGCACTAGAGCCAATCGCTCTTGTACTTCATTCCCAATTTCCACTTGTGCTTGTCAAACTCCTTTGCGCCAAGAGCTTTAGTGAATGGGTCTGCAGCATTTTCTTTTCCATCAACCTTTTAAATCTCGATGTCTCCACGTTCAATGATCTCTCTTATCAAGTGATACCTTCGCAGAACGTGTTTGGACTTTTGGTGTGATCTTGGTTCTTTTGCTTGAGCAATGGCTCCAGTATTATCACACAACAGTGGAACCGCACCTTCTATTGAAGGAACCATACCAAGTTCAGTTAAGAACTTTTTCATCCATACAGCTTCCTTAGCAGCTTCACTAGCTGCTATATATTCTACTTCAGTCACTGAATCAGCTACTGTAGCTTGTTTGGAACTTTTCCAACTCACTGCACAACCATTTAAGGTGAATACATAACCATAAATAGATTTGCTATCATCTCTATCTGAAGAGAAACTTGCATCAGTATAACCTTCAAGTTTCAACTCAGAATCTCCATAGATGAGGAATTGGTCTTTAGTCCTTCTTAAGTACTTAAGAATGGTCTTCACCACTTTCCAATGTTCCTCACCAGGATTTCCTGATAGCGGCTAGTCACTCCAAGTGCATAAGCCACATCAGGACGTGTACATGTCATGGTATACATGATAGCTCCCACTGCACTAGCGTATGGGATCCTACTCATGTGTTCTCTCTCTTCAGGTGTATTAGGACAATCCTCCCTACTGAGAGTAATTCCAGTGCCTATCGGTAGATAGCCTCTTTTGGAATTATCCATATTATACCTCTTTAAGATGGTATCAATGTACAAAGACTGGGAAAGTCCAAGCAGCTTCCTAGATCTATCTCTATAGATCTTTATTCCTAATATATAAGTTGCTTCTCCCAAGTCTTTCATGGAGAACTGTTCAGATAGCCAAATCTTGGTACTTTGCAATGCCGGTATATCATTCCCTATGAGCAATATATCATCAACATACAACACTAAGAATATAATTGTGCCCCCACTAACCTTTTTGTACACACAAGGTTCTTCTTCGCATCTAACAAAATTGAACTTTTCAATTGTCTTGTTAAATCGAATATTCCAACTTCGAGAAGCTTGCTTTAATCCATAAATGGATCTTTGCAGCTTACAAATTTTATTATGATCAGACGGAGATGTGAAACCTTCAGGTTGTGTCATGTACACATCCTCTTCTAGCTCACCATTAAGGAAAGCTGTTTTCACATCCATTTGCCATATTTCATAATCATAGTATGCTGCTATAGCAAGCAAAATCCGAATTGATTTGAGCATTGCCACGGGAGAGAAAGTCTCGTCATAGTCGACTCCTTCTTTCTGACGATATCCCTTGGCAACAAGACGGGCTTTATAGGTCTCCACCTTTCCGTCTGCTCCAATCTTTTTCTTAAAAACCCATTTACAACCTATAGGTTTTATATCCTTTGAAGGTTCAACTAAAGTCCATACTTTAGTTTCCTTCATAGATTCCATTTCGGATTCCATGGCCTTTTGCCACTTCTCATAATCAGAACTTTGTATAGCCTCTTCATAGGTCTTAGGGTCATCATCATTATGATTAACCTCATTTGATACATCATCTTGTACCAATAAATTTAATCTAGTTGGTACATGACGTTCTCGTGTAGACCTTCTAAGAGGTACTTGTACAACCTCTTCACCTTGTGCTGGATTTGGTTGTTGTTCAATTTGGTTTAGAACTGGTTCATTAACCTGTTCTTGAACTTCAGTTAGTTCTTGAACTTCAACCGTTGAAGATGACAACTTCCTTGACAACTTCAAAACATTCAATAAAGGTTCTTCAACTTGGGTCTCATGATCTTTATATTGTGTTGATTCATTAGTTTCTTGAACTTCATCAAGTTCTATTTCTCCATCATAATTTCCTTCTAAAAGAAATTCTCTTTCCAAAAAGGTTGCTCCTTTGGCCACAAACACTTTATGGTCAGAAGGGTGATAGAAATAATATCCCATTGTTTCCTTGGGATACCCAATGAACCTACACTTATCTGATCTTGAGTCAAGTTTATCAGACTGTAGTCTCTTAACATAAGCTGGACAACCCCAAACTTTAATATGTTTAAGGTTAGGCTTACATCCTTTCCATATCTCATATGGTGTTGTAGAGACTGACTTAGTGGGAACTTTATTAAGTAAGTATGTTGCTGCTTCCAAAGCATATCCCCATAAATTTATTGGAAGATCAGTGAACCCCATCATAGATCTCACCATATCTAATAAGGTTCGATTTCTCCTTTCAGACACACCATTGTGTTGTGGTGTTCCTGGAGGTGTCCACTGTGAGAGAATCCCATTCTCTCTGAGATATCTGGTAAAATCTTCACTAAGATATTCTCCACCTCTATCAGACCTTAATACTTTGATACTTTTACCAGTCTGTTTCTCAACTTCACTACGGAACCTTTTGAACATTTCAAAAGATTCAGACTTGTGTTTCATAAGATACACAAATCCATATCTTGACATATCATCAGTGAAGGTGATGAAGTAAGAATATCCACCTCTAGCTTGAATTTTCATGGGCCCACAAACATCTGTATGAATTAGTCCCAATAATTCAGAAGCTCTTTCTCCACTTCCAGTAAATGGAGATTTGGTCATTTTTCCTTTGAGACAAGATTCACAAGTTGGATATGATTCAAAATTATATTTGTCAAGGTACCCTTCGTTGTACAACTTGTTAATTCTTTTCTCTCCAATATGACCAAGCCTACAATGCCAAAGGTATGCATGATTTACTTGATCATCTATTTTCCTCTTAGGACTTGAAACATGCATAATCGAATTAGCATTCACATTAGGTAAGACATAAACGTCATGTTGGAGATAGCCATTCACATATAAATTATCACTATAATAAATAGAGCAAATACCATTGCCTATATTAATGCGAAAACCACGTTTGTCTAACATAGAAGCTGAAATTATGTTCGAAACAAATTTAGGAATGTAATAACAATCATCCAACATAAGTACTTTGCCCGTAGGCATTATTAAAGAAATTGATCCTACAGCTACGGCCGCAACTTTTGCACCATTTCCAACTTGTAGATTAACTTCTCTTTTCTTTAGCCTTCTACTTATCTTAAACCCTTGTAACATATTACAGATGTTATAACCACTGCCAGTATCTAATACCCACAGTGAAGAATTAGTAGTAGCTAAAGAAACCTTGAAAACATTTTTCATTAATGTCTCACCTTGTTTCTTGTCCTTTAGAGTTGCAAGATACTCCTTGCAGTTTCTCTTCCAATGCCCTTTCTTCTTACAATGAAAACATTCAGTATCATATACTGACTGCAAGATCAAATCTTCAGAAAGCTCTTTACCAAGCTTGTACCCCAACTTCTCATGTTCTTATGTAAGAACAATCATATAATTGACAAGGGGTCCAACTGAAGAGTTTTCAATGTCAAATTGTGTATCAACCATCTTCTTAAGATATTCAATGATTGCAATTAGATCCATATTCTGATGTTTTCTCTGGAGTTCAGAACTCATAGAAGCGAGAATGATGTGTTTAATAGCAATGCATTCTTCCAAGTATTTCTGATAAACCTTGGTGCCTTGAACATCATTCTCTGGTGGGATTATCTTTGCAGGCTTATCGATCACATCAATGAGCTTTTCATGCATGAGAACAATTCTCAAATTTCTATACCAATCATCAAAATTTGGTCCTACCAACTTGTTGGTCTCAAGTATTTCGTGCAGTGATATAACAGACATATTGAGAAATCTAAAATATAGAAAAGAAAAGGCAATAATATAAGAACATATTTGCATATATCATAAAGACATGGACTTTTATCTAAATGATATTTCCACTAATTATTTTAAACTATTTACCCTCATTATAGTTTACGAAATATTTATTTCTATTAGTGGAGTAAAGGAATCCTTTAACAATATGTATGAGCCCCTTGGAAGTCAAGTCGTTTCTCACATATATTTTAAAGGTAGGTACTCTTACCAATTGTATCCCTATACAATTTCCTTAAATAGCTCTATGTCAAGTAGCCCCCTGGTAGTCAGGTCGATCCTATTGGCATAGTTGAGTTCAACCATCATGATAGCAAAGAACTTATTAAATTTTATACTCCCCCGGGTAGTCCAGGCGTTTAGTGTAAAATTGAATAATTCTTTCAATCCATACATCTAATGCAATAAATAATTTTAACATATTCTCAAACTATAAGTCTCCTGGTAGTCAGGCCGCTCCTTATAAACAAGAAATAAGTAAAATTATTTACCTTGATGGATAGCTCCATAATAAAATATCTTATATTTTATTATTTAAGAACTCAAATTTTAGTAAGAGGGAATTGTTACTAAAATAATTTTTAATAACATGAAGATCAAATCTTTTATAGCGTGTGAATTTAGTTCAAGTTGTCTACACGCTTAGTCTTTAATTAATTTACATCACATGTAATAAATAATTCAGAATTATGTAATGAACAAGCACATGACATAAAAACGAAATTCAACATCCTCTAACATGTTTATCTTATATATCACATAAAAAGAATTCATGCCAGAATATTATTATTAATTAACATCTCATGAATTAATAACAATTAAAATAACAATAGAATCATGTAACCGATTATAGATTCCCATCGTATCTAATACATAATTTCAAATTCAAGTTATGAACTATCTCAATAGTTATATGAATACATATTTTATCTACAATAAAATAATATCAACATTCAAACGATTTGACTATCGCACAAGACACATGTATTATGGTTTGAAATTTTCAAATATGATATTAAAATATTTCGTAAATAAATTTTAGACACAATAAACCATTGCTCTGATACCACTGAAGGATTGCGTATAGGTGTTCGTAACACGCAGCGGAAGACAATAACAATCTTAGGCAGATCTTTTCATGTTTAAAGTTTATTTACATGTCAATAGATCACATCTAAGATGTACCTGGTGAAGAGAGTCTCGTTTCAAAATTTCTTCGATAGTGCGAAGACTCTATGCGTATCCACACCGAGACTGATCCTTGCTATCAACTCTTTGATCAATGAAACCCGCGAACAAATTGAACAAAATATTGTGTTGAAATTTTTCTCAAAAATCTCAACTCAAAGTAGAAGAACAAGAAACACTTTTCTTGCAATTGTATTTTCTCTCTTGGCTTTGTATTGCACTCTCACTTTCACAAAGTGGGTTTTCTTCTCATGGAAAAATTATTCGACAAATTTTCTCCATCACCCTTTATCTAGCATCACCTACAAACTCTTTTCCTATTTGGTTGAGGTAATGATTTACTTAGGGTAAAAGTTTTTTCCAAAATAAACTTTATGGGATTTTGTATGAAAATTCGCAATCCCATTCTCAACGGGTAACGTGACTGCCGAGAATCATGGACTTTCCATGAAGTCCAATTCCAAACATTGGAATTTTCCTATTGTAAACAAGAAAGCACGTTTGAGTTGTCAGACGTCCTTTTTATGGACTTTAATTTCCATGTTTAATGAAATCGTAGGAAAACCTTTATAGAATTTCATGTCCAATTCAAAATTGGATTGTAAGAATAAATTAATATTAAATATATAACCTTTATATATAAATAATAATTACGAGTATCAAATATATATCACATATATATTTCAACCAAGAGATATAATTTAATTTTCTATTCCAAATAGAAAACATCAATTTGTTCACAATATTAATTATATTTTCTGTGCTAGCAAAGAATATAATAATATTTCATTTGGACTAACAACTAAATGTATTTGACTAATTAAATTCCTTAATTTAATTATCAAATAATAAGTTAATTAATCCTTTAGCAAAGATCAGAACACTCGTTAGTGTGCGACCCCATAGGTATAATACTAAGCCGGTAGTAAATTGACCATATCAATATACTAATCAAGGGTGGCGTCTAGCAACACTCCTTAACAACCGGATAATATGAAGTATACAATTTACTCTCAAGAACCAGTAGAAGAATAATGTAGTAATTCCTTCTGTCCTTATAGCTCTGGATCACCCTAGGATATGGTTCAACTGTCAAATCCTAATAGGCGACCAACTATGTGTTCACGTCAAATATAATCGACCATTGAATGACCTAAGAAACTAATTTCTTCTTTCATTCAATCGCCCTGGCCAAGGTCTTAATTTGGTCGTTTATATTTCATGACAACATGGAGCTTAAACTCATTACCAAGAGTTGACAGATTCCATCTTGATCAATCACTAATCCTACAAGCATTTAATCATACCCAATATCCTTTCAACTATCGCCCTAGGGCCATAGGTGTCTAGTATCAAAGCACAATAAATAACTTGTCAATTACTATGACGATCTCAGGTCAAAGGAAACGGTTACATCACATTCTTCAAGAGAATATCCTATTGACAGTTTATGGTAATTCTAACCATTAGGAATTATCCAATGAGTCGGTTCAATGATCATATCTCTATATGCATCATCTATCTATGTAATTTAGTTAATGAGATCAACTAATCTTTATCCCATAAAGACGATCACATAAATATTGATCTTATCGGATTACTAATGTCCAGATTAATAATCCTACGATCAAGAACAAATTTAGATTAAATTATAAGAAACTTTACTCTCATTATCATGATCTCCATCACAATGTCAAGTCTCAAAATTTAATCAAGGACCTTATCAAATTAATCAAGCAATTAATAACAATGATAAAAGAATATCAAATGCCATATATATTTTATAAAAATATGTTCAAAACATCAAATGTGATATTGGATCTAGGGCATATCTACTATATCACTAACATGAACATCTGATGAAAGTTATAGTTACTAGTCATTAAATTAACTTAAGTACAAAACAAAATAGTCTTGTTGGATGAAAATTGGTTTGACAAGTTGAAGAAACAAATTATAAAAAATACTCTCTTCGTTACAAACCGCTATTTTGTATATCAGACAACAATCTAGAGATCACAAGGATTAAGACCACATTTAAAGAAAAAACTATTTTGTATAGTTGGTTCTTCTTAACTCCATGAAGTAAAAAAATATTGTTACTACTCAGTAGTTTTATTCACTTTTTGGTATAACCATATAGTATTCCAAAGCCACTAACTAGAATTCAGATCGTTCGGGTACATTGAAAGAATTTTCTTATTTTTAGGACTTAAATCCGAAGGACGAAGTGCACGGATAGTCGTTTTAAGATCACAATTAAATGCATCTCACAATCAAACTTCAAATTACGGGTATGAAAGTTTCAATTTCAGAGTGTTAAGTTTCAAACTTCAAACCATCGAGTTTAAATTTTGCATTGTCAAAGCCTAACACAAACGTTGGATCTAAAGTTATTGATGATAGGCTATAATTACGTATTTTAGTCGTTTATTACACTTTAATTTACTGCACTTTAATTGAGTTTGAGCTTTAATCGCTAGTGTTTTGCACTAATTGTGTGTTTTATACCTTGTAGGAGTGATTCCGAGCTATGTAAATGTTATGGAATGAATTAAAGTTATTTGGAGCTTTGAAGTCTGAGTAAAAGCCCAAGGAATTAAGTCGGGATCGTGTTCGGGGATCAACAGATGATAGTTAAGAACGAACGAAGAATCGAGTAGGCATATTGCGCACTGTCTAGTAAAATGCACATAACTTTTCTCTCAGAAATCCATTTGGGCTCCACAATATATGGTTGGAAAGTTAACTCAAAAGGATACAACTTTTGTGTTTTACGTTTTTCCAAATTCCAAATAGAACAGGGAGAAAAGTGCGCGGAAAATTTGCGGCCGCACAAATGGGACAGAACACTGGTCAAAATGCGCGGTCAATCCGTGGTTGATCCGCGGTCGCACACGTCCTGTCCGGAAAAAGTGTCCTTTTTCGCGTAGGAGAAGGTGGAATTATTTGGGCCCAACCCTACTTGGTATATATACATGGAAAAACGGTATTTTGAGGACTTTTGGCATAATTTAGACCTAAGGAGACCGGAGATTCGACCTAAGGAGGCAAGAACACATTAGGAGCAAGACGGAGAATTCTTCTACGAGTTTTTCACTTCCTTCTTTCTATTATTGGTTATGAATTCTAGTATTGTAGTTATGCACACTATTATGAATAGCTAATTTATTATCTAGGTTTTTGATGGAACCTGTTGTAGGATAAATTCTTGTTACGTTATTATATAATTGAGCGGGTTTCTCTATTAGTTCAACTACGTTTATATTGTGGTTGGTTGAAGATCGACTGTACCTATTTAGTGTGTATTACTGGGAGAGAGTGCATATTTTAGGTAGTTGTTGAAAAACATCACTCCTAACATATATGAGGGATCAATACGGAGGGTTTAAAGGTGTGATTAGGGATAACGAAACCTTGGTGCGATCCGAGTGAGCAGTACTTAATGCTAGCTAGCGTAATTCGGGAGAATATATCTAGTAAATTATGGTAGTTACTCGGGAGAGAATTACGACACTCAGAGCGCTCATGATCGGTAGAGAATACTTAGGCGAAATTATAGAAGACGTAGCGGGAAGGATTCCGGCAATTGGGAAAATCATAACTCTAGACCTCCTTAATCTTTTCTCCAACCCGTAGTATTTTTAGTTGTTAATCTACTACTTTAATTAGTTAGTTAATTAGATATAAGAATCTTAATATTTATAACTTAGGAATTGTTTGAGCTTATATCCTTAGTGACATTGAACAACAGTAGCTAAGCCTTAGTTCTGTGTGGGATTCGACTCCGAACTTATAAACCGGATTATATTTGCAACGACCGCTTAGTTCTTTTTATAAAGTATAGTTGGGCGAGATCGATTATTAAATTTTAAACTTTCGGGAGTTTAATTTTGACAGTTCAAAACTTCAGACCTTAAAGCATAAAGTTAGTGAAAGTTCAAGACCTGTGCTGTCTAATTGAGATTGAGCTACCCAAAAAGAAGAAGAAAAGGGGAACAATAAAGCCGACTATCCCTTAATAAATCCCATAAACCCTCGTCTTCACGGCTCTCAACTCCAACAATCCCTAACTCTCAAAAAATTCATCAAAAATGGCGTCCTCTAAAATCACCAAATCCATTACTCGAACTCTCTACACATCTCGCCACTACTCTCGCTTTCTCTCCTCCGCCTCCTCTTCCTCTTCGCCGTCAATTACACATCCTCCACCTCTTCCAGCCGTCGGATATTCACCTCAACCGTCATTTTTCCTCTCCCATTCCCTTCTACCCAAAAACCCTAATTTCCTCAAACCGTTCAGTCTCAGTTCTGTTAGGTTCAGAGTGAACCGGGCCGGTAACTCTCCTTATACTCCGGGAAGCGGCGACCGGGTTCCGACCGAGATGGCCCCGCTGTTTCCGGGCTGTGATTACGAGCACTGGCTCATTGTTATGGATAAACCTGGTGGAGAAGGCGCTAATAAACAGCAAATGATTGATTGTTACATTCAAACCCTCTCTAAAGTCCTCGGAAGGTAATAAAAACATCTAATTTTCGGAGTTAATTGTTAAATTATAAAAAAAGTTATGTGTAGAAACTATGTAAAATATGCAATAAATGTAGCAAATGATGCATTGTTACATTGAAACCCTAGCTAAAGTCCTCGGGAGGTAATAAAAACTTTCCCTTTTTTGATAAGGACCCTAGCTGAAGTCCTTACAAAGCAAAAATAGCATATTCCTATCGTCCTTAAAAAATTACAGCTATTGTTTTTCAGCCCGAGTTAGTAGTTGTTCTAAAAAAAAAAAGTAAAGCTTACATATGTGGAAACTATGTAAATATGAACTATTAATGTTAGAAATATCTTAAAATTTTGAAAAGGAATTGCAGGGAAATTAGAAAATACTCCCTGTGTAGTTAATGTCATAATTTTGGATTGTGAGGATTAACTAATCTAGTTTTCAGTTTTTTCAAATAAAACCTAACATATTCAGCCTATATAAAAGTAGATATACCTTAATATTTTTTACTTGAATATGTTTTAAAAAAGTTGTTTTGAATCTTAAAATTTTAAAAAGGGATTGCAAGGGTAATAAGAAAATACTCCCTCTGTAATAAGTGGCGGATCTTTGATTATGAGGATTAACTGATGTAATATCAGTTTTTTTTCAAATAAAACCTACATATTCAGCCTATATAAAAGTAGATATACCTTAATTTTTTTTTACTTGAAAATGTTTAAGATATATATTTTATAAAAAAGTTGTTTGACTTGCCCCCAAGTATGTGGCCTAGTAGCCATTGATTAGGAGGAGATTCACAAGGTCTCAGGTTCAATTCCAGGTGAGGCAAAAAAATATTAGTAGGTGATTTCTTCTTACCTGCCTAAGCCTTGGTGGGCAGAGTTACCCAACACCTGGGTTGGTGGGAGGTTGCAGGTGCCCAGCGAAAATGTCGAGGTGCACTCAAGTTAGCCGGACACTACCATCATCCAAAAGAAAATTGTTTTGACTTTCCAATAGTAGCGTTTTTAGTTTTCTGTGGATGGAAGGAGTATAAATGTGTCTAGATAACTCATTTGTGCTTTTCTGTTCATGTAGCTATTCAAGTGTATTAAGTATTGGAATGAAAAAGGCCCACAGGAAGCTGAATTGTTATTGAGGATTCATATAACCTAGGACTAGTTAGCTATTCAAGTGTATTAAGTATTGGAATGAAAAAGGCCCACGGGAAGCTGAATTGTTATTGAGGATTCATATAACCTACCCTGACTAGTTAGGATTGATGTGTAGTAATAGTAGTTTTATTATACCTATTCATGTAGTCTCTAATTTGAATGTGTAGCGAAGAGGAAGCAAAAAAGAAGATTTACAATGTCTCATGTGAGAGGTATTTTGGCTTTGGATGTGAAGTTGATGAGGAGACTGCAAATAAAATGGAAGGTCTGTTGAAAATGATTTTCATTCATTTGAATAGTTTTTTGTATCAGTTTATATTAAAGAATTGACTTCAAATGTTTTCTGCAATAGGTTTGCCTGGTGTGCTCTTTGTGCTGCCTGATTCCTATGTTGATCCTGAATACAAGGATTATGGAGGTAAACGTTCTTTTAGCTATTTGCTGATTAAAAACAAAATATTCTTTGAGCAATTGTTTGCACTTTGTTTGGCAGCAGATTCTGAGTTGTAGATCATATTCCTTAAGGTAGTAGGAGTTTGACCCAATAGCTAGAATCAAGAAATGCATAAAAGAAGTCTGCTCTTACTAGATGTTTCTTAAAATTCTTGTCTTTGTCCTTTACGTGTAATTGTGTCCAAAATATAATTCAAACAGTAATTTGAATTGTAAAATCTATGGGTTGTCTCACCAGTATGAGCATTCAGAGGCAACAAACTGAGATTAATGTTGGCTTATTTGAAGAAAATAGATGAAGAATGTGGTTGGAAGATGGGCATCCATGGTTTCTTTTATATAATGAAGACAGCTAAGCAAGGGAAAAGGGCATTGACAACATTCTAAAAAGATCAGAAGAATATACATTTTATGGGTTAGGATGTATGTATTGTTTGGAGATATAGTCAATAATTGGTAGCGGGAGAAATTTCAAGGACGTCTTACTAAGTCAAAACATAAAGAAATGTCATATTGTGAATTTAAATGCTAACATGATATAATTTTTTTTCGTATAAAGTTGTCAATCAAAGTTTTGTGATTACCCTATGAGGACGAATATGTGAAGTGAATTAGGAGAGTACCAAGGGTGTGCTCTAGTGGTCAATGAAGTGAGCCCAAACTTTGGAGACCATGATTCATATCTTAGTAAAGGCTAAAACGTTAGGTGATTTCTTTCAATTTGCTTGAGCCTTGGTGGATGAAGTTACTCGTTATCTATGTTGGTTGGAGGTAGTAGATACCCCGTGGCATAGTTGAGGTGCACACAAGTTGGTTCGGACATCACTGTTGGCAAAGGGAAATTGGGGGGTGGGAGGTGGGGTGTCAAGTGAATTAGGGGAGGATATGTCATCAATAGTAAGGATTGTACACTGAGCATGAGGTTCCTAATCATCACCTGAAAGTGACCCACTATGATATAAAGAATTCCAAGAATGTGTGAATTCAACATATGCTAACTCTCTCTGCTTTAACTCAGTCATCTGCTTTGTAGAACGTGCCTTTAGAAGTATGGATCTATCGGGTGGCTAATGTATCCCCTATTGCATTAGTGTTATTGCAAAGATACCTTGTCTTTTACCCATTTGCATTCCCCCCTAATTAACTTGCTCTCCGCTCACCTAAATCCAGAACAATATCAAATTTTCTCTAAACCGGTACAAACCATGATTTTTCTTTTGGACTTGTCAAAAACGATTTTACTTTTTTCCTAATTCCTACTAATGAACTGATAGTATTTTGTGAAAACCTGGAAACATTCTGATTTTGAAGCATTTAGATTTCAAGTGCTCCATGTAATTGCTGCTTTAAAGGTGTCTTTTTTTTAATACTTTCATCGAGTTCAAGCTCGCTATTTTCTCTATCTTCTTCAAGATTTCCTCTTCTGAGGTGGCTTACTTCTCAACAGAGAAGTACAGAGTTCAGACTTGCTTCCGATAAATAGAAAATCCTTCTCTTCCCCTTTCCCCTCCCACCAGTAAACCCACTGAAACTGCTTTTGGTACATAGGAGGAAAATGTATCTGTTAGATGACATTGATTGTGTCTTGTTATAGTATTATTTTTCCTATGCCTTCTATGCCAAGCTCTGAGATTCATGCGTCGAATGTATTTAGTTTTAACTCTATTGGCTCTTTCACTCCAATATATTTGATGAAGGATGTGTATGATTTTGCCCTAGCACTGATCTTATCTCATTCCTTGCAGCTGAACTTTTTGTCAATGGAGAGATAGTTCAGAGATCACCTGAACGACAGAGGAGAGTAGAGCCTGTCCCTCAGCGTAATGACAGAATAAGACCCAATAGGTATAACAGGCGCAGAGATAACATGCGATGAATTATATTCAATGTAAGGAAGGTTCAGGCGAGTTGGAGTTGTAAGCACGGTTGTGTGGTGTTAGAGAAAACTTGAATACCTATGTTTCCGCATTTGGACATGTCTTCAATCAAGCTATGTTTCTGTATTTGCTCTATTTCACATTTCAAACCAGTAGTCCTCCATCTTCTCAGTTACTAAAACTTGACTTTGTCTGATGTATATACTATGAGTTAATTTTAAGAATCTAGTATGATTGGGTCTTTGCTAATGCCATTTGTTGAGGAAAACATTTGCATGGAAAGCTTTGCATTTTGTAGCTTGAACATAACCTGGTATAACCACAAATCCCTATGATCATTTGTCAGTGCATGGTTCATATTCATAGTGGAGTTTCTGCAAACAGCAACTTGTAGACGGTGTAAAAGAATTTTTGCACAGTCCTACAAAATAAAGCAGGCTATTTGTTGCATCAGCTCAAAATACATTGATGGGGTAAAAATTGTTGCACCGTCAGTGTACTGAATAGGTTTTTGGTCGTCTTGGATGGCATGTCCATGATTTAGACTTCATGGGTTCTAGGTTGAAAATGTACGTTCTGAAATACACGTCTAACAATATCTATACGCGTTTTTTCCGCATAAGTTGGAAGGGTTGAGTTTTATCGAACCAGTGGCTTCTATATTGGATCTGCGACTATAACTGAAGTCTGAAGGTTGAGTTTATTCAAACGGTTTTGGGTTCCAATAAAAAGGGATCCATTGTCCTAGCTGCCAACCAACTCGTCACCGTTGCAAATTATAGTTGTGTCAAACCTCAATTATATGTAGCAAAGATATGCAAGGCAAGAAAAGTTATATGCTTGGGCAAATGTGTAGGTATAATGACTAGTAGTTCTTCCTGGAGTTGAAATCTTAGATCTTGTAATGATATCGTTCATATCTTTTCTTTCTTAAGAATGACTAGTATTGAAAACGCTTTCTTGATTCCCTCAACTATTTCTTTAGTTTTCTTCTAATTTTAAAGGTAATGGTAACTTAAGTGTTTTAGACTAATAAAATACAATTAACATAACCTTTTGGTTCCTATGCTTCCATCAAATCAGTATCCTCTTGGTCGTTGCTTTATTCAATATCCTAGATGCCAACAATAGGGGGCTTTAGGAAGAATACAGACTTTGGTTATCAGGGGTCGAACTCTTTTATCTTCGTCAAGATGCTTTCTCAGCAATAATGTTTGTAACAAGTCCAGTATTTGACCACTCTATGCAAAGTGCAAACTATTATGGAATAACATTTGAAGTTGGGAAGTCCTCTATTTGACCCTGCTTGTCTAATAAAGTTCTTACTAGAGTATGATTGTTTCCATATGAGAAGTATTATAAGCACATTTGACTGATTCCCACTGGTGCAGTTTCTATTTTCCTTCAAAGTCCACTGTAATACAAATTTACAAAAAAAAATAAAAAAATTGAACATCTCAAATTATAGAACGACGATTACGTTATAAGTAGTACTTCAAGATTATTACGAAAAAAATAACAGACAAGTGCACTAGGCTGTTGGAAAATGCAAAGCTCTTTACAAATTTAATCTGTTTAACAAGACGGCGAAGCACAAACTGCTTTCCTCTTTCAAAGTCTACAAAGAAAGAAAAATCTTAAAAAAGGATAGGACTTGTATGCCACTCATTGTTCTACAAAGTCCGAGAGATCACGTAAGCTCTCCCCAAGATCTCCAACTCGAATCTGCCTATTGTACTTAGCTCAGCAAACATGCTGGAGATGCTATGAAGGGGAAAAAAGATGCTTTGTAAATCTTCACATTAAATAAAGATACAACAACAGCAGAAGATAAATATCGCTTGATGGAGATAAACAACTTCTAATATAATAGAGGCAAACCCATAAACATGCCCCCCATGTAAGCCTCAACTTGCTTGGCACGAGCAGGGAAACAGAGGGCTTTACCTCTTCTTCCTATGGTAGGTAGGAGAGGAGAAATACGCTCACTGTTATTCTTCAACATCTTCACTAGTCTGCTGCCCAGTCTCTGGATTTCTAGTGGCACCGTGCTTTTTATGCTTCCTCTTTGCTTTCTTGGCTTTCATCCGGCGTTTTTTCTCATTTGCATCAACCCAAGCATAATCAGAAGGTATACGGAAAGGATCAATCTCGTCCTGGAAACTGTGGTTTTTACTGTCGCTAGATAGCTCATCACGATTCCCCCTCATCCACGAAATCCAAGATGTAGAGCCATCCGATTCCTTGGACTTAGCATCTTGGAAATTGGTAGGGCTTGAAAGAGGGGTTGAGAATTCGTCCACTGGTTCAAGCTCTTCGAACTTTGTAAATGTAACAAGAACTCGAATGGTTGGAACAATAGGGATAGCTACCTGAAGTGCAGCAGACTCTTATAAGTAATGTGAAATATTCATAATACAGTCAGTCAAATGAGAATGCAGTTCAAGTATATCCATCAAAATCTCAAGTAAGACTTTCAATTGTAATGAAGGAACAATTTCCCATTACCAACTATATAATATAGACAATAACTAAGAAAGCTGGGATTTTCCAGTAGATCTAGCAAATCTTGCCACAAACCAAATATAACTTCTTACAACGACACCACCACCTTGAAATTTTTATCTCAAATTGCATAGAGTCATTTTTTAATTCTGTTTTCGCTTATAAGAATTTAGTCCATATAACAATTTTAAGCTAACTTGCCATATAGACAATTCACAAGCCAAGCCATTAACCATTTGTTATCCCTTATAATAGAACATCTTATGATAATAATAATAATCAACAAATAAGTATATTGACCATCCACTAGATACAACTATAACCATAAGAGAGAAATCTTTACTTCAAATGCTCTGTAACAACTCAACATATCCTATTGGATCAGAGTTTATCCATTTGTAAGCATCTTTTCAGGACAAGAGTGACAAATTATCAAAAGATTTCCACATGAACAGGCAAAATGCCTTCTTTGTTAAAGGTGATAACTAAACTAGTTTTGTCAAGGCAGGGGCAGGAAACAATCACATCAAAAGTCAAAAAAAGAGCTGGTTTTCGATGTACACACACGAAAACTCTGAATATGACATATGCTCGATGAAACTCTTTGCCGTTCTATACTAAATTTGAAACACAAACTTTTCTTTTTATACATGCTGAAGGTGGAGGGAGGGTGCAATCTCATAGTCGTTTGAAAAATCGAAGTTTCCATTATTACATAAAAACAACCATCCACATACTACTGTACTAGCACTTATTTAGATACCCAAGTAATATTTTCATATTCTTGGATTTGCGAACATGTATATTATCAAGTACCCAGGTAACCTTCTCCTATGCACGTGGATTTGGGTGCTCAATTATTGTATACACATGGGTTCAATTTTAACAAGTTCTTGGGGCATTATGAAGGATCCACAGAAAAAGTTCAGGAACCAATTTTCTTTTTCAGGAACCAATTTCGCACCCACTTGGATAGTGGTACATTAAAACAAATGAACAGAAACGTTGCCCTTCTACTATATTCTCTAGCTATTTACAGGTTATATATATTTTTTATTCATACTTGTTACCTTTCACCAACTACACCATTTTGTTTTGGGATAAGGATCATTGATCAACTACACTAACATTAAATACAGGTCTACTGCCTGGATGAATCCATTTATTTTCAGATCTTCCCTTTAACTTTACTGCTCTCTTGTTAAACGACTACATTTCAGAAAGAGTACTAGCTTGTGAAGTGATAGGAAACGCAAAGCTAAAATTGATGTATCAGAAGATATGCCCCAGCTATTGAAATGGCAATATTTTTTCTCAGGGAGAATCATTTATCATTACAAACTAGAGAAAGAAAGCACAGTCCAAGACGTGAAAAGGTCGAACCAAGAAAGAAAGAGAGATTCTAAGGTTTTTCCTATAAAACAGGACATGTTAAATTAACACAAACAAGAACAATCAACTCAATGCTCCTTCTTAGAAAGTATTTACTTAATTGATTGTAGTCTCCTTAGTAGTCTTGGGCACTTGTCAACTTATAAACTAGCTTTTGGAGTTGTGTTAGGCCCAAGGTCCATTTTCTTAACATGGTATCAGAGCCAAATCAACTATGATTCTTGGATTACCAATGTTAAGACTTTTCAAGAAAAATGTTATATTGTCCATGCTCCATAAGTTCACTCTTGGGTGTACGAGTTGTTAAGTGTCCAACACTGATTGCAGAACCGGTTTGTTCTCTCCTTATATGTTTTTGGCAATCCCTATCTCATGAGCTAGCTTTTGGGTTGAGTTAGACCCAAGGTCTATCTCTTTAATGGTTAGCATTGGAAATATTGGCATTGGTCTAGGATTCAACCATGACTACTATGATAAATGGCCATAGAGATTAACTTGAAAAAGATTAAGTCTAACTTATGGAAGGAGACAGACTACAAAAAAAAAAAGAAAAAAAAAGAAACAAGATAAGCAAAACACTAGACGAACACTGAAGGCTAAGAGATGATCTCTTAAACTTAGTCTAAGATCAAGAGTAAACCTTTAGGTGTGTCTATCAAGATAAACCCAAGTGTTCATCTCAAAGGATTTTATTTTAGCAAGGGACTCTACCTCATCAAATGGATGAAAATTGTGGTCACTCATTGGAAATTTCCTCTTTTGGAATCTATGGTTGGGAAAAAGTAGGCGAGTCTTCTAAGGCGAGAAGACGCATCTCTCCACATCTGTATCTAGCTTCTTTCAAGTCTTATTTTTGGTGCTTGGAAATGAAAACTGACATATTCAATGAGATCTGTATAATCTTTTTAAAAGATCTCATGATGTAAAGCTGTAATTCTTATCTTTTCCTTTCTGCAGGCTTCCTGAACCTGTGATTCTTATTAATGAAACCATGTCCAGGTTAGCAGTCTCAAAAAGAAAAGGACACAGTACATGCATCTTATAACTGATTGTCCATTCTTTTCAAGTAAATGCATCGGCATTTTTTGTTTCATGGTGACGCACATCACTGTATAACTTGGACATCATGCACCCCAGGCAAAAGTGCTTTTATGAGGTTATTGAGATATAGAAGAACCCCTCTTCCGGCACAGAAAAGTAGACAAGGGATAGGTCAGAAAAAAAAAAGCAATTCAACAAGGAATAACAAAATAGAGATAGGTAGAGAGAGAGAGAGAGAGAGAGGGTATCAAGTACCTTGACAGGAAATGTGCCAGGAGGTAGCTTAGTAGTTAGAAGCTCCCTTAGTCTTCTGATAGCTTTAACCTTGTTGGCTAGAATGTCAAGCAATGGCAAGAGTTCCTCTGTTTTGAGGGGGAAGTCCGGCGTCAACCACAAAACAGGCCTTAATCCTTTTTTATACTCGCTTTCGGTCTTTGACTCGCCCACGGTTCCTTTCTTCTTTTTCTTCTTGCTGCTCTTATCTTTGCTCCTTTTGACATCCCCTGTATCCTCCCGAGGAATTTCGGATGATGATCCGTGGCTATCATTTGGTCTCTGCTTGCTATCCTCTGGAGCCAACTTTGAAAACTTCTTTACAAGCTTTGAATCCCCTGAATCATCACTAGTATCTTTGGAGCCTTTCTTGCTCCAACCAAACCAACTCTTCTTCTCCTTCATAACACCATTGGATTCACAGCTCTGAAATGAACCTCCATCAGAGTTTCCATGGAAATCCTCATCCTCACCAGGTCCATCTGCATTGCCCATCCGAAGAGCAGAATCTAACTGCAGTCGTTCTTCAGCTGTTAATACATCATCATAATCATCACGCTCGCCCCCATTCACTATTTTGTCATCATCATTCACAGTAAAGAGCTCCTCATCGGTTATAGCACCAGGAACACGCCTTGATTTTACACTAACCATAACATGAAGCATATCATAAACCTTTGCCTTCCATGCACCAACCATCTCAGACCTCTCCTGTCTCCTCCAGTTTATGTGGGGAACAAGCTCCGCCTGAGTAACATCTATTCCTGGCCTATACATATTTGTTTGAGACATCAAAGCCACTTCACGGGCAACTTCAGCTTCTGATGGTTGAACACCAGCTCCCTCTAATGCATTTGTAATTTCTTTCTCCTTATGAGCAAGCACAATCAAAGAACCAGGAGTCAAAGATACGTTCCCATCTTCGGATGAATACCCTTCTCCAAGAAAGAGGAAAGTTTGATCTGAACGTTGAATGCGGAACCCATCGAATCCTGCAAGAGTCATATCCGCACGAAGATTAGAACCCCGTTTCCAAATCCGGTAAGTGTCTGACGGGGCAATCCGTCCAATGAATGGTATTACCGAGCTCTCAAAGTGAAAGGTTATCTCCATGTAGAAATCACGAATTCGAGCAGCTGAGGCAACAATCCTAGGAAGTCTGCGGCACCACTTGGCCCAGGCAAGAGGCTGATAATGCCTAGCAATAATCATAGCAATATTTTCCTCCTTTGTACACACGGCTTCCTGGAGAGCACTCCAACCGTTCTCATTTTGAAGACTCCAATCGGCTCCTGCAGCCATTAAAATCTCAGCCGAGATAGGATCCCTTATCCGAACAGCAAGGTGCAATGGGGTTTCACGGCCAGGAACATCCCGCCTATCAATTACTGCAGAAACAGCATCTGCATCAATCTCAGCAGTCAGAGACTCCGTCTCAGTGTTCACTTCACCAGCCTTGGCCAATTGAGGAAGGCCAGCAACTATCCTTTTCAAAGTGGCATAGTCTCGCTTAGCCACAGCCAAATGAGCTGGACTATGAACGTACTTGGACAAATCTTCCATTGAATTCTCTTCGACTCTCTCTTCTTCCTTTCCAAAGTTCTTGGAATAACCTAGATTTCACCCATCTTTCTCTTCAAATCATATTTGACTATTTTGATGCTCATCGTCAACTAAATCAACTAGAATTGAAATGTTTGGAATTCTGCCAAGATTAAAGAATTGATTTTTCTTGACTGATATCACCTTCAGCTCTCATATACTTTACCAATTACAGCATTGCAAGTTTCAAGCTCAATTTGCTGAAACACAAACACCAATATGCCCTGAACTCCAATATAATTAAGCTGAAATCTGAATCCAACAAAAAAAGACCAAAATAAATACTTGTCTGCCCAAAAAAAGGACATTATTACTATTTGAAGTCCTAACTAGTATTCTATTTGAGACTTTGACCATGATTTTTTCTCAAATCAAGAAATTTTTCCTAATTATAGTACTTTTTATGCAACTTCTAAATATGTAGATTTGATTCTCAAAACTGAAGTTAGATATCTTCAGTTTCCTTCTTCAAGCTTCTTCACTCTTCTTAGGAAATTATTTTAAAAAATTAAATTGAAAAGGGGCATTACACACTCATCGATCTAGCTTTATTACATCTTTCTTTGTAACAGAATTCAGCATAAAAATACCCAAATCTAACATAATTAACCTATAAATACAAAATATGCATAAAACCCACAAATAAAAATTAAAAATTTACCTGAAAAAAACGATAACAGCGATATTTTTGGGTAACAACAGGGGGGTTTCTAGAGAGAGAAAGTAATCAAATTCAGCATAATGATACCCAAATCGATAAATTAAGCCTAATAAATACAAAATATGCATAAAACCCACAAATTAAACCTAAAACTTTACCTGAAAAAAACAAATATGAATAAAACCCACAAAGAAATTGAAACTTTACCTGGAAAAATCGATAAAAGCAAGATCTTTTTGGGTGAGGGGTTTCTAGAGAGAGAAAGTGAGTAATCAAAATTCAGGTTAAGATATTAAAAGGGTTTCTCTCTCTAGAATTGATATAGATTTATCTTTCGTTCTTTCTTTCACTTTTGGGTTTGTGTTGCTGTTATCATCTCTGCTTCCCCCCACTGGCTGTTTACTGTTGTTTGCTGTTTCTGTATTTAGATTCAAACATTTTGCCCCTGGATTTTGTTTTAAATTACGAAAATGCCTTTGCCAGTGTTACTGTAAAGCGCGTGCGTTATCTTTAATGCTTTTTCTCTTTGTGCAGCAGCCTTGCACTGGGACCCAGCATGGCCAATGAAACATCACCTCTGAGGAGTGTTTTTTTTTTTTTTTTCTAATTTTAAAAAAAAAAAAGTTTTTTTGGTTCTATGTCGGATATTCGGTACTCGCTTTGGAGTCTGATACTTACTATTAAAGGTGATTTTAGGAGTTCGACTAATTTGTATTCACATCGAAAAGTCTTAGTTTTGGATGGTAAAATGCTCGCTACTAATACTAAAGACGTTTTATACCTACTACTTGAACTCGAGTCCAACGCTCACCATTAAAAGCTATTCCAGGAGTGTGACTAATATGGATTCGCATTGAAAAGTCGCACTTTTAAGGATAAAACGCTCACTATTAATACTAAAGACGATTTCATACCTACGACTCAAACTCGAGACCTATGGTTACGGATGGAAGAGTTCTTAACACTCCACCACAATACTATATTAGAGAGTTTACATATTCTTTTACAGTTTACACTATAATTTTAATATATGATAGCAGGTTAGCTAACAATTAATTAATATTTATTAAGTAATTTACATGTAATTACTTAATAAGTAATTTGATTGCGTAATAATTACTTATATTGTCATTGTATTCTTTGAATACTGTTCATCTTACATTGACAGTAAAAAAAAAATCTTTTTTTTTTTGCACTGATCATGTTAAAAGGAAATTATTCATAATATATTAAAGTAGTAATATGAAAATAAAGATAAATAATCTCTTCAAACTAATTAATTTGCTTCTATGGTATAAAAATACATTCACACTAACATAAGATAATCCTAAAAAGAGTAATAGGAATATGGTAATCAATATTTTTTGAATGAGCAATATTAACTAATATACGTTAACTTTTTATTGTTAAAAGTACATTTAAGATTTTATAATCAAGAAAATTCATTTCTCTCCCTAGGTAGTAAAAATGTCATTCTTTCTTTGACAGAATATGTATTTTCTTTTTTACTTTTTGTGTGTGAGTAATGTCGAGATTTTCACTCTTCTCACTTTTATTCTTTTACCTTTTTTTAATGTAACATATTTTTCTACTTTAGTCTAAGTTCTAACAATCCTTTTACAGATGATGCTTATTTTTAACTTTTTCTTTTGCTTATCTATATTTAGAAGACATGTCTTGTGAAAGAAAGAAATGACAAAATGGTTTAAAATATAGCTGCATGAGTTAAACCTATGACCGTAGAAAGTGACACAATAATTTTGTTTGGCATTATTACATTATTTTATAATCAATTTCAATTGTCTGTGGTTAACTTGTGTAGACTTTCAAGTTTCCCAACAAAAATGAAAAGAAAATGATAAAATGCACCTAATTAAAGTTTGTTATTTTTCAGACTTTTTAAAAATATTTCGGGTATATAAGATTTCTTAAAAAACAGTACATTTTGAAGGGTGAAATTCAAAAATAGTCAAATTTATAAGTGGTAAATGAAAAATAGCTATAGTTTTAAAAGTAATCAAAATTTTACCACTTTTCATGTAAAGATAAATTTGACCAAAAATACTGTTCAAAATCCGAAATATTCCAGCATAATATACTGGAGTTCGAATTTTTACATGTGAACTTCCAGTATAATATACTGGAGTTCCAACATAATATACTGGTCCAACATAATATATTGGAAGTTCATACACAGATGTTCCAATCTCCATATATTATGCTGGATCTTTTCGTGTGCTGGAGTTCCAGCATAATATGTTTGAAGTTCATACACAGGTGCAACAATCTCCAGTATATTATGCTAGAATTTTCCATGTTGCAATAAAATAATGGCTATTTTTAATGGTTTTGCAAACACTGGCTATTATCCAATTGTCAGTCCAAAAACTGGCTAGCCCGTACTATTTTCACCATTTTGAAGGATCTGGCAGTGGTGCAATAATTTTTTTGAAGAATTCGAGCGACATAAACAAAAACTAATCAAATTGGACTTTTTTCTTCCTACTGACCATTTCAAGATTTGGTTCTCAAAAAAAAAAAAAAAAAAAAAAAAAAAAAAATCGATGCCACTTTTGTATTATTGTGACTAACATGTGCAGATATTTCTAATTCACATTCTTTTATTATTATTTTTTGGGGGGAAATTATACGTGAATATTCTATGAGGTACTTCTTATTGACTCATAGAATTCTATATATACTTGTTTTATCTAGACTTTTTGCTTTAAGAAATTATTAGTAGTTTGTTCATTTCTTCTGAGATACTATTAAAAATTAAATTTTAACCACAAGTTTATGGTCAAAATCTGAAATTTCTTCCAACATCTAGAATACAAAAAACATTTTTTAGTCTAACACAAGTACTGACTCTACTGATTATAAGTCATTGGATCCTTTTTTAAGGAATTGTTTAAGAGTAATTACTTTCCAATAATGTCAATGTTTTGGCCATTATATTCTTTGGAAAAAGAAAAACTAAATAAATAGACACGATTAGGTATTAATTATTAAATCAGTAACCTTATGAAACCTTGAGGAGCCAACTAAGCTCTCACCCTCTCACGTGAATCTAGTCACTATAGTTTGTGTATTTGGTGTAATTTGTTCGGAGATCTCAACTCAAACTTTTTTTTTTAAATTCTTCTTCTTTTTCAAATTACATTATTGTTAGTGTAAATGTTAGGGGTGTTAATGGTTCGGTTCGATCGGTTATTTTATAAAATTTATCCCATAATAATTTTTTGGTTATTCTATTATGTATAACCAAAATTAGACTTTTCGAAACCAATCCAATTATATCAGTTTCTCTTCGGTATCTGTATCAGTACGGTTCGGTTCATTTTTTGTATTTTTTTCAATATCTTATAAAAGTTACTAGTAGAATGCAATAACACACATACTTTTATAGAACTTAGCAAAACTCTCTAGATTTTACTGTTTAAAGGGCAATGAATTAAGAAAACATGAATGATGGCTAAAGTATAGATTCATCAACTATTCTACAGCATCATAAAAGAAACTAAGTAAAGACATAAAAAAAAATATAAATCACTCAAGTGGAGAGATATCAACCAAGTTAGAACTCAAAGGTCTATAGAAGATTAAATATTCAAAAAGATAAATCCAAATTACACGAAAGGAAACATATTTAATACATTGTAGTTTGCTACTCATAAATTGCTAAAATACTTTGTGTCTTGCTAGTGAATATGCTAGTTTCAGTAAGAGTAGCATAATAGGTTTGGGAATTCGGATTTTGTATTTAATTACTTATTGGCTTATAGCCGTTCTCATAATTCAAAGGTTCGAGGAAATATTTAATGCATTATTATTTTTAAACTTAATATATAAATATATTTCTACATGTAAATTTATTCGGTACAGTTCGATATTTTTTCGGTTTATTTTCATAAAATAAAAAACCTACCATAAATAACGGTACAGTTACAGATTTGTATAAAAACCTACGGTTTTATTAAAAGAAACCTAAAAACCGGTTTGGTTCGGACGGTTTAGTCAGTTTTTAAATATCCATTGATACCCCTAATAAATGTTACCAAGGGTGAAACTAAGAACTTCACCACACACACACACACACACACACACACACACACACACACACACACACACATATATATATATATATATATATATATGTGTGTGTGTGTGTGTGTGTGTGGTGTAACTGGTAAAATTGTTGTCATGTGACCAGAAGGTCACAGGTTCGAGCCGTGGAAACAGCTTCTTGCAGAAATACAAAGTCAGACTGTGTATAATAGACCTTGTGGTCCATTCCTTGCCCGAACCCCGTGAATAGCTAAAGCTTAGTGCACTGAACTGTCCTTTTATTCTGTCATTTGCTAAAGACAGTTATGTTCCTAAATGTTGTAATTATTATTGTTGTTATTGTCTAATAGCATGTTTGGCAAGTTTAGTGTTAGCCAAACAAATTTTTTCGTTTTTTGCCAAAAGTTCATTTTTTATAATTAAGGTGCGTGGCCAAGTTTTTAGAAGGAAAAAAATAGTAATTTTGAGTAGAAGCAAGAAGCAGTTTTTGAGAAGCAGAAAAAAATAATTTCTTCTCAAAAGTATTTTTTTCGAAAAGCACCTTTAAAAAAACACTGAGAAATACTTTTTAAAAGCCTGACCAAATACTAATTGTTGCCTAAACGTGTTTTTCAAATTAATTAGCCAAACACAAACTACTTTTCATTAAAAGTATTTTTTTTAAACATACTTCTGAGAAAGCACTTTTTAAAAATAAGCTGATTTAAGAAACTTAGCCAAACAGGCTATAAGGTATATTCGGATGAACCCAATAACTTTTTCTTAGACCTTATATTCACAATAGAAAATATACTCAATAGGTATAAATATTTAATTATAAACCCAACAACTAAAATAAGCTAAAAGCTTGGTTATAAACTTCAAATTTTGGCTCTGCTTTGAACAATAATTTCTTACTATTATCAGATTTCTGCCTCTCTCATCTTACCTTCCATTTCCAAATATCCAAAATCACAGACTTTCTAAGTTTTATGATCCCATAATGCATTTATTATTACTTTTTATTTTTATAATTGTTGGTGTATAACTTTTGTAGGTGTATGGTTTCCCATGTGACATGGTTGGGACAAATTGTTAAACCTGATTCAAGAACCAAACAAGTTGCCTTCTCAAAGGTTAGTTTGTATTTATTGTTTGATACCAAAAAGCTAATATCTGGTACACTTTGTTCTGGATTTTGTGAAACCTTATGGGCTTTGTTGGAGACCCATATGTCATCTCATTCCTGGCCCACTTTTATTTCTCCAAAACCAAAAAATACATTGTATAGCCGCTTTCAAAATAATAGCCAAAATATATATATATATATTTTTGTTTATTTTTTGTGTATATATATACATTTTGTATGTTACATACAAAAATTATATAATTTTTATACACTTTTTCGGCTACCGAATGTAAATAGTTTCTGGAACGGGCTAAAAGTGAAAAACCCCTCCAAAACACGGTTGATTTACGCAAATGTCCCTCTTATAGGCTACTATTTAGATTTTGTCCCTATGTTAAAAGGTTGTGCAAATATAGCCCTTAAAAATTATACTTCTGGACAATGCCAGACTCCAGTCTAACATTTGCTCATATACTGCTCAACTTTGCTAACAAAATATTAGACTATCGTCTAACATTTGCAATAACTTACAAAATTTTAGACTATGGTCTAATCTTTCTCATAAAACTTTTAGTTTGCTCAAAAAGGAATTTTTAGACAGCGATTTAAAAATAAAAAGAGGGCCATTTACTTAGCCGTTGTCCCAAAACGAGACAATCGGCAAAAAATTGTGCAAAAATACCAGTGCCCCCCCCCCCCCCTAACCAAACACTTTTAAAGATCGTTTAATTGGGAAAAAAGTTATTCCAGGATTAATTGTCCCGCTCTCAAATAGGAACAAAAATAACACTACAATCTTGGGATAACTAATCCAGGAATTATTTATACCGCGATTTTATTCTAACTAAACGTAGGATAAACTGATCTCAAATTTAATTCCGAAATTAATTAACACTTATCTTTTGTACCAAACGAGCCTGAAGGCACACAGGGTTAGGTGATGTTATTCGACATAATTTTATCATAGAAAAATATTACTATTCATATAATATTATGTATATATACCTAGAAAAAATCTTGTGTACGTCACGACGCGACAAACCCACACTAACAAATAGAGACATATAAAAGAAGACATGCACAGAAAACCACATGCAATGCTGCTAAGTGAGATTGGTCCCCTCTAGCATGTGGAAATGTTCTAAAATGGACAGAGTTGGAAGCTTTTTATTTTTGCCATCATCATTGTAATGGCTCTTTCCAAGTACAGTCCGTAACAAATACTTTAAATATGGTGTATCTGCCTAGGAAGTTCATTTGTATTAAGGTATTATATTAAAGGTGATTTAAAAAGGCCTAAAATATTTTATTTTTATTTTCTAACGAGAAAGATAAAATAATCCTTCAAGCTGTTATTGTTTGACTCAAAAGATATTGGAACCTTTTTAATAAATCAATTAAAGAGAGTGAAGGAGTAAATCTTAGTTAAACATAATAAATTCCAAGGCCTGTAAACTAATTGGAAAAAATCATGCATAAGATGAGTTGAGGGTGACCAATCTTATTGATACTTTTCATCGTGGTTCCTCTTAATCAATGGAGGAGAGACTTTTACATATTTTCTTGGAGATCGCCCCCCTCCTTCTTCTATCCCCAGCCACCTATATATAGTTATGGAATCTCAGCTATGTACTTGGTTTGATGCTCTTTCATACTACGTCTGCCTTTGTCGTCCCCCTAGACGTCGTCTTTTCTGACTTGACGGGTATTATGAGCACAGATTTAGAATAAAACATGTCGTCTTTCGCTGCCTCGCCGCTTGGACGGGAAGTCGATCAGATCGACCGTAGCGGTCAGATTTCGACTAATACAGTTATGACACATGATAGTATACTTTTGTTGTTAAAAACAACTCTTTACATACTTGATCTTGCCTTGGTGGGTGTGACGAGGGGTAGAGGTAGGCCAAAGAAATCCCGAAAGAAAGTGATTAGGCGAGACACGGTGCAACTGGAACTTATTAACAACATGACTCTTGATAGGAGAGTGTGACAATCAGCGTTCTCCGTATGTTTACTCAGTTCGATAGCATTAATGTTAGTATGACATCTTTTTATTCTTAGATTGTTATTACTACTTGATGTTTACTTACTTTCTTGATTTTTGTCTTCTTATTTTATCTTGCAGTTATTACGACCTGTTGGTTGTTGCCATTACTTTTTTCCATTCTTTCTTTAGCCAAGAGTCTATCGGAAACAACCTCCCTGCCCTTCCAGGATAAGCGTAAGTCTGCATACATGTTCCCCAGATCCTATTTGTGGGAACTTATTGGATTGTTGTTGTTGTAGTAGTAGTATACTTAATCTCGAAGGGATACCTCATTAGAAAAGGGATTTAATAAGTCACCTAGGTCGGACTGGGATTCTTTTTTATTTTCTTTTTTTTTTATTTGCACAAATATAAATCAGATGATTCTCCTATAGTTTCAACTCACTCCATTAACAACTAATTTTTTTAATCTCACATTAATTAGTATAAGCATCTTTCAGATGTTATAAAAATGTGCATCAAGAAACCTTTTTGTTGTGATTGTGACAGCTGCACTAGTATATAAGTATTTGTTTCATGAAGTAGGTGCTGATTCTATTAGAGAGAATTTAGAAAAGAATGAGCATAGGCTTTTGTAAGGTAGCTTAGTTAGATTTTACCTTTGAAACTTTATTAAACGAGAGTTAATCATTAATCAAATTTAGCGAGAGCATTCTAGTCATCCCATCAAACAATGTAATGATCAAGATATCACTATTCAGATAACAGTGTACAAGATCAAATCTCAACAATCTCATGATGTGTTCAATC
Organism: Nicotiana tabacum; assembly: GCF_000715075.1. Lineage (NCBI taxonomy): Eukaryota > Viridiplantae > Streptophyta > Magnoliopsida > Solanales > Solanaceae > Nicotiana > Nicotiana tabacum. Next base: position 154,020,762 of record NC_134090.1, on the reverse strand, counting down.
AAAGCTTGCTCCACTCCATGTCAATTATGTGAGCATCCAAGATCGCAACCTAGTGGCTAGTGCTCAATAAAGTGAGTACAAGCCTTGAAAAAAACTCTTGAAGAGTCAAAAATAACTAGATGATTTCTTTCTATCTGTCTAAGTCGTTGCGGACAAGATCACCAAGTACTTGTGCTGATAGAAGATAGCATATACTCGACAAAATAGTAGACGTGTACGCAAGGTAGCACAAACATAACCATCATGAAATAAATTTTGTCAAAAAAGGAAGCGATTATAGACTAATTTTAAATCCCAGTTTCGTAATTATATAATCTTGATTAACTATTTCCATCTTATATACTTATGAAAATAGTATGAGAAAGAGAAGTATTTCCATATGCATCTTGGAGAGTTATCCATGCTTTATAAATTACTAATTGATCTTATCAGACAAAATTGAACTCCAAATTGGACAAGGTGAAGCTAGCTTAAGGCGTTATACGTATAACAAATATCAAAAGTTTATTTATGGCCTACTATCTAAATCTCACTCACACCTGGTGTTATACACTTTTAAACATTATTTACTATAATATTTCACTGATTACAATATATATATAATGCATTTCATGTATTTGTTAAGTTTGTGTAAACACAAGTATGCCTAAGGGGTCGTTTGATTGAGAAACAAGGTATCCCGTGATTAATTATCCGTGATTAGTTATCCCACCCTCCCATAGGGATAAAAAAACACAATAATCACGAGATAGCTTGTCCCAGGATTAGTTATACCACGATTTTGTCCCAACCAAACATGAGATAAAACTCATCTCAAATTTAATTCCGGAATTATTTATCCCTTTATCCCTCGTACCAAACGAGACTAAGTTTTTTACTTATTCCACCCTTACAAACTTATATGTTTCTTAAAGCGCAATATGGCAAGGCTCAGGCAGCACCATTCTCAGGCTCTGCTTTTGAGATGAAAACTGGAGGCACGCACAAATGTCATGAAAAAGGGCAAAAAAGATTGTAATAATGATAAGAAATGAAGACCAAAAGTTCAAAACTGACCTTCTATGATCTCCTTGTTACTAATACATATCAACACATCAATTGTGCCTCAATTCCAAACTAATTAGGACACTGTTTACTTCACTACATTCGCCCTTTTGGACATATTTCATTCAATGTCTCACAGAATTTATCATATCATGAGTATTCTAATACTGAAGGTCAACTTACCGCAACCGCCGACTACGTAAACCTCATCTAAATCCGAATTTAATGGAAAAAAGCATGTGGATATCCTTTTTATTGCCTTCTCTTGGACTTGCAAGTCAAAGAACATGCATTTCAATTCATTCTTGCTTAACAAAATTCAAAGGCTAATGTATGATGATACTAGAACAAGTTTATGACCTGTGACTAATAAATCAACAATGCAATTTGTCAGAAAAATTATAAATCCTTGAGGTCAACATCCAAGTAGCAGGACAAAGAAAGAGAAGAATATCATTGCAGCTCATACACAACTACCAAGATTCACAGACCACAAAAAGGGAACGAGAAGCATACAACTTGGCACATTGGCACTCACTACACTAAACCTCATCTAGAGAAAAAGGTATCTGACACCGCTAAAAATTGGAACTACAACAAATAATTAATAACATTGATTTCTTAAAGAGAGAACAAATGTGAAAGTTCTGAATTACAAGAAGGTACATTTGACAGTCAATCGCCAATCGTCCATTTGCCAAGCCCTTGATAATTCATGTTGGCAGCTTTCAGACTAGCATGGACAGAAACACTTGAGAGCATGCTCTGTGCAGACCAATAAAAAATTCCTCTGTGGCTATCTCAAAGAGAACATCTTGGTGGAACACAGAGAGCAGCTTGTCCCACTTGATTCTTATCTGTGCAAAATTCACTTTTGCAGCTCAAAATTTAGCTTGAGGTAATGTACGATGCAGGCACATTCCTGGAAACTAGTAGAAATTTAAAAGGCAAGAGTTCAGCCTTCTGGCATAGCAATATATCCACATTAAGTCTAGGGCATTCCAACTCATATTAAATAAATAAAATGAAAGTGATAAGAATTTTTGGAGGACTACACTGTAATAATAGGTGGCCAAATTAGCTAAGCTAAAATGAACGGTAAACTAAGGTACGTACTTGTGTTCTAAGTTGCGCGGACTCTTCGATTTTAGTGCCGTCCCCGTCCCGATACGAGACAGGGACGGGATACGTCCCGGATTCGGTCAACTGACTTTGGACACTTTGACCGAAGTCCATCGACAAATTTGGGGGGAAAATTGAGATTTTGATTTCTCAAAATCAAAAATAAAACAAATTTAGGAGAATGAAAGATTGAATTCTACAATATTCATGTAAGTTTTTCACAGAATATCTCTCAAACTTTACAATATTTTTATAGCTCTATTTTTTATTAGCCGAATCCCCGCACCCGTATCCATATCCAGATCCAGATCCGCACCCCCGAATTTTAAAATTTAGATTTTGCCGAATCCGATACTCGGATCCGTCCCCGTATCGGATACCCGCACCAGAGTCCGAGCAACTTAGCTTGTGTTGTGTTAGAAACCAAAGAAGTTCTATATTTCATATCTAGAAGAGAAGATTACAAGGCCTATTTATAATACTAATTCACCTAATCTATTAGTTGTCATACACCTAATTACACCTACTATACAACTCATATACATGTGCTAGCTATGATGTAGTACATGTGTATACATGTGCTACACAACTTGTATTACACCTACTATACAACTCATATACATGTGCTAGCTATGATGTAGTACATGTGTATACATGTGCTAGACAACTTGTATGTCAACACTCCCCCTCAAGTTGGAGCATATATATTGAACATGCCCAACTTGTTACAGATATATTCAACTCGAGCTCCATTCAAAGCTTTTGTGAAAATGTCTCCCAATTGATCTCCAGTTCTAACATGACCTGTAGAGATGAGCTTTTGTTGAATCTTTTCACGAACAAAGTGACAATCTATTTCAATGTGCTTAGTCCTTTCGTGAAATACAGGATTAGAGGAGATATGAAGAGCAGCTTGATTATCACACCACAACTTTGCTGGCAATGTAGTTTGGAAGCCAACTTCACTTAATAGTTGATGTATCCATACAACCTCACACACAGATTGTGCCATAGCTCTGTATTCTGCTTCCGCACTAGATCGAGATACGACATTTTGTTTCTTACTCTTCCACGAAATCAAGTTTCCACCAACAAAAACGCAATATCCTGTCGTGGATCTCCTATCGGCTTTTGACCCTGCCCAATCTGCATCTGTGAAACACTCAATGTTAGTGTGTTCATTATTCTTATATACTAGACCCCGTCCTGGAGATCCCTTTAGATAACAAAGAATCTGCTCCAGAGCCGCCCAATGCCTGACTGTTGGGGAAGACATAAACTGACTCACAATGCTGACAGAGTATGCGATATCGGGACGAGTTACTGTAAGATAGTTCAGTTTCCCAACCAATCTCCTATATTTCTCTGGATCTTCGAATAACTCACCGTCTTCTTTCACGAGTTGTGTGTTAGGAACCATTGGCATGCTGCATGGTTTAGATCCCAACTTTCCAGTTTCAGCTAACAAGTCAAGAGTATATTTCCTTTGGGACAAGAAGATGCCTTTCTTGCTCCGTGTAACTTCAACTCCCAAAAAATATTTTAGTTGCCCTAAATCTTTCGTCTGAGTGTGAAGGAAAGACTTTAGAGTTGAAATTCCTGTAATATCACTTCCAGTAATAACGATGTCATCAACATATACTACCAATAAAAGAATACCATCATCAGACTTTTTATAAAACACCGTATGATCGCAATTGCTTTTCTTCATCCCATATTCTAGAACAGCCTCACTAAATCTGCCAAACCAAGCACGGGGACTCTGTTTCAGCCCATAAAGAGATTTTCGAAGACGACATACCTTTCCACACTCCCCCTGAGCAACAAACCCAGGTGGTTGCTCCATATATACTTCTTCCTGAAGATCTCCATGTAGAAAAGCATTCTTTATATCAAGCTGATGCAGAGGCCAATCATAAGTAACTGCCATGGAAATGAATAATCGAACAGAAGCTAACTTGGCGACCGGGGAAAAAGTATCCAAATAGTCGACTCCATAGGTCTGTGCATACCCTTTTGCAACAAGGCGTGCCTTAAGGCGAGCTACTGTCCCATCGGAGTTAAACTTAACAGCAAATACCCACTTGCTCCCAATAGCCTTTTTGTTAGTGGGCAGATCGGCCAACTCCCAAGTACCATTCTCATCTAAAGCCATCATCTCTTCTATCATTACATCATGCCAACCTGGGTGGGACAATGTTTCACGAACAGTTTTAGGTATCCTAGCAGAATCTAATGATGCAATAAACGAGCTAGAAGAAGTAGACAAATGGTCATAAGACACAAAAGAAGAAATAGGATAAGTACATTGTCGTGTACCTTTGCGAATGGCAATAGGAAGATCCAAACTAGGATCTGAAACACAGGAGGTTGGATCTACCGACGAAGCAGAAGTAGGTAAAGGATCGGGTTCTGAGGTTTGTTGTCGCCTGGTATACACACGAAGAACAGGTGGCTGCTCGGATGGTCGATCGAGGGAAACGGGTGACTGAGGAAGAGGTGTTGGAGAACTAACCGGATGTGTGACAGTGTAGACCAAAGTATCATCTTCTTCCTCGGGACTGTTATAAACATATGAAGAAAAGAACGGATAATTTTCATGGAATGTGACATCGGCAGACACTAAGTACCTTTTGAGATCTGGAGAATAACACCGATAACCTTTCTGAAGACGTGAGTACCCTAAGAACACACACTTAAGGGCCTTTGGATCTAATTTAGTTACCTGTGGACGAACATCACGAACAAAACAAGTACAACCAAATATTTTGGGTTCAATAGGAAATAATGGCTTAGAGGAAAAAAGAATGTTGTAAGGAATATTACCATGAAGTACAGAAGATGACATACGATTTATTAAAAAACAAGCTGTAGAGACGGCATCAGCCCAAAAACATTTTGGCACTTTCATTTGAAAGAGGAGTGCTCGGCCTACTTCAAGAAGATGTCTATTTTTTCGTTCCGCAACCCCATTTTGAGAAGGGGTGTCAACACAAGAAGATTGATGTAGAATACCATTTGTAGCCATATAATCTTTAAACAAATCCGAAAAATATTCTTTTGCATTGTCACTCCTTAAATTACGAACGAAAACATTAAAATGAGTTTTTATTTCAGCACAAAAAGCACAAAAAATTGAAAACAACTCCGAACGATTTTTCATTAAATATAACCAAGTAACACGAGAATGATCATCCACAAAGGTAACAAAATATCTAAAACCAGTTTTAGAGATAATAGGACATGAACCCCAAACATCGGTGTGAACTAACTCAAAAGGTAAGTCGACCCGTTTATTGACTCTAGAAACTTTAGGAAGGCGATGGTGTTTAGCAAACTGACATGACTCACAATCTAAAGAGGAAATACTCTGAAACTGAGGATATAACTTCTTCAAACTAGACAAGGATGGATGACCCAATCGACAGTGTACATCAAAGGGAGACAACACAGTTGAACAAGAAATGGATTTCGGCACCTGTGATTCAAGAACATAGAGACTCCCAGACTCAGAACCTTTACCAATAATCTGCTTCGTCGTAAGATCCTGAAAAAGACAATACTTGGGAAAAAATGAGACACAACAATTTAGAGTACGAGTAAGTTTACTGACAGATATTAGATTGAAAGAAAAATCAGGCAAATTTAAGATGGAACTAAGGGAAAGACAAGATGTTGGGTTAACAGTGCCAGACCCTAAAACATATAAGGTAGACCCATCGGCTAAAGTAACTGTGGAACATTGGGTATGTGACTGAAAAGTGGAAAAAAGTTTAGAGTTACCTGTCATATGATCTGTGGCACCAGAATCAATGACCCATTTGGATGACGAAGAGAGGAGACACTTAGTGGTTTTACCTGACTCGGGGATAGTATTGATAGGAGGAGATGATGACTGAGATGGTGAAATAGTCTCGGAAGTGGCGATGTTGGCATACTGAGATCTTTTGTTCTTATTCTGAAGCTTCACACAATAACGTATGGTATGACCGAACTCATGACAATAAAAACACTCAACTTCCCCTTGCTTTAGGTCTCGACTATCGCTACTCCGATTGCGATTACTATGACTCCTATTCTTTTGGACGCGGCTAAGCAGAGCACCACTATCGATCGTGGCTGTCGGACCTGGATGAGACTTTTCAGTACACAACACTCTTGTAAAGGCCTCTTTCAAGGAAGAGATAGCAATCCCAGATAAAATCTGCGATTTGGCCCCTTCAAATTCGGGAGAAAGACCAGAAAGGAAACTCATGACCGCCAGTTGTTCACGCTGAGCCTGTTGTACCTTCACATCTGGACTAAACGGCAATATAACATGGTATCAGAACATTGAAGTTTTTTCATCAGTTTGTTGTTGGGAATTTTTTTTCCCCGTTCGAATTATTTTTGTTCAGAACAGTCTTTCACTGCTTTGATTCTATTTCACTATTTCCGGCCATTTTTTCCTGACAACTTTCATTTTCCAAGATCACTGTTCACTGTACTGTTCAAATATCACTGTTCATTGTACTGTTCAAATATCACTGTTCACTGTTCACTGTACTGTTCAAATATCACTGTTCACTGCACTGTTCAAATTTCACTGCACTGTTCTTAACTATTTGATTCTGGCAAGATGACTGAAACAAACCATTTTTTCCTGACAACTTTCACTGTTCACTGTTCAAATATTACTATTCACTGTTCACTGTACTGTTCAAATATCATTGTTCACTGTTCACTGTACTGTTCAAATATCACTGTTCACTGTACTGTTCACTGCACTGTTCAAATTTCACTGCACTGTTCTTAACTATTTGATTCTGCTATTATTCGGTTGCAAGATGACTGAAACGAAACCTACCGTTGATGTCATTCCGGTTATGTCCAAAATTACGGAGAATAAGTTCATGGGTTCCAATTACATGGATTGAAGTAAGACGATCCGCATGTTAGAAACCAAAGAAGTTCTATATTTCATATCTAGAAGAGAAGATTACAAGGCCTATTTATAATACTAATTCACCTAATCTATTAGTTGCCATACACCTAATTACACCTACTATACAACTCATATACATGTGCTAGCTATGATGTAGTACACGTGTATACATGTGCTACACAACTTGTATTACACCTACTATACAACTCATATACATGTGCTAGCTATGATGTAGTACATGTGTATACATGTGCTAGACAACTTGTATGTCAACATGTTGCAACTGAAAATGAGACAGGATCCCATCAGTTGGCTACTAAATAATCTCTGGTAAACAAGGATTCTGCTTTCACCTGGGAGCCTCTCAGTTTTTTTATGAGTTCAGTTCCAGACAGCATTTTACATGTGATATGCTCAGAAGAATGTTTTTTTTTCTTATCTTCTCAAGTATTAGGGTCACGTCATTAAAGGGAATTATGTAAAATACTTTATGGCCCAGGATAGGAAAAACTAGGAGAACAGCTTGCTTAAAAAACTTTACCAGCCAGTGATGATTTGGTATCATCCAAAAGGGCTAGTCATCCCAGGTGTTTGTAATTTTAGTCAAGTATTAGACTTTCTTATAGTAGTTTCGTAACATTAAAGAGTGGACATGAAGTCAAAAATCAGAGAGATACTGATTCACAGAACTATCAATCTACAATATGTACCGGTTGAAGGAGATGTAGATAAATGGATAGTCCACACCTTTCCACCTTGCCAACTGAACTCAAAAAGGAGCCTCAAGTGATTCATCCCAGACATCTGCACTTCCATTGGAGGCATCCTCTGCATCTTCCTCCATTGAGAGTCTAATATATTCTCTATGTGCAAAGCGATCCCACTCAGTCAAATTCGGGTTCTCACGCTCCTGGAACAAAAAGAAAAATCATGTTAATCCATTGGTGAGAATGATGAAGGAATGTAGAACAGCCTCCTTTACTTATTAATCAAACATTAACTTTTCAATTACCTGACGTATTAGGAACGGGTCGCGAGTTTCAAATGCCATGAACTTATTGAGGTTAAAGAGTATATTGAAAACACTGCCGGATAACTTATTGCCCTTCAAGTCATGTAACATAAAATAACTTTCATCCTGCAAGTAAGGAAAATTCAGTGCTACGTATCATTCTTGAAAATTAACCCAGATGGTACAAATTAAAACAGGTGTAGATTACATATCGCACATCAAGTCAAACAATACAGAGTTGAATAATGGCATTAATTATTTCGATTGAAAAAGAAAACGACAACTTCTTTCCCAAACTAATCATGACTGTTGCGTTTCTAATCTCCAAAGGACCATTGGCTAAGAAATTACTCAGCACATTGGTTCACTAATTCACCATCAAGAAGATAAAATCTGACTGTCAACCTCCCACCAGACAGCTTAAAAAGAAATACAGTTCACTAACTTTAACTTATGCATCACCGTCTTTCACAGAAAAGACCATTCAGAGAATGCAACTTACAAACTTCAAATTAGGTACCAAAAGGGGTCAACCAGAAGTGTTCTTTCGTTAGAGAAGAAAAGCATTAATCTGATGGATATGTCACAGCATGTAAAGGACACAACAGATAAAGACATCACATGTGAAAAAAACAAAGATTACCTCTGGACTAATCATGTCGACCATCTGGCACAATATATCCTCAAAAAGCACTGGCTCTTGGCCCATGCATTCCATTCTATGCAACTGCTCCTCATAAAAAAATTGCATTTCATTCCTAGTCAGAACACCGTTTCCATCCAAATCTATGCATTTGAACCTGCCCATAAAATAAATTGAGATATAGAAAAGAAAGGCAGTGTCATATGTGAGTTTGTGCATGTCCCACAACAATACAATTGACTATTTTTCCGAAGGGGACTCATCATTCTATAATGACATTACTTTGCCTAAATTCTTAGCTGTGAATTCAAGCAATACTAATGCAAAACACAATCAACTAAATGGCCTTCCCTGACTGTCACGATAATTCCTGATAGAAATACTCTTAATTATCAAAATACAACAAACCAGCAATTTGACTTCCAGCCCATAATAATTAATATTATCTCGCCAACTATGATGAAACTAGAGACAACACAGCAATGCTTGCATACACAAATAAGTCAGTCTAATCAACCAAGAAAAGCTAAAGAGCCACTAAAAAAGTTAGCAGAAAAGACGATTAGGAAAGAAGACAGATAAGTTTGGTTGACTAGACCAGCTTCCTTTTTTTGGGTACTGTGGACACAGAAATCAGAGATACCTTGACGATACTGCAGTACCAGTTTGAAGACTGAAATATCAATGTCTATAATTTATTTATTTTGGGGTGTAAAATGTTGGACGTATATGATAAGACACATTAGTTGACTTATCAGTTCCCTAAATATTGAGGGAGCTTGACTAATCTACTATGTAAAATTCTGCACCTACAGGGGTCCACAAAAGTAATAAAATGACCTTACTAATCTGAAAAGGTACTCTGTGTACTCAAATCTTATGCTTTCAATAAGTACCTTGGTTTTCCAGTAAATAAATGCATAAGTAATTGGATCTCCAATAATTCTACAAGTTAAAAGCTACCAAAGTCGTAAATATTTCAATACACCTTTGTTCCATAATGTCTCAGATGATTTCTTCCCATCTGTCCAAACTTTGGTGGACATAGTTAGTTACCTAGTACCTATTGTCGGTGGGAGGTACTAGGTATCCCGTGGAATTAGTCGAGGTGTGCGCAAGCTGGACCGAACACCATGGTTATTTTTAAAAAAAAAAGACATCTTTGATCCACATCTCATTAAAATCAGACCATCACTTTTTTTTTGGGGGAGGGGGGAAGAAGGGAAGATGTTGCTTCTATGCTCATAAATGGGTGAGACATAAGCAGTTGAATTATCATAAAATTTTGCAACCTATGTGAAATTGTGAATTACTTCATACATCTTAGATCTGGTTCTGGTTTTTCTCCTAGAAAAAGAGGAGAAAGCTAAGATGGTTGTGGTTTTGTTTTGTTTTTATTCCTCCCCCCCCCCCCCCCACCTTTCCAGAAAACAAATGTATTGTTTGGATTTAGGCAAAACAGCCCTTTGGTTATTTTATCTCCGATAAAACAAAAAACTGTCTTATGCAGAACAAAACAATTGCTGAAAACAAACAGGGCACAGAATTTAAGTGCAACAAATATATTAGAACTAGAAGTAGGTAATTTGCAAGCAAAACCTTGTTCATACTCGTGATATCCTGGTTAGCACAAGCATATTAGTCTTACGAACAATAATAATATCATATACTTCCGACTTCCAAGTACCAGCATATTTGGTGCTCCTAATGCTATTAATTATTGGAGAGCCGATTTTATAGCCTAAACAAAAGTGCTTTTTGAAAACATTCACCAAAACATCTACCCCCCCCCCCCCAACTCCTCTTTTTCACTCAATAAATTAGGAAGCAGAATACAGAAGGAATCCACTAATCAACTGCAGTCATAAAATTGACATGGATAGTTGAAATCAGTTCCTTCATAAAAAAAGAACATTAGTAACATAATCTCCGCTTAGCAGGAAAAAAAAAATCACAGTAATGATGTAAAGAGACTTGAATTCTCCATCTTCATCAAAAAAGATCCAAATGCTCCACTATAAAAGAATCAGGAGGAAAAGTTCAAATTTTCATGGAGCTTGAAAAAGAGTTTCGTGTTAATCCTGAAATTTACCAGTATTCAAGACCAGGCTCTGATGTTTTATCCTCCTCCGACAATATAAAGTAAACAAAGTCTTCATAACCCATCTTTCCTTCAACTTTACTTGTAAACTTCCTTGGAACCTGACAAAAACATTACAACATGCTAATCCTCTCTGTGCCGTTCCAATTTTGTTGGATATCCCTTAAGGGGCGAAAGAAAATTAAAACATGAACTCCTTATAACGTGATAAACAAGCATTCCCAAAAGTACAACAATTTATTCATTAAAGCAGGCAAGGCAAATTGATAAGTGACAAACAGAGTACAAGGAAGACTCCAACCTGAGAAAATATTCTATCAACAATCCTGTATGTAAGGGCATGGTTGCCATATCGAATGAGGTTCTCTTTATCAATCAGAAAATCATGATCCGTATCGAGCTCCCAAAACTTGCAATATATCACGTAAAAGTGTTCGTAAGAGAAGTACCTGCAGCAAAAATAAGATGCTCAATGACGTGGCAGATATATTTGCTTGAACGGCAGTAAAAAGAACTTGACCAACGTTATCAGGGTAGTGTCAAGCCAAAGTCAATAGAACAAACTCTAAAAGGTAAGTAAAGAAAGTAGCAGAATGTTTGACTTAGTTTCTATGAGGAAGCCAGAGTTTCAAAGTAATCTGCAAAACATTGTGATGTGCTTTTGTAATGTTTATCTCCCAAAATGGATCTGCTAATCATGTGATCTACAATGCATTTTTTCTCTCTTCTTTCTATGACTAGTCAAAGAAGTACAATTTCCTAGCACCACCATTTGCCACATAAACATGCATAATTAAATCATGTGACATAGATATTTTGATGTTTACAAGGCAAAGAAACAAGGACAGACCATATCAAGTGGCATAACAGAAGTGAATCTCTAAAACTTCCCAAAACGAAGAAAACTGTGAACTTTTTTCATGTCTATATTAAGTCAATCCCATTGCAAAGATATTTACCTAAGGACCTTGTTAATATCTTCTTCTTCATCCGCATGTTGCATTGCAGCAATTAGGTCTGAACGCTTCAGCTCCCTGAGGGTAAGTTGACCATTACCCAATCTATTCACGTAGAAAAATATTCTGTATATTACAGTTTCAGCTGGCCAATGCAAGAAAATTAGCTGTTAAGATAGAGTAAAATAGTTTGTAACCCCTCTATGTTACAAACAGGTATTTAAATACGATGTATCATTCCAACTTTTAAGAAAGAAAAAAAAGACTATCTACTCCATTCCTAATGGTCCCAAACCAAGAAAGCTGACAGAACCCCGCAAAAAAGGGTGACGGGTAAAAGGGAATGGGACTCCTTTAGAGAGAGCAACCAAAGGAAATTTCAAGTCTTAGACGAGAAAGCTTTGCCGAGGAATTAAAGTTCTCATGCTTGATGTACCAAAAGACCAGAAAAGGCAATTAGATCTTTTATTGTCTTTCTTCTCCACCATTAGGCATGGGGGATGAGTAACACAGCATACTTCATTCAACATATAATTGCCTCAAAAATACTGTCAAGTTCATCAGAGAAACTCACACCTCACAAATTAATCTAGCACTGAAACCAAAAAACTACAACAAACTGGGGACCTGTAGCACTTTTAGTTATCTGCTTTGGTTACATGTAATGGTCCTCTCAAGAAAGAAATTGATAGGGATGTCTAATAGAACAGCTCATGTAGGACAGTGGTTATATACATCCCACAAAACATCGTCAAATTCAAGGGCACAAAGTTCCGCATGCAAATTTTTAACGACGTCAAAATATCAAATTAATAGAGGGCATCAGCAACTAATACAGTATAACATTGAGAAGGTACCATATCGCTCTTGAAATTCAGGTGTGCTCCGTAAGAACTCTAACCCAGGATGTGTTGCCAAAAGCTCTTGAAGCACGGGCTTGAAATCATCCTACAATCAAATTGGTTGAAGTTTCAATTGGAACAAGGAAAAAACAGATCTAGCAATCTAAAAATATTCTCCGTGTAATCATGAATCAGACCAAATCTTTAGCTCTTTCGGATAGGACGAGTAAGAAACTGCAAAGTAATTATAACAAGTCACTCAAACAAATAACAAACAAAGTAGAGAAAGCACCTGTGTCAGGTGTTTGAGATCTAGCTGCTTCAAGATTGTGTAAATCTGGGTTGCTATATCTTTTGTCAACATATTTCCGTTGACCCAATAATCAACAAAGGCATCCCTACAGCCATGTTAAGCAAATAGCATCAGCAAACTACTTGAAAAAAGAGATCCAGACATTGTGAGAAATGAATTAACACTAAATGCTCAGGTATACTCTGCATTACTAGTACCCTACATCTGCTGTCACTTCCGAGTTTCTCTTTTCAAGTGTTAGCAGTTACAAATAAACATGGGAGAAGGTGTTATAAGTTTGCAAAGCAAAGAGATACAGATACAGACCAAAAGAAGCTGTCTTAACTGGAACTGTCGAAAACAACAGACAAACCTATTAAGTTAATACACTTTAAATGTTTGAGAAATAAAACTCCTATGAAATAATTCCTCCCTTACACAAAATCTATTAAGTTCTGTCTTAAAACCTCTGCAAAGACAAAGTACAACGTTCAAGAAAGAAGCTAGAATTCAAATATAATCAACTATAACTAGCACAGTAACTATAACAAAAAATTGAGCTTCTGAGTGAAGGGAGCTTAGTACAATAGTATTAAGTTACTCAAACTATCAAAATATATAGAAGGATATATCTACTCAAGGAACTGTATTATATATCAAATAGAAGGACGTTACCGGAGGTCGAAAAGACATATAGAAGGATGAAAGGAAGAAAAGGATGCCCTTAATCCCAACATTTTCATCCATGTTCCAAAGGTGCAGATGACCTTCTAGGAATTACCCCAATTAAATGAATCATCTTGAGAATTGAGAAGAAAGAATACCTTGTTATGATGCCCGTTCCCTCAACATCAATCTTCCTAAAAAGAGCCCTTGAGAAGAACGACGGCAACTTGCATATTTCCTTAGTAATTGGTTTAAATTCTAACAAACCAAGGAAAAATAAGTTATATGGAATGTCAAACACAAGCATGAATAATAAATCAAATCATGTAGGCCGACGGCCCATATAGCTAGCATAAATAATTATAAACTACTCTTTATACATTTATACATGATCCAGCTTAGTCTTAAGCCTACACTTGGTTTCCAGTCCAACCACACACACACACACACACACACCCCCCAACTCACAAATTGTAAACCATATTGAGAATTTCAGCACTAAACAGACTCAGATATGCTGTAATTAGTTCCAAAAACTAGTCAGAATCTGATATATGAATCTTCTACATAAGTTGTGCTTGATTTGGGCTTATTTCATTGCAATACTAAATAATTTGTCTTTAAGGCGAATTGAGAGTTCTCCAAACTAAAGGTCACTTCTCTCCGTGACATCTACAGACAAACATCGGACCTAATATAAGTGTAACAACAATAATAAAGCATTAGTCCCTACTACTTTATTAGCCTACATGGATCTTTTGCTTCCATTACAGGTAGATAGAAAAAATCACCGAATATCATTGCCTCTACTGGATTGGAATTTGAACCATTTTCTCAATGGACTTCATTCCATTTTATTCTATTCTTAGTTGAGCCACGCTGAGTTTGCCTCTGTGGATCTTATCTTAGGTCTATCCCGCCCCCTTTTTGCATATTTAACAATAATAATATCGCACATATGGACCAGTCTATTTGGAAGACTATGTAAGACAACGATATCGGGCAACGTACTCTCATTTTTTCCACTATAAATTTTTTACTAAGGAAGTTAATGATAAAGAAAAAAGAATTTTTAGTAAAGAAACAGTACCACAAAAGTACTGAAAATATACATAAACTTTGTATACTTGATCCCTCTTATTTGTGTAAGGAGTCTGAACATTCTTCTTACACCAAAAGTACAAATTGTGAAGGATATCTTAACTTTATATAAGAGATACATTCATTTTCCTCAAAAAGCGTCCATGGTTTCTTTCTACATTGTCCAAACTACACAATAAGGAATAGTCTTCCAATATTACCTCTGTTTTTCTTTTCATATCCTCTACCCCTACCAGCTGACAAAGTCTATTTTGGATCACTGGACTCCATATAAATTCAAAAACAGAGTAAAGCTTCCATGTATGTCTGCAGTGCAGAAGGAGATATTTAACTAATTGACTCTATGTTCTTCACAATGGTAGCATCTGCCACCTGCTGCAAAGATTACAATCTCTTCTCTAAAGAGTTTCTTGTAATAAGCAATCTTCGTGTAACTGCAGTTGCACCTTTTGTCGGATGTGATCATTTCTAATATTACAAATTTGGTATGACCAATTTTTACAATAAGTTCTTGTATGATCATCTTAATATCTGGATTTTACAACAATCATCCTATGAGGCATAACAATTTCCCATATAATATTGGTGGTCTCACAACCGTTTCATAAAACTTGTCACTTTGTTAGGTATTTTCCTATCGCATAACACTCCATTACTCCTCTAGTGTTTTATCAGGACACTTTACTCCTCTATTTCAACCATTCCATATCAATTCTGTGTTACATCTTCAACTACCATGTCATTCCCCTAAATGACTGAGCCTATCCCGGTGTCTGTACTAGAAAACATTTTGGTGTCATCTTTTTTTCATTTTTTTTTTTTGGGGGGGGGGGGGGGTTGATTTGTGTGGTGTCTGTGAGTGTTTAGATTTGGTAGAATAGTTTTCTGATAACTGTGAGCAGTGAGCGTATTTATTTTGTATTTTGATTGTTTTCTTTATGTTTTTGAAAACAAAACATGTCCTTGTTACAAGTAAAACAAACCAAAATATGTTTGGACAAGAAACCGGAAGTTATTGATCAAGAAAAGAAAACATTTTGTTCTAAAAAATTTCCCTGCATTAGGTATCACAATCCAAAGGCGGATCTAGGATTTTAATATCATGGGTGCACCATTAACTTTAACTAAAGTTAATACTTGTCATTGTGTTTTACAGCTAATCAATTTTGCACATCATCTAAATAATTCATACTTGATAAATCATAATTTTTATTTGTATCATTAATATTATATACAATTATTGAATAATATGGTCTTAAATTGATTTGGTTCTTACTGTGTCAAAGCAAAGAGAAACTTAAGGTACGTAGAATATTAATGACAAAGTAATGCCGTAAATTAAAAATTTAAACTTTTGCATGTTTTAATTCAAATTAAAAAGAAACACAAAGATATCAAAAAGCCTTAAGAGCATATGGTTAATTCTTTCTATGTGAGTTGCTTACCAAAAAAAGTATTTTACTTATTTAAAACTTCAAAAATTTGATTGGAATAAAAAGATATGAAGCACGTTTTATCATGTACTGCGTAACTAATCTTTTAGTCACATAAATAATTTGTTGTAAAACAAAGTTAGAGTACTTTAAGATAAAACAAATCTCAACTAGAAATAATCAATAGCTAATATCGGAATTCTTAATTTATAATTTACCATGAAGAGAATTTATCAAATTGGTTGAAGTCAAAGAGAAAAGAGAAATGAAAAGAAAGGGTAAGAGAAAGAGAAAGAAAGACGAACTCAAAACAAAAATCGAATGTCTGAACATAGGGTCTGAAACCTTGGGACCCAACGCCCACTTTTGACCATGGGTTCACCCTACACTATACAACAAATTTTTCAGGAAATTATATTGAAAGTCTAGCTTATAGCTCCAAACAGGATGGGTGCAAGTGCACCATAATCTGTGAGGTGGATCCGCCTCTGTCACAATCCCGTCTAATCTCACTTCAAATCTTAAGAAGGTTGAACTTGTTGTGCATATATTTCGTCTTATTTTGCAGTCTCCAACAAATTTTGTAGCACCCTAAGAATTTCAATAAATTACACATAGATATCTATTAATTGTTTTAAGGGGGCATGTAACTTCACAATTCTGTAGGTTCTATGCATTTAATAAGAATTTATTTCATTAAAAACCATAATTACAGATCTTATAGCATTTGTTGGAGAGCCAACAAAAGAATGATAAGAGAAATTGGTAAAAGGCCTCAAAAAACAAAAAGGTATATTCTGGAAGATAATGAGATACTACAGAAACTCTCATATTAAACCTAAAAGGATATACACATATCCATACTCATCTCAAAGTCAATAAGAAAGCAATCCTCCCCCCCCCCCCCCCAAAAAAAAAAAAAGGAACCTTACCATGCATTTGTAGTCCATCCATGTGACCATAGAAAAATTGGTTTATTCTAAACAAGCAGCGTTCCTTCAATTCATTCGGAGGTGGACGGCCATTTTGAAAATAAAACTGCTATCATCATATGCATTTGATCAAAAGGAAGAAATCGTCACAATCTGTCTGTGCTCAAAAAGAAAGAAAAAGCATCACTCTGAATTAGTTTTGCAACACTTCCATACCTGTGGTATTTGCTCTTTAACAGGCTCGTTCACTAATTTCAGAGGAGAACCTAATATAGAGGGGCCTGCCCTATGTCTTGTTGTTCGCGGTGAACCAGATGAGCTTCTCGGGGAAAGTGGAGGGGTACTTCCAGCGGGAAACATAGACGGCAAAGAACTGCTTGCAGCAACATTTGTGCTAGAAGAAGTTCCAGTCACATTCAAGGGACTACCACCCTTAGCATTATCAAGCAAAGATTTCACCTGCATGTACAGTGAAAATAGATTACTTTCCATTTGCCAATCAACTGAGATCAACAACAATGTTTATCAGAAACAGAAAAAATGCATATTCATCGCTTCTGTTTGCAATAATGCAGGGCAGAGAGCTCTTCCAAAACGAAACATCATATGTTCCCAGAACTATAAAAAATCAACATGTAAGCTCAATAATTATCAGGTCCGATGTTCCATTCGTAAAACCTCAGACTCGTGTAATACTGGCTCAGAACAATATCTTGGCAGAGTAACATTTTAAAAATATATTGGATTCCAGCTGAACATCCTCAAGCACAATATCACTATCATTCATCACCAGTGGTATAAAAATTTCACGAAGAGTCTCCATTACACAAAAGCACCAGCACATCTCCATCATCCTAGGAAAGCTTCTTAGTGGCAGTAGTTCCATGAACACACAGAATTAATTTTCATCGAATGCAACAAGTTGTTGCAGTCCTATGTGCATACTATCAAGTTCCGAGCATTGTTTACTCTTTTTTGAGAGTGAGCAATGATAGAATCTTGTTGGTAAAGAGCAAGAGCCGGCTCAAAAAAAAAAAGGCAACACAATTGATCCAAGAGAGCCGGAGCCCAGACATGTACATTTTGTCAATAAAGAAAAAGTGGATAAAAGAACTCAGAGAAAGTGCTCAAAATTGCAACAGACTATTGAAATCTTTCTTCTTCACTTTACACAAAAAGGTTTACATATCTTCATGGCGCCTTCTAATCATTCCTCGCCCTAGGAGACTTGATAATACATTATACTCCACATGATACTTCGCTCAACAAAAAATAATTGACATTCTCATGAAACAAACGTATTATAGTTGTTAGAATCACTTCTGAGATACGTATAAGATAGATCATATAGCAGCGTATTATGATACAGTAAGCCACTAACTTGAACTGCTTTCTAAATTTGGAAAAACTTTAACATAAACTTCCCATCTACACTTGATAATAAACTTTTATAGCCATACAAATGTTATCGCACATGCAAATGTTATGAAATGTTTAATACCACAAGTTTAGAAAATCCTATAGCCACACAAATGTTAAGCCATGTTTAAGACCACAAGCTTGAAAGTTTTTCTTCCTTTCTTAAACACCATACCAATTCAAACTATGCCGCATCAACTGAAATGGAAGAAGAACCATTTTTGACTGATTACCAACTAATGTTTATCAAAAGATTTACAAGTATATACCTAATAAATGACCTGATTGCATGCATATTTTTAACCCCGCACTTAAACTCATTGCAATATCAAAATATAGTTCTTAATAAAGCAAAATACAGAAAACATTATCAAAATTTGGGCACTGTGGAACTACCTTAGAAGTCGTGATGGGGAGCGAAAGCCATTGATCAAAGAGCCTCTGAGCATAAGGATTATCTTTGATAGCCAAAGGTGAAAATTCAGGAAGCTGCAATAATTCGGCATCAAGGCTCGCTATATCAACAACTAAATCAACATCCATTGTGACTTTCTAACTAAGCAATGAAATCAATCCAAATCCAAATCCTTAGATCTTCTAGAACTTTCTTTATCATTCAAACAAACCCTAAAAATGAACCAAAATGAGCTCTTAAATAGCAGCTCTCACATCACCACAGTTTTGGATGAATATGAAGTATTGATTCTGATTTTTTGGAGAAAGTGAAAAATGATTTTCTGAATTGAGAATTTCTTCTAGATCGTTATGGATTTTCTGAATCTGAGATGAGATTGTATGAGTAGAAATGGATTGTAGGAATTGAATTGGATTTGCAGATCGGAGAAAGAGAATTTACAGGTCGAAACCCTTGAAGCCAAGTAGTACTCTGTGTGTGTGTGTGTGTGTGAGTCATATACAAAATGCAGTGTTAAGTAGTGTAATAATGTAATATCTTTCTTTAATTTGTTTACTTCCAATTTTCTTTAATTTGTCACATAGTTTGATTCATAAAATTTATTGTTTTAAACATAAACATTTGTTGGTTATAATATTCTTAAACCTTATAACTTTAAGCATGACGGTAAACTTTCTTTAAAGTATATAGAAGTGTGTTAGAGTGTCATTCTTTTTTGATTGTTGGATATCGGGCGGGTCCCCCGTATGAAACGACCCAACCCATTTAGAAAGGATAAGGGCATAAGATTTAGGGGAGTTAAGTGGTTACAAAAGAATACAATTATTTTTATTTAGTGGTGAAACAGATTTCATTATGGAAGAATTCTTTATTTTTGCAAGAAAAGAAGAAAAAACTCAATTTCTCTCCCTCAACAGAGAAGTATTGTTACACCCCATATTTTGGGGGTTCTTGGCATCCATGGTACTGTGCGCTACAGTGCAGCAGGACAAGTGTCAGTCATATAGATGACGTGTGGTGACGATGCGTTGTAAAGGAGCATCGAGTAGAGGGGCTATGCATGAGGCAACAACCATCTAGATATGTTGTGTTGCATACCCTAAGAGTGCCAAGAGGGTTTAGAGAGGACTTGGGATGAGACTAAGGGTCTAGCCTGCGAGCGACGGCCGCGTACGTGCCTGAGTGTCACGGCCATACGTTTTCGAGCTAAGAGGGGAATCTAGGGATTTCGGTTGTAGGCCATGTTCCTAGTATGCTATTATATATGCGGACCGATTTTGGAGTCATTTGGAGTTTGTTTGCCTATAGGCTTGACTTAGCCAAGGGCAGTAGCATTGTCGTAATTTGCTGAAGTGTCCGAAGGCTATAACTATTTACACGAGTATGGGAATGGGGTGAAACTTCATGGAAGTGTGAAGGAAGTCAAGAGAAAGCTTTAGGAACAGACGACACCTTATTCAGAGTTTGGATGAGTGAGAAAGGGTCATTATGATTCTCTGGCCAAAACATGTCTCTAGGGGATCATGGGCTTTTTTATTTTAAGCATATATAAGGGGGTAGATGTGTTGAAGCTCAGCCAACCTCCCTTGTGCGTGCTGCCACCAAGACGCACCAAGTGAGCCACCTTGAGGGGGAACCTCAAGGGCCTGCCTGGGCATCTCAAAGGAATGTCTAAGGTATCCATACGAGTTAGGGAACTCTATGGACGGCGCAACGCCTCAGGGCTAGCGTTAGGCACAGAAGAGGTGTTGGAGGCTTGACGTGTGGGACGATTATGTCACGTGGGCTACCGAAATAGTGGATACAGACCTTCGTGCCGATTGGATACTTGAAGCACCTATTTTAGTGGCCTCATGTATCGACTTGTGAGCTTGGCTTGGGTTCAACTATGCACCTATTCTGTTGGCCTAGACGTTCAGTTGTGGGGCGACACTGCACTATGCGGGATGGAAGTATGTCGCGAGGGCTATGTTTGGCAATGCCATAAGACAATTATGGGCATGCTATGAATGACGCACATGATAGAGGCCAAGGACCAAAGGTTGCCCTACTCGGGCAAAGCACAAACTGGGTGTGGACGCACGAGGCGAATGTCAAGCTTAAGGATTGGACTGTGCATGCGAGAGCAATGCTCAGTGCTAGGCGAAGGACGAACATGTACTTAGCCAACCCCAGGTGTGCGCATGGATGAGATTCAACAGATGAGAAGTGCCACGGCTAGTCAAGGCCATGAGCCTAGATATCAAACGGGCGGCACAGTTGGAATAAGCTTCCTAGGCAAGCTCCATCACAGGCACAAGATCGTGCTAGAAAACCTAGGAAAGATGAAAGGCTGGCATGTAGTGAGGGATGACTACAGGCGCCGCATGGGCTATTTGGTGCCGCTGACGTCCGGAAAAAGGCTGGCCCGTGACAAGTATTCTTCTCTCGTTCTCTAAAAACAAAAACACACAAGAGAGGAAAGACATCTAATTTGTGAATATAAACTTCATTTCCTAGTGAATTGATGTTCAACTTGGGGCAACTTTTTGGTAGTGAATTCAACAATTCTAACACTATATATAAACAAGATACACAACTTGTTGTTCTCGTCCCTAGGTTTAATATAACATTGGTATCAGAGCCATTGGTTATGTGTTCTGTTAATTTTGAATACACTGTCGAATATATATATATCGTCTCTCTTCTTTGTATATCCATTTCTGATTACAAATTTTGTTTTGACATGAAAGCCAATTTTGAAGAAAAAAATCAAAAAAAAAAATGGTGTCGAAATTTATTTTTGATAATAAGAGATTAAAATACGGAACCTTTTCTTTAAGTATTTTTAAAATGGCCGATCGAAGTTGTTTGCCGATTCGGGAGATTTAGAATACCGGCAACAAAATTCTTTTAATGCCTGACTCTATTACCATGTGTGATCATTTTTAGACACCAATTAAAGGGAATATTGTTTCCCAAGTATTTGTACACTAGGGAGAAGAACTTTTGAAAGGCCACGTTGCCCTTTTTTCATTATTAATTTTGTGTTTTCTTCAAAGTTATGAAACTTGACTATTCTTTAATGACTTTGCTATATTTTTGCCATATTTGGTGAAACTTTGGTTGTCAAAGAGAGGGACGGCAAAAATATTTTTATTGCTTACAAACTATTGAAAACTTTCTCTTTCTTTTAACTATACTAGTCTTAGGGTACGCGCTTTGCGCGTGTACCTATATTAATAAATATGTAAATATTATTAAATACTATATTTTGAGTTATTGATAAATATTAAAAAAATATAAGATCCTAATGTTAATCTCACTAAGCTAACCCAATAAAACAAATAAATCATACTTCATACAAGTCTTTATATGCTTTATTATGATTTATGAGGAGTGAAATATCTTATGAAATTAATTGTTATATTTATTATCGAAGACTATAAACAAACAACATAAAAAATACTTTTACCATAATTATTCAAAGATAATAAAATAAATTGAAAATCAGAATCTTTTGATCTTTTAGAAATTTTTGAGTGATGAGGTAGAACGTACCTCGAAGATATTGATAAATAACAATTTAAAGTCTTAAATGACTAATATTGAATTATAAAAATAATATAATACTATATTAAAAAATATAGAAGCTATCATTTATTGGAATGAATATAAAAAAAATAAAGACAACGTTTTTTGAATACCTTTTGTTTATGTTACATCCTTAATGATTTAACTTAGAATTTTTAGCTTTTAACTTTTAATACTATATTAAAATAAATTTTGCTCTAATTTTTTTTTTTCATGGCCAATGCTCTAGTTCTTGTGAAAATAAATTTAAGTACCTTAAGAGTTTTATCAACTTGATAAATAATTTTACTTACATAATGATTTTGAAAAAAAAATGAATCATTTTTATCCATCTAATTTATTAATCCAAAGACTTAATTATTTGTTTAAATTTCATTCTTTTATGATAGTATAGAAAATACAAACTATTTTTGAACTTTTTTCCAACTCGAACAATATATATTCTCTTTATTAATTTGTGTAATATTTAAAACTACATTTAATTAAAATATATATTTAGTTAGTACAACATCTCTTACTTTTAATAGTACATCTTATTAGAGTGATAAGTTTCCAATAAGAAGAATGAACGTGAAACATATTTCTATTGAAATTGCCGTCGGATATACCAGGAAAAGAAAACGTAAAATTACTCCTATTTCCCCAAATAATATCTACTTTAAAATCCTTAATATTAAGACTTCCTACACAATTCAAATAAGGAAAGATTTGATAATTAAAATTTTAATTAATTTTAAAGTCATATATATTAGGATAATCACTAAATTATAAATTTGTCTAATGTAAAATTTATTTTTAAATGGTAAAAAAGGCGAACAATATTTCGCTAAGGGTTTCTTGCTATAAAAAATTATCATTTGTTAAAATACTTAGGAAAGAGATGATGATAATTCGATTAGAATAAAATTTGTCTATAAGTTCAATAACATTTTCTACCAAACTATGGACACAAAAATGGTATTTTATTGGTTGATGAAGCAAATTGTAATATTGGTGATTCTAAGTTTTCTTTTCGTCAGAAATATTTTGTTTCCATTCTTGTGTGAGTCCTATATGTTAGGACTAATTTCATAGGAGTTCAAAACATTTGGAAAGAAGCATAAATTACACTTTTGTCTAGTGTGAAATTTATTCTTAAAGGGCAAAAAAGGCGAACGATTTTTCGCTAAAGACCTTCGTGCTTTTAATATAGTATATAGATATATAGATATATAGATATAGATATAGATATTAAGATATTAATATAGATAGATATAATCAATCTTTATTTTATTGTTCTAGCAATAAATACAATCTTGTATCCGCTGATAAAAATATCCTTGAATCTAATAGTCTTAAATATGTCATGTGAAACGGTGAAACTAAAGAGTTACTGAACATAAAAAGATACTTTTTCAACAAATTTTAAAAAAAACTATAGTAAAGCACAAAAATTGAAATAGAGGAAATACTTACTACTCAAAGCACTTATTAATCTTTAAAGTAGACGGCAAAAATCAGAAGGCTAGAATGTACCTTCATTACATTGGATTGATGAAATTAATTGAACTCTTTAATTCCAATCGCAAAAAAGACAAGAAAAAAGCTAGGTAATTTTCGGATGATGTAGGTACCGGGTGCTAGTCAAATAGTCTAGTTAATAAATTTTTTGATTGCACAAGTTAATTTTTTTTTATTTGGATGTCCTAAATATTAGGATTTTATGTGTAGTAATTCAAATAAGGAAAACTTTAATAAACAAAATTTTACTTGATTTTAAAGTGCTAAATATAAGGAAAATAATATAATGACTATTTTGTCTAATGTAAGCTCTATTTTAAAAGGGTAAAAAAGGCGAACGACATTTCGTTAAGGGCCTTCGTGCTTTTAATATAGTATAGATTAACTTGGCTAATGGCAAATTTATTTTATAATTGAAAAGAACAGAGGGAAGAGATTATTATGAGTTTTATTAGAACATTGACATATTGTTTGTGTATATTTTTGGTTCCGATGAATTATTTACTCTTGGAATATAAATATATTATTTGTTTACAATTTCAGTTCAGTATCTTCTTATGAAATTCTAAAATATTATTATTATTTCATCAAAAATGTCTTGGCCAAATATTTAATTATTGATTAATTGGTCAATAGTGAACTCATTGTTCCTTAAGTGAAATGATTTAAAACAAGTCCTAATTATTCCTTTACTGATATATTAGTGATCATACAAGGGTCGAATATTAATTTCTTAATAAGTAAATGACCCTTAAACTTGATTTCTCTTTTACAAGTAATTGCTAAATATGTTATCATATAGTATGATTATGAAAAATCATTCTAATTGTTTCCTTGTTCCCATTTCAGAAATTTAGACATGCACGAGCTTGATATATGCCAAATGAGAGTGGTGTTGATAGTCGAGCAAGGAGACAACGTAGAAGAGTGCGTCGTCTAAGGACCCATTTCAGTAACAATTCAGATTCAAATTCTGAAGTCGTTATGAATGATGTTCCAAGATCGATACAAAATATCTTTAAGGATGATAGAACTCGGTGTAGGGAAGGGAGAAGAAAATATGAGAAATTTAAAAGTTTCAAGATGGACGCATATGCTACTATACCAAGTCATCTTCACCTTTTTGGGTTGAAACTAGCAGCACTTGTCATGCTCCAAACCCGGGGAGGCGTGGCTGGCACCCGATACCGTACTAACCCGAGCGAAATACTCTGTAACTTAATTTTTCTTCTATAACTATCATAGGCCAACATGGCCACAACTCATGATGTATAACTATAAGTGGGCAAACATTGTATCAATGAACCATCGTTCCTAAAACATAAATATATATGGGCCGCCAAGGCTTCTGACATAATGTACATAATGAACCTGTATCTATAAAGCCTCTAAGATTATTTGACATCAAATAGGCCAGGCCCCTGCCTAACCATAAGTCTATAGCAAAACTCTGACACGATGACTTATAGACTCGACTATACTCCGAATGAAGTGGAGTCTTAGAAATCCTTTGCTGAATGCTAACCTCGTCTACTATGAGGGCTCGTCAAACTGATAACCTATATCTACAGGCATGAATACAACATCCACAACAAAAGGGCGTCAGTACGAATAATGTACCGAGTATGTAAGACAAAACTGAAACATAACAATAAGTCAACATTAATTAAAGACATATAAGAATCAACCTGAATCTCTGAAGTGCCAGCGTATATGCATACTTATTATACATATCTATAATGCTTCTCTTTTGAGACTATTATCTATATCGTATGATGCATGACTGCCTAACTGATCAGAAGTAACTGCCCGACTGGTCGTCGCACGGTGGTAAATGTATGACCACCCAACCAGTAGTAAATAATGATACATAACTGCTCAACCAGTGGTAACTTCCCCACCGACCGTATTTCGGTGGTAAATGTATGTCCGTCCGACCAGCCGTAGCACGGTGGTAAATGAAGATACATGACTGTCCAACCGGTCGTAGCACGGTGATAAATGAATATACATGACTGCCCAACCGGCCGTAGCACGGTGGTAAATGCATGAATATGCATGTATCACTATATTATAAATATTAACATCTTTATCATATACCTCAATAGAGACTTAGGAACATAGTGAGACATCACTTCACATAAATGAATAACATAGACATCCTTAACTGCTAAGAGCAGAATCACATATGGAATATCATTGCGTTTACGTATTGTTACTTGGATCATGCCAAAAGAAGGAAGGATTAACCTTAACATACCTTACTTGAGGAATTTATCAAACACTTTTACTTGAGCTTGCCAAGAACAACCATTGCTCCTTCTAAATCTTTGAACAAGAACTAAGGACTTCTTATGATCATGACATATTTCATGTTGCTGGATATATGGAGTATTCATGGATGTATATTTTTGCTATGCTTCTAAAGTAAAAGACTCCCTATTAATAGATGGAAAGGTTTCAACCTTCTTTCTACATCTTAATTGCAAAAGAAGTATATCATGAAGGCTTAAAGGCTTGCATTATCATGTGTAAACAGGGCACACCAAGTGCTATGACTCATGTGCACTTTGGTGCTACCCTTGGTCAATTTTATGCCATGTGGCAGCCCACAAATTCCCCTAAAATGACACCTAATCTCATAACCAAAGAGTCATTATTTAGATGTTTGAGTCATTTTCATTTGTTGCCACGTGGGGATGATGTTCCCACCTAACTTATCCATCAATTTCCTAAATGTGCCATCTCGCTCTATGACTTAAGAGTCATTTATTGGGATTACCTTGGCTACCACGTTGGGAGGCTTATCAAGCCTATCCAAACATTTTAATTACTTATCCATCCCAATAATTTGATGACTAAGCCACCAAAACTCCCTAATCTTGTCACCTAGCTCCAAGACTTGCCTAGTCAATGTTGAATTCCCTAGTTGTTGTCATCTCAATCCTTATAAAGTTGATTAGTCATGAGTCCCCCTTATCCTCGTGATTCCACGTGGATTCATACAAATGACACTTATCCACTTATAACTAATTCCATATTCCATGACTTTATCCCAATATTTAACCAATTATTCACACAATAATTTTTAGGTCTCGATTCACTTAAATACTAATATATTTTATATACCTTACTACCATGATCATGTGGTATAGTACTAGTCCATAAGTACGGGGTATTATAGCTTGAACCGTATTTTATCTCCAAATGTCAAACTTCGGCGATACTCAATTTCTTCGATTTGTGTACTCTCTGAACTTCACAACACTTACTTATCACTTGGTTGGAATTTCACAAATACTTATAACCCCAAAAATAGTCTTGTCCTTGAACTTATGTCAATTATTTGTGACAAATCTAATGTAGAAAAGTACGGGATGTAACAGAACCGTTCTCTTATCATATATTAGTCAATACATGGAATGTTTTAGCTATATTGATGGATTCTCTCTCACGTCATTGGGGCAATGTACTGGCTAGTATTTATTATAATTTTGGTCCAAATGAAAACTTTTGGTATACACTCAGGCACTCGAGGCTGAGTGGGAGAAAAAGGACATAGAAGCTAAAATTAAGAAATTTCGGCTTTTAAAGACAAGTTCTAGGCCTCGATTTTATCAACCTTCTCCTATATACAAGCTAGCTAAGACTTTGGCTGATATTATTGTAAATCCTTATCACCATTGTAATGAGGAGAATGACATGTAAATATAAATAAATGTATATATGACTTGTAATTGTGTAAGTTCTAGTATGAATATTTATTTGTTTGTCTCTTCTGTTATATCTTTTTGTTCATTAGTATGTATAATAGAGTGTTGTAAGAGAACAAGACTTAAAGAATCTGTGTGATTCTAGTCACGGATATTAATATAATATACACTAAGAAATATTTTCCACTTTTGATTAAACGTATGGATTGTAGATAATGATTGAAAACTATGTGACTTTTCGATTCTACACTAAATGTGAAGTCATTATGAGAACTTATTTTCTTGAGTGTGTATATCACATGTATTATTAATGGGTGATACTTGCATGATTATCTCTTATAAGTATAAGACTATGGCTTGAAAAAGTATAGTTGTTGATCCGTATAAGGTGATAAATTAAACAACAATTATTACATAGATTCGTAAGATATGGTATGTATTGAAAAAGCAAGATGCTCTAGAGAATATAAACCATATGATGTGTCACCACGGGGAGGACATTAAGTGATTACATCCCAAAGTAATAGTAATGTGTGTGCCAAGACTTGGTGTCACAAGTATATGGGCATTTAGTAGAATATACAAAACAATACATCTATCCTACTGTCTGAAATAGAATAGACAGTCAAAAATAAAAAAGAGACTCCATCATGCTGCTGAACGGCATAGGAAGGGAGCAGGTCACCGTGAAATCTCGGCCAACTATCAAGAATGCGCACCAAACGGGTAGCCAGATGCACCTGCCTCAAATCCTGTATAATTAAGTACACAAGCATAATATGAGTACATAAACAATATGTACCCAGTAAGTGTCTAGTCTAACCTCGAAGAAGTAGTGACGAGGGTTCGACTTGACACTTACTAGGGTCAATAATATGATAATATGACGTTCAATATTTCAATTCACAATGTACATAGATAGAAACAAGTTCAAATAAGAAATAATACTGAAAACCTACTCATCAATTAATAAATCTAGGCATTTCCTTCTTTTAAAATAAGTGGTCTTTCAAACAATAAATCATACGGATTATAAGAGGTCCCGGTTCTATTATCACACAATTTCCGCCGAGGACGTTCGGCCCGATCCAACGTAAAAGTAAACTGTGCACTACCGAGGGTCGAACGGCCCGAACCGTATATATATATACAATTACCAATCTGTCAAGGCGAACAACCCGCTCCCATGAGAGTAGTGGAAATAATCACTCCGCTCGCGGAATATACTTGTGACACAATTAAGTATAAAAACAACTTAAATACTTCTTTAATTCTTTTCAAAATAATTATTTACTTGAAATCATAACCTTCTCAATGAGGTTTCAATCAATGCAATTCCACAATTTGTAATCATATAACAATATCCACAAAGCATAGTGTAAGCCTAGAACTACCTGGACATAACAGGAATAGTAGCCACGTACGGACTCTCGTCACTTCGTGCGTACGTGACCCCCTCAATCAAATCACGTATTAATTAAGTTTACCTATGGGGAGATTTCCCTTTTACAAGGTTAGAAAAGAGACTAATTAGGCTTTTAATCACATATAAAGGAGTTATGAAGTCAAAAATATTACCTCCAAGTGATTCTCCTTTGGTTTCCTAAAAAACCACCCTCAAAAGCTTTAATCCCGTTCAAAAATGGTGGAAAAATGAAGAAGGGTCGCGGATGGGCTATTTAAATAATGCCCAGATATCCCTTCTTTGCGAACGCGGAAAGGCCCCTCGCATTCGCGAAGCACAAATTCGCTTGGGTCCAGATTCCTTCATCGCGAACGCGATACACCTGTCGCTAACGCGATGCAAAGTCTCCTTCTCCTACGCGAACGCGGGAACACCATCGCGAACGCGTAGGTATGAAACCTCCCAACTTCGCGAATGCGGGAGAACCTTCGCGAACACGAAGCACAAATCCTCCCCCAACCCCAGATCCTCTTCACAAATGCGAGAACCTACTCACGAACGCGAAGAAGGAAACTAGAACTGGGCTGCTACAATTTTTTCTGCAGTTTCAACAAGTTCCAAAATGCCCCGTTGAGCATCCGAAACGCACTCGAGGCCTCCCGGGACTCAACCAAACATGCCAACCAATCCTAAAACATCATTCAAACTTGTTCCAATCTTCATAACGCTCAAAATAATATCAAAAGATTAAATTAACATCGAATTCAAGCCTAAGAACTTCAAAAACTCTCAAAATACGCTTTCGATCAAAAAGTCTATCAAACCTCGTCTGAATGACCTGAAATTTTGCACACACGTCATATTTAACACTACGGAGCTACTCCAACTTCCAAAATTCCATTCTGACCCTCGGATCAAAATCTCACTATCGATCCGGAAACTTCAAAAATTCAACTTTCGGCATTTCAAGCCTAAATTAGCTACGAACATCCAAAACACAATCCGAACACGCTCCTAAACCCAAAATCACCCAACGGAGCTAACAGAACCATCGGAATTCCATTCCGAGGTCATCTTCACACTGTTCCAACTACAGTTAAATTTCCAAAACTTAAGCTCTCATTTAGGGACTAAGTGTCCCAAAACTCTCCAAAACTCCCAATAATTCCCCCCGGCAACTCACAACAGCAGAAACAAACATGGGGAAAGCAGTTAATAGGAAATCGGGGCATAATTTCTTAAAATGACCGGCTGGGTCGTTACATTCTCCCACACATAAACATTCATTCATCCTTGAACGAGCATTGAGACATACCTAAAGTAGTGAAAAGATGAGGGTAACGGCTGCGCATATCCTGCTCGATCTCCCAGGTTGCCTCCTCGACCGGCTGACCCCGCCACTGTACCTTCACTGATGCAATGTTCTTTGACCTCAGTTTTCTAACCTACCTGTCCAATATTGCCACTAGACCCTCAACATAAGATAGATCCTTGTCCAACTGGACTGAACTGAAATCCAACACGTGCGACGGATCACCGTGATACCTCCAGAGCATAGAAACATGAAATACCGGATGAACTCCTACCAAGCTGGGAGGTAAGGCAAGCTCATAAGCAACCTGCCCAACACACCTCAATATCTCAAAAGTGCCAATAAACCTAGGACTCAACTTTCTCTTCTTCCCAAATCTCATAACGCCCTTCATAGGCGAAACCCAAAGCAGAACCCACTCTCCAACCATATAAGAAACATCACGAACCTTCTGGTCCGCGTAGCTCTTCTGTCTGGATTGGGCTGTACAGAGTCTATCTTGAATCACCTTAACCTTCTCCAAAGCATCCTGAAACAAGTTTGTGCCCAATAATCTGGCCTCACCCGACTCAAACAAACCCACCGGGGATCTACACCGCCTACCATATAAAGCATCGTATGGTGCCATCTGAATGCTGGACTGATAGCTATTATTGTAGGCAAACTCCGCCAATGGAAAGAACTTATCCCAAGACCCTCCAAACTCAATCACACACGCACGGAGCATATCCTCAAGAATCTGAATAGTGCGCTCAGACTATCCGTCCGTCTGAGATTGAAATGTTGTACTCAACTCCACCCGAGTACGCAACTCATTCTGAATGGCCCTCCAGAATCGTGATGTGAACTGAGTACCCCTATCTGAAATGATGGAAACTAGAACACCATGCAGACGAACAATCTCTCGGATATAAATCTCCGCAAACTGCTCTGAAGAATAAGTAGTACACACAAGAATGAAGTGCACGAACTTGGTCAGCCGATCCACAATCACCCAAATAGCATCAAACTTTCTCGAAGTCCATGGGAGCTCAACTACAAAGTTCATGGTGATCCGCTCCCACTTCCACTCCGGGATCTCTATCTACTGAAGCAACCCACCCGGTCTCTGGTGCTCATACTTCATCTGCTGACAATTGAGGCACCGAGCTACAAATTCAACTATATCTTTCTTTATCCACCTCCACCAGTAGTGCTGTCTCAAATTCTGATACATCTTCACAACACCCAAATGAATGGAATACATCGAACTATGAGCCTCATATAGAATCAACTCCCAAAGCCCATCAACATTGTGTACACAAATCTAACCCTGCATCCTCAATACAACGTCATCACCAATGGTCACATCTCTGGCATCACCATGCTGAACCTTATACTTGAGGACAAGCAAATGAGGGTTATCATACTGATGCTCCCTGATACGATCAAATAAGGAAAACCAAGAAACCACGCAAGCTAGAACCTGACTTGGGCTCCGAAAGATCCAATCTCACAAACTGGCTGGCTAAGGCCTGAACATCCATTGCCATAGGCCTCTCCGATGCTGGTAAATAAGCCAAACTCTCCAAACTCTCTGCCCGATGACTTAAGGCATCGGCCACCACATTGGCCTTGCCCCGATGATACAAAATAGTGATATCATAGTCCTTCAGCAACTCTAACCATCTCATCTAGTGCAAATTTAGATCCTTTTACTTGAATAGGTGTTGCAAGCTCCGATCAGTATAAATCTCACAAGGAACCCCGTACAAATAATGATGCTAGATCTTCAAGGCGCGAACAATGGCAGCTAACTCAAAGTCGTAGACAGGATAATTCTTCTCGTGAACCTTCAACTATCTGGATGCGTAGGCAATCACCCTACCGTCCTGCATCAAAACCGCTCCAAGTCCAATCCTCGAGGCATCACAATAAACAACGTAAGATCCCGAACCTGTAGGCAATATCAAAATTGAGGCTGTAGTCAGAGCTATCTTGAGCTTCTAAAAGCTCGCCTCACACTCTTCCGTCCACTGGAATGGAGCACCCTTCTAGGTCAACCTGGTCATGGGGGCTGCAATCGATGATAACCCCTCAACAAAACGGCAGTAATAACCACTAAGCCAAGAAAACTACGGATCTCTGTAACTGAGGATGGTCCCAACTCTGCACTGCCTCTACTTTCTTCTGATCCAGCTGAATACCCTCACTCGACACCACGTGGCCTAAGAACGCCATGTAATCCAACCAAAACTCACATTTCGAGAACTTAGCATATAACTTCTTTTCTCTCAAGGTCTGAAGAACTATCCTCAGGTGCTGCTCATGATCTTCTCGACTCCGGGAATACACCAAAATATCATCAATAAAGACAATGACAAACAAGTCAAGATACGGTCGGAACACACTGTGCATCAAATGCATAAAGGCTGTCCGGGCATTGGTCAGCCCAAATGACATAACAAGGAGCTCGTAATGACCATACCGAGTCCTGAAAGCAGTCTTCGGGATATCTGGCTCCCGAATCTTCAACTGATGGTACCCTGAATGCACGTCAATCTTAGAAAACACTTGTGCACCCTATAGCTGGTCAAAAAAAATCATCAATACGAGGCAAATGATAACGGTTCTTCACTGTAACTTTGTTCAACTGGTGATAATCAATGCACATATGCATACAACCATCATTTTTCTTCACAAACAAGACAGGATCACCCAAGGTGATATACTGGGCCGAACAAAACCCTTATCAACCAATTCCTGTAACTGATCCTTCAACTCCTTCAGCTCCTTCAACTCAGGAGGGGCCATACGATACGGAGGGTTAGAAATGGGCTGAGTGCCCGACAACAGATCAATGCCAAAATCAATATATCTATCGGGCTGCATGCCCGAAAGGTCAGCTGGAAACACGTCAGAAAAATCCCGTACTACTAGGACTAAACCAACGGAAAAGGTATAAATACTGACATCTCTCACATAAGCTAGATACGCATCACACCCCTTCTTAACCATACGCTGAGACTTAAGAAAAGAAATAACTATACTGGGAGTATGATCTAAAGTACCCCTCCACTCAACACGCGGTACACTTGGCATATCCATCGTCACAGTTTTGGCGTGACAATCAAGAATAACATAATGGGGCAACAACTAGTACATTCCCAAGATAATATCAAAATCTACTATGTTGAGCAACAATAAATCGGCTCTGGTGTCAAAACCACTAAGATCAACCAAACACGACCGATAAATGCGGTCCATAACAAGAAAATCTCCCACAAGAGTAGAAACATAAACATGAGAACTCAAGGAATCCTGAGGTACACCCAAATGCGGAGCAAAATAAGAAGACACATAAGAATAAGTGGAGCTTGGATCGAATAGAACTGATGCATCTTTGTGACAAACCAGTATAATACCTGTGATGACAGAATCAGAGGCAACAACCTTGGTACGGGCAGGAAGGGCATAGTATCTGGCCTGGCCTCCCCCTCTAGGGCGACCTCTACCTCCTCGACCTCCACCTCTAGCTGGCTGAGCAGGTAGAGTAGCAACTGGAGCTGTAACCATAGCCTGAGAACTCTGCGGGGCACGCTGTGGCTGAGAAGTCTGTGGAGTCGCATTCCTCCCAAGTCTAGGGCAATCCCTCACCACATGGCATGTGTCACCATACTCAAAAAAATCTTTGGAAGGACGTGGCAGCTGTGACTGGCTCGGGCTAGGTCTGCTGGACTGACCTCTGAAAGCACCCCGCGCAGGAGGCGCGATAGATACCGTAGGTGCATAATAAGGCTCCTGAGGCCTAGGAGGAGATGGGATACCACTGGCTGCTGGAAGAGTTGAATGAACAAAACGACTAATATAACCCTAACCATGACGACCTTCAGCTAGGGCATGGGCACTAGAATAATGACCTGGTTCTCGAGACCTCTTGGCCTCCCTTTCCTCTCTCTCCCTAGCATGCATACCCTCAATCCTCCTAGCAATGCTCACCACCTGCTGATAAGAAATATATCTCCAACTCACGAGCTATGCTAAACCTAATGGTGGGAATAAGCCCCTCAATAAACCGGCTAACCCTCTCGCGAACAGTAGAAACCAAGGCTGGGGCATGTCTAGCCAAACTACTGTAACAGACAACATACTCCGAGACAGTCATAACACCTTGGTGCAAATGCTCAAACTCTGCGCGCCATGCATCCCTAAGGCTCTGAGGAGCAAACTCCCTTAGGAACAAATCTAAAAATCGAGTCCAAGTCAGTAAAGCTGCCTCATCCGGACTGTCTAACTCATAGGTGCGCCACCACTCATATGCGGCTACTCGAAGCTAGAAGGCAGTGAAAGACACCCCACTTGATCCTGATATACCCATAGTGCGGAGGATACAATGACTCCTTTAGAAATCCCAGGGCATCGTTTGAAGCTAACCCATTAAATACAGGAGGATCATATTTCTTGAACCTCTCAATCCTCCACTGCTCATCCTCTGAAACCACTACCTTGTCCTCGGGCTAACCTAGGGCTGCTGGCAGTACAGGAATAACCTATAGAACTTGATCCACGTGCACTCGCAATTGAAGAGTATGGCGGCGGGAGTATGTGCTCCTCCCGGCCTGAGATGTAGCTACAACAAGGGGAATCAACCCTGCCTGAGCCAAAGTGGTGTACACGCTCATGAACTGTGCTAGAGTCTCCTGAAGTGCTGGAGTAGTAGTAGTAGTAGTAGGCATGTCAGGTGCCTAGAATCCGGCTGGAACTGCTGGTGGTACCTTGGTGGCAGCTCGCGCAGGTGCTCTGGCCGCACCACATGCGCATCCTCGGCCTCTACCCCGGCCCCGACCGTTGACGGCTCCAGTAGGGGGCACGGGTGCCTGATCATCTCTGATGGCACGTGTCCTCACCATCTGTGAGAGAATGGAAGACAAAGGTTTTGGATTGTGATGTCAAAAATCTCGCACGATAGGGAAATCAAATGAAGTGGAATTTTCCTAATGGTTACATAGCCTCTCGTAGATAAGTACGGACGTCTCCGTACCGATTCGTGAGACTCTAATAAACCGACTTGTGATTCATGCCTCATATGAACCTAGAGCTCTAATACCAACTTGTCATGACTCCCGTTCGCCCTTCGTGAACCATCATGATGGCACCTAGTCTCTACGACTAGGTAGGACTAATAAAGCTGAAAATAAACCAATTTGCGGAAAAAATAATTAAAAACCAAAATAGTAAAATAAAATAGTATTGAAAGTGCCGCTCAGCATACACAATACCAACTCTGGAAAACTAATAACATTTCCTAAAACCCCGAATCTCATGATCACAAGCCTTTGAATGTGTACAAGCATCTAACTCTAGAATATCTAACAAGGGAACGAAAGTACAGAAGGACTAATACAAAAAGGGAGAGCAGAAAGGGACTTTTCGGTCTGCGGATGCGACAAATATATCTTGGAATGTCTACAAGTGCCTCGTCTCATGAGTGATAAGTGTGAATGGAGGTACCTGGATCTGCACATGAAAAACATGCACAGAAAGGGCATGAGTACACCACAGCGGCACTCAATAAGTGTCAAGCCTAACCTCGGTCGGGTAGTGATGAGGAAGGTCAGGGTCCTACTAAGATTAAATGAAATATAAGGTATAACAGAATAAGTTAAGCAATACAGTTGAAATGTAACAGTAAGAATTAATACAGGATAATAAGGATAACAACAACTGAAACAGAGACAAAAACAATCACAAGGAAATACCACTCTTCACAAAGATAACAACCGGGGATCTCTCAGTATCCCGAGGATCTCTTAGCACCCTCAATATATGCCAGATATCTTTTGGTATCCCGAGGATCTCTTGATATCCTCAATGTATGCTAGGGATCTCTTGGTATCCCGAGGATCTCTTGATATCCTCAGTGTATGCTAGGGATCTCTTGGTATCCCGAGGATCTCTTGATATCATCAATATACGTGCTGGGGATCTCTCGTTATCCCGCACTTCAGCTCAAATCATAAATATGTATAGGGGATCTCCTGGGATGCCGTCCCGTAGTCCCAAAGTAAAACACGCAACAATAGAACAAAAGAATACTCTTATTAAACTTAACTTCATACCAAAGTAACACATGCAATTCTAACCTAGCATGCTTCACGTAATACAAATAAGGCAGTTAAAGCAAATAAAGCAATTAAGTCAATTAGACATGCTTCTCTAAACTAACAATAGGCTTAAATTTCAAGTAGTACAAGCAGGCAAGGAAATACACAATTTAAGCTATTTTAGTGAAAACAAGATTTTCAACAATTAGCATAAGTACATACTCGTCACCTCACGTACAAGGCATTTCAATTATCACAATACCGATCCTAAGGGGAAAGTGCCCCACACAAGGTTAGGCAAGCCACTTACCTCGAACCGGCTCAAAAGTCAACCCGAAATCACGTTCTTGCCACGAGTACTCGACTCCAAATGGCCAAAATCTATTTAATTCAATTGCATAGTGTAAATAACACTTTAAGTAACTGATTCTACAAATAAATTCTAAGCTAATACGCGAAATTAAGTAAAATGACCAAAATGCCCCTCGGGCCCACATCTCAGAATCGGGTGAAATTTATATTTTCAGAATCCTCATACTCTCACGAGTCTATACATAACAAGAACACTGAAATCGGAGTTCAATTGACCTCTCAAATACCCATGTTAAGGTCTCTTAATCTCAAGCCCTAATTACTCATTTTTCCCAAATTTTTCACCACTAATTAGGCCTTTAATCACATATAAAGGAGTTATGAAGTCAAAAATATTACCTCCAAGTGATTCTCCTTTGGTTTCCTCAAAAACCACCTTCAAAAGCTTTAATCTCGTTCAAAAATGGTGGAAAAATGAAGAAGGATCGCGGATGGGCTATTTAAATACTACCTAGATATCCCTTATTCGCGAACGCTGAAAGGCCCCTCGCATTCGCGAAGCACAAATTCGCTTGGGTCCAGATTCCTTCATCGTGAATGCGATACACCTGTCACGAACGCGATGCAAATTCTCCTCCTCCTACGCGAATGCGGGAACACCATCGCGAACGCGTAGGTATGAAACCTCCCAGCTTCGCGAACGCCGGAGAACCTTCGCGAACGCGAAGCACAAATACTCCCCCAGCCCCAGCTCCTCTTCGCAAACGCAAGAACCTACTCACGAACGTGAAGAAGGAAACCAGAACTGGGCTGCTGCAATTTTTTCTGCAGTTTCAACAAGTTCCAAAATGCCCCGTTGAGCATCCGAAACACACCCGAAGCCCCCCGGGACCTCAACCAAACATGCCAACCAATACTAAAACATCATTCAAACTTGTTCCAATCTTTGGAACCCTCAAAAAAATATCAAAACACCAAATTAGCATCGGATTCAAGCCTATGAACTTCAAAAACTCTCAAAATACGCTTTCGATCAAAAAGTTTATCAAACCTCGTCCGAATGACCTGAAATTTTGCACACACGTTGTGAGCACGTGATTTTTGCTTCACGAAAATTACTCCAAAAGAAATCAAAAAATAAAGCAAGTTGTCTTTGGGTACAATTTTGAGAATTTGCGTGACATTTTGGGTAATTATTTTGTCCGTAAACGTTTACCTTGTTGTAGTTGATTAAAAAAATATAAAAATACATGTTGCATACATATTTAGGATTTAATTGTGCATTTAGGAATTAATTAAACCATAATTTGGTTTTAAAAAAAAATCACAAAAATATGCATTTTTTATTCTATTTGTTGTCATTGTGTGATTTTATTTTAATTAAATGTTTTAGTTTGTGTGTTAATTGTTGTTAATTGTTGATTAATATTTGTGTAGTTTAATTTTTGTTTTACAATTTAATTAGGAATTTTGTTTAAATTAGAATTTAAAATATGAAAAAAGGTTGAAAAATAAAGGAAACTGGATTGGGCTGGAATTTTAAGACCAAAAAATCAAGCCCAATTCATTTTAAATAACCCAGTCCGGTCCCTTGATCTCCATGACCTCACCAAACGACGTCGTTCTGGCCTATCAGATATGGACCGTTGATCAAGCAGATCTAACAGTCCAGTTCACCTCCCGTCTAAATTGAAACGACGCCGTTTAGGCGTGTTTAATCAGAGCCGTTCATTTCATTTAATCCAACGGACTTAAGCACGCCCCTATACCCGACCCATTCCTGAATGAAACCGACCCAATCATCACTTAACCAAACGACACCGTTCCACATTACGTGAAAGATCCTGGCCATCGATCTCACTTCATCCAACGGCCAGGATCAAACCACCCCTTACGTATATAAGCCTAACCCCTTACCCCGCCCCAATCTGAGCAAACCCCCTCCGTCGTCTCTCTTAGAGACAAACCAAACATCCGCGTTTCAAATCCTAGCCGCCACCCCTCACTCTCGCCGCAAACCCGACAACCACGACGCCGATGACCACCAAAATAACACCCTTGATACACACAACCACCCTGAACACGAATCCGTTAGCATCTTGCCTCGAATCATTCCCCATCATCTCGAATCTTCGTTTGAAGATTCGAGCAAAACCCTAATCTATCCCAATCCACCCCAAACTCACACCAGTTAATCCCCCGACCTCCCTCGTGACCAAACCAAGCCTGGTTTGGTTCAAATCTAACCAGAAAAGCTCGAACCCCTAATCCGAGCCCCAAGAACCCTAGAACTCAAATCCATAGGGGTCTGTCCAAATCAACAAAGGATTGGGGTCTAATAGACCTTAATCGAGGTGTTCTCAGTTGAGAACACTTCGATTAAAGTCCGTTCGACCTCAAATGATCGAGTCTGGTTCAAGCCTGGGTCGTTTTGTTTTTGAGCTTCCAAGATAAGTTTTTCTTTCCCTTCTGTTCTTGTTTGAATTCTATTTTGTGTTTGTTAGCATGTCTAGTTAATTTGTTGATTTTTCTGTTATTTTTCTTTCAATTCTCTCCGTCTTCATAAGACCTTTTATTTGGTCGACTCCTCTGCTGACCATTGTTAAATACGGGTGGTAAGATACATATTCGATTTGATTAATATCGTCGAGTGGTTAATTCATATAGGTTCCATGTTTTGTGCAAAGCCGCTGAAATCATTTGGTGGCCTGTTTAGTTTTATTTGTCTATCGATTAATTGTTACATGTATGTGATTCGTATAGTCGATTGGATAAATATCGTCGATTAGTTCTTCAGGTTTGAATGTTAGAATAATCTGATTCATACTGCTTCACATTTTGATCGAATCATTGTTTGAATTTAGTTGTGAATTGGTTATAGTTGTAGTACATTAGAGAGCAGTTAGAAATCAGCTGTTAGGGCAGTAGTTCAGATTCCCAGAGGGGTATTTTGGGATGTTAGAAGCCTGAAAATTGTTCAATTTTAATGGTATGTCAGTATAATACTAATATACCACTAAACTAATGAATAAAATAGGGATCAATGGTGGGAGTGATAGTGTGTTAAGTGCCTTTATTGGCTGGAAATCAGAAATAACACGGGCTTTTAATAAAGAAGTGAAGAGCTGACACCATTTTTTTTTAAAAAACCTTTTGAGGTGGAAATTAGAATATCATGGGCTGAATGATAAAGGGGGATTAAGGAGTGCACATGGGAAAGAATATACAGGCTGAAAAAGCTAAAGTTTGAATAAAAAAGGGGGCTGACTGGTCTTTTAAAAGACACTTCTTTGTTATAAATAGGAGGCTGAGGACAAATTGAGAGAGGACTGAATTTTGAAGGTTAGGAGTTGAGTATTAGAAAAAAAACAGATTTGGGGAGAGGAAGAAGAAAAAAGGTTCTACTGTGCTGGTTTGGAATCTTCATAAGTCAGAAGATATTGAGTTGAAATAGGCTGAAAGTTGAGCTAATTTTCCAGAGCTAAAAGAGTAGTTTGAGAGATAAAAGAGGTCTTTTCTGTTACACTGTTGAACATCAAGACTGTAGCTGGTACTGTTTTATTAGTTTTTCTGAGGTTTTTCACTGTTTCTGTTGGAGTTCTGTTAACACTCAAAGCTGCACTGGTTATTTGTTACTGTTACTGGTCTGTGGCTGTTCTGTTGACTGTGTTGCTGTGTTGTTGCATACTGCTCTGCTGATCATCACCCTCTTCCTCTTTTATTTCAATACCAGGTACACTTTCGAATAGACTATGATATAGCTGGGAGGTGTGCAAGTGAAATGAAATGCTTATGGGAATTAATGTATCAAGTGGTGTACCTATAGTTTAACCAATTATGTGATAAATATTTGTATAGTTTAATTTTTGTAACTCAATAAGAATGCATGAGGTACTCTCTTACTTAATTGGGACTGTTTATTTTTTTAGCTATAGTGGTAGTCGTCAGTTGCAGATCCAATTGTAGTTGGTTATGTAGTTTGTAGAATGAACAAATAGTTAATGGATTAGTTGTTTAGATTTTATCTCTAATTGGTTTTGGTGTTTAAGGCAGACTTTAAATAGGTTCGTGTTTAATTCCATTAGTCTCAAGCACATACAAATGATAGTTCAAATCAACTTGGAGAATGGTTGGTCTGTTTTAGCGTTTTTGTCAACCTCGTATGCATATTATAATTTCAGCTTTAGTAGTTTGTTTATAGAATAAGGCACGAAACAATCTTCCATTTTTCGAGTTCGAGTGCATTTTTCTGTTAGCCTCTAGTGTAAACCTAATAACTAATAAGAGGCCCGAACTCGCTAAGCATATAAATCAATTAAGACTTTTTCTTCTTTCGTATTTAGAGACGAACTTAATAGAGAAAATGTAGTCACTTTAGGATTATCCTTTTAAAATAAATGAGACGAGCCTCGCCAAATAAAAAGGTACAAACTGCGGGGCCCTCAATAAATGTACATTTTAACTACTTAGACTTCGGGAGGAGCCATTTAGCAAACTTCACGGCCGTCCCCAGAAATAAGAATGCGATAGGCTCTTTAGGCGAGTGTTTAATAATCTCACCTTCTTAAATTCGGGTGTGCATTTCATGCAACCCAAATCCAAATCCCAAAACCTCGAATCAGATATGTTCAGGATTGCGGGCTCATTTCATGCGGCGCAATCCAAAGACATGTCTCAGACGACGTTCAATATTCTTTAATAAATTAAATAAAAGCGGTTAAAAGTTAAAATTAGCACATAAGTTACAACATGTATTAAAATCAAGTAAATAAGCTGAACATGACAGTTGAGCGACCGTGCTAGAACTACGGAACTCGGGAATGCCTAACACCTTCTCCCAGGTTAACAGAATTCCTTATCCGGATTTCTGGTTCGCGGACTGTTAAACAGAGTCATTCTTTTCCTCGATTCGGGATTCAACCGGTGACTTGGGACACCATAAATCTCCCAAGTGGCAACTCTGAATCTTAATAATAAATCCCGTTTCGATTGTCCTTTAATTGGAAAAACTCCTTTACCCCTCGCGGGGCGGAAAAAGGAGGTGTGACACACGTCACATTCAACACTACGGAGCTACTCCAACTTCCAAAATTTCATTTCGACCCTCGGATCAAAATCTCACTATCGAACCGGAAACTTCAAAAATTCAACTTTCGGCATTTTAAGCCTAAATTAGCTACGGACCTCAAAAATACAATCCGAACACGCTCCTAAACCCAAAATACCCAACGGAGCTAATAGAACTATCGAAATTCCATTCCAAGGCCGTCTTCACACTGTTCCGACTACGATCAAATTTCCAAAACTTAAGCTCTCATTTAGGGACTAAGTGTCCCAAAACTCTCCAAAACTCCCAATAATTCCCCTCGGCAACTCACAACAGTAGAAACAAACACGGAGAAAACAGTTAATAGGGAATCGGGGAAAAATTTCTTAAAATGACCTATCGGGTCATTACAATCTAGAATATATGATTTTTACTCCATTCCATAACAAATTTCGTGGAAAAATTTTGTTTTTATCAAAACCCTAAGTTTTACTCTAATGCCATAAATTTCACTAATTTTTGTGTGTTAATCTACCCATAAACCAAGTATTAAACTCACATTAAGTATAAGTAACTTACCTTACATGTTCTAGGTTGAAATCCCTTTTTGGAAGCTCCCAAATCGCCCAAACAATGAATGAAATGCGTCAAAAATGACACATTCCCGTATTAAATAAAGGCACTACCTTCAGCGATTTCTGCACCTGCGGTTAGGGGACCGCATCTGCGGTCTCGCTTCTATGAGAGGATGACCGCATCCGTGGAGTTGGACTGGGCTGACTGGGACCGCTTCTGCGGTCTAGGAGATGCTCCTGCGGTACCTCTTCTACGGAAAAGGAGCCGCATCTACGGTTTCTTAGCTCCTCCCCTTGGACGCACCTGCGAAGGCTGGACCGCTTCTATGGTCTCGCACCTGTGGCTAACCAACCGCAGGTGCGATTATGACAGATACTAGGAGCTTCAGCTCCTTCCAAAACTTTCCAACTTTACTCGAGCCTCGTCCGATTGACGCTCAGGGCCCTCTAGCCCTGCCCCAACATATCGACAAGTTTGAAATTATAAAACGGACTCGCTCGAACCCTCGGAACTCCCGAAATAATGCTAAATCTAAGAATCTCCTCCTAAAACCAATTGATCCAAACTTATGAACTTCAAGTCATTCAATTTACATCCAATGCGACAAAACACACTTATACTCCTCGGATTGACACCAAATTTTGCGTGCAAGTCTTAAAATGATAATACGAAACTATTCCCAATCTCGGAACTCCTTTCGGACTTTGATAACACAAAAACCTACTCCAAACCAAATATTTAAGAACTTCAAAATCCTTAAGGAATCCACTTTTACTATTAGGTGTCTAAACGCTCCCGAGTCGTCCAAAACCCAATCCGAACATACGCCCAAGTCCAAAATCATCATACGAACCTGTTGGAACCTTCAAATCTGAATTCCGAGGTCGTTTACTCAAAACATTGACCGAAGCCAAACTTGGCCTTTTAAGACAACCTTAAGGAACCAAGTGTTTCGATTTCAACCCAAACTCTTCCAAATCCCAAACCAACCATTCCCGCAAGTTATAAAACAATAAAACCAAGTACAGAAAGTCTTATCTAGGAGAATGGGGTTCTAAAAAGCAAAGTGACTAGTCAGATCATTACAAATGTGTTGTCTAACATAATTGCTCAACTTAAAAGTGTTAGTAACATTCTCTTCGATAAGTAGCAAGCGGTAATCTATTCTCTTTCCAACAGTTGGGAACTTTTGAAGTTTAGTATAACCCATAATAATAACATCAATAGCTTTTCAATGTTGCCCTTCATGTGGAGCTTGAAGGCGAGTTGCTTGGTACTGCAACGACTATACTTAGTGCCTATGTAGCAGAATCAAGTGATAAAAAGCTTTCAGGCTTTAAACATAAGAAAATTTAATATAGGGCAGAAATGAAAAAGAGATTGGATAGGGAACCTTCAAGAAAAGTAAGTTGCTAAATTCCAAGAGGGAAAATAGCATAACAATAAGAAAGATAAAAGTGAGATAAAGTGTTGCAACTTTTAGCACTTGTTCTTCTTGTATAAGATTTTTTTAGCGTTAATATTGTCAAGAGTACTCTAGAGGATGTTATATACGATTTTGGACACATATGATGGCTTATTCGTGTTAAA
Source organism: Nicotiana tabacum (assembly GCF_000715075.1). NCBI lineage: Eukaryota > Viridiplantae > Streptophyta > Magnoliopsida > Solanales > Solanaceae > Nicotiana > Nicotiana tabacum. The sequence continues at coordinate 153,976,749 of NC_134090.1, read as the reverse complement.
CAGTAGCCATTCTATGTATGACTATTACGTGGGCTAATGCATCGTAGCATATTATATTGGGCCACATATGACAAGATCAAATGAATAAATTGGCTAAGGAGGGATATTTGGGTTTCTTCTCCAGAATAGACATGCCATCTTTTTGACATTATCTTGTCAGAAAGGTTACACATAAACCATGAGGGAAGGCAAATAAAACTAACTTTTCATTGTAATTAATCTATTCAGATATTTGTGATCCAATGAATGTGAGGACTAGATCTGATGTTTTATATTTTATTACGTATTGACAATTTCACGTGCTTTAATTATGTCTATTTGATTTCTCATAAATCTGAAGCTCTTGAATTCTTTAAGAAATATTTGAATGAAGTCGAGAATCAATTAGACAAAGGGATTAAGATATAAGACCGATAGAGGGCGTTAATATCTATAAATATAATTTAAAGAACTATGTAATGAAAAGGGCATTACCATACAATTAACTATTCTTTACATACCTCAACAAAATAGTATAGCAAAAAGGAGGAATAAAGTACTACCGGACATGATAAGGTCATGATGACGTAGACAAATTTACCTATTTTCTTTTGGGGAGATGCGTTATTGACCGCAACCTACATATTGAACAAAGTACCTTCTAAATCAGTTTATTCCACTCCATATGAGCTTATGACTGGTTATAAATCAAACTTAATTTATGATCTTGGGGTTGTACTGCATGTATAAAAGATTCTTTTAGCAAGTTTGGTAAATTGGGTCCAAAAGGCAAGAAATGCATCTTTATAAGATTTTAAGAATACTCCAAAGGGTATGTGTCATTGGTAAATTGGAGGATGAAAGTGTTATTGATATTGAATCACGTGATGTCATATTTCTGAAAAATAATTTTCCAAAGAAGGGCGAGGTAAAGAATGGAGAGACTTTTTTATAAAATGTTGAACTCAGATAGTCAACAAGTGTCTTTCGACACAGTTGATAATTAAATTAATCAAGATCTTGTTCTTGATCCGAGTGGGAGTGGGAATTCTCAATCCCAAAATCCTTCTGACGAACCTGAATTTCAACTACGAAAGAGTACCAAGAAAAATATATCCAAAGTACTTATGAGATTAAAGAGTATGTTTTCTTGGTATCTCCCACCGAAATGGATGAGCCAAAGTCTGTGACTAATACTTTATTGAGCCCTGAAAAAGATGAGGGTATTGAAGCATTGAAAGAAGTATTAAAGTCCATGAAAACCAATAAAGTCTGGCTCTAGTTGACATTCCGCTTGGGCGTAGAGCCATTGGGACAAATGAGTTCTCAAAATTAAACGTAAAATGGATGGTTCAATAGAAAGCCACAAGACATGATTTATGGCAAATGGCTTTACTCAAGAAGTTGGAATAGATTATGAGGAAAATATTTTACCAATTGTGAAGTTTACCTCAGTTTGCTAAACTTTTGGCTATTGTTGCATGTTTCGATCTAGAATTACACTAAATGGATGTGGAAGGCAGGTTTTCTCAATGGAAAACTCGAGGTACATGGAATAATATGTAGGTTTCATTGTTAAAGGCTAAGAAAAGGTATGTAAATTAAAAATATCTATTTTTGGCCTAAAGTAGCCTTCGAGACAATGATATTTGAGATTTCACAAAGAGGTGATCTCATATAATTTCACTATGAGGAAATAAGATCATTTGCATCTAAGTGAAGAAATCCAATGGAATGTTCGTAGGTCTTTCTCTTAACATGGATAATATTCAATTTGGCCAAAAATGATAGGAGCATGTGAAAATTGTCAATTCTTGGATTTTAAAGTCACTTGACATGAAAGATATGGGCGAGGCACACTATAATCTTGGAGTTACGATTCAAAGAAATCGTTCCGAGAAGTTCTTGAGTCTGTCTCAAGAAACTTAGAAACTTACATAGAGAAAGTTTTGTAACGCTCCCGAATAAATAGTTTCAAACCCATGGATAATCCTATAGCAAGAGGAGAAACTTTAAGCCTTGCAGTATGTTTAAAGACTCAAAGAAAAGAATGACATGTCTCAAGTTCCATACTTAAGTGTTGTTGGTCACTTGATGTACACTATGATGTGTACCCAAACATTTGTTATGCCACAAGTCTGTTAGAAGGTATCAATAAAATTTTGGAAGAGATCATTAAAAGAAAAATAATGAGAATCTTTGGATACCTAAAGAGAAATTGCAAATTATTCATGATGTTATATTGAAACTGATTTACTCTTCAAAGAGTATATAGATGTGAGAGACATTATGGCAAGTGAAGAAATAATATCACTATACATACTTACCCAAAAATGATAGTTGATACTCTTACAAAAGCAATATCTAGAGACATATTTGAGAAACATGTTGTGGTTCTAGGTTTGCCAAAGATATGTTAGTATTTGTGTATTGCAAAATATTTTGGTTATTATTTGTATACTCATCAATCTATTATTATTGAAATTGTGTCGATACTTTGTATGCATGTGATGATATCATTTTGAAGGATATAAGTGTGTCTGACAAGCTGCGAGATCGGCTCTTTCACACGAGCGATTGCCTCTAATGTCAAGGAAGACCAATTAGAACCTTGATTAGTGCAAGGTCATATATAATTTTGAATAAAATGGTCGGTCTAGACTAGAGTTCAAACCCATGTATTTCTAATGACTTATTTTGCAATAAAGATACGAGCTTCTCTATGAAATTGGAGTTGAGGATTATTGAAGTGAGAAACTCGGGTTAGACATTTAGAGGTGTGTAGACCAAGATCTGTATAGTGTTGAATGAGTAAAATAATGAGATACACGCACTAATATAAAGTGAGAATACCATAGCGCTTGTTTCATACCACGTGTACCGGCGACCATCAGGATAATAAGAGAATGTATCCCTGCTTCTTCAATGTGTGAGATCCCGAAAAAGTTATATTAATTTTTAGTTGGAATACCCTTTGACCTTTTACTGTCTCTTGAAGTGCCTATAAATGCTGCTACTTTAGCATGTCACTAATAGCCATGAGCAATTCGACAATGCAGTGCATGTCTAGGAAAGCAACTGATTTGAAATGGATAGATTCGAGTAGAAAGGGAAGACAACTAAAATAAGTATTTAACTTGTATCCACAAGTCGACCATTACAGTTACCATAAGGGTATCAAGTGTAATTGTGGGTATAATATTATATATGAACTCGAGTTCACCTCTTTAGAGGATGAGGGATATGATAAATAGCTACTGGAATGACATATGATGTATGAGATATTGCGAGTAATAAGATCATCATGTCAGTAGCGAATTCTTTCCGTATGCGATTGGATTCTACATAGAGCTTTTGTACAACCTTAATAAGTATGAAATGTTATAGCTCTACATGCTCGCAAGTCGCACTAACTATTTGTCAGTATGAATAATGTGTATTATCGGTGTGATACTAGATGGGGTCTAGCTTATTATGAGCGAAGTGGGAGAAGTTAGATATCGGGCGGGTCACTCATATCGACCGACTCAACCCGTTTAGAAAGGATAAGGATATAAGGTTTAAAAGTTAAGAGGTGACTTCCTTAACTAGAAGTTACAAAATAACACAATTATTTTTATTTAATGGTGAAAACATATTTCATTATGGAAGGATCTCTCTTTTGCAAGAAAAGAAAAAAAGTCTCTTTCTCTCCATCAATAGAGAATTGTTCTTCTCTTGTTATCTGAAAACATAAACACATAAGAGAGAAAATATATCTAGTTTGTAGATATAATCTTCCTTTCCTAGTGAATTAAAGTTTGACTTGAGGGCAACTTTTCGATAATGAGTTCAATGATTCTTCCACTGTATATAAAAAAGGTACGGAACTTGTTATTCTCACCCCTCGATTTAATCTCACATTGAGAATAATAAGCAATCCGTGTACGTAAACTATAACGGGAGGAGTATTGTAATTTGGGATTTGATTATGTGAAAGCTTTTCTTTTCTTATAAAGTTGTGGCCAGCTTGTATGCGCGTTGCTTGTATAGGTAAATTTATCTACTAAAGCGCCGGTATATAAGAAGAAATTTAAATAGTTTTGTAATTACTGATATATATATTAATATCCGATGATTCTTATCTTTTTTTATTGACCATTAAATCATACTCATAACCTTATTTTTAAAGTATTTGAAGTTCTTTATGCTCATTCAATCTTGATTTGCATTGAAAAGGCATTAAAGAAATAAAACATTCCCCAACTTAGAGAATCCCAAGCGAAGGTTTTCATTCCCAAAATTTGAACACGAAACTTGCTAGTAAATGAGAGAGAGACCACTACCAATTCGAATGTTTGGCTATAACTGTCTGATCATTCCCTTAGATTTTTACAAATTTTTTGAATTCTCTTCCTCATTACTTTATAACAAATAAAAAGTAGGCAGATTAGCGTAAATGACACCTATACTTGTGTCACTTTATCATCCCGGTCCCTGTATTCAATGAAGTTTCATCCAGACACCTGAACTCAGTCAAAACATGTATTTTAAACCCCTTCGGCGTTATGTGTTGGTCACTCGCCTGACGTGGAGAAAATATCATGTCCTCATCAGATAAATCAATGCCACATCATCGACTTAATACACCTAAGGGAAAAAGTAATTGGAAAAATCAGGAAAAAACCCTCTTCTTTTTGGAATATAATGTTCAGAAAAATGCACCTTTTAGATTGAAAAGGAGACCAAAATAAGAATGAAAAAAAAGAAAAAAAAAGAAAAGGAAAAAAATAGAAATATTTGCACATCGTTCCCTTCTTTCTCGTTGATGTCTCCACCCCAAAATCTCTCGCCGAAAATCTCACCGAAAAAGCTCACCTTGCCAAATCTAACACCACACCAGTAACCTTTTACTTGCTCTCCTCTATCTATTGACTCAGAAACGACAAAAGAAAACTTTCATCGCCTGAGACAGCTGCTACACCACCAATGGAGTAGATCGGAAAGGGTCACCGACGACACATCACCTCCAACTCCTCTCCACTGTTTTTACTTCTCTCATCTTTCATCTCTTTCTCGTCGACTGAAACAAAGACTTAAAATTTTTCACTTCGATTCAATTGTTTTTTCCAAATTTATGTTCAAAATTATCTATAAAGATTGTATTTTTTTATGTATTGGTTACAGAAAGTTGAAAAAGATTTAGAATTTTGGTTACTGAAAAGGGAGAAGAAGACATAAATTTTTATTGTTTTTAACCATTGAACAATCCCCCAAATTTCAAGATATTCATAAGGCCAGGAGAAACGGGGTTACGATAGGAAATGGGGGGGGGGGGGGAAGACGGGGAGAAACAGGGTGAAATAAGGCCTAAGAGTTGGGAAACAGGTAGAGATACTTGGATTGGGAAATTAATTTACTCTTTTTCTTTTTTTATGGTTATTCTTTATTATTTTTAATATTTTTAAATCAAAATAAGTATATCCACTCTCCTTTTTAGAGCGTGTAACAACGTATTTTTCTGACTCAGCCAAATGTTTGACACATAAGCTCAGTCAATGGTCAGAGGGGTTTAAAATACATGTTTTAACTGAGTTCAGGTGTTTGGATGAAACTTTATTGAATACAAAGACCGGGATGACAAAGTGGCACAAGCATATGTGTCATTTAGGCTATTCTGCCTAAAAAGTAAATGTGATTTGTTGATGCCTTACTGAGTTTGTTGAACAATGATATTTGAAGTACGACTACACCAGTGAGGTTAATCTGTTCTATTCTGGAAGAAAAAATTCTTAAACCTCGAGTACTAGGAGGAGATTATAACAACAACCCAGTTAGATCCCACAAGTGGGGTCTGTAGGAGGAGATTAAGTTCCTTAATTAAAGATACATTGTAAAATCAGTGAGCTCGAATTTATTTCTATTCTTCTACATTTTCTGTTTTTGTTTTATTCTGAATTTTTTTGTCAATGGGAACTAACTTGAAAGAAGAAAAATAAAAGGTCTTCTGAATTCTTAACCATACGTTATGCAAAGTGAAATTGCAACCATAATTTTATGACTGCAGTCTCTTGTCAAGAAGATGTAAAACTAACCAAGAGATTGTAATTTCAATTCAGTGAATGAAATCATGTTCTAATTTTAAAAATCCTTGTTTAGCGATTATCTAATTTGATCAAGTTTAGAACTACTCGGCAACTCAATATACTTATGGAAGTAATACGAGAAAGATTAGTATCTATGTATAATTTAAAAAATCACCCGTTTAAGTCCTTGCCAAAATGTAGTACTAGCATAGAGATGTGCATCCCTGTTGGCGTTGAAATTGATAAATTGTGCATTTTCAGAAACTAAAAATATAATTTCCACAATTTGGAGAAGCTTAAGGTTGGTCTATTATCTATTTGTCCATTCACTTTCAAGCTGCACGGTCAACAACCTTCACCAACCTTGGGTGGGTAAGCAAAATTTGACATTTTTTTTGGTTTCGAACCTGGTGTTCGGTATTCATTTGATACCTGATTAATCTAGATTTACACCGCGTGAAGCCCATAAAAGGGAAAACGCTTCATACCAAATTGTTTGTTAAAATTGTATGGCGTAGCCAGTTTTACGGCTGGCTATCGAAAACTAGCCAGCGATCTAAATATAATCGATTTCTAGCCATTTTAACTTAAAATATATTGGTAAATGATATAATTGCCCTTGACGCTTTTAACACACTGTTTAGTTACTTTTTATCGGCTTTCTCTTTGTTTTTACAGCAGTTATACGGATTTCGCTTCCTGACAGAGCACTTTTCTTCGAATCTTGTCTGGGTTAGGTCCAATTTTCTTCAAAATTATGGGTGAGTTTTGTTTTTTACGATAATGTGTTTGAATTTTCGTTGTTATTAATGGTTTTTTAGGTTTAATTTTGATTTCTGTACCGTTAGGGTTTAAATTATTTATTGTATTTTAACTTTTACAATTTTTTCTCTGTTCATTAGTTTGTCTTATTTCTGGTAATTTTGTAACTCTGTTATTAGTTTTATGTTGTAATGTTATAATCGTTGTTTAATCCCAGTATTTTACAGGACGTCTGCTGTGTATGAATAGTAGACGTCTAATGTGTGGGTTTTGATTATGTTTTTTGTTTATTAAATTTAGTAAAATTTTATCCAATATATTATATTGGAAGTCTATCATGTGAATGTGTGACGACCCGGACAGTCGTCTCATGAGTCACTGCTCTGTTTCCCCCATTCTGCTTCTTTATGCTTCGTTATCCATGTTATGTGGTATCGGTTTGGTCGGATCGAGTTCGGAATGATTTTGATAAGGTTTGAGACACTTAGTCTCTTTTAAGAAGGTTTAAGTTGGAAAAGTCAACCGGATGTTGACTTATGTGTTAGAGGGCTCGGATGTGAGTTCCGATGGTTCGGTTAGCTTCAGGAGGTGATTATGGCTTAGAAGCGTGATCGGAATGAATTTTGGAGGTTCGGAGTAGAATTAAGCTTGAATTGGCGAAGTTGATATTTTGGCGATTTCCGATTAATAGGTGGATTTTGATATAAGGGTCGGAATGGAATTCCGAGAGTTGCTGTAGCTTCGTTATGTCATTTGGGATGTGTGTGTAAAATTTCAGGTCATTCGGACGTGGTTTGATTGGGTTTTTGATCAAAAACGTATTTCAGAAGATTTTAGAAACTTAGGCTTGAATTCGATGTGATTTGGTAGATTTGATGTTGTTTGAGGTGTTTTGATGATTGGAACAGTCTGAATATGATATCGGGTTATGTTTGTGCTTTTGGTTGAGGTCCCGGGGGTCTCAGGATCATTTCGGGTAGTTATCGGAGAAATTGGAACTTGGTTGCAGCAGCTGATGTTGCTGCTTCTGGTGTTTTCGCACCTGCGGTTTGGGGACCGCAGGTGCGGTGCCACACGTGCGGAAGGAGAACCACAGAAGCGAATTTGAGAGTGAAGTCTAGAACCGCAGATGCAGTAGGTGGACCGCACCTGCGTAGCCGCAGATGCGATGAGTAGACCGCAGATGCGGTATAGGGTCTTTTAGTGATTTTCGCAAAAGCGAGGATTTGACTGCATATGCGGTACCGCAGAAGCGGATTTTTGGACCGCAAATGCGGTTAGGCCTGGGCAGAATGTATATATTTCTTCTTACTCGATTTTTGAAGGGTTTAACCATTTTTGACTTCGGCTTGAGTGCTTTTGGACGATTTGGGAGGAAGATTTCAAGGGAACTTCGTTAAGGTGAGGATTTTGGACCTAAAATACATTTCTATGGTAATATTTCATGGATTAAGACTGAAATTAAAGGAGTTAAAGGGCTAAAATTGAAGAACTAGGGCTTGAGAAATTGGACTTTTGATTTGGGATTTGGAAAACCATTTGGGGTCGGATTTGAGAACTTTTGATATGTATGAACTCGTGGGCCTTCGAGAAGTGGGCCCGGGGCTCGGGTTTTTGCTAATTTCGGGATTTTAGGTATGTTTCGATTGTTTTCGCTTGGGCTTTGTTCCCTTAGCATATTGTGACATATTCATTCTGATTTTGGATAGATTCAACGTGTGTGGAGGCCGATTTGAGAGGCAAAGGTATCACGAGCTAGAGATTTAGCCTGATGCTCTAAGGGTTTGAAACCCCGAATTTACACATCGTAGTGCTATATTGATGTGACGACCCGGCCAGTCGTCTTAAGAATTAATGCCACAATCCCCTATTAACTGCTTTCCCCAAGTTTAATTCTGCTAATTTGATTCACCGGGATGTTCGGTTGTGAGTTTCGGAGAGTTTTGGGACACTTAGTCCCTAAATGAGAGCTTAAGTGTTGGGAAGTTGACCGTAGTCGGAACAGTGTGAAGACGGACTCGAATGGAAATCCGACAGTTTCGTTAGCTCCATTGGGTGATTTTGGGGTTAGGAGCGTGTTCAGAATGTGTTTTGGAGGTCCGTAGCTAATTTAGGCTTGAAATGTCGAAAGTTGAAATTTTGGAAGTTTCCGGTTTGATAGTGAGATTTGGATCCGAGGGTGGGAATGGAATTTCGAAAATTGCATTAGTCCCGTTATGTCATTTTGGGTGTGCGTGCAAAGTTTCAGGTCATTTGGACGAGGTTTGGTAGACTTTTCAATCGAAATTGTGTTTTTAGAGTTTTTGGAATTTTAAGCTTGAATTCGATGAAAAATAGGTGTTTTGATGTTGTTTATGGCTTTCCGAAGGTTAGAACAAGTTTGAATGATGTTATGGGATATGTTCGTAGGTTTGGTTGAGGTCCCGGGGCCCTCAGGTGTGTTTCAGATGCTCAACGGGTCATTTTGAGTTGTTAAAGAGTTGCAGAAATTCAGGTTCAGGTGTTGCAGACTTTTCTTCATCGCGATCGCAGCCATCCATTCGCGATCGCATAGTGTAATTCAGGGGAGGGGGGTTTCCAATTCCTTCTCCGCAATCACATCACTTGACTCGTGATCGCATAACACTGCCTCATTCCTCTTTCGCGTTCGCGTGGTAGAAACTGAGCCGGTGGCACAGTAGCCCAATTTCTTCTTTGCGTACGCGTGTCTTCAACCGCGATCGCGTAAGGCCATCTCTTCCTCTTTCGTGAACACGTGCCTCCTGTCACGTTCGCGTAGGCCATTTCCTGGAGCCTTCATTTTTACTCTTCGCGATCGCAGGCCTTCTTTCGCGATCGCGATGTACAATACACCTAGGCAGATATAAGATTTCAAAATCGAGGGTTTAGCCATTTTTATCAAAACTTAAGCTTGGGAGCTCGAATTTGAGGGATTTTCATAGATATCGATTGGGTAACGATTCTAAACTCCTTTTTGCTTGTAACCCACTAATCTAAGCATGGATTCCTCCTTTAATTTCGGATTTTGAATGAAAATTTGATAAAACTTCTTAGGCCAAATTATTGGGTTTTGATGGGGCATTTGACATCAGATTTGGATAATTTTAGTCTGGTTGGACTCGATAGAGTACGAGGTTTCTGAAAATATAAATTTCACCCAATTCCGAGACGTGGTCCTGAGAGGCGTTTTGGTCATTTTACATAATTTCGTGTATTAGCTTAGAATTTTATTGTAGAATCGGCTTATTGAAGTGTTATTTACATTATGAAATGGAATTGAATAGAGTTGGGCCATTTGGAGTCGGATACTCGTGGCAAAAGCATGGTTTCTAGTTGATTTTGAGCCGGTTCGAGGTAAGTGGCTTGTCTAACCTTGTGTGGGGGACCTTCCGCTTAGGATATGATATATTTGATAATTGAAATGCCTTGTACGTGAGGTGACGAGCGCGTACTTGAGCTAATTATTGAAAATCCGGTTTTTTCCTTAAGTGTTTCAATTGAGTTCTTTTTCCTATTTTATTCTACTTGTGAATTCAACCTGTTGCTAGTTTAGAGAAGCATGTTTAGTTGACCTAATTGCCTATTTGCTTAAATTGCCTTAATTGCACTATGTGGAGCATGTTAAGCTAGAATTAACTGTTTACTTGGTACGAAATTTATCTTAATTGGGTATTCTTGTATTGTTGCTGTGTGTTTTACTTTGGGACTACAGGACGGTATCCCGAGAGATCCCCTGTACATATTTATGATCTGGACTGAGGTGCGGGATACCAAGAGATCCCTGACACGTATATTGAGGATACCAAGAGATCCTTGGCACATATATTGAGGATACCAAGAGATCCCTGGTTATCATCCTTGTTGTGAGCGGTATTTCCTTGTGTTTGCCTTATTTCTGTTTCCGTTACTGTGTCCTTATTATCCTGTGCGGATTCTTACTATAGATTCTCATTTATACTGTTTATTATCTTGTCGATTTATTATTTATTTATCTCAGTAGGGCCCTGACCTTCCTCGTCACTACCCGACCGAGGTTAGGCTTGACACTTATTAAGTACCGTTGTGGTGTACTCATGCCCCTTTCTGCGCATGTTTTTTTTCATGTGCAGATCCAGGTACCTCTGCATAGGTTTACCATCCTTGAGGCAGGGAGAACTTTTGGAGACTTCGAGGTACATCTTCCGCGTCCGCAGACCGAAGAGTCTCCATCTTTATTCTATCTTGTAGTGTTAGCCCTTCTATCATACTGTTGATGTAGACATTCCGGAGTTAGAGCATTTTACTATATTTCTTCTAGCTTGTGTTCTCGTGAGTTTTCGGGTTTTAGGGATAGTGATGTAGAAGTTGAGATGTTGTGCTGTATATGTCGAGCGACATCCTATATACCGCTTTCACTTGGTTATTCTTAGCTTTTAATTTACCTTTCCACAAGTTTATATTTACTTTTTCGCATTGTTAGGCTTACCTAGTCGTAGAGACTAGGTGCCGTCACGACAGTTCACGGAGGGCGAACTGGGGTCATGACAAGTTGGTATCAGTGCCCTAGGTTCATAGGAGTCACGGAACACAAGCCAGTTTATTATAGTCTCGCTGATCGGCACGAGGATGTCTGTACTTATCTACGAGAGGTTGTGTAACTGTTAGGAAAAATCTTCACTTCATTTGATTTCCTTGTCGTGCGATATTTTGACATCACAATTCTAAACTTCTATATTCTATCCTCTCACAGATGGTGAGTACACGTGCTACTCGAGATGATCAGGCACCCGCGCCCCCTACTGCAGCCATCAGAGGCCAGGGCCGGGGTAGAGGCCGAGGGCGCGCACGTGGTGCAGCGAGAGCACCTGTGCGAGCTGCCGCCGAGGTACCACCAGCAGATCCAGCCGGAGTCTAGGCACCTGACACACCTACTGCTACTACTACTCTAGCCCTTCAGGAGACTCTATCACAGTTCATGAGTATGTACACCACTTTGGCTCAGGCAGGGTTGCTTCCCCTTGCTGCAGCCACATCCCAAGTGGGGGGATGAGCACAAACTCCCGCCGCCCGCACTCTTGAGCAGCGAGTGCATGTTGAGCAGGTCCTTGAGATTATTCTTGCACCGCCTGTACTGCCGGTTCAGCCCGAGGACAGGGCAGCTGCTTCCGAGGATGAGCAGCTGAGGCTTGAGAGGTTCAAGAAGTACAAGCCTCCTGTATTCAGTAGTCTAGCATCAGAGGATGCTCTGGGATTTCTTGATGAGTGTTACCGCATTCTCCGTACTATGGGTATTTCTGGATCGAGCGGGGTTTCTTTCACTACCTTCCAGCTTCGAGGAGCTGCCTATGAGTGGTGGTGCACCTTTGAGTTAGACAGTCCAGATGAGGCTGCTTCACTGACTTGGGCTCAGTTTTCAGATCTGTTCCTAAGGGAGTATGTTCCTTAGAGCCTTAGGGACGCATGGCGCGCAGAGTTTGAGCATTTGCGCCAGGGTGCTATGACTGTTTCAGAGTATGCTGTTTGTTATACCAGTTTGGCTAAGCATGCACCAGCCTTGGTTGCTATTGTTCGCGAGAGGGTTCGCCGGTTTATTGAGGGCCTTATTCCTAGCATCAGATCTAGCATGGCTCATGAGTTGGAGATGGATATTTCTTACCAGCAGGTGGTGAGCATTGCTAGGAGGATTGAGGGTATGCATTCTAGGGAGAAAGAGGAGAGGGAGGCCAAGAGGTCTCGAGAGTTGGGCCATTATTCTAGTGCCCGTACCCCAACTGCAGGTCGTCATGGTAGGGGTTATATGAGTCGCCCTGTTCCTTCAGCTCTTCCAACAGCCAGTGGTATTCCAGCTCCTCCTAGACCTCAGGAGCCTTATTATGCACCTCCGGTTTCTAGCGCGCCTCCTGTGCGGGGTGTTTTCAGAGGTCAGTCCAGCAGATCTGGCCCTAGCCAGTCACATCCACCACGTCCTCCCAGAGCTTGTTTTGAGTATGGTAACACACACCACGTGGTGAGGGATTGCCCTAGACTTGGGAGGAGTACACCTCTACAGACTTCTCAAACACAACGTGCCTCGCAAAGTTCTCAGGCTATGGTTACAGTTCCAGTTGCTACCCCACCTGCTCAGCCAGCTAGAGGTGGAGGTCGGGGAGGTAGAGGTCACCCTAGAGGGGGATGCCAGGCCAGATACTATGCCCTTCCTTCCCGTATCGAGGTTGTTGCCTCCGATTCTATCATCACAGGTATTATATTGGTTTGTCACATAGATGTATCGGTTCTATTCGATCCAGGCTCTACTTACTCTTATGTGTCTTCTTATTTTGCTCCGCATTTGGGTGTACCTCGGGATTCTTTGGGTTCCCCTGTTTTTGTTTCTACTCCTATGGGAGATTCTCTTGTTGTGGACCGCATTTATCGGTCGTGTTTGGTTGCTCTTAGTGGTTTTAAGACCAGAGCCGACCTATTGTTACTTAGCATGGTTGATTTTGATATTATCTTGGGCATGGACTGGTTGTCGCCCCATTATGCTATTCTTGATTGTCATCCAAAACCGTGACGCTGGCTATGCCAGGTGTACCACGTATTGAATGGAGGGGTACTTTAGATTACACTCCTAGTAGAGTTATTTCTTTTCTTAAAGCTCAGCGTATGGTTGAGAAGGGGTGTGACGCGTATTTAGTTTATGTGAGAGATATCAGTATTGATACCCCTTCAGTTGATTCAGTCCCAGTAGTACGGGATTTTCCCGATGTGTTTCCAGCTGATCTTCCAGGCATGCCGCCTGATAGAGATATTGATTTTGGCATTGATCTATTACCGGGAACTCGGCCTATTTCTATTTCTCCATATCGTATGGCTCTTGTTGAGTTGAAGTAGTTGAAGGATCAGTTACAGGAATTGCTTGATAAGGATTTTATTTGACCCAGTGTTTCACCTTAGGTGCTCCTGTCTTGTTTGTGAAGAGAAATGATGGTTCTATGTGTATGTGTATCGATTATCGCCAGTTGAACAAGGTTACAGTGAAGAACCGTTATCCTTTGCCTCGCATTGATGATTTGTTTGACCAGTTTTAGGGTGCACGGGTTTTTTCTAAGATTGATTTACGCTCATGGTACCAGCAGTTGAAGATTTAGGAGCCAGATATCCCGAAGACTGTCTTCGGACTCGGTATGGTTATTACGAGTTTCTTGTTATGTCATTTGGGCTGACAAATGCCCCAGCATCTTTTATGCATTTGATGCACAGTGTGTTCCGGCCATATCTTGACTCGTTCGTCATTGTTTTTATTGATGATATTTTGGTGTATTCCCAGAGTCGGGAAGATCATGAGCAACACCTGAGGATCGTGCTTCAAACTCTGAGAGAGAAGAAATTATATGCGAAGTTCTCGAAATGTGAGTTTTGGTTGGATTCAGTGGCATTCTTAGGCCACGTGGTATCGAGTGAGGGCATTCGGGTAGATCCAAAGAAGGTAGAGGCCGTGTAGAGTTGGCCCAAACCATCCTCAGCTATAGAGATTCGCAGTTTCCTTGGCTTGGCGGGCTACTACCGTCGTTTTGTGGAGGGGTTTTCATCAATTGCAACCCCTATGACTAGATTGACCCATAAGGGTGCTCCATTTCAGTGGACAGAGGAGTGTGAGGCGAGCTTTCAAAAGCTCAAGACAGTAGTAAGCTTTGACTACTGCCCCAATTTTGATATTGCATACTGGTTCAGGGTCTTATAAAGTCTATTGTGATGTCTCGAGGGTTGAACTTGGAGCAGTGTTGATGCAGGACGGTAGGGTCATTGCCTACGCGTCCAGACAGTTGAAGATACATGAGAAGAACTACCCTGTTCATGACCTTGAGTTAGCTGCCATTGTTCACGCCCTAAAGATTTGGCGCCATTATTTATATGGGTTCCCTGTGAGATTTATATTGACCATTGGAGCTTGCAGCATTTGTTCAAGCAAAAGGACCTAAATTTGTGCTAGAGGAGGTGGTTGGAGTTGCTAAAGGATTATGAAATCACTATTTTATATCACTCGGGCAAGGCCAATGTGGTGGTCGATGCTTTGAGTCACCGAGCAGAGAGTTTAGGGAGTTTGGCATATTTACCAGCATCAGAGAGGCCTATGGCGATGGATGTTCAGGCCTTAGCCAGCCAGTTTGTGAGATTGGATCTTTCGGAGCCCAGTCGGGTTCTAGCTTGCATGGTTTCTCGGTCTTCCTTATTTGATCGTATCAGGGAGCGGCAGTATGATGACCCTCATTTGCTTGTCCTCAAGGACAAGGTTCAGCGTGGTGATGCCATAGATGTGACCATTGGCGAGGACGGAGTATTGAGGATGCAGGGTCGGGTTTGTATACCCAATATTGATGGGCTTCGGGAGCTGATTCTAGAGGAGGCCCACAGTTCGCGGTATTCCATTCATCCGAGTGCCGCGAAGATGTACCAGGACTTGAGGCAACACTATTGGTGGAGGCGGATGAAGAAACTTATAGTTGGGTTTGTAGCTCGGTGCCTCAATTGTCAGTAGGTGAAGTATGAGCACCAGAAACCGAGTGGATTGCCTCAGCAGATAGAGATTCCGGAGTGGAAGTGGGAGCATATCACCATAGATTTTGTATCTGGACTCCCACGAACTTTGAAGAAGTTCGATGCCATTTGGGTTATTGTGGATCGGCTGACCAAGTCCGCTCATTTCATTCCTGTGTGTACCACTTATTCCTCGGAACGGTTGGCAGAAATTTATATCCACGAGATTGTCCGTTTGCATGGTATTCCAGTTTCCATCATTTCAGACAGGGGTACTCAGTTCAAATCATGGTTCTGGAGGGCCTTTCAGCAGGAGTTAGGTACTCGGGTGGAGTTGAACACGACATTTCACCTTCAGACGGACGGGCAGTCCGAGCGCACTATTCAGATTCTTGAGGATATGCTCCGTGCGTGTGTGATGGAGTTTGGGGGTTCTTGGGATCAGTTCTTGCCATTGGCAGAGTTTGCTTACAACAACAATTATCAGTCTAGCATTCAGATGGCACCATATGAGGCTTTGCATGGTAGGCGGTGTAGATCTACGGTGGGTTGGTTCGAGCCGGGTGAGGCTAGATTATTGGGCACAAATTTGGTTTAGGATGCTTTAAAGAAGGTTAAGGTGATTCAGGATAGGATCCGTACAGCCCAGTCCAAACAAAAGAGCTATGTGGACCGGAAGGTTCGTGATGTTTCCTATATGGTTGGAGAGCGGGTTCTACTTCGTGTTTCGCCTATGAAGGGCGTCATGAGATTTGGGAAGAAAGGGAAGTTGAGTCCGAGGTTTATTGGCCCTTTTGAGATATTGAGGCGTGTTGGGGAAGTTGCTTATGAGCTTGCCTTACCTCCCAGCTTAGCATGAGTTCATACGATATTTCATGTTTCGATGCTCTGGAGATATCACAGCGATCCGTCACACGTATTAGATATCACGGCGATCCGTTGCACGTATTGGATTTAAGTTCAGTCCAGTTGGACAAGGATCTATCTTATATTGAGGAGCCAGTAGCTATATCGGACAGGCAGGTCAGAAAGTTGAGGTCAAAGAGCATTGCATCGGTGAAGGTTCAATGGCGGGGCCAACCGGTCGAGGAGGCGACCTGGGAAACCAAGCAGGATATGCGCAGCTGTTACCCTCATCTTTTCACTACTTCAGGCATGTCTCTATGCTCGTTCGAAAATGAATAAATGTTTAAGTGTAGGAGGATGTGACGACCCGACCGGTTGTCTTAAGAATTAATCCCCCGATCCCCTATTAACTGCTTTCCCCAAGTTTAATTCTGCTAATTTGATTTGCCGGGATGTTCGGTTGTGAGTTTCGGAGAGTTTTGGGACACTTAGTCCCTAAATGAGAGCTTAAGTGTTGGAAAGTTGACCGTAGTCGGAACAGTGTGAATATGGCCTCGGAATAGAAATATGACGGTTCCGTTAGCTCTGTTGGGTGATTTTGGGGTTAGGAGCGTGTTCGGAATGTGTTTTGGAGGTCCGTAGCTAATTTAGGCTTGAAATGCCGAAAGTTGAAATTTTGGAAGTTTCCGGTTCGATAGTGAGATTTGGATCCGAGGGTCGAAATGGAATTCCGATAGTTGTAATAGTTCTGTTATGTCATTTTGGGTGTGCGTGCAAAGTTTCAGGTCATTCAGAAGAGGTTTGGTAAACTTTTCGATCGAAATTATGTTTTTAGAGTTTTTGAAATTTTAAGCTTGAATTTAATGAAAATTAGGTGTTTTGATGTTGTTTATGGCGTTCCGAAGGTTGGAACAAGTTTGAATGATGTCATGGGATATGTTCGTAGGTTTGGTTGAGGTCCCCGGGGCCTCGGGTATGTTTCGGATGCTCAACGGGTCATTTTGAGTTGTTAAAAAGTTGCAGAAATTCAGGTTCAAGTGTTGCAGACTTTTCTTCATCGCGATCGCAGCCATCCATTCGCGATTGCATAGTGTAATTCCAGGGGGGGGGGTTCAATTCCTTCTCCGTGATCGCATAACACTGCCTCATTCCTCTTTCCCGTTCGCGTGGTAGAAACTGAGCCGGTGGCACAGTAGCCCAATTTCTTCTTCGCGTTCGTGTGTCTTCAACCGCGATCGCGTAAGGCCATCTCTTCCTCTTTCGTGAATGCGTGCCTCCTGTCGCATTCGCGTAGGCCATTTCCTGGAGCCTTTATTTTTACTCTTCGTGATTGCAGGCCTTCTTTCGCGATCGCGATGTACAATACACCTAGGCAAATATAAGATTTCAAAATCGAGGGTTTAGCCATTTTTATCAAAACTTAAGCTTGGGAGCTCGGATTTGAGCGAGATTTTAAGGAATTTTTAGAGATATCGATTGGGTAACGATTCTAAACTCCTTTTTGCTTGTAACCCACTAATCTAAGCATGAATTCCTCCTTTAATTTCGGATTTTGAATGAAAATTTGATAAAACTTCTTAGGCCGAATTATTGGGTTTTGATGGGGCATTTGATATCGGATTTGGATAATTTTAGTATGGTTGGACTCGTGAGAGTACGAGGTTTCTGAAAATATAAATTTCACCCGATTCCAAGACGTGGTCGCGAGGGGCATTTTGGTCATTTTACATAATTTCGCGTATTAGCTTAGAATTTTATTGTAGAATCGGCTTCTTGAAGTATTATTTACATTATGAAATGGAATTGAATAGAGTTGGGCCATTTGGAGTCGGATACTCATGGCAAAAGCATGGTTTCTAGTTGATTTTGAGCCGGCTTGAGGTAAGTGGGTTGTCTAACCTTGTGTGTGGGACCTTCCCCTTAGGATAATTGATATATTTGATAATTGAAAATGCCCTATGAATTATATTTGAAATGCTACTTATGAAGGCATATAAGCAAGTATATTATAATGGAGAAGTTGAAAATAGTGGAAAATTGCTATGTAGAACAATTTAATGAAATTAAATAATTTAATATTTTTGTTTCATGTATATTACACTGGAGGTATATATTTTTAAACCATAATGTCCAGTATTTAATAATGCACGTGAATAATCCAGAATATTTTATCCTAAATTCGTCCAATTTTGGTTACTCCCTATAAAATTTGCTGGAAATGCTACTTTTGAAGGGATATAAGACAGTATATTATGATGCATAAGTGGAAAAATGGTGGAAACTTGGTATCTAGAATAATTTACTGGAATTAATTAATTTAATATTTTATTTCCTGTATATTACACTGGAGGTATATATTTTTAAACATTAATGTTCAGTATTTAATACTGGACATGAATAATCCATATTTTTTATCCTAAATTCGTCCAATTTTGCTTACTCCCTATGAATTATGCTGGAAATTTTGCTTATGAAGACATATAAGCAAGTATGTTATAATGGAGAAGTTGAAAATAGTGGAAAATTATTATGTAGAACAATTTATTGAAATTAAATAATTTAATATTTTGTTATACTAGAGGTATATATTTTTAAACCATAATGTCTAGTATTTAATAATGCACGTGAATAATCCAGAATATTTTATCCTAAATTCGTCCAATTTTGGTTACTCCCTATAAAATTTGCTGGAAATGCTACTTTTGAAAGGATATAAGCAAGTATTTTATAATTGAGAAGTGCAAAATAGTGAAAACTTGGTATCTAGAACAACTTACTGTAATAAAATAATTTAATATCTTGTATCTTGTATATTACACTGGAGGTATATATTTTTAAACATTAATATCCAGTATTTACTACTGGACGTGAATAATCCAGAATTTTTTATCCTAAATTTGTCCAATTTTGCTTACTCGCTATAAATTATGCTGGAAATGCTACTTATGAAGGCATATAAGCTAGTATATTATAACGGAGAAGTCGAAAATAGTGGAAACTTGGTATCTAGAACAATTTATTGGAATAAAAATAATTTAATATTTTGTTTCCTGGAGGTATATATTTTTATGGCATATGATATAAGTCACTCTACTATAGCTGCCTATAATATTTAATCATTTCGTCAGTACTTCATTACTATTGGGTACAGTCTTTTATGCATTTTTAGCCACAAATTATATTATACGTTGGGAGTTGTGTTAAACTAACAATTATATTTATAATAAGTTGGATATCATAATTTTACAGGATTATACTCATTAAGTATACTGGAGTCTAATTTTTATTTATTTGTGTAATTTTAGTTCATGTATATTATGCTGCATCTATATCAAATACAAGTATTTTCTCCAGTATTTTTAACCAGAATGTATACAATAAATTATATTATGCTGCAGATATATCATATGCAAGTATATTGATTTATGCATAACCAATTTTGCTTACTCCCTATGAATTATGCTGGGAATGCTACTTATGAAGGCATATAAGCAAGTATATTTTATTGGAGAAGTTGAAAATAGTAGAAAATTGGTATGTAGAACAATTTGTTGAAATTAAATAATTTAATATTTTATTTCATGTATATTACACTGGAGGTATATATTTTTAAACCATAATGTCTAGTATTTAATAATGCATGTGAATAATCCAGAATATTTTATCCTAAATTCGACCAATTTTGATTAATCCGTATAAAATATGCTGGAAATGCTACTTTTGAAGGGATATAAACCAGTATTTTATAATTGAGAAGTGCAAAATAATGAAAACTTGGTATCTAGATCAATTTACTAGATTTGAATAATTTAATATTTTATTTCTTATATATTACACTGGAGGTATATATTTTTAAACATTAATATCCAGTATTTAATACTGGACGTGAATAATCCAGAATTTTTTATCCTAAATTCGTCCAATTTTGCTTAGTCGCTATAAATTATGCTGGAAATGCTACTTATGAAGCCATACAAGCCAGTATATTATAATGGAGAAGTCAAAATGGTGGAAACTTATTATCTAGAATAATTTACTCGAATTAAATAATTTAATATTTTTGTTTCCTGTATATCTCCAGTATTTTTAACCCAAATGTGTACAATAAATTATATTATGCTGCAGATATATCATATGCAAGTATATTGATTTATGCATAATAAGTTTGATTTCATAGGTTGCTTCCTGGAAATTCTAATTATGAAGCGATATAAATCAGACTAGAGCAATTAGTATTTTATCATATAATAGCTATTATATGACATTATTATATGAGGTGACATACAATTCACTCTAGTGTACTTGCCTATAATATTTCATTATTAGCTATAATATTTCATCATTACCTATGAATTTCATTAAGTAACCATTGGGTGCAGTTTTTCTATGCATTTTTAATCACAAATTATATTATATGCGTGGGAGTTGTATCACAGTAATTAGAGCATTTATACTTATACATTATGCTCTAATTTTGATTTTTTTTCTATATCTTATACTGGAGTTCTAAATATATAATAAGAAATATGGAAAACTCGGAATTTTTTTATCCAAAATAAATTGCTGGAATATCATACACATTGCTTTGTGTTTCGTAATAAATATGGTATTTTATGACGAAACATGCACATAAATCTAATTTAGTTTTCTATAATATTTTATTATTTCGTCTATATTTAATTACTTTATTAGGTGCAGTGTTTGATGCATTTTTAACCACTAAAATTAATTTATATTTTACATTGGGAGTTTTGTTACAGTAATAATTACATTTTCACTCTTTTCATTAAATTGTGATTCATGAATCTTTATGTTTATCCCTGACGTTCAATTTGCCTTCAGTCTTTTCATATACAGTTTAAAAAAATTCCGCTATATAAGGAGGGTATTGTTTCCCTATTTATTCACACAAACTCATCTGGTTTTATACACAAAACAGAAAAAACAACGAAAAATGGATGCCGCAATCAAAACAATAATTGATGAAATGAAAGAAGATATCATTGAAGCATTTGAGATCAAGTTTGATGAGTTCATTGAGAAGTATGAAAGAGATTTAAGAAAACTCAAGGACAAGCTCGATAGGCTGGAGAGGATTGTACGATATGGGGTTAATGGTGGCAGTATAGACGATAGTTCCTTTGACTCTAATGACATGGGGATGATTAGTTTTTTATTTTTATGCTTTTTTTTGTGTTTTTGTGTGTGATGACGGGTCATCACTTGTTGTGATATGAAATTTTGTGTTCTAAGGCCTTAAAAACCTCTTTTAGCATCACCTCGATTTGGGTGTGCAGTCCGGGTGCGTAGCCGAAAAGCCTAGATGTGAAAATCTGTGAAAAATGATAAATTTTGACTATAAAATGAGCTAATTTGACTTCAGTCAATATTTTGGGTAAACGGACCCGGACCCATAATTTGATGGTCCCGGAGGGTCCTTAGGAAAATATGGGACTTGGGCATATGCCCGAAATCGAATTCTGAGGTCCCAAGCCCGAGGAATGAATTTTCAAAGAAAATTATTTTCTGAAAATTGTTTAAAGAAATTTGAAATGAAAATTTATTAGAACGTGATGGTATCGGGCCCGTATTTTGGTTCCGGCGTCCGGTACAGGTCTTATATATGACTTAAGATATTTCTGTAAAATTTGGTGAAAAACGGATGTCATTTGACGTGATTCGGACCTAGATTGCTAAAGTTGATGTGTTAAGAAGTTTGAGAAAATTCTTTGATTTTGAGGTTTAATTCGTTGTTATTGAGGTTATTTTGGTGATTTTATTACATGAATAAGTTCGTATGATGTTTTTGAGGTTGTGTGTATATTTGGTTTTGAACCCCGAGGGCTCGGGTGAGTTTTGGATAGGCCACGGGTTGCATTTTGAACTTGGAAATTGCAGAAAAATTTTGCTGGTATGAATAGGCCTGCAGGCTTCGCATTGGCTCGCAAATGTGAGCTCGCAAATGCGAAGGCTGGATAGCAAATGCGAAACCAGCCCAAGCCTGCCTTGGCTCGCAAATGCGAGGTTTTCTTCGCAAATGCGAAGGTTTGCCTATTGGCCAGAGATCGCAAATACGATGTTTTCTTCGCAAATGTGAAGGTCACAAATGCGACAATAGTTTCGCAAATGCGAATGTTTGGGATTTCTGAAGGGTTCGCAAATGCGAACTCTGTTTTGCATTTCCCAGTTTATCAGAGGTCGGGGTTCGCAATTCCCATACCTGCAACCTACATCTTTTGTACTTAACCGATTTTAAAACCCATTTTTCATATTCCCTCAAACATAAACACACTTAGGCGATTTTTCAAGGATTCCTTCTTCTCCAAATCAATTGTAAGTCATTTTAAACTAGTTTTCTTCAATCATTAACATCTTTTAACATGATTTCAACTTAAAATCAAAGATTTTCATGGGGGAAATTGGGTGTCTTGGGTAGAACCTAGGGTTTTCAAAAATTGGGGATTTGGACCTTGATTTGAGGTCCGATTTCAAAATGAATCATATATTTGGGTTCATGGGGGAATGGGTAATCAGGTTTTGGTCTGAACCTCGGGTTTTGACCATATGGGCCTGGAGGCGATTTTTGACTTTTTGGGTAAAACTGTGGAAAACTCACTTTCATTCATTGGGGTTGATTCATTTAGCGTTTATTGACGTAATTAAACATTTTGTGGCTAAATATGAGCGAATTGGCGGTGGAATCAAGGGGTAAAACTATAATTGAACTTTGAGTTGTGTTCGAGACATCGAGGTAAGTGTTTGGTCTAACCTTAGCTTGAGGGATTAGGAGTTGTGTCCTATTTGCTAATTGCTTCTTGTTGAGTACGACGTATGGGCATGGTAACGAGTATCTATACGTTGGTGTCGAGCATGACTGTGAGTCTTAAATTGATATTTGTTGTGTTCCTAAATGATTCTACAGATGCTTTAATTGATGATTCTCGATATTGGGCAAGAATTTAGTTTATTTTTCGTGGAATTTATTTATGACTGAGTATCATTATTAATTGAGCTGAGTAGAAGTTGAGTTAAGATTGGTTATAGCTGATTTTCCTTTGCCGGGATGTTTGTTTCGATATTGTTGTTCCCTTGCCGGGAAGTTATTATACTATTTTGTTCCCTTGCCGGGAAGTTATTATATTTCTTTGTTCCCTTGCCGGGATTTCCTTGTGCTTTTGTATTGGCTTGAAATGGGAGCGAGTGGTACGCCTACCACAAGTTGTAATGAAATGGGAGCGGGTGGTACGCCTACCACAAGATTTAATGAAATGGGAGCGGGTGGTACGCCTACCACAAGATTTAATGAAATGGGAGCAGTTGGTACGCCTACCACGAGATATGAGAAATGGGATCGGGTTGCACGCCTGCAACAAGATGTGAACCAAAAATGAAGTCTGCCACTGTTTTCTTTATTCTTGTTAGAAGTAACTTTTGGCTTCTTTATAATTCCCTTGATATTTTGTTTTTATCTGTTATTTCCCCGAAGCATGTTTCCCCCTTCCCAGCTTTTATTGCTTGTATTAGTTTATTTCCCGCTATATATATATATATATATATATATATATATATATATATATATATATATATATATATATATAACTGCTCCTGGTTTATCTGGAGTCTGGTCCTAGCCTCGTCACTACCTCGTCGGGTTAGGCCAGGCACTTACCAGCATATGGGGTTGGTTGTGCTGATACTACACTCTGCACTCTATGCAGATACCGGAGCAGTACTTGGTTAGCAGCAGTAGGGGAGCCAGCCTACAGTCCACCGAGACTCCGAGGTAGCCCTGCCGGGGTCTCTTTTATCAATTTTTATGTTTTGTTAGCATTTGTACTCGAGACAGACTATGTTCTTTTCTTTCAAACACTTATTTGTAGTAATCATAGATAGTCCGTGAATGTTGTGACACCAGTTTTTGGGTAGAGGCATATGTGGAGTTTCTTATTATTTTTGGTTCATTTTATCTAAGTCTTCCGCTTAATCTCATATTCCGCTGTTTAAATGTTATTATATCGAAATTGTTAATGAATATAAAATAGGTAAAAAGATAAATTGTGCAATTGATTGGCTTGCCTAGCTCGTACTAATAGGCGCCATCACGACTCCCGAGGGTGGGAATTCTAGTCGTGACAAGTTGGTATCAGAGCCCTAGGTTACATAGGTCTCACAATTCACGGACAAGCTTAGTAGAGTCTGAGGGATCAGTATGGAGATGTCTATATTTATCCCCAGAGGCTACAGAGTTAGGAAAACTTCACATTTGTACTTTCTTGTCGTGCGGTTCTGTTTCTCAATGCTAATTGAACCTCTACTCTATTCTTTTGCAGATGGCTAGAACACGTGCTTCCTCATCCACCGCTTAGCAGCCCGAGCCCCCAGCAGCAGCTCCCACGAGGGCAAAGGGCGAGGCTGTGCTAGAGGCCGAGGTAGGGGCATATCTCAGCCCCGAGAAGTAGCACCAGTAGCGGAGCCTCAGGTTGATTTTGATGAGAAGGTTCCGGCCCCAACTGTTCTGGTGGCCCAGCTCAGGTCCCAGAGGGGTTTATTGCTACCCCAATTCTTCAGGATGCTCTGGTCCGATTAGTGGGCCTCATGGAGAGTGTCACCCGAGCAGGCTTGCTTCCTATAGCACCAGCCATCTCTCAAGCTGGAGGAGGGGCTTAGACTCCTGCTACTCGCACTCCAGAGCAGGTAGCTCCTCAGATTCAGACTCCAACGGTTCAGCCAGTTGGAGTAGTACAGCCGGGTGTGGTAGCTCAAACCGGTAATGAAGCAGCTATGTCTGCTGATGCTTTGTGGAGGCTGGATAGGTTCACCAAGCTCTTCACATCTACTTTCAGTAATGCATCTACTGAGGATCCCTATGATTATCTAGACAGTTGCCACGAGGTTCTCAGGAACATGGGTACTGTTGAGACCAATGGGGTCGATCTTGCTACATTTCGCTTGTCTGGATCCACCAAGACCTGGTGGAAGGATTTCTGTTTGGCTAGACCAGTCGGATCACCATCTTTGACTTGGGAGCAGTTTACACAGTTATTTCTAGAGAAGTTTCTCCCCATTACTTAGAGAGAGGCCTATCGGAGGCAGTTTGATCGCCTCCAGCAGGGTTCCATGACGGTTACCCAGTATGAGACCAGATTCATCGACTTGGCTCGCCATGCTCTTATCATACTTCCTACCGAGAGAGAGAGAGAGAGAGTGAGGAGGTTTATTGATGGACTTATTCAGCCGATTCATCTTCAGATGGCTAGGGAGACTAGGAGTGAGATATCTTTTCAGGAGGAAGCCAATGTGGCCAGGAGAGTGGAGATGGTTCTGTCACATGGAGGTGGTCATGGGTCGGATAAGAGGCCCCGTCATTCAGGAAGATTTAGTGGTACCTCGTCTGGAGGTAGAGATTCGTATGGTAGAGGCCATTCCCCTAGGCCTTTCCAATCAGCACTTCAGGCTTCTCACGGTGCTTCAGGTAGTCGTGGTCCTCAGATGTAATATCCTGATTAGTAGTCCTACAGTGCACCACTAGCAGCTATCAGTGCACCACCGCTTCAGAGTTTCTAGGGTCGTCAGCCCCAGCAGTCGAGGGCTTGTTTCACTTGTGGCGACACGAGACACATTGCTAGGTATTGCCCTCGAGCTTCGAGCAGTTCTCCGCATCAGGGTTCCCGTGCTATGGATCAGGAACCAGGTGCCCCACAGGCCGCCCAGCCAGCTAGAGGTGGGGGTAGAGGTACTAGAGGTGGAGGTAGAGGTGCTAGAGGTGGAGCTCAGACCGCTAGAGGTGGAGGCCAGCCAGCAGTAGGTCGTCCCAGAGATGTGGTTCAGGGTGGTGGGGCCTAGCCCCGATGTTATGCTCTCCCAGCCAGGCTTGAGGCTAAGGCTTCAGATGCAGTTATTACAGGTACGGTTTTGGTTTGTGATAGAGATGCTTTAGTGTTATTTGATCCAGGGTCTACATATTCGTATGTGTCATCTTATTTTGCACCGTATCTAGTCATGCCTAGTGATTCACTAAGTATTCCTGTTTATGTGTCTACACCGTTGGGTGATTCTATTGTGGTTGATCGAGTTCATTGTTCGTGTATTGTGGTGATTGGGGGTTTTGAGACTCGTGTAGATTTGTTGCTTTTATACATGGTCGATTTCGATGTTATATTGGGGATGGATTGGTTATCACCTTACCATGCTATCTTGGACTGTCATGCCAAGACAGTGACCTTAGCTTTACCAGTTATGCCCCATTTAGAGTGGAGAGGGACTTCCGGTCATTCTGCTCATAGTGTTATCTCTTATGTGAAGGCTCGGTGTATGGTCGAAAAGGGGTGTTTAGCCTACTTAGCATATGTTCGTGATTCGAGCGCTAAGGTTTCTTCTATTGATTCTGTGCCCATTTTTCGTGAGTTTCCTGATGTTTTCCCTTCAGACTTGCAGGGTATGCCGCCCGACAGGGATATTGACTTTTGCATTGATTTGGCTCCGGGCACTCAGCCTATTTCTATTTCGCTGTATCGTATGGCCACGCCTGAGTTGAAAGAGTTGAAGGAACAGTTGCAAGACTTGCTTGAGAAGGGTTTTATTAGACCTAATGTTTCGCCTTGGGGTGTGACCGTGTTGTTTGTTAAGAAAAAGGATGGTTCGATGAGAATGTGTATTGATTACCGGCAGTTGAACAAGTTTACAATCAAGAATAAGTATCCATTGCCGAGGATTGATGATTTGTTTGACCAGCTTCAAGGTGCCAAGTTTTAAAGATTGATTTGAGATCTGTCTACCATCAGTTGAGGATTAGGGCATCTGATGTCCCTAAGATAGCTTTTCGCACTCGGTACGGGCATTATGAGTTCTTAGTTATGTCATTCGGGCTGACAAATGACCCAGCAACTTCGCCGGAAAGCCTAGATGTGAAAATCTGTGAAAAATGATAAATTTTGACTGTAAAATGAGCTAATTTGATTTCGGTCAACATTTTGGGTAAACGGACTAGGACCCATGATTTGACGGTCCCGAAGGGTCCGTAGGAAAATATGGGACTTGGGCGTATGCCCGAAATCGAATTCCGAGGTCCCAAGCCCGAGGAATGAATTTTCAAAGAAAATTATTTTCTGAAATTGTTTAAAGAAATTTGGAATGAAAATTTATTAGAACGTGATGGTATCGGGCCCGTATTTTGGTTCCGGCTCCCGGTACAGGTCATATATATGACTTAAGACATTTTTGTAAAATTTGGTGAAAACGGATGTCATTTGACGTGATTCGGACCTAGATTGCTAAAGTTGATGTTTTAATAAGTTTGAGAAAATTCTATGATTTTGAGGTTTAATTCGTTGTTATTGAGATTATTTTGGTGATTTTATTACACGAATAAGTTCGTATGATATTTTTGAGGTTGTGTGTATATTTGGTTTGGAGCCCCGAGGGGTCGGGTGAGTTCTGGATAGGCCACGGGTTGCATTTTGAACTTAGAAATTGCAGAAAAATTTTGCTGGTATGAACAGGCCTGCAGGCTTCACACAAATGCGAAGGCTGGATCGCAAATGCGAGGTTTTCTTCGCAAATGTGAAGGTTTGCCTATTGGCCAGGGATCGCAAATGCGAAGGACGCAAATGCGACAATAGTTCCGCAAATGCGAATGTTTGGAATTTCTGAAGGGTTCGCAGTTTCGCATTTCCCAGCTTATCAGAGGTCGGGTTTCGCAATTCCCATACCTGCAACCTACAACTTTTGTACTTAACCGATTTTAAAACCCATTTTTCATATTCTCTCAAACATAAACACACTTAGGCGATTTTTCAAGGATTCCTTCTTCTCCAAATCAATTGTAAGTCATTTTTAACTAGTTTTCTTCAATCATTAACATCTTTTAACATGATTTCAACTTAAAAGTAAAGATTTTCATGGGGGAAATTGGGTGTCTTAGGTAGAACCTAGGTTTTTAAAAAATTGAGGATTTGGACCTTGATTTGAGGTCCGATTTTAAAACGAATCATATATTTGGGTTCGTGGGGGAATGGGTAATCGGGTTTTGGTCCGAACCTCGGGTTTTGACCATGTAAGCCCGGGGGCGATTGTTGACTTTTTGGGTAAAACTTTGGAAAACTCACTTTCATGCATTGGGGTTGATTCATTTAGCGTTTATTGATGTAATTAAGTAATTGTGGCTAGATACGTGCGAATTGGCGGTGAAATCAAGGGGCAAAGCTATAATTGAACTTTGAGCTGTGTTCGAGGCATCGAGGTAAGTGTTTGGTCTAACCCTTACTTGAGGGATTAGGAGTTATGTCCTATTTTCTAATTGTTTCTTGTTGAGTACGACATATAGGCATGGTGACGAGTATCTATACGTTGGTGTCGAGTATGACCGTGGGTCTTAAATTGATATTTGTTGTGTTCCTAAATGATTCTACGGATGCTTTAATTGATGATTCTCGATATTGGGCAAGGATTTAGTTTATTTTTCGCAGAATTTATTTATGACTGATTATCGGTATTAATTGAGTTGAGTAGAAGTTGAGTTAAGATTGGTTATAACTGATTTTCCCTTGCTGGGATGTTTGTTTCGATATTGTTGTTCCCTTGCCAGGAAGTTATTATACTATTTTATTCCCTTACCGGGAAGTTATTATATTGCTTTGTTTTCTTGCCGGGATTTCCTTGTGCTTTTGTATTGGCTTGAAATGAGAGCGGGTGGTACGTCTACCACAAGTTGTAATGAAATGGGAGCGGGTGGTACACCTACCACAAGATTTAATGAAATGGGAGCGGGTGGTACTCCTACCACAAGATTTAATTAAATGGGAGCGGGTGGTATGCCTACCACAAGATTTAATGAAATGGCAGCAGGTGGTAAGCCTACCACGAGATACGAGAAATGGGATCGGGTTGCACGCCTGCAACAAGATGTGAACCAAAATGAAGTCTGCCACTGTTTTCTTTATCCTTGTTAGAAGTAACTTTTGGCTTCTTTATAATTCTCTTGATATTTTATTTTTATCTGTTATTTCGCCGAAACATGTTTACCCCTTCCCAGCTTTTATTGCTTGTATCAGTTTATTTCCCACCATGTATATATATAACTGCACAAGTTTATCTGGAGTCTGGTCCTAGCCTCGTCACTACCTCGCCGGGGTTAGGCCAGGCACTTACCAGCATATGGGGTCAGTTGTGCTGATACTACACTCTGCACTCTGTGCAGATACCGGAGCAGCACTTGGTCTGCATCAGTATGGGAGCTAGCCTACAGTCCACCGAGACTCTGAGGTAGCCCTGCAGGCGTCCTCAGGCTCGACGTCTCTTCTATCAATTTTTATGTTCTGTTATCATTTGTACTCGAGACAGATTATGTTCTTTTCTTTCAAACACTTATTTGTAGTAATCATAGATAGTCCGTGAATGTTGTGACACCAGTTTCTGGGTAGAGGCATATGTGGAGTTTCTTATTATTTTTGGTCCGTTTTATCTAAGTCTTCCGCTTAATCTCATATTCCGCTGTTTAAATGTTATTATATCGAAATTGTTAAATAAAATGGGTAAAAAGGTAAATTGTGCAATTGATTGGCTTTCCTCGCTCGTACTAGTAGGCGCCATCACGACTCCCGAGGGTGGGAATCCGGGTCACGACATTGTGCCAGTAGACTATGTTTTT
Source organism: Nicotiana tabacum (assembly GCF_000715075.1). Lineage (NCBI taxonomy): Eukaryota > Viridiplantae > Streptophyta > Magnoliopsida > Solanales > Solanaceae > Nicotiana > Nicotiana tabacum. The sequence goes on along the minus strand of NC_134090.1, from coordinate 153,946,956 downwards.
TGTGGAAGTATTTGGTATCTAAAAGACGGCAATGTAATATTATTTTATATTAATATAAAATATTTTTGTTTAAGCCTTTATCTACCTTATTTTTTATCATAATTCCTCTTCAAATTCAAGAAAAAGCTAAATAATGACTATACTTTTACGGTTAGATATGTGAAAAAATCACAATCCTACATATACTATTGGAAGCTATATAACCCAGTGTATTATAATGGAGAGAAGTCTAAAATAGTGCAAAATTGGTATCTAGAACAAGTTAGTGGAATTAAATAATTTAAAATTTTGTTTCATGTATATTTTGTTGGATGTGTATATTGCAAAATCATAATGTCCCTACAAAAGATGTGCACAATCCTGATTTTTTACCCTAAGTTTGACCAATTTATTAATTGAAATAAAGTTGTAAAGATTGAAGATTATAATTTTGATGGTGTGTTTTTAAGTATAATATGTTAAATTTAATAATTTTTGCTGATGCAACTCTTGTTGGAGTTCTTATTTTGCTTGTTCCTGTAAATTATGCTGGAAAAAGTACTTATTAATCCATATAGGCCAGTATATTATTATGGAGATGTGTAAAACAGTGAAAAATTCCTTCTTGAAATTCAAGAAATAGCTGAATAATTACTAAACTTTTACGGTTAGATTTATGAACACAATCCAACATAATGGAGAGAAGTGTAAAATAGTGCAAAATTGGTATCTAGAACAAGTTAGTGGAATTAAATAATTTAAAATTTTGTTTCCTGTATATTTTGCTGGATGTATATATTGCGAAACCATAATGTCCCTACAAAAGATGTGCACAATCCATATTTTTTGCCCTAAGTTTGACCAATTTATTAATTGAAATAAAATTGTAAGGATTGAAGATTATAATATCAATGATGTGTTTTTAAGAATAATATGTTAAATTTAATAATTTTTGTTGATGCATCTCTTGTTGGAGTTCTTATTTTGCTTCCTGTAAATTATGCTGGAAAAACTACTTATTAATCCATATAGGCCAGTACATTATTATGGAGATGTGTAAAACAATGGAAAATTTCCTCTTTAAATTCAAGAAAAATTTGAATAATTACTAAACTTTTACGGTTAGATATGTGAACACAATCCAACATAATGGAGAGAAGTGTAAAATATTGCAAAATTGGTATCTAAAACAACTTACTGGAATTAAATAATTTAAAATTTTGTTTCTTGTATGTTTTGCTGGAGGTATATATTGCAAAACTATAATTTTCAGTATTTTATACTGGATGTTCAGAATCCAGATTTTTAACCTAAGTTTGCTGATGCAATTCTTGTTGGAGTTTTATTTTAGTTGTTTTCTGTAAATTATGCTGGAAAATCTAGTTATTAAGCTATAAAGGCCAGTATATTATAATGGAGATGGGTAAGACAATGGAAAAATTGTATATACTATAATTTGCTTGAATTAAATAATTTAAAAGTTTGTTTCTTGCATATTACTCTGGAGGTATATCGCTTGAAAGTATAATCTATCGTATTTTCTACTGAATGTGCACAATGCAGATTTTTTTTAGCACCAAATCAAGAAACAAAAAAAATAGACTAATAATATTTTGAAAAACAAGAATACCGAACAAATTATTCGGGATTACAATCAGTTTTTCGTATGGGCCAATGCAACTTTATTGTATATAATCAATCATTTGTTTCCTGTATTTTCTTGCATAAGGATGAACTACAACAGAATTTGTGCAATTTATTTTGTTATGCCCATATCTTTTGCAACGACCACATCTTGGTTCCTTCTTGAATTTTGTACTAGAAACATGTCGATTCTTCTCTCTTCTTCCTAGCATTACTTTTGCATCTGGAGGCTTAGTGATTTCTGATTTAACATTGTCTGGTATAACCCATGTTGTTGAATCACCTACCGAATTTACTTGTCTTTCATATGTTTTCAACCAAAAGTCCCTTGAATAATAGGCTGAGCAAAAGGCCGATTTCTTTTGATATATACTGTCAATTGCAGCAATTGCATGTCCACAGGGTATCTCATCTAGCTGAAATTCAGAACAATCACATGTTCTTTTGTCTAGATCAACAATAAATTCCATACCCCCTTCTTTGACATTGAATTTTAGTCGATCAATAGGCAATACTCTAAATGTAAAAGCTAGTTTAATTTTTTCTTCCAATGTTGCTTCTACCCAATTTGATATCTCACGGAATATTCCTTCTGCAGTTGTCCTTCTTTCATAGAACCAACTTTGCAATTTTTCTTGTATAAAATCCATCATTGTTAAAAGTGGCAATTCTCTTGCACATCTCAAAACATTATTCATTGACTCAACAATATTTGTTGTTAACATATCATATCATCGTCTCGGACAATGTGAATGAACCCATCTTCCTGGTGGTTCCTCCATCAAATAATTGAATGTTTTCTTATCAACAACAGCTATTTGGGACATGAAGTCATCAAATTCTGATTGAAGATATACTCTTGCAGCACTTTGAAAGAGGTTTATTACAGTGTTTCTCACTCTTCTTTGCTTTAGATTCTTTTCTAAATGATATATGCAAATACCATGATAGCACTCAGGGAAAACTTTTGCAATTTCATTTGCAATGGCCTTGTGTCGATCTAACAAAAACATTAAATCTTTACGAATCCCAATTACTTTTCTTAATTCTCTGAAATACCATTCATATGATTTGTTATTTTCTGAATCCGCTATGCCAAATGCTATAGGGAATATTTGGTTATTTGCATCTTTTGTAACAGCCACTAACAGAACACCTATATATTTATTTTTTAGAAATGTTCCATCAACAACAATAAGTGGTCTACAATACTTCCACCCAGAAATTGATGCCTCATTCATAAAAAACATGCAAAGCAAACCTGTTAGATTGAAAAGTAAATAACATTCAGTTATACCATATGACAAGCTGAATAGTAATAACATAGTGGACAACAAGCTTAAAGACGACAAACTTCCATTAAAATATACTGAAATCAAAGAAAACTCAAGTATTATATACTGCATTAAAAATCATAATAAAAAAAGAAGACAAATAATCACTCAAAAAAAGTAATGACAAATAAAACAAAGTTCTAGGTTAAACAAGAATCATCCAGTATAATATACTAGAGAGAAAGCTTACACACGGCAGACGTCCAGTAAAATATACTGGAATCAAACAAAACTCAACTACGTTATAATATTCATCCAGTATAACATACTGGAGGACCTACATTTACATGAGATTTCAGTATAATATACTGGACAAAATTTATTACTAAATTTAATAAACAAAAAACATTAGCAAAAACCATACTCAAAAGACAGATTTCCCGTAAAAAATATTACACCATATTTATATATGAAGGCAACGATATTTTAATCAAACATAAGAAATACCTCTTTTCTGCATCTCTCTGAATATTAGTATATGATCCTGGATTTTTTTGTTCGATCATATACAAATATGATGGCAGCTGCTCATAATTCTGTTAAGTTGTTCCTTTTAATAAAGATAACCCTTTTTGAATAGCATGCCATGCTTTTCCATAACCAACATCTATTCCATGTGCTCTTTTCATTTCTGAAATGACAAATTTAGGCTTTACTTCAGTAGCTATGTCCCTTAAAATGTCAATCATATAATCCCTAATTACATTTGAAGTTGCTTGTCTTTGATGTGACTTTCTAATATCAACCGAGTACTCATGTGTTCTCTGAAATTTAACTATTTTAAAAAGTGTTGATTCCTTAATTCTTGAACCTCGAACAGTCCAACCATACTTTTCATCAGTACATACCAAAGAGTATCTTGTGTTACTTGACCTCTCAACATAGAACTCAAAGTGCTCCTTTATAGCTGCTAAGCATAAACATCTAATCAAAGCATTTTTGTTTGAAAAACAGATCCGAGTTTTACATCATCCAATGATGCATTTTCCTTTAGTATTATTGATGGGGATTCTTTTGCTTTTCCTTTTGCTTTCCTTTTTCTTCCTTCAATAGTGTCTAGTGATTCAACGTTTTGATCTTCCACAGGAATTACAATTTCATTTTCTATTGTAATGTCATAAATTGGCATTGTGACGACCCGGCCAGTCGTCTCATGAGTTACCGCTTTGTTTTCCCCTATTTTAGATTCTTTATGCTTTGTTATCCGTATTTTATGTGATCGGGTTGATTAGTTCGAGTTCGAAGAGGATTTAGTAAGAAATGAGACACTTAGTCTCTTTTAAGAAGGCTTAAGTTGGAAAAGTCAACCGGATATTGACTTATGTGTTAGAAGGCTCGGAAATGATTTCTGATGGTTCGGTTAGCTTCGGGAGCTGATTTGTGACTTAGGAGCACGATCGGAATGGGGTTTGGAGTTGTAGAGAAGATTTAGGCTTAAATTGGCGAAGTTGATATTTTGGCGGTTCTGGTTGATAGGCGAGATTTTGATATAGGGGTCGGAATAGAATTCTGAGAGTGGCAATAGCTACGTTGTGTCATTTGGGATGTGTGCGCAAAATTTTAGGTCATTCGGATGAGATTTGATAGACTTTTCGATCGAAAGCATAATTTAAGAGTTCTTGGAGTTCTTAGGCTTGAATCCCCTGTTAAATTGGTGATTTGATGTTGTTGTGAGCGTCTCGAGGTTTTGAACAAGTTTGAACGATGTCATGGGATGTGTTGGTACAATTAGTTTGAGGTTCCGGGAGTTCCGGGTAGGTTCTGGGTAGGTTCCGAGATGTTTTAGGCCGAAAATCATAACTGTAGCAGGTCCAGAAGGGTTGCAGGCCTCGGAACTCACCCGCACGGACCGCACAAAAAGGAGTGCGGCCGCGGTATGTGCGGCACGAACCGCACAAAATGAAGTGCGACCGCGGTGGTTTTGTGCGGGCCGCGGTGGTTTTGTGCGGACTGCGGTGCTTTTGCGCGGACCGCGGTGGTTCTGTGCGGATCGTGGAGGCCGAGATCTGAGGGGTACTCTATAAATATGAAGTTTTGGGTTTTATTTAATATTTTGACCTAGAGAGCTCGGATTTTGACGATTTTTCGAAGGTTTTACAAGAAATTCATCGGGGTAAGTGATTCTAACTCAGATTTGGCTAGAGTACATGAATCTATCATTGAATTCATCATTTAATTCATGATTTGGGATGAAATTTGGGAAAAAAATTGTGAAACTTTTCAAAAATATATAATGATGATTTGAAGGACCAAATGGTATCGGAATTGGATAATTTTGGTATAGTTAGACTCATGAGGGTATGTGGATTCTGAAAATGTAAATTTTACCCAATTTCGAGACGTAGGCCCAGGGCTCGGGTTTTCCTAATTTCGGGATTTTTGATATTTTTCGAATGTTTTCGCTTGGGCTTTGTTCACTTAGCATATTGTGACGTATTCGTTCTGATTTTGGATAGATTCGATGTGTGTGGAGGCCAATTCGAGGGGCAAAGGCATCGCGAGCTAGAGAATTAGTCGGTTCGAGGTGAGTAATGATTGTAAATGATGTACTGAGGGTTTGAAATCCCGGATTGCACATCGTAGTGCTATATTGAGGTGAGACACGCGCTGGATGATGAGTGTGAGGTCTTTTACTACTGAGGATTGTGACTTGGTCCGTCCCGATTGATGATTTTACCGCGTATTTGACCAAAATTTATTTGTTATCATCACAATTTGAGCTTATTGCCATATTTGGGCTTCGTGCCAACTATTTGAACCCTTCGGGGATTTTTATCACTATTTCCTCACTGCTTTGACTTATTATTTGAACTCACTCCTGTTGATGTCTATTGTTTTACAAACTCAGCCACTTTTACTCAGATTTGAAAACTTATATGATATTTCTAAATGATGCTTTGGGCTGAGAACTACTGTTTTACTAATTCCCGAGGGGCTTGTGATGATTTTCGGACTGAGTGAGGTCGAGGGCCATATATGAGGATATGTTGAGTGATGTGAGGCCGAGTGCCGAGTGATGATGCCACGAGGTGGCTTGATATAACGCTTGAGCCGTAAGCGGCCCCTCCGGAGTCTGCACACCCACAGTGAGCGCGAGTACCCATTATGATCTGAGAGTGAGCCCGAGGGGCTGATACTGTTTTGAGCGATTGATATTGTGCCCGAGGGGCGGATTTCTACTTGTTATTTACCTGTTAATTTACTTGTTTTACTTGTTTTAAAAAGGGATATCATTTGATTTCTTCATTGATTTACTGCTCTAAGTGATTTTACTGCTTGATATGGAATTGCTTTGTGCCTTTACGTGTTTTCATACTTTCAACCATTATTTATAATTGTTACTCACTGAGTCGGATGCACCATGTGTGCAGATTCAGGCATCGCAGAGTTCGCTCCTAAGTGCTAATTCTCCCAGTCCAGGCAGTGATTCGGAGACTACGAGGTAGTTGTTGGTGTTCGCAGCCCCGTGCCTCTCTTATCTTATCATTTTCATGTTTGTTAGAACTATTGTATCAGATTTAGTATTCAGTAGACTTGTATCCGAATTTCTTAGTTGCTCATGACTTGTGACACCCCTGTTTGGGCTATGCCGGAATGGTTCTTACTAAGGTTATCGTTAATTCCGCAAATTATGGATATTATATCATGCTTTAGAACTATTTATGATATTTAACTATTTAAAAGAGGTGTTGTTTGGTTTGGCTGTCCTTGTCTTCATGAGAGGCGCCATCACGACCGGGTTCAGGAATTGGGTCATGACAAGTTGGTATCAGAGCCTAGGTTACTTAGGTCTCACGAGTCATGAGCAGGTTTAGTAGAGTCTCGCGGATCGGTACGGAGACGTCTGTATTTATCCTCGAGAGGTTGCAGAACCTTTAGGAAAAACTTCATATTCTTGAAATTCTTGTCGTACGAGCTTGTGGTCCGAGTACTAAACTTTTGTTATCTTATTCTCTCACAGATGGTGAGGAGGTGAGCTACCAGACGCGGTGGGCGACCACCAGTGCCACCAGCGGAGGCCACCAGAGGTCGTGAAAGCGGTCGTGGTCGTGGCAGAGGCAGAGCAGCAAGGAGAACACCTGTAGATCCACCAGCTGCCCTAGCTCCGCATCAGGCTCCAACTATGGATGCTCCAGCAGCACCAGTTCAGGCACCAGTTGTGCCCATCGTGATTCCGGGTCTTCAGGAGGCCTTGGCTCAGATCTTATCAGTTTGCACTGGCCTGGCTCAGGCAGTTTCATCCACTACAGCAGGAGCTACTTCACAGGCCGGGAGAGGCAATCAGACCCCCGTTGCTCGCACACCTGAGCAGGCAGTGCAGGGACTACAAACACCTGGGGCACCTCCAACTCAGCCGGTTGCACCAGCTCAGGGGTTTGTTGTGCCAGTTATGCCGGATGATGAGCAACGTCGTCTTGAGAGGTTGGTAGACTCCAACCTCCATCATTCAGTGGTGCTAAGGGCGAGGATGCCCAGGGTTTTCTTGATAAGTGTCAGCGGATGCTCCGTACAACAGGGATTCTTGAGACTAGTGGTGTGGCATTTATCACCTTTCAGTTTACTGGGGCTGCTTTCATATGGTGGGAGGCGTATGAGAGGCGTAGGCCGGTTGGAGTAGCGCCCCTTACTTGGCATGAGTTCTCCACTCTCTTTTTAGAGAAGTATGTACCGCGGTCTCACAGAGAGGAGTTGCGTAGGTAGTTTGAGTGGTTGCGATAAGGGGATATGACTGTGTCACAGTATGAGTCGAGGTTTCTGAGTTGGCTCATCATGCCGTTTGGATGGTCCCGACAGATCGTGAGAGGATCATGAGATTTGTTGATGACCTTAACTATCATCTTCGTATTCTTATGACTCGAGAGAGGGTGTTGGGTGCTACGTTCAAGGAGGTGGTTGATATCGCTCGCGAGATTGAGACGGTTCGTCGTCAGGATCGAGAGGAGAGGGAGGATAAGAGGCCTCGAGGATCTGGCAGTTATAGTGGTGCTCCTTCGAGGGGCCAGTTTCAGCATGGTAGAGGTCGTTCTTTCAGGCCTGCTCAGTCAGCCCGCCTAGAGTATCGCAGGGCATCTTCAGGTCGTGGTTATCATGGGTCACAGCAGGGTCAGCCTTCACTCAGCGCCCTTCCAGCCCAGAGTTCATCTTGTGCCCCGTCAGCTCAAGGTTCTTCTATGCCGAGTGCATCAGCTGGTCACTCTGGTGCGAGGGATTCCCTTCAGTCCCCTTCTCCTGCACCTGGGAGTTGTTTTGAGTGTGGAGAGTTTGGACATGTGTGGAGGCAGTGTCCTCATAGTAATTCTAGTTCATCTCAGCAGAGGGGTCAGCCCTCGACTTCTACTCCAGTTACCTCACCACCCGCCCAGCCAGCTAGGGGTAGAGGTCAGGTAGCCAGGGGTCGCCCTAGAGGGGGAGGTCTATCACGGGGCGGTCAGGCCCGTTTCTATACACTTCTAGGCAGGCCAAACGCTGTCATTACAGGTATTGTTTCAGTCTGCCACAGAGATGCCTCTGTATTATTTTATCCCGGTTCCATCTTTTCTTATGTGACATCATACTTTGCTCGTTATTTGGGTACACCCCATGAATTCTTGCTTTACTTGTTCATGTATCTACCCCGGTGGGTGATATTGTTGTTGTAGACCATGTGTACAGGTCATGTGTGGTGACTATTGGGGGTCTGGAGACCCAAGTGGATCTATTTCTATTGAGCATGGTGGATTTTGATGTCATTTTGGGCATGGATTGGTTATCTCCATGTCGTGCTATTCTAGACTGTCATGCTAAGACAGTCACTTTGGCTATGCCGGGGTGTACCGCGGATAGAGTGGCGTGGTGTGACTGATTATGTTTCTAGTAGAGTGATATCTTTCTTGAAGGCCCAACGTATGGTTGGGAAGGGTTGTCTTTCATATCTAGCGTTTGTGAGGGATGTTGGAGTTGAGACTCCTAGTATCGATTCTATCCCAGTTGTGAGGGATTTTCCCGATATGTTTCCTGCAGACATCCGGGCATGTCATCGGACAGGGATATTGATTTTGGTATTGACCTAGTGTCGGGCACTCAGCCCATTTCTATTCCGCCATATCGCATGGCACCAGCAGAGTTGAAGGAATTGAAAGAACAACTTCAGGAACGCCTAGATAAGGGGTTCATTCGGCCTAGTGTATCACCTTGGGGTGCACCGATTTTGTTTGTGAAGAAGAAGGGTGGCACGATAATAATGTGCATTGATTATAGTCAATTGAACAAAGTAACAATTAAGAACAAGTATCATTTGCCTTGCATTGATGATTTATTTGATCAGCTTCAGGGAGCGAGAGTGTTCTCCAAGATTGATCTCCGTTCCGATTTTCACCAGTTAAAGATCAGGGATTCAGATATTCTTAAGACTGCCTTCAGGACTAGATATGGTCATTATGAGTTCCTTGTGATGTCTTTCGGGCTAACCAATGCCCCAGCAGCATTCATGCATTTGATGAACAGCGTGTTCCGACCTTATCTGGATTCGTTCGTTATTGTATTCATTGATGATATTCTGGTGTACTCGCATAGTCAGGAGGAGCACGCGGAGAATTTGAGAGTTGTGTTGCAGAGATTGAGGGAGGAGAAACTTTATGCAAAATTCTCCAAGTGTGAGTTTTGGCTCAGTTCAGTGGCTTTCTTGGGACACGTGGTGTCTAGTGAGGGTATTCAGGTTGATCCAAAGAAGATAGAGGTGGTTCAGAGTTGGCCTAGACCATCCTCAGCCACAGAGATTCGTAGCTTTCTTAGGTTGGCAGGCTATTATCGTCGGTTTATTCAAGGATTCTCATCCATTGCATTGCCCTTGACCAAGTTGCCTCAGAAGGGTGCTCCATTTGTATGGTCGGACGAGTGTGTGGAGAACTTTCGGAGGCTCAAGACAGCTTTGACCACAGCTCCAGTATTGGTTTTGCCATCAACTTCAGGTTCATATACCGTATACTGTGATGCTTCGAGAGTTGGGAATTGTTGTGTATTAATGCAAAAGGGTAGAGTTATTGCTTATTCTTCTCGTCAGTTGAAGCCCCATGAGAAGAACTACCATGTTCATGATTTGGAGTTGGCTTCCATAGTTCATGCATTGAAGATTTGGAGGCATTATTTGTATGGTGTATCTTGTGAGGTATTCACCGATCATCGCAGTGTTCAGCATTTGTTCAAGCAAAAGGATCTTAATTTGAGGCAGCAGAGATGGTTGGAGTTTCTTAAGGATTATGATATCACCATATTGTATCATCCGGGAAAGGTCAATGTAGTGGCCGATGCATTGAGCCAAAAGGCAGTGAGTATGAGGAGTTTGACATATATTCCAGTTGGGGAGAGACCTCTTGTAGTTGATGTTCAGGCCTTGGACAATCGGTTCGTGAGGTTGGATATTTCGGAGTCCAGTTGGGTGTTGGCATGTGTGGTTTCTCGGTCTTTCTTATATGATCGCATCAGAGAGCGCCAGTATGATGATCCGCATTTGCTTGTCCTTAAGGACAAGGTTCAGCATGATGATGCCAGATATGTGACCATCAGTGACGATGGTGTGTTGAGGATGCAGGGCCGGATTTGTATGCCCAATATGGATGGGCTTAGAGAGTTGATTCTAGAGGAGGCCCATAGCTCGCGGTATTCTATCCATCCGGGTTTCGCGAAGATGTACCAGGATTTGAGGCAGCACTATTGGTGGAGAAGAATGAAGAAAGATATTGTGGGATTTGTAGCTCGGTGTCTCAACTATCAGCAGGTAAAATATGAGCATTAGAGACCGGGTAGCTTGCTTCAGCAGATGGTTATTCCTGAGTGGAAGTGGGAGAGGATCACTATGGACTTTGTGGTTGGACTTCCTCGGACTTTGAAGAAGTTTGATGCTATTTGGGTGATTGTGGATCGGCTGACCAAGTCTGCGCACTTCATTCCTGTGTGTATTACTTATTCTTCATAGTGGTTAGCAGAAATATATATCCGGGAGATTGTTCGACTGCATGGTTCCAGTTTCTATTATTTCAGATTGGGGTACTCAATTTACTTCCCAGTTTTGGAAGTCTGTTCAGCGAGAGTTGGGCACTCAGGTGGAGTTGAGCACAATTTTTCACCCTCAGACGAACGGGCAGTCCGAGCATACTATTCAGATATTGGAAGACATGTTGTGTGCTTATGTTATTGATTTCGGAGGTTCATGGGATAAGTTTCTACCGCTTGTAGAGTTTGCTTACAACAACAGCTACCGGTCGAGTATTCAGATGGCTCTATATGAGGCTTTTTATGGGAGGCGGTGTAGATCTCTAGTTGGTTGGCTCGAGCCTGGTGAGGTTAGGTTATTGGGGACAGATTTGGTTCAGTATGCCTTAGAGAATGTGAAGGTGATTCAGGAGAGGCTTCGTACAGCGCAGTCGCAACAGAAGAGTTATGCGGACCGGAAGGTTCGAAATGTGTCCTACATGGTTGGTGAGAAGGTTTTGCTGAAGGTTTCACCCATGAAGGGTGTTATGAGATTTGGGAAGAAAGGAAAGTTGAGTCCGCAGTTCATTGGGCCTTTTGAGGTGCTTCGGAGGAGTGGGGAGGTGGCTTATGAGCTTGCTTTGCCACCTAGCATGTCGAGTGTACATCCGGTATTTTATGTTTCTATGCTCCGGAAGTATATTGGGGATCCGTCTCATGTTTTGGACTTCAACATGGTTCGGTTGGATGATGATTTGACCTATGATGTGGAGCCAGTAGGAATTTTGGGTCGTCAGGTTCGAAAGTTGAGGTCAAAGGATATAGCTTCAATGAAAGTGCAGTGGAGAGGTCGGCCCGTGGAGGAGGCTACCTGCGAGACCGAGCGGGAGATGCGGAGCAGATATCCTCACCTGTTTGAGGCTTCAGATATGTTTCTTGACTTGTTCGAGGACGAACGTTTGTTTAAGTTGGGGAGGATGTGATGACCCGACCAGTCATCTCATGAGTTACTGCTCCGTTTTCCCATATTTTAACTTCTTTACCCTTCGTTATCCGTGTTTTATGTGATCAGGTTGATTAGTTCGAGTTCGGAGAGGATTTGGTAAGAAATGAGACACTTAGTCTCTTTTAAGAAGGCTTAAGTTGAAAAAGTCAACCAGATGTTGACATATGTGTTAGAAGGCTCGGAAGTGAGTTCCGATGATTGGGTTAGCTTCGGGAGGTGATTTGTGACTTAGGAGCGTGATCGGAATTGGTTTTGGAGTTGTAGAGAAGATTTAGGCTTAAATTGGCGAAGTTGATATTTTGGCGGTTTCGGTTGATAGGCGAGATTTTGATATAGAGGTCAGAATAGAATTCAGAGAGTGGCAGTAGCTTCATTGTGTCATTTGAGATGTGTGTGCAAAATTTTAGGTCACTCGGACGAGATTTGATAGACTTTTCGATCGAAAGCATAATTTAAGAGTTCTTGGAGTTCTTAGGCTTGAATCCCCTATTAAATTGGTAATTTGATGTTGTTGTGAGCGTCCCGATGTTTTGAACAAGTTTGAACGATGTCATAGGATGTGTTGGTACAATTGGTTTGAGGTTCTAGGAGTTCCGGGTAGGTACTGGGTAGGTTCCGAGATGTTTTAGGCCGAAAATCATAGCTGTAGCAGGTCCAGAAGGGTTGCAGGCCTCGGAACTCACCCGCGCGGACCGCACAAAAAGGAGTGCAGCCGCGGTATGTGCGGCACAGACCGCACAAAATGAAGTGCGGCCACGGTGGTTTTGTGCGGGCCGCGGTGGTTTTGTGCGGGCCGCGGTGGTTTTGTGCGGGCCGCGGTGGTTTTGTGCGGACCGCGGTGCTTTTGTGTGGACCGCGGTAGTTCTGTGCGGATCGCGGAGGCTGAGATCTGAGGGGTACTCTATAAATACAAGGTTTTGGGTTTTATTTAATATTTTGACCTAGAGAGCTCGGATTTTGGCGATTTTTTGAAGGTTTTTCAAGAAATTCATCGAGGTAAGTGATTCTAACTCAGATTTGGCTGGAGTACATGAATCTATCATTGAATTCATCATTTAATTCATGATTTGGGATGGAATTTGGAAAGAAAATTGTGAAACCTTTCAAAAATATATAATAATGATTTGAAGGACCAAATGGTATTGGAATTGGATAATTTTGGTATGGTTAGACTCGTGAGGGTATGAGGATTCTGAAAATGTAAATTTTACCCGATTTCGAGATGTGGGCCCGGGGCTCGGGTTTTGCTAATTTTGGGATTTTTGATATTTTTCGAATGTTTTCGCTTGGGCTTTGTTCCCTTAGCAGATTGTGACGTATTTGTTCTGATTTTTGATAGATTCGACGTGCGTGGAGGCCAATTCGAGGGGCAAAGGCGTCGCGAGCTAGAGAATTAGCCGGTTCGAGGTGAGTAATGATTGTAAATGATGTCCTGAGGGTTTGAAACCCTGGGTTGCACATCGTAGTGCTATATTGAGGTGAGACACGCGCTGAATGATGAGCATGTGGTCTTTTACTAGTGGAGATTGTGACTTGGTCCGTCCCGATTGATGATTTTACCGCGTATTTGACCAAAATTTATTTGTTATCATCACGATTTGAGCTAATTGCCATATTTGGGCTTTGTGCCAACTATTTGAACCCTTCGGGGATTTTTATCACTATTTCCTCACTGCTTTGACTTATTATTTGAACTCACTCCTGTTGATGTCTACTGTTTTACAAACTCAGCCACTTTTACTCAAATTTGAAAACTTATATGATATTTCTAAATGATGCTTTGGGCTGAGAACTACTGTTTTACTAATGTCCGAGGGGCTTGTGATGATTTTCGGACTGAGTGAGGCCGAGGGCCATATATGAGGATATGTTGAGTGATGTGAGGCCGAGTGTCGAGTGATGTGAGGCCGAGTGCCCAGTGATGATGCCACGAGGTGACTTGATATAGCGCTTGGGCCGTAAGCGGCCCCTCCGGAGTCTGCACACCCACAGTGAGCGCGAGTACCCATTATGATCTGAGAGTGAGCCCGAGGGGCTGATACTGTTCTGAGCGATTGATACTGTGCCCGAGGGGCGGATTTCTACTTGTTATTTACCTGTTAATTTACTTGTTTTACTTGTTTTAAAAAGGGATATCATTTGATTTCTTCATTGATTTACTGCTTTAAGTGATTTTACTGCTTGATATGGAATTGCTTTGTACCTTTACGTGTTTTCATACTTTCAACCATTATTTATAATTGTTACTCACTGAGTCAGATTACTCACATTACTCCTTGCACCATGTGTGCAGATTCAGGCATCGCAGAGTCCGCTCCTGAGTGTTGATTCTCCCAGTCCAGGCAGTGATTCGGAGACTACGAGATAGCTGTTGGCGTTCGCAGCCCCGTGCCTCTCTTATCTTATCATTTTCATGTTTGTTAGAACTATTGTATCAGATTTAGTATTCAGTAGACTTGTATCCGAATTTCTTAGTTGCTCATGACTTGTGACACCCCTGTTTGGGCTGTGTCGGAATGGTTCTTACTGAGGTTATCATTAATTCCGCAAATTATGGATATTATATCATGCTTTAGAACTATTTATGATATTAACTGTTTAAAAGAGGTGTTCTGTTTGGTCTGGCTGGTCTTGTCTTCACGAGAGGTGTCATCACGACCGGGTTCGGGAATTGGGTTGTGACAGGCATCTCCTGCTCTTCTGCTATTTGAGATATCAGCATCACTTGTTCTTCTAGAACATATGTAGTTCTGTGCAATAATTGTTGATTGTCAATTTCCATTATTGCATTACCTTCTGGTTGTTGATTTTGTATTTCTGATATTTCAACAACAAATTTGGAACCTTTATAGTATGGATCATTTTTTAAAAGCATCATACACAAGGTGGGATCTTCATCTTTTGTCATTTGTATTCCCTTAGCAGTACCTAGGTTAATGTTAAGCCATACTTTTGCTTCAAACTTGTTGTTGTCGAACTTTATAACTTGAAAATTTTTACTCATGAATTCTTCAAATGAAGTCCCATCATTTATAAGAAAAAGCTTTGTTTTATGATCTAAGTACTTGTAATATGCTGTCCATTTGCCATCGAATGCGATAAGCAAGAAATTTGTATACATCCTGTATTTAATGAACCCAAATAATTAGATATTTAGAAGTAATATTATTTAAAAATATAACTCCAGTATAATAAGCTGGAATTATTTGAGATATTCATATTAATAAAGCAAATTCCAGCTTATTATTCTGGGGTTACTGCAGTCACACATACTTTAAGTAGAATATACTGGAAATGTCTAAGTTTTACATATTAAATTAACAAACGTCCAGTATTCTATACTGGTGTTTTGTTCTATAACATTTTATTTACTATTTTTTTATAGTAGTTTGGATGAAAGATACTTCCAGTGTAATACATTGTAGCTTTTTGAATTTTGTAGATTAATACAAAAAGCTCCGGCGTATTATACTTGGTTTTGTTCATTTTTGGAATCAAGCATTGTAAAACCATTTTATGAGATTTTTCCAGTATAATAAGCTGGAAGTATCTCAGCTTTAGATATTAATTTAGAAAGGTCCAGCAAATTATACTGGCGTTATGTTTTGCGGGATTTTATTTTATTTTTTGTGGTTTTGAACAATGTAGATTTTATTAGTTACGATCTAAATTCCAGAAAAGAAGGTATATAATACAAATAAGCACAGATTAATGCATTGAGAAAATTAGACATTAACACAGATTAAAGCATTAAAAACAAACTAGAAAATTCGAAGAATCAAAATTTTTTACTGATACTTTGAATTTTCTGGTTTGAATTACAAAGAGAAGAATCATAGATTATCACAAATCAATTTGTGATTGTAGAAGAAATTCAAACCAGTTAAATTCAAATAATCAGACAAATAATTGAGAGAGCTTACTTGGATTTGCAGATTGACGCCGCAAGATTGTGCTAAAGAAGAATATGAGGTCAAGTCGCGTAAATTTAATAAACAAAGTAAGGGTATTTTAGTCAACAAATTATTACCGTGCTAACTTCGCGGCTAAGTATCGTTGACCTTTGATTTTGTGGCTAAATTTGATTGACCAGGCGTAAAATCGGCCATTTATAAATTTTTCGCAAATTATTTTCATTCACATATCTTGATCCAAAAACTATTGATTAAGGGCGAAAAGATCATATCATTCAGAGAAAAACTCATCCACATCTAGTATTTACACAAAGCTGCAAAAATTTATCACATGATTAAGCAATAAATTAATATGAAAATCCATATTAATACCGTGATTAAGTGAAAAGTATATATTAAAAATGTGTGTTATACATTTATTTTTTTGGTGTAAACATCAAGTTCGAGTAAGTCTTTTTTCCGATATTTGGCTACAATGGATCAGCTCACTCCCAAGTTGGGTTTATTGATTAAACAAACTTTACCGTCTTTTTCATCCATGCGAATTTCCATGTGCTACCGAGTTTTGAAATCATACAGTGAACAGAGACTCATTGGTTAACAATCTGGATTATTTGAGAAAATTAAACTGTATATCTAGTTTCTAGGCAACAAAAGCCATGCACTAGAAAATTCTCAGACAGACTCCACATAGCTTCTTGGCAAACAATTATGTTCATTGAGATAGTACAATGATTGCTGACGAACAGGCAAAAAAAGTGTGAGCTCATAGTGAAATTCATCAGCCTTCTACACTTTGTTTCTCTCAGTTTCATCGGTTTCACCGTCGTCGTCGTCATCATCATCATCTTCTTCTTCTTCTTCTTCATCCTCATACAAGTTGCTTCTGAACGAACTTAGTTCAGCCTTGGAATCATCTTCACTCAAAAAGTCCGATCCAAATTTGACGTCTCGATGCTTAACCAAAAGCCAGCGGAGCAAGCGGTCTTCTTTGTTCAGGTAATGCAGCTCATTGTTTAAACTGGGTGGTGTCATCACTGTCATTTGCACCAGTTTACCCTAAGAAACATGCAATATCCTTGAATTTATTAAGAATAATCAAACACTGAGGACAGGCACTCAAATGTAAAGTTTGACAAAAGAAAAATTAACTTCTTTCGTGAAAACGCAGGAGAAAGTCCAATCCTTAAGCTCTCAGAGGTGTATTGTCATTTGTGCATCACAGAAGAATGGTCATTGCAACAGTCCCTAAAGGGCTAAAACTAATTTGGAGTTTGGTTTATCAGGCACCAAAATAATGGAAAGCAGCAGAAGAAGAAATGAGGCTGGGGATAAATAGCTCTCAAACTGCTAAAAGGGAAGAACTCTTGAAAGTGCTGGACAGAAAATTGAAAATTGGAACGACTAAAGGTCAAAATTACAAGCATGAATGAAATGCTTATGAGGGTTTCAAGGATTTATCTATAAAAATGCTCGAGATTCAATTAAATGTTTACTAACCAACAAAACAAATGGCAGATTCTCCAACGGACTATAATTTTGTAGTAGTTTCTTTGAATTGATCTAGTATCTTGATTTTAAATCTTTTTGCCAGGTACCTTGATTTTAAATCTTGATCTGAAACTAGTTTTCATTTAGCAAGATTGCCTATGTTTTTTATTCTTGATACAGTGAATAATTTTATCAAATACAGCAAATAATTTTATCAACAATGGGAAAAGCTTCCGTATACAAGAGATAAATCAAAAACTTGAGAATCTATATCCGAACATGAATCTCGATGAAAGATACCCAGTCACATATACAAATACGAACCTCAAGGGTGCACCAACAAGCTATCAAGTCAAGAGGTTATTCCTCAAATGTACAAAATCATTTTTTTAGATTATATCATTTTCAATCCCCTAAATGTGCATGTGTAATATGTGAGACTGTGTTAATTTACATCTAAATGTACACAAATATTATTCTACGACATGCAGCCATTTGAAAATTTTATCTTTTCGCCATCAAAAAAATGCAGCCATCTGAAAAATTCTTTTTCTTTTTTGAGCAAGGGGAGGAGGATAGTGCAAAAAAAAAGAGTCTGGGAAGTTTGTCCACTGCGGAATATGGGGATTAAAAGTAGGAATTTATCATATCTTTTATTAAACGGGCTTTTCCGATAAATGGCAGAATTTCATACATGGAAAAGGATAAGGTAAATATGGCAGTGATGATATGTCAATAGACTAATAGTTTTCTGCAGGGTTGTCCTTTGGGAATTTTGCAGGAAACCCCTTTGTTTTTCTGGGGACCCCACAGTTAAATGTTATGGGCCTTTCTGATAAATCATTTACCTATTAGGAAAAAAAGGGCTGATATAACATTACTGAAAGGATAGGCAGAAAGGCATACCTGATAGTATCTTCCATCTAGTTTCTTAATGCCATAACCCAGTTGAACAGTTCCAAATGACTTTAAATCTGCAAGCACACCATTTCTTCGATAAACATGCTTCCCGACCTTTACAACAAGGTCCATCAGAGCCTCGTTCTTTACATGGGGCTTCAGCAAAAGCATACAGTCGTAAAGTGGCATTTTTTGTGTCCTCTTGATTCAACCAACTTCCTGAATCACAAAATTGAACTGCATCAGACCATGGAACATGCAAAGCTAAGAGTCTAAGACAAGATGCACACTGCAACATGCCAACAAGATGACTAACGCCAACTCAAGCAAGAAATCCATTAATGGAAAACATAGTCCGAAACTCTGTAACACGTCATAATATTTTCTTAAAAGCATAGGCAGAAACTTCATAACATGTTGTGATATTTTCTTAGTAGCACAACTGAAGTTGGAAACATTTTTCAGATAAAGTAATATTTTATTGATATTCCAAGGATCCCCTTGGTATACAAATGGTTTACAAGACAAGATTCGTAAACATTTGAAGGAGAATAAAGAAGAATTCTCGTAAGAAATGTAAAAGCAGAACATAAAGGATGTTTCTTTCTTCTGTTAAACAACACAAGAAAATTCTAAACGTGACAAATCTGAATCATTTATGACACACACACCCGAGACAAAAAGAGTATGATAGATGCACAAGAGGGAAATATGAACAAAACATATAAAAAAGCAATAGATATCAACTTCCAATAAGGACCCATGAGAAATAACAGTTTGCACGTGCTCTGTATTTCCATATTTTATCTTTCAAGTCTCAATGTTTAAGAGGGTGTTTGGCTAAGCTTATAAGCTGGTCAAACTGGCTTATAAGCACTTTTTGGCTTATCTAATTAAAAGTGCTTATAAGTTAAGTGCTTATAAGCCAAAAACCATAAGTTCGTCTCCCCCAACTTATCAAATTTCAGCTTATAAGCACTTTAAGTTTGACCAAAATATTTACTATTTTATCCCTAAAATACTTCTTTTTAAAACAAAACTCTTCGTATACCCAGTTCTTCAGCTGCATATTATTAATTTCAGCACTTTTATCCAAACACATAACTGCTTATTTTTTAAATCAGTTTCAACACTTAAAAGTGCTTTTCAGTACCTAATGCTTATCAGCTACTCTAAATCATCTAAGCCAAACGGGCTCTAAAGATGGTCAAAAAATCTCACGCTCCCCCTAAGAAGTGATTGAAATTTTGTGATTTGCATGAACTAAAGGGATGATTGGAGATGTTGATATAAGGAAAACTCAAACAAACTACACCCTTTGATCTTGCTTTGGGTTAGCTTAGGATGCACTTCCTAATAATGGGTCAAAAGATCCACGGCAATAACTTATGACATCTTCCTATTTCATTCTGCGTAGCTTTAAGAACTACCTTAAATAGAAGGTGACAGACTCCAAATGCACCAAAATACAAACACGGTTTTTTTATTTCACTTTTTGCTATAGTACAATCTCTATAATTTAATTTAGAATATATTTAAGCTCTTAAAAAATAAATAAGTCAAACTAGAGTGACCATCTCCTAATACCAGAGAATGATAAAAACCCAAGAACTTAGTGTTCTGCTGAGGCTCATCAGTAGCAAAGGTTGACATTGGAAACCTTGAAATCAAGGAAGAATGGTTCTTAGAATAGAAGGCTGCTCAATCCAATAAAAACACCAGCAGCCTAGATGTAACTCGATCTCTATTTCTATAGAATATTCAAAAGTAGCACCAAAAAGGACGCTAGCGCAGAGTACAATATGTAATTGAATAATCGAATGTTGTACCAGTTAGAACTAACTTCTTCCTTTCTTTTTTCTGAGAAGGTAAAAGGCAGTTAGAACTAACTTTCTAACTTTGTTAAACTCTTTTTTTTTAACAAACTTTCTAACTTTGTCAAACTTTTGGAGCACCAAAGAAGTTCATGTAAGCATAAATGATTGGGTGCATTATGTGGAGCTATGTTTTAGTGTAGATTGTCCACTTGCTTGTATAGCACTTGTAAACTTAAGTTTTTCCTCCCCACCATCAAGAATATTTACCTTATCAAAATATAATATGGAATTGAATGGGGAGGCATGAAAATTAGCAGGTATAATATTTCTTTTTCTTTTTGATAAAGTAAATTTTTTATTGAAATCAAAAGCCACCGGCACTAAGATGGTGCTGAGCAATACAACTTCAAAGATTATAACAGCCATTCCTGCAAAGAGCTAACACATTCTATTAGTTTACCCTCATCAAACATATCAGTTAGATTATACCGTGAAGCTAAGTTACATAAGCATCTACACTTCAACATATCAATAGATATAGATTTGCTCTCAAACATATTTGTTTCTCTCCAAACTGTCCAAAAACCACAACATGGAGTTGATTTCCATATATTTATAGTAATATATTTAACCTTAATTATTTCCAAAATATACTATCACAACACATTGACAACTAGAAAGTAGACATTTGATCAACTTCATAAGTCGCAAGAGATGCCTTCACTTACCTAGCAAACCACTTTTAAAAAGTTTGTTTTTATGAAGTAACAAAATTCTATTGATGAAGGGTGCAAAAAAATACCTGTATACAATAAGAATACCAAAAAGTAGAAAACCTTACAAAAAGATATGATTTTCTACAAGTCACTCAATCTTCTATACAAATGAAAATTGTGCGGGTGCACCAAAAAGCGATAAGAGATAAGAGGCTACTCCTCAAGTATAAAAAATCATTTTCTACTCCTTCAAAAGCTCTCATATTTCTCTCCCTCCAAACCGTCCATATAAGTGCTAGAGCCACTAGTACTAAATGTATAAGTACTACTAGTACAGTATTCAAAGGAATTCCAATATATCTTCACATCAATCAATAAAAAGGAATCTAAACATGTGTCTTTGCCTGACAGCATATGGTACGAGCTAACTACTTTTTCTTCTCTCTGGTCAGAGTTCTACTAAATGGATTGTGAGTCACTGAGTCTGGTTTTATCGCACTCCATCTCGCTTTTAAAATTATACTATGGCACTAAAAAAATTCAATTGAGGGAAAATTGGCACATCCAGTGTCTTTACAGTGTCCAATTAAAGGACTCTAGTATCTCATGACCAGGACAAAAGTTAAAAGTCTGAAAGAAAAAGAAAAAAAAAGCTGAAAGACAATTGCCCCACAGATTATTGTTGTTTTGTATTCCACGAATGTCGGTTTTGGACAAGAACAAGATAGGAAATTGACATTTATTCTAAATCAAAAAATGAATTCTTCCAGTACTGGTAATTTTTATTAGGCAGGGGAGGACATGAAGGACATGATTTAACATACACTTAAAGAAGAATCATGTAAAATATTGCTACCCCTTTCAAATGTAATCCAGTTCAAGGTATGCAACGAAAGCACAATCTATTAATGCGAGTATCGTTGGTCAAAAGGTTTAGATGAATAAGATTATAGAAATAACAATAGGAGTTAATGCTTAGGTCCATGATTTAATGGTTTTCTTTAGCAAATTATTTGCCCCACTACAAGGTTTACTAACAGGATAATGGCAAGACTCTCTGAAAATACAACAAAAAATTAAGAATTTTTGTTGTTAGAAATACCAAATAATTCCCTAATTCTCTCATCCTAGCTTTGAGGATTCACGTTATATCTCCGGTAGAGATTCACTGAAACTCTACAAATTGACAACGACATGAACTGTGAATTCGTCCTTACTATAACTATTTATAAACCAACAAAGACACATTTTTATGAACAGTCATTTTAACAAAACATTCTTTCATGAAAAGCCGCATCATTTCAAGTGATACCTTTTTGAACATATCATTTCAAAAACATAGTTACATAGATCAGAAAAAAGGAACTTCTTCATACTGGAAGCTCACAGATACTAATTTTTAGCTGTCAGAAACTTCATATCATCGCTAATCGAACTATTTTAGCTTTAAATTCTAGCAATTTAAACCTCAGAATTTGCATTTACACAAGTGTTGGTTGCCTATATGTATTTCTACTAGAGTATAAGAGAGAATGATAACTGGAGTACCTGCAATGGAGGTCAGTGCGATTGCGAGATCGCCGGAGATTAACTCAGTCAGTTCAGTGAGTGGGTTTGAAGTCGGACTCAGGGGAGTTATTCGGCCTACTAGGTTTTTACTTCTCGTTCGGAAGTCGTATTGACCCTCAAACTTTTAGCGAAGATGCAATTTCGTCCTTCTAAATCTCAAATTGCGCCCGCAACATCCAATTGTTTTTTATGTTTATATTTGGATAAGTTAAAATAGTTTTGTTACTGCCCATGCCAAAAAGTACGTGCCCAAATGAATATAATTTGTGTTTAAATATTCGAAAATATGAATTTTGTATATTTATATGCTCACTTACTTTAATTATTTCTTATTGTTTCCATCGATAAATACTATTTTTATTTTATGTAACAAAGTTTGAGTTGTTACGGAGCTTAACAAAAAAAGAATTTTTTTTGACAATAGATATTTATGTGGTTAAAATATTCTTAAGAATAAAATGATAATTTTAGGTTAGCTATTTTCGAATTTAGAAAGTTGTCATTCTTCTTAAAATGAACTAAAAAAGAAATATTTATCACATAAAAATGGAACAAATGAAGTACTAGTAGTTAATGAGATGCTTACAGCGTTATTCAAAAGTTTTGGGTTAAAGGATATCAAGTAATCGGTAAGCAAATAAATTTGAACAATGTCATAAGGATGATAACTATCTATCTATATGTATCTATATTATTATACAAGTATGAATACAACGTCGGTTTACAAAAATAACCTTATAATATTAAGTATGATAACTCATAATAAAAGGATATAACCGGAATTCTAGATATTAACCTTATAATCCTATTAATTTTAGGACATAATACTACATGTTAATATTTAGGACTTTAAAATTAACTAATTTTTGGTTATTAAATCTTTCCTTGTTGAACTAGGTAAGAATTCATAAATAAAAACATTAAATTTAACCTTGTATTGGAAGAACTTAAAGAGAGAATAGCCTAAATACGTATGGAAAGGCTTTGAAAAAATTTGGATTTAAAAAAATCGAAAGATTATAAACTCAAGAGTCCACTTTGACTCAACGTTTTAAAAACTAATAATAGTATATATATATATATTTTACCTTCTTTATTTATATTAGAGATATATATTTATATTAGAAATTGAAGGAATGTTTTTTTTTACTTTGAACAAAATACAGTTCCTTCATAAAAGTTGTAGTTGCATTTTATGTCGATTTTAATTAAAATTAGTTTTAAGATTATTTTATTTTATTTTTTGTTTGATCTTCATGATTTTTTCTATCTTTAATTATTTAAATATAATCAACATTTAACATTTACAAAAAAATTATTTACTTTTCATATCATAAATCAAACATGTTGTTTAATGCAAAATTTACCTGAGTTTTCAACATACCATATAATATTAAGTATAATAACTCATATTAAAAGGACATAACCGAAATTCTAGATACTAGCCTCATAATCCTATCAATTTTAGGACATAATACTACACGTTAGGAATTCTATTAGTATAATTACTTCCGGGCTATCTAATTCATATAAAATTGAACAAGTAAATGTCTTTAGTCATGTAATCCTATTACTTTTAGAATATACTTCTTAAAAATTCCTATTAATAATTTAATTTTAAAACGTATTATAATGTCCCATTACTAATTTAACTTGTGAATGTATTATATTGTCCAAATTTATTTAGAAAAAAGAGAGCCTATATTATTATAAAAACATAAATACAATATTAATATACCAAAGTAGCCCTAAAATATTAAACGGAAGAACTCATAAGGAAAGGATATAACTGCAATAACTTATTTTTTGGACTACAATACCTTCTACACTAATTTTTAATATTTAAGATTTTAAAATTAATAAATTTTGGTCTATTAAATACTTACTAAAAATATGTAGGAAGGTTTAATAAAATTAATTTCATAAGAATCCTCCGTATTGGCAATACATTATCACTCCATAATATCCAATACCAAAAAAATAAAATTAATATTAAATGGACCGCATAAAGAGTCGAAACTGAGGGGGGGGGGAATACTCCCACGCTAATATATTTTAATATTAGATTTGAACTATTTTCCTACTCAAATAATATATTTTTTTATTAATTTTTTGTATAATATTTAAAAATTCCCAATTATTAAATAACAACTAAGAAAATATTTAAGAATATAAATGTGTGAGAAAGAAAAAAAATCGTTGGTAAGAGTCAATACCACTAATGATTCTACAGACGTAATGATCTAAAAGTGAAATGTCATATCAATATTTTATTCTTTGAAAATAAAATTTATTGTGGATAAAATTATAATTAATATTAAATATTCAAAACAAGAGATGAACTAATATTAAGATCTGATCAGCATATAATAAATTATTTTTTATGTTAAAACCAAATAATTAAATCTTTTAATTTTATTTAGCAAGAGAATTCAATTCAATTATTTTTTAAATTCATCATATGAGTAAAATTCTTATTCAAGTTAAAAAAAATCTTAGGGAACATAAATTTATTCCATAAAAAGAGCGTTAGAACACAAAGTAAAAATGTTAGTATATTATTAAGAATCAAAATGATATACAAGTGTCTGAAGAAGCACAGTCAAAGCTAAATCCTAAAAACGAACAAGCTTTCAAGACTATATTATAAAGAGTTGACTCTGCTATAACGAGACTATTCTTTGTAGATGCCTCCGGCGGAATCGAAATAATATTTCTATGTCATGCATTACTTGCAAATATCATACCAAGAGGCATGAAGCTGTTAACAATAATAGCAAGTGGTGTGCCACCAACTATTTTATTGTGGAACCACCCACTTTAGATTTGATATACCTCTTCAAACAACTTAAATAACCATCACAAATATATCAAAGCAGAGCAATGATGCTAAATTTATAAGGAAAACAAAATTGATAATATGTGATGAAACACTTGTGGCCAAGTGTCAAATGATAGAAAAAAATGCCCAGAGTTCTAGAGATATATTGGATATTAATGAACCGTTTGATCATCATTTAGATGATTATTGTATTATTATACATAAAATTTCTTTAATTAAATAAATTTTATTGTTCCTTCATATAAATAAATATTTAAATCATCACGTGTCATTATTAACGTGCAACGCACGTTGATAGATACTAGTATTTTAAAACGTTAAGAAGCAAATTTGAGGAAATATATATATATTGGTTAAATTAGATTAATCATGCTAGTAACATTAGTTCATGGACACCATCAACATGTTAAGTTTGTTTGCTTAATATTTTATTTTATTTTATTTGCTATCATTTGAAATTCATTCTAGCTTTATTAACAGTTACGTCACACCATTTAATGCAACAATGTGTTAGATGTCTTGAGAGTAAAATTTGTTGACCAACTCAAATCCAGACGTCCGAAATAATATAACATATGCATCAAACTAACAATTAATTTGGTTATCATTTAGACAAGGTTAATCTGAAATTTGAACATGATTGTTGTGTTGAAATCATCCAAGGTAATGACAAATGTCAATAATTTCTTATGTAAAAATAGCACGGTATAGCCAGTTTTCGGACTGGTCTTTCAAAAATAGCCAGCGTTTACCAAGTCAATGAAAAATAGCCACTATTTTGTTGCAACAGAGACCGGTCCAGTAGAATATACTGGAGTTCGGTGCACCTGTGTATGAACTCCAGCATATTATGCTGGACCGGTATACTTTGCTGGCTCCAGTATTATATACTAGAGACTGGAGCACTGGTGCTCCAAACTCCAGTATATTATGCTGGACCGATATACTTGCTGGAACTCCAGTATATTATGCTGGAGTTCTAGTTTACTTATGCTGGAACTCCATCATATTATGTTGCAGTTCCAGCATACTTATCCTGGAACTCCAGTATAATATGATGGAGTTTAAGTATACTTATGCTGGAACTCCAGCATAATATACTGGCGTATTTTCCGGGTTTTGAACAGTATTTTAGCCCAGATTTATCTTTACATGAAAAGTGGCTAAATTTCGATTACTTTTAAAATTGGGTTATTTTTAAACGACCAGTTATAAATCTGGCTATTTTTTAATTCCTCCCATTTCTTATTCATCACGATTGATATCATAGGATGAGGTACTCGTTAATTTTAATGAACTAGTTACGATGAGCCCGGGCAAATAGTCAAAGTTGAAAGTCTTCTTTTCCTCCTCTACGTATTAATGAAGTATATATATTACATCTATTAGCTAAATATATAGTTGGGTATGTGAATATTTAAATTAATTCTTTTGAATAGCTTAAATGCTCATTAAATTCAAGCAAAGTTTAAAGAATTTGCTTCTTCTTTTTTCTAGACAAAAGCTAAATTTTCTTAAAATTTTAATTGACTCAAATGTTGCAGCTTTACGAATGAAAGCTCGTTATAATATAATCAAACTTTATCTTAAACTTTATAATATATATATATATATATATATATATATATATATATATATATATATATATATATATATATATATATATAATTTTGCTTTGGAGCTATTCTTATAAAGTTTTAGAGTTAGAAAATTTTGATCTAAGGTCAAACTATATATTTTTACCTTTTTTTCTACATAAAGTTGATTAATGGTTTTTTATATTTTGTTTAGGTAAGGTTGTCGGGTTTGTAGCACTTTGACATTAGTTTTTTGTTTCTTTTTATGCCTTTTTTTTATAACTAAACTTTCATGGATCCTTATTTTTTTTAAAAAAAATAAAATAAGTTTATGTTGGATTTTTTACCATCTCATTCTCCGTTAATCCTGTATATTTTTGTATTTGACAGCGCTAATCAGCAAAGCAAAGTTGTAACCAAATTTATGTTTTCGATTTTTTTTTTTGTTGGACAGATTTTGGCCATCTGATGTGGTTTCAAAAGAATCATATTTTTCTTTGGATAACTATTATCTTGTCAGAATTTTTCTTTACCGTTCTTCAATTTCTATGGCTTTATCTATCTTTTGTTTTGGGGTTTTATTTGTTTGCATGAATTTGGTTATTTTTCATGCCTTGGAATGTTATTTTAGTTATGAAACCTTTTAAAATCAATATTTTCATGCCTTGGAATGTTATTTTAGTTATGAAACCTTTTAAAATCGATATTTTCCTTGAAGAACTGGTATCATGTGTTTGACTCAAAAGATATTAAAACCTTTTTGAACAAATCAATCAAAGATGAAAGGGTAAATTTTAGCTAAATATAATAATCTCTAGAAAGAATAATAGGTAAACAGAAGATGGTCGTTAAGTTTCTTTTTATTCAAGAATAATAATATCCCTCCTTTGTTACAAGGTTATCGTTCCCCTTTTATACTAAGAGAGAAATTCTTTTAAATTGTAAAAGACAAAATACAAGGAATATTCGACGGAATATTCCTAATACCCCCTAATGGGCTTATACTATTACAAGGGTCGTACAGTTTCTTCTTTGCCTTAAGGTCGTCTCCCTCGGGATGCCGACTCAAAGAGACCCCGTCGTTTGTCGTACTCGTCTTTGGTCGTGGTCGGTCAAATTTGGACTCATACAGTTAGTCCTTCCGCTTGTCGGGGTTGCAACCGGGTGCGTCCTCAATGAGAGGACTTCATGCATTCTTATGGAGAAATTTAATCTGTTGAAACATTACGGCGTGGCCAACAAGGGACGCTCAGCGTATTCAGCAAGACATCGAGTGATACACTTTACCGGGAAGTGATGTCAGCTTCACGTGCGTCATCATCACGTAGGTTTTCGAGGCAGGAATTGACGGCTTGATGCTTCGATTCTTGCGCTGCTTTGTGACCTTCCGCCTCGATTCTGGCACCACCCAACCCTATAAATAGGTGAAGGGTTTGATTTTTCAAAAACTTTGGCCATTTCACTCTTGATAACTTCTTTCACTCTTCCTAATTTGCTCCCATATCCTTCTGTTTCTTCTTACATTCTTCGTTTGAAGCTTTTTCTTCCTTCTTCCTTTTGTGTTAACATTCCTTTGAACGATATTGTAAGCACGTGATTTTTTCCCTATATGAGAATTACTCCCAAAAAATTTCAAAAATAAAATAATTTTTCTTTGGTGTGCAATTTGGTGATATTTTGTGATATTTTTGAATAATTATTTGTATTTGTCTGTGTATGTTTATTTGTTAAATTAATAAAAATACAAAAAAATGTCGCATTTTGCATGTAGGATTTAATCCTACAATTATTAGTAATTAAGTTTGTTTTACAAAAGATGAAAAATTACAAAATAGGCATCGTTTGCATTTTTAGCATTTAATGTCCAAATATACAATTTTATGCTTAATTATTACTTAATTGTGTGTTAATTGTTATTGGGAGTTAATTTGCGCTTTTATAACTTAATTCTTAATAATAGTTTAAGTATTTTTATAATTTAGTTTTAGAAAAATAAAAGAAGAAAAGAGAGCAAAAATATAAAGAAAGTCGGAATTGAGCCTCTTCTTCAAATTCAAGCCACAAGTCCAAAAAATGGCCCAACCTTCCCCACGACCCGGTCCATTTCAAACCGAGTCGACCCAATCCATAACCCAAATACCCAACACCCCCCTATCTTGTAAAACAAAACAAAAGAAAAAAAACAAAACCCTAAAAAAACCTAAACCATCCGCCGCCACCCCTCCCTATCTTCTTCTTCCCCAAGCATCCAAACACCCCTCCCATGGCTGCCCTTTACCCTCCATTATCACGTCCAAATGACCCCTCACGGCTTCATCTTCACCCTCACCATGGACGACCCAGTTGCGTCTTCATCTTCTCCATGTCGAGCTCAAAAAGCTCATCCATGGCTGCTCCTCCTCCTTCGTTCTTCGTCGAGCTTTAACCAACGTTGCTGCTTCTTCTTCCTCACTTCAAGACTGCTGCTGCTGCTCGTCGAAGCTCCTGCTGCGTCGCTGTTGTTTCTTCTCCTCCGAGCTGCTGCTTCTCCGCCATGGACGAGCACGCACAGCTGCTCACGTTTCTGCTTCGGCTTGCTGCGTCGCCTTCACGCTTTTGTTTTCTTGCTGCTTCTTCTATGGCCAAAGAAGCCCAGTTGTGGTTGCTTCATCTTCTTCGTTGTTCGTCGTTTCATTTCCGGTTAGTTGGTTTTTGAATCTCATTTATTGTCCGTAATTTTGTTTGATATTTTTCGGATCCGAAATCGTTAAATGTTTGTTTCGTTCATTATTTTGTGAATTTTTCAGTTTGTTTCATGTTTGTTTTATCGTTCTTGTTTATTGTTTAGGTAAAAGTTGTTAGTTTAATGTTGGTTAGATACAAATTGAAGTTTAATTAATTGTTTCTTCAATTTGTTTCATGTATTTTATGTATTTTCCAGAAATTGTTAATATTGTTAAGTTCAAGTTTAAATTTATAATTGTTTCTTCTTAGGTTTTGTTTTGTTATTTGCCTAAAAGAATTTAGTTGTAATAGGGAAGTATGTTGGTTTAATCATTTGAATTCGTCATGTTGTTTAAAATGAATTTAATTCATGTTCGTACTTTGTTTGGTTGATCTTGAATCCGAAATTTGTATAGTTTGATTTTCTTGTTTATTTATCATTTATGATTATTTCTTGAGTTTGTCTCATAATCTTGTTTAAGTTTAATATAGGAATTGTTTGTTGTAATGTTGTTAGAGTTGATTTTAAGTTCAAATGATTATTGAATTTAGAAATCTGAATATACTTGTTTGTTGTTGTTGTTGTTGAATCTGAAAGTAGGTTTGTTTGTTGCTAAAAATATTGTTCAATCAAAATTTTAGTTGTTCTTTGTTGTTCAATTTGTGTTCATGTGATATTGTTGTTGTGTTGTTCATCCATGTTCATATGATTTGTTGTTTGAATTTGTGTAGAAATTGGTCATATTGGCTATATTTTGGTTGAGTTTGATTAATTGATTGGTTATAGCTGATGAGGGTAGTTTGGTAAATTGTAGTACGTCCGGGGGGGGGGGGGGTAAAATAGTAATTGCAATAAGGTCGGAGGGGTAGTTTAGGAATTATACATTTTGTAAATTTTTATGTTAAGCATGATGGACAAAAGGTAATGAGGTGTAGGTGATATAGTTGTTTAATATAAATGGGGGACAAGACAAAATATAGTGGAGGAGAATATGGTAATTGTTTATGGTAAGCATGAGGGACAAAATATAATGGGGTGGGGGTGATATATTTATTTAATGTAATGGGGATGAGTGGGAAGAATAATGGGTTTGGTAGGAAAAAGTATTGATTTATTAGTTAATTAAAAGGTTTGGGAATGTGTTATATATAGGAAGTCTTGAAACATGGGACAGAGATAGACAAGAGGAGAATACAGAAGAAAATTTTAATAGAGAGGAAATTCCGAAAAATACTAAGACTTCAGAAAATAAAAAGAAAAACATTGTGGAAATTAGAAGAGAGAGTAGTACACACCTGATAAATATTCTGATATACGGGTTTAGAAATGAAGGGTTAAACATTAATTAGCCTTTCAAATCTGAAAATTCCCTTGGTTTCTGTCCGTTTTTTGTTGACAGTGTTTCTGAATTTTATTTTGATTTTTAAATCTGTCACTGGGATTTCTGTTGACTGGATTGCTGGTTATTATTGTTGTTGCTGTGTTACGTACTTCGTGGCTGACTTTCTTCTTCTTATATTGGCAATACCAGGTACACAACTGTAATTTTGGCCTTTTGTAAGCTGAAAGTGAAGAATGGAAGTTTAAATTTTTAATTTAGTTTTTTTTTAATTAATTGCATTTAGATTATTCATGTATTATTATTCTGTAAATCACTGTCATTTGGCATAACTAGGCATGTTATAGCGATATATTAAATAACGCCTTAACCGGATTATTAAGAAATATATTTAAGCCTGATTACTAATTAAAACTGTTTAATAATCAA
This sequence comes from Nicotiana tabacum, assembly GCF_000715075.1. Lineage (NCBI taxonomy): Eukaryota > Viridiplantae > Streptophyta > Magnoliopsida > Solanales > Solanaceae > Nicotiana > Nicotiana tabacum. The sequence goes on along the minus strand of NC_134090.1, from coordinate 153,915,748 downwards.
AATAGAAGAAATAACGTAAAAAATGGCGTTATTGAATCAGTTTGGCAAAAATTGACTAAGTTCCTTATTCATAAGGTTTTTTGTCAACATTAAGTTAATCAGAATCATGTAGTTAATTTCAGTTAAAACATGAATTAGTTTGCGAATCAAGTATTAGGACATGAGGTGAATTAAAACAAGGTTAGTTAAGGTTAAATTGTTTAATTTTTAGAAATATGGTTTAGTAATCAAGTTTTTTTTTTCAATTTTCAGTATTTGTAAATAATTAATTTCAATAAGCTTAAGTCATACTAACAATATGAATTTTAATCCAACTATGGGATAATTAGTTTTTTATTTTATTTTATTGACAATTCCATGTTGTTTGTAATTATAATTTTAGTAATATTATTTTCCATTAATATTTATTTTAAATTAGTAATTAATATGTTATTTTTAAGTATGTAGAGATTGACTTCATAATTATAGACAAACTTAGTAATAATAAAGATGTAGTCATTAAAGGGTATTCATAAAATAAGGGAGGATCTCGCTAATAAATAAATAAATATAAATAATACAAAAATTGCAGTCCTCCAATCTTATTTATTTATTTTTTTTAATATAAGAAAATACCTAGATTCCGAGATGAGCGATTTAGTAAAATTCACAGTCCTACATAATAGTATCATAACGCGTAGTATTTTGGCGCATATTTAATAAGGTTATTTTCTTAAATACGGGTGTACATTTATGTAACCCAAATCATGATCTTGACGAAGTCAAAATGAGTCAACAAATCGTGGTTCGAGATGCGTTTTCACGACGTTGCAATTTTGTATAAAATAAATAATGATAAAAGCGGTTTTAAAAGTTAAATTTGCATATAAGTTCTTAATTGTTTAAAAATTAGATAAATGAGCCAAATATGACAATTGGGAGATCGTGCTAAAACCACGGAATTTGGGAATGCCTAATACCTTCTCCCGGGTTAACAGAATTCCTTATTCGGATTTCTGGTTCGCGGACTGTAATACAGAGTCATTCTTTTCCTCGATTCGGGATTAAAATTGGTGACTTGGGACACCCTAAGTCTCCCAAGTGGCGACTCTGAAATAAATAAATAAATCCCGTTTCGATTGTCCTTTAATTGGAAAAAACTCCCTTGTACCCTCGCGGGGGCGGAAAAAGGAGGTGTGACAGATATTATGCCGAGGTCTCGTCGTTCACATGAAGAGGTTCCTGAAGCCACCCCGTCGTCCAGATGCCCCCTTTTGGCGGCGAAGATACGGTGGTAGAAGAGGGTGACAGCCTTCCTACAGTAGAGGAGTTACTACTGAGGCATCCCTCATCCCAGAGTGAATTCCTCAAAGATCCCCCTCCTGCTTCGGACCCCGTATTCTATGAGATAGAGCAAGTTCATATTGATGCTCTTCGTGTAAAGTATGGCATTCCCGCTCATGTAGAAATGGTTCCTGTGCGGAGAGATTACGTGGATGTCCACAGACCTGGGTATTGCGCTTTCTATGATTACCCTTTTATGATCGGTTATCTCTTCCTCTCTTCCCCTTAGCGGAAGAATTTTGTAGGTTCTACCAAGTTTGTCCAACATAACTTTCTCCATATACGCTCATGGTACTTCTGCTATTGACCAAGTATGCAGAGTTGGCGGAGTGTAATGCTTTTGTCCACCACCTTTTGCACCTGTTCACGCCCGGCTTCCACAGGGGTACCATGGTGCATTTGAGGCTTCGTGGCACGAAAGGGCTGGTGGTTAGAACAGATGACCGGGCAAACCGTAAATTTTGGCACAAGTACTTCTATGTCAAAATCGACATGTCGTTTCTGATTCCGCCAGGTTCCCGGAGCGATGAAATGAGACTCGTAAATGTCACCGCCCGCTTTATTCTTCCTTCGTCTGTATTCATTTTAAAGTTTGTTTGTTTCTTGTTCGCAGCTCTGGGACGTCCGCCTTGCCCTATTGCGGATATCAAGGGTTGGGTAGCCTATCTGTTGCCTCATGCAGCAGAGACTCATGATTGGTCCGCTTTCGTGAGCATTACGGCCCTAGAGTCTCTTCTGGTAAATACTTTCCTTACCACTTCGTTGGTCGTACGACCTTGTTTATTAATACGATTCGTGATGACAGGTCGTGGAGCTTCCAGGCGGAGGGCGCCAGTCCCTACGTTTCGATAGGCCGTTGCTGTCGCAAACGCGCAATTTGTTTTGAGTGAGTCTGTTCGAGAGGGCCATCCTCAACCTATTCATTTAGAAGGTCTCTCTCAAGTCATGGTAGTGAGGGAGGAGGCCTCTTCAGTACCGACTTCACATCCTTGGGACGAGTCCTCTAACAGGGATGAGTCGCTATCGAGAAAACGGAGGAGGATGGAGCTTGGGAAAGGCATGGTCGTGGATGCTGACAGAAGCAAGACGTTGCAGACGATACCTGTGCCCACTTTTATTGTTGATGCCATCTTGTCGGGGAGGTCTCCCCGAGTGGAAGGAGCTCACCCAGGAGTCGGCTCGGTACGCTTAGCTGAGGGCGGTGCATCATCCAATGTTGGAGGTCGCCGGGTTGAGGGTGACGGCTCAGGCTCAGATGTCGACCCAGAGGATGTCAATGAGTTCGTGGGTCGCCATACTCATGTGGAGATCAGAACAGAAGGGTCTGATCGTCATATAGTCGTTCCGGGGGGCTACAACTTGTTGCTGAACTACGAGCAAGTGGCGTCTGCTCTAGCTCCTCTATGTGCTACCCCTGAGAATGAGGTACTTAGGGTGATGAGCGACGTGGAGTTGTCTTAGAAGGTCGCCGGTATGGCTTTACAGGTAGGTGCCTTTCCTCCCCTTTTCATTGGGTTTGTGTGATGATCGTCGTTTTGCATTATGTTTCTAACTTCTCCCCCTTTTTTGTCAGACCCTCATCATGGAGATTGAGCGAGAGCGTAGGGAGAGAAAATGAACGGGCCTTTATGAGAAGATGTCGTCCAAATATCAATAGTATCATGCTAAGCACTGTGCGATGGTCGACATTTATCATCAGGACCCTGAGTTTCAGTTATTTCGTGAGGGGCTCAAACAGCGGGAGGACCAACTAGAGCGTAAGATCGAGGAGTTGAAGGAGCGGGATTAGGAGCTCATGAAGGCTGTTGCTCGCAATAGTGAGCTCGAGTCTTCCTTTAAGGTAAAGGACAACGAACTTGAGTTGAGTAGGGGGTGATGGCCGAAAATGCCGACTTACAGGCAAAGGTGGCCGGTTTGACCATTAAGTTGAATGCGAAGGCAGCAGAGGTAGAGGGGCTTAAGGGCGAGCTGAGCGTTGGCACTGATAAGTTGGCGGCAGCTATTTCTGGAACCACATATTTGGAGAACGCCCTCCGCGTTTGCAGGTCAGAGCTGGCTGAAGAGAGGGAGTTCTCTGGTCGTAAGGTTGCAGGGCTCAAGGGGCGTGTCAAAGAATTAGAGGCAGAGCTGACTGCGTTAAATGGACAAATGGCCTTTCTGAGGGCGTAGGATGCAAGTCGACATTCTCAGCCTTCTACGTCTCGTGCCTCAGCCAATATGACCGTGCCCCATCATTTATATGAGTTGTGGGTCCTTGCGGAGGCTCGACTTGATGTGTGTAAGGCTTTTTATGCCAAGGGAAGGGTTACTGAGGTGGAGCTTCAGGTTGTGCACACCGAAGCTCGTGCAACTCGTGAGGCATGTAGATACGACCCCCTCACACCTGATGGGGATGACATCAACTCTGATGATGCGAACCTCCTTGCTTCGGATTCGTGGTACGAAGATGCTTACCCCACCGGGGATGATGTGTAATCTTTGTTTGTACTTGCTTTTGTTTTGGGGTTTTTGCGGGGGGCATACTTGAGCTTGTTTGTAAGGGCAAGTGTAAATAATATTTTGATGTAATGTAAAATTTATTTTGTCGATTTGTTCTTTCTTGCATTTGTCGAACCCATGTTATCGTTGATGACCTTTGCCATTGGGATGTTGCTTCAAACTGTCGTTGAAGTAGGATCCCGTCGTAGTTCGAGCGAGGTCGAACTCATATTATTGCCGATGGCCTTGGCCATTGGGATGTTGCTTCGAACTATCGTCGAAGTAAGATCCTGTCGTAGTTCGAACGAGGTCGAACTCATATTATCGTCGATGGCCTTGGCCATTGGGATATTGCTTCGAACTGTGGTCGAAGTAGGATGCCATCGTAGTTTGAATGAGGTCGAACTCATATTATCATCGATAACCTTGGCTATTAGGATGTTGCTTTGAACTGTTGTCGAAGTAGGATCCCGTCGTAGTTCGAATGAGGTCAAACTCATATTATCGTCAATGAACTTGGCCATTGGGATGTTGCTTCGAACTGTCATCAAAGTAGGATCCCGTCGTAGTTCGAACGAGGTCGAACTCATATTATCGTCGATGGCCTTGGCCATTGGGATGCTGCTTTGAATTGTCGTCGAAGCAGGATCCCGTCGTAGTTCAAATGAGGTAGAATTCATATTATCGTCGATGACCTTGGCCATTGGGATGTTGCTTCAAACTGTTGTCGAAGTAAGATCTCGTCGTAGTTCAAATGAGGTCGAACTTATATTATCATCGATGGCCTTGGCCATTTCTTGTTGGGGATTTGATCGTATTCCCGCAAGAAGATATGTCGACTTTGTTCATGCAAAGGAGGTTTGATTAAATTATTGTAAGAATCACATGTCGACTCTGCACATACAATGGAGATTCGATTAAATTCCTGTGAGAATCACATGTCGACTCTGCACATACAATAGAGATTCGATTATCTATATCCAGTCCCTTCATTACTTCACTCCGGAGATCATGTCGTCGGGTCAAGGTAATGAACAACACTTCGATCCTTGAGGCATTTCCCTTGATGCCTTGTTAAAAACTTCCCTGGGAAAACCCGATTGGGACAAAACCCGAGTGAGGGAAAAAGAGTATGACTTAGGTGACACCTTCTTTTAGAAGTGGAAGTACTTGAGATGGGCGATATTCTAGTTGTTTTGGAGTAGTTTTCCCCCCATTGTTTCTAATAGGAATGCTCCTTTGTTTGCTGCAGCTATGATTTTGTATGGTCTATCCCAGTTCGTTCCCAATTTTCCCTCATTAGGGTCTTTCGATGCTTGTGTTTTAGCTTTAAGGACGTAGTCTCCGACTTTGAGAGGTCGCACCTTGGCTCTCTTGTTGTAGTATCTTTCTACTTGCTGCTTCTGGGTTACCATTCTTATGTGGGCCATGTCTCTTCGTTCTTCCGCTTTATCCAGATCTTGTAGCCTACTTTCGTCGTTGCTTGGCCCGCTCTCGTTGGAGTATCTCAAATTGGGTTCTCCGACCTCGACGGGTATAACTACGTCAATCCCGTAGACCAGTGAATATGGCGTTTCTCCTGTGCTGGTTTTTGGCGTAGTACGGTATGCCCATAATACTTCTGGTAGTAGTTCAAGCCATAGCCCTTTAGCATCCTCAAGCTTCTTTTTCAATATATTCCATATTACTTTATTGGAGGATTCGGCTTGACCATTGGTGGCAAGGTGATATGGCGTGGAGAGTATTCGTTTAATGTGCCATTTTTCGAAAAACTTAGTCGTTCTCTTTCCGATGAAATAAGGTCCGTTGTCGCAGCTGATTTCTTTGGGGATGCCAAAACGACATATTATGTGTTTTCCATATGAATGCGATGACCTACTATTTACGTATCTGAGTATATGTACCTCCTTCCACCCATTTAGAAAAGTAATCAATTAAAACCAAAAGGAAGCGCACCTTGCCTCGTCCTGCTAGGAAGGGGCCAACTATGTCCATTCCACACTTTATGAATGGCCATGGTGAAGTGACGGAATGAAGGAGTTCCCCTGCTTGATGTATCATAGGGGTGTACTTTTGACATTGTTCACATCTCCTGACATAGTCCGCGACTTCTTTTTTCATGGTGGGCCAGTAGTACCCGGTGCGGATGAGGCATCGGATGAGGGCGCAGTTTCCCGTGTGGGCACCGCAATGACCTTCATGTACTTCTTCCAATACTCGCCTTGTTTGATTTGGCCCAAGATATTTGGCTAGGGGGCCGCCGAACATTCTTTTGTAGAGACCACCATTTACGAGGCAGTATCAAGTTGCCTGTACCCGGAGTTTTTTTGGCTTCTTTTTTATCTTGCGGGAGTGTTCCATCCTGCAAATATACTACGAGGCAGTTATGCCAGTCCCAAGTTAAGTTTATAGAATGTACCTTGACGTGGTCTATTGCATAATGGAGGAGGGTGACCACGTTTTCCTTGTTGATATTTTTGGTGGCCACAGGTAGTTTGGCGAGGCCATCTGCTTCGATATTTTGCGCCTTGGGTATTTGGTCGAGGCGACATTCATCGATTCTGGCAGTAGTTTGTGGATTTCCGACTGGTACTTTTGTAGTCTCTGCTCTTTGATTTGGAAAGTCCCTGTGACTTGGTTCACCACGAGTTGAGAATTGCAATGGAGTATGAGTCGCCGAGCGCCATATTTGAGGGCTAACTTCAAACCTGCAATCATAGCTTCATACTCGTCCTCATTGTTAGTCATCTCAGGGCATCGTATGGACTGGCGAATTACTTTGCCTGTAGGGATTTCGAGGATGAGTCCTAGTCCCGATCCCGAGGCATTAGAGGCACCGTCGTTGTATAGGACCCAGATGTCAGTATGTGTGGAAGTGCGGAGTGCTTCCTATTCTACTTTGGGCAATATTTCCATGCTGAAATCAGTGACGAAGTCGGCGAGCACCTGCGACTTAATGGCAGTTCGCGGTTGATACGTTATGTCGTGCTCGCTTAGTTCTATGGCCCACTTGGCTAGTCTACCTGATAGTTCGGGTTTGTGTAGGATACCTCTTAGGGGAAAGGTTGTCACCACCTTTATGGGGTGACATTGAAAGTACGGTCTAAGTTTCCGTGAAGCTACGACCAATGCCAGAGCTAGTTTTTCAAGGTGAGGGTACCTTGTTTTGGCATCGATTAAGGTTTTGCTGATATAGTAAATTGGAGATTGCATACCTTTATTTTCGTGGACCAAGATTGCTCTTACCGCAACTTCAGAAACTGCTAGATACACAAGTAGACATTCACCCGGGTCCGCTTTGGCGAGTAGTGGTGGCGAGGATAGATACGTTTTCAGTTTTCTCAGGGCATCGACGAATTCTTCGTTCCATTGCAGCCCGTGGTCTTTCCTTAGCACGTTGAAGAATTTGTGGCATCTATCCGAGGATCATGAAATGAACCTTGATAGGGCGGCTATTTAACCCGTTAATTTCTGTACCTATTTTTTGCTGGTCAGTATTTCTGGTATTGCATCGATGGCCCTGATTTGATCCGGGTTGACCTCGATTCCCCTTTGTGACACTAGGAAACCGAGGAACTTTCCTGAAGTTACGCCGAATGCGCACTTTTCAGAGTTTAGTTTCATCTCGTACTGCCTTTATATCTTGAAGGCTTCCTTCAGATGACCGATGTGATCCTCTTTCTTTGTCGACTACACTAGCATGTCGTCGATGTAAACCTCTATGGTCTTGTGCTTTCTTACATGTTTCTTGTCACTTGAGGAAAGGTCCTCCCACCAGTCTAGTAGCAATGGTGGAATGTTGCTGACCATACCGAATCTGGGGACCTCGTGCCTCATTTTCTGCAAAACAAAAAAGGTTAGGCCCTTCTCCCCCACCAGACTTAACTATTTGTACATTCATGATTAGCATATTGGCATTTAGTTCTCCAAATTAATGCACAGAACATGGTTTTGTCCATTGGGATTATGGAAACCCTGATGGACTTTTGGATAAGGCTCGTCTTAAAGGATCATTATGTGGACAGCATATTAATCCAACTAGATTTGACCCTGATGCATGCATAATTTTAATCAGAGTAAGGTTACTATGGGGGTCTAGATTGGTACCCTCAAGCCGACAACTTGAGGGGTAAAGGCACGGAACCGTCAACTACACCGCTGATCGACTAGTTTTACCGCAAATAAGCCTTTCCAAATTTAAGGATAATAAATTAGAAGAGCGCAACCACTCATCAAGCGTTGCTATAGGATTTAATACACACGAGTGGAATATGATGTTGAGCATGATTTATGCTGCAATAAAGAGCATGTTGTCAAGTATTTGCACGTAAGAAAATAAAAAATGTAGTATTTAAATAATTGAAGAGACAGTTACAGAAAAGAAAACAAGGAGACAAGTTAGTTACATGAATAAAGAAATCATAAATGCCAAAAATGCCACGCAAATCCTAAAAATTGTACACCAAGAAAATTTTATTTTATTTTTTGATTTCTTTTGGAGTAGTTTTCGTAAAGCAAACATCACGTGCTTACAGCTGCCCCTCTTTGTCCGAAAACACAAGAGTTTTCGTGCAAAGATAAAGTGAGCGGATACGAGCGATTTTTGCCCGTTGGAATACTCCGTGTGAAGCATTTTTTTGAAAAGGTTTAACCGAACCTTTGCTTCAAAGGTTTCCTACATATCCCTGGCTAAAAGGGAATCAGGTTAATGTAGACTACCATGGGACTACAATTTTGTTATTACTGCTGTTGCATGTTGTTACTACTGCTTACCGATCTCCTTGTTACACTGTGCTCAAAAGAAAACAAGAGGCTAGACTAAACTAGGAATTACAAAATCTTATCTATCTTCCACTCACTCTGGTTGCCTTGCTTTCTTGTCGGCTTGTGTTTCCTCTGGTGCTTTTCTTTCGAAAATTGTTGGGGATGACACTGGCCTTTTGCTTTTCTGAACACAAGTTTTATCATTTCGTTCTGTCTGCTGGGGACACTGCTTCCTACATTAAAGCTTGTTGTGCTGGGGATTTTTGTTGTAACCCTCCGCATTACTGACTTCTGATTTGATCTTGAAATGTATTCCTTTGTTCTGCGGGCGGGCTCCTGACTCCAACTTGACTTTTGAAAGATGACACAACCTCCATTCTCCAAGCGGGCTCCTGACTTCAACAGTAATTCAAAAATATAACAACTTCCATTCTACAGGCGGGCTCCTGACTTCTTCAACAATTTAAAAATATAACAACCTCCGTTCTACAGGCGGGCTCCTGACTTCTTCAACTTTTAAAATAAACAACCTCCGTTCTACAGGCGGGCTCCTGACTCCAACTTAAAATTTAACAACCTCCATTCTCCAGGCGGGCTCCTGACTCCAACTTAGAATTTAACAACCTCCGTTCTACAGGCGGGCTCCTCACTCCAACTTAAAATTTAACAACCTCCGTTCTACAGGCGGGCTCTCTCCAACTTAAAATTTAACAACCTCCATTCTACAGGCGGGCTCCTGGCTTCTCCAACTTAAAATATAACAACCTCCGTTCTACAGGCGGGCTCCTGACTCCAACTTAAAATTTAACAACCTCCATTCTCCAGGCGGGTTCCTGACTTCTCCAACTTAAAATATAACAACCTCCGTTCTACAGGCGGGCTCTTGACTCCAACTTAAAATTTAACAACCTCCATTCTCCAGGCGGGCTCCTGACTCCTTCAACTTTTAAAATAAACAACCTCCGTTCTACAGGAGGGCTCCTAACTCCAACTTAAAATTTAACAACCTCCATTCTACAGGCGGGCTCCTGACTTCAACAACTCCTTAAAAATAATTCAGCCTCCATTCTCCAGGAGGGCTCCTGACTTCAACAACTTTTTAAATGTAACACCTCCATTCTCCAGGCGGGCTCCTGACTTCAACAACTTCTTAAATTTTAACACCTACATTCTCCAAACGGGCTCCTGACTTCAACAACTTTCTTAAAATTTTAACACCTCCATTCTCCAGGCGAGCTCCTGACTTCAACAACAACTTTGAAAATAAATCAGCCTCCATTCTCCAGGCGGGCTCCTGACTTCAACAACTTCTAAAAAATAATTCAGCCTCCATTCTCCAGGCGGGCTCCTGACTTCAACAACTTCTTAAAATTTCAGCCTCCATTCTCCAGGCGGGCTCCTGACTTTAACAATTCCTTAAAATTTCAGCCTCTATTCTCCAGGCGGGCTCCTGACTTTAACAATTCCTTAAAATACAACACCTCCATTCTCCAGGCGTGCTCCTGACTTCAACAATTTGAATCATCTTCTTTCAACTACTTCCCTCAAAACTGGTGTTTTACTCCGCTGAAAACTGCCGGGGATAACACCGATATTTTATTCACAAATATGTTATTTTCCTTCTTCAAAGACTACTTCCTTTAAAGCTGGTGCCTTCCTTCCACTTGGAACTACTTTCCTCAAGCTTGTGTTTTCACTTTTCTGAAACCTGCCGTGGATAACACTGCTGGGGAATTATCTTCCTTCTTTAAGACTAGTTACTTTACTCCCTTTAACAATGGCGGGGATGATACTGATTCAAAGACCACTACCCTTAAAACTTGGGTTTTCTTGCTTCTTCCATGATTGCTTTCTTTAAAACTTGTATTGCTTTCTCTCGCATACTGCTGGGGATTTCACTTCTTTCAAAACTCATGTTATCTTCCCTCTTCCCTAAGTGGCTATCTGATTTCAAGAAAATTTTCGTAATGAGAGAAAATGTTCTGCCCCAGTTTGATAATCTTCTTTGTGCCATGTCTTCCCGCTGTCAATAAAATTTTATTTACCTGCTTCAAATCAAAGAAAACTTTGTTAGTTTAAAATATGGTGAGTGGTCGTGCCACTCCTGCCGGGGATGGTTTTCCCTTCTCCCTTTCCCTGCTTTGCGTTTTATTACAAAAACTTGCTGGGGAGGATATTATTCGTTGGGGATGATATTCCTGCTGGGGTGGTTTTTCTTTTCTCTTCCTTCCCTGCTCTGTGTTGTCCGACCATTGCGGAACTTGGTCGAGAATCTGTCGGAGTTGTTCCTGTATCTTGCAAATCTGCTGGGGATCCTCATAAACTTTTAACTATTGCTTTTCTGTTTTTCTCCAACTTCCCCTGGAAATTTGGTCCTCTTGGGATCTAGACCCATTCATCATTTGGTCTTTCGACCAACTTCTTTTTGCTTTGTCGCCTTATCTTTGGCCTGTCCTATTCGCATTTTGCTTTGCACCACTTTGGCAACTGGTAGTAAGCTCTGAAAATCCTTTTCAAAAACAAATTGCTGGGGAGGCAAAGTCTTTAAACCAAGAAATGAAAAAGTGATGATTTCAAAAATAGAAAAAGAAGAGGTCTTTCTGAACAAATACTGGGGAAAAAGAGAGAAAAGAACTTATCTGAATGGTACAACCGATCCCAACGATCATGTCGTGCATTCTGGATTAATCAACCCAGTCTATTTGTATCAATCAATCTTTCGGACGACCTCATCTTGCTGGGGATAAACAAACACTCAACTCTTTGCCAAACGCGGACCCTTTCCGCCAATCTTGCCTTGTCGCCTCATAGTGCCCTTTGAGGGGTTTTCACTAATAAGACTCTCTCATTTCTCTCAACTCCCGTCGCCTTATGGTTCCTGTGAAGGTTTTCACCGATAAGACTCTCTCATTTTATTTCTCTCAACTTCCGTCGCCTTATGGTGCCTGTTAAGGTTTTCACTGATAAGACTCTCTCATTTTATTTTATCTTTTCAGCTGGGGATTTGGAGTGTGGCCGATATGACTCTCTCTGCTGGGGATTCTTTCCGGCTATCAATTCATTTCCAGTCCATAATCCTCTTCTCTGTCGGGAATCGGGGTGCTATCCCCGACTTCCGTTTGCGTGACTTGGCACTTCTCGAATACTGATCGGGAGGTCTTTTTTGGACATCAATAGGGGTATTTGTGTATGGCTATAAGGAAAAGGGGTATCAAAAGTTCAAAATAATTTTGATGGGTAAAACAGTACAACTCTTGGAATCAAACTTTCTTACCAAAATTACAAACGCAAACTTCTGCCCCAGTTTTTCATGCTTGGGGATTTTTATTTTTTGTTACACTATGTTACATTATGCACACTATGTTACACTATGACCGAGCCGTGAGGTGCCTACGTATCCTTCTTTGAGGAATCAGGTCAAACGTAGTTCCCAATTCCTTTGTTTTTCTTGTTACCTTTCTTTTGTCTTTATTATCATTATTTTTCTCTTCTCTTTTCTTTCATTTTCATTAATGATTCCAAAAGAGGGATATGAAAGAATAAAAAAGGCTCAAAAGGGGAAGCAAAGGTTAAAGTGTTTGGATATAAGAAAGAATTGCCTCCGTCATTTCATTCTCCGCTAAATGCCAAGTACAAACAAACAACAATTACAATTAAAAGAAGTCATACATAATATCTCTTAACTGCGTCAGAATTGATAGCCATGTCGACGCATTTCCCTTCGATGTCTGTTAAACATAAAGCGCCATTGGATAACACTCTGGTTACAATGAATGGCCCTTGCCAATTCGGGCCGAACTTGCCCTTTGCCTCAGCCTGATGTGGGAGGATGCGTTTCAGCACTTGCTGGCCCACTTCAAACTTCCGGGGACGCACCCTTTTGTTGTATGCTCTTGCCATTCTCTTTTGATACAACTGTCCATGACACACAACTGCCAGTCTCTTTTCATCAATCAAGTTCAGCTGCTCCAAACGGGTTTTGACCCACTCGTCATCATCAATCTCAGCTTCAACGATAATCCGAAGGGATGTAATTTCAACTTCCGCCGGTATTATTGCTTCGGTTCCGTATACCAACAAATAAGGAGTTGACCCTACCGAAGTACGGACAGTAGTGCGATAACCTAACAATGCAAATGGTAATTTTTCATGCCATTGCCTCGAACCTTCTACCATTTTCCGAAGTATCTTTTTTATGTTTTTGTTGGCCGCTTCAACTGCTCCATTCGCCTTGGGATGATACGGGGTGGAATTGCGGTATGTAATCTTAAACTGCTGACATACTTCTTTCATCAAACGGCTGTTAAGATTAGCACCATTGTCCGTGATGATCACTTTCGGGATCCCAAATCTACAGATGATATGGGAGTGAACAAAATCTACCACTGCCTTCTTGGTTACCGACTTGAAAGTTTTAGATTCAACCCACTTAGTGAAATAATCGATGGTCACTATAATGAACCTATGACCGTTGGTAGCTGCCGGCTCAATAGGTCCGATGGCATCCATGCCCCAGGCAACAAATGGCCATGGTGCTGACATTGTATGCAATTCTGTCGGCGGAGAATGAATCAAATCTCCGTGTATCTGACACTTATGGCATTTCTGCACGAAACTGATACAATCACGCTCCATAGTGAGCCAATAGTACCCTGCTCGAAGAATCCTCTTTGCCAACACATATCCGCTCATATGTGGCTCACAAACTCCAGCATGTACCTCTGTCATAACTGTCGTGTCTTGACTAGCATCTATACATCTCAACAATCCCAAATCTAGGGTTCTTTTGTACACCACTCCTCCACTAAGGAAGAAACCATTTGCCAATCGTCGAATGACTCTCTTTTGATCTCCGGTGGCCTGCTCTGGGTATATCCCCATCCTGAGGTACTCCTTGACATCATAAAACCATGGCTTGCCATCCATTTCTTCCTCTATGATGTTGCAATAAGCATGCTGATCACGAACCTGGATATGCAACGGGTCAACATGAATTTTGTCTGGGTGGTGCAACATCGATGCTAAAGTGGCCAAAGCATCGACAACCTCATTGTGAACTCTTGGGATGTGTCTGAACTCCACTGATCGAAATCGCTTGCTCAGATCGTGCAAACATTGTCGATATGGTATGAGCTTCAAATTCCGTGTTTCCCATTCGCCCTGAATCTGATGCACCAGGAGGTCCGAGTCTCCCAAGACCAAAACGTCCTGGACATCCATGTCTGCAGCTAGCCATAGACCCAAAATGCATGCCTCATACTCAGCCATGTTGTTGGTACAATAGAAACGTAGCCGAGCCGTAGCAGGATAATGATGTCCTGTTTCAGAAATAAGTACCGCTCCTATTCCAACTCCCTTCGCATTTGAGGCTCCATCAAAGAAGAGCTTCCAACTTGGTTCCTCAGGTAATTCCAACTCATTTATATGCATCACTTCTTCATCAGGAAAATACGTCCTCAACGGTTCGTATTCTTCATCAACATGATTCTCAGCCAAGTGATCGGCCAGTGCTTGGTCTTTCATGGCCGTCCTCGTCACATAGACAATGTCGAACTCCGTGAGTAATATTTGCCATTTCGCTAACCTCCCTGTGGGCATAGGCTTTTGGAAAATATACTTCAGTGGATCCAAGCGTGAAATGAGATAAGTAGTATATGATGACAGATAATACTTCAATTTCTGGGCCACCCAAGTTAAGGAGCAACATGTCTTCTCGAGTTGAGTGTACTTAACCTCATATACTGTAAACTTTTTGCTGAGATAATAGATGGCTTTCTCCTTCCTTCCTGTAATATCGTGTTGTCTTAATACGCAGCCAAACGAATTCTCCAGGACCGTTAGATAAAGAATTAACGGTCTCCCCGGCTTAGGGGGAACCAACACAGGTGGATTTGATAAATATCCTTTGATTTGGTCAAATGCCTCCTGACATTCTGCCGTCTATTCTATCGCAGCATCTTTCTTCAGTAGCCGAAAAATGGGTTCACAAGTTGCTGTGAGTTGAGCAATAAATCTGCTGATGTAATTCAACCTTCCCAACAGACTCATTACTTCTGTCTTGTTCTTCAGCGGTGGCGAATCTTGGATAGATTTGATCTTTGACGGGTCCAGTTCAATACCTCGCCGACTGACGATGAATCCCAACAACTTTCCAGATGGAACACCAAATGCACATTTGGCCGGGTTGAGCTTAATATCATACCTTCGAAGTCTTTGGAAAAACTTCCTTAGGTCTGCTATGTGGTCTTCCTGATGCTTGGATTTTATGATCACATCGTCCACGTACACCTCAATCTCTTTATGGATCATGTCATGAAACACAGTGGTCATTGCTCTCATGTACGTTGCCCCAACATTCTTCAAACCAAATGGCATTACCCGGTAGCAATAAGTCCCCCACGGTGTAATGAATGCCATCTTTTCCGCATTTTCTTCATCCATCAGAATCTGATGATACCCAGCATAGCAATCTACAAAAGACCCGATGTCATGTCTGGCACAATTATCTATCAAGATATGGATGTTGGGTAATGGAAAGTTATCCTTTGGGCTTTCCCTGTTTAGATTGCGATAATCGACGCACACCCTGATCTTCCCATCTTTCTTCGGCACTGGTACCACATTAGCCAACCAATTAGGATATCGAGTGACTCGAATAACCTTTGCTTGTAGCTATTTGGTTACTTCTTCTTTAATCTTCACACTCATAGCTGTCTTGAACTTCCTCAATTTTTGCTTGACGGGAGGGCATGCCGGGTCAGTGGGCAATTTGTGAACTACTAAATTCATGCTAAACCCCGGCATGTCGTCATACGACCATGCAAAAACATTTTTGAACTCAATAAGTGCTTTGATTAGTTCTTCCCTGATATTTGGTGCAATGTGGATGCTTATTTTAGTTTCCCGGGTATCATCTGCATCCCCTAAATTGATGGCTTCTGTGTCATTTAAGTTGGGCTTAGATTTCTCTTCAAACTGGCTTAACTCTCTGTTTATCTCTTCGAAGGCTTCATCCTCATCGTATTCCAATTCATTATCATAATCGATCTCTTGTACAATTATTTCGGAATTAGATTGATTTTTTAGACCGAGTTGAAGATCCGTAGTGCATGCCATGTCATTAGAAGCAGTATGAAAAGAACTGTTTAGAAAGAGAAAAGAAGAAAACAGAATTAAAACAAAAATAAAGAGAGAAAACTTTCACTTTATTAAACTGCGGGATAACAGAGTTTCACACTTTCGCCGAATACAAAAAAAATAAAACAAAAACTGGATTACAACTCCGGAATAATCCAGAAAACAAGAAAGAAAAATCCAGAGCCTACTACCAAAACTCTCTCCGGGTAGGAAGAGGAGTAACTGTCCAATTGTTGACATTAGCCCTAGGCCCCACAAACTGTATGTCTACTTTACTGGAACCCTCTCCATCTTCTATCATGTTGACATCAGCGAACAGCCTTTCAAAGCCCTCATTCAAATCTCCATCTGGCCAGATTAGTGGTCCGAGAACTTTCGGGACCGACAACTTTCTGAAACCTGCTCTGACAAATGATCTGGATAGGTGCGGGATTGGTTTAGGAAGGACCCAGACTCTTTTCTTCAACTTGCGGGCCCGTTTTACATCCACTACGGTCGGCTTGAATCCTAGCCCAAAAGTATTCAGGTTCTTGGGTAAGGAAACTGGCTGGATAATACCCTGCAGATCAACCCCAAACCCTTTCCTGGTACAAACCCACTGTTTAACATTTCCGAGGCTATCATGAAGGTTACAGCTGCTATTCTGGGAAGTGGGACACCCCCACCCTCAGGAATTTTGTCTACTGAGACTGCGTCAAAAACCTGATAGACCCATGGGCCCTTGTCATCGTCGGTTTCTATGAAGGGCACAATGGCATCACTAACGGCATGTGTACCGTCATCCCCGTGTACCACAATCTCTTGCCTATCCCATTCAAATTTGACCATCTGATGCAGTGTAGAAGGCATTGCTTTGGCTGCGTGGATCCAGGGTCGCCCCAACAGAAAATTATACGACACCGCCACATCTATCACTTGAAATTCCATGGTGAACTCGACCGGACCAATTGTCAATTCTAGTATGATATCACCCACTGTGTCTGTACCGCCCCCATCAAAACCTCGGACGCAGACGCTATTCTTGTGAATCCTATCATCATCAACCTTCAGTTTGTTCAGAGTGGCCAAAGAACAGATATTGGCACTGGACCCATTATCAATCAGTACTCGAGTTACCATCGAGTCTTCGCATTTCACAGTCAGGTAGAGTGCTCTGTTGTGTTCTGTACCCTCTACTGGCAATTCATCGTCAGAAAACGTCACTCGGTTTACCTCGAAGATTTTATGCACTATTTTGTCCAAATGGTTCATTGAGTGCTTGTCCGGAACATGGGCTTCGTTCAGAATCTTCATTAATGCCCGACAATGATCTCTTGAATGGATCAACAAGGATAGCAACGAAATCTGGGCCGGGGTCTTCCTCAACTGCTCTACAATGGAGTAGTCCTATGCCTTCATCTTCTTCAAAAGCTCCTCTGCTTCCTCCTCCGTCACTGGCTTCTTTATTGTTACAGGATTGGCCCTTCTCAATTCTGCGGGAGCAAAACACCTTCCCGAACGAGTTAACCCCTGGGCCTCGCATACTTCTTCCACAACCTCCTTCCCCTTATGCATCACTGTCACTTGACTGTAGCTCCATGGTACATCTTTCTCACTTGTTATCGACAACTGCATTACTGGCCTGATAACAACTGGTTCTACGCGAGCCCCCTTCACAACCAACACTGGCGTGCTTGGTACTCCCTACAGCACTACCCTGACCGGCTCTGGCTTCTTCGCAACAACAGACGAACCTTTCCCCATTACCACAACTGGCTTGTCATCTACCCTTCCCAACTGTACCACTACCTTTCCACTGGTCGACTTTTCGTTTGGACTGGCACGAATCATCATTACCGTTTGTGAGGGTTTCTTAGGCTCTCCTCCTTCCTGCATTAGTTCGATCATGTGAGCCTTGTGGTGCACCGACAACGGGTTCTCATTGATGTTGGGTGCTTCTGGTGCCTGAACCTCGATCCTATTTGTGTCAATAAGATCTTGTATGACAGTCTTCAACTTCCAACACTTCTTAGTATCATGCCCGGGAGCCCCCGAACAATATTCACAGCTTACTGAGTGGTCCAGATTTTTGGGAAGGGGATTTGGCAATTTGGGCTCAACAGAACTCAATAGGCCTAACTGCCTCAATTTGTGGAACAGAGTAGTATAGGTTTCTCCCAGTAGAGTGAACGTTCTCGACCTCTGCACCCTTTCGTTCCTGAAAGCCTGATTTCCACGGAAACTTGGCCCTGAAGGATTCCTGTAGGCCCTTGGTGGTGGATATGTGCTTTACGGAGGTGGGTATATGTTTTGTGGGGGTGGATATGTATTCTGGGGAAACGGCGCAAGCCATTGTGGACGAGCCGGAGGCTGGGTGTAAGTTTGGGCGTTATGGACGGAGAAATGTGGCTCTTGTGGTGGATAATAGGGCTGTGGAGGGTCGTATGGAATGTGTGGATAATTTGGGTGATGGGTCTGGGTTGGTAGTGAGGGGAAGGACCTCTGGATCTGGACCAAGTACCTGCTTCGACTGTTGCGACCTCCTCTCTCTTCTTTTTCCCGAGCGCACCTCCCGTGCCGCTTTGGATAGCCTGAGTTGTGGCCTTGATTGCCGAATAACTCATTATCTTGTTGGACCTGAGTCCCTGTTCAACCATACCGCCCATTTTTACTACTTCATTGAATGATTTACCAACTGACGTCACCAGGTGACCAAAGTAAGTCGACTCCAAAGTTTGTAAGAAGTAGTCCACCATTTCACCTCCCCTCATTGGTGGATCGACTCTTGCTGCTTGTTCTCTCTAACGGAATCCGAATTCCCTGAAGCTCTCTCCAAGCTTTTTCTCAAGTTTCAACAGTGTGAGACGGTCAGGGACGATCTCAAGGTTATACTGGAAGTGACCTACAAATGCTTGTGCTAGATCATCCCATGTATACCACCTTCTAGGATCCTGCCTCGTGTACCATTCTAGTGCAGACCCGCTTAAACTTTGACCGAAATAAGCTATCAGCAGCTCATCCTTTCCACCTGCCCCTCTCATCTTACTACAGAAACCTCGTAGATGTGCCATGAGATCACCATGTCCCTCATATAGATCAAACTTTGGCATCTTAAAACCTGCCGGCAATTGAACACCAGGGAAGGGACACAGATCTTTATAGGCCACACTGACTTGGCTGCCCAATCCATGCATATTCCTGAAGGATTGCTCCAGGCTTTTCACTTTACGGAGCACTTCATCCTGCTCCGGATTCTTTACTGGCCTCTCAGTTTCTATCGAGAGCTGAAGGCGAGGGGTGTAAGTGTATGGCTCAGGTGCTTTGAAGGTGAGTTCGGGAGGATAGTATTGGTTGTCGTGAACTTGAAACACTGGTTCATCAGATGATTTTTGCAATGTGGCAGGTGGAGGTGCCACGAAAACAGGAACAGTTGGTGGAGGAGGGTTTTGTTTGGGTGGTGAAGCTTGGGGATTATAGAAAGTTTCCCCTTGATAGTATTGGGCAATGGGGAAGCTCGTTAATGGACCAGTGGGAGGGTGTTCCGGAGTCCGAGCCGGTGAGAGGGTAGGAGTAGGGGGAAGGGTTGGTGATATTTGTCCCCTAGCCCAGGCTAGGTGCATCCCAGCTATCTCTTGTCTCAACCTGTCTACTTCCTCCTTCATCATTTGCATCTCTGTCTTTTCCTCCTCAACACTTTTGTCCGAACCAGACATACTTTCCGGAATGGGCCCTTTTGATCTTGTGTGGTAATGGTAATCTGCCAGAATGTTCTAACGAGCTAACTATTTCGAAATCTCTAGATCAACAACAAACTTGTTAGCGTTAGAGTTTAACACATATTGCAATTTCATGTTGGGGATGCAATGTTCCTAAGCAGTTTAACCATTTCTAACATGTTTTTGCTTCGATTGCATGCGTCATCCCGACTTACTCTCTCTTTTTATGTCCTTTTTTCCTTTCTTTTATTCACAATGCCTTTTCTTTTTCCCTTTTTTTTTCTTTTTAGTGATGGTCGAATCTTATGTGGATTGCCTACGTATCATGTCCCCGCATGAATCAGACCGTGCGTAGTTCTACCACAAGTGCGGAAAATAAAGACACCATTTTTGGATTTTCAACCTTTACTAGCAAAACGTTTTATTATAAGACAAAACATTTTTGAAAGAAAATTAACAGACTTGATACAAAATTTTATGCCAAAACGGGAAACACAAACTCCGACAGACAACAGACTCTGAAGATAAGGAAAATACAGACTCAAACTATAAATGTTTCAGAGTTTTGAATTTTGGTGCCCGCGGGGCGTCGTTCGGCTTTGCCGCGGATTTTGGTGCAAGGCCCCTTTGCAGATCTTTCAAATCTTCCATGATTTGGTGGACATAAATCATTACGGAAGCAAGGAAGGTGGTGCGGGACATATCCTCACAAGCTAGGCACTTTATGGTGATGTAGTGCCCGATATCATCGATTCTTCCCTTGATTATGTCCCTTTCCATAAGCAATCGCTCTATTTGTTGATTCCGCGTCCCCAACATTTGAGCGTTGTAAAGGAGTTGATCCTGAAATTCATTCATCTGTTTCTCCAATCGGGCCATTAGATCATAGTAGCGCTTCCTATCTGCTCTGTAATCTCGGGCTTGTCAGAAGATACGCTCTTCGAGAGTGGATATTGTTTCTCTTAATAGAGCGATGCTCCTTTCGTAGTCCCTCTTTATTTGTTGCATAGACCGTGCTCGCTGTTCTGCCTTCTTTATCCATTTCACCTAGATTTTCTCTAGACCAGCTTTAGATTTTTCCAGGTCTTCTTGATATTCGAGGACTTTCTTCTTCAGACCGTTTATGAGCTTTTCATCAGCCCGGCTTCTCTTCGGGTTTCTGGCAACTATTTTCATTTCCCGGATTTGGGCTTTGAGGATCTCGCTTTTCCGAGCTAATTTGTTCTTCTCTCCTTCATTGGCAGCAACTTGCACCTTGCTCTCAAATTTTAGATCCTTAATCTGTTGTTTCAGCTTGCCTATTTCATCCCGGTATTCGCGTTATTTGGCTAACCAGTCCCACGGTTCTTGCGATGCCTCAATGAACTCTTGAATGTGAGGTTTTTTGGCTGGTCGTTCTGGCTCATCTCTTACAACATCTCTCTTCCTGTACCAGGCGATATAAGCCGGTGAGACTTCACCTCTGGATAGGTCGCGCACTTTAGTGTTTACCGTTAAATACTGGCATTCATTCCATATAGAACGAATGGTTTCTTCATGAAATTGGCTGTTGGTACCAACCTCGATTGCATAAATACTGAGATCTTCATCTGGGTGTACCACCTGACACCTCCCTAACTGCCTCATCACCCGGTAAGGCGCATAAGGCTGAATGCTTCGGAGTCCCATTAAGAGGAAGTAAGGACCCGTGGCGGGCATGTACACAATTTCTTCAACCGGAAGCCAACTCAATGTCCACCCTATTTGTGCTGCAGTGATGGTGCGAAGGCAAGATACCCAGTCTTTAGACCCTTCTGGCAATTTGAGCCCTGAAACCCTCGTGTTATATCCTTCAATGCAACCTTCGTTTGTAGATCTATAGCTCGTATACTGAGGATGATGACACACGTGCTCGATCATCCACATCTGCAATAACAAATTGCATCCTTCGAAAAAATCTGCCCCTACTTTACAGGCTGTGAGAGCTTGGTATATCTCGGACACTATCATAGGGGCAAGCGTGCTTTTGTTGTTGGTAATCAGGACCTTGACGACTCCAACCACCTTCAAATTAATATTTCTGTCTTTTCGAGGAAACACCACAATGCCCAAGAATGCTACCATGAAAGCGAACCGCCTATGCTCATCCTATTTTGTACGATTCCCTCTACTGCAAACCCCGCTTTCCAGATCGTCGAACCCTCCTATATGCCCATACCTCTGGTATATGAACTGCAAAGTAGAAAAACCCCTATCCAATTTAGAGTACGGGACTCCCTTGCTTATCTTCAGCAGATCCATGAACTTGTGCGAATTGACGGCTCTTGGAGCAATCAGATATTTGTGCCTTAGCCCCTCAGTAATGTCCATATAACCTGCTACCTCTTCTAAGGTTGGGGTGAGTTCAAAATCCGAGAAGTGGAATACGTTGTGGGCCGGGTCCCAAAATGTAACCAAAGCCTTTATGATGTCACATTTGGGTCTGACGTTCAACAAACTGGTGAGACCTCCCAGATATAGTTTGATCTTATCTCGCTCTGACTTTTCCAAATCTTCCCACCACAAGCGCAACTCCAAAAGGATCTTTCTCCTAACAGTTATCGGCAAACTTGGACCCGGGCTCATTCTGTATGTTTGTTCAGGGTGATTAACACTCATTGGACTCAAAGAAAAAATAAACTAAAATTGACACACATTAAAATAAAACTTCGGTCTAGTCAATACGGCCTTTCAGCACTTCGAAGAAGATTTGTAGGTTGTGTTTTACCAATCGGACAAAACATTGAAAATGACAAAAGTGGCTATTTTCGCAAAAACAGCCTTCCGGCGTCTTTTTAGGGACATTCGGCTATGTTTACAAGAATGGAATCACCCGACTTATTTATGACGAAAGATTAAAATTTTTGACATTTTTTGGCTATTTTTGCAAAAGGGGAGGTTGGACCCGATGAGGGTTGCCTACGTATCTCACATCCTGTGAGAATCAAACCGGCGTAGTTCGGGCCACGACAATAAACTAATTCCGACAACAAGACTTGTTTAAACAAATTACACTAAAATTTTCAAAATTTTGGCAAAGTTCGCTAGTAACTCAGAATTATCTCTCTACACTGCTATTTTTTTTAATATTCCAGTATTTTCAGAAGCCGGTCAGCATGCAAGTGTGCATCAAGTAAATGCGTAAGACAAACAGGATGCAGCATGATGGTCTTTTCATTTCAGGTTGCTTGTCCTAGACGGACCCAACCCCTATGTTAAGTCCCCTAAGTTAAGTGCACATGATGCAAACCAGCGTTCCTACTAGGGATCCGACATGAGGTTTTGTTATACTTGGTTTATCCTGGGTGTTTGTTCTAGACCTGGCTTACCCGAGCGGACAACTTGAGCCGAGGATGGGAACTGCGTACCGGTAACCAAAAGATAATCCGGTTTTGCAACTCCTCCGAATCCTCGTTCTATTTTGGGATATGACACTAACAGAAAGAAGTCACGACCAGCATGCACTCCTCAAGAGAGAGAAGAGAGGGATTTCGTTTCAGTTTATATATACAGTTCAGATAATATCAAAGCGGTAAGAGCAACATTTTGCACATTTAGGCTAAAACATGTAATAAAATGAGATAATAAATAAAGTCAAATAATAACAATTATTCTAAGCTCGAATTTTTTGAACCCTGAACCAGAGATTCTGGGCAACAGTCCCCAGCAGAGTCACCAGAACTGTCACACCTGCCTTTTACCTATATCCCGTAAAGGGACGTAAAAGGGAGTTTTCCAATTAAAGGACAATCGAAACGAGATTTTATTTAAAGATTCAGAGTCGCTACTTGGGAGATTTATGGTGTCCCAAGTCACCGGTTGAATCCCGAATCGAGGAAAATATTGATTCTGTTTAACAGTCCGCGAACCAGAAATCCAAGTAAGAAATTCTGTTAACTCGGGAGAAGGTGTTAGGCATTCCCGAGTTTCGTGGTTTTAGCACGGTCGCTCAACTGTCATATTCGGCTTGATTATCTGATTTTATACAATTATGAACCTATGTGTAAATTTTAACTGTTTACCGCTTTTGTTATTATTTATTCAAAGAATTGTAATGTCGTGAGAATGCATCTCGAATTGCACCACATAAATGTACCCGCAATTTTCGATACGTTCCAACTTCATTGAGATTTGGATTTGGGTCACATAAATGTGCACCCGAGTTTAGGAAGATAACATTATTAAATACGCACCCAAAGATACTAACGCATTGTTATTTTGAGAAAAAGCCGTAAAGTTCGCTATGCGGCCTGTCTCGAAATCTAAGCATTTGAAATAACTGTCCGTTGAGGGCCCTGCAGTTTGTGTATTCTTGTTTGTCGTGGCTCGTCTCATTCACTATTTTTTAAAGGAATTTGCAATGTCATGGACATGCATATCGAACCACGTCACAATCAATGTACCCGTGATCGGCGACACATTTCGACTCCATTGAGATTTGGATTTGGGTCACATAAATGTGCACCCGAGTTTAAGAAAGTAAATCATTAAAAGTACGTGCCTAACAGTGACTAACGCGTTATTACTTTTGGGAAAAAGGCCGTGAAATTCGCTAAGCGGCCGATCCTGAGTTCTAAGTATTTTATATATATACATTTAATGAGGGCCCCGCAATTTCGCATTATATTTGGCGAGGCTCATCTCCTATTTTAAAGGTCCACCCTAAAGTAAACTATGATTTTTCTATATTATTTGTCTCTAAAAAATCCTCATTAGTTAATATTATAAAATTCGAGCTTCAAGTTCAAGTCAAGATCCAAACAAAAGGGAGCGCCTTTCAATTTGGAACCGCTACCTAACTTAAAACTCACCACGAGCCGTTTGACTACTAACAAGCCAATTGCCAAAAGGCCCAGACCACATAATGTACGCTTTTGGACAAAAATCCCAATTTTTCTGATTGTATTTACCAAATAGCATTAGAGTTCAACATCATACATTTATTCAAATTAAATACTTCATTTATGTCCACTTATCAAACAACCACTTCGTTAAATGGTGAGCCAATGCTAATATTAATTATTAATCTACACTATTAAACCTATATTGAAATAAGGAATTCAACAGGACGGGAGAGTTTACATTAATAGCTAATCCGTTAGTATTAACTAACGCAATATGAAAATTTGCTTAAAATACGTGTTTATCTTAAAATCAAACTGGACCGGGCCATAACAAGTTTAAACAGTCCAAAGATCCATCGGAATACGTACAGAGGCCTATTGAGATTCTTCGTTGTACTATCATCATCAGCTAAACCAAACTAAATTGCTAAACACATGGAAATACATATAATTAATCTAACAGCATACTATTAAACAATCCACATTAGTTCGAGTACGTTCCAATTCACACAAAGTAAATATAATTGGAATGAGCCTAAACAAATACAAACTACCTATCATTCGTCCTATTGCTACATCTTGAACACAGATACTATGAAGCAGGAAAACGTGCATTTCTCAATTCATTTTCAACTTCAGCTTCAAATTCAAGCTTACATCAACACATGGTTTCAGAAGTGTGTACCTGGAAATGTTTACAATGGGAGAAAAGGAAGATCAACAACAGTAATGCAAACAACAATTGCAACAGCAGTGCAACAACAAATAACCAGCAGCTATCAACAACTCCAGGTATAGAGCAGAAGTAAAAGGAAGAAAGTTCTAACTATTTTCAAGTCCTAAACCAGGCAAATAAAGATAACTATTCTCTTTTAATTTTTTAGCTTTCAGAATTCAATCTTCAGTTTAGTATTCAAGTTTTTTTTTTTAAAAACTCCAGCTCTCAAAATTTTTTTCTTCTTCTTTCTTTCAGTCCTAATCCTTCTCTTTATATAGCCATCCAGACCTGCCCTCTTGTTCAAACTTTTCTGCCCGACCCCCTTCCCCCACTAAAAATCTATCTTTTTTCCACTTAAAACTCACTGAGGAAAGCTTTTCCTTATTATCAGCCATCCCATTCCCTTTTGTTCCCCATTACATATTAATTTAAAGACACTAACATCCCACTAACATAACACTAACATTAAAATATTATCCTAACTGTTTCATTCCCAAATCACCCCTGAAACCCCATAATATTACTTCCCCCTAATACAACCATTCCACTATATTAAAACTTTTGATTCTAAAATCTGCTCAACTAGCAATTAACTAAAACTAATTTGATTAACAGCTATAACCAATTCTCTTAAGTTCTGAATGCAGCCTTATGACTCACTACTATCTAGTTGACATTATCATACCAATACTGAATTCAAATCAGTTGTCAGATTCATTTCAGACCCTAGACATTAGGATTCGATTCATCAATTGCTTAAACTTGAATCAAACAACAACAAAAATAAAGGCTAAGGCTATTAATGACCCAGAACACCCTAACAGGGCATGACACAGCAGGTTTAGGTGACAACCAAAATAGCAGCTGTGATGAAGCAGTTCGATTGACCAAACAATTCAGAACATTTCAAATGATCAAGCAAAAACAATGTGACGAAATGAATATACCTACAGGCACAGTACTAAGTTCAACTACACCAACAGGCTCGTTTCAACACAACATTTAGGACAAAAATGAAGTAGGAGGGGAAACAGACTAGTATGAACCATGAAATCAAAACCAACATTATACTACTATCATGTTCAATTAACATTCAGGCCTACCGGACTAATCGATGACACTTATTCAATCGATTACACAAATTATAACACATAACAATTACAACAAACAGAAACAATGATAGAATTGGTCCAAATAAAAAGTCTGGTGGAGAAGGACAAAATCAAACGACAATAATTGAAAAAACCCATAAAATTACACTCAACAAAGTAAACAGAATAATCAAAACCAAAAACGGAATAAACAAAACAAAGAAAAATACATCCAGAACTCGGAAACATGGGCAACCCTGATTTGAAACCAAACTTGAACTGTTTGAGGTCGAACGGACCTTAATCGAGTGTTCTCAACTGAGAACACTTCGACTAAGGTCCACTAGACATCCAACTTCCTTTGATTTAGACAAATTTTAGTCTTTAGTTTTCTAGGGTTCTTGGGGTTCGATTTAGGGTTCGAGTGTTTCCAACCAGATTCGAACCAAACCCATGGTGGTTCGGTGACGAGGGAGGTCAGGGACATGTCTGGTATGAGTTTGGGATTGGTTAGAGTAGATCTAGTTTTGCTCGAATCTTTGATTGAAGATCCAAGGGGTTTGAGGGTGGTTCGAGGCCAACGGGTACTGGATCCATAACGAGGGTGGTCAGATGGCTTAGGGGTGTTAATTTGGTAGTCATCGGAAGAGGTGAGATTTTAGGCTGATTCTTCGATTGAAGATTCGAGACGTTGGGTATTGATTCGAGGGAAACTGATACAAGATCTAGAAAGAGGATGTCGTGGGGAGGCTATGGTGTAATTTTGGGCGTGTTTGGACCACCGGAATCGCCGTGAGGCGATTTTCGGTGGACGGAGGACGGTGGTTGAAGGTGGCGGACATGTTTGGTCTCTGAAGATCAAAGACGAAGGTGGAAAGAGGGGGGGGGAGGTATGGCTTTGGGGGCGTGGGGTAAGTGATTGGTCTTATATACGGAGGGGGTGTTTCAATCTCGGCCGTTAGATCAATTAAGATCAACGGCCAGGATCAAGGAGGTTAAGCCATACAGCGTCGTTTGGTTTAAGTAGGGGGAATGGGTTGGCCCGGGGGTGAAGTGGATCGGGTCGTGGTGAGGCCTTGAGGCCGTTGGATGAAAGAAAATGGATGGCTCGGATTAAACACTTGAAATGGTGTCGTTTCAAACCAAGCCAGGGCTGCACTGGACCGTTTGATCTGTTCGATCAGCGGCTCATATTGAAGATGCCTAAACGGCGTCGTTTAGGCTATCTGAGAGATCAGGCATAATGGACTGTGCATTTTGGGCCTGATTTTGGCCTGGCCCAGTCCGACTCAGCTAATTATTTTAACTCTTTTCTTTTCCTTCTTTTAATTAACAATTAACAACAACTCTAGAAATAAATTGTAAAACAAAATTGATCTACAAAAATATTAATTAACCCTTAACAACAAACAACACACAAGTTAAAACATTTAATTAAAAATAAAATCACACAATGGCACATTTAAATGACAAAATTACAACAATTACATATTTTTTGTGATTTTCCTTCTTTTAAAACCATATTATGGTTTAATTAATTCCTAATTGTAAGAAATAGAAATCCTAAGTGTACATGCCACATATTTTTTATTATTTCAATTAATTATAACAGGATAAACATTCACAGACAAAAACACAAATAATTATCCAAAAATGCCACGCAAATCCTAAAAATTGTACACCAAGAAAATTTTGTTTTATTTTTTGATTTCTTTTGGAGTAGTTTTCGTGAAGCAAAAATCACGTGCTCACAGCTGCCCCTCTTTGTCCGAAAACACAAAGAGTTTTCGTGCAAAGATAAGGTCAGCCGACACTTCCCATTTCCAATTATCAACAGTTAAGCATTTAGAAATAATCATCCATGAAATTCCCTTGAAATCCCTCTTTCAAATCTTCCAAAAAGTTCTAAAGCCGAAGTAAAAAATGGTGAAATAGATCAAATTCGCGAATGCTACAATTTATACCTTCTTCCCAGACATTTTCGCATCTACGGCTATATTTACGCTTCTACGGTACCGCATTTGCGGCTCTTCCTCCGCTTCTGCGGAAATCACTTATTCCCCTTAGTCCGCATCTGCGGTGCCCTACCCGCATCTGCGACATCGCAGATGCGGTCCTCTTAGCCGCTTTTGCGGTTTCTTGCTTCTCAAGCCATTTTCGCTTCTACGATCAATTCCTCCGCTTATGCGGCGCCGCACCTGTGGTCCCAAGTCCACAGGTGCAAAAATACCAGAAGCAGCAAATTCAGCAGCTGCAACAAAATCCAAACTTCTCCGTTAACCATCCAAAATCACCCTGAGGCCCCCGGGACCTCAACTAAAAGCACAAACATATCCCAATACCTTATCTAAACTTGTTCCAATCTTCAAAACACCTCAAACAACATCAAATCAACCAAAACACATCGGATTCAAGCCTAACTTTCTAAGATCTTCCGAATTCCTTTTTTGATCAGAAACCCAACCAAACCACGTCCGAATGACCTGAAATTTTGCACACATCCCAAATTACCTAACAGAACTACTGCAACTCTCGAAATTCCATTCCGACCCCTATATCAAAATCTCACCTACCAACCAAAAATCGCCAAATTATTAACTTTACCAATTCAAGCCTAAATCTACTCCGAACCTTCAAAACTCATTCCGATCACACTCCTAAGTCGTAAATCACCTCCCGAAGCTAACCGAACCATCGGAACTCACATTCGAGCCTCCTAACACATAAGTCAACATCCGATTCACTTTTCCAACTTAAACTCACTTTGAAGAGACTAAGTGTCTCAAACCTTACCAAATCCTTTCCGAACTCGATCTGACCAACCCGATACCACATAACACAGATAGATAAAGCATAAAGAATTAGGAATGGAGGAAACAAAGCGGCAACTCACGAGACAACTGGCCAGATCGTCACAACAATTAAGATGTTCAAGGAGTCTAATTTACATAACATAAAGTAGGGTACAACTTCTAAGCCAATTAGGAACTCAACAAGAAAATATGAAGTTATTTTAAATCATTTGAATAAAGAGAGTGCCATTTTCAATTAAAATACAACATCGAATGAATTAATACCCTTAACATGGTATTTAATAAATTAACTTAGTAGAAATTCCTTTTTAAGTAAAATACAACCTCATACGATTTAAGGGAATTCAATTGAGTAACTAATTGAATTAAAAATAAAACAATTATTGAAATTTGAAGTATTGAAATATAAATATAAATACAGCGAATTATTGGAAACACTATGGGGTTCCGTCACAAAGGATCACATCGGTAAAGGAAACTGAATAGTTAAAAACACTTGAATTGATAACCATGAATAAAACACAACAAACAGAAAGTGCACGGCATCACCCTTCGTGCTTTATCACTCTTCCTCACCATATGCATAAAACAATAATGTGGCACGTCATCACTCTTCATGCTTTTACTCTCAATAATGTGTCACGACATCACCTTTCATGCTTTTACACTCACAATATCGGCACAGCATCACCCTTCGTGCATTAACACTCACTCACAATATCATGCACGACATCACCCTTCGTGCTTTACACTCTTCCTCACAATATCATGCACGACATCACCCTTCGTGCTTTACACTCTTCCTCACAATATCATGCACAACATCACCCTTCGTGCTTTACACTCTTCCTCACCCAAACAATAGAAACAATAACATTCCGGCAAGAGAATCAACAATAGAAACAATAACATCACGGCAAGGGGATAAACAATAGAAACAATAACATCTCGGCAAGGGAATCAACAATAGAACCAATAACATCCCGGCAAGGGAATCAACAATAACCAATCTTGTTTCAACAGTTAGCTTCGCAATATAGATCTCAACTTGAGTCAATACTCAACAATGGTCAATTACCAAGAGAATGTCATAAGTCTTGTTCAACATGAATAATCGTCAATTTAAGCATGAATAATACATAATAAGGATCACGGAAAAACCAGGAAGCACAATAAACTTAACAAAACAACAAGACATAATAAGCATGTGATAACTACACCGGTAACCACAACAATTGGACATGTAACATATTTGGACGAAGTCATAGAGGAACTCACAATCAAAAAATATCAACACAATAAGAAAGACAATCACTTCAATTAAGGGTTAAGTAACACGTAAGAATTAGAGGAAAGCTAACAACATCATATGGAGAATATAGAGGTAATTTAAGCAATAAAACTCAATCATAACAGAATACTTTCCACATAATGAACATAAGGACCTAAGAACTCTAGAGGCAAATTTCCCACAAATAAGTCCGAGCACACACACGTCACCTCGCGTGCATGGACTACAATTAGCATAGAAGACTCAAATCCTAAGGGGAAGTCCCCCACACAAGGTTAGGCAAGATACTTACCTCAAAGACGCAAACCGATACTCCAAAATGCACTTCTCGGGTGACAAGACCTCCGGACGGCTCAAGTCTAACCAAATTAACTTCAAAGCATAAATAAGACACATAAGAAACTATTCTGGATCATAAAGTCTCAATCTTTTACAAAATCCAACAATCGGTCCAAAAGTCGACCCCCAGGCCCGCACCTTGGAGCCCGTCAAATTTTACAAAAACCGAATACCCATTTCAATACAAGTTTAACCATATAAAATTTATCAAATTCCGATACCATTTGGTCCCTCAAATCATGATTTTTCATTTTAGAATTTGTCTTCAAAAACCAAAATTTTCCTCAACATAAATCACAAATTAAATGATAAAAATGAAGACAAAATAATTGAATATAATCAATTCTAGGTGAAGAACACTTACCCAATCGTTTTTCTTAAAAAATTAACAAAGAATCGCCCAAAACCGAGCTCTAGAACTCCAAAAATGGTGAAAATGGTAAACCCGCGGAATAGAGTACTATTTATTCTACCCAGGTCTTAAAGCATCACGAACGTGGAGGAAGTATCGCGTTCGCGAAGAAGAAAAAATGAAGGTGCCCAGGTTGCTCATCGCGAATGCGACAGTGCGTCCGCGAACGCGAAGAAGGAAAGTCTGATGGCCCAAAGACTGCTCTTCGTGAACGCGTGAACTAGTACGCGAACGCGAAGGGTGGGATGGCGTAACTACGCGAACACAATAGACAGATGCGAACGCGATGAATGAAGAAACAGAGCTTCACGAACCCAAGGCGTGTTACGCGAACGCAAAGAAGGAAAATGAAGCGACAAGCAGAGATACTTCGCGAACGCGGAAGGAGCTTCGCGAACGCGAAAGAGGATAGCAGATACTAGAAACAACAGTTCAAAAACAAGGAAAAATGACCCGTAGTCCACCCGGAACACACCTGAGGCCCCTGGGACCCTGTTCAAACACACAAACAAGTCATATAACCTAATACAGACTCGCTTGAGGTCTCAAATCACATCAAACAATGCCGAAACAACGAATCACACCATGAATAGAACTTAGGAACTTTCAAACCTACCAACTTCCAAAACTCATGCCGAAACCTATCAAATCAACCCGGAATGACGCCAAATTTTGCAAACAAGTCCAAAATAACATAACGGAGCTGTTCCAACTCACGGAATCACATTCCGATCCCGATATCACAAAAGTCAACTATGGGTCAAACTTTTCCCTTTTCCAAACTTCAACTTTTCCAACTTTCGCCGAAACGCCTCAAATCACCCTACGGACCTCCAAATCTAAATCCGGAAGCGAGCCTAAGTCCAAAATCACCACATGAAGCTGTTGAGATCACCCACAACCCATTCCGGGTCCGTTTACTCAAAATTCCAGTTCTGGTCAAATTCTCACCTCTTAAGCTTCCAAAACTAGATTCCTTCCCTCATTTTGACTTTGAATCATTTGATAACTGAATTCAACCATGCACATAAGTCGATACACATAATATGAAGCTGCTCGTGACCTCAAACTGCTGAACCGAAAAAATTGCTCAAAATAACTAGTCGGGTCGTTACATCCTCCTCCACTTAAACATACGTTCGTCCTAGAATGTGCCCGGAGTCATTCCAAACCCATCGAACCACTACATGAGCTCACCATACATACACCTGGGGGTGATTCCCCATCTCCCAACCTAAGCAGAACTGACAATGCAACTTAACTGAAGGTCTCATCTCCTCCTTAGCCCATAGCCTTAGAACAGAACCCAAACCTCAACATTTGAAATTCATCATAGTATCCAAATTCCACATCATCACACCGCATGAACCTTAACAAGCTGAATCGAGCCAAAATTCCAATCCATGATTCAATCACATGCTGCTCCACACAACTCAAATGCCTGAAGTAATAACCTCTAACCCCCATAGCTGCTCAAATAACATCTTGGATGCCGGCAATACACTACATTGAATATAACCTTTTTTCGGACCTCCACATCGTTGATCATGATAAAGAGACATGCGGGAACTCATATCAACCCATGAAGACAACAAGTCAAGAAGCTTTCTCGCCCACCAAGGGCCATTACCTAAATCTTAGCAGAAACACCCTCATACTTCCAAATACTCCTCACCCCCAATACCATAGTACTCATCTCAGGTCCAAGAACCTCATCTCAACAAATACAAGCAACCCAATTAGCAGCTCATCACGGAACCACACAGATTCTCACACTATACAGTTCGTACCTCAAACCAGCAATAACTCAATTATGCAGCACAAATAAAGAAAAGCAAAGTGTAAGAATTATCTAACGAGTACAACATGTGTAACAACAAAGGTATAGTTTTCATCAAATCGTCCCACAAAGGGAAAATACAACACTAAATAAACACAAGGAGAGGGTATCCCACATAACACCTGCTGCGGCGTGCAGCCCGCTCCCAAATGCTCATCGAGCCAAAAATGCTCTGGTTCACTGATCATATAAATGCTAATGTCAAGTATAACAAAGTACACAAATAAAACTATGGAAAAATGAATGAAAGTGCTAAAACATGAAAGAAGCAAGAACAACTAAGGTGAAATGAGCAAATAAACATTACGAGGGCTATCTTGCCCGCATCGCCATAAGACCCGAATAGAATTACAACATGCGTGGGGAATAATCATACAACCTCACCGCCTAACACAACATAAAAGAGTAGCACATATCATAGGCTAGGGGCACAAATATTATCCATTCTGCCTGATAGCATAACCATAATGACAATCTTACGGGAGCACACAAACTTGACCTGATACAAGATATATATTCTCATTGAGCTTTCGAATAGCCCCCAACCCAAATCCTGATTATTTCCAAATAGGTAAATATCCTTTCCAAAAATCTACAACGACCTATCAATCATGCATGCTATTAACTACCTCATACTCAACATTCCTTCACAATCCGCAAACATGAAATGGTCCACATATGAGGGCATCTAGCCCCAAAACCTCAGGAATACCAAAATTTCCATACTCAAACTCAACTACGCAAATCAAATGGCTGTTATATCACTTATACCCTATCATTCTGCTGAAGCACTCATATAATTTCTGGTCGCGTAACAAAACATGAACCTCGAAAGCCTCAAAACCTAGTAATCACCATGCTGCCAGCCACACATCCGCAAACCAAACCTCAAGGCCCTTTCCAAAAGTGCACACTCTTCATATATGATAGCCAACAATGCCAACACCCTATTAATTGCTGATACCTATTCAGGAGAAATTCACAATGTACAACATATTCCTTATGCTCATAATAGCCAGCCGAGTCGAGCCATTGAACAAACCATCAAGAAATCCCCAAGATCCGCCTGCACGCAACTAAGCCATCAGGACTGCACCTCCCCAACTCAACTGAATCACACAAACCGTCCAATCCAAGAGTGCTGCCACAAATGCCAGTAGAGAATTCCCATTCAAAAGGACCATTTATTTCCATTGCTATGCTGATCTAACACCACTAAACTGACTCATTTCTTCGGATAGACGATATGCAATAATTCCCATCAAAGCCCCACATACAGATAACCCTAGCACGAACCATGTAGCCCAGAAGCTCATAAACCACCACATTTCCTCTGAAGCACCCCATCCTGCTGCAGCCATAACGCCCATGCTAAATAGACCTTATGTGAATCTGAAGTTGTTCCCCCAACTCCCTTGATGCTAAAATGTAGATCCATTAATGACGTAAAAATATTGCAAGCCCCAACATCATCCCGTGTAAGATCTCAGACCTTGGTCATACCCCAAATCCGGGAACCTACCAATACCACGTATACATATACCTCAGGCTAAAACTAATATAAATATGGGTCTACAATCTGAATGTATCCATTGGACTCCTCCACATGGCGCAAAGCAATAGAAAACAACGTCAGATGATCCACAAAACTAACCTTCACAGATTGTACAACACAAATCACAAGGTACTCTAATACCACCAACTATTCCAAATCAACATCCACCTCGTGCCCTTGCCACAATCGCGATGACTAGTCAACCAATAAAACCTTTCCAAGCTCGCACTCATCATTCAGATGTCGGAAACCGCTGCACCTCCATAGGAACAACTTAATAGCCTCTCAATACCTTCATATCTTCAGTCTCGACGACACATTGAGACAATGCTTGAGCATCCATGACTCCCTCGTGGCCTGTCTGTAGCATCATACCCCATTGGCGCATAGCGGACACTGAGAGCATAATATTATACTGTCACGACCCTGGTTCACCCTCCGTGAACTATCATAATGACACTTAGTCTCTATGACTAGGTAAGCCTAAAATGCGAAAGATAAACCAATTTGCAGAAGAAAACAAATTAAAATAGAAATATAGTAATAAAAAAACGTTTAAAAGTGCTAGTCGGCATACACAATATTAACTCTCAAAAACTAATACATTTTCCCAAAACCCGAAATCGCATAAATCACAATCTACGAATATAAATAAAATGCTCTAACTCCAGAATGTCTACATCAACAGAAAAGATAGAAGGGCTATCACTACAAGATAGAATGGGAAGGGACTCCTCGGTCTGCGGATGCGACAGATATACCTCGAAGTCTCTGGAGCAGTCACCTCGCCTCAAGGGTGATAGGACTGAGTCGAAGTACCTGGATATGCACATGAAAAACATGCGCAGAAAGGGCATGAGTACACCACAACGGTACTCAGTAAGTGCCAACCCTAACCTCGGTCGGGTAGTGACGAGGAAGGTCAAAGCCCTACTGAGATAAATAAAAATATAAGGTATGATAGAATAAGGTAAGCAATACAGTTGAAAGCTAACAATAAGAATTAAATATAGGAATATAAGGAACTCAATAACGGAAATAGAGGCAAAAACAATCACAAGGAGATACCATTCTTCACAAGGATAATAATCAGGGATCTCTCAGTATCTTGAGGATCTCTTAGTACCCTCACTATATGCCAGAGATCTTTTCATATCTCGATGATTTCCCGGTATCCTCAATATATGCTAGGGATCTCTTGGTATCCCGAGGATCTCTCGGTATCCTCAATATATGCTAGGGATCTCTTGGTATCCCGAGGATCTCTTGGTATCCTCAATATACATGCTAGGGAACTCTCGGTATCCCGTACCTCAGTTCAAATCATAAATACGCGCAGGGGATCTCCCGGGAAGCCGTCCCGTAGTCCCAAAGTAAAACGCACAGTAAAAACACAAGGAATACTCAATTAAGCTCAATTTCGTACCAAATAAAATGGGTAGTTCTAACCTAACATGCTTCACATAATGAAATTAAGGCAGTTTAAGCAAATAAGCAATTAAGTCAATTAAACATGCTTTTTCTAAGCTAACAACATGCTTAAATTGTAAGTAGTATAAAGCAGGAAAAAGGAACACAATTGAAATTACTTAAAGAAAACCGGATTTTCAACAATTAGCTCAAGTACGCACTTGTCGCCTCACGTACAAGGCATTTCAATTATCAAATATACCAAATCCTAGGGAAAATTTCCCCACACAAGGTTAGGCAAGCCACTTACCTCAAACCAGCTCAAATCAATTCGAAACCACGCTCTTGCAACGAGTACTCGACTCCAAATTGCTCAAATCTATTCAATTCAATTTCATAATGTAAATAACACTTCAAGTAACTGATTCTACAAAGAAATTCTTAGATAATATGTGAAATTAAGGAAAATGACAAAATGCCCCTCGATACCACATCTCAAAATCAGGTAAAATTTACATTTCCAAAATCCTCACACTCTCACGAGTTCAGTCATACCAAAAGTACCAAAATCGGACCTCAAATGGTCCCTCAAATCATCACTCAAAGGTCTCTAATTAGTCAAGCAGTAACCCCCAAATTACCACTGATTTTCCTTAAATTTTGATGTTTATAATGATAAAAATTACCCCAATAACGAGTTTAGGGACCAAAGACCTTACCCCAATGAATTCCTCTGAAAATATCTCTTGAAAATGCTCCCCAAGGCTTCTTCCCGTTTGAAAAGAGGTGAAAATAGCTCAAATTCGCGAAGGCAAGAATTTATATGTTTCTGCCCAGCTAATCCGCTTCTGAGGTCATGTGCGGTCCCGCTTTTGCGGAACTAACGTCGCATCTGCGATAATTCACTTAAGGCACTGGGCCGCATCTGCGCTTCTTCTACCGCACCTACAATCTCGCAGGTGCGCCCATACCACCACACCTGCGTAAACTGGCTTCCAAGCACTTCGCCGCATCTGCGTATCCTCAAGCGCTTCTGCGATCACGCACTTGCGGTCCCCAATCTGCAGGTGCGGTTATGACAGAAGTTCAGCAGCTGAAGCTGCTCAAACAAATTCCAAATTCTTCCGACAACCTTCCGAAACCATCCCGAGGCTCCCGGGACCTCAACCAAAGGCACCAACAAGTCTAATACCACTGTCCAAACTTATACCAATCCTTAAAACACCTAAAAACAACATCGAAACGACGAATCAACCGCAAATTCAAGCCTAAGAACTCCAAAACTCTAAAAAACACGCTTTCGATCAAAAAGTCTATCAAACCTCATCCGAATGACCTGAAAGTTTGCACACACGTCACATTCAACACTACGGAGCTAATACAACTTATGGAATTCCATTACAACCCTCGGATCAAAATCTCACTATCGAACCGGAAACTTCAAAATTTGACCTTTCGGCATTTCAAGCCTAAATAAGCTACGGACCTCCAAAACACAATCCCAACACGCCGCTAAGACTGAAATCACCCAACGGAGCTAACGGAACCATCAGAATTCCATTTTGAGTCCGTCTTCACACTGTTCTGACTATGGTCAAATTTCCCAAATGTAAGCTCTCATTTAGGGACTAAATGTCCCAAAACTCTCCGAAACTCAAAACCGAGCATCCCAGCAAATCAAAATAGCAGAAATAAATATGGGGAAAGCAGTTAATAGGGGATCAGAGCGTTAATTCTTAAAATGATAGGCCGAGTCGTTACATCCTCCCACACTTAAACATTCGTTCGTGCTCGAACGAGCATAGAGACATACCTGAAGTAGTGAAATAATGAGGGTAACGGCTACACATATCCTACTTGGTCTCCCAGTTCGCCTCCTCGATCAGCTGACCCCGCCACTGAACCTTCACTGATGCAATGTTTTTTGACCTCAGCTTTCAAACCTGCCTATCCAATATCGCTACTGGCTCCTCAACATAAGAGAGATCCTTGTCCAACTAGACAGAACTGAAATCCAGCATGTGCGACGAATCACCGTGATACCTCCGGAGCATCGAAACATGAAATATCGAAGAACTCCTGCCAAGCTGGGAGGTAAGGCAAGCTCATAAGCAATCTCCCCAACATGCCGCAATATCTCAAAAGGGCTAATAAACCTCGGACTCAACTTCGCCTTCTTCCCAAATCTCATAACGCCCTTCATAGGTGAAATCCGAAGCAGAACCCGCTCTTCAACTATATAGGAAACATCACAAACCTTCCGGTCCGCGTAACTCTTCTATCTGGACTAGGCTGAACGGAGTCTATCTTGAATCACCTTAACCTTCTCCAAAGCATCTTGAGCCAAGTCTGTGCCCAATAATCTAGCCTCACCCAGCTCAAACCAACCCACCGGGGATCTATACCGCCTACCATATAAAGCCTCATACGGTGCCATCTGAATGCTGGACTGATAGCTATTGTTGTAGGCAAAACTCTGCCAATGGCAAGAATTGATCCCAAGACCCTCCAAACTCAATCACACACGCACGGAGCATATCCTCAAGGATCTGAATAGTGCGCTCAGACTGTCCGTCCGTCTGAGGGTGAAATGTTGTCCTCAACTCCACCCGAGTACCCAACTCATGTTGAACGACCCTCCATAATCGTGATGTGAATTGAGTACCTCTATATGAAATGATGGAAACTGGAATACCATGCAAACGAACAATTTCCCAGATATAAATCTTCGCTAGGCGCTCCGAAGAATAGGTAGTACACACAGGAATGAAGTGAGCGGACTTGGTCAGCCGATCCATAATCACCATAATAGCATCGAACTTTCTCAAAGTCCGTGGGAGCCCAATTACAAATTCCATGGTGATCCTCTCCCACTTCCCCTCCGGAATCTCTATCTGCTGATGCAACCCACCCGGTCTCTAGTGCTCATACTTAACCTACTGACAGTTGAGGCACCGAGCTACAAATCCAACTATATCTTTCTTTATCCGCCTCCACCAATAGTGCTGCCTCAAATCCTGATACATCTTCGCGGCACCTAGATGAATGGAATACCGCGAACTGTGGGCCTCCTCCAGAATCAACTCCCGAAGTCCATCAACATTGGGTACACAAATCCGACCCTGCATCCTCAATACCCCGTCATCACCAATGGTCACATCTCTGGCATCACCATACTGAACCTTGTCCTTGAGGACAAGCAAATGAGGGTCATCATACTGACACTTCCAGATACGATCAAATAAGGAAGACCGAGAAATCACGCAAGCTAGAACCCGATTGGGCTCCGAAAGATCCAATCTCACAAACTGGCTGGCAAAGGCATGAACATCCATCGCCATAGGCCTTTTCGATGCTGGTAAATAAGCCAAACTCACCAAACTCTCTGCCCAGCGACTCAAGGCATCGTCCACCACATTGGCCTTTCACTGGTGATACAAAATAGTGATATCATAGTCCTTCAGCAACTCTAACCATCTCCTCTGGCGCAAATTTAGATCCTTTTGCTTGAACATGTGCTGCAAGCTCGGATGATTAGTATAAATCTCACAAGGAACCCCACACAAATAATGACGCTAGATCTTCAGGGCATGAACAATTGCAGCTAACTCAAGGTCATGGATAAGATAATTCTTCTCGTGAACCTTCAACTGTCTGGGAATAGGCAATCACCCTACTGTCCTGCATCAAAATCGCTCCAACGCCAATCCTTGAGGCATCACAATAGACAGTGTAAGACCCTAAACCTGTAGGCAATATCAAAATTGGGGCTGTAGTTAAAGCTATCTTGAGCTTCTGAAAGCTTGCCTCACACTCTTCCATCTACTGGAACGGAGCACCCTTCTGGGTCAGTCTGGTCATAAGGGCTACAATCGATGAAAACCCCTCAACAAAATGATAGTAATAACCCGCCAAGCTAAGGAAACTGCGGATATCTGTAGCTGAGGATGGTCTGTGCCAACTCTGTACGGTCTCTACTTTCTTCAGATCCACCTGAATACCCTCACTCGACACCACGTGTCCAAAGAATGCCATGGAATTCAACCAAAACTCACATTTCAAGAACTTAGCATATAACTTCTTTTATCTCAAGGTATGAAGCACTGTCCTCATGTGCTACTCATGATCTTCCTGACTCCGGGAATACACCAGAATATCACCAATAAAGACAATGACGAAAGAGTCAAGATACGGCTGAAACACACTGTGCATCAAATGCATAAAGGATACTGGGGCATTGGTCAACCCAAATGACATAACAAGAAACTCGTAATGACCATATCGAGTCCTCAAAGCAGTCTTTGGGATATCTGGCTCCCGAATCTTCAACTGATGGTAACCTGAGCGCAAGTCAATCTTAGAAAACACCCGTGCGCCCTGAAGTTTGTCAAATAGATTATCAATACGAGGCAAAAGATAGCGGTTCTTCACTGTAACCTTGTTCAACTGGCGATAATCAATACACATACGCATAGAATCATTTTTTTTCTTCACAAACAAGACAGGATCACTCCAAGGTGATATACTGGGCCGGATAAAACCCTTATCAAACAATTCTTGTAACTGATCCTTTAAATCCTTCAACTCAAGAGGATCCATACGATACGGAGGAATAGAAATGGGCTGAGTGCCCGACAACAGATCAATGCCAAAATCAATATCTCTATCAGGCGGCATGCCCAGAAGATCAGCTGGAAACACATTGAGAAAATCTTATACTACTGGGACTGAATCAACTGAAGGGGCATCAATACTGACATCTCTCACATAATCTAAATACACGTCACACCCCATCTCAACCAAACACTAAGCTTTAAGAAAAGAAATAACTCTACTGGTAATGTGATCTAAAGTATCCCTCCACTCAACATGTGGTACACCTGGCATAGCCAGTGTCACGATTTTGGTGTGAAATCAAGAATAGCATAATGGGGCGACAACCAGCCCATGCCCAAGATAATATCAAAATCTACCATACTAAGAAACAATAAATTGGCTCTGGTCTCAAAACCACTAAGAACAACCAAACACAACCGATAAATGCGGTCCACAACAAGAGAATCTCCTATAGGAGTAGAAACATAAATAGGGAAACTCAAAGAATCTCGAGGTACACCCAAATGTAGAGAAAAATAAAAAGACACATAAGAGTAAGTGGAGCCTGGATCGAATAGAACCGATGCATCTCTATGACAAACTAGTATAATACCTATGATGATAGAATCGGAGGCAGCAGCCTCGGTACGGGCAGGAAGTGCATAGTATCGGGCCTGGCCTCCCCATCTAAAGTGGCCGCTACCTCCCTGACCTCCACCTCTAGCTGGATGAGCAGGTGGGGTAGCAACTGGAGCTGTAACCATAGCCTGAGAGCTTTGCGGGGCGCGCTGTGGTTGAGAAGTCTGTGGAGGCGCACTCCTCCCAAATCTAGGGCAATACCTCACCACATGGTATGTGTCACCACACTCAAAATGAGCTCTAGGAGGACGTGGCAGCATGACTGGATCGGGTCAGGCCTGCTGGACTGTCCTCTGAAAGCACCCCGCGCAGGAGGTGCACTAGATACTAGAGGTGCATAATAAGGCTCTTGAGGCCTAGGAGGAGCTGGAATACCACTGGCTGCTGGAAGAGATGAATGAACAGGGTGACTCATATAACCCCTATCATGACAACCTACAGCTAGGGCACGGGCACCGAAATAATGGCCCGACTTTCGAGACCTCTTGGCCTCCCTCTCTTCTCTCTCCCTAGCATGCATACCCTCAATCCTACTAGAAATGCTCACCACCTGCTGATAAGAAATATCCATCTCCAACTCACGAGTCATGCTAGACCTGATGCTGGGAATAAGGCCCTCAATAAACTAGCGAACCTTCTCGTGAATAGTAGAAACCAAGGCTGGTGCATGTCTAGCCAAACTAGTGTAACAGACAGCATACACTGAGACAGTCATAGCACCCTGGCGCAAATGTTCAAACTCTGCGCGCCATGCGTCCCTAAGGCTCTAAGGAACATACTCTCTCAGGAATAGATCTGAAAACTGAGTCCAAGTCAGTGAAGTAGCCTTATTCGGACTGTCTAACTCATTGGTGCGCCACCACTCATAGGCGACTCCTCGAAGCTAGAAAGTAGTGAAGGAAACCCCGCTCGACCCTGATATACCTATGGTACGGAGAATGAGGTTACACTCATCTAGAAATCCCAGAGCATCATCCAATGCTAGACTACTGAATATAGGAGGCTTGCACTTCTTGAACCTCCGAAGCCTCAACTGCTCGTCCTCGGAAATTGCTGCCCTGTCCTCGGGCTGATCTCGGACTACAGATTGTACATGAATAATCTCAGGCACCTGCTTAACATTCACTCGTTGCTCAGGAGTGCAGGCGGCGGGAGTATATGCTCCTCCCCCGGCTTGAGATGTAGCTGAGGTAAGGGGAAGCAACCCTGCCTAAGCCAAAGTGGTGTACATGCTCATGAACTGTGCCAGAGTCTCCTAAAGTGCTGGAGTAGTAGTAGCAGTAGGCGTATCAGGTGCCTGGACTCCGATTGGAAATGCTAATGGTACCTCGGTAGCATCTCGCGCAGGTGCTCTGGCTGCACCACGTGCGCGTCCTCGGCCTCAAACTCGGCCCCGGCCTCTGGCGGTTGCAGTAGGGGCGCGGGTGCCTGACCATCTCGGGTAGCGCGTGTCCTCACCATCTGTGAGAGAATAGAAGACAGAAGTTTAGAATTGTGACATCAAATCTCGCACGACAAGGAAATCAAATGAAGTGGAATTTTCCTGACAGTTACATTGCCTCTCGTAGATAAGTACAGATGTCTCTGTATCGATCAACGAGACTCTAATAAACCGACTTATGATTCATGACTCCTATGAACCTAAAGCTCTTATACCAACTTGTCACGACCCCGGTTCGCCCTCCGTGAACCATCGTGACAGCACCTAGTCTCTACAACTAGGTAAGCCTAAAATGCAGAAGATAAACTAACTTGCGGAAGAAAACAATTTAAAACAGAAATAGAGTAATAAAACAGCATTTAAAAGTGCCACTCGACTTACACAATATTAACTCTCAAAAACTAATACTTTTTCCCAAAACCCGGAAACCCATGAATCACAAGCTACGAATATAAATAAAATGCTCTAGCTCCGGAATGTCTACATCAACAAAAAAGATAGAAGGGCTATCACTACAAGATATAATGAAAAGGGACTCCTAGATCTGTGGACATGATAGATATACCTCAAAGTCTCTGGAGCAGTCGCCTCGCCTCAAGGGTGATAGGACTGAGTCGAAATACCTTGATCTGCACATGAAAAACATGCGCAAAAAGGGCATGAGTACACCACAGCGGTACTCAGTAAGTGACAAGCCTAACCTCGGTCGGGTAGTGACGAGGAAGGTTAGGGACCTACTGAGATAAATAAAAATATAAGGTATGACAAAATAAGGTAAGCAGTATAATTGAAAGCTAACAATAAGAATTAAATACAAGAATATAAGGAACTCAATAACTGAAATAAAGGCAAAAACAATCAGAAGGAGATACCTTTCTTCACAAGGATAATAACCGGGGATCTCTCAGTATCCCGATGATCTCTTAGTACCCTCACTATATGCCAGGGATCTCTTGGTATCCCGAGGATCTATCGGTATCCTCAACATATGATAGGGATCTCTTGGTATCCTCAATATACGTGCTAGGGATCTCTCGGTATCCCGCACCTCAGCTCAAATCATAAATACGTGCAAGGGATCTCTAGGGATGCCGTCTCGTAGTCCCAAAGTAAAACGCGCAGCAACAACACAAGGAATACTCAATTAAGCTCAATTTCGTACCAACTAAAACGGGTAATTCTAACCTAACATGCTTCACATAATGCAATTAAGGCAGTTTAAGCAAATAAGCAATTAAGTCAATTAAACATGCTTTTTCTAAGCTAACAACATGCTTTAATTGCAAGTAGTATAAAACAGGAAAAAGGAACACAATTGAAATTACTTA
Source organism: Nicotiana tabacum (assembly GCF_000715075.1). Taxonomy (NCBI): domain Eukaryota; kingdom Viridiplantae; phylum Streptophyta; class Magnoliopsida; order Solanales; family Solanaceae; genus Nicotiana; species Nicotiana tabacum. The sequence goes on along the minus strand of NC_134090.1, from coordinate 153,872,016 downwards.
AAGAAAATCGGATTTTCAAAAATTAGCTCAAGTACGCACTCGTTACCTCACGTGCAAGGCATTTCAATTATCAAATATACCAAATCCTAGGGGAAAGTCCCCCACACAAGGTTAGGCAAACCACTTACCTTGAACCAACTCAAATCAATCTGAAACCACGCTCTTGCAACGAGTACTCGACTCCAAATGGCCCAAATCTATTAAATTCAATTTCATAATGTAAATAACACTTCAAATAACTGATTCTACAAAGAAATTCTAAGCTAATACGCAAAATTAGGGAAAATGACCAAAATGCCTCTCGGGCCCACCTCTTGGAATCAGGTAAAATTTTCATTTCGAGAATCCTCACACTCTCACGAGTTCAATCATACCAAAAGTACCAAAATCGGACCTCAATTGTTCCCTCAAATCATCACTCAAAAGTCTCTAATTAGTCAAGACCTAACCCCCAAATTACCACTATTTTTCCTTAAATTTTGATGTTTATAATGATAAAAATCACCACAATAACGAGTTTAGGGACCAAAAACCTTACCCCAATGAATTCCTCTAAGCATTTCTCTTGAAAATGCTCCCCGAGGCTTCTTCCCATTTGAAAAGAGGTGAAAATAGATCAAATTCGCGAAGGCAAGAATTTATATGTTTCTGCCAAACTTATCCGCTTCTGTGGTCATGAAACCGCACCTGCGTTCCCGCTTTTGCGGAACTAACGTCGCATCTGTGATAATTCACTTAAGGCACTAGGCCACATCTACGTTTCTTCTACCACAACTGCGATCTCACAGGTGCGCCCATACCACCGCACCTGCGGAAACTGTCTTCCAAGCACTTCGCCGCATCTGCGTCTCCTCAAGCGCTTCTGCGATCACGCACCTGTGGTCCCCAATCCGCAGGTACGGTTATGACAGAAGTTCAGTAGCTGAAGCTACTCAAATAAATGCCAAATTCTTTTGACAACCTTACGAAATCATCCCGAGGCCTCCGGGAACTCAACCAAAGGCACCAACAAGTCTAATATCACTGTCCAAACTTATACCAATCCTTAAAACACCTAAAAACAACATCAAAACGATGAATCAACTGCGGATTCAAGCCTAAGAACTCCAAAACTCTAAAAAATACGCTTTCGATCAAAAAGTCTATCAAACCTCATTCAAATGACCTAAAATTTTGCGCACACATCACATTCAACACTACAGAGCTACTCCAACTTCCGAAATTCCATTCCGACCCTCAAATCAAAATCTCACTACCGAACCGGAAACTTCAAAATTTGTCCTTTCGGCATTTCAAGCCTAAATTAGCTACGGACCTCTAAAACATAATCCGAACACGCTCCTAAGCACGAAATCACCCAACGGAGCTAACAGAACCATTAGAATTCCATTCCGAGGCCGTCTTCACACTTTTATGACTATGGTCAAATTTCCCAAACTTAAGCTCTCATATAGGGACTAAATGTCCCAAAACTCTTCGAAACTCAAAATCGAGCATCCCGACAAATTAAAATAGCAGAAATAAATACGGGGAAAGCAGTTAATAGGGGATCAGGCCATAAATTCTTAAAACAACCGGCCAGGTCGTTATATATACACAAGTGGGTGTAAAGGAACATAAGTTATATACTCCGAGCTAAATCAATATCACATGATAAGGAATAAAAGAAGTGAAATTTCCTAACAGTTCTGTAGCCTATCGAAGATATGTACAGACGTCTCTATACCGATCTGCAAGACTCTACTAAACCTGCTTATGACTCGTAGCACCTATGAACTTAGAGCTCTGAAACCAACTTGTCACGACCCAAAATTCCTCCGAAGGAGTCGTGATGGCACCTAGTCTCTAAAATAGGTAAGCCTAACATTAACTGAGATAACATTGATATTTGCTAACATTAATTTAAATAACTCTTAACAAATTACAACTCCCAAAACAGGTGGTACAAGTCATAAGCCTTTCTAAGGGTAGCTATACAAAATAAATACATCACTGTTCCGAAACAAAAGGAACAAATGGAAATAAGTACAAATGAAGGTGACTCCGAGGCCTGCGAATGCTTCAGCAGGTTTACCTTGAGTCTCCAACGCAACGACCCGCACAGATAATACCGATCGAATACCTAGATCTGTAATAAAAATGTACAGAAGTAGAGTATGAGCACACCACAGCGGTGCCCACTAAGTATCAAGACTAACCTCGATTGGGTAGTGACGAGGGACAGTCCAGACACCTACTGTTCAAATAAATTGAACAGGATATGATAATAAACTATCAACCTAAAGATGACAAAGTAATATCAACAGCAGGGAAAGAACAATCTACAATTAGTAGAAACAATGAAAGGAAACACGAATGGAAACGAAAGATAACCAAATAAATTAATACCAACATAGCTTGAACACAGACAAGCAAAAATGTACTCAAACAAGGAAGGCGATGTCGGCTTAATAAATCATATCATTTCTGATGCACAGTTCCAGCCATCTCAAACTCGATGTCTCATATCATAACCTCAATTACCAAACCTTTAGCACCGCCGGCACCTTGTGCCCACATATTTATATCTCTCTTTGCACAACAACGTTCTCATGTTACTCAGTACATAAGATCCATAACCAATGAAATTAAGATGTTCAAGGATTCTTATTTACATAACATAAAGTAGGGTACAACTTCTAAGCCAATTAGGAACTCAAACAGAAAGTGCACGACATCACCCTTCGTGCTTTATCACTCTTCCTCACCATATGCATAAATAGAAATGTGCACGGCATCACCCTTCGTGCTTTTACTCTCAATAATGTGGCACGACAACACCCTTCGTGCTTTTACTCTCAATAATGTGGCACGACATCACCCTTCCTACTTTTACTCTTAATAATGTGGAATGACATCACCCTTCGTGCTTTTACACTCACAATATCGACACGGCATCACCCTTTGTGCATTAATACTCACACATAATATCATGCACGACATCACCCTTCGTGCTTTATACTCTTACTCACAATAACATACACGGCATCACCCTTCGTGATTTACACTCTTCCTCACCCAAACAATAGAAACAATAACATCCCAGCAAAGGAATCAACAATAAAAATAATAACATCCCGGCAAGGGAATCAACAATAGAAATAATAACATCTCGGCAAGGGAATCAAAAATAGAATCAATAACATCCCGGCAAGGGAATAAACAATAACCAATCTTGTTTCAACAGTTAGCTTCGCAATATGTATCTCAACTTGAGTCAATACTCAACAATGGTCAATTACCAAGATAATGTCATAAGTCTTGTTCAACATGAATAATCATCAATTTAAGTATGAATAGTACATAATAAGGATCACGAAAAAACTAGGAAGCACAATAACCTTAACAAAACAACAAGACATAATAAACACGTGATAACTACACCGTTAACCACAACAATTGGACATATAACATATTTGCACGAAGTCATAGAGGAACTCACAATCAAGAAGTATCAACACAATAAGGAAGACAATCACTTCAATTAAGGTAATTAAGGGTTAAGTAACACGTAAGAATTAGAGGAAAGCTAACAACATCATATGGAGCAAATAGAGGTAATTTAAGCAATTAGGAAACTCAATCATAACTGAATACTTTCTACATAATGAACATAAGGACCTAAGAACCCTAGAGACAAATTTTCCACAAATAAGTCCGAGCACATACTCGTCACCTCACGTGCACGGACTACAATTAGCATAGAATACTCAAATCCTAAGGGGAAGTCCCCCACACAAGGTTAGGCAAGATACTTACCTCAAAGACGACAAACCGATACTCTAAAATGCACTTCTCGGGTGACAAGACCTCCGACGGCTAAAATCTAACCAAATTAACTTCAAAGCACAAATAAAACACATAAGAAACTATTCCGGATCATAAATTCTCAATCTTTAACAAAATCTAACAATCAGTCCAAAAGTCGACCCTCGGGCCCACACCTCGGAACCCGACAAATTTTACAAAAATTGAATACCCATTCCAATATGAGTTTAACCATATAAAATTTATCAAATTCCGATACTATTTGGTCCTTCAAATCATGATTTTTCATTTTAGAATTTTTCTTCAAAAACCAACATTTTCCTCAACCCAAATCACAAATTAAGTGATAAAAATGAAGACAAAATAATGGAATATAATCAATTCAAGGTGAAGAACACTTACCCAATCGTTTTGCTTGAAAAATCCACAAAGAATCACCCAAAACCGAGATCTAGAACTCCAAAAATGGTGAAAATGGTAAACCCTCGGAATAGAGTACTATTTATTCTGCCCAGGTCTTAAAGCATCACGAACGCGGAGGAAGTATCGCGTTCGCGAAGAAGAAAAAAATGAAGGTGCCTAGGTTGCTCATCGCGAATACGACATTGTGTCCGTGAACGCAAAGAAGGAAAGTCTAATGGCCCAAAGACAACTCTTTGCGAACGCGTGAACTAATACGCGAACGCGAAGGGTGGGATGGCATAACTACGCGAACGCGATGGACAGATGCGAACACGATGAAGGAAGAGATAGAGCTTTGCGAACATGAGGCGTGTTATGCGAACGCGAAGAAGAAAAATGAGGCGACCAGCAGAGACACTTCGCGAACGCGGTAGGAGCTTCGCGAACGCGAAGGAGGATATTAGATACTAGAAACAACAGTTCAAAAACAAGGAAAAATGACTCGTAGTCCACCCGGAACACACCCGAGGCCACCGGGACCCCGTCCAAACACAAAAACAAGTCATATAACCTAACACGGACTCGCTCGAGGTCTCAAATCACATCAAACAATGCCGAAACAACGAATCACACCATGAATCGAACTTAAGAACTTTCAAACCTTCCAACTTCCAAAACGCGTGCCGAAACCTATCAAATCAACCCGGAATGATGCCAAATTTTGCAAACAAGTCCAAAATGACATAACAGAGATGTTCCAACTCGCTGACTCGCATTCTAACCGCGATATCACAAAATTCAACTATGGGTCAAACTTCTCCCTTTTCCAAACTTCAACTTTTCCAATTTTCGTCGAAACGCCTCAAATCACCCTACGGACCTCCAAATCCGAATCCGGACGTGAGCCTAAGTCCAAAATATCCATATGAAGCTATTGAGATCACCCACAACCCATTCCGGGGCCGTTTACTGAAAATTCTAATTTCGGTCAAATTTTCACCGCTTAAGCTTCCAAAACTAGATTCCTTCCCTCATTTCGACTGTGAATCATTCGATAACAGAATTCAACCATGAACTCAAGTCGATACACATAATATGAAGCTTCTCGCAACCTCAAACTGACGAACCAGCAAAATTTCTCAAAACGACCAGTCGGGTTGTTACACTAGAACATAGGCATGAAAGAATCAGTAGAACTAGTAAGGATAACCAGATTCAAGCTTATGAAACTTTAGAAAAGTTTTGTAGAAACAAAACGAAATGAAACCCTAGTTTTAAAAAATATTGAAATCGATTAATAGTAAGAAAACCAGAAGATTTTTTAAAGAAAACTACTAGATAAATTCAAAGTCATTTCAGATCTGAATAGATTCAAGTAGAAAGAGAAGGGTTTTGAGAAAATGAGATGAGGTGAGGAAAAAATCTAGCCCGAAATCGGAGTTTCAAAACATATACACAAAGATAACAATACTCACAAACAACGATGAACACAAGGCAGGTTCATAAAAAACCAAGAGTCTAGGTCAAGCCTAGGTCGAATCTCCTCGAGATTTCTCCAGATAACAGCAAAATGGAACAACCAGTATAGGTATGAAACCAGGTAAGGCCGTAAATCACCAGATGACCCCATATCTGGTCACAAATCGAAGGGGTTTGGGGAAATTTTGGAGTGACGACGCCCTAGGGTTTGGGAGTGTCTTAGAGAGAAGAGATGAGGAGAGGATTTGGGGGCGGCGGGGTTAGAGAAATGAGTAGGGTTTTGGGGTGTTAGGTTAATTAAAAAAGGAAAGAGGGTTTTGGATCGTTGATCTTTGAGATCAATGGCCAAGATCGGTTCTGGGTTGGGGCGGGTTAGATAGGAAATTGGGCTATGGTTTGGGTTAGATTTAAGTGGGCTAAGGTAGATGAATTGGACTGGGGTTCCGAATTTAAACCTCATTAAAGGGGCTATTTGTTAAATACCTAATTTATTAATAAAATAATTTGTAAAAATAGCTAATTAAATGAGAAAAATGATTTTTATGCATGAAGATGATTTAAAATAATTACTTAGCATTATAAAAATGTAAAAGGTTATTTTCTAGTGAAATAAGGTAATTATGCACACATGGGCTATTATTGCAAAGTTATTGTAATTATAACCCTAACATATACGTATGACTATTTGTGAAATAATTAAAGCTCAGTATAAATATAAATGATAAAATTAAGCAAATAAAATTATCATAAAATCGTTTGTAATGCAATTAGTAATTATTTAGATAATAAAATACTAGAATAAATTAATTAAAATTATTTTAAAATTACAACAAATTGTGGAAAAATACCGGTTGTTTCTCATGCACTATTTTGAAAGTATATATGCATTTTAAAATATATGAGAGAAAAATTGGGTATCAACAACTGCCCTTCTTTACCCGGGAAGGATGAAAGAGTTTTCGGGTAAAGAAATGATGATCGATTTTGACCGAATGAGGTGTTTTAAAAAATAGAGACCGCACCCTGGTCTCTAAACTGCCTACATATCCCTGGTTTTACATGAATTAGGCCATATGTAGTTCTGGACCCAACGGTGAATGAGGCCGATGGATTTGTTATAGGAATGGTAGCACGTTTCAGAAAAGGTTCTTTTGTGAAGGGTAACATCGAATGGAGTTATGATAATGAGTCTGAAGTATAATGGATGTATCATAGGGCAGATATCTGAACGGTCACAGAGTAAAGGTGGGTAATTAATGGGGGTCGATTACGTTTGAAATAATGGTAAGGCACAAATGGAAACCGGAAGGGTATGGATGGAAACCAGAGCGAAGGTTGCTCCTTTTTGAAGAACGGTTACTTCCCAAATTACTTGCAAAACTTAAAGCACAATGCATGCGAGTATATAGAGTATTCTGAGAATTTAAACATGATGCAAGTTTCCTTTGGACCATGAAAGATTGTCTTTGGACAATGAAGATGACGTCCTTAGACCATAATGTCTGGGGCCATGAATCATGAGATAAGAGATTCACAGGCCATGAAATGATGTTCTCGGGCCATGAGAATGGTGTGTCTGAACCATGATGCCTTTGAATAATTGTCGCACCTCCTTTTTACCACCCGAGGGGGAGTATAAGGGAGTTTTTCCAATTAAAGTGACATTAATCGAAATGGAATTATTTTTTTAGAGTTGCCACTTGGAATAATTTATTTTTGGTGTTCCAAGTCACCCAAATCGAGGAATTTTTTGACTTTATTTAAAAGTCTGCGAACCAGAAATTCTAGATAAGGAATTCTATTAACCTGGGAGAAGGAGTTAGGCATTCCCGGGTTCCGTGGTTCTAGCACGCTCGCTTAGCAATTTTATACTTGGCTTAAATTATTTAACTACTCATTTTTAGGACCTATGCATTTATCTTTATACCGATTTTAATCACTTGATTTATTCGTAATGAAAGAATTGAGTTACGCATACGTATACTCATTTCCTTTGGCGCGTCAAAAATCATGTCACGCATATGTGTCCACTATTAATCATGCTTTATTAATTATTAAAAAAGTTTTGGTCGAAGTTGCGCGAACGCATCCCTCGATTTTGCTTTTAGAACTAAATTCGTAATTATGTTACGCAAACGTATACATAATCACAATAATATGAGGGCTATAAGTGATTCAATGATAGGTGGCACACCTCAATTTTTAGAAGACTTGTTTAATTAAAGTAGTAGAAGCATGTTCTTACTTATAACTATTTTCGACTTAAATGTCAAGCTATTAATTATAGGTAAGGAAATATAAGGCAAGTCTTTAGTTATTTTTGAACAAAGAACTTGGCCAGTAGCAGGCCCAATACATTATTAAAAGCAGTCATTAAAAGAGGAATAAAGCTAGTGCCAACTGGGCTCGAAATTGGACCAAAGCATAGGACAAAGGAGAACGGAAACAACAAAGGCCCATTTTTGGCTAGAGGCATCCTGATTTGGGCCATCGACATGCCCAATTATTTTAAGGATCAGGCTTCAACCACTAAAGCCTGCTGAAGTTTAAATCACTCCAATTTATTTATACCAACATTTGCATAGATCCTAAATGAAATGTCTAAATGGTGGGCCTTAACTTATTATCACGTATTTAGTAATAACAAAAACCAGTTTTGAATCTTAAACTATTAAATCATCTTAAACCTAGCTATGCAGTCACTTTAAAAATGCTCGAATCAGTAATAATTGAAACTGAATATACTTAGCAGCCAAATACTGCATTTTAAACATGCATAATATACTAGTCTACATTTAGGATATAGCCAAATAAACTATTGGAGCTGCATTAACATGAAGTCCTGAGTCAGTACATGAAAAGTTAATTTAATTTAAACATTTACATGTGAAATTCACCACTAAACTACTGACTATCAAAACAGATCACAAAACACTTTGTATAAAAGATGAAAGAGCTAGATAGCTAAACAACCTAAGAAAAGCACATGAGAAAGCTGAAATTCAACATTTTTATGCTAAAACTATCTAAACTGAAATTCAGACACATGAAAGAGAAGCTATTCAACACCTTCAATGCTAAACACCCTGGCTAATCCAAGGAACAACAACTTTAATGTATTGAGGTAACAGCTAGAATGGATGAAACTAAAGAAAAAACAACCAAATGACTTGAAGAAAGACATCAGAAGAATCTAAATTTTAACATAATATTAAAATCCAACAGTAGCAATTCATCTTCTAACACAGGTTTATGTCTCATTCAGCATTCAAAGGCTTAAGATGTACCTGGTTACAAAGGACAAAATGAAGTAGTAAGCTTAAATGGATTAAGAACAGCAACAAGCAGGTGCAAACAATAGCAGAAACATAACAGGAAGGCAACTCTAAATGTAAACCATGCTTGAACTTTTGAAAACAATAACTTCCCAAAAGAAAACTTGTTCTAATCCTTTCTTTTTGAAATCAGAATTTTAGATCCAAATGCTAAGAAAACAGCAGTGCGGAAACTTTCAGAGTATTTTTAGGGTTCTGAAATTTAATGTGTGTGTGCTTTTCTTTTTATAGAGTGCACAAAAAGGCATCAAAAAATGGAATATTCTAACCTAAAATTCTAAAATTCAGAATTGTACATCATCTTTTTATAGTTATCTGTCCTTTTTCCCACCCAATTTCAGCATCTTTTGCTAAAAAAGGGGCAGCTATCCAAAGACCTAGAACCTTCTGATAGTTAACCTATGTAAAAACCCAATTTTAACCTTTCAATTACTGACTATATCAACCCTAACCTATATTCTGACTTCAATTCAATTCCAACCATTTTTTGGACCTTCTAGAAACAAACAAGTGATTAGGTTGCTTTAATTTGCAAACCTAGAGTATTGCATTTTATTTTTCTGAAATTAAACTAAGATTTAAGTTTCAATTCAGAGGTTTAAACCTAATTGATAAATTTAAAATCAATTAATCCAAAGCAATCAATGCATGTAACTCACATTCAACTGACTATTGAAATCCACAAAGCTTATGCAAGGAAATCCAGAAATCAAAACTGGCCAAATTCAAATAAAACAAAGTTGAATCCGGCTAAAGCTAAAACAATCAGGAATCAACTAAATAGGCTATTGATTGACCTTTAACACCATCTTAATTATCTTAACTAATACTGAAACAAAACATGCAAGAACAAAACATAAAGGAGAAACAGAATAGGCGGACTATAAGAACCTAAACCTAATCATGCCAAACCTAAACAAATCTGAAACAAGGCAACATTAAGTTTCTAGTGACGAAATCTTAAAACATGTAATTAATGAAACTAATCAGTCGAAAAAAAGAAAAGAAAACCTAAATTATGTGGCTAAATCAGAAGAAAGGAGATGAAAGAAATAACTAGAAAAGGAAAGGAGAAAAGGAGGGCAAAAGGATTACCAGACTTGTTGCAACCTGACCAAACAAGGCTTCAATCGAACTCCACCGGGGTGAAATGAACTTAAACTACCATTAATCAACTGTTCTTAACCAGAACAGTCGACCAATAGAGGTTTTGGGTTCACACCAGCACAAATCGATCCAAAGAAAAATCAAAGATGGGAAAACTAGGGTTCAGTATTTCAAATTTGAAATTCGAAGCAATTAATTGGGATTTTCGGGACCTTGATTGTAGTTTTGGGTTCAGAAGGGTGTGAGGGCTGTAGGGTGTGATTTTGGGGCCATTTGGGTGATTTAGGGTTTTGGGATTCCGAATTTAGATCTAAAATTTGAAGCGTTTGGTAAGGATTTGAAGGCGATGGCTTGGAGATTTGGAAAGGGTAGGGAAAGGAGATTATAGGGTGTAATTTTTGTGGGGTTTGGGGTGTCGCCTCCACCGTAGGTGATTTTCGGCGGTGGTTTAGGGCGGAGGTGAGAGAGACGAAGAGTGAGGGAGCTTTGGGGGGGGGGGGGTAAGGGGTCTGTTTCGAACAGTTATAAGGTTATGGGGTGGGGAGTTCATGGTCGTTGGATTGGAAAATAATGGAGGGCTGATATTGATCTAAAATGATATGGCGTCGTTTCATATAAGTGGGGGGTGGACCAGGTAAGACTATTTTGGGCCTGAATCTGGGTGAATTTTGGGAATAATTGGGCCGATTTTGGTATAAACATTAAACCGAATCCATATTAAAACCCTTTTCTTCAATTACCCTTTTTATTCCTTTGTCCTTTGTTTTTCTTTTTATTTTTCTTTAATTAAAAATCTTAAACTAATCTAAATTTTATAATTAAGCCAAATATCTAATTATTAATTTTAAACAATTACTAGATCCTAAACTAAAAGAGAAAAACCACTAATCTAAGAATTAAAAACAAAAATGTAAAAATGAGCCATTTTTTGTGATTTTTATTTTCAATAATACAAATAATTGACTAATTAATCCTAAAAATGTAAAAACAAAACCTAAATACAATGCATGGTATAATTGGAAAATGCAAGCAAAACTTAATAAAATTAAACGTGCACAAAAATGCAAGCAATTAATAAAAATCATACAAAGAATCCTATAAAATGGCAAATAATTGGAAAAAATCTATCTTCTTGGATTTTATAGGAGTATTTCATATAGGACAAATCACATGCTCACAGCTACCCCTTTTTGCTCGAAAACATGAAGGGTTTTCAGGCAAAGATAAAATGAGCAATTACGAGCGATTTTTGCCCGTTTGAAACTCCATGAGAAGCATCTTTTGAAAACGACTGGCCGAACCTTGCTTTGGAGTCTGCCTACATATCCTTGGCTATAAAGGAATAAAGTTAGTGTAGTTCTGGAAGTTTTGGTAGCTGGGACTACCGGGAAACTGCGATTTCACTGTTACTGCTGCTGTTTCTGCTTGCTGAGCTCCTTATTACACCAAAATGAAAAATAAAAAGTTAAACTAGCTAAGCCTATCAACTACGAGTTACATGATTCCTATCTATAAACCTTCTAAAGCTTGATTTTGAGTCTTGGATGGTTCTTTCTGCAGACTATGATCTGAATCTTGATGCTCGTTAGCTGCAACCGCTGGTTCATTCTTCTTCAGCTTTTCAGATCAAGGCGGGAGATGCAAAGCTTGTGACTTCAATCATATCTTGAGCAGTCCGCATCTTTTCTCCGCTTCTACACTTAGAGTTTAACTTCTTTTCTTATTCTTCTTTTTTTTATGTAGGTTGAGACTTCTTCTTTTGGTCATCTCAAACCTTGTGCCTCATGGTAAAAACCTTTTCAAGCACCAAAGCAAACAAACGAACGAAATGTTTCCGCCCCAGTTTTCACTAGGAAAATTTCGTGAGTAATTGTAACAAAATCTAAACTATTTCTATATCTAAAAAGAAATCAAATGGGGATCGGAGGCCCCAATTTGGAAAGATTACCAGGTTATGCTGGAAAAATGATCGGGTTATGCCGGAAAAAGGTCCTCGGGTTATGCCGAGGAGGTCCATGGGTTATTCCGGGAAAGTCATCGGGTTATGCCAGAAAAAGGGTCCTCGGGTTATGCTGGGGAGGTCCACGGGTTATCCGGGAAAGTCATAAGGTTATGCCAGAAAAAGGGTCCTTGGGTTATGCCGGGGAGGTCCACGGGTTATCCGGGAAAGTCATCGGGTTATGCAGAAAAAAGAGTCCTCGAGTTATGCCAGTGAGGTCCACGGGTTATGCTGGGAAAGTCATCGGGTTATGCCGGAAAAAATCCTCAGGTTATGCCAGGGAAATTCATCGGGTTATACTGGAAAAGGTCATCGGGTTATGCCGGGGAGGTCCACGGGTTATGCCGGAAAAGGTCCTCGGGTTATGCTGGGGAGGTCCACGGGTTATGCCGGGAAAGTCATCTGGTTATGCCGTAAAAGGTCCTCGGGTTATGCCGGTGAGGTCCACGGGTTATGCCGAGGATCAACTATGGAGTGAGATCCTATACTGAAAAAGGCTTCCAGGTTATGCTGGTGTCGACTAGGGAATGAGACTTTATGTTGGAAAAGACATAACTAGAGATTGGAGACCCTATACTACCATGGTTTTGATTTTTTTTTAACTTTTCATTTTATCTAGGAGAATGAATGAAGAGTTTAAAAGGACTTCCCTTTTCGGGTCAACTTTAGCTTCAGAACCGTTTTGGTTTCTGCATGCCTTGCTTTTTCTTTCACCTGCTTCTTACAGGGTTGTTTTGGACTGCACCTGTTTTCCTGTTTTCAAATCAAAGAACAATTTGTCAGTTTGAAATAGTGGTTGGTTTTGTGGCCTTGATTGTTTTGATCACTTTGTCTCGGCCCAACTCTTTCGATGAAAATCTCCATTGCTCGCTGGCTTTCTGGAAATCTGTCTCTTTTCTAAACCCAGGGATCTTAACTTTCCAAAATTTTACATAATGGTTAGCCCGTATGGGGCTTGGACTTCTCATCTTATTTTTCCTTTATGGGTACTTGACTTTGGATTTCTTTCCTTTTCAATAATTTTTACTCTGGAGCATCGGCCATCATGGCTAGTCGAGATCGACTTGATGCACCTGCTGAGGCTAGGTGCTTTTCCTTGAATTCTATCTTTTATTAAACAGAACCCTGTAAAACCAATCTTGCTATCTTTTATTCATATTAGTTTCGGAGGAGGATTAAACCGAAAGGGATTCAAAGAAAAGTAAACAAAGGACAAGATAATGAATTTAACGAGAAGTGTACCGTTCGGGAAGAGGAAAGAAGGACTTATCTGGTGTGTTCGAAGACTTCAATAGACATGACATGCTTCTTGGACTGGATACCCGCAACCATTCAATCTCTCACAAATCCATCATAACTCATACCTCAAAATCGAGAAACCTTGTCAAGACTCTATCAGAGCCGATGGTTGTAAGTGATTCCCTTTTCGATTAGTGGCGCCCTATGCAGGTTTTCACCAATTGACCTCTCTCATTTCTCTTCTCACCGTTGCCTTATAGGGCTCTTTGTGAGTTTTCACTAACAAGACTCTCTCATTTTCAATTTCTCTGCTCACCATTGCCTTATGGTGCCCGTGTGAGTTTTCACCAATAAGACTCTCTCATTTTATTTCTCTCATTTGATTGTATCAGATTCAAATAAACAACATCCTTCCATTTGAACATCTTTAACTGTTGATCAGAAGGACTTTGAACATGATTTAGGGTAAAAGAATTTGGATTGAATTACAACTTTGGAACCTTTGAAGCGACTGTCGCTGAACCATTATAAATTCTTCTCTAGTTTTAACTCTGGGGGAATGTGGATTTTTGTTTTAGTGTGGCTGAACCCCAGAGAGAGGCTTCTTACGTATCCTTTCGGAATCAAGTCTAACGTAGTTCAGGGTAACTTTGTTTTTGATTTTCTTTTGTTTCTTTTTTTTTCTTTTTTCTTTTTAATTTTACAAATGTTTTCGGGTTCCAAAGAGGGTAATCAAAGAAAGGTGACCGACTCAAAGGGTTAACAAAGGGTTGAAATGTTTGGGGTAGCGAGAATGAAAGCCTTTGTCATCCCACTCGTATAATATTGGTACCACAGAAAGGTTAAACGTAATACCTTTTGACTGCGTCTGCATTAACAACTGTTTCAGGGTCATTTCCTTCAATGTCTCCCAAGTACAATGCCCCTTTTGAAAATAATTTTCTTATAATGTACGGACCCTTCCAGTTTGGAGCTAATTTGCCTTTTGCTTCCTTGTGATGCGGGAGAATACGTCTTAGAACAAGTTGCCCCACTTCAAAATTCCTAGGCCGCACTTTCTTATTGTAGGCACGGGCCATTCTTTGTTGATACAATTGCTCGTGGCAAACTGCGGCCATCCGCTTTTCATCAATCAGGGTTAGCTGTTCTAGACGGGTCTTGATCCACTCATTATCCTCAATCTCAGCTTCAACGATGATTTGGAGAGATGGAATTTCAACTTCTGCGGGTATCACGACTTCATTACCATAAACCAATAGATAGGGTGTTGCTCTAACTGATGTGCGCACCGTTGTGCGATATCCCAACAATGCAAACGACAACTTTTCATGCCATTGTCTAGAGCTTTGAATCATTTTTCTAAGAATCTTCTTGATGTTCTTGTTTGATGCTTCAACAACACCATTGGCTTTGGGCCGATAAAGGGTAGAATTCCGATGCGTGATCTTAAATTGTTCGCATATCTCCCTCATCAAATGACTATTCAAATCTGCAGCATTGTCTGTAATGATAATTTTAGGAATACCAAAACGATAGATAATGTTGGAATGTGCGAAGTCCACCACTGCTTTCTTAGTGATGGCTTTGAGAGTGACTCCTTCGACCCACTTTGTGAAGTAGTCAATGGCAACTAATATGAATCTGTGCCCATTTGAAACTTTTGGCTCGATTGGCCCAATGAAATCCATACCCCAAGTAATGAACGACCACGATACTGACATATAATGTAATTCTGAAGGTGGTGCATGAATCAGGTCACCGTGTACCTGACACTGATGACACTTTCGGACAAAACTGAAGCAATCATTTTCCATAGTCATCCAGTATATCCTGCTCGAAGGATTTTTCTTTGCAAGTACATATCCATTCATACACACACTCCTGCGTGCACTTCATTCATGATTCTTTCGGCCTCTTGGGCATCAACACATCTTAGAAGGTTCAGATCTGGAGTTCTTTTGTACAAGACCTATCCACTCAAGAAGAAACCACTTGCGAGCCTCCTAATGTTTCTCTTTTGGTCTCCACTAGCTTGCTCGGGATATTCCTTTATTTTCAAGAATCTTTTGATATCGTGATACCATGGCTGAACATCTGGTTCCACCTCAACTGTATTGCAATAACCATGTTTTTCTTGGATTTGGACTTCCAATGGGTCAATGTGGACATTGCTTGGATACGGCAGCATCGAGGCCAAAATAGCTAGTGCATCAGCTAACTAATTATGAAACCGAGGAATGTACCTGAATTCGATGGATTTGAACAGTTTGCTAAGATCTTCCATATGTTGCATGTATGGAAGAAGCTTGACATCCCGAGTTTCCCATTCATCTTGAGCTTGTCAGATAATCAAGTCAGAATCTCCCATGATTAACAATTCTTCCACATCCTGATCGATTGCCATGTTCATGCCCATAATGCAGGCTTCATACTCGGCAGTGTTGTTCATGCAGAAAAATCGAAGTCGGGCTGTGGCTGGATAGTACTGACCAGTGGGCAAAATCAAAATTGCCCTAATCCCGACACCTTTCGCATTCACAACTCCATCGAAGAACATTTTCCAAGAATTGGTATTATCTGGAATTACCTCAACTGAATTTACTTCCTCGCCCGGAAAATAAGTACTCAAAGGCTGATATTCATCATCAACAAGATTCTCAGCTAAGTGATTCGCCAAAGCTTGAGCTTTCATCGCTGTGTGGGTGACATAGACTATGTCGAACTCGGTGAGTAGGATTTGCCATTTTGCTAACCTTCTTGGGGGCATCGGCTTGTGGAATATGTACTTCAAAGGATCCAATCTGGTTATGAGGTAGGTGGTGTAGTCTAACAAGTAATGCCTAAGCTTCTGAGTGACCCAAGTTAGGGCGCAATAAGTTCTTTCCAACAAAGTGTATTTGGCTTCATAACTAGTGAACTTATTGCTCAAATAGTATATGACTTATTCTTTCTTCCCGGTCACATTGTGCTGCCCGAGAACACATCAAAAAGAATTCCCCAATACTGTCAAGTACAAAAACAAAGGCCTTCCCATCTCGGGTGGAACCAACACTGACGGATTCGACAAATATTCTTTGATTTTGTTGAAATCTTCTTAACACTCATCTGTCCACCTAATCGCCGCATCTTTCTTCAACAACTTAAATATGGGCTCACACGTGGAAAGTCAACTGAGCAATGAATCTGCTGATGTAATTCAACCTACCCAACAAACTCATAACCTCTTTCTTGGTTCTCGGAGGAGGCAAATCCCGAATAGACTTTATCTTTGTTGGATCTAGCTCAATGCCCCTCCGACTGACTACAAACCCCAAAATTTTCCCAGATGGTACTCCAAATGCACACTTAGCTGGATTTAACTTCAAGTCATACTTACGCAAACGCTCAAAGAACTTTCTTAGATCCCACACATGGTCGTCTTGTGTTCTTGATTTAATGATCATATCGCCCACATACACCTCAATTTCCTGGTGCATCATGTCATGGAAAATGACAGTTATAGATCTCATGTAAGTTGCCCCAGCGTTCTTCAAACTGAAATGTATGACCCTGTAATAATAGCTACCCCAAGGCGTGGTGAAGGTTGTCTTTTCTGCATCTTCTTCATCCATCAAGACCTGATGATATCCAACATAACAATCCATGAAAGACTCTATCTCATGTTTGGCACAATTGTCAACAAGGATGTACATGTTTGATAATGGGAAGTTGTCCTTGGGACTTGCTTTGTTCAAATCCTGATAATCAACACACACTCGGGTTTTCCCATCTTTCTTTGGCACTAGGACCACATTGGCCAACCACGTGGTGTATCGGACCACTCAGATCACACCCATTTACAGCTGTTTGTTGACTTCTTCTTTAATCTTGTCACTGATATCCATTTTAAACTTTCTCTACTTTTGTTTGATAGGGGGATGATCGGGGTAAGTTGGCAATTTGTGCACAACTAAATCAACACTCAGTCCTAGCATATCATCATAGGACCAGGCAAACACATCTTTGAACTCGAACAAAAGTTGGATCAATGCATCCCTGGTTCTTTCATCAATGTTAATGCTTATCATGGTTTCCTGGACCTCTTCTGAACTACCCAAATTAACCGGCTCAGTTTCATTTAAGTTTGGCTTAGGCTTATTCTCAAATTGTTCCAATTCTCGGTTTATTTCCCTAAAAGCCTTATCTTCATCATATTCTGGTTCTTGATTCATTATTTCATAGTTAGACAGCATGCTAAGATTTGGGCATGAAGTCCGCAAGTATGTCATGTTATTTAAGTCCGCATTATTAGAACTGAAAGAAGAAATAAAAAAAGTAACCAAAATCAGAAAGAATAAAGAAAGAGATTCACAGACGATGAAATATTGATTTTATTTTATTGAATTTGAAGATAGAAGGGTTTACATTGGAATTCTAAAGACAAAAAACTAAAAGACATTCGAGTTACACCCTGAAATAACTCGGAATGCAGAAAAGATGGCAAGACTGAACTACCAGGATTCTTGTCTGACTAGGAACGGAGTAGCCTTCCAATTTTGAAGCTTGGCATTGGGCCCATATATTGCACCTCAGCAGCGCTCGAGCCTTCTCCCAGCTGGACCATGTGAGCTTCATATAACATTTGCCTCATGGCTCCACATATGTCCTCAATTTCTTCGGTCGTGAATGCCTCATATTCTTCCTCTATGTACCTTGGTTTAACAAAAGTTCTGGCGAGATGCGAGACTAGCTGAGGTAGAACCCACCCGTCGTTCTTGCGTTCTTTAGCCCATTTCGCGTCGGCTTCTGTAGCTTGGAAACTGACACCAAAGAAGTTCTCACTGGCAGTCAAGGTGATGGGCTCCGTAATGCCTTGCAAAGATGCCCCGAGCCATTTCCCAGGATTGTAGCCATGCCTAATCATCTCACTGGCAACCATGATTGATGCGTTGGACAAGAAGTGTAGAGGACACGGGGTTCCTTCCTCACATTGGTCTGCGACCACAATCTCAAAAGCTTGGTAGACTATGTGCTCGCTACCTTTTTTAGCCTCCATATATGGGACTGACGGGTCCCTGTAAATTGATTTCTCATCTTCTCCAGGGCCCACAATTTCCTGATCTTTGTGTTCGAACTTAACCATTTGGTGGAGAGTAGAAGGTATGGCCACCACCGTATGGATCCAAGGCCTTCCTAGGAGAAAATTGTAGGAGGTGTCCATGTCCAAGACCTGAAATGTCACTTCAAAATCCACAGGATTGATGGTTAGGATCAAATCAATCTCCCTTATTGTGTCTCTTTTGATTCCATCAAAATCACGTACACAAACATTGTTAGGCCTGATTCACTCAGTGCCAATTTCCATTCTTTGCAAAGTTGAGAGAGGGCAGATGTCAACCCTTGATCCGCCATCCAGCATGACTCTTTTCACATAGTATCCTTCACATTTAACAGTAAAACGAAGAGCTTTATTGTGGCCAGCCCTTTCCGGGGGAAAGTCATTTCTGCTAAATGAAATCCGGTTGACTTCAAAGAATAGTTTTGCCATCCTTTCCAATTGTTCAACAGTGGTCTCGACCGGAACATATGCCTCATTAAGAGTTTTTATCATCACTTTATGATGTTCACTCAAGCTTATGAGTAGAGACAAAAGTGAGACCTGGGAAGGAGATTTCCGGAGTTGGTAAATTACATCGTAGTCCGAGGTTTTCATTTTTTGGAAGAATTCCTCGGCCTCTTCAGCACTGACTAGCTTTTTTAGCGAAAAACGCTTCTGTTTGGCATTGTTCACTTTTTCCAAATTGAGGTACTTCTCAGACAGGTGTGTTTCGTTCACTTCTCCCATGATTTCTTTTCCCTTGTACGTCACTATCATTTTGTTGCAGTTCCAGGGGACGGAAGTGGGATCCTTCATGGGTTTCTGTGGTGCACGATTGATAACTACGGGCTCACTCAGCCTGGGTGAAATTACCGACTCCTGTGCCACATAATCCCCTTTGGTACGTACACTTTTGGTATTGTTAGCATGACCTTGTTCTGCTCAAACCTTTTGGGGTGGACTCAACACAAATTTTTCTTTCCTGGGTGCCCTAGGAACATATAGAATGACATTTTTAGGAGGCACTGCCCCGGTCTTGGTTTCCACAACCTTTTCTACACTTTGAGGAATGAGATTGCTTTTCTTCTCATCCTTAGCTAGCTTTGCTTCCACTTTGGGCTTCTTTTCAACATCAGCAATAGCAATGATAGCTTTCAAAGTCGGGTCAAACTCTTTGTCTTTACAGATCATCCCAATAACCGGCCTGTTGTTGTGAGCTGGTAATAGGTTGTTGGTTACATTGGGGACCTCTTTATCCCTTAGCACTACCCGTTTTTGTTCTATCAGGTTTTCAACTGCCCTTTTAGGGTCCAACAATCCTCAGTTTCATGCCCTTTTGCCCCTAAATGATAAGTATATCGGGTACCGTGTCGGTAGGAGGGCGACTCTGGATTTTGCCTATTTGGAGGTACGGGCTGCAATAAACCTATTTGGACTAACTTAGGGAAAAGGCTAGAGTATGATTCATTGATGGGCATGAAGTTGGTTCTTTTGGGAGGCTCACAGGCATGTGCATTGTATGGAAAATTATTTTGTGGGGGACGAGGATTATATGGAGCTTGGTGAGGAGGGTTATTTCTAGGAGATGGAGCTCGGTTTTGGTTAAATTGTTGTTGTGGCCGAGTGTATGGATGGGCATTCATCACCGTATAAGGCTGAGGAGTCATGGCATAAGCTGTATCCTGGTGAGGATAATAATGTTGCGGGGTGTTTGGAGGGAAGTAACCTCGGGGCTGACGGGGGTTTCTCAGACTTGAAGTCGCCATTGCCATTTCCTCTTTCGTTTTCCGGTTTGTCGCCCCCTGACCCACTCTGGATTGCTTGAGAAGCAGCTATTATCGCTGATTGGCTTAGGATGCGACCCGTTTTCAAACCATTCTCTACCATTTCCCCAATATTTATGGCTTCCGCAAATGACATGCCCATAACAGACATCATGTTTTGGTAGTAATCAGCCTCTTGGGCTTACAGGAAGACACTGACCATCTCGGTCTCATCCATTGGGGGTTATACTCTGGCAGCTTGTTCACGCCACTTGACGACATACTCTCGGAAGCTCTTCAAAGATTTTTCTTGAAATTAGACAAAGAGTTTCTGTCCGGAACTATGTCCACATTGTACTAGAACTGTCTAACAACATCTTGGGCCAAGTCATCCCATATGTGCTAGCGGGAGATGTCTTGGTCCATATACCATTCGGATGCAATTCCAACTAGACTTTTCTCGAAGTAAGCCATTAAGAGTTGTTCTTTTTCGCCCGCTCCCCTCAACTGATTGCAATACCTTTTCAGGTGAGCTATGGTGTCCCCATGTCCGTCATACTTTTTAAACTTGGGAGTCTTAAAACCGATGGGCAGATGGACATGCGGGAACATGCATAAGTTAGCATAAGAGACACTTTTCTGGCCACTTAAGCCTTGTAAATTCTTGAGGTTTGTTCCATGCTTTTCATTTTTCGAGTGATTTCCTCTAGCTCAGGATTCTTTATAGCTCTCTCTTGTCCTGCGGTAAACTCATACCGAAGTTGTTGAGGGTAGTAGTTTAGGGTGACATGAGCCGTGTCCGATAGAAAGAGCGGTGTTTGGAAAGTAAAGGATGATGGCTCAAAACTCGGGCTGGGCAAGGTTGGTT
The DNA here is from genome assembly GCF_000715075.1 of Nicotiana tabacum. Lineage (NCBI taxonomy): Eukaryota > Viridiplantae > Streptophyta > Magnoliopsida > Solanales > Solanaceae > Nicotiana > Nicotiana tabacum. Next base: position 153,850,940 of record NC_134090.1, on the reverse strand, counting down.
GTATCGTAGCTGAAGTTGGTGGTGTGGTGAATATGTTAGAAGACATTCCCGAAACCAAAGCCTGGGGGCGAACCTTAGAAGGCGTTCCGGTGAAATGGGCTGACATAGTGGGGTATCCGAATGGGGTGGTGAGGTAATTTATGGGGACGTTGGAGGTCCCACTTGTTCTGGGAATTAGTTCAAGAAACCATATATTGCACTAGGCGGCTCTCTACCTTTAGACCAAGCCTCCCACATTTCCAACATGCGGAGGTGCAGTGCCTTATTCTCTTTAGCAGCTACTGACTCTAACATTGGGATCACCGAAAATGGGCTATCATCTGAGGGGGTAATTGTTGGTAGCTGAATTTCTGACGTCATTTCGACACTTCCTTTGGACCTTATAAAGTATGGGTGCGATGCCAGGTTACCACAAAACCAACCATCTTAATGAATAGAACCTAATCTCAAAAGCAGACACAACAAACCGGTTAGTTTGAGGCAATTAACACATAGGGTATCGCATGTTGGGAATGCAATGCACCTAAACAGTTAAATGTGTTTCTACATGTTTTACAACGATTGCGTGTCTCATCGCGGTTTTGGTCTATCTCCTAATCCTTTGCATCTTTCTTTTCTTCTGGAGCTTTTATTATTTGCTCTCTTTTCTTTGCACTCTCTCATTGTTTTCTCTCCTATTCTTGTTTTCTCTCTTATACTTGTTTTCTCTCTTTTCTTGTTTTCTCTTTTATTTGAGTTATTTAAAATCATGACCGGATCTAATGGGGATTGCCTACGTATCATGATGCCGCATGAATCAGATCATTATGTAGTTCAAGGGATAAATGCAAAATAAATAAACAATTATTAGGTTTTTCAAATTTTCATTAAAACAAAAACTTCTAATTTTTCTCTATTACAAAGACTCGATCATACATACTTAAGACTTGAGAAACTAAAACAGACTTTAGGAATGAAAATACAGACTCGAAAAGAGAAAAGAAAACAATCAGGAGCACATAAGTGCCTCCAATCCTGCTCTAGGGACACCAATTGGTCTTGCTGCTGGCCTGTGTGCCATGTCTTCCTGGAGGCGATAAAGGTCGTCCATTATCTGACGAACAAAGATCATTACTGTGGCGAAGAACATGGACCTGGTCATGTCCTCACACTTATTTCACTTCATCACAATGTAGTTGGCGATCTTTTAGCCCTTTCCCTGACGATGCCCTTCTCTTGTAACAACCGCCCAATCTACTGAGATCTGGCTTCCAAAACCTGGGTGGCCGTATGATTCTGCTCTTGCAAATGTTGTAGGTCTTCCTCAAGTTGTGCCATCAAAGCGTAGCAGTGTTCTCTTTCGGCTTTGAAGCTCTTGGCTTGTTTAGTCATTTCACCCTCAAGGCTATTAAGCTCCTTTTTTCCAGCCCATGACTCCTCTGTCATATCTTTCCTTCAACTGTCGAACGAAACTTGCCCGTTCTTCTGCATTTCTAGCCAACTTTGTTCGGGCTTTTGCTAGATCAGCCTCAGTCTTTTGCAAGTCATCCTCATAGTCACATACTTTATGCGTAAGGCTGTAGATGAGCTTTTCATATTTTCTGCTTCTGACAGGGTTCTCAGCTGATATTTTCATTCTCCGAATTTGGGCCCGACGAGCTTCATTTTCTTGGGCCAACCTTCTCCTTTCACCTTCAGCTTCTTGCGCCTGTATATCATTATTGAATATGACGTTTCTCAATTTTTCTTCCAAAGTATGAATGGTGACTTGATATTTTTTCTCCTTCTCCCCCAGGCCAACCTTTCCCGGACTTTATCATCAAAAGCATGAACATGAGGTCTATTAGCGGGCCTTTCAGGCTCGGGCTCAGGCTCATGCTCATTTTTTGCACAAGACCTTCTCTCAAACCATGCAGCATAACATGGATCCACTTTTCCTCTTGCAAGATCTGGTACCTGGGTGTCACTTTTCAGATATCGGCAACCATTCCAATCCCGTTGGACTAAAGCCTCAGGTAGTGTTGCTTCTGGGTGTAGCTCAATGACTTGGGTACTCAAATATACATCTTTGGGTACCACTTGATATATTCCCATTTGCCTCAGAACTCTTTACCTTTTGGTACTCCTTAGACCCATCATCATTAGGTAGCCTTTTGTAGCCATCATGTGTATGACTTCCGTTACCGGAAGCCATCCTAAGGTCCATTCAATATGACTTGCCTTTAGAGTTCTTAAGTGGGAGACCCAGGCTTCAAACCCTTCTAGAGAATTGTAGTCTTCCACCCTTTCCTCATAATTCTTGATAAAGTTGTTCCCACCCGAACCATAACTCATGAACTTGGGGTGACGACGGAGATGTTCGATCAACCACATTTGAAGAAGAATGTTGCAACCCTCAAAGAATTGAGCCCCAGATTTACACAAGGTTAACGCTTGATAAATTTCTGGCAACACTAACGGAAAAAGTGTGTGATATTTTTTAGTAGTGAGGATTTGTGCAATTCTGGCCATACGAGTATCTATTGTCCCTTCTGCATTCGGAAAGACCATAATTCCCAAAAACGCCACAATAAAAGCGAACCGACGATGAATTTGCCAGAGGCTCTTATCTTGTTTGTTGTTTAATTCCTTTTCATGCATTTCAAACCCAGCTGAGTGCCCGAACCTGAAGTACAAGAAGTAGAAAGAACAACATCCTTTATTTACATGGGCCTTCTTCATTTGCTTACTGATATTCAAAAGATCAAAGAACTTGTCCACAGAGGGAGCCCTTGGGTATATAAGTTGTTATTTCCTTAAGTCCCGGTCAAAGTGAATATATCCAGCCATTTCCTCCAGAGTGGGGGTGAGCTCAAAATCCAAAAAACGGAACACGTTGTGGACAAGATCCCAAAAGGTTACCAAAGCCTTGATTAGATCCTCTTGGGGTTGGATTTTCATAATATCTATAAGGTCACCCAACTGCTCTTTTACCTAATCCTGACCATCTTCATCTAAATCATTCCACCACATACGAAGTTGTAGTTGAGCCTGCTCTATGACCAATTGTGACGGGTTCTGGACAGTGTTCATTTGTACCTGTGGATGGTTAAAGTTAGGGTTAACTCTGGTGGACTCCTTAGTGAAACAAGTTTTCAATTTCCAAAAAAGAGAGAATTAATGAAAAATGGCCCCCTATGCTATTTTTGCAAAAATGGTCATTTTTGTAAACGTGGTCCCTTCACAATTCCAAATAAATTTTGAGGCCGGGGGAAGGTACTTTGTGAAAAAATGACACCTTATTGACAGACTTGAACGTTCTTCATGAAAATAGCCTTTCGACAATTGAAAGATATTCTAAGGCTAACCCGGCAAGAACATCTTATGACATAACCGAAGTTGGGTCGGCTTGTTCTTTTGACCAAAGCCCTAAACTATATTTATTTGGTTATCTTTTGCAAAAATGAGGCCAAACCTTATGTAGGTTGCCTACGTATCCCCAATCCGGTGAGAATTAGACCTGCGTAGTTTGGTCAATTTTGACATAATTGGAAAAACATAATATTTGACTCACTTTTTTTTCTTGAAATACATTTTCCTTTCATCTTTTATTTTTTTTTTTAAAATTTTGGCAGAGTTTTGAGGCATTTTCAAATATCGGAATTTTCAGAACCGGGTGAATTCTCTATCCTACCTTACTCTTGGTTTTTCTCTTGATTTTCTTTTCCTAGCCAGTCAACATGCAAGATGAAACAAATAAATATTCATATAGCACGTAGGATGCATCAAGATGGTCTTTTATTTTGGGTACACCTGTCCTAGACGGACCCAACCCCTGTGTTAAGTCCCCAAGGTCAAATGCACGTGATGCAAATAAACGTTCCTACTAGGGATCCGACATGAGGTTACATTATTCTAAGTTTAAACCTGGGGTTGTGTTCTAGACCTAGCTTACCCGAGCGAACAGACTCAAGCCGAAGAGGGGGCAACGTACCGAGAGCACGAAAGTCTGCCCGGCCTTGTTTGCCCAACCTCGTTCTATTTGGTATAACTTCTAATAGAAAAAGTGGTCCACGCGAATGTGTGCACCATTTTTTAGAAGACTCAGAAGGGAGGCATAAGAAGACATTTAAATACAGTTCAAGTAATATCAAAGTAGTAAATAAATGGCAATTAGCACATTAGGCACACAAAATACAGTAATATTAACAATAAATTAAGTCAAATAAAAATCATATTAACAAGCTCGAATTCTTGAACCCTGAACCAGAAGTTCTGGGTTCTCATCCCTAGCAGAGTCACCAGAACAGTCACACCTCCTTTTACCACCCGAGGGGGAATATAAGGGAGTTTTTTCAATTAAAGTGACATTAATCGAAATGGAATTATTTTATTTATTTATTTTTAGAGTCGCCACTTGGAATAATTTATTTTTGGTGTTCCAAGTCACCGGTGTATTTTTAAATCCCAAATCGAGGAAATTTTCAACTTTATTTAAAAGTCTGCGAACCAGAAATTCTAGATAAGGAATTCTGTTAACCCGGGAGAAGGTGTTAGGCATTCTCGGGTTCCATGGTTCTAGCACGGTCGCTTAGCAATTTTATACTTGGATTATATGATAGATGGCACACCTCAATTTTTAGAAGACTTGTTTAATTAAAGTAGTAGAAGGATGTTCTTACTTATAACTATTTTCGACTTAAATGTCAAGCTATTAATTATAGGTAAGGAAATATAAGGCAAGTCTTTAGTTATTTTGTAACAAAGAACTGGGCTAGTATCAGGCCCAGTACATTATTAAAAGCAGTCATTAAGAGAGGAATAAAGCTAGTGCCAACTGGGCTCGAAATTGGGCCCAAGCATAGAATAAAGGAGAACGGAAACAACACAGGCCCATTTTTGGCTTGGCGTCCTGATTTGGGCCTCGGCAGGCCCAATTGTTTTAAGGATCAGGCTTCAGCCACTAAAGCTTGCTAAAGTTTAAATCACTCCAATTTATTTATACCAACATTTGCATAGATCCTAAATGAAATGCCTAACATGGTGGGCCTTAATTTATTATCATGTATTTAGTAATAACAAAAACCAGATTTGAATCTTAAACTATTAAATCATCTTAAACCTAGATAAATAGTCACTTTAAAAATGCTGGAATCGGTAATTAAAACTGAATATACTTAGCAGCCAAATACTGCATTTTAAACATGCATAATATACTAGTCTACATATAGGATATAGCCAAATAAACTATTGGAGCTGCATTAACATGAAGTCCTGAGCTAGTACATGAAAAGTTGATTTAATTTAAACATTTACAAGTGAAATTCAACACTGAACTACTGACCATCAAAACAGATCCCAAAACACTTTGTATAAAAGCTGAAAGAGCTGGATAGCTAAACAACCGAAGAAAAGCACATGAGAAGGCTGAAATTCAACATTTTTAAGCTAAAACTATCTAAACTGAAATTCAGACACATGAAAAAGAAGGTATTCGACACCTTCAATACTAAACACCCTAGCTAATCCAAGGAAAAACAACTTTAATTTATTGAGGTAACATCTAGAATGGATGAAACTAAAGAAACAACAACCAAAACATGAAGAAAGACATCAGAAAAAGCTAAATTTTAACATAATATTAAAATCCAACAGTAGCAATTCATCTTCCAACATAGGCTTATGTCTCATTCAGCATTCAAAGGCTTAAGATGTACCTGGTTACAAAGGACAAAATGAAGTAGTAAGCTGAAATGGACTAAGAATAGCAACAAGCAGGTGCAAACAACAGCAGAAACATAACAGGAAGGCAACTCTAAATGTAAACCATGCTTGAACTTTTGAAAACCATAACTTCCAAAGAGAAAACTTGTTCTAAATCCTTTCTTTTTGAAATCACAATTTTAGATCCAAATGCTAAGAAAACAACAGTGCTGAAACTTTCAGAGTATTTTTAGGGTTCTAAATTCTGATGTGTGTGTATGAGTGAGTGCTTTTCTTTTTATAGAGTTCACAAAAAAGCATAAAAAATGGAATATTCTAACCTAAAATTCTAAAATTCAGAATAGTACAACATCGTTTTATAGCTGTCGGACTTTTTCCCACCCAATTTCAGCATCTTTTGCTAAAAAAAGGGCAGCTGTCCAAAGACCTAGAACCTTCTGATATTTAACCTATGTAAAAACCCAATTTCAAACCTTCAGTTACTGACTATTTCAACCCTGACCTATATTCTGACTTCAATTCAATTCCAACCATTTTTAGTATCTTCTAGAAACAAACAAGTGATTAGGTTGCCTTAATTTTCAAACCTAGGGTATTGCATTTTATTTTTCTGAAATTAAACTAAGGTTTAAGTTTCAATTTAGAGGTTTAAACCTAATTGAAAAATTTAAAATCAATTAATCCTAAGCAATCAATGCATGTAACTCACATTCAAAAAACTATTGAAATCCAGCATGGTTATACAAAGAAAGTTAGAAATCAAAACTAGCCAAATTCAAATAAAACAAATGTGACGACCCAGCCAGTCGTCTCATGAGTTACCGCTATGTTTTCCCTATTTCTACTTCTTATTGCTTTGTTTATCGGTTATATATGTGATCGGGGTTGGTTGGCTTGGGTTCGGAAAGGTTTTGAGAAGGTCTGAGACACTTAGTCTCTTTTGAGGAAGCTTAAGTTGGAAAAGTCAACTCGATGTTGACTTATGTATTAGAGGGCTTGGAGGTGAATTTCGATGGTTTGGATAGCTTCGGGAGGTGATTTGGTACTTAGGAGCATGATCGAAATGTGTTTTAGAGGTCCGGAGTAGATTTAGGATTGAATTGGCGAAATTGGATTTTTGGCGTTTTTCGGTTGATTGGTGAGATTTTTATATAGTGGTCGGAATGGAATTTCGGAAGTTGCAGTAGTTATGTTGGGTCGTTTGGGATGTGTGTGCAAAATTTCAGGTCATTCGGATGTGGTTTGGTATATTTTTTGATCAAAAGCGTAATTCGGAAGATTTTGGAAAATTAGGCTTGAATCCGATGTGTTTTGGTTGATTCAATGTTGTTTGAGGTGTTTTGAAGATTGGTATAAGTTTGGATGGTGGTATATGATGTGTTTGTGCTTTTTATTGAGGTCCCGGGGGCCTCGGGGTGATTTTAGATGGTTGGCAGAAAGATTTGGAGTTGGTTCTGACAGCTGAAGTTTCCCATTGCTGTCATAACCGCACCTGCAGCTTGGGGACCGCAGGTGCGGTCTCACAGAAGCGATATTTGAATCACAGAAGCGGAAAGGGCCTGGGAAGGCAGAAACCATAGAAGCGGTTGAAGAACCGCACCTGCAATGTCGCAAGTGCAGATTGGGCATCGCAGATGCGAAAGTGGGGGATTTAAGTGATGACCGCAAAAACGGTCCATTGACCGCAAAAGCGGTACCACAAATGCGGTAGAAGGGGTCGCAGATGCAAAATGCCTGGGCCAGAAGGTATAAATTATTTCCTTTGCAATTTTTGAGCTATTCTACCATTTCTAAGTCGGCTTTTGGAGCTTTTTGGGCGATTTGAAGAAGGATTTCAAGGGGATTTCATTAAGGTAAGGATTTTGGACTTAAAACTCGTTCCTATGGTATTATTTCATAGATTAGCGCTGAAATTAATGGAATCTAAGGGTTAAAATTGGGGAAACTAAGGCTTGGTATTGGAGACCTAGAATTGAGGATTTGAGGGACCATTTGTGGTCGGATTTTTATACTTTTGATATGTATGAACCCGTGGGGAGATAAGGAATCTATTGACGTAATTTTTATCGAATTCTGAGATGTGGGCCCGGGGTCAGGTTTTGGTAATTTCGGCATTTATGTTGCAAATTAATTATTTTCGCTTGGGCTTCATTCCCTTAGCATATTTTGACGTCGTAATTCTGATTTTGGATAGATTCGACTCGAGTTGACGCCGATTCGAGGGTAAAAGGCGTTGCGGGCTAGAGTTTGGATCAGATTGAGGTGAGTAATGATTGTAAATGTTGTTCTGAGGGTATGAAACCCCGGATTTACACATCATTGTGCAATATTAAGGTGACTCACATGCTAGATGACGAGCGTGGGGTCGTGCACTGTTGGGGATTGTGACTTAGTCCATCCCAAATGATTTCTTTACCGTGTATTTGATTGAAAACTGTTTGTTATCATCATGCTTTGGGCTGAATGTCATATTTGGCCCTCGTGCCAACTATTTGAACCCTTAGGGGATTTTTACTAATATTACCTCACTGTTTCGACTTTATACTTGAACTCAGTCATGCTATATTCTACTGTTTTCATAACTCGTCCATGTTTACTCTACTTTAACACTTAAATGATATTTTAAATGATATTTTGGGCTGAGCACCATGTTTTTACTGTTGCCCGAGTGGCTTGTGAGATTCTGACTGAGTAAGGCTGAGGGCCTATGTTATGAGGAAACACTGATTATGATTATGAGGCCGAGAGCCTAAGATTTGTATGCCACGAGGTGGCTTGTGATATTAGGTCGAGAGCCTTTGTGATTATGCCACGAGATAGCTTGATATTGCGCTTGGGCCGTAAGGGGCCCCTCTAGGAGTCTGCATACCCCCAGTGAGCGCGGGTACCCATTGTAATGTGAGATATAGCCTGAGGGGCTGGTTATTGTTCCATGTGTTGCCCGAGGGGCTGATTCTATTGGTATTGTGCCCGAGGGGCGTTTCTTTATGTGTAACCTTTTCTAGTTGCCTGGCTTTTACTTGCTTAACTGTTCTAAAAGGGATTTTAAGAAGTTTAAACTGAACTGAAAAGACTTTGCACATTTTCACTGTTTCCCTACTTTTATTGGCTTTTTACTGCTTCTTTATAGCCTGTGATGTGCCTTACGTGATTTCTTATTTCTCAGTCTTCATTTATTATTATTACTCACCGAATTGGAGTACTCACTTTACTCCCTGCACTCCGTGTGTAGATTCAGGTGCTTCAGGTCCTGCTTGCGATGGTTGAGAGCTTCCAGTAGATTTTGGAGTTCACAAGGTACCTACTCAGCGTTCGCAGCCCCGTGCTTCTCCCCTTATCTCATTTCTTTTCTCTTATTAGTGTTCTGTAATAATTTGAGTAGACTCATCAGACTTGTAGTATTTTTATAGATGCTCATGACTGGTGACACCCCGATGTCGGGCTGTGTTGTTTTTAATTCCGCAAGTTGTATTGTTCACTGCTTATTTTAGGATTTTATCATGTTAAAGACTTAATACTTATTATTTTAATTGCTTAAAATAAAGTGGAAATGTGTAGGTTGGCCTTGTCTTCACGAGATGCTCCATTACAACCGGGTCCGGGTTTAGAGTCGTGACAAGTTGGTATCAGAGACGAGGTTACATAGGTCTCACGATTCATGAGCAGGTTTAGTAGAGTCTCACGGATCGGTATAGAGACATCTGTATTTATCCTTGAGAGGCTGTAGAACCTTTAGGAAAACTTTATATTCTTTAAATTCTTGTCGTGTGAATTTGTTGATCTGATTACTAAACTTCTGTTATTCTATTCTCTCACACATGGTGAGGACACACGCTACCGGTCAGGATGGACGACCACCGGTACCACCAGCTGTGGCAAATAGAGGCCGACGGCGTGGACGTGGTCGCGGTAGGGGCAAAGGTGTGACCCGCACAGCAGCTAGGGCAGCACCTGCTGATCCACCAGCCGCCCCAATTCAGGATGAGATCCCAGTTGTGGATGCTCTAGCAGCACCAGCTGTGCCCATTATGATTTCGGGTTTTCAGAAGGCCTTGTCTCAGATTCTGTCGGTATGCACTGGCCTAGTTCAGGTGGTCTCAGTTACTACAGTCGTAGCTACATCTCAGGCCGGGGGAGGCACTCAGATTCCCGCTACTCGCACACCTGAGCAGATCATGCAAGGACTTCACACACCGGGGGCACATCCAGCCCAACCGGTTGCAGCTACTCAGGACTATGTAGCTCCTGCCATGCCAGAGGACGAGCAACATAGGTTGGAGAGGTTTGGTAGATTTCAGCCTCTGACTTTCAGTGGTGTGAGGGCGAGGATGCCCAGGGTTTCTTGGATAAGTGTCAGAGGATTCTTCGCACAATGGGTATTTTGGAGACCAGCGGGGTCGCTTTCACTACTTTGCAGTTTTCTGGAGCCGTCTTCACTTGGTGGGAGGCTTGTGAGAGGCATAGGCCTGTTGGTGTAGCACCCCTTATTTGGCAACAATTCTGCATTCTCTTTCTGGAGAAGTATGTGCCGCAGTCTTGCAGAGAGGAGCTGCGTAGGCAGTTTGAGTGGTTGCGTCAGGGAGAGATGATTGTGACGCAGTATGAGATGAGGTTCTCCGAGTTAGCTCGTCATGCTATTTGGTTGGTTCCGACAGATAGGGAGAGGATTAGGAGGTTTGTGGATGGTCTCACTTATCACCTTCGTATTCTCATGACCATGGAGAGGGTGTCTGGTGCTACTTTTGAGGAGGTTGTGGACATTGCTTATGAGATTGAGTCAGTTCGTGGCCAGAAGAGAGATAAGAGGGAGGCCAAAAGGCCTCGAGGATCTGGCAGTTACGGTAGTGCTCTTTCGAGAGGTCAGTTTCAGCGCGGTAGAGGCCGTCTATTCAGGCATGCTCAGCCAGCTCGCCCAGGTTATCGTGGGGTATCATTGAGTCATGGTTCTCACAGTTCTCATCAGGGCCAATCATCACTTTGTGCCTTTCCAGCTCAGAGTTCATCCCATGCTCCATCAGTTTAGGGCTCTTCTATGCCAGGTGCATCTGCTAGTCATTTCGGTGCTAGGGGTTCCCTTCAGTCCCCGTTTCCAGCACCCGCGGGTTGCTATGAGTGTAGAGAGATAGCTTATACGTGGAGGCGGTTTCCTCGTCGTCTTGCGGGTTCATCTTAACAGAGGAGTCAGCCATCAGCTTCAGCACCAGTTACTTCATCACCACCTACCCACCCAGCTAGGGGTAGAGGTCAGTCATCTAGGGGTATCCTAGAGGGGGAGGTCGATCAGGTGGCGGTCAGGCCCGTTTCTATGCACTTCTAGCTAGACCCGATGATATTGCTTCTGATGCTGTTATTACATGTATTGTCTCAGTCTGCCACAATGATTCTTTTGTATTGTTTTATCTCGATTCCATCTTTTCTTATGTGTTATCATACTTTGCTCGTTATTTGGATACGCCTTATGATTCTCTTATTTCACTTATTTATGTATCTACTCTTGTGGGTGATACTGTTATTGTAGACCGTATGTACCGGTCATTTGTGGTGACTATTGGGGGTCTGGAGACTTGAGTAGATCTTTTATTATTGCGTATGGTGGATTTCGATGTCATTTTGGGCATGGATTGGCTATCTCTGTGTCCTGCTATTCTGGACTGTCATGCTAAGACAGTGACATTGGCTATACCGGATGTGCCACGGATTGAGTGACGAGTTTGACTGATAATGTTCCCAATAGGGTAATCGCATTCTTGAAGGCCCAGCGTATGGTTGGGAAGGGTTGTCTTTCATATCTAGCCGTTGTGAGGGATGTCGGTGCAGAGACTCCTAGTATTGATTCTATTCCAGTTGTGAGGGAGTTTCCCGATGTGTTTCCTGCAGACCTGCCGGGCATACCACTAGACAGGGATATTGATTTTGGTATTGACCTGGTGCCGGGCACTCAGCCCATTTCTATTCTGCCATATCGTATGGCACAAGCGGAGTTGAAAGAGTTAAAAGAGTAGATTAAGGAACTCCTTGATAAGGGTTCATTCGGCCTAGTGTGTCGCCTTGGGATGCGCCAGTTCTATTTGTGAAGAAGAAGGATGGCACTATGAGGATGTGCATTGATTATAGGCAGTTGAACAAAGTAACAGTTAAGAACAAGTATCCTTTACCTCGCATTGATGATTTATTCGGCCAGCTTCAGGGAGCGAGAGTGTTCTCCAAGATTGATCTCTGTTCAGGTTATCACCAGTTGAAGATCAGGGACTTGGATATTCTTAAGACAGCTTTTAGGACCCGATATAGTCATTATGAGTTCTTGGTGATGTCTTTTGGGCTGACCAATGCCCTAGCAACGTTCATACATTTGATAAACAACGTGTTCTGTCCTTATCTCGACTCGTTTGTCATAGTCTTCATTGATGACATTCTGGTATATTCACGTAGTCTGGAGGAGCACACAGAGCATTTGAGAGTTGTGTTGCAGAGATTGAGGGAGGAGAAGCTTTATGCAAAATTCTCTAAGTGTGAGTTTTGGCTCAATTTAGTGGCTTTCTTGGGGCACGTGGTGTCTAGCGAGGGTATTCAGGTTGATCCGAAGAAGATAGAAGCGGTTCAGAGTTGGCCCAGACCATCCTCAGCCACAGAGATTCACAACTTTCTTGGTTTGGCAGGTTATTACCGCCGGTTTGTTCAGGGATTCTCATCTACCGCATCACCCTTGACCAAGTTAACTCAGAATGGTGCTTCATTTTTTGTGGTCGTACGAGTGTGAGGAGAGCTTTCAAAAGCTCAAGACGGCCTTAACCACAGCTCCAGTGTTAGTTTTGCCATCAACTTTCGGTTCATATACCGTGTATTGTGATGCTTCGAGAGTTGGTATTGGGTGTGTATTGATGCAGGAGGCTAGAGTTATTGCTTATGTTTTTCGCCAGTTGAAGCCCCATGAGAAGAACTACCCCGTTTACGATTTGGAGTTGGCTGCCATTGTTTACGCGTTGAAAATTTGGAGGCACTACTTGTATGGTGTGTCATGTGAGGTGTTTACTGATCATTGTAGCCTCCAGAACATGTTCAAGCAGAAGGGTGTCAATTTGAGGCAGCGGAGATAGTTGGAGTTGTTAAAGGATTATGATATTACTATATTGTACCATCCGGGGAAGGACAATGTGGTGGCCGATGCTTTGAGCCGAAAGGCAGTGTGTTACATCCCGTATTTTTCTACAGAGGATTTGTGACCATAAGACCCCGTAAAATTTAACAACCTTGATACCGTTAGATACATTTTGATATGACATTTATATTGAGTGGAACATTTTCGTAAAAAGTTTGAAAAATATAATTTTATATAATTATTAATATTACTACTTTCGAATATTTTTTAAATTATACATATAATATAAGAAAGTTTATGAGATTTTCTTTATTATAAAGATAGAAATTAAGTTTATGAGATTTTCTTTATTGTAAAGATAGAAAGTGGGTAGTATTTCAAGTAATTTGAGATAATTCTTGATTATGCAGGTAATTGGTAATTATTTAAAAAAGAACTAAGAGATAAGACTAACCCACAAAAAACGTGGCAGCTAGCCACATTCTAAAATTTTGACTCTTAGTAAGTTTTCCTTAGGTGGCAACCTTAATTACTAATTAAGAGACACTTCAATTCTAAATATTCTTCAATACAAACGCAGATAGCTAGTTTCTTTATATTCAGTTTAATTTTTTTTGTTTTATTAGAAAACTTTTGTTGTTTAGAGTAGAAAAGTTACATCCATGTTCTCCACCCTTACTCTTGCTAATTTCCACCAAAGAACTCAAGCAAGAATATAAAAGATGGGTACATATCAAAACTTTTGCATTCAGTTTAAGAGTACCAATATGTCAATTATCCAGGCGTCCCCTACTATAACAACTTTTATTGTTTCTCTTAAAAAAATAGCAAAATATACACATAATTTCTTAGCTATTAAGAAAATGTCATGGTTTTAGTACTTTCTTCTCTATCAAATCCCAAAACTTCAATTTCTATAGTAGAAAAGGATTTAATTTGTGCACAGTAGATTGAATAATGGTGAAAGCTATCCAACAATTGGGAGACCTATAAAGAGCCTTTTGATGTTGAATTGAACGGTACTATGTGTTATGAATAGTTTGTACATTGGATACTACATTGGATACTATATTGGATGCTATATTGGATGCCCATGTTGTGAATAACTTAAAGATTAAATTTTCTATTTTATGTCCATCATCTTTACTTTTTATGCCTATAAAAGGCCATGTAATTGCAATGAAAAATTACACCAAAGTGCAAAAAGAAAACACTTTTCCATTCTCTCTATCTCTTCTTGTTTACATTTTACTGCATTGCTTTTATTTTATAACATGTTATTAGCACAAAGCTCTAATTTTATTCTTAACTCCCGCTAAGTTGAGCCATATTTTATTAAGGTATGTATCATTATAATCATTTTATTTATGGCAGTACATATCATATGCACATTGTTTGCAGATTACTTGTGCGCTTGGGCATCTTAAATAGTTTAAGTACATTGCAGTGATAAAATAACTATTTTCTTCCGTGCTCAACTCTTAGAGGACCTCAAAGTCATCAAACTAGCTATGCAGTAATGTCATACTTATAATATTCATGGACTGCCTAGATCAAAACATATCTTTAAGGCATTTTGAAGAACTGTGAGAAATAAATTGACAAGCAATAATTTTATAGTTTAATTACTTTATATTTATTGGAACATATAAATAATGTTAGTCACGTTCAGTTCGATTAACACATATATATCAATAATATAAAGTGAAATGAAACAAGTATGTAATTTCTACTTTATGGCAAGAATATAATGAAATAGTAGATTGTTAACATGATAAAGCTCTATTTTCATTTCTTTTACCTTAATCGTTTTGTTTTCATTAATTGTTTATTATTATAATTATTTCTCTAACTTATTTATCTTTTATGATAGTTTTCACTATGTCAAATTTATCAAAACTTGAATTTGTGGCACTTGACATCACCGGGAGGAACTATTTATCATGGGTTTTTGATGCTGAAATTCACCTTGACGCTAAAGGTCTTGGAAATACTATTATACAAGGAAATGAAGCATCAAATCAGGATAAAGCGAAGGCCATGATTTTCCTTCGTCATCATCTACATGAAGTGTTAAAAACTGAATATTTAACCGTAAAAGATCCACTTGAATTATGGATTAATTTGAAGGATCGATATGACCACCTAAAACTTACGGTATTACCGAAAGCTCGGTATGAGTGGATACATTTAAGGTTGCAAGACTTTAAAACCGTAAGTGAGTATAATTCTGCTATCTTTAAAGTAAGTTCTCTATTAAAATTATGTAGAGACACTATCACAGATGAGGACTTATTGGAAAAAAAATATTTTCTACTTTTCACGCTTCAAATGTGGTGCTACAACAACAATACCGTGAAAAAGGTTTTAAGAAATATTCTGAGTTAATCACATGCCTACTTGTGGCTGAGCAGAATAATACTCTATTAATGAAAAATCATGAAGCCCGTCCCACTGGGTCAGCTCCATTTCCGGAAGTGAATGCTGTAGCAACATATGATAAGTTTGAAAGAAAACAAAATAATTACCGTGGTCGTGGACATGGTCGTAAACGTGGACGTGGCAGGGGGCGAAACAATTATCGTCATTATGGTGGAAATAAATTGGAGAACAATAAGGGTTCTCAAATTAATCATTCAAAAGGTAAAGCTAGTATGTGTCACCGATGTGGTATGAGAGGTCATTGGGCACGCATTTGTCGTACGCCAGAACATTTTGACAAACTTTATCAAGCCTCCCTCAAGAAAAAAGAAAATAATGTGGAGGCACACTTGACCTTTCAAAATAATGATGATGAAGCAGGTCCTCAAATAAATATGATTCTAAGGCACATCTTGCATATAAAGATGATGATTTTGAAGGCCTAACAAATATTACTCATTTAGAAGTTGGGGACCTTTTTGAGGATATTGACTGAAGAACTAATCATCTTACTGGGGAATGAAGTTATAAAAGTTGTTACGTTTATGTTTGCAACTAGTTTATTTTTCTTGAGTGTATTTTCCTAATGCATCATGTGTTGCTAGTTTCTACATTTCTAATGTATTTCTTAATGTTTTTTTCCTGCTTGTCTTTCATATTTCTTATGATGTATTATTTATCTTTTTTATGAAGAATATGAAAATTCCCCAGTCTTCAGTTGGACTCAAGATTAATAAAGATGATATATGTCTTCTGGATAGTGCTACAACACACACTATTTTAAAAGATAAGAGATATTTCTCTTATTTGGTAATGAAAGAAGCGAATGTTAATACAATATCCGGTAGTACAAGATTAATTGAAGGTTCTGGAAGAGCCAATTTATTACTACCAGGAGGAACAAATTTGGCTATTGATGAAGCACTATATTGTAGTAAATCTCAAAGAAACTTATTAAGTTTCAAAGATATTCGCCAAAATGGCTATCATATTGAGACTACAAATAATGAAAAGATTGAATATCTTTATATTACTACAATAATGTCCGGTAAGAAATATGTGCTTGAAATGTTACCTGCTCTTTCCTCCGGCTTATACTACACAAGTATTAGCAGGATTGAAACACATGCCGTAGTAAACGAGAAGTTTACTAATCAAGATAATTTTATTATTTGGCATGACCGGTTGGGCCATCCTGGTTCTAATATGATGCGTAAAATAATTGAGAATTCACATGGACATGCAATGAAGAATCAGAAGATTCTTCAATTTAAGGAACTCTCTTTATCTGCGTGTTCTCAAGGAAAATTAATTATTAGACCATCAACTATTAAAGTTAGGATGGAATCCCCTACATTTCTGGAACGTATATAGGGTGATATATGTGGGCCCATTCACCCTCCATGTGGACCATTCAAATATTATATGGTTTTGGTAGATGCATCTACAAGATGGTCACATATGTGCTTACTATCAACTCGCAATATGGCATTTGCGATATTATTGGCTCAAATAATAAAGTTAAGAGCACAATTTCCAGATTATGCAATTAAGATAATTCGTCTTGATAATGCCAGTGAGTTTACATCCCAAGCCTTTAATGATTATTGTATTCCAACTGAGAGAACAATTGAGCATCCGGTTGCTCATGTTCATATACAAAATGGTCTAGCAGAATCATTGATCAAACGCCTCCAATTAATTACTAGATCAATGCTTATGAGAACAAAACTTCTCATTTCAGTATGGGGTCATGCTATTTTGCACGCAGCAGCACTTGTGCGGATAAGGCCCACAAGTTATCATAAAGTCTCCCCATTGCAATTGGCTTTTGGTCAGGAGCCAAATATTTTCCATCTTAGGATCCTTTGTTGTGCGATATATGTTCCAATTGCTCCACCACAATGCACAAAGATGGGTCCTCAAAGAAGGTTGGGGATATATGTTGGATATGAATCTCCTTCTATTATAAAATATCTAGAGCCGATGACTGGAGATTTATTTACGGCAAGATTTTCTGATTGCCATTTTAATGAATCAGTATATCCAACATTAGAGGGAGAAAATAAGCAGCTGAAAAAGAAGATAGATTGGAATGCATTATCACTGTCTCATTTATATCCTCGAACAAATCAATGTGAACAAGAGGTTCAAAAGATTATTCACTTATAAAATATTGCAAATCAATTGCCAGAAGCATTCACTAACCTACCAAGGGTGACTAAGTCACATATTCCAGCTGCTAATGCTCCAATTCGAGTTGATATCCCGACAGAACAATTAATTAAAGCAAATGAGTCTAAGCCATGCTTGAAACGTGGTAGACCAATCGGTTCTAAAGATAAAAATCCTCGAAGAAGAAAAGGAGCAAGTGATCAAAGTGAACATAACACAGAGGTAGTGGCTCAAGAAGAGCCCCAAGACGTAACAAATGATAAGACCTTAGGGGAGGTCCAGGTACCTAAAAATAATGAAAATGAAGAGATATCAATAAGTTACGTCTCAACCGGGAAAAGATGGAACCGAAATAATATTGTTATCGATAATATTTTTGCTTATAATGTTGCTGTTAAAATAATGCACCAAGATGAGGATCTTGAACCAAAATCTGTCAATGAATGTAGACAGAGAAATGATTGGCCAAAATGGAAAGACGCTATCCAGGCAGAGTTAACTTCACTTGGAAAACGTGAAGTCTTCGGACCCATAGTTCGAACACCTGAAGGCATAAAGCTAGTAGGGTATAAATGGGTTTTTGTGCAAAAACGAAATGATAAAAATGAAGTCGTTAGATATAAAGCGCGACTTGTGGCACAAGGGTTTTCCCAAAGGTCTGGAATTGATTATATGGAGACATATTCTCCTGTAGTGGATGCTATCACCTTCAGGTATCTCATAAATATGGCAGTACAAGAAAAACTTGATATATATCTAATGGATGTTGTTACAGCCTATTTGTATGGATCATTAGACAACGAAATTTTTATGAAAGTACCTGAGGGATTTAAAGTGCCAGAAGCATATAAAAATTTTCGAGAAACTTGTTCAATAAAGCTTTAGAAATCTTTATACGGATTAAAATAATCAGGACGTATGTGGTACAATCACCTGAGTGAATACCTGTTGAAAGAAGGGTACACGAATGATCCAATTTGTCCCTGTGTCTTTATAAAAAGGTCTGGATCTGAATTTGTTATAATCGCCGTATATGTTGATGATTTAAATATCATTGGAACTCCTGGGAGCTTCCAAAAACAGTAGACTGTTTGAAGAAAGAATTTGAAATGAAAGATCTTGGAAAGACAAAATTTTGTCTTGGTCTACAAATTGAGTATATGAAAGATGGAATATTTGTCCATCAATCGACATACACTGAAAAGATTTTAAAGCGATTCTAAATGGATAAAGCACATCCATTGAGTACCCCGATGGTTGTGAGATCACTTGATATAAAGAAAGATCCATTCTGACCTCATGAAAATGATGAAGAGCTTCTTGGTGCCGAAGTACTATATCTTAGTGCAATTGGGGCATTAATGTATCTTGCCAACAATTCCCGACCAGATATAGCTTTCTCAGTAAGCTTATTGGCAAGATTTAGTACTTCGCCAACACAAAGACACTGGAATGGTATTAAACATATATGTAGATACCTCCAAGGGACCATTGATATGGGTTTATTTTATTCAAATGAATCCAAACCATCATTGATTGGTTATGCAGATGCAGGATATTTGTCTGATCCACACAAAGGTCGATCTCAGACAGACTATTTATTTACAAGTGGAGGTACAACCATATCATGGCGTTCGACAAAATAAACTATGGTTGCTACTTCTTCAAATCATGCGGAGATAATAGCCATTCACGAAGCAAGTCGAGAATGCGTTTGGTTAAGATCTATAACTCAACACATTCAGCAAACATGTGGTCTTTCTTCGAAAGAGAATATTCCAACAATATTGTATGAAGACAATGCTGCATGTATAGCTCAATTAAAAGGAGGATATATCAAAGGAGATAGAACAAAACACATTTCACCGAAATTCGTTTTCAATCATGATCTTCAGAAGAATGGTGAAATAGATGTACAACAAGTTCGTTCAAGTGATAATTTGGCTGATCTGTTCACTAAGGCATTACCAACCTCAATATTTGTAAAGCTGATATATAAGATTGGAATGCGTCATCTTCGAGACATTAAGTGATTTTTCATCAGGAGGAGTAACTACACGCTGCACTCTTTTCCTTAACCAAGGTTTTGTCCCACTGGGTTTTCCTGGTAAGGTTTTTAATGAGGCAGCAAGCAATGCATATTATAAATAACTATGTACATCCCAATATTTTTTTTGTAAGTTTTTAATGAGGCACATTATCTTACATGGACATCCAAGGGGGAGTGTTATGAATAGTTTGTACATTGGATACTACATTGGATACTACATTGGATGCTACATTGGATGTCCATGTTGTGAATAACTTAAAGATTAAATTTCCTATTTTATGTCCATCATCTTTACTTTTTATGCCTATAAAAGGCCATGTAATTACAATGAAAAATTACACCAAAGTGAAAGAAGAAAACACTTCTCCATTCTCTCTATCTCTTCTTGTTTACATTTTACTGCATTGCTTTTATTTATAACACTATAAATTTAAAATTGCAAGCCTATTCTTTTATTTAAAGACTGTGTCAAATAAAGTTGCTTTTCATGTCATATAGAAGAGCCATAGCATAAAGGGTGGATCATGTAGCCTATTACTTGTAATCTGGAGGTTAATGAGTGAAGTTTACAACACAAGCTACCAATGGAATATTTTACATTCGAGTGGGACACAAAGTTTACAACCCTACACCTGCCGAGAAGAAAGGAGAGGGCGCCAGAGAGAGGGCGGAGGGTGCAAGGAATAATAGAGCTGGCCACTTTGATTATTTAATTTTACTACCTTTGCTAAGATGAGAGGTATCAATGTTATGGCAGAAGATGTTCCAGGTATGTTAAGGCTAAGCTTTTCCTTCATTTTAGCATGATATCATAATTACACAAGTTTTATAACAAGTCATAAAGAAAAATTGGTATCCCGAAATTTACGTATATTTTGTTAGTCTCGCAAATTATATATATTTTCCTAGTTTTGTAAGTTACCATATTCTTCTTATCGAGACTGCATATTCAGTTGAGTATTTCCTTTTTTCGGTCAAAAGTTGAGTATTTCCTTCTTCTGGTCAAAAGAGCAGAGGGTTTATATATATATAGTATTAAAAGTATTTTCATTACCATCGAGCTATAATCGATGGGCATGCCTCTATTGGGCAACCTCTGATCAGATAATACGTTATATATCGAGCATGCTATGACCGAGCACTTATGAGCGAGCCCAGTTGGTCGAGATATAGAGCCTAGTATGGTCTAGCGCCTATGAGCGAGCCTACTATGGAAGAGCAGTTATATATACACCGAGCCTACTGTGACCTAGCGCTTATGAGCGAGCCCAGTTGGTCGAGATATAGAGCCTAGTATAGCCGAGAGTCTATGAGCGAGCCTACTATGGCAGAGCAGTTATATATATATCGAGCCTTATAGGGCCGGACATCTATTTTACTTATTATATTGAGAGAATTGAGTCAGTATCAGTAGGTGAGCATCCCATCAGATTATCTTTAACTTCCAGTTACCTGTAGTTGCTATTTTATCAGTTTAATTTCAGCTTTCAGTATATTGCCTTACATATTCGATACATTATTCGTATTGACGTCCTTTTATTAGGGACGCTGCAATCTTGCATGCAGGTATAGATAATCAGTTAACGAGCCCTCATAGTAGACGAGATTGGCATTCAGCAAGGATCAATAAGACTCCACCTCATTCGGAGTGCAACCGTGTCTATAAGTCATCGTGCTAGAATTTTGCTACAGACTTATGGGTAGGCCGGTACCCTTTCACATTTTATGTCAAATAATCTTAGAGGCTTTGTAGACATATGTTTATTATGTACAGTATGTTAGAGGCCTTGACGGACCATATGTGATCATGTTTTAAGAATGATAGTTTATTAATATAATATTTACCCACTTACAATTGTACATTATGAGTTGTGGCCATGTTGGCCCATGATAGTTACAAAAGGAATGAATGAGTTATAGAGGGGTTCGCTCGGGCCAGTGTGGCACCGGGTGCCAGCCATGCCTCCTAAGGTTTGGGGCGTGACAAAGTGGTATCAGATCAGTTCGTGTCCTAGGGAGTCTACAAAGTCATTCCTAGTAGAGTCTCACTTATGGGTGTGTTGTGCGCCACATTTATAATTGAGAGTCTATAGGGCATTTTGGAAATGTTATCCTTTTTTTGTTTCCTGATCGTGCCAAAGAGCTGGGTCGTAAGATGTCAATATAAAGATTCGACCAAATTTTGTATGCACCAGAAGTGCAGGTATCACAGTAGAGCTTTAAGGCGTAATGTGGAAGGGAGGTTATGAAAGTGACAGAAGATACGATGCGAGATTGAAAGGTAAGTATGATAAAGGTGAAGAAGATAAGAGATACTCAATTACAAAAGGATGGGATAGTCCAGAGCTCATATAGAGGTTGCGTTTTAGTTTAGAATACAGAGGACACCCTAGTGAAAGCTTTGAAAATCTCAAAGAGTTAACATTCGAGGACGAATGTTTCTAAAGGGGGAGGGCGTTACATCCCGTATTTTTCTACAGAGGATTTGTGACCATAGACCTCGTAAAGTTTAACAACTTCGATACCGTTAGATACATTTTGATATGATATTTATATTGAGTGGAACATTTTTGTAAAAAGTTTGAAAAATATAATTTTATATAATTATTAATATTACTACTTTCGAATATTTTTAAAATTATACACATATGAGAAACGTTTATGAGATTTTCTTTATTGTAAAGATAGAAATTATTTTCTCACAAGAAAAAGAAGGTTATCTTTTTTTTCATTTTCAGAATTAAGCATACAAAAATTTGTACTCTTTATATGAGATTAGGTAAAATTAGAAGTTAAGAAAATATGTATTTTTTTACATGGATATTTTAATAAAATAATAGTGTATGTATTAATTTTATATGCTACCACATGACCAAGATAGTATATATATATATATATATATATATATATATATATATATATAAAGTGTGTTAAAAGTGTATAGTATTTCAAGTAATTTGAGATAATTCTTGATTATACGGGTAATTGTAATTATTTAAAAAAGAATTAAGAGATAAGACTAACCCACAAAAAACATGCAGCTAGCCACATTCTAAAACTTTGACTCTTAGTAAGTTTTACATAGGTGGCAACCTTAATTACTAATTAAGAGACACTTCAATTCCAAAGATTCTTCAATACAAACGCAGCTAGCTAGTTTCTTTATATTCATTTTATTTTTTTTGGTTTTATTAGAAAACTTTTGTTGCTTAGAGTAGAAAAGTTACGTCCATGTTCTCCACCCTTACTCTTGCTAATTTCCACCAAAGAACTCAAGCATGAATATAAAAGTTGGGTACATATCAAAACTTTTGCATTCAATTTAAGAGTACCAATATGTCAATTATCCAGGCGTCTCCTACTATTATAACTTTTGCTGTTTCTCTTAAAAAATAGCAAAATATACACATAATTTCCTAGTTATTAAGAAAATGTCATGGTTTTAGTACTTTCTTCTTCTCTATCAAATCCCAAAACTTCAATTTCCATAGTAGAAAAGGATTTAATTTCTGCACAGTAGATTGAATAATGGTGAAAGCTATCCAACAATTGGGAGACCTTTATAAAGAGCTTTCTGATATTGAATTGAACGGTACTATGAATTTAAAGTTGCAAGCCTATTCTTTCATTTAAAGATTGTGTCAAATAAAGTTGCTTTTCGTGTCATCTAGAAGAGCCATAACATAAAGGGTGGATCATGTGGCCTATTACTTGTAATCTGGAGGCTAATGAGTGAAGTTTACAACACAAGCTACCAATGGAATATTTTACATCCGAGTGGGACACAAAGTTTACAACCCTACACCTGCCGAGAAGAAAGGAGAGGGCGCCAGAGAGAGGGCGGAGGGTGCAAGGAATAAGAGCTGGCGACTTTGATTATTTAATTTTACTACCTTTGCTAAGATGAGAGGTATCAATGTTATGGTAGAAGATGTTCCAGGTATGTTAAGGCTAAACTTTTCCTTCATTTTAGCATGATATCATAATTACACAAGTTTGATAACAAGTCATAAAGAAAAATTGGTATCCCGAAATTTACGTATATTTTGCTAGTCTCGCAAATTATCTATATTTTCCTAGTTTTGTAAGTTACCATATTCTTCTTATCGAGACTGCATATTCAGTTGAGTATTTCCTTCTTCCGGTCAAAAGAGCAAAGAGTTTATATATATACAATATTAAAAGTATTTTCATTACCATCGAGCTATAATCGATGGGCAGGCCTCTATTGGGCAACTTCTGATTAGATGGTAAGTTATATACCGAACCTGATGTGGCCGAGCGCTTATGAGCGAGCCCGGTTGGTCGAGATACAGAGCCTAGTATGTCTGAGTGCCCATGAGCGAGCCTACTACGGTAGAACAGTTATATATATACCGAGCCTACTGTGGTCGAGCGCTTATGAGCGAGCCCAGTTGGTCGAGATACATAGCCTAGTATGGTCGAGCGCCTATGAGCGAGCCTACTACGGCAGAGTAGTTATATATATACCGAGCCTACTATGGTCGAGTACCTATGAGCGAGCCCAGTTGGTCGAGATACAGAGCCTAGTATGGTTGAGTGCCTATGAGCGAGCCTACTACGACAGAACAATTATATGTATACCGAGCCTTATAGGACCGAACAACTATTTTACTTACTATATTGAGAGAGTTGATTATATTTAAAGAATTGAGTCAGTATCAGCAGGTAAGCATACTATCAGATTATCTTTGACTTACAGCTACCTTTAGTTGCTATATTATCAATTTAGTTTCAGCTTTCAGTGTATTGCCTTACATACTCGGTACATTATTTGTACTGACGTTCTTTTATTGGGGACGCTGCATTCATGCTTGCAAGTATAGATAATCAGTTGACGAACCCTCATAGTAGATGAGATTGGCATTCAGCCAAGGATCGATAAGACTCCACCTTATTTGGAGTGCAGCCGTGTCTATAAGTCATCATGTCAGAATTTTGCTACAGTCTTATGGGTAGGCCGGTACCCTGTCACATTTTATGTCAAATAATCTTAGAGGCTTTGTAGATACAGGTTTATTATGTACGGTGTGTCAGAGGCCTTGACGACCCATATGTGTTCATATTTTAAGAACAATGGTTCATTGATATAACATTTACCCACTTACAATTGTACATTACGAGTAGTGGCCATATTTGCACATGATAGTTACAAAAGGAATGAATGAGTTATAGAGTGGTTCGTTCGGGCCAGTGCGACAGAGGGTGCCAAACATGCCTCCCAAGGTTTAGGGAGTGACACAGTCAATATGGGGAGTTTGACATATATTCCAGTTAGGGAGAGACCTCTTGCAGTTGATGTTCAGGCCTTGGCAAATTGGTTCGTGAGGTTGGATATTTAGAAGCCTAGTCGGGTATTGGCTTATGTGATTTCTCGGTATTCCTTATATGATCGCATCAGAGAGCGCAAGTATGATGATCCTCATTTTCTTTTCCTCAAGGACAAAGTTCAGCACGATGATACGAGAGATGTGACTATTGGTGATGATAGGGTGTTTGAGGATACAGGGCCGGATATGTGTTCCCAATGTAGATGGGCTTCGAGAGTTGATTTTGGAGGAGGCCCATAGCTCGTGGTATACCATTCATACGGTGCCGCGAAGATGTATCAAGATCTGAGACAACATTATTGGTGGAGGAGAATGAAGAAAGATATTGTGGGATTTGTAGCTCGGTGCCTCAATTGTTAGCAGGTGAAATACGAGCATCAGAACTCGGGTGGATTGCTTCAGCAGATGGATATTCCAGAGTGGAAGTAGGAGCGGATCACCATGGACTTTGTAGTTGGGCTCCCACGGACTTTGAAGAAATTCGATGCTATTTGGGTGATTGGGGATCGGCTGAACAAGTCCGCGTACTTCATTACTGTGTGTACTATTCTTCAGAGCAGTTGGCAAAGATATATATCCGGGAGACTATTCTTTTGCATGGTGTCCCAGTTTCCATCATTTCAGATAGGGGCACTCAGTTTACTTCGCAGTTTTGGAGGTCTGTGCAGCGAGAGTTGGGTACTCAGCTTGAGTTGAGAACAGCTTTTCACCCTCAGATGGACGGGTAGTCCGAGCGCACTATTTAGATATTGGAGGACATGTTGCGTGCTTGTGTCATTGATTTCGGAGGGTCATGAGATCCATTTCTACCGCTTGTAGAGTTTTCTTACAACAACAACTGCCAGTCGAGTATTCAGATGGCTTCATATGAGGCTTTGTATGGGAGGTAGTATAGATCTCCAATTGGTTGGTTTGAGCTGGGTGAGGCTAGGCTACTGGGTACAGGCTTGTTGCAGGATGCTTTAGAAAAGGTGAAGGTAATTCAAGAGAGGCTTCGTACCGCACAGTCGAGACAAAAGAGTTATGCTGACAAGAAGGTTCGGGATGTGTCCTACATGGTTGATGAGAAGGTTTTGTTGAAGGTTACACCCATGAAGGGTGTTATGAGGTTTGGGAAGAAAGGTAAATTGAGACCACGGTTCATTGGGCCTTTTGAGGTGCTTCAGAGGATTGTGGGTGGCATATGAGCTTGCTTTGACACCCAGCTTGTCAAGTATGCATCTGGTATTTCATGTTTCTATGCTCCGAAAGTATATTGGAGATCCGTCTCATGTTTTGGATTTCAGCACGATTCAGTTGGATGTTGATTTGACTTATGATGTGGAGCTAGCAGCTATTTTGGAGCGTCAGGTTCAAAAGTTAATATCAAAGGATATAGCTTTAGTGAAAGTGCAGTGGAGAGGTCGGCCGTGGAGGAGGCTACCTAGGAGATTGAGCGGGAGATGCGGAGCAGATATCCTAACCTGTTTGAGTCTTCAGGTATGTTTCTTGACTCGTTTGGGGATGAACGTTTGCTTAAGAGGGGGAGGATGTGACGAGCCGGCCAGTTGTCTCATGAGTTACCACTTTATTCCCCTCATTTCTGCTTCTTATTGCTTTGTTTATCGGTTCTATATGTGATCGGGTTGGTTGGCTCGGGTTCTGTAAGGTTTTGAGAAGGTCTGAGACACTTAGTCTCTTTTGAGGAAGTTTAAGTTGGAAAAGTCAATTGGATGTTGACTTATGTGTTAGAGGGATCGAATGTGAATTCCGATGGTTTGGATAGCTTCGAGAGGTGATTTGGGACTTAGGAGCGTGATCGAAATGTATTTTGGAGGTCCGGAGTAGATTTAGGCTTGAATTGGCAAAATTGGATTTTTGGTGTTTTTTGGTTGATAGGTGAGATTTTTATATAGGTGTCGAAATAGAATTCCGGGAGTTAGTAGTTCCGTTAGGTCGTTTGTGATGTGTGTGCAAAATTTCAGGTCATTCGGACGTGGTTTGGAATACTTTTTGATCAAAAGCGTAATTTGGAAGATTTTGAAAACTTAGGCTTGAATCAGATGTGTTTTGGTTGATTCGATGTTGTTTGAGGTGATTTGAAGATTGGAATAGGTTTGGATGGTGGTATATGATGTGTTTGTGCTTTTGTTTGAGGTCCCGGGGGCCTCGGGGTGATTTCGGATGGTTGGCGGAAAGATTTGGAGTTGGTTGTGACAACTGAAGTTTCCCATTGCAGTCATAACCGCACCTGTGGCTTGGGGACCGCAGGTGCAGTCTCGTAGAAGTGAGGTTTGAATCGCAGAAGCGCAAAGGGCCTGGGAAGACAGAAACCACAGAAATGGTTGAGGAACCGCACCTGCGTCATAGGTGCGGATTGGGCATCACAGATGCAAAAGTGGAGGATTTAAGTGATGACCGCGGAAGCGGTCCATTGACCACAAAAGCGGTACCATAGAAGCAGTAGAAGGGGCCGCAGATGCGAAATGCCTGGGCCAGAAGGTATAAATTATTTTCTTCGTGATTTTTGAGCTATTCCACCATTTCTAAGTCGGCTTTTTTAGATTTTTGGGCGATTTGAAGAAGGATTTGAAGGGGATTTCATTGAGGTAAGGATTTTGGACCTAAAACTCGTTCTTATTGTATTATTTCACGGATTAGAGCTGTAATTAAAGCAATTTAAGGGTTAAAATTGGGGAAACCAGGGCTTGGTATTGGAGACCTAGACTTGAGGATTGTGACTTAGTCCATCCCGAATGATTCCTTTACTGCATATTTGATTGAAGACTGTTTGTTATCATCATGTTTTGGGTTGAATGCCATATTTGGGCCTCGAGCCAACTATTTGAACCCTTAGGGGATTTTTACTGATTTTACCTCACTATTTTGACTTTATACTTGAACTCAGTCATGCTATATTCTACTGTTTTCATAACTCAACCATGTTTACTCTACTTTAACACTTAAATGATATTTTAAATGATATTTTGGGCTGAGCACCATGTTTTTACTATTGCCAGAGTGGCTTGTGAGATTCTGATTGAGTAAGGCTGAGGGCCTCTGTTGTGAGGAAACACTGCTTATGATTATGAGGCCGGGGGCCTGAGATTTGTACGCCACGAGGTGGCTTGTGATATGGGGCTGAGAGCCTATATGATTATGCCATAAGATGGTTTGATATTGCGCTTGAGCAGTAAGGGGCCCCTGCAGGAGTCTGCACACCCCCAGTGAGTGTTGGTACCCGTTGTGATGTGAGATATAGCCCGAGGAGCTGGTTATTATTCCATGTATTGCCTGAGAGGCTGATTCTGTTGGTATTGTGCCCGAGGGGCATTTCTTTATGTGTTTACCTTTTCTAATTGCATGTCTTTTACTTGCTTAACTGTTTCAAAGGGATTTTAAGAAGCTTAAACTAAACTGAAAAGACTTTGCATATTTTCACTGTTTCCCTACTTTTACTGGCTTTTTACTGCTTCATTATAGCTTGTGATGTGCCTTACGTGATTTCTTATTTCTCAATCTTCATTTATTATTATTACTCACTGAGTTGGAGTACTCACTTTACTCCCTGCACCCCGTGTGCAGATTCAGGCGCTTCAGGTCCTGCTGGTGAGGGTTGAGAGCTTCCAGCAGATTCCGGAGTTCACGAGGTAGCTGCTCGGCATTCAGATCCCTGTGCTTCTCCCCCTATCTCATTTCTTTTCTCTTATTAGTGTTCTATAATAATTTGTGTAGACTCATCAGACTTGTAACATGTAGATAGATGCTCATGACTGGTGACACCCCGATGTCGGGCTGTGTTGGTTTTAATTCTGCAAATTGTACTATTCACTGCTTATTTTGGGATTTTATCATGTTAAAGACTTAATACTTATTATTTTAATTGCTTAAAATGAAGTGGGAATGTGTCGGCTGACTGTATCTTCACGAGAGGCGCCATCACGACTGGGTCCAGGTTTAGGGTCGTGACAACAAAGTTGAATCTGTCGAAAGCTAAAACAATCAGGAATTGGCTAAATAGGCTATTGATTGACCTTTAACACCATCTTATTTATCTTAACTAACACTGAAACAAAGTTTGCAAGAACAAAACATAAAGGAGAAACAGAATAGGCGGACTATGAGAACCTAAACTTAATCATGCCAAACCTAAACAAATCTGAAACTAGGCAACATTAAGTTTCTAGTGACGAAATATTAAAACATGTAATTAATGAAGCTAATCAGTCGAAAACAAAAAAGAAAACCTAAATTATATGGCTAAATCAGAAGAAAGGAGATGAAAGGAATAACTAGAAAAGGAAAGGAGAAAAGGAGGGCAAAAGGATTACCAGACTTGTTCCAACCGGACCAAACAGGGCTTCAATCAAACTCCGCCGGGGTGAAATGAACTTAAACTACCATTAATTGATTGTTCTTAACCAGAACAATCGACCAATGGAGGTTTTGGGTTCACACCAACACAAATCGATCCAAAGAAAAAATCAAAGAGGGGAAAACTAGGATTCAGTATTTCAGATTTGAAATTTGAAGCAATTAACTAGGATTTTCGGGACCTTGATTGTAGTTTAGGGTTTAGAGGGGTGCGAGGGTTGTAGGGTGTGATTTTGGGGCCGTTTGGGTGATTTAGGGTTTTGGAATTCCGAATTTAGATCTAAAATTCGAAGCTTTTGTAAGGATTTGGAGGCGATGGCTTGGAGATTTGGAAAGGGTAGGGAATGGGGATTATAGGGTGTAATTTTGGCGGGGTTTGGGGTGTTGCCGCTGCCGTAGGTGATTTTCGGCGGTGGTTTAGGGAAGAGATGAGAGAGGTGAGAGAGACGAAGAGTGAGGGGGCTTTTGGGGGTACAGGGTCGGTCTTCGGATAGTTATAAGGTAATGGGGTGGGGAGTTCATGGCCGTTGGATTGGAAAATAATGGAGGGCTGAGATTGATCTAAAATGAAATGGCATCGTTTCATATAAGTGTGGGGTGGACCGGGTAAGGCTATTTTGGGCCTAGATCTAGGTGAATTTTGGGAAAAATTGGGCCGATTTTGGTATAAACATTAACCCAAATTCATATTAAAATCCCTTTCTTCAAGTACCCTTTTATTCCTTTTTCCTTTGTTTTTCTTTTTCTTTTTCTTCAATTAAAAATTCTAAATTAAATTCCCAAACTAATCTAAATTGTAAAATTAATCCAAATATCTAATTATTAATTTTAAACAATTACTAGATCCTAAACTAAAAGAGAAAAATCACTAATCTAAGAATTAACAATGCATGGTATTTCTGACATTTTTCATGATTTTAATAAAAATTAAACGTTGACAAAAATGCAAGCAATTAATAAAAATCCTACGAAGAATCCTATAAAATGGCAAATAATAATTCCAAAAATCCTCCTCCTTCTCTCTAGGAAGAAGGTGAATAGTAATTCCGTCACTATTCACCGGGCCATAACTCCGGTATCCGGTAAGGTAATATCACAAGATTGGTATTAAAAGAACCCCCTTCTCTTAGAGAACAATCCCCAACTGGTTTCATCCTCAAATTCATAACCAATTCTTCTAGATCTTAAATTCTATTTTGCGATTTACTGTAGCAAGCAGAATTTTCCAGATTTTGTTGTTATTTTCAGTTCTTCACGTCAATGATATGGTGATGTTTTAAGTAGCCATGGATGTTGTCGTATCTCCCCAGCCTTTGGCTGTGGGAGAGCCACCAATAAAACCCACATATGCTCAGCAAATCGCAACAAAAATAGACCCCATACCTCGCACAACTCCAAAACTCAAACCAGTCCAGTTCATCCATGGAGAGCCAACTGTAATGTTTTCCTTAGAAGAACGACAACAGTTTGCTGTGGAGGAAGGCTTGCATCAATCAGTAGTGATGAAAGTATCTCCAGGAGCACCAGAACTCAATGAGCAACGAGATTTACTGCCCAAACACTTAGGTGTTAAAGGTCGATGTATCATCGGTTTACTCGCACCAAGACAATTACTGCTAAGGTTTGATCGTTATGATGATTATGTAAGTGCTTTAGCTCGCTCTGTTAATTATCTGCTGTATAAGGGTGTTCAGCTTCAATATCGTGTATTTCCATGGACGATTGGTTATAACCCAAAGGAGGAAACAACAAAAGCAGTGGTTTGGATATCATTGCCGAATCTGTCACCAGATTTGTTTGCGATACCTTCATTGTTGTCTATAGCATCTGCTGTAGGAAAACCAATTGCCATTGATAAGGCAACACAAACTAAGTCCAGACCTAGCACTGCTAGGGTGAAGGTGATCTTAGACTTGCTTGACAAACATCCTAATCGCGTAAGGTTGCAAAGTGTGGATACAATTTCTGGAAAAGTACTGGAGGTTTTTCAAGAAATCGTTTACCATATTTATCACTGTATTGTAATTGTTGTAAGCATCAAGGCCATGATGAAACTACATGTCGAAAACTTCAGAAAAATATCGTGATGAGGATGCTCAGATTGATGAAGAGCAGCATCGTCAAGAACAAATTGGTGGTGCGAAATACAAGGGAGATTTGCGTCAGTTTTTGAATGAGAGGAGGGCCTTAAATGATGGTGATCGAACTGCTGGAGATCACA
The DNA here is from genome assembly GCF_000715075.1 of Nicotiana tabacum. NCBI lineage: Eukaryota > Viridiplantae > Streptophyta > Magnoliopsida > Solanales > Solanaceae > Nicotiana > Nicotiana tabacum. Next base: position 153,819,591 of record NC_134090.1, on the reverse strand, counting down.
TTAACCATACAGATGCTACAAAGGTGTTAAGAGCTCCTCAAATGACTCATGAACACGCTGAAAATTTGATCAAGACAGCACATGTAACAGCTGTATCTACAAGGGATATGGGGCATAATCCTGTTTCTAGTGCAATTGTCCCAGTTGCTGAAGCCCTTGCTAGAGTTGCTCAGGACTTGAAGGCTGCAAAAAATACTGTGGTTGATCAAGCTTTACCTGGAACTTCTAAAGCGTTTGTACCTGGGATGATGAATGATAGTGCTTTAGTTGCAGCTGTTCGAACAATGTTTGCCAAGAATAATGCAGCAGTAACATTGATGGGACAAGTTGACAAAACTGAAAGACGATCAGCTACTGTAGGTTCACAATTGGAGGCTAATGTTGCATTGAATACAACTGGTAATCGTGCTACTGCTGGGGTTATTAAAGCTACTGCTGCACATGTTGATCTAACTAAAAAAACAGCTCAGTTAATAGATAATGCAGTGCAAGATGAGGAGCAGGAACTTGAAGATGTTGATGTTGTGTGAAGTGCAGATGCTACAAGTTTGAAGGCAAGTGCTGGGCTCTTTAATGAAGGGGTTATGACTTCTGTTGCTGGGGTTATTGACAATTCAAATACAACACATGCTTCACCTCCTATCGTGCCACTAGATGAGGTGTTAAAATTGGACAAGGGGCTGCCTAAACAATCCAAACATGTTCACGCCTCCACTATCTCTACCAGAATGCACCTAGTTACTGCTGGTGCAATGCAGGCCGATGTTGATCGAGGAAAAAATATTTTGGCACATGGTCATCAAATTTCTGCGGGGCAAGATAAAATAAGTGTAGGGGCAGTAGGTACTACAAAGAGTAACAACTAGAAAGTGGTGAATAAATCACCTAGCAAGAAGCAAACTCCAATGCTTTAAAATCCGTTTGTACCATCAAAGGCTATTGGAGTTTCGAACTCTTTCGATGCTTTGGTGAATGAGGGTGAGCATGTTAATGAGGAACAACAGATGGGGTACGAGATACGACCAGATGTTGGAAAAACTAATTTTACGGGTAGTGAAAAGGAGCAAAAAAATGAAGCGGACAGTGTTCGCCTTGAGATCGCATCTGGTGGTAATCACAATGGTAAGACAAGTCAAATTCATGTTGCAGATACACCAACACTACATATTTCCAATTCGGAGCTTGATAAAATGGTAAACGATGTCGTGGCAGCTATGATGATGAACACAACCCCAAAAATTTACCAACTACAATATCCAGGTAGTAGCAAACAACAACTTGCCAAGAACACACGTGGTCGACTTATTGTGTCGAAGGACATTGTTCCTATTGATGCGCAAAAGGCAATGGCAATTAAATCCAAGCTCTGGGATGACCAGCGTGAGTATGATGATGAAGAAGATTGTGGTGTTGATTTTGCTCGATACTCATCTGAAGAGGCAGATCATGAGGTTGATCAGGAGAGTGCAGGTGAAGAACTTGATTCAATAACACTGCCTAAACCAGATGGTATACCAAACACGAGCCACAAAAGCATGTTGAATCTCAACGCTCCAGCTTTTATTCCCAGGTACTCTCCAGTTGCTGCTCTAAAAGTCAAGGATGCAGTAGCTGGAAACATAGTTCAAAATGCAGCCACACCTAGTAACTAGATTGATCCAGTTGGTCGAAAGTATGGGCAGCAGCAGCTGAATGCAAACACTTCAGAAGCTATAGTCACACTTCCAACTGGTGGACAGCAGCAGCAGGATACAACGTCACTAGCTATCACTTTGCAGGATGGAAAGTTGCTTGATGCATTGCAGCAGCAGAATGAAAACAATGCAGGAGCAGCAGTAACTTCTTCAACTGCTGGACAACAACAATTATCTATAAGGACACCTGTTTTCACGATGGAGGACAGAAAGCTACTTGATGCAATGGTAAGTTCTAAGCCCCTAAATTCTCTAAATACAAATCAAGTTGGTAGCACTAGGCGTAGGGATTGGACCAGCAACCAGGTGAAAGGCACAAAACAAAGTCAAAACAAGGCAATTATGGTTAACAGACAAGATGGAAATGGTTTGATGGCACAAGAATTTTTACAAGACATGCCAGATCCAGTATCTGTGGGTAGAGATATGTATGAGGAAGGAGAAGAAGATGCAGTTTTGAAAGAATGCCGCACACATGCAGCAAGAAAAGGTGATTTATCACCTATGCATAGCGGAAAAAATAGGAAATCTCATACAAGGAAAAATAGTTGGGACGACAAGGTTAGTGATTTTTTAAATGTTAGGCGACCTCCAATGAGAGTTGCCAAACAAAAGCAGACTGCCCCAACTACATCAACGAGGTCCAACCGTTCAAAAAAGAAAGGATGATTTTTGAATACATTTTGAACACGGTTGAGGAAAACAACAAAGAATTACAAATTGAAGATTTTACAAGTTTGCAAAAGAAGGGACATGAACCAAATTGGTACTTCATTCTATTATACCACTTTATTAGTATTCTCATTTGTAATATCATCATAGAGTATGTTATAAACTCTGTGATGATCATTGAATATTTGGTACTCTCCAGTTCTTATTTTTTACATGCGTGCTAGTAGGTGAGGCCTTTTCTATGCCTCAATAGGATTAGTAGGATAAGGTTTAGCCCGATTTGAGTTGCCTTGGTACTATGCCTTTGGAAAAATATCCACACGGCTATGAGATTATATGCCCTCGTGAGACTTTGCCGGCAGCTACACCATGAATCCTCTACATGAGGCTGCCATCATAATGTAATGTGAGGCGCATAGGAGTGATTATATAGCTAAGGCATATGGGTAACAATACCGGTGTTATTGTCCCCCTATTTGTACTGTTCCTAATTGTTGTATTTTCTTTTCTTTCATTAATAAAAAATTAGCCCTAGGCGCTTGCCTAGCGGATTACCAAAAAAAAATGGCAAATAATTGGAAAAATCTATCTTCTTGGATTTTACAGGAGTATTTCATATGGGGAAAAAATCACATGCTTACAATAATAATGCGCAGTGTTGAGGGATCCTCATGACATGCTGTCTTCAGGCTATGAGGATGATGCTTTCGGACTATGACATCTTTGGATGAATTTGCTATGCATCAGCCCATGAAATGTAGTGACGTGATGTCAAAGGTAATAAAAAGACAAAGCTTAGTCTTGTGTAGAGTTTGGGGGAAAAACTTAGCCCCTAGAGAAGAAGATAATGCAAAGTTTTAGAATAGAGCAGCAATTATGCGGAGGGTAACCAAGCTTAATCTCACGAGAAGGCAGTGTTTAGACTTATGCAAATAGGAAAGCAGGTCTTAGCCTCATTCGAGCTTTGAGATAGGGCTTAGTCTCATGCAAATAGAAGGCAGTGTTTAGCCTTATGCAAATAGGGAGGCAGGGCCCAGTCTCATGCAAAGAGAAGGCAATGCTTGGCCTTATGCAAATGCGGAGGAAGGGCTTAGCCTCATGCAAAATGTGGAGGCGGAGCTTAGTCTCTTGCAAAGAGAAGTCAATGCTTAGCCTTATGCAAATAGGGAGGCAGGGCTTAGCCTCGTACAAGGATCGAGACAGAGCTTAGTCTCATGCAAAGAGAAGGCAATGCTTAACCTTATGCAAATGTGGAGGCAGGGCTTAGCCTCAAGCAAAGAGAAGGAAATGCTTAGCTTTATGGAATGATAAAGTAGCAAATAGGAGTAGAAGGCAGGGGTTAGCCTCATGCAAAATTTGAGACACGGCTTAGTCTCATGCAAATAGAAGGTAGTGCTTGGCCTTATGCAAATGGGGAAGTAGGGGTTAGCCTCATGCAAGATTTGAGACAAAGATTACTCTCATGCAAAGAGAAGGCAGTGCTTGGCCTTGTGCAAATGGGGAAGCAAGGCTTAGCCTCATGCACGATCGAGACAGAGCTTAGTCTCATGCAAAGAGAAGGCAGTGTTTAGCCTTATGCAAATATTGATGCAAGGCTTAGCCTCATGCAAGATTGAGACAGAGCTTAGTCTCATGCAGTGAACAAACATTAAATGATAGTAGAGTATTTCTTAGCTGGAGATATATTTGCGTCTGGTGGCCTGATTGATAGTAATTTTGATATGTGTATATTTACGAATACTCTTGTCATGTTCACTGTGCCTGCATCCAAAGAAAAATTGTGAGTTTTGTAGGGGGGAAGTTTGTTTTGTGCCTTTGTCTACTTTCTTTGCTTTGCTTTTGCTTTGGAAGCCCTGTTTGAGTTACCCTGGGTAACACTTGGCTATCACAAAAATAAAGTTTTCGAAAATATGTATTTATTGATGAAATAGAATTATTTTTGAAAATATATTGGTATATAATATCAAGTAAATTAGATGAACTAATGACTGTAACACTTTTAGAGACGTTGCAGCTTCCTTGCACTAGAATTTTAAGGGTCCCCCTCAAAATTCTGCCCCAATTTGATCCTTCGTCCGTTCTACATGCAATGGACTTTGTTAGATCTGCTCCAGAATTTTGAGAATCCTTCTCAAAATTCTACCCCAATTACTTAACCATTTCTAACTTTCTGGCATATAATGGCGTCGGCTGGACTTGTTCCGGAATTTTGAGGGTCATCCTCAAAGTTTTGTCCCAGTTTCTGATTCTAGGGAAAATGAAGATTTTATTAAGATATGATCGAACCCACATGGCTGATTACATATCCCCTCTTAAATGGGAATCAGGTCATGCATAGTTCAGTTATATCATATGAAGGAATGTAAACAATCTAAACATAGTATCTCTTGACTAAGTCTGAATGGATTGGTTTCGGTCAAACTTCTCCGTCCATTTTTGTAATATGAGTGCTCCTCCTGTTAGCACTCGGTGAACCATGTAAGGACCTTGCCAATTAGGAGAGAATTTCCCTTTGGCTTCATCTTGATGCGGGAAAATCTTCTTCAGCACCAACTGTCCCGGTGCGAATTGTCTTGGTTTGACCCTTTTGTTGAAAGCTTTGGATATTCTGTTTTGATAAAGTTGACCGTGGCATACTGCGTTCATTCTATTTCCATCTATAAGGGCCAGTTACTCATAACGACTCCTTATCTATTCTGCATCACTAAGTTCGGCTTCCTGTATGATCTTTAAAGAAGAAATTTCTACCTCGGCTGGAATGACAGCTTTGGCACCATAAACTAGTAAATAAGGGGTTGCCCCAGTTGATGTGTGGACCGTAGTGCGGTACCCCTATAGGACAAAGGATAACTTCTCATGCCATTGTTTGTGATTTTCTACCATCTTCCTTAGTATCTTCTTGATGTTCTTGTTGGCAGCTTACACAGCTCCATTCATTTGAGGCTTGTATGTTGTAGAGCTTTTGTGCTTTATTTTGAAGGTTTCACACATGGCTTTCATCAAATCACTATTGAGATTGTCGGTATTATCAGTGATAATGGACGCGGGAAACCTCCGAATCGGCAAACAATACGATCCTTGACGAAATCTGCGATGACTTTCTTGGTTACAACTTTGTAGGATACAGCCTCTACCCATTTTGTGAAATAGTCTATAGCCACTAAAATGAACCGGTGCCCGTTAGAAGTAGTGGGCTTGATTAGACCAATGACATCCATCCCCCAAGCGACGAAAGTCCAAGGTGCACTTGTTGCATTTAGCTCATTAGGCGGTACCCTTATCATGTCTGCATATACCTGTCACACCTCCTTTTTACACACCCGCGAGGGTACAGGGGAGTTTTGTCCAATTAAAGGACAATCTAAACGGGATTGGTTTATTTGTTTCAGAGTCGCCACTTGGGGGATTTAGGGTGTCCCAAGTCACCAATTTTAATCCCGAATCGAGGAAAAGAATGACTCCATATTATAGTCTGCGTCTCAGAAATCTGGATAAGGAATTCTGTTAACCCGGGAGAAGGTGTTAGGCATTCCCGAGTTCCGTGGTTCTAGCACGGTCGCTCAACTGTTATATTTGGCTTGATTATCTGATTTTGTACATGTTAAACCTATGTGCAAGTTTTAAACTCTTGACCGCTTTTATTATTACTTTTACGAGAATTGCAACGTCGTGAAAATATATCTCGAACCACGTTACATCAATGCACCCGTGGTTATTGACATATCTCGACTCGGTTGAGATTTGGATTTGGGTCACATAAATGTGCACCCGAATTAAGAAAAATAAATTATTAAGATGCGCCTAAAGCAACAAACGTATTGTTATTTTTGGGAAGGCCGTAAAATTTGCTAAACGGCATGTCCCAAATTCTAAGTATTTTTTAATATATATACATTTAGAAGGTCCCGCAGCTTCTATATTTTTGTTTGTCGAGGCTCGTCTCATTTATTATTAAAAGGAATTTACAACGTCATGGAAATGCATCTCGGGCCACGCCATAATCAATATACTCGTGATTAGAGACACATTTCGATTCCGTTGAGATTTGGATTTGGGTCACATAAATGTGCACCCGAGTTTAAGGAGATAACATTATTAAACACGCGCTTAAAGAGGCTATCGCATTATTATTCCGGGAGGGTCGTGCGATTTGCTAAACGACCCACCTTGGAAACTGAATGCTTCGATATTTACATTTAACGAGGGCCCCGCAGCTTGTACGTTTTTCTTTATTTTTTTGTCGAGTCTCATCTCGTCCTTATTTTAAAAGGATATCTTATAGCAACTACGTTTCTTGTCGCGTTTGTCTCTACTAATAGAAAACGGAGATAGTCCTAGTTAATTACATGTTTGCCGGCTTATTTATAGCAGGATTCAAAAATGCTTTTATAGAATAAGTAAATGGGATTACGCACACGGACAGCTGATCGGACATTATGGGCCCAAATCCAGCTCATACGGGATGGGCCAGACCTGGGCCACTGTTCATCTGATGCGGACCTGCCTGGTCCGTTTCTACCTAAGCTCAACCTCCGTGAGGTTGAGACCGTAAACTTGTGTCTTTGTCCTGTAAGTGTGGCTGATTACTAATTATAGCAAAGCAATTCATCCAAGGGAGACGAGCTTAGCTAGGAATGGATAATTTCATGCTTAGCATGTATTAAACGACATGTTACACGATTAAACCGAATCTGGGATGCAACCTATTGTATTGGGAATGTTTTACCTAACCGCATGCATATATGGACTTACATTCAATTGTCCTACATTGATGTCTATTAGACAGGCAAGCTACTTCCAGCATCCAAACAAGAATAAAATTATTATACATTACATGATATTTAATGTAACAATCTATGTATAAAAGACATTCTTCAGGTCTTTTCATTTGTATTCATGCTCAATTTTCCAATTACATCTGACAGTGTATTAGCTGTGTACATGTTATAAAGAACAAAAGAAAGAAAAATCAGTTGAGTGGCACACAGCAGGCACAACAGCAGCAGGTAATCAACACAACACAGCAACAAACAAAGCAGCCACAATGATGAAGCTCAGCGAGTGATCGAGCAATGAACAGACTATCCCAGAAAAAAAACAGAGTAGGAAACAACAACCCAGAGTGTTGAATGTAACAACAATCCAGTAATCCCAATAACCCCAAAAGCTCAACAAATAACCAATACAGTTCCGATAATCAAAAACTCAAACCAACAGTACACAGAAAGCTCAGTGTAGTAACAATCACAACAGAAGAACACAGACTTCTCTTAATGGAACAAATAACAATCCCAGTGAGGATAACAACCTTGGTTTCTTTGTGTAGTTTTTGGACAGTGTTCAGTTACAGTATTTCTGGGAATTTCTTTCTGTTTTTTTTCAGTTTTCTTCAACTCACAAGACCTCTCTCAAGACTAAAATTTCCAGCCCCTTTTAAGTTCTGAAATGGCCTATTTATAAGCCAAACAACCAGTGCAGTCAAGCTGCCTGGATCCTGCCAATTTGCAGACTGCCCATACCTATTAAATCCCACGCCTAAGCATCTTTTTGATGCCAGCCCTTTGTTCCCCACGTTTGGCTTATTCCTTTTGTTCAAGAGTTATGGGTTCATTTAAGTATTCATTTTAAACCCCATACTCTTGTGTCTTGTTCCCCATTGGCATTAGTTTAATCCCAATTTAGTACCCTACTTGTCAGCTCATTTAAACTAAGCTTTTCTGTTCTTTTCAAACCCCAGACTACCCCTGTTAAACCCTGATTATTACTGCCCTAAACACATTGCAGCATCAGGGCATTTTGAACTTCTGAAAGTTCAAATTCAGAACTGCCCATAGGCTGAATCTTTTCAGTCGTTTTGCAATACAAACAAACCCATTTCAAACAGTGTCGGGCATTCAGTTAGTGACATGGTTCGATCAGTCATGTGACATTATAAGTTCATTTGATCAATTAGTTATAAAAAACTAATCGACGATGTTTATCAAGTCGACTATACTAAATACAACAGGTAATAATCAATCGTTCACATAAACAATACGTACAGGGACCTAAAGGGCATCAGACAACTTTTGTTCAATTACTGGGAACCTATATGAATTATTTATACGACGACTATCCTAATCGAACATGTATATCACAGAATATATTCAGAACATACACAGAAAACAATCGACCAAATAAAAAGGTCTTTGACAGAGATGGAAGAAATTAAGAAAATTATCAGACAATAACACACAGTCACAACAAAGCATGCTAACAACTCAATCAAAATTAAAACAAAGAGAAGGGAAAACTTACTGAAAGAGTTTAAACCAAACTGACCCAAATCCGACTTGGCTTCGACCATTTGAGGCCGAACAAACTTTAATCAGGGTGTTCTCACGCGAGAACACCTTGATTAAGGTCTATTAGACCTCAAACCCCTGTTAAGACCGGCCGAATTCCAAGGCTATTCGTGTTCTAGGTTTTGGGTCTTCAGATCTGGTTTTTTAGGAGTTGTGGGTAGATTCGGACCAAACCAAGCCTGGTTTGGTCACGAGGGAGGTTAGGGGAGTGTCTGGTACGAAGATGGTGAGGTTTGGTATAGGTCCGGGTTCGACTCAAATCTTCAAATGAAGATTCGAGATGAAGGAAGGTGATTCGAGGCTAGGGGTAATAGATCCATGTTCAGGAGAGTGAGGGGGTCCTAGGGTGTTCAGGAGGTGGTCATCGGCGTTCATGCCGCCGGGTTCTGGTGAAAGGGAAATCAGGGCGGCTGCTAGGGTTTGGGGGGGTTTCAGTGTTTGGTGAAGACGATGAGTGGAGGGGGGGTTCGGATAGGGGGCGCGGGGTGTTAGGTTAGGTTTATATATGGGGAGGGTGATTCAATCCTGGCCGTTGGATTGATTACAATTGATGGTCAGGATTGGGGAAGCTGTAAAATGGGAATGGGTCGGGTCACGAGGGCCAATAAGGGCCATCAGATCAATGGAGATGAATGGCTCAGATTAACCGTCCCTAAAACGACGTCGTTTGGGTCCATACTTGGGCAGGCCGGTCTTGGACTGGACTGGTGTGCCGGTTTTGGGCCTATTTTTGTTACATTTGTTGGGCCCAAACTGATTTTCATTCACTCTTTTCTTTTGATTTTTTCTAATTTTAAAACCAAAATGAAATAATAAAAATAATGAAATTAAAACAAACAACAATGTAACATTTTAACACAATTATCACAAAAAATATTTTAGTAAGTTAAATCACAACCTAGAACGAACGATGCACATATATATATTTTGAATATTCTTTCAACGACCGAATTACGGTTTGATTACCATGACAGACGTACTTTGTATTTTGATCGATAAGATTAAATGCAAAATGGACCGAACCACAAATGATTAGCAGTACATGTCATGAAAAATTGAAAATTTGCACAGCGAGGTCACTGGTCACTATTTTTGTTTTCTTTTGGAGTGATTGTCCGTGAAGCAAAAATCACGTGCTTACAGCTACCCCTCTTTGCACGAAAACACGTAGGGTTTTCGCGCAAAGATAAAGAGGGAGATTTTTGCTCGTCCGAGTACTCCGTGTGAAGCATATTTTGAAAAAGATTTGACCGAACCTTTGCTTCAGAGGTTTCCTACATATCCTGGGCTAAACAGGAATCAAGTCAATGTAGTTCGGGAAATTTTGGTAGCTGGGACTACCGTGTGACTGTAGTGCTCGCTGTTGTTGTGCGCTGTTGCATGCTGCTGCAGGATTCTGCCGCTCGCCGATCTCCTTGTTACATTGTTCTGAAAGGAAAAACAAGAAGCTAAGCTAGACTATGGATCATGAGATCTCATCTATCCTTGACTTGTTCTTGTTGCCTTGCTTTCTTGTCTGCTAGCGCTTTCCTCCGATGCCTTTATTTTGTGAACTTGGGGGATGATACTGGTCCTTCGCCTTTTCTGAATGTTAGCTTTCATCACTTCGCTTGATCCGCTGGGAACATGGCCCTCTTTTTTAAGACTTTCAATGGTTTCTTCCGTGGTATGGCTTTCTTCACCAAAATTGTTATGTTGGGCATGCTATAACGTTCCCTAAACTGCTTCTTTTGAGACGCGTTCCTTCTTCCTTTTGAATCGCGCGTTTGCCTTTGCAGCCTTCTGCTTCTTGATGCTGGGATTTTTATTGTTTCCTGCTTGGGGATCTCTGTTGTAACCTTCCGCCTTCAGGTGGGGTTACTGATTCCAGAATCTAGAGCTGAAAAGTATTCCCGCATTTTACTGGTGGGCGACCTAGAACTTAAATGTATTCCCGCATTATACTGGCGGGCGACCTAGAACTTAAATGTATTCCCGCATTATACTGGTGGGCGACCTAGAACTTAAATGTATTCCCGCATTATACTGGTGGACGACCTAGAACTTAAATGTATTCCCGCATTATACTGGTGGGCGACCTAGAACTTAAATGTATTCCCGCATTATACTGGTGGGCGACCTAGAACTTAAATGTATTCCCGCATTATACTGGTGGGCGACCTAGAACTTAAATGTATTCCCGCATTATACTGGTGGGCGACCTAGAACTTAAATGTATTCCCGCATTATACTGGTGGGCGACCTAGAACTTAAATGTATTCCCGCATTATACTGGTGGGCGACCTAGAACTTAAATGTATTCCCGCATTATACTGGTGGACGACCTAGAACTTAAATGTATTCCCGCATTATACTGGTGGGCGACCTAGAACTTAAATGTATTCCCGCATTATACTGGTGGGCGACCTAGAACTTAAATGTATTCCCGCATTATACTGGTGGGCGACCTAGAACTTAAATGTATTCCCGCATTATACTGGTGGGCGACCTAGAACTTAAATATATTCCCGCATTATACTGGTGGGCGACCTAGAACTTAAATGTATTCCCGCATTATACTGGTGGGCGACCTAGAACTTAAATGTATTTGAAATTGTTTCCCCGTTCTTCCGAGAATTATTTTTTTGACAATCAGCGGAAAATTTTCTGCCCCGGTTTTTTGGTGATTTCCCTGGAGTTGCGTCTTGCTGCCAACATTAATCCTTTGTTTTCCTGCAGCAAAAAAAGGAGTTAGTTAGTTTCAATCGTGGTGGGAGGAGGTGTCCTTCCGGCGGATGATTTTTCCTCTCTTACCCTTTTTCTTGCTCTATGTCCCCATAATTGGTTGGGTGGACAAACTTGCTTGCTGGGGGTTTCTGGCCAGCTGGGGGTTGGTTTTCAATTTATCCCCCTTACTGCTTTCTCATGCTGTGGGAGTCTGCTTCTAATCCCGAAACCACTCCCTTTAGGAGCTTACTTCCTCCGAAACTGCAAGGCACGATCATTGCATTGCCTGGGGCCGGCCTTTAAGACTGTTTGTGTTATCCTGAATTGGATGAATTCCCCTTCGGTCTCTGGTAGTAAGCTTTGAAAAATCCTTTTCAAGACAAATTTTAGGAAGAGAAATAAAAGATAGAAAAAGGAGAAAATCTTTCTGAACCAATATTTGGTGGGAGAAGAAACTCAGAAGAACTTATCTGGAGGACATGACTGGTCCCCATGATCATGACATGCACCATAGATTCCCGACCCAGTCTAGTTGTATCAATCGATTTGCCCGATGGTCTGACTTGCTGGGGATGATAAATGAGTGTCCATTTCGTTGCGAATGTGGTAGCTTTTGTTGATCTGTCTTGTTGCCTCATAGTGCCCTTCGAGGGGTTTTCACTAATGAGACTCTCTCTTTTCTCTCATCTCCCGGCGCCTTATGGTGCCTGTGAAGGTTTTCACCGATAAGACTCTCTCATTTTATATCTCTCATCTTGCGTCGCCTTTCGGTGCCTGTGAAGGTTTTCACCGATAAGACTCTCTCATTTTATTTCTTAATTGAGGAATCGGGGTGTTGTCGATACAACCCTCTCTTCTGGAGATTCCTTTGACCACTAATTCATTCCCAGTCTTATGATATCTTCTTTGCTGGGGATCGGTGTATTATTCTCGGCTTTATTTGCCCGACTTGGCATCTCTTGGATATTGATCGGAAGGTCTTTTGGACGTCGATGTTGGCTTTGGTGTGGGGCTAAAGAAAGGCTATCAAAAATAAAAATAATTTTGATGGGTGATCTGCTACAGCTTTTGGAATCAAACCTTTGTTGGAACTTAAAACATAGCCTCTGCCCCAGTTTTCTTGCTTGGGGGAATTTTATTTTTTATACTTATGTTGAGCTATGTGCGTTACGCACACTGTGCCTATTATGCACACTATGTACATTATGCATCCTATATACACTATGATGCACACTATGACCGAGCCGTGAGGCACCTACGTATCCTCTTTGAGGAATCAGGTCAAACGTAATTCCCACGGTTTTGTATTTCTTATGATTTTATCTTCTTTTTTTCTTTTTCCTTCTTTTCGTTTTTCTTTTTCTTTTCTTTTCTTTCTTTTTTCCTTTTTTTTTTCTTTTCATGTCTTTTCCATTAGTGATTCCAAAAGAGGGGTATAAAAGAATGACTTAAGGCTCAAAAGGGGAAGCAAGGGTTAAAAGTGTTTGGATAGAAGAAAGAATTGCCTCCGTCATCTCATTATCCAATAAATGCCAAATACAAACAAACGAACCAATAATTGCCATAATTAAAGAAATTACGCATAATATCTCTTGACTGCATCAGAATTGATAGCCATGTCGACACATCTCCCCTCGATATCTGTCAAACACAAAGCACCGTTGGACAATACTCTGGTCACGATATAAGGCCCTTGCCAATTTGGGGCGAATTTGCCTTTTGCCTCGACCTGATGCGAGAGGATATTCTTCAATACCTGTTGCCCTACTTCAAACTTCCTAGGGCGCACCTTCTTATTGTATGTTCTTGCCATTCTCTTCTGGTACAGCTGACCATGGCACACTGCCGCCAATCTTTTCTCGTCTATCAAGCTTAACTGTTCCAACCGAGCTTTGACCCATTCATCATCATCAATCTTGGCTTCAGCGACAATCCGGAGGGATGGAATTTCGACCTCCGCCGGTATTACGGCTTCAGTTCCGTACACCAACAAATAAGGAGTTGTACCTATGGAAGTCCGGACAGTAGTGCGGTAACCCAACAAAGCAAAGGGTAATCTCTCGTGCCATTGTCTGGATCCTTCCACCATCTTTCGCAGTATCTTCTTGATATTCTTATTGGCTGCTTCGACCGCTCCATTCTCCTTGGGACGATATGGGGTGGAATTGCGGTGGGTAATCTTGAATTGTTGGCATACCTCTCTCATCAGGCTGCTGTTAAGATTCGCGCCGTTATCCGTGATGATCACTTTTGGGATTCCAAATCTGCAGATGATATGGGAGTGAACAAAGTCCACCACTGCCTTTTTGGTTACTGACTTGAAGGTTTTAGCCTCAACCCATTTGGTGAAGTAATCAATGGTCACTAGAATGAACCTATGACCGTTGGATGCTGCCAGCTCGATGGGCCCAATGACATCCATGCCCCATGCCACAAACGGCCAGGGTGCTGACATCGTATGTAACTCTGTTGGCGGAGAATGAATCAAATCTCCATGTATCTGGCACTGATGGCATTTCCTCACGAAAGTGATACAATCGTGTTCCATGGTGAGCCAATAACACCCTGTTCGAAGGATCTTCCTTGCCAATACATACCCACTCATGTGTGGTCCACAAACTCCAGCATGTACCTCTGCCATAACTGTCGTGGCTTGAACGGCATCTATGCATCTCAACAATCCCAAATCCGGGGTTCTTTTGTACAATACTCCTCCGCTAAGGAAGAAACCATTCGACAAATGCCGAAGGCTCTTTTTTGGTCTCCAGGGGCCTGTTCTGGATATATCCCCATTCTTAGGTATTCCTTGATATCGTGAAACCAGGGTTCGCCATCTGGCTCCTTCTACGGCATTACAGTAAGCGTGCTGATCACGGACCTGGATGTGCAGAGGATCAACATACATTTTGTCAGGGTGGTGCATCATTGATGTTAAGGTGGCCAAGGCATCCGCAACCTCATTGTGAACTCTCGGGATATGTTTGAACTTCACCGATCGAAATCGCTTGCTCAGATCATGCAAGCATTGTCGGTATGGTATGAGCTTTAGATCTCGTGTTTCCCATTCGCCCTGAATTTGATGTACCAAGAGGTCCGAGTCTCCCAAGACCAAGACGTCTTGGACATCCATGTCAGCAGCCAAGCGCAGACCCAGAATGCAAGCTTCATATTCGGCCATATTATTGGTGCAATAGAAGCGTAGTTGAGCCGTAATAGGATAATGGCGTCCTGTTTCAGAAATGAGTACTACTCCTATTCCAACCCCTTTTGCATTTGCAGCTCCGTCAAAGAAAAGCTTCCAACCCGGTTCGTCAGTTAATTCCATCTCATTTGTATGCATTACCTCTTCGTTGGGAAAGTACGTTCTTAAGGGCTCGTACTTTTCATCAACGGGATTCTCTGCCAAATGATCGGCCAGCGCCTGGGCTTTCATGGCTGTCCTCGTCACATAGACGATATCAAACTCTGTGAGCAGAATTTGCCATTTTGCTAACCTTCCCGTGGGCATAGGTTTCTGAAAGATATACTTCAATGGGTCCAAACGGGATATGAGATAAGTAGTATATGAAGACAGGTAGTGCTTCAACTTCTGAGCTACCCAAGTTAGGGCGCAACATGTTTTCTCGAGTTGAGTGTACTTGACCTCATGTACTGTGAATTTCTTGCTAAGATAGTAGATGGCCTGCTCCTTCCTTCCTGTGTCATCATGTTGCCCCAGCACACAACCAAATGAATTTTCCAGGACCGTCAGATAAAGAATTAAGGGCTTCCCTGGCTTAGGCGGGACCAATACGGGTGGATTAGACAGATACCCTTTGATTTGGTCGAAGGCCTCCTGACACTCTGCCGTCCAACCTACCGCAGCATCCTTTCTTAGCAGCCGAAATATGGGCTCACAAGTTGCGGTGAGTTGAGTGATGAACCTGCTGATGTAATTGAGTCTACCCAGCAAACTCATTACCTCTGTTTTGTTCCTTGGTGGTGGCAAATCTCGGATGGATTCAATTTTGGATGGGTCTAACTCAATCCCCCGTCGACTGACGATGAATCCTAGCAGCTTTCCTGATGGAACCCCGAATGCGCATTTGGCCGGGTTAAGCTTGATATCATATCTTCGGAGTCTTTGGAAAAATCTCCTTAGGTCTATTACATGGTCCTCCTGACGCCAAGATTTGATGATCACATCATCGACGTACACCTCGATTTCTTTGTGTATCATGTCATGAAACACAGCAGTCATTGCTCGCATGTATGTTGCCCCGGCGTTCTTCAATCCGAACGGCATTACTCGATAGTAGTAGGTTCCCCATGGTGTAATAAACGCTATCTTTTCCGCATCCTCCTCGTCCATTAGGATCTGATGATAACCCGCATAGCAATCCACAAAGGATCCGATCTCGCGCCCCGCGCAATTATCGATCAGGATATGAATATTGGGTAACGGAAAATTGTCCTTGGGACTTGCTTTGTTGAGGTTGCGGTAGTCGACGCACACCCTGATTTTTCCATCCTTCTTTGGGACTGGTACCACATTGGCCAACCACTCGGGATATCGAGTGACCCGAATGACCTTCGCCTGCAACTACTTAATCACCTTTTCTTTGATCTTTACACTCATTTCTGTTTTAAATTTCCTTAGTTTTTGCTTGACCGGAGGGTATGCCGGGTCAGTGGGCAGTTTGTAAACCACTAAATTGGTGCTTAATCCAGGCATATCATCATATGACCATGCAAAAACATCCTTGAATTCCGTGAGGGTTTTGATCAATTCTTCCCTGACATTCGGCTCAATGTGGATGCTAATTTTGGTTTCTTGGACGTTATCAGCGTCTCCTAGATTCACAGCCTCAGTGTCATTTAGGTTGGGTTTGGGTTTTTCCTCAAATTGGTACAGTTCTCGGTTTATCCCTTCAAAGGCTTCACCTTCGTCACATTCAGATTCATTGTCACAAACGTCCTCTTGCATCATTGAGTCGGATTCAGATTGATTTATTAGACTAGGTTGAAGATCCGCTGTGCATGCCATGTCATTAGAACCAGTAAAAAGAGAACTGTTCAGAAAGAAAAAGAACAAAACAAAAATTAAAATAGGACAAAAAGAGAGAACTTTATTAAACTTGCGGGATAAAAGGGTTCACACTTTTACAAGACAAACGTAAAATTTGGATTACACCCTGGAATAATCCTGAACAAAACAAACAAACAAAACATCAATCAAAGCCTACTACCAAGACTCCCCTCGGACCGGAAGAGGAGTAACAGTCCAATTGTTGGTTTTGGCCTCAGGCTCCACAAACTGTATCTCTGCTCTGCTGGAACCTTCTCCAGCTTCTACCATACTGACATCCGCGAATAGCCTCTCAAAACTCTGACTCAGGTCCACATTTATACCGATCAATGGTCCTAGAATCTTTGGGACCGGTGACCCCTTGGCACTTGATTTAACAAAAGACCTTGAGAGACGTGGCACCGGCTTAGGCAGAAACCAAACCCTCTTCTTCATTTTTCGCGCTTGCTTCCTATCTGCTGCGGTTGGTTTGAACCCCAATCCGAAAGTTTCCAGATTTTTAGGAAGGGAGACAGGTTGGACAATCCCTTGAAGCTCGACTCCCAGGCCTTTTCCTGGCACAAATCCATTACCCAGCATTTCTGAGACCATCATGACTGTTGTGGCAGCTACCTTAGGGTGCAGAATGATTTCTCCTTCAGAAATTTTGTTGGCCAACCCTGTATCGAAAATCTGGTAGACCCAAGGACCTTTGTCATCAGCGGTCTCTATGAAAGGTACAATGGCTCCGCCCATGGTGCACGTTGTATCCTCGGCGTGTAACACGACCTCTTGTCTTTCCCACTCGAACTTCACCATCTGATGTAGGGTGGAGGGCACCGCTTTGGCTGCATGAATCTATGGTCGTCCCAACAGCAGGTTATAAGATACTGTGGCGTCCAACACCTGGAATTCCTTGGTAAACAGGACCGGACCAATGGTCAGTTCAAGTACAACATCCCCTACAGTGGCTGTTCCGTTTCCGTCAAACCCTCGGACACAGATGCTGTTCTTGTGGATCCTTCCGTGGTCGATTTTTAACTGGTTCAGGGTGGACAGTGGACAAATATTGGCGCTTGAGCCGTTATCCACCAATACTCGAGTTACCACCGAGTCTTCACATTTGACAGCTAGGTATAGAGCTTTATTATGCTCCGTACCTTCCACCGGCAGATCATCATCTGAGAAAGTTACCCTGTTCACCTTGAAAATCTTGTTGGCGATGGTTTCCAGGTGGTTTGCATAAATCTCATTGGGTACATGAGCTTCGTTCAATATCTTCATCAAATCCCGTCGATGCTCCTCAGAATGGATCAGTAATGACAGCAACGAGATCTGGGCCGGTGTTTTTCTCAGCTGTTCGACCACGGAGTAGTCCTGCACTTTCATCTTCCTCAGGAACTCCTCAGCCTCTTCTTCGGACACAGGTTTCTTGGTTGCAACTGGGTTGGTTCTTCTTAGCTCCACCGGAGCAAAACATCGACCCGATCGAGTCAGCCCTTGTGCTTCACAACTAACTTCTTCCACCTGTTTTCCTTTATACATCACCACCGCCTTTTCATATTTCCAAGGCACAGCCTTGCTATCAATCATCGGCAACTGCACCACAGGCTTTATGGTGACCGGTTCTCTACATACCCCTTTCAACACAATTGCAGGTGTGGGCAGAATCCCTGATATTACCAACTTGTTTGGCTTGGGTTTGCTTGTTATGGCGGACGAGCTCTTTCCCAATATCACTACTGGCTATAAGCCTTCTCCCTGAGACTGTACCCTCGTTCCTCCACTGGTTGAGACTTCTTTGGGGGCGGCCTGGATCATCATCACTGTTTGTGAGGGTTTTCTCAACTCTCCTCCCTCATACACTAACTCAATCATGTGAGTCTCGTGGTGCACTGGCAGTGGGTTCTGGTTGATGTTAGGAGCCTCCGGTGTCTGGACCTCGATCTTATTGGTGTCAATAAGATCCTGTATGGCATGCCTCAATTTCCAGCACTTCTCGGTATCATGTCCGAGCATCCCTGAGCAGTATTCACAACTGATTGATCGATCCAAATTCTGAGGTTGGGGATTTGGTTCTCGAGTCTGGACAGGACTAACCAAACCCAATTGCCTCAGTTTGTGGAACAAAGCGGTGTAGGTTTCTCCCAACTCCATGAAAGTTCTTTGTTTCCGCAACCTGTCATTCCTAGCATCTGGATTTCCCCGAAAGCCTGCCCCTGAAGGGTTTCTATATGCTCTCGGTGGAGGATAGGTGTTTTGTGGGGGTGTATATATGTTCTGGGGAGCCGGCGTGCGCCATTGCGGGTGAACCGGAGGCTGAGTGTATGCTTGAGCCTGGTGTACGGAACAATGTGGTTCTCGAGGTGGATAGAAATTTTGTGGTAGGTTGTATGAGTAGTTTGTCCTGTGAGGTCTGGGTTGGTTGTAGTGTGGCCTGCCAACCCTGGACCAACTGCCTGCCTCGATCGTGGCAACCTCTTCTTTCTTTCTTCTCAGCGCACCTTCCGTGCCGTTCTGAATAGCCTGGGTTGTGGCCTTGAGTGCCGAGTAGTTCAAGATTTTGTCAGACCTCAGACCCTCTTCTATCATGACCCCTATCTTGACTACCTCGTTGAAAGATTTTCCAACTGTTGTCACGAAGTGACCAAAGTAGGTTGGATCCAATGTTTGCAAGAAATAGTCCACCATCTCTCCCTCTCTCATGGGAGGATCGACTCTGGCTTCTTGTTCTCTCCAGCGGAACCCGAACTCGCGAAAACTTTCCCCGGGTTTCTTCCCAGTTCTTAATAATGTGAGACGGTCAGGGACTATCTCGAGATTGTACTGGAAATGACCTGCAAAAGCCTGCGCCAGATCATCCCAAGTGTACCACCTACTGGAATCCTGCCTGGTATACCATTCTAGTGCAGATCCGCTCAGACTTTGGCCGAAATAAGCTATCAGCAGCTCATCCTTGCCACCCGCCCCTCTCATTTTGCTACAGAATCCCCGCAAATGTGCCATGGGATCACCGTGCCCTTCATATAGATCAAATTTAGGCATCTTGAGCCCAGCTGGGAGTTGGACGTTTGGGAAAGGGCATAGATCTTTGTATGTTACGCTGACTTGGTTGCCCAGCCCGTGCAAGTTCCTGAAGGACTGCTCCAGGCTTTTGAACTTTCTCAATACTTCATCCTGTTCAGGGGCCTTAGCCGGCTTTTCAATCTTTGCCGGCACTTCCAAATGTGGATTGTAAGCCTGTGGTTCGGGGGCATGAAACGTAGGCTCGGGGGGATAGTATTGTGTATCGTGAGCCTGAAATAATGGCTCACTGGTCGTTCTTTGCAAAGGGGCTGATGTTGGTCCCACAAAAATGGGAATATTGGGTGTTGGGAGAGGTTGATGGGGTGGTGGAGCTTGGGAATCATGAGGGCTTCTTTCTTGATGATAAAGGGGATTTGGGCGGCTTGTGGAAGGGCCAGAGTGAGGGTATTCCGGCGTGTGTCCTAGTGTTTCAGGGCTTTTTTGTGTTTTGGCTATGGCTAGCTGCATTGCATTCATCTCTAGTCCCATCCTTTCAATCTTTTCCATCGCTTCTTTTAACAACTGGCTCATCGGCCTCTCTTTCTCATTACTATTTTCTGAAGTAGTCATGCTTGTTGTTATCGGTCCTTTGGATCTGGTTTGATAGGAGTGTGTTGCCAGAGTTCTTTAACAACTAACTTGTCTGGATCAGACAACAACAAACTTTTGTTAGCGTTAGAGTTTAACAGATTTGATCATAACACATAGAGGATGCAATGCTCTTAGGCAGTTAACTGTTTCTACATGCTTTGCTTCGAACAACATGCGTCATCCCGGTTTGCTCATTTGTCCCTTTTTAAAGTATTTTGGAAACCCTGTATTTTATTTGTATTTTCTTTTCTTTCTTTATTAAAAGCGGTCGAATCTTATGGGGATTGCCTACGTATCACGTCCCCGCGCGAATCAGACCAGGCGTAGTTCTGCCATAAAGTAAAGATACATAGAAATTCTTTCGGAGTCACTTAATTTCATTATCAAAATTTGCTATTACACATTACTTCAGACAAAATAGCAACAATACAGACTCCACAATTTTTTAACTTGGTTTGACTAAACGAAAAGAAAACAACATATGGGAAAGCAACAAAGCCAAATAAGCAGGACTGGACCCAAGCCTAATCTTCCAACTTAGGGGCCCACGAGGCATCTTTCGGCCCTTTCGCGGCCCTAGGTATAAGGTCTCTTTGCAGGCTCTTCAACTCGTGCATAATCCGGTGGACGCAGCCCATGATGGAAACAAGGAGGGTCTTCCGAGGTGTTCGCTCACATGCCAGGCATTTCATGTAGATGTAATGCCCGATTTCGTCAATCCTTGCTCGAATGTTATCCCTTTCACTGAACAACTGCCTGATTTGTCGGTTCTTCAATCCCAGTGCCTGAGCATTGTCGGCAAGTCGATCCTGGAACAACTCCATTTGTCTTTCCATGCGGGCCATTGCATCGTAGCACTGTCTTCTGTCGGCCTGCGCATCTCGTGCTTGTTTGATGATCCGATCATGTAGAGTGGAGTTCGTCTCTCTTAATATCCCGATGCTCATTTCATAATCCCTTATGACCTGTTGCAGACGCTGTCTTCGGGATGTTGTGCCTTTTGCCTATTTGACCTTCATCCTTGCGATGCAAGCTTCTGATTGTTCTAATTCTTCTTGGCTCTGGATGACCTGATTTCTTAAACTTGCTATCAATCTTTCGTCGGAGCGACGTTTCTGTCGGTCAATGTTATTCTTACTGGCTTGGCGAAGGCGGGCCTTCAAGGTCTGGTTCTCTTGGGCTATCTTGTTTTTTTCCGCCTGTTCCGAGGTGACTTGCACATTATTTTCAAATTCAAGTCTTTCAACTTGACGCTTTAGCTTCCCGATTTCAGCTCGGTAACCTTCCTCTTTTGCGAGCCAGCCCCATTGTTCTTGTGATGACTCAACAAAATCTTGGAGGTGAGGCCGTTTGGTGGGCCGCTCCGCAATGTTCTTCTTATTATTCCAAGCAATATAAGCTGGTGAGACTTCACCTCTGGATACATCACCTACCCGAGTATTTACCATCAGGTACTGGCATTCTCCCCATACGCAACGAACTGTCTTTTCAGGAAATTGACCGTCACTGCTGACCTCGACTGCATAAGTGCTGAGATCTTCGTCCGGGTGTACTACTTGACACCTTCCTAACTGTCTCATCACCCTGTAAGGGGCATAAGGTTGAATACCTCTGAGTCCCATCTAGAGGAAGTGAGGACCAGTGGCGGGCATGTATACGATTTCTTCCACAGAAAGCCAACCCAAAGTCCAGTTTATTTGATCTGCAGTTATGGCCCGGAGATAGGATGTCCATTCTTCGAACCCTTCTGGTAATCGAAAACCTGAAACCCTCAGGTTATAACCTTCGATGCAGTCCTCGTTTGTAGACATGTAGCGCATATACTGAGGATGGCGGCACAAGTGTTCGATCATCCACATCTGCAACAACAAGTTGCATCCTTCGAAGAAATCTACCCCGGCCTTACAAGCCGTGAGGGCTCGGTATATTTCCGACACTACCATAGGAGCAAGGATGCTTTTATCATCGGTAATCAGGACTTTAATGACCCCAGCCACCTTCAGATCGATTTTTCTATCTTTTCGGGGAAACACCACAAGGCCCAAGAATGCCACCATGAAAGCGAACCGCCTATGCTCATTCCACTTTACCAGATTTCCCCTACTGCAGACACCACTTTCTGGATCATTGAATCCTCCTATGTTCCCGTACCTCTGGTATATGAATTGCAGGGTAGAAAAACCTCTATCCAGTTCAGCGTATGGGACTCTCTTGCTTATCTTCAACAGATCCATGAATTTGTGTGAATTCACAGCTCTTGGGGTGATCAGGTATTTGTGCCTAAAACCTTCAGTGACGTCCATGTAACCTGCCACTTCTTCTAAGGTTGGGGTGAGTTCAAAATCCGAGAAGCGGAACACGTTGTGGGCCGGATCCCAAAATGTAACCAAAGCCTTTATGATGTCGCATCGAGGCCTGACGTTCAACAAATTAACCAGACCTCCCAGGTGCAGTTTGATCTTGTCTTGCTCTGACTTTTCCAAATCCTCCCACCATAATCGCACTTCCAGAGGGATTTTGCTTCTAACTGTTACCGGCAAACTTGGACTTATGCTCATTCTGCATGTTTATTGGGGTGATTAATCAAAGATCCAGACTCATTGGACTCAAATACCAAATTGACACACCCCTTTTTTCCTAGAAAAACGAAATTTGGTTGTTTCTAAAAAGTATGATGTCACCTTAAAAACTTTCGTTCTTTGGATTGTACTTACATTTTGAAAAACAAGTTGAGCCCCATGGGGGTTGCCTACGTATCTCGCACCCTGCGAGAATCGAACTGACGTAGTTCAGGCATAAGCCGAATTTTGGAGACACACTATTTTTCTCTTAAAAATAAATCAAAGACTCTTACTTTCTAAAACAAATTAATAAGGCACACATTTTTCTTTTTCGTTTTTTTTTCAAAATTCTGGCAGAGCTTTAACCGTTTTCTGGGTATTGATTTTTCAAGAATAAATAATTAACTCCATAACCGTTATTCTTTTTTTTTTCTTCTCTCTTTTTTTTTCAAACATTCCCGATATTCAGAAGCCGGTCAGCATGCAAGACTTGAAACAAGTAAATGCATAAAGCAAACAGGATGTAGCAGGATGGTCTTTATTCTCAGGTTGCTTGTCCTAGACGGACCCAGCCCCTGTGCTGAGTCCCCTAAGTCAAATGCACATGATGCAAATAAGCGTTCCTACTAGGGATCCGGCATGAAGTTATGTTATACTAAGCTGTAAAACCTAGGTGTTTGTTCTAGACCTGGCTTACCCGAGCGGACAACTCGAGCCAAGGATGGGAGCTGTGTACCGGTAACCAAAAGGCCATCCGATTTTGCAACTCCTCCGAATCCTCGTTCTATTTTGGCATATGACACTAACAGAAAGAAGCCACGACCAGCGTGCGCTCCTCAAGAGAGAAGAGAAGGGTTTCGGCACAGTTTATATGTACAGTTCAAATAATATCAAAGCAATAAAAGCAGCATTTAGCACATTAGGCGCAAACACGTAAAAATCAGATAATAAATAAAGCCAAATAATAACAATTATTTTAAGGTCGAATTCTTAAACCTGAACCAGTGGTTCTGGGTCATTTGATCCCCAGCAGAGTCGCTAGAGCTGTCACACCTCCTTTTTACACACCCGCGAGGGTACAAGGGAGTTTTTTCCAATTAAAGGACAATCGAAACGGGATTGGTTTATTTGTTTCAGAGTCGCCACTTGGGGGATTTAGGGTGTCCCAAGTCACCAATTTTAATCCCGAATCGAGGAAAAGAATGACTCCATATTATAGTCTGCTTACCAGAAATCTGGATAAGGAATTCTGTTAACTCGGGAGAAGGTGTTAGGCATTCCCGAGTTCCGTGGTTCTAGCACGGTCGCTCAACTGTTATATTTGGCTTGATTATCTGATTTTGTACATGTTAAACCTATGTGCAAGTTTTAAACTCTTGACCGCTTTTATTATTATTTTTACGAGAATTGCAACGTCGTGAAAATATATCTCGAACCACGTTACATCAATGCACCCGTGGTTATTGACATATCTCGACTCGGTTGAGATTTGGATTTGGGTCACATAAATGTGCACCCGAATTAAGAAAAATAAATTATTAAGACGCGCCTAAAGCAACTAACGTATTGTTATTTTTGGGAAGGCCGTAAAATTTGCTAAACGGCATGTCCCAAATTCTAAGTATTTTTTAATATATATACATTTAGAAGGCCCCGCAGCTTCTATATTTTTGTTTGTCGAGGCTCGTCTCATTTATTATTAAAAGGAATTTACAACGTCATGGAAATGCATCTCGGGCCACGCCATAATCAATATACCCGTGATTAGAGACACATTTCGATTCCGTTGAGATTTGGATTTGGGTCACATAAATGTGCACCCGAGTTTAAGGAGATAACATTATTAAACACGCGCTTAAAGAGGCTATCGCGTTATTATTCCGGGAGGGTCGTGAGATTTGCTAAACGACCCACCTTGGAAACTGAATGCTTCGATATTTACATTTAACGAGGGCCCCGCAGCTTGTACGTTTTTCTTTATTTTTTTGTCGAGTCTCATCTCGTCCTTATTTTAAAAGGATATCTTATAGCAACTACGTTTCTTGTCGCATTTGTCTCTACTAATAGAAAACGGAGATAGTCCTAGTTAATTACATGTTTGCCGGCTTATTTATAGCAGGATTCAAAAATGCTTTTACAAAATAAGTAAACGGGATTACGCACACGGACAGCTGATCGGACATTATGGGCCCAAATCCAGCTCATACGGGATGGGCCAGACCTGGGCCACTGTTCATCTGATGCGGACCTGCCTGGTCCGTTTCTACCTAGGCTCAACCTCCGTGATGTTGAGACCGTAAACTTGTGTCTTTGTCCTGTAAGTGTGGATGATTACTAATTATAGCAAAGAAATTCATCCAAGGGAGACGAGCTTAGCTAGGAATGGATAATTTCATGCTTAGCATGTATTAAACGACATGTTACACGATTAAACCGAATCTGGGATGCAACCTATTGTATTGGGAATGTTTTACCTAACCGCATGCATATATAGACTTACATTCAATTGTCCTACATTGACGTCTATTAGACAGGCAAGCTACTTCCAGCATCCAAACAAGAATAAAATTATTATACATTACATGATATTTAATGTAACAATCTATGTATAAAAGACATTCTTCAGGTCTTTTCATTTGTATTCATGCTCAATTTTCCAATTACATCTGACAGTGTATTAGCTGTGTACCTGGTATAGAGAACAAAAGAAGGAAAAATCAGTTGAGTGGCACACAGCAGGCACAACAGCAGCAGGTAATCAACACAACACAGCAACAAACAAAGCAGCCACAATGATGAAGCTCAGCGAGTGATCGAGCAATGAACAGACTATCCCAAAAAAAAATAGAGTAGGAAACAACAACCCAGAGTGTTGAATGTAACAGCAATCCAGTAATCCCAATAACCCCAAAAGCTCAACAAATAACCAATACAGTTCCGATAATCAAAAACTCAAACCAACAGTACACAGAAAGCTCAGTGTAGTAACAATCACAGCAGAAGAACACAGACTTCTCTTAATGGAACAAATAACAATCCCAGTGAGGATAACCAACTTGGTTTCTTTGTGCAGTTTTTGGACAGTGTTCAGTTACAGTATTTCTGGGAATTTCTTTCTGTTTTTTTTTTCCAGTTTTCTTCAACTCACAAGACCTCTCTCAAGACTAAAATTTCCAGCCCCTTTTAAGTTCTGAAATGGCCTATTTATAAGCCAAACAACCAGTGCAGTCAAGCTGCCTGGATCCTGCCAATTTGTAGACTGCCCATACCTATTAAATCCCACGCCTAAGCATTTTTTTGATGCCAGCCCTTTGTTCCCCACGCTTGGCTTATTCCTTTTGTTCAAGAGTTATGGGTTCATTTAAGTATTCATTTTAAACCCCATACTCTTGTGTCTTGTTCCCCATTGGCATTAGTTTAATCCCAATTTAGTACCCTACTTGTCAGCTCATTTAAACTAAGCTTTTCTGTTCTTTTCAAACCCCAGACTACCCCTGTTAAACCCTGATTATTACTGCCCTAAACCCATTGCAGCATCAGGGCATTTTGAACTTCTGAAAGTTCAAATTCAGAACTGCCCATGGGCTGAATCTTTTCAGTCGTTTTGCAATACAAACAAACCCATTTCAAATAGTGTCGGGCATTCAGTTAGTGACATGGTTCGATCAGTCATGTGACATTATTAGTTCATTTGATAAATTAGTTATAGAAAACTAATCGACGATGTTTATCGAGTCGACTATACTAAATACAACAGGTAATAATCAATCGTTCACATAAACAATACGTACAGGGACCCAAAGGGCATCGGACAACTTTTGTTCAATTACTGGGAACCTATATGAATTATTTATGCGACGACTATCCTAATCGAACATGTATATCACAGAATATATTCAGAACATACACAGAAAACAATCGACCAAAAAAAAGGTCTTTGACAGAGATGGAAGAAATTAAGAAAATTATCAGACAATAACACACAGTCACAACAAAGCATGCTAACAACTCAATCAAAATTAAAACAAAGAGAAGGGAAAACTTACTGAAAGAGTTTAAACCAAACTGACCCAAATCAGACTTAGCTTCGACCATTTGAGGCCGAACAAACTTTAATCAGGGTGTTCTCACGCGAGAACACCTTGATTAAGGTCTATTAGACCTCAAACCCCTGTTAAGACCGGCCGGATTCCAAGGCTATTCGTGTTCTAGGTTTTGGGTCTTCAGATCTGGTTTTTTGGGAGTTGTGGGTAGATTCGGACCAAACCAAGTCTGGTTTGGTCACGAAGGAGGTTAGGGGAGTGTCTGGTACGAAGATGGTGAGGTTTGGTATAGGTCCGGGTTCGACTCGAATCTTCAAATGAAGATTCGAGATGAAGGAAGGTGATTCGAGGCTAGGGGTAATAGATCCATGTTCAGGAGAGTGAGGGGGTCCTAGGGTGTTCAGGAGGTGGTCATCGGCGTTCATGCCGCCGGGTTCTGGTGAAAGGGAAATCAGGGCGGCTACTAGGGTTTGGGGGGTTTCAGTGTTTGGTGAAGACGATGAGTGGAGGGGGGTTCGGATAGGGGGCGCGGGGTGTTAGGTTAGGTTTATATATGGGGAGGGTGATTCAATCCTGGCCGTTGGATTGATTACAATTGATGGTCAGGATTGGGGAAGCTTAACAATACGGTGCCGTTTGGTTAAGTAGGGGGTCGGTTAAAATGGGAATGGGTCGGGTCACGAGGGCCAATAAGGGCCATCGGATCAATGGAGATGAATGGCTCAGATTAACCGTCCCTAAAACGACGTCGTTTGGGTCCGTACTTGGGCAGGCCGGTCTTGGACTGGACTGGTGTGCCGGTTTTGGGCCTATTTTTGTTACATTTCTTGGGCCCAAACTGATTTTCATTCACTCTTTTCTTTTGTTTTTTTCTAATTTTAAAACCAAAATGAAATAATAAAAACAATGAATTAAAACAAACAACAATGTAACATTTTAACACAATTATCACAAAAAATATTTAAGTAAGTTAAGTCACAACCTAGAACGAACGATGCACATATATATATTTTGAATTTTCTTTCAACGACCGAATTACGGTTTGATTACCATGACAGACGTACTTTGTATTTTGATCGATAAGATTAAATGCAAAATGGACCGAACCACAAATGACTAGCAGTACATGTCATGAAAATTTGAAAATTTGCACAGCGAGGTCACTGGTCACTATTTTTGTTTTCTTTTGGAGTGATTGTCCGTGAAGCAAAAATCACGTGCTTACAATACCTGGCATCGGTGGCATTTCCATATGTACCGGATGCAATCTGTTTCTATGATCATCCAAAAATATCCAACTCTGAGTATCTTCTTGGCTAGAACAAAACCATTCATATGTGGTCCGTAAGTTCCGGCATGTATCTCCTCAAGCAATCTGGAAGCATCCTTCGCGTCAACACACCTTAACAACCCTAGATTAGAAGTTCTTCTATATAGGGTTCCTACACTGTGGAAGAAATGATTGGACAGCCTCCACAGTGCGTGTTTCTGAGTATGGTTTGCCTGTTTCGGGTATTCTCCTTTTGCCAAATATTCCTTGATGTCGTGGAACTAAGGTTTTCCATCCGTTTCTTCTTCAATATGAGCACAGTAAGCCGGTTGATTATAGATCTTCACCGGGATGGGATCGATAAAATTCTTATCTAGATGTTGTATTATTGATGACAGGTTGACCAGTGCGTCTGCGAATTCATTCTAGACTCTTGGAACATGTTTGAATTTTATCTTTGTGAATCTTCTCATCAATTCTTGCACATGATACAAGTATGGTAGTATCTTGCTGTTCTTCGTAGCCCATTCTCCTTGAACCTGATGTACCAGAAGATCCGAATCGCCCATCATAAACAACTCTTGTATATTCATATCAATGGCCAAATTGAGCCCCATGATGCAAGCCTCATATTCTGCCATATTGTTGGTGCACGGAAACCTAAGCTTTGCAGATACTGGGTAATGTTAACTTGTTTTTGATACAAAAACTGCTCTAATGCCCACTCCTTTACTGTTTGCAGCTCCATCGAAGAACATTCTCCAACCGTCGTAGGTTTCAGCAATGTCCTCTCCTACGAACGATACTTCTTCATCAGGAAAATACATTTTCAAGGGTTCATATTCTCCTCCTACAAGATTTTCAGTTAGATGGTCTGCCAATGCTTTTCCTTTGACTGCCTTCTAATTTACATAGATGATGTCGAACTCACTTAACAATATCTACCATTTGGCTAACTTCCCGGTTGGCATGGGCTTCTGAAAGATGTACTTCTGAGGTTCCATCCTAGATATGAGGTACATGGTATAGGCATAGAAGTAATGCCTCAATTTCTGAGCTGTCCATGTTAAGACACATCAAGTGCGTTCCAATAGGGAGTATCGTGCCTCATAAGGTGTGAACTTCTTGCTTAAGTATTATATGGCTTGCTCCTTTCTTCCTGTACCGTCATGCTATTCCAAAACACATCTGAAAGCTCCATCTAATACAAATATATAGAGTAGCGAAGGTCTTCCAGGTTCTGGCAGGACCAGGACTAGCGGTGTAGACAGGTATTCCTTGATTTTGTCAAAAGCCTTCTGACAATCCTCAGTCCAACTGGTTTTAGCATCTTTCCTCAACATTTTGAAGATGGGTTCACATATTATCGTGGAGTGTGCTATAAAGTGGATGATGTAGTTGAGGCGTCCTGGGAAGCTCATTACGTCCTTTTTGCTCTTTGGTGGTGGTAATTCTTGAATAGCCATAACTTTGGACGGGTCCAACTTGATTGCACGGCAGCTGACAATGAATCCCAACAGCTTTCCTGTGGGAACCTTGAATGCACATTTTGCGGGGTTCAGTTTTAAATTATACCTCCTTAGCCTGTCAAAGAACTTTCTCAAATCTGCTATATGATCTGCAGCCTTATTGGATTTGATGATGACATCATCAACATACACCTCTATTTCCTTGTGTATCATATAATGGAAGATGGTTGTCATGGCTCTCATGTAGGTAGCCCCAACATTCTTTAGACCGAATTGCATCATATTGAGCAGTACACTCCCCACGGTGTAATGAAAGCTATTTTCTTTGCGTCTTCTTCGTCCATCCAGATCTGATGACAACCCGCGAAGCAATCTACAAAGGATTGGAGTTCATGCTTGGTGCAATTATCGATCAGGATGTGTATATTTGGTAGTGGAAAATTGTACTTGGGACTTGCTCTATTTAAATTCTGATAGTCAACACGGACTCTGACTTTCCCATCTTTCTTCGGAACTGGTACAATGTTGGCTAACCAGGGTACTCAACAGTCAACTACCCTGAGGACTTTGGCTTTGATCTGCTTAGTGAACTCCTCTTTGATTTTTAGGCTCATGTCTAGTTTGAATATTTTGAGTTTCTGCTTCACTGGTGGACACATTGGATTGGTAGGAAACATGTGATCTACTATGTATGTGCTAAAACCGGTCATGTCATCATATGACCATGTAAAAACATCCTCATATTCATTTAGGAAACGAATGTACTCTTCCTTCTCTGACGGTGATAAGTGAATGCTTATGCAAGTATCCTTAATGGTTTCGGCGTCTCCCAAATTGATTGCTTCGGTGTTGTCCAGGTTGGACCTAGGTTTGTTCTCAAAGTTCTCAACCTCTCTGACAACTTCCTCAATTATTTCATCTTCTTCTTGTGAGTCACTATCCTTATGTTACGTTGTCTCATTACATGTCACAGTCATCGGTTCATCAGAAAAAGTAATAATAATGATGTAGAAAGAAAATATGAAGATAATAATTAATAATAAATAGCAATGCATTGATCAAATTTGAAAATATCCAAAACAAGTACGGCTCGGTGACTCAAGCAATTATTTAGAAACAAAATGCGTCTTGAAAACAAAATTACTGAAAACGTCTAAAATGCCTAGCATGGCTATAAAAATAAATCAGGCTAAATGCCAAGCTACCTAGGGGCTCGGCGGGCCCGAGATGGTGTGGCGGTCCAATTTCTGAGAACAGCTCCCTTCTCCACAGTCTGAATGGTGAGGCCTTCTTCCTCTTCCTCCTCGATTATCACATTGCAATCCATAATCTCGTCGTCCGGGAACAGGTTCCTCAACCCAGCCAAAGCTTCTTCCTCTGTATATCCCCATATCGTATCAGCCTAGTGAAAAGTCTGACTCGGGTGTAGTACCGGTTGCTCGAGAGGGTAAATAGGACCACGCCATGGAGGCGACCAATCATCATACTCTTGCCAGGTGTATGGATATCCTAGCCTGAAAGTTGTGCCATGACGTTTCAACTGTATCGGTTTGGTAATGCCTTGGAGATCTTTCCCAAGCCCTTTGTCAGGTTCATACCTAGACCATGCCAGTACGTTTTCTATTTTATTGCTCCACCACTTGTCCTTCTCAATTGCATTGACATGTTCAATGTGGTGATAAGTTTCTTCACCCAGCCTTCTTCTATTCTCGATAACTGGGATAGTTTGACTGGTGCAAATAGGATTACTTCCATCTCTGTGAATTATTACTTCCTGATGGTTCCATTCGAACTTCACGGCCTGGAGTAGCATAGAAGCCACGGCCCCAGCGGCATGTATCGAGGTCGGCCTAATAGAAAATTGTATGTAGCTGATATGTCTAACACTTGGAATTCAACATTGAACCAAGTTTGTCCCATCTGTAAAAAAAGGTTAATCTCCCTAATTGTGGCCCTTTGAGACCCATCAAAGTCTTTCACGTTCATACTTCCTGCTCGTATTTCATGTAAATCTTTGCCCAATCTTTTCAAAGTAGTCAATGGACAAATGTTGAGGATTGAACCCCCATCTATTAGGACCCTGGCAATGAATTTGTCTTCAAACTGTACCGTGATATGCAGTGCCCGGTTGTGACTTAATCCTTCAGGCGGTAATTTATCCTCGTGGAAGGTGATCTTATGACTCTCCAGCACTTGCCCTACCATGTTGTCCATTTCTCCGTTGGTGATATTGTTGGGAATATAAGCTTCATTTAACATCGTCATTAGAGCATTCTTATGCGCCTCTGAGGTTTGCAACAGTGACAGGATGGATATCTGGGCAGGGGTCTTATTTAAATGATCGATCACAGAGTATTACCTCGCCTGTACTTTCCTCCAAAGATTGTCCGGTCTAGTTTCAATGACAGGTTGCTTGGTAGCAGCCTCCTTGCTTGATCCTCCCAAATTTTCGGGTTTATAGATTCTTCCAGTTCTGGTCATTCCCTGTGTGGCACCAGATTCTTCCATATTTGTTTTTCCCTTTCGCCTAGCTTCAGCAACGTAATCCCAAGGTATGACATTGGACTTGAAAGGAGGTGTTGTTGCTACTGTTACTATGAAAGGTGTGACCACTTATACTTCAAATGGAACAGGTGTGGCTACATGTGGTGTTACTTCTACCTCAAATAGAACCGGTGAGGTTACCTCAACCTCAACTAGCAGCTATACCTGGACAATAATAGGATTGAGAGTGACTGCGGGCTTCTTAGGATCGTTGCCCTCTTTGATAAGTCCAATTGATCCCTCGGGATCCCACTCTTCATCAGTTTCTATCATATTGACCCTTTCACCCCTATGATCTGGAAAAGGATTGTTGTGGACGTTAGGTGCAGCTTTATTTGCCTGTATGACCTTGTTATCAATCAATGGCTGGATCTTATCTTTCAATGTCCGACATTCATCAAGGGTGGGCCCCTTTATACCTGAATGATATGCACAGGTTTTATTTGGGTTGAACCATTGAGATGAATTCTCCATTGCCACAGTAGGAATAAGGGTGACATAACTGTCAGCTCTCAACCTTTTGTACAACTGGTCGATGGATTCAGCGATGACAGTGTATTTTCTAGGTGGTTTGCGATCAAAGTTAGGTAGGGTTTTTTGGTAATTTGACCGAGTTGGAGGTGAATAATAGTAGGCTAGCTGGGTTTTATAAATGTGATAGGCGGTGGCGAGTTGGGAATATCTGGGAGGTGAAGGTTGGTATATAGGTGGAGGTATTTGGTATGTGAGTGGAGATTTTGATCCTTGGGCCACCATTACTGCCCCTACTTCTTTGTTCTTTGATATGCCCCCTGATTGTAATGATTTGTTCGTGGCCTGCAGTTTTGTCACCATCCCGCTTTTAATGCCTTTTTCAATCCTTTCTCCGAGTTTGATGATGTCGGAGAACTTATGATTCTCAATAACTATTAGGCTTTCATAGTACTATGGATCTTGTGCCCGAACAAAGAACTTGTTCATTTGTTCCTCGTCTAATGCTAGTCTGACCTTGGCTGCTTTTGACCTCCACTTAGTACCATACTCGCAAAAAGTCTCAGTTGGTTTCTCCTTTAGGTTCTGGATATAGAAGACATTTGGTGCATTCTCCGTATTGAACCAGAATCGGTCCATAAATTCTGATTCCATGCTTACCCAATTGGCCCATTTCTTAGGATTCTAACTTATTTACCAGGACAGGGCATCTCCGGTAAAACTTCTCATGAAAAGCTTCATTCGAATCCTTTCATCTTTTTTGACCCCCACGAGCTTGTCGCAATAAGTCCTCAAATGAACCTTGGGATCACCCGTTTCGTCGAACACCTTAAACTTGGGAAGTTTGTAACCCTCTGGCAATTCTGCATCTGGTTGTATGCATAAATCCTTGTAGTTCAAACCTTCTACCCCTTTTACCTCCTTCAACATCCTGAACTCGACTTGTCAACTTCTTGAGCTCTTCGGCCATGTTCTTGATGAGAAAGTCCTTCTCAGTAGATTCTGGTGTATAGGAGATAGGTTGAGTGGCGTGAGGTAGTGTTTCCATGTATATGGGGTTGTTTTAGTAGGTGCCAAGGATTTGGGTGTAGTGGCGATAGTTGGTCTAGTTTTGAGAATCGGAAATAGGTTGTGGTGTGTTTCAAGGAGTGTGATAAGTAATGGTTTGGAGGTACTGTGTTGGTTGATAATGGTGTTGTGGAGGAGCTGGTATCGGTAGAGAATTGGGGTTTTGAGGTGGTGTGGTGTACAAATGGGGTGCGGGAGGATTTTGTGGACGTTGGTTTGGCATATTTTGAGGAGGTGTTGGGTTTTGAACATTTTATTGGTTGACATCTGGGACATTCAGAGTGAGGGAGAGGTTTGCCAAGTTACGGACCTACTCAAGTTCTCCTTGTAACTCCAGTATTTTTTGCTCCAATCCCATGGCCAAATCATTCTGGGCCAGAGTTCTCCGACCGTCTGAAGTTTCGATGTTCTCAGCGTTTTCTTTTCGAATACCACTCAAGTCATCCATCTTAGCTTTTCCTCTGCTTTTCATATTACTTGGAGGAGGAGGAGGTGGAGGGCCTCTAGATCTGGTGTGATATGTTGATGATGCCAGTATGTGCGAACCAACCTTAGGGAATGTGAATAATAAGAAATAAAGGAAAACAAAAGGTAAACAAGTCAGTAAGGATTCTGAAATGTTTGTAGTATTTAAACACATATTGCGGGAATGTCAATTTTCATCCTAATTTGGGAGCCTCGTTGTGCCCGAGATAGGCCTAGCGACAAATAGATTTGGAGAATTTCAGTGCCAATAACTGCCTCATTTCATTAATGTAAAATATTTGAATCTAAAACGACAATAAATAAGATAAGTCACTAATGGCACTTGGCCTTATTACATTTGAAAAGGCAAATAAACCTAATCTACTTGGTCCCAGAAGGACCTTCTCCAGGCTGGATGCTCTTGTCGATCAAATCCCCCAGTTTGCGCAGGTTCAGCAGTAGGTATGCCCTTGCTAAATGTCCCCTTTCGCTTCCTTCAGCGTTCTGGCAATTGATGACTCTCTTCCTCATCTTTCCCTCCAATTCCATCAGACTGTACTCAAGATATTCCAACCTTTCGCTGGACTTAATAGCCATCTCTCTCCATGCATTGATTAGTTCCATATTGGTCTTGTGTCGTTCCAGGTGCTCGGCCTCGGACTCGCGAACTCTTTTGCGCAGTTTGTTATATTTCACCTGCGCTTCGGCAACTTCGTCTATGACCATGTTTCCTAGACCAACCCTTGGCTCGAATATTCCTGCTAAGTTATCTTCTAACCATGATGGGTAGAAGTGTACATGACCGACATGACATCGATCTAGCTCGATGGTATCCTTTTCCACGATAATTTTCAAATGCCACATGTGCTAAGCTTCACACTTGTATGGGACGTCGTCATATTGAAAATCCACCATGTAGTGACTCATTTTAGCAACTCGCGGTATGACCTGCTTCCTACCTTCCTGTATCATAACTCTGATGGGAGCATAAGGGTATATACCCCTCAACCCGATCAGTACCAAGTGTGGAACATCCCTGGATCTGATGATGAACTCGTCAGTGGGGAACCACTCTAACATCCATTGAACCCGATCCTCGGTCAAATTGCTGAAAAATTGCGCCCATCCTACAACATTCTCGGGTTGAGCAAACCTGTCTAGGATATAAGTCATTCTCTTAGGATGATGGATAGCTATGTGATCATTCCACGATCTTCGCGGAAACTCTTGACGGTATTGACCCTTTTGGAGATGCTCTAACAACCAAACTTGTAACAACAGATTACAACCTTTGAATTATTTGTACCATTTTTGACATCGTTTTAAAGCCCGATATATGTCTTCTATGATCATAGGGACGATGGTATATGTCTGCCCTTCGATCTGATCCATCAAAGTTTTGGCTACCATGGCCAGTCTAGTATGGATTTTATCACATTGGATCGGGAACACTAACATACCCAAGAAACAGACGATGAACACAAAAACCCTACGATGGATCCAACCTAAGGAAGTGATGGAGAATTCATCATCGAAAATACTGTAAGATTTGTTGTGACTGTACCGTTCATAGAGGAAGTCGAATGGTATGTAGGAATTCTTCAGGCTCTCCAACCCTCGTTCTTTTTCAGACCCATCATCTTCAGAAACCCCCTAGTAGAGCAATTTTCTGGCACCAATAAACCAGGACTATCCCAAGGTAGCCCAGCGAATCCCCCTATTTCTTCTAGGAGAGGGGTCATTTCAATGATCCAAAGCGAGACACGGCTCTTTTTTTGTCCCAGAATATTGTGGCGGCTTCGATCAACATGTTGTTTGGATGGAGACCCAATAAAGAAGGAAAGTTTCCCAAGTCCCTTTTCACATGATTCTTATCACTTGGTGGAAGATCCTCCCACCAATCTAGCAACAGTGGAGATATGTTATGGATCATGCCAAACCTGGGGACTTCGTGCCTCATGTTCTGCAAAACAAATATGGTTAGGCCATTTCTCCCTCCATATCCGACTATTTATACAATAATTATTATCATATTGGCACTTATTTCTCCAAATTAATGCACACAATCATGGTTGCGTCCATTGGGATTATGGAAAACCCAATGGATTTTTAGATGAGGCTTGCCTTAAAGGGTTATTATGTGGACAACATATTAACCCGGCTAGGTTTAATCATGATGCATGTACAATTAATCAAAGTAAGGTTTCTAGAGAGGTCTAGACTAGTACCCTCAAATGGACAACTTCAGAGGGAAAGACACAAAACCGTCGACTGCACCGCTGATCGACTAGTTTTACCTCAAATACGCCTTTCTGAATTTAAAGGGTGATATATAGGAAG
The DNA here is from genome assembly GCF_000715075.1 of Nicotiana tabacum. Lineage (NCBI taxonomy): Eukaryota > Viridiplantae > Streptophyta > Magnoliopsida > Solanales > Solanaceae > Nicotiana > Nicotiana tabacum. The sequence continues at coordinate 153,783,240 of NC_134090.1, read as the reverse complement.
AGCGCAAACACTCATCAAGTGTTGCTATAGGATTGATTACGCACAAGTGGAATATGATGTTGAGCATGATTTATGCAACAATAAATAGCATGTTGTCACGTATTTGCACGTTAAAATAATAAATGTTGTATTTGATAATTGAAAGACGTTAAGAAAGAAAACAAGAAGACAAGTTAGTTTCTGTAATAAAGGAAATCATGACTACTAAAAAAAGCAATTAAATTCAAAAAAGGGGAAAAGGAAAGGGTGCACATGTATTAACGGGATAAAGTATGCTTAAGACTAGTTCACAAAAACAAATTTGTTATGTAAGAGCCTAAAATATCCCAAGTAGAGTCGCCATGCTGTCTGGCCCCTTTTTCCTCGCGGAGTCCGGGTTTAGACATTCTTTGGGACAACTCGTTTCCTTTTGGGAAGGGGTATGGAATTTGAAGAGTCGCCACCTAACGAATTTAAGGTACGTTAGGGCACCTAAAGCAAATAACTCATAAACTGGTTTGTATTATCAGAGATTGTGTAAGGGCTCGAAATAACCTTGAAGGGAAGGTGTTAGGCACCCCTCGAGGTCCACAATGGTGGGTCCCGGCCAAACTCAATTTAAGTGAATTAGTCGTAAGAAATTTAAACAAATAGAAATTATTTAAACGGGAATAAAGGGGGTCCTAGGTTTATTAGCCTAGAGGATCACTTCTGTGCAATACTCGATAAACTTTCCTCAAATAGAGGTGTTAAGCTTAGCATTAGCGCACAGGTTATCGTATCCTTTACTACCCGATTACCCTCCCCTTAATTGCGGTTATCTAAGCGTTCTAATAGCATCCAGTACGTGCCTTATGCATGCATTACCCGTCCCTTACCTGTGGCCCTTGAGGTGTTTAGGACCTCTATTTAAGGTAGTTCTAGACTCACCTATGGTGTTTAAAAGGAGAAAACTAGGTGTCAAATAAAACAGGTAGGACTATCACATAAGGAGCAGTTAAAGGGACTCACATTTACCTCCATAAATAAGCAAACAATTGCATGACTCAAACAAACAGTTTTAAACGGTTTAAAGTCGTACAACAAGATATCTAGATGGGCACAAAATATGCAGCAGTTTCATTAAGGCGGAGAAGTAAATACCTTATCAGTTTGCCTACTGATTTTATTACTTCCTCAATCTGGGCAGGTTTCAAGCAGTAGGAAAATAGCAATTTTAAATCCAGAATCCAATTAACCTACAAGATTGCCTAAGTGATAGCCAAACAGAATTTTATAAACCGGGTATCTGAGCTGTAAACAGTTACTGGTTTTAGCAGGCTGATTTTATCTTTTAGACCCTACATGCATGATACCTAAGTGTAGAAGAACTAATCTTAAGACCTTATAGGTATGGTATCTAGATGTAGAAATGATTCTGAAACTTCCTATTGACATGGTATCTAAATGCAAAAATGATTATGAAATTTCCTATAGACATGGTATCTATCTTCTGAAATTTCATATAGATATGGTATCTGAACGCAGAAGTGATTTAAAACTTTATAGGCATGATTTTTAAAATGCAGAACAGATTTTAAAACTTTGTGGGCATGATTTAAATGCAGTAGTGAATCTTGACGGGATATTCATAACTATTTTGATCCTATAGGCATGTTATCTACCACATATAGTAACAAAATGTATTGAAACAAATACCTATAGGCATGTTATCTACTGCATGCAGTAACAGAATATAACTGAATAAGTAAATAACCTATATGCAGGATATCTAACATACAGTAGTGAAAATATTTGAAAAGATACAAGCACCTAAAGCAAGTTTTCTACCCCATTCTCATGCAAACATTAAACTAGGCCCAGTTTTACCCAATTCACAATTGCTCCGTCGTTGTTACAAATAATTATTACAGACCATAAGTAAATGAATAAATTACAAAGTATATAACTATATGGGGCTTGCAGCAGGCTCAACGTATCCGGATAACCCTTACTTCAAACCATAACAGCTCCAAGGCTCAAAGATGCATAGTAACCATTGGAAACCTAGGCTCAGAGTTCCTAAGGGCTTCGAGAACCTAGGGCAATGCTCACACTAGAGAACAAATGTCTAGAAGCAGTTCATAAAGGATTGGAAACCAGCCCCAATGTGTCAGAGTTCAAAGGAGTCTCATGGACCCGAAGCAATGCTCACATTTGGGGTAGCAAGTCCCTAGTTAACTAAGAGTAGGAGTTGAAAATAGTGTATAAAAGTAGGAGATAGTTTTTTAGAGAAAAACAATAGTTTGGATTTCAGAAGTGCATAGAAACAGATCACAAGAACAACATTGCAACAAAACCACATTTACCAGATTGAGCTCAGATATCAATCAACAACATAGCAGAACAGAGTCACATCCAGTTCAATCAAGGTTCCATAGTGCCCGGGGATTGACTTAGTTCACTAGTTATCATTAGGTTATCCTATGGACATGTATTAAAGAATAGCATGTTGGGATCAGGATCCTAATCATACAGTCATATAGAAGGGTAGCAAAAATTGGAAGCATAGAAAATCATGAATTATTCAGGAACCTGTTAGGGGGTGAACACTTAAAACGGAACAGAAATCATGCTAGTAGAGAAACAAATAGACATATGTCTAACAGACATGCTGAAAACAAGAAGCACATAGGTCTAATTTCATGGAAGTAGGCATGTTGATTAAGAGTAATAAACATGAAGCACATAGGTCTAATTACATAGCATATTGAATGATGACAGAAGTGGAGACATACCAGTTAAGAAATAACAAACAAGAAGTTGAAAGTATGGAGAATCCAATAGTCTAGCCTTGGCTTTCAGCCGGCTAGACAATGTAGCAAACACAAGTAATAGAAAGGTTTGAATGAGAGCAAGAGTTTGTGTGTGTATGTGTGTTTCTTTCTGAGTGTGTTCGTGTCCTATAAGAACACCAGAATTGGGTATATATAGCATCGAGTAGAATAAAACAAATAAGGTAAAGAAAATCAAGAGTTCACAAATACGGCAAAGAGACCAATCAATCAATCAATTAGGGCTTTACATGATCAATTAATAGGCAGGATTCCTGGAAAGACCCTTCAAATTAGGGAGAAATTAATTATTAGCCAAATTAGGGTTTAAATAAGGTAAGAAACAAATCATATGCCCTTTTATAAGTCAATTAGAGTAAATCAACACCCAGAAATCAGGCCAATAGACTAATTAAGGCAAGTAGTATCAATTAGGAGTCACAAATAAGGAAATTAGGTAAAAATTACAAGGTGTATCCATCTCAGCAAAACACAATAATTTCGAATCCTAAATAGTCAAATAATCATCAATTAATCTCTACTAATTGACGAACAAGGAATAACGGGCAAATATTAAAGCGAACAATTAAACAAACAAAGGACTAGAACATAGGCATGCAAGAATCAATAGAACTAGTAAAGATAACCGGATTCAAGCACATGAAACTTTAGAAAAATTTTGCAGAAACAAAACGAAGTGAAACCCTAGTTTTTAATATTGAAATCGATTAATAGTAAGAAAAACATAAGATTTTTTAAAGAAGACTACCATGTAAATTCAAATTCGTCTCAGATCTACAAGGATCTGAACAGATTCAAGTAGAAAGAGATGAGGGTTTTGAAAAAATGGGACGAGGTGAGGAAAAATCTAACCCGGAATCAGAGTTTCAAAACATAGACACAAAGATAACAATACTCACAAACAGCGATGAACACAAGACAAGTTCATAAAAAACGAAGAGTCTAGGTCGACCCTGGGTCAAATCTCCTCGAGATTTCTTTAGATAACAGCAAAATCGAACAACCAGTAGAGGTATGAGGCCAGATAAGGCCGTAAATCACCAGATGACCCCATATCTGGTCAGGAATCGAAGGGGTTTGGGGAAATTTTGGAGTAACGATGCCATAGGGTTTGGGAGTATCTCAGAGAGAAGAGGGGAGGGGAGGATTTGGGGGCGGCAGGGTTAGAGAAATGAGTAGGGTTTTGGGGTGTTAGGTTAAATAAAAAAGGAAAGAGGGTTTTGGACCGTTGATCTTTGAGATCAATGGCCAAGATCGGTTCCGGTTTGGGGCGGTTAGATAAGAGATTGGGCTATGGTTTGGATTAGATTTAAGTGGGCTAAGGTAGATGAATTGGGCTGGGGTTTCGAATTTAAACCTAATTAAAGGGGCTATTTATTAAATACCCAATTTATTAATAAACTAATTTGTAAAAATAGCTAATTAAATGATAAAAATTATGCATGAAGATGATTTAAAATAATTACTTAGCATTATAAAAATATAAAAGGTTATTTTCTTGTGAAATAAGGTAATTATGCATACATGGGCTATTATTGCAAAGTTATTGCAACTATAACCCTAACATGTACATATGACTATTTGTGAAATAATCAAAGCTCAGTATAAATATAACTGATAAAATTAAGCAAATAAAATTATCATAAAATCGTTTGTAATGCAATTAGTAATTATTTAGATAATAAAATGCTAGAATAAATTAATTAAAATCTTTTTAAAATTACAAAAAATTGTGGAAAAATATTGGTTGGTGCTCATGCACTATTTTGAAAGTATATATGCATTTTAAAATATATAGGAGAAAAATTGGATATCAACAGTTGGGCCAAGACAGAATCTCCTTTTCCTAGCCAAAATAGGAAAACTTGCAAACTTATTGTTTTTCATGCGTCGCCCAGTGCATCGCACTAATGCTTTTTTCCTTTCAGACCAAAAAAAATCCAGTTTTTGAACTTTGGAAATTTCTGACATAAAATTATATAATGCCTCACACTGTGCGTCGCACAGTGCCTCGCACTAGTGCATTTCTTCGGTAGTTGCTTCTTCCTTGAATTTTGTCGTCCAGAATTGATCATCGACCCCCGAACACGATCTCGGCTTAATCCCTAGGGCTTTTACTCAGACTTCAAAGCTCCAAATAGCTCGAATTCGTTCTGTAACATCTAATAGCTCAGAATCACTCCTACAAGGCATAAAACACGCAATTAGTGCAAAACATTAGCGATTAAAACTCAAACTCAATTAAAGTGTAGCAAATTAGAGTATAATAAGCGATTAAAATATGTATTTATAGCCTACCATCAACCACTGAACTGATTAATATTCCCGCAAGATTATGCGTGGATTAGTGACTAAAATAACCAAAAATATTAGCACACAAATTGTCTAAGGGATACGAAGATTAGCAAGTCATAGATATTTGTATGACTATAAATTATTCATTAAAATTAAAATAATTTTTTTAAAAATATATAAATGTGTCATTCTTATTAAAATAAATAAGAAAAAGAATATACCACATAAATTAGAACAAAACAAAAATATATACAGACTATAGTCCATGAATCCAAGTAGACGTATATATGAAGTAGTACAGGAAATTAAACGGAAAATGACTATTCGACACTTTAAATAGTAAGCAGCCGCAACATTTTACATTTGAAAGTTTATAGCTTTGACTAACTGTCAAATCATTACTCAAGGAAAAAATAAGTTTGATCGCTGATTTATTGGGAAACCCTGGCATGTCAATTAGACCTCGAGAGCTATATATATATATATAGAAAAGTTGGACTTATCGGATCCTTAGCTAATCACGTGAGGATTGATCACGGGGGATCTCTATAAAGTCCTTTTTTATGAAATTTCTGAGAGGTCAACCGGGTTACGAATGCTTTATTTATTATCACGTAGAGATGAATACTATTCTTTCCACTTCAAATTAGACGAGGTAATTTGACTTAGTAAGGAGTTTAAGAGAAAAGATGAACATTTTTGAAACTTGTGGTCTTAAAAGTTTAAGGGGTAAAAGTTTTGTTGGGCCATGATATTTGTGTGGTTATAAAAGCTTCTCATTAAGGGTAAAATAAAATGAAAAGTTTAAAATTGAATTATTTCAAATTATAGAAATGTGTCATTCTTTTCGGAATAGACTAATAAGGAAAGTGTGTCATCTAAATTAAAACGGAGGGAGTATATGATAGCGGCAAGAAATTCTTTAGCCTTAAATCGGGATATTCAGGAAGAACTGGTTGTTCTAGCTCGAAGATACGCTATTATGATCCAGAGAAACATGTGATTTCTGAACTCAATGAGATGTCCCGAGAATTTCACTATTTCATTTTTTTTGGTTATATTTCTATTTCAATATATACATTCATAAACTTTACATCATTATAGGGAAGGGATGGTCTCCCTTGGGGATTGTCATCAATGTCTAGCATTGATTTGATATTACAAACATTAGTTTTTCTTTGAAATAGAGTTCCTAAGATGTCTGCCCATACTGCATCGTTTGCAAATACAGGAGGAACTGCCAATAATTAGGTCATATCAAAAGCTTTCTTTCTAGCTCCTTCCTTTGCGAGGAGGTCTATCACTTGGTTCTGCTCCTTGTAGCTATGACCTATGATTGGGTTCCCCAGCTTCTCCATCAGATACATGTATTCAGAAATTATGAGATTATGAGTAAAATTACCATGTTTCAATATTTTTAGCACCATTTCAGAGTCGGTGTCTATCATAGGGGGGACAAACCTTGTTCAAGTGCTACTTTAAGCCCCATCCATAGGGCTTGGAATTCTGCCCTTAGACTATCAATTTTTGAGAGGCCCCTCATGAAGCCTAAAACTCAGTCACCCCGGTTGTTTCTGAATACCCCCAATACCTCCCATTTCCCGCACTTAGGCATGCAGTCTCATCAGTGTTCAATTTATAAAAGCCTATGTCTGGTGGTTGCCACTTCAGGTATAAGGTCCTAGTGTTTGTGGCAGGTCTATGTGAGGCAGCAACATGATAATATTCAATAGTTTTAGCAATTGTTTGGTTAATATTAATGTGATTTTTCTTCTTCTCAAAAACATTTGAGTTTCTGGTAAGCCAAATGGCCTATAGGCAGAAAGGCAGTAGTTGTTTCCAATTGATGCAAGCATTAAAATTGACATTTTGAAGCTTATGCCATGTGTCTTCCCAGTTAGCCATAGAAAAGTGTGGTACATTAAGATTTGGCCTATGATTGCACAAGTGCAGCAGATGCTGCCAAAACTCTTTAGCATTTGTGCATTCAAAGAAGATATGATTTATGTCTTCTACTCCAGAATCACAATAATAGCAGTTAGGATTTATTCTCAGACCTACATGATATAAATGGTTCCCTGTAGGCAGTCTATTTTACTGCATAAGCCAAATAAAGAACTTAATCTTGTTAGGGGTCTTTAGTTTCCAAATACAACTGAAGTGATCTTCTTGCGTAGTATCATGGTGCATGTGTGCTTCAATGTAAAAATAAGCAGATTTAGCACTAAATAACCTATTGGAGCTAAGGTTCCAGATGAGCTTGTCCTCAGCTGTGGTAGAGTTGGGGATGAAGGTATTTTGGATTATGATGGTGATGTCATGAGGGATTGGGTAGTGGATGGAGGTGAAATTGCAAACCCCATTGGAGTACATGTCATTTATTTTGGTGTTCATGTCATCCTGATGCCATGGGCCTTTAAGGATTGTATCTCATGGTTGCATGTTTGGAAGCCAAGTGTTAGTAAGGAATCTAACTCTATCCCTTTTGTGAACCACCCATTTAGAGCCTTTTTATGCATATCTTCTAGCCTTCCTAGACACACTACCATGTTCTTATTTTACCCTTAGCCCTATTTCCTATTCCACTGCAGTTCTTTCCCATGAGCACCCTAGCCCATATGGAGTTTGTGTTATTAAAGAGTCTCCAAGCTAGGCCGGTATGGCAAGTCTTATTTTTTAGTTGAGCCTACTAAAGACCTAAGCCTCCCCTGTTCTTTGGTTTGGTGACAGTGACCCACTTAACCATGTGGAGCTTCCTTTTGGAAGGAGTTGTTCCCTAGATAAAGCTTCTTTGGATTTTGTCAATTTGATTAGTAACATTGGAAGGCAATTGGATGTATTACATCACGTAGTTGGGAATACTACTTAGGCATGATTTAGCTAGTGTTGTACGCCCAATCATATTAAGGAACTTGGTTTTCCAACGTGTCATCCTACTGTTGAGGTTATCAAAAATGAATTGGAAGTCACTATTAGCAGGCCTTTTATGGAAAATGGGAACCCTAGATACTTACCAAAGTCTCTGGTGCTCTTGATTCCTATAATGGTGCTGCAAGTTTTGGCCCACTCTTCCTTACAGTAGAGGTGCAGATCACCTTAGACTTCTAGAAGTTGACTTTCTACCTAGAGGCAATATTGAAATTATCTAGGATAGATAAGATGGTCGTATAATTTCTCCTATTAGCTCCGGCAAACATAGTGAGGTCATTAGCAAAGAACATGTCAGAGATCCTAGGACATCCCCTGTTGATGCTGATAGGGAACCATTTCTTGTCAGCAACAACACTGTCTATATTCCTGGAAAGCCTTTTCATGCATATGATGCAAAAGTAAGGTGAGATGAGATCCCCCTGCCTAATGCCTCTACTAGGATGGAAGTATCTAGTCTGAGTACCATTGACAAGAATGGAGACGGAGCTTGTAGTTAGACAAGACATATTAAAGTGATTATTTTGGTGGAAAAATGGAAAAAAAAAGAGGGATTCTCTGATGAAATACCACTCCAACCTGTCAAAGGTCTTTTCTAAGTCTACTTTTAGGATCATATTGGCATTTTTCTTTTTCATTTTTTAGAAATAGGTAATGTACTCTTATACCACAATGGCATTGTCGGCAACCCTTCTATTAGCTAAAAAAGTGGCTTGAGTTGGGCCAATGATGTTCCGCAACATGGATTTGATTCTATTAACAATGAATTTAGTGATCAGTTTATACATTGTGTTGCACAAACCTATTGGTCTGAAGTTTCTCAGCATGGTGGCATTAGGACACTTGGGAATGAGGCAGAGATTGGTTTTGTTTATTTCAGGTAGAATTATACAAGTGGAGAAGACATTGTGGCAGTATTGGATAACTTTACCAGAAAGAATATGCCAGTGCTTCTGGTAGAAAAGAGGGTGAAGTATATCAAGCCCAGGTGCCTTCATGGCCTTGAAGGAAAATATGACACACTTAATCTCTGACAACCTAAGGGGAGAGTCAATGATGCTCTACTCCCTACTAGATAGGACATTAGCTCCATCAGGAATGCGATATAGTGCAATCTGAAGCATTGATGGTCAGAGGCATAGATCCTAGTGAAGTAGTTTAGGATTTGTGTCCTTAATGTCTTGAGGGTCCTGGATTAAGTTCCCAACCTCATCTTTTAAAGGCATGATCATATTTCTCCTTCTTCTATTAAGAGTGAATATGTGAAAGAATTTTGTGTTGGCATTACACTCACTCAACCAATTAATTTTAGATCTAAGCTTCCAGAAGTCCTCTTTACTCTTAAGAATGACAGAGAAATCCTGTTGGAATTTAACTTCTAAATCCTGGAGAAATGTACTAAATGGACAGCCACTGGAATTTTGAATGCCAGCTAATCTAGCTAGGATATGCCTTTTCCTATGGAAAATATTTCCAAATACATGTTTATTCCAATAAGCTACCCTATTAGTAAAAGCAGTAGTAGCTCTCAAAATATCAGTATTGGTTGTAAAGTTATATTGCACTATTGGTAGGAAATCTGGATGATTGCACCACAAAGACTCAAACTTAAATCGCTTGTTGGCCTTGTTCTGACTCTGATTGATTAAGCTTAAGAGAAGAGGACAATGGTCAGACTGTGTTCTAAGTAGGTGGGTAACAATTGAGTCAGGAAATTGTTCAATCCATTCATCGGTGGAAAAGCATCTATCAAGTCTTTCTAGGATCAGATCATGTCTGTTGGTGTATCTTTTATTAGACCAAGTATATTTTGAACCTTTGAATCCTAGATCAACTAGTTTACAACTGTTTAAGCATATCCATAACTTGTTGCTTCTCTTAGTGTTCAAGTTATCACCCCCAAACTTATCCCTGGCCTTTAGGAGTTCATTGAAGTCCCCCCTCCCAACAATCCAACTACTCATGTATGCAGATGCTAGGTCCTCTAACAAATTACAAAGTTTATTCCTATTGTTTACACAACTACTAACATATATAGCAGAAAAGAGCCATTTACAGGAGGAAGGGAGTACCTTAACCATAACATGCACCCCCTGTGGAGTGGTGGCAACCTCCTCGAGCTTGACCAGCTCATCTTTCCACATAAGCAGAATCCCTCCAGACTGACCCACACCAGGGGACTGGAATTGAGCATCGAACTTGAGCTCAACAGTGAGGTGTTTGTGGTATGCCATTCTTGTCTCTAGCAACACAAGCATGGTAGGGTTAGGGAGCTTCACCATATATGCACACTGCCTACGGAACTCAACAGTATTAGCACTCCTAGCATTCCATATTATGAAATTCATAACAGAGGATTTTGGGTTGGAGCTTTCCTTTTGGTTCCCTTTCCCTTGCTCACTGGGGTTGGCTTCAACATGCCATTGAAAGGGACTAGTGTCACTGCTGAGTTTTTTGAGCTTGAAAATGAGGGCATTCGAAGATCAAGTTTGTAGCTTATGAGTTTTTTGGGGCACAGAGCAATAAGAATTTTGCCTGACAGCTCTTTGAACTCTATCTCCAAGGGTTCCTACATGAGGAAAGCCTTTGTCTTTGGCATCCCTAGTTTTTCTAGCATGTTATCTAGGTCCACATTGGAGTCCCTGAGATAGTCCAGCGCCACAGTGGTGCCTCTACTTAGAATTTTGATGGGTGAAAGTGGTTGGGGTGTTGGTTCGGGAACTTAGACTATTGGTGGCCAAAGTTGGAAGGATGGAGATGGGACTGAAGTTTCAAGATTCATAAGTGGGAAAAAAGGCATAGTTTGGCAAAGCTGGCCCAAGAGAGTGTTGATTTCCTCCATTGATATGGGGTTGTTGGTTCCCCATATACTGGGCTTGGAGTAGTGTGGACATCCAAAGTTGATGCCCAAAGTTTGCCGAACCCTGGTGAGAATCTTGGTCGCTATGCGATCTAGGTATCTAGGGTTTTGGATGGTTATTTCCATCGGAAAAAACCCTACCATCATTTGGAGGTTTTGGGAGTTGTCACACCTCTTTTTTCCGAAGAATAGGGAGTTTTTCTAATTAAAGTGACATTAATTGAAATGAGATTATTTATTTAATTTAATGTCGCCATTAGGGATAATTATTATGGTGTTCCAAGTCACCGGTTTATTTCAAAATCTAAAATCGAGGGAATTGACTCTATTTATGGTCCGCAAACACGGAAGACCGAGTAAGGAATTCTGTTAAACACGGAGAAGGTGTGAGGCACTCCCGAGTTCCGTGTTTTTATCACGGTCACTTAACAATTAATAATTAGCTTAATTATTTAATTTATTACATATTTAAAAACTTTTGTGCATTATCGCTTCTATACCGCATTTAATTAAAAAATTTAACCTCTTTTAGTATTTATGAAATTTATTTAAATAAGTCGCGATGTCGCGCACTTATTGTTCTTGTACACATTACGAATCGCGTCACGTGAAACGCACCCACAATTTATAATATGTTTATTATTTGAAGTTATGGCCGAGTCGATGAAACGCATACTCGAATTGGGGATTATGTATCATGACTATGCCATGGAAGCCGTACCGATAGTCATGATACTTTACTATTAATCGCGCCTAAAGCAAGCTACGGTGTTCATGAATTATTTTTTCTAAGTTAATTTAACATTAAAATGTGAGGGTCATTACTTATGGAAATTTGTTGTGAAAGAGGTCGCCTAGATCGTAGCTTTACTTGCGATGGGTTGCTAAAACAAATGGTAGTCTTCCCCTCTAATTAATATTTTCAACTTTAACAAAAGAAATCAATAAAACCAATTAATAACATTTGTTACTTCAATTTAACCAAACAAACAAGTTATAGCCATAAATGAGTTCACAGAATTCTCTAACATGAAACAACACAAAATGGTAATTAAAGAAACGACCAAACAATGGCCTTTTGATCCTCTTGACCCTTTTCAAGTTATTACTTTATATCTTTGTTTAACTATCAGGTCATTCTGGTGAGTAGACGACTTCACCTCGACAATACCATAAGAACCAGACAAACAAACACCTCAAATATCAGTATTCATCAAACCAATCTTGAACGACATAGACCAACTAATTACTAAATACACAATTAACAAAGAATAATTAAATGAAGTACTAACTAAAGTAGAAATGGACCTTTTAGCCAGATATTCCTTTATTACTTTAAAAATGAGAACCTCACAAACAAATCGACGTGGCATCAAATGTACAAAAAGAGAACTCTCACGAACTTGACTTGACTAAACCTCGATTTTTAGCGACGTTAATGGAGCTATTTCATGAGGAGAACTGCTGCATTTTTGTGGGTGCTTAAGGCTGATTTTGGACCTGCATTTCATGGCTTTTGGGGCTGGTTTTGGGGTGTTTTAGAGCTGATCTTTATGGTTCTATAGATAAATATTTGTGGTTCTTTTGGACTCAAAATACATAAATAGGTGATAAAAAAGGTGACATTTTTATGTATAGTGCCACAATACTTGGCGCTATACATTAACGTTAACTGTGTCGTTTATGTATAGCGCCAAGTATTGTGGCACTATATTGAAAAAGCTGACACGCCCAAGTATAGCGCCAAGTATTGTGGCACTATAACCGTCTTCTTCATCGTACTTTCCATAGACATGAGTTATGTCTATGGATATTACGGGCCGGCAATGCGAAAAACCATCAATTGTTGTCTTAAATGCCCAGAACACGTAATTGAATATGTATTCTGGTGTTCCTGAACTCTGCTCAAGCTTCCATTCAACAACTGCCTCGGGGTTAAAGTACTGCAGTGCGGCCATGTACTTTGGCAGAGATGCAAATGACTTATCCCAATTACCATAGACACTTTCAAACGCTCGTTTGCGCCCGAGAAATGCCTTTCTTTTCGTAATGGTATGGCCATATTCCTGGTGGACTGATGTAATGCACTCTTTGATTGTATACCTTATGGACACTTCGAGGTGCAGAATAAGTACAAGAGAAATCAAGTCAATATCCAAGTTGAAGTGATTCCCGTTGAATGTGTCTATTTCGCATGTATGAGTGGGAATGTATATACCCACTTTCCACATACCTGTCTTCTTCTTGGTCGCACGCAACATCTAATTATATGGCCAAAACCACCTGCGGCAAACATCCTTGTATACCATCAGACTTGACTCCCGTACCTGTATCTCACGACACTCTTTTACGTTGTGCATTTTACAAGCCCTGCTTAAGCGCGTTTTATCAGGAAAAAGCATCCCCTTTCCAAGCACCGTTGGTTTAGACTCATCCCACATTGCTGTCCAGATTTCATCAAATCCCTTGTGAGAGCTTCGACATCTGGCACGGTTGGCAAATTATCAATGTAAGGAATCTCCCTTGAATAAAACAGCACTTCAGACTCGTACACTCTTCGTTTAGGGGGTCTCTCTTCAAATCAGGTCCTTCCTCCTCATCCTGCTCATCACCATCCTCACGAGGAAAGGGTGTCTTGTTTTCGGATTCATCGACATTGTTATTGTAATCACTGTTCTATTCCTCACTCTGTGCATCTGCCAGATCCTGATGTAATACGTCGTTTTCGGTCAATTGAGTGAGTACGGGTGGTTCAACTTGCTCATTTTCACTGCACAACCAACAAAAATATAAGCTACTGAATTAATAAATGATTTCCATATGGCTATATCACTTCACTTACAAGTCGTAATGTGATGAAATTCCATGATGGACGTTTTCAATTAGGTGATGACTATCGGATGGGCCACTTGTAAAATTCATATCCGGACGGTACCCCCTATTAAATATATGAGCGTTAATAGAAATTCAATATGCCAAAATATACATAATTAACACAAATGAAAATTGAAGTTTACCACTCGTCTTGTGAATTATGGAAAGCAGGGTATAAATTATTTTCTCGCTGCTCATTCACCGGCGGTGATAAGTTTAAATCAAGGAAAACTCTTTCATCCGGAACCTGTCCGGCAAAAATTGCTCCAAAATAACCACCCGATGACTAGGGGTTATCTCTACTACGCATAACCTCGTTTTTTGGAATGTCTCCGACCTTCACGTACATCTCCAACATTGTGATTACAAGAAATTCTCTGCATTCGTCCAGAGTCCTCAGAAAATCACTCAAAGTTTCATCATCGTTGATGTTAAACTCCAAGTAAAATAGCAACCCCCTGTGGAGTGATGAAATACGGATATTTTCCGGTTACTTTAAGTATCACTGAACGTTTCCTCACACTCATTTTTTTTTTTGCATAACAACGATATCAATTTATCGTACTCCATTGTAAGTGGCAATTTAACATGACACTGAGCAGGTAAACTATAGCCCACGGAGTTATTCTTCATCACAATCTCACCCCCACAATATAATATAACTCTTAATCTACGCTCTCCAGACATAATGAAAAAATGCTGGAGAATTTAACAACAATAAACGTTTCAACAAGAGTTAAAAAAAATTTGAATGAATTTCTATACAATCCTAACCTCTTTATATAGGAAATGGCTAGCCGGGATTTATATGGAATTTTATATATATATATAGCGCCCAAAAAGTTGGCACTATACGCTTTTGAATCATTGAAGCCAGGAATTATTGGTGGGGCCAGGGAAAAGGAGTATAGCGCCAAAATACCTGGCGCTATATATAAAAATTTATGTATAGCGCCAGTTATTGTGGCGCTATACCTGCATTTTTGGGATAAAACAGTGGTTGTTCGTGGTGCGGCGCAACTGGATTTTAGGCCTATTTCAGCTGCATTTTTGGCTAATGCCTTTGGGTGTTTTATAGCTAGTAAACAAAGATGTTGTTGGGCTTAACTCTACGCCTACTAGCATATATATATTTAAGGTTAAACCCCCAAACACACCAAGGAACTAATAGAAAATAGATACATGTTAATAATTCATATCATATGTAAGTGTACCCATATTTTCCTTTATGTCACAGGTTCATACACAATACTTAGAACTAATTATTCAACATTCACATAATCGGCACCGAGAGATCCTTTTAGTTAAGCGACCGAGTAATATTGCAGTATTTATATCATCGAAACAGAGAAAACATGTTCATCTAAGTAAATGAATGAATAATGTTACAATATTCACATCATCAATGCATTTAAACATCAATTACAATTACTTAGGACGAGGTAGTACCTAACTTTGCAGAAATTAAAATCTGAAGCAAACCAAATAAAGGCTAAGAAGTTGAAGAATGAAGCTCAGCAATCTAGAAAGCAGCAAAGTCGAGCAGGAAAATAACAGAAAATCCCTTCAAAGGCCCAGATTTCAGAAGCTCTTTTCCTTTCAATATTTGTTTTTATTTTCTTTGAAATTTTGAAAAGTTTGTTTTTCAGCTCATTGTCAATGCTGTGAAGGAGTGAAGCATTTCCCCATAATGGGGCAATTTTTAGGGTAATGAAGCCCCACAAAAATAGGGGATGAATAATGTTTTCTCAAATATGGGGTACATTATTTATCTCCCCATTATTATTCATGCATATTTTATTATTACTTTATTATTTAACTCTTTTAATTTATCTCTTTACATATACCTAATTATGTTTATGTAACATCTTTATAATATTAATTTTACATCTTAACTTTGGCGTATAATTTTGATAAATTAATTTTCGTGCATTTATTATTTTTATGTAAAATTGTAAGTTAATTTATTATAATTTATAATTGTACAAAAAATATATGATCATCTCAAAAAATGAGTGGTGCAAATATAAAATATTAGATTTTACTAAAATTGAAAGGTGCGAATATAAAATATTAGATGTTGCTAAAATTGAAAAGTGAAAATTGGAAATACATGAAAATCGAAAATACATTAGATTAAAATACATAAAAATTGAAACTACGGTAAATAGCATAATAACTTAGTAGGGAGATATGTCGTTTCCAGATACACCAAAATCATTATTGTCACGACCTTGGTTCGCCCTCCGTGAACCATCGTGACGGATTAGGTAAGCCTAATAATGCGGAAAATAAACTAATTTGCGGAAGAAGACAAATAAAAACCGAAATAGTGAACAAAATAGTGTTTAATAATGTCTCTCGGCATACACAATATCGACTCTCAAAACTAATACTTTTCCCAAAACTCGGAATCTCATGAAATCACAAGCTAAGGATACTACATAGTGTTGTAACTCTAGAATGTCTAAAACAAAGTAAATACAGAAGGGTTGTAACTACAAGAGAGAGAGGAGAGAGACTCTTCGGTCTGCGGACACGGCAGATATACCTCGAAGTCTCCGAAGAGTCGCCTCGCCTCAAGGATGGTAAGTCTAAGTCGAAGTACCTGGATATGCACATGAAAAACATGCGCAGAAAGGGGATGAGTACACCACAACTGTACTCAGTAAGTGTCAAGCCTAACCTCGATCGGATAGTGACGAGGAAGGTCAGGGCCCTACTGAGGTTAAATAAAATATAAAGTTTGACAATGTAGAACATAACAGTATAAATAGGTACAACATTCAAAGTAACATAGGATATAAATGACAACAACAACTATTACAGAGGCAAAGTAAATACAGAAAGAAATACGGCTCAACACCAAATCATAACAATCGGGGATCTCACAAGATACCGTCTTGTAGTCCCAAATATACATATCCAATAGATCTCCCGGGATACCGTCTTATAGTTCACTCATAGTGCGCGGGGATCTACCGGAATTCCATTTTGTAGTCCCAAAAGTAAATACCCAGTACTGGAGGAATCTATCAGGTGCAGTCTTGTAGTTCCATATAATTGTGCAGGGGGATCTACCGAAATCCCACATCCGTAGTCCCAAATATAAACAGACAAGGGAGAGCTACCGGAATCCCACATCCGTAGTCCCAATGTAAATACACAGCAACAACAAGACAATATTCAGAATGTCAAATTTCATATTAAGGTAAACAAGTAATTTTAGCCTAGCATGCTGCACAGAACTCAGGTAAAGTAGTTTGAACAAATAAAGCAATTAAATTACTTAGACATGCTTTCCTAAGCTAACAACACGCTTAATATTGCAAGTAATAAAAAAAGAAAGGAAACATACTAGTAATTACTTAATGAAAACCAGACTTCCAACAATTAGCACAAGTACGCACTCGTCACCTCACGTACAAGGCATTTCAATTATCAATAATACCAAATCCTAAGGGGAAAGACCCCCACACAAGATTAGGCAAGCCACTTACCTCGAACCAACTCAAATCAATCTGAAACCATGATCTTTCCACGAGTACTCGACTCCAAATGGCCCAAATCTATTCAATTCAATTTCATAATGCTAATAACACTTCAAGTAACTGATTCTACAAAGAAATTCTAAGCTAATACGTAAAATTAGGTAAAATGACTAAAATGCCTCTCGGGCCCACGTCTTGGAATCAATTAAAATTTACATTTCCGGAATCCTCACATTCTCACGAGTTCAATCATACCAAGAGTACCAAAATCGGACCTCAATTGGTCCCTTAAATCATCACTCAAAGGCCTCTAATTAATCAAGCCCTAACCCCCAAATTACCACTGATTTTCCTTAATATTTCATGCTTATAATGATGAAATCACTCCAATAACGAGTTTAGGGACCAAAGACCTTACCTTAATGAATTCCTCCGAAAAATCTCTCTTGAAAATTCTCCCCAAGGCTACTTCCAGTTTGAAAAGAGGTTAAAATAGCTCAAATTCGCGAAGGGAAGTATTTATATGTTTCTGCCCAGTTAATCCGCTTCTGCTGTCCCACTTCTGCCAGGACATAGTTGCATCTACGACATTTCACTTAAAGCCCAGCTTCCGCACCAGCGGTTAACCTTACGCAGATGCAGGGCCGCTTCTACGGTGAATCTCCCGCTTCTGCAGTCCCTGCTGGCTTCTCTCTTTTCTGCGTTGGTGATGCCGCTTCTGAGGCTAAGAACCTATCAGACCCAATCATAGGTGCAGTTATGACAGAAAACCAGCAGTTGAAACTGCTCAAACAAATTCCAAATTCTTCCGACAACCTTCGAAACCATCCCAAGTCCCCCGGGGACCTCAACCAAAGGCACCAACAAGTCTAATACCACTTTCCAAACTTATACCAATCCTTAAAACACCTAAAACAACATCAAAATGATGAATCAACCACGGATTCAAGCCTAAGAATTCCAAAACTCTAAAAATACGCTTTCGATCAAAAGGTCTATCAAACCTCGTCCGAATGACCTGAAATTTTGCACACACATCACATTAAACACTATGGAGCTTCTCCAACTTCCGAAATTCCATTCCGACCCTTGGATCAAAATCTCACTATCGGACCGGAAACTTCAAAATCCGACTTTCGGCATTTCAAGCCTAAATTAGCTACGGACCTCCAAAACACAATCCGAACACGCCCCTAAGCCCGAAATCACCAAACAGAGCTAACAGAACTATCAGAATTCCATTCTGAGGCTGTCTTCACACTGTTCTGGCTAAATTTATAACACTTAAGCTCTCATTTAGAGACTAAGTGTCCCAAAACTCTCTGAAACTCAAAACCGAACATCCCAACAAATCAAAATAGCAGAAATAAACACGAGAAAAGTAGATAATAGGGGATCGAGACATAAATTCTTAAAACGGCCGGCCGGGTCATCACATCCTCTGACACTTAAACATTCGTTCGTCCTCGAACGAGTATAGAGACATACTTAAAGTAGTGAAAAGACGAGGGTAACGGCTGCGCATATCCTGCTCGGTCTCCCAGGTCGCCTCCTCGACCAGCTGATCCCGCCACTGAACCTTTACTTAGGCAATGTTTTTTGACCTCAGCTTTCTAACCTGCCTGTCCAATATTGCCACTGGCTCCTCAACATAAGATATATCCTTCTCCAACTGGACTGAACTGAAATCTAACACGTGCGATGGATCACCGTGATACCTCCGGAGCATCGAAACATGAAATACTGGATGAACTCCTACCAAGCTGGGAAGTAAGGCGAGGTCATAAGCAACCTCCCCAACACGCCTCAATATCTTAAAAGGGCCAATAAACCTCGGACTCAACTTAACTTCTTTCCCAAATCTCATAACGCCCTTTATAGGCGAAACCCGAAGTAGAACCCGCTCTCCAACCATATAGGAAACATCACGAACCTTTCAGTCCGCGTAGCTCTTCTATCTTGACTGGGCTATATGGAGTCTATCCTGAATCACCTTAACCTTCTCCAAAGCATCATGTACCAAGTCTGTGCCCAATAATTTGGCCTCACCCGGCTCAAAAAAACCCACCAGGGATCTACACCACCTACCATATAAAGCCTCATACGGTGCCATCTGAATGATGGACTGATAGCTGTTGTTGTAGGCAAACTCCGCCAATGGCAAGAACTGATCCTAAGACCCGCCAAACTCAATCACACACGCACGAAGGATATCCTCAAGAATATGAATAGTGTACTCGGACTGTCTGTCCGTCTGAGGGTGAAATGATGTACTCAACTCCACTCGAGTACCCAACTCATGCTGAATGGCCCTCCAGAACCGTGATGTGAATTGAGTACCTCTATCTAAAATGATGGAAACTGGAATACCATGCAGACGAACAACCTCCCGGATATAAATCTCTGCCAACCACTCCGAAGAATAAGTAGTACACACAGGAATGAAGTGAGCGTACTTGGTCAGCCGATCCACAATCACCCAAATAGCATTGAACTTTCTCAAAGTCCGTGGGAGCTCAACTACAAAGTCCATGGTGATCTGCTCCCACTTCCACTCCGGAATCTCTATCTGCTGAAGCAACTTACCCAATCTTTGGTGCTCATACTTCACCTAATGGTAGTTGAGGCACTGAGCTACAAACCCAACTATATCTTTCTTCATCTGCCTCCACCAATAGTGTTGTCTCAAATCCTGATACATCTTCGCGGCACCCGGATGAATGGATTACCGCGAGCTATGAGCCTCCTCTAAAATCAACTCCCGAAGCCCATCAACATTGGGTACACATATCCGAACCTACATCCTCAATACCCCATCCTCATCAATAGTCACATCTCTGGCATCACCGTGCTGAACCTTGTACTTGAGGACAAATAAGTGAGGGTCATCATACTGACGCTCCCTAATACGATTAAATAAGGAAGTCCGAGAAACCACGCAAGCTAGAACCCGACTAGGCTCCGAAAGATCCAATCTCACAAACTGGCTGGCTGGGACCTGAACATCCATCGCCATAGGCCTCTCCGATGCTGGTAAATAAGCCAAACTCCCCAAAGTCTCTGCCCAGTGACTCAAAGCATCATACAATACATTGGCCTTGCCTAGGTGATACAAAATAGTGATATGATTGTCCTTCAGCAACTCCAACCACATCCTCTGGCGCAAATTAAGATCCTTTTGCTTGAACATGTGCTACAAGCTCCGATGATCAGTATAAATCTCACAAGGCACACCGTACAAATAATGGTTCCAGATATTCAGGGCTTGAACAATGGCAGCAAGCTCTAGATCATGGACCGGGTAGTTCTTCTCATGCACCTTGAACTGTCTAGACGCGTAGGCAATCACCCTATCGTCCTGCATTAAAATCGCTCCAAGGCCAATTCTCGAGGCATCACAATAAACAGTGTAAGACCCCGAACCTGTAGGCAATATCAAGACTGGGGTTGTAGTCATAGGTGTCTTAAGCTTTTGAAAGCTCACCTTACACTCTTCCGCCCACTAGAACGGAGCACCCTTCTAGGTCAGTCTGGTCATAAGGGCTGCAATCGATGAAAACCCCTCAACAAAACGATGGTAGTAACCTGCCAAGCCAAGGAAATTATAAATCTCTGTAGCTAACGATGGTCTGGGCCAACTCTGCACGGCCTCTACTTTCTTTGGATCCACCTGAATACCCTCAATAGACACCACATGGCCTAAGAATGCCATGGAATCCAACCAAAACTCACATTTAGAGAACGTAGTATATAACTTCTTTTCTCTCAAGGTCTGAAGCACTGTCCTTAGGTGTTGCTCATGATCTTCCCGGCTCCGGGAATACACCAGAATATCATCAATAAAGACAATGAAGAACGAGTCAAGATACGGCCGGAACACACCGTGCATCAAGTGCATAAAAGTTGTTGGGGCATTGGTCAGCCCAAATGACATAACAAGGAACTCGTAATGACTATACCGAGTCCTGAAAGCAGTCTTCGGGATATCTGGCTCCCAAATCTTCAACCAATGGTAACCTGAGCGCAAGTCAATCTTAGAAAACACCTGTACACCCTGAAGCTGATCAAACAGATCATCAATACGAGGCAAAGGATAATGGTTCTTCACTGTAACCTTGTTCAACGGGCGATAATCAATACACATACATATAGAACCATCCTTTTTCTTCACAAACAAGACAGGAGCACCCCAAGGTGATACACTGGGCTGAATAAAACCCTTATCAAGAAATTCCTATAACTGATCCTTGAACTCCTTCAACTCAGGAGGAGCCACACAATACGGAGGAATAGAAATGGGTTGAGTGCTCGGCAACAGATCAATGCCAAAATCAATATCTCTATCAGGCGGCTGCCCATAATATCAGCTGGAAACACATCGGGAAAATCCTATACTACTGGAACTGAATCAACTAAAGGAGTATCAATACTGACATCTCTCACATAAGCTAAATACGTGTCACACCCCTTCTCAACCATACATTGAGCCTTAAGGAAGGAAATAACTCTACTGGGAGTGTTATCCAAAATACCCCTCCACTCAACACGCGGTACACCTGGCATAGCCAGTATCACGGTTTTGGCGTGACAATCAAGAATAGCATAATGGGGCGACAACCAATACATGCCCAAGATAATATCAAAATCTACTATGTTGAGCAACAATAAATCGGCTCTGGTCTCAAAACCACTAAGAGCAACCAAACACGACCGATAAATGCAATCCACAATAAGAGAATTTCCTACAGGAGTAGAAACATAAACAGGGGAACTCAAAGAATCCCGAGGTACACCCAATTGCGGAGAAAAATAAGAAGACACATAAGAGTAAGTGGATCATGGATCGAAGAGAACCGATGCATCTTTGTGACAAACTAGTATAATACCTATGATGATAGAATCGGAGGCAACAGCCTCAGTACGGGCAGGAAGGGTATAGTATCTAGCCTGGCCTCCCCCTCTAGGACTACCTCTACCTCCCCGACCTCCACCTCTAGCTGGCTGAGCAGGTGGGGTAGCATCTGGAGCTGTAACCATAGCTTGAGAACGCTTGGGGCACGTTGTGGTTGATAAGTCTGTGGAGGTGCACCCCTCCCAAGTCTGGGGTAATCCCTCACCATATGGCATGTGTCACCATACTCAAATAAAGCTCTGGAAGGACGTGTCAACTGTAACTGGCTTGGGCCAGGTCTGCCGGACTGACCTCTGAAAGCACCCCGCGCAAGAGGCATGCTAGAAACTGGAGGTGCATAATAAGGCTCTTGAGGCCTAGGAGGAGCTGGAATACCACCGGTTACTAGAAGAGATGAATAAATAGGGCGACTCATATAACCCTTACCATGACGACCTGCACCTGGGGCACGGGCACCAGAGTAATGGCCTGACTCTCGAAACCTCTTGGCCCCCCTCTCCTCTCTCTCCCTAGCATGCATACCCTCAATTCTCCTAGCAATGCTCACCACCTACTGATAAAAAATATCTATCTCCAACTCACGATCCATGCTAGACCTGATGCTGGGAATAAGCCCCTCAATAAACCGGTGAGTCCTCTCGCGAACAGTGGAAACCAAGGCTGGGGCATATCTAGCTAAGCGAGTGTAACAAATAGCATACTCTGAGACAGTCATAGCACCCTAGCGCAAATGCTCAAACTCTGTGCACCATGCGTCCCTGAGGCTCTGAGGAACAAACTCTCTCAGGGACATATTTGAAAACTGGGTCCAAGTCAGTGAAGCAGCCTCGTCTGAATTGTTTAACTCATAGGTGACCATTCATAGGCAGCTCCTCAAAGCTGGAAGGCAGTGAAAGAAACCCCACTCGATCCTGATATACCCATAGTGCGGAGGATACGGTGACACTCCTCCAAAAATCCCAAGGCATCATCTGATGCTAACCCACTAAACACCGGAGGATCATACTTTTTGAACCTCTTAAGTCTCTACTGCTCATCCTCTGAAGTCGTTGCCCTATCCTCGGGCTGAACTGGCACTACATGTGGTACAAGAATAATCTCTAGGACCTGATCAACATGCACCCACTGCTTAAGAGTGCGAGCGGCGGGAGTCTGTGCACCTCCCCCGGCCTGAGATGTGGCTGCAGCTAAGGGAAGTAACCCTGCCTGAGCCAAAGTGTTGTATATGCTCATGAACTGCGCAAGAGTCTCCTAGAGAGCTAGAATAGTAGTAGTAGTAGTAGTAGGCGTATCAGGTGCTTGGACTCCGATTGGAACTGCTGGTGGTGTTGATACCCAATTTTTCCCTATATATTTTTAATATGGAAATACCTTCAAAATAGTATATGTATGCATATATAATCATGTCCAAGTATTTTATTATTTTTCCATAATTTTAAAGGTTTTTAAATTGATTTATTTTTCCTTTTTTATCCATAAAATCCCCAATATTTATTTACAAAATTATTATTTTGATAATTCATCTATTGGATTTTTATATTTATGTCAAAATATGGAAAATATGGATAAATTAATTTTTACATATTTTTACAATTTCATTTAGTATTTTTAAAGCTAAATTGCACATAATGCAATATTAGCCCTTTTAAGATTTAAGTATGTTTATACACATAAAATTGGATCCTGTATTTTTAAATTGTTATTTATATGTTATAAATCATTTTAGTATTTAAATTAATTTTCAGAAACTAGTTACTATTTTTTATAAATTAAAAAAGGAAAAAATGGCTATTTAAATTTTAGCCAAATTGGCTTTCAAATCTAACCCAAATGAAAATCCAATTCCCCAGCCCAATTTCTAATTAAACCCGACCCTAACCCTTTTAAACCCTACCCAAACCCGGATCCCCACCTACCCCATTTAATCTAGGCCATTGATCATTCAGATCAACGGCCGCTATTCCACCTGCCTAACCCAAACGACCCCCTTAACCTAATTCATTTCCACCAACCCGCCACCCTTGAATCCCCTTCCTCTCCAATTCTCTCTGCAACCCCACTCAAACCCTAGCCTCCTCCACCCAAACTAACCCTAATCCACTTCAATTCTCACCCAATCCATGGACTCTCATGGCTGTTTGAGACATGTACTGGTCTCTTATGTCTCCTAGTTGCTTAGTTTCGTGATTTTATGGAAAGATCTCAAAGAGATCTAGTCCAGTCTTTGATCAAATTCTATCTATGGTCTTTTCCGGCCATCCATGGCCGTTCAAGTTAGATCCATGGCTTTTCGTCTAGATCGGTAACATTTCGAAGTCTTTCTCATTTTTTTGGGTTCTCCGAAACCCTAAATTTAAATGCTTTTTGATTTTCTTTTAGATCTGTCTTAGATTTGTGTATGTTATGAACTTCTTAAGTGTTTTCCTTAAAGGTTTTCCAATTTTTCAAAGCGACTCTTCGTCTTCAACGATTAGGGTTTTCTTAACCTCTTTTAAAAGATCTCTTCTCTGATTTTCAGTGTTGTTTTATGATTTTATTATGTTTAAACGATTTTTTTATGTTTTTGTTCTACCTAGTTCATCGTGCTAAAACCCTAAGTATCTTTGGTTTTACCCGGGGTTCTAAAACTGTCTTTTTGTATGTATGCATGTTTCGATTGAGTTCTTCATGGTTAAATCCTTTTCTTTGTTTGTCTTGACAGATTTTGAGTTCTTACCATTTTTGTTAAAACTCTAATTTCCTAAAACTTTTCTCACTTGTTACTGTGAGTTTTTAAAGACTTCCTCTACTTATTTTCGTGTGTTGGTCTGATCTCATTTACTTATTGCTATGTGTTAGAATGGTTTCTCCACTTTGGTTCTATGTGTGAGTCATGACTACTTGACCTTGTTGATTACCATGATTTGAATAGTCCTTAACATATTCATGTCACTTTTGTATGTTTACGTTCATCAAGTTTTCTCCTTTTTGTCAATATGTTTGACCATGCATGTCTGATACGCTTGTTCATTCCTTTCTATTTATATGTTGAAGTGTAGAATCATGACCCCTTCCTGATTGATCTTGATTTCCTTGAGTTACGGTTTGATTGCAAGGTGTTCTTATAAACCCCTAGTTTTACTCGTTTTGTTTAAATTGATTGATTCTTTCCTTTGTTGTGATGTTTTACCCCTACTAAATCCTTTCCCAAAATTAAGTGTATTTTGTACTTAGACTCAATTATTTACTCTATACCTTTACTACCCCCTTATATGGTAAGAATCAATCTTTCTCAAAACTAATTTCTTTCCTTAATTATCCTTCTTGGTATCCGTTAAGCAGTAATTCTTTGATTAAAGGGAAGTACTTGTATTAATGGGATTCTAATTGTGATTATTTCCATATTTGTGTTAAACCCTTACTTGTTACCTTATTTTCTACTCGTTTTCAAAGCTATAAATACCCAACCATCTCTTCTCTAAACACACGAACAACTGAGTTCAAAAACACATACTTACACATTCAAACTCTCTTTCTTTCTCTACTACTTGTGCTACTGCCTTGTCTAATCGGCTGAAAGCCAAGGCTAGACTGTGGAATTCTGATTGCTTTACTTTTCTTTTACTGCACTTTGCTTCTTCAACTGGTATATCTCTAGATTAAAATTCTGAAACTCAAACTTATGTATTCCCTTGTTGTCAATCACTATCTTTTCTGCATTGACTTAATGGCTCATGCTGTTGCACCTTTTGTTTACTGTTTTACTCAGCATGCTTAAAATTCTGCTTATGTCCCTTAGCTAGCATGTCTTCTAATGTACTTGATTCATGACTACTTATGTGTATCTGATTTGGGTCCTCTATATCCCTAACCCCTACTCCCCTGTTTGTAACTACTGAAGCATGTACTCCTCTCTGAACTTGTTCTGTATATGTGTTATTGCTCCTACCCCCTTTCCCTTTCAAAAACTATTTTATTAGGCAATTCTTCTGTTGTTTTACAAACTCACTTCAAACATGTTGTTTCTAAAACTATTTTCCAACTCCACTCCTTTGAGTCTATATCAAGCACTCCTACATGCAATATTAGATCATTAGGTTCTGCCCCTCTTGTGTGAGCCCTGCTTTGGGTCCCTTGAGCTCCCTCTGAACCTAGACACATAAGAGCTAGCCCTTTCCACACTGCACTCACTCTATTTTGGTTATGCAATCTGGGTGTAAGAACTGCCCGGGATCCCTTGAAGTCCTTAGGGAACTCTGACACACCCAGATAGGAGAAAGGCTTTGGAACAATATTGGCATTTGAGGTGGTTTATTACATAACTCATAGAGGAAGTCAGAATCAGGCTTCATAAAGTTGTAACTTCTTATTTTTGCACTTTCTTATGTAATTCTATCACACAATCTGTAATAATTTGTAAACAAGTATTGGGGCGGCTAGTGAAAGGGGATAGGAAATATGCATGCTATAGTTGTTAAAGGGTAGAAAGCATGTTTATTAGGTTTATATATTCCTGACTGTGCAATATAAACCATGTTTAGGGTTCATACATGCATTAGAAAACCATGTTCTTAGGACTTATGTTTTCTTGCTTCAGCATTTCATTCATTAGTCCATGCTTTACATCTGCAACTAGAAATCCTGCTCCTAGGGCAATAACAACACTGGTATAAAAAGTTGTTATTTCAAAAATTCTGCAACTCTGGTGTACATTTAGAAATCATTCCTTAGGGATTCTATTTTCAACAAACCTTGCAATTTGCATGTAGATACCATGTTCTAGGGTCTTGCTTGCATTTTGCTTAAAACGCCTAGTTAATTACTAATTCATGGAAAAAGGTAGTAGAGTAACAATTTTCACATTGTGGAGTTTCTGAATAACTGGTAATAACCTCTGCAACTAGAACAGTATGTTTTAGGTAATAATAATCCCCAAACTGTCTTAACAATTCTGAACAATTGCTGCATCTCGCTTTACGCCTAGGCAAGCCTTAGGTAATAACTTAAATAAAAGTGGAACTGCCTTTGTTTAATTATCAACTATTACAACCAGTAGGCAAGCCTAATTCGGGTTTCTTATCTGAGTCATATAATAAATCTGGTTCTGCTACAACAACTTAAACACCATGCTTTAGGATTTTAAATTCAGACCTTAGTTGTGCATTAGTCATGCTATCTATGTGCATTATTTGTGGAGGTATGCATGAGCGTATTACTTGCTTATATGTTTCCCCCTCTAAGTGCAATCTTATATATTTTTGTATGTCGCTTTAGTATTTTTTCCTTTAAACCTGAGGGTCTGCCTAGAACCTCCTTCTTATAGGAATAGGAGTCCTAAATTTCTCCGGGGCTGATAGGAATGGGATGGGTAACAGCATGCAATAGGGATCGAAACTAACCCTCGCTTTAATTAGCTTCACGGGGCAGGAAAGGATAGATATGGATATGATGACCGGTACGCTAATACCACGTGTATCCCCTCTTCTGAGGAGTGTCATACCGCGTATTGCATTGATATGATCCATATTACAAACAAACCTAAGACACCCTCCTTTTATATTCATAAGCATGCCTTAGATTATAACTCTTTTCAAAATTTCGCCCTTCAATATTTGTTTTCAAACACTTGTGTATTTAAATTTAAATCCCCTATTACTCGATCCTTACTTGTTTATTTGCTAATTGCAAAAATTCACAAAAATTATCTGGCCAGGAACCACACTAATGGATCTTGAAGGGTTCCTAACACCTTCCCCTTATGATAATTTCAAGCCCTTACCCTATCTCTGTTTATCAAACATAGTTGTAGATAAACCATATTGGTTCCCTAACGCACCTTAAAAATCGTTCGGTGGCGACTCTTCAAAAATGCAATACCCAATTCCCAAAAGGAAATGAGTCATCACATCCCATGAATGTCGAAACTTGGATTCCTTTATACAGAGGGAAAAAGGGGGCACGACAACATGGCGACTCCGCTGGGGATTTTTAGGCTTTTACCATTTCAGATTGTTCTTGTGAATTTGTACCTCCCTATGTGCAATTACTTGTTTAATTTTTTTAAGCATTTAATTTCTTCTTTAAAAGCAAAACTAACATATCTTTTCTTGTTTCCTTCCTTTATAACTGCTTTAAATTTATGAGAATGTTGTATTTATCGCTTCTTAACGTGCAAATACATGACAACATGCTTTTAATTACTACATAATCATGCTCAACATCATACTCCACTCGTGCCAAACAAATACTATAGCAATGCTTGATGAGTGGTTGCGCTCTTCCTATATCATTACCCCCTTAATTCGGAAAGGCGTATTTGTGGTAAAACTAGTCGATCTGCGGTGCAGTCGACAGTTTAGACTGGTACCCTTGAGTTGTCCGCTCAAGGGTACCAGTCTAAAACCCCATAGAAACCTTACTCTGTTTAAATTGTGCATGCATCATGGTCAAACCTAGTCGGATCAGTTATGTTGTCCACATAATAATCCTTTAAGATAGCCTTGTCCAAAAGTCCACTGGGTTTCCCTAAACCCAAACGGACATCATCACGTTTTGTGCATTTATTTGAAGAACTAAATGTTTCATGCTAATTGTTGATATTAAACAGTCGAGTCTGGTGGGGGTAAGGGCCTAACCTTATTTGTCTTGCAGAATATGAGGCACGAAGTCCCTAGGTTCGGCATGGTCACCAAGATCCACCGAAGATTGCTAAGCTGATGGAGAGATTTATACTCTAGTGACTAAACTCTCGTCAGAAAATATTTGGGAAATCTACCATACCTCATGGAGATCCAACCTAACAACATGATCATAGAAGCTGCCATATTGTTTTGGGATTGTGAAAGGGTCGTGTTCCGCTTTGGGGACATTGAAATGACACCTTTGTTGGAGGAGATATGAGGATTGGTCGGTCTAGTGTGGGAAACTCCGGGTTTGCTAATGCCTGAGAACCGCAAATGCAGGGGTTTCCTTAAAATGATGGGTTTGAAGAAGAATACAGAATTGACATGCCTAAAGGAATCATACATCCCTTTTGACTAACTGTTTGAAAGGTACGGTCACAGAAAATCCTACTGTACCTACCCTGACAAGTTTTCCATCACGTCCTTGGGATACATCCATCATAGGGTTTTCGTCTTCATGTTTTGCTTCCTAGGTATGATCGTGTTTCCGATGAAGAACGGGAGAATCCATACTAGGCTGGCTATGGTAACTAAGACTCTAATAGAGGGGATTGGTGGGCAGACATTCAGCATTGTGCCCATGATCATTGCAGACATATACTGAGCCTTAGAGAAGTATCAACGAGGAGCAAAACACTTCGAAGGTTGCAATTTACTACTTCAACTCTGGCTCATGGAATACCTCTAAAAGGGCGAATACCGACAAGAAATTCAGCGAAGGGACTGGGATGATCACATCGCTTTCCAGCATCCAAAGCGAATGAATTACATCCCCAACATGTTCGCTCAGCCTGAGAATGCCAAAGGATAGGTTGAGCTATTTGATAATCTGACCGAAAAGAAGGTTCAATGGATGTTCAAGTGGTTTCTGACAGAGGAATTCATCGCCCGATCTAGAGATGTACCTTTCCTGATACTAATTGGTCTAAGGGGAGCATACCCTTACATCCCTCTTCGAGTTATGAGGCAAGCTGGTAGGAAGCAAGTTATACCCAGGGTAGACAAGATGAGCCATTTCAAAGCTGACATCCAAAATGATGATAGTCCCTACAAGTGCCAAGCCCAGCATATGTGGCACTGCAAGATCGTAATGGGGAAAGACACCATCGAGCCAGACAGATATCATACCGGTTGTACTCCTTTCTATTCGGGTTGACTAGAAGATAATCATGATGGTTTGGACCAGCTAGGGTTCATTCGAGCTCACAAAATTATAGATGAAAAGGCCGAGGCGCAAGTCAAGTACAACCAGTTGTGAAAAGTGATCCGTGAGTATGAGAGCGAACACCGCAAGATACAAGAGTCCAACCATAAGCTGATTGAGGAATGGAAGGACATGGCTGTCAGTGCCAACAAAAAGCTAGGATACTTGGAGTGAGGCATAGTAGAACTGGAAAGAAAATTTCTCAAAAGGGCTGAAGATTGTCAAGAGGCTGAAGGGACCGAAAGCGGACATCTAGCCAGAGCATACCTGTTGCTGGGACTTCGCGATTTGGGGAAGCTGTTCGATGGATCCAAGGATGCCGAATCTGGGGCTTCTAGGACCAAGTAGATAGGAGTTTATCTTTTTCGCTTTATAAATGTAATAAGGCCAATGGCCATTAGTGACTTTTATTTCTTTCTTATTTACTGTCGTTTTGGGATTCGTCTATTTTTTTATCAATAAAATGAGGCATTTAGCATCTTAAGTTCTCCAAATCAATTTGTCGCTAGGCCTACCTCGGGTACGATGAGGTTCCCAAATTAGGACACACTTTACATTCCCACACTATGTGTTTAAATATTGCAATACTTTCATGATCCTCACTGACTTGGTTACCTTTTGTTTTTATTTTATTTTTATTATTCCCCTCCCCAAAGGTTAGTTCGTGCATTCTGTCATCGTCATCTTATTTCACAAGATCCAGGGTCCCTCCACCCACTCCTCCTCTCAGTCCTATCAAAGGCAAGAACAAAGGCAAAATGGAAGATTTGAACAACATCAGGAAGGAAAACCCAAATGAATGGGTTGAGGCCACTGAAGGCCATGGTATCCGGGTTCCTAACAAGGATATGTCACAACTTTAACAGAAGCTGCTGAAATTTCAGGAAGAGGTCGATCAGGTTCGGAATCTGGTAAGCCTGTCATTTTCCCTCAGCACCCCAGATATCAAACCCCAACACTCAAAACCGTGCACCTCCTCAAAATATCCCAAAACAACAGAATCATCTCACTCCTCACCATTGTGTTGCTCCACCAAAGAATCAATGCAACACCTTCCATACCCCAAACAACACTCCGCTACTCATCCCAGAACCCCAAAACTCCACAAACGACCATTTCCACCATAACACCCCTATCTATGTGGAGACCATGCCACACTCCACCTAACCTATCTCAAGCACACCTGAGTTTGATGAAAAGGATCTGTTTATCAGGAACCTGACTGAGGAACTTAAGAAATTGACCAGCCAGATTCAGGGCGTTGAGGAAAGCAAAGGAATCGAAGGGCTGAACTATGAGGATCTTTGTATACAGCCTGATGTCGAACTACCCAAGGGGTACAAACCTCCTAAGTTTGAAATGTTTGACGGTATGGGTGATCCAAGGGTCCATCTGAGGACATACTGCGAGAAGTTGGTTAGAGTAGGAAAAGACAAGAGAATCTGCATGAAACTGTTCATGAGGAGTTTGAAAGGAGATGCATTATCTTGGTATGTTAGCCAAGATCCCAAGAAGTGGTCAAGCTGGGTAGGCATGGCATCTGACTTTATAGATAGATTCAGGTTTAATACAGAGAATGCGCCAGACGTGTTCTATATTCAGAATTTGAAGAAGAAGCCCACGGAGACGTTTTGCAAGTATACAACTCGATGCTAAGGTCAAACCTACCTTAGAAGAAGAACAAATGAATAAGTTCTTTGTCCGGGCTCAGGACCCACAGTACTATGAACGGCTAATGATGATTGAGAACCACAAGTTCGCCGATATTATCAAACTGGGTGAAAGAATTGAAGAAGGTATCAAAAGCGGTATGGTTACAAACTTCGACGCCTTGCAAGCTACAAAGAAGGCCTTACAGTCCGGTGGTATGTCTAAGAAGAGGGACGTAGGGGCCGTAATGGTTGCACAAAGGACAAAGTCTCCCCTCAAATACCAAACTTACCCAATACCTCCACTCATATATCAGCTAACTTCAAATTACCAAGCACCCTCACCCTCATACCAAGCTCCACTACCAACTTATCAATCACCTCCACCCCCTACATATCAACCTACTTCACCAAGATACTTCCAACCCGCTCATGTCTCCCAAACCTATAATGCTCAACCATCCCATTATCAATCACCGCCTGCATGGCAAAATTTCCCTAGGCCCCAACATAATTTTGATCGCAGACCTCCAAAACAATATACAGCCATCGCCGAACCCATAGACCAGTTGTATGAGAGACTCAAAGTTGCTGGTTATGTTACCCTCATCCCTGCTACAACCCCTGAGAATCCTTCTCAGTGGGTTAACCCAAACAAATCTCGTGCATACCACTCCAGCATGAAAGGGCACACCATCGATGAGTGTCGTTCCTTGAAAGACAGTATACAGTCTTTGATTGATAACAAGATCATTGTGGTAAAAGACCCCGCTCCAAATATACTCAACAAACCTTTGCCGGACCATAAGGGTGGAGATATCCACATGATTGAAATAGAAGATGTCTAGGATCCCAAGGGGTCAATCAGGTTGATCACAGCAGGTGATGACCAAAGAAACCAACAATTACTCTCAAAACAATCATAGTCCAGATTCAGCCGTTTGAGGACGCTGAGGTGAATATGTCTAT
This sequence comes from Nicotiana tabacum, assembly GCF_000715075.1. Classification (NCBI taxonomy): domain Eukaryota; kingdom Viridiplantae; phylum Streptophyta; class Magnoliopsida; order Solanales; family Solanaceae; genus Nicotiana; species Nicotiana tabacum. Next base: position 153,750,583 of record NC_134090.1, on the reverse strand, counting down.
ACTACTTGAGTTTGAAGCAACATCATCCGCAAAGACACCAGCACCAATTGAGGTTGAATTCACGTCTCTAGCAAATGCACCCGCACCATTTGAGGTTGCATTCTTGCCACCCAAGGCATATGTACCATTCGGGGTGAGGATAGCATGCTAATCCCAGTGGCGATGTCAACCATGACACCTTCAATACAAATGTCGTACCCTAGGACTATACAGCCAAGGCAAAAGGGAAAGGAAAGGTCAGGATTGAAGAAACTGTCGCTGCACTGGGTATGACAAGAACTGGTAGAGTCTATATCCCTGAACACCTAGCTGAATCAAATAAGCAGGCCTCCAATCGGTCACCCCTCATTGAGACAGGTCCGGATGACCTTTGGAGGAAAATACAGGCCAAGGAATATTCGGTCATTGACCAGTTAAACAAGACGCCAGCACAAATATCCATTCTCTTTTTGCTGCAAAATTCTGAGGCGCACAAGAATGCTTTGTTAAAAGTGATAAGTGAAGCATACGTACCAAGTAACATCACTTGAGGGGAAATGGCTAACATGGTAGGACAAGTGCTGGGGAGCCATAAGATCACCTTTCATGAGGACGAGCTACCGCCTGAAGGGTTGGGGCACAACAAAGCACTACACATCACCATGCAATGCGAAGATTATTTCGTCACCAGAATCCTGATCAATGGAGGTTCCAGTCTTAATATTTGTCCACTTGTGACACTCAAGAAGTTGGGTAAAGGGCTGCATGAGATAAAATACGGAGCAATCAATGTGAAAGCCTTTGATGGTTCTCAGAGGTCCACCATTAGTGAGATTAGTCTATGCCTGTAGATGGGACCAACCTGGTTCGAAGTCGATTTCTAGGTGATAGATGTACCAGTATCTTACCACTTACTTCTAGGACGGCCAAGGATTCATGTTGCTGGGGTTGTAGTATCAACATTGCATCAGGCAGTAAAGTTCGAATGGAATCACCAGGAAGTGATCATTCATGGTGACGGTAACAGCCCTATATACAGTCGCCAGACCATTCCGGCAATCGAAGGAAGAAGGAAGCTGGGTGGAGAAACTTACCACCACATTGAACGGGTCAATGCTATCGACAAAGACAAATGGTGGGATAGAAAAATCGAGAGTATACTAAGTTGGAGTGGGTACGAACTTGGCAAAGGGCTCGGCAAGAACCTCTAAGTAATCTCTAAACCCATAAAACTCAAAACATGGCACTACCTTTGGTTTGGGATATGAATAGACCTAGGAAGAATTCAACAACTGGTCGCCACCATGGCACAGTCCTTATTATCCACTAGAGCAGTCAATATCGCATCTGGAGCAGACTTTCCAACCGGCTGACATTATTTATGGGTCAGACGAAGAAGAAGCACTTGCAGCAGTGAAGAACTTCTTTTTAGAGGATAGTGATATGGACTATTGTGTTGTTCTCAAGGAGGAGGGGGAGGAAGGCCCTTCCATACAGGCTGTGAGCATAGGGGAACATCTCAATAATTGGACCATCAGGACAACCAGATCCCGACGAGCCTCGGGGTAGAAAGGCTAAAACAAGCATTATTCAATGTTTTTACTAAATGATTTTCTTTTCATATTTTCGATTATCGCAAAAAGATCTTCAATGTTTAAAACAGTTATTCAACTTATCAAAAGCATTTTGATTTTTTCTTATGAATTAATATTTATTTCTATCATATTCTCTCCTTACTTTACCTATACAACATTACTATTACTTATCTTGATGAATCAATGACTGTGACATGCAACGAGACAACGCAACAAACAGACATTGATTCAGAGGAAGATGACATACCTGACGAGGTTGTCAAAGAAGTTGAGAACTTTGAGAACAGACCTAAGTCCAACCTGTACGAGACCGAGATTATCAACTTGGGAGATGCAGAAAACGTTAAGGAGACATAGATCAGCATTCACCTATCGCCATCAGAAAAGAAGAATACACAGAATTTCTAAAGGAGTATGAGGACATATTCGCCTAGTCGTATGATGACATGGCTGGTCTGAGTACGTCTATTATGGCTCACAAACTGCTAACCGATCCAATGTGTCCACCGGTAAAGTAAAAGCTCAGAAATTTCAAGCCTGATATAAGTTTGAAAATCAAAGAAGAAGTCAACAAACAGAACAAAGCTAAGGTTCTCAGGGTAGTAGAATACCTGACATGGTTAGCCAACATTGTGCTGGTACCAAAGAAGGATGGGAAGGTCAGAGTCTATGTCAACTACCAGGATCTCAACCGGGAAAGTCCTAAAGATGACTTCCCTTTGCCAAATATACACATCCCGATTGACAATTGCACCAAGCATGAGTTACAGTCATTTGTAGATTGTTTCGCTGATTATCATCAGATCTGGATGGATGAAGAAGATGCTGAGAAAATGACTTTCATTACGCCGTGGGGAATGTACTGTTACAAGATGATGTCGTTTGGCTTGAAGAATGCAGGGGCCACCTACATGAGGGCCATGACTACCATCTTTCATGATATGATACACAAGGAGATAGAGGTATATATGGATGATGTTATCATCAAATCCAAGAAGTCCACTAATCACATGGAAGATCTGAGGAAGTTCTTCAATAGACTGCGGAGATACAACCTGAAACTAAGCGCCGCAAAATGCGCATTAGGGGTTCCTGCTGGGAAATTGCTTGGGTTTATTGTGAGCCGCCGATGAATAGAACTGGATCCATCAAAAGTCAAAACCATTCAAGAACTACCACCGCCAAAGAACAAGAAGGATGTAATGAGTTTCTTGGGAAGACTTAACTATATCAGCCGGTTCATAGCACAGTCTATAGTTATTTGTGAGCCAATCTTTAAGATGTTGAAGAAGGACGCCGCTACCAAATGGACCGATGACTGCCAAAAGGCTTTCGACATAATTAAGGAGTACCTGTCAACACCACCAGTCTTAGTCCCGCCCGAGCTAGGTAGACCCTTATTACTCTACCTTATAGTGTTGGATGGAGCATTCGATTGCGTTCTGGGGAAGCACGACAAAATAGGGAGGAAGGAGCAAGCCGTTTATTATCTCAATAAGAAGTTTATCCCGTACGAGGCCTGGTATTCTTTATTAAAATGCACATGTTGTGCTTTGACTTGGGTAGCTCAAAAGTTGAGACATTAATTATATGCCTATACTACATATCTCATATCGAGAACGGATCCCTTGAAGTACATCTTTCATAAGCCCATGCCCACTGGCAAGCTAGCTAAGTGGCAAATCCTACTGAGTGAGTTCGACATTGTTTATGTAACTCAGAAAGCGGTCAAGGGACAGGCACTGGCAGACCACCTTGATGAAAACCTAGTGGATGGAGAATACGAACCCCTGAACTCAGAAAACGATCAAGGGACAGGCATTGGCATACCACCTTGATGAAAACCCAGTGGATGGAGAATACGAACCCCTGAAAACATATTTTCCTGATGAAGAGGTATTATTCAAAGGAGAAGACATTGTAGAATCCTATGACGGTTGGAGAATGTTCTTCGATGGAGTAGCAAACTTCAAAGGAGTTGGCATAGGAGCAGTCCTAGTATCAGAAACCGGTCAGCATTATCTGGTGTATGCCAAACTCAGGTTCCCCTGCACCAACAATATGGCCGAGTACGAAGCCTGCATCTTAGGACTCAAAATGGCCATTGACATGAACATTTATGAGCTGCTAGTGCTTGGAGATTCAGACTTACTTATACATCAGGTACGAGAAGAATGGGCAACCAAGAACTCCAACATACTCTCGTATCTGCATCATCTACAGGAATTGAGGAAAAGGTTCACGAAGATGGAATTCCAACATGTTCCCAGAATCTAGAATGAGTTTGTCGATGCATTGGCTACCCTATCATCTATGATACATCATCTAGACAAGAATTTCATTGATCCCATTCCGGTGAAATTTCATGATCAGCCGGTTTATTGTGCCCATGTCGAAGAAGAAGCAGACGGAAAGCCTTGGTTTCATGATATCAAGGAATATCTGGCAAAAAGAGAGTAAATAGAGCTTGCTAATCCTACTCAGAAACGCACACTTCAGAGATTTTCCAACAACTTCTTTCACAGCGGAGGAATCCTGTATAGGAGGACTCCTGATTTGGGACTATTAAAATGTGTCGATGAAAAGGAAGCATCCAGGATACTAGAGGAATTCATGCTGGGACTTACGGTCCACATATAAATGGTTTTGTCTTAGCAAAGAAGATACTCCAGGCTGGTTACTTTTGGATGACTATGGAAACGGACTGCATCCAGTATGCCCGGAAATGCCACCGCTGTCAGATACATGCAGATATGATAAAGGTACCTCCAAATGAGCTTAATGCAACAAGTTCACCGTGGTCGTTCGCCGCCTATGGGATGAATGTTATTGGACCAATCGAGCTGCTACTTCCAACGGACACAGGTTTATCCTGGAAGCTATAGACTATTTCACCAAATGGGTCGAAGCAGCATCTTACAGAGCAGTGACTAAGAAAGTCATGGCAGACTTTGTCCGCGATCGCATTGTTTGTCAATTCGAAATTCCAGAGTCAATCATTACTGATAATGGCTCCAACCTCAATAGCGACTTGATGAAAACTATGTGTGAAACTTTCAAGATCAGATAGAAGAATTCCACAGCCTACAGGCCTCAGATGAATGGAGTTGTAGAAGTCGCCAACAAGAATATCAAGAAGATATTATGGAAAATGATAGAGAAGCATAAACAGTGGCATGAGAAGTTATCATTTGCTCTTCTGGGGTATCGTACCACAATCCTCACATCAACCGAGGAAACACCCTATATGCTAGTTTACGGTACAGAGGCTGTCATTCCCGCTGAGGTAGAAATTTCTTCCCTAAAGATCATACAGGAAGCTGAGCTCGACAATGCAAAATGGGTAAAAGGTTGTTACGAGCAACTAGCCCTTATAGACGGAAAGAGAATGAATACAGTTTGCCATGGTCAACTCTATCAGAATAGAATGTCTTAAGCCTTCAATAAAAGAGTCAAGCCAAGACAGTTCACACTGGGGCAGCTGGTGTTGAAGAAATTTTTTTCGCATCAAGATGAAGCCAAAGGGAAGTTCTCTCCCAACTGGCAGGGTCCATACATGGTTCACTAGGTTTTGACCGGAGGAGCCCTCATACTCGCAGAAATGGACAGAGAAGTCTAGCCAAAGCCGATCAACTCAGATACAGTCAAGCGCTACTATGTGTAATCCTTATGCTTTCCTTATATGATATAACTTGAACTACGCCTGACCTGATTCCCGTTTAAGAGGGGATACGTAGGCAGCCCTATGGGTTCGATCACAATTCAATAAAAATTTCATTTCCCCCGCAATTGGAAACTGGGATAGAATTTTAAGGAGGACACTCAAAATTTTGAAGTAATTTCAGTCGATCTCCGCACGAGCAGCAGTCAAAAATGTCAACAGATCAAACTGGGGCAGAATTTTGAGGAGGACCCTCAAAATTTCGTAGCAGGAGAGGTTGCAATGTCCTGAACTACGTCACAGTCGTTGGTTCATCTAAAAGCTATTTTTAATTATACATTTATGTCATACTTTTACAAAATCATTGAAACTGCTTTGTTTAGCAACGCTACCCCAATGATATAGACGGCTTCACTAAATCAAAGTCGGACGAGTCAAGCAAAGACAGCGGGGATACAAACTAACCTCCCCCCTTACAAAACTCACAATTTTTCTTTGGATGCAAACACTAGGTTTGCGAAATCATTAAACATATTGTATGCCCATGGGACAAACATTGTTCAAAATACGACTCTCACAACCATTGCACTTGCCAACATTTGCTATCAGCACACACCAATGATGTTCCGTATGTCACAATGCTCCCAGTATGTGCAATCTTCTATCAGCTAAGAAAACTCTACTATCACTTGTTATTTTATTTCTTGCATAAGGCTACCATTCTGCCTTCCGAGGTTAAGCTCTACTTCCATCTGCATAAGCATTGCATAAGGCTACCACTCTGCCTTCCGAAACTAAATGCTGTCTCCATCTGCATTGCATAACGTTACTATTCTGCCATCCAATTTGCATAAGGCTACCATTCTGCCTTTCGAGACTAAACATTGTCTCCATCTGCATTCTTGCATAAGGCTACCATTCTGCCTTCCGAGACTAAACATTGTCTCGATCTGCATTTTCTGCATAAGGCTACCATTCTGCCTTCCAAGGTTAAGCTCTACCTCCATCTACATCTGCATTGCCTAAGTTTATCATTCTACCTTCCGAGGCTAAGCTCTGCCTCCATCTACATAAGGCTATCATTCTACTTTCCGAGGTTAAGCTCTACCTCCATTTGCATCTACATTGTATAAGGCTACCATTCTGCCTTCCGAGGCTAAGCTCTGCCTCCATCTACATAAGGCTATCATTCTGCCTTTCAAGACTAAACTCTGCCTCCAGTTTTCTTCGAAACTAAGCACTATCCCAAACATTATTTATATCATTTTTCTCACGGGCTAAGCTCTACCCTTCAATTCGCAAGACTAATCTTTGTCTTATCCGCATCATACTACTGCATCCTTCATGGGCTGAAATATCGCCAACTCATCCAAAGGCGTCATCATTCGGAGGCACCATCTTCATAGCCCGAGAACATCATGTCATGGCCTGAGGATCCCTTTCAATCTTTTGCATATCATTATTCAAAGGTATCATGGTTCGGAGGCACCATCCTCATAGGCCGAGAACATCATTTCATGGCCTGTGAATCCCTTATCATACGCTTCATGGACCAGGACATCATGGTCTAAGGACGTCATCCTCATCGTCCAAAGACAACATTCATGGTCCAATGGGAATTTGCATTATATTTAAATTTATGCACAATGTATGCTTGTATTGCTTCTAATTGCAGGTAAACCGGCGAGCAACGGCCATCCCGGCAGGAGCGATCCCGCTTCAGTGACCATAGATTTATCAAACCTAACCATTCCCGTAAACTGTCCACCCACCCGACCCTAGATATTGCGTCCGCCCTTGAAATATCTTCATCAGCATACTCTGCAAGTGAATCTTGAACTACATACGGCTTGATTCCTGTAATACCAGGGATATTTAGGTAGCTCAGAAGCTAGGTGCGGCCTAAATCTCTTCAAACCATTTCGCTTAGTCAAAACTAGCCATCATATTCTTTACCTGGAAACTCTTTCATCCTTCCCGGGTAAAGAGGGGCAACTGTTGATACCCTTTTTTTTCTATATATTTTCAATATGGAAATTACCTTCAAAATAGCATATGTATGCATATATAAGCATGTCCAAGTGTTTTATTAATTTTCCATAATTTTAAAGGTTTCTAAATTGATTTAGTTTCCCTTTTTTATCCATAAAATCCCCAATAATTATTTCTAAAGTTATTATTTTGATAATTCATCTATTGAATTTTTATATTTATACCATAATATGACTAAAGTAATTTTTACATATTTTTACAATTTCATTTAGTATTTTTAAAGCTAAATTGCACATAATTACAATATTAGCCCTTTTAAGGTTTAATTATGTTTTATACACATAAAATTGGATCATATATTTTTAAATTATTATTTATGTGTTATAAATTATATTATTATTTTAAATTAATTTTTATAAACCAGTTACTATTTTTTTAAAATTAAAAGGGGAAAAATAGCTATTTAAATTTTAGCCAAATTGACTTTCAAATCTAACCCAAATCAAAACTCAATTCCCCGGCCCAATTATAATTAAACCCGACCCTAACCCTTTTACACCCTACACAAACCCGGATCTCCACCTACCCCATTTAATCTAGGTCGTTGATCATTCAGATCAACGGCCACCATTCCACCTGCCTAAAATAAACCCAAACGACCCCCTTAACCTAATTTATTTCCACCAACCCGCTGCCCTTAAATCCCCTTCCTTTCCAATTCTCTCTGCAACCCCACTCAAACCCTAGCCGACGCCGCCCAAACTAACCCTAATCCCCTTCGATTCTTACCCAATCCATGGACTCCCATGGCTGTTTGACACGTGTACTGGTATCCTATGTCTCCTGGTTGCCTATTTTCATGATTTCATGGAAAGATATCAAAGAGATCTAGTCCAGTCTTTGCTCAACTTCTAACTATGGTCTTTTCCCAGCCATCCATGGCCGTTCGAGTCAGATCCATGGCTTTTCCGGCTAGATCGGTAACTTTTCGAAGTCTTTCTCATTTTTCTAGGTTCTCCGAAACCCTAACTTTAAAGGCTTTCCGATTTTCTTTTAGATCTGTCTTAGATCTGTGTATGTTATGAACTTCTTAAGTATTTTCCTTAAAGGTTTTCCGAATTTTCAAAGCGACCCTTCGTCTTCAACGATTAGGGTTTTCTTAACCTCTTTTAAAAGATATCTTCTCCGATTTTCAATGTTATTTTATAATTTTACTATGTTTAAACGATTTTTTTATGTTTTTCTTCTACCTAGTTCATCGTGTTAAAACCCAAAGTATCTTTGGTTTTACTCGGGGTTCTGAAACTGTCTTTTTGTATGTATGCCTGTTTCGATTGAGTTCGTCATGGTTAAATCCTTTTTGTTTGTTTGTCTTGACTGATTTTGAGTTCTTACTGTTTTTGTTAAAACTCTAATTTCCTAAAACTTTTCTCACTTGTTACTGTTAGTTTTTAAAGACTTTCTTTACTTATTTCCATGTGTTTGTTTGATCTCATTTACCTGTTGCTATGTGTTAGACTGGTTTCTTTACTTTGGTTTTATGTGTGAGCTATGACTGCTTGACCTTGTTGATTACCATGCTTTGAATAGTCCTTAACCTATTCATGTCACTTTTGTATGTTTACGTTCATCAAGTTTGCTCCTTTTTGTCAATATGTTTGACCATGCATGTCTGATACACCTGTTCATTCCTTTCTATTTATATGTTGAAGTGCAAAATCATGACCCCTTCCTGATTGATCTTGATTTTCTTGAATTACGGTTTGATTGCAAGGTTTTCTTATAAACCCCTAGTTTTACTCGTTTTGTTTAAATTGATTGATTCCCTTCCTTTGCTGTGATGTTTTACCCCTGCTGAATCTTTTCCCAAAATTAAGTATATTTTGTACTTAGACTCAATTATTTACTCTATACCTTTACTACCCCCTTATATGGTAAGAATCAATCTTTCTCAAAACTAATTTCTTCCCTTAATTATCACTGTTGGTATCCGTTAAACAGTAATTCCTTGATTAAAGGGAAGTACTTGTATTAATGGGATTTTGATTGTGATTATTTCTATATTTGTGTTAAACCCTTACTTGTTACCTTATTTTCTACTCGTTTTCAAAGCTATAAATACCTTACCCTCTCTTCTCTAAACACACAAACATTTTTAGTTTTGAACACACACTCAAACTCTCTCTCTCTTTCTTTCTCTACTACTTGTGCTACTGCCTTGTCTAGTTGGCTGAAAGCCAAGGCTAGACTATGGAATTCTGATTGCTTTACTTTTCTTTTCCTGCACTTTGCTTCTTCAACTGGTATGTCCCTAGTTTAAAATTCTGAAACTCAAACTTCTGTGTTCCCTTGTTGTCAATCACTATCTTTTCTGCACTGACTTAATGGCTCATACTGTTGCACCTTTTGTTTACTGCTTTACTCAGCATGCTTAAAATTCTGCCCTCTTTTGTTCAAATGTAATTAGCATGTCTACTTGTTCCTTATTATGTCCCTCAACTAGCATGTCTTCTAATGTACTTGATTCACGACTACTTCTGTGTTTCTATTTTGGGTTCTCTATGTCCCCAACCCCTACTCCCCAGTTTGTAACTACTGAAGCATGTACTCCTCTCTGAACTTGTTCTGTATGTGTGTTGTTGCTTCTACCCCCTTTCCCTTTCAAAATTTGTTTTATTAGGCAATCTTCTGCTATTTTACAAACTCACTTTAAACATGTTGTTTCCAAAACTATTTTCCAACTGCACTCTTTTAAGTCTATATCAAGCACTCTTACATGCACTCTTAGATCATTAGGTTATGCCCCTCTTGTGGGAGCCCTGCTTTGGGACTCTTGAGCTCCCTTGAACCGGGACACATAAGAGTTCGCCCTTTCTACACCGCACTCACTCTGTTTTGGTTATGCAATCTGGGTGTGAGCACTGCCCGGGATCTCTTGAGGTCCTCAGGGAACTCTGACACACCTAGATAGGAGAAAGGCTTTGGAACAATATTGGCATTTGAGGTGGTTTATTACATAACTCATAGAGGAAGTCAAAATCAGGCTTCCTAGGGTTGTAACTTCTTATTTTTGCACTTTCTTATGTAATTCTATCACACGGTCTGTAATAATTTGTAAACAAGTATTGGGGCGGCTAGTGAAAAGGGATGGGAAATATGCATGCTATAGTTGTTAAAGGGTAGAAAGCATGTTTATTAGGTTTATATATTCCTGACTGTGCAATATAAACCATGTTTAGGGTTCATACATGCATTAGAAAACCATGTTCTTAGGACTTATGTTTTCTTGCTTCAGCATTTCATTCATTAGTCCATGCTTTACATCTGCAACTAGAAATCCTGCTCCTGGGGCAATAACAACACTGGTATAAAAAGCTGTTATTTCAAAAATTCTGCAACTCTGGTGTACATTTAGAAATCATTCCTTAGGGATTCTATTTTCAACAAACCTTGCAATTTGCATGTAGATACCATGTTCTAGGGTACTGCTTGCATTTTGTTTAAAACGCCTAGTTAATTACTAATTCATGGAAAAAGGTAGCAGAGTAACAATTTTCACATTGTGAAGTTTCTGAATAACTGGTAATAACCTTTGTAACTAGAACAACATGTTTTAGGTAATAATAATCCCCAAACTGTCTTAACAATTCTGAACAATTGTTGCATCTCGCTTTGTGCCTAGGCAAGCCTTAGGTAATAACTTAAATAAAACTAGAACTCCTTTGTTTAATTATCAACTGTTACAACCAGCAGGCAAGCCTGATTCGGACTTCTTATCGGAGTCATGTAATAAATCTGGTTCTGCTGCAACAACTTAAACACCATGCTTTAGGATTTTAAATTCAGACCTTAGTTGTGCATTAGTCATGCTGTCTATGTGCATTATTTGTAGAGGTATGCATGAGCCTATTACTTGCTTATATGTTTCCCCCTCTAAGTGTAGTCTTATATATTTTTGTATGTCGTTAGTATTTTTGCCTTTAAACCTGAGGGTCTGCCTAAAACTTCCTTCTTATAGGAATAGGAGTCCTAAATTCCTCCGGGATTGATAGGAATGGGACGCGTAACAGCATGCAATACGGGTCGTGACCAACCCTCGCTTTAATTACCTTCACTAGACAGGAAAGGGTAGATATGGATATGATGACCGGTGCGCTAATACCACGTGTATCCCCTCTTCTGAGGAGTGTCATACTGGGTATTGCATTGAGGTGATCCATATTACAAACAAACCTAGGACACCCCCCTTTTATATTCATAAGCATGTCTTAGATTATAACTCTTTTCAAAATTTTGCCCTTCAATAATTTTTCAAACACTTGTGTATTTGAATTTAAATTCCCTATTACTTGAGCCTTACTTGTTTATTTGCTAATTGCACAAATTCACAAAAACTGTCTGGCCGGGAACCACACTAGTGGATCCTGAGGGGTGCCTAACACCTTCCTCTTAGGATAATTTCAAGCCCTTACCCTATCTCTGGTTATTAAACGTAGTTGTAGATAAACCTTGTAGGTGCCCTAACGCACCTTAAAAATAGTTAGGTAGCGACTCTTCAAAAATGCAATACCCAATTCCCAAAAGGAAATGAGTCATCACATCCCATGAATGTCGAAACCCGGATTCCTCTCTGTGGAGGGAAAAAGGAGGGCGTGACAGGTGGTACCTCGGTGGCAGCTCGCGCGGGTGCTCTGGCTGCACCATGTGCACATCCTCTACCTCTACCCCAACCCCGACCTCTGACGGATGCAGTAGTGGGTGCGGGTGCTTGATCTTCTCGGGTAGCATGTGTCCTCGCCATCTGTGAGAGAATAGAAGACAGAAGTTTAGAATTATGACATCAAAATCTTGCATGACAAGGAAATCAAATAAAGTGGAATTTTCCTAACAGTTACATATCCTCTCATATATAAGTACAGACGTCTCCGTACCGATCAGGGAGACTCTAATAAATCGGCTTGTGATTCATGACTCCTATGAACCTAGAGCTCTGATACCAACTTGTCATGACCCCGGTTCGCCCTCCGTGAACCATCGTGACGGCACCTAGTCCCTAAGACTAGGTAAGACTAATAATGCGGAAAATAAACCAATTTGCGGAAGAAAACCAATAAAAACCAAAATAGTGAATAAAACAGTATTTAATAGTGCTGCTCGGCATACACAATATCAACTCTCAAAACTAATAATTTTCCCAAAACCCGGAATCCCATGAAATCACAAGATAAGGATACTACATAGTGCTCTAACTCCAGAATGTCTAAAACAAAGTAAATACAGAAGGGTTGTAACTACAAGAGAGAGTGGAGAGAGACTTCTCCGTCTGCGGACGCAACAGATATATAACTCGAAATCTCCGAAGGTTCGCCTCACCTCAAGGATGGTAAGTCTGAGTCGAAGTATCTGGATCTGCACATGAAAAACATGCGCATAAAGGGCATGAGTATATCACAGCGGTACTCACTAAGTGTCAAGCCTAACTTCGGTCGGGTAGTGACGAGGAAGATCAGGGCCCTACTGAGGTTAAATAAAATATAAAGTTTGACAGTGTAGAATAAAATAGTATAAATAGGTACAACAGTCAAAGTAACACAAGATATAAAGGACAGCAACAACTATTACAGAGGTAAAGTAAACACAGAAAGGAATACGGCTCAGCACCAAATCATAATAATCGGGGATCTCACAGGATACCATCCTGTAGTCCCAAATATACATATCCAATAGATCTCCCGGGATACCATCCCGTAGTCCAACTCATAGTGCGCAGGGATCTACCGGAATTCCGTTCCGTAATCCTAAAAGTAAATACCCAGGACTGGGGGAATCTACCGGGTGCAGTCATGTAGTTCCATATAACTTTGCAAAAGGATCTACCGAAATCCCACATCCGTAGTCCCAAATGTAAATAGACAAGGGGGATCTACCGGAATCCTACATCCGTAGTCTCAATGTAAATACACAGCAGCAACAGGACAATATTCAGAATGTCAAATTTCATATTAAGGCAAACAACTAATTCTAGCCTAGCATGCTGCACAGAATTCAGGTAAAGTAGTTTGAGCAAATAAAGCAATTAAATCACTTATACATGCTTTCCTAAGCTAACAATAGGCTTAATAGTGCAAGTAATAAAATAGGAAAGGAAACATACTAGTAATTACTTAATGAAAACCGGATTTCCAACAATTAGCACAAGTACACACTCGTCACCTCACGTACTAGGCATTTGAATTATCAATAATACAAAATCCTAAGGGGAAGGTACCCCACACAAGGTTAGGCAAGGCACTTACCTTGAACCAGCGCAAATCAATCTGAAACCACGCTCTTGCCACGAGTACTCGACTCCAAATAGCCCAAATTCTTCCGACAACCTTCTGAAACCATCTTGAGGCCCCCGGGACCTCAACCAAAGTCACCAACAAGTCTAATACCACTGTCCAAACTTATAGCAATCCTTAAAACACCTAAAACAACATCGAAACGATGAATCAACCACAGATTCAAGATTAAGAATTCCAAAACTCTAAAAATATATTTTCGATCAAAAAGTCTATCAAACCTCGTCCGAATGACCTGAAATTTTGCACACGCGTCATATTAAAGACCACGGAGATTCTCCAACTTCCGAAATTCCATTCCGACCCTCATATCAAAATCTCACTATCGAACCGGAAACTTCAAAATTTGACTTTCGGCATTTCAAGCCTAAATTAGCTACGGACCTCCAAAACACAATCCGAACATGCCCCTAAGCCCGAAATCACCCAACGAAGCTAACAGAATCATTGGAATTCCATTCCAAAGCCTTATTCACATTGTTCCGACTACGGTCAAATTTCCAACACTTAAGCTCTCATTTAAGGACTAAGTTTTTCAAAACTCTCCAAAACTTAAAACCGAACATCCCGGCAAATCAAAATAGCAGAAATAAATATGGGAAAATCAAATAATAGGGATCGGGGCGTAAATTCTTAAAACGACCGGTCGGGTCGTCACAATTATAGTATTGTGTGAATGGGGACGAGGATTGTTGTGGTTGTGAGTGTGGATATTGTTGACTTCTTTTATACATTATTCGTTATTGTTCTTGTTGCATAAATTCACGATGAGTCGGATCGAGAATGAGAGCGATCTTAATGCACCCATTCAAGATGATTTGGAAGGTCCACCTACAACAGTAGAAATGGCAGAAGATGAAAATCAACGATTTCAAGAATTTTCAGCTCGACATAGAAGAATTAAGGACAAAGATGCTCATTTTGTACTTCGTAATGCATTAATAGATCATTTATGGGAGAATACTAGAGGTTGAAGTTTAATATTAATGTACTATTCCAAATGAATTTTATCGTTATCTAATATGTATTTAATTAATCTTGTATCGCAATGATTTTACTTTTATTTGAATTATTAGTTAATCTATAATAATTGCTTATAAATTATATTATTTAAAATTTTATGGAATTTTTTTAATGGAAATTACAAATTAATGAAAATAAAAGATGAAATTTGTTTAATGAAAATTAAAAAATAAAATTGAAACAAAAGATAATAATATAATATAGAAGAGAGAGAAGAATATAAAAAAGAATATTCTCTTTTGGGGAAAAAATGGGGGAATGATTGGAGTAAGTTGTCCCCAAAATGGAGAAATCTCCATTATGGAGACCAAAAATGAGGTAAAGGTTGGAGATGCCCTTAGTGAAGATGAGAGTGTGTGAGTGAGTGAGGAGAGAAAAGGGAAGAAGGAGAGGGGGGCTAGGTTTTTCTTCAAAGGGAGGGAGGGATCCGTTTTAGAAGAGGAGTCTGTTCGTTGTTGTTCAGAGAGTGGAATTAGGGGAGTATGGTTGTTTTAATGAGTGGGAAGAGGGATATTGGGTCAGGCAGGTCGGGGGTGAAATGTGGCTTTTGGCAATTGGGCCATTCAACAAACTGGCCCAGTCCGAATTTAACATTTAAAGAGCCACTTTTTTCCTTCTTTTTAGGCTTTGCACATTTAACCACTTTAGACTCAATAATTTAATTAAATCTCATTATTTTATGGAAAGCCTATTTATCTATTTCACCTAATGATGGACTAATATAACTAATTAACTAACTACAACAACAACATACCCAGTAAAATTTCACTAGTGGGCAGCTAATTAACTAACCTAAAAATGCAATTTGTGATTTTATGTATTTAACTAATGCATCTAACGTTGAAATTAAATCCTAAAAATACAACTAAAATGTTAGAATGCAACAAAACAAAAAATAAAAAATATTTTTGATATTTTGTGATTTACGTTATTCCTAATTAGGCTAAAGAAAAATGTAAAAAATAAATGCAATATATTGCAGAAAATAAAATAGAGAAAAATTCTCTAACAAACCTACAAAAGTCTAAAACAAGTATAAAACTATTTTTTTGACTTTTAGGAGTGATTTTATACGTCGGGCAAAAATTACGTGCTTACAGGAGTGTCCTTGGAAAGACATCTCCAACCACGATTTTGGCATGAGTTCTAGTGGTAGTGGGGTGGAGGAGATGGTTAGTGGGGTTATGGTTTGTGCTTGGGAAGATGGAGGGTTGTTCTCCATTGAAAGGGTCAACTTGGAGGAGACTATTGGTTTGGTTTTGAGTAAAGACATATGAGGGAGATGCTCGGTTATAATCCATCTCTTCTTTGGGTTTCATGTGAGGCGATTTGCCTTCTGTAATCAATCTTGAGGGAGTGACAAGAAGTATTACCTCATTGATTGTATTGGGTAATGGATTAGTAACAAACACTTGATTGTCTCTACTGTAAGAGGCGAGATTGGAGAAGAGTTTGGGGTGAATTGTGTGTGGTGTTGGTGTAGGCACGGTATTGTGGTCTTTTAGGGGAGTGTGGGCCATTTTGGGTTGGGGTTGCACTGATAGGTGATCACTTTCCAAAAAAGAGATACTCTCTTTATGTGTAAGAGTATCCGATTTGGAGAGACAAGAGTCAAAATTGTGAGTGAAATCTTTAATCCCATTTTTGTAGATTGGATTGGGATATTTAGGGGTGGAAATATTTCCTGAAATGGCATCTTTTGGGTTTGTGCCTGACTTAGGCAGGTGTTGTTTCATCCCAGTAATTTTGGCATGTGGGGTGGGGCGCAATTTATTTGACTTGGCCCCCATGAAAAATTGTGCATTTATCAGTATTGGCCCAAGTTGGCTTCAAATCTTACTGGTTCCCCATAGCCCATTCTAGAGAGCCCAACTGGTTACCCTGAGTCCAATTATTTTTGGGCCTTAGGGTTTCTTCAGTTAGTAGTGGTGGCTACCAGGTCAAGGAACATACATGTGTCTTCAGTGTATCGTTTTACCTAGGTTGGGATCTGCTCCGTACGATCGGTGTGCGCGGTTTTCCTTATGTAGTCCTCTTTAGTTTCATGTGAATGGAACTGTCCGCCATAGAGAGTTTTTGTCTGGGACTGTGTCGTCGCTTGGGCTGGTAGTTCTTAAGTCAATCGAGCTATTGGTTTCATTAGGCTTAGGGAGGAACAAGCAGTATCATAAGGTATGGCCAGTTCTCCCACATCACTTGCATAGTATCCCTTCCCCCTCATATAAGATGGGTTGTTTATGGGTGTTAATGGTAACGGAAGTGGTTACGGGGATGTCAAGTGGAACCTGGACACAGATCCTATCATGCCTCCCCCTTAGGGTGGAGGTATTCTATTTTCAGTAGTTTGCTAATTATGTTGCCCACTTGTTCTAGGATTGCTCTATCATAAAATTTTGTTGGTAGTTGTGGGAGTCTGATCCAAATTGCTGGAATAACAAGATTAGATTCCGTTGGAACAAAATTAGGTTCCCACCTTCGTATAGATAGGAAGTGGCCCATCATAAACCAAGGCCCCTCTGTCAGAACCTTGTTCATGCTTTCTTCAAGGTTGAATTTAATAATGAAGAAATCCCACCCCAGATCGATTAGTGTTAGGGGTTCAATAGGTTTCCATAGTTGTGCCAGCTTTGCTTGCAGCAATTGGTGGGGAATTCCTCCCCTCCCCCCTCCCCCCTCCCCCAAATAGTTTCACTATTAAGGAGCGTTCTCGGGTGAGGTACATCATGATCTTGTCTTCCTATTTCAAAAGGATGGGGATATTCTTCGCGTTTAATTCAAACAGGGAGGAGAGTGGTTTAGCTCATATGATGTGGAGGAAATTAAGTTCCTTTCTAATAGGATCTCTTTGAAAGAGTTTTTCTGAGAAGTGTGTTCCTCTATCTCGATTTGAGTGACTTCCGTAAGGGGTCGGATGGTTCAAGTGGGATTTTGGAGGTTGGGTCCTCCGTCGGGAGTGGGAATGTGACCATTTGGGTTGTTGCTTGGATAGAGAGTAGAGAGAGGTGTGGTTTTTCTCTCTCTAGAATTTTGGTATAACT
This sequence comes from Nicotiana tabacum, assembly GCF_000715075.1. Lineage (NCBI taxonomy): Eukaryota > Viridiplantae > Streptophyta > Magnoliopsida > Solanales > Solanaceae > Nicotiana > Nicotiana tabacum. Next base: position 153,732,951 of record NC_134090.1, on the reverse strand, counting down.
TTGACTACTAAGAGATTCTTTTATGTTATATTGTTTATTTCAATTTTGCTAGTCTTGGGAACATCGTAGCGACAGATAATTCAGAATCATAATAGGTCTAGTTCATGGGACAAATCAATAAGAAATGCTATTTGCTTTGTCGGATATCATTGAGAAAGGAATACAAAAAAAGTGTTATCGATCAATCTCTTGTGATTCTTCCCAATATGGAATGAATAAAAAATAATTCTATAAGTCTCGATCTGTACAACACACTGATTTTTTTCTTTCTTTCGATTTTATTGATAATAGAAAAGACTTACTCATCTAAAGGGCACTAGTGATTGACTAATAACATATCAAAGGGGCCTAAAAACGTAATAGGCTGCTACTAGGGGTGTCAATGGATATTCGAAACCGATTAAACCGATCGAATCGTACCGCACCGAACCGATTTTTAAGTTTCTTTTTAAGAAACCGTAGATTTTTATATAAATCTATAACCGCACTGATAATTAATGTAGGTTTTTTATTTTATAAAAATAAACCGAAAAAATACCGAACCGTACCGAATAAATTTTACATGTAGAAAATATATTTATTTAGTAAGTTTAAAAATAATAATGCATTAAATTTTTTTTGAGCCTTGGAATTATAAAACTATTACAAGCCAACAAGTAATTAAACTCAATACCAATTTGTAAAACCTATTAACTTCTACTTAAACTAAGTTATTTCAAGTATCTTTATTAGCAAGACACAAAGTATTCTAGCGATTATGAGTAGCAAACTACAATGTATTGAATATGTTTCCCTTCATATAATTAAGATTTATCTTTTTGAATATTTAATCTTCTATAGACTTTATTCTTGAGTCTCAGCTTGATATATCTTTCAACTCGGGTGACTAATATTTTCTTTGCTTTTGTTTGATTTCTTTTACACTGTTATAGAATAGTTGATGGATCTATACTCTATCCATCTTTCTTTTTCTTTTTTTTTAATTCATCACCCTTTAAACAGTAAAAATATCTAGAGAGTTTTGTTAAGTCCTATAAAAGAACGTATTTTATTGCAATATTACTTTACTAGTGAATTTTACATGATATTAAAAAAATACCAAAAATTAACCGAACCGTACCGATACCGAAGAGAAACCGACATGATTGGGACGGTTTCTAAAAGTCTAATCTTGATTATACATAATAGAATAACCGAAAAATTGATATGGTACAAATTTTATAAAATAACCGGCCGAACCGAACCATTTACACCCCTAGCTGCTACTCTAAGCCCGCTTCACTTTTTCAACCTTCGTCCCTTCTTTCAAATTAGCCAATTAAGATGTTATGGTAATAAGATTTTCATCCCGGCGGACCAGCTAATGTTATTATTGGTAATGTTATTAACTTTTGAATCCTTATAGTGCATAAAACTAATCGAGTTGTGAACTAATATTTAAGTAAATAAGGATAGAGGACAGTCCCTTATTCAAGAAATTAAAGAAAGAATAAACGAATTTCTTGATTATAAAAAAACCCATATCTCAAACCCTCTTTATAGTACGCACTCACGTTAGATCATGTGGTTTCACACTTGTGATATATGCTTCTGTCGAGGTTTCTCGTCTCATTAGTCACGTATTTCATCGGATAACTTTGACCATTGCAAAAATTTGCAATTTCTAATATTATTAAATCTTGATGTTTTTTTTTTTCTCGTTAAATAAATAGAGAATGTGAAAGGACAAAAATAGTAGCTCAAAAAATATGGAAACAGCTGCTCATTTCCAAAATTAGTAGGTTTCCTTCACTGTCTCTTGCTAACCAAGAGAAGCAAATATTACTCCAGCTGTTAGGGTTAGAGTTCTGTAGTGTCACACGTCGCATATATAATTTTTTTTTTTTATAGAACTGGGTTACTTCTTTTATTATTTTAAGTGGAAATGTGAACCTGCAATGAATGAGAGATTAGCTCAATATTATGTTAAAGAAAAAGAGAAAATAAATTCAACAAACTAAAAAATGGAGCGAGATAGTATTTACTAGTAGCTCAAATGCTCAATATATAGCTCAGAGTCACTCGATAAGTTGGATTGATAAATAAGTTCAAAATGATAGATCAACAGATTAAAAAGAGAACATTTGTGAATATGAGTTTACTAAAATTTGATTCTAATAAAATGTGGTTCAACCTAAAATTTTAAGGCAATTGATGATGAACTCACGGATATTATATCTCCCATTAAAAACATTTGTAGACGAAGAAAAAATGTTTTCTTTAACATATTTGTATGAAGTTTACTCCATTTTGTTTCAAAAGAGTTCTGCAATTATTTTCAATGTGTATATATTACTCCCTCGGTCTCATTTTATATATGTACATATTTTCTTTTTTAGTTTGTCCTCAAAAACTATTATACTTTTATATTGTTTACCTCGAAAAATGGAGGTAATAATTAAATGTAATTTGTGGTTTTAAAAATATGTGATTTATTCTAATACTTGTGAATATACAAGTAATATTAAGTTTAAGTAAGAAGAATTGATGAACCAAACCAGAGTTGCTATAACAACAAGGACCTCGAGCTCGACTTTCTTGGGGGTCTCGAGGTCAGCTAAGAGCAATAAAGTATGAATAATAAAGTAAAAACAATAAATCTGAAGAATACTTGTTGAGCATGTTAAGCAAGAAAAGTAGAGAAGAATATTCTATTGTAGTGAAAAATGTGTGATATTACAAATGATTGGGGTCTCCTTTATATAGGAGGAGAAAACCCCCAATATAGTACATTCCTAATTGAGGTAAAGAATTCTATTAGTACATGTGTATAACAACCTAGTACGGACCTGTACCATTTCGTACAAATCTTATCCTTTAATTTATGTCCTGATCCACGTGTCCTTGAGAAATTCCAGCTCTTTCTTGAGTGCCCTCGAGAATGGACTGCCCTTGGTGTAGGCCGTGCTAGGCCTTCGATCTGTTTCCTCGAGGTGTGTGTCCTTCAGCCGGGTCCAACCCCTACTCCGAGTCGCCCGGACTCGGACTCATAGCCCAATTTAAGACTTCAAAATCGAGCTAGCTCTTTGACCGTATATAGATAGTCCCCGCGTTTCTTAGAATGAAATTATATGAAATGATTTGGATTCCTGAAGCCCTTAGTGATGATCTCATCCTCGTGATGCCAGCGTTCGAAGTGACCGAAATATCCCATCGGCTCACTTCCCCAAAAACATTGAATGCATGCCAGCGTTTGTCGGCCACTAATGCCACCGAACCGTTGCTGCCCTCTATAAATATGAGGTAATTTCTCTAAGTAAAGAACTTTACCCTTTCTTTAATCCTTTTTCATCTTCATCTCTTTCTTCAATCACTTGCTTATTCCGCCTCTTTAAGCGCCGGAAAACACCAAACTCTTGCCGGAAACACCATATTCTTGTACACATGCATTCTTTAGCTTATAACCATGGCCAAAACTTCCAAGACGGTCCCCAAAAAGGACAAAGCATCATCTTCCTCTACCTCCCGGCCAGCCACAATGGTGGTGCCGCCAACTCTTGAGGAAATCACCCCTGGTGATTGCTTCATCAAGAAGGACTTTGGTATCGAGAATCCTCCCAATATCGAAGGTCGATGCAAACACGTATCCCGATACATCAGCCTGATAACGAAGCAGCTCACCAAGGAAGTAATGAAGGATTGTCGGTGGGGAGACGAGGTCGAGGTTCAGATCCCGAAGCCTGACGAAAGCATAACTACCCATAAGGAGGGGTTTTTGAGTGTTTACACTTACCCCTTCACACTGGGTCTCCTCGATCCGGTGGTGATCGACTTTTGCAAGACGTATAAAGTCACCCTCGGTCAAATCCACCCTTCCTTTTGGCATATCATGATCATGTTGCGGTACTTTCTAAAAAGGCCGAGGGTTTGGAATTTACCCTCAACCACCTGGTTCGGTTGTATCGGCCCTAGTTATTTCGAGGGCTCATCAAGCTGCAACGCCGAACAACGAAGTCCTTCTTCGCCATCACCGACGAACCTAAAGACCGGGGTTGGATGAGCCGGTTTGTCAGAGTAAGAACTTCGGATATCATCCCCGAAGAAAAAATGCCATTCCCGGAGAAGTGAAACTTTAACCGAAATGGAGTTCATCTTTCTTGTATATATTCATATTCTTTCATGTTCCATAACGCCCTTATCTTTCTTTTGGCAGCCAAAGCTTGGGCACCCTTAGCGGCGCCTGACCTCGAAGATTGGGTCAGAATGTTAGCTGCCACTTCTTCCTACGATAAGCGCAAGTGGTGCGAATTAGCGAAGGGCCAGTGGGAGGCCAAAAACCATAGTTAGTGCCTTTCTATAGTTTCAACAATTTCCATACATGTGGCAGTATTTTTACTTACTCACGCTTGCCAATGCAGGCCTTGGAGATGCGTCCGAGATGAAACCGGCCCCACCTAGGGAAACAACCAAGCCTTCAAGTCACAATAAAAGAAAAAGGGTCTCGAAACCCGAAGACCCACAAGACAAGAAAACCTCCACTCGAAGGCTGCAAAAAAGGTTTGCTCAAACGGGTACAAACTCGGCCCATGACTCCCCGGATGGTGAGGAAAAGAATGAGGAAGAGTCAGCGCTGGTGACTCAGACCAGGAAGCTAGTCGAGGCCGTCGAGCCTTCCGAACTAGAAAACCCATCCCCGTGGTGAGGATGCCCGGAGGGAAGAAACGGGCAAGGCCCCTATGTCCCCGGAGGTTGAGATTGTCCCTCCATCTTCAACAATTATACCAGAGGGGGTAGACGTTGAGTCCCCCAATGCTAATGAGAACGCTCCGAGTGAGGAGATCAGGGCCGGGACAATAGATCATTCCCTTTCTTTGTCGACTTACTCTGAGGGGGCAATTGAAGAAGCCAACGCTCTACCCAAGCCTGATACGAGCAAAGCCATCGAGGATGATCCTTTCTAGAGTTTCTATGTAGGGATTGAGGATGCCGATGAACTGAATGATGCGTCTTCTGCCTTTGAAGAGGCTCAACATCTCCTTTCCTGAGTAATTTCTTACCTTTAGCTTTATAATTTTTTCTTTCTTTTCTTTCAACTGATATGTCCCCATTTCATGTGTAGGCCGTTACAAAGTTTAGAGCCGAGCCGAGCCAGTATGAGGACGAGCTCAAAAAAGTTTCGGAAAAAGAGAAGGCTCTGAGGCTCCTCTGTATACAGAAGGAAGAGGAGCTTAAGGATCTCCGAACCGCATTGGACAAAGCTTAAAAAAAGCAAGTCCGAGCTAGAGGAGCAGGTAACTGTGATTTTAACATAGTTTGGCCTTCTTGCCCCTACTCCAGAGGCTAATACTTCAGTATCTTAGCTGCAGCAAAAGTTGAATATGATTGGGCAGCTCCGGGGTGAGGTAGATCAAGTTCGGGCTGATTGTCATCAGTGGAAAAAGAGTATGGATCAACTTGTTGCCGACAAGGAAGCAATTGCGGCCCAACTGGCCTCGGCTGAAGCTCAGCTCCGAGGTGTTAAAGTGAAGGGTCTTGCTCAGGCCAGAAAAATTGAGGGGTTGGAGGTCGAGCTGGCTAAAGCCCGGGCCGAAGCTGCACAGGCTAAGGCTGAAGCTGTATAGGCTAAGTTCGAAGCTAAGAAGACGAAGGTTGCGGCTGATAAATCCATTGCTATATACATGAGGGAAGCAACTTCCGTCCAAGCTAAGTTGAGGGAGGCCTCCGATCGGGAGAGATAGAGTAATGAATTGGCTAAGTGCCAAGCCCGGAAGGAGACCCTTGAAGAAATCCGCGCCTGAGGGTTCAACCTCGTTGGGAAGATAGCTGAAGCAAAGGCGCGGGAAACCTATGCTATGTTTCTTGTCTCCTCCCATGACAAGGATGTGGTGAGTGGCTCTGGGGACGAGGAAGGTGAAGAAGATGTTCCCGAAGGGGAAGAGGCTCCTGAAGATAAAGCCGTTGAAGATGAAGATGACACCCCCGGGGATATGGCCCCGAAGATAAATTAGGTTCTTTTTTTGTGTAAGAGTCCCTTGTGAGCGTTGTAATATGTTTTGTAAATTTCCTTAATGAAAATAAAGTATTTTTTTCTCTCTCCTGATTTGTGCTGACATTTGTCCCTGTTTATGAAAAATTCTGATGATTCAAATACTAGGCTCGAGTATCGGTCTAAACTCGTAGTAAACCCTTAGATTTTTATTGTTCAAGATCATACCCCTTAAGGTTTCAGATGCTCCACGATTTGAGCTTAAAATTACTTTGATGCGAGCTCGGAACGATGGGGACTTTGGGTCCGAGATGAATGAGAACAGAGTCTCGGGCTCCCATAAGCTTTTGGCCCTATATCATTTTTTAAGCTGTCCCTTAAACTCTTTTTAAAATTAGCCCTTAGGATCTTTTAAAATTGGCCCTTAGGCTCTTTAAATTGGGTCGTTTTGGCCTCTAAAATTCTTTTCCCTCATTTTGGCTAAAAGACTTAGTGAAATTTTAGTTATGCCTTAGCATGTGTTTTTGTACCCGTTGGGTTTTCTGAAGGCTCGACGTATCGGAACCTTATTATGCATTTCGTTTGTGTAGACATAATCGAATACCTCTTGAGGATTTTTCGAATGATGATGTTATCGAAGCCTTCCCATTATTCGAGGGCTGATTTTATCGAAGCCCGTTATAATTTGCTTTTGCCGAGGGTAGCCTGAGTTAACCGGTTCTTTCGAAGTATATAAAGGCCTTTAGTTTTATGATGAAAGTCGAACGTCTCCGAGCCGTATTATTTTTGTCGTAGCCTTTTCATATGATCGTAGTCTTTTATATGGCCGTAGCCTTTAGTCCCCGAGTGTGATGGCCTTGGCCTTAATATCGAGGGGATGCCTCTTCGAGGTCTTGTGAGCTTGAATGTGCCTTTTTGAGGTCTTATAAGTTTGAGTGAGCCTCTTTGAGGTCTTATAAGTTCGAGTGTGCCTCTTTGAGGTCTTATAAGTTTGAGTGTTAAATGACTCGATATGTCAATAGTCGCTAACAGTCCTCAAGTGTTCGGGTGCATTCGAGGTATTGGCCCTTGAGCCGTTAAATGTGAAAATAGTGGACTTCTTTAAGGCACAAAGTGTTTAGATAAAATAAAAATGCTTCTTCAAATAATTGATACGTACGTACATGTTTTGCCGCTGGGGGCTCGACTATTCTATGTGGACACAGTTCTTTTGACCATTTGGCCTATTACAACATTCTCTATCAAGGCCCTCCTTGGCATGAATTTCTTTCTTCGAGGATGCGTCCTCTGAGGGCGATGCCCCCCAGTGTTCGGGGTTGATTGAAAAGAAGCCTTGAATACTTTGTTGAATGTTCTTTAGGTAGCATATAGGTGTTGCCACGTTAAAAACCTTGTCAGTAAAACCCATTTGGGATAAAAACCCGATCTAAGGGAAAAAGAGTGCAACGCATGCTTTCAAACCCAAGGCCTTTGAGCTGATAGATGCCTTGATGTCTCCAATCGAACATCTGCAAGGAGTTAGTTTTAAATACAAATAGAAAAGGGGGGAAGGTCATACTTCAGCAGTAATATTGCTTGAGCATCGATACATTCCAATTATTTGGTAGTTGCTCGCCTTCCATTGTTCTAAGTTTGTAGGATCCTTTCCCTAAGATTCTGAGGACACGGTACGGTCCTTCCAAATTGGGACCTGGCTTCCCTTCGTTTGGGTCTCGAGTGTTAAGAATGACTTTTCTTAGGACCAAGTCCCTGACTTTGAAATATCGAAGGTTCGTCCTTCTGTTGTAATACCTTTTGATCCTTTGTTTTTGTGCGGCCATTTGAATCAATGCGGCCTCGCATTTTTCATCAAGTAGTTCGATAGAAGTGTTCATAGCTTCGTGATTTGAGTCCTCAGTGGCATGTTGAAACTTGATGCTAGGTTCCCCGGCTTCGGCTGGGATCAATGCTTCGGACCCGTATACCAAATAAAGTGGGTTATCCCCCGTGCTCAACTTCGAAGTTGCTCGATATGCCCATAGCACTTCGGGCAGCACTTCTCTCCATTTCCCCTTAGCATCATCTAACCTTTTCTTTATATTTCGGATGATAGTTTTGTTTGTGGACTCAGCCTGGCCATTTGCACTTGGGTGGTAAGGTGCTGATAGAATCCTTTTGATTTTATGGTCCTCGAGGAATTTTGTTACCTTGCTGTCGATGAACTATTTTCCATTGTCATATGTTATCTCGGGGTATCCCGAACCGACAAATGATGTGGTCCCATATGATGTCGATGACTTCTTTTTCTCTTATTTTCTCGAAGGCTTGCGCTTTTACCCATTTTGAGAAGTAGTCAGTCATAAACAAAATAAATCTAGATTTACCTGGCGCCATTGGCAGGGGGCCGACGATGTCTATCCCCCATTTCATGAATGGACACGGGGATAGGACCGAATGAATTTGTTCACCGGGTTGATGGATCATCGTTGCAAATTTTTGGCATTTGTCACACTTTTGAATGAACTCCTTGGTATTCTTTTCCATGGTATCCCAATATTACCCCACTTTGATCACCTTGCGAATTAGAGAGTCTGCACCAGAATGGCTCCCACAAGTACCCTCGTGGATTTCTGATAGTACATAATCGGTATCCTTGGGTCCCAAGCACACTGCCAGTGGTCCATCGAAGGTTCTTCTGTACAACGTTCCGTTTTCATCGAGTGAGAATCGAGCTACTTTAGTTTGAAATGTTCTCGACTCCTTTGGGTCCGTGGGGAGCTTCCCATGCTTCAGGTAGTCAATGTACTTATTCCTCCAATCCCACGTTAAACTTGTTGAATTAATCTCTGCATGGCCTTCTTAGACCACCGACTTCGATAGTTGGATGACAGTCCCCGGGATGATATCGTCTTCTTCAATCGATGACCCCAAGTTTGCAATTGCACCAGCCTCGCTATTCTGCTCTCGAGGTACATGATCCAATGTCCACTCCTTGAAGCGGTGCAATGTCACTTGAAGTTTGTCCAAGTACCTCTGCATTCGGCCGTCTCAAACCTCGAAGCTCTCGTTTACTTGATTTAGTACCAAAAGAGAGTCACATTTTGCCTTGATGATCTCTGCTCTAAGGCCCTTGGCTAGTTCGAGACCTGCAATCATAGCCTCATACTCGGCCTCATTGGTAGTCAACTTAGAAGTTTTGATAGATTACCTAATGACACTTCCCATAGGCAGTTTTAAAACAATGTCGAGCCTGGACCCTTTCACATTCGAGGCACCGTCTGTGAAGAGGGTCTATACCCCCGATGACGTACCCGTTTTTAACAGAAGTTCCTTTTCTATTTCGGTCTATACCCCCGCGAAATCAGCCACGAAGTCCGCCAAAATTTGGGACTTGATAGCCATTCGAGGCTGATATTCGATATCATATCCTCCAAGTTCGATGGCCCATTTAGCTAACCTGCCTGGTAATTAGGGTTTATGCAAGACATTTCGAAGGGGGTACGTGGTCAGCACACATATATAATGGCATTGAAAATATGGTTTTTAATTTCCTAGATGCGCTTATTAATGCAAGAGCTAACTTTTCCAAATGTGGGTACCTGGTTTCAGCATCTCCTAGGGTTCGACTCACATAATAGATAGGGAATTGTGTACCTTGCTCTTCCCGAACCAACACGCCACTTATCGCCACCTCGGACATGGCTAGATACAAGCAGAGCATTTCATCTTCCTTTAGAGTATGGAGCAGGGGTGGGCTCGAGAGGTACCATTTTAATTCTTCCAAGGCTTGTTGGCATTCCGAGGTCCATACGAAGTTGTTCTTCTTCTTGAGTAGGGAAAAGAAATGATGGCTCCAATCTGATGACCTTGACATAAATCGGCCTAGGGCAGCTATCCTCTCGGTCAACCGTTGTACGACTTTCACGTTGTTCACCACGGTGATCTCCTCGATGGATTTGATTTTATCGGGGTTGATCTCTATCCCCTTGTTCGACACCATGAAGCCTAATAACTTGCTCGAGCTGACTCCGAAAGCGCACTTCTCAGGCTTGAGCTTTATGTTGTACTTTCTTAGGATATCGAACGTCACCTACAAGTGAGTCAAATGGTCCTCTACGTGTAGGGACTTAACTAGCATGTCATCAATATAAACTTCCATAGATTTGCCTATTCGGTGTTCGAACATTCTATTAACTAGGTGTTGATAGGTGGATCCCGCGTTCTTTAGCCCAAAGGGCATTACATTATAGCGATATGTACCATACTTCATGATGAACGAAGTCTTTTCCTGGTCCTCCGGGTTCATTTGAATCTGATTGTACCTGAAGTAGGTATCGAGAAAGGTAAGGATCTCGTGGCCAACCGTAGCATCGATCAATCGATCGATGTTGGGCAGTGGGAAAGAATTTTTAGGACATGCTTTGTTCAAATCCTTGTAGTCTACACACATTCTAAGTTTATTCTCCTTTTTAGGGACTACCACTACGTTAGCTAGCCATTCGGGATATTTTACTTCCCTAATGGATCCTATTTTAAGAAGTTTGGAAACATATTCTTTGATGAATGCATGCTTTACCTCAGACTGAGGTCTCCTCTTTTGCTTCACCGATTTAAATCTAGGATCGACACTTAGTCGATGGGTAGTTATCTCTGGTGGGATTCCTGTCATGTCTAAGTGGGACCAGGCAAAACAATCAATGTTATCGATAAGAAATTGAATGCGTTTTTTCTTGAGTTCGGGGATTAACCCCGTCCCCAAGTATACCTTTCATTCTGGAAGATGCTCGATCAATATGTCCTGCTCGAGTTCCTCGATTGTGAACTTTGTCGCATCAGATTCTTCGGGAGCAATGAAGGCTTAAGGGGTGAGAAAATCTTGTTCTTCATCCTCAGCAACCTATACGTCAGACACCTGTCCCTCGGGCTCAACCGAGGCACGAGCTGTGATTGCTATTTGGCCACCTGTTCGTCCTTTGACTTTTCTGATATGGATGGTGCCGATACCGGTGCCAAGTCATGCACTACAAACATCTCCTTAGATGCATGCTGCTCTCCATATACTATTTTCACGCCATTCCTTTGTTGGGAACTTTATCATCTGATGGAGGGTCGATGGCACCGCCCTCATGCTATGGATCCACGGCCTTCCAAGCAAAGCATTATACCTCATGTCACCTTTGATGACATGAAATTTGGTGTCTTGTATGGTTCTAGCCACGTTGACTGGGAGGATGATTTCTCCCTTTGTTGTTTCACTTGCCATGTTAAAGCCATTTAAGACTCAAGATGTCGGTATGATTTGATCGAGCAGCCCGAGCTGCTCCACGACCCTTGACTGAATTATATTTTCCAAACTACATGGATCCACGAGAACACGTTTAACTTGAACTTTATTTAAAAGGATAGAAATTACCAATGCATCATTGTGAGGCTGAGATAAGGCCTCGATGTCTTCCTTGCTGAATGTGAAGGTGTCCTTGGGCATGTAATCTCGAGTTTGTTTCTCCTTTATGATAGATACCTTGGTACGTTTGAATACATGTCCCTGTGGGAAGTCGACTCCGCCTATAATCATGTGTATGACCTGTTGAGGTTCTTCAGGTTCATTCTTCCTACCTGCATCTCTTTCCCTGAAGTTATTCTTAGCCCGATCACTCAGGGATTCTCGAAGGTGGCCCTCATTAAATAACCTAGCCACTTCCTCCCTTAGTTGCCTGCAATCCTCCGTTCTATGACCATGCATGCCATGATACTTGCACATCAAGTTCGGGTTCCTTTAGGAGGGATCAGTCTGTATTGGCCTGGGCCATTTAGCATCTTTGATTCTCCCAATAGCTGAGACGATCCCTGATGCATCTATGCTGAAGTTGTATTCTTATAATCGGGTGACCTTGGCGGGGTCGGCGTGCTTATCAAACCCGCTCTTGCTCATGAGCCCTCGTGAACCTTGTCCCTAGTCACTTCTTCAATCGTTCCGGGAGGTGTTGTGACTCGGGCCATTGTTCTTTCGATCATATGGTTGATACCATTCTTTGTTGAATCTTGATCCCCTATGTACATTTCCTGACTCCCTTGCTAGCAACCTGATTGGATAAACTAAGCCCGAAGGGGCTCCCAATTGGTCATCCTCGACCTTGATTTTTTATTGGTACTTGTTATGCACATCCACCCAAGTCACAGCGAGATACTCGACCAAGTTCTGCGTCAACTGCTTCAAAGCTATCAAACTTCGTTCATTTAGCCCCTGAGTGAAGGCTTGTACGGTCCAGTCATCGGAGACTAGTGGTAACTCCATTCGTTCTAATTGAAAACGGGATACAAATTCCCTCAGTATCTCGTTCTCCCTTTGCTTTATTTTGAATACATCAGACTTCCTTGTTGCAACTTTTGTGGCACTAGCATGTGCCTTCACAAATGAATCTGCCAACATAGCAAATGAATTGACAGAGTTCGGGGGTAGGTTATGGTACCAAATCATGGCACCTTTAGACAGAGTTTCCCCAAACATTTTTAGCAAAATTAAATCAATCTCATCATCTTCCAAATAATTCCATTTTATGCCACAAGTGTATGTGGTAATGTGCTCGTTGGGATCGGTGGTTCCATTGTATTTCGGGATATTTGGCATCCAAAACTTCTTCGGGATGGGCTTTGGAGCCACACTCTGGGGGAATTGTTTTGGCACGAACTTCTTCGAGTCCAGTCCTTTTAAAATCGGAGGTGCTCCCGGTATCTGGTCGACCCTCGAGTTGTATGTTTCCACCTTTTTGTCATTTTCTCAATCTTCTTTTCTCCGGTCTCTATCCTTTTGGAGAGATCCTCGAGCATTTTCATAATAGCAGGGTCAGTCCCCGAGCCATTTTCATCGGACATCGTTGATTCTGCATGCCGAGTGTTCACTGGTTCGGCTGTGTTGGGGGTTCTATTCTGACTTTAAAGTTGAGCGATGGTGACTTGCTGGGCTTGCAGCATTTCAAATATCACCTGGAGGCTGACTCCTCCTTCTTCCATTCCTCATGTTTCCGGGCCTCCGCTTGGGCTTCCCTGTGTACATTCCTTACGGGGTATGTGCCTACGTCCGTATTTAGAGTATTGCGCAAACTAATATCAACTAGCTCCACGTTAGGCACTCCCCCAAGGTTTATGGGTGGGACACCGACCCCTATATCGATGTTTTCTCCGAGTCCCTCACTGTCATGAGCAAGTGTGGTTTGTGTGCTAGACATATCTTATCCTGAAATCAAAGAATATTTGACAAGAAAAAGTGTGAAGAATAACGTGTGTTATCAGAAAACTAGCACTAAAATAATCACTATTATATTTTGCCCCACAGTGGGCGCCAAACTGTTTACCTCAAAAAATGGGGGTAACAATTAAATGTAATTTGTGGTTTTATAGATATGTATTATTCTAATACTAGTGAATATACGAGTAATATTAAGTTTTAAGTAAGAATGTCACGACCCAAACCGATGGGCCGCGACGGGTGCCTGAGTCCTACCTGTCAAACACCCCTAAGCACGCGTCTAAGATATGAACCTGAATAACATATGCTGCATTACGAAAATAACATGCATGAAGGAAACCTGCCATCAAGGCATATGTACGTATACATGCAGAATACAGTGGGTGAGCCGGCAAGGCTGCAATAGACAACTATACATCCAAAACAAAAAGCCGACAAGGCCACATGCAACCCAACTAGACATACTGTCCACAAACCTCTAACAAAAACATAACTGTACAAAGACGGGACTGAGTCACGTCATACCCATACACACACACACACACACACACACACACACACACACACACACACACACACATATATATATATATATATATATATATATATATATATATATATATATATATATATATATATATATATATATATATATATATATATATATATATAAACTTATCGTACCAAAATCAAAAGCAGCTCCGGATCAAATGGAGCACGCCAACTCTCGCTGATCAGGGATCCTAAGATGTGGGACAGTCAGCTTACCTACCTGCACCTGCGGGCATGAAACACAGGCCCCGTGAAATAGGGGATCAGTACGAAAAATGTACCGAGTATGTAAGGCATGAAAATTTGTACGTAAAAGACATAGATGAAACATGGAATAAAGAAACACATCTTTAAATCTGAATGACTTTGTAAATTTTGAAACATTTATAATGTCATGCACATGCGTATAAATGTCGTGCCATGCATAGGTATGGGTGTACATAATATCATCAATCCACTGAGTGCATCCCATCATATCGTCTTGGCTACTGTGGGCAACATCATCAATATATACCAGCTGATCAGGTAGTGGTGTGTATATAACGCCGTAACCTTTTCCCATATCTCGTATACATATACTTACATATATACGCGTATATAACGCCATTTGGTCATGGGTCAATGCACATGTATAAATGGTAAAATGCATGAAAAATACGTAATAAATCTCAATATTCCTTCCGGATAAACTTTTTCAACTGCGTATTATTCTGAGACCCATGAACAGAAGATAATAATAATTTTCATGGGGAATCAAAAATATAGACACCCCTAATATTTCTATGAATAGAGTAATTAATGGAAATCGTGAGTTTGCTCATTTCTTCTGTATAATTCGGACCATACCAAAAGAAAGAAGGGATGACCTTAACATACCTGTTCCTTGAATTATTTGAACGAAGTGAAGTTTCTGCTTCTGTGAAATATGTTGAAACGAGAGAATGAAACTTCTCCTTCTGAATTTGAATGAAATTTGCTTGGAAATAAGACTTCTAACGTTTTCCTTAGCTTCTAACCTTTCAATTTAAGGATGAAATCCTTCTTGTTTTCTTTCTGAAAATGAGTAACGTCAATTTTTTTGTGTCCTTTGAATTATAAGACTTGTACATGTATCTTGCTTTTGGATAATTATCATTTCCTAGTTTGCCACATAGGTTATTTAATTGTTTAGTCACTTTATGTGGTAAGCTAGTGTTGCCACATGTCTTTGGAGTATAACTAATTATGTTTTATCCACTTATTAGTTAACCGGGTAATGTTTTGTTATCCGGTAATTAATTAATTACCCGCATAATTTAAAAATTACCACAAATTTCTTAAAATTCTTCTTATTTTTAATATACTTCATATATACTTTATACATTATATTATAGTGGTCATATGGTACCTTGCATGGTACTAGTTCATAATTATCGGGTATTATCGCTCGACCCATATTTTATTCCAAATTGGCCACTTTCAACGAAACTCGTTTTCTTTAATTCTCGTACCCATTTATCCTTCATAACATTTATTTATCACTTGTTATAAATAGCGTAAGTACGTTAACGTCAAAATGATTTCATCCCCGAGTCTACGTTAATTAACTGAAGACGAAGCTTTTAACATACGAAAATGTGAGATGTAACATCCTTCCCCCTTAGAAACATTCATCCTCGAATGTTCAACTTCCTGTGATCTATATAACTTTGGCAGGGTCGCCTCTGTAACAACACCATTACCAACTCTCCCCGTAGATGCTTAATAACCCAACGCCACATAGGACCATAATTATGAATAACAAAAATGGCCTCACATAACCAACGACAATAATCAACACACGAATTTATACATGTACCTTATGGTTATGACGTCTCAGTTGGACCTTTCTCTAGAGGAGGAAATAGGTAGGAATATCTAGGCTTCATGTTTTCCTCGGCCTCCCAAGTTATTTCTTCCACATTGTTGTTCCTCAAAAGTACTTTCACGAAGGCTACCTCCTTATTCCGCAGCTTGCGGGTTTATCGGTCTAAGATGGCAACCGAAATTTCCTTATATGACAAGTCCTCTATAATCTGTACATCATCCATGGGCAACATTCGGGTAGGATTGCCAATATACTTTTGTAACATAGATACGTGAAAAACCGGGTGGACAGACTCCAACTCCGAGGGCAATTCTAACTCATAAGCTACTTGGCCCACTCTCTGAATGATCCTATAAGGCCTAATATACCGTGGGCTAAGTTTGCCTTTCTTGCCAAACCTCATCACATCCTTCATAGGTGACACCTTTAAGAATACCCAATCATCAACCCTGAACTCTAAATCTTGTCGCCGCACGTCAGAATATGACTTTTGATGACTCTGAGCTGTCAACAGTCGATCCCAGATCAATTTTACTTTTTCTATGGCCTGTTGAACCTGGTCTAGCCCATGTAATTCAGATTTTCCAACATTGAACCACCCTATAGGTGACCTACACTTCCATTCATAAAGAGCTTTGTATGGAGCCATCTGAATACTGGAATGGTAACTATTATTATATGTGAACTCAATAAGCGGCAGATGATCATCCCAGCTACCTTTGAAGTCTATTACACAGGCTCGTAACATATCCTCCCGTATCTGAATAGTAATCTCAGCATGTCCATCTGTCTAGGGATGAAATGATATATTAAGACTTACTTAAGTCCCCAATCCTTTTTAGAAGGACCTCCAAAGGTTAGCTGTAAATTGAGCTCCTCTATCTGAGATAATAGATATAGGGACATCATTCAGTCGTACTATCTCCTTAATATAAAGCCTTGCATAATCCTCTGAGGAATATGTAGTTTTAACGGGAAAAAAATGGGCTGATTTTGTAAGCCTATCAACAATCACCCATATTGAATCGAACTTACGATGGGTATGAGGTAACCCTACGATGAAGTCCATATTGATTACTTCCCATTTCCAAGTCGGAATCTCCAAAGCCTGCAATAATCCACCGGGTTTTTGATGCTCAATCTTAAACTGCTGACAATTAGGACACTGAGCAACAAATTCATCTATATCCTTTTTCATTCCGTCCCACCAATATACTTCCCTGATGTCATGATACATCTTTGTTGCTCCTGGATGGATAGAATAATGAGAATAGTGAATTTCTCCCATAACCTGCCGATGCAGCCCTGCAACATTAGGCACACACAATCGCCATTGATATTTGAGGACCCCATCTTTTGTAATTTCAAAGGGTGTTTTCTCCTTCTGAAGAGTGGTATCCCTATAATGAATTAGCACAGGATCCTCGTACTGGCGTTCCTTTACTTCAGTTACTAAAGAGGATGTTGTTGCATCCTAAAGAGTAATTCCAGTATCACCTGAGTCTAGTATCCGAACTCCAAGACTAGCTAGCTGATGAACCTCATGGGTTATTCCCCTCTTTTCTGGTCGTAAATACGATAGGCTACCCATAGATCTACGGCTGAGGGCGTCGGCTATTACGTTTGCCTTCCCTGAATGGTATAAAATATCAACGTCATAGTCTTTAAGTAGCTCCAACCATCTCCTTTGATGAAGATTCAATTCCTTTTGCTTGAAGATGTACTGGAGGCTTTTATGATCCATATAGATATCAACATGAATGTCATACAAGTAGTGCCTTCACATCTTTAGTGCATAAATCACCGCAACTAACTCTAAATCGTGGTTCGGGTAGTTCTTCTCGTGCTTTCTTAGTTGTCTAGAAGCATAAGCCACAACCTTACCATGCTGCATCGGCACACAACCCAATCCAATGCCTGAACCGTCGCAATAGATCACATAACCATTGGTCCCTTCTGGGAGCTTTAGAACCTATGTTGAAGTTAATCTGTCCTCTAATGCCTGGAAATTTTGTTCGCAAGCATCAGTCCATTGAAACTTTGCTCCTTTTTGAGTCAATTTTGTCAAAGGTGCTGAAAGAAAAGAAAAACCCTCTACAAATATCCTGTAATAACCTTCCAAACCAAGAAAGCTCCGAACCTTCGTCGGTGTTGTGGGTCTAGGCCAAGTCTTTACTGCCTTAATCTTTTGTGTATCCACCCGGATGCCTTCACCCGAAATGACATGCCCAACGAACAACCAGAATTCACATTTAGAAAATTTTTCATACAACTTCCCTTCTTGTAGAACTCTGAGCATAATACGCAGATGATCTGCATGCTCAGCCTCTAAATGAGAATACACCAATATATCGTCGATAAATACAATTAAGAACAGATCTAGAAAAGGCATGAACACACGATTCATCAAATACATAAATACTGTTGGGGCATTGGTCAGACCGAACGACATAATCCGAAACTCAAAGTGCCCATATCCAGTCCTGAATGTTGTCTTCGGAATATCTTCATCCTTAACCCTTACCTGATGGTACCCGAACCTCAAGTCTATCTTTGAAAAACACTTGGCACCTTTCAACTGATCAAATAAATCATCAATTCTCGGGAGTGTCACACCTCCTTTTTCACCTACACCCGCAAAGGGGGCGTAAAAGGGAGTTTTTCCAATTAAAGGACAATCGAAACGAGATTTTATTTAAAGATTCAGAGTCGCCACTTGGGAGATTTATGGTGTCCCAAGTCACCGGTTGAATCCCGAATCGAGGAAAATATTGACTCTGTTTAACAATCCACGAACCAGAAATCCAAGTAAGGAATTCTATTAACCCGGGAGAAGGTGTTAGGCATTCCCAAGTTACGTGGTTCTAGCACGGTCGCTCAACTGTCATATTCGGCTTATTGATCTGATTTGAATACATGTTGAACCTATGTGCAAATTTTAACTGTGTACCGCTTTTATTATTATTATTTTTATTGAGAGTTGCAACATCGTGAAAATACATCTCGAACCACGTCACACCAATGCACCCGTGGTTATTGACACATTTCAACTCTATTGAGATTTGGATTTAAGTCACATAAATGTGCACCCGAATTTAGGGAGGTAACATTATTAAAATACGTGCCTAAAGAGACTAACACGTTATTATTTTGGACGGGGCCGTGAAATTCGCTAAACGGCCCGTCCCGGAATCTAAATATTTTTAATATATACATTTAACGAGGGCCCCGCAATTTATGCATTTTATTTGGGCGAGGCTCATCTCATTTTTATTTAAAGGCAAACCTAAAAGCAACTATGATTTCCTATCTTTGTTTACCTCTAAAAATGGAACAAAGGTCCTAATTAACTTGTATGGACCGGGATTGAACGTATTGCATCATGATATGAAATCAAGCAAACTCTAATATACATCACATGACCTTCAACAAATTGGTCTTAATAATAGCCCAAAAGAGAAAAAGATTTATTCAACTGTACAGGGGAAAAAGGTGCCCGAGGTCGGGCCTTAAACAAGTTCAGGCCCAAGTCTTATCCGAAAAAAACTATCTCGTTGGGACTCCTAAGCGTCCAAATTCCTTACGGATTTTTTTCTTGTGGTTTTGATTATCAACATGTCTGATTATTGGGGAACACATGAGATGTCATAGGCCTGGGCAAGAATCATTTGGGCCGTAGGAATTACAGCAGCCCAGTTTAATCAACTATTGTATGAATGTAACTAATCGGCAAATTTAATCTTTATACTTGCGTCAATTCAGAAATCCTGATTTTTGCATTTGACCTTGACATCATTTTAACCCATAGACTTTAACACAAGTTCAATTATCATTTCCAGCACATAACTCTTCACTGTTTGCTTGTTCCTATCAGATATGAAGCTACACATTTACCTTTAGCTTTTGATTTCACATTCTCACGTAGCAATTAGAACTTAGGATCTTAAACCCCCTCACATTACCACTACTAGATATGAAACCCCTACAATCATAAGAAATAATTACACTACTTCGACATTCCACAGTCCACTGGATTACAATTTGCAATGTTTTTAGGCTGATTTATGACACACAGAAATCTGCTAAAAACCAACAGGCACTATTAATCCAATAAGGAGTCAATTACTACTAGTACCCCACTAAAACACATAAGTATCTCTAAATACACAAACACAACAATTAATAGTTCAAACGAGCAAACTCATGTTCAACAATCCATCAGTCAATACAGTCCAGAGTTTACACAGATTATAAATGTTCAAATCGTCTAAATCCCTATCACTACCACTGTGCATTTAATTGACTACTAAACGAGCTGAAATTAGATTAACAGAAGCCTTATGCCATTTTTTCAAATATCAACTATACATTGGCCTGATTCAGTCTTTCATACATCAATGGAAGCTATAGAAAAATACCTGGAATTACAAGGAGATAGAAGAAAGAAAGGGTCAGCAGCAGTTTTGACAACTAACAGGAACAACTTAGCAAATCTCAACAACAATAACCAGTAAATAACCCCAGAATTAGCTCGGATAGACCAGTTTAGATTTGAAGATACCCAGCAAGCACTTGAAAATGTCAACTGACCACTACTCGTATCAAAACAAGTTTAATTGGACCCAAGGCTACTTGAAATGAAACTCTGAACTTCAACCACCAGTGATTCAACTCAACAACCAACAAGTTATGGAAAACAACTAGCAAAGTTCACAATTTCTCAAGGGAACAGTATTTCTCAAAAGAACAGTACCTCCCTCACAACTGAAAATGACTTAAAGCACTGAAGAAAACAAACTCTAAAAACTGATTAAACTTTCAAGAACTAATCCTCAACTCTCAAAACTTACTTTCTTTTGTCAAGCTCAAAACTGATTTTTAAAGCTCTCCAAAGAACTCCCTTAGATTGATTAAAGAAGCCCTCTTAACTCTGTCCTCTCCCCCCCCCCATTTTATACCATAACAGACACCTTCTCAGCCCTTATGAGTATTAAGACCAATTAATTAAGCCATTATCCCATGATATTCCCTGACAGCCCATTACTATGTGTCTAATCTCTTTTTTAATTCACTTGTTCCCCACTAACCCATGTCCATTCTTATTTTACTTCCTAGCATGGGCATTCTTCCCCTTTTTTAAATCAAGCATGACTTGACAGCCATAATGTCCTGTTACCCTCCATTCTACTTTCAAATTAAAGCCCCGCTGAGTTTCTACCTTAAGCTCTCGATTGATTTGTAACTCAATGAATTAAAAATGTAAATGGATTCAGGTAGCGGAATCAAACTAACAATGAACCTCTGAAGTTGAGAATACACAAGGATCATAAAAATGAAACAACTAACATCAAATAACTCGAAGAGAACAGCTAAACTACAAACATGAACGAACTAAACGATGAAACTATTTAAATGATTAAACAGTTCACAGCATATGCTAATCAACCAAATGCCAAACGTTTATTCTTGATAAACAAAGATGGTCGAATAAACAAAATGCCAAAATAGAGGACTGGTCGAGTTTCAGAATGACCAGAGAAAAGAAGAAAAGACGGGGAGAGATTGACAATAGAATAAACAAAATTAGAAACACTCACCAGCTAGGCTCGAACTGGGAATCGACATTCTGAGTCAACACAACATAATGCCAAACGTTTGTTCTTGTTGGAGAACAAACGGGCGTCATTATTTTGGGCTGAAACAAACTCGAACAAACCAAAAGATCCAAACGAACGACCCCTTGTGTGCTGGTCCCAATTTAGGGTTCTGAGGCTCGAACTTAAACTTGATATTCGACGCGATTTGGTCCGATTCAAAGGACATCCATGATAAGTACGGTATGAAGGAGTCACGAGGGTTATATGGTGTTGATTTGGGGTCGATTAGACGTTCCGGACAGATTTTTCGATCTAATATTCGAAGGGCTCGGGGATTATTTGAAGAAAAACGAGTGTGGATTCGAAGAGGGGATGGCATGGTGGTTCAGGGGTGTATTTTGGTCGGGACCGGAGAATGGGCCGCCGGGTTTTGGTGGAAGATTTTCAGGGCGGCTAGCTAGGGTTTTTGGGGTCGTCTGGTTCGTTGAGAGAGAGACGAAGGGGTGGGAGGTTATTTTTGGTAAATGAAATTGGGGTAAGGGTTTGGGGGTAACTGAAATTAGGGGATTGAATCCTGGTCGTTGATCTAATTATCTTAGACGGCCAGGATCAATTAACGACCAAACGGTGTCGTTTTGTAATGGAGCAGATTGGGTCAGGGTAGGGACGAGTATGGGCCGGTTATAGGACTGGGTAAGGGTATTTTTTGACTTAGGCCTGGGGAAAAACTGACCTGGTTTGGGTTGTAAGGATTTGGGCTTGGCCAAATTGGCCCAACTGAATCTTCCTCTTCTTATTTACTTTAATTATTATTTTTTCAATTTTTCTTTTCAACAATAAAGCTACAAATCCTAATTAAATTATAAAATCGACAATTGTCTTAAAATATTGACTCTTAAAAATAACCACCACACGAAATTAAACATCAAAATAAAATTATACCATTCGGACATTAAATGCTAAAAATGCAGGGCATATACTTTTTTTTGTGATTTTTCTATTTTTTGTACGACAAACTTGCTTAATTAAATCCTAAATCGTAAAATTAAATCCTAAATATACATAATTTACAAATAACACAAAAACCATTTTCTTTTGAATTTTTTGGGAGTAGTTCTCATAGGGCTCAAATCACGTGCTCACAGCTGCCCCTCTTTGTCCGAAAACACAAAGAGTTTTCGTGCAAAGATAAAGTGAGCGGATACGAGCGATTTTTGCCTGTTATGATACTCCGTGTGAAGCATTTTTTGAAAGATTTAACCGAACCTTTGCTTCAGAGGTTTCCTACATATCCCTGGCTAAAAGGGAATCAGGTCAATGTAGTTCGGGAAGTTTTGATATCTGGGACTACCAAGGGACTGCGATGTTGTTGTTACTGCTGTTGCATGCTATTACCACTGCTTTTCGACCTCCTTATTACACCATTGCTAGAAAGAAAACAAAATCTAGACTAAACTAATGATTACAGAATCTTATCTATCTTCGACTTGCTCTTGTAGTCTTTTTCTGATTTTTGAAATGGGATTCGTGTTGGGGGTATTTTTTGTTATGACCCTCCGCATTACTGACTTCTGACTTGATCTTGACATGCATTCCTCTGTTCTGCAGGCGGGCTCTTGACTTCATTAACTTCAAATATAACAACCTCCGTTCTAACGGGCGGGCTCCTGACTTCAACAACTCCTTAAAAATAATTCAGCCTTCATTCTCCAAGCGGGCTCCTGACTTCGAGAACTTCTTAAAATGTAACACCTCCATTATCCAGGCGGGCTCCTGAACAACTTCTTAAAATGTAACACCTCCATTCTCCAGGCGGGCTCCTGACTTCAACAACTCCTTAAAAATAATTCAACTCCATTCTCCAAGCGGGCTCCTGACTTCAACAACTTCTTAAATGTAACACCTCCATTCTCCAGACGGGCTCCTGACTTCAACAACTTCTTAAAATTTTAACACCTCCATTCTCCAGGCGGGCTCCTGACTTCAACAACTCCTTAAAAATAATTCAACTCCATTCTCCAAGCGGGCTCCTGACTTCAACAACTTCTTAAATGTAACACCTCCATTCTCCAGACGGGCTCCTGACTTCAACAACTTCTTAAAATTTTAACACCTCCATTCTCCAGGCGGGCTCCTGACTTCGACAACTTCTTAAATGTAACACCTCCATTCTCCAGGCGGGCTCCTGACTTCGACAACTTCTTAAAATTTTAACACCTCCATTCTCCAGGCGGGCTCCTGACTTCGACAACTTCTTAAATGTAACACCTTCATTCTCCAGGCGGGCTCCTGACTTCAACAACTTCTTAAATGTAATACCTCCATTCTCTAGGCGGGCTCCTGACTTCAACAACTTGGATCATCTTCTTTCAACTGCTTCCCTCAAAAACTGGTGTCTTATTCCTCTGAAAACTGTTGGGGATAACACCGGTGTTTTATTCAAAAATATGTCATTTTCCCACTTCAAAGACTACTTTCTTTAAAGCTGGCGCTTTCCTTCCACTAGAATTACTTCCCTCCGACTGGTGTCTTCACTTCTCTGAAAACTACCGGGAATAACACTGCTGGGGAATTATCTTCCTTTTTTAAGATTAGTTACTTTCCTCCCTTTAACAATGGTGGAGACGGCACTGATTCACGGTCCACTACCCTTAAAACTCGGGTTATCTTGCTTCTTCCAAGATTACTTTCTTTAAAACTTGTATCGCCTTCTCTCGTATATTGCTGGGGATTTCACTTCCTCCAAAACTTGTGTTATCTTCCCTCTTCCCCAGGTGGCTATCTGATTTTCGAGAAAATTTTCGCAATGAGAGAAAATTTTCTGCCCCAGTTTGATAATCTTCTTTGTGACCATGTCTTCCTGCTGTCAATAACATTTCATTTCCCTGCTTTAAATCAAAGAAAAATTTGTTAGTTTAAAACGTGGTGAGTGGTCGTGCCACTCCTGCCGGGGAGGGTTTTTCCCTTCCCCCTTTCCCTGTTTTGCGTTTTATTACAAAACTTGTTGGGGATGATATTATTTGTTGGGGATGATATTCCTGCTGGGGATGGTTTTTCTTTTCTCTTCCTTCCCTGCTTTGTGTTGTTCGACCATTGCGGAACTTGGTCGAGAATCTGTCGGAGTTGTTCCTGTATCTCGCAAATCTGTTGGGATCCTCATAACCTTTTAACTGTTGCTTTTTTGTTTTCTCCAACTTCCCCTGGAAATTTGGTCCTCTTGGGATCTAGACCCATTCATCATTTGGTCTTACGACAAACTTCTTTTCGCTTTGTCGCCTTATTTTGGCCTGTCCTATTCGCCTTTTTGCTTCGCACCATTTTGGGCAACTGGTAGTGAGCTCTGAAAATCCTTTTCAAAAACAAATTGCTAGGGAGGTAAAGTTTTTAAACCAAGAAATAAAAAAGTGATGATTTTAAAAAATAGAAAAAGAAGAAGTCTTTCTGAACAAATGCTGGGGAGAAAGAAAGAAAAGAACTTATCAGGATGATATAACCAATCCCAACGATCATTTCGTGCATTCCAAATTAATCATCCCAGTCTATTTGTATCAATCAATCCTTCGGATAGCCTCATCTTACTGGGGATAAACAATCACTCAACTCTTTGCCAAATGTGGATCCTTCCCGCCAATCTTGTCTTGTCGCCTCATAGTGCCCTTCGAGGGGTTTTCACTAATAAGACTCTCTCATTTCTCTCAAATCCCATCGTCTTATGGTGCATGTGAAGGTTTTCACCGATAAGACTCTCTCGTTTTATTTATCTCATCTTCCGTCGCCTTATGGTGCCTATGAAGGTTTTCACCGATAAGACTCTCTCATTTTAATTTATTTTTTCAGCTGGGGATCAGACTGTTACTGATATGACTCTCTCTACCGGGGATTCTTTTCGGCTATCAATTCATTTCCAGTTATGATCCTCTTCTCTGCTGGGGATCACAGTGTTGTTCCCGACTTCCGTTTGCATGACTTGGCACTTCTCGGATATTGATCGGGAGGTCTTTTTTGGACATCAATATGGGTTTTTTGTGTATGGCTAAAAAAAAGGGTATCAAGAGTTCAAAAATGATTTTGATGGGTAAAACAGTACAACTCTTGGAATCACACTTTCTTTCCAAAATTACAAACACAAACTTCTGCCCCAGTTTTTCTTGCTTGAGGATTTTTATTTTTTGCTACACTATGACCGAGCCGTGAGGCGCCTACGTATCCTTCTTTGAGGAATCATGTCAAACGTAGTTCCCAATTCCTTTGTTTTTATTGTGACTTTTCTTTTGTCTTTATTATCATTATTTTTTCTTCTCTTTTTCTTTCGTTTTCATTACTGATTCCAAAAGAGGGGTATGAAAGAATAAATAAGGCTCAAAAGGGGAAGCAAAGGTTAAAGTGTTTGGATAGAAGAAAGAATTGCCTCCGTCATTTCGTTCTCCAATAAATGCCAAGTACAAACAAACAACAGTTACAATTAAAAGAAATCATACATAATATCTCTTAACTGCATCAGAATTGACAGCCATGTCGATGCATTTCCCTTCGATATCTGTTAAACATAAAGCGCCATTGGTCAGCACTCTGGTTACAATGAATGGGCCTTGCCAATTCGGGGCGAACTTGTCGTTTGCCTCAACCTGATGTGGGAGGATGCGTTTCAGCACTTGCTGGCCCACTTCAAATTCTCTGGGGCACACCTTCTTGTTGTAGGCTCTTGCCATTCTCCTTTGATACAACTGGCCATGGCACACAGCTGTCAATCTCTTTTCATCAATCAGGCTCAAATGCTCCAATCGGGCTTTGACCTATTCATCATCATCAATCCCATCCTCAGCGACAATCTGAAGGGATGGAATTTCAACTTCTGTCGGTATCACAGCTTCAGTTCTGTATACCAACAAATAAGGAGTTGCACCTACTGAAGTACGAACAGTGGTGCGATAACCCAAGAGTGCAAATGGTAATTTTTCATGCCATTGCCTCGATCCTTCTACCATCTTTCGAAGCATCTTCTTTATGTTTTTGTTGGCTACCTCAATTGCTCCATTCGCTTTGGGACGATATGGGGTGGAATTGCGGTGTGTAATCTTAAACTGCTGACATACCTCTTTCATCAAATTGTTGTTAAGATTAGCACCATTATCTGTGATGATCACCTTCAGGATTCCAAATCTACAGATGATATGGGCGTGAACAAAATCTACCACTGCCTTCTTGGTTACTGACTTAAAAGTTTTAGCTTCAACCCACTTAGTGAAATAATCGATGGTCACCAGAATGAACCTATGCCCGTTGGAAGCTACCGGCTCAATCGGTCCAATGACATCCATGCCCCATGCAACAAATGGTCATGGTACTAACATTGTATGTAATTCTGTCGGCAGAGAATGGATCAGATCTCCATGTATCTGATACTGATGGCATTTTCGCACGAAATTGATACAATCATGCTCCATAGTGAGCCAATAGTACCTTGCTCGAAGAATCTTCTTCGCCAACACATATCCACTCATATGCAGACCACAAACTCCAGCATGTACCTCTGTCATAACTGTCGTGGCTTGGCTAGCATCTATACATCTCAGCAATCCCAAATCTGGTGTTCTTTTGTACAACACTCCCCCACTGAGGAAAAATCCATTTGCCAATCGCCGAATGGCTCTCTTTTGATCTCTGGTGGCCTGCTCCGGGTATATCCCCATCCTGAGGTATTCCTTGACATCATAAAACCATGGTTCACCATCTATTTCTTCCTCTATCATGTTACAATAAGCATGCTAATCACGAACCTGGATATGCAGCGGGTCAACATGAATTTTTTCTGGATGGTACAACATCGATGCTAAAGTGGCCAAAGCATCGGCAACCTCATTATGAACTCTTGGGATATGTCTGAACTCCACTGATCGAAATTGCTTGCTCAGATCGTGCAAACATTGTCGATATGGTATGAGTTTCAAGTCCTGCGTTTCCTATTCACCCTGAATTTGATGCACTAGGAGGTCCGAGTCTCCCAAGACCAAGATGTCCTTGACATCCATGTCTGCAGCTAGTCGTAGACCCAAAATGCATGCCTCATACTCAGCCATGTTGTTGGTACAATAGAAACGCATCTGAGCCGTAACAGGATAATGATGTCCTGCTTCAGAAATAAGTACCTGCTCCTATTCCAACTCCTTTCGCATTTGCGGCTCCATCAAAGAAGAGCTTCCAACCTGGTTCCTTGGTCATTTCCAACTCATCTATCTGCATCACTTCTTCATCAGGAAAATACGTCCTCAAGGGTTCGTATTCTTCATCAACAGGATTCTCAGCCAAATGATCCGCCAATGCTTGGGCCTTCATGGCCGTCCTCGTCACATAGACGATGTTGAATTCTGTGAGTAGTATCTGCCATTTGGCCAATCTCCCTGTGGGCATAGGCTTTTGGAAAATATACTTCAGCGGATCCAAGCGTGAAATGAGATAAGTAGTATATGATGACAGATAATGCTTCAATTTCTGGGCCACCCAAGTTAGGGAGCAACATGTCCTCTCGAGTTGAGTGTACTTAACCTCATAGCCTGTAAACTTCTTGCTGAGATAATAGATAGCTTGCTCTTTCCTTCCTGTAATGTCGTGTTGCCCCAGTACGCAGCCAAACGAATTCTCCGGGACCGTTAGATAAAGAATTAACGGTCTTCCTGGCTCAGGTGGAACCAACACAGGTGATTTGACAAATATCCTTTGATTTGGTCAAATGCTTCCTGACATTCTGCCATCCATTCTACCGCGACATCTTTCTTTAGTAGCCAAAAAATGGGTTCACAAGTTGCTGTGAGTTGAGCAATAGACCTGCTGATATAATTCAACCTTCCCAACAGACTCATTACTTTTGTCTTGTTCTTCGGCGGTGGCAAATCTTGGATGGATTTGATCTTTGACGGGTCCAACTCAATGCCTCGCCGACTGACGATAAATCCCAACAGCTTTCCAGATGGAACACCAAATGCACATTTGGCCGGGTTGAACTTAATATCATACCTTTAAAGTCTTTGGAAAAACTTCCTTAGGTCCGCTACATGGTCTTCCTGATGCTTGGACTTTATGATCACATCGTCCACGTACACCTCAATCTCTTTGTGTATCATGTCATGAAAAACAGTAGCCATTGCTCTCATGTACGTTGCCCCAGCATTCTTCAAACCAAATGGCATTACCCAGTAGCAATAAGTCCCCCACGGTATAATGAATGTCGTTTTTTCCGTATCCTCTTCATCCATCAGAATCTGATGATACCCAGCATAGCAATCTACAAATGATCCGATCTCACGTCCGGCACAATTATCGATCAAGATATGGATGTTGGGTAATGGAAAGTTGTCCTTTGGGCTTACCCTATTCAGACTGCGGTAATCGACACACACCCTGATCTTCCCATCTTTCTTCGATACTGGCACCACATTAGCCAACCAATCAGGATATCGAGTGACCTGAATAACCTTTGCTTGCAGCTGCTTGGTTATTTCTTCTTTAATCTTCATACTCATATCTGTCTTGAACTTCCTTAATTTCTGCTTGACGGGAGGGCATGCCGGGTCAGTGGGCAATTTGTGAACTACTAAATCCGTGCTCAAGCCCGGCATGTCGTCATACGACCATGTAAAAACATCTTTGAACTCAATAAGTGCTTCGATTAGTTCTTCCGTGATATTTGGTGCAATGTGGATGCTTATTTTAGTTTCCCGGATATCGTCTGCATCCCCTAAATTAATGGCTTCTATGTCATTCAAGTTGGGCTTGGATTTCTCTTCAAACTGGCTTAACTCTCGGTTTATCTCTTCGAAAGCTTAATCCTCATCGTATTCCGATTTATCATTATAATCGACCTCTTGTACGATTAGTTCGGAATTAGATTGATTTTTAGACTGAGTTGAAGATCCGTTGTGCACGCCATGTCATTAGAACCAATATGAAGAGAACTGTTCAGAAAGAAAAAAGAAGAAAACAGAATTAAAATAACAATAAAGAGAGAAAAATTTCGCTTTATTAAACTGCGGGATAACAGAGTTGCACACTTTTGCCGAATACAAAAATAAAACAAAAAACTGGATTACAACTCTGGAATAATCCAGAAAACAAGAAAGAAAAATCCAGAGCCTAATACCAAGACTCCCTCCGGGTAGGAAGAGGAGTAGTCGTCCAATTGTTGACATTGGCCCTAGGCCCCACAAACTGTATGTCTTCCTTACTGGAACCCTCTCCAGCTTCTATCATGTTGATATCAGCGAACAGCCTTTCAAAGCCCTCATTCAAATCTCCTTTTGGCCCGATCAGTGGTCTGAAAACTTTCAGGACCGACAACTTTCTGAAACCTGCTCTGACAAATGATCTGGATAGACACGGGATTGGCTTAGGAAGGACCCAAACTCTTTTTTTCAACTTGCGGGCCCGCTTTACATCCGTTGCGGTAGGCTTGATCCTAGCCCAAAAGTATCTAGGTTCTTGGGTAAGGAAACTGGCTGGATAATACCCTGCAGATCAACCCTCAAACCCTTTCCTGGTATAAACCCACTGTTTAACATTTCTGAGGCTATCATGAAGGTTGCAGCTGCTATTCTGGGAAGTGGGAGGCCCCCACCATCAAGAATTTTGTCTACTGAGACTGCGTCAAAAATCTAATAGACCCATGGGCCCTTGTCATCGTCGGTATCTATGAAGGGCACAATGGCATCACTAACGGCATGTGTACCGTCATCCCCGTGTACCACAATCTCTTGTCTATCCCATTCAAATTTGACCATCTGATGTAGTGTAGAAGGCACTGCTTTGGCTGCGTGGATCCAGGGTCGCCCCAGAAGATTATACGACACCGCCACATCTATCACTTGAAATTCCATGGTGAATTCGACCGGACCAATTGTCAATTCCGGTATGATATCACCCACAGTGTCTGTACCGCCCCCATCAAAACCTCGGACGCAGACACTATTCTTGTGAATCCTATCATCATCAACCTTCAGTTTGTTCAAAGTGGCCAAAGGACAGATATTGGCACTGGACCCATTATCAATCAGTACTCGAGTGACCACCAAGTCTTCACATTTCACAGTCAGGTAGAGTGCTCTGTTGTGTTCTGTACCCTCTACTGGCAACTCATCGTCAGAAAATGTCACTTGGTTTACCTCGAAGACTTTGTGCACTATTTTCTCCAGATGGTTTACTGAGAGCTTGTCCGGGACATGGGCTTCGTTCAGAATCTTCATTAATGCCCGACAATGATCGCTTGAATGGATCAACAAGGATAGCAACGAAATCTGGACCGGGGTCTTCCTCAACTGCTCCACAATGGAGTAGTCATGTGCCTTCATCTTCTTCAAAAACTCCTCTGCTTCTTCCTCCGTCACTAGCTTTTTTATTGTCATAGGATTGGCCCTTCTCAATTCTGCGAGAGCAAAACACCTTCCCGAACGAGTTAAACCCTGGGTCTCGCATACTTCTTCCACAACCTCCTTCCCTTTATGCATCACTATCACTTGAATGTAGCTCCAGGGCACAGCCTTCCCACTTGTTATCGGCAACTGCATTACTGTCTTGATAACAATTGGTTCTACGCGGGCCCCCTTCACCACCAACACTGGTGTGCTTGATACTCCCTGTAGCACTACCTTGACCGGCTCTAGCTTCTTCGCAACAACAGACGAACCTTTCCCCATTACCACAACTGGCTTGTCATCTACCCTTCCCAACTGTACCACTGCCTTTCCAATGGTCGGCTTTTCGTTTGGACTGGCACGAATCATCATTACCGTTTGTGAGGGTTTCTTGGGCTTCCCTCCTTCGTGTACTAGTTTGATCATGTAGGCTTCATGGTGCATTGGCAACGGGTTCTCATTGATGTTGGGTGCCTCTGGTGCCTGAACCTCGATCCTATTTGTGTCGATAAGATCTTGTACGACAATTTTCAACTTCCAACACTTCTTAGTATCATGCTCGGTAGCCCCCGAATAATATTCACAGCTTACCGAGTGGTCCAGATTTTTGGGAAGGGGATTTGGCAATTTGGGCTCAACAAGACTCAATAGGCCCAACTGCCTCAATTTGTGGAACAAAGTAGTATAGGTTTCTCCCAACGGAGTGAATGTTCTCGACTTCTGCACCATTTCGTTCCTGAAAGTCTGATTCCCACGGAAGCTTGGCCCTTAAGGATTCCTGTAGGCCCTTGGTGGTGGATATGTGTTTTGTGGAGGTGGATATGTATGTTGGGGAGCCAGCGCACGCCATTGCGGGCGAGCCGGAGGCTGGGTGTAAGTTTGGGCGTGATGGACGGAGAAATGTGGCTCTTATGGTGGATAATAGGGTTGTGTAGGGTTGTATGGAGTGTGTGGATAATTTGGGTAATGGGGTCTGGGTTGGTAGCGAGGGGAAAGACCTCTGGATCTGGACCAAGTACCTGTTTCGACTGTTGCGACCTCCTCTCTCTTCTTTTTCCCCAGCGCACCTCCCGTGCCGTTTTGGATAGCCTGAGTTATGGCCTTGATTGCCGAATAGCTCATTATCTTGTTGGACCTGAGTCGCTCTTCAACCATACTGCCCATTTTTACTACTTCATTAAAAGATTTACCAAGTGACGTCACCAGGTGACCAAAGTAAGTCGGCTCCAAAGTTTGTAAGAAGTAGTCCACCATTTCACCTTCTCTCATTGGTGGATCGACTCTTGCTACTTGTTCACTCCAACGGAATCCGAATTCTCTGAAGCTCTCCCCAGGCTTTCTCTCAAGTTTTAACAGTGTGAGATGGTCGGGGACAATCTCAAGGTTATACTGGAAATGACCTGCAAATGCTTGTGCTAGATCGTCCCAGGTATACCACCTGCTAGGATCTCGCCTCGTGTACCATTCTAGTGCTGACCCGCTTAAACTTTGACCAAAATAAGCTATCAGCAGCTCATCTTTTCCACCTTCCCCTCTCATCTTGCTACAGAAACCTCGTAGATGCGTCATGGGATCACCATGTCCCTCATATAGATCAAATTTTGGCATTTTAAAACCTGCCGGCAATTAAACATCGGGGAAGGAACACGGATCTTTATATGCCACGCTAACTTGGCTACCCAAATCCATGTATATTCCTGAAGGATTGCTCCAGGCTTTTCACTTTACGGAGCACTTCGTCCTAATCCGAATTCTTAGCTGGCCTCTCAGCTTCTGCCGGGAGTTGAAGGTGAGAGGTGTAAGTGTATGGCTTGGGTGCTTTGAAGGTGAGTTCAGGGGGTAATACTGGTTATCGTGAGCCTGAAACAACGGCTCGCTGGATGATCTTTGCAGCGTGGCTGGTGGAGGTGCCACGAAAACGGGAATAGTTGGCGGAGGAGGGTTTTGTTTGTGTGGTGGAGCTTGGGGATTATAGGAAGTTTCCCCTTGATAGTATTGGGCAATGGGAAAGCTCATTGATGGACCAGTGGGAGGGTGTTCCGGAGTCTGAGCCGATGAGAGGGTAGGAGTAGGGGGAAGGGTTGATGATGTTTGTCCCCTAGCCCAGGCTAGGTGCATCCCAGTTATCTCTTGTCTCAACCTGTCTACTTCCTCCTTCATCATTTGCATCTCTGTCTTTTCCTCCTCAACACTTTTGTCCAAACCAGACATACTTTCGGTAATCTGCCAAAATGTTCTAACGAGCTAACTGCTTTGAAATCTCTCTCTGGATAAACAACAAACTTGTTAGCGTTAGAGTTTAACATATATTGCAATTTCACGTTAGGAAATGCAATGTTCCTAGGCAGTTTAACCATTGCTAACATGTCTTTGCTTCGATTGCATGTGTCATTCCGGCTTACTTGCTTTATCTCTCTTTTTATGTCCTCTTTTTTTCCTTTTCTTTTATTCATTTTGCCTTTTCCCCCTCTTTTTTTTTCCTTTTTAGTGGTGGTCGAATCTCATGTAGATTGCCTACGTATCATGTCTCTGCATGAATCAGACCGGGCGTAGTTCTGCCACATAAATGCGAAAAGAAAAAAAAGGAAATTTTCGATTTTTCACTAATAAACATTCAATTACATACCAGACACTTTTTTTTTGGAAAGGAAAATAACAGACTCGAAACCAAACCAAGTACGAACTCAATAACTACTAGCATACTCTGATGTAAAATAAAGACAGACTTCAACAGACAACAGACTCTAAGAAAAAGAAAATGTGGATTCAAACTATGAATACATTAAAGTTTTAAACTCGGGTGACCGCGGGGCGTCATTCGGCCTAGCCGCGGGTTTAGGCGTAAGGTTCTTTTCCGGCTGTTCCAATTCATACATGATTTGCTTCATAAATATCAACACCACCGAGAAGAAAGTAGTACGGGTCATGTTTTCACACTCCCGACATTTCCTGGTCATAGAACGAGCGATAGTCAGAATCTTGTTCCCGGTTTGGTCTTTCTCTAGGAGTAGGCATTCTATCTGATCCCCCTAACCTTCAAAACCCTAGAATCATGCAGATGTTGTTCCCGTAACTGCTGCATTTCATCTTCCATTGAGGCCATCAGATTACAACAGTGTTTACTCTTGGTTTCAAAAGCCTTGGCTTGTTTAACCGCATTGCTCTCTAGGGTGGTCACCTTCCTTTTTAGACTGACCACGGTCTTTTTATGATCTTTCCTTGCTTGCTGTAAGCACTGTGTGCGCTCTTTCGTTTTCTTTGCCCATTGTGCCCGGAGTTGTGCTATGGTATCCTCAGATTGCTTCACATCATCCTGGCACTCACCAATTTCCTTTTTCAACCCTTTTATTAATCGCTCATCCGACCGACTCCTTTGTTGTTTGTCATCATCTCTCCTCATTTGTCGGATTTGGGCTTTCAGTGCCTCATTTTCTTGGGTCAATTTTGCTCCTTTCTCCCCGACCGGCATCAATCTGCAGACTATTTTCAAATTCTAGGTCGCTAACCTGTTGCCTCATCTTGCCTATTTCTGCCTTGTAACTCTCTTCTTTATCCAACCAATCCCATTGTTCTTGTGATGCCTGGACGAACTCCTGGAGATGGGGCCTTTTGGCCGGTCTCCCAAACTCGATTTCTTTCCTAAACCAAGCAAGGTATCCCGGCGAAACTTCACCCTTGGACAAATCACGTACACATGTATTGGCTATTAAGTATTGACACTCGCTCCAAATTTGTCGGACGGCTGCTTCAGGAAACTATCCGCTGGGCCAGATCTCGACTACTTGGCCACTAAGATCTTCATCTTTCGGAACTATTTGGCATCTTCCCAACTGTCTCAAGACTTGATATGGGGCATAGGGCTGAATACTCCGGAGTCCCATCAAAAAGGAAATGGGGTCCAGTGGCTGGCATATATATGATTTCATCCGCAGACAACCATCCAAATGTCCATTCTATTTGGCCCGCAGTGACAGAAAGGAGGCGGGCTATCCATTCTGTGACCCCTTCTGGTAAGCCGATTTCGTCAATCCTTGTGGAAAGTTCCTCTATGCATGTTTTCTCTGTCGACCCATAACTCATAAATTGAGGACGACGACATAGGTGTTCGATCATCCACATCTGCAGCAACACATTGCATCCCTCAAAAAAGTTTCCCCCAGCTTTTGCAGGCTGTGAGAGCGCGGAAGATTTCAGCTACTATCATGGGTGTGAGGGTGTTGTTGGCCTGAGTGAGTAAAGTGCTGACAACCCCGGATACTCGTATGTCGATGTTCCCGTTTTTTCTAGGAAACACCAGGAGTCCCAGAAAGGCTACCATGAACGCAAAACACCTATGTTCTTCCCACTTAAGGCGGTTTCCTTTACTACAGATTTTTTTTCCGGCTTGTTGAACCCCCCTATGTGGCCATATCTGTTGTATATAAACCGCAAGTACAAAAACCAGCTGCCAAGTCTGGATTGTGGACCCCCCTGCTTATTTTCAAAGAGTCTAGGAACCTGTGTACGGCTACGGCCCTTGGAGCAATCAGGTACTGGTGTCTCAAAGGAACTTTGGGACTCCCGATGTACCCGGCTATTTCTACCAATGTTGGGGTGAGTTCAAAATTCGAGAAGCGGAATACGTTGTGAGCCGGGTCCCAGAATGCGACCAAGGCTTTTATGATATCCCCTCTAGGATTAATCTTCAGCAACCCAGTGAGGCCTCCCAGGTATAGATTGACTGTGTCGCGCTCTGATTCGCCCAAGTCATCCCACCACATGTGCAACTCCAAAGGGATCTTGTTCACAATTGTTACGTGCGAATTCTGACTTGTGCTCATTCTGCACATTTATTAGGGTATTTAAAATTTAAGACTTATTTAACTCAAAATAAAATGAACACCCATTTTTCAAAAATAAAATAAAAACCCGATTTCACAAATACGGTCTTTCAACACTTCGAGAACGAAGATTTTAAGGCTGTGTTGGCTCACTGATGAAAGCCTTGCAAAAAATGACCACAGGTGGCCGTTCTTGCAAAAACGGCCTTCCGGCGCCCCTTTTAAGGACATTCTGCTATTTCTGACAAGAACGGCATTACTCTAACTATTTTTAAATAAAATTAAAATTCGACATTTTTGGCTATTTTTGCAAAAAGGGGGGTTGGACCCGATGAGGGTTGCCTACGTATCTCACATCCGGTGAGAATCAAACTGGCATAGTTCGGGCCGATAAGACAAACTTCTTTTGAAAACGAAACTCCTTTTTATTGGCAAATAAAACTATTTTTCTCCTTTTGTCTTTTCTTTTCAAAAAATTCGGCAGAGTTTCGACACTATTTGGACATTGGTTTTTTTCTTTTTCTTTTTCTTCTTTTTTTTCTCTTTTTTTTCAAAACAGGCGATTAACTCTCCTTAACCCTCATACTGCTATTTGGCTTTCCTTGAAAAGTTGGTCAGCATGCAAATCCGAAGCAAATAAATACACAAGTAGAAGCAAGTAAGATGCATCAGGATGGTCATTTTCATCTTTTTGGTACACCTGTCCTAGACAGACCCAACCCCTGTGTTGAGCCTACAAAGTCAAATGCACGTGATGCAAACAAACGTTCCTACTAGGGATCCGGCATGAAGCTGAGTTATTCTAGGTTCATAACCTGGGTATTTGTTCTAGACTGTGTACCCGAGTGGACAACTCGAGTCGAGGAGGGGGCTACGTACCGGGAACCAAAAGGCCATCCGGCTTAGTAACTTATCCGGTCTCTTTCTTATTTCAGGTATTGACACTAACAGAATAGGGAGTCTCGACCAGCAAGCACATCCTCGGAGGTAAGAAGAGAAGGATTTCGGCACGGTTTATATACAGTTCAGATAATATCAAAGCGGTAAAAGCAGCATTTAGCACATTAGGCCCAAACATGTAACAAAATCAGATAAAGCCAAATATAACGATTTATCTAAGCTCGAATTTTGAACCCTGAACCAGAGATTCAGGGTTCGGTCCCCAGCAGAGTCGCCATAGCTGTCACACCTCCTTTTTCACCTACACCCGCAAAGGGGGGCGTAAAAGGGAGTTTTTCTAATTAAAGGACAATCAAAACGAGATTTTATTTAAAGATTCAGAGTCGCCACTTGGGAGATTTATGGTGTCCCAAGTCACCGGTTGAATCCCGAATTGAGGAAAATATTGACTCTATTTAACAGTCCGCGAACCAGAAATCCAAGTAAGGAATTCTGTTAACCCGGGAGAAGGTGTTAGGCATTCCCAAGTTCCGTGGTTCTAGCACAGTCGCTCAACGGTCATATTCGGCTTATTGATCTGATTTTAATACATGTTGAACCTATGTGCAAATTTTAACTGTGTACCGCTTTTATTATTATTATTTTTACCGAGAGTTGCAACATCGTGAAAATACATCTCGAACCACGTCACATCAATGCACCCGTGGTTATTGACACATTTCAACTCTGTTGAGATTTGGATTTGAGTCACATAAATGTGCACCCGAGTTTAGGGAGGTAACATTATTAAAATACGCGCCTAAAGAGACTAACACGTTGTTATTTTGGACGGGGCCGTGAAATTCGCTAAACGGCCCGTCCCGGAATCTAAATATTTTTAATATATACATTTAACGAGGGCCCCGCAATTTATGCATTTTATTTGGGCGAGGCTCATTTCATTTTTATTTAAAGGCAAACCTAAAATCAACTATGATTTCCTATCTTTGTTTGTCTCTAAAAAATGGAACAAAGGTCCTAATTAACTTGTATGGACCGGCACTGAACGTATTGCATCATGATATGAAATCAAGAAAACTCTAATATACATCACATGACCTTCAACAAATTGGTCTTAATAACATCCCAAAAGAAAAAAAAGATTTATTCAACTGTACAGGGGAAAAAGGTGCCCGAGGTCGGGCCTTAAACAAGTTCAGGCCCAAGTCTTATCCGAAAAAAACTATCTCGTTGGGACTCCTAAGCGTCCAAATTCCTTACGGATTTTTTCCTTGTGGTTTTGATTATCAGCAGGTCTGATTATTGGGGAGCACATGAGATGTCATAGGCCTGGGCAAGAATCATTTGGGCCGTAGGAATTACAGCAGCCCAGTTTAATCAACTATTGTATGAATGTAACTAATCGGCAAATTTAATATTTATACTTGCGTCAATTTAGAAATCCTGATTTTTGCATTTGACCTTGACATCATTTTAACCCATAGACTTTAACACAAGTTCAATTATCATTTCCAGCACATAACTCTTCACTGTTTGCTTGTTCCTATCAGATATGAAGCTACACATTTACCCTTAGCTTTTGATTTAACATTCTCACGTAGCAATTAGAACTTAGGATCTTAAACCCCCTCACATTACCACTACTAGATATGAAACCCCTACAATCATAAGAAATAATTACACTACTTCGACATTCCACAGTCCACTGGATTATAATTTGCCATGTTTTTAGGCTGATTTATGACACACAGAAATCTGCTAAAAACTAACAGGCACTATTAATCCAATAAGGAGTCAATTACTACTAGTACCCCACTAAAACACATAAGTATCTCTAAATACACAAACACAACAATTAATAGTTCAAACGAGCAAACTCATGTTCAACAATCCATCAGTCAATACAGTCCAGAGTTTACACAAATTATAAATGTTCAAATCGTCTAAGTCCCTATCACTACCACTGTGCATTTAATTGACTACTAAACGAGCTGAAATTAGATTAACAGAAGCCTTATGCCATTTCTTCAAATATCAACTATACATTGGCCTGATTCAGTCTTTCATACATCAATGGAAACTGTAGAAAAATACCTGGAATTACAAGGAGATAGAAGAAAGAACAGGGTCAGCAGCAGTTTTGACAGCTAACAGGAACAACTCAGCAAATCTCAACAACAATAACCAGCAAATAACCCCAGAATTAGCTCGGATAGACCAGTTTAGACTTGAAAATACCCAGCAAGCACTTGAAAATGTCAACTGACCACTACTCGTACCAAAACTAGTTTAATTGGACCCAAGGCTACTTGAAATGAAACTATGAACTTCAACCACCAGTGATTCAACTCAACAACCAACAAGTTATGGAAAACAACTAGCAAAGTTCACAATTTCTCAATGGAACAGTATTTCTCAATAGAACAGTACCTCCCTCTCAACTGAAAATGACTTAAAGCACTGAAGAAAACAAACTCTAAAAACTGATTAAACTTTCAAGAACTAATCCTCAACTCTCAAAACTTACTTTCTTTTGTCAAGCTCAAAACTGATTTTTAAAGCTCTCCAAAGAACTCCCTTAGATTGATTAAAGAAGCCCCCTTTCAGTTTTCTTCTCTTTTTTTGGTCCCCTTTTCAATTTCCAGCCTCAACACCCTTTTATACAAGTCTGCCCTTCCTTTCAAACTTACTGTCCGACCCCCTTTTTCAACTAAATCTGAATTTTCCACTAAAATCCCACTAAGGAAAGCTTTTCCTTATTTTCAGACCTCATTCCCTTTTGTTCCCCTTAAGTGTATTAATTAATAACTTGACAGCCATGCTGTCCTATTACCCTCCATTCTACTTTCAAATTAAAGCCCCCCTGAGTTTCTACCTTAAGCTCTCGATTGATTTGTAACTCAATGAATTAAAAATGTAAATGGAGTCAGGTAGCGGAATCAAACTAACAATGAACCTCTGAAGCTGAGAATACACAAGGATCAGAAAAATGAAACAACTAACATCAAATAACTCGAAGAGAACAGCTAAACTACAAACATGAACGAACTAATCGACGAAACTATTTAAACGATTAAACAGTTCACAACATATGCTAATCAACCAAATGCCAAACGTTTGTTCTTGATAAACAAATATGGTCGAATAAACAAAACAACAAAACAGAGGATTGGTCGAGTTTCAGAATGACCAGAGAAAAGAAGAAAAGACGGGGAGAGATTGACAATAGAATAAACAAAATTAGAAAGACTCACCGGCTAGGCTCGAACTGGGAATCGACATTCTGAGTCAACACAACATAATGCCAAACGTTTGTTCTTGTTGGAGAACAAATGGGTGTCAT
This sequence comes from Nicotiana tabacum, assembly GCF_000715075.1. Taxonomy (NCBI): domain Eukaryota; kingdom Viridiplantae; phylum Streptophyta; class Magnoliopsida; order Solanales; family Solanaceae; genus Nicotiana; species Nicotiana tabacum. The sequence goes on along the minus strand of NC_134090.1, from coordinate 153,693,302 downwards.
TATTTTGTGCTGAAACAGAATCGAACAAACCAAAAGATCCAAACGAACGACCCCTTGTGTGCTGGTCCCAATTTAGGGTTCTGAGGCTCGAACTTAAACTTGATATTCGACGCGTTTTGGTCCGATTCAAAGGACATCCATGATAAGTACGGTATGAAGGAGTCACGAGGGTTATATGGTGTTGATTTGGGGTCGATTAGACGTTCCGGACAGATTTTTCGATCTAATATTCGAAGGGCTCGGGGATTATTTGAAGAAAAACGAGTGTGGATTCGAAGAGGGGATGGCATGGTGGTTCAGGGGTGTATTTTGGTCGGGACCGGAGAATGGGCCGCCGGGTTTTGGTGGAAGATTTTCAGGGCGGCTAGCTAGGGTTTTTGGGGTCGTCTGGTTCGTTGAGAGAGAGACGAAGGGGTGGGAGGTTATTTTTGGTAAATGAAATTGGGGTAAGGGTTTGGGGGTAACTGAAATTAGGGGATTGAATCCTGGTCGTTGATCTAATTATCTTAGAAGTCCAGGGTCAATTAACGACCAAACGGTGTCATTATGTAATGGAGCAGATTGGGTCAGGGGAGGGACGGGTATGGGCCGGTTATAGGACTGGGTAAGGGTATTTTTTGGCTTAGGCCTGGGGAAAAACTAGCCTGGTTTGGGTTGTAAGGATTTGGGCTTGGCCAAATTGGCCCAACTGAATCTTCCTCTTCTTATTTACTTTAATTATTATTTTTTCAATTTTTCTTTTCAACAATAAAGCTACAAATCCTAATTAAATTATAAAATCGACAACTGTCTTAAAATATTGACTCTTAAAAATAACCACCACACGAAATTAAACATCAAAATAAAATTACACCATTCGGACATTAAATGCTAAAAATGCAGAGCATATACTTTTTTTGTGATTTTTCTATTTTTTGTACGACAAACTTGCTTAATTAAATCCTAAATCATAAAATTAAATCCTAATTTGCAAAAATTAAATCCTAAATACACATAATTTACAAATAACACAAAAACCATTTTATTTTGAATTTTTTGGGAGTAGTTCTCATAGGGCGAAAAGCACGTGCTCACAGGGAGCGGGTACTTATTTTTTATCGTCACCTTATTCAGCTGCCTATAATCAATATACATTCGTAAGGAACCATCTTTCTTTCTCACAAACAAAACAGGTGCTCCCCACGATGACGTATTAGGTTTGATAAAGCCTTTTTCAAGTAAGTCTTTTAATTGTTCTTTCAACTCTTTTAGCTCTCTGGGGGCCATTCTATAGGGATGAATAGATATTGGGTGAGCATCTAGTAGTAGGTTAATAAAAAACTCAATTTCTCGCTCTGGCGAGAGACCCGGAAGCTCATCGGGAAAAACATTTTGAAACTCATTCACCACAGGGATGGACTGAATGGTTGGTGACTCCACTTTCACATCCTGAACCCGAACTAAGTGATAAATACAGTCCTTTCTGATCATCTTCCTTGCCTTGAGATAGGAAATGAATCTTCCTCTCAGCGATGCTGTATTACCTTTCCACTCCAAAACAGGCTCCCCCAGAAATTGAAATCGGACTATCTTTGATCTACAATCAACGGTGGCATGACAAGAAGCCAACCAATCCATACCCATTATAACATCAAATTCTACCATATCTAACTCGATTAAGTCTGCTATGGTAGTTCGACCATGAACTACTATTATACAACCCCTATATACTTGCTTAGCTATCAGCGAGTCCCCAACAGGTGTAGATACCTCAAAAGGTTTAACCAATTTAGGTTTTATTCCAAACTTACCGTCAACTAATGGAGTAACGTATGATAAGGTGGAACCTGGTTCAATCAGTGCATAAACATCATATGAGGAGACTGATAATATACCTGTAAAAACATCAGGCGATGACTCCTGGTCCTGTCGTCCTGGCTGCTAGATGCTCCGCCTCTGCCTCTACCACGACTCATTGGTGCTTGGGGACCTTGCCTAGGAGGGCGTACTGATGATGATGAACCAGTTGTAGATCCCGACGGCTAAGCTATGCTTGCATCATCTCTCATCGGACAATCCCTCATAACATGGCCCGAATAACCACAAGTATAACAAACACCTAACCCCATACGACACTACCCGGTATGCTGCTTACCACATTGAGTACATCGTGGCAAGGGTGGCCTCATCTGATTTGACTCACCCCTATACTGAGAACCTGAGGTCTTGAAATTTTGAACAGACCCTGAATATGTAGAACGATCAAATCTCTTACCGCCAAATTGAGGGGGCGCACTAGCTAAGTGTTGGGATGGATACCTCGAGCATTGTTGCCTCTGACAACCTCGAAACTCACCAGAAGGACCCGAAGACCTTGTTCTCTTATTTTGGGCCCTATTATGCTCATGATCAGCCCTCTGTTTCTATTTACGCTCCTCTACACTCTGAGCGTATGCCTGAATACGAGAAATATCCATGTCTGGCTGAAGTGAGACCGACATACAATCGTTAAGCAAGTGAGGCTCTAACCCCATCACAAATCGGTGCACCCGATCCTCCATCTTAGATATAATAGTGGGAGCATACCTAGCCAATGAATCAAACTGAAGGCTATACTTCCAAACACTCATGTTACTCTACCGAAGGGTCAAAAACCTATCAACTCTGGCCCATCTAAGCTCTAGTGGCAGATAATGATGAAGAAAAACTTCTGTAAACTCCTACCATACCGCTGGAGGGGCATCCTCACATCTGGACAATTCCCAAGACTCATACCAATTAACTGTAACATCTCGAAGTCTATAGGAAGCTAGCTTCAAGTTACTCAGTTGCAGTGGCCTTCATTACCCATAACGTCCTCTGCACTCTATCAATAAATACTTGAGGGTCCTTATTCAGATCTGCCCCAATGAATACCGGAGGGTCTAAATTAATAAAGTCACGAACTCTCGCACTGACGTACATATCTGCATGACCAATACCTACTTCCTAATGTCGAGCCTGTGCGGCTACTAATCGGGTCAATAACTGAATATCATCTCTCATCTCCTGACCCACCGCATTCGGTTGAGGTGTTGAATGTACAGGGGCGGGTGCTGGTGCCCCTCAGAGCTCTTCTGGAAAAGGCGGGGTATGTGAAGTCTGAGATGGAACATTACCATGAAACTCTCCCCGAGCCCTGGTAACTTATGTCGCTCGACTAGCAGTCTCAAAAGCCACGGACTTTCCCTTTTGGGCGGCCGTACTCTTTGGAGGCATCGCTGAAAATATAACATATCTTTAGGAACATGAATTCTTGTATCGCACGATCTGAGATAAAAGGAGAGGATAACATCCTATATGTCCTGTAGACTCCTGTTTATAAGTGTGGTGCACAACACACCTATAAATAAGACTCTACTAGACATGGTCTATAGACAACCCTAGGGCAAAACTGCTCTGATACCACTTTTGTCACGACCCAAACCGATGGGTCGCGACGGGTGCCTAAGTCCTACCTGTCAAACACCCCTAAGCATGCGTCTAAGATATGGACCTGAATAATATCTAGTGCATTACGAAAATAACATACATAAAGGAAACCTGTCATCAAGGCATATGTACGTATACATGCAGAATACAGTGGGTGAGCCGGCAAGGCTGCTATAGACAATTATACATCCAAAACTAAAAGCCGACAAGGCCACATACAACCCAACTAGACATACTGTCCACAAACCTCTAACAGAAATATAACTGTACAAAGATGGGACTGAGCCACGTCATACCCATATACATATATATATAAACGTATCGTACCAAAATCAAAAGTAGCTCCGGATCAAATGGAGCACGCCAACTCTCGCTGATCAAGGATCCTAAGAAGGGGGACCGTCAGCTTGCCTACCTGCACCTGCGAGCATGAAATACAGGCCCCGTGAAATAGGGCGTCAGTACGAAAAATGTACCGAGTATGTAAGGCATGAAAATTTGTACGTAAAAGACATAGATAAAACATGGAATAAAGAAACACATCTTTAAATCTGAATGACTTTGTAAATTCTGAAACATTTATAATGTCATGCACATGTGTATAAATATCGTGCCATACATAGGTATGGGTGTACATAATATCATCAAGCCACTGAGGGCATCCCATCATATCGTCGCGGCCACTGTGGGCAACATCATCAACATATACCAACTGATCATGTGGTGGTGCGTATATAACGCCGTAACCTTTTCCCATATCCCATATACATATATTTACATATATATGTGTATATAACGCCATTTGGTCATGGGTCAATGCACATGTATAAATGGTGAAATGCATGAAAAATACGTAATAAATCTCAATATTTCTTCCGGATAAACTTTTTCAACTGTATATTATTCTGAGACTCATGAACAGAAGATAATAATAATTCTCATGGGGAATCAAAAATATAGACATCCCTGGTATTTCTATGAATAGAGGAATGTATGGAAACCGTGCGTTTGCTCGTTTATTCTATATAATTCGGACCGTGCCAAAAGAAAGAAGGGATGACCTTAACATACCTGTTCCTTGAATTATTTGAATGAAGTGAAGCTTCTGCTTCTGTAAAATATGTTGAAACGAGAGAATGAAGCTTCTCCTTCTGAATTTGAACGAAATTTGCTTGGAAAGAAGACTTCTAATTAACGTTTTCCTTAGCTTCTAACCTTTCAATTTAAGAATGAAATCCTTCTTGTTTTCTTTCTAAAAATGAGTAACGTCACTTTTTGTGTCCTTTGAATTATAAGACTTGTACATGTATCTTGCTTTTGGATAATTATCATTTCCTAGGTTGCCACATAGGTTATTTAATTGCTTCGTCACTTTATGTGGTAAGCTAGTGTTGCCACATGTCTTTGGAGTATAATTAATTAAGTTTTATCCATTTATTAATTAATCGGGTTATGACCTGTTACCCGGTAATTAATTAATTACCCGCATAATTTAAAAATTGCCACAAATTACTTAAAATTCTTCTTATTTTTAATATACTTTATACATTATACTACCGTGATCATATGGTACCTTGCATGGTACTAGTTCATAATTATCGGGTATTATCGCTCGACCCATATTTTATTTCAAATTGGCCACTTTCAACGAAACTCGTTTTCTTTAATTCGTGTACCCCTTTATCCTTCATAACACTTATTTATCGCTTGTTATAAATAGTGTAAGTACGTTAACGTCAAGATGATCTCATCCCCGAGTTTATGTCAATTAACTGAAGACGAAGCTTTTAACGTACGAAAATGCGAAATCTAACAAAGAAGAATTGATGAACCAAACCAGAGTTGCTATAACAACAAGGACCTCGAGCTCGACTTTCTTGAGGGCCTCGAGGTCAGTTAAGAGCAATGAAGTATGAATAATAAAGTAAAAACAATAAAGCTGAAGAATACTTGTTGAGCACGTTAAGCAAGAAAAACAGAGAAGAATATTCTATTGTAGTGAAAATGTATGATATTACAAATGATTGGGGTCCCTTTATATAGGAGCAGAAAACCCCAATATAGTACATTCTTAATTGAGGTAAAGAATTCTATTGGTACAGGTGTATAACAACCTAGTATGGACTTGTACCATTTCGTACAAATCCTATCCTTTAATTTATGCCCTGATCCACGTGTCCTTGAGAATTCCCGCTCTTTTTTGAGTGCCCTCGAGAATGGACTGCCCTCGGTGTAGGCCGTGTCAGGCCTTCGATCTGTTTCCTCGAGGTGTGTGTCCTTCAACCGGGTCCATCCCCTACTTTGAGTCGCCCGGACTCGGACTCATAGCCCAATTTAAGACTTCAAAATTGGGCTCTTTGACCATATACATATATATATATATGCAATTTAATTTTAAAATTTTCATATTACTTTATATAATTCACAAATATATATATTACTCCCTCTGTCTTATTTTATATGGCACATATTTCTTTTCAAGTTGATACTGAAATAAAATTATAGTTTTTTATATTTAAAAATAATTTAACATTGAACTTCTTATTATATCTTAATATAATCATATGATCATCTGATTGTTTAAGATTAAAAAAATTCTTTAATTTCTAAACTTTATATCCAGTCAAACATAACAATATAAAATGAGACAGAAAGAAGTATTGTATAACTTTTTTGAAGAATATATATATGTGTGTGATTAGCTCTCCCTGAAAAGGAGTGTCAAACCAAAATACCCAACAAGCATTAGCTCTCCCTGAAAAGGAGGTGATCCAGTCGCACCTTCCAGTATGACTACCTTGTTACGACTTCACTCCAGTCACTAGCCCTGCCTTCGGCATCCCCCTCCTTGCGGTTAAGGTAACGACTTCGGGCATGGCCAGCTCCCATAGTGTGACAGGCGGTGTGTACAAGGCCCGGGAACGAATTCACCGCCGTATGGCTGACCGGCGATTACTAGCGATTCTGGCTTCATGCAGGCGAGTTGCAGCCTGCAATCCGAACTGAGGACGGGTTTTGGGGGTTAGCTCACCCTCGCAGGATCGCAACCCTTTGTCCCGGCCATTGTAGCACGTGTGTCGCCCAGGGCATAAGGGGCATGATGACAAATTCATTCTTTTTCTAATCAATCAAGGGGAACATTTATAATTCTTAATTCCATAAGGTTGAATAAAAATTCGATTGTCCATTTGATATAATTGTTATGCTTAGTGTGTGTCTTGTTGGTTTTTTAGGGTTAGGATTAAAAAAGACCAGCCCACATAGTATGAACTAAAAACTATAGAACTAATAACCAACCCATCACTTTGCATTATCTGGATCTAAAGAACCAGTCAAGATATGATATATAGGTCATATCTTTGTAGCAACTAAAATCTTTTTGCATAAACACAAAAGGAAATCTGATTCTAAGTTGTAAAGCAAAATAGACAAAAAAGATGTGGATAAATGGAAAGATGAGAGAAAGAGAGAAAAAGAATACCAATGATATAAAATTTCAATATGTAAGGTCTATGAGTAATCTCAAAAGGCAGTGTAATAAAGCATCAATACGCATTCATACCATAATAAAATGAATCTTCTTATAGAAATAGAACAAAAAATCAAGAGCTTCGAGCCAATAAAGACTGAGAAGATTGACTCAAGAACTAATTTCATTTTAAGCTCCATTGTAGAATTCGAACCTAACCATTAAGTAAGAAGTGATGGGAACGACGGAACTTGTTAATGCAAAAGATTTTATTGAAAAAGGAATCTTAATGATTCACTGGTCGGGATGGCGGAACGAATCAGAGATTAATTCATGTATTCGGAGATCTGAGAAGTCACGAGTTAACTCTACAAATGAAATAGGGATTGAAAGAGTCAATATTCGCCCGCAAAAACTTTTTTTATTGCAAAATTTAGGACAATACAATAAAGGACAAAATAAGGATTTGGTATAATAATACAATTTTTTTTATATTTCTATTTATAAAGCTAAAAAGTTTAGTTATCTATTCAAACAAGATATACAAATTACTAATAGATTGAATGAAATCTCAAAGAATCCCACGTTCAAGGTATTACTCAGTAAATACATATATATCTTAACTTAAGATTGACTATTTTAGCTTAATTCAAATTAAATTTTTTGGAATCCTTTTATTCGCGAGGATCGGGATGAGAAGAAACTCTCACGTCCGGTTCTGTGGTAGAGATGGAATTCAGAAACAATCATTAACTATAACCCCAAAAGAACCAGATTCTGTAAACAACATAGAGGAAGAATGAAGGGAATATCTCATCGAGGTAATCATATTTCTTTCGGTAAATATGCTCTTCAGGCACTTGAACCTGCTTGGATTACATCTAGACAAATAGAAGCAGGTCGACGAGCAATGACACAAAATGCACGTCGTGGTGGAAAAATATGGGTACGTATATTTCCAGACAAACCAGTTACACTAAGACCCGCAGAAACACGTATGGGTTCAGGAAAAGGATCCCCTAAATATTGGGTAGCTGTTGTTAAACCGGGTCGCTATTTCTGGCTATATTTTTGTAAAAAAAAATTGTTATATATATATATATATATATATATATATATATATATATATTGACTATTAAATTTGCACCCTCTATTAGAATTTAGAAAGGACAAGAAATTCAATTAAATGCTAGAACAATTTGACTTAAAAATATTGAATATATCTCTTTGTATTCGGTCATCAGACAGTTGGAAATACAGCTTACGTCTAGGTGAGCAACATTCAAGTCCCATAGCCGATAAATTGAACTTTTTAAATACAGCAAAGCAAAGCAGTTTTGAACCTTGTTTTAGGAACATTGTTTTTATGGAAAGTGACGTACTTTCAGAGAAGCAAGAATGTCTAGGTTCTCTTCATGTCTAAAACCTATATATGTGGGCCCCAACCCAAAATAAAAAGACCAAACCAAAAATCTTTGGATATTTTCTTTGCCCTTTTAATTTTCTATATTCTTGGTTCTGTTTATTGATAATTAGTATAAAGATTTTTGTTTTAGAGGAGGGGTTGCATATATAGCACTGAAGCTCACCTGAAAGTGGTTTTTCTTGCAATATTTTTTTTGTTAATCATCATTTGGATTTTGGGTTTCTCTATTGTTGTGTGAAGATTAAAGCTTTATGCTCTTTTAGTAGTTTTTAATCTTTTCTTTTTCATAATTTCTTGTTTTTGGAGTGCAAAAAATAAAAGAAAACAAAAATTGAGGAACTTGGTAGATTTTTGTTCCAAGATTACCCTTTTTATCATCAACTAGAATTTGGGTTTCTTTATTTTGGGTAAAGATTAAAGCTTTATGCGCTTTTATTAGTTTTTCAATTTTTTCCTTCACAATTTCTTGTTTTTGGAGTGCAAAGAAGAAAATTAAATTGGGGAAAGGAATAATCTTGGATTGAAAATTTTGAGGCTTTGCTCAAAAGGGTATGCTAAATCTTGAGGAATATAGGTATGTTAAATCTAGGAATGTTAAAGATTATTTTTTGTTACTTTTTATTGGAGTTGTGAGCCAATGAGATCTCATTGGTTGTTTGCCTTTCATGTTGATTGAGTTGAGATATTCAGAAATTCAAGATTTTCCCAATTTAATGGTTTGAAAGGAGTCTTTTTAAGGTTAGAATATTAATTATGTTAAGGTGGTTGTTTCTTGGATTATTGATTTCTTTGGTCATTATCTTTGTTAAAGCTAATGATACTGAATCTCCAATTGTAATTGTGATGAAGAAGGTATGTGGAGCATACATAACATTATTGAGTGCCAAAAAGTGAGTGATTTCTTGATTGCAGTTGCTTATTTTTCTATCCCTCTTGAGTTGCTTTACTTTATTAGTTGCTCCAATATTCCATTCAAATGGGTTCTTGTCCAATTCATTGCATTCATTGTTCTCTGTGGTTTGACTCATTTGCTCAATGGATTGACTTATACTAATGCTCATCCTTCCTTCCAATTGATAATGTCATTAACAGTTGCCAAAATCCTAACTGCCCTTGTTTCTTGTGCAACTGCAATTACCCTTTTGACTTTGTTCCCTTTACTCCTTAAGATAAAAGTTAGAGAACTGTTTTTGACACAAAATGTTTTGGAGCTTGATCAAGAGGTTGGGTTGATGAAGAAGCAGAAAGAAGTATGTATGCAAGTCCGTATGTTGACGCGAGAAATTAGGAAGTCAATTGATAAACATAATATATTGTACACTACTCTAGTTGAGCTTTCAAAGACCTTGAATCTGCAAAACTGTGCAGTTTGGATGCCAGATGAAAATAGGTCAATGATGAACTTGACACACGGGTTAAGCCCCGGTTCTGCTGTAGAATACCATCGTTCACTTCCTATCGATGATCCGGATGTGTTGGAGATAACAAAGGACAAAGGGGTAAGGATTTTGAGGCAAGATTCAGTTCTTGCAGCTGCAAGCAGTGGAGGGCCTGGTGAGCCGTGTACTGTTGCAGCAATTCGGATGCCATTGCTTCGTGCTTCGGATTTCAAAGGGGGAACGCCGGTGTTGGTTGACACTCGTTACGCCATTTTGGTTTTGGTTCTTCCAAGTGGGGATTTTGATTGGAGCAGTAATGAGATGGAGATAGTGGAAGTAGTTGCTGATCAGGTGGCGGTGGCACTGTCTCATGCCACGGTTCTTGAAGAGTCTCAATTAATGAGGGAGAAACTAGAGATTAGGAATGGTTTGCTGCAGCAGGCTAAGGAGAATGCTGTGAAGGCAACACAGGCAAGGAATTCATTTCAAAAGGTAATGAACAATGGGATGAGACAGCCAATGCACTCAGTTTTGGGTTTGCTTTCCATACTTCAAGACGAGAACTTTACAAGCTCTAACCAGAGGATTATTATTGACACAATGATGAGAACAAGCACCGTTCTGTCAACTTTAACAAATGATGCAATGGATATATCCGAGAAAGATGAAGGAAGAATCCCAGTAGAAATGATGCCCTTTCAGCTGCATTCACTGATCAGAGAGGCTTCTTGTCTTGTTAAATGCCTGTGTATTTATAAGGGCTTTGGCTTTTCTACGGATTTTCCCAATTCTTTGCCTAATCTGGTGATGGGCGATGAAAAGAGAACGTTTCAGGTGTTACTTCATATGGTGGGGCATCTATTAAATATCAGCTTTGGAAGCGGCTCCGTTGTATTCAGGGTTGGAACTGAGGATGGGAATGATAAGATTTGGGGAGCAAGAAGACATAGCATAGTTGATGAATACGTTACCATAAAATTTGAAACTAAAATTAATCTTGAAAGTTCTCAAAGAAATAGCTCAATGTCAAGTATTCACTTTGGTGGAAGGAGGTATAACAGCAAAGAGTTAAAGGAGGGCTTGAGTTTCCGCATGTGCAAAAAGCTTGTTCAGGTGAGCATACTATGGTGCTTTGTTTTTGATTTCTTCTTTCTTTGCTAAAAGTACCTTAGGTGATTATGCTCACGACTTCCTGATTATGTTATTAATGATGTTTTGGATTTGAGAAGGGGAGCGTTGGCGTAACTGGTAAAGTTGATATCACGTGACCAGGAGGTCACGAGTTCGAGCCGTAGAAATAGTCTCTTGCAGAAATGCAGGGTAAGGCTGCATACAATAGACCCTTGTGGTCCGGCCCTTCCCCGAACACGCGCATAGCAGGAGCTTAGTGCACCGGGCTGTCTTTTTTAAAAAAAATGTTTTGGATATGAGCTGGCATCTCCGGTGTGTTTATATTCGTTGAATTCAACCATGTGTAGGGAATACGGAGTTATTCTGATTTGCTTGCTATGTTTGTTACTGGTCGATATAAGTGTGTGTAAAATTAATAAAATGTGGATTATATCATAGCAAAATTTAATTCTAAATTGTTTAACAAATTAGATGTAAAAAGTGCATGCAACTGCAGTGATTATATACGTAGAAGTGTCAAACATTTGGAACATCCCAAAATGGCAAGTGTGTAAACTAAAACGGTAGTGGTAAGAGTGTATCTTGTGATGAGTAGGTTAGCGCACGTCGCAGATTCAAACCTTGCCACCAACAAAAACATGAAAAATTCTTGCCCTTGTTTTCTTTAATCATGTGGAAGCTACTACTAGGATGATAATTCTTTGTTCTTTTGCTTTCAGTGGCTACATCTTCTATTTTCTTATGCTGACCTGCTGTATTTTCCGCGCATAAAACTTGCAGATGATGCAGGGAAACGTATATATGTCCTCAAATTCCGAGGGTCGTGCACAAGGGATGACTCTTATTCTCAGATTTCTAAAACAGTCATCATTTAGAAAACACATGTTTGATCTTGGAAATCCTTTGGAGCAAGCAATTTCCAGCTCAATGTTCAAAGGCCTTCAAGTTCTACTTGCTGATGACGATGACGTAAATAGAATGGTAACCAAAAAGCTGCTCGAAAAACTGGGTTGCCAAGTAATTGCTGTGTCAACTGGTTTTCAGTGCCTAAGTGCAATGGGCCATTCAAAAACTTCTATACAAGTTGTCATTTTGGATCTTCACATGCCGGAAATGGATGGATTTGAAGTGGCGATTAGGGTGCGCAAGTTCCACAGCCATGGTTGGCCGTTGATCATAGCCTTATCTGCTACTTCAGAGGAACTAGTTTGGGACAGATGCCTACAGGTCGGAATCAACGGTCTCATAAGAAAACCTGTTCTCTTGCAAGGAATGGCCGAGGAACTTCAGAGAGTCCTACAAAGGGCTGGTGAAGGCTTTTGATGTAATACTAATGGCGAAAACAAACTTGGAGTTCTCGAAATAGTCACGAGCCTGAATTCAAACCACCTTCACTCAGTAGCAGAGCCAGGAATTCTAACCAAGGATATTCAAAAAAAAATGCAGGAATGTCACACCAAGGATTCAACCCTGCAACTTAAAAGCAATTTTTGGACCGCCTTTGCCATTACACTAGAAACTTCTCTTATGTCTAGAGGATTCAAAAATACAAATATATGCACAAAAAAATTATTTTTCCCTATTTGCACAGTATAGTTTTCCAACGACTTCATTACATGTAGCTCCGCCAGTGCCTTTACTGGACCATTGTAGAGATAACATCACAGCTTTGGCAGATAAATCAGCTTCTTGCTAACCTTGTAGTATGTGCAGTTTACATCATACAACATTACAACTTATATATCAGTTTGCCATTCAATTATTGGCTCACAGCACAGTGAAATACTATTTGTCCCTTATTTGCTAGGAAATCTTCTGGTCTCACAATCCATATATGCGTGAGTACATTCTGCAGGCAATATGTTCAAGTACTAACCACATTGAGCTCATCTTATATCTTGTGTCAAAGTCTATTAACTCATAATGTTTTCATGAATTTTGTTACTAATAGTTTACCAAGAAAAAAGATGAAAATCATAATAGAAAAAGGAGAAAAGATTTAACATTCGAAAAAAACAACTCAACTATGAATGTATATTATTGAAACTAAAAAACACCATAAAATACTAAGTGGGCGTTTGGACATAAGAATTGTAAAAAATTTAAAAAATGTGATTTTTTTTTTCAAGTGAAAATGATATTTGAAAATTAGAGTTGTGTTTGGACATGAATATAATTTTGGGTTGTTTTTGAAGTTTTGTGAGTGATCTGAGTAAAAAATTTGAAAAATAACTTTTTGGAGTTTTTCAAATTTTCAAAAAATTTCAAAATTCATCTTCAAGTGAAAATTAGAAATTTAATGGCTAAATACTGATTTCGAAAAAGAGTGAAAAAATTCTTATGTCTAAAGGGCTCTTGTCGTCTCGAAAAATACTAGTAGGATGCCATCTATACAATTGTCATGTAAGTATAAGTGCAAAAATTACTTTTAGCCCGCCACCGAAATAAGACTACAAAATTTTCTGCCTAACTCGTTTCAAAGTCTTTGTTGCTGAAATTAAGTCAACAATATGTCCCCCGATAAAATAGTAGAAATGACATCAGGTAGCCACTCTAAAGGACTACTATTTAGAAATTAGTTAATGCGTTCTGAATTTTAATTTTTTTCGGGGCAAAAGTATCCTAAAGTTAAGATTGTCATCTGTTAATTTAAAATTTCAGAACAAAATAAGTATTGAATCACTCTAAATAACATCCTTAAGAATAGTTATCTATACTCTTGCCCCAATAAAATGGGACCACAATAAAATCCAAGGCTTTTAAAAACACACCAATTTCTTTCTGGCGAAAAAGCACTTTCAAGATCCAATAATCCTTTTAATATTAATAATACTTCTAAATTTCTCTTCAATGATACATTTTTTTTAAAAACATACCAATTTCTTTCTGGCAAAATAAGGGCCCTTTCTAGATCCAATAGTCCATTTAATATTTATAATACGTCTAAAATTCTCTTCAATGATACATTCTGCAACTCATAATTTAAATCAATTAATTTAAAGTAAACTGTCTACACCATCTTATAGGATGGCTATACTAAAGGCTGAAGTCTAATAACGGTAAGCCATTCCTCTTTCTTATAAGAGTGGTGTCCAGTGAATGACTAAAATCTAAACAAGTGCAATGGCATATGCCAAGCTATGAAAAGAGACTGAGACCGTCCAATTGAGCCTTATTACAATTCAAACAATGACAACAAATTGACATTACTCGCGCAAAATTCTGTGTACGTCACTTGCCACTATAATCCTGCAGGTAGTGGTGGCGCTGGGGAGACGAACCTCGCCCGCTTCCAGTGGACAGGAGGGTAAGACTTAGGAGGTGGTGGAGGCCTTCGACCCGTTCTCTTCTCATGATTCGGTGGCTCAGCACTTTCCATAGCAAAACTCACCTTGTCCATGGCAACAATAGGTAATAAAATGAACATAAACAACGAAAATGCTATGATCTTCATCGGTTGGATTTAGTGTATCAGGGTTTAATGGTATATATACGTGCGAGAATACATATAGATAAAGTTAAATACAATCCACTCTATCAGCTCAAAAATTTACGACATCTAAATTCTGAATCTGCTATTACCTGTAATAAGAAGATCCAGTAATTAAAGAAAGCAATGAGAGTCTAGAGTTGCTTATAAGTTGGTTCTGGTGAGATAGTGAATAAATGAAGCAAAATATATATAGATAAATGAGGGGTTCATTTTCCTCACAAGGGGCAATTTCTAGGAACATTCAGCGTGGGACAAAAGTTTTACAAGTAGACTAAATAAGACTACAAAATTTTCTGCCTAACTCGTTTCAAAGTCTTTGTTGCTGAAATTAAGTCAACAATATGTCCCCCGATAAAATAGTAGAAATGACATCAGGTAGCCACTCTAAAGGACTACTATTTAGAAATTAGTTAATGCGTTCTGAATTTTAATTTTTTTCGGGGCAAAAGTATCCTAAAGTTAAGATTGTCATCTGTTAATTTAAAATTTCAGAACAAAATAAGTATTGAATCACTCTAAATAACATCCTTAAGAATAGTTATCTATACTCTTGCCCCAATAAAATGGGACCACAATAAAATCCAAGGCTTTTAAAAACACACCAATTTCTTTGTGGCAAAAAAGGGCATTTTCAAGATCCAATAATCCTTTTAATATTAATATTTCTTATAAATTTCTCTTCAATGATACATCCTGTAACTCATTACTTTATAATCAGTTAATTTAAAGGTAAACTGTCTGCACCATCTTATAGGATGGCTATATCCTTAAGACTAGTGTCCCCCGACTATTTGCGTACTTCGACTTATCTATGTCTTTACATATTAGCACATATATAAAATAGTTCTGGTCATCAAAACTTAGATGGTATAATAATCACTTAATATATTTCGTTGTTGCTAAAATTTAAACTATAAATTTCTATAACTTTTATTCACGTTTATTGATCACTAAGTTACATGCTCGGAATAATAACGGTAAGTAAGTCATATTAAATCTAAAATCTTACAATGATCTGTCTGTTCATAGAGCGATTGACTCTAGTGCAAGTGGGAGATTGTTAGAGATATAATAGATATGCCCTAGATCCAATCTCATATTTGATGATTAGAACATATTTTTGTGAACGTTATTCGATATAAAAATATATGGCATTTTTTTATCATAGTTATTATTAATTGTTTGATTAATTTGATAAGGTCCTTGATTAATCTTTAAGACTTGTCATCGTGATAGAGATCATGATAATGAGAGCAAAGTCTCTTACAATTTAATCTAAATTTGTTCTTGATCGTAGGATTATTAATTTGGACATTAGTAATCCGGTTAGATCAATATTTATGTGATCGTCTTTATGGGATAAAAATTAGTTGATCTCATTAATTAAATCACATAGATAGATGATGCATATAGAGATATGATCATTGAACCGACTCATTAGATAATTCCTAATGGTTAGAATTACCATAAACTGTCAATAGGATATTCTCTTGAAGAATGTGATGTAAGAATTTCCTTTGACCTGAGATCGTCACAGTAATTGACAAGTTATTTGTTGTGCTTTAATACTAGACACTTATAGCCCTAGGGCAATAGTTGAAAGGATATTGGGTACGATTGAATACTTGTAGAATTAGTGATTGATCAAGATGGAATCTGTCAACTCTTGGTAATGAGTTTAAGCTCCATGTTGTCATGAATTATAAACGACCAAATTAAGACCTTGGCCAGGGCAATTGAATGAAAGAAGAAAAGAGTTTCTTAGGTCATTCAATGGTCGATTATATTTGACATGAACACATAGTTGGTCGCCTATTAGGATTTGACAGTTGAACCATATCCTAGGGTGATCCAGAGCTATAAGGACAGAAGGAATTACTACATTATTCTTCTACTGGTTCTTGAGAGTAAATTGTATACTTCATGCTATCCGGTCGTTAAGGAGTGTTGCTAGACACCACCCTTGATTAGTATATTGATGTGATCAATTTACTACCTGCTTAGTATTGAATCTATGGGGTCGCACACTAACGAGTGCTCTGACCTTTGCTAAATGGTTAATTACTTTATTATTTGATAATTAAATTAAAGAATTTAATTAATCAAATAAATTTAGTTATTAGTCCAAATGAAATATTATTATATTCTTTGCTAGCATAGAGATTATAATTAATATTGTGAATAAATTGAAGTTTTCTATTTGAAATAGAAAATTAAATTATATCTCTTGGTTGAAATATATATGTGATATATATAATATAAAATAATATTAATTTATATAAAGGTTATATATATAATATTAGTTAATTTACCAATTTGGAATTGGAAAGGTAAGTCCTCAAAGGACGTATAAATTGAATCTAACATTAATTTGGATTCACGAGAATCCAACTTTGACAATGGTTCGGCAGTCACGTTTTCGTTAAGACGTGATTTCCAACTTTCCATAAAATTTAATTGAAGTTTATTTTTGGAATAAACTTTTACCTAAGAATATTATTACCTCACCCAAATAGGAAAAGGGTTTATAGGTGATGCTATATAAAGGGTGATGAAGAAAATTTGCCGTATTATTAATTCTTGAGAAGAAAAACCACTTTGTGAAAGTGAGAGTGCAACACAAGCCAAGAGAGAAAATACAATTACAAGAAAAGTGTTTCTTGTTCTTCTAACATTGAGTTGAGATTTTAGAGAAAAATTTCAGCATAATATTTTGTTCAATTTGTTCTCGGGTTTCATTGATCAAAGAGTTGATAGCAAGGGTCGGTCTCGGTGCGGATACGCATAGAGTCTTCGCACTAGCGAAGAATTTGAAACGAGATTTTCTTCACTAGATACGTCTTAGATCCGATCTATTGACATATAAATAAATTTTAAACACGAAAAGATCTGTCTAGGATTGTTATTGTCTTCCGCTGCGTGTTACGAACACCTATATGCAATCTTCAGTGGTATCAGAGCCATGGTTTCTCGTGTCTAAATTTTAATTTTCAAATATTTTACGATTATATTTTAAGAGTTCAAACCATAATACATGTGTCTTGTGCAATAGTCAAATTGTTTGAATATATATGGATTGATATTACTTTATCGTGAATAAAATATGTATTCATATAAGTTAAACTATTGAGACAGTTCGTAACTTGAATTTAAAATTTTGTATTGGATACGATGGTAATCTATAATAGTTTATTGGATTCTACTGTTATTTTAATTGTTATTAGTTCATGAGATGTTAATTAATAATAATATTCCGGCATGTATTATTTGTTTTTGTGATATATGTGATATATAAGATAAACATGTTAGAAGATGTTGAATTTCGTTTTTATGTCACGTGCTTGTTCATTATATAATTTTGAATTATTTATTACATGTGATGTAAATTATTTTAGGACTAAGCATGTAGACAACTTGAACTAAATTCACATGCTATAAAAGATTTAATCTTCATGTTATTAAAAATTATTTTAGTAAATCCCTCCTACTAAAATTTGAGTTCTTAAATAGTAAAATATAAGATATTTTATTATAGAGCTATCCATCAAGGTGAATAATTTTACTTATTTCTTATTTATAAGGAGCGGCCTGACTACCAGGAGACTTATAGTTCGAGAATATGTTAAAATTATTTATTGCATTAGATGTATGGATTGAAAGAATTATTCAATTTTACACTAGACGCCTGGACCACCCAAGGGGGTATAAAATTTAATAAGTTCTTTGCTATCATGATGGTTGAACTCAACTATGCCAATAGGCTCGACCTGACTACCAGGAGACTATTTGACATAGAGCTATTTAAGAAAATTATATGGGGATACAATTGGTAAGATTACCTACCTTTAAAATATATGTGAGAAACGACTTCACTTCCAAGGGGCTCATACATATTGTTAAAGGATTCCTTTACTCCACTAACAGAAATAAAAATTTTGTAAACTATAATGAGGGTAAATAGTTTAAAATAATTAGTGAAAATATTATTTAGATAAAGTCAATGTCTTTATGATATATGCAAATACGTTCTTATATTATTGCCTTTTCTTTTCTATATTTTAGATTTCTCAATATGTCTGTTATCTCACTGCGTGAAATACTTGAGACCAACTAGTTGGTAGGACCAAACTTTGATGACTGGTATAGAAATTTGAGAAATGTTCTCATGCATGAAAAACTCATTGATATGATCGATAAGCCTGCAAAGTTAATCCCACCAGAGAATGATGTTCAAGGAACCAAGGTTTATCAGAAATACTTGGAATAATGCCTTGCTATTAAACACATCATTCTCGCTACTATGAGTTCTGAACTCCAGAGGAAACATCAGAATATGGATCCAACTGCAATTATTGAATATCTTAAGAAGATGGTTGATACACAGTTGGACATTGAAAACTCTCCAGTTGGACCCCTTGTCAATCATATGATTGTTCTTAGCGAAGAACATGAGAAGTTGGGGTAAAATCTTGGTGAAGAGATTTCTGAAGATTTGATCTTGCAGTCGGTATATTATGCTGAATGTTTTCACTATAAGAAGAAAGGACATTGGAAGAGAAACTGCAAGGAGTATCTTGCAACTCTAAAGGACAAGAAACAAGGTGTGACATTAATAAAAAATATTTTCAAGGTTTCTTTATCTACTACTAATTCTTCACTGTGGGTATTAGATACTGGCAGTGGTTATAACATCTGCAATATGTTGTAAGGGTTCAAGATAAGTAGGAAACTAAAGAAAGAAGAAGTTAATCTACAAGTTGGAAATGGTGCAAAAGTTGCGGCCGCAGCTGTAGGATCAATTTCTTTAATAATGCCTACGGGCAAAGTACTTATGTTGGATGATTGTTATTACGTTCCTAAATTTGTTTCGAACATAATTTCAAATTCTATGTTAGACAAACGTGGTTTTCACATTATTATAGGCAATAGTATTTGCTCTATAATTATGGTGATAATTTATATGTGAATGACTATCTCCAACATGATGTTTATGTCTTACCTAATGTGAATGCTAATTCGATTATGCATGTTTTAAGTCTTAAGAGGAAAAGAGATGATCATATAAATCATACATACATTTGGCATTGTAGGTTTGGTCATATTGGAGAGAAGAATTAACAAGTTGTACAAGGAAGGGTACTTTGACAAGTATGATTTTGAATCATATCCAACTTGTGAATCTTGTCTCAAAGGAAAAATAACCAAATCTCCATTTACTGGAAGTGGAGAAAGAGCTTCTGAATTATTGGGACTAATTCATACAGATGTTTGAGAGCCCATGAAAATTCAAGCTAGAGGTGGATATTCTTACTTCATCACCTTCACTGATGATATGTCAAGATATGGATTTGTGTATCTTATGAAACACAAGCCTGAATCTTTTGAAATGTTCAAAAGGTTCTGTAGTGAAGTTGAGAAACAGACTGGTAAAAGTATCAAAGTAATAAGGTCTGATAGAGGTGGAGAATATCTTAGTGAAGATTTTACCAGATATCTCAAAGGGAATGGGATTCTCTTACAGTGGACACCTCCAGGAACACCACAACACAATGGTGTGTCTGAAAGGAAAAATCGAACCTTATTAGATAGAGATCTATGATGGGGTTCACTGATCTTCCAATAAATTTATGGGGATATGCTTTGGAAGAAGCAACATACTTACTTAATAAAGTTCCCACTAAGTCAGTCTTTATGACACCATATGAGATATGGAAAGGATGTAAGCCTAACCTTAAACATATTAAAATTTGGGGTTGTCCAGCTTATGTTAAGAGACTACAGTCTGATAAACTTGACTCAAGATCTGATAAGCGTATGTTCATTGGGTATCCCAAGGAAATAATGTGATATTATTTCTATCACCCTTCTGACCATAAAGTGTTTGTGGCCAGAGGAGCAACCTTTTTGGAAAAGGAATTTCTTTTAGAAGGAAATTATAATGGAGAAATAGAACTTGATGAAGTTCGAGAAACTAATGAATCAACACAATATAAAGATCATGAGACCCAAGTTGAAAAACCTTTATTGGATGTTTTGAAGTTGTCAAGGAAGTTGCCATCTTTAACGGTTGAAGTTCAAGAACTAAATGAAGTTCAAGAACAGGTTATGAACCAGTTCCAAACCAAATTGAACAATAACCAAATCCAGCACAAGGTGAACAGGTTATACAAGTACCTCTTAGAAGGTCCTCACAAGAACGTAATGTACTAACTAGATTAAATCTAATGGTACAAGATAATGTATCAAATGAGGTTGATCATAATGATGATGACCCTAAGACCTATGAAGAGGCTATACAAAGTTTTGATTATGAGAAATGGCAAAATGACATAGAATCCGAAATGGAATCCATGAAGGAAAATAAAGTATGGACTTTAGTTGAACTTTCAAAGGATATAAAACTTATAGGTTGTAAATGGGTTTTTAAGAAAAAGATTGGAGCAGATAGAAAGGTGGAGACCTACAAAGCCCGTCTTGTTACCAAGGGATATCGTCAGAAAGAAGGAGTCGACTATGACGAGACTTTCTCTCCCATGTCAATGCTCAAATCAATTCGGATTTTGCTTGCTATATCAGCATACTATGATTATGAAATATGGCAAATGGATGTGAAAACAGCTTTCCTTAATGGTGAGCTAGAAGAGGATGTGTACATGACACAACCTGAAGGTTTCACATCTTCATCTGATCATAATAAAATTTGTAAGCTACAAAGATCCATTTATGGACTAAAGCAAGCTTCTCGAAGTTGGAATATTCATTTTAACAAATAATTGAAAAGTTCAATTTTGTTAGATGCGAAGAAGAACCTTGTGTGTACAAAAAGGTTAGTGGGAGCACAATTATATTCTTAGTGTTGTATGTTGATGATGTATTGCTCATAGGGAATGACATACCGGCATTGCAAAGTACCAAGATTTGGCTATCTGAACAGTTCTTAATGAAAGACTTGGGAGAAGCATCTTATATATTAGGAATAAAAATCTATAGAGATAGATCTAGGAAGCTGCTTGAACTTTTCCAGTCTTTGTACATTGATACCATCTTAAAGAGGTATAATATGGATAATTCCAAAAGAGGCTATCTACCGATAAGCACTGGAATTACTCTCAGTAGGGAGGATTGTCCTAAAACACCTAAAGAGAGAGAACACATGAGTAGGAGGATCCCATACGCTAGTGCAGTGGGAACTATCATGTATACCATGACATGTACACGTCCTGATGTGGCTTATGCACTTGGAGTGACTAGCCGCTATCAGGCAAATCCTGGTGAGGAACATTGGAAGGTGGTGAAGACCATTCTTAAGTACTTAAGAAGGACTAAAGACCAATTCCTCATCTATGGAGATTCTGAGTTGAAACTTGAAGGTTATACTGATGCAAGTTTCTCTTCAGATAGAGATGATAACAAATCTATTTCTAGTTATGTACTCACCTTAAATAGTGGTGTGGTGAGTTGGAAAAGTTCCAAACAAGCTACAGTAGCTGATTCAGTGACTGAAGCGGAATATATAGTAGCTAGTGAAGCTGCTAAGAAAGCTGTATGGATGAAAAAGTTCTTAACTAAACTTGGTGTGGTTCCTTCAATAGAAGGTACAATTCCATTGTTGTGTGATAACACTGGAGCCATTGTTCAAGCAAAAGAACCAAGATCACACCAAAAATCTAAACACGTTCTGCGAATGTATAACTTGATAAGAGAGATCACTAAACGTGGAGACGTCTAGATTCAAAAGGTTGATAGAAAGGAAAATGCTCCATACCCATTCACTAAAGCTCTTGGTGAAAAAGAGTTTGACAAGCGCAATTGAAAATTGGGAATGAGGTACAAGAGCGATTGGCTCTAGTGCAAGTGGGAGATTGTTAGGGATATAGTAGATATGCCCTAGATCCAATCTCATATTTGATGATTTGAACATATTTTTGTGAACGTTATTCGATATAAAAATATATGGCATTCTTTTATCATAGTTATTATTAATTATTTGATTAATTTGATAAGGTCTTTGATTAAATTTTGAGACTTGTCATTGTGATAGAGATCATGATAATGAGAGCAAAGTCTCTTACAATTTAATCTAAATTTGTTCTTGATCGTAGGATTATTAATTTGGACATTAATAATCCGGCTAGATCAATATTTATGTGATCGTCTTTATGAGATAAAGATTAGTTAATCTCATTAACTAAATCACATAGATAGATGATAAATATAGAGATATGATCATTGAAATGACTCATTGGATAATTCCTAATAGTTAGAATTACCATACAATGTCAATAGGATATTCTCTTGAAGAATGTGATGTAAGAATTTCCTTTGACCTGAGATCGCCATAGTAATTGACAAGTTATTTGTTGTACTTTAATACTAAACACCTATGGCCCTAGGGAGATAGTTGAAAGGATATTGGGTATGATTGAATACTTGTAGAATTAATGACTGATCAAGATGGAATCTTCAACTCTTGGTAATGAGTTTAAACTCCATGTTGTCATGAATTATAAATGACCTAATTAAGACCTTGGTCAGTGCAATTAAATGAAAGAAGAAAAGAGTTTCTTAGGTCATTCAATGGTCAATTATATTTGACATGAACACATAGTTGGTCGCCTATTAGGATTTGACAGTTGAACTATATCCTAGGGTGATCCAGAGCTATAACGACAGAAGGAATTACTACATTATTCTTCTAATGGTTCTTGAGAGTAAATTGTATACTTCATGCTATCCGGTCGTTAAGGAGTGTTGCTAGACGCCACCCTCGATTAGTATATTAATGTGATCAATTTACTACCGGCTTAGTATTGAACCTATGGGGTCGCACACTAATGAGTGTTCTGATCTTTGCTAAAGCGTTAATTACTTTATTATTTGATAATTAAATTAAATAATTTAATTGATGTGACGACCCGACCAGTCGTCTCATGAGTTACCGCTCTGTTTCCCCTATTTCTACTTCTTTATGCCTTGTTATCCGTAATTTGTGATATCGGGTTGGTCGGATCGAATCCAGAATGATTTTTGTAAGGTTTGAGACACTTAGTCTCTTTTAAGGAAGTTTAAGTTGGAAAAGTCAACTGGATGTTGACTTATGTGTTAAAGGGCTCGGATGTGAGTTCTGATGGTTCGGTTAGCTTTGGGAGGTGATTTGTGGCTTAGGAGCGCGATTAGAATGAATTTTGAAGGTCCGTAGTAGATTTAGGCTTGAATTGACGAAGTTGATATTTTGACGATTTCCGGTTGGTAGACAAAATTTTGATATAGGGGTCGGAATGGAATTCCGAGAGTTTCAGTAGTTCCGTGGTGTCATTTGGGATGTGTGTGCAAAATTTTAGGTCATTCAGACGTGGTTTGGTTGGGTTTTTGATCAAAAGTGTAATTTGGAAAATTTTAGAAGGTTTGGCTTGAATCCGATGTGTTTTGGGTGATTTGATGTTGTTTGAGGTGTTTTGATGATTGGAAAAAGTTTGAATAAGGCATTAGGATATGTTTGTGATTTTGGTTGAGGTCGGATTTCTAAACTTTTGATATGTATGAATGTGAGCACATGATTTTTTCCCTATGTGAATTACCCCCATAAATTTAAGTAAAATAAATTTTTCCCATTATTTGCAATTTCGTGGATTTTTGTAGCATTTCTCGTTAATTGCTTGCATTTGTCTGTGCACGTTTATTTTGTTGAGTTCATGAAAAAATATAAAAAATATGTTGCATTTGCATTTAGGATTTAATTTTTCATTTATAAATCAATTAGTAATTTAGTTGCTTTACAAAAATGGAAAAATCACAAAAAATGGTTTATTTTGCATTGTTCAATTTTTAGATTTGTATTTCGTTGGTTTTCCTTTAAGTTGGTATTTAATTAGTTGTAGTAATTATTAGGGTTAATTAATTTAATTTGCTAGGATAATTTGGGTTAGGAATTAAGTCGGGTTTTGTTTTATTTTTATTTTTAGAAAAAAAAAAGAAAAAAAGGAATTAAAAAGATTTTTGAAAAGGGAAAAGAAAATAATCAGATTTTTTGGGCCTTTTGTTTAATTTTTCCCCAAGCCCAATTGATTTATACACAATACCCAACCGGTCCAGCCCAGACCCGCTCCAATATCCGGTCCAGCTTTATTTTAAACCAAAACGACGTCGTTTCATTAGCCCTTGATCTGAGCCGTTGATCCTGGTAAATCCGACGATCCAGAACTGAAGCTCCATAGGTATATAACTATCTGAAATGCCCTCACCCCCCTTCAGAACCCCCCCCCTCTCTCACTCGTCTCTCTCAACCCTTCACCTCTCAGAGACCAAACAAAACCCTATGCCATCGCCCTAAGATCCTTGCCCTTTCCGGTGGCGGCGCCGGTCCCAAATCACCCCAAAATAATACCCTACAACCCCCATGACCCCCTCATACTAAATTCACACCCATTTTCCCTCGAATCTGTCCCAGACTCTTCGAATCTTAGAGTGAAGTTATGAACCCTAAAATCCCCCAAAAATCAATCAGCGAGGCTTTTGAAAATTTAAGGTTGAAGTTGACTTTAATCGCGTGTTTTTAGTCGAGAACACACTATTTGGGTCTATTTCGGCCAAAAAATTTAAGATTCATCGAAGATTAGTTCGAGACTGTGGTCTGCTTAGTTTTGATAGGTACTTCCGGTACTTTCTCTTTTTCATTTTTTTCTTATCTTCTTCTATTTTTCTTCTTTTATTCTGTTTTCTCAAAATCATCCTTGCATGTGTTTCTTTAGTTTAGTTTAAATGTTAAATTGTTATTTTTCTTTAGTTTGTTTGCTCATTAGATTAGTTTTCGTTTAATATTTCCTTTTGTTTTGGGTCGTGGAGAACATTTGTTTCAGAAATTTATTTGACTTCGCATTGCCCTCTTATTTTTTCTGCCCTCTAGATTATTCTGTCTGAATTTCTGAGTTGGACTTGGGTCCAAAGGGAAGGGATTAGCCCAGGTTTTGAATTGAAACATTGGGTCAATTTGACCCATGCCCATTTGGGTTCACTGAGGTAAAAACAGAGTGCTCGAGGGGTGATTTAGGAATTTAAGCTAGGGGAATAATTTGTAACTGACTTAGGAAGCTGCTAGGAAGGTGCCTTTAGGACTATTCTGAAAATCTGAGTTTTAGGCTAGGGGTACCTAGGCAAAAATAAAAATTATGAAAGGTTTTATGTGCAAAAATTAGCTCATTTCTGATGCTCTAATAGCTTGCCTATAAAGGCATCATTACTTGAGATTGAAGTCAGAGAAGAAGAGATAAAAAAAATCCTGCAAAACTGAAGGGCGGAGTTTTTTAGAACAATTCTGAAATAACACTGAATTCTCCACATTTCTTTGTAAAAAAAAAGTTCAAATTCTGATCTTCTTTGCTAGCTGAACTCTCTGAAAACCCCCAAATTCCTGCACCTGGTTTAAAAATGGTTTGATTTTGGGAACTTGAAGATTTTGTTTGAAGCTTTTGGTTCTTCGGTTCACTGTTTCATTGCTGGGATTTAGGTTGTTTGCTGCTGCTGACTCTCTGCTGATTCTTCATCTTTTTTTTTCCTCTTTCGATATTCAGGTACACACTCTTAGGCCCTATTGATTGTGAAGTTGGATTTGAAGAGTGAAATGAAAAGCAGAAAGTTTAAAGTATAGTATCAGTTTATTTGTGCTTCAGTTGTATCTCTTCTTGATTTTGTGTTTTAGTAGTTTAGTTCTTATCATTATACATTATCATGGGATCGTCAAGGTGCTGCAGTAACGGACTTAGTCAAGGCACATGAATCTTAGCCTTACTTTAATTTTGGTTGAAACAAGTGTTCATGTTTGGTGATGATTTCGTGTTGAACTAGCTATCATGACAAGTATAGGCTAGGGATAAAGTGAATAATGTGCAGTCTGGCAGTTAAAAGCACTGTGATGTGTTGTTTTTCTCAGAATTGGTTGTCCTTTGATATGTGATCATAAACTCATGTTGAGGATAGTTTGAGTTGCCTATTAGTCTTGTTTAAATTTTGGCATAAATCAGTTTAATGTTGGATATCTTGTGAAATGGGGGGTTTAAACCTATCAGTTTGAAGATGTTTGTTGAGAATCTTCATGTGACCTTTGGGATCCAAGCAATTCACATGCTAATTTTCTGGATTGGTTATTGTTTATTATTGAGAAGAGTTCGACTGATTTAAGTTTTCTTGAGTAGCAGTTAATGTAGAATCATGTGAAGAGAAAAAGGAAAATAGACAAGGTTGTTTTAAGAATAAAGTTATGCGTTGATTTGCCTTGCTGGTTCACAAGCCTGTTTAAGTTGGAACTGATGAAAAATCTCGGAATTTTCAGCTAGTTGAATGGTGTTTGAACTTTTAAAGTTCAGGAACAAATTATTAGTTCAATCTCATGCTTCTTATGATCTTGGCCGATTTGCATTTCCCTTGATTGCATACAATTGTTTGATTCTGAAAGTTGGGCCCAGTGTTGGCCCAGTCAATGATGTTCAATCTCATATTCTCTTTGCATGTTCCATACCCTTGGACGTCCTTCCTCATCAATAATTGGGCTCGTTTTGGGCCCGAGCCTGAAGGCATTTATAAATGGTCTCGTTTAGTTCGTTGTCGATTGCAGCAATTTCCCTTTAAATGATTGGTCTCTTAATACGAGGTTTGTTAGTTAATCAGTAGGGTCAAACTTTTAGTTAAAAATAATTAGAATCCTATTAAGCCATCCTTAATTAATTAATTAATTAGACTCTTAAGGTAGACTTGAGGTCCGCCGTGCCAAATAAAATCTCAAAATGCGCGGCCCTCACTTAAATAATCTTAAATCCTTAGAATTTGAGGCGTGCCATTTAGTTAAATTTTCATGGCCCTCGCAAATAAAAAATACATAGTTGCTTTAGGCGAGTAATTTAAATTACTTTCTTAAACTTGGGTGTGCATTTATGTGACCCAAACCCGAATCTCAACAATGTTAGATAAAATATGTCGTAGATCGCGGGTGCATTTATGTGACGTGGTTCAAGACGTGTTTTAAATAACGTTGAATCTTCCTAAAATTAATTAAAATCGGTTAATAAGTTAAAATGCATAAGTTTTAAAAATGTTTTTAAAATCAAGTAAATAGGCCAAATATAACAGTTGAGCGACCGTGCTAGAACCACAGAATTCGGGAATGCCTAACACCTTCTCCCAGGTTAACAGAATTCCTTACCCGGATTTCTGTGTTCGCGGACTGTAAAACAGAGTCAATCCTTTCCTCGATTCGGTATTTGAACTGGTGACTTGGGACACCATAAAATTATCCCAAGTGGCGACTCTGAATTTTAAATAATAAATCCCGTTTCGATTGTCACTTTACACCCTCTCGGGGTGTAGTAAAAAGGAGGTGTAACAGCTCTAGCGACTCTGCTAGGGAACGAACCCAGAATCTCTAGTTCAGGGTTCAGAATTCGAGCTTAGAATAATTGTTGTATTTGGCTTTATTTATTATTTAATTCTATTCACATGTTTGGGCCTAATGTGCTAAGTGCTGCTTTTTACCGCTTTGATATTATCTGAATTGTATATATAAACTGTTACGAAACCCTTCTCTTCTCATCTTCGGGGATGTGCACGCTGGCATGACTCCCTATTCTGTTAGTGTCATACCTTGAAATAAGAAAGAGGCTCGGACAAGTTACTAAGCCGGATGGCCTTTTGGTTCCCGGTACGTAGCCTCCTCCTCGGCTCGAGTTGTTCGCTCGGGTGCACAAGTCTAGAACAGTATACCCAGGTTTTATACTTAGAATAACTCAGCCTCATGACGGATCCCTAGTAGGAACGTTTGTTTGCATCATGTGCATTGACTTTGGAGACTAAACACAAGGGTTGGGTCTGTCTAGGACGCTGTACCCGAAATGAAAGACCATCCTGATGCATCCTACTCACTACATGCGTATTCATGTGCTTCGAATTTGCATGTTGACCGGCTCATCAAATAATAGGAAAAAGTTGAGAAGAAGAAAGTCAATGTGAGGGCTGATAGAGATAATTGCCTGTTTTTGAAAAATCGATGTCCAAAATATACTGAAACCCTGCCAAAATTTTGAAAAAAAAGAAGGAAAAAGAAAAGTTTGTTTTGTCAAAACTGCCCGAACTACGCCAGTTTGATTCTCAGCGGATATGGGATACGTAGGCAACCCCATCGGGTTCCAACTTCCCTTTTGCAAAATAGCCCAAAAAGAACCGAAATTTTATTGCTTTGTTGTAAATAAGTAAGGTGATGACATTCTTGTCAAAAATAGCCGAATGCCCCCCAAAGGACGCCAGAAGGATATTTTTGCAAGAACAGCCACCTTGGTCTCTTTTTAAAATTTTTGGCCGGTTAGCAAGCACAGCCTTAAAATCTTCTCCCCCGAAGTGCTGAAAGGCCATATTTGCAAAGCTGGGTTTTATTTTTGAAATGAAAATTTAAAAAAAGGTAGTGTTAACTTTTTCTTGAGTCAAATAAGTCATGATTTTTCTTAATCACCCTAATAAATATGCAGAATGAGCATGAGTCAAAATTTTCCAATAACAGTCATGAACAAGATACCCTTGGAGCTGTATATGTGGTGGGAAGATCTGGGAAAATCAGGTCAAGATAGGGTCAATCTTTACTTGGGAGGTCTCACCGGGTTATTGAAGATCAGGCCTAGAGGAGACATCATAAAGGCATTGGTTACGTTCTAGGACCCAACTCACAACGTGTTTCATTTCTCGGATTTTGAACTCACACCAACTTTGGAAGAAATAGACGGATATATTGGGAGCACTGAAGTTCCTCTGAGACACAAGTATTTGATTGCTCCAAGAGTCGTCGATGTGCATAGGTTCCTAGATTCCTTAAAAATAAGCAGGGGCGTCCAGTACCCAGATTTGGTAGCCGGTTTTTCCACTCCGTAGTTTATATACTAGAGATACGGGCACATATGGGGGTTAAACAATCTAGAAAGCAAAATTTGCAGCAAAGGAAATCACCTCAAATGGGAAGAACACAGGTGCTTTGCTTTTATGGTGGTATTCTTGGGTCTTCTAGTATTTCCCAGGAAAGATGGGAATATCAATATACGGATAGCTGGGGTCGTCAGCACTTTGCTTACTCAGGCCAAAAGCACCCTCTCACCCATGATAGTGTCTGAAATCTTCTGCGTTCTCACAGCCTGCAAAGTCGGAGGAGACTTTTTTGAAGGGTGCAACTTGTTGCTGCAAATGTGGATGATTGAACATCTATGTCATCGTCCTCAATACATGAGCTATGGGTAGACAGAGAAAAGCTGCATAGAGGAGTTTTATACAAGGGTTGACGGGTTTAGCATGCCAGAAAGGGTCACAGAATGGATATCATATCTCCGTTCCGTCACTGCAAATCAAATAGAATGGAAGTTTCGGTGGCTTCCTGTAGACGAAATCATATACACGCCAGCTACCGGGCCTCACTTTGTCCTGATGGGTCTCAGAAGTATCCAGCCTTATGCCTCATACTGGGTTCTGAGACAGCTGGGGAGATGTCAAATAGTTCCAAAGGATGAAGACCTTAGTGCTCAGGTAGTCGAGATTGGTTCTGACGGTCAATTTCATGAAGCAGTAGTTCGCCAGATCTGGAGCGAGTGTCAATACTTGACAGCAAGCACCCAAGTGCGTGATTTATCCAGAGGTGAAATTTCGCCAGGGTATCTTGCTTGGTATAAAAGGGAAGTTGAGTTTGGAAGGCCGTCCAAAAGACCCTATCTTCAAGAATTCGTCGAGGCGTCACAAACGCAATTGGATTGGTTGGCCAAAGAAAATGAGTATAGGGCTACCATAAGCAAGATGGAAAAGCAAGTCAAGGATCTTCAATTTGAGAATGGTCTGCAAGCCACCGCAGATAAGGGCAAGAAGAAAAATATATCCAAGGAAAATAACGCCCTTCGAGCCCAAATTCGAGAAATGAAAATAGTGGCTGAAAATCCCGCCAGAAGTGCAAATGATGGAAAGCTTATAGATAACCTTAGGCGGAAGGTGGGTGAGTATGGTTTTGATCTGAACAAGGCAGAGGGTAAACTAGCAAGGGCTCGAACAAAATTGGCTAAGAATACGGAGGAACGAGCGCGCTTGGTTAAATAGTTAAAAGAGAAATATGACAATGAGGTTGTGGGGTTGAAGAAAAGGGTCATCATCTTTGAGAACAAAATGATAAAGAAGGCAAAAGACTTTAAGGCAGAAAGAGAACACTGTTATGCAGTGATGACACAGTTAGAAAGAGATCTGCAACAACTTCAAGAACAAAACCATGCAGTTGAACAAACTTTGGAAATTGGGGCCCAGCAGATTAGGCGTTTGTTGCAAGAATAAGGCGTCATAAGAGAAAGGGTCAGAAGGATCGCCGACTACATCGCAATGAAGTGTAGTAGGTGTGAAGACATGACCAGATCCATGTTTTTTTTCCACTGTAATGACCTTTGTCCGCCAGATAATAGAGGTTCTCTATCATCTCCAAGGGGATTTAGTGCGTAGGCCCGTGGCGAGACCGACTGATGTCTCGCGGGCCCCAGGAGCAGTTGAGGCATTAATGTATTCATGATTTTTACTCGAGTCTGTATTTTCGTCTTTCTATTAGAGTTTGTTAGCCTGTTTTCGAGTCCGTGTTTTTATCTTTCTGTTTGAGTCTGTTAGTTTCCCTTTTCGAGTCTGTTAGTTTTATGATTAAATTTGATAGGATGAGTCGTTATAATCAAAACGTTTTCGTTTTATGGAAAATCTGAAAATCCCAAAATGTTTTATTATTTTGTTTTTACATTTATCCCCCAGAACTACGCTTGGTCTGATTCATGCGGCGTCATGATACATAGGCAATCCCTATAGGATTCGATTATAACCAGAAAAGAAAAAAAGAGAGAAAAGAAGAAAAAAAGAAAAAAAAAGAAAGAGAAAACAAGAAACGATGGGAAGGAAACAATGGCAAAACAAGAGAGGAAAATGAGGGAATAACAACGAGAAATCAAGCAAAGAAAGGCAGGAATGGAAAAGAGAGAAGTTGCAAAATGAAAATTAGGGAAATCCGGGATGACGCAAGCAACTGATCAAATGTATAATAGAAATGGTTAACTTCTTAGGCGCATTACATCTCCAATGTGCGATTGCCTATCTGTTAAGCTCTAATCGTTAACAAGTTTGTTGTTGAAAAACGGTACAGGCAGGTGGTTAGTTT
The DNA here is from genome assembly GCF_000715075.1 of Nicotiana tabacum. Lineage (NCBI taxonomy): Eukaryota > Viridiplantae > Streptophyta > Magnoliopsida > Solanales > Solanaceae > Nicotiana > Nicotiana tabacum. Next base: position 153,661,766 of record NC_134090.1, on the reverse strand, counting down.
GTTTGGCATTCTGAAAACTCATCCGTATAACACCAGGTCTAAAGACAAGTTGATCATGACTAACCAAAAATTGGATGCAAGTGTTATTGATCCGTCGAGAGAGGGGGAAGAGTCTGATGTTAATCTGAAATAGGAAATGTATAAGCTAAAACAACAGATGGCAGAGATGTACCAGGCATGGGTGAAAGGGCATCCACCACCATAATACCCCACCAACCCTGCTTTCGTCCCACCATTGGCTCAATCCCAAGAACCTCCCACTATTGATTCATCTCCAAGCTTTCCCATTTACCACCACTACCATGGTACCACTTCCCAAACACCACAAGCTCCACCACCCAAACCAGTTCCATACCCTCCTCCACCAGTCACCTATGTTTTCGTGGCACCCTCACCTACTACACTCCATTGATCCTCCAGTGAGCCTTTATTCTAGACCCCAGATAACTAATACTATCCCCCGGAGCCTACTTTCAAGGCCCCAGAACCTTACTCCTACAATCCTCGTTTCGACCTCCCAGTTGAAACTAAGAAGCCACCTAAAAATCCAGAACATGAGGAGATGTTTAAGAAGGTTAAAAGCCTGGAGCAGTCATTTAGAAACATGCAGGGACTGGGAGGCCAGGTGAGCGTGGCTTACAAGGATCTATGTCTATTTCCCAATGTTCAACTGCTAATATGATTCAAGATGCCCAAATTTGATCTGTATGACGGGAAAGGATACCCGGTGGCCCATTTGAGGGGATTCTGCAGTAAAATGAGAGGAGCCGGTGGGAAAAAAGAGTTGTTGATGTCTTACTTTAGTCTGAGTCTAACGCGTTGGAGTGGTACACTCGTCCGGATCACAACAGATGGTATACATAGGATGATTTGGCCCAAGCATTCGTTTGTCACTTCCAATACAACCTCGAGATTGTTCCAGATCATTTGTCTCTGATTAAGATTAAGAAGAAGCCTAGTGAAAGTTTCAGGAAATATGGTTTTTGTTGGAGAGAACAAGCGGCAAGGGTTGACCCTCCGATGAAAGAGAGCGAAATGGTGGATTACCTTATGCAGGCCCTGGAGCCCACTTACTACGGCCATTTGGTATCGACCATAGGCAATTCCTTCAACGAGGTAGTGAAGATGGGTGGCATAGTAGAAGAAGGGCTTAAATCAAACAAAATCCTGAGTTACTCGGTTATTAAGGCAACTACCCAAGCTATTCAAAACGGTACTAGGGGAGTCATCAGAAAGAAGAAGAAAGAGTATATGGCAACAATTGATTCAGGATCATGGTTTGGACCCAGGGGCCCATCACACCATTATACTCAGCCTCGACCCCACCACCAAACCTACACCCAAACCCCGTATAATCTACCCCAGCATTACTTCCCATCACCGAACCCTCATTTTTCTATACACCATACCCAAACATACACTCAACCTCCTGCTCACACGCAATGGCATGCGCCAGCCCCACGAAACACCTACCCAGCTCCACAAAATGCCTACCCACCCCCACGAGCCTACCGAAACCTTCCTGGATCAGGTTTCCGACCCAATCAAGCATTTAAGAACGAGAGGTTGCAGAGGAAGAAAACCTTCACTCCATTGGGAGAGTCCTATACTAGCTTGTTCCATAGGCTGAGGCAATTGGATATGCTGAGGTCAATCGAGTCAAAATTGCCAAATCCTCTTCCAAAGAATTTGGATTACTCTGTAAGCTGTGAATATTGTTCTGGTACACCGAGGCATGATATAGAGAAGTGTTGGCACCTGAAAAATGCCATCCAGGAGCTCATTGATACCAACCGGATTAAAGTCCAAACTTCAGAGGCACCCAACATCAACCAGAACCCATTGCCAACCCATCAGGAGACAAACATGATTGAGATAGTGCAAAAGGGAGGGGAGCCCAAGAAGCCTTCACAGACCATCATGATGATTCGGTCCACTGAGGTCAAGCCAGTTAAAAAACCAATAGTTAAGGGGATCAGTGAACAAGTTGAGCGGAACAAACAGTGAACCATCTGCGGTAGTCAAGAAGGGGTCCCCAAGTGATGTTGTAGAAAAACAAGAAAAGCCAAAAGTGGTTATTCCAGGAGTGGCAAACAAACCTGTTGTAATTGTAGAGGGTTCCCGTACGGATCCTGTCATCATCAAGCAGCAAGGCTGTCCTGTGGAACTATGAACGGGTGACAGTGACTTATAAGGGAAAGGAAGTGAAAGAAGAAGTCAATGAGGCCCATGGATTAACTCGTTCGGGGAGATGCTTTTCCCCCGAAGAGTTAAGAAAAGCTACAACCTCCAAAGATAACCCAGTTCTAGTGAAGAAAGCACTAAAGAAAAGGCGGAGGAGTTTCTGAGAAAAATGAAGGTACAAGACTATTCCATCGTGGAGCAGTTGAGAAAGATGCCTGCGCAGAATTTCATTACTGTCATTGTTAATCCACTCAGACGAGCATCGTCGGGCCTTGATGAAAATTCTAAATGAGGCCCACATTCCCGACAAAATCTTAGTGGACCATCTGGAAAAGATTGCCAACAAAATATTTGAGGTAAACAGGGTCACTTTCTCTGATGATGAGTTACTTGTGGAAGGTACTGAGCACAACAAAGCTCTCTATCTTACGGTAAAATGCAAAGAATCAGTGGTTACCAGGGTATTGGTTAACAATGGTTCCAGTGCAAACATTTGCCCTCTCTCTACTCTGAACAAGTTGAAAGTTGATGATGAAAGGATTCACAAGAACAACACCTGTGTTCGGGGATTTGATGGTAGAGGGAAAGATTCAGTTGGTGATATAGTGCTTGAAATAGGACCAGTTGAATTCACCATGGAGTTCCAGGTGCTGGATGTAGCCGTTTCCTACAATCTACTATTAGGTCGACCTTGGATTCATGCCGCCAAAGCAGTCCCGTCCACTCTGCACTAGATGATCAAGTTCGAATGGGATAGACATGAAATCATTGTGCATGGCGAGGATAATTTGTGTGCTCACAGTGATGCCATTGTCCCGTTCATTGAGGTTGAAGATGACAAAGGGCACTGGGTCTATCAGGTTTTTGAAACAACGTCGGTCGAGAAAATTCTAGAAGGGAAATGCGTTCCAATTCCAAAGGTAATAACCGCATCAGTCATGGTGGCCTTCGAAATGCTGAAAAATAGCTTTGTGCCTGGTAAGGGTTTGGGTGCGTCCCTACAGGGTATTATACAGCCGGTGTCCCTCCCTAAAAACTTGGGTACATTTGGTCTGGGATTCCAACCCACAGTCGCAGACGTAAAAAGAGCTAGAAAGTTGAAACATATGGCATTGGCCCTTCCAAAGCCTCTTCCACGACTCTCCAAGTCATTTGTCAAGCCTGGTGCTAGAAAACGCCCAATGACAACAATTCCCAGTTCTGTGGTTGGCGTTGATGAAGAGTTAATTGAAAGGTTCGAGAGGTTGTTCGACAATGTGAACATGGTGGAAGTTGGAGAAGGTTCTAGCGAAGTAGATGTGCAGTTTGTTGGGCCGAGTGCAAAGCTTAACAATTAGAAGGCTACTCCTCTCCCTACCCGGAAGGAGTTTTGGTAGTTTGCTTTGATTTTCTTTCAGTTTATCTAGATTATTCCAGGGTTGTAATTCAGATTCTATGTTCCGTCCATTTGGATGTATAAACCTTGTTACCTTTTGATTTCAATGAAATGCAATTTTCCTTTTCCGTCATTCCTGATAGTTTTACTTTTGTTTTTCTTTTCTTCCTTGTATAGTTCTTTTTATGCTGGTTTCAATGACATGACATGCATGAGAAATCTTCGGCCCAGTCTTAAAAGCCAATCTAATTCTGAAATAATAATTCAGGAAATAAAGTGTGATGATGAATCAGAATATGATAAGGATGAGGCCTTTGAAGAGATTAGTAAATAATTAAGCCATTTTGAAGAAAAACCCAAGCCTAACCTGAGTAATACAGAAGCAATCAATTTAGGGGACTCAGATAATGTCAAAGAAACTAAGATAAGTGTCCATCTTGAAACGCAAATCAGGGAAGAGATAATTAAAGCATTGTTTGAATACAAAGATATTTTTGCATGGTCATATGATTACATGCCGGGCCTAAGCACTGACTTGGTGGCTCACAAATTTCCCACTGACCCGACACTCCCTCCCGTCAAGTAGAAGTTGAGAAAGTTCAAAACCGACATGAGTGTGAAGATTAAAGAAGAGGTCACAAAGTAGTTTGATGCAAAGGTCATTCGAGTCACGTAGTATCCCACTTGGTTAGCTAATGTTGTGCCTGTGCCAAAGAAGGATGGCAAAACCAGAGTGTGTGTTGATTACCGTGATCTCAACAAGGCTAGTCCAAAAGACAACTTCCCACTGCCAAATATCCACATTTTGATTGATAATTGCGCCAAGCATGAGATTGGGTCTTTTGTGGATTGCTATGCGGGCTATCATCAGATCTTAATGGATGAGGAAGATGTGGAAAAGACGGCATTCATCACGCCGTGGGGGACATATTACTACAGGGTTATGCCTTTCGGTTTGAAAAATGCTGGAGCAACTTACATGAGGGCAATGACGACCATATTCCATGACATGATACATAAGGAGATCGAGGTCTATGTGGATGATGTGATCATAAAGTCTAGGAAGCAATCTGACCACATCAGAGATTTGAGGAAATTTTTCCAAAGGCTTCGCAGGTACAATCTTAAGCTTAACCCCGCCAAATGCGCATTTGTCATTCCATCTGGAAAACTGCTGGGATTCATAGTCAGCCGTCGAGGTATTGAATTGGACCCATCAAAGATCAAAGCTATCCAAGAATTGCCGCCTCCAAGGAACAAGACTGAGGTGATGAGTCTGTTAGGGAGATTGAACTACATCAACAGGTTTATTGCTTAGCTCACGACAACTTATGAGCCTATATTCAAGCTGTTGAAGAAGGATGTTGTGGTCAAGTGGACAGACGAGTGTCAAGATGCATTTTATAAAAGGAGTACTTGTCAAACCCACCTGTGTTGGTCCCACCAGAACTGGGGAGACCTTTGATTCTGTATTTGACGGTCCTAGATAACTCATTTGGTTGTGTGTTGGGTCAGCATGACATCACCGGTAGGAAGGAGCAAGCTATCTATTATCTCAGCAAGAAGTTCACATCTTATGAGATTAAGTATATTCACCTTGAAAGGACATGTTGTGCCCTAACTTGGGTAGCACAGAAGCTGAAGCATTATTTGTCATCTTACACTACTTACCTCATTTCTCGTTTAGACCCATTAAATTATATCTTTCAGAAGCCTATGCCCACAGGGAGGTTCGCAAAGTGGCAGATCTTGCTCAAAGAATTTGACATCATCTATGTGACTCGGACTACGATGAAAGCCCAAGCATTGGCCGATCATTTGGTCGAGAACCCGTTGGATGAAGAATATGAACCTTTGAAGACTTATTTCCCTGATGAAGAGGTGATGCACATTGACGAGTTGGAACAGGTTGAAAATCCAGGTTGGAAACTTTTCTTTGATGGAGCTGCTAACATGAAAGGCGTTGGGATAGGAACTATACTTATTTCTGAAACAGGGCATCACTACCCTATTACGGCTCAGCTTCATTTCTACTGTACCAACAACATGGCTGAGTACGAGGCATGCATTTTGGGTTTGAGGTTAGCTGTAGACATGGGTGTCCAGGAAGTCTTGGTCTTGGGAGACTCGGACCTTCTGGTGTACCAGATTCAAGGATAATGGGAAACATGGGGTTTAAAGATCATACCAAGGATCCATAATGAGGTTACCGATGCTTTAGCTACTTTGGCATCAATGTTGCATCATTCGGACAAAGCTTATATTGACCCTTTGCATATTTAGGTTCACAATTAACATGCTTATTGTAACGTGGTGGAAGAGGAACTTGATGGTGAACTGTGGTTCCACGATATTAGGGAGTATATCAGGATGGGGGTATACCCGGTACAAGCCACAAAGGATCAAAAGAGAACAATTCGACGGTTGACAAGTGGATTTTTCTTCAGTGGAGGAGTTTTGTACAAAAGAACTCCAGATCTTGGATTGTTAAGATGCATGGATGCTAGACAGGCCACGGCTATCATGATCGAAGTACATTCCAGAGTCTGCAGACCGCATATGAGTGGGTATGTTCTGGCAAAGACGATTCTCCGAGCAGGTTATTATTGGCTTACCATGGAGCGAGATTGTATTAGTTTTGTGTGGAAATGTCATCAATGCCAAGTACACGGAGATTTGATTCATTCTCCGCCATCTGAATTACACACAATGTCCGCACCATGGCCTTTTGTTGCTTGGGGAATGGACGTTATCAGACCAATCAAGCCGGCAACATCCAATGGGCACAGGTTCATCCTGGTGGCCATTGATTATTTCACTAAGTGTGTTGAAGCTAAAACTTTCAAGTCTGTGACCAAGAAAGCAGTGGTTGAATTTGTTCACTCAAATATCATCTATAGGTTCGGGATCCCAAAGGTGATTATCACAGGTAATGGTGCTAATCTCAACAGTCATTTGATGAAAGAGGTATGTCAACAGTTTCAGATTACGCATCGCAATTCCACCCCATACCACAGCAAGGCGAATGGAGCAGTCGAGGCAGCCAACAAGAACATAAAGAAGATACTTCGGAAAATGGTAGAAGGTTCCAGGCAATGGCATGAGAAGTTGCCCTTTGCGTTGTTGGGTTATCGCACTTGTCACACCTCCTTTTTACCTACACCCCTGGGTAAGGGTGTATAAGGGAGTTTTTTCCAACTTAAAGTGACAACCGAAACGAGATTATTTTATTAAAAATTCAGAGTCACCACTTGGGATAATTTATGGTGTCCCAAGTCACCGGTTCAAATCCTAAATCGAGGAAAAGATTGACTCTGTATTACAGTCTGCGAACACAGAAATCCAGGTAAGGAATTCTGTTAACCCGGGAAAAGGTGTTAGGCATTCCCAAGTTCCGTGGTTCTAACACGATCGCTCAACTGTTATAATTGGTCTATTATCTGATTTTAATACATGTTTTAATCTATGGTTCAATTTTAACTTTTATAACCATTTTTATTTAAATAATTTTTAGGAAGGTTCAACGTCATCTAAAACACATCTTGAACTACGTCACATAAATTCACTCGTGGTCCACGACACATTTTATTTAGCGTTGTTGAGATTTGGATTTGGGTCACATAAATGCACACCCTAGTTTAGGAAGGTAAATTGTTAAAATATCACGCATAAAGCAACTACGCACTTCAACTTTGCGAGGGCCATGAAAATTTGTTAAATAGCATGCCTCGACTTCTAAGGATCAAAACAAGATTAAATAAATGAGGGCCGTGCAATTATCATTTTTGTTTGCCACGGCGCACCTCAACTCTAATTTAAAGAAAAAGAGTTCAAATTATATTTCGAGGGCCATGAACTATTTGTGTTGTCTAATATGGCTCGCCTCAATCTATTCGTGAAGAGTCTAGCTTAATTAAAGAAAGAGCCTGAAAGGACTTAAAAGGTGTTTTACGTTAAAGTTTAAACTCAAGAACGGAGTAAGTAAACAAAAGTCCATTTCCATTTTTTAAAAACTGAGCCCGATTAATTGATTAAAACGATTCGGAAGAGATAGGCCTGATTTTAAAGCAAAGCATAAAGTTGGTTCAAAAAGCAAAACAAACAACAAGATACGAGGTCCAACTTTTATTTGGGGCTTGGGCCTGTCATGGGCCCAGTGGTCCTGTAATGTTATAATACCGCTGATGGTAAGCCTCATAGCAATTCAGCTCAGGCCCAACGAAAGCAACCCAATCTTAGGGAGTATAGCACCATTGCCAAAATTGGAAACTTAAGATCGAGTTCCATTCACAACATAAAAAGTGTACAATTTAGATTCATAACACTAGCTGACCCACGTCAGGTCTTAACCAAATAAGTAAAAAAAAAGGTGTCACAAAAACAAGGCATCATCTGAAGTAAGGAAAAATTCTGATTAAGTCCAATTAGCTCAATGACAACAGATGTATCACATTTCCTTCTTTATTTAAGGCTCAAACTATCTCATAATCAGCCGTCAACCCCGTTCCTCAAAATTAACAAGTACACAAAATCGATTGAACACCATTCATGCAGCAAACTATATGAAACAAGAAACTAAACTAACAATCCATTTCATTTCTGAGTTTGGCTATCTAAACATGTATCAAATAGTGGGGCAATCTGATGGTCTAAAACACTCTTTTCAATTGAAACATGCTCAAAAATGGCTTAAGATCTGCTTCACCATCCATGTCCAAACAGAATACTACTTAACTAAAATTAACAGCAAAACTTAATGAACTAACAGACATAGCAATTCAAGTGCAGCACATTGCCATTACATTATTTTATAAGATCTGATTCTCAAGTTCAATACCCTGTTCAAATTGCCAACAATTAACTAGGAGACATCCAAATGAGAAACTGAATTACTCTACTGATTTACAACCAGATGCAACTCACAGCATGGTATTTATTAGCAACTAGCAGGATGCCATATATTATAAACTAGAAACTTAAGCAAGTAAACCAAGTAAGCTAAATCATGAACCAAAAACCGATTACAACTGCTAATCAAAGCTTCGAATGCCACCTTGATTCCAAATCAAACCTTACATTATGTGAAATACAGAAGTGTACCTGAATGATCAGCAAAAGAAACCAAAAGTGAGAGGGAATTCAAAGAGAACAGCAGTAGCAGACTCAGATCAAGAAATCAGCACTCAAAAATACACTCGAACCCCAGCAAAATCCAAACCAGATTTAAAAGGCTTCGACCTCAATTCACTTCAACCCCAAAGTAAAGTAAAAACGGATTCAGGGAATGAAAACTTTAAGATCCAAAGCATGACATTCAATAGAACAGTGTTTCTCAAAATGTTTCAGCTGTTTTTGTTTTTCTGAATTCTCTCTCTGATTCTGCCTTGAATGGCAAGGAAATGTGTCTTTATAGGCAAGAGAGTAGGGCAGCAACAGACCTCAGTCTTTGCATTTTACCCCTTTTCCAATATTTGTTTTAGATCCCATACCCCTAGTTAATTATCAAAATTTCAAAAACAGCCCCCAATCCCACTTCCTGGAAGCTTCTCAATCTGTTACACTAAAGATTCCTCAAGACAATTTCCTAAACTACCCCCCACAACCCCTGAAATTACCCCTGTACCTCAAATCGGTCATGGGTCTGCAAACCCAAACACGACCCCACTTGGGCTTTGATTTTCTGAACCAATTAAAGACAATCAGGGATCTCCAAATTAAGAACTGACCCAAAATTCCCAAGATAAGAAACCCGGAACCTTTAATATGCCATCAAAATACAAGAAAGTGGATGAACTAATTAACTTAGACATACAATAGGAAATTAGCTAAGTTAAGGGCCTAATTGTATTAGCTAGGTGACTAAATAGATGATGAAACAGTAATTATGCTACTAACACAAAAGAACTAAACAAAACAGGGTTGAAGAAACGGACTAAAAAATCAGATAGTTAAGCTTTCACAAAGGAGAAGAAAAGAAGAGGAAAATAGAACAAAAGATGGAACCAACTTGAACTCAGAAGGTCTAAATGAATTTCGACCAGACCAAAGAAAAGGAGAGGAGGAGGAAAGTGAAACAGTAAAAGAAAGAAAAATACAAGAGGGGGGAGGAACTTACCGAATCAAAGCTCAAAACCTAATTGAGACAGTGATTTAAACGAAAAGTGATGTTACCCAGTTGTTATTCGTAAACAACAAGTGAACAACATCACTTTCGTGTTTAATCAACCTTCAATCTTCAGAAAAACAGAGGCAAGTATCCATGCAAGCTACGGAATCAAAGACTGAACCATTTTGACTTCTTGGGGTTTTGAACTCTATCCTTAGATTCAAGATTCGACGGAATCGGGAGGGATTCGAGGGATATGGGTTAGGGATTTGGAGAGAGGGGTCATGGGGGTTTTAGGGTGTTAGTTTGGGGCGGTTGGGGGGTGGCATCGTCAGGCGGATGTGGTGGAAAATGGGGCGGCGCTAGGGTTCGGAATTATGGTCTCTGAGGGTAGGGTGAAGTGAGAGACGAGCTAGAGAGGGGGTAGTCTTTAGGACAGTTAAATACGGGGGAGGGGTTAGTCCTGGTCCGTTGGATCTTGTTGATCCAACGGTTGAGATGGAAGGTAACGAAACAGTGTCGTTTGGTTTATAGGAGGGACTGGACCGGGTGAGGCGGGTCTAGGCCTGGGTTAAATGGGTATTGAAGGGGAAATTTTGGGCTTAGGAAATTAAAATTAAAGAAGGCCCAATTATTCTAATTTTTCCCATTCTTTTCTTTTTCTTTTTATTTTATCAAATCTTTTCTTCTCAAAAATAAAATAAAATCTCAATTAATTTCCTAATAAAAATCATCCTACCAAACTAGATTAATTAACTCTAAATTACCACAAATAATTAAAAACCAAACTAAAAGAGAAACTATCAAAAATCAAATCTAAAATTAAAAAGTGCAAAAATAAGTTATTTTTTGTGCTTTTTCCACTTTTATAAAACAACTAAATCTAAATGCAATTGTAACATATTTTTGTATTTTTCATGAATTAAACAAAATTAACATGCGCAGACAAATGCAAGCAATTAACGAAAGATGCTACAAAAATCTACGAAATTGCAAATAATGGGAAAAATTCATTTTTCTTGAATTTATGGGAGTTATTCACATAGGGGAAAAATCACGTGCTCACAGCTGCCCCTCTTTGCCCGAAAACACAAAGAGTTTTCGTGCAAAGATAAAGTGAGCGGATACGAGCGATTTTTTCCCGTTTGAATACTCCGTGGGAAGCCATTTTTGAAATATTTGACCGCACCCTGCTTCGGAGGTTTCCTACATATCCTTGGCTATAAAAGAATCAGGTCAGTGTAGTTCGGAAAGTTTCGGTAGCTGGGACTACCATGAAGCTGTTGTTGTTGTTGCTGCTGCTACTGCTTACTGAACTCCTTATTACACCATGACAAAATAAAAGAAGCTAGACTAAACTATGATCTATGCATTACAAAAATCCTATCTGTATCTTCAAACTTGATCTTGTGATTCTTGTTGACTTGTATTCTCCCAGTGAAGTCCCTTTGTTGAGTTGTGATCTGAGACACTTTCCCTTTTCTTCAGGTGGACGCCTGATTGCTGAATTTGAATCATAATCTGAGATGCTTTCCTTTTCTCCAGGTGGACGCCTGATTACCGACAATTAAACTGTTTCCCTTCCTTAAAACTGGTATTGCTCTCCCTTGCTCTCCAGGTGGTCGCCTGATTACCAAAACTTGAACTGTATTCCCGTGCTCTCTAGGTAGGCTCCTGATTGCCGAACTTGAATTTTATTCCCGTGCTCTCCAGGTGGGCACCTGATTGCCAAACTTGAACTATATTCTCGTGCTCTCCAGGTGGGCGCCTGATTGCCGAACATGAATTGTATTCCCGTTCTCTCCAGGTGGTCGCCTGATTACCAAAACTTGAAATGTATTCCCGTGCTCTATAGGTGGGCGCCTGATTGCCGAACTTGAATTGTATTCCCGTGCTCTCCAGGTGGGCGCCTGATTGCCGAACTTGAACTGTATTCCCGTGCTCTCCAGGTGGGCGCCTGATTTCAACAAAGATAGACAAAACAAAGAAAATTTTCTGCCCCAGTTTGGTAGCTGGGCACATCTATGAGTATTAAACTGAATCATGTTACCAAATATTACTAAGAATTTGAAAGCTAGATCCCATTATCCAGGAGGGTCCTGACAACTCCTAGTTAAATGACAGTTTTTAAAAGCTGAATTATGTTTTCTAAATGTATGACTTCCACTAAATCTGGTTATCCAAGAAGGTCTTAAAACTACATCCCATTATCCAGGAGGGACCAGACAATCAAAAATCAAGTATTATCTTAAGAGTGACAATTTTTAAGGCTGAATTATGCTTCCCTACAGCAGAACTTACGCTAAATCTTGTTATCTAATGGAAGTCTTAAAGCTAAGTCCCATTATCCAGGAGGGTCCTAAAAACTCCTAATTGAATCCTATCTTAAACATGCTAACTTTGAAACCACTTATATTCCTTGGGGTACATTTATGCTAGATTTTGCTACTTATGATTGTTTCGATTTTTAAACTAGGTCACATTTTCCAGGAGGGTCCTGAGAATTTACGGTCAAACCTGTTTGGTGCTCGCTTTTCCCCTATGGAGGATTTACCCGAATGAACAAAACTTTCTGCCCCTGTTTCAAATCAGAGAAAAATCTTATCAGTTTAAAATGTGGTGGTTAGTTTGTGGCATTCTAGCTGAAAGTGGCCTTCCCGCTGTTGTGCTTTGTTTTGACTGACTTCCTCAAGTTGGCCAAGAACCCCTTTGACTTTTCGATAGACTTCCAACCCCCATGACCTTGGATGACCCGAGTGTTCTATACCCAAACCATTGTGTTACACCTTTGATCCATCTGTGTGAACCTCTGCATTTCCCATGAAATTACTAAACCATTTCACCGATGGAACTTCCACTGACCTTTTATATCCTATTTCCCATCATACTATATCGTGCAATGCCTTGGTCGCCCTGTGCCTTGTGCAACTTCGAAAGTTGGTAGTAAGCTTTGAAATCCCTTCTTATTTGCTTAGACAGAACTGACATTGGAAACATCTTAGAGAAATAAACCCAAAATCAATGAAATGCAATGACTTTCAGAGTTAAGGATAAGAAAAATCCAAAGCTGGAAGACTATCTGAAGAGGAAAAAGGAAAGAGACTTATCTGAGTGGAGCAACTGGCACCAATGATCATGACATGCATTTTGGATTAATCGGCCCAATTTGTCCAACCAATCAACTTTCAGTTGTCTTACTTTGTGTCCCGAGATCTTCAAAACCCAATTTCTTTACCAAAACCTTATCCTTGTTCGGCCTGCGGTGTCCGAAGGGTTTTCACCAACAAGCCTCTCTCATTTGTTCATCTCTCAACTCACTTTCGCCTTACGGTTCCCGTGAGGGTTTTCACCAATAAGACTCTCTCATTTTTTATTTCTCTCAGCTCCCATCGCCTTATGGTGCCCGTGAGGGTTTCACCAATAAGACTCTCTTATTTTCAATGTTTTTCTGCTTGAACCAGAGTGTTGTCCCTGATATGAATTACCTCTCCTTGCTTGACTTGGCTTTTCTCGAAGACTGATCGGAAGGTCTTTCTTTGGACCGTAATGTGGGATTTTGGATAGGGTTAGAAAGAAAGGGTATCAAAGTCTCAAAACAATTCAAATGGGTTCAAAATTACAACTTTTGGAATCAGATTTCTTGCAACAACCACAACTTCTGCCAAGTTTCTTTGCTTGGGTACTTTTGGGATTTTATTTTGATGGGACCAAACCATGAGGCTGCCTACGTATTCTTAAAAGGAATCAGGTTGAACATAGTTCATGTCATAGAAATTGCTTTATTGTGGTGATTTTCTTTCTCTTTCTTTTTCTGTTATTTTTTCTTCTTCTTTTTCTTTTTTTTTTCTTTATTTTTCACTGTTTTCTTTCTCTTTTCTCTCTTCTCGCGTTTCTAACTTTTGCCACTGATTCCGAAAGAGGGGTATGAAATAAAATAAATAAGGCTCAACGGGGTAACAAGGGATAAAGTGTTTAGATAGCAAAACAAAATGCCTTCGTCATTCCAATCTTCAAAACATGCCAAGTACAAACAAACACAATTTAAACAAAGAGATCATACATAATATCTGTTGACCGCATCATAATTGATGGACATTTCTACACATTTACCTTCTATATCTGTTAAATACAAAACACCATGGGACAACACTCTCGTCATGATGAACGACCCCTACCAATTTGGGGCGAACTTGCCTTTTGCTTCAGCCTGATGAGGAAGGATACGTTTCAATACTAACTAACCCACTTCAAACTTCCTTGGATGTACCTTCTTATTATATGCTCTTGCCATTCTCTGTTGATACAACTGGCCATGACACACTGCTGCTAATCTTTTCTCATCAATCAAACTCAGTTGCTCCATGCGAGTTTTGACCCATTCATCATCATCAATTCCGGCCTCAGCAACAATCCGAAGGGATGGGATTTCAACTTCCGCGGGTATCACTGCTTCTGTACCATATACCAACAAATAAGGAGTTGCCCCTACTGAAGTACGAACAGTAGTGCGATAACCCAACAATGCAAAAGGCAGCTTCTCATGCCATTGCCTGGAACCTTCCACCATTTTCCGAAGTATCTTCTTTATGTTCTTGTTGGCTGCCTCGACTGCTCCATTCGCCTTGGGGCGATATGGGGTGGAATTGCGATGTGTATTCTTAAACTGTTGACACACCTCTTTTATCAAATGACTGTTGAGATTAGCACTGTTATCTGTGATGATCACCTTTGGGATCCCGAACCGACAAATGATATTTGAGTGCACAAAATCGACCACTGCTTTCTTGGTCACAAACTTGAAAGTTTTAGCTTCAACCCACTTGGTGAAATAATCAATGGCCACCAGAATAAACCTGTGCCCATTGGACGCTGCTGGCTCGATTTGTCCAATGACATCCATGCCCCATGCAACAAAAGGCCATGGTGTAGACATTGTGTGCAATTCAGATGGTGGAGAATGAATCAAATCTCTGTGCACTTGGCACTGATGACACTTGCACACGAAATTGATACAATCTCGCTCCATAGTGAGCCAATAATAACCTACTCGAAGAATCTTCTTTGCCAGCACGTACCCACTCATATGCGGTCCACAGATTCTAGAATGTACTTCGGTCTTGATAGTTGTGGCATGTCTAGCATCTATGCATCTTAACAATCCAAGATCCGGAGTCCTTTTGTACAAAACCCCTCCGCTGAAGAAAAATCCGCTTGCCAACCGCCGAATTGTTCTCTTTTGATCACTTGTAACTTGTACTAGATACACTCACATCCTGATATATTCCTTGATATCATGAAACCAAGGCTCACCATCAAGTTCTTCTTCCACCACATTACAGTAAGCATGCTGATCATGGACCTGAATATGCAAAGGGTCCTCATAAGCCTTATCTGGATGATGTAACATTGATGTTAAGGTAGCCAAAGCATCGGCAACCTCGTTATGGATCCTTGGAATATGCCTGAACTCTACTGATCGAAACCGTTGACAAAGATCATGCAAATATTGCCGATACGGTATGAGTTTTAAATCTCGTATTTCCCATTCCCCTTAGATCTGGAGTACCAGAAGGTCCGAGTCTCCCAAGATCAAGACTTCCTGGACACCCATGTTTGCAGCCAACCTCAAACCCAAAATGCATGCCTCGTACTCAGCCATGTTGTTAGTGCACTAGAAACGAAGTTGAGCCGCAACAGGGTAGTGATGCCCTGTTTTAGAAATAAGTACAATACCTATCCCGACGCCTTTCATGTTAGCAGCTCCATCAAAGAAAAGTTTCCAACCTGGCTCTCCAACTGGTTCCAACTCATCAATATGCATTACCTCTTCATCAGGGAAGTAAGTCTTCAAAGGCTCATATTCTTCATCCACTGGGTTCTCAGCCAAATGATCGGCCAATGCCTGGGCTTTCATCACGGTCCTAGTCACGTAGATGATGTCAAATTCTATGAGAAAGATCTGCCACTTTG
The DNA here is from genome assembly GCF_000715075.1 of Nicotiana tabacum. Taxonomy (NCBI): domain Eukaryota; kingdom Viridiplantae; phylum Streptophyta; class Magnoliopsida; order Solanales; family Solanaceae; genus Nicotiana; species Nicotiana tabacum. The sequence continues at coordinate 153,646,131 of NC_134090.1, read as the reverse complement.
CGAGCCTCCCTGTAGGCATAGGCTTCTGAAAGATATACTTTAACGGATCCAAATGAGAGATGAGGTAAGTAGTGTAAGATGACAAATAGTGCTTCAACTTCTGTGCTACCCAAGTTAGGGCTCAACATGTCCTCTCAAGGTGAGTGTACTTAACCTCGTAAGATGTGAACTTCTTGCTGAGATAATAGATGGCCTGCTCCTTCCTGTCGGTGATGTCATGCTGACCCAGCACACAACCAAACAAGTTGTCCAAAACTGTTAAATACAGAATCAAAGGTCTCCCTAGTTCAGGTGGCACCAACACAGGTAGGTTCGACAAGTACCTCTTTATCTTATCAAATGATTCTTGACACTCATCTGTCCACTTGACCGCAGCATCCTTCTTCAACAATTTGAAGATAGGCTCACAAGTTGTCGTAAGCTGAGCAATAAACCTGCTGATGTAATTCAACCTCCCTAATAAACTCATCACCTCAGTTTTGTTCCTTGGGGTGGCAATTATTGGATAGATTTGATCTTTGACGGGTCCAATTCAATACCTCGACGGCTGACTATGAATCCCAACAATTTTCCAGATGAAACATCGAATGCGCACTTTGTAGGATTAAGCTTAAGATTGTACCTGCGGAGCCTTTGGAAGAACTTTCTCAGATCTCTGACGTGGTCTGACTGCTTTTTGGACTTTATGATCACATCATCCACATAAACCTCGATCTCCCTGTGTATCATGTCGTGGAATATGGTTGTCATTGCCCTCATGTAAGTCGCCCCAGCATTTTTCAAACCGAATGGCATGACCCGATAGCAGTACGTACCCCATGGTGTAATGAATGTCGTCTTTTCTGCATCTTCCTCATCCATTAAGATCTGATGATAGCCCGCATAGCAATCCACAAAAGACCTAATCTCATGTTTGGCGCAATTGTCAATCAGAATGTGGATATTTGGCAGTTGAAAATTGTCATTGGGACTTGCCTTGTTGAGATCACGGTAATCAACACACTCCCTGGTCTTGCCATCCTTCTTTGGGACAGGTACTACATTGTCTAACCAAGTGGGATACCGAGTGACCCGAATGACCTTCGCCTCAAACTACTTTGTGACCTCTTCTTTAATCTTTACACTTATGTCTGTTTTAAACTTCCTCAGTTTCTGCTTGACGGGAGGGAATGCCGGGTCAATGGGCAATTTGTGAACCACCAGGTCAGTGCTTAGGCCCGGCATGTCATCATATGACCATGCAAAAATATCTTTGTACTCAAATAATGCTTTAATTATCGTTTCCCTGAGTTGAGGTTCAAGATAGACACTTATCTTAGTTTCTCTGATATTATCTAGATCCCCTAAATTGATTGCTTCTGTATCACTCAGGTTAGGCTTGGGGTTTTCTTCAAAATGACTTAATTCTTTACTAATCTCTCAAAGGCCTCATCCTCATCATATTCTGATTCATCATCACACTCTATTTCTTGAATTACTATTTCAGAATAAGATTGACTTTTAAGACTAGGCCGAAGATTCCTCATGCATGTCATGTCATTGAAACTAGCATAAAAAGAACTGTACAAGGAAGAAAAGAAAAGAAAAATAAAACTATCAGGAATGAAGAAAAAGGGAAATTGCATTCCATTGAAATTAAAGATAACAAGGTTTATACATCCAAACGAACGGAACATAGAATCTTAATTACAACCCTGGAATAATCCAGATCAACTGAAAGAAAATCAAAGCAAACTACCAAAACTCCTTCCTGGTGGGGAGAGGAGTAGCTTCCCAATTGTTAATTTTTGCACTAGGCCCAACAAATTGCACATCCGCCTTGCTATAACCCTCTCCAGCTTCCACCATGTTCACATCATCGAATAACTTCTCGAACCTTTCAATCAACTCTTTATCAGGACCAACCACAGAACTGGGAACTGTTGTTACTGGGCGTTTCTTGGTGCTAAGCCTGACAAATGATCTGGAGAGACGTGGGATGGGCTTTGGGAGGACTTATGCCCTCTGTTTCAACTTTCTGGCTCTTTTATGTCTGCAATTGTGGGCTTAAACCCCAAACCAAATGTATCCAAGTTTTTAGGGAGAGACACTGGTTGTACGATACCTTGCAGAGATGCACCCAAACCCTTGCCCGGTACAAAACCATTTTTCAATATTTTAACGGCTACCATGACTGATGCAGTAGCTACCCTCGAAATTGGGACGCACTTCCCTTCTGGAATTTTTTCTACCGAAACCGTGTCAAAAAACTGGTAGACCCAAGGACCCTTATCATCTTCAACCTCAATGAACGGAACAATGGCATCACCTAGAGCACACAAATTATCTTTGTCGTGCACAACGATTTCCTGTCTATCCCATTCAAACTTTACCATCTGATGTAGTGTAGACGGGACTACTTTGGCAGCATGAATCCAGGGTCGACCCAACAACAGATTGTAAGAAACATCCACATCTAGCACCTGGAATTCCATGGTAAATTCAACTGGTCCGATTGTCAGCTCGAGCACTATATCACCGACTGAATCTTTCCCTCCACCGTCGCATCCCCAAACACAGATATTGTTCTTGTGAATTCTTTCATCATCCACTTTCAGCTTGTTCAGAGTGGAGAGAGGGAAAATGTTCCCACTAGAACCATTGTCGACCAGTACCCGGGTAACCATAGAATCTTCGCATTTCACCGTAAGATAGAGGGTTCTATTGTGCTCAGTACCCTCCACAGGTAATTCATCATCAGAAAAAGTGACTCTATTCACCTCAAAAATCTTGTTGGCTATCTTTTCCAAGTGGTTTACTGAGATTTTGTCAGGAATATGGGCCTCGTTTAGGATTTTCATCAAAGCCCGACGGTGCTCGTCTGAATGGATCAATAATGATAATAGTGAAATCTGAGCAGTTGTTTTCCTCAACTGCTCCACAATGGAATAGTCCTGCACTTTCATCTTTCTCAAAAATTCCTCTGCTTCTTCCTCGGTCACAGCTTTCTTCACCAGCACTGGTTATCTTTGGAGATCTTAGCTTTTCTCAAATCTTCGAGGGAAAAGCATCTCCCTGATCGAGTCAAACCATGGGTCTCACAAACTTCTTCTTTAACCTCTTTCCCCTTGTAAGTCACTGTCACTCATTCATAATTCCACGGGATCGCCTTGTTGTTGACTATCGGTAATTGAGTTACCGGCTTGATAATGATAGGATATGTGCGGGCACCCTCCATAATTACAACAGGCTTGTTCGCCACTCCTGGCATAACCACTTTTGCTCTTTCTTGTTTTACTACCACATCACTTGGGGTCCCCTTCTTGACTACTGCAGATGGTTCATTGTTTGCCCCGCTCAACCTGATCACTAATTTTTCACTTGTTGGCTTTTCAGCCGGCCTGACTTCACTGGACCGAATCATCATGATGGTCTGTGAAGGCTTCTTAGGCTCCCCTCCTCTATGCACTATCTCGATCATATTTGTCTCATGATGGGCCAGCAACAGATTTTGGTTGATATTGGGCGCCTCCGGAGCTTGGACCTCAATCTGATTACTATAAATAAGCTCTTGAATAGTTGTTTTCAATTGCCAGCATTTCTTTATGTCGTGCCCCAGAGCACCAGAACAATATTCGTAACTCACAGAGTGATCAAGATAACTCGGGGGAGGATTTGACAGTTTTGGCTCGATCGGACTCAACATACCCAATTGTCGCAACCTGTGGAACAAACTGGTATAGGATTCTCCTAATGGAGTGAAAGTTTTCTTCTTCTGCAACCTCTCGTTCTTAAATGCTTGGTTGGGTTGGAAACCTAATCCAGGAGGGTTTCGGTAGGCTCTTGGGGGTAGATAGGCATTTTGTGGAGTTGGGTATGTATTTTTTGGGATTGGCGCACGCCATTGTGCGTGGGCTGGAGGTTGGCTGTATATTTGGGCATGGTGGACAGAAAAATGGGGGTCTGGTGGTGGGTAGTAGTATTGTGTGGGCTATATGGGGTATGAGGGTAGGTTTGGTAGTGGGGTCGAGGTTGGTTATAATAATGTGATGGGCCCCTGGGTCCGAACCAAGCTCCTGACTCGATCGTTGTGACATCCTCTTTCTTCTTCTTTCCAATTGCTCCCCTAGTTCCACTTTGAATGGCCTAGGTGGTTGCCTTGATCTCCGAATAGCTCATGATTTTGTTTGTCTTGAGCCCTTCTTCTACCATACCACCCATTTTTACCACTTCATTGAAGGACTTGCCTATAGCCGAAACCAGATGTCCGTAATAAATAGGTTCTAAGGCCTGCAGAAAATAATCCACCATTTCACTTTCTTTCATTGGAGGGTCAACCCTCGCTGCCTGCTCTCTCCAACGAAAACCATATTCTCTGAAACTTTCATTGTGCTTTTTCTCAAGTTTCGTCAAAGACAGACGATCTAGAATAATCTCGAGATTGTAATGGAAGTGACAAGCAAATGCCTGGGCTAGATCATCCCATGTGTACCATCTTTCGTGATCCTGCCGAGTATATCATTCCAGCGCTGAACCACTCAGACTCTGACTGAAATACACCATTAGCATCTCGTCTTTCTCGCCAACTCCCCTTATTTTGCTACAAAAACCTCTCAAATGCGCTACTGGATCACCGTGCCTATCATACAAATCAAACTTGGGCATCTTAAACCCTGCCGGCAATTGCACATCTGGAAACAGATATAGGTTTTTGTAGGCCACGCTTACTTGACCTCCCAACCCCCGCATGTCTCTGAATGGCTGTTCCAGGCTTTTAACTTTCTTGAACATCTCCCCCTATTCGGGATTTTTAGATGGTTTTTCAGTTTCCGTAGGGAGGTCAAAATGATGAGTAGGAATAAGGTTCGGGAACCTTGAAAGTGGGCTCCAGGGGGTAATACTGGTTGTCGTGAGTCTGGAATAGAGGCTCACTGGAGGATCGGTGTAATGCAGCAGGTGGGGGTGCCACAAAAACAGAAGTGACTTGTAGAGAAAGGTACGAGACTTGTTTGGGTGGTGGAGTTTGTGATGTATGGGAAGTGGTGTCGTGGCATTGTTGGTAGAGGGGAAAGGACGGAGATGAGTTCGCAGTGGGAGGTTCCTGGGGCTAAGCCAATGGTGGGGTAAAAGCAATGTTGGCAGGGTAAACTGGTGGTGGGTTCCCTTTTGCCCATGCTTGGTACATTTCAGCCATCTTCTGCTTTAGCTGATACAACTCATCTCTCAGATTGACCTCCAATTCTTCCACCTCTTTTGACGGATCGATAATACTTGCCTCAAGTTCCTGGTTGGCCATGTTCAGCTTGTTTTTGGACCGGGTGTTGTAGGAGTGAGTTTCCAGAATGCCAATCAAACTAACCACCTGCATGAACTGGAATTTCATCAATAACAAACCAGATAAGCAACCTCACATTTGAGGAGTGAATGCACCTAAGCAGTTAACCGTTTCTATTATGCATTTGATCGGTTGCTTGCGTCATCCCGGCTTTTCCTTATTTCCATTTGCAACTTCTCTTTTCTCTTTTTTTCTCTTTTTCATTCTTGTATTTCCTTGCTTGGTCTTTCTTTGTTTTTATTCTTTTATGTCTCTTTCTTGTTTTTCCATTGTTCCCTTCTCACGGATTCTTATTTTCTCGCTCTTTTCCTTTTCTTTTCTCTCTTATTTTTCCTCTCTCTCTTTTTTTTTTCTTCTTTTCTTTTTTTTCTCTTTTTTTTTCTTTCTATTGGTTATGGTCGAATCCTATGGAGATTGCCTACGTATCATGACCCTGCATGAATCAGACGGAGCGTAGTTCTTTGGGGGATAAGTGTAAAAATAAAATATTTTGGAATTTTCATAAAAAGAAAATGCTTTGATTACAACGGCTCAAAAACTAACAGACTCAAAAAGACACTAACAAACTTTGATGAAAAAATGAAAATACAGACTCAAAAACAAACTAAACGACTCCAACAGGAAGGTGAAAATACAGACTCAAAAACAAACTAACAGACTTCGATGAAAATCACGAATACATCAATGCCTCAACTGCTCCTGGGGCCCGCGGGACATCATTCGGTCTCGCCACGGGATACGCATTAAATCTCCTTGGAGGTGGTAGAGATCTTCCATTATCTGGCGGACAAAGGTCATCACGGTGGCAAAGAACATGGATCTGGTCATATCCTCACAAATACTACACTTCATCACGATGTAGTCGGTGATCCTTCTGACTCTCTCTCTTATGACACCTTTTTCTTGCAATAAACGCCCAATCTGCTGGGCTTTGGCTTCCAAAGTTTGTTGGGCTACATGATTCTGTTCTTGAAGTTGTTGCAAATCTCTTTCTAACTGTGTCACCGCTGCGTAACAGTGTTCCCTTTCTGCCTTAAAGTCTTTTGCTTGCTTAATCATCTTGTTTTCAAAGATGGTGACCCTTTTCTTCAACCCCACAACCTCATTGTCATATTTCTCTTTTAATTGCTTAACCAAGCGCTCTCGTTCCTCCGCATTTTTGGCCAGCTTTGTTCGAGATCTTGATAATTCTCCTCTTGCCTTGTTCAAATCGAAGCCATACTCACTCACCTTCTGTCTAAGGTTCTTTATAAGTTTTTCATCTTTTGCGCTTCTGGCGGGATTTTCAGCTGCTATCTTCATTTTCCAAATCTGGGCTCGAAGGGCCTCATTTTCTTTGGCCAACTTTTTCTTTTCACCCTCATCTGCAGCGGCTTGCAAACAATTCTCGAATTGAAGGTCCTTGACTTGCTTTTCCAGCTTGCTTATACTCATTTTCTTTGTCCAACCAATCCCATTGCGCTTATGATGCCTCGACGAATTCTTGAAGATGGGGTCTTTTGGCCGGCCTTCCAAACTTAACTTCCCTTTTATACCAAGCAAGGTATCCAGGTGAAACTTCACCTTTGGATAGATCACGCACACAGGTATTTGTCGTCAAGTATTGACACTCGTTCCAGATCTGGCGAACTGCTGCTTCATGGAATTGACCATCAGGACCAATCTCGACTGCCTGAGCACTAAGATCTTCATCTTTTGGAACTATTTGACATCTCCCCAACTATCTCAAAACCTGGTATAGGGCATAAGGCTGGATACTTCTGAGAACCATCAGGAGGAAGGGAGGTCCGGTAGCTGGCATGTATACGATTTCATCTATAGGAAGCCACCTGAACGTCCGTTCTATTTGGTCTGCAGTGATGGAACAGAGATGCGATATCCATTTTGTGACCCCTTCTGGCTGGCCAAACTCGTCGACCGTTATATAAAATTCCTCTATGCAGGTTTTCTCTGTCGACCCATAACTCATGAATTGAGGACGATGGCATAGATGTTCAATCATCCACATCTGCAGCAACAAGTTGGACCCCTCAAAAAAGTCTTCTTCGGCTTTGCAGGCTGTGAGAGCGCGGAAGATTTCAGCTACTATCATGGGTGCGAGGGTGCTTTTAGCCTAAGTAAGCAAAGTGCTGACGACCCCAGCTATTCATATATCGATATTTCCATCTTTCCTAGAAAACGCCAGAAGTCCCAAGAAGACCACCATAAAAGCAAAACACATGTGTTCTTCCCAGTTTAGGCGATTCCCTTTGCTACAAATTTTGTTTTCTGGATTGTTAAACCCCCTATATGACCATATCTTTGGTATATAAACTGCGGAGTGGAAAAACTGGCTACCAAATCTGGGTTATGTACCTTCTGCTTATCTTTAAGGAATCTAGGAATTTGTGCACAGCGACGGCCCTTGGAGCAATCAAGTACTAGTGTCTCAAGGAACTTTGGGACCCCCAATATATCCGGCTATTTCTTCCAAGGTTGGGGTAAGTTCAAAATCTGAGAAATGAAATACGTTGTGGGTCGGGTCCCAGAATGTCACCAATGCCTTTATGATGTCTCCCCTAGGATTAATCTTCAGCAACCCGGTGAGGCCTTCCAAGTATAGATTGACTGTATCTTGCCCTGATTTACCCTGATCGTTCCACCACATGTGCAGCTCCAAAGGGATTTTGTTCATGATTGTTATTGGCAAATTTTGATTCGTGCTCATTCTGCACATTTATTAGGGTGTTAAGCAAAATCATGATTCATTTGACTCCAAAAACAAAGTTAACACTTTTATTTTTCATGTCAGAAATAAAAACCCCGTTTTGCATATACGGCCTTTCAGCACTTCCGTGAGAAGATTTTAAGGTTGTGTTTGATAACCGGCCAAAAATTTAAAAAAGAGACCAAAGGCGGCTGTTCTTACAAAAACAACCTTCCGGCTGTTCTTGCAAAAACAGCCTTCCGGCATCTTTTTAGGGACATTCGGCTAATTTTGACAAGAATGGCGTCGCCTTGCTTGTTCACCACAAAAAACAATAAAATTTTTGGTTGTTTTGGGCTATTTTTGCAAAAGGGAAGTTGGACCCGATGGGGGTTGCCTACGTATCCCACATCCGGTAAGAATCAAACTGGCGTAGTTCGGGTAATTTTAACAAAATAAAAACCAACTCTTTTTTTTTCTTTTTTTTCTTTTTTCTAAAAACACAAAAATATTCCTTTCCCTTTTTTTTCCTTTTCTTTAAAAGCAAAAATTTTCTCTTTTTTTTTCAAAATTTTGGCAGAGTTTCAGTGTATTTTGAGACATCGGTATAACAGGCAATTATCTCTCTCAGCCTTCTCATTGACTTTCTCTAAATTTTCCCTTACAAGCCGGTCAACATGCAAATCCGAAGCAAATGAATGCACAAGTAGCAAGTAAGATGCATCAGGATGGTCTTTTCATTTCGGGTACACCTGTCCTAGACAGACCCAACCCATGTGTTGAGTCTCCAAAGTCAAATGCACATGATGCAAACAAACGTTCCTACTAGGGATCTGGCATGAGGCTGAGTTATTCTAGGTTCAAAACCTGGGTATTTGTTCTAGACTTGTGTACCCGAGCGGACAACTCAAGCCGAGGAGGGGGCTACGTACTGGGAACCAAAAGGCCATCCGGCTTAGTAACTTGTTTGAGACTCTTTCTTATTTCAAGGTATGACACTAACAGAATAAGGAGTCTCGACCAGCGAGAAAATCCCTGAAGATGAGAAGAGAAAGGTTTCGTAGCAGTTTATATATAGTTTAGATAATATCAAAACGGTAAAAGTATCATTTAACACATTAGGCCCAAGCATGTAATCAGATAACAGATAAAGCCAAATACAACAATTCATCTAAGCTCAAATTCTGAACCCTGAACCAGAGATTCTGGGTTAAATCCCTAGCAGAGTCGCCAAAGCTGTCACACCTCCTTTTTACTTACACCCCGGGTAAGGGTGTATAAGGGAGTTTTTTCCAACTTAAAGTGACTATCAAAACAGGATTATTTTATTAAAAATTCAGAGTCGCCACTTGGGATAATTTATGGTGTCCCAAGTCACCGGTTCAAATCCCGAATCGAGAAAAAGATTGACTTTGTATTACAGTCTGCGAACACAGAAATCCAGGTAAGGAATTCAGTTAACTCAGGAGAAGGTTTTAGGCATTCCCGAGTTCCGTGGTTCTAGCACGGTCGCTCAACTATTATAATTGCTTATTATCTTATTTTAATACATGTTTTAATCTATGGTTCAATTTTAACTTTTATAATCATTTTTATTTAAAAAAAAAATAGGAAGGTTCAACGTCATCTAAAACACATCTTGAACCACGTCACATAAATGCACCCGCGGTCCACGACACATTTTATTTAGTGTTGTTGAGATTTGAATTTGGGTCACATAAATGCGCACCCGAGTTTAGGAAAGTAAATTATTAAAATAACGCGCCTAAAGCAACTACGCACTTCAACTTTGCGAGGGCCACGAAAATTCGTTAAATGGCACGCCTCGATTTCTAAGGATCAAAACAAGATTAATTAAACGAGGGTCGTGCAATTATCATTTTTGTTTAGCACGACTCACCTCAACTCTAATTTAAATAAAAAGAGTTCAAATTATATTTCGAGGGCCATGAACTATTTGTGTTGTCTAATATGGCTCGCCTCAATCTATTCGTGAAGAATCTAGCTTAATTAAATAAAGAGCCTGAAAGGACTTAAAAGACGTTTTACGTTAAAGTTTAAACTCAAGAACGGAGTAAGTAAACAAAAGTCCATTTCCATTGTTAAAAACTGAGCCTGATTAATTGATTAAAACGATTCGGAAGAGATAGGCCCGATTTTAAAGCAAAGCTCAAACTTGGTTCAAAAAGCAAAACAAACAACAAGATACGAGGTCCAACTTTTATTTGGGGCTTGGGCCTGTCATGGGCCCAGTGGTCCTGTAACGTTATAATACCGCTGATGGTAAGCCTCATAGCAATTCAGCTCAGGCCCAACGAAAGCAACCCAATCTTAGGGAGTATAGCACCATTGCCAAAATTGGAGACTTAAGATCGAGAACCATTCACAACATAAAAAGCGTACAATTTAGATTCATAACAATAGCTAACCTACGTCAGGTCTTAACCAAACAAGTAACAAAAAGGTGTCACAAAACCAAGGCATCATCTGAAGTAAAGAAAAATTCTGATTAAGTCCAATTAGCTCAATGACAACAGATGTACCACATTTCCTTCTTTATTTAAGGCTCAAACTATCTTATAATCAGCCGTCAACCCCGTTCCTCAAAATTAACAAGTACCCAAAATCGATTGAACACCAGTCATGCAACAAACTATATGAAACAGGAAACTAAACTAACAATCCATTTCATTTCTGAGTTTGGCTATCTAAACATGTATCAAATAGTGGGGCATTCTGATGGTCTAAAACACTCTTTTCAATTGAAACATGCTCAAAAATGGCTTAAGATCTGCTTCACCATCCATGTCCAAACAGAATACTACTTAACTAACATTACATCAAAACTTAATGAACTAACAAACATAGCAATTCAAGTGCAGCACATTGCCATTACATTATTTTATAAGATCTGATTCTCAAGTTCAATACCCTGTTCAAATTGCCACCAATTAACTAGGAGACATCCAAATGAGAAACTGAATTACTCTACTGATTTACAAGCAGATGCAGCTCACAACATGGTATTTATTAGCAACTAGAAGGATGCCATATATCATAAGCTAGAAACTTAAGCAAGTAAACCAAGTAAGCTAAATCATGAACCAAAAACTGATTACAGCTGCTAATCAAAGCTCTGAATGCCATCTTGATTCCAAATCAAACCTTACATTATGTGAAATGCAGAAGTGTACCTGAATGATCAGCAAAAGAAACCAAAACTGAGAGGGAATTCAAAAAAAACAGCAGTAGCAGATAATGCTGTATTTTGTCCCGGGCCCGGGCCTTAGTGGGCCTAACGGGCCGGGCCTCGCGGTCCCGGGCTTCGTGGTCCCGGGCTCTGGCGGTCCCGGGCCTGGCGGTCCCGGTCTTCGTGGGCCTAATGGGTGGAACCGGCCCGTGACGGGCCTAAGCCCACATGGTCCTGTGCTTAACGGGCCGGGCTCGTGGGCTTCGCGGGCCTAGCGGTTTTTTTTTTTTTTTAAGACAATTTCTTGTAGTATCATGGCTATATTAATATGTAGTATATATGTATATCTAATTATTAAAGTGCTTGACGAAAAAGAAAATAACAAAACAATAGTAAAACACTAAATTGTCATGCATAAATATCACTTCTTGATATTATATTGTATCTTATGTATATATATTCTCTTATATATTTTCTTTTAGTATATATATTGTATCTTATGTATATATTGTAGCTTATAAATATATTTTCTTGTAGTATATATATTGTATATTATGTATATATTGTAGCATAATATATTTTCTTGTAGTATATTATATTGTATCTTATGTATATATATTCTCTTATATATTTTCTTGTAGTATATATATTGTATCTTATGTATATATATTCGCATAATATATTTTCTTGTAGTATATATATTGTATCTTATGTATATATTGTAGCATAATATATTTTCTTGTAGTATATTATATTGTATCTTATGTATATATATTCTCTTATATATTTTCTTGTAGTATATATATTGTATATTATGTATATATTGTAGCTTATAAATATATTTTCTTGTAGTATATATATTGTATATTATGTATATATTGTAGCATAATATATTTGCTTGTAGTATATTATATTGTATCTTATGTATATATATTCTCTTATATATTTGCTTGTAGTATATTATATTGTATCTTATGTATATATATTCTCTTATATATTTTCTTGTAGTATATATATTGTATATTATGTATATATTGTAGCTTATAAATATATTTTCTTGTAGTATATATATTGTATATTATGTATATATTGTAGCATAATATATTTGCTTGTAGTATATTATATTGTATCTTATGTATATATATTCTCTTATATATTTGCTTGTAGTATATTATATTGTATCTTATGTATATATATTCTCTTATATATTTTCTTGTAGTATATATATTGTATCTTATGTATATATTGTAGCTTATAAATATATTTTCTTGTAGTATATATATTGTATCTTATGTATATATTGTATCTTATAAATATATTTTCTTGTAGTATATATATTGTATATTATGTATATATTGTAGCATATAAATAATTCTAAGTATAGACAAAGAAATATTGCGAAAAGAAGCTCATGGGTAGAAGCAATAAATTTTATTACCAAAAATGACATATCTTTCTTAGTCATCCTTCCCCCAATGGAATGAGCACAACAAGGTACTAATACCACCATTAGAAGGAAAAAAACTAAGGAAGATGTGCCAAAATACAAGTTACATATTATTCTATGTATTATCTCTAACAAATCTCATAAATCCTTCAAGGTTCGGAGGAGGTTGCGTTGGTGGTGGTGGAAAAGAAGCTTGTTCATCACCACTTCCGGGCGAAGCCGAATCCTCCGTAAGTTCCGCTATCATTTCTTCATAAGCTTCATCTATCGCCGGTTGTGCTTCTGCAATTCCAAAGTTTCTTCTTTCCGAGCGGATCCAATCTCTAAACAATACTGATTTTTCCAAGCTATCCCTCATAGACGCTCTATGATCACCTATTTGCAGTCTTGCTTGACTGAAAGCGCTCTCTGATGCAACAGTTGAAGCTTGAATTGATAAAATATCCCGAGCCATCCTTGCAAGAACAGGAAAATGTTTTTCCCTTGCCTTCCACCATTCCAAAAGATCAAAAGAGCCGTCTGGATTCTCCTTTTCAAGTCCCTGAGACAAATAAACTTGAAGCTCATTTAGATGTGAAGTTTCATCATAATTTTCACCTTGAGACCCCCTGAACTCCGTCCAAGATTTAAGAGCTTTTAAGCCCGCAACTCTTTTAGAGGATTGTGAGCTAGACGAAGTAGGGGTTGGAATAGTTGACCTAGCATGCTCTAAGGCAAGTTGATAAGCATTATAAACTGTTTGAGCGTTAATCTTAATTGAAGCTTTTGCATCTGCAAGTGTCGCAATTTCCTCATTTGAAAGATCTAAAGCCTTATAAATATTTGAATACCAAAAATGAGGACCTCCCAATTTCATTGTAGGATTTAGCATTGCAGCAAGACCATAAATAGGAGGGATAGGAAAAAAATATTTTTTAAACTTTTGTTTCATTTCATTTATAGCAAGTTCATAAATATCCCCACCCTCACTAAATTCAACAAACAAATCAGATAGTGCTGCAATATAAACTAAACAGTTTGAAATAGTAGGATAATATTGCCCAGAAAATGCATTTGTTGCAATTTGAAAATGTTCTAAAAAATCTAAAAGAATTTTAACATTAGTCCAATCTTGAGTGGTAAGCATTTCATCATCATCTTCACCACCTACCCGAGAATTAAACGTTGCATTAATTGGGTTTCTATATTCATATGCTACTACTAAACTTTCGTACATACAATTCCATCTAGTCGGGCAAGGTTTAGGAACCTTTCTTTCTCTAAGGCCATATTCATCACATTTTTTAAAATACTCTCTAAGTCTACTTCTACGGTTTGAATAAAAAAGCCAATTAAGAGCCATTCTAACCTTTTCAATTTCTATGTTTAATATTCGCATACCATCACCGACAATTAAATGATAAATATGACAAATACATCTAACATGGAAAATATTAGTAAATGCAGGATTTAGTGTTGTTGTAAGCATGCCTATAGCACTGGTGTTACTAGAAGCATTATCCATTGAAATTGCCATTATTTTATCGCTAAAGCAAAAATATCTACAAATATCTGCAACAGTGTTAGCTATAAATTTACCTGTGTGACGCGAATTAATTATTCTATATGCAATTATGCGTTTTTGCATTATCCATTCTTCATCTATCCAATGACTTGTAACAGTTAGGTAATCACAATCATTACCACTTCTACCAATATCAGTAGTAATAGAAATCCGATTAGGTATATGAGTAAATAAATAACGCAAATATTGTTCATATTCATGTTTGAATTTATAAATATCACTCTTAACTGTTGCGCGAGGCCAACCTTTATAAGTAGGATTAAACACTCTTCTAATATAATGAACCCAATTAGGATTAGAAGCAAAAGTATAAGGTAAGCACATAACAGTAATCATCTTTGCTAATTCTTCACGATCTCTATTTGGATCGTAATATAAAATACCTCCAGTGACAGTGTTAATTCCTGGTTGAACTAGATTTGAACCTGTACTAGGGTTAATCGCAGAATCTACACTTGTCCCCTCTAGATGCGCTTTCATTTGAAAAAATCTAGCCTTATCTCTAGGGTGTGTTTTTATGTGCCTAGTCAAACTACCTGTGCCGCTACGGTCTCCTACATATTTATGCGACATTAATTTCCCACAAGTTTTACACTTAGCCTTATTTTTTTCTCTTACTTGAGTAAAAAAATTCCAAACTAATGATGTTTCTAAGCGTTTAGCAGGTTCTCTATTAAAAGTAGGAGTTTCTACAGGTGGGTCGACCGGTGCATCACTTGGGTTATTAAGAGGACTAGTAGGTGTATCATCTAAATCCGGTGCTTGAGTTTCATCATCATCCTCATTTTCCTCATTATTTTCTAAGATGGTTTCATTAGGATAAAGAGCATTCATAATTTCATCATCTAATCTATCACCTGGTGCAACATTATGATAAAATTCACTATCGGTAAATTGAAAACAAGGGTGATCACTATCAAGAATTACGGAAGGAGGAGGACGTCTAGGTTGGCGACTACTTTCAACTTGCTTATCTTTTCTAGGTCGGGGAGCCGGGGGAAGGGTAGTTGGTTGGCCACTACTTTCACCGGTTTTATCTTTTCCTTTACCAAACATTCTTTTCAAAGTAAATGCCATATTAATTATAATTATGCAAACTAAACCACACAAAAATATATTATAAAAACGTAAGAGTTGAAACGAGTTTACCGGATTGCCGAACAACTTCTTGAAAATTGAAAATCGTTGAACACTTGAAAACTTCAATTCAACAACTTCACAATTTTTCACGAAATTTCAACAATAAATTAAGTAATTGTAGTAGAGAGATTGAGAGAGATTGAGAGATATTGAGAGATATTGATGAATTGGTGAATAAAAATGAAAGAATGAGGGGGTATTTATAGTTGAGAAATGGGGAAAAGTGTAATTATATAAAGTTTGGGGTTAAAATAAAGTTTGGGGGCCAAATGGCCATTTTTTTAACTTAAAAAACGGTCATATTTTCAGCCCAAACGGCTAGATTTTAAATATGGCCGTTTGATTTTTTTTTTTTTTTTTTTTTTGAAAAATAGCCGTTGGGCCCGCCAGGCCCGCCAGGCCCGCCAGGACCGGCCCAGGCCCGCCTGCCGGTCCCGGGCCAAACGGTCCCGGGCTCGTGGGCTCAACCATGGAGACCAGCCCGTGACGGGCTCAGAGGCCCACCAAGACCGGCCCACCCAGGACCGGCCCACCAGGCCCACCAGGCCCGTTAGGACCGCGGGCCCGGTCCGGTCCGGTTCAGGCCCGGCCCACCGAGCAGCATTAGTAGCAGACTCAGATCAAGAAATCATCACTCAAAAATACACTCGAACCCCAGCAAAATCCAAACCAGATTTAAAAGGCTTCGACCTCAATTCATTTCAACCCTAAAGTAAAGCAAAAACTGATTCAGGGAATGAAAACTTTAAGATCCAAAGCATGACATTCAATAGAACAGTGTTTGTCAAAATGTTTCAGCTGTTTTTGTTTTTCTGAATTCTCTCTCTAATTCTGCCTTGAATGGCAAGGAAATGTGTCTTTATAGGCAAGAGAGTAGGGCAGCAACAGACCTCAGTCTTTGCATTTTGCCCCTTTTCCAATTTTTGTTTTAGCTCTCATACCCCTAGTTATTTATCAGAATTTCAAAAACAGCCCCTAATCCCACTTTCTGGAAGCTTCTCAATCTCTTACACTAAAGATTCCTCAAGACAATTTCCTAAACTACCCCCCACAACCCCTGAAATTACCCCTGAACCTCAAATGGGCCATGGGTCTGCAAACCCAAACACGACCCCACTTGGGCTTTGATTTTTAGAACCAAATAAAGACAATCAGGGATCCCCAAATTAAGAACTGACCCAAAATTCCCAAGATAAGAAACTCGGAACCTTTAATATGCCATCAAAACACAAGAAAGTGGATGAACTAATTAACTTAGACATATAACAGGAAATTAGCTAAGTTAAGGGCCTAATTGTATTAGCTAGGTGACTAAATAGATGATGAAACAATAATTATTCTATTAAAATAAAAGAACTAAACAAAACAGGGTTGAAGAAACGGACTAAAAAAATCAGATAGTTAAGCTTTCACAAAGGAGAAGAAAAGAAGAGGAAAATAGAACAAAAGATGGAACCAACTTGAACTCAGAAGGTCTAAATGAATTTCGACCAGACCAAAGAAAATGAGAGGAGGAGGAAAGTGAAACGGTAAAAGAAAGAAAAATACAAGAGGGGAGGAGGAACTTACCGAATCAAAGCTCGAAACCTAATTGAGACAGTGATTTAAACGAAAAGTGATGTTACCCAGTTATTCTTCGTAAACAACAAGTGAACAACATCACTTTCGTGTTTAATCGACCTTCAATCTTCAGAAAAACAGAAGCAAGTAGCCATGCAAGCCACGGAATCAAAGACTGAACCATTTTGACTTCTTGGGGCTTCGAACTCTATCTTTAGATTCAAGATTCGACAAAATCGGGAGGGATTCGAGGGATATGGGTTAGGGATTTGGAGAGAGGGGGTCATGGGGGTTTTAGGGTGTTATTTTGGGGCGGTTTGGGGGGTGGCACCGCCGGGCGGATGCGGTGAAAAATGGGGCGGCGCTAGGGTTCAGAATTGTGGTCTCTCAGGGTGGGGTGAAGTGAGAGATGAGCTAGAGAGGGGGTAGGCTTTAGGACAGTTAAATACTTGGGAGGGGTTAGTCCTAGTCCGTTGGATATTGTTGATCTAATGGCTGAGATGGGAGGTAACGAAACAGTGTCGTTTGGTTTGTAGGGGAACTGGACCGGGTGAGGCGGGTCTGGGCCTGGGCCTGGGTTAAACGGGTATTGAAGGGGAAATTTTGGGCTTAGGAAATTAGAATTAAAGAAGGCCCAATTATCTGATTTTTCCCATTCTTTTCTTTTTCTTTTCAATTTTTCTTTTTATTTTAACAACTCTTTTCTTCTCAAAAATAAAATAAAAATCTCAATTAATTTCCTAATAAAAATCATCCTACCAAACTAGATTAATTAACTGTAAAGACCCGACCGGTCGTTTTGAGCTCCGGCGCATCATTCAGCAGTTTGAGGCCATGAGCGGCTTCATCTTAGGTATATTGACTTGAGTGTATGGTCGGAATTAAAATTCAGGAAGTTTGGAGTCAAATCTAAATGGAAATTCTCATTTTGAAAGCTTAAAATTGAAGAAATGAACTAGGATTGGAATTTTGAGTAAAAGACCTCGGAATTGGGATCTGAAGGTTCCAGCATGTTCGTATGATGATTTTGTACTTGGGCGTATGCCCGGATCGGGTTTTGGATAACCCGGGAGCGTTTTGGCGCCTATTGTGGAAGATAGCATTTTAGAAGAAATTGCATCAGTTTGGCTTAAAATGCATTTCAGTGTTATTAATGTCCGTTTGGAATTTCGAGATTGGGAGTAGCTCCGTATGGTGATTCTAGATTTGGGTGCGTGATCGGAAGTGAATTCGGAGGTCCGTAGGTCATTTTGGAGTCGTTTGGCTAAATATAGAAATTTGAAGGTTTTTGAGAAAATTCGACCGGAAGTGAAAATTTTGATATCGGGGTCGGAATGCGGTTCTGAAAGATAGGGCAAGTCCGTAATGTCGAATGTGACTTGTGTGCAAAATTTGAAGTCATTCCGGAATGATTTTGGTAAGGTTTGAGACACTTAGTCTCTTTTAAGGAGGTTTAAGTTGGAAAAGTCAACCGAACGTTGACTTATGTGTTAGAGGGCTCGGATTTGAATTCTGATGATTCGGTTAGCTTCGGGGGATGATTTGTGACTTAGGAGTGTGATCAGAAGTAATTTTGGAGGTCCGGTGTAGAATTAGGCTTGAATTGGCGAAGTTAGTATTTTGGCGAATACCGGTTGATAGGTGAGATTTTGATCCGGGAGTCGGAATAGAATTCCGAGAATTTCTGTAGCTTTTTTATATCATTTGTGATGTGTGTGCAAAATTTCAGGTCATTCGGACATCGTTTGGTCGGGTTTTTGATCGAAAGTGTATTTTCGGAAGTTTTTGGAAACTTAGGCTTGAATTCGATGAGTTTTGGATAATTTGATGTTGTTTGAGGTGTTTTGATGATTTGATCAGGTTTTAATGATATTATGAATTATGTTGGCATTTTTGGTCGGGGTCCCATGAGGCTCGGATAAGTTTTGGAAGAGTTTTTGGAAGATTTTTGTCGTTTTGAGCATAAGCATGTAATGATCCAAGGGTTCATTTTTAGTTATAGAGATCCAAATTTGATTTCGAGACTTCCAGAATTTAAATCATGAATTATAGGACTGATCTGGAAATTTTGGTTTAATTTCATCAAGTTGCGATTGGGTTTTTGACGTGAAATGTGAGTTAATTGTTTAACGAGCGAAATGGGTATTGAACTGGGCAAACGAGCTCCGAATTGAGTTTCGATTGAAGGGTTGTGTTTGTATTATTATTTGTGACTCATAGGAATAAGAATCGTCTAATTCCGAATTCGTATGATGGAGTTAGAGCCTTTTTAGTGAAAATAAAAGCTGCTGCAATTTCTGCTGCTAAGCTGTCTTTGGACAGCAATGTGCAGTCGTGGAGCGTACTTCGGAGACCTATATCTTTTGATCTACAAAGAATTTTGAGATGATTTAAAAATAAAAGTTGTATTCCTTCGTATCTAGTTTCCAGAAAACTAAAGAAATCGTAATTTAGACATTTGTAGAGAAATTTATGATTGATTGAAGATGACTGGTGGAGC
The DNA here is from genome assembly GCF_000715075.1 of Nicotiana tabacum. NCBI lineage: Eukaryota > Viridiplantae > Streptophyta > Magnoliopsida > Solanales > Solanaceae > Nicotiana > Nicotiana tabacum. The sequence continues at coordinate 153,626,730 of NC_134090.1, read as the reverse complement.
AGTTTCTCCAGAAATTCTCTGATTTCATGGAGCCGATTTAGAAGCTCATATCTTGGAATATATAAAGCGTTATATGGTGTACAACCTATAAAATTAAATATCTTTGAGTCTAGTTTCTAAATCTTCAAACCGTTTGTCATTTGGATATTTATACAAGACGTTATGGGTGTTTAAACAGAAGGTGTCCGACAAGGAACAATTTTAATAGGATGTACAACTTGTATAGCACAATTGCAAGGTACAACTCGACGAAGCACGGGCAGATTCTTTTAAACACGGATTTGGCTTATTTCTTTCATTTCTTTCATTTGGCTTGGATTATTTTGGAGAGAATTTCAAGGGGTATTTCATCAAGCATCAAAGGTGAGTTGTTTCTACTTATTTCCAAGTTAAATACATGGATTAGAGCTGAAAACTCAAGTAATTTATGGACAAAAATGGTGGTTTAGGCTTGAAACTTAAGAGAATTAAATGGTGATTTGAGGGGCCAAATGAACTCCGATTTTTGTGAATTTGGTATATATAGACTCGTGGAGAGATAAGGGTCGTATTGATGTAAAAATTTCTGAATTTCGAGATGTGGACCCGGGGCTCGGGATTTTCGACATTTTTCGAGTCTTTTCGATTGGGTTATATTCCCTTAGCCTATTGTAACGTATTCGTTGTGGTTTTGACTAGATTCGACGCGCGAAGAGGTCGATTCAAGAGGAAAGGGCATTGCGGACTAGTCTACGGCCGGTTAGAGGTGAGTAATAGATGTAAATGCTATTCTGAGGGTTTGAAACCCCGGACTTTCACATCGTAATGCTATATTGAGGCGTGACACGCACTCCATGGCGAGTACGGGGTCGGATACTACTGGGGATTGTGACTTGGTCCACCCCGTGTGATGTTTATACTATACGGGTGATTGATACACATACTTCATTGATATTACTGGGCTTGATGCCATGTTTGGGGCCTTGTGCCGATTTGTAAAATCCTTCGAGGATTGATATTACTGCTTAGCATGATTTGCATATCATTTAATTTCAGTCCAAGGTTTTAAATGTTGTTTTGCAAACTCAGCCATAATTCTAAGTGTTGAAAACTTAAATGATATTTTTAAATGTATTCCGGGCTGGTAACTTCTGTTTTATACATGCCCAATGGGCTTATTATATTATTTTCTGGACTGATTATAAAGTGACTTGAAACAGTGGTAACAATGACACTGTGTGATATACTTGACACAGTGGTAACAATGACACTGTGTGATATACTTGAAATAGTGGTAACAATGACACTGGATGATATACTTGAACAGTGGTAACAATGGCACTGTATGATATAAATTGGTCAGGTAACAATGGCTGACCGGTCAGGTAACAATGACTGACCAAGATATTGCGCTTGGGCTGTAGGAGCCCCTCCGGAGTCTGTACACACCCCTAGTGAGCGCCGTCGACGATAAATAAATATGGATGGCTCGGGCTGCACGCCGCAGTGGGTACTGGAATGTACCATCATATGCATTGCATTGTATTCATGTATTTGTATCTATACTGTTGTTTAACTGCTCAGTTCCATATGTTGTTGTATATTTGGATTTTAGCTTACTTTGTGTATTTACTGGATTTTCTTATCTTCGGACTGTAGTTACTTTTATTACTCACTGGGTCGGAGTACTCACTTTACTCCCTGCACCTTGTGTGCAGATCCAGGGCAGTCTCAAGCTCAGTAGATCCAGTTGATCAGCAGATCCAGCCTCTGGGAGTATCGAGGTAGCTGCACGGCGTTCGCAGCCATTGATCTTCTCCCTCCTATCCTATCTCTTTATTTCCGCATTATCATACTTTGGATATACCATATATTAGGATGATATTCTGTATTCTAGAGGCTCAAATTCGTGACACCGGGTCCTAGTGAGATTATATTGTGTATTTTATTAAAATCTTCAGTACTTTAATCTTGCTTAATTGATATTTTTTTCGCTATTTTTGATAAATTGGGTTAAGTGTTGAATAATGGTCGGGCTTGCCTAGTAGTGTGCTGGGCGCCATCACGACCGGGATTTGGGTCGTGACAAAGTTGGTATCAGAGCCTAGGTTACTTGGTCTCGCGAGTCATGAGCCGGTTTAGTAGAGTCTCGCGGATTGGTACGGAGATGTCTGTACTTATCCTCGAGAGGCTGCCGAACCTTTAGGAAAACATCACATTCTTGAATTCTTATCGTGCGTCCTTGATTCAGCTTGAAAAGAAATTTTTGAAATTCCTTCCGCGTGATCGTATGTACCAACAAGCGCTCAGTATCAGATGTGTCTCGATGGCTTTGATTCCTCGATCGAGGGGCGAGGTGTAATCTCTATGAGTTTGAAGTTAGACCAGTCTGGAGGACTTGAGGCCAAATCTTTGCCAATGGCTTGAGCACCGAGGTGCTGATTTTGTGAGCAAGTGTTTTGAACTCATATGTTCATTATTGTCCTTGTTAGCCGGAATGGCGGTTGGATATCCACGTGATGAGTATGTTAGTGTTGCGAGGTGTATTTGTATGACTTGGTAGTGGCGAAGAAGCCTACTGGATAGTAGATGAACTGTTAAGTGATTCGTTTCTTATTGTGATCTGTTGAGTAGCCCGAGTTATGGGCGCGTGAAGAATATTTTTCGTGTCTCCTAGTTAGATAAGTCTGGGAGCTGAGATCGCTTCCGTAAATGTATTATGATGAAATCGTTGAGTCAAGGAGACCACCTCGAAGGTCGAAAATATTAAAGGAAGAATATGTTCCTACTTGGTTGAATAGCCCAATAATGGAGGGTTGAAGGGTATTTTCTATGTGTTATGATTCAAATAGGTGCAACGCATGTCCATGTTTCAATTTAGATTTATGTAATTGATATGCATTGTGATGCTTTGTCAAGTTGTGGATGTGTTGTTAGGATGGTTTTGGTGAATCTTTGGCAGGTGGATAAGACCAATTACAAAGGAGGCTCTACCGAAATTTTTGAAAAATTTAGGACTTAGTAAGTGGGCTTAGCTGTTGTGTGAGTAAATGCAAGAATTGCAGAAGAGTTAAAATTCCAGATGATTCGTGTTTCCACGAGCTTATGATGGAGTGAGTTTAATCTCACCATGATATTACGACAGCAATAGAGTATATGTGTTGTGATCTATGGCTTCGAGCCAAGTTGGGGAGCTTGCTGTTGATTAGTTGATTGCACGATTTATTACCTGCGTGAATTCTGGTTATTGGCGTATTGGTGGGTTATTGCAGCTACGGAAAAGGACCATGAGTGGTAATTTGAGTAAATGAATTGTTGGATGCATGCTATGGTTAGCCTTATTGGCTCATGTTCAGACTTGAGGGAAGATTCATGATTTATGTCTCGTATAGGTGCAGGCTTCGAGGGAAGTGATCCCTCTGGGTGCTTTATCGAGAGGGTATTCATATGTTATAAAATTCAGTAGAGTTGGTTGCATTCGGGGCCAAGTTAGAGTTGGGTGGCTCTCAATAGCGATCCTAGTTAATTCAAGAGGTAAAGTGTGGTGCCTAATGATTTTGAGTCTATAAGTACGGTTAAGAGTCAAGCTTTTGAAGTAGCTTATGAAGAAATGCACAGAATGTTCTATGATGTTTTGACTTGTGGTGTAGCATTTGACAGACATGAAATGGTCATGGTATTTGAGACAGCATGGTCTCGTGATTTAAGGTCACTCGGGGTGAGTTTGGTTGAAATAAGTTAGGTGTTAAAGGGATATATTATTATTTCTAAGGCAATCAAGGATAAATTGGAAGGAAGTGGATTGATTAGCCATAGTTGAGTTGGTATACTGGTGTCAGTGATCGGTTCGTCCAGCGTGATCGAGTTATACATGTGAGGCTTGTCGGCCGCAGTGATTGATGTTATTCTGAAGCATGCTTTTGTTAGGGCCTATTATGAGTAAGCGGATCCCAGAAAGTGTTATGGTGGCTTGGACAACTACTTAGAGATTGACATATTCGACGATTATGAGGATTCGCCTATATGCTGCTATAGTTCTCCAGAAGTGAGTTAAATGGAAAGTCTTATGTGATGAAGTATTAGCCTATCGGCCGTTCCAGAGTTGTGATGGAAATCGCGTCTATCATATATTGGCACGTGAGGTGCAGTGAGTGGTATGAAATTTGAAGTAAGGACCAAGGTTGCAGTTTGGTCAATGACTGTGATGTCATGATCTCGGATGAGCAGTATATGAGCTTCAGTGTTTTGAGTAAGATGGGTATTGACGTCAGTATCACCTGAGGTCGGTGTTTTGTGAGAAAGGCTTTGCATCCTGGTTAGGGATTCTTGATCGCTTTTCAGCGTTAGTGCAGCCGGTGGTTTGGATGTGCAGACCCGTTAATTATTTCGGAAGATGGTGGGAACTTGTCCCACAGGAATATTGTATAAGTGTGACATGTAGTCACTTGATTAATTAGAAATTTAAACCAAGTATGAGGATTTTGGTAATATCATCCATTTGAGAATTTATGCCTGGAGGGCACTTTGTTTATTGGGTTATGGACCTGTGAAAGATTATTGGCCTAGCTTGGCACGATCAGGATCGACTTGAGGTCGGTGGATAGATTTAAATGTGGAAGTGAGTCTTACGTCAGGCCAGTTGTGTTTATTTCAGCAATGCGCTCTTTATGGAAGGATAGTCGCAGTCTTATTTCGTGGTTAGTTAATGCATGTAAAGATATATTGCACTGTATGAGTTGTGAGACGGCATGGTAAATTCCTTATGTGTTGAGGTTCCGCTCAGCGGTGATGTTATATGAGCAGGATGAGACTTAGATCATGTATCGTACCTCAGTTGTGCTTGAGTTTGTAGCCTATAGCGCTATATGTTTCCTTGGGAATGATATTATGCACCTTAGTGTGTTTATGACCGATGTTTGGTATTTTGATGTGATGAGCTATTCAGCTCGACGTATATCTCCTTATGTGAGTCCTATATGTGGATCGGGTGGCACGCCGCCATGGGTATGTTGTTTGGATCGGGTTGTGCGCCGCAACAGTGTGATGTTCAGTTCATTGCCCATATTTGCTTTTATGTGTTCTGTTTCACTGTTTTCTGAGGAAGTCCATGTTAGTGTGCGAGTTGAGTAGTTCCTCCCAGAGTTTGCCTTCCTTTTGTATCGCATTCGAATTGGTAGCCCACTGGCACATTGTGGCGTCTTGTGGGATTTTTGATTATGTTTGAGGTGTCTTATTGCCTGAGCAGTTCGTACTGGGTGAGACGAGGTTACTAGATTTGGGGTCAGTGCAAACTGATTATATGAAGTATATTATAGAGCAAAGATCATTCTTTGGTTTGGGACAAGGTAATGGAACTTGTCATGAGTGTAGATCCAATGAATTGTTGATTTAGCAGTTGGTTGTGAATTTCGGCACATCTCTTTAGTCGTATCGGTGTTGAAAAAAAACAAAATAAAAAAAAACTAGAGCAAGACCTGTGTAGATCATGAGATGCAATGGGAGCATCAGATTCGTGGAATTTCGACCATTATATTTAAAGAATGTTATTGTGGTTCTATGAGTAAGTGATGCAAAGTGTGAATTCAGCAAAGTTATGCAGTCATGTTTGGGTACAGCATGTGGAGATTGATATGGTGGTCGTATGATGGAAATAGGCTTGGCAGGGAAATTCAGGATGTTGGAATTGGGCCTAATGGCTTATTTGCTTGAATAAATAAGTATATCTACAGAATTATCGAGCTAATGTGCTCAACGGAGTAGTGGTAGCATGGGAAGGTGCATGATGTGTTAAACAAGTGATTTTGAACTACTTCAGTGTATCTCAGCACGTTCGAGGACGAACGTATGTTTAAGTGGGGGAGATTGTAACGACCCAACCGGTCGTTTTGAGCTCCGGCGCGTCATTCAGTAATTTGAGGCCATGAGCGGCTTCATCTCAGGTATATTGACTTGAGTGTATGGTCAGAATTAAAATTTAGGAAGTTTGGAGTCAAATCTAAATGGAAATTCTCATTTTGAAAGCTTAAAATTGAAGAAATGAACTAGGATTGGAATTTTGAGTAAAAGACCTCGGAATTCGGATTCGAAGGATCCAACAGGTTCGTATGATGATTTCGTACTTGGGCGTATGCCCGTATCGGGTTTTGGATAACCCGGGAGCATTTTGGCGCCTATTGTGGAAGATAGCATTTTAGAAAAAATTTCATCAGTTTGGCTTAAAATGCATTTTAGTGTTATTGATGTCCGTTTGGAATTCCAAGACTCGGAGTAGCTCCGTATGGTGATTCTGGATTTGGGAGCGCGATCGGAAGTGAATTCGGAGGTCCGTAGGTCATTTTGGAGCAGTTTGGCTAAATATAGAAATTTGAAAGTTTTTGAGAAAATTCGACCGGAAGTGGAAATTTTGATATCGGGGTCGGAATGTGGTTCCGAAAGATGGGGCAAGTCCGTAATGTCGAATGTGACTTGTGTGCAAAATTTGAAGTTATTCCGGAATGATTTTGGTAAGGTTTGAGACACTTAGTCTCTTTTAAGGAGGTTTAAGTTGGAAAAGTCAACCGAACGTTGACTTATGTGTTAGAGGGCTCGGATTTGAATTCCGATGATTCGGTTAGTTTCATGGGATGATTTGTGACTTAGGAGTGTGATCAGAAGGAATTTTGGAGGTCCGGTGTAGAATTAAGCTTGAATTGGCGAAGTTAGTATTTTGGCGAATTCCGGTTGATAGGTGAGATTTTTGATCCGGGAGTCGGAATAGAATTCCGAGAATTTTTGTAGCTTTTTTATGTCATTTGTGATGTGTGTGCAAAATTTCAGGTCATTCGGACATCGTTTGGTCGGGTTTTTGATCGAAAGTGTATTTTCGGAAGTTTTTGGAAACTTAGGCTTGAATTCGATGAGTTTTGGGTAATTTGATATTGTTTGAGGTGTTTTGATGATTTGAGCAGGTTTTAATGATGTTATGAATTATGTTGGCATTTTTGGTCGGGGTACCATGAGGCTCGGATAAGTTTTGGAAGAGTTTTTGGAAGATTTTTGCCGTTTTGAGCATAAGCATGTAATGATCCAAGGGTCCATTTTTAGTTATAGAGATCCAAATTTGATTTCGAGACTTCCAGAATTTAAATCATGAATTATAGGACTGATCTGGAAATTTTGGTTTAATTTCATCAAGTCGCGATTGGGTTTTTGACGTGAAATGTGAGTTAATTATTTAACGAGCGAAATGTGTATTGAACTAGGCAAACGAGCTCCGAATTGAGTTTCGATTGAAGGTTTGTGTTTGTATTATTATTTGTGACTCATAGGAATAAGAATCGTCTAATTCCGAGTTCGTATGATGGAGTTTTAGCCTTTTTAGTGAAAATAAAAGCTGCTGCAATTTCTGCTGCTAAGCTGTCTTTGGACAACAATGTGCAGTCGTGGAGCGTACTTTGGAGACCTATATCTTTTGATATACAAGGAATTTTGAGATTATTCAAAAACGAAAGTTGTATCCCTTCGTATCTAGTTTCCAGAAAGCTAAAGAAATTGTAATTTGGACATTTGTAGAGAAAATTATGGTTGATTGAAGATGACTAGTGGAGCAGTTTCTCAAGAAATTTTCTGATTTCATGGAGCCGATTTAGAAGCTCATATCTTAGGATATATAAAGAGTTATATGGTGTAGAACCTATCAAATTAAAAATATTTGAGTCTAGTTTCTAAATCTTCAAACCGTTTTTCATTTGGATATTTATACAAGACGTTATGGGTGTTTAAACAGAAGGTGTCCGACAAGGAACAATTTTAATAGGATGTACAACTTGTATAGCACAATTGCAAGGTACAACTCGACGAAACACGGGCAGATTCTTTTAAACACAGATTTGGCTTATTTCTTTCATTTCTTTCATTTGGCTTGGATTATTTTGGAGAGAATTTCAAGGGGTATTTCATCAAGCATCAAAGGTGAGTTGTTTCTACTTATTTCCAAGTTAAATACATGGATTAGAGCTGAAAACTCAAGTAATTTATGGACAAAAATGGTGGTTTAGGGCTTGAAACTTAAGAGAATTAAATGGTGATTTGAGGGGTCAAATGAACTCCGATTTTTGTGAATTTGGTATGTATAGACTCGTGGAGAGATAAGGTCGTATTGATGTAAAAATTTCTGAATTTCGAGACGTAGGCCCGGAGCTCGGGTTTTGCTAATTTCGGGATTTTCGACATTTTCGAGTCTTTTCGATTGGGTTATATTCCCTTAGCCTATTGTAACATATTCGTTGTGGTTTTGACTAGATTCGACACGCGAAGAGGTCGATTCAAGAGGAAAGGGCATTACGGACTAGTCTACGGCCGGTTAGAGGTGAGTAATAGATGTAAATGTTATTCTGAGGGTTTGAAACCCCGGACTTTCACATCGTAACACTATATTGAGGCATGACACGCACTCCATGGCGAGTGCGGGGTCGGATACTACTGGGGATTGTTACTTGGTCCACCCCGTGTGATGTTTATACTATACTGGTGATTGATACACATACTTCATTGATATTACTGGGCTTGATGCCATGTTTGGGGCCTTGTGCCGATTTGTAAAATCCTTCGAGGATTGATATTACGGCTTAGCATGATTTGCATATCATTTAATTTCAGTCCAAGATTTTAAATGTTGTTTTGCAAACTCAGCCATAATTCTAAGTGTTGAAAACTTAAATGATATTTTTAAATGTATTCCGGGCTGGTAACTTCTGTTTTGTAAATGCCCAAGGGGCTTATTATATTATTTTCTGGACTGATTATAAAGTGACTTGAAACAGTGGTAGTAATGACACTGTGTGATATACTTGACACAGTGGTAACAATGACACTGTGTGATATACTTGACACAGTGGTAACAATGACACTGTGTGATATACTTGAAATAGTGGTAACAATGACACTGGATGATATACTTGAACAGTGGTAACAATGGCACTGTATGATATAAATTGGTCAGGTAACAATGGCTGACCGGTCAGGTAACAATGACTGACCAAGATATTGCGCTTGGGCTGTAGGAGCCCCTCCGGAGTCTGTACACACCCCTAGTGAGCACCGTCGACGATAAATAAATATGGATGGCTCGGGCTGCACGCCGCAGTGGGTACGGGAATGTACCATCATATGAATTGCATTGCATTCATGTATTTGTATTTATACTGGTGTTTAGCTGCTCAGTTTCATATGTTGTTGTATATTTGGATTTTAGCTTACTTTGTGTATTTACTGCATTTTCTTATCTTCGGACTGTAGTTACTTTTATTACTCACTGGGTCGGAGTACTCACTTTACTCCCTGCACCTTGTGTGCAGATCCAGGGCAGTCTCAGGCTCAGTAGATCCAGTTGATCAGCAGATCCAGCCTCTGGGAGTATCGAGGTAGCTGCACGGCGTTCGCAGCCATTGATCTTCTCCCTCCTATCCTATCTCTTTATTTCCGCATTATCAGACTTTGGATATACCATGTATTAGGATGATATTCTGTATTCTAGAGGCTCAGATTCGTGACACCGGGTCCTAGTAAAATTATATTGTGTATTTTGTTAAAATCTTCAGTACTTTAATCTTGCTTAATTGATATTTTTTTCGCTATTTTTGATAAATTGGGTTAAGTGTTGAATAATGGTCGGGCTTGCCTAGGAGTGTGCTGGGCGCCATCACGACCGGGATTTGGGTCGTGACATTAACTCTAAATTACCACAAATAATTAAAAACCAAACTAAAAGAGAAACTATCAAAAATCAAATCTAAAGTTAAAAAGTGCAAAAATAAGTTATTTTTGTGATTTTCCACTTTTTATAAAACAACTAAATTGCTAATTAATCTAAAAAATGTAAAGTTAAATACTAAATGCAACATATTTTTGTATTTTTCATGAATTAAACAAAATTAACATGCGCAGACAAATGCAAGCAATTAACGAAAGATGCTACAAAAATCTACGAAATTACAAATAATGGGAAAAATTCATTTTTCTTGAATTTATGGAAGTAATTCACATAAGGCAAAAATCACGTGCGGAAGTGGAGCCACAGAACCGGAATTGGGAGGATGTGTCAGGAACCTCAAATGCGGTAATTTGACCGCACCTGCAGAGTCGCAGGTGCGGAGAGTTGACCGCAGATGCAGATTTGGCCCATTAAGTGATTTCCGCAGAGCATATGCGGTACCGCAGAAGCGGATATTGTGCCGCAGATGCGGAACAACTGGGCAGAATATATAAGTTATTTCATTTCACGAATTTGAGTTATTTCACCATTTTTTACTTCGGCTTGGGAGCTTTTTGGGCGATTTGAGAGGGGATTTCAAAACAACTTCATTGAGGTAAGGAATTTGGGCCTAAAAATCATTCCTATGATATTATTTCATGGATTAGAGCTAGAAATCATGGAAATTAAGGGTGAAAATTAGGGAAACTAGAGCTTGGGAACTTAGGCCTTTGATTGAGGATTTGGTGGACCATTTGAGGTCGGATTTCTGAACTTTTGATATGTATGAATGTGAGCACGTGATTTTTGCCCTATGTGAATTACTCCCATAACTTTAAGTAAAATAATTTTTTCCCATTATTTATAATTTCGTAGATTTTTGTAGCATTTTTCGTTAATTGCTTGCATTTGTCTGTGCACGTTTATTTTGTTTAATTCATGAAAAAATAAAAAAAATGTGTTGCATTTGCATTTAGGATTTAATTTTGCATTTTTAAATCAATTAGTAATTTAGTTGCTTTACAAAAATGGAAAAATCACAAAAATGGTTTATTTTGCATTGTTCAATTTTTAGATTTGAATTTCGTTGGGTTTCCTTTGAGTTGGTATTTAATTAGTTTTAGTAATTATTAGGGTTAATTAATTTAATTTGCTAGGATAATTTGGGTTAGGAATTAAGTCAGATTTTGTTTTATTTTTATTTTTAGAAAAAAAAAAAGAAGAAGAAAAGGACTTAAAAAGATTATTGAAAAGGGAAAAGAAAAGAATCGGATTTTTTGGGCCTTTTTGTTTAATTTTTCCCCAAGCCCAATTGATTTATACACAATACCCAACCGGTCCAGCCCAGACCCGCTCCAATATCCGGTCCAGCTTTATTTTAAACCAAAACGACGCTGTTTCATTAGCCCTTGATCTGAGCCGTTGATCCCGTTAAATCCGATGGTCCAGAACTGAAGCTCCATAGGTATATAACTGTCCGAAATGCCCTCACCCCCCTCAGAACCCCCCTCTCTTACTCGTCTCTCTCAACCCTTCACCTCTCAGAGACCAAATGAAACCCTAGGCCGCCGCCTTAAGATCCTTGCCCTTTCCAGTGGAGGCACCGATCCCAAATCACCCCCAAAATAATACCCTAAAAACCCCATGACCCCCTCATACGAAATTCACACCCCTTTTCCCTCGAATCTATCCCAGACTCTTCGAATCTTAGAGTGAAGTTATGAACCCTAAAATTCCCAAAAATCAATCGGCGAGGCTTTTGAAAATTTAAGGTTGAATTTGACTTTAATCGCGTGTTTTCAGTCGAGAACACACGATTAGGGTCTATTTCGGCCAAAAAATTGAAGATTCATCGAAGCTTGGTTCGAGACTGTGGTCCACTTAGTTTTGATAGGTATTTCCGGTACTTTCTCTTTTTCATTTTTTCTTATCTTCTTCTATTTTTCTTCTTTTGTTCTATTTTTTCAAAATAATCCTTGCTTGTGTTTTTTTAGTTTAGTTTAAATGTTAAATTGTTATTTTTCTTTAGTTTGTTTGCATTCATTAGATTAGTTTTTGTTTAATTTTTTCCTATTGTTTTGGGCCGTGGAGAACATTTGTTTCAGAAATCTATTTGACTCTGCATTGCCTTCTTATTTTTTCTGCCCTCTAGATTATTCTGTGAATTTCTGAGTTGGACTTGGGTCCAAAGGGAAGGGATTAGCCCAGGTTTTGAATTGAAACATTGGGTCAATTTGACCCATACCCATTTGTGTTCATTTAGGTAAAAACAAAGTGCTCGAGGGAAGATTTAGGAATTTAAGCTAGGAGAATAATCTGTAACTGACTTAGGAAGCTGCTAGGAATGTGCCTTTAGGACTATTCTGAAAATCTGAGTGTTAGGCTTGGGGTACCTAGGCAAAAATAAAAATTATGAAAGGTTTTATGTGCAAAACTTAGCTTATTTCTGATGCCCTAATAGCTTGCCTATAAAGGCATCATTACTTAAGATTGAAGTCAGAGAGGAAGAGATAAAAAAAATAACGGCAGAGTTTTTGAGAACAATTCTGAAATAACATTGAATTCTCCACATTTCTTTGTAAAAAATAAATAGCTCAAATTCTGTTTGGTTTAGGATTTCTGATCTTCCTTGCTAGCTGAACTCTCTGAAAAACCCCAAATTCCTTCACCTGGTTTAAAAATGGTTTGATTTTGGGAACTTGAAGATTTGGTTTGAAGCTTTTGGTTCTTGGGTTCATTGTTTCATTGCTGGGATTTAGGCTGTTTGCTGCTGCTGATTCTTCATCTTTTTTTTTCTCTTTCGATATTCAGGTACACACTCTTAGGCCCTATTGATTGTGATGTTGGATTTGAAGAGTGAAATGAAAAGCAGAAAGTTTAAAAGCATAGTATCAGTTTATTTGTGCTTCAATTGTATCTATTCTTGATTTTGTGTTTTAGTAGTTTAGTTCTTATCACTGTACATTATCATGGGACCGTCAAGGTGCTGCAGTAATGGATTTAGTCAAGGCACATGAATCTTAGCCTTGCTTTAATTTTGGTTGAAACAAGTGTTCATGTTTGGTGATGATTTCGTGTTGAACTAGCTATCATAACAAGTATAGGCTAGGGATAAAGTGAATAATATGTAGTCTGGCAGTTAAAAGCACTGTGATGTGTTGTTTTGCTCAGAATTGGCTGTCCTTTGATATGTGATCATAAACTCATGTTGAGGATAGTTTGAGTTGCCTATTAGTCTTGTTTAAATTTTGGCATAAATCAGTTTAGTATTGGATATCTTGTGAAATGTGGGGTTTAAACCTATTAGTTTGAAGATGTTTGTTGAGAATCTTCATGTGACCTTTGGGATCCAAGCAATTTACATGCTAATTTTCTGGATTGGTTGTTGTTTATTATTGAGAAGAGTTTGACTGATTTAAGTTTTCTTGAGTAGCAATTAATGTAGAATCATGTGAAGAGAAAAAGGAAAATAGACAAGGCTGTTTTAAGAATAAAGTTATGTGTTGATTTGCCATACTGGTTCACAAGCCTGTTTAAGTTGGAACTGATGAAAAATCTCGGAATTTTCAGCTAGTTGAATGGTGTTTGAACTTTTAAAATTCAGGAACAAATTATTAGTTCAATCTCATGCTTCTTATGATCTTGGCCGATTTGCATTTCCTTGATTGCATACAATTGTTTGATTCTGAAAGTTGGGCCCAATGCTAGCCCAGTCAATGATGTTCAATCTCAGATTCTCTTTGCATGTTCCATGCCCTTGGACGTCCTTCCTCATCAATAATTGGGCTCATTTTGGGCCCGAGCGTGAAGGCATTTATAAATGGTCTCGTTTAGTTCGCTGTCGGTTGCAGCAATTTCCCTTTAGATGATTGGTCTCTTAATATGAGGTTTGTTAGTTAATCAATAGGGTCGAACCTTTAGCTAAAAATAATTAGAATCCTATTAAGCCATCCTTAATTAATTAATTAGACTCTTAAGGTAGAATCGAGGTGCGTCGTGCCAAATAAAATCTCAAAATGCACGGCCCTCACTTAAATAATCTTAAATCCTTAGAATTTGAGGCATGCCATTTAGTTAAATTTCCATGGCCCTCACAAATAAAAATGCGTAGTTGCTTTAGGCGCGTAATTTAAATTACTTTTCTAAACTTGAATGTGCATTTATGTGACCCAAATCTAAATATCAACAATGTTAGATAAAATATGTCGTGGACCACGGGTGCATTTATGTGACGTGGTTCAAGACGTGTTTTAAATAACGTTGAATCTTCCTAAATTAAATAAAAGCGGTTAATAATTTAAAATGCATAAGTTTTAAAAGTGTTTTTAAAATCAAGTAAATAGGCCAAATATAACAGTTGAGCGACTATGCTAGAACCACGGAATTCGGGAATGCCTAACACCTTCTCCCGGGTTAACAGAATTCCTTACCCGGATTTCTGTGTTCGCAGACTGTAAAATAGAGTCAATCCTTTCCTCAATTCGAGATTTGAACCGGTGACTTGGGACACCAAAAAATTATCCCAAGTGGCAACTCTGAATTTTAAATAATAAATCTCATTTCGATTGTCACTTTAAGTTGAAAAAACTCCCTTATACACCCTCTCGGGGTGTAGTAAAAAAGAGGTGTGACAATGAACTCGTGGGGAGGTAAGGAACCCATTGATGTAAAAATTATTAAATTTCGAGACGTGGGCCCGGGGGTCGGGTTTTGGTAATTTCCGGATTTGTGCCCTTTATTGATTGTTTTCACGTGGGCTTCGTTCCCTTAGCATATATTGACGTCCTCGTTCTGATTTTGGATAGATTCAACGCGTGTGGAGGCCAATTCGAGGGGGCAAAGGCGTCGCGAGCTAGAGATTTAGCCGGTTCGAGGTGAGTAATAATTGCAAATGATGTTCTGAGGGTTTGAAACCCCGAATTACACATTGTAGTGCTATATTAAGGTGAGACACATGCTTGATGACGAGCGTGGGGTCGTGCACTATTGAGGATTGTGACTTGGTCCATCCCGATTGATGATTTTACCGCGTATTTGATTGAAAACTGTTTGCTATCATCATTATTTGAGCTGAATGTCATATTTGGGCTTTGTGCCAACTGTTTGAACCCTTCGGGGCTTTTTACTGATATTTCCTCACTATTTGACTTTATATTTGAACTCAGTCATGCTATTTTCATACTCAGCCATGTTTACTCAGTTTTATTACTTAAATGATATTTTAAATGATTTTTGGGCTGAGAAACACTATTTTACTATTGCTCAGGGGGCTTGTGAGGATTTTTGACTGAGTAAAACCGAGGGCCTATGTTGTGAGGAAACATTTGATACTAATTATAAGGTTGAGGGCTTGAGATATGTACGCCACGAGGTAGCTTGATTGATATGAGGCCGAGGGCCAGTGATGATACCACGAGATGGTTTGATATTGCGCTTGGGCCGTAAGGGGCCCCTCCAGGAGTCTACACACCTCCAGTGAGCGCGGGTACCCATTGTGATGTGAGATTGAGCCCGAGGGGCTAGTACTATTCTGAGATATTGCCCGAGGGGCGGATTTGTTGATACTGTGCCTGAGAGGCGAACTTCTATTTGTTTACTTTACCTTAACTGCTCGTCAATTACCTGTTTTCTTGTTGAAAAAGGATTTTGCTTAAATTTCATTGGTTTATTGCTTTTAAATGATTTTACTGCTTCATTATAGAATGTCTTGTGCCTTACGAGTTTTCTTAGTTTTAGTCGTTATTTACATTCGTTACTCACTGAGTTGGAGTACTCACTTTACTCCCTGCACCCCGTGTACAGATTTAGGCGTATCTAGTCCCGCTCCCGAGTGTTGATCATTTTCGACTCAGGCGGATCCGAGGAGTCTTTAGGTAGCTGTTAGCATTCGCAGCCTGGAGCTCTTCCCTATCTTACTTCTTCATGTTCTTGGTTTTCCGTATTAAACTCTGTAGTTGATTTGGAGTGTTCCATTTTATTAGATGTTCATGACTAGTGACAACCCGGTATCGAGCTATGTTGGGCTGTATTTCCATAAATTATGCTATTATCTGTTAACTTTGGATTATCTTATCATGCTTTAGATTTATTTCTTATGGTTTAAATGTTAATAATTGGAAATGGGAAAGTGTCGGATGGCCTTATCTTCACGAGAGGCGCCATCACGACCGGGTCTAGGTTTAGGGTCGTGACAAGTTGGTATTAGAGCCTAGGTTACATAGGTCTCACGAGTCATGAGCAGGTTTAGTAGAGTCTCGCGGATCGGAACAGAGACGTCTGTATTTATCCTCGAGAGGTTTTAGAACCTTTAGGAAAAACTTCATATCCTTGAAATTCTTGTCATGCAAATTTGTTGATCTGAGCACTAAACTTCTTTTGTTCTATTCTCTCACAAATGGTGAGGACACGTGCTACCGGTCAGGGTGGACGACCACCAGTACCACTGGCCGTGGCTACCAGAGGCTGAGGATGCAGCCGTGGTCGTGGTAGGGGCAGAGCAGTTAGGGCAGCACCCGTAGATCCACCAGCTGCCCTAGTTTAGGATAAGGTCCCAGTTATGGACACTCCTACAACACCAGCTCAGGCACCAGCTGTGACCATTGTGATTCCGGGTCTTCAGGAGGCCTTGGCTCAGATCTTATCAGTTTGCACTGACCTAGCTCAAGCAGTTTCAGCCACTACAGCCGCAGTTACTTCTCAGGCCGGGGGAGGCAATCAGACTCCCGCCGCTTGCACACCTGAGCAGGTCGTGCAGGGACTTCAGACGCTGGGGGCACATCCAGCTCAGTCGGTTGCAGCTGCTCAGGACTATGTAGTTCCTACTATGCTGGAGGATGAGCAGCGTAGATTGGAGAGGTTTGGTAGGGTTCAGCCTCCGACCTTCAGTGGTGTAGAGGGCGAAGATGCCCAAGGTTTCTTAGATAAGTGCCAGAGGATGCTTCGTACAGTGGTTATTCTGGAGGCCAGCGGGGTCGCTTTCACTGCCTATTAGTTTTCGAGAGCTGCCTTTACTTGGTGGGAGGCTTTTGAGAGGCGTAGACCTGTTGGTGCAGCACCCCTTACCTGGCAGTAGTTCTCTGTTCTCTTTCTGGAGAAGTATGTGCTGCAGTCCCGCAGAGAGGAGCTGCATAGAGAGTTTGAGTGGTTGCATTAGGGAGAGATGACTGTGATGCAGTACAAGATTAGGTTCTCCGAGTTAGCTCGTCATACTATTTGGATGGTTCCGACAGATAGAGAGAGGATTAGGAGGTTTGTGGATGGCCTCACTTATTAGCTTAGTATTCTCATGACTAGGGAGAGGGTGATTGGTGCTACTTTCGAGGAGGTTGTGGATATTATCCGTGAGATTGAGTCTGTTCGTCGCGAGGGGCGCGAGGAGAGGGAGGCCAAGAGGCTTCGAGGATCTAGTAGTTACAGTGATACTCCTTCGAGGGGTCTGTTTCAGCACGGAAGATGCCGTCCATTTAGGCATGCTCAGCCAGCTCGCCTAGGTTATCGTAGGGCATCATCAGGTCATGGTTCTCACAGTTCTCATCAGGGCCAGTCATCACTTAGTACCCTTCCAGCTCAGAGTTCATCCCGTGCTCCATCAATTCAGGGCTCTTCTATGCCGAGTGCATCTGCTAGTCACTCCGGTGCGAGGGGTTCCCTTCAGTCCCCTTCTCCATCACCTGGGAGTTGTTATGAGTGTGGTGAGATGGTTCATATATGGAGGCAGTGCCCTCCTCGTCTTGCGAGTTCATCTTAGCAAATGGGTCAGACATAGCTTTAGCGCCAGTTACTTCACTAGGAGGTCAGTAAGCTAAGGGTCGCCCTAGAGGGGGAGGTCGATCAGGTGGCAGTCAGGCCTGTTTCTATGCACTTCCAGGCAGACCCGATGATATTGCTTCAGATGCTGTCATTACAGGTATTGTTTTAGTGTGACACAGAGATGCCTTTGTATTATTTGATCCCGATTCCACCTTTTCTTATGTGTCATCATACTTTGCTCGTTATTTTGGGTACACCTCATGAGTTTCTTGCTTCACCTGTTCATGTATCTACCTCGGCGGGCGATACAGTTGTTGTAGACCATGTGTACCGGTCATGTGTGGTGACTATTGGGGGTTTGGAGACCCGAGTGGATCTATTATTACTGAGTATGGTGGATTTCGATGTCATTTTGGGCATGGATTGGTTATCTCTGTGTTGTGCTATTTTGGATTGTCATGCTAAGACAGTCACATTGGCTATACCGGGTGTGCCACGGATCGAGTGGCGAGGTGTGACCGATTATGTTCCTAGAAGAGTGATCTCATTCTTGAAAGCCCAGCATATGGTTGGGAAGGGTTGTCTTTCGTATCTAGCCTTTGTGAGGGATGTCAGTGATGAGACTCCCAGTATTGATTTTGTCCCAATTGTGAGGGATTTTTCCATTGTGTTTCCTACAGACCTGCTAGGCATGCCACCGGACAAGGATATTGATTTCGGTATTAACCTGGTGCCGGGCACTCAGCCTATTTCTATTCTACCGTATCGTATGGCACCAGCAGAGTTGAAGGAATTAAAGGAGCATCTTCAGGAACTCCTTGATAAATGGTTCATTCGGCCTAGTGTGTCACCTTGGGGTGCGCCGGTTCTATTTGTGAAGAAGAAGGATGGTACAATGAGAATGTGCATTGATTATAGGCAATTGAACAAGGTAACAATTAAGAACAAGTATCTTTGCCTCGCATTGATGATTTATTCGACCAGCTTCACGGAGCGAGAGTGTTCTCAAAGATTGATCTTCGTTCAGGTTATCACCAGTTGAAGATCAGAGACTCGAATATTCTTAAGACAGCTTTCAGGACCCGATATGGTCATTATGAGTTCTTGGTGATGTCTTTTGGGCTGACCAATGCCCTAGCAGCGTTCATGCATTTGATGAACAGCGTGTTCTGGCCTTATCTCCTCGTTTGTCATAGTCTTCATTGATGATATTCTGGTGTATTCGCGTAGTCAGGAGGAGCATGCTGAGCATTTGAGATTTGTGTTATAGAGATTGAGGGAGGAGAAGCTTTATGCAAAGTCTCCAAGTGTGAGTTTTGGCTCAGTTCAGTGGCTTTCTTGGGGCACGTGGTGTCCAGCGAGGGTATTCAGGTTGATCTGAAGAAGGTAGATGCGGTTCAGAGTTGTCCCAGACCGTCCTCAGCCACAGAGATTCGCAGCTTTCTTGGTTTGGTAGGCTATTATTGCCAGTTTGTTCAGGGATTCTCATCTATTACATCGCCCTTTACCAAGTTGACTTAGAAGGGTGCTTCGTTTGTATGGTCAGATGAGTGTGAGGAGAGCTTTCAGAAGCTCAAGACAGCTTTGACCACAGCTCCAGTTTTGGTTTTGCCATCAGCTTCAGGTTCATATACCGTGTATTGTGATGCTTCGAAAGTTGGGATTGGTTGTGTGTTTATGCAGGATGGTAGAGTTATTGCTTATGCTTCTCGTCAATTGAAGCCCCATGAGAAGAACCACCCCGTTCATGATTTGGAGTTGGCTGCCATAGTTCACGCATTGAAGATTTAGAGACATTACTTGTATGGTGTGTCTTGTGAGGTGTTTATTGATCATCGTAGCCTCTAGCATTTGTTCAAGCAAAATGATCTTAATTTGAGACATCGGATATGGTTGAAGTTGCTTAAGGATTATGATATCACTATATTGTACCATCCGGGAAAGGCCAATGTGGTAGCCGATGCTTTGAGCCGAAAGGCAGTGAGTATGGGGAGTTTGGCATATGTTCCAGTTGGGGAGAGACCTCTTGCAGTTGATGTTCAGTCCTTGGCCAATCGGTTCGTGAGGCTAGATATTTCGGAGCCCAGTCGGGTATTGGCTTGTGTGGTTTCTCGGTCTTCCTTATATGATCACATCAGAGAGCGCCAGTATGATGATCCGCACGTGTTTGTCCTTAAGGACACAGTTCAACATGATGATGCTAGAGATGTGACCATTGGAGATGATGGGGTGTTGAGGATGCAAGGCTAGATTTGTGTGCCCAATGTGGATGGGCTTCAGGAGTTGATTCTGGATGAGGCCAATAGCTCGCGGTATTCCATTCATCCGGGTGCTATGAAGATGCATCAAGATTTGAGGCAGCACTACTGGTGGAGAAGAATGAAGAAAGATATTGTGGGATTTGTAGCTCGGTGTCTCAATTGTCAGCATGTGAAATATGAGCATCAGAGACCAGGTGGCTTGCTTCAGCAGATGGATATTCCCGAGTGGAAGTGGGAGAAGATCACTATGGACGTTGTAGTTGGACTTCCACGGACTTTGAGGAAGTTCGATGCTATTTGGGTGATTGTGGATCGGCTGACCAAATCTGTGCACTTCATTCCTGTGTGTACTACCTATTCTTCAGAGCAGTTGGCATAGATCTATATCCGGGAGATTGTTCGCTTGCATGGTGTCCCAGTTTCCATCATTTTAGATAGGGGCACTCAGTTTACTTCGCAGTTTTGGAGGTTTGTGCAACGAAAGTTGGGTACTCAGGTTGAGTTGAGCATAGCTTTTCACCCTCAGACGAACGGGCAGTCCGAGCACACTATTTAGATATTGGAGGACATGTTGCGTGCTTGTGTCATTGATTTCAGAGGGTCATGGGATTAGTTCCTACCGCTTGCGGAGTTTGCTTATAACAACAACTACCAGTCGAGTATTCAGATGGCTCCATATGAGGCTTTGTATGGAAGGCAGTGTAGATCTCCAGTTGGTTGGTTTGAGCCCGGTGAGGCTAGGCTATTGGGGACAGATTTGGTGCAGGATGCTTTGGAGAAGGTGAAGGTGATTCAGGAGAGGCTTCGTATAGCGCAGTCGAGGCAAAAGAGTTATGCTGACAAGAAGGTTCGAGATGTGTCCTACATGGTTGGTGAGAAGGTTCTGTTGAAGGTTTCGCCCATGAAGGGTGTTATGAGATTTGGAAAGAAAGGGAAATTGAGTTCGCGATTCATTAGGCCTTTTGAGGTGCTTCGGAGGATTGGGGAGGTGGCTTATGAGCTTGCTTTTCCACCCAGCTTGTCGAGTGTGCATCCAGTATTTCATGTTTCTATGCTCCGGAAGTATATTGGGGATCCGTCTCATGTTTTGGATTTTAGCACGGTTCAGTTGGATTATGATTTGACCAATGATGTGGAGCCAGTAGCTATTTTGGGTCATCAGATTCAAAAGTTGAGGTCAAAGGATATAGCTTCAGTGAAAGTGCAGTGGAGAAGTCGGCCCGTGGAGGAGGCCACCTGGGAGACCGAGCGAGAGATGCGAGTAGATATCCTCACCTGTTTGAGGTTTCAGGTATGTTTCTTGATTCATTCGTGGACGAACGTTTGTTTAAGTTGGGGAGGATGTGACGACCCGGCCAATCTTCTCATGAGTTACCGCTCTATTTCCCCCATTTCTGCTTCTTTATGCCTTGTTATTTGTGTTTTGTGGTATCGGGTTGGTCGGATCGAATCCGGAAAGATTTTAGTAAGGTTTGAGACACTTAGTCTCTTTTAAGGAAGTTTAAGTTGGAAAAGTTAACCGGATGTTGACTTATGTGTTAGAGGGCTCGGATATGAGTTTCGATGGTTCGATTATCTTCGGGAGGTGATTTGTGGCTTGGAGCGCGATCAGAATGAATTTTGGAGGTTCGTAGTAGATTTAGGCTTGAATTGACGAAGTTGATATTTTGGCAATTTTCGGTTGGTAGGCGAGATTTTGATATCGGGGTCGGAATGGAATTCCGAGAGGTGCAGTAGTTTTGTGGTGTCATTTGGGATGTGTGTGCAAAATTTTAGGTCATTCGGACGTGGTTTGGTTGAATTTTTGATCGAAAGCGTAATTTGGAAGATTTTAGAAGGTTTGGCTTGAATCCGATGTGTTTTGGGTGATTTGATGTTGTTTGAGGTGTTTTGATGATTAAAACAAGTTTGAATAAGGCATTAGGATATGTTTGTGCTTTTGGTTGAGGTTCCGGGGGCCTCGGGGTGATTTCGGGTGGTTAACGGAGAAGTTGAGATGTTATTGCAGCTGCTGAAAATACTATTTCTGGTGTTTTCGCACCTGCGGTTTGGGGACCGCAGGTGTGCCGCCGTACGTGCGGAAGTGGAGTCGTAGAAGCGATTTGGGAGGAAGTGTCAGGAACCGCAGATGTGGTAGTTTGAGCGCACCTGCGAAGTCGCATGTGCGGAGAGTTGGCCGCAGATGCGGATTTTGCCCATTAAGTGATTTCCACATAAGCGAAGGAAAAAATGCATATGTGATACCGCAGAAGCGGCTATTGTACCGCAGATGCGGAACAACTAGGCAGAACATATAAGTTATTTCATTTCGCGAATTTGAGTTATTTCACCATTTTTTACTTTGGCTTGGGAGCTTTTTGGGCGATTTGAGAGAGGGATTTCAAGAGAACTTCATTGAGGTAAGAAATTTGGACCTAAAACTCATTCCTATGTTATTATTTCATGGATTAGAGCTAGAAATCATGGAAATTAAGGGTGAAAATTGGAGAAACTAGGGCTTGGGAACTTAGGCCTTTGATTGAGGATTTGGTGGACCATTTGAGGTCAGATTTCTGAACTTTTGATATGTATGAACTCGTGGGGAGGTAACGAACCTATTGATGTAAAAATTATTGAATTCTGAGATGTGGGCCCGGGGGTCGAGTTTTGGTAATTTCGGGATTTGTGCCCTTTATTGATTGTTTTCACGTGGGCGTCGTTACTTTAGCATATTTTGACGTCCTCGTTCTGATTTTGGATAGATTCGACGTGCGTGGAGGCCAATTCGAAGGGCAAAGGTGTCGCGAGCTAGAGATTTAGCCGGTTCGAGGTGAATAATGATTGCAAACGATGTTCTGAGGGTTTGAAACCCCGGATTGCACATCGTAGTGCTATATTGAGGTGAGGCACACGCTTGATGACGAGCGTGAGGTCGTGCACCATTGGGTTTTGTGACTTGATCCGTCCCGATTGATGATTTTACCGCGTATTTGATTGAAAATTGTTTGCTATCTTTATTATTTGGGTTGAATGCCATATTTGGGCTTCATGCCAACTGTTTGAACCCTTCGGGGCTTTTACTGATATTTCCTCACTATTTGACTTTATATTTGAACTCAGTCATGCTATTTTCCCATTGTTTTCATACTCAACCATGTTTACTCAGTTTTATTACTTAAATGATATTTTAAATGATGTTTGGGCTGAGAAACACTATTTTACTATTGCCCGAGGGGCTTATGAGGATTTTTGACTGAGTAAGGCCGAGGGCCTATGTTGTGAGGAAACATTTGATACTGATTATGAGGCCGAGGGCCTGAGATATGTACGCCACGAGGTGGCTTGATTGATATAAGGTCGATGGCCTAGTGATGATGCCACGAGATGGCTTGATATTGCGCTTGGGCCGTAAGGGGCCCCTCTAGGAGTCTGCACACCCCCAGTGAGTGCGGGTACCCATTGTGATGTGAGATTGAGCCCAAAGGGCTAGTACTGTTCTGAGATGTTGCCCGAGGGGCGGATTTGTTGATACTGTGCCCGAGGGGCAAACTTCTATTTGTTTATTTTACCTTAACTGCTCATCAGTTACCTGTTTTCTTGTTGAAAAAGGATTTTACGTAACTTTCACTAGTTTATTGCTTTTAAATGATTTTACTGCTTCATCATAGAATGCTTTGTGCCTTACGTGTTTTCTTACTTTCAGTCGTTATTTACATTTGTTACTCACTGAGTTGGAGTACTCACTTTACTCCCTGCACTCTGTGTGCAGATTTAGATGCATCTGGTCCCGCTCCCGAGTGCTGATCATTTTCGGCTCAGGCGAATCCGAGGAGTCTCTAGGTAGCTATTGGCGTTCGCAGCCCTGAGCTCTTCCCTATCTTACTTCTTCATGTTCTTGGTTTTCCGTATTAAACTCCATAGTTGATTTGGAGTATTCCGTTTTGTTAGATGCTCATGACTAGTGACACTCCGGTATCGGGCTGTGTTGGGTTGTATTTCCGCAAATTATGTTATTATCTGTTAACTTTTGATTATCTTATCATGCTTTAGATTTATTTCTTATGGTTTAACTGTTAATAATTGGAAATGGGAAAGTGTCGACTGGCCTTGTCTTCACGAGAGGCATCATCACGACCGGGTTCGGGTTTAGGGTCGTGACAATTAGTCAAATAAATTTAGTTATTAGTCCAAATGAAATATTATTATATTCTTTGCTAGCACATAGATTATAATTAATATTGTGAACAAATTGAAGTTTTCTATTTGGAATAGAAAATTAAATTATATCTCTTGGTTGAAATATATATGTGATATATAATATAAAATAATATTAATTTATATAAAGCTTATATATATAATATTAGTTAATTTACCAATTTACCAACGGGTCCACAAAGGACGTATAAATTGAATCCAACATTAATTTGGATTCACGAGAATCCAACTTTGACAATGGTTCGGCAGTCACGTTTTCGTTAAGACGTGATTTCCAATTTTCCATAAAATTTGATTGAAGTATATTTTTGGAATAAACTTTTACCCAACAAAAATTATTACCTCACCCAAATAGAAAAATAGTTTATAGGTGATGCTATATAAAGGGTGATGGAGAAAATTTGCCGTATTGTTAATTCTTGAGAAGGAAAACCACTTTATGAAAGTGAGAGTGCAACACAAGCCAAGAGAGAAAATACAATTACAAGAAAAGTATTTCTTGTTCTTCTAACATTGAGTTGAGATTTTTGAGAAAAATTTCAGCATAATATTTTGTTCAATTTGTTCGCGGGTTTCATTGATCAAAGATTTGATAGCAAGGGTCGGTCTCGGTGTGGATACGCATAAAGTTTTCGCACTATCTAAGAATTTGAAATGAGACTTTCTTCACTAGGTACGTCTTAGATCCGATCT
This sequence comes from Nicotiana tabacum, assembly GCF_000715075.1. Classification (NCBI taxonomy): domain Eukaryota; kingdom Viridiplantae; phylum Streptophyta; class Magnoliopsida; order Solanales; family Solanaceae; genus Nicotiana; species Nicotiana tabacum. The sequence continues at coordinate 153,602,124 of NC_134090.1, read as the reverse complement.
ATTGACATGTAAATAAATTTTAAACACGAAAAAATCTGGCTAGGATTGTTGTTGCCTTCCGCTGCGTGTTACGAACACCTATATGCAATCCTTCAGATCTGTCCGCACAACTTGTTTAATCCGCAACATTCTAGGTCAGGAATCAGGATTTGCAAAATCAAGTTTATACTTCAATCTGACTAGAAAAGTGATTGAACAATATATAAATATAAAGATTTTAATTTGAAGCTTGAGAATGACAAAAATCTAAACAAGTGAAATAGCACATGTCAAGTTATAAAAAAATAGAGTGAGACCATCCAATTGGGCCTTATTACAAGTCATATAATGACAATAAATTGATATCACTCACGTAGAATCTTATGTACGTCACTGATCATTATGATCCTGATTGTGGTGGCGTTGGGGAGACAAACCTCCCCCGCTTCTAGTGGATAGGAGAGTAAGACCTAGGAGGTGGTGGAGGCCTTAGACCCGTTCTCTTCTCGTGATTCGGTGGCTCAGCACTTTCTATAGCAAAACTATTCTTGTTCATGACAACAATAGGTAATAAAATGAACATAAGCAACGAAAAAGCTATGATCTTCATCGGTTGGACTGATTATATCGGGGTTGAACTTTATATATACGTGCAAAAACAAGTATAGATAAAGACGTAGAACCCACTCTATCAACTCAAAATTTCACGATATCGAAATTCTGAATCTGCCACTTAAGTAATAAAAAGATCGAGCAATTAAAGAAAGCAATGAGAGTCTAGAGTTGTTTATAAGTTGGTTTTGGTGAGATAGTGAATAAACGAAGCAAAATATATAGATAAATGAGGGAATCTATTTCCTCAAAAGGGGCAATTTGTAGGAAAATTCAGCGTGAGAATAATATGTTGTCTCGTTGACATATTAATGCATAGCGTTAAAAAAATAAGAGATTTTGTGGAAAAAAGTGTTCCATTGGTTTGAAAATTGAAAGAGGGACAAGAAGCGTTTATGAGTACGCGTAAGAGGCACTTAGGCTACAAGTATTAAGAACATCTATTGCACGCGTCTTGATTATTCTATCACGTACATGTTGATTACTATTTTTCATAAGTAATGGTATCGAATAATTGTGTTCACCAAAGCTTATGCGCTTAGATGAAAAAAAGAAGTAAAATTGTAACTTTTCTCGATTATTTCACTGGATACCTGCTACTTCCTATCAACATCGGATCCATGGGATTATGCTCACCAAAACTTAGGCGGATAGGAAAAAAAGATGAAATTGCAAAATTTTCATAATGGTGATTTCCAGGCCTGTTCGTAAGCACGTCGACTCTTTTGCCGAATACCTATTATTTTTCACTAACATTGGTACCGAATAACACTATCCATCGTACTTAAGCAAATAAGAAGATAAAAAGATAAAATGACAACTTTTTATCTGAAACTTCAACCCCCCCCCCCCAAACCCCCCAACCCCCCAACCCCTTTTTTTGGTTGAGTTTTTCCTCTAAAAACCCGAAATAATATCAATTGAATTAGTCGTGCCAACCTTTCTACTCAACTAAAATTATTCAAAAAATACAATGCTTTGGATGAGCTTTGAGTGTTTCTAGTTCTTCTCATTTTGCAATTTTCATAATGTTTTGTCAATTTTCATCTAATAATAATAACAAATAAAGCAGATGCTTTGATTGTTTTAGAATTAGAATCACATCAAAATATTAGATGGTTTTAGAGCCAAAGAAATCATAATGAAATTATTGAGAAGAAATTTATCGTTTTTTGTCAATCTTGATAGTGATAGAGATGTCAAGTATGAAGTATTCAAGTGATTGTCTAATTGTCAACCCAAATAAGCTGTCTAAGATATGACCATCCCACCCAATTTTCACACTTCAATAGATTGAATCTTATCAATAATTTGGAGTTCTCATTCTAAACAAAAAAAGGGATCTTCACAAAAATAGCCAACCATATTAATTTTTTTTCTAGCCATATACATAAATTATACATAATTATACACATAATGCATATATTTATTGGCTATTTTTAGTTTAAGTGATTGAGTGTGCCACTATTTGGGTTAATTCTTTAAAAAAAAAAAAAAAGGTATTTGGATCAAGAACGCACTTGGATCCATAGTTTGGCTTGTGGTTACTGTTAGTTCAATAAAGTTAACTATATTCTTGGGCTACATCTTTTTATGGGCAAAATACAAAACTGGCCGTCGGTTGCGACTAAATGCATTCGATAATCGAAAAGTATATAAAATATGTATATTTTTGTATTATATATATATATATATATATATATATATATATATATATATATATATATATTTTATCAGTTATTATTCTTTAGAACGACTAAAATATATATTATTCTTTCTTTATGTACAGGCCCATTAGGCTTAGTTTCTTAACCAGTTAACTACTTGGGTCGTAATAGAATCTACTTATCCCATTTATGGTGATGACCTTTTAATATAGAATTGGTTTTGGTATTTTGCAATTTTCTGGTGGAATTCCAAGTCTGTAGTTTTCTGCGAACATAGCACGCGCTAGTTAGTTCTTTATCATGTGATTATTCTTTAGAACGACTAAAATATATATTATTCTTTCTTTATGTACAGGCCCATTAGGCTTAGTTTCTTAACCAGTTAACTACTTGGGTCGTAATAGAATCTACTTATCCCATTTATGGTGATGACCTTTTAATATAGAATTGGTTTTGGTATTTTGCAATTTTCTGGTGGAATTCCAAGTCTGTAGTTTTCTGCGAACATAGCACGCGCTAGTTAGTTCTTAGACTGATAATTGAAGTAGCGAGCATTTGCAAAGTTTTGAAAAATAGCTATTATTTTAGCTGAAATACAGAAAGTTCCAGTATAATATGCTGGCTTATCGAGCTCATGCGTATAAACGTTCAACATATTATGTTCAAACTCCAACATATTATGAAATTCTAGAATTTTATATGTAAAAAATTCGTACTCCAATATATTATGCTGGAATTTCTCCAAATTTTCAAGGGTATTTTATTCAAATTTTATCTTTACATAAAAAAATAGCAAAATTTAATTAATTTTTAAAGTGTAACTATTTTTTAATTACCAGTAATTAAAAATCAAGCTATTTCTGATTTTTTTACCTAAGTTTTCTGGCACAATCAAAGATCTTTCATTTTTTTCTAAGATATAGAAAGTGTAGAACAATTGTGTAAAAATAGCACGGTATAGACAGTTTTCGGACTGATCATTCAAAAATAGCCAACGTTTACCAAGTCAATGAAAAATAGTCACTATTTTACTGCAACAGAGACCATTCCAGCATAATATACTGGAGTTCGGTGCACCTGTGTATTAACTCCAGCATATTATAATGGACCAGTATACTTTGCTAGCTCCAGTATATTATGCTGAACAGATATACTTGCTGGAACTCCAGTATTTTATGCTGGAGTTCTAGTGTACTTATGCTGGAACTCCATCATATTATGCTGGAGTTCCAGCATACTTATCCTGGAACTTCAGTATAATATGCTAGAGTTTAAATATACTTTTATTGGAACTCCAGCATAATATACTGACATATTTTCCAGGTTTTAAACAATATTTTCGCTCAAATTTATTTTTACATGAAAAGTGGCTAAATTTCGATTACTTTTGAAACTAGATTATTTTTGAACGATCAGTTGTAAATCTGACTATTTTTGAATTTCTCCCGACAATGTAGAAGATAATGAGATATTTAGGTGGTCCCCGTTCAAGTGGGCCCCCACATAAAAGTCTTACCATTTTGTCCACTTGCTCCCGTTCGTGGGTCGTGATAAGACTGCACACAACACCCACGCGACGCTCAGACCTCTATGCAATATGTGCCGCTTAATATGTACCTATTCTATTTTTTTTTTCCTTAAAATAATATAATTACGAATTAAATACAACTATGCATATACTCGCTCCATTTTAATTTAGACGTGATAGTTTAACTCAGCACGAAATTTAAGAAAAACAAAAAAACTTTTGAAACTTGTGGTATTAAAAACTTAAGGAGTTAAAATTTTGTGGGGTCATGACATTTGTGTGATTATAAAAGTTTCTTATTAAGGGTAGAATGAGTAAAATGAAGAGTTTAAAGTTAAATTATTTTTACAAATTTAAAAATATGTCATTTATTTTAGAACATACTAAAAAGTAAAGTAGCTCATCTAATTTGAAACGAAAGAGTAATATATATATATATATATATATATATATATATATATATATAGTTTTACTTTTAAAATTGTTATAGCGGTACATAAATTGAAATGATAAGTGGATTTGACCACGCACTTATGGTCTCAACTTTTCTGATGGGTTATGACTGTAACAATCTCCAATTTATTACTAGTTTGATATAAATATTTAAATGATTTGGAACATCGTCCCCATGTCCAAGAGGGATGGATTTTTATAATTAATGGATCCGTCCTATTAGTTTAATTATTTGAGTTTTTGCACCTAATAATCCAGAGAAAAAAGGGCGTTTTCTATCAAAAAATTATCCGATTTCTTAATTAGAACCCGAAATGTCGTATAACAGAAGAAATAAAAGCTTAAGAAGGATTAATTAAATCTCTTTGACTCGTTGAATGATTAAAGCACAAAACTTAATGAAAAAACAAATTCATTGGTTAAGTTGACAATATTTTTATAAAATGGGTAAACCACATGAGAAAGAAGAGCTTTCTATTTGGTTAAAAAGGAAGAGATCTCGTCCCAATGATCCCACCCTCTTTATATAGTGCAACAATTTCTGTATATATTAAAAGAGTTTACATTATATATTTTGATATTGTAAATTTCATATACACTATTAAGTAATTTACACGATATATACAGATAAACCTAAGTGAAAGATGAGATTAGTAAACTTAAAAATACTCTTGATAGTATAAAAGTTCTCTACCCCATCAATAAATATTACTAGTAGTTAAACTTAAAATAAGGGCCCGTTTGGCCATTTTTTTCTTACTTTTCTCCGAAAAATTATCAATTTGGGAATCAATGTCCGGCCATGAAAATTTAAAATTTCATTTGAAGTTGAATTTCGTAATTTTTGAAAAATTTAAAAAATTCAAAAAACTATTTTTCATACTTTCACTTCAAATAACTCACAAGAATTTAAAAACAGCTCCAAATTATATTCATGTTCAAACCCAACTCTAATTTTTAAATATTATTTTATTTAATTTTTTTATATTTTCTTTTCCAAAATTTCACAATTCTTATGTTCAAACGCCTACTACAATGGCTCCTCCATTGGAAAAGAATTTTCACTTTTTGACATGTTTAAATTTTCATCATGGTCTGACCAAAAAGAACAGAATGTTTCAGATTCTTCAAAACGACACACTATACACAACGAAACGACACTTGACTCCTCTCCAAATTGCAACCACGCATATATAGAAAAAAAAAAAAAATAGCGAATCAATCAATCAATCAAATAATCTTCTTATACCAAGTCCCTCACATCTACACCCTCAAAACTCAAACCCCATTTGCAGTAGGTAAAAAATCGTTAGTGAAAATTGAAAAAAATGGACCAAAATGTGTTAGATGATATTATAAGTCGGCTTCTTGAAGTAAAGGGTAAGCCAGGGAAACAAGTAGTGTTAACAGAGGCTGAAATCAAACAGCTGTGTTTGATTTCCAAAGAGATTTTCTTGAAACAGCCTAATTTATTGGAACTTGAAGCACCCATCAAGATTTGTGGTAAAAGTTTCAATCTTTTTTCCCCTTAATTCTTGATTAATTGCTAATTAGTTCCCTGTTTTCCAGCTGTTTGGGTTTCATTTTCTTGTAAAGTTGACTTTTTTAGATGATGGGGTTTTTGTATATGATTGGATACTTTTTCTGTTCTTTGTTACATGGTGTGTATCTGATACTGATAGTTTTCCCTAAATATTTAGTGTACTTGGAAAAATTTACATGTACTCAAACCCTTTTTTGAAGACGGTGATATCCGGGCCAGCTTGCGCCCACTTTAGCTGTTCTACTAGGTACCTGCTAATTCCCAACAGCACGGTGTAGTCAAACCTATGTTACAGCGGTCTAATGTGAGTAGGTCAAGGCAAATGAGTATTCATATTATATAACTATGCTTGTGGTAACAATCTCTCTATCTTCACAAGGTAGGAGTAAGGTCTGCGTACGCACTAGCTTCTCCAGACCCCATGTGTGAGATTATACTGGTTATATTGTTGTTGCTTGTGATCTTGCAAGGACGGAGCTAGAAGCCCGGATACGGGTTCAGCCAAACCTAGTAGTTTTTGCTCAAACAGTGTATTTATGTTAAGAAATTCATTAAATATAGTATAAGATATTAAATTTAGAACCCAACTATTAGCACTTAATCGTCATTCAAAAATCCAGAACTCATAAAGTTGAAATGATGGTTCTGCCTGCCTCTGAGTCTATAGTTATGTTTTCATGGGCTTATAGTACATGTTTGTTGATTACTTTAGCTCTTACTGTGTATTGAGATGAAAACTTATAAGTTATTAATGGCTTGTTCAGAATTAGCTTCCTTTGTGATGTGTTTAAGAGGGGGTGTAAAACATGCTTCTAGAATTTCTTGGTTTCTAATTTATTCAGAAGTCTTTTTCAATAGCTGGAGAAAGTTGTATATTAGATTCTGATGCTTTGTCTTGTTTGAACGATTCGCTTGGCTTTTGTTGGGCTAATGTACTTCCCCTGCCACTAGATAGATTTTTGTTGAATTAATCTATTTTCTTGTGTTGTTACACTTTCACTAAGACTGGTGTTTGACAGAGGTCGTTGTTTGGATGCGTTGAGACAATTGCGAGATTTGGAGACCTCTACTTGTAGAGAGCCCCTACTTTCTCTTTAAGAGAAACTGTTTGGTATTGCATTGCAATGATCTTGAATAAGAGGATTCATATCAGTGACCCTGATTAATTTGGTTATGAAGTGCTTGGTTGTTAATTGCTTGTATCATTTTGAATTATATGCTTGGCATTTGTTGCTTCTATGACTGAGTGATGCCAATGCTATCAAAGGTGAAAAGCGCAAAAAAGTTCTAAGATCCGTTGGGACTTTAAGCGCAAATAAAGTGTGGGCTTTAATGAAGAGAAGAGCACATAGAGAAAAAAATACAAATATGTATTTTTAGTTCAAGACTAATAATTATAAGCATGATAAAAAATATATGGACGAAGAAATTGGAAAAATACTTACGATAAAGTGAAATATCAATTGCTTAGTGTAGCCTATTCAGAATTACGGTCACTGGCGAAGAAACAATATGCCTTAGAGCCTTGATGACGACACTGAAGCGTCTCCTAAGCGACGCGAAGCACTCAACATGTTTTGCGACTAGCTTCAAAGCTTAAGCGCGCTTTTGATAACACTGTGTGATGCACGAATGAAAAAAACGTGTTTACATTTGATTCATTTTATTCATGTCTTCATGTTCATCCGGACTACCTTGGGCGTTGGTTGTGTTTTACTGTCTCACTACATCTATGCTTTTCTCTTTATATGTTGTTTGGTTAATTTTTTTTCCCGACAAATAAAGTAAGATATTTCATTAAAATGCACCAAGTGGGAGTGTCCTATGTACAGCAAAAAGGATTTCATCTTCCCTCACATTAAACCTGCAGGTTGTTTTTGTTATTTCCAAACATCAAGTTGCTGAAATCTAGTTTTCTTCTCACTTCTTTAGCTTGCCTCTTAAGTCTTTGGTTTTCCCTCCTTTGATGAGCTTGTTTAATGATTACTTACATGAACTTCCTTTGAAGTACCAAGGACTAAGCAAAGGTTAAATGTGAAGTGCAAGTTTGGTTTAGTTCTATTAGCTAATCTCAACCTACAAAATCATAATGCATAGTGGATATGCGTGTACCTTAAAAATTCATGTATAATATATATGACTCTCTCTCTTGAGGTTATTGAGCTAAGGTCATTCAAAGTCTAAGTCCAATCTTGAAGCCATATGAGTGAGTTTGACTTAGGAAAAAGATACTCCCCCATCCCGATTTATGTGGCACTCTTTGGCTTAGCACGGATTTTAAGAAAGAAAGCAAGACTTTTGAAATTTGTGGTCTAAAATAAGACGTAGACATTTGTGTGGCCACAAATTCTGGTAAAATGGAAATTTTAAGGTTAAATTGTATCGACATATGGAAAAGTGACATTGTTTTGGGGACAAATTTAAAAGGAAAGAGTGCCACATAAATTGGGATGGAGGAAGTATTGAGTTAGTTAAGCCTGGAGAATAGCTCATGACACAACTTAGTTATCCTCTCAATTTTAAGCTATGTTACCCAAATCCAGATACAATTATGAGATTCACGAACTAATACAACACAAGGATGTTCAATTTTTGCTAGTCTTTAATGTATCTTTTCGGATTTATACGAAGGCAAGTTGAATCTGTGCTTGAAGTGTGAGACATGTGTTGGTGTTTTGTTGCCTTCTATGCCGATCAAGCACCTAGGAGCTAGTATTTATGGGGTCCCTTATTGCGCTGCTCATAGCTTGTAAAAAGCCATAAATGAGATCTTTATGATCTGTTCATGCAGTTTATTGATGCTTTTTCCTGAACTATGTTTGGAACCTTAATATTTTTTTCTGGCCAAAGAACAGAAGATGTGATTCTGGAGTCAACTCCAATTCCCTTTCTGTGGATTTGTGGCAAGCATGATGAGGCAAACTGGGATTAAGCATTTCCAAATGGGCTAGTTCTACTGATGTGACATGTTCAAAACAAGACTCTTAGGGAACTACCAACTATTTGGTGGATAGTAGAGATACAAAAAGTTGACCAAGCTACAACCAACCGTGTGATGGCTATTGATGATTTGATGATATGTAGAGTATATATGTGCCATTTTTTTTATGTGGAATAAGCCTTAATTTGAAAACATCAGTAAATATATACCGGTTATAATATCATGCATTGATGTAACTAATCGAACGAATTAGTTGTTCTGACTTGTATGCACTCGGCATTATGCATGTAGAAGAAAGCAATTAGTTCATTAGTTTTTTCAACGACATCTCAAAGCTACCTCATGATAAAAGGGATGTTTAGAATTTGAGATCCAGAATCTATTTGGTTCATATTTTTCATGCAGTCAATGTAATGCAATATTTGGCTCCAAATTGTTTCTTTTTGTGTCATAGTAAAGGAAGTAAGGCTTATTATTTTATTTTTTCTTACTATCAGAAGTGTTAATTTTGTTTCGACAAGTGCCTAAGTCAGTCTTCTGACCAGGGAAAGCATGTCTTCGGATATGCACAAAAATACTTTATTGACAGTTTATCCTGTTCTGACTTTCAGGTGACATTCATGGTCAATATTCTGATCTTCTGCGTCTTTTCGAGTATGGTGGTTTGCCTCCTGAATCCAACTATTTATTTTTAGGGGATTATGTTGATCGCGGCAAGCAGAGCCTAGAGACTATATGTCTTTTACTTGCATACAAGATAAAATATCCCGAAAACTTTTTCTTGCTTAGGGGAAATCATGAATGTGCTTCCATAAACCGTATATATGGATTTTATGATGAATGTAAGAGAAGATTTAATGTTAGATTATGGAAAATCTTCACAGATTGCTTCAACTGTCTGCCGGTGGCCGCCTTAATAGATGAAAAAATTCTATGTATGCACGGAGGCCTCTCTCCTGATTTGAACAATTTAGACCAAATTAGAAATCTCCAGCGCCCAACTGATGTGCCAGATGCTGGATTGCTCTGTGATTTGCTTTGGTCTGATCCTAGTAAAGATGTTCAGGGATGGGGAATGAATGACCGTGGAGTTTCATACACTTTTGGTGCAGATAAGGTGACGGAATTTCTTGAGAAGCAGGATTTGGATCTTATTTGCCGTGCTCACCAGGTCTAACCCACTGCTGTAAACTTTTCTTCACTATTTAGCTGTATTTATGCTTATAATCAGTGATCTATTAATTGATACTCTCTCCGTCCCAATTTATGTGATGGTATTTGACTGGGCGCAAAGTTTAAGAAAGAAAGAAAACTTTTGATGCTTGTAGTCTAAATGAGCCATAGATATTTGTCTGACGATAAATCATCTTATTAAGGGTAAAATGGACTTTTTAAAGTAAATTGTTACTTCATTCTTAAAGGAAAGAGTGTCACATAAATTGGGACGGAGAGAGTATATAGTCTATGGTTGGAAAGGGGCAATCACGAGGTTCAAAAGTTTATTCAGCAGTTCTGCTTCTGTTCTCTATCTGGCCAATTAAGTGCAATTCCATAAGTTAAAAGTTGAATGGAAGATTTCCTTGTTTTCATTCTTCAATTAAATCTCCTAATTCCTTGAAAGTTTTTACAGGTGGTGGAGGATGGCTATGAGTTTTTTGCTAATCGGCAACTTGTAACGATATTTTCTGCACCTAATTATTGTGGAGAGTTTGACAATGCTGGTGCCATGATGAGTGTAGATGAGACATTAATGTGTTCCTTTCAAATACTAAAACCTGCCGAAAAGAAGTCCAAATTCAACTTCGGAAGTACAACTACTGCTAAACCGGGATCTCCCACTGGAATGAAGGTAAAGAAAATAATTGCTGTTCACTAGCCATGAAATGGTAGGGCTCTTTAGGAAGTAGTTGTTTTTTCCTATAAGCATGAGTTACATGTTTAAGAGCCGCTTTATTTATTTAAAAAAAAAGTTCAAATGGATAATAGTAGTTGAGTTCTTATATGCCTCATGTGACATTATCTCCACAGTTTCAGATATTGATTTCCTAGTCTGCCCGTAGGTATTTTTTGTTATTACACCTTAGCAGAAACTTTGTCCTTCAAGTTTCTGCAATTGAAAATATATCGTGATGCTAAATTCTTAGTATGTCTCCTTCGAAAAACATAAAACTCCCATGAAATAATTTCTTTCATAATAAAGAGAACTCTCCTTAATATAAACGTCCAACTCTACGCCACTGGCTCTCGAAGATTTCTCAGTTATTAAAAAAATAATAATAATAAACATCCAACTCTATCAACATTTTAAAGCTGTCTTTCTAGTGGGAAAATCTGGAAGATTGGAACTTTTACAGTTGTGTGATAGTTGGAGAGAAATTGCTATCAATTTGTTGGACGCATTCTAGACTTTCTAGCTAGGAGCTAAAACTTTTCATTAGTGCTGCTTCATGGCACTTAACTAGGCATAGATGTTTGATTTGATGGTATCCAGTTTTGTATCATTTGGCACTTGAGACATTCAAATGATCATCTCTCTCTCTATGGTTGCGAAATGGCTACACTATTTTTCAGCTAATAAATGTTCTCATGTAGGGGGCATCTTTAGTTTTCTAGGACCTCTCCACTTTTCTTCCTGGCCAAAGGTGGGCCAAAAAAAAAAAAAAAAGGAAATGAGGGGAGCTGAAGCTAAAGTTGATCACTATATATTTAAGTTTATATTTTTACATCTAGATCTCAATAAAATCCTAGTTAGTGGTCTATCCGAGGGCACCATGATATCCAGAATTCCTGCACCCTCTTTTGCACGCAAGGGTGTGGCATAGTAGCGGTCAATGAATAGGGGGAAAATCATGTGAAACCAGGTTTCGAATCCCAATAGAGACACTATCAAAGCCTTGGTGGACTGAGTTATTCGGTACCTATGCTAATAGGAGACAACAGGTACCCCACAGAATAGTTAAGGTGCATGCAACTTGGTCTAGATTCTGCCGTTGTTAAAGAGAGAGAGAGAGATGTCCTGCACCTCCGTTTCACCGGATATTACCTTTAAAACATCGGTTAGTTTATCTACTAATACTATTTATTTTAAATGTGTTTCAGTCTACTTGTTTACTGTTGACCTGCCTGGTGAAATATATAAATATGTCTCTGTTAGTTAACTTGTTTGAGAGTACAGCTTGAAACTGTGTGTTTACTGCAGTCCTTTCTTTACGTCAAAAGTATGTGAACCGGCTTCATGCGGGAATTAAGCAAGAACTGTTAACGCTTGAAATTACTGTTTGTTGCAGTCCTTTTTTAATGCCAAAGTGTGAGAGCCAGCTTCACACGGGGATTAAGCAAGAACTGTTCAAAGCTTAAAGTTACTTTTTACTGCAGTCCTTTCTTAATGCCAAAGTAGGAGAGCCAACTACAGAAGTTGCCACAGAAGGCTTTAAAATGAATAGGTTAAGTACCCAAACTTGATGATCATTTTAACCATGGTGGACATGTAAAAAGTATGAGAAAATGATGGAAAACCATACTTGTCACTGTTTTTTGCCTTTATATGTTGCTGGGGATCAACAGAGAGCTCAAAATACCTTCTTTTTTTTTCCCTTTTTCAATTGTAAGCTATACATCTCTTTGTTTTATGCAACTAATCTATAACGTTTCAGGTCTCTCACTATGTCAGTGCATGTATATTTATGTGTGCGCGTGTGTATGCAGTATGTATGTGTGTGCGCGCGTGCTGACATACGTATGGGGCATAAATGTGGGTGTGCGCCCACACACAACTATAGGATATAGTTGTTCCAGAAATATTGTCTTGCATCAGAGTGAGATGTCGAGTATCTTTTGGAAAAAACTTTGGTTATTTTCAGCCTGTCAAATATGTTTGGTTGGTATATAAGAAAGTGAAAGTATTTGGTGATTTAAGGAGTGCTCTTTCATCATCCAAAAGTTAAAAGTTACAAATCTTTCCATAATCTAATATTCGTGCTTTATGTCGTTTTCAATAAGGTGGAAGTTGGAACATACCAATTATTCAACGCAATAGGGTAAAAGATAACTTATGAAAGCGTAGCCCGCTCTACACTCCATTACATTGAGACTATCACCTTCTTATGTAAGTTTGAATAAAAATAAAATTTTATTGACATTCAATCGATGACCGAACCTAGTGGCTAGTGGTGCTTCTACTTCTATAAAACTAAATCTTGTTGTCCGTAATAACAATTGTGACTATAAACAAACTCATGACTATAGCAGGCTTCGTTCTCTCGCGACCCCTACTCTAATCAAAACATATGTGCCGTGTCCACAAGGCTAGATGGGATTAGGGTGGTTGGTTTCATAAAATTATTACATTGGCTCAATTTGATATGGTAATTCGCTGATCTAATTTTGGGAGATTTCCGGCGCTACATAGCCAAAAACGGCTTTGTGGCCAGGGGCGGATGTACAGTATCAACTACAGATTCAACCGAACTAGAGCTTTGATATAAACTTAGAGTATTTGTACAGTCAATCGTACTCTTGGTCCTTTTGCCTTTCCCATTCTTCTTCAAGAAAGTTAAATTCCAAATAAAGCATATGCTTATAATATACCCCCTTAAAAATTCCAAGGAATGCAAGCTTAATTTATTAAATATTCAGAGCTCAAGAAACACATTAAATTTCTGACATTTTTCACATCACTAAAGAAGAGAAAAAGGGTATCAAACCAGGTGCTCTATATGTATTTCCACTGAGTTGCATGTAAAGTCAAATCTCATTAATTATTTAAAGATTCATATCTGTAAAGCAGCACTGCTTCCGGATAGAAATATTTATACAGGAAACTTAAAGAATATCAAAAATTAAAAAAAAAGCAGCAAGCTTTATACATTTGATCCTTTAAACAAAAATCTAAATAACACTTATGCTTCCTTTTTCTCACTTTAATTGCTAAGTTTAAATTCTTTAATATGGTGTAAACATTGACAGTGAGTAAGTATTTATTGACGAATGATTCAAAGTAGGACTTGGTCAAATTTGAGTTTGTTAGTAGTATCCTCTATTCTTGGATAGGACTTGGTCTGTTTATTTGTAAGCCTATATAAAGGCAATGTTTGCTTCAGTTTATTATATCAATGAAGTTAAGGAAAATTTCAGCAAACTTCTTGTACTTTGTAGCTTTTCTCCTCAGATTTTCAGTTTGTTGTTTACTTTATTCAACAGTATTTATCCTCATTTATGCCATATATTAGCCCGTTTGGCCATGAATTTTTTTTACTTCTTTTCCGAAATTTTTATTTTTTTCCGAAATCAGTGTTTGGTCATAAAATTTTTAATTTTCATTTGAAGATGAATTTTGGAACTTTCAAAAATTTGAGAAACTCCAAAAACCTATTTTTCAAATTTTTTACTCAGATCACTCATAAAAATTCAAAAACAACCCAAAATTATATTCATGTCCGAACACAACTCTAATATTCAAATAGTACCATTTTTTCACTTTTCCCCCCCAAAATTTTACAATTCTTATGTCCAAATGCCCACGTAGTAAAGGGCAGCCGGGTGCACGCAAAGGCATATCTATTTGTACTAAGGAGGAGTCATCGGACCCCGTAAAATTCGGCATGAAGTTTGTATTTGTATGTGTTTATACTTTAAAAAATAATTATATAAAGAACTCGTTACATTGAATACTAAAAACCTTTAAGGGGTACTGATAAAAAATATAATTGTGCCTCCGTCGTGTAAATATCTTGAATCCGCCTCTGGGTGCAAGAAGTATCACGTGTTCACATAGGGTTTGGAAAAGGACTGCATCTCAAGAGAATGTTATGTAGCAGCCTATCTAAGGAACAAACACTAATACCGTAATGTAACTGATTCCACGATTCAATCCCGTAATATATGGGTTCAGTACGCCCAACTTCCCTTTCTTTCTCCATATATATGTAGTAACCTTTTCAGATAACTTTTTTGTTTCTGTTCCAAATCTTTCCTTGATAAATCATTCCTTTATATCGTGGTCAACAAAGTAAAAACAAATCAATTATTCAACGCAATTGGATATAAAATTTTCCGCATCATAAGGGTAAAGGGTGATCCAGCTTAGATAATTTCATTACAGTGTCACATGACTTAGTTTGATAAGCAACTCAACAGATCTATATATGACTTTGGACCCATCTTTTTTATTTCAATATCTATTCTTGGCACTTGAGAACGCTACTGACCAACTATATGGCACGGGTTGAGCTCAACGATCCTTTGTCTTTTAATTGTTGCTTAATCAAAAAAGCCAAATTCTAAAGCATATGCTAATAATATACCCCGTTAAAAATTCCACGGAATGCCATTGATAAATATGCCAAAGTACTCAAACACATTTCAAAGTTTTAGGATATTTCATGTTACCAAAGGAAGAGAAAAAGGATACTAATTAAACCAGATGCTTTAATACAAACTTCCATCAAATTGCATATTATAAGGCCAAAATTGTTTCAAGATCCATATCTATGAAGCATAAAATAAAAAAGATGCTTAAAACACATTTCTTCAGTACTGATTCCAGACACCAAATATGCAGTTAACATAAAGATTCATATAAGATAAGCAACAAACTTTATACATATGCTTTTTTTTATAAACAAAACTCTAAATAAACACAAGGGATTCCTTCTTGATAGCTTAACTTTTTATTTCATTTGCATATATAGGAAGAAGTCATTATTCGCATATATTTACAGTCTCAGATTCTTGATTTTTCTCAAGGCAAAATTAAGAACTGAAAAAAGGTAAATTTTAGACCTCAAATGGCAAAGGTTCCAAGTGTATGTACAACACAGCCATGGGCAGATTTAGGGGGGCGGTCTTCGCTGGAAAATTCCATCGTACATAAAAGACAAAATCTGTTTTGTGCCTCTATAGATTATATTTTGAATCATCTTGCCACAGTCCAAAAGTATAGCTCAATGATCAAGGGGGCCCAAAATCTTTATGAGGTTGTTAGTTCAATTCCTACTATCAGCCGTTGATCTGGTTTCTCCGCCATTAATGATCCATGGATGCCCTGCATTTAACAAGCAAAGTTCAAGATCAGATGTAAACAATGAAAAGAATCAAGGTAAAGGGAATGCTAAACAAAAGGCTAAAGGATTCAACTTATATACAATATAGTCTAAAACACTTTACACCATCCTATCAGGCCGTTCATCTTATTTGTCTGGATCGTTATCTTTTAAAGGGAAAAAGGGTCATATATCCCTGAACTATGTGAAATGATCTTAATATGTCTTCAGTTAATAATTTGGTTCTATCACGTCACAGTCATTACACCAGAAAAATAAATCACACATTTTTCGCAAAGACTTTAAAGGTTGCATAGAATGGAAAACAAAAAGAATTCTACGTTGCTCGGACTCTTCAGTTTTGGTGAAGCACCGCTGTCGACATGACATAGGTGTGAGTGTGGAATCCGTACCAGATTTAAGTACCCAAAATCAACGAAAAAATTCGGATAAATCAAAACAAAAATTATGGTGGAATTATAATTTAGGCATATTTTTATAAATCTAATTTTAGATATTTCAATTATTTTTAGCAGAATTACCACACTCATATCCATACTTGGATCCAACGCCCGAATTCTAATATTTAGATCATGAGGTATTTGTTCACTAGATTTGCATCCGTATCGGACACCCGTATTCGAATCCGAGCAACTTAGAAAGAATGCATCAAAATCAAAGGGGTTAGTTTTGAGTGAGAAAAAACAACTTACTCAGAACTTGCTCTGCAGAAAATCTTCTAGAAACATCTTTACATATCATCTTTCTCAGCAAATCCTTGACTTCAGTTGAAACTGACCCGAAAATCCGAGTTGGAAATCTCAAATTTCCCCTTAGAACTGCTTCAAAAATTTCTTTTGTAGTGTCACCACAGAAAGGTGCAACCCCAGAAAGCATAATGTACAACATAGCACCTGCACTCCATATATCCACTTTCTCATTATATTCTCTGCCTAATAAAACTTCTGGGGCAACATAGTACGGTGTCCCCACCAACCCCCTCATTGTCTTTTTCTCGTTCCCCAAAAACCATTCCGCATATCCAAAATCAGCTAGCTTCAAATTATCCTGTTTAAGTGACAAAAGGTTAAATTAGTCCAAACAATTAGAGAATTCATCTTCGGAAATTGAGAATGAGATAAATTAAAAATAAGAAGGAAGCAGTAACAATACAACATTTGCAAGTTAGAGACCGTTATATGAATCTTTATCGTCCATTTTGCTTACCCTTATAAGTGAGCGAGATGGTGATGAATTATGATTAGTCAATACCTTCGACTAGCGACTTATCGTTACTATTTAAGCTTGTCAAGTCCAATATTATAAAATATACTTATTAATTTTTCTAGCGCTAAAAATTCTCTAAAAATCTTTTTATATATATTTCTGACAAGAATAAAAGATTCCTAATAAACAGTAACGCCAAAATAAACCCAGAAGCGGAGCTAGCTTATTTTGTGCGAGTTCGGTGGAACTCAATCACTTTTGCTTAAACATTGTATTTATATTAGAAAATTCATTAAATATATATAAATATTTAATTGCAAACCCACTAAGTAAAACGAGCTATGGATTCTGTTGCAAATTTAGAACTCATAAACTTCAATTTCTTGTTCCGCCTCTAAACCTACTAACATAACTAAATCTTAGTCCCAGCTAATTTGTAGAGGTCGGCGTGTACTAGTAAACCGGCAGGTGCACATCACAGTATTTGGGGAAGGGCCGCACTAGGGTGTGATGTAGATAGATAGTTGCTTCAACGACTCGAACCCTTGACCTAAAGGTCAAACCAAGACAAATTTACTATTGCTACTCTAGGCCCCTTCCTACGTATATTAGTAGGAAAAAACACGAAGATTAAAAATAAAAGAAATTAGGAATTAAAAAGAAAAGTGATTGTAACGTAAGAATAAAAAAAACAAGGAAACATGTTGTACCTGGGAATCAAACAAGATGTTATCTGGTTTTATATCACGATGTGCCACTCCCATTTTGTGACAATAATTAATCGCTGAAACCAATTGCCTTAAAATAACAGCAACATCTTTCTCAGAAAATAATCCATTAGACAACCTATCGTAAAGATCATCGCTAGAGCAAAGTTCTGTTACTATATGAAGATAATTATCATCTTCATAAACCTTATATATTTGAAGAATATTAGAATTTCCACTAAGAAGTTGCAGAATTTTGGGCTCTTTGTTTAGACATTCACGGTCTGTGGAATCAAGAAGAAGTGTTTTTTGAATGGTTTTACAGGCAAAAGATTGGCCAGTTAATTTGGAGATACAACGGTAGATTGTACCGAATTTACCACAGCCAATTTCTTCACTAATTTCGAAGTCAGTTTTTAAGGTTTCAAACATGTTTTGTTGTTGATGGTAATGGAAGTTGATATGAGGAATTTTTTTAGGTTTTGTTTTGGAATTTGGTTAGAAGAGTTGTAATGTATTTATAAGAGAAGAGAAGAAGAAAAGAAAACCGAAGTAGAATAGAATTAGGAGAATATTCGCAGGTAGGGTAGGGTGTACTTGAGATTCATGTCTGTCTCACATTTTTAATTTTGAGCACAATTTTAATATTAATAATTTTATTTTATCTGTATAGTAATATATTTTTATACCACAAAATTATTACATTAACAAGTTTAAAACTATATACGCTAGTATTCTTTCTTACTCAAATTCAGGTTTTAGTCAAATTTCATAACCTAAACACTACTAAAAAAAGAATTAGTGACGGATAAAGTTTGGTTGCTAAACAAAAAAATATGTTAATCTTATTTAGCAACAAATTAGGGTATTACTTTCAAATTCAAATAAAAGAGGAAAATTCGGGTAGAATAACAACTAGTCCGTAAAATTAGTCAATTATTAATTATTTGATCATTAATTCTTATTGCAACTCGATAATCTTCCTTATTAATTGGTAGGTGGAAAAAAAAGGAAGGATAAAACTTTTAGATGTTACAAAATGGCAAAAATTCTTGGGAGATAATACAATATACGATTCCTACAAGTACTGTATTTAGAAATGAAATTTTTTGATTGATGCGAGAAAAAGAAAATTTCACTACACCAACTTATGCTTAGTGGTAAAAAGAAAAATTATGTTAAGTTCTGTTTGAATTACATTTATGTTCAATTAAAAAAAAACAAGATTTGCAAATAATTTCTGAAAATAAATATAATCACAGTAGTTTTTGTAAAAGATAATTCTCAGAGAACATTTTATGTTAATTTTTATAAAGATTACCATTTTTGTTCCTTTTCTTGTTTTTGCCAAAATATATTTTTGTTGTAGGAAAAGTTTTGCTACTTTAACATAAGAATTTTCAAATTTAATTTTGTATATCTCGTTAATAGGAGTATGTTTTATGGGTTAGAAGGAACGTAAGGTATGCGAAAATGTAGACCTTTTGTTAGAGTAGTTTGTAAATATGTGGGAGTTCCACATCGATGGTTTTGTAAATATGTGAGAGTTCTACATCGATGGCCACAAGCCCTTTAGTTGGCTTTGATCTTATTTACGTATTTTATTTTGGAACAGCTTTTTGTTATTTAAAATGTGAATTTAAAATTTAAAATTTGAATTAACAGAAAAGTTGTGGCTATTCGTGAAAAGGGGCAACTCTTCAGAAAAAGTCTCCTTTTCTTATCTATAAATATGGAAGACATCCAGAAGTAGCGTATTCAATCTCCACGTATGTTTCAGGCTTTGTTGTATCCTGATAAAGAATTGCTTGTAATCTCTAAAGTATATACAGGCAATAACTCTTGAAAGATAGTGTTCTTTCACGCCTCAAAGCCTTTAATTCTTTGTTACTTACCTATATTTTCTAACAAATTTTCAAGAGTTATTTCTGCTATGGAGAAATTATTGGCTACCGTTGAGAATCTGAAAGACTTAATCAAATTGGATTGCTTTGATGGATCAAACTTCACTCGTTGGAAGGACAAGATGATCTTCTTACTCATTGCACTGAAAATCTTTTATATCCTTGATCCATTGTTGGTTGTACTACCAGAACCTACCCCGGAGGATACTAATGTGATCAAAGCAGAGAGGAAAAACTAGAAGAAGATGAACTGCTTTGCTGGGGTCATATTCTGAATACTTTGACTGATCGATTATATCCAATCTAAAATCTCCAAGGGAAATCTGGTCGGCGTTGCAGACTGCATATGAAAATGAGAAACGAGGTATCAATAAATTCTTATCTTTGCAGTATTTCGAATTTAAGATGGTACATACAAAGTCTATAATGGATTAGACACATGAGTTACGAAATCTTAATTTCAAAATTAAGTGATTTTAAAGTGAAAATTCCTGATGCACTTCAAATAGGTGCAATTCTCTCAAAATTGCCTTCTTCCTGGAATAGCTACAGAAAGAAAATTCTGCATTCTACTAACAAATTAACTATAGAACAATTTCTAACTCATCTTCAAACTGAAAGTGAGACTCGCGCTCATGATGAAATTGTTCATGCCTCGAGTTCTACAGTTAATACTATTAGTCAGAATAAGTCGAGAAACGAAAATAAAAATCTAAAAGTTTCAAAGAAGTCTCTTAATAAAAAGAGAAACAATATGAATTGTTATCATTGTGGAAAGAAAGGCCATAAGATTCGAGACTTCAGGTTTAAGAAATTAGGAATAAATTTTCATTTAGGAGATGTTGGAAAATCTAGAAATTCAAGAAATTCAGAGAAGGTAAACATAGTAGAAAGTTCTTCACAAGGGTTGGTGGCTATGATTTCTGCTATACCAATTGAGATGGTTAAAGAGTTGAACATAGCTGCAACAATCGCAAAGAATCAAGACTGGTGGTTGGATTCTGGTGCAACAATTCATGTCTGTCACGATAAGAATATGTTCAAGACTTATTCGGATGTTAAAGATTCTGAAAAGGTTTTGATCGAAAACCATGTCACAATCGAAGTTGCAGGAAAAGGAAGAGTTGAAACTTTACATCTGGACATAAGCTGACTCTTCTGAACGTGTTCCATGTTCCTGAAATTATGAAGAACTTGATTTCTGCTAGTTTACTTTCTAAGAGAGGTTTCAAAATTGTAATTGAGTCTGATCATGTAATTGTGTCTAAGAGTAGTCTGTTTGTAGGAAAAGGGTACCATTGTGATGGCATGTTCAAACTAAGTGTTAATGCAATAAAGTATGCTTCTGCTTATACCGTTGTGCCTGATTCTTATTTATGGCATACTAGATTAGGCCATTTAATATGCTTCTGCTTATACTGTTGTGCCTGATTCTTATTTATGGCATACTAGATTAGGCCATTTAATTTTGGTTCTTTAAATTATATGTCCAAAAATGGTTATATCACTTGCAAAACTGTACATGGAAGAAAGTGTTAAATATGTTTACAAGCGAAAATGACTAAGAAACCATTTCATAAAGTTGAAAGATTTACATAATTATTACACTTAGTGCATTTTGACTTATGTGAATTAAATGGAGAATTAACTAGAGAAGGTAAAAGATACTTCATCACTTTTATAGATGATTTCTCTAGATTCACATATGTTTACCTACTTAGAACAAAAGATGAAGCATTTCAAAAGTTTAAGGAATATATATCAGTTGTGGAAAATCAAAAGAGCAGGAAAATAAAAATTATTCGAAGTGATAGAAGAGGAGAATACTTTCCTACTAAATTTAGTAATTTAAAGGCATGGAATAATACATCAAATGAGTGCATTTTATACACCACAACAAAATGGATTGGCGGAAAGGGAAATAGGACTTTAGTAGACATGGTTAATTCTATATTATTAAATATACATTTGCCGCACAATTTGTGGGGTGAATCAATACTTACTACTTGTCATATATTAAATAGAGTGCCTTAAAAAAATGTTCATATTTCACCTTATGAATTTTGGAATGGTGGACACGTAACATATATTATTTTAAAGTGTGGGGGTGTATATCATTTTATAGAGTTCCTAATCACCAAAGAACAAAATTGGGACCTAGAGGAATAAAAAGTATTTTTGTTGGATATGCACAAAATTCAAAAGCATATACATTGCTTGATCTAGAATCTAATGTTGTTGTAGAATCTATTTATGTTGAATTTTTAGAAAATAGATTCAGTAATGATATTGTTAATGAGCAGTTGATTGCACAAGGTCAAAATAGTCATGATACACAAAAGATGTCATATTCTGAAACGTTTTTAAATAAAAGAAAAAGTGACAATACTCAATTAGAGCCTAGAAGAAGCCAAAGAGTTAGAAAGAAAAAACTCTTGATCCGAATTTTATATCTTCAGAATCTATAATTTTTCTAGTGGAGGGAGATAGAACTAAAGTCTGTAATCAGATATCTATTTTGTTTAGTATAGAAGAAGATCCTAGAACATACAAAGAAGCTATGCCTTCAAGAGATGTTACTTTTTGGAATGAGGCAATCAATAATGAAATAGATTCAATAATGTCCAATAATACTTGGATTTTAGTTGTTTTGCCTACTGGATCTAAACCTATATATGGGTATTCAGGAGAAAATATAATACAGACGGTTCTATACAAACCTTCAAAGCAAGACTAATTGCAAAAGGTTTCACGTAAAAGGAATGCATTGACTACTTTGACACATATGCTCTAGTAGCAAGAATAACATCTATTAGAGTACTTTTGTCATTGGCATCTATATATGATCTATACGTACATCAAATGGATGTTAAAACTGCTTTTTTAAATGGAAATTTAAGTGAAGAAATTTATATGAAACAACCTAAAGGATTTGTTCTTCTTGGTAATGAACATAATGTTTGTAAGCTTATAAAGTCTCTCTATGGCTTGAAACAAGCACCAAAACAGTGGCATGAAAAGCTTGATTGTATAATATTATGTCACGATCCAAAATCAACCCGGTCGTGATGGCGCGTAACGTGGTACTAGGCAAGCCGACACATTACCAAAACCAATCAATATTTTTATTTTTAAGATAAAATTCAAAGCTATTTAACAGTAAACCTTCATAAAGTGTTTAAGTCAGAACAACAATGCGGAAAGAAAGCCCGACATCGGGGTGTCACTAGTTATGAGCATCTACTACAACTGTTTGACAACACCAAGACCAACATGACCGGGAAAATCATTGAATACACTAAGAAAGAATAAGGAGGGAGAAAAGTAAGGTTGCGATCGCCAGACAGCTACCTTGCTAACTCCAATGAACCTGCCACTGAGTAATCAACACCCGCCATCAGGTTCAGAAATACCTGAATCTGCACACAAGGTGCAAGGAATAATGTGAGTACGCCAACTCAGTAAGTAATAAAGATAAATAGAGACTGAGCAGTAGGAAACAAATAAGGTCCACATCTTGACAAACTCAGTAAGCACAACACGCTTTCAAATCAGAGTATGAGTCAAATTATCTCATTTAAAATCCATTTTTTTGGTAAAAATTATTTGAAGATGCTTTCCAACAATTTCAATAGAGGTTCAATGCAGTTTACAGTAAAAGTGATGAATATATAATCGGCTCCTCGGGCAAAACATAGTTCATATACAGCCCCTTGAGCAAACTTGAATCATAAACAGCCCCTCGGGCAAACCTCTCGGTCACACATATACATCTCATAACATAAAAATTTCACTGGAAATAACAAAGCTGAATTAGTAATTAAATTTCAAACATCTCATACAAAACTCTAGTTTCAATGAAAGTTGTTTAAAACATTTGTTCAACATTTTCAATAGAGGCTCAATATAAAGAGGAGTGAAAACAGTAATTTCATAAAAACAAGCCCCTCAAGCAAAGTATCACACACACACACACACACACATATATATATATATATAGCCCATCGGGAAAGCCTCTCAGTCACTCGTGACTCAACTCTCATCAATCAACGCTCACACTCAGCAATCACGCTCAATAGGTACCTTAAAATAACTGTTGCGGTGTGCAACCCGATCCATAAGTATATAGTCGACTGCGCTCACTGGGGGTGTGCAGACTCCGGAGGGGCTCCTACAACCCATGCGCTATATCGTTGTGGCATTCAGCCTGATCCATATACATATATATCACTGCGGCGTGCAGCCCGATCCATAAATATATAATCCTCACAACAGGCCCTTGGCTTCTCTCAATCATCAACCTCACAATCAGGCCCTCGGTCTCTTTCAGTCATCAACCTCACAAGCCACTCGGGCTATCAATAATATAGGGTGCTCAGCCCAAAATATCATTTTTTCGCATCAAGGAGTAATAAATACTGAGTTATGAAATCAATAAAAACATAACATGACTGAGTACAGATCTTAAGTCAAAACAGTGAGGAAATAATAAGGAAAAGCCCCTAAGGGTCCAAACAACTTGGCACGGGGCCCAAATATGGCATTCAGCCCAAAACATAGTAATATTTTCCAAAACACAAGGGTATCAAATAGTTTTCAGTCAAATACGCAACTTAAGAGTCGCTACGGGACGGACGAAGTCACAATTCCCAATAGTGCACGCCCCCACGCTCGTCATCTAGCATGTGCATCTCCTAAATATAATGAAACGAAGTGAAATCCAGGGTTTTATATCTTCAGGACAAGATTTATAATCATTACTTACCTCAAACCGGACGAAAAATCTACACCGTGATGCCATAGCCTCTCGACTCGACCTCAAATCATCCTGAATCTATCCAAAATCAGAATCATATCATCAATACATGCCAAAGGGACAAAGCCCACACGAAAATTATCAAGTTAAACTCAAAATCCCAAAATTGGCCAAACCCGACCTCCCGAGCCCACATCTCGGAATCCGATAAAAATTACACCACTAGAATTCTTATTGTCTCACGAGTCTATACATACGAAAATTATCAAAACCGGACCTAAAATGGCCCCTCAAATTTCCAATTTAAACTCTCCAATTCCAAGCCCTAATCTCCCAATTTCTTCTCAAAATTTTCCACTAATGTCATGATTAAACAATAGAATAATCACCATAAACACAAGATACAAAGCCCAAGTAGCTTATCTCTCTGAAAACACTTGATTCCCTCTTGAAATCACAGCTTGGAGCTCCAAAATCGACCAAAAATGGTGGAAGAATGACCAAATTCGCGAAGCCCTCTATTTATACTTTATGCCCAGCAAAACTGCACCTGTGGTACCAATGTCGCATCTGCGATACCAATGTCGCATATGCGGTCCGCACCTGCGGACAAATCTCTACTTCTGCGGATTGCCATTAACCAGCCAAACTCTGCTTCTGCGGTCACGCAGATGCAGGGGACCAGCCTCACCTACGGTTCCTCTGTGAACCTGTGACTCAAGACCGCTCCTGTGAAGCTTGCACATGCGGTTCCCAATCCGCAAGTGCGGATACCCCAGCAGCAGCAGCAGCTTCAGCTGCACTTTCCAAATTCCAAACTCCATGTCAACCAACTAAATTCATCCTGAGGCCCTCAGGACCTCAACCAAAGCACCAATAAGTCATATATCAACGCACGAACCTAGTTGAACCTTCAGAACCTCAAAACAACATCAAAATACCAAATCACCCTCGGATTCAAGCCTAAGGATTTCCAAACTTCCGAATTCCGCAACAGATCCAAAAACCTATTAAACCTCATCCGAACAACCTGAAATTTTTTACACACGTCACAAATGACACAACGGACCTACTCAAATTTCCAGAATTCCATTCCGACCCCGATAACAAGATTTCCACTGCCGATCGAAAAATGCCAAATTTCTAATTTCGCCAATTCAAGCCTAAATCTACCACGGACCTCCAAAATACATTCCGAACATGCTCCTAAGTACAAAATCATCTAACGGAGCTAACCAAGTCATAAAATTTCAAATCTGAGATCAAATACTAAAAAGTCAAGTCTGGGTCAAACCTTTCAAATTTAAAGCTTCAAGCTGAGAATCATTCTTCCATATCTATTCGGATTAACCTGAAAACCAAAACCGATGATTTACGTAAGTCATAATACATCATACGGGGCTAGTCATGCCCGAGAACTGGGGAGCAAAGTGCAAATACTCAAAACGACCGGTCGGATCATTACATATTATCAAATGATTTCGTACATAATCAGGCAGACAAATGTATTTACTCTAAGTTTACAGAAGATTATGGAGTTGTTATTTTTCTTTATGTCGATGACATTGTTGATTCTTGGTACGAACATACTTGGAATTTTTGAAACTAAGAAGTATCTAACTTTAGTCTTTAAAATGAAAGATTTGACTGAAGTAGATATTATATTAGGTATCAAGGTTCAAAGAAGTGACAAGAGAGTGACTTTATCACAAACTCATTACATTAATAAG
Organism: Nicotiana tabacum; assembly: GCF_000715075.1. Classification (NCBI taxonomy): domain Eukaryota; kingdom Viridiplantae; phylum Streptophyta; class Magnoliopsida; order Solanales; family Solanaceae; genus Nicotiana; species Nicotiana tabacum. The sequence continues at coordinate 153,576,037 of NC_134090.1, read as the reverse complement.
ATTCTTATCAGGTTCAGTCATCTAGGCATAGTGGAATCTAACACTCCATATGATTCCAGTATCAAACTTACTGAAAATACTGGAAGAACAATAGCTCAATTAGAGTATGCACGTGTAATTGGTAGTTTGATGTATGCTATGCACTACACTAGACCTGATATAGCATTTGCCATTTGTAAACTTTCAAGGTTTATAAGCAATCCAAGTATTACTCACTGGAAAACTATAATTAGAATGCTTGGATATTTAAAGATAACAAAACAATTGGGCATTTGTTATAATGGTTTTCCTACCGTATTAGAAGAATATTCTGATACCGTATTAGAAGGACATTCTAATGCGAGTTGGGTTACAAATATACATGGTAGTAAGGCTACTTCAGATTGGATATTTACTTTGGGGGTGGTGCCATTAGTTGAGCATCCAAGAAACAAACTTGCATTTCTCATTCTACTATGGAATCCGAGTTTATTGTATTAGAAGCTACTGGAAAAGAAGGGGAACGACTAAGAAATATGTTACTAGATATAAAGTTGTGGCCATAACCTATGTCAGCCATTTTAATATTTTGTTATGGTGAGACTACTATGTGTGTAGCTCACAATAAAATGTATAATGGAAAATCAAGACATATAATCTTAAGGCATGCTTATTATAATGTTGCTCGGTGGGCCGGGCCTGAACCGGACCGGACCAGGCCCGCGGTCCTAACGGGCCTGGTGGGCCGGTCCTGGGTGGGCCGGTCTTGCTGGGCCTCCTGAGCTCGTCACGGGCTGGTCTCCATGGTTGAGCCCACGAGCCCGGGACCGTTTAGCCCGGGACCGGCAGGCGGGCCTGGGTCGGTCCTGGCGGGCCCAACGGCTATTTTTCAAAAAAAAAAAAAAAAAAAAAAATCTCCAACGGCCATATTTAAAATCTAGCCGTTTGGGCTGAAAATATGACCGTTTTTTAAGTTAAAAAAATGGCCATTTGGCCCCCAAACTTTATTTTAACTCCAATCTTTATATAATTACACTTTTCCCCATTTCAAGATTGGACTAATGTTAAAATTCTTTTAGATTTTTTAGAACATTTTCAAATTGCAACAAATGCATTTTCTGGGCAATATTATCCTACTATTTCAAACTGTTTAGTTTATATTGCAGCACTATCTGATTTGTTTGTTGAATTTAGTGAGGGTGGGGATATTTATGAACTTGCTATAAATGAAATGAAACAAAAATTTAAAAAATATTTTTTTCCTATCCCTCCTATTTATGGTCTTGCTGCAATGCTAAATCCTACAATAAAATTGGGAGGTCCTCATTTTTGGTATTCAAATATTTATAAGGCTTTAGATCTTTCAAATGAGGAAATTGCGACACTTGCAGATGCAAAAGCTTCAATTAAGATTAACGCTCAAACAGTTTATAATGCTTATCAACTTGCCTTAGAGCATGCTAGGCCAACTATTCCAACCCCTACTTCGTCTAGCTCACAATCCTCTAAAAGAGTTGCGGGCTTAAAAGCTCTTAAATCTTGGACGGAGTTCAGGGGTCTCAAGGTGAAAATTATGATGAAACTTCACATCTAAATGAGCTTCAAGTTTATTTGTCTCAGGGACTTGAAAAGGAGAATCCAGACGGCTCTTTTGATCTTTTGGAATGGTGGAAGGCAAGGGAAAAACATTTTCCTGTTCTTGCAAGGATGGCTCGGGATATTTTATCAATTCAAGCTTCAACTGTTGCATCAGAGAGCGCTTTCAGTCAAGCAAGACTGCAAATAGGTGATCATAGAGCGTCTATGAGGGATAGCTTGGAAAAATCAGTATTGTTTAGAGATTGGATCCGCTCGGAAAGAAGAAACTTTGGAATTGCAGAAGCACAACCGGCGATAGATGAAGCTTATGAAGAAATGATAGCGGAACTTACGGAGGATTCGGCTTCGCCCGGAAGTGGTGATGAACAAGCTTCTTTTCCACCACCACCGACGCAACCTCCTCCGAACCTTGAAGGATTTATGAGATTTGTTAGAGATAATACATAGAATAATATGTAACTTGTATTTTGGCACATCTTCTTTAGTGTTTTTTCCTTCTAATGGTGGTATTAGTACCTTGTTGTGCTCATTCCATTGGGGGAAGGATGACTAAGAAAGATATGTCATTTTTTGGTAATAAAATTTATTGCTTCTACCCATGAGCTTCTTTTCGCAATATTTCTTTGTCTATACTTAGAATTATTTATAAGCTACAATATATACATAATATACAATATATATACTACAAGAAAATATATAAGAGAATATATATACATAAGATACAATATAATATACTACAAGAAAATATATTATGCGAAAATATATACATAATATACAATATATATACTACAAGACAATATATTATGCGAATATATATACATAATATACAATATATATACTACAAGAAAATATATTATGCGAATATATATACATAAGATACAATATATATACTACAAGAAAATATATAAGAGAATATATATACATAAGATACAATATATATACTACAAGAAAATATATAAGAGAATATATATACATAAGATACAATATAATATACTACAAGAAAATATATTATGCTACAATATATACATAATATACAATATATATACTACAAGAAAATATATTATGCGAATATATATACATAAGATACAATATATATACTATAAGAAAATACATAAGAGAATATATATACATAAGATACAATATAATATACTACAAGAAAATATATTATGCTACAATATATACATAATATACAATATATATACTACAAGAAAATATATTATGCGAATATATATACATAAGATACAATATATATACTATAAGAAAATATATAAGAGAATATATATACATAAGATACAATATAATATACTAAAAGAAAATATATTATGCTACAATATATACATAATATACAATATATATACTACAAGAAAATATATTATGCGAACATATATACATAAGATACAATATATATACTACAAGAAAATATATTATTATGCGAATATATATACATAAGATACAATACATATACTAAAAGAAAATATATAAGAGAATATATATACATAAGATACAATATAATATACTTCAAGAAGTGATATTTATGCATGACAATTTAGTGTTTTACTATTGTTTTGTTATTTTCTTTTTCGTCAAGCACTTTAATAATTAGATATACATATATACTACATATATATTTTTAATATAGCCATGATACTACAAGAAATTGTCTTAAAAAAAAATAAAAAATAAACCCGCTAGGCCCGCGAAGCCCACGAGCCCGGCCCGTTAAGCACAGGACCATGTGGGCTTAGGCCTGTCACGGGCCGGTTCCACCCATTAGGCCCACGAAGACCGGGACAGCCAGGCCCGGGACCGCCAGAGCCCGGGACCACGAAGCCCGGGACCGCGAGGCCCGGCCCGTTAGGCCCACTAAGGCCCGGGCCCGGGACAAAATACAGCATTATGCTTATATAAGAGAATTAGTTACAAATGGAACTATAGCTATAGTGTATGTGAGATCAAACAAGAATTTGGCAGATCGACTTACAAAGGCATTAAATAGAGATGCAATACAACAAACTAGTGAATAAATAGGGCTAAAACTCTTAAATTAAACACAAGTAATGGGAACCCAACTTTGAGTTGGTATACAATCTAACAATATAAGTTCAATGGGTAATAACAAGTTTCTTGTGTTGATTAAGCGTGGATCTTCTCAATTAGAGCCTAGATTCCTGTGTACTGTTTACTGTTATGTGAGGAGTTTAGGAGTTGTTAAATGTCTATAATAATAGGGGCATAATGACAAACTTCCAAGTGCATACTGTTACAAGAAAGAGGCCGGGTGAATTAATTCTCAATGGAATCAACAAAAATGTCTGTAGTAACAGGGACATAAAGTCTATTTCCACCTATATGAATATTGAGGTGGTGCCGCTTCTAAGAAAATTTAAGGAGTTGATCTTGTAAATATTCATGAATTTGGATTAGCACATGGCCATAAAAATGCTAAAGCATAATATTGGATTGTTTCGCTACTTAATAATGTTATGTGTGTGATACTTTTGGTTTGACAAATGGAGTTTTGGTTCAAATCTTGTTATCAATAACTTCGTCAAACTTTAAGGTACTTACACTAATGGAAAGTTCAAATCTATATAAGATACTTTTCGATATGCATGATATTATGAGACATATTACAAATTAGTGGGGAATTGTTAGAGTAGTTTGTATTATGTAGGAGTCCCACATCGATGGCTTTGTAAATATGTGGGAGTCCCACATCGATGGCCACAAGCCATTTAGTTGGCTTTGATCTTATTTTCGTATTTTATTTTGGAACAACTTTTTGTTATTTAAAATTTAAATTTTGAATTAACAGAAAAGTTGTGGCTATTCGTGAAAAGGGGCAACTCTTTAGAAAATATCTCCTTTTCTTATTTATATATACGGAAGACATCCAGAAGTAGCGTATTCAATCTGCACGTATGTTTCAGGCTTTGTTGTATCCTGATGGAGAATTGCTTGTAACCCCTAAAGTATATACATGCAATAATTCTTGAAAGATAGTGTTCTTTCACGCCTCAAAGCCTTTAATTCTATGTTACTTACCTATATTTTCTAACACCTTTTTTCCTTATTTTATAGCGACATGTCTAAACCACATGTAATATGCTATAAACCTTCTTTCAGGGGAGTATTCACATGGTGGCAAGCGGTGTCACAGGACATCGCTTCGTCGAAATTTTTTATTGTTTATATATATAAAAATAATAAGTAAAACAGAAATACAAGATAAAACTATTAAAAGTGACACCACTTGCAACAAAACATCTCAGTAGTCTAATGGTTGTTTTAAGCTTCAAGTATTACGTGAGAGGTTTTGGATTCGAACTTCCTTGGCTTTACAAATATTTTTTGACTGTTACGACCCTTGTGGAAAATCCTGCGTACCCATTCTTTGTCTCAAATATGCTTTTTTTACATGCAAATGGCACGAAGTTGGACTTCTTCTAATTAATACCAAATTTAGGAAATTTGAAGCACTTGTTTTTATATCAATGAAACCTAGGTACTGATAACCTAAAAAACAAATGATAAATGATACTCCATCTTATAACAAGTAAAATTACATTGATTTTTTTTTTTTTTTTACATATTATATATAAGTTAAATCCAGAATGAAAACTATTTGAAGTCTAAGTTTGAGAATATTTTGTACTATTATATTTTAGGTTCAAGTCTCTCCATTATTCATTATAAAAAATTTCTTTATATAAAATTTTAAATGAGATGATTACTCCACGATAGGTAAGACATTGGGTCCTCGGCTTTCGCAAGTATAGTTTTATACGCAAATGGCGTGAAGGTGGATTTTCTGTGTTTGAAAGGCGAAACATTTAATAAATTATGGAAGTCAGACTTCGCTTTACTAAAATCAACTTCAAAAATTTGAAGCTTTTAATTTATTTTATCCCATTGACAACAAGGTTAGAGACCTGCAACATGAGACTTGTCGCTATTGGTGTTGGTACGTAAGAGAACGTGACAGAATTCAATGCAAGACGCAAGGTTCTTTCTCCATAATTGTCATATAGTGCTTTTTTAAATATCTAATCGTGAAAGAATTTGAGTATTAATCCAAATTAAAATGTTCAGGCAAACTGATAAATCAGAACATAATAAATTTATACAGCGTATGAGGAATATGTGTATTTTGTTTTTTGTTTGTATTTTGACACACACACATGGAGAGAAAGGAGCTTAACAGAAGTGGATCGAGTGGAGGGAAATAAACTAAGTTCAAACTAAGGGGCGGAGGCACTTTAGGCGAAATGATGTCACAACGGAAAGCGTTACAGGAAACATAACTAAATATTCATTATAAAAACTGAAATGACAGCGCTTAATATTCAAGTCCAACTGGTTCAGTGCGTTATATAACCTATCGAAGGTTGCGGAACTCATATGGTCGACCCAACTAATTTGAAATTGGGGCATAGTTATTATTGTTGTAATCTATTGTTGGAGAGGAAAACAAGTGGATAATCACAAAAGGGAATTCAATTATTGCGAGGGCAACCAACCATCACTATAAAATTATCCTTCAAGTAGAAAGCAAATGAAAAGACCACACCAGCAACCTTTAGAACACTACCATTTGGACTTACAACAGTATTCATTCTAATCTCATAGTTCTAAAACCAAGATTGACATGGACCACTCTTTGTTTTCCAACCTTTTGTTTGTAAAGTTTTCTAGAGGATAACAGGTGATGTCTGCATCCCTTTCAATTCTTTCTTCACTCATGACGTGCCCTTTTTTCACATTAAAAATATAAGGATTCAACTTGTATAACATACTTTTTTACAATATAAAATTTAGAGAGTACTTTTACAAAAAAAAAAAACAGTAAGTGCACGAAGCATTTAGCGTTCATGCAGGGTTTGGGGAAGGATATCGCACCCCGTAGGAAGCCTACCCTGAAGCAAACATTAATGATTGATTTCTCGGTTCGACCTCGTGGTCTATAAGTCACACAGAAATAACTTTACCATTGCTCCAATGCTCCCTTTAGAGAGTGCTTAAAAAAGGCAGCCCAGTGCACGAAATATTTCGCGTTCACGCAGGGTTCAGGGAAGGATTGCACCCCAGGGGGTGTGACATAAGCAGCCTACCCTGATGCAAACATCAATAGCTGATTCCGCGGCTCAAATCAGTGATCTATAAATCACACTAAGATAACTTTACCATTATTCCAATACTCCCTCCGAAATAGTGCTTAAATTAACAAATTAAAAGGGGACACAGGAACTGCAAGAGAATGCAGCTAAACCCATGCCATGTGGTGTTCTCAACTACTTACCAATTAGAGATTTCCTACCAGCACCAATACTACACCAATCAAGCCATGTAACAAGAAATTCCATTCTTATGTAAGAAGTAAAGTTTATTATTTCTCCTTAAATTGTTACTGAGTATTTATTCTTTCTGTCTCAAATTATCTATCGTAATTTCAAAAAATAGTTATCTTAATTTATTTGTCATTTTAGAAGTTCAAGACAAATTTTTTTCTCATTTTACCCTTAGTAGTAATTGTTCTTGAAAAAAGAGATAACACACCAATTGAATAAATATTCAATAAAAAGAGATTATATGTTAAGACATAAATAATAAGGGTAAATTAGTCATAAAACCCTTTTAATTAATGTTTCTTAAGGGCCGTCTAAAAGAGAAACACGATAGATAATTTGAGACGTAGGGAGTATTAAATAACTTCTTAGTATTATTAACCTATCCTCTCACTCAGTTATTGCTGCTTCTTTACGATTAAACCTTGAGATATTAGTAATAGTCCCATTTGTATTTACCTTGAATTTAATTTATCGTTTGTACATCGAGCATGAACAATAAATTTAATAAGTCATCATGTAAAGATAATGTATAAATAATAACTTAAAATGGAAGGCTTCCAATGAACAGTCCACTGGTTCAGGAGATCGAAATTTGAACCATACTGTTGCCAATTAATTTGAATTCTAATGATCTCTTTAACAATTAAGTTCAGATAAGTTTTCTCCCTTCCTTGTTAACTATCTTTAAAAATGGTTAAAAGAAAGCAGAAACCAATATAATATCGCTATCCATGAGGTTGTTTAACCAAAAATTTAAGTCTTTGGTCAAAGCTAAAAAGAAATTCGGGTTACTGATAATCAGGAGACAAAATAAAATACTTTTGAGAATGATGGTAAAAAAACAAATAGTTGTGTATTTCAATGAATTCTCAATAGTATTCCATGTCCTTACAAATAATGATACTTCTTCCTTTTATAGATAATTCTAGGTAAAGGAATGAAACCTCAGCTTTAATGATATAATTATGAGTAATAAATGACATTAAATAAGCCGTTATACAATCATTCCTATTAAATACCAATTTTGTAACGTATCAAGTATTTAATAATGAATTTGGACTCCTTTCTGTCATCAGATCTTTGTCTTCAATGCCTTCTAATCCGTTGGCTGTAAATAATTTAAATTGGTACGAGACTCGTATCTATACGTCGTCTCGTGCCTATTTAAATTCTTCTTCCCGTGACTGTCTCCATCCGTGCCTCTTAGTCAATTGCTGCGCTTTGACCATTTAACTAATCTACGTGTCATGCCACATCATCTTTAATATAAACTCAGTTTTTTTCCAATACAGATAGTCCCCCCACTTTCCATTTATTTATCAATTAAATAATTGGGAAGTGGATCTTCATGAAAAAGGAATTTTTGCCACAATTAATGCTCATGACAATATTAACGCCTCAGTAGTCTTTTCCATTTAATGTTCTGCCAATGTGTCATTTTCTAATTGATTCCACTATTCACACCCTTTTTCGAGACTTCTTCATTCTCACTATTTACGAAGTGATAACTTCCTTTATTATAGGCTTTCCATCATTACACTTTAAGGTTGACGGTTCCCATTTTACACATAACTTTTTCTTCCTTTGTCTTCTTCACAAATCTTCAGCACACACTTCCTTCTTAACAATGTCTTCTTCAAACCCTAACCATAAAAAAGTTCCAATTCTAGATCAATTACCCAACGCCCCTGTTAGACACAGAAGAGGCGGAGGAGGTAGGCTTCGAACAGGGTTAGAATCTACTCGAGGAGGCTCCTCTGGTTCTTCTTCAAGGAGTTCTATCCCAAAGGCCCCTTCTTCTAAAAGTAGGGAAATTCCTGATTCTTCTCAAGAACCCTCAGTTGATGAAATAGTTCCCAGCGATTTGTCTTTTGAAAGTGACAAAACGTCTCTTCAAAAATAAATTGTAAATTTAGAAAAAGCCGATACTTACCCCACAATAGTAACCGAGCTTACAATCCCCACCATAAGAAAAGATTGTAACTGGAAGGATAGTCTCCGAATGTCAATTCCTTCCCCAAATCAAAGAATTTCCTCCTTTAGAAGTGGGTATTCTTCTGTTTACACTTACCCTTTCACTTTAGGTTTTAATCCTCCGATTGACCCAGTTATTCTCGATTTTTGTCGTTTTTTTACAATTTGTTAGGCCCAAATCGGTCCATTTGTGTGGAGAACAGTGGCTTGTTTGAGATATTTATCCTCCAAAGCCAATGTCAATTTCACCTTTTCTCACCTCATTCATCTGTACCATCCTAACTTAATACGCCATGGGTTTTTTACCTTAACTACAAGGAGCAAAAAAGTTTTGGTAAATCCTGAAGATGACAAAGATCGTGGATGGTATATCCGTTACGTTGTTGTTCGTACGGTGGACTTGATTGGCGAAACAAATATTCCCTTCCCTGAGAAGTGGAATTTTGAACGTAGGTTTCCTTTTATTTACCGTACCTACTTTTGAGAATTTCAAAAGAAATTTTGTTTTTAACCTCGTCTCTTCTTGGTTTTTTGTAGCAACCATGGGAGATGTGGAACCTATTCCCAACTTCCGTGGTTGGGTAGACTCACTTTTGAAGATTGCTTCTAGGGAGCAAAGAACTTGGAAATCAATTTCTTCCTTACATGGCTGGAAGGTCAAAACACATGGTATTCCCCTTTTTATATGTTTTTTTTTATATGTTAAGCATTTTTTCCTCAACTTTGATCATGTATATCCATCCTTTAATCAGGATTTGGCATTAGAGGAATGACGGCTGAAGTAGCTATGGCCATCCGCATGTCTGCGAATGCTGTTCTTGATTTGGATAAGGCTCGAGCCTTGCTGCCAAAAAGGAAAGCTATAAAGGAAAGTTCTGAAGAAGAAGAGGAGGGTACCTCCCTAATTACCAGGCCAAGGGTCAGGAGGCGAATAATCATTGATGATGAAATTGAAAACACTCCTGCTCGAACCTCCACCACCGAGCCTGTTTTGATTCATTCTGACGAGGACACCGAACCAAGAGATAATAATGAGTCAATTCAACATCTTTTTGACAGTGGTTTCGGGAGTGGCGAGCTCGACCCTGTTTTTGATGAAGCTCCTCTTTCCTCATTTGTTCATATTTCCTCCATTCCTCTGCCAACCGTAAGTATTTCTTTACCAGTTTTGACGACTTCCGTTCTTTTGCCAGTTTCTACCGCTCCTATGTCCGTTCCCTTGGCAGTTTCTACTGCACCAGCTTCCGCTCCTGCGTTGGTTTCTACATCTTCTCCTTCCATTCCTGTTTCTACATCTTCTCCTTCCATTCCTTCCATTGCTCCTCTTCCCTCTGTTCATCGTACAGAGACGGGTTCTAGCAGTGGAAGTATGACTATGAGAAGTGTTACTCTGGAAGTTCCTGCCAATCATAGCCTCTAGCAGTGGAAGTATGACTATTGTTGTCGACGTTGTTGTTTGACATGGTGACGACAATAGATAAGATATAGCTTAAAAGGAAAGATTATCAGATTCCCGGTAACGGAACCAATTTGTTTAACCAAAAATCTAAGTCTTTGGTCAAAGCTAAAAAGAAATTCGGGTTACTGATAATCAGGAGAAAATAAAATACTTTTGAGAATGATGGTAAAAAAGCAAATAGTTGTGTATTTCAATGAATTCTCAATAGTATTCCGTGTCCTTACAAATGATGATACTTCTTCCTTTTATAGATAATTCTAGGTAAAGGAATGAAGCCTCAGCTTTAATGATATAATTATGAGTAATAAATGACATTAAATAAGCTGTTATACAATCATTCCTATTAAATACCAATTTTGTAACGTATCAAGTATTTAATAATGAATTTGGACTCCTTTCTGTCATCAGATCTTTGTCTTCAATGCCTTCTAATCCGTTGGCTGTAAATAATTTAAATTGGTACGAGACTCGTATCTATACGTCGTCTCGTGCCTATTTAAATTCTTCTTCCCGTGGCTGTCTCCATCCGTGCCTCTTAGTCAATTGCTGCGCTTTGACCATTTAACTAATCCACGTGTCATGCCACATCATCTTTAATAAACTCAGTTTTTTCCCAATACAGAGGTCAGGTTTGATGGAAGACATGCAGCTTAGAAAGAGTGAAGCCATAATTTCAAACTTGTAGGTTTGAAATTGTAATTCTTTAAGTTACTAGTTTTGCATTAAAACATTATACATACTAAATAAATTTTTAAAAACAAGTATAAAATTTGAACCAAAATTATTGGGTTTAACCGATCAAGCGACGGGAACTCTGGCTCCGCCCTGCTTAGTACGTAACATATATTGACAAAAGATTAGACCGTGCTTAAATTAACAAAAGAAGAAGGTGGGGTGGGGAGGGGTTGAAGAGTTGTTTGGGGGGGGGGGGGGAGGACCAGGACCTGCCAGAGAACTAAAGGAGCTGAACAAAGAGAATCTAAGGGTGTAGTCAAGTAGTCTAGTGGTCAATAAAATAATTGAGAATAATGAGATCTCACAGCTCATATTCGAAAAATTTAATAGGAGCAAAAATACTAGTACGTTATACTTTTTATTTGTTTAAATTTTGGGGGACAAAATTATTTGATATAAGAAATAACAAATACGTCATATTAAAATTGGTAAAGGTACGTAAAAGTATAGGGGAAAAAACATCTATGCAGCTGAAAACATGCCATGTGGTTGGTCAATGATGTTTTCGAGTACGTACTTGACAGGTAGAGAAATAAAAAGATGGAACGAAAGCCATAGATAGATCTGTTAAGTAGCTTATCAAATTGAGTCATTAGTCATGTGACATGCATTGTTATGAATTTAATCCCATTCTTTTATCCAACAATTTGTTTGTTCCACTTCACTGTATTGACAACTACATAAGCTAGAATATTTCTTGAATAAAACATTTAGAACGATTTACTAACGCACAAAATTCCCAAAATTAGATAAAGCTTAAACGGTGACCATGTAATTGATTTTACACTAATCAGTACATGCATTTTAATATGTTATTGCAGGTAATTTATTTTATTCTAAAGGATTTCGTTATCCTAGGAGTCGGCGAATGAATTTGATAACTAATGTCGCCAGAGAAGTTGAGGTGAGTATCATCGTATTGGTTTTTTTTTTTTTTTTTTTTTTTTTTTATAGTCGCGGCTCTTATCCGGCTAACAACTCGATTTTGTTGATTCATTACTCATTTGTCTTTAAACTCGACTTTGACAATCTTTTCTTGGCACAAAGTTTTAATCTTTTGCCCTATTGCTAATTAAACTAAGCTTATTGTAAAATTTTAATTTTTATTATAGGTCAATGTAACGTGTAAGAACTTTATATATTATCAGCACACAACAGTTAAAGTCGAATTTTTTTATTAAAAAACACTGTTTAGCATGTGGGGGTGGAGAAGCAAGCACAAGTTAGAGGTATACTGCACGTGGAGTTGGTGATTGTCGAATTAATCAAAGTGTACTAATAACTGAATATTCACTCTCTATAATTGCCTTCCAAGTTAAAACTACATGCATTCTCTTATTATATAGTTGTATACGGATAAAATCGGGCCTACCCAAATTTGTTATTTGATCGAGAGCACAGAATTGGATCGAAGGTCAGCCTCGTAATGAATCAGACCAGAGCACGAAGATATATAGCCAATTCGAAGATCGAGATGCCTGTCGAGATCGAGGCCAGCAGTGAACGAGACCAAATACGACAGACTTTGAGCAAAGCACAGTAACGAGAAAGCGAGATATCTGTGATTGGCCGGAGATCATGGCGTAAATCTCGGAACAGATCAATTCAAGGATGGTTACTTAGTTAATCATGGAATTTACTTCCGTAAATAGAATTGTACCATAACTAGGACTCCTCTACTATATAAAGAGGGCCCTAATCATTTTTAAACACCTTACATTCACGAATATCAAAGCAATATAATATTTCTCAGTTTACTTTTTTGTTCATCAGCTTATTGTGCCCTTAATTATTCTTGCATAACTAGCTCGAGGGTGTCCAATCTCGAGGGTTCTGTCCAAACACTGGTTTGTTTATATTATTGTCAATTTGCATCACTTATTTTTACGTTTATCCATTGATATTAGGTGAAATGTTATATCCTTAAAACCACATTATAAGTTTAATTGTTACACAATTTTTAGGGTAAACAGTTTGGCGCTCACCGTGGGGCTTAGGATAATAGTGATTGCTTAATATTGACCTTCATAACACACACTACTTTTACGCTTGTTCTCGTAAGTATTTTTTATTTCAGGAATCAACATGTCGAATTCTCAAGCAGTACCCACTCACACTAGTACCGGCCTAGGCCTTCATGGCGAGAACGAGCACGTAGTCGCCCTGGAAAACGGAGTACCTCCAATCAATCCCGATGCACCAAAGGCCGTAGATCTATTTGATGTCAGTTCTCGTGTCGTCATTCGTGGAGATTTAGGCGCCGACCCAGAAAACAACATCTACAGAGATGCCCGAGCAACCGATCAGAACACACAAAATGGTGAAGAAGGCGGAATTAGCCTTCGAATGATATTTGACATTCTACAAACTCAGCAGGCCGCGATAGCACAACTCCAAAATCAGAATCGAGCTCCAAGCAGAATCGAACTCGATACATCACAGGAAGTTGTTCACAGGGTCGAACCCGTATAGGAGAAATTGGACGATAATGGATCGGGAACTGACCTTGTCATCATGAACATGCTCGAGGAACTCACTAAATGGATCGAATCGAAAGAAAAGAAAATCGAGGCTAATGATAAAAAGGTAGAAAGGTAAAACTCACGGATTGATCAAATACCGAGGGCACCCCCTATTGATACCCAATTTTTCTTTGTACATTTTTAATATGCAAAATACTTTCAAAACAGCATATGTATGCATATATAAGTATTTCCAAATGTTTTATTATTTTTCCTTAATTTTTAAAGTTTTTTAAATCAATTTATTAACCTATTTGATCCAGAAAAACCCAATAATTATTCCCAAAATTATCATTTTTGGTGATTCATTTATTAAATTTTTATATTTATGCTAAAATAGAGGTAATATAATTTTTGCATAGTTTTACAAAGTCATTTAGTATTTTTAAAGTTAAATTGTATATAATTACAACATTAGCCTCTTTTAAGATTAATTACGTTTATATTTATAAAAATTAGGTCTAGTATTTTTAAATAGTTAATTATGTGCTATAAATCATTTTGGTACCTTTAATTTATTTCCAGAAATTAAGTTATTATATTTTTTAAAATTAAATAGGAAAAATTGGCTATATAAATGTTAGCCCAATTTCGGATTTTAATCTAGAAAATTTGTAAATTAATATATTGAAACCATTTGAACACCCGACCCAATTCCAATTTAATCCGACACAAACTCATCTTCATAACCTGTCCACTCGCCCATTTTGATCCAGGCTGTTGATCATTCAGATCAACGGCCAACAACCATCCTTGCCTTTTTTAATTCAAACGACCCCTAATCCTAGCCTCCTTTACAAATTCTGCCGCCTCTGAATCCCCTTCCCTCTCAACTCTCTCTGCAATCCTCTCAAACCCTAGCTGCCGCCATCAACTACAACCCTAATACCTCTCCAAATCTATGGTTCCCAAAGTCATCGGAGACCTATATCCACCTCCCATAGCTTCTACGTGTTCGATTCTTATGGTCTCAAGGCTAGATCTCGAAAAAGCTTGGTCCAGGCCTTGTTCGATTGCAGTTCATGATTGTTCTCCGATCGTCTCTGACTTTTTCTCCGGCCAGCCAAGGCTATTCGAGTCAGACTCTTGACTCTTCTGCTTAGATCGTTGGTTTTCAAAGCCTTTCTCACCACTTGGGGTTCTTCTAAAACCCTAGCCTTTAAGGTTCTTTCAATTTCTTTTTAGATCTGCTTCAGATCTATGTTTGCTTTGAACTTCTAAGCATTTCTCTCAAATTTTCTTTTAAAACTCTGCCTTCAAAACCCCTTATCTTTTCGATTAGGGTTTCTGTTAAGTTATTTCAAAATGTTTCTCTGATTCTTTAACATGTTTGGCTATGTTTACTTATATCGTTCTTCTACCTGAGTTTGCATGTTAAACCCCTAATTTCTTTTAACTGTTTATTAAACGAATGTTTGTTTGCCTGAGTTTTGTCAGATTTGTTTGCTTATTCTCTTTTTAAAACTCTTCTATTGTTGAAAATCCCAGGGTTTTGGGTCTGACTCGATTTGAAGTTCTTTATTTCAAAATCTTTAGTTCCCTTTGTGTGATTCTTCTGCTTATTGGGTTTTTGTCTTCTCTAAAACTCAAATATGCTCGAAACCCTAATTTTTCTAAAGGGATTTTCCTCACCTGCTACTGTGAGACCTTCACATGCTTTTGATATCCTATGTTTTCTTCACTACTTGACCTAATGGACTGTCATGCTTCGAATATTGCTATCTACTGAATCTTTGTGCTACTGTTGTGTGCTATTTCCTCTTGCCAACAGGCCTAGCCTCACATGTATAGTGTTTATGCACCCTATTTATATGCTGAGTCTCCTTCTCTGACTAATTTTCAAACTCGTGACTAAGTTTAAACTTTTCCTTTGTGAGATTCTGATTTCACTCGCCTATTAAGGTTAATTGATTTCTTTCCTGTTTTGCCTTACAGATTCCTTTCCAAAATTAGAGTATCTATGTACCTAGACTCGAATTGCTTACTTGTTGTTTTATTACCTCTTTTATGGCAACTGTCAGTCTGCTTTTTAATTGATTGCTTTCCTTATTTTGAACCTGTCACTGCCCGTTAAGCAAGTAAGGGCAATCACTTGTATAATTGATTCTGAATCATGATTGTTTCCATGTTTGTAGCTTATTACCTCTTTCTTACTCGTTTTCAAAAACTATAAATACCCGGTACTTCTTCTCTTTAAAAATACGAACACTTTTAATTCTGAACTCACACTTACACTCAAACACTCTCTTTTGCTTTACTACTACTTGTGCTACTGCCTGTTTAGTCGGCTGAAAGCCAAGGCTATATTTCGAATTCCTACTACTTTTCTTTAATGCACTTTTCTTCTTTGACTGATATGTTCTAATTAAGTTTTCAGCATCAGCAACAACATGCTTACTTAATGTTCTTGCATTCTTGTCTGCCTACTGCTTGTATTTAATTCAGTACCATTATTTAGCATGCTGTAATTTCCTTTCTCCTGTTCTGAATCAATGTATTATGAATCTCAAATCTCTACCCCAATGTGATTAATACTTGTAGTTAGTTTGGGGCATGACAACATTGAACATTGCTGAGCATGACCCAAACTTGATCCTCCTAGGAACATAACCCCTATGTTTCCCTTATATGTTGTGTGCTCTGGTTAATTTACAAGCATGACAACACTCCCTATTGTTGTACATGCCCAAAGTTAACCCATGCCTAAGTATATAGGCTTCTTGCAATGGATTCCCAATCCCATGCCCCTTTATGTGAAGTTATCAACTCTTTGAAGTGTTAATGACTGTCTCCCATTACCCTTTTCTTCTCCTTTATTCCCTTATCTCTTAAAACTCAGTTTCTGCACTTTTCACTCTCTTCTTAAACTTAATTTCTGCCCCCTCATGTAAGCCTTGCCTTGGGACCCATGAGCTCCCTCTGAACTTGGACACATGAGGGTTGACATTTTTACACTGCACTTGTCCCTATTCTGGTTATGAAACTTGGGTGTGAGCACTGCTCGGGGTCCTATTGAGGCCTTTAGGGAACTCTAACACACTCAAGTCTAAGAAAGGCTTTGGATCGATGGTATTTTGAGTTGGTTTATCTCATAACTCAAAGAGGAAGTCAAGAATCAGGCTTCCTCTAGTTGTAATTTGTTTTGTACTTTTTCTGATATAATTTATTATTGTTGGTTTGTAATAATTTGTAATGAACATTTAGCGCTGGCTAGTGAAAAAAGGGTTGGAAAATTATGCATGCTCAAGGGTAGAAAACATGCCTATAGGACTGCATTCTCTACTTGTTCAATTCGCATTTGGAAAACATGCCTATAGGGCTGCTATAATTCTGCATATTCATACTACATTTAGAAACCATGTCTATAGGACTCACTTGTTCGATTCTCATCTAGATAACATGCACATTGGGATTATCTAAAATTTTGCACATTTGTCACAGTTTATATATCATGTTTTTAGGGTCCAATTGGTTATAACCCAGTAGCATGCTAAATCAGTAACATATAGAAATCATGCCTATCGGGGTTCTTAAGAAAAATTCTGTTCGTTTCGACTCACATGCAATGTTAGGTATCATGTCTATAAGGGTCTAAAATCAGTAACGCATAGAAATCATACCTATAGAGATTCTTAAAAAAAATTGAGTCGTTCCTTCCACATTCAAATATCGTGCTCATGTGAATTAAAATCAATAATAGTAGATACCATCACCTGCAGAATCTGGAACTGGTCTAAATTAAATTCATCTATTCTGAACCTCCGTTTAATAATTCCCTTATTTTCAACAAGGTTTAGCAAGCATGCCTATAGGATTTCAAGCAGTACGTTTTGAGTTATCACTGTCTCACCACCTTCTAAATTAAGTAGATATCATGCCTATAGGACCCCGTCTAAACACTTAGGCAAACCTTAGAGTAATAATTGTAAAACTGAATCTGTTTTTTGTTAAATGCTACAACTAGCAGGCAGGCCTGATTCAGACTTCTTATCTGAGTTATTTAATAAACTAATCTGCCTCAATAATTAACTTCCTTCATCTTTATATGCTTTAATCAGACCTAAAAAGTATGTGCAAGTCATGCTAGTTATGTGCTTTTGTTTGAGGAGGTATACTTGAGCCTTATGTGTTTATGTGTTTCCCCTATAATGTGCCATCTTTTATATGTTTTGTATGCCACCTTAGATTTTTACTTTTGAAACTTCAAGTCAGCCTAATACCCCTCCCCTTTAGGATTAGTAGTCCTAAATTCACAACAACTGCCTGGCCAGGAACCACACTAGTGGATCCTGAAGGGTGCCTAACACCTTCCCCTTGGGATAATTTCAAGCTCTTACCCAATCTCTGGTTACCCAAACAAACTTAGAATTGAATCTCTATTAGTGTCCTAATGCACCTTAACTCATTAGGTGGAGACTCTTCAAATGCAAAAACCCAGTTCCCAAAAGGAACGAGTTGTCCTTCTAAATATCATAAACCCGATTTCGCGAGAAAAAGGGGGTGCGACAGCATGGCAACTCAAAAAGGTTTGGATTCGAAGAAGTTCGTGAAGAAGCCTTTCCCACCAAGCGCGACTCTAAAGCCGATTCCGAAGAAATTTTGCATGCCAGAAATTCACAAATACAATAGAACCAGTGATCCTAATGAATATGTCACTTCTTATACATGCGCTATAAAAGGAACTGACTTAGAAGACGATGAAATCGAATCTGTTCTGTTAAAAAAAAATTGAGAAACTTTATCGAACGGGGCGATGATACGGTACCACAATTTGCCACCTAATTCCATCGATTCTTTTGCCATGCTTGCCGATTCGTTCGTAAAAGCACATGAAGTAGCAATAAAGGTCGTGACTAGGAGGTCGGACCTCTTCAAAGTGTGACAAAAGGACGATGAAATGCTAAGGAAATTCGTATCTCGATTTTAGATGGTACGGATGGACCTACCCCCGGTTACCGATGATTGTCTATCCAAGACTTTACTCAGGATTTGAACGAGCGAAGTTCAGTGGCGTCACGTCAACTAAAGCAAAATTTGATCGAATATCCAGCGGTGACCTGGGCCGATGTGTATAACTGATACTAGTCAAAGATTAGAGTCGAGGATGATCAGTTGTAATCCCTTTCAGTTCAGTCTACCCAAATAGATCCAAAGTCAGGATTCAAAGAGACATCGACAGGGAGCCCCTATCGAACAGAGATCGGTACCAACCATATAGCACAAAGTAGAAACAACGGATCAGGATGTAATCTTGTTCGAAATGATCGAGGTCAAAATTCCCGAAGGCCCATGAGTAAGAGTGGCTTCGATAAACATGTCGAGCCTAAAGAAGCGCCACGTTTATCGGAATACAACTTCAGCATCGATGCTTCAGGAATTCTGTCAGCCATTGGGCGAATCAAAGATACTAGGTGGCCCAGATCCCTACAGACCAACCCATCTCAAAGGAATCCAAATCAAATGTGCAAGTACCCTGGAACCTATGGTCACAGAACCGAAGACTGTAGACAGTTAAGGGAGGAAGTAGCTTGTTTACTCAAAGAGGATCACCTTCGAGAGTTCTTGAGTGACCGAGCTAAAAATCACTTCAAAGATAGGGACACAAACAGAAAAAACGAATAGGAAGAATCGCAACATGTGATTCATATGATCGTCAGTGGGGTTGATATTCCTCAAGGCCCGATATTCAAATGCACCAAGGTGACAATTACAAGGGAAAAGCGTACCCGGGATTATTTACCAGAGGATACCTTATCTTTCAACGATGAGGACGCAGAAGGAATCGGACAACCTCAAAATGATGCCCTGGTAATATCTATCCTTATAAATAAAATTCAAGTTAAACTTGTGTTAGTTGACCTAGGTATCTCGGAAAATATCATCCGATCGAGGGTCGTGGAGCAACTCAGCCTCCAGGATCAAATCGTGTCTGCAGCTCGGGTGCTCAACGGTTTCAACATGGCAAGTGAAACCACCAAAGGGGAAATCATGTTGCCAGTAAACATGGTCGGAACTATCCAGGAAACAAAATTTCATGTAATCGAAGGTGATATGAGATACAACGTGCTTCTCGGGAGACCTTGGATCCATAATATGAGGGCGGTACCTTCAATGCTTCATCAGGTCTTGAAATTCCCAACATCGGAAGGAGTCAAAATGGTGTACGGCGAACAACCAGCAGCCAAAGAGATATTTGCGATTGATGAGGTAATTCCAGTATCGACACTAACATCAACAAAGGGACCAGAATCAATGGAAAAGCAAGAAGTCAAATAGCAACCACAGTCGTCGGCCTCGACCAGATCAGAACATTACGGAACTTTCGAGGATGATGATTATGCGATACCTCGAACCTTAATAATTCCCGATGATTCTGATGCAGCGAAGTCAACGGTCAAAGAGTTGGAACAAGTCATACTAATCGAGCATCTGCCCGATCAAAAGGTATACCTAGGCACGGGGTTGACTCCCGAGCTCAGGGAAAAACTCATTAAATCCTTATTAAAAATATGGATTGTTTTGCTTGGCCCCACCTTGACATGACATGGATCCCACCAGAGATTACCACTCATCGATTGAGTTTGGACCCAAAGTTCAGATCGGTAAAGGAAAAGTGAAGACCGCAGTCCGAGGTAAAGCATGCATTTATCAAGGATGAGGTAACTAAACTTCTCAAAATTGGGTCCATCCGGGAAGTAAAGTATCCTGAATGGTTAGCAAACGTAGTCATAGTCCCCAAGAAGGGGAATAAACTTAGAATGTGCGTAGACTACAAGGACTAAAACAAAGCATGCCCTAAGGACTCTTTTCCTCTACTGAATATCGATCGCATGATCGATGCCACGGCCGGCCATGAGATCCTCAGTTTTCTCGATGCCTACTCTGGGTACAACCAAATACAAATGAACCCGGAGGATCAAGAAAAGACTTCGTTTATTACTAAGTATGGTACTTATTGCTATAATGTAATGCCATTTGGGCTAAAAAATACTGGTGCCACTTATCAACGCTTAGTAAACCGAATGTTTGAAGAACAAATAGGTAAATCAATGGAGGTTCATATTGATGACAAGGTAGTTAAGTCCCTACACGTAGAGGACCATTTGACACATTTGCAGGAAACCTTCAACATATTAAGACAGTACAACATGAAGCTCAACCCCGAAAAATGTGCATTCGGGGTCGGTTCAGGCAAGTTCCTCAACTTTATGGTGTCAGATTGGGGAATCGAGATCAATCCCGATAAAATCAAGGCAATCAAAGACATCACAGTCGTGGACAGTGTTAAGGCCATACAAAGATTAACAAGGCGGATAGCCGCTTTAGGCAGGTTCATCTTGAGGTCTTCGGATCGAAGTCACAGGTTCTTCTCACTGCTCAAAAAGAAGAACAATTTCACTTGGACCCCGAAATGCCAACAGTCATTGGAAGAACTAAAGCGGTATCTTTCGAGCCCGCCATTGCTTCATACTCCAAAAGCGGACGATCAACTCTACTTGTATTTGGCAGTCTCAGAAGTTGCGGTAAGTAGTGTCCTAGTTCGAGAAGAGCAAGGTACACAATTTCCTGTTTACTATGTTAGCCGAACTTTAGGCGAAGTTGAGACCCGGTACCCACACTTAGAAAAATTAGCACTTGCTCTAATAAACGCCTCTAGGAAACTAAAATTGTATTTTCAATGTCACCCAATTTGTGTCGTAACCACTTATCCCCTTCGTAATATTTTTCACAAGCCCGAACTCTCGGTCTGATTGGCCAAATGGGCCGTCGAAATTAGTGGGTACGATATTGAGTATCAACCCCGAATGGCCATCAAGTCTCAAATCTTACAAGACTTCGTGGTCGACTTCACGCCAGCCCTCGTACCCGAGGTCAAAAAGGAATTATTATTAAAATCGGGTACATCTTCGGGAGTGTGGACCCTTTTCACAAATGGTGCTTCAAATGTGAAGGGGTCCGGTCTAGACATCATTTTGAAGCCACCCACAGGAAATACAATTAGACAATCTATCAAAACCCTTAAGTTTACTAACAATGAGGCCGAGTACGAGGCCATGATTGCAAGTCTCGATCTGGATAAAAGCTTGGGAGTAGAGGTCATCGAGGCCAAGTGTGATTCCCTACTTGTGGTTAACCAAGCCAACAAGACCTTCGAGGTTCGAGAGGACCAAATGCAGAGTATTTGGACAAACTGCAGGTGACCCTACACCGGTTCAAAGAATGGAGCCTATAGCATGTACCTCGAGAGCAGAATAGTGAGGCCGATGCCCTTGCAAATTTGGGGTCATCGATCAAAGACGGTGAAATTAGCTCGGGGGCTGTCGTGCAACTTTTGAAGTCAGTAGTCGAAGAAGATCATGCCGAAATAAACTCCACAAGATTAACTTGGGATTGGAGGAACAAATACATCGAGTATCTAAAGAACGAGAAGCTTCCATCGGACCCTAAGGAATCAAGGACTCTATGAACGAAAGCTGCACGATTCACATTGGCCGAAGATGGAACGTTGTATAGATCGTAAGTATGAAATTGTAAAGTAGAAATTTCACTAAGGCATGGAAAATTTGGTAGGGAAAAGATACTTCTTTCAATAGATCGTTCATGCATACATGTTTTGACATTAGGGCTCGAGTAACCTACACGGGCACGGTTCATTCGACCATTTGGCCCTTTACAAAATTTACCTATCGAGACCCTATCGACACGAAGTATATTCCTTAAAAACATAACATCCGAGGGTGATTCCCCCCAGTATTCGAGGTTGATTGTAGAGAAGCCTCGGATACTATTGAATTACTCTAAGTTAGCTCGAACAATGGTTGCCTCGTTAAAAACCTTGCCGGAAAAACCCATTTGGGAAAAAAACTGGTCGAAGGGAAAAAGAGTGCAACGTATGCTTTCAGACCTAAGGACTTCGTTTTTGGAGAGAACTTCGATGTCTTCGACCAAGCACCAACAATAAGTTAGTATAAAATATAAATGTAAAAGGGAGAAAACTATACCTTAGCAATAATATCTCTTGAGGAGTGATATGTTCCAATTATTTGGCAATTGTTCGCCGTTTATCATGCCAAGTTTATAAGACCCTTTTCCAACGATGACGAGGACCTGATATGGTCCTTCCCCATTTGGACTGAGTTTTCCCTCGTTTGCGGTATGTTTGGGTCCGGGATATACCGACTACGTCCAATGAGAAATTCACGAGGTTACTTGCGGGAACCATTCCGGTGCCGAATCACTGGTTCACAAGGTCATCCGAGCAGGGTATTATTGGGTCAATATGAAAAAAAATACTAATGAGTTCGTTTGAAAATGCGACAAATGCCAAAGACATGCACCGATGATCTACTAGTCCGGGGAACAACTTCATTTTGGCTTATCCTCATGGCCATTCATGAAATGGGAAATGGATATCATTGGCCCTCTTCCATCAGTCCTAGGTAAATCTAAATTCATTTTATTTATGACTGACTAATTCATTAAGTGGGTTGAAGCACAGGCCTTTGAGAAAGTAAGAGAAAAAGAAGTCATAGACTTCATTTGGGACCACATCATATGCCGATTCGGGATACCCACCGAGATCGTATGCGACAATGGAAAGCAATTCGTCAGCAACAAAATAACAAAGTTCCTCGAATATACAAGATAAAAAGGATCCGGTCGACGCCATATCATCCTAGCGGAACGGACAGGCCGTATCGACAAACAAGACCATCATTCAGAACCTAAAGAAAAGATTGAACGACGCTAAGGGGGAAATAGAGAGAAATTTTTCCCGAAGTCCATTGGGCATATCGGACAGTGATAAAATCTAGCATGGGGGCAATGCCATTCTCCTTAGTATTTGGTGTTGAAGTTCTGATCCCGGTCGAAGTCGGGGAACCAAGCGTCAGGTTTCGATACTGTCGATGCCCCCTTTTTCTCTAACCGTGGGGTCAGAAATCGGGTATACGACATTGGGAGGACAACTCTATTCCCTTTCTAGAATTGGGTTTAGATGTTGAAGAGTCGCCACCTAATGATTATAGTGCATTAGGACACTTTAAGAAGGGTTTGAGATGAAGAGACCAGAGATTAGGGTAAGGGCTAGAAATTATCCCGAGGGGAAGGTGTTAGGCACCCCTCAAGATCCACTAGTGTGGTTCCCGGCCATGTTGCAATTGTGACTTTACAAGTAAACAATCAAGGCTCAAATAAGGATTCGCACATAAGATTGCGACCAAGTTGAAAATTTTCAAATATAAGTAGAGAAGGCAGAAATTCATGAAAAAGAGATTTGAACAGTTTTAGAAGAAGGGATGAAAGCAAGTAAAGGGAGAGGAGTCCTAAGTTTATAATTAATATGGATCACTTCAATACAATACCCAGCGATCACTCCTCAGAAGAGGGGTCGCGCGTGATATTAGCACATCGGTCATCATATCCATATCTACCCTTCCCACCCTGTTAAGGTATTTAAACGCGATCAGTCTCATTTACTTATTGCATGCTAGTACCTGTCCCAACCTATCAGTCCCGGAGTATCAAGACTTCTAATCCTATAGGGGAAGGAAAGGGATATAGGCATATATGGGGTTCAAAGGTTAAAATTCTAATTGCGACATACAAAACAAGTAACAAATATAAGGATGAACAAAACAAATATGTAAGGCTCAAGTAAACCCCTTAACCAAACAAACACTTAGTTTAGCATGTCTTAGCATATACTGATTTGGTCTTAAGTGAAAACATTAAGCGGCGAGCGGACTGGTTCAACACATACATTTAGACAGAAAGTCTGCATTAGGCAACTCGGATACAATTGTCAGAGATTATGGCACTTAATTAACACGAGTGGGATTACTGATTCTTTTGAAAATAGACAGAAAAGTTTTGAAAAAAAGGCAAGCCGCAGACTTAACAAAACGACGTAGAATAGTTCCCAGAAGACAAACCATTGAATTGCGGATTAGTATAGAAAGAGCAATTTTAAACAAGTTTCAAAAGAGGCAGATTGTTTAAGGAGAAAACGAGTTCGAGCTGCAGAACTTATTAAAAAATGATAAAATATAGAAAAGTGATATGTAACTGAGTTGGAAATCGTTCATCAAACTACCAGAAAAGGCAGTAAGTTTCAGAAAGCATGCAAGTTTACTAGAAGATTAGGTTTTAGAAAGAGTTGAACTAATCTGAGAAGAGGCTCAATGGTTCGGAGAACCACTGGCTTTTGTCCGTTAGTCAGTGAAATCGTTACTACTTTTAGACGAGTGAGGCAAGTTTGATTTTAAAAACTTCCTATAGACATGATCTCTACGAGTCATTTGTTTTAAACCATGTTAACAAACTTGTAAATAGATGCTGATTTGATTAACCCTAAAAATTTGCCTAATATCGTGAACATGCACATTCCTATAGGCATGATATCTATATGCAAGATTGCAGAAAGTTAAATATTGTCTCCTATAGGCATGATTTCTATGGGATTGGATCAAAAACATTAAAAAGAATTAAAATCCTAAAGCATGGTTTCTACCATTTGATGCAGGAAAGTAAAATCCCTCCCACATCCTTTTACTAGATTCCCCGAGTTTGTACAAGTTATTACAGACCAAAAGAAAAGATAAAAATACATCAAAGACCAACAGTTGCATCCGAGGAACCTAATTCAATCTTAATGTATAATAATATGTGATTAACCAATTCCGAATCCAGATTTTCAAAGCCTTCTCTTATCCAAAGTGTTTTAGAGCTCCAAGGAATCTCAAGGATTCCCGGCATTGCTTACACCCAAGATACCATTAAAAGAATAGTGCAATGTGGAAGAGCCAGCCCTCAGGCATCCAAGTTCAGTGGGAACTCAAGGGTCCCAAAGCATGGCTTGCAAGAGGGGGGCAGAACTTAATTGCTAAGAATGAGTGTACGTGTGAAAAGGGGTTTGGGAAGTCATAACAGATTGGTGGTCATACCCAGCCATAAGGCTAACTGGCACACCCCCTGACCATCCTGTTTAGCCAAACAAATGAGAGCAAGACCTATTGAAGGTCAGACCAAGGTCTGGACAGTGATTAGGACACTGCCAGACCAAGGTCTTAGGCTCAAAGCACACATAAGGGGAAAAGGGAAGTGGGAATTGGTTTGAGTTAAGGGGTTCAAAGAACCCAGTTCAAAGTCATTGGCAGCAATAACAGAGTGTTGTCATGGCTAGAACCATACTCTCATACAAAGAGGAAAAAGGAGAGGGAATTCACATAAGAAAAGTAGCCACAAAGTTGCAGAAATATAGTAAAGAAGAACATAACAGACTAAGAAGTAAACGCATAGTGAAGGAGCATTATTTAAATTAAGAGTGACATACCAGTTGCAAACAGCAGAATAACAGAGTAAGCAGACAGCCAGAAATCAGCAGGAGCAGACTTAAGTCTTTAGCAAAAACACTTGAGAGTTCAAAAGGAACTCAAGAATGTTTCAGGCAGTAAAAGAGAAGAAGATCAAAGTGCTCAGTATTAGAAGTAGAGAAAACAGTAGTAGAGAAAGTATTGAACTTGTGTAGTGTTCAATTAAAGTCTGAAGTGTGTGTCTCTTGTGAAAGTTGTGTGTAATGTCTTGTTTTAATAGTGCACAAAACGAGTAAGCAAAAGGCAAGAAAATAGTTTGCAATCAATCATAGAAGGTCTCCCTAAGGTTAAGGGATTTGATTTCAGACGGGCATGAGACAATTAAGGAAAGAAGAATAATTAAAAACCTTTCTAAAGTAACACAACACATGTAAATACATAGGGATTATTTAAGGCAAAAATTCCATGGTACATGATTTGTGAAAAATAAGGCAAGTAGATCAATCAAACAGCCAGCAATTTATTCGAATAAACTTAGTCAGAAAAAGGGTGAGGAAAAGTTCAATTGAAAAATCAGTAACAAATCAATCGAACCTTGTTAAAAGGAGATTTGAATCAATTACGTTGGCAAAAGACCTTTTGAAAGAGAGTTTATCCTATATAAAGCATACAGACATGTGAAAAGAGAGAGACTAGTATAGGAAAACTCAGAGTCATAACAAAGAGGGTCAAGCAAAGGTCCAGTAAAGGAAAACAAGAGGCTTAGTAAGAAAATAGCGAAGGAACACATAGGATAGACATGTAAAAGTATGTTGTAGGAACTAGTAGAAGAGATAACAGAGCACAAGTAGAAGAACATACATAATAACGGCAAAATCATAAGAACATAAGAGAAGACATGCGAGGAAAGGATACAAAACATAAGCGAGAACTCATGAAACATGGCATAAACAAACAGATTCACACAAATAAAGAAGAAAAAATAAGAAACGGAAATCGTTTTTAAGATTTTGAAAAACCCTAAATTGAACAGACTAATTTTGAAAAGAGAAATTTGGGGAAAAGCTTTGAAACTTCGAGTATAACATCAGATCTATCACAGATCTAAGAAAACAAAAGAAAGAAAGAACCTCGAACAGATTTTAGGGTTTCTCAGAAACCCTAGAAACGAGAAGGCTTGGGAAGGATCTGGCCTGGAGTAGATCTGAGCCTTATCTAGGCTCTTGAGGCTCGAACACGTCGGAACGGAGCCGGAGAAGCCACAGGAACACAAATCGGCGGAGGATCTGAATAGGCCTCGTTGAGGTCGAACCTAGAAATCTCGAACAACCATGATTTGGGGGTGAAGGGAGGTGAGCATAGGTCATCCATGGCCTGAGAAGCCATGGACTCCGGCGAGAATTGGTTAGAGAAGACGAGAGAGGCGATTAGGGTTTTGAGTGTTAGAGAGCATTTGAGAGAAAGGGAGTGTTTGAGGGCGGCGGTTGAAGAGAAATGAGAGATAGGGTTAGGTCGTTTGAAATTAAAAAGGAAAGGAGGGATGTGGGCCGTTGATCAAAATGATCAACTACCAGGATCTGAAGATACAAACGGGCGGGTCGGACAAGACGGGTAAAAAAATCAAATTGGGTCACCGATTTGGGGCCTGATTTGAGGTCAATTGGGGGGTCAAGATAGGCTATAATTGAAAGAAATTGAGGCCATGATTGCAATAGCCAGTTTTCCCTTTTGATTTTATAAAAATAGTTAAAGATGTATTAAAACTAAATTGAAGGCACTGCATCAACTAATAATATATAAATATTAATTCAAAAATATTGGGATCAATTTTGTAATTATAAAATGCTATTAAATCTTAAAGAGGCTAGTATTGCAATTATATGCAATTTAGTTTTAAAAATACCAAACGAATTTGTAAAAATATGCAAAAATCATGCCGACTATATTTTGATGTAAATATGAGAATGAAATAAATTATTATCCAAAATGGCAAGCTTTGGGAATAATTATGGGATTTTATGGTGTAAAAATAGGCCATAAATTGGTTTAAAATCGTTAAAAATGCCAAAACACTTTGGGGCTTTTTATATATGCACATATATGTCATTTTGAAAATATGTAGGAAAAAATTGGGTATCAACAGTTGCCCCTCTTTACCCGAGGAGGATGAAAGAGTTGTCGGGTAAAGACAAGATGACCAATTTTGACCGGATCGGTGATTGAAAAGAATTTTGACCGAGATCTGGTTTTTGAGCCGCCTACATATCCCTGGTCTTACAGGAATCATGCCACATGTAGTTCAGGAACCATTGACGGAATGTGTCGATGGAGATTCGAAAAGAGGGACACAATGGTTAAGTTTGAAAAGGCATTTGGAATCAGATAGGTTGAGGAAAACCGGAGCGGGATCGCTTCTGTTGATATGGCCGTTCGCTAGCTGGTGTACCTGTAGATGAGCAGATGCACATATTGTGCGTAATTTAAACATGATGAAAATTCCCGTTGGACCATGAATGCTGTTTTTGGACGGTTAGGATGACGTCCTCAGACTATGATGTCCTGGGCCATGAAGAGCATAAAATAAAGATTCGCAGGCCATGAAATGGTGTTCTCGGGCTATGCAGATGGTGCCTCCGAACTATGACACCTTTGAATAAGTTGGCGATATTTCAGCCCATGAGAAGGTGGCAATCTTTCAGCCGAATGAATGCAAAGAGTGGCGATTATTTAGCCAAGGCGTGAATTTGAATGCATGTGGAGATATTTCAGTCGAAGCGAGAATTTAAATAAAGTGGCAATATTTCAGCCATGCAGGATGGAGACAGAGCTTAGTCTCGAAAGGCAGATAGATGGCCTTATGCAATATGGAGGTAGAGCTTAACCTCGAAAGGCAGAGAATAGCCTTATGCAAAATATAGATGGAGACAGAGCTTAGTCTCGGAAGCCAGATAGATAGCCTTATGCAATATGGAGGTAAAACTTAACCTCGAAAGGCAGAGAATAGCCTTATGCAAAAATACAGATGGAGACAGAGCTTAGTCTCGAAAGGCAGATAGATAGTCTTATGCAATATGGAGGTAGAGCTTAACCTCGGAAGGCAGAGAGTAGCCTTATGCAAAATGCAGATGGAGACAGAGCTTAGTCTCGGAGGCAGATAGATAGCCTTATGCAATATGGAGGTAGAGCTTAAATAAAGTGGCGATATTTCAGCCATGCAGGATGGAGACAGAGCTTAGTCTCGAAAGGCAGATAGATAGCCTTATGCAATATGGAGGTAGAGCTTAACCTCGAAAGGTAGAGAATAGCCTTATGCAAAATATAGATGGAGACAGAGCTTAGTCTCGGAAGGCAGATAGATAGCCTTATGCAATATGGAGGTAGAGCTTAACCTCGAAAGGCAGAGAATAGCCTTATGCAAAAATACAGATGGAGACAGAGCTTAGTCTCGAAAGGCACATAGATAGCCTTAGGCAATATGGAGGTAGAACTTAACCTCGGAAGGCAGAGAGTAGCCTTATGCAAAATGCGGATGGAGACAGATCTTAGTCTCGGAAGGCAGATAGATAGCCTTATGCAATATGGAGGTAGAGCTTAACCTCGGAAGGCAGAAAAGTAGCCTTATGCAAAATGCAGATGGAGACAGAGCTTAGTCTCGAAAGGCAGATAAGTAGTCTTATGCAAGAATGCAAATGGAGACAGAGCTTAGTCTCGAAAGGCAGAAAGTAGCCTTATGCAGTGCAGGAATGTAAATGAGCAAATAGTAGTAATTTTCTTAGCTGATAGGCGGTTGCGATATCATGACTGCTGGGGAATGTTGGGTGTAGATAGTAGACCTTTGTGAGTTGAGTGATTGTTTCGAGGGTTTCGACTTTGAAGAGTGAATGCGTTTTGCATTGCGATCTGAGTTCCTGCATCCAAAGAAAAATCGTGAGTTCTGTAGAGGGGGAAGGTTAGTTCGTATCCCTTGGCTCCTGACGTTACGTATCATTGGGGTAGCATTGCTAAACGACGGTGATGCAAATGATGTTTATGCATGATTCAGTAAATGTAATGTAAGTATATATATTTTGAAAAAAAAATGATTTTATTTTGGATGAACCAACAACTGCAACGTGGTTCAAGACACGACAACCTTGCTTGCTCTGAAATTTTGAGGGTCCTCCTCAAAATTTTGCCCCAGTTCACTGGGCTGGCGCTGCTGACGGCTGTGCTGAATAACTGAAAGCGGATCGATTCCAGAATTTTGAGGGTCCTCCTCAAAATTCTGCCCCAGTTTACTGGGTTGTTGTTGATGCGAAAGCCGACAAACTGACTTCGGAATTTTGAGGATCCTCCTCAAAATTCTGCCCTAGTTCCACTAGCGGGGAAAATGGAATTTTTATTAAAATGTGACCGAACCCATAGGGCTGCCTACGTATCCCCTCTTAAATGGGAATCAGGTCAGGCGTAGTTCAAATTACATCATAAAGAAAAGCATACGATCAAATGTAGTATCTCTTTACTGCGTCTGAGCTGATCGGCTTCGGCCAGACTTCTCCGTCCATTTCTACAAGAATAAGGGCTCCTGCAGTTAGGACTCGGTGAACCATGTATGGACCCTGCCAATTGAGAGAGAATTTCCCTTTGGCTTCGTCTTGATGTGGAAATATCTTCTTCAACACCAGTTGTCCTAGTGTAAACTTCCTTGGTTTAACTCTCTTGTTGAAGGCTCTGGACATTCTGTTCTGGTATAACTGACTGTGACAGACTGCATTCATCCTCTTTCCATCTATGAGGGCTAACTGCTCGCAGCGACCTTTTACCCATTCTACGTCATCTAACTCGGCTTCTTGTATGATCCTTAATGATGGAATTTCTACCTCAGCGGGAATGACCGCCTCTGTACCATAAACCATTATGTAGGGAGTTGCCCCGGTTGATGTGCGGACTGTGGTACGATAACCCAATAAGGCAAATGACAACTTCTCATGCCATTGTTTGTGCCTCTCGATCATCTTCCTTAGTATCTTCTTGATGTTTTTGTTGGCCGCTTCTACGGCTCCATTCATCTGCGGTCTATAAGCCGTAGAGTTCTTGTGTATGATCTTGAAAGTCTCACACATTGTTTTCATCAGGTCGCTGTTAAGATTGGAACCGTTGTCGGTGATGATTGACTCTGGAATTCTGAACCGACAAACAATACGGTCGCGGACGAAATCTGCTACCACCTTCTTGGTAACTACTTTGTATGATGCTGCTTCAACCCATTTAGTAAAATAATTAATTGCTACCAACAGTCCGCACTGATGTAGAATTTCAAACGACGGATCCTCTCAGATTTCCCATTTTGCCCCCAAATAATTGATTTCCCGGACTGGACTAGCGCGGGAGCGCATGACCAGTGCACATTCCGCGCATATCGAGTTTCTTTCTGTACAAATCACTGAACTAGCGTGGGAGCGCATGACTAGCGCATGACCCGCGCTAGTGGGGTTTTCTCTTGTTAAGATGTTGCTGCTCAACTTTTCGTCGTTTGACTCCATTTTTCACTTGATTACCATCATAAATTCTCATTTGTTTATTGAACTCCTGTGAGACATTAAAGTCATGATTAGAGCCAATTTTTGCATTATTTGAACATTTACAATAGTAAACCATCCTTAAGTTGAGCTAAAACATAGGCTATATTAAACAATTTAGCCTATTATCAACACCCCACACTTAGCTTATTGCTAGTCCTCGAGCAATCCACTATATTCTTTTTAGAGAATTCTTCACTCAACCATTTCCCCTCACGCATTACACCTAGAACATTGTACATACTTAACACCTAGCAGTGAACAATCCTAGCCTTAAAGTTGTCTCTCAAGTGCTATGCAATATTCAAACTTCCTCAACTTACTCTTCACAGAAGTCAAGATTTGCTTTTCTGTCACAAGTCATATGCCCTCACCATCATGCCAACAAGAAATATTTGGTAATTACTCCGCACATTCAAGTCATATACTTATAATAATCAATTAAAGCACTCACTCTCACAATAGAAGTCACATGCATGCAATGGGTACCATAAGCTTGCCCGTAATATAAATCTCTACTAATTTAGGCTAGCTCGACTCAAAATCAATTAGGACTTTTTCATGGTTGTAATGTGGGCTAAGGGACGGGTAGGATGTATTTAGGAATAGTGACTCAACCCCTAAGCACTTTAACATATCACACGAGCAATTTTCAGCATAAATTCTTCAACCCACTTCTCATTTATACACAATATCATCCCACAAATACGCCCTTCTTCTTTAAGCACTCTATTAATTCATTCCCACTAGCTAGAGCAAAACACAATGTAATTATCTCTTTTTTTTCTTGTCACTCAATTTCTGCTAGTGGTGTATTCGTTTACAACATAAGTGCACCTTTTATCCTTTTATTGGTTCCACTCAAAAGTCACCCCACACTTATTTCCTTCTTACTTCTTTTAGCGCTCTTCTCACAATTAAAGTGCTTTAAGAGGTAAAAGGATCAAAACAATGTCAATTAAGAACAAAAGGGTATAGGCTTGTAATGCGGGTGCCAAACAAAAAGTCTGAAGGCTCAAAAGGGTTAACTAGGGACAAATTTTATTTTTAATAAGCAATTAAGCTCAAAAAGGTCAAAGAAAGCCTAACATCATTTTTCAAACCGAGCATCACCTCAAATTTCGCTTCAACTCACATACTGGGCAAGTTCTAGACACAAGTACAATACATGGACTACACAAATACTCACCACACATGGCATATGACTCATTCCAGATCAGCTCATCAAGACACTCCATTACGAGCATTCAATTCAGTACAAACATACAAATTAAGGCACTTTCAGTGAGATTCAACAATTAGGACTAAGCGTTACACTCTAGGGTCTAATGTGTTCAGGTGTGTCAACGCTATGGGTTCACTTTTCTATAGCTTATAACTCCTTATTTTAGTCTACAAAATAAAAAAAAATATAAAACAAAAATTAAAAAATACCTATGCCCGGTTCAAGATAAACTCTTGGAAAAGAACCGCGGCTTAAAGAAAAACCAAGGGGGATTTCTACACTACCTAAGAAAAAATATATAAAAAAATCTTTTTGTTGTTTTCTCTAGACTCACTTCCCTCAAGAAAATTCGTCTAAAAGATCCGTCGTAGGGAAAAGTCTAATTTTTCAAAACTTGCGGACTGTTTTGCTACCAAAATATACAATTCCTCGTGGGAACGATACTTTACTTACTACTATATTACTTGTCGATCGCATACACTTGCGTGAGTGTTTTGGTCGCAACAAGTTTTTGGCGCCGTTGCCTGGGACTTGGAAATTAACTATTCTTCTAGATTAGGCATTGAATTGTTTTTATTTATTCATTTTTTATTTTTTTTTGTTTTAGTTTAGTTAATATTTTTTATTTATTTTAACATGGAATCTTGGAATGAAAGTTATTCGAATGATGGTTATTCTTATTTTGATGATCCTTGTCCATATTGTGGAGGACCGCACTGGTGGAAAAATTATCAGAATGTTCCCGGAAATGAGTTGTGCGCACAATCTCAACACTTTGAGTGGAATATTTGTAATATGTGTAGTGGTCAAGATGGTCACTGGGATGGTTGTCCTAATTCTTTTCATCCTTCTCTGAGCCCTTATTATGATCATTCTAATAATGTTTGTGAGTTTGATAGGGGCAATGAAGTACAAGATATGGAACCTGATGCATATATTGGGGATATTTTAAAGCAAGTAGCAGAGCAACAGGATAAATTCAAAAAAGATATGAAAAGAATGAGGGAAACAATCACAAGAATGAAGGCCAATATAGAAGAATTGAATGAAGATAGTGAGTACCAGCAAGAGGAAAATTTTGAAAAAGAGGAGATTTTGAGTCAAACCTGGCTGGTGGAACAAGCTGAAAGATTGGAGATATATGAGGCTCAACGTGAGAAAATTACAGATGGGATACAAGGCCTAATAGAAGGAAGAGCTAAAATAGGACAAGAGATCGAAAAATTTGGCACTGTTATTCATGACTTGGGAGCTCAATTGATTGCAAAGGTTGATGCGTCTAACGCCCAACAATTTAATGATGAGTTGTATGAAGCTAAAAAAAATCTTCTAAACCAAATAGAGGAACTAAAACAAGAATACCAATCATTAGATCATATTTTTCTTGAGGATGTCCATGTTAAGAAGAGTGCTCTAGAGCCATGTGAAGAAGTAGATAATGTTATATTTGAAGACTCTAGTGTGTGTACACATGAGGATGTAATTAGTGATACAATTCTAGAGTTGGGGCGTACTGCTCCTCATTCCATACATTTTTCAACATTGTATTTGGATGATGACATGGAAATCGAGTCATCTGAGCCTTTGGGGGAACCAATGTACGAGGACCTGGGTGATTATATTCTGGAATTTATCATGCCAGAAAGACATAATTACATACCTCATTTGAAAGCCAAAAAGTATAGAACACGATATTGGTTGCTCGACCATGTTAAATTTGTCTCACCACCCCTAGAGCATAGCAAAAAGCTTGAAGCCAAATTGGGGGCTCAATTTATAAGTTCAAAGTGGAGGCAAAAAGTGGTTCACGTCGTGCTGCGATGTTAAATTAGGCACTTGTTGGGAGGCAACCCAGCTTTACTGCTTTCTTTTATTTTTATTTATTTTTGTTTATTTTAGTTTTCTACCTTTGTAGCATTTGTTGTAGGATTATGAACATAGAAGAAAAGCCACTGAAAGTGTGCAAATGCGAGCCTGCTGGTTGGAACTAGTGTGAGGTACCCGCACAAAGGACCATCCTTGGGAGAAGTCTGAGTACCCTGTGAGCTGCCAGTGCTTCGGTCTTTGGCCTTTCAGGGAGTTTCTTGTCCACCCTTGTTATTTTTTGCTTTTATTTGTGCATTGGGGACATTGCACTCTTTTAAGTGTGGGGTGGGAGAATTCCTTTGGATAATTAGCTTTTTAGTATTTTAGCTTCTTATTTCTTTTCTTCGTAGTTGTGTAGTATTTTAGAAGATTAATTTTTTTTATGTGAAATAAAAAAAAAATGGTAGAAAAATTAGACTTTTCCCTACGACAGATCTTTTAGATGAATTTTCTTGAGGGAAGTGAGTCTAGAGAAAACAACAAAAAGATTTTTTTTATATATTTTTTCTTAGGTAGTGTAGAAATTCCCCCTTGGTTTTTCTTTAAGCCGCGGTTCTTTTCCAAGGGTTTATCTTGAACCGGGCATAGGTAGTTTTTAATTTTTGTTTTTATATTTTTTTTTGTAGACTAAAATAAGGAGTTATAAGCTATAGAAAAGTGAACCCATAGCGTTGACACACCTGAACACATAGACCCTAGAGTGTAACGCTTAGTCCTAATTGTTGAATCTCACTGAAAGTGCCTTAATTTGTATGTTTGTACTGAATTGAATGCTCGTAATGGAGTGTCTTGATGAACTGATCTGGAATGAGTCATATGCCATGTGTGGTGAGTATTTGTGTAGTCCATGTATTGTACTTGTGTCTAGAACTTGCCCAGTATGTGAGTTGAAGCGAAATTTGAGGTGATGCTCGATTTGAAAAATGATGTTAAACTTTCTTTGACCTTTTTGAGCTTAATTGCTTATTACAAATAAAATTTGTCCCTAGTTAACTATTTTGAGCCTTGAGACTTTTTGTTTGGCGCCCGGGTTACAAGCCTATACCCTTTTCTTCTTAATTGACATTGTTTTGATCCTTTTACCTCTTAAAGCACTTTAATTGTGAGAAAAACGCTAAAAGAAGTAAGAAGGAAATAAGTGTGGGGTGACTTTTGAGTGGAACCAATAAAAGGATAAAAGGTGCACTTATGGTAAACGAATACACCACTAGCAGAAATTGAGTGACAAGAAAAAAAAAGAGATAATTACATTGTGTTTTGCTCTAGCTAGTGGGAATGAATTAATAGAGTGCTTAAAGAAGAAGGGCGTATTTGTGGGATGATATTGTGTATAAATGAGAAGTGGGTTGAAGAATTTATGCTAAAAATTGCTCGTGTGATGTGTTAAAGTGCTTAGGGGTTGAGTCACTATTCCTAAATACATCGTACCCGTCCCTTAGCCCACATTACAACCATGAAAAAGTCCTAATTGATTATGAGTCGAGCTAGCCTAAATTAGTAGAGATTTATATTACGGGCAAGCTTATGGTACCCATTGCATGCATGTGACTTCTATTGTGAGAGTGAGTGCTTTAATTGATTATTATAAGTATATGACTTGAATATGCGGAGTAATTACCAAATATTTCTTGTTGGCATGATGGTGAGGGCATATGACTTGTGACAGAAAAGCAAATCTTGACTTCTGTGAAGAGTAAGTTGAGGAAGTTTGAATATTGCATAGCACTTGAGAGACAACTTTAAGGCTAGGATTGTTCACTGCTAGGTGTTAAGTATGTACAATGTTCTAGGTGTAATGCGTGAGGGGAAATGGTTGAGTGAAGAATTCTCTAAAAAGAATACAGTGGATTGCTCGAGGATTAGCAATAAGCTAAGTGTGGGGTGTTGATAATAGGCTAAATTGTTTAATATAGTCTATGTTTTAGCTCAACTTAAGGATGGTTTACTATTGTAAATGTTCAAATAATGCAAAAATTGGCTCTAATCATGACTTTAATGTCTCACAGGAGTTTAATAAACAAATGAGGATTTATGATGGTAATCAAGTGAAAAATGGAGTCAAATGACGAAAAGTTGAGCAGCAACATCTTAACAAGAGAAAACCCCACTAGCGCGGGTCATGCGCTGGTCATGCGCTCCCGCGCTAGTTCAGTGATTTGGACAGAAAGAAACTCGATATGCGCGGGATGTGCGCTGGTCATGCGCTCCCGCGCTAGTCCAGTCCAGGAAATCAATTATTTGGGGGCAAAATGGGAAATCTGAGAGGATCCACTCAACTTACATAAAGTAAAGCTCCATTATTGAGATAGGAGATCAGATTTTGAGGGAGAAAAAGAGAGAGGAACTTTTTGAGGAGCTTCATCTTGGAGCTAAGAAAGGAGAAGAAGAACAATATCTTGGAGCAAGGATTCAAAGAGTTCTTCTAAACTTTCTTCTATTTGTTTGTTTATATTATGTTTAAAACTTTTATTGTTGATTTTTGTATGATTATGAGTAGCTAAAAACTCTAGTATTCTTGGGTCATGGATGTTAGATAATTATGTTATTTGAAGCTTAGATTGAAGATATTGAATTTATCATTATGGGTTGTTTATTTGATTCTGCTGTTAATTATTTTACTGCGTAGCTAACAGTAAAATACTATTTACGAATCTTGAGTTAAACTTGAAAAAGGAAATTCTTGGTTGCATATAGAATCAAATAGAACAAGTTTTGAATCTCGGGCATCGGGTGAAGAATTTCTACCAACAGTCCGCATTGATCAACTTATCGACTGATGTAGACTCAAACAATTATCAATTCGAGCTAAATTATCACAAAATATATAAAGAACCAATTTACAATTTACTTAGTAATTAAACAATAATTCAATACAAAATTACTACACCAATTACACAATATTTTGATAACAATTTGGGTAAAGATATTCCAGGGTCATGGACTTGCTAGAGATCATGCTACTATTTTAGCTTAAGATTGATTTATTGAATTATTCGGGTTATTGATTATAGGGTTAATAATATTCATAAGAATCTTTCGAGTTCTTATGCATCTATTCAAGTTAAACTAATACCTATATATCTATGGTATTAATATTAGCAAGAATGCATTTACAACTCCTATTTTTCAACCAAACAAGGCAATTAAGTATATGTCTATCTTAATTGCAAATTCTTCACCCGATGTCCGAGATTCAAAACTTGTTCTATTTGATTCTATATGCAACCAAGAATTTTCTTTGTCAAGTTTAATTTAAGATTCGTAAATAATATTTCAATGTTAGCTACACAGTAAAATAATTAAAAGCAGAATCAAATAAACAGCCCATAACGATAGATTCAAGATCTTCAATCTAAGCTTCAAACAACAAGATCATCTAACACCAATGACCCAAGAATACTAGAGTTTTTTAGCTACTCATAATCATACAAAAATCAACAATAAAAGTTTTAAACATAATATAAACAAACAAATAGAAGAAAGTTTAGAAGAACTCTTTGAATCATTGCTCCAAGATGTTGTTCTTCTTCTCCTTTCTTCGCTCCAAGATGAAGCTCCTCCTTCTTCTATGGCTTTTTCTCACTCAAAATATGATCTCCTATCTCAATAATGGAGCTTTACTTTATGTAAGTTGAGTGGATCCTCTCATATTTCCCATTTTGCCCCCAAATAATTGATTTCCCGGACTGGACTAGCGCGGGAGCGCATGACCAGCGCACATCCCGCGCATATCGAGTTTCTTTCTGTCCAAATCACTGAACTAGCGCGGGAGCGCATGACCAGTGCATGACCAGCGCATGACCAACGCTAGTTGGCTTTTCTCTTGTTAAGATGTTGCTGCTCAACTTTTCGTCATTTGACTCCATTTTTCACTTGATTACCATCATAATTCCTCATTTGTTTATTGAACTCCTGTGTGACATTAAAGTCATGATTAGAGCCAATTTTTGCATTATTTGAACATTTACAATAGTAATCCATCCTTAAGTTGAGCTAAACATAGGCTATATTAAACAATTTAGCCTATTATCAGTGATGATTGACTTTGGAATTCCGAACCGACAAACAATACGGTCGCTGACGAAATCTGCTACCACCTTCTTGGTAACTTCTTTGTATGATGCTGCTTCAACCCATTTAGTAAAACAATCAATTGCTACCAAGATGAACCTGTGCTCGTTTGACGCGGTAGGCTCGATTGGACCGATAACATCCATTCCCCAAGCGGCGAACGACCATGGTGAGCTTGTTGCATTAAGCTCGTTTGGAGGCACTTTTATCATATCTGTATGTATCTGACAGCGATGGCACTTTCGGACATACTGGATGCAGTCTGTTTCCATAGTCATCTAGAAATATCCTGCTCGGAGTATCTTTTTTGCTAAAACAAAACCATTCATGTGTGGTCCGCAGGTCCTTGAATGTACTTCCTTCAATAACTTGGTTTCTTCCCTTGCATCGACACACCTTAGTAAACCCAAATCAGGAGTCCTCCTGTACAGGATTCCTCCGCTGTGAAAGAAATTATTGGATAGTCTCTGATGCGTGTGTTTCTGGGTAGCATTGGCAAACTCTGGATATTCTCCTGTGGTCAAATACTCTTTGATGTCGTGGAACCATGGTTTTCCGTCGGCTTCTTCCTCAACATGAGCACAATAAGCTGGTTGGTCATGAATATTGACCTGGATGGGGTCAATGAAATTTGTATCTGGATGCTGAATCATAGATGACAAAGTGGCAAGTGCATCAGCGAACTCATTCTGTACCCTAGGAACATGCTGGAATTCCGTCTTTCTGAACCTCTTTCTCAATTCCTGTATGTGATGCAGATAAGGGAGTATCTTGGGATTCTTGGTTGCCCATTCTTCTCGAACCTTATGTATGAGTAGGTCCGAGTCTCCGATTACTAGTAACTCCTGAATGTTCATATCAATGGCCAGTTTAATCCCTAGAATGCAGGCTTCATATTCGGCCATGTTGTTGGTGCATGGGAACCTGAGCTTGGCGGATACCGGGTAATGCTGACCGGTTTCTGATACCAGGACTGCTCCTATGCCAACTCCTTTGAAATTTGCAGCTCCGTCGAAAAACAACCTCCAACCATCATAGGATTCTGCAATATCTTCTCCTATGAAAGATACCTCTTCATCGGGAAAATACGTTTTTAGGGGCTCGTATTCTCCGTCTATGGGATTCTCGGTGAGATGGTCCGCCAAGGCTTGCCCTTTGATTGCTTTTTGGGTTACGTAAACAATGTCGAATTCACTTAGCAGGATCTGCCACTTGGCGAGCTTGCCAGTAGGGATGGGCTTCTGGAAGATATACTTCAGAGGGTCCATTCTGGATATGAGATAAGTAGTGTAAGCACATAAGTAATGCCTCAACTTCTGCGCGACCCAAGTCAGAGCACAACAAGTGCATTCTAAAAGAGAATACCGGGCCTCGTACGGTGTGAACTTCTTACTGAGATAGTAGATGGCTTGCTCCTTTCTCCCTGTTTCATCATGTTGTCCTAAAACACAACCGAATGCTCTATCCGATACCGCAAGGTAAAGCAATAGGGGTCTTCCTAGCTCAGGTGGAATCAAGACCGGCGGCGTTGATAGGTATTCCTTGATTCTGTCAAAAGCTTTCTGACAGTCATCAGTCCATTTGGTAGCACCGTCCTTCTTCAACATTTTGAAGATAGGTTCACAGATGACTGTGGATTGAGCTATGAACCGGCTGATATAGTTGAGTCTTCCCAGGAAACTCATCACGTCCTTCTTGTTCTTTGGCGGCGGCAATTCTTGGATAGATTTGACCTTTGATGGATCCAATTCTATTCCTCGATGACTCACGATGAAACCCAATAGTTTTCCAGCAGGAACCTCGAATGCACACTTGGCAGGATTCAGTTTCAGATTATACCTCCTTAGTCTGTTGAAGAACTTTCTTAGATCTGCCATGTGATCCCTGGCTTTCTTGGATTTGATGATGATGTCATCCATATATACCTCGATCTCCTTGTGTATCATGTCATGAAAGATGGTAGTCATGGCTCTCATGTAGGTGGCACCAGCGTTCTTCAAACCAAATGGCATCATTTTGTAACACTACATTCCCCACGGCGTGATGAAAGCCATTTTCTCTGCATCTTCCTCATCCATCCATATCTGATGATACCCAGCGAAACAATCAACCAAAGACTGCAACTCATGCTTGGCATAGTTGTCGATAAGAATGTGTATGTTAGGCAAGGGGAAGTCGTCTTTGGGGCTGGCCCGATTAAGATACCGGTAGTCAACACAAACTCTAACTTTCCCATCCTTTTTTGGCACTGGCACGATGTTGGCTAACCATGTCGGATACTCTACTACCCTGAGAACCTTGGCTTTGACTTGCTTGGTAACCTCTTCTTTGATTTTCAAACTCATGTCGGGTTTGAATTTCCTGAGCTTCTGCTTTACCGGCGGGCATGTTGGATCTGTTGGCAGTTTGTGAGCTACAATGGATGTGCTGAGACCAGTCATATCATCATATGACCAGGCGAATATGTCTTCATATTCCTTTAGGAACTCCGTGTACTCTTTCTTTTATGATGGTGATAAGTGAACACTGATGCGCGTTTCTTTGACATTCTCTGCATCTCCCAGATTAACGACCTCGGTTTCATCCAAATTAGACTTAGGCCTATTTTCAAAATTCTCAACTCTTCTAACGACCTCTTCTGGTATATCATCCTCTTCGGAGTCCGTATCCGTTTGTTGCGTTGTCTCGTTGCAAGTCACAATCATTGGTTCATCATCAGGGTAAGTAATAGTAATGCTGTGTAAAATAAAGGGAATGATAGGAAAATAATAAGAGCGAGATATATAATAAACTGAAATGCTTCGATTAGATTCATAATTGTTTTGAATATCAGAGCTCTTTTCAGAATTAAAGACAATGCAGAAATAAAATCAGTTAGTAAAAGTAAAATGTGATACATGGTGCTTTTGTTTAGCCTTGCTACCCCGAAGCTTTTCGGGCCCTGGTGGTTCTGATTGACCAATTGCTGAGGCACGCTCCTCGGTTCACAACTTGTATAGAAGGGCCTTCCTCCTCGAAAATAACACTGCAATCCATATCATCATCCTCCAGGAACAGATTCTTCACGGCTTCCAATGCTTCATCTTCCTCCGATCCATATATAGCATCTGTCGCCTGGAAAGTCTGCTCCAGGTGAGGTATCGGGTGCTCCAATGGGTAGTAGGGACCGCGCCATGGTGGTGACCAGTGATTGAACTCCTCCCAAGTGTACTCATACCCCAAACCAAATGTAGTGCCATGTTTCTTCAGCTTGATGGGTTTGGCGATTCCCTGGAGTTTTTGCCGAGTCCCTTTCCAGGTTCGTATCCACACCAATTCAGGATACTTTCAATCTTGTTATCCCACCATTTATCTTTGTCTACAGCGTTGACTCTTTCAATGTGGTGGTATGTTTCTCCGCCTATTCTCCTTCTGCCTCCAATCATCGGGATGGTCTGGTGACTATATATGTGGTTGCTACCATCGCCATGAATGATCACTTCTTGGTGATTCCATTCGAACTTCACTGCCTGACGTAGGGTCGATGCTACAGCTCCAGCGGCATGGATCCACGGTCGTCCCAACAACAAATTGTAGGATGCTGGGACATCTATCACTTGAAAGTCAATGTCGAACCAGGTTGGCCCCATTTGCAAGCATAGGCTGATCTCTCCGATAGTGGACCTTTGGGACCCATCAAAGGCTTTGACGTTGATGGCCCCATCTTTGATCTCGTGCAGGCTCTTTCCCAATGTTATGAGAGTTATCAATGGACAGATGTTGAGGCTGGAGCCTCCATCGATCAAGACTCTAGTGATGAAGTAATCCTCGTATTGCACGGTGATATGTAGGGCCATGTTGTCACTCAGTCCTTCTGGCGGCAGTTCATCTTCGTGGAAGGTGATTTTGTGGCTTTCCAGTATTTGTCCTACCATATTTGCCATTCGCCCCAGTTATGTTGCTAGGGACATAAGCTTCGCTCAATATCTTCATCAAGGCATTTTTGTGTGCGTCAGAGCTCTGTAGGAGAGCTAGGATGGAGATCTGTGCTGGTGTTTTGTTCAACTGTTCCACGACCGAATAATCCTTAGCTTGTATTTTCCTCCAAAGATCATCGGGACCAGTTTCAGTAGTCCATCCTGAGGCTTGCTTACTGGACTCAGCTAGGTGCTTTGGAGTGTAAACCCTGCCTGTTCTGGTCATACCCTGCACATCAACTGCTTCTCCCGTCTTGGTCTTTCCTTTCCTCCTTGCTTCAGCTGTATAATCCCATGGTATGGCATTTGAGTGGAACGGTGTTATGTCTTACATTGCTACA
The DNA here is from genome assembly GCF_000715075.1 of Nicotiana tabacum. NCBI lineage: Eukaryota > Viridiplantae > Streptophyta > Magnoliopsida > Solanales > Solanaceae > Nicotiana > Nicotiana tabacum. The sequence continues at coordinate 153,533,090 of NC_134090.1, read as the reverse complement.
GGCATGGGTACCCTCGGTGGTAACACAGCAACTTCAAAGGGTACAGGTGCCTTTGGAACCCCAAACTCAACCTCAATTGGCTTGGCCACCTTCGCAGAAGAAGGTGCTTCAAATTCGAGAGGTATAGACATGTCCACTTCATTGCCCCTGGAGGGCTAGTTCTGTACAACAATCGGGTTAAGTGTGACTACCGGTTTCTTTGGCTCATCATCCTCAGCAATCAATCCTATCGATCCCTTGGGGTCCCAGTCATCTTCGATCTCGATCATGTGAATGTCCCCACCTCTGTGATCAGGCAGAGGGTTGTTGCGGACATTAGGAGCAGGCTCCTTTGCTATGATAACCTTATTGTCGATCAGAGTTTGAATCTTGTCCTTCAACGAGCGGCATTCGTCAATGGTGTGACCTTTCATGCCGGAATGGTACGCACAGGTCTTATTAGGGTTGATCCACTGGGAAGGATTCTCTGGAGTTATGGCAGGGATAGGGGAGATGTAACCAGCAGCTTTAAGTTTCTCTCACAGCTGGTCAATTGGCTCAGCAATGGTTGTATATTGTCTGGGAGGCCTGCGGTCAAAATTTGGTCTGGGTCTAGGGAAATTTTGGCGAGTGGGAGGTGATTGGTAGTGAGAGGGTTGGGCATCATAGGTTTGGTAAACAGGTGAAGGTTGAGAGTATCTGGGTAAAGTGGATTGATATGCAGGAGGTGGAGATGATTGGAAAACAGGTGGTGGATTTTGGTAAGAGGGTGCGGGTGTAGGTGGAGGCGACGAGTAGGTGTGGTATTTTAGTGGTGATTTGGATCCCTGTGCGACCATCACGACATTGACATCCTTCTTCTTGGACATGCCACCAGACTGTAAAGCCTTGTTGGTGGCCTGCAATGCTTCAAGATTAGTAATCATACCATTCTTAATGCCTTCTTCAATTCTTTCTCCCAGCTTGATGATATCGGAGAATTTTCGGCCCTCGATCAGCATCAACCTCTCATAATATTGTGGGTCTTGAGCCCGGACGAAGAATCTGTTCATCTGTTCCTCTTCTAAGGCTGGCCTAACCTTAGCAGCCTCTGATCTCCAACGGGTAGCATACTCGCGGAATGTCTCGGTAGGCTTCTTCTTCAGATTCTGGATGTAGAATACATCCGGTGCATTCTCTGTATTGAATCGGAACCTATCCATGAAATGTGATGCCATACCTACCCAGCTCGTCCATTTCTTGGGGTCCTGACGGATGTACCAGGATAAAGCATCCCCCTTCAGGCTTCTCATGAAGAGTTTCATACGGATTTTCTCATTCCTTCCGACTCCGACCAGCTTATCACAATATGTCCTCAAATGGACTCTGAGATCTCCTGTGCCATCAAACATTTCAAACTTGGGAGGTTTGTATCCCTCAGGAAGTTCAACATCTGGCTGAATGCAGAGGTCCTCATAATTCAGCCCCTCTATGCCTTTGTTTCCTTCCATGCCCTGGACCCGACTGGTCAGCTTCTTGAGTTCTGCTGCCAAGTTTCTGATAAGAGAGTCCTTGTCATCAGACTCAGGTGCACTTGATATTGGTTGAGTGTAGTGGGGTATAGTATCTACGTAGATGGGAGTGTTGTGGAGGTGGTTGTTTGTGGTGTTCAGTGGTTCAGAAATGAGCAGTGGAGTGTTGTTTGGAGTGTGGCATGTGTTGCAGTGTTGAGTGGGTTGCATTTGTGGTTGTGGGGTGTTCTGTGGAGGTGCGGGATTTTGAGCATTTGGAAAGTTGACATCAGGAGCGGTGAGAGAGAATGACAAATTTGCCAAGTTCCGAACTTGATCCAGTTCTTCTCGGAACTTCAATAGTTTCTGCTCAAGTTGGGCAGCAGTTTCCTTAGAAACCGAGGTACCCTGAGGAATCTCAATTCTTTCAATTTCCTTTCTGGCGCTTGAATCTCCCATTCTACCTTTGCTTTTGTTCCGTATAGGACTTGGAGGAGGAGGAGGTAGAGGGCCCTTGGATCTCGTACTGTATAATGATGGTGCCAGAATGCACGAACTAACCTTTGGGGAGGGGAATAAAAATAAAGAAAAACAAAAAAGGTAACAAGTTAGTGCAGGTTATGAGAAGAAAATGTTGCAATATTTAAACACATTGTGCAAGAATATAAATCGCGTCCTAATTTGGGTGCCTCGTTGTGCCTGAGGTAGGCCTAGCGACAAATTAACTTGGAGAACTTATAATGCTAAATGCCTCATTTTATTGATAAAAAATAAGATGACTCCAAAGCTACGCTAAATAACGGAAAATAAAATGTCACTAGTGGACATCAGCCTTATTACATCATTAGAAGCAAAATAAAAGACTCCTAACTACTTGGTCCCAGATGGACCTTCCCCAGATTCGGTATTTTTATCCCCCTCTAACAGCTTCACCAACTCACGCAGTCCTAGCAATAGATAAGCTTGGGCCAAATGTCCGCCTGCATTCCCTTCAGCGTTTCGACAATCTTCAACCCTCTTGAGGAACTTTCCTTCTAGCTCCACTAGACCTCGCTCCCAATAACTTAGTCGTTTGTTGGCGCTGACAGCCATATCCTTCCATTCCTCGATCAACTTCTGATGGGCTTCTTGTATTTCCCGATGCTCACTTTCACACTCTCGAATCCTCTTGCGCAGTTGATTGTGCTTAACCTGTGCTTCAGCTTTCTCGTCGATGATTTTGTGTCCGTGAATGAACCCGGGCTGACCCATACCATTGTGATTATCTTCCAACCAACCCAAATAATGCGGCACACAACCAGCGTGATACCTGTCGGGCTCAATAGATTCTTTCCCCAAAACGAGCTTGCAATGCCACATGTGTTGAGCTTGGCATTTGTGAGGGCTATCATCGTCCTGGAAATTGGCCCTAAAGTGACTCATTTTGTCGACTCTTGGTATGATTTGCTTTCTTCCAGCCTGCCTCATGGCTCGGAGGGGAACATAGGGATAAGTTCCCCTCAGACCAATAAGCATGAGAAATTGTGCATCTCGGGATCGAACAATGAATTCTTCCGTAGGGAACCATTCGACCATCCACTGTACCTGGTCTTCTTTTAGATTCTCAAATAGCTCCACCCATCTTCCAGCGTCCTCTGGCTGAGTGAACATGTTAGGCATATAATTCATACGCCTCGGCTGGTGGAAGGCAATGTGATCATCCCAATCTCTGCGTAAGATCTCTTGTCGGTATTCTCCTTTCTAGAGGTGCTCCATGAGCCAGAGCTGAAGTAATAAATTGCATCCCTCAAAATGACTAGCCTTTCACTGACAGTTGTCCAGAGCCCGATATATCTCAGCAACAATCATGGGCACTATGCTGAAAGGTTGTCCGCCGATTCCTTCGATCAGAGTCTTGGTTACCATGGTCAATCTAGTGTGGATCCTAGCCTTCTTCATAGGGAACATTATCATCCCCAGGAAACAAAACATGAATACGAAGACCCTTATGTGAATATGCCCCAGTGAGGTGAGGGAAAATTCATCTGAGCAGGTGCGGTATGACTTGCTATGGCCGTACCTCTCGTACAGATAGTCGAATTGGATGTAGGAGTCTTTCAAACAGGTCAAGTCTGGGTTCTTCTTCAGTCCCATCATCTTAAGGAAACCCCTACCCTTGCGATTCTCTAGCATAAGCAAACCCGGAGTCTCCCAAGGAATACCGGCTAAGCCTCTATTTCTTCGAGCAAAGGAGTCATTTCAAGGTTCCCGAAGCGGAATACGGACCTATCACTATCCCAGAAAAGAGTTGCAGCCTCTATGATTTTGTTGTCAGGCTGGATTTCTAGAAGAGAAGGCAGATTCCCTAAGTATTTGCGGACAAGTGTCTGATCACTAGAGTGAAGATCTTCCCACCAATTCAGCAGCCTTGGATGAATGTTGGTTACCATGCCGAATATGGGGACTTCGTGCCTCATTTTCTGCAAAATAGAGTGTTAGACCCTTACCCCTCCAGACTCGACTATTTAAACCAATAATTAGCATAAAAAGCATTTAGTTCTCCAAATAAATGCACAGAACATGTAGGTGTCCGTTTGGGTTTCAGGGAAACCCGATGGACTTTGGACAAGGCTATCTTAATGAGCCATTATGTGGGCAACATAACTGACTCGGCTAGGTTTGACCATGATGCATGCACAGTTAGACAGAGTAAGGTTTCTATTGGGTATTAGACAGGTACCCTTGAGCGGACAACTCAAGAGGGAAAGGCACGGAACCGTCGACTGCACCGCTGATCGACTGATTTTACCGCAAATACGCCTTTGCCGAATTTAAAGGGTGATAATATTGGAAGAGCGCAACCACTTATTATAAGCGTTGCTATGGTGTTTGTTTGGCACGAGTGGAATATGATGTTGAAGATGTAGTTTACAAGAATGAAACAAATTGACATGTATTTTCACGTTCATAAGATAAATAATTACAATAATTATAGTAATTACAACAACATTGAAATAAAGCAATAAAGGAAAGCAACTAAAGGAAAGAAAAGACATGAAGAGCCAAGTCAGTTTCGTAGTGAAAGAATAAAAGACAGTGAATAAAGCAATTAATGAGATAGTAAAGTCACAAGCAACATGCAATGGTAAAAGCCTAACAATTGCCCTCAATACGAATGCATTGTCGACGCCCCTTTTCCTCTAACCGTGGGGTCAAAAATCGGGTATACGACATTGGGAGGACAACTCTATTCCCTTTCAAGAATTGGGTTTGGAAGTTGAAGAGTCGCCACCTAATGATTATAGTGCATTAGGACACTTTAAGAAGGGTTTGAGATGAAGAGACCAGAGATTAGGGTAAGGGCTAGAAATTATCCCGAGGGGAAGGTGTTAGGCACCCCTCAAGATCCACTAGTGTGGTTCCCGGCCATGTTGCAATTGTGACTTTACAAGTAAACAATAAAGGCTCAAATAAGTATTCGCACATAAGATTGCGACCAAGTTGAAAATTTTCAAAGATAAGTAGAGAAGGCAGAAATTCATGAAAAAGAGATTTGAACAGTTTTACAAGAAGGGATGAAAGCAAGTAAAGGGAGAGGAGTCCTAAGTTTATAATTAATATGGATCACTTCAATGCAATACCCAGCGATCACTCCTCAGAAGAGGGGTCGCGCGTGATATTAGTGCATCGGTCATCATATCCATATCTACACTTCCCACCATGTTAAGGTATTTAAACGCGATCAGTCTCGTTTACTTATTGCATGCTAGTACCCGTCCCAACCTATCAGTCCCGGGGTATCAGGACTTCTAATCCTAAAGGGGAAGGAAAGGGATATAGTCATATATGGGGTTCAAAGGTTAAAATTCTAATTGCGACATACAAAACAAGTAACAAATATAAGGATGAACAAAACAAATATGTAAGGCTCAAGTAAACCCCTTAACCAAACAAACACTTAGTTTAGCATGTCTTAGCATATACTGATTTGGTCTTAAGTGAAAACATTAAGCGGCGAGCGGACTGGTTCAACACATACATTTAGACAGAAAGTCTGCATTAGGCAACTCGGATACAATTGTCAGAGATTATGGCACTTAATTAACACGAGTGGGATTACTGATTCTTTTGAAAATAGACAGAAAAATTTTGAAAAAAAGGCAAGCCGCAGACTTAACAAAACGATGCAGAATAGTTCCCAGAAGATAGACCATTGAATTGCGGATTAGTAGAGAAAGAACAACTTTAAACAAGTTTCAAAAGAGGCAGATTGTTTAAGGAGAAAACGAGTTCGAGCTGCATAACTTATTAAAAATGATAAAATACAGAAAAGTGATATGTAACTGAGTTGGAAATCGTTCATCAAACTACCAGAAAAGACAGTAAGTTTCAGAAAGCATGCAAGTTTACTAGAAGATTAGGTTTTAGAAAGAGTTAAACTAATCTGAGAAGAGGCTCAATGGTTCGGAGAACCACTAGTTTTTGTCTGTTAGTCAGTGAAATCGTTACTGCTTTTAGACGAGTGAGGCAAGTTTGATTTTAAAAACTTCCTATAGACATGATCTCTACGAGTCATTTGTTTTAAACCATGTTAACAAACTTGTAAATAGATGCTGATTTGATTAACCCTAAAAATTTGCCTAATATCGTGAACATGCACATTCCTATAGGCATGATATCTATATGCAAGATTGCAGAAAGTTAAATATTGTCTCATATAGGCATGATTTCTATGGGATTGGATCAGAAACATTAAAAAGAATTAAAACCCTAAAGCATGGTTTCTACCCTTTGATGCCGGAAAGTAAAATCTCTCCCACACCCTTTTACTAGATTCCCCGAGTTTGTACAAGTTATTACAAAACAAAAGAAAAGATAAAAATACATCAAATACCAACAGCTGCATCCGAGGAACCTAATTCAATCTTAATGTCTAATAATATGTGATTAACCAATTCCGAATCCAGATTTTCAAAACCTTCTCTTATCCAAAGTGTTTTAGAGTTCTAAGGAATCTCAAGGATTCCCGGCATTGCTTACACCCAGGATACCATTAAAAGATCAGTGCAGTGTGGAAGAGCCAGCCCTCAGGCATCTAAGTTCAGTGGGAACTCAAAGGTCCCAAAGCATGGCTTGCAAGAGGGGGGCATAACTTAATTGCTAAGAATGAGTGTAAGTGTGAAAAAGGGTTGGGGAAGTCATAACAGATTGGTGGTCATACCCAGCCATAAGGCTGACTGGCACACCCCCTGGCCAACCTGTTTAGCCAAACAAATGAGAGAAAGACCTATTGAAGGTCAGACCAAGGTCCGGACACTGATTAGGACACTGCCAGACCAAGGTCTTAGGCTCAAAGCACACATAAGGGGAAAGGGGAAGTCGGAATTGGTTTGAGTTAAGGGGTTCAAAGAACCCAGTTCAAAGTCATGGGCAGCAATAACAGTGTGTTGTCATTGATAGAACCATAATCTCATACAAAGAGGAAAAAGGAGAGGGAATTCACATAAGAAAAGTAGCCACAAAGTTGCAGAAATATAGTAAAGAAGAACATAACAGACTAAGAAGTAAACGCATAGTGAAGGAGCATTATTTAAATTAAGAGTGGCATACCAGTTGCAAACAGCAGAATAACAGAGTAAGCAGACAGCCAGAAATCAGCAGGAGCAGACTTAAGTCTTTAGCAAAAACACTTGAGAGTTCAAAAGGAACTCAAGAATGTTTCAGGCAGTAAAAGAGAAGAAGATCAAAGTGCTCAGTATTAGAAGTAGAGAAAACAGTAGTAGAGAAAGTATTGAACTTGTGTAGTGTTCAATTAAAGTCTGAAGTGTGTGTCTCTTGTGAAAGTTGTGTGTAATGTCTTGTTTTAATAGTGCACAAAACGAGTAAGCAAAAGGCAAGAAAATAGTTTGCAATCAATCATAGAAGGTCTCCCTAAGGTTAAGGGATTTGATTTCAAACGGGCATGAGACAATTAAGGAAAGAAGAATAATTAAAAACCTTTCCAAAGTAACATAACACAGGTAAATACATAGGGATTATTTAAGGCAAAAATCCCATGGTACATGATTTGTGAAAAATAAGGCAAGTAGATCAATCAAACAGCCAGCAATTTATTCGAATGAACTTAGTCAGAAAAAGGGTGAGGAAAAGTTCAATTGGAAAATCAGTAACAAATCAATCGAGCCTTGTTAAAAGGAGATTGGAATCAATTACACGTTGGCAAAAGACCTTTTGAAAGAAGAGTTTATCCTATATAAAGCATACAGACATGTGAAAAGAGAGAGACTAGTATAGGAAAATTCAGAGTCATAACAAAGAGGGTCAAGCAAAGGTCCAGTAAAGGCAAACAAGAGGCTTAGTAAGAAAATAGCGAAGGAACACATAGGATAGACATGTAAAAGTATGTTGTAGGAACTAGTAGAAGAGATAACATAGCACAAGTAGAAGAACATGCATAATAACGGCAAAATCATAAGAACATAAGAGAAGACATGCGAGGAAAGGATAAAAAACATAAGCGAGAACTCATGAAACATGACATAAACAAACAGATTCACACAAAGATAGAAGAAAAAATAAGAAACGAAAATCGTTTTTAAGATTTTGAAAAACCCTAAATTGAACAGACTAATTTTGAAAAGAGAAATTTGGGGAAAAGCTTTGAAACTTCGAGTATAACATCAGATCTATCACAGATCTAAGAAAACAAAAGAAAGAAAGAACCTCGAACAACTTTTAGGGTTTCTCAGAAACCCTAGAAACGAGAAGGCTTGGAAAGGATCTGGCCTGGAGTATATCTGAGCCTTATCTAGGCTCTTGAGGCTCGAACACGTCGGAACGGAGCTGGAGAAGCCACAGGAACACAAATCGGCGGAGGATCTGAACAGACCTCGTTGAGGTCGAACCTCGAAATCTCGAACAACCATGATTTGGGGGTGAAGGGAGGTGAGCATAGGTCGTCCATGGCCTAAGAAGCCATGGACTCCGGCGAGAATTGGTCGGAGAAGACGAGGGAGGCGATTAGGGTTTCGAGTGTTAGAGAGCGTTTGAGAGAAAGGGAGTGTTTGAGGGCGGCGGTTGAAGAGAAATGAGAGATAGGGTTAGGTCGTTTGAAATTAAAAAGGAAAGGAGGGATGTGGGCCGTTGATCAAAATGATTAACAGCCAGGATCTGAAGATACAAACGTGCGGGTCGGACAAGACGGGTAAAAAAAATGAATTGGGTCGCCGATTTGGGGCCTGATTTGAGGTCAATTGGGGGGTCAAGATAGGCTATAATTGAAAGAAATTGAGGCCATGATTGCAATAGCAGTTTTCCCTTTTGATTTTATAAAAATAGTAAAAGATGTTTTAAAACCAAATTGAAGGCACTGAGTCAACTAATAATATATAAATATTAATTCAAAAATATTGGGATCAATTTTGTAATTATAAAATGCTATTAAATCTTAAAGAGGCTAGTATTGCAATTATATGCAATTTAGTTTTAAAAATACCAAACGAATTTGTAAAAATATGCAAAAATTATGCTGACTATATTTTGATGTAAATATGAGAATGAAATAAATTATTCTCCAAAATGGCAAGCTTTGGGAATAATTATGGGATTTTATGGTGTAAAAATAGGCCATAAATTGGTTTAAAATCGTTAAAAATTCCAAAACCCTTTGGGGTGCTTATATATGCATATATATGTCATTTTGAAAATATGTAGGGAAAAATTGGGTATCAACAGATACATAACAGAAGAATCAAATCACGGGGCTATGAACACAAGCCTCGAGTTGTTAGACAAAAAATGGAAAGTTGCCCTCATTTGAATGGCCGCCCAGAAACAGCGAATCGAAAGATACTAGAATCGAAGAACCAATCTTCGACACTTCAAAATTGGGGACTTAGTTATGAGAAAAGTCACCATCAACACTCGAGATCCAAATGAGGGAAAGCTTGGTCCAAATTGGGAGGGACCGTATCAAGTCCTCGGTATCGTTGGAAAAGGGTCTTATAAACTTGGCACGATAAACAACGAATAATTGCCAAATAATTGGAACATATCACTCCTCAAGAGATATTATTGCTAGGGTATGGTTTTCTCCCTTTTTCATTTGTATTTTATACTAACTTATTGCAGGTGTTTGGTTGAAGACGTCAAAGTTCTCTCCAAAAACGAAGTCTTTAGGTCTGAAAGCACGCGTTGCACTCTTTTTCCCTTCGATCGGTTTTTATTCCAAATGGGTTTTTTTGGCAAGATTTTTAACGAGTCAACCATTATTTGTGCTAACTTAGAGTAATTTAACAGTATCTGAGGCTTCTCAACAATCAACCTCGAATACTGGGGGGAATCACTCTCGGATGTTATGTTTTCAAGGAATATACTTCGTGTTGATAGGGTCTCGATAGTCAAATTTTGTAAAGGGTCAAACAGTTGAATGAGCCGTGCCCGTGTAGGTTACTCGAGCCCTAATGGCAAAACATGTATGCATGAACGATCTCTTGAAAGAAGTATTTTTTCCCTACCAAATGTTCCATGTGTCACACCTCCTTTTTCCTATCCCCGGAAGGGGTATAAGGAAGTTTTTCCGATTTAAGTAACAATCGAAACGAGATTTATTTATTTATTTAAGTTCAGAGTCGCCACTTGGGATAATTTATGATGTCCCAAGTCACCGGTTTAAAATCCCGAATCGAGGAAGTTTGACTCTTATTTATGGTCTGCGAACACAGAAATTCGGGTAAGGAATTCTATTAACCTAGGAGAAGGTGCTAGGCATTCCCGGGTTCTGTGGTTTTAGCACGGTCGCTCAACTATTATTATTGGCCTATTTGTCTAATTTTAAAACATTTTTAAACCTATGTGCATTGTATTCCTTTTAAACCGCTTTTAATTATCCAATTATTACACTAATATTTACTTAATTACACATTGCGAATCATGTCACGGAAACCATACCCATGATCTACAACATGTTTATTTTATTAACAAGATTAAATTATGGCCGGGTCACATAAATGTACCCTCGGATTTTTAGAAATTAAGTGTCATGACAACCTCAGGGGAACTGTACCCGTAGTTATGACAATTATTTAATTAACGCGCCTAAAGCAAACTACGAAAAGTCAAGGCATTTTTACACTAGTTAAGATAACCAATGTGAGGGCCATAGATTATGGATTTTAATTGCGTATGGCGCACCTCAATTTATTTTAAACGAAATGCACTCAACTACGAATATTCATATTTAAAGCTAATTTGAAATTAAGTATCACAACCACACCTCGGGAACCATACCCGTAGTTGTGATGATTTAATTACGTGTCTAAAGCAAATTACGAGATTCATTATTCATTATCCTAAAAGCTAATTTCAGATAATTGTTAACCAAGGAAACTACTCAAAATAGAGAAAGAAAAACTGGATTATTAATGAGACTAACTATATAATTTGCTAAGAAAATTACAGTAATGGACTAAGAGGAAACGTAATCGACAAAAGTAATGTCCCAATACAGAAAACTAAGAACAAAAATCATCCCAATCATACAAATTAAATCAATATAAAACGATCCAAACATTAGCGAGAAGAACAATATCGGAAAGGAAAATGAACCTTATTGCTATGTATTTTCCGCCATGAATCAATGGAGTAAGATCTCAAGAAAACAGCAAATCAAAACAAACGAGCTATTGATCCGAACCTCAAACCGGCAAAACTAGACTCAAACAAAACTCCATCCGTTTTAATGAAAATCGCCGAAAAATGTAAAACCGGCCAGATCTAGAATCCAAGAACATGGTCAGTTGGATTAGCAATGGCTGCCGGAGAAGGAGATGAAGAACAGTACTCGCTGGAAAACCAAATTAAACCAAACAATGAAACCAACAGACGCTATGACAGTTACTGGCGGTTTTGAGCTGCTTCGGGCTGTTTGTGGCGAGGGAGCGGCTATCGCTGGTTAGAGGTTTGGACGATGGTTGTTGCTTCTTCTTGGAGCTTTGGAACGACCTCCATGAAAGCCTGTTGGATTTTGGCCAGCTCGTTGGCGAGATAGAACAGAACGAAAGTGCAACGAGGGAGGGAGGTCGTTCTTTATTGGGGATGCTATTCTAATACTCGTTGCTCTCAAATATCGAGAGAGATGAGAGGGTACGTTCTCGCTGGTTCTGTGTAGGAGGAGTTCAAGGGTCGTTTGGGCGAGGTGTAAAAGTTCTAGGGTTCGGGGAAGGAGGGTTGGCCGGAACTGCTGGTGCTAGGTTTTTTTTAGAGTTGTATCTCTCATGGTTGCTTGGTCTTCAAGATTAGGTCCTCTAGGGTTTTCTCTAAGGAAGATGAAGAGTTTCTTCCATGTAAAAAACGACTGATGTGCTAAAGTCTAGGTCTAGGGTTTTTATTTTTATTTTTCTTGCATATTATTCTAAAGGGGTGTCTAGGTTTGGGCTTTTGAGTTAATGGGATAAGAGATTGGTTTAATTGGGCTACAAGCAAGACTAAATTAGTCCAAAAAAATTAATTCTATTCCCTCCTCCTTTTTGTATGTAAAAATAATATAGCAAACAAGATAACTATTAAAAATACTACTTAATCTTACTTAAGAAAATAACTATTAAAATAACACTAACCGTTTAAAACAAACCTATTTTTTTGGTATTTTTCAAGATTAAAAATGACTACAAAACCTTAATGAAACTATTTGTTTTTGTAATTTTCATTTTTTGTGAGAAAATAAAGTAAAAGGGTCAAAACTAATTAAAATAGCGATATTAGGCCTAAAATAAACATTTACATGCTAAAATATGAAAAATCTTGGGGAGGGTCAAAAATCACATGTCTACAGCTGCCCCTCTTTGACCCGACCCTTATTTAGGGAGACCAAAAACTAAGAGAAAGGAAGAGAATGTGACCGAGCCCTGGTATCTGAGCTGCCTACATGCCCTTGGCTATAAAGGAATCAGGCCACGTGTAGTTCAGAATTAGAAAGAGTGATGGAGTACCGAGGTGGAGAGCCGATCGAGGTGTCATTCCGTCGAGGTTCCGGTCCGCGATCCTGTTATTACATCAAAAAAAAAATACTAACTAAGCCTGTCAACTATGAGTTACAAGATTCCTATATATAAGTCTTCTGAAGCTTGATCTTGAGTGTTGAATGGTTCTTCATGCAGACTTTGGATTTGAACCCTGATGTTTGCTAGTTGCAGGTGCTAGTCCATTCTTCTTCAGCTTTTCAGATCAAAACCGGACATACCGTGCTTGTGACTTCAGTCATGTCTTGAGTAGCTCACATCTTTCATCAACTTCTGCATTTGGATTCACTTCTTGCCTTTTTTTATTCTGGATTGTGACTAACTTTCGTTAATCATCTCGGACTGCTGACTCGCATTCTTGCTGTGAGCTTTTTTTGTTGCTGACTTGAATTGCATTCTGAAGTGAATTCCCTTGTTTTCTAGGCGGGTGCTTGATTGCCAAAACTTGAACTGTCTTCCTTCGAAACTTGAATCGTTTTCCCTTGAAACTTGAACTGTCTTCCCTTGTTCTCCAGGTGGGTGCTGATTGCTGAAACTTTCTGTGTTCCCTCGGAACTGCTTTCCCTTGAAACTTGCACTGTCTTCCCTTGAAACTTGAACTGTCTTCCCTTGTTCTCTAGGTGGGCGCCTGATTGCTGAAACTTTCTGTGTTCTCTCGGAACTGCTTTCCCTTGAAACTTGAACTGTCTTTCCTTGTTCTTCAGGTGGGCGCCTGATTGCTGAATTTTCTGTGTTCACTTGTTCTCCATGTGGGTGCCTGCAATCAAAACAAACAAAACAAACAAAATTTTCTGCCCTAGTTTGCACTAGGAAGATTTGTGAGTTGTTAGCAATATTGTAAACTACTTATACTATTGATGCAATGATGAGAGTAAACTAAAGACTAGACTAGGATGTGCGTCTCCTGTGAGTAAAACCAAGAAACTTTGACCAGCAAATGCGTCTGCTAAAAATAAAAACTGAATGCCCCATATCAGGAAGTCTGTCCCCCATGGGTGAAACTTGAATGAACCAAACTAGAAAGTGCATCTCCTAGGGGTAAAACTTGTATGACTCACACTAGGAAGTGCGTCTCCTAGGGGTAAAATCTCGGTTTAGGAAGTGCATCTCCTAAAAGTATATCCTGAACAACCCAGACTAGGAAGTGCGTCTCCTAGGGGTGAAATCTCAATTTAGGAAGTGCGTCTCCTGAAAGTGTATCTTGAAAGACCCAGACTAGGAAGTGCGTTTCCTAGGGGTGAAACTCAATTTAGGAAGTCCGTCTCCTAGGGGTGAAACTCAATTTAGAAAGTGCGTCTCCTGAAAGTGTATCCTGAAATACCTATACTAGGAAGTGCGTCTCCTAGGGGTGAAACTCAATTTAGGAAGTGCGTCTCATGAAACAAAAATATAACCTGAAAGACCCAGATTAGGAAGTGTGTCTCCTAGGGGTGAAACATCAATGACTCAAGCTAGGAAGTGCGTCTCCTAGGAATGAATTTAAATGACCAAAGCTAGGAAGTGTGTCTCCTAAATAGTATAATCTGAAAGATCCCTGCTAGGAAGTGCGTCTCTTAACGGGTAAAATTTCAATGACTCCAACTAGGACGTGTGTCTCCTAGGGGTGAATTTAAATGACCAAGACTAGGAAGTGCGTTTTCGTAGGGGTGAAAACTTCAATAACTAAAACTCATATGATCTAAACAAGGAAGTGTGCCTCTTAATGGTAAAAAATCTTAATTTAAGAAGTGCGTCTCCTAAGAAAAATATAACCTTAAAGACTCAGGCTAGGAAGTGCATATCCTAAGGGTGAACTCAATTTAGGAAGTGCATCTCCTACAACAAAATATAACTTGAAAACCCCAGACTTGGACGTGTTTCTCCTAGGGGTGATGTGTGATCTTCTCAATAGCCTTTGCGTAAGCAGAACTGGGGCATTACACCTGAAAAATTTAAGCTTCCAAGCTTTGATAAGAACATAGATTTCATCCATGTTTCAGACAAAGAAAACTTGTGAGTTTAAATATGGTGGTTGGTTTGTAGCCTTGACTTTGCGGGCGATTGCTCCTTCACTTGCCATGATAACCTTGATTTCAACTTGAAAGACCTTGCCTGTTTATTGACTAACCACTTTATCTATCACCTTTATCATAGAAAATACTTCTGATTCATTCAAACTCTATACCTTCTATCTGTTGCATTTCGCTCATGAATTGACATTTACCCAACCTTTGCATTTCTCATGAATCCCAAAGCACGTCGATTGTTATCCATTCAATGCGTATACCGCTCTTTCCTGACTTATGTCGCTTTGATGTGCTAGCCAGATCCCGTTTTGTGCAATTGGAAAGTTGGTGGCAAATTTTGAAGTCATTTCTTACTTGTTTTGACCAAACAGACTCAAGAAGAGGAAGTAAACAAGACAAAAGGAACAAAGTAAGGGACAATGGAAAGAGATGATACCTAACAAGAAAATTATAAAGTAGAAACTTATCAGATGTGGGCACCAACTCTAATGACCATGACATGCACATTTTGATTAAGTGGCCTAATATGTCAAGCAAGTCTAATATTCAACTCCTATTGTACCTCTGAGTCGTGAAACTCGGCTTCAATGCTCCGATTATCCTATCTGATTCATGGTCCTTATTCGACTTGTAATGCCCGAAGGGTTTTTACCATCAAGCCTCTCTTATTTTGTTCTTTCCCTCAACTTACCGTCGCCTTATGGTGCCTGTGAAGATTTTCACTGACAAGGCTCTCTCATTTTTGCTTTCCTTTTGTAGAACGGAGTGTCGCCCCTGAGGAGAACATACCTCTAACTTGCTTGACTTGGCACTACTCAAAGATTGATCGGAAGGTCTTTCTTTGGACCGTAGTGTAGGCTTTTGGATAGGATTAGAAACAAAGGGTATCATAAAGGCTCAAAAACAGCTTAAAAGGGCTCAAAATTATAACTTTTAGAATCAGATCTCTTGCGTCAACCACAACTTCTGTCCCAGTTTCTTTTCTTTGGGACTTTTAAAATTTTATTTTGATGGGACCGAACCGTGAGGCTGCCTATGTATCCTTAAAAGAAATCAGGTCGAACGTAGTTCATGTCATAGGAATTGCTTTGTTTTGTACTTTTCTCTCTTTTTTTCTTTTTCTCTTTTCTTTTCTTTTCTTTACTCTTTTTTTTCATTTTTTCTTTCTCTTTTTCTCTTTTTCTTTTTTTTCTTTTCTCTCCTTTTTTCGTGTATCATATTTCTAAACTCTGCTTCTGATTCCAAAAGAGGGATATGAAAGAAAATAAATAAGGCTCAAAGGGGTAACAAAGAATAAAGAGTTTAGATAACAGAATAAAATGCCTTCGTCATTCCAATCTTCAAAGCATACCAAATACAAACAACACAATTAAACAAACCAAAGAAATCATACATAATATCTTTTGACTGCATCAGAATTGATGACCATATCCACACATTTTCCTTCTACATCTGTTAAATACAAAGCACCATTGGACAACACTCTCGTTACCACGAACGGCCCCTGCCAATTTGGGGCAAACTTGCCTTTGGCTTCAACGTGATGCGGCAGGATGCGTTTCAATAGTGTTTCTTTATGTTCTATTTGCCCCAGTTTCATACAATTCGGGCTTGAAGTGATCTCACAATGCCTTTACTTATTTCCCTCAAATGTCCCTATCATCTTCAAAATTGTTTCATTGCTACATGACTAAACTAACTTTTAAGACCATGCTGAGAATTACTCGTGCATGCCATGTCACTAGAGTCAGCAGGAGAAGAACTATAAAAGGGAAAGAGAACTAAACAAACACTGACTAGAAATAACAAAAAACAGGAAATTGCATTAGACAGATGGTGAAAGGGTTTGAACAATAAAACAAGTAAAATAAGTTGGGGTTACAATCCTGGAACAAAACCAGACAATACTAAACGAGCTATTACGACTAAACAAACTAGGCGAAATAAAATGATAGAAGGGTTTGAGTCACAAGACAATATCCGGATTACAACCCTGAAAATAACCCGGACAATAGAAATGACAACAAAATAAACCACCAAGATTCCTCCCCAGCTAGCCAAAAGATAGAGCGTCTTTCCAATTACCAAGCACGACATCTTAGCCACTAGGTTCCACATCAATATTTCTAAGACCATTAATAACTTCAATATCATTAACTTCAGTCAACAAGTTCCCAAGAGGATTCGCATGCTCCATGTCATTGTCCTTAATCACAATTACCCCTTCTTGAATCATTCTTTCTATTTCCCTTTTCAAAGCACGATAATCTTCAATGTTATGCCCTTGGACATTAGAGTGATACATGCATCGTATAGAAGGATCAAAACCTTTTGCATATGGGTCTGGAGTATAGCTGAGGAGCGGCTCAATTAGGCCAGAATGCTTCAACTTTTCAAACAAGTTTGTGTAGGACTCCCCGATTGGCGTGAAACTATTTCTTTGCCTTTGTTTCCCTCTCTGCACCTATTTTCTAGGGTTTTTGGGTGCTCGGAAATGTTGTGAAGTCAAGAATGCATTATGCGGTGCTGGCGCTCGCCATAGGGAGTGATCTGGTGGTTTTACAGATGACCGGACATTGTTCGGAGGATAATAATGAGGTGGATTATGTGGAGCTCGGGCATAAGTTTGGGGTTGGGGTTGAGGATGGGTATATTGATGAGGCGGACCCTTTGGACCATGTCGTGACTCTAAAACAACCATGGCAACATCATCGTGTTCCTTCTGACCCAACAAGCTTCCTTTGTCATTTTGAATTGCTTGTGTTGTTGCTTTCAAAGCATAATAACTCATAATCTTGCTCGACTTCAACCCATCTTCTACCATTTCTCCTATTTTTACCACATCATTAAAAGGCCTACCTATATCCGTGATCAAATGCCCAAAGTAAGTTAGCTCTTGAGCTTGAAGAAAGTACTCGACCATCTCTTTTTCTTCCATCGGGGGATTGACTCTGGCCGCTTGCTCTCTCCATCTAAGCCCGTATTTTCTAAAGCTTTTGTTAGGCTTCTTTTCTATCTTGGTGAGGGACATGCGATCCGGGACAATTTTTATATTGTACTGAAAGTACCGGGCAAAGACCTGAGCCATATCGTCCCATGCGTACCACTTGCTAACGTCTTGGCGGGTGTACCACTCCAGAGCTACCCCACTCAGACTCTGACTGAAATACATCATCAATAATTTGTCTTTCCTACCGGCGCCTCTCATCTTAGTGCAGTAACCTCTCAAAACGGCCACGGGATCTCCGTGCCCGTCATACAAATCAAACTTTGGCATCTTAAACCCAGTTGGCAGTTGGATGTCAGGAAACAAACACAAGTCATTGTAAGCCACGCTCATCTGGCTCCCTATCCCTTGCATGTTTTTTAAAGACTGCTCTAAGATTTTTACCTTCCTGGATATCTCATCTTGCTCCACTGTCTTAGTAGGTTTTTTAGTTTCATTGGGAGCCTCAAAATGAGGAGAGTGAGAATATGGATCCGAGACTTTGAAAGTTGGTTATGAGGCATAGTGTTGGGCATCGGGGAGTTTGAACACAGTCTCGTTAGAGGATCGAGGAAACGTAGCTGGAGGAGGAGCTACAAGAGCATGAGTGGCCAAAGGAGCGGGATATGATGTGCTTTTGAGGGGTGGAGTGTGAAAAGGTTGTGGGGAGATATTAACAGCAGTAGGAACCTAGGCTTGTGATAGTGGTGGATAGTTGCAGGGTTTTCAGTGTAGTTAGTGGGGAATGAAGGTGGATGATACCCCCTGATCCAAGACTTATACATTTCTGACATCTGTTGTTTCACCCTTTGGACCTCCTCTTTCAATTCAGACTCCGACTCCACAAACTCCCTCGACGGGCCAACAACTCTCGTGTTCAAGTCTTTGCTAGTCATGGCTACCTTGCTCTTTGACCTTGTATTGTATGGAAGAGTTACCAGTTTAAGAACCACAAACCAACCACCCTTCTTCTCAATGAAGATAACAAAAAGAACAAAATGGGGTCATCCTGTTAGCATTAGGACATTTAACAGCTAAAAATATCACATTGCATGTAATGCACCTAGCAACAATTAACGGTTCAAGAATAACTTCGAGGGTCACAAGGTCACTTGGCATCATCGCAATTTTATTCATTTCAATCTCCTATTTTCTTTTCTTTTCTAACACTTCTTGGCTTGCTCATTTTCCTTCCTCTTTTTTCTTCTTCTTCTAATTATCACTCTTTTCTTTCCTCTCATTTCTCACATCCCATAATTTCACCTCTTTTTTTTGTGTTTCCTTCTTTTTTCCCTTTTCTTTTAATAAAAATAAAAAAATGATTCGATCGAACCCTATGTAGGTTGCCTACGTATCATGACGCCGCATGAATCAGATCTTTGCGTAGTTCGGGAAGATCGAGAATAAAGTAAACAAACTAACGTTCTCTTTTTCTTTTCTTTTTACCTTAATGACTACTCTGATGAGAAAAGAGAACCAAAAGAAGCAAATCCTTTTTTTTAATTTTCTATATTTAATGTTCTATAACTTATTCTAAACTCAAGCTTAATGAGCATATATTTGTTTTCTTCTTCTTTTTTTTTTTAAAAAAAATATTCTATGAGAAATTATTAAGGGAAAATCCTAGAAGAGAAAATATTTTTTTGATTCTTTTTTTTAGAAAGAAAATCTAAAAAATAAACCAAAGAAATATATTTTGAATTTTCGTTTGATATCCTGAGGAAAGATTTCGAAACAGGAAATGAACAAGATAAAAAAATGTTTTTGGATTTCAATTTTTAATTAAGGGAGAAACTCTGAAAATAAACCAAAGAATAAAGTATGTTATTTTATTCTTCTATGTACAATTTCCTAAAGTTCTAGTAAAAAAAAATTAAAATTCATTTTTCATTAATTTCTCAAAGAAGAACCTCAAAAGAAAATCTTTTTGGATTTTCGGAATTAATGTCTTAAAGAAAACTTTTAAAGATGTACTAAAAGAAAATTCTTTTTTTTGTGTGTGAATTTTTAGTCTTAATAACTAAAGAAAATATAGAAGCAATTTTTTTTATTTCCTAAGGAAAACCACCTCAAATAAATTCTTTTTTTTTCATTTCTAGAATTAGTATTCTAAAGAAAACTTCTAACGGAAATATAAAATGCAAAATTTCTTTTTTTTTTTGGATTTTTGAGTTATACCACACTTTTTCAAATACAAAATAGATTATACAATAACAAAAGACTCGACATTATTGTACAAAGCTAGAAGGTAAAAGACGACATAAAAAGAAAAACAGACTCAAAACATAAAAAATAAAAATAAAAAAAATCTATTTAAGCAACTCCTGAATGAGCGATCCTGACTGGATGGTCCCGGGGTATCTATCATGCTCGAACTCTGATAAATAAATCCACACCTATATGAGAAAACTAAGACCAAATAAAGTTAAAGACCTAGAACGCTATGTGAGACAATAACTCTTCTTGTTGGACACATACAAGATATGATTGTGCAAAATAGTCTATGTGGTCAAAAGGCTGCTACAAGTGCAAACTCAACAAAGGTGACCTCTAAGACATGGAAAAATTACTTTTGCAGAAATGACTGATTTTGTAGAAATGGCCAATGTGGCCAAAAAAACGGCTAAGCATGAAAATTCAACAGAATGGGCCTTAAACATAGAGGACACCTTGTTGTGGACCTAGGACTCTAAGACATGGGTTAATTGAACCACTTTTGCGAAAATAGCCCTATTTTGCAAAACGGCCTATGCAGCCAAAAGCGGTAGACATGCAAATTTGACAAGGATGGACTCTAAAGTAAAGAGACACCTAATTGCAGATTGGAGACTCTCCAAACACAGTTAAACAAACCACTTTGTGAAAATAGCCCTATTTTGCAAAATGACCAATGTGGCCAAAATTGACTAGACATGCAAGATTTGGCTAAGACCCCGCTAAGCCAAGGACCTAAGACTCACTAAGAAGACAGAACCCTATGTGGGTTGCCTACGTATCACGCTCCGAAAGACGAGAATCAGATATGCGTAGTTCGGTAAGATCAGATACGGTCGAGAAATAAAATTAATAAATAACTTAGAGAAAATATATTTTTGTCTTTTTTTTTTGAAAAATAAAGGGAAATGCAAAATCTTTTTGGATTTTTCTTTTCATGTTCATTTTTTGTCTTTTTCTTAAAAAATGTAAAAGAAAAACATAACTAGGCCCTACTTGCTTTATTTTCACACTTCACCCTCTTTTCTTTCTCATTTTTTTCTTTTCTCATTTGCCCTCAACTATCATTGGTACGCCAAATGACCTTTTTACCCTTGAAGAAATGCAACATGTAGCACAAAGATGCATCAAGATAGTCTGTTATTTTGGGTACACCTATCCTAGACGGATTAAACAAGCGTTCTTACTAGGGATCCGACATGAGGCTGAGTTATTCTAGGTTTAAAACCTGGTTATATTATTCTAGACTTGTGTACCCGAGCGGACAACTCGAGCCGGGGGGAGGGGGCTACGTACCGGGAACCAAAAGGCCATCCGGCTTTATAACTTGTCCGAGCCTCTTTCTAATTTAAGGTATGACACTAACAGAAAAGGAGTCACGCTAGCGTGCACATCCCCGAAGATGAGAAGAGAAGGGTTTCGTAGCAGTTTATATACAGTTCAGATAATATCAAAGCGGTAAAAAGCAACATTTAGCACATTAGGCCCAAGCATGTGATAAAAATCAGATAATCAATAAAAACCAAATATAACAATTATTCTAAGCTCGAATTCTTGAACCCTGAACCAGAGATTCTGGGTTCTTATCCCCAGCAGAGTCGCCAGAGCTGTCACACCTCCTTTTTCTTACCCCCGGAAAGGGTATAAGGGAGTTTTTTCCAATTTAAGTGACAATCGAAATGGGATTTATTTATTTATTTAAGTTCAGAGTAACCACTTGGGATAATTTATGGTGTCCCAAGTCATCGGTTTAAAATCCCGAATCGAGGAAGTTTGACTCTTATTTATGGTCTGCGAACACAGAAATTCGGGTAAGGAATTTTGTTAACTCGGGAGAAGGTGTTAGGCATTCACGGGTTCCGTGGTTTTAGCACGGTCGCTCAACTATTATTATTGACCTATTTGTCTAATTTTAAAATATTTTTAAACCTATGTGCATTTTATTCCTTTTAAACCGCTTTTAATTATTCAGTTATTATACTAATATTTATTTAATTAGACATTGCAAATCTTGTCACGGGAACCGTACCAACGATCTACAATATGTTTATTTTATTAACAAGATTAAATTGTGGCCGGGTCACATAAATGTACCCCGGATTTTTAGAAATTAAGTGTCACGACCACGTCACGGGAACCGTACCCGTAGCTATGATAATTATTTAATTAACACACCTAAAGCAAACTACGAAAATTCAAGGCATTTTTACACTAGTTAAGATAACCAATATGAGGGCCATAGAATATGAATTTTGTTTGTGTATGGCGCACCTCAATTTATTTTAAACGAAATGCATTCAACTACAGATATTCATATTTAAAGCTAATTTGAGATTAAGTATCACAACCATGCTACGAGAACCATACTCATAGTCGTGATGCTTTAATTACGTGTCTAAAGTAAACTACGAGATTCATTATTCATTATCCTAAAAGCTAATTTCAGATAATTGCTTACCAAGGAAACTACTCAAAATAGAGAAAGAAAAACTAAATTATTATTGAGACTAACAATATAATTTGCTAAGAAAATTACAGTAATGGACTAGGAGGAAACGTAATCAACAAGAGTAATGTCCCAACAAAGAAAACTAAGAACAAAAATCATCCCAATCATACAAATTAAATCAATACAAAACGATCCAAAACATTAGCGAGAAGAACAATATCGGAAAGGAAAATGAACCTTATTGCTGCGTATTTTCTGCCATGAATCAATGAAGTAAGATCTCAAGAAAACAGCAAATCAAAACAAACGAGCTATTGATCCGAACCTCGAACCGGCAAAACTCAACTCAAACAACACTCTCCACCCGTTTTAATGGAAATCGCCAAAAAATGTAAAACCGACCATATCTAGAAGCCAAGAACAGGGTCAGTTGGATTAGCAATGGCTGTCGGAGAAGGAGATGAAGAACAATACTCGCCGGAAAATCGAATTAAACCAAACAATGAAGCCAACGGATGCTATGACAGTTACTGGCGGTTTGGAGCTGCTTCGGGCTGTTTGTGGTGAGGGAGCGGCTATCGTTGGTTGGAGGTTTGGACGACGGCTGTTTCTTCTTCTTGGAGCTTTGGAACGACCTCCATGAAAGCCTGTTGGATTTTGGCCAGCTCGTTGGCGAGATAGAACAGAACGAAAGTGCAACGAGGGAGGGAGGTCGTTCTCTATTGGGGATGGTATTCTACTGCTCGTTGCTCTCAGAGATCAAGAGAGATGAGAGGGTCCGTTCTCGCTGGTTCTGTGTAGGAGGAGTTGAAGGGTCATTTGGGCGAGGTGTAGAAGTTCTAGGGTTCGGGGGATCGGCCGGAACTGCTGGTGCTAGGTTTTTTTTAGAGTTGTATCTCTCGTGGCTGCTTGGTCTTCAAGATTAGGTTCTCTAGGGTTTTCTCTAAAGAAGATGAAGAGTCCCTTCCATGTAAAAAACGGCTGATGTGCTAAAGTCTAGGTCTAGGTTTTTTATTTTGATTTTTCTTGTATATTATGCTAAAGGGGTATCTAGGTTTGGGCTTTTGAGTTAATGTGCTAAGAGTTTGGTTTAATTGGGCTACAAGCAAGACTAAATTAGTCCAAAAAAATTAATTCTATTTCATCCTCCTTTTTGTATGTAAAAATAATATAGCAAACAAGATAACTATTAAAAATACTACTTAATCTTACTTAAGAAAATAACTATTAAAATAACACTAACCATTTAAAGCAAACCTATTTTTTTGGTATTTTTCAAGATTAAAAAAGACTACAAAACCTTAATGAAACTATTTTTTTTAATTTTTATTTTTTGTGAGAAAATAAAGTAAAGGGGTCAAAACTAATTAAAATAGCGATATTAGGCCTAAACTAAACATTTATATGCTAAAATATGAAAAATCTTGGGGAGGGTCAAAAATCACATGTCTACACCATCCCTTAGTGAAATTTCTACTTTACAATTTCATACTTACAATCTATTGCGGAAACTGGCTCAAGAGCTAATCGCTGCTAAAGCTCGAGCAATTAACCCCGTACTCGGGGACTGCTGTCTGAAAATCGGCATGCTCAAATTATTAAACTACAAAATTATAAGACCTTAAAAAGAAAATCTTCGATTTTATAGGCCACCCCACTCGGGGATTGACACTTTGAATAAGTTCGAAGTATAATCGAGAAACAAGTCCGAAGGAAAAATCTCAAGTTAAAGGCTACGACCGAACTAACACGGTTCAGAGACGTCCGAATTCTGTAATCAAACAGGCCTTCGAATATTTTCGTAAAACCGATTAGAAAAGGCTACTCTCGGCAATGTTACAAAGAGTTTCTATAACATCAACCCTCAAAAACCATAAGAGGTACAAAATTATTCGAACTCTCGAACAAACTTATGCTAAGGCATAATGCAGCTTTTCGATAACACTGAATCCTAATGGGTACATATTTATCTTGTGCTAAGGCATAATAATTCATTATATAATTAAAACTTTTTAAGCCGGAAAAGGGAAAAAATGCCACTCTTTTATGGCCATGTCGGCCCGATTCAAGAGCCTAAGGACCAATATATTATTGGGTTCGAGGATCCATCCTCGCTCAACTGAAACCTAACGGATTTTTCTACTCCGAGTTTGAGCGAGTACTCACTCGATTATAAATACTATACCAATCTGATTTCGACAAAAAATTTCACAAGGAAACGAAATGAGTCAAAATTCTCACAAGATCTAAAGTGTGTAAGAATTATCATAAGACAAAGGAAAACAGAAATCAGAGACAAATCGGAAAGAAAAGGGATTTTTCATATATGCAAAAATATTTACAAAGACCACTCAAAGTCTTACACAAAAAATCCAAAAAAAAAGAAAAAAATTCTTAGTGCCTCATCTTCATCTTATCCGCTCTCCGATCCACTTGCGCTCCCGGAGTCATCATCATCAGAGGAAAGCAGCGCTCTAGCATTGGCCTCAAGTATTTTTGCATTCTCGATATCGGCGGCAAGGTCGAAGATACGAGCATGAATCTCCTCGAGAATCTCTCTTCGAGACTGAAACTTGGTATGCTCAACGACCCAGTATGATCGAGTCTAGGCTGTATCAGCCGCTGCCTTTGCTCGAACTTGAGCAGCTTCAGCATCAGCTCGATAGATGGCCACCATCGCCTCAGCTTCAGCCTTTATTCTTCCTGCCTCAGATGTGGCCTTTGCAAGATTGACGACCAATCTAGTCTCGAGCTCCTCAATTTTATTGGCTCAGGCCAAGCTCTCCTCCTTCATGCTTTGGAGTTGATGCTCAGCCAAAGATAGCTGGGCTCGAGCAGTATCTTTCTCCGAGGTGAGGCGGTCCATGTTCTGCTTCCACCCCAAAGTCTCTGCCTCTTTCATTTTGGCCTCCTCGCGAAGCTGCTCGATCTTTTTGGCGTTCTGCTGAACCAGCAGGATCTAAGTATTAGTCGCCACCCCTGAATCGACACACCAAACTTCTAAAAAAATTCCTCATTACCTGTTCGATCAAGTCAGTCTGCTGTTTGTGAGCTTTGGCTAGTTCAGCTCAGAGGTCCTTGATCTCCTTTTCTTTTTGCCCACTGAAGAGTTTGAGGTAATCTCTCTCCTCCGTGAGGCTTTTGAGGTCAGCCTCATGCCGTTTCAGCTCAGCTCGGGATTTGGAAAATGCTTCACGATGAAATGTCATGGCCTATGGAGAAAGAAAGGAAATCAGGCAAAAGGAAATGAAGGCAAACGTAAAACTAATAACGGGGGCTGGAGTCTAACTGGTTCAGGAGTTGCTGAGCCTCATCGAAAATGATCGATGCATCCAGATCGGAAACATCATCGACCCCCATAAAGCAGCCACGGAATAAGTCATCCCCTTCGTGTGTCATTCCCACATCGGGGGTCTCCAAATCCTGGGCCTCCTAAATTTGCCCCTCAGAAAATATGGGAATGGGCGGCGAATAATCAATATTGATTGCCCCAAGCAAGACAATTGGGGCTCTCTCTCCTTTTTAGAGGGCCTCGAAACTGGACCCTTCAGGAACAACCGTTGATTGTTCGTCACGTCGGACAAGCACATTTGCCAATTATTTGTCACGGCAGGAGACATCTTCAGCCTACGATGACTCGGGGACTTTGCTCAGACCATCTTCAGAGATCTCCTCGGTTCGAAGATGAGCCTCCTCGACCATCACCAGCTCAGCTGCCTTTGAAGATTCGACGCTCCCCCTCTTTCGAGCCACCAGCTCATAGTCAACATCTTCTTTCTCCTCTTCTTCATCTCGTAGTTTTTGGGCTACGTCTCCAGGCAGCGGCAGTGTCTTTCTTCGACTTGCGAGCCTTGCTCTTCTTAGGCTTTGGAGTATCGGAGGGCGAGATACTTTTCCTCTTCTTCTCCTTCGACAGCTTCAGGACCGGGGGTGAAACCTCCTCCTCCCCGGACGGAGGCCTCATAACAGTTTAACCAGGCCTGCACAAGAGGGAGCTAGGTAAGTTTAAAAGAAAAATGTTTTAAGGCCATTAAGTACATAAAAGGGAAGGATTACTGTGATTTTTAGCCTCCCATCGGCCCCTTGCTAAGTCGTTCCATGAGTGCTCAGCGTACGAAGAGGCCGAGGCTAGGGTCCGAACCCAACTTTCGAGGTTTGGAATCATGCCGGGCATCCAAGCAACCGCTACATCACATAAAGGGATGTTAGTACAAGGAAGTAAAGGAAACAAAATGGTAAATAAAAAGCTGGAGGAAGGATCAAACTTACGCTTCATGTTCCACTTCTCAAGAAATGCATCTTCTCGGGCGAAATTAGGTCGGAAGTCTTCACTCGGACAAATCGATCCATCCACCCTCTGTCCTTGTCCTCGTCTATACTCGAGAACAATACCTTGATAGCTCGACACTGGAGCTTTATCAGTCCGCCTCGGAAAAGATGGGGCTTGTATAGTCTGATGAGATGATCAAGGGTAAAAGGCATCCCTTTCTTTTTGTTCGAAAAAAACCGAAACAAAAGGACAATCCGCCTAAGGAAGGGTGGATCTGATCGAGGGTTATTTGGTACTAGCGGAAGAAATCGAGGATGACAAGGTTAACAGGTCCCAGCATGAAAGGGAAAGTGTAAACACTTAGGAACCCATTCACGTGGGTAGTGATATCTTCCTCAGGGGTCGGGACCACCACCTCTTTCTTGTCCCAGTTGCAGTCTTTCTTGACCTGCTCAAGGTCTCTTTTAGTTATCGAGCATATGTATCTCGACATGGGTTCACACCGACCGGGGATGGAGGAGGTTTTCTCAATTCTGAAGTCGAAAGTGAGATCGCACCCTCCCTCGGGAACACACTCCTCAGGGCGTGGGTCCACCGGCGTTTTATCACCTGCTGATCGCGACGAATAGGCTTTTTCTTTCCGGGGAACAGTTTTTGATGTTTTCGCCATTTTTGTGTAAAGAAAAGAGAAGAGGATAAGGTTTGGTAACGGAGTGGAACGAGAAGTCTTAGAAGGTGAGGAAAACTTTAAAGATTTGCAGATAAACTTGAAGAACACAAAGAAATTTTGAAGATTGGTATTAGAGAAATCCAAAGTAAAGTTTGAGGAAGTGAGAAGAAGACCTATTTAAAAATTCACAGCGACTGTTCAAAGGCACTAGTGGGCGACCGCCAACTGACACTCATTAATGATTTTGGAATTGAACCGACGGGACGTTTCGGTCGCTTACGTCACTTACCTCACAAGGATGACGTCATGATGGATCGAGGTACAAAATCGTAGGCTCAATTCGTTTCTTCTCATTACACTCCAAGAAACGATGGGACTATCTGTATACGGTTAACATCGGGCCTACCCGATTTTGCTATTTGATCGAGAGCACGAAATTGGATCGAGGGTCAGCCTCGTAATGAATCATATCAGAGCACGAAGACATATAGCCAATTCGAAGATCGAAATGCCTATCGAGATCGAGGCCAGCAGTGATCGAGACCAAATATGACAGACTTCGAGCAAAGTGCAGTAACGGGAAAGCAAGATATCCGTGATTGACCGGAGATCATGGCGTCTATCTTGGAACAGATCAAATCAAGGGCAGTTACCTAGTTAATCATGGGATTTACTTCTGTAAATAGAATTGTACCATAACTAGGACTCATCTGCTATATAAAGAAGGCCCCAATCATTTTGTAAACACCTACATTCACGAATATTAAAGTAATATAATATTTCTTAGTTTACTTTCTTGTTCATCAGCTTATTGTGCCCTTAACTATTCTTGCATAACTAGCTCGAGGGTGTCCAATCTCGAGGGTTCTGTCCAAACACTGATTTGTTTATATTATTGTCAATTTGCATCACTTATCTTTATGTTTATCAATTGATATTAGGTGAAATCACATATCCTTAAAATCACATTATAAGTTTAATTGTTACCCAATTTTTAGGGTAAACAATAGTATAATACATTTGTTCTCCACTTCTTCTTTCTCCTTGTAATAAAAATACAATATTACAGCCCTACACCAAAATCTCATAACCAAAACTTACCAAAATCTCTATAGCAACTTCCATTACCATCAACAAAAACATATTTGAAACCTTAAAACTAACTTCCAATCTGTTCAGAATTAATATTAATGGTTATTCAAACTCGTGATACTCTTGTCCGAACTATGGCAAAAAAGGTATTCGCCAACTTAAGGTTAGCTCTGACGGCTACCTTTCTGCCTCGCCCACCATTTTCTGAACGTGTGAAACCTATCTGGCATAGCGTGGAATGCAAATCAACTATTCATCTGTTCAATTTATGTGGCACTTTCGTTTTCTAAGATTCAAACTATATAAATTTTGACTAATATTTTAAGATATATTTTTTCATCATATTAACATGGGAAGAATTACAACCTATATTATTTTTTATATAATTTCTGAATATCTAAATTTTAATTCAAAATATTGGGTTAATACAATCCAATTTTGCTTAAAAATGAATCAAATTAACTCGCGATAAGCAAAATTATCAATAAATTATACTACTAACAGATAGTAAACATCTTTAAGTATATTGGCTAGCTAGCCTTATTAATTACTCTATTACCTTAAGCTATAATTAAGCTAAATGCATTTCGGCTTTCGGTGGTACAGTGCACGTCATTTGCACATCACAGTCGCATTTTGTGGGCGAATCCGAAACTAGTAGTAGTACTTCTAGACGGGTGTACATGGACCGGATTGGTTCGATTTTTATCAAATTAACTATATCGGTTTGGATTTATTCGATTTTATCAACTTTTTTAGATTTTTCGAGTTTTTTGTTACATTAATATTATTTCAATCTTAATTTGTTTAAGTTATAGATAAAGTTTTAATAAGTGAATATATGTTTAGTAAAGATCGAAAAAACTAACAAACATATGATCTATTAAAATATTCTTATGGGAGAATTTTTTTAATAACACGTGATAGTTATTTTTTAGCCGTCTAATAATAATTTTCCGTTGATGTATGCTTTCAAGGTTAACCGATCGAATTTAATAATTAAACATAAAAATCAATATGAAACTTAAATAATGATATGCTCTATTTAATTTTAAAATTATTAAATATCATTTCAAATTTGAAAAAGATATAAGATTTAACATATCTTTACATATGAATATGAAAGAACAAAGAGATTGACGCATTTCAATAACACTTGATAAGAAAGTGATGATACAACCCATTATTTAAAGTAAATAAAAATAACGCACTTCATAGATATATTAAATATCACATTCCACGGGAGGATCCCAAACATTTTGACATTTTTTAAAGAAAATTCTATATAAAGTCTTAAAAGTATATATAAAAATTAGTACTCCCTCCGTTTCAATTTATGTGAACTCATTTGACTAGGCACGGAGTTTAAGAAGAGAGAGAAGACTTTTGAACTTGTGGTGTAAAAAGAAGCACATATATTTTGTGTGGCTATAAATCATTGCATAAAAGTAAATTGTTTCCAAATAGGGAAAGAGGTCATTCTTTTTGGCACGGACTAAAAAGGAAATAAGTTCACATAAATTGAAACGGAGGGAGTATATATTTTCGGTTTGGTTCGATTTTTTTTTACTTGATATCAAACCAAACATAACCAAATTTTTTAATCGATTTGGTGCGATTTTCGGTTCGATTTGAACACCCCTAATATTCTAGTCTAGTGAATAGGAATTTTATAGTCAAATAAGCAAGCCAAAGTGAAGTAGGAGAGATTGGTTATTCATCAAAATGAACGAACAATGCAGCCACTTCAAAATCTTGGGGGACATTCCTTAGATATTTGGATATCCACAGGTAGTGGTGGCAAAATGATTTAAAAAAAACAGTTATTCATCCATATTATCCACTAAAAATAAGTTAGATAATTTTTTTTTAAATGGATCAAATATGGATAAGAATCATATTATTCACTTACAAAATGGATAACTAATGAGTTTACTTTTACATTTATAAAGCCTCAAATTGGGATTCTTCAAGTTTGGAAGACTGAATTCTCCCAAAAGTGATCATATTCAATAAATCATGAATAATATGAATATTCATGTCCATATTATTCGCTGATTAACCCGTTTTTTATCCGTATTAAATATGGGTCCGATCAAATAATTTATCTGTTTTTGCATTACCCGTTTTCGACCCGAGCCGCCTATTTGTCACCCCTATCGAGAAGCAATGGCTGTTGCTAAAATCTTTAGTATACTCAAATCTGATCAAGGACAAGATAGGCAGTTTCTTTCTTGCTTCCACCTGTGGCCTTCTACCACCGCCTTGACACCTTAATATCAAGGAACCCCCCCCCCCCCCATTCCACAAGTAGGTGTCCCCAACGGAAAACCTTTTACCGTGCCACACGATTTTTTCACAAAGCGCTCTTTCCACTCCTGCCGGTAGTCATTGCACACTAGCTGGTTCACTGGAAAAACTACAATTCAAGTGCAAAAGGAAAAGGAAACAATGTAAGAATCCTATACCACAATTTCCTAGATCGAATTATTTTGTGAAATTGACTCTCCCTATGCTTGGGAATGGCATTACCACCTTCCTATTAAGTATTTTTAAATTTTAATTACTCTCTAAGGGGTGGAATAGAAGGACAATCTTTCCCTATCCATCAACCTGCCAATCAAATGCCACATCATATGATCTAAACATTAGCAGTAAGATTTGGACATTACTAGGAAGCTTTACGTTCTTGGCAGAGCTTCAATGCACAAAGCCTGCCAAACCTAAGAAAAGAAATAGCCCAATGCACTGGCTATAAGGGCTTGAGAAAGAATCGCACCATATTTACATTTATGCAAGTGGTTGTTTTGATGGTTTGAACCCCATGACATTCTAATCATACATCGACAACTTTTATCTTTGCGCCAAGGCTCCCCTTTAAGGGGAACTTACACACACTTTCAAATTACTTGGATATTAAAACCTAACATTAGATACTCTGACATTTGTTAGATTATAAGATTCATATACAGGCAGACACTTTACAAAGAATTACACCACAACCTTTCTAAGATAAGCAAATGTGAGACCGAAAAAGACCTGTGTATTCACACGTTAAGTTACCAGGAAGAATATGTCGAAATGAATTACAAGTGCAAGAAAGAGCTTGCATGTAGTTGGCTGCTACCTGAATATGCCACAATCAGCACAAGAAACATATACTCCTCCTTTGTGTGCCCCCTTCTTCAAAGCCACTCATAAATGATCTAATCGATAGATGCTCCGAAGCATATGTCATGAAGGATGCTAAAACAAGGCCTCCTACAACCATCAATCCTAATCTGCAACAACATAAACACAGTATAAAAGATAAAACTTTTAAGTTTTTCAAGTGCCAGACGACACATGTACTGAAAAGTTGAAAGGCATATGGTATTATCAACTGAGAGAGAACAAATCCAGTGAGAAGTTAAGAATGCACTAGAAGACCATCTGTGTGAAGCCATATGGTTGTAGACAGTAGTTTATATGTGACAGCAGCATTTTAGAGTCGCATGCTTTGAAGGCTTTTACTGTTAACACATCCGGAAATGACTGCATAAAGTTTAACCAAAATGGTTACAACCTTGAACCTTCTCCTAGGCTACTTAACAAATGATCAGATCTACTCTAAATATTTTTCTTTTGGGGCATAAATGACCTATTCTAAAATATCTAATTACATCTTTTATTCAATGTGCTCTCACCCAATGGTCTCAAAAGGATCCCCTTGGAAAGATTTGGCTAAATACATAGACGACTCCTCAAACTTGCCAAAAAATTTCATACACCTCAACTAAAGCTGTCACCTACCGAACACCTGGTCTATACTTTGTGCATATTAGACATCTAACAGACAATCTCTCACAAGAACGAAGTGCGTGACTCCCAAACGCTATGACATGGCCAGAAAAAAAAAGGACCAGTATGCGACACATGGAAGATTTAAAAAGTAAAACCTCTCTCATCTACAACTTTTTTTTTCCAATTCTCTCACACATCTGCGTCGTCTTCTTCGACTCCCCGCCAACCCCCACCCCACCCCAAAAAAAAGTCCTTTCTTCAAATCCCCACGACACCATTTTTCACTGTCAAAACAGTTTTCACCAATTTTTTTTTTTTTGGTAATTAAAATTTTATTAACCACCAAATTTGAAATTACAGACCATAGCTGAAGCTATCACAGCCAGCTATCCATAAGTAAACATCTAGCTGACAAAACCACTATGCCTTTACCTTAAAGATTTGAAGCACGCCTCCTAGGGAGGATCTCTTCCATCTCTCAGGCAAGTTACAGAAAAACAAAAAAACACCTAATCTATCACTAAAAGGAGCTAAAAATACCATGACTGAACAAGTTTCCTAATCTCTGTGGATGCTCTAACATTACATATATAAGCAATATTCCTAGCAATCCTATCCACATTTGTACCATTTTTTTCAAATATCCTCTAGTTTCTTTCCCTCCAAACAGCATGACTGACTTCTGCGTAGACCATTCTAAAGAGTTGTGCTGATCGTGATTTGCCTTTAGCATTTTTAACAGCCCACTGTAACTGTTGAACCCACGTAGCTGCTAAAATTTGTCTCCTCATCCATTGAAGGACTCTGCTCCAT
Source organism: Nicotiana tabacum (assembly GCF_000715075.1). Taxonomy (NCBI): domain Eukaryota; kingdom Viridiplantae; phylum Streptophyta; class Magnoliopsida; order Solanales; family Solanaceae; genus Nicotiana; species Nicotiana tabacum. Next base: position 153,500,341 of record NC_134090.1, on the reverse strand, counting down.
AATCTTTTAGTAAAATCACAGTCCACATACAAGTGATCTCTAGTTTCATTTTGGCATTGGCAGTAGGGGTGGGCATTCGGTCGATTCGGTTCGGTTTGAAGAAATTCGGTTCGGTTATTCGGTTTTGTAAAAGTGGTAACCGAAACCGAACTGAAATAAGTTCGGTTCAGTTCGGTTTTTCTAATTTCGGTTCGGTTTTCGGTTTGAACATTATCATATTGGACTCCTTCTATGTAATAATACGACCAACGAATTAGTTGATTTTTTCCAAAACTTCGAAATTGTTGGAAATATTGTGTTTATAGAAAGAAAAAAATAGACTAAACTTTGCACACTATTATGGATCATAAAATTCAAACATAGTGTAAATTACAACTCTGTGTGAAATTCTCCCGGTATCTGTCATATATGCTATGGAAGTTTTAATAGACTGAAAGTCTTTAAGATTGGAAAGTTGATGGACTTACTTAATTGGGTTGAGTCTTTGATAGATTGGACCCAATAGTATTAATTTATTACCTATGGGCTTAGCCTATATATAACTTAAAGAACATATATGCTAATAATTCGGTTTTTCGGTTAACCGAACTAAAAAACTTAATAACCGAATACCAAACCGAAAAACTGAAATTTTAAAATTTTAAACCGAAACCGACCGACCGAACCGAATAACCGAAACCAAAATAAAAAAAATTCGGTTCGGTCGGTTTATTCGGTTCCGACCGAAATACGCCCACCCCTAATTGGCAGAGCGTGCATAAAGGATCCAACTAAACTCCCCATCTAACTAGTCTGCCTATGGTAGGTAACCTGCCCTACAAATGCAACCACATAGTGAACTTTGCTTTGGGTCTTGCTTCATTTTTAAACATGAGACATTTCCAAGGTACTCTAGGCTCATCTCCCAGTAGTTGAAGATAGATTTGCCTGATCAAGCTCTTACCCTCTTTCGGTGTAACATGAACCTGCTTCCACATTTCTCTAGCTTCCATAATTTTTCCCACCATCCAAGACGCTTGTTGTGGTACACATACATTGTCCAAGTCATGCCCTCTTATATAGTATGTATGAATCCACCTGATCCAAAGTTTGTCCTTTTTATGAGCCAAGTCCCCATAGGTTTTTGTGATAGCTGCTCTATTTCACAACAACAAATTAGTGAGATTTAAGCCCCCTATGGATTTAGGTGCACACATCTTATCCCAGGCTAGCTGTCCTCTCTTAATAATTGTGTTAACTCCAGACCATATGTAACTCCTACAGTAAGAATCAATTGTCTTCACTACCTTCACAGGCAAAATAGTTTTCACCAATTTTAACACCCCAAATATTCGCCCCACCATTCACGCCACAACATAGATTCATCAACAGCAGACCAATGACGTCCTTAACTCCCCTGTTCTCTCTTCTGCAATTTGAAAGGCTATCAAGCATACCAGTACTGCAGAAAATGGCTAGCTGCGGAAGCAAGCTGTCGGTGAAATTCCAGAAAATTTATGACTTTTTTGAGGATTGCCTTTCACCAAACTTATGAAAAGGTTTGTACCATTGCTCTTCGAAGTAAGAAAAATCCTATGAAGATGGACCACGGGTGTTGGTTGAGAGAAGAGACGGAGGACTGTAATGGCGTGAATTAAAAAAGGTCGAGGGTGGGGTGAGTGGCAGTGGTGGCGTGAGAGAGCATGAAGAGGGATTTGATGGTGCCAGAGGTGGCAGGGAGAGAGAAGGAAAGGGAAGGTAGGATATGGTCGCAGGGAGAGAGAAGAGGGAGGAAGAAAAAAAAACATAAAAACTAAAATTGTGGCCTCCACGAGCTCAAAATTGGTGTTCTACACGCACTATGCCATGTCAACATTATGTATCTAATATGCACAGTTTTGGGTATAGATCGGTACTCAATAGGTTACACATTTAGTTAAAGTGTCAAAATGAAAATTGTTGGCAAGTTTGAGGGCCATTGATGTATTCAACCAAATGATTTTGTTCCTTTTCATATTAAATGCATTTAAACGGATGATGTTGCAATGGACTTTAGCATCTCATATATAAATACAAATTTCAAACCTATATCTTCAGACAATAACTCAGTGAACATATTCAAATTTGTTGTCAAAATAATGTTCCAGGGCAAGTAAACGCCAAATAGCATATTAGCTAATATTATATCGAATATAACTTATATATATATATATATATATATATATATATATATACACACACACACACACATAACTATTATAAATAACTTGAAGTGCAGAAGTAATTATATTAAAAGTACCTCAAAAACAAAGCAGTGATTCCGAAAATACTAGGCAATGCAGGGGCTAAAATTGCAAGAGATGCCATCCCTAACCCATAGTAGCACGCGGCAATGTCACAACATGATTGCTGCACCTGATGACCTACAAGGCAACAAAACACCAAGTACGGTGAAACAATGCACCTTAAATTAAGTAAAATGAAAACTACTTACTTATGTCAACCAACCTTTTCCAGACTCATGGTCCAAAGATGCAGGATGAGCCTGAAATTGTCGCGCACGATTTGCCACAGCCTTTCCCCATTGATAAATTAAGTGCAAATAACTCCCGAACAAGAGGAAGAAAAGTGTAAATGTCCACTCATACATTAGGAGGAGACCAGTCCACGGCATTACTTGGCGTGGGATAATTACAAGTGAAAGCCCAAGGGACGCCAGAACAGCAGCAAAACAGACACATACAGATATCCCACCCAGAAAAGCAGGCACCTTCGGCTGCATACAATTTGTGAACTTGTTTCATTATCATTTAGGAACAAGCAATATAAGCTAATCATAAATTGAGAAAACATTAGAAATAGGAGTAAGAACTTCAACTATGTCATGCTTGATATATAATTGAAAGCCATTCTGCAAGACATAAGACATGGCAATTCATTATTTTGCCAATCTCGTACAGATTAGTGAAACGAAAAGAGCAAGAAAAACCAGGATGTCACAACTCTACAATCGATAAGGAGCAAAGATACCTGCTGAGGGGAAACAATGGTGGATGAAGGAACGGAAGAATAAGGTAGGACACCTCTAGCTCTGACCTTGTAGTATAGCTGTCTAACATGGTCACACAATGATCGGGTCTGCAGACAGAAATCTTTTTTCAATATGACAGATACTCAAAATGCTGACAACTATGTAATGACATCATTTTAAATTGCTGACCTTTAAAAATGATCGATAGTAGCAAAATACTATCAGAAGCAACGGAAACAGAAACAAAAATTTGACAAGAAGTTCATCTCTAGGATTTTTGCCCCCTCCAGTTCCAGGTAACGATTCTTGAAGACGAACCCGAACATTCTGTAGCATGAGCAAACATAAGGTCATACAGTTGTTGGAGATAAGTTAAGCAAAATCATCTCTAGCACAACAACATAGAGCGCGCAAGCTCAGCTTTAAGCCGCAAACAGTAAAGTGCATAAAACAGTGTTTATGTTGAGCAAGGAAACAGTGCTATGGACCATGGTATCAGGAAAGTAAAATTTAGGATACAAATGGAGGAAGAAGACAACAATATCGAATCTAAAAAGACTTGCAACAGCTGTGGGCAGTGACTAGAGTACACGGAAGAAGAGAAGTACCTGCCATACGTCAACAGGTTTTAACAGCCAAGATGTCCACCAATCCCATGGTTTAAGTGGTCCCAACGTGTAATGAATAACTCGGAGTTCTTTCTCATCTACCATCCACTACAAAAATATAAAGGAAAAAAGGGTTAGTGCAAGCAAGGAAAAGTTAAAATGCATTTAAAGAAAATCAAGCTCTTGCATCTAAAAAGTTTCTGCTCTAAATTTCTCATTTATTTTCTCATATACCTGTTACCAGTTCTTGCCATTCAATACTCTTTTCTTTGACTGATTTCTTTTCAGACCATGCGCTTATCAAATAACATTTCCCTAAATGGCTATTGTTCAACTTTCTCCAACAACAACAACTATGCCTCAGTCCCAAACAAGTTGGGATCGTATATATGAAATCTCACTAACCATGTTACGCCATTTAAACTCATCTCAGGCCAATATTTTATAAAATAAAAATAAACATAAAAAGTACTAGAAGTTCTTCATATTTTTTACTAGGCTAAATAACTCGTAAAAAAGCATATGAAGTAAAGCAATAATGCTAACATGACTAAAACATCTTCTCAACTAATAGATATCTCCTACATAGATCATTTTCTTCCATTGTGCCCTATCTTTCGCTAAGTCTACACGAGTCCTAAAGAAATTGTAGGTCCTTCGATACAACTTCCCTCCAAGTAATTTTAGGTCTACCTCGTCCCGTTTTAACCTTTTACTCACCATGGTTTCTCACATACGGACTGGTGCATCTAGCGGACAACTTAGGACATGACAATACCATCTCAAGGACCCTCTCTCATTTCATCCTCGATGTGAGCTACTTGAATCTACTCGTGAATGTGGTCATTTCTAATCTTGTTTAGCTTTGTATGACCGCACATCCATTTTAGCATCTACATTACTGCGACACTCATCTTGCGAATGTGTTGGACTTCAGCACTCACTTTTGTGGGCATCTCTCTATGACATAGCACTTCTCCATTTCAACCACCCGAATTTTGATTCTATGTGTAACTTCTTCGCATAATTTCTTGGCGTGGTTCTTCTTTGCAGAAATATGGTTATGTGGATCACTAAGATTGTAGAACTGTTCATACTTGGTAGAATGAAATTAAGCAAACAAAACTGCAGTAGCTTCCAATGAATGAAGCATGATTGACATAACCACAATAAGCCCACAATATTGTAGCCTCTTCAGGATTATTTTCTCACACAATCACGGTAAGCCCACAGAACAATGCAAAGTTGAAACATCACATGTTGCAATTTTCCAATGACTGCTGCAGTATATTACAGTTCTCATGTAAATCAATGTTTTCTGTGTCAAACAGAAACTCCATTTGAAGTCATTGCTTCCAGATCCAAATAATTAAAAAGTCAAAGCACACAACCCGCCCCACCCTCACCCCCTCACCCACAAAAAACCCTCAAAAATATAGAATAAATGTAAAAGAAGAAGAAGAAGAAGAAAACACACACAGACACACACAACAGTCAAAGGATTCAAAAGAGGCAGTCCCTTGATCCTAAAACAAACCTTGTTAGCAAGCATGTAAAGGCCCACATCAGCATTGTAAAGAGTAGAAAGTCTCTCCATTTCAGGGACCTTTCTAGAATTTAAGACATCTGAAGGCTGATTTGGCTCATAAACACGCGCATTAGCAAACCCAACATAGTAGGAGTTCAGAAAACCTTGATCACCTGTCAGCAGGAAAGAATGCATCACTTTTTCACATTCTCAAAATAGGAAGACTTTGATTGTTAGGAGGACTACACAAGATAAGCTCCTAATAAGAGTAAAGAACTTCCACACCTAGACAATAACTTTGTAAGATTATTAGACGACAGAAGATAATCCAAATCCTCCAAAATAAAGATTACATTTGTTTAACTATTAAGGTTGGACAGAGAGTAGATAACCTAAGAATTAAACAGTTAACAGAAATAGCATACCTCCAGTGTAAGAAGGCAGAGTGGTCACCTTGCTCATCATATCCTTAAAAACCTCTTCTGAAGGCTCAATCACCATTACTCCAGAATTTAGTCTCTCAGAATGTTTTAAATTTGCACAAAACTTCCCACATTTAAATAGATCTTCAATGCTCTTTACTACAATAGTATCAGCATCAAGATATACCACTGCCAAAATAAAAGCAGAAATTCCAACATTAAGGACTAGAATTCAGAAAATGTGTCACCTTTACTTTTAAAAAATATGTCATGAATTTATCAACAAAATAGAAAAAAGAAAAAGATGTCATGAAGTTATCACAAAAGAGAAGAAAAAGATGCCATGAAGTGACAACTCTACGTTCCCTACCTTTTGCACCCTACCTTCCCTACATTTTAAAAAATTTGAAATTTCAGACAACCAGTTTGGGTTCATGCCGGGGCGATCTACCACAGAAGCTATCCACCTTATGAGGAGGATGGTGGAACAATACAGGGATAAGAAGAAGGATCTCCACATGGTGTTTATTGATCTAGAGAAAGCGTACGACAGGGTTCCTAGGGAGGTCTTATGGAGCTGCTTAGAGGTTAAAGGGGTCTCGGCAGCCTACATTAGGGTGATTAAAAGACATGTATGATGAAGCTAAGACTCGGGTTAGGACAGTAGGAGGCGACTCCGAGCATTTTCCGGTTGTTACGGGGTTATACCAAGGGTCTGCGTCCAGCCCTTTCCTATTTGCCCTGGTGATGGATGCACTAACTCATCATATTCAAGGAGATGTGCCATGGTGCATGCTATTTGCTGATGACATAGTTCTAATCGATGAGACACGAGGCGGTGTCAACGAGAGGCTAGAGGTTTGGAGACAGGCCCTTGAGTCTAAAGGCTTCAGGTTGAGCAGGACGAAGACGGAATACCTCGAGTGCAAATTTGGGGCTGAACCGACGGAAGCGGGAGTGGAAGTGAGGCTTGACTCTCGAGTCATCCCTAAGAGGAGTAGTTTCAAGTACCTTGGGTCAATTATTCAGGGGATCGGGGAGATCGACGAGGATGTCACACACCGTATAGGGGTGGGGTGGATGAAGTGGAGGTTAGCATCGGGAGTCCTGTGCGACAAGAAAGTGCCAAAGTTACTAAAAGGTAAGTTTTATAAAGCAGTGGTTAGGCCTGCCATGTTGTATGGGACCGAGTGTTGGCCGGTTAAAAACTCACACATCCAGAAGATAAAAGTAGCAGAGATGAGGATGTTGAGGTGGATGTGCGGGCATACAAGGATGGATACGATTAAGAATGAAGATATTCGAGAGAAGGTGGGCGTGGCCCCCATGTAGGACAAAATGCGGGAAGCAAGACTCAGATGATTTGGGCACATTCAGAGGAGGAGCACTGAGGCACCGGTGAGGAGGTGTGAACGACTGGTTGTGGTCGGCACGAGGAGAGGTAGAGGGAGACCTAAGAAATATTGGGGAGAGGTGATCAGGCAGGATATGACGCGACTTAGGATTACTGAGGACATGGCCCTTGACAGGGAATTGTGGAGGTCGAACATTAAGGTTGTAGGCTAGGGGGAAGGTGTGAGTATTTCTACAGCGCACTAAAGTGAAATTAGCCAGTTAGGAGTTAGTCTTAGGATGTTACTGGTCAATTACTGATGTAGGGCTTTATCTGCTGGATATTATTATATTTTCCATCTTTTTTGTACTTCCTATATTTCTTATACTGTTGTTATTTTTATTTTATGTTATGGTATGCTATTTTATTTTGTTTTATGTTATTTTATTATGAATCTATGGATAGTACTAATATATCGTCTCTTGTCGCTTTCTTGAGCCGAGGGTCTCCTGGAAACAGTCTCTCTGCCCCTCGGGGTAGGGGTAAGGTCTGCGTACCTATTACCCTCCCCAGACCCCACTAGTGGGATTATACTGGGTTGTTGTTGTTGGTGTTGGTGTTAGAACTGATCATTTATACCAACTACTATAAATTAAGCGGAAATAGATTGCTATACTGCACAACCACAAATTCACTTGGCCAAGTTTGAAAAGCACGTAAGAAAGTTTTAAATGTAGATCATATCCCTTTCTTCCTTTCTGCCCAAACTTAAAATCAAGCGCTGAGATATGGAATTACCTTTCTTGTACTTGGTCATGTTAAATACTTTTAGCTTTGTGTAGACGCCCCAAAACCTCGTCGGCCTCACTTGATTCGGGTTTGACAATAAACTAATCTTTTCCACAATCCAACCATCAGCCTGCACAGGAAGAAACAAAGGCCAAATCCCTCAATAAAAATATTAAGCCACATCTAGAGATGCCTTAGAATCAGACACAAATTTTAAGATGGAAATCTAGAACAACTGAAAAAACTAACATGGGACAAAATAAGGCAAGCTCAATATAGAATGACAGCCGGAACAACTGAATAGACTATAGGACTTGTTGGGACAAGCTCAAATTCAGTCACTGGTTTGCTTCTTTTTTCTGACTGGAAGGCCTTTTAGCAGCAAAATAGAAGATACATTGCATTTGTAAGTACAGGTTAGAATCTATCTACTAAACTACTAAATAGAAGATACACTAAACTACTACACCTCCCTATCAAACTCAAACTTCTTAAAGCGAACCAGCACAATGACACTTCAATTTAAGACCTTAGTCTTTAACGACTTATTCATACAAAATTATTATTAATCGAGCAGTCATCATTACCTCAACTCCAAATTATTTAGAGGCGGCCATATGTATCATTTGTATTCATTTCATACCATTAATAAGTATATGTGGTTGCAGGGGCAAATCCACTACTTTTGACTCTGACTTTTATATGTGCATGAGGAAATTCATTAGAATTAGTACATATCGAGAGAATCCAAGTACAAGAAATCTTTGCCTCCTGAAGACAGTAAGAACTCCAAAACCACTTTCCCTGCTTCCTAAGTCCATCCCTATAAGTGGGCATGCTCCTTTAATTTTCTTATAGCAATAGCAGTGGTGTTCACTCCAACATGCGCGCACCTCGACTAATCTATTGGAAACTACAACCTCCCACCAGCAAAGGTACGGTTAACTCTGTCCACCAAAACTTAGGTGGATGAGAACAATTAACATGGAGTTGACTAACGCCCCAACCTTGATTCCCCAGATTAGCACCCAACTCTTCAACCACTAGACCAGCCTCTTGGCCTTGGGTGCTAGATGGGCATGGTCATTTCAATGCAATAGTTAGAGTACTCATTATAATGACACCATCTTCAAAGTAGTTATCTACCTATTGCAACACTCCTCGACTATCCGACTTGAAAACAATTACTCATTCTGTGCCAATTTATTTGGCAATATTTTCTTATTAGTCCATTTCAAAACGATTGACACATTTCTATTCTGGAAACAATTAACTTTAAATTTTTCATTTATCCTTAATGAAAAGCTTTTATAGTCGTACAAATGTTATAACATATTTAAGAACGACCGTTTCAAAAGTCTGGTTTCTTATTTAAACTTTGTGCTGAGTCTGTCAAACCATACCAAACAAATTGGAACGGAGGGTGTATAAAGCAACTAAAAGTTTGCCTGAATCAAACTACACTATGCAAAAAATGACCAAAATGAAAGTAAATGCTATAGTGTTAAAAATACATACTCGAAGGAGGTCATTAGCGTATTGAGAAACTCCATCAGAGACCAAAACAACCATATCTTTAGTGGACCCACTTTCCCTTATTGACTTTCCAAGCACTCTAACACCCAACAAGAACTCATCTCCGTACAGAAGAGTGACGTAAGCTTCTTCAGTTGATTGAGATTTGGAAGCTCCGATTACCCAATAATTACATGACAAAAACATTATTAAGGAGATAATCCATAATCTTAACAATATTGGTTTCATCCTAATCTTTCAGCAGAATTCAGAAACTTGAATTTCGAAGGTGAAAAGGGATCTAGGGAGAAACGTGGGGTTACTGGAAATGGTATTAGAATAATGAAATGAAACGTTTATATTACGAATTGGGGATTATTTAGTGTATTCGCTGTTCTTGTGACTTCCCTCCTGGTATTCGTTGTCATCTCCTAAGCTGTCTTTCTGGAAAGTGTGAATTTTCAAAACTTCTCCAGTTGATGTTATTTCCTTTTGTGAGTTTAAGTGTATAAATTTATAAACTCGGGTAAATCTCTCTATAAGTATTAATAATCCAGAGAAATTAATAATTAAAACTCACCCATAATGAAAAATTATTCTTACCATATTAGTTTGTCTATGGCTTGAATGTTTTCTCGTTTTTTTTTCTTGATGTACCTAAAATAGCGCTAGTATATGTTTTAGATATAGAAAAGACTTAAATGTCACTAAAATTTAGAGAATTTCTAGTACTAAGAAAATTGAGTTTTTATAATATCGGATACAAACAAATTTAAATAAAATAATACTATGAATACTAAGGATTTGAATGGTCGATTCTATCTTACTCGGAATTAAGGTATAATTATTTTTTGTTGTACGTGTAATATGTACCGCCAAAACTTAAAGGTTCTATAGAGCAGTGGTCACACTGATTATATATGTTATATGGGACGGAGTGTTGACCAGTCAAGAACTCTCATGTACAGAAGATGAAGGTGGTTTGAAATGAGAATGTTGAGATAGAAGTGTAGGCATACCAGGTTGGATAAAATTAGAAATGAAGTTATCCGGGATAAGGTTGGCGTGGCCCCTGTAGAGGATAAGATGCGGGAGGCGAGACTTAGATGGTTCGGGCATGTTAAAAAGAGAGGCACCGATGCTCCAGTGAGGAGGTGTGAGAGGCTAGCGTTGGAGGGCCAACAGAGAGGTAGAGGTAGGCCGAAAAAGTATTGGGGTGAGGTGATTATGCGAGATATAGCATTACTCCAACTGACTGAGGACATGACCATAGATAGGAGGTGTGAAGGTTGAGAATAAAGGTAGAGGGTTAGGTTGCCGAGTGTTGTCCTTGTTTGTCACAGTAGCTTTGATACATCTCTTAGTTTCCTTCGGGTTGCTTCTTTTTATTCCTAGATTGTTGTTATTTCTTATTGTTGTTTTGTTTCGGTTTTCTGCTTGCATTACTTAGTGTTAATTTTATATTTTTGCTTTGGTTGTCAGATTAGTTTGCTTGTTATTGTCCCTTCCCTTTTTTCTCCCTGAGCCGAGGGTCTACTGGAAATAATCTCTCTGCCTTTTAAAGGCAGGGGTAAGGTCTGCCTGCACTCTACCCTTCTCAGACCCCATTTATGGGACTATACTAATTTTTTTTTTGTATAATATGATTCACATCCATAATTTCATTTGAATAAGTCATAATGGACGGAAAATATTTGTGAGAATTTAGAATTAGCCTTCCTATTACACTATAGTAGTTAATTAGATATACAACAACAACGATCCAATAAAATTTTATTAGTGAGGTCTGGGGAGGATAGTGTATACGCAGATCTTGTCCCTATCCAAGAGGTTAGATAAGTATAATGTAGGCTTTAGTTTAGTAGTCCAAATTGATATTTCAACTCAAATAAATTTTGCATTTAAACGTGTTTATATTAACTGGGATCATATTGACATGTGAATCTTTGTTTGTAGTAATAATGTATAGGGTTTTATTATTTCGAGTGACAAAATTAAGAACCATGGAGAAATGAGACAAATCACTTGCAAAGGAAGTTAATCCTTTTTCCAATAATAATAAACTAAAGGCAGAAGACTTCATTATTTGGTTCTTTAATTCTAAGTGGTCAAGTTGGAAATTTCTTAAACTGAAAATGCAGCTATTACAGTAAATTCCAGCCACAGCTAACACATTCTTCCTTTTATTTTCACTTTACCTATAGCAGCAGCAAATCTAAAACTAAGACGTGAGTTCTGGATTTAAAAATTTTATATATACCTTAGTAGTTATATTTTGCATATATACATAGAGTGTGACTCTGAAACACTAGGTTCTCTCAAACCCATGCACTAAAAGCTATTTAAATTCAGCTTCACTTTCTTCCTGGGGCGGATCAACCTTATTAGGTAGGGGTGCCACGTCACTGGCATGCTTCGCTAAAATTCTTACTATTTATGTGAGATATTTGTGAAAAATGGGATATATAAAATTGGTGGCACCTCAAATAAGCAAAGTAGACGTGGGTGCATAGCGTCCATTCTAAAGCCTGTTGTTGTCCTCGCGAAAGGAAGTTCGATTCTTTGTAGTAGTATTTTCCCTTCGCTTTGGAATTTTTACATTTCTATGCCATATAGGAAACTATATTACCCTCAATATTTAAGGTTTGATATAATTATATTTAGTATACCTAATTAATATGTATATATCATTAGCGGGTTTTAAGGGTATTAATTACACTCCTAATTTAATGGTACCGTATATTCTATCTAATACCACTCCCCTCCCCATGTTTCTTTCTCCAATTCCCACACCTTCACCTACGTTTTCCTTCCATGCCCACGATTTTAAAATATATATGCAATTTTACCATCTGGGTTGACTTAAATTTTGGATTTTCTCCAGTGATAATCATTGATGTTCAAATCTTTATCTAATTTTTGCTGCTGGGTTATTTTAAAAAAGCGTTTTTTTTTTCCGTATTGACATCGATATATTTTGAAATTGTTTGCAATTTTGGCTGTTGGGTTGTTTTAAAAAATTGTTTTTTTCCACTATGGTTATGATATTCAAATCTTTTCTGCAATTTTAGCTGCAGGAAATTTTGATTCTTTTTCCTCTATTATTATTGATTTTTCAAATGTTTCTGCAATTTTAGCTGCTTGTTGTCTTAACAATTGATTTTTTAACTCGCTGTTTTTATGGAGTTTCAGTTCTTTCTGCAATTTTAGCAGCTAGATCATCTTCTGAAATTCATTTTTACACTATTGCCTCTGATATTCAAGTCTTTTTGTTCTAAAACAATTTTAGCATCTATTTTCTTAAGAATTTCAGTAATATAAGCGGAAAGGAAAAGAGAGCAGCAATTCCATCATTGACAATTATTAAAAAGCTTTGAAGCTTTGAATTCTAATTTGGGTTTTCAAAAATTATTATTTGTTTGGATTGGGTGTGTTATAAATAATTGAGAATATGGTTTGTAGTTTATATCTCAGTTTTGAGGGGGTTTGGTGAAGATTAGACTTGATTTTGGCTGAATTTCAGATTGAAACTCGAAGAAGAAGAAGACATGACATACATTATATTGCATAAATTGTAGAAAAATTGTAGACTGTTGTTTATTTATTTTTCAGCTTTGTGTTTTTGTGTTAAAAGTTTTGATGAGAGCTTGTTATTCCACTTCGTCTGTTTTGGAGCTAACTTGTGCAGAGAAGAGGATGTTTTTTAAGTTATATATATTGCTATACCTTTAAATTCAAGAAGTATGGTTGTATTGTATTTAAAGATTTATAGAAGTTTTAGTCGTTTTTATTTGTGAAAATAAAAAATAAAGCATCTACAATCAGAATACAAATAATCTACAATTTATCTACAAAATATCTACAAAATATCTACAAACTGGGTACATATTTGAACTCGACATGCTTCCCCTGAAATGTATGTTTCACATTTTTGATACATATTTTTGTCCAAAACAGTACTAAATCATCCACTTAAATACAATTCTTATACAATGTTGTTCAATTTTCATACAATATTTAAATAAATAAATAACAGTCTATAATTTTTCTATAATTTACCTATAATTTCTGCAATATAATGCATGTCATGTCTTCTTCTTCTTCTTCGACGAGTTTCAATCCGAAATTCAGCCAAAACCAAGTCTAATCTTCACCAAAACCCCCTCAAAATTGAGATATAAACTCCAAACCATATTCTCAATTATTTGCAACAACACCCAATCCAAACAAATAATGATTTTTGAAAACCCAAATTTCAATTCAAAGCTTTTTAATGACTATCAATGGTGGAATTGCTACTCTCCTTTTTTTTGCTTTATATTATTGAAATTTGGACATAATTACGTTTGATGTAGAATAATTGTAGAAGATTTAATCGTTTTTTATTGGTGAAATCAGAAAAAAGGTTTGAAAAACTGCTTATCGAAAACGAAAACTTTTCTTCAAATCAATGACTGAACCTTTCTTATCGAAAACAGGTTTACTCTTGTCGAGTACTTTCCATGATCCGCCACCTCCAACAATTGACCTTTTGTAGTTCTTACCACGGGTTGATGTTTTCTTTAACGAGTATCGAACATGGCTGAGTAGGAAGAAATTAGCTCCTAATAATTGGTATTTAATGAATAATATAATATTTGTAGAATATCTGTCAACATGATGGGTAAATATGAAATTATGCACATTTTTAATAACAAGATTTTATATATGATATAGTAAGGAAAAAGTCCCTTTTGCTTTTTACTCTTTCTTCCTGATTTTTCTTTTTCCAAATTTTTGAGTTGGGCCCTAAGGCCTCACCCTTTTTCTTTATTTTTTTCTTCGTTTTCTTTTCCTTGTTTCTTCCTTATATTTGCTAATTTCTCTCTTCTTTATTTTTTAAACTTTTGTATGTCAATCCACATTTTGTTTCTACTTTCTATCTTTATGCCTTACCTCATAAGCAACTTTTTTTTATAGTAATTTGAATTGATTTAATTAGCATAGAACTTATTTTATGACAGAATATTAATTTATATATTAGAGTGTAATTTGAACTGTATTTTTTATTGGCTTTTGAAAAACAAAACAACTTGATTAATAGTTGATTATCATAGGTTGAACGTTGAATGTTTTGCTTTAAAAGTAATTGTCATTCAACATTTGAAGAAGTGAACCAAACAAATTATTATAGTAACAAACAATGCAAATTTTTGTATTTATACTCAATGTTTTTATTTTATTTATTAATTATATATACATATCTAGTAAAAAAAATCGGCATAAAATTAAAAATTTTATTGTCAAATACTGATCCCGAAAAAAAATAAAAAATTTCCGGAAAAAGTGAAAAAAAAATTATGGTCAGACGGGCCATTAGTTGTAGCTCGTTTCTTTTTTTGGTAGTACAAGATAAGTTTATTAGACAAATTACTAACTTATTTCTTCTTTAGCATAAGTTGAAGTTTTTCATAGTATTCCTTTAGAGGGAAATTTGTATTGGATCATGAAGGTGGGAATAGAAGGATTTATCGTGAGTTATCCTCCTTTGTTCTACTTTTATTTATTAATGTTTTTTTTTTTTTGCGCAACAGATAACACCAAACAATAAAGTTCCTCATCACCCATAAAAGAGTTCTTAAAGGTCATTGTGCACAGCGGTGGATACCGAATGTTCCCCTAAGGAATTCAAAAAATAAAAATATTAAACACACGAAAAATTAAAAGAATTCAATATATATATATATATATAATTAATGTTATATATGCAGTTTAGTTTTTCGACCCCTAGGTCGGGCCTGATCGTACACATCCCATGGTACTTATATACTCATTGACTAAATTGACTAAAGAGACTAATTAAAGACTCTAATATGCATGTACCAACTCAAAATCCAGTTCATGAATGTTATACCCTTTCATCCACGCACTACCTTACATGCTTTCATGACTTCATCTAAATATGATAACTATTAAAAAAATCAAAAGATCAATATAATAAAAAGTTATATTGATAATTAGCACTTAGATCCTCATGTTGGAATAAATGGCACTTATATAGATTTTAATATAAGGTAGATACACATCTTATTATGATAAAAGTCAAAGGATATAGTGATAATCTGCACATTCATCTCCTTAAATAGTGAAACAAGTAGTAGCAGAACAGTGTGCAAGACTCCAGCAGTCATCACTACTCTGGACTTTAACTTTATATATGTATAATATATACAGTTGAAGAATAAACATGTAAATTAATACTAATTTCGCATCGATTATTCTAAAGTGTTAATCGTATACTTCTCAACCGTTCATGACCTAAATGACCTAAATTCAGGGTTCATATTGTCTTCAAGAAAAAGAAGAAGGAGAAAATAATTTTTGTTGGCTATAGGAGTATTGATCATATGAGAAAGAAATAACTGCACTTTGTGTCTTTCTTATAGAAAGGAGGAGGAGTTATTCATCTGTGTTGGTGGCCGGAAATAGCATAAATCTGATAAAATTAGTTGAATTGTGTAAAAATAAAAATAGCAGATTTATTTTGGTTAAAATAAGATGCAAGTATGCCGTATATTTGAAGTACAAGAGTAAATTTATTTTTCCAATATCTTAGTCTTTGTGATAATTATTACTATCATGCGGAAAAAGGTTTGGAACGGAAAAGGTCAAATATATAAAAGTATAAAAAATAGCCAAAATGATTACTTTTGACATCTTTTTAATTAATTGAATATATATTATAAGTTGATATAACTCTTATATCACGGGCACATTTTGTACTTTGGTGCATGAATGTCAAGATTTTATTCTTTAAAAAAGTGTTTTTATTATCTTGTCTCCACTTTTATAAGATGTGCCAGCAGTGACATCACAAATAAGTATAGTACTAATTTTCAAATGAAATCTCATAAAAGTTTGCTATCTTTTTATCCAAAAGTGTTTTAGGTAAGCTTACTTTGTTGAACTAAATACAGTGTCGGCAAAAGTTCAGATTTGCACAATCTGGAAAATAGTTGTGCTTTCTTAGCTATTCTATAGTCTTACATAGTGCTCTACATGGGACATTTAGTACACAATAAATTCAAAGATTGATAATTGTCCATTGACCTTGATAAGTTGTTCGTCTTTTATTTTGATGATTTGACAAACCTCATAAGAGAACCAGATAAGGAACCTGATACAATTAGTTCTTTTGCGTTCAGAGTAACTAGTCAGATGTCCGGTCTCAATGAAATCAGATAAGGAAACAGTAGAGGAAACAAATATGGATAAGTTGCCCTGGTCTAGCTGCTGCACTGTACCGTCTGGCAAGCTGCTGCACTGTACCGTCTGGCAGCAGTACAACATCACAACTGTAGCTTGCTAAGGCCAAACTAAAGGACATTTTATTGCATCATCCTTGATGACCTCACATACAGATATTATCAACATGAGGCAAGGGATTTTATTGGTCTAACACTTGCAAAAATCCAAAATCATATTCTCTCAAGTTCTAGCCACCACTTCTCTCAAGAACAAAACTACTACAACCTCAAGGACATGACCAGCACCCGACACACTACCCGACCCGAGCGAACCAAACCATGTGATGCACCCAATCATATGCATGAAAACCAATTTAACTGCGGAAGCTCCTTGAAAATCTTATACATTTTCAAGTTAAATGATAAAATATTTTCTAATTCAAAATCACACATGACGCTCTTTCATAATAATAACAATGAGACTAAGTAAAATAAATACACTTTCATGAATGTCGTGTACAACCTCGTTACTACAACCTTTCAAAATATTTATGGAGCCTCTATACCAAAGAATAGAACCAACAGTTGGAGTAATTCCAACAAAATAAAATAAGGAAGAACATGATAGCTACCACGAAATAAAAGTGGTGCTTCATAGTACCTCGGAAGGAGAGTCATCCTAGCTTGACCGCATGCCACATATCATACATCATCCTGAAACATGTAAAGTAAGTAAGGCCCTGGAGGGGGGCCCTAAGGGCTGAGTACACCACATCGGTAATCAATAAGTGTCATAGACTCTCTCTAACTTACGTTCTTGGGACAAACTTTATAAAAAAATAATGCATCAATATTTGATATAAAATGATAAGAAATTTTATCAATACATGACCCTTGTTATTTTAAATAACAACCAAGTGAAATATAACCCACAATATAAATTTTTAAAACATTTATATCAATCCAAGATTTTGGATAAGCCGTACAAAATCATTTTATATGCTTTAAGTCATCGAAATCGCTTTCAGCTCCTTAGGCCGAAACATAAGAAAATCATACTTACCTTTCACTGGGAGTACTATACCATCACCACATAAGAAAATCAACTAGGTTATGTACGTAGCGGCAAGTACCATATACCCTACTTGCTCAGGTCGTCTCATCGTAGTGCCGTACGAATCGACTCAGCCATGCTAATAATAGCACAAAATAGTACTATCTCGGGGGAGAGCACTCTGCCGTAGTCTATACCACAAAGTGGCCATCTACGCCTACACCGGCATGTTTAGTTTCATGACAACGAACACAATATATCCGAAGTCAATCTCGATGAACACGAGTAACTCCCAAAACATTTGATACTTCAAAAATAGATTCATAGCATAGTAACTTCAAATAATCTATTTTTATCAAATCATAGCATTTATAGAAAATCTAAATCATTTGAACAAAAATTAAATAAACAACCTTTTACATGCTAAAGCCTTTAGCAATTTAACATCAATCTTTAAAAGATACCACAAGAGCTATTCTGCACATCAATTTCCAAAAGAAATACTTTCCATGAAAACTTATCTTTAGCACTCAAATATGTTTTGATAAAAACATATAACATTTATCTTGAGTGTCATTTTGCCAACAAGATTTAAAATAAAATTTTACAAAACGGCATGACACTACATATGCAACTGTCACGACCCCAAATACCCGATCGTGATGGTGCCTATCACATTACTAGGCAAGCCAACCCAAACCATTAATCAGTTCGAATTTCTTTTATAAAACCATTTTCTAACACAAGTTTAAATCTCAATTTTTTCATAAGAAATGTATAAAATAGCTGAAATGTGCGGAAATCAATAAAACATTAAACCAACACAACCCAAACATTTGGTGTCACAAGTCTAGAGCCTTTAATATATACAAATCTGACTGTCTGATACAAAACAAGTCTAAAATGCGGAAAAACAAGGATAGAGGAAGAAAGCAGGGCTGCAGACGCTATGCAACTACCTTGCAATCTCCGGCAAACTCTGATAATGCTGAGGACCCTCACTCTGCCGCTCGGGCACCTGGACCTGCACACACGGTGCAGGGAGTAATGTGAGTACACCAACTCAGTAAGTAACTAAAGTAAATAAGGTCTGAAAGCAGTGACGAGCAGTTAAAAATCATATAAAGGAGTAAACAACAGGATAATAAATCACTCTACAGTTTAAAACTAGTTTCGTCATAAAATCTCCAGTTTCATTTGGAATACTTGAAATCATTTACTTAGCAATTCATCAACAGAGGCTTATTTT
Organism: Nicotiana tabacum; assembly: GCF_000715075.1. Lineage (NCBI taxonomy): Eukaryota > Viridiplantae > Streptophyta > Magnoliopsida > Solanales > Solanaceae > Nicotiana > Nicotiana tabacum. Next base: position 153,481,607 of record NC_134090.1, on the reverse strand, counting down.
AAAAACATGAGTGAAAGTAGTGAAAATATCATAAAAGGGCCTCTCGGGCAAGATATCACTCAGAATATGGCCTCTCGGGCAGCCTTTTCATCACTCGTGACTCAGTTCTCGCCACTCAGTACTCACACTCAGCACTCAAGCTCATTAATATCTCATAAAAGTAATAATCATAGTAACCGCTGCGGCGTGCAGCCCGATCCATATAAGTATCGTTGCGGCGTGCAGCCCGATCCATAATACATATATATATAAATATCCTTACTATTAGGTTTTCAACCCCCTCTCAGTCATTAACCTCACAACCACTCGGACATAGCAGTAGGAATCAGGGAACTCAGTCCGAACAGTTCTCACATTTAAGAAGTATAGTGATAAACCAGTTTTAAACAATAAACAGGTAAAATATGACTGAGGATATGCTTTCAAATAAGTAGAGTGAGGAAAAACAGTAAAAATGCCCCTAAGGGTCTCAACAGGTCGGCATCGGGCCCCAAACATGGCATACAACCCATAATATAGTGTAAATGTCTAAAATACGGAATATCATAAGATTTCAAATCAAATACGTGGCTTAATAGTCCCTACGGGATGGACCAAGTCACAATACCTATCGGTGCACGCCCACACACTCGTCACCTAGCATATGCGTCACCGTATTTATCAAAACAATTTGAAATACCGAGGTTTGTACCCTCAGTTCCAGATTTACAATAGTTACTTACCTCAAACCGGAGAAAATACTACTCCGCGATGCCTTTTCCCCTCAAATCGGCCTCCACTCGCGTCGAATCTATCCAAAATCAGAATCACGACGTCAAAATATGCTAAGGGAACGAAGCCCAAGCGAAAATAATCTAATTATACCAAAATCTTGAAATTGGCCAAACTCGAACCCCTGGACCACATCTCGAAACTCGATAAAAATCACATCAACGGAATCCTTATCCTTCCACGAGTCCATACATACCAAGAACACTGAAATCGGAGTCCAAATGATCCCACAAATTTCTATTTTAAAGTCTTTTAATCTCAAGCCCTAATCCCCCAATTTTTCTTCCTTAATCTCCAGTAATACTATGATTAAACAATGGAAAAATGATCATAAACCCAAATAATGAAGCTTAGGGAACTTACCCAACTGATTCCCTTCGATCTTCCCTTGAAATCACTGCCCTAGCTCGTTTCCCGTCTTCAAAAATAGAGAACTTAGCAAAATTTTGTGAAGGAAACAATATATACCTTCTAACCTAGGTATTACGCACCTGCGGCCCAGATACCGCTTCTGTGGTACCGCATTTGCGGTCAATGAGCCGCTTCTGCGGCTTTCACTTAAAAGTTCAAAATCGCATATGCGACCAAGTAGCCGCACCTACGCCATCGCAGGTGCGTTCAGCACACCGCATTTGCGGCTCTTGACCTTCTCCTCCTTGAACTCTTCTGTGGTCCTTTCATCGCATCTACGGCATCCCACCTGCGGTCCCCAATCCGCAGGTGCGGAAATACCAGAAGCAGAAAATCTACAGTTTCACCAAAAATCTCAAACTCTCCGTCAACCATCCGAAATCTCCCAGAGGCCCCCGGGACTTCAACCAGAAGCACCAACATATCCCAAAACCTTATTCAAACTTATACCAATGTTCAAAATACCTCAAACAACACCGAATCAACCAAAACACATCGGATTCAAGCCTAAATTTCCAAAATCTTCTAAATTACGCTTTTGATCAAAAACTCAACCAAACCACATCCGAATGACCTGAAATTTTAACACACACATCCCAAATGACACAACAGAACTACTGCAACTCTCGAAATTCCATTCCGACCCCTATATCAAAATCTCACCTATTAACCGGAAATCTCCAAAAATCCAATTTTGCCAATTCAAGCCTATATCTACTCCGGACCTCCAAAACTCATTCCGATCACGCCTCTATGTCCCAAATCACCTTCCGGAGCTAACCGAACAGTAGGAACTCACATCCAAGCCCTCTAATACATAAGTCAACATCTAGTTGACTTTTCCAAATTAAGCTTCCTCAAAAGAGACTAAGTGTATCAAACCTTACCAAATCCTTTCCGAACCCAAACCAATCAACCCGATCACATATAGAACCAATAGACAAAGCAATAAGAAGTAGAAATGGGGAGAACGGAGCGGTAACTCATGAGACGACTTGCCGGGTCATCACAACAACATAATATTTAGTACATGGAGACACCCGTACTTGTTTGTCCCCACAAGAACGAAAGCACATTTTCAAACAACTTAAGTATTAAGTTGAAACTTGCTTTTAGTGAAAGTCCCTTAAGAAGAGTAAGTTTTAATCAACTTACCTCGATTTCACTTTATTAATATTCATAAGCTTTCAATCGTCTTCCATCATTCCAATGTTGATTAAAAAGCTCAACCTCACCAACAAGTCGATATCTACAATTAGATATCCTAATTACATCAAAATATGACCTAAGATATTAATCAATATCCATATATGGCTCACAAATTGGCTACAAGCCTCCAACAACTCAAATCGCCAAATAGATTTACAAGCTAGACCATTCAACTTCATCCTTATATTTTAATACCCATTCAAAGTCATTAATGATACTACATCAATTGTCCAATGCCACCAAGTTAATACTCATCATCTTCCATAATCAAAACTTGCACAATATACAATTCGGATGATTACTTAGTTGATCACTTCCATCTTTTCCTAACAAATAATTCCATATATTCTTTGTATTTAATCAATTTCAACACAAAGATTCACCATTCATCTTCTCTCTTATTTTCTCAAAAGTACTATTCATGCCATGAATTAGAGTTTTATAATCCAATCTTTCAACCAATAAAACTTGTAACAAATACTTCAAATACTTCTAACTACTCATAATAAACGAGTTTGAAGCGTTGAATTTACCTCTAGTAGATCAATCTTGAAAAAATCACAACTTTGGTAATTTTTGTGTTCTTGAGGATTTGATGATGAAATCTAGAATTTGGATGTTAGAATGATGTTAGAACTCATGTATATTGAGTAAGAATCAACCCACAACAACATTAACAACTTACCTTGGTCGATTGGACTTGATTTGAGCTTAAAATTGCCCCTTCACCTCAAGAACCCTAACCCCCAATAGTCAAAATACTCTCTTCCCCAACTTGGTATTTATAGGCCCAAATTTCTGGGCTTCGGACGTGGCCTTGGACTCTATGGCAGCACTTCACTGCCAGTCATTCTTTCGGACACGACCTCAGATACTTCGCATCCGCAGGCTCCTCCGGCAGCCTTTGATAATTTGGTCATAACATTTTGTAGGAATGTCCAAATGAAAAACGATTTGAAGCGTTAGAAACTAGACTGAAATATCTTTCATTTGATAGATTGTCCATCACATAACTCCTTATACATATGTAGATATGCTCATCGAAGTTTAGGTCTTGTGCGTGCTCATTTGGAACTTTAGTCTACCATGTAATTTCATCTTAATTTGCCCCAAGGGCTCTCCTTATGACCTATATCACTTCAAATACACCTCGCGCAGTTATTATCATATCCAATTAATATTCATCATATTAATAATCCTCGTCTGCATACAAAATAATGTAATTAGCACATTTCAACTTTCTTAATAGCGCTTAAGTACTTCGATTTTTTTTTCCGGGGTGCTACATTCTCCCCCTTTTAAGAACATTCATCCTCGAATGTTTTACAAGCCACTTCTAAGAATAGAGTTGTCACACCTCCTTTTCGCCCGCGCCACCGCAAAGGGGCGCAGAAGGGAGTTTTTTCCAATTAAAGGACAATCGAAACGGGATTTATTATTTAATTTAGAGTCTCCACTTGGGAGATTTATGGTGTCCCAAGTCACCGGGTGAATCCCGAATCGAGGAAAAGATTAACTCTGTTTAACAGTCTGCGCACCAGAAATCCGGATAAGGAATTCTATTAACCCGGAAGAAGGTGTTAGGCATTCCCGAGTTCCGTGGTTCTAGCACGGTCGCTCAACTGTCATATTCGGCTTAATTATCTGATTTTTATACAATTATGAACCTATGTGCAAATTTTAACTTTTAACCGCTTTTATTATTATCATTATTATTTTAACAGAGAATTGCAACGTCGTGAAAATGTATCTCGAACCACGTCACATCAATGTACCCGTGGTTATCGACACATTTCGACTCCGTTGAGATTTGGATTTGGGTCACATAAATGTGCACCCGAGTTTAAGAAAGTAAATCATAAAAGGCGCGCCTAACAGTGACTAACGCGTTATTACTTTGGGGAAGGCCGTGAAATCTGCTAAACGGCCCGTCCCGAATTCTATGTATTCATGATATTCCTTTATTGAGGGCCCCGCAGCTTGTGCGTTTTATTTGGCGAGGCTCGTCTCCTTTTTTTTTTTTTTTAAAAAGTAAGCCTAAAGCAACTATAATTTGCTATTTTTATTGTCTCTAAAGTAAAAAGAAGTCCTAATTAATTTGTATTAAGAGCTACTTCTCCTTTAAGAAAGAAACTTATAATTAATCTGCATCGGGCCTCCAAGGCCTACCCGTGGGACAGCCGGCTTTCATCTCCAAATCCAAGCACAACTTTCCTAATCAGTTAACTAATTAACAATGGTTACAATTGTTAGCTTAATAATACATTACCATTAATTTCCAATCTCGTGTTAACTATTGGCCATTGTCTATTACTATCAGATTGAAAATGTGTATCATAACATTATTATTACAACTAAAATATATTACTTGTCTAAACTTGTCTAAACTCACTAACGACAATATTGTCTAAAACTTACATAAATATATGTATTATAAAATATATATAAAAAAAAGTTACGAGAATACACAGATACAAGTTTAATTCTTAACAAAATATGAATAACGGATGCACTCTTAATCAATAACCACATTTAAACCCATACTTGCTGATTTCAGCTTGCAGCTTGCTTCTTATTTCAAAATTAATACTACAAAACAACACTAAACCAATATGACTATTACATAATCATATTCAAAAATCCAAACAGTCTCGGAATCAAGCAGCCCAAACAACTTATAAATAGTCCTAATTATACAGTCGCCTATTATTCATGTAATATAAACAGTCCTAGTTCAAATTCGTGCAGTCCATATCATGTCAACAAGCCAACTAGTTAAAAAAACTAAATAAGTACAACCTTTAACAAACTATAACTATAATTATTCAAATGAGCTCAACTCTGGCATAAAACTACATTTTTCACTCCAAGGTTGAACTTACATCAAGGGAATTCGAAGCATGTACCTGATATTGACAATACAAGAAGAGGATCAGCAGTAGCAGTAGTAACGAATAGCAGTTGCAACAACAAATAACCAACAACTATGAACGACTCCAAGTATAGAGCAAAAGTAAAGGGAAGAAAAGTTCTAGCTATTTCAGATCCTAAGCGAGGCAATGAAAACAGTAGCTATTCTTTTTCAACTCCCCCAAGCTCTCCAAAAATTAATCTCCCTTCAATCCTAATCCTTCTCTTATATATAGCCATCCAGACCTGCCCTCTCTTTCCCACTTAACTGCCCGACCCCCTCCCCCACTAAAAATCTGCATTTTTCCACTTAAAACCCCACTAAGGAAAGCTTTCCCTTATTTTCAGCCCCCATTCCCTCTTGTTCCCCACTACCTTATTAATTTAAGGATATTTAATACCTCACTAACAAGTCACTAACACTAAAATATTACCCTAACTGTTCCATTCCCAAATCACCCCTGAAACCCCTTTAATATTACTGCCCCAATACAATCTATTCATCCGTATTAAAACCTTTTAACTCTAAAATCTGTTCAAGCTAACAATGATCTAAAACTAAATCTGATTAACAACTATAACCAATCCTCCTAACAACTAAATAACTAAGGTTGAGTTCCAATTGAAACCAATGAACTGGTTGAGTTCCAATTGAAACCAATGAACTGAATTTAAATCACAACACAGAACTCAACAGAATCATTAAAACTGAAACTGAAACTGAATCAAAATCAATCATGAATGTAGGGATTCTAAGTCAAACCTATACAAGAATTCAGGATCATTGTCAGCATATTGACAATGCCCTGAAGCTAAGTGTCTACAGATCAGTACATACAACATTCGACCTCAAACCATTTGACGAAACTACTAATAAAACTGAATTAATCGACGATAACTAATTAACTGATTGCCTTCAACAATTGATAGCAATCAATTAGAAATAGATAATCATGCAATTCAAGCAGCATTGACAAGAACAGGGATTTACAATAAGACTTAACTAATCGTCGAAACTTATTCGAATCGATTAAATAGCCTATAATTATACACAACAACGAACAGAACCAAATTCGACCAAATAAAAAGGTCTGAGGCAGAAGAATAGAACAATCGACAAAAATTAAAAAATCAATATAACAATACTAGACAAATAAGCAGACATTTAAAACATCAAAATAGAATAAAAGGAAAGAAGGAAAAATACCTTAAATGGAATAGAGAACAGACAGACTTGAATCGACTCGGACTTGAACTTTTTGAGGTCAAACCGACCTTAATCGAGTGTTCTCAACTGAGAACACTTCGACTAAGGTCAGTTAAACACCCAAATCCCCTTAAACTTCGGACAGAAACCAGTTTTGGTTTTCTAGGATTCTTACGTTTCAATTTGGGGTTCGAGTGTTTCTAGCCAGATTCGAACCAAACCAACGGTGGTTTGGTCATGAGGGAGGTCAAGGGGTGCCAGGGTGTGAGTTAAGGGCAGATTGGGGTAGGTCCAGGTTTTGCTCGAATCTTCAAATGAAGATTCGAGAAGTTTGAGGATGATTCGAAGCAAATGGGTACTGGATTTGGATTGGGGGTGGTTAGATGTTCGAGGGGTGTTAATTTGGTGACCGATGGCGTTGTTGCCGCCGGGTTTCAAGCGAAGGAATGCCATGGTGGCTAGGGTTTGGGGAAGGGGCTTCGTCTCTGAGAGACGATGATGAACAGGGGTTGGGACTGGGAGGCTGGGTATGAGATTTCATTTATATAGTGGGGGGTGGTTTGATATTGGCCGTTCGATCAAGAGAGATCGAGGGTCCAGATCAGTTCACTTAACTCAAACGGTGTCGTTTGGTCTTATTAAGAGATCGGGTTATGGGGAAAGGCTGGGACCGTTAGATCACTGGGAACGGACGACTTGGATCAATTGGCCTGATACGGCGTCATTTTGGTTAGTCTGAGGGTCTTCTAGACCGTTTGATCTTGGGAGATCAATGGTTTAGATTTTGCACAACAAAACGACGTCGTTTGGGTGGTCTTAGTGACAGACCAGATTGGACCGGGTGAGGGGTGTTGAATTGGACCTGGTTTTGGGTTGTTTTGGACGATTTTGTGTTTGGGCTGAGGATTTTTGGCCCAGATCTTGTTTCCTCTCTTTTATTAATTCTCTCTTTATTTTCTTCCTATTTCTTTTATTCATTTTGATTTCTAAATTATTTTCTAAAATCATAAACCAAGTTAACTTACTAAAAATACTAATTATCTTTTAATAACATTTATCACATACAATTAAATGCCAATTAACAATAAAATCACCCAATTCAACATTAAATGCTAAAAATGCAAAGTACATTATTTTTTATGATTTTCATTTTCATAAAACAAATCACTGGTTAATTAATCCTAAATTGTAAATGCAAATGCAACACATATATTTTTGTATTTTTTCAGTAGTAAAAATAGAATAAACATACACAGACAAATACAAATAAATCACAAGCAACACACAACTATTTTATTTTAAATTTTTGTGGGAGTAGTTCTTGTAGGGCAAAAATCACGTGCTCACAGCTGCCCCTCTTTGTCCGAAAACATGAAGAGTTTCCGTGCAAAGATAAAGTGAGCGGATACGAGCGATTTTTGCCCGTTCGGCTACTCCGTGTGAAGCATTTTTCGAAAGATTTGACCGAACCTTTGCTTCAAAGGTTTCCTACATATCCCTGGCTAAAAGGGAATCAGGTCAATGTAGTTCGGGAAGTTTTGGTAGCTGGGACTACCATGAGACTGCGATGTTGCTCTTACTGCTGTTGCATGCTGTTACCGCTGCTTTTCGACCTCCTTATTACACCATTGCTAGAAAGAAAACAAAAGCTAGACTAAAATAATGATTATAGAATCTTATCTATCTTCGACTTGCTCTTGTAGTCTTCTTTCTGATTTCTGAAATGGGATTCGTGCGTGGGGTATTTTTGTTGTGACCCTCCGCATTACTGACTTCTGACTTGCTCTTGGAATGTATTCCTCTGTTCTGCAGGTGGGCTACTGACTTCATCAACTTCAAATATAACAACCTCCGTTCTAACAGGCAGGCTCCTGACTCATTCAACTTAAAATTTAACAACCTCCATTCTACAGGCGGGCTCCTGACTCCTTCAACTTAAAATTTAACAACCTCCATTCTACAAGCGGGCTCCTGACTTCTACAACAACTTAAAAATAATTCAGCCTTCATTCTCCAGGCGGGCTCCTGACTTCATCAGCAACTTAAAAATAATTCAGCCTCCATTCTCCAGGCGGGCTCCTGACCTCAACAACTTCTTAAAATGTAACACCTCCATTCTCCAGGCGGGCTCCTGACTTCAACAACTTCTTAAACATATACCACCTCCATTCTCCAGGCGGGCTCCTGACCTCAATAACTTCTTAGAATGTAACACCTCCATTCTCCAGGCGGGCTCCTGACTTCAACAACTTCTTAAACATATAACACCTCCATTCTCCAGGCGGGCTCCTGAACTCAACAACTTCTTAGAATGTAACACCTTCATTCTCCAGGCGGGCTCCTGACTTCAACAACTTCTTAAACATATAACACCTCCATTCTCCAGGCGGGCTCCTGACCTCAACAACTTCTTAAAATGTAACACCTTCATTCTCCAGGCGGGCTCCTGACTTCGACTTGAAATTGTAACAACCTCCGTTTTCCAGGCGGGCTCCTGACTCCTTTAACTTGAATCATCTTCTTTCAGAATTGCTTCCCTCAAAACTGGTGTTTTATTCCTCTGAAAACTGCTGGGGTTAACACCGGTGTTTTATTCAAAAATATGTTATTTTCCTCTTTCAAAGACTATTTCCCTTAAAGTCGGTGCTTTCACTTCACTGAAACCTTTAAAACTTTGGGTTATCTTGCTTCTTCCAAGATTGCCTTCTTTAAAACTTGTATTGCCTTCTCCCGTAAACTACTAGGGATTTCGCTTCCTTCAAAACTTGTGTTATCTTCCATCTTCCACAAGAAAATTTTCGCAATGAGAGAAAATTTTCTGCCGCAGTTTGATAATCTTCTCTGTGGCCATGTCTTCCCACTGTCAATAGCATTTCCTTTCCCTGCTTCAAATCAAAGAAAAAATTGTTAGTTTAAAACATGGTGAGTGGTCGTGCCACTCCTGTTGGGGATGGTTTTTCTCTTTTTCCTTTCCCTGCTTTGCGTTTTATTACAAAGCTTGCTGGGGATGACATTATTTACTGGGGATGATATTCCTGCTGGGGATGGTTTTTCTTTTCTCTTCCTTCCCCACTCTGTGTTGTCCGACCATCGCGGAACTTGGTTGATAATCTGTCGGAGTTGTTCCTGTATCTCGCAAATCTGCTGGGGATCCTCTTGGAGTTTGATCCACAATTTTTCAATTGTTGTTTTTCTGTTTTTCTCCAACTTCCCCTGGAAATTTGGTCCTCTTGGAATCTAGACCCATTCATCATTTGATCTTGCGACAAACTTCTTTTCGCTTTGTCGCCTTATCTTTGGCCTGTCCTATTCGCATTTTGCTTTGCACCATTTTGGCAACTGGTAGTAAGCTCTGAAAATCCTTTTCAAAAACAAACTACTGGGGAGATAGAGTCTTTAGACCAAGAAATAACAAAGTGATGATTTCAAAAGATAGAAAAAGAAGAAATCTTTCTCAACAAATGCTGGGGAAAAGGAAAGAAAAGAACTTATCTGAATGATATAACCGATCCCAATGATCATGTCATGCATTCTGGATTAACCAACCCAGTCTATTTGTATCAATCAATCTTTCGGACGGACTCATCTTGTTGTGGATAACATTCACTCAACTCTTTGCCAAATGCGGGTCTTTTCCGCCAATCTGGTCTTGTCGCCTCATAGCGCCCTTCGAGGGGTTTTCACTAATAAGACTCTCTCATTTCTCTCAACTCCCGTCGCCTTATGGTGCCTGTGAAGGTTTTCACCAATAAGACTCTCTCGTTTTATTTCTCTCAACTTGCGTCGCCTTATGGTGCCTGTGGAGGTTTTCACCGATAAGACTCTCTCATTTTATTTTATTTTTTTCAGCTGGGGATTGGTTCCTTTCCAGCTTATGATCCTCTTTTCTGTTGGGGATCAGAGTGTTATTCCTGACTTCCGTTTGCGTGACTTGGCACTTTTCAGATACTGATCGGGAGGTCTTTTTTGGACATCAATATGGATTTTTGTGTATGGCTAAAAGAAAAAGGGTAAAAGGTTCAAAATAATTTTGATGGGTAAAATATTACAACCCTTGGAATCAACTTTCTTTTCCCAAAATTATAAACACAACTTCTGCCCCAGTTTTCTTGGTTGGGGATTTTTATTTTTTGTTACACTATGACCGAGCCGTGAGGCGCCTACGTATCCTCTTTGAGGAATCAGGTCAAACGTAGTTCCCAATTCCTTTGTTTTTTCTTCTTGATACTTTTCTTTTGTCTTTATTATCATTATTTTTCTCTTCTCTTTTCTTTCATTCTCATTACTGATTCCAAAAGAGGGGTATGAAAGAATAAATAAGGCTCAAAAGGGGAAGTCAAAGTTTAAAGTGTTTGGATAGAATAAAGAATTGCCTCCGTCATTTCATTCTCCGATAAATGCCAAGTACAAACAAACAACAATTACAATTAAAAGAAATCATACATAATATCTCTTAACTGCGTCAGAATTGACAGCCATGTCGACGTATCTCCCTTCGATATTTGTTAAACATAAAGCGCCATTGGACAACACTCTGGTTACAATGAATGGCCCTTGCCAGTTCGGGGCGAACTTGCCCTTTGCCTCAGCCTGATGTGGGAGGATGCGTTTCAGCACTTGCTGGCCCACTTCAAACTTCCGGGGACGCACCTTTTTGTTTTATGCTCTTGCCATTCTCTTTTGATATAACTGGCCATGACACACAGCTGTCAATCTCTTTTCATCAATCAAGTTCAACTGCTCCAAATGGGTTTTGACCCACTTGTCATCATCAATCTCAGCTTCAGCGATAATCCGAAGGGATGGAATTTCAACTTCTGCCGGTATCACTGCTTCAGTTCCGTATACCAACAAATAAGGAGTTGCACCTACTGAAGTACGAATAGTAGTGCGATAACCCAACAATGCAAATGGTAATTTTTCATGCCATTGCCTCGAACTTTCTACCATCTTCCGAAGTATCTTCTTTATGTTTTTGTTGGCTGCCTCAACTGCTCCATTCGCCTTGGGACGATATGGGGTGGAATTGCAGTGTGTAATCCTAAACTGCTGACATACCTCTTTCATCAAATTGCTGTTAAGATTAACACCATTATCTGTGATGATCACCTTTGGGATTCCAAATCTACAGATGATATGGGAGTGAACAAAATCTATCACTGCCTTTTTGGTTACTGACTTGAAAGTTTTAGCTTCAACCCACTTAGTGAAATAATCGATGGTCACCAGAATGAACCTATGACCGTTGGTAGCTACTGGCTCAATAGGTGCAATGACATCCATGCCCCAGGAAACAAATGGCCATGGTGTTGACATTTTATGCAATTCTGTCGGCGGAGAATGAATCAAATCTCCGTGTATCTGACACTGATGGCATTTTCGCACGAAATTGATACAATCACACTCCATAGCGAGCCAATAGTACCCTGCTCGAAGAATCTTCTTCGCCAACTCATATCCGCTCATGTGTGGCCCACAAACTCCAGCATGTACCTCTGTCATAACTATCGTGGCTTGACTAACATCTATACATCTCAGCAATCCCAACTCTGGGGCTCTTTTGTACAACACTCCTCCACTGAGGAAGAATCCATTTGCCAATCGCCGAATGGCTCTCTTTTGATCTCCGGTGGCCTGCTCCGGGTATATCCCCATCCTGAGGTATTCCTTGACATCATAAAACCATGGTTCGCCATCCATTTCTTCCTCTATCATGTTGCAATAAGCATGCTGATCACGAACCTGAATATGCAATGGGTCAACATGAATTATGTCTGGGTGGTGCAACATAGATGCTAAAGTGTCCAAAGCATCGGCAACCTCATTATGAACTCTTGGGATGTGTCTGAACTCCACTGATCGAAATTGCTTGCTCAGATCGTGAAAACATTATCGATATGGTATAAGCTTTAAATCCCATGTTTCCCATTCACCCTGAATCTGATGCACCAGGAGGTCCGAGTCTCCCAAGACCAAGACATCCTGGACATCCATGTCTGCAGCTAACCGTAAGCCCAAAATACATGCCTCATATTCAGCCATGTTATTGGTACAATAGAAACGTAGCTGTGCCGTAACAGGATAATGATGTCCCGTTTCAGAAATAAGTACCGCTCCTATTCCAACTCCTTTCGTGTTTGCGGCTCCATCAAAGAAGAGCTTCCAACCTGGTTCCTTAGATAATTCCAACTCCTCTATATGCATCACTTCTTCATCAGGAAAATACGTCCTCAATGGCTCGTATTCTTCATCAACAAGATTTTCAGCCAAGTGATTGGCCAATGCTTGGGCCTTCATGGCCGTCCTCGTCATATAGACGATGTCGAATTCTGTGAGTAATATCTGCCATTTCGCCAATCTCCCTGTGGGCATAGGCTTCTGAAAAATATACTTCAGTGGATCCAAGCGGGAAATGAGATAAGTAGTATATGATGACAGATAATGCTTCAATTTCTGGGCCACCCAAGTTAGGGCGCAACATGTCTTCTCGAGTTGAGTGTACTTAACCTCATAGCCTGTAAACTTCTTGCTGAGATAATAGATGGCTTGCTCCTTCCTTCCTGTAATGTCGTGTTGCCCCAGTACGCAGCCAAACGAATTCTCCAGGACTGTTAGATAAAGAATTAACGGTCTCCCCGGCTCAGGTGGAACCAACACAGGTGGATTTGATAAATATCCTTTGATTTGGTCAAATGCCTCCTGACATTCTGCCATCCATTCTACCGTGACATTTTTCTTCAGTAGCCGAAAAATGGGTTCACAAGTCGCTGTGAGTTGAGCGATAAACCTGCTGATATAATTCAACCTTCCCAACAGACTCATTACTTTTGTCTTGTTCTTCGGTGGTAGCAACTCTTGGATGGATTTGATCTTTGACGGGTCCAACTCAATACCTCGCCGACTGACGATAAATCCCAACAGCTTTCCATATGGAACACCAAATGCACATTTGGCCGGGTTGAGCTTAATATCATACCTTCGAAGTCTTTGGAAAAACTTCCTCAGGTCTGCTACGTGGTCTTCCTGACGCTTAGATTTTATGATCACGTCATCTACGTATACCTCAATCTCTTTGTGTATCATGTCATGAAACACCGTAGTCATTGCTCTCATGTACATTGCCCCAGTGTTCTTCAATCCAAAAGGCATTACTCGGTAGCAATAAGTCCCCCACAGCGTAATGAATGCCGTCTTTTCCGCATCTTCTTCATCCATCAGAATCTGATGATACCCATCATAGCAATCTACAAAAGACCCGATCTCACGTCCGGCATAATTATCGATCAAGATATGGATATTGGGTAATGGAAAGTTGTCATTGGGGCTTGCCCTGTTCAAATTGCGATAATCGACACACACTCTAATCTTCCCATCTTTCTTCGGCACTGGCACCACATTAGCCAACCAATCAGGATATCGAGTGACCCGAATAACCTTTGCTTATAGCTGCTTGGTTACTTCTTCTTTAATCTTCACACTCATATCTGTCTTGAACTTCCTCAATTTCTGCTTGATGGGAGGGCATGCCGGATCAGTGGGCAATTTGTGAACCACTAGATCGGTGCTTAAGCCCGACATGTCATCGTACGACCATGCAAAAATATCTTTGAATTCAATGAGTGCTTTGCCTAGTTCTTCCCTGATTTCTGGCTCGAGGTGGACACTTATCTTAGTCTCTCGGACATTGTCTGTGTCCCCTAAATTGACGGCTTCTGTGTCATTCAAATTGGGTTTGGGTTTTTCTTCGAAGTGAATTAACTCCTTACTAATTTCTTCGAAGGCTTCATCCTCATCATCATATTTTGATTCGTAACCACAATCTACTTCTTGAACTATCATTTCGGGATCAGATTGATTTTTAAGACTGGGCTGAAGATTCCTTATGCACGCCATGTCATTAAGACCAGTATAAAGAGAACTGTAGAGAAAAAGAAAAGAAGAAAACAAAATTAAAAAAAATAAAATAAGGAATGAAGAAGAAACTTTTTATTTTATTGAATTACGGGATAACAAGGTTTCACACTTTGATGAACACAATAAAAATAAAAAGAAATCTGGATTACAACCCTGGAATAATCCAAAAAACAGGAAGGAAAATCAAAGCCAACTACCAAAACTCCCTCCGAGTAGGAAGATGAGTAGCTGTCCAATCGTTGACATTGGCTTTAGGCCCCACAAACTGTATGTCTACCTTAGTGGAACCTTCTCCAGCTTCTATCATGTTGACATTAGCGAACAACCTTTCAAAGCCATCATTCAAATCTCCATCTGGCCCAATCAGTGGTCCGAGAACTTTCGGGACCGACAACTTTCTGATACCTGCTCTGACAAATGATTTGGATAGGCGCGGGATTGGCTTGGGAAGGACCCAGACTCTTTTCTTCAACTTGTGGGCCCGTCTCACATCCGCCGTTGTAGGCTTGAACCCCAACCCAAATGTGTCCAGATTTTTGGGCAAAGAAACCGGCTGAACAATACCCTGAAGATCAGCCCCCAAACCTTTTCCTGGTACAAACCCGCTGTTTAACATTTCCGAGGCTATCATGAAGGTCGCAGCTGCGATTATGGGAAGTGGAAGGCCCCCGCCCTCAGGAGTTTTGTCCACTGAGACTGCGTCAAAAACCTGATAAACCCATGGGCCCTTGTCATCGTCGGTTTCTATGAAGGGCACAACGGTATCACTAGCGGCGCCTGTACCGTCATCCCCGTGTACCACAATCTCTTGTCTATCCCATTCAAATTTAACCATCTGATCCAGTGTAGAAGGCACTGCTTTGGCTGCGTGGATCCAGGGTCTCCCCAATAGAAGATTATACGACACCGCCACGTCTATCACTTGAAATTCCATGGTGAACTCGACCGGACCAATTGTCAATTCCAGCATGATATCACCCATTGTGTCAGTACCACCCCCATCAAAACCTCGGATGTAGATGTTGTTCCTGTGAATCCGGTCATGATCAACCTTCAGCTTGTTCAGAGTACTCTAAGTACAGATGTTGGCACTTGACCCATTATCAATCAATACCCGGGTGACCACCGAGTCTTCGCATTTCACGGTCAAATAGAGGGCTTTGTTGTGTTCTGTACCTTCTGCCGGCAATTCATCGTCAGAAAATGTCACTCGGTTTACCTCGAAGATTTTGTGCACTATTTTCTCCAAATGGTTCACTGAGAGCTTTTCCGGAACATGGGCTTCATTCAGAATCTTCATTAATGCCCGACAATGATCACTTGAATGGATCAACAAGGATAGCAACGAAATCTGGGCCGGGGTCTTCCTCAACTGTTCTACAATGGAGTAGTCCTGTGCCTTCATCTTCTTCAAAAACTCCTCTGCTTCTTCCTCCGTCATTGGCTTCTTTATTGTTATAGGATTGGTCCTTCTCAATTCTGCGGGAGCAAAACACCTTCCTGAACGAGTTAACCCCTGGGCCTCGCATACTTCTTCCACAACCTCCTTCCCCTTATGCATCACTGTCACTTGACTGTAGCTCCAAGGCACAACTTTCTCACTTGTTATCGGCAACTGCATTACTGGCATGATAACAACTGGTTCTACGTGGGCCCCCTTCACAACTAACATTGGTGTGCTTGGTACTCCCTGCAGCACTACCTTGACCGGCTTTGGCTTCTTCGTAATAACAGACGAACCTTTCCCCATTACCACAACTGGCTTGTCATCTACCCTTCCAAACTGTACCACTGCCTTTCCACTGGTCGGCTTTTCACTTGGACTAGCACGAATCATCATTACCGTTTGTGAGGGTTTCTTGGGCTTCCCTCCTTCGTGCACTAGTTCGATCATGTGGGCCTCATGGTGCACCGGCAACGAGTTCTCATTGATGTTGGGTGCCTCTGGTGCCTGAACCTTGATCCTATTTGTGTCAATAAGATCTTGTACGGTAGTCTTAAACTTCAAACACTTCTCAGTATCATGCCCGGGAGCCCCCGAACAATATTCACACCTTATCAAGTGATCCAGATTTTTGGGAAGGGGATTTGGAAATTTGGGATCAATAGGACTCAATAGGCCTAATTGCCTCAATTTGTGGAACAGAGTAGTATAGGTTTCTCCCAGCGGAGTGAATGTTTTTTGCCTGTGCACCTTTTCATTCCTGAAAGCCTGATTTCCGCGGAAGCCTGGCCCTGATTGATTCCTGTAGGCCCTTAGTGGTGGATATGTGCTTTGCGGAGGTGGGTATGTGTTTTGTGGAGGTGGATATATATTCTGGGGAAACGGCGCATGCCATTGTGGGTGAGCCGGAGGCTGGGTGTAAATTTGGGCGTGATGGACGGAGAAATGTGGCTCTTGTGGTGGATAATAGGGTTGTGGAGGGTCGTATGGAGTGTGTGGGTAATTTGGGTGATGGGGTCTGGGTTGGTAGTAAGGGGAAGGACCTCTGGATCTGGACCAAGTACCTGCTTCGACTGTTGCGATCTCCTCTCTCTTCTTTTTCCCAAGCGCACCTCCCGTGCCGCTTTGGATAGCCTGAGTTGTGGCCTTGATTGCCGAATAGCTCATTATCTTGTTGGACCTGAGTCCCTCTTCAACTATACCGCCCATTTTTACTACTTCGTTGAAAGATTTACCAACTGACGTCACTAGGTGACCAAAGTAAGTTGGCTCCAAAGTTTGTAAGAAGTAGTCCACCATTTCTCCTTCCCTCATTGGTGGATCAACTCTTGCTGCTTGTTCTCTCCAACGGAATCCGAATTCCCTGAAGCTCTCTCCAGGATTTTTCTCAAGTTTCAACAGTGTGAGACGGTCAGGGACGATCTCAAGGTTATACTTGAAGTGACCTGCAAATGCTTGTGCTAGATCATCCCAGGTATACCACCTGCTAGGATCCTGCCTCGTGTACCATTCCAGTGCGGACCCGCTTAAACTTTGACCAAAATAAGCTATCAGCAGCTCATCCTTTCCACCTGCCCCTCTCATTTTACTACAGAAACCTCGTAGATGTGCCATGGGATCACCATGTCCCTCATATAGATCAAACTTTGGCATCTTAAAACCTGTCGGAAATTGAACATCGGGGAATGGACACAGATCTTTGTAGGCCACACTAACTTGGCTGCCCAATCCATGCATATTCCTGAAGGATTGCTCCAGGCTTTTCACTTTACGAAGCACTTCATCCTGCTCCGGATTCTTAGCCGGCCTCTCAGTTTCTGCCGGGAGCTGAAGGTGAGGGGTGTAAGTGTATGGCTTGGGTGCTTTGAAGGTGAGTTCGGGAGGATAGTATTGGTTGTCGTGAACCTGAAACACTGGTTCATCGGATGATTTTTAAAATGTGGCGGGTGGAGGTGCCACGAAGACAGGGACAGTTGGCGGAGGAGGGTTTTGTTTGGGTGGTGGAGCTTGGGGATTATAGGAAGTTTCCCCTTGATAGTATTGGGCAATGGGGAAGTTCGTTGATGGACCAGTGGGAGGGTGTTCCGGAGTCCGAACCGGTGAGAGGGTAGGAGTAGGGGGAGGTATTGGTGATGTTTGTCCCCTAGCCCAGGCTAAGTGCATCCCAGCTATCTCTTGTCTCAACCTGTTTACTTCCTCCTTCATCATTTGCATCTCCGTCTTTTCCTCCTCAACACTTTTGTCTGAACCAGACATACTTTTCGGAATGATCCCTTTAGATCTTGTGTGGTAATGGTAATCTGCCAGAACGTTCTAACGAGCTAACTGTTTCAAAATCTCTGGATCAACAACAAACTTGTTAGCGTTAGAGTTTAACACATATTGCAATTTCACGTTGGGGATGCAATGTTCTTAAGCAGTTTAACCATTTCTATCATGTCTTTGTTCTGACTGCATGCGTCATTCCGACTTCTTTTAAGTGCCTCCAAACTTTCCTTTTTTAGTGGTGGTCGAATCTTATGTGGATTGCCTACGTATCATGTCCCCGCATGAATCAGACCGAGCGTAGTTCTGCCACATAAATGCGAATGCAAATTTTGGGAATTTTCCATTTTCTTTACTGAAACATTATATTACAAACTAAACATTTTTTGGGAAGGAGAACAAACCCGAAGTAAAACCAATTACGGACTTAAAAAAATACTACTGACACATTTTGATGCAAAATAGAACATACAGACAGACAACAGACTCTAAAAACAAAAACACTGACTCGAACTATAATTACATTAAAGCTCCAAAAGTTGGTGCCCGCGAGGCATCGTTCGGCCTTGCCGCGGGCTTAGGTGCGAGGTCCCTTTCAAGTTGCTCCAGTTCGTACATTGTCCGCTTGACAAAAATCATTACTGCTGACAAGAAGGTAGTGCGGGTCATGTCTTCACACATTCGGCATCTCCTAATGATGGCATGGGCAATAGTCCCAATCTTGTTTCTGGTTCGACCTTTTTCTATGAGAAGGCGCCTTATCTGATCACTACGGCCCCCCAAAACCTGAGAATCCTGGAGATGCTGCCTCTGCAACTGCCGTAGTTCATCTTCCATTCGAGCCAGTAAATCGTAACAGTGTCCACTTTTGATTTCATAAGCTTCAGCTTGCTTAGCTGCCTTGTCCTCAAGGGTGGTCATTTTTCCTTTTAGTTTGGCGATTGTTTTTTCATATTCCTTCTTCACCTGCTGCAAGTACTGTGTGCGCTCTTTTGTTCTTTTTGCCCATTGTGCCCGGAGCGGTGCTACGGCACCCTCGGATTTCTTCAGGTCATCCCAGTGCTCAATGATTTCCTTCTTTAGTCTGTTAATCAATCTTTCATCCGACCGACTCCTTTGCTGGTTGTCAGCATCTATCCTCATTTGTCGGATCTGAGACTTGAGAGCCTCATTTTCTTGGGCTAATTTGTTCTTCTCTCCTTCATCGGCAACAACTTGCACCCTGTTCTCAAATTTCAGATCCTTAATATGTTGTTTCAGCTTACCTACTTTGGCCTGATATTCGCGCTCTTTGGCCAACTAGTCCCACGGTTCTTGTGACGCCTCGACGAACTCTTGAATGTGAGGTTTTTTGGTTGGCCATTCTGGCTCATCTCTTACAACGTCTCTCTTCCTATACCAGGCGATATAAGCAGGTGAGACTTCGCCTCTGGATAGGTCGTGCACTTGAGTGTTTACTGTTAAGTATTGGCATTCATTCCATATAGAACGGACGGTTTCTTCATGAAATTGGCCATTGGTGCTAACCTCGATTGCATAAACACTGAGATCTTCGTCTTGGTGTACCACCTGACACCTCCCTAACTGTCTCATCACCCGGCAAGGTGCATAAGGCTGAATGCCTCGGAGTCCCATTAAGAGGAAGTAAGGACCCGTGGCGGGCATGTAGACAATTTCTTCAACAGGAAGCCAACCCAATGTCCACCCTATTTGTGCTGCAGTGATGGCGTGAAGGCAAGATACCCAGTCTTCAGACCCTTCTGGCAATTTGAGCCCTGAAACCCTCGTGTTATATCCTTCAATGCAACCTTCGTTTGTAAATCTATAGCTCATATACTGAGGATGATGAAACAAGTGCTCGATCATCCACATCTGCAATAACAAATTGCATCCTTCGAAAAAATCTGCCCCGACTTTACAGGCTGTGAGAGCTCGGTATATCTCACACACTATCATAGGGTCAAGCGTGCTTTTGTTGTTAGTAATTAGGACCTTGACGACTCCAACCACCTTCAAATCAATATTTTTGTCTTTTCGAGGAAACACCACAATGCCCAAGAATGCTACTATGAAGGCGAACCGCCTATGTTCATCCCATTTTGTCCGATTCCCTCTGCTGCAAACCCCGCTTTCCAGATCGTCGAACCCTCCTATATGCCCATACCTCTGGTATATGAACTGCAGAGTAGAAAAACCTCTATCCAACTCAGAGTACGGGACTCCCTTGCTTATCTTCAGTAGATCCATGAACTTGTGCGAATTGACAGCTCTTGGAGCAATCAGATATTTGTGCCTTAGCCCCTCAGTAATGTCCATATAACCTGCTACCTCTTCTAAGGTTGGGGTGAGTTCAAAATCTGAGAAGTGGAATACATTGTGGGCCGGGTCCCAAAATGTAACCAAAGCCTTTATGATGTCACATCTGGGTCTGACGTTCAACAAACTGGTGAGACCTCCCAGATGTAGTTTGATCTTATCTCGCTCTGACTTTTCCAAATCCTCCCACCACAAGCGCAACTCCAAAGGAATCTTGCTCTTAACTGTTACCGGCAAACTTGGACCCGGGCTCATTCTGTATGTGTGTTTGGGATGATTAACACTCATTGGACTCAAAGAAAGAATAAACTAAAATTGACACACATTTAAATAAAACTCCGGTCTTGTCAATACGGCCTTTCAGCACTTCGAAGAAGATTTAAAGGCTGTGTTTTTCCAATCGAAAAAAACCTTGAAAATGACCAAAAGTGGCTATTTTTGCAAAAATAACCTTCCGACGTCTTTTTAGGGACATTCAGCTATTTTTACAAGAATGGAATCACCCGACTTATTTATGACGAAAGATTAAAAATTTTGACATTTTTTTTTGCTATTTTTGCAAAAAGGGGAAGTTGGACCCGATGAGGGCTGCCTACGTCTCTCACATCCTGTGAGAATCAAACCGGCGTAGTTCGGGCAACGACAATAAACTAATTCTGAAAACAAGACTTGTTTAAATAAATTACACTAAAAAACATTTTCACAAAATTTTGGCAGAGTTCGCTATTTGGGCACTGTTTTTTTCCAGAATTATCTCTCTACACTGCTATTTTCTTTTTCTCTTTTTTCGATATTCCATTATTTTCAGAAGCCGGTCAGCATGCAAGTCTGCATCAAATAAATGCGTAAAACAAACAGGATGCAATAGGATGGTCTTTTTCATTTCAGGTCGCTTGTCCTAGACAGACCCAACCCCCGTGTTGAGTCCCCTAAGTCAAGTGCACATGATGCAAATAAGCGTTCCTACTAAGGATCCGGCATGAGGTTCTGTTATACTAGGTTTATCCTGGGTGTTTGTTCTAGACCTGGCTTACCCAAGCGGACAACTCGAGCCGAGGATGGGGACTGCGTACCGGTAACCAAAAGATCATTCGGTTTTGCAACTCCTCCGAATCCTCGTTCTATTTTGTGATATGACACTAACAGAAAGAAGTCACGACCAGCGTGCACTCCTCAAGAGAGAGAAGAAAGGGATTTCGTAGCAGTTTATATATACAGTTCAGATAATATCAAAGCGGTAAAAGCAAAATTTTAGCACATTAAGACGAAACATGTAATAAAATCAGATAATAATAAATAAAGCCAAATATAACAATCCATCTAAGCTCAAATTCTGAACTCTGAACCAGAGATTATGGGTTCGTTCCCCAGCGGAGTCGCCAGAGCTGTCACACCTACTTTTCGCCCGCGCCACCGCAAAGGGGCGCAAAAGGGAGTTTTTTCCAATTAAAGGACAATCGAAACGGGATTTATTATTTAATTCAGAGTCGCCACTTGGGAGATTTATGGTGTCCCAAGTCACCAGTTGAATCCCGAATCGAGGAAAAGATTAACTCTATTTAACAGTCTGCGCACCAGAAATCCGGATAAGGAATTCTGTTAACCCGGGAGAAGGTGTTAGGCATTCCCGAGTTCCGTGGTTCTAGCACGGACGCTCAACTGTCATATTCGGCTTAATTATCTGATTTTTATACAATTATGAACCTATGTGCAAATTTTAACTTTTAACCGCTTTTATTATTATCATTATTATTTTAACAGAGAATTGCAACATCGTGAAAACATATCTCGAACCACGTCACATCAATGTACCCGTAGTTATCGACACATTTCGACTCCGTTGAGATTTGGATTTGGGTCACATAAATGTGCACCCGAGTTTAAGAAAGTAAATCATAAAAGGCGTGCCTAACAGTGACTAACGCGTTATTACTTTGGGGAAGGCCGTGAAATCTGCTAAACGGCCCGTCCCGAATTCTATGTATTCATGATATTCCTTTATTGAGGTCCCCGCAGCTTGTGCATTTTATTTGACGAGGCTCGACTTTTTTTTTTTTAAAAGTAAGCCTAAAGCAACTATAATTTGCTATTTTTATTGTCTCTAAAGTAAAAAGAAGTCCTAATTAATTTGTTTTAATAGCTACTTCCCCTTTAAGAAAGAAACTTATAATTAATCCGCATCGGGCCTCCAAGGCCTACCCGTGGGACAGCCGGCTTTCATATCCAAATCCAAGAACAACTTTCCTAATCAGTTAACTAATTAACAATGGTTACAATTATTAGCTTAATAATACATTACCATTAATTTCCAATCTCGTGTTAACTATTGGCCATTGTCTATTACTATCAGATTGAAAATGTGTACCATATCATTATTACTACAACTAAAATATATTACTTGTCTAAACTACAACGATACAAGTTTACGCATTACAAAATATTGTCTAAAACTTGTCTAAACTCACTAACGACAATATTGTCTAAAACTTACATAAATATATGTATTATAAAATATATATAAAAAAAAGTTACGAGAATACACAGATACAAGTTTAATTCTTAACAAAATATGAATAACGGATGCACTCTTAATCAATAACCACATTTAAACCCATACTTGCTGATTTCAGCTTGCAGCTTGCTTCTTATTTCAAAATTAATACTAAGAAATAACACTAAACCAATATGACTATTACATAATCATATTCCAAAATCCAAACAGTCTCAGAATCAAGCAGCCCAAACACCTTATAAATAATCCTAATTATACAGTCGTCTATTATTCATGTAATATAAACAGTCCTACTTCAAATCCATGCAGTTCATATCATGTCAACAAGCCAACTAGTTAAAAAAACTAAATAAGTACAGCCTTTAACGAACTATAACTACAAGTATTCAAATGAGCTCAACTCTGGCATAAAACTACATTTTTCACTCCAAGGTTGAACTTACATCAAGGGAATTCGAAGCATGTACCTGGTATTGACAATACAAGAAGAGGATCAGCAGCAGCAGTAGTAACGAACAGCAGTTGCAACAGCAGTGCAACAACAAATAACCAGCAACTATGAACGACTCCAAGTATAGAGCAGAAGTAAAAGGAAGAAAAGTTCTAGCTATTTCAGATCCTAAGCGAGGCAATGAAAACAGTAGCTATTCTTTTTCAACTCCCCCAAGCTCTCCAAAAATCAATCTCCCTTCAATCCTAATCCTTCTCTTATATATAGCCATCCAGACCTGCCCTCTCTTTCCCACTTAACTGCCCGACCCCCTCCCCCACTAAAAATCTGCATTTTTCCACTTAAAAACCCACTAAGGAAAGCTTTCCCTTATTTTCAGCCCCCATTCCCTCTTGTTCCCCATTACCTTATTAATTTAAGGACATTTAATACCCCACTAATAAGTCACTAACACTAAAATATTACCCTAACTGTTCCATTCCCAAATCACCCCTGAAACCCCTTTAATATTACTGCCCCAATACAATCTATTCATCCGTATTAAAACCTTTTAACTCTAAAATATGTTCAAGCAAACAATGATCTAAAACTAAATCTGATTAACAGTTATAACCAATCCTCCTGACAACTAAATGACTAAGGTTGAGTTCCAATTGAAACCAATGAACTGGTTGAGTTCCAATTGATACCAATGAACTGAATTTAAATCACAACACAGAACTCAACAGAATCATTAAAACTGAAACTGAAACTGAATCAAAATCAATCATGAATGTAGGGATTCTAAGTCAAACCTATACAAGAATTCAGGATCATTGTCAGCATATTGACAATGCCCTGAAGCTAAGTGTCTACAGATCAGTACATACAACATTCGACCTCAAACCATTTGACGAAACTACTAATAAAACTGAATTAATCGACGATAACTAATTAACCGATTGCCTACAACAATTAACAGCAATCAATCAGAAATAGATAATCATGCAATTCAAGCAACATTGACAAGAACAGGGATTTACAATAAGACTTAACTAATCGTCGAAACTTATTCGAATCGATTAAATAGCCTATAATTATACACAACAACGAACAGAACCAAATTCGACCAAATAAAAAGGTCTGAGGCAGAAGAATAGAACAATCGACAAAAATTAAAAAATCAATATAACAATACTAGACAAATAAGCAGACATTTAAAACATCAAAATAGAATAAAAGGAAAGAAGGAAAAATACCTTAAATGGAACAGAGAACAGACGAACTTGAATCGACTCTGACTTGAACTTTTTGAGGTCAAACGGACCTTAATCGAGTGTTCTCAACTGAGAACACTTCGACTAAGGTCAGTTAAACACCCAAATCCCCTTAAACTTTGGACAGAAACCAGTTTTGGTTTTCTAGGGTTCTTACGTTTTGATTTGGGGTTCGATTGTTTCTAGCCAGATTCGAACCAAACCAACGGTGGTTTGGTCATGAGGGAGGTCAAGGGGTGCCAGGGTGTGAGTTCAGGGCGGATTGGGGTAGGTCCAGGTTTTGCTCGAATCTTCAAATGAAGATTCGAGAAGTTTGAGGATGATTCGAAGCAAATGGGTACTGGATTTGGATTGGGGGTGGTTAGATGTTCTAGGGGTGTTAATTTGGTGACCGGCGGCGTTGTTGCCGCCGGGTTTCAAGCGAAGGAATGCCATGGCGGCTAGGGTTTGGGGAAGGGGCTTCGTCTCTGAGAGACGATGATGAACAGGGGTTTGGACTAGGGGGGCTGCGTATGAGATTTCATTTATATAGTGGGGGGGGGGGGTGGTTTGATCTTGGCCGTTCGATCAAGAGAGATCGAGGGTCCAGATCAGTTCACTTAATTCAAACGGCGTCGTTTGGTCTTATTAAGAGATCGGGTTATGGGGAAAGGCTGGGACCGTTAGATCACTGGGAACGGACGGCTTGGATCAATTGGCCTGATAAGGCGTCGTTTTGGTTAGTCTGAGGGCCTGCTGGACCGTTTGATCTTGGGAGATCAATGGTTTAGATTTTGCACAACAAAACTACGTCGTTTGGGTGGTCTTGGTAACAGACCAGATTGGACCGGGTGAGGGGTATTGAATTGGGCCTGGTTTTGGGTTGTTTTGGACGATTTTGTGTTTGGGCTGGGGATTTTTGGCCCAGATCTTGTTTCCTCTCTTTTATTAATTCTCTCTTTATTTTCTTCTTATTTCTTTTATTCATTTTGATTTCTAAATTATTTTCTAAAATCATAAACCAAGTTAACTTACTAAAAATACTAATTATCTTTTAATAACATTTATCACATACAATTAAATGCCAATTAACAATAAAATCACCCAATTCAACATTAAATGCTAAAAATGCAAAGTCCATTATTTTTTATGATTTTCATTTTCATAAAACAAATCACTGGTTAATTAATCCTAAATTGTAAATGCAAATGCAACACATATATTTTTGTATTTTTTCAGTAGTAAAAATAGAATAAACATACACAGACAAATACAAATAAATCACAAGCAACACACAACTATTTTATTTTGAAGTTTTGTGGGGCAAAAATCACGTGCTCACAAGAGTTACCATACATTTACCTTCAACCATTATACATGGGCACTTATGACTACATGAGTCCTACATTTTCTTTCCAAAATCTCAACTTACTCATGGCCCTCAAAATTTGGCTATCTTTACAAATTTTTAGAATTTTCGGCAGAGTTTCCCCTATAACTAGGACTATACAAAAACTTTAACCTGTCCAGAACAAGCCCTCACACGGGTACCAATAACAATATCGCTCAACAACCAAAAATACACAATATAATATACCATCTTGAACCCACTTGGTCGTACATATACCATAAGTGCATCAAATTTAAATCTTTAAAACTTTTAACTAGTGACATATATGAATACCATTCAATATCAATAATAGCTACTACACATAGCTCCCACATCATTATTATACATGCATGTATTTTCTTTAGTCATGCATACGTCAAGCTGTACCTGAAAAGTATCTTCAAATAAACCAAAAATCTTTCTGTGATTGGATGTCCTTAATAAATATTTTTTTTTGGTAATGTAGAGTGGCACATTTCTATGCTGCCTAAATTCTCAGCTTTCTCAAAGCTATGGCTCATGCTTGGTGGGAGCAAAATTATATTGCCCACTTGGTACATGTAAACTTATCCATTCCGACTCATAGTCTCGAAATTTTCTTATAACCAATACTTTCAAATTAGTCTGTTGCTCTTTTTGAGTCCTGTTTCCAGGAAAGGTTTTCCCACTTAAGACTTTTAATATTCTCTAATCATCAAAACTATTTTGGAATATCTTTTTGTTCCCTCCAAAGATTAATAAGATATTTGTCTCAGATTTATCCATCATATGGTAATTTAATACATACTTTCGCTCATACCTTTAGAGCTCATGCTAGATTCATAACTTGATAACTATTATTACCAACAAGTTTATTCTGAAAGCAATTCAACTCACTTCATTCGATTTCATGACACTAGTTTTCCACCTAATCGCGTACATCCGTGTTCCAATTTTATTTCTTAACTTTTAATAATTTCTTGACCTTATTGAGTATCTTGTGATATTTTTCTACTAAAATTTGGGATTGCATTTATATCCATGTTCACCATAGATATGCTACCGTAGCCCGTACGTTTACAACAGTCGAGAGTCACTGTTATCACGATGGTACTTGCACCCTTTTAATATTAGTGCTCTTCTTTGAACCCATGCCCTTTACTGGCATACTTTATTTTTTGTATAGAAGAGTCTTTGAATCCCAACAAAAACTTTATGGTAATTGTACTCATTCCGATATGAAGTTATCGAATGTTTTATCTTCAACTTGACTCTTGTAAATAAAATATCTGTTTTCTCAAACCATTATCTTTAAGGTGAATCCTTTCTGTTCTGATGCTCACCCACTTAGCAGTAAACCCAATTCAAATTCTTACTTGCCAATCGAAGTCAATATTAAACTTATATTTCACATAGAACTTTTCATTGGCAATCAATTTGTTCACCCACTACAATAGGCTATTTATCCCTCCCAATTAGAAATCTCTATTTTAGTGCTTCAGTCTTTTATCGTACATTGACTTTTATTTTATCATTATGCCGATATGCTCATTATTCTGACAATAGGATAGATTGGTTATACTCATAGGAACTTTCTTTGTTCATTTTCATATCCAAGTATCACGTTGCTACTAGCTGCAACATATATTGCTAAGGGCCATTGTTTTCCGCCCTTACGAAATCATTATAGTTACCACCTCACTCTTTCATGTTCACTCTACCATTGAGATCTCTTATAATATTTCACCCTTCAATCCATGCTATAATAAAGTTCTAGCAAGTACAACTGCCTTGCGCCTCTCAGCTCACGCTTAAGTATGCTGAACTAGTGTGACTCCCTTAGGCTAAATCCACATATCATTATATAACTTTCGCTAAATCCATATATCATTATATCATTTTCACAACATATACTATCTTCACAATGCTAAATGTAAGAATTACACATTTTATCTCTATGTCATCCTCATGTTCTCAAACTGCATATATATATGAGATTCCGTAGTATATCTCTGAAATTATATTTCTTGCTATTAAGTCCTTTCATAAAACTTTATTTTGATGGTATCCCACCGAGTAGGCTAATACTTATGATAAAGATGTCATGCCTATAGGGTCTTAACACCTCATATCTTACATCATAATGCGAACTCTTTGGCCATATATCATACCACATATTTACATAAACACGTTTTATATGATAAATATATACTTGCATATTTTTCCATTCTTCATGGTATCATTGACCTTGTCCATACATATCATGTAGACTTAGTATTCTTGTAACTTCTCAATCTCCAAATCGTTACCATAACCGTTTTCAATTTTGTTTTTGAGCCTTATGTCGTACATATTATATGTATAACTTTCCAACAACTTTAACTTAGCCCATGAGCCATTTCAATATTTATTCTTCTTAAAGCATAAGGATCCGTTCACTCACAAGTTAACTGCTCTTTCAATATTAGGCACATATAGAGTTGTTTTGAGATCATTCTTGGAAATTTATAATTTTTCATTATTTCAATAGAATAAAATAAAACATATCTCGATTAGAAAAACTCAAGATTATTATTCCATATCATTTTTTTCTTCCTTCTCCGACAATCTATATTGCTTCTTATAACCTCCAAGATTACGCCTTTTGTGCATCTCATGCCTTAATATTTTCTTGCTTACCCATTTAAGTTAGCATACTTTATCCTCGCATGCCTTGGCATGTATAATTAAAGACTGACTTTTACTTGTATCACATTCATCATCTGGAGGAATTCAAGGTTGTCATGCCCATCTTTTACATATGACATGCTTCGTCTATCCTCAACTCTTACTTACACGTGGAACTTTATTTCTTGTGTGTCACTTCTATTATATATGACCCAATTATGACAATAACCTATCATGCTCAGAGGAAAGCCGGTCTCTAGTATAATTAAGGTTCATCTCCCTCATATAATATTATTCCCTTTCCGGATAATCAAGAAAGTCTTGTTCTTTTTTTTCTTCGGGAAGGTGTCTTTGGTCATTGTTGACACTGTCTTAACTATGCCATATTCCTTATGAGTCATACTATGTTTACCACAAACTTGATTGATTCATATTGACTTATCAATTAGATCCATATCACCTATCTATATCTTGTCATAATAGTTTAAGTTGCAACATCTTCATTTACATTTTTTTTAACTTTGCTTAACTCGTTAATGGTGATTACCGCAGTAAACAATCGCTCCAAAAATTTGACCAACAACCATGAATTGAAATCCAGGGTCTAACATAGGTGCCCTTATTCACATCCATTATTAAAATTCTTTATAAGTCAGGACACCATCCTGACAATACTATATGACATCATCACCTTATTTTCTTCCATGATTTCTCAGTATTCGACTGATAATTCTTATTCACCAAAGTTATACGTGTTGACTGTATTAGTCCCAATCTATTCTCAACTTATCCTTCCATTTTGAACAAATCTAACACTTTCTGGCTATTAGCCAAAATATCTTATATTATAACTTGAACCTTGAGCATTATTCTCGTCACTTCTATATCTTCCACAACAGGTAATTAATATGATCGATAATCCGTACTCTCACTTCAGACACAAACGCATGATCTGGAGTATGAAGAAAGTGAAACACCCTAGATGTCATTGTAGCCTCCCCGATATAAGTGTGGCTGGCAACACATCGATAAGAGGGACTCTACTAACACGACTCTATAAACTTCCTAGGACTCGTTAGAACCTAGTGCTCTGATACCAAATTTGTCACGACCCAAAACCACGTGACCGGAACCCGGCACACTACCCGACCCGAGCGAACCAAACCATGTGATGCACCCAAATCATATGTATGAAAACTAATTTAACTGCGGAAGCTCCTTGAAAATCTTATATATTTTCAAATTAAATGATAAAATATTTTCCAATTCAAAATCACACAAGACGACCTTTCATAATAATAACAATGAGACTAAGTAAAATAAATACACTTTCATGAATGTTGTGTACAACCCCATTGCTACAACCTTTGACAACTATCTATGGAGCCTTTATACCAAAGAATAGAACCAATGGTTAGAGTAATTCCAACAAAATAAAATAAGGAAGAACATGATAGCTACCATGAAATAAAAGTGGTGCTTCATAATACCTAGGAAAGAGAGTCATCCTAGCCTGACCGCATGCCACGTATCATACATCATCCTGAAACATGTAAAGTAAGCAGGGCCCT
Organism: Nicotiana tabacum; assembly: GCF_000715075.1. NCBI lineage: Eukaryota > Viridiplantae > Streptophyta > Magnoliopsida > Solanales > Solanaceae > Nicotiana > Nicotiana tabacum. Next base: position 153,451,355 of record NC_134090.1, on the reverse strand, counting down.
AGAGGGGGGCCCTAAGGGCTGAGTACACCACATCGGCACTCAATAAGTGTCATAGACTCTCTCTAACTTAAGTTCTTGGGAAAAACTTTATAAAAAAATAATTCACCAATATTTGATATAAAATGATAAGAAATTTTATCAATTCATGACCCTTGTTATTTTAAATAACAACCAAGTGAAATATAACCCACAATATAAACTTTTAAAACATTTACATCAATCCAAGATTTTGGATAAGCCGTACAAAATCATTTTATATGCTTTAAATCATCGAAATCGCTTTCGGCTCATTAGACCTAAATATAAGAAAATCATCCTTACCTTTCACTGGGAGTACTATACCATCACCGACATAAGAAAGTCAACTAGGTTATGTACCTAGCGGCAAGTATCATATACCCTACTTGCTCAGGTCGTCTCATCGTAGTGTCGTATGAATCGACTCAACCATGCTAATAGTAGCACAAAATAGTACTCTCTCGAGGGAGAGCACTCTGCCGTAGTATATACCACAAAGTGGCCATCTACGCCTATACCGACACGTGTAGTTTCATGAAAACGAACACAATATATCCGAAGTCAATCTCGGTGAATACGATTAACTCCCAAAATATTTGATACTTCAAAAATAGATTCATAGCATAGTAGCTTCAAAGGATCTATTTTTATCAAATCATAGCATTTATAGAAAATCTAAATCATTTGAACAAAAATTAAATAAATAACCTTTTACATGCTAAAGCCTTTAGCAATTTAACATCAATCTTTAAAAGATACCACAAGAGCTATTCTGCACATCAATTTCCAAAAGAAATACTTTCCATGAAAACTTATGTTTAGCACTCAAATATGTATACTCTTGTCAATATGTAAATTTTGATAAAAAACTTATAACATTTACCTTGAGTGTCATTTTGCCAACAAGATTTAAAATAAAATTTTACAAAACGGCATGACACTACATATGAAACATAATATTTAGTACATGGAGACATCCGTACTTGTTTGTCCCCACAAGCATGAAAGCACATTTTCAAACAACTTAAGTATTAACTTGAAACATGCTTTTAGAGAAAGTCCCTCAAGAAGAGTAAGTTTTAATCAACTTACCTCGCTTTCGCTTTATTAACATTCACAAGCTTTCAATCATCTTCCATCATTCCAATGTTGATTAAAAATCTCAACCTCACCAACAAGTCGATATCTACAATTAGATATCCTAATTACATCAAAATATGACCTAAGATATTAATCAATATCCATATATGGCTCATAAATTGGCTACAAGCCTCCAACAACTCAAATCGCCAAATAGATTTACAAGCTGAACCATTCAACTTCATCCTTATATTTTAATACCCATTCAAAGTCATTAATGATACTACATCAATTGTCCAATGCCACCAAGTTAATACTCATCATCTTCCATAATCAAAACTTGCACAATATATAATTCGGATGATTACTTAGTTGATCACTTCCATCTTTTCCTAACAAATAATTCCATAGGTTCTTTGTATTCAATCAATTTCATCGCCAAGATTCACCATTCATCTTCTTTCTTATTTTCTCAAAAGTACTATTCATGCCATGAATTAGAGTTTTATAATCCAACCTTTCAACTAATAAAACTTGTAACAAATACTTCAAATACTTCAAATACTTCTAACTACTCATAATAAACGAGTTTGAAGCATTGAAATTACCTTTAGTAGATCAATCGTTAAAAAATTACAACTTTGGTGGTTTTTGTGTTCTTGAGGATTTGATGATGAAATCTAGAATATGTATATTAGAATGATGTTAGAACTCATGTATATTGAGTAAAAATCAACCCACAACAACACTAACAACTTACCTTGGTCGATTGGACTTGATTTGAGCTTAAAATCGCTCCTTACCTCAAGAACCCTAACCCCCAATAGTCAAAATACTCTCTTCCCCTTGGTATTTATAGGACCAGATTTCTAGGCTTTGGACGCAGTCTTGGACACTATGGCAGCACTTCACTGCCAGTCATTCTTTCGGACGGGACCTCGGATGCTTCGCATCCGCAGGCTCCTCTACCAGCCTTTGATAATTTGGTCATAACTTCTTGTTGGAATGTACAAATATCATGACCCGGATTTCCCACCTCGAGAGTCGTGATGGCGCCTACTAATGTGAGCTAGGCAAGTCAATTATTGAACCATATACCTTTTTACCAATTTTATTCTCTTTAACAATTACGAAGAAATAACATTTAAACAATGAAATATAACATAAGCGGAAGAAACAATAAGCCATCTGAACATGAATATCTATTACAACTGTTTGAGTCTCGATTACCCAGAATTGGTGTCACAATTTTACATACGGTCTAAGAATACTACAAATAAAGGTCTGAAAGAATTAATTACAACACTATTTCCGGAAATACATGTAAGAAATAGAAAATTTGATAGAAGGAGATGCCAAGGCCTGCGGACACCTACAGGACTACCTCGGGTCGCCTGATGATCAAGAATCAGCAATCTCACTGCGATCCGAAGTCCACAACACTAGAGTCTGCACAAAAGAGCGCAGAGTGTAGTATCAGCTCAATCGACCCCATATGCTGGTAAGTGCCTAGCCTAACTTCGGCGAAGTAGTGACGAGGCTAGGACCAGACTACCAAATAAACCTGTGCAGTTCAATTATATACAGTGGGAAAGAAATATAGAAATAAATAAGTAAAGTTGGGAGGGGAAAACATGCTTCGGGGAATAACAGCTAAAACAGAATATCAAGAGAATTATTAAGGAATCAAAACCACCCACTAATAAGAAAAAAGGAACAAAGGCAGATTTCACTTTCTTTTCATATCTCATGACAGGCGTGCCACCCGCTCCCATTTCACCTGTCTTGTGGTAGGCATACCACCCGTTCCCATTTCATTCTATCTTTGTTGCGGTGTGCAACCCGATCCACATATAATGTTGTTGCGGCGTTCAACCCGATCCATATATAATATTGTTGCGGCATACAACCTGATCCATATATAATATTTACAATTATAATGAGAGTCCCGACAAGAGATCAATAAGGTCTACACTTTCCCGGCAAGGGATTCGACAGCATAAGAAATCACGTCCTGGCAAGGGAGAAACATCTATAACCAAACTCGTTACCACACCTAACTACCTCAGCTATAACCAACCTCATTCTGATACCTAACTACCTCATCTATACCCATAATCCCTACCCAACACAAATAATCATCAACCTAAGCATTCGTAATATCAATTAAGAACACAATGCAAGGGAACCATAATTCAACAATAGCCCGGCAAGGGGGCAACATAATGATCTCTTCTCTTTCTAACTCTTACTTCACAATTCACGTCACAACTCGAGCTAATGCTCTAGAGTTTTAGTTATCACTTATACTTTCACAACTCATTTAACAACTCGAGCCAATGCTCTAAAGGTTCAATTGTCACTTATACTTTCACAATTTCACTATACAACTTGAGCCAACGCTCCTCAATGTTCATAGGTCACAATTCTTTCCACAAACTTTATACAACAATTAGAAATCTTTACCAAGGCATGAATAATACAACGAAATCATGAAAATCACAATATAAGACTCATGGTCATGCTTGACACCAACGTATAGATACTCGTCACCATGCTTATACATCGTATTCAACAAGAAGCAAATAGCAAATAGGACACAACTCCTAATCCCTCAAGCTAAGGTTAGACCAAACACTTACCTCGATGCCACGAACACAACTCAAGGTTTAATTATAGCTTTACTCCTTGATTCCACCGCCAATTCGCTCATATCTAGTCACAAATTACTTAATTACATCAATAAATACTAAATGAATCAATTCTAATGCATGAAATAGGTTTTATAAAGATTTCCCCAAAAGTCAAAAATCGACCCCAGACCCGCTTGGTCCAAACCCGAAATTTGGACCAAAACTCGATTACCCATTTACCCCCGAGCCCGGATATATAATTGGTTTTGGAATCCGACCTCAATTTGAGGTCTCAATCCCCAAATTTCAATATTATTAGGTTTTACCCAAAATTCCCAACTCCACCATTATAACCCTAGATTCTAGGATGAAATCTTGTTAAAAGAAGTTAAGGAGTGAAAGAAATAAGTTAAAAATCACTTACTACTGTTTTGGGAGAAGAAGGAGCGTTTGGAAAATCGCCTCTTATGTTTTAGGGTTTGAAAAGTGAAAAATAACTGAAAGGTCCATTTAAATATACTCCTCTCAGACCCTCTCCGCGGACCGCATAAAAAAGACTACGATCGCGGAGCTCCACCGCGGACCACAAGAAATCGAGCGCAGCCGCGAAGGCTTGGCCTTGATCACCGCGGACCGCACAAATCCCACCGCGGCCGCGAAGCTTCCACCGCGGACCGCGAGACCTGGCTTTAGAGACCTGCAACTTCTCTGAATCTGCAACTTTTTTCCTAAGTGTAAAAACATCCCGAAAGTCACCCGAGCCCCCAGGGCTCCAAACCAAATGTCATACTAACTCAAAAACATTATATGGACCTACTCATGCGATCACATCATCAAAATAACATGAAAAATCATGAATTAAACCTTAAAACTCAACATTTTCATCAAGAACTCTCAAAGTTTCTTCAACCGGAAGTCTAGCTCACGTCAAATAAACTCCGATTTTTGCCAAATTTCATAGTTATCTTTCAAATACTATAACAAGTTTGTACCGAGCTCCGAAACCAAAATACGGGCCCGATAACAATGGTTTCAAACATTAATTCTTTTCTTTATTCCTTAGATAATTCAGTAAAATAATTTCTTTCAAAAATTGATTTCTAAGGCTTGGGACCTCAGAATTGATTTTCGGGCATGCACCCAAGTCCCATATTTTACTGCGGACCTCTCGGGGTCATCGAAACACGGATCCGGGTCTATTTGCTAAGAATGTTGACCAAAGTCAACCATAATCACAGTTTTAACTCTAAAATTTCTATTTCTTATATTTTCACATAGAAGGCTTTCCGAATATAGGTCCGGACCATGCACTTAAATCAAGGTGGGGTAAAAAGGGAGGTTTTTAGGCCTTGGAATACTGAATGCACTTGCAACACAAGTGATGACCGTTTGGTTCATCACAACAAATGACAAACGATTTGAAGAGTTAGAAACTAGACTCAAAGACCTTTCATTTGATAAGTTGTCCATCACATAACTCCTTATACATATGTAGATATGCTCGTCCAAAGTTAGGTCTTATGCGTGCTCATTTGGAACTTTAGTCTACCATGTAATTTCCATCTTAATTTGCCTCAAGGGATCTTCTTATGACCTATATCACTTCAAATACACCTCGTACACTTATTATCATATCCAATTAATATTCATCATATTAATAGTCCTCCTCTGCATACAAAATAATGTAATTAGCACACGTGAACTTTCTTAATAGCGCTTAAGTACTTTAAATTTTTTCGGGGTGCTACACTACTACAACCTCAAGGACCAGATCGAAAGATTGAAGATATCTAAAGTCCTTAGGTTTGTTGAGCCTTTGTTATTTTTTTCTCCATTTGTAATTCTTGCTTAGCTTAGTTAGAAGCACTGTGTAGGAAACCTTTGTAAATCATAAACTTGTGTGTTTGTGTCTTGGCTAGAGTTAGTCGAGTTGTAAAACCTTTGTGATAGAGTTACTACAAAGTGGCTTGTAAAAGAGTTGTTACAAGTTAGTGAGGGATTAGGGGGTTAATTTCTAGGTTACAATAGGTCGTAATCTGAAGATTGCTCAGTAGTGAAGTTAAAATCCTACAAGGGCAGGTCGTGGTTTTTAATCAGTAAGCTGAGAGTTTACCATGAAAAACTCCATTGTGTTCTTTATTTACTGCCAATTTATGGTGGGAACAGATAGACAACCTGGTTCCATATACTGTTTGGTTTTATAGTTTGTTGCTTACAGTGGGAACTGATAGACAACCTGATTCTCTATATAGTTTGGTAGACCCTTAAATTCTATCAATTGGTATCAAAGCAGGTTCTTTCTAAAAGGTTAATACCTAGAAAGGATCCTCATCATGGCTGCTCCACCAAACTTTGAGGAAGGACAATCAACCTATAGACTCCCAAGATTCAATGGTCAGTACTGGAGGAAAACAAGAATGCATGACTTCATTATGACTGAAGACTCCGAGCTTTGGGACGTGATTTGTGATGGTCCCTTTGTTCCTATGAAGGCTGTTGGAGAGGGAACAAAGACTGTTTCAAAGACAAGAAAAGAATACAATGGTGCTGACCGAAAAGTTGTTGAGAAGAACTTAAAGGCGAAGAAGATTGTTGTGTGTGGCATTGGACCAGACGAGTATAATCGTATCTCGACATGTGAATATGCCAAGGAAATCTGGGAAGCTCTTCAAACGGCTCACGAAAGGACTACTCAAGTAAATCAATACAAAATAGATATGCTTACAACTGAGTATGAACTATTTAAAATGAAAGAGGATGAGTCCATTCAAGAGATGCATACCCGCTTCACCTCCATAATCAATGAGCTTCATTCACTTGGTGAAATAATTTCAACTAACAAGCTAGTCCGGAAGATACTCAGTGTTCTACCAGGTTCCTGGGAGAGCAAGGTTAATATTATCATTGAAGCCAAAGACCTGTAGAAGCTAACTATTTACGAGCTTATTGGAAATCTCAAAACTCATAAGATGAAAAGAAAGAAGGATTTCGAAAGAAGAGAGCCCAGTAAGGAGAAGAACCTGGTTCTCAAGGCTACCAACAAGGATTCAAGTAGTGATGAATCCGACATGGAGTATCTCACTCAACGATTTCAAAAGATGATTCGACAAAAATGGTGGAATTCCAAAGAAAGGAAGTTCCAATAGGAATTTCAAAGGAAATGATTGTTGTCATAAGTGTAGAAAGCCTGGACACTTTATTAAAGACTGTCCTCTTTATATGTAGGATAATTACAAAACCAAAACTGAAAAGGCGGCTAAGAGGAACCTGGTCCCTGATAGAAAGTTCAAAAGACAACATGGTGAAGCAAGCCCTGGCTGATTGGGGAAATTCCTCCGGTGAATCTGAAGGTGAAGATGACCAAAGAGATACATCTATAATGGTTGCTGACAATGGATCTTCAAAATATGAGTAAATCTTTGTACTCATAGCCAAATCTGATGATGATGAGGACAAGGAGGAAGATGAGGTAAGTTTTCTTGATGTTCAAAGAAATTTGAAAACTTACTCTAAGAAAAAATTGATGTCCTTAGCAAATTTATTGATTGATGCCTATCATAGCCTCATTAATGAGAAAAATGCTTTAATAGAATAAATTGGTGACATAGAACAAGAGAGGGATAATATGGTAGCTTCCATTGTAGATTTGAAGAAACAAGTGGAAGAAGTAACTAGAGAAAATAACTTGTTGAAAAGCCAAACAAAAAAATGGATGGACAACACTAAGGGTAAAGAAGTGGCTAGTGAGGCTCAACTTGAGTTTGAGAGTGAGCTTAAGAAAGTTAAAAACAATTATTGTTGTTGAGCTTGAAAAGAATATACAACTTCACGAGTATTTGAAAAAGGGTTAAAAATGATCTTGATAAGTCACTTAATTGTACCTGGTCCTGTGATGTAATAATGTCTATGTATAAGAGTAATGGTGGAAACAAGCAAGGAATCGGGTTCCAAAAGGCTAAAACCTCATATAATCCCCATAGCAAGTATGTAATTGTGGCTGAAATTGGTTGTATACTTACTGTGGTCAAACGGGTCATTATAAGAACTCTTGTAAAACTAAAATTTAGTCTTTGCAAAAAAACAAAGGTTTTGTTGAAAAGAGGCCTACTAATGAGGAACATGGTTCCCTAAAAAGAAAACATGTGATGCCTGCATGGGGAAAAAGAAGTTTGATCCTCTCGTTCTATCATTATAAGGGACCCAAGCTAACTTGGGTTCCTAAGTCTAATCATTGATTTAGTGTGCAGGCTGGAGTGAGAGGTAGCAGTCAAAAAATGGTACATGGATAATGGCTGCTCTAAGCATAAAATTAGAAGAATAAATGATTTCCTCTCACTCTAGGCCTTCCAAAGTGGGAGTGTGTCCTTTGGAAATGACAAGAAGGCTATATTCTTGGTGTTGGCAAAATTGACAAAACACTCTCCCATACAATTAAAAATATGTACTATCTGAATGACCTGAAATATAGCTTGTTGAGTATGTCTCAAATCTGTGATAAGGAAAAATGAAGTGAAATTCTTGTCCAAATCTTGCACTTTCACCAATCTTAAAACTGGTGAAATGGTATTCATAGCTAAGAGATTCAAGAACATCTATGTTGCAGACCGTGGTTCACTGAATGGTGGTGATATAACATGCTCAAGTGTAATTGATGATGATGTAAAGCTATGGCACAAACGACTAGGTCATGCGAGTTTTTATTTGCTGAACAAGTCAGTTATGGAGGACCTGGTTCATGGGCGAAAAATTCAACACTGCTTGCTACTTGATTAACAAATGCATGATAAGGTCCCTTCTCGAGAAGTCTCTCTATGAACTGCTCAATGAGAGAAAACCAACACTGACTTACGGGAGCCTTTGGATGCAAAATATTTTGTTCTTAACAATGGTGGCAAATAGTCACATAACAAAGAAGATGAAGATGGAGAATTTACAAATGCTCCTGGTGAAGCAATAGATATTGCAAATGGAAAGATCGATTTGATGAGTCAAGTCAAGCAAAGCGATTAAGGAGATGCAACAAAATCTCCAAAAGGCATAGAGGAAACCTGGTCCCTCTATCACCTCGACTGAAGCTGAATATAGGGTTGTTGATGTTGCATTAGGTACTCCTGATGCAGAACAAAAGAGTGGAAGTCATAATTCTGTTGATGTCAATGATGATTCACATATGGAGGAACCTGGTCCTTCAAATTCTGAAGTTCAAGTATCCAACTAGAAGCAAAAGAGTTCACATCCCTTCAAAATGTAATCACACCCTTAGACTCTAGTATTCAACCTAGTTCTAAGGCAGGGAACATGTTTTCCCTCTCAGCGTTCTTGTCTCAAATCGAGCCTAAGAACATCAAAGAAGCATTGAAAAATGCTAACTAGATAACTGTTATGCAAGAAAAACTCAATCAGTTGCGAGGAACCAAGTGTGGCACCTGGTCCCTAGGCCTTCAGACAGAATAGTGATTGGAACCTGGCCCAAAGGACTCTCACTTGAAGGCTGCCAAGGGAATTTTGAGGTATCCTAAGGGAACGCAGGACCGGGTCCTCGTATATTTTTAAGGAGATACTTTTGACTTGGTTGGATATGCTGATGTTGATTATGTTGAATATCTGGTGGATAGAAAGAGCACATCTATAACGACACATTTTCTAGGGGTCATGCTTGATCTCATAGGGTACAAAGAAACAAAATGTGTGATACTATTGAAACTGAATACGTGGTTGCTGCTTCTTGTTATGCTCAACTAGTACAAATCAAGAAATATCTTGAAGACTTTGGTGTATTTACAGCTTGAACGCGTTACAACACAAGAGGACAAAGCACATTGATGTGCGACATCACTTTTTGAGGGATAATGTTGAAAAGGTTCTGATTTGTATGAAGTTCTAGAAGGCGGAGGACCAGATAACAAGCATCTTCACTAAGGCGCTGAGCAGGAAACACTTTGAAAGAAATCGTCTGGAGTTGGGGTTGATCAAGCTTAACTAAGGACCTGGTCCCTCAATAATTGACTATGTTAAGAAGGAAAGGCACAATGCTAAAAAGTATTTTTTGGCGACATCTAACTCAAATCTGTACTGTTACTAGTATATATACATGGCAGTTTCAGGACAAAACAAGTAAGAGTGACATTGCACTTCTAGGAGTTTTTTCTCAAATTTTCAAAAATCGTCAAGGAACCTAGTTCCTGTGACTCAGGTTAGTAGTCTCTTCAATACTTTATGCCTTTTTAAACTACTGAAATGTAATGTTATTAATTTATTCCCATCTCTCTCCAAATTTTTGAAGTCCAAAATGTTAAACCTTTTCTGAACTGACCTATTGCCCCGAAAAATCATTTCCTTCTCTCACACCCAACCAAAACTGATTCTTTTTTTCAAAACTAAAGCAACCTTATCTAAAAAAGAATCATTCTCTCCAAATATGCAAGAAGTGAACCCAACTTTGTCACCTTCCAAAATCTTAACTCCATCTAAATCGAAATCCAAGAAGCCTTTGGTAGATTTTGATGAGTCTTTAACTGAAAAAGAATGAGGTAGATCTAATATTCTAGAGAGTGAGGCTGAAATTGTTGCTGAGTTTGTAGAAGCCTTGAAGGATGGATGAATCAGTGAATGTGCTGGAAAAAGGGGAACTGAATGATAGACCTGGTCCCTCAAATCCTTCTTAGGATGTTAATTCTGATGATGATCTTTTTCTCTTGGGTTCTATGCTTAAATGAACCTCCAATTCAGTAAAAATGATTGATGAAAAATAGGCTGATTAATGGTAAAGTGGTGTGATCTGCTGATGTGGTGATTGTGGAAGAGATTATGAAGTGGAAAAATCTTCACTTATGAGAAAGAATTTAAAAAAAAATGAAGAAAAGAAAGTTGGCTAAGAAATATGCAGCAAATGATAAGGGTGAATAGATTGAGAAGAAGAAGTGGGAGCAAGGCCGCTCAAGGAAAGAAAGGGTAGTGTGAGTGAGGAACCTAGTTCCTTACAAAAGCAAAAGGTTGAGTTATCGGGTTTGGAGAGGTAGAAGACTCTGAAGTCTCAAAAAGTGGGGTTAGGCAGAGTGTTGACTCTGATATTACTGAAAAATGGAGGAACTCCTTAACATTGTTGAGTTCTAAAAATAGAATCACCTCTTTGTTCCTCTAAGTCCCAACATTTATGAAGAAGAAGTAAAAACTTCTATGTTGTATGTGATACTCTGATGCTATGTATGCATGAGAGTGATTTTGTTCTTGATAAGAAGAAGCTTGGGGAGATTCTTGGTGATCTGATTGATGGTTGCTCAGATAGGTAAAGAACCAGGTCCCCATGGACCCTTGCAGAATAGAATGCAAAGTTGATTGGTGAGAATGAAAGATTGAGGAAACAGGTAGAGGAACTGAGAAAGCAGATGATCATTGATCAAAGGAGAGTGAATGAACAAATGGACAAGTTCATCAAGGCCTTAACCCCTTTACTTTTCTTCCTGCCCGGTGATCCTTGTCTTTCACTCCTTCCAAATTCCTATCTTCTTTTGATCCCTATATTTGATGACATTGGTACTTAGTTGTTTAAATTATCATATTATGTATTGTTGAAACTACTATGCTTTTATTATAACTATTCTACTACGGAAAATTACTCTATTTTGTGCAATGACATTCACTTGTTATTCTTGTTATTGTTTATATTGTGCTGCCCATGTGGCATGAGTTAATGTTGCTGAACTTCTTTTTATTTGTGCTTCTTCTGTTATTATTTTCAATGATGCCAAAAAGGGGAAGTTATATAAGTGTCAACAGGGGGAGGAATATAATCGAATTGATATGTTGTGTTGTGCATGAAAGATAGCTCTGCTTCGCAGGGGGAATATTGCTAATAACTTGTTGATTATAGGCCTAATCCGCAGGGGAACATGTGAGGAATCTGATTCTCAAGAGGAACATCAATTTTGGGGTTGTCATCATCAAAAAAGGGGAAATTTCTCTAAGTTTCGATGTTTCATGTTTTGATAATTTTCCAAACAGTCTTGAGGAACCAGTTGTAATCAGTTCCTTAGGTTTGGTTCTCAATGAAAATATGGCTGATTTGTAGGGGGAATAATGTGGAGATCTGGTTCTTAGGGGGTATATCAATTCTAAGTTTGTCATCATCAAAAAGGGGGAAACTGATGAGTTATGCGTCTTTTGTTTTGATGATTTGACAAACTTCACAAGAGAACCAGATAAGGAACCTGATATAATTAGTTCTTTTGCGTTCAGAGTAACTAGTCAAATGTCTGGTTCTCAATGAAATCAGATAAGGGAACAGTAGAGGAAACATATATGGATCAGTTCCCCTCGTCGATGTACAGTCAACTCTACAGTTGTAAAAGCTGCTGCACTATACCGCCTGGCAGCAACACATCAGCACAGCTGTAGCTTGCTAAAGCCAAACTAAAGGACACTTTATTGCATCATCCTTGATGACATCACACAGATGTATTATCAACATGAGGCAAGGGATTTCATCTCTCCAAGACTTAAAAATCAAAAGATAATACTCTCTCAAGTGCTAGCCACCACATCTCTCAAGAACAAAGCTACTGCAACCTCAAGGACCAGATCCAAAGATTGAAGATATCTTAAGTCCTTAGGTTTGTTGAGTCTTTGTTATTTTGTTCTTCATTTATAATTCCTACTTGGCTTAGTTAGAAGCACTGTGTAGGAAACCTTTGTGTTTGTGTCTTGGCTAGAGTTAGTCGAGTTGTAAAACCTTTGTGATAGAGTTATTACAAAGTGGCTTGTAATAGAGTTGTTACAAGTTAGTGAGGGATTAAGGGGTTAATTTCTAGGTTACAATAAGTTGTAATCTGAAGATTGCTCAGTAGTGAAGTTGAAATCCTACAAGGGTAGGTCGTGGTTTTTAATCTCGTGAGTTGGAAGTTTTCCATGTAAAACTCCATTATGTTCTTTCTTTACTGCCGATTTACTGTGGGAACAGATAAAGAACCTGGTTCCTTATACTGTTTGGTTTTACAGTCTGTTGCTTACAATGAGAACTGATAGAGAATCTGTTTCTCTATATAGTTTGGTAGACCCTTAAATTCTATCGGACCTAAACCTCATTTCATTTTTTCCCTCCTCTTGAGGTCCTCACATAAACTACTTATGTCAGGATTCTACTACAGTCAAATCTCTTTATAAGAATCTTATTTGTTCTGTATATTTTTTGGTTGTATTTGCGAAGCGCTGTTATAGAGAACATATATTATAACATAACATGAAAATTAATTCTAAAAAAATTTGGTCATTATAGTAAGTGTTATTATAGAGAAGTCGGACTGTATTTTAATTTTCTTTTATAATGATAGTGTAGAGGTTAGTTTTTATGCATCACGACTATTTTATTTAGTATCATCTGTTACCTCGTATCAAAGACAGTTCCAATAGATTACTTTTCCTTTTCTACGCACCATACAAAAGAAAGTAAGTGCGATCCTATAAGTTTTCTGTCTCGTTCGACATATTATCTATTATTGAGAACAAATTTTCAAATGTCCCTTCTTTCTCCAATAAGCAAATTTTTGTTAATGACAACATTAAAATTACGCAATTCGACTGAAATTCTTTTTATACCCCCATATGCTAAAACTAAAACTTAAAAGGATCAATATCACACGTTAAAAGCTAGATATTTTTCGAAAAAGTTACTCATTAAATTAACAAATAACTGGGTATGTTTTGCCGCCTTCACTCACCCTAGCTAGTTACTCATTAAATTAAGAACCTAACCCTACAAACCATTGACTAAATTAATTACATTTTCTTGTTAAGTGATTAGTGAAAATTGATATAGAAAATTTAAGAAACTAAAATCCATTAGTAGTTACTGACTTGATAGTACTGATTAACAAGGTCCATTTTTTTTTTGGGTGCACGTTTATTCTGTTTATACCGAATCAATGTATAAACTTAGTAATTAAAAATTAAAGCAAGAAGACATATCACGTAACATGGTTAAGCGACAAATATGTATTAAAAAGATACTTGTCACACATTTATTAATTTGGAGTTAACACTAAAAAGAAATAAATTTCACCCCTTGAATCATCATAGAGTATATTTGTCACTGCTTCATCAAAAAAGTTTATATAAATAATATTTCTAAAAATAATATGATCTATACGTATAATTATAGACTGAAATCGCTTGAAAATAATATATCGTAAAGATCAGTTTGGGACATGAATTTAAGCCTTAGAGCCACATATACAGACAGGGACTTAGAGCCCGTTTAGATTGGCTTAAAAGTGGTTTTTCAGTTTTAAGCCAAAAAGTAATAAGTTGGGATTGCCCAGCTTATTGCTTTTAACTTATTTTAAATAGTTTTTAACTTATTTTAAGTATTTTTTAACTTTATCAAATACTGGAAAAGCAAAAATGATCTTGAAAGCTGATTTGACCAGCTTAAAAACCAATCCAAATACCCTCTTAAGCCGATATACAAACCGAGCTATGGCATAAGTTGACCCTGCTTGCATAAGAGCCAGAGGCGGACCTATGCTATACTGAGAGGAGTCACTGACACACGTGAAATTCAGTAAAAATTTCATGTATACATATATATGTTTTTAGAAAAGAGTGATATATTAGTAGTCTATACCCTATATACAAAGCAGATTTTAATTAAACCAAAAGTGCATCCTCAACTTTCAAATGCTGGGTTCGTATCAGAGCCTGCCCGTGTACGCCACTAGCTGTGAATTAGAGGGTGCTCGAAAAAACAAGTAATAGCTTTTTAGATTTCATGTGATCATATAAAATCTAGCAAAACTCTAATTAAAACATAAAGGCAAGAAAGAAAGAACACTTGAGTGATGGCATCCATATTGGATACTTTAAACAGGCGGCAGAGTGAGAAAATTCGTGACCTGTGGGCCGAAGGCGCACGTAAATTTTGACCCTTAAACAAAATAACAGTGAAAAAAAGGTGTACAAAAAAGTTAAGCGACCTTTTGCATCCCAAAGAAGCAACCAAGAAATTGTCCATATATCATGTGAGAAAATGTATTTAGCTCTTTACATAAAATTACTATACTATACTATCATTTCTCACGATGTAATAATTAGTTTGAGAGAAAAATCCAAATCTCTTAGTGATAAACGGTCCCAAAATAAATATAAGAAGAATTGCTTGACACATAGAGAGACACCACTTACGCTGTTGAAAGTTTAAAAGAAATAATTAAATTATTGAATTAATTGGATCATCTTTTCCACGTTTTTATGTTTTTATATGTACTAATGGTTGGCTTTTTGTCACTCCCTTTTCATTTAGCCTTATTCTCCTCAACATCACATTTGTATTATTATCTAGAGAGAGAGAGAAGGTGAAGGAAATAAGCCAAAATGGTAAGGGCTCCTTGCTGCGAGAGGATGGGATTAAAGAAAGGTCCATGGACTGCAGAAGAAGATCAAATTTTGATATCTTTCATTCAAAGATATGGACATGAAAATTGGAGGGCACTTCCTAGACAAGCTGGTGAGTTTGAACGAAATTAAGTTCATTTCCAACTTATTTACTTCTTGTGTTTCTTTTTTCTTTTGATTTATATTATTGATTTTCTTCTCGAAGGGGAGCCTTGGCATAACTGGTAGAGTTGTTGCCATGTGATTAGGAGGTCACGAGTTCGTCCCATGGAAACAGCCTCTTGCATAAATGCAGGCTAGGGCTGTGTACAATAAACCACGGTCCTTCCGTAAGCCCGCGCATAGCGAGAGCTTAGTGCACCAGGCTTCCATTTTTTTTCCTTCTTCTTCTCATATAGTTACATAGTTCAAAGAAGTAGTTATTTCTTGTTAGTTTTGATCTATAACTCTCTCTTTTTGTTTTTTGGTTTAAACTTTTGTTTAGGTTTATTAAGGTGTGGAAAAAGTTGCAGACTAAGGTGGATAAACTACTTAAGGCCAGACATTAAAAGAGGAAACTTTAGCGAGGAAGAAGAAGAAACCATCACTAAGCTACATCAAGTTCTTGGAAACAGGTACAAGATATGCTCACATTCAACAGCACACTTCTTTTGAACACTTTTACTTGGATCTTATTTCTTTATGTAAGTTTATTTGTAATTTCTTGGTCATGTGCATGAAACTAGATATACATAAGGGTACATAGCTACGGGGAACTGAATCTGCCTAGGAATTTTTACGTCCAACATTGATCGATATATCTTATTTTCAGGTTACTAGTTCCATTTTTTATGAACACATTATCAATTATTTTACTTTAAATGATCTGATAGTGTATAAAAATCCTAGAGTTAGCACAAGTGCTAATTATTTCATGTTATATATGTATGTTTTAACATGGATACGTCTAAACAAATGAAGGATTCGTATGACATAGGACACAACCTCTACCCATCAAAAAAGGAAGGAAAAAAAAAAAACATAGAGGTGTGGCATATTAATTTTGTTGCAGTAATTCTATTTATTTTATTGTTCTCGCGTTTGGTCTTATTCCTACTACCTGATGTTGCATTTGCATTGGTTTTGTTGTTACTGTTTTCTTCCATGAATTTTTCACTATTACATTTCCTCTCTTACTGCTTTGATTATGCGTGCCACGAGCCGAGGGTCTTTAAGAAACAGCCTAAGGCTGCGTAGACCCTAGCTATCCTCCGCAGACTATACTTGTGAAAATATATTGGGTATGTTATTATTGTTATACTAATTCTATTTGTTTCTTTTTTCTTCAGATGGTCTGCAATTGCATCAAGGCTGCCGGGACGAACAGATAATGAAATAAAGAATTTTTGGCACACTCATTTGAAGAAAAGAACAGAACACAATAATTATTTAGCATCTACTACAACTACAAAGAGAAGCTTTCATGATATGATGATACCTAAAAGGACAACAAATGTTTCACAAAAAATCAATCATCATATAATTGCTTCAAATTATCAAGCTTCCCAAAATATTGTTACCTATCATCCAACTTGTGATGTTGAAGATCTTCAAGAGAATAACTCATCGAGTTATTCTGAGAGTACTCAATCAAACAAGGAGGAAAGCATGCAATCCATTAATGGTGAAAATATAGGTACTGAATCTGCAAATGAACATGGGGACACTAGTTTCAGCAATGATATGGTTTTTTGGTATAATATCTTCATTAGTGCAGGAACCATATCTGAGAGTTAGAGGTGATCGAATCCAGGTTCTAGAGTCAATAAGTTCAGAATAAGTGAGATCTTATTATATGTATACGCTTTAAATTTTTTCCTATATGTATACAAAGTTCGAGACAAGAAACGTAACATCAATGACCACGGAAATCGCTCTAGATCCGCCTCTAACTTATGAGAGTTGAATTTCCACGACATGATGTGTGTTTACAGTTATCATCTATAATACTTGTGCTTATTGGAATTTTTTGAGTCCAATCATACAGTAAGAAGCCCCCTTATGAAGTTAACGAGTGAAATAAAACAGCATTCAAGGAGATTTACATATTAGGGCTTTCTTGATGATGTTACCTTGCTGCTGAATCGTGCTTTTTCAATAAATTGGAATAGATCTTGTCAATTTTTCTACTTGCTAGAAATTAATTGGTACTCTAGCAATGTCTTAAGTAAAGTTGAATTTTATGAGTTTTTCATTAAACTGAAAGTATTCATACTTGTGATGAGAATGGGTCACTGCTTTCGTGCAATATAAAATACTTTCTTTGTTGTGTATTGAGGTTTTGATGATTAACAAAGTGTGTTCCGAAGAAATGCTCTAATAACCAGATCCTCAACGTAGATGTTTAACTGCTCTAAAAACCAACTCCTCAAGGTTGATGATTGCATGTTCTTGCAAGAAAGTATCTTTATCTCAAGTTACCCAAATCCGAGTTTGTTGGAAGAGGACGGCTAAACATGATAAGGATTGTTGCCCAAGAAGACACGCTTGCATAAGCCAGAGGCAAGAGTCCCAAGATTTGCGGAGTCCTTGGAGCAGTAGGAGTCTTATCAAAGGAGAAGCTGATTACGCATAGGGCTCCTAAAAGATCTCGGAGTCCAGAGAATTTAAATAATATCTTTTGGACTGCTGAGATCATCCTTTTACATATCAACCGAAGAACCACATTTTCCATACTCAAGTTGAGTACTAGTGTTGTGTTCTTCTTGAGTCACTCTAGTAAATGTGTTTTAGGAAACATAGTTGTAATCAAAGTGTCATATACAATCAGGGGAGTTGGAGTGAGTGTTTGATTTTGCAAGTTACAGTAACTTGTAAATTAAATAGTTGAAGTAGGAGAACTGGAGAGTATTGAGTTACAGATTTGTAATCGATACATTTGCACTACAAGAAAAAGGCAAATTTTTGACCGTCAAATCGGTCGAAAATAGAGCTTTTCCGATGAGTCAAAAAATATATGGTCGCAAATAATTTGCAACCGAACCGGTTGGAATTTCCGACGGATTTGGTCGCAAATTAAAAAATAAGGACGCACTTGAATATAAGGGATTTGCGACTGAATTGGTCGGTAAATTTTCGATCGATTCGATTGCAAATTTAAATAATAAAACAAATACATAATTTAAATTTCAGATCGAATCGGTCGTAAAATTTGAGAATAAATTAATTTTAAAAATTAGAAATTCATAGTTTTTTGTGGTAAGATTTGCAACTGATAGGTCACAAATCATCCCTAAATCTGAAAAAAAAATTAACAGAATTCTGCTGTACTTTTAACTATACTACCTACCAAATAAAATAACCAACCAAACACCTAATTTATCATCCACCATTTATAACAAACCAAACACCAATATAACAAGCGAATTATCAAAATAGTAATACACACTCATAATTTAAACATATCTCTATCTTAAGTCTAAAACATAACATCCACGTTCAAATAGCTGCTCCTATTGATCAGATTCAGTCTCCTCGTTATGCTCAGATTCCTCTATTGCTGGTTGATTGCCCTTCTTGCTTTTCTTTTTTAATAATTTCATGATTAAAGCTTGAGTTGTGTTCCATTCTTTACCGCAAGAAGCCATCTGAGTAATGAATATAAAATATTTACATAAAAAAATAATTTAACATAACAAATATAAACACAAAATATACATAATAAATATAATAATATAAACATAAAAAATCAAGATGTTATTAACAATATAAGGTAATTCTATTACATATTACAATAATTTAAGGAATAACATATAAATACTCAACAAGTCATAAAATACACAAATAGCTTAATCCTTATGACTTGTTTTGTTTTTATTTTCTTCATAATATAATTATTCATCGCTTCTTTCATTTTCATCATATAATTCTTCATTGCTTGTTTTATTTTCATTATATAACGTTCACACCTGACTTTAATTAATATACTATATTAATTAATATAGCATATTTGTCAAATTTACAAAATTTCTTTTAATGTAGCAATTATTAAGTTTTAAATTTAATATCAATCCATTAATAAATTAGGAAGCAACAATAAGCTTAACTTCTTAAACTTAAAACTAAGGCTTTAAACTATAAATACTTAATACAATTCCAAACTAATAAACTAAAAGTAAATATTATTCCAATAATAAACTAAGAAGCAACAATAAACTTAACTTCATAAATTTTAAACTGAAGCTTTAAACTATAATTAAGTACTACAATTCCAATCACAAACTAAGAATTTAAAGAATTAATCCCAAATCTCAACCAACTAATTCAGTCGGTTAAATTCTTCGACAACAATCTCAAACCTAGATTCAATCAAATTCTTCGACAACAATCTAAAACCTAGATTCAACTACTAAATTAATATGAAAAATATAACAAAAGCATAATAAGAATAACAATTAGTTGCACCAAACAAATAAAAAAGTGCACACTAATTTACTCTCTTCTTTTTTCGTAAATCATCTCAAACTTGCTCCACTATTGATTCGTTGTGGCTTTTTGAGTTTTGATAACAAAGAGAACTGTGAAAAAAAGAAAATTGCAAACACTAATTTCAGCAAACAATCTGTTTTTCTCTATGAGGCTTGGCAAAAAATAGAAATAAAGAAGAAAAAAATTAAGGTAGGGGGAAAAACTAACCGCAAGAGGGGGGAGAGAGAGAGGTGTCGCCGGAGAAAAAGGGCTGTCGTCGGAGCACCGTGCTACCTGGGGGAAGGGGTTTCCAGCGAGGAGAGAAATAAAAGAGAGAAGGAAGAAAGAGATAAAGAAAAAGAAAGGGGTAAAGTCAAGATAAGAAAGGATAAAGGATGGTGTTTTGCTTCTCTAGAGAAGATGAGAGGCTAAAAATGAAAGTGTTCGCAACAGGGGGGTTTTAAAAATTATTTCCGACTGAATCGGTCGGAAATTTGAAAAAATAAAAAAAATTCGATTGATTTGGTCGCAAATGAGGTCAATGAAGTCAGACTTAGTTTTAATAAATTTTTGCGACCGAATCGGTTTCAACTTTAAATTTTTTTTAATTATTTTTATTTTTTCGATCGAATCGGTCGCAAATGAGGCCAACAAAGTACGAGTGCGTTTTACTAATTTTTGCGACTAAATCGGTTGTATTTTTTTTGTTTTTTTATTTTATTTTTAATTTTTCCGACCTAATCGGTCGCAAATACCTTCGTGGTATTTTCCACCAAATCGTGTGACGGATATAGACGGAATATCTGCCATAAACATTAATAAAAATTGGAAAATATATTTTTAGGCCATTTTCGACCGATTCCGTCGGAAATTTCCAACTACTTTTTCTGGCCGGAATATTTCGGTTGGAACTAGGCCTTTTTAAGTAGTGTTGGATCATTGTTCTAGTGAAGTTGTAGGTAAAATCCTACGTGGTAGGTCGTTATTTTTGCACCTTTTGAGTCGGGTGATTTTCACGTAAATATCTCTTCTATATTTAATTCTCTGCACTTTATTATTTCAGTTGTTTAACGAAGAAGCATACATAAGAACCAAGTTCTTATACATATGTCTAAATAGTGATCCAAACTAACAATTATTATCGGAGGTAGTTCTCTTACACACACGGTTAACACCTAGAGAGATCTTTGAAGCAAAATAAATGCTCCGCTTGGAATTAACGAAGGACAGTCAACTACCAGACCATCCCCGTTTAATGAAAAATATTACATTTGGTGGAAAGAAAGAATGCAACATTTTCTGACGGCTTAGGATTATGAACTATGGATCATAGTGAACCAAGATCCACTAACTCATACTAAACAAAAAGGGTAAAATGAAACTGTTCCCAAAGACCCCTATGAATTTGTAGTAGCAAACTTCAGAATGATGGAGAAGAATGCAAAGGCTAAGGAAATCCTTATTTGCGGTCTTGGTCCTGATGAGTACAACAGGATATCAACTTGGTCTAATGCAAAGGAGATCTGGTATGCACTTCAAACTGCTCACGAAGGAACAAACCAAGTGAAAAGAGCAAGGATCGAATTGCTTATTAGGAACTATGAGCTCTTCTCCATGAAGGAGTCTGAGCCCATCCATGAGATGATGACTAGGTTTACTATAATAACAAATGAACTGAAATCACTTGGAAAGGTGTTTACTTCAGAAGAGGTTGTTAGCAAAGTTCTAAGGATTCTTCCAGCTCCATGAGAATCAAAAGTCACAGCTATTCAAGAAGCAAATGAGCTGGATAAGATCTCACTTGATGAGTTGGTTAGAAACTTAAAGACCCATGAGATGAGAAAGATAGAATTGCGCAAGGAAGAACCAAGAACGGATAAGGCGTTGGTTCTTAAGGCATATGAAGAAGATGAATGTGACAGTGATGATCTAGACCTAGCAATATTTGCTAAGTTCAAGAAGTTCATAAGGAATTCAAAAAATACATCTAAGAGAGAGAACAATGGTAAGCCTAAGCAAATCGAAATAACCACTTATGATGGGTGCTAAAAGTGTAACAAGATAGACCACATGGTCAAAGACTACCCAATGTCGGAAATTGAGTGGAAGAAAGAATGATCTAAAAAAGAGAAACGGAAAAAACTGAGAGAGAAGGGTCCAAACAAAGGGAAAATCATAGGCAAATGATTCACTAAAGTAATGAAACAGGATTTTCTAGCAATATATGAGTATAATAGAAGTGATAAAGAGGAAGAGAAAGAGGAAGAGGCCATAAGTCTCTATGCTATAATTGATGCACATCAGACTGTCACGACCCTAAACCCGGACCCGATCATGATGGCGCCGCTCATGAAGACAAGGCCAACCGACACTTTTCCATCTCAGTTTTAAGCAATTAAATAATAAGAATTAAGTCTAAAACATAATAAATAACCCAAAGGTAAGCAGTGAACATTACAGTTGCAGAATAAAATCCAACACAGCCCAATACCGGTTGTCACCAGTCATAAGCATCTATCAATATACTACAAGTCTGAAGTGTCTACAAAGCTATTACAGAATAACTGAAAGAGAAAGAAATGAGATAAAGGGTGGAGAAACACAGGACTGCGGACGCCAAGCAGCTACCTCATGAACTCCGAAATCTATCGGGAGCTCTCAACCCTCGCTAGCAGGATCAGCAATGCCTGAATCTACACACGGGGTGCAGGGAGTAAAGTGAGTACTACAACTCAGTGAGTAATCATAAATAGAGACTGAGAAATAAGAAATCACGTAAGGCACATTGCAGGCTATAAGGAAGCAGTGAAAGCCAGTAGAAACAATGAAGCAGTAAAGAGGTGTAAAGTCACTGAGTTCAGTTTAAACTTCATAAAAATGCCTTTTTAACAATTAAGCAAGTACATGATAAGCAAATAAGAAAGATAAACACATAAAGGATCTTCCCTCGTGCACAATGTCAACAAATCCTCCCCTCGGGCAAAACCTCAGAACAATACCAGCCCCTCGGGCTATATCTCACATCACAATGGGTAGCCGCGCTCACTGGGGGTGTGTAGACTCCTGGAGGGGCCCCTTACGGCCCAAACGCAATATCAAGCCATCTCGCGGCATTATCACTAGGCTCTCGGCCTCATATCAACAAGCCACCTCGTGGCGTACATATCTCAGGCCCTAGGCCTCATAATCATAATCAGTGTTTCCTCACAACATAGGCCCTCGGCCTTACTCAGTCAGAATCTCACAGCCACTCGGGCAACAGTAAAACATAGTGCTCAGCCCAAAATATCAGCCCAAAATATCATTTAAGTGTTAAAGCAGAGTAAACATGGCTGAGTTATGAAAAACAGTGGAATATAACATGATTGAGTTCAAGTATAAAGTCAAAACAGTGAGGAAATATCAATAAAAATCCCATAAGGGTTCAAATAGTTGGCACGAGGCCCAAATATGGCGTTCAACCCAAAACATGATGTTCACAAATAGATTTCAGTCAAATACGTGGTAAAATAGTCATTCAAGACGGACTAAGTCACAATCCCCAATAGTGCACGACGCCACACTCGTCATCAAGCGTCTACGTTACCTCAATATAGCACAACGATGTGCAATTTGGGGTTTCATACCTTGAGAACAATATTTACAATCATTACTTACCTCTACCCGGTCCAAATCTCTAGCTCGCGATGCCTTTGCCCCTCGAATCGACCTCCGAATTCTCCAAATCTAACTAAAATCAGTGCAAAACCATCAAAATATGCTAAGGGATTAAAGCCCACTCGAAAGAAATAAAATTACAACACAAATCCCGAAATTGGCCAAACCCGATACCCGGGCCCACGTCTCGGATTCTGATAAAAATTACATCAATGGACTCCTTATCACTCCCCGAGTTCATTCATACCAAAATCATCAAAATCCAACCACAAATGACCCCTCTAATCCCAAATTCTAGGTCTCTAATTACAAGCCCTAGTTCTTCAATTTTAGGCTTAATTTCCATGATTAATTAGGTAGATTTCACATAAGAATCGAGTATTGAGTCAATAAATCTTACCTCTAAGTGTTTCCCCTTGAATCCCTCTTCAAAAAGCTCCAAAATCGCTCAAAAATGGTGGAAATAAACCCCAAAATCGCGGACAAGACGACTATTTAAACATTCTGCCCAGGCCTCAATTCCTTCTTCGCGAACACTGTCAACGCCTTGCGTTCGCGAAGAACAATCCAACTTTGACCAAAAATCCTTCTTCGCGATCGCGTCTTGCCACTCGCGAATGTGATGGTTCCTGAGCCTGACTCTTCGCGAACGCACTCCCTCTCTCGCGAACGCGATGAACAAAACGCCTCAAACCCAGCTGCCCAATTTCCTCTATGCGAATGCGGAGCTTCCCTCGCGAACGCGATGCACAATAATCCAACCCTTCGCGAATGCGGAGCCTTCCTCGCAAACGCGAAGGCTAAAATCTCAGCCTTCACCAGCTAACCCTTCGCGAATGCGAGGACCTACTTGCGAAAGCGAAGGTCTAATTTCTCTGCAACACTCAACAGTTTTTCTGCAATTCTCAACAATAAGAAATGGTTCGATTGACCACCCGAAACTGACCCGAGTCCCCCGGGACCTCAACCAAACATGCCAACATGTCCCGTAATATCATTCAAACTTGTTCCAACCTTCGGAATGCTCAAAACAACATCAAAACACCAAATACGCATCAGATTCAAGCCTAAGAATTCAAAAATCTTCTAAATTACGCTTTTGATAAAAAACCCAACCAAACCACGCCCAAATGACCTAAAAGTTTTCACACACATCCCAAATGACACAACTGAACTACTGCAACTCTCGGAATTCCATTCCGACCCCTATATCAAAATCTCACCTATCCACCGGAAAACGACAAAAATTCAATTTCGCCAATTCAAGCCTAAATCTACTTCAGACATCCAAAATACTTTACAATCATGCTCCTAAGTCCCAAATCACCTCCCGAAGCTATCCGAACCATCGTAATTCACATCCGAGCCCTCTAACACATAAGTCAATAGCCGGTTGACTTTTCCAACTTAAGCTTCCTCAAAAGAGACTAAGTGTCTCAAACCTTACCAAATCCTTTCCGAACCCGAGCCAACCAACCCGATCATATATAGAACCGATAGAAAAGCAATATAATGCAGAAATGGGGAAACAACGTGGCAACTCATGAGACGACTGGTCGGGTCGTCACATCCTCCCCCTCTTAAACAAACGTTCATCCTCGAACGAGTCAAGAAACATACCTGAAGCCTCAAACAGGTGAGGATATCTAATCCGCATCTCCTGCTCGATCTCCCAGGTAGCCTCCTCCACGGGCCGACCTCTCCACTGCACTTTCACTGAAGTTATATCATTTGACCTCAACTTTCGATCTTGATGCTCCAAAATAGCTGCTAGCTCCACATCATAAGTCAAATCACCATCTCATTGAACCGTGCTGAAATCCAGAACATGAGATGAATCCCCAATATACTTCCGGAGCATAGAAATATGAAATACCGGATGCACACTCGACAAGCTGGGTGGCAAAGCAAGCTCATAAGCCATCTCCCCAATCCTCCGAAGCACCTCAAAAGGCCCAATGAACCAAGGACTCAACTTTCCTTTCCTCCCAAATCTCATAACACCCTTCATGGGCGAAACCTTCAACAGAACCTTCTCACCAACCATGTAGGACACATCCCGAACCTTCCTATCAGCATAACTCTTTTTCCTCGACTGCGCTGTACGAAGCCTCTCCTAAATTACCTTCACCTTTTCTAAAGCATCCTGCACCAAGTCTGTCCAATAGCCTGGCCTCACCCGGCTCGAACCAACCAACTGGAGATCTACACCGTCTCCCATACAAAGCCTTATATGGAGCCATCTGAATACTCGACTGGTAGCTGTTGTTATAAGCAAACTTTACAAGCGGTAGAAACTAATCCTATGACCCTCCGAAATCAATGACACAAGCACGCAACATGTCTTCCAATATATGAATAGTGCGCTCGGACTGCCCGTCCGTCTGAGGGTGAAAATTTGTGCTCAACTCAACCTGAGTACCTAACTCTCGCTGCACAGACCTCCAAAGCTGCAAAGTAAACTGAGTGCCCTATCTAAAATTATGGAAACTGGGACACCATGCAAATGAACAATCTCCCGGATATAGATCCCCGCTAGTTGCTCTAAAGAATAAGTAGTACACACAGTAATGAAGTGTGCAGACTTGGTCAGCCGATCCACAATCACCCAAATAGCATCGAACTTCTTCAAAGTCCATGGGAGCTCAACTACAAAGTCCATGGTGATCCGCTCCCACTTCCACTCTGGAATATCCATCCGCTGAAGCAAGCCACCCGGTCTTTGATGCTCATATTTCACCTACTGACAATTGAGACACCGAGCTACAAATCCCACAATGTCTTTCTTCATCCTCCTCCACCAATAATGTTGTCTTAGATCCTGATACATCTTTGCGGCACCGAGATGAATGGAATACCGCGAGCTATAGGCCTCCTCCAGAATCAACTCCCGAAGCCCATCTACATTGGGCACACAAATCCGACCCTGCATCCTCAACACCCCATCATCACCAATGGTCACATCTCTGGCATCATCATGCTAAACTCTGTCCATAAGGACAAGCAAATGCAGATCGTCATACTGACACTCTCCAATGCGATCATATAAGGATAACCGAGAAACCACACAAGCCAATACTCGACTGGGCTCCGAAATATCTAACCTCACGAACCGATTGGCCAAGGTCTGAACATCAACTGAAAGAGATCTCTCCCAAGCTGGAATATATGCCAAACTCCCCATACTCACCGCTTTTTGACTCAAAGCATCAGCCACCACATTGGCCTTCCCCATATGGTACAATATAGTAATATCATAATCCTTTAGCAACTCCAACCACCTCCGCTGCCTCAAATTAAGATCCTTCTGCTTGAACAAGTGCTGGAGGCTACGATGATCAGTAAACACCTCACAAGATACACCATACAAGTAATGCCTCAAAATCTTCAACACGTGCACAATGGCAACCAACTTCAAATCATGAACGGGGTAGTTCTTCTCATGGGGCTTCAACTGACGAGTAGCATAAGCAATAACTCTACCCTTATGCATCAAAACATAACCAATACTAACTCTCAAAGCATCACAATACACGGTATATGAACCTGAAGCTAATGGCAAAACTAACACTGAAGCTGTGGTCAAGGTTGTCTTGAGCTTCTAAAAGCTCTCTTCACACTCGTCCGACCATACAAATGAAGTACCCTTCTGAGTCAACTTTGTCAAGGGCGATGCGATAGATGATAATTCCTGAACAAACTGGCAATAATAGCCTGCCAAACCAAGAAAGTTGCGAATCTCTGTGGCTGAAGACGGTCTGGGCCAACTCTGAACCGCCTCTATCTTCTTCGGATCAACCTTAATACCCTCGCTGGACACCACATGCCCCAAGAAAGCCACTGAACTAAGCCAAAATTCACACTTGGAGAATTTTGCATAAAACTTCTTCTCCCTCAATCTTTGCAACACAACTCTCAAATGCTCCACGTGCTCCTCCTAACTACGCGAATACACCAGAATATCATCAATGAAGACTATGACGAACGAGTCAAGATAAGGACGGAACACGCTATTCATCAAGTGCATGAATGCTGCTGGGGCATTGGTCAGCCGAAAAGACATCACCAAGAACTCATAATGACCATATCGGGTCCTGAAAGCTGTCTTAAGAAAATCCGAGTCTCTGATATTCAACTGGTGATAACCCGAACGGAGATCAATCTTGGAGAACACTCTCGCTACCTGAAGCTGGTCGAATAAATCATCAATGCGTGGCAAATGATACTTGTTCTTAATTGTTACTTTGTTCAATTGCCTATAATCAATGCACATCCTCATAGTGCCATCCTTCTTCTTCACAAATAGAACCGACGCACCCCAAGGTGACACACTAGGCCGAATGAACCCTTTTTCAAGGAGTTCCTGAAGTTGCTCCTTTAACTCCGATGGTGCCATACGATATGGCGGAATAAAAATGGGATGAGTGCCCGACACCAGGTCAATACCAAAATCAATATCCCTGTCCGGTGGCATGCCCGACAGGTCTGCAGGAA
The DNA here is from genome assembly GCF_000715075.1 of Nicotiana tabacum. NCBI lineage: Eukaryota > Viridiplantae > Streptophyta > Magnoliopsida > Solanales > Solanaceae > Nicotiana > Nicotiana tabacum. The sequence goes on along the minus strand of NC_134090.1, from coordinate 153,423,642 downwards.
ACATATCGGGAAAATCCCTCACAACTGGAACAGAATCAATACTGGGAGTCTCAGCACCGACATCCCTCATAAAGGCTAGTTAGGAAAGACAACCCTTCCCAACCATACGTTGGGATTTCAAGAATGAGATCACTCTACTGGGAATATAATCAGTCAAACCTCGCCACTCAATCCGTGGCACACCCAGTATAACCAATGTGACTGTCTTGGCATGACAGTCCAGAATAGCACGACACAGAGATAGCCAATCCATGCCCAAAATGACATCAAAATCCACCATACACAATAATAAAAGATCCACTCAGGTCTCCAGACCCCTAATAGTCACCACACACGACTGATACGTGATCGATGCCAACTCCACACTACTAAAAAGTAGGAAGAGAGGGTCGCAATAGATTTTACCCGATATGAGGGTCAGGATCGATTTCCACAGGGAGCTAGGAATGGAGTCGAGTATCTATCTAGACTACAGTTGTGTAATTGCTCCAAATGTCACTTCCATATATTTTTGGGTTTTTGATTATAAACTACTATTATCAAACTATTAATTGATACTAGATTATGCTACGAGATAATTGCTAAGTTGTATCTAATGGGAAGAAAGACACTAGGGTAGTGACTTTCACCTAGGTGGTTAATTGACGGGTAAATGCTTCTAAGGTTCGATTGACATGTTTCGGGAAATATGCTATAACCATTGCACAATTTTACCCACTCTCACACCTCTCGGTAGAGAGAGTGATTTTGCCCAATTGACTCTCTCGAGACCAAATGGGTAGGCAAATTAGCTCAAGCAACTAGGGTTCAAATTGGGTAATTACTCTCTCGAGGTTTAACCCTTTAATTGGGACTATTAATTCTCTTGAGTCCATTCCAATTCCTTGTTGGGTCAATTTTGGAGACTTAGGCTCTCTTTCTCAAGAAGAGCCCAGTCAACTTAGCACAAACTAGTGTTTGCAACCACCAATTCATAGATTAAACCATAAATTTGACCAAAATAACAAACACCCATAGTCAATCTAACAACAGATGGCAACGCCCATCAATTATCCACACTAGGGTTGAGCCACAACCCTAGCTAATGGGTTTAGCTACTTATACTTGAATGAGAAAATAGAGAAATAGATGAAGAATAAGACATATTAATTAAATGCTAAATTAAAATACAAGAATCTATCGTTAATTTGAAGCTAAGATGCCAAAAATGGCTATAGATGAGCTTCCCACGAGCGCAACTCAGTTCTAGATATATCTGATAACCTAAAAATGGTAAAATATTCTATTTATACTAGGCCGAAAAAACTAGACAAAAATACCCCTACGGGTTCAGCGCGGGCCGCACAAAATGGACCGCGGCCGCGCTAGCTCTTGGACTTCAATTCTGGGCTCTTTGAACTTGGGCTCTGCGGACCACGAAGAATGGACCGCAGCGGTGGAGGCAGCTGGCGCGGTCCGCACAATCATGACCGCGGACCGCATGGCTTGAACTTTGGCATTTTCCATCTCTCTGAATCTATCTTCTACGGACCGCACAAAAAGGTAGTGTGGCCACGGAACCTTCACCGCAGTCCGCACAATGCGTACTATGACCGCGTTACCTGAAGCCTGGTCTTGCCATTCCTCTGATTCACCTAGTGCGGCCGCATTCGACTTTATGCGGTCTGCACTAGGCTTGTTTGCTCTCAGTTTACTTTGTCTTTGATACTTGAGCAGGTTTCACTCCTTTTGAGCCATTCTTTGACATTTCATCACTTTGTCGATCAAACCTGCAATCAAGCACAACTTATGAGCCTTTTGGGATTATTTTGTAACAATTTATAATCAAAGCATAGGCAAGAAGGAGCATGAAACTCGTTAAAATCCCTACTTATCAACTCCCCCAAACTTAAGCCTTTGCTTGTCCTCAAGCAAACAAAATAAGACCAACCCGTTAAGGGAAAATCCAAATATCTCCAGCTATCCTAAAGTAGCCTCAACAAGCATCAATTGGGACTAACAATTGCCCTCAATACAAATGAATCATTAACAACATTTAAACTTTGAAAAACTATGGATCAAGTGTGACACAAGAGCATCAAAAGTTGACTCATTACATCAAGGAACTCTCTCAATTACTTTGGTCATTATGGAACCCAAACTCACAAATCCTCAACTCTCCCTAAGCAAACCTCACCTTTTAGAGTCTTAGCACACAAAACGAGGTTAACGGGAATTCACTCATCCCTCTTAAGGAAATGCCACAAGTTCGGCTATAAGTACCATATGCTTTCCCCTCATGTAAGTATCCACTAATGTAAGCGTCATTCAACTCAAGATCATATAGGGCTTTTGAGAAGTCAATGTGAAGGCTTTTGGTTCAGGGTAGGAAAAGTTTTTGGTCTAAATGGGTTCCATCTTTTCTTAAGCACTTCTTTTGATTCATTTGGCACAATTCTCTTGATTCTTTGAGTATCTCACTTCTTTTTAAGGGGTTAGAGAGACATAATGTCATTCTTTCTTATGCACTTCAAAACGTTTCTTCTTTTTCAACTTTTTCCACACCTTTTTCTCTTTTGTTTTTCTTGAATCCCTTTTTATTCTTTTTCACATTGGGCTTTCTTTTTGTCTTCTTTTCTTTTCTTTTCTTTTTCATTGCCTTCCCCTTTTTTGTACCTTTTACCACTTTTTTCCATTTGTCGTCTCTCCCTCAAAACTTAGACTTTTGCCATTGCTCAAGAAAAGATCGGGTGCCAAGAGAAGGTATATTTTAGAACGGGTATAGGCTTATAGTATTGGTTCTTGAAAGAAAAAGGTTTAAGGCTCAAAAGGGTTTAACTAGGGATTATATCTTTGGTGGGATATGGAATTGTTCAACTATCATTTGGATCAATGAGAGCCTATAATCACTTCTCAAGCCAGATTTCACTTAAGATTTCGCCTCAATAGACATTCGGGGCAAGTTCTAGACCATTGGCTCGGGATTTGGACTCACAATTCGATTTCTCACCACACAAGCTCAAGGATTGCTAAAGACATAGAGTCGGGGGCCCACAACAACCTTAGACACGATTGAGCACACAATAGTCCCGAAAGACCACATGTTGATTGTTTGGTCAACACAAGAGTCTCAAGGTCACGACTTTCACCATCCTAAACACAACAACTTGTCTTTGATCATGGGATCAAAGGCAAATGTGTTAGGCCTAAGTGAAGCTTTGCTTGAGGTACCCTTAACTACAAGCTACCAAAAATAAAAACAAAAACAGACTCAAACCCTTAAGAAGGTTGTCACGCCATCCATCATCGGGAAGAGCCACCCAGTTCACACAATACTCCACCTTTGGAAAGAACCATGGCATTAAGAAAACCAAAGGCTTATTGAAAGCGCCAAAAACGAAACAAAAAGCTACAAGCTTATCTAAGAAGCTAAAAACAATTTTTTTTACAAAAATAGAAAATAGAATGAATATGTACAATAAGGGATTTGAATATACAACGGGGGATGAATATATACAATAATGTAACTTTATATACAGACCAAAGGGAAGATAAAAAAAATGCGATAAAAGTAGCTAAATGTAAAGTTATATACAGACCAATAGAAAATCAAAAAAACATAAAATGTAATAATATATACAATCATCCAAAAATGTACGACGCACCCCCTCAAATAAAAGTTGGCATTGTCCCCAATGCCAGCTAAACAAATAAGCACCAAAAAGTATAATCGAAGGATATGAAGACTCCCTAAGCCGTGTCCGTCTGCATAGGATCATCAGTGGTACCCGGGTCCTCTGTATGTGCGGGAACCTCAGACTGGTTCCCGGTCTCCTTCTGCTCAGCTGCTGGGACTGGGGCCTAGACTTGGATGGGCTGAATATCAGGAACATCCTATGGCTGACTGGAGGAAGCCTCCGGTGGGTCCGCCAACTAGATGATCGCCTCATCTGCACTAGGGAGCTTCCTCTTCTTCTTTGGAAGCCTCTATGTCTGCTCTTGCTGTGGCTCTGCTGCTGGTACTATTGCTGGAGCTGGATCCTTAAATAGCAAGTCTAAAGGCAGCTGGTCTGCCTTCAGTTTGTCCACATCCGCTCTAAGCTCCTTCACAGACTCCTTGGAAGCCCGTATTTTGCGCAGCTTCTTGTGCTCCCTAGCAAGCTCCTTTAGCGCCTTGCCATGTGAATCCACTGCCTTAGCTAAGGCATCCTGAGAATCAAGGATCTTCTGCTGGTTGGAAAGAATCTCCTTAAGTGAATCCTCGATAGACTAGGGCACCTGCACTGGCTGTGGTACCAACTGAGCCGCAATGGTGGAGGTCAATGTAGACAACTTGGACAAAGCAGTCGCCATCCAGTTGTTCAAGCTATGAAATGTCTGGCTCAACTGGTGGGCAGTGATATGATGGGCCCAGGAAGATGGAATCCCCGAGCCAGCTGAAGTAGAGGGACCAACAGTAGTGGAAGGTCCGGGAGGCATGTCAGCAACTGTGGAGGCAGGCTCAGAGGAGGGTTCTACCGCAACCGGCTCTTCAGACTGGCCAGTTGGGGCAGAAGCAGGCGGCTTGTAATTCTTGTCCTTGGGGTTGTCTAACCCCTTTAAACTATACCACAGAAACGGAGCCACAGGTTTGACCTTGATGTCAAAAGGTCTCTTCTCCACTTTCAGGTCCCGAAAATACATAGTGAGGGTGTTGGGAAAAGGGTAGTTCTGGTCATGCTCAACCCCCATTGCAGAAATGACGTGGGACATCACATTGCCCATGTTGATAGGGTATCCCGTCATAATAGATGCAACAAGAACAGCCCGAGCAAGTGGAATAGTCTGATCATGGTTAGTGGGGTCAAGCCGACTGCACACAAAAGTCAACCACCCCCTAGCCTCAAAGTTAAAGGTCCTCTGAAGTATTTTGGCCACTGCTTGCAACCACTCTGGAATAGTACCCGGGATTTCCAGGTATGAAGCTAACCAAGGACGAACCTCCTCACCCATTGCCAACTTTTCATTGTAAAGGGTTGCATCTTCTTCATTGAACCCCACGTATTCATTTAGTGCCTTCCCGGTAAATACCACATTTTTGTTTCGCACTTTGGTCACTTTAGTGACCTTCAAGATGTGGGCCACATTGCTATAGAACTCCTTGACCATGTGCTCATTCGCCTTCGCACAATCATCCTGAAAATGCTCCCAACCTACTCGAGCTCAAAACTGTCTATGTACATTGGGGTGTAGGGGCAGCAGTTCTTTGTCAATAAAACTCCTCTCAAGAATCAACTTCCATAGTGGCCACCATTCCCTAAACTTGTGGAATGCCATCTGGCTGACAAATATATCCTCCCAGACTGCGGGATTTCTAGTCCGGTCAACACCCCCAACCTGAGGCACACCACCCCTAGGTACCTCCTCATCTCCCTCATTACCTCTAACACCTTCTCCAGATATTGAAGCTATGGGAGAGGTAAAGTATTCATCCCCACTACCTGCTGCTGAGCCCTTAGATGACCCAGAAGAAATGTTGACTGAAGCTTGAACATCGGGGGAAGAGGGAGGAGTGTCTCTATGTATGGCCCTCTCCGGATACGGGATGTATAGTGGGACTGAATCCGAAGAGATCTCCCGGTAGGGCTCGTACTCATTCCCCGAGTTGTCAATGGCTCTGTCAGCCGCTTTGATTGCTTTCCTTATGTTCTTTATGTTTTTTTTAGCTTGAGGAGTGAGTTTTACCATCCTTTCCTTCCCTCCCCGGGAGTACTCACCTCGGCCGAGTTGTTTTGCGCCTCTACCTTTTTGTTTGACCATTGTTTACAAGCACAAACATTTAGCTTTGTTAGTATCAACATAGGCAGTGAATCAGTTGCGGAAAATGATTTGCAGAACAGAAGCCCAAAAGTTGCAGAAAATGTTACAGACACAGTGCACCGCGGCCCGCACAAAAAGGAGTGCGACCGCACTAGGGGCACTGCGGACCGCGTAAAAGCAACTGTGGTCTGCATTGAGGCAAGGTCTAAAAATCCACTTCTCTGAATCTAACCACCGCGGTCCACACAAAGTAGCATTGTGGCCGCGGTGGGCCAGCGCGGACCGCACAAAATGTAGTGCGACCGCGCTGGGCAACAATTCAATCTTTCAGAATATAAGCACTGCGATCTGCACAAAGTGGTACCGCGGACCGCACAAATGGGACCGCGGTCCGCAGAGGGTGCTTAATCAAGGCACTGAGGTAGGGTTCATGGGTTTTGCCTTTTTTTTCATTATACCCTACTCAGTTTACCCAGTTCATTATACCTCCCAGGCATACAAAAAAACTACATTTAAACTAACCTACGCTAACAAATAGAGAAATACAGGAAGAAGAAGAAGTTACAAGCTAATGGCAGTGAAATAAAAACGAAATTATAAAATTAAGCACAAAGAAATGGTTGAAATGTTACCAGATGTGGATACGAAATGCAAATAATCACTCTAAATAAGAATCACAGTCAATGGGGAAGATAAATAGTAACTTTTAGGTCTGTGAGAGTCAGTTTTTCGAAAAGGGTAACCGGTGACCCCTGTGGTCTATTTATAGAAAAACATGTGGGACCCAATCTTACCTAGCAGCGTGGCCGCACAAAATGGACCGCGGACCGCGCTGGATTTGTTCAGAAGAAGTCTGAGAAGGCAACCTCCGCGGTCCGCACAAAATAGACCGCGGCCGCGGAGGTCCACAGCGGTCTGCACTAAATGGAATGCGGCCGCGGTGGCAAACTTCAGATAGTACCTCACTTGGCCTTCACCAGTGCGGACCCCACAAAGTGCAATGCGGCCACACTGGCAACTTCAGAGAGTGTTCAATTTTTTCCTCATGTTTTGCACTGCATCAACACAATCCCTGCAACATCTCACAACCAATTAGTCCGAAAATCAAACCTAAACTACAAAGAAAATCAAAGAAAACAAGAAGAAAAAGACATGGGTTGCCTCCCAAGAAGCGCCCGATTTAACGTCGTGGCACGACGCATGTTACACGCACATCACTTTAGATGAAGAAGTGCCACCACGTGGCTGTCATCAAATTTCCCAAGATAATGCTTGACCCGGTGCCCATTAACTCTGAAAACTTCACCATTTTTGTTCCTTAGATCAAGAGCACCAAATGAGGTCACGAACACAACTTCAAATGGCTCGCTCCACTTTGACTTGAGCTTACCCGTAAATAGACGTAATCATGAATTGAACAAGAGAACCATATCTCCAACCTTGAACTCCTTACCCCGAGCATATTTGTCGTGAAGGTACTTCATTTTGTCCTTATACAAGGATGAACTTGAGTAGGCATGGAATCTAAACTCATCGAGCTCATTGAGTTGTTCAACACGAAGATTTGTAACAACATCCCATTCCAAATTCAACTTCCTCAAAGCCCACATGGCCTTGTGCTCTAACTCAATCGGAAGATGACAAGCTTTTCCAAACACCAACCGATACGGAGACATCCCAATTGGAGTTTTGTAAGCTGTCCGATAAGCCCATAGAGTGTCATCCAACTTCTTCGACCAATCGATCCTATTAGCATTGATAGTTTTTGACAAGATGCTCTTAATTTCTCTGTTGGAGACTTCCAAACCAATATCTTGAGGATGATAGGGGTATAAATCATATGATTGACACCGTACTTGGAAAGCAACGTGTCGAAAGCCTTGTTGCAAAAGTGAGACCCCCATCACTAATAATCGCACGAGGAGTGCCAAACCTCGTGAAGATGCTCTTTTTAAGAAATGCCACAACACTCCGGGCTTCATTGTTAGGCAAAGCCACGGCTTCGACCTATTTTGAGACATAGTTAACCGCCATGAGAATGTAAGTATTCCCATAAGAGCTAACAAATGGACCCATAAAATTGATGCCCCAAACATCAAAGATATCCATTTCAAGAATGGTATTGAGAGGCATCTCATCCCTTTTTGAAATTCTGCCCACTCTTTGGCATTCGTCACATCTCTTGACAAAATCGCTCGCATCTTTGAACAAGGTCGGCCAATAGAATCCACAACTAAGAACCTTTGAGGCGGTCCTCACCCCACCATGATGGCCACTATAGGGTGAAGAATGGCAAGCCTCTAAGATACTCAATTGTTCTTCCTCCGGGACACATCTATGAATCACACCATCTGTGCAAATCTTGAACAAGTATGGCTCATCCCAATAGAAATCCAAACTATCCCGCTTGAGTTTCTTCCTTTGGTTAGAAGAGAGCTCATATGGGATTATTCCGGTAACAAGGTAATTGACAACATCGGCAAACCATGGCATTCCATTCATTGACACCGCAAGGAGTTGCTCGTCGGGAAATGAATCATTTATCTCAAGGCCGTCACAAAGCCTCCCCTCCTCCTCCAAACGGGACAAGTGGTCCGCCACTTGATTCTCACTACCTTTCCGGTCCACAATTTCTAGATCAAACTCTTGGAGTAGTAGCACCCATCTCATCAATCTTGCCTTGGAGTCTTTCTTTGTCATCAAGTACCTAAGGGCGGCATGATCGGTGTGCACTATAACTTTGGCCCCCATAAGATAAGGTCGAAACTTTTCCATAGCAAACACAATAGCCAACAACTCTTTCTCGGTGACTGTATAGTTCCTTTGTGCCTCATTCATGGTCTTGCTTGCGTAGTAGACCGGATGAAACATCTTGTTGATCCTTTGGCCCAAAACAGCCCCAACCGCAACGTCACTAGCATCGCACATAAGCTCGAAAGGCAAGCTCCAATTTGGTGCGGTAATGATGGGAGTGTGAGCACGTAATTTTTGCCTTACGAAAAACTACTCCAAAATAAATCAAAAAATAAAATAAATTTCTTTTACTGTGTAATTTTTGAATTTGGCGTGGTGTTAAATGTTTGTGTTATGTCCGTAAATGTTTATTTTGTCAAAATAAATCAAAAAATAAAGTAAAATACATATTGCATGCATATAGGATTTAATTATGCATTTAAAAGATAATTTAAATAAAATCGCAAAAAATACGCATTGGTTCTATTTTAAATGTTTCACTGTGTGATTGATGTTTTTGTCTATGTGTTAAATAATTGTTATAGAGTAATTAATATATTTTTGTGAAGTTAAAATGGTTTTATAATTTTTAAATTAGAAAATGAATTAATTGAAAAATAAAATAAAAAAACATACTAGTAAAAGATTGGACCTGGATTAAAATCCAGGCCCAAATCAATTAATTCCCTTCACAGCCCAATCCCAACAGCCCCATGTCCGGTCCAATTCAAACAAATCGAAACGACGACGTTTCATCACCCTTCATCAAAGGCCGTCGGATTCAATTCATCCAACGGTTGAGATACACTACCCTTACCCGTAACCCGACCCTTTAACCCGATCCAGCCTGACCCCAACCTTTAACCAAACGACGACGTTTGGTTAAGTGAATTGATCTCAACCGTAAATCTTAATTGATCCAACGGATGAGATCAATCCACCCCACTCGTATATAAATCCAATCCACACCCCAGCCCCCCAGACCAAACACCCCACCCTTCGGCCCTGTTCATCGTCTCCTTCAAGAGACCAAATGAACTTCACCTTCCACCACCGTGCACCGCCTACCGGAAATCGCCTCACGGCGGCTCCGGTAGTCCAAACCACCCCACCTTAACACCCTCGACTCCTCTCAACCTCCCCATTCCAAATCCATAACACATATACCTCGAATCAGGCCCCAATGTCTCGAATCTTCGATCGAAGTTTGGCCTGAAGAACCAACTGTCTCTGATGACCTCCAAAATAACACCAGAGCTTCCCCTGTCCATCCTCATCACGGATCTGTTAGTAGCATGGTTCGAATCTTCATAGAACTGCTCGAATCTTAATTTGAAGATTCGAGTGAAACCTAACCCTACTCAGATTCCTTCCAAATTAACACCAAATGACCCCTAGACCTCCCTCGTGCCTAGAATACCGTTGGTTTGCTTCGAATCTGCCTAGAAGTGTTCGGATTTAAGATCCAAAATCTGGAACCCTAAGAATTTTCCAATCTTGGAATTTTTCCGATTCGAGTGAAGGATTGAGGTCTAAGAGACTTTAATCGAGGTATTCTCAACTGAGAATACTTCGAATAAAGTCTGTTCAACCTCAAAAATGTCCGAATCCAAGTTGAGTCTGTGTTTGAATAAATTTGAAGATTCAGAGGTATTTTTCTATTTCTTTTGTGTATTCTACGTGTATTGTTGTCTGTTTTAATAGTTTTTTAATTTTTCATATTTGTTTTGATCAATTCTGTCATTTCTGTCTCCTACCCCATCTACTTGATCCGAATGAGAATTGTTTCTATTGGTTGTGATTGTTTACAATGTGTGTAATCGACTCGATTAAGTTCGTCGATTAATTATATTACGAATTCTCATAATACTGATTGAAATTATCTGTTATTATGTACTGTTTGTTGACGGATACTGTAGATAATCATTTTTAACTAATACTCGTTAGTTAAATCATCCTGGTTTATATGAATCTGTCAAAATAAAGGTTGTATATATGTTACTGTCTGAACATTAAAGTTTCAGGACATTGTCAGTATTGACAATGATCCTGTGTGTGTTTGATTCTAGTTCAGTGTTAGGTCCAGTCTGAATTGTGTTGATAATTTCAGTAATATGTTGTTAGTTCTAAATTCAGTGAAATATTACTATAATGTCAAGTTTGGATTCAAGTTTACAAAAGTTGGTCAGATACAATTGTATTAGGAGGTTAATAGGATTGGTTATAGCTGTAAATCAGAAGAATAACTAAGTTTGTACAGATTTTAGAATCTGTTTTGCTGTAGGTTCTGATTTTTTCCAGTAATAACATCAAGATTTCTGGGGCACTTCTGGGAATGAAACAGTAAAAACAGGGTGTTAATGCTAGTATATTATAATGTAATGTTAGTGGCTATTAGTTAATGATACTAATGGGGAACAAGGGATAATGGGCTGCTGAAAATCAGGGAAAAGGTTTTACATAATGGGATTTTCTGTTTTTTTTAAAAAGAAGAAGGGGGTCCAAGAAGCACTTAAATTGCCTAAGACCAGTCTTGTATAAATACAGGAGCTGGACAGACAGTTAGGGGAAGAGAATTTTGAGTGAGAAAGACAGAATTTTAAGGGAGAGAAACAGAATTTTCAGAGAGCTTTTTAACAGAGAGAGAAATTTTTTAAGAGAGAATTTTTAAGAGATTTTGAGGGCTGAGATTTTAAAGGAAGGAAACAGAAAATAGAACATTCACATACACACTCACATACAGATACAGCAGCAGAAACAGAAAATCAGAAACAAACTGAATTTGAAACTGAAGAAAAAACTGAAATCTGAAATGTTGTTCTTTTGTTGAATCTGTTCAACTTTATGTGATTCCACTGTTCAGTTAAAATCCGAAGTGTTTCTTAAAAGTACTTTACTGTGCATCTGGGCTCTTCGAATCCTATTCCTGTTCAGATTTACTGTGTTATCAGTATATTCTACTGAATTTGTTACTGCTGTAACTGCTGAAACTTACTTCTTCTACCTCCATTTTCAGGTATATGTCTTTTAAATTTTAAGTTGGAAAGAGATTTCAGCATGACCCATCAATGAAGTTTGAATTGAAATGCTATTGCCAATTGTCCAAGTTCATTATTTTCATTTTTTTTATGATTAATTAGTAGTGAACTCAATTTGATAGCCATAGGTTAAATTGTCTTATTTTGAAGTTCATATAAAACTTTGTAATAATGTTATCCATGTCAAACTTCATTAGTTAAGTTATCTATGAGTTATGTAAATAAGAAGCATGGTAGAAGGTTGGTTTTATTTACACTTCATGGTGTTGTTAGATAGGTATAACATAATATAGCATTATCAAAGAAAATATGCTATAAGTTTATCTTGTTAGTTAATTAGTTGTTGTTTAAAGCTATATGATGATTAGCTGCAATTTGCCATCTTTTGGCATAATATTGGTGGTGTTCATAATTTATAGTTGAAAGATGTATTAGTATAATCCGTATGTTCAAAAGTGTCAAATATAGTAAATAATATTGTATGCAATATCATTTTATTAAGTCAACAAGACTTATTCTCTTTCTTAGTAATAAAAGGCTTAGGAACTTATACAATGCGAAAATTAATATAGTTAGTAATAATTCACATAGATTGAGAATCAAATTGGTTTGATTATATCTATATCTATCCTAACTCAGTCATAGGCATAACTAAGTAAGTTAATTTCATCTATTAAGATTAAAACGAGTATGTGAAAATTTTTAAATCAATGGTAATTAAAAATAGAATTTGCATTAAGTAATCATGAAAATTCCCGGAAAATATTTCCTTCCTTTATGAATCATTTATTTTCGGTTTCAAATGCAATTTATTCTTTGGCATATATATATGTCACATTTGTTTTAAAGTTAGTATTAATCATATTTTTATTCTGTCCTTTGACTTTGAATAATTGGAATGAATATGATTTATATTCGGAAATTATAGTCAATGGTCAATATTTAATAAATTGTGGTTTACTTTCCAAAGTTTAAAGAATATCTTAAAACAAGATTTTTCGTGATATAACAAACATTTTTTTTAAAATTCCATAATATCATTACAAATATGTTGCGCAATTAGGGATGCGTTCGCGTACCCTGATTATACTTTTAAAAACAAAACTTCGGATTATGCGTACGCGCAATTTCGAGCGAATATTTAATAAAAGGATTTTTCTAAAGGCGTTAAATCAATTTCATAAAAATCCGATATGTACGGTTCATTATTCGAAAAATAATTATTCTTGATTCAACGCAATCTCGAAAAAATGTGCTTAATAAATATATTGTCAAAAGTAATTGTGTACACGTGCGCGTGACACAATTCCGCATTTACAACACGAATATACGTACGCGTAATTCGATTCAAAGAAGGTTTATTATTCATAATAAGTATAAGCAGTAGTAAAATCAGATAACATCAATATTTAATAAAATCAAGTTGATTAAGCCAATAATAAAAACAGTTAAGCGACCGTGCTAGAACCACGGAATTCGGAAATGCCTAACACCTTCTTCCGGATTAACAGAATTCCTTACTCAGGATTTCTGGTTCGCAGAAAAATAAACAGAGTCATATTCTCCTCGATTCAGGGATTATAATTGGTGACTTGGGACGCCTCAAAATTCCCAGGTGGCGACTCTGAAACAAATAAACAAATCCCGTTTCGACTGTCCTTTAATTGGAGAAAACTCCCCACGCGCCCCGCGGGCGCAGGTAAAAGGAGGTGCGACAGGGAGTAGAAGTAAACTTGAGCTTGAGAAGCTCGAATGCTTGCATACAACTCTCATCGAACAAAAACTTTGCATCTTTCTCTAGCAACTTGCACAAAGGGTGTACCAGTTTAGAAAAATCTTTTATGAACCTCCGGTAAAAACCTGCATGCCCAAGAAAACTCCTCACCCCTTTGACAGAAGTAGGGGGAAGCCTTGAAATCACCTCTATCTTGTCTTTATTCACTGCAATTCCTCGCTTCGAGATTTTTTGACCCAACACTATACCCTCTTCTACCATGAAATGACACTTTTCCCAATTGAGAACAAGGTTAGTGTCTTCACACCGGGCCAATACTCTATCCAAATTTTTCGAACACTCATCAAAAGAATCCCCAACCACGCTGAAATCATCCATGAAAACCTCCAAGATATCTTCCACCATGTCGGTAAAAATAGCCATCATGCAACGTTGGAAGGTCGCCGGAGCATTACACAATCCGAACGACATTCGAGAGAAAGCGAATGTGCCATAAGGACATGTAAAAGTTTTCTTCTCTTGGTCCTCCAGGGCAATTAAAATTTGATTGTACCCCGAGTAACCATCCAAAAAATTATAGAAAGCATGCCCCGCAAGAGGATCTAGCATTTGGTCAAGGAATGGTAATGGGAAATGATCTTTTCGGGTCACCTTGTTTAGTTTCGGGTAATCCATACATACTCTCCACCTGGTGACCGTGCGAGTAGGAATGAGTTCATTATTGTCATTGGTCACCACAGTCATACCACCCTTCTTCGGCACACATTGCACCGGAGAAGTCCAAGAACTGTCAGAAATAGGATAAACCACACCAACGTCTAACCACTTGATAACCTCTTTCTTCACCACTTCTTGCATCGCCTTATTTAATCTTCTTTGATGCTCCAAGAAAGGCTTTGCATCCTCGTCGAAGATAATTTTATGCATGCAAAATGCGGGGCTTATTCCCTGAATGTCAGCTAGAGTCCATCCAATTGCCCTTTTTCGCTTTTGAAGCACCGCCAAAGTGGCCTCAACCTGCATGTTAGTAAGGCAAGAATAAAGAATAACTAGTAAAGTAGAATTTGAACCCAAGAATTCATACCTGAGGTGTGGAGTAAGTGGCTTCAACTCCAACACCGGTGGCTCCTCAATTGATGGCTTTGTTTGTGGTGTTTTCCAATTTTTAAGATCCAAAGATAGCTTCCTCGGCTCATAAGAATAAGAGCTCATCCCATGTAGGCATTGACACATTCCACTCTACTAGCATCATCATTGACATCCATGTTCAAGAGCACTGCTTCAAGAGGATCTTCCATGTTGATCATAGTACTGGTATCATCCACAATCACTGCGTGACAAGGTCTACAAATGAGCACACCTCAGTGCTATTGGGTTGCTTCATAGATTTGCAAACGTGGAAAACGACCTTTTCATCTCCCACTCGAAAAGTGAGTTCACCCACTTCAACATCAACCAATGCCTTCCCCATTGCAAGGAAAGGTCTGCCTAAGATAATAGAAACCTTATAGTCCACCTCACAATCCAAAATCACAAAGTCGGCCGGCAATATAAATTTGTCTACCCGGACAAGCACATCATCAATAATGCCCAAAGGTCACTTCATCGATTGATCCGACATTTGAAGTCTCATTGAAGTTGGCCTAGGTTGCCCGATAACCAAAGTTTTGAAAACCGAGTAGGGCATCAAATTGATACTAGCTCCCAAGTCACAAAGAGCTTTGGCAAAATCCGCACTTCCAATGGTGCAAGGAATGGTGAAAGCACTTGGATCTTCAAGCTTCGGGGCCATTGAATGCAGTATAGCACTAACTTGGTGAGTCATCTTTATAGTTTCACAGTTCATAGAATGCTTCTTTATAACCAAGTCTTTCATGAATTTTGCATAACCCGGCATTTGTTCAAGTGCCTCTACCAATGGAACATTAATAGATAAACTCTTCATCATATCAATGAAATTTTTAAACTGATTATCATTCTTCTGCTTTGCGAGCCTTTGAGGATAAGGTGGAGGTGGCCTTGGCAAAAGAGCCTTGGCTTTTGGCACAACCGGCTCCGGCATGTCAATTATGTGTTCCCTAGACGGGTTCACATCGTTTTGGGTTTCCACCTCGACTTCTTCAATATCAATCCTCACTTCATTGTTCACATTTTTATCAACCACATCTTCAACTACCAAAGGAACTTCGTCATTTTGCAACTCAACATCATCATCCACGACTTGATTTTGCTTAGAGGCATTCACATCACCGCCTCTCCCACTTCTTGTTGTAACCGCCATCACATGATTGTTATTCCCACCCTTCGGGTTCACTTCCGTATCACTTGGTAGAGCACCCTTCGAGTGAGTATTCAATGACTGAGAGATTTGGCCTAATTGCACCTCCAAGTTCCGGATAGAGGTGTTGTGAGAAGCTAACTGTGCATCGAAATCTGCATTCCTCTTCATCATCTGCTCGAACATCATTTCAATTCTGCCCATATCATTACCAGAAGAACTAGGACCTTGAGAAGGGAAAGGGGGTGGATTGTTCGGTTGTTGGTACATTTGGGGCCTTTGAAAGCCTTGCCCCCGGTTGCCTTGGTTTCCATTGTTGTTCCACCCGCCTTGACTGTTGTTGTTGCCCCAGTTGTTGTTATTTCCATTCAAATTGCCTTGGTTGTTGTTTTGATTACCCCAATTGTTGTTTTGGTTGTTATTGTTCCAATTACCACCACTTTGTTGTTGATTTCCCTAATTTCCTTGGGGTCGCCATTGTTGGTTTGAAGAGTTGCCTCTATTGCCTTGATAGTTGTTGACATATTGTACCTCCTCACTTTGGTCATCATAACCATCATTTTGACACCCATCATATTCATCAACAAATTGCTTCAAATTTCCTTGATTTTGTTGCCTCCCTTGCCTTCTCTTGTTGACAAGCATACTAACACCCTCCATGACATTCACTTGGCGAGGATTCTGAACTTGTTGCAACTGTACTTAGCCAGTTGGTTCATAGTAGTTGTAAGCTCAGCTATCGCTTGCCCGTGATCATGTAATTCCTTGTGCAAATGGATAACCGTAGGGTCACCTTGAGGCACATTTGCTATACTCTGCCATGCTGAAGAAGTGTCCGCCATTTCATCAAGTACATCAATGCCTCCTCATAAGAAAGCTTCATAAAATTGCCCCTAGAAAATTGATTAACAATGCATTTATTTGTAGTATTTATGCCCCGATAGAAGGTTTGTTGGATCATGGCCTCGGTCATATCATTATTTGGGCATTCCTTCACCATCGTTCTATACCGCTCCCAAATCTCATGCAAAGGTTCCGTTGGCTCTTGCTTGAAGGCTAATATTTCATCTCGAAGTGCCTCCATATGACTAGGAGAGAAGAATTTGGAAATAAACTTATCTGCCAACTTATCCCAAGTTGTGATGGAATGGTTGGGGAGTCTCTCGAGCCAATCCAATGCCTTTTCCCGAAGTGAGAACGGGAAAAGTCTCAATCTCAACGCGTCCTCGGATACATTCATCTGTTTGCTCCCCCAGCATGTATCTACGAACCCCTTGAGATGTTTGTAGGCATTTTGATTTGCAGTGCCCGTGAAGTACCCACACTGCTTAAGTAAGGTCAACATCACATTGTTTATCTAAAAGTTGCCTGCCGGGATTCGGGGTGGGACAATAGCACTTGCGTAGCCCTGGTTCGGTAATACTATGGGAGCCACTCTTGGAGGTGCCGGGGGAGGGTCTGGAATATTGTCATTTGGATTAGCATTGGCATTCCGGCCTCTCCGTTGACTTTAAGGTGCAATTTTCCACAGGGAGCTAGGAATGGAGTCGAGTATCTATCTAGACTAGAGTTGTGTAATTGTTCCAAATGTCACTTCCATACATTTTTGGTTTTTGATTATGAACTACTATTATCAAACTATTAATTGAAATTGGATTATGCTACGAGATAATTGCTAAGTTGTATCTAATGGGAAGAAAGGCACTAGGGTAGTGACTTTCACCTAGGTTGCTAATTGACGGGTAAATGCTTCTAAGGTTCGATTGACATGTTTGGGGAAATATGCTATAACCGTTGCACAATTTTACCTACTCTCACACCTCTCGGTAAAGAGAGTGATTTTGCCCAATTGACTCTCTCGAGACCAAATGGGTAGGCAAATTAGCTCAAGCAACTAGGGTTCAAGTTGGGTAATTACTCTCTCGAGGTTTAACCCTTTAATTGGGACTATCAATTCTCTTGAGTCCATCCCAATTCCTTGTTGGGTCAATTTTGGGACTTAGGCTCTCTTTCTCAAGAAGAGCCAAGTCAACTTAGCACAAACCAGTGTTTGCAACCACCAATTCATAGATTAAACCATAAAATTGACCCAAATAACAAACACCCATAGTCAATCTAACAATAGATGGCAACACCCATCAATTACCCACACTAGGGTTGAGCCACAACCCTAGCTAATGGGTTTAGCTACTCATGCTTGAAGGAGAAAATAGAGAAATAGATGAAGAACAAGGCATATTAATTAAATGCTAAATTAAAATACAAGAATCTATCGTTAATTTGAAGCTAAGATCCAAAAATGGCTACAGATGAGGTTCCCACGAGCGCAACTCAGTTCTAGATATATCTGATAACCTAAAAATGGTAAAATGTTTTATTTATACTAGGCTGGAAAAACTGGACAAAAATACCCCTACGGGTTCAGCGCGTGCCACACAAAATGGACCGCGGCCGCGATAGGCTCTTGGACTTCAATTCTGGGCTCTCTAAACTTGGGCTCCGCGGACCGTGAAGAATGGACCGCGGCCGCGGAGGCAGCTGGCGCTGTCCGCATAATCATGACCGCGGACTGCATGGCTTGAACTTTGGCATTTTCCATATCTCTGAATCTATCTTCTGCGGACCGTACAAAGAGGTAGTGCGGCCGCGGAACCTTCACCACGGACCGCGCAATGCGTACTGCGGCCATGTTGCCTGAAGCCTGGTTTTGCCATCTCTCTGAATCACCTAGTGAGGCCGCATTCGACTTTGTGCGGTCCGCACTAGGCTTGTTTGCCCTCAGTTTACTTTGTCTTTGATACTTGAGCAGGTTTCACTCCTTTTGAGCCGTTCTTTGACATTTCGTCACTTTGTCGATCAAACCTGCAATCAAGAACAACTTATGAGCCTTTTGGGACTATTTTGGAACAATTTATAATCAAAGCATAGGCAAGAAGGAGAATGAAAAGAAGGAGCATGAAACTCATTAAATTCCCTACTTATCAGTACATACGGTCTACAATAATAGTATCGCCCACCAGGGTAGATACATAAATAGTTGAAGCAAAAGACTCACAGGGTGTACCCAAATAACGAGCAAAGTATGATGACACATAAGAAAAGGTGGAACCGGGATCAAATAATACAGAGGCATCTCTGTGGCAGACTAAAACAATACCTGTAATGACAACATCGGAAGCAATAGCATCAGGTCTAGCTGGAAGTGCATAGAAACGGGCCTGACCGCCACCTAATCGACCTCTCCCTCTAGGGCGACCCCTAGCTGACTGACCTCTACCCTTATCTGGGTGGGTGGGTGGTGGGGAAGTAACTGGCACTGAAGCTAATGGCTGACTCCTCTGCTAAGATGAACCTGCAAGATGACGGGGACACTGCCTCTACATATGACCCATCTCTCCACACTCATAGCAACTCCCAGGTGCTGGAGAAGGGGACTAAAGGGAACCCCTAGCACCGGAATGACTAGCAGATGCACCTAGCGTAGAAGAGCCCTAAACTGATGGAGCACGGGACGAACTCTGTGCTGGAAGGGCACTGAGTGATGACTGGCCCTGATGAGAACTGTGAGAACCATGACCCGATGACTCCCCACAGTAACCTGGGCGAGCTGGCTGAGCATGCTTGAATGGACGACCTCTACTGTGCTGAAACTGGCCTCTCGAAGGAGCACCGCTATAACTACTAGATCCTCGAGGCCTCCCTCTCCTCTCACTCTTGGTGACGAACAGACTCAATCTCACAGGTAATATCCACAACCTCCTCAAAAGTAGCACCAGTCACCCTCTACTTGGTCATGAGAATACGAAGCTGATAAGTGAGGCCATCAACAAATCTCCTAATCCCCTCTCTATCTGTTGGAACCAACCAAATAGCATGACGAGCTAACTCGAAGAACCTCATCTCATACTGCATCACAATTATCTCTCCCTGACGCAACCACTCAAACTGCCTGCGCAGCTCCTCTCTACAAGACTGCGGCACATACTTCTCCAGAAAGAGAATGGAGAACTACTACCAGGTAAGGGGTGCTGCACCAATATCCCTACGCCTCTCAAAAGCCTCCCACTAGGTGAAGGCAACTCCAAAAAACTAAAAAGTAGTGAAAGCGACCCCGCTGGTATCCAGAATACCCGTTGTGCAAAGAATCATTTGACACTTATTCAAGAAACCCTAGGCATCCTCGCCCTCTACACCACTGAAAGTCGGAGGCTGAAGTTTACCGAACCTCTCCAACCTACGTTGCTCGTCCTCTGGCATGGCAGGAGCTACATAGTCCTAAGCAGCTGCAACTGGCTGGGCTGGATGTGCCCCCGGTGTCTGAAGTCCCTGCATGACCTGCTCAGGTGTGCGAGTGGCGGGAGTCTGAGTGCCTCCCCCGACCTGAGAAGTAGCTGCGGCTGTAGTAACTGAAACCACCTGAGCTAGGCCAATGCATACTAATAGAATTTGAGCCAAGGCCTCCTAAAGACCCAGAATCACAATGGGCACAACTGGTGCCTGAGCTGGTGCTGCTGGAGCGTCCACAGCTGGGACCTGATCCTGAACTGGGGCGGCTGGTAGATCTGTAAAGGCTTCCCTAGTTGTTGTGCGGGCCACACCACTACCCTTACTATGACCATGACCGCGTCTTTGACCTCTAGTGGCCACAACTGGTGGTACTAGTGGTCGTCCATCCTGACTGGTAGCGCGTGTCCTCACCATCTATGAGAGAATAGAATAACAGAAGTTTAGTACTCGGATAACAAATTCGCACGACAAGAATTTCTAGAATATGAAGTTTTTCCTAAAGGTTCTGCAGCCTCTCGAGGATAAATACAGACGTTTCCGTACCGATCCGCGAGACTCTACTAAACTTGCTCATGACTCGTGAGACCTATGTAACCTAGGCTCTAATACTAACTTGTCACGACCCTAAACCCGGACCCGATCGTGATGGTGCCTCTTATGAAGACAAGGCCAACCGACACTTTCCCATTCTAGTTTTAAGCAATTAAACAATAAGAAATAAGTCTAAAACGTAATAAATAACCCAAAGGTAAGCAATGAACATTACAGTTGCGGAATAAAACCTAACACAACCCGATACCGGGGTGTCACCAGTCATGAGCATCTATCAATATACTACAAGTCTGAAGTGTCTACAAAGCTATTACAGAATAAGTAAAAGAGAAAGAAATGAGATAAAGGGGGGGGGAGAAACATGGGACTGCAGACGCCAAACAGCTACCTCGTGAACTCCGAAATCTGCCAGGAGCTCTCAACCCTCGTTAGCAGGATCAGTAACTCCTGAATCTGCACACGGGGTGCAGGGAGTAAAATGAGTACTCCAACTTAGTGAGTAATAATCATAAATAGAGACTGAGAAATAAAAAATTACGTAAGGCACATTGCAGGCTATAAGGAAGCAGTGAAATCCAGTAGAAATAGTGAAGCAATAAAGAGGTGTAAAGTCACTGAGTTCAGTTTAAACTGCATAAAAATGCCTTTTTAAAATTAAGCAAGTAAATGACAGGCAAATAAGAAAGATAAACACATAAAGGATTGCCCCTCCGGCACAATGTCAACAAATCTGCCCCTCGGGCAAAACCTCAAAACAATACTAGACCCTCGGGCTATATCTCACATCACAATGGGTACCCGCACTCACTGGGGGTGTGTAGACTCCTGGAGGGGCCCCTTACGGCCAAGCGCAATATCAAGCCATCTCGTGGCATCATCACTAGGCTCTTGGCCTCATATCAACAAGCCACCTCGTGGCGTAGATATCTCAGGCCCTCGGCCTCATAATCATAATCAGTGTTTCCTCACAACATAAGCACCCGGCCTTACTCAGTCAGAATCTCGCAGCCACTCAGGCAATAGTAAAACATAGTGCTCAGCCCAAAATATCATTTAAGTGTTAAAGCAGAGTAAACATGGCTGAGTTATGAAAAACAGTGGAATATAACATGATTGAGTTCAAGTATAAAGTCAAAACAGTGAGGAAATATCAATAAAAATCCCATAAGGGTTCAAATAGTTGGCACGAGGCCCAAATATGGCGTTCAACCCAAAACATGATGTTCACAAATAGATTTCAGTCAAATACGTGGTAAAATAGTCATTCAAGACGGACTAAGTCACAATCCCCAATAGTGCATGACCAACCACGCTCATCATCAAGCGTGTGCATCACCTCAATATGGCATAATAATATGCAATCCAGGGTTTCATACCCTCTGGACAATATTTACAATCATTACGCACCTCTATCCAGTCCAAATCTCTAGCTCGCGATGCCTTTGACCCTCGAATCGACCTCCGGATGCTCTAAATCTTACCAAAACAGTGCAAAACCATCAAAATATGCTAAGGGAACAAAGCCCACTCGAAAGAAATCAAATTACAATACAAATCCTGAAATTGGCCAAACCCGACCCCTGGGCCCACGTCTCTGATTTCGATAAAAATTACATCAATGAACTCCTTATCACTCCCTGAGTTCATTCATACCAAAAGCATCAATATCCAACCACAAATGACCCCTCTAATCCCACATTCTAGGTCTCCAATTACATGCCCTAGTTCTTCAATTTTAGGCTTAATTTCCATGATTAATTAGGTAGATTTCACATAAGAATCGAGTATTGAGTCCATGAATCTTACCTCAAGTGTTTCACCTTAAATACCTCTTCAAAAAGCTCCAAAATCGCTCCAAAATGGTGGAAATAAACCCCAAAAATCGTGGACAAGACAACTATTTAAACATTCTGCCCAGACCTCAATTCCTTCTTCGCGAACGCGGACAACGCCTCGCGTTCGCGAAGCACAATCCAACTTTGACCAAAATCCTTCTTCGAGATCGTGTCTTGCCACTCAGGAATGTGATGGTTCCTCAGCCTGACTCTTCGCGAACACACTCCCTCTCTTGCAAACGCGATGAACATTAACGCCTCAAACCCAGCTGCCCAATTTCCTCTACGCGAACGCGGAGCTTCCCTCACGAACGTGATGAACAATAATCAAACCCTTCGTGAAAGAGGATCCTTCCTCGCGAATGCGAAGGCTAAAACCTCAGCCTTTACCAGCTAACCCTTCGTGAACGCGAGGACCTACTCGCGAATGCGAAGGTCTAATTTTTCTGCAACACTCAACTATTTTTCTGCAATTCTCAACAACAAGAAATGGTCCGATTGACCCCCCGAAACTCACCTGAGGTCCCCAGGACCTCAACCAAATATGCCAACATATCCCATAACATCATTCAAACTTGTTCCAACCTTCGGAACACTCAAAACAACATCAAAACACCAAATTCGCATCGGATTCAAGCCTAAGAATTCAAAATCTTCTAAATTACGCTTTTGATAAAAAAACCCAACCAAACCACATTCGAATGACCTGAAATTTTACACACACATCCCAAATGACACAATGGAACTACTGCAACTCTCGAAATTCCATTCCGGCCCCTATATCAAAATCTCACCTATCCACCAGAAAATGCCAAAAATCCAATTTCGCCAATTAAAGCCTAAATCTACTCCGGACCTCCAAAATACATTTCGATCATGCTCCTAAGTCCCAAATAACTTTTCGAAGCTATCTAAACCATCAAAATTTTCATCCTAGACCTCTAATACATAAGTCAACATCCAGTTGACTTTTCCAACTTAAGCTTCCTCAAAAGAGACTAAGTGTCTCAAACCTTACCAAATCCTTTCCGAACCCGAGCCAACCAACCCGATCACATATAGAATCGGTACACAAAGTAATAAGAAGAATAAATAGGGGAAACGCAGTGACAACTCATGAGGCGACTGGCCAGGTCGTCACACAGACAGTGGAGATTAAACCTCTAGTACATCTTAAAATGCACATTGGAAGACATCCTTATTTGATGGACATCATTATGATGAATGGAAGATATGTATGGAAATGTTCCTTCAGGCCACTGACTTTGATCTATGGCTAATTGTCAGTCATGGACTAATCATCCCACCAAAATAGATAGTAAAGGAAACAAATGTAAAAAGAGACAAGATTATGATGATGAGGATCGCCAAGTAATCTAGAAAAATGCTGAAGTAAAGGACATGCTTTATAGAAGTTTGCCCCGAAATGCTCTCTACAAGGTGTCCTCTTGCATTTCTACTCATGATATATGGAGGACCTTGGAGGATGATTTTGGAGATGAAAACCTTGAACCAAACAGAAGAAGAAGTGATAGGAACAATGGACTTGAGTGATTCAAAGTCTGAAGATAAAACAGATCAGGTGAGTATCTCTAAACTAAAAGAAAATACACATGCTATGTCTAAAAAAATAGCTGATGGCCATAATAGTGACCATGATGAGTGAGATGGACAAGATGAGTGTTGGAAATGATCACTTAATAAGGAACCTTTCATGTGTTAAACTTGACCTCAAAGAACTTGAATCTAACAAAGTTGATCTTGAAGGACATGTCAAAGACCTTAAGAAACAGGTCCTTGAGCTCACTTCTAAAAATAAGAAGTCATCTGGTGCACATGGTAAAGGAAAAATGAGTGATATGCAAGATAATCTTGAAAAAGAACTAAAAGAGGTAAAAGATAATCTTTGTGATGCTGAATGTAGGAATAAAGTATTGCAAGAAAATTTAGAAAAAGCTAACTATGAACTATCTAGGCTAAGCAAGTTGCATAGATTCTCAGATACATTAAATTTGCTGAATGAAAATTGTAGCACTAACAAATCAGGAATTGGCTATAGAAAACCTATTCCTAAATTTGATTCAAAGTATATAGGAGTTTCTGATAACAAAATGTGCACTCATTATGGAAAGGTAGGACACTTTAGAGATACTTGCCCTGCCCTAATTCATGCTTAGTTTAAGAACACTTTTGGTCTTGCTAAAAAAGTGAACAAGGAAGAAGAACAAAAAGTCAGGCTTTTTGTCTAAAATAAGTAGATTAAGGTCAACAAGAAAACAACTGTTAATCCTATTCCCTTATAGGCAAGGAGAGATTTGATTCATCCTTTTTTAAATAAAAAATGACCCAAGCTTGTCAGGGATCCCAAGGCTAACTTGTGATTTTTGGTGCAGACTAAAGTGAGAGGGAACAATCTCGACTGATATTTAGATAGTGGTTGCTCAAGACATATGACTGGAGAAATGAAAAATTTCCTCTCACTAACAGTCTTCCAAAAAGGGAGTGTGTCATTTGTAAATAGGGAAAAGGGCCAGATAATAGGTATTGGTAAGGTTGGTAAGTCACTTTCTCATACTATAGAAGATGTGTATTATGTCGTAGGTCTCGAACATAATCTTCTTAGCATTTCTCAAATGTGTGATAAAGAAAATGAGGTAAAATTTAATTCTAAAATCTGCATTGTCACTAAGCTTGATACTGGTGAAATTGTGTTAAAAGGTAATGGACACAACAATGTATACAAGATATACATTATGCCTCTTCCTCTGAGTGAGAACACATGCTTAGGTTTAGTGGAAGATGACGCAGTGTTATTGCATAGAAGACTGGGACATGCTAGTCTATTCAACTCAGCAAGTTGGCAGCAAAGGACCTGAACCTTGGACTACCAAATGTTGAGTTCACCTCAGACAAGGTATGTGATGCTTGTGTCGGGGGTAAACATGTGAGGTCATCTTTCAAATCTAACAAGGTTGTCAGTACCACCAAACCCATAGAACTCCTTCATATGGACCTATGTGGACTAGTGAGTGTGAGGAGCATTAGAGGCAAGAGGTATGTCCTTGTCATTGTAGATGACTTTTCTAGGTACAGATGGACCCTGTTTTTGGCATCTAAAGACGAAACTTTTGATGTTTTCTGTGTTTGTCAGAATGATACAACAAAAACTGGGCTATGTTGTTTTAAGTGTAAGAATAGACGGTGGAACTGAGTTTGAAAATTCTAAATTCCTTGAGTTCTGGTACACACATGACATTGAACATAACTTCTCTACACTTAGAACTCCACAATAAAATGGTATTGTGGAAAGTAAGAATAGATCCCTAGAAGACATGAGTAGGACTATATTGATTGTTAGTGGACTGCGTAAGAGCTTATAGGTTGAGGCACTCAATACTGCTTGTTACTTACTAAATAGATACATGGTCAGATGTCACGACCCAGTTTCTCCCTCCGTGAACTGTTGTGACGACACCTAGTCTCTATGACTAGGTAAGCCTATCATTTCGGAAATAAAATGAAAACATAAGGATAATAGCTAACATATATAGTTAATAAGCAGAAATAGTGCCGCTCGGAAAATACAATAATCATCTTTCCCAAAACCCGGAATGTCGCCAGTCACAAGCTTCTAAGAGTTTTTAACTGATCTATACATTAATGTCTGAAGAAAACAAGGGGGAAATTAATACAAGGGATAGAAGGGGACTTCGAAGTCTGCAAACGCAGGCATATGTACTTTGAAGTCTCCTGAAGCAGCAACCACGTAGCTAGACTCGAGGCTGATAGCTAGTACCTAGATCTGCAAACGGAAAAACATTTGCAGGAAAGGGCATGAGTACACCACAACGGTACTCAGTAAGTGCCAAGCCTAACCTCGGTCGAGTAGTGATGAGATCAGGTCAGGGCCCTACCGATATAAATATAATGAAATAAGGAAGAAAGAAATATTATAGTAAAAAAAGCACGGAAATCTAACAGGACTAGACTTCAATGAAAGCTAACAACTCAGAACACAGTTATAGAAATAGAGGATCTCCCGGGATACCGTCCCGTAGTCCCAAACGTAAATGTACAGTGGGATCTCCTGAAATACTGTTTTGTAGTCCCAAAGTAAATATGCAGTGCTGGGGATCTCCTGGAATACTGTTCCGTAGTCCCAAAGTAAAAATGCAGTACATGGGGATCTCCTGAATATTGTGTCGTAGTCCTAAAGTAAATATGCAACTCAATCAATATAAATAACAATTACAGCCAGGAGACCTACATTTTGGACTAAGTTCATATAAAAGAAAACAGGTAATTTCACTAAACATGCTGCACAGAGTTCAAATATGCATTTAAAACACGTAGGCATACTTTTCTAATCTAAACAAGGTAGTTACATATGCTATTGTAGTTCAAACAAGGAGAAAACAGGTTATGACTTAGTGAAAAATGGAGTTTTACAACAAATAGCCCGTATACGTACTCGTCACCTCACGTACACAACGCTCATATATCAAACAGTACCAAATCCTAAGGGGAGTTTCTCCACACAAGGTTAGACAAGCCACTTACCTCGAACCAAGCTCAATTCAATTCGAAACAATGCTCTTTCCATGAATATCCGGCTCCGAATGGCCCAAATCTAGCCAAATCAATTATATAACGTAAATATAGCTACAAACAACTAACTTAGCTAATGAAATCAAAGCTAAAGCAATAAAATAGAAAAACGCCCAGAAAGCCTTCCTGGGCCCACGTCTAGGAATCGGGTAAAAGTCACAAATTATGAACAACCATTCACTCACGAGTCTAACTATACCAAATTCACTCAAATCCGATACCACAATATCGATCAAAACCCTAAAATTCGGTCTAAGAACTTTTCTCAAAATTTTCCAATTTTCACCCCAAATCTAAAATTAAAAGATGAATTCAAGCATAGATTAGTGGGATATAATCATAAAGGAGTTAGAAATCATTGCCCAATAACTTCCTCCGAAAATCTCTCCAAATTTCGCCTTTTACCGAGCTCTCAATCAAATTTTGTATTATGAACTCAAACCCTCATTTTTTGAACTTTAAATTTTGCCTAGTGATTCCTTAATAGCGATCACGGAAATAGCCTCGCAATCAAGAAGCTCAACTTTGATGCCCAGAAAAATAACTCTACGCGAACGCGTAAAACTCCACCGAACGCGATGCTCTGACTCACAAACCTACGCGATCACGAACTGACCATCGCGTTCGCGATGAACAAGCGCGTGGCCCAGCTTTGGTCCACTCAACCCTACGCGATCGTGACCTGCTCCTTACGTTCGCGATAATTCCACTGGCCACACCTTCGCGATCGCGTCTCCTCTTCGCGATTGTGAAGAACAAAACTTCTGCAACAAAATACCAGCAAAAATCTGCTTTTTATCCAAGGTCTAAAATGATCGGTTGAGCATCCGAAACACACCCGAGGCCCCCAAGACCTCAACCAAACATACCAACCAATCCTAAAAAACCATATGAACATAGTTAAGCCCTCAAATGACATCAAACAGCGCTACAATCACGAATCACTCTTCAATCCAAACTTTAAGAACTTGGAACTTCTAAATTATACAACCGATGCCGAAACCAA
Organism: Nicotiana tabacum; assembly: GCF_000715075.1. Classification (NCBI taxonomy): domain Eukaryota; kingdom Viridiplantae; phylum Streptophyta; class Magnoliopsida; order Solanales; family Solanaceae; genus Nicotiana; species Nicotiana tabacum. The sequence goes on along the minus strand of NC_134090.1, from coordinate 153,395,792 downwards.
CCAAACCATGTCCGATTGACCCTAAATTTTACACATAGGTCATATTCAACCCTACGGACCTACTACAATTTCCGAAATTAGATTTCGACCCCGATATAAAAAATTTCACTACCGGCCCAAAACTCCAAAAATTTAATTTTCGCCATTTTAAGCCTAAATGAGCTACGAACCTCCAAAATACAATCCGAACACGCCCTAACCCAAAATCACCCAACGGAGCTAACGGAATTGACGGAATTCGATTTCGGAACAATCTTCACACAGTTTCTATTACGGTCCAAATCTTAAGACTTAAGCTCCCATTTAGGGACAAAGTGTCCCAAAACACTCCGCAACTCAAAACAAATCATCCTGGCAAGTTACAATAGCAGAAATAGATACGGGGGAAACAGTTAATAGGGGATCAGGGCTCAAACTCTCAAAATGACCGTCCAGGTCGTTACATCCTCCCCCTCTTAAAATAATCATTCGTCCTCGAACGAGCATAGAGACATACCTGAAGTGGTGAAAAGATGAGGATAACAGTTGCGCATATCCTTCTCGGTCGCCCAAGTTTCCTCCTCGACCGGCTGACCCCGCCACTGAACCTTTAGTGATGTAATGTTCTTTGACCTCAGTTTTCAAACCTGTCTATCCAAAATAGCCACTAGCTCCTCAACATAAGATAGATCCTTATCCAACTGGCTTGAGCTAAAATCTAACACGTGAGATAGATCACTGTGATACCTCCAGAGCATTGAAACATGAAATACTGGATGAACTCCTACTAGGCTGGGAGGTAAGGCAAGCTCATAAGCAACCTGTCCAACTTGCCGCAACACCTCAAAGGGACCAATAAACTTTGGGCTCATCTTGTCCTTCTTTTAGAACCTCATAATGCCTTTCATAGGCGAAACCTGGAGTACCTGCTCTCCGACCATGAATGCCACATCGCGAACCTTCCGGTCCATATAACTCTTTTGTCTGGAATGGGTTGGGCGAAGTCTATCCTGAATCACCTTAACCTTCTTTAAGAAATCCCGAACCATGTCCGTACCCAATAATCTGGCCTCACTCGGCTCGAACCAACCCACTGGGGACCGACATCGCCTACCATACAGTGCCTCATACGGTGTCATCTAAATGCTGGATCGATAATTGTTGTTGTAGGCAAACTTCGCAAGTGGCAAGAACAGATCCCAAGAATCCCCAAACTCTATCACACATGCATGGAGCATATCCTCAAGAATCTAAATAATACGCTCGGACTGCTCGTTCGTCTAAGGGTGAAATGCTGTGCTCAACTCCACTCGAGTACCCAATTACTGCTATACAGCCCTCCAGAACTATGATGTAAACTACGTACCCCGGTTAGAGATGATAGATACCGGCACGCCATGAAGTCTGACAATCTCACGGATACAAACTCAAGCCAGCTGCTCGAAAGAATAGGTAGTCATCACAGGAAGGAAATGAGCTGACTTGGTTAGTCTATCCATATTCATCCAAGCTGCATCAAACTTCTGCTGAGTCCGTGGGAGTCCAACAATGAAATCCATAGTAATCCGCTCCCATTTCCACTCCAGAATCTCTAACTTCTAAAGCAACCCACCTAGTCGCTAATGCTCATACTTCACCTGCTGGCAATTTAGACACCGAGCAACATACTCCACTATATCTTTCTTCATTCTACGCCACCAATAATGCCGCCTCAAGTCTTGATACATCTTTGCGGCACCCGGATAAATAGAGTACCGCGAGCTATGATCCTCCTAAAGAATCAACTCATGCAAACCATCTACATTAGGTACACATAGCCTACCCTGCATTCTCAATGCACCACCATTCCCAATAGTGACTTCTTTGGCATCACCGTGCTGGAAAGTGTCCTTAAGGACAAGTAGATAGGGGGCCATCATACTGACGCTCCCTGATAGCCAATACTCGACTAGGCTAAAAAATATCCAATCTTACAAACTGGCTGGCTAAGGCCTGAACATCCAACGCTATAGGCCTCTCTGCTGTTGGTAGATAAGCTAAACTCCCTAAACTCTCTGCCCGGCGACTCAAAGCATTGACCACCACATTGGCCTTCCTCGGGTGGTTTAAAATGGTGATATTATAATCCTTAAGTAGCTCTAACCACCTCCTCTGATGGAAATAAGATCCTTCTGCTTGAATAGATGCTGCAAACTCCAGTTATCAGTGTAAATCTCACAAGGGACATCACACAAATAGTGCCTCCAAATCTTCAAGGTGTGAACAATAGTAGCTAACTCAAGGTCGTGGACAGGATATTTCTTTTTATGCACGTTCAACTATCTGGACATGTAGGCAATCACCCTACGGTCCTGCAACAACATCGCGTTGAGGCCAACTCACGATGCATCATAATAAACTGTATAAGACCCCGAACCTGAAGGCAATACCAATACTGGGGCTGCAGTCAAAGCTATATTGAGCTTCTAAAAGCTCTCCTCACACTCCTCTGTCCATCTGAACGGAGCACCATTCTAGGTCAGCCTGGTCATAAGCGCTGCAATATATGAGAACCCTCAACAAATCAACGGTAAAATCCTGCCAAACCTAGGAAACTCCGAATATATGTAGCTGAGGATGGTCTGTGCCAACTCTACACTACTTCCACTTTCTTCGGATCCTCCTTGATCCCTTCACTTGGTACTACATGACCCAAGAATGCCACGGAATCTAACCAGATTTCACATTTTGAGAACTTTGCATATAATTTCTTTTCTCTCAAGGTCTGAAGCACTGTCCTCAGGTGTTGCTCATGATCTTCCCGTGAATATACTAGAATGTCTTCAGTAAAGACAATGATGAACGAGTCAAGATAAGGCCAGAACACTGTGCATCAAATGCATAAATTCTGCTAGGGCATTGGTCAGCCCAAATGACATAACAAGGAACTCGCAATGACCATACCGAGTCCTGAAAGGAATCTTCAAGATATCTGGCCCCCAAATCTTCAACTGATGATAAGCTGAATGAAAGTCAATCTTGGAAAACACTCAGGCACCCTGTAACTGATTAAATAGGTCATCAATATGAGGCAAAGGATACCGATTCTTCATTGTAACTTTGTTCAATTGACGATAATCAATGCACATATGCATAGAACCATCCTTTTTCTCCACAAACAAGACAGGATCACCCCAAGGTGATACACTAGGCCGAATGAAGCCCTTATCAAGCGATTCCTGCAACTGTTCCTTCAAATTAGGAGGGACTATACGATATGGAGGAATAGATATGGGCTGAGTGCCCGACAACAAATCAATGCCAAAATCAATATCTCTGTTAGGTAGCATGCCTAGAAGATCAGTTGGAAACACATTAGGGAAATCCCTCACTACTGGGACTGAATCAACTATAGGGGTATCAATACTGATATCTCTCACATAGGCTAGATACACGTCACACCCCTTCTCAATCATTCCCTGAGCTTTAAGAAATGAAATAACTCTACTGGGAGTATAATCTAAGGTACCCCTCCACTATAATCGCAGTAAACTTGGCATAGCCAGTGTTACGGTCTTGGCGTGACAATCAAGAATAGCATAATGGGGCAACAACCAGTCCATGCCCAAGATAACATCAGAATCTATCACGCTCAATAACAATCGGCTCTGGACTCAAAACCACTAAGAGTAATCAAACACGACCGATACACATGGTTTACAACAAGAGAATCTCCCATAGGAGTAGACATGTAAACATGGAAACTCAAAGAATCCCGAGATACACCCAAATATGGGGCAAAAGAAGATGAAACATAAGAATAAATGGAGCCTGGATCGGATAGAACTGATGCATCTCTATGACAGACTGGAATAATACTTGTAATGACAGAATCAGAAGCAATAACCTCTGTACGAGCAGGAAGGGCATAGTATCTAGTCTGGCCTCCCCCTCTAGAGCGACCTCTACCACCCCGACCTCCACCGGTGCACCCCTCTTATGTCTGGGGAAATCCCTCACCATATGGCGAGTGTCGCCATACTCAAAATAAGCTCTAGGAGGGCATGACGGCTGTGACTGGCTCGGGCCAAGTCTGCTGGACTGACCGCTGATAGCACCCCGTATAGGAAGCACACTACATACTTGAGGGAATTATAAGGCTCTTGAGGTTTAGGAGGAGTTAAAATACCACTAGCGGCTGGAAGAGCTGAATGAAGGGGGCAACTCACAGAACTCTAATCATAATGAACTGTAGCTAGGGTACAGGCACCTGAATAATGGACCGACTTTCGAGACCTCTTGGACTCTCTCTCCTCCCTATCCCAAGCAAGCATGCCCTCTACTCCCCTAGCAATACTCACCACCTGCTGATACGTGATATCCATCTCTAACTCCCGGGCCATTCTAGTCTTGATGCTGGGAATGAGCCCCTCAATAAACCAGTGAACCCTCTCTCAAACTGTAGAAACCAAGGCCGGTGCATGTCTAGCCAAGTCACTGAAACAGATGGCATACTCTGAGGCAGTCATAGTACCCTGGCGCAACCGCTCAAACTCCACGCGCCATGTGTTCATGAGGCTCTAAGGGACATACTCTCTCAAGAACATGTCAGAGAACTGAGTTCATGTAAGGGAAGCTGCCTCTGCCGGACTGTCCAACTCATTAGTACGTCACTACTAATAGGCTGTTCCTCGAAGCTGGAAGGCAGTGAAAGAAACCCCATTCAACTCTATGCCCATAGTGGAGAGGATACGATGGAACCCCTCCAGAAATCCATTAGCATCCTCTGATGCTAGACCACTAAATGTAGGCGGGTCGTACTTTTTATACCTCTCAAGCCTCCGTTCCTCCTCCTCTGAAGCTGTTTCCCTATCCTCGGACTGAATTGGGGCTACAGGCGGTACCAGTATACCCTCTAGGATCTAATTAACCTAAACTCGCTACTCTAAAGTGCGGGCAACGGGAGTCTGTACTCCTTCCCCGACCTGAGATGTGGCTGCAACAAGGGGAATCAACCCTACCTGAGCTAGAGTGATGTACATACTCATAAACTGGGCAAGGGTCTCCTGAAGAGATAGAGTAGTAGTAGTAGGCTTATCAGGTGCTTGTGCTCCGATTGGAGCTACTACTGGCTCCTCTGCGGTAGCTCACGCGGGTGCTCTGGGTGCACCACGTGCACGTCCTCAGCCTCTACCATGGCCCCGGCCTCGGGCTGGTCCAGCAGGGGGCGCGGTGCCTGGTTATCTCCGGTATCACGTGTCCTCACCATCTATGAGAGAATAGAAAACAAAAGTTTAGAATTTCGAAATTAATTATCTCACACGACAAGGAATCAAATGAAGTGAAATTTTCCTAACAGTTCTATAGCCTCCTAAAGATAAGTACATACGTCTCCATATCGATCTGTGAGACTCTAATAAACTGGCTAATAACTCATGACTCCTATGAACCTAGAGCTCTGATACCAACTTGTCACGACCCAGTTTCTCTCTCCGTGAACTGTCGTGAGGGCACCTAGTCTATACGACTAGGTAAGCCTATCATTTCGGAAATGAAATGAAAACACAAGGATAATAGATAATAGATATATAGTTAATAAGCAGAAACAGTGCCGCTCGGAATATACAATAATCATCTTTCCCAAAGCCCGGAATGTCGCCAGTCACAAGCTTATAAGAGTTTCTAACTGCTTTATACATTAATGTCTGAAGAAAACAAGGGGGTAATAAACACAAGGGATAGAAGGGGACTCCAAGGTTTGTGGATGCTAGAAGATGTACCATGAAGTCTCCTGAAGCAGCAACCATGCAGCTAGACTCGAGGTTGATAACTAGTACCTGGATCTGCACACGGAAAAACAAGTGTAGGAAATGGCATGAGCACACCATAACGGTACCCAGTAAGTGCCAAGTCTAACCTCGGTCGAGTAGTGACGAGATCAGGTCAGGGCCCTACCGGTATAAATATAATAAAATAAGGCAGAAAGAAATTACAGTAAAATATGTACGAAAATCTAACAGGAATATAATTCAATGAAAGCCAACATCTCAGAACACAATTATATGCTCTAATACCAACTTGTCACGACCCAAAACCGACCCAGTCGTGATGGCGCCTATCGTGAAACTAGGCCAGCCAACACATTTCCAAAATAGTTCAACATTTCTTTTAAAAAGTTTAAATAATACCATTTTCAACTGAAATTGCATAAAAGATGTAAAGTCCAAACCATAATAAAAGCGGAAAATAAAACGCCTGACCTCGGGTGTCATTAGTCATGCGCAATACTACATCCGTTCCAAAACATAACTAGACCAAAACATTATGAAAATATCCAAAATGTACTAGAGGGTAGATAAAGAAGGAGAAAAGGCAGGACTGCGAACGTCAGGCAGCTACCTTGCTATCTCCAATGAAATCCACATCTGGAACAGTCAAGAGCCACTACCGTGGCCTGAGATACCTGGATATGAACACAAGGTGCAGGGGGGTAACGTGAGTACACTAAATCAGTAAGTAACAAGTCCAAACTATGGACTGACAGGTAGTGACGAACTAAACCTCAACAGGTACACAGTTAAACTGTACAAAAAAGTAGGCATGCTTGCATTTCAAGTATTCAGCTCAACAATAAGTAAATGCAACTCTGAACAGTGTGAAGTATAAAGCTCAGCAAATCTCTACGTACCAATGCACAAAAAGCATGAAAATGTACCATGTACCTCCACTCTAAAGTGCTCAACCGTATATAGCTCATACGACCTAGGGAAGATCCATCCCGGAATATATACACATCACTGACATCAGTCACCCAGTACCGAGGAAGGCCATTCTAGCCCTATGGAGAAGATCCATCTCCAGGTATAAGTACTTCGGACAAGATCCATGTCCAGGGAAGATCCATCCCTCAATAATACCAACTGCGCTCACTGGGTATGTGTAGACTCCGGAGGGGCTCCTTTCAGCCCAAGCCCTATAACAAGCCAACGAAGGAATAATCAATAATCTGCTGCGGTGTGCAGCCTGATCCCATAACTGTCACTCATAACCAGGCTCTCGGCCTCACTTAGTCATCACTCTCTAGTCTTTCACTCACGGGCTCACAATGCCATAATACTAGCCCAGAACAATGATACGATGTGCCAAATGATAACAACCGAGACTGAGACACAATATGATATGCATGAACAAGACAAAGTGCAGAATATCAATGAAACTAGTGAGATAACAACAAGAAATAACCACTCGGGTCTCAACACTATTTGCGTGAAGCCCTAACATGATAATTAGCATGATTTATAGTACTTTTACTTAATCACATAATCAAACACATATATTATCAAGAAAAAATCACTAAGCGGTACCATGGAATGAACCAGGCCACAGTTCTTATGGTGCACGCCCACACGCCCGTCACTTGGCATTTGTGTCACCTCAATACGAACCATATAACACAGCGTTCGGGGTTTTGAACCCTCAGAACCAAGTTTGGAAGCGATACTTACCTCAAACCAAGCCAAAACTCTAACCCGCGATGCCCTTGCCTCTCGAGTCGGCCTCCAAATGATCTGAATCTAACCAAAATCAGTATATTATCATAAATATACGCTAAAGGAATGAAACCCATACGAAAATTATCAAATTAGATTAAAAATCCCAAATTTTCTCAAACTCGTCCCCCGGGCACACATCTCGGAATCCGATAAAAATTACAAAACTAGAAACTCCTTTCACTCCCGAGTCTATACATACGAAAACCATCAAAATCCGACGTCAAATGGCCCCTCAAATCCTCAAATTAAACTCTCCAATTTCTAGACCTAAACCCCCAATTTTCTTCCCTAATTTCCACTAATATCATGATTAAACAATGGAAAAATCATCATAAATACAAGTAATAAAGCTCAAGTAGCTTACCCAATTGATAACCCTTGATCCCTCTTGAGAAATCAGTGCTCAAGCTCAACACCCGTCTTCAAAAATGGAGAAATTAGGCAAATTTCGCGAAGAAGACCTTTTATACCTTCTGCCCAGTGTTTTCCGCATCTGCGGTCACCAAGTCGCTTCTGCGACGCTGCACCTACGGAAAAACCATCGCAGGTGTGGTTTTCACTAAACCTTGAAAATCTCGCTTCTGTAGTCATAACCCACATCTGCGGTTTCACAGGTGCGGTCCTTTGTGCGCACCTGCGGATTTGCCTCATCTATTAGTTCTCCGCATCCGAGGCCTCCCTCTCGCACCTGCGGTCCCCAATCCGCAGGTGCGGATATGATAGAAGAAGCAGCTTCAACTGCTCAAACCAAGTCCCCATCTTTCTGTAAACCATCCGAATTCATCCCGAGGCCCTCGGGGCCTCAACCAAAAATATCAACAAGTCATATACCACTATTCAAACTTATTCCAACCTTCAAAACACTCCGATCAATATGAAAACATCAAATCACCCTCGGATTCAAGCCAAAGAACTTATAAACTTCCAAATTCCGCAAACAATGCTGAAAAACCAAATCACCTCCGAATGGCCTGAACTTTTGCACACACGTCACAAATGACACTACGGACCTATTCCAATTTCCAAAATTCCGTTTCCACCCCAATATCAAGATTTCCACTGCCGACCGGAAACTCCAAATTTCCAATTTTGCCAATTCAAGCCTAATTCTACCATAGACCTCCGAATTACATTCTGAACAAGCTCCTAAGTCCAAAATCACCTAACAGAGCTATCCGAACCATCAGAATTCACATCTGAGACCTTCTATACATAAGTTAACATCCAATTTACTTTTCCAACTTAAGCTCCTAAATTAGAGACTAAGTGTCTCATTCCACTCTAAGACCAATTCGAACTCGAACCAACCAACACGATGCGATGAAATATAGATAAACAACACATAAAGAAGTAGAAATGGGGAAAATAGGGTTGTAACTCATGAAATGACCAGCCAGGTCATTACATCATCCCACTCATAAATAAACGTTCATCTAAAAACATTCCTGAAACCTCAAACAGGTGTGGATATCTGCTCATGATCTCCCACTCGGTCTCCTAAGTAGCCTCCTCCACGAGCCAACCTCTCCAATGCACTTTCACTGAAGATATATCCTTTGATCTCAACTTTCGGACTTAACGCTCCAAAATAGCCATATGCACCACATCATAAGTCAAATCACTGTATAACTAAACGTGCTGAAATCCAAAACATGAGACAGATCGCCAATATACTTCTGGAGCATAGAAACATGAAATACCAGATGCACACTCGACAATCTAGTGGCAAAGCCAGCTCATAAGCCACCTCCCCAATCCACCGAAGCACCTCAAAAGGCCTAATGAATCGATGGCTCAATTCGCCCTTCTTCCCAAATCTCATAGCACCTTTCATGGGTGAAACCTTTAGTAGAACCTTTTCACCAACCATATAAGACACATCTCTAACCTACCTGTCAGCATAACTCTTTTGTCTTGACTGTGCTGTACAAAACCGCTCCTGAATCACTTTCACCTTGTCCAAAGCATCCTGTACCAAGTCTGTACCCAAAAGCCTAGACTCGCCTGACTCAAACTAACTTACTGGAGATCTACACCGTCTCCAATCTAAAGCCTCATATGGAGCCATCTGAATACTCGACTAATAACTGTTGTTTGTAAGCAAACTCTACGAGCGGCATAAACTAGTCCCATGAATCCCCAAAATCAGTAACACAAGCGCACAACATGTCCTCCAGTATCTGAATAGTGTGCTCGGACTGCCTGCCCGTCTAAGGGTGAAAAGTTGTGCTCAACTCAACCTGAGTACCCAATTCTCGTTGTAAGACTCTCCAAAATTGTGACGTGAACTGAGTACCTCTATCTGAAATGATGGAAACTGGAACACCATGTAGGCGAACAATCTCTCGGATATAAATCTTAGTTAATCGCTCTAAAAAATAGGTAGTACACACCGGAATGAAGTGCGCGGACTTGGTTAGTCGATCCACAATCACCCAAATAGCATCGAACTTCCTCAAAGTCCGTGGAAGTCTAACTAAGAAATCCATGATGATCCGCTCCCACTTCCACTCTGGAATATCCATCTGCTAAAGTAAGACATGTGGTCTCTGATGCTCATATTTCACTTGCTGACAATTGAGGCACCGAGCTACAAATCCCACTATATCTTTCTTCATTCTTCTGATCCAGTAGTGTTGTCTCAAATCATGATACATCTTTGCGTCACCCCGATAGATGGAATACCGCAAGCTGTGGGCTTCCTCCATAATCAACTCTCGAAGCCCATCCACATTGGACACACATATCCGGCCCTGCATCCTTAATACCGTCATTACCAATAGTCATATCTCTGGCATCGCCGTGCTAAACTCTATCCTTGAGGACAAACAAATGGGGATCATCATACTGGCGCTCTCTGATACAGTCAAATAAGGAAGACCGAGAAACCACACAAGCTAAGATCCGACTAGGATCCAAATATTTCCCTCACAAACCAATTAGCCAAAGCCTGAACATCAACTGCAAGAGGTCGCTCCCCAACAGGAATACATGCCAGACTACCCATACTCACCGCCTTCCTACTCAAGGAATCGGCCACTATATTGACCTTCTCCGGATGGTTCAAAATAGTAATATAATAATCCTTTAGCAGCTCCAACCATCTCTGTTGCCTCAAATTGAGATCCTTCTGCTTGAACAAGTGCTGGAGGCTACAATGATCAGTAAACACCTCACAAGACACACCATTGAGATAATGCTTCCAAATCTTCAACGCATGAACAATGGCAGCCAACTCCAAATCATGAACAGAGTAGTTCTTCTCATGGGGATTCAACTTACATAAGCAATCACTCTACCCTCCTGCATCAACACACAACCGATGCCAACTCTATAAGCATCATAATAAACCGTACAAGAACCTGAAGCTGATGGCAAAACTAACACTGGAGTTATGGTCAATGCAGTCTTGAGCTTCTGAAAGCTCACCTTACACTCATCCGACCGCATGAAAGGAGCACACTTTTGAGTCAATTTGGTCAAGGGTGATGCTATAGATAAATATCCCTAAAAGAACTGAGGTTAATAACCCGCCAAACCAAGAAAGTTGCGAATCTCTGTGGTTGAGGACGGTCTGGGCCAACTCTGAACCGCCTCTATATTCTTTGGATCAACCGGAATACCCTCACTAGACACCACGTGCCCCAAGAAAGCTACTGAACTGAGCAAAAATTCACACTTGGAGAACTTTGCATAAAGCTTCTCCTTCCTTAACTGCTGCAATACAACTCTTAGATGCTCGGCGTGCTCCTCCTGACTATGCAAGTACACCAGAATATCATCAATGAATACAATAACAAACGAGTTGAGATAAGGCTGAAACATGATGTTCATCAAATGTATGAATGTTGTTGGGGCATTAGTCAGCCCAAAATGCATCACAAGGAACTCATAATGACCATATCGGGTCCTGAAAGCAGTTTTAAGAATATCCATGTCCATGATCTTCAACTGGTGATACCCTGACCTGAGGTCAATTTTGGAGAACACTCTCGCTCCCTGAAGCTGGTCGAATAAATCATCAATACGAGATAAATGATACGTGTTCTTGATTGTGACTTTGTTCAACTGCCTATAATCAATGCACATCCTCATAGTGCCATCCTTCTTCTTCATGAATAGAACAGGCGTACCTCACAACGACACACTAGGCCGAATAAACCCCTTATCAAAGAGTTCCTGAAGCTGCTCCTTCGACGCCTTTAACTCCGCCGGTGCTATACGATATGGTGGAATAGCAATGGGCCGAGTGCCCGGCACCAAATCAATACCAAAGTCAATATCCCTATCCGGTGGCATGCCCGACAAGTCTGCAGAAAACACTTTCGTAAAGTCCCTCACTATTGGAACTAAATCGATACTAGGAGTCTCTGCACTAACATCCCTCACAAAGGCCAAGTAAGAAAGACAACCCTTCCCAACCTTCTATTGGGCCTTCAAAAATGAAATCACCCTACTAGGAATATAATCCGTTAAACATCGCCACTCAATCCATGGCACACCCGACATGGACAACGTTACTGTATTAGCATGACAGTCCAAAATAGCACGATACGAAGATAATCAATCCATGCCTAATATCACATCAAAATCCACCATACAAAGCAATAGAAGGTCCACTCGGGTATCCAAACCCTCAATGGTCACCATACAAGATCGTTATACGTGGTCCACAACAATAGTATTGCCCACCAGAGTAGATACACGAATAGATGAAATAAGAGACTCATGGGGCGTATCCAAATAATGAGCAAAATATGATGATACATATGAAAAAGTGGAACCAGGGTCAAATAAAATAGAGGCATCTCTGTGGCAGACTGAGACAATACCTGTAATCACAATATCTAAAACAATAGCATCTAGCCTGACTGGGAGGGAATAGAAATAAGCCTGACCACCACCTGATCGACCTCCCCCTCTAGGGCGACCCCTAGCTGGCTGACCTCTACCTCGAGCTAACTGGGCGGTTGGAGAAGTAACAGGTGCTGAAGCCGAAGGCTAACTCCTTTGCTAGGATGAACCTCCCATAAGACGGAGACAAAATCTCTTGATATGACCCAAATCTCCGCACTCGAAGCAACCTCTCTGGCATATAGCGGTGGGGGACTGAAGGGAGCCTCGAATACTGGGATACCCACTAGAAGAACCAGGCATAGATGAGCCTTGAACTGATGGTGCATGAGTCAAACTCTAAGATGGAAGGGCACTAAGAGATGAGTGACCCTGCTATGAACTGTTAGAACTATGGCCAGATGATCCACCATGGTGACCTAAACGAGATGGCTGAGAATGTCTGAATGGACGGCCTCTACCGTGCTAAAACTGACCTCTAGAAGGAACACGACCAAAACTACCAGATCCATGAGGCCTCTTGGCCTCCCTCTTAACTCGCTCCTGGCCGCGAACTAACTCTATCTCTCTGGAAATGTCACCCACCTTCTCAAAAGAAGCACCAAATACCCTCTCTCTGGTTAGCAAAATCTGTAGCTGATAAGTAAAGCCATCAACGAACCTCCTGATCCTTTCCCTAACCATGGGAACTAGACAGATAGCATGACGGGCCAACTCGAAAAATCTCATCTCATACTGTATCACAATCATATACTCCTAATGTAACTGTGTGAACTGCCCACGCAACTCCTCTCTATAGGAATGCGGTACATACTTCTCTAGGAAGAGAATGGAGAACTGATGCCAGGTAAGGGCCGTTGCACCACTAGGCCTACGCCTCTCATAAGCCTCCAACCAAGTGAAGGCAGCTCCAGAAAATTGAAAAGTAGTAAATGAAACCACGTTGGTCTCTAGAATACCCGCAGTACGTAGCATCCTTTGACACTTGTCCAAGAAACCCTAGGCATCCTCGCCCTCTGCACCACCAAAAGTCAAAGGCTGAAGTTACCAAACCTCTCCAATCGACGTTGCTTGTCATTAGGCATAACTGGTACCACATAGTCCTGAGCAGGTGCAACTGGCCTGGCTGGTGGTGCCTCCGGTGTCTGCATTCCCTGAACACCCTACTCGGGTGTACGAGCGGCGGGAGTCTGAGTGCCTTCCCCGGCCAGAGAAGTAGCTGCTTTAGAAACTGCGACCGCCTGAGCAAGACTAGTGCACACGGTCAAGATCTGAGCCAAGATCTCCTAAAGACCCGAAATAATAATAGGCATAATCGGTGCCTAAACTGGTCCTACTGGAGCACCCCCCCACTGGAAACTCATCATGAACTAGGGCGGCTAGTAGATCTGTAGGTGCTGCCCTAGCTACTGTGCGGGCCACACCCCTTCCCCTACCACGACCTCGACCTCAGCATCTAGTGGCCCCAACTGGTGGTACTGGTGGTCGTCTGCCCTGACCGGTAGCACGTGTCCTCACCATCTGTGAGAGAATAGAATAACAGAAGTTTAGTACCAGAATCAACAGATTCGCACGACAAGAATTCAAGAATGTGAAGTTTTTTCTAAAGGTTCTGCAGCCTCCCGAAGATAAGTACACACGTCTCCGCACCGATCCACGAGAATCTACTAAACATGTTCATGACCCGTGAGACCTATGTAACCTAGGCTCTGATACCAACTTGTCATGACCCTAAAACCAATCGGGTCGTGATGGCTCCAATCGTGAAACTAGGCCAGCCGACACATTTCCAAAATAGTTCAATATTTCTTTTAAAAAGTTTAAATAATACCATTTTCAGCTGAAATTTCATAAAATATGTAAAGCCAAAACCAAAATAAAAGCGAAAAATAAAACGCCCAACCTCGGGTGTCACTAGTCAAGAGCAATATTACATCTATTCTGAAACATAACTAGACCAAAATAGTCTGAAAATATCCAAAATGTACTAGAGGGTAGATAAAGAAGGAGAAAAGGTAGGACAACGAACGTCATGCAGCAACCTCGCTATCTCCAATGAAATCCGCGTCTGAAACAGTCAACAGCCGCTACCGTGGCCTGAGATACCTGGATCTTCACACAAGGTGTAGGGAGTAACGTGAGTACACCAACTCAGTAAATAACAAGTCCAAACTATGGACTGACAGGTAGTGACAAACTAAACCTCAACAGTAACACAGTTAAACTGTACAGAAAAGTAGGCATGCTTGTAGTTCAAGTATTTAGCTCAACAATAAGTAATGCAACTTTGAACAGTGTGAAGTATAAAGCTCAGCAAATCTCTACGTACCAATGCACAAAAAGCATGAAAATGTACCATGTATCTCCACTCTCAAGTGCTCAACCACTCGGTACTGTATCTGGCTCATACGGCCCAAGGAAGATCCATCCCAGAATATATACATATCACTAACATTAGTCACCCAGTAATGAGGAAGGCCATTCCTGCCCTATGGAGAAGATCCATCTCCAGGTATAAGTACTTTGGACAAGTTCCATGTCCAGGGAAGATCCATCCCTCAATAATATCACCTGCGCTCACTGGGGTGTGTGGACTCTGGAGGGGCTCCTTTTAGCCCAAGCGTTATAACAAGCCAACGAAGGCATAATCAATAATTTGCTTCGGCGTGCAACCCGATCCCATAACTGTTACTCATAATCAGGCTCTCGGCCTCACTCAGTCATCACTCTCCAACCTCGCACTCACAGGCTCACAATGCCATAATACTAGCCCGGAACAATGATACAATGTGCCAAATGATAACAAAGAAGACTGAGACATAATATGATATGCATGAACAAGACTGAGTATAGAATATCAATGAAACTAATGAGATAACAGCAAGAAACGACTACTCTGGTCTCAACAGTATTGGCGTGAAGCTCTAACATGATAATTAGTATGATTTACAGTTCTTTTACTTAATCACAACACAGATATCAGCAAAGAAAGAGTTACTAAGCGGTGCCATGGAATGAACCAGGCCACGATTCTTACGGTGCATGCCCACACGCCCGTCACTTGGCATTTGCGTCACTTCAATACAAACCATATAGAACAATGTTTGGGTTTTCGAACCCTCAGAACCAAGTTTGCAAGTGTTACTTACCTCAAACTAAGCCAAAACTCTAACCGCGATCTCCTTGCCTCTCGATTCGGCCTCCAAATGCTCCGAATCTAACCAAAATCAGTATATTATCATCAATATATACTAAAGGAATGAAACACACACAAAAATTATAAAATTAGATCAAAAATCTCAAATTTGCTCAAAACCCTCCCCCTTGCTCATGTCTCAAAATCCGATAATAATTACAAAACTAGAAACTCCTTTCACTCCCGAGTCTATACATACGAAAACTATCAAAATCCGACGTCAAATGGCCCCTAATATCCTCAAATTAAACACTCCAATTTCAAGCCCTTAACCCCCAAATTTCTTCTCTAATTAACACTAATATCATGATTAAACAATGGAAAAATCATCATAAACACAAGTAATAAAGCTTAAGTAGCTTACCCAATTGATAACCCTTGATCCCTCTTGAGAAATCACTGCTCAAGCTCAACACCCGTGTTCAAAAATGGAGAAATTAGGCAAAATTCGTGAAGAAGACCTTTTATACCTTCTGCCTAGTGTTTTCCGCATCTGCGGTCACCAAGTCACTTCTGCGATGCCACACCTGCGAAAAAACCATCGCAGGTGCGGTTTTCACTTAAACCCTAAAAATCCTGCTTCTGCGGTTTCGCAGGTGCGGTCCTTTGTGCGCACCTACAGATTTGACTCGGCTCTAAATTCTCCGCATCTGTGGCCTCCCTCTCGCACCTACTGTCGCCAATCTGCAAGTGCGGGTATGACAGAAGCAGCAGCTTCAGCTGCTCAAACAAAGTCCTAATCTTTCCGTTTACCATCCGAATTCATCTCGAGGCCCTTGGGGCCTCAACCAAAAATACCAACAAGTCATATACCACTATTCAAACTTATTCCAACCTTCGGAACACTCCGAACAACATCAAAACATCAAATCATCCTCGGATTCAAGCGTAAGAACTTCTAAACCTCCAAATTCCGCAAACAACGCCGAGACAAACCAAATCACCTCTGAATGACCTGAAATTTTGCACACACATTACAAATGATACTATGGACCTATTCCAATTTCCATAATTCCATTCTGACCGCAATATCAAGATTTCCACTGCTGACCGAAAACTCCAAATTTTCAATTTCGCCAATTCAAGCCTAATTCTACCATGGACCTCCGAATTACATTCCGAATACACTCCTAAGTCCAAAATCACCTAATGGAGCTATCCGAATCAACAAAATTCACATCCGAGACCTTCTACACATAAGTCAACATCTTGTTGACGTTTTCAACTTAAGCTCCTAAATTAGAGACTAATTGTCTCATTCCACTCCAAGACCACTCCGAACCTATAACAACCAACACGATGCGATGAAATAAAGCTGAAAAATACATAAAGAAGCAGAAATGGGAAAACAAGGTTGTAACTCATGAAACGACCGGCTAGGTCGTTACACCGGGATACCATCCCGTAGTCCCAAACGTAAATGTACTAGGGGATCTCTTGAAATACCGTTCAGTAGTCCCAAAGTAAATATGCAGTACTGGGGAATCTCCCAAAATACCATTCCGTAGTCCCAAAGTAAATATGCAGTACAAGGGGATATCCTGGAATAGCGTTCCGTAGTCGCAAAGTAAATATGCAGCTCAATCAATATAAACAACAGTTACAGCTAGGAGACCTACAATTTAGACTAATTTCACATCAAGGAAAATAGGTAATTTCACTAAACATGTTGTACAGAGTTCAAATAGGCATTTAAAACACGTAGGCATGCTTTTCTAATCTAAACAAGATAGTTACATATGCTATTATAGTTCAAACAAGGAGAAAACAAGTTATAGCTTTACAACAAATAGCCCGTATGCGTACTCGTCACATCACGTATACGACGCTCATATATTAAACAGTACCAAATCCTAAGGGTAGTTTCTCACACACAAGATTAGGTAAGCCACTAACCTCGAACCAAGCTCAATTCAATCCGAAACAATGCTCTTTCCAGGAATATCCGGCTCCGGATGGCCCAAATCTAGCCAAATTAATTACATAACGTAAATATAGCTACAAACAACTAATTTAGCTAATGAAATCAAAGCTAAGGCAAGAAAATAAAAAAATGCCCAGAAAGCCTCCTTAGGACCACTTCTCAGAATCGGGTAAAAGTCACAAATTATGAACACCATTTACTCACGAGTCTAACCATACCAAATTCACTCAAATCTGATACCAAAATCTTGATCAAAACCCCAAAATTCGACATAAGAACTTTCCTCAAAATTTCCCAATTTTCCACCCCAAATTCGAAATTAAAAGATGAATTCAAGCATAGATTAGTGGGATATAATCATAAAGGAGTTAGGAATCATTTCTCAATAACTTCCTCCAAAAATCTCTCCAAATTTTGCCTTCTACCGAGCTTTTAATCAAATTTTGGTGTTATGAACTCAAATCCTCGTTTTTTGAACTTTAAATTCTACCCAGTGATTTCTTAATTGTGATCATGAAGCTCAAATTTGCTGTCCGAAAAATAACTCTACTCGAACGCGTAAAACTCCACGCGAACGTGATGCTCTGACTCCCAAACCTACGCAATCGCGAAATGACCGTCGCTTTCGCGACGAACAAGCACGTGGCCCAGCTTTGGTCTACTCAAGCCTATGCGATCGCGACCTGATCCTTGTGTTCTCGATGCTTCCACTGGCCACACCTTCGCGATCACGAAGAACAAAACTTCTGCAACAAAATACCAACAAAAATTTGCTATCTTTCCAAGGTCTAAAATAATCCGTTGAGCATCCAAACAAACCCGAGGCCCCCGGGACCTCAACAAAATATACCAACCAATCTTAAAACACCATACAAATTTAGTCGAGCCCTCAAATGACATCAAACAACCCTTGTAGTTAATTGAAAAATTCAAAAAAAAATTAATTATGCATTTAGGAATTAATTAAACCATCATTTGGCTCTAAAAAGAAAATCACAAAAAATATGCGTTTTATTCTATTTTTTTGTCATTGTGTGATTTTATTTTAAGGTTTTAATTTGTGTGTTAATTGTTGTAAGTGTTAATTAATATTTGTGTAGTTTTATTTTTAATTTTACAAATTAATTAGGAATTGTGTTTAAATTAGAAAATTAAAGAAGGAAAAGGAAAAGAGTTCAAAAATATGAAGAAATTCGGACTGGGCCAGTTTTTAAAAGAGAAGTCAGGCCCAAAATCACACCCCATGCCTAGGTCCAATCCAACCCGTTTCCAGCCTCTATCAAACGACGCCGTTTCAAGCGTCTCAATCTGGACCGTTGATCTCAGATGATCAAACGGTCCCAAAGCTGTGACCAAACCCGACCCTTGACCCATTACCCGGTTAAGCCCGACCCTCCTGTTTAAACCAAACGACACCGTGTAGTTTAACCCATTTTATCCTGGCAGTTGATCTTAATTGATCTAACGGCTAAGATCGAAACAACCCCTCCGTATATAATCCCAAATCCTTACCCCACACCCCCAAAGCCATACACCCCCCTTTCACTTTCGTCTCTGACCTTCAGAGACCAGACATGTCTACCACCTCTAGCCACCGTGCACCGCCCACCGGAAATCGCCTCACGGCGATTCCAGTGGTCCAAACGACCCCAAAATTACACCATAGCTTCCCCACGACATCCTCTTTCCAGATCTGGTATTAGTTTCCCTTGAATCCATACCCAATGTCTCGAATCTTCAATCAAAGAGTCCATCTGATACCTCACTTGTTCCGATGACTACCAAATTAACACCCCTAAGCCATCTGACCACCCTCATTACAGATCCAGTACCCGTTGGCTTCGAATCTTCCTGAAACTCCTCGAATCTTCGTTTGAAGATTCGAGCCAAACATGAACCTACCCCGATCCGTTCCAAATTCATACCAGGTGACCCCTAGACCTCCCTCATACCATAAATGACTTTGGTTCCATTCAAATCTGCCTAGAAATGATCGAACCCTAAATCGAAAAAATGGAACCCTAGAAATTCCAAATCATGGAATCCGTCCAAATTAAGTGAGGATTTAGGGTTTAATCGACCATAATCGAAGTGTTCTTAGTTGAGAACACTTCGACTAAGGTCTGTTCGACCTCAAAGTGTCCAAATCCGATTTCGAGCCTGGGTCCGTATAGTTTTGAGGTTCTGAGGTATTTTTCTTTTTCCTTTATTCTGTATTTATGATTTTTCTAGCTATGTATCTGTTTAGTTTTATTGATTTTCCATGCTTTTTCAATTCATCTCCTCATCTCCAATAGACCTTTTTATTTGGTCCAAACCTGTCATTTGTTTATGTTTACTGTAATTATTATGTGTGTAATCGATTAATAAGTTGCGTCGATTAGTTAGTTTCCAGTTAATCCATGATTCTGTAAATAACACTGAAATTACCCGAATTGCCTATTTCTTTGTTGCTGATTTGCTCAGTGTCAGTTGCAATACGTAATCGACTAATTAAGCTTTGTTGATTAGGTCGTTCGTATAGTTTGAATCATTCGGCATTCTGTTGTTTATAGTTTTCAAATTGTTAGTTATCCGATTAATTCAGATTCTGTTTTGATTAGGAGCATTGTTCTGAATCCCTAGAACCTT
Organism: Nicotiana tabacum; assembly: GCF_000715075.1. NCBI lineage: Eukaryota > Viridiplantae > Streptophyta > Magnoliopsida > Solanales > Solanaceae > Nicotiana > Nicotiana tabacum. The sequence goes on along the minus strand of NC_134090.1, from coordinate 153,375,676 downwards.
TATATTTGATGTATTTTCTGCCTTAAAGTACTAGCTGAATTGGTTATAGCTGTAATCAAATCAGTTTTGGGTTAATTGTTAGTTAAACAGATTTCAAAATTATGTTTTTAATACAGTTGTCAAGTTGTATTAGGAGGCAGTAATATTAAGGGATTTTCAGGGCTGATTTGGGAATGAAACAGTTAGGTTTATATTTTAGTGTTAGTGCTTTATTAGTGGGGTATTAATTAATACACCAACATAAACTACTGTTTCCTTGCATCTGCTTGTGTTTCATTTTGGATTTCTGCTATTATTGGCTACTGGTTTACTGGTTGTTGCTGTACTTCTGTGTTGATGTATATTCTACTGCTGTTTTCTGCACTGATCTTCCTCTTCTTCTCTTTGCTTTCAAAATACCAGGTATACAAAATTGATACACTGGTTCTGGTAGGCTGAAACTTGAAGCATGAATACAACGAAATGAAGAGTTGATGTTTTAAATTCATTGTAGTTGTCTACTTATTTGTATATACATTAGAATACCTCTTTCATAAGAATCATGTAGGTGTTTGTTTATGTATAACTGGACATGCCTTTTGTAGTAGTTTAGTGAGAAAACTGCCCATGTATGCTTAGTTAGAAGGATTGATGGTATAAGTAATTCATGTTCTGTTACTTCAGTATTATTTGTTAAATAGTATATATCAAAAGCATGTTAGGCCATTTAGATTATTCTTAGACATTCAATAGTTATCTCATTGAACAAATGGCATGTTTCTGAAACTGATAGGAACATTGTTTAATTAGATACCATTAGTTAATTTCATGCATGTAAATGGTTTAGGATAAAAAAAATTAGATTTCCAAGTTCTTTCATTCCAGTAGAATGCCACTTTAAATTTGCAGAAATTTGTTAATAAAATGACACCATTTTTTGCAAGCTATGAATATGTGTAGAAACCATTAACTAGACCCTATTGGATTAAGGATGGCCCGTGTCCAGTTTTACCCCATATACGTTGGACCTGGGCCCATAAATGGCAAACAGATCGCCCTTATTGCATCTTTTTCAGAATTAACGAATCGTATTCGAAACTTAACTATAATAACCCGCAAACATGTAAATAAATTAGGTACTTTTCTTATTTTATTTTAGAGACGGACGGAAATAGAAAAACATAGTTACTATAGGACGATCCTTTAAAATAAAATGAGGCGTGCCTTGCCAGAGAAATCACAAGTTGCGGGGTCCTCAATAAAAAGACATAATAATTGGATAGACTTCGGGATCGGCCGTTTAGTGAACTCCATGGTCCTTCCCGAAAAATAACAATACGCTAGTCTCTTTAGGACGCGTCTTTAATAAATTACGTCCCTAAACTCTGGTGCACATTTATGTGACCTAAATCCAAATCTTAACGGAGTCGAAATGTGTCAACAACCATGGGTGCATTGATTGCGACGTAGTTCGAGATGCGTTTTCACGACGTTGTAATTCCTTTTAAAAAATAATAATAAAGCGGCAAATAATTAAAATTGCACTATAGTTTTGAACATGTATTAAAATCAGATATTTTAGCCATTACAAAAATTTAAGCGACCGTGCTAGAACCACGGGATCCGGGGATGCCTAACACCTTCCCTCGGGTCAACAGAATTCCTTACTTAGAATTTCTGGTTCGCAGACTTCATTTGGAAAGTCAAATATTTTCCTCGAATTGGGATTCAAGATAAGCCGGTGACTTGGGACACCAAAAACCAAACCTATCCCAAGTGGCGACTCTGAAATAATTGAATAATCCCATTTCGAATATTGTCACTTAAATTGAAAAAACTCCCTTGTGCTTTTATCCCTCGGGGTAGGTGCGTGTAAAAAGGAGGTGTGACAGCTCTGGCGACTCTGCTGGGGACGAACCCAGAATCTCTGGTTCCGGGTTCAAAATTCGAGCTTGGATAAATTGTTATATTCGGTTATTATCTGTTTTTTTACATGTTTGGGCCTAATGTGCTAAATGCTGCTTTTACCGCTTTGATATTATCTGAACTGTATATAAACTGTGACGAAACCCTTCTCTTCTTACCTCCGGGGATGTGCTTGCTGGTCGAGACTCCCTATTCTGTTAGTGTCAATACCTGAAATAAGAAAGAGGCCGAACAAGTTACTAAGCCGGATGGCCTTTTGGTTCCCGGTACGTAGCCCCCTCCTCGACTCGAGTTGTCCGCTCGAGTACACAGTCTAGAACAAATACCCAGGTTATGAACCTAGAATAACTCAGTTTCATGCCGGATCCCTAGTAGGAACGTTTGTTTGCATCACGTGCATTTGACTTTGGAGGCTCAACACAGGGGTTGGGTCTGTCTAGGACAGGTGTACCAAAAATGAAAATGACCATCCTGATGCATCTTACTTGCTTCTACTTGTGCATTTATTTGCTTCGGACTGACATGCTGACTGGCTTGTGAATATTTTGGGGAAAGAGAAATATAGGCACGAGGGTTAATCACTTGTTTTGAAAATGGTGTCGAAACTCTGCCAAATTTTTGAGAAAATGGAAAGAAAAGCCAAAAAGAGAAAAATAGTTTTATTTGCCAATAAAATGGAGTTTTCTTTTTTCTTTTTCAAAATAAGTTTGTTTTATCGGCCCGAACTACACCGGTTTGATTCTCACAGGGTGTGAGATACGTAGGCAACCCTCATCGGGTTCAACCTCCCCTTTTGCAAAAAATAGTCAAAAAATGTCAATTTTTTATTGTCAACATAAATAAGTCGGGTGATGCCATTTTTTGCAAGAATAGCCGAATGTTCCCGAAAGGGACGCCGGAAGGCTAACTTTGCATAAACGGCCACTTTTGATCATCCTTTAGAGTTTTGGTCGGTTGAACCTCACAGCCTTAAAATCTTCATTTCCGAAGTGCTGGAAGGCTGTGTTCGGAATCGGATCTTCCTTTAAATCTCGAAGAATATATATAGATTTTCCTTTAAATCTCGAAGAAAATAAAAAAAATAAAAAAATAATATATATATATAGCCAACTTGTTGAGTCAGATAAATTTTATTTTTGCTTAATCACACTAATAAATGTGCAGAATGAGCACAAGTCAGACTTCGCACGTAACAATTGTGAACAAGATCCCTTTGGAGTTGCACATGTGGTGGGATGACTTGGGCGAGGCAGGACGCGACACAATCAATCTATACCTGGGAGGCCTCCCTGGGTTGCTAAAGATTAATCCTAGAGGGGATATCATAAAGGCCTTGGTCGCATTCTGGGACCCGGCTCACAACGTATTTCGCTTCTCGGATTTTGAACTTACCCCAACATTGGAAGAAATAGCCGGGTACATCGGGAACCCCAAAATTCCTTTGAGACACCAGTACCTGATCGCTCCAAGGGCCGTAGCCGTACACAGGTTCCTAGACTCTCTAAAAATAAGCAGGGGGTCCACAATCCAGACTTGGCAGCTGGTTTTTGTACTTTGCGGTTTATATACAACAGGTATGGCCACATAGGGGGTTCAACAAGCCGGAAAACAAAATCTGTAGCAAAGGAAACCTCCTTAAGTGGGAAGAACATAGGTGTGTTGCGTTCATGATAGCCTTTCTGGGACTCCTGGTGTTTCCTAGAAAAGACGGGAACATTGACATACGAGTGTCCGGGGTTGTCAGCACTTTACTCACTCAGGCCAACAGCACCCCCGTACCCATGATAGTAGCTGAAATCTTCCGCGCTCTCACAACTTGCAAAGCTGGGGGAAATTTTTTTGAGGGGTGCAATGTGTTGCTGCAGATGTGGATGATCGAACACCTATGTCGTCGTCCTCAATTTATGAGTTATGGATCGACAGAGAAAAAGTGCATAGAGGAATTTTCCACAAGGGTTGACGGGATCAGCTTACCAGAGGAGGTCACGGAATGGATAGCCCGACTCCGTTCTATTACTGCGGGCCGAATAGGATGGACATTTGGATGGTTGCCTACGAATGAAATCATATATATGCCCGCCATGGGACCTCATTTCCTTTTGATGGGACTCCGTAGTATTCAACCCTACGCCCCGTATTCAGTCTTGAGACAGCTGGGGAGATGCCAAATAGTTCCAAAAGATGAAAATCTTAGTGGCCAGGTAGTTGAGATCGGGCCCAGCGGACAGTTTCCTGAGGCAGCCGTCCGACAAATTTGGAGCGAATGTCAATACCTAACAGCCAATACATGTGTACGTGATTGGTCTAAGGGTGAAGTTTTGCCGGGATACCTTGCTTGGTTTAGGAAAGAAATCGAGTTTGGGAGACCGGCCAAAAGACCCCATCTCCAAGAGTTCGTCCAGGCTTCACAAGAACAGTGGGATTGGTTGGGTAAAGAAGAGAGCTACAGGGTAGAAATAGGCAAGCTGAAACAACAGATTAAGAATCTGAAATTTGAGAACAAAGTGCAGGTTGCTGCCAATGAAGGAGAAAAGAACAAATTAGCCAGAGAAACCGAGATCCTCAAAGCTCAGATCCGGAAGATGAAAATGGATGCCGACAACCAATGGAGAAGCAGGTCCGATAAAAGGTTGATAGCAGGGTTAAGGAATCAGGTCATTGAAAGCCGAAAAGACTTGGAAAGATCCGAGGCTAGCATAGCAAGAATGGGGGCCAGATGGGCAAAAGGTACAACAGCACGGAAAAAGTACCTATTACAAGTGAGAAGGGATTATGAAGGGAGCATTGCAATATTAAGAGAAACAAATTCCACTCTCAGAGATCGGGTCTTTAAATAAGCCCGAGATGCTACAACGGGCAGGGAGCGCTGCTATGATTCAATAGCCCGAATGGAAGAACAAATGGAGAGGTTCCAAGATCAACTCGTTGACAACACTCAATTATTGGGATTAAAGAATCAACGAATAGAACAACTGTGTATGGAAAGGGATAGAATCAGGGGTAGGATCGATGAGATTGGGCGCTACATCACCACGAAGTGCCTAACATGTGAAGAAATACCCTGTGATACCCTTTTTGCCTCAGTCATGGGTTATGTCCACCGGATCATGGAGGAATTAAAAAGCTTGCAAAGAGGCCTGGCACCAAAACCTGCGGAAAGGCCGAACGATGCCTCGCGGGCACCAAAATTCAAGGCTTTAATGTATCCCTAGTTAAAGTATGCACTTGTTTGGTTTCTAAAAGTCTGTTGTCTACCCCTCTGTTCTCTTTTCATATCAAACAATGTTAATAGTGTGGAGTCTGTATTTCGCTTGTTTGTTTTTCTTCAAATGCGTAGCTTGTAATAACATATTTTGGTAATAAAATGCAAAATTGCGTCTTTATTTTTACTAACGGCAGAACTACGCCCGGTCTGATTCATGCGGGGACATGATACGTAGGCAATCTACATAATATTCGATCACCACTAAAAGATAAAAAGAAGAGGCAAAGTGAATAAAGAAAGGACATAAGCCGGAATGACACATGTAGTCAAAGCAAAAACATGTTATAAATGGTTAAATGCCTAGGAACATTGCATTCCCCAATGTGAAATTGCAATATGTGTTAAACTCTAACGCTAACAAGTTTGTTGTTCTAATACCAGAGAAAGAGATTTCAAAAAAGTTAGCTCGTTAGAACATTCTGGCAGATTACCATTACCACATAAGATCAAAAGGGCCCATTCCGAAAAGTATGTCTGGTTCGGACAAAAGTGTTGAGGAGGAAAAGTCGGAGATGCAAATGATGAAGGAGGAAGTGGACAGGTTGAGACAAGAGATTGCTGGGATGCACCTAGCCTGGGCTAAGGGACAAACACCACCAATACTTCCCTCTACTCCCACCCTTTTACCAGCTCGGACTCCGGAACACCCTTCCACTGGTCCATCAACGAGCTTCCCCATTGCCCAATACTATCAAGGGGAAACCTCCTATAATCCCCAAGCTTCACCACCCAAACAAAACCATCCTCCACCAGTTGTTCCTGTTTTCGTGGCACCTCTACCCGCCACATTGCAAAAATCACCCGAGGAACCAGTGTTTCAGGTTCACGACAACCAGTACTATCCTCCTGAACTCACCTTCAAACCACCTGAGCCATACATTTACACCCCTCACCTTCAACTCCCGATAGAAACTGAGAGGCCAGCTAAGAATCCGAAGCAGGACAAAGTGCTCCGTAAAGTGAAAAGCCTGGATCAATCCTTCAGGAATATGCATGGATTGGGCAGCCAAGTCAGTGTGTCCTATAAAGATCTGTGTCCCTTCCCCGATGTTCAATTACCGGCAGGTTTTAAGATGCCAAAGTTTGATCTATATGAGGGACATGGTGATCCCATGGCACATATGCGAGGTTTCTGTAGCAAGATGAGAGGGGCAGGTGGAAAGGATGAGCTGCTGATAGCTTATTTCTGTCAAAGTTTAAGCGGGTCCGCATTAGAATGGTACACAAGAGAGGATCCTAGCAGGTGGTATACCTGGGACGATCTAGCACAAGCGTTTGCAGGTCATTTACAGTATAACCTTGAGATCGTCCCCGACCGTCTCACACTGTTAAAACTTGAGAAAAAGCCTGGAGAGAGCTTCAGGGAATTCGGATTCCGTTGGAGAGAATAAGCAGCGAGAGTCGATCCGCCAATGAGGGAAGGTGAAATGGTGGATTACTTCTTACACACTTTGGAGCCAACTTACTTTGGTCACATGGTGACGTCGATTGGTAAATCTTTCAATGAAGTAGTAAAAATAGGCGGCATGGTTGAAGAGGGACTCAGGTCCAACAAGATAATGAGTTATTCGGTGATCAAGGCCACAACTCAGGCTATCCAAAGCGGCACAGGAGGTGCGCTCAGGAAAAAGAAGAGAGAGGAGGTCGCAACAGTCAAAACAGGTACTTGGTCCAGATAAAGAGATCCAGCCCCTCGCTATCAAACCAGACCCCATTACCCGAATTATCCACACAATCCATACAACCCTCCACAACCCTATTATCCACCACAAGATCCCCATTTCCCCGTCCATCACGCCCAAACTTACACCCAGCCTCCGGCTCGTCCGCAATGGCGTGCGCCGGCTCCCTAACACACATATCCCCCTCCACAAAACACATATACACCACCAAGGGCCTATAGGAATCCTTCAGGGCCAAGCTTCCGCGGAAATCAGGCTTTCAGAAATGAAAGGATGCAGAAGCCGAGAACATTCACTCCATTGGGAGAAACCTATACTACTCTGTTTCACAAGTTGAGGCAGATAGGCTTATTAAGTCCTGTTGAACCCAAATTGCCAAATCCCCTTCCTAGAAATCTGGACCATTTAGTAAGCTGTGAATATTGTTCAGGGGCTCCCGGACATGATACTGAGAAGTGTTGGAAGTTGAAGACTGCCATACAAGATCTTATTGACACAAATAGGATCGAGGTTCAGGCACCAGAGGCACCCAACATCAATGAAAACCCGATACCAATGCACCATGAGGCCCATATGATCGAACTAGTGCACGAAGGAGGGAAAATTAAAACACCCTCACAAACGGTAATGATGATTCGTGCCAGTCCGAACGAAAATTCGACCAGTGAAAAGGCAATGGTAGAGTTGGGAAAGGCAGATGACAAGCCATTTGTGGTAATGGGGAAAGGTTCGTCTGTTGCTGCGAAGAAGCCAGAGACAGCCAAGGCAGTGCTGCAGGGAGTATCAAGCACACCAGTGTTGGTGGTAAAGGGGGTCCACGTAGAACCAGTTGTTATTAGGCCAGTCATGCAGTTGCCTATAACAAGTGAGAAAACTGTGCCATGGAGCTACAGTCAAGTGACAGTGATGCATAAGGGGAAGGAGGTTGTGGAAGAAGTATGAGAGGCTCAGGGGTTAACTCGTTCGGGAAGGTGTTTTGTTCCCGCATAATTGAGAAGGACCAATCCTGTAACAATAAAGAAGCCAGTAATGGAGGAAGAAGCAGAAGAGTTTTTGAAGAAGATGAAGGCCCAGGACTACTCAATTATAGAGCAGTTGAGAAAGACCCCAGCCCAGATTTCGTTGCTATCCTTATTGATCCATTCAAATGATCATTGTCAGGCTTTAATAAAGATTCTGAACGAATCCCATGTCCCGGACAAGCTCTCAGTGAACCATTTGGAGAAAATAGTACACAAGATCTTTGAAGTAAACCGAGTGACATTCTCTGACGATGAGTTACCAGTAGAGGGTACAGAACACAACAGGGCACTCTACTTGACGGTAAAGTGCGAAGACTCGGTGGTCACTCGAGTACTAATTGATAATGGATCAAGTGCCAATATCTGTCCTTTGGCCACTCTGAACAAACTAAAGGTTTTTGATGATAGGATCCACAAGAACAGCATCTGCGTCCGAGGTTTTGATGGGGGCGGTACTGACATAGTGGGTGATATCGTACTGAAATTAACCATTGGTCCAATCGAGTTCACCATGGAATTTCAAGTGATAGACGTGGCAGTGTCGTACAATCTTTTGTTGGGATGACCCTGGATCCACGCAGCTAAAGCAGTGCCTTCTACACTGCATCAAATGGTCAAATTTGAATGGGATAGACAAGAGATTATGGTACACGGGGATGACGGCACACATGCCGTCAGTGATGCTATTGCACCCTTCATAGAGACCGACGATGACAAGGGCCCATGGGTTTATCAGGTTTTTGACGTAGTCTCAGTAGACAAAATTCCTGAAGGTGGGGGCCTTCCACTTCCCAGAATCACAGCTGCAACCTTCATGATAGCCTCAGAGATGTTGAACAGCGGATTTGTACCAGGAAAAGGTCTGGGGATTGATCTGCAGGGAATGGTCCAGCCAGTTTCTTTGCCCAAGAACCTGGATACTTTTGGGCTGGGATTCAAGCCCACCGCAACGGATATAAAGCGGGCCCGCAAGTTGAAGAAAAGAGTCTGGGTCCTTCCTAAGCCAATCCCACGCCTGTCCAGATCATTTGTCAAAGTAGAGTGCAGAAAGTTGCCAGTCCCGGAAGTTCTTGGACCCTTGATCGGGCCAGATGGAGATTTGAACGAGGGCTTTGAAAGAATGTTCGCAGATATCAACATGATAGAAGCTGGAGAGGGTTCCAGAAAGGCAGACATACAGTTTGTGGGGCCTAGGGCCAATGTCAACAATTGGACAACTACTCCTCTTCCTACTTGGAGGGAGTCCTGGTAGTTGGCTCTGATTTTCTTTTTTGTTTTCTGGATTATTCCAGGTTTGTAATCCAGATTCCTTTTTATTTCTATTATTGCTCAACAAAGTGTGAAACCTTGTTATCCCATAATTCAATAAAATGAAAAGTTTCTTCTTCATTCCTTATTTTATTTTATTTTTATTTTTAATTCCTGTTTCTTTCTTTTCTTTTTTCCTGAACAGTTCTTTTCATACTAGTCTAAAAGATCAATCTGATTCCGAACTAATTATACAAGAGGTCGATTATGATAATGAATCAGAATATGATGAGGATGAAGCCTTCGAGGAGATAAACAGGGAGTTAAGCCAATTTGAAGAAAAATCCTGGCCCAACTTAAATGACACAGAAGCCATCAATTTAGGGGATGTCGGTGATATCAGAGAAACTAAAATAAGCACCCACATTGCACCAAATATCAGGGAAGAATTGATCAAAACACTTATTGAGTTCAAAGGTGTTTTTGCATGGTCGTATGATGACATGCCAGGGTTAAGCACGGATTTAGTGGTTCATAAATTGCCCACGGATCCGGCATGCCCTCCCGTCAAGCAGAAATTGAGGAAGTTCAAAACAGACATGAGTGTGAAGATTAAAGAAGAAATAACCAAGCAGCTGCAAGCAAAGGTTATTCGGGTCACTCGATATCCTGATTGGTTGGCTAATGTGGTGCCAGTGCCGAAGAAAGATGAGAAGATCAGGGTGTGTGTCGATTACCGCAATCTGAACAGAGCGAGTCCAAAGGACAACTTTCCTTTACCCAACATCCATATCTTGATCGACAATTGTGCCGAACGTGAGATCGGATCTTTTGTAGATTGCTATGCTGGGTATCATCAGATTCTGATGGATGAAGAAGATGCGGAAAAGACGACATTCATTACGCCATGGGGAACTTATTGCTACCGGGTAATGCCATTTGGTTTGAAAAATGCTGGGGCAACATACATGAGAGCGATGACCACTATGTTTCATGACATGATCCACAAAGAATTGAGGTGTATGTGGATGATGTGATCATAAAATCCAAGCATCAGGAAGACCACGTAGCAGACCTAAGGAAGTTTTTTCAAAGACTTCGAAAGTATGATATTAAGCTCAACCCGGCCAAATGTGCATTTGGAGTTCCATCTGGAAAGCTGTTAGGATTCATCGTCAGTCGGTGAGGTATTGAGCTGGACCCGTCAAAGATCAAATCTATCCAAGATTTGCCCCCGCCGAAGAACAAGACAGAAGTAATGAGTCTGTTAGGAAGGTTGAATTACATCAGCAGATTTATTGCTCAACTCACAGCAACTTGTGAACCCATCTTTCGGCTACTGAAGAAAGATGCTGCGATAGAATAGACGGCAGAATGTTAGGAGGCATTTGACCATATCAAAGGATATTTATCAAATCCACCTGTGTTGGTTCCACCCGAGCTGGGAAGACCGTTAATCCTTTATCTAACGGTCCTGGAGAATTCGTTTGGCTGCATGTTGGGGCAACACGACATTACAAGAAGGAAGGAGCAATCCATCTATTATCTCAGCAAGAAGTTTACAGTATATGAGGTCAAGTACACTCAACTTGAGAAGACATGTTGCACCCTAACTTAGGTGGCCCAGAAATTGAAGCATTATTTGTACTCATATACTACTTATCTCATTTCCCGCTTGGATCCACTAAAGTATATTTTCCAAAAGCCTATGCCTACAGGGAGGTTAGCAAAATGACAAATATTACTCATGGAGTTTGACATTGTCTATGTGACGAGGACGACCATGAAAGCCCAAGCGCTGGCCGATCACTTGGCTGAGAATCCTGTTTATGAAGAATACGAGTCGTTCAGGACGTATCTTCCTGACGAGGAATTAATGCATATAGATGAGTTGGAATTACCTGAGGAACCATGTTGGAAGCTTTTCTTTGATGGAGCCGCAAACACGAAGGGAGTTGGAATAGGAGCGGTACTTATTTCTGAAATAGGACGTCGTTATCCTGTTACAGCTCAGCTGCGTTTCTATTGTACCAACAACATGGCTGAGTATGAGGCATGCATTTTGGGTCTGCGACTAGCTGCAGACATGGATGTCCAGGATGTTTTGGTCTTGGGAGACTCGGACCTCCTGGTGCATCAGATTCAGGGTGAATGGGAAACACGGGATTTGAAGCTCATACCATATCGACAATGTTTTCACGATCTGAGCAAGCGATTTCGATCAGTGGAGTTCAGATACATCCCAAGAGTTCATAATGAGGTTGCCGATGTGTTGGCCACTTTAGCATCGATGTTACACCACCCAAACAAAATTCATGTTGACCCGTTGTACATATAGGTTCGTGATCAACATGCTTATTGCAACATGGTAGAGGAAGAAGTGGATGGCGAGCCATGGTTTTATGACGTCAAGGAATACCTCAGGATGGGGATATACCCGGAGCAGGCCACCAAAGATCAAAAGAGAGCCATTCGGCGATTGTCAAGTGGATCTTCCTCAGTAGAGGAGTGTTGTACAAAAGAACCCCAGATTTGGGATTGCTGAGATGTATAGATGCCAGTCAAGCCACAACAGTTATGACAGAGGTACATGCTGGAGTTTGTGGTCTACATATGAGCGGATATGTATTGGCAAAGAAGATTCTTCGAGCAGGGTATTATTGGCTCACTATGGAGTGTGATTGTATCAGTTTCGTGCGGAAATGCCATCAATGTCAGATACACGGAGATTTGATTCATTCTCCACCGACAGAATTGCATACAATGTCAGTGCCATGGCCATTTGTTGCCTGGGGCATGGATGTCATTGGACCTATTGAGCCGGCAACTACCAACGGTCATAGGTTCATTCTGGTGGCCATCGACTATTTTACTAAGTGGGTTGAAGCTAAAACTTTCAAGTTAGTAACCAAGAAAGCAGTGGTGGATTTTGTTTACTCCCATATAATCTGTAGATTTGGGGTCCCAAAAGTGATCATCACGGATAATGGTGCTAATCTTAACAACAATTTGATGAAAAAGGTATGTCAACAATTTAAGATTACACACCGTAATTCTACACCATATCGTCCCAAGGCGAATGGAGCAGTTGAAGCAGCCAACAAGAACATCAAGAAGATACTGAGGAAGATGGTAGAAGGATCCAGACAATGGCATGAAAAATTACAATTTGGATTGTTGGGTTATCGCACCACTGTCCGTACTTCAGTGGGGGCAACTCCTTATTTATTGGTATATGGAACTGAAGCAGTAATACCGGCGGAAGTTGAAATTACATCCCTTCGGATTGTCGCTGAGGCTGAGATTGATGATGAGAGTGGGTCAAAGCCCGTTTGGAGCAATTGAACCTAATTGATGAAAAGAGATTGGCAGTTGTGTGTCATGGCAAATTATATCAAAAGAGAATGGCGAGAGCATACAAAAAGAAGGTGCGCCCCAGAAAATTTGAGGTGGGGCAGCAGGTGTTGAAACGAATCCTGCCACATCAGGCCGAAGCAAAAGGCAAGTTTGCCCCGAATTGGCAAGGACCGTTCATTATAACCCGAGTGTTGTCCAATGGCGCTTTATGTTTAACAGATATTGACGGGAAATACGTCAACATGGCTATCAATTATGACGCAGTTAAGAGATATTATGTATGATTTCTTTTGATTGTAATTGTTGTTTGTTTGTGGTTGGCATTTATCGGAGAATGAAATGACGGAGGCAATTCTTTCTTCTATCCAAACACTTTATCCTTTGCTTCCCCTTTTGAGCCTTATTTATTCTTTCGTATCCCTCTTTTGGAATCAGTAATTAAAATGAAAGAAAAAGAAAAAGAGAAAAATAATGATAATAAAGACAAAAGAAAAAATTACAAGAAAAACAAAGGAATTGGGAACTACGTTTGACCTGATTCCTCAAAAAAGGATACGTAGGCGCCTCACGACTCGATCATAGTTTAACAAAAAAATAAAAAATCCCCAAGCAAGAAAACTGGGGCAGAAGTTGTGTTTGTAATTTTGGGAAGAAAGTTCGATTCCAAGAGTTGTAATGTTTTACCCATCAAAAAATTTTGAGCTTTTTTAATACCCCTTTTCTTTTTGACATACACAAAAACCCATATTGATGTCCAAAAAAGACCTCCCGATCAGTATTCGAGAAGTGCAAAGTCATGCAAACGAAAGTCGGGAATAACACTCTGATCCCCAGCAAAGAAGAAGATCATAAGCTGGAAATGAATTGATAGCCGAAAGAATCCCCAACAGAGAGAGTCATATCGGCAGCACTCCAATCCCCAGCTGAAAAATAAAATAAAATGAGAGAGTCTTATCGGTGAAAACCTTCACAGGCACCATAAGGCGACGAAAGATGAGAGAAATAAAATGAGAGAGTCTTATTGGTGAAAACCTTCACAGGCGCCGTAAGGCGACAGGAGTTGAGAGAAATGAGAGAGTCTTATTAGTGAAAACCCCTCGAAGGGCACTATGAGGTGACAAGACAAAATTGGTGGAAAGTATCCGCATTTGGCAAAGAGTTGAGTGCCTGTTTATCCCCAGCAAAATGAGGTCATCCGAAAGATTGATTGATACAAATAGACTGGGTTGATCCATCCGGAATGCACGACATGATCGTTGGGATCAGTTATATCTCAGATAAGTTCTTTTCTTTCTTTTTGCCCCAGCATTTGTTCAGAAAGACTTCTTCTTTTTCTATTTTTGAAATCATCACTTTATCATTTCTTGGTTTAAAGACTTTACCTCCTTAGTAGTTTGTCTTTGGAAAAGGATTTTAGCTTAATACCAGTTTCCAAAATGGTGCAAAACAAAATGCAAATAGGACAGGCCAAGGATAAGGTGACAAAGCGAAAAGAGGTTGGTCGCAAGACCAAATAATGAATGGGTCTAGAGCCCAAGAGGACCAAATTTCCAGGGGAAGTTGGAGAAAATGGAAAAATGACAGTTAAAAGTTATGGATCAAATTCCAAGAGGATCCCCAGCAGATTTGCAAGATACAGGAACAACTCCGACAGATTCTCGACCAAGCTCCACAATGGTCGGACAACATAGAGCGGGGAAGGAAGAGAAAAGAAAAACCATCCCCAGCAGGAGTATCATCCTCAGCAAATAATATCATCCCCAGCAAGTTTCGTAGCAAAGTAGGGAAAGGAAAAAGGGAACCATCCCCAAAAGAAGTGGCGCGACCACTCACCATGTTTTAAACTAACAAATTTCTCTTTGATTTTAAGCAGGGAAAGGAAATATTATTGACAGCAGGAAGACAGGGTCACAAAGAAGATTATCAAACTGGGGCAAAAAATTTTCTCACAATACGAAAATTTTCTTGAAAGCAGATAGCCATTTGGGAAAGAGAGAAGATAACACAAGTTTTAAAGGAAATAAAATCCCCAGCAGTATACAAGAAGGGAGATACAAGTTTTAAAAGAAAATCAATCTTGGAAGAAGCAAGATAACCCGAAGTTATGACCTTTGGATCAATATCATCCCCACCATTGTTAAACGGAGGAAGATAATTCCCCAACAATGTTATTCCCGGCAGGTTTCAGGGAAGTGAAAGCACCAGCTTTAAAGGAAATAGTCTTTGAAGAAGGAAAATGACGTATTGGTGAAATAAAATATCGGTGTTATCCCCAGCAATTTTCAGAGGAATAAAACACCAGTTTTGAACGAAGCAGTTGTTGAAGTCAGGAGCCCACCTGGAGAATGGAGGTGTTACATTTAAGTTGTTGAAGTCAGGAGCCCGCTTGGAGAATGGAGGTGTTACATTTAAGATGTTGAAATCAGGAGCCCGCCTGAAGAATGGAGGTGTTACATTTAAGTTATTGAAGTCAGGAGCCCGCCTGGAGAATGGAGGTGTTACATTTAAGTTGATGAAGTCAGGAGCCCGCCTGGAGAATGGAGGTGTTATTTTTTATTGTTGAAGTCAGGAGCCCGCCTGGAGAATGGAGGTGTTACATTTAAATTGTTGGAGAAGTTAGGAGCCCGCCTGGAGAATGGAGGCTGAATTTAAATTTTAGGTTGGAGTCAGGAGCCCGCCTGGATAATGGAGGTGTTTATTTTAAGTTGGAGAAGTCAGGAGCCCGCCTGTAGAATGGAGGTTGCTAAATTTTAATAGAGAAGTCAGGAGCCCGCCTAGAGAATGGAGGTGTTACATTTAAAAGTTAGAAAAGTCAGAAGCCCGCCTGGAGAATGGAGGCCGAATTGTTTTCAAAGTTGTTGAAGTCAGGAGCCCACCTGGAGAATGGAGGTGTTACATTTTAAAGATTGGAGAAGTCAGGAGCCCGCCTGGAGAATGGAGGTGTTACATTTAAAAGATTGGAGAAGAAAGGAGCCCACCTGGAGAATGGAGGTTGTGTCATCTTTCAGAAGTCAAGTGGGTGTTAGGAGCGTCCCCGCCTGCAGAATAGAGGAATACATTTCAAGATCAAACAGAAGTCAGTAATGAGGAGGGTTACAACAAAAATCCCCAGCATAACAAGCTTTAATGTAGGAAACAGTGTCCCCAGTAGACAGAACAGAATAATAAAACTTGTGTTCAGAAAAGCAAACGGCCAGTGTCATCCCCAGCAGTTTTCAAAAGAAAAGCACCAGAGGAAACACAAGCCGACAAGAAAGCAAGGCAACTAGGGCAAGTGGAAGATAGATAAGATTTTGTAATTCCTAGTTTGGTCTAACTTCTTGTTTTCCTTTGGCACGGTATAATAAGGAGATCGGTAAGCAGTAACAACAGCATGCAGCAGCAGTAACAACAAAATTGCAGTTCCATGGTAGTCCCAGCTACCAAAACTTCCTGAACTACATTAACCTGATTCCCTTCTAGCCAGGGATATATAGGAAACCTTTGAAGCAAAGGTTCGGTTAAACCTTTTCAAAAAGTGCTTCACACGGAGTATTCTAACGGGCAAAAATCTCTCGTATCCGCTCACTTTATCTTTGCACGAAAACCCTTCGTGTTTTCGGACAAAGAGGGGCAGCTG
This sequence comes from Nicotiana tabacum, assembly GCF_000715075.1. Taxonomy (NCBI): domain Eukaryota; kingdom Viridiplantae; phylum Streptophyta; class Magnoliopsida; order Solanales; family Solanaceae; genus Nicotiana; species Nicotiana tabacum. Next base: position 153,359,578 of record NC_134090.1, on the reverse strand, counting down.
TGAGCACATGATTTTTGCTTCACGAAAACTACTCCAAAAGAAATCAAAAATAAAACAAAATTCTCTTGGTGTACAATTTTTAGGATTTGCGTGACATTTTTCGATAATTATTTGTGTTTTTGTCCGTAAATGTTTACCTTGTTGTAGTTAATTGAAAAATACAAAAAAAATACATATTGCATGCATATTTAGGATTTAATTATGCATTTAGGAATTAATTAAACCATCATTTGGCTTTAAAAAGAAAATCACAAAAAATATGCGTTTTATTCTATTATTTTTGTCATTGTGTTATTTTATTTTAAGGTTTTAATTTGTTTGTTAATTGTTGTAAGTGTTAATTAATATTTGTGTAGTTTTATTTTTGATTTTACAAATTAATTAGAATTTGTGTTTAAATTAGAAAATTAAAGAAGGAAAAGGAAAAGAGTTCAAAAAATATGAAGAAATTCGGACTGGGCCAGTTTTTAAAAGAGAAGTCAGGCCCAAAATCACACCCTATGCCCAGGTCCAATCCAACCCGTCTCCAGCCTCTATCAAACGACGTCGTTTCAAGCGTCTCAATCTGGATCGTTGATCTCAGATGATCAAACGATCCCAAAGCTGTGACCAAACCCGACCCCTGACCCATTACCTGGTTAAGCCCGACCCCCATATTTAAACCAAACGACACTGTGTAGTTTAACCCCTTTTATCCTGGCCGTTGATGTTAATTGATCTAACGGCTAAGATCGAAACAACCCCTCCGTATATAAGCCCAAATCCTTACCCCACACCCCAAAGCCATACCCCCCTTTCACCTTCGTCTCTAATCTTCAGAGACCAGACATGTCTGCCACCTCTAGCCACCGTGCACCGCCCACCGGAAATCGCCTCACGGCGGTTCCGGTGGTCTAAACAACCCCAAAATTACACCATAGCTTCCCCACGACATCCTCTTTCTAGATCTGGTATTAGTTCCCCTCGAATCCATACCCAATGTCTCGAATCTTCAATCAAAGAGTCCATCTGAGACCTCACTTGTTCCGGTGACTACCAAATTAACACCCCTAAGCCATCTGACCACCCTCATTACAGATCTAGTACCCGTTGGCTTCGAATCTTCCTGAAACACCTCGAATTTTCGTTTGAAGATTCGAGCCAAACATGAACCTACCCCGATCTGTTCCAAATTCATACCAGGTGACCCCCAAACCTCCCTCATACCATAAATGACTTTGGTTACATTCAAATCTGCCTAGAAACGTTCGAACCTTAAATCGAAAAAACGGAACCCTAGAAATTCCAAATCATGGAATCCGTCCAAATTAAGTGAGGATTTAGGGTTTAATCGACCTTAATCGAAGTGTTCTTAGTTGAGAACACTTCGACTAAGGTTTGTTCGACCTCAAAGTGTCCAAATCCGATTTCGAGCCTGGGTCCGTATAGTTCTGAGGTTCTGAGGTATTTTTCTTTTTCCTTTATTCTGTATTTATGATTTTTCTAGCTATGTATCTGTTTAGTTTAGTTTTATTGATTTTCCATGTTTTTTCAATTCATCTCCTCATCTCCAATAGACCTTTTTATTTGGTCCAAACCTATCATTTGTTTATGTTTGCTGTAATTATTATGTGTGTAATCGATTAATAAGTTGCGTCGATTAGTTAGTTTCCAGTTAATCCATGATTCTGTCAATAACACTGAAATTACCCGAATTGCCTATTTCTTTGTTGTTGATTTGCTCAGTGTCAGTTGCAATACGTAATCGACTAATTAAGCTTCGCTGATTAGGTCGTTCGTATAGTTTGAATCATTCGGCATTCTGTTGTTTATAGTTTTCAAATTGTTAGTTATCCGATTAATTCAGATCCTGTTTTGATTAGGAGCATTGTTCTGAATCCCTGGAACCTTTATATTTGATGTATTTTCTACCTTAAAGTACTAGATGAATTGGTTATAGCTGTAATCAAATCAGTTTTGGGTTAATTGTTAGTTAAACAGATTTCAAAATTAAGTTTTTAATACAGTTGAATAGTTGTATTAGGAGGCAGTAATATTAAGGGGTTTTCAGGGATGATTTGGGAATGAAACAGTTAGGTTTATATTTTAGTGTTAGTGCTTTATTAGTGGGGTATTAAGTAATACACTAATGGGGAACCAAATGGAGTGGGGGGCTGAATTTAAGGAAAAACTTTCCTTAGTGAAATTATAGTGGAAAATTCTGATTTGAATAAGGAAAAGGGTCGGGCAGTAAGTTGAAAGGAAGGGCAGATTTGTATAAAAAGGGTGTTGGGGACTGATTTTAAAAGCAGGAGATAGTGAGAATTGCAGGAAGAGAACTAAGAAAAAGAGGGAAGAAGACTGAAAAGTTATTTTCTGAATAATACAAGAGAGGAATTTTGGAGAGTTTTAAGAGTGAATGAAAACTGAACTTTGAAGAAAGAGAAAACATTCATAGTTCAAGTTAAAAACTTGTTGGGTTTTAATTTCAAAATTCAGTAATTTTAGAGTTGAATAGGCTGAATTTTAAACACCTAAAAGTTCAGTAGAGGAAGAAAAGTTTGAGAAAGGGAGGAGAGATAATTTTTCCAGAGAGATAGAGTGTTAAGGCTGAACTTTTACGTTGAGAGTTTCAGGTTGCTTTTCTTGAGTATTGGACAAATCATAAACTACTGTTTCCTTGCATCTGCCTGTGTTTCATTTTGGATTTCTGCTATTGTTGGCTACTGGTTTACTGGTTGTTGCTGTACTTCTGTGTTGATGTATATTCTACTGCTGTTTTCTGCACTGATCTTCCTCTTCTTCTCTTTGCTTTCAAAATACCAGGTACACAAAATTGATACACTGGTTCTTGTAGGCTGAAACTTGAAGCATGAATACAAAGAAATGAAGAGTTGAAGTTTTAAATTCATTGTAGTTGTCTACTTATTTGTATATACATTAGAATACCTATTTCATAAGAATCATGTAGGTGTTTGTTTGTGTATAACTGGACATGCCTTTTGTAGTAGTTTAGTGAGAAAACTGCCCATGTATGCTTAGTTAGAAGGATTGATGGTATAAATAATTCCTGTTCTGTTACTTCAGTATTATTTGTTAAATAGTATATATCAAAAGCATGTTAGGCCATTTAGATTATTCTTAAACATTCAATAGTTATCTCATTGAACAAATGGCCTGTTTTTGAAACTGATAGGAACATTGTTTAATTAGATACCATTAGTTAATTTCATGCATGTAAATGGTTTAGGATAAAAAAAATTAGATTTCCAAGTTCTTTCATTCCAGTAGAATGCCATTTTAAATTTGCAGAAATTTGTTAATAAAATGACACCATTTTTTGCAAGCTATGAATAAGTGTAGAAAACATTAACTAGACCCTATTGGATTAAGGATGGCCCGGGTCCAGTTTTACCCCATATACGTTGGACCTGGGCACATAAATGGCAAACAGATCGCCTTTATTGCATCATTTTCAGAATTAACGAATCGTATTCGAAACTTAACTATAATAACCACTAGCATGTAAATAAATTAGGTACTTTTCTTATTTTATTTTAGAGACGGACGGAAGTAGAAAAACATAGTTACTATAGGACGATCCTTTAAAATAAAATGAGGCGTGCCTCTCCAGAGAAATCACAAGTTGCGGGGTCCTCGATAAAAAGACATAATAATTGGATAGACTTCGGGATCGGCCGTTTAGTGAACTCCATGGTCCTTCCCCAAAAATAACAATACGCTAGTCTCTTTAGGACGCGTCTTTAATAAATTACGTCCCTAAACTCGGGTGCACATTTATGTGACCTAAATCCAAATCTTAACGGAGTCGAAATGTGTCAACAACCACGGGTGCATTGATTGCGACGCAGTTCGAGACATTTCACGACGTTGCAATTCCTTTAAAAAAATAATAATAAAGCGGCAAATAATTAAAATTGCACTATAGTTTTGAACATGTATTAAAATAAGATATTTTAGCCATTACAACAATTTAAGCGACCGTGCTAGAACCACGGGATCCGGGGGTGCCTAACACCTTCCCTCGGGTCAACAGAATTCCTTACTTAGAATTTCTGGTTCGCAGACTTCATTTGGAAAGTCAAATATTTTCCTCGAATTGGGATTCAAGATAAGACGGTGACTCGGGACACCAAAAACCAAACCTATCCCAAGTGGCGACTTGAAATAATTGAATAATCCCATTTCGAATATTGTCACTTAAATTGGAAAAACTCCATTGTGCTTTTATCCCTCGGGGTAGGTGCGTGTAAAAAGGAGGTGTGACAATCCTAAAATCACGAATCACTCTCCAATCCAAACTTTAAGAACTTGGAACTTCTAAATTCTACAACTGATGCTGAAACCAACCAAACCACGTCCAATTGGCCCCAAATTTTGCAAACATGTCATATTGAACCCTACGAACCTACTCAAACCTCCAGAATCAGATTCTGACCCTGATATCAAAAATTCCACTGTCGGCCCAAAACTCTAAAAATTCGACTTTCGCCATTTCAAGCCTAAATGAGCTACAGACTCCAAAACACAATCTTAACATGCCCGAAGGCCAAAATCACCCAACGGAGCTAACAAAATCGACAGAATTCCATTCCGGAACCGTCTTCATATAGTTCTGACTACGAACCAAATCTTAAGACTTAAGCTCCCATTTAGGGACTAAGTTTCCCAAAATATTCCGAAATTCAAAACGAATCATCCTGCCAAGTCACAATAGCAAAAATAGATATGGAGGAAGCAATTAGTAGGGGATCGGGGCTGCAACTCTCAAAATGATCGGCCGGGTTGTTACATCAGACCCATTCTTGAAAAAACTCCCTATGAGTTACTTCGACGGAGAAAGCCCAACATCACTTACATAAGAGCTTTTGGTTGAAAATGTATTATGCACAATAATGGCAAAGAAGCTCTAGGTAAGTTTGATGATAGAAGTGATGAGGGAGTTTTCTTGGGATATTCATCATATAGTAAAGCTTACAAAGTTTTTAATAAAAGAACTATGTGCGTAAAAGAAAATATTCATGTTATTTTTAATGAATCTAACAACATGGCTGAGAAAGGTCGGCAGGATAAATACTATGACATAGGACTCACCGATAAAGGAGCTTCTAAAGAACCTGAACATCAATCTAAAGATGAATTAGGAAATCCTAAGGAAGTTGAAAGTGATCATGAGGAATAAGAAGAAGAGAGAACTACTCTTACTGCTAACCAGATTGATGAAGTTGTACCTAGTGACATTGTTCCTTTGGGCCACTCCTTAGGCGAACCATCTCTGAGGACGCAGATTAGACCATGAAAATATCAAAGTTCATACCCCCTTGATAACATCATCTCTGATCCTAATGCTGGAGTGCAGACCAAGTCATCCCTGATAAATCTATGTGCCCTTACAACATTAATCTCATATGTTGAACTTATAAATATAAAGGAAGCTCTAAAAGATCCAAATTGGATTATAGACATGCAAGAGGAGCTAAATCAGTTTGAAAGAAGCAAGGTCTGGCACTTGGTACAAAGACCCAAGAACAGAACTGTCATAGGTACCATATAGATGTTCAAAAACAAGCTGGATGAGCAAAGAAATATCACAAGGAACAAGACCAGACTTGTGGTTCATGTATACAATCAAGAAGAAGGCATTGACTATGATGAGATATTTGCACCTATAGCTAGAATAGAATCTATAAGAATGCTGATGGTCTTTGCTACCCACATAGAGTCCACATGGAAGTGTTTGTCAAACAACCTCCTGGATTTGAAAGTAAAGAATTTGTTAAACAACCTCCTAGGTTAGAGAGCAAGGAATTTCCTGACTATGTGTTCAAGGTAGATAAAGTCATGTATGGACTGAAACATGATCTAAGAGCTTGGTATGAAAGACTCTAAAAATTCCTCTTAGCCAATAAATTTGTAAGAGGAAAGGTGGATAACACACTGTTTTTGAGGAGTAAAGGCAAAGATGTTCTGATTGTACAGGTATATGTGGATGATATCATCTTTGGGGCTACTAATGGAGCAATGTGCAAAGAATTTTCTTAAATGATGGGGAATGAGTCTGAAATGAGCTTGATGGGTGAATTGAACTTCTTCTTGGGGTTGCAAATCAAGCAATCCTATTGGAACCATGACACATCAGCAAAATTACATCAAGAAATTCCTAAAAAAAATTAACATGGACTCTTCTAAGTCCACAGACACTCCCATTGCCATTGCAATAAAATTCGACCTTAATGAAGAACGGAAAAGTGTTGAACGGAAACTATATAGAGGAATGATTGGGTCATTGTTGTATCTCACAGCAAGCAGACTTGATATAGTATTCAGTGTGAGATTGTGTGCAAGGTTTCAGGCAAATCCCAAAGAGTCTCATCTAAAGGCTATCAAGAGGATACTCAAATATCTTAAAGGGACTCTGATCTGTGTCTGTGGTATCCTACAGGGTATAGATTTGATCTAGTTGGTTATGCTGATGCTAACTATGTAGGTTTTCATGTTTACAAGAAAAGCACTTCAAAAACAACACATTTTTTGGTTCTTTTGCCTGGTGTCTTGGGGAATTAAGAAGCAGAATTCAGTGGATTTATCTACAGCTGAAGCAGAATATGTGGCAGCAGCATCTTCCTGTGCTTAGTTGCTATGGATAAGATAACAACTAAGGGACTATGGTATTTTTGTTAATTTTGTTCCTATATTCTGTGATAACACTAGTGCTATAGATATTGCTAAAAAACCCTGTCAACACAAGAGAACCAAACACATTAACATTAGACATCACTTTCTCAAAGACAATATTGAAAAGGGAAATATCTCAATTAACTTCTGTAAAACTGAAGACCAAATTACTGATATTTTTAATAAAGCTCTAATAGGGATCACTATGAAAGGAATAGACTAGAACTATGTCTAATTAATACTTATAACTAGGGTGAACCCCAATGATTGGCTAGAAAATTTATAATTTGATGCAGATGGTCAAGCAAAATGTGTTTGATTCACTCTCATGCTTGTTTTAAGCACATGGTATCGCCTAGAAAAGTTTAGCTGATAACTATGTCTTATGATACTAACCTATAGTGCTGAAGCTTTATTGCAGAAATGAGTAAGGAGTTACTAAGGAGTTGGTTCTTTGTCTCAAGTACGTGCCATCTTGTCTTAATTCATTGGGGCTTAATATCTGAAATTACTGCTATACTCAGACTCTCTAATCCTATTAGCATCATTCCCAGTTATCATAGATTAAGGGGGAATCTTAGAGCAATTAGAGTCTAATTATTCCTAAAATTATAACAAGTCAAAAGTAACTGTTATTAGTCACATTAGAACACACAAATTCGATTACTCTCTTTCTTCCAGTCAAATCAGGAGTTACCTCTTTAAAATCCCCCTTGGGATCCATTTCTCATACCTCATTGTTCCTCTCAAAACATAAGCAAGAATTAAGAAATATTTTCTTGTTCATTCATCAATTTCATTCTCTCATCACCTTGCCTAAATCCAGCCAAACTCCCTCTAAAGCAAAATCATCATCCAAGACTGAAGCCAAACCCAAGAACATGAAGCCCAAATCAAAGAAAAGTGCAAAATCATCAAGTGAACCTGTACCCACACATGTTCCTTCTCCACATATACCCTCTACTGTACCTGCACTATCGCCCGATGTTACTAGTGCACCTACTATTTTACTGGATCTTCACTTCCAAAACCACATTCCCATGCACTTGTGTCTACTTCAAAAAATACCTCTAAGTCCGCTAAGATCAAGGCTAGGTTAAGAAAATATGTTAAGAGTGACAAGGTGGTGATTGGTGCTGCTGCTAAGTGGACACAACGGTTAAGGAAGCCTTGGATCAGGGGGAATCAGTGTCAACTGCTACAGATTAGGTAAAATTACCTCCATCAAAGTTAGATATTCTGGTTTCTATTATTGATGTTGTAACCGTAGATATTGTTCCACCCACAAGTGATAAACCACGAGTGGAGAAACCTACTGTAGAAACAGATATTGCAACTCAGGAGAAAAGCGTAGATACCACTAATATTATGCCTAAGGTTGAGGGGGAAGGTGAGAAAGAACCAATGCATAAGGAGGCTTCTAATGGTCTCTCTTTCAGATAAACTAAGTATGAGGATGATGATAGAGGTAAGGAAGAAGGAGGAGTGGTGACTAATCATGAGGAGCATCAGGCTCAGGACACGGTTCATAATACTGATGAGAAAAAGAGTGAGAATGAGGGGGTATATGGTGAGGAAAAGGAGAATGAGGCAGAAGATAAGTTAGATTAACAAGTGGAGGATTTTGAAGAGTAAGAAAAAAAATAGTGAGGAAGAATGTGATTCTGAGAGTAAAGGTGAGGAAGAAGAAAAGGGAAGTGAAAGTGAGAGTACTGAACATGAGAGTGAGGAAGAGAATGCAAGTGGGAAATCTGAAGGCTCTATATCTATTGGAAACACTGTCATAGACCCTTTAGAAAAAGCAAATGGAGAGAAAAGGGCCAAAGAAACTGGGCCTTTGTTAACTCCTTTCACTGTAGATCAGGAGGTCCGAAGAGATGAGGATAATTTACCCTTATCTGTAGTAGGGAAGAAGAGCAAGAAGGCCTATGTGAAAACAACAAAGTCAATTATCTCTACAAGAAAAGAAGTGGCTCCTCCTGCTAGGACTCCTCTCACAAGGAGTAAAAGAAAGGTCGTTGATTAACAAATCATTAAGGAGTCCAAAGGTGCCGAGAAACCAAGGAAGGAAGTTCCAATTGTTGAACCTGTTGTCGCGCCCCCTTTTTCTCATGAAACTGGGTTTATGACATTTGGAGGGACAACTCATTCCCTTTGGGAATTGGGTTTGAAAAGTCGCCATCTAATGATTAGGGTGCATTAGGACACCAAGAGAGATTGATTTGAATAAACAGAGATAGGGTAAGGGCTTGAAATTATTCTAAGGGGAAGGTGTTAGGCACCCCTCAGAATCCACTAGTGCGGTTCCCAGCCAGACAATTATTGTGAATTTGGGTGCAATTAGCATATAAGCAAATATGGCTCAAATAATAAGGGATTTAAATTTAAACACATAAAAGTTTGAAGGCACAATTAAAGGACGAGTTTTGAAAAGAAGTTTGCAAATAAAAAAGGAAAAGGGGTCCTAGGTTTATATTTAATATAGATCACCCCACACAATGCCTCGTAATCACTCCTCCATGAGGGGATACACGTGACATTATCGTGTGGTCATCATATCCATATCTACCCTTCCCACCCCGTTAAGGTATTTAAAGCGTGGATTGGTCACGATTACTTATTGCATGCTATTACCCATCCCATTCCTATCAGTCCCGGAGGCATTTAGGACTACTAATCCTAAAAGGGAGGGATATTAGGCTTATTTGTAGTTCCAAAGGTAAAAACTCTAAAGCGACATACAAAACACGTATTGCAAATTGGGGGAAAGCACATAACAAGCAGAGGCTCAGATACACCTCCTTAAACAAAGAAACACGTAATTAGCATGACTTACACATACTGTTTAGGTCTGATTATAAGTATTAAAGACGAAGGAGTTGAACATTGAGGTAGACTGGTTTATTTCATAACTCAGACAAGAAGTCCGAATTAGGCCTGCCTACTGGTTGTAATAATTAAGAGAAGCAAATTCAGTTTATACTTATTAACCTAAGGCTTGCTTAAGTGTTAGACAAGGATCCTATAGGCATGGTATCTACTGGATTCAGAAAGCGATGAAATAGTAAGGCCTGAAATAAACTGTTCGAATGCATACTTGTTAAACTTGATAAGTGAGGGATTCAAATTATTAAAAGAGAGGAAAGATTCAACGAATTGATCATAAGTTCTGCAACTGATAGTAACCATTATTACTGATTTTTTAGATCTATACTTGAGTGAGGCGGATCAGATTCAATTAGGAATTCCTATAGGCATGATTTCTATGCGTTGCTGATTTTAAACTTTGTAGATATGGTGTAAAAATGCAGAAACCTTATAGGCACAATATCTAAATGCAGAAGACCTATTTTAAACCTATAAGCATGGAATCTAGATGCAATTGAATATGCAAAATTAAACACTCTTATAGTCATGATTTCTATATGAAGTTGAATATGCAGAATTTAGAATGGTCTTATAGGCATGATTTCTATATGCATTTGAATATGCAGAATTCAGAATACCTATAGATATGGTTTCTATATGAAAGTTGGATATACAAGGATATGGTAGTCCTATAGTCATGATTTCTACCATTTGCATACATAGTTACCCACCCTTTTTTCACTAACCATTCCCAAGTTTTTATTACAAATTATTACAACTCAGAATAAATAAAAATACATAAGAAAAAAAAATACAACTAGAGAAAGCCTAATTCTTGACTTCCTTTCTGAGTTATGAGATGGATCAACTCAAGAGACCAGTGATCCAAAGTCTTTCTCCCATTTGAGTGTGTCAAAGTTCTCTAAGAGCCTCAATGGGACTCCGGGCAATGCTCACACCCAAATGCATTATTAGAATGGGGACAAGTGCAGTGTGAAAGTGTCAGCCCTCAAGTGTCCAAGTTTAGAGGGAGCTCAAGGGGTCCCAAGGCAAGGCTCACAAGAGGGGGGCAGAACTTAAGGACTAAGAAAGTGTGCAAGTGAAGAACAAAATTCTAAAAGAGGGAAAAGAGAGGGAAGCAACTACAAATAAGTACACAAAAATGGGTTCATAGGGAATAGGGAGGTTGTAAAAAGCCTATTGCTTAGGCAAGGGCAGGCTTTAGGCATGCCCAGTAATGGAGGATGCTAGCATACCTATAAGCCTGTCAGAACACACACTATTAAAGGCTAGGATCTCAGGGGATCAAGTTTGATTCATGGACAATAACTTGCAGTATTGCCATGCCTCAAACCATAGCATGAACACAAAGGGGTAGGGGTTTGGGATTCATAATAGAACAGGCAGAAAGAAATTTTAGCATGCTAGAGTAAGTGTTGAACTATACGGAAACAACAGGTAGACATGCAAGTAAAGGTAGTAAATAAACACATTGTTGTGATTGTTGGAAATCTTAATCAAAACATACCAGTTTAAAGAAGCAAATAGAGAAAAAAAATAGGCAACAGGGCTTGCAAACAGGCCACAGTACAAGTAGCAAGAGAGAATACTTTTGAGTGTAAGTGTGAGTTCAGAAAAAAGCTACGAGTGTTGGTGTGTGTGTTAATGAAATAGTCGGGTATTTATAGTGTGAAAACAGGCAGAAAATAAGGTAAGGATTATAGTTCAGAAATAATTAAGGAACTATGTGTCAATTAAAATCAAATTAGTATCAAAGACTTCCTTTAATTAAGGAATTAAATCAAACGGTAGCATGCAAGTGCTAAATAAGGAAAGAAATCACATAGGGCTGAAAATGACTAATAAGGAAGTATTTCCAGCATAGTACAAGTACACAGTAGGTAATAGAGGCTGACTCTAATCAAGGAAAGGCCTGTAAGAATCTCATACCAATGTAATCAAGGTAAGGGGACCAAATCAACTTAAGTAGAAAAGGTAAGGGTCGAAGGTTTGAAGGAAAGTGTTCAAATAAATCCAAGAAGTAGGGAAATCAGAAAGAATCAATTATAAGAGTGCAATCAGAATTACACAAAGAGATTTGAAATCAGTCCACAATCAAAGGTTATTTTGAGAGGGAAATTTAGCATATAAAGGAGCGCATAACATTAGACATGCAAGGCTGAACTCATGGCAAAGAGAATAATCACACGATAGTCACATAGGCCAGTTTCACCAACTTAGTAATAGAAAAGGGGAGAGTATCAGAAGTATGCAAAAGGGTCAAGTAGAAAGCTTTTCTGAAAACTGTAATACAGTTCTAATGAGGACAGGAAATCGAAATCACATAAAGCACAGAAGTTGAAGCAGAGATTTCGAAACTTAGTCGAACAACAGATGAAGCAACTTCAGAAATCCCAACAGGTCCAAAGAGATTAGGATTCTGAAACCAAACAAGTTCAGAGATGAGGAACCAACAAATCATGTAGCAAATAGCCTTAAAACTCGGCTGAACCCTCAAATTCTAGGGTTTTTACCATTAATCGAGTATAGAGACGAAAGCAAGTAAATCAGGAAGAAATACTAACGAGATAAGTTCAGAAATCCCAAAAAGGGAACTAAGACTCTTAGCATGCATTTTCCAGTAGAAGAAACTCATGAGAAACATAGTAAAAGAACAGTAGAAGAACACATAAAGAGACACAGTAGAAGAAACTCATAAGAAACATAATAGAAGAACAACATAAGAAACGCAGTAGAACACGCTAAAAATCAGAGAAGGCTTCGAACTAACTTAACAAAACCCTAAATCGGAAAAGATAAAGGTTTTGAAGGTGAAGTTTTGAAAGAGACTTTGAGAAAATGTTTAAAAACTTAGAGAGAACACAGATCTACAACGGATCTAAAAGAATCAGAAGAACCTCGAAGGTTAGGGTTCCAGAAGAAACCCAAATGGTGAGAAAAGCTTGGAAATCATCAATCTAAGAAGGAGAGGTCGAGATCAAGCATGAATAGCCATAGCCGGCTGGAGCAAGGTCGAAGATAGCCGGAGACAGCCACAGCACTAAAAACATTCGAGGTCTGGGCCAAATTTCTACAAGGTCTGTCCTTGAAGCCATGATAATCGAGCATATAGGAGTCGTATGAGGTAGGTATATGCATTTAATGGTTTTGAAAGCCATGGATTCAGGCGATTTTCGGCTAGGGTTTGAGAGGGGAGTTGAGAGAGAACTGAGTGTGGAGGGAGTTTGAAGGAGGCTATGAGTGAGAAATGTTTAGGTTTAGGGTTATTTCGGGTTAAAAAAAAAAGGAAGGGACGAATGTGAGTCGTTGATCTAAATGATCAACTGCTGGGATTAAAAGGGGGATCCGGTTGGGTTATTAAAAAGGGTCATGGGTCGGGTAGTTTTAGGAATTGGGTTGGGTAATTGAACTTGAAATTGGGTTTAATTGGATGCCAAATCTGGCTAAAATTGAAATGTAAATGGGCTGACATTTAAATAGTCATTTTCCCTTATTTATTTTATAAAAAATAGTAAAATAGTTTCTGGAAATAAATTAAAGGTACTAAAATGACTAATAATACGTAATTATCAAATTAAATGTACTGGAGTCAATGTTATAATTATGAAAATAATTAAATCTTAAAATAGGCTAATATTGCAATTATACACAATTTAGCTTTAAAAATACTAAATAAATTTGTAAAAAATATGCAAAACTTATGCTAGCTGTATTTTAATATAAATATTAGAATCCAATAAATGAATCACCAAAAATGATAATTTTGGAAATAATTGTTGGGTTTTTTTATAAAATTGGGCAATAAATTGATTTAAAAATCTTTACAAAATTAAAGAGAAATAAGAAAACCTTTGGACATACTTATATATGCATATACATGCTATTTTGAAAGTATTTTGCATATTAAAAATATACAAGGAAAAATTGGGTATCAACAGCTGCCCCTCTTTACCCGGGAAGGATGAAAGAATTGTCGGGTAAAGATGTGATGACCAATTTTGACCGAACAAAATGGTATGAAGAGGTTTGGCCGTGCTCTAGCTCCTGAGCTGCCTACATATCCCTGGTTTTACGTGAATCAAGCCATATGTAGTTCAGGATCTGTCGGCGGAGTATGCCGATGGAGACTTTTCAAAAAAGGGAGGCGCGATATTGAGGACGGGGTGAATGGTCAAAGTCTAACAGGGCTGCGGGAACTAGAGCGGGATCGCTCCTGCTGAGATGGTCATTGCTCGCCGGTTTACCTGCAAATAAGAAACACAATCATATATTGTGCGTAAATTTAAACATGATGCAAATTCTCGTCGGACCATGAATGTTTGTCCTCGGACAGTTAGGATGACGTCCTTAGACCATGATGTACTGGGCCATGAGGCGTATAATAAAGGATTCACAGGCCATGAAATGATGCTCTCGGGATATGATGATGATGCCTCCGAACCATGATGCCTTTGAATAATGATATGCAAAAGATTAAAAGGGGTCCTCAGGCCATGATATGGTGTTCTCGGGCTATGAAAATGGTGCCTCCAAACAATGACGCCTTCAGATGATTTGACGATCTTTCAGCCCATGAGATGCAATGGGTGGCGATCTTTCAGCCATGCAAATGTAAATAAGGCGACAATCTTTCAGCTATGTAAATGTAAAGGTGGCGATCTTTCAGCCATGCAAATAAGGTGGCGATCTTTCAGTCGATGCAAAAATAAAGTGGCGATCTTTCAGCCATGCAAATGTAAAGGTGGCGATCTTTCAGCAATGCAAATATAAATAAGGCAGCGATCTTTCATCCATGCAAATGTAAAGGTGGCGATTTTTTAGCCATGCAAATGTAAAGCTGACGATCTTTCAGCCATGCAAATAAGGTGGCGATCTTTCAACCGATGCAAAAATAAGGTGGCGATCTTTCAACCGATGCAAATGTAAAGGTGACGATCTTTCAGCCATGCAAATAAGGTGGCGATCTTTCAACCGATGCAAAAATAAAGTGGCGATCTTTCAGCCATGCAAATGTAAAGGTGGTGATCTTTCAGCCATGCAAATAAGGTGGCGATCTTTCAGCCGATGCAAAAATAAAGTGGCGATATTTCAGCCACGCAAATGTAAATAAGGTGGCGATCTTTCAGCCATGCAAATGTAAAGTTGGCGATCTTTCAGCCATGCAAATAAGGTGGCGATCTTTCAGTGGTGCAAATGTAAAGGTGGCGATCTTTCAGCCATGCAAATAAGGTGGCGATCTTTCAGCCGATGCAAAAATAAAGTGGCGTTCTTTCAGCCATTCAAATGTAAACAAGGTGGTGGTCTTTTAGCCATGTAGATGGAGGTAGAGATTAACCTCGGAAGGCAGAATGATAGCCATATGTAATGTAAGAATGCAGACAGAGGTAGAGCTTAACCTCGGAAGGCAGAATGGTAGCCTTATGCAAGAAGTAAAAGGGCAAAATGATAATAGAATTTTCTTAGCTGATAGCGGATTGTGATATTGCGACTGGGGGTGATACTATGTCTAATGGGGACACTGCGTGCGGGTAGCAGCTGAGAGTAAGTGTAACGGTTCTGAGAGTTGTATTTTTGAGAAATGTGAGTCTCGTGAGTGTATAGTATATTTGATGATTTTGCAACTCAAGTGCCTGCATCCAAAGAAAAATCGTGAATTTTGTAAAGAGGGGAGGTTAGTTCGTATTCCTGCTGGCTCTGCTTGACCTACTCGGCTTTGATCTGGTGTATCATTGGGGTAGCGTTGCCAAACAAGGCGAAAACATGCATGATTTAGTAAAGTCATACATAACTACATAATTAAGAATAGTTTTCTTTTGATGAACCAATGATTGCGGCGTGGTTCAAGACATTGCAACCCTTCTTGTTACGGAATTTTGAGGGTCCTCCTCAAAATTCTGCCTCAGTTTAATGGATTGATGTTTTCGACTACTGTTAGCGATGATTGGCTGAAATTAACTTTGGAATTTTGAGGGTCCTCCTCAAAATTCTGCCCCAGTTTCCAATTGCGGGGGGAAATAAAAGTTTTATTGAATTGTGATCGAACCCATAGGGCTGCCTACGTATCCCCTCTTAAAGGGGAATCAGGTCAGGCGTAATTCAAATTGCATCATATGAGGAAAGCATAAAGATTACACATAATAACAATTGACTGCATCTGAATTGATTGGCTTCGGCCAGACTTCTCCGTCCATTTCTGCGAGTATGAGGGCTCCTCCTATCAGAACCCGGTGAACCATGTATGGACCTTGCCAGTTGGGAGAGAATTTCCCTTTGGCTTCATCTTGATGTGGAAAGATTTTCTTTAACACTAGCTGCCCCGGTGTGAACTCTCTCGGCTTGACTCTTTTGTTGAAGGCTCTGGACATTCTGTTTTGATAAAATTGACCATGGCAAACTATATTCATTCTTTTTCCATCGATAAGAGCCAGCTGCTCGTAACAACTCTTTACCCACTCTGCATTGTCGAGCTCAGCTTCCTATATGATCCTTAGGGAGGGAATTTCTACCTCAGCGGGAATGACGGCCTCTATACCGTAAACTAACATATAGGAGGTTGCCCCGGTTGATGTGCGAACTGTGGTGTGATATCCCAGTAAATAAAATGATAACTTCTCATGCCACTGTTTATGTTCCTCTATCATTTTCCTCAATATCTTCTTGATATTCTTATTGGCGGCTTCTACTGCTCCATTTATCTGAGGTCTATAGGCTATGGAATTCTTGTGTCTGATCTTGAAGGTTTCACACATGGCTTTCATCAAGTCACTGTTGAGGTTGGATCCATTATCAGTAATGATTGATTCTGGAATCCCGAATCGACAAACAATGCGGTCGCGGACAAAGTCTGCCATGTCTTTCTTAGTCACTGCTCTGTAAGATGTTGCTTCGACCCATTTGGTGAAATAGTCGATTGCGACTAGGATAAACCTGTGCTCGTTGGAGGCGGCGGGCTTGATTGGTCCAATAATATCCATTCCCCAGGCGGCAAACGGCCATGGTGAGCTTGTTACATTAAGCTCGCTTAGAGGTACCTTTATCATGTCTGCATATATCTGACAGCGGTGGCATTTCTGGACATACTGGATACAGTCCGTTTCCATAGTCATCCAAAAGTAACCAGCACGTAGTATTTTCTTTGCTAAGACAAAATCGTTCATATGTGGACCGCAGGTCCCATCATGAATTTCCTCGAGTAGCCTGGATGCTTCTTTTGTGTCGACGCACCTTAGCAATCCCAAATTAGGAGTCCTCCTATACAGGATTCCTCCGCTGTGAAAGAAATTGTGGGATAACCTCTGAAGTGTGCGCTTCTGAGTAGGATTTGCGAGCTCTAGGTATTCTTCTTTCGTCAAGTATTCCTTGATATCATGAAACCAAGTCTTTCTGTCTGCTTCCTCAACATGAGCACAATAAGCTGGCTGATCATGGATCTTTACCCGGATGGGGTCAATGAAGTTCTTGTCTGGATGTTGTAGCATGGATGATAGGGTAGCCAATGCATCAGCGAACTCATTTTGGATTCTGGGAACATGTTCGAATTCTGTCTTTGTGAACCTCTTTCTTAATTCTTGTACATGATGCAGATTTGGGAGTATCTTGGAGTTTTTCGTTGCCCATTCTTCTCGGACCTGATGTATAAGTAGGTCCGAATCTCCAATCACTATCAACTCTTGAATGTTCATGTCAGTGGCCATCTTGAGCCCTAAGATGCAGGCTTCATACTCGGCCATGTTGTTGGTGCATGGGAACCTGAATTTGGCAGACACCGGATAATGCTGACCAGTTTCTGATACTAGGACTGCTCCTATGCCAACTCCTTTGAAATTTGCTGCTCCATCGAAAAACATTCTCCAACCATCATAGGATTCTGCAATGTCCTCTCCTATGAATGATACCTCTTCATCAAGAAAATATGTTTTCAGGGGTTCGTACTCTCCATCCACGGGATTTTCAGCAAGGTGATCTGCCAATGCCTGTCCCTTGATCGCTTTCTGAGTTACGTAAACAATGTTGAACTCACTTAATAGGATTTGCCACTCTTGCCAGTGGATATGGGCTTTTGAAAGATGTACTTCAAGGGATCCATCCTCAATATGAGGTATGTAGTATAGGCACAGAAGTAGTGCCTTAGCTTCTGAGCTACTCAAGTCAAAGCACAGCAGGTGCGCTCTAACAGAGAATACCGGGCCTCGTACGGGGTGAACTTCTTACTGAGGTAATAAATGGCCTGCTCCTTCCTCCCCGTTTCATCATGCTGCCACATAACACAACCGAATTCTCCATCCAATACTACAAGGCAGAGTAATAAGGGTCTGTCACACCTCCTTTTTCCTACCCCTAAAAGGATAAAAGGGAGTTTTTTCAATTCAAGTGACAATCGAAACGGGATTGTTTTATTTAAAATTCAGAGTCGCCACTTGGGATAATTTATGGTGTCCCAAGTCACCAATTTTAAATCCTGAATTGAGGAAAGATTGACTTTGTTTTATGGTCTGCGAACATAGAAATACGGGTAAGGAATTCTGTTAACCCGGGAGAAGGTGTTAGGCATTCCCGGGCTCCGTGGTTCTAGCACGGTCGCTCAACTATTATTATTGGCCTATTTATTTGATTTTAAAAACATCTTTGAAACCTATGTGCATTTTATACCTTTTAAAACCGCTTTTAATAATCTGATTGTTATACAGCTAATTATTTGACTACATGTCGTGAATCATGTCACGGGAGCCGTACCCAAGATACACACCATGTTTATTTTATTAACAAGATTAAATTGTAACCAGGTCACATAAATGTACCCCCAAATTTTAGAATTGTGTATCACAACTACGTCACAAGAACCGTACCCGTAGCTGTGGCACTTTATTTAATTAACACGCCTAAAGCAGACTACGAGAACTCAAATTGATTTCTACACTAAGTTGTAAAATTAATATGAGGGCCATATGCTATGTGATTCAATTGTGTGAATGGCACGCCTAAATTTCTTTAAAGTAGAGATTTGTATTCAACTATAATAATCGAGCACAACCGAATTCCACAAATACTAATGTGCTATCTCTTTAACATATTTTCACAGTTATTACCAACACATAGTACTACCATACGATTTAGCAATGGAATAAAACTTATCCTTTAGAAGATCAATAAAAAGCAGCAAGACCTTTCAAACTTTGTACTTGTGGGTCTAATTTTGATAGAACTAATCAATTTCTAAATATGAGGCCACAAAATGACTGTTTGAAATCAGTCAATTTCCTTTGAGCACAAACCAAACCAAACGTCCATTTACTATTTCATTCAACTTCAAATACAAGTAACAACTCGACAACATAATTTAAATAAGGGAAACTCAAGGAAAGAATCAGTAGCACACAAACCTAATCGAACAAAGAAGATATGCCAAAATCAATGGAAAACAACAGAATTCACGACAAAAATTGCATCACATATGGGTACCACATAAACCCGCTCTTAAGCATTTCCAATCTAACAAAATCTCAACATCATTGTATTTCGATCAACACCATAATAAGATAAAGAGCAAAGAAAAAGGCTAACAACATAAGGAGAAAACTAGATTGTAGTCTATATAGGCTAAATTGCTCAGCTAACAGAACGTTCACATATGCATAACATCATTCAATTGAGTCTAAACACCATTATCTTTTCCATAAGGAATTATTCATATCTTTATAATCTTCCTTTCGGATAAGTTGGAACTATTCAACTCTTGGGCACAGTTTACTCTTTTCAATCTCATAACTCGACAAGCTTCAGTCAAACACGCCAAACAAATAGAAATTCAGTAAAATTCACGAGAAATCGGCATCATAGATTAGTATATAAACTAACTCACAAACATCTTCTGTTAATAAAATAAGGAGGAGTAGAAGATGAACCTGTCAAAACTTTCAATTAATTCTTCGGCAAATTACAAAAGAATCCGGTAGTGAAAATCCAACACAAACTGTAACCAAGAAATAGAAATTAACAGCCGCGAACGAACCCTGATCGGCGACGAACACTCAAACAAAGTCCGACACGGGTAGAATTTAACTCATCTCCATTGAAATCAGAAGGAACAAAAGCTTCGAAACTCAAACGACCTCTATAACAAACTGTTATTGTTAGATTTAGCCTTTGATTTACACATCTTCTTTACACCTTGAAATACCAATGGAATCCCAGAAAATGATGAAACATATAGAAGCAAAAATCGAACTAAATTCTAAGTCCACTCTTGCTCCATGTTTCTGTTTTGTTTTCAGCCTTGGTTTCGTGGGTGTGTGTAAGTTCAGATGGTTAAGAAGAAGACCAGCGATGGGGAAGGGTGTTTGGGTGTATTGTGGAGGAAGGCTTCTTTAGCTCCTCTGTCTAGGGGTCTCTAATGGTGATGAATAAGAAGAAGTGTGGAGGAGGGGTCGAAGAAAACGGGATTTCAGGGGTGGGGTGTTTTTTATGTCAGCGGCGCTTTTGATTAGAGTCTATCTGTTTGTTCTCTCCCCCTGGATATTAGTCTCTTATTGTATAGGTCTAAGTTTAGGTTATTTATTGTATTTTGCTAATTAGTCCCTAGGTTTTTAAGAAAGGTGTTAAGGGTATTGGGCTCAAGGAATGGGCTTGGGAATTATGGGCTAGGTCCGAAAATTAAGCCTAAAAATGGGTTGCTCGAGCCCAAGTTTTATTCTTTCTCCGCGAACGACACTAAAATGCGACCTTATTTATTAATTAGTCCTACTTAAGTAAAAATAATTATTAAAATAAGACTGACTGTTAAAGAAAAACTATTTTTTGATATTTTTCAAGATTAAAAATGACTACAAAATATTAATGAAACTATTTTTTTGTAATTTTTATTTTCTTGTAATAAAATATAGTAAAAGAGTAAAAATGAGTTGAAATATATATATATTAGGCCTAAATTAAATATTTACGTGCTAAAATATGAAAAATTTTGGGGAGGGTCAAAAATCACATGTCTACAGCTGCCCCTCTTTGACTGGAAACGCGAAGAGTTTTCAGACAAAGAATGACTAGACAGGTTTTTTGACCCGACCCTTATTTGGAAAGACTAATACTAAGAGAAAAAGGGAATGTGACCGAGCCCTGGTATCTGAGCTACCTACATATACTTGGCTATAAAGGAATTAGGCCACGTGTAGTTCAGAGGTGAGAAGAGTGGCAACGTTTACCGAGGTGGAGATCCGATTGAGGTGTCATTCCGTCGAGGTTCTGGTCCGCGGTTCCTATTATTACATCAAAAATCAAAATGAAAAAGACTAACTAAGCATGTCAACTACGAGTTACAAGATTCCTATCTATAAGTCTTCTGAAGCTTGATCTTAAGTCTTGAATGGTTCTTCATGCATTTTGGATTTGAACCGTGACGCTTGCTAGTTGCAGGTGCTAGTTCATTCTTTTTCAGCTTTTCGGATCAAAGTCGGACACACCATGCTTGTGACTTCAGTCATGTCTTGAGCAGCTCACATCTTTCATCAACTTCTGCATGTGGATTCACTTCTTGCCTTTCTCTTTTTTTCTTTATTGTGACTAACTTCTGTTGATCACCTCGGACTATTGACTCGCATTCTTGCCGCAAGTTTTTTTTGTTGCTGACTTGAATTGTATTCTGAAGTGAATTCTCTTATTCTCCAGGTAGGCCTGATTGCCAACATTTGAACTGCATCCTCTTGTTCTCCAGGCGGGCGCCTGATTATCAAACTTGAATTATATTCCCTTTGTTACCTTAAACTATTTTCCTTTGAAACCTGTGTTGTCTTCCTTTGAAACTTGAACTGTATTCCCTTGCTCTCTAGGTGGGCGCCTGATTGCCAAAACTTTAACTGTATTCCCTTACTCTCCAGGTAGACACCTAATTGCAAAAACTTTAACTGTATTCCCTTGCTCTTCAGGTGGGCGTCTGATTGCCAAAACTTCAACTATATTCCCTTGCTCTCCAGGTGGGCGCCTGATTGCTCAACTCCTTTGAACCTTGCTGCTCCCCTTTGTTCTTCAAGTGGGCTCCTGATTGTTGTCGTCCTTTGAACCTTGCTGCTTCCCTTTGTTTCTCAGGTGGGCTCCTGATTGCTGTCTTCCTTTGAACATTGCTGCTTCCCTTCGTTCTACAGGTGGGCTCCTGATTACCAACACTTGCGCTGCTTTTCCTTGAAACTTGAACTGCTTCCCTTTGTTCTTCAGGTGGGCTCCTGATTTCTGAACTCCTTTGAACCTCGCTACCTTTCCTTTGTTCTCCAGGTGGGCTCCTGATTGCTGTCTTCCTTTGAACATTGTTGCTTCCTTTCGTTCTCCGGGTGGGCTCCTGATTACCAACACTCGCGCTGCTTTTCCTTGAAACTTGAACTATCTCCCTTTGTTCTTCAGGTGGGCTCCTGATTGCTGAACTTGAACTACTTCCTCTTGAGACTGCTTATCCTTTGAACTGTCTTCTCTTGCTCTCCAGGGGGTGCCTAATTTTATCAAAACAAATGAAATTTTCTGCCCCAGTTTGCACTAGGAAGATTTGTGAGTTGTTAGCAATATTTTAAACCACTTATACTATTGATGCAATGATGAGAGTAAACTAATGACTAGACCAGGATGTGTGTCTCCTATGAGTAAAACCAAAAACTTTGACTAGCAAATGCGTCTGCTAAAAATAAAACCTGAATGAACCAAACTAGGAAGTGCGTCTCCTACAGGTAAAACTTGTATGAACCAAAACCAAGAAGTGCATTTCCTAGGGGTGAAATCTCAATTTAGGAAGTGCGTCTCCTAAAACAAAATATAACCCGAAAGGCCCTGACTAGGAAGTGTGTCTCCCAACGGGTAGAACTTAACTGACTCAAACTAGGAAGTGTGTCTCCTACGAATGAACTCTCAATTTAGGAAGTGTGTCTCCTATGGGTGAAACTCAATTTAAGAAATGCATCTCCTAGTGGTAAAAT
This sequence comes from Nicotiana tabacum, assembly GCF_000715075.1. Classification (NCBI taxonomy): domain Eukaryota; kingdom Viridiplantae; phylum Streptophyta; class Magnoliopsida; order Solanales; family Solanaceae; genus Nicotiana; species Nicotiana tabacum. Next base: position 153,337,067 of record NC_134090.1, on the reverse strand, counting down.
ATCAATTTAGGAAGTGCGTCTCCTGAAAGTGTATCTTAAAAGACCCAGACTAGGAAGTGCGTTTCCTAGGGGTGAAACTCAATTTAGGAAATGTGTCTCCTAAAACAAAATATATTCTGAAAGACCTAGACTAGGAAGTGTGTCTCCCATGGATGAAACTTCAATGACTAAAACTAGGAAGTGCGTTTCCGATGAATGACCCAGACTAAGAAGTGTGTCTCCTATGGGTGAAACTTCAATGGCTCAAGCTAGGAAGTGTGTCTCCTATGGGTGAAACTTCAATGGCTCAAGCTAGGAAGTGCGCCTCCTAGGGGTGAAACCTCAAATTAGGAAGTGCGTCTCCTAACACAAAATATAACTTGACAGACCCAGACTAGGTAATGCTTTTCCTTGTAGTGATGTGTGATCTTCTCAATAGCCTTGCGTAAGCAAAATTGGGGCATTACACCTAAAGATTTCAACCTTCTAAGCTTTGATATGAACATAGCTTCCGTCCCTATTTCAGACAAAGAAAACTTGTAAGTTTAAACATGGTGGTTGGTTTATGGCTTTGAGTTTGTGGCGATTGCTCCTTCACTTGCCATGATAACTTTGATTTCACCTTGAAAGACATTGCTTGCTTATTGACTAACCAATTTCTCTGTCACCCTTATCACAGAAAATACCTCTTCTCCGTTCAGACCCAATACCCTCTATCTGTTGCATTGCTCATGAACTGACATTTACCAAACCTTTGTGTTTCACATGAATCCCAAAGCACGTCAATTGCCACCCCTCAGTGCGTATGTTGTTCTTTCTTGACTTAAACCACTGGCCTTGGCCTTGAGGTCTATTGCTCCTTCACTTGCCATGATAACTTTGATTTCCGCTTGGAAGACCTTGCTTGTCATTGGTTAACCACTTTCTCTGTCAACCTCATCATAGAGAATACCTTTGATCCGTTCACCCAGCATCCTCTATCTGTTGCATTGTTCATGAATTGATATATACCAAACCTTTATATTTCACATGAATCCCAAAGCATGTTGATTGTTAACAACTCAGTGCGCACGTTGTTCTTTCCTAATTTATGCCACTTTGGTGTGCTAGCCAAATTCCTTTTTGTACAATTGGAAAGTTGGTAGCAAATTTTCAAGTCATTTCTCACTTGTTCTGACCAAATAGACTCAAGAAGGGGAAGTAAACAAAACAAAAGGAACAGAGTAAGGACAATGGAAAGAGATGATTCCTTATAAGAAAACTAAACACTTATTAGATGTAGATACCAACTCTAATGACCATGACATGCACCTTTGGATTAAATGGCCTAATCTACCAAGCAAGTCCGATGTTCAACTCTTATTGTACCTTTTTGCCGTGAAACTAGGCTTCAATGCTTCGATTTTCCAATCTGATTCACGATCCTTACTCGACTTGTAGTGCCCGAAGGGTTTTCACCATCAAGCCTTTCTCATTTTGTTCTTTCGCTCAACTTACCGTCGCCTTATAGTGCCTGTGAAGGTTTTACCGATAAGACTCTCTCATTTTTGTTTTCCTTGTGTAGCACGGAGTGCTGCCCCTGGTGCAAATCATACCTTTGTCTCGCTTGACTTGGCATTCTCAGATATTGGTCAGAAGGTCTTTCTTTGGATCGTAATGTAGGCTTTTGGATAGGGTTAGAAAGAAAGGATATCAAAAGGCTCAAAACAACTTGGAATCAAATTTCTTACAATAATCACAACTTTCTACCCCAGTTTCTTTGCTTAGGGACTTTTGAATTTTTATTTTGATGGGACCGAACTGTGAGGCTGCCTACGTATCCTTAAAAGGAATCAAGTCAAATGTAGTTCATGACATTAGGATTGCTTCGTTTTTGTACTTTACTCTCTATCTTTTTTTCTCTTTTTCCTTTTCCTTTCTTTTCTTTACTTCTTTTCCAATTTTTCTTTCTCTTTTTCTCTTCTTTTTTTTTTCTTTTCTCTCCCTTTTTTCTGTATTATATTTCTAAACTCTGCTTCTGATTTCAAAAGAGGGATATGAAAGAAAATAAATAAGGCTCAAAGGGGTGACAATCGGTAAAGTGTTTAGATAGCAGAATAAAATGCCTTTGTCATTCTAATCTTCAAAGCATGCCAACCACAAACAACACAATTAAACAAACCAAAGAAATCATACGTAATATCTTTTGACTGCATCAGAATCGATAGCCATATCCACACATTTGCCTTCTACATTTGTTAAATACAAAGCACCATTGGACAACACTCTCGTTACTACGAACGACCCCTGCCAATTTGGGGAAAATTTGCTTTTAGCTTCAACCCGATGCGGCATGATGCATTTCAATAAGGTTTCTTTATGTTCTATCTGCCCCAATTTCCCACAATTCGGGCTTGAAGTGATCTCAAAATTCCTTTACTCATTTCCCTCAAATGTCCCTATTATCTTCAAAATTGTTTTATTACTTCATGATTAAACTAACTTTAAGACCAGGCTTGGAATTATGCGTGCATTTTATGTCACTAGAACCATCCATAAAGGAACTATAAAAGAAAAGAGAACTAAACAAAAATGACTAGAAATAACAGAAACCAGAAAATTACATTAGACAGATGGTGAAAGAGTTTGAACAACAAAACAAGTAAAATAAACTGGGGTTACAACCCTAGAACAAACCTAGACAACACTAAACGAGTTACTATAAAAAACAAACTAGGCAAAATAAAAGAATAGAAGGGTTTGAATCACAAGATAATATCCGGATTACAACCCTGAAAATAACCCGGACAACAGAAATGACAACAAAATAAACCACCAAGACTCCTCTCCAGCTAACCAAGAGATGGAGCGTCTGTCCAATTACCAAACACGACATCTTAGCCACTGGGTTCCACATCAACATTTCCAAAACCATTAACAACTTCAATATCATTAACTTCAGTCAGCAAGTTCCCAAGAGGATTCGCATGATCCCTGTCATTGTCATTGATCACAATTACCCCTTCTTGAATCATTCTTTCTATTTCCCTTTTCAAAGAACGACAATCTTTAATGTTATGTCATTGGACATTAGAGTGGTACATGCATCGTATAGTAGGATCAAAACCTTTTGCATATGGGTCTGGAGTATAGCCGAAGAGCGGCTCAATCAGGCCAGAATGCTTTAACTTTTCAAACAAGCTTGTGTAGGACTCCCCGATTGGTGTGAAACTATTTCTTTGCCTTTGTTCCCCTCCCTGCCCCTGTTTTCTAGGGTTGTTGGGTGCTCGAAAATGTTGTGAAGGTGAGAATGCACTATGCGGTGCTGGCACTCGCCACAGGGAGTGACCTGGTGGTTGGATAGATGACAGGACATTGTTCGGAAGATAGTACTGAGGTGGATTATGTGGAGCTCGGGGATAGATTTGGGGTTGGAGTTGAGGCTGGGTATATTGCTGAGGCAGACCCTTTGGACCATGTCGTGATCTGAAACAACCATGGCAACATCATCGTGTTCCTTCTAACCCAGCAAGCTTCCTTTGTCATTCTGAATTGCTTGTGTTGTGGATGTTAGAGCAGAATAGCTCATGATCTTGCTCGACTTCAGCCCATTTTCTACCATTTCTACCATTTTTACCACATCATTGAAAGGCCTACCCACAACCGTGATCAAATGCCTAAAGTAAGTTGGCTCTTGAGCTTGAATAAAGTACTCGACCATCTCTTTTTCTTCCATCGGGGGATTGACTCTAGCAGCTTGCTCTCTCCATCTGAGCATGTATTCCCTAAAGCTTTCATTAGGCTTCTTTTCTATCTTGGTGAGGGACATGCGATCCGGGACAATTTCTATGTTGTACTGAAAGTGCCGGGCAAAATCCTGAGCCATATCGTTCCATGTGTACCACTTGATAATGTCTTGGCGGGTGTATCACTCAGAGCTTCCCCACTCAGACTCTGACTGAAATATGCCATCAATAATTTGTCCTTCCCACCGGCGCCTCTTATCTTACTGCAGTAACCTCTCAAATGGGTTACAGGATCTCCATGTCCGTCATACAAATCAAACTTCAGCATCTTTAAACCAGCATGCAGTTGGATGTCAGGAAACAAGCACAAGTCTTTGTAAGCCACGCTCATCTGGCTCCCTATCCCTTGCATGTTTCATAAAGACTGCTCTAAGATTTTCACCTTCCTAGATATCTCATCTTGCTCCACTATCCTAACAGGCTTTTTAGCTTCACCGGGAGGCTCAAAATGAGGAGCGTGAGAGTAGGGATCCGAAACCTTGGAAGTTGGTTCTGGAGCATAGTATTGGGCATGAGGACTTTGAGCACAGTCTCATTAGAGGATCGAAGAAAAGTAGCTGGATGATGAGATACAAGAGCATGAGTGGCCAAAGGAGTGGTATATGATGTGTTTTTGAGGGGTAGAGTGTGAAATATTTGTGGGGAGATATCAACAGCAGTGGGAACCTGGGCTTGTGATAACAATAGGATAGTTGCAGGGTTTTTAGTGTAGTTAGTGGGGAATGAATGTGGAGGATGCCCCCTGATCCAAGATTGATACATTTCTGCCATCTGTTGTTTCATCCTTTGGACCTCCTCTTTCAATTCATACTCCGACTCCACAAACCTCCTTGACGAGTCAACAACTCTCGTGCCCAAGTCTTTGCTAGCCATGACTACCTTGCTCTTTGACCTTGCGTTGTATGGAAGAGTTACCAGTTTAAGAACCACAAATCAACCACCCTTCTGCTATAATGAGGATAACAAAGAGGAACAAAATGAAGACATCATGTTAGCGTTAGGGCATTAACAGCTAAAAATATCACATTACATGCAATGCACCTAGCAACAATTAACGTTTCAAGAATGACTTCGAGGGTCACAAGGTCACTTGGCATCATCCCAATTTGTTCATTTCAATCTTTTTTTTTTCTTTTTCTAGTACTTGCTTGCTCATTTTCCTTCCTTTTTTTTAATTATCACTCTTTTCTTTCTTCTCATTTCTCACATCCCATAATTTCACTTTTTTTTTCTTTTTGCTTCTTTTTTATTTTTTTTCTTAATAATAAAAAAATAATTCGATCGAACCCTATGTAGGTTGCCTACGTATCATGACGCCGCATGAATCAGATTTTTACGTAGTTTGGGAAGATCGGGAATAAAGTAAACAAACTAACATTCTCATTTTCTTTTCTTTTTTTTCTTTCCTTAACGACATATTCTTATGAGAAAAGAGAAATAAAAGAAGCAAATATTATTTTTTTGAATTTTATAGACTTAATTTTCTATAATCTATTCTAAACTCAAGCTTAAACGAGCAAATAGTTTTTCCTTTTTTTTAAACAAATACTCTATGGGAAATTATTAAGGAAAACCCCCTAAAAGAGAAAACTATTTTTTGATTCTTTTTTTAGGAAGGAAATCTAAAGAATAAACCAAAGAAAAATATTTTGAATTTTCACTTGATATCCTGAAGAAAAGATTTCGAAACAAGAAATGAAAAAGATAAAAAACTGTTTTTGGATTTGAATTTTTGATTACCTAAGGAAGAAACTCTGAAAATAAACCAAAGAAAAAGTATGTTTTTTATTCTATGTACAATATCCTAAAATTCTAGTGAAAATAAAAGAATTGTTTTTTCATTTTTTTTTCCGTTAAATTCCCAAAGAAGTACCACAAAAGAAAATCTTTTTGGATTTTTTGGAATTAATATCGTAAAGAAAACTTTTAAAGAAGTACTAAAAGAAAATTCTCCTTTTTTTGAATTTTTAATCTTAATATACTAAAGGAAATATAAAAGCACTTTTTTATTTTGAGCTCTAAATATTAATTTCTTAAAGAAAACCACAAAAGATTGTTTTTGAACTTCTAGAGTTAGTATTCTAAAGAAAACATCTAACAGAAATATAAAAACGCCAATTTTTCTTTTTTTTAGATTTTTGAGTTACAACACACTTTTTCAAATATAAAGTAGAAAGTACAATAACAAAAGACTCGACGTTACTGTACAAAACTAAAAAGTAAAAGACAACATAAAATGAAGAACATACTCAAAACATAAAAACTAAAACAAATCTCCTTAAGCAACTCCTGAATGAGCGATCCTGACTGGATGGTCATGGGGTGTCTGTCATGCTCAAACCCCGGTAAGTAGATCCACACCTGTATGAAAAAAACTCAAACCAACACTAGGTGAGACAATAACACTCCCTATTGGACACATGCAAGACATAATTGAGGCTATTTTTGCAAAATGGCTTATTTGGCCAAAAAGTAGCTAGAAGTGAATTTGGCTATGACCCCGCAAAGTCAAGAACCTAAGATTTACTAGGAAGACTGGACCCTATGTGGGTTGCCTACGTATCACGCCCCGAAAGATGAGAATCAGGTATGCGTAGTTCGGGCATATTGGATACGGGGCAAGAATTAAAAAAACAACTAATTTAGAGATAACATATTTTGCTTTGAAATATGATGAAACATATTAACTCTTTTTGGATTTTCTTTTCTTTTTTTATTTTTTGATTTTCAGAAAATGATGAAAAAGTGCAAAATCTTTTTTTTTTTAATTTTTCAAGTTCTTTTTTCTTAACAATAATGTGACAGAAACATTTCACACTACACCCTCTCTTTTTTTCTATTTTTATTTTCCCTCAACTATTATTTGTCCGCCAAATGACCCTTTTACCCTTGAAGAAATGCAATATGTAGCACATAGGATGCATCAAGATGGTTTGTTATTTTGGGTACACCTGTCCTAAACGGACCCAACCCCTGTGTAGAGTCCCCAAAGTCAGATGCACGTGATGCAAACAAACATTTCTACTAGGGATCCGGCATTAGGCTAAGTTATTCTAAGTTCAAAACTTGGGTATGTTGTTCTAGACTTGTGCACCCGAGCGGACAACTCGAGTTGAGGGGGGCCTACGTACCGGGAACCAAAAGGCTATCCGGCTTTGTAACTTGTCCGAGCCTCTTCCTAATTTAAAGTATGACACTAACAGAAAAGGAGTAATTCCAGCGTGCACATCCCCGGAGATGAGAAGAGATGGGTTTCGTAGTAGTTTATATACAGTTCAGATAATATCAAAGCGGTAAAAAGCTGCATTTAGCACATTAGTCCCACACATGTAATAAAATCAGATAATAAATAAAAGCCAAATATAATAATTATTCTAAGCTCGAATTCTTGAACCCTGAACCGGAAGTTCTGGGTTCTCATCCCCAGCAGAGTCGCCAGAGCTGTCACACCTCCTTTTTCCTACCCCCGAAAGGATATAAGGGAATTTTTTCAATTCAAGTGACAATCGAAACAGGATTGTTTTATTTAAAATTTAGAGTCGCCACTTGGGATAATTTATGGTGTCCCAAGTCACCGATTTTATATCCCGAATCGAGGAAATATTGACTCTGTTTTATAGTCCGCGGACACAGAAAGCCGGGTAAGGAATTCTGTTAATCCGGGAGAAGGTGTTAGGCATTCCCGGGCTCCGTGGTTCTAGCATGGTCGCTCAACTATTATTATTTGCCTATTTATTTGATTTTAAAAATATCTTTGAAACCTATGTGCATTTTATACCTTTTAAAACCGCTTTTAATAATCCGATTGTTATACAGCTAATTATTTGATTACACGTCGTGAATCATGTCACGGGAGCCGTACCCAAGATCCACAACATGTTTATTTTATTAACAAGATTAAATTGTGATCGGGTCACATAAATGTACCCCCAAATTTTAGAATTGTGTATCACAACTACGTCACGGGAACCATACTCGTAGTTGTGGCACTTTATTTAATTAACGTGCCTAAAGCAGACTACGAGAACTCAAATTGCTTTCTACACTAAGTTGTAAAATTAATATGAGGGTCATAGGCTATGTGATTCAATTGTGTGAATGGCACGCCTCAATTTCTTTAAAGTAGAGATTTGTATTCAACTATAATAATCGAACACAACCGAATTCCACAAATACTAATGTGCTATCTCTTTAACATATTTCACAGTTATCACCAACACTCAGTACTAACATACGATTTAGCAATGGAATAAAACTTATCCTTCAGAAGATCAGTAAAATGCAGCAAGACCTTTCAAACTTTGTACCCGTGGGTCTAATTTTGATAGAACTAATCAATTTCTACATATGAGGCAACAAAATGGCTGTTTGAAATTAGTCAATTTTCTTTGAGCACAAACCAAAACCAAACGTCCATCTACTGTTTCATTCAACTTCAAATACAAGTAACAACTCGACAACATAATTAAATAAGGAAAACACAACGAAAGAATCAGTAGCACACAGACCTAATTGAACAAAGAAGATATGCCAAAATCAATGAAAAACAACAGAATTCACGATAAAAATTGCATCACATATGGGTACCACATAACCCGCTCTTAAACATTTCCAATCTAACAAAATCTCAACATCATTGTATTTCGATCAACACCATAATAAGATAAAGAGCAAAGAAAAAGGCTAACAACATAAGGAGAAAACTAGATTGTAGTCTATATAGGCTAAATTGCTCAGCTAACAGAACGTTCACATATGCATAACATCATTCAATTGAGTCTAAACACCATTATCTTTTCCATAAGGAATTATTCATATCTTTATAATCTTCCTTTCGGATAAGTTAGAACTATTCAACTCTTGGGCACAGTTTACTCTTTTCAATATCATAACTGGACGAGCTTCAGTCAAACACACCAAACAAATGAAAATTCAGTAAAATTCACGAGAAATCGGCATCACAGATTAGTATATAAACTAGCTCACAAACATCTTCCATTAATAAAATAAGGAAGAGTAGAAGATAAACCTGTCAAAACTTTCAATTAATTCTTCGGCAAATTACAAAAGAATCCGGCAGTGAAAATCCAATGCAAATCGTTTCCAAGAAACAGAAATTAACAGCCGCGAACGAACCCCGATCGACGATGAACACTCAAACAAACTCCGCCACGGGCAGAATTTAACTCATCTCCATTGAAATCAGAAGGAACAAAAGCTTCGAAACTCAAATGACCTCTATAACAAACTGTTATTGTTAGATATAGCCTTTGATTTACACATCTCCTTTACACCTTGAAATACCAATGGAATCCCAGAAAACGATGAAACATGGAAAAGCAAAAAATCTAACTAAATTCTAAGTGCACTCTTGCTCCCTGTTTCTATTTCATTTTTAGCCTTGGTTTTGTGGGTGTGTGTAAGTTCAGATGGTTAAGAAGAAGACCGGCGATGGGGAAAGGTGTTTGGGTGTATTGCGGCGGAAGTCTACTTTAGCTTCTCTGTCTAGGGGTCTCTAATGGTGATGAAGAAGAAGAAGCGTGGAGGAGGGGTCGAAGAAAATGGGATTTCAGCGATGGGATGTTTTGATGTCAGCGGCACTTTTGATTAGAGTCTATCCGTCTGTTCTCTCCCCCCGGATATTAGGCGTTAGTCCCTTATTATATAGGTCTAGGTTTAGGTTATTTCTTGTATTTTGCTAATTAGTACCTAGGTCTTTTGTGTATTAGGTCCCTAGGTTTTTAAGAAAGGTGTTAAGGGTATTGGGCTCAGGGAATGGGCTTGGGAATTATGGGCTAGGTCCGAAAATTAAGCCTAAAAATGGGTTGCTCGAGCCCAAGTTTTATTCCTTCGCCGCGAACGAGACTAAAATGCGACCTCATTTATTAATTAGTCCTACTTAAGTAAAAATAATTATTAAAATAAGACTAATAGTTAAAGCAAAACTATTTTTTGGTATTTTTCAAGATTAAAAATGACTACAAAATATTAATGAAACTATTTTTTTGTAATTTTCATTTTCTTGTAATAAAATAAAGTAAAAGAGTAAAAATGAGTTGAAATAGCTATATTAGGCCTAAATTAAATATTTACGTGCTAAAATATGAAAAATCTTGGGGAGGGTCAAAAATCACATGTCTGCAGGGTCTACCTGGCTCAGGTGGAACTAAGACTGGTGGTGTTAACAGGTATTCATTGATTCTGTCGAAAGCTCTTTGGCAATCATCAGTCCATTTGGTAGCGGCGTCCTTTTTCAGCATCTTAAAGATCGGCTCACAGATAACTGTAGATTGTGCTATAAACCGGATGATGTAGTAAAGTCTCCCCAAGAAACTCATCACGTCCTTCTTGTTCTTTGGTGGTGGAAATTCTTGAATAGCTTTGAACTTTGATGGATCCAGTTCTATTCCTCGGCGACTCACAATAAACCCAAGTAGTTTTCCGGCAGGAACCCCAAATGCGCACTTCGCGGGATTCAGTTTCAGGTTGTGCTTCCGCAATCTGTTGAAGAACTTCCTCAAATCTTCCATGTGGTCAGTGGCTTTCTTGGACTTGATAATAACATCATCTACGTACACCTCTATCTCCTTGTGTATCATATCGTGGAAGATGGTAGTCATGGCCCTCATGTAGGTGTCCCCTGCATTCTTCAGGTCGAACGACATCATCTTGTAGCAATATATTCCCTACGGCGTAATGAAAGCCGTTTTCTCAGCATCTTCTTCATCCATCCAGATCTGATGATAACCAGCGAAACAGTCTACAAATGATTGCAACTCATGCTTGGCGCAATTGTCGATCAGGATGTGTATGTTTGGCAAGGGGAAGTCGTCTTTCGGACTGGCCCGGTTGAGATCCCGGTAGTCGACACAGACTCTGACCTTACCGTCCTTCTTTGGTACTGGCACAATGTTGGTTAACCATGTTGGGTATTCTACTATCCTGAGAACCTTGGCTTTGACTTGCTTAGTGACTTCTTCCTTGATTTTCAGACTCATGTCAGGCTTAAACTTTCTGAGCTTTTGCTTTACCGGCGGACATGTTGGATCGGTTGGCAGTTTGTGAGCCACAAAGATGTACTCAAACCAGTCATGTCACCATACGACCAAGCGAATATGTCTTCATATTCCCTTAGAAATTCTGTGTATTCCTTCTTTTCTGATGGCGGTAAGTGGACACTGATTCTCGTTTCTTTGACTTTCTCTGCATCTCCCAGGTTAACAGTCTCGGTCTCGTCCAGGTTGGAATTAGGTCTATTCTCAAAATTATCAACTTCCTTAACAACCTCTTCCGGTATTTCATCTTCCTTTGAATCTGTGTCCATTTGTTGCGTTGTTTCATTGCACGTCACAGTCGTCGGTTCATCAAGATAGGTAATAGTAATGTTGTATAAGTAAAGTAATGAGAGAAAATAATAGTAATAAGTGTTGATTCATAAGAAAAGTCAAAAATTCTTTGATAAATTGTATAATCGTTTTGAACATTGGAGATCTTATTGCGGGAATTAAAATGCGAAAGGAAAATCATTTAGTAAATAAAAATAGTGCATGATGCTTGTTTTAGCCTTGCTACCCCAAGGTTCGTCGTGCTCTGGTTGTCTTGATGGTCCAATTATTGAGGCGTGCCCCTCAGCTTACGGCCTATATGGAAGGGCCTTCCTCCCCCTCCTCCTCGAGAACAATATAGCAGTCCATGTCATTGTCTTCTAGGAACAAATTTCTCACCGTTGCAAGTGCTTCTTCTTCTTCTGACCCATAGATAACACCGGCCGGTTGGAAAGTCCGCTCTAAGTGTGGTATTGGCTGCTCCAGCGGATAGTAAGGACCGCGCCATGGTGGAAACCAATGGTTGAATTCCTCCCATGTGTATTCATATCCTAGACCGAAAGTAGTGTCATGCTTCTTGAGCTTTATGGGCTTAGTGATTCCTTGAAGATTCTTGCCGAGCCCTTTGCCAGGTTCGTACCCACACCAATTTAGTATAGTCTCGATCTTGTTATCCCACCATTTGTCTTTGTCAACAGCATTCACCCGTTCGATGTGATGGTGAGTCTCTCCTCCCAGCTTCTTTCTCCCCTAGATTAATGGAATGGTCTGGCGATTGTATATGGGGTTGCAACCGTCGCCGTGAATGACCACTTCCTGGTGATCACTCAAACTTCACTGCCTGATGTAGTGTTGATGCTACGGCCCCAGTGTCAACGCCCCCTTTTTCTCTAACCGTGGGGTCAGAAATCGGGTATACGACATTGGGAGGACAACTCTATTCCCTTTCGAGAATTGGGTTTAGAAGTTGAAGAGTCGCCACCTAATGATTATAGTGCATTAGGACACTTTAAGAAGGGTTTGAGATGAAGGGACCAGAGATTAGGGTAAGGGATAGAAATTATCCCGAGGGGAAGGTGTTAGGCACCCCTCAAGATCCACTAGTGTGGTTCCCGACCATGTTGCAATTGTGACTTTATAAGTAAACAATCAAGGTTCAAATAAGGATTCGCACATAACATTGCGACCAAGTTGAAAATTTTCAAAGGTAAGTAGAGAGGGCAGAAATTCATGAAAAAGAGATTTGAACAGTTTTATAAGAAGCGATGAAAGCAAATAAAGGGAGTGGGTCCTAAGTTTATAATTAATATGGATCACTTCAATGAAATACCCAGCGATCACTCCTCAGAAGAGGGGTCGCATGTGATATTAGTGCATCGATCATCATATCCATATCTACCCTTCCCACCCCGTTAAGGTATTTAAACGCGATCAGTATCGTTTACTCATTGCATGCTAGTACTCGTCCCAACCTATCAGTCCCGGGGTATCAGGACTTCTAATCCTAAAGGGGAAGGAAAGGGATATAGGCATATATGGAGTTCAAAGGTTAAAATTCTAATTGCGACATACAAAACAAGTAACAAATATAAGGATGAACAAACAAATAGGTAAGGCTCAAGTAAACCCCTTAATCAAACAAACACTTAGTTTAGCACGTCTTGGCACATACTGATTTGGTCTTTAAATTAAACTTAAACAGCGAACGGACTGGTTCAACCCATATGTTTAGATAGGAAGTCTGCATTAGGAAGCTTGGATCCAATTGTCAGAAATTAAGGTATTTCAAGCGAGTGATTTAAAGGGTATTGGTTTCAGGAAAAAGTAGTCTAATGCATAGGAGTTTTGAAAAGAAAGTATAGACTGCAGTAAAAATAAAACACAAAAATGGTTGTGAAAGGGTTTCAGAGATAGAAATATCTAAGGAAAGGGCAAATCGAAACTGTTTTAAAAGACAATTTCAGGGTCTGAGTAAAACGTTTAGGCAGAATGTTTAGAAAGAAATTGTTTCAGAAAAAGATGCCAATTTGAGGGATTTAAAAGCATACTGAGTCAAGAGAGTTTTTGTTAAAGAATTAAGACTTCTGAAATCGTTGTTGTATTAAGACATTAAGGACCATTTAATAGATCATTATTACTATAAGCGAATCAGACGAGTTTGATGCTAATCATATAGGCATGATATCTATCTTGATTTTTTAAAACCTGTTATTGAACTTGTAAAAGATGACTGTGTTAATTAACCCTACAGTTTGCCTAATGCATATGCATTCCTAAGTCATGATCTCTATATGCATTGATTACATGAACGTTAAGTCATATAGGCATGATTTCTATGTGATTTGTAACACAATGAAGCGTTGACCCTATAGGCATGGTCTCTAGGTGATGTGGAATCAGAAACATTGAACAATCCTATAGGTAGGATTTCTAAAAAAATTAAAATCCTAAAGCATGGTTTCTACCCCTACTGATGCAAGAATGTAAAACCCCTCCCACACCCTTTTACTACATTCCCCAAATTATTTATACAAATTATTACAAACCAAAAGAAAGAAAATAAATACATTAATAACTAACAGCTAGATCCGAGCAGCCTAATTCAATATTAATGTCCAATAACACGTGATTAACCAATTCTGAATTTCCAAAGCCTTCTGTTTATCCAAAGTGTTTCAAAGCTCCAAGTAATCTCAAGGATTCCCGGCATTGCTTACACTCAGGATACCATTTAGAATTAGAATAGTGCAGTGCGGAATAGCCAGCCCTCAGACATCCAAGTTCAGTGGGAGCTCAAGGGTCCCAAAGCATGGCTTGCAAGAGAGGGGCAGTACTTAGAGCTAGGAGTAAGTGAAAAGTGAAAAGGGATTGGGGAGCCATAACAAATGGTGGTCATACCCAGCCACAGGTGCAGACTGGCACACGCCTGACCATTTGTTTGGTCAAACAAGTTAGGAGCAGACCTTTGAGGGTCAAACCTAGGTCTGGATGGTGATTAGGACAACACCAGACTCAGGTCCAGGCTCAAGCACATAAAGGGAAGGAGGGAGTGGGAATTGATTTAGTTAGGAGGTTCAAAGAACCCAGTTCAGAGTCATAGACAGCAATATCAAAGTGCTGTTATGGTTGGAACTATATTCACATACAAAGGGGAAAAGGGGAAAGGGATTCACATAATAAGAGTACATACAGAGTTGAAGAAACATAAGGAAAGAAAGCATAACAGACTAAGATGTAAACACATGGTGAAAGAGAGAGCATGACAGGCTAGGAAATAAACACATAGTTAAGGGGCATTATTTAACTAAGAATGACATACCAGTTGCAAGTACTAGAATAGCAGAACAACAAAATCAAGTAAATAGCCAGAAGTCAGCAGGAGCAAAATCGAGTCTTCAGCAAATACTTGAGAGTTCAAAGAGAACTCAAGAATGTTTCAGAAAGTAGAAAGAGAAGAGGAGCAGAGTGCTCAATACTAGAGGTTGAGAAAGTAGTAGTAGAGAAAGTATTGAAATGTTCGAAGTCTTTCTGTGTATCTTTTAAGTGCAAAAGGGGTAGCCTCTTTTATAGTGCAGAAGACAAGTGAGAAGAAGGTAAGAAAATAATTTTGAAAGTCAATCACACAGATTTCCCTTCAGCCAAGGGATTGATTTCAAACGGCCATGACAAATAAGGAAAGGATTTTGATTTTAAATCTTTTCTAAGGCAGTATAACAGGGGTAAATACATGGAAATTCATTTAAGGAAATAGTTCAACATTACACGGTTTGGGCTAAATAAGGGAAGGCAATCAATCACAGCCAGTAAAAATCAAGGTTTGAGCCTTGGCATGAATGGATCCAACCAAGAAAAGGTGAAGAGAAACAATAAATCATACCCTTTTGAAAAGGGACTCGGAATCAATCACAAGCTGGCCAAAGGCCTTTTGAAAGAAGAGAAAGTCATATAAAAACCATATAGAGACAAGAGAGAGTTGTTGCAACACTAGCAAAGAAATCAGAGTAGTAAGGAAAGTTAGGTTCATAGACTCAAAGTGAGTCTTTGAAAGAGGGTCAGGGTTCTGAATGGAACCCTAGCCCAAACACACAGCCAAGCTTGTCAAAAAAGCTCCAACACTAGGGTTTTCTGACTCAAATCAGATACATAGGCGAAGAACAACAAGTAGAATAGGCTCAATAGCCTCTCTCAGAAACTCATGAGAGAATAAGCAAACAGAGAGAACAACAAGTTTGAAACACAGGGAATACATTTATGCAAAGCTGTGTTGCTTAAAAAAGTTTAGGAGAGACAAGCAATACAGGTTTAGGAAAATAGTAGAAGAATCATGCTTAGGGCTTTAAACAGAAAAAATCCAGTGAAGGCAGGAAAGGAGCAAAAGCTCAGTAAAAAAAATACACTAGAGGGATATGCGAGGGAGACATATGAAGCATGCTTATAGAACCCAGTAGGAGAAAGAACAAAACATAAAAACAGAGGAACATGCGTAATAACGGCAAAACACAAGAACATAGGAGAAGACATACGAGGAAAGAACATAAGACATAAGCGAAAATCTCGTAAGAAACATGGCATATACAGATTCACACAAAGAAAAGAAGAAGAAGAAGAAGAAGAGACAGAAGTTGTTTTAAGATTTTTTGAAAACCCTAAATCGAAACAGACTAGTTTTGAAAAAGAAAAATTTGGGAAAAGTTTTAAAACTTCGAGTATAACACAGATTTACCACAGATCTAAGAAAATAAAAGAAAAAGGAACCTCGAATAGCTTTAGGGTTTCTCAGAAACCCTAGAAACGAGAAGGCTTGGAAAGGGTCTGGTATCGAACAGGTCTGAGCCATAGCTATGCTTTTTTAAGGCTCGAACACGTTGGAACGGAGCCGGAGAGGCCATAGGACCTCAGATCTGTGGAGGATCTGAACGGGCATCGTTGAGGTCAAACCTCGAAATCTCGAACAACCATGATTTGGGGGTGATTAGGGTTTAGGAGAGGCTAGAGAGCGTTTCAGAGACGAGGGGTTTCAAGGGCGATGCCTTTGTGCGAATGGGGTAGGGTTAGATGGGCTTGAGTGATTAAAAAAGGAAAGGAAAGATATTGGTCGTTGATCAAAATGATCAACGGCTCAGATTTAAAAGAAGGTCGGACGGGTTTAGCGATTGGGTCAAGGTTCGGGTAAGAAATTAAATTGGGTCATTTTGATTTGGGGCGGAATCGGGCCGAAATAGAGGCTAAAATTGAAAGGGGGAAGGGCTGTTATTGAAATAGAATTAGGCTACATTTTAAATAGCTATTTTTTCCCTTTTATTTTATAAAAATGGTAGAAATGATTTTGAAATTAAATTGAAGGTACTGAATCAGTTAAATAATATATAAATATTAATTTAAAAATACTGGAACCAATTTTATAGTTGTAAAATGCTATTAAATCTTAAAGTAGGCTAAAATTGCAATTACATGCAATTTAGTTTTAAAAATACCAAACGAATTTGTAAAAATATGCAAAAATCATGTTAGCTATATTTTGATGTAAATATGAGAATGAAAAATAAGTTTTTCACCAAAATGATAACTTTGGGAATAATTATTGGATTTTATGGTGTAAAAAAAAATAGGCCGTAAATTGATTTAAAAATCATTAAAAATGCCACAACCCTTTGGGTGCTTATATATGCACATATATGTCATTTTAAAAATATATAAGGAAAAATTAGGTATCAACACCCAGCAGCATGGATCCATGGCCATCTAAGATGCTGACACGTCTATCACTTGGAAATCAACATCAAACCAAGTTGGCCCCATCTGTAAGTACAGACTAATTTCCCCAATGGTGGACCTTTGGGAACCGTCGAAAGCTTTCACATTGATAGCTCCGTCCTTTATCTCGTGTAGTCCTTTACCCAACTTCTTAAGTGTTACCAGTGGACAAATGTTGAGACTGGAGCCTCTGTCGATTAGGATCCTGGTGATGAAGTAGTCCTCGCATTGCACAGTAATGTGTAGTGCTTTGTTGTGTCCCAACCCTTCAGGTGCCACCTCATCCTCATGAAAAGTGATCTTGTGGCTCTCCAACACCTGTCCTACCATGTTGGCCATTTCCCCGCCAGTGATGTTGTTTGGCACGTATGCTTCACTCAGCACCTTCAACAGAGTATTCTTGTGTGCCTCAAAATTTTGTAGCAAAGCAAGTATGGAGATTTGTGCTGGTGTTTTGTTCAACTAGTCGATGGCCGTGTATTCCTTGGCCTGTATCTTTCTCCAAAGATCGACTGGACCTGCCTCAATGATGGGTGACCGATTGGAGGCCTGCTTGCTTGACTCAGCTAGATGTTCTGGGGTATAAACTCTACCCATTCTCGTCATACCCTGTACAGCAACAGTTTCCTCGAATCTAACCTTGCCTTTCCTCCTTTCCTCGGTTGTATAGTCCCATGGTATGGCCTTTGTGTGGAATGGTGTCGTGGCCGACATCGCCACTGGGATCGGCGTGGCTATCTTCACTCCAAACGGAGCATGTCCCTTGGGTGGTAAAACTGCAACTTTGAATGGTGTAGGTACATTTGTTGGAGACATGCATTCGACCTCAATTGGCGCTGGTGTCTCAGGTGGCACGAACATATTCACCTCAGTGTCCCTAGATTGCTGAATCTGGTCTATGATTGGATTAAGAGTAACTATTGGCTTCTTTGGGTCATCACCTTCTACGACCAACCCGATAAACCCCTCGGGATCCCAATCATCCTCCATTTCAATTATGTGAATGCCTTCACCCTTATGGTATGGCAGAGGGTTATTGCAGATATTCGGAGCAGGCTCCTTTTCCACAATAATCTTGTTGTCAATCAAAGTCTGGATCTTGTCCTTTAAAGAACGACATTCGTCGATGGTGTGCCCTTTCATGCCAGAATGGTATGCACAGGATTTATTTGGGTTAACCCACTGAGAAGGGTTCTCAGGAGTTGCAGCAGGGATAGGGGTGACATAACCAGCGGTTTTGAGTCTCTCGTACAACTGGTCAATAGGTTCAGCAATGGTTGTATATTGTTTAGGAGGTCTGCGGTCAAAACTTGGTCGAGGTCTAGGGAGGTTTTGGCACACAGTAGGTGATTGATGGTGGGATGGTTGAGCATTGTAGGCTTGGTAAACATGTGCGGGTTGGGAATATCTGGGTGAAGTTGGTTGATATACGGGATGTGGAGATGACTGATAAGTGGGTGGTGAAGTTTGGTAAGAGGGTGAGGGTGCTTGGTAGTTTGGAGTAGGCTGATATGTGAGTAGAGGCATTGGATAGGTTTGGTATTTGATAGGAGATTCAATTCTCTGTGGAACCATTACGGCCCTATGTCCCTTTTCTTGGACGCACCACCGGACTGTAAGGCCTTATTGGTAGCTTGCAAAGCCTCGAAATTCGTAACCATACCACTTTTGATGCCTCTTCGATCCTTTCACCTAGCTTGATAATGTCAGAAAATTTATGGCTCTCAATCAACATCAGCCTTTCATAATATTGCAGGATCCTAAGCCCGGACAAAAAATTTGTTCATTTGTTCCTCTTCTAAGGTAAGCCTGACCTTAGCAGCTTCGGACCTCCAGCGAGTAGCATACTCGCGAAACGTTTCTGTAGGTTTCTTCTTTATATTCTTAACGTAGAACACATCCTGTGCATTCTCTATGTTAAACCTGAACCTATCCATAAAATCGGACGCCATGCCTACCCAACTTGACCACTTCTTCGGATCTTGGCTAATGTACCAAGATAGAGCATCTTCTTTCAGACTCCTCATGAAAATCTTCATGCAAATTCTCTCGTCTTTCCCTACTCCAACCAGCTTGTCACAGTATGTTCTCAAATGTACTCTTGGATCCTCTTTACCATCAAACATCTCGAATTTAGGAAGTTTGTACCCTTCGGGCAGTTCGACATCGGGTTGTATGCAAAGATCTTCATAGTTCAGCCCCTCAATTCCCTTGCTTCGTTCGACGCCTTAAACCTGGCTAGTCAATTTCTTGAGTTCTTCAGCCAGACTCCTGATGAGCAAGTCTTTATCATCAGACTTGGGTGCGCTTGAGGGTTGAGTGGAGTGTGGCATGGTCTCCACATAGATGAGGGTGTTATGATAGGTGTGAAAGTGATCATTTGTGGAGTTTTGGGGTTGCAGGATGAGCAGTGGAGTATTGTTGGAAGCATGGCAGGTATTGTAGAGGTGGTGAGGAGCGGGATGGTTTTTATGGCTTTGGGATATTTTGTGGGTTCTGAGCATTTGGGAAATTAACATCCGGAGTGGTGAGGGAAAATGACATATTCGCCAGATTCCGAACCTGATCAAGCTCTTCTTGGAATTTCAGCAGTTTTTGTTCAAGCTGGGATGCACTTTCCTTAGGAACCAGAGTACCATGACCATGAGTGACCTCTACCCGTTCAGTTGAGTTTTCCTTTCTGGCATTGTTCGAATCTTCCATTTGTTCCTTTGTTCTTGTTTTTGACAGGACTAAGAGGAGGAGTGGGTGTAGGGCCCCTGGATCTCGTTGAATAAGATGATGTTGCCAAAGTGTACAAACTAACCTTTGGGGAGAGGAATAATAAAACAAAAGGTAACAAGTTAGTGAGGATTATAAGAAAATGTTGCGTTATTTAAACACGTAGTGCAAAAATATAAATCGTGTCCTAATTTGGGAACCTCTTTGTGCCCGAGGTAGGCCTAGCAACAAGTTGATTTGGAGAACTTAGAATGCTAAATGCCTCATTTCATTGATAAAAAATAGACGAATCCCAAATCGACAATAAATAACAGGAAATAAAAGTCACTAGTGGTCATTGGCCTTATTACATTTTGTAAAGCGAAAAAGGAAAAACTCCTATCTACTTGTTCCCAGAAGGACCTTCCTCAGATTGAATGCTCTCGTTGATCAAATCCTCAAGTTCGCGTACGTTCACCAGTAAAAATGCCTTTGCCAGGTGTTCTCCTTCATTTCCCTCAGCATTCTGGCAGTCAGCAACTCTCTTCCTCACTTTTCCTTCCAATTCCAGCAGACTGTATTCTAGATATTCCAACTTTTCGCTAACTTTGGCGGCCCTCTCTTTCCACTCATTGATTTGGTCATTTGATGGAAGACTCCTCCACCAGTCTAGCAAAAGTGAGGGTATGCTAACCATACCGAAGTTGGGGACCTCGTTCTTCATTTTCTGCAAAATAAAAAGGTTAAGACCATACCCCCACCGGACTCGACTATTTAATATCAACAATTAGCATGAAAACATTTAGTTCTCCAAATAAATGCACAGAACGTGATAATGTCTTTTTTCGATTTTAGGGAAACCCAGTGGATTTGGACAAGGCTATCTTAAAGAGTCATTATGTGGACAACATAACCGACTCGGCTAGGCTGACCATGATGCATGCACAGTTTAAATAGAGTAAGGTTTCTATGGGGTTTTAGACTGGTACCCTTGAGCAGACAACTCAACAGGAAAAGGCACGGAACCGTCGACTACACCGTTGATCGACTGGTTTTACCGCAAATACGCCTTTTCCGGATTTAGGGGCTGATAATATCGGAAGAGAGCAACCACTCATTATAAGTGTTGCTATAGGATTTGTTTTGGCACAAGTAGAATATGATGTTGAACATGATTATGCAACAATTAAAGGCATGTTGTCACGTATTTCACGTTTAAGAAAGCAGTAAATACAACAGTTTCATAATTTAAAGCAGTAGTAAAGGAAAGCAATAAAGGAAAAAAAACAAGAAGACAAGTCAGTTTGGCAATTGAAAAGAAAACTGAATGCTTGAAAGAAATAACAGATAATTGCGCATAAAGAAGCATAAATTCACAATAATAGTCTGAAATGGTAAAAGCCTAAGAATCCCCAGCAGAGTCGCCATGCTGTCGTGCCCCCTTTTTCTCGCGAAATCGGGTTTATGACATTTGGAGGGACAACTCATTCCCTTTGGGAACTGGGTTTGAAGAGTTGTCACCTAATGATTAGGGTGCATTAGGACACCAAGAGAGATTGATTTGAATAACCAGAGATAGGGTAAGGGCTTGAAATTATTCTAAGGGAAAGGTGTTAGTCATCCCTCAAAATCTACTAGTGTGGTTCCCGGCCAGACAATTATTGTGAATTTGGGTGCAATTAACATATAAGCAAATAAATAAGGCTCAAATAATAGGGGATTTAAATTTAAACACATAAGAGTTTGAAAGAACAATTAAAGGACGAGTTTTGAAAAGAAGTTTGCAAATAAAAAGGAAAAGGGGTCCTAGGTTTATATTTAATATGGATCACCCCACATAATGCCCGGTAATCACTCCTCAATGAGGGGCTACATGTGACATTATCGCGTGGTCATCATATCCATATCTATCCTTCCCACCCCGTTAAGGTATTTAAAGCGCAGATTGGTCACGATTACTTATTGCGTGCTATTACTCGTCCCATTCTTATCAGTCCCGGAGGCATTTAAGACTACTAATCCTAAAAGGGAGGGATATTAGGCTTATTTGTGGTTCCAAAGGTAAAAACTCTAAAGCGACATACAAAACACGTATTGCAAATTGGGGGAAAGCACATAACAAGCAGAGGCTCAGATACACCTCCTTAAATAAAAAAACACATATCTAGCATGACTTACACATACTGTTTAGGTCTGATTATAAGTATTAAAGATGAAGGAGTTGAACATTGAGGCAGACTGGTTTATTTCATAACTCAGACAAGAAGTCCGAATCAGGCCTACCTGCTGGTTGTAATAATTAAGAGAAACAAATTCAGTTTATAATTATTAACCTAAGGCTTGCTTAAGTGTTTGACAAGTATCCTATAGGCATGGTATCTACTGGATTCAGAAAACGATGAAATAGTAAGGCCTAAAATAAACTGTTCGAATGCATACTTGCTAAGTGAGGGACTCAGATTATTAAAAGAGAGGAAAGGTTCAACGAATTGATCATAAGTTCTGCATCTGATAGTAACCATTTTTACTGGGTTTTTAGATCTATACTTGAATGAGGCAGATCAGATTCAATTAGGAATTCCTATAGGCATGCTTTCTATGCGTTGCTGATTTTAAACTTTGTAGACATGGTGTAAAAATGCAGAAACCTTATAGACACAGTATCTAAATTCAGAAGACCTGTTTTAAACCTATAAGCATGGAATCTAGATGCAATTGAATATGCAGAATTAAACACTCCTATAGTCGTGATTTCTATATGAAGTTGAATATGCAGAATTCAGAATGGTCCTATAGGCATGATTTCTATATGCATTTGAATATGCAGAATTCAGAATACCTATAGACATGGTTTCTATATGAAAGTTGGATATACAGGGATATGGTAGTCCTATAGTCATGATTTCTACCCTTTGCATACATAGTTACCCACCCTTTTTCACTAACCATCCCCAAGTGTTTATTACAAATTATTACAACCCAGAATAAATAAAAATACATCAAAAACAAAAAATACAACCAGAGGAAGCCTGATTCTTGACTTCCTTTCTGAGTTATGAGATAGACCAACTCAAGAGACCATTGATCCAAAGCCTTTCTCCTATTTGAGTGTGTCAAAGTTCCCTAAGAGCCTCAATGGGACTCCGGGCAATGCTCACACCCAAATGTATTATCAGAATGGGGACAAGTGTAGTGTGGAAGTGCTAGCCCTCAAGTGTCCAAGTTCAGAGGGAGCTCAAGGGGTCCCAAGGAAAGGCTCACAAGAGGGGGCAGAACTTAAGGACTAAGAAAGTGTGCAAGTGAATAACAGAATTCTAAAAGGGGGAAAGGAGAGGGAAGCAGCTACAAATAAGTACACAAAAAGGGGTTCAGAGGGAATAAAGAGGTTGTAAAGAGCCTATTGCTTAGGCAAGGGCAGGCTTTAGGCATGCCCAGCAATTGAGGATGCTAGCATACCTATAAGCCTATCAGAACACACATTATTAGAGGCTAGGATCCCAGGGGATCAAGTTTGATTAGTGGACAATAATTTGCAGTATTGTCATGCCTCAACCCATAGCATGAACACATAGGGGTAGGGGACCAAATTTCGAGGTCTGGACCAAATTTCTACAAGGTCTAGCCTTGAAGCCATGATAATCGAGCATGTAGGAGTCGTAGGAGATAGGTATAGGCCTTTAATGGCTTTGAAAGCCATGGATTCAATCGATTTTCGGCTAGGGTTTGAGAGGGGAGTTGAGAGAGAACTGAGTGAGGAGGGAGTTTGAAGGCGGCTACGAGTGAGAAATGATTAGGTTTAGGGGTTATTTCGGGTTTAAAAAGGAAGGGACGAATGTGAGTCGCTGATCTAAATGATCAACGGCTGAGATTAAAAGGGGGATCTGGGCAGGTTATTAAAAAGGGTCGTGGGTCGGGTAGTTTTAGGAATTGGGCTGGGTAATTGAACTTGAAATTGGGTTTAATTGGATGCCAAATTTGGCTAAAATTAAAATGTAAATGGGCTGACATTTAAATAGCCATTTTCCCCTTATTTATTTTATAAAAAATAGTAAAATAGTTTCTGGAAATAAATTAAAGGTACTAAAATGACTAATAATATGTAATTATCAAATTAAAAATACTGGAGTCAATTTAACAATTATGAAAAAAATTAAATCTTAAAATATGCTAATATTGTAATTATGCACAATCTAGCTTTAAAAATACTAAATAAATTTGTAAAAAATATGAAAAAATTATGCTACATATATTTTAATATAAATATAAGAATACAATAAATGAATCACCAAAAATGATAATTTTGGGAATAATTATTGGATTTTTCTTGATAAAATAGGGCAATAAATTGATTTAAAAATCTTTAAAAAATTAAAGAGAAACAAGAAAACCTTTGGACATACTTATATATGCATATACATGCTATTTTGAAAGTATTTTGTATATTAAAATATACAGGAAAAATTGGGTATCAACACCTGTAGTTGAGTTGAATGAAAAAGATAAGTTTGATTCTACTTTGCAAGAAAAGACATTAGCACAAAAGAGGAAGGCTATTAAACCAACCAAGGCAGCTACCACATCTAAGAATGATAGTAAAGGAAAGAAAAAGAAAGGTATGCCTGATGTGGTTGATAAGCTCACTGAGTTCAGAAACAAAAAAGCATTGAATGGGAAAATTCTTGCAAAAACTAATGAGAAAAGGATATCTCAGTTAGTTGAAAAACTTGAGTTACAAGGATGGATACACATGTTTGTTAAGGCATTCCCTCCTGTGTGTGTGCCTATTATGGTGGAGTTCTATGCCAACTTCCAATTTTATGGCAAAGTGGTCAAGAGTTCTATAAGAGTGTTTGAGATGGAGTTTGATGTTGAAGAGCTTGGGATGCTACTGAATATTTCTTCTTTAGGTTTTGACAATTACTCGAAGAAAAAATGGCCAGCCATAGATAATGATGTGGATACAGGAATTATGTTCACAAGTAAATTCTCTCAGAAGTTTGAGTTAGATGCTCCTCAGAAGGTGTACAATACTAATATGACTCCTTTTCACAAGCTGTTGTTTCATTTTGTGAACTCTTGCATATTGCAGAGATCTGAGATGAGGCATAACGCTAGCACGCTGGAAATGGACGTGATGGAACTACTTAATACTGTTAGAACTATCAATCTCCCTAGCTTGATGATTCAGCACATGGGAAGGGTTACAGACGCTTCCAAGCCTAAGCATGATCTGCTTTATGGCTTTATATTGACCGAGTTATTTGACAAGCTCAATATTGCTTTGTCCGAGCTTAAGTTTGGAAATCACAATGATATTTTGGATGATGTTACCATCAAGCAGTGTGTCTATGAGGAGATAAAGGTTAGGAGACCAACAAGTTCTGCTATTCTACCTGCTGCTAGCAGGGCACTAAAGCTCACTAAAAGGTTGGAGTTAGCTAAAAGGTTGGAGTTAGCTTCGAAAAGACAATGATGAGTTGAGAAAAAAATCTAGGCAGATTAGGGAGGAGCTCATAAGGGACAGAGAGGCTCATGCCCAACAAATTGCCACCTTTGTGAAAGTCTTGACCCCCTCCTTCTCTCATCCTTGACCCTGGTCCTTGACCCCATGACTTCAGCTTGTTTTGTTAACCCATTGGTGCTTTAGTTCTTGTTTAGTTTGTTTTAGTTCTGAGTAGTTTGCATGATGCTTAGTATATTTTGCTTTAATGTTTTGAGTCAAGGCCTTGGTCTTAATTTGGCACTGCTAGTTGAATTGTCTTATAATGTTTTAATGATTTGCACATGGTTATATCATCAGCTTAGTTTATTTGCTTTGATAATTTTTGAGCTTGTGATGTAGCCTAAATGGCCATGAATCTTTCATTAACTATGCTTAGTCTGTCTAACATCTTTTTTTTTTTTTTGATGAAGCAAAAGGAGGAAGATATAGTTGGGGGTTGGTGTTGATGGGCCTGTTTGTGTGCTCGTTGTACATATGGTGTACTTACTCTAGTCATGGTATGGTGATATGAGGTGATTACCTAGTTTTAATGTGCACAAAGTTTATCATCATCAAAAAGGGGAATTTATTGAGTATTGAGGTTTTGATGATTAACAAAGTTTGTTAAGAATAAATGCTCTAAGTACCAGGTCCTCAACGTAGCTGCTTAACTGCCCTAAGAACCAGCTCCTCAAGGTTGATGATTGCTTGGTCTTGCAAGACAGTAACTTTATCTCAAGTTACCCAAGTCCGAGTTTGTTGGAAGAGGACTGCTAAATATGATAAGGGTTGTTGCCCAAGAAGATACGCTTGCATAACCGAGAGACAAGAGTTCCAAAATTTGTGGAGTCCTTGGAGCTGTAGGAGTCCTATCAAATGAGAAATTGTCTACGCATAGGACTTCTAAAAGATCATGGAGTCCAAGGAATTTAAATACTATCTTTTGGACTGTTGAGATCATCATTTTACACATCAATTGAAGAACTACATTTTCCATACTCAAATCGAATACCAGAGTGAGTCCTTTTAGGAAATCGAGTTATAATTAAAGTATCATATACAATCAGGGAGTTGGAGTGAGTGTTTGATTTTTCAAGTTAGAGTAACTTGTAAATCAAGTAGTTGAAGTAGGAGAACTGGAGAGTATTGAGTTACAGATTTGTAATCGATACATTTGGCTCATTGTTCTAGTGAAGTTGAAGCTAACACCTACGTGGTAGGTCGTATTTTTTGCACCTTTTAAGCCGGGTAATTTTTCACGTAAAAATCTCTTTTGCAGTTAATGCTGCACTTTATTATTTCAGTTGTTTAACAATGGAGCATATATAAAAACCGTTCTTATACATGTGTCTAAGGGGTGCTCCAAACTAACATACTTGATTGTAGTCTGTTGATATGATTTATCACAAGAGTATTACGTGTTCGAAAATATATTAAACTATTTAGTACTCCAGTATGTATCCAATTAGGTTCTGAATTTTATAAAATTGAAGAAAAATCACTATGGTGTATTTGGTAGAGGAAAGTGTTTTTCACGAGAGAGCATTTTCTTGAAAAATATTTTTGTCTATATTTGGTTAATTATTAAAAAAATATATAAAATATGACAATAAATAAGGTTTGAGGACAATGTTATGGTGATACTTTTAGTACTAAAGATTAATAATAATATTTAAATATTAATTGAAGTGATTTGAGTGATGTGGAATATATCACTACAAAAAAATAAAATTATCTACGAACGTCGTCGCTAATTTATCGCTAAAACACTCGTAGCTAGCAGAATTTCTTGATAATTCGTTGGTAATCAGTCGCTAAATGAGATTAGCGATGAATTTTTCTATTTAGCTACAGAATTTATCCGTCGCTAAAACCTGATTTTTTTAGTAGTGATATATAGAGATGATTCGAGATTTTGAAGTTTAGGTATTCGATCTTTTCTTTTTTTTTTGGTGATAAATGTGACTATTACCATAACAACTAACAAAATTTACATCCTAAAGAGCCCCTAGTGTCCTTTTCCATCTTCTAAGAATGGTGCTCAAGACTCTAGATCTCCAAATAATATCTAAACTTTTAATTACATAGCTTCTCAATCAACAACTGATTTTTTTTAGCTCTTTTAGTCTTACATAATGTATCCAATCTATCTAAGATCTCTTTTTTAATTTGAGCAAACACAAAATCTCTACCTACATTTACTTTTCTAAAGATTCTCCAGTTTCTTGCTTGCCAAGTGTAGTATAGCATGGCAACAACTATTTCCTTTTGAAATTGGCTCCATCGTCTCCTTTTGATCCACTTGATCACCTGACTTGCTTCATTGTTATGAATCTTGATGCCCAGCCAAATGCTCAACTTTTCTCTCATTTCTGAAATCCAATTGCACTGACCAAATATATGAGCATGTGTCTCCATCTGTGCCAGAGCACATAAGCAGCAATACTGATCATCTATATGTATTAGAAGTCGAGTTAATCTCTCTTTGGTTAACAGTTTATTTTGACATGCCAACCACACTAAAAACCTTTGTTTAGGGAGCATAACTGAGCTCCATATTAGATTAACTTCCTTAACTCTAGGTTGAGGGCCCAACATGTGTTGATAGCTTCTAAACATTGAATATTCTCCTGTTAAGAGCAAAACATGTATTGATAGATTCTGGACATTGAATATTCTCCTGTTGAGATTAACAGATATTTATCTCCTTGATACCATCTTGTCATATGAACTTTGAGGGAATTCAGTTTCTTCCAATACCAGCTACGATCTCCTGTTGGAGTATCACTACTAGAAATTCGGTAAAAATTGACCAAAAAAAACGACCAACTTTGGTCGGTAATGACCAATAACCGTCCAAAACGCGACCATTTACGTGTGGACAGTATTTTAGAGGTCGGAAAGGCATACCAACTAAAGTTGGGCGGAAATTACCGACCAAGTTTGGTCGTTCAACTAAATTCAAAAAAAAATTATTGCAAAAAAAAAAATCGACTAAAGTTGGTCGGTTTTTTAATTATGTAATCGAAAGATTCACCATCTTGGAATCGAACCAAAGTCTGTACTATGACAGGACACTATTCTACCACTAGACCATTGGTGCATTTTGTTTTAAGACTATCTTTTATTTGATTTATAATCTTTAGTTGTATTTTCGCACTAAAATAACCTACCAAAGTTGGTCGGTTTTATTAAAAAATAAAATTTAAAATGACCGGCCGAATTAATCGATCAATTTTGGTCGGATTTTTTAATATTAATATTTGTTTATTTTAATTGAAAAACCGACCAAAGTTGGTCGGTTTCTTGAAAAATAAATTTTGCGGAACTCAAAAATAGTTTCCTGCATTTTTGCACCAAAGAAAACCGACCAAAGTTGGTCGGTTTTGTAAAAAAAAATTAAAAAAAAAATATTTTGAAAAATCGACCAAATTTGGTCCATTTTTTTGCTGGTTTTTTGACCGACCAAAGTTGGTCGATCAACCTTGGTCGGTTTTTGCCGAATTTCTAGTAGTGTATGTTTCTATGCTCTGTTTGTCCTTCATACAGATACTATTGACCCATTTCACCCACAAAATGTCTTTCTTCCTAGAAAGTTGTAACTTACCAACAGCATCAGTATTCCATTTGCAACACCCTTTAATGTTTAAACCTCCATTTTTCTTTGGAGTACATACCTTGTCCCATGCAACTAGGTTAATTAATTTTTTTTTCATCTGTATCACCCCATAGGAAATCACTGCATTTCTTGTCAACTTGTTTTATTACACTTTGAAGCAGTATGAACACTGCATTCCAGAAGTTATATATAGAGAACAATACTGCCATGATAATTTGTAATTTTTCAGCATATGACAGTTTCCTTGTATATGCAGTGATTTTGTTTGTGATCTTGTCAACTAATTGTTTGCCATCTATCTTGTTCCAATTCCTTGAAGTATAGAGGTGTCCGATCTTTTTGTCTTTACTATTGAACTTTCTTTTTTACTATTGAATTCATTGCACTTTAATTAGATATTATGGATACAATCTTGCATATAAAAGCTAATTGGCGAACTTCTATAGTATCTTGTACTTTTCATCGAAAGAAAGGAGAGAGAGAGATTAAATTGATCATTCAAAAACTCAAAACTATTCCCATCCTCAAACCAAAAAATCTTACAGTCAGTGATTCAAATGTTAATCGAAAAAAGAATGCTTGTTACGAAGAACAACTCAAAATAGGGTTTAGCTTGTACACAAATTATGTAGAAGACTTTGCACTATAAATATTAAGTAACTATTCATAATTGGTGGAATTAGTAATCGATAAATTAAGACAATTACTAATCCTGTACAGCAGGTTAAAAATTGCATTGTCAAAATTTATATACACTGTGATAAACCTCAAATATTTCCTGAAAACTCATTGCAATATTCTTGCTTTTCAAAATTTACTATTATGCAAAAAATAAGTAGAAACGCAAACTGTTTTCACCTTTTAAATTGATTAATTACGGTAGTATGCTACAGTCGAACAAGTTCGCGTGGCCTAATGGATAAGGCGCTCGCCTCCGGAGCGGGAGATTGTGGGTTCGAGTCCCATCGTGAACGAGTTTTTCCCCTGAAATTATATAATATTTCATATTCAAGTCTCTTTTGAATCGAAACTTCGAATATTTTAATTAATTGGATGAAATTCAAATGACATGATAAACATTCAACTGTCACTTATATATAAGTTAAGAAATCCAAAGTAACTCTACCATCATAAAGGACTGTGCAACCTTTTGGTCCTTGGGCTTCATCATTTTGAGCTAAGCTTCATTTATTAAAGGAAAACAGATGTTAATCTTAATCATTAATCATTCAGATCTCAAACATTAAACGCGTTTGTTTTTAAAGTCTGAATTTTAATTATTCAGATCTTAATCATTAAATGTGTTTGCTTTTTTACTTCACAATCACTTAATGGGTCCGAATACTGTACGATTAAAATCTATAACAGAGATTTAATTTCATTAAGATGCTATCAGATATTTATTATTATCTGCCGCCACCGCCTACCATTATCAACTACTACCATGCCGCCACCATACTCAACCCCCACCCCCACCACCACGCCACTATCATCCTCAATCATAGTCGTCACCAGTATGAACCATCACCACCCATTATCCCACCACTCCGACCATCATCATTCTCACTCACAATCAACACTCATTCACCTCAACTACCACAACTGACCACCTCATCACCATCAACAACCACAACCGGTACTGCCCATCATTATTGTCACGACCCAAAATTCATTAATCGTGATGGCACCTAACCCAACCTGCTAGGTAAGCTAACTATACGATCCAATTTCAATAATATTTAATAAGGCCATTTATGAAAAGAAATTATCTGAATCTTATACATTTTCCCAAGGACTAGTAGTACAAATCATGAACTTCTAAGAATAGAGTTTACAAAGCCGATATAAAGAAAATACATCTTCTGTTTGAAAAGTACATAAACAGAGTTTTATAAATCTAAGGCTACCATGAACAAGAGACAGATACAACAAGAACGCAAGTACATCTTCAAATCCAGCTCTTATCGAACACAGCAACCTCAGCAGCCAATATCTGCACGCAATATGTAGAAGTATAGTATCAGTACAACCGACCACATGTACTGGTAAGTAACAAACCTAACTTAGGTTGAAAGCAGTGAGGAGCTGGAACAAAGGTCGGGTCCAACACCAATAGCCAACAACAGTTCATAATAACGTAAAGCAAGTAATAAAAGACATAACTCGGAATTCAAGAATGCTCAGCTTATTCATAATTTCAAAAAAATAGTTTCGCTTTTCAAGTGTGTTAGTGAAAACCCATATCCTTTACCGAAATCGTCCAAAAAATTGAGTAAGTTTGAAAACTGTGTTTTCCCCCAAAAATCCTTTCAAAATACATAAGATGTTTCATTTTCCAAATAGCTTGGGGAAAGTACATCTCTATGCCTACATGTCAAGATACAGGTAAGATCATGAATGTTATTAAAACCGGACAGCAAAAGCAAATGCATCTCTATGCATGTATCTCAAGTACGCATGTCAAATGCAATGTCTCTCAATGATGAACTCATGTACTCATACTCTCAGAGTACTCGACCTCATTGTCGCGCATTATCTCTTACCATGATCAATACTCAACACACTTAGTCACTTGCACTGTACAATACTCAGCATGCAACCCGATCCATATATAGCTATAAGGCTCGTTGCGGCGTGCAACCCGATCCATATACATATAGTCATAAGGCTCGTGGCATGCAGCCCGATCCATAGACATATATATACATAGTCGACTGCGCTCACTAGGGTGTGCAGACTCCGGAGGGGCTCCTTTAGTCCAATCGCTATATCGCTGTGGCGTGCAGCCCAATCCAATAAAATGTAATCAATATAACATGTTGCGGCATGCAGCCCAATCCAATAGTTGTCACTCATAATCAGGCTCTCAGCCTCACTCAATCCTAAATCTCTCCAGTCTCACTCATGGGCTCACAATGTCATGAAACTAGCTCGACAACAATGATATGATGTATCAATAAATAATAACTGAGATTGAGATATGATATGAATGGATGAATATGACTGAGTACGAACATATCAGTAAAAATCAGTGAGATCACATCAAGAAATGACCACTGTGGGTCCCAACAGTATCGGCATAAAGCCTAACATGATATCTAGCATGATTGACAGCTCAATTGCTTTGTCATATGGTGAAAACACAAATAACAACAAGATAGGGTCACTATACAGTGCCATGAAAAAAACGGAGTCAGTATTCACAGGGTACACGCCCGTCACCTAGCATTTACGTCACCTCAATACCAGTCACATAACACGTAATTCGGGGTTTCATACCCTCAGCACTAAGTTTAGAAGAGTTACTTACCTCGAACAAGAAAATTTCAATACCGAGCAAGCCAAGCGATGATCCAAAAATGCCATCTCGCACGTAGCGACCACCAAATGGCTCAAAACTAGCCAAAAGAAACTCAAATACATCAAATAAATCCCAAGGAAACAAGTCCAAATGATAAAGATCGATTCCTAAAGCAAATCCCAAATCCGTCCAAGAAATCACACCTTGGCCCGTACCTCAGAACCCGATAAAACTCACAAAATCCAACAACCCATTCAATTACGAGTTCAACCGTACTAGTTTCACTCAATTTCGACTCCAAATTCGATGTTCAAAACTCAAAAATTCATATTATGAAACTTTAGGCCAAAACCTCTAATTTCCTCTTTAAATTCCTCAACCAAGAGCTAAAATCGAAGATAGATTCTTGAAATACAACCAATACCAAGTAGAGAACACTTACCTCAATTCATATGCTGAAAATTGCTTCAAGAATCGCCTCAATCCGAGCTCCCTAGCTCAAAAAAATGAAAAACAAAATGGCTGAAACCCTCGAAATAGAGTACTTTATAATCTGCCCAGGCATTTCCCTATGCTATCACGGACAAACTAATGTGATAGCGAAGCATAAAATTTTCCAGCCCCCTTTTTACTCCATGCGATCGCGGCTTTTCTCCCGCGATCGCGAAGAACAAATTATTCCAACAGCCTTCTCCAACTCTTCCGAACAGCCTCTAGTATAACAGTTATAACCTTTTGTATAAAACTCCAAATTACAATTTCTTTGACTTTCCTAAAACTAGACATCAAGAGCTACAACTTTATTTTTAGATCATCTCCAAATTCCTTATAGATTGTGAGATATAAGCTTCCAAAGTCGGATCAGTGCAGCAGAGATTTTTCTCTATGCGATTGCGTGAAGACTTCCGCAATCACATACCATAACTCCATTTTTCCAAATTTTGTCTATGCTAACATGTCCAGATCTACGCTTACGCACTATACACCCCTATAGCCAAAAACCAACAACTAAAAATGGCCTAGAATGGTTTGAAACCACCTCGAAACTCACCCGAGCCCCTCGAGACCCTGTCCGAACATACCAACAAGTCTCAAAACATATCACGGACTTAGTCTATGCCTCAAATCACATCAAACAACGCTAAAACACGAATAACACCTCAATTCAAAATCAATGAACTTTAAAACTTCAAACTTCTACAATCGATGCTGAAACCTATCAAATCACGTCCAATTGACCTCAAATTTTGCACACAAGTCACATTTGACATTTTGGACCTTCTCCAACTTCCGAAATTGGAATCCGACCCCGATATCAAAAAGTCCACTCCCGATCAAACTTCCCAAACTTTTCACTTTCTCTATTTCAAGCCAAATTTTACTACGGATCTCCAAATCACAATCCGGACGCGCTCCTAAGTCCAAAATCACCCAACAGAGCTAACGGAACCATCAGAAATCCAATCCGAGGTCAAATACTAAAAGTCAATTACGGTCAACCCTTTCAAATTTAAAGCTGCTAGCTGAGAATCATTCTTCCAAATCAATTCCTATTAACCTGAAAACCAAAATCGATGATTCACATAAGTCATAATACATCATATAGAACTACTCATGCCCATAAAATACCGAGCAAAATTTAAATGCTCAAACGACCGATTGGGTCGTTACTTTTTCCCTCACTTAAACATACGTTCGTCCTCAAACGTGCCCAGAGTTGTTCTCAAAGCCATTAAACCGCAGTGTAACCTTACCATGCTCATACCAGGGGTGATCCCACGTTACCCTATCCCATATAGGTCTGATAACACAACATAACTAAAATTTCATAACTCAAATACTCATAGCAAAAATTTCCAATCACAGTAGCTGCTCAAAATAACTCAATACCGGTAATAAACCTCTTATCAAACAAAGCCTCGTTCTAACATCTTCATATATTTCCAATGATGAAAGAAACACGTAGAAACTCATAACCATTCATCAGATCGCCAAGTCATGGAGCTCCCTTTCCTTCGACAAGGACTATAGCAAATTTCTAAGCCGACTTTTGATATTATCCTTCCAACCATGTTGTAATTAATTCTGATAGTATGTATTCTAGGTCCGATGACCTCATCTTATCCAACACGACCACTCTAGTGACATAACACATCAATACAATCTAAAGACGCAAGACGTGCAATCAGTGCACTAATAAGCAACATTCCAAATGTGCTCAAACATGAAAAATAACTCAAACACGAGAATCGTCCTGCAAGTTCAACGGGTATCACCACAACGGAATGCTAAGAACCCATCATACACCACAGAACCAAAACACACGAATCTAACACAAAGGATTATGCCTCAATATAACTTCGCTACAATGCGTGACCCCATCCAAACGCTGGTCCATATTATACGCCTTGAGCCACCCTGCTCAAAATCAATAACCACGCGAAATTCGACATCAAGTGCCCAAGTTGCATTACCATAACCACTAAGAGAAAATAACAACATACCACAATCCGAAAAGAACATAGCTAATGCGCAATCAATCATGCAACATCCAAATACCAATCTCGCTCAATATCCACTATAAAGCCCAAATAGAACTGCACCCTATGTGCATATAACTAACGAATCACAACTTCTCATAGCGTAGAAGAGCAACTCACAGATCATTTCAGAACATGAATAAGCTCAACAACAACTGAATGACACATCCCTCAATAATAACAGTATAGAGCCAACCAATCAGGCTCGTATAGAATACACATCCAAATTGGGCATACCAATGGACCCCAAATTAGCTCTAGTCACCCACAAATAGATAAATAACCCTCCAAAAATTCACAATGTTTGAATAATAACACATACTATTCTCTGGCTAACCTTGGACACATTTCCACAGTCCACAACCATGAAACAATCTACTCCTGAGAACTCTTAGTCTCAAAATCC
The DNA here is from genome assembly GCF_000715075.1 of Nicotiana tabacum. Classification (NCBI taxonomy): domain Eukaryota; kingdom Viridiplantae; phylum Streptophyta; class Magnoliopsida; order Solanales; family Solanaceae; genus Nicotiana; species Nicotiana tabacum. The sequence continues at coordinate 153,302,176 of NC_134090.1, read as the reverse complement.
ATAGAACACATGAATCACTATATTTGATCCCAACTCCACCGCCCGAATATCTAACACATCTCTCATACACGATCATTCTACGAGGAATACTTATGTAATTATTCCGTGCCATATAGTAAAATTTGAATACCAAGAGTCGATCAACCAGGAGAGTGCCGCAATACCAATGAAGTATCCATAAATCAAAACACATTGCCTCTTCTGAAATGTATACTCATATCAAGCTATACCAAATAGTAATGTCATTTACCTAGTCATCTAAAATCATCCATGCTGCCTAAGAAATTATGTCCTTCCCTTCAAAACCGAATCGTGACCTTGCACCTGCCAATTTCAATCCTTCACAACACACCGCATATACCATGTCATTATATGAAAAATACGAGGACTTCATAATCCACTCTGAGTCACAAGTAACTACTAACTCAATTAGCCAAGAACTTTTCATTTGATCTCATCCAGGAGAAAATCACAATACGCAACATGTCCCACACACCAGTAGGAAATGTACGTCTCAAACCATGGTAGAAACCATGAAGAACTCTGCGAAACCCATTTGCACTAAACCAAACTGTCAGGACTGAATCCCTCTAACTCAACCAAGCTACGCAATCCATCAAAACCTGAGAGTATCGCCACAAAACACTTGTAGAAACTCACTAGATCATAAGTACCAAAAGGGTCAATCACATCCGTTACCATGCTGATCCAACCCGTTGCAAAGATGTTCTAATTCTCCGAGTTCCTTCCGAATTGCCTTCAAATTGATACCCCTCGCCATAATACCACAATCCTCTACCAAGACTCACCATACGAGACCCTAGCATAAAACCTCAACGCCATAAGACTCATAAGCCGCTGAATTCTCTCTTAAGCACCCCAAAAGTATCATAATTGAGATACTCACTCTGAAGAGACCTTATGTGAATTTAAAGTTGTTCATTTTTACCTTCCAGATACTAAAATGTAGAATTCATAATAATATAGAAATACTGCGAGTCTCGACACCATCCAATTTAACTCTTAGCTTCTAACCATATACAAATCCGCAACATTCTCAATTGTAACGTACAAATCTTGAATTCATTAGAACCATTATCGAGAGTCATCCACTCTACTCGAATCTCAATAGCACCACCCAAACGGACTGAATGACATATGCCCCATTTGCACACCAACACCCTAAGAATTAATCTACACTTCTAAGCAACTGAGTAGATTCCTACTCCATGCGCACTACATCTCTCACTAATAACAATTCAAATCATTCCATAATTCTCATATACCCATAAAGCATAATGCAACCCGCATCTTGAAATTTCCTTACCCGAGTCACTTTCGAACTCAACCTCTATAAGTCATAATTGATTCACCAGTATACCTTAAACTGAAACTAATACAACACATAACCGTACAATTATCCCGTCGATAGCAGTCTCCCCCACTTGGTTCAAAGCCAAGGAATAAAGCATCTAATAACTTACAATAGCCACCTCCATACTACATAATACCATAATAGAATTTAACTAAATCCTTCCTAAGCTCATGTAACACAAACCATATAATACCTCAAATCATTTGCAAATCTCCCATTCATCCTCGTAATAGTCAAGCCAACTTCCGCAAGCGATCCAAACTCAAATTGCACTACATATAATTCATTGGTAAAAGAGAACTCTCAACAAACAACATAGGGATCACACAAACCTCAGGACACCCCGCATGAGATAACCCACCTACTTTGTCTCAAGCTGACATCTCTCTATACCCTTCCGTTTAACATGAAAGATCCTCCAATATGCTCAAAACTCGGTATTATATGTCATATCAAGGTAGAAAATCAAGCACCTAATAGTCCTTTTAACATTACAAGCAAACTCTTCTAGTCAAATTTAACCCATATGAACCCATCTCGCAGTCACATCATACTCATCTCATAGTCATCCATCCATAAATTCCACTAATAGAGACACTACCAGACATATAAATCCAAAAGAATGTGCTCAAACAATCAACATCTCTGTGCTCAAGCTACAGTCAATACCCGGCCTCAAGTCCTCTCGACTGGCTTATCATCAACATACTGAAATCACATATCGCACCTCATCCATAGAATCACAAGCCGTCGATGCACAGCTGATACCGAGCGCTCATGTGCACATCTGAATGCGTGGAAGGAACTTAAGAGTTAGGATTCAAGCTAAATCAATGACGCACGATAAAAAAGAAAGATGGGAAGTATATCCTAAATGTCCTGTAGCCTCTCGAATATAGGTATGGATGTCATCATACCGATCCGCAAGACTCTACTAGACACTTGCTCATGACTTGTAGAATTTATGAACCTACGACTATGATACCAATCTGTCACGACCCAAAATTCACTAGCCGTGATGGCACCTAACCCAATCCACTTGGTAAGCCAACTATACTATCCAATTCCAATAATATTTAATAAGGAAATTTATCAAAAGAAATTATCAGAATCTTATACATTTCCCCAAGGACTGGTAGTACAAATCATGAGCTTCTAAGAATATAGTTTACACAGTTGATATGAAGAAAATACATCTTCTATTTGAAAAGTACATAAACAAAGTTTTATAAATATAAGGCTACCATGAACAAGAGGCAGCTACAACAGGAATGCATGTACATCTTCAAATCCAGCCCTCATCGAATACAGCAATCTCAGCAGCCAACATCTGCAAGCAATGTATAAAAGTGTAGTATCAGTACAACCGACTTCATGTACTGGTAAGTAGAAAACCTAACCTTAGGTTGAAAGTAGTGACAAGCTGGAACAAAGGCCGAGTCCAACACTAATATCCAACAACAGTTCATAATAATGTAAAACAAGTAATAAAAGAAGTAACTTGGAAATCAAGAATGCTCAGCTTATTCATAATTTTAAAAAAATAGTTCCACTTTTCAAATGTGTTAGTGAAAACCCAAATCCTTTACCAAAATCGTTCAAAAATTGGAGTAAGTTTGAAAACTGTGTCCCCCCCCCCCCAAAAAAAAAAATCCTTTCAAAATACATAAGATGTTCCATTTTTCAAATATCATAGGGAAAGTATATCTCTATGCCTACATGTCAAGATACAAGTAAAATCATGAATGTCATCAAAATCGGGCAGAAAAAGGAAATGCATCTCTATGCATGTATCTCAAGTATGCATGTCAAATGCAATGCCTCTCAATGACGAACTCATGTACTCACACTTTTAGAGTACTCAACCCATTGTCTGGCGTTATCTCTTGCCATGCTCAATACTCAGCACACTCAGTCACTTGCACTGTACGATACTCATTGCAGCGTGCAACCCGATCCATATATATATAGCTATAAGGCTCGTTGTGGCGTGCAACTCGATCTATATACATATAGCCATAAGGCTCATTGCAGTGTGCAACCCGATCCTTATACATATATATATACATAGTCGATTATGCTCACTAGACGTGTGCAGACTCCGGAGGGGCTCCTTCAGCCCAAGCGTTATATCGCTGCAGCGTGCAGCCCGATCCAATAAAATATAATTAATATAACATGATGCATTGTGCAGCCCGATCCCATAACTGTCACTCATAATCAGGCTCTCAGCCTCACTCAGTCCTCAATCTCTCCAGTCTCACTCACTGGCTCATAATGTCATGAAACTAGCCCGACAACAATCATATGATGTATCAATAAATAACAACTGAGACTGAGATATGATATGAATACATAAATATGACTGAATACGAACATATCAGTAAAAATCAGTAAGATGACAGCAAGAAATGAGCACCATAGGTCCTAACAGTATAGCATAAAGCCTAACATAATATCTACCATGATTGACAGCTCAATTACTTTTATCATATGGTGAAAACAAAAATAACAACAAGATAGGGCCACTATACAGTGCCATGGAAACAACGGAGTCACAATTCACAGGGTGAACGCCCACACGCCCGTCACATAGTATGAGCATCACCTCAATACCAATCACATAACACGTAATTCGGGGTTTCATACACTCATCACTAAGTTTAGAAGAGTTACTTTCCTTGAACAAGTAAATTCCAATACCGAGCAAGCCAAGCTATACTTCAAGAATACCACCTCGCATATAGCGATCTTCGAAAGGCTCAAAACTAGCCAAAAGCAACTCAAATACATCAAATAAAGCTCAAGGAAATAAGTCCAAATGATAAAGATCGAATCCTAAATCAAATCCCAAATCCGGCCAAAAAATCACACCCGGGCTCGTACCTCATAACACGATAAAACTTAAAAAATCTAATAACCCATTCAATTACGAGTTCAACCATACTAGTTTCACTCAATTCCGACTCCAATTCTATTTTCAAAACTCAAAAATTCATATTATGAAACTTTAGGCCAAAATTTCCAATTTCCTCTTTAAATTCCTCAACCAAGAGCTAAAAAATAGATTCATGAAATACAATCAATATCGAGTAGAGAACACTTATCTCAATTCATATGGTGAAAATTACTTCAAGAATCGCCTCAATCCGAGCTCCCTAGCTCCAAAAATGCAAAAATGGCTGAAACCCTTGAAATAGAGTACTTTATAATCTGCCCATGTATTTACCCTATGCTATCGCAGACAAACTAATATGATGGAGAAGCACAAAATTTTCTAGCCCCTTTCTTACTCCATGCGATCGCGACCTTTCTCTCGCGATCGCGAAGAACAAATTTTTCCAACAGCCTTCTCCAACTCTTTCGGACAGTCTCTAGTATAATGGTCATAACCTTTTCTACAAAACTCCAAATTATAATTGGTTTGACTCTCTTAAAACTAGACATCAAGGGCTACAACTTTTATTTTTGGATCATTCCCAAATTTCTTATAGAGTGTGATATATAAGTTTTTAAAGTCGGGTCAATGCATCAAAGATTTTACTCCATGCGATCGCGTGAAGACTTCCGTAATCGCATAACACAACTCCATTTTTCCAAATTTTCTCTATGCTAACAGGGTCAGATCTACGCTAATGCATTGTACACCCCTGTATCCAAAAACCAACAACTAGAAATGGCCTAGAAATGGTTCGAGACCACCTCAAAACTCACCCGAGCCCCTTGGGACCCCGTCCGAACATACCAACAAGTGTCAAAATATATCACGGACTTAGTCGAGGCCTCAAATCACATCAAACAATGCTAAAAACATAAATCACACCTCAATTCAAAATCAATGAATTTTGAAACTTTAAACTTCCACAACTGATGCTAAAACCTATCAAAACACGTCCGATTGACCTCAAATTTTGCACACAAGTCACATTTGACATACGGACCTGCTCCAACTTCCGGAATCGGAATCCAACCCTGATATCAAAAAGTCCACTCCCGGTCAAACTTCCCAAAATTTTCACTTTTGCCAATTTAAGCCAAATTCTACTATAGACCTCCAAATCACAATCTGTGCGTGCGCCTAAGTCCAAAATTACCCAACGGATCTAACGAGATCATCAGAAATCCAATCCGAGGTAAAATACTAAAAAGTCAAACATGGTCAAATCTTTCAAATTTAGAGATGCTAGCTGAGAATCATTCTTCCAAATCAATTCTGATTAACCTGAAAACCAAAACTGACGATTCACATAAGTCATAATACATCATACGGAGCTACTCATGCCCATAAACTATCGAGCGAAGTGCAAATGCTCAAAACGAACAGTTGGGTCTATACAATTATAACATACCACCACCTACCCACCACCTTCTTCAGTCACAACCATTACTACCACCCGCCATTATTAACTATCACCACCCACCACCACCATCCTCAATTATAATCGCCACCACTACCAATCACTACTAGCTACTAGCATGAACCATCACCATTAACCAAAATTACCACCAACCACCATCTCTAGTCGACATTCACCCGTTAGTCATCACCACAACAATTATCATATTTTAAATATATTTGCAAACGTCTTTTTGTTCTTAAAAAAAAAACAAATGAGGAAGCAACCTTCCTTTTATAATTGCAAAATGTGCATTTCTTTTTGTTAAGAGTTAACGAGTATCACTTTTTGTTGGTCTTCCATCTAGTACCCGTTTTTGGGACCCGGCCGTAATGGGACTCTAACTAATTTGGATTTCCGTCGCGTAAAACCTATTAAAGAACAGAAGTGCTCCTTATTAAAAAAAATTTCAAGTCTGCTGGTACGAGCGAAAGAATTTTATTCATTCCATCACAATCCTTATACTATTCCGTTTTACCCTATTAACTTCTTTTTTATGTATGCACGTACATATACACATGTATATATTTTGTAAAAGGAATCATAAATGTTAAAGCAACTGTAATAGTTTGCTAAAACATACAGAATGAGGACGAACAATGAAATCAAATAATTGTCGGTCACAGTACATAAATGAAAATAATGGAAGTTGGAGACAAAAATTATCTGAAATGGAATAATTAGTACGTTGTTTCACAAAATGGAAAAATGTCACTTCAAGATTTTTGGATTAAGTTTTGGGGTATCTGCCACGAAATTTCATGGATTTGTTGTTTTATTTGCCTCTCGTTCAAATGTTTGGGATGATGCTCGACTTGGGTAGTATAATACAAATATATACTGCAATATGATGAATAATAATTAGTGAATTATATTTTTATTTATTATTGGATGATTAGACAATAATATTAAAATATAAATAGAGTGATATATAATTTAAAGGTAAGTTTGATTTTAAATTAGATACTCTTTTTACCTAGGGAAAAGATCCAAATTTAACTCTTAACTATGCGAAATAGTTCAAATTTATAGTCCGTTAATCATATTTGGGAAAGTGGTCATTTAGTTATTTTATCCATATTTAACTCTATATCGTCAAACCATGCCAAACAAATTTTATAAAAGGATTATATAATTAACGCAGGAATAGTTGATGAAAATATAAAAAAATTGTAATCAAATACTTACTCCATTTCATTTATGTGACGATAATTGATTTGGCATATAGTTTAAGAAAGAAATAAAGATTTTTAAATTTATAATTTTAAACATGTCATGATACTTGTGTGATTGTAAAAGTCTCTCATCAAGAGTAAATGAAAAGTGTAAAGTTAAATCTTTTGCAAATATAGAAATGAGTTATTCTTTTTTGTTTTTTAATTTTTATAGAAGAACTAACAAGAAAAAAATTTAAGTTATATATACTGGCAGTAAAATAAGTTGTTTGTACCATCAATGTAACTTGGCATGTTGTATACATCAATCAATGCTATTAAATAAATTTACCACGTTATTACTTTTTAAATGACATGATCGTTGAAAACTTAAATTCAAAAGGAAAGGACTTAAGTTATATTTATACGTTGATAGTATAATAGATTTTTTATAATATTAATATAATTTAATTTGTTATAACACATTATATACAATATAGTTTATCAAATGGAGTACCTAACTAATTAAAAATTAAATACCAAAAAATTGTTAGTGCAATATGAACATTTGCATGCGCTATATCAGTATACTATGGAATACTACTAGTTAACTGTTAGGAATCGTTTGGTATGTGAACTAGATTATTCGGAATTATATCTTGAAATTGTAATTTCTAGACTAATTTATCTCAACTGGAAGGTGGATAAAATAATCTCAAGTTTGATGGGATAAGGTGGGATATCCAGGATTAAGTTTAGGATTAAATTTATATTTTATCTGGTTGACAATATTAAATTATCCTGCAATAATTTTATATCGCCAAACAAATAAAATATAAATTAATTGCACCAAATAACCCTTAGGGGTCATTTGGTATGAGGTATAAGGGTGGTATAAAAATTTAATACCACCTTAATACTCTGTTTGGTTAGCAAACCAGGTATAAGTTATCCCGGTGTTAATTTTAACCCTGGGACAATTTATACCTTATAGAATGTGGGGTAATTAGCACCGGTATAACTCATACCTTCTTTTTAGCAATTATGCAATTGTCATTCTTAATACAACATACCAAACAATGAATAAACAACAATCTCAGCATAACTTATCCTAATATTACTTATACCGGCATAACTTATACCGGTATAAATCATATTCCAACCAAACGAGCCCTTAGTATACTAGCTAGTATCAAACTAATAAGGATCGCAGAGGAGGAGTAAGTATTCTTCATTTTTAATTAAAAGGTTTTGGATTCGAGCGGGAGTTATTTATCCTCCAATATGAGATTTTATGCTATAAATTCCAATTTAATCGAGCTTCGATATACACGATATGAAAAACAAAAAATTGAAGTACTAGTTGACTGTTAGTATCGTAGCTAGTAGCAATAACTGATGTCGTCGAACATATACTTGGCCAGAATACTGCTACCTCCAATCACTTCAATTTAATGCCAAAACATTTCCCTTTCTCGTAAAATACCCTCTTTCCCCAAAAGCCACTATCCTCAATCATTACTCCTTCCTTCTATATTTTTCACCTTTCTATATCTATCTATTTCACACAAATGGATTTAGTCCCTTCTTCTTCTTGTTGCCCCTTTTCTTGGAAAGAAAATTTCACTAACACACTCAAAACTCACTATCTTGATTCGTAGATAGTATTCAGTTGGCTCAACTCAGCTCGATTTTTTTCGACTTTTAGAGGCTAAAAAACTAGAGATCAAGCACTTATTACACACAATTAATTCCTACATTGTCCTTTTCCATTTCCTCTTACTAACCATATAACTATATCTGAAGTAAATACCCTCCCTTGACTTGTACCTATTAAGTCATAAAAGTTCACAACCTGTTTCTCCTTATTTCAAGTATATCAATCTTTTCAGTTCACCTTAAAATAAGGGGTCTTGGTCTTGTTCTAACTCTGTTGACTTTTCTTCATACCCCATTTTTCTTCAAGATCTGATAAACCCTAAAAGTGAAAAAAGAACATAAGTTGTAGCTGAAAAAAGGGTTATTTTTGTAATGGATTTTGTCACAGCACAAGGAAATCTTACTTCAGGTAATAATATGGTTCAAGGTACAAACTTTCTTCCTAACAGTACTACCGTCATTCCGTCATCAGCTCCTCCATTGAGCCGGTATGAGAACCAGAAACGTCGAGATTGGAACACTTTTTGCCAGTACTTGAGAAATCACCATCCTCCACTTTCACTTCCTCACTGCAGTGGTGCACATGTCCTAGAGTTCCTCAGGTATGTTGACGGGTATGACCATCTCGTCTAATAGCTTAAATTATTAGAGCGTGTTTGGTACGACAGAAATTATCTTTATGAACAATATTTCCGGAAAATTACCTTTCTCAAAGAAAGTTTTTCGAGGCTTGGTTGAGGAGTGAAAAATATTTTTTGAAAGAAAATATTAATAACTTCTGATAAATAATATTAGCAAACTCGTTAGACTTTTGAGGAACGTTTTCAGTTCTAAATTGATTTTAATGTTTAACTAGTTTAGTTAAAGAAATGATGATGTAAAATTAAGTTCGAGTTAAGATAATTGTGAAAGAAAATGGGTTATATATGCCCAATAAAAATATTTTCTAGCAACTAAAACATTAAAAAATGTCTTAAAAATTATTTTCCGTCATACTAAATATGCATTGTTACACAGATCATATTTTTATTTATTTAATTATGTCTTCAACAGGTATTTAGACCAGTTCGGCAAGACGAAAGTCCACAACCAAAATTGTCCATTTTTTGGGCTACAAAATCCTCCAGCACCTTGTCCTTGTCCTTTAAGGCAAGCTTGGGGAAGTCTAGATGCATTAATTGGTCGACTTCGAGCTGCATATGAAGAAAATGGTGGAAAGCCAGAAATGAACCCATTTGGGGCTCGAGCTGTGAGGCTATTTTTACGAGAAGTTAGAGATTTTCAGTCAAAATCTAGAGGGATTAGCTATGAGAAGAAAAGGAAGAGATCATCTACAACAAATAAGCAGAAAATAGCAGTGGCTGCTGCAGGTGCAACTTTATGTGGACAGACAAATATTAATTAGTAATATTTGAGTGATTATATTGTGTAGTAGAAATTAATATATATAGGAGAAATGTGAAATTAGAACATGATTTTGCATGCATCCTAGAATATATTATAAGGTGGTCTTATTTTAATTAGTATATGATCACCATTAACCTTTCTTCTTCCTATTTTTTTTCTCCTTCGGAGTTTATTATTATGTTGAAGGTTAATAAAATTATATGATATAGATAATCATATTGCGGTTTTTCTCTTTTCCCCCTTAATTGTTATGGAATAAATGATTTAAAGTATATATACCGATAATATAAAAAGATCTAGTATTGTGTATCTTAACTTGCTTTAGTCGGTAATTTATCTTACCTTTTAGATTACTAATCTCATTTTTTATGGATCATTAATTATATTATAAATAACCTGATAAGTCTTAAAAAATTTATGCTAGTGGTGTAGATAGTGGCAGATCCAGAGTGGAAGAAACGGATTTACGGGAATTCTATGGTTTCTGCCCAGACCTTATATATGTATTAAAAAATTCCGTAAATATTTATTTATTTGACTGTGAATTCAGTTACTATTCTATATTAACTTGAGATTGATGTTGAAGTCTATAAACTTTAAATCCTGAATTTGCGTGTGAGGGCAGAGAAGTTAAACACGTTTATTATTCGTATGATGAATATGCATTTACCTCTATGTTTTTCAAAGGCAAGATTAGGTGTCCATATTTGAACTTCGTGTTTTGCATTGAGGAGCTGAATTTACGCAGATATATATTGTGATAAATGCAATTCAGCTACTTACCAAAGAAATCATAATGGCGTTTACCACTTATACGTACTAAAGTATTACATAATTTTTGGCCCTCCCATGATTTCCAAATTAAATGCTACTAATTACTCTTCTTTACTTTTTTTTTTCTTTTTTTTTTCTACAAGCTTTTCATGAATTTAATTTGGAAGATAAAAATTTATCTTTTCCAAGATTTTACATTGTTTCTTTAAATTGAATAATAGAGAGCAATGGAGCTAGCTAGCCTTCTGGTTACGGGTTCGAACTCACTAGTTTTGGTTCATCATGTATTTATTTTAAGAAATTCATTGAATACGGTCAAATTATTAATTTAGAACCTACTAACTTAGTCCAAGCTATCCACTCTAATGTTTGTCCCCACCAATTTTTTTTCCTTCTCTTGATTAGAATCTCAACTTCATAAATTTCATATCTTAGTTCCGTCTACGATGGAAAGGATTCTACGAGAACGAAACCCTCAAGTCCCGATATCATTAGTTATAACCTAGAGTGGCAACTAATAATGAAGATAAGAAATAAAATGACTTACACACACGCACACCCTAATTGTTGGTTAATCATTGGAAAAGATCTTAATTATTTATTTATTTATATAAAAGACACTAAACATGCAAGTTCTTTCTAATTTTTTGAGAAAAAATATCTTATTACTTTTTGAGAAGATCACATTAAACATGCAAGACTAATTTTATTCGAAAATGTTTGACTTCAAGAGAGCTTAGATTACACAAATATAGCGTCAACAATGGATACAATAAAATAACAAATTGTTTTATAATATGATTCTTCCCTATAGGCTATACCGTTAGCTTTATCTCTTTATCCACTATATGATTTTATGCCCGATAATGCATGGAAACTATTGAGCAAACTAGATTCTTATACACTTAATTTAGAGAAATTGTTTTTGTTTCCTATTAATTCAGTATTTTAATCTGCATTAATTGGAGTCTGCACTAATTCAAACTCGCGTTATGTAAGACCCTTAAACAAGTAACTATTCCCTATCTTTTTTTAATACTCAGGATTCGAGCTCGAGATCTATGATAAAGAATAAAAATATCGTATTCATCTTATCACAATCCCTGACGGTTAAAGGCTGGACTAATTCAAACTCGTGCTATGTAAGACCCAATAAAAAAGTAACTATTCCTTATCTTTTTTTTTACTCAAGATTCGAACTATAAAAGATAACTATTCCCTATTTTTTTTTATACTCAAGATTCGAACTCGAAATATTTGATTAAAGATAAAAACGATCATATTTATCTCAGTGGCGATTAATGTAGAGAGTTAATTCACCCCTTCCTAGATATAGCTTCCCCACCACCTCTTTTATTGGTGCATGCACGTATCATCACATTCAACTATTAATTGGTTCTTTTATAGAGGACAAATTTCAGATATAAGTGGAAAACAGAAGAGCCTATGGAAAGGGAAATAATAGTTAGGTATTGACTTATAAGATAATCAAATTAGATCTATTATTATACAAAAAGACAAAACACACGTATGCTGATTTGGGATTAAGATATTGCTAATATAGATCCTTTGAGATCTTATAAAGTTTGAGAATATGACAGCTTACGAATATCACCAGATGCCCATTATTTTACTCCTCATACTTTGCCAATATTTGCTTAATTAGTCTATATATCAGAATGTCCTTTTGAATTAAAGGGCCAATTGGCTTGTTAATTAGTGCAAGAGCCTTCTTTAACAAATCTTGAAGATGATTATATTTATTAATAGTGATAAAATATGTTTGAAGGCCGGAGAAATTGTTTTGTTCATGATATGTGCTTTATTGATGTGCACACTCCATTAAAAAGGGGGTTTACGCAAATAGCCCGCCGAATTTATTGTTTATTTTTTTAGCTGGTATACATATATTATATATAATTGTTCACATTTTATACATAAATTATACCTATGTTATATATATATCTGCCAGTTATTTATAGTTTAAACAGTTGGGTGAGCAGTTATTTAGGTTAATTCTTCATTAAAAAGAAGGTGTTTTATCAAAGAGTTTTAAGTTCTACCTATTGTCAGTGCAAAAATATATGGTATTTACACAATTATAGGACAATTATAAGGTAATTATAGGTAAATCTCTATAATAAACAATAACCGATAACCTAATAAATATGATAACTAACATGCTAGCTATTACATGTTATTTTCGAATAGTGTATAATTCTTATACAGTAAATATACATTAATAAAATTCTTTATCTATAAAATACATTTTATGGGGTTACACTAACTATATATATGTTGAATCACCTCACTACATTTAGTACAGATGTTTCAGAATTCAATTACATGGAGACAAAATTTGTGCAAATGGCTGTGTGTCGGCCCGAGAGGGGGGTAGGGGAAATAGAATGAGTTATTTTCTATTTTCTCTAGCGATTCTTGATTTCTGTTTTTCTCGAATAATTTAGAGTACGTTTTGATACTTAGGCATAAATATAATTTCATGATTTATCCATAACATTGCACATGTCAAAATTGGATGACCTATAAATGAAGGTCAGATTTCATATATACATTAATATTGTTTGTCTCTAGCTATAGAAAAGTCTAAATCAAATCTACGCATACACTTTGCGGGTTCTCTTATTGCATGTTCCTGTCCTTTGAATATTTAGTACAAAGGAAGATATTTTTCATGTAAAAGGTTTTCATTTTTAAAATAAGTTCACATAAATTGAAATAGAGGAAATAAATCATTTTATTATTGCTAGGATAACATTATGGAATGTAAAGATACTATATAGTGATATCATAAATAAATATAATGTCAAAAATTAATAAACATGAGGTTTATTTGAATTAATATATTACAACATGTTTATGTTACTAAATTCAAATATAAACACATCAACACAATAACTGTTGTAAGACAACTCAAAATGTAATGGCTACTAAACACGATTGGATATACACGATTGGCTACTAAACACGAATATATACCAGTGACTTTCGTGCTCACAACAAATATTTCATTATCTCATTCAATAATAAACCAACAATTTGCTTATCAGTTCTCTTGAAGTGTTTTCTTACTTTATTCTTTGTAGTACTTCTTACGGTTTTAACGTTTGTTATCCAATATTTTGCATGATTCCATCTTGCCATATATAAACTCTAATTAAGAAGTTATTGCCGTTTGCGTTTATATATATATATATATATACACACACACACACCCCACACCCGTCTCAATTTATCTATATACTATATTAAAAGTACGAAGGCTCTAAGCGAAATGTCGTTCGTCTTTTTTACCCTTTTAAAATATAGTTCACATTGGACAAATAGTCATTAGATTATTTTCCTAATATTTAAGAATAATCATTTAATTATTTTTCTAATATGTAGGAGTATTTATTTAATTATTTCTATAATATTTAGGAGTACTCATTTAATTATTTTCCTAATATTTAGGAGTTTAATTTTTAATTCTAGAATTCCTGCACTTTTCAATCCAAATTAGGAAGTTTCGTCCACTTTTTAAGTGTTTGTTTTCTTAATAAAGTTGTTTGCCTTTAACTCCGTTCAAATTTAGGAGTATTATATAAAAGAGAAAAATCATTAAAAAAACATAAAAAGAAAAATTGAAAGGAAACATGTGAAAAATCTCGTGTACATCAATGACGGAATTTTGTTCTTATTTTCAACTTTTGTATCATTCACTTATTTATTTTCGTGTTTGTACAATTTGTATAGCATTAGAAAACATCCAATTAAGAATTTAAATAATTTTGTAATTTTGACTTTAAAATGTTAAATATCAATAATAATAAAACTAGGATTGAAATAGCTCTTAAAATACTGTATTGTATATATATTAATCAAGAGTAAATGTTATTCCTTTTTTTTACTAAAACTAATAACAATAGTTATGAATTAATAAATACGTATAGAATATATAAATAATGTATTTGATATTATATATTATTTTTTAGAAGCATAATGTATGATTAGGTGAATGACAGATAAAACAAACGAATTACAAAGATTATAATTGTGTGATTCCACAAAGCCGTTTGTTGAACAAGTTTTATTCCAAAAAGATCTAATAATGTACTATAAATTAAAATATTTTTTAATTTTTTAATATTTAAGACTTTCAATTACCTAAATTTTTATTAACATTTTCTATTTGAATTATGTAGGATTCCTGTCTATTTATCTATATTAAAAGCACGAAGGCTTTCATCTAATTTTATTTTATAATTTAGGGCACATTAATATAATATTGATGTAATTTTTAGGAATTTTATATTCAATGGCATGTATACACGCGCAACGTGCGTACCTTACGACTAGTGTTATAATATTTGGGCTGGAGTTTAAGAAAGAAAGTAAAACTTTAAAACTTGTGATCGAAAACTAGTTATAAACATGTGTGGCTAGGGGTGTTCAAAACCAAACCGAAACCGAAAACCAAACCACAAAAATGGTTTAATGGCTTATTGGTATCGGGTTATCGGTTTAACGAATGGGGATTAGATTGAAATTTTATTATTAATGGCTTATCGATTTGGGGGCGGATTATTTAATTTTCTTATCAGATAATCCGTTAACCCGTTAAGAATATATATATATATATATATATATATATATATATATATATATATCCATATGTATATTAAATATCCCTTGCACAGTTCTACTTATTCACTGTTGGAGAATTTCTATTTTTTTCTGTTGCTCAAACTTATAATATGCCAACAATCTCCTTCTTTGCATGTTATAAATATATAGGTCAATGGATCCTAATGCCACCAAATGGATCAGATTGTTGGTCAAAAGAAAATAGTAACAAGCAATGGCTTGTGTTTTATGGCCATTGAAGGTAACCGTGAAAATGGTGGGAATATATGCAAAGTAAACTGGCTTTTTGCGGGTATTTACTAGTAATAGAAGACCAAATAGGCCTCTGTAATATAAACTCAACTAGGCCGATAAACCGCCTGATAACTGCCCGATAATAGCTAAACAGATACCAATTCGCTCGATATCTTATCGGGTGGCTAGTGGATTAATACATTTAAAAACCGATAGCCCATAAGTCGAACCATTAAGAGTAAAATAAAAAATTTAACATTAAATTATTTCTAAATAAGGAAGACTAATGTTTTTGTGGTATACACTGAAAAGTAAAGCATGACTCATAATTTAAGATAATTTTTGACTGAACAAAAAATTTAAGTACGAAATAAATACTTTTGAAACTTATGGTCTAAAACAATCCATAAATATCTGTGACTACAAATCATCTTATTATGGGTAAATTAAAAAGTTTAAAATTAAATTATTTTTAAATAAAAAGGTATGATAATTTTTTGGACAGACTAAAAAAATGTTGACATATACTCCCTCTGTTTCACTTTATATGTCTTAGTTTGATTGGGCTCAGAGTTTAAAAAGGTAAAAAAAACGTTTAAATCTTAAGGTCTTAAATAACAAGGTATGTAATGTACTAAAATATCATTGATATACATAACGTTTTCTGTCTCTAATGTTTTCTCTCGGCGCACGTTAACGTGGCCAAGCTAATGTGTGCTTTGGAAGCCATGAGAGGGAGAGGCAGACCTAAGAAGAACATTATGAAGGTTCCAATTACAGATCAACGATCAACGGAAGCAAGAAATGATGTTTTAGAATTGTTTGTTTCACCAAAAGGAGTGAGAATTGAAGAACCAAATGAAGCAGTCACTCTGAGAAGCATGCAAAGTGAACAAAGCAAGGTAGAAGCAGATCTAGCTCGCAGAAATGGCAAAATGAAAGCTATAGATGTTACACCTGTAGCTGCGCAAGCTATAAGAGGTGGATGTGGAAGCGGGATAGCTCAAATACAAACGAAGACCCCAAGCAACAATGGAACAATACCATGCAACTCAGGTACTGTTGAGAATAGTAAAATTGCTGAATTAGAAAAAGATAGCAAGACTCAGACATGGGAAAATGTGGTAGAGGGTAACAAATTAGCAATAAAAGGTATGAATCTACAATTTATTGCACCAGTAATTCAGAATAGTGAGAAGATTGTGCAATTAGACTTCGAGGATGTAGAACAGAAAAATGATAAGTGGAGTTCTGCGATTGTGCTTTATGTGATAGGAGATTCATCTACTATTGGAGCAATGGAAAGATTTCTGAGCTCAGTGGGTAAATTTTTAGTGAAGCCATAGATCTACTATCATAATGATGATTACTTTTTGATAAGGTTTAGTAATTTGGAGGAAAAAGATCAAGTACTATATTCTAGCCCTCATACGGTGAACAATCGTCCTATAATTATGAAAGCATGGTCAGTAGATTTCAATTTGCATGATGAACTACTGAAAACCATTCCCCTGTGGATCAGATTTCATAATTTTCCGCTCAATTATTGGAGTATGAAGGCCCTAAGCAAGATAGGTAGTGCTTTGGGAAACCCTATCTATGCTGATGAGTGCACTACTAGATCAATTAGAATCTCTTATGCAAGAATGCTAATTGAAATGGATGTCACTAAACCATTGCCTAGAACTGTGAAGGTGCAAGATCCAAAGGGCAAAACAATACTTCAGGAAATTACATATGATTAGGAGCCAACATTCTGTGCTAAATGCTTGAAAATAGGCCATGATTGTAATGAAGTCAAAGTGCCATAACCACAAAGAATGATATATCAGAGGAAGGTGAATAAAAGCAAACAAGTTTGGATCAGAATTGATAGAGATGACTCAAATGTCCAGAAACAGGAGGCTGAACAAAGTAAGAAGAGTTAAGCAGTCCAACCATCAGAACAAGGGGCAAAGACAAAGGACAATGAGAAACAAGAAAAGGAAGATGTGTGAATAACAGTGATTGGTAAGTTAACAGCAAGGGCAGCCAAATCTAAACAAAATGAGGAGCAGAATCTGGTTGGAAACAATGGATTTCAATTTCTAAGAAATGATCAAGCAAATTGTGATCCAGGCACAAGTTGTATGTAGATGAGGAGTGTAGGGGTGTAGGAGCTATATCAAGGTACTCATTTCATACCAGTGTGAGTGTGATCACATGGAATGTTAGGGAGTTGAATAAAACTTATAAGCAAAAGGAGATAAAGGAGTTTATAAAAGAAAATAAAAAAAGCAGTAATAACTCTAGTTGAGCACAGAATAATGGAACAGAAAACTAGAGATGTAATGAAGAAGATTGCACCTGGATGGTAATGGATAACTAATTTTAGCACAATGAACAAAAGTAGAATTTGGGTGATTTGGGGTCAGAGAATCTATGTGTTTGACCCAACTGAAATTGATGAGCAGCTAATACATGGTCAGCTCAGAGTAGTCTCAAAGTTATTTACAATTGGATTTACAGCAATCTATGTGTTACATACCATCAAAGACAGGCAGAGTTTGTGGAGAAAGTTGAGACAGATTCATAGTACACAACATGGGCCTTGGTTAGCAATGAGAGATTACAATGCTGTGTTAAATGACTAAAACAAACAACATGGCTCTGTGATACAAGATATGGAGAAAAGATTTATGAAAGGGATAAATATACAACATTATTAAGGGGTAGAAGATATAATTAAAAAAAACTAGGAAGCAGTTGCAAATTGTTCAAGAGAAGATGAGTGACATAATGCAACAACCAGACTTAATTGAGAAGGAGAAAATGTTAAAATGTGAATTAGAAAAATGGACACTGATTGAAGAGAGTATCTACAAGCAAAGATCCAGAGTCCAATGGCTGAAACTGAGGGATTCAAATTCTGCTTACTTCTTTGCATAAATGAAGAACAAGAATAACTTGAATAATATTCATGCTCTAACAAATGACTTGGGGATCCAACTAATGATAGAAGAAGACATAGAGGTAGAAATATTGGGATATTATAAGGAACTGTTGGGTTCAAAAGCAGTAAGTATTCCTGCTATTAATCCAAATGCCATGAAGATGGGAGCAGTATTAAGTAGGGAGCATCAATTGCAACTCATCCAACCAGTGACTAAGGAGGAAGTTTGGTTAGCATCGAAGGATATTAGTGACCTAAAAACACCTGGCTATGATGGATTTAATGCAGTATTTTTAAAAAAAATACGGAAAGTCATAGGAGAGGATGTGACTAAGACTGTTCTGGAGTTCTTTGAATCAACTCAAATGTACAGGCCTATCAACTGCACAACAATCACTTTGATCCTTAAAGTAATAAATCCTACTAGTATTAAAGAATACAAACCAATCACTTGCTGCACTACTTTGTATAAAATGATCTCTAAGGTCTTAACGAAGAGACTACAAAGGGTGATGGATGAACTGATTGATAAAACACAGTCTGCCTTTGTTCCTGGAAGAGTGATAACAGACAACATTATTCTTAGCCATGAACTTGTCAAAGGATATGGAAGAAAAGAGGTATCACCAAGGTGTATAATGAAACTGGATATGCAGAAGGCATATGATTCTATTGAATGGGTTTTTATGGAGCAGGTGCTGAATGTATTGGCTTTTCCAGAATAGTTTGTGAGATGGATCATGACATGTATGCAAAGTGTCATATATTCAGCATTGGTTAATGGTTCACTGACACAACCATTTGAAGCTAGGAAGGGGCTGAGGCAAGGGGATCCATTATCTCCATTTATATTTATGCTGGCAATGGAATATTTGACAAGGAACCTAAAGACTTTGAACCAGATTCCAGACTTCAATTATCATCCCAAGTGTGAAAAGTTGCAAATTTTGCAACTTGGTTTTGCAGATGACCTTTTACTTTTTTGCAGGGGTCACATAGGATCAATCAAGCTTATAACTGCTTCATGGAATTCTCAAAAGCTTCAGGATTGATGATTAACAAGAATAAAAGCTCAATCTTTTTTGGAGGGGTATCACAAGATGCACAGGAAGCTATTCTGCAATTTCTAGGAATCCAAAAAGGAGAACTATCAGTTAGATACCTAGGAGCTCCCCTAAGTTCTAAGAGAATATCAGCAATTCAATGCCAACCCTTAATTGATAAAATAGTTGGCAGAATAACCTCATGGACGACCAAATTCCCATCTTATGCTGGAAGGATTCAATTGATCAAAAGTGTATTGTTCTCTATTCAAACTTACGGGGCACAAATCTTTGTGCTCCCAAAGAAGATCATTAAGCTAATTGAGGTAATATGTAGAAGTTTTTGTGGACAAGGGAGGGCAATATCTCTAAGAAAGCATTACTGGCATGGGAAAAAGTATGTTTACCCAAATCAACAGGGGGGTTCAATATTATGAGCATCACACTGTGGAACAAAGCAGCTATATGTAAACAATATTGGAACCTATGCAAAGAGAAGAGCAAACTTTGGATTCAATGGATGCACAGTTACTACATCAAAGGCAATAACATATGAGAAGTCCAACTGAAGCAAGCATCATGGATGGTAAGCAAGATTATGAAAGCAAAGAAGATATTTGAAGAAGCAGGCTTTAATCATGAAGACATCAGAAAGATGAACCACTATTCAATTAAGCATATATATCACAAACTGAGAGGAAACTTCAGCAAAGTGAGTTGGAGAAGAGTTGTATGCAATAATGCAGGCTGTCCTTGGTTGGCTTTTATACTAACAATGACAACACATGGCAAGCTATATACCAAAGACAGGTTGAGCAAATGGGGAATACAAATTGATCAGGAGTGTGTTTTGTGCAGACAAGCAAGTGAAACTACTCAACACTTATTCTTTAAGTGCTCATATGCAGCTGAATTATGGGGTAATCTGCTAGTTTGGCAAGGGATAAGAAGACCAGTATATGAATAAGCTGAGGAGCTAGCATGGGCTGAAAAATGGCTAAAGAGGAAAACTACAACAACTGAACTATATAAGATGACACTAGCAACATGTGTATACTATGTGTGGCAAGAAATAAATACCAGAATCTTTCAAGCTAAAGTGAGACGATGAGAGATGCTTGGCAAGATGATTATACAGGAGATACATTGTCGAAGCAATAAGCATATGGAAAAAGCTTTAAGTAGACTAGATTGGTACCCTATACAAATAGACAAATAGTTTAGTAATAGAAAGGTGGGGGGGGGGGATAAGGTAGGCGTAAGATATATATATATATATAGGGTTTTTTGATTTACTTGTAAATATTTTCCCGGTAAATGAAAGCTTTTTAATTACCAAAAAAAGAACGTACTAAAATATCCTTGAATCATATGGTCTTAAATGTGTCATGTGAAAAGTTAGAGTCACAATATTACTAACTATAGACATGGACATTCTTTTCGAAACAGAAAAAGGAAGTACATTCTTTTAGAAACATTACTAAAAAGGAAGCAAGACATTCTTTTGGAAATCTATATTATATTAAAAGGAGAGTAGTATGCATTGTGGTTAAACCAAGTGGCAAGCTAAAATGAAGCCACTTGGCAATTTTAGGACAACATTAATAATTAGAAATTATAAATGGAAACATAATCAATGGAAGTAGTTTAATGAATCTTATACATAATCTAAATAGATCTTAGACAAATCTAATCTATCTCTCTCTCTCTCTCTCTATATATATATATATATATTGATCAGCTCATAGATTTTCTTCTATATTAGCTAGAAATATGGATGTAAAAAATTAATTAAAAAAACTATAATAGAAAAAAATAAAAATATAGAGATACGTAAATTGAGATAACCTATGACTATTCATATTTTGGAGTAAGTTAAAATATAAATAAAACTAAAATTTACTTAAGATATTAAAGATTTATTGAGTTTAAAAATTTAATAAATTTAAGCAGCAAAATAAGATTTTATTAAAGTATACAAATTATTTATACGGTAAGAAAAAAACTAAAGAATCAGTAAAAAAATATTTTAATAACAATAATAATGAAGTCATATTAATATTGATAAATCGGGCAAACAATTATCTTATACGTAAATATTACTACAACATTTAGATATAATGTGTTCAAACAATTAAGAAAATACTTTTGTATGATTAATATTTGAATTGAGTACAATTAGTTTAAGTTTGAAAACATAACATAAATTTTTGAAAATGCGGTCCAATTTAGAAAATAGAATGATAAAAAAATATTTGAATTTGAGATGAGAAAGTTATTTAATTTTTATCTATATTATATTAGAATGAGTGTGATAGAAATATATATTAAATTCAATCAAGCTAATAAAAATCCACATGACAATGTAATAATATTAGGAATTGAATAATATAATATAAAAAATAAAGACTAAATAGAGAAAAAAATAAAAATTCATATTTTTATCATAGAGAAAAGGGGTAAAACTAATTTAAATTTGAGATAAGAAAGTCTTTTATATTGTGATAAGAAAAGTCATAATATGGGTAAGTCCATGTAACTCAAGTTTAATATACAAAATCAAAAACTAAAAATATTGAATAATAAAAATAAATTAGAGATAATGTGAGGATATTTATAAATCATGAGTTTAGAAAATAAAATAAAGTAAATATATAACACTTAAGAATATTATTAAAATTTAAATAATTTAAAATTTTCAAGCAATATTTTTAAATCAAAATAAATATTTATTTTATGATTAAAAAATTATATATTTATCTATATTATATTAAAGAATAGTAGTTGATAATGATATTAAATAAAGTTACAAGTTAATGAAAAGCCACATAAAACATAGTAAGACTATATATCATATTAAAAAATAGCAAAATTACGTTAAATTACTAATCGAAATGAAAGGGAAAAACTATTTGAATGTGAGATTAGAGTTCTTAAAACTATGATGAGAATGCTCAAACTATGGATAATACCACAAAATTGAAGTCTTATTTATGAAAAATAAAATAAAAAATAAATTTCTAAAAAATTTAAAATAAAAAATAAATTTCTATATAGGCAATTTTACTAATAAAAATTAAAAATTAAATTTGTATCTTAAAACTAAAAGAGAAAGAAAATTTATATAAGTAAATAATATGACAGTGAAAATATTGCTACAACATTCAGATATAATGTGTTCATAATAATTATAAAATATTTTTTTGTGATTAAAATAAAATTTTAATATAGGTAATTTTACTAATAAAAATTAAAAATTAAATTTGCATCTTAAAGCTAAAAAGAAAGAAAATTTAACTGCAGCTAATACAAAAATAATTATAAGAGAACTCAATACATTTGGGACATAATAATCAAATAAATTAATTCAAAGTTACAATTTAAAATAAAATATGATATTATTTTGGTTATAGGTGAAATAGTAATATAAAAACTAATTAAAATATTGTAGTAGAGAAGAGAGTGTATAAAAATTAGAGGTAGTGTGAGGATACTTATATTTTAAATTAAATAAAAATAAATAAATTAAATAATTAAAATATTTTTTAAAATATTGCTTATAAATTTAAATGATTAAACAATTTCGAATAAGAGGTTACAAGCATAAAAATATACCAAATTTCAAGAATAAAACATTTATATTTATTAAGGACTATTAAAGGATAATAAGCAAGACATTAATTTAATTATGAAGCTAATAAAAACTTATATGATAGTATAATAATATTAATTAATAAATAATACAATAACTATAAGAAAAGAACAAAAAAAAAAAAGAATTTGCATAAAAATGATGTGATAAATAAGACATATTTAACTTTCAGTCTTTGAGATAAAAACAAAGTGATAGTAAGAATTTTGTTAAAATAATATTATCTAATGTGCTCAAACAAGACAGATCACAACATGACATGTTTAGTATACTTTAATATTGAAATGAAATGCAAGTACTACAATTAAGGATTATTCTAATACAAATATATATAAAAAAATAGGTTGTCCACTACGAGATTTGAACAATAATTTCATATCATTCTTTATAATTAATATCTAATGTTATATAATTTTTATCTCAAAGGTTTATATTTTAAGGTTATTCGCACATGATTCAAATAACCTACATCACAATTTGATATGATTTTTGCCCGCACATCGCACGGTTACTAATACTAGTACTAGTAATTACTAAAAAGAGTAAAACATACTCCTATAAATTAAAACTGACGGAGTAATATTCCTATGAATTTATTAGTATGAATTTTTGTGAAAAGTTGGGGTAAAATGCATATTAATTTATCGACTTCCGACTACTGGTTTTGCTGTCGGCAAAATTAGATCCCGTAAATTCCGGGGGTAACGTGCTGTACTGTGCTGACACGTACCCCGTGTGGGCCCCACAGTTATCGAGTCACCCACGTGTCAGCATGTACTGATTGTCGGCTCAGTCTTCGAGCTTCAAATCAACGGCTTCCCCTTCTGTCACATTGACACGTGGAAAACCTTACAACCGTTGAGTCGTCTTGGTTCTTTTGCCCGTACAAAATTCCGCATTTTTTGCCATCTTTGGCTTTATCGTATGTTGCTAATTAAGGGTACTGATAATTATAATAACGCTTAATTTTATAATAAAAAATAATTTTCTAGGGTTTTGAGGAGGAAACAAATTTGTATGATGAAGACCATTGTTTGGTGTGGGGAAGATGTGGTCCTCACCACTTCAATTTTTGTTCTTCACATCTTTTTATGAAAGAAGTTAAGAAATGATTTTTTAACATAAGAAAAAACTATTTCCATTTTGTTATTTATTAATTTTGCAAGTGGATGTAAACATCATTCTAGATATTAACGAAAAGACTAATTAGATTTTGTTATATCCTTAAGGAATTGTTTGGTATATATGATAAGAATAATAAATCAGGGATGAAGTTTGGGATTAATTAGAGGGGAACTAGGATTTGAATCTTATGAGTTTGAGATTCAAATTCTTTAAAGTTATTAGGTTCTAAATTAATAATTAGAATACATTTAACAAAAAATTTAAGACAAATATAAGATTTTAACCAATGGTACTTTCTGCCGAACCCATAGGCAACATGCCAGCTCCACTTCTGGAATTGACTTTATCTCATATTTGGTTTGGAGTATTAATTAATCTAGGATAACTTTTACACTAAGGGGTTGTTTGGTTAGAAAGATATTATCCTAGGATTAATTATCTCGAGATTAGTCTCAAATTAGTTATTTCACCTTTCCATTGGGATAAAAATCACACAATCCCGGATAGTTAATATCGAGATTAATTATACCGTACTTTTCTTCTAATCAAATATGTGATAAACTCTTATTAAATTTAATCTCGGGATTAATTATTTCTTGTCCCTCATACCAAACGAGTTGTAAGAGATCGTTTGGTACAATAGTGTGATATTCCATATGATTAGTTATTCCACCTTTTATATGGAAAAACTAATCCCACAATTTCAATATAATAGTTGTTCAGAGATTAGCTAATACCTTAAATCAAACATGAGATAAAGTTAATCCCAAATTCTATTTCAGAATTATTATCCTTATTTCATGTGTCAAATGACCCCTAAAATGATGGGATTAGCTATATGTTACATATAAAAAGTCGAATAACTAAATGTACGAATCATGTTTTGATAGAATTATTTAAGTCCTTTACCTTCTGTAAACCAACCTTTTTAGTTTTTTACTCTTTTAACATGAAGATAAATTGGAAATTAAGTTTTATAAGTACATTTACTCTTCTAACATGAAGATGTAGAGATAATCAATTTTGTAAGCTCAAGGGTGTACTGGTTTAGCAAAACAGGAACCAGACCTCCATTAGTTTGGCGACTAGAAAAATTTTCACATACCGTATTTTGTCAAATCTCATAAATAAATGACGTATCTATACATAATTATTGTTATTACTAACCAAGGTGTATACGGGTAAAACCGAGGGTAATATATATCTCGATTTTCCAGTGGGTCAAACGATGCGAAGACATAATTGCATGAGATCAGAATCGAAGCCAGGGACTTCTTGTACCAGGGGCCGAAGGGAGTGCTCACCACTGGGCCTGGCAAGACAACACTCCACGGACCCAGAGCGAGCTCCTAAAAGCACTGCGAACGGTTGCACACGACTAACCGAAAGCCGTGATATCCGCACCTAACCGGATATCACGGCGTAAATCTCGGCATACATCAACAACAGTTCAGTGATTAACGAACAAGAAGATTTTTACCTTTCTTGTATTAGGGGCGAAACTTTTCTACTATATAAAGGGGTAGTTTTTCATTCAATACACATTGTAATATGCATATCAAGGCAATACAAAATTATTTCTCTACTTTCTAGCTATTGACAAATTCTTATTTTAATTAGTTCTTCAATCATATTTGGTTCCGAATCGAGGGTCTGGCCGAGGACGGAACTGTAGTTAAGCTCAAAATCTAAGCTTGGACTTAACGTTACAACTGGTTTGGTTATTTATTTTATCTTTGGTTCGTTTATCTAACATTATTGATTACTTGTGTTGAATCAATCTACATATCTTTAAACCCGCGTACAAATTTAATAGTTATCCATTTTAACGGTAAGCAAATTGGCGCCCACCGTGGCCTAAGGATAATAGTGGTGGTTTGATATAAATTTCCATAACACACTTTATTTTACACTTGTTCTTTAAAATTTTAATTTCATGTCAGCTTAAAAATGCCAAACTATCAGTCTGCTCACTTGAACATTGATGCTGAGTCTGGTTATCATGGAGAAAATAACAATATGGTACCTAGTAATGAGTTGCCCCCTGCTGATCCCAACAGAGTCCCAGTTGCAGACCCAGTCAATGCTAAATCGCATGTGGCCATCGATGCCAACCTGCCTAGCGACCTAAGAACAACGTTCGTGGAGGAGCTCGACCAATGGGCTCGAGGGGCGCCCAAACGCGAAGGTAATGGGGTCAGTCTACGAGTGATCTTCAAAATGTTACAGGCCTAACATGAGGCGATAGCGCAGCTGCAAAATTAAAGCCGCGTCATCAACAGGGTTGAGCCCGAACTATCCCGGGAAAACACCCGAAAAAATAAGCAGGTCAGCGGAAGGCTGGGTGAAACTGAGACCGGTGTTAGCTCCGAAGTAATGAAAATGCTCGAATCATTAACCAAATGAGTGGAGTTAGGTGAAAATAAAATTGAAGCAAATGACAAGAAGGCGGAAACGTATAATTCTCGGGTCGATCAAATCCCAAGAGCGCCTCTGATATTGAATGGTCTGGACTCCATGAAATTTGTCCAAAAGCCTTTTCCTCCGAGCGCGCCACTGAAGCCAATCCCGAAGAAGTTTTGTATGCCTGATATTCTGAAATATGACGGAACCACAGATCCAAATGAGCATGTGACCTCCTACATGTGCACCATCAAAGGTAACAACTTGGAAGATGACGAAATCGAGTCATTATTATTAAAAAAGTTCCAGGAAACTCTGCCAAAATGAGCAATGATATGGTACCACAACTAGCCCCCAAATTCTATTTATTCGTTCACTATGCTTGCGGATGCTTTTGTAAAGGCTCATGTTGGGGCCATCAAAGTCGAAACTAGAAAATCGGATCTTTTCAAGGTTAAGCAAAGGGACAACAAAATGCACATAGAGTTCGTATCAAGGTTCAAATGGAACAAATGGACTTGCCTCCAGTTGTGGATGATTGGGCCATTCAGGCGTTCGCTCAAGGACTTAACCCCCAAAGCTCCTTGGCTTCACATCAACTGAAATAAAATTTGGTAGAGTACCCGGTGGTAACTTGGTCACCGTCCACACGAGGTACCGGTCAAATATTAGAGTCGAGGATGACCAACTCGGAGCCCTTTCTGGGTCCGTTTATCCCATCAGAACCGACGACAGGCCTAAGAGAGTCGTCGACCACGAATCAAGTCCAGACCGAGATTGGTACCAACCATACAATGCAGATCGAAGGGGAAATGGGTTCGAGCACAACTTTACAAGGAAAGAAAAGAGAAGGGATCAAGGGCCCAATAGTCGAGGCCTGTTGAGTAAGAATGGTTTCAATAGGCTGCTCGGAAAGGAAACTCTAAGATTTTTAAAGTATAACTTCAACGTTGATGCAACTATCATCGTATCAGCCACTGGGCTCATTAAGGATACCAAGTGGCCTCAACCAATGCAGTCTGACCCTAACTAGAGAGATCCTAACCTGATGTGTAAGTGTCATGGCACTCATGGCCATAGGACCGAGGACTGCCGACAATTAAGAGAAGAAGTTGCCCGGTTGTTCAATAACGGGCATCTCCGGGAATTTCTGAGTGATCAAACCAAAAATCACTTCAGGAACAGGGACTCTAACAAACAGACTGAACAAGAAGAACCTCAGCACGTCATCAACATGATCATTCGAGGGGTTGATGTCCCTCAAGGGCTGATGATAAAATGCACTAAAATATCTATCACGAGGGAAAAATAAACTCGAGATTATATCCTGGAGGCAACTATTTCGTTCAACGACGAGGATGCTGAGGGCATCGTGCAACCTCATAACAATGCAATGGTAATATCCATACTTATCAATAAATCTCGAGTTCAATGTGTGTTGATTGATCCAGGTAGCTGGGGCAATACTATCATATCAAGGGTCGTAGAGCAGTTAGGGTTATAAGATCAAATAGTGCCAGCAGTCCAGGTGTTGAACGAATTTAACATGGCATATGAAACCACTAAAGGGAAAATAACCCTACCCGTGAATACCACTGGGACCAATCAAGAAACAAAGTTCTATGTGATCAAAGGGGACATGAGATACAACACTTTATTCGGAAGACCATGGGTTCAAAATATGAGGGCAGTACCTTCGACCTTACACTAGGTGTTAAAGTTCCCTACTCCGGCGGGAATCAAAAGAGTATACGGAGAGAAGCTGTCAACAAAAGAGATATTCAAAGTTGATGAAGTACTCCCGGTACCCGTCGTCCAAACAATAAGGAACACAGAGTCGGCCAGAAAGGTCGAAGTCATATTAGCAACAACTGAGGTCGGTCCCGGTCGTGCCAGAGGAATGATGAGTTGATGAGGAAGTCATATTGATCCTGATGATACTGACACCACCAAATCAACGGTCGAAGAGCTGGAGCAAGTCATATTGACCGAACACCTACCGAATCGAAAAGTATACCTGGGCATGGGGTTAACCCTCGAGCTCAGGAAAGAACTAATTACTTTTCTTAAACTAACATATCTTGTTTCACCTGGTCCCATCTTGATATAATAGGGATCCCGCTGAAGATAACCACTCAAAAGTTGAGTTTGGACCCAAAGTTCCATCTGGTTAAGCAGAAGAGGAGACCTCAGTCCGAGGTCAAGCATGCATTCATCAAGGACGAGGTATTCAAGCTCTTTAAAATAGGGTCCATCTAGGAAGTCAAGTACTCGGACTAGCTAGCTAATGTAGTGGTAGTACCTAAAAAGGAAATAAGCTAAGAATGTTTGTAGATAATAAAGACTTGAACAAGTCATTCCCTAAGGATTCTTTTCCTTTGCCTAACATTGATCGGATGATCGATGCGATGGCCGAATATGAGATACTCAGCTTTCTCGATGCCTATTCTGGGTACAACTAAATTCAGATGGACCTAGGCGAACAAGAAAAGACTTCCTGCATCACTAAATTCGGCAACTATTGTTATAATATAATGCCATTCGAATTAAAGAACACCGGTTCCACCTATGAATGGCTAGTAAACCGGATGTTCGAAGAACAGATAGGAAATTCAATGGAAGTTTATATTGATGACATGTTAGTTAAGTCCCTACAAGTAGAGGACCATTTGAAACATTTCCGGGAAACCTTTGACATATTGAAAAAATACAATATGAAGCTGAACCCGGAGAAGCGCACATTCGGGGTCGGATCGGGAAAGTTCCTCGAATTCATGGTATCGAATCGGGGGATTGAGATTAATCCTGACAAGATCAAGGCCATAGAAGACATCACCATAGTAGACAGCGTCAAGGCCCTTTAGAGGTTGACCGGGCGTATAGCCACCCTTGGCCGGGTCATATCGAGGTCCTTGGACAAAAGCCATCGATTCTTCTCACTATTGAAAAAGAAGAATAACTTTTCCTAGACCCCAAAATGCCAACAATTTTTGGAAGAACTCAAACGATACCTTACGAGCCTACCCCTACTCCACACTCCGAAGGCGGATGAGCAACTGTACCTCTACTTGGCAGTGTCTGAGGTAGCGGTAAGTGGAGTTTTAGTCCGAAAATGGGAAGGTATGCAATTTCCTATTTACTATGTCAGTAGAACCATAGGAAAATCCGAAACAAGGTATCCTCACCTGGAAATATTGGCGCTCGCTTTGCTAAGCGCCTCTAGGAAGCTAAAATCGTACTTTCAATGTCACCTTATACGTGTCGTAACCTCTTACCCACTGAGGAATATCATGCACAAGCCCGAGCTCTCGGACTGATTGGCCAAATAGGCCATCGAAATAAGCGGGTACAATATCGAGTATCAACCCCGAACTGCCATAAAATCTCTAATTTTGGCCGACTTTATGGCTGACTTTACGCCGGCCTTAGTGCCCGAAGTCGAAAGAGAATTATTGTTAGACTCGGGGACTACCTCAAAAATTTGGACCCTTTTCACGGACGGCGCCTCGAAATCGAATAGGTTCGGGCTCGGCATCGTGTTGAAACCCCCTACTGGGAATGTAGTTAGACAATCTATTAGAACTAAGAAATTGACTAACAATGAGGCTGAGTATGAAGCCATGATTGCAGGTCTTGAATTGGCTAAAAGCCTTGGGGCCGAGGTGGTCGAAGCTAAGTGCAATTCCCCATTATGGTAAATAAATTTAATGGGACGTTCGAAATAAAAAGGGAATGAATGCGATGGTATTTAGATAAGTTATAGGGAACACTGCATCAATTCAAGGAGTGGACCCTACAACACGTGCCTTGAGATCAAAATAGCGAGTCCGATGCTCTGGTTAACTTGGGGTCATTGATTGATGATTATGAATTCAGTTTGCTAACAATCGTATATCTCATGAAGTCGGTGGTAGAAGAAGGCCATGCCGAAGTAAACTCAACAAGTTTAACCTGGGATTGGAGGAATAAGTACATAGGACTACTTAAAAACTTGGAAATTGCCCTCCGACCCCAAAGAATCAAGAGCCTTACGTACCAAGGCTGCCAGGTTTAGCTTGTTCGAAGGGGCTCTATTCAGAAGAACGTCCGACGACCCACTGACCATATGCTTGGGGCCGGGAGATACCGAATATGTCTTGAGAGAAGTTTATGAAGGCAATTGTGGGAACCATTCAGGAGCGAAATTTTTGGTTTGGAAATCAATCAAGGCTGGCTACTACTGGATCGACATAGAGAAAGACACGAAGGGATTTGTACGAAGATGCGATGACTACCAGAGACATGCACCGATGATCTATCAACCAGGAGAGCTACTCCATTTGGTCTTGTCCCCATGGTTGTTCATGAAATGGGGAGTGGACATCGTCGGTCCCCTTTCGTGGGCACCTGGTAAGGCTCAATTCAAACTATTCATGACTAATTAATTTTCTAAATGGGTCAAAGCTGAAATGTTCGAGAAAGTCCGGGAAAAAGAAGTCATTGACTTATTAGGACAACATAATATGCCGATTTGGGATATCGGCCGAGATCGTATGCGATAATAGGAAATAGTTCGTCGGCAGCAAGATAAATAAGTTCTTCGAAGATTATAAGATTAAGAAAATACTATCAACACCTTACCACCCAAGTGGAAATAGACAAGCAGAATCTACGAACAAGACCATTTATCAAAACCTAAAAAAGAGGTTGATCGATGCCAAAGGTAAATAGAAAGAAATCTTTCCCGAACTCCTATGGGCGTATCGCACAACCTCGAATTGTAGTACCCAGGCCACCCCATTTTCATTAGTCTACGGTCCCGAAGACTTAATACCAATCGAAGTGGGAGAACCGAGCCTCAGCTTCCAATATGTGACCGAATAGTCGAATGGTGAGGCCAGGATCACGAGGCTAAAACTATTGGATGAAATGAGTAAGGCCGCCCTAGTCCGGTTGGCCGCCCAAAAACAGCGGATAGAAAGAAACTACAACCAAAGAGCCAACCTCTTACGCATCAAGATCGGGGACTTGGTGTTGAGAAAAGTATTATTACACACTCGAAACTTGAACGAGGGGAATTTGGGACTGAATTAGGAAGGACTGTATCGATCTGTCAGAATTACTGACAAAGGCTCATACAAACTTGAAGCAGGAAACGGTGTGCAACTACCAAACAACTAGAACGTGACACACTTAAAGCAGTACTACTACTAAGGTACGATCACAATAATATTTAATAATATTATGAATCAGACTAACACTTGCCGGCAACTATCAAGGGTGAATGTGACTATTAGGTCTGAAAGCATGCTTTGCACTCTTTTTTCCTTAAACCGGTTTTGTCCCAAAATGGGTTTTTTGGAAAGGTTTTTAACGAGGCAATAGTAAAACTGCTAACTTAGATTCAAAGGTCGGAGTCAATGGGCGTTCATTTTGCATCAACAACATTTGAGCCCTCTTAAGATCGACCTCCAATACTGGGGGCGATCACCCTCGGGTTAAGGTTTTTAGCAAGGGAAAACCTTGTATGTTAGAAGCGAAGGCTCGGTGGTTAGGATTCATTGTAAAGGCCAAATGGTCCTGTGAACTGTGCCCAGATAGTCCACTTTAGCCATAACACAAGCTTTTACGCGTTTTCGGTCATGTGCTTTACACATAGAACTGAAAAGAATGTTAGACCTTGCTATTATACATTTTTTTGCCTCTTAAAATTCTGGATCGTAAGAGCCCACGGGCTACCCCTACTCGATGACTGTCATTTTTGCTATCAAGTCCAAGGGTTACCCCTACTTGGGGACTACCGTTTGAAAAGGTTCGGATAAGCCGGGCTATCAAATACCGGAAGAACCAAACCTATTAGGTGGTGCCCAAATACAAAAGGCTATGACCACCCTAAATCGGCTCGGAGACATTCGAAGCTCGTAGTAAAAAATAAGGCCTTTATAAAAATTCAAAACCTACTAAAAGGTCACCCTTGGCAAAGTATCGTGTAAGATCACTTAAGCGTCTTGAAAAAACTTTCGGTCACACCAAGTTTTCAAAGCCACGAACAAATAAAGTTGCATCGAAGTCAGGCTCCGTTCAAACTTCTGAAAAAATGGACGCCCTATAACTACATTGGATCATATGCTAAGGCATTAGGAACATTGCAAGACTAGAAATTATTAAAATATGCTAAAAAAGTACAGACTCGGAATTGCCAGAAAGGGAAACTTTTATATATATTTTGGAATATACTTACAAAGTCCTAGCAAAAATGGCATCAAAATAAACAAAAATGTACATAAAACAAAAGCCAAAAAGTACTAAAGCGTCTACGCCTAATCTACACCAGGGCCTGACTCATCACCGGAGCCATCAACACCTTCCAAGCCCCCGAAATCCTCAAAGCCTTCGGCACCTCCCAGTTCGTAAAGCTTCTTCGCCTCGACCTCAGATTTTTTG
The DNA here is from genome assembly GCF_000715075.1 of Nicotiana tabacum. Classification (NCBI taxonomy): domain Eukaryota; kingdom Viridiplantae; phylum Streptophyta; class Magnoliopsida; order Solanales; family Solanaceae; genus Nicotiana; species Nicotiana tabacum. Next base: position 153,268,951 of record NC_134090.1, on the reverse strand, counting down.
GCTTCCCCGATTTCAGCTGACAGGTCAAAACCTTGGGTGTGGATCTCCTCGAGGGTCTCTCTTCGAGATAGCCGCTTTATATATTCAGCTTTTGCCTTCAGGCGGGCTTCGGCTGCCTCCACATCGGCCTTGTATTGGGCCACAATTTCATCGGCATTAGGCGTAGGTTGTATCCAAATTGGACTTTATTGCCTCGTATTCTCTACCAATGGCGTCCGGCTCTATGACAGTCGAGCTCAACTATGCTCACAGATCGTCATTCAGCTAAGATCACTTGTCAGCTTTCTCCCTTCGCCACTTGGAGTTGGATCTCCATCGATGACAGCTTCGCCTTGGCAGTTACCTTCTCCAAAGACAGCATGTCCATTTTGCTTTTCCACACATCGCCCATGGCTTGGACCTCGTTCATCTCGATTCGGAGTTGGTTGATCTGGTCGATCTTTTGTTGGACCTGCGAGGTTTTGTCATTAGTCGCCATGACAAGCTCCTCATTTTTAACTTCAAACACCTTTACCTTTTTGACCAAGTCGGCATGTTCCTACCTCATGTTTGAAACTTCCTTCTGAGCCCTATCCAGCTCGGCCTGAAGTTCCTTCATGGCCCCGTCTTATTGCTCACTGAAGAGCTTGTACATATCCTTCGAGCCTGCTCCTTAAACTCGAACTTGAGCTGGTTGATCTCAGAGTGGTACTAGAGGGTTCTCTCATAGTGAAGTTCCGAGGCCTGCAAAACAATTAAAAATAATGAGAGATATCAAAACCTAAGTGAAATTTAAGAGGGAGTATTGATGCCTTACCCAGTTCAGCGCCTATTGCACCTCATTGAAGAGACATGATGCACCCATCTTGTTCATCTTTGCTTGTCCTCCTCGATCACCAGGCATCAGAGATAGCTGGCTATGCCTATAGGAGAGGGTAGAACCTGAGCATCCTCCCAGATAGTAAGAATAACCGCTCTCTTGCGACCGGGGTCAACATTAGGAGCAGGAAACTAATTAACCAATTTTTAGGTCAAACTCGGCCAGCTAGCTTCTGAAGATACGTGCTTCTTCGGGACTTCCAGGTCGCCTATCCCAAAAACATCTTCCAAAGTAGATGAATCCATGTTATTGAAGAAGAAATGAAGGGGGTCGTCCGCACCGTGAACTCCTTCACTTGACTTCTCTTTTCCTGCTTGAGCTTCCTCAAGCAAGGACTTGGTATAGAAGGGCATCTCCATGATCTCTATTACACCGTTCGCTTTCTTCGGAGCAAAACTGAATTCTCGAGGAGTCTTAGCCCCCGTCTCCATCTCGGCCTCTCGAGTCGGAGAGAGGTCGGCCTCACGACTCTCGCCTTTGGCTTCCACCTGTTTCCGGGCAAGGGTCGATCCATAAGCAATAAAAATATCATCTTCTTTAGACTAATTCATGAGCTGGAGAAGTGAGTCTGAATCCGGCACCCGGGAATTGGTGCTATTCTTGGGCTTATGAGCCCAGGAAGGTGTCCTCTTCTTTGGCTTCCCCTCGGGCCCCTAGGAGAACGAAAATTTTCTTTTTCCCTTCTTCTTCCCCGTGGTGGCCCCATGTAGTCCCGTAACAAAGGGATCAACGGATAGAGACGTGTCCTTGGCCCTTTTCAGCGGCCTAAGTTTGGTGGTCTTAGGCAAACCTGCGAAGGAAAGGGAAAGGGTCAACATTGTGTAAGTTTGGGGCATAATAGTAACTATTCTAAGAAGAGCCTTACTATGAGAATGGGCCTCCCATCGGTCTTTTGAAAGCTTGCGTCACGAGCGCACAACATATGACATCTGCTTGCAGATGCCTTCTATCCACTCCTTGAGCCGAGGGACTGCATTGAGAACCCGAGCAACAACTGCACAATTACAAATACTGATGGTGAGAGCGGTAAAAAAGAAGACTCGACACTTAAGAAAAGACTACACTTACGAGATGCATTCCACTTCTTGGGGAATGGCAGAAACTCGGGAGGGATAAAATCTTTAGTCTTCACTCGAACGAAGCACCCCAGTCAGCCTCGATCTCGATCCTCGTCAATGCTCGAAAAGGGGCTTGCTAGCCTGGCGAGTGAACTTGATTAGTCCCCCTTGGAAAATTCGGGGACTGTATAGACGGAGTAGGTGGTCGAGTGTTAACTGACGAGACTCAGAGATTATTCACAAAGTAACGAAAGAGGATCATGATCCTCCAAAGAGACGGGTAGATTTGCCCAAGGCACACCTCGTATCTATTGCAAAAGTCCAAAACAATTGGGTCTACCGAGCCTAATGTGAAGGGATAAGTGTTTTTTTCTATCTCTAACTACTAAAAAGAAAAACTATAACTTATACATACATATATATATATATATACACACACACACATACACACATATATACATACATACACACATACATACAAATATCCCTCACCCTACACTTTAAGTTGTGCCATGTCCCCATGACACACAATTAATAAGCATAAGGTGAAGGAAACTTTCCTGAATTTTCTTCTTTTCCGAGAATTTATGAACTCCACCCCTAATTCTGAATTCATTACTCATTTTTTCTCCTTGGGATTCTTGATGGATCTCATTAAACTCAAGTCTTTTGAGAATACCTGCAAGACCCGCTCTTTTCTTTCTTTCTTGTCCTCATCTTGAGCGGTGAATTGCTCTTGTAGGATCATCCTCAGTATGTTTCTGCATCTTTCACAGGATCAATCCATACATATTTCTGCAAATCCCCAAAAAAAAATCCACATGGTCAAAGTTAGAATAAGAAAACAAAGAAGAATGGTCGGGTGAATGTTCCTCTGGTATGTCCAAGACCATTCGTTTCTCATTCTCTTTTACTAAAGGTTGCAAATATGAAAATGTGGATGGGGGTTTGAACTCTTCTTCTGTTGCTTCACACTCAACCACAACCTTATTTTCGATCATCTTAGTTGAATCAGAGTCTTCTTGAATAGTGGAAAGCTCTCTCTGTGGATGATCATCATCTGGGGTAGGCCTATTCTCACAGGGTATCTCCTCTATATATTTACCATCGCAACGCAATGAGCTTCTTGAAAATGTACTTATTATTTGACTCACTTGTATTGTTAGGTTGTTAATGACTTCATCATCTTGTGTAAATCTCTCTTCTACCTTATTTATAAACTTATACAGAAGCTCTTCTAAACTACCATTCTCCCCTTGAGGTGGTTGTCTCACTTTGCTTTCATTCCAGTCATAATAAGGGTATTCATCCTAACCAGAGTCAAGATGGTGCCCATATAAATCTCATACCTGTACGAACTAGAAATAAAGTGAGGCTATTCAAAATATGAACCATAGGAAGAATACATACTTGCTCGATAGTCAACCCATATATGATTTCCACCTTATTTAAAACACAAAGCAGTCCACTGATAATATTCAGCTGCTAACTCTTCAACCATTTTCTTAGACTGGTCATACTCCATATTCACAACATTTAGAGTTTAATATTTATAGTATCTTCTCCAACTTCTTAGGAACTGCAAAACAAATTTTGAAAAGAAGTAAACTAATAAAGAAAATAAAATAGAAAAGGAAAAAACTAAAATCTAATTCGTGAATTAGCACAAAAAACTATTTCAAACACTATTGATTGCCAATCCCTGTAAATGGCGCCAAAATTTGACGAGATCAACACACACACTTAAATTATGCTCACTAATCAAATATAGTACATTATAATATCGTATCCAAAAGAATTGGATTTTAAAAGTATTCTCGTAGTTTCTAGCTTGATTGCTATCCAAGATGACTTGGAGTTGGACCTCTACCGATGCCAGCTTTGCCTAGGCAGTTACCTTCTCCGAAGAAAGCAGGTCCATTTTTCTTTTCCACCTATCGCCCATGGCTTGGACCTCGTTCATCTCGATTCAGAGTTGGTTGATCTGGCGATCATCTGTTAGACCTACGAGGTCTTGTCGTTAGTTGCCACAACTAGATCCTCGTTTTTAACTTCAATAACCTTTACCTTTTTGACCAGGTCGGCATGTTCCCACCTCAGGCTCGAAACTTCCTTCTAAGCCCTATCCAGCTCGGCCTGAAGTTCCTTAATGGCCCCTTCTTGTTGCTCACTGAGGAGCTTGTACATATCCTTCTTTTGAACCTGCTCCTTGAAGTCGACCTCGAACTGGTTGATCTCGGAGCGGTACCGGAGGAAGCTCTCGTGGTGAAGTACCGAGGCCCTCAAAACAATGAAAATAATGAGATATATAAAAACCTAAGTGAAATTCAAGAGGGAGTATTGATGCCTTACCCAGTTAAGCACCTGCTACACCTCATTGAAGAGACATGGCGCACCCATCTCGTTCATCTTTTCCTGGTCCTCCTCGATCACCAGGCATCAGAGGTAGCTGGCTATGCCTACGGGAGAGAATAAAACCCGAGCATCCTCCAAAACAATAAGAATAACTCTCTCCCTTGCGATCGGGGTGCACACTCGGTGTGGGAAACTAATTAACAAATTTTGGGGTCGAACTCGGCTCACCAGCTTTTGAAGATACATGCTTCTTCAGGACTTCTAGGTCGCCCGTCCCGAAAAAATCTTCCAAAAATAGATGAATCCAAGCCATCGAAGAAGGAATGAAGGTGGTCGTCCGCGTCATGAACTCCTTCACTTGACATCTCGTTTATTGCTTGAGCCTCCTCAAGCATGGACTCGGTGTAGGAGGGCATCTCCATGATGTCTATTACACTAGTCGCTTCCTTTGGAGCAGAACCGGTTTCTCGGGGGGTCTTATCCCCAGTCTCCATCTCGACCTATCGAGTCGGAGGGAGGTCGGCCTCACGACTCTTTCCCTCGGCTGCCACCTTCTTCCCAGCAAGGGTCGATCTATGGGAACCAAAAGATGTCATCTTCTTTAGACTCATCCATGAGCTGGAGAAGTGAGTCAGAATCCGACACCTGGGAGTTGGTGCTATTCTTGGGCTTACGAGCCCAGGAAGTCGCACTCTTCTTTGGCATCCCCTTAGGCCCCAAGGAGCCCGAAGACTTTCTTTTCCTCTTCTTCTCCCCCATGGCGGCCCCAGGCAGTCCTATAACATAGGGATCAATGGATAGGGACGCGTCCTCGTCCCCTTTTAGTGGCCTAAGTTTGATAGTCTTAAGCAAACCTGTGAAGGAAAGGGAAAGGGTCAACATTGTTTTAGTTTGGGGCATAATAGTATTTATTCTACGAAGAACCTTGCCATGAGAATAGGCCTCCCATCGGCCTTCGAAAGCTTGTGCCACGATTGCACAATATACGACATTTGCTTGCAGATGCCTTCTATCCACTCCTTGAGCCAAGGGACCGCATTGTGAACCCGGGCAATAACTGCATGATCACAAATACTGTTGATGAGACAGGGAACAAAGAAGACTCAACACTTAAGGAAAGACAACACTTATGAGATGCATTCTACTTCTTGGGGAATAGCAGAAACTCAGGAGGGATAAAATCTTCAGTCTTCACCCGAACGAAGTGCCCCAGCCAGCCTCAATCTCGATCCTCATCAATGCTCGAAAAGGGGGCTTTGCTAGCCCGGCGTATGAGCTTGATTAGTCCCCCTCGGAAAATTCGGGGAATGTATAGACAGAGCAGGTGGTCGAGGGTAAACTAATGAGACTCAGAGTTATTCGCAATGTAACGGAGGAGGATCACGATGCTCCAAAGAGACGGGTGGATTTGCCCAAGGCACACCTCGTATCTTTTGCAAAAGGCCAAAACAATTGGGTCTATCGGGCCCACTATGAAGGGATAAGTGTAAATAACCCCTCCACATGAGTGGTGATGTCGTCATCAAGACCCGAGAACTACCACGTCCTTACCTCCCCAGTTACAGTCCTCTAGGACAATGGGAAGGTGACAAGCTCGAAACACACACTTAAATTATGCTCGCTAATCAAATATAGTACAGTATAATATCGTATCCAGAAGGATTAGATATAAAAAGTATTCTTGGAGTTTCTAGCTTGATTGCTATCCAAGATGATCAACAATTTAGATTTATATGATTTCTAATTAAAATTAACTAAGACATAAATTTATTGACTAATGACAAATGAAACAAGGATAAAGAAGGAAGTTATTAGTAGGAGAAGATGGGGATTGATAGGATAGGTGTAAGAAAATTGTTTGGGATCTAAATCTAGATAATTCACTTCTAATGTTTAAGTGACACTCTCGAGTTCACTCAATTATTAGTTCAAACATTTAGTAGAAACTCCTCTCTCGATTAAATCTCAACCTCACAAGATGAACTAATTTAAGCTTGGAGAAAATATGCAAGAATGCATAGTGGATTGTTCTTTAGGGGAACCTCTCTCGATTATCCTCCTAACTAGGTTTAATCAATGATTCAACTACCCTCTTTTGATTACTAAGAAGACTTAATAAACTCAACCAACAATATAATGCAAAAATATCACAAGTATGCCTTTCTCGATTACATGAACAAGTGAATATAGATGCAACAATTAAATCATCCAAAAACTCTTCAATACATAAAACTAGAGTTATAATCCACAAACAAATATCAGTACATCAAATCCATCAAACCCTAAAGGAAACTACTCCATAGACATGGAGTAATTCATCACAAATATAATTAAAAGATAGGAAAACATAAATTCAATCCAAACTCGGGTCTTGAGTGAGGAAGGAATGATAAAATCCTTGTGCTCTTGCTCCTCCAACTCTTCCTTAGCCTCCTTAAGTCGATTATGTGTCCAAAGTCCAGAAAATAATGTTTTCCCATGTATTTATACCAAGTAGGGTCGGGCCCAGATAAAATCACCTTTCCCTAGCCGAAATAGGACAATTACTCTGTAAAAATTGCACAGGCGCGCCACATGGGGTGACGCGCCATACGGGGCATTAGTGGGGAAATTCAGAGAGCTCAACTTCAGTCAGGCAGCCAAAAATACACTGCTTCCTCGCACTATGTGTCGCATAGTGCGTCGCACTAGTGCAAATTTCTTAGAGTACTGCTCAAATCTTGCATTTTGACGTCCAGACTTGGTCCTCGAACCCCGAACACGATCCGTACTTAATCCCTTGGGCTTTTACTCAGACTTCAAAGCTCCAAATAGCTCGGATTAGCTCCATAACATCTACATCACTCGAAATCACTACTACAAGGCATAAAACACGCAATAAGTACAATATTAGCGACTAATGCTCAAACACAAGTAAAGTGCAATGAATTAAAGTTCAATAAGTGACTAAAACGCGAAAATGTAGCCTACCATCAGAAGGGTATCTTCGGTGATAGAGCATATATACCTCAATACCTTTTCACCTCGGTCTTATTTGGATGAGGCATTCTCGACTTTGAGTCATATAAGATTGAACAACCCCTGGAATAAAGCTTTTCATGGGGAGGAGGGGGGCTCTGGGGCCAATTCGGTGGCAGCCACTTTGGAAGCAACCACCTCAGAAGCAGCAGCCTCAAGAACAACCACTTCGCGAACGGCGGCCTTAGTACTTGTGGTCGGGTGAGAAGATGAAGAGGCAGCCTGCTGAGGAATTAATTTTGAAGTCCTGGCATCATAAATTGGAAAATATGTGAAGATTTGAAAAGGGTTCATGAAGATTTGAAGTTTGGGAGTAAAGATATGAGGTTCTGGGTTGAAAGCCCAAGAGAATGTATGAAGGTTTGAAGGTGGGATAAAGTTCTGGGTAGAAACTTAAGAACAATTATAAAGATTTGAAGGTTAAAGGTAACAAAAAATAAAGATTTATAAGAGTTGGAAGCTGCTAACGAATTCAAAGATAAGAGCTAACATCGGAAACTGGAAAAGGTACAAAAGGTTGAAACTTTTATAGGAGAAAACGTAACCATTACGCGATGTTTCACATTTGGAGGTAACCAATCGATGGTTGATACGTGTTCGAAGTCAGAACGATGCGACTGATAGGAAATTTCGGCTCCTTCGTCATCTCGGTTGTAACGTACGGATGAAGGAACCGGTGAACATCTATCATTTCCCATCGTTTCAGCAAACCTACTCTCTGGAAAATGAGGGGACTATCTGTATATAGGTAAAACCGAGGGTAACATATACCCAAATTTTCCGATGGATAAAACGATGCGAAGACATGACTACATGGGATCAGAAACGAAACCAAGGACTTCTCGTACCGGGTGCCGAACGGAGTGCTCGCCACTGGGCCTAGCAAGACAACACTCTTCGGACCCAAAGTGAGCTCCTAAACCTTGGAAAGCACTGCGAATGGCTGCATACGACTAACAAAATATCGTGATACCTGCACCCAACCGGATATCACGGCACAAATCTTGGCCTACATCGACAGCGGATAAGTGATTAATGAATAAGAAGATTTTTACCTTTCTTAGAATGGTATTAGGGGTGAAACTCTCCTATTATATAAAGGAGGTAGTTTTTTATTCAATACATATTGTAACACGCATATCAAGGCATCTGTTTCTAGCTATTGAAAAATTGTTATTTTAATCATAGTTATTTAATCACATTTGGTTCTTGTAATGACCCAACCGGTCGATTCATTTTGAGATCCCTATTTCCCTAATTAAGACTCCTCGTATGTAATTTTTTTATTTTATGACTTGTGGGGATGTTTAGTTTGGGTTTGGAAGGGTTCGGGTTTGAATCAGAACACTTAGTTCCTTAATATTGGCTTAAAACAATTAAGTTTGACTTGAGTCAACATTTTTAGTAAACAACTTCGGAACCTAGATTTGATGGTCCTAATGGGTTCGTATGATGATTTTGGACTTGGGCATATGTTCAGATCGGGTTTCGGATGACCTGGGAGCGTTTTGGGCATTAAAAGTTTTCAAGTTCTTTAAATTTGGTATGGAGTAGGTTTTGGTGTTATCGAGATCCGTTTGGGATTCCAAGCATCGAAATAGTTCTGTATGGTGATTTAATACTTGCATGCAAAATTGGTTTCGTTTCGAGTAGTCTAAGTATGATTTGGTGCGTTCGGAGTAAGTTAGAAGAACTTGAAGTTCATGAGTTGATTCGATTTGATATTGGGGTGTGATTCTTAGTTTTTATGTTGTTTTTCCTATTTTGAGAGTTCGAGCCAGTCGATATTATATTTACAAACTTGTTGGCATGCTCGAATGGTGTTTCGAGGGCCTCAGGTTAAATTCGGATCGAAAATGGATTGGAACTTTGAAATTGGGGAGTTGTTGTTGCTGTTGAATCTGGTGTCTTTGCACCTATGGAGGCAATGGCCGCAGGAACGGTGGGGTCACTGTAGGTGCGAGATCTATGGAGATGGCCTAGGAGCGTAGGTGCGAGGAATATTCCGAACCTGGGAGGTCATAGATGCGGAGCATGGGCCACCGATGTGGAAATGGACAAGGTGGCCTAGGGGGCGCAAAAGCGGACTTGGTCCGCAGGCGCATGCGCACAGGAGCAGAGAAAATCTGCATCAGCAGACTTCGTGCGCATAAGCAAAGGGAGGCAGCCTGGGCTTAGGACCGCACCTGTGATGGATTTTCCGCAAGTGCCGCATCGCAAGAGTGACCCAAGGTCCGTAGAAGAGAAAACGGCTGAAGATAGTGAGTTCCATTTAATGCCGAGACTTAGACATTTTGGGTCATTTTATTTCACTTGTTGGACGATTTTAGAGCTCTTGGAAGAGGAGTTTTCACCTAGAACTTTGAGATAAGTAATTTCTACGCAATAGGAGTTTAATACATGCATTTTGGGTAGATTCTTAACACATAAATTGTAGAAATTGTGGGTTTAGTTGGAAAAACCTAGGTTTTGATTAAAATGGGATTTAACTGTGAAAATGGATATGGAATTGGGTAAAAATTATATATTTGAGTTCATGAGGTTATGGGTAACATTTATCTTTAAATATTTCCGAAATCCAGGCTAGGTAAATTTTAAAAATCTTCCAATTTGTGTTGGGTAATCGCTCTAATAGCCAAATTATGGACTTTTCAGTGTATATTGATTAATTTATATAATATTTGGCTAGCTTCGGATTGTTCTGCATCAAGTTGAGGCCTTAGAGTGAATTTGTGGGCCGGAAAGTGAGCTTTGAATCGAGGTAAGTCTCTTGCCTTACCTTGTAAGAGGAAATTTACCCGGTACATGTTTTAAATTACTATTTGCTTCTAATCATGGGTGCTACGTATGTACGAGGTGATACGAGTCCGTGCATAGCTGCTAATCATGTTTAAGCCCGGGTAGCTTTAGGAGCCAAATCATGAAATACTTGTATTGTTGCACTCTACTTGTTAATTTAAGTGCCTAAATTATACTGAAACTTGATAAAAGATTCGTAAAGACCGAATTTCACTTACTTTGAGGTTTGGCAGGTTACTTGACCGTTAATAGAAATTATACCTCCTTGTGTATTAGTCTTTTGATAGCTTTTAAATTGGATGTTCATAGAATATTCTCTTCTTGTGGAGTGGGTCGAACGCCTCAACAGTATAATAGATGCATCTATGATTCGTGCCGCTTGACCCTCGGTAGTGTACACATTATTCTGGATTGGGTCGTATGACCTCAACATAAATCGTGCGTGATAATGCTTGGAGCCCGAATACACTTGATATTATTTTTATGACTTGAGAATTTATAATTTATTTAATGGCCGATAAGGATTTGAAGTTATCATGTTTTAATTGGAGATTTTTAAATTGACTATCAGTTAAAGAACCATTTATTTAATGCTGGTTATTGTGTTATTATTATTATTATTCATGTATTCCATGCCTATATAGACTTTCTGTATTTTTATCATTGGTCAGTAGTAAATGTTGATATCGATCCCTCGTTACTACTTCTTCGAGGTTAGACTGGATACTTACTGGGTACATGTTGTTTATGTACTCACGCTATACTTCTGCACTAATCGTGCAGGTTCTGAGCCAGGTGCATCTGGCAGTCATTCAGGCGAGCAACCCCATTACCCTGATGCATAATGGGGAGATGCTCTCTGAATCCATTCTTCAGCACCCGCAATCTCTCTCTTCTATTTACTTTTTGTCTATCTCATTTCAAACAGTAGCAAAGGGGTTTTGTATTCTACTAGTTGCTCATACACTTGTGACATCGGGTCTTGGAAACATGCTAGTAGGCACTTGATGGCTTTTGAGTATTTCTTTCACTGTATTTGCTCTTTTATTAGTTTACGCTTTACTTTATTAAATTTTTCACTTCTTATTTATTTAATAAATAAAAATCAACTACTTTGAAATTATTAAAAGAATAAATACATGGCTAGTTCATCGTTGGCTTGACTAGTGGCGACGTTGGGCGCCATCACGATCTATAGGAGAATTTGGATCGTGATAGTTCCGAATCGAGGGACCGGCCGAGGATAGGACTATAGTTAAGCTTAAATCCGAGCCTGGACTTTACGTCGCTGTTGAGATTAGCAGTGATAGTGGGTGGTTAGTTTGTTAGTTGTTCATTTGTTAGTTATAACTAACTTAGACTATGCTAGAGCTAGAGTAACTAGAGTTAGATTTAGCACTAACCACAGTTAGATTAAGTTTACACATTTATATATATCCATGTACAGATACGTTTGACACTTGGAATAGAATATTACATTTCTCTCTCCTCTTCTAGAATATTCCCTCAGACTCATCTCTGTAAACCGACTTCCTCTTAGCTCACACAGTAATTTAGCAAGATCACCATGCCAGAGCTCTATGGATAGCTGAATTCAACATGGTATCAGAGCCACACGACCATTAGTGTGGTCCTATTGTCTTCAATTTTTATTATCTTGAAGCTTGGAGTAAGGTCATCAATGGTGACAGTTGACAACACCGAACCAGAGAAATTAGGTCACAATCATCCACTTTTCCTGAATTCAAATGATAATTCAGGAGCTATATTGATTTTGTTGCAATTAAGAGGACCGAAAAATTACTCCGCATGAAGCCGGGCGATGATTGCAATCCTAGTTCGGAATAAGCTAGGTTTCATTGACGGCACATGCAAAAGGGAGAATTACGATACTATTACGCCCCACAATATTACGTCAATATTATGTCCTGCAGTATTATATTAAGACAATGTTATGCTCTGCAGTAATATGTTATAATGGTGTTACCCTCTGCAGTAATATATTACGATTGATGTTATGTCCTGCAGTAATAAGTTATGACAATGTTGCACCCTGTAGTATTATATTACAGTGATGTTACGCTTCGCAGTAATAAGTTACGATTATGTTACACCCTGCAATATTTTATGGTGAATTTGTCGTAAGGTAATTGACATCAGTCCAAGGAAAAGATTATTTAGGGATTATAAGGATTATGATATGTCACAAGTGATTAGTAAATTCATGAAGGTGAAAGGGGGAGCAAGTCTAAGAAAACGAATTTGGTCAAAGTTTGGCATTTTGGGATAAAATACGCCCCGAGCTAAAATACTCGGTATTTATGGACTAGTGCCATATAAAGTACTACATGGCCATGATAGTAAGGTGTACAAGGTATGTTAAAAGAGTGTAGTATTTAATTAAGTTGAGGCAGTTTTTAAATTATACGGGTAATTGATTAATTACCGGGTAACAGGACATTACCCGATTAACTAATAAGTGGATAAAATTTAATTAACTAACCACCCCGCCCACGTGGCACAAGGCCACTAATTAAAGAGGATGACTCATAAACAATTGAAATAGGTGTCTAATCTTATCCCTACAAGGAATCTGATAAACCCACTAATATGATACATCAAATTAGTATCAAGTCCATTAAAAACCAAGAAAATAGAAGTAAACTTCATTCTTGTGTGTCTTTAACATCTTATGACTTTAGCCTCAATTTGTTCTTGGTTTGAAACCAAGAACATGAACAGGACTATTTCGTCCAAACAATTCAACTCTTTAGCTAAAAATATTTTGATAGAAATTTCAAAAGGCCACCAAAATTTTGTTCAAAATTTCAAAGGGATTCAGGCGGAATTTCGTTCATCACATTTCACGGAAGCAGAAGCTTCATTCCGTTCAAATAATTCCAGGAACAGGTATGTTAAGGCCATCCCTTCTTTCTTTAGGCATGGTCCAAATTATACTAAAGAAACTAGCAAATACACAGTTTTCTATAAATTATTCTATTCATCGAAATAGTAGGGGTGTCTATATTCTTGATTGCCCATGAGAATTATTATTATCTTCTATTCATAGGTCTCAGAATAATACGCAATTTAAAAAGTTTATCCAGAAGGAATATCGAGATTATTATGTATTTTTCATGCATTTCACTCATTTATACATGTGCATTGACCCATGACCAGATGGCGTTATATACGTGTATATATGTAAATATATGTATATGGGATATGGGAAAAGGTTGCGGCGTTATATACGCACCACCACCTGACCAGCTGGTATATGTTGATGATGTTGCCTACAGTGGTTGAAATATGATTCAAACGGCGTTATATACACGTATATATATATATATGTATGTATGGGATACGAGAAATGTTATGGTGTTATATACGCACCACCACCTGACCAGCTGGTATACGATGATGATTTTGCCCACAATGGCTGATATAATATGATGGGATGCCCTCAGAGGTTGATGATGTTATGAAACATGTACCTATGCACGACATGACATTCATACGCATATGAATGACGCTAAAAGTAAATTATGATTTACAAAGTTATTCAGACTTACAGGTTGAGTCATGTACCCTATATTTCTTCCATGTCTCTTATGTACTTATTTATGTGCCTTACATACTCGGTACATTATTCGTACTGACGTCCCTTTTTGCCTAGGGACGCTGCGTTTCATGCCCGCAGGTCCAGATAGATAGGTCGAGAGCCCTCCAAGTAGGCTATCAGCTCAGCGGAAGATGTTGGTGCGCTCCATTTGCTTCGGAGGTGCGTGTTTGGTTAGTATGATTTAGACGTGTATTGTTTGGTATGGCGGGACTTTGTCCTGACTTTTATGACATTTATGTACTCTTAGAGGCTTGTAGACATATGTCGTATACGTGAAAGATTGTGCTGCCTTATCGGCCTATGTTTTGTGTTTATAAAAGATCATTTTGGCCTATTAGGCCCGTATGTCACGTGTATATGATGATGTAATAAGAAAGATACATTACGTTGTTACTCGGTTGAGTAAGGTACCGGGTGCCTGTCGCGGCCCATCGGTTTGGGTCGTGACAAAAGTGGTATCAGAGTAGTTCTGTCCTAGGGAGTCTACAAGCCGTGTCTAGTAGAGTCTTGTTTATGGGTGTATCGTGCACCACACTTATAAACAGGAGGCTATAGGGCATTTTGGACTGTCACTCTTTATTCTTACTCTAGATCGTGTGATAGAGCTTACTTATAAGAATTCAAGTCCCGAACTTCTATTTTTATTCATAATAAGATGATGCCTACGTTTAGAAAGATGATCGATAAGAGATATAGTTGTGGAAGTATTGAATTAAAGGAACTTGACTTTGTATCATGCTTTTGATAAGTAAATGTGAGGTTTTTAGGAGACCATGTGCGTACTGAAAGGTATAAGCCTCTTGATAAGAAGACTTAATGCAAGAATGCCTATCTATCTTTATGGTGAAGGACAATGAGAGATTCAGAAGATAAGTACAAGTTTCAGCAAGTAAAAGGATCAAGATGAAAAAGGGCACGAGGTACCCAGTTAATGAAGGTTAACAACGTTTATAATTGAGGCAGAGGAACGTAAGCTTTTTGAGTTATATTCAGTAGTAACAGAGGTATATACAATTGGTCGCACCCCTTCTAGATATGCCCTATGGGGGTTAACAAAAGTAGTATAAGAAGATATGATGGATGAATTATTTGTGTTAGTTGACATTTCCGAAGGATATTGCAAATGTGCTAATAGATCTCTTTATGAGACACCTAGATGGTGCACTCTAAAATAGTGCAGCCAGATATGAGTACTACAAAGACATGCACTATAAGCCTTGAAGGGATATATATTACCTTAGTGTGGCTCGCGTCCCTAGTAAAGTGAGAACGTTAAGCAACTTGAAGAGCCACTGGATGGAGCAAAGGGAAGCTAAAAGCAAAAGAATGTCTTGTTCGAGTTTTCAGAATAAAGTGATAAGCATAAATGTTAGCAGGAAATAAGAAAAGAGTTAATGAAGCTTTATGAGTAAGATGTGATACATGGATGACAACGGTAGATCAAAAGATGACAATATTACAAAATCTATAGTCATGTGAGGGAAGAGACGAGGGGTGATAGACCTTAGGACAACAAAAGAGTATAGGCCATACAATCATGTCCTCATTTCAAGAAATAAATTTACAACTCTAGAGTGATTACCAAGAGGAAAAGTTAAACCCCAGAGTAATAGAACCAGTATGGATTGGTAAACAAGATAAACTAAACATGAATTAGGGACTGAGTGACAGGTGATAGTCGCCATCATAAGAACTTCAGATTTTGTTCCGCTAATAATAGAATGGACAACAAAAGAAGATTCATGAGAAATTCAGAGAATGAACATTCAGGAAGACGCTTCCCTACAACAAGCAATGTGAGCAAAGTTCAGTTTAAGGGATTGTATGTGCCAATTATACTAAATTTCACCCTCGTGAGTAAAGGATTTTGCTATCCTTAGTACGGAAAGATTACCGCAAGGCGAGTAAAAGAGTCATCGATGATGTGAAAGGATGCCAAAGATGAAAAGGTGAAACATCTATAGGCAGGTCGTCGTAGCTCCAACTCTTAGTACTCCCCTAAAGGGGGTAATATTGAATGATAAAATAAAGAATGCGATAAAAATGAGAAAGGGATGAGATTGCACTTATCCAAATGCTACAAATATGCTACGATTCCAGAATATTATGCAAATGCGACGTTAAGGAGAAGAAGTAAGGGTTCCTGCCCGAGATGTTATTGATAATTAAGGAGCCACTGCGAAACGTAAGTTAAGACCAAGGAAATACCCCAAGAAAAATTTCGCGAAATATTGAGATGAGGATGGGCCAACGAGTAGTTAGTAGTTGATTCAGAAAGAGCCTACCTATGGCTAGTCAAGAGGATACATAACAAGATAACAGGCCGTGCAAGATAAAGATAGTAAAACCCAATATAGTAAATTTAGCCCCACAGTTATGACATTGTAATACTTGAGAAATATTCAAATAGGAGTTGGGGTAGTTAAAGGTATCATATGAGTGTTACAGAAATAAAAGATAGTTCCACTAGGAAGACAGTCAAAACTTCAGTTCAGAAGCAGCCATACGAGCAGATGCGTATAGAGGTAAGTAACTAAGGATAATTACAAGTGAGCACGGACATCAAAAATTCTATCAGGAATATGGTATAATAAGCTTGAATCTTTACAAGAGTCAGAGGGTCTTCCCTAAGTACTACGAAGAAATACTAGCTAAGGACACCTTCCTACTGAACCTCATGACACCTTTCATCAGTGATAACTTCAGGAATACCCAGTTGTCAACTTGAAATTCTAAGTCTCGCCGTTGGGATTTCTGAAGGCTTTGAGCTGCTACTAGCCTTTCCTATATAAGCTTAATTTTCTCAATTTCCTGTTGTACCAATTTTGGTCCTACTAACGTAGTTTCCCCAACATCAAACCACCCTATAGGCGACCTACGCTCCCATTCGTAAAGAGCTCGTATGGAGCCATCTGAATACTGGAAGGATAGTTATTATTATATGTGAACTCAATAAGCGGCAGATGATCATCCCAACTACCTTTGAAGTCTATCACACAAGCTCGTAACATATCCTCAAGTTTCTGAATAGTACGCTCAACCTGTCCATCTATCTCGGGATGAAATGCTGTACTAAGACTTACCTGAGTCCCCAATCCTTTTTGGACGGACCTTCAGAAGTTAGCTGTAAATTGAGCTCCTCTATCCGAGATAATACATACAAGTATACCATGTAGTCGTACTATTTCCTTAATATAAAGCCTTGCATTATCCTTTGTGGAATATGTAGTCCTACCGGGAAGAAAATGGGCTGACTTTGTAAGCCTATCAACAATCACCCATATCGAATCAAACTTACGCTGGGTACGAGGTAAGCCTACGATGAAATACATATTTATTACATCCCATTTCCAAGTTGGAATCTCCATAGCCTACAATAATCCATCAGGTTTTTGGTGCTCAATCTTAACCTGCTGACAGTTAGGACACTGAGCAACAAACTCCGCTATATCCTTTTTCATTTTGTCCCACTAATACACTTCCCTGATATCATGATACATCTTTGTCACTCCTAGATGGATAGAATAACAAGAATAGTGAGTTTCTCCCATAACCTAATAATGCATCCCTGCAATATTAGGGACACATAATCGTCCTCGATATCTGAGGACCCCATCTTCTATAATTTCGAACAGGGTCTTCTCTTTCTGAGGGGAGGTATACCTATAATGAACTAACACAGGATCCTCGTACTGGCATTCCTTTGCTTCATTTACAAAAGAAGATGTTGCCGTATCCTGAATAGTAATTCCAATATCACCTAAGTCTAGTAACCGAACTCCAAGACTGGCTAGCTGATGAATCTCATGGGCTAATCCCCTCTTTTCTGGCTGTAAATATGACATGCTACCCATAGAGCTACGGTTGAGAGCATCGGCTACTACGTTCGCCTTCCCCGGATGGTATAAAATATCAATGTTATAGTCTTTAAGTAGCTCTAACCATCTCCTTTGACATAAATTCAATTCCTTTTACTTGAAGATATACTAGAGAATCTTATGATCTGTATAGATATCAACATGAATGTCATACAAGTAGTGCCTCCACATCTTTAGTGCATGAATCACCATAGCCAACTCTAAATCATGGGTCCAGTAGTTCTCTTCTTGCTTTCTTAGTTGTCTAGAAGCATAAGCTACAACCTTACCATGCTGCATTAGCGCACAACCTAATCTAACGCCTGAAGCATCACAATAGATCACATAACCATCAGTCCCTTCTAGGAGCATTAGAACCGATGCTGGAGTTTATCTGTCCTTTAATGCCTGGAAACTTTGTTCACAAGCATCATTCCATTGAAACTTTGCTCCCTTCCGAGTCAACTTTGTCAAAGGTGCTGAAAGGGAAGAAAATCCCTCTACAAATCTCCTGTAATATCCTGCCAAACCGAGAAAGCTACGAACCTCCTTTGGTGTTGTAGGTCTAGGCCAAGTCTTTACTGCCTCAATCTTTTGTGTATCTACCTGGATGCCATCACCCGAAATGATATGCCCAAGGAAAGCTACAAAGTTCAACTAGAATTCACATTTAGAGAATTTTGCATACAACTTCCTTTTTTGTAGAACTTTGAGCACAGTACGCAAATGATCTGCATGCTCAGCCTCTAAACGAGAATATACCTATATATCATCG
This sequence comes from Nicotiana tabacum, assembly GCF_000715075.1. NCBI lineage: Eukaryota > Viridiplantae > Streptophyta > Magnoliopsida > Solanales > Solanaceae > Nicotiana > Nicotiana tabacum. The sequence goes on along the minus strand of NC_134090.1, from coordinate 153,250,608 downwards.
ATAAATACAATTACGAACAGATCTAAAAAGGGCTTGAACATACGGTTCATCAAATCCATGAATACTGCTAGGGAATTGGTTAAACCGAACGACATAACACGAAACTCAAAGTGCCCGTATCTGGTCCTAAATACTGTCTTCGGAATATCTTCCTCCTTAACCCTTACCTGGTTGTACCCGGAACTCAAGTCTATTTTTGAAAAACACTGGGCACCTTGCAACTGATCAAATAAATCATCAATCCTTGGGAGCGGGTACTTATTATTGATCATCACCTTATTCAACTGTCTATAATCAATACACATCCATAAGGAACCATCTTTCTTCCTCACAAATAACACAGGTGCTCCCCCATGGTGATGTACTAGGTCTTATAAATCCTTTTTCAAGCAAGTCCTTTAGTTGTTTCTTTAACTCTTTGAGCTCTGCGGGGGCCATTCTATAAGGAGGAATGTATATTGGATGAGTATTTGGTAGTAGGTCAATAGCAAACTCAATTTCTCGCTCTGGCGGAAGACCTGGAAGCTTATCGGGAAAAATATTGGGAAACTTATTAACCGCAGGGATGGACTGAATGGTTGGTGACTCTACTTCCATATCCTGAACCCGAACTAAGTGATAAATACAGCCCTTTCGGATCATCTTCCTTTCCTTGAGATAGGAAATAAATCTACCTCTTGGTGATACCGTATTACCTTTCCACTCCAAAATAGGCTCCCCTGGAAATTGAAATCGGACTATCTTTGATCTACAATCAATGTTGTCATGACAAGAAGCCAGCCAATCCATCCCATTATAACATCAAATTCTACCATATCTAACTCGATTATCTTTGCTACAGTAGATCGACTATGAACTACTATTATACAACCCCTATATACTTGCTTAGCTATTACTGAGTCCCCAACAGGTGAAGACACCTCAAAAGGTTTAACCAATTCAGGTTTTATTCCAAACTTACTAGCAACCAACAGAGTAACATATGATAAGGTGGAACCTGGGTGAATCAGTGCATATACATCATATGGGGAGATTGATAATATACCTGTAACAACATTAGGCGATGACTCCTGATCCTGTCGTCTTGCCAATGCATAAATGCAGTTCTCAGGACCGCTCGAGATAGATGTTTCGCCTCTACCTCTACCATGACTCATTGGTGCTTGCAAACCTTGCCCAGGGAGGCATACTGATGATGACGAACTAGCTACGGATCCCACTGGTTGAGCTATGCTTGCATCACCTCTCGTCATACAATCCCTCAAAACATGGCCCGAATAACCACAAGTATAACAAACACTTAATCCCATATGATACTACCCGGCATGTTGCTTACCATACTGAGCACATCATGGCAGGGCGGCCTCATATGACTTAATTCTCCCCTATACTGAGATCCTGAGGCCCTGGAATTCTGACTTGGCCCTGAATATATGGAACGATCAACTCTCTTACCGCCGAACGGAGAGGGTGTGCTAGCCGATGGCTGGGCTGGATACCTCGGGTATTGTTGCCTCTGACCACCTCAAAAATTGCTAGAAGGAATCGAAGAACTTGCTTTCTTATTCAGGGCCCTATCATGCTCACGATCGGCCCTCTATTTCTGCTTACGCTTCTCTACACCCTGAGCGTATGCCTGAATATGAGAAATATCCATATCTAGCTGAAGTGAGACCGACATACAATCGTTAAGCAAGTGAAGCTCTAACCCCATCATGAACCGGTGAACTCAATCCTCCATCTTAGATACAATAGTGGGAGCATACATAGCCAATGAATTAAACTGAAGACTGTACTCCCTAACACTCATGTTACCTTGCCGAAGGGTCAAGAACCTATCAACTCTGGCATGTCTAAGCTCTGGTGGTAGATAATGATGAAGAAAAGCTTTTGTAAACTCTTGCCATACTGCTGGAGGGGCATCCACACCTCAGGACAATTCCCAAGACTCGTACCAATTAACTACAACATCTCGGAGTCTGTAGGAAGCTAGCTCAACTGACTCAGTCACAGTGGCCTTCATTACACTTAACAGCCTCTGAATTCTATTAATAAATACTTGAGGGGCTTTGTTTGGATCTGCCCCAATGAATACCGGGGGCTAAATTAATGAAATCACGAACCCTTGCACTGACAGAACTATCTGCATGACCAATACCTACTTCCTGATGTCGAGCCTGCGCAGCTACTAATCGAGTTAATAGCTAAATAATATCTCTCACCTCCTGACTCGGTGTATCTGGCTGAGGTGATGAACGTACATGGGCGGGCGCTGGAGCTGGTGCCCCTTGGAACTCTTCTGGAAAGGGCGGGGTATGTGAAGTCTGAGATGGAATCTCACTATGAGACTCTCCCCAAGCCCTGGTAACTCATGGCGCTCGACTAGTAGTCTCACCAGCCAGACTTTCCCTTCTGGGTGGCTGTAGTCTTTGGAGGCATCGCTAAAAATATAACATATCAATAGGAACATGAATTCTTATATTGCATGATCTAAGATAAGAAGAGAGGATAACATCCTATATGTCCTATAGCCTCCTATCTATAATTGTGGTGCACAACACACCCAAATCGAATATAGTAGACTCTACTAGACATGGTTTGTAGACAACCCTAGGATAGAACTGCTCTGATACCACTTTTGTCACGACCCAAATCGATGGGCCATGACGGGTGCCCGAATCTTACATGTTGAACATCCTTAAACATGCGTTTAAAATATAAATGTGAATACCATATGTGGGGAAATCTATCCAAAAGACATATGTACTTATACATGCGGAATATAGTGGGCGAGCTGGCAAGGCTGCTATAGACAACTATATACTGGAAACAGAAAGCCAACAAGACCACATACTATCCAACTATACGTAACTATCTACAGACTTCTAATAGAAATAAAACTGTACAAAGATGGGACTGAGCCACATCATACCCATATATATATACAAGCATATCGTACCAAAATCAAAAGTAGCTCTGGATCAAATGGAGCATGCCAACTCTCACTGATCGAGGATCCTAAGAAGGGGGACCGTGTGCTTGTCTACCTGTACCTGTGGGCATGAAACGCAGGGTCCGGAAAATAGGGCGTTAGTACGAATAATGTACTGAGTATGTAAGGCATGAAAATCAGTACATAAAAGACAAATGAAACATGGAATGATGAAATTCATATGTAAATCTGAATAACTTTGTAAATTCTAAAACATTTATAATATCATGCACGTGTATATAAATGTCGTGCAATGCATAGGTATAGGTGTACATAACATCATCAAACCTCTGAGGGCATCCCATCATATCGTCTCGGCAACTATGGGCAACATCATCAACATATACCAACTGATTAGGTGGTGGTGCGTATATAACACCGTAACCTTTTTTCCCGTATTCCATATAAATATAATTTACATATATACACGTTTATAATGTCATCTGGTCATGGATCAATATACATGTATAAATGTATGAAATGCATAAGAAATATGTTAAAAAGATTTTCTCGGAATACCATAAAACTCAATATGCCTTTCAGATAAACTTTTTCAAATACGTATTTTTCTGAGACCCATGAACAGACGATTGAATAATAAGACTTATGGGAGAATAAGAATATACACATCTCTAGCATTTCTACGAATAGAGTAATTTATGGAAGTTGTACATTTGCTCGTTTTGTTTGTGTCGTAGAGATCATGCCAAAAAGAAAGAAGGGATGGCCTTAACATACCTGGAATAGGAAAAAATCCATATAATATTCTTGGAAAAAGTGCACCGTACTCCTTTAGAATCGCAAAATTTTATGTTGCTACGATTCTAACAATTCTCATTGGAATTGTTTGGTTACAAGAACTTCGTTGAAACCTAGTAGGAGAATTTGATTGCAAGAAATCTCGTTGTTAATGTCTTTGTAGGAGCTTGAATTGTAAAAGTTTCTAACGTTCTGTTATGAAGGAATTTTGTAAGACTTTCTAAGCAATTTCGTTGCTAAGGTGCAAAGCTCACCTATGATTTGTAGTGTCTTGTAGTTAAAAGCTAATGTTCCGATTGTGTATTTATTTTCAAGACATGAGAAATGAAGTTTTGTTGAAAGCTTTGTGAAATGGCTAACGTTAGTTTTGCCACCTAAAGTCTTGAGAATGAATATGTAATGTTTTTACATTAGTTTTTCACCTAAGCTCATATGACTACTTAGTGATATGTATAAATGGTGGCTTACTGCCATGTGGGGGTGGGGGTAGGGAAAGTTAATCTTTATCCACTTATTAGGTAATTAGGTAATGTCCCATTATCTGGTAATTGACCAATTACCCACATAATTAAGAATTATTTCAAATTACTTAAAATTTTACTCATTTTTAATACACTTTATACATAATACTATAATGGTCATATGGTACCTTGTATGGTACTAGTCCATAAATATCGGGTATTATCGCTCGACCCGTATTTTATCCCAAATCAGCAACCTTCAATGAAATCTATTTTCTTTAATTTGTGTACCCTTTATCCTTCATAGAACTTACTTATCACTTGTTATAAATAGCATAAATACGTTAACCTCAAGATAATATTATCCCCGAGTCTACGTCGATTAACTGAAGATGAAACTTTAACGTACGAAAACGCGAGATGTAACATCCTTTCCCCCTTAAAAACATTCGCCCTCGAATGTTCAACTTTCCGAGATCTATATAAATTTGGGAGAGTCTCCTTTGTAACAATACTACTACCAACTCTTCCTGTAGAAACTCAATAATTCAATGCCACATAGGACCACATTCATTAATAACAACAATGGCCTCACGCAACCAATGATAATAACTAACACAAGAATCCCTACACGTACCTTAAAGTCGTGATGTCTCAGTTAGACCCTTTTCTGGAGGAAGAAATAAGTAAGGATATCTAGACTTCATGTCTTCTTCTGCCTCCCAAGTCATTTCTTCCACATTGTTGTTTCTCGAAAGTACTTTCACCGAAGCTACGTCTTTAGTTCTCAATCTCCGAACCTGTCTGTCTCATATAGCAATGGGAGTTTCTTCATATGATAGCTGCTCTGTGACCTGAACTCCTTAGTTTCTTGGAAATCTAAGAAGCAAAATACAGTATCCAGAAGTTCAACAGAGGCAGAATTTAGGAGTATGGCTTCTACTGTTGCAGAACTTTCATGGCTGGTTGGACTATTCAAAGAGCTAGGAGTTACAGTTCAGCTACATGTTACTATGCACTGTGACAGTAAAGCAACTATTCAAATAGCTGTCAATCCTATCTTTCATGAACACACAAAACACATTAACATTGATTGCCACTTTGTGAGGGAAAAACTACAGCAGGGTCTTATTCAGACTTAGCAAATCAACATTAAAGCACAATTGATAGATATTCTCACCAAGGGTCTTGGAAAGACACAACATTATTTTTTACTTAACGAGCTGGGGGTTGAAAAATTATTTTTGTCCTCCAGCTTGATGGGGAGTGTTGAGATTAGCAGTGATAGTGGTGATTAGTTTGTTAGTTATCCATTTGTTAGTTATAACTAACTTAGACTATGCTAGAGTTAGAGTAACTAGAGTTAGCTTTAGTACTAACCACAGTTAGATTAGTCTTCACACATTATATACACACATGTACAGATACATTTTACACCGGGAATGAAATATTACAATTTCTCTCTCCTCTTCTAGAATATTCCCTAAGATTTATTTATGCGACCTCCTTCTTCTTCAGCTAACAGAGTAATTCAACTCAATCACCATATTACATTTCTCTCTCCTCTTCTAGAATATTCTCTCAGATTCATCTCAGACTCATCTCTATAAACCGACTTCCTTTTAGCTCACACTGTAATTCAACAAGATCACCATGGCAAAGCTCCATGGATAGTTGAATTCAACAGACACAAATGGTTTGGTTATTTATTTTATCTTTGATTTTCTTATCTAACATTCTTGATTACTTATGTTGAATCAATCCACATATTTTTAAAACCGCGTACAAATTTAATTGTTGTCTATTTTAAGGTTAAACACAAGGTTAAATAATACACACAATGTCACCCCTCTATTGTTTAGTTGTGACCATGATACAAAAATGTAGTAGTGTTCAAGTTAATAAGATGTTAGGAAGTACACCATAGCCAACACGTTGGAAGGTTAAAAAATGAGAATAACATAAAAAAAATATTGTATCGTGGATATAGTGTTCTTGTGAATTACAAAGAGTGATTAAGGATATGTATGGTGGAGCTAAGAACACGAATGAGGATAGTAGGACAAGATTTGGATCACTTTTTAGCTGTGATGGGGTTGCACTAGGGGTCGGCTCTTAGGCATTATACACTCTAACAAGCCACATTCAAGGAGAGGTGCCATGGTGTATATTTTTTGCTGATGATATTGTATTGATTGACGAGACATTAAGCAATGTTAATGCGAGACTGGAGGTTTGGAGACAGACTCTGGAGTCTAAAGGTTTCAAGCTGAACAAGACCAAGAGGATCATTTAAAGTGCAAGTTCAGTGATGAGTGTCACGACCCAAAATCATGTGACCGGCATCCGACACACTATCTGACCCCAGTGAACCAACCCGTACGCGAATACCAATCTATATGCCTAATAGATGCATGTGAAAGACTTTTCAAAACACAATTATTTTGAATGATTAAAACTATACATGAAACAAAATCTTTGAAGTAGCCATTTTTAATAAACAAAAATACATAAAAATATAATAGTTCTTTCATGCGTGTTGAAGGAATAGATATCGATTACACTCAAAAATACTAACTATCTGTGGAATCTCTAAAAATAGTATGTATCAGTATTCTGAAGAATTAAAGTTATGTCAGGCGCAAAGAATTAAGTGGAACTTATTTTTCCATTTAATTTGTAGTAGTTGTTATGACGAGGAAGAGGCAAACCCGAAAATAAAGAAGATAAAGAACACCAAATGTTAACGTGGAAAACCCTTCAAATCGAAGGTAAAAACCACGGGATCACAAAGATCCAAAAAGCTCCACTATAACAATAAGAGGGTTACAAAAGTTCTCCAAATTGGATACACAACAAGTGCCAAACACGGAGCAACAACTATAACAAGAGCAACAACTAATCAATTGAAGAAAGAGTATAATCCACAAAAATGAAGTTGTTGTTCGAGGCTCGAAATCAGATTCTACAAGCCTCCAAATTCGATCTCGACCATTCAAATTCAAGACCAAGATGTTACGAACACTTAGTCAAAATTTCAGACCGATCCAACAGTTAACGAATCGGAAAACGTGATTTGAATATTAGCTGGTCGGAATAAAAATCTGCAACAAAACAAATATTTTTCTTCTCTCTTCTCTCTTGACGAAAGCTCTCTCAAAAAACCACTCTTATGTGCTTAAGTCTTTCAAAGACTTGTATCAATGAGCATATAATAATTCTCTAAGGTTGTCTTATTTATAGATCATGAGTGGTGTTTTCTCTTAAAGCCAAAACCCACTCAAAATAGGAATAAACCGAATCCAATTCCAAATAGAAATGGAAACCAAAAGAGAATAGGATTAGGACATTGGGCCTTTGGATGGACAACATGGGCATGAGCCCAACAAACGCCCCCTCCAGCCAAGGGGCCAAATGTGTCTTTAAGTAGAGGAACTATTGACAGGCTTTATGCCTGCCAATTTTCTACAAAATTCATGTTTATCTGCAACCACCGCCTTTGTCAGCATATCCGAAGGATTTTCATCAGTGTGTATCTTCTCAACCTCAAATAATTTCTCTTCCACGACCATTCTTATCCAATGATACTTTCTATTTATATGTTTGGTCTTAGAATGAAAAGTGGAGTGCTTGCTAAGACAGATAGCACTCTGATTATCACAAAATAAGATGTACCTTGGCTGCTCAAAGTCAAGATCATTAATAAACTCTTTCATCCATAATAGTTATTTGGCACCTTCTATGACAACAATATATTCGGCTTCTATGGTGGATAGAGGTATGCACTTTTGTAGTCTAGATTGCCAAGAAACAGATCTCCCTGCAAAAGTGATCAAATAACCGAAAGTGGATCTTGAATTATCAAGATAGCCTCCTAAATCAGAGTCTGTGTAACAAACAAGTTCAGGCTTGCCATTGCCAAAGCACAACTTCAAATCTGCAGTACCTTTCAAATACCTTAATATTCATTTTACTGCATCCCAATGTTCTTTTCTAGGATTAGAAAGGAATCTACTAACAGTACCAACGACATGTGCAATATCCGATCTAGTGCAAACCATAACATACATCAAGCTACCAACGGCAGAAGAGTAAGAAATATGAGACTTCTCTTTTTTCTCTTCATCAGTAGATGGACTCTGACTAATACTCAATTTGAAGTGTTTAGCAAGAGGAGTACTAACCACTTTTGCATTTGTCATATTGAACCTCTTGAGTACCTTCTCAATGTATTGCTTTTGGGATAGAAATAACTCCTTTCTATCTTTGTGTCAGTGGATTTGAATGCCTAAGATTTTCTTTGCTGGCCCCAAGTCCTTCATCGCAAACGATTTGCTCAACTTTTTCTTAAGGACTGCAATTCTGGATTTATTCTTGCCAACAATAAGCATGTCATCCACATAAAGAAATAAAATAATAAAATCATCATCAGAGAACTTTTGAAAAAATACACAGTGGTCAGAAAAAGTTTTCTTGTACCCTTGTTCTTCTATGACAGATTCACTTCAAATGCCATTGCCTTAGAGCTTGTTTCAATCCATACATGCTCTTTTTCAATTTGCAGGCATAATTTTCTTTTCCCTTAGTTAAAAAACCCTCAGGTTGCTCCATATAAATCTTCTCATCTAAATCGCCATGAAGAAAAGCAGTCTTGACATCCATCTGCTCAACCTCTAAATCTAGACTTGCAGCTAAGCCTAGAACCACATGAATAGAAGACATCTTCATAACAGGGGAGAAAATTTCATCAAAGTCAACTCTCTTCTTCTGGCCAAAACCTTTAACAACTAACCTCTCCTTGTATCTAGGTGCAGAGGTATGATTATCTTGCTTTATTCTGAATATCCATTTGTTAGATAAAGCTCTTTTACCTTTCGGCAATTTCACTAACTCTTATGTGCCATTCTCATGGAGTGACTTCATCTCATCTTCCATCACTTCGATCCACTGATCTTTGCGAGTACCTTGCATGGCTTTATCATAATTTTCAGATTCTCCCATGTCAGTCAAAAGTACATACTCATCAAGAGGATAGCGCATGGATTTTTGCTTCTCCCTTGTAGATCTTCTAAAAGAGGTTTCAAGAGCATTTGAAGCAGTTACCTGTGCAGGAATTGGTTGCTGATCAACCACAACTTCATCAATTGGAGCATCCATAACATCTACACCATGATGATCATTTTGATTTCGATCACTATCTCCATCATTGTCTTGGGTTCCTTCATGTGCAATAGGTGCCTTAGCAATTGAAACTAGATCAATATCAGCTAATCTCTCATTACTCTGAGAATCTATCTTCTCAGCTTTGTCAATATCTTCAATAGTTTGGTCTTCAAAGAATATTGCATCACGACTTCTAATAATTTTATTGTCAACTGGATCATAAAAATGATACCCAAACTCATCTTGACTATAACCGATAAAGATGCACTGCTTAGTTTTGACATCCAGTTTTGATCTCTCATCTTTAAGAACATGCACACAAGCTTTACACCCAAAAACTCCCAGGTGATTATAAGAAATATCTTTGGCAAACCAAACTCTATCTAGGACATCTCCATCCAAAGCAACTGCAGGACACAAATTGATAACATAGGCAACAGTATTAAGTGCTTCCGCCCAAAATGTATTTCGAAGTTTAGCCTCTGAAAGTAAGCATCTAACTCTCTCAACTAGAGTTTTATTCATCCTCTCTGCCAAACCATTCAATTGAGGTGTCTTGGGCGGAGTTTTCTGAAGACGAATTCCTTTTTTCCTTGCAATAGTTATCAAAGGGACCACAATATTCACCACCATTGTCAGTGCGAATTCATTTTAATTTCTTCCCCATTTGTCTCTCAGCTAAGGCCTGAAATTCCTTAAACACGCTAAGTTCTTGATCTTTAGATTTCAAAGGATACACCCAGAGCTTACGAGAATGATCATCAATGAAGGTCACAAAGTAAAGTGCACTACCTTTTGACTTTACTTTAAAAGGACCACACAAATCAGAGTGTACTAGCTCCAATAAATCGGGCTTTCTTGAGGGAGGATGGCTATGAAAGGAAACCTTTTTTGTTTTCCAGCTAAACAATGTATGAACATTTTTAGCTTTGCTTGTTTCACTCCAGAAAGCAAACTTTTCTTGGACAAACACGTAATCCCCCTCTCACTCATATGACTCAATCTTCGATGCCACAATTCTGACAAAGTATCACTTTCCACCAGATTTATTGAGTCATTAAGAATAGAGCCCTGTGTCACATATAAATAACTAGACTTGACTCCTTGAGCCACTACTAACGAGCCCTTGGTGAGCTTCCATTGGCCATTAAAGAGGGCTTTATGGTAACCTTCATCGTCTAATCTTCCTGCGGAGATCAAATTGAAAGGAAAATCTGGGGCATGCTTGACATCTTGAAGAACTAATGTTGAACCATTATTAGTTTTCAAACAAACTGTGCTAACACCAAACACCTTAACTTCACTAGCATTGCCCATTTTTAACACTCCAGAATCAATAGGAGTATAAGATGAGAAAAAGTCTTTTCTTGGTGTGACATATGAGGTAGCTCCAGAATCTACTATCCAGCTCATCTCATGAGATACCAAATTGATGACGTTTTCATTATAAGCAAAAAGAAGGTCATCTCGAACAATAGCAGCAACATTGTTCTTGTTATTTTCAGCTTTCTTTCAACACACCACTCTTGGCATATTCCATGGTCACCTTACCTCCAGGAGCTGAGTTTGTCAAAGAAACACGAAGAGTTTCCCAAGAGTCTGGCAGAGTATTAAGAAGCCAAAGTCCTTGTATCTCATCATCAAAATTAACTCCCATTCTAGATAGCTGATCAACGATGCCCTGAAAATCATTTATGTGATCAAGGATAGGGCTGTCTTCCTTGTATTTAAAGGTCATCAATTGCTTTAGCAGAAACAATTTGTTGTTCCCTATTTTTGAAGCATAAAGAGTCTCTAGGTTTTCCCACAATGATCTCGCATGTATCTCATTCACAATATGGTTGTGAACATTATCTTCAACCCATTGTCGTATATATATACATACTTGTTGGTGCTTGAAATCCAAATATTCATCGGATATACTCTCGGGTTTATAAGCTGAAAAATAGGTAGATGCATCTTCTTCACGAACAACAAACTTTCATCTTGCTTCTCCAAACATTATAATTTCTCCCATTTAAACATACCATCTTGCTCATATTTACCTCTATTCTGTAACAACCCAGATAAATAATCAAGGCTCTGATACCACTATTATGACGAGGAAGAGTCAAACCCGAAAATAAAGAAGCTAAAGAACACCAAATTTTAACGTGAAAAACCCTTCAAATCGAAGGTAAAAACCACGGGATCACAAAGATCCAAAAAGCTCCACTATAACAATAAGAGGGTTACAAAATTTCTCCAAATTGGATACACAACAAGTGCCAAACACGGAGCAACAACTGTAACAAGAGCAACAACTAATCAATTGAAGAAAGAGTATAATCCACAAAAATGAAGCTGTTGTTTGAGGCTTGAAATCAGATTCTACGAGCCTCCAAATTCGATCTTCGCCATTCAAATCCATGACTAAGATGTTATGAACAGTTAGTCAAAATATCAGCCCGATCCAACAGTTAACGAATCAGAAAATCTGATTTGAATTTTGGCTGGTCGGAATAAAAATCTGCAGCAAAACAAATATTTTTCTTCTCTCTTCTCTCTTGACGAAAGATCTCTCAAAAAACCACTCTTATGTTCCTAATTCTTTCAAAGACTTGTATCAATGAGCATATAATAATTCTCCAAGGTTGTCCTATTTATAGATCATGAGTGGTGCTTTCTCTTAAAGCCAAAACCGACTCAAAATAGGAATAAACCGAATCCAATTCCAAATAGGAATGGAAACCAAAAGAGAATAAGATTAGGCCATTGGGCCTTTGGCTGGACAACATGGGCATGAGCCCAACAGTAGTTGCATATATTTTGATCTCTATCATTGTATTTGGAAATGAGATCTGTTTTGAGAGGAGGCTTGCTGAAAAGAACTAATATTGTATGTGTAATTGCAGATGAGGGGTTAAGCGCGATTGCATGCTTGAATACATCAATATCCAAACATATAGGTTCAAAATGTTTAGAGGTCCCTTGGCTCAGCAAAACTTAAAACATTGTCATTATGTTAGTTTTTGCAGACATGTATTGCTCCAACATCTTGCACCATATGTATTTTTGTTGTCGGCTGTAATGACTAACTGAAGCATTGATGTGTATCATTTGAATTTTCTTGACTGCAAGGCTGATATACCATGGTGGATGTGGTTTGCTTTATTAGTGTCTATCTTATTGGTTAGTTGTATAATTGATAGGTATAATAAATACCTTTATAGATTAGTTGTATAATCATCTTCACTCAATTCCAAAAAAAATTGTAGTTCTTCTAAAGATGGTACACAAGCATGTTATATCCATGAAAAATTACGTTTAGCGATAGTGGTCACGTCATAAGTTTCTTTCATTTACACAGAAAAAATTTGAGATTTAGTTCTCGATTTGAATGACTTTAAAGACCTTTAATTTCAAGGATCTGTATGGTGGTTTAAATCATGAGTTTCTTTCTTTTACACAGAAAAATTGAGATATAGTTCTCGATTTGAAGGAGATTCAAGACCTCGAATTTAAAGAACTATATGGTGGTCTAAATTACCTATGCCTAAAAGTTCAGTGTATTATCAATGTCTGAGCGTTTTTCTTCCTGCGAGTCTAAATCAACCATAATTTTCAGTAGAAATTTGAAAATGCTAATGTTCTATGCTCAAAAGTAGCAGTTGAAGGTTTGCTTACTCAACCGGGCCCAATATCTTGCTTATTGAGACGACGAACAGAATAGATCTAATTGACCCAACATTGAGGAGGTATACCTTTAATTTCCTCATCATGATTCAATTAGTTTGAAGTGAAAAATATAAGTTGTTGACTTTACTTAGCCATATGTTATTCTCTATATCAATAAACTTTTAGTTAATTTTAACATACTATGATTTGATTCAAGTAGGGTAGATTCAAGTTACATCTGAAAATTGGTCTTTCGGACCAAGTGGGACGACTAAAGGATGATTTATGTTAAGAGAATGCAGTGGCAGGGGATGATGAAACTAGGTGTGGGACTCCCGGACATATGGTAGTTTAATAATATTTTGTATCTAACAATATTTTGTATCTAACAAAATATATAGGGAGTATTAATATTAATATTGGTAAGAAAATTCAAGTTAATAAGATGTTAGGCATGTATTTATAATGTGTTACCTTGGACCTTACTGTAAAAAATATTATTTACCAATATGGAGAATTGAGTAACTTAATTCAAAGTTCTAAAATATTTCTATTATTAAAAAATAGTCAGTCTTTCTTTCTACTTTTATAAGGAGTTTGTATTTTTTTTCTTTTATAAACGTCAACATTGTCTATACGAAAATAAGATAAAAAATTCACAACGAATATAATTTATGGTGCCCCAAAATTTAAGGGCCTAAAGCAAAGGCTTTATTAGCCTCTCTCTTGAGCCACCCTTAGCCTTGCATTTGCAATGAGGTAATAATTGCCTTAGGCATATATAATCTTGTGCATTCATGTTTAGGTGATGGAATCTAGTGTGCATGAAATATTGATATTCTATTATTTTCAAGAGCTTCACAACCCCCTACCTTCCCTGAGTACTATAGTATGTGAAGAATTAAAATTGTGTCAGGCACAAAGAATTAAGTGGAGCTTATTTGTCCATTTCGTTGGTAGTATTTGCATATATTTTGATCTCTATCATTTTTATATGGAAATGAATTTTGTTTTGTGAGGAGATTTGTTAAAAAGAACTAATATTGTGTGTGTTCTTGCAGATGAGGGGTTGAGCGCGACTGTAGGTTTGAATACATCAATATCCAAACATATAGGTTAAAATGTTTAGAGATCCCTTGGCTCAACAAGACTTAAAACATTATCATTATATTAGTTTTTGCAGACTTTTATTGCTCCAGCATCTTGCACCATATATATTATTGTTGTTAGTTGTGATGACTGACTGTAATATTGGTATGTATCATTTGAATTTTCTTAACTGCAAGGCTGAAATCCATGGTGGATGTGATTTGCTTTATTAGTATCTATCTTATTGGTTAGTTGTATAATTGACAGGTATAATGAAGCCTTTTATTAGTTAGTTTTATAATAATCTTCACTAAATTCAAAAGAAATTGTAGTTCTTCTCAAAATGCTACAAACGCATGCTATATCCATAAAAAATATGTTTAGCATAGTGGTCACTTCATGATTTTCTTTTTGTTATAAAAGAAAAAAAGACTGAGACATAATTCTCCATTTGAATGAGATTCAAGACCTCTGAATTCAAGGAACTGTATGGTGGTCTAAATCATGAGTTTCTTTCTTTTACGCACAAATAATTGAGATATAGTTCTCGATTTGAATGAGATTCAAGACCTCCGTATTCAAGGAAATATATGGTGGTCTAAATTACCTATGCCTAAAAGGTCGGTGTATTATCAAGGTCTAAGCCTTTTTCTTCTTGCGAGGTCTGAACCAACCATAATTTTAAGTAGTAATTTGGAAATGCTAGTGTTCTGGGCTCAAAAACTTGCAGTTAAAGGTTTGGTCACTCGACCGGGCCCAATATCTTTGTCACGACCCAATTTTCTCTCCGTATGATGTCGTGATGACACTTAGTCTCTACGACTAGGTAAGCCTAACATTTGCGAAATAATGAAATAAAAACATAAATTTTAAAACTAACTGTAATAGTAACAACTTAATTGAATACCAGCTTGACATGTGCAATAACCAACTACTCAATAACAGACAGTATTCCAAAACCCAGAACATCATGAGTCACAAACTACAGACAGAAAATAGTATCTTTATACTCCAGAGTCTAACAAAAAGGAAATACAAGAAGTATCTGATATGGGATGAGTAGAAAGAGACTCTGAGGTCTACGAACGTGGTAGATATACCTTGAAGCCTCCAAAGCTCTCTCGACTCATTGATAATGCAGCTGATAAGAAGTACCTGGATCTGCACACGAAAACATGTGCAGAAGAGTAGCATGAGTACACCACAATTGGTACCTAGTAAGTGCCAATCCTAACCTCGATCGAGCAGTGACGAGGTCCGGTCAGGCCCACTGGTATATACTAAATAAGCAAAAGAATATAACAATATAATAAGAGACTGAAATTTTAAACAAGAAGACGTAGCAAAGTAGTAACACAGAACACAGGGATAAACAACAAGGGATCTCCCAAGGTACCGTCTTGTAGTCACAAAATAAAAGTGCAGGAGATCTCTCGAGGTACCGCCTCATAGTTTCAAAAGTAAATATGCAGGGAGAACTCTCGAGGAACCGCCTCTCAAAAGTAAATGTGCAGGGATAACTCTTGAGGAAACGCCTCATAGTCTCAAAAGTAAATATACAGGGGGATCTCCGAGGATACCGTCCCATAGTCCCAAAGTAAATACACAACTCAAACAAATGAATATAACAGTTACAACAAGAAAACCTACAATTTATACTAGGTACAAGTCAAGAAAGAAGTAGGATTTACTAAACATACTGCAAAGAGTTCAAACAAGCAATTAGGACACGTAGACATGCTATTCTAGGCTAACAGGATAAGTACACATGCTAGTATACTCAGAAAAGATGAAAACAGGCTATTACTTAATAAAAATTAGGTTTTTCCATAAATAGCCCTTGTACGCACTCGTCACCTCGCGTATGTGGCGCTCATATATCATAAAAAATACCAAATCATACGGAGATTTCCCCCACACAAGGTTAGGCAAACAACTTACCTCAAACCATGCTCAAATCAATCCGTAACAATACTTTTTCCACAAAATATCGGACTCTTAATGACCGAAATCTAGCCAAAATCTATCGGACTCTGAATGACCCAAATCTAGCCAAAATCAGTTACATATCATAAATATAACTACAAGCAACTAATCTAGTTAATGAAATCAAAGTTAAAGCAAGAAATTAGAAAATCGCCCTAAAAAGTCTCCCTGGGCCCACATCTTGGAATCGGGTAAAAGTCATAAAATACGAATACCCATTCACTCACGAGTCCAACCATATAAGAATTTCTCAAATCAGACCTCAAATCGCCTTTCAAATCTCAAAAACTTAGTCTAGGAAGTTTCTACCATTTTTACCCAATTTCCAACTCAAATCCTAAATTAAAGGGTGAAATTAATGATAGATTAGTGGGATATCACCAAAAACAAGTAAAAAATCGTTACCCAATCGATGCCTCTGAAAATCCCTCAAAATCTCGTCCAAATCCGAGCTCTCTAACTCAAGTTTTGACAAAAATGGCTAACCCTCATTTTTGAAAAGTTTATATTTTGCCCAGGTGCTCACACGCGGAACATCTCATGCGATCGCGTAGAACAAAATTCCAACTACTTAAAAGTGCTCAATGCAAACGTGTATATCTGCTAGCTAACGCGTACCGCTGCCAAGTTGACCTAAGCAATCACGTAACACTCCATGCGACTGCGTAGAGTAAATCCTCTCACTGCCCAGTCTCCTCTCTTCTTCACTGCGAACGCAGAGAGATCTATATGTTCGCGTATCAATAGTCACACAAATTTCACGATCGTGGACGGGCTCTTTCAATCGCATAGAACAAAAAGGGCACTACCTAATTCAAGGCTTCGCGATCGCATAAGAGAAAACTAGTGACTGAAAACACCAACAATTTCTGAAATCTTTCAAGCCCAAAAATGATCCATTGAGCATCCGGAACACACCCGAGGCACCCAGAACCTCAACCAAACATAGAAAAAAGTCCTAAAATACCATACAAACTTAGTCTAGCCCTCAAACCATATGAAACAATGCTAAAAACATGAATCACTCTCCAATCCAAACTTAATGAACTTGAAACTTCAAATTTCTATTACCGATGTTGAAACCTATCAAACCGCGTCCGATTGACCCCAAATTTTGCACACAAGTCATGATCAACAAGGGTACCTACTCTAACCTCCAGAATTAGAAGCCAACCCCAATATAAAAAAGTCCACTACCGGTCGATATCTCTAAAAATTCGACTTTCGCCATTTCATGTCTAAATGAGCTACAGACCTCCAAAACACAATCCGGATATGTCCCTAAGTCCAAAATCACCTAATGAAGCTAAAAAATCGACAAAACTCCATTCTGGAGTAATGTTCACATAGTTCCGACTACAGAAAAAATCCTAAGGCTTAAGCTTCCATTTAGGGATTATGTAACGACCTAGTTGGTCGTTTCATGAGTTATAGCCCTGTTTCCCCTATTTATACTTCTTTGTGTATTGTACATCTATATTGTGTGGTATCGGATTGGTTGGTTCGGGCTCAGAGTGGTTTTGGAGAGAAATGAGGCACTTAGTCTCTTATTTAAAAGCTTAAGTTGGAAAAGTCAACCGAATGTTGACTTATGTGTAAAAGGTCTCAGATGTGAATTCTGACGATTTGGTTAGCTCCGTTAGGTAGTTTTGGGCTTAGGAGAATGTTCAGAATGTAGTTTGGAGGTCCGTGGTAGATTTAGGCTTGAATTGACGAATTTGGAAATTTGGCATTTTTCGATTGGCAGTGGAAATCTTGATATCAAGGTCGGAATGGAATTCCAGAAATTGGAATAGGTCCGTAGTGTCATTTGTGATGTGTGTGAAAAATTTCAGGTCATTCGGACGAGGTTTGGTAGGTTTCGGCATCGTTTGCGAAATTCAGAATTTTGGAAGTTCTTAGACTTGAATCTGAGGGTGATTTGATGTGTTGATGTTGTTATGAGTGTTCAGAAGTTTTGATTAAGTTTGAGTGGTGATAGGTGACTTTTTTGTATGTTTGATTGAGGTCCCGAGGGCCTCGGGTTGATTTCGGGAGGTTGACGGATCAAAGATGGGATTTGACGAAGTGCTGAAGATTTCCTTCTGCTGTCATAACCGCACCGTGAAGTGGGGACCGCAGGTGCGAGGTTCGAAGAAGAGGGAGAGCAGCCGCAAAAGCGGCCAAGACCAAGGAAAGACAGAAGCCATAGGCACGGAAGGAGGAGCGCACCTGCGTGACCGCAGGTGCGGGTATTGGACCGTAGATGCGGAAAAAAGGTGGATAAGTGAAAACCACAGATGCGGTTGGTTTGACCGTAGAAGCGGTGCGCAGATACGTGAAAATGGGGCGCAGATGCGAGATGCCTGGGTAGAAGGTATTTAAGGAAACCCTTCGCGAATTTTTGGGTGTTCTTCACCATTTCTATCCGGATTTTGGAGATGTTTGGAGGGTTTTGAAGAGGGAATCAAGGGGATACTTATTGAGGTAAGTTATTTGAGCTTAATACTTATGATTATGGTAATTTTCAGTTGATTAAGCCTGAAATTGAAAGAAATTAGGGGTGAAATTGAGGGGTTAGGGCTTGGAAATTGGAGAGTTTAATTTGAGGATTTGAGGGACCATTTGACATCGAATTTTAATGATTTTGGTATGTATAGACTCGTTGGTGAAAGGAGTTTCTAGTTTTATGATTTTTGTCGGATTCCGAGTCATGGGCCCAGGGGCCAAGTTTGGGTGAATTTTGGTATTTTGGTATAAATTGATAGTTTTTCGTTTGGAATTGATCCCTTGGCCTATATTGATCATATTGTATTGTTTTTGGTTAGATCCGAGGCGTGTGGAGGCCGATTCCAGAGGCAAGGGCATTGCGGAGTAGGGATTTGACCTGTTCAAGGTAAGTAATGATTGTAAAACTTGTACTGAGGGTATGAAGCCTCAGATTTAACATCGTTTCACTATTTTTAGGTGACGCAAATGCTAGATGACGAGCGTGTGGCGTGCACCGCTAGGGATTGTTACTAGGTCCACCCCGTAACAACTTTAAGTTGCGTATTTGACTGGAAACTAAATGATACTTTTGTGTTTTAGAAAGAATTCCTATAATTTGGGCTGAATGTCATATTTGAGCCTCGTGCCAAGTTATTTGGACCCTTAGGGGACTTTTCTTATTATTTCCTCACTGTTTTGACTTAAGATCTGTACTCAGTCATGTTATGTTTTACCAATTTCATAAACTCAGTATATATTACCCCGTTTTGATGCATAAAATGATATTTTGGGCTGAGCACTCTGTTTTACTAATAGCCCGAGTGGCTTGAGAGGTTTCTGAGTGAGTGAGGCCGAGGGCCTGTGTTGTTAGGATATTATTGGATCGGGCTGCGCGCCGCAGCATGTTTTTACTGACATGTTATTATGAGAGGCTGAGTGCCTGATTGATTTATGCCACGAGATGGTTTGTTATAGTGCTTGGGCTGTAGTAGCCTCTCCGGACTCTGTACACCCCCAGTGAGCGTGAGTACCCTGAGTGAGTGATATGATGTTGCTCGAGGAGCTATTCTTGATTCATGTTGTGCCTGAGGGGCTGATTACGAGTGATTGTGAGGTTTGCCGGATGGGCTGATTCTGAGCGATGTTATGCCCAAGGAGCGATTTATGATACATGTTTTGCCCGAGGGAGCTATTTTTTATTTTCATCACTTTTACTCTAAATTGCTTTGAACCTCTGTTGAAATTGTTGAAAAATATCTTCAAATGATTTTTTACTGAAATTAGATTTTAAACGAGATGATTTGACTTATATACTGATTTGAAAGCACGATGTACTTACTAAGATTTTATGACGTGGATTTATGTGTTTCTTACTGCTCGGTCTTTATTTACCCTTATTACTTACTAAGTTGGCATACTCACATTGCTCCATGCACCTTTTGTGCAGATCCAGGGGTTACTGGACGTGATAGCGATCGCTAATTCTTCCATCTATCGAGGATACTCGGAGTCGGCAAGGTAGTTGCATGGTGATCGCAGCCTTGCTCTTCTCCCTCTTATCTTCCTTAGACTATATTAGTGTTTTCCAGACTATAATAGTCTTAGTTGTTATCAGATAGTCCTTAGTAGATGCTCGTGACCTGTGACACCCCAATGTCGGGCTTTTGTTCTTTTCGCACTTTGTTATTTAGTCTTATGCTATGAAGTGTTATTAATTAATAGCTTAAAAACATCCTGATTATGAAATGTTGAATTGTTTTGGGATAGTGTTGGCTGGCCTAGTTCCATGATAGGCGCCATCACGACCGGGTTGGTTTTGGGGTCGTGACAAGTTGGTATCAGAGCCTAGGTTACATAGGTCTCACGAGTCATGAGTGATTTTAGTAGAGTCTTGCGGATTGGTACAGAGATGTTTGTACTTATCTTCGAGAGGCTACAGAACCTTTAGAAAAACTTCACATTCTTGAATTCTTGTGGTGCAAATCTGTTAATTCTGGTAATTAAACTTCTGTTATTCTATTCTCTCACTGATGGTGAGGACACATGCTACCAGTCAGGATAGACGGCCACCAGTACCACCAGTTGGGGCCACGAGAGGCTGAGGACGCGGTCGAGGCCGTGGTAGGGGTAGGGGTGTAGCCTGCACAATAGCTACGGCAGCACCTGTAGATCTACCAGCCGCCCCAGTTCATGATCAGGTCCTAGTTGTGGATGCTCCAGTAGGACCAGGTCAGGCACCAGCTTTGCCTATTGTTATCCCAGGCCTTCAGGAGGCCCTAGCTCAGATTCTATCAATGTGCACTGGCCTAGCTCAGGCGGTCTCAGTTACTACAGTTGCAGCTACTTCTCAGGCTGGGGGAGGCACTCAGACTCACGCCCCTCGCACACCTGAGCAGGTTTGCTCAGGGACTTCAGGCAATGGGGGCACCTCCAGCCCAGCCGGTTACAGCTGCTCATGATTATGTAGCTCCTGTTATGACAGAGGACGAGCAGCGTAGATTGGAGAGCTTTGGGAGACTTCAGCCTCCGTCATTTAGTGGTGCTGAGGGTGAGGATGCACAATGTTTCTTGTATTAGTGCCAGAGAATGCTTCGGACTGCAGGTATTCTGGAGACCAGTGGGGTCTCATTCACTACTTTCCAGTTCTCTAGGGCTACACTTAGTTGGTGGAAGGCTTACGAGAGGCGTAGGCTGGTTGACGCAGCGCCCCTCACTTGGAAGAAGTTATCCTTTCTCTTTCTGGAGAAGTTTGTACCTGAGTCTCGCAGAGAGGAGCTGCGCAGGCAATTCGAGCCGCTTTGCCAAAATGATATGTATGTTACACAGTATGAGATGCAGTTCTCCGAGTTGGCTCGTCATGCGATCTGGTTGGTTCCTACAGACCGAGAGAGGATCAGGAGGTTTATAGATGGCCTCGGTTTTCAACTTCAGTTGTTTATGACCAGAGAGAGGGTGTCTGGTGATACTTTTGATGAGGTAGTCGACATTGCTCGATAGATTGAGATGGTTCGTGGTTAGGAGAGGGTTGAGAGTGAGGCCAAGAGGACTCGTGGTCAGGGTGGATTCAATGGTGCTCCTCATGGGAGTCAGTTTTAGCAGGGCAGAGGCCATCCATTCAGACATGGTCAATTGGCTCGCCCAGTTCATCGTGGGGCATCATCGGGCCATGGTTCTCACAGTTCACATCAGGGCCATTCATCACTTAGTGAACTCCCATCCCAGAGTTTGTCCCGTGCTCCATCAGTTCAGGGCTCTTCCATGCCAGGTTCTTCTACCAGTCATCCCGGTGCTAGGGGTTCCCTTTAGTCCCCATCTCCATCACCAGGGGGTTGTTATGAGTGTGGAGAGTTGGGGCATATGTGGAGGCAGTGCCCTTGTCATCATGGGGGTCTGCTTCAGTAGAGGAGTCAACCATCGACTTCAGCACCAATTACTTCACCACCCACCCATTCAGCTAGGGGTGGAGGACAGTCAGCTAGGGGTCTCCCTAGAGGGGAAGGTCGATCAGGTGGTGGTCAGGCCTATTTCTACGCACTCCTAGCTAGACCGGATGCTATTGCTTCAATGCCGTGATCACAGGTATTGTCTCAGTTTGCCACAGAGATTCCTCTGTATTATTTGATCCTGGTTCCACTTTTTCATATGTGTCATCATATTTTTCTCGTTATTTGGATACGCCCCGTGAGTCTCTTGTTTCATCTATTCGTGTATCTACTTCGGTTGGAGATACTATTGTTGTGGACCGCGTATATTGGTCGTGTATGGTGACTATTGGGGGTTTGAAGACCCGAGTGGACCTTCTGTTGCTTTGTATGATTGATTTTGATGTGATATTAGGCATGGATTGGTTGTCTCCATGTCGTGCTATTTTGGACTGTCATGCTAAGACATTGATATTGGCCATGCCAGGGGTGCCACAAATTGAGTTGCAAGGTTCGTCAGATTATGTTCCCAGTAGAGTGATTTCATTTTTGAAGGCCCAACGGATGGTTTGGAAGGGTTGTCTTTCTTATTTGGCCTTCGTGAGGTATGTCCATGTAGAGACTCCTACCATTGATTCAGTTCCAGTAGTGAGGGATTTTCTAGATGTGTTTCCTGTAGACGTGTCGGGCATGCCACTGGACAGGGATATTAATTTCGGTATTGCTTTGGTGTCGGGCACTCAGCCCATTTCTATTCCACCATATCGTATGGCACCGACGGAGTTAAAGGAGTTGAAAGAGCTGTTACGCCCTACAGTATTACGTCGATATTACGCCCTGTAGTAATATACATGAAATCGTCGTAAGATAATTAACCTCAGTTCAAGGACAAGATTATTTGGAGATTATAAGCATTATGCTATTTCAAATAAGTTAGGAGTAAATTCGTGAAGGTGAGAGGATAAAAAAATCGAAGAAAATGAATTTTCGTCACCCGGTATTTATGAATTAGTGTCATATAAGGTACCATATGACCATGATGGTATTATGTATAAAGTGTGTTAAGATGAGTAGTATTTTAAATAATTTGAGATAATTTTTAATTATGCGGGTAATTGGTTAATTATTGGGTAATGGGGTATTACCCAATTAATTGGATAAGAATGGGTAAAACCCACATGGCAGCAAGTAGAGGGGAGTCTAATGACTCTTGCTTTAGGTTCAAAACTAGCAAGACACATGGGCTATCTATTTAGCCCTCAGAAATGTTGAAGACATGCCTATATATGAGTTATCTTTAACATTATGCTCATTTTGGCATCAAATTCCATTTTGGAGAGGATTTTGAAACTTCATATCATATTTTATATTAAGATAAGCAATGATAATTCTTATATTGGTAAAGAAATTCATACAAAATTGCACTGCATAATAACAACGGGATTTTGCAATTCTAAGGGAGTGCGGTACAATTCTTCTCAAGAACATCATACGGATTTTTTCCTACTCCAGGTATGTTAAGGCTAAGCTCTTATTTCATTTGGCATGATCTCGTCATTACACAAGTTTGATAACGAGGCATAAAGAAAAATTCATATCCCAAAATTTACGTATATTTTGCTAGTCTCGCAAGTTGCGTATATTTTTCCAGTTTTGTAAGTTACAATATTTTCCTTATCGGGACTTCAAATTCAATTAAGTATTTTCTTATTCTAGTCAAGAGAGCATATAATTTATATATACAGTATTAATTTTTTTCCATTACCATCGAGCTATAATCGATGAACATGCCCATATTGGGCAACCTCTGATCAAATCGTACGATATATACCGAGCCTACTGTGGCCAAGCGCCTATGAGTGAGCCCAGTTGGTCGAGATATAGAGCCTAGTATGGCCGAGTGGCTATGAGCGAGCCTACTACGGCAAAGCATTTATATATATATATATATATATATATATATATATACCGAGCCTTATAGGGCTAGATAGCTATTTTACTTGCTATATTGAGAGAGTTGAGTCAGTATCAACAAGTCAGCATATCTTCAGATTATCTTTGACTTCCAGTTACTTGTAGTAATTATATTTGTTCAGTTTCAGCTTTTAGTATATTGCCTTACATACTCTGTATATTATTTCATACTGACGTCCCTTTTTTGGGGGCACTGCATTTCATGCATGCAGGTTTAGACAGACGGGCAGGTAGACCTCCTCATTAAGTGCTTCCCGAGTTGAACTTGATCGGTAAGCTCCATGCCTTTAGGAGTTGCCGGGTCTAGATCTTTATGTACATCTTGTGTATATATGTATATATGGTATGAGTAGGTTGGGGAGTTATTCCGGTCATAGTATATTCACTAGTAGAGGCTTGTAGATATATCCTGTCAGTTAATGCAATATGTTGGGCTTGTAGGCTATGTATGCATATTTGGTTGGTTATTAGCTGCAATAATTACGACGGCCTTGTCGGCCCAGCTTTATATAAATATTTAGTCTGCATTCGCAGTTGTCTTGCAATGTGGCCCATGGCCAAAGTATGACATCACATGTTCAGAATTCCTTAGTCGCAAGTTGGTACGCGAGGATAGGTGAGGCAATGGGTGCCGGTCTCGGCCCCAGGTTCGGGGCATGATAGGAGCAGCTTCAGGAACTCCTTGATAAGGGGTTTATTTGGCCCAATGTGTCTCCTTGGGGTGCACCTGTCCTATTCGTGAAGAAGAAGGATGGCACGATGAGGATGTGCATTGATTACAGGCAGTTGAATAAAGTCACAATCAAGAACAAGTATCCTTTGCCTCGTAGTGATGATTTATTTGACCAACTTTAGGGAGTGAGAGTGTTCTCCAAGATTGATCTCCGATCAGGGTATTACCAGTTGAAGATCAGGGACTCGGACATTCTTAAGACAACTTTCAGTACCCGATATAGTCATTATAAGTTCTTTGTGATGTTATTTGGTCTAACCAATGCCCCATCAGCGTTCATGCATTTGATAAACAACGTGTTTTGGCCTTATCTCGACTCGTTTGTGATTGTTTTCATTGATGATATTCTGGTATACTTGCATATTTTGGAGGAGTATGTTGAGCATTTGAGAGTTGTATTGCAGCAGTTGAGGGATGAGAAGCTTTATGTGAAGTTCTCCAAGTGTGAGTTCTGGCTACGTTCGGTGGCGTTCTTGGGGAACGTGGTGTCCAATGAGGGTATTGACGTTGATCCGAAGAAGATAGAGGCAGTCCAGAGTTGGCCCAAACCATCCTCAGCCATAGAGATTCACAGCTTTCTTGGTTTGGTGGGTTATTACCGTCGGTTCGTTCAGGGATTTTCATCTATAGCATCACCCTTGACCAAATTGACTCAAAAGGGTGCTCTTTTCAGGTAGTCGGATGAGTGTGAGGCGAGCTTTCAGAAGCTCAAGACTGTCTTGACCACAGCTCCAGTATTAGTTTTGCCATCAGCTTCAGGTTCTTATATAGTATATTGTGATGCTTCTCGGGTTGGTATCGGGTGTGTGTTGATGTAGGGGGTAGAGTGATCGCTTATGCTTCTCATCAATTGAAGCCCCATGAGAAGAACTACTCTGTTCATGATTTGGAGTTAGCTGCCATTGTTCACATGTTGAATATTTGGAGGCATTATCTCTATGGTGTGTCTTGTGAGGTGTTTATTAATCATTTTAGCCTCCAGCACTTGTTCAAGCAGAATGATCTCAATTTGAGGCAACGGAGATGGTTGGAGCTGCTAAAGGACTATGATATTACTTTTTTGTACCATCCGGGAAAGGCCACTGTAGTTGCCGATGGTTTGAGTAGGAAAGCGGTGAGTATGGGCAGTCTTGCATTTATTCCTAGTGGGGAGAGACATCTTGCAGTTGATGTTCAGGCATTGGTTAATCTGTTTGTGAGGTTGGATATTTCGGAGCCTAGTCGGGTCTTAGCTTATGTGGTTTCTCGGTTTTCCTTGTTTGATTGCATCAGAGAGCGCCAGTATGATGGTCCTCATTTACTTGTCCTCAAGGACATATTTCAGCATGACGATGCCAGAGATGTGACTATTGGTGATGATGGGGTATTGAGGATGCAGAGCCAGATATGTGTGCCCAATGTTGATGGACTTCGGGAGTTGATTTTGGAGGAGGCCCATAGCTCACGGTATTCTATCCATCTGGGTGCCGCGAAGATGTATCAGGATTTGATACAGCACTACTAGTGGAGAAGAACGAAGAAATATATAGTGGGATATATAGCTCGGTGTCTCAATTGTCAGCAGGTGAAATATGAGCATCAGAAACCGGGTGGCTTGCTTCAGCAGATGGATATTCCAGAGTGGAAGTGGGAACGGATCACCATGGATTTTGTAGTTGGACTCCCACGGGCTTTAAGGAAGTTCGATGCTATTTGGGTGTTTGTGGATTGGCTGACCAAGTCCGCGCACTTCATTCTTATGTGTACTACCTATTCTTCAGAGCGGCTAGCTGAGATTTATATCCTAGAGATTGTTCACCTGCATGGTGTCTCAGTTTTCATCATTTCAGATAGAGGTACTCAGTTTACATTGCAGTTTTGGAGGGTCTTGCAGCGAGAGTTGGGTACTCAGGTTGAGATGAGCACAACTTTTCACCCTCAGACAGACGGTGCAGTCCGAGCGCACTATTCAGATATTGGAGGATATGTTGCATGTTTGTGTCATTGATTTCGGGGGTTTGTGGGACCAATTTCTACTGCTCGCGGAGTTTGCATATAATAACAGTTATCAGTCGAGTATTCAGATGGCCCCATATGAGGCTTTATATGGGAGGTAGTGTAGATCTCTAGTGGGTTGGTTTGAGCCAGGCGATGCTAGGCTTTTGGGTATCGACTTGGTACAGGATGCTCTAGACAAGGTGAAAGTGATTCAGGAGCGGCTTCGTACAGCTCAGTCGAGACAAAAGAGTTATGCTGACAGGAAAGTTCGTGATGTGTCTTTCATGGTTGGGGAGAAGGTTCTACTGAAGGTTTCACCCATGAAGGGTGTTATGAGATTTGGGAAGAAGGGCAAATGAGCCCTCAGTTCATTGAGCCTTTTGAGGTGCTTTAGATGATTAGGGTGGTGGCTTATGAGCTTGCTTTGCCACCTAGCTTGTCGAGTGTGCATCCAGTTTCTATGCTCTGGAAGTATATTGGTGATCCGTCTCATGTTTTAGATTTCGGCATTGTTCAATCAAACAGTGATTTGACTTATGATGTGGATCCAGTGGCTATTTTGGAGCAGCAGGTCCGAAAGTTGAGGTAAAAGTATATAGCTTAAGTGAAAGTGCTTCAGGCATAGCTTACGATGTGGATCCAGTGGGAGATCAAGCGGAAGATGCGGAACAGATATCCACACTTGTTTGAGGCTTCAGGTATGTTTCTTGACTCGTTCGAGGACAAATGTTTGTTTAAGAGGGGGAGGATGTAACAACCCGATCGGTCGTTTCATGAGTTATATCCCCGTTTTCCCCATTTCTGCTTCTTTATATGTTGTTCAGCTATATTGTATGGTATCAGGTTGGTTGGTTCGAGCTCAGAGTGGTTTTGGAGAGGAACGAGACACTTAGTCATTTATTTAGAAGCTTAAGTTGGAAACGTCAACCAGATGTTGACTTATATGTAGAAGGTCTCGGATGTGAATTCTGACAGTTCGGTTAGCTCTGTTAGGTGGTTTTTGTCTTAAGAGCATGTTCGAAATCTTGTTTGGAGGTCCGTGGTAGATTTAGGCTTGAATTGGCAAAATTGGAAATTTGGTGTTTTCTGGTTGGCAGTAGAAATCTTGATATCGGGGTCGGAATGGAATTCCGGAAATTGGAATAGGTATACAATGTCATTTGTGACGTGTGTGCAAATTTCAGGTCATTCGAACGAGGTTTGGTAGGTTTTGGCATTGTTTGCGGAATTCTGAAGTTTAGAAGTTCTTAGACTTGAATCCAAGGGTGATTTGATGTTTTGATGTTGTTCTGAGTGTTCCGAAGGTTTGAATAAGTTTGAATGGTGATATGTGACTTGTGTGTATGTTTGTTTAAGGTCCCGAGGGCCTCGGGTTGATTTCAGTGTCATAACCGCACCTGCAGAGTGGGGAGCACAGGTGCGAGGTTCGGAAAAGCGAGAGAGCAGCCACAGAAGCGGAAAAGGCCAAGGAAAGCCAGAAGCCGCAGGCGCGGAAGGAGGAGCGCACCTGCATGGCTGCAAATGCGGGTATTGCATCACAGATGTGGAAAAAGGGCAAATAAGTGAAAACCGCAGATGCGGCAGGTGCGAGGTTCGCAGAAGCGGGAGAGCATCCGCAAAAGCGCCAAGGTCAAGGAAAGCCAGAAGCCGCAGGCGCGGAAGGAGGAGCGCACCTGTGTGGCTGCAGATGCGGGTATTACATCAAAGATGCAGAAAAAGGGCGGATAAGTGAAAACAGCAGATGCAGTTTGTTTGACCGCAGAAGCGGTCCGTAGATGCGTGAAAATGGGTCGCAGATGCGAGATGCCTGGGCAGAAGGTATTTAAGGAAACCCTTCGCGAATTTTTGGGTGTTCTTCACCATTTCTATCCAGATTTTGGAGATTTTTGGAGGGTTTTCAAGAGGGAATCAAAGGGATACTCATTTAGGTAAGCTATTTGAGCTTAATACTTATGATTATGGTAATTTTCAGTTGATTAAGCCTGAAATAGAAAGAAATTAGGGATGAAATTGAGGGGTTAGGGCTTGGAAATTGGAGAGTTTAATTTGAGAATTTGAGGGACCATTTGACGTCGGATTTTGATGATTTTGGTAGGTATAGACTCGTGAGTGAAAGAAGTTTCTAGTTTTTTTTATTTTTGTTGGATTTCGAGACATGGTCCCAGGGGCCGGGTTTGGGTGAATTTCGGGATTTTGGTATAAATTGATAGTTTTTCATTTGGAATTGATCCCTTGGCCTATATTGATCATATTGTATTGTTTTTTGTTAGATCCGAGGTGTTTGGAGGCTGATTTCAGAGGCAAGGGCATCGCGGAGTAGGGATTTGACCGGTTCGAGGTAAGTAATGATTGTAAATCTTGTCCTGAGGGTATGAATCCTTGGATTTCACATCGTTTCACTATTTTTAGGTGACGCACATGCTAGATGACGAGCATGTAGCGTGCACCATTGGGGATTGTGACTTGGTCCGCCCCGTAGATACTATTAAGTTGTGTATTTGACTGGAAACTATATGATACTTTTGTGTTTTAGAACCCTAGGCAATGCTTACACCTAGACTTAGCAATCAAGAATTGTTCTAGTGCAGTGTAGAAAGGCCAAACTCAGTATGCCAAAGTTCAGAGGGCTCTCAAGAGGATCCCAAGGCAGTACACATACTAGAGGGGGCAGAACTTATTGACTAAGAGTAAAGTGAAAGTGCAGGACCCAAGTTGAAAAGGTTTATTAGAGACTATTTTGGAAAGTCTATTTTGAAAGCACTTAATAAAGCAATAGAGATTGCTTGAAAAGAGGTTGGAGTAGTAAACAAGTTTAATCACCTTCGGAAAAGATCACACACAACTAGTTTTCAGAATTCAACAATCACACAGGGGTCAAGGGGTTTGGGGATACATAAATATTTGGCTGCATAACCCAGCAAGGGTCTTAAGACTGGTTTGGACATGCTCAGAGATAGTAGACACCAGCATAATCACAAACCAGTCAAGAAGAATACAGTCACATAGAAGGGGTGATAAGGGTTTGGGGATTCATAGAGTGGTAAGCACATAAGAAGTGAAAGACAACTGACAAGGCATGCTTTGAAACCTACATAAGGGAATACATTGATTTAAAGGGAGGGGAGTCATACTAGCATGCTGATAATGTAATTTAACTACAAATTTCACAACAGAACCACAAGCAGAAGCAAGCTAGAAATAAAGAAACTGAAACAATAAGAGAAACATATTGTTGTTAGAGCTTTAAATAAAAATTAGGACATACCAGTGAAGTAGAAGTAAGCAAAATGAAAGAACCCAAGAGCACAGATGATTAGCCTTGGCTTGCAGCCGGCTAATAGTAGCAAATAGCATAAGAGAGAGAGAGCAGAGATTTTTTAGTAAGAGAGGTAGTTTGAAAAACCAAATGTTCGTGTGTCTTGTGTTTGTGAAAGACTTAGAGTATTTATAGTTGAAAGTAGGTAGTGAAATAAGGTAAAAATCATAGTAGTATAATAATTTAAGAGCTCAGAATCAATCAATTAGAGAATCAAGGAAGTACTCCCTTAAGTTAAGGGAGTCAAATCAATCGGGAATATTCAATATCATATAAGGCATGAAGAAAAAACAGTGCATGTCTAAATAAGGAAGGAGTCAAGGTTCAGTAAGCATAAAGTAGTCGATTAGGACTAAATTCATAAAGCCTTAATTAAGGACACAACTAAGTAGAAATAAATATCATAGCAAATATGGTAAGGAAACTAGTCTGCTTAAATAGACGGGGTAAAGCTTTTAGGGCTTTAAAAGAAAATATTTCAATCACCATCAATTAAGGAAATCAGAATCAATCAAGAGGGACTCATGATTCTGCATCTTCAACATAAATAGAGACGAATGAACAAGCATATCAAACAAACAAGGTTAGCCATAGTGATATAAAGAAGCAAGAGATGAACAAACAAAAGGAGCATAGTCATACAGAAGTGACATAAGTAGGATAAAGATTCAGTAGAAAACCCATTCAAAGCATGGTAACCGACATAAACTTTAACAAAGTAAAGTAGTCATGCTGACACATAGAACCAAAGCAAAGAAGGTCTTAAAGTTAGGGCTTTTTAACAGAGTCGAGTTAAAAAGTAGTAGGAACATAGGATCAGTCAAAAATAAGCAAGGAAAAAGGTTTAATCATAAAGAAATTGGTTAAAACAAGTGTAAAAAGAACTCCGAGAAAACTCTAATTCTTAAAAGGAAGTAAAATGTAAAAAATTGAGGATCTTTCAGAAGAAGCTTGAGAATAAGCAAATCATAGAAGGAAACAGGCTTAAAGTGTTAAAAATAACATAGATCTTAAGAGATTCAGACGAGAGTTGGGGTTTCAAAGGAAACCCAAATAGAAATTGAAAGAACCTGTTGTAAACTTCACAAATCGTAACACATATGGTGTGATTTTGCCCAAAATCACACCAGAGAAGCGATGAATACGGAAGAAAAAATTCTAGGTCCAAATCGGCATGGCCTAGGACCCTTGAAGGTCTTAGAGATGATGAGCAAGGCGGTGAGAGACCCATTGGAGGCTTGGGGTTGAAAGATAGGTCACCGGAGATGACCGGAGAAGGAGGCAACTAACGGAGTCTAGGGTTAGGTTTGACAGAGGGGAGAAGATGAGAGAATCTGAAGGCGATGGGGATTTGGAACTGAGTAGGGTTAGGGGGTCGTTTGGAAATTAAAAAGGAAAGGAGGGATGAGGGCCGTTGATCTAAACGCCATGATTTAAGATGGCTTGGGTCGGGTAAGGATAATTGGGGCCTAGGTCGGATTATTAAATAGGAAATTGGGTTGGGGATTGGTCCGATTTGGGCCATAATTGAAAGCCAATCTGGCTATTATTTAAATAGCCAGTTTTTTCATATTTTAATTTATAAAGAATAATATGTAATTTATGGAAAATAATTTAAGGTGCCAAAATAATTTAAAATACATAATGATCATTTTAAAAATATAGGGACCAATTTTATGCATATAAAATATAATTATACCTTAAAATGGGCTAACATTGCATTATATGCAATTTAGCTTAAAAATACTAAATATAATTGTAAAAATACATAAAAATTACATTATCCATATTTTGGCATAAGTATTGAAATCAAATAAATGAATTATCAAAACAATAATTTTGAAAATAATTATTGGGGATTTTATGGATAAATGGAGGGGGGAGATAAATCAATTTAAAACCTTAAAATTATGGAAAAAATAATAAAAACCTTGTTCATGCTTATATATGCATATATATGTTATTTTGAAGGCATTTATGCATATCTAAAATATATAGGGAAAAATTGGGTATCAACAACGTTTCAGCTGTATTGGTTTGGTAATACCCTAGAGTTTCATCCCAAGTCCTTTGTCGAATCCATACCTAAACCATGCTAGTATGCTTTCTATCTTGTTATTCCACCATTTGTCTTTCTCAACAGCATTGACATGTTTGATGTGTTGATAAGTTTCCCCTCCTAGTCTTTTTTTATTCCCGATAACCGGGATGGTTTGACTAGTGTAAATGGGGTTACTCCCGTCTCCGTGAATGATTACGTCCTGATGGTTCCATTCGAACTTCATGGCCTAGTGTAGTGTGGAAGCCACATCCCCAGCAGTATGTATCCAAGTTCGGCCCAACAGAAGATTGTATGAAGCTGATATGTCAAGCACTTGGAATTCGATATCGAACCAAGTTGGCCCTATCTGCAGACAAAGATTAATCTCCCCAATCGTGGCCCTTTGAGACCTATCAAAGGCTTTTACATTCATGCTTCCTGCCCGTATTTCATGGAAACCTTTGCCCAATCTTTTCAGAGTATCTAATGGATAAATATTCAGGCTTCAACCTCCATCGATCAGGACTCTGGCAATGAATTTGTCTTCAAATTGTACTGTGATATGCAATGCTCGGTTATGATTCAATCCTTCAGGCAGTATTTCATCCTTGTGGAAGATTATCTTATGACTTTCCAGCACCTGTCCTATAATGTTGGCCATTTCACCTTAATAAAAGCATTCTTGTGCGCCTACGAATTTTGTAACAGTGATAGGATAGGTATCTGTGCTGGGGTTTTGTTCAAATGATCAATGAAGGAGTATTCCCTTTCTTGTACTTTCCTCCAAAGGTCATCTGGCCCTATTTCAATGACAGGCTGCTTGGTAGTGGCATCCTTACTTGGTCCTTACAAGTGTTTAGGTGTATAGACCCTTCCGATTCTGGTCATTCCTTGTGCATCATCACACTCTTCCATCTTTGCCTTTCCTTTTTGCCTAGCTTCGGTAACATAATCCTAGAGTATTGCTTTTGAATCGAAAGGAGGTGTGGTTGATACCGTCACTGTGAAAGGTGTGGCCACTTCTACTTCAAATGGAATAGGGGTGGCTGCAGGTGGAGCTACCTCAACCTCAAATGGAACCGATGCAACTACCTCAACCTCGACTGGTGACTGAGTCTATACTACAATAGGAAAAAGTGTGACTGCGGGTTTAAAGTCATCACCTTCTCAAATAAGCCCGATTGACCCCTTAGGATCCCATTCTTCATCTATCTCTATCACATGTATTACACCGCCCCTATGATCTGTGAGAGGATTGTTGCAGATGTTGGGTGCAGCTTCTTTTGCCTGTATGACCTTGTTGTCAATCAGTGTCTAGATTTTGCCTTTCAATGTTTGGCACTCGTTGTTGGTGTTCCACTTCATACTAGAGTGATATGCACAGGTTTTGTTTGGGTTGACCCATTGAGATGGATTCTCCACTGCCACGGCAGGAATATGAGTGACGTAACCAGTGGCCTTCAACCTTTCATACAGCTGGTTGATGGATTCAGCAATAGCGGTGTATTGTCTAGGCGGTTTGCGGTCGAAATTGGGTTGTGGTCTTGGGTAATTTTGACGAGTTGGAGGTGATTGGAAATGAGATGGTTGGGAATTATAGATGTGATAGACAGTGGCTGGTTGGGAGTATCTGGGAGGTGATGGTTGATATGTAGGTGGGGGTGTTTGGTACGTGGAAGGAGGTGTATGTGGGTGTAGGTGTTTGATATGTGAGTGGAGATTTAGGGCCTTGAGCCACCATTGCTGCCCCCACGTCTTTCTTCTTTGATATACTGCCTGATTGTAATGACTTGTTCATGTCCTGTAGTGCCTCAAAGTTTGTTACCATCCCGTGCTTGATGTCTTCTTCGATCCTTTCACCAAGTTTGATTATATCAGAGAATTTATGGTTTTCAATAACCATCAACTTTTCATAGTATTGCGGATCATGTGCTTTGACGAAGAACTTGTTCATCTGTTCTTCATCCAATGCTGGCCTGACCTTGGCCTCTTCCAACCTCCAACGAGTAGCATACTCGCAGAAAGTCTCAGTAGGCTTCTTCTTGAGATTTTGAATGTAGAAGACATCTGGTGCATTTTCTATGTTGAACCTGAATCAGTCTATGAAATCAGACGCCATACTCACCCAGTTAGACCATTTCTTAGGAACCTGGCTGATGTACCAGGACAAAGCATCTCCTGTAAGACTCCTTATAAAAAGCTTCATCAGGATCTTTTCATCCTTTCCAACCTGACAAGTTTGTCACAATAGGTCCTTATATGAACCCTGGGATCACCTGTACCGTCAAATATCTCAAACTTGGGAGGTTTGTAACCCTTTGGCAGTTCTACATCCGGCTTTATGCATAGGTCTTCATAATTCAAACCTTCTATCCCTCTACCTCCTTCGACACCCTGAACTCGACTTGTCAATTTCTTGAGTTCCTCAGCCATGTTCTTGATGAGCAGGTCCTTCTCAGCGGATTCTAGTGTATAGGAGATTGGTTGGGTAGAGTGAGGTACGGTTTCCACGTATATAGGGTTGTTTTGGTGAGTACCAGGAACCTGGCTGTAACAATGATCGTTGCTTGAATTTTGAGGATCGGGAATAAGTTGTGGTGTGTTTTGAGGAGTATGATAGGTAGTGGTTGGTGGGTACTAGATTGGTTGATGATGGTATTGTGGTGGAGTTGGTATCGGTAAGGGATTGACATTTTGAGGTGGAGTTACATATTAATGTGGTGCGAGAGGATTTTGTGGATGCTAGTTTGGTGTGTTTTGTGGAGTGGCTAGGTTTTTGGTGTTTTGTTGGTTGATATTGGGGATATTCAGGGTGAGGGATAGGTTTGCTAAGTTGCGGACCTGCTCAAGTTCTCCTTGTAGCTCCAGTATCTTTTGTTCCAACTGTAAAACCAAATCATTTGGTGCCGAAGTACTCCGACCATCTGAAGTTTTTGCATTCTCAGTAATTTCCTTTCGAATACTACTTAAGTCGTCCATTTTAGTTTTCCCTTTGCTTCTCGTATTACTTGGAGGAGGAGGAAGTAGAGGCCTCTAGATCTGGTGTGATATGCTAATGATGCCAGTATGTGCGAACCAACCTTAGGGGATGAGAATAATAAAGAATAAAGAAAAACACAAAGGTAAATCAGTTAGTAAGGATTCTGAAATGTTTGCAGTATTTAAACACATATTGCAGGAATGTAAATTCACATCCTAATTTGGGAACCTTGTTGTGCCCGAGGTAGGCCTAGCGACAAATAGGTTTGGAGAAATTCAATGCCAATAATTGCTCATTTCATTAATGTAAAAATAAATGACCTAAAACGACACTAAATAAGATAATGTTACTAATGGCACTTGGCCTTATTACCTTTTAAGAAGAAAGCAGGTAAACCTAATCTACTTGGTCCCAAAAGGATCCTCTCCAGACTAGATGCTCTTGTCGATCAATTTCCCCAGCTCGCGCAAGTTCAGCAGTAAGAAGGCCCTTGCCAAATGTCCTCCTTCATTTCCCTCAGCGTTCTGGCAATCGGTGACCCTTTTTCTCATCTTCC
The DNA here is from genome assembly GCF_000715075.1 of Nicotiana tabacum. Classification (NCBI taxonomy): domain Eukaryota; kingdom Viridiplantae; phylum Streptophyta; class Magnoliopsida; order Solanales; family Solanaceae; genus Nicotiana; species Nicotiana tabacum. Next base: position 153,215,033 of record NC_134090.1, on the reverse strand, counting down.
CTTCCAACTCCATCAGACTATACTCCAGATATTCCAGCCTTTCGCTGGATTTAGCAGCTCTCTCTTTCCACTCATTGATCATTTCCATGTCGGCGTTATGCTGCTCCATATGCTCGGCTTTAGAGTCACGAACCCTTTTGCGCAGCTTGTTATACTTTACCTCTACCTCGGCAACCTCGTCTATGACTCTGTTTCCTGGACCAACTATTGGCTCGAAGATCCCGACTATGTTGTCCTCCAACTACAAGGGGTAAAAGTATGAGTGACCCACATGATATCGGTCTGGCTCGATGATATCCTTTTCTACAATAATCTTCAAAGTCCACTTATATTGTGCTTCATTCTTATATGGGATGGCGTCACCCTGAAAATCATCTACAAAGTGACTCATCTTAGCGACTCGTGGTATGACCTGTCTCCTGCCTGCCTGTCTCATAACCCTAAGGGGAGCATAAGGGTATATGCCCCTCAACCCAATCAACACTAGGTGTGGAACATCTCTGGATCTGATGATAAATTCGTCGGTAGGGAACCACTCGAACATCCATTGAACCTGGTCCTCGGTCAAATTGTTGAAAAGGTGTCACAGCGTCCTCCGGTTGAGCAAACATGTCTGGGATATAGGTCATTCTTTCGGGATGATAGAAAGCTATGTGATCATTCCACGGCCTTCGCGGAAATTTCTGACAGTATTGTCCCTTTTGGAGATGTTCCAACAACTAAACCTGTAACAACAAATTGCAACCCTCGAAGAACCTGAACCCCTTCTGACATCGTTCCAAGGCCCGGTACATGTTTACAATGATCATAGGGACAATAGTGTATGTTTGTCCCTTGATCCTGTCCATTAAAGTTTTGGCCACCATGGCCAGCCTAGTATGGATTCTATCTCCTTGGATCGGGAACACCAACATGACCAAGAAACCCAAGGAGGTTATTGAGAACTCATCATCAAAAATACGGTAAGAGCGACTATGACCGTATCGTTCATAAAGGAAGTTAAAAGGTATGTAGGAGTCTTTCAAGCATTTCAAGTTGTCATTCTTCTTTAGCCCCATCATTTTCAGAAATCCCCTAGCGGTGCGATTTTCAGTTGCTAACAGACCAGGGCTATCCCAAGGCAATCCAGCAAATCCTCCTATTTCTTCTAGAAGGTGAGTCATTTCTATGTCCCCAAAGCGGAACACGGCTCTTTCCTTGTCCCAAAACATAGTGGCATCCTCGATCAACATATTTTTTGGCTAAAGATACAACAGAGAAGGCAAGTTTTCTAAGACTCATTTCACATGATTTTGGTCACATAAAGGAAGATCGCTCCACTAATCTAACAAAAGTGAGGGTATGCTACCGACCATACCAAATCTAGGGACTTCGTGCCTCATTTTTCTGCAAAACAAAAGATAGTTAGGCTATTTCCCCCCTCGAGGTTCGTCTATTTATACAACAATGATTAGTATATTGGCACTTATTTCTCTAAATTAATGCACACAATCATGATTGCGTCCGTTGGGATTATGAAAAACTCGATGGACTTTTGGGTGAGGTTTGACTTAAAGGGTCATTATGTGGATAACATATTAACCCGGCTAGGTTTGACCATGATGTATGTACAATTAATCAGAGTAAGGTTGCTATAAAGGTCTAGACTAGGACCCTCAAGTGTACAACTTGAGGGGAAAAGGCACGGAACCGTTGAACGCACCACTGATCGACAAGTTTTACAGCAAATATGCCTTTCTGAATTTAAAAGGGTGATATATAGGAAGACCGCAAACACTCATCAAGCGTTTCTATAGTATTGATTACGCACGAGTGGAATATGATGTTGAGCATGATTTATGCAACAATAAATAGCATGTTGTCAAGTATTTGCACGTAAAAAAATGATAAATGCAGTATTTAAATAATTGAAAGACAGTTGCGGAAAAACAAAAACAAAGAGACAAGTCAGTTTCAGGGAATAAAGGAAATCATAAATAAGCAGTTAAATCCAAATAAGGGGGAGGGTGCACGGGATGAAGCATGCTTAAGACTAATTCACGAAATAAGTTCGTTATGGTCAGAGCCTAATATATCTTCAGTAGAGTCGCCATGCTGTCGCGCCCCTTTTTTCCTCCGCAGAACTCCAGGTTTCCACATTCATTTGGGAATGACTCGTTTCCTTTTGGGAATTGGGTATTTGAAGAGTCGCCACCTAACAAATTAAGGTGCGTTAGGGAACCTAGAGCAATTAACTCATATAACCAGTTTGCATTACCAGAGATTAGGGTAAGGGCTCGAAATAACCTTGAGAGGAAGGTGTTAGGCACCCATCGCGGTCCATAATGGTGGGTCCCGACCGAACTTAGTTATATGAATTAGTCATTTAACAAGTAAGCGGTCTCAGCACATATTTGCAAATAAAGGTAGTTTACACAGTCTAAACACATATACAATCAAGAAAGTTTAGATGGTCTAAGCATATACTCCCTCCGTTTCAATTTATGTGAACCTATTTCCTTTTTAGTCCATGCCAAAAAGAAAGACCCCTTTCCTTATTTGGAAACAATTTACCTTTACACAATGATTTATAGCCACACAAAATATATGTGCTTCATTTACACCACAAGATCAAAACTCTTCTCTCTTTTCTTAAACTTCGTGCCCAGTCAAATGGGTTCACATAAATTGAAACGGATGGAGTATAAATTAAGGAAGTTTGAACAGTCCAAGCATACATACATAAACCAAGGAAGTTTAGGCAGTCTAAGCACACATTTGTGAATTGGGAAAGGGAAGTCCTAAGTTGATTAGCCTATAGGATCAATCTGTACAATGCCCGGTAATCCTTCTCAACTAGAGGGGCTACACGTGACATTAGCGCACAAGTCATCATATCCTTTTACTACCCATTACCCTCCCTTAGTGGTTATATAATCGAGTTTAATTAATGAACTCTAAATGTGCTTTACCCGTCCCTTCCTTGTGGTCCCGGAGGCGTTTAGGACCTCTATACTTAGGCAGTTCTAGACACTCTTAAGGTATTTAAAAGGTAAAATCTAAGCGACAACAAAGAACACATATGACTGTCAAATACGAAACAATTAGGGGCTCATGTTTGCCTCCACACATAATCAATACATAGCACGTCTCAAAATAACTATTTTTAAAGAAAATCAGAAACTCTTAGAACATGATATCTAGATGACCATCACAGATACAGAATATGTAGCAATGTTTAAAGCAAAGTGGCAGAACCTTTAGTCAGCTTGCCTATTGATTTTATAGCTTGTTAAACCTGAACAATTTCATACATAAACAGAACCTGATTTCACATTTATTTAATTGCCTAAGACTTGCCTAGGCGTGGGTCTGTATGCAGTCATAATCTGGGAATTAATTAAACAACTTGAATTTATTTAGTCCTACAGGCATGCAGATCTAAGTGATTAATATTACAAAACTGATTTTTAGGCATGTTTACATTAGGAAATGATATCTATGTGTTGGATTGTTTTAAACCCTTTTATAGACAATTGTTTATTCAACACGACGTAGACATGGTTTAGAGCCAATGCAAAAAAAATCCTAAATCAGGATTTAATGACATTAAGCATGATTACAGTAGCAGTTTAATGACATGATTTTTGGGTGAGAATAACTTATGCAGAATCAGAGAAAGAAGTGATGAACTTATAACATGTTTCTAATATGCAGAATATAAACGTGAGTGTCCTAAGACAGGTTTTCTAATGCAAATATTATAAACTTATGACATGTTTTCTTGCAAGTAATATAGTATATGGGCCTAAAGCATGATTTCTATTATGACATAAACTCGAAGAAGGATTGATGTTGCAAATACACATATAAACTAAGAGCATGATTTCTATTATGCATCAACCTAAAGCATGGTATCTACCTAATTTCCCATCAACATCATATAGGAACCCTCCCTTTTTACTAATCACCCCAACATATTTCACAAATAATATTATTACAGACCAAGATCAAATGAATTACATAAGTAAATGAAGTTATGCTATAAGGAGCCTAAATCAGGCTCAAAGTAAACCTGGGAATGCCAGACCTTCAACAAAATCTCAGAAGCCAAAGATATCACAACCAATAATGTATGTCTTAGTGTGTCAGAGTTCCCTAAGGACCTCAAGGATCCCGGGAAGTGCTCACACCAAGACCTTTCATAGAATAGGGATTGGTTATGTGCAGTATGGAAGGGCCAGCCCTGGTATGCCAGAGTTCAGAGAGATCTCAAGGATCCCTAAGCAGTACACATACCAGAGGGGCAGAACTTAATAATCTAGGAGTAGAAGTGGGAGTGCTTGACATAAAACAATGTTGAAATAAACTTCAAGAGTGAAAAAGGTTTTCACGAATAGACACAATTTTAGAGAAAATACTAATAGTGAAAAATAGTTTGAGATCAATTCTGAGAAGAACAATCACACAGACTTAGAATGCTCAGAATCACAATCATTCAGCAATCAGTTTGCAAATAGGGGTCAAGGGGGTTTGGGACATAGCGAGTTAAAACATACACCAGGGTCTAGGGGAGCACATGGAGCAATAACTGTACAGAACAAACAGGGATCTAATAGTTCAGAGACTTAACAAACTAGTCATGATAAGAAGCAATTAAGACATAGTCATGTTGAAGACATGGTGTGTGTTCATTAGGATCAACCAAGTATACTAAACAACTAAATTAGCAACATGATTACACCAATTAAACAGAGTAAACATGGGTTGAATGAACATGCTAGTAGAATATCAAACAGACAAGTGAGTCTTAATCATGCTGACTACACATTTAACAAAAGAAGGCGGAATTTGAACATATTGACTAAAGTAGTAAACATGAAAATAAATTGAGTAACTAGTACAGGAGCAAACAGGGATGTATAGACATGGAACACATAAGGTTGAGTTTCAAAATTTAACTAGAGACATACCAGTTAGAGAAGAAAAATGCAGAATGTAAAAACAGGTGCAACTCCACTATCTAGCCTTGACTTTCATCCGGCTAGACCAACAGTCAGCAAAAGTAGCAAAGAAAGAAGAGAGAGTTTGAATGTATGTGTGTGTATTCTGAACAGTGTGTTCGTGTCTTCAATGGAGCAAAATGATAGTGCTTATATAGCAGTTCAAGAGTAGAGCCAAAGTAAGGTAAAAGAATCACAGTTCAATCAATTAGGAGCAATTAATTAGTCACAGAATCAACTCCCCAGAGGAGCCCGGAATAGACCCTTAATTGGGGGGGGGGCAATCATTTAACGGTCACACATGGGGTCCAATTAAGGTAAGGACTCAAAAACATTCCATGTAGGGAGTTAGTAGAGATCCCCAAAGCCATACTGATAACCAATTGAGGCAAGTATGATCAATTAAGGTCACAAATGAAGAAACTTATAAAATTTTGGCACACATTGATTTTAACAGGACATTAAATAGGAATTAATCAGTAAAATCTTCAAAGAATACTTATTTTATAGGAAAGAGTTATTCAGATTCCCTAAAAATAGTAATCAATTAAGCAAAAGAAAATCCCAAATAATGCTGGAATTAACAGGAAAATCACTCAAATCCCTAAATAGAATCAGTTAATACGACTGGTTCACAGACATAAACATGATAAATGAAAATAAATTGAAGAAAACATTATTACCATCAGATACATCTAGGATTCGAGCATACATACGAAAATTAACCAAACACGCAAAGAGATGACTAGATTAAACATTTGAAAGTAGAAAAACCTCTTGAAGAGAAGTCTAGAAAGAACCTAAATTTGAAAAACACTTAGGGTTGATTGACAGTATAGAAGTCAAAGGACCCTCAAAGAAGACAACCATGGAAACTAGAAAGCACTTCAATCATATAGAGATTTGAACAACAGAAATCAGAGAAATCAAAAACCTAAAGTAGCGTAGTGCTAAAAATCGGTTAGTAGTAGAGAAGTAAAAAGAACCTTAAATAACAACCATGGGAATTTGAAAATACTTTAGATATACATAGGTTCGACCAACAAACAATAGGGAAACCAAACCCTAATATAACAAAGTGCTCAAAAAATTGGTTAATCAGTAAAGAAATAAGAGAACCTTAAGGAAAATCAGTGATGAACTCAGAATCGCTCCAGATCTACAAAGATCTGAACCGATCAAGTCCAAACATTAGGTTTTTGAAGAAAAGAGAGAGCGTAAAGAGAATCTGGTCTTTGAATCAGAGATTTGAGCGGTAAAACATCGATAGAAAGGACTCACAGACCATAGACAAACTTTTGGAGAGTTTTGAATAAGAACTGGACTAGATCTCTTCGAGGTCCTTCCACGAAATCACAAAATCGAGCAAGTAGGGGAAGTAGGAGGCAAGTAGAAGTCTCATACAGCCATGGAAATTCATGGATCGAATAGGAATCAAAGGGATTAGGGCTGGTTTTGGGTTGCGGTGGCTAGGGTTAGGTTTAGGTCTCAGAGGGAACGGAGAGGAGAGGATTCGAGGGCAGCTGTATGGAGAAAATAATTTAGGGTTAGGGGTCATTAGGAATAAAAAAAGAAAGAAGGAATGATGGTAGTTGATCTCTGTGATCAACGGCCAGGAATAGAGGGGTTTGGGGCCAGGTAGAGGTCTCTAGGTTTGGGCTGGGGTAGATTTGGGCCCGGTTTAATTGAATTGGGATTGGGTGGGGGGGGGTTGAAATTGGGCTGGTTTAATAGGCTAGGTCCGAAAAAATAAAGGAATAAAAAGGCTATTTGTTAAATACCCAAGTTTTGAATAAAAAATTATTTTATAAAATAATTAACAATGAGAAAAATAATTTTCATGCACAAAGGTGTTTTAAAATAATTATTCAATATTTTAAAAATATAATGGATCAATTTCTAGTAAAATAAAGCAGTGATGTATGCTGGGCTATAATTGCAAAATTATTGCAATTGTAACCAAAAGGTGTAAATCTAGCCATTTGTGAAATAATTTGACCTTAATATGGCTATGAATAGCAAAATTAAATCAATGAAATATTATAGATCCACTTGTGATGCAATTTTGTAATCATTTATATAAATAAAATACTAAAATAAATTAATTTAAAAATATAGAAATTATGAAAAATGTCCATTGATGCTAATGCATAGTTTTGAAGGTATATATGCACTTTTAAAAATATTATAGGGGAAAATTGGGTATCAACAAAGTCTAAAACTCAAAATATGGTGAAAATGGCCAAACCCTCGATTTATATGGTTCTGCCCAGGACTTTCACATTTGCAGACAAGGAAGCGCATCTGCGCTCTCGCATTTAAGAGAAATAGTTCGCATCTGCAAACTCAGCTGGTCAGACCTGGATCCGCATCTACGTAATTATAGCAAGCACAAACGGCCCCACAGAAATGCAAGAGGGAATGCAGAAGCAAGCTTCTTCGCAGGTGCGATCGCTGGACCGTAAAATCGGCATTTGCACCTGCATGCCGACTTCAGCAGAAGAGAGCGAGCTCCCAGGCCATTATGACCGCAAAAGAGATCGGGCTCATGCAGAAGCGGAGCCGCACCTGCTCTCCAAAGTGTCACAGGTGCGAAAACACCAGAACCAGACCTGTTTAAAACCATGAAAAACATTCGAAACTCGTCCGAAGCATGCTCGAGGCCCCCGGGACCCCGTCCAAGCATACCAACAATTCCATACCCTAATACGGACTCGCTCGAGTTCTTAGATCACATCAAACAACGTCGAAACTACGAATCACACCATGAATCAAACTTATGAACTTTCAAATCTTCCACTTCTAAAACTCACGACCAAACCCATCAAATCAACCCGGAATGACGCCAAATTTTGCAGGCAAGTCCCAAATGACAATACATAGCTATTCCATTTCTCGAATCGCATTACGACTCCGATATCATAAAAGTCAACTATTGATCAAACTTCTCCATCTTCGAAACTTCAACTTTTCCAACTTTCGCCGAATTGCTTCCAATTACCCTACGGACCTCCAAATCCAAAAGATGCTCGCCTAAGTCCAAGTTCATCATATGAAGCTATTGAAATCATCCAAAACCCGTTCTGGAGCCATTTACAAAAAGTAAAAATTCTGGTGAACTCTTACCATTTAAGCTTCCAAAACTAGAATCCTTCTTCTAATTAGACTCTGAATCATTCGGTAACTGAACTCGACCATGCCCGCAAGTCAATACACATAATACGAAGCTGCTCAAGACCTTATGCCGCTGAACGAGACTTAAATTCTCAAAATTACCGGCTGGGTTGTTACATCTTCCCTCTCTTAAACAAATTTTCATCCTTGAACGTGCCAGAAATTGCCTCGAAGCCGTCAAATCTCTGAATGCACACATCCAACATACACCCGCAGGTGACCCTACGTCACCCCAATCCACATAAGCCTGAAGACACCATCTCAACTGTAATTTATCCCTTCCACTAACATCAATAGGCCTTAGAGTCAAAATTCTCACCTTCTGTTCACCTCCAAAATATCCGATTCTTACATTCACACCCGGTATCAGTCTCAACCATCTGCAACAACGTATGCCTACACCCACAAGGTATCACCACACAACGTGACCGACTACACATAGGCCCATATAATAATTCTAATCACAATAGCTACACAAAATCATATCCAGCACCGATAATTTGCCTCATATCCGTTAAAACTCTAGTTCAAACCTCCACAACACTGACAACGATGCAAGGAACACGAATAATTCATGATTATAAACTCAAATCAAGAAATCATAATTAACACCACCGGGCACACACCCCGCAAGCTAAAACTCAAGAAACACAGAATGAAAATGATTAAATATGTAAAGAGAAACGCATAAGAAGAACTATCAAACAAGCCCTAGGCGCAACTCTCTATCAGTACTATCCTATGAATCAATTTAAAAGGAAAAATTAAAGTATATGAACAAATCACAAGGATCTCATCCTAGTATAACTTCCACCGCGGCAGGCAGCCCGACTCAAACATATCAAATCATATGGAATTGCGAGGGTCTCACCCTCAACTTTAAATCACAAGCCGATACACATCATACTAATTGAAATATTCCACTAACTCAATTCTACCATTAAAATCACAACACTTACTGAACTCTCACCCGGTAGAGTATCAAATCACAAATCGTAACCAAATTACTCAGGAATCACATCAAACCTACCATAATGGAAAACATGAATTCACTTCTAATCTTGTAACCCTCAATAATGAATAAAAATAAATGATATACATGGGATACCATTCATAGAACCTCCTAACAGGAGAAAACACATAAATAGAGTACTAATCATGAAACTCGCCCATAAGTGAAGCAACAAATAAGGGAACTCATCCCGATAAGCACAACTAAAACAAAACACGAATGGTGCTCCTCTGTAACAAATCAAAACATACCTGTATGATATCATCTGGTGCAACAGCCTGCAACCTACTATATGAAACACATCAATGGGCTGGGCCTCCCCCTCTTTGGCGCCCTCTACTCGCCTCAATACCCCGTTGTGACACATCTGTCCGGAGTCTAGGACAATCTCTCACCATGTGGCTGGTATCTCCATACTCAAAGAAACTCCTCTGCTAACATGGCTGTGTAAACTATGCAGTACGAGTACTTTGAGATCCATGAGTACCTGAAACACCGTGCGACGCCTGAAGTGCAAACTGAACTGGCTAACCTACAAAACCTATACCATGCCATACCCTGCCTCCAAAATAAGGAACAAAAGATCTCTCCAGCCAACGAGGCCTCCTCGCCTCCCTGTCCTCTCTCTCCTGACCTCGCCTGTTCTCTCTCTCCTAGTCCCCATACCCTCTATCCGGCGAGCGATCCCTACCACCTGCTAAAATGAAATATCCGACTCTAACTCCCGAGCCACACTGAACTCAATATCATGCCTGAGCCCCTCAATGAACCTACCGACACGCTCTCTAACTGTGGAAACCAAAGCAGGTGCATGTCTAGCCAAATTATTGAATCTAACGGCATACTCTGACACTGACATAGTGCCCTAGAGTAGCTACTCAAACTTTGAGCGTCATGCATCCCGAAGGGGCTGAGGTACAAACTCACTCAGGAACATCTCTAAAAACTGAACCCATATAAGTAAAGGTGCATCGGCCGGGCTACCCAACTCATACGCCCGACACCACTGATAAGCCACTCCCTTAAGTTGAAACGTAGTAAAAGCAACCCCAATCGTCTCCACAATGCCCATAGTGCGGAGAATGCGATGGCACTCCTCTAGAAAATCCTATGCACTCTCTAAATCCAAACCACTAAATATAGGAGGGTCATATTTCGTGAACCTTGCAAGTCTAAGCTTCTCTTCCTCGGATGCTGCTACCCTGACCAAGGGTTGAATTGGAACCACAGGCTGTGTTGCCATGTCACCTGGAACCTAACCAACGTGGACTCACTACTCTGGAGTGTGTGCGGTAGGAGTTTAAGCCCCTCCCCAAATCTGTGAAGTAGCTGGTGCAGCCAGAATTAACCCTACCTGAGCCAATATACCAAACATACTTAGGAAATGTGCTAAGATCTCCTAAAGTCCGGGGGTAACAATAGGCGCCTTCGGTACCTGTTCGCCAACTGGAGCTACTAGTGGTTCCTCATCTGTTGCTTTGGTAGGTGCTCTAGATATGGTACGTGCTCCTCATCGACCTCTACCTCTTCCTCTAGTGACACTTGCTCCGAGAGAAGCGTCATCGATCACTACAGCTCGTGTCCTCACCGTCTGTAAGAGTATAAAATGATAAAAGCTCAATTTTCGAGATCAATAAACTCGCACGATCAGAATAAAAGTAGTGAAATTATCCTAATAGTTCCGTAGCCTCTCGAAGATAAGTACAGACGTCTCTGTAACGATCCGCAAGACTCTACTAAACTCGCTTATGACTCGTAGCACCTATGAACCTAGAGCTCTGATACCAACTTGTCACGACCCAATTTCCCCTCCGTTGGGTGTTAGGATAGCACCTAGTCTTAGAGACTAGGTAATCCTAACAATAACTAAAATAACAACAATACTTAACTAACATCTAACAATTTGAAATGGAAATCTTTATACAATTTACAACCTCGAAACAGGTAGTACAAGTCATAAGCTCTACAGAGTTGCTAGAACCTCTAAAGTACAACTGTGTCAAAATAAGAGTGAACAGTGTAAATACAAAATAAGAAGGTGACTCTGAAGCCTGCGAACACAACAACAGGTTTACCTTGAGTCTCCATAGCAATGATCAGCACATCTAGCTAACGATCGACTAATTCCGCAGTACCTGGATCTGGACAAAAATATGTAGAAGTGTAGTATGACTACGCCACAGTAGTACCCAGTAAGTATCAAAACTAAAGAGTAGTGACGAGGAACAGTCAAGACACCCACTAGACTATATAACCTGAACAAGTATAAGTATAGAAACAACAGAATATGAGATCTACCTAAAGACTACGCGAGATGGAAAATAATACGGTAATTTCAGTAAGAAAGGAAAACAACAACTATCAGCAGAATACCATAATAATGATACAGAAGAATGAACAGAAACACAACCTAAATTCGATAATCACAGAAAGAGGAAGGACCAGAAACAACTCAACAGAAATGAGTGCTTCCACACCATGTTTTAACCAAATAAACTCCACAAGGCACCGAACCTCAGACTATTCACATCTAACGGGTCCTAATACCTGGACCCTAACACTTGGCACCTCGTGCTCTATTACACTTTATAACCGCACTGACGACTCACGTGCTAAATAGAGCCATTCTCACATAGAAGGCAAGTAAACACAGGTGTGCATCTATACTCAATAATATCAAGAATCCTCTTTAACCGATAAGAATGCTTAGCTATATGTATGCTTGTGCAAGTGTTCTAACATAGTTCATGCCAACTAGTAAGCATAGAAAACAAAAAAGAAATGGACAACACGTAGAATATTTTTCCACAACTTTTCACAAGATAAAGCTCACACAGTAAGTGTACCACTACTCAAATATCAACAACAAGATAACCCCCAGGCCATCACAAGTCATCACAATCAATCCCTGACACAGCCCACCTTGTCTTGCCACGTGTGCAATAGTAAAGTGAACGCTTTACTTGTCTCACCACACATGCATATAATATTCCCACCTTGTCTCGCCACACATGCATAATAATGTTCCCACCTTGTCTCGCCATATGCGCAACCCACATATATATATATCCCGCCTTGTCACGCCACATGTGCAAATATCAATAGTAACAATAGCACGACAGAAACCTCGTGCAACCCTATAACAGTAACTGCACGGCAGAAACCTCATGCATCACAATAGCAACCGCATGGTAGAAACCTCGTGCATCACAAAAACATGTACAACATCAACAATAACACTAATATAAGGGTACGAAAAATAAATCAACTCAGAAATTCTAGAACTCATCGAAATGGAAGAACATGTTCACCAGGAGTAGCCACAATAGGGAATGCTAGTCATAATAAGAAAAACTCAACAAGAAAGGAAATAATATGTAACAACGGCCTGCAAATGTACAATTCAACAATATGGGAGTTAACACAAGTCAAATAATTCCAAATAAGGACAAGTGAACTAAGATATAAGATATCTAACTTCTTTTAAGGTTGGGAAATGACGAAAGAGACACAACAAATTCAACTAAGGATAAACAATAGAAAGATAATCATAGCCTCAATTAAAGATGAACAATTATAGAAGAGATAATTATAACTTCAAAGAAAGGTAAGCAGTTAGGGGGAAAGATAACATGGCAATAGAAGAGTTAACAATTTCGGTTAAGGCACAGATGAATAAGATAAGCAACAAGAGTGGATCATGAAGAAATTAATTCTAATTAAAATAGGTAGAGGTGAAACTAGCAATTAAGAAATGTATTCATGACAAACAATTGCATATTCAGTAAATACAAGGACCTAAGAACCCTAAAAGGCCAACTTTCCACTAATAAGACCGAGCATGTACTCGTCTCCTCGCGTACACGGACTACAATTAGCATTGAAGACTCAAATCCTAAGGGATAGTTACCCCACACGAAGTTAGGCAAGATACTTACCTCAAAGAAGACGGACCGGTACTCTAAAATAAACTTCTCGGGTGAAATGACCTCCGGACGGCTCAAATCTAATCAAAATAACTTCAAAGCTAGTAAGTATAGAAAAAAAGAAATGGACAACACGTAAAATATTTTCCCACAACTTTTCACAAGATAAAGCTCACACAATAAGTGTATCATTATACAAATATCAATAACAAGAATGCCCCCAGGCCATTACAAGTCATCACAATCAATCCCTGACACAGCCCACCTTGTCTCGCACATGTGCAATAGTAAAGTGAATGCCCTTTTGTCTTACCACAGGTGTATAATAATATTCCCAACTTATCTTGCCACATGCGCAACCCATATATATATATATACACCCCGCCTTGTCACGCTGTATGTGCAAATATCAATAGTAACAATAGCACGGCAGAAACCTCGTGCAACCCCATAATAGTAATCACACGACAGAAACTTCATGCATCACAATAATAATCGCACGACGGAACCCTTGTGCATCACAACAATATGTACAACAGCAACAATAACGCTAATACAAGGGTTACGTCAAATAAATCAACTCAGAAATTCTAGAACTCATCGAAACGAAAGAACAAGTTCATCAGGAGTAGCCACAATAGGGAATGCTAGTCATAATAAGCACAACTCAACAAGGAAGGAAGTAATATGTAACAACGTCCTGCAAATGTACAGTTCAACAACAAGGGAATTAACTTAAGTCGAATAATTCCAAATAAGGACAAGTCTACTAAGATATATGATATCTAACTTCTTTTAAGACTGGGCAATTATGAAGGAGACACAACAAATTCAATTAAGGATAAACATCAGAAAGATAATCATAGCCTCAATTAAAGATGAACAATTACAAAAGAGATAATTATAACTTCAAATAAAGTTAAGCAGTTAGGGAGAAAGATAACATGGCAATAGAAGAGATAATAGATTCGGTTAAGGCACAGATGAATCAGATAAGCAACAAGAGTGGATCATGAAGCAATTAATTCTAATTAAAACAGGTAGAGGTGAAACTAGCAAATAAGAAACGTATTCATGACAAAACAACTGCATATTCAGTAAATACAAGGACCTAAGAACCCTAAAAGGCTAAATTTCCACAAATAAGTCCGAGCACGTACTCGTCACCTCATGTACACTGACTACAATTAGCATAGAAGACTCAAATCCTAATGGGTCGTTCTCCCACACGAAGTTAGGCAAGATACTTACCTCAAAGAAGACAGACAGGTACTCTAAAATGAACTTCTCGGGTAAAATGACCTCCGGAAGGCCCAATCTAGTCAAAATAACTTTAAAGCATAAATAAAACTCATAAGAAACTATTCCGGATCATAAAAGCCTCAATTTTTATCAAAATCTAAAAAATGACCCAAAAATCGACACCCGGGACCGCAACTCGGAACCCGACAAATTTCACAAAACCCGAATACCCATTCCGATACTAGTTCAACTATACTAAAATTATCAATTTCCGATGCCAATTCGTCACTCAAATCATGATTATTTCATTTTGAAAGTTTTCTTCAATAATTCCCATTTTGCCTCAACTCAAAACACAAATTTAATAATAAAAATAAAGATAAAATCATGGAATCTAATAAATTCTAAGTGAAGAATACTTACCCAATCTATTTGCTTGAAAACCCCACGAAAATTCTCCCAAAACCGAAGTCTAAAACACAAAATATGGTGAAAATGGCCAAACCCTCGATTTATATGGTTTTGCCTAGGACTTCCGCATTTGCGAACAAGGAAGTGCATCTGTGCTCTCGCATTTGCGAGAAATAGTTCGCATCTATGAACTCAGCTGGCCAGGCCTGGATCTTCACTTGCGAAATTACAGCTGCACCAACAGCCCCGCACAAAGGCGAGAGGGAACGCGAAAGTAAGCTTCTTCGCAAGTATGATCACTGGACTGCAAAAGCGGCCTTCGCACATGCGTACCGGTCTCCGCAGAAGCGAGCGAGCTCGAAGGCCATTATGATCGCAGAAGCGACCAGGATCACGCAGAAGCAGAGCCACACCTGCGCTCCAAAGTGTTGCAGGTGTGAAAACACCAGAACCAGACTTGTTCAAAACCATGAAAAACATCTGAAACTTGTCTGAAACACGCCTGGAGCCCCCCGGACGCCATCCAAGCATACCAAAAAGTTCCATACCCTAATAAAGACTCGCTCGAGTTCTCAAATAACACAAACAACATCGAAACTACGAATCGCACCATGAATCGAACTTATGAACTTTAAAATCTTCCACTTCTAAAACTCATGTCGAAACCTATTAAATCAACTCGGAATGACGCCAAATTTTGCAGCCAATTCCCAAATGACAATACAGAGCTGTTCCAACTATCGGAATCGCAGTTTGACCCCGATATCATAAAAGTCAACTATTGGTCAAACATCTCCATATTCCAAACATCAACTTTTCCAACTTTCGCCGAATTGCTTCCAATTACCTTACGGACCTCCAAATCTAAATTCGAACGCGCGCCTATGTCCAAATTCACCATACAAAGTTGTTGAAATTATCCAAAATCCGTTCCGGAGCCGTTTACACAAAACTAAAAATTCTGATCAACTCTTACCGCTTAAGCTTTCAAAACTAGAATCCTTCTTCTAATTAGACTCCGAATCATCCGGTAACTGAATACAACCATGCCCGCAAGTCGTAACACATAATACAAAGATTTTCAAGTTCTTATGCTGCTGAATGAAACTTAAATTCTCAAAACGACCGGCCGGGTCGTTACATCATGATTAGGAAATTAAAGGTATACCTCTTTAATGCCATGTCAGTTATATCTATGCTATTCATCGTCCCAATAAGCAAGATAGTGGGCTGGATTGAGTAACCAAACCTTCAACTACAATATTTTGAGCTTAGAACACTGGCATTTCCAAATTAATACAGAAAATTATGGTTGATTCAAACCTCGCAAGAAGAAAAAGGCTTAGACCTTGATAATATACTGAACTTTTAGGCACAGGTAATTTAGACCACCATATAGTTCCTTAAATTTGGAGGTCTTAAATGACGTGTCCGCTATCGCTAACATAGTTTTTTTTATGGATATAACATGCATCAGTAACATATTGGAAGAACAAAAAATTTCTTTTGAATTTAGTGAAGACGATTGTAAAACTAACCAATAAAGGGCTTTATTATACCTGTCAATTACACAACTAACCAAAAAGATAGATACTAATAAAGTAAACCACATCCACCATGACATTTCAGCCTTGCAGTTAAGAAAATTTAAATGATACACACCAATGCTTTAGTCAGTCATCACAACTGACAACAACAATACATATGGTGCAGGATGTTGAAACAATAAAAGTTTGGCAAAACTAACATAATGACAATATTTCAAGTCTTGCTGCGACAAGGAACCTCTAAACAATTTAACCTATATGTTTGGATATTGATGTATTCAAGCCTGTAATCGCGCTCAACCCCTTCTTCGCAATAACACACGCAATATTTGTTCTTTTCAACAAGCCTCCTCGCAAAACAAAACTCATTTCAATATAAAAATGATAGAGATCAAATATATGCAACTACTACAAACTAAATTGACAAAGAAGCTCCACTTAATTCTTTGCGCCTAACACAACTTTAATTATTCAGAAAACTGATATATACTCGGGGAAGGTTGAGGGTTGTGAAGCCATTGGAAATAATAGAATATCAACATTTCATGCCCACTAGATTTTCATCACCTAAACATGAATGCACAAGATTATATATGCGTAAGGCAATTATTACATCATATCAAGTGCAAAGATTCATATATAATAATTCTTTCAAAAAGAACAAAATTTTAGATTTTACGATTGCAATTTTAAGTTCGTTAAGTGGCCTATTAATATCATGCGCCTCAACTTTAATAGCTTCCCACTCGGTTTCAGATATATTCTAGTTCACGTAACGATCCATCGCATTGCAGTATGCAGTCTGAATTAACGACTAAAGATCAGCTTCGCTAAGTCCTGTTGTTTTACAACTGCACATTGAACATCTAGCTAGCGTATGGACATAGATTTGATTGAAATTTGGAAAAAGAATTTTTGATGTTGTATTAAAAAATAATCTTTAAAAGTTGAAATTATGTTTGAACACTCATTTTATTTGAAGAAAAATTAAAATTTTGTCAGTGGAAGAAAATATTTCATCCAAAACTGGAACTTGAAAATTTTTGAAGTTTTTTTTGCCCAAAACATGATCATATTTCATTAAAAAAATGTTTTCAATTTTTTTTGAAAATATGAAGCAAAAATCTATGGCCAAACGGGAGCCTATTTACTCCCTGAAAACTTATTTTCTTAGAGCACAATATATTAAGATACTAAATATTATTAGGCTAACTTATGTCCGGGAGTCCCATACCTGGATCTATCCTTCCCCACCAATTCATTTTCCGAACGCAGATACTGTTCTTGTGAATTCTTTCATCATCCACCTTCAACTTGTTCAGAGTGGAAAGAGGGCAAATATTTGCACTAGAACCATTGTCAACAAGTACCTGAGTAACCACGGAATTTTCACATTTCACCGTTAGATAGAGGGCTCTATTGTGCTCGGTACCCTCCATGGGCAACTCATCATCAGAAAAAGTGACTCTGTTTACCTCAAATATCTTGTTAGCTATCTTTTCTAAGTGGTTTACTGAGATTTTGTCAAGAACGTGGGCTTCGTTCAAGATCTGCATCAAAGTCTGACGGTGCTCGTCTGAATGGATCAACAATGAGAGGAGCGAGATCTGAGCAGGTGTCTTCCTTAACTGCTCCACAATGGAATAGTCCTGTACTTTCATCTTTCTTAGAAATTCTTCTGCTTCTTCCTCAGTCACCGCTTTCTTCACCAACATTGGGTTATCTTTTGAGGTCTTGGCTTTTCTCAACTCTTCGGGGGCGAAACATCTCCCCGATCGAGTCAAACCATGAGTCTCACACACTTCTTATTTAACCTCTTTCCCCTTGTAAGTCACTGTCACTCGTTCATAATTCCATGGGACTACCTTGTTGTTGACTATGGGTAATTGAGTTACCGGTTTGATAATGACAGGATCTGTGCAGGCGCCCTTCACAATTACCACAAGCTTGTTCGTCACTCCTGGCACAACCACTTTTGCTCTTTCATGTTTTCTTGCAACGTCACTTGAGGACCCCTTCTTGACCTCCACAGATGGTTCGTTATTTGCCCCGTTCAACTTGATCACAGACTTCTTACTTGTTGACTATTCAAATGGCTTGTCTTTACTAGCTCGAATCATCATGACAGTTTGCGAAGGCTTCTTAGGCTCCCTTCCCTTATGCACTATCTCAATCATATTAGTCTCATGATGGGCCGACAATGGGTTCTGGTTGATGTTGGGTGCCTCCGGGGCTTGGACCTCAATCCAATTAGTATCAATGAGCTCTTAAATATCTGTTTTCAACTTCCAAAATTTCTATGTGTCGTGACCCGGGGTCCCTGAACAATACTCACAACTCACCGAGCGGTCAAGATTTTTGGGAGGGGGATTCGGCAGTTTAGCGTTGATCGGATTCAACATACCCAACTGTCTCAGTCGATGGAATAGACTGGCATATGATTCTCCCAAAGGAGTGAAGGTCTTCTGTTTCTACAACCTCTCATTCTTAAAGGCTTGATTTGACCGGAAACCTGTTCCAGGGGGATTTCTGTAGGATCTTGGGGGTGGACGGGCATTTTGTGGATCTAGGTATGGACTTGGTGGAGCCGGTGCACGCCATTGTGCATGAGCGGGAGGTTGGGTATAGGTTTGTGCGTGATGGACGAAAACATGGGGATCGGGCGGTGGGTAGTAGTGTTGTGGTGAACTATATGGAGTGTGGGGGTAAGTTTGGTGGTAGGGTCAAGGCGGGTTGTAATAACGTGGAATCCAACCCAAGCTCCTGACTCAATTGTAGCAACATCTTCTTTCTTCTTCTTCCCGAGTACACCCCCAGTACCGTTTTGAATGGCCTGGGTGGTCGCTTTGATTGTTGAATAACTCATGATCTTGTTGGACTTGAGTCCTTCCTCAACCATGCCTCCCATTTTTACAACTTCATTAAAGGACTTGCCTACTGCTAACACCAAGTGACCAAAATAAGTGGGTTCCAAATCCTGCAAAAAATAATCAACCATCTCACTTTCTTTCATCGGAGGGTCAACCCTCGCTGCTTGCTCTCTCCAACGGAATCCATATTCCCTAAAGCTCTCACCGGGCTTCTTCTCAATCTTTGTCAATGACAGACGGTCTGGGATAATTTTGAGGTTGTACTGAAAATGGCAGGCAAAAGCTTAGGCCAAATCGTCCCATGTGTACCACCTACTGTGATCTTGTCTGGTATACCATTCTAATGCCGATCTGCTCAGACTTTGGCTGAAATATGCCATCAGCAATTCATCTCATCCACCTGCTCCTCTCATCTTACTACAAAATCCTCTTAAGTGTGCTATTGGGTCACCATGCCCGTCATACAGATCAAACTTGGGCATTTTGAACCCTGTTGGTAACTAAACATCTGGGAACAGACATAAATCCTTATAGGCCACACTTACTTGACCTCCCAACCCCCTCATATCTCGGAACGATTGTTCTAAGCTTTTGACCTTTCTAATCATCTATTCATGCTCGGGATTTTTGGGTGGCTTCTCGGTCTCTGTCGGGAGATCAAGATGAGAGGTGTAAGAATATGGTTCTGGAACTTTGAAGGTGGGTTCAGGGGGATAGTATTGGTTGTCGTGAGTTTGGAACAGAGGTTCACTGGAAGATCGGTGTAATGTAGTAGGTGGAGGTGCCACAAAAACGGGTGTAATTGGTGGGGGGTATGGGACTTGTTTGGGTGGTGAAGCTTGAGAAGTATGGGAGGTGGCGCCATAGCATTGTTGGTAGAGGGGAAA
Organism: Nicotiana tabacum; assembly: GCF_000715075.1. Classification (NCBI taxonomy): domain Eukaryota; kingdom Viridiplantae; phylum Streptophyta; class Magnoliopsida; order Solanales; family Solanaceae; genus Nicotiana; species Nicotiana tabacum. The sequence goes on along the minus strand of NC_134090.1, from coordinate 153,194,982 downwards.
GGCTGGAGATGAGTTCACAGTAGGAGGCTCCTGTGGTTGGGCCGTTGGTGGGATATCAATTATGGCCCAAATCGAACCAATCCCCAACCCAATTTCCTATTTAATAACCCGACCCAGACCCCAATTATCCTTAACCGACCCAAAACATCTTAAATTTTGGCCGTTGATCTAAAAGATCAACGGCCCTCATCCCTCCTTTCCTTTTTAATTTCCAAACGACCCCCTAACCCTACTCATTTCCAAATCATGCTGCCTTCAGATGCTCTCATCTTCTCGCCTCTCTCAAACCTAACCCTAGACTCTGTCGGACGGCTCCTTCTCCGGTCATCTCCGGCGACCTACCTTTCAACCCTAAGCCTCCAATGGGTCTCTCACCGCCTTTCTCATCATCTCTAAGACCTTCAAGGGTTCTGGGCCATGCCGATTTGGACCTAGGGTTTCTGCTTCCATGTTCATGGTTTCTCTGGTGTGATTTTGGGCAAAATCACACCATATGTGTTACGATTTGTGAAGTTTACAACAGGTTCTTTCGATTTCTATTTGGGTTTCCTTTGAAATCCTAACTCTCGTCTGAATCTCTTAAGATCTGTGTTATTTTTAACACTTTAAGCCTGTTTCCTTCTATGATTTGCTTATTCTTGAGCTTCTTCTGAAAGATCCTCAATTTTTAACATTTTACTTCATTTTAAAAATTATGGTTTTCTCGGAGCTCTTTTTACACTTGTTTTAACCGATTTCTTTATGATTAAACCTTTTTCCTTGCTTATTTTTGACTGATCCTATGTTCCTACTACTTTTTAACTCGACTCTGTTAAAAAGCCTTAACTTTAAGACCTTCTTTGCTTTGGTTCTATGTGTTAGCATGACTACTTGATTTTGTTAAAGTTTCTGTCGGTTACCATGCTTTGAATGGGTTTTCTACTAAATCTTTAGCCTACTTATGTCACTTCTGTATGACTATTTTCCTTTTGTTTGTTCATTTCTTGCTTCTTTCTGTCACTATGGCTAACCTTATTTGTTTGTTACGCCTGTTCATTCGTCTCTATTTATATGTTGAAGATGCAGAATCATGACTCCCTCTTGATTGATTCTGATTTCCTTAATTGATGGTGATTGAAAGATTTTCTTTTAAAACCCTAAAAGCTTTACCCCGTATGTTTAAGCTAACTAATTTCCTTACCATATTTTCTATGATATTTATTTCTACTAAGTTGTGTCCTTAATTAAGGCTTTATGAATTTAGTCTTTAATCGACTACTTTATGCTTACTAAACCTTGACTCCTTCCTTATTTAGTCATGCACTGATTTTTCTTCTTGCCTTATATGATATTGAATATTCCTGTTTGATTTGATTCACTTAACTTAAGGGAGTACTTCCTTGATTCTCTAATTGATTGATTCTGAGCTCTTAAATTATTGTACTACTATGATTTTTACCTTATTTCACTACCTACTTTCAACTATAAATACTCTAAGTCTTTCACAAACACAAGACACACGAACACTTGGTTTTCAAAACTACCTCTCTTACTAAAAAAATCTCTACTCTCTCTCTCTTGTACTATTTGCTACTATTAGCTGGCTACAAGCCAAGGCTAATCATCTGTGCTCTTTGGTTCTTTCATTCTGCTTACTTTTATCTTCATTGGTATGTCCTAGTTTTGATTTAAAGCTCTAATAACAATATGCTTCTTTTATTGTTTCAGTTTCTTTATTTCTAACTTGCTTCTACTTGTGGTTCTGTTGTGAAATTTGTAGTTAAATTACATTATCATCATGTTAGTATGACTCTTCTCCCTTTAAATCAATGTATTCCCTTATGTAGGTTTCAAAGCATACCTTGTCAGTTGTCTTTCACTTCTTGTGTGCTTACCACTCTATGAATCCCCAAACCCTTATCACCCTTTCTATGTGTTTGTATTCTTCTTGACTTGTTTGTGATGTCAGTGTCCACTATCTCTGAACATGTCCAAACCAGTCTTAAGACCCTTGCTAGGTTATGCAGCCAAATGTTTATGTATCCCCAAACCCCTTAACCCCTGTGTGACTGTTGAATTCTGAAAACTAGCTGTGTGTGATCTTTTCCTAAGGTGTTTTAGCTTGTTTACTACTCCAACCTCTTTTCAAGCAATCTATATTGCTTTACTAACTGCTTTCAAAACAGACTTTCCAAAATAGTCTCTAATAAACCTTTTCAACTTGGGTCCTGCACTTTCACTTTACTCTTAGTCAATAAGTTCTACCCCCTCTTGTATGTGTACTGCCTTGGGATCCTCTTGAGAGCCCTCTAAACTCTGGCATACTAAGGTTGGCCTTTCTACACTGCACTGATTCAATGCTTGACTACTAAGTCTAGGTGTAAGCATTGCCCGGGGTCCTTGAGACCCTTAGGGAACTTTGACGCACCTAGACTCTGATTTGTCTATGACATTGAGGCTTATAAGACCATTGGAGGCTTTAGGAAACCTGGGCCTAATTGCAGGTTCCCTATAGAATAGCTTCTTAATTTTCTATTTCATTTATGTAATTTGTTCATTGGCCTGTAATAATTTGTAAACAGATATTTGGGCATTTAGTAAAAAGGGTAGGTAGATGTATACTTTATGGGGTAATATGGGTAGAGGTACTGCTCTTAGGAACTTGTTATTGAAATCTGACTGCTTGTGCAATTAGCAAACAGGCTCATATGTTTTGCTCTTTTGAATCTGATTGCTTTTGCATAATAGAAACCATGCATATAGGATTTCACTTCTAATTTTTTTTTGCATAAATTAGAAATCATGCCTATAAGGTTTCACTTCCAATGTCGTTTGCATCAAGTAGAAATCATGTTCCTAAGGTTCTGCATTTTTGTCATGTTAGAAACCATGTTTACAGGTTCCAAACAATCATGTCTAAAATCAGTAGATGCCATGTTTATAAGATTCGACTCCGATTCAGTTTTAATCAGCCCTTTGTATGTTGCTAAAACAGTAATACGCTTAGATATCATGTCTATAAGGATCTATACTCGCAATTCTGTCTGAAAATTCAATTTAACCTAATAAATCAATTTTATTACGCCTAGTTCATTTCTAAAGTTGGTCTTACTAAGCGATGGCATTTCCTGAATCAAATCCTTTCAATATTGCATTAATCTCATTAGATACCATGCTTATAGGTATTAAAGGAGTCTGTTTTGATAACATGTTTGTTTCTGCATTAATATAGACATAGTATACTGCATATAGGCAAGCCTTAGGGCATTTTTCAAAACCTACATTTCCCCAAAGCTATTTCCATCATTTAATGTTTTTTATTCTAATAAGCTCTTAAACAAGGGAATCCCTAGGCAGCTACTAGGTTATAACTTCTGGGTATAAAAGTTTGGTCTGTTTCTGCATATTCACTTAGAGATCCTGCTTTAGGACTTAATTAATGAAGACCTTAACTATGTTTGAGTCGTGCTGCTTGTATGTTTGTTTGAGGAGGAAACTGTGAGCCTCTTAGTTGCTCCCATTATGTGAAAGTCCTAAATGTTTTGACTGTCGCCGTAGAATTTTTGCCTTTTAAAACCTTAGGGGTACGTCTGGAACCACCTATAGGATGAGGTCCTAACATACTCCAGGACTATTAAGAAGGGACGGGTAGCAGCACGCAATAGGAATCAGTGACAAAACACTCGCTTTGCATGACCAATAAGGGGATGGGAAGGGTAGACATTGGATATGATGACGACGCGTTAATGTCACGTGTAGTCCCTCATCGAGGAGTGTTTACCGGATATTGCGTGGGGTGATCCTATAGGACAAACAACCTAGGACCCCTATTTACCTAATCCTTTCTCTATTCAAAACTTTTGTCTTTTACAACTCGTTCCAACCTTTATCTTACTACTTGAACTATCCAATGTGCTTTATTTGCAACTTATTTGATTTAAATGTTTATATGGACTAATTTGTAAATATAAGTTCGCCGGAAGCGACAGTTGTGGACCAAGAGGGGTTCCTAACACCTTCCCTTTGAGGTTACCTCAAGCCCTTACCCTAATCTCTGGTAATGCAAACTAACTCAAGAGTTAATCACTCTAGGTGCCCTAACGCACCATAATCCGTTAGGTGGTGACTCTTCAAATATCCGATTCCCAAAAGGAAATGAGTTATTACCCTTGTGAATGTCGAAACCCGGACTTCTCTTTGCGGGAGAAAAAGGGGGCACGACAAACGTCATGGTACTACCTTCTGGCTCGGATAGCAGTATACATGGCAAGAGTATGATGATTGGTCACCACCATGGCGTGGAACTTATTACCCTCTCGAGCAACCAATGCCATATCTAAGTCAGACTTTTCACCAAGCTGATACGATATGGGGAACTGCAGAAGAAGAAGTGTTAGCTGGGCTGAGGAATCTGTTCCTAGAGGACGATGATATGGATTGCAGCGCAATAATTGAGGAGGAGGGGGAAGAAGGCCTCACCATTCAGACTGTGGAGAAGGGAGCTGTTCTCAGGAATTGGACTGTCACACCATCCCGGACCCGCTGAGTCCCTGGGTAGCTTGGCAATCAACTTAATTTTATTTCTATATCCATGCTAGGTATCTAAGTTATTTCAGTAATTTTGTTTTTAAAGACTTACTTGTTTCAAATAAATGCTCGATTCATCGAGCCATACTTGTTTTTGATGTTTTCAGTTCTAATCAAGGCATTGCTATTTATTATTCATTATTACCTTTCACACTTTCCTTTCTACTGTGTTATTATTACTTTTCCTGATAAACCGGTGATTGTGACATGTAATGAGGCAACGCAATATAAGGATAGTGACTCGGATGAAGAAGATGAAATATCTGAGGAAGTTGTCATAGAGGTTGAAAATTTCGAGAATAAGCCTAAGTCCAACCTGGACGAAACCGAAGCAGTAAATTTGGGAGACGCCGAAATCGTCAAGGAGACTCGCATCAACATTCACTTATCACCGACAGAGAAGGAGGAGTACATTCGTTTCTTGAAGGAGTATGAGGATATCTTTGCATGGTCATATGACGACATGACCGGTTTGAGCACGTCCATAGTGCCTCACAAGTTGCCTACCAATCCTATGTGTCCGCTAGTGAAGCAGAAACTTAGGAAATTCATACCAGATATGAGCCTGAAAATCAAGAAGGAAGTTACTAAGAAGATCAAATCCAAAGTCCTCAAAGTGGTTGAGTACCCAACCTGGTTACCCAACATTGTACCAATTCCGAAGAAAGATGGGAAAGTCAAAGTATGTGTTGACTATCGAGACTTAAATAGAGCGAGTCCCAAGGACGATTTTCCACTACCAAATATACACATCCTGATCGATAATTGCTCCAAGCATGAACTCCAATCTTTTGTAGATTGCTTCGCGGGTTATCACCAGATCTTGAGGGATGAAGAAGACGCAGAGAAAATAGCTTTTATTCCATCATTGGGGGTATACTTCTACAAGATGATGCCATTCGGTCTAAAGAATGCTAGGACTACTTACATGAGAGCTATGACAACCATTTTCCATGATATGATACACAAAGAAATAGAGGTGTATGTGGACGACGTTATTATCAAATCCAAGAGGGTCGCAGATCACATAGCGGACTTGAGAAAGTTCTTTGACAGATTGAGGAAGTACAACTTAAAATTGAACCCCGCAAAATGTGCATTCAGGGTTCCTGCAGGAAAGTTATTGAGATTCATCGTCATCCGCCGAGGGATTGAGTTGAACCCGTCCAAAGTTAAGGCCATTCAAGAATTTTTGCCACCAAAGAGCAAGAAGGACGTGATGAGATGCCTGGGACGTCTCAACTATATCAGTCACTTCATAGCACAGTCTACAATTATATGTGAACCCCTCTTCAAGATGTTAAGGAAAGATGTCGAAACAAGTTGGACCGAAGATTGTCAGAAGGCCTTCAACAAAATCAAGGAGTACATGTCCACACCACCAGTATTAGTCCCGCCAGAACCTGGGAGACCTTTGCTACTCTATCTATCTGTATTATATGGGTCTTTCGGATGTGTTTTGGGACAACATGACGAGACAGGGAGAAAGGAGCAAGACATATACTACCTGAGTAAGAAATTCACACCTTACGAGGCACGATACTCTCTGTTAGAACGCACTTGTTGTGCTTTGGCCTGGATGGCCCAGAAATTGAGGCATTACTTCTGTGCGTATACCACATACCTCATATCCAGGATAGAACCTCTAAAGTACATCTTTCATAAGCCCATGCCAACAGGAAAGTTAGCCAAGTGGCAAATATTGTTAAGTAAGTTCGACATCGTCTATGTAACTCAGAAGGTGGCCAAAGGATAAGCATTGGCTGACCATCTTGCTGCAAAATCCTGTAGAAAGAGAATACGAACCCTTGAAAATGTATTTTCCTGATGAAGAAGTGTCGTTCGTGGGAGATGACATTACTGAAGCATAGGACGGTTGGAAGATATTATTTGATAGAGCTGCAAATTTCAAAGGAGTGGGCATTGGAGCAGTCCTGGTATCAGAAATAGGTCAACATTATCTGGTGTCTGCTAAACTCAGATTTCCCTGCACTAATAATATGGAAGAGTATGAAGTCTGCATACTAGGACTCAACATGGCAATCGACATGAATATTCAGGAGCTACTGGTAATTGGTGGATCAGATTTGCTTGTGCACCAAGTACAAGGAGAGTGGGCCACCAAGAATTCCAAGATATTGTCATATCTGCACCATGTGCAGGAATTAAGAAAAAGGTTCACAAAGATAGAGTTTTGGCGCCTGCCCAGAATTCAGAATGATTTTTCCAATGTATTGGCCACTTTGCCATCCATGATACAGCACCAGATAAGAATTTCATTGATCCCATCCTAGTGAGAATTCATAATCAGCCGGCATATTGTGCCCATGTTGAAGAGGAGACGGACGGAAAACCTTAGTTTCATGATATCAAAGAATATTTGACGAAAGGAGAATATCCGGAGCATGCGAACCATACTAAAAAATGCACATTGCGGAGATTGTCCAATCACTTCTTGCACAGCGGAGGAAACTTGTACAGAAGAACTTCTGATTTGGGATTGCTAAGATATGTCGACGCAAAAGAGGCATCTAAGATACTCGAGGAGATACATGTTGGGACCTGCGGCCTGCATATGAATTGTTTTTTCTTGGCCAAGAAAATACTTAGGGCCGGTTATTTTTGGATTACTATGGAGACAGATTACGTCCAGTATGTCCGAAAATGCTACCAATGTCAAGTACATGCCGATATGATAAAAGTTCCACCAAATGAGCTCAATGCCACAAGCTCACCTTAGCCATTCGCCACCTGGGAAATGGATGTCATCGGTCTGATCGAGCCCACTGCTTCAAACAGGCACAAGTTTATTCTAGTAGCCATTGACTACTTCACAAAAAGGGTAAAGGTTGCATCCTACAAAGCTGTAACCAAGAAAGTCATCACAGACTTTGTCAAGGATCATATTGTTTACCGATTCGGAGTTCCCGAGTCCATTATCACTGATAATGCTGCCAATCTCAATAGTGATCTAATGAAAGCCATGTGTGAAACTTTCAAAATCAAGCACAAGAACTCCACAGCGTACATACCTCAGATGAATGGAGCCGTAGAAGCCGCCAACAAAAAACATCAAGAAGATACTAAGGAAGATGGTAGAAAACCACAAACAATGGCACGGGAAGCTACCCCTTGCTTTGTTGGGATACCACACTACAGTTCGCACATTAACCGGGGCAACTCCCTACATGCTGGTTTATGGTACCAAAATTGTCATCCCAGCCGAGGTAGAGATCCTTTCTTTAAGGATCATACAGGAAGCCGAACTCAGGGATGCAGAATGGATAAGGAGTTTCTAGGAGAAATTGGCCCTTATAGATGAAAAAAGAATGAATGTAGTATGTTACGACCACCTTTATCAGAACAGAATGTCCAGAGCTTTCAATAAAAAGGGTCAATCCAAGATAGTTTGCACTAGGAAAGTTGGTGCTGAAGAAGATCTTCCCACATCAAGATGAAGCCAAAGGGAAATTCTCTCCCAACTGGTAAGGTCCTTACATGGTTCACAGGGTGCTAACAGGAGGAGCACTCATACTTGCAAAAATAGATGGAGAAGTCTGGCCAAAACCGATCAATTCAGATGCAGTCAAGAGATACTATGTTTAGACTATTTACATTTCTTCATCTGATATAATTGAACTATGCTTGACCTGATTCCCATTTAAGAGGGGATACGTAGGCAGCCCTGTGGGTTTGGTCATATCATAATAAAAATTTCATTTCCCCAGAACCAGAATCTAGGGAAGAATTTTGAGGAGGACCCTCAAAATTCTGGAGCAGGTCCAGTCGACACCATCACATGCTCAAAAGTCAGAAATTGGTTAAGAAACTGGGGCAGAATTTTGAGAAGGATTCTCAAAATTCCGAAGAAGGTTCAACAAGTTTGTTGCTCGCAAATGGCCGAAGGATCATCTACCAAACTGGGGCAGAATTTTGAGAAGGACCCTCAAAATTCTAACACGAGAAAGCTGCAATGTTTTGAAATGTGTTACAGTCACTAGAACATCTAAAATTACTTGATATTTCACTATGTTTTTAAAATAACTCTATTTTCATCAATAAGTGCATACTTTCGAAAACTCTATTTCTGTAACAGCTAGGTAACACAGGAAAGCTCAAACAAGGCATCCAGAACGGAGGAGCAAGGCTAGCAGACAAAGGCACGAACCAACCTCCCCTTACAAAACTTATAATTTTTCTTTGCGCGCAGGCACATATGACGTAGCAGTAGCATTCGCAAATATATATACACGGAGCAAAATCACTATCAATCGAGCCACCGGACATTGAATATATCTCCAGCTAAAAAATATTCTACTCTTATTCGCTACATATTCTCTGCATGGGACTAAGACCTGTCTCGCATTTGCATGAGGTTAAGCTCTACCTCCATACTTGCATGAGGCTAAGCCCTACCTCCATATTTTCATAAGGCTAAGCTCTGCCTTCATTTGCATGGGACTAATCCCTGTCCCGCATCTTGCATGAGGTTAAGCTCTACCTCCACACTTGCATGAGGCTAAGCCCTGCCTCCATATTTGCATAATACTAAGCTCTACCTTCATTTGCATGGGACTAAGCCTTGTCCCGCATTCTTGTATGAGGCTAAGCCTTGCCTCCATATCTGTCTAAGGCTAAGCTCTGCCTTCATCTGCATGGGACTAAGCCATGTCCCACATTTGCATGAGGTTAAGCTCTACCTCCATACTTGCATGAGGCTAAGCCATGCCTCCATATTTGCATAAGGCTAAGCTCTGCCTTCATTTGCATAGGACTAAGCCCTGTCCCGCATCTTGCATGAGGCTAAGCCCTGCCTCCATATTTGCATAAGGTTAAGCTTTGCCTTTATTTGCATGGGACTAAGCCTTGTCTCGCATCTTGCATAAGGTTAAGCTCTACCTCTATACTCGCATAAGGCTAAGTCATGCCTCCATATCTGCATAAGGCTTAGCTCTGCCTTCACTTGCATGGGACTAAGCCCTGTCCTGCATCCTTGTATGAGGCTAAGCTCTTCCTCCATATTTGCATAAGGCTAAGCTCTGCCTTTCATTTGCATGGGACTAAGCCCTGACCCAAACCTTGCATGAGGCTAAGCCCTGCCTCTATATTTGCATAAGGCTAAGCGTTGCCTTCTATCTATATGGGACTAAGCCTTATCCTACATCTTGCACAAGGCTAAGCCCTGCCTCCATATTTGCATAAGACTAAACTTTGCCTTCCATGGGACTAAGCATTGTCCCTCCTTGAATAAATGTTGCTCTATTCCAAGCACTATCTATTTGCTCCTCTTTCGGGCTAAGCTCTGGCCTCAACCTCACAAGACTAAGCCTTGTCTTGTTAATTTTAGCATCATATTATTACATCTCATAGGCTGAAATATCGTCAACTTGTCCAAAGGCGTCATAGTCCGAAGGCATCATACTCGTAGCCGAGAGACACCATGCCATGGCCTGAGGATCTCTCAACCTTGCATATCATTATTCAAATGTGTCATGGTTCGGATGCACCATTTTCATGGCCCGAGAACATTATTTCATGGCCGGAGAATCTCCTATCTCACAATTCATGGCTCAGGACATCATAGTCTGAGGACATCATATGCACCGTCCAAAGGCAATCTTTCATGGTCCAAAGGAAATTTGCATCACGTTTAAATTTTTGCAGTAATCTATGTACTTGCATGCATCGTATTTTGAGTTTGCAGGTGATCTCGGAGGTAACCGTTTTTCAAACGGGGGCAACCATTCGCTCCGGTGTCCGCTCATAGGATTTTCATTTCGCCATTCATAACCAATTTTCATCAGCTACCCATCTTACCTCGTGATATCCAGCTATCTGCCCTATAATACATCTGATACACTCTAGACCCATAATCATAACTCCATCCGACATTACCCTTCATAAAATAGCCTTTGCTGAAATTGGCTACCATTCCTACAATAACTCCATCAGCTTCGTTCACCGGTGGATCCGGAACTACACATGGCCTAATTTCTGTAAAGCCAGGGATATGTAGGCAGCTCAAAGACCAGAGTTTGTCCTCTATCTTTCAGAACATCCCATTCGGTCAAAATTGGCCATCATTTCTTTACCCGAAAACTCTTTCATCCTTTCCGGGTAAAGAGGGGAAGCTATTGATACCCAATTTTTCCCTATAATATTTTTAAAAGTACATATATACCTTCAAAACTATGCATTAGCATCAATGGACATTTTTCATAATTTCTATATTTTTAAATTAATTTATTTTAGTATTTTATTCATATAAATAATTACAAAATTTCATCACAAATGACTCTATAACATTTCATTGATTTAATTTTGCTATTCATAGCCATATTAAGTTCAAATTATTTTACAAATGGCCAGATTTACACCTTTTGGTTACAATTGCAATAATTTTGCAATTATAGCCTTTGCATACATCACTGCATTATTTTACCAAAAATTGGTTCATTATATTTTTTAAATATTGAATAATTATTTTAAAACACCTTTGTATATGAAAATTATTTTTTCTCATTGTTAATTATTTTACAAAATAAGTTTTTATTCAAAACTTGGGTATTTAACAAAGAGTCTTTTTATTCCTTTATAATTTCGGACCTAACCTATTAAACCAGCCCAATTTCAACCCCCCAATCCCAATTAAATGAAACCGGGCCCAAATCCACTCCAGCCCAAACCTAGAGACCTCTACTTAGCCTCAAACACCTCTAATCCCGGCCGTTGATCCCGTTGATCATAGAGATCAGCGGCCATCGTTCCTTTTTTCCTTTTTTATTCCTAATGACCCCTAACCCTAAATCATTTTCTCCATACATCCGCCCTCAAATCCTCTCTTCTCCGTTCTCTCTGAGACCTAAATCTAACCCTAGCCGCCGCCACCCAAAACTAGCCCTAAACCCTTTGATTCCTATCTGATCCATGGATTTCCATGGGTGTATGAGACTTCTACTTGCCTCTTACTTCCGCTAGTTGCTCGATTTTGTGATTTCATGGAAGGACCTTGAAGAGATCTAGTCCAGCTCTTATTCAAAACTCTCCAAGAGTTTGTCTATGATCTGTGAATGCTTTCTATCGATGTTTTACGGATCAAATCTCTGATTCAAAGACCAGATTCTCTTTACCCTTTCTCTTTTCTTCAAAAACCTAATGTTTGGACTTGAATCAGTTAAGATCTTTGTAGATCTGGAGCAATTCTGAGTTCATCAGTGATTTTCCTTTAGGTTCCCTTATTTCTTTACTGATTAACCAATTTTTTGAGCACTTTGTTATATTAGGGTTTGGTTTATCTGTTATTTGTTGGTCGAACCTCTGTGTATCTGAAGTATTTTCAAATTCCCATGGTTGTTCTTTAAGGTTCTTTTTACTTCTCTACTACTAATCGATTTTTAGCACTACACTACTTTAGGTTTTTGATTTCTCTGATTTCTGTTGTTCGAATCTCTGTATGATTGAAGTTCTTTCAAGTTTCCATGGTTGTCTTTTTTGAGGGTCCTTTGACTTCTATATTGTCAATCAACCCTAAGTGTTTTTCAAATTTAGGTTCTTCCTAGACTTCTCTTCAAGAGGTTTTTCTACTTTCAAATGTTTAATCTAGTCATCTTTTTGCGTGTTTGGTTAATTTCGTATATATGCTCGAACCCTAGATGTATCTGATGGTAACACTGTTTTCTTCAATTTCTTTTCATTTACCATGTTTATGTCTGTGAACCAATCGTATTAACAGATTCTATTTAGGGATTTGAGTGATTTTCCTACTAATTCCAGCATTCTTTGGGATTTTCTTTTGCTTAATTGATTACTATTTTTAGGGAATCTGAATAACTCTTTCCTATAAAATCAGTATTCTTTGAAGATTTTACTGATTAATTCCTATTAAATGTCTTATTAAAATCAATGTGTGCCGAAATTTTATATGTTTCTTTATTTGTGACCTTAATTGATCATACTTGCCTTAATTGGTTATCAGTATGGCTTTGGGGATCTCTACTGACTCCCTACATAGAATGTTTTTGAGTCCTTACCTTAATTAGATCCCCTGTGTGACCGTTAATTGACCCCCCCCCCCCCTCCCCCCACAATTAAGGGGTCTATTCTGGGCTCCTCTAGGGGAATTGATTCTTTGACTGATTAATTGCTCCTAATTGATTGAACTGTGATTCTTTTACCTTATTTGTTTTACTCCCTAAAGTATTGTATATACACTCTTATTCTGCTCCTTCAACACACGAACACACTATTCAGAATACACACACTTACATTCAAACTCTCTCTTCTTTCTTTGCTACTTGTGCTACTGTGGGTCTAGCCGGCTGAAAGCCAAGGCTAGATATTGGAATTGCACCTGTTTTTCATATTCTGTATTTTTCTTCTCTAACTGGTATGTCTCTAGTTAAATTTTGAAACTCAACCTTATGTGTTCCATGTCTATACATCCTTGTTTGCTCCTGTACTAGTTACTCAATTTGCTTTCATGTTTATTGTTTTAGTCAGTATGTTTAAATTCTACCTTCTCTTGTTAAATGTGTAGTCAGCATGCCTAAGGATCACTTGGCTGTTTGATATTCTACTAGCATGTTCATTCAGCCCTTGTTTACTCTCTTTAATTGGTGTAATCATGTTGCTAATTTAGTTGTTTAGTATACTTGGTTGATCCTAATGAGCACACACCCTGTCTTCAACATGACTATGTCTTAATTGCTTCTTATCATGACTAGTTTGTTAAGTCTCTGAACTATTAGACCCCTATTTGTTCTGTACAGTTGTTGCTCCATGTGCTTCCCTAGACCCTGTTGTATGTTTGAACTTTCTATGTCCCAAACCCCCTTAACCCCTATTTGCAAACTGATTGCTGAATGATTGTGATTTTGAGCATTCTAAGTCTATGTGATTGCACTTCTCAGAATTGATCTCAAAATATTTTTCACTATTAGTATTTTCTCTAAAACTGTGTCTATTCCTAAAAACCTTTTTCACTTCTGAAGTTTATTTCAACACTATTTTATGTCAAGCACTCTCACTTCTACTCCTAGATTATTAAGTTCTGCCCCTCTGGTATGTGTACTGCTTAGGGATCCTTGAGATCTCTCTGAACTCTGGCATACCAGAGCTGGCCCTTCCACACTGCACATAACCAATCCTTATTCTATGAAAGGTCTTGGTGTGAGCACTGTCCGGGATCCTTGAGGTCCTTAGGGAACTCTGACACACCAAGACATACATTATTGGTTGTGAGATCTTTGGCTTCTGAGATTTTGTTGAAGGCCTGGCATTCCTAGGTTTACTTTAAGCCTGATTTAGGCTCCCTATAGCATAGTTTCATTTACTTATGTAATTCATTTGATCTTGGTCTGTAATAATATTATTTGTAACAGATGTTGGGGTGATTAGTAAAAAGGGAGGGTTCCTATATGATGTTTGTGGGAAATTGGGTAGATACCATGCTTTAGGTTGATGCATAATATAAATCGTGCTCTTAGTTTATATTTGTATTTGCAACAGCAATCCTGCTTCGAGTTTATGTCATAATAGAAATCATGCTTTAGGCACATATGCTATGTTACTTGCATCAAAACATGTCATAAGTTTATAATATTTGCATTAGAAAACCTGCCTTAGAATACTCACGTTTATATTTTGCATATTAGAAACATGTTATAATTTCATCACTTCTTTCTCTGACTCTGCATAATTTATTCTCACCCAGAAATTATGTCATTAAACTGCTATTTTAATCATGCTTAATAAAAATGATCATCTCTATGTGCATTAGAAATCCTAATTTAGGACTTTGTTTGCATTGGCTCTAAACTATGTCTACGTCGTGTTAAATAAACAATTGTCTATAAAAGGATTTAAAACAATCCAACATATAGATATCATGTCCTAATGTAAACATGCCTAAAAAGTAGTTTTGCAATATTAATCACTTAGATCTGCATGCATGTAGGACTAAATAACTTCAAGTTGTTTAATTAATTCCCAGATTATGACAGCATACAGACCCATGCCTAGGCAAGCCTTAGGCAATTAAATAAATGTGAAATCAGGTTCTGTTTATGTATGAAATTGTCTAGGTTTAACAGGCTATAAAATCAATAGGCAAGCTGACTAAAGGTTCTGCCACTTCGATTTAAATATTGCTACATATTTTGTATTTGTGATGATCATCTAGATATCAGTCTTATGTGTTCTTTGTTGTCGCTTAGATTTTACCTTTTAAATACCTTAGGAGTGTCTAGAACTGCCTAAGTATAGAGGTCCTAAACGCCTCCAGGACCACAAGGAAGGGACGGATAAAGCACGCTTAGAGTTCGTTAATTAAACTCGCTTATATAATCATTACGGGGAGGGTAATCGGTAGTAAAAGGATATGATGATTTGTCCGCTAATGTCACATGTAGCCCCTCTAGTTGAGAAGGATTACAGGGCATTGTACAGATTGATCCTATAGGCTAATCAACTTAGGACTTCCCTTCCCCAATTCACATATGTGTGCTTAGACTGCCTAAACTTCCTTGGTTTTTATATGTATGCTTGGACTATTCAAACTTCCTTAATTTATATATGCTTAGACCATCTAAACTTTCTTGATTGTATATGTGTTTAGACTGTGTAAACTACCTTTATTTGCAAATATATGCTGAGACCGCTTACTTGTTAAATGTCTAATTCACATAACTAGGTTCGGTCGGGACCCACCATTGTGGACCGCGAGGGGTGCCTAACACATTCCCCTCAAGGTTATTTTGAGCCCTTACCCTAATCTCTAGTAATGCAAACTGGTAACATGAGGTAATTGCTCTAGGTGCCCTAATGCACATTAATCCGTTAGGTGGCGACTCTTTAAATACCCAATTCCCAAAAGGAAATGAGTCGTTCCCAAATGAATGTCGAAACCCGGACTTTCGCGGAGGAAAAAGGGAGCGCGACAGAATTCGGTTTTGGGAGAATTTTCATAGGTTTTTCAAGCAAATCGATTGGGTAAGTGTTCTTCACCTAGAATTTATTATATTCAATGATTTTATCTTTATTTTTATCATTTAATTTGTGTCTTGAGTTGAGGCAAAATGGGGATTTTTGAAGAAAAATTTCAAAATGAAAAACCATGATTTGAGGGATGAATTGGTATCATAAATGGATAATTTTAGTACGGTTGAACTCGTATTAGAATGGGTGTTCGGGTTTTGTGAAATTTGAAGGGTTCTGAGGTGCGGTCTCGGGGGTCCACTTTTGGGCCAATTTTTAGATTTTGATAAAGATTGAGGCTTTTATGATCCGGAATAGTTTCTTATGAGTTTTATTTATGCTTTAAAGTTATTTTGGCTAGATTGGGCCTTCCGGAGGTCATTTTACCCGAGAAGTTCATTTCAGAGTACTTATTTGTCTTCTTTGAGGTAAGTATCTTGCCTAACTTCGTGTGGGAGAACGACCCATTAGGATTTGAGTCTTCTATGCTAATTATAGTCCGTGTACATGAGGTGACGAGTACGTGCTCGGACTTATTTGTGGAAATTTAGCCTTTTAGGGTTCTTAGGTCCTTGTATTTACTGAATATGCAGTTGTTTTATCATGAATACGTTTCTTATTTGCTAGTTTCACCTCTACCTGTTTTATTTAGAATTAATTGGTTCATGATCCACTCTTGTTGCTTATCTGATTCATCTATGCCTTACCAAAATTATTATCTCTTCTATTGTCATGTTATCTTTCTCCCTAATTGCTTAACTTTATTTGAAGTTATAATTATCTCTTCATTAATTGTTCATCTTTAATTGAGGCTATGATTATCTTTCTGATGTTTATCCTTAATTGAATTTCTTGTGCCTGCTTCATAATTGCCCAGTCTTAAAAGAAGTTAGATATCCTATATCTTAGTAGACTTGTCCTTATTTGGAATTATTCGACTTGTGTTAATTCCCTTGTTGTTGATCTGTACATTTGCAGGCCGTTGTTACATATTATTTCCTTCCTTGTTGAGTTGTTCTTATTATGACTAGCATTCCCTATTGTGGCTACTCCTAGTGAACTTGTTCTTTCGTTTCGATGAGTTCTAGAATTTCTGAGTTGATTTATTTGACGTACCCCTTGTATTAGCGTTATTGTTGTTGTTGTACATATTGTTGTGATGCACGAGGGTTCTGTCATGCAGTTATTATTATGATGCATGAAGTTTCTACCGTGGTTACTATTATGGGGTTGCACGAGGTTTCTATCGTGCTATTATTACTATTGATATTTGCACATACAGCGTGACAAGGCGGGGTGTATATATATGGGTTGCGCATGTGGCGAGACAAGGTGGGAATATTATTATACACATGTGGTGAGACAAAAGGGCATTCACTTTACTATTGCACATGTGCGAGACAAGGTGGGTTGTGTCAGCGATTGATTGTGATGACTTGTAATGGCCTGGGGGCATTCTTGTTGTTGATATTTGTATAGTGGTACACTTATTGTGTGAGCTTTATCTTGTGAAAAGTTGAGGGAAAATATTCTACGTGTTGTCCATTTCTTTTTTTCTATACTTACTAGCTGGCATGAACTATGTTAGAACACTTGCACAAGTATACACATAGATAAACACTCTTATCCGTTAAAGAGGATTCTTGATATTGTTGAGTATAGATGCACACCCATGTTTACTTGCCTTCTATGTGAGAATGGCTCTATTTGGCACGTGAGTCGTCGGTGCGGTTATAAAGTGTAATGAGAGAACAGGATGTCCAGGTATTAGGACCCGTGAGTTGTGAATAGTTTGAGGTTTGGTGCCTCGTGGAGTTTATTTGGCTAAAACCTGGTGTGGAAGCGGTCGTTTCTATTGAGTTGTTTCTGGTCCTTCCTCTATCTGTGGTTATCGGATTCAGGTTGTGTTTCAGTTCATTCTTCTGTGTCATTATTATGGTATTCCACTGATAGTTGTTGTTTTCCTTTCTTACTAAAATTACCGTATTATTTGCCATCTCGCGTACTTTAGGTAGATATCATATTCTGTTGTTTTTATACTTATACTTGTTCAGGTTACATAGTCCAGCGGGTGTCTTGACTATTCCTCGTCATTACTCCACCGAGGCTAGTCTTGATACTTATTAAGTACAGCTGTGGTGACTCATACTACACTTTTGCATATTTTTGTGCAGATCCAGATACTGCGGAGTCAGTCGATTGTTAGCTAGTTGTGCGGATCGTTGTTGTGGAGACTCAAGGTAAACCTGCTATTGTGTTTGCAGGTTTCGGAGTCACCTTCTTATTTTGTATTTACACTGTTCACTCTTATTACGAGACAGTTGTATTTTAGAGGTTCTAGCAACTCTGTTGAGCTTATGACTTGTACTACCGATTTTGGGATTGTAAATTGTATAAAGATTTCCATTTCAAATTGTTAGATGTTAGTTAAGTATTGTTGTTATTTCAGTTAATGTTAGGCTTACCTAGTCCCTAAGACTAGGTGTCATCACGACACCAAACAGAGGGAAAATTGGGTCATGACAGATAAGTTTTGGAGTAATTGAAGTCCGTTTGGAATTTCGAGCCTGAGAATAGCTCTGTATGGTGATTTAAGACGTGCACGCAAAATATGATTTGATTTTAGGCTGGGTAGATTCGAGTTACATCTGAAAATTGGTCTTCCAAACCAAGTGGGACTACTAAAAATTCTGAGGACTAATGTTAAGAAAATGAATTGGCGGGGATGATAGATCCAGGTGTGGGACTCCCGGACATAGGTTAGTTTAATAATATTTTGTATCTTAAGATATTGTTCTCTAAGAAAATAAGTTTTTAGGAGTAAATAGAAGTTCAATGTGCAGCTGGAAAAACAGCAGGATTTAGCGGAGCTGATCTTGAGGTGTTAATTCAGACTGTATACTGCAATGCGGTGGATCATAATATGAAACCGAGTGGGAAGCTATTAATGTTGAGGTGCAAGATATTTGTAGGGCATTTAGTGAACTTAAAATTGCAAAGGTAAAGTCTAAAGTTTTGTTCTGTTTGAAAGAGTTATTGTATATGAAGCCTTATATTTGCTATGATGTAATAATTGCCTTAGGCATATATAATCGTATGCATTCCTGTTTGGATAATGAAAATCTAGTGTGCATGAAGTGTTGATATTCTATTATTTTCAATGGCTTCACAACCCCTACCTTCCCTTAGTATATAAGACACGAGAATAAAATAAACACTTGGGAAAAATTTCAACTAAAAGAAAATAAGATCAGTATGGCAACTACCACGAAATAGAAGTGGTTCCTCATCATATACCTCGAGAAGAGAGTCATGCTAGCCTCATTTGCTCATCACGCACCACAACTCATCCTGAAATCATGTAAAGTAAGTGGGGCCCTAGAGATGGGGCTCGGAAGGGCAGAGTACACCGTAACGTACTCAATAAGTGTAGTAGACTCTCTCTAACTCAAATTCCTGGGACAAGACTTTACAAAAATAATGCAAACCAATATTCGGTATAAAGCATTAAATAGTTATATCAATCATGCTCTATATTATTTTTTTTAAATGAAAAGACAAGTAAAATATAAACTATGGTATAAGTTTTTAAATCATTTATATCAACCCAAGATTTTAATAGAAATCGTACAAAACCATTTCAATTGCATTTAGCCGTTGAAATCACTTTCGGCTCCTTAGATCAAAACATAACAAAATCCTCTTATACCATTCATCGCGAGTACTATAACGACACCGACATATGAATAAGGTCAACTAGATGATCAACCTAGCGGCTAGTATCATATACCCTACTTGCTCAGGTCGTCTCGTCATAGTGCCGCACGAATTGACTCAGCCATGCTAATATAGCACACTTTCCCCACTTGGAGGACTTATCCCACAAATCTTGGCTCAGCCTTGAAATACGTCACTGCACCGGCACGTGTAGTTTCATGGCAACGAACTCAACACTGGGCCCAACCTCGGTGGTCTCCACTAGTAACTCCCAAAATATTTGTAATTATCAAAATAAAATAACACGGCACTTGTAATCCTCACAATATCTATTCTTGAAAATTTGGCAAGTGTTGCCCCCTTTTAAACCTTGAATACATGTAACACATAATTCAATTCGCCGGTACGCGTAAACCTTTTAAAGATATGATAACAATCCCATTTTCTTTATAAACTAAAGGTTACTTTACACATTTAGCTTTAAACATATCATTTAATCTAAATAGCACTTCCACATTATACTTTGACAACGATTTTGAAAACTCCATTTAAGTCGTAATTCATACTTATAATATAAAAATAAGTTTTTTAACAAAAATTATAACATTTTTACTTGTTCATAAAATTATTTATAAAACCAAACGACCCTTTCGTCCCCGCAAGCACATTTAAAATCAATTTATTTACAGTCATATATTTAGAGAAAATTTCTCAAGCAAGAGTAAGTCTAATAAACGTACTTCCGATCGCTTTCCAAATCTTACCGCAAAAGCTCAACAACGTCAACAATTCATAATCTACATATACGAGCTCACATATATCAATAGCGTACCGCAACAATACAACCCAAATCAACTAAGTGATTCTTATTTAATCATTTGAAGGCCAATCTTTGAGTTTTTAAACCTTTAAGACTCCCAAAATAAAAATGATACTTTCTCCCAGAAATTTCCTTTAAAATGGCCTCAATAGTCGCATGCCAGGTTGGACGCAATTTCCTTTAATGATGTCTTCGTATTGTCATACCCAATTTCTTCTTTGTGTCATAATATAGTTTGCAAAATCACCATATTTCTTTCATTTAATAACAGAAAATGAAAAGATATTGAAAATTAAATATTTTAGAAACTGAAAATGGGGCAACAGATAGTTGAGAAGCTTTCTATAACTGAAATAAACATAATAAGATGTAACAAATAGAATAGAAAATGAACTTCAATTATTAAAAAAATTATATAAAACGAATGAAGGGGAAAAACCAAAAAATGGATAAAACGGATAAATAAGATCTTGGCCAATAAAAGGTGTCAATTCACCTTGTTTATGTCCTCTTATGTATAGAAAGAGAGAAAGTATTTCTTAGTTTAACTTATCAACCCATATATATTCATGTTCCTTGGATCACACAAATGAGATTAACCTGCAAGCATCCATTTCCTAAATTAAATAAGTAAGAAATAACATAATAATTAGAATAAGTTAATGGCCTATAATTGATATTTTTTAACTTATGAATATATAATCCCCCCTCCCCTCTTAAATTTCACTTTTATTATGTGAAAACAAAATGCCAACTAAACCTGTGAAGAAAGATTGCTTAGACTGGTTGAAGGACCCTACTTCCCCATTATATAGTCACATTCACTCCTCTAGGCAATTCTTCATCAACATATTCATTCATAAGATTTTTAAAATGTCAAAAATTCCAAAAAAATGCACATAATTTTGAAGTTATCATAGGAACATAGAGGAGTGTAACGACCCGACCGGTCGTTTTGAGAGTTAGAGCCCTGATTACCTACTAACTGCTTTCCCCATATCTATTTCTGTTATTATGATTTGCTGGGAGGTTTTGTTTTGGTTTTTGGAGTATTTTGGGACACCTAGTCCCTAAACGGAGGCTTGTCTTAGAATTTGGACCGTAATCGGAACTGTGTGAAGACGACTCTGTAAGCACGTGATTTTTGCCCTATATAAGAATTACTCCCAAAATTCCAAAAAAATATATATATAAAACAATTTTTGTTTGTTTGAAATTGTTGTGAGTTTTGTGTTATTTTTCATGTATTGTTCGCATTTTTGTCTGCGCATGTTTATTTTTTAATTAGTTAAAAATACAAAAAAAAATACATGTTGCAGGCATCTAGGAATTAATGGTACATTTAGGAATTAATTAACCATAATTTGGTTTTTAAAAGCGAAAATCACAAAAATAAGCATTTTATTCTATTTTGTTGTCATGGTAATTTTATTAAATGTTTTAATTCGTGCGATAATTGTTGTTAGGTGTTAATTAATATTTGTGTAGTTTAATTTTGGTTTTTAGGAATTTTTGTTTAATTATAAGAAGGAAAATATCGGATTTGGGCCAAAAATTCAACTGAAATCAGGCCCAAACCAATACAATGACCCAGTCCAAAACCAGGTCTTCCAGGGACACCCCCCAATCGACGCCGCATAGGGAGTTTGATCTGAGCCGTTCATCCATCCTCATCCAACGGTCCACGATCACGCCCGTAACCCGACCTGCTTACCCGGGTCGACCCAGCCCCTCATTAAAACCAAACGACCCCGTTTCTACACCAAACGACCCCGTCCTGTCCCTCACCAATTAATCCAAGTCGTTGAGATCATTTGATCTAACGGCTCAAGTTAATTGCCACGTTCCATATATAAACCCCTCATCACACCCCCGCGCCCCCTATCCGAACACCCCCCCCCCCTCTCATCGTCTCTCTCAAGAGACTAACCTAACACCCCTGTTCAAAACCCTAGCCGCCACCCTTCACCTTCGCCGTAAACCCGGCAACCACGACGCCGGTGACCACCAAAATAATACCCCTGATGCACCCAACCACCCTGAACACAAATCCATTAGCAGCTTGCTTCGAATCATTCCCCATCGTCTCGAATCTTCGTTTGAAGATTCGAGCAAAACCCCGATCTACACCAACCCACCCTAGATTCACATCGGTCACTACCCTGGCTTCACTCGTGACCAAATCAAGTTTGGTTTGGTCCGAATCTACCCACAAACCCTCAAGCCCCGAATCAGACCATGTAAACCCTAGAACACAAGAACTTTGGGAATCCGGCCAGTTTAAATGGAGGGTTGGGGTCTAATAGACCTTAATCGAAGTGTTCTCGGTTGAGAACACCTCGATTAAAGTCTGTTCGACCTCAAATGGTCAAATCCAGTCAAAGCTTGGGTCGTTTGTTGTTGAGCTTCCAGAGTGAGTTTCCTTTTTCTTTTCTGTTTCTTGTTTGAATGTTGTCTGAGTTTGTTAACATGTTTAATTAGTTTGTTGATATTTCTGATATGTTCTTTCAATTTCCTCCGTCTTCGTAGGACCTTTTTATTTGGTCGACTATTCTTCTGTTTATTGTTAAATACGTATGGTGATATACATACTCGATTTGATCAGTGTCGTCAAGTGTTCCATTCATGTTGTTCCTTTGTTTTGTGCAAAATTGTCTGAAGCCATTTGGGGCCCTGTTCGTATTATTTGTTTAATCGACTGATTGTTCTATGTTATAATTAGTATAGTCGATTAGATAAACGTCGTCGATTAGTTTTATAGGACTGAATGTTCAAATATTCTGATTCGTATAGCTTCATGTGATTGATTGACCATTGTCGTTTAGCTGATTGTTTGACATTATCTGTGAATGGTTTGTAGCTGCAGTGCAATAGCTAGAACTCAGTTTAGGGTTGTTGAGTTTGAACTTCCATAAGTTCAAATTTCAGTCTATTGAAGCTTAGGTTAAAACAGTAATAACCAGGGGTTAAAAGGGGTAGTTTAGGGTTTGAAAAGATCAGAAATGGTTAGTTTAAGTTGGGCTGACAGTAGAGTACAGAAGTATGATTAAACTACTGCAATAGTGGGGAACAAAAGTTGATAGCATGGGATGTTAGTTGAGTATTATAATAGGCCCATAACATTTGGTAATAATAAAATGAATTGATGGGGGATTAGTTGATTGTTGTCAGCTGCCCATACCATTTTGGGCACGAAACACCTGATAATGGGGTATGGGCAGAGTTGAGGGATGAAGGGAACAAGGCAGCCTCGTGCTTGCCTACTTTGCTTATAAATAGGCTGGTTTTAGAACAAAGAGAGGAGGGTTTTTTGGCTGGACAGTTTTTCTGTTGGACATCAGAAATTGAGAGAAATAGAGTGTTAAAACTGAAACTCCACATTAAGGAGTTTGAGGCTGTTTTTCTGGGGTGTTTGACAAAATCAGAAATTACTGCTTTCGTGCACCAGTCTGCTGTGTTGGGACACTGTTGGATTTCAGTTTAGCTTTCCTGGTTTCTTTACTTGTTGAACACTGTTTCAGTTGAGTGTCTTGGTTTTCTGTTGGTTTGAAAGTTCACTGGTTTTCTGTTTGGTTTAAACTTGTCGCTGGTTCCTCCTACTGGTTATTATTGGGTTTTCCTGCTGGGTTTGTTTGGGTTTCAAAAATCTGGTTGCTGGGTTGTTTGCTGTTGAGTGCTGCTTTTCTTATTGATGTTGTTGCTGTGTATGCTACTATTCCACTGATCATTCCTCTTCTTCTTTTGCTTTCCTATACTAGGTACACCACTGATACATTGTCAATGTAAGCTGAAAGTTGAAATATGAATACAAAAATGAAGAGTTGAAGCTGTTTTTTTGCTGAGTTTTTCGAATCTGTTTCAGTCTGTATATTGAACATTAAAGTTGTATATATAATAGTTCATATCTTCTATTTAGGATAATGAAGGCAGTCACCATGTATAATTAAACCTCGTGTATGGTTACTTGGTATCACCTTATGCATGTATGTTGGTAGATAGAAAAGAAGTGAGAATGTAGTAAGCGATATCTGGAATTTTAGTTGTGTTTGTGATTAGCATATCTTCTAACGCATGTTAAGTGTTAAATGGTCCATTGCTAGTTAATCTTACTCCATTTAGCAGGCTGTCTCGCTATACCTTGCAACAGTACCATTAGAATAAAATAACAACAGTTTCCATTTCAACCTTATAAATACTGGGCCTGAGTCGAATGAACTAATAGGCCCTTATAGAAAAAAGAATGGCCCAGGTCCAGTCCATACAGTGTGCGTTGGGCCTGGGCCCATGATATCTAAACGACTGCCCAGGCACGCGGTCATGTTTCGAATTTGGCAAATCATATTCGGAACCTGACTATAACTAACTTGTAAGCATGTAAATAAAGTTGGATCGTTCTTCTTCTTTCATTATTAGAGACAAACTCAATAGAAAACATAGTCGATATAGGACGACCTTTTAAATAAAACGAGACGAGCCTCGCCAAATAAAAATGCAAATTGCAGGGCCCTCAATAATTGGTCATAATAAACACTTAGAATTTGGGATGGACTGTTTAATGAATTTCACTGCCTTCCCCAAAGATAATAACGCGTTAGACTCTTTAGGCGCGATTTAATTAATCTTACCTTCTTAAACTCGGGTGTGCATTTCATGCAACCCAAATCCAAATCCCAAAACATTGAATAAAATATGTTCCGGATTGCGGGTGCATTGCATGTGACGCAATCCAAAGACATGTTTTTTAAACGATGTTCACATTCCTTAAAAATAATATGAAAGCGGTAAAGAGTTAAAATTTGCACATGAGCTCATAATTGTATAAAATCAGATAAACAAGCCGAATATGACAGTTGAGCGATCGTGCTAGAACCCCGGAACTCGGGAATGCCTAACACCTTCTCCCGGGTTAACAGAATTCCTTATCCGGATTTCTGGTTCGCGGACTGTAATACAAAGTCATTCTTTTCCTCGATTCGGGATTAAATTGGTGACTTGGGACACCCTAAATCTCCCAAGTGGCGACTCTGAAATAAATAAACAAATCCCGTTTCGATTGTCCTTTAATTGGAAAAAACTCCTTCACCCTCGCGGGGGCGGAAAAAGGAGGTGTGACAGACTCCGAAATGGAGTTCCATCAATTTTGCTAGCTCTGTTAGGTTATTTGGACTTATGCGTGTCCGGATTGTATTTTGGAAGTCCATAGCTCATTTAGACTTGAAATGGCGAAAGTTAAATTTTTGGAGATTTGGACAGGTAGTGGAATTTTTGATATCAGGGTCGGATTCTAATTTCGAAAGTTGGAGTAGGTTCGTAGTATTGAATATGACATGTGTACAAAATTTGGGGTCAATCGGACATGGTTTGGTTGGTTTCGGCATCAGTTGTCGAATTTGGAAGTTTCAAGTTTTTTAAGTTTGAATCGGAGGATGATTTGTGTTTTTAGTAGTGTTTGATGTGGTTTGAGGGCTCGACTAAGTTCACATGGTGTTTTAGGACTTGTTTATATGTTTGGTTGAGGTCCGGGGGGCCTCGGGTGAGTTTCAGGTGCTTAACGGACTAGTTTTTGGACTTCAAAAATAGTAGATTTCTGGTATTTTTGTTGCAGACAATCCTCCATCGCGTTCACGAAAGAGGTCTCGCGATCACGTAGAGCATCTAGAAAAGATAGCTGAGTTTGTTCTTCATGTTCACGATGTCGTTCCCGCGTTCGCGAAGGTATGGAACACTAAGGCTATGCGTCCGCGATAACGACCTCGTGTTCGTGTAGAGTCAACGGTCAGATAGCTTCCAGGCATAATAGCATACGCGTTTGCGATGAGTGTTCCGCGTTCGTGAAGGGTCAGGCTAGTTGAGCTTCGCGTTTGCGGTCGATGCATCGCGTTCGCCATGAGTATATTTTTGGACTGAAGTAGCTTGTATTTCGCGAACGCGAGGCTTTGACCGCGCTTGCGAAGAAGGGCTTACTTGGGTAGAATTTAAAGTTCAAAAACGAGGGTTTTGAGTTCATATCACAAAATTGGATTGAGAGCTCGGTAGAAGACGAAATTTCGAGAGATTTTCTGAGGAATTTATTGGGTAATGATTCCTAACTCCTTTATGGTTATATCCCACTAATTTATGCTTGATCTCATCATTTAATTTTGGACTTGGAATAAAAAATTGGGAAAAGTTCGTAGGCCGAATTTTGGGGCTTTGATCGTGATTTTGGTATTGGATTGGAGTAATTTTGGTACAAGTGATCTCGTGAGTGAATGGGTGTTCATAATTGGTGACTTTTACCCGATTCCGAGACGTGGGCCCGGGGAGGATTTTTGGGCGATTTTCCAATTTCTTGCCTTAGCTTTGATTTCATTAGCTAGATTAGTTTCTTGTAGCTATATTTATGTTATGCAATTGGCTTTGGCTAGATTTGGGCCATTTGGAGTCAGATATTCGGGGAAAGAGCATTGTAACGGATTGATTTGAGTTTGGTTCGAGGTAAGTGACTTGCCTAACCTTATATGGGGGAACTGCCCTTAGGATTTATTACTGTTTGATATATGAGCGTCGTGTACGTAAGGTGACGAATGTGTACACGGGCTATATGTTGAAAAAATCCGTTTTAATTAAGTGAAATTCATGTTTTTCCTTTAACGGAGCTACACTAACATATGTAATTATTCTGTTTAGTTTAGGACAGCATGTCTACGTGCCTTAATTGTTTATCAGAACTCTGTGCATCATGCTTAGTAAATTTCCTGCTTCTTCATTAACTTGTACTTAGTCTAAATTGTAGATTTTCCATGTTGTAGTTGTAATTCTATTGTTTGAGGTGCATATTTACTTTGGGACTATGGAACGGTATTCTGGGAGAACCCCCAGCACTGCATATTTACTTTGGGACCACGGAACGGTATTCCAGGAGATCCCCCTGTACATTTACGTTTGGGACTATGGGACGGTATCCTGGGAGATCCCCTGTTGTTATCTTTGTGTTTTGAGATGTTGTTCTTCTATGCTTATATTTTTGTTAAACTTCAGTATTTATCCTAACTGCGATATTTCTTTCTATTAAATTTTATTATATATATACCAGTAGGGCCCTGACCTGATCTCGTCACTACTCGATCGAGGTTAGGCTTGGCACTTACTGGGTACCATTGTGGTGTACTCATGCCCTTTCCTGCACATATTTTTTGTGTGCAGATCCAGGTTCATCTTACCAGCCTCATCACTAGCTGCAATCATTGCTGCTTATTGGAGACTTCAAGGTACATCTACCGCGCCTGCAGATCCTCGGAGTCCCCCCTCTATCCCCCTATGTTCATTTTTCCTTCTTTATGTAGAAATGATGTATAGAACAGTTAAGACTTCTTAGTAGCTCGTGACTTACGGCAATCCGGGTTTTGGGAATTGTTTGGTATATTTTAGAGGTAATAATTGTATATGCCGAGTGGTATCCAGTTGCTTATTAGATACTTGTTATTGTTAGTAGTTGATGTTCATGCTTTTCTTTCATTTCCGCGAAGTATTAGGCTTACCTAGTCGTAGAGACTAGGTGCCGTCACGATAAATCACGAAGGGGGAAATTGGGTCGTGACAAGGAGTTATAGTCAGTACTGTTTGGGGTATTAAAGTCAAGAAATGCAGCTTTTCCTTAAAGTTCAAATTGAAATTATTAACTTCCAAAATTTTCTTTATTGTTTATTTTTTCGATTCCCCTTCAAGAACTTTCCATCACTTAAAGAAAATGGGATTTAGTTATTGAATCATTGAGTTAAGAGTATGTAAATCCAATAACTTCGTCGATTCTTGAAGTAAAATCACAATACATGGCATTGAGAACACTGCCCTACAATCTTAGAATCAGCAAAAAGAAAAATGGGTGTAATATTACGATAAAGCAATAAATGTGGAACAATTTAAACAAATTAGAAATAAACTTACTCAAAGTTTTTAGGATAATTCTCATTTCCTTTCTGGCAACACCATTCATCAATGGCAAGATTAGGAGTTGAGATTGGCAGGTATCTTGAGTATCTCGTCATTACAAATGCTTGTTATTACTAATATATTTAAATGGTCAAGATGGACGAACACAGCAATGAGAACTTGTACTAAAGGTACTGTAAATTGTACTATAAACTTGGCACTATCTCATTAGTGATTGACTGTTCATTGCTCTCTCTTGTGGACACGTGTATCACTTCTCCCTTTTAGCAACCCATTTCTGATTCTTTATTGATAATTTGCCAAACCATTTCCTGGTAACCATTTTCTTCTCAATTTCTCCGTAGGTATTGCTCAAGGCCAGCCATACCCAGCTTATCTTCTTCTATTCTTGTAAAAATTCTACAATTGATTTTGTAAATCAAAGCTGGAATGTACCTGGTGTTAGCATTTTTATGATTGGGTCTTGGGCTTTGATTGATTATATTTATCTTTGATTTCTGCCGGTACTGGTTCTTCACATCCCTGTCTATCCTTCTCTGTTTCATTTAGCTGATTGTTTTAGTTTTTTTTTCGACCACTGATATATTCTTTAGTTGCATGTCATCATCTATTTTCTTCTTCACCCTTTCAATGTCAGATTCTATGATGGTATGTGATGGTGGCCTGATTTCGCTTTACCTTTTGGGCTTACATATTGTGATTTTTGTTAATGAAGCTAAAAGTTCGATCTCAGTAAAGCAGATTTTCACATTTTTTTTATTTATTTATTTCACATTTTTATAGTCACAATTTGTTGGGTATTTACTATTTTTGATTTTTTGGTGTGTGTATGTTAGATTATTTTTTGGGGTGTAATTTATTGTCGAAAATTCTACTTGCATGTGGTTTGATTTACTCACGCATGGTTTGAATTGATACTTAGGTGCATAATTATCACCATTTACCCAGTTGTAGAGAACAGGTTAAATGGTGCTCTTCTCCTTCATTCTCAAGAGGAATGCATCAACAAACTTTGATTCTTTGCTTTTCTAATTTCGCTAAGTCATTTGCTCTTAAAATAGGGATTATGGAGAATTAGAGAAAAATGGAAAGGTACATGTTTACTTGATCCTTTTATGCTATCTGCCTACGAAAACAACATAGTATTATGTTATTCCAATGTATGTTTGTTTACTTTACTAGATTTTCTTGGATTAACCATATTGCCACCTTTAGTTGGTTAGTTTAGTCATTTTTCTTTTTGGTTTCCTCTGTATTCTCATTAGCAACTTCTTGGCGCTCTCTCTTTCTCTCACTCTCTGCCTCTCTCTCTCAATTAGCAAGTTTTTTCCTCTTTTTTTATTTTTGTTAAGGGAAAAACATGTTTCCGCTAGAAGGAGAGATAGAGTTATTGAACAAGTGCTTAAACATTTAGTGAATATATTAGGTATTCTTACAAAATAATTATTTGTTTGGAACAGAAATGTCCACAAACGAAGATGTTGCATCGCGTCGAGCTGAAGAGGCCAAGGAACAACGACGACGTGATAGAAATCTACGACGTCGCACTAGATATGCACAAATGTCACCTGAAAGGAAACAATCATTTTTGCTGATACTGCAAGCTAAGAGAGCTGAATCAAAAAAGCGGCGACTTAATCCTCATTCAAGTAATACACTATCCTTAATGGAAACTGGTACTCAACCTTAAAGATAGAGTGCTCTTACAGTTGGTGATCGTCCGTTAGATTCAAAAAAAGGTAGAAAAGTATATTGTTCTCTAACTTATCAAAGACATTAGATATACAAACAATGTTGAATGCGCATATATAAGTATATAGTGATGAATACATCGATCCACAATCATTAAAGTGACTTTTTAGATTCTTTCAATTGTTATGTCATGCTTCTAAAGCTACAAATATGCCAGTTATTATAGATAAAGGAAATAATATGATTGATTGCATGTCCATCTTTGAAGTATGTAAGCGTCCAAAAATAAAACTATAAATGTTCCCACTATACAAATTACTTTACTGATTAGTTATACATGCGTAAACATTAAACACTGCAATATCAGGATCAACTTCAGGTACATGTAATGCAGGAATTTCTTCAACTCCAGCAGCTACTGCACATAGAGGTGTGTATCTATCTGCCCAAAATATAACAATCTCATAGTATCGCATTACTGTCTCTTTCTATAACATTGTCATAATTTATCATGTACAGGTAAAATAAATTTCGAAGTCGAATTGCAGAATGATGACTTGTTGCTAAAAAATTACGTACATTTTAAAGAAGTTCCGGATTGTAAATTTTGTGGATCAAAAAGGTTCCAATATGAACCACCAAAATTCTGTTGTGGTAGCGGATCAATAAAATTGACTTCTCATCAAATGCCTGTAGAGTTACAGAATTTATATTTAGGCAACATTGCAGAATCTAAATATTTTCGTACTTATAGTAGAACCTATAATAATATGTTTGCATTCACCTCCCTTGGTGTTAATTATGATAGAGTATTAGCAAAGAGAAATCGTGGTATATATACATTTAAAGTTCAAGGACAAATATATCACTTTATTAACGATTTAATTCCTTCTGGAAGAAAAGAAAAAAATTTACAATTGTACTTTTATGATATCGAAAATGAGATAAGGAATCGAATGAGCTTATCAGACAAGTTTAATGAAGCAGTTGTCAAGAAACTGATGGAAATACTAAAGGTTAATCCATATTCTACATTTCTAAAGTCATTAACAGATATTCCAGAATTATCTGACTTCTATATTGCACTTAAATCTAATTCTGGTTTAGACCAAAGAACATACAACTTACCTACTTCATCCGAAGTTGGGGCAATATGGATAGAAGAACAAACAAACAACAAAATTTCCACTCCGCATATTCGAATATACACTCATAGTAACAGAAGTCAATTGGTAAATTATTATTATGGATGCTATGACTCATTACAATATCCATTGTTATTCTCATATGGTCAAAATGGATGGCATTGTGGTATTAAAAAAATTAAGAAAATATATAGTCATTCAAATCACCAAATTTACTACGAATGTGAACAGCTGCCAAGTATATTGAACATGACTTCAATTGATGGGCTACTTGATATGGAATCTGAAGTTTTATCAAAAGGTAAAAGGAAAAGAGAAACGGTTTCTTGCCGTGAATATTATTGTTACAAGATTCAAATAAGAGAGAATGAACCAAATGAAACTTTACATTCTGGAAGGGTATTTCAACAATACATTGTTGACCAATACATAAAACTTGAGACTCAAAGACTAGATTTCTTTTCCTTTAACCAAGATTTGTTCAGAACTGCAGTACTACAAGGGATTCTTGATTTGTTAAGACAGGGAGAAAGAGATGCCTCAAATATTGAAAAAAAAATATTCTTCCTGTTAGTTTTATTGGAGGCCCAAGAGATATACGTCGACGATATATGGATGCTATTGCATTGGTACAACGTTATGGAAAACCCGACATATTCTTGACAATGACGTGCAATCCTTCTTGGCTTGAAATTAAAAAATATTTATTAACATCTGAAGAAGTTCAAAATAGGCATGATCTAATCAGCCGAGTATTTAGAGCAAAAGTAGAGGAACTTAAAACAGATATATTAAAAAAATATTTTTGGAAAGGTTGTAGCTTTTATGTACACCATAAAATTTAAAAAACGTGGACTTCCACATGCTCATTTCCTTATTATACTTGTAGATAGATATAAACTATTAACACCAGAGGCTTATGATAAATTTGTTTGTGCTGAATTGCCTGATCGCAATTTAGATTCCTCTTTATATTCACTTGTGACTAAACATATGATTCATGGACCTTGTGGTTATTTAAATCCTTCCAATTCTTTCATGAAAAAAGATCATTGTAAATTTAAATATCCTAATGAACTTGCAGAATATACAACGAAAGGAAAAAATTCATATCCTATATACAGAAGTCGACAAATAGAGATACCTGTAGAAGTTAGAGGATACAATATTGATAATTACAATCCATTTTTACTTAAGAAATTCAATTGCCATATTAATGTTGAAATATGTTCTGACATTAAAGTTGTCAAATATCTTTATAAATACATCTGTAAAGGTCATGACAAAATTGCATTTTTTGTGCATGGTGATAATACAAATGTACATATAGATGAAATAAAAGAATATCAATCAGCTAGATGGGTCTCTCCACCAGAGGCAGCATGTCGTCTATTTGTTTTTCCTATAAGTGAAATGACTCCAAGTGTGATGCAACTTCAGTTACACCTTGAGGGACAACAATTTGTATCCTTTAAAACTATCCAAAATATACATCAAACTGTAAATAATCCAATGACAAGGAGGACAATGTTAACATAATTTTTTGTAATGAACAGTACCAATAAAGATGCTAAAGCTCTAAATTTATTATATAAAGAGTTCCCAGAGTATTTTGTATGGTCACCAACTGACAAAATATGGTCACGTCGACAACGAGGTACTGCTATTGGAAGAATTGTAATGTGTCATCCAACCGAAGGAGAAAGATACTATCTAAGGCTACTTTTAATGAATGTAAGAGGACCTAAATCATATGCAGATCTTTGCAACGTAAATGGAAAATGTTGCGATTCATTTAGGGAAGCTGCAGAAAAGCGAGGCTTATTGCATTGTGATAACAATTTAATTGACTGTATGTCTGAAGTTGTGAATTATTAAATGTCTTATAGTTTAAGATGCTTATTTGCTACATTATTAGTTTACTGCAATCCTGCAAATCCAAGAGAACTATGGGAAAAATTTGAAGAGCCTATGTCTCAAAATTTCAAGAGAATTCCAAATTTGGGAACAAAAAGGAATCGACATTTAGTTTTGAATCATATTAATGAAGTCTTACATTCAATGGGACACAATATATACGAATTCAAATTTACTTCTGAAATTATTGTACTTCCTTCACCAGCTAACGAGGCAAAAGATGTTCAGTTTGAGAGAAATATAATAGTAAGTGAAGAAGATTTACTCTTAGAAAAGAAATTAAACTCTGAACAAAGAAGAGCATAACATATTATTCTTGATAGAGTATATTATGATAAACCAGGAGCATTTTTCATTGATGGTCCCGGAGGAACGGGAAAAACATTCTTGTATCGAGCTTTGTTAGCTAATATAATATCAAAAGATTTTATAGCTTTAGCAACTGCAAGTTCTGGTGTTGCAGCTTCAATTCTACCTGGAGGACGAACAGCTCATTCGTGCTTCAAAATTTCTATAGACATTGATGAGAATTTTACATGTAATATTAGTAAACAAACAACATTAGCAACTCTAATTCAAGATTCAAAGTTAATTGTTTGGGATGAAGTTTTAATGGCAAAAAAGAAAATGATTGAAGCTTTCAATACCCTTTTAAAAGATCTCATGAATACGAATATACTCTTTAGTGGTAAAGTTGTAGTTTTTGGTGGAGACTTTCGGCAAACACTTCCCGTTATTCGTAGTGGGAAAAAAGAAGACTTTATTTGTGAAAGTTTACTATATTCTGATATTTGGAATGATCTTGAAAAGTTGTGGTTATCAGAAAACATGCGTGCAAAAGAAGATCCTGCTTTTTGTGAGTATTTAATGAGAATTAGAAATGGAAAAGAAGAAACTAACAACTCGAACAAAATTGAAATTTCACGTAATTTTATCATTCCTTTTACCACTGAAACACAATCTTTAAATCAATTATTCAATGTTACTTATCCGAATCTACATACATTCTTTTCTAATCCATCTTCTATGACTTCCCGTGTTATCTTAACTACAAAAAATAATTTTGTTGATGAAATAAATGACATGCTTATACATCAACTTCCCAACAATGCTAAAATATATACTGCAATTGATGAAACTACAGAACTAAGCGACCAATGCCAATTTGAAGATTTTCTGCACACATTAAATCCTCCTAATTTGCCACCTTACAAATTAACTTTAAAAAAAATTGTTCTGTTATATTATTGCGAAATTTAAATCCTTGTGAAGGATTATGTAATGGTACAAGGTTAATATTTCACGACTTTAAGTCACATGTAATAAGTGCTACTATTGCAAGTGGTGATTTCAAAAATACACATGTATTCATTCCGAAAATACCACTCTTAACATCACAAGATGAAAAGTTACCCGTTGCTTTCAAAAGAATACAATTTTCACTTCGATTATGTTTTGCTATGACAATTAACAAAGCTCAAGGTCAGACATTAGATTTTGTTGGAATTTATTTACGTGAGCCAGTATTCTCTCATGGCCAACTCTATGTTGCTTTATCTAGAGCAAAGAGTTCAAAAAATATAAAGATACAGATACGCCCACCAACGGCAGAGGATAAAGATGATCATTCTACCTACAATATAGTTTATGAGGAAGTCATTCGAAAAGAATTCCCTTAAATTAATTATATTTATATCAATATGATTCATTACTTCTCCTTCCAACCTGTATAAATATGGTTACTGATACGCTCGGGGAATTGCGCTTACAAGTAACTACATGAGCAACTGATTGATATTCGTGAATCATATGTGGTACACTATTAGGTCTGTGATATTTGTGATTTCGAATAAAGTTCGCCTCATCCATCTTTTTGGATCCTTATTACCAATTCACACTCGCTCTTTCATAAGGTAAACTCTACTAACTGAGTTAAGGTAACAACCTGGATCAGTATCAATTGCTTTCTTCATGTTTCTGCATTTCTTTACTTACCTTTATTCTCATATTATCTTTGTTTTTCTTTTTTTCAACAGTTTTATTCTCTTCTAGCTAGATCAGTTTCTCTATTTGTTGGTCTTCTCCATTGCGTTTATGATGACTGATTGTAGTAGGTCTTCAGTTTTTCCTTCTCTATCTCGGCGCATATGTTTCTGTATCTTCTAAACATTTGAATACTGACTTTTTGAGTTTTCAGTTACCGGAGATCTTTATATACCTGAAAATTTAAATGTCTTCATTGTAAGAAGAATTTGGGACGTAGCTGGGCAGTGGACTTTACCAATAATTCTGCTTCTCCTTCCTCCCGCCATATCCCTGATCAGGTTTTCTTTCTAATCCTCTGGGTTTTTATACCTTTCTTTTTTGGATTTGCTTGGTCTGCTATTCCATGTTTGTGTCGTTGTGTACATGCAGAACATTTATGGATTCACTCTCAAAACACACATGCATCCTGATCAGCGAGGTACAACCAGAAATCATGTAAAGGGAAAAAGAGGAAATTTCTAAGTTCTTAGTTTTCGTCTATTCTTTCTTGGTAAGCATGTAAACCTTTATTCTATTATATAGAAT
Source organism: Nicotiana tabacum (assembly GCF_000715075.1). Classification (NCBI taxonomy): domain Eukaryota; kingdom Viridiplantae; phylum Streptophyta; class Magnoliopsida; order Solanales; family Solanaceae; genus Nicotiana; species Nicotiana tabacum. Next base: position 153,159,648 of record NC_134090.1, on the reverse strand, counting down.
CTTCATTTTCCTATGAAATTCTAATTTGTGCTGCTTTATTTTCCTTTTCAATTCAGTTTGTAAGATTTTGAATATTCTTTTCCCTCTTAATATTTTATTTTAATAGGAAAGATATATCCATTTAGAAAAGAAAATCTAAATCACATCCAATCTAGGGAGTTGGGATTGGAGTCATTGGATAAATCAAACATCGCTATGTATTAAAAAAATTGTCAGTGTTCAGTGAATGAAGAAAACTTAAGCTCGATTTCCATTAGTTGGGAGATAGCTTTTTTTTGTGGGTACAAACTTAATGACGAACCAACAAAAAGATATCAATGTGATCTTACCAAAACTAATACATGTGGTTATCTGTTAAAAGGCTTCTATGAATTTTTTTTCACTAAGGTGCACAAACTACAAGGACATTGAATCTTGATTCTTAGATAAACTTGCGATTTATTGGGAAAAACTGAGATTGCAGCTTCTAAATGTAGCATCCAACCATATAAATTAACCAAAGTTGCTAAAAAATATTAACACTAACTTTCTAGGGAAAAAACTTTTGAAGCCACCAGAAACCTAATGTAATAAGTGGCTCTTAACAGTTCTCTCTTTCTCTCACACACACTTTTTTAGCCGAAAGAAACATAGCAAAAAAGTCTTACTTTGTGAGTTCGCTTTCCCATTAAGCAGCTAAAACACATGCATGTCTCCTACCTTGACAGGTCAAGTTTAGTTGTCTCTCAACTTTATTCCAAACGAAGATATATCTATTTTTCTTTAGCAACATATAGATAAAATGAAGGATTCATATACGCACTCATAAAAATGAGGGTCAATTGAGTTAGATTCCTCTCTTAAACTCGCTGCTCTTATATTTTGTCGCAGATTAAAGATGCAGCTATCTGCTTTCGTTAATTTATGTGATCATAAAGAAAAAGAAAACGTAACGTGAGTTTTCTTTCTTCTCTTTTTTGGTGAACTGCTCTTTGTTACAAAACAGGTTCCTCTTTCTGTAGATTCTAAGAGAGTTGTGAGATGCCTGTGGGTTTCTATTCTGTGATCTATCGAAGGTGGTAAAAAATATTGAAATTCTTGATGGAAAATAGGTATTTTCTATTTCTTGGTTGTAAATGACTAAATGTAGAGAATCCTGGCTTATAAATGAAATAAAGCTGAGTATTTCTCTTTTTATTTTGAGTTATAACATTTGCATACTACGAATTTGAATCTCGACTGATTGTAGTAGGTCTTCAGTTTTTCCTTCTCTATCTCGGCGCATATGTTTCTGTATCTTCTAAACATTTGAATACTGACTTTTTGAGTTTTCAGTTACCGGAGATCTTTATATACCTGGAAATTTAAATGTTTTCGTTGTAAGAAGATTTTGGGGCGTAGCTGGGCAGTGGACTTCACCAATAATTCTGCTTCTCCTTCCTCCCACCATATCCCTGATCAGGTTTTCTTTTCTTTTTTCCAAATTATAAATTAAAGATAGAGATCGAATCCAGAATTTAGGAGTTAGTAGGTTGTAGATCTGCCTTTAGTATTAAAGTTACTTGATTAATATTACGTTAATCTGTTCTTATTTTAACTAATAAATATGTGGTGCAGCCTGGTGACAAGAGAGACTCTTAAGTTTTCAAGTTTTCAAACAAAGGGCTTCCAACATTGTCTTTAGTGAATGAAGAATTATTTAAGGCTACTTCGAAGTAAAGCATGAAATTGCAGGTTGTTGAATGACAAACTAAGAACCTCTCCCCGTGTATCATGTATCGATGAGTTGAAGAATGACCACATGCATGAAAAAGCTCGGAAGGTGTAGTATTCAGTGTTGCCTTTTGTATTGTTCAGTGTCGGTAAACACAGTCCATAATTTTGACCAATTCGTCAATTTTCTTTATAAGTTGTAAGATTATGTCTGAAAAAATAATTTGTCTTCAAGATATTGTTTTTCCTCTATGTTTTCCAAACTAAATATTTTCTTAACACTTTTGTTTGCATTGGCCATGATATCGATAGAATTACTTGAAATCTTTCAGAGCAGACAGATCTTTGTGTTGGGCCCGTGCATTAGCACGGACAACCATATCTAGTTCTTGAGAAGTTGTTAAAGAGATAGGCTAACGAAGCAGTACCATGAACATGAAATATACAATCGCTAGATGTATATATATAGTGAGTCTATGAATAAAGTGGTGGTGAGGTTTTAATGATGAGAACCATTTCAAATTCTATAGTTAAGTCCGGGTCTTTACATTTCAAAACTCATCGGACAAAGTTGTAACTTGTAAGAGAAAAAAGATAAATACGGGCTTTATGGCCTCTCAAAATTATAATGGATTAATTAATGTTACATTATTTAATCAAACTTAATAAAGGTAGAATATAATTAATTTAATTAGAAAATAAGGATAAAAATAGAGTAAGACTCAAAAAAAGAAGATATGTAACGACTTTTTAGAACCCCGTTCCCCAAATTAAACTCCCCGTATGTGCTTTTACTGTTTTATAACTTGCGGGGATGGTTAGTTCGGAATTTGGAAGAGTTCGGGTTGAAATCGGAATATTTGGGTTCTTAAGTTGGCCTTAAAAGTCTAAGTTTGATTTCAGTCAATGTTTTGAGTAAACGACCTCAGACTCGGGATTTGACAATTCCAATAGGCTCGTATAATGATTTCGGACTTGGGCATATGTTCGGATTGGGTTTTGGATGACTCGGGAGCGTTTCGGCGCCTAATAGTTAAAGTTGGTTCCTTGAAGGTTTTTGAAGTTTTTTAAATTTAGTTTGGAATAGGTTTTGGTGATATCGAAGTCCAAATGGGATTCCGAGACTAGAAATAGTTCTGTAATGTCATTTAAGACTTGCACGCAAAATGTGGCGTCATTTCGAGTTGATTTGATAGGAATCGGACAGGCAGAAGTACTTTTAGAAGTTTTGAGTTTCATGAGTTAATCCATGCGTTTTGGCATCTGATTCATGATTTTAGATGTTATTTCGGTGTTTCAATCGTGCGGGCAAGTTCGTATGATATTTTTAGACTTGTGTGGACATTCGATGTGGAGCCCCGAGGGCTCGGGTGAGTTTCGGACATGTTCGGAGGGGTGGAAGGACTTCAATTTTTTCTGGTTCTGGGCTGGAGTTGCAGGTCTCGCAAATGCGAAGTTTTGCTCGCATTTGCGAAGTGCCATTCGCATTTGAGAAGTTTGGAAGGCTATGAGGGTTTCGCATTTGCGAAGATCCTGTCGCTTTTGCAAATTGTCCCTCTTCGCATTTATGAAGTTTTTGGTCGCATTTGCGACCATGGCAAATATGGCTAGCCTTCACATTTATGATGGATTTGTCGCATTTGCGAATGAGGCATCGCAAATGCGACACCTGCGACCTGTGCATCAGCTTTTAATGCGGGACTTACTTTATTTTCCCCATTTCTCACTTGGTCTTGGACGATTTTGAGAGCATTTTTAGAGGGGTTCCATCAACGTCAAGAGGTAAGTGATCCATATCGATTCTTTAGCTAAATACACGAATCATAAGTAGATTTAACATGGGAAATGGTGGGATTTATAGGATTTTTTAGGAAAACCTAGGGTTTTGATAAAAAAAAAATAGGATTTAACCACGAAAATGATTATAGAATGGGGTGAAAATTATATATTTGAGTTCATGAGGTTATGGGCAACAACTTTCTTCAAAAATTTCCGAAATTCGGGTACATGGGCCCGGGGATGAATTTTAGGAATTCTTTATTTGGGGTTGGTAATCCCTTTAATAGTTGGAATATGAACTTTCGAACAGGTATTGACTTATTATTAAACCACTTGACTAGTTTTGGATTGTTCGGCACTGAATTGAGGGTTTGAGCACAATCTTGGATCGGAAAGTAGGCTTTGAGACGAGTTAAGTCTCTTTTCTAACCTTGTAAGAGGGATTTAACTTCATAGGTGAATTAATTTAATATGTGCTCCTATTTGTGAGGGCTACACACGAGGTGACGAGAGACTATACGTAGCTACTAATTATGCTATTATCCGGATAGTCTAGGACTCATATCATGCCATACTTGCAATGTTTGCACCCTACTTGTTAACTTAGTTGCTTAAGTCATATTAAAAATTGATAAAAGAATTGTAAAAGGCTAATTTCACTTACTTGAAGTTGTGAATGGGACACTTGACTGTTATTGAGAAGTATCCTTTTATAAGTATTTTCTATTTGTGGAGTGGGCCGAACGCCTCTGTAGCAGATACATGCATCTATGGTTCGTGCCGTTCGACCCTCGACAGTGCACAGTTTAATATTTTTATGTTGGATCGGGCCGTACGACCTCGGCATAAATTCCGCATGATAAATCTTTGGAACTATTTATAACTGATATTGCTTCATTGGCTTGAGATATAAATTGTTAAATGATGAAAACAATTCAGGACTTAATATTTGTGAAAGGATTATTTACTATTTCCTGTTATTGAGTTTTCAGTAATATTCATGTAATACATGCTTAGTTATAGTTTTGACATATTATTATTAGCCCATAGTAAGTGTCAAAATCGACCCCTCGTCACTACTTCTTCGAGGTTAGACTACTCACGCTACACTACTGCACTTAAATGTGCAGGATCTGAGGCAGGTGCATCTGGGTATCAGTCCGGCGCACACACTTGATTACCACTTCGAGACGTCACGGTGAGCTGCCTTCCAAGCTGCTCTGCAGTAGCCGGAGTCTTTCTTTTGCTTATATTTTTCTGTCTATTTCACTTCAGACAGTAGACTAGTACTTTTTTTGTATATTCTACTAGAATTCTCATACACTTGTGACACCATGTCTTGGCACATACTAGTAGACTTCTGATTTTGGTTTTAATCTACGGTTATGATTGCACTCAGTTGCTTTCGTGTTATTTATTTTAATTTTATTATTTCTTAAATCTTTTAAATCAAAGAAAGTTTAATTACTTGAAAAATCTTTTAAAAAGAGGAATCACGTGGTTAGTTCACAGTTGGCTTGCCTACCGGTGGCATTGGGCGTCATTACGGCCTATAATATAATTGGATCGTGACAAAATAAAGGATAAATATGAATGAAGGTCATAGAGAAGTGTCACATCACCTCATCTACGTCTAGTTTTATATTATATATAGATCATTGGACCAGTTACATCTCTTCTTCATTTGTTCTGTCACTACACAAATGTAAAACACGTACTACCATACAATATCAGCACTTATGCCATTGTTTATCTAATTCAATCTCTTGTCATTGACCCTCAACTCCTAGGCCTTTGTAATTTAGCATTTTTCCGTTACTTCTTGATTCGTTGATACATTTTTCTTGTTATTCAATTTCCAAACTTCATCATCAATTTCCTTATTTAGTCAACAGCTCACGTGATCTGCTATGACCAAATTCATTTTCATCCCCTGCTTCACTTAGTCAATTTCATGTTATTTGTTTCCATGACTCCTCAATTTAATTCATGCATTGCTCTTGATGACTTTATTTCCTCCAAGTACATCTCGTAAACCCTGATTCAATTAAATTGCATTTTTAAACTCGAATTAATTCTAAAAATTCACAAGGCTTTACAATGATACTGATTGAGTAGATGTGGACATGAAGCTTTATTAAATATAAGTTTCAATGATGAAAAAATAACATATCACTATTGATGCAGGATAACAAAGGATAAAACAAAGGAATCAAGAAACCTTATCATTCAAGTATAGAAGAAGTAAAAGAATTAAGGAAACGATTTATCAACAGGAGCAAGTAAAGATGGAGAATGATGGAAACTCTAGAAGCAAAGGAAAGGAGAAGTATCAGTGATTAAAGACAAAAAAGGAAGAAGCAGCAGAGATCCGTAAGAAGAATCAATCAATGATTTGATAGATGATTGACGGAAGATATTATAGGAAGGTCCCAAACAAAGAAAAAAGAGATTACGAAGCTCTGCACTGGAGATCGTTAAAGGCCGGAATCAAGGGATCCATAATTGATTACTCAAGTAACGGAAAGATCTTCCTGGCGGAAGAAAATCCTATCAAGGACACAGGTCAAGGAAGATCAATGGAAATTTCACCTTATTCTTGGAAAGAATCAATTTATGATTCCTTTCAAAGATCAACTCTCTTGGGTTTGTAATCTGTCAAGATTCACGTCAATCAAGAGTCAAGAAGGCCTCACGAAGTATATATACATTTGTTCTAGACTTGAAGCAGACATACTTTGAACGAACCATTATTACTCTTTGTGTTCTACTCCGAACAAGCATTGTAGTTCTCTTTAAATCTGTTGTGTAATTAGTGAGAGAAGAAAAAGAGATAAATACTGGTGAGGTATAGTATCAAGAAGAGAGAAATGACAAAGTGACTAAGCTGTTGGTGTAAAGCTACATCAACCATCTTATAATCAAGAAACTTCAAATACTGAAAGAGAGAACCCTTGCAACCCAAAGGAACTAGACGTAGGATTCACATTGAATCCAAACTAGTATAAAAATCTCGTTGTTTTTCATTCATGCACTTTATTTCTGTCTTATTTTTATTTCGTTCTTATCTCTAATCGACTAATCAGTAAACTAGTCAACTACTTAGAATACAAAGAAGAAAATCAATAATTCACCTCTTCTTGTACTTTCAATTGATATCAGATCAGGTCTCACACTTTTTATCCTTTTCTTAACAACTAGTGACAAAAGATCATGTCAAACCAAGTAACATTTGGAGCACTCTTTCAATAAGGAACATCGCAAGTAAGGCCACCATACTTCAAAGGACAATATTTCTCTCACTGGAAAGTACGCATGGAAATCTATGTAAATTCTACGACGTCAAAGTATGGCGTGTCATAAAAAAGGGAAACTATCCACTGCCATCAGCAGTTCAACCACTCGTGGATCCTGAAGATATAGACAAATACACAGACGAGCAAATGGCTATTGTTCAAGTTAATGCAAGGCTCGAAACTTGCTCTATAATACTATAAGTGGAGAAGAGTATGAGAAGATTTCAAGTTGTGATACTGCCAAGGAAATGTGGGATAAACTGGAAGTTACTTATGAAGGAACCAGCAAGGTGAATGAAACTCGGATAAACATGTTGGTTCATAATTATGAACTATTCCAGATGAAAAAAGGAGAATCCATTGAGGAAATGTTTGCAAGATTTAGCAAAATCATTGGCGATATGAAAGCCTTTGGTAAGCCCTACTCAAGTGGTGATCAAGCTCAAAAAATCCTGAAGAGTTTGCCTACCACATGGCAAACAAAATCAGTTGCACTTGAGTCCCAAGATCTAAACAAGCTTTCATATGATGAGCAGAAAAATTCGAACTCTACAAGATATGGCCAAAATAATGATATTAGAATATTCCCTACCAAATCATTTTGGGAAAAGGCCTAAAAATGCCACGCAACTTTCTGAAATGGTCCATCTATGTCATCCGTTAAAAAATATTATTTTCATGTCACTGTCGTTACACCTTTGGCCCATCTATGCCATTATTTAACTAACGACTAAAAAAAGTTAAATTTTTATAACACTCACATTTCTACGTGTCCTGTCATCATTGGTCCGAATTAACCCATGCCCCACTTAATTTTAACCTTCCTTAAGTTCATCTAATTTTAACCTTACCCAAACTAATCCTTCCAAATCCCTCTCTAGTCGTCTTCCCCAAATCAAAAATCCCTAAAACCTCCATTAAATTCAATGGAGGTTTTAGCATTCCTGACTTTGACCAAATTCTGGAAAGCGGATAAGACTACATACAGTACGTACCTTAATAATAGCCAAATGTGCAGGAAGGTTTACACCCCATGCTAACGTACTTGTACAGACCAACACCTAGAAATTTGCAGTCAAAATGACTCAAATATAAGCTTCAATTTCAGTATATTATTGCTCCAAGAGATCTAAAATTTTCAGATGATATAGTTGCCTGAATCTTGTTGTTTGCAAGTAGTTCCTCAACCAATGATCTGTCTTTATCATTCAGTCCAGCATGGTGCAATCCAATTCCAAATTGTAAGGTGTGCTTCAAGTTCTGGTCTGTGACTTGAGAAAGAACCATCTAAAGTGCATCTTCTGGCATGTTTATGAACTGCCTCGGGTGCTCATCTGAAGCTGCAAACTTTGAATTCAGAAAGAAAACATAACAGATTAGGCAGAAATTAAATTTAATGGAGGTTTTAGGGATTTCTGATTTGGGGAAGACGACTAGAGAGGGATTTGAAAGGGTTAGGTTGGGTTAATTATTTGGGTAAAGTTAAAATTAGATGGACCTAACCAAGGTTAAAATTAAGTGGGGCATGGGTTAATCCGGACCAATGACGACAGGACACGTGGAAATGTGATCGTTACAAAAAAAATTAAAAAACATTTGAGTCGTTAGTCAAATAATGGCATAGATGGGCCAAAGGTGTAACGACAATGGCATGCAAATAGCATTTTTTTAACGGATGGCATGGATAGATCATTTCTGAAAGTTGAGTGGCATTTTTAAGCCTTTCGTGAATCGCTTTTGAGCAGAGGCAGTAAGCACAGTCTGCCACTGTCACGACCCAAAATCCACTAAAGATCATGATGGCGCCTAACACCGCCGTCAGGCAAGCCAACAGTGAATGATTAACTTAATTACTCATTTTAGTATTTTTAAAATCATAATTTTCATCAATTAAATAGAGAAATAGAATTTACAGGGTAAATGATGATATTTACACGAACTACAATAATGAACCACCCTTAGGAACCTCCAAAACCCGGTCTCACAAGTGCATGAGCATCAACTAGGAAATATAATAAAATACAACATATGTTTAGAATACAAATTAGACACGAGAACATAAATAACTCTGATGGAGACTCTGCAAGTTGCGGATCGTAACACGAAATGCAGCTTACCATAAGTCCCCGCAACATCCACATCTCTACGCCCAAAAGACCATCGCACATATATGTACTTGAACAAAAATGTGCAGCAAGTATAGCATGAGTACGTAAATCAATGCGTACCTAGTAAGTATCCAGCCTAACCCCAGAGAAGTAGTGACGAGGGATCGACATCAATACTTACTAGTGGTCCAACAAGACAGATACAGTAAGAGGTAAACAGATATGGGCAAGAGTAAATAAATGAAATAAACAAGTATAAATACGAAGTGAAATCCTCCTCTCAACAATAAACTCAAACTTTCAATTAGCAGACACCTCATCCCTCGGATGTGTGTGTACACACACATACAGCTTGACCATATATATATATATATATTGGACCTCACCAGATAGGTTGTCATAATTGTTGCATAATAATCCAAGATTAGGTCCTTTGAAAGTTTGACAAATTCCATAGAAACAAAAATTACACTATAAGTAACTACGAAATGATGAATAATCGCATAAGATAATAGTAATCAAACAAGAAAAAACAAATACATATCATAAGATTTCATGTGTTTACTAAGTTGATCCACATAATGCATAGCTAGACTAAAAGGAACTTTATTGGGTTTAACCTTACTAGTCTACTTGCTAAGAGTCACAAGTTGGATTTGCACTGAGAATTAATAACGTGGGTTGGGCGAATATCGAAAGTTCAATATCGAGAACCATACCGAAGTATCGAACTTTTGAAAAATATACTGAATTAATACTAAAGAACCGATACCAAATACCAAATTAATTCGGTTAGATCCAGTTTTTCAATTTTTCAGATTTTATGTCCACCCCTAGCTGGAGTGATGAAGACAGCTCAGAATATGAGTAAATAGCAAACTTGTGCTTTATAACTATTTTAGAAAATGATATGAAAAAATACTCTGGCTGCTAGACTGATGAAGACACATCATATAATGAAAGCAAAGAATTGGAAACTGTTTCATGGAACGAGGTGAAACAAGTGAGGTAAGATCCTATGACTGTGATGATGTAATGAATTACATGATATTCTTGATCTCACCCTAAAGGATCTCAAAAGATGTTGAATGGATTGAAAAGAATCAATAGGGAAAAGAAAGACTGGGAACAAAAACTTGAAGTATGTGAAATCAAAAAAGATGTACTTCAAGATGAGGTTCAGGAATCACAAATGCAACTAAATGACATGCGCAAGTCCACCAGTCACAGTTCTGTCAAGTCTAACCAAGCGACTTACAAGTCAAGTAGAAAAGGGTCGGCTAGAACTAAGTCCACAAGTACTAACACAAGTGATAAATCAAAAACCGGATCAATCAATATGTCATTACTGTAACAAAGTTAGACATAAATATTCATTTTGTAGATTTCATAAGTCTAATGTTTTAGGATAGATTTAGAAACCCAAAAACAAACTTGATTCCAGTAGAACTAACCATCAAGGACCCAAGCAAGCTTGGGTATCTAAAAGAAAGTAATAATTCTATTTTGCAGGAACACCACAAAAAGAGTCGCAAAGGAAAATGGTACTTAGACAGTATGTGTTCTAGTCACATGACACGTGACAAAAATCTGTTCAAAGAAGTTACAAAGATAAATGGAGGACGTGTCAAATTTAGTGATGATTCAAAAGGAAAAATAGTTGGCACTGGCACAGTTTCATTCAACAACAATTGCGATATTAATGAAGTACACCATGTAGATGGACTTAAACTATAATCTCTTGAGTATAACGCAGCTATGTGATTCAGGGTACGAAGTCAAATTCAAGAAAATAGGATGTGGCATTGAAGATGAGCCAGGTAAAATAATACTTCCACGGAAAAGGTATGGAAATTTTTACATTCTTGATGGCATTGAAAATTTAGATAGTCACACCTGCTTAGCGTCTATATCTGATGATCCATGGTTGTGGCATAAAAACTTGATCATGGAAGCATGCATCTATGGAGAAACTCTCTAAGAATGATTTAGTCATTGGACTTCCCAAACTCAATTATTCTAGAAATCATGTATGTGATGCATATCAGATTGGTAAACAAACCAAAAACTCTTTCAAAAACAAAGACATTGTGTCTACGACCAAGCCCTTACAATTGCTTCATATGGACTTATTTGGACCAACTAGAACTTCTAGAATTGGAGATAAACGATATGTTTTTTTTATTGTTAATGACTACTCACGTTTTACATGAGTGATCTTCCCATCACATAAAGATGAAGCTTTGAAAAATTTTGAGATTTTCTGTAAAAAGAGTTGAAAGAGAAAAAGTGTATCTCATCACAACCATCCAAAGTGACCATGGAGGAGAATTCAAAAACAGAGCCTTTGAAGATTTCTGCAATGATCAAGGATATACCCACAACTTTTCAGCTCCAAGATCACCTCAACAGAATGGAGTAGTTGAGCAGAAAAATCGAACTCTATAAGATATCGCCAAAACAATGATATTAGAATATTCCCCACCAAATCACTTTTGAGCAGAGGCAGTAAGCACAGCCTGCCACTGTCACGATCCAAAATTCACTAAAGATCATGATGGCGCCTAACACCGCCGTCAGGCAAACCAACAGTGAATGATTAACTTAGTTACTCATTTTAGTATTTTTAAAATCATAATTTTCATCAATTAAATAGAGAAATAGAATTTACACGGTAAATGATGATATTTACACGAACTACAATAATGAACCACCCTTAGTGTGAGCACGTAATTTTTGTTTCGCGCGACAATCGCTCCAAGAGAATTAAAAAAAATAACAAATGGTCCTGCTATGCAAATTTGGATTTTACATGGCACTTTGTTAATTATTTTTGATTTTTTGCCCATTTTTTATTAAAACAAAATACAAAATGTATGTGTCGTGCGTAATGTGAACCGTAATCCGATTGTTAAATAGGAGATCACAAAAATACGCATTTCTTTTGTCCTGATTTGTTGCTTTGTTTAAGTTTACCTACTTTTAACATTTTATACGCGTTAAATAAATATGTTAAGTGTTAATTAATGGTGTCTAGTTTTATTTAATTAGGTTGTGTATTTAGGAAATTAGAAATAAAGAAAAAAAAAGAGGGGAAAATTTGTTTTAAAATGAATTTGGGCCACAAACATTATAAAATCTGAAGCCCAAATGAATGGCCTAATCCACCAGTCCGCACAACCCACTCCCCAGGCCGCAAAACGACGTAGTTTAACACCAAAACTACGTCGTTTCAATGCCAATCCATCCCAACCATTCAAACCAAGCCGATCCAACGGTCCGGATCTCTCACCCATAACCCCACTACCCTACCCGACCCGTTACCCGAACCAATTCTGACCCCTACTAAGCCAAACGACGACGTTTCGTTTAAACCTTCAGATCCAAGCCGTCCATCTCGCCTCATCCAACGTTTGAAATCAATCCACCCATTCCATATATAAGCCTCCTACCACACCCTGCCCCCCCCTATCCGATACCCCAGCTCCCGTCTTCATCTCCTTCCTCACGAAACCCTAGCCGCCCCCTTATCCCTCGCCGTTAATCCCGGCGGCATAAACGCCGATGACTTTCACCTTAACACTCCAAAACCACCTTGACACCCTGAACATGGATCTGTGGACCGTTTAGTTTGAATCATCCTCTAGGTCCTCGAATCTTCATGTGAAGATTCGAGCAAAACTCGATCTACACCGATCTGCCCTAGATTCATACCAGACAATCACCGGACCCCCCTCGTGACCAAACTATGCTTGGTTTGGTCCGAATCTAACCATGGAAGCCCAAATTCCAAATCTACCATCCACGAACCCTAGAAACCCCAAGCTTAGTCCATGCCTGTTTAAGCCAAGAGATTAGGGTCTAATGAACCTTAATCGAAGTGTTTCTCATCAGAGAAACACTTCGTTTAAAAGTCCATTCAACCTTAAAGAAGGTCTGTTCAAACACCAGTGGATTTTTCTGATTTGTTCTTTCAAAGCTTTGAGGTGAGTTCATTTTCTTTTCTTTATTTCAGTTCGTATGATTGTGTGTTGTTAAAGGTCCGTCCGTATGGCCAAACTTTTTGTTTTGTGTTTTTGAACTGCTATTGTCCACCTTGGCCGGACCTCTGTATTCGGTCAAATCTTTCTTCATAATGTGTGTGTTTAAACTGTGTGTTCAATTGAATTCGTAATTGGTCATTCAATTAGCTCCCAAAGGCATTTTTGTATTGACATTGCAATCTGAACCCCTTGTTGATACTGTTTGGATTTCTGATCTTTGGCTAGAATTGTACATGTTATGGTTAATATAGTCGAGTCGACATGTGTCGTCAATTAGTTTCAACTGCCTAAATAATAACAAATCGATTTGCTTCTGGGCACATTTGTTTGAATCAATTAGGAACTGAGTTTGTTTACTTATAGTTGTTAATCTGAATCAGAAATGAAAAAGGAATGTTTTGTTTAGTTACAGTTCTGAATTGGAGGGCATGTGCACTTGTGCACAACATGTGCATTTGTGCCTCACAGGTGCATTTGTGCACAGCCTGGTTCCTGCATAAAGGGCTTTTTGATTTAAAAATAGTTTGACAGCATATGCTGTCAGATATATTCTGCTGCCCATCATCCTACCTTAGTTCAGAAATAATAAACCTTACTAAAAGTTAAGTCTGCCAAGGGAATGTGATGAGGTTAATACTTAAATAGCTAAGTGGAAACTGAAAAAAGATAGATAGCACATGGGAGGGGTATCTGATTGTCTAAACAGGCTGTCAAAGGGTTGATTTTCTAGGTTTATAAAAAGGGGGAACTTCCATCAGTGGAGGGGGAGAGATCCGATAATAGAGAGAGACAGAAGGAAATTGTTAAGGAAAAGATAGAGGAGATCAAGAGGGATCTGAGAAGAGAGGTTTGGAGACATACATAGATACACATATATACAGAAATAGAAAGAGAGCAAGAAAGAGAAAAACAGATTAGGAAATCAGAAATTTGGTTTTGTTTGTCTGAAGTTCATCTATTGTCAATTTGTTAGGTAGTGTTGCTTCTTCTAAGTTTCAATCGAGATTACTGTTAGTGTTTTGTTGCATTTGGTATATCTCGGAATTGGATTGTCTGGAGTTCTATTTCCACCACACTGTGTGCTGCTTCATTTGGCTACTTTCTCTTCAACTATAGTTTCACCCCTTGCAATAGAATCTGCTCTGCTGTGTTGTTTTGATTTGCTGTTGTTACTCTGATTCCTGCTGTTGCTGATCTTCCCTGTTATTCTCTTCTTCCTCTTTGCATTTCAGCATTCCAGGTACACATTTCAAGTCCCATATTGATGTAACTGAAACAGTTTGAAAGCATGAAATGAAAAGGTTGAAGAAGTTCAAGTATTTGTTGTAATATTCATGGTACATTAACGGGTCTGTAAAAAATTGATTAGTTTATAATTCAATAGTGTGAAAGTATGTACTGATACTCGATTGAATTTAGCCCTTTGTGTTAGTTCGTCAGTTGTTTGTTAGTACGGGGTACGTATACTCCAACCTTGTACAATGTTGTTTCTGTTTCATTTAGTTTTTTTTTGGGGTTCCATTAGGCAGTACATAGGGTCACATTCAAAGTCCCATTGGTAACAATATCTAGTAGCTAAATCCTTTAATCTAGCCTAAATAAGTTTAGTTAAGTTCAACTCAAGAAATGTTCGGGTTAAGTGTTATATTTCGTTAGCTCGTATGTGATTTCTTGTCAGATTAAAGCATTTTTCCATTAAAGTATAACGTTTTCTTAACTTTGTAAATAATTAATCATAAGAATCCGGATCAGGCCAAAGCATATAATTAAATTAGCATGTACCTTTTCTTCTAATTTTAGGGACAAATGTATTAGAAATGTAGCCACTTTAGGATATCCTTTCTAAAATAGAGACGAGCCTCGCCAAATAAAAAATGCAAAATTGCAGGGCCCTCGATAAATAATCATAATAAATATTTAGAATTCAGGCTAGGCCGTTTAGTGAATCTCATGGCCTTCTCAAAAAAAATAATAACGCGTTAGGCTCTTTAGGCGCGACTTAATTAAATCATATTCTTAAATTCGGGTGCACATTGATGTGACCCAAATTCAAATCTCAACGAAGTCAAAATGTGTTGACAATCACGGGCGCATTGATTGTGACGTGGTTCGAGATGTATTTTCACGACGTTGCAATTCTATAAAATAAGTGATAATGATAAAAGCGGTTTAAACTTAATAAAAGCATGTAAGTCATAACATTGTATTTAAATCAGATATTTAGCCATTATAACAATTTAAGCGACCGTGCTAGAACCACGGGATTCGAGGGTGCCTAACACCTTCCCTCGGTTCAACAGAATTCCTTACTTAGAATTTCTGGTTCGCAGACTTCATTTGGAAAAGTCAAAAATTTCCTCGACTTGGGATTCAAGATAAACCGGTGACTTGGGACACCAAAAGCCAAACCTTTCCCAAGTGGCGACTCTGAATTAAATAAATAATCTCATTTCGAATATTATCACTTAAATTGGAAAAACTCCCCTCGCGCATTTATCCTTCGGGGCGGGCGCGCAAAAAGGAGGTGTGACACTTAGGAACCTCCAAAACCCGATCTCACAAGTGCATGAGCATTAACTAGGAAATATAATAAAATACAACATCTGTCTAGAATACAAATTAGACAGCAGACCATAAATAACTCTTATGAAAACTCTGCAAGTTGCGGATCGTAACATGAAATGCAGCTTACGATAAGTCCCCGCAACATCCACGTCTCTACGCCCAAAAGACCATCGCACATATATGTACCTGCACAAAAATGTACAGCAAGTGCAGCATGAGTACGTAAATCAATGTGTACCTAGTAAGTATCCAGCCTAACCCCAGAGAAGTAGTGACGAGGGATCGATATCAGTATTTACTATTGGTCCAACAAGACAAATACAGTAAGAGGTAAACAGATATGGGCAAGAGTAATTAAACGAAATAAACAAGTATAAATGCGTAGTGAAATCCTCCTCTCAACAATAAACTCAAACTCTCAATTAGCATTCACCTCCTCCCTTGGATGTGTATATATATATATACATATATACTAGAAAGTGAAGCTCGTGCTTGAGCAGGGGCCTAGCATGGGAATGGCTAAATTTCACAGATGCGTGCATAATGATTATTGTGCGAAAAGCAATCACCACAATTGAAGATCACAAAAAGTAGAGGGCACGATACACTGATAATTGTAGACTAATTTAGCATCATTTTATACACCATAAGTACACTTAGCACAAGAGCACGTGCTTAACAACATCCTCTTATATATCATAAGTACACTGTCTAGTGGAACCATCCACATTTAAATATTAGTAATACACCATACACCAAAAGAGTACATATATAATTTGTATCTTCAGTACAACATGTGCTGGAGGTATGCTCCCAACCTTAGTAGTCAATTTTTTCCAGTCCAAAACCACAACATTGGGAGATTTTGCGGCACCTGTGGAAAAAGCAGGTAAACTCCAAAGAAAAAAAGAAAAGAAAATCGAGTATAGTGCAAAAATAGATATTAGTGAGTGATAAAGTAGAATGACAAATATAGTACGTATCATAAAAAAATTACATGTAATTATAAATGTAAGTTACTTGATCGTGTGAATATTTTTACAGTACAATTAGTGTATAGAACTTGAGTTCCTCTACAAAGTAATACTGTAGTATTAATAATAACATATGCAAAAACTTAACTAAATCTGTAAATATGGTATTCAACTATTCTCCCTATATCTTCATAACACTATAAGTACAAACTTCAGTGTGTGTGGGTGTGTGTGGGTGTGTGTGTACAGGAGGGATTTGTAGCATATAGTCAACTACCGCATTTCTCTTTTCTCATCGGTGGCTAACGTATGCAACGTGTAGGCGTGAAACTCGAAAAGATCACATCCCACATAGGTTATAAATACTTTACTTCATGTGCTTGTAATATACTTTCTAGATTACACACACCAGACTATTATCGCTACTGTGTTAAAACACCAAAAAAAAAAAAAAAAAAAAAAAAATAGAATGACTGTTAGAAGAAAAAACTGTAAAAACACTAAACTATAAGAAATATTCCGAGTCCACAATTTGCTTGTGCGTCCTTAAGGAATTTAACTCCCTCACACATTGTCAAGGTAATGGATTAAATCCTCCAAAGGATGAAACAGAATAAACCTTCCTGCAACAGTGACAATACAAACTGCAGGATACCAACGAACTCAAAGAACGGAGCAAAATCACACTTACGAATTTAGAAGAGATTCTGCGAAGCAAAATGCAGGAGTTCCAGAAGGAAGAAGTTCTGTATTATTTTCAGTGTATCGAAAAAAAACCATGCCTCAGAATTTATAGGCAATTATTGGATGTCTGTTCAGGAAAAAGTGTCTGTTTAGGAGGGAAAGCAACGTTCAGCAAAGGCAGCATTTTTTGGATTCTAGTTAATTCCATTAAGGAACTGTGGCATTTAATTAATTATTAAATAATTAATTAAATAAATTTTGTCCAAAAATAATCTTATCGATCGATCATTTGACAAATCCAAATCCAAAGCCAAAGCCGAGCCGAGCGAGCGACGACGACGGCACGAGGGTTCATTCTCTTCAACTCCTTTTAAGAGCTCTAAGAAGTGATCTAGGATCACTTTTAAGAGCTCTAAGAAGTGATCCTATATTTATACACACAAGTGTAGTTGTCTTTCACCAATGTGGTACAAAGTTCATGACAAAAGCTCACTTGATTCAAATTTTCATTTCCCTCCATTTTATTTCCCACCATTTCCCAATTCACACTCTTAGACTTTAAAGCCCAATGCTTAAAGTCCAACAATCCCCCACATGAATGAGAATGGTTGTAACAAGAATGATCATAAATGAAAGCTGTGTGATTTGCAAGTAAGGATTAATTGCATCTGGATAAGTAGGTTTCCCTTTGAACTTTCTGTAGTGAACATATGTCGGATATACTCGGTCAATCGGTAGATTTGATATCTTTGAACCGTTGAACTTTAATGTATACCTAGACAACCATATGTCACACAATCAACCCTTAATCGTCTTTTGGTTCTCATTGTTGTGTTCGTTTCAGCCATGAACATCGTCTAGTTTCATAAGAGCGTAGAGAATTGGCCTTACAGAATTCTCATTGAAGCGGCTTCCACTTCACACTTACATAGGTGATTCCTAAACGTGTAATCCTTTAGATTGACACTATTTGATAAATACCACATCAAACTTAGGTAATCATTAAAGAACGTGAAAAGTTCTATCCTTGTTACTGAACATTGTCTTCATCACGAGAAGGGACCAAAGATTTTATTTTGACAATGTTGAACCGGTCAATCACAACTTTGTTTGAGCTCCTTGAACCTAGATCTCGGAATATCCAAAATTCTAGGTAGAGTTACCGCCATGTTGACTTGTCCTCGGCCATAGTCTCGTTCCCTTAGATGATTTCTCAACTCCCTCTCTAGTTAAGCCTTTTGTAAGCGGATCTGCCACATTATCCTTTGATCTTACATAATCAATAGTGATAATTCCACTAGAAAGTAGTTGTCTAACGGTGTTATGTCTTCGTTGTATATGACGAGACTTTCCGTTATACATAATGCTCCCTGCCCGTCCTATTGCAGCCTCACTATCGCAATGTATGCATATAGGAGCCAAAGGTTTTGGCCAAAACGGAATGTCTTCTAAGAAATTTCGAAGTCATTCAGCTTCTTCGTCGGCCTTATCCAAAGCTATAAACTCTGATTCCATTGTAGAGCGAGCGATGCACGTCTGTTTGGAAGACTTCCAAGATACTGCTCCTCCACCAATAGTAAAAACATATCCACTTGTGGACTTTGTTTCTATTGAGACGGTTATCCAATTTGCATCACTATATCCTTCGATAACCGCAGGATATTTATTGTAATGTAAAGCGTAGTCTTGGGTATATTCCAAATATCCCAGAACTCGTTTCATTGCCACCCAGTGATGTTTGTTGGGATTACTTGTGAATCGACTAAGTTTACTTATTGCACAAGCTATATCAGGACGTGTACAGTTCATGATATACATTAAGCTTCCCAACACACGAGCATAATCCAATTGAGACGTGTTTTCACCTTTATTCTTTACAAGATGATAGTTTAAGTCAATTGGAGTTCTTGCACTTCTAAATTCCAAGTGTTTGAATTTTTCAAGTATTATTTTCACGTAATGTGATTGAGACAAAGCTAGACCCTGAGGAGTCCTCTGGATTTTAATTCCTAGAATTACATTGGCAACTCCTAAGTCTTTCATATCAAACTTACTAGCAAGCATACGCTCAGTAGTTTGAATGTCGGCAATGTCTTTGCTCATTATTAGCATATCATCAACATATAAGCAAACAATGACTATATGATTTGGAATGTTCTTAATGTAAACACACTTATCACATTCATTAATCTTAAAGCCATTTGACAACATTGTTTGGTCAAATTTTGCATGTCATTGCTTGGGTGCTTGTTTTAGTCCATAAAGGGACTTAACAAGTCGACAAACCTTATTTTCTTTTCCCGGAACCACAAACCCTTCAGGTTGGTTCATGTAAATTTCTTCCTCTAGATCACCATTTAAGAAGGCTGTTTTTACATCCATTTGATGGATTTGAAGACCATACAAGGCGGCTAACGCTATTAACATCCGAATGGATGTAATTCTTGTTACCGGCGAGTATGTGTCAAAATAATCAAGACCTTTTCGCTGTCTAAATCCTTTGACAACAATTCTTGCCTTGTATTTGTCAATAGTACCATCGTCTTTCATTTTCTTTTGAAAATCCATTTAGAACTCAATGTTTTGTTACCTGGAGGAAGATCAACCAATTCTCAGGTATGGTTGCTCAATATGGATTCTATTTCACTATTGACCGCTTCTTTCCAATATTGTGCTTCTGAGGAAGACATTGCTTCCTTGAAAGTACGAGGCTCATTTTCTAGCAGGAAAGTGAGAAAATCTGGACCGAATGAAGTAGATGTCCGTTGACGTTTACTTCTTCTCGGATTTTCCTCATTATGCATACCATCTATTATTTCCTCCCGAGGTCGTTTTGACTTTTGGTAAGTCAATTCACTTTCCTTTTTATATGGGTAAATAGCTTCAAAGAATTCAACATTATCTGATTCTATTATCGTATTAACGTGAATCTCAGGATTTTCTGATTTATGAACCAGAAAACGATATGCCTTGCTATTGGTTACATATCCAATAAATACACAATCAACCGTTTTTGGACCTATCTTAACCCTTTTAGGTTTAGGAACTTGTACCTTAGCTAAACACCCCCACACTTTGAAGCATTTCAAGCTGGGCTTCCTTCCTTTCCATTTTTCATAAGGAATGGACTGTGTTTTACTATGAGGTACACGGTTGATTATTCGGTTAGCTGTAAGTGTAGCTTCCCCCCATAAGTTCTATGGTAAACCAGAACTTATCAACAACGCATTCATCATCTCTTTCAACGTTCGATTCTTTCTCTCCGCAATTCCATTAGATTGTGGAGAGTAAGGGGCAGTTGTTTGGTGAATAATACCATTTTCCAAACATATTTCTTCAAAAGGAGATTCATATTCGCCACTCCTATCACTTCTTATCATTTTGATCTTTTTGTTTAGTTGTGTTTCAACTTCACTATTGTATTGCTTGAAAGCATCAATTGCCTCATCTTTACTATTAAGTAAATAAACATAGCAATATCTCGTGCTATCGTCAATAAAAGTAATAAAATACTTTTTCCCACCGCTAGATGTTGTTGACTTCATGTCGCAAATATCTGTGTGAATTAAGTCTAAAAGACTTGAATTCCTTTCAACGGACTTATAAGGATGCTTAGCATACTTTGATTCCACACATATTTGACATTTAGAATTAATGCAATCAAATTTTGGCAATACTTCTAAATTTATCATTTTTCGCAATGTTTTGAAGTTGATGTAACCTAAGCGTGCATGCCATAAAGTGTTTGACTCAAGTAAGTAAGAAGAAGCATTAATTTTATTGATAGGAACTGCTATTACATTTAGCTTAAAAAGGCCCTCATTCAGGTAATCTTTCCCTACATACACATCATTCTTACTTAGTAAAACACTATTAGAAACAAAAATACATTTGAATCCATTCTTGACAAGAAGTGAGGTAGACACAAGATTCTTGCGAATTTCTGGAACATGGAGAACTTGGTTTAGAGTCACAATTTTTCCTGACGTCATCTTCAACGCAATCTTGCCAACTCATTCAATTTTGGTTGTAGACGAATTTCCCATGAAAATTGTCTCGTCGGGTCCTGCGGAGGCATAAGAAGAAAATAACTCCTTGTTAGCACAAACATGGCGGGTGGCTCCAGAATCAATCCACCATTCTTTAGGATTTCCTACCAAGTTGCATTCAGACAACATGGCACACAAGTCCTCCATTTCTTCAGCATTGTCAACCATGTTAGCTTGATTCTTCTTCTTCTTATCATTCTTTGGTGCACGACAATCCACGGCCTTATGCCCAGATTTTCCACAGTTGTGGCAATTATCCTTGAACTTTTTCTTGCTTGGGTAATTCTTTGGTCCAAAAGCCTTCTTTCTCTTCTTATTTTGTGACGCCTCCTCAACAATGTTAGCCCTTATTATTGTCGAGTTTCCACATGACTTCTTTTCAGCATTTTTGTTGTCTTCTTCTATCCTCAAACGAACAATCAAGTCTTCAAGTGTCATCTCCTTCCGCTTGTGTTTTATATAGTTCTTAAAGTCCTTCCACAACTGAGGTAACTTCTCAATGAAAGCGGCGACTTGAAAGGCCTCATTTATGACCATACCTTCAATAATAAATTCATAATTAATAACAAGATAAATCTTATTAATAAAATTATTGATTCTGGCCATACATTCAGCAAGGAGGTCATGCACAATGACTTGTAATTCTTGGACTTGAGTTATGACCGACCTAGTGTCAATCATCTTGAAATCCAAAAACCTTGCAGCCACGAACTTCTTAAGTCCGGCATCCTCAGTCTTGTACTTCTTCTCAAGCGCATTCCATAACGTTTTTGAAGTTTCCATGACACTATAGACATTGTACAAGCTATCTTCCAAACAACTCAAAATGTAGTTTTTGCACAAGAAATCAGAATGTTTCCATGCTTCAGTTACAACAAATAGTTCGTCATCCGGAGTGCCTTCAGCCAGGACCGGAGGATCCTCCTTGATGAATCGCTGCAAACTCAACGTAGTAAGATAGAAGAGCATCTTCATTTGCCAATGTTTGAAGTCAATACCGGAAAACTTTCCGGGTTTTTCTGCTG
Source organism: Nicotiana tabacum (assembly GCF_000715075.1). Lineage (NCBI taxonomy): Eukaryota > Viridiplantae > Streptophyta > Magnoliopsida > Solanales > Solanaceae > Nicotiana > Nicotiana tabacum. Next base: position 153,137,433 of record NC_134090.1, on the reverse strand, counting down.
GTGCCATAGCATGAGCAGGAGTTGAACGGCTTGACGAGGCAGCAACACTCGTACCAGTAGCACCCGTTCCAGCAACATTTCCATTAGTTTGGTTTTCATTCGTCATGTTTCTGTAGAGTTGGAAACAAAACAGAACTTTGTTAAATCAGTGAAGTTTTGATATCTTCCAACTGAATACCAAACCAAACATACAACACGTAACAATGGTGAAGTTTTTATATACTTCAAACCCATACGTTTATTATTCCGGTAAAGTTTTGTTATACTTTAAACCGGACAGAACAATTATTGGAGTAGAAAGCACGAAGGCTTTAGTCTCCAAACCAGTATACAAAATATAGATAACATTTTAATAAATATTTCAACACAGAAACGTTAGATTTAAAAAATTCCTTAAGCTTATTATCGCTACTGTGTTAAAACACAAAAAAAAAAATAGAAAGACTGTTAGAAGAAAAAACTGTAAAAACAGTAAACTATAAGAAATATTCCGAGTCCACAATTTACTTGTGCGTCCTTAAGAAATTTTAACCCCCTCACACGTTGCCAAGGTAATGGATTAAATCCTCCCAGGTGAAACAGAATAAACCTTCCTGCAACAGTGGCAATACAAATTGCAGGATACCAACGAACTCAAAGAACAGAGCAAAATCACACTTACGAATTTAGAAGAGATTCTGCGAAGCAAAATGAAGGAGTTCCAGAAGGAAGAAGTTCTGTATTATTTTCAGTGTGTCGAAAAAGAAGCCATGCCTCAGAATTTATAGGCAATTATTGGATGTCTGTTCAGGAAAAAGTGTCTGTTCAGGAGGGAAAGCAACATTCAGCAAAGGCAGCTAAATAATTAATTAAATAAATTTTGTCCAAAAATAATCTTATTCGTCATTTTCCGAAGCCGAAGCCGAAGCCGAGCGAGCGACGACGACGGCGCGAGGGTTCATTCTCTTCAACTCCTTTTAAGAGCTCTAAGAAGTGATCCTATATTTATACACACAAGTGTAGTTGTCTTTCACCAATGTGGTACAAAGTTCATGACAAAAGCTCACTTGATTCAAATTTTCATTTCCCTCCATTTTATTTCCCACTATTTCCCAATTCACACTCTTAGACTTTAAAGCCCAATGCTTAAAGTCTTTAAAGCTCAATGCTTAAAGTCCAACATAGACTATATGTAGTATCTTGCAAGTTATCAATTCAAATATATGCTTGAAGGATTGTACTGTATTCTTGCGTGTTCACATCGAGGGGAAACATTCAATAAGAATCTCTTCATTTCATTATTACTTCTGCCTTTGCTTATCATTATATTTTTTATTTCATTAAACGTACTTTGGACAAATCTGTTTGCTAGAGGCCTTATAACATAATTCAATTGTTAATTCTAAAATCAATTTTTGGGTTAAACATTAATTACCCGCATCCATTATTAGCCTGCCTCGTTACAGTGACCTATTTTTATCTAATATTGCTTAGTGTGTTTGTGTGGAGCTATGCCTCCTATTTAGAGCCAGGAAAACCGAGACAAACATCAAATTTAAATTCATGTAAATATCTACTAAGGTTAACTAATCTCATGTGGTTAAAGCAAAATTAGTTTGAAGTGACTTTAAAAAAATGGTGCATGCTTTACCTGTATTTGTGGAACATTGAGGCAGCCAAAAACTTTCACAACCAGCACAATCGTCCTCCCTAGTTCTTAATGTTCGATCACCACCACGACAAAATACTGTACCATTGATAACTAGGGATTTTGACGCATTTTATACTCCTTCTTGCTTACGCTTTGATTATAAATTCATACAAAATAGTTCCAAAAGGCTCACAAGTTGTGCTTGATTGCAGGTTTGATCCACAAAGTGACTACGATGTCAAAGATCAGCTCAAAAGGAGTAAAACCTGCACAAGAACTGAAGACAAGACAAACTCAGGAAAAACAGGCCTAGTGCGGTCTCACTACACTTTGTGCAGTCCGCACTAGGGAGATTCAGAGAGCTGGTATTTCAGGCAATAAGGCAGTGCGGCCGCAGAAGGTTTTGTGCGGTCCGCACTAAAGGCAATGCGGCCGCACTACCATTCTGTGCGGTCCGCAGAGCCAAGATTCAGAGAGATGCCAAGTTCAAGGATTGAAGCATGTGCGATCCGCGGTCAATTCTGTGCGGAACGCGCTAGAAGTTTCCGCGGCCGCAGTCCATTCGGTGCGGCCCGCGGAGCCTGGATTCAGAGAGTCAAGTTTTCAAGTTCAAGAGCCTCACCATTTTGTGCGGTCCGCACTAACCCCGCAAGGGCATTTTTGTCCAGTTTTTTCAGCTTAGTATAAATAGAATCTTTTTCCATTTTTAGGGCATCAGACATTTTAGAATAGCTGATGCGCTCGTGGGAACGTATCTTGTAGCCATTTTGGGCATTTTTACTTACTTTTTATCATTGAATATTTGTATTTAGCTTAGCAATTAATTAATATGTGTTCATCGTTATCTATTTCTCTGTTTTTCTCTTCAAGTATGAGTAGCTAGACCCATTAGCTAGGGTTGTGGCTCAACCCTAGTGTGGGTAATTGATGGGTGTTGCAATTTAGGGCTAGATTGACTATGGGTGTTTGCTATTTGGGTCAATTTCATGGTTTAATTACTGAATTAGTGGTTGCAAACACTAGTTTGTGCTAAGTTGACTTGGGCTCTTCTTGAAAAAGAGAGTCTAAGTCTCTGAAATTGATCCAACAAGGAATTGGGATGGACTCAAGAGAATTGATAGTCCCAATTAAAGGGTTAAACCTCGAGAGAGTAATACCCGACTTGAACCCTAGTTGCTTGAGCAAATATGCATACCCAATTGGTCTTGAGAAAGTCAATTGGGCAAAATCATTTTTTCTACCGAGAGGTGTGAGAGTGGGTAATATCGAGCAACGGTTATAACATATTCCCCAATCATGTCAATCGTGTCTTAGATGCAATTACCCGTCAATTGGCCACCTAGGTGAAAGTCACTACCCTAGTGCCTTTTAGAATATTTGAACACTTGTAGCATTTTACTCTTAGCTTAATCTAGTTGTAATTATAATTTGTAGTTTGATAATAGTAGAATTATAAAGAAAATCCAAAAATGAATAGAAGTGCAATTTGGAACCAATACGCAATCCCAACCTAAATAGATACTCAACTCCCTTTCTAGTTCTCTGTGGAAATTGATCCCGACCCAAAATCGGGTAAAAGCTATTGTGACCCTCTCTCGCTACTTTTTAGTGGTGCGGAGTAGGCTGCGATCAACTTTTTAGCGCCGTTGCCGGGGAGCTAACGGTTTTGGCTATCTATTTAGTTAGTTTCATGTATTGTTCTTTTTTCCTTCTTTATTACTTACTTGTTTGTGTCACTACTCAAGTACTAAAATGGCATTGAACAACGCAAATGACCCTCTTGGAAATGTGATTGCGAGGGAGGATGTAGATGATGTTGAACAAGATGAGGTGCCTCTTGTACCTCAAGGACAACGTAAAGGCCGCAATGCCAATGCTAATCCAAATGACAATATTCCAGACCCTCCTCTGCCACCTCCAAGAGTGGCTCCCAGAATACTTCCGAAGCGGGGTTATGCAAGTGCTATTATCCCACCCAGAATCCGGGCGAGCAACTTTCAGATAACCAATGTGATGTTGACCTTACTTAAGCAGCATGGGTACTTTACGGGCGCTGTGGATCAAAATGCCTACAAACATCTCAAGGGGTTCGTGGATACATGCTGGGGGAGCAAATAGACAAATGTGTCTGAGGATGCTCTTAGGTTGAGATTTTTCTCATTCTCACTTCGGGGGAAGGCATTAGATTGGCTCGAGAGACTTCCCAACCATTCCATCACAACTTGGGATGAGTTGGCGGATAAATTCATTGCTAAATTCTTTTCACCCAGGCATATGGCGGCACTTCGAGATGAGATATTGGCTTTCAAGCAAGAGCCCACGGAACCTTTTCATGAGATTTGGGAGCGGTATATAACGATGGTGAAAGAATGCCCCAACAATGATATGACCGACACTATGATCCAACAAACTTTCTACCGGGGCATCAATACAACAAATCAATGCATAGTGAACCAACTTGCCGGAGGAAATTTTATGAAGCTGTCGTATGATAAGGCATGTGATGTACTTGATGAGATGGCTGACACTTCTTCTACATGGCAAAGTAGAGTCAATGTACCTCAAGGTGAGCCTACAGTAATTCATTTGCACAAGGAATTACATGACCATGGGCAAGCTATAGTAGAGTTGACAACTAATATGAATCAATTGGCTAAGGCACAATTGCAACAAGTCCAAAATCCACGCCAAGTGAATGCCATGGAAGGTGTTAATATGCTTGTCAACAAGAGAAGGCAACAAAACCAAGGGAATTCTGAGCAATATGATGATACATGTGATGGTTTTCAAAATGATGGTTATGATGACCAAAGTGAAGAGGTACAATATGTCAACAACTATCAAGGCAATAGAGGCAACTCTTCAAACAAACAATGGCAACCCCAAAAAAATTAGGGCAATCAACAACAAGGTGGTGGTAATTGGAACAACAACAACCAAAACAACAATTGGGAGAATCAGAACAACAATCAAGGCAACCAAAGGAATTGGAATGGTAATAATAACAATTGGGGCAACAATAGCAATCAAGGTGGATGGAACAATGGGAACCAAGGCAACCGGGGGCAAGGCTTTCAAAGGCCCCCAATGTATCAACAACCGAACAATCCACCCCCATTTTCTTCTCAAGGTCCTAGTTCTTCTGGCAATGATTTGGGTAGAAGTGAAATGATGTTCGAACAAATGATGAAGAAGAACCAAGATTCCGATGCTTAGTTGGCTTCTCATAATACCTCTATCCGGAACTTGGAGGTGCAATTAGGCCAAATCTCTCAATCTTTGAATACTCGCCCTAAGGGTGCTCTACCAAGTGATACGGTAGTGAACCCGAAGGGTGGGAACAATCATAGGGGTGGGCATAAAATCCGAAAAACCGAATTCCAAACCGAACCGAAATAATTCGGTATTTCGGTTTCGGGTTTTTTCGGTATTTCGATCTAATTCGGTATTGCAATTTCGGTATTTCGGTATTTCGGTACGGTCCTCGGTATTAAAATTCTGAAATTTCAGTATTTCGGTATACCGAAATACCGATTTTTAAAAGACATTTTCTTAATAACCCAGCCCACTGCCCATCGCCCCAGCCCCAACGCCCAAGCCCAAACCTTTCTTTATTTAATTCCCAACCCCAGCCCATCTACCCAGCCCACTCTAATTTCTAATTTCTTAATAACCCATCCCCAGCCCATCGACCTTTTGGCCTATAATTCTAATTCCCAGCCCCAGCCCCAACGCCCAAAAATTTTCAGTTTGCACTTTGCAGTGCACTGGAGTTATTTGGTGTTTTAGCCTATACTTTGATTAATAACTCAATTCTCTATTCTTTATAGTTCGGAGCAGATTCTTTCACAATTCACAGTAAAAGTTTCAGTTGTGCATGTGCACTGTTAGCATTGATTATTCAGCGATTATTAAACCGAAACCGTACCGAAACCATACCGAACCAAATTAAGAAATACTAAACCGTACCGAAATATTTTGGTATGGTATTTGGTATATACAATTAATAAATCGAATACCGAAATACCGAACCGAAATTCTTAAATACCGAACCGAAATACCGAATGCCCACCCCTAATTACAATTAGGCTTATGGCCATTATAACTAGAAGTGGGGGAAGCGGTGATGTGAATGCCTCTAGGCAAAAGCAAGTTGTGGATGATGATGTTGAGTTGCAAGATGATGAAGTACCTTTGGTAGTTGAAGATGTGGTTGAAGAAAGTGAACAATGAAGTGAGGATTGACATTAATGAGGCCGAGGTGGAAACTCAAGATGCCGTGAACCCGTCTAGGGAACACGTGATTGACATGCCCGAGTCGGTGATGCCCAAAGCCAAGGCACCTTTTCCAAGACCACCTCGCTTTATCCTCAAAGGCTAGCAAAGCAGAAAAATGATAATCAGTTCAAAAAGTTCATTGACATGATGAAGAGCTTATCTATTAATGTGCCTTTGGTGGAGGCACTTGAACAAATGTCGGGCTATGCAAAATTCATGAAAGACTTGGTCACAAAGAAGCGTTCTATGGATTGTGAAACTATAAAGATGACTCACCAAGTTAGTGCTATAGTGCATTCAATGGCCCTGAAGCTTGAAGATCCCGGTGCTTTCACCATTCCTTGCACCATTGGGAGTGCGAATTTTGCCAAGGCTCTATATGATTTGGGAGCTAGTATCAATTTGATGCCTTACTCAGTTTTCAAAACTTTGGATATTGGGAAACCTAGACCGACTTCCATGAGGTTACAAATGGCGGATCGATCGATGAAGCGACCTTTGGGCATTATTGATGACGTGCTTGTCTGGGTGGACAAATTCATATTGCCGGCTGACTTTGTAATTTTAGACTGTGAAGTGGACTATGAGGTCCCAATCATTCTAGGGAGGCCTTTCCTTGCGACGGGGAAGGCATTGGTTCATGTTGAAGTGGGTGAGCTCACTTTCCGAGTGGGAGATGAAAAGGTCGTCTTTCATGTTTACAAATCTATGAAGCAGCCCAATAGCACTGAGGTGTGCTCATTTGTAGACCTTGTCATAGCTGTGATTGTGGATGACACCAGTGTTATGATCAACGTGGAGGACCCCCTTGAGGCCATGCTATTAAATCTTGATGTCAATGATGATGCAAGCAGAGTGGAGTGTGTGAATGCTTTACATGGGATGGGCTCCTATCCCTATGAGCCTAGAAAATTGTCTTTGGATCTTGAAAACCGGAAAACTCCACCAACAAAACCATCAATTAAGGAGCCACCAGTGTTGAAGTTGAAACCACTGCCTCCGCACCTCAGGTATGAGTTCTTGGGCTCAAACTCTACTTTACCAGTTATTATTTCTTCTTGCCTTACTAACATGCAGGTTGAGGCCACTTTGGCGGTGCTTCAAAAGCGAAAAAGGGCAATTGGATGGACTTTGGCTGATATTCGGGGAATAAGCCCCGCATTCTGTATGCAAAAAATTATCTTGGAGGATGATGCAAAGCCTTCCTTGGAGCATCAAAGAAGATTGAACGAGGCAATGCAAGAAGTGATGAAGAAACAAGTGATCAAGTGGTTAGATGTCGGTGTTGTGTACCCCATTTTCGATAGCTCATGGACTTCTCCGGTGCAATGTGTACCGAAAAAGGGTGGTATGATTGTGGTAACGAATGACAACAATGAACTTACTCCCACTCGGACACTTACCGGATGGAGGGTATGTATGGACTACCGGAAGCTAAACAAGGTGACCCGAAAGGATCATTTCTCATTGCCATTCCTTAACCAAATGCTTGATCATCTTGCGGGGCGTGCTTTTTATTGCTTTTTGGATGGATACTCGGGGTATAATCAAATCTTAATTACCCCGGATGACCAGGATAAGACCACCTTTACCTGTCCGTATGGAACCTTCGCTTTCTCTCGGATGTCGTTCAGGTTGTGTAATGCCCCGGCGACATTCCAACAATGCATGATGGCTATTTTCACCGACATGGTGAAAGATATTTTGGAGGTCTTCATGGACGATTTCAGTGTGGTTGGAGATTCATTTGAAGAGTGTTTGGGAAATTTGGATAGAGTTTTGGCCCGATGTGAAGACACAAATCTCATATTTAATTGGGAAAAATATCACTTCATGGTGGAGGAAGGCATAGTGTCGGGCCACAAGATTTCAAAGCATGGGATTGAAGTTGACAAGGACAAGATAGAGGTGATTTCAAGGCTTCCTCCCCCTATTTCCGTCAAGGGGGTGAGAAGTTTTCTTGGGCACGCAGGGTTCTACCGGAGGTTTATAAAAGATTTTTCAAAGGTGGTAAACCCCTTGTGCAAGCTACTAGAAAAGGATGCAAAGTTTGTGTTCGATGAGGGATGTATGCAAGCATTTGAGCTTCTCAAGCTTAAGTTGACCACTACCCCAATCATTACCGCACCAAATTAGAGCTTGCCTTTCGAGCTCATGTGTGACGCAAGTGACGTTGCGGTTGGGGCTGTCTTGGGTCAAAAGGTTAACAAGATGTTTCATCTGGTGTACTACGCAAGCAAGACCATGAATGGGGCTCAAAGGAACTACATGGTTACCGAAAAAGAGTTGTTGGTCATAGTGTTTGCAATGGAAAAGTTCCGACCGTATCTCATGGGGGCCAAGGTCATAGTGCACACCGATCATGCCGCCCTTAAGTACTTGATGACAAAGAAAGACTCCAAGGCAAGATTGATGCGATGGGCGTTACTACTTCAAGAGTTTGATCTAGAAATTGTGGACCGGAAAGGTAGTGAGAACCAAGTGGCGGACCACTTGTCCCATTTGGAGGAGGAGGCCTAGTGATGGCCTAGAGATCAATGATTCATTTCCCGATGAACAACTCCTTGCGGTGTCGGTAAATGATATGCCATGGTTTGTCGATGTTGTTAATTACCTTGTGACCGGAATAATCCCGTGTGAGCTCTCTTCTAACCAAAGGAAGAAGCTCAAGTGGGATAGTTTGGATTTTTATTGGGATGAGCCATACTTGTTCAAGATTTGCACGGATGGTGTGATCCGAAGGTGTGTCCCGGAGGAAGAGCAATTGAATATCTTGGAGGCTTGTCATTCTTCACCCTATGGTGGCCATCACGGTGGGGTGAGTACCGCCTCGAAAGTTCTTAGTTGTGGGTTCTATTGGTCATCCTTGTTCAAAGATGTGGGTGATTTTCTGAAGAGGTGTGACGAATGCCAAAGAGCGGGTGGAATTTCTAAAAAGGATGAGATGCCTATCAATACCATTCTTGAAGTGGATATCTTTGATGTTTGGGGCATGGATTTCATGGGTCCATTTGTTAGCTCTTGTGGGAATACTTACATTCTTGTGGCGGTTGACTATGTCTCAAAATGGGTTGAAGCCGTGGCTTTGCCTAACAATGAAGCCCGGAGTGTTGTTGCATTTCTTAAGAAGAGCATTTTCACAAGGTTTGGCACTCCTCGTGCGATTATCAGTGATGGGGGGTCTCACTTTTGCAATAAAGCTTTCGACATGTTGTTTTCTAAGCACGGTGTCAATCACAAAGTTTCTACCCTCTATCATCCTCAAGCAAGTGGTCAAGTGGAAGTCTCTGTAGATATGTGATTTTTGACCCTCCCCAAGATTTTTCATATTTTAGCACGTAAATATTTAATTTAGGCATAATATAGCTATTTCAACTCATTTTAACTCTTTTACTTATTTTATTACAAGAAAAATAAAAATTACAAAAATATAGTTGTTTCTAGTCATTTTAATCTTGAAAAAATACCAAAAAGAAAACAGTTTCATTTATTGTTTATCTCTAATAGTTAATTTAATTAATTAGGAGTAATCTTACATTTTTATAAATGCTTTATACTATTCTAAATAAGGAAAACTTAGGTCCTTAGTTAATGAAATCCAGATTTTTCTAAGAAGCTCAATTGTTAGTTAATTCAAGACAATTTTAGCTCAATTTTGGGCAAGAAGATGGCCCAATTTCGGACTAGCCCTTGAGCCCAAACCCCCCATTGCCCCAAATTAACCCTTGGCCCAACACCTCTTCCCTTTAATTGAACCCTAGACATATACATATAAAGGGAAATGAGCTGAAAATAAAGGAGACCTTAGACCTACATAGCTAACGCCTAAAGACCTAGACAAAAAAGCTAAATCCCATCCGCTGCTGATACTCAAAAAACACCGCACAAAGACACCCGAACCCCCGTAGCTTTTCATCGTCTTCTTCGTTGGAACAATAGAAGAAAACCCTAGGAGCCTGAAGATGAAGCAGCGCCGCTAACACCCAAGAACACCCCATCGTTTTGCTTCTTCAACCAAACGGTCACCCTCTTCTCTCATCTTTGCCACCCTCAACAATATAACACACATACACAACAAGAAAAAGAAGGAAGCTGTGCAACAACATTACAACAGAAAAACGCAGCCATCGTTTCATTTTTCTGCCGTCCAAAGCAGCCATGAGAGCTACTCTTTTCCTTCCATGAACACCACCAGAAAACCTCTATTAACGTCGCCACATGAAGCCCGAAACCAGCTGAAAAACCAACCGCGAAGTTAGTCGAAAACTAGCTTTCAAACCTCCAAAAGACACAGCTGAAAACTCCATGGAAACAGTTCAAAACCCAGCGAAAATCAGTCCAATACAACACCTGAAAATGGCCTATCCATTAATAAAATCATAGAACAGAGCAAGGTTTTGGGGTCGTCGTTTGTCGCTCTGATTTGTCGCCGATTTGAGGTTCCATTTCCGTCGAGGTCTTGTTCGCGATCTGGTCGCTTGTGAATTTCAAAGCAGTCCAAGCGTTAAAGTTTCATATTCAACTTCCAAGGTCCACTTCTCATCTTGTTTGATTAATGATATGAGTCGTTTCTCTTGTTATTTTGGTGTTCATTGGCATTCATTTATATTTTTGAATAGTTTGAGATTCTCGTTTTGATGATCGATTTAAGTTTTTTTTTGGATATCAGATTGCTTATTTTATTAGGAGTTACATAGTATTAGTTGTGCTGGCTGTGAGAATTCTACATCAGGAAAACAAAACCATTCACTATTTCTACGTAAAAATTGATTTCTTGCAAAGTAATACATATAAGTCTTTTACAAACCAATCTCTCATGATTGCTGGAACTTGATTTTGATGAATTGTATCAAATATAATAAGTAGTTCAAATATTTGTGATGATGTATATGGCTCTTAGTTGTTATTCAATTGAGAGCTATTATAGTTGTACCATCCAATGGGTGTATAATCTGATGAGAATGTACAATTGTAGCATGTTTTAGGTGCATTAATTAATGAATCATCATATCTACGGGTACGGCTCCCTGACGTAGTTGTGATGCTTAATTTCTAAAACCCGGGGGTATTTCATGTGGCCCAGTTCTAATTTCCAACAAGATTAAATAGAACGTGTCGTGAACCACGGGTGCATTTCATGTGCCATGGCTTGCGATATGTTTTATATAACCTTGAATTAATTCTTTAAATAATTAAAAGCGATTTTTAAAGGTTAAAGGTTAAAAGTGCACATAGGTCTAAAAGTGTTTTAAAATCAGATAATTAGGCCAATAATAATAGTTGAGCGACCGTGCTATAGCCACGAAACCCGGGAATGCCTAACACCTTCTCTTGGGTTAACAGAATTCCTTACCCGAATTTCTGTGTTCGCGGACTATAGAACAGAGTCAATCTTTCCTCGATTCAGGATTCCAAACCGGTGACTTGGGACACCATAAATTATCCCAAGTGGTGACTCTGAATAAATAAATAATCTTGTTTCGATTGTCACTTAAATTGGACAAAACTCCCTTATACCCTTCCGGGGGGTAGTAAAAAGGAGGTGTGACAGTCTCCAACAGGGAAATCAAAAGTATATTGTCAAAGACGGTCAATACTAATAGGACTGATTGGTCGAAGAAGTTGGATGACGCTCTATGGGCTTGTTAGACGGCTTACAAACTCCGATTGGTATGTCTCCGTATCGGTTGGTGTTTGGGAAAGCTTGCCATCTTCCGGTTGAGTTAGAGCACAAGGCCATGTGGGCTTTGAGGAAGTTGAATCTTGAATGGGATGTTGCAGCCAATCTTCGTGTAGAGCAGCTCAATAAACTTGATGAATTTAGATTCCATGTCTACTTTGGTTCGTCCTTGTATAAGGACAAGATGAAGTACCTTCATGATAAATATGCTCGTGGAAAGGAGTTCAAAGTAGGTGATTGGTTCTCTTGTTCAACTCTCGGTTACGTCTATTTCCGGGAAAGCTTAAATCAAAATGGAGTGGGTCATTTGAAGTTGTGTTTGTAACCCCTTTTGGTGCTCTTGATTTGAAAAATAAAAATTGGTGAAGTCTTTAGAGTTAACGGGCACCGGGGCAAGCATTATCTTGGGAAAATTGATGACAGCCATGTGGTGGCACTTCATTTCAAATGATGTGATGGTAACCTACGTCGTGCCGCGACGTTAAATCAGGCGTTTCTTGGGAGGCAACCCATGTGTTTTTCTTCTTGATTTCTTTGATTTTCTTGAAGTATAGGATTGATTTTTGAGTTAACTGGTTGTGAGATGTTACAGGGTTGTGTTGATGCAGTGCAAGACATAGTGGAAAAAATGCACAGGTCTCTGAAGTTGCCAGTGCGGCCGCAGTACATTTTGTGCGGACCGCAATGGTGTGGGTAAAATGAAGCTTCTCTGAAGTTTGCCACCGCGGCCGCACTACATTTTGTGCGGTCCGCGGTGAACCTCTGCGGCCGCAGTCCATTTTGTGCGGACCTCAAAGTGTTGCCTTCTCAAACTTGAATAAAACAGTTCAATATAGACCGCGGTCCATTTTGTGCGGTCTGCACTGGTAGGTGAGACTGGGCCCCAGGGGCTTTTCTATAAATAGACCTTAAGGGTCTCCTATTACCCTTTTCAAAATTTTCAAAATTTTAACTCGCAGAGCATACTAATATTGTTCTTCCCTTGCATTTGATCGTAATTACTTGCTTGGCATTGATTAGTTTCACTTCATCTCATAATCTGGTAACAAAATCTTCCTTTTCCTTGTTTAATTTTGTAATTTTGTTTAATTTTTGTTTTTCTGAGCTTCTGTTCTTCTTCCTCCCGTATTTATTTCAATTGCCTAGGCTAAAGTAGAGGTAAATTTTGAATTCATGAGGACTTTGTTAGTTTAATGGACCAAGAAATGACTTAGGGGCACTCATTAGGTGAAAATTTGGACTTAAAAGCAAAAATCCCATGAACCCTAACTCAGTGCCAAAATTGGGCACTTAGTGCGGACCGCGGTCGCTTTTGTGTGGTCCGCGGTGCCCCAGTGCATTCCGCAGTTCCATTTTGTGTGGACCGCACTGATGAACTTCTGGAAAGATAAACCTTGGGCAGTGCGGCCGCACTACATTTTGTGTGAACCACACTGGTCCTTGTGCAACCGCACTACCATTTTGTGCGGTCCGCACTGGTTAGATATAGAGGATGGGTAGTCTGAACCCTACCATTTTGTGCGGACCACCCTACCATTTTGTGCGGACCGCACTGGCCCCTGTGTGGCCACACTCCATTTTATGCGGTCTGCACTAGGGACTTCTGCAACTATGTTCCCATGTTCTGCAACACTGAATTTTCACTGTTTCTCTAATGCTGCAACTGATACTAACAATGCCATGTGATTGTGATTGCAGACAATGGTTAAACAATTAGGGAAAGGCTCAAAACAACCCGACAGAGGTGAATCCTCCCGGGGGAAAGGGCAAGAAGATGATTAGATTCACTCCCCAAGTTAGACAAAGCATAAAACAGATGAGGAAGGCAATAAAAGCAGCTGACAAAGCCAGTGATCAGTCGGGGAGTGAGTATGTGCATCCCAGGACATTTCTTCGGACTCCGTGCCAGAATATGTTGAAGATTGGCCGGGAAGATTCAAACTGACAAATACTACTCCTCCACCATCACCCACTGCCCAAGCACCAGCACATGTTTCTACTGAGTCATCTAAGGGCTCAACAGCCGGTAGTAGTGATTACTCTACCTCCCCCGCAGCTTTATTATCCGGGGAGGGTGCATACGAAGGTGAGGAGGAAGTAGAGGGAGATGAGGAGGTAGCTGAAGGTGGTGAGCCTCAGGTGAGAGGTGTTGCTAGAACTAGGAAGCCCGAAGCTTGGGAGGGTAGGTTTGTAAGTGAAGTGGCGTACCATAAGTTTAGTGAGTAGTGGCCGGTGAGAAAACTGATCCCGGAGAGGAGCTTCATAGATAGAGACCTATTACCCCACAATCCCGACGTGCAAAGACAGTTTAGAACTAGAGTGGGCTGGGAGCATTTCATGGATGACTGTGTAGACGCCAATGAACACTTGGTCAAGGAGTTTTATTGCAATGTAGCCCACATCAAAAAGGGCTCCAAAGTGACCAAGGTTCGGAACTTGAAGGTGTTATTTGATGGGAAGTCGATAAATGAGTATCTGAGCTTCAATGAGGAGGATGAGATATTGTATATGGCAAAGTTGGAAATTGGCAAGGAGGTCCGTCCATGGCTAGCACAGTACCTGGCAATCCCAGGTACCGTCCCCGACTGGTTGACTGTTGGAGTCAAAATATTGAGAAGGAGCTTGAACTTTGAGGCGAGGGAATGGGAGACTTTTGTTTGCAGCTTGGACCCTACCACTCATGACAACACCCTTCCTCTCCACCGGCTATGTTAGTGGCTTATATCATTGTAGAGTACCTTATCAACGTGGGGAATGTGATGTCCCGAATTATCACTATAGTGGGAGTGGAGCATGACCAGAACTACCCTTTTCCCAGCTTCCTCACAATGTACTTTCGGGACATGGAGGTGGACAAGAGACCCTATGATATCAAGGTCAAGGCGGTAGCCCATTTTCCTGGTATAGCATGAAGGGGGATGACAACCCCAAGAGCAAGAACTACAAAGCTCCTGCTTCTACCCCAACTGGCCAGTCTGAAGAGCCAGTTGTGGTAGAGTTCCCTGCTGAGCCTACCTCCACTCCTGCTGACATCCCTCCCGGACCTTCCACATCCACAGCTATTCCTGCTGGTCCATCCACATCATCGGGCTCGGAGATCCCATCTTCTCGGGCCCATCCTATTACTGCTCACCGTCTGAGCTAGGCACTTCTGAGTATCAACAACTGGATGCAGACTGCCTCATCCAAGTTGTCCATCTTGACTACCACTGTAGAGGCTCAGTCGGTTCCCCCAGCCCCACGGATGCCACAGTCGATAAAGGATGCGCTCAAGGAGATACTTGACAATCAGAAGAAGATCCTCGACACTCAGGTTGCGCTCTCAAAGGCAGTTGATTCACATAGCAAGACTCTCAAGGATCTTGCTCAGGAGCACAAAAAGTTGCGGAAGACACGGGCCTCCAAGGAGTTCGTGAAGGAGCTGCGTGCAGATGTTGACAGACTGAAGGCAGATCAGATGCCTTTAGACTTATTGCTCGAGGACCTAGTCCCAGCAACTCAGCCACAGCAGGAGCAGATACAGAGGCCTCCGAAGAGGAGGAGGATGATTCCTAAAGCTGATGATGCTATCATCCAGTTGGCGGACCCACTGGAGACTTCCTCCAATCAGCCACAAGATGTACCAGTTCCAGAGCCTGTCAAGGTCCAGGCTCAGGTCCCAGTAGCAGAGGAGCAGACCACTAGGAACCAATCTGATATGCAGACAGACAGGGCTTAGGGAGTCTTCTATATCCTTTTTCCTCTTATCATTTTGATGCTTTATTTAGACTAGTTGGCATTGGGGATAATGACAGCTTTAATTTGAGGGGGTAGGCCCTACATTTTGGATGACTGTATATATATTGATACATTTTTATGCTTTTTTGATTTTTCATCTTTGGTCTGTATATAATTTGATATTTAGTTACATTTATTGCACTTTTATTTTACTTTGGGTTTGTATATAAAGTTATGTTTCTTGTATATATTCATTCTACTTTTCGTAAAAAAAATTCGTTTTTAGCTTCTTATTTATGTTTGTAGCTTTTTGTTTTGTTTTGAACGTTTTCAATAAGCCTTTGGTTTTCTTAATGCCGCGGTTCTTTCCAAAGGTGGAGTATTGTGTGAACCAGGTGGCTCTTCCCAATGATGGATGGCATGACAACCTTCTTAAGAGTTTGAGTCCGTTTTTCTTTTTTGTTTTTAATAGTTAATAGTTAAGGGTGCCTCAAGCAAAGCTTCACTTGGGCCTAGCACATTTGCCTTTGATCTCATGGTCAAAAATAAATTGTTGTGGTTAGGATGGTGAAAGTCGTGACCATGAGACTCTTGTGTTGACCGATAATCATCAAGTGATTTTTCGGGACCATTGTGTGCTCAAATCGTATCTAAGATCGTTGTGGGCCCCCGACTCTATGTCTTTAGCAATCCCTTAGCTTGTGTGGTGAGTAATTAAATTGCACGTCCAAGTCCCGAGCCATTGGTCTAGAACTTGCCCTGAATGTTTGTTGAGGAGAAATCATCGGTGAATTTTTGACTTAAGGCATGATTATAGGCTCTCCTTGGTCCAAATGATAGTTTGAACAATTCCATAGCCTACCAATGATATGATCCCTAGTTAACCCTTTTGAGCCTTAGACCTTTTTCTTTCAAGAACCATGATACAAGCCTATACCCGTTCTAAAAGATATCCTCTCTTGGCACCCGATCTTTCCTTTAGCACATGGCAAAAGTATAAGTTTGGGGGAGGGGAGGGGGAAGAGACGAGGATGACAACAAAGTGGTAAAAAGGCACAAAAGTGAAGAAAGGGAAAGGTAATGAAAGAGAAGAAAAGTAAAAGACAAAACAAAAGAATGCTAAATGTGAAAAGGAATAAAAAGGGATTTAAGAAAAGCAAAGAATGAAAGGTGTGGAAGGTTGAGAAAGGAAAAAGAGGTTTGAAATTCATAAGATAGAGTGACAGTGTATCTTTCTAACCCCTTAGAAAGAAGTGAAATGACTTAAAGAGCCAAGAGAATATGTGTCAAATGAATCAAAAGAAGTGCTTAAGGGAAGATGGAACATACTTAGACCAAAACATGTCCTACCCTGAACCAAAAGCCTTTACAATATCTCCACAAAAGCCCTATATGATCTTGAGTTGAATGAAGCTTACATTAGTGGATACTCACATAAGGGGCAAGCATATGGTACATAGAGCCGGACTTGTGACTTTTTCTTGAGAGAGATGAGTGAATTTTCACTAACCTCGTTTTGTGTGCCAATATTCTAAAGGTAAGGTTTGCTTAGGGAGAGTTGAGGATGTGTGAGTTTGGGTTCCACAATGACCAAAGTAATTGAGAGAGTTCTTTGATGTGTTGAGTCAACTCTTGAAGCTCTTGTGTCGCACTTGATCCATGGTTTTTCAAAGGTTAAATGTTGTTAATGACTCATTTTGTATTTAGGGCAATTGTTAGTCCCAATTGATGCTAATTGCGGTTGCTTTAGGACAACTGAAAATTTCTTGACTTTTCCCTTAAGGGGTGGGTCTTATTTTGTTTGCTTGAGTACAAGCAAAAGCTTAAGTTTGGGGGAGTTGATAACTAGGGATTTTGACGCATTTTATACTCCTTCTTGCTTACGCTTTGATTATAAATTCATACAAAATAGTTCCAAAAGGCTCACAAGTTGTGCTTGATTGCAGGTTTGATCCACAAAGTGACTACAATGTCAAAGATCAGCTCAAAAGGAGTGAAACCTGCACAAGTACTGAAGACAAGACAAACTCAGGAAAAACAGGCCCAGTGCGACCGCACTACACTTTGTGCGGTTCGCACTAAGGAGATTCAGAGAGCTGGTATTTCAGGCATTAAGGCAGTGCGGCCGCAGAAGGTTTTGTGCGGTCCGCACTGAAGGCAATGCGGCCGCACTACCATTTTGTGCGGTCCGTAGAGCCAAGATTCAGAGAGATGCCAAGTTCAAGGATTGAAGCCTGTGCGGTCCGCAGAGCCAAGATTCAGAGAGATGCCAAGTTCAAGGATTGAAGCCTGTGCGATCCGCGATCAATTCTATGCGGACCGCGCTAAAAGCTTCCGCGGCCGCAGTCCATTTTGTGCGGCTTGCGGAGCCTGGGTTCAGAGAGTCAAGTTTTCAAGTTCAAGAGCCTAATGCTGGCGCACACCATTTTGTGCGGTCCGCACTAACCCCGCCGAGGCATTTTTGTCCAATTTTTTCAACTTAGTATAAATAGAATCTTTTTCCAGTTTTAGGGCATCAGACATTTTAGAATAGTTGTTGCGCTCGTGGGAACGTATCTTGTAGCCATTTTTGGCATTTTTACTTACTTTTTATCATTGAATTTTTGTATTTAGCTTAGCAATTAATTAATATGTGTTCATCTTCAACTATTTCTCTGTTTTTCTCTTCAAGTATGAGTACCTAAACCCATTAGCTAGGGTTGTAGCTCAACCCTAGTGTAGGTAATTAATGGGTGTTGCAATTTAGGGCTATATTGACTATGGATTTTTGCTATTTGGGTCAATTTCATGATTTAATTACTGAATTAGTGGTAGCAAACACTAGTTTGTGCTAAGTAGACTTGAGCTCTTCTTGAGAAAGAGAGCCTAAGTCTCTAAAATTGATCCAACAAGGAATTGGGATGGACTCAAGAGAATTGATAATCCCAATTAAAGGGTTAAAACCTCGAGAGAGAGTAATACCCGACTTAAACCCTAATTGCTTGAGCAAATATGCATACACGATTGGTCTTGAGAAAGTCAATTGGACAAAATCATTCTTTCTACCGAAAGGTGTGAGAGTGGGTAATATCGAGCAACGGTTATAACATATTCCCCAATCATGTCAATCATGTCTTACATGAAATTACTCGTCAATTGGCCACCTAGGTTAAAGTCACTACCCTCGTGCCTTTTAGAATATTTGAACACTTGTAGCATTTTACTCTTAGCTTAATCTAGTTGCAATTATAATTTGTAGTTTGATAATAGTAGAATTATAAAGAAAATCCAAAAATGAATAGAAGTGCAATTTGGAACCAATACGCAATCCCAACCTAAATAGATACTCAACTCCCTTTCTAGCTCTCTATGGAAATCGATCCCGGCCCAAAATCGGATAAAAGCTATTGCGACCCTCTCTCGTTACTTTTAATGGTGCGGAGTAGGCTGCGATCAACCATTCATGTAAGAGCCCCAAAAAAGGTTTTCTTTTACAGTAGCAAAAGATCACAAAAAAAGGCCAATACTTCCTGCAGTTGGAAAGCATAAATTAGCACGTAAGGAAGGCAAGAAATAAATAAATCGAACTACATTATATTATAATTATATTGATTCAGAAGTCAGAGGAAAGAAGAGAATCTCAACTATAAATACTTAAAAAGGCTCACCTTTACACTTTTTTTGATGGTGTTGGTGGTTGTAGTTTCAGCCCTGCGCTTGAATATTTAGAGATCACATCTGCTGCTTCCATTTCTATTTCTATCTCATTTCTATTTCTCTCTCATCTGTACTTAGAGGCTTTACCTTTTTTTTGGCTTCTCTCGCTAATTTTTGGTGCAAAGATATGTTCCTTTTCTACGTAGGACAGAACTGATAGACTTGTACGCAGAAAGTCAGAACTTTTCCAAGATGATTTTCTTAATTGGATTCGAAAGATTCTGTCTGAAAATATGTCCAGGACATGGTTAATGGACAAGAGTTGTCTCTGTAAATGAAGAAAGTCGATTTTCAGATCTAAAGTGCCAAATAAAACAAAGCTGAACAAAAGTAATATAAAAGTACATATAGATAATATATTGCGTGCAAAAAGGATTCAATAATGACTCATATAACTTCGCTAGAAATGATAGACTAAGAACATGTATAAAGTGCAGTAATAGAAATAAATAATTTGTATAAGTTTATACCTTGACACAAGTTGTGTCAAATATGTCTTCTGCTGTCATTGAGAGCATCTTTTCAGTGACATCACCGAAAATCATTGCAGTTGTTGAACCGCTACCATCAATAAGATCAATCTGGCACATACACCTGCAACCAAAGATGGTTTACATGTTGCAAAGATTTATTAATTCAGATGTAGGTATAAATTCTTGCAATAACTTGGAAGTTGTTATGTCCTGTTTATCAGATACAACTAAAATGGAAGAGTTTGATGCTCCTTTTAACTGTTGATTTACAGGTGACTAAAATTTATTATTCAAAAGAAATATACTTTCTTTATTTCTTACATTAAGTTTTCTGGAATTTGATTATGTAGTCAAGGGGTAGAAGGGAGAAGTTCAGTTGTTAATCAAATATGTGCACTTTATTATCAGCAACCAGTTCTGCTAATTGTGTGGTACGGAGCTACAACACTAAGTAATTGACAAATTATTTTAACTTCTACAAAGAAAATTATATGGCAAAGCGATAATACCGAGGAACTAAAGTTGCCCGTCGTTTACACTTGGTGCAGTCAAAATCTCTTCTTTCCTTAGTTCGCAACTTCTGTTTGCAACCCGAGCATTCAAGCACACAGAACTTTTGCAACTCACTTGATATTGATATTTCGGCCTCAACATAAAAAATCCCAGTCTGGCAGCAAAAAGAAAATCACATGTTCATCCAGGTTTTATAAGTAAACGAACACACATTTAGATATCTACACACTCACAGAAGTTTGTGACTGAATTTCTGCAATTGGAATAATTTGTTGTTGGGTAGGAATTATCATGAGAGAGGTGGATGACCTTGGCACAACCTGTGAGCATGTCTTTGTTTGCTTTTGCCCTATCATCACAATATATAGGAAATTCAATACGTTGTACACGTATATAATGAAGTCAGAGAATAACACAAAAAATCCTATACCACTTGATCAACTCCAATGCTTGTGGATAAGCAGGATCAATTTGTATTGTTGAGTTGAATCTGGTTTGCAATGATAAACCTGTATATAAAGTATTTGTGTAACTTTGTTTTCTTTTAAAATAAAGAGAATATATATATATATATATATATATATATATATATATATATATATATATATAAAGGGAGATATTTGGGCACACTGATACCGTTATAGGGAGATATTCCGATACTTCTCCCAAGGATTACTGGATATCTTTCATCGTAGTTCACTTTCGACTCGATTTTCTGTTGGATTTTGGTTCCTTCAACTTCTGAGAAGTCCTCCCATAAGGTTAGAAGAAGTCGTTTTTTCCTGATAAATGCAGAATATAATCTGTTATAAGGATACATGTACGTTTTTGAAAAGTCAAAACTGCAATTAGCCGTAATATGGTGTACTTACTGATTGTCGGTGACAATAATCTCGCGACACCTATTTGGACCTCGACCTGCATATTTTGGAAGGCCACAATGGACAACGACTGCTAGTATATCTGCTAATATAAGTTTTTTTCAAAGAATATTTTTGAAAAAAAAAATAAGTATAATGAGGTGTGTATATCAATATTTTTGAAAAAAATGAAGTATAATGAGGTGTGTATATTATATAAAATCGTATATGTTTCTTCAACTAATGTTCTTTGTCAAGCACCCAATAAAATTTATGTAAGGGTCTTCCATACTGTGTAGATGAAACTTTAACTCTTGCAGTGGAGATGAGATATGTGTGGAAGAGCTTAAGCTTGTCTGCATAATATTGAATGTCATCTCCCCACACGACTCCTCTAATTTGTTGTTCCTGTAAAGCGTCAACTTGTCGTAGCAGCAGCTAGATTATATTATAATTATAAGAAATTGATTATATTATATTATATTGTATTATATAAGGGATAGACAAAATTACCTCTTCATCTTCTAAAAATCAGATTCTGAAATCCAAATTTTTTCTCACAATTTGGACTTTACATGTCCAATCCGGTGTGTCAGGTGTTACTTGATCGATATTTCCTCTTAATGCCATGATATCTTGGTAACAAAGACAAAATTCACCAGAAAATCATAAGAATTGCAAAAATGTGGAACTTCAACTAAAATATTTAACAAACACTTTTCTTTAAGCAAACTAAAACTCTCTCCTTTTCCGCTACTTTTATGTAATTTAAGTGGGAGGTAGGCAATTTCACTATGGAGTTTAGTCCAACCAATCTCAAGATTGGAAGTTGTTGTACAGAGCAAATAATCCTATGCAAAAGGGAAGCACATAATAGAAACTCTTAAAAAGTCAAAGCGATAAAGGAAATTAGCAACAAAGACAATGAGTCCAGCAGAATGAATACTGTGCAATAACTGTATGGGTTTTTTCAACTTTTCGATGGAAAATAATCTACAAGTTCAACCAACTTCATTACAGGAAAAATCAGAATAGTAGAAAATATCGTAAAGTCCCAAAAACTCTTTAAAAGGATCGGTTCAAAGACCAAGAGCTACTGAAATCCTAATTTCTTCTAAAACCCTCCCCAAAAAGGAAAACAGTAGAGAGAAGCAACCAACAAAGATGAAAAGTAAGAAAAAGAGATGGGACAAATTACGAACGAGGCAACACTATACACTACACTACACTCAGACGGCCACAATAATATTTTCCTGTTCCTTGAGTGCGTAAATTAGAAAGAAAGAAGATAACCATTATACGTGTGAGAATTCTCCTAAAAAATGAGGTAACAACTCTCACATAGTACAAACATTAAAAGAATCAGAACCAAAATAAAATTAACAACAAAGACAGTAAGCTCATTAGAATCACACATACAACAACTTCTATGTACATGTGCTTTCAACTTCTCAATGGCAAATAATCCACAACTTTAACCAATTTTATTACTGGAATATTTGGATATGAATGCAAGAAAAAAGAATAATAAAAGAATCAAACAAACATCAGGAAACCTGAAAAGTCCTAAGACGCTTCAAAAACATCAGTTCAAAGATCAAAAACTATCAAATTCCAAAATTATGCCCCAAATAAAAAAGAATAGTTGCGAGAAGCAGCCAACAGAGACGAAAAGTGGAAAAAAATAAGTGACAGGAAGAAAAAAGAGAAATAAAATAAACAATTAAGATCAAGTAGTAAGGGAAATTAGTATTACACCCTTTTGCAAGCAGGAATTTGGCCATTTTAAATGCGAAAAAGTTTATTTGAGCTTCATTCACGAATTAGAATCTTGTAACCATGCATGAGTAAATCAAACCACATGCAAGTAGAGAATCCGACAATAAATTACCACAAAAAAAAAAAATCTAACATATACATACCAAAAACCCGAAAATAGTAAATACCCAACAAATTGTGACTACAAAAATATGAAATAAAGAAAGAAAGAAACTGTGAAAATCTGCTTTCTTGAGAACGAACTTTTAGCTTCATAAACAAAAATCACAATATGTAAGCCGAAAAGGTAAAGAGAAATCAGACCGCCATCACATACCATCATAGAATCTGAGACTGAAAGGGTGAAGAAGAAAATAGAAATTTTACCACATCAATAGAAACACCATAAAGATCAAAACTGAAAAGTAACAAAGAAAAAGAAGGTTGAGAAACTCACCGGAAGAGAACTTTGAAAAAATCAAAGAAGAAAGAGCGGTTAATATATTCCAGAAGAGACTCCAATTGTTTTCTTTGTATTCTATTCTATTCTATTCTATATTATATATTATATATTATTATTAGAAATTAGAAAAGATAGTATATGAAGAGCCTACACGTGGTTTGCTAGTAAAGAGAATTAGATATACGTGTTAAATGGGCAATTCAATAGGCCTGTAAAGGGCACGAAATCAGAAGCCACTAAATAAACATACATTAATGCTACATTAGCTTTTTGTCAGCTTTTTGTATAGAAGCATACTGTAATGTGGGGAACACCTTTTGTACAACTAAGACTACTATATGTATAATGGTTCAATGCTGTGTTCGTACAGCTTGACCATATATATATATATATATTGGACCTCACCAGATAGGTTGTCATAATTGTTGCATAATAATCCAAGATTAGGTCCTTTGAAAGTTTGACAAATTCCATAGAAACAAAAATTACACTATAAGTAACTACGAAATGATGAATAATCACATAAGATAATAGTAATCAAACAAGAAAAAACAAATACATATCATAAGATTTCATGTGTTTACTAAGTTGATCCACCTGATGCATAGCTAGACTAAAAGGAACTTTATTGGGTTTAACCTTACTAGTCTACTTGCTAAGAGTCACAAGTTGGATTTGCACCGAGAATTAATAACGTGGATTGGGCCGTACACGAAGTATCGAAAGTTCAATATCGAGAACCGTACCGAAATATTGAACTTTTGAAAAAATTATACCGAATTAATACTGAAGAATCGAAGAACCAATACCGAAATATCAAATTAATTCGGTTCGATTTGGTTTTTCAGTTTTTCAGATTTTATGTCCACCCCTAGCTGGAGTGATGAAGACAGCTCAGAATATGAGGAAATAGCAAACTTGTGCTTTATAACTATTTTAGAAAATGATATGAAAAAAAACTCTAACTGCTAGACTGATGAAGACACATCAGATGATGAAAGCAAAGAATTGGAAACTATTTCATGGAACGAGGTGAAACAAGCGAGGTAAGATCCTATGACTGTGATGGTATAATGAATTACATGATATTCTTGATCTCACCCTAAAGGGTCTCAAAAGATGTTGAATGGATTGAAAAGAATCAATAGGGAAAAGAAAGACTAGGAACTCAAACTTGAAGTATGTGAAATAAAAAAAGATGTACTTCAAGATGAGGTTTAGGAATCACAAATGCAACTAAATGGCATGTGCAAGTCCAACAGTCACAATTCTGTCAAGTCTAATCAGGCGACTTACAAGTCAAGTAGAAAAGGGTCGGCTAGAACTAAGTCCACAAGTACTAATACAAGTGATAAATCAAAAATCGGATCAACCACTATGTCATTACTGTAACAAGGTTGGACATAAATATTCCTTTTGTAGATTTCATAAGTCTAATGTTTTAGGATGGATTTAGAAACCCAAAGATAAACTTGATTCCAGTAGAACTAACCATCAAGGACCCAAGCAAGCTTGGGTACCTAAAAGAAAGTAATAATTCTATTTTGCAGGAACACCACAGAAAGAGTCGCAAAGGAAAATGGTACTTAGACAGTATGTGTTCTAGTCACATGACATGTGACAAAAATCTGTTCAAAGAAGTTACAAAGATAAATGGAGGACGTGTCAAATTTGGTGATGATTCAAAAGGAAAAATAGTTGGCACCGGCACAGTTTCATTCAACAACAATTGCGATATTAATGAAGTACACATTGTAGATGGACTTAACTATAATATCTTGAGTATAACGCAGCTATGTGATTCAGGGTACGAAGTCAAATTCAAGAAAATAGGATGTGACATTGAAGATAAGTCAGGTAAAACAATACTTCCACGGAAAAGGTATGGAAATATTTACATTCTTGATGGCATTGAAAATTCAGATAGTCACACCTGCTTAGCGTCTATATCTGATGATCCATGGTTGTGACATAAAAACTTGATCATGGAAGCATGCATCTATGGAGAAACTCTCTAAGAATGATTTAGTCATTGGACTTCCCAAACTCAATTATTCTAGAAATCATGTATGTGATGCATATCAGATTGGTAAACAAACCAGAAACTCTTTCAAAAACAAAGACATTGTGTCTACGACCAAGCCCTTACAATTGCTTCATATGGACTTATTTGGACCAACTAGAACTTCTAGAATTGGAGATAAACAATATGCTTTTTTTATTGTTAATGACTACTCACATTTTACGTGAGTGATCTTCCCATCTCATAAAGATGAAGCTTTGAAAAATTTTGAGATTTTCTATAAAAGAGTTGAAAGAGAAAAAGTGTATCTCATCACAACCGTCCAAAGTAACCATGGAGGAGAATTCAAAAGCAGAGCCTTTGAAGATTTCTGCAATGATCAAGGATATACCCACAACTTTCAGCTCCAAGATCACCTCAACAGAATAGAGTAATTGAGCAGAAAAATCGAACTCTACAAGATATGGCCAAAACAATGATATTAGAATATTCCCCACCAAATCACTTTTGAGCAGAAGCAGTAAGCACAACCTGCCACTGTCACGATCCAAAATCCACTAATGATCATGATACCGCCTAACACTGTCGTCAAGCAAACCAACAGTGAATGATTAACTTAATTACTCATTTTAGTATTTTTAAAATCATAATTTTCGTTAATTAAATAGAGAAATAGAATTTACAGGGTAAATGATAATATTTACACGAACTACAATAATGAACCACCCTTAGGAACCTCCAAAACCCGGTCTCACAAGTGCATGAGCATCAACTAGGAAATATAATAAAATACAACATCTGTCTAGAATACAAATTAGACAGGAGAACATAAATAACTCTGATGGAGACTTTGCAAGTTGCGGATCGTAACATGAAATGCAGCTTACGATAAGTCCCCGCAACATCCACGCCTCTACGCCCAAAAGACCATCGCACATATATGTACCTGCACAAAAATGTACAGCAAGTGTAGCATGAGTACGTAAATCAATATGTACCTAGTAAGTATTCAGCCTAACCCTAGAGAAGTAGTGACGAGGGATCGACATCAATACTTACTAGTGGTCCAACAAGACTGATACAGTAAGAGGTAAACAGATATGCGCAAGAGTAAATAAACGAAATAAATTAGTATAAATACGTAGTGAAATCCTCCTCTCAACAATAAACACAAACTCTCAATTAGTAGTCACCTCATCCATCGGATGTGTATGTGTGTGTACACACGCACACACACACACACATACACACACACACACACACACACACACACATATATATATATATATATATATATATATATATATATATATATATATATAATGGATCTCACTAGATGGGTTGCCATAATTCAAATCAGGAAAACTCCCAGATACACTGATCCTTTGTATAATTAATATGCACGTTTCCATAGAAGTATTTTATAGAAATGTCAAGGCGTACGGCCCGATCCCATAATAATCTGTTATATACCCACAAATATATCTATTATATTGCTGAGGCAAACGGCCCGCTCCCATGAGAGTGTGGTACATACTCTTACCGAGGCGAACGGCCCGATCCCATAAGACGTGCGCACTGCTGAGAGTCGAACGGAATCTATCCTGTCGAGGCAAACAGACCGATCCCATTAGAATAACAAGCTTCGACGGGTCCTTGACCCTACTCATGAAAGGATATGTGAGTGATAAGGAGCATCGAGAAAACCTTTCGATGATAATGCATAACGTGGGAGAAATTTGTAATTTAAGTACAATTAGTCGCGGCTAATTATGAAGCTCGTCGAATCTCAACAAAAGCGAGTCTATTACTCTACACAAGTCTAGTCTCAAGTCGTAATGTAAAATAAAGGAATTTAATAGGAAGTCTACCTGGACATTAACATGAATTTAGCTACAATGGACTCTCGTCACCTCCTGCGTATGTAGCCCCCGCAACAAGTAGCACATATCAAATGCATCACCTAAGGGTAGCTTCCCCCTCACAGAGTTAGATAGGAGACTTACCCCGCTTCACAACCAAATTCAAGATTCTAATAAACCTTTGCCTCGCGAATTGGTGTCCAAAATCTTCAAATCTAGTCACAAACAATTCAATATACTCAACATGAATCGTAGAAATTAATTCCATATGAAATTACTAATCTTCCGAATAAAAATCCAAAATTCATCTCAAAATTCAATAGCGGGACCCACGTCTCGAATCTCAAAAAACTCACAAAATCCGAACACCCATTCCAATACGAGTCCAACCATACAAAAATTATCAAATTTCGACATTGGATTGCCTTTCAAATCTTCATTTTATATTTTTGGAAAACTTTATAAAAAATCTGATTTTTCTTCCACTAATTTACGGATTCATGATGTAATTAAGTATGGAATTATAAAACATAATCAATACATGATAGGGAACACTTACCTCAACTTTTTACCTTGAAAATTTCTCAAAATCGCCCTTTCTCGAGCTCCAAATTATTAAAAATGGAAAATGGGACGAAGTCCCTTTTTCAGAACTTAAATCTGTTGCCCAGTAATTTACCATATGCGATCACAGTCAAACTCCTGCGATCGCGAAACACAAAAATTTTCCAGCATTTTCTTATTCTATGCGATCACGACCATTCTCCCACGATCGTGAAGAACAAATTTTTCCAACAACCTTCTCCAACTCTTCCGGATAGCCTCTAGTATAATGGTCAAAACTTTTTGTACAAAATTCCAAATAATAAATGGTTTAACTTTCTGAAAATTAGACACCAAGATCTACGATTTTCATTTTTTGGTCATCTACCAATTCCTTATAGATTTCAAGATATAAGCTGCCAAAGTCAGCCCTATGCAACACAAATTTCTTCTTCGCAATTTCTAAACATCCCGGACAGCCTGTAGAGTACCAACCATAACTTTTTGTACACAACTCCAAATGCCAAAGGGTTTAAATTTCTGAAAACTAGACACAAAGAGCTACAACTTTTATTTTTGAATCATCTCCAAATTTCTTATAAATTGCGAGATATAGGCTTCCAAAGTCGGGTCAGCGCAATAGAAAGTTTCCTCTACGCGATCGCGGAGTGTCTTCCGCGATCGTGAATCACTGGCCAATTTCTCCTATTTTACTCATCGCGGTCGTGGCCAATTCCCCGCGATCGCATAGCACATTGCTGTAGCCAAAAACTAGCAGCTAAAAAAGATCTAGAAATGACCCGAACCACCCCGAAAGTCACCCGAGCCCCTCTAGACCCTGTCTGAACATACCAACAAGTCTCAAAACATATCACGGACTTAATCGAGGACTTAAATCACATCAAAAAATGCTAAAAACACAAATCACACCCCCAATTCAAGCCTAATGAAACTACGAAATTTCAACTTCTACATTCGATGCCAAAACCTATCAAATCAATTCCGGTTGACCTCAGATTTTGCACACAAGTCATAAATGACATTACAGACCTACTCCCACTTACGGAATCGGAATTCGAACCCGATATCAAAAAGTCCACTTCCGGTCAAACTTTCAAAAACCTTTAACTTCCAACTTCCGCCAAACGACCCTGAAATGACCTACGGACCTCCAAATCCACATCCAGACGCGCTCCAAAGACCAGAATCACCATACGGAGCTATTCACAGTCTCGGAATCTCAAACGAACACCGATAACATTAAAATACACTTCAGCCCAAATTCATGAAATTCTTCCAAAATGCCAACTTTCCACAATAAATGCTAAATGCTTCTGGGTCATCCAAAACCCGATCCGGGTATACTCCCAAGTCTACAATCATCATACGAACCTATTAGAACCTTCAAAGCCCGATTCTGAGGTCGTTTATTCAAAAGTCAAACCTTAGTCAACCCTTCCAACTTAAAGCTTCCAAAATGAGAATTTTCCATCTGAATCAACTTCGAACTTTCGAAAATTCAATTTTGACCACACGTGCAAGTCATAATACCTGAAGTGAAGCTACTCAAGGCCTAAAATCGATGAATGACACGCTATAGCTCAAAACGAACGGTCAGGTTATTACAGCCACATTCTCAATAGATATCTTATAAGACCCATTTTGAAGAAAACTCCATATAAACTATGGAAAGGCAAAAGGCCCAACATATGCTACTTTCATCCATTTGGTAGTAAGGACAACGTTGGAAATTTTGATCCAGTGAGTGACAAAGGTATCTTTCTGGGTTATCCTATTAATAGTAGATCTTTTAGAGTTTATCATAAATGTACTTTATCTATAGAAGAGTTATTACATGTCATATTTGATGAAAATAACACTATGGTTGAGAAAGAAATTATTGCAGGTGATGAAGATATCAACCAAGAAACATCACAAATAAGCAAGTCACAAAAGTCGACTGATAGCACAGGCGTAGTCATAGAGTTGACTAATGAACTTGCCAATAATCAACCTGAACCACATAAGGAGTCAACTACTTCTACGATTGGAATGCATCCAAATGAGTGGAGAAGTAAACCAGAATATCCTCAAAAGTTTATCATAGGAGATCCAAGTGAAGGAATGAAAACAAGGGGAGCTCTTAAGAAGAAGGCAAATATAGCACTCATCTCTCAGATAAAACAAAAGAAAGTTAAGGAATTCTTAAAGGATTCCAGCGGGGTACAAGCAATGCAGGAGGAACTCAATCAATTTGATAAAAATCAAGTCTGGGAACTGCTACCTAAGCCTGCAAATGCTGCCATAGTTAGAACCAAATGGGTTTTCAGAAATAAGCTGAATGAAGATGGAAAAGTTGTGCGAAACAAAGCCACATTAGTAGCTCAATTCACAACAGGAAGGAGTCGACTATGATGAAACTTTCACTTCGATAGCTCGACTAGAGTCTATACGGATTCTTCTTGCATATGCATCTTTCAAAGGATTTAGACTTTCCAGCTGGATGTCAAAAGTGCCTTCTTAAATGGCTTTATTGATGAGGAGGTGTACGTAAAACAACCTCCTAGTTTTGGAGATTCACAATTTCCTTACCATCTGTATAAGTTGACTAAAGCTCTGTATGGACTCAAACAAGCTCCTCGAGCCTGGTACGAAAGGCTTAGCTCATTTCTACTTGATCATAGTTTTACAAAAGGTAAAGTAGATATTACATTATTTATCAAAAGTTCATCAGGAGGTAATCTTATTATCCAAGTCTATATTGATGATATTATTTTTGGAAGTACTAACCCTCTTTTGTGCGAGAAATTTTCTAATCACATGCAAAGTGTGTTTGAAATGAGTATGATGGGAGAACTTATATTTTACATTGGACATCAAATTTAACAATTTGGGGAAGGAACTTTTGTATGTAAAACCAAATATACAAAGGAAAATTGACTCAAAAGTTCGGCATGAGAAGTGCTAAAGCAATTGGTACACCAATGAGACCATCAACAAATCTCAACAAAGACGTGAAGGGAAATCCAGTAGATGAAACTAAATATCGTGGAATGATTAGCTCTTTACTTTACTTAACTACTAGTCGAACATATATTATGTTCTGTGTATAAATGTGCCAAGTTTTAGTCAGCTCCTAAGGAATCGCATCTGACTGTAGTAAAGAGAATAATTTGTTATCTCATCAGAACTGTTTCATATGGACGGTGGTACCCGCGTTCTAACAATTTTAAACTTGAATATTTTTTAGATGCTGATCTTGCGGGTGATAAGGAAGACAGTAAAAGCACAAGTGGAACATGACAATTATTGGGAAGGGCATTAATATCATGGAACAGTAAGAAACAAGGCTTAGTTGCATTATCCACAACTAAGTATATTGCCATTGGATAGTGTTGTGCACATTTACTATTGATGTCTCATCAACTGGGTGACTATGAATTATCTTTTAAACATATTCTAATATTTTGTGATAATTCTAGTGCTATATGTCTCTCAAAGAATTGTGTGCATCATTCTAGGGCTAAGCATATAGATATTAAGCATCTTTTCATTAGAGATTATGTCATTAAGAGAGATATAAAGTTATCATTTGTTGACACTGCTGATCAACTAGCAGATATTTTTACTAAGCCTTTACTTGAAGATTGATTCTGGTCTTTAAGAGAACTACTTGGCATTACTTCACTTGATCATAAATATTAAGACTTATGTGTTAATTTTAATTCTTGTGCATCTAATGTTTTTAGTTTTCTTTTCTTCTGCAAGTACGCATTAATTGAGCGCCTCCGATTTCCCTCTCTTTTCCCATTAGTCGCGACTTTCAAGAAAGGAAAATCAATCATCATGTCCTTTCATTGACACCCTTTCCTTTCATGTACTCAACCGCCAAACCTTTTATTTTTAACCCTCTGAACCATCTTCCTCTTCTTCATTGTTCTTATCGCTCATAAACCCTTCTCCAAAATTCCTTCAATGGCAAAACAGTCCAAGAATCCCTTTGCCTTCATAACAAAAAGTACTTATTCTAAAGGAAAACTCTCTTCTCAACCTCTAGAACAAGTAGACGTAGGGTCTGACCACTCTGAAGGGTTTGCCTCTTCTCAAGCAGAACCATCTGACCACTCTCACCGAATAAGAGAAAAATATTTTGGAAAAAGGCCCATGGAAGACCCCCTGAATGTTTTACCCCTAAGAAATCCAAGGTAGACCTGTCGGGTTTTTTGGAGTCATACCTCAATTTTTGGGATACTCCAAATAGAGATTTCATTGTTGCTCTCAAGAAAATCCCACTGCCCATGGCAAAGTAATCGATCTTGACGACATGGAGGCCCTTAATTGTAAGGTAAAGGATCTGTTTGTTTTTCAAGGATGGTCAAAATCCTCTCTTTATCCCTCCCAAAGTCTATGAACCTTTAGTGAGGATGTTCTATGCCAATCTTCATTCTAGCAAGCCTGATAAGTTAGAATCCCTAGTTCTAGGAAAACGCATTGTCCTTGATTGTGCCATGTTTGACTCAATTTTTCAGTGTAAGTGCTCTGGTTTTCCAATGCTTTTCAAAAATACCTGGCCTAAAGATTTTGAAATTTCTTTTGATCAAGCAAAGCCTTGTATAACTGAGTGTCCATCTGATTTCCTCCCTAACCAGTTAGGTCCCGGTGATGTTGGTTTCGAAACCCGAGTTCTGGCCCACGTTGTTGTAACTACCCTTTTTCAACCTTCTCTTAATGAAACACCTTTCTTGGCTACTGTCTAGTGACCAAGATTAAGGTCAAATTGTCCTCATGGGTCATAAATTTTATGGTTGAAAGTGCTGATGACCCCATCAATCTACCTTATGGTATTTTTATCACCCTTCTCTTGGAAGCCCACAATATCTCTATCTTAGAATACCCTTTTATCTCTGTTTTTAAATCCTACAACTCTAGAGCCTTTGCCAGTATGGGGTATATGCGTGTTAAGGGTTCTTGGGTAAAGAAACGAAAGGAAGAAATCAAGAATGTTCAGCCTGATTCAAAGGTCAAAGCCTCTGGTTCCCATCATAGTGTAAATGATCCTGATCTTGTATAAAAATTGACTGCTATTGATAACAAGCTGACCATCATCAAGGACCTTCTTGCTGTAACTTAATCAACCGTTGGGGACATTCATGCCATCTCCAAAGAGACAGGGTCCGATGTTTCAAAGATAAGGGTCAAAATTCTCAAGCTAGCAGAAAACGTAGTCAAAGCCTTTAAGTAAGTACATGACAGAATTGATGGGGTGACAGTTTCAGCAAATGCCAGCTGGAAGCGTCATTGGTTTTTTGTAATTTCTCAAGATTCCTTTCAAGGATCAACTCCCTTGGGTTTGTAATCTCTCAAGATTCACGTCAATCAAGAGTCAAGAAGGCCTCACGAAGTATATATACATTTGTTCCAGGCTTGAAGCAGACAAACTTTAAACGAACCACTATCACTCTTTTTATTCTACTCCGAACAAGCATTATAGTTCTCTTTAGATTTGTTGAGTAATTAATGAGAGAAGAAAAAGAGATAAACACTGGTGAGGTATTGTATAAAGAAGAGAGAAGTGACATAGTGACTAAGCTGTTGGTGTAAAGCTATATCAACCATCTTGTAATTGAGAAACTTCAAATACTGAAAGAGAGCAGCCTTGCAAACCAAAGGGACTGGACGTGGGATTCACATTGAATCTGAACCAGTATAAAAATCCTGGTATCGTTAATTCCTACACTTTATTTCTGTCTTATTTTTATTATGTTCTTATCTCTAGTCGACTAATTGGTAAACCAGTCAACTACTTAGAATATAAAGAAGAAAAATCGACAATTCACCCATCCCCCTCTTGTACTTTCAAGCTTGATATACAAGTCATCTCTAAGAGAGATAATTTTAAATATCTTGGGTCTATTAATCATGAAAATGAGGAAATAGATGAGGATGTCACACATCGTATTGGAGCGGGGTGGGTGAAATAGAAACTCGCATATGGTGTTTTATGGGATAAGAATATACCACCTAAACTTAAGGGTATACAGAGTAGTTGTTAGACCAACCATGTCGTATGGAGCAGAGTGTTAGCCATTCAAGAACTCTTATGTCCAGAAGATAAAGTAGCAGAATTAGAGATGTTGAGATGGATGTGTGGGCATACCAGGATTAATAATATTAGATGAAGATATTCAGGACAGGTTTGGAGTAGCCTCGATGGAAGACAAGATGGGGGAAGTGAGGATAAGATGGTTTGGACATGTGAAGAGGAGAAGCACAGATGCCTCAGTGAGGAGGTGCGAGTGGTTGAACTCGGTGGGTCTGAAGAGAGGTAGAGGTAGGCCAAAGAAATATTGGGGAGAGGTGATTAGGCAGTATTTAGCGTTGCTCCAGCTCACTAAGAACATGCTCCTTGATAGAAAGGTGTGGAGGTTGAGAAGTAGGGTAGAATGTTAGTAGGTAGTCATATGTGTGTCTTTCCCGTTCCAGTAGGATTAGTAGTTAGCCGTGTATTTTATTATTGGTAAATCTCTTCAACTACATGTTGTTCATTAAGCCTGTTTCTTAATATCTTGTTGTTGCTATAGCTTTCTTTTTATCTTTTCTTGAGTTGGGGGTCTTTCGAAAACAGCATCTCTACCTTCAAGGTAGGGGTAAGATCTGCGTACACCATGTCCTTCTCAGACTACACTTGTGAGATTATACTGGGTTTATTGTTGTTGAGAAGGAAAAATAAAAAAGATTAGAAAAGTTACATTACCTTGTAATTAAACAATGTAATTTCCATCAATTCACACCTTTCCCTTGAGAATTGGAGAGTGTAATTACACTCTCTCAATTAAACCCAATTTCATACTCTTGGTCAGATAAATATGTCAAATTGTGTTATTACCTAATTACACTCAAATCTAATTTTTTTAGTGGTTTTCCAAACATGTTCTAAGGTTCAAGTTGCAGATGAAGGTTATGTTCCCCATTAATGTATGAAGTTAAATTCAACCGGTACTTAATTTATCTACCAACACACTTTCTCTTTGATCATTTCAAAGAACAATTCCACAAGTTCTCCGCTCTTTTGTAAATGTTGCTTTTTTATCATATATTCTTCAGTACGTAGTTGTCGTTTTTTTGTTTTGATTTGAAGCAGTGGAAATCCTAAAAAGGATTTTAATGGTTTTATAATGGGAAAAGAAAGAGCTTATAAATTACAATCCAAATCGATGCATTCAACACAAAAATACATACTTAACAGAGTTGTCGGACGAGTCATTGCCGAAGGGAAGCTGAAGCAATGGGTTTTTATACGACGACTAATGAATGTGAGGAAGAGACTAAAAAATTTAAATACTATTATGGTATTGACAAGTGAAAGTTTGCAGCATGGGCATGTGATATCATGTGATATTTAAAGTTGGACAATAAGAATAAAGTTCGAATGCTCTACAATTGTATATCTGTCGAGCATGTGATACTCTATTAAGTCCAGTAAATTTAATGTTAGTTGGAGAAAGAAATTCTTCGGCACAAGATCAGGAGCGCAAAACTTTTTGTATAGTATTTACATAAATAATATTTAATATTATTTTACCACAAGTTAAATGATCTTGACCCAATAGTTTGGTAGAATATTATTATAAAGGGAAGTGTGCTCAATTCTCCTTAGTTCGAAAAACAAAATATACATACCCATTCTTGAACCTACAACCTTTACAAGCTAAAATATGAGCTTGACTAGTGGATCAAGAAGCTCTCTTTGCAAGAAAGCGGTGTCATTAATTATATATTATTTTATTTTTGTAGAATATTAGTATAGATATTTAATATATTTTTTCCGGCAAAGCAATATCGGATGACGCCGCTTATTACCATGTGCATCCGTCTGGCGCAAGATCATCGAATTCAATGAGAATCTCGATGAAAAACAGGCATTTGAATGCAACTAGAGCCATGGGCGGAGCATAGCTGAGGCCTTTTACTAAAAAATTACACTGTGTGTATAAAATTAAAAAAAAATATGTATAAATATTAATTGTTGAATCTCCTTAATTTTTTTCATGAGTTTATATTGTTTATTTTTTTGAATCCTTTGATAAAAGTCTTGCTTCCGCCGCTAGGTAGAGCGCTTAGAGGGATTGTTTGCATGAGAATATTGCAAAATGAATACGAAACTATATGACAGGAAAATAGTTAATTTCATCTTCATGATACTAAGTAGGCGTTCAGACATAAAAATTGTAAATTTTGAAAAAAAATAGTGTTTGGAGTTAAGTTGAAAAATAGTATTTGAAATTTAAAATTATGTTTGGACATGTATTTTACTTGAAAAAATATTGCAATTTTCAAGAAAAAATACACTTTTAAAAAAAAATTATGGACAAACGGAGCCTAAAATATTATCGTTTGAATAATATTTTCAATATCACTACTTTTAACTATAATAATAATAATAATATTTCATATCATAAATAAAATCTATTGGCAAAAGAACAGCCATACGAAGCGCGGAGTAACGACAAGTATCTAATATCCGATACTAGAATGACTATTTATTTATTTCCTTATTTTTGTTGGCATTTTAAAATTACTAATTCATCAGTTCGGTTATACAAAATACAAAATAAAATAAAAACTCAAAAGTCACTTTAAGGGGTCGTTTGGTTCAGTTAAACAAATCACAAAAGACGTTTATATGTCGTGTTAAAAGAAAACTCTAAAGTTGCCTTCCTTTCTTCCTTCTTTCACTCATTTTTCTCCGTCTTTTGCGGATCCTAAATCAGGTCATCAGTAATCTGGGACCAGGCGGAAATCCATTAGTTGCAAAAAAATTCCTTTCTTTTCTTCTCTTTTGATTTTTTGTTTTAATAACGAAAACGATCTTCAAAAGTGGTAAATTTCTCTTTATTATATAATTGGGATAATTGTTGGTGTTAATTTTTGGTATAACATTCTCCCTATTTGTCAGAGTATAATTCAATTTGATTCTTCGTTTTTTTGTCTCCAGTTGTTGCTCTGCTCCAAGTTCAGGTTCTTCTTCTGCGACATCACCAGGTAATGGATATTATTTGCTCATTGTTTCTACGTTCTTATCACTGAATTTAGTCAATTTTCTTTTGTGATTTTATAATTGTTTCTTCTTTATAATTTGTGTTTATTTTGTAAGTAACAACATACCAAGGGGGAGCTAGAAGCCGGCTACGGGTTCGGCCCATTAGCTTTTGCTCAAACGGTACATTTTGTGTTAAGAAATTTATTAAGTATGTATAAATATTAAATTTAGAACCCCGTTATTAGCACTTGAAGTCGTCGTTTTAATAATTTGTAATGGATGCATGATAAGTAGGGGCGGATGCACGTGGAACGAAGCAGTGTCACGTGACACCGAGATGTATATAGTAATATGGTACGGAAATAATAAGATAAAGGAAATGGCACCACTTGCCATATACTGTGGCTTGGCACACTGGTTAAGTTCCTAATTTTGCTCTAAGAGGTTCGAACCTCAACCAGATCCTTTTTTTGGCAAATATTTGAGAAAACTTCTATTGTCAAAAATTGTATATAGGTAGAATTGAACTCACGACCTCTTCTAACTTAAAACTCAACAAAACAAAACCAATGGATAAGGCTATTTCTTGTTAGGTACTGTGATACTCCCTAATTATCTGTCGTATTTCTCTTTTACACGCCCCTTAAGAAAATATTAAATAGGAGTGGTTTTTGACTGTTTTACCCTTATTTATCTCTTAAGATATAATATCTCTTCATTTAATATTTACTCATAATTGAGGTATTTGTAGTCTTCAAGAACTATTAATATTAAGGGTAGAATAGGAAAAGATAATTAATTTAGTCTTGAACTTTTAAAATTACAAATACTTTGAGATAACTATTTTTAGAAATCACGGCAGATAATTTGAGACGGAGGGAGCAATTAATATTATTTATTCTCCGCTCTTCAATAAATATTGACATTGCTTACGAAAAGTCCTGCGTGCAAGAGTGTTGTTAAGAACATGAATTGTACTATGGTTATTCTTTTTCAAAAGTCAAAACTATAGCTTTCTTTTTTAATACAGGAAAAGGGCCTTTGAAAGTTGAATTCCAGAAAAAATAATTTTTCTTTGTTGCTTTAGTCCAAGAGTGCTTAAAAACAACTCCACTTATTTTGATTCTTTTCTCCAAAATGAAGAGATCCAAAGCAATTAGGACCGATTGGCAGTTTTGAGGCAAGCCGTGATGGGATCAAGACTGTTAATATTTTTTAGAGAGCCTATGAGTTATTATGGAGTTCTGATATTTGTGTTTGTTTCGTCACTTAGAATGTGAATGGACAGGTAATTTAGGGAAAACATGTTTAGAAGATCTTGGCCTGCCGGTTGAAATTTTTTGGCAGTTTTAGATGAGTCCTTTTTCATGGATAACAGGTCGTCCATATACAGCAGAGTCCAAAGATCTTATGAATATTCGGCTATTTTATCTTTACTGATTGATGTGGTTACTTCTCTCTATCTGTAGATCCTTCTAACTTTTTGCTTACCAGGATGTTTCTTGATCATGCACTTCCTTGGTAACCATCTTTTATAAGATTCTCTTTTACCAAAAAAAAAAGGACTATGCAAATGAACTTACGAAAAGTCTGTCGTGTGATCTCTTATCTTTATTTTCATCCTTTTTATGATGTCTAATTGGTAATTTATCCACTTAAAAAAGATGGCGCTTAATTGGTATCCTTATCGTGCCCAATTGAAATTCTCTTGCTTTGATGTTTTGCTTTTATTTCATATCTTGCTACACTTTCATTTGTATAGGTTGTATTTAATGAGCTCTACAAGATATTAGACTGTGGGAAGCCTTCCTTTACACCAAACAAAAGGAAAAACCAGTGATATTGTGTTTGTAGATTTGTAGAGGTGCGTTCATTCAAATTTCTACTTTAGGTTTATGTTTTATAATTTAACGTGCTAATACATGAGCAATCTTTGTTGGTTTGCAAGGTGAATTTGTTGAAATTTCTGATTTGTGATTGTGTTTTATAGCATGTTAGTGAGTTAATACCTGATGAGAAAAGGTTGTGCTTTATGACCCGATAAATATTATTGCTGCTCGAAGATAAACAACGGCTGCACTATTTTTTGCACCTTTTGTGAGTTACATGAAGGGAACTTCATTGAAAGTGTATTTATATCAAAGATACAACTTCCTATGAGACATCTTTTCTGAGTTCCAGTTGCTGCATCTTTATTTGTTACATTTAAGGTATTTTCTTAGACTAAAATTTATGTTAAGGAGTCGATATTGAAAGGCATGTGAATCGATAGAGGAATCATACAGAGCCAGGAGTTTTGTGTGCCGTTTGAGATTTTCATACAATTTCGTAATGATCTTCTGGAATCAAGATGTTGAAGAGTCGTTGCAGGTGTAAGCATTTGTCGTTCCTTTTTTCATATTTGTGAGAATTCGTGTAATTTGGATCTTTTTTCATCATGTGAAAAATTTAAGTATGCATTGCTTCCTGTTCTTTATTATTATAGTTATCTCGAGCTCTCATGGTGACTTTCGTGGTGACTTTCGTGGTGATTTTCGGGTGCTTTTTCTTTCTGTCTTAATTAGTATCTGTGGTACATTATTTCAGTAGTTTACCCTTTGCTTTTGAATTTCTCTTCAGGATGTGAATAGTGGGATTGATCTCTCATTCTTGCTACGTAACCCATTCAAAAGTGTGAGGAAGATAGCAATGGAATTGAAGGCAACAATTCAATAACTAATTTAGGAATTTGTGACCAATTGCTTTGACTATTATTTAGATAAGTGGTGATTGAAGAAATTTTCGTCGGTGTTTCTTTTTTTTTTCTTTTCATGTACTTGAAAATTTTATGAGATAAGCAGGGGAACATAGTATTACGCACTTTGGGTGAAATGCCACCATCCTCCAAACTATACTCTAAAATTTCATCAATAAGACAAAGACAAAACCCCAACCACCCTCGAACCCCCTTATTCTCTACAAATTTTTCATGCATGAATGAATAGCCCAGTTTGTTGACTCAAATCAAAGAAACCTAGTAGGAATCTGTCTCTCTGTTTGTGATAGGAGTGTTTTTTTCTCTTTTTCTCTGCATGTAGACATAGATTATGTCTACATGCAGAGAAAGTATGGAAGGACAAAACCAGATATTGATCAACAGAATCAAGGGAAACTTACGAAGGCCTTCATGGGTATCTGTGCTGCTTCTATTCACAGTTATCGCTCTAATTAGCCTCCTACAGATCAACAGGGAATATTCAATCAGCTTGTTGATCCCCTTGGATTTTGGATTAATCTCGGGCTCTCGGCCCGGCCCTCAGATAAGCAGCAGCTGCTCTGACTTCTTCAAGCAGGTGCCAGCAAGGAAAGTAGTGAAGTCGATCAGGGTTTTCGGCGGGATAGGGGATGGAAAAACCTCAAACACGGAGGCGTTTCGACGGGCCATGGAATTTATGGCGCGTTTCCCGGACAGTGGTGGGTCCCAGCTGGTTGTTCCAAAAGGCAGGTGGCTTACGGGAAGTTTCAATCTCACTAGCAATTTCACCCTCTTCCTCGAGCAAGGCGCTGTCATCTTGGGCTCTCAGGTCATTCTTCTACTTCTACTAGTCTCTTTTAATATTCCTCAATCTTCTCTTTATTTTTTCCCATTCACTACGGAGTGCCTGGATCAAAACTCCAGAGTACTTTAAAAAGAAAATTTAGATTAAAATTTACATATTTGAATTTACTCATATAATGATTCGAAATATTTGAAAAGAGTTTGAGAAAATGGTAATCAAAGAAAAAACCTGTTTTACTTCCCAAATGGTAATAGTGTTTATGGGACAGAGGGAGGTATCTGTTATTAATCTGTGCATCCATGTTGTGCTGTGCTCTAATAAATAGCTCAAAGTTTTACTTCTTATATGTTCAGTACATCTTCAGTTTACTCATCTATCACTACTGCTCCTATTATATAAATCATATAGTAGAAAATATTACTCCACTGCTTGATGGTGGACTTTTAACTATCTTTTGGGGTGGGAAAGGGGAATCTTGGTGTTTTCTGCTATCCGCAGCCAGAAATTGGTTGGAGGGATATTCTCTGCATTCTTTTTTTTTTGTTGCTACTTTCTTTAAATTTATTGGGATAAAAGATGGTGAATTTCAGTACTATAATGGGGTGAGAAAAATGACAAAGAACATACAGGGAAGAAAATAACTTTATGACATAAAGATGTAACTATTACCTTAAGACTGTAGAAGAAGGGGTTGGATTCTCTATAGAGCAAATTATATTGGGATTAACAAAGAAATTATCTGGCCACATTTGAATCAATTAAATAGATGTTTATCGGTTGGTTTTCCGATTGGTTTGCTTGTCATTGCCCCTTCTCTTTATCTTTCCTGAGCCGAGGGTCTACCAGAAACAACCTCTCTGCCTTGTTAAAGATAGGGGTAAGGTCTGCGCACACACTACTCTCCCCCGACCCCACTTGTGGGATTACACTGGGTTTGTTGTTTTTGGATCTGAATCCCCAAGTGCTGGCCTAGATCCAGTTACTACACCAAGAAGTCGTATTATTTTATCCCCTGATGACTAAGGGCAGTCCTTCCTTTGTTTTGTTTTAGGGTCCAAGGTATTACTTTGTCTCACATGGCATTCCAGTCCAAACACTTGTTTATTTTCACTACTCTTTTTTTTCTTTGGGAAGGCTAAAGTTACTGTGCTATTCTTGTATAATTTCATATCACAAAATTCTGAATTTCTTTTCTCTTTGTTAAAAGGATCCAAAGGAATGGCCATTAATCAATGCTCTGCCTTCATATGGAAGAGGGAGAGAAAGACTGGGAGCGAGACATATTAGCCTCATTCATGGAAATGGTCTCACCAATGTTGTAATTACAGGTAATTTCTTACCCCATATGGTCAGAAGTCATTATTGTTCTTGCCAAGTAAGTGACAACTTGGTAGTTGCACTTAAAACTTATAAAGGATAGCGTAATGACAAAATATGTATTGATTAAAAGCACCAGGATGTTCAGCATTAATATGCTAACTGTTTGTTTTCGTGCCTTTTAGAAAGATTTTAGTGCTTGTCTTTATTGACAGAAAAATAAAAAGTAAAATCTGCAGTGAGGGTGAGCTGTTGCTTGCTTAGTTTACTGATGTCCTTTAATTGAAATATCTGCTAGGGTACTAGATTTGAAGTATTCATTTGGCAGCTGGAAATGCTTAGCGTTAATTTTCTTTCTGACGACACTATAGGCTACATACACATCTATAGGAAGGTCTGTTCGGTTAATGGTGTGCTAAACTAATCATGTTAGGACAGGGGCGGAGCTAGCCTTTAGGTTATGGGTTCAGCTGAATCTAGTAACTTTGGTCCAA
The DNA here is from genome assembly GCF_000715075.1 of Nicotiana tabacum. Lineage (NCBI taxonomy): Eukaryota > Viridiplantae > Streptophyta > Magnoliopsida > Solanales > Solanaceae > Nicotiana > Nicotiana tabacum. The sequence goes on along the minus strand of NC_134090.1, from coordinate 153,095,547 downwards.
ACCCTATATTTATCTTAAGAAATCCATTGAATATGTACAAATTTTCTTTCTGCCGACACTATAGGCAACGTACACATCTACAGGAATGTGTGTTTAGAATATAGTGTGCTAAACTAAACATGCTAGGAGGGACCATAACAAAAGGTGGAATTCTATTCTAATGTTGAAGTTCCTTGAATATGATGTCTGTAAGATCTAATACGTTGGATTGATAAGATTTGTTGCATTTTGGTTTTTATGCATGTGATGGTGACAGAATGTAGAACCTAACTCTAGTTCCTACTGGGTTGTTACATTGGAGCTGCTATTCTAACATGTAATTAGTTAATAGACTATGTTACCTGAGGATTTAGTGTTGAAGCAGATACTCAGAATTAGTAAATGAGAATACAAAGGAGTAGAATGGAATGGGGGATAACTAAGGAAAATAGACGCCAAGATGATTATTATCCACGTTTTCAATTTGGATCTCTCTCTCTCTATACACATACACAAAGACACACACTCTCCCCTTTTCATCCTCTCCTCCCCTTCCTCCCTGTGTTAGAGCTGCTGACATGTGACTTCAAAAGTTGGAAATTACTTTGATCACACTTTTAAAGATTGAGTATTGCCATTGAAGAATATATATACTCAGATTTGCCGATAAACAACGCGTCATATGCGTTAATAAATGCTGAAGGTCCTTTGCTGGATAAGTGCACAGGTTAAAGATCCAACACAAAGGCTACAAGAGTACTCCATCTTAATCATTGCATTTAAATGTCTAAAATATTTGTCAAAAGATTTGTTTAGGGGATAATCCAGATTCAGGAATTACTCTATTTAGTCAGATTTAGAATTTCACTAGAGAAGGTTTGCTTTCAATCATTTCTTGCATATGAGGGCTTTGTATACACACTTGCAAACAATGACCTTTCTACTACTAAGAATATAAATTGAATATTAAGTACTATTGCCTCGTAAAAAATGGTAGCTAAACTTTTTGACCACTACACCTGTATCATAATATGTGAGCATGCTCATATAGTTCTAGAAGTAAGCGTTCTATTAGTCTACTTAAAATATGTACTCTGATGAGTCTGCAATATTATATGCCTTGTGGTTATATTTATCTCAGTGATCATTCCTTTCTTTTCCTTTTGATAAGTTCATCTCGATGATCATTGTTTCCCGCTATTCCCCCATTTTCTTTCAAATAATAATGAAATTCTAGTGTGACTGCTTCTCTGTCTGCATCTTCAAATTTTTCAGCTTAATTTCAGGGGAAAATGGGACTGTAGATGGCCAGGGAAAGATGTGGTGGGAGCTTTGGTGGAATAGAACACTGGTCCACACCAGAGGCCATCTCGTCGAGCTGATTAACTCCCAGAACATCCTGATCCATAATCTTACATTCCTCAACTCCCCGTTTTGGACAATTCATCCTGTCTATTGCAGGTCCCTGCTCTCTTGATAATTGCTCTATCAATTTTTTATGACACTGCTTGCCTCTACTTGTTTGGTTCCCGGTTTTTAGGAAGCTAATGAACGAAGAAGTAATTATTTTACTCATGGAAATTGCTACTCATTATTGCATAGTATTTTTCCGAAAAGTTGATATTACGATTCAATTAATCAATCAAATAACTAGACGTCTATAATTAACCAGTATATTTAAAGGATCCGTTGTTGCCAAAGTAATATTTCTTGCTAGTCTTGAATGTTGAGGGCAAGAAAGAATCTTTAAAGATGTAGAGTTCAATCGTAAAACTTTGTTGAATAAATATGCTCTCTCCTCCTTTCATTTGCTTTCCTCACGATAACTACTTTTATCACCAAACTATCCCATGTTAGCTGGTAAAGTGACACTTGATGTTGCATTTTCTTCAGGAATATTGTAATCAGAAATATGACTATTTTGGCTCCTTGGAATGCCCCTAACACAGATGGCATAGACCCAGGTATATCCTCTGTATGTAATACTTGAAATTTGCCACTAGGAGAAAGAATAATGATCTTGAAATTCTATATTGTAGTTTATCTCCTGTAATTCTAATATAAAGCTAAACTAGAATGGAGGGAGGAGCAATTACCTCTTTTTCCATTTCCCCATCTATCTCAGTAGTGGTGGAGCAAGTATTTTCGTCAAAATATAAAGAATTAAACCCTTGAAGAAGTCAAGAGGTGTAAATATGTAGTATATATGCATAAAAAATTACCTAGCAACACAATATAATGTTTTGACGAAGGGGTGTCAGTTGACATCCCTTGAGTACATGTGGCTCCGCCACTGTATCTCAGGCGTACAAAGCTGTCCACTCTATTTTATTACTTATGCGAGATTGTATGATTAAGACTATTAACAACTTTTCTTTTATTCGCATAATTGTTTTGTTAGCAGACTCCAGCGTGAATGTGTGCATCGAAGATTGTTACATCGAAAGTGGTGATGACCTTGTAGCAGTGAAAAGTGGTTGGGACCAGTACGGCATGAAAATGGCCCGTCCAAGCTCAAACATCATTGTAAGGAGAGTGACAGGCACAACTCCAACATGTTCAGGAGTTGGTATTGGCAGTGAGATGTCTGGAGGCGTTTCTAATGTCATCATAGAAGACTTATACGTTACAGATTCGGCAGCTGGCGTGCGAATTAAAACTGATAGAGGAAGAGGCGGATACATTACCAACATTACGATAAACAACATGAGAATGGAACGAGTGAAAGTGCCGATTAGGTTTAGCAGGGGAGCGAATGACCACCCCGATGAGAGATGGGATCCGAAAGCAGTACCTAAAGTAAGAGGCATTCGTATCAGTAACGTGGTCAGTCTGGAATCAAAGAGACCGCCCTTGCTAGAGGGCATTGAGGAAGCACCATTTTTGGACATACACATGGAAAACGTCAGTATATTCGGGCTAGCCCCAACTATGAGGTGGAACTGTGAATTTATCTCTGGCTCTAGCTGCAGTATTTTCCCTGCACCCTGTTCGCAGTTGAAGAATGAATCCACATTTCAGTGTTCAATTCATTAGACTTATTGTTCCTTTGGTCATTTTATACGAGATATACTTTAGCAAAATTCAAAATATGAACTTTTATAACTTGAAACTTGAAAATAGTCATATTCTGGGTTTAGAGTTTTAGGTGACGTGACATATCATGCATATACCACGCCAAATAGGAAACTGGTGAAACTCTATTCTTTTTACTGTAGTTTTCAGTCTCACTTTTCTTCAGACTAGACTGAGCTACATTTTTGTACGTTACGAAAGTTTTTACACACATTTCTATTGACCAATTGAATACAAATTTACTCTCAATGCTAGAATAGCTTGGCCTCTATGCTTTATATTTATCATAGCCCCGGGGCTTAATTATTGGTTATTGTTATTGTTATTGCATGTCATCTATTTTATGGTTTTTATGCTTCTATTACTGTTTTTATGATTTCTGCTGTCATTAATTGTCTTTTCTTGTTTTATTTCTATCTTCCTGAGCCGAGGGGGTCTATCGAAAACAACCTCTCTGCCCCATCGGGATTGGGGTAAGGTCTGCGTACACATTGTCCTTTATCAATAACGCCAACCTCTTCATTCATAAACAGAGAAATTTAATTTTTCAATTTTTTATATGTTATATCTTTGTTAATACAAGTATTTTTATTTTTATTTATTTTCAGTTGAGAACTTTTACAAGGAAGACTTCTTTTTTTATTAAGTTAGCATAATGGAATCAACACTCGTCCTTTTTAGGAACTTATACACCCTAAAACAACCATTATATATATACATATATATATATATATATATATATATATATATATATATATACTATTTTCTTATTTTATATTTGTTTGAACTTTTTCGGAGTATGAGAGTCAAATTGTCTAATTTTTTAGCATTAGTTTGAATATAATTTTTTTAAAATAAAATTTGCATATTTAAAAACTATATCAAAACCACTATATATCAGTCATAGTAGTTAACCGTTCAAAATATTTAAAAACTATTTGCAGAATTCATAGATCATTCTTTTTAAAATGTATAGAGTATTATACTATATATAGCGTACAAATTCCGAAATTTTTGAACGGTTGAGATATGTTTGTTTAACCCAAAGATTTTAAACGTTTTAAGCACTTGCTCCTTTTCCCCTTCTTTTTCTCTCCCCATCAGACAAGAACCCTTGTTCTCTTTCCAAATCCGTCAATTAATAACAGCCTTTTGCTATTGGATGTACAGTATACAGAGATAGTAAGATAAATGGCAAAATGCTTTTGAAAAGTGGCAAATGCAATTTGCCACGTTCTTGCCCCTTCCACGATGGATCCATGCACATGTGCCTATACATAGGTTCTCAACTAGACAAGAAATCATCATATGTAGTGTTATTATTGAAATTTTAACCAAGCTCCTAGAATATTTTCCATTAATTAATAGTAATGGCTACCACAAACAATAACGTTGTGGTTGTGATGATTCCATTACCAGCACAAGGTCATCTGCAGCCATTGCTTGAGCTGGCTCGCCGCATTTTATCTTCTTCTAATTTTACCATACCCGTTCACTACGTTGGCTCCGCCACACACTTACGCCAAGCGCAGAGTCGCGCCCATGGTTGGGACCCTCTCACTACTCCCAATCTCCATTTCTCTGAGTTCCAAATGCCTACTCTCGACAACATTCCTCCTGATACCAACGACTTTTACCCTTCAAATTTAATACCCTCTTTCTACGCTGCTATGGAGTTTCGACAACCAGTGGCAGATCTTGTTAAGAATTTGTCTGCAACAGATAAAGTCAAGAGAGTTGTTGTCATTCATGACATTCTCATGTCTTGGGTAGTTCAAGATGTTGTTGCCATACCAAATACCGAAATGTACTTTTTTCATGCTGTTTCTGCTCTGGACGTATGTTCTAGAATCTTGGAAGCAAAACTAAATGTTGATCCAGTCACGCCGCCAGCTGATGTTGCAGAAATATTGCAAGAACTTGCATCCATGGAACCTGGATCAGATTCACCACCACCATTAATGGTGAAATACGTGGAGAAACAAATGAGTTGCGCAGTTAATTATAGTGGCCTAAATATTTTCAGTACTTGTAAACCCATTGATGGTATATATCTTGATTTGATGCAACAAGCTTTCAAATCGTATGATGAGCATTGGAAAACATGGGGTCTTGGTCTTTTTATGAACCCTTTGGAAATGGAGAAGAATATCAGAAAAGACACGACTAGTACCCTGCCACGTCATCACCTATTGCAGTGGCTGGACAAACAAGAACCAAACTCAGTGATGCTTGTTTCATTTGGATCTGCAGCTTCATTTACTGATGAACAAATAAGAGAACTGGCACTTGGTCTTGAACAAAGTCAACAAAAGTTCATTTGGATACTGAAAGAAGCAGACAGAGCAAATGTCTTTGCTGATGAGAATATCAATCGGACGACCTTTGCTTTACCAGAAGGGTATGAGGAAAGAGTTGAAGGAAGAGGAATGGTAGAGCGGGGATGGGCCCCACAACTAGAGGTGTTAGGACACGCGTCAACTGGAGGTTACTTGTGCCATTGTGGATGGAACTCTGTAATGGAGAGCATTTCAATGGGAGTTCCAATTGCTGCATGGCCATTGCATACAGACCACCCGAGGACCGCTTTGTTATTGACCAAAGGTTTGAAAATAGGGATTTACGTTAGAGATTGCGCGCGTAGAAATGAGTTGGTGAAAGCAGAAACAATTCATAATGCTGTAAAGACTTTGATGGATTCGCCGGAAGGTGAAAATTTGAGGCAAAAAGCGGCGGAGCTGAAGGACGCGGTGAAAGCATCGTTCATGGATGGTGGTGCAACAAAAAAAGACATTGAATCTTTTATGTCTTATATCACTAGATAGATAACAGCTTGTTTGAATGGTTGTTATGGATCCTTTTATAATTTATGTTACTGTACTGTACTGTATCGTTTGATGAATACAATATTTGAATAGATTGTATCATTTGCCGTTGTTTTATGATATCATGCACCAGCAATATGAAAAATAAATTCGCAATATTATAAAGAAAAATTATGATATGGGGTAAACTTATTAGTATATAAAAAAGTAGGGTAAATGATAAAATAAAATAATTTAATAATAGTGAAGAGTGAGATGAGAGAAAAAGACAAGATCACGACGCAACCACACCAAATCGGTCGTTACATAAAATGACACATTTTGTCGTTATGTAACGACGAATTTAATGATACGATACAATAAAATTTAAGTAACAACCAAGACAAATATCGTATTTAAAGTAACAATACGATACGAAACAATAGGTAACGGCCACCCAAACAAGTTGTAAATTAGAGCCTCCGATAGATAAGTTCTTTAAATTAGAGCCACTGATAGATAAGTTCTTTAAATTAGAGCCACTGATAGATAAGTTCTTTAAAATTTGACCCTCTGATAGATAAGTTCTTTAAAATTGTAGCCTCTTTGGAACCACATCTTGTAATTGGTCAGGCAGGGAATAAAATGTAACTGAGGAGTAGCAATTTGACTCTTCAATTTTCAGATGGAACGTGAGAAATGCTTGTAATTACATTGGGTAATTCTCTTTTGTTCTTATTTTTTAAATATTATTTTTACTATCTGTCTCTTAATTTCATTCCAAATATGCGAGGAACACTTGTTAAAATCAATTTCATGTTTTGCTAAGTCCTTTTTTCTATTTATAAAAATATTTATTAGAAAAATACTTTCTAAACTCATCATATTCTTTTGTTATTTAAAAAATGGAACATATCATAAATCTATTTATATTCACATGAGTACGGAGATACCAACTATTCTTTATGATATTAGTAGTTAAAACTAAAATTATTAAAAAAAAATTAATATGTATTTTAAATACTTAGTACGAATAAACAAAATTTAGTATTTCTTATATGCACACGTACTTGTCATACTATAAAGTTTATTCACTTTTTGACAAAATATGGGCTTATTTTGCCAGCACTATGCAGGAGTTAGGGGTGTACAAAGGAAACAGAGAAACCGCACCAACCCGATAATCCGAGTCAAATCGAGAAAAAAATCCGACTATGGTTTGGTGTTGGAAAAAAAAAACCGACCATAATTGGTTTGGTTTGGTTTTAACTAAAGAAAGTCAAACCGAAACCAAACCAACCCGACATTACATATATAGAAATTTTAGATATATTTAATATATAAATATATTTATTGTGATGTAATTTATAAATATTTCTTAAAAGATTTCATAATTTTATCTTTTGAGGTATTATTTCAAGGTTGGACTTAGAACTTTTGAATGTTCTTATTTAATTTACTATGTTTTAATCAAACCGATATTTCAGTGTATTTAAGCTTGGAAAAAACAATTACTATTATTCAATTCAATACTACGAACGGAAATGTATTGAATATCTATTTTTTGTTTTACAATAATTTAGATAAAAATGCATAACCTATTTTTATTTTTTCTTTAGCGTTTAGTCATGTAATTAATACTCCCTTATTAGTCTACTTATTTTAGCATGACTTAGCACTTTAATATGGCTTTTTAATTAGCAATATTTTTATTACATAATTTTATTGTCTTTATTGTTGAATATTTTAGGATAATGACATGACATATCTCGTATTTTGTATTATTTTTTTGGAAAATACTTTATATAGTTGTATCTTACTAGGACTAAAGAAATATTTTGAGCACATTTTATATGTTTTGTTTTACGAAAATTTTACCGGGGAAAAAATCCGAAAAAACCCGAATAACCCGAAAATTCGAGAGAACCCGAGAATGAAAAATCCGAATTTTATTGGTTTGATTTGGTCTTTAGATTTAATAACCCAACACAATTGGTTTGGTTTGCTAATTGTATAATCCGAACCAACCCGCCCTACGTACACCCGCGTATGGCCGATATTGTTGTTTGTGTTATTTGTACAACTATAAGATTATAAAAAAGTTCAACAATGAAAATTGAAAAGATAATAGCTTCATCCTTTTTTTCAATTATTTGGTACGATTACCTTAAAAGAACGTAATACTATAACACTATCAGGCTGAGTAACAACAACAACAACAACCCAGTATAATCCCACTTAGTGGGGTCTGGGGAGGGTAGTGTGTACGCAGACCTTACCCCTACCCTAGAGTAGAGAGAGTGTTTCCAAATAGATCTCCGGCATCCTTCCCTCCAAGAACATCCCACCTTGCTCTTGGGAAGACTCGAACTCACAACCTCTCGATTGGAAGTGGGGGTTGCTTACCATCAGAGCAACCCCTCTTACCATCAGGCTGAGTAAACATTCATAATATTGACCTCCCTACTATATACACTCATTGAGGAACAAGGTTGTATAAAATATCAAAAAGATTATGAAATTATTTGCAACATGGTATATTTTGTGGTACATAGTTCAGCTTAAACTTTTTACAAATTGGAGAAAAGAATATGCACCCCTTTGAAAGTATCATTTCTATTAACTACTATTGTTATAAGCCTTTATTCACAGTAGTATTTGTTGCGGAAGCTAAATGTATATAGTGTGAATAAGTCACAACTACTATACCAAAAATTAGGACAACCACCAAATAATAAATAAGACAGTAAAGCAGCAATAAAGGGAACACCAGAATTTACGAGGTTAGGCTAATTTTGCCTACTCCTCGGACACAACCAATATTTTATTCCACTCCAAAAATACAAGTGAAATAATACTAAAGAGAGAAGATAAAAATGCCTTAAACAGATGAGAAGGCAAATGAGAGGTGTGTTTCAATCCTAAACATTAGGCCTTCTTTTATAGGGGGAAAATCCCCCCAAACTTAACTCTCAACCGATGTGGGACTTTGGCATTTTGCCAAACTTCAACAAATCTCCACCTTGGTAAAATTCCACATTTTAAATTCTTTCTCAATAACAAATTTTGGTTGTGTCTTTATCTTCAATCTTCAGTGTTCAACAATGTTGATCAAATCCAAACAATGTTGAAACTTGATCGCAGTCACCACCTTAGTTAGCATATCAGCAGGATTCTCCGTAGTATGAATTTTCTTCACTGTGACTCCTCCTTCTTCTATGATTTCTCGTACGAAATGATACCGAACATCAATATGCTTCGTCCTTGCATGATAAACTTGGTTCTTCGCTAATTGAATAGCACTTTGACTATCACAAAAAATTGTGATACCTTTTTGTTCAACACCAAGCTCCTTTAGCAATCCTTGAAGCCAAATTGCCTCCTTCACAGCCTCTGTAATAGCCATGTACTCTGCCTCTGTTGTAGACAAAGCAACTGTTGACTGCAAAGTATACTTCCAACTAACTGGTGCTTTTGCAAAAGTAAACACATAACCAGTAGTTGATCTTCGTTTGTCCAGATCACCCGCAAAATCTGAGTCACAATATCCAACTACAGACTGATTGTATTCCTTCTCAAAAACTAACCCGATATCTACAGTATTATGAATATACCGTAGAATCCACTTCACAGCTTGCCAATGCTCCTTCCCTGGATTGTGCATATATCTGCTAATAACTCCAACAGCTTGTGAAATGTCAGGCCTTGTGCAAACCATTGCATACATCAAGCTACCAACAGCATTTGCGTATGGTACCTTTGACATATACTCTCGTTCAGCTTCATCCATTGGCGACATAGTAGTACTTAGCTTAAAATGGGGAGCAAGTGGAGTACTAACTGGCTTAGTCTTGTCATCTATGCCAAAACGTTGTAGTACTCTCTTCAAATATTCTTTCTGAGATAAACAGAGTTTCTTTGAACGTCTATCTCTAATTATCTCCATGCCAAGAATTTTCTTTGCCTCACCCAGATCCTTCATCTCGAACTCCTTCTTCAGTTGATTCTTCAATTTATCAATTTCTTCTGAATTCTTGGAAGCTATCAACATATCATCAACGTATAGGAGAAGATATACAAAGGAACCATCTTTAAGCTTGCGCAAATACACACAATGATCGTATTTGCTTCTCTTGTACCCTTGCCGCAACATAAACTCGTCAAATCGCTTGTACCATTGTCTAGAAGATTGTTTCAATCCGTACAACGATTTTTCAAGTTTGCATACCATATTTTCTTTTCCAGCAACTTTGAATCCTTCTGGCTGAGTCATGTAGATTTTCTCCTCCAAGTTTCCATGTAAAAACGCAGTTTTTACATCCATCTGAACTAGTTCCAAATCCAATTGTGCTACCAAAGCCAACATAATTCTAATGGAGGAATGTTTTACAACTGGAGAAAACACTTCATTGTAATCAATTCCCTCCTTTTGAGCATATCCTTTGGCCACCAATCTTGCTTTGTAGCGAACATCTACTTGGTTAGGAAATCCTTCCTTCTTTGCAAATACCCATTTGCACCCAATTGCTTTCTTCCCCTTCGGGAGATTGGCCAATCTCCATGTATGATTCTGATGAAGGGACTGTATTTCATCATTCATGGCAATCCTCCACTTATCTTCTTCTGAACTTTGGACAGCATCTTTATAAGTGGTAGGAATATCATTAGCTACAATTGAGGTTGCACAAGCAACCGTCTCTATGAGACGAACAGGTTTCGTTATTGTTCTTTTTGGCCTGTTGGTTGCTATTGATTCAAGTTGTTATTGAGGTTCCTGAGTTGGAATCTCCTGTACTGGCTCTCCTTCCAGAGGGTAATCTTCATTTGTTTCCTCCTCTGCTTCTTGTGTAGGAAAAATAAATTTTCCCTCAAACTCCACCTGCTTAGAAGCACCTTCATTTTGTTTGGTATCTTCTGTTACCTTATTTACCATAGCAAATTCATCAAAGGTAACATCCCTGCTGAATATTACTTTCTTTGTCATAGGACACCATAAGCGATATCCTTTGACTCCAGAAGTAATTCCCATAAAAATAGCTTTCTTTGCCCTTGAATCCAATTTTGACTCTGTCACATGATAATATGCAGTTGAGCCAAACACGTGCAAAGAGTCATAATCTACAGCATGCTTTCCATACCATTTTTCAAATGGTGTCTTGCCATCAATAGCAGCAGATGGTAAGCGATTAATGAGGTGGCATGCATATGTAACTGCCTCAGCCCAAAATTCTTTGCCCAAGCCAGCATTGGACAACATACACCGTACCTTCTCCAGCAAGGTACGGTTCATACGTTCTGCCACTCCATTCTGTTGTGGTGTATGTCTAACAGTGAAGTGTCGGACGATGCCATCATTTTCACAGACCTTATTGAAATGATCATTTTTGTATTCACCTCCATTGTCTGTGCGAATACACTTGATCCTCCTGCCTGTTTGATTCTCCACCATCGTTTTCCATTTGAGAAAAATTCCCAGCACTTCATCTTTGTTTTTCATTGTATACACCCACACTCTTCGAGAAAAATCATCAACAAAGGTTACAAAATAGTGCTTCCCACCCAATGAAGGTGTTTTGGAAGGACCCAAAACATCAGAGTGTACATAATCCAAAATGCCTTTAGTATTATGGATCGCTGTACCAAATTTAACCCTTGTCTGTTTCCCTTTGACACAATGCTCACAAAACTCCAAGTTGCAAGCCTTTACTCCTTTTAACAATCCTTGATCTGATAGAGTTTTCAAGGATTTTCCTCCAGCATGTCCCAAGCGCATGTGTCATAGCTTGGTTGCTTTTGCCTCTTTGTCGTCACTGGATGTCACTGTCGCTGTCCCAATAATTGTACTACCACGATAGTGGTACATATTATTATTCTTCTGATTAGCCTTCATTATCACTAGTGCACCGGAGCATACTCTCATCACTCCATTTTCTGCAATGATTTTGAACCCTTTTGATTCTAGGGCTCCCACAGAGATGAGATTCTTCTTCAAATCCGGTACATATCGAACATCTGTTAATGTTCTGATCATTCCATCATGGTTCCTTAATCGTATTGAACCAATGCCATACGAGGTAAGAGGGCTGTTATCCGCTGTGTGGACGACTCCATATTCTCCTTCTTGAAATTCCACGAACCAGTCCCTGTTGGGACACATATGATAGCTACAAGCCGAGTCCATCAACCATATGTCTGATGATGTTGATGACTCTGTTGTAACTAATGAGAAGTCTGAATCATCACAATCAGCTACATTTGAATCCATAATGGCCTTTCCATTGTTATGTTTGGCCTTATTCTTCAACTTCGGACAGTCTTTCTTCCAGTGCCCTTTTTCTCGACAAAAGGCACATTCATCTTTGCTGAGTCTGGATCTTGACTTGGATCTTCCCTTCTTTGTCCTCGTTTGACTTTGAGGACGACCCCTCACAAATAGTGCTTCTCCTTCTCCGCCCTTCTGTTTTTCTCGCTTTCTTTGTTCATAGCTGTACAAAGCCGAACAAACTTCTCTGAGAGAAACTTCGTCATTTCCATGGAGTAGAGTAGTTTCAAGGTGCCCGTACTCATCAGGAAGTGACGCCAACAACATCAAGGCCAAGTCACCATCATCATAAGTTGTATCCATATTTTGCAAATCTGTGACCAACTTATTGAAACTGGTGATATGTTCATTCATCGTGGTACCAGGAACATAGGTGAAATGAAACAGTCTCTTCTTCATGTACAATTTATTTTGACTGTTTTTCTTCAAAAATTTATCCTCCAGTGCTTTCCATAATCTACTTGCAGAAGTTTCCTTTGTGTATGGATATTTCTGTTCTCTAGCAAGGTAGGATCGAATGGTACCGCAAACAACACGATTGATAATTCTCCAATCTTCTTCTCCAATAACATCTGGTCTCTTTTCTTCAATAGCAAGATCTAGCTCTTGTTGAAAAAAGACATCTAGAACCTCGCCTTGCCACATCCCAAAATGTCCGGACCCGTCAAATATTTCTACCGCAAATTTCGCATTTGACACAATTCTTGTCATAAGCGAAGATGCCAATGATGACGTATTGTTGACACTTGATGTAGATTCTTCTTGTTTATTGTCTCCCATCTTTGACACAAATATTATTTAATAGCTGACGACACAAATCAAGATTATTTCCTTTCTGGTGTAGAAGATCAGACTAAGCTGCAACCACAGAGCATACTCAGACAGAACCTTGACTTAGTTACCAAGATAAATCTTTTCTGATGTGGAAGATCAGACTATGCTGCAACCACAGAGCATACTTAGACATTACCTTGGCTCTGATACCAATTGTTGCGGAAGCCAAATGTATATGGTGTGAATAAGTCACAACTATTATACCAAAAATTAGGACAACCACCAAATAATAAATAAGACAGTAAAGCAACAATAAAGGGAACACCAAAATTTACGAGGTTCGGCTAATTTTGCCTACTCCTCGGACACAACCAATATTTTATTTCACTCCAAAAATACAAGTGAAATAATACTAAAGAGAGAAGATACAAATGCCTTAAACAGATGAGAAGACAAATGAGAGGTGTGTTTCAATCCTAAACATTAGGCCTTCTTTTATAGGGGGAAAATCCCCCCCAAACTTAACTCCCAACCGATGTGGGACTTTGGCATTTTGCCAAACTTCAACAGTATTCAGTATCAGAACCTGCAAATATGGCAACATTAGAGAAGCAAATGTAGAATGTTTCTATTAAAAAACCAACCAAATGCCAGTCGAGTACTAATTCAACTCTATCAAATTAATTTGCATAAGTAACAATACTGATAAATCAAACTCATCAAAGAATATATGGTGATAAATAATAAGTCGTGGTCTTAGGTTTACAATAATGGGAGTTTCAAATATTTTCATGCCTACAATGGAGGAGGTTTATTTGATTAGGTTTCATCTCTGTAGCCAAAAGGAACAAAAGAAAACATAGCATCGACACGTAATGTACACATGCAAAAGCTCCAAGTCGACGTGCATGACAACATTGAATTTGAATATTAGATGAGACATAAAAGGCAATGAGTATGAACCAGAAATTACTAAAGAAATTTCAATAGAAGTAAGTTGTAAGTTGTAAGTAACAATTTGGTTTGGGGCTTCCAATGGATGAAATATGAGAAAGCTGCTCCCATATTATACACCTGAAGATCATTCCCTCACCACGCTGAAAGTTACAATCTGAAGCAAGAGTTATGCAGGTGAACTATATAATATACTATAAAGTTTCAAAACCAATATCATTGACAAAAGTTGATTTATTTTCCTTCGGGTGACATTCAAAAAATTTCAAACACCAAAGATTATGAAATTTTAATTGGAAAAGTAGAAAGAACAAGTAGAAGAGAGACTAAAACCTGGAATACCAGAGTTATGCCTGATATAAAGTTAACGAAAACAAAAAGGATAAGTCAAATTTCGAAAGTAAAAAAGAAAAAGAAAAAAGAATAGAATAAAATGGAAGATTCCTAGAATAGGGTGTGAAACATGTTTAGAAATGGCAACTTTCCTATTGGATAATACAACTCTTCATATTGCTTAATAGAAGAGATTAGTTTAACTTAGAATTGGATCTTCTTTTCTAAAGCAACACATACTTATGTGTAGATTCACTATAAAAATGATTCAACTGAATCAGGAAACAATAGGGCAACCATAAGTATGCCAAAATGCAGCTAGAATTTTTGGAGATACTCCATATAAAGCATAAACAGATATGTTTAGTATGTAAGAAGTCACATTTGGAAAACCTGACAATTCTCTGTCGTACTTTTTCCACCCTGCAAAAAATTAGAAACAGATAAAACAAAAAACTCTGCTTTCTGAAATTTTATAGTTCAATAAAGGTCAACAATAAAGCATTCATAACTGATATTGGCGACAAAACCAATCTTTCCTACAGGCAGACATATTTAACCAATAGAACTGTTTAGAATGTATGACCTTTTTAATGTAAAGTTCCACTAAGTTGATGCCACAAAGAAACGAAAGAACCACAGAAATTATGAGCAAAACTGTTGGTGTGAATGCAAAGCTGAGGCTATAGATGGTCATATCATAAACCATCAGTAAACTGAATATACAAAACAATTTCATTAGAAAATTTTGCATTTTAGCACATGCCTCATCCTTAATCCCAGGACCAAGATGAATAAAAACGGAAAAAAGAGAACCGAAATGAAGATGTTAGCAAGTACAAAAAGATGTGATTTGCATATGATGCAATCATTGTAACATTGACATTATTGTAATATGACCAAATCTCTAAAATCAAATTCACTAAGAACAGTTAGCCACAAGTCCATGTGTGAGCAGAATTAGCGAAAAAAGCAGGAAGTAAAAACTAATAAGCCAAAGCCAAAAAGACTGAAAGAGTAATAATACTAACCAAAAATCAAGGAGATAGATAAGGCAATCATAAAAAAATGCTACTGAGCAAGAACGAAAGAGGGAAGAAGAGATGATGGGTATTCTTATCAATGGGAAGCCGAATTTTTACATACATTTGAAATGAATATCCTATGAACTGAAAGTGCAAAAAATAAAAAAGATACTCCTATATATTATGAAGTAGGAAGAACAATCAAAGAAATTGAGAGGCAGTACATGTGTGTGCTCGAGCAAAGAGGTAATAAAGAGACATAAGAGAAGTAGTAGAACAAATAGAACTGTGGTTGAATGGGTTTTCAAAGGGTAAGCCACAAAGGAAAAACACAAAAGTATGGTACTAAAAGACTTCAAAAAGCACCAGGTAATCAAGGTTTTCCTCGAAAAGATCAGTTTGACTTTTTTTTTAAAAACATTCTAAATATTATAACTCTAGAGTTTTCAATTAAGTATGAAATTTTGTAAACTTTGAATAGAAAGGCAAGCAATAATAGACTTCAGGAATTCCCAAAAAATTCCTCACTTTGTACACCAGCAAAAGAATTTTAGAGATCAGAATAATTTCATCACTTTCATGATGCGACACATGGTAGTGACTCTCTTTGGAGGTGATTTTTTTTTGAAATGTTGTTCTTTGTTTAAGGGATTAGAATGCCCCAGTTCTATGTATAAAGTATTCATCTTAAGATGCTAATGTAACATTATTTTACATTCTTTTTCGAGTGAATGCACTTTTACCACTTCCATCAGCAATGGATGAATGAAATGCATAGCTTAAACAGTTTCTCTTGAAAGCAACTAAAGGAATTAACTATTGTTTTGAAGATCTTTCTATCCTTTCAAAGGAGATATCGAGCATAATGCTCAGGATATATTCATAAGAGTGTCAATCTCTTTAATAAGCTTTCATCTCACTATTTCATTACCAGGATAACAAAGATTCCGAATTAGTTTCAAATGCAAGGCTTTTGATAGTAGTTGCATCAACCCTTATAATAGTATTATATTTCTCCAAAATCTTTAAGACATGAGATATCTTCAGACATTGAACATCAAAAGATTCAATTGATTAGTTCCATCCATGCTTATGAGTCATGATAAATTCAAAATACCTAGTTAATTGTAGGTAGACGAACAACTATATTTGGCATTTTTTTTCAACTGAGCAGATGCCTATATTGAAGTGCGAAATTAACTCAGTTAGATTTTTATATTTAGGTAGCTTCTACCTTGACAAGGTCAAAATACAAAAAAAAAAGAATCTACCAAGGTTATGTAATACGAAGAATAGATATCATTAAAAACATTTAACTGAAAATAATTGCTGCAGATCGCACCCACAAATAAGTGTTTATGTTACACTGCAAGAAATATTTAGCTGCATTTAGCTTTCTAACTATTAGCAGCATCAACCAAAACAAGACTTTTGAAATGGCGAAAAATAAAGGTTATGAGAGAGATCAACCATTACGCTATAAGAATATAAGGGGATAAGTGATGGAAGCCTGCACCTCTTATGAGAAAAATATTCCTTTTTAAGAAATATAAATACTCCTTTCATCCTTTAATATAGTAAAAGTTCTCTATCCCTCCAAAGGCTTGTCCATTTTTTCCTATCCATATAGAGAAATAATACTTATGTTAGTTATGAAGTTTCACAATAATCCCAAGGGAAAGAAGACACTCAGAGTCATAAACACAAGCAAACAAAGATGGAAAATTTGTTAGCAACCAAAGACAACTTAATTCACAACTGAAAGGTACTTTAAGATTGTTGGCTCAATTACAGAAGAGCAACACCCTACAGCTTGCTGAATGGTATATGAGCACAGTTACCTGTGCTACATCAAAGGAGTTCACATCAAATACAATGCTTCCAAATTTAAGCTTTCTCTCTAGTGCAGAAAATTCTTCTTAGTTTCTATCGAACACAATTCAATGTTTCTATTGAACACACCTTAACAATACAATGCTGAGAAGTATCATGAAATATTTGCTTTCCTGGTATTATTTGCATTGTTTCTGAATCTAAAAAATTATAGGTTATACGTTTCTCTTAAAATCTCTACTCTCCCGAATCAAGGCTGAACATCCGTGAGATCTGTAGAAAGAACTGAACATCTAAGGCAGGAATGCACAATTTTACATCAATAAGTATTTCTACTTTGTATAAAATATTATGAAAAAATTTCCCCAATTCACAGGAATGCACAAGCTTACATAGTTGAAGGCAGTCCTAATTTACTCGCTAATAGCAAAAGAGAAACACAAGAAATTCTTAGCAAATAGTTAAGTTGTTTCAGGCATATCACCGAACATCTTGGGTTCATCAATCTTCATAATTTAAAAAGTCAACACATTGAGTAGAATTAGAAAAAAGTGGAAAAGATAAAGAGCCATTAAAATAGATATTGTCTCAAACTGTAAAACATTTTCACAGAAACAACACCATAAAAATATGTCTACAAATATACTGATACTGTCGATAACTAAAAAAAATTCTTCCAACAGCAAGTTTAGTATTTTATTTGGGATTAAAATATAATACTTATATAGTATTAATTGATTTGAAGTTTGGAGCTTATTTTATTTGCTTCACTATGCATGAAGTCATTTTATACATGAATAATACAATTTCCCGTTATAAACGAAAAATGAAGTCGGGTGAGAGACAGAGGCATGGGGTGTGAGCAAAGAATAGCGTTTGAAATCTTAATAAGTAAGTATAGTATAAATAAAACTAATTAAGATTACAAAATGACCTTTGATTCAACACCCACGGGGTTGTTTCCACAACTTTTTTCTGTTAATGGATCGAGTTAATTGTTCCCTTTGACTTAGACAAGACACAATATTAATCCTCCTGGTTTTGACTTTTCAAGAAATGTAGAGAAATATAACTGTTTCTTAAGCAATTATATATTGTGAAGAAACACTCGGAGGGGTTAATTGGACTCTTTGCTACGCAATAGACCATAATAATGAAGTTTCTTACACTTGAGCTGTTTGAATTAAGATCTTTATACGATCAATTGCTCAAATGCTCACTCAACTATCTTAAATTATCTCCTAAAGTCACTTTACTTTCGTTTGTAACAATAAAGTCATTGAACTATGTCTATTGCACTCACAAGGTCACTCAACTAGATTTATTAAATTTTGGATTGCCAAATACCTATTTTAAAGAGAAAATCATAATATTAAAAAGTTTTTTTTAAAAAGAAGATAAATATTTATAATTTAGAGGGTAAAATAGGTATTTGGCAATCCAAAATTTGGAAAATCTAGTTGAGTGACCTTCTGAGTGCAATAGGCATAGTTCAGTGACTTTGTTGTTACAAACGAAAGTAAAGTGACTTTAGGAGATAATTTGGGATAATTGAGTGACCATTTGATTAATGGAGTCTCTTTTGGTATAAACTTCTCTTACTTTTTTTTTAATCAGTATACATAAATTATATATCAATTA
Organism: Nicotiana tabacum; assembly: GCF_000715075.1. Taxonomy (NCBI): domain Eukaryota; kingdom Viridiplantae; phylum Streptophyta; class Magnoliopsida; order Solanales; family Solanaceae; genus Nicotiana; species Nicotiana tabacum. The sequence goes on along the minus strand of NC_134090.1, from coordinate 153,076,807 downwards.
TACATAGTTATACACATACTAGTAAATTTGTCCGCGCTGCGCGATCTTTAAAAATATCAATAAATCTACAAAAAGATTTGCAAGTTAATAGCAAATTTGGATATTATTCCTCATTTACTTTAAGAAAGAAAATACTTATCAATAACTTGCAGTTCAGTTAATTCATAATCTTGGTTAATTTATACCGAATACTTATATGATGTATAGTCCTATATGTTACTAATCTAACTAAAAAGTTCAAAGAGTATTAAAGAAAAACTGAAACTAATTTAGAATTGCGTAAATTTCATCTTAAAATTACTAATTCGACAAAATAAAAATATTTAAATCATTATTTGTAGTATATTGAAAAGATGAAATTTGATATAAATGAAATACTACAAACTTATTTGCTAACAAAAGGAATTCATTAGTAGGATCATCTCCTCTGCCTTGCCTTGAGAGACAGATTTCAAAAGCTAGTTTTGCGATTTTTAATGTTAATGCATTATTCTGCCATCTAAGCATGCTTTTATGAGAATACATTTAATGCATGAGTAAATGCGACATTAATTTTAAGATAATAACACAATGTAAGGAATAAAACAGTTAATTCGAGATAATAACTTTATGTAATTTGGCGACTGTTTATGTCTCAGTTTGATTATATTTCACTGTTATAATATAGCTAACTGATGATAAATTATCTCTGATTGTGAATTTCACATGTTGCAAGAGTGAGTAGCATGTATGAGGACTTAAAACTGTGGTTGGAGCTAAATTGAAGCAAGAAAAGCCCCTAGGAATTGAGTACGTGGGAAGACGAGAGAAAGAAGAGATGAAATGAAAACCTGGACTAGCGCGACCGCGCTAGTCCAGAAAGTCGAGGCAGAATGATGGGCCATATGCGTGGTCATTAGCGCATCCACTAGCGCGACCGCGCTAGCCCAGTTTCGGAAAATTAAATTTCAGGGGTAAACTTGAAAGTTCGGGGGTAAATCCACCTAACCTATAGAAGGTCCAACTCGCCCAAGGAATCATTATCAAGGTTTTCATAGCTTAGTTCAAGGCAAGGAGAGGCAAGGAGGATAATTCAACATCGAGTTCTTCCTTTCTTCCTTTTGTTTTTACTATTTGTGATGAATTTGAATATTGTTATGATGAACGCTAGTATGAGTAGCTAAATATTTAGTCTATGGTTTTGATGGAACAAATTGAAGGATGAACTTCTTGTTATGTTAATATAGTTTGCGCAGTTTAATCCCTATTTGTTCAACTATGTTCTTGTTGTAGTTAATTGATAGGATCCTCAACTAGTTGTGCCTATTTAGTGTGCATGACTCACGAGAGAGTGCATGTTTAGGTAATTGTTGAACAACACCACTCTCAAAGTATACGAGAGATTAATAACTGAGGGTTTAAAGGTGGGATTAGGGATAACGAAGCCTTGGGTGCAATCTAAAGTGAGCTGTAATAAACAAAATCAGCTAACTTAACTCGGGAGAGTACGTCTAGTAAATTATCGTGACTACTCGGGAGAGATTTACGGTAATAAGAATGCTCATGATTGATAGAAACGATTAGGCAAATCTATGTGAAGCATAACTGGAAGGGATTCCATCAATATGAGAAATCATAACCTTAGAACCTTCTCTTAATTGTTTACAACTTTATCATAGTTAGTTTTCAGTTGCTTATTTACATTCATTCTTAGTTAATAGAAACATCCTCAATTGTTATTCAGAACATTTGGAAAGTTGATTCCGTAGAATTTAGTAAGTCTAACGATAGTGATTGATAGGTTAATTCCTTGTGGGTTCGATTCTGAGCTAAATACTCAGATTATATTTGCAACGTCCGCGTGTCCTTTTTATAAGGCATAGTTAAGCGTGATCAATAACACTATTAAGAATTACCATGTATTCATATTTAAAAAAAGAGTTAATATTAGACTTAAATAAAATAAGAACATATGATGTTCTCGAAACAAAACATTCAAAATTAAAAAAGAAACCTATTAATTAACAGAATAGACTTTAAGGAACAAAAGGAACCAAAACAAATTTGATTAAATCCTAGCAATAAAAAGTAATTATTATCTAATTTACAACTTTGTTTTTGTTTTCCCAGAGACATGTACTCATCCAAAATCCTAAGTACGTAGATTGAACCTATAAAATATATAGGTGATGTCATTTATTAATCATCCGTAGCACAAACAATATTTTTAACTACTTTATTTTGTACACTACCCGTTTTTCAACAAAGACAATAAAAATATTTATAAATTAACTCTTCTCAATAGCTCTTATTGTCTCATACTCATTTTATCGGTATCACAATAACAATTCTCTTTTTGTATCTAATGAAAATATTCACAAATTTACTATCTTATAGAATAAAAAGGATAAAACCTTTTTCAGTAATTGGTTTCCACATTCTAAACCAGAATATTCAATTAGTGATCATGTACTATGCTTCTTTAGCAAATTTAAGTTATATATAACCTATTACTATGACGTATTATTTTCTTTGGTTGTTATTTTCTTAGATTAGCACATTATATCTTAAGCCTCTCCCCAATGCCTTCTTAGTTATCTTTCAAATACAACAACAACCCAGTATAATCCCATTAGTGGGGTTTGAGGAGGGTAGTGTGTACGCAGACCTTACCCCTACCCTGGGGTAGAGAGGTTGTTTCCAATAGAACCCCGACATCCTTCCCTCCAAGAACTCCCCACCTTTGCTCTTGGGGTGACTCGAACTCACAACCTCTTAGTTGGAAGTGGAGGGTGCTTACTATCAAAGCAACTCACCTTATCTTAGTTATCTTCCAAATGAGTAATTGAATTTCTTCAAACAAACTTCAATACAATTTTTTGAAGAACTTCAAATATTATGATTGAAGATGGAAAACGACTGGGTTTCTATTACAAAATTTAGAGAGTGATGCGAGTTATAAATTTACCTCACCCATTCGAAGGGAACTTAAATAGTTATAAGGGTTAAACTCGCTTCCTTCAATAGAATTTGTAGCCTCTCAACAGCCATATTTTGTATGTCTATCGCAGGTATTCGATCGAGTTTTAATTAGAAATCTCTTGGCAAGAGGTAAGTTGATTACTGGTTGTAGCTTCATTATATTTCTGGATACCCTACCATCGAATGCTCTTTCAGCAGCCCTTTTTCCGTTGTCACTTGAAGAAATTCCCTTGCCATATATGAACTATAATCACTCTTCAGTTTCTCAAGTATGAGAGACCTAATCAATATGTTTTGTTGGTTTGTCTTCTTGTCCTCTGGAGTTTGTCTCATAATCACAAATATATAGTCACAAATCACCCGGATCAGAGGAGATAACGGTAGAGGATTTGCTTTTGGAAAGTTTATAATGATATAGTTGTATTGTTCATCAATAATGATCACATTTATTTAGGAAGGTGTTCACGCATGGAATACAAAAAGCCTTAATGAAAAAGTAACATAAGAGATAATAAATGCTCTAAAAACGGTTGGCAGTTACATTGTTTTTCAGCAGTCAAAGGCGGATCCAGAATTTGAGGCCTATGGGTTCCTACCGTAATTTTATATTAATATGCAATAATAACTGGATTCACAATTAGATATTTTCAAATATTTGGTGAATTTCTTAATTACGCAAAAGTTACTGGGTTCCCAAAATTCTTATTCTGTACTCTAGGTCCGCCCCGGTCAGCAGTTACATCTTTTCTCTAAGGAGGTGACTTTTGGACTATTTAACATATGACAGCAATTTGAAAAATAGGTAAAAAAAACTAAGAAATAAGATAAATCAGAATCCTAGATTGTGAGAGTGCTGCATCAGATTTTTAATGTCCAACTTTATATAGATATATAGATTATACATATATATTATAAATGGTTGGGTGAAGTGTCTATATATGTTTAATTTGCTGTCAAGAAAGCCTATTAAATTTGTAAGTGAAGGCAAAAAGACATTTTAGGTGGAGTAACATTTTATGCTTTGGGGTGTGTTTGATATGAAGAAAAATATTTTCTGAAAAATATTTTTTATTTTTTAATTTTCCCATATTTGGTTGGCTTAGCCTTATGAACTCATTTTCTTTCAATTGGAGGAAAATATTTTCCTTATCAAGATAAGGGAAAACATTTTCTAAAACTCCTTTTCAACCTTCCCCACCCTCACCAACCCACCCACACTCCCACCTCACGCGTACCTACCCCACCCCCTCTCTACAAAAAGTTTTTTTTTTCAATTTTTAATTTTTTTCTCGTCACCACCCACCCTGCTCCCCCTCGCTGTAACGACCCGATCAGTCGTTTTGAGCTTTTGCACCTTTCTTGTCATTTCTCGGGCATGACAATACCCTGTGTGATGGATTATGACTTATGTAAATCGTTGGTTTTGGTTTTCAGGATAATCGAAATGAATTTGGAAGAACAGTTCTCAGTTTGAAGCTTGAAATTTGAAAAGTTTGACCAAGATTTGACTTGTTGGTATATGATCTCGGATCGGAATTTTTATGATTTGGTTAGCTCCGTTAGGTGATTTGGGATTTAGGAGCGTGATCAGAATGCATTTTGGAAGTCTGTGGAAGGTTTAGGTTTGAATTGGCGAAATTGAAATTTTGGCATTTTCCGGTTGATAGGTGAGATTTTGATATATGGGTCGGAATGGAATTTTGGAAGTTGCAATAGCTTTGTTGTGTCATTTGTGACGCGTGTGCAAAATTTCAGGTCATTCGGACGTGGTTTGGTTGGATTTTTGATCAAAAGCGTAATTTGAAAGTTCTTGAAATTCTTAGGCTTGAATCTGATGTGATTTTGGTGTCTTGATGTTGTTTTGGGAGTTTCGAAGGTTGGCATAAGTTTGAATGAGGTTATGAGATATGTTGACATGTTTGGTTGAGGTCCCGAGGGTCTCGGGTGAGTTTCGGGTGGTCAATCGGACCATTGCATGTTGTTTGGAATTGCAGAAAATTGCTGATCAGTGTTGCAGAGAAATAGCCTTCGCGTTCGCGAAGGGTTAGTTGGTGAAGTCTGGGAATTAAGCCTTCGCATTCGCGAGGAAGTCTACGCATTCGCGGAGGGCTGGATGTTTGGTTATCGCGTTCGCGTAGAGTAGACCGCGTTCTCGTAGAGTAATTTGGTCAGCTGGACTTGATGCATTTTTATTCATCGCGTTCGTGAGTGGTGTAACGCGATCGCGAAGGTTTAGTCTGAGGAAGTATCGCGTTCGCGATGGGCTGGTCGCTCGCAAAGAGGAAATTCTGGTCAAAGTTATTTTCCTTAATTTGCGTATGATCAAACACCGAAAAATGCATAAGATTGCTACTTGTTTTCCAAAAAAATATTTTCTTGGAAAACATTTTCCATTATACCAAACACACCCTTAAACTTTTGTCTTTTTAATTGAAATTCCATGCTTCCTAAGAAAAATCGTCATTATACGATTAATCAAGTTAAGATACTTATAATTAGGACAAGTTAATTAGAAATGGTTATCTTATGAAATTTGTGTCATTTGAAAAACTTATGAGCACTGTGAGTGCTCCTTAGTTATAGTCCATAGAATCTACACAAAGAGGTTGATTATTGCACACTAAAGTCTGTCTAGCTAATTAATTGAGCAAGAAAAAAGCAATGCAAAAATGGATCAATATCAACGTAATTTTTTGTGGGAAACAACTGCCACCAAAAGGAAAATGCATCTTCTAAAATGGAAAAAAATAACAACTTCACGAGAAATAGGAGGTCTAGAAATCCAAAATTTAAGACAAAAGAATACTGTTTTGCTAGCAAGTCTAGCATGGAGAGTATTCCATTCTCCTCAAAAACTTTGGGCTAACATCTTAATTAATAAATTTGTTCATCGAACTCCTTCTTCGAATTTCTCCACATCTTGGCGTAGTATATTACAAGGTTGGACAAGTTGTCAAATTGGTTTAAAATGAAATATTGGAACTGATAAAAATATAAATTTTTGGCACGACTGTTGTTGGATTAAAAATGGATTGACTCTTTGTTCATTAATTAATAATCCATTACCTTACTTGCATAATGAGATGAATATTCACACTATTTATAATGAGAGTTGGAAATAGGATCTTTTACCTTTTGATCTACCAAAGGATATCCAAAAACATATCACAACTCAATACATTTCTAGGTATAATTTTACAAATGATAGCATTTTCTGGGCTTTAACTCCTAATGAAAAATTCACGGTCAATTCTATGTAAAAGGCCCTAGAAAATACTTTTGATAATAAGCATAATATAGTACCAACATTCTGTTGGACGTGGAAGCTTCCAATACATCTAAAGATTGAATATTTCATTTGGCTTCTAAATCATAATAGATTGCCTACTTTTCAATTCCTTCATCATCTTAATATTATTTGGAATTCTGCATGTCAATATTGTCACAAGGAAGAAGAATCAGCCACTCACATTTTTCTCAAGTGTGAAAATGATGCAGCATATTGGCATGAATTAGGAATGAGGATATGTTAAAACACTTACTAACTTCAATATGCCACGTGAATGGCTTACTAAATTAATTAATTATACAGATAAAAAATTCCCTCATAACATTAATTCACATACTTATGTACCTTTAAGTCTTTGGAATATCTGGACCACTAGAAGTAAAAATATTTATAAACACTTACATAAGCACATCAGTGTCAACCTTACTACTCAGCAGGCTATTGAATTTTGTTATCTTACTTCTTCTACTCATAAAATACAAAGGCATGTAAGAACTCCTTTAAAATGGATACCTCCAAAGCCTAATATTTATAAGCTAAACACGGATGGTTCTAATACATCATCTTTGAATAAGAATGGCATTGGTGGATAATTCGGAATCATAATGAAGACTGGATTCTAGGGTTTTGGGGCAACATTCCATCGCAATCTATACTTATAACTGAGATGTATGCATTATTACAGGGACTTACTTTGGCTAGGCTTCATAATCTAATACCAATTCAAGTGGAAATTGATGCCAAAGAGGTAATTACAAGACTATGTAATGATAATCTACCGTTTGCTAATCTATCATGTGATTGCAGGCACTTACTAGGAATGCTCCATGATCCGTAGCTTACACATGCGTATAGAGAACAAAATAGGTTAGCATACAAATTAGCAAATTTGGGAAGTCTTTTGGAAGGAACTAATGATGTAGAAGTCTTGCACAACCCACCACCTTTTGTTGAGCAAATTTTGGAAGAAGACAAGTTAGGACTGCCAAGGTTCCATTTGATTGATCAAGAGCAAACAACTACAGTACATGGAAGGAACACCTATAATCTTACTTCAAGCAGTGTTGGAGGGTTCTGTAGGGATAACTCTAATCCTAGTATTTGTAATATAATATCTGGTATTACTCCTAACTTACTTGGCTCTATGCCTAGTGCTACTACAAGAAATGTGGTTTGTAATATGGTGCAATATCAACACCATCTACTCTGTACGCATGTTTACTTATATATAATATTTATCTTTAGTACCAAAAAAAAATTTTATTGTTCTTTTTTCTGACTCTTTTGTTGTGCGTAGTTGAAATTTCAAATAGAAGGTGGTCCCTTATGCGAAGAGACTATCGTTTAGGTCAATGGTTGTATATTTTGGCTATTTATGTATAGTAGAATATAATCAAAGTTACAAATTATTCGAAAGGTAAACAGGGACGGCTCAAAATATCGGGTGACCTAAAGCGAAACTTAAAAAAGGATCCTTACAATTTCCTTTTTAAATTATGATCACATATATTTCTAGGAATGCAATTATTTGAATCATTTATACATTTATGATCTTCGTGAGTACCTATATTAGATTATTCACTATTTTTTCTTCTTGGACTTTATTATCTATATTGAAAATATATTATAATTAGAGTTAGTTAGTTAGTTAAAGTGGAGTTACAATACAATGAGAGGACACGTGACTATTAGGTGTCCAGCTAAGGAGCACTCTGTATAAAAGGAAGGTCTTCTTCCTTATTTGCATAACAGAAAAATATCACGCAAATTTTCTCTAGAACATTCTACTGTTACATTGCCTACGATGGCTTCCTCTCTATTATTGAGAAAAAAAAGTTATTGGTGAAAGCTAATAATAATAATGATATTCTACAATTTTACTCTTGAAAAAAATTATTATGTTTTATCAATTTGTTAATCTTGTTTGAGTAATATTAACTTTTATTTTATAACTCAAATCAAATATGATATTTAATGTATTATTTATTTTAAAAAATTACTGAGATATTTATAAAACTAGTAGATTTAAAAATTCGGCACTATTAATTTGATATGGTAATTAAAAAATCCGAAATTTAAAAACATAAGACTAGTAAAAACAACTCAGACCTATGTACACCCATATTCATATTATTTTTTTCTTTCTTTTTTTGTAGAAATTCAAAAGATTTACTTGCTGATGTTTACACTGTACATGCTTGTTTATATAGAAATGAAAAAGTCAGAAAGAATATTCTCTTCTATAACTACCTATACAGTTGTCCTATTTCTAATTGGCTAATGAATAACTAAATTATATTCTGTACAAAAATAAATGACAAATGTATGTATTATCTAATACAGTCAGCTAGTCTTCTAGAAGGATCTCTTTTCTTTTGATTTCTGCTGATACAGCCCATTAAGGAGAAAATATTGGGCTTTCTTTTCTCTTTAGATAAAGCCTGCTCCGGAAGCCCAAACTTGAATGAAATATCTTTAGGTTTCATTGAATTAGCCCCAAATCGATCCGTTACCAAACTTCTCCTCTTTTCATCTGAAGAAACCAAGATACCATCTTTCTTGTCTTCATCCTTGATTTGAACCAAATTGAGACGAGTTCTATCTTCAACATTTTCCCCCTCAAATACCTACCACGCGTTTCTACTTTGTAGAGTTCTCTCTTCTCTTTTCCATTTCTAGATTTCTCGGGGACACAAGTATATTTCTAGAACTCTCCTGACTATCCGCGACTCATCTATTTATTTATAATTGCTGATTGTTTAATCAGAATAATCATAATCATTTGAAAAATTGCCCAAACAGACCTTAATTCACCGATCGGAAAATCTCCTCTCTGTGTTAACTACGTCCACCGGTCATTGCTATGTCGACGGTGACATCAACGCCGGCCGCAGCCGCTTATTCTTCGCAATACAATTACTTAAACGGCACATACTTTCCGACGCCGTTTCATCTCCAACAACAACCATCTCAGCCCTACATTGGCCCTGCTCCTCCTGTCTATTCTGCTCCGGTGTCTGTTCCCGGTGTTTACACTTTACCTCAATATCAACAAGTAAGCATTCCGACGAGTTGGAGCTTTTGTTTTCAGATTTTTTTCCTCATAAATATTGACTTCATTTTCAATTTGTACATTTCGTCTGTGGAATTTGCTTTTGATGAACTGACTTGGATTTTGATAGGGAGGTAAAAAAACATAGCTAAATTCTAAGATGAATATTTTATTTATTAGTGGCTCGTATGTAAGAACCTTAAATGTGATCATATGTGTACACATGAATATACAATAGATACATGACTTATGTGCACACGCATACATAGATGCATGCATGCCTAAATAGAGGCGAACCCAGGATTTGAATATAACGGGGCACCATGCCATTAGAGTGACTTACCCAAAATTTTATTAGCCAATAAAAGAATACATATAGACTCTAGGATAGACCAGTAAATAAGCAGCATAATCCACTATATAATATAAACTTGCTAAGCAAAATACAAAAATAAATTAAGAAGAGCTTACACTTCTATTTCATCAGACATCCCAATTGACCTTCGAACACAAATTTTAAAATAAGCTTTCAATAATGAGTCCAATAAATTTAAGAGTCCGAATACAAGAAAACACAATATTAATAGAGAAACCACACCCAATTTATCAAGAATAAAGCAAATACTACAATATTTAAGCAATTCTTGAATAAGTGAAACATGAACAGAGAACAGAATAGAAACAGGTCAACACCGTAAGAAACATGCTAAATAAAGTTATATTCGAAAATAACATAACATTAATAATGGACAGTGATGTTCAAAAATAATGTTACCTATACGCTATATTCCAAAAGTTAATCGCATTATGGACAGTGAAACTTTTTAAAGAGTTATCTAATTTTTAAACATATTGTAAATTAGAATTCATAAAAAGAATATAGCCCATAAATCAAGAGACCACTCAATTTCAGAGAAAATGGGAGCTCAACCTAAACAAAATCATTTAGATAATATATTTGGAGTTTACCAAGAATACCTTTGTTGTTGATTGTTGAACCAAAAATTTGAAAGCTAAATAAAATCCTATAACCTCCATCTCCAATTTTCATGCTCTTATAATAAAAAATAAATTTCAAAATAAGATAAGCAGTAACCAGAGATTTGAGGTCTGCTACTTTTTCAAAGTAATACGATGAATTGAGGAAGAAGGGTTTGTAGTCCCTTCTCTATTTTGCAGTGAGGAGCGACAGGTTTGGATTTTGGCCTTTTGGGGTTTTTGATTTTGAGGCTAGGATTTTGGAGAAGAATAAAATAATAAAGTTGACTATTATGTATAACTATTACAATATAATTAAATTCAAAAAAGAAAAATTTAAAAATATAAATCAGTCAACAGTTGACTACTGATTAATAAATAGTACTATTGTAAAGTAGTTCTAGTACATAGTTCCTGTTACAAAAAGTAGAAGAAAGTAAAACAACTAAAAAATGAATTTACAAGAGGCTAGTCTCGAACCCAGGTCTTCTAGTAAGGGACAAACTTCACACAACATACAAAACCATCACTCCAGTTAGCGTTTGGTTATTGAGGGGGCCAAGAAAAATATTTAAGGGGTCCCCAAAGTATATACAACTATATATAAATATATATATACAGGGTTTTTGCCGAGGCTAACGAGTTCCCGTGACCCCCAAGCTCCCGTGTAGGTCCGCCTCTGTGCCTAAATATGCATGTTATGATATGTTTACACAGAGTTTAAGTTCTATAGAATGACAGTGTAACTGTATGTGACTTTTTTAAGCATGGGTTGTTAACCTAAACTAAATGGTAAATAACCTGTGAAGCGGGGGCGAAGCTACCCTTGTCCAAGAGGAGTCAATTGACATTCCTTCACCGAAAAATTACACCGTATAGATGTATCAATTTTTTAATGTACATATACTATATGTCGAGTTCATTATTATTTATGTGGTATGACCATGACATGAGCGGAACTTAAATGAAAAGTGAGGAGTGATCTAGCCGATCCCAACTTATTTGGGGCTGAGGCGTAGTAGTTGTTATAAACTATATGATTAATTACTTTGGCTTCTTCGTGTTTACTTCTTTTTATTTGAATTCTCTTAGTAAATATTTTGGCTCCGCCGCTGATAGTAGGTTAAATTAGATTGATAGTGTAAAAATTATTTACACAGTCACTGTTTATAACTTTTAAATCCTTAAAAAAATTGAATGTTTCTTAGTTCCTGCTTCCCATTAACAAGCAAATGGAAAAGAATCTTCTTAAACGTATTTGAGGTAGAGCCTCTCTGCATCTTTATCGATATTGTTTTAAGCTTGGAATTTATTCTCTCAAAAAAGAAGATTTATTTGATATTTGATAATGTTACTAACGTGCCTAATTGTTGTGGATGTATAGGCGCAGCAATTATTTCAAAGAGTTGCACAAACTATTACGCCTGAAGCAATTGAGAATGTGAAAGCTGCGCTTGCAAACAGTGAGATTGAGCAAAAAGCTGAGGCCAAAAAGAAAGCTGTGCCTCGAAAGGCAGCAGGGCAGACTTGGGAAGATCCTACCCTTGCAGACTGGCCAGAGAGTGAGCTCATGCCCCATTTAATTTTTTCTTCCGATTTGGTTTGGCGTCGAATAGTTGATTCTATTTAGTTTATTCTTTTCATGCTCTGCGGTTGCTCCAGTTTGTTTTCCTTGTTGTCCCGGATAGCTTTTGACATGAATTGAATTGGGTACAACCTTGTTTGAAGGGTTCTGGCAGTGTTTATAGGAAATGTCACGGTTGTGATGTTCTGGATAACCATGCAATTGTAGGGTCTAGAATTTAGGGAAGCAGTGATGAATGTCGAATTATTTAGCCGCCATGCAATTGTGGGAGCTGGAATTTACGGAAGTGTGAATTAGTCACCTGTGCAATCATTTAGGAAATAAAAAAATAATTTTCATCTTGTATTTTGGTTCAAATTTCCTTGAAAACTAGACATATTTGGAGATTAGTAGCACAATATTTGGATTAAGGGGAGATGCTTGTCCAAAGATCAAAATTTATGCAATTTAACAGAATTGAGATTGAAAAATATTTTGCCACATACTGCAAGTGTTTAGAAAGTGGGAAGGACTGGGGTGTATGAGGTCCTCAAATAATGCCTACCCCCCATCCAAACCAACAGAAAAAAGGTAAAGCTTTCATTTTGCTTGGCGAGGAAAAGAGAGAAGAAAAAAATCTCTTTGAGGGAGTTAATCTTCTTCATGATAATCTTTTTGTTTGAGGGAAAATTTTTGGTTGAAGGAAGTGAAGGTCTTCCTTGTAAGCCAATGCATGAGTCTAAGTAACACCTATCATGGCTATCACCTTTATCTTATGTTTCCTCTTTTTGCAATTGGGAAAGGCTAGGTAGTTAGAGCTGGTTTAAAGCAAAACAATTTGCCATAATGAATATGTAACCACTAAAAGTACAACCTGGAAGAAGCGTAAATCATCATATTTTACTAAAAGTAGGAAGGTCCTAAAGCTAAACTTGAATTACCAAAATATCCATAAAAAATTAGATGGCCATTTTATCCTTCCTTTGAACCCTACTCCTATACTATTTTTGTACCAAAAAGTAAATTTACCTTTCAATAAATGATAATGTGTATGAAGTCTACAATAAATTAGGTAAATAAGAAGACAATTGTGTAATAGACATTGACAATGAACCAAGTAAATGATAAAGATGTACTGATGCACCCTTTCGACTCCTCCTTAGTGGAATTGTACTACGGCAGTCTTTGCAACCCTTGCAATTACTTTCATCTTCTCTATTCAAATCACTGTATAGAGAAACCATTGTAATTAAAAGAAACTTTTTTTTTCATAAAAAAACATTCTTCTTTTGATTTGCTTATATCTGATTGTCATCTCTTACATACAAAGCTGATCTACAAATATCAACTCTTCTGTTACTTTTGCGAGTGTTTTGCTAATGTCAGAGCTTTTTCTTTCAGTCTTCGTCTTCTAACCATTTCTTTTTATAGAGGATAGTTAGATTATGTTTTTAAATTTTAATGTACGAATTACTAAATTCAACATACTAAAAAGTGGACTAGGATTCTTGTGACGGAATTATGAAGAGGAAAGATTTATTAATTGTTACTTCATCGTGGCTCCTAACTGGGGGGAACTAAATTATTGTTCCGTATTGTTAAAACTTGATCATATGAACCGTTGAAACTTTTGCTAGAAGCCTTGTTTGAGTGTGTTCATTTACTTTTTCCTCCCAAATTTTGTGTTTTTGGTTAAAAGGAAAAAACTTTCTTTATCCTCATGAGTTAAAAAAAAATTATGCTAACATTTGACCTTTCATGGTATGACATGATGGAATTTTATATATATAGAGTTAATTTTTCTCTTTCATAGATGCTGATTTTTTTTTGTGTCCTCTATTTTATTACACATTGTTTGTTTAATCTTCGAAAGTTGAAGTTTCAACACTAACGATGATGAAGTTAGATCATGTACCGGTGGTAATAAATATGTTATTATCAAATATATGTTATTTTTTATTTTTCTCCCTATTTAGTTTTTGCTACTTTAATAGATCTTGCTCTTTCTCTCATTAGAATTCTTTCCTTCTCCGTATTAATTCTTCTTTATTTTATGGCCTTCAAATAACTGTTGAAGGTGCAGTTTAATTGGAGATAATCTTTTGGCATTTCATGTCGCTATTATTCTACTGAGTTCTCCTTTAAACTGTGATTTCCATTTGGAATTGAACCCCACAAAAAATTATTTTTCTATAATATACTTAAAAACTAGATTAGGTGTTCTACATCCCTTACGAAGCAAACACAAGTCTCCTAAAATTTTGTATTTGTATCTCCATAAGGCACTTTATTCTTTTAAACTACCTACATGCGCAATACTGCCGGATAAGTCAAAGTACTACATACAATAACATTTACGCTGGTTTCTTATGTATGCATCGTACCTACCTAGCTGAATTTAGTTGTTCAACTTCGCTGTTCATACATATCTTATCATTTCTGCATTATCAAGTTTGAGGTTGTATTTTTTTCTTTTTAATTTTGTGTAACTTATCATATATGTTTTTTTTTTAAATTTTCGGGAACTAGTGGTCAGTCTATTACAGTTGAATGATTAAGTTGACTATTGGGGTCTTGCAGATGATTACCGTATATTCTGTGGTAACCTTGGGAATGAGGTGAATGATGATGTTTTATTAAAAGCATTTTCAAGATTTCCTTCATTTAACATGGCCAGGGTAAGTTGTCTTGAAGCACTCATGTTTTCTCTATACTTTTAATTGTCATGGATGAACTTGTGTTCTGTCGTGAAGGGGCTGGGGTCTTTGTCTCTAGAACTTTACTTTCTTTTATATCTCATATTTCCATATCCTAAACATTTATGAAGTTGGGAAAAGTATTGATTAATTAAAAGAAAAAATGAGAAGATTTGGGAAAGGCTAGGAATTCTTATGTTGCTATACAGCAAAAAAGCCTTTGTTGGTCTCTTGGGTGGAGGAGGGCTCCATTAACTATTTAGAAAGAACATTTATTCTGCAAACAGATTATTCTTAAAAGCGTTCTCTTTACGTATCTGTGCCTCTGGTGCAAAGTCCAGTAGCTTTTAAAGGTTGAAAACTAAAAGGAAGCGGATAGTATTACTGAAATATGTGATGAAGAAAGGAACCAAACTTATATTGCTTGAGCCTTGACGTGTACGTATAAAGTGATTTTCTCTTTCAAAAAAGAAATTGTGACTGTCTCTTTATCTGTTTTTCGTGTAAACTGGTGTGTTCACAGTTGTTGTCATGCCCATGACACATGTATATTTGCACTAAACGAAGTGTACTTTCAGCTTTTGAATGTCTGAAATGGTGAGTTATCTAGGTTGGTGAGCATCCGTACAAGGAGATTGTATTGGTGGTGATCTATGTCCCAAGCACTTGGGTATAAACAAGTGTGGATCTATGGTATGTTCAATTCTTAGAATATCTTGAAGGATCTGAGACCCCACCTTGATTTTCAATTTGAATGTCAGCTCCAGGTTTGGAACTGTCCATAGGACTGATTCAGTTATCACTACTGCCGGGCCCCGTGACTATCTATTCATTGGATTTGCTTATTGCCTTTTCTGTTTCGTATAGATGGCGCAGGTTTGCAAATACTTTAATCTAATGAAAAAAACACAGAGCATAGTCAGAGGGATACTCGCATCAGTCGCACTCGATCTCAATTCTTCCTTATTTAGTCATAACAACCAATCCCTCAGAGCAATGAATGCACTCAAAAGCAAAGATTTTATACCCATATTTCTTTTCAGGACGCTAAACATCAGATGAATAGTCAGTGGAGTGTAGGTGGTGATGTCTTACTTCTTCCCTTCGACATATCATGTTAAACTTAATTTGTTACTGCCTTAAGCATGCCACTGTAGTGAAGGTTATGTTTCACGCAGCATTGTGCTGAAGTTGTCGTTTCTGTGGTAGTTCCTCCATCACCACCCTTGCCTTGAATAAGAAGAGAAAAGGTATCTATGTAGGATGCAAATGGGAAAGAGGCGATCTTTTTTTTTTAAAATGTATTTGAAGCTGACGTATATGTTTAATAGTTTGGGGTCTAGTTTATGTGTTATTAATGGTTTTATAAGTTGCTTCTAGGTTTAAGATATCTTTCAAATTCATTGAATCAAGGGTATTTGGTGCTTCAGCAAAGTTTCTTTTTTTAGGGCTTAGATAAATTCATTTTAGTGCTACCCTAGCTTTACTTTGGTCCTAGTTGTCTTAAAAGTCAACTTCTAGAGTTTTGTTAGGTGAATTACATGCAGATATAGATATATCCTGAATTGTAATTGGACCTCTATGGTGTTTGCTATTCGATGAAGTTGTTGTTGCTTCTTTGGTACTTTGATCAAATGGAGGGGGGTCCTTATTCCTAGTATTCAAAATGGTAATCCCAGACTTTCTCTTCTTCATGTCCATGTCCACCGGGCTCCAAAATAGCCTTCTTTTCCAACTTTGCTATATTATACTTGGATGTCATGGCCTTCTCTCCTCTTCTTATATTCATGTCACTCTTCACCTGGCTCCAATTAGCCTTCTCTTCTGACTTTGCTTTATTATGCTTGGAAGCAATAGCAATACATGGCGGCTTCCAATCTCTCAAGTCCAGTCACTATTCTAAAATACTCAGCTACACAATCCTATAATGCAACCTTGAATTGGTTATTCTGCCTCTTCTACAGATCCCTTTTCTGTCCAATATTAAGTATACTATCTTTTTCTGCTTTTGTTGTGTAGTGCTTTATTGTCTATTTGAATATTGTAAGTTATAAGATCCTGTTTCTGTTGGAAGGCAGTATTGGAACATAAAATTTAAGAGAGACAAGCGGACTGGTAAGACCAAGGGCTATGGGTTTGTAAGTTTCTCCAACCCTTCAGACCTTGTCACAGCACTCAAAGAAATGAATGGTAAGTGTTCGTTTCATGTATATGCAGGCATAGTTTCTTATTGTGCTTCTGCTACAAGCATATTCATTGTGTAAGGGTCTTTGACTGTTGGATGGTTAGCTTTTTCCTTTTGTAAATCACCAGACCGGAATGGTATGAGAAGATTACTTTCATTTGGATCTGACATTTTCCTTGTTATGCCGTTTGTTGATGCTTTATATGGGTTTCTTTCTTTCCCTTGTGTGATGTCATAAGGTCAAAAGATCCTGCCTTGCTTGGGAGAGTGTGTTATTTCAACCCCCTTCTCCCCCAGCGCCAGAAGTCTAGCTGGATGATCCAGCAGCACAACAACTAGAAGAATGGTGCTTTTGAAATCGAATTAGGTAAAGGAAAAAATGAGATACGGATACTTTAGTGAAAGGAGTTGAGCAGTGTGGTTCCTCTTAGGCTTTGTAAAATGAAGACTGGTCACTGCTGTTTGAAGTTGTTTTAGTTGTTTGACTGGATATCATATTTTTGCTTGAATTCCTGAGTTGACAAGGTACAATAATTTCAGGGAAATATGTTGGAAACCGGCCAGTTCAACTTCGAAAGAGTAAGTGGCAAGACAGGATTGATTATGAAGCTTTGGAAAAACAAAAGGTAATCATACTTTCTAAATGATCAGGCCCACATACGATTATACATTCTAAAAGTGGACATTTCACTATATATTTCTTGTTGAATGTTTTGGCAGAATGTGTCTCCGAAGAAACCAAAGTTACCAAAGAAGAGTGTATTGCACAAGTGAGCGTCAAATCATGTGATTATGGATCAATGGTAAGATATTGTGGATCTATTTCTATGACCATTTGGAAAAGGAGGGAAAAAGTGGCAAAGTCATTGAATAGAGATGCTCCTATTCAACTTATGTAGTGCTTTATGTTTCAGTTGATGATAGTTCTTTTCTCCTGCCTTTTATGGCCATTAGAGCTTGGACTTTCTCGGCAATAAGATTGTCGAATGGAAGCGTAATTGTGTGAGATATTTGAATGTATTCATAAATTTGTCTAATTGAACAAACGATGAAAACTCGCTCCAGTGTTTAGTGTGATCAAATAATCTTTATAGAGTTAAACTATGGCTGCCCCATGTGAGTTGCCTCCTTTTGCAGTGCCTTTCTCTTATATGCTGAAGTTGAGTCGGGAATTTATGCGAGGGGATGTGAATTCTTTATAGAAAAACTCATGTCTTGCTGATGGTGATAAAGTAATTTCTTATTAAGAATCACTAATAGTAAATTTTATATTTAACACTATATTCACTAGCAACGCCACTCGTCCTTGTTTCCTCTTCAGACAAAATAATTCAAACTCATCTACCATAGACGGAGAGCTTGTAACTCCATTTTGGTGCAAACTTCGTCTCTCTAATCCTCTTTTCAGTACGCAACTCTCCTCTCTCTTACCCTTCCTGTCCCTTTTGGTGCCATAAGATTTGATCAAAATGCGACCCGTGACCTAAAAAAAAGCTAAGTAACTTCTTCAGATTTCTCTAAACAAAGTGGATCAGTGTTCGGAGATGTGATGCAGTTTCTTTCTTTATGACATGAAAATTAGTATTAATATTTGCTCTTTGTGCTCATCTCTGGTCTGCTAAGTTTATATTTTAAATGTGGTCTTCGTTTTTGTTTCATGTTCTAAAGGTTATTAGTTAGTAGAGTAGTTAAAAAGCTATTAAAATAACCAATAAAAAATAACGCAGGATAGAATTTTTTAGAATTATCGGTTATATGTTATTCCTGTTAAGGAAAATTAAGGTAAAATTGCTTCGCAAGAATTTTAAAGTTTGTTGTCAGAATTGGAGTAAATTTGACTTTATCCATTTAATCTTTTAGGGTTGAGAAGTGAAATGATATCCCTACACTTTTTGAATGGGAACGGTAAACCTCGCAGGATTGGGAAACAATACCTCCCTCACCTTTTGAGAAAGAGACGAACCCCCTTTGACTCAAAAGTCAACAAAAATGAAATAAAAAAATTTATGTCGGGATTTGTAAATGTCATTATTATCCCCGACGGAGAGAAACTTTAAATATTACAACAATATGATTAATTTCTTCCTTCAAAGAGAAGCATCTTCAAAAAATTCTGATTTTACGCTAATGACACAATCTTGGAATTCACTAATACTTAATTCAAAGAATTATAAAAGAATTAATTTTTTTTCATGTAAAAAGAAATATCTTTAAAAATATGAATTATTACACTAATAATTGTTAGATGCTGCCAAGGCTAAAGTTTCTTTAAAATCTGGTATTCATTCAAGAAGTTTTTCCTTTGGCTTTTGCTCCCTGAAGGTAAACAAATCTATTTTTGCTCTTTATGAATATATTCATGCTTTTATATGGATATTATTTGGTCTTGTGGTGTTTTGTTAGGATATAAGAAGTGGTAATTGTGGCAACTTGGGGTGTACATGGACCGGGTTGATTATGTTTTTATTAAAACCAAACCAATTATATCGGTTTGGATTGGTTCGATTTTGTCGGATTTTTCGGGTTTTCGGGTATATTGTTACATGAATATTATTTCAATCTTACTTTGTTAATTTTTTTTTATAAATATATGTTTAGTAAAAATTGAAAAAATTGACAAATATATGATCTATTAAAATAATTTTGTGGGAGAATTTTATTAATAACACATGATAGTTATTTTTTTAGTCGTCTGACAATATATTTTCGTTTGATGTATACTTTTAAGGTTAAACGAATTTACTAATTAAATATAAAATCATTATGATACATGTTTAATGATATGTTCTATTTAATTTTAGATTGTCGAAATACCACTTCAAATTCGAAAAAAGATAGTATAAGATTTTTATAAATCTTGACATATGAACATTGAAGAACAAAGAGATTGACGGATTTCAGTTGCACTTGATAAGAAAATGATCATATAACTCATTACTTAAGGTTAATAAAAATAGTGTACTTCATATTCTATTAAATATTACATCCTATAAGAGAATCCCAAATATTTCTAGAATTTTTGTAAAGAAAATTCTATGTAAAGTTTTAAAAGTATATATATAAATTATTTATTTATATATCGGTTTGGTTCGGGTTTTTTTACTCAATACTAAACCAAATCTAGTCGGATTTTTTAATCTATTTGATTTGACTTTTCAATTTGGTGCGATTTTCCGGTTCGATTTGTACACCACTGAGTTATACAATGCCTACAAATCGTATAGGTAAGGGAAGAATAAGAAAAGAAATACATAATCTAGGTTGTGGTAGAGAAGCAACTTGCATAAATGTGTTGCAAATGATAAAGGAAGGCAGAAAAACTACCGTGATTAATACTAATGATATACAGTTATTGATACCATATAGGATAATTTCATACTATATGGGATAACAATCTGTACTTTTTAAACAAATTATTTTGGAGGAAAAATTAATTGTATTTGTTTGACTTAAAAGATATTGGAACCTTTTTGTACAAATCAATCAGAGAAAATGAAGGGGTAAATCTCAGTCAGACATAATAAATTCCAGATCAAAGAGTTGATAATTTAGATAATACATAGGATGAAAGAAATAAAATTGATCTTATTGAAGTTCAACATTGTGACTCCCATCAATCGATGGGAGAGATAGCTTTATGTGTTCTTCTGTAGATTAATTCTTTCCTATCAAGATTACAAAAAGAAAACTTGGGAGAGAGAAAGGGGGGAGGAGCCTCCTCTAATAGAAGGTTTTCCCCTACTATATATAGTCAAGGTCCCCTTGCCATTTACTGGGTCCGACGCTTTTTCGCATCTAGTGTGCTCTGGTCGTCCTTTTAAACATTGCTCTTTCTGACTCGACGGGTGTCGAGAATGGGAAGTAGAATGAGCTACGTTATCTCTTACTATCCGGTCACTTAGGAGAGACGTTGATCAACTCGGCCGTGACGGTCAGATTTTGACCAATACAGTTAGTTCCTCCGTCTGTCGGGATCGTCCTCCGTCGGGCCGGCAAACGGATCATGATTGCTATGAATTCGAGCGAAATCTGACTTCTCGTTCCTTAGTTACATTACTTGGGTTTTAGGCATGGTGGCGGTGTTCTCTTGATACCCGTGAACCGTTGCGGCTGTTTCGGAACCGAAACATCGTTCAACATCGAAGCGTTATTTCGTGGTTATCGCCATTATGACACACGTTCCTAGGGAACTGAAATGTTTCGTGCCCTATCAGGTTCAATTGGTAACTCTTGGGTTTCGTGCTCGGGGGATCTATGTATCTTATAAATAGAAAGAACTTATCATTCGATTGACACACTTCTTTACCTTTTACTCGAAAGAATTCTACGAATATACTTTCTTCCTGACATTCCAAGTTTTCATTTGCCCTTTTGTTAACTAAGAATTTTCATCCTTTCTCTCCGTTGTATTTTTGCCGTATCTTCTGGACAAAATGGCTGGTTATTCCTCTCACACCGATCTCCCCATCACGATTCCGGCATCGGAAAGTGCTGCTCAGGCCACTGGAGGGGTAGATGCAGTGGAAGACAAGGAGGTCCTGTCGATAGTTGAGATTTTACCTCGCCCTGGGAGAGAATTGACCGACTTCAGCAGTCGCGCCAGGGTGGAGCTGGAGCCTGTCCCTTCTGTTATGAGAGAAGAAGACATTGCAGAGTTGAAAACCAGGTGGGGGATCCACGGCTATGTCAACATGCAACCGGCGGAGGGAAATGACATAGTTAATTTTGACCGTCCTGGGTACTGTGTATTTTACGCTTACCCCTTCTTTATTGGGTACACACTTCCTATCCCTCTCCCGGTGGTGGACTTCTGCTGTTTTTATGAGGTACGCCCTGCCCAACTTTCGTCGTACTTGTACAAGTTGTTCCTTATGTTGCTAAAGTTTTCGGAACTCGCTGGTCATGAGATCACCTTGGACCACCTGCTTAGTATCTTCGCCCCTCAGCTTATTCGCGGCACGACGCTTCACATGCGTCCTCGGGGGTCAAAGAGTTTGGTGATGAAGATGGACGACAGGACTAACCATCATTTTTATGATAATTATTTCTATGTGCGGACTAAACACATTGTGAAGGATCCGACAGGGTTCCCTGAGAAGTGGAACTTTGCACGTAAGTCTCATGATTTTAGTCGGAGATATATCCGACCGTTTTTTGTTACAGTACTGAACCTTGTTATGTTTTTGCAGCTGAGAAATTGCCCCTCCACCTGTCGAAAATATCCGCAAGTAGGTGAGCTCTATTCTCCCTCATACGGCGGGGGTCCGCATGTGGGCGGCTTTCTATGACAAGTGTGGGCGCAAGCCTCTTTCTAGTAAGATGTTCTTTCTATTCACAATTTTTCTCTTTTCCCTCTGTGTATTTAATTCCTCACGTGTTGTTCGTTGGTGTCAGTGAGGGCTCCTCCGTTAGCTTTCTGGCAGCCAGCCTCATCTGCTCGCCCTATCGCGGTACCTACTACCCGACCTTCGTCGAGGGATGCTTCAGTTGAGTCTGCGGCCGTGGTTACTCCTGCGAGGGCCGCTTCTCTGGCCAATGTTCTGACCCGTGCCATTCGCCCGGCGGTCGCCTATTGGGTAAGAAGAGGGGCCATAAAAAAGACGACAAGTGGAGTTCGAGAAAGTGCCCCCAACAGTGATTCATCTAGACGACTCTCCTTTGACAGGATCTGGAGGGGGGTTGTTGTGGCTTCCCCCATTGGGACGGAACTGGACGTCGTCTCAACTCAATCAAAGATTCCCACCGTTGTCGGTGGTCAGCAACCTATCGTGGTGGAAGGTCAGATTTTCGGGATCGTCGTTGTAGTTTCGGACGTACTCTCGTCCTCCACATTGGGTCGTGCTTCCTCTTCAGCTGCTGAAAGAGGAAACGCCGTGGTGGTCGACGACTATGAGTCTGAATCGGACCTCGACCCTGATGATGTCAGGATGTTTGAGGAGGGTCTTACTCACTCGGTGGTTCGTGCAGGAGGCTTAACCCGTATTCTTGAGATCCCTTCGGATGTCAATCTCTTGGGGGGCACGGAGGACCTAGTGCCGCAGTTCAATATGCTATGCTCCGCATCCGAGAATGCGGCCCTTCGGACCGTTCCCGATGTTGACTTGATGGACGAGTTGACCGCTATGGGCTTAAGGGTATGTTACGCTTACATCCGCTTTTCCCCCGTCTTTCTTGATGATATGATTCTAACCTATCTTTTCATTTTTCAGACGTATATGGTGGAAGTGGAGAGCATTCGCAGGGCCAACATTCGGGCCAAGATTTTCTTGAAGATATTGGAGAAATATCATCGCTACCGCAATAAGTATCGCGAGATGCATGAGCGGTTGAAGGAAAAACCCGGTAGTCGGGCTCTTGGTGAGGAGTTGGAGAAAAGGGACCAGGAATTAATGTAGGCTATCCGCAGCAAGAGTGTGCTTGAGGAGCAACTTCGAATAAAGGACGAGGAACTCGAGTTGGGCAAGGGAGTTGCCGCAGAGTGTGAGCATCTGCAGGAGAAATTGAGGTCAATGCAGTCAGAGATAGATCGGAACTTGATCAGAGTCGAGGCACTGAGCGCAGAATGGATGGGGAAATTGACTAGATTGAAGAACAAGGTTGTTGGGTTGGAGAGCATCGAGAGTGCCTGGTCCGCAGCTTCGGCGAGGGCGGCGGCCCTAGAGAACACCATCCGCATCCTCCAGTCCGAGTAGGAGTCGGAGAGAGCGACGACCACCCTTATGGAGGCAAGTCTTGAGGAGCCCATTAGTGAGATTGACCAAGAGGCATTGGTTCTGGGAGATCGAGTCGCAGAACTGGAGGCAGAAAATGAGCGACTGTTAGCTCAGATCGAATCTTCCTCTACCGACATTCCCTGCCGCATGCACGAGCTTTGGGTTTACGCCGAAGCCTAGTGGGATATATACAAGAGTTTTTGGGAGGCGGGTAATGTGACTAAGGTTGCATATAAAGAGGCCCGGGTGAGAGCACGGGAGGCTCGCGTCAATTGCGGGTATGACGCGGCGACGCCAGAAGCCAATGGGGGCACGAACGCCGAAGGAGAACTTCCCGGAGATGGAAGTGGAGAGGGTGGTGATGATAATGCAGAGTAGAGTGATAGTGATATTGATCTGTTTTCCATCTGTTGTTTTCTTTCCCATTTTTCGTTCGTAGTCTATTGTTGTTGTTCCTATCTTTTTTTTGTTGTTTTTTTGTTGTATTGTTGACTTGGGTGTTATGTAATCTGCGACCGTTTGCATGGAGGCTTTGTATAAAGCAGGATTTTTCGTTGTTATTTGTCTTGTATTCTTCTTTGTTTTCGTTTTACGTGATTTCGGTGCGAGATAGATTCCCACACGGCGAGTCCCGGTCCTTTTGCACTTTCTCTTTGGTAAAGGCCCTTGGCCTTAAAGGGTGTTATTTCGAACTAATTGAAATAGTAACCCGTCGTCGTTCGATCGAGGTAGAACTCTTCTTTTTGGCAAAGGCCCTTAGCCTTAAAGGGTGTAATTTCGAACTTATCGAAATAGTAACCCGTCGTCGTTCGATCGAGGTCAAACTCTTCATTTTGGCGAAGGACCTTGGCCTTAAAGGGTGTAATTTCAAACCTATCAAAATAGTAACTCGTCGTCGTTTGATCGAGGTCAAACTCTTCTTTTTGGCGAAGGCCCTTGTCCTTAAAGGGTGTTATTTCGAACTTATCGAAATAGTAATCCGTCGTTGTTCGATCGAGATCGAACTTTTCTTTTTGGAAAAGGCCCTTGGCCTTAAAGGGTGTTATTTCGTACTTATCGAAATAGTAACCCATCGTCGTTCGATCAAGGTCGAATTCTTCTTCTTGGAGAAGGCCCTTGGCCATAAAGGGTATTATTTTGAACTTATCTAAATAGTAACTCGTCGTCTTTCGATCGAGGTCGAACTCTTCTTCTTGGTGAAGGCCCTTGGCTTTAAATGGTGTTATTTCGAACTTATCGAAATAGTAACCCGTCATCGTTCGATCGAGGTCAAATTCTTCTTCTTGGAGAATGACCTTGGCCTTAAAGGGTGTTATTTCGAACTTATCGAAATAGTAACCCGTCGTCGTTCGATCGAGGTTGAACTCTTCTTCTTGGTGAAGGCCCTTGGCCTTAAAGGGTATTATTCCGTACTTATCGAAATTGTAACCCGTCGTTGTTTGATCGAGGTCGACCTCTTCTTCTTGGTGAAGGCCCTTGGACTTAAAGGGTGTTATTTCGAACTTATCAAAATAGTAACCTGACGTCGTTCGATCGAGGTCGAACTCTTCTTCTTGGCGAAGGCCTTTGGCCTTAAAGGGTGTTATTTCGAACTTATTGAAATAGTAACTTGTTGTCGTTCGATCGAGGTCGAACTCTTCTTCTTGGCGAAGGCCGTTGGCCTTAAAGGGTGTTATTTCGAACTTATCGAAATAGTAACCCGTCGTCGTTCGATCGAGGTTGAACTCTTCTTCTTGGCGAAGGCCCTTGGCCTTAAATGGTGTTATTTCGAAATTATCTAAATAGTAACCCGTCGTCGTTCGATCGAGGTCGAACTCTTCTTCTTGGCGAAGGCCCTTGGCCTTAAAGGGTGTTATTTCAAACTTATCGAAATTGTAACTCGTCGTCGTTCGATCGAGGTCGAACTCTTCTTCTTGGCGAAGGCCCTTGGCTTTAAAGGGTGTTATTTCGTACTTATCGAAATAGTAACCCGTCATCGTTCGATCGAGGTCAAATTCTTCTTCTTGGAGAATGACCTTGGCCTTAAAGGGTGTTATTTCGAACTTATCGAAATAGTAACCCGTCGTCGTTCGATCGAGGTTGAACTCTTCTTCTTGGTGAAGGCCCTTGGCCTTAAAGGGTGTTATTCCGTACTTATCGAAATTGTAACCCGTCGTTGTTTGATCGAGGTCGAACTCTTCTTCTTGGTGAAGGCCCTTGGCCTTAAAGGGTGTTATTTCAAACTTATCAAAATAGTAACCCATCATTGTTCGATCGAGGTCGAACTCTTCTTCTTGGCGAAGGCCTTTGGCCTTAAAGGGTGTTATTTCGAACTTATCGAAATAGTAACTTGTTGTCGTTCGATCGAGGTCGAACTCTTCTTCTTGGCGAAGGCCGTTGGCCTTAAAGGGTGTTATTTCAAACTTATCGAAATAGTAACCCGTCGTCGTTCGATCGAGGTTGAACTCTTCTTCTTGGCGAAGGCCCTTGGCCTTAAATGGTGTTATTTCGAACTTATCTAAATAGTAACCCGTCGTCGTTCGATCGAGGTCGAACTCTTCTTCTTGGTGAAGGCCCTTGGCCTTAAAGGGTGTTATTTCTAACTTATCGAAATAGTAACCCGTCGTCGTTCGATCAATTTCGAACTCTTCTTCTTGGCGAAGGCCCTTGGCCTTAAAGGGTGTTATTTCGAACTTATCAAAATAGTAACTCGTCGTCGTTCATTCGAGGTCGAACTCTTCTTTTTGGCGAAGGCCCTTGGCCTTAAAGGGTGTTATTTCGAACTTATCGTAATAGTAACCCGTCGTCGTTCTATCGAGGTCGAACTCTTCTTCTTGGCGAAAGCCCTTGGCCTTAAAGGGTGTTATTTCGAACTTATCGAAATAGTAACCCGTCATCGTTCGATCGAGGTCGGACTCTTCTTCTTGGTGAAGGCCCTTGGCCTTAAAGGGTGTTATTTCGAACTTATCAAAATAGTAACCCGTCGTCGTTCATTCGAGGTCGAACTCTTCTTATTGGCGAAAACCCTTGGCCTTAAAGGGTGTTATTTCGAACTTATCAAAATAGTAACCCGTCGTCGTTCGATCGAGGTCGAACTCTTCTTCTTGGCGAAGGCCCTTAGCCTTAAAGGGTGTTATTTCAAACTTATCGAAATTGTAACTCGTCGTCGTTCGATCGAGGTCGAACTCTTCTTCTTGGCGAAGGCCCTTGGCTTTAAAGGGTGTTATTTCGTACTTATCGAAATAGTAACCCGTCATCGTTCGATCGAGGTCAAATTCTTCTTCTTGGAGAATGACCTTGGCCTTAAAGGGTGTTATTTCGAACTTATCGAAATAGTAACCCGTCGTCGTTCGATCGAGGTTGAACTCTTCTTTTTGGTGAAGGACCTTGGCCTTAAAGGGTATTATTCCGTACTTATCGAAATTGTAACCCGTCGTTGTTTGATCGAGGTCGACCTCTTCTTCTTGGTGAAGGCCCTTGGCCTTAAAGGGTGTTATTTCAAACTTATCAAAATAGTAACCCATCATTGTTCGATCGAGGTCGAACTCTTCTTCTTGGCGAAGGCCTTTGGCCTTAAAGGGTGTTATTTCGAACTTATCGAAATAGTAACTTGTTGTCGTTCGATCGAGGTCGAACTCTTCTTCTTGGCGAAGGCCGTTGGCCTTAAAGGGTGTTATTTCGAACTTATCGAAATAGTAACCCGTCGTCGTTCGATCGAGGTTGAACTCTTCTTCTTGGCGAAGGCCCTTGGCCTTAAATGGTGTTATTTCGAACTTATCTAAATAGTAACCCGTCGTCGTTCGATCGAGGTCGAACTCTTCTTCTTGGCGAAGGGCCTTGGCCTTAAAGGGTGTTATTTCTAACTTATCGAAATAGTAACCCGTCGTCGTTCGATCAATTTCGAACTCTTCTTCTTGGCGAAGGCCCTTGCCCTTAAAGGGTGTTATTTCAAACTTATCAAAATAGTAACCCGTCGTCGTTCATTCGAGGTCGAACTCTTCTTATTGGCGAAGACCCTTGGCCTTAAAGGGTGTTATTTCGAACTTATCATAATAGTAACCCGTCGTCGTTCTATTGAGGTCGAACTCTTCTTCTTGGCGAAGGCCCTTTGCCTTAAAGGGTGTTATTTCGAACTTATCGAAATAGTAACCCGTCGTCGTTCGATCGAGATCGAACTCTTCTTCTTGGCGAAGGCCCTTGGCCTTAAAGGGTGTTATTTCAAACTTATCGAAATTATAATCCGTCGTCGTTCTAGTTTTTGGAGAGCCAGACATTTTCTGGGAGAGTCCTAGTTCGTTTGTCATTTCTTGCATCAGAGGGTGCAACATTGGAGAATATGAACGTTGCTATTTCGCTTAGGTTTGTTCTGCGCACACATTGTAGTTTCCTTTGTGTGACTTCTGCCTTCTGGCTTGGAGGTGTTACCGGCGGGCGGTATTTCGGTTGTTTTGCAGTAGTTTTTCGTTCTTTAATTGAGATGTTTCTTTACTCGCTCGTTCGCGTGGCCTTTGTGTTCCTTCTTGAGCAAAGAGTAGAAGGTGAGTTAAAATGATACTTTCCTTGCCCCCACCCGGTGGTCCGATGAGGGAGAACAGGTTGGTAACGTTTTTCGTCATGTTTGGCATTTCGATGGTTGATGGGGCGAAGATTTCTAAATTTGGTGATTCTACTCGGCTCTCCTCCCCCTACCGTGCTGCGCTTTTGACCTGCATGGGTTGGATTTTTCCTTCGCGCTCTTTTCGGTGGGTGATCGTATTTCTTGTCTTTGATCTGGGAAAGACTAGGAAACTTCACTAAGAAATCCCCACAGACGGCGCCAAATTGTTTGACTCAAAAAATATTGGAACCTTTTTGAACAAATTAATCAAAGAAAATAAAGGGGTAAATCTCAGTCAGACATAATAAATTCCAGATCAAAGAGTTGATAATGTAGATAATACATAGGATGAAAGAAATGAAATTGATCTTATTGAAGTTCAACATTGTGACTCCCATCAATCGATGGGGGAGATAGCTTTATGTGTTCTTCTGTAGATTAATTCTTTCCTATCAAGATTACAAAAAGATAGCTTGGGAGAGAGAAAGGGGGGAGGAGCCTCCCCTAATCGAAGGTTTTCCCCTACTATATATAGTCAAGTCCCCCTTGCCATTTACTGGGTCCGACGCTTTTTCGCATCTAGTGTGCTCTGGTCGTCCTTTTAAAAATTGCTCCTTCTGACTCGACGGGTGTCGGGAATGGGAAGTAGAATGGGCTACGTTATCTCTTACTATCTGGTCACTTAGGCGAGACGTTGATCAATTCGGCCGTGACGGTCAGATTTTGACCAATACAGTATTGTCTTAATTCTTAAAGTTTTCTCCCAACAATGGATAAAAATGACATTTTATAAATTCCTGGCTATTCCATTTCTTTGTTGGCTTTTGGATCAAAGAGGATTTTCCCTTTCAAAAGGTGAGGAGGTATTGTTTTCCTACCATAGAATATTGAGGGGGTAAGATGAAATTTACTCTGAAAATTGGGAAGCAAGTTCAATGGTTTTGAAGTTGCACATGAGAAACGACTTGGACAGCACAAATGCAAGATTGAAACAATCAACTGCTTTGCCGCATTTATTGATATGCTCTCATCAGGTGTTATAAAAATTTTAGGACAGTAAAATCAAACTCCAAAAATTATTTCTAGAGTTTGAACTGAAAATGGTTTAAACTTCTCTAATCTTTTCTGGAGTTTTAACTTGTGAGGGTTTAAACATTAGGAATTATTTTTGGAGTTTTAACTAATAAAGGTTTAAATACCAAGAATTGTTTTTGAAATTCGAACTCCAACATATTTTATTGGAGTTTTACTTGTAAAAGCTTCAAATTTTTGTACAAATTTAATAGTTGTTTCGTGTGTTAGTGTGAAGTTGTTCAGTGCGTTAGTTAGGGATAAAAACATTAATTTAGTCGGATCAGTAGCTATTTTGGTAATACATTTGAGAAGCTGGCTAACTTCTAGTTGCCAGTCCAAAAAGTAGCTAACCCAGCTAGTTTTGCCAATACCAAAAGGGCCTCAGAATTTTGACAATTTATGGCCCAAACTCGTCCAACCCATCAGCCACTAAAGTATTAGAGTGGCTGGCCAGTTAACCAGTTTTGTGGTAAAAATTACATGGAGCGCCCTATTTAGTCGCCCTCATCTAACCTATAACCATATTTTTAAAATTATTTAACCTATACCCTAGTATTGACAACTTCAAATTCTGCGACCTATGCGCTCCTTTCTTCCTCCTCTTCTTTTCCTCTTCTTCTTCTTTTCTCTCTCAAACATGTTATCCTGTAAGTTACACATGTTATCATTTCTGGAAATTGGACAAAGCGACAAATCAAGAAGAAAGAAAGACTCTCCACTGCCTATCAAAAATTAATACATCCCAACACAAAGCACGTAAAAAATAAAACAAGAGTTTATCTTCAAAACTCGAAGAAGCATCAACTGAAGTTTGGGATTGCAAGGCCAAACTTCAGACATTACTAAGTTAAATTTTATCTGAAGTTTGCAACTATCATGCCGTGAAAAATTATTTGAAGTTCAAATATAACTAGCTGATTTTGTCTGAAGTTTGCACTACAATCTAAAGAACTTCAAACTAATTTGTCTGAAGTTTGCACTACAAATTGAAGAACTTCAGACTAATTTGTCTGAAGTTTGCACGGCGAATTGAAGTTTTTGATTGCTTTTGCAAGTAGGCCAAACTTCAGACGAAAATATCTGATGTTTTACTTTGATAAGGTCACACTTTAGGTAAAAAATTCTGAAGTTCAAACTTCAGACATAAATTCTTGCTACTTTAGGCCCCGTATGTCTGAAGTTACCCAACATAAAATTAGTTAGTATCTGTAAAGTAATTAAAAAATAAAATAAAATAAAATAAGGATAAAAATATCCTTAAATGAACTTTAAAAAAGGTTTAGTATAATATGTTCGATTATGGAACTCCTGCGTATAAAATTGCAGCATATTATGTTGTAATGTCAGTACGTTATGAATTTTGGCGTATTAGATTGAAATTTCATATGTAAAAAATTCGAACTACATTATATCATGTAGAATTTAACTAAGGAAATTTTTATCCAGATTTTATTTTCGAAAAAGTAGTTAAATTTAATAGTTTCAGGCTAATCCTGAATTTCTTTCTAAAATATAGGTAAAATAGCCTCATAGACACTTGTACTTGTTCGGTTTTGACATTCCGATCCTTCTACTTCACAAAGTTTCATCCAAACACTTGTAATTGTTCAAAAGTAATATTTTAAACCCCTCTGACCGTTGACCATGTCGCTGAGTTGGACCAAATACATGTATTTCACGCATAGAAGGAGCATGGAGGTAAATATTTAAACCAAGAAATAATTAAAATAAGAAAAGATAAAAAGAAAAAGAAAAGACGGAAATTAAATTTAAGAAAAAGGTCAAAGAGGTTTCTCTTTCACGTTCTCCTCTCTCCCCTCTATTCCTCCACTCTCTTCCACCCGCCCCCCTCTAAAAAAAATCCCAAAACACACTTCAACACAGCTATTCTCCACCAGTTGCACAGCTAACACCTACTGCAACACATCTATTCTCCACATAGCTAATTTTGGGTGGAGTTTGCGGTAATGATTTTTTTGGCGAGTCATTTCTAGTTGATATTCCCTCCGTTCTAATTTACGTGAATCTGTTTGACTGGGCGCGGAGTTTAAGAAAAAAATGAAGATTTTTGAAATTTGTGGTCCTAAATAAGTCAAAAAGGGGTCTAGAGTATTTGTGTGGTTATAAAAGCTTCTCCTTAAGGGTAGAATTGTAAGTTTAAACTAAATTGTTACCAAATTTATAAAGTGATCATCTTTTTGGAACGAACCAAATAGGAAATAGGTCCATATAAACTGGAACAGAGGGAGTAATATTTACGGGTGATTGTTAGTGCTATAATTTACCCAAGTACAAATGTTTATGAGGCTATTCCGCCTAAAATATAACCAAGCGGTCCAAAATCATAGGCTGAATACATACAAAGACACTTAAAGTTGGCACGCTTCATTTAAACACCTAAGCTTAGGGGTGTTCCTAATGAGCACGTACATTACATGAACTTTGTTCCAATTAGACACTCTTTTAACAACTAGCGAAACTTACAAAGTGCGTGCAGTACACTCGCTGCTGATGTGGCAAATGACAAATAAAATGAGGACATATATCTTTTTGAGTTACAAAAGAGAGGAAAAACTATGTTAAATCTATTTAATAAACAAAATAAAAATAACTTTCTCAAAAAGAAAAGAAAAACTTAAGTTACACCCAATCATGACAGAGAACATTTAAAAAAAAATGAGACATTGGTGTTTTGGAAATCAGTATTCTTGGTGTTTTTCACTATCTTCATTTGTGTTCTTGTTCCAACCAAGATTTTAATCCAAACTTTAAGAGAAACTCCTCCAAATTTGTTATAACTTCAGCTAAAGATTTCCCACGACGACCCGAAGGCAACCCCAACATTAATTTCACAAACTTTCATCAAATCAAGTAACCCATTTTAAATCTTCAAGCTTTTAAAAGACCTCATTAATGGATCGTTGCTCTAGGCTCTCTAGTACGGGGTTGAAGTCCAAATTAGAATTCCTTCAACCGTACCCTTATTTCCCTTTTCGTCTCTTTCAATTCAAGTGTTCCTATCAAAATTCCGGATCTTGTCTTATAGAGAGTTTTCCTACTGCTCCCTCTTTTCTCTTTCGACTCCTCGAGTCCAGTGCTACATTTCTTCTCTTTCATTCGGTAAGCTCACGCCATCACTTTTACATGTCTTAGCATTTTTGTTTTGCTGTGTAATTTTGCGGAGATTTTGAAATTATTGGATTATTTACGTATTTTGTTTAACCTTTTGATGCTTGGATCTAGAGAATTTCTATTATGCTCGATAAAGGAGAAACTATTGAGCTAAATCAATGATGGAGGCACAACAATGATGAAAGTGGAGGAGGCAATGGTGGAAATGGTGGTGGACATCAAGAAGAAGAAGAAAAAGGAAATAAAAAAGACAAAAAAAATTCGTTTTTTGGGCTCTTCACGTGCCTATATTGGGTGAAGCTCACTCTATGTGCCAACTCAGCAAGAAGCGCCTAATTGGAACAAAGTTCATGTAATGCACGTACTCATTAGGAATACCCTTAAGTTCAGGTATTAAAACTTGGGCAGGGTGGACGGGTCAAATGGATCAGTTTTGCCACTCCTAAATTGTTAATCTCTCTCTCTCAAGTGGCAATTGACCAAAACATGAGAATCTTTCCACTTTCACACTATCTTCCTCTTTGCCTTTATCATGACCAAGAATGTTTTCGCCATTTTTGTGAAACTTCCGGCGCTGCTGCAAGTACAGTAATTAGAACTGCTCTATAGACGTTTGAATTTTGGTGTTCCCACAAAATCTCTATAAAAGGCGAAACAAAAATAATAGGGAAATCACAATGAAACTTTGCCAGAAAATAGTCTTTTTTGGCTATCCCTTTTACTTTTCAGTGAGATTTGACTTTTGGCTCACCTTGGCCCTTTTGGTGTGGTAGAGCCGTCACCTGGACCTTTTGAAGCTGAGTTGCTGAAAAGGTCCGGGTAACGGATCTGACGCACCAAAAAGACTCACAAGTGTTAATAAAAGACGATCATATACTTTTGTTTTTCGTTTAATATTGCTTGTTAATAAGTATTAGTTAAATTTGGTGCCTCTGCATCAGAGGGAAATACAAAAATAAAGTCATTGTGTCTATAATATTGTTTGTTGCGTCAAAGTTCTAGTGAGTAAAAAAGAAGATTTATTATTTGATAATGCGTCTAACGTGCCTAATTCGAAATTGAGAAATGTGAAACCAAAGCATTGCGATTTAAATAAAATGCTGGACAGACTATCCGAAATTATCAAACTATCCGAGTATCCGATTTCACCGTTACTCGTATAGTCACTCAACTATACGAAATTATCTACTAAAGTCATCTTTCTTTTGCTTGTAACAGCAAAGTCACTTAACTATGCATATAACACTCAGAAGGTCACTCAACTAGATTTTTCAGCCAAATACCTATTTTAGCTTCTAAAGTATCAACTTGTATCTTCTTTTTATTTTTTTAGATTTTTAATATTATAATTTTTTTCTCTTTTTAATTTATATTTTGTTTACAAATTAAAAAATAAAATAATATTTATGCATATATAATGTTGGAATAATAAAATATTAAACATAGTGAAAACTTAATTAGAACAATTTGTTCGTAATAATAATTTTGATATTAACAACAAAAACTCAAAAATTTATTTACATAATTGAGAATGAAAGAAAATAAAAGTTTTTAAACATATATTAAAATGAAAGAAAATAAAAGTTTTTAAACATATATTCCATGCACGTACTACAGAAAATAATTCTTTAACATAAAGGTATTTTTTGTAATATACATTACATATTCTTGAATATTATGCTCAATTATATTATTATTTCGATAATATATACGCTAAAAAATATATTTTATTTTTTTATTTATAAATAAAATTTATTTGATCTATAGGTAAGTCCATAATGTTGATTAAAAGAGAAAAATTCATATAATATTAAAAAAGTAAAAATAAAAAAAGAGAAGATAAATGTTGATAATTTAGAGGGTAAAATAGGTATTTGGCGATCAAAAGTTTGAGAAATTTGGTGGAGTGACTGTTTGAGCAGATAAATGCTAAACCAATTAATAACAAATTAATGGGGTGAATCTTAGTTGAGCTTAATAAATTCCAGACTAAATAGAACGAGATTCTCGTATAGTGAGAAGAGTTTTGGAGTATTAGTTAGTGAGTTCAATATACTACATTTGGCAGAATACATAATATCATAAATGTGCAATGAATGCAAGGAATGACAAATGACAATAATGTCACCCAATGATTGAACTGTCACCCAATGATTATGTGATTTGGTGCCTTTTCCCTCTGACGACGTATAAGGATATGCAGTTGATATGAACGTGGAATCTTTGAGATTTATGGGTGAAGGTTGAATAACATATACTTGAAGACAACTCTTTTGTATATTCTTCTCTTGACTTTACAATGTGTTTCTTAGTTCTCAAAAAGACAGATCCCCTAATTGTTCATTGTCTCCTCCTTTTTATAAGGGACACTCCCCGAAAAAATCCTAAAAAGTACAACGTAGAGAATATCCAAAAGAATATTCTTCCTGCCTCTCTCTAAGTTCAAGTTACCGTTACTAGTTCATCTCAGCTGCCCGCTTTTGGTCGTCAGCCTTTCTCACAACGATCGTCGGTCGCTGTGTCGTGGTCGACCTTGTCCTATGTCTTGCTTATCCGTTATCGTGGTTGCCAAATTTGGATCTATACAGTTAGTCCCTCCGCTTGTTGAGGTCGTATCCCTGCACGTCCTCGATAAACGGACATTATTCGTTTTTGTTATGGGAGAATTTGGCTAATAAATTACGTCGGGTTGACCAGGATCAAGTGAGCGACGCGTCCTGCAGAACCCTGATCGATGTGGTTATAGAGATGTGACATCACTCCCACGCGTGTCATCATTATGCATTTTTTCGAGACAATGTTTGAATGCTTGTCGCTTTGGTTTTAGCGCCATTGGCGGTCTTCCGCTTCAATTCTTGTGCCATTTAGCCCTATAAATAGGTGAGGGTTTCATTTTTTCAAAACAAAAATCGCCATTTCCTTCCTTGTGTATACATTACTCCTTTGACCATCTTTCTCAATTCCCAGCTCTGTTCCTGTGATTGTGTTTCTTGTCTTCCCGTTCAGTCATCATTCCTCCTTCCGAGTTTTACTAGCACACCATCTATTATCAAGATGCCCCGAACCTCTCGTGCACACAATGAAGTTTCCAACGTCACTCCGTTATCAGTGGCCCCTCCTTTCGATAGCGAGGATATCACGGCTGAGGAGGGTGACAGTTTCCCTACCATAGAAGAAATACTCCCTAGAAACCCTATGTCTAGGAATGATTTCCATAAGGAACGTGCTCCTTCTCCCGTTCCGGTAATCTCTAAAAACGAGCCATCTCAGATAAACAAACTCCGGTCTACGTACAATATTCCTCCTCATGTCGAGATGGTTCCAGCTGGGAGGGACATCGTGGAAGTCCACAGATCGGGGTATTGTGCTTTTTATGCATATCTTTTCATTATTGGCCATACCCTCCCTCTTCTTCCGCTGGCGGAGGAGTTCTGTCAGTTTTACAAAGTCTGCCCGACACAGTTGTCTCCGTACTTGTATAAAATCTTTCTGGTGCTAACGAAGTATGCAGAGTTGGCTGGGTGTGAGGTTGGCATTCACCACCTTTTACATTTATTTTCCTCGATGTCACGTCCTTAGTTGTTAACTAAGTACACGTACGACACTTGACAACTCGCTCATGATCTTGTATAATTTGCTCATGTTCTTGCTATGCCAAGTCAGCCTTACTACACTCAAGATCTCTAAGAGAATGGAAGAAAGAACACAAGAAAATTGTTAAAGAAAGCTTTATATTAGATAAAACTTGAATTGTTTGCTTGGTGAATTACAAATGAGTAGCCCCGTTTATATAATAGTCTCCTAGGGGCTAGTGTGTAAATATTAATTATTACACAAGTCCTTAGTATTTACAAGATAAGGACCTTCTCTAGAACTCTCTCCAAACCTAGAAGATTCCAAGGACTTTCCTAGCAAATCTATAGGGATCTAGGATCTTCCTAAGGAAATATCCATACTTTTCTAGAATCTTCTCACAAATGCTAACATTCCTCCTATGTAATCTTCCATATAACATTAATATATGCCAAATGGTGCCTATGTGGCATGATGACATGGCGGGTCATCACACTCTTCCCCACCCAATATTGCAACGACCGCGATGCAATGCTGCTGTATAAACTTTCGGATCTTATCTTTGAATTGACACAAGTCTTCATATCGTTCCCACGTAGCCTCCTTCGGTAATTGCCCTTTCCAATGGACGAGGAACATAGCGGTGGCTTTTTTCCCTTCTTTTCGCCTAGCCTGGTAATCTATGATAGCCTCAATCTACCGATCATGCGAGGCAGTGATAGTCATTGGTGCTCGACTTGATTGGCCCCTACTCGGATCATTCTTATCTTCATGATATGGCTTAAGCATGCTGGCATGGAAGACAGAGTAGATCTTAAGATACGATGGCATGTCAAGCTTGTATGAGATCTTGCCTACCTTGGAGACAATCTTAAATGTCCCCTCGTACTTGCGAGTCAGATTCTTATGCATGCCCCATAGTGCCTTGAACTGTCTTGGGTTAAATTTCACCATAACCATGTCCCCAACTCTGTAGTCTGTGGGATGCCGCTTACGGTCTGCAAACTTCTTCATCTTCTTAGCTGCATTATCCAAGTAGAACTTAGTAGTGTCGAGCTGCTCCTTTCATCCTTTGGCCATATAATAAGCCCCCAAATTCTTTCCCTCGAACGCGGCTAGTAATGAATGTGGAGTTATTAGTTGTTGGCCTGTGGCTTAGCTCAAATGGTGTCCGCCCTGTGGACTCACTCCGCTACAAGTTATAAGAGAATTGGTCCATGTCTAGGAGCCTTGCCCAATCTTTCTGATGCGCACTTACATAATGCTTCAAGTAGCATTCTAGTAAGGCATTGACCCGTTCCGTTTGCCCATCTGTTTGTGGGTGGAAACTAGTGGAAAAGTGAAGCTCCGTGCCAAGTATGTCGAACAACTCTCTCCAAAGGTTTCCAGTGAAGCGGGGGTCTCGATCACTGATAATATGCCTTGGTAAGCCCCAATACTTCACCATGTTCTTAAAGAATAGCTTGGCGGCTTCCTTGGTTGTGCAACCTGGTGAGGCGGGCATAAAGGTGGCATGTTTGGAAAATCTATCCACGACCACCATAATAGTACCATAACCATCGAACTTCGGTAGACAAGTGATAAAGTCCATAGTGACGCTCTCCCATGGATGCTCTGCAACTGGCAGTGGCTCCAAAAGTCCTCCGAGCTATTGTTGTTCAACCTTGTCCCGTTGACAGACAAGACAAGTCTGCACATAGCACTCTATATCATCTCGCATGCGTGGCCAATAGTAGACTAACTTAACCAAGTCCCTAGTGCGATGTTGACCTAGATGACCAGCCCACATTGTGTCATGACTTTCCCTGATGATCCATCGTCTAATGTCTCTAAACTTAGGCACGTAGACCCGCCGACCTGTGGTAAGTAGTAGGTCGTCTTCTATCCAAAATCGTCTCGTCTTGCCTTTGTTGGTTCGATAAGCTGTTTGGTTACTGGATCATGTTACATGCCTTCTTTTATAGCCTCCCGAATGTCCCATCTTATTGAAGTGATTGTAGCAAGCTCGGCTTTTCGGCTCAAGGCATCGGCTACAATGTTACCTTTACCCGGCTTATACTCCAGCGCATAATTAAACTCAGCCAAGAAATCCTACCACCTAGCCTGTTTTGGTGTGAGCTTCTTCTGCGTCTGAAAGTAGCTAGTAGTCACATTATCAGTCTTGACCACGAACCTCGACCCGAGCAGATAATGTCTCTATGTACGAAGGCAATGCACAATGGCAGTCATTTCCTTCTGTAGCACCATGTAACGCCGCTCATCTCATTTAACTTGCGGCTCTCAAATGCTATGGGATGCTTATCCTGCATCAAAACACCCCTAATGGCGAAGTCTAATGCATCTGTGCACACCTCAAATGTCTTGGCAAAGTCAGATAACGCCAAGACTGGCTCCTCTATTACAACTGCCTTAAGGTATTCAAACACTTTTGACAATGCTCCATCCAAACCCATGCCTTGTTCTTCTTTAGCAACTCAGTCAATGGTGCGGCTTTTGCTGAGTATCCACTGATGAACCGACGATAGTAGTCAACAAGGACAAGGAAGGATCTCAACTCAGTTACCTTTATAGGTGCCTCCCACTCCTGGATAACACGTACCTTAGCCTCGTCCATGTGTAGATCGCCATTGCTAATGACATGGACCAAGAAGTGCACCTTTGATTGTGCAAACTCGCACATTTACCTCTTTATGTATAGATCGTTCTCCCGCAAGACTTGGAAAACCTTCCTTAAGTTCTCCATGTGTTCCTCCAAGGTGTTGTTGCAGATGACTATGTCATCTAGGTAGACTACCACAAACTAATCAAGGTAGGGATGAAAAATCTTGTTCATAAGGGTGAAAAATGTGGCCGATGCATTGGTTAAGCTGA
The DNA here is from genome assembly GCF_000715075.1 of Nicotiana tabacum. NCBI lineage: Eukaryota > Viridiplantae > Streptophyta > Magnoliopsida > Solanales > Solanaceae > Nicotiana > Nicotiana tabacum. Next base: position 153,038,143 of record NC_134090.1, on the reverse strand, counting down.
AGGTCATCACCAACCACTCAAAGGCTACATATCTCATCACACATGTTGTCTTTGGCGCATCCCCTTTCGCAATGCGAACCTGGTAGTAGCCCTTTCGAAGATCCACCTTGGTAAAGTACTTGGCTTGCCCAATTCTATCGAACAAGTCAGCAATGAGTGGGATCAGTTACTTATTCTTCACTGTAATCTTATTAAGTGCTCGATAGTCTATGCACAAGCGCAACGATCCATCCTTCTTCTAGAACAATACTAGTGCATCGAAAGGTGCCTTTGATGGGTAAATGTGACCAGCATCCAACAACTCTTTTAATTGTTCCTTAAGCTCCTCTAGCTCGGGAGGTGCCATATGGTATGGGGAAAATACGGGTGGCTTATCCCCTAGCTCCAACTCAATCTTGTGATCCACCTCTCGCCTAGGCAGCAAGTGCTTCGACAACTCCTCGGGCATGGCATCTTTGTTTTCCTCAAGAAACTTCTCTATGCAAGGTGGCACTATCTCTTGAAATTTTTTGTCTTCCTCTAAACTTGCAATGGTTGCCATGAACATCGGCTCCCCCTTCTTGATCCCCTTGACAACCTGCATAACTAAGAGTTGTGTTGGATTTGTCCGTATGGCATAGTCATTGTAGGTACCATGCAAGCTCCTTCTCTCTCCATAACCAAGAGACGTTGGAGGTAGGGGTCGATCAAAGTATGACAATGTCTAAAGAACTTTTGCCCCAATATGATGTCAAAGATATCCATAGCGGTTATCGTAAAGTTTGTCATACCTTTACAAGTTCCCAATTTGACACCAACTCCATTAGCTACCCCACTAGCATTTTGTACCTCGGCATTCAAGGTCTTGAAGCGAGAGTTGGCTGGAGTAAGCTTCAATTCTAGTCTTTTTGCGGCAGCCTTAGTCACGAAATTATGAGTTGCTCCAGTATCTACCATTTCACGAGCGGGCTTGTTGTTGATGGTGAGATCCACGTACCGATTGCTCTTCTCGGTAAGTTAGATAACTTGCTTTGTGACAGCACCACATAATCCGATCATACCCAACTGTGCGGTTCCCGAACTCTCTCCTTGCGATTGTTTCTTCCGTTCACGGACCATGGCACTGAGGCTCTTGAGGTCGAGATAATTCCTAAAGCTGTGCGACCCTTCGCATATGTAGCATCCCTTATTCTCGGCCTATGCCTTCTTCTCGGCGTATCCCTAACGACCACTCAATTTTTGGGATCTTGAGTCTTGGAGTATCGTTGTTGTATCTCCTTGCCTTTGCCACGGTCTCCCCCACCTTTGACATTGTTAACCTTTGACTCCTTGCTATTGCCTTTGTCGTGCTTGTCATGCCTGAAATCCATCAATAACGCGGCCTCCACTATGGCTTGGTCTATATCAGTGACTTGTAGGCGTTGCAACTCCTGCTTAGCCCAATTTTGCAACCTGTCCATGAAGTGGAACAACAAGTCATCATTGGTCAAGTTGGGGATTTAAAGCATAAGGGTAGTGAACTCCCTGACATAGTTATGTATGCTCCCTGTTTGTTTCAATTCCCTAAGCTTGCGCCTTGCCTCGTACAAGATATTGTTTGGAAAGACCTGTCGCTTGAACTCCGCTTTGTACTGATCCCATGTGCTAATAGTACATAGACCTTTATCCATGTCGGCCATCTTCCTTCTACACCATAGCATGGCAGTCTTTGAGAGGTACAATACCGTAGTATTGATCTTGGCCTCGTCGTCCCTCACTTTGTCGTGCCTGAAGTAGTTCTCCAAGTGCCAAAGGATGTTTTCCACTTCTTGTACATCACGAACACCTTTGAACACCAGGGGTTTGGGATCCTCGATCTTGGCCTCCCTCATCACCACAACATTACTGGACGCCTTGGTCACGCCAGCATTGACATGCTCCTCGAGTGGCTCTATCTTTGCCTTCATAGCATCGACGGTACTCAAAGCCTCCATGAGTCTGCACTCTAAGGCAGTGATGGTTTGCCTTAGTTCCATCTCAGTCTGTGTACATCCCTCCAAGTCATTTTAAATACTTTCAATCTCTTCAAGAGTGTGCCCATCAAGAACGCTAAGGGTGCCTTCCACCTTCCCCAAGCGTTGGCCAAAGATCTCCACGGCGTCCATCCCCGCGTTCATCTTTATCACCCACTCTTTAATGAGAAAAACATCCTCTAAAAGGACCTTCACTTCATTCTCGCTCGCCTCAGTGGCAGATGGTTCATGGGATGTAAGCCCTTCGTTTGACACAACCTCAGGTGGTACCTCCTGGCTCTTGTTGGTGGGATTCCTCTTTTTCTATGGCCGCTCTTGCCAGCAGCATCCTGGATGACGTTGGCTTGGGTGTTAGCAGCGTTAATTTCTCCGTCGTTCGCCATTTCCTTAATTGAAACCTTCGCTCTGATACCACGTTGTCATATCCTTAGTTGTTAACTAAGTACACGTGCGACACTTGATAACTCGCTCACGATCTTGCACAACTTGCTCACGTTCTTGCTATGCCAAGTCAGCCTTACTACACTTAAGATCTCTAAAAGAATGGAAGAAAGAACACAAGAGAATTGTTTAAGGAAGCTTTGTATTAGAGAGAACTTGAATTGTTTGCTTGATGAATTACAAATAAGTGGCCTCCTTTATATGCTAGTCTTCTAGGGGCTAGTGTGTAAATATCAATTGTTATACAAGTCTTTAGTATTAACAAGATAAAGGATTTCTCTAGAGCTCTCTCCAAACCCAGAAGATTTCAAGGACTTTCCTAGCAAATTAATCGGGATCTAGAATCTTCCTAAGGAAATGTCCATACTTTTCTAGAATCTTCTCCCAAATGCTAACCTTCCTCCTATGTAATCTTTCACATAGCATTAATATATGCCAAATGGCGTCTATGTGGCATGATGACCTGGTAGGTTATCACACTGAGCTTTTATAAGGGTACCATAATACATCTACGACATCGTGGAACTGGGGGATTGGTGGTTGTAATGGATAAAAGGGCGAGCCAGAAGTTTTGGCACAAGTATTTTTTCATCAAAACGGAGCACTTGGTGTCGGACCTCGCTGGATTTTTAGAGTAATGGAATCATAACCGTACGTGTTGGCGATGTACGCTTATTATCTACTTTCGTTCTCTCTGATTCTTATTCACCCGTGACTTTTCTGTACAACTGAGAGATGTGCACCTTTTCACGTCGTCGGTATTGAGTATTGGGTAGATCGCGTGCTACCTCACATGGTGGGGATTCGAGATTGGGCTGCTTTTCTCAAACGCTTTGGGCCGAAGGTTCCGTCTGGTAAGTGCTTCTTTTGCCCCGACCTTTGGTTGTGTGTCGTCATTCGTTGATACGATATCTTTGTGGTGATAGGCCAACGGATTTCTAAAAAGAAGGCTCTAGTCTCAGCATTTTTCCAAGCCGTTGCATCGGCAGGGATGCAATTTACTTTAGCTGAGTTCGTCCGTGGAGGTCGTACTCACACTAAACCAACAAGGGACCTTCCTCAGGACGAGATCTCTTCTCGACCTACCTACCATCTCTTAGATGAATCTTCCAATGGGAATGAATGGCCGTCGAGAAAGAGGAGGAGGGTGGAGCTTGGGAAGGCCATCACTACCGATCATGAAAAGAGAAAAATTGTTGCTTCGAGAGTGGCATCTTCGCCTAGGTCAGGCACGGGGGCTGTTTTTATGGCAGACGCCATTCTGGCGGGGAGGTACCCTAGGGCCGAAGAGGTATGTCAAGGTAGGGGACATGCACAATCTATTGAAGGTGGCTCTTCGTCTACTGCCATAGGAGATGGAACGGTACACACGGAGGACAATGGTTCGGGCTCGAACATCGATCCCGAAGATGTGCGAGCTTTCTTGGAGCGATATACCCGCGTGGAAGTGAGGACAGAAGGTCCTAACAGACACGTGGTCATTCCTGTGGATTACGACCTTTTGGTGAACTTCGAACATGAAGCGTCGATATTTGACCCTTTGTGCGCTGCTTCCGAGAGCAAGGCGCTTCAGGCGATGAGTGACGCGGAGCTATCGCGGAGTATTTCTGACATGGCTTTGCGGGTAAGTGTTTTCTTTCTTCTTTTTAATTTTGAGTTTGTTTTGTATGCGTGATACTTAAGCTGACATTCTTTCCTCTGCATGTCATACTCTCATCATGGAGAACGAGCGCGACCAAAGGGATAGGCGAAGGACGGTCGTTTTTGGGAAGGTGGCCTCTAAGTACAAAGAGTACCGCACCAAGCATCGCACATTGGTCGATGTCTTCACTCAAGACAGATATTTTCAGCTATTTTGTGATGGTCTTAAATAGAAGGAGAAGGAGTTGGCACAGAAGGTTGAACAGTTGAAAGAGCGGGATAAAAAGTTGATGACGTCTATTGGCCGATGTAGTGAACTTGAGGCGGCCCTTAAGGCCAAGGAGGATGAGTTTGAGGTGAGCAGGGGGGTGATAGATGATAATGCCGACCATCAAGCATGGGTGGCCACCTTGACTGCTGAGTTAGGTCGAAAAAAGGCGGAGGCTATCGATCTGAGGGGAAAACTGGGCGCTAAGGCTGATGAATTGGCTTGTGCTGGAAAGGGTAGGGTGACTATCATTTATGAGGTAGCGGCTCTGGAAGATGCCCTTCGTGTTTGTAGGTCTGAGCGTGACAATGAGGTGGAGACGTCGGCGCTCAAGGTAGCGAGCTTGGAAGAATGGATCCAAGATCTGGAGGCGGAGTTGTCCATGTTGAACGAACAGGTTGTCACTTTGAAGGTGGAGGAGGTGTGGAGGCAGTCGCAACCTTCCACGTCTCATACTTCAGTTGATCCTATTATGCCGTAGGAGTTGTATGAGATATGGGTCCATGCCGAGGCCCAACTTGACGTGTACAAGTCCCTACAGGCTAACGGGAAGGTGTCCGAGGCAGAGCTCGAGGGTGTTTGTGTTAAAGCACGTGCAACCCGTGAAGCTTGCAGTTATGATCCTGGTACATACAGTGAGGATGACGTCGATGATGATGCGGACAAGCTCACCTCTGATTCTTGGTATAACGAGGAGTATGTCGCAAGGGATGAGGCAACGTAGGGCTGTTGTACTTATTTTGTTTTGCTTTGCTATTTTTGTGAGGGCGTCTTTGAGCCCTTTGTAAAACATTTTTGTAATACAACAGTTGTAATAGAATGATTACCTTTTGTTGTGCACTTTCAGATTGTTATTTATTTGCTGTGAGAGGGTTGCCGACTTTCTCACTACCTGTGTATAATCATTTTGTCATAGTCGATTGTAGGCCTTGATAATGCTGGTGAGATCGAGTGTTTAAGTAATTCGAGCGAGGTTGAATGTTAAGTAATTCGAGTGAGGTCGAATGTTAAGCCATTCGAGCGAGGTCAAATGTTAAGTAGTTCGAGAGAGGTTGAATGTAAATTAATTTGATTCGAGCGAGGTCAAATGTTAAGCAATTCGAGCAAGGTTGCATGTAAATTAATTCGAGCGAGATCGAATGTTAAGCAATTCGAGCGAGGTCGCATGTAAATTAATTCGAGCAAGGTCGAATGTTTTCTTTTGGCGATGGCCTTTGGCCGTAGAGGTATTATTTCGAGCTAGGGTCGAAATGTTAATCTGTTTTAATTCGAGCGAGGTCGAATATTAAGATGCAAAAGAAAACGATGGAGGATAAAATGTTGCTTTATTTCACTTCGTTGGAGAATATCTTCTGTTGTCATTGTTGTTTGGTCCGCTTTCGTTGGAGTATCTCAGGCTAGGTTCTTCGACCTCAACATGTATCATGGCGTCAGTTCTGTATACTAATGAATATGGCATTTCGCCGGTACTTGTTTTAGGCATGGTGCGGTAGGCCCATAATACCTCTAGTAGCAACTCCAGCCATAGCCTTTTGGCGTCCTCAAGCTTTTTCATTAAGATATTCAATATGGTTTTGTTAGAGGATTCATCTTGACCGTTGCCAACAGGATGATATGGCGTGGAGAGTATTCGCTTGATGCACTATTTATCAGAGAAATGAGTCATTTTTTTCCCGGTGAACGGGTGTCCGTTATCGCAGCTGATCTCTTTGAGGATGCCGAAGCGACATATGATGTTCCTTTATATGAACGTGATGACTTCTTGTTCGCGTATTTGGGCAAACGCACATGTTTCCACCCATTTGGAAAAGTAGTCAGTTAGAACTAAAAGGAAACGTGTCTTATTCCCCATTTGATGAACGGCCACGATGTCCATTCCCCATTTGATGAACGGCCATGGCAAAGTGATAAAGTAGAAGAGTTCGCCCGCTTGATGTATCATAGGCGCGTACTTTTGGCACTGCTCGCATCTCTTGACATAATCTGTGACTTCTTTTTCATAATGGGCCAGTAATATCCTGCCCAAATGAGGCATCTAACGAGGGCTCGGTTGCCTGTATAGGCACCACAGTGGCTTTCGTGTACTTTTTCGAGCACGCCCCTGGTCTGACTCATCCCTAGACATTTCGCCAAGGGGCCCCTGAACGTTTTCTTGTACAGGTCATAATTTATGATGTTGTACTTGGCCGTCTGCATTCGAAGCTTTTTGGCTTCCTTTTTGTCTTGTAGGAATATTCCCTCCTACAAATATGTCATGATGCGGTTGTGCCAGTCCCAAGTCAAATTTATGGAATGTATCTTGAGTTGGTATATTGACGAGTGGAGGAGGGTGACCACATTTTCTTCAGTGATATTTTTGGTGGCAGCTGCTAGTTTGGCGAGGCCGTCTGCCTCGATGTTTTAAGCTCGGGGTATCTGGTCGAGTCGACATTCATCGAATTTCGACATTAGTTTGTGAATTTCTGCCTAGTACTTTTGTAGCCTTTGTTCTTTGATTTGGAAAGTCCTTGTGACTTGGTTGACGACGAGTTGTGAGTCGCATCTAAGGATGACTCATCGTGCTCCATACTTGAGAGATAGTTTTAACCCCGCAATTATAGCCTCATACTCGGCCTCATTGTTAGTCATATCGGGGCACCGTATGGACTGGCAGATAACTTCCCCTATTGGGACATCGAGTACGAGTCCCAGTCCTAATCCTGACGCGTTGGATGAGCCATCGGTGTAAAGGACCCAAAGGTTGGGTTGCCCAGGGGAGGTACAAGAACCTTCCTACTCGACCTCTGGCATTATTTTGGCACTAAAATCAGGATGAAGTCGGTGAGTACCTACGATTTTATCGTTATTCATGACTGATATGTTATATCATGCTCGCTTAGTTAGATGGCCCACTTGGCCAGTATTTCTGACAATTCGGGTTTATGTAGGATGCTCCGTAGATTTAGTGCTAAGGCCAACTTCTCAAGGTGGGGTTACCTCGTTTCGGTGTCGACCAGTGTTTTTCTAATATAATAAATCGGAGATTGCATAACTTTGTTCTCGCGGACCAGCACCGCACTTACCACGACTTTCGAAACAACCAAATACAATAGGATGTGCTCGTCGGGCTCTGCTTTGGCGAGTAGTAGGGGCGAGGACAAGTACGTCTTTTGTTCTCTCAATGCATCGACGCATTCTGAATTCTAATGGAGCCCATTATCTTTTTTTTAGCCCGTTGAAGAATTTGTGGCATATGTCGGATGAATGCGAGATGAATCTTGATAGAGCAGCTATGCGGCCAGTCAATTTTTGCACTTGTTTTCTTGTTGATCAACACCTCAGGTATCCCTTTAATGGCTTTGATTTGATCTGGATAGACCTCGATGCCTCTTTGTGATACCAAGAAATCAAGAAATTTTCATGAGGTTACGCCGAAGGAGCATTTTTCGGGGTTCAGTTTCATGTCGTACCGCCTTAGTATACCGAAAGCTTCCTTTAGGTGATCGATGTGGTCTTATTTTCTTTTTGATTTAACCAACATGTCATCGATGTAGACTTCCATTGTTTTGCCGAGTTGATCTTTTGAACATCTTGGTGACCAACCTTTGGTACGTCGCCCCTGCATTCTTCAACCCAAACAACATGACCCTGTAGCAGTACGTTCCCTGATGAGTGATGAATGTAGTTTTCTCTTGGTCCTCTTCCTCCATGAGGATTTGGTTATAGCCTGAGTAGGCATCCAAGAAGCTTAGCAACTCGTGTCCTGTTGTGGCGTCGATGAGCTGGTCAATGTGCGACATTGGGAAGGAGTCTTTCGAGCATGCCTTGTTTAGGTCTGTGAAGTCTACGCACATCCGCCATTTTCCGTTTTTCTTTTTTACCATGACCACGTTAGTGCCCCATTGGGGGTATTTTGATTCCCGGATGGAATCGTTGGCGAGGAGCTTCTCCACTTCGTCGCTTATGGACTCGTTGATTGCGACATTGAATTTCCTTCTTATTTTCCGTACTGGTAGATAAACTGGGTCGACGTTCAACTTGTGTGTGGCGAATTCTTTTGAGATGCCCGACATATCTGCATGGGAGAAAGCAAACAAATCGGCATTGTCAATTAAAAACTTGTGAAATTTACCTGGTTCTGAGAGTTTATGCCCGATGTAAGGCTTTTTGCTATTGTCGTTGTTATTTAGTTGGACCGGATCGAGATCTTCTACCGTTGATTCGGCTGCTTCCACGATGTCAGGGTCCTTGATGATGTCTATTTGTAGGTTGAGTCCAATCACTGACTGCGGTAATTGCTGCGTCCACTCCCTTCATCTATTGGGTGTACGTGCAATCCTGGGCAATGCGATAGCATTCTTGGGGGATGCGTTGTTCGCCCCTGATACTGAATATTCCCCATGGAGTAGGGAACTTGATTACTTGGTAGAGGCTCGATGGGATGGCCCTCATTACGTGTATCCAGGGCCGCCCTATGATGGCGTTGTAAGCTGTGTCTTGGTTCATGACATGGAATGTTGTTTCCAGGGTGATACTGTCTCTGAAATCATCATACCATTCATAGGTGATCGACCGTTTCAATTTATGCGTAGTGGTGAACTTCACATGATTGATCGTTGCTTAGTCGCCTCCACTGATGATCATTTGGATAGTGTGAGCTGGAGAGGGCGGCTTTGGAGGTCCCTGGGGTAGTTCGCGTCTACGGGCAAAGTTGGCTCGTCCGCGATCGCTCATCAGTTCCCTCAGGTGCCCTTGGTTTAAAATTCTCACTACCTCTTATCGCAGACCTATGCAATCCTCGATTTTGTGACCTCGTTCCTTGTGAAATTCATAGAGGACGTTCGATTTTCGAGTATTTGGGTCGGACTTTATCTTTTGTGGCCATTTCACCTTTGTGCCGAGCTTCTCTAATGCGTACACTATTTCTGAAGGGGAAACACAAAAACTGTGAGCGGATAAGAGTGGAGGCATACCTCTTTCGTTTCGCTGAGTCCCTGAGTGCGGCCTGGGAGACACTTCCATATGTCGAGAAGATGGTAGGATGAGTGTTTTGATGTAGGGTTGATGTTTTTCTCAGCTGAGACGGGGCCCGACTGATCCCTTCGGCCGTCGTTAAAATGATCCTTTTTTATTCTTCTTGAACCGATGTCAGCGTTGGATTGGACTGTTAAGGTCGTCCTCGTCGGCTCTCACCTCGGCGCAATAGGCATTGTAGATTTCTTCCCAGGTGGTGGGATGGTATTTCATGAGCCTGCTTAACAGTTTTTTGGTTGCTCTTGACCCGTTCCTGCTCAGCCCATTCTGGAAGGCCGCTACCACCATCCCTTCTGATACATTCGGCAGGCTAATTCTTACCCTGTTAAACTGGGGGAGGAAGTCCTTGAGTCCCTCGCCAGGCTGTTAGCACGTGATTTTTGCCCTATGTGAGAATTACTCCCAAAAATTCAATTAAAACAATTTTCATTTGTGTGCAATTTTGAGAATTTTCGTGGCATTTTTGGATAATTATTTGTATTTGTCCGTGCATGTTTATTTGTTAAATTAATAAAAAATACAAAAAAATGTCGCATTTGCATTTAGGATTTAATTCTACAATTAGGAGTAATTAAGTTTGTTTTACAAAATGAAAAAATTATAAAAAATAATGTACGTTGCATTTTTAGCATTTAATGTCCAAATTGTGTGATTTTATCGTAATTGTTATTTAATTGTGTGTTAATTGCTATTAAGAGTTAATTAGCACTTTTATAAATCAATTTAGTTCTATAGGTTGATTTAGGATTTTTAGAATTTTAGTTTTATTTTAAGAAAAATAAAAGAAGAAGAAGAAGCAATGGAAATAAAAAGAAAGTCGGATTGGGTCTTTTCTTCAACTTTAAACCACAAGCCCAAAACCAGATAACCCCTTAACCAAACTCCTACCGGGTCAACCCGACCCGGTCCGCCCCATAACCAAACGAGTTACCCCCCTTTCTTCCATTTTCATTTTTCATTTTTTGAAAAAAACCCTAACCTAAAAAACCTAAAAACCATCCGCCCCCCTCTCTTTCTCCTTCTCCAAGCAGCCCCTCAAGCTCCCATGGCTGCCCTCCTTCCCCCTCACCACCATCTGCCCCAAGCGACCCCTCCAGCTCCAAGCCCTTACCTCCATGGCAGCTGCTGCTTCACTCATCTTTGTCCAAACAAACACCCTTTCATGGCTGCCCTTTTGCATCTTCTTCGTCCCCATCACGTCAAGCAGCAACACCTCCAAACCAAACGTTGCTGCTTCTTCTTCTTCGTTATGCTGCTTCTTCACCCATCGTCGTCGAGCTCCAGCCATCGACGACCAACACCCCAGCTCAAACAGTCCGTCGAGCTCCAGCCATTCGCCAGGGCTGCTGCTTCTTCTGCTTCGTCTTCAACTCCAGCCATGGACGAACCACCATGAACGACCACGTCGACCTCCAGTACAAAACGAGCTCCATCTCCAGCAACCATGGTTGTTGTTTCTTCTTCTTTGTCTTCAACATCGTCACGACAACCTGGAGCAGCCCCACGACCACCATGGCCGCTGATTCGTCTTCAACTGCCATCGCCGCCACCAGCAGCTCATCGTCAACCAGCAGCTCGTCCAAACAACCAACTTCATCTCCTTCGTCATTTCCTCCAGTCGCCGGAAAAACCAGCAACGACCACTCCACATGAGCGACCACCATCGCTTCTGCTACGTCCAGCCATGAACGACCACCATCGACTCCATCAGTTCTTCGACCACCCAACGTCCAGCTTCATCCGTGAACGACCACAAACCAGTGAACTCGATCGTCACTGCATAAAAAACGAAAATGGGTTGAAAATAGTGATGTTTGTTCAGGCGTGTCGAGGTTGCCATTCGAACCTGGGTTTTAAACCAGTAGGTTTCCGTTCTCTTTTCTTTTAGTTTTCGTTCAGTGAATTCATCTTCCGCCCCTTTTTTTTCTTTCTCTGATTGTGTTTGTGTTCCGATGGGTTGGTTTGAATTCGAACCCAGATCTTTGTTTGTATTAGAAATAATTCATATTCATTTTTGTTTGAAGTTCGTTAGTTTTTCATCAAGTGATTTAATGTCGTATGTTTATGTGCTGGTCCTTAGTTTTGATTTAGTTTGAACCATTCATATTTGTTATGATGTTGTTTGACTTAGTTTGAGTTCAACTGATGATTGAGTTTAGTGATTTGAATCTACTTGTTTATCCTATTAAGTTTGTTGATATGAATCTGACCATGATAAACTGAATTGGGAGTTAGTTTCATGTGTTTAATTTGTCAATTGTCAGGCTTGATTTGGTTATAGCTGCTGTAGTTTGATTAATTGATTAGGTGAATTGGTTATAACTGATATGGTTTTGGTACAGATTGAAAGGGATGGGGGTAGAATGGTAATTTCAGTGGTTTCAGGGGTAATATGGGAAATGAGTCTTAAAAAATGATTAATTTGAGTGTTCCGTCCACTAGGCACTAATAATATTAAAATAATACATAGTGGGGGACAAGACATATTATAGTGGGCAATAATGCATTGTTTAAAATAGTGGGGGACAAGACATGTGGTGGTGGGAACTAATATATTTGTTTAATATAGTGGGGGACAAAACATTAAGTAGTGAAATTCAAAAGGGGGATGGGGAGAAGATGGTGGGATTAATTTAAGTGCTTCAAGTTTGGCTATAAATGAGGAGAGAGGAAGACATTCTGGAAATCTGGAGAGGGATTTTGGAGAGAGTTTGAGCGGATATTTGGAGAGAGTTTGAGGCTGGTTTTTTAGAAGAAGAAAATCGTTTCTCTTCCAATCTTTCTTAGAGTCTAGGCTGGATTTTTAACATTTAAAAGTTCAGTAATTTGAGAGTAAAAAAAACAGGCTGATTTATTTCTGGGTTTTAGCTGAGGTTTTAAGTGGTTGTTGAGTTTGTTATTTCTGGTTTGCTATTGGTTATTGGCTATTGTTTTCATTGGGTTTGCTGGAACTCTGCTGGTTCCTTCATTTTAATCTGTCACTGGGTTGTTCTGCCACTGCGTTGCTGTGTTATTACTGTTGCTGACTGCTCCTTCATCTTCTTGTATTTCCGTTATCCAGGTACATATTCTACAGCTTTCAAATTTAAAGGAAAGGAAGTAAAGAGTTGTTGGAATGGATTTCTGAAAATAACTGTTTCTTTGTGTTTAATTTGATGTATAAGCAGTAGTTCATTAGATATTTCATAGTATGTATTGGAATGATTTTGAAATGCTTAAACCGGACTGATTGAATCTATTTCTACAAACATGGAATATCAATTGTAATTAATCTTAGTTGGTGATTGCTAGTTATGGAATATACTGTATTTAATTCTTTTGTTCAGTAGTCGTGAAACAGCTTCAAATAGTTTATGTCACGAAACAGGTTCAAATAACTTATGAAAATCAGCACGTTGGTTTAATAGGTCTAATTCTGAAATCGCGAGTTCACTTGAGTAAATAACATCATTTTAAATAGCAATGTAAATAATGTTAGTAACTAATGTTAGTTCTCAAATGTTAGTGATTAATGTTAGCTTGATGTCAGTTTTAAGCATTGATGCATTTTTCAACAAACTGTAAAAAGAGCTCAAAAATGGCTTTGTATTCCACATAGATTAACTCCAATAATCCAATTCATATAATAAAGCTAAAGTTGAACTGGATCGAATTGGTAGCTGGTTTGTTAATATTTACAACGGCAGGCGACGGACCTTAAGTTAGGTAGCGGGTTCAAACTAGAAGGTGTTTCCTTTTGTTTGGACCCAGACTTGAATTTGAAGCCCGAACTTTTAATGCTAATTGATTAGGATTTTTCTTTATTTTTAGAGACCAATAAATAGAAAATCATAGTCGCTTTAAGATATCCTTGAATAAAAAATGAGATGAGCCTCACCGAAATAAATAAAAATAAATAAATACAAAACTGCGAGGCCCTCAATAAATACGTGTTTTAAAATACTTAGACTTAGGGACGAGCCGTTTAGCAAACTTTCATGGCCTTCCCCAAAATATAACAACGCGCAAGTCACTTCCGGCGCGCTTTAAATAATTTACTCTCTTAAACTCGGGTGCACATTGTCACACCTCCTTTTTACCGCGCCCGCGGGGGCGCGTGGGGGAGTTTTCTCCAATTGAAGGACAGTCGAAACGGGATTTATTTAATTTCAGAGTCGCCACCTGGGAATTTTAGGGCGTCCCAAGTCACCGGTTTTAATCCCTGAATCGAGGAGAATATGACTCTGTTATTTAATCTGCGAACCGGAAATCCTGAGTAAGGAATTCTGTTAATCCGGAAGAAGGTGTTAGGCATTCCCGAATTCCGTGGTTCTAACACGGTCGCTTAATTGTTTTTATTATTGGCTTAATTATCTCGATTTTTATTAAATATATTTTTATCACGTAATTTTACTACCGCTTATACTTATTGTGATTAAGGACCCTTCTTTGAATCGAATTACGCGTACGTATATTCGTGTTATAAATTTAAAAATGCGGAATTGTGTCACGCGTACGTGTACACGATAACTTTTGATAATATATTTATTAAACAATCATTTTTTCGAAATTGTGTCGAATCAAGAAAATTTGTTTTTCTTAAATAGTGAACCGCACATCTCGGGTTTTTTTTATGAAATTGTTTTAACGCCTTTGGAAAAATCCTTTTCTTAAATATTCGCTCGAAATTGCGCGTACGCATAATCCGAATTTGCTTTTAAAAATATAATCAGGGTACGCGAACGCATCCCTAATTGCGCAAAATACTTGTAATGGTATTAGGGATTTTCCACAAATTGTTTATTATATTCATATATTTTTTATGTGAAAATCATGAGAACTCCCATTTTAGAGGCCTATAAATTCTTTGAAAAGAATTCACAATCTATTAAAGGTTGCCCGTCGATTATAATTTCCGAGTATAAATTATATTCATTCCAACTATTTAAATTCAAAGAACAGAATAAAAATATGATTAATACTATTTTTTTTAACAAATATGACATATATATACATGCCAAAGAATAAATTGCATATGAAACTGAAAATGAATGATTCATAAAGGGAGGAAATATTTTCCAAGAATTTTCATTATTTTTATTTAGTGCAAATTCTATTTTTACTTACCATTGATTTAAAGTGTTGCAATCTGTGCATGTACATCTCAACTTATTCTCATATACTTGTTTTTAATCTAATAGGCGAAATTATTTTAATTAATTATGCTTATGATTGAGTTGGGATATATATATATATATATAATCAAACATATATATATATATATATATATATATAATCAAACCCATTTGATTCTCAATCTATATGAATTATTGCTAAGCATTATCTTTCACATTGTATAAGTTCCTAGGCTCTTTATTATTAAGAAAGAGAACAAATCTTCCTGTTGACTTAATAAAAAGATATTGCATACAATATTACTCATCATATTTGACATCGTGAACATAGCGGATTATACTAACGCGTCTTTCAACTATTGATTATAACATAACCAAGGTTTGTGCCAAAAGATAGCAAATTGCAACCAACATCATCTAGCTTTAAACAACAACTAACTTACTAACAAAATAAACCAATAGCGTATTTTTCCTTGATATTTCCATATTATACTATACCTAGCTAACAATACCATAAAGTGTAAATAAAAGCCAACTTTCTACCATGCTTCCTATTTACACAACTCAAAGATAACTAAACTAATGAAATTTTGACATGGATAACATTATTACAAAGTTTTATATGAATTTCAAAATAAGACAATTAACTTGTAGCCATCGAGTCGAACTCACTACTGGTTAACCAACATGAAACCAAAGCTGAAATTTTTAACTAAAGAACTCAAATGAATAGAAGACAGTATTACAATTCAAACTTTATTTATTTGTCATGTTGAATCTCTTTCCAACATAGAATTTAAGAGATATGTACCTGAAAATGAAGGTAGAAGGAGTGAATTTCAGCAGTAGCAGCAGTAACAAAAATCAGCAGAACAACAGTATTTCCACAAGATTTGAGCAATAATAAGACTCGAGGAACCCAGATGCACAGTGACAGTACTTTTTAAGAAATTTCAGATTTTTTAACTGAACAAAGAGGTCGAACAAATCCGGACAGATTTAATACAAAAATAATGTTTCTGATTTTGGGACTTAGAACAAAGCAGACTGAAAAGCTTTCAATTTCAATCTTCCTTTTCTTCTGATGTAGAATTCTGTTCAATACTAACTTCCGATGTAGAATTATGTTTTAATGTTTCTGTTTTCCTTTCTTTCTATCTTCCTTTTCAGATTTCTGTTTTCTGCTTGATTTTCCTCTCTTTTATCTGTTCACTCTTTGTATCTCCCTTAAAAATCTCTCTCTAAATCTCCTTCCAAATCTGTCTGAAAACTGATCTAAATCAGTCCCAATTCCCTCTATCTTATACAGGTCTGTTCCCCCCCTTTTAAGTGCTGCCCGGACCCCTTTTATCTTTTTTAAAAACAGAAAATTTCCATTAAAAATATGTTTTTTCCACTTTAAATCCCATTAGGCTAACTTTTCCCTGATTTTCAGCAGCCCATTACCCTTTGTTTCCCATTATCACACTAAACAATAGCCTTTAACTTTCCACTTTCAGCCCACTACTATTAGCACAATACCCTACTGTTTCTATCCCAGAAATACCCTTGAAAATCCTACTGTAATTACAGTCTTTACTGCCCCAGACCAAAGACTGCCTAAATCTTAACAGGTTTATCTGAATTAAACTGTTTAGCAGCTAAGAACCAATTCCTAAATCAAAACAAACATTTTGTCTTTTCAATGATAGCTAATTGATCCCACACCCAATGTCTAATAGCTAATGGACAAAACTAAATTCAGATTGAACACTGAACTTGTATACAAACGTATTAACAATACACAGCACTTAACAGAACAAAAATCTGAATTGAAAATTGAATTTAGCATAAGTGCAGGGGCATGGTCAGTATATTGACACTGCCTGAAACTTAATGCTAAGAAATCAACATCATCTTATTGAATTTCAAACAAAGCTGATTTAATTAACAAGTATTAGTCAAACTGATTATTTACAACAATTGTCAACAAACAACTGATAAACAGATTATTTCAAACAGCAATTTTAGAAACAGAATTCTATAATATAACTAATCGACGAACTTAATCGAGTCGATTACACACATTGTAATTAGTCACAACCAACAGAAACAATTAACATTCGGATCAAGTAGATAGGTAGGAGGCAGAATCATGGAATTAAACAAAAATATGAAACATTACACAGGTTACTGAAACAAACATATAGAATACAAAAAGGAAATAGAAAAACATACCTCTGAATCTTTAAATTTAACCGGACTCAAACTCAACTTGGATTTGGACTTTTTGAAATCAAACAGACCTTAGTCGAAGTATTTTCAACTGAAAATACTTCGACTAAGGTCGATTAAACCTCAATCCTTCGTTTGAATTGAAAAAAATTTCCAAGATTGGAAAATTTAGGTTTTCAGATCTTGGATTTTAAATCCGAACATTTCCGGGTAAATTCGAAGGGGACCAAATATGACACAAGGGTGAGGGTAGCCTAGAGGTCATTTGGTGTCAGTTTAGAACAGATCTGAGTTTGTTCTTGTTTGGTCCGAATCTTCAAAAGAAGATTCGAAAAGCTCGGAAACGATTCGAGCCAAACAAACTACAGATCCATACTTAGGGTGGTTAAGGGAAGCTATGGTGTCGATTTGGGGCTGTTAGGTTTAGATCTAAGTTTGGCTCGAATCTTCAAATGAAGATTCGAGAACCTTCAGGAAGATTCGAGCCAAGCGGCTAACATATTTAGATAGAGGGTGTTCAGGGGGTTCTGGGTTGTTAAGGTGGTGACCGGCGGCGTTGATGCCGCCGTGTTTCAGGCGGTGGGGAATAAGGGCGGCTAGGGTTAGGGGTTTGGTTCAGGAAGATGATGAACAGGAGAGGAGGGGGGGTGTTTAGCTAGGGGGCCGGGGTAAGGATATTGGGCTTATATAGGGACGAGGTGGGTTGATGCTGACCGTTAGATCTAGTAGGATGAGTGGTCAGGATTTATTCACTTAACCAAACGGTGTCGTTTGGTTTCCTGCTGGGGTCGGGCTGAATCGGGGCACTGGGTCGGGTAATGGACATGGGTTAAAGTTCGTGGGATCTCAGCCGTTGGTTGGCTTTGATCCAACGATCCCTGATAAACCACAATCAAACGATGTCGTTTTGACTCGTTTGATTTGGACCGGATGCCTGGGTTGTTTGGATTGGGCTGTGGGGGGGGGGAGGGTAAATTGATTTGGGCCTGGATTTTAATCCAGGTCCAATTTTTTTACAACTTGTATATATATTTTTTTATTTTCTAATTTCATTATTAATTAACAAAATCCTAATAAAAAATTATAAAAACAAAATTATCATTACAGTAATATTAACTATCTTTTAATAACCATTAACGCGTAGATGAAACATTAATCACACAGTGGAATAAAAAAAAATAGAACAAAAATGCATATTTTGGTGATTTTATTTAAATTATCTTTCAAATACATAATTAAATCCTATATGCATGCAACATGTATTTTATTTTAATTTTCATTTTATTATGACAAAGTAAAAACTTACGGACATAACACAAATATTTAACACCACGCAAATTCAAAAATTATACAGTAAAAGAAATTTATTTTATTTTTTTGATTTATTTTGGAGTAGTTTTCGTAAGGCAAAAAATTACGTGCTCACAGCTGCCCCTCTTTGTGCGGAAACTCGAAGAGTTTTCGTGCAAAGATAAAGTAAGCGGACACGAGCGATTTTTGCCCGTTCAAATACTCCGTGGGAAGCATTTTTTGAAAGATTTGACCGAACCTCTGCTTCAAAGGTTTCCTACATATCCTTGGCTATAAAGGAATCAGGTCAATGTAGTTCGGGAAGTTTTGGGTAGCTGGGACTACCGTGGGACCGTGATGTTACTGCTGCCTCGTGCTGTTTTTACTGCTTTCTGACCTCCTTATTACACCTTACTTCAAAGGTAATACAAAAACTAAACTAGATTATGGTACAGGAATTATAAAAAATCTTATCTAGGTCATGCCCTTGCGTTTCTTGTTGTCTTGATATCTTGGTGACTCTTGGGCATTTGGCTTATTCCGTATTCCTTTTCATTGTGTCCCGTATTTTCTTTTGGGACTCTCATTGTTTCTTGCTGGGGATTTTGTTGGACTCCTCTGCTTTATTGATTTTAGATGTGCTCCTTTATCATATGAGCGGGCTTTTGATTTCAACACTTCAATTGTATTCCCTCGTTCTCCAGGTGGGTGCCTTGACTGTTTGTTTTCTTTCTTCATCCTCATTCTCCAGGTGGACGCCTGACTTCTTTTTAACTTCTTCATCCTCGTTCTCCAGGTGGACGCCTGACTTCTTTCTTTTCTTCATCCTCATTCTCCAGGTGGACGCCTGACTTCTTCTTTTCTCATCCTCATTCTCCAGGTGGACGCCTGACTTCTTCTTCTCTCATCCTCATTCTCCAGGTGGACGCCTGATTTCTTTAATTCTCATCCTCATTCTTCAGGTGGACGCCTGATTTCTTTTATTCTTTATCCTCATTCTCCAGGTGGACGCCTGACTTCTTCTTTTCTTCATCCTCATTCTCCAGGTGGACGCCTGACTTCTTCTTTCCTCATCATCATTCTCCAGGTGGACGCCTGACTTCTTTAATTCTCATCCTCATTCTCCAGGTGGACGCCTGATTTCTTTTATTCTTCATCCTCATTCTCCAGGTGGACGCCTGACTTCTTCTTTTCTTTGTCCTCATTCTCCAGGTGGACGCCTGACTTCTTTAATTCTTCGTCCTCATTCTCCGGGTGGACGCCTGACTTCTTTAATTCTTCATCCTCATTCTCCAGGTGGACGCCTAACTTCTTCTTTTCTTTGTTCTCATTCTCCAGGTGGACGCCTGACTTCTTCTTTTCTTCATCCTCATTCTCCAGGTGGACGCCTGATTTCTTCTTTTCTCATCCTCATTCTCCAGGTGGACGCCTGACTTCTTTCTTCTTCATCCTCATTCTCCAGGTGGACGCCTGATTTCTTCTTTTCTCATCCTCATTCTCCAGGTGGACGCCTGACTTCTTTCTTCATCCTCATTCTCCAGGTGGACGCCTGACTTCTTTTTCTCATCCTCATTCTCCAGGTGGACGCCTGACTTCTTTAATTCTCATCCTCATTCTGCAGGTGGACGCCTGACTTCTTTAATTCTCATCCAGGTATTTCCTGACACAAATATTGTATTTGCCCCTATTTTAAATCAAAGAAAACTTCGTTAGTTTAAAACAGGGTGGTTGACTAGGGTATTCTTGCCGATGGTGATGCTTCTCTTCGTTTCTCTTTATTGCCTTGGAATGGTTGAAAAGACTGTTTTGTCCTTGTAATTGATTCTTGACTATAGGATTCTCCTCTGTATGTTTTCCTTCAAACCCTTTTAACTGTAATCATATGTCCCTTCTGACTTTGCTGATCCACTTTTGATTTCACCTTTCTTACACCCATATCTTTTATCTCCCACCTTTCGTGGCTGTATTTTGTAACCTTGAATCTTGGTAGTATACCTTGACATTCCTTCTTATTTGTTTGGAATAAAACTTATCTCAAAGCTTTTAGAAAGTAAGATTATTAGTAACGAAATACGCTGATTTCGACAATCATAGAATGAAAAGAAAAATCCAAATTTGGATGACTGTTGGAAAAGGAATAAAGGACTTATCTGATTGGAATTACTGGCACCAATGATCAGGGTATGCATTTCGGATTAATCAACCCAGTCTTTTAATCAATCTCCTTTCAATTGTCTCAAAGAGTTTTCATCGATACATTTGTTCATTTTTTCACTTCCTTTTCGCCTTATGGTGCCTACGAAGGTTTTCACCAATAAGACTCTCTCATTTTACTTTTCTCTCAACTTTCGTCGCCTTATGGTGCCCGTGTGGGTTTTCACCTATAAGACTCTCTCATTTTTACTTTCTTTTCTTGTTTGTACCAGAGTGTTATGAACCATCTTCATTTGTTTGACTCAGCATTTTTCTAAGATTGGTCGAAAGGTCTTTCTGGTATGGGGTTAGAAATGGAAAAGGTATTAAAAGCTAAACAGTTCTGGTATGGGTTTAAAATTACAACTATTGGAATCTTTTTCTTATTTCCAATACAATTTCTGCCCCAGTTTTTGATTGGGGTCGCTTGACATAACTTTTTGTGCACATCATGTATATTGTGCACCCTATGACCGAGCCGTGAGGCGCCTACGTATCCTTCTTTGAGGAATCAGGTCAAACGTAGTTCACCACATGATAGTGATTTTTTTATATATATATATATATATATATATATATATATATATATATATATATATATATATATATATATATATATATTTTATTGCTTCCAAGAGGGGGTAGGAAAGAAACAAGTATGGCTCAAAGGGGGGAAACAAAGGGTATAGTGTTTGGATAGCAGAATAAATTGCCTTTGTCATTCCAATCTTCGAAATAATGCTAAATACAAACATTCAAAAATTTTATGCATAATATCTCTTTACCGCGTCAGAATTGATCGCCATATCTATGCATTTGCCTTCAATATCTTTTAAACATAATGCACCATTTGATAATACTCTGGTCACAATGAATGGTCCTTGCCAATTTGGGGCAAATTTGCCTTTTGCCTCGACCTGATGTGGAAGAATACGTTTCAGCACATGCTGACCTACTTCAAACTTCCGGGGACGCACCTTTTTGTTGTATGCTCTTTCTATTCTTCTTTGATATAATTGACCATGACATACTGCGGCCAATCGTTTTTCATCAATCAAGTTTAACTGTTCCAGACGGGTTTTGACCCATTCATCATCATCAATCTTTGCTTCGGCGATGATCCGAAGGGAAGGAATCTCAACTTCTGCAGGAATTACTGCTTTAGTGCCATATACCAACAAATAAGGAGTTGCTCCTACTGAAGTGCGAACAGTAGTGTGGTATCCCAATAATGCAAATGGTAATTTTTCATGCCATTGTTTTGAACCTTCTATCATTTTCCGAAGTATCTTCTTTATGTTTTTGTTGGCTGCTTCTACTGCTCCATTCGCCTTGGGCCGATATGGGGTAGAGTTACGATGTGTAATCTTAAACTGTTGACATACTTCCTTCATTAAGTTGCTGTTAAGATTAGCACCGTTATCTGTGATGATCACCTTCGGGATTCCGAATCGACATATGATATTTGAGTGGACAAAATCGACCACAACTTTCTTGGTCACTGATTTGAATGTCTTGGCCTCAACCCATTTGGTAAAATAATCAATAGCTACCAGAATGAACCTGTGCCCATTGAATGCTGCCGGCTCAATTGGTCCAATCACATCCATGCCCCAGGCAACGAAGGGCCATGGTGCTGATATTGTGT
This sequence comes from Nicotiana tabacum, assembly GCF_000715075.1. NCBI lineage: Eukaryota > Viridiplantae > Streptophyta > Magnoliopsida > Solanales > Solanaceae > Nicotiana > Nicotiana tabacum. Next base: position 153,016,330 of record NC_134090.1, on the reverse strand, counting down.
GCAACTCGTATGGTGGAGAATGAATCAAATCTCCGTGTATTTGGCATTGATGACACTTGCGCACAAAACTGATACAATCTCGCTCCATGGTAAGCCAATAGTAACCATCTCGGAGGATTTTCTTTTCCAACACATATCCACTCATGTGGGGTCCGCAAACTCCTGAATGTACTTCAGACATGACAGCTGTAGCTTGTCTGGCATCTATGCATCTTAATAATCCAAGATCTGGTGTTCTTTTATACAAAACTCCTCCGCTTAAGAAGAATCCATTTGCCAATCGCCTAATGGTCCTCTTTTGATCTCCTGTGGATTGTGCGGGATATATCCCCATCCTGATATACTCCTTGATGTCGTGGAACCATGGTTCACCATCAAATTCTTCTTCAACCATATTGCAATAAGCGTGTTGATTGTGGACTTGAATATGTATTGGATCTACATAAGCTTTGTCCGGATGGTGCAACATTGATGCCAGGGTAGCCAATGCATCGGCCACCTCATTATGGATTCTTGGAATATGTTGGAATTCCACTGATTGAAACCGCTGACAAAGATCATGTAGACATTGTCGGTATGGTATGATCTTCAAGTCTCGGGTTTCCCATTCTCCTTGAATTTGATGTACCAAAAGATCCGAATCTCCCATGACTAAGATTTCTCGGATACCCATGTCTGCGGCTAGCCTTAACCCCAAAATGCAAGCTTCATATTCAGCCATATTATTGGTGCAATAAAATCGCAATTGAGCCGTAACAGGATAGTGATGCCCTGTTTCAGAAATGATTACAGCTCCTATTCCGACTCCTTTCATGTTAGCGGCTCCATCAAAGAAAAGTTTCCAGCCAGGCTTTTCAATTCGCTCCACCTCGTCGATATGCATTGTTTCTTCGTCAGGAAAATAAGTTTTCAACGGCTCATATTCCTCATCGACCGGGTTTTCGGCTAAATGATCGGCCAGTGCTTGAGTCTTCATTGCAGTTCGAGTCACATAGATGATGTCGAATTCTGTGAGCAATATCTGCCACTTTGCAAGCCTTCCCGTTGGCATAGGCTTTTGAAAAATGTATTTCAATGGATCCAACCGAGAAATGAGGTAAGTAGTGTAGGATGACAAATAGTGTTTCAATTTTTGAGCTACCCATGTTAGGGCGCAACATGTCTTTTCCAGATGAGTATACTTAACCTCATAAGCTGTGAACTTCTTGCTAAGGTAGTAGATGGCCTGTTCTTTTCTGCCAGTGAGGTCATGTTGCCCCAATACACAACCAAATGAATTTTCCAAAACCGTCAAGTAAAGAATCAAAGGTCTTCCTGGCTCTGGCGGGACCAACACGGGTGGGTTTGACAAGTACCCTTTTATTTTATCGAACGCTTCTTGACACTCATCGGTCTATTTGACCGCAGCATCCTTTTTTAACAATTTGAAAATTGGCTCACAGGTTGTTGTGAGATGAGCAATAAACCTGCTGATGTAATTTAACCTTCCCAACAAACTCATTACTTCAGTTTTGTTTCTTGGAGGTGGCAGTTCTTGGATGGCTTTGATCTTTGATGGGTCTAGCTCGATGCCTCGTCGACTGACTATGAATCCCAGCAACTTTCCAGATGGAACTCCAAATGCACATTTGGCAGGGTTAAGCTTGAGGTTGTACCTGCGAAGTCTTAAGAAGAACTTCCTCAAATCCCCAACGTGGTTGGCCTGATGCTTTGATTTTATGATCACATCGTCCACGTATACCTCAATCTCCTTGTGTATCATATCATGAAACACTGTGGTCATTGCTCTCATATAGGTTGCTCCGGCGTTCTTTAAACCGAATGGCATTACCCGGTAGCAATAAGTTCCCCATGGTGTGATGAATGCCGTCTTTTCTGCATCTTCTTCATCCATTAGAATTTGATGATACCCGGCATAACAATCCACGAAAGACCCTATATCATGCTTGGCACAATTGTCGATCAAAATATGGATATTAGGTAATGGGAAATTATCCTTTGGACTTGCTTTGTTGAGATTGCGATAGTCGACGCATACTCTAATTTTGCCGTCTTTCTTTGGTACAGGAACGATATTAGCCAACCAAACAGGATATCGAGTGACTCGAATGACCTTTGTTTCCAATTGTTTGGTGATTTCTTCCAAAATTCTCACACTCATATCAGGCTTGAATTTTCTCAACCTCTGCTTGACAGGAGGCACCGTTGGATCGGTGGGCAATTTGTGAACCACTAAATCAGTGCTCAGGCCCGGCATGTCGTCATACGACCATGCAAAAACATCTTTGAATTCTATGAGTGCTTTAATTAACTCCTCTCGGATCTTTGGTTCCAGATGGACACTTATTTTAGTTTCTCGGATATTACTCGTGTCCCCTATATTGATGTCCTCGGTATCACTCAAGTTAGGTTTGATTTTTTCCTCAAAGTGAATTAACTCTTTACTAATCTCTTCAAAAACCTCATCTTCATCATATTCTGATTCATAATCACAATATATTTCTTGAATTATTACTTCGGAACCAGATTGATTTTTAAGACTGGGCTGAGGATTCCTCATGCATGCCATATCACTAGAGCCAGCGTAAAAAGAACTGTACAGGAAAGAAGAAACAGAAAAGAAAACTATTAGGAATGATACTAAAAGGGGAACTGCTTTTTATTGGATGATGAAAGATAACAAGGTTTTGCACACTTTAAACAGACTGTAAGATAAGCTTTGGGATTATAACCCTGAAGTAACCCAAACAAACTGAAAGAAAATCAAAATAAACTACCAAGACTCCTTTCGAATTGGGAGAGGAGTGGCTTTCCAATTACTGAGCTTTGTTTCTGGCCCAACGAATTGAACTTCTGCGTTGCTACACCCTTCTCCGCTTTCCAACATGTTCACATCACTAAACAATTTCTCGAATCTTTCGATTAATTCCTCCTCAGGATTGACCTGGGATTTAGGAATTGTTGTTATCGGGCGATTTTTAGCACCGGTCTTGACAAAAGACTTTGACAGATGTGAGACTGGTTTTGGAAGAACCCATGCTTGGTGTTTCAGCTTCCTAGCCCTTATCACGTCATTGGCAGTGGGTATGAATCCCAAACCGAATGTTCCCCAGTTCTCGGGGAGAGATACTGGTTGTATAATTCCTTGCAAAGATAAACCCAGACCTTTGCCGGGTATAAAGCCATTCTTTAACATTTCATAAGCTACCATGACTGATGCAGAGGATATCTTTGGATTTGGAAGGTATTTCCCCTCTGGAATTTTCTCTATCGACACTGTGTCGGTCACTTGGTATACCCATGGTCCCTGGTCATTTTTTGTTCCCTCGACCGGTACAATGGTACTGCTGTGAGCATTTAAACTTTCTTCTCCATGCACGACTACTTCTTGATGATCCCATTCAAACTTGACAGCCTGATGTAGTGTTGACGGGACTGCTTTAGCAGCATGGATCCATGGTCGACCCAACAACAAGTTGTAAGAAACAGTTATGTCCAACACTTGGAATTCCATTGTGAATTCAACTAGCCCTATTGTTAGTTCCAACACTATGTCGCCAAATGAATCTCTGCTTCCACCGTCAAATCCCCGTACGCAAATACTATTCTTCTGAATCCTCTCCTCTTTAATTTTTAATTTGCTTAAAGTGGAGAAAGGGCAGATATTTGCACTTGACCCATTGTCAACCAATGCCCGGGTTACTACGGAGTTTTCACATTTCACGGTGAGGTAAAGAGCTCTGTTGTGCTCAGTACCTTCCATAGGTAATTCGTCATCAGCAAATGTAATTCTGTTTGTCTCAAAGATTCTGTTGGCTATTTTTCCCAAATGGTTTACAGAGATCTTTTCAGGAACATGAGCCTCATTCAGGATTTTCATCAAAGCCAGACGGTGCTCCTCTGAATGGATCAGTAATGACAATAATGAAATTTGAGCGGGGGTCTTCTTTAATTGATCCACAACAGAATAATCATGGAGTTTCATTTTTCTTAAAAAATCTTCCGCCTCTTCTTCCGTCACAGCTCTCTTTGTTGGCGTTGGATTGTTTTTAGTTTTTCTTAACTCTTCGGGAGTAAAACATCTTCCCGAACGAGTCAAGCCTTGCACCTCACACACTTCTTCCTTGATTTCTTTTCCCTTGTGCATTACAGTCACCCGTTCATAGTTCCATGGGATGGCTTTGTTGCTGATGACCGGCAGCTGGATTACAGGTGCAATAATAACCCGATCTGTACGGGCTCCTTCCACGAATACAATGGGTTTGTTAGCAACCCCTGGTACTATCACTTTCGGCCTTTCTTGTTTTGCAGCAACTTTGCTCGATGATCCCTCATCGACTATCATAGATGGTTCATCAACATTTTTGTTCTGCTTAGACACCGGCTTCTCCTCTATTAACTGCTTATCTGGCTTGGTTTCATGAGACTTGATCATCATGACAGTTTGTGACGGCTTCTTTGTCTCCCCATCAGCTTGTATGATTTCTATCATATTAGCCTCTTGATGGGCTGGCATTGGATTTCTATTGATATTTGGGGCTTCGGGGTTTGAACCTCGATTTTATTAGTATCAATCAGCTCTTGTATTGCATTTTTCAAATGCCAGCATTTCTCCGTATCATGGCCTGGTGCACCGGAGCAATATTCACAGCTAATGGTGTAATCCAGATTCTTTGGAGGAGGATTGGGTAGTTTGGATTGTATTGGTCTCAGCATGTCTAGCTGTCTCAGCCTGTGGAACAGACTAGTGTAAGACTCTCCCAATAGAGTGTAAGTTTTCTTTTTCTGTTCCCTTTCTCCCCTGAATGCTGGCCTAGGCCTGAAACCTGGTCCAGGATAGGCTCGTGGGTAAGTATTTGGTGTGACAGGAGCACGCCAATTGGTGTGAACAGGTGGCTGATTGTATGCTTGAGCATAGTTAATGGAAAAATGAGGCTCTGAAGGGTGATAGTAGTGTTGGGATGAATCATGGTGGTAAGCTGATTGGCGAGGTCGTTGTTGATTATAGTAAAGCGGTGAACCTCTGGGTCCCGGCCAAATTCCTGAATCAACTACTGCTGCTTCCTCCCTCTTCTTTCTTCCGATTCCTCCTACACCGCCTTGAATAGCTTGAGTAGTTGCCTTAATTGCTGAATAGCTCATGATTTTATTTGTCTTGAGGCCTTCTTCCACCATACCTCCCATCTTCACTACTTCGTTGAATGATTTCCCAACCGCTGAAACCAAATGGGCATAGTAAGTCGGTTCCAAGGCTTGGAGGAAGTAGTCTACCATTTCGCTCTCCTTCATAGGAGGATCCACTCTTGCTGCCTGTTCTCTCCACCGAAAACCATACTCTCTGAAACTTTCATTGTGTTTCTTCTCAAATTTTGTCAAAGATAATCGATCTGGGATGATTTCCAGATTGTATTGGAAATGGTATGCGAATGCCTGTGCCAGGTCATCCCAGGTGTACCATCTCCCATGGTCCTGGCGTGTATACCACTCCAAAGCTGATCCGCTTAAACTTTGACTGAAGTAAGCCATCAATAATTCATCCTTTCCCCCAGCTCCTCGCATCTTGCTACAGAAACCCCTTAAGTGAGCTACTGGGTCGGCGTGCCCGCTGTATAGGTCAAATTTGGGCATCTTGAAGCCAACTGGCAATTGTACATTGGGGAATAAGCATAAATCTTTGTATGCTACACTGACTTGCCCGCCTAATCCTCGCATGTCTCTGAACGATTGCTCTAGACTCTTGACCTTCCTGAACATCTCTTCTTGTTCAACATTTTTAGTTGGCTTGTCAATTTCGGTTGGGAGATCAAAACGAGGAGTAGTTGAATGAATTTCGGAAGCTTTGAGGGTGGGCTCCGGGGGGCAATATTGGTTGTCCTGGGCCTGGAATGTAGGCTCACTAGGAAATTTGTGGAACGTAGCAAGGGGAGGTGCTACGAAAACAGGAGTCATAGGTGGAGGAAAATATGGAACGGGTTTCGAAGGTGGAGACTGCGGTGTCTGAGAGGTGGTGCCTCGGTAGTGCTGGTAAATGGGGAAATTTGGGGATAATTCAGTGGTAATATTATCCTGAGTTTGGGTCGTTGATGGAGCAGGGTTATTTGGGTAAGATAGGCGTAACTGTCCTGTAGACCAGGCTTGGTACATCTCAGCCATTTGCTGCTTGAGTTTAAACATCTCTTCTTTCATTTTCCCGACATCTATCTCCTCTAGCTCCATACCTGTGTCAACATCTGGGATAGACATACTTTCGGGTATTGGTCCTTTTGATCTTGTGTGATAGTGATAATATGCCAGTATACTCTTTAGAGAAACTAACTGCTTGAATTCTGAAAATGAACAAACTTGTTAGTTTTGAGAGTTTAACACATATATAATCACACGTTGAGATGCAATGCTCCTAGACAAATAATCCCTTTCTATTATGCATTTGCTCGGCTGCTTGTGTCGTCCCAGCTTTCTTGAAACTTTTATTTATTATATATATCTTTTATCGTGGTGGTCGAATTTTAGAGATTGCCTACGTATCATGCCCTTACATGAATCAGACCTTGCGTAGTTCGGAATAAAAGCAATCACTTTTATTCATTACACAAAGATGGAATTACATTTGAAAACTTTAAGAAAATGGCTTGAAACACACATACTTAAATCAAAATAAAAGATACAATTCTTAACATCTCACAACATGCCCCACTTTCCACTTTTGTTGTCAAATATTGGATTATCTGCTCAATGTGGGGCTTGACCTGGATGGCCTCCCAGCGTACGATACATCCTTTCCAACTCCATTGCTAGATGACGAGCAAAAGTGGGCGCATGCTCTGTAAACCTTTCATAATCCATTCCTTGGCAGTTTACATAACTTTGAGATGTGAAGACTGCCAGGTCGTGGATTTGTGCTCTGAAACCTTGGAGACGTTGGTCTTGGTCTTGTAATTGCTGCTGACGAGTGGTGGCTATATCTTTGACACGGTTTTCACGATCTAGAGCTGATTCTAATAGAGCTCGGAGTCTGGCATGCTCTAATCTTGCTTGCGATCTTTCCCTGTCGAGGTCTGCTTGTTGATGTTCTCTGTTGCATCTTCTTGCCTCTTCTAGTTGTGCGCGAAGCTGGTCTTCTGATCGCATCCAATAGTCTTTTTCCTTCTTGAATTGTGCCTTGTCTTTTTCGGATTGCCTATCTTGGCGTTCCTTGTTAGAACTGGCTTCTTCGTTTAATTGTTGGATCCTTTCTTTTGCTTTGCTCAATGCCCTTTCGTTTTCCGCAAGAATGGAATCATAATCTTGCATTCTTTCAAAGAGATTGGCGATGGTTTTTTGATCCTTCCAGCTCATCTTTGGCGTTTTAGAAACTCTTTTCATTTTTTGGAATCGAGCATGAAGATTTTCATTCTCACAAGCTAGACTCTTTTTCTCGCCTTCGGCTTCTTGTGCTTGCAAATCTTTCTCCAAACTGAGGCTTCTTAGATTTTCTTTTAGGGCATGGATAGTTACTTTGTACCCTTTTTCCCTTTCTCCCCAGATCAACCGTTCTTGGATTTTATCATTGAAGTTTTGAATATGGGGTCTTTTTGTTGGCCTTCTTAGCTCAGGCTCTGGTACATCATCCATGCGAGACCGTTTTTCAAACCACCTTGCATATCCAGGATTTATCTCACCCTTTGTAGCGTCTGGGACCTGAGTATCACTTTTCAAGTATCGGCACCCATTCAACATCTGCTGAAGTAGAGCCTCAGGAATAGTGGCTTCTGGGTGTAATTCGATTACTTGCACACTCAAATCTTCATCATCAGGAACTATTTGATATCTCCCTAATTGCCTTAGGACTCTCAGTGGTGCATATGGCTGAATGCTTCTCAACCCCAATAGTAGTAGATAACTATTTGAGGCTGACATGTGTATTACTTCCCTCATCGGGAGCCATCCCAGAGTCCATTCAATTTGATTTGCCGTTAAAGCCTTTAGATGAGATACCCATGCTTCTATCCCTTCTGGAGCTTGATAATTTTTTGTTCTTTCCTCATAGCTCTCGATGCAATTATCATTGTTTGACCCATACTGTATGACCTTGGGCTGTTGTTGGAGATGCTCCATCACCCACATTTGCAACAAAATTTTGCATCCTTCGAAGACCTTTGCTCCTGATTTACATAAAGTCAAAGCCCGGTAAATGTCTGATAGAATGATGGGGACAAAGGTGTGATTTTCTTTGGTGGTGAGGATTTGCACAATTTTTGCAGTGCGAATATCAATTGTTCACTCTTTGTTTGGAAAGACCATGACTCCTAGAAAAGCCACCATGAAAGCAAAGCGACGGTGAATCTGCCAAGTGTCTTTGTTTTGCTTATTGGTAAGGCCTTTCTCATGAATTTCGAACCCATCTGACTTTCCGAACCTTGAATACAAAAAGTTGAAGGAACAACATCCATTGATGACATTGTTTTTCCTTATTTGACTGCTGATGTTCAGAAGACCGAGGAATCGATGTACCGAAGGAGCCTTTGTGAATATCAAGCTTTGATTTCTTAGACTTCCGTCAAAACCAGCATATCCAGCTATCTCCTCTAATGTAGGAGTAAGCTCGAAGTCAGAGAAACGAAAGACATTGTGAGCAGGGTCCCAAAAAGTTACTAACGCTGCAATCAGATCATCACGGGGTTTAACGTTCATAATGTCCGTGAGATTTCCCAAATGCTTGACGACCCATTTTTGACCATCTTCGCCTAAATCATACCACCACATTTGAAGTTGAAATAGAAATTCTTCTGTACTCGTGGATGAGGGGCTTTGTGTGGTGCTCATTTTGTATCTGAAATTTAATTTTAATAAAGTCAAAATTCATTTTGAAAATTTATACTAAAAAAAATCATTTTCGATTATTTATTTATTTATTTATTAAATACCTTTATTTCAAGATTTAAAACTATTTTTCTTTTTTTTTGAATTTTGTTTTTTAAAAAAACAACCCATTTTATTCTTCTCTTCTCACCATGATTTCATTTAAGCTGGTCAACAAGCATGTTCGAGGCAAATGAATGCACAAGTAGCAAGTAGGATGCATAATGATGGTCTTTTTATTTCGGGTTCACCTGTCCTAGACAGACCCAACCCCTGTGTTGAGTCTCCAAGGCCAAATGTACATGATGCAAATATACGTTCCTACTAGGGATCCGGTACATGGCTGAGTTATTCTAAGTGAAAAACCTGAGGTTGATTGTTCTAAACCTGGTTTACCCAAACGGACAGTTTGAGCCGAAGCGGGGGCAACGTACCGGGAGCACGAAAGTCTGCCCGGCCTAGTTACTTGTCCCAACTCCGTCTTATTTGGTATGACTTTAACAGAAAGGTGGGTCACGCGCACGTGTACACCATAAATTCAGAAGACTCAGAAAGAAGGGAGTTTCGTAGCAATTGTATGTATTCACAATTCAATTAATATTAAAGCGGTAAAAAGCAACATTTAGCATATTAGCATATAAACAGTTAAAAATCATATAGTAAATAAAGCCAATTAACACAGATATTTTAAGCTCGAATTCTTTAAACCCTGAACCAATGGTTCTGGGATACAGTAACACTTTAAGTCCCCAGCAGAGTCGCCAGAGCTGTCGCACCTCCTTTTTACCGCGCCCGCGGGGGCGCGTGGGGGAGTTTTCTCCAATTGAAGGACAGTCGAAACGGGATTTATTTAATTTCAGAGTCGCCACCTGGGAATTTTAGGGCGTCCCAAGTCACCGGTTTTAATCCCTGAATCGAGGAGAATATGACTCTATTATTTATTCTGCGAACCGAAAATCCTGAGTAAGGAATTCTGTTAATCCGGAAGAAGGTGTTAGGCATTTCCGAATTCCGTGGTTCTAACACGGTCGCTTAACTGTTTTTATTATTGGCTTAATTATCTCGATTTTTATTAAATATATTTTTATCACGTAATTTTACTACCGCTTATACTTATTGTGATTAAGGACCCTTCTTTGAATCGAATTACGCGTACGTATATTCGTGTTATAAATTTAAAAATGCGGAATTGTGTCACGCGTACGTGTACACGATAACTTTTGATAATATATTTATTAAACAATCATTTTTTCAAAATTGTGTCGAATCAAGAATATTTGTTTTTCTTAAATAGTGAACCGCACATCTCGGGTTTTTTTATGAAATTGTTTTAATGCCTTTGGAAAAATCCTTTTCTTAAATATTCGCTCAAAATTGCGCGTACGCATAATCCGAATTTGCTTTTAAAAATATAATCAGAGTACGCGAACGCATCCCTAATTGCGCAAAATACTTGTAATGGTATTAGGGATTTTCCACAAATTGTTTATTATATTCATATATTTTTTATGTGAAAATCATGAGAACTCCCATTTTAGAGGCCTATAAATTCTTTGAAAAGAATTCACAATCTATTAAAGGTTGCCCGTCGATTATAATTTCCGAGTATAAATTATATTCATTCCAACTATTTAAATTCAAAGAACAGAATAAAAATATGATTAATACTATTTTTTTTAACAAATATGACATATATATACATGCCAAAGAATAATTGCATATGAAACTGAAAATGAATGATTCATAAAGGGAGGAAATATTTTCCAAGAATTTTCATTATTTTTATTTAGTGCAAATTCTATTTTTACTTACCATTGATTTAAAGTGTTGCAATCTGTGCATGTACATCTCAACTTATTCTCATATACTTGTTTTTAATCTAATAGGCGAAATTATTTTAATTAATTATGCTTATGATTGAGTTGGGATATATATATATATATATAATCAAACCCATTTGATATATATATATATATATATATATATATATATATAATCAAACCCATTTGATTCTCAATCTATATGAATTATTGCTAAGCATTATCTTTCACATTGTATAAGTTCCTAGGCTCTTTATTATTAAGAAAGAGAACAAATCTTCCTGTTGACTTAATAAAAAGATATTGCATACAATATTGCTCATCATATTTGACATCGTGAACATAGCGGATTATACTAACGCGTCTTTCAACTATTGATTATAACATAACCAAGGTTTGTGCCAAAAGATAGCAAATTGCAACCAACATCATCTAGCTTTAAACAACAACTAACTTACTAACAAAATAAACCAATAGCGTATTTTTCCTTGATATTTCCATATTATACTATACCTAGCTAACAATACCATAAAGTGTAAATAAAAGCCAACTTTCTACCATGCTTCCTATTTACACAACTCAAAGATAACTAAACTAATGAAATTTTGACATGGATAACATTATTACAAAGTTTTATATGAATTTCAAAATAAGACAATTAACTTGTAGCCATCGAGTCGAACTCACTACTGGTTAACCAACATGAAACCAAAGCTGAAATTTTTAACTAAAGAACTCAAATGAATAGAAGACAGTATTACAATTCAAACTTTATTTATTTGTCATGTTGAATCTCTTTCCAACATAGAATTTAAGAGATATGTACCTGAAAATGAAGGTAGAAGGAGTGAATTTCAGCAGTAGCAGCAGTAACAAAAATCAGCAGAACAACAGTATTTCCACAGATTTGAGCAATAATAAGACTCGAGGAACCCAGATGCACAGTGACAGTACTTTTTAAGAAATTTCAGATTTTTTAACTGAACAAAGAGGTCGAACAAATCCGGACAGATTTAATACAAAAATAATGTTTCTGATTTTGGGACTTAGAACAAAGCAGACTGAAAAGCTTTCAATTTCAATCTTCCTTTTCTTCCGATGTAGAATTCTGTTCAATACTAACTTCCGATGTAGAATTCTATTTTAATGTTTCTGTTTTCCTTTCTTTCTATCTTCCTTTTCAGATTTCTGTTTCTGCTTGATTTTCCTCTCTTTTATCTGTTCACTCTTTGTATCTCCCTTAAAAATCTCTCTCTAAATCTCCTTCCAAATCTGTCTGAAAACTGATCTAAATCAGTCCCAATTCCCTCTATCTTATACAGGTCTGTCCCCCCCTTTTTAAGTGCTGCCCGGACCCCTTTTATCTTTTTTAAAAACAGAAAATTTCCATTAAAAATCTGTTTTTTCCACTTTAAATCCCATTAGGCTAACTTTTCCCTGATTTTCAGCAGCCCATTACCCTTTGTTTCTCATTATCACACTAAACAATAGCCATTAACTTTCCACTTTCAGCCCACTACTATTAGCACATTACCCTACTGTTTCTATCCCAGAAATACCCTTGAAAATCCTACTGTAATTACAGTCTTTACTGCCCCAGACCAAAGACTGCCTAAATCTTAACAGGTTTATCTAATTAACTGTTTAGCAGCTAAGAACCAATTCCTAAATCAAAACAAACATTTTGTCTTTTCAATGATAGCTAATTGATCCCACACCCAATGTCTAATAGCTAATGGACAAAACTAAATTCAGATTGAACACTGAACTTGTATACAAACGTATTAACAATACACAACACTTAACAGAACAAAAATCTGAATTGAAAATTGAATTTAGCATAAGTGCAGGGGCATGGTCAGTATATTGACACTGCCTGAAACTTAATGCTAAGAAATCAACATCATCTTATTGAATTTCAAACAAAGCTGATTTAATTAACGAGTATTAGTCAAACTGATTATTTACAACAATTGTCAACAAACAACTGATAAACAGATTATTTCAAACAACATTTTCAGAAACAGAATTCTATAATATAACTAATCGACGAACTTAATCGAGTCGATTACACACATTGTAATTAGTCACAACCAACAGAAACAATTCACATTCGGATCAAGTAGATAGGTAGGAGGTAGAATCACGGAATTAAACAAAAATATGCAACATTACACAGGTTACTGAAACAAACATATAGAATACAAAAAGGAAATAGAAAAACATACCTCTGAATCTTTAAATTTAACCGGACTCAAACTCAACTTGGATTTGGACTTTTTGAAATCAAACAGACCTTAGTCGAAGTATTTTCAACTGAAAATACTTCGACTAAGGTCGATTAAACCTCAATCCTTCGTTTGAATTGAAAAAAATTTCCAAGATTGGAAAATTTAGGTTTTCAGATCTTGGATTTTAAATCCGAACATTTCCGGGTAAATTCGAAGGGGACCAAATATGACACAAGGGTGAGGGTAGCCTAGAGGTCATTTGGTGTCAGTTTAGAATAGATCTGAGTTTGTTCTTGTTTGGTCCGAATCTTCAAAAGAAGATTCGAAAAGCTCGGAAACGATTCGAGCCAAACAAACTACAGATCCATACTTAGGGTGGTTAGGGGAAGCTATGGTGTCGATTTGGGGCTGTTAGGTTTAGATCTAAGTTTGGCTCGAATCTTCAAATAAAGATTCGAGAACCTTCAGGAAGATTCGAGCCAAGCGGCTAACATATTTAGATAGAGGGTGTTCAGGGGGTTCTGGGTTGTTAAGGTGGTGACCGACGGCGTTGATGCCGCCGGGTTTCAGGCGGTGGGGAATAAGGGCGGCTAGGGTTAGGGGTTTGGTTCAGGAAGATGATGAACAGGAGAGGAGGGGGGGAGGTGTTTAGCTATGGGGCCGGGGTAAGGATATTGGGCTTATATAGGGACGGGGTGGGTTAATGCTGACCGTTAGATCTAGTAGGATGAGTGGTCAGGATTTATTCACTTAACCAAACGGTGTCGTTTGGTTTCCTGCTGGGGTCGGGCTGAATCGGGGCACTGGGTCGGGTAATGGACATGGGTTAAAGTTCGTGGGATCTCAGCCGTTGGTTGGCTTTGATCCAACGATCCCTGATAAACCACAATCAAACGATGTCGTTTTGACTCGTTTGATTTGGACCGGATGCCTGGGTTGTTTGGATTGGGCTGTGGGGGGGGGGGGGGTAAATTGATTTGGGCCTGGATTTTAATCCAGGTCCAATTTTTTTACAACTTGTATATATATTTTTTTATTTTCTAATTTCATTATTAATTAATAAAATCCTAATCAAAAATTATAAAAAAAAATTATCATTACAATAATATTAATTATCTTTTAATAACCATTAACGCGTAGATGAAACATTAATCACACAGTGGAATAAAAAAAAATAGAACAAAAATGCATATTTTGGTGATTTTATTTAAATTATCCTTCAAATACATAATTAAATCCTATTTGCATGCAACATGTATTTTATTTTAATTTTCATTTTATTATGACAAAGTAAACACTTACGGACATAACACAAATATTTAACACCACGCAAATTCAAAAATTATACAGTAAAAGAAATTTATTTTATTTTTTTGATTTATTTTGGAGTAGTTTTCGTAAGGCAAAAAATTACGTGCTCACACACATTTATGTGACCCAAATCCAAATCTCAACGAAGTCGAAATGTGTCGTTAATCACGGGTACATTGATTGTGATGTGGTTCGGGATGCATTTCCATAATGTTGCAAATTCCTTTAGAAAATAATGAATGATACGGGCCTCGACAAACAAGAATACACAAACTGCGGGGCCCTCAACGGACAGTTATTTCAAATGCTTAGATTTCGAGACAGGCCGCATAGCAAACTTTATGGTTTTTCTCAAAATAACAACGCGTTAGTATCTTTAGGCGCGTATTTAATAATGTTATCTTCCTAAACTCGGGTGCACATTTATGTGACCCAAATCCAAATCTCAACGAAGTTGGAACGTATCGAAAATTGCGGGTACATTTATGTGGCGCAATTCGAGATGCATTCTCACGACGTTGCAATTCTTTGAATAAATAATAACAAAAGCGGTAAACAGTTAAAATTTGCACATAGGTTCATAATTGTATAAAATCAGATAATCAAGCCGAATATGATAGTTGAGCGACCGTGCTAGAACCACGAAACTCGGGAATGCCTAACACCTTCTCCCGGGTTAACAGAATTCCTTATCCGGATTTCTGGTGCGTAGACTGTTAAATAGAGTCATTCTTTTCCTCGATTCGGGATTCAACCGGTGACTTGGGACACCACAAATCTCCCAAGTGGCGACTCTGAATCTTTAAATAAAATCCCGTTTCGATTGTCCTTTAATTGGAAAAACTCCCTTCCGCGCCCCTTTGCGGCGGCGCGGGTGAAAAAGGAGGTGTGACACAGGCGATTCCCTAACGGTGAATATGTCATTCACCCTAGCTTCCGCCTTCTTAGCCCCTGCATGGGCGGTGACAAACTTGTCGGCCATTTCCTCAAACATTGCTATTGACTACGCCGGCAATTGTGAATACCAGGTTAGGGCTCCTCCTTTTAGGGTTTCGCCGAACTTTTTCAGTAGCACCGATGGTACTTGCTCTTTCGAGAGATCGTTGCCCTTCACCGTTGTAGCGTAGTGGACGATATGATCTTTTGAATCTGTGGTACCATCGTATATCTTCAGGTACGGTGGCATTTTGATGGTTTTGGGAATGGCGTATGGAGTTGCTTCTTCGTTGTACGGTTGCTCGATAAATCGATCAATGTCTTGTTTTGGTAGTAACTTTGGGGCACCTGGTATCTTGTTGACCCTTTCTTGGTGTTCTTTCATCTGGTCGCGGAGCGCCTTGTTTTCATTTTCTATTTCTTCCATTTTCTTTAGGACGGCTACGAGCGCATCGTTACCTGGATCCACAGTGGGGTAAGTGTTACCTGTTTGAGGAAGGGGTTGCTCACCAGCAGTTGTTGCGATATCTGCTTGTGTGGTGTTGCCATTTTCCCTTTGAGCAGGTATGTCGAGTATATTATTTAGAGTGATTGTCAACCATTCTTTTAATAGTTTCTTCATTGTCGGTGGTGCTTCTTCAGTTGTGGATGTGGAGGCTCCCTTTTCGCGTGAAGCCGTCATGCTTTCATGTGTGGGGGGAGGTGAAATACTTCGCCTGGGAGTGCCGTTTGGTGTCGCATTCTCGTTGTCTCCCCTGCCATCTTCGTTGATAGTGTTCAGAATGTTGGTAGTGACGGCTGCTTTCAGTCTCGCATCTCCTTTTCTTGCCATTGTTAGTTTGTGCAAAACATGCGGGAAATGTGTTTTTTTTTTATGATCTAGAAAGAACTATAGTTTCAACTAAAATCTTCCCACAGACGGTGCCAAATTGTTTGAGCAGATAAATGCATTAATAACAAATTAATGGGGTGAATCTTAGTTGAGCTTAATAAATTCCAGACTAAATAGAACTAGATTCTCGTATAGTGAGAAGAGTTTTGGAGTATTAATTAGTGAGTTCAATATACTACAATTGGAAGAATACGTAATATCATAAATGTGCAATGAATGCAAGGAATGACAAATGACAATAATGTAAAGGAACTGTTACCCAATAATTGTGTGATTGGGTGTCTTTCCTATAACAACGTATAAGGATATGCAGTTGATATGAACGTGGAATCTTTGAGATTTATGGGTGAAGGTTGAATAACATATACTTGAATAAAATAAATAAGATAGCTCTTTCGTATATTCTTCTCTTAACTTTACAATGTGTTTCTCAGTTCTCAAAAGGGCAGATCCCTTAATTGTTCATTGTCTCCTTCTATTTATAAGGGACATTCCCCCAAAAAACCCTAAAAAGTACAACACAGAGAATATCCAAAGAAATATTCTTCCTGCCTCTCTCTAAGTTGAAGTTACCTTTACTAGTTCATCTCAGCTGCCCGCTTTTGGTCGTCGGCCTTTATCACAACGACCGTCAGTCGGTGTGTCGTGGTCGACCTCGTCCTATGTCTTGCTTATCCGTTATCGTGGTTACCAAATTTGGACCTATAGAGTGATTTTCTGAGTGCTATAGGTATCGTTAAGTGATTTTGCTGTTACAAATAAAAGAAAAATGACTTTAATAGATAATTTCAAATAGTTGGGTGATCATATAAATAATGGACTCTGGAAAAAAATCTTAGCAAGGCCAGAGAGTAAGCTCATATGCCCCATTTAATTCCTTTCTTCCAGTTTGACTTTGTGTCAAATAATTTAATTCTATTTAGTTTATTGTTTTGGTTTTGTCCCCTTCACCTTTGTGTGTGCAACTGGGGGTTGGAAAGTGGATTTCAGGAGACAATCTGCTATACGTGTTTGAATGTTATGCTTTAGTTATCCAATTTATCAACTACTTACCATTTGAACATGTGGAGTTTGACATTCTTAGTGCTTTATATCAGTTGATGATGGTTCCTTTCTCCCACTTTTTCATGGTCAATGGCAATAATAGATTGTCGGAAAATAATTAGAAATAACCAAATTTGAAAAGTACTCAAAATTCAGCCACTTTTTTATATATAGATAAAATTTGAATAAAAATACCTTTAAAAATCCGAAAAAAGTGTAGCATAATATGCTGGAGTTCAAATTTTTTATATATGAGATTCCAACATAATATGCTGGAATTTTAAATGTGCTGGAGTTCCAACATAATATGCTAGACGTTTATATGCAGGAGCTCCAAAATCCAACATATTATGCTGGAACTTTCCGTGTTTCATCTAAAATAGTAATTATTTTTCAATGATTTTACAAATATTAGCTATTTATCAATTATCAGTTGAAAAACTGACTAACCCATGTTATTTTCACTAGATTGTCGGATGGAAGCCCAATCTTGTGAGATGCTTGAGTGTAAATTCCTCATATTTTATTTAGTTAGAAGAACAATGAATTTGTTCCCATGTTTAGTATAGACCAAAATAGTCTTTGTCGAATTACATTATGGTTGTTTATGCCGGAGCCGATATACCCTCGAAGATAGTCTTCTACAAATTCCATGTTTTTTCATTGTTAATGTTAGTATTCCGTAAAATTAGCACGGTATAGCCAGTTTTCGGACTGGTCATTCAAAAATAGCCAGCGTTTACGAAGTCAATGAAATATAGCCACTATTTTGCTGCAACAGAGACCGGTCCAGCATAATATACTGGAGTTCGGTGCACCTGTGTATGAACTCCAGCATATTATGCTGGACCGATATACTTTGTTGACTCCAGTATAATATACTGGAGATTGGAGCACCGGTGCTCCAAACTCCAGTATATTATACTGGACAATTATACTTGCTGGAACTCCAGTATATTATGCTGAGTTCTAGTGTACTTATGCTGGAATTATGCTGGAGTTCCAGCATACTTATATTGGAACTCCAGTATAATATGCTAGAGTTCAAGCATATTTATGTTGGAACTCCAGTATAATATACTTGTGTATTTTCCGGGTTTTGAACAGTGTTTTCACTTAGATTTATCTTTACATGAAAAGTGGCTAAATTTCGATTACTTTTGAAACTGAGCTATTTTTGAACGACCAGTTGTAAATCTGGCTATTTTTTAATTTCTCCCCTACTTGTAGGATTACATTGGGTTTATTGTTTTTGTTGTTTGAATTACAATATAGTTGTTTAATCTGGTTTATTTCTCCCCTATTGTTTTTTTATTATTATTATTTTTTATTTTTATTTTTTTACTAAAATTGTGGGGGAATATGTTCAAATATTGATATCGGAAATCCACTCTTCTTATCTCTCTATTGTTCCAGCTGAGCAAGGCTATTTGCTAATATTTATAGCTCAACCTTTGTTCTGTGACCGAGTGCTGATATTTTTAAGCTTTTTTGATTGTGTTGTACATTTTTAAGCTATTTGTAGCTTCGGACTAACCCATTTTGAAATTTTTCTTCTTTTTTTCTGTTTCGGTGTTATTTCTTGTTGCATTTACTGTGTGGTTTGAATTGAAATCATTGGCTTTTGCATCAAGATTCTAACTTTTTGAATCATCTTTTCTGTACATTTTCTCTAAATTCAAGAGGGTCTTTCATCTAGGGCCTCAAGTAACAGTCGCAACAGGCGTAGAAGAGCCTCTACAGATCAAGCAACAAACAGTGGTGACATTCACATAGACCTAGAAGGACATAGCTGTCCAAATCTGTGATTTTGGAATCTTGTAGCAGTAGCAACAAATCTGGATTCCTATACTCCTTTTGTTGCGTAATTCTGCATTAAAGCTTCTGCCAGTAGTCTTCTTCAGAACAAGCAATTTAATTATCTTTTCTTGCAATTCGTCTGAACACTCCTCCTTTGGCGGAGGAGGCAGCCATTTCTCCAAAAGATCTGTTTCCTCTTTTTGTTGTTCTTCGGCAGGAACGTCCATAACAGGTTCTGAAGAAATTTCGATTCGATCAGTTGAAACGGAGACGTTTTGGGATTCAGGAATTCTCGAAGTATTGGAGACAAGTTGGGCGCACGAGCACTGGCAAAGGAAAGCAACCTGGGCGAGTGTCAGCAAAGGGCGGTAGGAAGTGGTGCGTGAGCGTACAATTACATCGAGTACAGCAAATCAGCCAAAGGTTTTGTTATCGGGAGTTGGTACCTCCTGTTTTACTGTTTCCCTTTTGGTGTTAGCTAAATTACTGTTACTTTACTTCGCAATAGTTAACCTTTCAACTAGGATACTAGTTACCACTTGTTTCCTTCTAGTTTGATTTGTTGTCCGTTGTGCACTAGCGAGTCTTCTCTAGATTGTTGTAGGTGTAGTGGCTGCAGTCTGGGATGATAGAATAAGGGCATGTCCTCGGGTGGGGCAGAGTGTGAGGCTGGGGTCAGGGGGTGGGTCGGGTATCAGGGGAGGTAGATAGGGCAAGGGAGCCTATAGGTTGAAAATCGGGTCATGGAACATAGGTTCACTAACGAGTAAATTCATAGAGTTGGCGAAAATCCTGTAGAAGAGGAAGATTAATGTAGCGTGTGTCCAGGAGACTAGGTGGGTTGGATCGAGGGCGAAAAACGTGGATGGGTATAAGTTGTGGTACTCTGGTGTCCTGAGGGGTAAGAATGGAGTGGATATCCTGGTAGATAGCCATCTTAGAGAGTCCGTGGTAGAGGTCAGGTGGGTGAATAATAGACTAATGACTATTAAGTTAGTGGTGGGTGAGGTTACTTTAAATGTCGTTAGCGCGTACGCACCGCAAGCAGGTTTGGATGAGGATATTAAGAGGCGCTTTTGGGAGGGGTTGGATGAGATTGTTCGTAGTATACCGCCTTCTAAGAGGTTATTCATAGGAGGAGATTTCAATGGTCATATTGGGTCATCTGCAGGTGGGTACACTGAGGTGCATGGCGGCTTTGGTTTCGGGGAGCGGAACGGAGAGGGCATTTCGCTGTTGGACTTTGCCAAGGCTTTCGATCTAGTCATTGCGAACTCGAGTTTTACGAAGCGGGATGAACATTTGGTTACTTACCAAAGTTCGGTGGCGAAGACTCAGATTGATTATCTCCTCCTCAGGAGATATGACAAAAGGTTGTGCGAGGACTGCAAGGTTATCCCAGGTGAGACCCTCTCAACGCAGCATAGGCTTTTGGTGATGGACATTTGTATTAGGATGAGGAGGAAGAAGAGGTCAGTACAAGGACGCCCCAGGATTAGGTGGGGCGCCTTAACTAAGGATAAAGCTAAGGAGTTTGAAGGAAGGTTATCGGCAATGGGAGCTTGGAGAAGTAGTGGGGACGCAAACACAATGTGGTCGACGACGGTGCACTGTATAAGAAAAGCGACTAGAGAGGTGTTAGGGATATCTACGGGCCACAATGGTGGCCACAAAGGAGATTGGTGGTAGAATGTAGTTGTCCAAGGTAAAGTGGAAACAAAGAAGGTGGCTTACCTGCGGTTAGTAGGGAGCACTGACGAGGAGGAGAAGAGAGAGAACAGTCAAAGGTATAAGGTAGCTAGGAAGGAGGCGAAGATGGCAGTGACGGAGGCTAAGACGACAGCTTTTGCTCATCTGTATGAGGAACTAAGGAACAAAGGTGGGGAGAAGAAGTTATTCCGACTCGCTAAGGTGAGAGAGAGGACAACTCGGGATCTGGACCAAGTGAGGTGCATAAAAGATGATGACGACAAAGTTTTGATGGGAGATGACCAGATTAAGAGGAGGTGGCAGACCTACTTTCATAAACTTCTAAGTGAAGAAGGGGATCAGGATATTATACTTGGGGAATTGAGGAATGCTGACAATCACCATGAATTAAGTAATTGTAGGGACATTGAGATCGACGAAGTCATGGAGGCAATGTGTAAGATGAGAAGGGGCAGAGCTACCGGGCCAGACGAAATTCCGGTTGAACTGTGGAGGTGTGTGGGTAGAGCAGGCTTGGAATGGCTTACTGCATTGTTTAGTGTTATATTCAAGACTAATAGGATGCCTGAAGAGTGGAGGTGGAGTACAATGGTCCCGTTGTATAAGAACAAAGGTGATGTCCAGAGCTGTAACAACTATAGGGGCATCAAATTACTAAGTCATACCATGAAAGTTTGGGAGAGAGTGGTAGAAATGAGAGTGCGAAGGACGGTGTCTATTTCAGACAACCAGTTCGGGTTCATGCCGGGGCGATCTACCACAGAAGCTATCCACCTTATTAGGAGGATGGTGGAACAGTACAGGGATAGGAAGAAGGATCTCCACATGGTGTTTATTGATCTGGAGAAAGCGTACGATAGGGTTCCTAGGGAGGTTTTATGGAGCTTCTTAGAGGATAAAGGGGTCCCGGTTGACTATATTAGGGTGATTAAAGACATATATGCTGGAGCTAAGACTCGGGTTAGGACAGTAGGAGGCGACTCTGAACACTTTCCAGTTATTACGGGGTTGCACCAAGAGTCTGCGCTCAGCCCATTCCTATTTTCCCTGGTGATGAATGCACTGACTCATCATATTCAAGGGGAGGTGCCATGGTGCATGTTATTTGCTAATGACATTATTCTAATTGACGAGACACGAGGCGGCGTCAATGAGAGGCTAGAGATTTGGAGACATGCTCTTGAGTCTAAAGGTTTCAAGTTGAGCAGGACGAAGACGGAATACCGCAAATTTGGAGTTGAGCCGACGGAAGCGGGAGTTGAAGTGAGGCTTGACTCTCAAGTCATTCCCAAGAGAGGTAGTTTCAAGTACCTTGGATCGGTTATTCAGGGGATCAGGGAGATTGACGAGGATGTCACACACCGTATAGGGGTGGGGTGGATGAAGTGGAGGTTAGCGTCGGGAGTCTTGTGTGACAAGAAAGTGCCACCGTTACTAAAAGGTAAGTTTTATAGAGCAGTGGTTAGGCCTGCCATGTTATATGGAACTGAATGTTGGCCGGTAAAGAACTCACACATCCAGAAGATGAAAGTAGCAGAGATGAGGATGTTGAGGTGGATGTGCGGGCATACAAGGATGGATAAGATTAGGAATGAAGATATTCGAGAGAAGGTGGGCGTGGCCCCCATGGAGGACAAGATGCGGGAAGTAAGACTCAGATGGTTCGGGCACATTCAGAGGAGGAGCACTGATGCACCGGTGAGGAGGTGTGAGCGACTGGCTGTAGTGGGCACGCGGAGAGGTAGAGGGCGACCTAAGAAGTATTGGGGAGAGGTGATCAGACAGGACATGGCGCGACTTAGGATTACTGAGGACATGGCCCTTGACAGGGAATTATGGAGGTCGAGCATTAAGGTTGTAGGTTAGGGGAAAGTGTGAATATTTCTACAGCACAATAGAGTGAGACTAGCCAGTTAGGAGTTAGACTAAGAATGTCATTGGTCGTCTATTGATGCAGGGCTTTACCTGCTAGTTTTACTATATCAGCCATCTATTTCGTATTTCGTATTCTGTATTTCATATCTCTTATATTGCTGTTATTTTATGTTATGTTATTTTATTATGCATTTCTTAAGGTACTAATATATTGGCTCCTGTTGCTTTTTTTGAGCCGAGGGTCTCCTGGAAACAGCCTCTCTACCCTTCGGGGTAGGGGTAAAGTCTGCGTACATATTACCCTCCCCAGACCCCACTTGTGGGATTATACTGGGTCGTTGTTGTTGTTGTTTAATGTGCTTTTTTAGTTAAAACAACCAATCGGTGGCTAATTATGTAAAGAAAGAAAAATAGCAGTGACAAAGGATGAGCTAAGCAAAAGGCTTAACCACATCAAGTTCATGATTGGAAAATTTTGTTCAATAATCCTTTACCTAAGAAAGGATTTTTATCACTACTCGGGAAGTAAAAAGATTTGGTGGAAAACTCTTTTCAGCAAAAATTAAAGCCAGATGGACAACAACAAATAAACGAATCATGACTACGCAATAAAAAACTGGAGAAGCGCAAAAATAAAGGTCAATGAGCTTGAAACAAAGCAATGAAAGTGAACACAATGTATGCAAAATTAAGACGTACCAATTTATATGAACTTGGTTTCAAAATATCAACTTGCGATTAAAAAAAAATTGTTTCATTATCCAATACACAAACGGAGAAATATTATTTTGACTTCTTTTCACTAATATCAGCACTTGACATACAATAGTGATGATATTTATGCAGCGTGCATTTCTCTAGAACACATGAAACAACAATCCATCGTTTTGCATGCTTCTCGTTCACGCAGCAAAAGCGATGGCTTCTAATAACATAGAGGTAACATCGTAAGATTTAGCAACAACTCATCAGCCACATAAATTGAGATGTAAGTTTCTGCTTATATTATACATCCAGCTGGTCCTGCAAGGGATGCAGAAAGTAGCCTCATTTGAAAGAAGTGAAAAAACTGATTGTGTCCTTGAGCGCCTCGATGAATCGATCGACATCATCTTTAGTATTGTAAAAGTGAAGGCTAGCACGTGCGCTTGAACTGATTCCCAAATGCCGATGGAGAGGCTGAGCGCAGTGGTGACCTGATCTAATAGCTACACCATGCTGCAGAAAACATTGTTATTAAG
Organism: Nicotiana tabacum; assembly: GCF_000715075.1. Lineage (NCBI taxonomy): Eukaryota > Viridiplantae > Streptophyta > Magnoliopsida > Solanales > Solanaceae > Nicotiana > Nicotiana tabacum. The sequence continues at coordinate 152,992,632 of NC_134090.1, read as the reverse complement.
AAAAACCTTCTCCATTTACGTGCTCTCTTAAACTGTTAGTACGCATACCCGTGCTAGCTTAAAGATGTATTGCACATATATATAGACATGATTTGTTTTTCAGATCCCAATCTCATTTTTGTGAGAGTAAAATCATAATTATGCATGAGCTAGGAAGAAGTTTTATTTCCAAACCTGTTGGTCAAGGAAAGTTGCAATATCAGTTGGGTGGACATCTTTCACATTGAAAGAACAAAGAGCCGCTCGCGTAACAGTTTGTGAAGGTGCAGGGCCATAAATACGGACATCAGATACAGAAGAGAGGTTATCATACAGGTAATTAGCCAGCTCCATCTGCGGAAGGATATGAAAATGGGAAGCGCCATTATATAACAAAAAGCACTCCCTTAATGAACGCATATTACACAATTTTATATTTTATTTCCTCGATGCATCAGATCAAACCATTAGTGTATACTAAAAACACCTCTGCACGCCAAAAACTTGAGATGAACCCAAATATTGTAATGATTCAAAAGTTGAAGGAATATACGTAGATGATTGATTCATTTCAATTAAGTTCTAAATTACTCTAAAGACAGGGCACTAAACTCCATGAAGTGGCAACAGCGACCCACCTGGAGTTAAAAGTGAACAGACCACCAAAGAGGTAGCGACATATATACAGTTCCAACTTCCACTCATGTGGAAGGTGCTAAACTAATGATACAGCACTTCAACTAATTATGCCTAAATAAAGGTTTTGACTGTTCATGTTTCATAGCAAAGCATTTATACTTGGTAGCAAATACTGAGCCAAAAGCCCAGGAAGATTACTTCTCAATGTCTTCATTCAAGCTGGAACTTGAAAACTACAATAAGTGAGAAATAGTAAACAACATCCAACTGCTACATTTTATCTCTTCAGTATAGTGCAAATGTGTATAATACATCTTTTTCCTAATTCAAATTTAGATGCTACCACATTTTTCTTTCCTTTGGGATGGGTAATTTAGGAGCTAACATTTCTTAGAACAGTGATATAGAGCATTAGTGATATTGAGTATAAGGTAAAGGGGTGTTTCTCAGTATCAGCTAAGCACAATTCAGGAAATTAAGCAAAAGACAACCATCCAAATTGGAGAAAGAAATATTGATTGGTTCTTCTGAAGAAACATTAACAGAAAAGGACAATTGTATTTTATTGGCAAGGCAAATCTTGAAACAGAAATAGATGTGATGCTTCTTATAGCATGTGTAAGAATGCAAGTCAAATACTTTCTTCATTACTTAAACAGTTAGCCTGTAGAAGAGAAGGCTTCTGCTATTAAACTATCCAAGTCACAGACCTATAACCTGCAGTCGGTAAAACGGGGCATGTCACGCAAGTTATCTTCAATATGAAGAACTTTAAGGGGAATGAATAAACATATCCAAAGTCAAAGCCTTATATGCGTCCGGTTTGCCAACATCTTTTTCTTTCTTCATTGTGGTTTCAGTGTTTGGCAGGTTCTTGGGGCAGGATAATAAGAAGCTTCAAAGTTTACAATACCTCAATATTTGAATCCTTGGAAACAATTAAGGATTGGTTGCATTGAACAAAATGAAAAAAAAAAGGGGACACAGATGTAACAAGGCATTGCACAAATAATGGGAAAAGAAAATATACAAAAACTGAGAAATTGCTTGCAACCAAATGCGGCAGCGGGCGGGGGGGGGGGGGGGGGGGGAGGAGGGGGGACCTCAATTAAACTCTATGTGATGCCAAAACCATATAGCCAACTGAAGAAACACAGACAGTGAGGATTGATATTGCCAACCCCAACTTGTTTAGGACTTAGGGGGGGGGGGGGTTGTTGCAGTAGTATGATTCAAATGCTGGCAACACTAATAAATAAAAATAGCAGATCTTGCCTTTTTTACAAGTAAAAAAAATGAGTTCATAAATTTAGCCGAGGGTTCTAGAAGCAGATCTTACCCTATTTACTGATCACACATCCTAATTTTTCTCTCTACCTCACCAATACAGACACAAAGTAATTAGTTGTCTCCTCTAGCTCCCACCCCTTTTTATTCAGTTGATAATACCTTTCCTAATACAAACAAGCCAGTAAACCTATTTAAGTTGGAAGCTTCTTAAACATCATCATGACCCAATCCCACGATGCAGGTAAATAAGTGTGTCCACCGAAAGAAGTAAATTAGCAAAACAGAATTGTGAACAGATACATGGATTTCAGACAGAAAGTGCAAATTTATCTCTCTCTAAATTTACCAGAAAGTAGACTTCATGAATAAGAGGTTAAGGGATATAAACTCACCTCATAATCATGAATCTGTTGCATGCCAATTTCAGACAGATAATCGATTGCAGCTCCAAGCCCAATTGCTTCTCCAATTGCTGGAGTCCCAGCCTCAAATCTGATCCCATTTACAAAAGAGAACTTAGAAGAGCACTTTGATTAAAAAATCAGATGCTTGACCATTAGTGAAAGAACTGAAGTTCCAAACTTATGTACCATTTTTCTTTTTCTAACATATGTATTATTTCCTGATCCAATATAAAATTTAAAGATAACCTAGACATACTTAAGATGAGAAGTATAAACGTCTCATATAGAATTCAAAACCAAGTTTTTAAGGACAAAATTATGTAGGAGAAGATTAAGACGTAAAGTATCATATAACGCTCAGAAATGAAGAGGAGGATGATGAATAGCTTTAGCTTTAGAAGTAAGGCATCTTTGCATAGAACTAAATCACAGAATCAAGACGTAAAACTAAACTCCCAATGGTAATAAGTAAGAACCAATGACAATGAAGGCAAGATGGAGTTTCCAAATTGAACCATCTTGAAGATGGAAGTGACAAGTGCTATTAAATTTAGAGGACAGCATTCCATTAATACAAGTGGAGCAAGAAAGGGGCCCAAGGAACACAGCCTGAGGTTAATGGTATTAATATCTAGAGATGATGAAAATGGACAAGTAGAGAAACTAAAATTATAACTGAATAATATTTCGGGAACATGGTTCAAGACACGCATTGGAAGCAGATAAAGCTTGAATGAACAAAAAAAGAGTTAAATAGTTGTCAAAGTATTGCCAGAAAAATCTAATAGGAACACGGGAAGAAGCAACAAACCTAGAAGGAGGTTCAGCATATGTTGAATGATCCAAGTATACATCAGCTATCATTTCACCACCACCTGTAATTCAAGGAACAGGACACAACCTTAAGAACCGGCTTGATTGAAACCACAGTTAAATATGTTAAATCCTTCTAACAGCATGAGATTTATAAGGCACAAGAACTCAGAGCTGAAGAAGCAGAATGTTAATAAAAGAAACTTGGATTTGATTTTCTTTTTTCTAATAAAGTTAAGAAAAAAATATTACATACCAAGGAAAGGAGGCATGGCAGAAAGGATCTCGCTCTTGCCATACAAGAATCCAACGCCTGTAGGCCCACACATCTGAAGAATGTTTATCCTCAATTTCAAATACTCAATGGAGAACCAATTGCATACTACATGTCATTGTCCTCACCTTGTGAGAGGAAGCAACAAGAAAATCAGCGTCCAGAGTCTTAACATCAACCACCATGTGTGGAACACTTTGACAAGCATCTACAAGCACTTTTGCTCCAACATCATGCGCCCAACTTATGACTTCATCCATTGGAAGAACAGAAGCTGCATGAAATGGGTTACCACTAAGAAGAGACCAATGGACAAGAAATGGGTAAATAGAAATATGGGAAAGCGAATGCACAAAGAGAAAGTGTATCCTGATTTGTAATACAATAGCAATGAGCAAATCGAAATTTAAGCCACGAGATCACCACAATTAACCCCAAAAATAAAATCTAAAACATTTACCAAAAACAGTGATTGTTATCCACTAGGTTACATTGTCTAAGCATACTACATGGTTAGACATAAGGATCACAATAGTTTTTTGCTTTTGCCTCTAGCTGGGATTTGAACCTTAGACCTCGTGGTTCTTAACCCTCTTCATTGACCACTAGGTCACATCCTTGGTGCTATCCCAATAGTTAATATTAGGGAATGCATTATAAAAGTTCGACTCATCCGAATATTATGATACTGCAACTAAGCTTATCGTCAATCGCGAGAATTAACCCCGGAAAGACTCAAGTTCCACATGACAACATTCCCTAGTGAAGAAAGAAGCATCTGATTGGAAAGCGGAATTTGAGAGATCACTAAGACAGTAAATATGTTTGGACAGATGATCTCCACTAAGACAGAAAATATGTTTGGGCCGATGATCTCCAGTCCCCTACCCCCCCCCCCCCAAGGTCAAGTTCTATCATGAAGTACTTGCTGGGTTCCATTTTCTTATTTCACAGGTCAAGTCTAAAGTATGACACTTATTTGCCTACTTCACATATTTTGTCAGCAAGTTTTGCCAAAAGCAATAGAAAATGATAAGTAAAATGGCAAATCCCTCCCAGAGTTTCGATATATCAGAGAAAACTACTAGACATTATGTTCCAGTTGTGCTGTTCCCAATAAACTTTCAGTTGAGCAATGGAAAAAAGGAAAGTCAAAATGAAAGATTATTTTAAGAATATCAGTGAAATCAGACAGACAAACTTGGAAATTCTCAAAAGCAGGTGTAGTCCGGACAAACCTGATATAGAATAGTTCCTACAGATTTTATGCAATGATCATATCACGCTTAAAAGACCACAATAAGTCAAAAAATTCTAGACAAATTTGGTTCATTTCTACTAATTTCAGTCAATATAAGAAGTAGCAAGTAAGTCAATTACTCTGCAACAGTTTCTGTTAGCTTCTTTCTGACTATGATTAGCAGTGATTCATGCAACGGGAAGAGCAATATGATCACTTTTTCCTTTTAAGGTCAATACAAACGCAGAGAAAAGAGTTATTACAAGTTGGAATAAGAGCGTCATCTATATGTCTGGTGTTGCATCAATCTGAGATGAGATTGAATCGTGGGTCCACAAGATTCTTTTATTATCTGGAAATCAAAATTAGTGGTGTTCCTCAAATAGACGAACCTCTCTTGATCGAATAATTATTCACAAACTAAAGAAAAAAATTGGATAAGGTAAAGTGTTCACCAACCTAACATATTTGAGACGTGATGAATGACCAGAAGCTTTGTCTTCCTTGAGAGAAAGCCTCTTAATTGATCTACATCTGCAACTTCATCCTCTGTCAAATTTACAAACCTAAGGACAGCACCAGTCTTTTGAGCAACAAGTTGCCAAGGAACAATTGCACTATGATGTTCAGCTACTGTGGTTATAATCTACAAATTAAGAAGACAGCAATTTGTAGTCAAATACAAGCAGCATGTCTAAGTACTTCAACGACAATTGCCAGAAAGCTTTAAGAAAAGGTTAGAATAAGGATCAAAAGCTTAAAAAAATCTGATGGGAAGAAAAGAACAACAATAAATATGTGTTCATTAAAGCTATATATAATTAACATAATCGGATAATTCTATGCCAAATAACAAACTCTAGGAAGAAAGAAAATACACCTCATCTCCTGGTTTCAAGTTTGAGAGTCCCCAAGAGTAAGCCACTAAGTTGATAGCTTCAGTAGCATTTCTTGTAAAAACAATCTCTCTAGCTCCGGCCGCATTAATGAAATTTGCCACCTTTTGCCTAGCTGACTCGTACTCATCTGTTGCCTTTGCACTTGGTTCGAAATTATGATACAAACTAGTTAATATCGCATATATGAAAATCAAGCAATCAACTATGCGTCAATCCTAAGTTAGTGTTGGTCCTATGAATGTTCTGTATCTATTCCATTATGTTCAGGTTCACAGTGTACATAAAAATAGTATGCAACGGAACCACAAGCCTATGAAATTTGTAATGAATTTTTTATTGATAGACAAAATTGCAATGAACTTCTAGATTTTATAACAATAGAAGAAAATGCAGAGTACAAAACATTAAAGATGAGTACCTCAAATAATGAATGCCCCGGTGGACGTTGGAATTGTAAGCTTCATAATAATTCTGCAAAGCATTGATTACAGCTGTTGGCTTTTGGGACGTTGCAGCATTGTCCAAATATACAAGCTTTGAGCCATTTATCTCCTGCAAATATCACTATCATATCATTCCATGTAATATCAAGTCTACACCACTAATGCCACCCCAACCCAACATTAAGAGAACAATTGGCATGGTGTATAAGAAGAAGTAATCATGGTATATAGTTTTCTACTTAATTACCCAGTGTTTGCTATTCTTTGCTATTCTGTTTCATTTCTGCATAGTGAATCTTAGTACAAGCTATACATCAATTTATGCCATTATTTTTCACTAAGACCAGTGTGGTATAAGCAATACCATGATAAATTATTTATGGATAAGACATTCAAAATGGCGAAACTACCCCTTAGGTCTCCTCAAACCCTTTTTCAGACCATTATACAATTTTGACAAACACAAAGTTTAAGTTATACATTGTATTATCAAACTTTTAATAAAATGAACAAAACACCCGATGAAAGATAATCCCTGTGTTATTAATCACCGTATTACAATCCCTACATAACGTGTTTCTAAATCAAACACCCGGAGAGTTATCAGATTATTCCACTTAACTCGTTTATGTCACTCAAAAATCTAAATTTCAGCTAGCATTTCACAGGAACTTAACTCTGCCTATCTGCAGAGCACAACCGGTCCCAGACTTACATAAAGAAGAATGGTTGCAGTAAGCTAACAGCCAGCAGTATAGTTAAATTACAATAAACCCTCAAGTAATACATAGAATTCGTCCGTAAAATAATATATAGCATTCATCTGTATAATCTATTTGAGTTTTTAGCGAAAACAGTTCTGGCAAAACGGAGTTTTTGAGTTTTTAGAAAAGAGAAGATTTTGCAACAAAAAAAAAAACGGGTAACATTTGTTGATAAGTTTGAAAAGTTGAGGATTTCAAAAAGTCAACTTTTATGCAAAAACTTTTCAAACAAACAATTTATCCAAAAACTTAAATATTACAGTTTTTGCGAAAACTTAAACAAACGCCTAGAATCTTCCACGCCGCCAAAAAACACTGAATCAGAATTTACAAGTAGCAAGAGGGAGGACCTGGTGAAGTATTGGGAAGTCGGACCGGGTAATATGCCCGAGCGAACCGGGTCCTATTTTCGTGTCGTTTATTAATGAAGGAGAAGAAGCTGCTGAAGCTGAAACATGTAACGGCCGGGACCTCCACCGAAGTGAACCGGAGCTCCGACTGGTGAAATTAGGGTTCCGGCTAACCGTTCGGAGACACGGCAGTTTCAGAATAGCGCCTTCCATCGTCGTCGACGTCGTTGTTATCATCGTCGGCTATGTGAACTGCAACTACTACACACCGTATCTTTTCTTTTTTCATATTTATATAATATAATATTTTTTTCCTGTTAATTTGTACGTATTTGGTAGTTGTACCATACTTCTTACTGAAATTACATTAAACACCTTGTTCACATGGCAACGTTCGAGTCTTCGAGATTCGATCCCACGTGCTCTATTAACAGTAATGGTGTGCGCATCTTAATTATTTTAATTTGAGCCTTAGTTAATACTCCCTTCGGTCCAAAGTGATTTATTTGGATGTTTCACACAGATTAAGAAATCCACTTTCTATCATTAATTAGCAATAGAATTGACCATATTAACATTTACTATCTCACATAAACACTTCTAACACATATTCCAACACTATTTACTCCAAGGATAATGTAGGAACAAAATAATTAATTCATTCTTGAAATTTGGAAAAATCACTTATTTTGGACCACAAGAAAAATGCCAAAAAATCACTTATTTTGAACCGGAGGGAGTATTTTTCTAGTATTGATCTAAATACTATTACTATTTATGCAAAAATTATTTAGTAAAAAACAACCAGAGAAAATGCATAAAGTACCCATTAAACTTGCTCGGAGAAATTATTTACATACCTAAACTTTACATGCGACCTTTAACCTCCTTATTTTATTCTTAAGTGAATTTAATACATGTTTAATCCAAAATTTAGATCTAGGTTTAAACAATTAGATTTTCTAATAGAAAAGAGTTAATCTTAGCCTATATTAATATCTAAAAGATTGTTTAACCGATTTTGTAGCAAGATGTCACGTGTACTATTCTAGTAGCAATAAATAACAACAATAAAGCAATATTCAATAGCCCAAAAACAAAGAGGATAGCATTAAATAGCAGTAAATAATAATGTATGGCACTTACGTAAATAAATGCAAGTGAATCACCAGAAACTTATGAGATTATTTGATAATCCCTCTAACAAAAATGGATAATGATAAGCCTTAGAATATTCAGATCCTCCTTGGATCGTGAGAGAAAAGATCAACACATATCTAAAGAAAATGTGCATTTTATATGTTAATGATAAAGCAAGAATCTTCAGATAATTTTAATGTATTATTTTTTACAATGAGTATTGTCCAATCCCCTCTACAATCCTTTTCTCTTTCTATTTATTTATAAGGGCACACGGGCCACGAAAACCCTAATAGTACATATGGGAAGAATATTCCCTAGAATTTTCTCTGTAAGGTCTTATTTCTAAGATTAGTCGTTACGGCTCTGCTAAAGGGAGTACTCGTCCTCGTCCTTATCCTCTGCTGAGTCAACTCGACCTCGCCTTCGTCCTTTGTTAGGTCACTTCGACCTCGCCTTCGTCCTCTGTTGAAGATAAATCGATAACACGTGGTAGCCTTTGAAGGCTTTCTTAATGTTGACGTGGCCCACGTATAATTATGATAATTTTTAGTCCATACAGTTAGTCCCTCCGCTTCTTGAGATCGTCCTCGTAGGCGAGTTCAGTGAGCGGATAGCAGCGGTCATGGTCGTTACAACAAACAGGGGACGTGGTCTTTTGCGTATCACGTATTTCAAACTCTTGATTTTCCCGGTTGTTTTGCTGGAACCATTTTGTCCATGAGAAGGAGTGACACCATGACGTCATTCATCATGATGACGCATGTTCCCGAAGCGTCGCATCAGTTTTTGCGTGGCTTTTTATTGGCACTGTTGTTTCGATTCTTATGTCAATCATGATGAGTCATTTTGGTTGCCTTCATCACTATAAATAGGGATTGTTCCGTCGTTATTCGAATTTTACTCTCTTTAGAATCTTCCTTGCTCTACAGAAGATCATATGTTATTCTTGAATTTTCTCTGCCTTCTGCCATTTAACTTCTTCTATTACTCCCATCTTCCATATCCCCCGGCCTCTTATAAATTTCACAGCTATGTCTAAACTTCCTTCTAATGCTGATGAGGAGAACCATCATATTCCTTTGGCCGTTGTATTCCCTGTTCATGGTGAAGATGTTGTCGTCGCTGTTGAGGATGAAGCTCTTCCTTCAGTAGAGGAGATCATCCCCCCGTAATCCCGATGCTAGATCTGATTTCCATCGATCGCTGAACGTGATGACCAAACAATTTCAATCGACGATGACGTCTATGGACTTGGCTGAATTCAACGCCAAGTTTCGCCTTCCTGACCATATAAAATTGATCCCCACTGGTGAGGACGAAGTACACATTCACTATCTTGGGTATTGTGCTCTCTATGCCTACCCGTTTACCATTGGCTACTCATTCTCCAATTGGTGGAGGAGTTTTGGAGCCATTACGATATTTTTCCCGCTCAGCTCGCCCCTTATGTTTATAAGGTCATCAAGATGCTATCAAAGTTTGCTGAACATGTTAGGGCCGAGGTCACGGTGCGGCACTTGGTGCATCTGTTCGCGCCTAGCTTCTATAGAAGGATGATGTTGAATCTTCGACATCGTAGAGGCAAATGTTGGTGGTGAAGATGGACAATAAGGGTAGTCAGCAGTTCTGGATCGACTACTTCTTTATCAAAACTGAGGCCGTTGCGGCCAATGCTGATGGTTTCCCTAAGGCCTGGAACCATACACGTAAGCGTTTGCATTTTTAGCTTTTACCCTTTCAAGTACTTTGTCTGTCCAAAGTTGGTTGAATAATCTTTCTCCTCCTGCAGCCACTAGTCCTCCTCCTCATTTGGCAGTATGTCTCACTGATTAAGTTAAGCAGGTTCTCCCCTAATACCGCGAGGATTCGCGACTGGCTGAGGTTCTTTCAGAAGTTCAAACCAGCCCTCCCCTCAACAAGTAATCTCCTTCTTCTGGTCGTGATCATATTCATACCGGCTTGTGTCTTTGCACTCAATTCTTATGTTCTTTTTTCAGGTTCAGTCAGGGGGGCTACAAAAAGGAACCGGGCACCCGTGACCACGTTTAGAAGGAGAAGGTTTTCTACGCCGTCTGCCTCTGCCCCCGTCTCAGCTATTGCGCCTTCCGCCTTTGCCTCCGCATTCGCCTCTGACTTTGCCTCCGTCTCAACTATTGCACCTTCCACCTCCACCTCTGCCTCCGCCCATTTCTCAGCTGTTGCACTCGTTCTTCAAGCATTTTCATTATCCACGAAGATGATGAAATCCCTACATGTGATGGGGACCTAAGGCCCTGCAAAAGGAAGGATGTGGACGTATGAGGGGGAGTTCCCTTGACTGTTGATTCAGTAGGGGGTGAATTCACGCTTCGGGAGACGGCGATGATTCACATTAGAGATGATGTTGGGGTGACCCTAGAGATCCCTCAACCGGAAGGGGTTAATGAGGGTGTGCCCTTGCGTCTCCAAGAGGAGAAAGTTGTGGAGAGGACGCTTGGCGTCAGCTCCGTGCCTACAAGGCAAGAGGAGGCTTCATCTTCCAGGTCGGCAGTAGATGTTTCTCCAGCCGATGAGGACAAAGGAAATGATGCCATCGACAAAGGTGATGAGTCAGGTTCTGACAAGGACCCTGACGATCTTAGGATATTTGATGAGGGACTCACTCAGATCAAAGTGAGGTGGAGGGAGGCTCAAGGACCATCACGATCCCAATGGATCATGATTTGCAGAGAAATATTGAGGAGGTGGTCCATGCTTTCAGTCATCTTTGCTCTGACACCAAACGTGTGACCCTCAAGGAGATAAATGACAGTACCTTGTCAAAGAACATTGCTGGCCTTACTCTCAGGGTAAGTATGGTTGCTTTTCATTCTTTTCTCTTTGTCTTAACTCATTTCTAAGTTTTAACTTTTACCTTTTCTTTGATTTGTAGATGGTCATTCTGGAAATTGAGAGTGCTCGGAGGGAGAAGATATGGAAAAAAAATTATGTGAAGTTGAAGGGTAAGTACGAGGAGTACTATGGGAAGTACTGGGACCTTCGGAAGCGGTTTTGCAAGGAGGGCAATGTGCCAGCTTTGAGAGAATAGATGAAGAAAAAAATGAGGAGTTGATGGTGACCATGGAGAGATTCAACGTTCTCAAGGGATCGTTTAAGAGAAAAGAAGAAGAGCTCGCGCTAAGTAAGGGCGTGGAAGCCCAATGCAGCAACCTTCAAACTCAACTAGTTCAACTACGAAGCCAGTTGGATGGATGCCAGCTCTAAATCGACACTCTTAGGGGGAGGTCACCTAGAAACAACGGATGCTCGAGGAGGCGGAGTTCTCTCCATAGGAGGCTCGAAAGGAGACAATGGTTTTGGAGTTGGCAAACGGGGCTCTTCGTTATGAGCGGGACAATATTCTATATGTGGCCGAAGCTAAGGAGGCTAGGCTCGAGGAGATAGGCGGGGAATTAGGTAAGGAGAACTCTGAGTTGTATGATCGAGTTACTTCTCTCTAGACCGAGAATGCCCTAATACTTTTGTGTCCCTCTATGTTTATTACCTCTAAGTATTCTAATATTTCTCGAGAGCAGTACGAGGAGTGGATCCACGCTGAAGTTCGGATGGACATGATCCATGATTTGAATAAGGTGGGCTCCATTTTTTAGGCGGCCCTCGAAGATGCTCGAGTTAAAGCTCGCGAGGCCTGGCTTTCCTGTAACTATGATTCCGCTACGCCTCAGGCTGATTCTGAGGAGGATGAGAAAGAGGGTGTGGACCGGCTAGGGGGTAGTGCTTGGTGTGACTCCGCTTACGGTCAAGGCGAGGATGGAGAGGACATCGGAGGCTAGGATGGTGATGTCCACTAGTTTTTTGTTGAACTTCTTGTAAATTTTTGTTGGCATTTTCAAGCCCTTGTAAAGACTTTTTATCTAAATATCAAAGTTTGTCCTTTTATACGTACCTTTCTTACCTTTCTTTCTGTACTTGTTTTCTTTGTTGTTATCTTTAAATTGCGATAGCCTTGGTGTTGAGTGGTTGTATCTTCCTTTGTTCGAGTCAGTTGAACATACTTTTAAGTTAAATCACAGTCAAGGACTGGCAGGTATTGTTCGAGCTGGTCGAGTCATACTTTTAAATTAGTCGCGACCGAGGGCCAATAGGTGTTGTTAGAACTTGGTCGAATCATACCTTTATATGAGTTACAACCGAGGGCCGATAGGTGTTTTTCGAACTTGGCCGAACTTAACCTTTCATTAGGTCATGGTCGGGGGTCGTTTGCGCGTACCTTTGATTAGGTAATGGTCGTGGGCCGATAAGAGTTGTTCGAGCTGGTCGAACTTTTCTTTTATTAGTTCATAGTCGAGGGTTGTTTGTGCGGACCTTTGATTAGGTAATAGCCATGGGCTGATAGGAGTTATTCAATTTGGTCGAACTTTTCTTTTATTAGTTCATAGCTGAGGGCTGAAAGGTGTTATTCGAGCTTGGTCGAATGTACCTTTCATTGAGTTAGGGACGATAGGTGTTTTTCGAGCTTGGTCGAATGTACCCTTCATTAGGTCGTGGCCAAGGGATGATTGGTGTTGTTCGAACTTAACCTTTCATTAAATTATGGCCGAGGGCCGATAGGTGTTGTTCAAACTTGGTCGAACTTAACCAATCAGGAGAGTAGTTTCGATAAACGGGTATTTCTATTATTTTGACGTTGTTGCTCTGATTACATCATTTCTCCCTTGGGAAATTTTGGAGAAAATTACAAGTTTTGGGTGTTGGCTAGCATTCCAGTCCTAGTATATCTTGTCCCTTCATTGTTCGACTTAGAGAATCTTGAGGAGTCAGGCAATGAAAAATCTATCTACTCTTGTATACTCCAACTCAAAGTGTCCCACTCGTAGCCTCGTTAAAAACCTCCTTGAGAAAACCCTACTGGGATAAAACTCAAGTGAGGGGAAAAAGAGTACGACTCACACGACATTTCTTATTTTTTTCAGAAGTTAAAGTACTTGAGGTGGCTGATATTCTAATTGTTTGGCAGGGATTTCCCTTCCATGGTTTCCAGTTGGAATGAACCCTTGTCTGCTTTACCTATAATTTTATATAGTCCGTCCCAGTTCGCTCCCGACTTGTCTTCTCGTGGATCCTTGCTTGCTTTGGGTTTTGGCTTTGAGTTTGTAGTCCCCGATCTTGAATAATTGAACCTTTATTTTTTGTTATAGTAACACTCTGCTAATTTTTTATGAGTGACCATCCTTAACACCATATCTCTTCGCTCTTTAACCTCTCGAGATCTTGCCTCTTACTTTCATCATTGTGGGTGCCGCTTTTATAGGAGTACCTCAGGTTGGGTTCTCCGACCTCGACTGGTATAACTGCTTCTGTTCCGTAGAATACAGAATAAGTTGTCTCTCCTGTGCTCGTCTTCGGGGTAGTTCTCTGCACCCATAATACTTCTGGGAGTACTTCCGGCCATAGTCCCTTAGCCTATTCGAGTTTCTTTTTCATGATGTTCAATATAGACTTATTGGAGGATTCTGCTTGTCTGTTGCCAGTTGGGTGGTAAGGAGTTGAAAGTATTCTTTTAATATGCCATTTTTCGAAGAACTCGATGGTTTTTCTTCCCCTAAACTGGGCCCGTTGTCACAACTTATCTCTTTGGGTAGGCTGAATCGGCAAATGATGTTTTTCCATATGAAGGCAATTACCCCTTGCTCACGAACTTGGCCGAAAGCTCATGCTTCCACCCACTTCGAGAAATAGTCAGTTAAAACTTAAAGGAATTTTACGTTATTTCATCCTGGTGGAAGTGGTCCCACGATGTCCATTCCTCATTTAATGAAAGACCACGGAGAAGTGACGGAGTGGAGGTGTCGCCTTTTTGGTGAATTATCAGGGCGTATTTTTGACACTGCTCACATTTTCTTCACAAATCCTAGCACATCTTTTTTCATGGTGGGACAATAATACCTGGCCCGTATGAGGCACTTAACGAGTGCTCAATCACCGGAGTGACTACCACAATGACCTTCATGGACATCCTCGATGACACATTGGGTTTGGTTCAGGCCTAAGCATTTTACCATGGGACCGTCGTACATTCTCTTGTATAAGTCTTTGTGAAGGAGGTTGTACCTGACAGCTTGTATTCTCATCTTTTTGGCTTTCTTTTTGTCATTTGGGAGGGTGCCGTTATCACGCCATAAACATGAAGAGGCATGGTAGGCACCCGGTGCCATACTCGGCCTGAGTGTAGCACTCTGTAACTATGAACTTTGGAGGAGTAACCCTCAACTTAGGCTGATAAGGCCATATTATGAATCATCTGAAAATATCATCTCTCTCATCTGAGGGGTAAACATACCCAAAAGCTCATATATATATATATATATATATATATATATATATATATATATATATATATATAATATATATATATATATATAAATGTGCAGGCTGATGAGGCCGCCATGAATATCTACTGATATACAAACTATACAGGACTCGTCTACAAGCCTCTAGAGATAGCTGAACTGTATCATGGTCGGGACAGGGCCTCGACCTACCCATCAAACATGTATATATAAAATGGACTCTAAGGTCTAGACCTAGTAACTTTGAGGAAGTGGAGCTTACCAACCGAGCTGGTGTTTGACTATGTCTATTCGGAAGGTCTATCCAGCTGTCTATCAGGACCTGCAGGTATGAAATGCAGCACCCCCAATAAAAAGGGACATCAGTACAAAATAATGTATCGAGTATGTAAGGTAATAGAATAACTGAAAGCTGAATTTGAACTAATAATATAACAACTAAAAGTAACTAGGAGTCAAAGATGATTTGAAGATATGCTTACTTGCTGATACTGACTCAACTCTATCAATATAGTAAGCAAAATAGTTGTCCGACCATATAAGGCTCGGTACATATAACCTTCTGCCGTAGTAGGCTCGCTCATAGGCGCTCAGCCATACTAGGCTCCGTTCTCAGCCATTCTGGGCTCGCTCATAGGCGTTCGACCATAATAGGCTAGGTACATAACTTACCATCTGATCAAAGGTTGCCCATTAGGAGCCTGCCCACCGATTATAGTTCGATGGTGGTGAAAATACTGTAGTACTGCCCAATAGGGGCCTGCCCATCGATTATAGCTCGATGGTGGTGAAAATACTGTAGTACTGCCCAATAGGGGCCTGCCCATCAATTATAGCTCGATGGTGGTGAAAAAATTATAATATTGTATGTGTGTGCGTGTGTCTATATATATATAGACCCTCTGCTCTTGACTGGAGGAAGACAATACTTAACTGAATATAAAGTCTCTATAAGGAAGAATATTGTAACTTATGAGACTAGGAT
Source organism: Nicotiana tabacum (assembly GCF_000715075.1). Classification (NCBI taxonomy): domain Eukaryota; kingdom Viridiplantae; phylum Streptophyta; class Magnoliopsida; order Solanales; family Solanaceae; genus Nicotiana; species Nicotiana tabacum. The sequence continues at coordinate 152,977,080 of NC_134090.1, read as the reverse complement.
AATGTACATAAGTTCAAGAATACTAACTTCTATTTATGTCATGTTATCAAACATATATAGTTATGGGATCATGTCAAAATGGAGGAAAGGTTTATCCATAACATACCTTAACCCCGTTGAGTTCTTTATACCTTCAAAGAAGCTCTTCAAACAACTCAATTCAATCTACCATAACATAAGGAGATTTAAAATTAGTGCTGATTAAAGGCTAAGTCCGTAACTTAAGTTAGTAGCTTGTTTACGTAAATTCGGCACCATCACTCCTGTAACAAGGGCCTCCTCCAATACCATAAACCAACAACAGCAACAACAACCACAACAATCCAGCAACATATAAGTATCTGTAATAAAACACCATATAACAAGTCATAACTACTTCACAACGAGCGGTAAGCTCCGATTGGAATCCGTATACCCCATATCTCCCCCTAAAGACTTCTTAATTTAACCTAACAGTATCATTAACATTATAATGAATTCATTCATCAATAATTCCAAACTTATACCATATATTTATAACAAAGAAAATAATCCACAACTCCAAGTATCCTCAATTAGTAACTTTATTCACTAGTTCATGTCTAGTCCATCCATTTAACTTAATAACCATCAAGATAACCTTAAGCACATTCAAGAACATAATCCTACAATAGCTTCAAGTCGAAATCCAAGTTATATTTAGCTTACAACAGCCCTCAATGGTAATACAACACCATAAAAGTGAATTAAGCTAATCTTCACTTCCAATCTCAAGTTTCATATGTTTCTTTTATCAATTCACTTGATAAACATATAGACATGCATAAAAATATAAACCATATCATAGTCAAGTTATTCCCCCCAATTTTCAGTCATAATATATATATATATATATATATATATATATATATATATATATAAAACCTAATATTAAAAATTTTATATATATAACAACCCAACAAAAGATAACAACATCTCTTCTTCTTTCAAGTGTTATCTTGTAATTTTTTTCCTCCAACACCACAAACCAACATGTAAATTAACCTTAAAACCCATCAAAATGATGTTAAAAATACCTTATAAAGTATATAAAATTCTAATACTAAGCTTAACTTAGCTCACCATCATCCTTATTCACATCACAATACCATAGAGGGGTTATTCTTCACCTTTGGCTAACTCTGATGCTGGAATATGGTGTATATTTTTGGAATTTGTTTGAATCCTTGAAGGAACTGTTTGGGAGGGTTTGGAGAGTGTGAGGATGGAAGGAGTTCTAAAAATGAGCAAAGACCATCCGAAAAGCGAGATAAAAATAGGTGAAGGTCGGCCATCGACCAAGTGGGTCCCATAGGGGCTACCTGCGCGATCTCGCAAAAATGTGAATATCTCTCTACTCTAATGTCATATTGATGAATGATTTAATATGTTAGAAACTAGACTCATAGATCTTCCATTTTGTAGGTGTATCATTCTATAATTCTAAGTATTTTTGGAGAAAAGCTCAGTTATATTTGAGCTATGTTTTAGCACGTTTATGAATGTAACTTGTGATAACCTTTGCTAACTTTTGTTCCACAACTCGCTTGACTTCAAAACATAACACATGACTATCATACAACAAATATAACTTATAACATAACCTCCTTATCATGTTAAGCATCCTAGTATCACCCCAAAAGTACATGTTATAATATTCCCAACTTGTCGACTTTCGACGAAACCTATTTTCTTCAATTCGTTTAGCTTCTAAGCCTTCCAACCCTCTTGGTACTTGTTATTCATATCTTAAATATTTGTAATTTCCATGGTAACATGATTAACTTACTTTATGTACTTTTAAAGATGATCTTATTTCTAAGCTTACATCAATTGTCTTACATCGTGCTCTCACGTACAAAAACATGGGATGTAACGGCCGTCCTGCAAATAGTTTATAATACAATTGCGCCAGTCCCAAGTTAGATTTATTTATTTTACCTCGATATGGTCCAATGCTGAGCTGAGGAGTTAAACTACACTCTTATCCCCAAGGGTTACACTTTTAGTTGCGGCAGCTAACTTGGCGAGATCATTTGCTTTGACATTCTGATTTCGTGAAATTTGGTCGAGCTGGAACCCGTCGAAACTGGGTAACAATCTGCAGATCTCGGTCTGATATTTCTACAACCTCTACTATTTGATTTGTAAAGTCTCAGTAACCTGGTTGACTACGAGCTGAGAATCACAATGAAACTTTAACTGCTTCGCTCCATACTTGAGTGCTAGTCTTAATCCTCCAATTACAACCTCATACTCGGCTTCGTTGTTAGTCATGTACGGGCATCTTATAGATATGTGAATTATCTCACCGGTTGGAACCTTGAGTACGAGTCCCAGCCCGGACCAGCATGTATTGGATGCACCATTAGTGTGCAGGACCCAAAGTTCTTGTGTATGAAGAGAAGCTTGAGTGACTTCCTTTTCAGCCTCAAGCATTACTTTTACGCTAAAGTCTGCGATGAAGTCGATGAGTACTTGCGACTTTATCATTATGCGAAGCTGATAAGTGAAGTTGTGCTCACTTAACTCGATGGACCATTTGGCCAGCCTCCCCGACAACTTGGGTTTGTGTAATATGCTTCTTAAAGGAAAAGTGGTAACTACTGAGATAGGGTGGCACTGAAAATAGGGTCTAAGCTTTCGTGAAGCTACGACCAGGGCCAAGGCTAGTTTCTTGAGGTGAGGGTACCTCGTCTCGACATTTATAAATATTTTACTAATATAGTAATTTGGAGATTGCGTATCTTTGTTTTCTCAAACCAAGACCACATTTACTGCTACTTCCAAGACGACGAGGTAAATGAGGAGGCGCTCTCCGAGCTCGGGTTTTGAGACAAGTACATCTTCAGTTCTTGCAGTGCTTGTACACACTCGGGCATCCACTCGAGGTCTCCATCCTTTTTGAGTATGCTAAAAAACCTGTGACATCCATCGGACGACCATGGGATAAATCTGGATAGGGCGGCAATTCGATCGATCAATCTGTGGACTTGCTTTTTAGTAGTTAATTGTCTGGTATCCCGTTGATACTGTTAACTTGATATGGGTTGACCTCAATCCCTTGTTGTGATACCACGAACCCCAAAAACTTTCCCGAGGTTACGCCAAATGTGCATTTCTCAGGGTTTAGTTTCATTATGTACTTTCTCAGTATATTGAAAGATTCCTTTAGGTGGTTGACGTGATCCTCTACCCTCGCGAGCTTTACCAACATGTCATCTATATACACCTCCATGATTTTGCCGAGTTGATCTTTGAACATTTTTGTGACCAATATTTGGTTGGTAGCCAATGCGTTCTTCAACCCAAATGGCATGACCATATAACAATATGTTCCCCTATGGGTGATGAACGTCGTTTTCTCTTGGTCGTCTTCCTCCATGAGTATTTGGCTGCAACATGAGTAGGCGTCTAGAAAACTTAACATCTTGTGCCCAGCCGTTGATGAGTTGGTCAATGTGTGGTAGTGGGAATGAATCTTTGGGGCATGCTTTGTTTAGGTCTGTAAAGTCCACACATGTCTTCCATTTCCCATTTTTCTTTTTGGCCATCACCATATTGGTGATCCATTTGGGGTACTTCGCCTCCCTGATAGAGCAGTTTGCCAATAACTTTTCTAATTATTCATGGACGGCCTCATTGATGGCAGGGTTGAACTTTCGCCGGACCTGCCTTACCGGGGGGCTAGAAGGGGTCGACATTCAGCTTGTGTGTGACGATTTCTCTGGGGATACCTGGCATGTCTACATTACTAAAGGCAAACAAATCCACGTTAGTTATTAAGAATTGACTAAATTTACCTGGTTCTTGGAGTTTGCAGCCAATGTAGGCCTTTTTGCTGGGTTCGCTTTTGTTACACCTCATATTTTCGTACGTAAAAGTGCATCGTAAGTAAACTAATGTAAGACCAAAAATAAGATCATATTTGGAAGTATATAAAGTAATTTATCATGTTACCTTGGATGTTACATATATTGAAGATCATGAACAACAATTACAAAGAGGGTTGGAAGGTTTATAAGCTAAGGAATTGAGGAAAATAATGTTTCGCCGAAAGTCGACAAGTTAAAAATGTTATAACATGTACTTTTGGGGTGAGACTAGGGTGCTTACCATGATAAGGAGGTTACTTTATGAGTTATATTAGTCTTATGATAGTCGTGTATTATGTTTTGAAGTCAAGGAGTTGTGGAACAAAATTCGATGAAAGTCATCACAAGTTACGATCATAAGTTTTACTGAAATTTAAGTCAAATGTAACTGTGCTTTTCTCCCAATACACTTACAGTTACGGGGTGTTCCACCCATCAAATTGAATATCTATGAGTTTATTTTATAATTCATTAAACCGTTTGTAAATACGACTTCAGAGTAGAGAAATATATGTATTTTCGCGAGACTGCGCAGACTGCTAGGTGACAAGTAGGTGTGTCACCTACTTGCTTAAATGAGAGTCCAACAGTGGGCCAGTTCGGGTCGTCCAAAGAGACCTTTTAAAGGACAATTTCTTTCATATAATATACTGATAATAGGTCACAATAACCAAACCTAAACCCCTGCAAACATTCTCCCAAAAATTAAATACAAACCCTAACTGAATTTGTCTCCCTTTCAAGTTCTAGTTGGAGGAAAAACCTTGAGTTTGAAGAACCAAGATAGGAGCTGATTATTCAACAAATAAGGTAAGTTTACTGCTCTCTTTGATCTATTTTTTCTGCTGGATATGTGTGGAAATACGTTCTATAATTGTAAAAACTCACGAGACGGCGATCGGAAGTCGTGAGTTCGAGATATTCCCTTGTAGCGGACTGTTTTGTGTTGCTATTGGATTGCGTGTTTTACTATTGTTTTATGGAGTTTTGGAGGAGGAGGGGTATGGAGAAATACCACATAAATGCAGGGTGCTGGGATGGTCGTTCGTTGTAACATTTTTGGGTCGTTTGACACTACTATGGTGGTCATTTTGTGTGTGAAGAGACTGGGGTGTGTTGGGCTATATTGTAGTATTTTATGGTGTATATAAGGTTGGAAATAATATATATATGTTGTTATTGTTGTGTTCTTGTGTTGTTGGTATTATCTTGAATTTGAAGGACGTAAGGATTATAGGGGACATGTTGCCCATTTTAATACAAAATAAGCTTGTCGTTCGATGTGCGATAGTTGTACCATTTGTAACTTAATGATAGTATTATTATCGTTGTTGTAGATTAAGGTGCAAAGAGAATTTCAAATTGGTGATTGGAAAGATTGTGATAAGGTATGTTAAGGCTAAACCTTTCTTTATTTTGGCATGATCCCATAACTACATGAGTTTGATAACGAGGCATAAAGAAAAGTTCATATTCCTAAACTTCTGTACATTATCCTAGTATCATAAGTTATACTATTCTCCCTTATTGGGACTTTATATTCAGTTAAGTATTGTCTTATTTTAGTCAAGAGAGTAGAGGGTCTATATATACAAAATATTATAGTATTTTTACCACCACCTACAATCGGTATAATCGACGGGCAGGCCCTATTGGGAAACCTTTGATCAGATGGTAAGTTATATACTGAGCCTACTATGGCCTAGCGCCTATAAGCGAGCCCAGAATGGCTGAGATACCTAGCCTAATATGGCCGAGCTCCTATGAGAGAGTCTACTACTGCCGAGCAGTTACATGTACTAAGCCTTATAGGGCCGGAGATTTATTTTACTTCCTATATTGAGAGAGTTGAGTCAGTATCAGTAGGTAAGTATATCTCCAGATCATCTTTGATTCCCAATTACTTTTAGTTATTATATTATCAGTTCAGTTTAAGCTTTCAGTTATTTTATTGACTTACATACTCGGTATATTATTTCGTACTGACGTCACTTTATTGGGGTTGCATTTCATGCGTGGAGGTTCAGATAGACAAAAAGGTAGACCTCCTCAGTAGGTGTTGCCCGAGTTCATCTTGATCGGTAATCTCCACATCCTTCGGAGTTGCTAGGTCTAGGGTTTTGTGTACATATTATGTATTTATGTATATATGTTATGTGTAGGTGTAACGACCCAGCCAGTTATTTCATGAATTACCGCTTCATTGTCCCCATTTCTGCTTCTTTATATGTTGTTCAACTGTATTTCATCACGTCGTGTTGGTTAGTTTGGGCTCGGAGTGATTTTGAAGAGAAATGAGACACTTAGTCCCTTAAGTTGATTTATTAGTTGGAAAAGTCAACCGGAAGTTGACTTGTGAGTAAACGATCTTGAAATTTGGTTTTTATGATTTGAATAGCTTCGGGAGGTAATTTGGGACTTAGGATCGTGATCGAAATGCGTTTTGGAGGTCCGGAGTAGATTTAGGCTTGAATTGGCGAAATTAGAATTTTGGCGTTTTCCGGTTGATAGGGGAGATTTTGATATAGGGATCGGAATGGAATTCCGAAAATTGGAGTAAGTCCGTTGTGTCATTTATGATGTGTGTGCAAAAATTTAGGTCATTCGGATGAGGTTTTATAGACTTTTTGATCGAAAGCGGAATTTGGAAGTTTTTGGAATTCTTAGGCTTGAATCCGATGAGGATTTGATGTTTTGATGTTGTTTTGATCATTCCTAGGGTTGGAACAAGTTTTAATGATGTTATGGGATGTGTTGGCATGTTTGGTTGAGGTCCCGAGGGCCTCGGGGGAGTTTCAGGTGGTTAAACAGATCAAATTCATATTTGAAAAGTTGCAGATTTTCCTTCAAGTCTGTTGCAGACATTTGTTCATCGCGATCGTGTAGAAAGGTCCGCGATTGCGTAGGCTTTGTAGGGCAGAGGTGAAATTTTTTCAGTGCGATCGCAAAGGTCAGAATGTGATCACGATTGGTAGAGAGATTGTGGTTCGTGAACGTGTGGTCAATGTCACGTTCGCGTAGGAGAGAAGGAGTTGGTGTGAGGTGGTGAGGTTTGTTCTATGTGATCGCTTGGGTTAGACCGCGGTCGCGTAAGTTAGCAGAGGCAGAGCTTCGCGATCGCGTGGAGTTTATTGCGATCGCGTAAAGTTAAATGAGGTCAGTCAGCTTTTGTGTTTCGCGATCACGAGGCATTTTCCGCGATCGCGATTAAGGAATTTTAAATCACTGGGCAGAATGTTTAAAAGGCCATTTTTGCAATTTTTGGCCATAATTCACCATTATTGAGTCGGTTTTGGAGCTTCTTGGGGGAGATTGAAGGGGTAATTCAAGAGAACTTCTTTGAGGTAAGATTTATTGAACCTAAAACTCGATCCTATGTTGATTCTTACTTGTTTAAACATGAAATTAGTGGGATTTGAAGCCTAAAATTGGGGAGTTAGGGCTTGAAATTGAAGTCTTTGATTTGAGGATTTGAGGGGTCGTTTGATTTTGATATATTTGGTATGTATGAACTCGTGAGAGTGTAAGGATTCTAGTTTTGTAATTTTTATCAGAATCTGAGACGTGGGCCCGGGGGTTGGGTTTGGCCAATTTCGGGATTTTTGATTTAAATTGATTATTTTTGCATGGGCTTTGTTCCCTTAGCATATATTGGTGTTGATTCTGATTTTGGATAGATTCGACGTGAGTTGAGGCCGAGTCGAGAGGCAAGGGCGTCGCAGAGTAGTATTTTATCCGGTTTAAGGTAAGTAACCATCGTAAATCTAAACCTGAGGGTATGAAACCCCGGTATCTCATATTGTTCTGATAAATGAGGTGACACACATACTAGGTGACGAGCGTGTGGGCGTGCACCGGTAGGAATTGTGATTTGGTCCATCCCGTAGCGACTATTAAGCCACGTATTTTATTTGAAATCTTATGATCCCGTATTTTAGAGATTGATACTATATGTTGGGTTGTACGTCGTGTTTGGGGCATTGTGCCGACCTGTTTAGACCTTTAGGGGTATTCTTACTACTTTCCTCACTCTGTTCGATTTAAAAGCATATCCTCAGTCATGTTTTACCTGTTTATTGTTTAAATTCGGTTTCATCACTCTATTTCTTAATATATGAAAAACTATTTGGGCTGAGTTCCCTGATTTTACTGATATGTCAGAGTGGCCGTGAGGTTAATGATTGAGAGAGGTTTAGGACCTAATGGTGAGGATTATATATCTATTATGGATCGATCTGCACGCCGTAACGATATTATATATATAGATCGGGCTGCACGCCGCATCAATATATATATATTGGACCGGGCTACGCACCGCAACGATATGACGCTTGGGCTATAGGATCCCCTCCGGAGTCTGTACACCCCCAGTGAGCGTAGTCAACTATAAACTATGGATCGGGCTGCACGCCGCAACGAGTATTACTATTATTATTATTATTATGAGATATCTATTCAGCCGAAGTGCTAAGTGTGAGCACCGATTGACGAGAACTGAGTTACGAGTGACTGAGAGGTTTGCCCGAAAGGCTATACTTATGGGTGATACCTTGCCCAGGGCCCGTTTATGACATTTTGCTGCTTTTACTCTTCTTTTTATACTGAGCCTCTGTTGAAAAATGTGCAATAAATGATTTCAAAGTATTTTAATTGAAACTGAAGTCTTACGAGATAACTGACTATAGCACTACTGGTTTTGACTTGATATTTCTGTTGAAAACTCTTATATGGTTTTAAATTACTCGTCACTGCACTCAAACCTTATTTACTTTAGTTACTTACTGAGTTGGCGTGCTCACATTACTCCCTGCACCTTGTGTGCAGATCTAGGTGCCCGAGCATCAGAGTGAGAGCTTCCAACACTCTCAGAGCTTTACCGGAGATCACAAGGTAGTTGCACGGTGTTTGCAGCCCTGCTTTCCTCCCTCCTATCTTAGTATTGTGTCTTTCAGACTTATTTTGTATTATTCAGACAACGTTTTGGTTGTATTTAGAGGCTCATGACTAGTGACACTAGATTGTTGGGCTGTGTTAGTGTACTTCATATTGTTTTCCGCATAATTCTGTTGATTTTCATTTTACTTATGAAAGCTTGAGACTTAATTGGTTTTTGAAAGATGATTTTAAAAGGAATTCGATGTAGTAAGTGTTGGTTTGGCTTCCCTAGTACTGTGATAGGCGACATCATGACCGGGGTATTTGGGGTCGTGACAGTAGGCCAGGGCCATGTTCCGATCACAGTACATCCATCAGTAGAGGCTTGTAGACATATCATGTCAGTTAGTGCAGTATGTTGGGCTTGTAGGCTTTTGTCAGCGGTAGTAGTTATGACAACCTTGTCAGCCCAGTTGTATATTGATGTTTAGTCAAATCTAGTTTCCGTTCGATTTTATTTTTTGCTTAGCAAATTGTCTTGCAATGTGGCCCCATGGCTAAAGTGTGACATTATATATTCAGAGTCCCTCGGTCGCAAGTTGGTACTCTAGCTTAAGCGAGGCACCGGGTGCTGGTCTTGCCCCCAGGTTTGGGGCGTGACAAACTTGGTATTAGAGCATTTATGTCCTAGGGAGTCTACAATCCGTGTCTAGTAGGTTCTTGTTTATAGATATGTTGTGCACTATATTATATAAGTAGGGAACTGTAGGACATTTAGGAGTTGGTTACCCTTCTTTCAAATCTAAATCATGTTGTAGAACTGAGTTAGAGGAGATTTGAGATAAGCTTACGTGTTAGTGTTTGCATATACAGATGATGGTGACTAGGAATACTACGGCTAGCTAGAGGAGAGATACAACAGCAGGTGAGGGGACTAGAAGGGTACCCCTAGTAGATGGGGCCTAGGGCCCCTACTAAGCCATTACCGGTTCCACCCGAAGAGATTCCTAAGGATATTGCACATCTAGTTCCCCCTCCACTTCCATCAGATCAGGACTTGAGGAGTGCAGTGTATTTATTGACACAGTTGGTAGCTACCCAGCAACATGCTATGGCATCAACTAGTGCAGGATCTTCTGAGGGGTCTTGGAGTTCACGGGTCCGAGAGTTTATTGCTTTGGGTCCCCCAAAAGTTCACGGGGACATATCATAGGGAGGACCCACATAATTTATTAGATCAACTTCATAGGATCTTTCTAGTTATGCATGCCACGGAGAAAGAGGCATTTGAGTTAGCAGCCTTTCGACTCCAAGATATAGCTATCCTTTGGTACGAGGGATGGGAGAGGTCCAGGGGACGTGATGCACCTCTAGCTGTTTGGGAGAATTTTTCAGATGCCTTCCTTGACCAGTACTTACCGAGGGATATCCGACAGGATCGAGTCGATCAGTTTCTAGCCCTCAAGCAGGGCAATATAAGTGTTCGAGAGTATAGTCTCTGTTTTGACTCATTGTCCAAATATGCACCATCCATAGTTGTTGTTGTGCGGGATAGGATCTGCAGGTTTATAGCAGGGTTGGCCCCATAGTTGACCAAGACATGTGCCACCGGAGCATTGCAGGATATCATGGATATCTCCCGGATTTAGGCATTCGCCTAGAATATAAAAAGGGGTAAGCGTCGACATCAGGGTATAGAGAGGACTGAGCAAAGGCAGCGTAAGAGGATGAGATTTGCCAGGTCACAGGAGCAGTCTCAGGGTAGTTATAGGCCCCAATACTTCGGACGGCCACCTAGGCCTCCGTCACCTCAGTTACATGGTTACATGTATGATCGCTATACTCAGTCAAGATCAGGTGAGAGCTCACCGGTGTCGGATTTGCAGCGATAGTGAGGTTCAGGGACATGGTCATTTTTGCGGCAGTGTGACATCTGCAGTATATGACACTTGGGCCAATGTCAAGCAAGTTCCGATGCTTATTATACATGTGTGTGAGGGGGCATATGATGCAAGATTTCCTAAATATAGACTCTGGGGGTATGACACAACCAGCAAGTTCAACAATAAGATCATCTATGTCTATGCAACCTTCAGGGCACGAGTCTCAGTCTTTGACTGGTAGAGGTCGAGGCAGAGGTTGAGGTTCTAGTTCAGGTGGTAACCAGAATTGTATCTATGTGTTAGAGGGTCGTCAACAGGATCAGGATTCTTCACCAAAATTGTCACATGTATATTGACCATTTGCTCTAACGATTCTTATGCCTTGATAGACCCAGGATCTACTTTATTGTATATTACCCCATTTGTCACAGGGAAGTTTGGTATAGTGCCTGAAATACTAAGTGATCCTTTTATAGTATCTACACCGGTCAGAGAACTCATTATTGTTGCACGGGTTTACCAAAGTTGTATGGTGACAGTTTGTAGTCGTCGAACCTCAGTCGGCCTAGTTGAGCTAGAGATGATGGATTTTGATGCTATCATGGGCATGGACTGGTTGGCAGCTTGCTATGACGTAGTTGATTGCCGAGCAAAGGCAGCCAGATTTCATTTTCTAGGTGATCCAGTCCTTGAATGGGTAGGTAATACAACAGCACCCAGAGGTAGGTTTATTTCCTATATGAAGGCGAGGAAAATTATCGCAAAAGGGTGCATTTATCATATTGTGCGAGTTAGAGATGCAGATGCTGAGATACCTGCACTTCAGTCTATTCCAGTAGTTAGAGAGTACGCAGATGTGTTTCTATATGAGCTTCCAGGTATTCCTCCAGATCGAAAAACTGATTTTAGCATCAATTTGCTTCTGGAACTCAACTGATATCCATCCCTTCATATAGAATGGCACCTACTGAATTGAAGGAGTTGAAGGAGCAGTTAAATGATTTGTTGGAGAAAGATTTCATCAGGCCTAGAACCTCACCTTGGGGTGCACCGGTACTATTTGTGCGGAAGAAAGATAGCTCACTAAGGATGTGTATCGATTATAGACAGCTGAACAAGGTAACTATTAAGAATAAGTATCCACTTCCAAGAATCGATGACTTATTTGATCAGTTGTAGGGGGATAGATGCTTTTCAAAGATATATTTGAGGTCGGGGTACCACTAGGTTAGAGTTCGGGAGAAAGATATTCTGAAGACAGCCTTCAGGACCCGATATGGCCACTTCGAGTTCCTTGTCATGTCCTTCGGGTTGACAAATGCACCCGCTGTATTTATGGACTTGATGAATAGCCTATTCCGGACATTTTAAGATCTGTTTGTGATAGTATTTATTGATGATATTCTGGTTTATTCACATTCAGAGAAGGATCATGCGGACAACCTGCGAGCGGTACTCCAAACCCTCCGTGATCGTAAGTTGTATGCTAAGTTTTCTAAATGTGAATTTTGGTTGAAGTCTGTAGCATTATTGGGTCATATTGTATCCGATTAAGGTATAAAGGTAGACTATCAAAAGATAGAGGCCGTGAAATCCTAACCTAGACCTACCACTCCGACAGAGGTCTGTAGCTTTCTAGACTTAGCAGGATACTACCGAAGGTTCGTGGAGGGTTTTTCTTCCCTTTCGGCACCATTTACGAAGCTGACTCAGAAAGCAACTAAGTTTTAGTGGATAGAGGCTTGCGAGCGGAGTTTCTAAGAGCTTAAGAACAGGTTGACCTCAGCGCCAGTTCTAACACTTCTAGAGGGTCCAGAGGGCTATGCCATGTATTGTAATGCCTCAGGTGTCGGGTTAGGATATGTCTTGATGCAACATGGGAAGGTAATTGTGTATTCTTCAAGGTAGTTGAGGAAGCACGAGAGGAATTATCCGACCCACAACCTCGAGTTAGTTGCGGTTGTCCATGCACTTAAGATATGGCGGCATTATTTATATGGTGTTCATGTTGATGTATTTACAGATCATAAAAGCCTCCAATATATCTTCAAGCAAAAAAGAGTTGAATTTGCAGCAGAGGTGATGGCTAGAGTTATTGAAAGATTATGATGTTAACATTCTCTACCGTCTAGGAAAAGCTAATGTTGTAGCAGATGCCTTAAGTCGCCAATCTATGGGTAGCTTAGCACATGTAGAGGCTGAGAAAAGATAATTCGCTAGAGAGATTCATCAATTGGCTTGTTTGGGGGTTCAGTTAGTAGATTTTGATGATGGTGGAGTTGTACTCCAAAACACTGCAAAATCATCTCTCATAGATGAATTCAAGGAAAGGCAGTACGAGGACCCAGAGTTGGTCCAGTTGAGAGAGCGAGTTCCACAATAGAAGAAGCTGTTGTTAGATCTCAAGGAAGATGGGGTTCTCAGATACAGGGGTCTTCTGTGTGTTCCAGATGTAGCAGGGCTACGAGACAAGATTATGTTAGAGGCACATTATTTGTGGTACTCCATTCATCCTAGATCAACGAAGATGTATCATGATATTAAGGATGTGTACTAGTGGAACAATATGAAAAAGAACATTACTGAGTTTGTCACCCAGTGTCCTAGTTGCTAGCAGGTGATGGTAGAGCATCAGAAGCCCGGAGGGCTAATGCAGACTATAAAAATCCCGATGTGGAAATGGGAGGCGATAAACATGGACTTCATCACGAGATTGCCTCGTTCTCATTATAAATTTGATTCTATATGGATGATAGTCGATAGGCTCACAAAATAAGCCCATTTCCTACCAGTATATACATATACAACTGAAGATTATGCAAAGTTATATATTAAGGAGATAGTGCGGCTATACGGAGTACCAATATCTATTATATCTGATCGTGGGACCTAATTTACAACACATTTCTAGAGGTCATTTTAGAGAGGTCTAGGGACTCAGGTGAATCTCAGCATAGCTTTTCATCCACAGATTGATGGACAAGCCGAGCGCACAATTTAGACGCTTGAAGATATGTTATGAGCATGTGTGTTGGATTTTAAAAGAAGTTGGAATAAACATCTACCTCTTATCGAGTTTGCATATAATAATAGTTACCACTCCAGTATTCAGATGGCTCCGTACGAGGCTTTGTATGGGCGTAAGTGCAGATCTTCTATATGGTGGTTTGATGTTGGAGAATCTGGGTTACATGGGCCAGGCTTGATTCAGCAGGACGTAGAAAAGTTAAAGCTTATCCAGGAGCGACTGTTGACAGTCTAGAGTCGTCAGAAGTCATATTCTGACATGCAGCGACGAGACTTAGAGTTCGGGATTGATGACAGGATGTTCTTAAAGGTATCACCTATGAAGGGAGTGATGAGGTTTGTCGAGAAAGGCAAGCTTAGCCCATGGTATATTGGGCCTTATAGGATTATTTGAAGAGTGCGCCAAGTAGCTTATGAGTTAGATTTTCCCTCGGAATTGGAGTCTGTCCATCTAATTTTTCACGTATCTATGCTAAGAAAGTGCATTAGCGATCCTACCTTTGTGTTGACCACTAATGATATATAGATTACGGAGGACTTATCATACGAGGAAGTTTTAGTTGCCATCCTAGACCAACAATCTGCAAGCTAGGAAATAAGGAGGTATCCTTCGTAAAGGTTTTATAGAGAAATAAGAATGTGGAAGAGATGACGTAGGAAGCGGAGGAAGAAATGAAGTCTAAATACCCCCCCACCTATTTCAAACTGAAGATCTGGTTCGAGATGTGATACTTCAGCACAGCTCTATTCACGCCAGTAGGTCATCAGGAAAGCTCTTATTTTTTACTTTCAGTATTTATAATTGACGGCTGTGTGAGGCTAAGTGTTGCTATTTATAGACATTAGCCATATTTGGCATGTATAGTATGTTTTCTGGATACGTTCAGGTTGGTTTTAATCTAATGTACGGAGGAGACTCTGGCAAAATTTTCCCCTGTCTGTAAGAGTAAACATTCGAGGATGAATGTTCCTAAGGGAGGAATGATGTTACACCCCATATTTTTGTACGTAAAAGTGCGTCATAATTAAACTAATGTAAGACCAAAAATGAGATCATCTTTGGAAGTATATAAAGTAATTTATCATGTTACCTCGGATGTTACATATATTGAAGATCATGAACAATAAGTACAAAGAGGGTTGGAAGGTTTAGAAGCTAAGGAAATAAAGAAAATAATGTTTCGTCGAAAATCGACAATTTGAGAATGTTATAACATATACTTTTGGGGTGAGACTAGGGTAATTAACATGATAAAGAGGTAATTTTATTAGTTATGTTAGTCATATGATAGTCGTGTGTTATGATTTAAAGTCAAGCGAGTTGTGGAACAAAAGTCGATGAAAGTCATCCCAAGTTACGATCATAAGTTTTATTGAAATTTGGGTCAAATATAACTGCGATTTTCTCCCAATACTTAGAGTTACGGGATGTTCCACCCATCAAATTGAATATCTATGAGTCTATTTTCTAATGCATTAAACCGTTTGTAAATATGACATCGAAGTAGAGAGATATATGCATTTTCACGAGACTGCGGAGACTGCTAGGTGACAAGTGGGTGTGTCACCTACTTGCTTAAATGAGAGTCCAAAAATGGGCCAATTCAGGTCATACAAAAAGACCTTTTAAAGGCCTATTCAGTCATATAATGGGCACGATAACTAGACCTAAACCCCTGCAAACATCCTCCCAAAATTTGAACACAAACCCTAATTGAATTTCTCTCCTTTTCAAGTTCTAGTTGGAGGAAAAACCTTGAGATTGAAGAACCAAGATAGGATCTGAGTTATTGAACAAATAAGGTAAGTTTACTGCTTTTTTCATCTATTTTTTCTGCTAGATATGTATGGAAAGTCGTTCTATAATTGTAAGAACTCACGGGATGGTGATCGGAAGCCGTGAATTCGAGATATTCACTTGTAGCGGACTGTTTTGTGAACTATTTTTGTGTTGTTGTTGGATTGCATGTTTTACTATTGTTTTATGGAGTTTTGGAGGAGTAAGGATGCGGATAAATACCACATAAATGCAGGGTGGTGGCTGGTCATTCGTCGTAACATTTTCGGGTCGTTTGACACTACTACCGTGGTTGTTTTGTATATGAAGAGATTGGGGTATGTTGGGCTGTTTTGTAGTATCTTATGGTGTATATATGTTGTTATTGTTGTGTTCTTATATTGTTGGTGTTATCTTGAATTTGGAGAAAGTAAGGATTATAGGGGAGATGCTGCCCATTTTAATACAAAATAAGCTTGTCGTTCGTTGTGCGATAGTTGTACCTTTCGTAACTTAGTGATAGTATTATAATCGTTGTTGTAGATTATGGTGTGAAGAGAAGTTCAACTTAGTGATTGAAAATATTGATAAGGTATGTTAAGGCTATAACTTTCTTCATTTTGGTATGATCTCGTAACTACATGAGTTTGATAACGAGCCATAAAGAGAAGTTCGTATTCCTGAACTTATATACATTATCCTAGTCTCATAAGTTACATTATTCTCCCTTATCGTGTCTCTCTCTCTCTCTCTCTCTCTCTCTCTCTCTCTCTCTCTCTCTCTCTCTCTCTCTCTCTCTCTCTCTCTCTCTCTCTCTCTCTCTCTCTCTCTCTCTCTATATATATATATATATATATATATATATATATATATATATATATATATATATACACACACACACACACACACACACACACAGTATTTTTACCACCATCGAACTATAATCGATAGGCAGGCCCTATTGGGTAACCTCTGATCAGATGATAAGTTATATACTAAGCCTATTGTGGTCAAGCGCCTATGAGCGAGCCCAGAATAGCCGAGATACCTAGCCTAGTATAGATGAGCGCCTATGAGCGAGCCTACTACGGCCGAGCAGTTACACGTACCGAGCCTTATAGGCCTGGACATTTATTTTACTTACTATATTGAGAGAGTTGAGTCTGTATTAGTAGGTAAGTATATCTCTAGATCATCTTTGACTTCCTATTACTTTTAGTTATTATATTATCAGTTCAGTTTCAGCTTTCAGTTATTTTATTGACTTACATACTCGGTAAATTATTTCGTACTAACATCCTTTTTCAGGGGACGCTGCATTTCATGCATGCAGGTTCAGATAGACAGATGGGTAGACCTCCTCAATAGGTGTTGCTTGAGTTCAGCTTAATCGGTAAGTTCCACGTCCTTCGAAGTTGTCGGGTCATAGTACATCCATCAGTATAGGGCTTTAGACATATCCTATCAGTTAGTTTAGTATGTTGGGCTTGTAGGCTTTGTATGTATGTTTTGTTGGTTTATCATCTGTAGTAGTTATGACAACCCTATCGGCCCAGCTTTGTATTGATGTTTAGACAAAGCTAGTTTCCAATCAGTTTTATTTTTTGCTTCGTAAATTGTCCTGCAATGTGGCCCCACAGTCAAAGTATGACATTGTATGTCTAGAGTCCTTCAGTCACAAGTTGGTACACTAGCTTAAGTGAGGCACCGGGTGCCGGTCTCGCCCCCCAGGTTTGGGGCGTGATAGCTATGATCTAGTTGAATGAGGTCGAGGTCTTCTATGGTTGATTCAGCGACTTCAACCGTCTCAGGATCCATAATGACTTCCTCGGTTTCACCTCGTGGCGACCTCAACCTGTTGATTACCATGCTTCTTTTTCCTTTTCTTTTGTTGAGTCGTCGTCTTGTCCATGGTGATTCATTAGCATTCACAGGATGTACATTGTTCCCCTCATATGCTAAATATTCCCCAAGGTGTTGGAAATTTGATCGCTTGGTATAAGCTGGAGGGGATGGCTCTCCTGGGGGTCATCCCATAATGGCGTTGTATGTGGTGTCTTGGTCCATGATATGGAATGTTATCTTTAGACTTACTCCATCGGCGAGAAAGGAGAGTATAATTTCTCTTGAAGTCTGTTCAATTGCATTGTTAAAACCGGTTAGAGTAATGCAACGTAATACTATCTTATCCTCGAGTCTCATATGTGCGAGGACTCGTGGATGGATGGTGCACACTCCACTTCTGTCATCGACCATAATTCTCTTAATATCAGTATCTAAAACTCGTAAATGAATGACAAGTTCATCATTATAAAGGAAAGTCAAACCGTTGGCATCTGACTCATCGAAGATGATACTTTCTTCGAGTCTGTTATACTATTCGTGTTCACATTTTTAACTTTTACCCTTTCAAGTACATTGTTTATCCCAAGTTGATCGAATAATCTTTCTTCTCCTACAGCCACCAGTCGTCCTCCTCCTTTGGTGGTACCTCTCGTTGATTGGGTTAAGAAGGTTCTCCCCTATACTGTGGGGATTCATGACTGGCCAAGCTTCTTTCAAAAGTTCAAACCAGCCCTCACCTAAACAGGTAATCTTCTTCTTATGGTCATAATCGTATTCATATCGGCTTGTTCCTTTGCACTCAATTCTTATGCTCTTTTTTTAGGTTCAATCAGGGGGACGAAGGGTCGCTATGCCTACCGCCTCTGCCCCTATCTCAGCTATTGTACCTTCCACCTTCGCCCCTATCTTAGCTGTCGCGCCCGTTCCTCAAATGTTTTCACTCATCGATGAAGATGATGAAGTTTCTCCTTGTGATGGGGGTTTAAGGCCCCGCAAAACGAAGTTGTGGACGTAGGAGGGGATTTCCCTTGGCTGTCGATTCAGTAGGAAGTGAATTCATGCTTTGGGAGACTGCGACGATCCACATTGGAGATGATGTTGAGGTGACCTCCGAGATCCCTCAACCGAAAGAGGCTAATGAGGGCGTGCCCTTACATCCCGAGGAGGAGGAGGTTATGGAGAAGATGTTTGGCGTCAACTCTATGCCTACAAAGCAAAAAGAATCTTCATCTTCCAGGACGGCAACGAATGTTTCTTCGGCCGATGAGGACAAAGGAAAGGACGTTATCAATGAAAGAAATGAGTCAGGTTCTGACATAGACCCTGACGATCCAAGGATGATTGATGAGGGACTCACTCAGATAGAGGTGAGGATGGAGGAAGGCTCAAGGACCATGATCCCAATGGATCGTGATTTGTTGAGAAATACCGATGAGGTGGTCCCCTCTCGGTTCTCTTTGCCCTGGCACCGAGCGTGTGACTCTCAAGGAGATAAATGATAGTACCTTGTCAAAGAACATTATCGGCCTTGCTCTTAGGGTAAGTATGGTTGTTGTTCGTTCTTTTCCCTTTGTCTTAACTCATTTCTAAGTTTTAATTGTTGCATTTTCTTTGATTTGCAGATAGTCATTCTGGAAATTGGGAGTGCTCGGAGGGAGAAGAGACGGAAAGAAATTTATGTGATGTTGAAGGGTAAGTACGAGGAGTACCGTAGGAAGTATCGGGACCTTCGAAGGTGGCTTTTCAAGGAGGGAAACGTGCCGACCTTGAGATAAGAGCTAAAGAAAAAGGATGAGGAGCTGATGACGGTCGTGGAGAGATTCAGCATTCTTGAGGGAGTGTTGAAGAGAAAATAAGAAAAGCTTGAGCTGAGTAAGGGTGTGGAGGCCCAATGCAACGACATTTAGACTTAGTAAGTTCAACTATGAAGCTAGTTGTATGGATGCCAAATCAAAATCAACACTCTTAGGGGGAAGTTGCCGACCTTTTGATCTCTTCAACCATGTTGATTGCTATGCTTATTTTTCCTTTTTATTCTTTTGTTGAGTCATTGGGTTGTCCATGGCGATTCGATAGCATTTCTGGGATGTACTTTGTTTCCATCGTATGTTGAATATTCCCCAAGGTGTTAGGAATTTGATCACTTAGTATAAGCTGGAGGGGACGGATCTCATGGGGTGTATCCATGGTCATCCCATGATGGTGTTGTATATGGTGTCATGGTCCATGATATGGAATGTTGTCTCTAGAGTTACTTCGTCGATGATAATATGGAGTGTGATTTCTCCCGAAGTTCGTTCAGCTGCATTGTGAAGCCTTTGGTTTTTTTAATGCCATGGTTTTTTCCTAAAGTGGAGTTTGTGTAAACTAGGTGGTTCTTCCCCATGATGGATGGCATGACAAACTTCTTAAGAGTTTGAGTCTGTTTTTCTTTTTGTTTTTGTGTAAATAGTAGTTAGTGAGCAATGGTGCCTCAGGCAAAGCTTCACTTGGGCCTAACACATTTGCCTTTGACCTTATGGTTAAAAACAAATTGGTGTGTATAGGATGGTGATAGTTGTGACCTTGAGACTCTTGTGTTGACTAAACAATCATCGAGCGGTTCTCGAAACTATTTGTGTTGCTCAAATCATAGCTAAGGTTGTTGTGGGCCCCCGACTCTGTTTCTTTAGCAATCCTATAGCTTGTGTGGTGAGGTATTGATTTGCAAGTCCAAGTCCCGTGCCAATAAGTCTAGAACTTGTCCTGAATGTTTGTCTAGGCGAAATCCTAAGTGAAGCTTGACTTGAGAAGTGATTATAGGCTCTCCTCGATCCTAATTGAGACTTGAAAACATCCATAGCCTACCAATGATGATATCCATAGTCAACCCCGTTGAGCCATAGCCCTTATTCTTTTCAAAAACCATGATACAAGCCTTTATCCGTTCTAAAATGATCCCCTCTTGACACCCTATCTTTCCTTATGACAAGGTAAAAGCATAAGTTTGTGGGGAGAGACAAGGAATGCAAAAGTGATAAAAGGTACAAAATGAAGAAAAGGAAAGGCAAAAAGAAGAAAAAATAAAGAAAAGCCAAAAATTCAAAAAGAAAGTAAACAATCTAGAAGAAATGAAGGGATTCAAAAAAAGCAAAAGATAAAAGGCATGAAAAGATTGGAAAGGAGAAAAAGGATTGAAATGAACAAGAAAGAGTGACAGTGTGTCTCTCTAGCCCCTAAAGAAGAAGTAAATGACTCAAAGAATCAAGAAGATGTGTGCCAAAATGAAGTATATGAAGTGCATAAGGGAAGATGAAACCTTCTTAGACAGATATATCCTACCCTGAACCAAAAGCCTTCATTACATTCCCACAAAAACCCTATATGATCTTAAGTTGGGTGAGCTTACATTAGTGGTGACTCACATAAGGGGCAATCTTATGGTACTTAGAGCCGGACTTGTGACTTCCTTTGAGAGAGATGAGTGTGTCTTCCACAATCCTAGTTCTAAGTGCAACAATCTAAAAGTGAGGTTTGCTTGTGGAGAGTTGAGGAGTATGAGTTTGGGCTCCACAACGACCAGTATAACTGTCACAACCCAAAACCACATGACCGGCATCCGGCACACTACCCGACCCGAGCGAACCAAACCATGTGATGCACCCAAATCATATGTATGAAAACCAATTTAACTGCGGAAGCTCATTGAAAATCTTATACATTTTCAAGTTAAATGATATAATATTTTCCAATTCAAAATCACACATGACGCCCTTTCATAATAATAATTACAATGAGACTAAGTAAGATAAATATACTTTCATGAATGTCGTGTACAACCCCGTTACTACAACCTTTCACAACTATCTATGGAGCCTTTATACCAAAGAATAAAACCAACGATTGGAGTAATTCCAAGAAAATAAAATAAGGAAGAACATAATAGCTACCACGAAATAAAAGTGGTGCTTCATAATACCTCGGGAAGAGAGTCATCCTGGCCTAACCGCATGCCACTATCATACATCATCCTGAAACATGTAAAGTAAGCAGGGCCCTGGAGGGGAGCCCTTAAGGGCTGAATACACCACAGCGGTACTCAATAAGTGTCATAGACTCTCTCTACTTAAGTTCTTGGGACAAACTTTATAAAATGCACCAATATTTGATATAAAACGATAAGAAATTTTATCAATTCATGACCCTTGTTATTTTAAATAACAATCAAGCGAAATATAACTCGCAATATAAACTTTTAAATCATTCACATCAATCCAAGATTTTGGATAAATCGTAAAAAATTATTTCATATGCTTTAAGTCATCAAAATCTCTTTCGGCTCCTTAGGCCTAAACATAAGAAAATCATCCTTACCTTTCACTAGGAGTACCATACCATCACCGACATAAGAAGGTCTACTAGGTTATGTACCTAGCGGCAAGTATCATATACCCTACTTGCTCAGGTCGTCTCATCGTAGTGTCGTACGAATCGACTTAGCCATGCTAATAATAGCACAAAATAGTACCCTCTCGAGGGAGAGCACTCTTCCGTAGTCTATACCACAAAGTGGCCATCTACGCCTACACCAACACGTGTAGTTTCATGACGACGAACACAACATATCTGAAGTCAATCTCGGTGAACACAAGTAACTCCCAAAATATTTAATACTTCAAAAATAGATTCATAGCATAGTAGCTTCAAAGGATCTATTTTTATCAAATCATAGCATTTATATAAAATCTAAATCATTTGAACAAAAATTAAATAAACAAACCTTTTACATGCTAAAGCCTTTAGCAATTTAACATCAATCTTTAAAAGATACTACAAGGGCTATTCTGCACATCAATTTCCCAAAGAAATACTTTCCGTGAAAACTTTTCTTTAGCTCTCAAATATGTATACTCTTGTCAATACATAAGTTTTGATAAAAACTTATAACATTTACCTTGAGTGTCATCTTGCCAACAAGATTTAAAATAAAATATACAAAACGGCATGACACTACATATGCAACATAGTATTAGTATATGGAGACATCCGTATTTGTTTGTCCCCACAAGCACGAAAGCACATTTGCAAACAACTTAAGTATTAACTTGAAACATGTTTTTAGAAAAAGTCCCTCAAGAAGAGTAAGTTTTAATCAACTTACCTCGCTTTCGTTTTATTAATATTCACAAGCTTTCAATTCTCTTCCATCATTCCAATGTTGATTAAAATGCTCAACATCACAAACATGTAAATATCTACAATGATCCACAACACTAATAACCTTCAATCTACAATAGCAACATCCAATGGAACCAATATTAGTAACAAATTCCATAACTTAAGCCATTTAGGCATACTATCAAACACCTTGTAGGCATAAACTTCTACATCTCTTCACCATATGATTAGCTTATCCAACTACCACCATTCATCAATAATTTATCCTGCCATCATGATTAACCAATTTATAACTTCCAACATTACATATATGACCATCCATCCACACCCAACCAACAAAGTTCCATTAAATAATCATCTTTCAATCTCTACAATAGTTATGTAATTAAATGGGGAACTTATGGCTTCCAATATCCATACCAAGAGTTCCAATAATTATTCATACTCATATTCCCTTAATAAATCCATACATATAAGTGTAAGGGTATAGGATTACCTTTTTTGAAGAAATCTTGCAAAACTCTCTTTTGAGTTCTTGAAGAAATCTCTTGAAGATCTAAGTATTTTATGTGTAGATTTTATCAATACTATTGTAGAAATGATGGAATTTCACACCAAGATAATGGGGATTTCTTACCTTGAATATGGGAGGAGTTGGAGGTCTTGAGAGAGTAAATAAGAACCCCAAGATTCGTCCAAATGAAATGGGGAAAATGGACCCCGAAATTGTGTTTATAAGCCCAGATTTCGGATGTGGCCTCAGATGCTTCGCATCCCCGGTTCACTCCTCTCAGGAGCTCGGATGCTGACCCAGATGCGATGGCAGCACTTCACTGCCAGCCCCTCTTTTCGGAAGTGGCCTCGGATACTTCGCATCCGCAGGCTCCTCCGCCAACCTTTGATAATTTGGTCATAACTTCTTGTAGGAATATCCAAATAACAAACGGTTTGAAGCGTTAGAAACTAGACTCAATGAAATTTCCTTTAATTGGTTGTCCATCACATAACGCTTAGTACATATATAGATATGCTTGTCCAAAGTTAGGTCGTGTGCGTACTTATTTGGAACTTTAGTCTACCATGTAATTTCCAACTTGACTTGGACTTAGGGTTATCCTTAGACCCCACATCACTTATAATATACCTCGTACACTTATTATCATATTCAATTAATATCCATCATATTAATAGTCCTCGTCTTCATACAAAATAATGTAATTAGCACACATCAACTTTCTTAATAGCACTTAAGTACTTCGAAATTTCCCGGGGTGCTACATTCTCCCCAACTTAAGAACATTTGTCCTCGAATGTTTTACAAGTCGCTTCTAATAATTGATTTACCATCCATTTACCTCCAACTATTATGCATAGACACTTATGACTATATGGGTCTTATACTTTCTTTCCAAAATCTCAACTTACTCATGGCCCTCAAAATTTGGCTATCTTTGCAAATTCTTAAAATTTTTGGCAGAGTTTCCCTTATAACTAGGACTATACAAAAATATTAACCTATCTAGAACAAGACCCCATACGGGCACCAATAACAATATCGCTCAACAACCAACAATACACAATATAATGTACCATCTTGACCTCACTCGGCCGTACATATACCATAAGTGCATCAAATGTAAATCTTTAAAACTTTTAACTATTGACATTTATAATACCATTCAATATCAATAATAGCTACTACACATAGCTCCCATATCATTATTATGCCTGCATGAATTTTCTTTAGTCATGCATACATCAATCTGTACCTGAAAAGTATCTTCAAATAAACCAAAAATCTCTCTGTGATTGGACGTCCTTAATAATTTTTTTTGAATAACGTAGAATGGCACATTTTCATGCTGCCTAAATTCTCAGCTTCCTCAAAGCTATGGCTCATGCTTGATGAGAGCAAAATTATATTGCCCACTTGGTACCTGTAAACTTATCCATTCCGACTTATAGTCTCAAAATTTTCTTATAATCAATACTTTCAAATTTGTCTGTTGCTCTTTTGAGTCCTGTTTCCAGGAAAAGTTTTTCCACTTAAGACTTTTAATATTCTCTAATCATCAAAATTATTTTGGAATATCCTTTTATTCCTTTCGAAGATTAATAAGATATTTGTCTCAGACTTATCCATCATATGGTAATTTAATATCCCTACTTTCGCTCATACCTTTAGATCTCATGCTAGATTCATAACTTGATAACTATTATTACCAACAAGTTTACTCTAAAAGCAATTCAACCACTTCATTCGATTTCATGATACTAGTTTGCCACCTATTCGTGGACATCCGTGTTCTAGTTTTATTTCTTAACTTTTAACAGTTTTTTGATCTCACTGAGTATCTTGTGATATTTTTCTACCAAAACTTGGGATTTAATTTATTACCATGCACACCATAGACATGCTACCGTAGCATGTAAGTTTTCAACAGTCGAGAGTCACTGTTATCACGATGGTACTTGCACCCTTTTAATATTAGTGCTCTTCTTTGAACCCATGCCCTTTACTGATATACTTTATTTTTTTTGTATAGAAGAGTCTTTTATCATTCATGAATGCACATTACATTACCCTTCTCTATTTCATCTTGTGTTGAAGTGTGCATACATTAAAATATCCTCTTATTCCACTTAATCCCACATACAATTTAAAGTACTTCCTTGTTCTCCGCCAATACTTGAATTTAATTCAAATTGTATATGCCACCAAAGTTGTAGGAATACATTCGAGTTGCCCATTAAATCTTTAACTATCAGATATAAATTTTAATATCCCTGATGCAGAACATCGTAACTATTACTTGTAATGAGTCTTTGAATCCCAACAAAAACTTTATGGTAATTGTACTCATTCCGTGGTGAAGTTACTGAATGTTTTCTCTTCATCTTGACTCTAGTAAATAAAATATCCTATTTCTCAAACCGTTATCTTTAAGGTGAATCCTTTCTGTTCCGATGCTCCCCCACTTAGGAGTAAACCCAATTCAAACTCTTACTTACCACTCGAAGTCAATATTAAACTTATATCTCACACATAGAACTTTTCTTTGTTCATTTTTGTATCCAAGTATCATGTCGCTACTAGCTGCAACATATATTGCTAAGGGCCATTATTCTCTGCCCTTACGACATCATTATAGTTATCACTTCACTCTTTTGTATTCACTCTACCGTTAAAACCTTTTCTAACATTTCAACCTTCAACTCATGCTCTAATACAGTTCTGGCAAGTATGACTGTCTTACGCCTCTCATCTCATGCTTAAATATGTTGAACAAGTATGACTCTCTTAGGCGAAATCCACAAATCATTATATAATTTTTTTTCCACAACATACACCATCTTCACAATGCTAAATGCGAGAATTACGCATTCTATCTTTAGGTCACCATCATATTCTCAAGCAGCATATATATATATATTACATAGAATATTCTCTGGAATTATATTTCTTGCTACTAAGTCCTTTCATAAAACATTATTTTGACGTATCCCACCGAGTAGGCTAATACTTATAATAAAGATGTCATGCCTGTAGGGTCTTATTACCTCATGCCTTCGTCATAATGCGAACTCTTTTGCCCATAGATAATACCACATATTTACATCAACATGATTCATATAAAAAATATACTTGCATATATTCCCATTCCTCATGGTATCACTGACCTCGTCCATACATATCATGTTAGGAATTTGTGACACATTATCATGTAGACTTAGAATTCTTGTAACTTCTCAACCTACAAATCCATACCATAACCGTTTTCAATTTTTGTTTTTGAGACTTTCGTCGTACACATTATATGTATAACCTTCCAATAACTTTAACTTAGCCCATGAGCCATTTCAGTATTTATTCTCCTTAAATCATAAGGATCTATTCACTCACAAGTTAACTGCTCTTTCAATATTAGGCATCTACAGAGACTCAAGATTATTTTCCATATCAATTTTTTTTCTTTCTTCCTTCCCTGACAATCTATATTGTTTCTTATAAACTCCAAGATTACGCCTTTTGTGCATCTCATGCCTTAATATTTTCACGCTTACCCATTTAAGCCAGCATACTTTATCCTCCCATGTCTCGGCATGCATAATTAGAGGTTGACGTTTACTTGTATCACATTCATCATCTGGAAGAACTCAAGGTTGTCATGCCCATCTTTTACATATGACATGCTTCGTCTATCCTCAACTCTTACTTACACGTGACACTTTATTTCTTGTGTGTCACTTCTATTACATATGACACACTCATGACGATAACCTGTAATGCTCAGAGGAAACCTGATCTCTAGTATAATTAAAGGTCATCTTCCTCTTCTAATATTATTCCCTTTTCGGATAATCAAGAAAGTCTTGTTTTTTTTTTCTTCGGAAGGTGTCTTTCATCATTGTTGACACTGTCTTAACTATGCCATATTCCGTATGAGTCATACTATGTTTACCACAAACTTGATTGATTCCCATTAACTTATCAATTAGATCCATATCACCTCTCTATATCTTGTCATGCTAGTTTAAGATGCAACATCTTCATTTACATTTTTTTTTGAACTTTGCTTAACTCGTTAATGGTGATTACCATAGTAAACAATCGCTCCAAAAATTTGACCAACAACCATGAATTGAAATCCAGGGTCTAACATACGTGCTCTTATTCGCATCCATTAGCAAAATTCTTTATAAGTCAAAACATCATCCTGACAACACTAGATGACATCATCACCTTATTTTCTTCCATGATTTCTCAGTATTCGACTGATAATTGTTATTCACCAAAGTTGTACGTGTTAACTGTATTAGTCCCAATCTATTCTCAATTTATCCTTCCATTTGAACAAATCTGACACTTTCTGGCTATTAGCCAAAACATCTTGTATTATAACCTGAACCTTGAGAATTATTCTCGTTACTTCTATATCTTCCACAATAGGTAATTAATACGATCAAAAATATGTACTCTCACTTTAGGCACAAACGCACGATATGGAGTATGAAGAAAGTGAAACACCCCAGATGTCATTGTAGCCTCCCCGTTATAAGTGTGGTCAGCAACAAACCGATAAGAGGGACTCTACTTGACATGGCTCCATAGACTTCCTAGGACTCGACTTAGAACCTAGTTCTATGATACCAAGTTTGTCACGACCCAAAACCACGTGACCGGCACCCGGCACACTACCCGACTCGAGCGAACCAAACCATGTGATGCACCCAAATCATATTCATGAAAACCAATTTAATTGCGGAAGCTCATTGAAAATCTTATACATTTTCAAGTTAAATGATAAAATATTTTGCAATTCAAAATCACACATGACGCCCTTTCATAATAATAATTACAATAAGACTAAGTAAGATAAATACACTTTCATGATTGTCGTGTACAACCCCGTTACTACAACCTTTCACAACTATCTATGGAGCCTCTATACCAAAGAATAAAACCAACGGTTGGAGTAATTCCAACAAAATAAAATAAGGAAGAACATAATAGCTACCACGAAATAAAAGTGGTGCTTCATAATAACTCGGAAAAAGATTCATCCTGGCCTGACCGCATGCCACATATCATACATCATCCTGAAACATGTAAAGTAAGAAGGACCCTGGAGGGGGGCCCCTAAGGGCTGAGTACACCACAACGGTACTCAATAAGTGTCATCGACTCTCTCTACTTAAGTTCTTGGGACAAACTTTATAAAAATTAATGCACCAATATTTGATATAAAACGATAAGAAATTTTATCAATTCATGACCCTTGTTATTTTAAATAACAATCAAGTGAAATATAACTTGCAATATAAACTTTTAAATCATTTACATCAATCCAAGATTTTGGATAAATCATACAAAATCATTTCATATGCTTTAAGTCATCGAAATATCTTTCGGCTCCTTAGGCCTAAACAAAAGAAAATCATCCTTACCTTTCACTGGGAGTACCATACCATCACCGACATAAGAAGGTCAACTAGGTTATGTACCTAGCGACAAGTATCATATACTCTACTTGCTCAGGTCGTCTCATTGTAGTGCCGTACGAATCGACTCAGCCATGCTAATAATAGCACAAAATAGTACCCTCTCGAGGGAGAGCACTCTGCCGTAGTCTATACCACAAAGTGGCCATCTACGCCTACACCGACACGTGTAGTTTCATGACGACGAACACAACATATCCGAAGTCAATCTCTGTGAACACAAGTAACTCCCAAAACATTTGATACTTCAAAAATAGATTCATAGCATAGTAGCTTCAAAGGATCTATTTTTATCAAATCATAGCATTTATATAAAATCTAAATCATTTGAACAAAAAATAAATAAACAACCCTTTTACATGTTAAAGCTTTTAGAAATTTAATATCAATCTTTAAAAGATACTACAAGGGCTATTCTGCACATCAATTTCCCAAAGAAATACTTTCCATGAAAACTTTTCTTTAGCTTTCAAATATGTATACTCTTGTCAATACATAAGTTTTGATAAAAACTTATAACATTTACCTTGAGTGTCATTTTGCCAACAAGATTTAAAATAAAATTTTACAAAACGACATGACACTAAATATGCAACATAGTATTAGTAGATGGAGACATCCGTATTTGTTTGTCCCCACAAGCACGAGAGCACATTTGCAAACAACTTAAGTATTAACTTGAAACATGCTTTTAGAGAAAGTCCCTCAAGAAGAGTAAGTTTTAATCAACTGACCTCGCTTTCGTTTTATTAATATTCACAAGCTTTCAATTCTCTTCCATCATTCCAATGTTGATTAAAATGCTCAACATCACCAACATGTCAATATCTACAATGATCCACAACACTAATAACCTTCAATCTACAATAGCAACATCCAATGGAACCAATATTAGTAACGAATTCCATAACTTAAGCCATTTAGGCATACTATCAAACACCTTGTAGGCATAAACCTCTACATCTCTTCACCATATGATTAGCTTATCCAACTACCACCATTCATCAATAATTTATCCTGCCATCATGATTAACCAATTTATAACTTCCAGCATCATATATATGACCATCCATCCACACCCAACCAACAAAGTTCCATTAAATAATCATCTTTCAATCTCTACAATAGTTATGTAATTAAATGGGGAACTTATGGCTTCCAATATCCATACCAAGAGTTCCAATAATTATTCATACTCATATTCCCTTAATAAATCCATACATGTAAGTCTAAGGGTGTAGGATTACCTTTTTGGAAGAAATCTTGCAAAACCCTCCTTTGAGTTCTTGAAGAAATCTCTTGAAGATCTAAGTATTTTATGTGTAGATTTCATCAATACTAGTGTAGAAATGATGAAATTCCACTCCAAGATAATGGGGATTGCTTACCTTGAATATGGGAGGAGTTGGAGGTCTTGAGAGAGTGAAGAAGAACCTCAAGATTCATCCAAATGAAATGGGGAAAATGGACCCCGAAATTGTGTTTATAGGCCCAGATTTCAGATGTGACTCGGATGCTTCGCATCCCCAGTTCACTCCTCTCAAGAGCTTGGATGCTGACCCAGATGCGATGGCAGCACTTCACTGCCAGACCCCCTTTTCGGATGCGGCCTCGGATGCTTCGCATCCGTAGGCTCCTCCGCCAGTCTTTGATAATTTGGTCATAACTTCTTATAGGAATATCCAAATGATAAACGGTTTGAAGCATTAGAAACTAGATTGAAATACCTTTCATTTGATAGATTTTACATCACATAACTCTTAATACATATATAGATATGCTATTCCAAAATTAGGTCTTATGCGTACTTATTTGGAACTTTAGTCTACCATGTAATTTCCAACTTGACTTGGACTTAGGGCTATCCTTAGACCCCACATCACTTATAATATACCTCGTACACTTATTATCATATTCAATTAATACCATCATATTAATAGTCCTCGTCTGCATACAAAATAATATAATTAGCACACATCAACTTTCTTAATAGCACTTAAGTACTTCGAAATTTTCCGGGGTGCTACAGTAACAGAGAGAGTTTCCTTAATGAGTTGAGTCAACTCTTGATGATTTTGTATCGTACTATAGCCATGGTGCTAAAAAGTTTGTGTGTTGTTGATAATGCATTTGAGTTGAGGGTAATTGTTAGTCCCAATTTATTCCTGATGAGGTTACTATAAGGCAGCTGAATTTTCCTTTCTTTTAGCTTGAGGAGGTGAGAATTACTTTGTTTACTTGTGTACAAGCAAAAGCTTAAGTTTGGGGAGTTGATAACTAGGGATTCTAGTCTATTTTATGCTCCTTTTTGTTTGAGTTTTGTATTAAAATTGTGTACAAGTATTTCCAAAAGCTAACTTATTGTGCTTGCTTGCAGTGTTTGGTCAAAAAGAGACAAGAAAGTCAAAACTAGCTCAAAAAGGAGTGAAACCTGCACAAGTCAAAACTGAGTCAACTGAGCGCTGCAGCGGAAAATCAACCATGGACGCGGAGGGTCCACCGCTGAGGCAGTCCTTTTATCATGATCCGCGGTGGAAAGTTTCAGAGAGATGCATATTTTGGGATTGCAAGTCACCACTGACCGCGGTGCTTTTATGTGGCAGCGGTGCCTCTACCGCGACAGCAGTCCTTTTACCGCAGTCGGCGAAGAAGAGGTTCAGAGAGCCTGAAAATGAGCTGAAAGTTGAAGACCGCGATTCGTGCTTGATTTTATGCGGCCGCGGTAGCCTCACCGCTGCAGCGTTCCATTTTTCGTTATCAGCGGTACCTCCGTCAGGGGCATTTTTATCCAAAAAATTTAATTGTGTATAAATACTTCTTTTTATCAGATTTTTAGGTCATCTTATCTTTAGTGAGCATGTGAAACCGCCGTTTTTTCTTTTTAGAGTAATTTTAGAGCTTGTTTAATAATTAATCTTAGACTTTTTTCTTGTAATTAATTTTTATGGGTTATTCTTCATCTCAATCTATGATTTCTTCTTCAATTATGAGTAGCTAAACCCATTAGCTAGGGTTGTGGATCAACCCTAGTATAGGTAGTTAATGGGTCTCCTATTTTAGGGTTTAGATGTTTATGAGTGATTGATATTTGGCCTGATTTATGCTTTTTATGTTGAATTGGTGGTTGCAAACACTAATTTGTGTCTTTTTGACTTAGTCTCTTCTTGAGAAAGAGAGATTGAGTCTAGGAAATTCAGGCTAACAAGGAATTGGGGTATATTCAAGATATTGATAGCCCAAATTAAAGGGTTAAACCTAGAGATAGTAATACCCGACTTAAGCCAACTTTGCTTGCACAAATTGAACACCAAATTGGGCTTGAAAAAGCCAACTAAGGCAAAGTCACTCAAACTACTGAGAGGTATAGAGTGAGTAGCTACGTGCATTGGCTACATCACAATCCCAACTATAACATTATTGCCCTAAGTTTTAGATCTCGTTAGATACTCACCTAGGAGTAAGTCACTTCCCTAATGCCTCTTTACCAATTTAGAAAACCCTACAAAAATATCTACTTAGCTTAATTTTGTGCATCATTAGTATTAAATTAGAAGTATCAAATGAACAAAAGAATGATTGGAAGTGCAATCAAAAGCACTACACATTGCTAGATTAGATAGGAATCCAACTCCAAACCTTATCTTAGCTCCATGTGGATTCGATCCTGACCTTCTCGGGTAAAAGTTACATCGACCGCTCTTGCCATTCTATAGTGGTGTAGGGTTGGCTGCAATCAGCCATCTCTTCAAATGTTTCTATGGAATGGGCTAGTAACTATGAATACCATGCCAACGGCCATCTAGTAAGGGTTTCGCAAAATATTTGCAACAAGATAGAGGGCACCTGCTCTTTAGTGAGGTCGTTGCCTTTCACAGCAGTAACATAGTGAGTCACATGATCTTCATAGTCGGTCGTCATGTCGTAGATTCTAAGACATGGGGGCATCTCGAAGGTCTTTGGTATGGCATGTGGAGCTGCTTCCTCGCTTTATAGTTGTTCCACAAACCCGCCCATGTCTCTTTTTAGTAATAATTTTAGGGCACCTGGTATTTTGTCTACCCGTTCATGGTGCTCTATCATTTGGTCTTTGAGCGCCTTTTTCTCGTTTTACATTTCCTCTATTCTTTTTAGCACGACGGCGAGGATTTTATCACCTGCATTGTTAGTAGTAGTGTGAGTTTTACCTGGAGTCGGGGGGCTTGGTTGGTCTTCCTGTTCGTTCCATGATGTGCTACATGGATTCTCGTGATTTCTGTGTTCGTGCATGGAGATTGTTTACTGAGCATACTAACTAGAGTATCAGTTAGCCATGCTTCGAGGAGCTTTTTCATGGCAGGTGGCGCCCCTTCTCTCGTGGACGTGGAGGATCCTTTCCCATTCAGTTTTGTTATGCTACAGAAAGGAGCAGGCGACCTATTTTGCCTAGGGAGGTAGTGGGTGTCACTTCCTCTCCCTAGGTGTCATAGCCTTCATTGATGACGTTCATGAGATTAAAGGGAACATTATTTGTTGCCCTCATTCCATTTCCTTGGTTACATGCCATGGAAGTTTTGTAGGCACAAAGAGAAGAGATAAACTTTGTGGTTTATTAGATTAAGAAGTCATGTAAATGTAAATTATGGATCTAGTGGAAAGTAAAAGATTGGTCAAGAAAATCTCCAGAGATGGCGCCAAACTATTTGACCGAAAATTTAGATCTAGGTTTAAACAATTTGATTTTCTAATAGAATAGAGTTAATTTTAGCCAATATTAATATCCAAAAGATTGTTTAACTAACTTTGTAGCAAGATGTCAAGAGTACTATTCGAGTTGCAATAAATATCAACAATAAAATAGCATTCAATAGCCCAAGAACAAAGATGCTAGCATTAAATAATAGTAAATGATAATGAATGACATTTATGTAAATAAATGCAAGTGAGTTACCCGAAAAAGTTGAGATTCTTTAATATTCCCTCTAACAAATATGGATGATGAAAAGCCTTAGAATATTCAGATCCTCCTTGGATCGTGGGAGAAAAGATCAACACATATCTAAAGAAAATGTGCATTTTATATGTTAATGATAAAGCAAGAATCTTCAGATAATTTTAATGTATTATTTTTTACAATGAGTATTGTCCAATCCCCTCTAGAATCCTTTCTCTTTTTATTTATTTATAAGGGCACATGGGTCACAAAAACCCTAATAGTACAGATGGGAGGAATATTTCATAGAATATTCTGTGTAAGGTCTTATTTCTAAGACTAGCCGTTAAGGCTCTGCTAAAGGGAGTACTCATCCCCCTTGTTGAGTCAAATTGACCTCACATTCGTCCATTGATAGGTCACTTCGACTTCGCCTTCGTCCGCTATTGAAGCCAAATTAATAAAACATGGCAGCCTTCGAAGGCTATAATATCTCCTTGAGTGATGGCTTGGCGTGGAAAGCGTAATTCATTTCTTAGATGTGCGTGGAGGCAAAAAATAGCTTAAAACTAATTTAATTGATCAGGTATCATTTTCCTGTTGGATATTATAATTAATTAAACTTAATACTAATTTTTCCTCTTTTCTTATTCATTTTTCTTTTCTTTTTCGTTTTTTGTTTCTCTTTCATCATTTTAACAGAACCAATGAATACTGGAATGTCATTACCATCTTCTTCCTCCCCATTTTTTGAAACTAAGTCATGTTTTTTTTTTGCTTCTCTTTCTTTCTTGTTGAATTTCCATTCCCACTCTTCCATTTCCTCCTTCATATTCACCTACCTTTACAAACTCCATTTCATTGCTCATATTTTGTCCCTTTAATCTCCTGGATTTGATAGAAACATAAGTTTCCAAAGCAATTGTGTCAAGTATTTAGGTAGAAATAATTTTTATACTTGACTGGAGAGCTTGATGTTCGCCAATACCATTTTTTGTACAAGAGATTTTCTCTCCTTTTCTCTTCGATCAGGGAGTCTGGGTTCTCTTTCTGCCTCAGTAGAAATCCATCACCGGGTTCAAATTTCTTGGACCATCTAGTGTTTTATGTTCGATTTAGTGGACATTGCTCTTTAGGTGACAAAATTATGCAATTGCTATATATTAATTTGACTGATTGCTTACAATATCTAGTTAACAAAAAGTACTATTTTATACTATTAGAGAATTCTTTTTTGGTTAGATTGATGTGAAGGGGAAATTTCAAGTTAGAGGTGTTAAAGTGAAGTGGTACGGGGAGGTGGTTCTGATTTTTCAGAGATAGAGTTTATGGATTTAAGGGAGCTAAGTTATAGCAATGCCTTCCATGGTGGTGGGCGGCGAAAATAATGATGAAGGAAGGTGGAGATGATGAAATTAAAAAAGAGTGGAAAAAGAAAAGAAATTTAAAAAAAACGAAATGGTGCAACATTTGACACATCGCGCATGTTAACATAGCCCACCACAAGACGAGTTCAGTATTTTGAAGGAGGTATTAAATTTAATTTACATAATAATAATGGGATATTAGATCACTTGAAAAGTTTAGGTGTGTAATTTATTTTTTCGGACAAGTTTAATGTGAATATATGTGTGTCTGTTAACAATTCATTCAGTTCATAATTGAATGACTAGAAGGGAAACGATGACACACAGGTGAATAAAATTGGATAACTCGAAATTTCCCATATATCCTTACTGAAAGCTATTAGAAATTCTCCTATATTAGAAGCAACAGTGAGGTGACTGTATCATCAACATGCATGTCTGGCACTTTGAGGCTATTCTGGTAAATTTAAGTGAAAAAGAGGAATATGATTTGGGGGAAGGAACCCTACCGTAGCTCCCATATAAATATTTTAGTGACTTGGCTAAATTGTCTCTTCCTTATCTCATCATTCATCATCACATTATCCAAGGGCTTTGCTTTTCTAGAAACATGGGATCCCACCTGATCTTTGCACACGCTGTTATCACTTTGCAATGATTTGAATCTTTGAATAGTCATGTCTCTCTTTCTCCCTCTTCTATTAAGTACACATTTTGAACAATGATTATCAAAGAAAGAATTGATGAAATTTGAGATATTTCCTCCTGTACAAAATAAGTGATTTTTTAGTTGTTTTCACACAGATTAAAAAATTCACCTTTTAACATTAATTAGCAATGAAATTGACCAAATTAACCTTTACTATCTCTTCACATAAACACTCCTAACACATACTCCAACACATACTCCAACAATATTTACTCCAAGGGCAATGTAGGAAAAAATAATTAATTCATCCTTGAAATCTAGAAAAATCGCTTATTTTGGACTACAAAAAAGGCCAAAAAATCACTTATTTTGAACGGGAGGGAGTACAAAATTACAGAGATGGAATGGAGAAAGAAGAGGAGAGAGAGAGAGAAAAAGAGATGGAAGAAAATAAGGACGAATCCTTTATTACTAACAGGCCTGGGAAAGCCGCCTACCCCCATGATTTCTGGACAAACACAACAAGCAAATGCATGAAAACACAGCAATTAACAAGATTGAGCAAATAACCAAAATAAGGCTAACTAAACAACTGAAATAGTGAAATTCCTGACATGATACCAGTTCTTCAAGGAAAATATCGATTTTAAAAGCTTTCATAACTAAAATAACATTCCAAGGCATGAAAAATAACCAAAATCATGCAAACAAATAAAACCCCAAAAGATAAACAAAGCCATAGAAATTGAAGAACGGTAAGCAAAGATTCTGACAACGACGAGTACGACAAACGACGAGTACGATAAACGACGGGGTCTCTTTGAGTCGACGTCCCGAGGGAGACGACCTTAAGGCAAAGAAGAAACGGTACGACCCTTATAATAGTGTAAGCCCATTAGGGGGCATTAGGAATATTCCGTCGAATATTTCTTGTATTTTGTATTTTACAATTTAGAAGAGTTTCTTTCTTAGTATAAAAGGGGAACGATAACCTTGTAACAAAGGAGGGATATTATTATTCTTGAATAAAAAGAAACTTAACGACCAACTTCTCTTTACCTATTATTCTTTCTACAGATTATTATATTCAACTAAGATTTACCCCTTCATATTTGATTTATTTGTTCAAAAAGGTTTTAATATCTTTTGAGTCAAACAATTTGGCGTCGTCTATGGAGATTTCTATAGCTGAAATCGTAGTTTTCATCTAGATTCTTGAAGGAAATAATCACCTTTCTCCAGCTCCATAAGGGCCAACGATGGCAGGAAGGGAGAAGCAAGGCTAAAAGCAATAGAGAGTGTCACAAATAACCTCCTGAATTCCCTCAACGAGGCCAGTGGAGAAGACAATGAAAATGCAACACCAAATGTTACACCTGAGGGTGAGATTTCACCCCCTCCACACGGGGATCTAACGACCTTGTGCGAGAGAGGAACCTCAATATCCTCAGCAGGAGAAGCGCCACCAGCAGTCAAAAGGCTACTAGAAGAATGGTTAATGAGTGCCTTGAGCAACAAGCTTGAGAAACCCATTCAGGAAGGTGCCGAAGACGCGCTACCCACAGAAATCGCAGTTGTTGCCAATGAGACAAGCACTACACGAGCAGGTAACACCCGCACTATTACTGATGCAGGTGATGATGCACTTATGGCCATCTTAAAGAAAATGGAAAAGATGGAAAATGAGAACAAAACACTCCGCGAACAGATGAAGGAACATCAGGAAAGGGTCAATAAAATACCAGGCGCTCCGAAGCTGTTACCAAAATGCGATGTGGGCCAGTTCGTCGAGAAACCGTATAGCGAAGGGGCAGCTCCCCATTCCATTCCAAAGACCTTCAATATACCGCCATATTTGAAAATATATGATGGCACCACAGACCTAGAAGATCATCTAATCCATTACGTTACCGCAGTAAAGGGTAACGATTTATCAAAAGAACAGGTGCCATCTGTACTACTGAAAAAGTTTGGCGAAACTCTGATAGGGAGAGCGCTGACGTGGTATTCCCAACTACCAGCACGATCGATATCCACGTTCGAAGAAATGGTAGACAAGTTCGTCACCGCGCATGCGAGAGTGAAAAAGGCAGAAGCTAGGGTCAATGATATCTTCGCCGTCAGGCAAATGACGGGCAAGGGACTTCGAGATTTCCTAGTCCGATTCAACACGTGTCAGAAGGGATGGCAGTAGCAGCCTTTCAAAACGGGCTAAACAGAAATGGGTCAAAAGCAACCAAAAAGCTATTCAGTAGACTCATGAAGTACCCCCTACCACGTGGGAGGAGATCCACAATGCTTATTACGCCGAAGTGAGGGCAGACGAGGATGACCTGAACGGCCCGCTTCAGTGATTAACATCAGTCTAGACCGAGACAAGGAGAGATCGCCATCACGACAGGCGAAGGGATCAGCTACTACGTTTCAATCGAGAAAGACACCAGCCTTATATCCGAACATCCAATCCTCCACCTCCACGACATGTGGACACCGCATCTCGACATACCGCACCCTCCCAAAACGAAAGAGGTATGCCTCCACTACTATCTGCTCACAATTTTTGTGTTTCCTCCTTAGAAATAGTGTACTCACTGGAGAAGCTCGGCACGAAGGTGCAGTGGCCGCAAAAGATGAAGTCGGACCCAAGCATAAGGAGGTCAAACGTCCTATGTGAGTTCCATCAGGAAAGAGGAAACAAGACCGAGGACTGCATAGGTCTGCGATAGGAAGTAGTAAGAATGTTAAATCAGGAATACCTGAAAGAACTACTGAGTGACAGAGGACGAGCCAACTTCGCTCGAGGGTGCGATCAACCTTAAGGACCTCCAAAGCCACCGTCACCAGCTCGTACCATACAAATGATCATTGGCAGCGGTGACGACACGGTAATCAACCATGTGAAATTCACCACCACACATAAACTCAAACGGACAGTCGACCACGAATGGTATGACGACCTTGAAGATAGTATCATCTTCGATAAGTCGGATACTGACGGTTTGTCTTTTCCTCACTATGATGCTTTGGTTATAAATTTATGAATTGCAGATACTAATGTAAAAAGAATAATGGTGGATGATGGAAGCGGCACGTGTATTGTTCACCCGCGAGTTCTCATGCAAATGAGGCTCGAGGATAAAATAATACCGCATTGCATAACACTAACGGGTTTTAATAATGCAGTAGAGCAGACATCTGGAGAAATAGTGCTACCTATCCTAGTAGGAGGAGTTACCCTAGAAACGACATTCCACGTCATGGACCAGGAAACGGCCTACAACGCCATCATAGGACGACCATGGATACACGCCATGCGAGCTGTCCCTTCAAGCTTCTATCAAGTAATCAAATTTCCCACCTCATGGGGGATATTCAACATCCGAGGCGAGCCACGTACCGCCCAAGAATGCTACCGGATCACCCAAGATTGCACATATACCAAACAACTAAAGGGGCAAGTGCAGAACTTAGATATGCCAGGAATCCCAAGGGATATCGCCACACACAGGCTGAATGTCGATCCACTTCATCCGCCAATACGACAAATGAGAAGAAAGTTTAGTGCCGCAATCAATGAGGCGGTCAGCGAGGAGGTTGATAAATTACTCGCCAACGATTCCATCAGAGAATCGAAATACCCCCAATAGATCGCCAATGTGGTCATGGTCAAAAAGAAGACCGGGAAATGGTGAATGTGTGTTGACTTCACCGATCTAAACAAAGCATGCCCGAAGGACTCTTTTCCGCTACCTCATATCGACCAACTTATCGATGCAATAGCGGGGCACAAACTGTTGAGCTTCTTAGACACCTACTCCGGTTATAACCAAATTATGATGGCTGAAGAAGATCAAGAAAAGACCATTTTCATCACTCATCAAGGAACGTACTGCTATAAAGTGATGTTGTTCGGGCTCAAGAACGCAGGGGCCACGTATCAAAGGTTAGTCACCAAAATATTCAAAGAATTTTGTCTGTGAATGTTTATCCTGTTATAATTAATTGAAATAATAAAAAATATGTGGCATCTGCACTTAGGATTTCTATTTCTTACAATTAGGAATTAATTAAACCATAATGTGGTTTTAAAAGAAGGAAAATCACAAAAAATATGTAATTGTTGTAATTTTGTCATTTAAATGTGCCATTGTGTGATTTTATTTTTAATTTTTAATTAAATGTTTTAACTTGTGTTTTGTTTGTTGTTAAGGGTTAATTAATATTTTTGTAGATCAATTTTGTTTTACAATTTATTTCTAGAGTTGTTGTTAATTGTTAATTAAAAGAAGGAAAAGAAAAGAGTTAAACTAATTAGCTGAGTCGGACTGGGCCAGGCCAAAATCAGGCCCAAAATGCAATGCAATGACCCAGTCCATTATGCCTGATCTCTTAGATAGCCTAAACGATGCCGTTTAGGCGTCTTCAATCTGAGCCGCTGATCGAACAGATCAAACGGTCCAGTGCAGCCCTGGCTTGGTTTGAAACGACACTGTTTCAAGTGTTTAATCCGAGCCATCCATTTTCTTTGATCCAACGGCCTCAAGGCCTCACCACGACCCGATCCACTTCACCCCCGAGCCAACCCATTCCCCTTACTTAAACCAAACGACGCCGTATGGTTTAACCTCCTTGATCCTGGCCGTTGATCTTAATTGATCTAACGGCCGAGATTGAAACACCCCTCCGTATATAAGACCAATCCCTTACCCCACGCCCCTAAAGCCATACCCCCACCCCCTTTCCACCT
Source organism: Nicotiana tabacum (assembly GCF_000715075.1). Lineage (NCBI taxonomy): Eukaryota > Viridiplantae > Streptophyta > Magnoliopsida > Solanales > Solanaceae > Nicotiana > Nicotiana tabacum. The sequence continues at coordinate 152,936,948 of NC_134090.1, read as the reverse complement.
TCGTCTCTGATCTTCAGAGACCAAACATGTCCGCCACTTTCAACCACTGTCCTCCGCCCACCGGAAATCGCCTCACGGCGGTTCCGGTGGTCCAAACACGCCCAAAATTACACCATAGCCTCCCCACGACATCCTCTTTCTAGATCTTGTATCAGTTTCCCTCGAATCAATACCCAACGTCTCGAATCTTCAATCGAAGAATCAGCCTAAAATCTCACCTCTTCCGATGACTACCAAATTAACACCCCTAAGCCATCTGACCACCCTTGTTATGGATCCAGTACCCGTTGGCCTCGAATCACCCTCAAACCCCTCGGATCTTCAATCGAAGATTCGAGCAAAACTAGATCTACCCCAACCAATCCCAAACTCATACCAGACATGTCCCTGACCTCCCTCGTCACCGAACCACCATGGGTTTGGTTTGAATCTGGCTGGAAACACTCGAACCCTAAATCGAACCCCAAGAACCCTAGAAAATCAAAGACTGAAATTTGTCTAAATCAAAGGAAGTTGATGTCTAGTGGACCTTAGTCGAAGTGTTCTCAGTTGAGAACACTCGATTAAGGTCCGTTCGACCTCAAACAGTTCAAGTTTGGTTTCAAATTAGGGTTCCCCATATTTCCGAGTTCTGGAGGTATTTTTTTTTTGTTTTGTTTATTCCGTTTTTGGTTTTGATTATTCTGTTTACTTTGTTGAGTGTAATTTTATGGGTTTTTTCAATTATTGTCGTTTGATTTTGTCCTTCTCCACCAGACCTTTTATTTGGACCAATTCTATCATTGTTTCTGTTTGCTGTAATTGTTATGTGTTATAATTTGTGTAATCGATTGAATAAGTGTCATCGATTAGTCCGGTAGGCCTGAATGTTAATTGAACATGATAGTAGTATAATGTTGGTTTTGATTTCATGGTTCATGCTAGTCTGTTTCCCCTCCTACTTCGTTTCTGTCCTAAATGTTGTGTTGAAACGAGCCTGTTGGTGTAGTTGAACTTAGTACTGAGCCTGTAGGTATATTCAGTTCGTCACATTATTTTTGCTTGATCATTTGAAATGTTCTGAATTGTTTGGTCAATCGAACTGCTTCATCACAGCTGCTATTTTGGTTGTCACCTAAACCTGCTGTGTCATGCCCTGTTAGGGTGTTCTGGGTCATTAATAGCCTTAGCCTTTATTTTTGTTGCTGTTTGATTCAAGTTTAAGCAATTGATGAATCGAATCCTACTGTCTAGGGTCTGAAATGAATCTGACAACTGATTTGAATTCAGTATTGGTATGATAATGTCAACTAGATAGTAGTGAGTCATAAGGCTGCATTCAGAACTTAAGAGAATTGGTTATAGCTGTTAATCAAATTAGTTTTAGTTAATTGCTAGTTGAGCAGATTTTAGAATCAAAAGTTTTAATATAGTGGAATGGTTGTATTAGGGGGCAGTAATATTATGGGGTTTCAGGGGTGATTTGGGAATGAAACAGTTAGGATAATATTTTAATGTTAGTGTTATGTTAGTGGGATGTTAGTGTCTTTAAATTAATATGTAATGGGGAACAAAAGGGAATGGGGTGGCTGATAATAAGGAAAAGCTTTCCTTAGTGAGTTTTAAGTGGAAAAAAGACAAATTTTTAGTGGGGGAAGGGGGTCGGGCAGAAAAGTTTGAACAAGAGGGCAGGTCTGGATGGCTATATAAAGAGGAGGATTAGGACTGAAAGAAAGAAGAAGAAAATTTTTTTGAGAGCTGGAGTTTTTTTATAAAAAAAAAAGAAAACTTGAATACTAAACTGAAGATTGAATTCTGAAAGCTGAAAAATTAAAAGAGAATAGTTATCTTTATTTGCTTGGTTTAGGACTTGAAAATAGTTAGAACTTTCTTCCTTTTACTTCTGCTCTATACCTGGAATTGTTGATAGCTGCTGGTTATTTGTTGTTGCACTGCTGTTGCAATTGTTGTTTGCATTACTGTTGTTGATCTTCCTTTTCTCCCATTATAAACATTTCCAGGTACACACTTCTGAAACCATGTGTTGATGTAAGCTTGAATTTGAAGCTGAAGTTGAAAATGAATTGAGAAATGCACGCTTTCCTGCTTCATAGTATCTGTGTTCAAGATGTAGCAATAGGACGAATGATAGGTAGTTTGTATTTGTTTAGGCTCATTCCAATTATATTTACTTTGTGTGAATTGGAACGTACTCGAACTAATGTGGATTGTTAAATAGTATGCTGTTAGATTAATTAGATGTATTTCCATGTGTTTAGCAATTTAGTTTGGTTTAGCTGATGATGATAGTATAACGAAGAATCTCAGTAGGCCTCTGTACGTATTCCGTTGGATCTTTGGACTGTTTAAACTTGTTATGGCCCGGTCCAGTTTGATTTTAAGATAAACACGTATTTTAAGCAAATTTTCATATTGCATTAGTTAATACTAACGGATTAGCTATTAATGTCAACTCTCCCGTCCTGTTGAATTCCTTATTTCAATATAGGTTTAATAGTGTAGATTAATAATTAATATCAGCATCGGCTCACCATTTAACGAAGTGGTTGTTTGATAAATGGACATAAATGAAGTATTTAATTTGAATAAATGTATGATGTTGAACTCTAATGCTATTTGGTAAACACAATCAGAAAAATTGGGATTTTTTTCCAAAAGCATACATTATGTGGTCTGGGCCTTTTGGCAATTGGCTCGTTAGTAGTCAAACGGCCCGTGGTGAGTTTTAAGTTAGGTAGCGGTTCCAAATTGAAAGGCGCTCCCTTTTGTTTGGATCTTGACTTGAACTTGAAGCTCGAATTTTATAATATTAACTAATGAGGATTTTTAGAGACAAATAATATAGAAAAATCATAGTTTACTTTAGGGTGGACCTTTAAAATAGGAGATGAGCCTCGCCAAATATAATGCGAAATTGCGGGGCCCTCATTAAATGTATATATATAAAATACTTAGAACTCGGGATCGGCCGCTTAGCGAATTTCATGGCCTTTTTCCCAAAAGTAATAACGCTTTAGTCACTGTTAGGCACGTACTTTTAATGATTTACTTTCTTAAACTCGGGTGCACATTTATGTGACCCAAATCCAAATCTCAATGGAGTCGAAATGTGTCGCCGATCACGGGTACATTGATTGTGACGTTGTTCGATATGCATGTCTATGACGTTGCAAATTCCTTTAAAAAATAGTGAATGAGACGAGCCTCAACAAACAAGAATACACAAACTGCGGGGACCTCAACGGACAGTTATTTCAAATGCTTAGATTTTGAGACAGGCCGCATAGCGAACTTTACGGCTTTTTCTCAAAATAACAATGCGTTAGTATCTTTGGGCGCGTATTTAATAATGTTATCTTCCTAAACTCGGGTGCATATTTATGTGACCCAAATCCAAATCTCAATGAAGTTGGAACGTATCGAAAATTGCGGGTACATTTATGTGGTGCAATTCGAGATGCATTCTCACGACATTGCAATTCTTTGAATAAATAATAATAAAAGCGGTAAACAGTTAAAATTTACACATAGGTTCATAATTGTATAAAATCAGATAATCAAACCGAATATGACAGTTGAGCGACCGTGCTAAAACCACGGAACTCGGGAATGCCTAACACCTTCTCCCGAGTTAACAGAATTCCTTACTTGGATTTCTGGTTCGCGGACTGTTAAACAGAGTCAATATTTTCCTCGATTCGGGATTCAACCGGTGACTTGGGACACCATAAATCTCCCAAGTGGCGACTCTGAATCTTTAAATAAAATCTCGTTTCGATTGTCCTTTAATTGGAAAAACTCCCTTTTACGTCCCTTTACGGGGTATAGGTAAAAAGCAAGTGTGACACCTATATACTAAGTAACATGAGAACGTTGTTGTGCAAAGAGAGATATAAATATGTGGGCACAAGGTGCCGGGGTGCTAAAGGTTTGGTAATTGAGGTTATGATATGCGACATCAAGTTTGAGATGGCTGGAATTGTGCATTAGAAATGATATGATTTATTGAGCTAACATCGCCTTCCTTGTTGAGTACATTTTTGCTTGTCTGTGTTCCAGATATGTTGGTGTTAATTTATTTGGTTATCTTTAGTTTCCATCCGTGTTTCCCTTTATTGTTTCTACTGATTGTAGATTGTTCTTTCCCTGCTTTTGATATTACTTTGTCATGTTTAGGTTGATAGATTATTATCATATCCTGTTCAATTTATTTGACCAATAGGTGTCTGGACTGTCCCTCGTCACTACCCAACCGAGGTTAGTCTTGATACTTTCTGGGCACCACTGTGGTGTGCTCATACTACCCTTTTGTACATTTTTGTGTACAGATCCAGGTATTCGATCGGTAGTAATTGTGCGGGTCGTTATAGTGGAGACTCAAGGTAAACCTGCTACAGCATTCGCAGGCCTCGGAGTCACTTTTATTTGTACTTATTTCCATTTGTTCCTTTTGTTTTGGAACAGTGATGTAATTATTTTGTATAACTTCCTTTAAAAAGGCTTATGACTTGTACCACCGGTTTTGGGAGTTATAATTTGTTAATAGTTATTTAAATTAATGTTAGTAAATATCAATGTTATCTCAGTTAATGCTAGGCTTATCTAGTTTAGAGACTAGGTTCCATCACGACTCTTTCAGAGGGATTTTGGGTCGTGACATCTAGTCCTTTGTTTGTTTAATTGTTCTCTTCAATATTTGCCCCTTATTCCTTGTTCGTGTCAATTAGCAGAGATTAATTAATGATTATTTGACTATTTAGGGTTAGAAATTATTGTATTTTGCTGAGATGTCTACTCCTTGTAATTTTTACCTACTTTCCTTATTTGTGACTCCTAATTGATACTACTTGCCTTAATTAGTCTATTGGCCTGATTTCTGGTTGTTGATATACTCTAATTGACTTATAAAAGGGCCTATGCCTTGTTTCTTACCTTATTTAAACCCTAATTTGGTTGATAATTGATTTCTCCCTAATTTGAAGGGTCTTTCCCAGAATCCTGCCTATTAATTGATCATGTTAAACCCTAATTGATTGATTGATTGGTCTCTTTGCCTTATTTGTGAACTCTTGATTTCCTTTACCTTATTTGCTTTACTCTACTCGATGCTATATAAATCCCATTTTGATTTTTCGTATAGGACACGAAAACACTCAGAAAGAAACACACACACATACACACACACAAAAAAAAACTCTTTCTCTCATTCAAACCTTTCGGTTACTTGTGTTTGCTACATTGTCTAGCCGGCTGAAAGCCAAGGCTAGACTATTGGATTCTACATACTTTCAACTTCTTGTTTATTATTTCTTAACTGGTATGTCTCCATTTCTGTCATCATTCAATATGCTATGTAATTAGACCTATGTGCTTCTGTTTATTACTCTTAATCAACATGCCTACTTCCATGAAATTAGACCTACGTGCTTCTTGTTTTCAGCATGTCTGTTAGACATATGTCTATTTGTTTCTCAACTAGCATGATTTCTGTCCTGTTTTAAGTGTTCACCCCCTAACAGGTTCCTGAATAATTCATGATTTTCTATGCTTCCAATTTTTGCTACCCTTCTGTATGACTGTATGATTAGGACCCTGATCCCAGCATGCTATTCTTTAATACATGTCCATTGGATAACCTAGTGATAACTAGTGAACTAAGTCAATCCCCAGGCACTATGGAACCTTGATTGAACTGGTTGTGACTCTGTTCTGCTATGTTGTTGATTGATATTTGAGCTCAATCTGGTAAATGTGGTTTTGTTGCAATGTTGATCTTGTGATCTGTTTCTATGCACTTCTGAAATCCAAACTATTTTTTCTCTCTAAAAAACTATCTCTTACTTTTATACACTATTTTCAACTCCTACTCTTAGTTAACTAGGGACTTGCAACCCCAAATGTGAGCACTGCTTAGGGTCCATGAGACTCCTCTGAACTCTGACACATTGGGGCTGGTTTCCAATCCTTTATGAACTGCTTCTAGACATTTGTTCTCTAGTGTGAGCACTGCCCTGGGTTCTCGAAGCCCTTAGGAACTCTGACACACTAGATATTTGGGTTCTTTGAACATTGCCAATGGTTATTGTGCATCTTTGAGATTTGGAGCTGTTATGGTTTGAAGGCTTGGGTTATCCGGATGCATTGAGCCTGCTGCAGGCCCCCTATAGTTATATACTTTATAATTTATTCATTTGCTTATGGTCTGTAATAATTATTTGTAACAACGACGGGGCAATAGTGAATTGGGTAAAACTGGGCCTAGTTTAATGTTTGCATGAGAATGGGGTAGAAAACCTGCTTTAGGTGCCTGTATCTTTTCAAATATTTTCACTACTGTATGTTAGATATCCTGCATATAGGTTATTTACTTGTTCAGTTATATTCTGTTACTGCATGTAGTAGATAACATGCCTATAGGTATTTGTTTCAATACATTTTGTTACTTATATGCAGTAGATAACATGCCTATAGGATCAAAATAGTTATGAATATCCCGTCAAGATTCACTACTGCATTTAAATCATGCCCACAAAGTTTCAAAATCTGTTCTGCATTTTAAAAATTACGCCTATAAAGTTTTAAATCACTTTTGCATTCAGATACCATATCTATAGGAAATTTCAGAAGATAGATACCATGTCTATAGGAAATTTCATAATCATTTTTGCATTTAGATACCATGTCAATAGGAAGTTTCAGAATCATTTCTACATCTAGATACCATGTCTATAAGGTCTTAAGATCAGTTCTTCTACACTTAGATATCATGCCTGTAGGGTCTAAAAGATAAAATCAGCCTACTAAAACCAGTAACTGTTTACAGCTAAGATACCCAATTTATAAAATTCTGTTTGGCTATCACTTAGGCAATCTTGTAGGTTAATTGGATTCTGGGTTTAAAATTGTTGTTTTCCTATTGCTTGAAACCTACCCAGATTCAAGAAGTAATAAACTCAGTAGGCAAACTGATTAGGTATTTACTACTCCGCCTTAATGAAATTGTTGCATATTTTGTGCTCATCTAGATATCCTGCTATAGGACTTTATATCGTTTAAAACTGTTTGTTTGAGGAGTGCAATTGTTCGTTTTTTTGTGGAGGTAAATGTGAGTCCCTTTAACTGCTCCTTATGTGATAGTCCTACCTGTTTTGTTTGACGCCTAGTTTTCTCCTTTTAAACACCATAGGTGAGTCTAGAACCACCTTAAATAGAGGTCCTAAACACCTCAAGGGCCACAGGTAAGGGACGGGTAATGCACGCATAAGGCACGTACTAGATGCTACTAGAACACTTAGGTAACAATAATTAAGGGGAGGGCAATCAGGTAGTAAAGGATATGATGACATGTGCGCTAATGTTACGCGTAACACCTCTATTTGAGTAAAGTTTAACGAGTATCGCACAAAAGTGATCCTATAGGCTAATAAACCTAGGACTCCCTTTATTCCAGTTTAAATAATCTCTATTTGTATAAATTGCTTATGACTAATTCACTTAAATTGAGTTTGACCGAGACCCACCATTGTGGACCTCGAGGGGTGCCTAACACCTTCCCCTCAAGGTTATTTCGAGTCTTTACCCAATCTCTAATAATGCAAACCGGTTGACTAAACTATAAGTGACCAGTTTCCTTTTATCACGCCCATAAAGAAAATGCTAAATCCTAGACAACAATACCTAGTATGACTAAACTATCCTTATTAAATATTGGTCACATAGTTATAGTGAGGAGTGAAAAAACTTTTAGGGATATGCACATAAGGGTAAAAGAGTAAAAATAAATTGAATTTTTTCTTGATTACCTAACTGGACACTTATTTTGTACCAAAAGGAAACTGGTCACTTATTGTGAACCGGAGGGAGTATTTGCTTTAGGTGCCCTAACGCACCTTAAATCCGTTAGGTGGCGACTCTTCAAATTCCATACCCCTTCCCAAAAAGAAACGAGTTGTCCCAAAAAATGTTGAAATCCGGACTCCGCGAGGAAAAAGGGGGCGTGACACCAACCCTACTTGGTATAATACATGTAAAAACGTTATTTTGAGGGCTTTTTGACATACTTTAGACCTAGGGAGAGCACGAAGCCGCCATGGAGGCCGTAATTCATCAGATTCCATCTTTCTTCCATCAAACTTAGTAATCTTTACGTTCCTTTGGATGAATTGTTGTTTTGCTACCATATCTATATGAAGCTAAACTTTGCGTTCTAGGGTTGTGGTTGTCATGAATATTGAATTTTATCAATTATATTACCATTAATTCGAGTTATCATCTTTGGTTGTTTCTCTAATTCTGTGCATAATTGCTTAATTGTTTGGCCAGCAGTTGAGTCCTATTGACTGTCTATGTTATGCTTGGGAAAGCCATGTTTAGATTAGAGTAGAATTAGAGAGAGCTTGTTTCTGAACCCGTGGCTCGAGGAAAGATTTCGCGGATAGAATAGGAATATATCTAACAGTCTTGCTTAGTTGAATATCGTATTATATTCATTCATGATAGATTCAAGACCATAGGAATATAGGGTTGATATATTATGGATAGACGGATAGTATTGTGGGAACATGATATTTATATAAACGGTCCGGTCAATTGGCAATCATAGATAATTTGGATTAACAGGTGTAATTACGAACTCCATAGGATTGATAAACCGACCACAATCCTGGAATATATATCTCCCTTGGTTACGTGTTTAAATTTCACAATAGTAGTTTTAATAGAAAAACCAACTTCTGATTATCTTGGACATCAAATTAATTTTAGTTTGTTTAGTTAACAGTTAATCTAAGTCTTTATGGGTTCGACATCCGACTTTCGAGTTACTTTATTACTTGACGGTCACGTATACTTGCGTGTACTTGGGGAACCAACGGTGGTATATAATTACTTTGAACTCTATTTCTCAAATATGTTTATCAATAAAAATATTTCGTTGATAAAGTCCCAGTGAATATTAGAGGAACATCTAGTCCAATCATCGGATCCTTTTTAACGTGTAAGAGTTCAAATTGAACAAGTAAGCCAACCTAATAATTTTGGATGCCCCATTTTGTCCAACATTTGGTTTGGTATGTCGACATATATAAATGTTGGGTTAATATTTTTTGTACTTAAGGAAACTAATAACGACCTAAAAATGTTCTTCTCCTGTCCTACAAGCTAGCAATAATAAGTAACAGATCTAACAATAATAATAAAATAGCAATAATAAGTGATAGATCTAACAATAATAATTAATAAGATTGGCAATAATAAGTAATAGATCTAATAATGGTTTAGGGATTCAACAAAACAAACCCTATATATGCTTAGGATATACATTTCAAACTTTCTTAATTAACGTCCTTAAACCCAAGGGGCGAATGCACCTTAAGCGAAGCGATGTCACGTAACATTATCTCCCCGAAAAATATTATTAAATATATAGCTAAATTACATTTATAAAAATTAAAATGACACCACTTGACAGTCAATGATTCACAATCCAACTTGGTTCTATAGCTCATTATACCGTCAGCGACTTGCAGGATCGAATCTCCCTAAACATTACTACTATTTATCTGGTATAAATATTATGAATTTATCTATAACCAAAAAAAAAAGTTTGTTGAAGAAGTTCATTATTGTACTTAAATTGTTTTCCGTTGATACGATTCGAATGTATTTTCTTAATATGATGTTGTTTTTAATAATTTATTATGTGAATCGCTTATTAAAAATTCTACACGGCTTAAATCTGAATCCATCGCTGCTCTAGTACTTTCCTAAGGAAAAGAGTGAAGGGGTCTGTTATAAAGAGTGAAAGTACCAAAATTCTCATACAAAAACAACTAATTAAGCCACAGCATAGGAAACCTAGATCATTTTACAACTAAATCATATGAGTAATTATATTATTAAGGGTTCATTCTAATTAGCTAACAAACATGCCCAAAAGACATATATATATATATATATATATATATATATATATATATATATGAAAGTTGTGAATTGAGTTTTAAGAATAGAACAATTAATTATAATTGAATAATTAGGGCGGCTTCACATTCTAGAGGCTAGCAATAATTATTTCGAGAAGCCGCCTTAAGCTTTTCTGTTTGTCACTTATTGCCTATTCTTAGTTAGGCAGAGATAATTACAATTTTATTGAAGTTAAACATCTAAGCTGGATACTCAGCATTACAATGTCATTTATGTTATAAATATATTATATTATGAATGTTCATTTAGTACTCCGTTGTAAATAATCTTTTTGAAGAAGCTTATCCATATGGGACTTCACCGTAAATATGTTTATCAATGTAGTACTCTATTGGAAATAAGCTTTCTGAAGAAGCTTATCACTTCGGTACCCGGTTATGGATAAACATTACCTTCGGTAGAAGATTATCCATACCGGGTATAATAAGCTTATCCATTCAGTACTCTGTTATGGATAAACATTGCTCTCAGTAGAAGATTATCCATATCTGGTATAGTAGCAGCTTACACAGCAGCTTGCAGTAGCAGCTTACACAGCAACTTGCAGTAGTAGCTTACACAGCAGCTTGTAATAGCAGCTTACACAGCAGCTTGTAGTAGCAGCTTACACAGCAGTTTGTAGTAGCAGCTTACACAACAGCTTGTAGTAGCAGCTTACACAACAGCTTGCTTAGCAGCTTACACAGCAGCTTCCTTTCTTCTATAAATAGAAGAGATTTCAGTTCATTATGTACATCAGTTTGAATTCGAATAATATATCAGTTTCTTTCTATACTTGTCTTTACTTTATAGTATTTATTTTATAACACGTTATCAGCACGAAACTCTGACATCTCGAGCAAATACTTTGAAAGTATTAGAGGTAAGAACTTTCTTTTCCTAAATAATGTCAAATCTTTCTAAACTTGAATTTGTAGCCCTGGATATATCAGGCAAAAGCTACATGTCTTGGGTGCTTGATGCTGAAATTCATCTTGATGCGATGGGTCTGGCAGACACTATCAATGATAAAAATCAGGCATCAAACCAAGACCGTGCCAAAGCAATGATATTCCTACGTCATCACCTTGATGAGGGCCTGAAAATGGAATATCTCACTATTAAAGACCAGTCATACTGTGGAATAATTTGAAAGATAGATATGACCACCTGAAGATGGTCGTTCTTCCACAGGCACGTTATGATTGGACTCATCTAAGGCTACAAGATTTTAAATCTATCAGTGAGTATAATTCTGCTATGTTCAGAATTATTTCCCAATTGAAATTATGTGGTGATAATATTACTGATCATGATATGTTGGAGAAAACTTTCACCATTTTTCATGCCTCGAATATGCTCCTGCAGCAGCAATATCGAGAGGTGGGATTTAAAAAGTATTCTGAACTTATCTCACATCTTCTTATAGCAGAGCAACATAATGGGCTATTAATGAAAAATCATGAAAGCCGACCTATTGGTTCTTGTCCATTCCCTGAAGTGAATGAGACGAACTTCCACCAAGCTAAACGTGGAAGAGGCCATGGCCTCAGTCGTGGTCATGGTCGTGGTCGGGGAAGAAACCTCAATCATGGTAATAATAATGCACCAAAGAAGCCTCCTCACCACCAGCAGTGGAAAAGGAAGGAACAAAAGCATGAAGCGGTGCAAGCGCCAAATGCAGAAAATGCATTCTATAGATGTGGAGGAAAAGGGCACTGGTCACGTACCTGTCGTACGCCAAAGCACCTGGTTGAGCTTTATCAAGCCTCCCTGAAGAAGACAGAGAAAAATGTTGTAGCAAATTTTATTTCTGAAGATAATTTAGACTTCATGCATTTGGATGTAGCTGATTACTTTGCACTCCCAGAAGGAGAAACAAGTCATGTAATCGGTAGTGAATCTGTAAAAATGTAAATATTTTAATTTTTGTTGTTTGTAATAGATAGTATGGTTATGTAATTGTTGTACATAAATAAAAGTTATGCTTTGATAATGATGTTTACTATAATATATTTTATTTATGTTATTTTGAAGAATATGGATAACCCTCAAATTATGTTTGGATCAAAGACAAATCATGAAGATATTGTGTTATTGATAGTGGAACAACTCATGCCATATTCAACGATCAGAAATACTTTTCTTATTTGCATAAGGAAAAAGCAAATGTTTCAACAATTTCTGGTAATATAAGTTTGATTGAAGGCTCCGGAAGAGCCATAATATTTCTGTCTAAGGGAACAAAACTTATTATAGACAATGCATTGTTCTCCTCCAAGTCCCGAAGAAACTTGTTGAGTTTTATAGATATCCGCTGAAATGGGTATCATGTTGAGACAATAGATGAAATGAATAGGGAATATCTTTGTATTACAAAGAATATTTCTGGCCAGAAATGCATTGTAGAAAACTTACCAACTTTATCTTCTGGCTTATACTATTCAAAAATTAGTACAATTGAAGCACACTCTATCGTAAACCAGAAGTTTACGGATTCAAATACTTTTGTGTTTTGGCATGGCCGTTTGGGTCATCCTGGATCAATAATGATGAGACGAATTACTGAAAATTCGAGTGGGCATCCATTAAAGAACTTGAAGATTCTTACAAATGACGAATTTTCTTGTGATGCTTGTTATCAAGGAAAAATGATCACTAGACCATCACCAATGAAGGTTGGTATTGAATCCCCTGCCTTTTTAGAGCATATACATGGGGATATATGTGGACCTATTCACCCACCAAGTGGGTTGTTTAGATATTTTATGGTCCTAATAGATGCATCTTCAAGATGGTCTCATGTGTGCCTACTATCATCTCGCAACCTGGCGTTTGCAAAGCTATTAGCCCAAATAATTCGATTAAGGGCACAATTCCCAGATTATCCTATAAAGGCTATTCGCCTTGATAATGCTGGAGAATTCTCATCTCAAGCTTTTGATGATTATTGTCTATCCGTTGGGATAAAAGTTGAACATCCTCTAGCTTATGTTCATACTCAAAATGGCCTTGCAGAGTCATTTATTAAACGCCTACAATTGATAGCAAGACCACTACTTATGAATACAAAATCTACTGCTTGAGGCCATGTTATCTTGCATGCAGCATCACTTATCCGTCTCAGACCGACACATTATAATAAATACTCTCCATCACATTAGTTTTTGGTCATGAACCAAACATTGCCCATCTATGAATTTTCGGATGTGCTGTATATGTGTCAGTAGCACCACCACAACGTAGTAAGATGGGACCACAAAGAAGGATAGGAATATATGTTGGGTTTGAATCACCCTCTATTATTCGCTATCTTGAACCATTAACAGGAGATTTATTTACTGCTCGATTTGCAGATTGTCGGTTTGATGAAACAAATTTTCCACAATTAGGGGGAGAGCAAAAGGAAATCAAAATAGAAATTGTGTGAAAAATTTCATCATTATCTCACTTTGATCCCCGTACCCCTATATGTAATCAGGAGGTCCAGAAGATCATCCATTTACAGAATATAGCAAATCAAATGCCAGACACATTTACTGATTTGAAAAGGATAACTAAGTCACATATCCCAGCAGAGAATGTGCCTATCCGAATTGATGTCCCAGTAGGACCATCTACTAGCATGAGAGATAGTGAACTTAAAGCACGCCTGAAGCGTGGTAGGCCTTTGGGTTCTAAGGATCGAAATCCTCGAAAAATAAAATCGACAAATGATCAAAACGATACTATGAAGGGATCTCCTGAAGAGACCCAAAATCTGATTAGTTCTGAGATTCCTGAAGAAATTAATGAACCCGAAGCTCATGTGAGCGATGAATTTTTAATAAGTTCGATCAGTGATGGGATTAATTTAAATCGATCTGAAATAGTGGTAGATAATATTTTTGCATATAATGTTGCAGTTAATATTATGCAAGATAGTGAGGATCTTGAACCTCGATCTGTCGAAGAATGTCGACAAAGATCTGATTGGCCAAAATGGCAAGAGGCAATTCAATCGGAAAGTCACTTACTAAAAGAGATGTCTTTGGACCAGTAGTCCAAACACCTGCTAGTATAAAACCAGTTGGTCATAAATGGGTTTTTGTGTGAAAAATGAATGATAAAAATAAAGTTGAAAGATACAAAGCTCGCCTTGTTGCACAAGGATTCTCACAACGACCTGGAATCAATTTTGATGAAACATATTCACCTGTTATGGATGCCATAACATTTCGATATCTCATCAGTTTAGCACTACATGAAAAGCTTGAAATACATCTAATGGATGTAGTTACAGCTTATCTGTACTGTTCACTTGATAATGAAATTTATATGAAAATCCCTGAAGGATTTAAAATGCCTGAAGCAAAATCTTAGGAAATGTATTCAATCAGATTACAAAGATCTTTGTACGGTTTAAAGCAATCTGGGCGCATGTGGTATAATCGCCTTAGTGAATATTTGCTGAAAGAAGGTTACATAAATGATGTTATTTGTCCATGTATTTTTATAAAGAAAATGGCATCAGAATTTGTTATACTTGCTGTTTATGTTGATGACATAAATCTTGTTGGAACTCCAGAAGAGCTCCAAAAGGTAATTGAATATCTTAAGAAAGAATTTGAGATGAAAGATCTTGGAAAGACAAAACTTTGTCTTGGTCTGCAAATTGAACATTTAGCAAACGTGATCTTTATCCATCAATCTGCTTATACAGAAAGGGTCTTAAAACGCTTTTACATGGACAAAGCGCACCCATTGAGTACACCAATGATTGTTCGATCACTTGAAGTGAATAAGGATTTGTTCCGACCTCCAGAAGAGGACGAGGAACTCCTTGGTCCCGAAGTACCCTATCTCAGTGCAATTGGTGCACTAATGTATCTTGCTAATGCTACAAGGCCTGACATAGCATTTTCTGTTAATTTACTAGCAAGATATAGTTCTTCTCCTACACGGAGACATTGGAACGGGATTAAGCATATATTGCGATATTTAAAGGGAACTCTTGATATGGGTTTGTTTTATGCTAACAAAGATAGTGCAGACCTTGTTGGTTATGCAGATGCAGGTTATTTATCTGATCCCCATAAAGCTCGATCTCAAACCGGCTACGTATTTACATATGGAGGTACTATTATATCATGGCGCTCCACAAAGCAATCTATTGTTGCTACTTCTTCAAATCACGCTGAGATAATAGCTATTCATGAAGCAAGTAGGGAATGCGTATGTTGAGATCAATAATTCATTTTATTCGAGAAAAATGTGGTTTGGAATGTGAGAAAAGATCCACAATTTTATACGAAGACAATGTTGCATGCACATCCCAATTGAAGGGAGGATTTATAAAAGGAGATAGAACGAAGCACATTTCACCAAAATTATTTTACACACACGATCTTCAGAAAAGTGGTGACATTGATGTGCAACAAATCCGTTCAAGTGATAATCCAGCAGATTTATTCACTAAATCTTTGCCAACTTCAACTTTTGAGAAGATGGTATACAAGATTAGAATGCGGAGACTCAAATATTTGAAACAAGGTTTTCATCAGGGGGAGTAAAATACGCGATGCACTCTTTTTTCCTTACTAAGGTTTTTTCCCATGGGGTTTTCTTTATAAGGTTTTTAATGAGGCACCTAGCAATGCGTATTACTAAATATGTGTACTCTTTTTCCTTCATTAGAATTTTTTTCCACGTGGTTTTTCTTAGTGAGGTTTTAATGAGACACATTATCTTTTAATGAACATCCAAGGGGGAGTGTTATAAATATATTATATTATGGATGTTCATTTAGTAATCCGTTGTAAATAATCTTCCTAAAGAAGCTTATCCATATGGGACTCCACCGTAAATATGTTTATTCATTTAGTACTCTATTGGAAATAAGCTTCCTGAAGAAGCTTATCACTTCGGTACCCAGTTATGGATAAACATTACCCTCGGTAGAAGATTATCCATACCGGATATAATAAGCTTATCCATTCAGTACTTCGTTATGGATAAACATTGCTCTCAGTAGAAGATTATCCATATCTGGTATAGTAACAGCTTACACAGCAGCTTGCAGTAGCAGCTTGCGTAGCAGCTTACACAGCAGCTTGTAATACTCCCTCTGTTCCAGTTTATGTGAACCTATTTCCTTTTTGGTCCGTTCCAAAAAGAATGAACCCTTTCTAAATTTGGTAACAATTTACCTTAAAGTTACAACTCTACCCTTAATGAGAAGCTTTTATAACCACACAAATACTCTGGGCCCCATTTGGACTTGTTTAGGACCACAAATTCCAAAAGTCTTCATTTTTTTCTTAAATTCCGTGCTCAGTCAAACAGGTTCACATAAATTGGAACGGAGGGAGTAGCAGCTTGCGTAGCAGCTTACACAGCAGCTTCCTTTCTTCTATAAATAGAAGAGATTTCAGTTCATTATGTACCTCAGTTTGAATTCGAATAATATATCAGTTTCTCTTTATACTTGTCTTTACTTTATAGTCTTTATTTTATAACAATTTATCTATATTTTGCATATTATACCATATATTTGTTACAAAAATTACATGCAATAACTTTAAGTGACGTAATATATTTCATTATCAGTATATGTAAGTTAACCGCGAGCTAATTAATTAAAGTCCGTATAGGAATTTAATACTACCTTTATGTTGACACTAGCAACTTTTTTTGCACGCATGCATCAACTTTCCTCTATTCTTCCTTTCATGTAAATTTATATATCTTTTCATTTTCAAGCACGTTTGTCTATTTTTTATATATATATTTTCTTGGAAGTTTCATTCAATCACATGTATAAAAACCTTCCAAAATTTCAAGATTCATTTAACCCTAAATTGCATTAAATTATACTTTGCTCCCAGTCCAAATAATGCACAATTCTCTAATTAAGCTCCCTCTGATATAAAAAAAAATGGAAGAAGGCAAGAAAGGGCAGAATCGTCCAAGAAGAAGAAATAAAGAAAAAGAACCAATGAAGGTGAAATATATTTCCAGTCCTGTTATGGTAAATGCCAAAAATGCTGCTGAATTTCGCTCAATTGTTCAAGAACTCACCAGAAAGAGCCCCGAGAGCGGCAGCAGAACGGTGGTTGGTGGCAGCGGCAACGATGGTGGCGGCGGCGGCTGGCCTAGTGATAATATTGACGCAGTTGAGTGTTCAAGTATCAAAGCACCTATGCATGAAATTGATAATATTAATGATGACTATTTTTGGAAAGAATTTTCAGAGAGCTTATCTGTATTTCAGTATCCAGATTATTAGTCTATTTTACCGTTACGTTTTTTTTTTCCTTCCATGATTGCAATTCTAAGATAAATCAGTCCACACTGTATTATAAAATAAATCCAAAAATATGTTATACTTCTCTTTTTCATGTACTTTAAAATACTAGTTTTAGTGTACACATGGACCCTAACGACTATTATAAAAGTAATATTTCATCTGTTTCAATTTATGTGACCTATTTGACTCGACGCGTAGTTGAAGAAAAGAAAGAAAATTTTTAAACTTATGGTATAAAATGAGGCATATATATTTTGTGTGGCTATAAATCATTGCATAAAGATAAATTATTTGCAAAAAGGGAAAGGGGTAAATTTGTTTTGGCACGGACTAAAAAAAATAACATTCACATAAATTGAAATGGAGTATAATATAATGCATAATTTAAAAATATTTATTTAACTTACAAATAAAAAATAACGCTTAATTTTATTTTATTTATTCAACTTTTACATTGACAACTAATCAACCAATCGAAAAAGTTTCATTTTGATTTTTTTTTTCCCTACATCTCTCTTGTTCATTGAATTGGGGGAAAACATTACTAGTTGGCAAGCTAAAAATCAAGTACGATAAACTATTATTATTCTGAAGTAGTGACTTTATTTTCACTGGCCGTAAAATCTGTTATGTCGCGGAAGAGGCAAACTCGAAAATAAAGAAGATAAAGAACACCAAATTTTAATGTGAAAAATCTTTTAAATCGAAGATAAAAACCACGGGATCACAAAGATCCAAAAAACTCCACTATAACAATAAAAGGATTACAAAAGTTCTCCAAATTGGCTACACAACAAGTGTCAAACACGGAGCAACAATAGCAACAAGAGCAACAACTAATCAATTGAACAAAGAGGAAAATTCATAAAAATAAAGCTGTTGTTCGGGGCTCGAAATCAGATGCTACGAGCCTCCAAATCTGATCTCCACCGTTCAAATCAAAGATCAAGATGTTACAAACACTCAATCACATTTTCAGCTCGGTCCAACGGTTAAAGAATCGAAAAATATGATTTGCAGTTGGTTGGTCGGAATACAAATCTGCAGCAAAAACAAATACTTTTCTTCTCTCTTCTCTCTTCTTTCTTAATGAAAGTTCTCTCAAAAACCACTCTTATGTGCTTAAGTCTTTCAAAGACTTGTACCAATGAGCATAGAATAATCCTCCAAGGTTGTCCTATTTATAGATCATGAGTGGTGCTTTTTGTTAAAGCCAATACCCACTCAAAATAGGAATAAACACCGAATCCAATTTTGAATTGGAATGGAAACCAAAAGAGAATAGGATTAGGTCATTGGGCTTTTGGCTGGACAATATAGGCATGAGCCCAACAAATTCTCCCTCCAGCCAAGGGGCCAAATACGTCTTCAAGTAGAGGAACTATTGATAGGCTTCATGCCTGCCAATTTTCTGCAATACGCATGTTTATCTGCAAGCTTAACTACAAAGTCCTCACGCTGCTCCATATAAATCTCCTCATTCAAAACACCATGAAAAAAAGTAGTCTTGATATCCATCTGCTCAACCTCTAAATATAGACTTGCGGCTAAGCCTAGAACCACACGAATAGAAGACATCTTCACAGCAGAGGAGAAAATTTCATCAAAGTCAACTCCCTTATTTTGGCCAAAACTTTTAACAACTAACCTCTCCTTGTACCTAGGCCCAGAGGTATGGTTATCTTGCTTTATTCTGAATATCCATTTGTTAGATAAAGCTCTCTTACCTTTCAGTAATTTCACTAACTCATATGTACCATTCTCATGGAGTGACTTCATCTCATCTTCCATGGTTTCTATCCACTGATCTTTGTGAGTATCTTGAATGGCTTCATCATAGCTTTCATGTTCTCCCATGTCAGTCAAAAGTACATATTCATCAGGAGGATAGCACATGCATTTTTGTTTCTCCCTTGTAGATCTTCTAAGAGAGGTTTCAAGAGCATTCAAAGTAGTTACCTGAGTAGGAGTTGGTTGTTGATCAACCACAACTTTATCAACTAGAGCATCCATAACATCTACACCATGATGATAGTTTTGATCTTAATCACTATCTTCATTATTGTCTTGGGTTCCTTCATGTGCAATAGGTGCCTTAGCAATAGAAACTGGATCAATATCAACTAAGCTCTCATTACTCTGAGAATCTGTCTTCCCATCTTTGTCAATATCTTTAATAGTCTGGTTTTCAAAGAATATTGCATCACGACTTCTAATAAGTTTATTGTCAACTAGATCGTAAAAACAATACTCAAACTCATCTTGACCATAACCGATAAAGATGTACTGCTTAGTTTTGACATCCAGTTTCGATCTCTCATCTTTAGGAACATGTACACAAGCTTTACACCCAAAAACTCTCAGGTGATCATAAAAAATATCTTTGGCAAACCAAACTCTGTCTGGGGCATCACCATCCAAAGCAACAGCAGGAGACAAATTGATAACATAGGCAACAGTGTTAAGTGCTTCCGCCCAAAATGTATTTGGAAGTTTAGCCTCTGAAAGCAGGCATCTAACTATTTCAACTAGAGTTCTATTCATCCTCTCTGCCAAACCATTCAATTGAGGCGTCTTGAGCGGAGTTTTTTGATGACGAATTCCCTGTTCCTTGCAATAGTTATCAAAGGGACCGCAACATTTGCCACCATTGTCAGTGCGAATAAATTTTAATTTCTTCCCCATATATCTCTTAGCTAAGGTCTGAAATTCCTTAAACACGCCAAGTGCTTGATCTTTAGATTTTAAAGGATACACCCAGAGTTTACGAGAATGATCATCAATGAAGGTCACAAAGTAAAGTGCACCACATTTTGACTTTACTTTAAAAGAACCACACAAATCAAAGTGTACTAGCTTCAATAAATCGGGCTTTCTTGAGGGAGGATGGCTATAAAAGGAAATCATTTTATGTTTGCCATCTAAACAATGGATACACCTTTTCAGCTTTGCTTGTTTCACTCCAGAAAGTAATTTTTTCTTAGCCAAACACGTAATCCCCTTCTCGCTCATATGACTCAATCTTTTGTGCCACAATTCTAATAAAGTGTTACTTTCCACCAGATTTATGGAGTCATTAAGAATAGAGCCCTGTGTCATATATAAATGACCAGACTTGATTCCTCAAGCCACTACTAACGAGCTCTTGGTGAGCTTCCATTGGCCATTAAAGAGGGCATTATGGTAACCTTCATCATCTAATATTCATGCAGAGATCAAATTGAAAGAAAAGTTTGGAGCATGCTTGACATCTTGAAGAACTAACGTTGAATTATTATTAATTTTCAAACAAATTATACCAACACCAAACACCTTAACTTCACTAGCATTGCCCATCTTTAACACTCCAGAATCAACATGAGTATAAGATGAGAAAAAAATCTTTTCTTGGTGTGACATGTGAGGTAGATCCAGAATCTATTATCCAGCTCGTCTCATGGGATAACAGATTGATACGTTTTCATCATAAGCAAAAAGAAGGTCATCTCGAACAATAGCAGCAACATTGTTCTCATTATTTTCAGCTTTCTTTCCTTCTCTAATGTCTTAATTCAACTTGCGGCAAAACCTTTTGATGTGTCATTTCTTGCCATAGTGGTTGCATATAATATTATGGTATTTGGACCTTGACTTACTTCTACTTTTACCTCTATTCCACGAGCCTCTTGTTCTATCTCTCCCCCGGTCTTCTATAACTAAGATATCTGCTTGTGAGGATGAACCCTAAGATTTTCTCCTTACTTCCTCGTTCAATACACAACTCTTGGTATATTCCATGGTCACCTTACCTCCAGGAGCTGAATTTGTCAAAGAAATACGAAGAGTTTCCCTAGAGTCAGGCAGAGTATTAAGAAGCCAAAGTCCTTGTATCTCATCATCAAAATTAACTCCCATTCCAGATACTAATCAAGGACGCCCTGAAAATCATTTATGTGATCAAGGATAGGGCTACCTTCCTTGTATTTAAAGGTCATCAATTGCTTTATCAAGAACAACTTGTTGTTCCCAGTTTTTTAAGCATAAAGAGTCTCTAGCTTTTCCCACAATGATATCGCATGTGTCTCGTTCACAATATGATTGCGAACATTATCTTCAACCCATTGTCGTATATATCCACATACTTGTTAGTGCTCGAAATCCTAATCTTCATCTGATATACTCTCGGGTTTATGAGCTGCAAAAACGGGTGGATGCATCTTCTTTACAAACAACAAATCTTTCATCTTGCTTCTCCAAACATTATAATTTCTCCCATTTAAACATACCATCTTTCTCATATTTGCCTCCATTTCGTAACAACCCGGGTAAATAACCAAGGCTTTGATACCACTTGTTAGGACCGAAAAAAATAGGTGTCATACGAAAACCAGCAAAGCAAATCTTGAACGATGATAAATCATACAACAAAGAGAAATATACCAAAAGAGACAAACATATAACATGGTTCGGTCGACTGACCCGCATCCACGGTAGAGATGAGCAATACACTATATAAAAAAAAGAACATAATATCGAGAGAACAACCTCATGAATAGGCAAACACAAGTGACACACTAACATTTGTCCCATAAAGTTCTCATCCTAAACGAGACTCTCAAACCCCATATGGCTACATTGTGGATGTTGCTAAATGAGAAGGAAGAATCCTCAATTTATAGAATTTCAAACATTTTCCTACAAGAAAAAGGACTAACCAAATATAAAAGAATTATAATTTCCTTCTACAAAAAGTAAAACCCAATTATGGTAAATATGTTGTCCTTTCCTTCAAAAGATAGAAAAATCAATTATGGTAAGAAAATTTGGACAAACACCTAAAGATATTCACTTGTTAGGACTGAAAAAATAGGTGTCATGTGGATACTAGCAAAGCAAATCTTTAACGATGATAAATCATACAACAAAGAGAAATATACCGACAGAGACACAAATATATAACGTGGTTCATCCACGGCGGAGATGAGCAATCCATTGTATAAAAAGAGAGTACATAATATTGAGAGAACAACCTCACGAAGAGGCAAACACAAGTGACACACTAAAAATTGTCTCATAAAGTTCTCCCCCTAAATAAGACTCTCAAACCTCATATGGCTATATTATGGATGCTGCTAAATGAGAAGGAAGGATCATCAATTTATAGAACTCCAAACTTTTTCCTACAAGAAAAAGGATTATCCAAACATGGAAGAATTATAATTTCCTTCTAAAAAAGTAAAACCCAATTATGCTAAATATGTTGTCCTTTCCTTCAAAAGATAGAAAAACCAATTATAGTAAAAAAATCTAGACAAACACCTAATGATTCTCCCCCTTGGCCTGAATTTTCTGACAAAATAAACTTGAACCACTTTCTTCACATAGCTTTTAACAGGTCGCATCTCCAAATATCCACCACAAAGTTTGTCTTAACGTGCGTAGCACACTGGTCAAATTTCTCAGACAAAATTTACGATTATCGTCAAATATGTTGTGGCTAGAACTGAACCCGCCAAGATGAACCTATCTTAAACCTTGCTCTTATACCACTTGTTATGTCGCGGAAGAGGAAAACCTGAAAATAAAGAAGAGAAAGAACACCAAATTTTAACATGGAAAACCTTTCAAATCGAAGGTAAAAACCACGGGATCACAAAGATCCAAAAAGCTCTACTATAGAAATAAGAGGGTTACAAAAGTTCTCCAAATTAACTACACAACAAGTGCCAAACACGGAGCAACAATAGCAACAAGAACAACAACTAATCAATTGAAGAAAGAGGAGAATCCACAAAAATAAAGTTGTTGTTTGGGGCTCGAAATCAGATTCTACGAGCCTCCAAATCCAATCTCCACCGTTACCAAGATGTTACAAACACTCGGCCAAAATTTCAGCCCGATCCAACGGTTAACGAATCGAAAAATGTGATTTGAAATTAGCTAGTCGGAATAAAAATCTGCAGCAAAAATAAATACTTTTCTTCTCTCTTCTCTCATAATGAAAGCTCTCTCACAAACCACTCTTATGTGCTTAAGCCTTTCAAAGACTTGTATCAATGAGCATAGAATAATTCTCTAAGGTTGTCCTATTTATAGATCATGAGTGATGCTTTCTCTTAAAGCCAAAACCCACTCAAAATAAGAATAAACACAGAATCCAATTCTGAATAGGAATGAAAACCAAAAGAGAATAGGATTAGGCCATTGGTCCGTTGGCTGGACAACATGGTCATGAGCCCAACAAGATCATACATTATATTAATATATTTGATGACAATAAGAGTTCCGTGTAAAAATAGCACGGGCTAGCCAGTATTCGGACTGGTCATTCAAAAATAGTCAGTGTTTGTCAAGTCATTGAAAAATAGCCACTATTTGCTGCAACAGAGACCGGTCCAGCATAATATACTAGAGTTCGGTGCACATGTGTATGAACTTCCAGCATATTATACTGAACAATTATACTTGCTGGAACTCCAGTATATTATGTTGGAGTTCTAGTATACTTATGCTGGAACTCCATTATATTATGCTAGAGTTCCAGTATACTTATGCTTGATGTGTAGGGGCGGAGCTAGACTGTCGGGAGCAGGTTCGGCCGTACCCAGTAACTTTAGTTCGAACCTTGTATTTGTCTTAAAAATCCATTGAATATGTATAAATTATTAATTTAGAACCCAGTAACTTAAAACAATTAGAATCCCGAACCCATAAGCTTGAAATCCTAGCTCCGCCTTTGTTGACGTGGTAATTGTATAATGTAGAACAGCCCCAAAATACTTATGCTGGAACTCCAGTATACTTATGCTGGAATTCCAGTATAATATACTGGAGTATTTTTCGGATTTTGAACAGTATTTTCGTTTAGATTTATCTTTACATAAAAAGAGATTAAATTTCGATTATTTTTAAAAGTGTGGCTATTTTTGAATGACCACTTGTAAATCTGACTATTTTTTAATTTCTCGCGAGTTCCATGCGTCAAATGAAAACAATTTCTGTTTCATTCCATAGTGAAACCGGTCTCCTTTTTCTTTTTCTTTTTCTTTTTTGTCTTTTTTCTTAGTTTAATTTTCAATTTCTGACCGCCATTGAATTTGAAATATCTTCTTAATATTTCCTTATCAGAAGTCCAACACTTTCTGTACCTTTCTTTTTATTTCAATTTTACTACTTTTTTTATTCAGAAAAATAACCTCAAGGAGGTAAATCCGTACCTTACCTTTGACCAAAAATCCAGTCAAAACGGAGGTGCTACCTGTTTGACTTTTGAGGCATATATTTGGGGTTATGGATTCTAGACTTGTATGTATTAAAATACAGCACTATTTCTACTTAAATTCAATCCCAGTAGGGTATCTGGATTGATTGTAAGCGTTCTAGTGATCTCTGGAGTTCAGTCTTTAAGTAGATGACATATTAAGTATTTAGCCACATACTTAGTGATATCCCTTGTATACGATCGAGATCGGAGAACTGGATTTCGAAGGCTGAACGGAACCCCGGGCTCGAGTTCGGGGTAGCACGAAGTAAAGATTAGATCTGGCTGAAAAATGGATACCTCGGGGGAGCAAATCGAAGACCCACCATGATCTACCTCGAGGGTAGTACATTTTCGATAACACTCAAGAAAGAGCGGAAATTCCCCAAGAACACGTGGGTCAGGATATAAATAAAGGAATAAGATTTGTACGAAATAGTACAAGTACGTACTAGGTTGTTATACAGCTGTACCAATAGAATTTTTTGCCATAATTGGAAATGTATCATATTAGAGTTTTCCCCTTCTATATAAAGGGGACCCCAATCTTTGTAAAAGATATCTCATTCACTGCAATAGAACATTCTGCTCTACTTTTCGCGTTTATCGTGCTCAACAATTGATCTTCAGCTTTACTTTATTGTTCATACTTTATTGGTTCTTAGCTCACCTCGAAGCCCCCGAGATTATCGAGCTCGAGGTCCCCGCTGCTCCAGCAAAACTGGTTTGATTTATCAATTCTTCTTACATAAACCTAATATTACTTGTATATTCACTACTATTGGAATAAATCACATATCTTTAAAACCAATAATTATCTTTAATTGTTACTCACATTTTTCGAGGTAAACAGTTTGGCGCCCACCGTGGGGCTTAAGATAATAGTGATTATTTTAGTGCTAGTTTTCTAATAACACACGTTATTCTTCACACTTTTTATGGTCATAGATTCTTTGATTTCAGGCTAATATATGTCTAGCACAAAAAATGCACTTGGTCATGACAGCGAGGGACTCGGATAAAACATCGGTATAGGGGTCGGTGTACCACCCATAAACCCTAAGGGAGTGCCAAATATGGAGCCAGTTAATATTAGTTCACATAACGTTTTAAACACGGACGCAAGCACCGACCCCGTAATGAATGCACACATGGAAGCCCGCTAGGAGACCAAGGAATACCAGGAATGGAAGAAGGGGGAGTCAGCCTCCAAGTGATATTCAAGATGTTGCAAGCTCAGCAAGTCGTCATCGCTCAACTTCAGAGTCAGAATAGAACTCCAAACACCGCCAAACCAGAGAACACTCGGCGTGCTGAACCAGAGCTTGAAAGGCCCACTGAAAGCGGCTCGGGGACTGATCCCACGGTTATGAGAATGCTCGAAGAGCTCGCCAAAAATATCGAGACCGGAGAAAAGAAGATTGAAGAAAATGACAAAAAGGTGGAGACATACAACTCTAGAGTCGACCAGATACCGGGAGCACCTCCAATTTTGAAAGGACTGGACTCGAAGAAGTTCGTACAAAAATCATTCCCCCAGAGTGCGGATCCGAAGCCCATCCCGAAGAAGTTTCGGATGTCAAATATCCCAAAATATAATGGAACCACTGATCCCAGCGAGCACATCACCACATATACTTGTGGCGTAAAAGGAAATGAATTGGAAGACGATGAGATTGAGTCTGTTCTGCTAAAAAGGTTTGGGGAAACTTTGTAAGTGTGCCATAATTTGGTACCATAACTTACCCTCGAACTCTATTGATTCATTTGCCATGTTGGCAGACTCATTTGTAAAGGCACACGCCGGTGCCATAAAGGTTGCAACAAGGAAGTCTGATGTATTCAAAATAGAGCAAAGGGAGAACGAGATGTTGAAGGAGTTTGTGTCCCATTTCCAGTTAGAACGAATGGAGTTACCACCATTCTACGATGATTGGGCCGTACAAGCCTTCATTTAGGGGCTAAATGAACGAAGTCCAATAGCTTCGAAGCAGCTGAAGCAGAACTTGATCGAGTATCCTATCGTGACTTTGGCGGATGTACATAACAGGTACCAATTAAAAATTAGGGTTGAGGATGACCAGTTGGGAGCCCCCTCGGGGTTAGTTTATCCAAGCAGGTTACTAGGAAAGGAGTCAGGAAATGTAGACAAGGGGTTCAAGGTTGAATAAGGAAAGATATCAGCCATACGTCGAGGATCGAAGGAACATTTCAAGGCGTAACATACCTCGGAATGATCGAAGAACAGATCGAGGTCAAAATTCCCAGGGACTCATGAACAAAATCGGGTTTGATAAGCACTTGGGACTAGCGGAGGCACCCCGATTATCCGAGTACAACTTCAGCGCCGATGCCTCGGGTGTCATCTCAGCCATTGGTAAAATTAGAGATACTAGATGGCCCAAGCTTATACAGACCGATCCTTCTCAGAGGAACCCCAACTTGATGTGCAAGTATCATGGTACTCATGGGCATAGGACCGAGGATTGCAGCTAGCTTAGAGAGGAGGTAGCCCGGTTGTTCAATGAGGGGCATCTTCATGAATTTCTTAGCGATCGATCCAAAAACCATTTTCGAGAAAGAGATGCAAACAGGAAGAATGAACCTAAAGAACCTCAAAATGTCATTCACATGATCATCGGTGGAGTCGACGTCCCACAGGGACCTATATTCAAACGTACCAAAGTATCCATCATAAGGGAGAAACGGATTCGGGACTACATGCCCGAGGACACCCTCATATTCAGCGAGGAAGACATCGAGGCCTTATTTCAGCCTCACAACGATGTAATGGTAATTTCTATCATTTTAAATAAAGTTCAAGTTAAACGTGTTCTCGTGGATCCAGGTAGTTCAGCAAATATAATCAGATCAAGGGTCGTGAAGCATCTTGGGCTGCTTGACCAAATCATACCTGCCTCTCGAGTCCTGAATGGATTCAACATGGCTAGGAAACGACGAAGGGGGAAATCATCCTCCCAGTCAACGTGGTCGGAACCATACAAGACACCAAGTTTCATGTTATCGAAGGAGATATGAGGTATAATGCTTTACTTAGAAGGT
Source organism: Nicotiana tabacum (assembly GCF_000715075.1). Lineage (NCBI taxonomy): Eukaryota > Viridiplantae > Streptophyta > Magnoliopsida > Solanales > Solanaceae > Nicotiana > Nicotiana tabacum. Next base: position 152,909,394 of record NC_134090.1, on the reverse strand, counting down.
CATGGATCCATAGCATGAGGGCAGTTCCATCAACCCTTTATCAAATGATGAAGTTCCCAACAAAGGACAATGTGAAAATAATATATGGAGAACGGCACGCAGCTAAGGAGATGTTTGTAGTACACGACTTAGCACCGGTATCGACACCATCCATATCGGAGAGGCCAAAGGACAATCAGGTCGCCAAATAGAAATCACCGCCCATACCCTTGGTTGAGCCCGAGGGACAGGTGGCCGATGAACAGGTGGTTGTGGACGAAGAAGAAGATTTTCTCACCTATCGAGCCTTCATTTCCCCCGAGGAATCGGATGCGACGAAGTCCACGGTCGAAGAACTCGAGCAGGCCATATTGATCGAACATCTTCCAGAACGAAAGGTATACCTGGGGACGGGGTTAACCCCCAAACTTAGGAAAAACCTCATTCAACTTCTTATCGATAACATTGATTTCTTTTCCTGGTCCCACTTAGATATGACAGGGATACCACCGGAGATAACTACCCATCGACTAAGTGTCGATCCCAGATTTAAACCGGTGAAGCAAAAGAGGACACCTCAGTCTGAGGTAAAGCATGAATTCATCAAAGAAGAGGTAACTAAACTTCTCAAGATAAGGTCCATCAGGGAGGGAAGTATCCCGAATGGCTAGCTAACATAGTAGTAGTCCCTAAAAAGAGAAACAAACTTAGAATGTGTGTAGACTACAAAGATTTGAACAAAGCATGTCCTAAAGATTCTTTCCCATTGCCCAACATCGATTGTTTGATCGATGCTACGGCCGGCCACGAGAACTTACTTTTCTCGATGCCTACTCTGGGTACAACCAAATTCAAATGAACCTGAAGGACCAGGAAAAGACTTCGTTCATTATGAAGTATGGTATGTACTATTGTAATGTAATGCCCGTCGGGCTAAAAAATGCAGGAGACATATATCAGTACCTAGTTAATAAAATGTTCGAATATCAAATAGGCAAATCCATGAAAGTTTATATTGACGACATGCTAGTTAGGTCCCTGTGCGCAGAGGACCATTTGACCCATTTGCAGGTGACGTTCGATATCCTAAGAAAGTACAACATGAAACTCAACCCCGAGAAATACGCTTTTGGAGTCGGCTCGGGAAAGTTCTTGGGATTCATGGTGTCGAACAGGGGTATCACGATCAACCTCGATAAAATCAAAGCCATCAAGGAAATCACCATAGTGAACAATGTGAAAGTCGTACAACGGTTGACTGGGCGGATAGCGGCCCTATGCCGATTTATCTCAAGGTCATCAGATCGGAGCCATCATTTATTTTCCCTACTCAAGAAGAAGAACAACTTGTGTGGACTCTGAAGTGCCAACAAGCCTTAGAAGAATTAAAATGGTATCTCTCGAGCCCACCCATGCTCCATACTCCGAGGGAGGATGAAAAACTTTACTTGTATTTAGCCGTGTCCGAGGTGGCGGTAAGTGGCGTGTTGGTTCAAGAAGAGCAAGGTACGCACTTTCCTGTCTATTATGTGAGTTGGACCCTAGGAGATGCTGAAACTAGGTACCCACATTTGGAAAAGTTAGCTCTTGCATTAATAAGCATGTCTAGGAAATTAAAATCATATTTTCAATGCCACCCTATATGTGTATTGACTATGTACCCACTTCAAAATGTCTTGCATAAGCCCGAACTATCGGGTAGATTGGCCAAGTGGGCTATCGAACTTAGAGGGTATGATATTGAATATCAGTCTCGAACGGCTATTAAGTCTCAAATTTTGGCAGACTTCATGGCTGATTTCACGCCTGCCCTCGTATCCGAAGTAGAAAAGGAACTCTTGCTACAAACAGGTACATCATCAGGGGTATGGACCCTCTTCACAGCTGGTGCCTTGAATGTGAAAGGATTCGGGCTCGGCATCATTTTAAAATCGCCCACGGGCAGAGTCATTAGGCAATCTATCAAAACTTCTAAACTGACTAACAATGAGGCCGAGTATGAGGCCATGATTGCAAGTCTCGAACTAGTAGGGGCCTTGGAGCAGAGGTCATCGAGGCAAAGTGTGACTCCCTTTTGGTAATGAATCAAGTCAACAGGAGCTTACAGGTTCGAGACGATAGAATGCAGAGGTACTTAGACAAACTTCAAGTGACATTTCACCGCTTTAAGGAATGGACACTGGACCATGTACCTCGATAACGGAATAGCAAGGCCGATGGACTTGTAAACTTGGGGTCATCGATTGAAGAAGATGATATCATCCTGGTGACTGTTGTCCAATTATTGAGGTCGGTGGTCAAAGAAGGCCATGCAGAGATTAATTCAACAAGTTTAACATGGGGTTGGAGGAATAAGTACATCGACTACTTGAAGCATGGGAAGCTCCCCGCGGACCCGAAAGAATCAAGAACACTTCAAGGCAAAGCAGCTCGATTCTCACTCGACGAAAATGGAATGTTGTATTAAAAAAACCTTCGACAGACCATTGGTCGTGTGCTTGAAACCCAGAGACACCGATTATGTATTACAAGAAATCCACGAGGGCACTTGTGGGAACCATTCTAGTGCGGACTCTCTGGTTTAAGGTGATCAGAGCGGGGTATTATTGGGATAGCATGGAAAAGGACACCAAGGAATTCCTTTGAAAGTGTGATAAATGCCAATGATTTGCACCAATGATCCATCAACCCGGTGAACAACTCCATTCGGTCTTATCCCCGTGGCCATTCATGAAATGGGGGATGGACATCGTCTGCCCCTACCAACGGCGCCAGGTAAATCTAAATTTATTTAGTTTATGACTGACTACTTTTCAAAATGTGTTGAAGCGCAGGCCTTCGAGACGATAAGAGAAAAAGAAGTCATCAACTTTATATGGGACCACATCATATGTCGGTTCGGGATACCTGCCGAAATAGCATGTGACAATGGGAAACAGTTCATCGGCAGCAAAGTAACAAAATTCCTCGAGGACCATAAAATCAAAAGGATTCTATTGGCGCCTTACCACCCAAGTGAAAATGGTCAGGCCAAGTCCACAAACAAAACCATCATTCGAAACATAAAGAAAAGGTTAGATGATGCAAAGGGGAAATTGAGAGAAGTATTGCCCGGGGTGCTATGGGCATACCGAACGACGTCAAAGTCGAGCACGAGGGAGACCCCATTTTCTTTGGTGTACGGTTTCGAATCATTGATCCCAGTCTAAGTCAGGGAACCTAGCGTTAGATTTCAGCATGCCACCGAGGACTCAAATAACAAAGCTATGAACACTTCTCTCAAACTACTAGATGAAAGGCATGAGGCCGTATTAATTCTAATGGCCGCGCAAAAACAAAGGATTGAAAGATATTACAACAGAAGGACGAACCTTCGATATTTCAGAGTCGGGGACTTAGTCCTAAGAAAAGTCACTCTCAACACTCGAGACCCAAACGAAGGGAAACTAGGCCCCAATTAGGAAGGACCGTGTCGTGTCCTCGGAGTCGTAGGGAAAGGATCCTACAAACTTAGCACAATGGAAGGCGAGCAACTACCAAACAATTGGAATGTATCATTGCTCAAATGATATTACTGCTGAGGTACGACCTTCTCCCCTTTTCCATTTGTATTTAAAACTAACTCATTGCAGAAGATCAATTGGAAACATCGGGGCGCCTTTCAGCTCGAAGACCTTGGGTTTTAACGCATGCGTTGCACTCTTTTTCCCTTAGATCTGGTTTTATCCCAAGTGGATTTTATCGGCAAGGTTTTTAACAAGGTAACACCTATATGCTACCTAAGGAATATTCAATAAAGTATTCAAGGCTTCTTCCCGATCAACCTCGAACACTGGGGGGCCCACCCCTAGAGGGCGCATGGACGTATTCTCGAAGAAAGCAATTCATGCCAAGGTGGGCCTCGATAGGGAAATGTTGTAATGGGCCAAACGGTTAAAAAAATCGTGTCCACATAGAATAATCGAGCCCTAGCAGTAAAAAATGTACGCATGTATCAATTATTTGAAGAAGCATTTTTATTATATCAAAACACTTTGTGCCTCGAAGAAGTCTACTATTTTAACATTTAACGGCTTAAGGGCCAAAACCCCGAATACTCGAGGACTGCCATCGACAATCGACGCATCGAGTCATCGAGCACTCGAGCTTATAAGACCTCAAATAGGCACACTCAAACTTATAAGACCTCAAAGAGGCACATTCGAGCTCACAAGACCTCAAAGAGGCATTCCCTCTATATTAAAGGCCAAGGCCATCACACTTGGGGACTAGAGGATACGGTCATATAAAAGGCTACAGCCGTAATAATACGGCTCAGAGACGTCCTATTTCTGCCATAACACTAAAAGGCCTTCATATACTTCGAAAAAATCGGTTAAATCAGGCTACCCTCGGCAAAAGCAAATTATAAGGGGCTTCGATATATTCAGCCCTCGAATAATGCAAAGGCTTCAATAACATCAGCCTTCGAAAAAACCTCAAGAGGTATTCGATTAAATGTTGCATATCAAATTACAAATGAGGTTCCAATCAATCAAACCTCCAAAAAACCCAAACGGGTACAAAAAACACATGTTAAGGCATATAAAATTTTCACTAAGTCCTTTAGCCGAAAAAAGGAAAGATTTATAGCCATTTTAGAGGCCGAATTGGCCCCACCTAAAGAGCCTAAGGGAAAACCTAAAAGAGCCTAAGGGCTAACCCAAAAGACCTTAAGGGCCAATAATTAAAGAGCTTTAAGGCCAAAGCACACCATGCTCAAAGACCTTACCCAGATCGGACTCAAAAGTATCGAGCTAAAACTTAGCTCGAAGATTGAACCTTAAGTGGTAACCTATTATTGATCGTTGATCAAAATACAAAAATTTGAGGGTCTACTCTACCCCGAATTTGATTCAACGATCAGAGGTTAGAGCATCAAAAATTTAACAAACGCTCAAGGAAACTCCTTTTATATAAATATTGCACGGGGGTCCTACAAAGCAAAAAATTGCAAAAAGATAGAAAAAGTTCTACCTACTCCAGAGGGGCATTCCCCCCCCCCCCCCGACCTGTTGCTTCCGCGGGACCAACCTCTTCCCCGGGGGTAACTTCTTCGGCAACCCCCTCCTCTTCATCATCTTTGGCGTCATCGGAGGAAAGGACAAATTTGGCATCTGCCTTAGCTTGCTTTATCTCCTCGGAAATATCAAAGCCCTTAGTGTGAATCTCTTCGAGGGTCTCCATTCGAGATCGGTGTCGGACATAGTCATTGCTTCTTTTTTTCTCGATCAGAAGCCTCTCTCAACTCTATCTGAGCATCGGCATCATCTTTCAAATAGATGTCCACCGTCTTGTCGGCCTTGGCCTGTATTACACTTGCCTTGGACCTGACTTCCACCACTTCGGCCTTGGCCTTCGCAATACCAGCCTCGAGCTCAGCTATTCTGCCAGCTTGAACCAAGTTGCTCCCTTGAGCATTTCAAAGTTTAATCTTGAGGGCTGATACCTTCTCCAGTGCAGCATTTTTTGCCAAAACAACGGTGTCCATCTTCGCCTTCCATTCATTGCACTCGGCTCGGACTTGATCGACCTCGCCCCGGAGCTATCTGATCATATCTAGCTTTTGCTGCAGCTGAGACATTGAAGTATTAGCCTCCAAAGACGGGAGAGGTAGCCCATATTTTTTCAGAATAGAGGTTACCTACTTTTCTAGCTCACTCTCGTATTCAAGAGCTTTGGTCAACTCCGATCGGAGATGTTGCAGTTCTTCCTCCTTTTTGTCAAGGAGAAGCCTAAGTGTTTTCTCCTCTTTCGAAGCCTTACGTAATTCGACTTCACAATGGTGCAATCAGTCTTCAATTTGTCAAAGGCCTACACAAAGGAAATGAATGATTAATTAAACAGAAGAAGAAAAGTATGGCATTGGAGAAATATTAGGGCCGCTAAAAACATACAATTAAACAAAAATGTTGAGCCTCCTCAAAGATTGAGCTCGCATCCACTGGGTCGGCCTCATCGACCCCGACAAATTAACCCTGGAAGGGGCCGTTTTTACTCGGGACTCTGCCGAGCTCAGACGTCTTCACATTATGAGCATCCCTAATGGTATCCTCAAAGAAGGCTGGAAACAACGAGGGTTGACCTGCTGTCATGGCCTCGGGGATATCACCCCAGGCGCTCTGTTCAGTTAGAAAAGCTTTGAAACTCGCTCCTTTTGGAGTATTTCAAGAAATCTGAGAAGCAGTTGTCGCGTTAGGTGATGCAGGGCCTTCATCCCCCTTTTCTTTTAAAGCTCCTTCCTCGAGGCTAGAGGCCCCGAACTCAGCAGGCTTTACAACCTCGGAAGATTTCCTAGTTCTAGTCACCAGCGTTGAACCCTCCATCTCATCACTATCATCATCCATAAACTGGTGGGCCGAGTCAACATCCACACTGATGACGATGCTTCTCTTACCCCTCCGAGCGGGCTCTACTTGGCTTTGGGTGTCCTCTCACTTCGAGGACCTCTTTCTCTTGTTATCCTCCTTTGGCTTTAGAGCCGAAGATCCTACTTCCTCCCTAGAAGGGGGAGGCCTCATCTCAAAGAACTCACCAATACCTACAATAGAGGAATTAGGTCACATGAAGAAAAATATTCTTAATGAGGAAAGAAACATTATGGCACGTACTGTGATGTTTCGCTTCCCACTTGCCCTTCGACAAGTCTTGCCATTTGCATTTGTCGTATGGTGAAGTAGCAGCTAGTTTGCAAATCGAGTCCTCGATGTCGAGGATCATATTAGGCATCCACAAAACCGCTGCAGAGAGGGGAAAGGAGTAATTATGCAAAGTTTTGCAAAATTTATGGAAAAAAACTAAAAGAATTCCACTCACGTTCGAAATTCCATTCCTCGGGGAACGGCAGGAACTTCTCGGGAATAATATCGACGGTCTTCACCTGGATGAATCGGCTCATCTAACCTCGATCCTTGCCTTCGCCATTACTAGCGAAGAAGGACTTGGTTGATCGGCGTTGGAGTTGATTAAACCTCAGAAATGTTGAGGTCGATATAATCGGATGAGGTGGCTAAGGGTGAACTCGAGACCGGCCTTTTCACTTGAGAACCTCATCATTATTACGATCCTCCAAAAAGACGGATGAATTTGGCCCAGCATTACTTGATATCTTCGGAGAATTCGAGCACGAGCAGGTCGAGGGGACCCAACGTAAATGGTATGTATATACACTCAGGAACCCCTCTACGTAAGTTGTGATGTCCTACCCTCGAGAAGGTATTTGCAGAACAACCTTCTCTCCCCATTTACACTCCTTCCTCACAGCATCGAGATAACTTTCCTCAATTGACCTTATGTACCTCGATGCATGCTCTCGACGACTGGCAACGTCAGGAGGGTTCTCGACTATAAAGTCCTTTTTTAAGGAAAATTTGCCCGGTATGATCTCATGAAGAGCATGCGGTTTACCACCGGCCTGATGAGAAGTATAAGTAGAGTTCCCTTCTTTCTGAGGAACAGACTTGGAAGCTTTTGCCATCAGTGCTTTAGAAAAAGAAGGAAGAAATAAATGAATCGGCGAGGTTTTGAGCCGATGTGACGAGGTAACTGGAGGTGAAAAGGAAACGTATAGAATAGAATAGGTGTTGCAAGGTGGAAAAGTCCTTAATGAGAGGAGAAAACAAGTATATATAGAGGAAGGCGGCGACGGTTCATTAGTATTGATGGCCGATGGCTCATACGTGCATTTATTGCTTTTGGGGAATAGAACCGACGGGATGCTTCGGTCATTTCAATGCTTACGTCATAAGAGTGGTGCCATCATAAAGGACTTCGAGAATTCAAAAAGTTTCATATCATTTCACTCTAAGAAACGCGGCGACTATCTGTATACGGTCGAGATCGGAGAGCTCAATTTCGAGGGCTGAACAGAATCCCGGGCTCGAGTTCGGGGTAGCACGAAGTAAAGACTAGATTTGGCTGGAAAATGCATACCTCGAGGGAGCAAATCGAAGACCCGCCATGATCTGCCTTGAGGGCAGTACATTTTCGATAACACTCAAGAAAGAGCGGGAATTCCCCAAGAACACGTGGGTCAGGGTATAAATTAAGGGATAAGATTTGTACGAAAGAGTACAAGTTCGTACTAGGTTGTTATACATCTGTACCAATAGAATTCTTTACCATAATTGGAAATGTATCATATTAGAGTTTTCCCCTTCTATATAAAGGGGACCCCAATCTTTGTAAAAGATATCTCATTCACTGCAATAGAACATTCTGCTCTACTTTTCGCGTTTATCGTGCTCAACAATTGATCTTCAGCTTTACTTTATTGTTCATACTTTATTGGTTCTTAGCTCACCTCGAGGCCCCCGAGATTATCGAGCTCGAGGTCCCCGCTGCTCCAGCAACACTGGTTTGATTCATCAATTCTTCTTACTGAAACCTAATATTACTTGTATATTCACTAGTATTGGAATAAATCACATATCTTTAAAATCACAAATTATCTTTAATTGTTACTCACATTTTTCGAGGTAAACATCCCCCTTTTTCGTATCTTTTCACCAATAGTATGGGCAGATTATCCTATACACCTTCGTACTCCCTGCCTAAAAAGGTGAATTATGCACATTCTCTAAGATATTATGGCACAAGTTACTGCCTGGGATCAGATACTTGTTCGGGCGTACGAGAAACTTTTGGCAAGCGGTATCGTATTTATATAATCTTTTTACCATAAGCGAGGCTTGGCCCAATGGTTTAGTTAAATATTATTGCTGAAGGAGTCAAGGAGGTATAGGTTCAATTCTTCGTCGTCTCAAATTTGTAACAAAGACGATTGCTCAAAAATGTTCAAAAATCAGAATGTCCAGATCTAACCTCGAACCTACACTACCAGAAATCCGGAAAAAAGCGACCAAAATTGGTCTGTGGGAAAAAGAGACCAAAGTTGGTCGCTAAACTAGCGAAAATAATAAAATAAATAAAAGAAACAAAATAGCAACCAAGGTTGGTCGCTACTTGGTTGCTATATTAGTCAAAATGTTGACTGGACTGGTCAGACTTTCTTGGTCAAACATTTACTGAGATTAGTGACCAATGTTGGTCGCTAAAGTGGGACCCACCTACAAAATTTTAATAATTATATTATTATTTTAAAAAAATTATAAAATATAAATATATATAATATAAAAATGGCGACCAACGTTGGTCGCTACTTAAAGGGTAGGCAGATACCGACCAACTTTGGTCGCTTAAATGGGGCCCAGTTATACAATTTTAATAATTATATTATTAATTTAAATATTATATGAAATATAATTAAATCTGATTTAAATATAGCGACCAACTTTGGTCGCTAAACTAAATTCTTGAATAAATAGCGACCAAAGTTGGTCTCTATTCAGGTCAACAATGGTCAAAATTAAAAATCACTTTTGTATTTACTATCTAAATAATATAAATATAAGCCGTTAATACTTTTGTAATACAAGGGATGAATAGTACTATGAATCGTGCGTCTCTCTCTCTCTCTCTCTCTCTCTCTCTCTCTCTCTCTCTCTCTCTCTCTCTCTCTCTCTCTCTCTATATATATATATATATATATATATATATATATATATATATATACTTACGCTATATTATGCACTGAGTATAAGTCTATTAGGTAATATTATATCGAATATAGCTTACATATATAATATATATACTTACGCTATACTATGCACTAAGTATAAGTGTATTAGGTAATACTGTATCGAATATAGCTTATATATATACTATATATACTTACGCTATACTATGCACTAAGTATAAGTGTATTAGGTAGTATTATATCGAATATAACTTATGTAAGCACGTGATTTTTGCCCTATATGAGAAATACTCCAAAAAAATGCAAAATAAAATGATTTTTCTTGGTGTGCAATTTTGAGTATTTTTGTGACATTTTTGGATTATTATTTATATTTGTCTGTGTTTGTTTATTTGCTAAATTAATAAAAAATACAAAAATATGTCGCATTTGCATGTAGGATTTAATTCTATAAGGTAGTATTATATCGAATATAGCTTATATAATATATATATATATATATATATATATATATATATATATATATATATATATATATATATATATATATATACTTATGCTATACTATGCACTGAGTATAAGTGTATTAGGTAATACTGTATCGAATATAGCTTATATATATATAATATATATATACTTACGCTATACTATGCACTGCGTATAAGTGTATTAGGTCATACTGTATCGAATATAGCTTATATATATAATATATATATACTTACGCTATACTATGCACTAAGTATAAGTGTATTAAGTAATACTGTATCGAATATAGCTTATATATATACTATATATACTTACACTATACTATGCACTAAGTATAAGTGTATTAGGTAGTATTATATCGAATATAACTTATATATATATAATATATATACTTACGCTATACTATGCACTGAGTATAAGTGTATTAGGTCATACTGTATAGAATATAGCTTATATATATATATATATTATATATACTTACGCTATACTATGCACTAAGTATAAGTGTATTAGGTAATACTGTATCGAATATAGCTTATGTATATATATATAATATATATACTTACGTTATACTATGCACTAAGTATAAGTGTATTAGGTAGTATTATATCGAATATAGCTTATATATATATATATATAATATATATACTTACGTTATACTATGCACTAAGTATAAGTGTATTAGGTAGTATTATATCGAATATATATATATATATATGCTATATATATTTTTTTTAAATTGAATTAAAATCCTAAATTTATACTATATATGTACATAATTTTAAATTGTATTACACACACACACACACACACATATATATATATATATATATATATATATATATATATATATATATATATATATATATATATATAATTAAAATCCTAAATTTATACTACATATATATATATATAATTTTAAACTGAATTAAGAGTAATATAATTTTTTTAGAAATAGCGACCAACTTTGGTCGCTATTTCTAAAAATTCAAAACTGATTTACCTACCAAAATAGCGACCAACTGTGGTCGCTATTTTTAATTCCAGAGTGTCAAAACCGGGATCCCCTCCCATTCTTTCTAAAAAATTCCCAAAATCTCTCTTTTCTCTCTCACACTCAAACCCACCCCCCCCCCCTTCCAACTCCCAGCACCAGATGCCCCACCCACGCCACCAACGACCACCGCCCAACTGTCGTCGCCCCGTCGCCCCGTCGCCTCTGCCGCTGTTGCGTCTCTCTCCTTCTCCACCTCCCAAAAATTCTAGATTATAATTACAATTTATATCTTTTGTGTAAGCTTATAATGTTTTGTTTATTAGCTATGAATTAGTTTCAAATGGCTAGTGTTTCAATTGATTATTTAACATAGTATTTTATAGAAACCTAGGGTTTAGGTTGTATTTATCATTATTTAACATTTTATAAAAATCTAGGGTTTATAGAAATCTAGGATATAAATTGAAACTTTTGGAATATGAGTTGAATTTTTAGGATATGAATTGAAACTTTTAGGATATGAGTTGAATTTTTGGGATATAAATAGAAATTTTAGGATATGACTTGAACTTTTGTGGATATGAATTGAACCTTTAGGATATAAATTGAACTTTTAGTTTATGTTTAAACTCGTAGGATAAGAATTGATGAACTTTTAGTTTTTAGGTTTTGTTCTTGTGAATTGAACTTGTACGATATAAATTGAAGTTTTTATGTATGACTTGAACTTTTTACGATATGAGTTGAAACTTTTAGGATATGAGTTGAACTTTTAGGAAATAAATTAGACATTTAGGATATGTATTGAACCTTTAGGATATGACTTGAAGTTTTAGTTTATGTTTAAACTCGTAAGATATGAATATAACTTTTAGTTTTTAGGTTTTGTTCTTGTGAATTGAACTTGTAGGATATAAATTGAAGCTTTTAGGATATGAGTTAAATTTTTAGGATATGAATTGAAACTTTTATGATATGAGTTGAACTTTTAGGAAATAAATTGAACCTTTAGCATATGTATTGAACCTTTAGGATATGACTTAAACTTTTAGTTTATGTTTAAACTCGTTGGATATGAATATAACTTTTAGTTTTTAGGTTTTGTTCTTGTGAATTGAACTTGTAGGATATAAATGAAACTTTTAGGATATGAGTTGAATTTTTAGGATATAAATAGAAATTTTAGGATATGACTTGAACTTTTGTGGATATAAATTGAACCTTTAGGATATAAATTGAACTTTGAGTTTATGTTTAAACTCGTAGGATAAGAATTGATGAACTTTTAGTTTTTAGGTTTTGTTCTTGTGAATTGAACTTGTACGATGACTTGAACTTTTTACGATACGAGTTGAAACTTTTAGGATATGAGTTGAACTTTTAGGAAATAAATTGAACCTTTAGGATATGTATTGAACCTTTAGGATATGACTTGAAGTTTTAGTTTATGTTTAAACTCGTAAGATATGAATATAACTTTTAGTTTTTAGGTTTTGTTCTTGTGAATTGAACTTATAGGATATAAATTGAAGATTTTATGTATGACTTGAACTTTTTAGGATATGAATTGAAACTTTTAGGATATGAGTTGAACTTTTAGGAAATAAATTGAACCTTTAGGATATGTATTGAACCTTTAGGATATGACTTGAAGTTTTAGTTTATGTTTAAACTCGTAAGATATGAATATAACTTTTAGTTTTTAGGTTTTGTTCTTGCGAATTGAACTTGTACGATATAAATTGAAGCTTTTATGTATGACTTGAACTTTTTACGATATGAATTGAAACTTTTAGGATATGAGTTGAACTTTTAGGAAATAAATTGAACTTTTAGGATATGTATTGATTCTTTAGGATATGACTTGAAGTTTTAGTTTATGTTTAAACTCGTAAAATATAAATATAACTTTTAGTTTTTAGGTTTTGTTCTTGTGAATTGAACTTGTAGGATATAAATTGAAGCTTTTATGTATGACTTGAACTTTTTAGGATATGAATTGAAACTTTTAGGATATGAGTTGAACTTTTAGGAAATAAATTGAACCTTTAGGATATGTATTGAACCTTTAGGATATGACTTGAACTTTTAGTTTATGTTTAAACTCGTAGGATATGAATATAACTTTTAGTTTTTAGGTTTTGTTCTTGTGAATTGAATTTTTAGGATATGAATTGAAACTTTTAGGATATGAGTTGAATTTTTAGGATATAAATAGAAATTTTAGGATATGACTTGAACTTTTGTGGATATAAATTGAACCTTTAGGATATAAATTGAACTTTGAGTTTATGTTTAAACTCGTAGGATAAGAATTGATGAACTTTTAGTTTTTAGGTTTTGTTCTTGTGAATTGAACTTGTACGATATAAATTGAAGTTTTTATGTATGACTTGAACTTTTTACGATATGAGTTGAAACTTTTAGGATATGAGTTGAACTTTTAGGAAATAAATTGGACCTTCAGGATATGTATTGAACCTTTAGGATATGACTTGAAGTTTTAGTTTATGTTTAAACTCGTAAGATAAGAATATAACTTTTAGTTTTTAGGTTTTGTTCTTGTGAATTGAACTTGTAGGATATAAATTGAAGATTTTATGTATGACTTGAACTTTTTATGATATGAATTGAAACTTTTAGGATATGAGTTGAACTTTTAGGAAATAAATTGAACCTTTAGGATATGTATTGAACCTTTAGGATATGACTTGAACTTTTAGTTTATGTTTAAACTCGTAGGATATGAATATAACTTTTAGTTTTTAGGTTTTGTTCTTGTGAATTGAATTTTTAGGATATGAATTGAAACTTTTAGGATATGAGTTGAATTTTTAGGATATAAATAGAAATTTTAGGATATGACTTGAACTTTTGTGGATATGAATTGAACCGTTAGGATATAAATTGAACTTTTAGTTTATGTTTAAACTCGTAGGATAAGAATTGATGAACTTTTAGTTTTTAGGTTTTTTTCTTGTGAATTGAACTTGTACGATATAAATTGAAGCTTTTATGTACGACTTGAACTTTTTACGATATGAGTTGAAACTTTTAGGATATGAGTTGAACTTTTAGGAAATAAATTGAACCTTTAGGATATGTATTGAGCCTTTAGGATATGACTTGAAGTTTTAGTTTATGTTTAAACTCGTAAGATATGAATATAACTTTTAGTTTTTAGGTTTTGTTCTTGTGAATTGAACTTGTAGGATATAAATTGAAGATTTTATGTATGACTTGAACTTTTTAGGATATGAATTGAAACTTTTAGGATATGAGTTGAACTTTTAGGAAATAAATTGAACCTTTAAGATATGACTTGAACTTTTAGTTTATGTTTAAACTCGTAGGATATGAATATAACTTTTAGTTTTTAGGTTTTGTTCTTGTGAATTGAATTTTTAGGATATGAATTGAAATTTTTAGGATACGAGTTGAATTTTTAGGATATAAATAGAAATTTTAGGATATGACTTGAACTTTTGTGGATGTGAATTGAACCGTTAGGATATAAATTGAACTTTTAGTTTATGTTTAAACTCGTAGGATAAGAATTGATGAACTTTTAGTTTTTAGATTTTGTTCTTGTGAATTGAACTTGTACGATATAAATTGAAGCTTTTTATGAATGACTTGAACTTTTTACGATATGAGTTGAAACTTTTAGGATATGAGTTGAACTTTTAGGAAATAAATTGAACCTTTAGGATATGACTTGATGTTTTAGTTTATGTTTAAACTCGTAAGATATGAATATAACTTTTAGTTTTTAGGTTTTGTTCTTGTGAATTGAATTTGTAGGATATAAATTGAAGCTTTTTGTATGACTTGAACTTTTTAGGATATGAATTAAAACTTTTAGGATATGAGTTGAACTTTTAGGAAATAAACTGAACCCTTAGCATATGTATTGAACCTTTAGGATATGACTTGATGTCACGACCTAAATCCCGGTCGTGATGGCGCCCAACACACTACTAGGCAAGCCCGACCATTATTCAACACTTAACCCAATTTATCAAAAATAGTGGGAAAAAATATCAATTAAGCAAGATTAAAGTACTGAAAATTTTAACAAAATACACAATATAATCTCACTATGACACGGTGTCACGAATCTGAGCCTCTAGAATACAGAATATCATCCTAATACATGGTATATCCAAAGTCTGATATGCGGAAATAAAGAGATAGGATAGGAGGGAGAAGATCAATGGCTGCGAACGCCGTGCAGCTACCTCGATACTCCCAGAGGCTGCATCTGCTGATCAACTGGATCTACTGAGCCTGAGACTACCCTGGATCTGCACACAAGGTGCAGGAAGTAAAGTGAGTACTCCGACCCAGTGAGTAATAAAAGTAACTACAGTCCGAAGATAAGAAAATCCAGTAAATACACAAAGTAAGCTAAAATCCAAATATACAACAACATATGGAACTGAGCAGCTAAACACTAGTATAAATACAAATACATGAATGCAATACAATGCATATGATGGTACATTCCAGTACCCACTGCGGCGTGCAGCCCGAGCCATCCATATTTATTTATCGTCGACGACGCTCACTGGGGGTGTGTACAGACTCCGGAGGGGCTCCTACAGCCCAAGCGCAATATCTTGGTCAGTCATTGTTACCTGACCGGTCAGCCATTGTTACCTGACCAATTTATATCATACAGTGCCATTGTTACCACTGTTCAAGTATATCATCCAGTGTCATTGTTACCACTATTTCAAGTATATCACACAGTGTCATTGTTACCACTGTTTCAAGTATATCACATAGTGTCATTGTTACCACTGTTTCAAGTATATCACACAGTGTCATTGTTACCACTGTTTCAAGTCACTTTATAATCAGTCCAGAAAATAATATAATAAGCCCATTGGGCATTTACAAAACAGAAGTTCCCAACCCGGAATACATTTAAAATATCATTTAAGTTTTCAACACTTAGAATTATGGCTGAGTTTGCAAAACGGCATTTAAAACCTTGGATTGAAATTAAATGATATGCAAATCATGCTAAGCAGTAATATCAATCCTCGAAGGATTTTACAAATCGGCACAAGGCCCCAAATATGGTATCAAGCCCCGTAATATCAATGAAGTATGTGTATCAATCACCAGTATAGTATAAACATCACACGGGATGGACCAAGTCACAATCCCCAATAGTATCCGACCCTGCACTCGCCATGGAGTGCGTGTCATGCCTCAATATTGCGTTACGGTGTGAAATTTCGGGGTTTCAAACCCTCAGAACAGCATTTACATCTATTACTCACCTCTAACCGGCCGTAGACTAGTCCGCAATGCCCTTTCCTCTTGAATGGACCTCTTCGCGCGTCGAATCTAGTCAAAACCACAACGAATATGTTACAATAGGCTAAGGAAATATAACCCAATCAAAAAGACTCGAAAAATGTCAAAAATCCCGAAATTAGTAAAACCCAAGTCTCGGGCCCACATCTCGAAATTCAGAAATTTTTACATCAATACGACCCTTATCTCGCCGCGAGTCTATACATACCAAATTCATAAAAATCGGAGTTCATTTGACCCCTCAAATCACCATTTAATTCTCTTAAGTTTCAAGCCCTAAACCACCATTTTTGTCCATAAATTACTTGAGTTTTCAGCTCTAATCCATGTATTTAACTTGAAAATAAGTAGAAACAACTCATCTTTGATGCTTGATGAAATCCCCCTTGAAATTCTCTCCAAAATAATCCAAGCCAAATGAAAGAAATGAAAGAAATAAGCCGAATCCGTGTTTAAAAGAATCTGCCTGTGCTTCGTCGAGTTGTACCTTGCACTTGTGCTATACAAGTTATACATCCTATTAAAATTGTTCCTTGTCGGACACCTTCTGTTTAAACACCCATAACGTCTTGTATAAATATCCAAATGATAAACGGTTTGAATATTTAGAAACTAGACTCAAAGATCTTTAATTTGATAGGTTGTACACTATATAACTCTTTATATATCCCAAGATATGAGATTCTAAATCGGCTCCATGAAATCAGAAAATTTCTGGAGAAACTGCTCCACCAATCATCTTTAATCAATCATAAATTTCTCTACAAATATCCAAATTACGATTTCTTTAGCTTTCTGGAAACTAGATATGAAGGGCTACAACTTTCATTTTTGAATCATCTCAAAATTCCTTGTAGATCAAAAGATATAGGCCTCCGAAGTACACTCCACGATTGCAGTCTAAAGACCTTCTGCAGAAATTTCTGCAGCTTTTTCTTTTCTTTTTGGTCCGAATTTCATTCCGTTAACCTTCCGAAATCCACCCGAGGCCCTCGGGACCTTAACCAATTATATCAACATGTCCCACAATATCATTCAAACTTGTCCCAATCTTTGAAGCACCCAAAATAACATCAAATCATCATCGGATTCAAGCCTATGAATCTCACGAACTTCCAAATTCTATTTTTGATCAAAAACCCAACCAAACCACGTCTGAATGACCTCAAATTTTGCAGACAAGTCCAAATTGACATAACGAAGCTACAAAAACTCTCGGAATTCCATTCCGACCCTCGGATCAAAATCTCACCTATCAACCGGAATTCGCCAAAATACTAACTTTGCCAATTCAAGCTTAATTCTACACCGGTCATCACAAAAATATTCCGGACACACTCCTAAGTCCCAAATCACCTAACGAAGCTATCCGAACCATAAAATTTGCATTTCTAGCTCTCTAACACATAAGTCAATATTCGATTGACTTTTCCAACTTAAGCTTCCTTAAAAGAGACTAAGTGTCTCAAACCTTACCAAAATCATCCCGGGATGACTTCAAATTTTGCACACAAGTCACATTCGACATTACGGACTTGCCCCATCTTTCGGAACCGCATTCCGACCGCGATATCAAAATTTCCACTTCCGGTCGAATTTCTCAAAAACCTTCAAATTTCTATATTTAGCCAAATGACTTCAAAATGACCTCCGGACATCCGAATTCACTTCCGATCGCGCTCCCAACTCCAGAATCACCATACGGAGCTATTCCTAGACTCGGAATCCCAAACGGATTTCTATAACACTGAAATGCCTTCCAACCCAAATTTATGAAATTCTTCTAAAGTACTAACTTTCACAGTATACGCTGAAATGCTCACGGGTTACCCAAAACCAAATCCGGATATACGCCCAAGTCCGAAATCATCATACAAATATGCTGGAACTTTCAGATCCCAATTCCGAGGTCGTTTACTCAAAATTCTAATCCTAGTTCATTTCTTCAATTTTAAGCTTTCAAAATGAGAATTTCCATTTAGATTTGACTCCAAACTTCCTGAATTTTAATTCTGACCATACACACAAGTCAATATACCTGAGATGAAGCCGCTCATGGCCTCAAACTGCTGAATGACGCGCCAGAGCTCAAAACGACCGGTCGGGTCGTTACAATCTCCCCCACTTAAACATACGTTCGTCCTCGAACGTGCTGAGAACTACACTGAAGTAGTCCAAAATCACTTGTTTAACACATCATGCACTTTCCCATGCTACCACTACTCCGTTGAGCACATTAGCTCGATAATTCTGTAGATATACTTATTTATTCAAGCAAATAAGCCATTAGGCCCAATTCCAACATCCTGAATTTTCCTGCCAAGCCTGTTTCCATCATACGACCACCATATCAATCTCCACACGTTGTACCCAAACATGACTGCATAACTTTGCTGAATTCACACTTTGCATCACTTACTCATAGAACCACAATAACATTCTTTAAACATAATGGTCGAAATTCCACGAATCTGATGCTCCCATTGCATCTCATGATCTACACAGGTCTTGCTCTAGTTTTTTTTTTAATATTTTTTTTTCAACACCGATACGACTGAAGAGATGTGCCGAAATTCACAACCAACTGTTGAATCAACAATTCATTGGATCTACACTCCTGACAAGTTCCATTACCTTGTCCCAAACCAAAGAATGATCTTTGCTCTATAATATACTTCATATAATCAGTTTGTACTGACCCCAAATCTAGTAACCTCGTCTCACCCAGTACGAACTGCTCAGGCAATAAGCCACCTCAGACATAATCAAAAATCCCACAAGGCGCCACAATGTGCCAGTATGCTATCAATTCGAACGCGATACAAAAGGAAGGCGAACTCTAGAAGGAACTACTCAACTCGCACACTAACATAAACTTCCTCAGAAAACAGGAAAACAGAACACACAAAAGCAAATATGGGCACTGAACTGAACATCACACTGTTGCGGCGTGCAACCCGATCCAAACAACATACCCATGGCGGTGTGCCACCCGATCCACATATAGAACTCACATAAGGAGATATACGTCGAGCTGAATAGCTCATCACATCAAAATACCGAACATCGGTCATAAACACACTAAGGTGCATAATATCATTCCCAAGGAAACATATAGCGCTATAGGCTACAAACTCAAGCACAACTGAGGTGCGATACATGATCTAAGTCTCATCCTGCTCATATAACATCACTGCTGAGCGGAACCTCAACACATAAGGAATTTACCAAGCCGTATCACAACTCATACGGTGCAATATATATTTACATGAATTAACTGACCACAAAATAAGACTGCGACTATCCTTCCATAAAGAGCGCATTGCTGAAATAAACACAACTAGCCTGACGTAAGGCTCACTTCCACATTTAAATCTATCCACGACCTCAAGTCGATCCTGATCGTGCCAAGCTAGGCCAATAATCTTTCACAGGTCCATAACCCAATAAACAGAGTGCCCTCCAGGCATAAATTCTCAAATGGATGATATTACCAAAATCCTCATACTTGGTTTAAATTTCTAATTAATCAAGTGACTACATGTCACACTTATACAATATTTTGTGGGACAAGCTCCCACCATCTTCCGAAATAATTAACGGGTCTGCACATCCAAACCACCAGCTGCACTAACGCTGAAAAGCGATCAAGAATCACTAACCAGGATGCAAAGCCTTTCTCACAGAACACCGACCTCAGGTGATACTGACGTCAATACCCATCTTACTCAAAACACTGAAACTCATATACTGCTCATCCGAGATCGTGACATTACAGTCATTAACCAATCTGCAACCTTGGTCCTTACTTCAAATTCCATGCCACTCACTGCACCTCACGTGCCAATATACGATAGACGCGATTTCCATCACAACTCTGGAACCGCCAATAGGCTAATACTTCATCACATAAGACTTTCCATTTAACTCACTTCAGGAGAACTATAGCAGCATACAGGCGAATCCTCATAATCGTCGAATATGTCAATCTCTAAGTAGTTGTCCAAGCCACCATAACACTTTCTGGGATCCACCTACTCATAATAGGCCCTAACAAAAGCATGCTTCAGATTAACATCAATCACTGCGGCCAACAAGGCTCACATGCATAACTCGATCACGCTGGACGAACGATCACTGACACCAGTATACCAACTCAACTATGGCTAATCAATCTACTTCCTTCCAATTTATCCTTTATTGCCTTAGAAATAATAATATCTCCCTTTAACACCTAACTTATTTCAATCAAACTCACCCCGAGTGACCTTAAATCACGAGACCATGCTATCTCAAATACCATGACCATTTCATGTATGTCAAATGCTACACCGCAAGTCAAAACATCATAAAACATTCTGTGCCTTTCTTCATAAGCTGCTTCAAAAGCTTGACTATTAACTGTAATTATAGACTCAAAATCATTAGGCACCACACTTTACCTCTTGAATTAACTAGGACCGCTATTGAGAGCCACCCAGCTCTGACTTGGCCCCGAATGCAACCAACTCTAATGAATTTTATAACATATGAATACCCTCTCGATAAAGCACCCAGAGGGATCACTTCCCTTGAAGCCTGCACCTATACGAGGCATAAATCATGAATCTTCCCTCAAGTCTGAACATGAGCCAATAAGGCTAACCATAGCATGCATCCAACAATTCATTTACTCAAATTACCACTCATGGAACTTTTCCGTAGCTGCAATAACCCACCAATACGCCAATAATAAGAATTCACGCAGGTAATAAACCGTGCAATCAGCTAATCAACAGCAAGCTCCCCAACTTGGCTCGAAGCCATAGATCACAACACATATACTCCATTGCTGCCGTAATATCATGGTGAGATTAAACTCACTCCATCATAAGCTCGTGGAAACACGAATCATATGGAATTTTAACTCTTCTGCAATTCTTGCATTTACTCACACAACAGCTAAGCCCACTTACTAAGTCCTAAATTTTTCAAATATTTCGGCAGAGCCTCCGTTGTAATTGGTCCTATCCACCTGCCAGAGAATCACCAAAACCATCCTAACAACACATCCACAACTTGACAAAGCATCACAATGCATATCAATTACATAAATCTAAATTGATACATGGACATGCATTGCACCTATTTGAATCATAACACATAGAAAATACCCTTCAACCCTCCATTATTGGGCTATTCAATCAAGTAGGAACATATTCTTCCTTTAATATTTTCGACCTTCGAGGTGGTCTCCTTGACTCAACGATTTCGTCATAATACATTTACGGAAGCGATCTCAGCTCCCAGACTTATCTAACTAGGAGACACGAAAAATATTCTTCACGCGCCCATAACTCGAGCTACTCAACAAATCACAATAAGAAACGAATCACTTAACAGTTCATCTACTATCCAGTAGGTTTCTTCGCCACTACTAAGTCATACAAATACACCTCGCAACACTAACATACTCATCACGTGGATATCCAACCGTCATTCCGGCTAACAAGGACAATAATGAACATATGAGTTCAAAACACTTGCTCACAAAATCAGCACATTGGTGCTCAAGCCATTGGCAAAGATTTGGCCTCAAGTCCTCCTGACTGGTCTAACTTCAAACTTACAGAGATTACACCTCGCCCCTCGATCGGGGAATCAAAAGCCATCGAGACACATCTGATACTGAGCGCCCGTTGGTGCATACGATCACGCGGAAGGAATTTCAAAAGTTTCTTTTCAAGCTAAATCAAGGACGCACGATAAGAATTCAAGAATGTGAAGTTTTCCTAAAGATTCTGCAGCCTCCCGAGGATAAGTACAGACGTCTCCGTACCGATCCACGAGACTCTACTAAACCGGCTCATGACTCGTGAGACCAAGTAACCTAGGCTCTGATACCAACTTTGTCACGACCCAAATCCTGGTCGTGATGGCACCCAACACACTACTAGGCAAGCCCGACCATTATTCAACACTTAACCCAATTTATCAAAAATAGTGGAAAAAAATATCAATTAAGCAAGATTAAAGTACTGAAAATTTTAACAAAATACAGAATATAATCTCACTATGACCCGGTGTCACGAATCTGAGCCTCTAGAATACAGAATATCATCCTAATACATGGTATATCCAAAGTCTGATATGCGGAAATAAAAAGATAGGATAGGAGGGAGAAGATCAATGGCTGTGAACGCCGTGCAGCTACCTCGATACTCCCAGAGGCTGCATCTGCTGATCAACTGGATCTACTGAGCCTGAGACTGCCCTGGATCTGCACACAAGGTGCAGGGAGTAAAGTGAGTACTCGGACCCAGTGAGTAATAAAAGTAACTACAGTCCGAAGATAAGAAAATCCAGTAAATACACAAAGTAAGCTAAAATCCAAATGTACAACAACATATGGAACTGAGCAGCTAAACACTAGTATAAATACAAATACATGAATGCAATGCAATGCATATGATGGTACATTCCAATACCCACTGCGGCGTGCAGCCCGAGCCATCCATATTTATTTATCGTCGACGACGCTCACTGGGGTGTGTACAGACTTCGGAGGGGCTCCTACAGCCCAAGCGCAATATCTTGGTCAGTCATTGTTACCTGACCAGTCAGCCATTGTTACCTGACCAATTTATATCATACAGTGCCATTGTTACCATTGTTCAAGTATATCATCCAGTGTCATTGTTACCACTATTTCAAGTATATCACACAGTGTCATTGTTACCACTGTTTCAAGTATATCACACAGTGTCATTGTTACCACTGTTTCAAGTATATCACACAGTGTCATTGTTACCACTGTTTCAAGTCACTTTATAATCAGTCCAGAAAATAATATAATAAGCCCCTTGGGCATTTACAAAACAGAAGTTCCCAGCCCGGAATACATTTAAAATATCATTTAAGTTTTCAACACTTAGAATTATGGCTGAGTTTGCAAAACAGCATTTAAAACCTTGGACTGAAATTAAATGATATGCAAATCATGCTAAGCAGTAATATCAATCCTCGAAGGATTTTACAAATCGGCACAAGGCCCCAAATATGGCACCAAGCCCCGTAATATCAATGAAGTATGTGTATCAATCACCAGTATAGTATAAACATCACACGGGATGGACCAAGTCACAATCCCCAATAGTATCCGACCCTGCACTCGCCATGGAGTGCGTGTCACACCTCAATATTGCATTACGATGTGAAAGTTCGGGGTTTCAAACCCTCAGAACAGCATTTACATCTATTACTCACCTCTAACCGGCCGTAAACTAGTCTGCAATGCCCTTTCCTCTTGAATCGACCTCTTCACGCGTCGAATCTAGTCAAAACCACAACGAATATGTTACAATAGGCTAAGGGAATATAACCCAATCGAAAAGACTCGAAAAATGTCGAAAATCCCGAAATTAGTAAAACCCGAGCCTCGGGCCCACATCTCGAAATTCAGAAATTTTTACATCAGTACGACCCTTATCTCGCCACCAGTCTATACATACCAAATTCATAAAAATCGGAGTTCATTTGACCCCTCAAATCACCATTTAATTCTCTTAAGTTTCAAGCCTAAACCACCATTTTTGTCTATAAATTACTTGAGTTTTCAGCTCTAATCCATGTATTTAACTTGAAAATAAGTAGAAACAACTCACCTTTGATGCTTGATGAAATCCCCCTTGAAATTCTCTCCAAAATAATCCAAGCCAAATGAAAGAAATGAAAGAAATAAGCCAAATCCGTGTTTAAAAGAATCTGTCCGTGCTTCGTCGAGTTGTACCTTGCACTTGTGCTATACAAGTTGTACATCCTATTAAAATTGTACCTTATCGGACACCTTCTGTTTAAACACCCATAACGTCTTGTATAAATATTCAAATGACAAACGGTTTGAAGATTTAGAAACTAGACTTAAAGATATTTAATTTGATAGGTTGTACACCATATAACTCTTTATATATCCCGAGATATGAGCTTCTAAATCGGCTCCATAAAATCAGAAAATTTCTGGAGAAACTGCTCCACCAATCATCTTTAATCAATCATAACTTTCTCTACAAATATCCAAATTACGATTTCTTTAGCTTTCTGGAAACTAGATATGAAGGGCTACAACTTTCGTTTTTGAATCATCTCACAATTCCTTGTAGATAAAAAGATATAGGCCTCCGAAGTACACTCCACGATTGCAGTCCAAAGACCTTCTGCAGAAATTTCTGCAGCTTTTTCTTTTCTTTTTGGTCCGAATTTCATTCTGTTAACCTTCCGAAATCCACCCGAGGCCCTCGGGACCTTAACCAATTATATCAACATGTCCCACAATATCATTCAAACTTTTCCCAACCTTCAAAACACCCAAAATAACATCAAAACATCAAATCATCATCGGATTCAAGCCTATGAATCTCACGAACTTCCAAATTCCATTTTTGATAAAAAAAACCCAACCAAACCACGTCTGAATGACCTTAAATTTTGCAGACAAGTCCAAATTGACATAACGAAGCTACAGAAACTCTCGGAATTCCATTCCGACCCTCGGATCAAAATCTCACCTATCAACCGGAATTCGCCAAAATACTAACTTTGTCAATTCAAGCTTAATTCTACACCGGTCATCACAAAAATATTCCGGACACACTCCTAAGTCCCAAATCACCTAACGAAGCTATCCGAACCATAAAATTCGCATTTCGAGCACTCTAACACATAAGTCAATATTCGGTTGACTTTTCTAACTTAAGCTTCCTTAAAAGAGACTAAGTGTCTCAAACCTTACCAAAATCATCCCGGAATGACTTCAAATTTTGCACACAAGTCACATTCGACATTACGGACTTGCCCCATCTTTCGGAACCGCATTCCGACCGCGATATCAAAATTTCCACTTCCGGTCGAATTTTCTCAAAAACCTTCAAATTTCTATATTTAGCCAAATGACTTCAAAATGACCTCCGGACATCCGAATTCACTTCCGATCGCGCTCCCAACTCCAGAATCACCATACGGAGCTATTCCTAGACTCGGAATCCCAAACGGACTTCTATAACACTGAAATGCCTTCCAACCCAAATTTATGAAATTCTTCTAAAGTACTAACTTTCACAGTATACGCTGAAATGCTCACGGGTTACCCAAAACCAAATACGGACATACGCCCAAGTCCGAAATCATCATACGAATATGCTGGAACTTTCAGATCCCAATTCCGAGGTCGTTTACTCAAAATTCTAATCCTAGTTCATTTCTTCAATTTTAAGCTTTCAAAATGAGAATTTCCATTTAGATTTGACTCCAAACTTCCTGAATTTTAATTCTGACCATACACACAAGTCAATATACCTGAGATGAAGCCGCTCATGGCCTCAAACTGTTGAATGACGCGCCAGAGCTCAGAACGACCGATCGGGTCGTTACACTTGAACTTTTAGTTTATGTTTAAACTCGTAGGATATGAATATAACTTTTAGCTTTTAGGTTTTGTTCTTGTGAATTGAACTTGTAGGATATAAATTGAAACTTTTAGGATATGAGTTGAATTTTTAGGATATAAATAGAAATTTTAGGATATGACTTGAACTTTTATGGATATGAATTGAACCGTTAGGATATAAATTGAACTTTTAGTTTATGTTTAAACTCGTAGGATAAGAATTGATGAACTTTTAGTTTTTAGGTTTTGTTCTTGTGAATTGAACTTGTACGATATAAATTGAAGCTTTTATGTATGACTTGAACTTTTTACGATATGAGTTGAAACTTTTAGGATATGAGTTGAACTTTTAGGAAATAAATTGAACCTTTAGGATATGTATTGAACATTTAGGATATGACTTGAAGTTTTAGTTTATGTTTAAACTCGTAAGATATGAATATAACTTTTAGTTTTTAGGTTTTGTTCTTGTGAATTGAACTTGTAGGATATAAATTGAAGCTTTTAGTATATGAGTTGAATTTTTAGGATATGAATTGAAACTTTTAGGATATGAGTTGAACTTTTAGGAAATAAATTGAACCTTTAGCATATGTATTGAACCTTTAGGATATGACTTGAACTTTTAGTTTATGTTTAAACTCGTAGGATATGAATATAACTTTTAGTTTTTAGGTTTTGTTCTTGTGAATTGAATTTTTAGGATATGAATTGAAACTTTTAGGATATGAGTTGAATTTTTAGGATATAAATAGAAATTTTAGGATATGACTTGAACTTTTGTGGATATAAATTGAACATTTAGGATATAAATTGAACTTTGAGTTTATGTTTAAACTCGTAGGATAAGAATTGATGAACTTTTAGTTTTTAGGTTTTGTTCTTGTGAATTGAACTTGTACGATATAAATTGAAGCTTTTATGTATGACTTGAACTTTTTACGATATGAGTTGAAACTTTTAGGATATGAGTTGAACTTTTAGGAAATAAATTGAACGTTTAGGATATGTATTGAACCTTTAGGATATGACTTGAAATTTTAATTTATGTTTAAACTCGTAAGATATGAATATAACTTTTAGTTTTTAGGTTTTGTTCTTGTGAATTGAACTTGTAGGATATAAATTGAAGATTTTATGTATGACTTGAACTTTTTAGGATATGAATTGAAACTTTTAGGATATGAGTTGAACTTTTAGGAAATAAATTGAACCTTTAGCATATGTATTGAACCTTTAGGATATGACTTGAACTTTTAGTTTATGTTTAAACTCGTAGGATATGAATATAACTTTTAGTTTTTAGGTTTTGTTCTTGTGAATTGAATTTTTAGGATATGAGTTGAATTTTTAGGATATAAATAGAAATTTTAGGATATGACTTGAACTTTTGTGGATATGAATTGAACCGTTAGGATATAAATTGAACTTTTAGTTTATTTTTAAACTCGTAGGATAAGAATTGATGAACTTTTAGTTTTTAGGTTTTGTTCTTGTGAATTGAACTTGTACGATATAAATTGAAATTTTACGATATGACTTGAACTTTTTACGATATGAGCTGAACCTTTAGGATATGACTTGAACTTTTGTGGATATGAATTGAAGGTTTAGGATATGAATTGAACTTTTAGTTTATGTTTTGGAATTTTAGATTGCCGGAGGATTATTAGAAGAGGTTGATGACGTTATTAGACATGCAATAGAACTTCCACCAAGAATAACTAAGACACAGTACCTGGCAAAGTGTGCTTTTAATTGTTCTTCTCATTAGCGACAATGATGATGAGAAGGCAATGGCATGTGTTTCAAATAGTGATGGTGTAGGTAGGAATTTAGTATTTTCTAAGTAGATAAAAGAAGAGCTTATAGAGTAATTTTGTACTTCATTTTCCATGAGGAAAAGAAGTTTAATTGAGAGTGACAAGGTTGATGAAGACGGAATGTGTTCCATTGGTCATGGCACTTCCCATAGAATGGGGATCATAAGACTCTATGATGACAGAGATTATAGGAAGTTTTGTTCTAAATTTTCTTTCAAGTCTGATCCGTACAAGCTTAATGTGATATTGGTGATATTTCTTCGGATTCAGACAATGATTTGACCGACAAAAGTATGGAAATGCTCTTAAAAAGAATTAAAGGTAAAAACTTTTCAGCATCCTTCTCTACCAAGAAAAACATTTTACCTTTAATTCTTTTTAAGAGCATTTCCATACTTTTGTCGGTCAAATCATTGTCTGAATCCGAAGAAATATCACCAATATCATATTAAGCTTGTACGGATCAGACTTGGAAGAAAGTTTAGAACAAAACTTCCTATAATCTTTGTCATCATAGAGTCTTATGATCCCCGCTTTATGGGAACTGCCATGACCAACGGAAAACATTCCGTCTTCATCAACGTTGTCACTATCAATCAAACTTTTTTTCCTCTTGGAAAGTGAAGTAGAGAATTCCTCTATAACCTTTTTTATCTACTTAGGAAATGTTAAATCCTACCTATACCATCACTATTTTGAAACACATGTCGTTGCCTTCTCATTATCATTGTAGCTATAGAGATCAACAATTGATCAAAGACACACCCTGTCAGGTACTGTATCCAAGTTATTCTCTGTATCCAAGTTCATCCCGAGTAATAGTACCACGAGGATAATCACCAAAGTCACCAGACAGCTTTATGATGCCAATGAAGCAAGATGAGCTATTCAATGAAACTCGTATTGTAAAGAAGAAGAAAGAGACTGATTCAGAAAGGAGGGTCGAGCCTCGACTATATACATGTAAGTTTTTTACTTTTCATTAAGTATTTTGATATACTTTTATATAAATTTTGAAATACTAATTCAATATATATAATTTTTCATATAGGTTCGCTTCACATGCAGCTGACGTGGGGGAATTCATACGCAGTCAACCACCTAATGAATCGGGCGAGGCAATCCAACTTTCGGACGAGGATGCTGAAAGAACACTCCTTGAGTACTTTATATACTTTGAACTAGACAAAAAAATTTAGTTCTATTGTGTTAGTTCTTTTTAGTTCGAATGGGCTTGTAATAAGCGTTAACTTAGTTTTGTTAGCTTAATGTGTTAGTTCTATTGATTGTTGCTTTTAATTGTTGTTGTTGTTGTTGCTGGCATAAAATGCCTATTTAGGATGTTTGGTAAGCTGGCAGGTGGTGTAGCTGCCAAAACAGACAGTTTCTGCCAAAAATATACCAAGAAAAGCGACCAACTTTGGTCTCTATTTGATCGCATTTCACTATAAAAAAAATAATTTTTTGGGCAATAGCGACCAACCTTGAGTCGCTACTTGCCCAAATTTCTATTAAAAAAAATACAATTTCTGGAAATATAGCGACCAATGTTGGTCGCTTATCTTTAAAAAAAAAAATAAATTCTTGAATTTAGCGACCAACTTTGGTCTCTATTGTCCAGATTTTAAAATATAATATTTGGATTAGAAACCAAAGTTGGTCGCTTTCTAATGATTAATGATAAATTAAAAACAACGTATTTCATATGTAGAGACCAACTTTGGTCGCCAAATATATATTATTAAATTAATATAGCGACCAAAGTTGGTCACTAAAGTCAAAATAAGAATATTTAGTCCTTTTACCTTAGAGACCAACGTTGGTCGCTAAAGGGACCAGTAATATTGCGACCAGGCATGTTTGGTCGCTTTTAGGCCTATAAGCGACCAACTTTGGTCGCTTTTTGTGGTCGCTTTTTACCGGATTTCTAGTAGTGCTACGACCTTTACAAGCCAAAACATAAGCTTGACAAGTGGACCAAGAAGCATTGATCTTTGCGAAGAAGCAGTGTCCTTATTATATTTTGCTTCATTTTTGCAGAATATTAGAATAAATTTTTTAGACGAAGTTCTTCCTGTGTGCATCCGCCCTCAGCTTATCCCCTGAATAGAAGTGTGTCATAACGGCGAAGGTTCAACTCTATGAACCAAACGACCCTAAGTCAACTGAATTAACAACTGTTTGAAGTATATTCCACACTCCCTTTTGTGGGTACAACTAATTGCAAAATTTCAGTCAAAGCACATATGTTCATGAGATTCTTTAGTATATATGATTTTCAAAATTTCATAACTGCAACTATACTACATACGTAAATACTCGAAAGTTTCATTGACCAATTTTGTGGAATAATATAAAGCAAAGAATTACTTAGTGACGTCTTCAGTTCACACCCACAGCCACCGCCTATGTCATGTCGTACTTAATCGCTAAAAGGCTTATACCAGTTTGAAGAAAGCTTATAGATAAAAAAATAGAATAAAAAAGATGGAATGAAATTAATGCAAAAAAATATGAGAAATATAATGGTAAAAAGATTTTTTTTTCAAAGTTTGCTGTGCAGAAAAATGGATATGCAGATTAGAAATTATACACAAATTTAAGTGCAAACCGTTAATCTATATATGAGTCATCTTTTAAATCAGTATTGTAAACTTTATCTCACAAAACTACAAGATTGATCGATGTCTAATAAGTATTGTTCAAATACAGTAATGAAGCGATAACCACGATTCAAGCAAACTCCTATTGTTTTTATAATTAAACTAAGACAAAATGCTAATTAAATTGAGTCAGAATTGGATCATTTCTAAATCTAATCAAGATCAGGAAATTTCCAAACAGTATCTTAAACTCTTGAGTAGACACACACTCAAAAATAGACATCTTTGACCCACCCTTTTTTGTCAAAGAGAGATGCATTTATGGCAAGGTTCATTCCTACGATATTGTCCTTGGAATGAATAAAATTTGGAATTACTTGAACTAAAATTTGAGCAGATGTAGACTTTTAAAAGCATGTAATTCTGAATTGAAAATCAGGGAGGAAAAAGGATTAATTTTAGTCTTGTGAGTGTAAAAATGAAGAAATACGTGTAAAATCGTAAAAATAGCACGGTATAGCCAGTTTTCGGACTGGTTATTCAAAAATAGCCATCGTTTACGAAGTCAATGAAAAATAGTCACTAATTTGCTGCAACAGAGACCAGCATAATATACTAGAGTTCGGTGCACCTGTGTATGAACTCCAGCATATTATGCTGGACCGGTATACTTTGCTGACTCCAGTATAATATACTAGAGACTGGAGCACCGGTGCTCCAAACTCCAGTATATTATACTGGACAATTATACTTGTTGGAACTCCAGTATATTATGCTGAGTTCTAGTGTACTTATGCTGGAACTCCATCATATTATGTTGGAGTTCCAGCATACTTATGCTGGACCTCCAGTATAATATACTGACGTATTTTCCGGGTTTTGAACAGTATTTTCCCTCAGATTTATCTTTACATGAAAAGTGGCTAAATTTCGATTACTTTTGAAACTGAGCTATTTTTAAACGACCAGTTGTAAATCTGGTTATTTTTTAATTTCTCCCTGTAAAATCTTATCTAGTTGGGCCGAAGAGCCTTTGTGAAAAATGTCTAACGAATAATTCTACATAATGGGTCACACTTTGTTTTGAGCCTTCAAAGTTCAATTGCTTAGCTTGATGCGATTATACATGATTTATACACACACTCACTATATATATATATATATATATATATATATATATATATATATATATAAGCGATCGGGTGGACTGTGGACTGTTATTTAGGTTAATTCGTCAATTTATATGACTACTTGCTAGAGCGCAAAAGTGTCTTCTCATAGGTACTAATTACCAGTCCATCAAGTGGGGCATTTTCATACATAGAGAGAAATTCAAAAATAGCCAGATTCACAAGTGGTCATTCAAAAATAGCCACAGTTTCAAAAGTAATCGAAATTTAGCCATTTTTCATGCAAAGATAAATCTGAATGAAAAATTCCAGTATAATATACCGGTCCAGCATAATATACTGGAGTTTGGAGCAAAGGTGCTCCAGTCTCCAGTATATTATACTGGAGCCAGCAAAGTATACCGGTCCAGCATAATATACTGGAAGTTCATACACAGGTGCACCGAACTCCAGTATATTATGCTGGACCGGTCTCTGTTTTAGCAAAATAGTGGTTATTTTATATTGACTTGGTAAACGCTGGCTATTTTTTAATGACCAGTCTAAAAACTGGCTAAACCGTGCTATTTTAACTGATACATATCCACTTTTTGGGCCACCATTAAAGTTATACCTGTATTACATAAACTTTTGCAAAGTGTAGCCGCTCGAATCTAAAGTAATTCAATCTCTTCAATGCAACTTCAGAAATCAAATATGAAGCTCTTCTATCTTTCAAATGCAACTTCAAAAATTCGAATCTTAAGTAGTTCGTCTATTACAACTTCAGATTTCGAATCTTAAATTTTGGAACGTAAATTTGTTCTTCGAATTTCAACAATTCAATACATGATTCACTGCTCAAATCTACTACAAATGAGCTTAAATTTAAAATATAACTTTTAAATATCATAAATAACAAATCTCAATCATTAAATTGTCAAAATAACAATAAATTTAACAAACATATTTTGCAACTAAGAAGAAGAAGAAACTCTCGGCCGAAAGAAGAAGAAAACAACATTAAAAAACCTGACATATGTATGAACGAAATTTTACACCCCACCACAAACAAAAGAAATTTATAATTATCATAAAATTGAGGGTAAAACAGAGAAATTGAATAATGAAAGAATTGTATAAATAAATGAATGGTATACAAACAAGGACCGGAGGGTAATTACCCTCGTATTTGATGTTTTCGGTTGTCTCTAACCTTAGATTAAAACTATTTCATAGAAAAAACAATAGTAAAGAGACCAAGTTAGAAGAATTTGGAGAATTTACACTGAAACTGTATCCTATAAATTTAATTTCCTAAAGAAATAAGATCAAGAATGGCTTGATTCTTGCTTTTGGGTATCATTATTTTCAGAATTTGCAGTTCCAAAACGAACCATATTAATTCCTGGATAAGCAAATGGAGCTATTTCTTCATTATTATTATCAATTTGACTTGCAATAATAATTTTTCCTTCATTTTGAGCCAACATACATCGACCTTTCTTTTTGCCACCAGGAATATTGGTGCATGGATTTGCTCCTTTGGATGGAACTGAACCTCTTCGAAGTGATTGAATGATTAATTCAGTATTCTTCTTTAACCATTCCTCTCCTTCTAATATCCTCAATCCATAAACATTTTGAAAATTAGAGATAATGAGGATTGATATGAAGAAATAAGCTATTGATCTGCAGTAATTGTATTTCTTGAGTGCCATTGTCAAGTTAAAAGACAAGATTACCCTTTGTCCGACGGTAGAATTGCTCTTTTGGTAAGTCAAGGGTCGAGGAGTGAAAACGGTCTCTTCGCAGAACTCAAGAGGAAGACCTATTGTATGAGTTCACTCTTCCGCGCCCTTCAAGGATTAAGGTGTAAAAACAGTCTCTTTGCAGAAATGCAAGAGGAAGGCCTAGTGACTTTGATAGTGTATTCACCGTTTTCCTTCCCCTAGGTTTTGGAATAAAAGATTTGCGGAAAATTGGTGATTCTGATAGCGTATACGTTATAGATCGTGTACGCTTTAGAATTGTAGAATCAAATAAAAAACTTGAATTTCCACAAGAATGCTCGAAACTTTAGGTGAGAATCAAGAAAGAAAATCAACTTAATTGTAGTGAGTCTTGTTTTTTCTTTGAGGAAGAGGGTTTGGTGAGTGAATGGAGATGAAGAATATTAAGTGATTTATATATGTAAATGCATGGGAAAATGCTAAGAATTTGACTGATAAAATCCGCGGTTTGAAGATTGACAAATAATGGTGGGTAAACGAAAACACGTATGCTTGAAATTTAAGCACATTTTGGGTTTTTCATAATAGTACAGAACAAGGTGTACGTAGCGTTTGTTTGTGTTTGAGAATGAGAGAGAGGAATTAGTCAGTAGACCACCTAAAAAATTTCTAGCAAATAAGAAAATAAAATAATAAAATAAAAAATAAAAAGAAAGTCAGTGGGCCAGCTTGGCTTCATGTGTTTGACACATCCAGTATTGGTGGTCAACCCCTATAATCAAATCCTTTGATTAATTTTAGGGTTTAAAAATGTGGAGTTAGAAAAGATTATGCATTGTCAAATGGACAAACTTGGAGACAAAAAAAATTAGAAAAAAAGGACAAACTTGGATAAATTTTGAGAATAAGGATTTAACTTATATATATTTGATTATATAAAGAAAATTTACGCTCGGCATATTTTAGCTGTTGTAATAGGTTACATGCCTTATGACTCAAACTTTTAAAGTTTACTTAGGTTATAAGTTAACGCTATGGCCTCTCCCACTAACTATATTCTTGAGTAAGCCCAAAATACTACTATTACAATAATAACAATAATAATAATAATATATTCGGTATTATTTTATACCGTGGGATCTAGGGAGGGTAATGTGTACGCAGATTTTACCCTTACCTTGTAAGGACAAAAAGGTTGTTTCCAATAAATCCTCGGCTCAGGAAGTAAACCCAAAATTCGTCACGATGATAAATGATTATCAGAAAAATGGAATTCGGAATACATAAAATATAAACATAATTATCTTTCTTCTCTTTCGAATCTATCCATATATAAAAGTGATGAGGGAACATAAACAAGAAAGTTGGTGAAAAGTACATGAATTTTCTCTGATGACTGACGATAACGGAATGAAGCTTGCTGGAAAGTCAGTAGTTTATATCACATGGGAAAGTGTCATATTTGACCATTAATATTTAATACTACAATATAGAAGTATATAATTTACTTGGTCATGAGATAATTGCCCTTGACATGTCTTGAAAATTAAGCATTTAATAGATACTAAAATAAACCAGAATCAGTCTTCTCTTTGGCCCAAATTCTTTGACTCGTTCATGCTTTTAAAGAAAAGAAAAAAAACTCCACTCCATCGACCCCCAAACCCTATTTCCACCTGGCGTTTTTCTTGCATAGCATTCATTAAGTCTTTATAACTATGTAAAGTGTAAACGTCATCTTGAGCAAATTCTATCCACCACCGACGATACAAAAGTTTTTACTCTAAAAATTTAACCGCGCCCGATATTTACAAGTTTTTAGGTTGACTTATAACCTATTTGACCAAGCTTCTAAATCAGTTTATTTTGAGAAAGTATTTTTTTTAAAAATGCTTTTAAAAAAAATATTTTTAGTAAGAAGCAATTTATGTTTGGCTATTTAGTTTGAAAAGTACTTTTGGGTAGCAATTAGTGTTGGTCAAGCTCTACTTTTTTTTGCTTATCAAAAATTACTTTTGCTTCTCCTCAAAAGCACTTTTTTTTCCTTCCAAAAGCTTGGTTAAACACCTTAATTTTAGGGGAAAAACACTTTTGCATCAAAAGAAGCTTGGTCAAACATGTCGGAGACATGTAATCGATTCCCTCACCAACAGCCTCCTCAGTCAAAGCTCGTACAAGGCTTGCCTAATGAGGATTACATCTCCTTTGTGATTGACGAGCTTTTAAACAATGAGCAGGTTAACCAGTACGCACTCAAATGGTAATGACTGCGAGTTTCCATAGGGAATGTTTACAAAAATAAGTAATAAATTAAAGTGACAATATGTATTACTTAACTACGGTTTAGTAATAACAGTTTATGTGAAAAACATGTATTACTATTTTTTATTCGGTGGGTCAGTATAAACGCCGGATTTTATATACTTGGTGTGATTTGAGCGGTGTCATCTTTTCCAACTAACTTATAGTACTTGTTTGTCCCCCGCTTTCTTTCCTCCACAGACACCAAAGATCAAGAACTCGAAATTAAAAAGAAAGATTGGTTGGCGGCTTTGCCCTGTCACTTAAAGGCAGATAACGGAGTGTAGCATGTAAATATTTATGGCCAAATACGTAACACGCCCGCTAAACCTATTCGATATTTTCATTTGATGCTTAAACTAGGACTAATATCTATTGAACACCTACACCACTCAAGATCTGTACCTATTAGACACTTTTTATGACATGACAAAGAATGTGTTTTTCACTTTCGTTCTGCGCCTAATAGAACCCCAAATAATATTTTTTTTCCAACTTGGGCACCTGAACATATTGGTGTTACACATCATCATCCGCATCCCTCCCCCACCCACATTTCTTCCTCATTCGTCCCTCCACCACATTAGTGCGAGTTACGTGCACCATATTTTTTGAACTAGCTATCAGTTTGTATTTAATAGGTACATATCTATTAAGGTTCACGAGTCTAATACGGAAAAGGGTTTGTTGAGGTGTCAAGATGGAAGTATCAAACAAGTTTAGGAGGCCACTTATGAATTTGGCCAATATTTATAAACCACTCATAGTATATTTGTCAACAGAGAATCCTTCCACAACCATTTCATGAATATCCTGCACCAGGCCCCCACTTGCTGTATGGAAGCCCCAGCACAATAACACAGCAAGTGCAGCCATATGGAAAGAATCGCTTCTATTATCAGAAGGGAGAATACGTAAACCATCCAGTAGAGCAGTAAAAATATATTGAAATGGCCATAAATTAGAAACTATAAGCAACGGTTCATTCGAAAGTCCATTATAATTTGGCTTCAACATAATACTATACTTGAAATCTATGTATTGAAATAACTGTGTTCAGGTAATCCTAAGGCCAGAGTAAAAACTAGCAGTATCATGATCAAGCTCTTTGTCGCATGAAATCTGGAAAACCCAGAAAAACTAAGTAAATCTAACATTTTACAGATTTCCTATCTCTGCCAATCCTAGAACCAAACATTCAGGGGGGGAAATAACTGAGAAGGTCAAATATCTTAGAAAGAGAAATGTAAGGTATATGTGTTCTCCTCTAAAATAGGAAAAGTCGAAAGCAACAGCTATATTCTATACAAACCAACCCAAAATCGTATGCATTCCCTACATTACAACTTAAGTGACCAATTTTGCAAGCAAACTCCTTTAGCCAAAAACGGGTGCTTGCTCAATGAAATCTCAGCATATACCTTAACTTCCTCGGAGGAAGGTGACATCCCGATGTTAACTCCCGTGCTGCTATCTTTTGCTGAACCTAGAAGACCTTCTTTGCAGAATAGTACGCTTCCCTTCGAAGATGGTCATCCGGCAAATGTAGAAGTAAATTGGAAGATTATCTAGTTGTAGATCCGAACAGGCTTCTCAAAAGTGTGTCGGTTCTGCAGCACGAATATTAATCACTTATATATGTCACAAAGAAACAGGAAATAGTACACATAATAAACAATACGCCTCTGTAATTCGAGGGAACTTCGCTCTTGAGTGGATAGTATGCATGGCAAAAAAAGACCAGTATTTATATTTAAACTTATGTTCTCTAAGCTTACCAAGAAAACAATTCTGAACTGAGAAATTGTTTGATCTTAAACCATGGACTAAATTGATTACCAGATCCATTGAGATACAGGTAATTATTATACGGAAAACAAAAAATAAGCAATCAAGATCATGAAGTGATCTTACTATACTAGTAAACATTCAAGCATACAAGTATTCTCCAGAAGATAGCCATGGCCAAAAACTCCAAAAGATGTTCTCTCAAGATAACCGATGGTGATAACCCTTGTTCAACCTCAACCCATGAAACAAAAGAGACTCTCAAAACTTTGTTTCTTCCCCCTTAAAAAGTTTAGGGAACTTGGATAATTAGCTTCTGCAGTATAGTTAGTGCCCCGGGGCCAATCCCAATTTTTTTTTTTCCAACAATGTTAAAATTCTTGCTCCACTATAGTGCTAAAGAACTAAGAATCTTCAGAAGGTTTCTAATAGATATGCTTCAAAAATTTGACCACTTACACATAGAGCACAAGTGCATACCTGGTTGGCAGCATGTGATCTTTTTGGAGCATTGTCAATGTGCTCTAATCCAAGGTACTGTTCCCAAGCACCATACACATCTCTTTTCTGGGAACCGATTGGAAAATTAGGATAATCAAAAACACATGATGAGTACTACGCATCAACAAAGATGATGGAAAGGAAGTGCCATATACCTGAAAACGATTGGACACGACATCCGAGTCCTCGAGGTACTCTGGACGGCCCATGGATAAAAATGCAAATTTCCACTGCAGAGCAAAAGTAGCATAGGTCATAGAATTTGAAGAACAAAAAAATTATAAACCTTTACCAAAAAATAACTCAGAAATTTCCGAGATGATAATTCCCTGAATAATAAGAGAAATGCAAAGGCATGAAGATTGAATACCTTTGAAAACTCCTCATCTGGAACCTGCAATTTTTTCTGAATACGAGCTTTAACTTCAGTCAACGTGTCACCCTCATGAATAACCAGGAAAAAGGGATCACCAAAGTTATGTATTTGCTGTAAACACAATAGATAGGAATCAAAAAAAGGAAAAAATAAAAAAGAGAGGAACAAATAACAAAGAATTCAAGAAAGAACCTCCCTTGAAATAAAAAATTACTGCAAAAGAATTCAAGAAAGAACCTCCCTTTAGATAAACAATTACTGCAACAATATTTTTATACATGTACTTACTGCTTGATTTTGAGATGTGTCCTTCATAAAATGATAAACATGAATTAATCGACTATGAGGACCCAGGTTTTTCTCCTCTTCAGGAATCTGTAATGCAGAAAGTACGTTAGTGGTTTGCAAACATCTATAAAATCTATGCTACAGCTAATATAAGTTTATACTCTAAGTGGAACCTACACAAGCAAGTTAAAAAGAATTCATTCATTAGTTTGCAAACAACTATAAAATCTATGCTACAGCTATTCTAAGTTTATACTCTAAGTGGAGCCTAAACAAGCAAGTTAAAAAGAATTGATAACATCGCTTCTAGAAAATAGAGCATACTTATGACATATCAACGGATGTAAACAAAGAGAGGTAAAGAGATAGAAAATATTCACATGACCAAAAATATCTGATTAAATATGTCATGTTTCAGTACATTATGCTAGATGGTCATGGAGGGAACAACTGAAACAATCACGAAGATTAAAGCTCAAAATGAAAAAAGAAAATAAATCAAGCAGGGAACAAGTGGCATTCATATAGATCCATTGCCCGAAAGTAAATCCTACCTGCTCTTGTGAATAAACTAAGGAAGCAAAAATTAGATATTTAAACCTACCTCCTCTGCACGTAGCGTCCAGTATTGATCATTTATGTTCTCAATCCTTTCATTAAGGGGAAAAATCTGCAGTAAAAAGACGGATGCAAGGTTACAAATGCTACCAAGGGGCAAACTGGAAAAAACTGTTACATCATGTCCTTTCATGAATTTCTTTACCTCTTTCGACAAAACATATTTCCACTGTTTAATTACACACACACACAGAGTAAATCATGTTTAATAAGTATATATACACGCAGACACATGTATGATATTCTTCTTTTCTTTAATCTAATATTTTTTGGTTGGCCTTACTGCCTTCAGAACCATATAACAGTGTCCTCTAGAACACAGAGAAAGAAGTAAAAAAGATTAATAAATTTACAACAAGTAAGCTGATCTGAGTACTGAGAAGCGAGAAGCATCTCGGCAGATCCAAAAACACAGTAAAAGGAGTACCTTATATATCTTGTGGTAAAAAACTTCCAGTAATCTTAGTTCAGCATCTGGTCTTGTTAACTCAACCTGCTCCATAACAAGAGATAAGATGAGCGATCTTCTACTACAGAAGAGACAAGGTCGGTTTTCCCCCTTTCTCCTAGTTCCCACAACATGTTTA
This sequence comes from Nicotiana tabacum, assembly GCF_000715075.1. NCBI lineage: Eukaryota > Viridiplantae > Streptophyta > Magnoliopsida > Solanales > Solanaceae > Nicotiana > Nicotiana tabacum. The sequence goes on along the minus strand of NC_134090.1, from coordinate 152,869,876 downwards.
TAGAATTTTTACTTATTTGTGGAGGGGGGAGAGAGTCCAAAGGCATCTAGTTCTATAGCACAAGAAAACTCGAAACTACCTTTGTTTTCAGGTCGTTAAGGACATCCCCTATGGTACTTTGTTTTGGCAATCTGATAGTATGGATAGTGACCTGAAAATTGTCAGTCCAAGCTTATATTACAGGAAGATGAGGAAAACAAGCGTCATAAACGCATAAAGAACTTCCAGCACTCACTTCATCTTTGGCAGCATGATGGAAAGTAACTTTGAGAGCTTTTAAGCCCTGCAGCTCTGGTAAAGGAATATCCAGGACTTCATAATACAGAATATCTGAAGTCTTCAAAGAGGGAATATGATGTCAACAGTAGCTAGTAATAAACAACTGTATGAGTAAGAAGATACATATCTAGGGAAAGCCAAAATAGTCAGAATACCTGATTATAGTGACTGAGCATTTCTGTGAGACGATCAACTCCACGATACCTTATTGGCTGCGGTTTTGGTTGCTGTGAGTAGCAGTTATGTGATGTAAGCCTTACTTTCGATGCATCATCCAAGCCAAGATGGCGTGCTAAGTGTTCAACAACTTCATCATAGCTGTTCTTCTTTGACCTAGAAGCATGTGTCATCAATTAATGAAAGGAGTTGGACAATAAATACAAACCTAGAAATTCTAATACAAAACCTGATACATACAACTCAAGACTGAACTCGTCCTCCTTGGGTTTCTCCAATGAACGAAAACGAACAACCTGTAAGCCATCCAATAGAGCTCGTAACTATGAAAAATAATCAAGATATTTTGAAAAATACAACTAAATAGACAAACATTTTTCTCGAACTCCTCCCCAGTCGAACTGGGATCCTAAATTGGGTCAAAGTGAACAAAATAAAGTACAGCATGATAAATGGACCTTGGGCCGAACTCAACCCCAAAAGCTAGCTTATGAGGTGAGGATTGCCTAAGACAATATAAGGAGACCAAGGACCTCAAATCCCTCCGATGTGGGATAACTCAACACCCCCTCCCCCTCACGCCCAGGCATGCAAACTGGAGAGTGGACAACAGAAATGGGGGCCCAACATCGATAACAATAATTGGGATGGGCTTGGCTCTGATACCATAATAAATGGACCTTGGGCCTAACTCAAACCCAAAAGCTAGCTTATGAGGTGAGGATTGCCCAAGACCATATAAGGAGACCAAGGACCTCAAATCCCTCCGATGTGGGATAACTCAACAAAACCTAAGATAGAGCCATTGTCAAAATCTACTGCCTGCAACAACCTCTCATACTCCAGCAAACAATATCAGAATAACAGTGTACAGTACATACCTGGCGATTGTGCACATACTCCAAAAACAAAGGAACCTCAGGAAAGCGATATTGTTCTCTGTCTTGATTTCGAAGGGATTTCTGAAAGCAAATAATATCCCCATCTTCTAGCTGCAAAACCATAGTATTGCATAAAAAAAATTGTTGCTAATAAATCCAGCAGAAGAAACAAAAAAGAAAAACTATTGAAAGAAAATGACTACAACATCAAAGGCATAAAAACCTCAAAGTGGCAACTGGCTTGATTGCACATACCTGACTGCCGCGAAAACTCAACTTCCCGTCTATGCGTTCACACATCACATTGGGCTCAAATTTTATTTCCTGTGAATAAAAAAACATGAAAAATCACATATCATATGTTAAGAGTTAAAAAACTATTAGCAAGAGAAGAAGAAAACCTAACCTCAAAAAGTTCAATTTCTTCATCAGGCAAAAAGCCAGCCAACTCGTTTAGCTTTGTTAATATCTCATGAGGCTTGCCACTTCCTTTTACAAAAAGCCGTCCGACATACCTGACAACAAAAAGGAAATTAAAGGGAGAAAGACCAACAAAAGCCTCAGTGAGAAGTATGGAGTTGGTGGTCCCTGGATTACTAAATCTGTTAACATCCTTTATGGTTTTGGGGTTTGGAAGAATATCAGGAACCTGCGACAACAGTTTATGGACAGCATTAGTTTCAAAGTTGGGTATTGGCGGAAGACCTCTTTCTGGAATGACTGCTGGATTGGACATGCTCCTTCAAAGAGTTGCCCTGGCATACATAGACTTTACGCGATGCTAGAAGCAGTAGTGCCCTACAGCGGCAGTGATGGTTAGAACCTCAACTTTTACAGGACCTTAAGTGACTGGGAAATGGGTAGACTTGCTGAACTGCTATTGATTCTGGAGAATTTCCAAGGTCTGTCACTGTGCCAGGAAAGGATGATATGGAAAACTGAAAATTAGAGGTCAATGCTCAGTGAAATCTTTGCTATGATAGCTTGATTTCAGGAGAACTTCAGGATAATTTTTGGCCTTGGGAACAGATCTGGAAAACTAATGCTCCTTACAAGGGTGTGTTTCTCATGGTTGGTGACCCATAAATCATTCTTGACCCAGGATAACTTACAAAGAAGAGGATTCCGATAGTGCTCCAGGTGCTTTTTCTGTGGATCAAGTTCAGAGAGCATAGATCACTTGTTTTTACACTGCTACAACACCAACCAAGGGCCACTGTTCTTTAACATGGTGGGACTTAAATGGTGCATGCCCAGAAACACAACTGAACTTTTGAAGTGCTAGAACATGGGCAGGAACAAGAAGCATAGGAAATGGTGGTACAATTTACCTTCTTGTATTTGGTGGTCCATTTGGAGGGAAAGGAGTATGAGGTGCTTCGAAGAAAAAGAAAGCTCTATTCAAAAGATCAAAATGAACCGCACTTTTGTTTTATTTTTGGTGTAAACAGAATTTTACCAGTGAAAAAGAGGAGCTGTAAGATCTGATGAGATCTCTCTAACAAGAGAAGGAACAAAATTTTGATCTGTAAATACTTTTGCTTGCACGTTCTTGGTGCTTTTTATCAGTACAATTACCAATTCTCAGAAAGAACCTCATCCACAGCATGCCTTCTCACATATGCAGCCCAAAGCAGTTGGACTTTAGCAGCACTTCCAAGGTTCGAATTCATTAAAAATTGGAATAAACCCTATGAATATGATGTCCTTTTCATAAAATTTTTCCCCTTTTTCATTGTATACTCGTGCTCTACAGTATCACATTCAAATCTCTACAATGTCTGTTTTAGACCCCTCTAGATTGAGTAAAAGGACAAAGCACTTGTCATGTTTTCTCAAAATAGAGAAGAAGATTCCAAATTCAAACATGAAAATCACTACTTTTGTGAAAATATTCTAGCTATAGTAAAGCAAATGTAATACCTAATCTCCTCTTTCAGAGGGTCATAAAGTTTGAAAAATAGAAGGATATCTTCCTTGGTCTTCTGTGATGGAGGAAAAGGTTGCAAATCCTGCAAGAAAAATAAAACACAAAAGTAAACATGGAGAATAAAACCTCACAGAAAAAACATGCAACATGTGAATCATCGAAAGGGAAGACAAATAGGCAGGCGATACATTACCAGGCCAAATTCAACTTCAAGAAACAGTTTCAGCTCAGCATTATTCGCTTTATTTGAAACCTCCCTCAGTTGGCCAACCTAAAAACACATCATGTAAGATCATTAACACCGACTTAATCAAGCACTCCCATTGTTACAGATTGTACAAAGCATGCACTACAGAAGAAAGATTACCAGACGAAAATGATCGTAATACCAGCAACAATTCTTACACGCTTCAAGAAAATCACATTCAAGGGGGTCTGAGGGGTTCCAACACTTAACCCAATTAAAAAAACATGTCTGGAGAGAGAGAGAGAGAGTGAGTGCGTGTGTGTGTGTGCTACCACTTATTGCAGAAAAAACTATGTGATTGGATGGAACATTTTCTGTTAGTAGCTGCTACCACTTATTGCAGAAAAAACTATGTGATTGGGAGGAGAATTTGCCGTGGAGGATGCTATGGAAGACTAAAGCACCTAATAAAGTTGCCTGTTTTGGTTAGGTGGCTGCAAGAAATGCATCTTTGACACAAGAACCGCTTCAGACGAGAGGATTTATATTGCGCAGTAGATGCTTTCTCTGTGAGAAAACTTTGGAATCAACCAACTGTAAAATAATTCATTGTGATTTTTTCTTGGCAGATCTGGACATTATTCCTAAATATTCTTGGTTTGCAATGGGCCATGCCACAAGAGGCGTAGAGCTTACTCTTTGCTCGAGAGAAATAGATGCTTTGAGGAGGGAAAACAACATTTGGCTTTTATCAAATATAGATGTTTACAAAATCTGCTTTTCTGGTGCAAGGGGGGATAGTTGGTGATTTAACAGATATTTTAGACGTTTTAGAATCTCTGATCTGAATGTGATATTTCTGTATTGAAATGTCCATAACTCTTGTTTGTACCTTCACACTACCTTCTTGGTATTGTCTTAATAAAATTGCTTATCTTATAAAAAGATTATAATATCTTTTTGCCATGCGATGGGATAAGCCAAGAACAAATTTTATGTGGAAAACCAAACATGATTGGAAGATTCTTGAGCTGCAGAGAGCGCCACCAGTAGAACTTCATAATTCAGGCACAGAGCACACTGCAGAGAGATAGGATTGGAAGACAACTTACGGATTGAACTTCCTCTTGAGCTGTCAATGGACGATTAGGCCGATACGTATGGTTCTGCCGTTTTGCCCATAGCCAGTAACGTTGAAATTGCACCGGTATACCTAATTCTTTTGCAACTTCCTCCTGAAAACAGGCATACCATCAGATAAATGCCATAATTAAAGACTTACAGTAATTAACCAATGACAGTCACAAGAAATAAGTTTATCTTGTCTGCTGAGAGCATAAATAATTTTGTGAACCCTCATATCCTAACCATGAGAACTCTTTGTTCTCCTGAATTTTTCATTATTGTATTCTCCTCATTTTCTACCTATATTAGCATTCAGAAGTCAGAACTTGAAGTTATATCTTTTCACTCAATATAAAGCACAAGTATAGAAGTTTACATTCCATATATCTACTTGTAGAAGCAACAAATTTGACATGACGCTTCTTTATTTAGCACGGTCAAACTGAATGCACCCCATGAAGTACATACAATTGCTCCTCATGTTTAATAACAGCAGTATTGCTATAACTTTTCAAATCTATGAGCAAAAGAAATGCAAAAGCATGATAAATATACCTTGAATTGAGTAAATGGCATCTGTTTCTGAATACGGAAACTGCGCACTTTATCATGATCCACAAGATCAAAATAAATCTCCTTTCCGATTTGTTCACCAAGGTCTTCATCACGAGCTACCTGAAAATGAAATGATTAACTTCAGTTAAAATTTCCTTAAATATAAAGATGCAAGAAGTAAAGGATAGAGACTAAAAGTTGAAAGAAACCTTGATGATTGTATACAGGTGAGCCTCTGCTTTCTCCTTTCTCTTTTGTTCCTTTTCTTCTTGCTCTTTCTTTAGTCTTATCTGAAATTTGAGGTTGATAGAAGATTACACTGACTGAACCAATAAAATGAGAAACTAATCGACATTATTAGGGAGCAACCCACCCTGAGATGCTCAGCTATGTCCTTCTCATCCACATTGCATATAATCTTTTCCTTGTCACTTTCACGTATATAAACAAGCATATACGCGTTCGAATATTTTGTAAATTTGAATGGTGAATTGTTGAACCCAGGGTTTGTGTGTGGTAACTGTTAGCAAGAAATGGCAATTAAAATGCGCACAAACCTAAAAGAAAATGCAGGATATACACTTCTTTAATATAAAAGGTCCAAGCATAACTTAAAAGCGTATAGGACGAATACCTCTTCCTCACCACCATACTGTTCTTCCAGAGCTCTCTTTGTATCTTCTTTTGTCACACGCTCATCATCAAATTTATACCTAACAATACGAAATGCATAATGAATCAAACCAATAATCAGGGAGAGTAAAAACAGGAGACATTAAGTCAACGTGAAGCAGCCATCAAGAAGATCAACAGCATAACCGCTTGGCAATCAAAAGCAAGCACAAACAGGTGGAATACTGGCTGTCAGATACAGGAACATTCAAATCTTAGCAAGTTTTAACAAATTCCGAAGAATCCTATGAAGTATGTAGAAAATGAGTATCACAACTACGAAGCCTTAGAAATGATCAAATCTCCCTCTGGCCAAGCTAAATTAAACTAGAGAACACTAAGAAAAAGATAGATGTTCAAGAAAAGCCCCAATAATAAATGTTGAAGAAGCATGTCAGCTGACTGCAGAACATTGAAAAAAGCTCAACTAGAAATGTTGGAGAAACATGTCTGCTGACGGCAACAAACTGCATACCATTGATCAGAGAGTGTTGGCCTGATATAAGCATAATAGTGTCCCCCATGCACCCCGCCGCTGTGAACTAAAACACTGGAAAAAAAATAAAAGAATTAGTACAAAAATACCGGTGGTCATCATGAGAATTGAGAATCATCAGATATCATGGTCAAAGGCCTCATTTTATCAGACATCATACAAAAGCAAGTAAAAGCCACAGTCATAGTGCAAGAGGAGATGTCAAACAAGAAGGTAGCATAGGGAGAAACATATGTTACTGATATCGACAATCACAACATAGGCTGCCCAGGAATAACGTATCCTGTTTTTCCTTTTTATTTCCTCTTTTTTTTTTTAGATATGCAGGAATAAAGCAATCATCTTTCCATTTGAATTTATCATGCAATTATACCAAAAGAATTGAAATAAACCGCATGCAGTCATATATAAGAAATTGAAATAAATCCCGTGCTCATATCCAAAACAAGGCTGAACTAATATTTTAAACTACCAGTTCATTACATGGATGAGATGAAGAACTCACAGCACCTCTTATTGGGTGTCTGGGTCCACAGAGAGAATCAAATGACCATAGATGGAATCAAGGACCAAGGTAGCATACGCTAAGTGCAAGAAGACATTTCTGATTGACTATAAATAACAAAAAATAGTACTAGGAAGTGCCGGAAATAAATCGACCAAGTGAAAGTTATACCAACATGGGATAATAGAAGAAGGGTGAATTCTAGCATACTGTCTGAGGGCGTTAAATTATCAAAGAATATGCATTCAATAGCTTCTCTACCCCCTCGGGGTAGGGGTAAGGTCCGCGTACACACTACCCTCCCCAGACCCCACTAGTGGAATTTCACCGAGTCGTCATTGTTGTTGTTGTTTTTGTTGTTTTTGTTGTTTTTGTTGTTGTTGTTGTATGCATCCAATAGCAAACCTTGATGCAATTGGTGGGAGTAGCTCGAACCATTATAGAACCCTTTGGGCACCCTTCGAAAACCAATATGGGACAAATATATTCTAACACCTCCCACAGATGAAACCCGATTCTAAAGTTTATAAGTGGTCACTTTATTTTAATTTTTTAATTTTTTTTCTTCAGTTTAGAAGACTGAAGTAGCTTAACAGGTTGAAGTGTGGGCCTGAACTAGACAAAGTAAGCTCAAGATGAGAGTGGGGCTGACGCAGATAAAGAAGACTCAACGAGCAAAGAAGATTGCTTTGCGTAGAACTAATGATTTGATAGACTGAACTGAGAGAAGAGCCTACAGAGGCAGCAGGTTGAGGTATGAGAAAGAAGCCCATAATGATAGGACAAGTAGAGAGAGAATACGGTTGTGCAAACGGGTTTACTGAAGTTTGCTCTAATACCATGTGAAAGAATATAAAATTCAATCCAATCCAAAACCTTAGGGCAATGGGTAGATAGCCCAAGACAATGACAACCCCCTAAGTAAAAACTGATGTGGGACAAGCATATTCTAACCAAAAAAATTAACAAAAGAGGTAAAATAACCAACATATATCCAAAAATCTAGTTGAGCTTACATTTAGCTATGCTTCACAATAGCACAATTTCACATTGTGAGGGATGCATGATTTCAGTGCTAGAATACTATAACAGGAAAAAGAAGGAAAGAAAACAGGCACTGAGATTTATTTAATTTGGAGAAGGAAGATGCACAAAAGGCAACAGTGATGCTTCACACACAATCATTCGAAACTCAGTGGAGAGGGAGAAACAAATTTAGTTCACGGTAGAAGACCTACAATTACCCAAACTCCATGTTCACAGGAAGGCTAGTTTTAGCTGATATTGCAAATTATCAATCAACCATGTCCAGTCCTAGATTAGTGGGGAGGAGTTCAAGGTTGAAACCACAAATAAGAGCCATATTGATGGACGACTGTGGAAGATTTGGGTTGAGTCGTTTTCACAATTCCTATATACTTTGATACAGACTTTGTGGTTTTACTAATGAAATTGTTGAATTATCAAGAGAATACGAGCCATATTGCTTCGTAATACAGTGCTGTTAGAGTTTTCAAACTACGGAAGCAAATAAAAGAGGAAATATGCAAACGTACTTTGACAAAAGGAGAGTATAACATTCCATCATGCCCAATTTTACACCACCAAGCTTGTTACAAGTATGCCGCTTAAAAAATCTATTGATGTTTCAGAAATCATAAAGAGCATGCAGATGAATAAAGCTCAAGTTCACAAAGTTTGTCACAGTAAGGTTTATCAGAAAAGAGCACATTGTAGAATTATGCACAAGCGAAAGAAAATAACCAAGATGTAAACAGAATGATAAAACTGGTACAGACAAAATGAGATATCAATTGTATATATGGATGACTCCAATTGTATGCAATAGTAGGTGATCTCAAGCCACACAAACTTGCGGCAAACATGGCAAGTTAATTAAACACAGAACAAAATAATACAGCGTGAAGAATGTGAAACCACCAAGACAAAAGCTTCGCTGAAATTCACCACGTTATTCAACTTAAAGGTTGACCAAAAGCTTTTGAAAAAATGAGCAATAACTAGCACTGAGAAGATTATCAGGAAAACAGAATAAATTGAGACCTGTGCAGAGTATAGAGATTGCGGACACTTCGATCTGCGTCTGGAGATAAATATTTTCCATTCTCTCTATCAAGGTCGAGTTGCAAAGGGAACTCATATCTGTCATTTATCTATATTATCAATAAAAGAAGTGATTTCAGTAATAAACATCACATGGCAAACATATAGTTAGAAGTCAGCAAGCTAGCCAAAAAAAAAACCACATCACTGTAACCAATTCCTCAAAAACTGATCTCAAGATGAGCGAACTTCGTTACCATGAAATATGAATACAGATCAAAATAAAGTAAAACTCCAGATGAAAGACAGATGGAGAAAAAGTTCCAGCCTGCTTAGTCCATGAAAGTCTGAGGTGGTGCCATTTTACTATACTAATAAACAGGAAACTCCCATGAATGTATAAGCAGATAAGACTACGCCAAATTGCATTCTTTTGTGCCATAATCTAATTTCTGTATCGTTTATAGGATGCCAGGACTCATCTGAATTAAATATAAAAATTTCTCCTAGTTGACTACTTATCCAATTAAGAGAAAAGAAAGAAAACATTATCTCCTACACGTGTACAATCAAGTGGGATCAATTAATTACCTTGATCATAGCATCCCGTGCAAAATCATATTCGAAGCGTTTTAACTGAAGTTGAAGAACAGGAGGGAAGTCGATGAAAAGGACACCTTTCCGAGCATCCTGTAAAAACTGGGGGTTACAAGAGAGAGCTATGAAGAAATCAGATATCAGAAATTTAAGGACATTAAAGCCATTTAACCTGTAAACCATGTTGTTCTGCATGATATTTGTTGTCACCTTCAAGGCGTTCTACTTCAACATACTTGTCAAAAGAAGCATACACATCACGACATCCTTTGACATCAAGCTGAAGATCTGACCAAAGAGACATTTTTATAAATAAAATAATAATATGGTCTTCCAAATTCCATTCAAAAAACATCAGAAAAATTAAGCTAGTTCTTTAGGTTCTAAAACTACCATAAAAAGATTCTTTTCTTGTTGATTTGTAGTCCACATTGATGCATTCGATATAATTCATATGATGCCCCTCAAGTAATTGTTGTATTGTGCCCTCCACAACAGTTCCCTGAGCCGGAGAAACAAATTTTAAAAGAAATTAATAGCCCAAAACAATAATCTTGCTTTAAAGAAGTATATCATCCAAGATAAAGGTGTTTGCAAGTTCTAAGTCTTCAATTCCGTTAGACACATTACCTTCATCTTATCTTCGAGCTTTTCACAAAGAACCCTGTTAAGTTCTTGTACATCATGCTGCATGAAAGAATCATAGGTATCCCACCCAAAGGACTTTGTCAACTCTTTTGTTGACACACTAGTGTCACTATACTGGAGCTTATAAAATAAGCTCTGTAAGGCCAAAGGGATGCTGCCGGAAGGATTGTCATTCTCAGTTGTTGGCATATGATACACAGCCTGAGAAACAAGTATAATTAACCATCTGTAGGAAGATAATATTAAACATATCATTCATGCTACAAGTCTAACCTTTCTAAAATAGGGAATATGGTATAGTGTTTGGAGGAGAGAATTCATATAACAAGTGGCTCCCTGATTCTTAAGGCCAACACAGCCAGTCTCCTTCTTAGAGTCATGGGACCAGTAATCAATGACTTTACGCACGGCAACATCAGCTTCAACTATGACAGCATCGTCCACAAGATAACCTCTTCCAGGATCATATAGCTCACTAAGAGGCATGAATGACGTGAAACCCCAGTCACTCTCTCTTGCATTAAACTGGTGCTGAGTATCTGGCACAAGGATCATAACATTAAACAAAATAGCCACCATACCACTCAAATCACAGTTCTCTATGACATAAATTCAGACCCCTCAAAGGAAGAGAGCACTGAAAGTAGCATCATAAAATAAAAAACTCAAGAAGCGTAAATTAGAAGGTCAACCAATCTGATTGAAAAAAGAATTCAGGATATACTCAAGAAAGATGACAATCGAATAAAGTTTCCTTTAAAGGAATCCCCCAATCAGGATTTTATTCTTTCAAATGCAAGATTGTAACTTTATACACCATCTCACAAGCTGATTGAAAATGAATTCAGGACATACTCAAGAGAAGATGACTATTTATCAAGTTTCCTTTAAAGGAATCCCTGATCAGGATTTTAATCTCTCTCCAAAGCAAGAGAATGACTTCACACACCATCTAATTACTTTTCTCCAACAAGCTGCTTTAAAATCCTTTCTCAGGAGAGCTTTGAAGGTTGAGTTAAAAGATGCACAAAGCAATGCAGAATCTTCAAATTCGATTACAGTAAACACCATAGACTTAAAAGTAGGTCAAAATCATTTCCAGTCAGATCCTTTAGGCAGTCCCTTCCAAAGATGCATTACATAGACCTTCTACAAAATAATTGCAGTCATCAAGATCGCAGAGGTGGTCTTTGAAGGATCAGATATTCAATGTACTGTTCCCAATGGATGAACAATCAAATGATCTGCACCACTAAACTAATTTTACATCCGCCCGCAAGCTGGTCCGGACATAGCCACCATAAAAAATTAGAGAAAAAAACTAATTTGCACAAGCACTCTATACATGTGGGAGAGGCGCAACCGTTGGTTCAACACTCAACAGTATGGTTGTTCCTTTGGCTCTGGTGACCTGGGCCACAGGTTTGAGGCATGGATAAACCTCCTAGTAGAAAAGCAAAAGGAGTTGCTACATACGATATACCCCCACTTTCCCCTACCCCCATACTAGCTTTGCATGGCATAAACCCTTTAGTCCATACAAAGTGGCATCTGGAAGAAGAGAAGAAGATAGGTCGGATAACCTCATCCCTTGCTTCTGAATAAGCTCATATAAACAATTGAAATGCAAGAATTTCCTTTTACAGAGAACCCTATAATAATATGAAGTAACGGTCTAAAAGAAGGTTGCTATTCCACTGAAAGACTGGAGATCGTAGCTTGCCTAAAAATTATACCAAAACAAAATGACTTCTGGCTAACATGGAAAACGCTACACTATGTCCAAAGAGCTGATAGTTACAAGCAAAAAGCTTTTGCCATTTAATAAAAATACCTAAAAATTATGTATAAGAACATTAAAATATATTGTCTTTATTAACTCTACAGATGACTGGTACAGTAGGTCTTGATCAACATCCACACAGTGACGAGATTCAATTTAATAAACAAATCTTTCCAGAATAAATTAGATTTGTCAGTATTAAAAGAGGCCTTTCAAAAACACTACAGGTAAAGAAAATAATGATAAAGGTGAATCTATTAAGTCTTTGAAAAAACAAACAAAAGAAACTCAAGGAGAACTAGCATGTTGACAGAAGAATAGAGCAATAAGACATTTCATTCAACCAAATCATTTTTGAGGTAAAAAATTAACAGTTATATAAAAAAAATAAGTCGTGTGTTTTAATATTAAGTGCCCAAACTATAACACATGGGTGGAAGTTCATTTATTACTTGGGTCCTTACTGACAGAAAAAATCTAAAGTATGCATAAAACACTGTGGACATAAGATATCCAGATAGTCTAAGTTCAATTATTACTCTACACAGCTGACAATGAGGAAAATCAGAGGAATCTAACCCTAAAGCCATATTCAAATGGCTTAAACTATACAATTGTTAAATCGCTATAGATTTTCCCTCCTTTTAAACCCATGCACAAAAGTTCATATATTTATACAACAAATGAGAACTCTGACCTTTTCTCACAGTGAACTTGTTATGAATTCGGTTGAGAATAGCTAAGCTAAACTGCGCATGTCTACTCCACCCATAAGGCAATGTTGCAGAATCTGCCACATCTAAATACATTGATAAATTGTCCACATTGTTCCCTTTTGGGAATATCAATATCCTCCTGCCAGACACAATGCACCATATAGTACATAAAAAACATCATATCCGCATTAAATTTGTAAAGCAATCCACTAAAAAGCAGGATGTTGAAAGTAATTACCATTTATATCCTCCTACATTAAAAACATCAGAGTACAACTTCTTCACGTTCAACCTTGAAAAATTATCGATAGTCCATGTGAACCGGGCTGACGCCGGATCATCCACAGCCTGTGCATCCACCGTACTTGCTGTGTCCGCTGGTGCAACTGCCAAAAATAAAGCATGCAATATCTTTGAGAGACTGAGAAAAAGATACAACATCGATCAATCAACCACAACTCAACCCCAAACTTGTCTTGGTCAGTGATATGAATATTATACATATTCTGCTCAATTTGGCTCCATTTTATTCTAATATTGGTCGGTAATTAGTCTTATCCGGCAAATTAGAACATGCTACAATTAATCAACGTAAAGATGTGCGAATATACACATGTATTCTACTAGTAAAGCAAGAAAACCACAAATGACAAATAAAATTACTATAAATACATTGTTTCTCTAAACACATGTGCGTGTGCGTGCGTAAAAGCAGGTGAGATACCTTCCATAGGCTGAGGTCCCTCAGTAGGAAAGTCTGAACTGGGAACAAGCATTTCGTGCTCTTCTGGCTGCCAAAGATAAACCAAAGAAGCAATTAATTCGATCTGACAAAGCTGGTCAGCTTTGATTTAATTCGATCTAACAAAGCTGGACAGCTTTGATCAATCTTTCGCATTTTAATAAGAGATAGTCAGGCCAAGTTTTACACCGCAATCACATCAGATTATTGAATTCAGCATACATTCATCAAAAAGATGACTTTCTTTTATAAAATTCCACCAAGCAAAGAGCTTTGAACAAAAACAGGTAAAACAGAGTAGAGCTGAAAAATCAAAGTGAATTCATAGAGCAAGACAGCGGTATCGAACTTCGGAGATTTTTGTCAAGTCGTAATCACAGAAGATTAAATTCAGCAACCATATATCCAAAAAGGATTTAAGTTATACGCACTGACAGCGCAATGAATTTTTTACACCACGCGTGTCATTTAACCAATTATAACAGGTTACTTTTTTTGTTCAAGATTACCAACCAATGTTATTAAGTAAAGTTACCTGCTTTGCCTTTTAAATGACTTGATTGTGTTAATTTATTTTCACTGGCAGCGCATAGAACTTAAGCTCGACCAAAAAAAGGAATCAAAAATTTTGCAACACCCACGAAATAAAGCTACTTCAGACAAAAACAATACGCAAAAAAGAGTAACTTTAAAAAATAAAGTAAATTCACGCTATGTTGCTCGGACTCTCCGGCAATGTTGTTGGGTGCGTGTCGGATCCTCCAAAAAATAGTATATTTTTGGAGGATCCGACACGGGTGCGGTATCATTTTGGAGAGCCTGCGCAACATAGAATTCACGCAGCAACGCAGCTTATGAGTTACTATTCAGTATTGCGTCTCAAAGAAATTTTAGGTCAATATCACACCGCAATCACAGAGGACTAAATTCAGCACCTATAAACAAATAAAAAAATCACCATTTTCAAACTACACCAAGCAAAGCTACTTCAAACAAAAACAATAGGAACGTGCATTACACAGCAACACAGCTAATAAAATCAGTCACTGTCGCGTTTTAAAGAAATTTTATGTCAATTTCACACCGGAACCACAGCGGATTATATTCATTATTCAGCACCTATATATTCAGAGCTACACCAAAGCAAAACTACTTTAAGCAAATACGCAAAACAAAATAAAACTATGAAAAAAAAAGTGAATTCGAACAGTAACACAGCTAATAAATTTTAGGTTAATTTGACACCGCAATCACAGCGGACTATATTCAGGACCTATAAATCAAAAAATTTAAAAACTACACCAAGCAAAGCTATTTTTAGCAAAAAATACCCAAAAAAGAGTAAAACTATAAAAGAAAAGTGAATTGACAGAGCTTAAATTACAAATAGGTGAAGAAGAAGATTATTGTACATCTATCGGAGGAGGAGTGAGCAGAGTCATTGCCGGAAAACTGGTGACGGTACGATCTTCGGCGAATATGAGATAATTTCGGTAACTGAGAATTCGACGAATGTGAGAGGGAATTTAAACGAGAAAGGAGGATGGATCGAAGGACTTATTGAGTTTGGAGTTCTTGTGTGATGAGGAAAAGGAAGAGCCGAAAGGAAAGAGGTTTATAGTAGGGGTAGTTTCGGGATTTCAAGAGGCGTTTATCTTTTTTTTAATTTTACTCGAACTCGGTAATCTACAGTCGGTCAGTGTAAGGCTGCAAACTGGTCGTTTTTTATTTTTTATTTTGCTTCTTTTACATGACGGTATAGAAGGGAAAGGAGAACGTGAGATGGTGAAAATTAAACTCACACCTATTATGTTAGAAATTCTTTTTTTTAATTATGCGTGAAAGGAAGTTATTTTATGATATACATTATTGCTGGAATAATTGTTATTAACGCGGTAGAACGATTGAATGTGTTTTATTTCAAACAAGTTATGAATTTTGTAGTATTAATTATTGAAATTTATTTGTAAAACGGTGAAAATAACTATACACTTAAACAAATGTGTTGAGCGTGAGTTTTACAAATAAAAAATATTTTTTTAAGGAACACTTCAACACATCTAAGAGGGGGTTTTTTTTTTTTTTGCCAAATACATCGGCAACCTCTTAAAGTTGTCCTCATTTTTTACTTACACACTCTATCTTAAGTCCGTTCCATTTGAACACTTCAATCATATCTCATATGCGTCATTTAGACACAAAAAGCTGGCATGGCAAGTCAAGTATTCCTCACATTTTTCAGGCACGTGAAACGATCCAAAAAACAAACTCCTCATCTTTCTTTCTGGAAAATAAATAGTTTTTTTCCAGAAATACTTTCCGGCAAATGTTTCTTTTAATTTTTTATCATTTTATCTCAATTGAAATACATATAATTACTTTCTTCGTTCACCCCCTTCTCCTTTTCCTCCTGACATATTCTAGTCCGACGAATGTGGCGGAAAATTTGGAATGTCGTTCCTTTCGAATCTGAAAAATTTGGAATGTTGTTTTAGATTTGAAATTCGAGCCTAATTGTATGCAACTTTCAGCAAAATTTGTTGGTAGTACTCCAAAGATTCTTGGCTAGGCTACAATGTTACTGATACTACTAACTCTCTCTCTGCTCGCGCACGGTGGTGTGCTGGGATTATTGAAATGAGGAACTTTCTCTGCTCTCTTTTCCCCTGTCTTAATTCTTTTTTCTGTTTTTGGTATTTCAGTTTAATTTTGTCAAATGTAATGCAATTTTGGCAAAGCTTTGACGGACCTCAATCCTCAAATCTCAGATGTAAAGTTTTGACAGACCACCGACAATTTCTAGATGTGCTTTTGATGAAGATCGAAGAGCAGATCAATTGGAAGTAAGAAGAAGATGAACTGGAAGGTTCTAGAATGGAGAACTCATTAGAGAGCATGTGAGCTGAGAATGATTGTATATTTTTCTATATCAAAACTGAATACAAAATGACATGTGTCTTATATACACTGTGTATGACAGCTACACTAATCTTTCTCCACCAACTATCTAACCATCAATCACATAATTAGTTATAACTAACTATCCGACTAACTACACTAACTCACGTGACTGTCATGTGTCATTCTTCTCTTCAATACTCCCTCTCAAGCTAGGTGGTGCAAATAGGTTGACCACTCCTAGCTTGCTCATTAGGTACTCATGTTGTGATCTTCCTAATGCCTTTGTGAACAAATCTGCTTCTTGGTCTTTAGACATCACATACTTGGTTTTGACAATCCCTTGTTGAATCCTCTCTCTGATGAAGTGTAGGTCTATCTCTATGTGCTTTGTACGCTCATGAAATATAGGGTTTGCAGCAATTTGAATTGCTGCTTTGTTGTCACAGTACAACTCCACTAGCAGCTCAACTTCAGCACCCAGCTCTTTACAAAGTCCTGTCAACCATGATATTTCTGCAACTCATGCTGCCATGCTCTTGTACTCTGCCTCTGTAGAGCTTCTTGAGATTGTGCACTATTTCTTGGACTTCCATGACACTAAAGAATTTCCTAATTTCATCACATATCCTGTTACTAATCTCCTGGAAATTGGACATGATGCCCAATCAGCATCACAAAAGGCTGTCAATTTAGAGGACTATTTAGAACTCATCAGCAACCCCAAGCCTAGAGCTCCTTTAATATATCTCACAACCCTTATAGCAGCTTCCATGTGAGATTTCTTTGGACAATGCATGAACTGGCTTAATACATGGACTGCATAACATATATCTGGACTAGCCACGGTAAGGTACAACAGCTTTCCAACTAATCTCTAATATGGCCCTGAATCTGCCAGCTTTTCATCTTCTTTCCAGTTCAAGTGTTGATCATACTCCACAATAGTGAATCTTTGGTTGCATTCCATTGGTGTATTCACTAGTTTTGAGCCTGCTAATCCAAGATCAGTGATTAGCTCTATTGCAAACTTTCTTTGATTAATCAATATTCCCTCCTTGGACCTTGTTATCTCAATTCCAAGGAAGAACTTCAATTCCCCTAGGTCCTTGATCCTGAAATTGCCCTGTAGCATGGTCTTTGCCTCATAAATCAGTGCTCGATCATTCCCAATTATGAGGAGATCATCTACATATACCAGGATTATTGCTAATTTTGTCCATTGCTTCTTTGTGAACAAGGAATAATCAAAGTAACTCTGTACAAAGTCAGAATTTAACAATGCCTCTGTTAGTTTGAGATTCCATTGTCTTGAAGCATGTTTTAAGCCATATAGGGATTTATGTAGCATACACGCATTCTCCTTCTGGCTGGGAAATCCATTGAGTGTATACATATAGACTTCTTCGGTGAGGTCTCCTTGGAGAAATGCATTATAGACATTCATCTGATGCAAATTCCAGTTATTGGCTGCAGTTAAAGCTATAACTACCCTGACTATCAACATCTTGAGTACAGGAGAGAAAGTTTCCTAATAGTCTAGGCCTTCTATTTGATTGTAACCTTTAGTTACTAGTCGTGCCTTGTACCTTTCAACCTCTCCATTTGCCTTATAGTTTATCTTGAACACCCACTTGCATCCAATAGTAGTCTTCCCTGCTGGCAAATCTACCAGAGTCCAGGTCCTATTGTCCTTGAGCGCATTCAACTCCGGATTCATAGCATCAAGACATTTGGGGTCTGATGCATCCTCCTCATAATTCAAGGGTTCCCTAATGCTGGTGATTTTGGACAAATAAGACTGATACTTGGCTGAGAAACATGCATGAGTCAAATAGTCCTGCATTGGGTACTTGCAAATCTGCTGCCCATCTGATCTTGTTAAGGAACCATTGTAGACATAGTCTTGCAGCCATATGGACTCATTAGTAGTCCTGGCTGATTTCCTTAATTGGTGACCTACAGGAATAGGTGTATCCTGTTCTGAAGGAGATGACTACTCAGCTTGAGTGTCTTCAGAAAGTAAAGGATGCGATGATGAAGGTTCTGTATCAGCAGTGTGGTTCTCTGCAGCAGGTGGCATTGCTGAAAGGGATGCAGCATCACCTTGTGTGTTGATCTGCAAAGGGACATTTGTATCTTGAAATGTTACAGCATCAGTAGTAACTGGATTGTTCAGCACACCATTAGGAAATAACTGCAACTTTCCTTCCTTAAGTAGTTGAAATGGAAAGATATGCTCCACAAATTTGACATCCCTGCTTACAAAGAAAGAGTTAGTTAAAATATTATATAGTCTATATCCCTTCTGGGATAATGAATATCTTATCAACACAGCTCCAACTTATTTGGATGCAAACTTGTCTCTTTCTCCCACTACCTTAGCAAAGCATAGGCACCCTATGGTTCTCATGTGTTGTAAAGATGGCACTCTTCCATACATGTAATGACCCGACCGGTCGTTTTAAGCTCTAGCATGATGTTCAGCAGGTTGAGGCCATGAACAACTTCATTTCAGGTATTATGACTTGCATGCGTGGTCAGAATTGAACTTCGGGAAGTTCGTAATTGATTTAGAAAGAGAATTCTCATTTCGAAAGCTTTAAGTTGAAAGAATTAGCTAAGATCAGATTTTTTAGTAAACGACCTCGGAATCGAGATTCGAGGGTTCCAGCAGGTTTGTATGATGATTTCGGACTTGGGCGTATGCGCAAATAGGGTTTCGGATGACCCGGGAGTGTTTTGGCACCTATTGTGCAAGTTAGCATTTTGGAAGAAATTTCATAAGTTTGGGTTGAAGTGCATTTGGATGTTATCGGCGTCCATTTGGGATTCTGAGTTTGGGAATGGCTCCGTATGGTGATTCTGGAGTTGGGAGCACGATTGGAAGTGAATTCGAAGGTCCGTGGGTTGTTTTGGAGTCATTTGGCTAAAGATAGAAATTTGAAGGTTTTTGAGAAGTTTGACCGAAAGTGGACTTTTTGATATTGGGGTCGGAATTTGATTCCGAAAGTTGGAGTAGGTCCGTAATGTCGAATATGACTTGTGAGCAAAATTTGAGGTCAATCGGACGTGATTTGCTAGGTTCAAACATCGAAAGTAGAAGTTTGAAGTTCTAAAGTTCATAAAGCTTGGATTGGAGGTCAATTCGTGATTTAATGTTGTTTGATATGATTTGAGGCCTCGAGCAAGTCCGTAATGTGTTTTGGGATTGGTTGGTATGATTGGTTGGGGTCCCGAGGGCCTAAGGTGGATTTCGGGTGGTTAACGGATCGAAATTAGAATTTTGGAGAAGGCAGAAGTTGTTGGTTGCTAGTGTAACCGCACCTGTGAGGCTAGGGTCGCAGGTGCGGAGCCGTAGGAGCGGTCGTCGTGCCGCAGAAGCGATTAGAAGTGAAGGGCTCAGAGGCCACAGGTGCGAAGGAAATCTCGCATCTGCGAGATCGCAGATGAGGCCGGTGCGGCGCAGAAGCGAATTGTGGCAGTAGGAGGAGGATCACAGAAGCGGTATTGTAACCGCACCTACGGAACTGCAAAAGCGGTCAAGTAACCGCAAGTGCGGAAAGGGCTGGAGGCAGTGAGTGTTTTAAAAATCGGGATTTGGCTATTTTCTCTTATATTTTCTTGGCTTGGGCGATTCTTGGAGGGTTTCAAGAGGGGGGTTTTCATCATCAACGACAAGGTAAGCTATCCCCACCTATCTTGAGTTAAATATATTGATTATGTATGGATTTTAGCATGTAAATTAGTGGAAATTTGGGGGTTGAGAGCCTAGAAAATTCGTATTTTTGGAGTTTGACCACGATTTTGGGTATGAAACTAAGAAAAAATCATATATTTGAGTTCGTGAGTTCATAGGTAAACTTTATCTTCGAAATTTTTTGAAATTCAGGCACGTGGGTACGAGGACAATTTTGTCAACTTTTCGATCGGGGTTAGGAATTGTTATAAATTGGATTGTAATGAGTAATTTAACATATATTAATAGATTTGCATAATTATTGGCTAGTTTTGGAGCATTGTGCATCGATTCGAGTCTTCGAAAGAGCGTGGAATGCCGATTATGGATCTTCAGAGCAAGATGAGTCTCCTTTCTAACCTTGTAAGAGGGAATTATCCCCATAGGTGAAATAATTGGTTATGTGCTCATATTTGTGGGGGATACGTACGCACGAGGTGACGAGAGTCCGTGCGTAGCTACTAATATGTGTAAGTCCGGGTAGTCTAGGACCCAAAAGCATGATGTACTTGGAAATATTTGTAATCCATGCTGTACTTGGAAATATTTGTAATCCTATTGATGGTTTAAATTGCTTAAATTCTATCGAACTGGTAAATGAATTTCTAAAAGGATTAAACTTCATCTTTCTTAAATCGTTAAAAAAGGAGAATTTGGATTTTCCTTGGATAGTTGTTCCCTAATGAAGCCTTGATTAACTGTTTGAATATGTGATTCTATGTGTACTTGCGTCGCATGTAGGATTCGCGAGCAGGGTGTTTGTTTATTTTATGTTCACCGCATCGCATGAATGATTCGCGAGCGGGGTAATAGATGCATCTATAGTTCGCGTTGTTCGACCCTCGGCAATGCGCATTTTACATTTATGTTGGATCGGGTCGTATGACCTCGACATGATATACGTATGTTTGTATTGTTGCTTGATATTTATAAATGTTGACATTTGTCTTTCCTGGCAGGAGATAAATTGATAAAGATAATGAAAAGTAAATCTTTGGAAATCCATTATTATTTGGGAAGTTGTTTACCTGCTATCTAGCTTTATGAATTATAATTGTTGTTTTATTAAAATTCCCCGATCTCCTCACATTTTTACTATATTATCATTGAACCACTAGGAAGTGTCAAAGTCGACCTCTCGTCTCTACTTCTCGAGATTAGACGGGATACTCATTGGGTACACGTTATTTGCGTACTCATACTGCACTTGTTGTGTATTTTTGTTGCACAGGTTCATATGTGGCTAGTGGCTTAGTAGCATAGCGGCATGGTTGATACAAAAACTTAGGTGAGCTGCATTTATCGAGATGACCTGCAGCCAGCAGTCTCTTTCAGAGTATATTTATGGTGTTTTCATTTCTGTCCACCTTGTATTCCAGACAGTTACTGTATTTTTATTTCATTCCCTAGTAAATGCTCATGCACTTGTGACACCGGGTTCTGGGATGATTATGGCATATCTTTTATTAACTTCTTAACATTCATATTTGATTTGAGACGATTATCTTTTACTGGTAAAATTGAAGGAAAATCATAGTTTTCAAAGTTTTTAAAAACGAGAATTTAATTAAGTATCTTGGTTGGCTTGCCTGACAGCGGTGTCCGGCGCTATCACGACCCTTAGTGGAATTTGGGTCGTGACAACATGGTATCAGAGCACTAGGTTCCCTTAGGTTTCACGAGTCATGAACGAGTCTAGTAGAGTCTTGCGGATCGATACGAAGACGTCTGTACTTATCTTCGAGAGGTTACAGGACTGTTAGGAGCACTTTCCTTCTTGATACCTTATCATGCGGTTTGATTCCTTTGAGGCTTATGCCTTTGTTTCTTTTCAACTCAATCTTATGCGACATGAAGTGCTTACTATAAATCGGGAATTGAGAAAATGTAATGGTAATACAAATGTGGTGTGAGATGTTCCTCCCTGCGTATTTGATCGGGCAATTGTCGTCGCCTTGCAAAAGGTCGTTTTGTCGTTTCAGCTCAGTTTTAGTATTACCTAAGGTTTTGAGATTTGGCACTAATTGTTATGTCGATTCGTGCGTTGTTATCGCACAATATTGGTGTAATGGTAGAGTGTTTGTCTATGCGTTGAAGCAGTGAATGACTTGGAAGGATGTTTACTCAATGCAAGATTCAGAGATTTAGAATTTTATCTCTTGACGGAAGAGAGGCAATCGGGCTATAAATGTTCAAGTTTAGTTTGATGGAGTAATGAGACTTGGTATTTTCGAGCGTGGTGGAATTTTTATCTATGACGTGGTATCGTCATCCTCGATTGAATATGTTGAGTTCGTCGGTGTTATAGTTTTCTTCAATTCGCCTTTGGGGCAGGATATTGTGAAGTAATAATGGAGAGGCGACTGTCAGAGATCGCGATGTGCGGTAGTTCAGGATTGATCTGTATACCTAGTGTTGATGACCCAAGAAAGATGACATCGGGGAGATTTAAAGTTAGTAGCGGTTCGTGGGTTCATGCGCTACGAAGATAGATTTTATTTAAGGCAACAACTGAGCAGTAGATGAGGAGGAAGGACATGTGGGGAGTGTCAGGCAGTGGTTTAAATTTCTAGACGGCCAGGTATAAGAAGCAAAGGTCGAGTAGTCGATTAAAGGGGTGATTTCCGCCAAAGTGGGAGAGTGGCGGAGTTGCATATGGGCTTTGTGGTAGAATGACTATGCATCTTAAGGAGAGTTTAGAATGATTTGGGATTTTTAGTGATTGGTGATTGGGGTCTACGGATTTAATTTGAAGTATGGGCTATTATGCGACAGGAGATTTGATATAACGAAAAGGAGCTACTTGAAATGAAGAAGTATACAACGTAACTTTGAATTGGAAGGATGTTGCCGCACATTTAATTGATGTCCACGAGGGGTGAATGGACTTGTGCAGCTAGAGAGTGAGTTCAGGCTCAGGATGGGTTATTGATGTCGTAGTGATTGTACCCCGTGCAGCAGCGTTGGAAGATGTCGGCACGTAAATTCCATAGGTGGGTTATCTCTAGTGAGCAGCTCGGCGGTCGTATGGATTGGCGAAGCTTCTGCGGAAAATTCTATTGGTTATACAACAAAGATATCGATCATGTGAATGTGGTTAATGATTCAGAGTATGAAATGGGGGTTTTACAGAAAGACTCTGAGAATTTTTGCGGTTGATTGCGCAAGGTTATGTCAATAAGAGATAAAGAATTTTGGTGAATTCCAAAGTTGTGTAATAGTGGATTCAAGCTAAGTGGGAGAGTCCCACCTCTTAGGATTGGGTTTCATGGCTAACTACTTGCGAGGTTTCTCGTTATTAGCATATTGATGGGTTATTACAGCTGCGGGAAAAGAACATAAGTGGTAATTTGAGCAAGGGAATTGTTAAAGGTGTGCTATGGTTGGCCTTATTGGCTCATGTTCAGACTCTGGGAAGGATTCAGGATTTATGCCTTGTATATATGCGGGGTTCAAGGGAAGTGATTCTGCCGGGTGCTTCGTCGAGAGGGTACGCATGTGCTAGAAGAATCATGGAGTTGATTATATTTGGGGCCAAGTCAGAGCGGGTGGCTCTAAAAAACGGTCCTAGTGGATTCAAAGGGATAAAGTGTGGCACCTAATGATTTCGAGCCTATAGGTACAGTTAAGAATCGAGCTTTGTATCAACTTATATGAAGGTGCCCAGAATGTTCTATGATGTTTTGACCTGTAGTGTAGCAATTGGGAGGTATGAAATGGTTCGTGGGATTTGAGACAGTATGGTCTCGTGATTCACTGTCACTCGGGATGAGTGCGGATGAAGCGTGCTATTTGTTGAATGGAGTTATCATTTCTAAGGCAATCAAGGATAAATTGGAAGAAGATAGACTGGTTAGCCATAATTGAATTGGCATGATGATGGCAGTGACTAGATCCCTTAGTGTGATTAAGTTATGCAAGTGATTTGTGACGGTACGGGGTGAGGCCTGTCGGTTGTGAGCACGTGATTTTTGCCCTATATATGAATAATTCCCAAAATCCCAAACAAAATAATTTTTCTGTATTTTTACAATTTTTGTGTGCTTTGGTGGCATCTTCTGATAATTGTTGCATTTTTATTTGGGCGTGTTAATTTTTATAAAATACAAAAAAAAAAATACGCATTTTTTCTTTGCACTTAGGATTTAATTTTATACTTTAGTATTAATTAGGGATTAACTTGTTTTAGAATAGGATATGAAGAAAATGACAAAAATAGTTTACTTTAACGTTTTTATTATTTTAATTGTGAAACAGTCGCAAATAGTTATTAAGTTAATTTTAGGCATTAATTGGTTTTAGCTTAATTGTTAGTTTAATTTCGCATCTTTGTAAAAATCAGAAAAATAAATACAAAAAATACAAGATTCCAAAAAGAAAAATGAAAAATATAATGGAAGTGAGCTTGTTTGAGACTTAAAATTTGGGCCATTTCTGCATGTATTCCGTTGGCCATTTCTGGCTCGAATAAGGCCGGAACTCTTCAAATCTTGATTTGAAGTTTTCCGGCCAGGTGACATTTTGTCCGAATCAGCCCAAAATCATACCCTACAACCCCCAGCCCTTCCCCAACACTAATCCGTGTTTGTTTTCTTTCAAATCACCATGAAACGACTCACATCTTAGATCTAAGAATTGTTGGCCAAACCCTAAAATCAAATCCTTTTGATTTCGAACCGTAGTACCCTTAACCATGTGTTCTCGTGTAAGAACACATGGTTAGGGATGTTACGCGTCAAAAATCTGAAAGGATTCAGATGTTCATGACTGGCTGGAATCTTTTAGGCCTTTGTGAGTTTTTCTTTTCTTTTTACTGCTTCTTTCACTTGCATGATTGGAATATTATTTGCAGTTGTTGTTTCATTATTTGTTCTGTTAATTTTATGGTTTAATTGTGTTAGTTTAGGTTCTGTTTATTACTGGTGATTCTGAGCTTGTTATTTGGTTGAATTATTATAAGTTCATGGTTTAAGAATTAGTTTTACGTTCATTTGATGTTAATCGTGGTAGCTTAAGCTCAGTTTAATTTTGTTTAGTTTGTTTGAGTTGGTTAATTGAACAGAATTGGTTCAGTCAGCCTGATTAGTTAGTTTCTGATTGCTAGTTAATTAATTTTAGTTAGTTTCAGACTGGGCTAGGGTATTGGGTATAGTTGTTAAGGATAAGGGTAGGTTCAGTGATTTTGAAAGGCTTTCAGGGGTAATCTAGGTATGGAAAAGGGCAGTTCTGATAGGAATAGTAATATCAAGGTATAGGGAAGGACAATATGGGTATTGTATGAGTATAGGAATACCTTAGGGCCTTCTAGAATGGGGTTCAAGTGTAAGTTTTAATAATTATACTGCAGTTACTTGTTTAGCAAGATAAAAATAGGGGGACCAAATTGAAAATAGAGAGGGACTAATTAGAAAATTAGAACCTAGTCCATTCTCTTTAGGGTTGCCTATAAAAGGGCATAAGATGCCTTGGGAAAGGGGGTCAGAGCTCAATCTTCTGCCTTGAGCCCTAAGTTTTAATTTGAGCTTTCATTTTTATTCAGTTAGCATTTCAATTCTGAGGGTATTCAGAGAATAAAAACATCAAATATGAAGATCTGAAACAATTTCAGAGTCTCATTACTCGTTTTTGGACTTCGGTTGTGAGGGGCAGGGGTGTGTTAAACTAATCTGTGGGAATGGGCTTATATTTCTGATTTTCGAAGTAATCTGTCTGTGTTTCTGTGGTGTAACATTGCTGGGTTTGTTGTTGTTGTTGTTCAAAGTACATGATTCCTCACCTTTTCTCTATTTGTATTCCAATTTCCAGGTACATTTCCCTGAATCCCACTGATGTATGTTCGTTGGAGTTGAAAAATGAAATGTTCCAGGGCTTGTTATTCAACTGAAAGCAGCCTCTATTTTAAATGATAGTAATAGTATAGTTTCCTATTATAAATTGGCAGATATGTGTATAGTTAAACTTGTTCAGTAGGGTAAATTACATGTTGAATGGTGTGTAATTTTGAACTGTTGAATTGGGCAGTCAAAATAGCTTTGAGCATGGGCCTGGTCTGCTTTGAAAGTTTGTGTGAATTCAATAGTCATCAGTAGCAATTAGACCTGTGTACATAACATGAGAATTCATGAGCAAGTTTGATGACATTTAGCTTAATTATTGGTATTTTATCATCATAGTGTAGTAGAAGGTTTGCTTATGTTTTAAGATTCTGAAATTGTATGGAAGGCGAATCATAGTTATGGTAAGTAGATTGGTATAGAAATCAGTTGGAAATCATGAGGCAAACTCAGTCATAATTGACTTAGTTCATTAAAAACAGCAGGTCTTGGTAGGCAACGTATAGGATAGATCGTTTTGGGATTCTGAGAATTCACGGTTTTGTTAAAATGAAGGTATGCATGGTCAGTATAAGGATTCATGGATATTTTATTAATTGTTGCAATGGAAATAAACCTATCTTCGTTGGGCCGCTCGGATCACCCCAAGGCCATGAGGCAGGCCCAATTCTCCTTTAAATTTGGTTCTTAGTCTATTTCATTGTAATCCATTTCCAACTTAACTAGTCTTTTAGAGGCATACAAATAAGTAGGAAATCGTAGCTATTTCGGAATTGCTACTGGCCTTGCCGGAACAAATCACACGCGCGGACTGTCAACAATGGGCTACTAAAAATGATTAGAAATTGGAATGGCCATTTAGCAAATTCCATGGTCCTCTTTAAAATCATATTACATTAGAATCTTTGAGCTTGATTTAATTGAATAACCTTCTTAAACTCGGGTGCACATTGATGCGACCCAAATCCAAATCTCGATGAAGCCGAAATGTGTCGATAACCGCGGGTGCATTGATTGCGACGTGGTTCGAAACACGTTTTCGCGACATCGTAATTCTTAAAAATAAATAATGATAGAAAAGAGTTTCACAAATTGAGACGAGCTTCACTGCGCAAAAATAAATAAATGTGGGGCCCTTAGTAAATAATTATCGAAATAATTAGAATTTGGGATGGCCGTTTAGCGAACTTCATGGCTTTTCCCAAAAATAACACTACGTTAGTATCTTTAGGTATGATTTAATTAAATAACCTTCTTAAAATTCGGGTGCGCATTGATGCGACTCAAATCCAAATCTGGACGAAGTCAAAATGTGTTGATAACTACGGGTGCATTGATTGCGACGTGGTTCGAAACGCGTTTTCATGACGTCGCAATTCTTTAAAAAATAATTATAATAAAAGCGGTGTAAAATTAAATAAAAGGCATATAAGCTAGCATGTATTAAAATCAGATAAAATCAAATACAACAGTTAAGCGACCGTGCTAGAACCACGGAGCTCGGGAATGCCTAACACCTTCTCCCGGGTTAACAGAATTCCTTACTCGGATTTCTGATTCGCGGACTGTTAGCAGAGTCATGAATTTCCTCGGTTCGGGATTCAACCGGTGACTTGGGACACCATTAATCTCTCAAGTGGCGACTCTAAATAATTAATAATTAAATCCCGTTCCGATTGTCCTTTAATTGGAAAAACTCCTTTACGCCCTTCTTCCGGGGTGTAGGTAGTGAAAAAGGAGGTGTGACAGCTCTGGCGACTCTGCTGGGGACCCGAACCCAGAATCTCTAGTTCAGGGTTCAGAATTCGAGCTTAGAAAAATTGTTGTATTTAATTATATCTGATTTTCCTACATGTTTTATGCTGATTGTGCTAAATGTTACCGTTTTGATATTGTCTGAACTGTATATAAATTGTGCCGACACCCTTCTCTCTTCACCTCTGGGGATGTGCTTACTGGTTGAGACTCCCCATTCTGTTAGTGTCATACCCTGAAATAAGAAAGAGGTCGGACAAGTTACGAAGCCGGATGCCCTTTTGGTTCCCGGTAAGTTGCCTCCTCCTCGACTCGAGTTGTCCGCTCGGGTACACAGTCTAGTACATTGACCCAGGTTTTGAATATAGAATAACATGACTTTATGCCGGATCCTTAGTAGGAACACTTATTTGCATCACGTTGCATTGACTTAGGGGACTCAACACAGGGGTTGGGTCCGTCTAGGACTAGCAACCTGAAATGAAAAGACCATTCTGATGCATCCTACTTGCTCTGTACATATATTTGTTTCGAACTTGCATGTTGACCGGTTTCTGAATCTCGGGAATGTGGGAAAATTGAAGGGAAAAAAGAGAGAAAAGAGTGAAAAATAAGAAATATCAGTTAGGGAGTTAATTGATTACTTTAGAAATAAGAAATCAATGACCAATTACTGGCGAAACTCTGCCGAAATTTTGAGAAAATAAAAAAAAAGGAAATGTTTATAGAAAAAGAGTCTTTGTTTTAGTTTGAAAAACATAAGTTGTTTCATTATTTTGTTGAACAGGGAAAGAAAAAGAATCTGTTATTTTTAGCTTGGAAAAATAGGCCGTTTTATTTGTTGAAAAAAAAAGAGTTTTGTTTCTAAAATAGTTGTTATTCGCTTATGCTAAAAATAAAAGTGGAAAAGAGTCGTGTTTTAAAATAGTTCGGTTAATTTGCCCGAACTACGCATGGTTTGATTCTCACAAGGCGTGAGATACGTAGGCAACCCTCACCGGGTCCAACCTCCCCCTTTTTTGCAAAAATAACCAAAAATATCAAAATTTCAACTTTGTCATAAATAAACCAGGTGATGCCGTTTTTGTCAAAAATAGCCAAATATTCCCAAACGGTGCGCCGGGAGGCTGACTTTGCATAAACAGCCACCTCCGGTCATATTTTGATTTTTGACCCTCACAGCCTTAAAATTTTCGCCCTCGAGGCATTGAAAGGCCGTGTCGCAATATCGGGGTTGTTTGGGGACGCCGGAAGGCTGACTTTGCAAAAAAATAAATAAATTTAGAATTGAGAATTGAGTTCTTCATTTGAAAATATAGGGGTAATTTTGAGTCGATAATATAGATAGTTTTTTTTTTGAGTTAAATAAAAGTTTTCTTTTTGCTTAAACGCTTTAATAAATGTGCAGGATGAGCACGATGGTAAATGAGCCTTTTTCAATAATGACCAAAATCTCTTTTGAGCTGCAATTGTGGTGGAATGATTTGGGCAAAGAAGGGAAAGACGAAGTGAGAAAATATTTGAAAGACCTTCCGGATTTATTAGACATTCAGCCTCGGGGGGATATCATCAGGGCATTGGTCGCCCATTGGGATTCGGCACATAATGTGTTTCATTTTTCAGACTTTGAACTCACCCCAACATTGGAAGAAATAGCGGGGTACATTGGAAGTGACCAAGCTCCATTGAGATTCAAGTACTTGATTGCTCCTAGGGCCATTACCATACACCGATTCCTGGATTCCTTGAAAATACCCCGGACAGTTCATCATCCAGATTTTGCAAAGGGTTTCTACAGTTTTCGCTTCGTGTATGATAGATATGGCCATGTGAGCGGGTTCAATAATCCAGACTTTAAGCTTTGCAGCAGAAATAACCGACAAAAATGGGAGGAACACAGGCGAGTGGCATTTATGGTAGCTTTTTTAGGTCTCATAATATTCCCAAGGAAAGATGGTAATATTGATTTGAAAGTAGCAGGCGTCGTCAGTACTTTGCAAACCATGGGGAAAAACACTTTAGCACCTATGATTGTGGCTGATATCTTCAGAGCTCTCACTGCGTGCAAAGCTGGGGGCAAATTTTTTGAGGGATGTAACTTATTGTTACAAATGTGGATGATTGAGAATTTGTGCCCGCGCTCTCAGTTATTGAGTTATGGTTCGGTTGAGAAAACTTGTATAGGAGAATTTGGTACGAGAATCAAAGGGGCTAGTCTACCTGAAGGAGTCATTACCTGGGCATTATTATTTGGGAACCTCAAGGCTAGCCAGATACAGTGGGTGCTTGGATGGTTGTCTGTCGAGGAAGTCATATATATGCCAGCAGCCCGACCGCATTTTTTGTTAATGGGACTCAAAAGCATACATCCTTATGCACCATATCGGGTTCTGCGGCAACTCGGTAGATATCAAGTAATACCGAGAGATGAAGATTTGAGTACCCAGGTGATCGAAATTAGTCCTGACAGTCGATTCCCCGAGGAAGAGGTTCGTCAAATTTGGAGTGAGTGTCAATATCTGATGGCAAACACTTGTGTGTCTGATAGGGTCAAAGGGGAAATTGCTCCAGGGTATCACGAGTGGTTCAGAGGTGACGTGGCATATGGGAGACCGGCTAAAAGACCTCATCTCGAATATTTCACCAAGTCGTCCCAAGAGCAGTGGGATTGGTTAGCAAAGGAAGAAAGCTATCGAGTTGAGATTGGTAAATTAAAGCAACAAGTCGAGAGTCTGAAATTCGAGAACAGTGTACAGGTTGCCGCGGATCAGGGTGAAAAGAATAGACTAGCCAGAGAAAATGAAGCACTTAGGGCCCAGATCCGACAATTAAAGATAACCATCGATAAGCAGCCGAGGAGCCGATCCGATGAACAATTGGTAAAAAGATTGGAAAGCAAAGTCAAAGAATGGAGGGATGAGTTAGGAAAAGCTGAAAACATCATGGCAGAACTTAAAGCACAGTGGGCGACAAGAACGAAGAGCGTCGCCAATACTTGAATCAGTTGAAAAGGGACCATGAGAAAATTGTTGCCAATTTAAAGAGAAAAGTGGTTGCCCTTGAGGGTAAAGCGGTTAGGCAGGCTAGAGACTTTGAAACTGAAAGTGGACATTGTTACAACTTGTTGGCCCAAAAGGAGGCAGAAGTGCAACAGCTGCAAGACCAGCACTTGCAAGACTCTTGAGCTTTAAAAACGTGCAGCGATCAGATAAGACGCTTGCTTAAGAAAAGAAGCAAACAAAAGACAGGATTAGAGCCATTGCTCATGCTATTGTCAGGAGGTGTCGGGTTTGTGAAGACATGACCCGTACTACTTTTATCTCAGCAGTGATGATCTATGTGAAGCGAACCATGAATGAGTTAGAGCAGCTTGAAAGGGATTTGGATCCTAGACCCGCGGCGAGGCCGAACGACGCCCCGCGAATACCTAAGTTTGAAGCACTAGAATATGCATAGTCCGTGTCTGTAAGTGTCTACCATTTCGAGTCAGTCTTTTGTACGTCTGTTACCTTTCTGAATTGAGTATGTTTGTAGGTTTAGAGTTTTTGGTTTGCTGTCAGATTGCGTTTGTTAGTTTCTTTCCAAAACAAAAGATGTCGAGTTTGTAAGAGTCTGTTTATTAATGAAAGTTGAGCATTTTATTTCCACCCTTATTTTTACATTTATCTTCACGAACTACGCTTGGTCTGATTCGTGCGGGGTCACGATACGTAGGCAATCTCTATAGGATTCGACCATAACCAAAAGGAAAACAAAAAGAATGAAAGTGAAAATAGAAGGAAAACCGAAAAAGAGAGAAAGAAAGAAAGAGCGGAAAAACAAAAAGAGGAAGAAAGAAAAAGAGCGGAAAAACAAGAGAGAGAAAAGAAAAATCACAAGAGAGGGATAAGGCGAAGAGAAGAAAAACGAAACAAGAAATGAAATGCCGGGATGACGCATGCAATCGAGCAAACGCATAATAGAAAGGAATAACCGTATAAGTGCATTCATGCCAACGTGTGGTTGTTAAATCTGTTAAGACCTAATCGCTAACAAAGTGGTTGTCTAAATGTGTGAGTCCAGGCAGGTGGTTAGTTGATTGGCAATTCTGGCAACTCATCCATACAACACCCGGTCGAAAGATCAAGTAAAAATGACTGGGCAGGATTCGGAAATCAACATCGTAGACCCTTCGAATGAGGTCGAGGTAACAGATGTGAGTGCTATGAAAGAAGAATGAGGAAATTAAAAGCACAAATGGCTGAAATGCATCGGGCATGGTCGCAGGGACACCCGACACCACTATATCCTGCTAACCCATCTTACATCCCACCCCTGGCTCAAGCTCAGGAGCCTACCACTCCCCACGCATCTTCATCTTTCCCTTATCAGGCCCAAGGTTATGGTACCACGTCATATGCTCCCCCAGCTCCACCCTCTAAACAGAACCCTCCACCACTCATGGTTCCCATTTTTGTGGCACCTCTCCCAGATCCACTACATAGATCATCCAGTGAGCCGCTATTCCAAGCTCACGACACCTAATATTACCCTCCCGAACCCACTTTCAAAGCGCCTGAGCCATATACCTATTCTCCCCATTTTGAAATCCCAGGAGAAGTTGAGAAACCGGTTAAGAATGCAGAACAAGAGGAAGTGATTCGTAAAGTCAAATGCCTGGAGCAATCCTTCAGGAACATGCATGGTTTAGGAAACCAAGTTAGCGTCGCATACAAAGATTTGTGCCTTTTTCCTGATGTACAGTTGCCTGCGGGGTTTAAAATGCCGAAGTTTGACTTGTATGAGGGGCATGGTGACCCAGTAGCCCATCTGCGTGGTTTTTGTAGCAAAATGAGAGGTGCCGGGGGAAAAGATGAATTGTTGATAGCATATTTCGGTCAATGCCTGAGCGGGTCAGTACTAGAATGGTACACGAGGCAAGACCCCGACCGATGGTATACATGGGATGATTTGGCCCAGGCATTCATTGGCCATTTTCAATATAACCTCGAGATAGTCCCTGATCGTCTGTCATTGTTGAAACTAGAAAAGAAGCCTGGGGAAAGTTTTAGAGAGTTTGGTTTTCGCTGGAGGGAACAAGCTGCAAGGGTTGATCCTCCCATGAGGGAGAGTGAGATGGTAGATTACTTCTTGCAAACATTGGAACCTACCTATTTTGGTCATCTAGTGACATCTGTCGGAAAGTCGTTTAATGAAGTGGTAAAGATGAGAGCCATGATTGAAGAAGGGTTGAAATCTAACAAGATCTTGAGCTACTCGGCGTTAAAAGCAACCACCCAGGCCATCCAAAGCGGTACTGGTGGTGTGCTGGGAAAGAAGAAGAAAGAAGAAGTTGCTACAGTTGAAGCTAATGCTTGGTCCAGGCACAATAACCCTCCACTCTACTACAACCAACCCAGACCCCACCACCCAAATTACCAATATACCCCATATGGCCCACCGCAACACTATTATCTACCACCAGAACCACACTTTTCTATTCACCACGCCCAGACCTACACTCAGCCCCCGGTGCACTCGCAATGGCGTGCACCGAACCCCCAAAACACACATCCACCCCCACAAAGCACTTATCCACCGCCCAGGGCAAACAGACCAGGAACCAGCTTCCGCCCAAACCAAGCTTTTAGAAGTGAGAAAGCCCCAAACAGAAAAACATTTACTCCGCTGGGAGAATCTTACACTGCCCTCTTCCACAGACTGAAACAGTTGGGGATGTTGACTCCAATTGAATCCAAAACACCAAACCCCCTTCCCAGAAACCTGGACCATTCTGTTAGCTGCGAGTACTGCTCAGGGATGCCGGGGCACGATATTAAAAAATGCTGGAAATTGAAAAACGCAATACAAGAGCTCATTGATAATCGCCGTATTGAGGTACAGGCTCCAGAGGCCCCAAACATCAATCAAAATCCGTTACCAGCGCATTATGAGGCCAACATGATCGAACTGATACATAAGGGGGCAGAGCCTAAGAAACCTTCGCATGTGGTTATGGTGATTCGTTCTACGGAAGCCAAAGAAAAAACAGTGAGTGCAAGGCCAGTGGTTCAGTTAAAAGCAATAAAAGGCAAGCCAGTGTTAGTAATGGGGAAGGGACCGTTTGTGGCCGAGAAAAAGCAGGAACCAGTCAAGATAGTGGTACCAGGGTCAGTATCAGCGCCCGTGGTGGTTGTGAAGGGAGCTTATGTAGAACCGGTTGTCATAAAACCGGTAGTCCAGTTACCCATGGTTGATAGCAAAGCCGTACCGTGGAAATATGACAAAGTAGTGGTGACATACAAAGGAAAGGAAATTGAGGAAGAGAGTTGTGAAGCACAAGGACTAACCCGGTCGGGACGTTGTTTCGCTCCCGAAGAGTTGAGAAAGGCTAAGGGCGCAAAAGACAATCCAGTGCCAGTTAAAAAAGCTGTAACGGAAGAAGAGGCAGAAGAGTTTCTGAAAAAGATGAAAGTACAAGATTATTCCATTGTTGAACAACTGAGAAGAACACCGGCTTAAATCTCGTTGTTGTCGTTATTAATTCACTCTGATGAGCACTGCCGAGCTTTAATGAAGATATTGAATGAGGCTCATGTGCCTGACAAAATTTCAGTGAAGCATTTAGAGACAATTGCCAACAAGATCTTTGAAGTGAACAAGATAGCATTTTCTGATGATGAATTGCCTATGGAAGGCACAGAACACAATATGGCTCTGTATTTAACGGTCAAATGTGAAGGTTCAATGGTTACTCGGGCACCAATCAATAACGGGTCAAGCACTAATATTTGCACGTTATCCACATTGAACAAGTTAAAGATTGATGAGGATAGAATCCGCAAAAATAGCATTTGTGTTCGAGGGTTCGACGGAGGGGGAACAAACACGGTAGGGGATATTGTACTTGAATTGACTATTGGACCAGTCGAGTTTACGATAGAATTTCAGGTGTTGGATGCTGCAGTATCCTATAACCTTTTGTTGGGTCGACCATGGATTTATGCGGCAAAAGCCGTGCCCTCCACATTGCACCAAATGATCAAGTTCGAGTGGGACAGACAAGAAATTGTGTTACATGGGGAAGATCCCACATGCGCCATGAATGATGCCATTGTACCCTTTATAGAGACCGAAGATGATAAGGGGCCATGGGTGTATCAGATCTTCGACACGGTTCCGGTGAGCAGGGTGCCAGAGGGTAAAAGCATGCCATGTCCTAGGGTGCCAGCTGCGACCATCATAATAGTGTCAGAAATGCTGAATAACGGGTTCGTGCCCGGGAAGGGTTTGGGGATTGAACTACAGGGCATTACTCAACCCGTGTTTTTGCCCAAATATCTGGACACCTTCGGGATAGGGTTCAAACCAACAGCGGCAGATGTCAAAAAGGCTCGTAAATTGAAGAAGAAAGCTTGGGTGCTTCCTAAACCAATTCCTCGATTGTCCAGGTCCTTCGTCAGGCCGGGTATTAAGAAACAGCCATTGGCAAAGATGTCAGGTTCGTTAATTGAGACGGAGGGGAATTTGGATAAGGTGTTTGAGAAAGTATTTGCTGAAGTAAACATGGTTGAGGCCGGGGAAGGGTCAAGCAGAGCAGACATACAGTACATCGGACCACATGCTAACATCAACAATTGGGAAGCTACTCCTTTTCCAGTTCGGAGGGAGTCGTGGTAGTGGGTTTTGTTTTCCTTTTTGTCACCTGGATTATTCTAGGGTTTGTAATCCAGTTGCTATGTTCCGTCTGTTTGGATGAGTAAAACCTTGTTGTCTTTACGTTTAATGAAATGCAATTTTCTTCGTCACTAATTCTCTTTCCATTTTCTTTTCTTTTCTTTGTACAGTTCTTTTTATGCTGATATCAATGACATGACATGCATAAGGAATCTTCGGCCCAGTTTTAAAAGCCAATCTAGTTCAAAAGTAATAATACAAGAGATCGAGTGTGATGATGGGGTGGATTGTAACAATGATGAAGCTTATGAGGAAATTAGTAAAGAATTAAGTCATTTTGAAGAAAAACCCAAACCTAACCTAAATGACACACAAGCAGTTAATCTAGGGGACCAAGACAATGTGCGGGAAACTAAAATAAGTGTTCATTTGGAGCCGCAACTCAAGGAGGAGATAATTAAAGTATTGCATGAGTACAAAGACGTTTTTGCATGGTCATATGATGATATGCCGGGTCTAAGCACCGATTTGGTGGTTCATAAATTGCCCACTGATCCAGCACTCCTTCCTATCAAGCAGAAGTTGAGAAAATTCAAAACGGACATAAGTGTGAAGATCAAAGAAGAAATTACCAAGCAGTTTGAGGCAAAAGTCATTCAGGTTACACGGTACCCCACTTGGTTAGCTAATGTCGTGCCTGTGCCAAAGAAAGATGGCAAGACCAGGGTGTGCGTCGATTATCGAGACCTTAACAAGGCAAGTCCAAAAGATAATTTCCCATTGCCCAACATCCATATACTGATCGACAATTGTGCCAAACATGATATTGGCTCTTTTGTGGATTGTTATGCGGGTTATCATCAGATTCTAATGGACAAGGAAGATACAGAAAAGACGGCATTCATCACGCCGTGGGGAACATATTGTTATCGGGTCATGCCCTTTGGTTTGAAAAATGCTGGGGCAACTTATATGAGGGCCATGACAACCATCTTCCACGATATGATACATAAGGAAATCGAGGTATACGTGGATGATGTGATCATGAAGTCTAGACAGCAATCCGACCATGTCAGAGATTTGAGAAAATTCTTTCAAAGGCTTCGCAGGTACAATCTTAAGCTCAATCCTGCGAAATGTGCTTTCGGGGTGCCATCTGGGAAGTTATTGGGGTTTATAGTCAGCCAGAGGGGTATTGAATTAGACCCGTCAAAGATTAAAGCTATTCAGGAGTTGCCACCCCCAAGAAACAAAACCGTGGTGATGAGTTTGTTGGGAAGACTGAACTATATCAGCAGGTTCATTGCTCAGCTCACGGCAACGTGTGAACCAATTTTCAAATTGTTAAAGAAAGATGTCGCGGTCAAATGGACTGATGAATGTCAGGAGGCTTTTGATAAAATAAAGGGGTATTTGTCAAACCCACCTGTGTTGGTTCCGCCAGAACCAGGGAGGTCTTTGATTTTATATCTGACAGTTGTGGACAGTTCATTCGGCTGTGTGCTGGGGTAGCATGATGTTACGGGCAGAAAGGAGTAGGCTATCTACTATCTCAGTAAGAAGTTCACATCTTACGAGGTCAAGTATACTCATCTGGAAAGGACATGTTGTGCCCTAACTTGGGTAGCACAGAAGTTGAAACATTACTTGTCATCTTACACCACTTACCTTATATCTCGCTTGGACCCGTTGAAGTATATTTTTCAGAAACCCATGCCTACAGGAAGGCTTGCAAAGTGGCAGATCTTACTTACAGAGTTCGACATTATATATGTGACACGGACTGCCATGAAAGCACATACATTAGCCGATCACTTGGCGGAGAACCCCGTTGATGAAGATTATGAGCCTTTGAAAACTTATTTTCCTGATGAAGAGGTAATACATATTGATGAATTGGAACAAGCTGAGAAGTCAGGATGGAAACTTTTCTTTGATGGGGCTGCAAACATGAAGGGCGTGGGAATAGAAGCAGTACTTATTTCGGAAACAGGTCAGCATTACCCTGTTACAGCTCGTCTTCGTTTCTACTATACAAACAACATGGCAGAATATGAGGCGTGTATATTGGGATTGAGATTAGCTGTGGATATGGGTGTACAGGAAGTCTTGGTCATGGGTGACTCGGACCTACTGGTACACTAGATTCAAGGGGAATGGGAAACACGGGACTTGAAGCTTATACCGTATCGACAGTGTCTACATGAGCTTTGCCAGCGTTTTCAGGCCATAGAGTTCAGGCACATTCCAAGGATTCATAATGAGGTTGCCGACGCTTTGGCTACTTTGGCGTCAATGTTGCACCATCCAGATAAGGCTTATGTTGATCCATTACAGATTCAGGTCCGTGATCAGCATGCTTACTGTAACGTGATAGAAGAGGAAATCGATGGAGAGCCGTGGTTCTATGATATCAAAGAGTACATTAGAGCAGGAGTATACCCAACGCAGGCCACCGGTGATCAGAAAAGAACAATTCGGCGATTGGCAAGTGGGTTTTTCCTTAGTGGAGGAGTACTGTACAAAAGAACGCCAGATCTCGGTTTGTTGAGATGTATAGATGCACGGCAGGCCACGACTATCATGACTGAGGTGCATTCCGGAGTTTGTGGACCGCATATGAGCGGGTATGTTCTAGCAAAGAAGATTCTCCGAGCAGGTTATTATTGGCTCACGATGGAACGAGATTGTATCGGTTTTGTGCGTAAGTGTCATCAATGCCAAGTACATGGAGATTTGATTCATGCTCCACCATCAGAATTACATACGATGTCCGCACCATGGCCTTTTGTTGCGTGGGGCATGGATGTTATTGGGCCAATTGATCCAGCGGCATCAAATGGGCACAGGTTTATCTTGGTAGCTATAGATTATTTTACCAAATGGGTGGAAGCTAAGACGTTCAAGTCTGTGACCAAGAAGGCTGTAGTTGACTTCGTGCATGCAAATATCATCTGTCGGTTTGGGATCCCAAAAGTAATCATCACAGATAATGGGGCTAATCTTAATAGTCACTTGATGAAGGAGACATGCGAGCAGTTTAAGATTACTCACAGGCATTCTACTCCGTACCGTCCCAAGGCAAATGGTGCGGTTGAAGCAGCCAATAAGAATATAAAGAAAATACTCCGGAAGATGGTTGAAGGATCTAGACAATGGCACGAGAAATTGCCTTTTGCATTGTTAGGATATCGCACCACCGTTCGTACCTCGGTGGGGGCGACTCCTTACTCACTGGTATATGGTACCGAGGCAGTAATACCCGTAAAAGTGGAAATCCCATCTCTGCGAATCATTGCAGAGGCTGAGATCGATGATGATGAATGGGTGAAAAGCCGTCTTGAGCAGTTGAGTTTGATCGACGAGAAAAGATTGGCATCAGTGTGTCATGGCCAACTGTACCAACGAAGAATGGCAAGAGCATACAACAAAAAAGTACGTCCAAGGAAATTTGAAGTCGGGCAATTAGTACTGAGGCGGATCTTGCTTCATTGGGCTGAGGCAAAAGGAAAATTTGCCCCAAACTGGCAGGGACCATTTGTAGTAACCAGAGTGTTGTCTAACGGAGCATTGTATTTGACAGATGTGGAAGGAAAATGTGTAGAAATGGCCATCAATTCCGATGCGATCAAGAGATATTATGTATGATTTATTTATTTTCTGAATGTATCTATTTGTATTTGACATATCTTAAAGATTGAAATGATGAAGGCATTTTGTCCTGCTATCCAAACACTCTTATCCCTTGTTATCCCCTTCGAGCCTTACTTATTTTTCATACACCTCTTTCGAAATCAGCGGCACTATCAAATAACACAGGTTCCGAACATAAAGGAAAGAAGAGAAAAAACAAAAGGAAAAGAAAGAAAAGAATAGAAAGAAAAGAAAAGAAGGAAAGAAAAGAAAAGAAAGGAAAAAAAGAAGAAGAAGAAGAAGAAAAAAAAAAGAAAAAGAAAAAAAAAAGAAAAGAAAAGAAGAAAAGGAAAAGAAAGAAAAGTGAAAGAAAAGGAAAGGAAGAAAATCACAACAACAAAAGCTAAATACAGTGAACTACGTTTGACTTGATCCCGAAAGGATACGTAGGCAGCCTCTCTGAGGTTCAGTCATACCAAAACAAAAATCCAAAAATCCCCAAGCAAGAAACTGGGGCAGAAATTGTGATTGTTATGAAAGTTGGATTTCGAAAGTTGTAATTTGAACCCACTCGAATTGTTTTGAGCCTTTTATACCTCTCTTTCTAACCCCATCCAAAAGCCTACATTACGGTCCAAAGAAAGACCTTTTGATCAATCTCTAAGAAATGCCAGGGCGAGCAGGTGACGGTAATTCGTATCAGTGGCGACACTCTGGTTCAAGCAAGAAAGAACGAAAGTAAAAATGAGAGAGTCTTATCGGTGAAAACCCTCACGGGCACTGTAAGGTGATGGGAGATGAGAGAAAAATAAATGAGAGAGTCTTATTGGTGAAAACCCTCGCGGGCACCTTGAGGCGAAAATGAGTTGGAAGATGGTTAAAAGGCAAAAGGTTTGTGAGTGGAAGAATGTTTCGAGGTACCGCATGAAAACAAGGGTAAGGTCTGGGTAATTCAAACAATTGATGGAAGTTCTGAGCAACAAAGTATGGCAATTGAAAGCTGGTTATTTGGACAGATTGAGCCGATTAATCCAAAATGCATGTCATGACCATGGGTACCAGCTGTCTCGCTCAGATAAGTTTCTTTTCCTTCTCTTCTTAAAAATAGTCATCTGGTTGTGGATTCTTCTTATCCTTAACTCAAAAATCGTCGCATTTCATTCTTTGTTGAGGGTTTTATCTAGCGGAGATATTCCAGTGCTAGTTTTGGTCAAAGCAGACAGAAGGGACTTCAGAGCTCATTACAAGCTTCTGGAATTGCAAAGCACAACGTGGTCAGAGCATGTCGAAAAACAACATGATATAAATGGAATAGGGGAAGTCGCCGGAAGTTGCATCGGCAGAATATTTGGGAAATGTTATGGGAAATATGAAGGTTCAGGCAAAAGGGCCGGAAAGATGAGACAACAGTATGGGTACAAAGGCATTCAGGTGGTCAGAAATTGGGGGAATATGGAAGTCGGTTGGAAAGTCAGGCAATTCAGAGGATGTCAGGCAATACGAAGCAAGGCAATGGAAGGACGATGCAGCAAGAATGCCATCAACTAACCACCGTTTTTTTAAAAAACTAACGAAATTTTCAGTGATTGAAACAGGGGCAGAAAATTGTTTGTCATGAAGAATTCGCCATGAGGGAAGAGCGGGTATTAATCAAGTTTAAATTGCAAGTGTGGCATGGTTAAAATACAAGATGATCATGAATGGCATAGTGGAATATAATCTGGTTGCAAAGTTCGCTTGTTTAGGATAAATGCAAGTGGTCAGGGGTCCGCTTGGAGAACAGAGACGTACTTTTCAAGTTTGAAGTCAGGAGTCCGCCTGGAGAACAGAGACATACTTTTCAAGTTTAATGTCAGGAGTCCGCCTGAAGAACGGAGACATACAGTTTAAATTTTAAAATCCAGGAGTCCACCTGGAGAATAGAGACATTCAATTTCAAATTTAGCAATCAGGAGTCCGCCTGGAGAACGGAGACACACAGTTCAAGTTTTGGGAAGTCAGGAGTCCGCCTGAAGGACGGAAACATACAGGTTACATTTTAAAAGTCAGGAGTCCGCCTGGAGAATAGAGACACACTTTTGAATTTCAGCAGTCAGGAGCCCGCCTGAAAAATGGAGGTGTTAGATATTTTAAGTAGTCGAAGTCAGGAGCCCGCCTGGATAATAGAGGAGTAGTTTCAATTTTAAGTTCGGCAGTCAGGAGCCCGCCTGAATAACAGAGGAATACATTCGAGTTCGAGTTTATTTAAGTTCAGTAGTTGGGAGAGAGGGAATAACATCTCAACTAACCAGGGAATAGCAACATGGACTTTTATCGAGAAAGCACAAGACAATGAGACGACAAGAAAGAACAAGACAACAAGGCAACAAGGAAGTACAAGAGCAAGTTTGAAGAATTTAGATAGGATTTTTACAATTAATAGAGCATAGTTAGATTGGCTTCTTTTATCTTTGACACAATGTAATAAGGGAGGTCAGCAAGCAGCAACAACATCAGTAACAGCAACAAGCGCAGTGCAATCACAGTTCCTGGTAGTCCCAGCTACCAGACACTCCCGAACTACACTGACCTGATTCCTATTTAGCCCAGGATATGTAGGCAACCTCCGAAGCAGGATGCAGTCAAGCTTTTCAAAAAAAATGCTTCACACGGAATCTTCGAACGGGCAAAAATCGCTCATATTTGCTCACTTGTCTTTGCCCGAAAACCTTTCGCGTTTCCGAGCAAAGAGGGGCAGCTGTGAGCACGTGATTTTTGCCCTATATATGAATAATTCCCAAAATCCCAAACAAAATAATTTTTCTGTATTTTTACAATTTTTGTGCGTTTTGGTGTCATCTTCTGATAATTGTTGCATTTTTATTTGGGCGTGTTAATTTTTATAAAATACAAAAAAATACGCATTTTTTCTTTGCACTTAGGATTTAATTTTATACTTTAGTATTAATTAGGGATTAACTTGTTTTAGAATAGGATATGAAGAAAATGACAAAAATAGTTTACTTTAACATTTTTATTATTTTAATTGTGAAACAGTCGCAAATAGTTATTAAGTTAATTTTAGGCATTAATTGGTTTTAGCTTAATTGTTATTTTAATTTCGTATCTTTGTAAAAATCAGAAAAATAAATACAAAAAATACAAGATTGCAAAAAGAAAAATGAAAAATATAATGGAAGTGAGCTTGTTTGAGACTTAAAATTTGGGCCATTTCTGCATGTATTCCGTTGGCCCAAATGCCTCAAAGCACCCCGATTCAGTCCAGCCCAAGTCCCTACCCGGTCTGCCCCCCCCCCCCCCTTTAAATGAAACGGCGTCGTTTCGGGGTCCTTGGATCAGGACCGTTGGATCTCATCAATCCAACGGTCCGGAACTAACTAGGTTTCCAGTATATAAGTGTCCAAACCGTCCCCCCTACCCCCCATTTCCATCGTCTTCCTCACCCCACCCCTTCTCCCAAACCCTAATCCGCGCCGCCCTAAAAATCCTTGCCGGCGGTGAACACAAACTATGCCGTTCACCCTAAAATTAACACCACGGACTCCCCTCACCCTCCTCTTTCTATTGCACCCGTTGGTTTGCCTCGAATAAGGCCGGAACTCTTCGAATCTTGATTTGAAGTTTTCCGGCCAGGTGACAGTTTGTCCGAATCAGCCCAAAATCACACCCTACAACCCCCAGCCCTTCCCCAACACTAATCCGTGTTTGTTTTCTTTCAAATCACCATGAAACGACCCACATCTTAGATCTAAGAATTGCTGGCCAAACCCTAAAATCAAATCCTTTTGATTTTGAACCGTAGTACCCTTAACCATGTGTTCTCGTGTAAGGACACATGGTTAGGGATGTTACGCGTCAAAAATCTGAAAGGATTCAGATGTTCATGACTGGCCGGAATCCTTTAGGCCTTTGTGAGTTTTTCTTTTCTTTTTACTGCTTCTTTCACTTGCATGATTGGAATATTATTTGCAGTCGTTGTTTCATTATTTGTTCTATTAATTTTATGGTTTAATTGTGTTAGTTTAGGTTCTGTTTATTACTGGTGATTTTGAGCTTGTTATTTGGTTGAATTATTATAAGTTCATGGTTTAAGAATTAGTTTTACGTTCATTTGATGTTAATCGTGGTAGCTTAAGCTCAGTTTAATTTTGTTTAGTTTGTTTGAGTTGGTTAATTGAACAGAATTGGTTCAGTCAGCCTGATTAGTTAGTTTCTGATTGCTAGTTAATTAATTTTAGTTAGTTTCAGACTGGGCTAGGGTATTGGGTATAGTTGTTAAGGATAAGGGTAGGTTCAGTGATTTTGAAAGGCTTTCAGGGGTAATCTAGGTATGGAAAAGGGCAGTTCTGATAGGAAAAGTAATATCAAGGTATAGGGAAGGGCAATATGGGTATTGTATGAGTATAAGAATACCTTAGGGCCTTCTAGAATGGGGTTCAAGTGTAAGTTTTAATAATTATACTGCAGTTACTTGTTTAGCAAGATAAAAATAGGGGGACCAAATTGAAAATAGAGAGGGACTAATTAGAAAATCAGAACATAGTCCATTCTCTTTGGGGTTGCCTATAAAAGGGCATAAGATGCCTTGGGAAAGGGGGTCGGAGCTCAATCTTCTGCCTTGAGCCCTAAGTTTTAATTTGAGCTTTCATTTTTATTCAGTTAGCATTTCAATTCTGAGGGTATTCAGAGAATAAAAACATCAAATATGAAGATTTGAAACAATTTCAGAGTCTCATTACTCGTTTTTGGACTTCGGCTGTGAGGGACAGGGGTGTGTTAAACTAATATGTGGGAATGAGCTTATATTTCTGATTTTCGAAGTAATCTGTCTGTGTTTCTGTGGTGTAACATTGCTGGGTTTGTTGCTGTTGTTGTTCAAAGTACCTGATTCCTCACCTTTTCTCTATTTGTATTCCAATTTCCAGGTACATTTCCCTGAATCCCACTGACGTATGTTCGTTGGAGTTGAAAAATGAAATGTTCCAGGGCCTGTTATTCAACTGAAAGCAGCCTGTATTTTAAATGATAGTAATAGTATAGTTTCCTGTTATAAATTGGCAGATATGTGTATAGTTAAACTTGTTCAGTAGGGTAAATTACATGTTGAATTGTGTGTAATTTTGAACTGTTGAATTGGGCAGTCAAAATAGCTTTGAGCATGGGCCTGGTCTGCTTTGAAAGTTTGTGTGAATTCAATAGTCATCAGTAGCAGTTAGACCTGTGTACATAACATGAGAATTCATGAGCAAGTTTGATAACATTTAGCTTAATTATTGGTATTTTGTCATCATAGTGTAGTAGAAGGTTTGCTTCTGTTTTAAGATTCTGAAATTGTATGGAAGGTGAATCATAGTTATGGTAAGTATATTGGTATAGAAATCAGTTGGAAATCATTAGGCAAACTCAATCATAATTGACTTAGTTCATTAAAAACAGCAGGTCTTGGTAGGCAACGTATAGGATAGATCGTTTAGGGATTCTGAGAATTCACGGTTTTGTTAAAATGAAGGTATGCATGGTCAGTATAAGGATTCATGGATATTTTATTAATTGTTGCAATGGAAATAAACCTATCTTCGTTGGGCCGCTCGGATCACCCCAAGGCTATGAGGCAGACCCAATTCTCCTTTAAATTTGGTTCTTAGTCTATTTCATTGTAATCCATTTCTAAATTAACTAGTCTTTTAGAGGCATACAAATAAGTAGGAAATCGTAGCTATTTCGGAATTGCTACTAGCCTTGCCGGAACAAATCACACGCGCGGACTGTCAACAATGGGCTACTAAAAATGATTAGAAATTGGAATGGCCATTTAGCAAATTCCATGGTCCTCTTTAAAATCATATTACATTAGAATCTTTGAGCTCGATTTAATTGAATAACCTTCTTAAACTCGGGTGCGCATTGATGCGACCCAAATCCAAATCTCGATGAAGCCGAAATGTGTCGATAACCGTAGGTGCATTGATTGCGACGTGGTTCGAAACACGTTTTCGCGACATCGTAATTCTTAAAAATAAATAATGATAGAAAAGAGTTTCACAAATTGAGACGAGCCTCACTGCGCAAAAATAAATAAATGT
Organism: Nicotiana tabacum; assembly: GCF_000715075.1. NCBI lineage: Eukaryota > Viridiplantae > Streptophyta > Magnoliopsida > Solanales > Solanaceae > Nicotiana > Nicotiana tabacum. The sequence goes on along the minus strand of NC_134090.1, from coordinate 152,824,921 downwards.
GGGGCCCTTAGTAAATAATTATCGAAATAATTAGAATTTGGGATGGCCATTTAGCTAACTTCATGGCTTTTCCCAAAAATAACACTACGTTAGTATCTTTAGGTATGATTTAATTAAATAACCTTCTTAAAATTCGGGTGCGCATTGATGCGACTCAAATCCAAATCTCGACGAAGTCAAAATATGTTGATAACTACGGGTGCATTGATTGCGACGTGGTTCAAAACGCATTTTCATGACGTCGCAATTCTTTAAAAAATAATTATAATAAAAGCGGTGTAAAATTAAATAAAAGGCATATAAGCTAGCATGTATTAAAATCAGATAAAATCAAATACAACAGTTAAGCGACCATGCTAGAACCACGGAGCTCGGGAATGCCTAACACCTTCTCCCGGGTTAACAGAATTCCTTACTCGGATTTCTGGTTCGCGGACTATTAACAGAGTCATGAATTTCCTCGGTTCGGGATTCAACCGGTGACTTGGTACACCATTAATCTCTCAAGTGGCGACTCTGAATAATTAATAATTAAATCCCGTTCCGATTGTCCTTTAATTGGAAAAACTCCTTTACGCCTTTCTTCCGGGGGTGTAGGTAGTGAAAAAGGAGGTGTGACACCGGTCACCATAATTAACGTTATTCAGAAGTATTCCACTGTTATGACCTGTTATGTGTAGGCGGATCCCGGAAGAGCTATGGTGGTTTAGACCACTACTTGAAGATTTGCATATTCTACGATTATGAGAATTCACCTGTGTGTTGCTATGGTTCTCCTGAAGTGAGTTAAGTGAAAAGTTTTTATATGATGAAGTGTTAATCTATTAGTGGTTCCAAAGTTATGATGAAAAACGTGTTCTATCGTATATTGGTATGTTGGGTACAGTAAGTGGTATGGAATTTGAAGTGAGGATCAAAATTGCAGTTCGGTGTTGATAAGGATGTCACGAGCTCGGATGAGCAGGAAAGGAGTTTTGATGTTTAAGGTAAGTTGGTATTGTCTTAAGCATCACCTGAGATCGGTGTTTTGTGAAAAAGGCTTTGCATCCTGATTAAGGATTTTGATCGCTTTTTAGCGTTAGTGCGGCCAGTGGTTTGGATGTACAGACCTATTATCTATCACAGAAGGTTGTGGGAGCGTGCCCCACGGGAAGGTCGTATAGGTATGGCATGTAGTCATTTGATTTATTGAAGAGTTAAATCAAGTATGAAGATTGTGGTGATGACGTTAAATTGAGAATTGATGCCTGTAGGGCACACAGTTTATTGGGTTGCAAATTGTGGAGGATTACTCCGGTTATGATGGTCGTTCTTGTGTGTTTTGAGAAAAGGGGGTGATTATGGACCTTTGAAAGGTTATTAGCCTGGTTCAGTGCGACCAGAATCAACTTGAGGTCTATGGATGGATTTAAATGTGAATGGGATCTATATCAGGCCAGATGTGTTCATTTCAGCCATACGCTCCTTATGGAGGAGTAGTCGGGGTGTTATTTCGTCGTCAGCTATTTCATGTAATGATGTATTGCGCCGTGTGAGTCGTGAGATGGCTTGGTGAATTTCTTATGTGTTGAGGTTCTGCGTAGAGATGACGTTATATGAGCAGAATGGCTCTTGAGATTCAGATCGTATATCGCACCTCAATTGTGCTTGAGTTTTGTAGCTTATGGCGCTATATGTCTCCCCAGGGATGGTATTATGCACTTAGCGTGCTTGTGACCGACATTCGGTATTTCGTTGTAATGAGCAATCTAGCTCGGTGTGTATCTCCTTATGTGAATTTTATGTGTGGATCGGGTGGCACGCCGCCATGGGTATGTTGTTTGGATCGGGTTGCGCACTGCAACAGTGTGATGTTGACTACAGTTCCCCGTATCTATTTTTATGTGTTTTGTTTCCTATTTTTCTGAGGAAAAATCATATTAGCGGTGTGCCCGCGTCACATGTATGATTTGCGAGCGAGGTGTCTGTTCAATTATGTTGACCGCATCGCATGTATGATTCGCGAGCCGGGTAATTGGATTTCCTTTTCAGAGTTCATTTTATTTATATATCATGTTCGAGTTAGTAGCCTATTGGCACATGGTGGCATCATATGAGACTTTTGATCATGTCCGGGATGGCTTATTGCCTAAGAAGTTCGTAGTAGGTGAGATGAGATCATTGGATTTAGGATCATTGCAATCTGATTATATGAAGTATATTAAGGACCAAAGACCATTATTTGGTTCAAGATGAGGTGATGGTTCCTATTAGGAGTATAGACCCAATGAATTGTTGATTCGGCAGTTGGTTATGAATTTCTACACATCTCTTCTGTTGTGGCGGTATTGTAAGAGTTAGAGCAAGACTTAGATATATCATGAGGTGCATTGGGAACATCAGATTCGTGGAATTTCGACTAATTTGATCAGAGAATGTTATTATGGTCCTGTGATTAAAGTGGTGCAAGGTGCAAATCTGATTAAGGTATGCAGTCATGTCTTAGTGCTGCGTGTAGCTATTGATATGGTGAGCGTATGTTGGAAACAGGCCTGGTATATAATTCAGGATGTTGGAATTGGGCTCTAAGGCTTATTTGCTTAAATAAAAGAGAATATCTTTAGAATTGATCGAGCTAATGTGCTCAACTGAGTTGTGGTGGCACGGGTAGGTGCATGAGGTGTTAAACAGTGATTTCAGACTACTTTAGTGTAGTTCTCAGCACGTTCGAGGACGAACGTATGTTTAAGTTGGATAGAATGTAACGACCCGACCGGTCGTTTTGAGCTCTAGCACGCCGTTCAGCAGTTTGGGGCCATGAACAGCTTTATTTCAAGTATTATGACTTGCATGCGTGGTCGAAATTGAACTTCGGGAAGTTCGGAATTGATTTAGAAAGAGAATTCTCATTTCGGAAGCTTTAAGTTGAAAGAATTAGCTAAGATCGGAGATTTTAGTAAACGACCTTGGAATTGGGATTCGAGGGTTCCAACAGGTTCGTATGATGATTTGGGACTTGGGCGTATGCCCGGATCGGGTTTCGGATGACACGAGAGCATTTTTGCACATATTGTGGAAGTTAGCATTTTAGAAAAAATTCCATAAGTTTGGGTTGAAGTGCATTTCGGTGTTATCAGTGTCCGTGTGGGATTCCGAGTTTGGGAGTGGCTCCGTATGGTGATTCTGGAGTTAGGAGCGCGATCAGAAGTGAATTCGGAGGTCCGTGGGTCGTTTTGGAGTCATTTGGCTAAAGATAGAAATTTGAAGGTTTTTGAGAAGTTTGACCGGAAGTGGACATTTTGATATCGGGGTCGAAATTCGATTCCGAAAGTTGAAGTAGGTCTGTAATGTTGAATATGACTTGTGTGCAAAATTTGAGGTCAATCGGACGTGATTTGCTAGGTTCAAACATCGAAAGTAGAAGCTTGCAGTTCTAAAGTTCATAAAGCTTGGATTGGAGGTCGATTCGTGATTTTAACGTTATTTGATATGATTTGAGCCCTCGAGCAAGTTCGTAATGTGTTTTGGGACTGGTTGGGGTCCCGGGGGCCTCGGGTGAATTCCGGGTGGTTAACAGATCGAAATTAGAATTTTGGAGAAGGCTGAAGTTGCTGGTTGCTAGTGTAACAGCACCTGCGAGGCTAGGGCCGCAGGTGCGGAGCCGCATGAGCGGTCGTCGTTCCGCAGAAGCGGTTAGAAGTGAAGGTCTCAGAGGCGTGGGTGTCTAAATGGCACCAGTGGCGGATCCAGAATTTTAAGGTCGTGGGTGCTCACTTTCTTTTAATATAAAGGTGCTATCAATCATATAAGCGTAATTTATTCGAACGGGGCAATGAAAAAAATTAATGAGAAAACATGATTACTATTGTCATTATCAAAAATGACTTCTAGCCACGAGTCAGATAATAATGTTAATATGTTATCATTACAAAAAAAGGACTTCCCTAGTCACAACTCACAACTGTACTCGACGACTTTTCATATGTTGAAAACGATGAATAATAGCGTCATTGCTAACACTTGCAAATATCTTACGCTATACATAGCAAACTAAACAACTATTTAAAAATTTGTCATTGATGCTGTTACGAAGTTCACTTTTGATATAGTTCATGGATGAGAAAGCTCGTTCTACAGAAGCTGTGGCAACAGGAAGAATGAGAGTCAACTTGATTAGCAAATAAACAAGTGGCCAAGTTTGATGCAGATCTGACTTAATCAACACTTTAGCAAGATCACTAATTCCCTTCAAGCCGAAGAACCTCTTGTCAACACCACATGCATAAAGTATAAAACTATCAAGCTGACAACTGAGATCTCGAAGCTGGCTGCTATCAAACTCATTCGGATAATATTCGGCCAACTTCATTATTCTGTTCTTATCAAAATTACCAAATGAATTAACGGGATTTAAGCTAGCCATACCGAGGAGTAAGTCATTACTCACAGCATCAAAGCAACGATTAAGCTCTTGAAAATGCAAATCTATAACAGCATAAAAAATATCGACATGCAAATGATAAGAATATGTAACATCAAGAGCCCTACGCTTCGACTTCCCAGGAAAGTAGCGAGCGTCCATATTTGGAATCATTATATCATGTTTATCACAAAAAGAAGAGACATCTTCCATTAAATATCCAAATCCACTCTTCCTCATCGTTTGTAATAGTTGCTTTGTAAGAGCAAGGAGTCCCATAGCATTGACAATATCTTGATCCATCCTTTGTAACGCACAACTCAACTCATTTGTCATTGTTAAAACATTTAACATCAAGTGCAACATAAAAGCAAAATCAAATTCCTTAATCTTACCCATAAGACTTTCAGCAACAATTCTGTCAGCATAGTTTGGACACTCACGTGCAGTAAATTCAAGAACATGAATAATCGATGGAAATAGGACAATAAGGTTATCCAACATCTTATAATGAGAACCCCAACGAGTATCACCTGGTCGTTGAAGCCCACGATCTTGATTTACCTCGTCCAATATGCACTTCACCTGATTTGAGCAACTCTTCTAACTTTTCAGCTTGATGTTCTCGAAGCAAATCCCTGCGCTTAAAAGATGCTCCAACAATATTTAAGACATTAGTAACTATACAAAAAAAGTCATCTACATCTGAATGCTTCTTTGCAAGAGCCACAAGTGTTAATTGCAATTGGTGGGTAAAACAGTGAATGCATTATGCTGATAGAGACTCATTCAAAATTAAAGTCTTAACACCATTTAGCCCTCCCTGCATGTTACTAGCCCCATCATAACCTTGCCCACGTATTTGCGTTAGACTTAATGAGTGATTAGAAAGAAAAGAGCAGATTGCCTTTTTTAATGACATAGCCGATGTATTACTAACATGAACAATACCAACAAATCTCTCTATGACTTCGCCTTCTTTGTTAACATATCTCAAAACAAGTGCCATTTGCTCCTTGTGTGATATATCTTTTGATTCATCAACTAGTATCCTGAAAAAATCCCCATTCATGTCTTCAATGATAGCTTTGACTGTTTCTTTAGCACAAGCATCAACAATATCTTTTTGAATACTTGGAGAACACATCATTTCATTTCTTGGAGCATTTTCTAATATAATGCTTCCAACATCCCGATCAATATCCCCATACCATTGCAAAAGCTCAAGAAAAATACCTCTATTTGTAGAAGATTGACTCTCATCATGCCCACGAAATGGCAAACCTCGTCTCAAAAGAAATCTTGCCACATCGATTGAAGCACTTAAGCGACGTCGAGACTCACTTTTTTCTTTCTCGGATTGTTTGTCAAAATAAGTGCGAATTGATTGTGATTGATTCATTAAATCAATCATCCTATTGAAACACTTGTTATAGATGCTATTTACTTCTCCAACATGAGCTTTAAATCTTTCAATAGCCTTGTTCCAAGCTTTAAAGCCATTTTTTGTAAAAGCATCTCCCGTATTTCCATGACTTTCATGTTCATTTTTGAACAAGTAACAACACAAACAATATGCAGCATCTTTTGATATACTGTATTCCAACCACTTAGAATGTTGACCCTTAAACCAACAGGACAAAACTGACGCATTATCTTCCCAAACTTAGTTTTAGGAAAATCATGATTCGCAAGCTGACAAGGCTTTTTTTGAATACAATGTCTTCTAACTTCATCACGTATATAGGGTTGTATTCTGTAATAGGCTTTCTATCTCCCGGATCAGCGTTGAGAGATTCTAAATCAAGATCAGAAAGAAATGTGTCCCTCTAAATTTCCGGAGCTATGGCTGAAGCAATAGATGGATTAGTAGAACTAGAACTTGGTTGCCCAATATTCGTTCTTGTGACAAACCTATCCATCTCAATTCACAAAGCTTGATGAAATATTCCTACAGAATAAGATTCAATTTAAAATTCAACTATAATTCAATTATAATTCAACTAAATCCTATTAGGGAACTCATGCCCCTCTATAACAATACAAATAATAAAGCAATAACAACATATTTGACCACATTGCACCGGAAATTGATCACACTTCTTTATCACTAAAAATATTAGAAATATTTATCCTTTCGGAAGATAAGATGAAAACTTATAAATTTTTGAAGCAACGAGCCAATGAGGATATATTCACCAATCGCACAAACTGATGCTAATAACCTACATTTATCCCCGAGAAAATCAGTTTTGAAATTAAGTCAGAAATAGAGATAAATTTATTTTTCACTTTTTGACAAGTAAACATAACTATTGTTTATTTTCCACAAAATAATTACAATCAGTGGGTGTATTCATAAAAAAAAATTACTGAATTTATTTTACAAAGCATAGATAATAAGAATTGTGATTTGTAAAACCCAATATCTTCGATAGAATATTGCTATTTATACCCAAAATCTCTAGCTTAAATCAAAATACCAAATCTTATTACCTTGTTCCTTGTGTTTTAATTTTGAGATAGGGAGGTCAAGAAAACTTGTTGTTCACTTTGTAACCTGCGAATTGCGAAACCTACAAGAAGAACTAGAGAAGGCGATGCCCGAGAGCTGTTTTAATATTTTGGTTTGGTAGCTTTTGAAAGCCTACCGATATTTTAACCAGTGGAGGTTTCTTTTTCTCCTTTTCCTCATCTAATTAGTAAACAAGGGGAAATAAAAAAAATTAAAAATGGGGAAAAAGAAAGTAAAAGAAGGCAAGTGCGTAATAAACAAGCAAACAAGGAAGTCAACGATCATTTAATAAGGAAAAGTGTTATTTTTTGAAATAGAAAACAATCAAAAAAACAAAAAACGCTGCCAACTGGATTTGATCTCGCGACGTCAAGGTTTCCAAACGGCCAAACTTCAGACTCCAAACCAAAGCACCCATTAGACTTTTTAGTTAATGGGTGCTTGCTAATATATTATATCAGTTTTCATAAAATTTCTATATTAGTATACCAAGTCCTCGTCGGAGTCAGTGGGTGCTGCAACACCCAGGACCTTACACGTGGGTCCGCCCCTGATTGAGATAGGAATTGTTGAAAAAGAGTTTTGAAAAATATTTTATCTTTTCTTATGTAAGTGAAAAGTGAGGATAACTTTAAGGGGCTGCTGATGTATTTGGACTTTTTTTTTCTCTTCTATACTGATATATCAGAGAGTCTAATGAAAAAGCAAAATACATTTATACAAATAGACTTAAAAAAAATATTTTCGTTCGTTAAAGTAAAGTAATAATATGTTGGAAATCAAGACTTAACATCTCGTCTAAAGCTTATTTTGAATACTTGATGTCGGACTATTGTATCATGGGATAACCAGTATTATTAATGGACCAATTAAATGTTTAAGAAACTGAGATTTTTGCACCTTATTGTAAAAGTTTGTCTTACTTGACAATTTTCAACTATAGTTTGTACTATTAACAACATGACAATAGTAAAAATTGCACGGGGCGCCCTATTTGGTCGCCCCCATTTAACATATACCTATTTTTAATTTTTTTTAAACTTGTATCCACTTTTTAAACAACTTCAGCCCCCTTTTTACTCCTCCCCCTCCTCCTCCTCCTCCTCATGCTCCTCCTCCTGCTTCTGCTCCTTCTCCTTCTTCTCTTTCTCCTCCTCATGCTCCTCCTCCTACTCATTCTTCTCCTTCTCCTTCTCCTTCTCCTCCTCCTCCTCTTCCTGCTGCTGTTGGTGCTGAAACTTCAGTTCATGGAATGATTGCCATAAATATGTTTATCAGATTATTTAAAAATAAATTATAAATAATTATGTAAGTTAGAAAGCTTATAAATAATTACACAATCTGATTATTTATCTAGTATGTTAGAAAGCTTTTTCAAAAACTTCAACTTATATAGTGCTGAAGTTTTTACAAATGAGCTAAATAACTTTAGCATCTTCCGCTGAAGTTTTTGAAAAAGTTTTATGACAAAACTAATGAATCCAGGACAAAAAACTTCAGCTTTTAGTGCTGAAGTTTTTACAAATGAACTAAATAACTTCAGCATCTTCTGCTGAAGTTTTTGAAAAAGCTTATCCAGGACAAAAAAAACTTCAGCTTATTTAGTGCTGAAGTTTTTATAAATGAATTAAATAACTTCAACATCTTCTGCTGAAGTTTTTGAAAATGCTTAATGACAAAACTAATGAATCCAGGACAAAAAAACTTCAGCTTATTTAGTGCAATTACAAATAAAAGCTTCAGCAAATAGAGAATAAAACTTCAGCTACTATGCTTAAGTTCAGCAATTACAAACAAAAAACTTCAGCACACTTGCTACTTCAGGTCCGTCTACTAGAATGTTGAAGTTTTGCGAGATTGTCTTTGCTACTTCAGCCCCGTATGCTGAATTTACACGAAAAAGCTGGTACGCTTGCAATTTTTTTTTTGCAAAGCGGTCACAAGTTAAATCTTGACCCAAAAGCGAGTATAGATGCAAATGCCCCATGACAATATGCTAGCACTGGTTAATATATGCGATTGATTTTACATTTTCATGTAAACTTGGATTAATAAACCTTTTTTTTATCACTCACCAACTACTATATTTCTATATGTTTTTCTCCTCAATATACCACTTATATATTAGCATTAATTTCTAATACTTCTCACTTTTTCACTTTGTGTTAAATTCGGTTGCAACATGCTTTCTTATTTGGACAATTTTCAAAAGGCTAAATACATAAATTGACACCTGAACTATCTACTAAATCCCTGTTACACGTTTTCTATGGGGGAAAATAATATTACACACTCAACCTTTTAAAAGTGTGTCTAATACACACCACTTTAGTATTTGACCACCTTTTCTCAACAAGTGTATACCACGCACCAATAAGATTCTGACACGTGTCATCAATTTAAAATAAAAGGAAAATACTTAAAAACGATACTCCATCTTCTTCATCTTAGTCGTTGGAAAATCCTGTCAAAGCAAAGCCAGAAACCTTGTATTTTCAACCTTCAAAGTGATAAACACAAAAAAAAAACTTCCATTTTCACCCAAAAACAATAAATTTTCATTCCATTTTAAAAATTCATGGCTGCCACAAAAAACATAACAACCACCCACCCACCATTTTCGAGCAAAAGATCTCAGACTCCTTCTCACCCAAATCCACCACCATAGAAACAATAATTTCATATTCAAACAAAAAGAGAGAAGAAAAGAACGAGTATAAGCCCCTTATAATTTGGATTGCTATACTCTAAGCTTGTAAATTTTTTCTCAATTTCAAGAACCCATTTGAGTTCCAAATCAACAGCATAAATCCCAACTAAATAATTCTAATAGTAAGGCGAGAGTATTTCAAATCTAAAATATCAGTTACACTTAAACAAAAAAAAGTAAAAAAAGATGCTTCAATGGAGGAAAATGGCGTGTGGTGGTGTTGATGAGGAAAGTGAAGAAGGGACAAAGAGTTCTGAACAAATAAAGGTTTAGAAAAAAAAGGATGAAAAAAGAAGAGAAGGGCTGGAGGTAGAGGTTGGCCGGCGAAAAAACAAGATAGAGATAGAGGGAGGGTGGGGAAGATGAGGGATTTGCTGACACGTGAAATTAAATAAGTATTTAGACAGTATTTTAGCTGGTAGGCGCGCTTCTATCTTGGTGTTTTACACATGCTAGGTCTTGATCAAAGAAGGTGTGTTTTACACCCAACTCTGCAAAGGTTGGGTGTGTAAAAGATTGCCCGTGGAGGAAAGGTGTGTAACGGGGATTTGAGTGTAAGGTTAATGGGTAAACTGTGTATTTTGCCTTTTCAAAATATAGTTTGGAACTTTGCCCATGTGACAAGCGTGATGGTTTTACTTTTGATCACAGATGAGAGAAGTCAAATTGAAATCCAAAAAGCATGTCCATTTTCGGTTAATGATTCTTGTGGCAATTCATTCCAAAATATTTTTGACACCGAGTTTCTACTTTAGTAAACTCAAAATACTACAAGATTTAAGGAGTGTTAGCATACACTGACACGCAGAGTTAAGGTTTTTGTTGCGGAAGCCAAATGTATAGAGTGTGAATAAGTCACAACTACTATACCAAAAATTATGACAACCACCAAACAATAAATAAGACAATAAAGCAATAATAAAGGGAACACCAGAATTTACGAGGTTCGGCTAATTTTGCCTACTCCTCGGACACAACCAAATATTTTATTCCACTCCAAAAATACAAGTGAAATAATACTAAAGAGAGAAGATACAAATGCCTTAAACAGATGAGAAGGCAAATGAGAGGTGTGTTTCAATCCTAAACATTAGGCCTTCTTTTATAGGGGAAAAATCCCCCCAAACTTAACTCCCAACCAATGTGGGACTTTGGCATTTTGCCAAACTTCAACAAATCTCCACATTGGCAAAATTCCACATTTTCAATTCTCTCTCAATAACAAATTTTGGTTGTGTCTTCATCTTCAATCTTCAGTGTTCAACAATGTTGATCAAATCCAAACAATGTTGAAACTTGACCGCAGTCACCACCTTTGTCAGCATATCAGCAGGATTCTCTGTAGTATGAATTTTCTTCACCGTGACTCTACCTTCTTCTATGATTTCTCGTACGAAATGATACCGAACATCAATGTGCTTCGTCCTTGCATGATAAACTTGGTTCTTCGCTAATTGAATAGCACTTTGACTATCACAAAAAATTGTGATACCTTTTTGTTCAACACCAAGCTCCTTTAGCAATCCTTGAAGCCAAATTGCCTCTTTCACAGCATCTGTAATAGCCATGTACTCTGCCTCTGTTGTAGACAAAGCAACTGTTGACTGCAAAGTAGACTTCCAACTAACTGGTGCCTTTGCAAAAGTAAACACATAACCAGTAGTTGATCTTCGTTTGTCCATATCACCCGCAAAATCTGAGTCACAATATCCAACTACAAACTGATTGTCTTCCTGCTCAAAAACTAACCCGACATCTACAGTATTATGAATATACCGTAGAATCCACTTCACAGCTTGCCAATGCTCCTTCCCTGGATTGTGCATATATCTGCTAATAACTCCAACAGCTTGTGAAATGTCAGGCCTTGTGCAAACCATTGCATACATCAAGCTACCAACAACATTTGCGTATGGTACCTTTGACATATACTCTCGTTCAGCTTCATCCATTGGCGACATAGTAGTACATAGCTTAAAATGGGAAGCAAGTGGAGTACTAACTGGCTTAGTCTTGTCATCTATGCCAAAACGTTGAAGTACTCTCTTCAAATATTCCTTTTGAGATAAACAGAGTTTCTTTGAACGTCTATCTCTAATTATCTCCATGCCAAGAATTTTCTTTGCCTCACCCAAATCCTTCATCTCGAACTCCTTCTTCAGTTGAATCTTCAACTTATCAATTTCTTCCGAATTCTTGGAAGCTATCAACATATCATCAACATATAGGAGAAGATATACAAAGGAACCATCTTTAAGCTTGTGCAAATACACACAATGATCGTATTTGCTTCTCTTGTACCCTTGCCGCAACATAAACTCGTCAAATCGCTTGTACCATTGTCTAGAAGATTGTTTCAATCCGTACAACGATTTTTCAAGTTTGCACACCATATTTTCTTTTCCAGCAACTTTGAATCCTTCTGGCTGAGTCATGTAGATTTCCTCCTCCAAGTTTCCATGTAAAAACGCAGTTTTTACATCCATCTGAACTAGTTCCAAATCCAATTGTGCTACCAAAGCCAACATAATTCTAATGGAGGAATGTTTTACAACTGGAGAAAACACTTCATTGTAATCAATTCCCTCCTTTTGAGCATATCCTTTGGCCACCAGTCTTGCTTTGTAGCGAACATCTACTTGGTTAGGAAATCCTTCCTTCTTTGCAAATACCCATTTGCACCCAATTGCTTTCTTTCCCTTCGGGAGATTGGCCAATCTCCATGTATGATTCTGATGAAGGGACTGTATTTCATCATTCATGGCAATCCTCCACTTATCTTCTTCTGAACTTTGGACAGCGTCTTTATAAGTAGTAGGAACATCATCAGCTACAATTGAGGTTGCACAAGCAACCGTCTCTATGAGACGAACAGGTTTCGTTATTGTTCTTTTTGGCCTGCTGGTTGCTATTGATTCAAGTTGTTGTTGAGATTCCTGAGTTGGAATCTCCTCTACTGGCTCTCCTTCCAGAGGGTAATCTTCATTTGTTTCCTCCTCTGCTTCTTGTGTAGGAAAAATAAATTTTCCCTCAAACTCCACCTGCTTAGAAGCACCTTCATTTTGTTTGGTATCTTCTGTTACCTTATTTACCATAGCAAATTCATCAAAGGTAACATCTCTGCTGAATATTACTTTCTTTGTCATAGGGCACCATAAGCGATATCCTTTGACTCCAGAAGTAATTCCCATAAAAATAGCCTTCTTTGCCCTTGGATCCAATTTTGACTCCGTCACATGATAATATGCAGTTGAGCCAAATACGTGCAAAGAGTTATAATCTACAGCAGGTTTTCCGTACCATTTTTCAAATGGTGTTTTGCCATCAATAGCAGCAGATGGTAGACGATTAATGAGGTGACATGCATATGTAATTGCCTCAGCCCAAAATTCTTTGCCCAAGCCAGCATTGGACAACATACACCGTACCTTCTCCAGCAAGGTCCGGTTCATACGTTCTGCCACTCCATTCTGTTGTGGTGTATGTCTAACAGTGAAGTGTCGGACGATGCCATCATTTTCACAGACCTTATTGAAATGATCATTTTTGTATTCACCTCCATTGTCTGTGCGAATACACTTGATCCTCCTGCCTGTTTGATTCTCCACCATCGTCTTCCATTTGAGAAAAATTCCCAGCACTTCATCTTTGTTTTTCATTGTATACACCCACACTCTTCGAGAAAAATCATCAACAAAGGTTACAAAATAGTGCTTCCCACCCAATGAAGGTGTTTTGGAAGGACCCCAAACATCAGAGTGTACATAATCCAAAATGCCTTTAGTATTATGGATCGCTGTACCAAATTTAACCCTTGTCTGTTTCCCTTTGACACAATGCTCACAAAACTCCAAGTTGCAAGCCTTTACTCCTTTTAACAATCCTTGATCTGATAGAGTTTTCAAGGTTTTTCCTCCAGCATGTCCCAAGCGCATGTGCCATAGCTTGGTTGCTTCTGCCTCTTTGTCGTCACTGGATGTTACTGTCGCTGTCCCAATAACTGTACTGCCACGATAGCGGTACATATTATTATTCTTCCGATTAGCCTTCATTACCACTAGTGCACCGGAGCATACTCTCATCACTCCATTTTCTGCAATGATTTTGAACCCTTTTGATTCTAGGGCTCCCACAGAGATGAGATTCTTCTTCAAATCCGGTACATATCGAACATCTATCAATGTTCTGATCATTCCATCATGGTTCCTTAATCGTATTGAACCAATGCCATATGAGGTAAGAGGGCTGTTATCCGCTGTGTGGATGACTCCATATTCTCCTTCTTGAAATTCCATGAACCAGTCCCTGTTGGGACACATATGATAGCTACAAGCCGAGTCCATCAACCATATGTCTGATGATGTTGATGACTCTGTTGTAACTAATGAGAAGTCTGAATCATCACAATCAGCTACATTTGAATCCATAATGGCCTTTCCATTGTTATGTTTGGCCTTATTCTTCAACTTCGGACAGTCTTTCTTCCAGTGCCCTTTTTCTCGACAAAAGGCACATTCATCTTTGCTGGGTCTGGATCTTGACTTGGATCTTCCCTTCTTTGTCCTCGTTTGATTTTGAGGACGACCCCTCACAAATAGTGCTTCTCCTTCTCCGCCCTTCTGTTTTTCTCGCTTTCTTTGTTCATAGCTGTACAAAGCCGAACAAACTTCTCTGAGAGAAACTTCGTCATTTCCATGGAGTAGAGTAGTTTCAAGGTGCTCGTACTCATCAGGAAGTGACGCCAACAACATCAAGGCCAAGTCACCATCATCATAAGTTGTATCCATATTTTGCAAATCTGTAACCAACTTATTGAAACTGGTGATATGTTCATTCATCGTGGTAACAGGAACATAGGTGAAGTGAAATAGTCTCTTCTTCATGTACAATTTATTTTGACTGTTTTTCTTCAAAAATTTATCCTCCAGTGCTTTCCATAATTTACTTGCAGAAGTTTCCTTTGTGTATGGATATTTCTGCTCTCTAGCAAGGTAGGATCGAATGGTACCGCAAGCAACACGGTTGATAATTCTCCAATCTTCTTCTCCAATAACATCTGGTTTCTTTTCTTCAATGGCCAGATCTAGCCCTTGTTGAAAAAGGACATCTAGAACCTCGCCTTGCCACATCCCAAAATGTCCGGACCCGTCAAATATTTCGACCGCAAATTTCGCATTTGACACAATTCTTGTCATAAGCGAAGATGCCAATGATGACGTATTGTTGACACTTGATGTAGATTCTTCTTGTTTATTGTCTCCCATCTTTGACACAAATATTATTTAATAGCTGACGACACAAATCAAGATTATTTCCTTTCTGGTGTGGAAGATCAGACTAAGCTGCAACCACAGAGCATACTCAGACAGAACCTTGACTCAGTTACCAAGATAAATCTTTTCTGATGTGGAAGATCAGACTATGCTGCAACCACAGAGCATACTTAGACAGTACCTTGGCTCTGATACCAATTGTTGCGGAAGCCAAATGTATAGAGTGTGAATAAGTCACAACTACTATACCAAAAATTATGACAACCACCAAATAATAAATAAGACAATAAAGCAATAATAAAGGGAACACCAGAATTTACGAGGTTCGGCTAATTTTGCCTACTCTTCGGACACAACCAAATATTTTATTCCACTCCAAAAATACAAGTGAAATAATACTAAAGAGAGAAGATACAAATGCCTTAAACAGATGAGAAGGCAAATGAGAGGTGTGTTTCAATCCTAAACATTAGGCCTTCTTTTATAGGGGAAAAATCCCCCCAAACTTAACTCCCAACCAATGTGGGACTTTGGCATTTTGCCAAACTTCAACAGTTTTATCGGAGCAACAAGGCAAAAACAATGGAAAGGCCTTATTTCACATAGGTTGCGATATCACCCTATACAAATATCTTCACGTCTTACTAACACATGACCTTTATATATAAAGCTGAACCTTTCCGGGGCAGAGACACAATTGAGCTTATGGGTTCGGAAAACCCAAAAGCTTTGACACAAACTTTATATTTGATTTTAAAAATCACTTAATATGTATAAATAATACTATTAGTAATTGTCGTTATAGTCATAGTGCTATTAATAGCACTTAAATTACCAAGACAGGCCAAATATTTACAAGCCGCCACTGATAAAAATTTAGGAAAGTTTGTTCCATCCTTCTCTATCCTCATATGAGAAGTAGAACATAATGGTGGAACTAGTATATAGGCAAAGATGTTGAAATTTGGCTCGGTTCATTCCTTCAAGAGAGTCAGCAGCTTCATTTCCTTCCCTGAAAGTACGTCTCTAAGGATTGGATTCGAGGGAATCTGTCTTTAATAACCTGCAATCATGAACAATATTAGAGCACCGAGTAAAAAATGAAGAGATTAGGGAAGTGTTCGTGAGTTGGAAATTAAATACTTCATTCGGTTCAGTTTAAATGACATACTTTCCTTATTAGTCTGTTCCAAAAAGAATGACATATTTCTATATTTGAAAGCAATTTAACTTTAAACTTATTATTTTACCCATAATAAAAAACTTTTATAGCCACACGAATGCATGACCCTACAAAGCTTTTACCCCTTAAGCTTTTGGGACCATATAGTTCAAGTCTCCTTTTTTCCCTTAAACTTTGTACCAAATCAAAATATATCATCTAAATTAAAACGGAGGAAGTATAAACTTAACAACTATTCTAGGGTTTGTTTGAATCACCTCATGTTGTTGGATGGTTGTATTGTGGATGAACAAGAAAGCAACGAGTGTTTATTGCTGGGACAATTATAACTCAAATGACCTGATCTTGAATTTCCTTAGATACACTCAGATATTCTTATCCACGTTTTTTTTATCAACTTTCAACAAGGGTGGATCCAACTTGCGACTTACACTTTCACGTGAACACAGTAGCTTTTGTCAAAACAGTATAAATTTATTCCAAAAATTCACTAAATATCTATAAATGTTTGAATGTGAACCAAGTTACTATTGAAAATTTACTCGAGATCGTTACAGAAACCCATACAAAGTAAACCTTGGATCCGCCTCGGACTTTCAACTGTGATGTATTAGCATTAACAAAAATAGACGATTGATCTATCATTTTCATATGAACTTCAAAAAAGAATACTTTAAACCCTTATCAGCATTGATAAAAATAAACAATTGATCTATCACTTTCATATGACCGTCAAAAAAGAATACGTTTAAACCCTTATCTTTGAACCCCACCCCCCACCCCTCCCACATAATTATCAGACATTGGCATGGATTGCTTATACTTCTTGCTGCCTTTACTTTGTGTCAATTCTGTTGTCGTATGCCTAATGCCTTGTGATTAAGATATAACTATCGTCAAAATCTATTGCAGTACTGCAACAATCTTTCATATTCCAGGGAACTATATCAGAATAATAGCGTGCAGCACAATAGCACATACCTGGAGATCGTGCACGTACTCCAAAAACAAAGGAACCTCAGGAAAGCGATATTGG
Organism: Nicotiana tabacum; assembly: GCF_000715075.1. NCBI lineage: Eukaryota > Viridiplantae > Streptophyta > Magnoliopsida > Solanales > Solanaceae > Nicotiana > Nicotiana tabacum. Next base: position 152,807,805 of record NC_134090.1, on the reverse strand, counting down.
TCACTGTCTTGATTTCGAAGGGATTTCTGAAAGCAAATAATATCCCCATTTCCAAGCTGCAAACATGAGTAGTATTGCACATTATTTTCATTGCAAGTAAATCAAGAAACAAAAAGAAAAAACTATTGAAAGAAATTGACCGAAAAGAAAAAACTATTGAAAGAAAATTGACCACGCCATCAAATGCATAAAAACCCAAGGTGGCAACTGGCTTGATTGCATATACCTGACTACCGCGAAAACTCAGATTACTGTCAATGTGTTCACACATCACATTGGGTTCAAATTTTATTTCCTGAGATTAAACAAAACCTGAAAAATTACATATCATATGTTAAGAGTTAAAAAACTGGTAGCAACAGAAAAGAAAACTAACCTCAAAAAGTTCAATTTCTTCATCCGGCAAAAAGCCAGCTAACTTATTTAGCTTTGTTAATATCTCCCGCGGCATGCCACTTCCTTTTACAAAAAGCCGTCCAACATACCTGACAACAAAAAGTTAATGAAAAGGGAGAAAGACCAAAAGATCATCATCCACAGCATGTCTTCTCACATATGCAGCTCCAAGAAGTTGGACTTTAAAAGCACTTCATGTTTCAAATTCATTAAATTTTGAAATTACCCTACTAATATGATGGCCTCATCAAGTCCAAAGAGTTATACACTTATGCTAACTACAGTGTCACATTCAATTCTCTACGATGTCTGTTTTAGACCTCTAGATTGAGTAAAAGTACAAAGCACCTTCCCATGCAGTCGTGTTTTGTCAAAATAAATGAGGAGATCCCAAATTCAAACATCAAAACCACTACTTTACTGAAAGAATTCCTGCTATTGAGAAGCAAGATGCAATACCTTATCTTCTCTTTCAGAGGGTCATAAAGTTTAAAAAATAGAAGGATTTCTTCCTTGGTCGTTCCTGGTGGAGCAAAAGGTCGCAAATCCTGCAAGAATGCACAAAGTTAAATAAGCCACGAACGTAAAACATGTAGAATAAGGCCTCACAGAGAAAACATGCAACATGTGAATCACCTAAAGAGAAGACAAGTAGGCAAGTGATGCATTACCAGGCATAAATCCACTTCCAGAAACAGTTTTAGCTCAGCACTATTCCCTTTATCTGAAACCTCTCTCAGTTGATCAACCTGAAAACATTTCATATCATGTAAGATCATTAACAGTGAGTTAATCAAGTGCTACCATTGTTTAAAACACGTTAGAAACCATGCACTACAGAAGAATGGCACGCTTCAAGAAAATCACTTTCAAGGGGGCCGACAGGTTGTAATACTTACCGGAGGGTGGGGAGGAAGGAGTTAAGGGGATACAAAGAGAGAGAGGGAGCAATGGATTTGTGGACCAGCAATGAATGAACCAACATGATCAGAAATATCGATCCAATTCACTAGCAACTGAAGATATCTATTTTGCTAAGTAAAGCGATATTGGCGGATGTGAAGTTCATAATCAAAATTTTCAGGAAACAGAGTAAAGATTGCAATAAGTATTACACTCTTTATTGGATTGAAGTCCACATAACTTTTTTTGTGACAATGGTATCCTGGCCAGCTTGCGAAAACCTCAACTATTTCACCGGGTACCTGCTATCTCCCCCAGCACAAGTATCAGGTTGAGTCCACTTAACTATATTACTTTCTTTATTCTTGCAAACATACAAATCGATTATTACCTATAGCCTCTTTTTTCAATGGAAAACAAATCAAGCACATCAAGCACAAGAAATTAATGAATCAAACTGTCCCATATAGTTGCAGAAAATATAAGAAATTGTCCGGTAATGACCGATAGTTTCACACGACTGACAAGAATATTATGCTAAGATCATTCTTTTTTCTCATGTGATGGGATAGCCAAGGAGAATTTTTTTTTTTTGTGGAAAACCAAATATGAAATATACAAAGAACATCACCAGTAAAACTGCAGTCATAATTCAGACCACAAGAATACTACAGAAAAATAGGATTGTCAGACAGAACTTACGGATTGAATTTCTTCTTGAGCTGTCAATGGACGATTAGGACGATATGTATGGTTTTGGCGTTTTGTCCATAGCCAGTAACGTTGAAATTGCACCGGTATACCAAATTCCCTAGCAACTTCCTCCTGGAAACAGATGTATCATCAGACACATGCCATACTTAAGACTTATGGTGATTGACCAATGATGATCACAGGAAATATGTTTATCCTGTGCCTGAGAGAGCATAAATAATTTTGTGAACCCTCATAACCTAACCTTGAGAAATACGCATTCTCAATTTTAATGATTGTTTGTATTTTATTTAGTTGTTACTTACAATAACACTCATAGTTTGATGTTTTATCTTTTAACTCAATATAAAACACAAGTACAGTTGTTTACGTTCCATATTTCGAGTTGTATAAGCAGCAAATTTCACATGACGCCTCTTTATTAAACAAGGGCAAACTGAATTGATTCTCAGGCAGTATATACAATTGCTCATCATGTTTGAAAAGAGCAGTATGGGCATGGCTTTTCAAATCTACAAGAAAAAGAAATGCAATGGAATGATAAACGTACCTTGAATAGAGTAAAAGGCATCTGTTTCCGAATACGAAAACTGTGCACTTTATCATGATCCACAAGATCAAAATAAATCTCCTTTCCAATTTGTTCACCGAGGTCTTCATCACGAGCTACCTGAAATTAAATGACTAATTTCAGCTAAAAATTTCCGAAGTATAAAGATGCAAGAACTAAAGGATAGAGACGAAAAGATGAAAGAAACCTTGATGATTTTGTAGAGATGAGCTTCTGCTTTTTCTTTTTTCTTCTGTTCCGGTTCTTCTTGGCCTTTATTTCGTTTTATCTGAAATATGAGGTTGATAAAAGATTACTTTGACTGAACCAATAGAAAGAAACTAGCAATAACAACATACTCAGTGTAATCCCATAAGTGCCCACAAGTGGTATTTGGGGAGGGTAGAGTGTAAGCGGACCTTACCCCTGCCTTTAAGAAGGCAGAGAGGCTATTTTCGGTAGACCCTCGGCTCAGGAAGGGAAAGGGGAGGGGCAATAACAAGCAAATCGATCTGACAACTGAAGCGAAAATACAAAACTAACAATAGATAATGCAATCATAAAACCAAAACAAAAGACAACATCAAGTAGTAACAGAAGTCCACGGATACGAAAAAGACACGAAAGACACCAAGTGATTTATCAAAGCTATTATTCCAAACGAGGACAACACTCGGCTACCTAACCCTTTACCTTTATTCTCAACCTCCACACCTTCTTATACATGATCATGTCCTCAGTAAGCTAGAGAAACGTCATATCTTGCCTAATCACCTCTTCCCAATACTTCTTCGGTCTGCCTCTACCTCTCCGTTGTCCAGCCAATGCCAGCCTCTCACACCTCCCCACCGAAGCATCAGTGCCTCTCCTCTTCACATGCCCGAACCATCTAAGTCTCACCTCCCGCATCTTGTCCTCCATAGGGGCTACGCCCACCTTGTCCCGGATAACTTCATTTCTAATTTTATCTAACCTAGTATGCCCGCACATCCACCTCAACATCTGGACATGGGAGTTCTTGACTGACCAACACTCCGTCCCATACAACATAGTCGGTTTGACCATTGCTCTATAGAACTTACCTTAAAGTTTTTGGTGGCACATTCTTATCACACAGAACATCAGAAGCGAGCCTCCATTTCATCCATCCGGCACTAATACTGTGTGTGACATCCTCGTCAATCTCCCATTCCCTTGTAAACAGACCTAAGGTACTTGAAACTTTCTATCCTAGGGATGACTTGTGAATCAAGCCTCACGCCTTCGTCCACTTCCAAAGTCGCGCCACTGAACTTGCACTCCCAAGTATTTTGTTTTGGTCCTGCTCAACTTGAAACCTTTAGACTCTAGGGTCTGTCTCCATACCTCTAACCTCTCATTAACACCACAACGCATCTCGTAAATCAGTACAATGTCATCTGCAAATAACATGCACCACGACGCCTCCCATTGAATGTGATGCGTCAACGTGTCGATCGACAGGGCAAACAAAAATGGGCTGAGGACTGACCTTTGATGCAGCCCCATCACAACCGAAAAGTGTTCTGAGTCCCCTCCACTGTCCTCGCCGGAGTCTTAGCACTATCGTACATGTCCTTAATAACACCATCGTACGTGATTAGCGCTTACGCGCCTCAGGTGGGCCTGGGCCAGGAGGTCAAAAGGCACTTCTGGATGATTTGGATGAGGTTGTACGTGGTATTCCACACTCTGAGAAGCTCGTCATTAGGGGTGATTTTAATGGCCATATTGGGGTGACTGCTAGGGGTTATGACGAGGTGCATGGCGGGTTAGGTTTCAGAGTTAGGAATGAGGGCGATACCTCTTTGTTGGATTTTGCTAAAGCATTTGACCTGGTGTTAGCTAATTCGTGTTTCCAGAAGAGGGAGGAACACTTGGTCACTTTCCGAAGTAAGGTTGCCAGGACTCAGATTGATTACCTTCTTCTTAGGAGGGGTGATAGGGGCTTGTGCACTGATTGCAAGGTTATCCCGAGTGAGTGTCTATCGACGCAACATAGACTCCTGGTAATGGACTTGGAGGTCAAGAGAGTAAGGAAGAAAAGAGCGGTGTTCGGCCAACCGAAGATTAAGTGGGGAGCCTTGACTAAGGCAAAAGCGCAAGAGTGGAGGGAAAAGCTGTTGGTCATGGGGGCCTAGAGGAGTAGTGGGGATGCGAGTTATATGTGGACCACGGCAACGAACTGCATTAGGGAAGCTGCTAGAGAGGTGTTAGGTGTATCGAAGGGTTATTCGGGAGGCCACAAAGAGGATTGGTGGTAGAATGAGGAGGTCCAAAGAAAAGTGGAAGCTAAGAAAGCGGCATATCTGAAGCTAGTGGGGTGCATTGATGAGGAGGAGCAGAGGATGTGTAGGGAGCGTTATAAGTTGGCAAGGAAAGAGGCAAAATTGGCAGTCACGGCAACTAAGACTGCAGCTTTTGAGCGATTGTATGAGGATCTTTGGGGGCAAAGGAGGCGACAAAAGCTGTACAAGTTAGCCAAGATCAAGGAGAGGAAGGCTCGGGACCTGGATCAATTTCGGTGCATCAAAAACGAAGACGGTAGGGTTCTGGTAGAAGAGGCAGGTATTAAGTGTAAATGGCAGGAGTACTTCCATAGACTCTTGAACGAGGAAGAGGACATGAACATCGTACTAGGAGAGTTGGAGAACTGAAGGAGTCAGAGAGATTTTGGGTTTTGCAGGCGTATTAGGAGCGAGGAGGCTGAGGGGGCAATGCAGAAGATGAGCAAAGGTAAGGCAACTGGGCCTGACGAGATTCTAGTAGAATTTTGGAAGGAAGCGGGGTGGGGAGGCTTGGAATGGCTTACTGGGTTGTTTAATGTCATTTTTAGGGGGAAGAAGATGCCCGAGGAGTGGCAGCGGAGTTTGATGATCCCGTTGTACAAGAACAAAGGTGATATTCAGGACTGCAACAATTATAGGGGTATCAAGTTGCTGAGTCAAACTATGAAAATTTGGGAGAGGGTGGTGGAGAGGAGGGTGCGACATAGTGTTACTATTTTCGAGAACCGGTTCGAGTTTATGCCAGGAAGGTCTACTACAGAAGTCATTCACCTTGTGAGGAGATTGGTGGAGTAATATAGGGAAAGGAAAAAGAGCTTGCAATTGGTATTCATAGACCTGGAGAAGGCTTATGATAAAGTCCAGAGAGAGGTCCTATGGAGATGTATGGAGGCTAGCGGTGTCCCAGTGGCATATATTAGGGTGATTAAGGGCATGTACGAGGGAGCGAAGACTCAGATCATTTTCCAGTGGAGATGGGGTTGCATCATGGATCGGCTCTTAGCCCGCTTTTGTTTGCCTTAACATTAGAGGTGCTGATGAGACACATACAAGGGGAGGTGCTATGGTGTATGCTATTCGCTGACGACATAGTTCTGATTGATAAGACGCGTGAGAGAGTTAACGCTAGGTTGGAAGTTTGGAGAGAGACGCCGGAGTCTAAGGGTTTTAAGTTGAGTAGGTCAAAAGCTGAGTACTTGGAGTGCAAGTTCAATGATCGGATGCACGAAGAAGGAGTGGAAGTGAAGTTTGGTACTCAAGTCGTCCCCAAAAGAGAGAGTTTCAAGTATCTTGGATCGATTATTCAAGGCAATGTGGAGATTGACGAGGATGTTACCCATCGTATTGGAATGGGGTAGACGAGGTGGAGGCTTGCCTCGGGGGTTTTGTGTGATAAGAGTGTGCCACCTGGACTTAAGGGCAAGTTCTACAGAGTGGTGGTTAGACCGGCTATGTCGTATGGGGCTGAGTGTTGGCCCGTCAAGAAATCCCAGAAGATGAAAGAAGCTGAGATGAGGTGCAGAGATGGATGTGTGGTCATACCAGGAAGGATAAGATCGGGAATGAAGTTATTAGGGACAAGGTAGGAGTGGCATTTGTGAAGGACAAGATGCGTGAGTCGAGGCTGAGATGGTTCGGGTATGTGAAGAGGAAAGACATAGATACTCCGGTCAGGAGGTGTGAGAGGTTGTCCATTGCGGGTCTGAGGAAGGGTAGGGGCAAGCCTAAGAAGTATTGGGGAGAGCTAGTTAGGCAGAACATGTCGTTGCTCCAACTTACCGAGGATATGACCCACGATAGAAGGACGTGGAGGTCGAGGATTAGAGTTGAAGGTTGACAGTTAGTAGTGTGTTCATCCTAGGCTTACCAGTGGTACTAAGACTATTTTTGTGTTATCTTATTCATGATTCTTTACTATTACATGTTTCATTCGTGCACGTTACCTTAATGTATTATTGTTACTAATGTTTGCTACTTGTTGCTTTATCTCCATTGTGCCTTGAGCCGAGGGTCTATCAGAAACAACCTCCCTATCTTTATGAGGTAGGTGTAAGATCTGCGTACACACTACCCTCCCCATACCTCATTTATGGGAATACACTGGGTTCGTTGTTGTTGTTATGCAACAGAAATACCTCTAGCCTCCAAACATCTTCAAAACACCTCCCTCGGCACTTTATCGTAAGCCTTCTCTAAGTCAATGAACAATCTATGTAAATCCCTCTTCCTCTCTCTATAATGCTCCATCAACCCCCTAAACAAGGTGAATAGCTTCTGTAGTGGAACGCCCCGGCATAAATCTGAATTGGTTCTCTGAAATAGACACAATCCTCTTCACCCTCAGCTCCACCACCCATAGTATGGCACAATAGCTTGATACCCCGACAATTATTGCAATTTTGGATATCACCCTTGTTTTTATACAACGGGAACATCGTACTCCATCTCCATTCCTCGAGCATCATCTTCGTCCTAGAAATGACATTGAATAGCCCAGTTAGCCATTCCAAGCCCGACGTACCCACGCTCTTCCAAAATTCCACCGGGATTTCGTCTCGGTCGCTCTCCCCTGCTCATCTTACGCATAGCCCCCTCTACCTCCTCAACTTTTATACGCCTGCAATATCCAAAGTCCCGACGACTCTCGGAGTTTTCTAAGTCACCCAGCACAATATTCCTATCCCCTTCTTCGTTTAGGAGTTTATGGAAATACGTCTACCATCTTTGTCAAATCAAAGCCTCGTCCAACAACAATCTACCTTCCTCATCCTTGACACACTTAACTTGGTCCAGGTCACGGGCCTTCCTTTCTTGCACCTTAGCTAAACTGTACAGCTTCTTGTCCCCTTCCTTGCCTCCAAGATCGTCATACAAGCGCTCAAACGCGATAGTCTTAGCCGCAGTAACTGCTAACTTTACTTCCTTCTTAGCCACAGTATACCGCTCCTTGTTCGTCCTCTTCTCCTCCTTGTCCATGCTCTCCAAAAGCTTCAAATAAGCCGCTTTCTTGGCTTCCACTTTACCTTAGACCTCAGTGCTCCACTACCATCCACCTTTGTGGCTATCAGATAAGCCCTTCGAAACCCCCAATACATCCCTAGCAGCCTCCCAAATGCAATTCCCAGTCGCGGTCACATACCACTTGCATCCCCATTACTCCTCCATGCCCCCATAGCCAACAACTTATCCTCCAACTCCTGGGCTCTCACCTTAGTAAAAGCTCCCCACTTGATCCTAGGAAGACCGTACACAACCCACTTTCTTCGCTTCCTCATAATCTCCAAATCCATGACCAGAAGCCTATGTTAGGTCGTGAGGTTCTCGGGATGACCTTGCAGTCCGCGCACAGACCTCTATCAAACTTTCTGAGGAGTAGACATTCAATCTGAGTACTGGCAATAGAAACCCACCCTGAGATGCTCGGCCATGTCCTTTTCATCTAAATTGTGTATAACAATTTCCTTGTTACTTTCACGTACATAAACAAGCATATACACATTTGAATATTTTACAAGATCGAATGATGAATTGTTGCCAAATTGTAGACTACTTTAAGTTATCGAATTTCCAACGACCTAAGATCTGATATAATTCATACGGCTGGAAATACTAAGTTGCCAATGAATAGCCATTGGACCAATCTGAAGACATGTGGTGCTAGTTCGCAAGAGAATTTTAGCGCTACTTTTCCAGGCGGCTAGCCATCTGAAATTTACTAAATAAATGAATTATTTATTAAATTTCACTGTCCCGAAATGTATAGATAATAAACAATTTAATTATTTAGCATTTTCCTACGTCCAGCCATGGCATCTTACCGACATAAGTGATTTCCGGAGGGAAGTTTCTAAATTACAACGACTAGCTTCCACATATGTCTTATTAACTCCCCGACCAGTACCTTTTCTTCACCCTTTTTTCCTGTCTAACCCTTACCCCCTTCCATTACTCTCCTCCAATAGGAGCGTGCAGCACATACCTGGAGGTTGTGCATGTACTCCAAAAATGAAGGAACCTCAGGAAAGCGGTATTGTTCACTGCATTGATTTTGAAGGGATTTCTGAAAGCAAATTATATCCCCATCTCCTATCTGCAAAGCCAGACCAGTATTGCATAATAAATTTCTTTGCTAATACATCCAGCAGAAGAAACAAAAGAAAAAACTATTGAAATAGATTGACTGCACCAGCAAGGGCATATAAACCCCAAACAACTGGAAATTGATTGTGCATACCTCACAGTCACGAAAACTCCGCTTACTGTCAATGCGTTCACAGATAACGTTGGGTTCAAATTTTATTTCCTGAGAATAACAAAATCTGAAAAATCACATATCATATGCTAAGAGTTGAAACAAAATGGTAGCAAGAGAAGAAGAAAACTAACCTCAAAAAGTTCAATTTTTTCATCAGGCGAAAAGCCAACCAACTCATTAATCTTTGTTAATATCTCCAACGGCTTGCCACTTTCTTTTACAAGAAGCCGTCCGACATACCTGACAACAAAAGGAAATGAAACGGAGAAAGACCAGAAACCATATCCACATCATGGTGCCTCATATATGCAGCGCCAAACAGTTGGACTTTAACAGTTTTTGACCAATATTGTCCTTATCTTTGGGAATAGGTCTATTTTGGTCCCTCAAATATAACCCTTAGCATATTTAGTGTATTCTAAAGTTGAGCACCTTTAGTCTCACTGACGCAATATGTTAAAAAATTAACGGTGTTACCCGACTCTGATTCGTGAAGCAAATCTTCTGCTCAGAAGCAAAATGCTTCCTCTCCTTTTACTGGATAACGCAAATTATCACTATAATTCCTCATTTTTAAATAATGTCTTCTAAAATTTTGACCTTGAAAATGCAATTGTTCAATGAGAAAATGATATTGTATAGTCGCTGTAAAAATAATAGCCGAAAAATGTATAGAATTTGTATTTTTTTTGTGTGTGTATATATATACACACACATATATACGTTTTAAAATTTTCAGCCGATTTTTCCAAAAAGAAAAGTTAAAATTTGAAAAAAACAGTCGAATAACCAAGTTGTATTATCACTTTTAACCCGTGCCAGAAACTATTTACATGAGAAAAAAGTATTTAAAATTTGTATAATTTTTGTATATTAACATACAAAGTGTATGTGTGTTTATATGTGTATATATATATTTTTTTTTTGTGGCTATTTTTTTAAAATAGCTATACAATGTTATTTTCTCATTGAAAACTCGCACAGAAGGGGATATTTTCAAGGTCAAAATTTTAGAAGACATTTTCTAAAAATGAGAAATTAAAGCGACAATTTACATTATCCAATAAAAGGAGAGAAAACGTTTTGCTTCAAAGCATTCACTTCGCGAATCAGAGTTGGGTAACACCGTTAGTTTTTTAACACCCTGTGTTAGTGAGACTAAAGGTGCTCAACTTTAGCATACTTAAGGGACTAAATATGCTCAGAGCTATATTTGAGGGACAAAAATAGACCTACCTTCAAAGATAAGAGACAATATTGGACTCGGGACTTTAACAACGCTTCAAGTTTCAAATTCATTACTCCCTCGGCCGGTCCATATTTGTTGTCCTCCTTACTAAATATATATGGTCCAAAATAATTGTCAATTTAGAAAATCAAAAGTATAATTTATCATTTTCCCCCCATTTTGCCCTAAGTATTGAATGTCCTTGAAAGTAAAAAACTAGCATAGAAATTTAAATGGAAGAGTAGAAATTAGTAATGTTATGATTGTTCAGATTGTAAAAACCTTGGTTTTCTAAACATTTAGTCAAGTCCATTACTGTTCCTGTAATTTAATTCAAGCTGAAATTTTTTCCAATATGTCATTTTGATTTTTTTTTTTTTTTTTTTGGAGGAAACGATTATGAGCGCAATAGAAATTTAATTTAGAAAACGTCAATTTGCATGCTTAGTTTTCAACATTTGGGTGCAATGTTGAAGCCAGATTAGATTTTTTTTTTTTTTATACTTATTCTTCCAATGTGTTTTCATTTAGTTTATTCCTGAATGTGTGTTTATCTACTCTATGCCAGTGAAGCCTTCATATGCATCATCTGACTTGGACATGTCAAAGTGAGTTTGTTTTAGACTTGGTATTGGTAGACAAGGCACATAAATAAAGAGAATGTTTATTGTAAAGAGATTAATATGTTAAATGACTAAAGATATAAGTAAGGGTATTGTAGTAAAAAACCTTTTCTATTAAAAGTTTCTTAAAGGACGTATAAAAGAGAAAAATGACAACTAATATGGGTGTTAATTTTGAATTAAAAATATTAACATGATGGTGTCATCAGGTCCAAAGCTTTGACTTAGTTTTCTTCTTCTTTCTGCCCCTTTTTATCATACATTTGTGCCAACTACCATGTAGAGTCAATTCTCTACGACGTCTGTTTAGACCTCTAGATCGAGTAAAACTACAAAGCACCTTTGCTTGTAGTCGTGCTTTGTCAAAATAAATGAGATCATAAATTCAAACATGACAATTATTACTTTAGTGAAAGTATTCCATCAATAGAGAATCAAGATGTAATACCTAATCTTCTCTTTGAGAGGGTCATAAAATTTGAAAAATAGAATGATATCTTCCTTGGTCTTCTCAGGTGGAGGAAAAGGTCGCAAATCCTGCAAGAATGCACAAAATAAACAAAAATGAAAAAGTAGAACATGTAGAATAAGGCCTCACAGAGAAAACATGCAACATGTGAATCACCAAAAAGGGAAGAAAAGTAGGAAAATGATGCATTACCAGGCATAATTCAACTTCCAGAAACAGTTTTAGCTCAGCAGTATTTCCTTCTCTCAGTTGACCAACCTGAGAACACATAATGTAAGACCATTAACACCGAGTTAATCAAGTGGTCCCGTTGTTTAACAGACTGCAGAAACCATGAGCTACTTTTTTTAAGAAACCATGGACTACAGAAGAAACATTGCCATAATTGTCACTCTTCAAGAAAATCACTCTCAAGGGGGCCTGAGGCGTTCTGACGTTGAGTCCTATCAAAAAACATGTCTGGAAGGTGTGGTGAAGGGAGTTAGCGGCAGAAACAGAGAGATAGAGAGGGAGCAATGGACTTGTGGACCAGTAACCAGTGAACCAACATCATCAGAAAAAATTGATCCTATTCACTAGCAACTGAAGACATCTATTTTCTAAGCAAGTCAAAATTGGGGGATGCCAAGTTCTTAATCAAAATTTTCAAGAAACAGAGTTAAGATTGCAATTTCCTTAGTGGATTGGAATCCACGTAGCTTTTTTTATTTTATATAATGGTGGTGTCCTTGTCAGATTGCACAAACCTCGACTATTCCACCGGGTATGTGCTATCTTTCATCAGAAGTACCGAGTTGAGTACACTTAACTATATTACTGTCTTTAATCTTGCAAACATACAAATTTGATTAACCGTACCTATTGCCTCTTTTTTCAGTAGAAGACATATCAAGAACGAGAAATTAATGAATCAAACTATCCCATATAGCTTGCCGATCACACATGGATGATGAATTATCTGGTAATGGCCGATAGCTTCACACCACCGACAAGAATATCATCCTAAGATCATTCCTCTTTACTTTCATGAGATGGGATAAGCCAAGAGAACAAATTTTATGTGGGAGACAAAATATGAATCATGAAATGTACAAAGAACATCACCAGTAAGACTGCAGTCATAAATCAGACGAAGAGCACACTTCAGAAATATAAGATTTTCATATAGAACTTACGGATTGAACTTCCTCTTGAACTGTCAATGCACGATCAGGCCGATAAGTATGGTTCTGACGTTTCGCCCATAGCCAGTAGCGTTGAAATTGTGCCGGTATACGAAATACCTTAGCTACTACATCCTGGAAGCAGATGTACCATAAGACACATGCCATACTTAAGACTTACAGTGAATCAGTGATTGACCAATGACATTTATTAGAAATAATTTTGTGAACCCTCACACCCTAACCAGTAGAATTCTCAATTTTTAAGATTATTTGTATTCTCTTCAATTTTACCTACATTAGCACTCAGAATTTGAAGTTTTATCATTTAACTCAATATAAAACAGAAGTACACAAGTTTACATTCCGTATTTCAAGTTGTAGAAGCAGCATATCTCACATGACGCCTCTTTAATAAACAAGGTCAAACTGAATTCATTCTCACGCAGTACATACAATTGCTCATCATGTTTGGTAAGAACAATATGGCTATAACTTTTCAAATCTATGAGAAAAATGCAACAGAGTGATAATTGTACCTTGAATTGAGTAAATGGCATCTGTTTCTGAATATGAAAAGCATGCACTTTATCATGATCCACAAGATCAAAATACATCTCCTTTCCAATTTGTTCAGCGAGGTCTTCATCACGAGCAACCTGAACATGAAAAGAAATTTTCAGTTAGAACGTTTCCTAAATATAAAGATACAAGAAGTAACGCATAGAGACTAAAAGTTGAAAGAAACCTTGATGATTGTGTAGAGACCATCTTCTACTTTCTCCTTTCTCTTTTTTTCCTTTTCTTCTTGCTCTTTCTTCAGTGTTATCTGAAGTTGAGGTTGATAAAAGATAGAATGAAAAGTTAAATCAACAGTATTGAGTAGAAACCCACCCTGAGATGCTCGGCTAAGTCCTTCTCATCCACATTGCATAAATCTTTTCCTCGTAACTTTCACGTATATAAACAAGCATATACTCATTTGAATATATTATAAGTTCAAATGGTTAATTGTTGCCAAAATATAGACTACTCGAATTTTTTAAATTTCCAACAGCCTAAGTTGTGACATAATTCATGCGGCTGGAAATACTACGTTGCCGATGGACAGCCGTCAGAATTCATCAGAAGATATGTAATGCCAATTTGCAGAAAAAATTTAGCCCTACTTTTTTAAGGTGGCTAACCAACTCAAACTTACTAGAATCCGATCAAACAAAGCTTGAACATTTTGATCAATCTTTCGCATTTAAAAAGAGAAATTTACTGTCAACTTTACACCGCAATACATCCGATTATTAAATTCAGCATGTATGCATCCAAAAGATCATTTTTTTTTAACTCCACCAAGCAACGGAAAACAGAGTAATAACTTTAAAAGCAAAGTGAATTCACAGAGCAACACGGTGGGTTAAGCATCACAATCGCACTTCAGAATAATTTTGGTCAATTTCATACTGCTTTAACTCAGCAATTATAAATCCAAAAGAAAAAAGATTCATACATTTTGCAATACTACACCTAACTTAAGCTACTTTAAAGTTTAAACCCAAAAGAAAATAAGCAAAACAGTAAAAAGGAAGTGAATCCATCCACACAGAAACTCGGCTAATAAATTCATTCAGTATCCCATATTAAAGAAATTTCGGGCCAATTTCACACCACAATCAGGGCAGCTTGAATTCAGCAACTATAAATCCAACAAATAAAAAAGAAGAATAAATTCTGCAAACTGATCCAAATAAAGCTAATGTAAACTAAAAAAGGGTGCAAAACAGAGAAAAACTGTTTAGAAAAAAGAATGTAAATTCACACAGAAATACGGCTAATAAATTCATTCAGTAATGCATTTTAAAGAAATTTTAGGTCAATTCACACCACAATCACAACAGACTATGGGTGTATGCAGGAAAATAATATTTTTCAATTTTCCTATATTTGATTGGTCATTATATTTTGGAAAATATTTTGTCCAGAAAAACAAGTTCCTTCAAATAGGAAAATGACTTCTCTGGTAAGAGTAGAGAAAGCAAGTTCTATAAGCAGCATTTCAGCTATATTGTCTCCTCCGACCCAACACCCCCACTCCCACCCTTACCCCCTGCCCCACCGGCTACCACCCCATAGTATTCCCCTAGATTATATTGCTTACCAAAATATTTTTTGTGGAAACCAAACACACCCTATATTCAACACTTATATTTTCAAAACAACACCATGCAAAGGTACCTTAAACAAGACATGCGCAAAGTAGAGTAATAACCTGTTTGACCAAGTCTTTTTTCGGCCATAAGAATTTTTTTTCTTCCAAAGTTTCACCAAGGGAAAAAAAATACTTTTAAGTAAAAGCCGTAAAAAATATTTCTTCTCCTCAAAAGTACTAACGAAAAACACACACCTCAAAATATATTTAAAAACTTAGCCAAATACTAATTAATACTTTTCAAATTAATTAGCAAAATATCAACTAAAAACTTGGCCAAACAACAGTAAAAGCCAATGAATTCACAGAGCGAGGAATGAAGAGAAAGATTATTACACCTACCGAATGAGGAGCGAGTAGAGTCATTGCGGAGAAGTCTGACAGAGTTTTCGGTAATTGAGAATTCAATAAAAGGACTATATATGAGTTGGAGTTACTTGTATAACAAGGAAAAGGAAGGTTCAATTTAGGGGTAGTTCCGTGATTTCCAAAGGCCTTTTTTCTCCTTTTATTATTTGCTGCAGTACTTTTCAGCGGGGCCTTAATAATTTTAACGGAAAAGAGTCAAAATTGTCCCTGAAGTATTGAAATTACCTTCTTCCACTTATTTGAATAAAAATACCCCTGCCATTATAGTTTGAGCTCAACATTATTCTTATTACTAACAAAAAATTTCGAAGAAAAAAATATTACTAATTAATATCCACGTGTCACCATTCCATTGACCTAACATAAACCTTAAGCGAAATTATAATTAAATCTACTTGTAAGCTGCCCGGATATTAACCCGCCCCAATTTTAAAGTATAACTCTCTCTCACACACACCCCATCTGCCTCTTCGCCATTTTTGTTTATGAGTATTTTTGTACGTAGGAATGGCAATGGGGAGGGTGCGGGGCGGGTTTGGCAAAACCCACAAAAATTTCAACCTGCCCTGCCCCGCTTAGATATTTTTTCAGTTTTCAACCTGCCCCATCCCGCTTGGACCCGCCCTGCCCTGCCCCACTTAATTTTTTTCTCTTTTTTTCTTTAATTTTTTCTAAAACAAACTAGTTTGACATTTTATTATTTTATAAAATGTAGAGTTTGATAGAATCACATAAACATAAATATTTATACCTTACACTTTGTGATATACTAAGATCAAATCTCGTGAATAAACTATAATTCTAAATTTAGAATCATTCTTCTGTCAAATGGCTATTTGTTTCTAATATGCTTAATGATAGAAGCTCGCGAGATTTCACGATTTAGCTTGTAAATGTTTTTTGAAATAGTGTGGAAGACCGGTACTGTTCTTTTTGTGAGAGAGTACTATGCTGATTTTCCAAAATAAATGGGCTAATATCATTTCCTATTACAAATATGATATCTTGACTTATATAATATCATTTTTGAGACTTATGCAAATTGGTTAATTATAAATCAAAATAGTTCGTGAAGAATAATGTGAAATTGCAGTTGAAATAATTGCTTTGTTTCAAAAAGATAAAACTCAAAGTTGCCCCGCATCGAACCCGTATTAAACCCGCAACCCGCCCCTCCCCGCCCCGCACTCGCATAAGAGTAAACCCGCCCCGCCCGCCCGCCTCACCCCATTGCCATCCATATTTGTACGAATTGTATGTCTATGATTGTTCATGAGGCAAACCCAAAATTGAGTTCTCTATTAGAATCATTTTTATGTAAGATGGAAGGAAGTATCATATTCTTCTTTATGCCAAAAAGTTTAGATTCTTTTTTGTTTGTGTAATGCGTATCCTTTATTGTGTAAGTTTTATTTTATTCGAAATTTCTAGGGGTTTTCTTCACCATTTTTTGTCATTCCTCTATGAAAATTTGAGGATCATTTCCAAATTTTTACTGTATCTGTAATGTGCATTTCTATTTTAAATTTATTTCGCTATTTGCTCTATTAATATGTAAGCTTTTATATTTTGTGTGACGGGTATTGTGCAATTGTCACATTTCACACACATTGTATTCATATGATGTACTAATAATAGTTGACATTTTTTTTAGATAATTTCTTCACTAATTTTTTTTAATTCTTTTTTTGTTACCATGGATTCCATTTTCTGGATTAGATTACTAGATTAAGTCTAGTAAAAGGAATATTCTATTGATAATTTGCAAGTGAGATGAGACTGTTGTGTTTGTTGTTATTACCAGC
Organism: Nicotiana tabacum; assembly: GCF_000715075.1. Lineage (NCBI taxonomy): Eukaryota > Viridiplantae > Streptophyta > Magnoliopsida > Solanales > Solanaceae > Nicotiana > Nicotiana tabacum. The sequence continues at coordinate 152,790,821 of NC_134090.1, read as the reverse complement.
GGATTCGCCCGTGGATTCCGCCCAAGCAGCAACGAAGAGAAGAAGGCAGAGAGAGAGAGGGATGTGTTTTAAAATCGGAGTGAGTCAATATTCGAACGGGTTACGGGTGTGTTTAATTATATTTAGGGTGAATTTTAAGTTGGGCAATGGGACAATGACACATATCCATTAATTAATTTTTTCCCAGAATTTTCTGTTAGTAAAAAGGGTAATGTGAGCCAAAAAAATAACGGTAAAGGAATTCTTATTCAAATATATGGACGGAGAACATTTTTGAACCAATTCCGATACTTCAGGGACAATTTTGGTCTTTTCATAATTTTAATGGTCTTTCTTTTTGGAGAAATTTGAATGGCAAGATTTTATTTTACATTTTTTCTGTTTTAAACATTAAAGATCTGTTACTGCATTATTTTCTTTTTTAACAAAAAAAAAACAAAAAAAAACATGCCAATCCCTTTATATTAGAAAAAGATGAGAGCAGTTTCTCACTTGCTCAGTTACTCTCATCTTTCCAGAGATTTTGCATATATTTTCTCGAGAGAGAGCTCTCACCATCATTCATATATGTGTTTATTTATGTGTGTTCTATTTCAAACAAGTCATGTCTCGTTGTTATATATTTTTGTAGTACTAGTTTTGGGTACGTGCGTTGCAAGTGTAAGCCGCGTTTGTTTGTAAGAAAATTATATATCACGTGAATAAACTATGTATAATAGTAATTGACGTCAAAATAGATTCAACATGAAACTGAAATGAGAACATGAGTGTCATTACACTGATGTAATAGATGAATTTAAATATGGTTAATATTTTCTGAACCTGCAAATATAAACACTACAATTAGTTAAGGTCGTGATATGTATAACATTTGTAATTACAGATAATATATAATATGAGTTAATAACATGTTATGTTGTTGTGTCTTACCTAATATCTCCTCGTAGACAATGTTCTTGGTGTATGTGCCCCTTCGTCTCTTCGGTTGCTCTGTCATGACCAAAACTTTTGTTGTTGACATCGATATACCTCTTGATAGTGCGACATATAGTTGTCCATGTGAAAAAATATGTTGTGGCAAATACAATCCAACGTTGGGTATTGTTTGACCCTGTGCTTTGTTTATTGTCATTGAAAAACATAAACGTACTGGAATTTGTTTTCTGATGAATTTAAATGGGTATCCTTCATTTTCTGGCGGCGAAAGTTGAATTCTTGGAATAAACACATGCTTGAAAGCATTTTGCCCCATCATTATTTCTGCATGTATAATGTTGTTGTCAAAACCTTTGCATATCATTCTTGTACCATTGCATAATCCGTTTGAAGGATCCAAATTTCTTAGTAGCATAATTGGTTCATTTTTCTTCAAAACCAACCTGTATACCATTATAAATTAATTATATATATATATTATGTAATGACGCATGAATAAAAATAAAATAGAGTTATAAAAAGTAGACTAAGGATCTTTCGTTGTATAATTTTCAGAAGTCCATGTCTTTAATTTTAGTATTATAATTTTTTATAGTCCTTTTATTTTTTTGCCAAAGATTATTACGAGAACTTCAATTGGAGTGCTTATTCTTTTCATATGGCATAAATAATTTTAGCCACGTCTTTTTCATATATATATATATCATTCCTCAAGGATGGATAAAAGAAAATCTGCAACATATATACCTGTTTTATATAATATGCATAGGTTTGCTACTGTTTTAAAGTATATACAATGGTATTAATAATCAGAAAGTATCAAATTTAAAGTTCACTAAAGGAAACTGGAGAAAGTTAAAACTAATGAAGAAATTTAAATAATAGTTAAATAGCTTAAATAATTTTGGCAAATGTAACGCATTAATTTTACTTAGCCAAGAAATAATTTGAAATGTAAGAAAGCACGGAGAGCAGATGACAATTCGAACCAAAAGAGAGAGCACGTCAGTTGAATTTGTAGAAAAATTCCAAAAAACCAGTCTGACAACATAGACCCTTTGGTGTTAAAGTATTTAGGTACTCTTCCCGGTAATAGTTGTTTGTATCATCCTCTGCAGAGTCGAAACTAATAAACGTCTTACTTTTGCTAGGAAACTTGGAAATTAACATCTCATTTAGTTAATCAACATATTCATTTCTGCTTACTAAAATAGCTCTTTCTGTCATGTATTTGTAGCAACTTGCATTTTTATCTAATGACGGAAATATTTCTCTTATTAAGCAGCCTTCAGCATTACAGTTTGACGATCATACCTGAGTTTTATAATTCAATATTATATTAACGACATTTAATGCATTGATAATAAATGAATAAGTTAACTAAATTCAACTTACCTTTCATTCATTAGCGTTATTTCTCTTCGTTTCCTGTTACCGTCTCCGATGGAAGCATTAACTTTCACTAAGATACCAAGTGTGTCTGCAAAAGAATATCAGTAGAAAATACATGTAAATAACTACTGAGAATTATTAAGCAAATGGGAGTAGAATATTTATTCATAATGTAAGATTAATCAAAGAAATCTAAAAAAATTACCAAATATTGTTCCATTGGTGCATTGGAATGCCTCTTCGAACGAAACGAAACTGTTTGAGAAGCTAATGGTTGAAAACGGGTTGTTGCATCTCTTGACTATAGTATTATTACTGAACACAATCTCAAATTCTTTGTATACAGATTGAAAATTAGGTTTGCGATCATTTATGCAGCTGTTAATGATGTAATAGATACTGCCTTGTTCTAAATGTTCCTTCCACATATTCACTTGATCAGTGAAAAGTATAACTTGCATTTTTGTTCCATGTAAAGTTTTATCATAATTTAATATCATGATTGGATGTAATACGAAAAATATCGAATATAATACAAAAATAAAAATAACATTACCTCCTCATCTACAATATGAGAGTCCATCGAAGGCCTTGATTTGTTTCATTTTTAAATTCTTTAACTACTCCACATTGAATAAGTAAGACGTTTATTATCCACTGAGAGTTGGATCTTCTCAAACTGTTAAGTAGCACGCATTCGTTTGCAAATTCATTTTCAGTTTCCATTGCGAGTACCTGAAATCAAGTGCGAACACGTGGTCTAATATCAAAAGGGCACTAAAATCTTATAAGGCATTCATAATTTTAAAATTTTTATTTAACAGAAGATTTAAAAGAATTACTTAGACCAATAATAAGGATAGCTAGTGCACTAACGCATTTTAATCCAACCACAATGTACCTACTATTAAAATTGAGGATTGATAAGCTTTTTATGATTCTATTTCTATTTTGCGTTAATTTTTATGCACATTAAAACCAATTATTTTTCAATAGTAGCATAAATATCAAATAACGCTAAAGCAGTTAAATTAGCATATAGTTTATGTAAATTAATATTACAGAATATCCCAATCTAAAATTTAGAAGAGTATCAGAAAAATCAAAGTTGAACTGCAAGTAAGCTACATAACTTTCAGAACATAATATATCACATCATAAAAAGAAGATTATATAAAATATTATTTATGAGATCGATAAGAAGAATTGTTTATCTGAACCAACGAAAATCGTCAACACTTTGGGTGGATTCAATGACGTCAATTGTCAAGGGCTATTCTTTAAGAACACAATTTAAAAATATGTATGACAATTTAAAAATAGTCAATTAAAAGAGATAATCAAATTTAATTTTGTGAGAAAATATGAGCAACTTCAGGATAATGCACTAACAACTATTATTACATAACTTCAAGAATATAGTACAAGATAGAAATTTACCGCAAGTGAGAAGCAAATTTGCTATGAGGACATATGTTTATGACAAAGAATGTAGAAAATAGCGTCTTTTATAGTTGTAAAATTCTAGAAACCTAATTTGATCTCAAAACAACGAAGAAGGAACCTACGGCAAGTAAAGGAGAAATTAAATCCTTTGTAAAATTCTAGAAACCTAGAAACCTAATTTGATTTCAAAACAAAGAAGAAACCAATGGAAGAAGCCTAATACGGTAAGTAGAAGCCTAATGGAATTGGAACCCAAAACCTATACAAAAGGAGGTAAACCGCAAGTAGTCGACAATTAGCGTTTTTATTTTTTTTTATTTTTTTTTTTAAATTTTGAAGAAAATAGATATTACAATTACTATTATATCCCAACATATAATGTATTTACGAAGGGTAAAAAGGCGAACGACATTTCGATAGGGCCTTCGTGCTTTTAATATAGTATAGATTAATTAGGGAAAATATTAATAAGTTATTCCCTAAGGGTCGTTTGGTATGATGTATAAGTAGAAATAATGTTGGGATAAAAATTTAATAGCACCTTAATACTTTGTTTGGTTAGTAAACCCGGGATAAGTTATTTCGGGATTAAAATTAGTATCGGGATAACTTATACCTTGTAGGGAGTGGAATAATTAGTGCTGGAATAACTTATACCCTCTTCTTAGAAATTATGCAAATGTCATTTATAATACAACATACCAAACAATGGATAAAAAACAATACCAAGATAATTAAGCCCAGCATAACTTATCCAAGCATAACCTGCATTCAAACCAAACGATCCCTAAGGAGTCGTTTGGTTTGAAAGAAGTTATCACAAGATTAATTATCCCCGTATTAGTTATCCCGAGATTAGTTATTCTACCTTTCCACGGGGATAAAAAAACACTAGAATCCTGGGATAACTAATCCCAAGATTAATTATACTGTAACTTTCTTCCAACCAAATACGGATAAATTCTTCTTAAATTTAATCCCTAAATAAATTATTTCTTATCCCTCATACCAAACGAGCCCTAAAGAATTTAATATTAATTCCCTTGAAACTGCACGCTCGTTCACATGTCAAATTTAAAAAAAAAAACACTCTGTCCCTCTCCTCCCCCACATAAGATTTTAATGTTGCTAAAGTAAATAGGAATCAACCAAAAAGAAAAAAGAACATGATACCCTCTTCTCATAAGAACAACAAAAAGGGCAAAAAATACTACGGTATAACCAGTTTTCGGACTGGTCTATCAAAAATAGCCAGCGTTTACCAAGTCAATGAAAAATAGTCAGTATTTTGCTGCAGCAGAGACCGGTCCAGCATAATATACTAGAGTTCGATGCACCTGTGTATGAACTCCAGCATATTATGCTGGACCGGTATACTTTGCTGGCTCCAGTATAATATACTGGAGACTGGAGCACCGGTGCTCCAAACTCCAGTATATTATGCTGGACCGGTATACTTGCTGGAACTCTAGTATATTATGCTGGAGTTCTTGTGTAATTATGCTGGAGTTCCAGCATACTTATCCTGGAACTCCAATATAATATGCTGAAGTTCAAGTATATGTATGCTGGAACTCCAGCATAATATACTAGCGTATTTTTCGGGTTTTGAACAATGTTTTCGCTCAGATTTATCTCTACATGAAAAGTGGCTAAATTTCGATTACTTTTGAATCTGAGCTATTTTTGAACGACCAATTGTAAATCTGGCTATTTTTGAATTTCTCCCACAAAAAGGAGTGTCAAAAAGAAATCAAGAAAAAATATCTTGCTCGAATGGAATTTTTCGGCCAAATCACACATAGGATTTTCTCACTTTTCGGTGTAATTTAGACCGACTTATTTTCGACCAATTATGAACTTTGAATTATTCCTACTCAAGTTCATTAACGGACCTTATTATTTTTCAATTATTAACAACTTCCCTCGTGTCTCTTGCAGCAAATGAGACAAATAATGTGGATTAGCCAAAAGCATTTTAATGGACCATTCTAATGTAATTTCTAAAAGTATATCTTTGTAACAACAAGAAGGTCATGTCCTTATTTACTTTCCTAGAACTATACTTATGAATTACGCACTGTTGGTATTCTTTGCGTTCAAAATCAGAAAATCAGAGAAGTAAAGAAATATTAGTTCATTAAAAAAAACAATTTCCTAGAATATACTTAACTTACGCACAACTCTGCTTTAGCTTGATTTTGGTGATGAAAGGTTAGCGGCATATAGGGGGCGAGGATCTCCTCCTTTTTATTTTTATTTTTTATTTATCTTTATTTTATTTTAATAAAGCTTCACAAAATAAAAAAAGTGGACCCTCACTTGTTAAGTTTTATTAAGTCCCAATTGTAAAAAATGTTACTATATTTTATGTATGTTTTTTGCTTTTCACGCGCGTTGAAGATTACTTTTTTTGTCACTTCACCACTTAAGGAGAAAATAAATTTACTTGAAACAAAATTAGGGGTAAAAGGTTACCGGTAAAATTAAAATATATAATTGAGCTTTTGAAATAAGTTTAGGTAGCAACTTATAAATTTTCCTTTTAATTATTAAAATTTTGTCGTTTTGTGAAACGTTTGAAATAGCTTCAACCTTAAAAAAAGTATGTTTTGAGTCAGGGTTTTGAAAACAAAAAATATTTTGGTAAGGAACACTTCAACACACCTAAATAGGAGTTCTTTTGTAGTGAAATGTTGGAGAGTCCAATGCAAAGAATAAAATACAGCTATTACTATTACAAATAGACATATGTTATAAAATAATAAGAGAAAGAAAGAAGAATATTGCAGAGAAAAGTAGAGAGAGAATTCTTATTAATTTGGGATGAATTGCAACGGAACAGAACCCCTCTATTTATAGGGAAAAAGTGACTTAGCCACCAAGTAATAAACCCTAAAATCTCTCAAAAATATAGACATTCACCTTAAGTAGAATTCTATTTATAACACTTTCCCTTGAATGTCTATTCAACAAATAATGTGTCTCGTTAAAACCTTAACTAAAATAAAACCCAGTGGGAAAAAAATTTAGTAAAGGAAAAAGAGTACACATATCTAACAATACGCCTGTTGATTGCCTTGTTAAAAACCTTGCAAGGAAAACCCATTGGGACAAAATCTTGTAAGGGAAAAAGAGTACAACGCGTATTAACTCCCCCTGATGAGAGCATCAATTCACATCTTTGAACCTATCCATTCCAATCTTGTGCACCATCTTCAAAAGATCGTTGGTAGAGATTTGATAAACAAATCAGCCATATTAACTTGACTGAATAAATTGTACCTTGAAATCATCATTCTTGATAGATATATAGTCTTCATATAATGTCGTGGAATGGCTTTTCAATATCTCCATAGAGGTATTCTCGCTATCATATTATCATGTTTATAGTTATAGCAAGATACATCTATGCACAAATTGCACTGACGATGTGGTACTTCAAGATCAAGAATTGTATATACTTTAAGCAATTTAAATCCTTTGGGGATTATCATATAAGTATTGTCAAATAAGCCATTTAAATAAAGTTTAGATGCATATCAGCTTTTCATGTCATGCTAGACAAATAAGATATCAGAAACGAATTGCACATATCATTGACTTTATACTTTCAAGTGTTTGAACAATATAGACAAAACTATGTGTCTTTCATATGAAACCAATTCTATTCGAATTGTGTCTCTTCTATTTAGCCAATATTTTTGTGTCTGTAGGCGACAGACTTAAGATCTTCATCTATACTTAGCGCTATCATAGATATCGTCAACGAAAATTTTATATCGGTTCCAATATTTTTTCATAAAGACATAACATAGAGATCTCTTCATTCATATTTTCAGGTACATGAACCTCTCCTGAGGTTTATGAAGTGTTATGTCATGTGATCTTCTAGGTCACTTGCCTCCATATGATGATCATTTTGATCGTTTGCTCATCTTCTTTATCAAAAATTTTATTTGAAACGATCAGTCTATAAGCTTTAAGTACCATAGACTTTATCCTTCTAGGACTTAATAGGAGCATTTGCAATGAGAATATAGTTACTTCTATGGATCAGCAAATGCGTCTGGCATGCTTTGCAATATATTGCAAAAGAATTATCTTTATGTGAACTTCAAGTTCATATTATCTTATTCGAGGATCTATATGTACAAATGATAATTCATTCCACGTAACTTTTTTTCTCTAACTATTTATCATGTCTCCCCCTCATGTTAGAAAAACTAACTTATTTCCTCAACTTTGAGAATCCGTCTTTGTGCGTAATGGTGTTAATCAAAATATACACCGTACATCACTAATAATAAGATGGAATTATTTTGTTCCTGGCCCCGAACCACTTGTGAGGGGAGAATGTAATATACTTTCGTATATAATATATATCAAACTGATATAGATAACTTTATTCTCATAAGCAATAGCTTAGCTATTAAGTGGAGGCACTCAATAAATTATTTTGCTAAACCAGCTGTGATGTAAACCAACTTATCAAGATGAACTTCTTGAATAGAAAATCTTGAAATTATGCTCGAAATTAAATTATTGAGCAAGTTACCTCGCAAACACCGGCCAAGTTGCGAGTTAATAATAATCGCGCATATAACCATCTCATAGATGCATCTTATGTGGTATACATGGCAGGTGAATGAGCCCATATTCACTTTTGATATTTCCAGCATTCATGAGAGTCAATCCCAATTTTAGTTGGTCTTTTAATTAATGAGAACAAACAACATAAGATAATTCGTAAAGAACTTTCTAGTTCTTTAATATTTACCCATATGAATTCTCTTTTATTTTTGCACATCATACTTAAATTGATATGGCTAAATCAATTATGCCAACTGAATAAATTATCAACATTGATAAACTTCAGGTTTACACCATGACGTGTGCAATTATCAATAAACTCCAAGTTTATTATGATATGAATTTTTATATCAATAAACTTCTACTTTATTGTGGCATTCTTTTATTTGTGTAATACAAACTGGAGAATAAAGCGGGCAACTTTTTGCATATATATTACCCCGCTATAAGTTGTAGTAATAGAAAATTTTAAATCTTTTCTTTATTTATAGTCTTAATATAACCAACCGCTTTCGCGAATACTTTAGAAACTCAATTTAAGTTTCTTTGAGACTTACTACAACACAATGCCTTATTGATAATCAATTTTATTCCTCCAAAATAGTAATAATTGGCTCTTCTAGAGCTCTCAATTAATTTGGTACTATCACATATTCATCAACATCGGGTGAATATCTCTTTTAAAGAGAAAGTTATACCATTATGGTTATGGTCAGAATTATATGCAAGATCTGTTTCTTACATTACCGTTGTCTTTAAATAATCACATTGCCAAAATATTTTGGTGTGTAATAGGTACGTGATCAATGATCATTCATGTCATAATAATGACATTATTTTCTTATATCATCTCAAACCTCATTCTAGAGGTGAGTGTGGTATATTCACCACCACTAGCACGTTCATAGTCTTCCAAGAATGAATATGTATTCAAAAATCACACGTCGCATTCACACCATGAATAAACCATAATCATCTATATATGCTTTATAAAATCTCATGTCAAATCGATGACAAATATTACTTTCACAAAGTGAAGGATTATTTTGAGAATACTTATTGTTCTCATTACCACAATGATGACGATTATAATTTCGTCTATTGCCACATCCACATCCATTGATACATTCATGGCAATAATTTTGTCTTTTTTCAGACGTATCGCATACTGCTATTACATTCTCTTTAGGGAATGAGAATGAAGCAAATTTAATGGGATGCGTTTTCACTTCTTGTACCCATAATCATACATGAATTTGATCATGGCAAAGCATAGAAAATTACCACTTCGGGTGGTTATAATTTCTTGTAAACTCTATTTGAGTTATAATAAAGATTTATTGTCTTTGCTTTTATTTAAAATCAAATTATAGAATGTCAAGAATTTAAAAGAGAAAAATAAAGTAAAATACTTACCTTAAATCCAGAATTTAATCATGAAGTAAGTTCATGGAACAATTGACAATCATTATGTTCAATCTCAAAGCTTCTACTCAATTGATTAGAATCTCGTGCTGATAACGTGTTATAAAATAATAAGAGAAGAAGAAGAATATTGCAGAGAAAAGTAGGGAGAGAGAATTCTTATTAATTTGGGATGAATTGCAATGGAATAGAACCCTTCTATTTATAAGGGAAAAGTGACTTAGCCATAAAGTAACAAATCCTAAAATCTCTCTAAAATATAAACATTCACCTTAAATAAAATTCTATTTATAACAACATACATATTTTCATTTGTTAAAGGAAGGTGATATTAAGTTGGAAACCTAGACTTAACACCTTATCCAAAAATTATTTTGAATCACTTGATGTCGTACTATTAATGTATTGTTAGATCAACCAAATCTCACCATTTGAGCAAAATTAGAGATGAACTATAAGCTAGTTCGAGCTGAAGAGAAAGAGAGAAGAGAGAGAAGATATTTTTTTTATTTCTGTAGAATGTTATATGTATCCTCACGTGTACTGTATGTGTTATATATATATCAAGGAAAAAATAAAAATACCCAATGCAGTTAAATGTACAAATGTATTAGATCCTATCTATAATTGGGCCTTGCCTTTGTTGTCTCCAGTTTGAGCCTTGATAGTAGCCGTCTGTAATTGGGGTTCATGTGTTGGACTAATACCTCAAGCTGGAGGGTGAGAACACTCCCAGTTTGGACAGAATATCTCGATGGGCAGCACCATACAAAGACTTAGTCAAAAGATCAGCCAGCTGTGCAACAGAATAAACAAAATGTAAAGAAATTAGACCATCATGTAAACAGTCATGCATAAAATGACAATCAACCTCAATGTGTTTGGTGCGCTCGTGAAAAACTGGGTTCCTAGCAATATGTCGAGTATCTTGGATATCACAATAGACAGGAATAGGAGCATCAATAGATAAACCAAGATCACCCAAAAGTCTACGAAGCCATGACAATTCAACAACTACCATTCTGAGGGCCTTGTATTCAGCTTCAGTGGAAGAGAGTGAGATGGTGGGCTGCTTTTTTACTTTTCCAGAAAATTGGACTACCACCAAGAGTGATAAAAAATCTAGTAATAGACTTGCGAGAATTAGCACAAGCAGCCTAGTCGTAGTCTGAATAAGCCTTGAGTGAGAAGTCAGGTGACTGAGAGAGAAGGATACCTTGAGCAGGGCTATTTATGATATACCTGAGGACATGGAGGCCAGCCAACATGTGTGGCACTTGAGGATGCTATAAAAATTGACTTAGATACTGTATAGAGAATGAAATATCCGGCCTAGTATGCTGAAGGAAGTTGAGCTTGCCAATGAGCCTCCTATAAATGCTAGCATCAGCAGGAGGCTGACCCATATCAACCAAAAGCTTGGATGAGGGATCAAGTAGAGTCACAACATAACTAAAGTGATCACATTTAAATTTAGAAAGAAGATGAGAAGCATACTTATATTGACTCATAACATATCCAGCACGCTATTTTGATATCTTTAACCCCAAGAAGTAGTGCACACAACCAAGGTCTTTGATCTTAAATTGATTATCCAAGAATGACTTCAGACCATTCAATTCAGAAAAGTCATTCCCAGCAAAAAGGATGTCATCAACATAGACTGCAAGGACAACTAGGGAGCCATCAGAGAACTTGGTGAAGAGGGAATGATCATTTTTTCTAGGGAAATAATCTCTGGAGAGCAAAGCCTCAGACAATTTTGAAAACCATTATCTAGAAGCTTGCTTAAGATCATATAAGGACTTTCTAAGTCTGCAGGCAAGAGAGGAGGCAGGGAAAAAAGAAGAAGAAGAAATAGAAGACACCTCAAGGCCAAGAGGAATCTTCATGTACATTTCTTCATATAAGTTACCATGTAAAAAGTCATTGTTGACATCAAGTTGGAAGACTGTCCAATTTCTCTTGACAGCTAAAGATAACAAACAGTTGATGGTGGTTATCTTCACAACAAGAGAAAAAAATTCATTATAGTCTATCCCTCCTTCTGAGTATTCTCCCTGATGACCAATCTTGCCTTGTACCTCTTAATGGTGCCATCAGACTTATGTTTGATTTTACAGACCTATTTACAAGAGATGACCTTCTTATTAGGTGGAAGTGGGACTATGTCCCATGTGTGGTTAGCAACAATAACTTCAAACTCCTTAAACATGGCTTGTTGCCAAGCAGGATGGGAAACTGCCTATTGATAGTACTAAGGTTCATGTATGAGAATGTCAGAAGTAGACAATTTTGCAGGAGGATGAGCTGGGGCAGGAGCAGAAGAATAAACATGAGAACAAACATAATCAGTAAGGTAGAAGGAGGGTTAACATGTCTGGAGGACTTTATGATAGGAGGAGGAGAAGGTGTGGATATGTGAGGGGAAATAGGAGATTGGTTAAGAGGAGAGGGAATACCAGGTGAAGGGATTTTGTGCAGGGGAGGAGAAGTAGGTGAATGAGGACTGGGTGGGGAAAGGATATGAGGTAGATCTGCTTGGGAAGGAAAAGAAGAGGAAGTAGGTGAAGGAGTATCAATAAAGGTGGGAGGGGTAGGGAGATGGAATGTGGAAGGATTATTAGAATGATAGGGAAAAACAGTTTCATAAAGATAACATCTCTAGAGTAAAAAATAGAATGATTAAGAAGACTAAGAAGCTTATATCCTTTCTTCCCACAAGGATAACCAAGGAAGACAACATCAGTTGATCTACTTTGAAACTTATCTCTGCCAGGTTTGGGAGAAGAAGCATGGCAGAAACATCCAAAAGACCGAAGGTATTCATATGAAGGAGAGAAACCATGTAACTTTTTAAAAGGAGAAATGTTTTGTAAAATAAAAGAAGAAAATCTGTTAATTAAGTATATGGCAGTCAAAACACATTCACCCCAGTATTTTAAGGGGAGTTTTGACTGAAAAGTAATGCCCTTGATACCTCTAGAAGGTGTTTGTGTTTCCTCTCAACCACTCCATTTTGTTGTGGAGTGTGAGGAATGGAGGTTTGGTGCAATATCCCATTATCAGAAAAGAATGTTTGACATTCAGAACTGCCTTCTAATTCAAAAGCATTGTCAGACCTAAAAGTCTGAACATTTGAATGAAATCGACTTTAACCATAGAAACAAAATCCTTTAAGACAAGGAGAGCATTACTTTTATAGGTTAGTAAAAGAGTCCAAGTTACTCTAGAAAAATCATCAACTAGAGTGATGAAATATCTGAAATCATTGTAGGTCATTGTGTGATATGGCCCCCATATATCAATGTGTACTGATTGAAAAGGAAAATAGAGTGAATAGAGCTATCAGAAAATGGTAACCTCTGTTGTCTAGCCATAGGATATACAGAACAGAGAAAGGGTTGTTTAGATGAAAGTATACTAGATAAGAAAGAAATGGATCTTATCTTATTGAAAGGCATGTGACCTAGTTGTTGATGCCAAAAAGATCAATTTTATTTCCAACAGGTGAACCATTACATGGTACATTAGGAATTTTATAGGAATCATGAATAGAAAGGACAAGATGTTACATTGTCAAAACAAAAAGAAGTACAAACAGGAGCAACAGTTGAAACACTAGAATCAGTTATACTAAAAGAAGGAACAACGGGACCGACTAAAGTGGATGAGTTATCTAGGTGCAAGAAGTACAATCCTTTAGCAGCTCTACCAATTTCCAATGACCTCTTAAGAGAAGGCACCTATAGAAAACAAGCAAATATGGTGAGAATTGCAAAACAGTCAAGTTGGACAATCAATTTGTGAGTAGATATCAAATTGAAGTGAAATGAAGGTACAAGGAGTACATTGTGTAAATTTATGTCATGTATTAAGTGTAAATAACCAATAGATATAACCTTTACTTTGTAACCATTAGATAGAGTAATTAGAAAAGGAACAGACAATAGTTTGAAATTGTGAAGAAAGTGTTTGTGTGGTGTCATGTGATTAGTTGCCCCAGAATCTAAAACCCAAGAGTCTACATCTAATTTTGATAATCCACAAACATGAAAGTTAGCACTACTGACTACAGAACAGAACACACCTGCAAAGCTAGCAAAAGCAGCATTATCGCCAAAAAAAGTATCAGGAGTAAAGCCAGAAGCAGGATAACCAGGTGTATGTTGATTAGGTATGAATGTGTCTTGAGAAGAAGACTCAGAAGATGGTGATATTGCTATTTAATGAAACCATGAGGAGCAGAATTTTGATCATCAGAATCTGGAGTAGTGATTGTATTCTGCGCATAAGAAGCTGAACCCTTTCTGCCCTTCGTGAACTTAAAATCAGGGGGAACCCATGAAGTTTGTAGCATTTGTCAATAGTGTGACCCTGCTTCTTGCAGTATTTACAAAAGGCAGAAGATGAAGCATGCTTCTTTGAGTCAAATTGAACTCTTTGAGAGAAAGACCTATTGTTAAAACTATGTCCAACAGAAGCAGAAAAGAAACTGAATCATTTGAGAAGTTGGGAATGTGATTGGTGTTTTCCTTATGATGTTCATCATGCTGAAGTATGGAATATGCTTTGCTTATGGAAGGATAAGGAGACACTGACACACCTCCTTCTATCGCCCCCGCGAGGGGCGTAGGAGTTTTTTCAATTAAAGGACAATCGAAACGGGATTTGTTTATTTATTTCAGAGTCGCCACTTGGGAGATTTAGGGTGTCCCAAGTCACCAATTTAATCCCGAATCGAGGAAAAGAATGACTCTGTACTACAGTCCGCGAACCAGAAATCCGGATAAGGAATTCTATTAACCCGGGAGAAGGTGTTAGGCATTCCCGAGTTCCGTAGTTCTAGCACGGTCGCTCAACTGTCATATTCGGCTTGTTTATCTGATTTTATACAATTATGCGCTCATGTGCAAGTTTTAACTCTTTATCGCTTTTATTATTATATTTTAAAAGAATGTGAACATCATTTAAAAAAAACATGTCTTTAGATTGCATCACATGAAATGCACCCGCAATCCGGAACACATTTTTATTCAATATTTTGGGATTTGGATTTGGGTCGCATGAAATGCGCACCCGAGTTTAAGAAGGTAAGATTAATTAAATCGCGCCTAAAGAGTCTAACGCGTTATTATCTTTGGGGAAGACAGTGAAATTCACTAAACAGTCCATCCCAAATTCTAAGTATTTATTATGACCAATTATTGAGGGCCCCGCAACTTGCATTTTTATTTGGCGAGGCTCGTCTCGTTTTATTTAAAAGGTCGTCCTATAGTGGCTATGTTTTCTATTGAGTTTGTCTCTAATAATGAAAGAAGAAGAACGGTCCAACTTTATTTACATGCTTACAAGTTAGTTATTAGTCGGGTTCCGAATATGATTTGCAAAATCCGAACATGAATGTGTATATGGGCAGTCATTTAGATATTACGGGCCCAGGCCCAATGTGCATAACGTGATACTCGGCCTGGGCCACCCTTATTCCAATTGGGCCTATTCAACTTATTTGGTATGTGCTTAACATTCATAAGGGGGAAGGCTAACATACAATGTACAACTTACCTTAATCAAACCATATTTTTACCAACTAAAAAAAAATTGCCATTTGTTTAAGGAAGTAACTATTGGATACCTAACATGCTTCTTGACAACAATGATGAACTTAACAGAACATGGCTACTGCAACATTAATCCTTTTTTATTATAAGCAAAAACATAGAGTTTTCCAACTAAATGATATGTATAAAAGTGCAGTTACACCACAGCTGATTTCATGGTTCTAGTAGAGAAAGTACACTATCATACATACAACTAATGTTCAGTATATTTCTAAAATGAATTCAAAATAACTTCAACTCTTTGTATTCATGCTTCAAATTTCAGCCTACATTGACCAATGTATCTGTTGTGTACCTGGTATAGGAAAGCAAAAGAAGAAGAGGAATGATCAGCAGAGCAGCATGCAACAACACAACAACACAGGCAGTCGACAGCCCCAAACCAGTAACAGCAACAGAGACAGCCCAATAACAGACCAAAACTCAGCAGCAACTTAAGAGAAAGCCCAGCAGAAATTTCAGAAAACCCAACAGCAACAACCAGTGCTAACAATAACCAATAAACAGTGCAAATTTTTGAGTACTAAACAGAACTTCAGCGGAATCAGTGAACAAAGAAAAACCCAGAAGACCCAATAAACAACACCAGCTACAGTCCTGATGTTCAATAGTGCAACAGAAAAGACCTCTTTTATCTCTCAAACTACTCTTTTAGCTTTGGAAAATTAGCTCAACTTTCAGCCTATTTTTGACTTGTGAAGGTTCAGAAAAACAACAGCTGAAAGCTTTTCAAATTCTGAAATCTTAGTGTTCAGCCTTAAATTCTGGTTTTCTAACCTCTTAACCTCTGATGTTCAACCCTTTTCTCTACCCTAAAAGAGCCTATTTATAGGCAAAATACAGGCTGCCTCGTTTCCCCCAGCCCTCAACTCTGCCCATACCCATTTATTTCACATTAACATGTGTTTTGTGCCCCAAATGGTATGGGCAGCTGACAATCTTCAATTAACCCCATGCTATCAAGTTTTGTTCCCCACTATTGTATTAGTTTAATCCTATTTCAGTACCCTATGTCAGCCCAACTTAAACTAACCATTTCTGATCTTTTCACACCCCAAACTACCCCTGTTAACCCCTGGTTACTACTGTTTTACCCTGCTTCAATAACCTGAGATTTTGAACTTCTGAAAGTTCAAACTCAAGCTGCCCTAAACTGAGTTCTATTTATCACATTGCAGCTACAAACCATTCACAGATAATGTCAAACAATCTGCTAAATGACAATGATTCGATCAATCATATGAAGCTATACGAATCAGAATATTTGAACATTCAGTCCTATAAAACTAATCGACGACGTTTATCTAATCGACTATACTAATTATAACATAGAACAATCAGTCGATCAAACAAACAATACGAACAGGGTCCCAAATGGCTTCAGACAACTTTGCACAAAACAGAGGAACAACATGAATGGAACACTTGACGATACTGATCAAATTGAGCATGTATGTCACCATACGTATTCAACCATAAACGGAAGAATAGTCGACCAAATAAAAAGGTCTTATGGAGATGGGGAAAAATTGAAAGAAAATATCAGAAATACCAAACAAACTCACTAAACATGTTATCAAATTCAAACAACACTCAAACGAAAATAGAAAAAGAAAAAGGAGAACTAACTGTGGAAGCTCAACAAAAAAAACGACCCAAGCTTGAACCAGACTCGATCATTTGAGGTCGAACGAACTTTAATCGAAGTGTTCTCGATTAAGGTCTATTAGACCCCAACCCTCTGTTAAAACTGGCCGGATTCCCAAAGTTCTTGTGTTCTAGGGTTTGGACAGTCCGATTTTGGGGCTTGAGGATTTGTGGGTAGATTTGGACCAAACCAAGCTTGGTTTGGTCACGAGTGAGGGCAAGGTAACGGCTGGTATGAATCCGGGGTGGGTTGGTGTAGATCGGGGTTTTGCTCGAACCTTCAAACGAAGATTCGAGACGATGGGGAATGATTCGAACCCAACAGTTTGCAGATCCGTGTTCAAGGTGGTTGGGTGCATCAGGGGTGTTGCTTTGGTGGTCACCGGCATCATTGCCGCCGGGTTCATGGTGAGGGTGAAGGGTGGCGGCTAGGGTTTGGCAAAGGGTGTTAGGTTAGTCTCTTGAGAGAGACGATGGAAAGGGGGGTGTTCGGCTAGGGGGCGTGGGGTGTGATGAGGGGCTTATATACGGAGGGGGAAAATGGATCCTGGCCGTTGGATCAGGTGAAATCGAGGGCCATGATCCCTTCACTTAAAGGGAACGGTGTCGTTCCACTTAAAATGAGGTCGGGCTGGTCCGGGATAAAATGGGTCGGGCATATGGGGATGGCTTGAGGCCGTTGGATGGGATTGGGTTAACGGTTAAGATCAGATGGCCCTTTACGGCGTCGTTTGGGTAAGTGAATGGTCTGATCTGGGCCGTTCATTTAAATCAATCAATGGCTCAGAATGGGGATGCTAATACGGCGTCGTTCCACCGTCTGTGAGACCGGGTCGATGTGGACTGGGTCAGCCATAGATTGGGCCTGATCTGCTTGGGTTGAACATGAGCCCAAAATCCGAGTTTCTCTTCAATTTTGAATTCTTTTTCTTTTTCTATCTTTAACTAACAATCAATAAAATTCTAAAAATGACTTGTAAAACCAAAATTATCCTACAACACTATTAAACTTTAACAACAATTATCACACAAGGTTAAATATTTAATTAATTAAATCAAAATTACACAGCGGCACACAAAAAATGCAACAAAACTGCATATTTTGTAATTTTCTTTCTTTTTCCATAAAACATGACTTAATTAATTCCAAGACGTACAATTAAATCTTGGATGTGCATGCAACATGTATTTTTGTATTTTTTAATTAATCTTATCAAAGGTAAACATTTACGGACAAAAATAATTACCAAAATATCACGCAAATTCTCAAAATTATACACAGATGAAATTTGTTTTATTTTTTAATTTCTTTTGAAGTAGTTTTCCGTGAAGCAAAAATCACGTGCTCACAGACACCATCATGATGTTGGTTTTGCATGAAGAATATGTGTAATTTAGTCCACTAAGGAACTGAAAAAGTTGTTGATCTTCTAAGAGTTTAGGCAGAGCCTCACAGGTGCATGTTGGATCCACATAAGCAACATTGAGTTCATCTTATAACCCTTTCGTCTTAGTAAAGTATGTTTCTATGTCTGAAGATCCCAGGGTAGTAGCAATAATTTCCCTTTGAATCTGAATATACTTTGAATCATTGGATTGACCAAACCGTTCATTTATGTTTTTCCAAATATCTTTAGCAGTATTGAATCCTATAAGACTAATTGAAATCTCTCTAGTCAAAGAATTGGTCATCCATGCAATGATCATGTTATTGCTTCTCTCCCAAGCAAAATAATATGGAGAGTTTGGTTCTGGTTGCGATTTCTTCCCGTTATCACCCCGAGTTTATTTTTGGCCGAAAGTGCAACTAGCATATTCTTTCGCCATACTACAAAACCACGACCATCAAAGGGAGGAGATACTAGGGGAGTATTAGGATTATTTGATGGATGAATATAAAAGGGATGTGATAGATCAACAGAGAAAATAGTGAAACCATCAGTGCTTTGAGTAATAGGAACACTAGTAGATGTCAAACCAAGAGTACTTCCCATTATGTTCGATTCTACAGTTCTACGTCTAATAGATTTTACTTCGCATAAAATTTCTACAACCAATCACAGTAGAAAAAGAGAAAATGATGAAGAAATTGTATCGTCTTCTTTCAAAACCTAAAGAAGTAAGGCCTTTTGCAGAATCTATGAAATTGAGCTGGATTTGAGCTGTCCTAGGCACATAGAGAAGAAGAAACAACTTGATCGGAGGTGAAAGAGAGAGAAGCCCTAATTTTTTGGCGAGCGATTCGTACGGGGCATCGTAAAATTCTCCAGAAAAAATTGACGAGGGTAACATCGATCGGAAGTGGAGATCGTGAACAAGCTAGATTCTGGCTCTGATACCATGTTAGATCAACCAAATCTCACCGTTTGAGCAAAATTAGAGATGAACTATAAGCTAGTTCGAGCTGAAGAGAAAGAGAGAAGATGTTTTCTTATTTCTGTAGAATGTTCTATGTATCCTCACGTGTACTGCGTGTGTGTTCTATATACATCAAGGAAAAAATAAAAATACCCAATACAGTTAAATGTACAAGTGTATTAAATATAATTGGGCCTTGCCCTTGGTGTCTCTAGTTTGGGCCTCCGTCTGTAATTGGGCCTCATGAGATGTGTCCATGTTTACATGTATCAATGGAATAGACAAGCAAAGAGAGTTATTAATGGTCCAATTACAACTCTCTTATATTGTTTTAGATTTTTTTTTTATAAATAAGAAAATGAGATTTTTGTACCTTAACGTAAAATTTGACTTACTTATCAATTTCTAACTATATTTTAAACTATTAACAACATAACAATATATTAGTATTGGTTAATATACGTGATTAATTTTTCATTTTCATGTAAACCAGGATTAAAACAAATATTCATAAACTTTTTTTACCACTCATCAACTACTCTATTGCTACTCCCTCCGGTGCACAATAAGTAATTTTTTGGCCTTTTTTATGGTCCAAAAATGATTTTTTCATATTTCTAGAATGAATTAATTATTTTTTCCCTACATTATCGCTGGAGTAAATAATATTGGTGTATGTGTTAGGAGTATTTATGTGAAGAGATAGTAAGGGTTAATATGGTCAATTTCGTTGCTAATTAATGTTAAAAGGTGAATTTCTTAATCTGTGTGAAAACAACTAAAAAATCATTTATTGTGTACCGGAGGAAGTTATCTATTTTACCCCTTATTATACCACATATATATTGGCATTTAATTTAACTCGCACTATTTTACTTTGTGTTAAATTCAGCTTACTTATTTAGACAATTTCCAAAATAATAGTGTGGAACTTTCCCTTTGTGGCAAGCGTTATGTGGTGGTTTTATTTTAGCTCACAGATGAGAGAAATCAAATTCAAATCCTAAAAGCATGTCCATTTTCAGTTAAGGATTCTTGTGACAGTTCAGTCCAAAATGTTTTTAACTTCGAGTTACGAATTAACTTTACTAAACTTAAAGTACTACAAAATTTAAGCAATGCTAATATACATTGACTTGCAGAGTTAAGGTTTATTATATTGGAGCAATAGGCAAAAACAACTGAAAGGCCCTATTTTACATAGATTATTACAATATTACCTTAGGCGAATATCTCCAACGTCTTAGAAACACATAACCTGTAAATATAAAGCTGAAACTTACAGGACAGAACGACGATTGAGTTTACGAGTTCGAAAAATCTAGTAGTTTTGGCACAAACCATACATTTGTGTTAAAAAATTCACTTAATATATATAAATAATTTATTCAAATTTCAATAAATTTTATTTTCTAAAATCTAGAAAGAAAAAGCTCAAATCCTAACTCCGTCTTCGAAGCATTTCGCCAAATTATTATAATTGCACGAAGAGATATTAATGTACATTGTTGATCTTCAGCTTTTCAGATAAATAGGAATTTAAGGGGTATTAAAAAATTTCACCAAGCAAAACTTGAGGAGATAATGGCCGTCGAAGGGTGAAAAGATTGGGTGTTCATGAATTAGCATATAAGAAGAAAGTGTTAGACACGAGTTATATACGTTCTTAGTGTATTAATTGTTGAAATTCGTACGATCAGAAAGGTGTGACAAGATCATTGCGACGTTTTGAATTAACGAGACGTTTCGTGTCCAAGCATTGCAGATTGATAACTGATCACGCCCAATTATGCCTTATAAAAAGGACAATGCGGTCGTTGCAAATATAATTCAGTTTACAAGTCCGGAGTCGAATCCCACAGAGAACTAAGGCTTAGCTACAACTGTTCACTATCACCAAGAAGACAAGCTTGAACAGTTCCTAACTTATAGATATTTAGATTCTTGTGTTTAACTAATTGATTAACAAATTAAAATAATAAATTAACAACTAAAGATACTAAGAGTTAGAGACAAGATTAAGGAGGTCTAGAGTTATGATTTCCCCAATTGTCGGAATCCTTCCCGCTATGTCTTCTATAATTTCGCCTAAGTATTCTCTACCGATCATGAGCACTCTTATTACCGTAAATCTCTCCCGAGTAATCACGACAATTTACTAGACGCACTCTCCCGAGCTACGCTAGCTGGCTTTTGATACAGCTCACTTCAGATCGCACCCAAGGCTTCGTTATCCCTAATTCCGCCTTTAAACCCTCGGTTATTGATCCCTCATATACTCTGGGAGTGATGTTGTTCAACAATTACCTAAATATGCACTCTCTCCCGAGTTATGCACACTAAATAGGCACAGCTATTTGAGAGCTCTTCAATTAACTACAATAAGAACGTAGTTGAACAAATAGAGATTATACTACAGCTCAATTATATAAAAACATAACAAGAATTTATCCTACAAAAGGTTCTATCAAAACTCTAGATAACAAATTAGCTATTCATAATAGTATGTAAACTACAATACTAAAAGTCATAACCAACAATAAAAAATAGGAAGAGAAAAGAAAAAACTTGTAGTAGAATTCCCAAGCCTTGCTCCTATTGTGTCTCTGCCTCCTTAGGTCAAATCTATGTCAAAAAATATGTCCTCTCCAATTCTTGGCCGACTTCCTTGGTTTAATATAGGGTTTAGGGCTTAAAATCCCGTGTTTTGCACTTTGGTCCCTGAAATTTACACATCCTGCCGCGGTTCCACCGCGGTCGCGCCGGAACCGCGGTCAAACACCCTCTCAGATTCTTCAGTTGTCCGCGACTGCCCTCTGCCGCGGTTCTGCCGCGGTTCTACCGCGGTTGCGGTTTTTGACCCTGTTACGTTTGGAATTTGGAAAAACATAAAACATAAAAGTTGTAGCTCTTTGAGTTAGCTTTCTAACCATATATTGTGGAGCTCAAATGGAGTTCTGAGTAAAAGTTATGTCTATTTTACTAGACAATGCACAATATACCTCTTCGAGTTTTCGTTTTGTTGTTTTATCATCCGTTGATCCCCGAACGCGATCCCGGCTTAATTCCTTGAGCTATTACTCAGACTTCAAAGCTCCAAACCACTTAAATTCATTACATAACATCTATATAGCTCAGAATCACACCTACAAGGCATAAAACACACAATTAGTGCAAAACACTAGCGATTAAAGCGCAAACTCAACTAAAGTGCAGTAAATTAGAGTGTAATAATCGACTAAAATACGTAATTATAGCCTATCATCAACACCCCACACTTAAACCATTGCTCGTCCTCGAGCAATCAAACTACACTTTTTTTTATAGACACGACCTTTTTAAACAATTCTCCTAACTCATCACACCAAGAGTATTTAAAATAGACTAAACACAAAAGCGTAACATCTTCACCTCAAGATTTGACTCATAAGTACCACGCATTATTCACAATTCACCTACTTACTCTAACATAGAGGTCACTGACATTACCTTTCCTTCATGAATCAAGTACCCTCATACAACAAAAGAGAGTAGTTCCACACAATAAAATTTAAGAACACTTAGGAACTCAAGATAGAAAGAATTCACTCACTCTCAGAAATAACATTCATATGCCACAAAAGATGCACCATAAGCTTTCCCGTAGTGTACTACTCTACTAATGGAGCTCATTCAATCTAGGATCAATTAGGACTTTATTTGATTGTAATGTAGGCTACGGGACATGTAGGATACATTTAGATATAAGAGTGACTACAACTCCCTTAGCACTTCAATACATATACTTTAACATTCAAACTTCATACTTATGTCAAGCCAAACTCCACCTTCACATCAATATACATCAATTCCCAAATTATTTAAGCACAATTATATCAAGAGTCACCACTATCAAAGATTTTTTTTTTACAGCAATACAACCTTTTTTTTTTCAATTCAAGAGACTCTTGCTTTTCAAATCAGTGCACCCTTTCTCCTTATTTCATTAGTTCCACTCAAAAGTCAAACCAACCACCCCACACTTTAACTTTTACAAAGTTCATAAACAATTCAAGTGCTCATGAGAGGTTACAATGGTTCAATAGATGGTTAATTCAAACAAATGGGTAAGGCTTGTAATGTGGTTGTCAAAGAAACAAGATTACAGGCTCAAAGGGGTTAACTACGATACATAACAATTAGGTGGGTAAAATATACATATCTGGCTCAACAAAGAAATGCCTATATCACTTCCTAAACTGAATAAAACTACTATTTCACTTTGCAAACACACGGGGCAAGTTCTAGGCATCAAATGCAATGCACAGAATACAACAAATTCTTACACATACGTGGCACATGACTCACTCAAGATTGGATCATCAAGACACTCTAGTCAAAGCAGTTAAGCAAAGTTAAGATCATACAATTTAAGGTACTTCTACAAGAGTCAAAAACTGAGCCTAAGCGTCACAACCAATGTACTCACTATTCTAGAGGCATAACAAAGTCAAGAGATATTGCTTCAATTCAATTCACAACACAATGGCTCCTACTCCAAAAAAAAAACTAACTACACCCGGTTCAAATAAAACCCTTGGAAAAGAACCGTGGTTTAAAGAAAAACCAAGGGGTAATTATTACACTACCTAACAAAAGAAAATCTTTTTGTACTTTAGACTTAAATCCCTCAAGAAAATTTTCTAATAGATCCATCGTCGGGAAAAGTCCAATCTTTTCTATTTAAAAAAAAATTGTTCAATTAAACTAATACAACTAAAATAACATAGAAAGTCACCTAGACAATCTTCTCACCCCACACTTAAAATTGTGCATTGTCCCCAATGCACACCATAACTAATAAAAAGGGTAAAAGAGACTCCCTGGTAGGCCAAAGGCCGAAACATTAACAGCTCATGGGGTACTCAGACTTCTCCCAAGTTTGGTCCTTTGTGCGGGTACCTCACACTTAGTTTCAACCATTTGGTTTGTTGTTGCATCCTTCCAATACCTTTGTTTTCCATGCTCCTAGAAAATAAAAAATTGACACTACAAAAATAATACAATTAAAAAAATAAAAAATAAATAAAAGAAAGCAATAAAGTTAGGTTGCCTCCCAACAAGCGCTTGATTTAACGTCGCGGCACGACGCGGATCACTTTTTGCTCCACCTCGAGTTTATGAATTGAACCCCAAGTTTTGATTCAAGCTTATGATTATGGTCATGGGGCGGTGGAATGAATCTGACTGGCCCAATAAAATAATGTAGTATTCTGCACTTCTTGGCCTTTAGATGAGGTGTGTAATCCCGACTTTCTGGAAAGAAGAATTCCAGAATGTAAGCACTTTGTTCCTCATTCCTTGACTCCTCAAGTGGCTCGGACGACTCTATTTTCATATCATCATCTAAACACAATGTGGAAACATGCTTGGAGTGAGGACCAATGCGCTCAACTACATGAACATTGGGACAATCTACATTCTCAATACTAATGACAATAGAGTCAACTAAATATGTATCCTCAATATCCTTGGTTGACTCTAGTATCTCCTCTACGACATCGGCATCCTCAAAATCTAGATGGTTAGAGTGTTGAGGTTCTACTTTGGATCCCTCCATTGGCACCTCAATTTCCGTCTCTAATGCAAATTGCTCCCGGCTACTATCCATAATATTGATATATTGAGCATTAAAAGCTTCAACTAGTTGACTCACTTGAGCCTCTAAGTTGCGAATAGTTTCATCTTGCCTGCAGTTGTATTTTACTTTGTTGTTCTATAATGCACTTTAACATATCTTCGATCTTCTTTAGGTCAGCTTCCCTAGGTTCTTTGTTCCTGTTATCCCCGCAAGAAAACGTAGAATCATCATAATAAGGGGTTGGGGGAAGATAAGAAATATAAGCACAACCATGAAAGTGACCATCTTGACCACCACACATATCACACACATTCCACACATAATATTGAGTTGGTGCACATAACTCGCTCTCGGGAATATTTTGATAACTTTGCCAAGGGTAGTTTTCATCACAATATTCGTAAAGAGGATTAAAAGTAGAATTACCAACATCAAAAATTTCATAATTCAATGATGCCATGTTTTTTTTAAATCAACAAGTAAAACAAAAAAAAATCAAATACAAAAAAAAATAAAAATAAAAGTTCAAACTTGAAACCTAGCAATATGTACACCTACAACTACACCGTTAGTTCCCCGGCAACGGCGCCAAAATTTGATCACGCCCAACTATGCCTTATAAAAAGGACAATGCGGTCGTTGCAAATATAATTCAGTTTACAAGTCCGGAGTCGAATCCCACAGAGAACTAAGGCTTAGCTACAACTGTTCACTATCACCAAGAAGACAAGCTTGAACAGTTCCTAACTTATAGATATTTAGATTCTTGTGTTTAACTAATTGATTAACAAATTAAAATAATAAATTAACAACTAAAGATACTAAGAGTTAGAGACAAGATTAAGGAGGTCTAGAGTTATGATTTCCCCAATTGTCGGAATCCTTCCCGCTATGTCTTCTATAATTTCGCCTAAGTATTCTCTACCGATCATGAGCACTCTTATTAGCGTAAATCTCTCCCGAGTAATCACGACAATTTACTAGACGCACTCTCCCGAGCTACGCTAGCTGGCTTTTGATACAGCTCACTTCAGATCGCACCCAAGGCTTCGTTATCCCTAATCCCGCCTTTAAACCCTCGGTTATTGATCCCTCATATACTCTGGGAGTGTTGTTGTTCAACAATTACCTAAATATGCACTCTCTCCCGAGTTATGCACACTAAATAGGCACAACTAATTGAGAGCTCTTCAATTAACTACAATAAGAACGTAGTTGAACAAATAGAGATTATACTACGGCTCAATTATATAAAAACATAACAAGAATTTATCCTACAAAAGGTTCTATCAGAACTCTAGATAACAAATTAGCTATTCATAATAGTATGTAAAACTACAATACTAAAAGTCATAACCAACAATAAAAAATAGGAAGAGAAAAGAAAAAACTTGTAGAAGAATTCTCAAGCCTTGCTCCTATTGTGTCTCTGCCTCCTTAGGTCAAATCTATGTCAAAAAATATGTCCTCTCCAATTCTTGGCCGGCTTCCTTGGTTTAATATAGGGTTTAAGGCTTAAAATCCCGTATTTTTCACTTTGGTCCCTGAAATTTACGCATCCTGCCGCGGTTCCACCGCGGTCGCGCCGGAACCGCGGCCAAACACCCTCTCAGATTCTTCAGTTGTCCGCGACTGCCCTCTGCCGCGGTTCTGCTGCGGTCGCGGTTTTTGACCCTGTTACGTTTGTAATTTCGAAAAACATAAAACATAAAAGTTGTAGCCCTTTGAGTTAGATTTCTAACCATATATTGTGGAGCTCAAATGGAGTTCTGAGTAAAAAGTTATGTCTATTTTACTAGATATTGCACAATATGCCTCTTCGAGTTTTCGTTTTGTTGTTTTATCATCCGTTGATCCCCGAACGCGATCCCGGCTTAATTCCTTGAGCTATTACTCAGACTTCAAAGCTCCAAACCACTTAAATTCATTACAGAACATCTATATAGCTCGGAATCACACCTATAAGGCATAAAACACACAATTAGTGCAAAACACTAGCGATTAAAGCGCAAACTCAACTAAAGTGCAGTAAATTAGAGTGTAATAATCGACTAAAATACGTAATTATAGCCTATCATCAATAACCTATAGATAAAGAGCATTTTACCTTCTTAGTGAACCTTCGTGACATGAATCTAAATTAGTCTAACTGTCGTGTGAATTTCATATGTGGATGCCTACATAAAAAATTGATATATTTTGATTTTTTCCATGGATATTTTTGGTCATTAGGTTAAAAGTTGTAGTGTACATTGGTGTCAATCTAGTAGATCGAGATTTCTATAAAAATCACATTTACATGTACATTATGTTGTTTAAAAGAAAAAAATTAAAGTGGTCTTGTGGTCTGAAGAGGTCTTGTGGGCAGTGGATCACGCTAAAGGCCGCTCAGCTGAGGCAAATGGGTACAGATTGTGCATGTCTGCAAGTGTTTATCACAATTGGATGGAGAGAAATTTGGGGGTATTTGACTGTTTGGGTATTCCTATGCTATTTTAGTTGTGTTATTTTATATGTGTTGAAAAAAAAAATTAGATAGAAATAATCCCTCTTATTTTTTTATGGCCATGGTTCTTTTCCAAGGGATGACTTTTGAACCAGGTAATAGTTTTTTGTTTCGTAGGTAGAAATTTATAGAGTTTTGGACTTTTCCGACGATGGATTTCCTAGACAGTTTTTGTTAATTTGTTGAATCTACACTCAATAATTCTAGTTTCATAACATGCAATTTAATCTAGAGAAGAAGAATCTGGAGAAATCTAGAAGAAGAAATGAAGAGAAGACAAAGCCATTTTTTCTTAGTAGAAGAGCAAGAAGATACAACTGATTTCTGGAGAGCACTATTCTATTTAACAAAACCACGTGCCCTTCATACTCTCTAACAATATGATCCTCAAGTTTTTTTGTTTACACTTAGGTCCTTCAATTAGTTTCTTAACTAACTAACAACCAACTCTATCTAATGTTCTTGATAATCCCCTCAAACTGGAGAATGGAAAGCATCGAACATTCCCAATTTGGACATTAACATTTGATGCTGAGCTACTCCAAGTCCCTTGGTCATCATATCTGCTACCTGTTCTTTTGTAGAGATGTAATGAGTGGATATCAATCCATTTTTTATCTTTTCTCTCACAAAATGACAATCTATTTCTATATGTTTTGTCCGCTCATGATAGATTGGATTTGCAGCTATTTGTAAAGCCGTTTTACTATCACAAAAAACCTTCACTGGCATCTGTAAAGACACATCAAATTCCTTCAGCAATCCAACTAGCCACACCAACTGTGCATTAACTGCTGCCATGCTTCTATACTCTGCTTCTGCAGAACTTCTACTAAATGTCTGTTGTTTCTTGGACTTCCAGGAAATCAATGATTCACTAAGCTTAATAACATTGCTGATCTTTTGGTGTTTGGGTAGGCTGCCCATTCTGAAT
This sequence comes from Nicotiana tabacum, assembly GCF_000715075.1. Lineage (NCBI taxonomy): Eukaryota > Viridiplantae > Streptophyta > Magnoliopsida > Solanales > Solanaceae > Nicotiana > Nicotiana tabacum. The sequence goes on along the minus strand of NC_134090.1, from coordinate 152,762,343 downwards.
CACAATAGGCTGTAATCTCTTCCAATGATCCCTTCTTCAATAATATTCCTTTTCCTGGTGACACTTTTAAATATTTCACCACTCTCACAGCTGCCTCTAAGTGTGGTTGCTTTGGATGTTGCATAAATTGACTTAAGACCTGTACTGCAAAGCAGATATCAGGCCTTGTTATAGTCAAATAGATCAACTTCCCAATCAACTTCTGATAGCCTCCAATATCTGTCAACTCCTCATCTCCTTTGAGTCCTACATGCTTATCATAGTCAATGGTAATAAGCTTTTGATTTTGCTCAAGAGGTGAACTTGCAAGCTTTGCACCACTGAGTCCTAATTCTGATATAAGCTCCAGTGTATACTTTCTTTGATTCAATAGTATGCCTTTGTGTAATCTCATGATTTCATTCCCAAAAAATACCTTAGTTCTCCCAAGTCTTTGAGTTTGAAGGACTTATGTAGGGTCCTTTTAACTTCATCTATCATATTATTGGTGCTCCCAGTAATCATCAAGTCATCAACATATATCAAAATGATCACCAAGTCTGTTCCTGACTTCTTTGCGAACAAGGAATGATCACTTGCACTTTGCATATATCGTGCCTCAATAAGAGCATTAGTTAGCTTTATATTCCACTGCCTTGATGCCTGCTTGAGTCCATAAAGAGACTTAAGTTAACTTGCAAACCTGAGACTCCCCCTGCCTATGGAATCCTTGTGGCGAAGTCATGTAGACCTCTTCATAAAGATCACCCTGCAGAAATGTATTGTTTACATCCATTTGAAATAATTTCCAAACTTTAGAGGCTGCAAGGCTAATCACAGTTGTAGACATGTAATTTTTTACCTTCCCCGAAATTTTACACATTGTAGCGTTTAAATATTTCGTTTAGGTCTAATATCGCTATTTTAACAAGTTTTGACTCTTTTACTTTATTTTATCACGAAAATAAAAATTACAAAAATATTTTCTTTTATTTAGCTAATTGATAATTTATCTAGTTACTTTTAGTTTATCTACCTTTCATAAAATTAAAAAAAAATAATACAAAAATAGTATTGATATTTTATTTTTCCAAAAAAAAAAAGAAAGATAAGAAGAAAAATTTTGAACTAATTTAGTTTTACTTTTATGTGAGAAGACCATTATTTTGAGCTTTATTTGACCCAAAAAAGACCCAAATTCGGTCAAGACCAATTCCCTCAAGCCCATATCCATTCCACATTTGACTTAACCTAATTTCCTAAGGCTAAGGACGAACCCCGATTCCCAAAAAGAAAAAATGGCGTCCTTCACCCTTCAGCAAAACCCCATCTCTTTCACTTTGAAAAAGAAAGAAGACAAAAAGGGCAGACCCTCATTCCCCATAAAAATCGGCCTCACCCATTCTTGGAATAGAGGCAAGCGACACCCATCATCCTCTGACCCAATTTCCCAAAGAAGAAACAAAATACTCTCAAAAAATTAATTCTCCAACTTCAGAGACAAAGAGACCACACACAGAACATAAAAGGGATTCTTTGCACAAAAATTAGGGGTGGAAAACAAAAAGAAACGAAAGAGTTTTCAACCCATATCACTTCACATATATCACCTTAAACCCATTTGAGATTCCATTAAAATCAGCTTTAAAAAAAGACCCAAACAGTCATCAATTTCTCCATTTTTTTCAGCCGACGAAGCTCCGTTTCAGCCCTGTAATGTCACAAAAGATAGATCAGGATAGTCGAATTTCTGTTTGAGAGATCCATCTAAAGTTCCGGCGAGGTTCCCGTTAACGTGCTGCTGGTCTTATTTCCAGACTTTTGTGGCTTTCTAAAAGGTCCGTTTCTTATCGCTACTCTTCGGGATCCAGTCTATCCTATGCTTTGTTATTGTTATTTTATTTTAGCCTCTTTACTTAAGGTTGATCCATGACTAATTTATTACTTCACTTTGTCTTTCTTTGATGAATACTTTAATCTAGCTGGGTGTTTCTTTTAGTTTTCTTTTATAAAGATAAATCAATAAGCCTGGTGTTGGTATGCTTTGGTAATCAAAACCTTCCTATTGTGTATAGCCCTTAGCCACTAAGCGTGCCTTGAACCTGTCAACTTCACCATTGGCCTTGTATTTGATTTTGTACACCCACTTTGAGCCAATTGCTTTCTTCCCTAGTGGAAACTCTACAATCTCCCAAGTTTTGTTAGCTTCAAATGCTTGAATTTCTTCTTGCATAGCTTGAATCCATCTCTCATCTGTGGAGGCTTCATAGAAAGTCTTTGGTTCTGTGAGAGTAGAGAAACTGGAGAGGTAGTCTTGATAGTGTTCTGGAGAGTGTGTGTAGTTGACATAATTAGAGATTGGATAGACAATGTGTCCTGATGCCTTCAATCCAGTAATATAATCTTTGAGCCAAATTGCTGGCTTTGTGCCTCTGGTGGATTTTCTAAGGATTGGAGCTTCTGCATTGATAGCAGGTTCAATTGACTGAAATTGTTGAGTTGCTACTTGTTGTTCCTGCAAATCTGCTTCAGCTTTCTGCATAATGGCTAGAGGTTCAACTACAATATCTTCAGATGCATTTGGAATGTCTGCATTAACTCCTGTTGGCTCATCCAAATCTGCAGCTGATAAATCTGTTGTTGTATTGCTTGGTTGAGGGAGAAGAGCAGGGATTGCCTCTTCCTCCATGTTTTCATTGCTTAAGTCTTCCTAAGTGTTAACAGAAACACCATCACCATATGTTCTCGGTGCAATAGTGTTCATGTTTGCTGGTGCAAGAATGAACAAATCCTCTTGACAAATTTCTTCACCTTGAAAGGGAAAAATATCTTCTCTAAAGGTTACATCCCTTCTGACAAAGAAAATGTTAAATTCGAGATCAAATAGTTTGTATCCTTTTTGTGTCTCTGAATACCCTATCATTACTTCCCTTCTTGCTCTAGGATCAAACTTTTTTCCTCTAGGAAGGGTACTGGTATAACATAAGCAACCAAATACTCTCAAATGATCTATACTTGGTTGTTCATAATACAACAATTCACGTGGAGGTTTTTTTAAGACCTGTGTGGGTATCTTGTTGATGAGGTATACTGCCATTCTAACACATTCTCCAGAATCTGATTGGCATATTATTTTGAATCTTGGGTGCTCTAGCCACATCAAGGATATGCCTGTATTTCCTTTCCACCACTTCATTCTGTTTTGGAGTGTATGGACAACTGCTTTGATGAACAATCCCAAGTGCATTAAACAACTCACTACACTGACTGTTGAAAAACTCTGTGCCATTGTCTGTTCTCAAAGTCTTAACCATCACACCAAACTGATTTTTAACCAAAGAAAGAAAGTCTTTCAGCACAACAAAAACTTCAAAAGAAAGTCTTTCAAGACAACAAAAACTTCACATTTTGATTTCAGCAAACAAGTCCGTGTATATCTACTGTAGTCATTAACTAAAGTGACGAAATATTATTTTCTATCATAGGTTCCTACCTTGTAAGGACCCCATACATCAACATGCACTAATTGAAACACACAGTTTGAACTACTATTACTTATGGGAAAGTTCAGTCTACTTTATTTAGCTAAAGGGCAAATTTGACAGTCCTTTTGCATCTCTAGCTTTACTTTATTCTTCAAATCTGGCAAATGTTGCATAGCATGTGTAGAGGCATGTCCTAGCCTTTGATGTCACGTTGTGGTTGTTACTCCTTTTTTTGTGAAATGAACTAGCAACAACTACGTCTCCTCTACTAAGTATGCAAAGTCCACTATCTTCTTTACCAATCCCCAGCACCCTGCCACTGTATAGTCCCTCAAACACATAAAAATCAGGGAAAAAACATGCAGAGCAGCATAGGTCCTTAGTCAGGTTGGATACTTATCACACCTCCTTTTTCTCGAGAAGGATTAGGGAGTTTTTCCAATTAAAGTGACATTAATCGAAATAAGATTATTTATTTAATTTCAGAGTCGCCAGTTGGGATAATTTATGGTATCCCAAGTCACCGGCTTATTTTAAATTCCAAATCGAGGAAATTTGACTTTGTTCTAAAGTCTGTGAAACCAAAATATCGGGTAAGGAATTCTGTTAATATGGGAGAAGGTATTAGGCATTCCCAGATTCCGTGGTTTTAGCACGGTCACTTTAATCATACCTGGCTTAATTAACTTTATTCAATTACGTATTTTAAACCTACGTGCATTTTACCTTTTACCACTTTTAATTATTTATGGTATTTGTTTGAACAAGTCGCGATGTCGCGCACTTGTTTGTTTTGTACACATTGCGAATTGCGTACGGAAACTTACACATGATCTACAATATGTTTAATTTATTATTATTTGAATTTGAGATCGAGTAGCGTGAAACGCACACTCGAATTTGGGTTATATATCATGACTATGCTACGGGAACCGTATCCATAGTCACGATGATTTAAAATTAATCGTGCCTAAAGTAAGCTACGATGTTCATGATTATTTCTTTCTAAGTTTGAGATTATTGTAAGACCTTGAGTTATGGAGATTAATTGTGGTAAATAAAGAACTGATCATTACGAACAATCATAGAGTTGGCAGATTTGATTCAATCAATTGCTTGCACTTGTTTTCATACACTGATTCATTTCTACGTGAGAACCCACATGTTCGTGCATTAGTTTTCAACCAAAAGGGGCAATGAAATGGAAACAAAAGAGTACCAAACTAATTCAGAATCAAGATTACATCCAGGCTATTCTATAATTACTTATGAAAATACGACTAATTTATGCCTCTAACTTTAACTCTTATTCATACTTTCCTTCTATGCGTGTGATGCTCAACAGAGATTAGACCCAAATCAGACAAACTGTTCATACTTTATAAAGTAAGGCTCAGTACATAATCGTGTTTTCTATTAAGGTTCCTGAACATTTATTTGATGCTAAAACTAAATCAAAGCCAATATAGCCAACAATACCAAATAGATGCATCAGAGAACAAACACGATTCTATATTAGCATAATAATATCCTATTACTAAAAATGTAAAAAAAAACATAAATACTCAAAGGAGAAAAACAAATTCATAAAGAGGGAATAATCATGTAAGATTAATACCGATTTCCTCTCTTTTTTTACTCTGTCTTTGTTATTCCTATAATCCTAATTAGTAAATTCAGACAACTTAAGCCCGTAATTCTTTTCAAACCAACCAGTTGCTGTTAGGCAAAATTCCTTTATCCTTTTAGACGTGAACAAAAGGAGGAAAAAATTAGAGTTATACGAAGGTATTATTTCATTTCTTGTACTTATAAGGTCCCATATCACTTCAATTTCGCTGAATTAAAATAAATATCAATGAACAAACAGAAAACATCAAAGAACAATTCCACCATATATACACAAATAAATTTCAGCAAATTTATAGCACATGGATGTCCGAACAACCATTACATTTCGAGATTGATATAAATACCTCTACACAGCAGTAGAGATAAACTTCAATAATCAAATAAAGGCGAAGGGAAAGCTGGAGCTCAGCGAAAGTAGAAGTAGCAAAACATAACTTCAGCTTCTAAAATCAAAATCAAAACTCGAACACCTAGAAATTGGAGAGATAAAGCAGCGAAAATCAGCAGAGCCTTCGAAACTCCCTGTTCCCCCCAATTTTCTTCTAATTTTGAAACCTCTTTTGTCGTTTTCAGCTTTCAAAATCTTTCAGAACTTCCAATTTTTCTTGGTTTTTCGCTTGTTGCTAACTGCTTTTGTGTGTGTGTATTTTTTTTTGTGTGTGTGGTCGTTTATACAGAGAGAGAGAGAGTGAAGGGAAAGAGAGAGGGGGTGCGCCGTTTTCATTTTTTCCAAGAGGGGGAGGGGTTCTATTTTTGGGAAAGGGTCCTCTTCTTTAGGTCTTAGGGTTTTCTTTTATTTAAAGGGGAGGGGGACCGGTTGGGCCTGGCAGGCGTGGCTTGGACGGGTTTCGAGGGAGTTGGGCCATGAAAATTGGCCCATGTCCGAATTTAGACCCAAAAATAGCTTTTCCCCTTTTTTTCTTTGTCTTCTTTTCGTTTTGATTTTAAATTCTTGAACAAATAAATTAAAATCTAACTTAAATCTCATTAGCAAATTCTATTTATCTAATAACAAATGCATGAAATATTTTGTTTGATTTTTTATGAATTAATTCTAACAAGTAAAGAGTAGTTAATTCCTAAAAATGTAAATTAAACCTACGATGACATGAAACGAAAATGTGATAATTTTTTATGATTTTTCTTATGATTTTAAAATATTAAACATGCATGAAATGCAACTAAATAAAGAAAAACTCCTAAAATCCATTAAAATTATTTTTGGTCTATTTTTAGGAGTTATTTCCATGCAGGGCAAAATTAGATGATCACAGTTGCCCCTCTTTGCTCGGAAACATGAAGAGTTTTCGAGCAAAGAAAAGTGAGTAATTACGAGCAATTTTTGTCCGTTTGACACCCCATGGGAAGCATTTTTTGAAAAAGTCTTACCGAACCTTGCTTCGGAGGTTGCCTACATATCCTGGCTATAAAGAAATCAGGTCAGTATAGTTCTGGAAGTTTTGGTTGCTGGAACTACCGGATAGCTGTGATTTCACTGGTGTTGCTGCTGTTTCTGCTTGCTGAGCTCCTTATTACACCAAAATCAAAATGAAAAACTAAACTAGTTAAACCTACCAGCTACGAGTTACAAGATTCCTGTCTATAAATCTTTTGAAGCTTGATGTTGAGTCTTGGCTGGTTTTTCATGCAGACTCTGATCTGAATCTTGATGCTTGTTAGCTGCAAGTGCTGGTTCATTCTACTTTAGCTTTTCGAATCAAGGCGGGGCATGCAAAGCTTGTGACTTCAATCATATCTTGAGCAGTCCACATCTTTTCTCCACTTCTGCACTTTGAGGTCACTTCTTTTTCTTTTCTTCTTTTCTTTTATTCCGGATTGAGACTTCTTCTTTCGGTCGTCTCTTATCTTGCGCCTCGAGGTTTAACCTGCTCAAGCATCAAAACAAACGAACAAAATTTTTCTGTCCCAGTTTTCACTAGGAAAAATTTCGTGAGTTATTTGTAACCAAAACTCTATACTACCTCATTATTGAAAGCAACAAAAATCAGGATTGTGTATCCTTGAAAAAAGAGATTAGGGAGTGGAGACCCTATATCTAAAATGAAATCAATTAGGGAAAATCATAAACTAAGGAATGGTGACCATATGTTGGCATTATGTTATACTGACATCAGGTTATGCTGGCATCAACTAGGGAGTGGAGAGCCTATGTTGGCATCAGGTTATGCTGGCATCAACTAGGGAGTGGGGACTCTATGTTAGCATCAGATTATGCTAGCATCAACTAGGAGGTGGGAACCCTATATTAGGATCAACTAGGGAATGAAGACCCTATATTGGCATCAGGTTATGCTGGCATCAACTAAGGAGTGGGGACCCTGTGTTGGCATCAACTAGGGACTGGTGACCCTATGTTGGCATCAGGTTATGTTGGCATCAACTAGGGAGTGAGGACCTTATGTTGGCATCAACTAGGAAATGGAGACCCTATGTTGGCATCAGGTTATGCTGTCATCAACTAGGGAGTGAGGACCCTATGTTGGAAAAGGAGACTAGAGAGTGGAGACCCTATGTCTAAAACAAACCAAGAAGGATTTTTTTTTTGTTGAGAAAATCATTCTTTTAAACAAAATGCCACAGCGCTTATTTTCTGAGGGCATGAACAAACGATTTTTTTTTTCAAACAAGACTTCTTCTCTCTTTATTTATAAAAATTATCCTAGGAAAAAATTCATTAGACTAGGTTTTCTCATCTTAGGAGAAAAATTCATTAAACTAAGACGTTTATCTTAGGAGAAAGATTCATCAGACTAGGTTTTTTTTTAACTTAGGAGAAAGATTCATCAGACTAGGTTGTTTATCTTAGGAGAAAGATTCATCAGACTAAGATTTTTATCCTAGGAGAAAGTTCATAAGACCAGGTTATTTATCTTAGGATAAAGATTTAAATTCATCAGACTAAGATTTCTATCCTAGGAGAAAGATTCATCAAACTAGGTTTTCTTATCTTAAGAGAAAAATTCATCAGACTAAGACTTCGATCCTAGGAGAAAATTCATTAGACTAGACTTTTTTTGTTATCTTAGAAGAAAGATGTTGATACCCTATTTTTCCCTATAATATTTTTTCAAATACATATACAACTTCAAAACTATGCATTAGCATCAATTGACATTTTTTCATAATTTCTACATTTTTAGGGATTTTTAATTAATTTTATGCGGATATTTTATAATTACAAATCGCATCGCAAAGGACTTTATAAATATTTCATGGTTTAATTTTGCTGTTTATATTCATTAAGCTCAAATTATTTCATAAGTAGCCATATCTACATTTTTTGTTATAATTGCAATAACTTTGCAATTATTGCTCATGCATGCATTATTTTACCAGAAAATAACTTGTTGCATTTTTAAAATATTGAGTAATTATTGTAAAGCATTTCTATGCATGAAAATTATTTTTATAAAATATTTTTTACCAATTATTTGGGTATTTAATAAATAGCCCTTTTTATTTCAGACTTAACCCTTTTAATACCAGCCCAAAACCCCCTTAATATTAAACCAAAAACCATCCCAAAACCCTTTAGGCCCAATCTGTATTCACCCGACCCAATACCCTGGCCAATCCTGGTCGTTGATCAAAATGATCAACGGTCCAGATTTTCCCTACCATAATTAAACCCTAACGACTCCCCCCCTCCCCAAACCTCTCATTCTCTCCTCTCACCCGCCGTCACTCACCTCTCCTTCTCTCAAATGCTCTCTAATCTTAACCCTAACTCACCCTCGCCGTCACTCATCCATTGCCATCCATGGTGGTTTCTCACCACCTCGGGCCTCTAATGGCCTCTCCTATGCTGGGTACTTCCGTCTCTAAGGTCCTCAAGGGACCAGGGTTAGTCCGCTTACGCCTTTGGTTCTTTCTCGCCTGTTTTAGGTCATTCTGGTTCGATTTCGAGTAAGAATTTCTTATTTTTCATCTTGAACCTGTGGAGTTCTAAACCTATGTCTTCATCTCTGTATTATTTCTTAAAACCCTAATTTCATCTTTTGAACTTCTCAAATATGTACATATCTGAGATAGATTGAACTTATTTCACTTGTTTTTTATGAAAATCTTCTGGTTTTACGAGTGGGTTTCCATTTTCTTAAACTAGGGTTTCCTGAAAATCCTTTTCTCCAAAACGTTTTCTGACTTTGGATGTTTGATCCGCTATTCTTATGTGCTTTTGACCGATTATGTTGAGTTTGCCTCGACCCTAACTAGTTTATGCTAAAACCCCATTTTTTGACATTTTTGCTTTGACTCTGAGTTTGACCATATTACTTGTGCACTTTTTTCATTCTATGCTTTGATTCTTGTGATTTTCCTTTAGCTTAATTCGATATCTTGACAAGAGGGGTTGTTCTGATGGTAAGCAACCTCCACTTCCAACTAAGAGGTTGTGAGTTCGAGTCTCCCCAAGAGCAAGGTGGGAAATTTTTGGAGGGAAGGATATCGGGGGTCTATTTGGAAACAACCTCTCTACCCCAAGGTAGGGGTAAGATCTGCGTACACACTACCCTCTCCAGACCCCATTAAGTGGGATTATACTGGGTTGTTGTTGTTGTTGCTGTTAATTCGATATCTTATGATTTTTACCCTAGTATGTCTTTATTAGGGTTTATGATTCGATTCTCGACTGATTTTGTGTGTTTATACTTGGCCTACTTGTTTATTCATGGAAATCTATATTATTCTCCCTTAAATTGGTGTTATTTGTTTGAATTTTGATTCATTTATTTGCTCTATTAAAACCTATGTGTTGGTTTTGATTATCTCCCTATTTTTACACCTTCTAATTATTTTCTTACCTTATTAGAATCAACTATGATACTCACAGATTCCTCAAAATGGTTTTCTTAATTAAACCCATGTTATTTACCCTTAATTGCCCATTATGTGCTTAAGTTTTACTCGATTCTTCTTTCCTTAAATACTTTCCTGCCCTTTACCGTTGGTTGATTACCCCTTAATTAGGGGAAACCTTACTGATTTTATGCATTGTTGAGTCTGTAAATTTCCTTAATTGCTGAACAATTAATCTGTTACCTTATTCGATTTAATTCTTAACCAATATATATGCTCTCCTCTATTTTCACTTCTGGACACGAACATTAGTTCACCACTACACTTACACTCTAAAAAGCTCTATGTTCTTCTTTTCTACTTGCGATATTCATTAGTCTTGCCTGCTGTAAGCCAAGGTTAGATATTGCACAACATCTGCTTTACATCTTGTGTTCTCTTTCCCTAATTGGTATGTCTCTGATTTAATTTTAGAATCTAAACCCTATGTGTTTCATTACTACCTTAGTTCATCAGTTATGAGTTCCATTCTTGTTCCTGTTTAGTGTCTTGCTTAGCATGCCTAACGCTGTCATGTTCAATATGTGATTAGCATGTGTAAATTATACTTGCCTGTTTACTGTTTATCTAGCATGTCTAAATCTTATTTTGTTTAGTGTGTGATTAGAATGTCTACATTATAAGTGCTTGTGTGGTGTTTGCCTAGTTTGCTCATTTAAGTCCTTGCCTACTCTGCTTTACTAATGGGATCATGCTAAGTCATCTAGTCTCTCAAGGCAATTCTAGTTGTGTGTTTGGTCATGTCCAAGGTTTATGTGTTCTCAACATGTCTTTGTTGTAATCTCTGCTCCATGTCTCAATCACCTACCCTTTCTAACTTATTAATTCTACAAGCTCTTGAGAATTCTGTGCATCTGGTTGCTTATGTGCTCCACTATACAGTAAGGTGTATACTATGTGTCCCCAACCCCTCTCTCCCTGTGTGGAGTTTGTTTGCCAAGTGTTTCTGAATCTGGTTGTTCTATGATTTGTGTTCTGATTTCAAAGTGTTTTCATACTTTTCTCAAGTTGTTTTACCACCAAAACTAGTTCTGATTTTCAGAAAATCTTTCACTCCTAAGAGTCCTCTTTATACTGTTTACCAAAACATTTTCAAAATTATGTCAAGCACTCTCACTTACTCTTAGGTTATTAAGTCATGCCCCTCTGGTATGCGTACTGCTTAGAGATCCTTGAGATCTCTCTGAACTTTGGCATATCAGGGCTGGCTCTTCCACACTACACATAATCAGGCTTTATTTGAGAAAGTCTGGGTGTGATCACTGCCTAGGATCCTTGAGGTCCTTAGGGAACTCTGACACACCTGGACACAAATGTGGCAATGAAATCTTGGGCATTTGAGACTACTGAAGACCTGGTACTTCAGGTTTGCCTTGGGCCTGCATCAGGCTCCCTATAGCTTAATTTCTATTGCATTTATGTAATTTAGTTAATTTTGGTCTATAATAATTATTTGTAAGCAGATATTAGGGTAACTAGTGAAACGGAAGGGTAGCTGTATGGTACTATGGGGTAATGCTGGGTAGAAATCATGTTTTTAGGCTTTACATTACGCAAATCTTCACTAGAAATCATGTTCTAGGACTGGTGTGTCTATTTGCATTTAAACCATGTTAAACCTGCACGCTAGACATCCTGTTCTTAGGGTATTCACGCTTATTACTTCAACATACTACATGTCATATATCTCTATTCGAGCTTTGATTTTGCATAAGTATTTTCACTTAGAGATCCTGCTATTAGGTTAATAATCCTGCCTTAAAAAATTTAGTCATCTCCTGTATGCATTAGATACCATGTTTTCTAAGAACTCTATTTGCATTTGTTTGAACCATGTCTATTTCGATCAAATCAATAGCTGTCTACAAAAAGGGTTTAAAAATAGTCCAAACGCATAGATATCACGTCCTATTGTCAGCATGTCTAAAATTAGTCTTTGTCACTTAGATCAGCATGCCTATATGATTAACTCACTTCAAGCTGTTTAATTAATTCTCAGATCATGACTGCACATAGACACATGCCTAGGCAAGCCTTAGGCCATTAAATAACTGTGAAATCTAGTTCTGTTTATGTGTGAAATTATCCAGGCTTAACAGGCTATAAAACCAGTAGGCAAACTAGTTAGTATTCTGCCACTTCCCTTAAAACAAACGTTGCATATCATGTATCTGTAACATTCATCTAGATACCATATTCCTAGGCTTTCTGAACTTCTTCAAAATCAACTGTTTGGGACGTGCTGTCTATTTGCCTAATACATGTGGAGGTAAACATGAGCCTTTTAACTGTTTTTTCTCTATTTGCTTGTCCTACATGTTATTTGTTTGTCGCCTAGATTTTTGCCTTTTAAATACCTTAAGTTTGTCTAGAACTGCCTAGATTTAGAGGTCCTAAGCTCCTCCAGGACCACAAGGAAGGGACGGGTAGCAGCACGCTTAGAGGTCGTTAATCAAACTCACTTATATAACCATTAAGGGGAGGATAATGGGTAGTAAAAGGATATGATGACCTGCACGCTAATGTCACGTGTAACCCCTCAAGTTGAGGAGGATTACCGGGTATTGCACAGATTGATCCTGTAGGTTAATCAACTTAGGACTTCCCTTTCCCAATTTCTATATGTGTTTAAATTATCTAAACTTCCCTTTTCTTTACATATACGTGTGTAAGCTGTCCAAACCTCTTTTACCCCCATTATCTAAACTTCCTTGATCATATATGCATTTAGATGGGGGGAAATTACCTTATTTGCAAATACGTGCTTACTTGTTAATTGACTAATTCACATAGTTTAAGTTCGGTCGGGACCCACCATTGTGGACCGCGAGGAATGCCTAACAACTTCCCCTCAAGGTTATTTCGAGCCCTTACCCTAATCTCTGGTAATGCAAACTAGTTATATGACTTAATCGCTTTAGGTGCCCTAACACACCTTAAACTGTTAGGTGGCGACTATTCAAATACCCAATTCCCAAAAGGAAACGAATTGTTCCCCATGAATGTCGAAACCCGGACTTCGCGAAGGAAAAAGGGGGCACGACAAAAGATTCATCAGACTAAGATTTCTATCCTAGGAGAAAAATTCATCAGACTAGGTTTTCTTATCTTAGGAGAAAAATTCATTAGACTAAGACTTTGATCCTAGGAGAAAGTTCATCAGATTAGGAATTTTTTTTGTTTTGTTATTTTAGGAGAAAGATTCATCAGACTAAGATTTTCTTATCTTAGAAGAAAGATTCATAAGACTAAAATTGTTTATCCTAGGAGAAAGATTCATCAATCTAGGTTTTCTTATCTGAGGAGAAAGATTCATCAGACTAAGATGTTTATCCTAGGAGAAAGATTCACCGGACTAGGTTTTTTTTGTTATCTTAGGAGAAAGATTCATCAGACTAAGGTGTTTATCCTAGGAGAAAGATTCATCAGACTAGATTTTTTTTTGTTATCTTAGGAAAAGATTCATCAGACTAAGATTTCTATCCTAGGAGAAAAATTCATCAGACTGGGTTTTCTTATCTTAGGAGAAATATTTATTAGACTAAGACGTTTATCCTAGGAGAAAGATTCATCAGACTAGGTTTTTTTTTGTTATCTTAGGAGAAGGCTTCATCAGATTAAGATGTTTATCCTAGGAGAAACATTCATCAGACTAGATTTTCTTATCTTAGGAAAAAAATTCATCAGACTAAGACTTCGATCATAGGATAAAGATTCATCAGACTACATTTTTTTATCTTAGAAGAATGATTCATCAGACTAAGATTTTTATTGGAAGGAAAATCCATCAGACTAGGATTTATTACCCTAAGAGGAAAAAAATATGAAGAGCGATGACAGGATTTTATGCACACTAGCAAGACTAATAAAGGCAAAGATATGAGAAACTTCTCTTTGTCGACTCTTCTCTTCTCTTCATTTCTTCTTTTTTTTTCTCGTTTTTTTTTTTGAACAACTTTTCTTGCACTGCTTTATTCTTGTTTCAAACAAAGAAAATTTTGTCAGTTCTAACAGTGGTCGGTTTGTGGCTTTGAGTCCTGGGCAGCTTGGCTTTTGCTCAATCAGCTTGAGTTAGTTTCAAGAGACTTTTGCTCTGCATCAACCCTGATTGTTTCTAACCCAGTACTATTTGTATTTGTGGTGCTCACAATACTGAGAGTAAATTGAACTTAAAGTTTGGAACATATAAAACATTCTTAATTTTCTGATTCTCTAGGATTGTAGCATCTCCAGCATGTGTGATTTCAGATCTATCTCGTGTAGATGTTTGTACTCCAAAACTACTTTGTCCTTTTACAGGTCTAATGGTATCCAATACATTCTTGCAAAATGCTATGTGATGCGATGCTCCTGAGTCTAGTATCCAATCATAAACACATATGTTGGATACACTAGACATCAATGACATAATACCTTCCACGTTTGAAGATCAAGTTAACTCTGATGGTCCTGCATTTCTTTTTTCTAGTGAAGTTCTCTCCAACAGGTTTACCAACTGTTTGTACTGTTTTGTTGTGAGATAGTTTCCTTGTGGCTGATTACTGGTTTCAATACTTACATATATGTTAGAATTATTAGCAAAAGGTTTATATGTACCTAGTTGCCCCTTCTTCTTGCTTTTAAAATCTGGAGGATAGCCTATTATTTTGTAACAATTCTCCTTCAAGTGGCCTTTATAACCATAATGCTCGTAGATCAACCTTGGTTTCTTGATTTTGAACATTTGACCCCTTCATGCTAGCATTGTTAAAGGTTCCTTGTTTGATTCCAGAACACCTAGTGTTCTTTGACTCTCATCCTCTATAGCTACTACATAAGCCTGATTAACTGATAGAACTGGTCTTCTCTGCAGTATATTGCTTCTTACTTGACTGTAGCTCTCATTGAGTCCCATAAGGAACTGCAACAATCTTTGCCTCACTAGATGTTCCACATAGGGCCTCGATTCTTCACAGTCACAAGAAGGTAATGGTGTTAAAATGTCCAATTCATCCCATAAATCCTTCATTTTTGAGAAATATGAGGTAACCGACTCAGTTCCTTGCTTTAGACTTGCAATCTCAGCCCAAAGTTGATAGATTCGAGTCAAATTATCCTTATCAAATCTCTCTTTAAACTCATCCCATACCTTCTTCGCACTAGAAGAATACATGATGCTAGGCACCAATTCACCAGCTACAGTGTTGCTCAACCACGAAACTACAACAACATTATATCGTTCTCACTGTGTCTATAATTCTCCTTTATGCGATCCTTTTACACATGTACCGTCCACAAACCCTAGATTGTTCTTCACTAACAGTGCAACCCTCATTAGCTCTACTCCATATGGCATAGTTTTCTAGCCCTGTGAGCTTTAACGAGATCAATGTTGTTCCAGGTGCATCTGAATCTCGAAGGAACAGTGGGTGATTGCGAGGTAATTGTGCAATTTCATCTATCGCCATGACTGAACTCAAGGTTATACAATTACAGTACTCCGATCTGCGCAATTACAGCAATCAAGGCTCTTATACCATGTTAATTTGTTGAATCTACACTCAATGATTCTAGTTTCATAATATGCAATTGAATCTAGAGAAGAATCTGGAGAAATCTAGAAGAAGAAATCAAGAGAGGAAAAAGCCATTTTTGCTTAGCAGAAGAGGAAGAAGATACAACTGATTTCCGTAGAGCATTGTTCTATTTAACAGAAACACGTGCCCTTCATACTCTTTAACAATATGACCCTCAAGTTCTTTTATTTACACTTAGGTCCCTCAATTAGTTTCTTAACTAACTAACAATCAACTCTATCTAATGTTCTTGATAGTTTTCTTGAGGGTTTAAAGTCCAAAGAAAAACAAAAAAAAATCATTTTTTCTTTTTGAACTAATAATGGAATGGGAAGAACTTGAGTATTATGTAGTTTGACATGTTTTATATCGGGGCTTAGAGGCGGAGCATTTGCAATAAGTACTTTCTTCATGATCTTTGTAATTATATGCCTTGGAAACATATGTGACTTTCTTTTGACATCGAGGCTCATCTTTTGACTCTTTTGATTAATTCTCATGTGCTCCAATTAGATGATAATTGTTCTAGTTGCTTTAACTTAAGAGTCAGGTTTGAACCATCCTGAGTGAGTCATGTGCATTGTGTGAGGTGAGATTTTGGTGTACTTTGTGCCATCCTTGCTAGTCTAGAACTTGCCCCATGTGTGAGTCGAAGCGAAATGATTAAGTCTTGTAAGTTTGGGAAGTGATATAGACTTTCTTTGATTGACCATTTAGCCTATTTGCCTATAACTAGTGCTAATATTATCCGTAGTCAACTCTTTTGAGCCTGTAGATCTTTTTTTGGCAACCACATTACAAGTCGAATTCCCTTTGTTTTAAGTCAATCTTGTTGAACCTTTACTTCCGAAAGCACTTAAGTAGCCAGAAGAGTAAAGAAAGAGATTGAGTAGCTTTTGAGTGGAACCATAGAAAGGCCTAAAAGGTGCCCTTGTGTATAAACAAAAAAAAAACAATAGCAAAATATACCAAATTAAGGAGAGTGAAAAAAAATAACACCTCGTATATCTTTGTCCGGGCTAGTAAGTATATATATGTTGAGTGGTTAATGAAGAAGGGCTTAAGTGTATATGGTTTCATGGCAAGACATTGAATTGGTCATGACAAGAAAGTGCTTAGAAGTGAAGTGTAGTGTATTAAAGTGCTTAGGAGGGTTAGTCACTATTTTCTCAAATATATCCTACCCGTCCCTTAGCCTACATTACAACCTATAAAGTCCTACTTGATCCTAGACTGTGCAAGCTTAAATTAATAGAGACTTACACTACGGGCAAGCCTATGGAACGAATGTGGGTGGCATAAGAGTTTCTTTGTGAGAGTGAGCAAATTCTTTCTATATTTGAGTCCTTAAACTATACTTGAACTTATATTGAGTGTGTGGACTACTTTCTCGCTGTGGTTTGCTGGTGAGGGCACATGATTTGCAAGGTATTGGTAGAGACCTTGATTTTTGAGTTGGCACAAGGAGCGAGTCATAGTGTGGAATGTATTACAGTCAAGTTTTGAGGGGAGGATGTTAGAAAGAGTCACATGAATATTTTAAATGATCTTGACATGAGTTTAAAACTTGAGGAAAGGTATGAAGAGTGTATATGTTGGGTTCTAAGAGTTGATACAAACCATTGTCATTGGTATGATGTTTGAGTATGTCTTGAAAGGTAATTCTTGCCTATGCACTTAATTTTAGGTTGCTCGAGGACGAGCAAGAGTTTAAGTGTGGGGAGGTGATAAAGAGTGAAAAGTGCATGTTTTGAGTGTGTTTGTGTATTAATTCTTGTGTGAGTTCTGAAAGTTCACACCGTTTTTAAAGTAACAATATGCTCATTATGTGTTTCTTATATGTAAGAACAAACTTGCGTGGAAAATGATCAAATGGGAGAAAAATTTGGTGAAAAAAGAGCTGAAGAGAAAAGTCCCGGACAGCGAAGCGAGGTTCATTTCGCCAGACCGGAACTGGAGGAGAAGAAACCAGAAAAAATCCCGGATAACAAAGCGAGGTCCACTTCGCTAAACCGGGACCGGAGCAGAGAAAAAACCAGCTTCTCCAATCCGAAATCGGAGAAGGATAATCCGCCTCATACAAACCCTAGTCACTATAAAAACATCCTAAAACATGATTTTGAAGGGAGAGACACTACTTTGGAAGGAGAAAAGACTTTAGAGAGTCAAGAACACGCTAGGAGCAAAGGAGAAGGATTCAACTTCACGTTTTTCCCTCTTTCTTCCTCTATTTGTATGATTGGTTATGAATTCTAGTATTGTAATTTTACATACTATTATGAATAGCAAATTTGTTATCTAGGGTTTTGATGGAACGTTTTGAAAGATGAATTTTGTTATGTTTTTATATAATTGAGTCGTTGGACTTCGCTACTTGTTCAACTACGTGTTTGTTGCTGTTGATTGAATGGCCATCAGCTGACTGTGCCTATTTAGCGTGTATTGATTGAAAAATGGTATATATATATTTAGGTAGTTATTGAACAACATCACTCTTAACGTATGTGAGGGATCAATACAGAGGGTCTAAAGGTGATATTAGGAATAACGAAGCCTTGGTGTGATCTAAGTGCGCGGTGTACTTGTGCCAGCTAGCATAATTCGAAAGAATACTTCTAGTAAATTGTGGTAGTTGCTCGGAAGAGAATTACGACACCCAAAGTACTCGCGATCGGTAAAGAATCTTTAGGCAAAATTATAAAAGACGCAGCGGGAAGGATTCCGACAATTGGGAAAATCATAACTCTAGACCTCCTTAATCTTGTCTCCAATCATTATACTTGTTAATTGGTTGTTTTACTGCTCTTTATATTTGTTAGTTAATTAGTTAGAAATAAAATCTCAATCTTTATAATTTAGAAAATTGTTTAAACTTATCTTCTCAGTGATAGCGAACAGTTGTAGCTAAACCTTAGTTCTCTGTGGGATTTGAATCCGGACTTTTAGATCGTATTATATTTGTGTGATGACCCGAAAGGTCATCACTTGTTTTAGAAAGAAATTTTGTGTCCCGAGGCCTTAGAAGCCTCCTTTTTCCTCACATCGATTTGCGCACGGTTTGGGCATATATCCGGAACGCTTTTATATGAAAATGTGATGAAAATATTCATTTGGCCTTTAAAATTGAATTTAAGTTGACTTCGGTCAACATA
This sequence comes from Nicotiana tabacum, assembly GCF_000715075.1. Taxonomy (NCBI): domain Eukaryota; kingdom Viridiplantae; phylum Streptophyta; class Magnoliopsida; order Solanales; family Solanaceae; genus Nicotiana; species Nicotiana tabacum. The sequence goes on along the minus strand of NC_134090.1, from coordinate 152,743,662 downwards.
TTGGGTAAACGGACCCGTACTTGTGATTTGACGGTTCTGGAGGGTCTCTAGGAAAATATGGGACTTGGGCGTATGCCCGAAATCGAATTCCGAGGTCCCAAGCCCGAGAAATGAATTTTTGAAAGAAATTATTTTATTGAAAATATAAGAGTATTTGGAAATTTGATTATATTTGAAATTCATCGTATCGAGCCCGTTTTTTGGTTCTGGAGCCTGGTACAGGTTCAAGATGACATTTAAGATGCGTCTGTGAAATTTGGTGAAAAATGGAGATTATTTGACGTGATTTGGACCTACGGTTGAAGAGTTATGAACTTTAAGTGTTCTTGATGAAAATGATGAGTTTTGCAGTTTAATCCATAACTTTCCATGTTATTTTGATGATTTGATCGCACGAGCAAGTCCGTATGATGTTTTTGGATATGCGTGCATGGTTGGTTTGGGGCACCGAGGGCTCGTGTGAGTTTTGGTTAGGCCACAGAGTGGATTTAGACTTAGAACATAGCTGTTGCAGGTCTCTGAACCAGCCTGTGCGGCCCGCGGTGATTTCTTGCGACCGCGGAGGAGACTTTGCGGCCGCACTCGATTTCTTGTGGTCTGCGGTGGAGCTCTGTGGCCGCAGTCACTTTTGTGCGGTCCGCGGAGAGGGTCTAAGAGGGGTATATTTAAACGGACTTTTCAGTTATTTTTCACTTTTCAAAAACCCTAAAACGTAAGAGGCGATTTTCCAAACACTCTTTCTTCTCCAAAACACTAGTAAGTAATTTCTAACTTATTTTTTTTTGCTCCTTAACTTCTTTTAACAAGATTTCATCCTAGAATCTAGGATTTTCATAGGGAATTGGGGATTTTGGGTAAAACCTAAGAATGTTGAAATTTGGGGGATTTAGACCTCGAATTGAGGTTGGATTCCAAAACCAATTATATATCCGGGCTCGGGGGTGAATGGGTAATCGGGTTTTGGTCCGAATTTCGAGTTTGGACCAAGCAGGCCCGGGGTCAATTTTTGACTTTTTGGGGAAAATTTTATAAAACCTATTTTCATGCATTGGAGTTGATTCATTTAGCATTTATTGATATCATTAAGTAAATTGTGGCTAGATACAAGCGAGTTGGTGGTTGAAACAAGAGGTAAAGCGGTAGTTGAGGCTTGAATTCTATTCGTGGCATCGAGGTAAGTGTTTGGTCTAACCTTAGCTTGAGGATTAAGAGTTGAGTCCTATTTGCTATGTGTTATTTGATGAGTATGACATATAGGCATGGTGACGAGTATATATAAATTGGTGTCAAGCATGCCCGTGAGTCTTAAATTGAAATCGTTGTGTTCTTAATACGTACTACAAATGCCTAAGTTGTTGATTCTCTGTGTTGGGCAAGAATTATGATTATTCTCGTGGAAATTGCTTATGGTTGAGTATTGGTTCTAGTTGAGGTCTCTTTTGTGAAGATAAATGTTGGAACAAGTTTGGTTATAGCTAATTCCCTTGACGGGACGTATTTACTTCTTACTGTCGATTCCCTTGCGGGATATTATTGTTCCCTTGTCGAGATTCTTTTGTGATTGGCATTGAAATATTATATGGATCGGGTTGCACGCCGCAACAATATTATATGGATCGGGTTGCGCGCTGCAACAATAAAGGATAAAAGTGGGTATCGATTTGTTACTGTTTCCTTATTCTTTCTGCTGCGAACTTTGAATTGTTCTTCATGCTTTTCTCCTGAGTTACTGTCGGTAAATGATATTCTCCCATAGCATGTCCCCTTCCCATCTTTAACTGCTAGCTGTCCTTTATTATTACTTGCCATATATATGCTTTAACTGCACAGGTTTAGTTGGTAGTCTTGTCCTAGCCTCGTCACTACTTCGCTGAGGTTAGGATCGACACTTACCAGCACATGGGGTCGGTTGTGCCGATACTATACTCTGCACTGTGTGCAGATCTCGATACTGGAGCATACGGATCATAGAGAGAGGTTGCTACCTTCAGTCCATCAGGAGACCTGAGGTAGTCCTGAAGGCGTCCCCTTCTATCTTTATATTCCATTTTCATTTGCTTCGGAGACAAACTGTATCTTTCTTTCCAGACAACTATTTGTAGTATTCGTAGATGGTCTGTGATATTGTGACACCAGTTCTAGGTAGAGATGTACTTTGTATTTTTTCGTACTTGTATTTGGCTAGGTTATCATATTTCATCTTCCGCATGTCTTTAATTACTATTAATATTCCACTGTTGATCGCATGTTGTTTTAAACTATTTAAAAGGCTAAGTAAGAGGGTTAGTGAATCTATAATACTCGGCTTGTGTAGCTTTCACGAGTAGGTGCCATCACGACTCCCGAGGGTGAGAAATCCGGGTCATGACAATTTGCTCGTCAATGGTGGTAGCCTTGTGATTTTTCTGGATAGTTTCACCGGTTCCATTTTCTTGTTGGTGGAACAGGGTTGCTTTTTGGATGATAAAACATGAAGAAAAGAAGAAGAGAAGAAGGGAGATGAAGAGGGGGGCCGGTACGTGAAGGTTAATACTGCTGGAGGAATTTTTAGAGAAGAGGAAAAGTTGAGTGGAGACTAGGATGACTTGGCAGTTGACATGAAAAAAATAGAGTGAGTCGGCTGCCACATCGGGCATCCATTAAGGTTAGGGGCAATCTCATCAAGTTTTTTAACGGTAGGGTGGGTTTTGGACGTAAAGTGAAAAGAAGGACAAACGTGTACTATTTTTTTTGAAGGGAAATGTGCAAATATCAATAATAATAATAATAATAATAATAATAATAACAATAGCAAGCTAGGGTAAAAGACCCGTAGCATTGTCTTTAGTACATACTAGAGAAATGCCTTCTAAGGCACATTCATTGCCTAACGCAGTTAGGTTAATACACACATTCATAAAACACGATCTAACATACATATGGCCATCCTGGTCCTTGCAATAGGCATCCATTGCAAAGATAGGAGGTGATACAAAATAACAAGTTTTATTATAATTATGAGACATTAGAGCTTCTTTTGCCAACTGATGTGCTACCATGTTCCCCTCGCGAAAGCTATGCTTCATTGTGATCTCCCCTTGATTGGTAGCCTTCTCCATTAACCACCTGCATTCATGAATTAAATCATTATAAGTAGGATAATCATCATGAAGGAAGCGTAAGACCTCTGTGGCATCTGTTTCAACTTCAACTGGGAATATGTTTTCATTGATAATTCTTTGAAGTGCATGTCGTAGTGCTTGGAGTTCTTCCTGGATAGGTGATGTTGTGTGATACTTCTCGTAGTAGCCCAACATCCATTCGCCTTTGCTGTTGCAAATTATTCCACCGATACCTCCATGTAAGCATCTATTGTTGAAGGCTCCATCAATATTGAGCTTGTACCAATTCCTTGGAGGAGCCTGCCACTTTACTTTAAGCTTGAGTTTTATATTATTAGTAGTAGGCTTGGATGTTAGCAAGTGGTATTCCAATTCTTGTTTAATAGCCTTGGTTGTGTTGATATGATTGCTTGTATTGTTCACGTTATTTTCATTTCTGTTTTTCCAAATAACCCATAATACAAATGGAAAAATTTCTTACCATGTCAAGAAATTATTGGTTTTTTTAGGATTCCTAGTACGTAAAAAATCTACCCAGTGTTCATTGTTTATTTGATTGGTTAAGGCCACCCCCATGGTTTGCCAAAGGGACTGAGCCATCGTGCATTCCTAGAAGATGTGTATTGTGGATTCATTTATGTTCTTGCATATGGGATAGTCAGTGTCGATATTAATACCAATGTTTCCAAGGTATTCTCTAGTAAGGAGACATGAGTGATAGCATTTCCATAGGAAGAACTGGATTTTCCTTGGATATTTTGTACCCCATATGCAATTGAATTTTATATTTGAGGGTAGTTGTTTATCAATTAGTTTGTAACAAGAAGTGGTTGTAAATACCCCACTAGGGTTCATACTCCAGATGAGGTTCTTGATATGAGTAGGGTCGGAGGTTATAACTAAGGAATAGAGAGTAGTAATAATACTTTGAGGAAACTCAAAAGAAATTTTTATTAGGTCCCATACGTCATTATTACGGATGTCTTTAATTTTTAAACAATTTTCATTATAGGTTAGGGGGCCAATTATATTATCTCTAAGGTTGTTGAAATTTGGGATCCAATTAGTGTCCCAAATATTCATGCTCGAGTGTTGGTCTACTGGCCACCTTATTCCTTGTTTAAATATGGTCTAGCCCTTTAATAGGCTTTTCCAAGTACTAGAGCAACTCTCAGTTCTATTAATATACTCATACAAGCTAATGAGAACATGAGCCTAGAGGGATGTCAGGTTATTAAGAATACACCATGCTAGGCTTGCCAGAAGGGTTAAATTTTTAGATTTTGCTTATTTAATCCCTAGGCCCCCCTCATCCTTTGGGTTTGTTACTATATTCCAACCAATTAGGTGAATTTTTTTCTTTTCTCTAGTAGTTCCCCTTAGAAAATCTCTCTGGATCTTGTCAATTTCCTTCAGGGTTTTACTGGGAAGTAGAGATAATTACAATAGGTGATTTGGGATTGTGTTGAGAGTAGAAGTTATTAAAGTGCACCTTCCCGCCATGCTCATCCACTTAGCATTCCAGTTATTTAACCTTGCCCGCATTTTATTAATTACGGTTTGATAGTCTTTATGCCTAGGGTGGTGTTGTAGCATGGGAAAACCTAGGTAAGTACCAAATGATTTGCTAACTTTTATGTCAAAGGTGTTTGTGGTCATTGTGATATTTTTCTTAGTGCAAGACTTTGACACTAATAATTTAGATTTATCTTTGTTGATATTTAGCCCGGAAAGGCAACAGAAACTTTCCATGCTTTTCTACATATTTGTGATAGTGTTATTGTTTGCACGACCCATTAAGGTTAGATCATCTGCAAAGAACAAATGGGATAGTGGTGGACATCTTTTGTTTAGCCTAATGGGTTCCCAATTATGAATATCAACTTGATGTTCAATATTTTTTGATAACATGTCCATGCATAAGATGAAAAGATAAGGGGACATTGGGTCACCTTGTCTAATTCCCCTAGAGGGATAGAATTTCTCCGTTTTATTGCCATTTACTAAAATGGAGATTATACTAGTTGATATACAATTAAGGATTAGGGAAGATATATTTGGAGGAAAGTTGAAAAATTTAAGAGTTCTGTAAACATATGACCACTCTAATTTGTCAAAAGCCTTTTCTAGGTCAACTTGAGTATGCAATTTTCCTTTTCTTTCTGAGTGTTAAACTGTTTTAATACTTCTTGAATAATAATAGCATTGTCACAAGCTCACCTATTTTTAATAAAGCTACCTTGTTGGTTGTTAATAAGATGTTTTAGGAAGTACTTGATGCGGTTAACAATGACTTTAGTGGCCACCTTGTACAAAGTGCTGCATAGGCTGATTGGCCTAAAAAAATTTAATTGATTTGCATTAAGGAATTTAGGGATCAAGCATAAGTATGTTTTGTTAATTTCAGGAGGCATAACCCTTGTGTCAAAGATTTTTTGGCATAGATTTATAACCTTACTGCCTAGAATTGGCCAGAATTTCTTGAAGAAAAAGGGGTGTAGACCATCCGGTCCAGGTGCCTTGTGTGGTTTGAAGGAGAAAATAGCTTTTCTAATCTCATGATTTTTAGTTTACTATCAAGGATGGATAGGTCAACTTTTTTGTAGGTAGTGTTATCTGATTTTATGGATTTTTAGTTAGTATTATCATGAGACATAGTAAAGATACTCTGGAAGTGATTGAAACATATGTAATTAGGGCAGATTGATTTTCTATCCAATTTCCGGATTTATCTTTAAAAAAGACAATATTATTCCTCCGTCTACGGTTAGTGGCTTGGATATGGAAGAATTTTGTATTTGCATCCCCTTCGTTTAACCAATTGACCCTAGAACGTAATTTTCAGTAGTCCTCTTCTAACTTAAGGATTGTGTCATATTCTTCAATAAGATTTACTTCTAGGTCTCTAAGGTATTGACTAGTTTGGTAACTAGGAGAGTTTTGTATACTATTAATACGTTTTAAAGTTTTCTTTTTCCTGGCAAAAATATTCCCAAAGGTAATTTGTTTCCATTCCAATACCTTTTTATGGAATGACTCCATCCCTTCAATTATATTCCTGTTCACCCAACTATCAGACACAACTCTAGGGAAATCAAGATGAGAGCACCAGAAGGTTTCAAGTCGAAATGGCCTACCATGGTTATTATTAATTTTATTATCAAGATTAACCAAAATAGGTTATGGTCCGAGTGTAATTTAGGAAGGTGTGTTACAGTAACATTTGTGAACTCTTGTAACCACTCGAAATTGGAGTATACCCTATCTAGTCTCTCCATTATTATGCCCCTTTTTTTTTCTACGATGGTTGAACTATGTGTATTTACACCCCTTAAACCCAAGGTCTACTAAATTACAATAGTTGAGACAATTTATTAGGGACTTAGTCCTTTTTTGGTTGATAAACCTGCCCCTAAATTTATCCTCCGAGTCTATCACTTCATTAAAATCCCCACGATTAACCATGGTCCATTATACCTATCAAATGTGTCTTTAAGATTATCACATAACAACTTCCTAGTAGCTATACCATTACTAGCATAAACAGTAGAAAATAACCAAGTAAGGTTTTTATGTTTTACCTCTATCATTGCATGAATTGCTTGGCCATTCTTAGTAAAGTTGCTAACCGTCACCACATCATGGTTCCATAGGATTCCCAAACCTCCAACTTGTCCAAACAGCAGGAACCTCAACCATCTCAGTGAAGTGAAAATCTTCTAAGATTGAAACATGACTCTCCATTTTTGTTTCCAACAAAGCAACTAGGCATGGCCTATGGGTATCCATAAGCTCACGAAAGTGTCTCCTAAATTTTGCATTGTTTGCTCCTCTCACGTTCCAAATTATGATATTATTTGGTTGATACATGGGATAATTATTGATTGGTATGTTGTTTGGGTTCCTCCTTATGGAAGGAACCAATATCACCACATGTTTTCCCACCATGGGGTTGTGTGGAGGACGGATGTCCCAGGAGCACTTGTAAAGTGTCGTCGGACAGCTGAAGATAGACTTCCTTTCTAGTATATCCCTGAAGATGAGTATTTTTACCTCGTTTAGGTTTGAAAAAGCTACTACTGGCTCCCCCAAGTGGGCCAAGTCATCCTCTTCTTCCTCTTGAAGTCCTTCCTGGTTCTGCATGTTTTGTACTGGTGCTTGATCTTCCATTGGATCTGGTTGTGGACCTTGTTGTTGGTCTTGCATGTGCTGTGGAGTCCACTGTGTGAAGAAGGGGTTTAGAAGCATCATGTCCTCCGGTACAAAGTAGGGGAGGTTGATTGGTGGATTCTGTGGGAGCTGTTGGTTGGAGTTGTGAGGTATGTTCCACATTTGTTGCATGGTGTGTACTAGATTTTGGTTCAAGGAGGGTGCTAGAGGTTGGAGAATATTGCTCATCCACATTTGATTAATATAGTTGTTCATTACTAGGCTCATCCCTTCTGAGATTAGTTGTGCAAGGAAGTATGTGATTTGAATTATTAGGATTGACTCCTGATCGTTGATTTCCATATTGAAGGAGATTGCATGCCCTTCGAGACCCAACTCCACCCATGATTGAGGTACCTGGTTGGGTGGACTCGAGGGTTGGGCATATATTACTGGATTTGGGGGAAATTAAGGAGGAAGTGGTGGTAGGTTGTTCATCCTTTGGTTCCTTGAGAGATGAATTAGTTGGATCAACCGATATATCCTTCTCAAGGTAAGTGGAGGTCTTGCCATTGTTAGTATGCTCGGGTAATATAGGAGGGATAAAATCTATTGGAGTAGTAGATTTTGCAATATTTTGCTCTACTTTTGTAGGAATTGAGAGGGATTGCATGTGGTTTATATCCAAATCTTGCATGGATATGTCCTTCTCCACTTGGCTATCCTCTATGTCCATGTGTTGCATGGATGAGTTGGTATACGGGAGGGATTTTGCATGGTGAGTGCGAGTAGATTTACCTTTGTTTTTTAATTGGTTGTTAATATTAGAGGGGTAATTATTTTTACTAGAGTTAATGATTTTTTGGAGTTTCTTATTGGTTAGCGAGGGAGTTAAGTCCAAATCCATTTTGTTGGACAAGAGATTTAGGAGATTATTGGACTTAGCAGGTGAGACATGTTTTGGACACATGTAGTGTTACCCTTTATCTTGCCATGCAAATTAGGGGAGTTTTGATTTAAATTTTTTATTGATTTTTCCAAAACTATGTGCTCCAGAGGGTTATTGGATAAACCACCTTCCTTACCATTGGGTGGTTTTCCAGCGAGTTCATTTGCTACTGATGTTTCAACATCACATTGGTCACTTTGGACAGTAGGGTAAGCTGCATTAGGGTTAGTGAGCAATTGCTTATTAACATAGCTCATAGGTTGAGTATTTAAATACTTACCTGACAAGGCATCATACATGCGAACTTTAATACCTGGTGCAACAGAAGAACTCGCCTTGTCCATGGACTGATTGGCTGTCTTTGATTTGTTTTTCCTGGGGAAAGAGACTGTCATCCACTCATGTGTAGTTTCTTCCTTAGGTTATGGTGCCTCCTTTGGTAATGGACCTTTATTATGGCCGCTTGTTAGAATCGTATAGGGGGCAGATTCTGCTTGAGTGCCCCAGCCTTCCATAGACTTTGCACAAAAAACCTTCTCCTTCATAGAGTATAGGTTGTTTGTGGTGGCCAATCATGATAAAATTTTGTACTGGCTGATCCAGCGGTAATTCCACACAAAGTCTCGCATATCTTCCCCTTAATGTGGCTGATGTGCATGCATCCACTTTTAGCAGTTTACCATTGCAGTTTCCAATTTTTGTTAGGATTATGCCATCATAAAATTCTGTGAGGAGTTGTGGTAATCTTATCCAAACGGCGGTATAATTTTGGTATGCATTTGTGGCTACAAAATTAGGCACCCATTTTTGCACTGATAGGAAAAAGCCATTGATGAACCAAGGTCCATCATGTAGTATTCTAGTCATGCTTTCCTTTTTGGTCAATTTGATCGTGCAGTAATCTTCCCCTAGATATATTAGAGGGTAGTTTTCATCTACCTTCCATAGTTCTTGGGTTTTCCTCTTTAAGTAATGGTGAACTAGCCGTTTGCCTATGAGTTTGATGATGAGTGAGTACTTCCAAGGATTGTACATTCTTTCTCTATCATCCTCAGTTAGTATGATGTGCTTCATGTTTTGGGACAAAACCTCCAGGGCAGTGGCTTCCAAATCAGTTGATTGGATATCCATAGTAGTTGATGGGAATCTTGGTATTGATTGGGAGGCAATGGTAAAGATTTCCCCTTGAATTAGTTTATCTTTGTAAGAGTGAGTAGGATTGATTGTTGGTGAAATTTTATCAGGGGATTTGGGAGGAATTTGATGTGGATTCCCTGAGTGTTAGTGTAGTGAGATGTTGCGAGTATTTAATATTAACATATTTTGCCATATACAACACTGACTATTTTTCGATTGTCAGTCCGAAAACTGGCTAGCTCATGCTATTTTTAATTTTATCATCCCTACATATAACGATTATTGCACTGAGAGTGAAATTGTAATGATGTCTTTTTTCCTAGGAGCAATACAACGAAGTAGAACATTTATCTAAAACGAAAGCTACATCGATTATGACACGAAATTTAATTAGATCATAGCAGCATGAGAAACTAAACTCGAAACATGGGTGAGTTAAATGATTTCTTACAATAGTACAGGGATAATAATGACCTTTTTTCCTAAATTATTTACGGCATAAATCAATTGTTGCTGTCGTATTAGCATTTTACTTTTTAAAATTTAAAGACTTTGTAAATGTTTTATTTTCAAGTTTCTCTGCGTATCTCTTGAGAAGATTGAAAATTCACGATTAGCAAATCAGTAAAACAATTCATTAGGAAGTAAAAAAAAATGATGTTTACGTGGCATTTCTTTTAGATCAGTAAATTTATTTATTTCTCACTTTTTTGTTTTCTCCCTCATTTTCCGTCTACAGTAGTTTGAACATGCCAACAGTCACCAAGTATAGTTATCATAAAAATTAGTTGCAACAGTAAATATTATTTATGAACACTGTCCTTGTAAAACTACAAAGCGATTGGAAATGCTTTTACTCATTTGGTTTTGTCGTTTTGCTCTATTTTATTCTTATACAATTGGTTTTCAATTCTTTTTCTTATATATATATATATATATATATATATCAACTCTTCTATGTATTACCGTTGGTTAATTAAGAATTTCACTTTCATTTCATCTTCGAAAACGAATGTTTTGGCGTTAGAGTTTTGAGATTCCTAGGAATGTTAAAATACTTGTACTTGCAATTAGATTCAAGGAGTGACAAAAATACATGTAAGAGATAACTCTGGACGAGGGAAACTGAAAAGAAGATTTTACTGAAATCAAATATTACCATGAATATTTTTATATCATACCTCATTAGTTCCACTTTATGTCAATTTATCATTTTTAATTTGTACTAATAAAAAGAATTGCACATCTTTCAATATTTAGAATGTTTTTTACTTAAATTTCAATTCTATCCTTAATAATAAGACACAAGATGTAAGATAAAAGTATTCCTTTTTTTCTTAAATTATGCGTCAAGTCAAACATAACCATGTAAAATAAAACAAAACAAAGTGTCACCAATATACAAGTGACGCGGAGACTTAGCTAGGAATATTTACATTAGCTAGTAATTACTAAGGGGAATGCTAGCCAGATATCCCAATGCTCAAAAAGGCTGTCGAAGTACGTTCAACAGTTTGTTTTCAACTGACTTTGGATTAACATCTATATAGCTACTACGCTATGACAGTGAATTTCAAAAACTAGAATATACTGGAGGAATGAATCCTCTACATTGGTGATGCGTAGATCCTTACTTAAAACCTTCAGTGATCAATTGGCTTTGCGCACAGTAACATCAGCTTCAATTATGACAGTATCATCCATAATATAACCTTTTCCAGGATGACATAGCTCACTAAGAAGCATGAATGATGTGAAACCCCAGTCCCTCTCTCTTTCGTTAAATTGGTTCTTAACCGTACTTCATTGACCACTAGTCACACCCTTGAGCGCGAGAAGCTTACTATTCTAGTGAAAGACTAGAGATAATAGCTGCCTAACACATTATACCAAGACAAAAAGGCAGTGGGACTATCCTCACTTTCCCGAAGTCCCTCCCGTAAGGGAAGAAAACAAAGAAAGCCATCAGGCAAACCAATCCGGTGGCTACAGATTTTGAAATTTAAGGGGGGAAAAAGAACTAAGAAAACTGAGCAGGCAAGAAGAATAGTCTCTTGCTTTAATCCGTAAGTTGGATGCAGAAGGAGATGTAGATATCCTACATGGGACTACCATATATGAGAGACTCAGCGAATTCATAAAAAAATAGTATTATATTCCACCGTATCGCCGGGACAAAGCAGAAAAACAACCTTACTTCTGCAGCCCAAACTGGTTATATCAGCATATCAATAGTGAATAGGTTCAGCTCCTTAAACGCCGGCAAGGCTCCGAGGATAATTCAGGCCCACCGTCGCAGCAAACAGAAGCCTTTAGAGGAATATACTATCCCTCCTGCTACTTGTGGAGCCTTTGTGTTCTTTCTCATTTGACTGCTCAACTTCTACTTCATGAATATATTATTCTTTATGGATTAGTTATAAAAGTAGAAAGCTCAGCATTAATTCTGTCTCTGTGCCTTTTTCACTGCTTCACAATGGCTCCTAGGTGCATGGTGAGATTTCCATTCCAGTAAACTAATGGTGTCATGATTAAACTTAAAAAACACAAAAAGTGCTCACTTTTGCTAAACTTAAAGAACTAAATATGTTCAGTGGTATATTTAATAGACGTCTTTAGATCTACACTCGAACATAAGGGACCATTTATGTTATTATCTCTAAGAAAATATATATATAAGTACATTAGAAGATGTTGTCTATAAAAGCTCAACATATGACTGGTACAGAGTCTTTGAGGTTTTTCTAAGGTTTTGTCCAAGATGGGCACGGCCTTTGAGGGGTTAGAGGATGATTTTTGTACATTTGAGGAATAGCCTCTTATTATTAGTTAGCTTTTGGTGCACACATAAAGTTCTTGCGTATAGAAGATTGGGTAACATTTTCAGGAACATACTATTCTGTAGGTTCTCTACTTATTGGTATACGTCCGGTACACGGGAGCTTTTTCCATATTTTTTAACTAGTTTTTCCCACATTCATTTTTAAAAAAAGTTACCTTACCGGGAAAAAGATGACTCGTACAGGCCGACAAGATTCAATTTAATGGACAGATCTTTCCAGAATCAATTAGACATACCAGTATTAAAGAGGCCTTTTAGACAATACTACAGGTTAAAAAATAATGATAAAGGTGATCCCAATATGGCTTTCAGCAAAACAAGCAAAAGGAACTCATGGAGAATTAGCATCACAATGTTGAAGCATGTTGGCAGAAGAATTGAGCAATAAAACATTTATGAATCCACATCATTGTTGGAGCACTAATGAAAATCAACAGCCCAATGAAAACCTAGATGGCGTGTTTTATTATTAACAGTCAAATCTCAAAACGATAATACATGGGTGGAAGTTCATTTATTAATTAGTTCCTTACGGATGAAAGAAAAATCAAACATACGCACAGAATACTTCCTGAAATAAGCTATCCAGAAAAGTCTAAAGTTTGATGATTACTCTCCACAGCTGACTACGAGGGTGTTTGGATTCGCTTTTAAGCTGGTAAAATCAGGTTTTAAGTTCTTTTTAGTTTTTCTTGGTATTTGGCAAAGTTAAAAAGTGCTTAACATAAATTTAAAACTGCTTAAAACAAGCCAAAAGTAATATATCGGGCAACCCCAACTTTTTGTTTTTTGCCTTAAAAGCTATTTCCGCTGAAAAGCCACTCTTTTTAAGTCAATCCAATGGCCTATGACGAAAAACAGAAAAAATCTAACGCAACAAAACCTTATTCAAATGGCTTAAAACATGCAGTTGTTAGAAAACCAATAGATGTTCCCTCATTTTATTAATTCATGCACAAAATTCATATCTTTTATACACAAGTGAGATCTCTGACCTTTTCTCACTGTGAACTTGTTCTGAAGTTGATTGTGAACAGCTAAGCTAAACTGAGCATATCTACTCCACCCGGAAGGCAAGCTTTGCGTAGATTGATAAACAGTCTACAGTGTTCCCTTTTGGGAATATCAATATCCTCCTGCCAGCCACAATGCACCATATAGTACATCAATATCATATCCCCATTAAATTTTGTCGCAATCCACTAAAAAGGGGGATGTTGAAAGAAATTACCATTTATATCCTCCTACATTAAAAACATCAGAGTACCACTTCTTCACCTTCAACCTTGAAAATTTCTTGATAGTCCATGTGAACCGGACTGACACAGGATCATCCACCGCCTGTACATCAACCACACTTGCTGTGCCCGCTGGTGCAACCGCCAAAAATTAAAGCGTGCAAAATTTAGGAAAGATAGAGAAAAGATACAATATCAGTCAAGCAACCAACTACTCAATCCCAAACTTGCTGGAGTCGTTGGTATGAATCCTCTACATATTTTGCTTAATTCGGGTCCATTTCATTCTAATATTGGTAATGTGCAAATTGCACATACTACAATTCAATTGACGTAAAGATAGATATATTAAACTAGTGGAGTAAGGAAACTGTTTCAATTTAAATCACATACTTTTCTTATTAATCTGTTCCAAAAAGAATGATATGCTTCTATAGTTGGAAACAATTTAACTTTAAACTTTTCATACTTTATCCTTAATGAGAAGCTTTTATAGCCACACAAATATCATGACCCCACAAAACTTTTGTCCCTTAAGATTTTATGACCACATGTTTCAAAAATCTTTTTTTTCTTAAATTTCGTGTCAAGTCAAACTACATCTAAATTTAAATGGAGGGAGTACCAAAAAATAAATGAGACAAACACATACATTATTACTCAATATAAGTGTGTGTGAGAGAGAAAGCTTGTGTGCATATTGTAAAAGTAGGTGAGTTACCTTCTATAGGCCGAGGTCTCTTAGTAGGAAAGCCGCAACTAGGAACATTCATTTCCTGCTCTTTCGACTACCAAAGACGAAGCAAAGTAATAAAATTCGATCCAACAAAGATGGACAATTTTGATTATCTTTCGCATTTAAAGAGAGAATTTAGGTAAAGTTTACACCACAGTAGCATCATATTATTAAACTCAGCAATATTCATCCAAGGATCAATTTTTTTTTTTTTTTTGGGAACTCCATCCAGCAAAGCACCTTTGAACAAAAAGAGTAAAACTATAAAATAAGTGATTAATTGAGCAAGTCAATGGATTAAATTTGGCACCATGGCATTTTAGAGAAATTTAAATCAATTTTCACACAATCACAGGGTTAAGCTATTTTAAACCCAAAAACAAAAATACTGTGAACAGAGTAAAACTGTAAAAACAAAGTAAATTCACACAGCAATACAGCTAAAAAATTCAGTCACTATCATATTTTAAAGAAACTTTAGGCCAATTTCACACCGCAAGCACAGTGGAGTATATTCAGCACCTATATATAAATAAACAATCAATTATTTTAGAAACTACACCAACCAAACTACTTTAAACAAAAAAGAGTACGGGAAACAGAGCAAAGCTGTAAAAGCAAAGTGAGCAAAAATTACAGAGAGATGGAGAGGAAGATTACATCTATCAAAAGAGGAGCGAGGAGAGTGATTAGCGGAGAACAGTGACCGTCCAATTGGCAGTGAATATGAGATCTTCCGTAATTGAGAATTTAATGTATGTGAGAGGAATGTAAATGTTTGGCATGATGTATCAAAGAACTTTGTTAGAATCCAAGTTTTTGTGTGACAAGGAAAGGGGGGAGGATTGTTGTTAATTTTATTGTAATCGAATATGTGTCTATTTCAAAACATCTCTGTCTCATTGATAGACGTTCCTAGAGTATTAACAGTTGATATTCTGTGTGATAGGATACTGGAACCTTTTACCTTAGCTAGAGATTTTGTGTTCAAGCTTTCCAAATTGAGAACCTTTAGATAAAGAGTGTTTTACCTCTTGAGGGGTCTACCTGACATGAACCTGAATTAGTCAACTGTGTGAATTTCAAATACTGGTATACACAAAAAATATTGTTAAAATTTTTTATTTTTTTCCATGGATGCTTAAATATCTTCGTTGTATTTATCCAATACTCCTATTATTTATTTTTTGGTCATTAGGTTAAAAGTTGTATTCTATATCAGTGTCATCCGCGTTTCTATAAATTTGCATTTAAAACACAGATTTTAAAAGAAATGGAAAAGATTTACTTGCTAAAGGGAAGCGTTCTTGTGTTGAGAATGATTATGAATTTAACACCAGTCTAGAGTTTGTTTGAATTGCTTGATGTTGTTGACGGCTGTAATGTGGATGGACCAGTAACAAGTGCTATTGCTGGACCAATCACAACTCGAATGATATGATCTTGATTTCCTTAAATAAAATGTGATATTCTAATCTCACCGTAAGGATTTCTTATCAACATCCAAGTATACTTTAGTAATACCAACATAGTGATGTATTAGCATTGATTTACTAAAAAGCAATTGATTTATCATTTTCACACAAACTTCACAAAAGAATACCTATAAACCCTTATCTTTGAATTCCTCCTCCATAATTATCACAGATTGGCATGGATTGCTATACTTCTCGTTGCCTTTACTTTGTGTCAACTTCTGTTGTTGTATGCCTTCCTATTTATGAGGCCAGTTGCCAAAGCATACACTACTACTAGAATTTATCTAATTTCGTATGGTCAAAGATCTGTCGGAAAACCGACAAAATTCCAACGACAAGAAATACTACGTTGCCGATGGAAGTCCTCGGAATCCACCAGAAGACTTGTGGCGCCAGTTTGAGGGAAAATCTTAGCGCAACTTTTTCAGGCGGCTAGCCGATGGACATTTATTAAATACATAAATTATCTATTGTTTTAAACCGTCCAAAATGTATAAAAATATAATAACTTTTGGATGGCTAGCCACATCATACTTACTGAGATAAGTGTTTTCCGACGGGGACTCTTTAAAATTCCAACGAATAGCCGTCCGAAACGTCTTATAAACTCCCCGAGTCCCCTTTCTTCCCCATTTTTTCTCTCTAACCCTTACTCCCCTTTTACTCTCTTCCAAGAAACATTTTGTCGGACATTCAAGAGCTTCCACCAACCACCATCTTTTCCAGCCAATCACTACTCTCCCAGCCGTTCAATAGCCGGACTTCCTCACTGAGAAACGAAATTCTGGTGGAGCTCTCGATCTCGCAGGTGATTCATGGCCTCCTGCTTCGGCATATGCTGCTGTGTTTCGTCATTTAAAAATGCTCCGGCAGTTAAGCTCCACATTTTTACATGTCTTTAATCTGTCTCTTTCTCTTGACTTCGTTGCTTGCTGGGTTTACTTGTTTGATTAAGTCAAAGTGAGGAAAATAAGCACAGAAGGCGTACTACCAAAGATATAGCCATCATCAAAATCTATTGCATTGCTGTAACATTCTTTCATACTCCAATGACAATATCACAATAAGAGTGTGCCACACGTTCCTGATTGTGCACGTACTTCAAAAATGAAGGAACATCAGGAAAGCGATATTGTTCACTGCAGTGATTTCGAAGGGATTTCTGAAAGCAAATTATATCCCATCTCCTATCTGCAAAGCCAGAGCATTGTACTCGAAGGGATTGCTTGCTGGTAGCCTACCTTTTCCTGTAACAAAAGTTTTGTTCTTTTGATTCGCCTTTTCTTTTGTATTACATTTACTTTCACAATGTGTGCAGATTTTGTTCTCAGGAAGTTTGATGTACTTGCTTTTGGGATCCCACTTAGGTGCAAGAGTCCCATAGCTAAGTCCTCTCTTGTTGCTACTATGGTGTTCTTGTAACCATGATAGTGCATAAGATGACTTATTCCACTTGCTAGTTCTGTCTAGTTCATGCTTAACCTTGCCTAGATCTTCTTTTAGGGCTCTTATCTGCCCATCCTTTTTGTACAACTTATCTTTCATTTTTCCTAGATTTTCTTTAAGGTGAGATGTATGTGATTAGCTTTCTTTTTACCTATTCCTAATTTCAGTTTTAAATTTTCAAATTTAAGCTCTAACGCAGTGGTGTCAAGAACCTGGTTCTTCAACTCAGCATTTTTACTATCACTTTTACTAGCCCTGAGTTCCAGATTTTTGCACTTAGCTTTCAAGATTACACATTCCTTAAACACTTGTTCCTTTTCATTGTTTATGACCTCAGATTTATCAATGAAATGTAACTCAGATAGCCTTTCTTTAGACAAAAATTTAATCTTGTCTTTGAGATGAATCACGATTGCCTCTGGTTCATCATCTGATTCTCCAATGGCCATAAGTGCTTATTCATCTCCATCTTCATATTCTGAATTCTCATCTAAGCTTTCTCCCCAAGCAACAACCATAGCCTTTGTTGATCCTTTGTTCTTCTTGGGATGAACCTGTTCCTTCTTCCTGTTTCTTCGTTCAACCCTTTCTTTCTTTCATTCAATTTCCCATTGAGGACAGTTTTTGATCATGTGGTCAGGCTTACCACATTTGTAACACCCCTCGTTGGTCTGTTTTTCAGGGACCCTTGGTTTGTTGTAAGTTGCACCTCTTGAAGAACCCTTTCCTCTCATTAGATATTTCTTGAAATCCCTCGTGATCATAGCCATTTCATCCTCCTCTAGATCTGCACCTTCAGCAATTTTGAGAGCCAGGTTTCTTTCCTTCTTGGGTGCATCCATCTTCATGGTTTGCCTTCTAAGTTCATAGGCATTGATATTTTCAATTAACTCGTCCAACTTGAGAGTAGCAATGTTCTTTGATTCCTGAATAGCAGTGATTTTGCTTTCCCAAGTAACTGGCAAAACCCTTGTCAGAATTTTCTCAACCTTGTCTTATTCAAGGATAATCCTTCCAAGAGACTTAAGTTCATTTGTTAGCGTTGTGAACCTTGTATACATTTCTTGGATGGTTTCTCCTTCCTTCATGGTAAAATTCTCATATTGAGAGTACATCAGTGTTCCTCTTGATCTCTTCACTTGAAGAGTTCCTTCGTGAGCCACTTGCAAAGTGTCCCAAATTTCCTAAGCAGTAGTACAACTTTGAATTCTACTGTACTCGTCTGGACCAAGTCCATACACAAGCCATTTCTTGGCTTTAGCATTCTTTTCCCACTTTTTCAAGTCCTCAGCATTGCAATCAGCTCTATTTTTAGAACTTATTTTTCTCTTTTTAGGTTCAGGCAAAAGAACTTTACCAAGGCACCCCACACTTTTAAATATTTCAAGTTAGATTTATAACTCTTTCATAATTTATAAGGAGTTTTTCCAGTTCTTCTATGTGGTATTCTATTTTGTAAGTGATATGCAGATAATATAACTTCACCCCACAAATTATCACGTGCATTAGAACTAACTAACATGGAGTTTATCATCTCTTTCAATGTTCTGTTTTTCCTTTTAGCAGCTTCATTAGACCCAGGTGAATAAGGCGGAGTTACTTCATGGATAGTTCCATTCTTTTTAATAAAAAGTATTTAAAGAAAACTATTTTCTACCTTTATCAGATCTAATTCTTTTGATTTTTTTACTGAGTTGATTTTCAACCTCAATTTTATAAGAAATAAAAGCATTAAAGGTATCATTTTTGTTTCTACGTAAATACAACTTAGTATATCTGAAAAGATCATCAACAAAAGTCACATAATATCTTTTACCACCTCTAGTCATAATCTGCTTTAAATCGCCTAAATCAATATGAATCAAGGATAATAATTCAGTTTCTCTATTTAGAGGAAAATAAGTCTTTTTAGTGCTTTTAGCTTCAGCACATATTTCACACTTATCAATAGTATTTGAGTCTAAACCATATATTAATCCTACTAACTGTATTTTCTTTATATAAGCGACATTAACATGTCCTAGTCTAGCATACCATAAAGAAATAGACTCAACCATATAAGAAGGAAATACATTTTCATTGCTAATATCAGAAATATTAAGCACAAATAAGTCATGATTGTAATATCCACTGCCCACAAAAATATTATTTTTGGTCAATACGACCTCGTTATTTTCAAAGGAAACTTTCACTCTAACTTTTCCTAATAATTCCACTGAAACCAAATTGGTTTGGATAATAAGAACATGCGACACATTACTCAATACTAGAGTTTCACCAGATGTGAGTTTGAGAAGAATTTTTCCTTTCCCAATAATGCAAGTTGTTCTTGAGTCACCAAGATGAATAGTTTTTTCTCCTTCCTCAACTTGGGTGTAACACAAAAATTCATTTTTGTTTGCACAAATGTGCCTAATAGCGCCAAAATCTATCACTCAATCTCTCACATTTGTCACATTATTTATTTAGAAAATAATGTGCCTAGTAGCGCCAAAAATTCATTCTTGTCAAATACAAAATTTAATAAAATACTTTTTAGAAAAAATAAAAAAAATATTTTTCTGGCTACGGATTTATGGAACCCCACTTTAGCGGGGACTAATTCAACTACTTGCTTACTTTTAGGATTTTTTTTTCCTCTACTACGCTTGCTTAGATTGGACTCCTTTCTATCTATTTTAAATCCTCAGCCTTTTTCTTTGTAGTAAGAAATCACCTTGTCTATTCTTATAGAGTTCAGTTTAGTGCTTATTACTTGGTTGGAGAGGAACCTTGCAACATAAGAGTTGACTCTTCCTTTCCTATGTTTTTAGTAGACTAAGACACAGACTAATGTTATGAGAAGGATCAGTAATTTCATTTAAAAAATAATATATTAAAACCAATCTGCTAAAAGTGAAATCTTTATATCATATGTGAGAAAAGAAAAAATAGAAGTAAAAAGAATGGTGATAAATAAATTATAACAATCTGAATGGTAACATGTGCCGATAAACTCCAATACTAACATTGTTGACATATTCCAATTAAAGATCATAAGTTTCTCCTTCATCTTGTAGTTCTTAAATAACCAACAACAAGAAGCAAGTTAATATGGCTCAATCTTACATGTTCACAGTAGTCTTCCTTGCCTAATTCGTCCATAATTAACTAAAAAATAATAGTGATAATAAAGTATTTAATCATGGTATAAATAGCTAAAAGAATAGCGTACGATTTTAATATTTTCATAATGAATAATACTTTTCAAGTAACAAGTATCCATATTCTTATGTCAACACTATAAACAATTGGTGTATTACGTGCGAGGCACGTACATAGAGACTAGTATTATTATAAAAGCACGAATAATAAAACGTTAAATGTTGAATGACAAAAATATCCTTTAAATATTGACCGACTTTTAAGCCCTTTAGAACTAAATAATTCTTTCATATAATAATTCCATATTGAATAAAATTGTAAAAGCAAAAAATCATTACTTTGCTTTGGAGAATCAGCGTTCACCAAGTAAACTTCTTGTCGAATGTCTCTCAATTTGAATAGGAATCTGTTGCATGTTTGGTATTCTAACTCTCTTTGTTTCTCAATTTGAATAGGAATCAGTTGCAGCTTATCAAGTTAGTTTCCTATATATATTGAATCTCGATCCAATTAAAGTACGCTCCATTGACGTGTTTTGTGTTTTCATGTTTTAAATCCTTAGGACCAAATTAGTGCATATACATCAATTAATTTCTTCATCTATTTTCCTCTGTGCATGATATGTTTTGAATGCACATTTACTGATTTTTTTAATATTCTAACTGTATTTGTAAAATCTAAATTATATGAATATTTTTAAAAAAAAACAATATTTGTCGTGAAACTACTAACATTCTTTTCGTTGTCGAACTTCTTAATGCTGGTAGATTAGCTAGGTGAGATAGTGCAATTCAAGGTACTCAGAAATTGCAATTCTGGAAATGTTTATTTTCTAGAGTATTATTATATGGTGTTATTTTAGTACACTACTTGAAGAAGTTGAGAGATTCGATTCAAGAATTTAAAGAGTTTCTAGCTTCAAACTGTCTTTATCCTTTCAGCTAATTTTGGATTCAATATGCAATAACGTTGGTGAGTGATATTTATTTCTTACAATTTAAATGCTCATGTATCGTAATTGCTTATCCAAGAATGTTTTTAATTTTAAAATTATCGGAAAATTGTTTATAATTAAGTTTTATTTATGAATTGAACTTTTCTATATTATTTTTATTCAAAAACTAGAACTAAAAATGATAATGTAATAAAATTTTAAAAACAAAATAGTAAAAAACATATATTTTTCAATGTGTGGAGTTTGGACATAAATTTATAGATATTTAAAAAAAGTATAAATTCAAAATACATGCATTAGTAACTTCTGTGTTAGATATCAACATATAATTGAATTAGAAATAACACATATGTAATACATCATTTATCACATAAGTCGTTATTAACACTTTGTTCATATAAGTAATAAATTAAAAAATATAATAATTTTAAAATATACTGGTATGGATTAGCTAGATAAAAGAGTGGGTTAGTTAATATGAACATATAACGAAATCAACGTACTTTTCTGGTTAGAATTATTCACATATCCTACATTCTCTATTAGTTGCATATAGGGGTGTACAAAGGAAACCGACAAACCGCACCAATTCGATAATCCGAGTCAAACTAAGAAAAAAAGTTCGACTATGATTTGGATTGTTTTGGAATGGTATTGGAGAAAAAAACCCGACCATAATTAGTTTGATTGGTTTTAACTAAAGAATGTCAAACCAAAACCAAGCCAACTCAACATTGCATATATATAAATTTTAGATATATTTAATATATAAATATACTTATTGTGATGTAATTTATAAATATTTCTTAAACTTTTTCATAATTTTATCTTTTAAGGTATTAATTCAAGGTTGAACTTAGAACTTTTGAATGTTCCAATAAGTTTTATAGCCATTAATATTAGTAACTTAAATAATGTTAACAAAAGCACAAACCAAAATTAAATCAATACTAATTCTAACAAAAGACATTCAATTCAATACTACGAACGACAATGTATTGAATATCTATTTTTTATTTTGCAATAATTTAGATAACTAATATTCCCTTATTAGTGTACTTATTTTAGTATGACTTAATACTTTCATATTATGTTTATTTTTATTATGTTTTTTTCATTAGCGATATTTATCGTACATAATTTTATTGTCTTTATTGTTGAATATTTTAGGATAATGCTATGACACATCTCATATTTTGTATTATTTTTTTTGAAAAATACCTTATATAGTTGTATCTTACTAGGATTAAAGAAATATTTTGAGCGTAAGTAATAAGTTTTGTGCTACGAAGATTTTACTGGTAAAAACCCCAAGAAAACCGAAAATTCGAGATTGAAAAATCCGAATTTTATTGGTTTGGTTTGGTCTTTAAATTTAACAACCCGACACAATTGGTTTAGTTTGGTAATTGTAAAATCCGAACCAACCCGACCTATGTACACCCCTAGTTGCATATGTTATTGAAGACTTCTAATATATACTCTCTTATGTTAGCATTCTAATTTTCCATCCTTTTCTTCTCATTGCTAAAGTATTACGTACAACGTATGTACATAGAAACTAGTATACTATATTAAAAGTGCGAAGACCCTTCGTGAAATGTCGTTCGCCTTTTTTACCCTTTTAAAATAGAGTTTACCTTGTACAAAATAGTAATTTTATTATTTACCTAATATTTAGAAATAGACATTTAATTATTTTCTACTATTTAGGTATTCGAAAATAACTAAATTTGGTGTATTAAGTTCTTCCTTATTTAAAGTTTGTAATATAACATATTTGTATTTCTTGCTGGAGTCTTTATTGAACACGATTGTAGTGAAAAATATTGCTTCTTCCCAAGTTCTTATTTATTTCCTTTTTTTGTTACTTAAAATAATTATTTTAGACTAGAATTGGTTTGGAATAATTCTATTAGTTAAAAGATTTAATACCATTTTGAACAATAAATATATGAAATTTACATGTTGTCCTATGCATTTATGTTTCAATCTCCTATTCCTAATATAAACATGCAAAAAATAGTAAGAGTTACACTTGAGTCATAAAAGCATGTCTATAAAAAAAGAATTTCCATGCAGTAAATTTAGCTTTGTCACATGTCTTTATTGACTATATTGTTGAGGTATTTCTATGGCTAAACCATTTCTTTTTCTTTTTCTTTTATGGGAATGGTTTTTAGTTTGCTTTTCTTCCATATGTTTGTGTGTTTAGTTTTCCTCTTTAATTGTAATTAATTCTTTGGAAGGATTAACATAAACATATAATTGTTGTGATCAATATTGGACAAAGATTTGCATGTTCAGGTTTTAAATTTTGTGTATTCTATCGTAAAGTTTTGTAATCCTCTAACTTATTGGATTGATGCAACATAGTATTCATATAGATCTACGCCTTATGACAAAAAGGAAAAAAGAATAGTTGATTGTTTGTGAATATCAAGGTCCGGCTTCTTACTTTTTTCCTTTCCGAAATTTGGAAAAATTTTGTTTGATCCCTGCACATATTTTTCTAATTAAGTGATGACGCTTATCAATTTAGTAACAAGAAATACACAACACCTTTTTTATGGAATTAACATGAAAGATATTAGTCATATCCATGTCAATGCGATTTAGAGGGCGTTTGGATTGATTTTTTATTGAGCTGGTCAAATCAGCTTTTAAGCTCTTTTTTGCTTTTTCCAGAGTTTGGTAAAATCAAAAAGTGTTTAAAATAAGTTAAAAATTGCTTAAAACAAGGCAAAAGCAATAAGTTGGGCACTTTTAACTTATTACTTTTTGACTTAAAAATTATTTCTGTTGAAAAACCATTTTTTAAGCCAATCCAAATTGGCGCTTAAACTTAATAGAATTTAATGGAATTAGCATAAAAGATATTCGAATTTGACGGAACATATACGTGAAAGGTAAATGTAATTTGTATGTTCTATTATAAATGCACAAACTCAACATGAACTTTTAATTAAAAAAAATTATTATTTAAAAGTAAATATCACATTAAATAAAAATTTTATTTAATTATTTTCTTAATATTTATAACCTTGAAATCAAATAACTATTTTCTTATCAAATCAATTTTTTTTGAACTCTGTTGAATTCCTAATATTTAAGACTTGAAAATCAATTATGATTTTATCTTATATGGTTGAACTGTTTAACATAATTACAAAAAAAAAAATGTTTAGAAATGTAAAGAATTAGAATTTTTTTTCCTGCTATCTTACTTTTAAAAGTCTCAATTAAAATAAAAATTGATTATAAATACGGGAAAAAACTAAAACACTACATGTATGTGAGAGTTGCAGTTGAAAGCATAAAATATTTTTGAATCAAACTATCTTACTTCTAAAAAGTCTCAAAAATGAAAACTATTACAAATACAGAAGAAAACACTGGATATACACGAGAGTTGCAGTTGAAAGCATAAATTTAATTTTGATTTTAATATGAATTTTATAATTTCACTCCTTCTAGAATATTATTAGCACAATTCTTTAAAGTCCATCAATTATAAGTAATTTTCTTACAATCTTAGTCTCTTCCTTCCATAAAGTGACAATATCTGAATGCATAGTTATGTGCTTCAGACAGTGAATATATAAAATCTCACTTCAAAGCGAAAGAAAAAATAAATTAATGAGAATGTAACAATTGTATTCTACTTTTGCAAAGTGATTTCTAATATGTTAGAAACAATTCTTATGTAATTTTATATATTAAAACAAGAATATGCATTTTGCTCATGAGAAAAGATAAGGATGTCTTCTGTTAGTTGACTGAGATGATTAGGATTTTTATAGGATAATTTTTTCTTTTATTGAGTAGTTAAATAAAATTAATAAATAATTATTTTCAGGAACTCACACTTTTTTTTAACTTTTATTTTATAACTTAAATACATATTTTAATACAATATTATCAAATTTTTTTTTAAAATATTTTTATTGAGATAGGTACACGCGCAACGCGCATACCCAAAAACTAGTTAATTTGAAAAGTATTTCTGAGCAGCAATTTGTGTTTGACCAAACTTTTAAAAACTGATTCTAAGAGCCAGTTTGGCCAAGCTGCCAAAAACTACTTATTTTAAAAAACACTTTTATTCAAAAGCCCTTTATGAAAAAGTACTTTTGCAAAATAAGTAGTTTATATTTGGCCGATTCGTTTGAAATAGTGCTTTTTGCAAGCTCATTGTGTTTGACCAGTCTTTTAAAAAAGTACTTTTAAGTATCAAATTACAAAAAGGACAGTAAAGGTTCAATTTACGATTAGTATTATTTAGAAAAGAAAAATAAACTTAAACATTTATTAGAAAATAATTCTAATTAATATAAAATATAGTTGTTCCAAAGCAATACTATTGAGTGTTTGGTATTACTTATTATTTATATGATAATTTAAATATGTCAAAATATGTCATTTAATATAAATTTAAAATCTACGCTTAGGAACAAGAGAAAGAGAATAAAAATATAATTAAAATAAAAAAGAGAATAAATGTATGGCAGAAATAAAAAGAAAAATTAAATCAATGAGGGATTGAAAAATATAAATTTATTGTAAGATTATTTTTGTCTTGAATAAATGAATTTTCTGCTTCTGCTTTTGCTTTTTGGAAGAAG
Organism: Nicotiana tabacum; assembly: GCF_000715075.1. NCBI lineage: Eukaryota > Viridiplantae > Streptophyta > Magnoliopsida > Solanales > Solanaceae > Nicotiana > Nicotiana tabacum. Next base: position 152,717,862 of record NC_134090.1, on the reverse strand, counting down.
TTTGAATTTGTAGCTTCTCCCCAGAAGGAAAAACCGCTTCTGATGCCGCTCAGAAGTACTTTTCATTTAGGCCAAATACCTTAAAATTTTCAAAAAGTACTTTTTTGACAAAAAAAAATACTTTGGGCCTCCTAGAAGCTTGGCCAAACAGGCTCTAAGTATATTTTTCAAAATTGCTTTTATAGAGAAACTATTTTTTTTACATTTTTAAAATTACTTATGCTTCTACTCAAAGTCACTTTTTTCTTCCAAAAGCTTGGTCATAAACTTCAATTTGAAAAAAAAATGCTTTTGGCTTTGGAGAAATTCCGTCAAAAAGGCTAATTTTTTTTCCCCATCTGGTATCCGGTACCTGCATTAAAGCCCGACTATATTCGGATTCGCACCGTGTACCATTCGGGTACCAGTAAATGCTAAAACGAAATGTCGAACAATGATTTAATTACCGACACGCCCGCCAATGTCAAGTCACCGATATTTTTTTTTCTCTTTCCGTGTTTCAATCCACGAAATAAAACCCTAATTTCCCATTTTCCCTCCCTCTCCAATTTTTTCCCTCGTCTTTTTCTCTCGGAAGGTTTGAATAAATGGCGGCGGCTGGCAGCGGCGGAACGACAACTTCCTCAGCCTACGAAGGCACCGGAGGCGGAGCAGGAGGAAAGTTCCGGAAACGACCTTTCCTTAAGAAACAAACTACTCCATACGATCGCCCTCCGACGGCTCTCCGGAACCCTAGTTGGCTCACGAAACTCTTCGTTGATCCCGCCACTAAGCTCATCACTTCCGGTGCTCAACGGTTCTTTTCGTCGCTCTTTCGGAAACGTCTTCTCCCTGCCCCAACGCCGTTACCACTTCCTCCTCCAGGTTCTCCTTTTGCACATTTTCTCTATTGGACTATATATTCGTATTTGAAATTGTTTGGTTTTTGCTTTGTTTTCTGTTGCCTTTGCATTGTTGTTGTCAAAAGTTGTAATTTCCTTTTTGTTACGTCTAGTGGAGCTCGATAATTATAAAAAAGAGTCTTATAATTAAGAGTTTAAGTTATTTACACTGGCCAATTAAAAGTAATTGCAGGTAACTTTAGTTTTTTTGGTAGCTAACTATTTTATATTACCACTTGAAAACATGTACAGCTCTGTCAAAAATGAAAGGTATGCAGTTTAGACATTAGTCCTAAACTTGAAAATTGCTGGTAACTTTAGTTAATAACATTGATTGTTAATCTAAAATAAATACTCCCTCCATGGACACGGGACTTTTGAAACTTGTGTGGCTATGAAAGCTTCTCACTAAGGTAATATTGGAATTGCAAAATTAAGAGTTTCCTTATTAGGGAAGGGTTCATTTCTTTTTGAAATGGACTGGTTCATATAAAAAACAGTCGGAGTAGTAAGTTACTTGCTATGACATGTTAAATTACGTTGACGGAGTAGAATTTTTTTTACATTGTCAATGTATATAACTTAAATCCTACAACGAATTATAACTAGTTTGGGATGGAGCTGTAAAGGTACTGGTTATTATTTCTTCTTTTTGAGTGCGTAAATAACAGAATTCTATTACTATGATGTATGCTGTAGTTTTAAATTTGGCTCATTAAAACTTTGAATTGAGGCAGTTAGTAGTAATAGTTGTTGTAACTATGTCCAAAAAGCAGAATGCTTTTAATGATTTTTGTTATGTTTCAAGCTGTTTCATGATATCAGTTGGTAATGTCTAGTTGGAAATTTTACCTTCTTTCTTTGGTAAATTCAGAAAATTTATTAGAAAAAGTTTGCTTTGTCCCCGTATACACTTTTCTGTATGGTCTAATTGTATGTGAATTGAGGTTTTTCCCTCTCAGATGTTCTTCGTTCCAGAAAATTGATTAGATATACATTAGATAAAATGGGCTAAAAAGGAAAAGAAAAAAAAGGAATACTTAAGCTGATTTGAAGTAGTATGATTGAGTCACAGTGATTTTTACTTCGTCCAAGCATTGAATCTCCTGTCTCATCTCAATTAAGAGGTAAGCAATTCATGTAATCTTTGACCTCTTGCCAATTGATTGTAGTAGCTTAATCGAGATCAGAAGCAAATTGTTCAAATGCTTCTAATTTTGCAAATCATGCTAATTCTACTTTTAATACCAGCTTTGATATGAAGGTACGAGGGAGATAAAAAGGGAGTATGTTAGTCAAATAGAGGGCTCTCATGGGGGTGTAGTTCACGGCTTTAGCCTTAGGCTAGGGACCTGTAGTTCTTGTATGGGCAAACCCTATTTCTTTTAGAATAGAAGTGATCTATCATCAAGGAGCTAAGTTAGAGGCTTAATGAGCTGCTTTTCTTGATTATGTTGAAAGGATCAGATTACTCCGCTCGTAGGGAAACATATCTGGTACCCTTTTCCTACTAAGTGCATGATGGCCACTCCAGACATAGTGGTTAGACAACTTCTGAGCTTTTGAAGTAAAACTATATTATTGTTTCTAGCTGATGTAGTCTGGTCTTTTTCACTGATCTAACCAAGCTGAACATGCCCAGCCTACTGGTTCATTTGCCTGCACTAATTAAAATCACCGATCTCCCATTTTATACATAACTTGGGAGCTATTTCCTTATCATAAACAACTTGGGAGCTAGTTAGTTATGTCTAACGAGTGGTAGCCTTTTTTTTTTTCTTTAAAATGATGTGATGGTTGACTGAAAGGGTTGGAGTAGGCTTCAGCCTCAAGTTACCCGAGTTTATGGTTGGAGCTCGACGAATATTGACCATTAGGCAAACGCTTGAGGTTTATATATCTTATGCTGGCTATTGAAGAAAAGCTGCATCATCTGTTATGTGTCTCTTTGAAATGGATAACATGTTTGACTTCCAGCATAATTAAATTCATCTTGTGCAACCAGTGTTAATTATTAACCACTCCTTATCGGAATGATCATTTGAGACAAATCACTGACATTGCAAGTGGCATGTATGGTTTAAGTTTATTTGCTCTGAAATTCTTTTGGGAAGGAATTTGCTCTGAAATTTTAATTCCTGGTCACCTATCAAAAGACATTCCTCCGCTATTCATATTTCCTTCTCATCACGAGAAACAAGTAATGTGGCTTTTGCATCTATTGTCTCTCTGTTATGTGGGTTACTCTAAATTGTTCTCTGACATTTCTTAGACGAATGTCTTCCTATGAGCTTTGTTTGCTTCTTTTTGTGTTTTCATTAAGTTTTACCATACTTTAGTTAAGACCTGATTTGCTTTTCGGTACAAACAGAAGCAAGACAAGAACCAGTGGATCTGCAGCAGGAGTCTTGTCCTAATGTAAGTTTATTATGCAAATCTTGTCCTCAAAGCTTCTGAAACCTGGTGCTTATATATTTTATTTTTCACGTGTTTGGATCACAAGAATTGTCCATCTTCCTAGACACAGCAATTTTGTTTTTTCCTTGCTCATATACTTGTATTGGTGGTCCAATGTTTCACAAGACTTCAATCATTTGTTTATTGAGAATAATAACTTGATATAAATATATAGTATGGTATGCTGATAAAGTTCCCCCTTCGTCCTTCCCTCTTCTGGAACAATTCTTCTTTTTGGTGAAGGATCATGCTGGAGCAGTAGTAGTCACCGGACATGAAATTTGCAACTCTGAGGGCAGTGCATTCTCAGAGCTTGAGCAACTGTTAAAACAGAAGACATTCACCAGGTAAGCTTTGGGATAACCTAGCAGTTGCTAGAATTGTATCTGGTTTATCTCTTGTTTCAGGTTTCGGTATTTCTGCATGTCTATCAAATGTAAATTGACTGCGCTGCTGCATACTCTATTGGTGGTTAAATCTGCCATTTTTTCTAATGTGCGTTTTCGTAATAACATACAATAGCAAACTGGAAATCATAGAATTTTGATCTTGCTGTTGCCCCCGTACTTTGGTTCAATGTAAAGGTAGTAAAAAGCGCTTTGTGTGGTAGGGGCATGTCACCATTTCGAATCCTTCTTGATTTATTCTGGTATTTAAGTGGAGAAGGGTAGATTTGGGAGCCAATTATTCACTTAAGTTTCGAAGCTGTAAACAACCGATTTCTCAACTATTAAGCATACTTTAGATCTTGTGATGTTTTTTCCTAGTAATTGCTCTTTTGTTTCATTTTGATTAAACAACTTCTTTTGAACTCTAATGTAATTATCTATCTGAATTTTATATTCATGATGTTGGCCTCAATGAGGTCATCTATATCTTGGATGGAGGGTTAGGTAAACATACGCTCTGGTTTCATCGTCTCCTTTTTGTCTTAGCAACTACTTTTTAGAGGTAGCCACTGCATCTTTCTTATTAAGTACTTTTAATTGATTGCTGGGAGGCTAATGTTCTTATAGGAATCTTGTTCAATCGAATCGAGTTTCTAGAAACTTAACCCCCCCCCTCTCCCCCCCCCAAAAAAGGAAAGAATTGACAGTTCTAGTATATTCATATTTGGTTTCAAGGTGGCATGCGATATTTACTAATATGAAATTTGGTGCGTGCAGAGCTGAAATTGACCGTTTGACAGAACTTTTGCATTCCAAAACTGTAGATACCTCTGTTGGGAATGATAAGAGAGCTGAATCCATTCAATATAGGCCTGTAGCCAATTATTCTAGCTCTTTACTTGAAAAAAATAGGGCTGAGAAGGTTACATCTGATGCAGCTGTTGGTACTCCTGCCACAAGTTCGAGGGTAAGATGAATGCCTTGCCTGGGTACTCCACATGTTAGCTTTGTGACAATTTTTAAAATTGGGTCAGTCTGACATCTGTGTTGTTGATGGTTCCAGGTCCCTAAAGGCGATGTTGCATCTCCTGCTGAACTGGCAAAAGTTTACATGGATACTATGCCTTCAAAGATGTCATCATCAATTCTGAGTTCGCAAAGTCAAGTTGTGAGAGTAGATACACCACTGCTAAAGAATATAGCATATTCCCAAAATTTACCTATTACATCAGTGACAACAAAGACTGCTGGTCTTGTTGGGGTTCGAGCAAATGGATTTACCACTCCAAGATCTCGTGGTAGATCTGCAATATACAACATGGCGCGCGCTCCATACTCCAGAATTCGTCAAACTGATGGTCAAATGGTGCATTTGCTTCTCTGCCTACTTTACTGTTGGAAATTATTTAATTTGTTTGAATTGTTGGTTTAACTTTGGTCCTCTATCAGGCTAGTAGCTCCACATACAATGCATATAGCAGGCCTTCTTTATCTGAGTCAGTCTTGGAGCATGATGGATATTTTGGCTCTAAACAGGTATTATTTGCAATCACTGTGGTCTTGAACTGATTTGAATTCTTTATTTTTATGTATTACCATCTGTGAGTGAATTTCACCTTTTCCTCTTTCAGCCACTCAAACGGAGAAGTTCTGTTCTAGAAGATGATCTGGGATCTGTTGGCCCCATGCGGAGGACTCGACAGAAACCCAATCTCCTATCAAATGGAGTTTCTCGTCCTAGTCCAGGAGCAGGGGTTGCTTCTTCTTCTGTCGTTTATCAGGAGGTCTCGAAAGTTGTTGGAGATAACAATGTGCCGACAAGGTATGCCCACATTCCTTCCAAGTCCAGTGAGACATCTGCGAAGATATTGGATCATCTTGAATATCTGACCCCAAAGGAGACGTCATCAGAATCAAAACAAGTTGCAGGGAAAGATAAAACACCCAAGAAATTGACACAGAACATGCTTCATGGACAAGCTCTTAAAAGCTTGGAGTCTTTGGATTCGCCGAAGCTGCTTCATATTGCACAAGACAACAGCCATAAGCTGGAAAATTTGTCTAAGGTTTTTCCAACTGATGCCCATGATTCTAGTTTGCAGAAGCAAGGCAAAATAGAACAAAATGGGCAAAGGATATCTATTAGCGAGTCCACCGTTTTACGAAAGAATGATGCAAAATGTTCACTTGAAGATGCTCAACATGCTCAGCTAGTTTTGGAAAATGCTGATTCCCTGGATAAAATGTCTGCAGCTCAACCTCAAAAAAAGCAAGCTTTTAGGATGACCGCACATGAGGTTCATTCCCTTTATTCAATTCACTTGGAATCTTTGAATGTCTTTACTAGCTTTGAATTTGAGCATACCGTGTTACAACATATATTGACCTTAGGGGTGTTCATGGTTCGGTTTGGATCGGTTTTTCCCTAAAAAGAAATCAAACAAAGTAAGTCGATTTTTTAAGTATTGGAACCAAACCAAACCAAACCAATTAAGTCAGTTTTTTATAGATTCGATTTATGTCAATTTTTGTCGGTTTTTCGGTTTTTTGATTATTTATCGGTTTTTCTTAAATATGAGACATACACTACCAAACACATATTCCGGCGATTACATTTTTAATGTAACACTATCAAACCAATTGTTCTTTGAGAAATCTATCATTTACCAAGATATATTGATGATAATTGAATCAAATAGTGATGAATAATTTAAGGACTCAATTAAAAATAGATTATTTTTAACGTGAAATAGATTCTTGTACTTAGCAAAAAAAACTACCAATCAAATAGAATGTAGAGGCAAGAAACTAAATTATTATAATAACAAAGAACTAGATTAAAAGTGCAAATGATCAACATGTACTACAAAATTTTAAAAATTTTGTATACACACACACGTGTGTGTAATAATAAATTTTAAATAGCTACTTCTATAGTCGGTTTGGTTCGGTTTTTTCGGTTATTTTTTGATTAAAACCAAAACCAAACCAAATTTGATCGGTTTTTTGAAATTCAAAACCAAAACCAAACCAAACCAAACCATAAAAGTATCGGTTTTTTTTTTGTCGGTTTTGGTTTGGTTTACGGTTTGGTTCGATTTTTGGGGTTTTTATGAACACCCCTAATTGACCTTGTTGGTGTATCTTGTGAATGCTTGTGAACATCTTGCTCTTTGTATTGCACTTTTCAGACAGTTCCTTGTGGCGCAATGACTATTTCTCTATTTTCCAATTCCATATATGAGTAGATACTCAAGGTTTAGAGGTCTGTTTAGGTGGTTGCTATTTAACTTTGCTCTGCAGCTGATGCCACTGCTGCTGTGTCAGGACTGCATTGTGTCCTAATATTTGCTTGTATTGCCTATACTTCCTCAGTTCCAATTTATATGGCATTCTTTCTATTTTAAGATGTTCCGAAAAGTTTGACCCTATTCCATTTCCAGCAAAGTCACAACTTTCAAGAATTTAAGTTCATTAACTATTCACACATTAACCTGATTGTTTGCTCTATTTTCAACCACTACTTTAGTTCTCTTTCATCATCATTACTATGTTATAAAAGTCAAATTAACATCTTAAATTCTCTGTCCGGTCAAACTCGATCACATATAATGAAGTGGAGGGAGTACTTTTTTCCTGCTTCATGGCCAGTACTCACTTAAAGTTTGGGGTACTTGCCTTTTTAGTTTTATTCATCTGTGTCTTCACCAGGACTCTTTTACGCTTGATGTTTTGCAGACCATAACAAACTCAGTTCATACGTCCTTTTGTTTTTTCCCCCTCATCTTTGCAGGACTTTTTTGAGCTGGACGAGGACATAAACTTTGATGAGTCTGCATCTCAAGTGGCTGAAGGGAGAGATAAGATGGGTACATCTGATGCTGAAAAGAAGTCTCTATCTACTGATGGAGCCCTGAACAAACCTGCAGCTTTTATTGAAACGAAGGCTACTCTGGGGATTTTGAACAAAAGAAATGATATGGAGGCTCCTGATGCTGCTGTTATCAGCGTCGATAGCACCAGTTTCCTGCCCAGTGCCAATTCCCTGTCACCCGAGGTTGTCCCGCCATCATTTGGGTCTAACAAATCAAAAGAGCCAAGTGTTGATAAGGTCCCAGCACTTCTATTTTCATCGTCACCCCCACTCACAGGGTTAGAGCCAGAAAGCTCTAGCAGGTTAGTTCCTACTTTGTTATATTCCTCAGATATATATTAATCCTGACCAGTTTTGTCACCTTATATTCTGCCATCCATTTGTGTCTACTGATAATGTTAGCAGCTATGAGGGTGCTTATTGTTGAACATACCTTGCTAAGAGTACCTGACTTATTTTTTTTCTCCTACTTGTACTTTTTCATGTACATGTGTCAGTGCACAGATGCAGATTTTTTTTACCTTTCTATGCATTTCCTCCAATGTTGTTTTCACACGATTCAAGGGATCGCTAATGGTTCTTTGTTCATGTTGTGTACTCTTTTGCTCTAAAAGAAACAGGTATATATAAGACTATCTTCTTAAACTATGAAATATTAGAAGTTAAAGACAGTTATTAGCCAAACTGATGGCAGAAGAATAGGCCACATAATAATTAACCTTTAGAGAAAGGGTTAGGATTCTGAATTGTACTTACTGATTTGTGGTGATCATAGCAAGTTTTCTAGCCCTGAATCGGTGATTCAAAAGAAAAAATTAAGAGATATTGTAACAAAAAGGAATGTGTACACTGAGGTTCATAATTTGTGTGTGATTGCCGACTTTAACCAATGTTGGTTGGAGCTAAAATAGTTGGAGTTGGAGAAGAGGGAGCAGAATTGAGGTGAAGGGGCTTTTCAATTTGCTTGATTTTGAAGTAAATGATAAAAGCATAGGGATTTGTAATCTTCAATGTATGTTTTTCTGGAGAAATACGAAGGTATTGAAATGAAATTATGCTCAATAATTGGTGACCAGTACATTTCCCTTTATTCCCCTTTAACTTATGAACACAATGGATAAGAGACCATTTGTTTTCTCTATAATTCGCCTGTTCCGCACTCCCCCTATTTGAATTTGACTTGGTTAAATAGGCGATGGATGATGTACTCTTTTAGGACATTCTCCTGATGATGTCCATGAAAACTGGAGTATTTTATTGTATATGCTCAACTATGGGTGAATAGTTAGATCTTGCGTGAAAAGTGCCAACTTTTCAAATATCTTGATATTTTTTTTATTGGATACCCCTGAACAGATATCTGATATTTGATATTTGACATTGGGTTTTGATGTATGCCCAAGTAGCTTGAGATTGAGTGTAATTGTTGTTCTGTATGGTACTTGTGGTCTGCCTGTTTATTATTCTGATTACATGTTTTTTCTGAAGCATGGAAGTCCTAGCTCTCTTGATGCAGACTCTGATAAAGATCAGATGTGATAGTTATTTGTTCCCCCCACCCCGACCCCGCACTAAAAAAAATTCATGCTATTTTTGTTATGTTCTTTTAACCTTCAAGTTGATAGGCACTCGGGATTCCAGGTATTTTGCACGATGTAAACATCTGAAGCTCTTCTGACTAACACTCACAGTCTATTATTTTTTTAATGTGATTGATGAAAACCTAGGGGAATAAAATGTTGAGTTATTATTGTCTAGCCTGACCTCTAGTGTGAAAGGGTAATCGCCTGTTAGAAGAAGTCTAGTAGTTGAATTTTATTTGCAAAGAGACTTTAAGCTGAGAACAGGACAGTGAAGATTTTAAGTTGAGAACAGGATAATGAAGATTTTAAGAATGCTTAGCAGCTTGCTGGAGAAAATCAAGTGAAAAAGGAAATTAGTTGGAGGTCCTTTGAGTTTTATGCACGCTTTCTTAAAACTACTTGAAAGCATGTAACAAGTTTCTTCACTTATCTACAGCTTATGCAACCCTCCTTTTGGCCTGGCAAGTGGTCCGTTGGAACTCTTCGAGTCAGATAACTCACAGAAGCATGGAAAGAGCAATGGAAAGTTGGAAACTTTATCATCTGGTCTATCACCTTCAACTTCATTTGCTGCTCCATCAAGTGCTTCTAGCTTCAGTAATGGACAGTTTGCACCTAGTCCTGCTATCTCAGCCACCTCCCTCTTGGCATCAAGGAATGTCCCAAAGGATGTTCAATCTGGTAGCTCAAGCGAGGGTGCCCCTTCCACAAGCATTTCAACTGCTGTTGGCAGCACAGCAGGCAACTCCATTACCTCAGGTAGCTGCCTGTTTAGTTCCGCTGCAGCATCTTCAGTATCAACTGAACCTCCTATCAAATTTGGGCTGTCTGAAGATCCACCAACAGTGTCGACGCTATCAACAACTTCCAGTGCAGACAATGCAAACTTGAAAACCAAAGCAACTAATTTTGGCAACTTGAGTAGCACTTCATCTTTTGCGGGCTCATCATTTGCATCTACAAGTCCTGGAAATAATATTTTAGGTTTTAGTTCACCAGGAATGTCAACAGATAATACAGCTAGTATCCAGTCTCAGAGTTCTGTTTCGCTTGTTAGTGCTCGAACTTCTCTAGCTGGATCAGACAATGCCAAAGTCTCACAGACTGTTCCTTCTCATTTTTTATCATCTACTTCATCACCAGAAGTTAGAAACTCTGGAATGACATCTTTCTCCACAGTTGGTTCTGCTTCCAGTAATACTGGCATAGTTTCTGCTGCTTCTTCAGATGGCAACCCAGCTGGCACCAGCACTGCTCAATCTGGAAAATTTAGTATTCTGGCAAGTTCCCCAGCCTCATCTACATTGGGCAATTCAGTCGGTCCTAGCAGTGAGACCACTCAGCTGGCATTTACTTATGGTGCTAGTCCTGCAGCAGTAACCACTGCACTTGCCACTTCCAGCAATGCTACTTCTGGTGTATTTATGTTTGGTGTTAATTCTTCATCTTCCTCGATAAACGCCGTCGACACCTCTACTCGTTCTAGTCCTGGCACATTTAATTTTGGTGGTAGTTCTTCAGCTTCCTTATTGAACAATGTCAGCACGTCTAATGGCGCTACTCCTGGTGTATTTAGTTTTGGTGGTGGTTCTTCAGCTTCCTCAGCAAATACTATCAGCACCTCCGCTAGTGCTACTCCTGGCGTATTTAGTTTTGGTGGTGGTTCTTCAGCTTCCTCAACAAATACTATCAGCACCTCCACTGGCGCTACTCCTGGCGTATTTAGTTTTGGTGGTAGTTCTTCAGCTTCCTCAAATTCTGTCAGCACCTCCACTAGTGTTACTCCTGGCGTATTTAGTTTTGGCGGTGGTTCTTCAGCTTCCTCAACAAATACTATCAGCACCTCCACTGGCGCTACTCCTGGCGTATTTAGTTTTGGTGGTAGTTCTTCAGCTTCCTCAAATTCTGTCAGCACCTCCACTAGTGTTACTCCTGGCGTATTTAGTTTTGGTGGTAGTTCTTCAGCTTCCTTAACAGATGTCATCAAGGCCTCAACTACTGCATCTCCTGGCGTATTTAGTTTCGGTGGTAGCTCTTCAGTTCCATCAACAAATGCCGTCAATGCTAGCAGCACAGTGAGTCCTAATCCATTTGCTTTTGGAGCCACTTCTGCCTCTTCACAAACTTCCAGTAGTGCTGGAATTTTTGGTTCCAGTTTACAGCCCCCAAAGCTTCAACCAGGTTTTAGTTTTAGTTCTAGCACCCCTACTGGGTTTACATTTGGAGCATCTTCGTCTTTTAATGCTCCAAGCACTACTGCAGTAGTCTTTGGATCAGCACCCAGTACCCCTAGTGCACCAGCCTTTCCATTTGGTTCAACTTCTCCGACAGTATCATCTTCGCAGCCCATATTTGGGAACTCCAATCCTTTTACTGCGCCCCCCATGAACAATGGACAGATGAGCATGGAAGACAGCATGGCTGAGGATCCTGCACATGCATCTCCCCCTGCAATTTCATTTGGTCAACCTTCTGTCTCGCCCTCTCCAGGTGGTTTCATGTTTGGTTCAACGCCTAGTCCATTCCAGTTTGGTGGTCAGCAGAGTAATGCTGCTGCTCAGAATCCATCTCCATTTGCAGCATCCAACAGTTTTGGTGCTGGAGGGAGTTTCTCATTGGGAAGCAGTGGTCCCGACAAATCAGGTCGAAGGATCATCAAACCTAATAGAAATAAGAATAGAAGGAAGTAAAGTGTTGCGCAACAAGACATTGATCCTCATGGTAGATATTGGTTGGCAAGAGGATTTTTTGACGACAGATCGGCAGCCACAGGTTGTGGGTTTGTGCAATTTTCCTTTTTTTTTTTTGGGGAATTTTGGGCACTGTATCTGTCTCCAGGAAGTGAAAATCTTGTAATCCTATCTGCTTTTCCGTTTTTGGCCCAAATTCTATGACATAAAATATCACAATTTTGGATAACATTTTTAGTGAAGTGGTTGTATTGTATGGGGTGGGCGGGGGGGGGGGGGGGGTGTAGAGGGCCTAGTTAGCCATTTTTCTTTCTCTATTATCGATTTCTGTATTTCTACGTGTAACATGACAAGGAAATGTATGCTTCTGTAATGAAAGGTGTCTCTATCGGGGACTTATTATGAAGATAAACATCATTATTGAATAAAGTTTTTAAAGCATTGTTGCCGTTTGTTTAGTTTCCATTTCAACCCTAAACGTTCATCTTTTCTTTTGGGTGATTACTGCAGTCTTTACTTTAGATGGATTTAGCTTATATGCACTAGTTGTGTTTAGAATGTTTTTTCTATCATTTTATTTTAACATGTCGGAACAGATTACTGCAATAGAGGGGATTTGTTTTTTTCTTTTCCCTGAGCTGTTTGGATTGAATGCAATTCAAGTGTCAATTTGGTTTGTAAATTAAATAAGTTTCACTTATAAGTATAGCTGAAAATAATATATATGACAGTCTAATCCCTCCAAGTGAAAAAAAAGAAAGAAAAAAGAATCCCTCCAAGTATTGTATCTGCTAAACAGTTGGTATAATACAAAAAAGGTTAGCTAAATCTCTACAAAAATGGCATGCACGAACCGAGAAATGGATATAGTCCAACAATTTGACATGGTTGATGAGCCTTTTCTTTTGTATGGTATATGGAAGGGAGAAAGAACAATTAAGTCTTGGTAATATTAGCATAATAATTAATATAGCATCCAATGGTGTAGTCTCACGGTTAATAAAGTGAGACGAAAACTATGAAAACCTAGAGTTAAAGTTTCAAGAAAGGAAAAAATAATTGATTTCTTCTTATTTGCTTAAGTCTTGATACGTGGAACCCTACACATACCATTAATGGTGAAAATAATAAAAATCGGATGGAATAATCGGACAAATTAACCCGAACACCACCATATAAAAAAATTGCAGCATTGTTGCATCATTTAGCATGCAACATTTGGTGGAGGATTCTATTTGGATAAAAATAAATTCCTCAATTGAAAACTAACTACCAGTTCATTTATTTACTTGTTAAGAAAGGCACAACGCATTTGGAAATAGAAGTTATCCGATTCTTAAACCAAAAATTAAGAAACCAGCATTCTTGAATCTATAATTGCAACTAATGGATTAGGAATATCTTAGCAGTTAACACTAGGAATATATACTCAGCCTTTTAATAACTAATTAAGTTATCCTAAGTTGCTTTCCATAAAATTTGGAGCGAAAAAACCCCAAAACTACTGAATATATTAATAAGATGCTACCATAGAGTTTTGCAACATCCAACTAATGTTGATCTACGAGGAATATAATCACTTAATAAAAACAGACTAATTTAAGTATCAATCACCTAATTCAAATTTGCTTCTAACGCGACTACTATCCTGTTTGGTCAAACTTTCAAAGTTTAATTTGAAAAGTATTACCTATCAAAAGTACTTTTGGAGAGTAACAATATGTGTTTAATTAATCAATTCAAAAAAATTGTTTGCCAATGTCAAAGTAACAGTTTGTGGTTCGCTAAGGTTCAAAAAGTACTTAAGAGAAAAAAAAACTATTATTTTTTAGCTTCTGTAACAACTTTTACTACTAATCAAAAGCACTTAATTTTTTCTAAAAATTTGGCCAAAAATACTTCAACTCTCTAAAATAAGTGTTTTAATAGAAAAAGCACTTTTGCTTTATTCAATTATTTTCTGTTTGTGTCAGCAAAATTGTGTTGCCTCATTTCTAAAATTCTCATAATTAAGGAGGTATTAGCTAGAAGATCAACCAATATTTCCAAATTAACGAATCATATTCAAAATTCTTTAAATGATACAGTAACTTGAATTAAAGACCTCTTATCCATTGAGACTTTCAAAAATAGATCATACTCCCTCTGTCTCATATTATGTGTCGTGTTTCTGTTTTACACGCCCCTTAAGAAATATTAATTAGGAAAGAGATTGAACTATTCTATCTTTATTTGTATTTTAAGATATAATCTCTCCTCATTGAATATTTATGTGTTATCTCCATATTCAAGAACAATTCTTACTAAGGGTGAAAAAGGAAAAAAATAATCAATTTTGTCTTGAACTTCTAAAATGACAAATAATTTGAGACAACTATTTTTAGTAACCACGACCATTAATATGAGACGGATGGAGTACATTGTTCATACCCCGATCTTAGCAAAATAATAAAAATAAAAATTTATTACGAAAGTCTCAATTTTTTGGCAACCTTCTTACCCTCATGCTAGCTCTAAGCCATACACGTGATTTACCATATGCATGGTTGCATCAATCCTTGATAAGTAATTGTGTAAACTGAATCAAGAAATATTTATAAAATACATAAAATTCAGTAAATATTGTAATAAAATTGGTAAAACAACATGATCTTAAAGGTAATTACAATACATGGAAAGTTTTTCATAAAGCATTACAATTTTGAGCCTAATTACCACATGTAACTAATTTACCTAATAACTATTCGTAGTTACCGTTCAAATGTTACTAGCTTGTATCACTTGTATTCAGACACGCAACAAAATACAACATGTGTCAACTGTATTCATTCGCAAATGAATGCAACCTGTATTAATTGTATTCGTTCGCACAATGAATACAACCAAAGCAAAATACAGAAATATAAAAAAATAAAATGCTCTCGTTAAGAATCGAACTCAAGATCTCCGCTTACTTTAACCAACTGAGCTATGAGAGCTTGTTACACTCTTGTTTCAGTTTAAAACAATTGATCTCTTGTTTTAGTACTACATGTGAATTTGCTGCATAAAAGTCAAATATAGCTACAAACAGTAATTTATCTAAAATATATTCACACTGTTAAATCCATCAAAACAATTATATAACCTACCATGTACATTAAAATTGGATCATTTACACACAAGAAAAGGAAAAGAAACAAACAAAAAGAAGAAGGCAAGACAAAAACCTAAGCAAGGAAACCATATATGGTGGTGGACTCAGCTTTGCCTTATTGCCAATGGAACCACTTCAGCCAAAGGAGTAGGCAAAGGAGATGGAAAAGGAGAACTTCTACAATTTGGACAAGTTGGGTGAAGCCTTAACCAAGGGTCAATACACTTGACATGAAAAATATGGTGACAATCAGGCAATAACTTAAGTTTATCATTGTCTTTATAATCTGCCAAACAAATTGAACATCCTGATGAAGAAACTAAGTCCCTTTTATGAGCTTTGGCTTGTGAATAAAGTAACTTTGGATAGCTTTTTAATGTGTCTTCATCAATACCTTGTTGAATGAAAATCAAATGATTTTCTAATATATTGGTGGTGGTGTTGGAATTTCCAATATGGGAAGAGGAAGTGTTGGTTGATCTTTTTCCAATATATAAGTAGGAAGAATAGGTGATGAGTATAAGAATTACAAGGATTAATAAGGAAAATCCAATGCCATAGCCATAATTTTCAAAGGCTTTTTCATTAAATTGATCTGGACCTTCACTTGCTTCCCCTATAGTGCTATTCATTTTGCTTGAAAATGAAGAGGTTTTAAATTAAATCTTGAAAAAAAAAGTGTTGAGATAGAGATATGGTGGAGGAAAAATGGGCTTTTTTTTGTACTTTGGAGGCTAAGGAAAGGGAAGATATGTCTAGCTAAGGAAGCTTTTATAGGTATATATGAATAAGAGAACCTTTATGTCATGCAGGATTAAGCAACTTAAAAAGAGTGTTGATCAGGCAAAAAAGGTTCTTTTTTTTATTCTTTTTACTTTTATTGATGTGCTGGAAAAGGGGTTTCTTTTCTTTTTTCTTTTGTTGGGGGGGGGGGGGTTAAAAAAAGATTTATATTATATACTATGACAATTGACAATTTTTTTTAGTAATTTATAAGTATATTATAACATGTTAATTACTTGCAATTAATTTGAAGTTATCAATTAATTAAAGCTTATTACTTATAATTATCTTTCAAGTTACATGGTTGTGTAAATAATTTTTTACTGTTAATGGATAAAATTTAAACTTAAGAACAAATTGAGTGGATCACTTAATTTTCCTTTCCAACATTGCAACTTGGACAGTTACAATATATTCTCCAAATTATATCATCCTTGTTGGCCTATGTCCTAATTTGCAACTTGAACTGATAGTGTCAATAATATTCTTATGTATACAATCAAGTTAAAGTTACCTATAACATCAAGTACTATTAACTCTAATTTGATGTTATAAGAAAAATAGTTTGACAGTATAAAAAAATTGAATTATATAGGCAGCGTCTATCTCAGACCCCACTAATAGGATTTTACTGGATTGTTGTGGTAGGCAACGTCTATCTCAGTCATGAATCATATCTTATCAATAGCACTAAGCAATGAATCTAAAACAAATATATTGGAAAAGAAAAACATTTCGTGAATTGTATTAGCATAGTCCTAGCCAAAATCAATTTTTTTTATAGCCAAAATCAATAGTTTGAAGACTTTTGTGTTCACAATTTTCAAGTGTATTTATCCCGTGAAATTAGTTAAGGTATGCATAAGCTGACCCGAAAACTACGGTTATAAAAAAAATTCAGGAGAATTAGGTCTTAAAACTTAAAACTTTTTGTAAGATTAAGAGAAGAAAGGATAGACGATAAAGCAGGAAAAAAAGATCCAAGAAGAAGCAAGCTAGCAGCAGCATTTGCTACGTTGAAAAAATCTATGCCTAGATTTTTGTTACTACATTCCGCACTGAATCCTAATCCAGCAGCTGCACCAGTTGCCAATAGATACGAAGTAACCTGCAGCCCTATGTTAGTTAACATGAAAAAAGTAAATTTTTTGGCTAGAGCATAGTCCTTTTTTCTTGTTAAATATACATCAGGTAATTTCATTCAACTTTCAGTTATGCGGCACTAAAGTTATACTAAAATTGATTTTCGAGAAAAGTTAACTCTAGTTATACCTATATATCATAGGAAATAAAATCATTGAACAATACCAAAAATTGATCGAAAAATGCTAGTAGGTTGCCACACGTATAAGATAGTACGTAATGTACGTATAGCTACGTCAGTCAATCGTTCACTATCTTACATAATATCCACGTGGCACCATAAGAAAGATCTCATTTTTCAACCCAACCTCCTAATACTAGATATCTTTCACCATGTGGCACATCATGAGTTTTCTTATTTTTTTAAGTGGTGTCATATGTCGGTATTATGTAAGGTGAGTTGTTGAAGTGGAAACCTACTTGTATTTCTGGCACCAAGTTTAGTTTCTTTTTTTTATATTGTTATTTTTCTATTCCAAAAATTAATTTACCATAGCAAGTTGGATGACCATTTGAAATTAACCCTTAAATATGTTTATCATTCATTTTCTAGCCTCACATAATGTGGATATATTAGATCATGTGAAAGATCATGGATCCCGAAATGTAACACTACAATTTACATCCATTCAGAAATCAGTTATTTTCGTCCAAAAGACACATTGATCTTCCTACTTCAGATTTTGTCATACTTTTTGAAATTGAAGGATTACTTTTCATTTTTGAAGAATTAATTGGCGTACCTTTTCGCTGTAAAATTCAAAATAAGCAAAGCCTCTAACGCCAATAGGAGTTTCACAGACTGCGTGGAGTATTGTTAACACAGCTAATAGCAGTGTGTAGGCCATCCCAATCGCAATTGCAGATATAAAGTAACTGTATCCCAAATATTCAACAAAAATAAAGAATCTAATCACTAAAAAGCAATCTGACCCAATTTGCTTAATATATATAAGGGTAATAGACAATTATTTGATCTGTCTTCCAAATTCAGCTAGGAGTAATTGGCCCAAAAACAAAATTATAACAAAGTAGTGTTTAATAAGGGGCATTTGCATCTATATCCGCTTTTTGTGTCACATTTGAATTTGTAATTGCAAGCGTACCCACTTTTTCGCATAACTTCAGCACACGGGGCTGAAGTAGCAAAGGCAATCACGCAAAACTTCAGCATTCTAGTAACCGGGCCTGAAGCTCAGCTCTAGAGCTGAAGTTTTTGTGTTGTAATTGGGAAACTTCAGCTCTAGAGCTGAAGTTATTTAGTTCTCTTTTCTTTCTAGTGCTTGCGTGTTCCAGTCCTTTTCTTTCTTCTTCAGCTTCTGCTTATTTGTCTTTCGTTTTGTTATTTTAAACTCCATCAAAAAAAAAATGCAGGCTAAAAGCGGACGTAGTAAAATCTTTGAGTGCAAAACATGCAAAAAATAATTTGATTCGTTTCAAGCATTGGGTGGACACAGAGCAAGTCATAAAAATACAGCTATTAAACTCATGTTGATGACTACTTTTCCTAACGAGTTACCTACTGTTAAACCTAAGAAACATGAATGTTCGTTTTGTGGCGAAGAGTTTGTTGTCGGCCAAGCTTTAGGTGGACATATGAGAAAATATCGCGACGACTTGAATAAATTAAATCAACAGCAGCAATACCAGTATTAGAAGGAGGGGGAGAAAGGGGAAAGAGGAGGAGAAATGGGCTAAGTTATTTAAAAGTGGGTATAAGTTAAAAGTTTTTAAAAAAATGGGTATAGGTTAAATGATGGCGACCAAATAGGGCGCCCCGTGCAATTTTTACGTTTAATAATTTATTAATTTTTAAAAAATATATTTATTTGTTTTAGAATAAATACTTATAAATCATGCATATTTGTATGTTGATAAAACAAACAATGCTAATTATTCAGCGTTTAAATTTAAAAATATATTTTAAAAATCAATTATGCATCATATCAGGACATCTTAATCTTTAAGGGGCAAAAACAAACAAACAAACAAACATGACTGAAGTATTTGAAAGGAGAAAGCTAGTTTGCCGATAAGCATAGAAATCAGTGGCCTTGACTGGAAAACCAAAGATATCACTGATTCAACAGTATCAGTGGCAAGGACAATCAATGATACTAACAAGAAAATGAATGTAAGGAACCTCATTAGAGATATCACTAGCGACCAGCCAACTGTCACTGTTGATGTCTGGTTTTCGTCCATATTTGCCATTGATGATGTTAACACTGGACATCTTCACGCACACATGACCCAATACATCTTTGTAATAGTCTGTAATTAGTCTTACATATATAGTCACCATATGTTTACTCTTAACTGATTTTTTTAGTCTAGCCTTGCAATTCTTTACCTATTGTATATATAGCCTTAGAATGATTGAATATGTAACACACACAAATATTTTTGATACATTCATTTTCTCAGATAATAAAAACTCTCTCTCTTCGTCTCTATTTCGAGTTAGGGTTTTCTTCTTCAGATTTTGCTTTTGCAATTCGATCTTGTTGATCTAACATGGTATCAGAGCGCATAATCGAATAGTACTCGTTTTGAGCTCTCGATTGATCTTACCCTTACCGTTTTTCGAAGAGTTTCAGTTCATCAATTTTCACCTAGGGTTTCTGAGTTTTGCGAAACTTTGAAAAAATTTGTGAAAGTTCTCCGATAGAGTTTGCTGTGGGGTTGTGATGTCGGAATCCGAAGGCTTTCATATTATCCAACCTTTTCGACTATTTTTAACAGTAGAAAACCTACTTCTCTAGGTTTTTGAAAAGGACAGTAACATATAAACATAAATTTTGTGTGATATTGCTGTTGCATGTCTATATTGCTTTCGATATGGGTAGTACAGTAGAATTTTCAGATGAAACTAGGCAGACCACTTCTGATGATGGATTTACCCCCTTTTCCATCGAACCTACTCATCCTTTTTACATTCACCCATCAGATAGCCCAGAGAGTCGTCTGATTTTTGATATATTTGACGGAAATGGATTTGTTCTATGGAGAAAGAATATGCTAGTTGCCCTTTCCGCTAAGAACAAACTAGGTCTCATAACTGACTGAATTCTCCAGCCTAATCTGAATTCTCATTATTACTCTTTTTGGGAACGTTGTAACGACATGGTTATAGCATGAATTACCAATTCTTTGTCCAAAGATATAGCTACTAGTGTCATGGGTTTTAACACTGCTAAGGATATTTGATTTGATATAAATGAAAGATTTGGTCAGTCTAATGGTTCCAAATATATACAACTCCAAAAAGAATTAGCAGCTACTTCCCAAGGGTCTTCAGACATTGCAACTTATTTCACAAAATTGAGGAGTTTGTAGGATGAGATTACCACTGCCTATGTAGGTCCTGTATGCACCTGTGGTGTTTTACCCAAACATATTGAAGAATAGAAAATATTTCAATTCCTTGGTGGTCTAAATGACTCTTAGTCCATCTGCAAGAGTAATATTTTGATGATTTCCTCTCTCCCTTCCATTAGTAAGGCTTACTCTATGCTACAACATGATGAGAAGCAAAAAGAAACCTCCAGTCATGTTCCTAGTTTTTCAAACAAATCAGTTTCTTTCTCTGCATCTACTGGTCCTCCTTATTTTGGTAATTTCAACAACAATAAAGGAATTAACCAAAGAGTCCAATTTGACTCCAAAAAGGGACTCACATCCAGCCTCTTCTACAGATACTGTAAGAAAACTAGGCACACTATTGAAAAATGTTATGGGCTGCATGGTTTTCCCCAGGATTTTAAGTTCACAAAGGGAAAAAGGGTGCATCTTGTGCTCAGTCTGAGGGATATGGTGGAGAGTTTGCTGGTTCTGCTAAAACTTCTGAGCCCTCTGCTCCTGCTCATGGTTTCAGCAACGAGCAATACCATCACCTCGTGACACTCTTTCAACAGGCACAACTATCTCCTCCCTTCATTCCTGAAGGTCTCAGTGGTGAAAATCTTGCCTTTGCCAACTTTGCAGGTGTGTTTAATTGTTCTATTTTTACTTCTGATGGTTATAGTGTATGTGCACATTCACAAATAGATAGAAGTCCTTGGATACTAGACTCAGGTGCCACAAACCACATGACTCCTCACAAACACCTACTCCACAATCTTCAACCTTTAACCACTTCTTACTTGTTTACTTTACCAAATAGTTATAAGGTTAAAGTTTTCTGTACTGGTTCTTGACAACTGGTTCTTTAACTCTAAGACCAGACATTACTCTAATTAATCTTATGCTAGTTCCATCTTTTCATTTCAACCTCATTTCTATTCACAAGTTAATCACTCAATTATATTGTTATGCACTCCTTACTAGTTCTCAATGTTATTTACAGGGCCTTTCTCTGAATAGGTCACTAGAAATTGGTAGGTCTGCAAATGGTCTGTACTATTTAACCCCACTACATCTACTTCCTTGTCTACTGTGTCACCTTATGTAAATAATACTCAGTGTAATGTTTTCAATTTAATATCTACTTGTGACATTCTACCTCATGTAAATAGTTTTCATAGTTCTGCTTGTAATTCATCCACTGCTATTAATAAAATTGATGTTTTCAGGTATCAAAGAATGGGCCACAAGCGTGTGATGACCCAAAAGGTCATCACTCATTTTGAAAGTAAATTCTGTGTCCTGAAGCCTTGAAAACCTCTTTTTATCCCACCTCGATTTGTGTGCGCAGTTCAGGCGCATTTCCGGAAAGCTTTTTATATGAAATCTAAGTAAAATAAGGAAATTGGCCTTTAAAATTGATTAAAGTTGACTTTGGTCAATATTCTTGGTAAACGGACACGGACCCATGATCTGGCGGTTTCTTAGGGTCCGTAGTAAAATATGGGACTTGGGCGTATGCCCAGAATTGAATTCCGAGGTCCCAAGCCCGAGAAAAGAATTTTTGAAGAAAATTATTTGTTGGAAAATATAAAGACTTTTATAAGTAAGTTGATGTGATTTCTTGATGGTATCGGGCCCGTATCTTGATTCTGGAGCCCGATACAAGTTTAAAATAATAATTTGGTTGAACCTGTGGAATTTGGTAAGAATTGGAAGTGGTTTGGTATAAAACAGACCTATAGTTGAGAAAAAAAATAAAATGTTCTTGAGTGATTTCATGAATTTGAGGTTTAATTCATAGTTGTTGATGTTATTTTGATGATTTGATCGTACGAGCAAGTCCGTATGATGTTTTTAGACTTGTGTGCATGATTAGTTTGGAGCCCCGAGGGCTCGGGTGAGTTTTGGATAGGCCACAGAGTGAATTTAGACTTAGAAAATAACTGTTGCAGGTTCAGAGAAGTTGCAGGTCTCTTAAATGAGTTTCGCAGCCCGTGGTGAAACTTCGCGATAGCGGTGGGGTCTTCGCGACCGCGGTGGGCAAGGTCATATCTTCGCGGCCGCGCTTGATATTTCGCGGTCCGCGGTGGAGCTCCACAACCGCGGTCCTTTTTCTGCGGTCAACCGTGAGGGTCTGAGAGGGGTATATATAAGCGAGACTTTTCAGCCATTTTCATTTTTCAAAACCCTAAAACATAAGAGGCGATTTTTCAAACACGCTTTCTTCCCCCAAAACAGAAGTAAGTGATTTTTAACTCATTTCTTTCACTCCTTAACTTCTTTTTACAAGATTTCATCCCAGAATCTAGGGTTTTCATGGTGGAATTGGAAATTTTGGGTAGAACTTAGGATATAGAAATTTGGGGATTTAGACCTTAAATTGAGGTCGAATTCCAAAACTAATTGTATATCCGGACTCGGGGGTGAATGGGTAATCAGGTTTTGGTCCGAATTTCGAGTTTGGACCAAGCGACCCGGGGTTGATTTTTAACTTTTTGGGAAAATCACTAGAAAACCTATTTTCATGCATTAGGATTGGTTTATTTAGCATTTATTAATGTTATTAAGTAAATTATGGCTAGATACAAGCGAATTGGAAGTGTAATCGAGAGTTAAAATGGTAGTTGAGGCTTAATTGTGTTCGTGGCATTGAGGTAAGTGTTTAGTCTAACCTTAGCTTGAGGGAATAGGAATTGTGGTCTTATTTGCTATGTGTTAATTGTTGAGTACTACGTATATGTGTGGTGACGAGTATCTATATGTTGGTGTCAAGCATGCCTGTGAGTCTTATACTATGATTGTTGTAACTCCGTTATGTATTGTCCATGCTTAGTATGATAATTTCTAATGTTGAACAAGGCTTGTGGAAGTATTCTTGGTAATTGAACATTGTAGAGCATTGGCTCAAGTTGAGAATTGAGTTGTGAAGTAATTCTAGAAAAGAGAAGAGGTTTATGATATCATTTCCCTTGCCGGAATGTTATTGCTTATAATATTGTGTCCCTTGCCGGATGTTATTGCTTATGATATTGTTTCCCTTGTCGGGGTATTATTGTTATACTATTGTTCCTTTGCCGGGATTCTATTGTAATTTTATTGATTCCCTTGTCCGAATTGCTTTGTGATTGTTGTTTGGGTAAGGAAGAGTGTAAAAGCACGAAGGGTGATGCCGTGCGTGATATTTGTGAGTGCGTGTTAATGCACGAAGGGTGATGTCGTGCCGAAATTGTGAATATAAAAGCACGAAGGGTGATGTCGTGCCATGATATGAGTGATAATGTATGAAAGATAATGCCGTGCCATGATTATATGAGGTAAAAGCACGAAGGGTAATGTCGTGCCGAATATATTGATTCCTATGGTGAGAACGGGAGTAAAAGCACGAAGAGTGATGCCGCGCACTTGTTATTATTCTCCTTATTCTTGCTTATAGTTGAATTTTGGTGTTCCGTATGCTTCTTTACTGAATTTCTATTTGTACATGATATTCCCCCGAGCATGTTTCCCCTTCCCATCTTTAACTGCTAGTTTCTGTCGTTATTATTTGTTGTATATGATATAATTGCACATGTTTATTTGATAGTCTTTTCCTAGCCTCGTCACTATTTCACCGAGGTTAGGCTCTACACTTACTAGCACATGGGGTCGGTTGTGCTGATACTACACTCTACACTGTGTGCAGATCCCGGTGATAGAGCATTTGGACCGTAGAGAGGTTGCTGCCTTCAGTCCAGCGAAGACCCGAAGTAGACATGTAGACGTCCGCAGGCCTTGGCGTCCCCTTATATCTTTTCCATTTTGTTTTTATGTATTTCAGAGACAGATTTATATTTTTCATTCAGACCACTGTTTGTAGTATTCGTAAATGGTCCGTGACATTGTGATACCAATTCTGGGTAGAGTTGTATTTTGGATTTTTCTTGTATTAATATTTAGTTAAACTATTAGATTTAGTCTTCCGCATTTCTGTTTATTATGATTATTCCACTGTTGATCACATGTTAATTTGTAAATATTAAAAGGTTAAGGAAAAAGGGTAATAAAAATCTGTAAGACCCGGCTTGCCTAGCTTTTATGAGTAGGCGCTATCACGATTTCCGAGGGTAGAAAATCCGGGTCGTGACAATGCCTTTTAATAGAATGAGGTTTATTACTTTCCTATCTAGTAAACTTTCTACCAAACAATAATTTTTATGTGATGTTTGTCCTATGGCAAGATAATACAGACTCCCCTTTCCTGATAATGTAATCCATTTCACTACACCTTTTCAATTGGTCCATGTTGATATATGGGGACCATACAATGTTAGAACATATAACGGATTCAGATATTTTATTACACTAGTTGATGATTACACTAAGGTGACTTGGACTCATCTCCTTTCTTGTAAAAGCAATACTTTTTCCATTCTTAAAGCTTTTACTCTTATGGTCCAAGTCCATTTCAAATCTCATATTCAATGCTTTAGATCTGACAAAGCATATGAATTGTGCAACAATTATGAAGCACAATGGTTTTTTGCTAACCATGGCATATTACATCAAACTATCATTCCTCATTCCCCTCAACATAATGGGGTTGTTGAAAGAAAATATAAACATCTTCTAAAAGTTCCTAGAGCTATTCTGTTTCAGTCTAAACTCCCTTTAAAGTATTGGGGAGAATGTGTCTTAACAACCACCTACCTTATAAATAGGATACCTTCCACTATTTTACAAAATGTATCTCCCTTTGAGAAACTACATGGCAAGCCTCCTTCCTATGATCATCTGAAGTCTTTTGGGTTCTTGTGTTATGCAACCAGCCCTAAGCAAGGCGGAGACAAATTCCAGTCTAGAACAATTTCCAGCCTTTTTTTGGGGTACCCTTGTGGTAAAAGGGTTACAAGTTATTCAATTTGGCTAACCACTCTTTATTCTTTTCAAGGGATGTCACTTTCCATGAAGATGTTTTTCCTTATCGTTCTTCCACCTCTCCTTCTAGTTTTCATTCTCCTCCTTCACTTTGTACTGATACTCCTTCCTTTCCTTCTTCTTCTTCTTCTTCTCCTCCTCTTCTCCTAGTACCAACCCTTCTTCTTCTACTGCCAACCCTTTTTCTCCCCTTCCTAACTCTTCTTCATCTCCCAGTGACGCTGCTTCTCCCAGTCAATCTCCTATTTCTACTCCTTCTTCTTTGCCCTATTCATCCTCTCCTATTCCTCCCGTCTTGAGAAAATCCACTAGGACTAGTCATCTCTCTACTTATCTTTCAGACTACATTTGTTCCTCTACACCTGTTTCTATGGTTCCTTAGATTTCTTCTAGTGAGTTGCATTTGCAAGAACTCAAGTTCTATCAACAAGCAGCTTCTCACCCTGCTTGGCAAGAAGCTATGCTTAAAGAGTTCCATGCACTTGAGGCTAATAAGACATGGTACATTGTCCCTCTTCCTCCTCATAAAAAGCCTATCCCTTGCAAATGGGTGTACAAAATCAAACAAAGGGCTGATGGATTTATAAAAATGTACAAGGCAAGACTTGTTATTAGAGGAGACACCCAAAAGGAAGGGGTGGATTACACTGAAATATTTTCTCCAGTTTTGAAACTCACCACTATCAAATGTCTTCTGTCACTAGCTATTAAGAAGAATTGGATTGTCTTCCAACTTGATGTCAATGATGTCTTCCTTCATAGAAACCTTCATGAAGAAGTTTATATGAAAATTCCTTATGTGCTGCAGGTTATCTCTTTTGTTTCTTCTTCTTCTTCTTCTTCTTCTTCTTCTTCTTCTTCTTCTTCTTCTTCTTCTTCTTCTTCTTCTTCTTCTTCTTCTTCTTCTTCTTCTTCTTCTTCTTCTTCTTCTTCTCCACTAGTCTATCGCTTAAATAAGTCTTTATATGGCCTTAAACCAGCCTCTAGATAGTGGTTTTCAAAGTTGTCTGAGGTTTTGCTGTCAAGCGGCTACATTCCCAACAAAAATGACTATTCCTTTTTTACAAAATCTTCTGCTGGATCTTTGGTTCTCCTGGCTATTTATGTAGATAATATATTGTTGGCTGGGGACAATTTGCCTGAAATGCATTCTTTAAAGACTTTCTTGGATGATAATTTCAAGATCAAGGATCTTGGTTCTATCCATTACTTCCTTGGGTTGGAAGTCTCCAATCATCCTCAAGGATATCTTGTCAGCCAACACAAATATGCCTTTGATTTACTTGCTGAATATCATTGTGCCAATTTTAGTTCTGTTGTAACATCTTTGGATCATCCCCTTAATCTTTCTAGTGAAGTTGGTGATTTTTACCTAATCCTAGCTCTTATAGAAGATTTGTTGGGAAGCTGAATTTTCTGCAGCATACCAGGCCGGACATCTCTTTTTCAGTGCAGCACTTAAGCCAGTTTCTTCAGACTCCTAGAGTACCTTACATGATGCCTGCTCTTTATGTTTTGAAATACATCTCTTCTGACCTTGCACAAAGGATTCTTCTTTCAAGGTCTTGTGATACTTCTCTTGTTGCATAATCAGACTTTGATTGGGCAACCTGTGCTACTTCTAAAAAGTCTGTCTCTAGTATTACATTTCTTTTGGAGGTTGTCCAATCTCTTGGAAGAGAAAGAAGCAACCTACTATTTCCCTCTCCTTTGCTAAAGCTGAGTACAGAGCTTTGACGAAGGTAGTTGCTGAAATTTCATGGCTGATAAGGTTACTTGGTGATTTAGGTGCCAATTCTTCAGTCCCTGTCCCCGTCCACTGTGATAGTCAAGTTGCCTTACACATTGTGAAGAATCTAGTCTTCCATGAGCGCACTAAACATATTGAATTCGATTGTCATTATGTTTGAGATTGCTTAAATTCAAGCCTGATTTCCCTTCATTTTGTCAGAAGTGCAAATCAACTGGCTGACATTTTTACCAAAGCTTTGTCTAGTGCTTCCCATCACTCTCTTTTGGGCAAGCTTGGAGTGTTATCACTCTCCAACTTGGGGGGGGGGGGGCTCTTCACACATAAGAGCCCACACAAGCAGGCCCAACTAGCTGACATGTCCCAATACATCTTTATAGTAGTCTGTAATTAGTTTTACATATCTAGCCTTACAATTCTTTACCTATTATATATATAGCCTTAGAAGGATTAAAATGTGTAGCGCACACAGATATTTTTGATACATTTATTTTCTCAGATAATAAAAACTCTCTCTCTTCGTCTCTATTTCGAGTTATGGTTTTCTTCTTCAGATTTTGCTTCCGCAATTCGATCTTGTTGATCTAACAGATGATGTTTGATTTTGATCCATGGTTGCCTTGTACTTGTACTATTAATCAACATGATTTTTTTCCCAAAGTCATTAGGTAAAATACCCTTTATAGTGCTTATAATAAATTTTATTGCTTCCACCAAGGTAGTGGCAAGATAGATAAGATCCCGTCATCTTTAATCGAAGGTTTTCAAAGGTCTCGAGTTCGAGTGTTGAGACTAAAAAAATTCTTGAGAGGATTCTGTCATGTTTAACTGAAGATTTTAAGTTCGAGCCCAGAGATTAAAAAAAATTCTCATAGGAAATACTTCATGCCCCTTTAATAGTCTTACACGGCACAAATCAGAATTGGTCAGGGCCTAATGCAATATCCAATTTGGAGTGGAAAGCCAAACAATATTAGTGTTACTGCTAGGAAATTTTTATTTGTCAATTTCGCGTAAGATTTTTAAATTATAACTCAATTCCTTGGAGCTTTCTATTTGTTTGCAAAGTTGTTCAGAAAATGTATCTCAATCTATAAAACATAATTCCTTTTAAAGAAAAGAAAAACAAAGGAAATGCGGAGAACGAGAATACAAACAAAAGAAAGCCGGCATGAGGTGTTTGTTTATACTATCGAAACTATCGATGCCGGGGTAAGGTTTCCTTAGGAGTGTACATAGATCAGGTTGGTTTGGATTTTTTAATTACCAAATCAAATCAATTGTGGGTTATTAAATCTAAAGACCAAATCAAACCAATAAAACTCAGATTTTTCAATCTCGGGTTTTCTCGGGTTTTCGAATTATTCGGGTTTTTTCGAATTTTTTTCCGATAAAATCTTCTTAGCACAAAATATAACTTGTGCTCAAAATATTTCTTTAATCCTAGTAAGATACAACTATATAAGATATTTCTAAGAAAATAATACAAAATATGAGATGTGTCATGACATTATCCTAAAATATTCAACAATAAAGACAATAAAATTATGTAATATAAATATTGCTAATTATAAAAATAAACATAATCTAAAAGTACTAAGTCATGCTAAAATAAGTAGACTAATAAGGGAGTATTAATTACATGACTAAACGCTAAAGAAAAATAAAAATAGGTTATGCATTTTTATCTAAATTATTGCAAAACAAAAATAGATATTCAATACATTGTCGTTCGTAATATTGAATTGAATATTTTTTGTTAGCATTAGTATTGATTTGATTTTGGTTTGGAATTTTGTTAGTGTAAGGATAATGTCACGTAGGAATTGTTGAAGTGTATTTAGATAGAGTTGGTGGAATTGTTATCTCATTAGGAGTCCTAAGCAGTGACTACTTTGGAGTCTTATTCTCCAAGTGTTACATCCCGTACTTTAATATTAGGATAAGTCGTAGTAATTCATATGAACTTGAAAGGATTAAGAACATTTATGAGGTTATAAATTATTTGTGACTATATTATAAGACCCTGTAAATTTACCAACCTTGATACCGTTAGGTATTATGTTAGTGTGGTATTTTCTTTTTAAGTGAAGTATTTTAGTAAATATTTTATAAGTAAAATTTTGGATAGTTACACTTATTACTGTTTTCGGATATGATAAATTATACACATAATATAAGAAAGTTTATGAGATTTTCTTTATTGTAAAAATAGAAATTATTTTCTCACAAGAAAAGAAGGTTATCTTTTTTACCATTTTAAGAATTAAGTGCAGGAAAGTTTTTACTCTTTGTATGAGGTTAGGAAAATTAAAAGTTGAGAAATTATATGTATTTTTACATGAATATTTTAATGAAATAATAGTGTATTAATTTATTTTACATGGTACCACAAGACCGTAATAATACGGCGTATAAAGTGTATTAAAAATACGTAAAATTTTAAGTAATTTGAGACAATTCTTAATTATGCGAATAATTAATAATTATCTAAAATATTTTGGATAAATCTTGAACTTTAAAGTGGCAGCAAAATATGGTATAGTTGGTGACTCTTAAGTCACTTTGAAAATGTGGCAAGATTTAAAAAAAACATTGGAAATATATCATAACAAGAACACTTCTTTCTTGATTTTTTCACAACCCTTCTTTTTCTGTTTGATTATTTTGCTGCTTTGTCCTTATAATCAGCTTGTTTTCATCATTCCTACCTTTGTCTATCCTCCTACTTGAATAAATTAATTTATGAAAACAGAAAGAGAGTATAAAGAAGAAACATTTATAGCTTTTGGTCTTATGGTCGTGTAAATATGTTTTGCCGGTGGGGCTAAAAGATCCAGCTGATTAGGACCCCAGTTTGATCACCCAAATCTCTCTTTTTTCTCCTAAAATACAAACCATCTTAGCTTGCCTCGATCTTCTTTCTATCTCAATCTCCATTTCCTTTTTCTTACTTCTTAGCTAAATTTTTTTGGATATTTCTTCATATCTTGTTGATTCTTGTTGACAATGATCATGTGCAGATAATTTTTCAGTTCAACCATGCTTTCTTTCTTTTACTTAGATAATTATTTGGACTGTTTTACAAGAGCTGGTTTTTTTGTGGGTAAGATATTGAAGGTGAAGCTTTGGGTATTTAACTTTATCTACACACTTCAATTCCAACAGAAATTGGGTCAAGCGGCACAGTGAGGTGTGAATTTCAAGGCATTATTCCAAGACTGAGAATTTTTCAAGTCCCAGGTCCGAGGGTTTCTCTAATAATCCAATTGGTGGACATGACATAAGTTCCTTTCTTTTTTTTATATTGATTTTTATGGCATTCCGAGAAAATCTTATTAACGTATTTTTTATGCATTTCATGCATTGCATTCATTTACACTGACACATGACCAGATGGCGTTATATACGCGTATATATGTAAATATATATATATATGGGATATGAGAAGGTTACAGTGCTATATACGCACCATCACCTGATCAGCTGGTATATGTTGATGATTTTGCCCACAGTGGCTGAGATGATATGATGGGATGTCCTCAGAGGCCTGATGATGTTATGAAATATGTACCTATGCACGACATGACACTCATATGCATATGCATGATACTATAAGTATTAAATGATATACAGAGTTATCCAGACTTACAGGCTCAGTCGTTTACTCTATATTTCTTCCATGTCTGTTATGTACTTATTTATGTGCCTTACATATTCGGTACATTATTCGTACTGACGTCCCTTTTGCTTGGGGACTCGCGGGTATAAACAATCAGTTTGACGAGATATCAGCGAAGGATCGGTAAGACTCACCTTATCCGGAGTGCAGCCGAGTCTATGAGTCATCGTGTCAGAAGTTTTCTACAGACTTATGGGTAGGACGGTACCCTGACCCATTTGATGTCAAATAATCTTAGAGGCTTTGTAGACAGAGGTTTATTTTGTATAGTATGTTAGAGGCCTTGTCGGCCGATATGTATTCATGTTTTAAGAAAAATGGTTCAGTAATACATCGTTTGTCAACTTATAGTTATACATTACGAGTTGTGGTCATATTGGCCCATGATAGTTACAAAGAAAAAAGGTTGCAGAGTGGTTCGCTCGGGCTAGTGCGGCACCGGGTGCCAGCCATACCTTCCCAAGTTTGGGGCGTGACACCAAGAAACTCCTGTATATATTTATGTATTTACACACAAGATTAAGTGTGCTGAGAAGTGCGTTCTATTCTATCAATTAGCATTATTTAAGTTACTAATGTTAATGACTATAAAATTTATTGGAACGTTCAAAAGTTCTAAGTCTAACTTTGAAATAATACCTTAAAAGATAAAATTATAAAAAAGTTTAAGAAATATTTATAAATTATATCACAATAAGTATATTTATATATTAAATATATCTAAAATTTCTATATATATAATGTCGTGTTGGTTTGGTTTCGGTTTGTCTTTCTTTAGTTAAAACCAAACCAAACCAATTATGATCGGGTTTTTTTTCTCCAACACCAAACCATATTCGGATTTTTTTCCGGTTTGACTCAGATTATCGGATTGATGCGGTTTATCGGTTTTCTTTGTACACTCCCTAGTTTCCCTTCCACAAATATTCCCTCCGTCTCATATTGATAGTCATGGTTACTAAAAATAGTGTCTTAAATTATTTGTTATTTTAAAAATTCAAGACAAAATTAATTATTTTTTCCCTTTTTACCCTTAGTAATAATTGTTCTTGAAGATAGAGATAACACATAAATAGAATAAAT
This sequence comes from Nicotiana tabacum, assembly GCF_000715075.1. NCBI lineage: Eukaryota > Viridiplantae > Streptophyta > Magnoliopsida > Solanales > Solanaceae > Nicotiana > Nicotiana tabacum. The sequence goes on along the minus strand of NC_134090.1, from coordinate 152,686,149 downwards.
ATTCAATGAAGAGAGATTATATATTAAGACATAAATAAGGGTAGAATAGTCTAATCCCTTTCCTAATTAATATTTCTTAAAGGACGTATAAAAGAGAAACAAGACACATAATATGAGATAGACGGAGTATTTATTAATTTGATGTTAATATTTGGTGCTGACAAATTGGAGTATTTATTAATTTGATGTTAATATTTGGTGCTGACAAATTTTCATTCAATGTACTATTGCACCTATTACTTTGTTGTTGTCACTCGTACTGGTGATTCTGGGTTCGTTCCCCAGCAGAGTCGCCAGAGCTGTCACACCTCCTTTTTGCGCGCCCGCCCCTAAGGGTAAATGCGCGAGGGAGTTTTTTCAATTTAAGTGACGATATTCGAAATGGGATTATTTATTTAATTCAGAGTCGCCACTTGGGAAAGGTTTGGTTTTTGGTGTCCCAAGTCATCGGTTTATCTTGAATCCCAAATCGAGGAAATTTTTGACTTTTCCAAATGAAGTGTGCGAGCCAGAAATTCTAAGTAAGGAATTCTGTTGACCCGAGGGAAGGTGTTAGGCACCCTCGAATCCCGTGGTTCTAGCACGGTCGCTTAAATTGTTATAATGGCTAAATATCTGATTTAAATACATGTTATGACTTACGTGCTTTTATTAAGTTTAAACCGCTTTTATTATTATCATTTATTTTTATAGAATTGCAACGTCGTGAAAATGCATCTCGAACCACGTCACAATCAATGCACCCGTAGTTGTTAACACATTTCGACTCCGTTGAGATTTGAATTTGGGTCACATCAATGCGCACCCGAATTTAAGAATGTAATTTAATTAATTCGCGCCTAAAGAGTCTAACGCGTTATTAGCTTTGGGGAAGACAGTGAAATTCACTAAAACGGTCCCTCCCGAATTCTAAGTATTTATTATGATCAATCATTGAGGGCCCCGCAATTTGCATTTTTGTTCGGCGAGGCTCATCTCATTATTTTAGAAGGGATATCCTAAAGTGACTACATTTCTACTGTGTTTGTCTCTAAAAATAGAAGAAAGAAGATACATGCTAATTCAATTGCATGCTTTGGCCAAATCCGGATTCTTGTTAATCATCTGATTAATTGTTTACCAAAGAATGAAGAATGCTATACTTCATAGAACATGCTCTTAATTTGATAAAAAGAAAATTAACATACAAGATTGATGGAACGCTATACTTACTCCAAACAACCTTAAGTTAAATTTAGATTAGCCCCTTTAAATAAGATTAATAGAATTACTTATTAGAGGACGCTACCAATGGTATTCGGAAACTCGTCCTATAAACTGCCTAATGAAGCTGAAATTCAAGAATTTAAAATTGCATCGTATTTGGCAAAATTTAAAAGCCATCCACCCTACATATTCAAAGCATGACTGGAGAAAGAGTTTGAATTAACAATTATATTAAGCGATTGCACATTCCATAAATTATATAACTATGTCATATATACTACTAAGCGAACCATTTTGCAATTTCTAGACCTAAGTAGTTTTCATTAAGTACAAACTTACTAAGATGTTCTCTATTAGGCTACAAATTAAAGAATTACACAATTTGACAATATTTACAAAACTGTAAGTAAAGCAACGACTGATTAAATTCCTTTTGATCTTCATTTCATGCTTTCAACTTCTACATCAATGTGAGGTTCAAATGTGTACTTGAATGTTGAATATCAACAGAAGAAAAAGAAGATAGGGAGAATCAACAGCAGCAATAACAGATAGCAGCAACGACAAAGCAACACATCAACAATGGCCAAACCCAGGCAAAATAAACCAAAATAGTAACCCGACGATACAGTACTCAATGTTGATTCTTTCAAATACTCAAAGGAAAATCCTAAATCTTGACAGAACCAATAACAAACTTGATGCTGAATTTCAAACAAAAGAATGGGGAAAGAGCAGTGTTTTCAGTTCCAGACAAACGAGAATTTCTTTTCTAATCTCCCTAGCTGATTTCTGAAACCTCTCTTTCTTATTCAAAGCCTGTTTCTCTAGTTTCAGCTTCTCTTTTGTATGTGTGTGTGTATCTGTGTCTATGTGTGTTTGTTCTGTCTCCCTCCCAGTGTATATATGTGTATTTATCTCTCCGTGTATATCTGTCTATTTCTATATACCTCCCTCTCTTTTATAGCCTAGTACCAGGCCCTTTACAGTCTGTAAAACCTATTCAGATCCCCTCCCATGTGGCCTGCTGCCTTTCCAGTTTCCACTCAACTATTTAAAGTAAAACCCTTCCTATGATATTCCCCTGTCAGCCCTTTATCATCTTATTTAAATTAAAACCAGGGTATGGGCAGCCTGAAGATGGCCTGACAGCCCATGCTGTCCCATTTGCTCTAATTATTAAAGCACTACAGTGCACATGCTATCAATTCAGAACTCAAGCTGAACTGAAACCACAACCTAAACTATAAATGTTTCTGATTCAAATCCACAAACAGCTATACTTATTTCCCAGTTGGATTCAGACAGAACTTCACACAAAAACCATAATATGAATCAGATTATTATCATTCAAAGCTAAACTAATCGGCGACGTATATCGACTCGACTGTACTAATTGTGACACAGGACAAACAATCGACCAAACAAACATAAATAGGGCCTAGGCTGTTCTTGACAATTTTGCACGATACAGGAGAAAAACAACATGCAATATTGGTTTGACGATATCAATTGAATCGAAATATGTATACTACTACACAGATTCAACACAAACAAAACAAACAAACGACCAAATAAAAGGTCTTGATAGATATGAGGCACAAACTGACCACAGAAATCCCAACATAAATAAACAAACTAAATAAACAGGCTGATAAACTAATCTAAAACTAAAATAGACAACAAATGAACAAACCTGAAAAGCTTAAACATAGATGACCCAGGCTCGAGCTTGATTTACCCATTTGAGGCCGGACAAATCCTAACCGAGGTGTTCTCGAACGAGAATACTTCGATTAGGATCTACTAGACCCCAAACTTTCGTTTTAATCCAACAGACTTCACAAATTCTTGTGTTCTAGGGTTCGATTTTTTCAGATTTGGGTTTTTGGGATTTATGGGTAGATTCGGACCAAACCAAGCTTGGTTTGGTCACGAGGGAGGTCAAGGGATTGTCTAGTGTGAATCTGGGGGGTTTGGTGTAGGTCGAGGTCCGGCTCGAATCTTCAAATGAAGATTCGAGAAGGTGGTGGGGGGGGGGGGGGATTCGAGACAAAGGGACAACAAATCTATGTTCAGGGTGGTGTGGCGGTCCTATGGTGTTAAGGTGGTGGTCAACGATGTCCTTGCCGCCGGGTTTTGGTGAGGGGAAGGGGGCGGCTCTAGGGTTCCGTGGTGGCTTGGGTTAGGTGAGGGGGATGAGGACGAAGGAGGGGTGTTTGGATAGGGGGCGGGGTACGAGAGGAAAGCTTATATATGGGGTGAATGGCTTGATCTCGGCCGTTAGATCAATCGAGATCAACGGCCTGGATCTGAAGGTTTAAACGAACGGTGTCGTTTGGCTTAGTATTAGGGTCAGGGTTGGTTCGGGTAATGGGTCGGGTTCGTATGGGGGTATGGGGGATGTGATCTTGGCCGTTGATCGTCCTGAGATCAACGGTCCAGATTAAAAGTGGCCCAACTGGATCGGGCAAACAGGGATGCTGGGTTGGGTTGTTTTGGTTTGGGCCTGTTTGTTTTAATTTGGACTGGCCCAATCCGAAAATCCTTCTTCTTTTTTTTCCTTTTTTTTTCTTTTTAATCTCTTAAATTAAATTGCCAAATAATACTATAAAAAATATTAAACAACAATTATCCCATAATTAACATTTAATTACACTAACATCACTTAATGACAAAAATAGAATGAAAGATGCATTTTTTTGTGATTTTCCTTTTAATAACCGGATTACGGTTCACACGACATATATTTTTATATTTTTGTTTGATAAAAAATAAAAATGGACAAGATCACAAATAACTACCAAAAATGCCACGTAAATTCCAAAAATTGTACAGCAGGACCATTTGCTATTATTTTTTTATTTCTTTTGGAATGATTGTCGCGTAAAACAAAAATCACGTGCTCACAGTTGTAATAATGGATTTTGATTTAGTATATCAGCATTGTGCAAAATCCCGTTTTGTAGGACTTGATCAATTTAAGTATTTAACTAATTAAGTAGCCTTACATATACATTAATGGAAATCATTTTCAGACAAGAAAAGGAAAAGAAATTGTTATATGCCAAATAGTTAGAAGGGGTAGATTAGACATTTCACTCAGAAGTTAGTTACAGGTTAAAGGGGTCAGAAGTGGTCAGAGGAAGAATCTATTAGTGAGTTCAGTAGCAGTTGATAATAGCTATAAATACAAGATATATTGTAAAGGCTGGATATATTGAGATCAATAAACTCTTGTCTCTTCTTCTTAGTCTCAATTGTCTACTGATATTGTTAGGAAATTATTCTTCTCCCTAATCTCTTAGATTCACTTCTAATTTTAACTTCCATTGTTAAATTACGCAACAAAAATTAAACATGAACAAAAAGAAAAAGACAAGATAAAAACCAGAATAGGGGGGAAGCCATACATAGTAATGGAGTCAGCTTGGAAAATATTTACTCGCACCCTGTATCTACGACTAACCAATAACCATATATGTATGTTGTTTAAATTCATTATCGTAATTAATCATGCTAATAGTAGGCAACATGCGTTGGCGGAGCCATAATTTTTATTAAAAGATGTCAAAATATATAAAAATAAACATATCAGGAAATCAATACATAGTATATACATATAATTTTTTTTTACCTACGTACACAGAGTCATTTGACACCCCTTCCTATAAGGTGGCTCTGCCACCGACGACATGTTAAGTTTATTACACTCCTTATGTGAAACTTTTTTTGTAGGATCAAGTTACCTATAACAACAAATAATAACTCTAATTTCATAACATGAAAAATTAAAGTAAATTACTTGCTATAGTAAATAAAATTACAATGATAGTATAAAAAAGTTCTACACACTGTCATTTATAGACATGCATGCCCAGGGACAGAGGGAGGGTGAGTGTTACCTACGGATTCGGACGAATGCAATGCTTTTTGCTTAGATATTGTATTTGTTTTTAGAAAATTTATTAAATATGTATAAATATTTAATTGTGATCCCAATAACTAACGAGCTATGGATTCGATTGCAAATTCAGAACCCATAAACTTTAAATTCCGACCTTGTCTCTGAATATGCCCTGGGGTGGAGCCACCTTATAGAAAGCGCTGTCAAAGGAGACCGTTTTGTCGAATTTTTTATATTAAATATATCCTTATAGATATAAGCAAAACCAAATTAGCCGTATAAAGAAAAACAAGTGACACCACTTCTACCAAAAAGGCCCAATGATCTGCAGGTTAAGCGCTACAAATCTCTTACTTGAGATCGTGAGTTTGAATCCCAGTGCTGTTTTTATCATTTTGGAGACTTTACTTATTAACATATAATTATGTATTAGTGAGGCTTGAACCACTTTAAGGAGCAACAAAACCACTCGATCTAGCATCCAAATCAAACCATTCTGGAAAAACACATTTCTGAGGCTATTATAGACACATTCCAATAAATAAAAACTCACTGTAGAGAGTTGTACTAATGTTTTGAATTGTATTCTTTTTAAATACAATGTTATTGTAGTTATCTATATTTTTTCACTTTTTTTTTACCTATAAAAAAAGTGACACCGCTTACAAAAAAATCCTGCATACGCCATCTCAGGCACGCATGCAATTTATTCATATCTTATTAATTGCTTTTAAACAAGCAAAACAAGAACCAAAATTTCGAAAAACAAAAACATACTGTGAATTGCAATATAATAATTTTTTTTGAAATATGTGTCTTCAAAATCTTCAAGATTAGTAGTAGATCTTCAAGCTTTTGATCTGTTTGGAAGATTGAGGGAAGAAATGAAAGAGGAAATAGTAGAGCAAACAGATCCAAGTAGAAGCATGCTAGCAGCAGCATTTGCCATGTTGATAAAATTTTGTATATCTTCGCCACTGTCCAAAAATTTGTTAAATTCCACACCGAGTCCTAATCCAGCAGCAGCTCCAGTACCCAATAGAAATGAAATAACCTGCAGCGTGCTCTATTTGTCAGTTAATCCATAAAAAATTTTATGGATAGTCATCCAACTTTTAATCTTACAGTACTATATATATATATATATATATATTCAAAAGTTGAATATGAAAAACCAAAATAACCCTATACTATATTGGACTTTTATGCCCTTAAAAGTTATTTTAATAATACCTTCAAATTTAATACTCCCTCCGGTCCATAATAAGTGACCAATTTGCTGTTTTATTTTGGTTCAAAATAAGTGTCTATTTATATAATCAAGAAAAAATTCAATTTATTTTTACAAAATTATCCTTATGTACATATTCCTAAAAAGTTTTCTTACTCCTCACATTAAATATTTAATTAAGGGTAGTTTAGTTATACTAGGTATTTTTGTATAAAATTTAATATTTTCTTAATGGATGTGCCAAAAACAAATTGATCCCTTATTGTGGACCGTAGGGATTAACAAAAGTTAGTTTTGTAACATTAAATTTGACTTGGGATTATCAAAGAATTTAGTAAGGTCCTTGTATCTAAATTTTTCACTTTACAAAGTCTCTTTAACTTCAGCGTATAATAATTTTTTTGAGTAAATTTTATATTCTCCTTTTATTTTTCTTAGCTTAAATATTTAGATTGTTATTAGAAATGATTTCTAAGCGCAATCTTTTTCTTATAAATACAATCATGATTCAAAGTGTTTTATTATCCATGTACAAGATGATATAATTGTTTACTAATTATATGGGATAGACGCGTAACGCGCGTGCCCAAGGACTAGTATATATATATATATATATATATATATATATATAATAGTCGGAAAATGCTAAATCGGTACCGAAAAAGCAAGTAGGCTGCCACATGTATAAAATTGTTATGCAAGTATAGTCATGTCAACAACTCACTTTGCATCATATTCACGTTACATCATTTTAAAGAAATAAAATAAAAATATTTTTTGATCCAACCTAATACTTTATGTCTTTCAACATGTAGCACACTAAGAGTTTATTTTTATTAAAAAAAAACTAGATGAGAAAATATATTATTTTTTATTTTAAGAGGTGCCAACCGGTATTAGGTAATTAAGGTAAGTTGTTAGAAGTGACAACCTATATATGTTCTTGGGATCAAGTTTAAAATATTTTCTGCATTTTTTTCTCCATTTTCTGTGGCATGTACACATATTTAATACTAACTTTTTTATTCCGAAAATTAGTTTTATGAGTTTGGTGCAATAAACAGAAAGTTGAATAACCATTCGTGAAATTTACTCCTAAGTCTCTAGCCTTACCTAATAAATTTAGAAAGGTTGGATGTGGAAAAAAAATATTCCTCAATTATTTCGAATGGTGTTATTCTTTTGGCGACTGATTGGATTACTTTTTCAATTTTCATTTTTGAAGAATCTCAGTTGATTGACTTTACCTTATCGCCATAGAATTCAAAATAGGCAAGGCCACTGCCAATGGAACTTCCAGATTTGATAAAATGGGAGATTGTTAACACAGCTAATAGCAGGGTGTAGGCCATTCCAATCACATCTGCAGATATCATATAACTGCATCCCAAGACAATTTAGCAAAAACAAAATTAGTAATTAAAAGCATATTTATATAGTCATTCTTCCATTAGAAATGTTAAATCTCCATTTTACTTGTAATGCATTTGACTAGTAAGGCTAATGAACGACTATTTGGTCGACCACCTGTAGTGTTCCAACTTCAGGTAGGAATAATTCGCCAGGGGAGGATTTACATGTAAAAAATCGGGATCTCAACTCGGTTTCGGACTATATTGTAATTATATAAAAAAATTAAGAAAACTAATATAATAGGGCAAGAAGCACTCGAGAAACAAAAGATCTAATGGGTGCTTTGGTTAAGGAACGGTATTGAAGGCTTTAATATGAAGTGAGGGATGGGAGTTGGAATCTCACTCATAACAAGCAATTCCTCCACACCCCCCCCCCCCTTTCTTTTTTTTTTTACCCCATTTAGGTCTCTTTTTTCACCATATATATATCAAAACAGTTAAGCATTCACGAATCCAAAATCTTGGATCCTTGAGAGTTTAACTTATATTATAAAAGAGTTTTACATTATCAAGTCATCTAAAAAATAATTACAAGTGATTACTCATTAATAAGAAAAATTAGTAATTAATAACCTGAAAAATAAAGCAATATCAACCTATTAGAACAAGTTAAATTATACTTGGGGGTCACTGGGTCGGAGTGAATGAAAAAACTCTCTATATAACTTGTGCAATTTGGGTGGCCGTATGAAATTATGTTGTGTATTATTTTATGCGGAGTTAAAATATGAATTATAAATACGTGTCTTATCTATAGTGACTTAAAATATTTAAGGACAAAATGCCACTAAAGTAGGTAATTCTTACCTAGCATTTATGATATATTGTTCATAACAAACCCAACATTATTAATTGTATAACATTTAATTCAATATTAGTCACCTCATAGATTATCATTGCATGCATTATAATCCCACATAACTACATTTTGAGCTAAACAACCTCTTAAATATTCTTTACGCTGTCAATATAGAGAAGTTAAATTCAAATGCTAATAAAGTAGTACAAATAATGAAGTAGTTGTTAGGGGAAAGGTAATTTACCGATAAGCATAGAAGTCATTGGACTTAATTGTGACTGGAAAACCATAGATATCAAATGTATCAAAACTGGCAGAGGCAATGACAATCAATGATATCAACAACAAAATAAATGTGAGAACTCTCATCACTAGAGATACCACTAATGACATTGACAAACCAACCACAGGTGACGCTGCTGGTGCTGGTGTTTGGTTTTGGTCTATAGTAGTTGTTGATGGTGTTTGAGATTGGTCGTCTATGATAACCGTTGATGATGTTTGGTTTTGGTCCATGTTTACTTTGTTACCTTGTATTTTTACAACTAATCAAGATGAATCTTCCCAAAGTCATCAATTAATTAAGTCTCCTTTTATATTGCTTTATTTTTTTCGCATTGCTTTTATATTGCTTACAAAGTTATACAACTATGACTTTTTGTTTGTTATATTAGCCAAAGGTTTCTTGGATTTATAACCAAATTCTTTGGAGCTTTCTATTTGTTTGGATAGTTGTTTTCAAGATGTGTCATAATCCATATGAAAGATAACTCCTCCTCTCCTTGTAAGGAGGAATATTAAAGAAAAGAAGAACAAAGGAAATTGCAGAGAACGAGAATACAGAAATAAAAGAAAGCCGGCAGCTGCTAAGATCAAAGTGATTTAAGATTTTAAGTCAGTATGGTATATTGTACAATGCATCCGGCCGTTACTTTTTTTGTGATAAATGGATTAAAATTTAGTAAAAATATGTATTCTTTAAGGAGCTTTCAAATTATATACATATAGTTCAAACTGAATATAATGCATTCTCATACATCAACATACATCCACCCACTGTTTGACTCCACGAGAAATTCAAAGCCAACAGCAGCTGCAGACGCTAAAAGGATTTGGAGATTTCTGGCCCCCAAAAACGAAAAAATCTGGGAGTCTGATTTCTTACAAGTGATGCTCCACAGACACATAAAATGATAACACGGGATAGGATAAAATAGACAGAAAAAAACTCGGAATCATATTGTTAAACCTGGTGTTGTATTCTACATGTGTAGAGTAAGGAAGAAAATTTTATCAAAGAAATAATCAATAGTTCGTCAAAGAGTAAGACGGAGGTTTTGGACAGCATGAATTATGTTGGAGTTGTGTGTTGAGAGGTTAATAGTAGGTGGTCTGGCAAAGATTATTATGTGAAAAATGTATATGATTTGGTTGATAATGGTACAAAATATGGTCTCATAAGCTAATTATTTGGTTTGTGTTATAAATATATTATATTATGGATGTTCATTTAGTACTCCATTGTAAATAAGTTTTCTGAAGAAGCTTACCCATATGGGACTCCGCCGTAAATATGTTTATCTATTTAGTACTCTATTGGAAATAAGCCTCCTGAAGAAGCTTATCACTTCGGTACCCGGTAATGGATAAACATTATCTCCGGTAGAAGATTATCCATACCGGGTACAATGAGCTTATCTTTTCAGTACTCCGTTATGGATAAATGTTACCCCAAGTAGAAGATTATCTATACCTGATACAATGAATTTATCCTTTCAGTACTCCATTATGGATAAACATTACTCTCAGTAGAAGATTATCCATATCTGGTATAGTAGCAGCTTACACAGCAGCTTGCAGTAGCAGCTTACACATCAGCTTCCTTTCTTTTATAAATAGAGGAGATTTCAGTTCATTATGTACGTGAATTTGAAGTTGAATAATAGATCTCTCTCTCTCTCTCTCTCTCTCTCTCTCTCTCTCTCTCTCTATTTGTCTTTGATTTCTTTACTTTAAAGTCTTTATTTTATAACACGTTATCAGCACGAGACTCTGCCATTTTGAGCACTTACTTCAAATTTAATTTCTATTTCAGAGTTCATCTCCAATGTATGGCGATGCACTTACATCCGTGGTAGATCTTGTTCATTTCGAGCATCATAAGACATTATATGAGGTGGTGAGCTTTTCTTCGTGGCGGTAGAGATGTGGATATCACTTACGTCTGGAGTGGCCAAATTTGTGTGAAGTAATTTGAGCCTTTTGCTTATATTTGGTTTAATATCTTTATCATCGCTTGTTTGGTTATATGCTACGTATACAATACCTATTTTGATATTTATTTCCTTCATCCTAATTATCATAATAAAGGATTATAAAGTGGATAACATTGTTAAATCCACCTAAACTCAAGCAGAGTTTGCAAGAAATATATAATCACCAGAAGTGGTTATGTGTTTTATATCTAATTGTAACTAGATTTTGTTAACCACTAGAAGTGGTATATGCCTATAACCACCAGAAGTGATAATTTAGGCTTTCTATGGTTACAATTGAAGATAAGTTAGAAATAAATTTCTCTATATTACTTGCATGCCTCGATTTGCTCCTGAAGTAGCAATATCTTAAAAAAGGTTCTAAGCCGTCACACAATTTGGCGTGATTAATGCACGCTCAAATAATTATGTTCCGTTCCCTGAAGGATAAGAACTTTTAATAAATATTAATCCATTCCTGAAGTGAATGTGACAATATTAATAAAGCTCGTAAATATAAATGCGCTTTTGGTGTGAATATATTACAATTCACCTCCAGAAGAGGTAATATGATTGAGGGAATATATACTCAATATTTCGTATTTTAAATTTGCCCTTGAAGAAGTAACACAATTGAAATTTTCTCCTGAAGCAGGAAAATATTAGGAAACTGTGTCTTTCTGTGCTTAAACAAAATAATAAGCTATTCAAAGTTATTTTTGAAGCACATTTTCATTCTCTGGAGTGAATGAAGAAATATCACAACTCACCTCCTGAAGAGGTAGAATAACAAAGGATATAAATCTTGTTGTTGTGGCATAAAGATCATTGTTGCACGTACCCGTTGTACGTAAAATATCTTGAATTTTTTTATTAAATATCATTCCAAGGCAAAAGTATTCTTGTAGAATGCTTTCTACTACAACCACATTAATATGTTATGGTTAGTTATCGAATTCCCCGAAATAACAACTCATATATCTTTCCCTGAAGGATGTAATGACTATGTGGTTACCGCTTTGATATAAATTATTCAGATGTTAATGGCGTTTCTCCCTGAAGCAGATATTTGTCACAAAGTTGGTAGTAAATATACTGAAATTCTTAATTTCTTATATTTATAAATTTAGAATTGTCTTTATATTGTCAATTTGATTATGATTTTCTCTCATGACTCCAAAAGTATCTGAGCACTATTTGGTAGTACAAAATTTATCAAAAGCTCCTGAAGAGCTAACTATTTCTCTAAAAGACACATGATACAAGTAGTGTCTGAATAATATTTGATTGTGGAAAATAAATTGAAGAGCTTATATGCAAATTTGTTATTCATATTATATGATTGTGGTCAAAACATATGTTGTAGTAAACCCAAAGTTTAATAATACAACTGACTATTATATTGAGACTACAAATAATTGGAAGATTGAATATCTTCACATTTCCACAATCATAAGAGGTAAAATAATATGTATATGAGAAGATACCCGCCTTATATCTTCAATTTATACTACATCATGTATCATAGTAAATCAGAAGTTTACTAACGCAAAAGTTTATGCCATAGTAAACTAGAAATTTACTAAGAGATAGCACATGCCATGATAAATTTGAAGTTTTTATTTGCCATTTTTAAATGAGCTATTTGAGAATTCTGATAAGCATATACTGAAGAACCAGAAGATTCTTCAATAATTCTCTTGTGCTGCTTGTTCTCATAATAAATTGGTTATACCGGCTAAAGTTGGGACTAAGACCCCTGAATTATGGAATATATAAAGGTGAATATGGCACATTCACCTATCATGTGAACCACTTATAGATGCATATATAAGATGGTTACATGTGTGTTCATTGTCAACCTACATCTTGCCATTTGAAATTGCTTTTCTCAACTAAGAGCATAACTTTCAGATTATGAAACCAAGACAGTTCATCTTGATAATGCTAGTTTATATCCAAGCTGGTTTAGCATTGAATACCTCCTATTAATGGCTAAATCATTGCTTATGAGAACAAAGCTTCATGTGTTGGTCTAAGATTTTCTAAATTGCATGTAGCAACACTTGTATGCATGTGACCAACAATATATGATAAGTCCTCCCCTCACAATTGGTTTAGGATCAGAAACCAAATATTTTTACTATCTTTTGATGTGTGGCATATGATTAATTTCTCTACCACAATGCACAAAGATATTTTTCAAAGAAGATTGGGGATATATGTTAATTTTTCTAACATTTGGGGGATGGAATAAACAACTGAAAATTATGCTATATGAATCGAATTATCATTAATATGATCCCCACTTAGAAGATAATTCAAGTAAAATACCAGAAGCATTTGCTGGTCCAAAATTAAATATCATATTTCAGCTGCAAATGCTCCTATTAAAATTAAAGTCCCTGAAGGATAGAGTTTACTGTACGCATGAAGCGTGGTAGACTAATCGGTTCCAAAGGTAACAATCCTTGAAAAATGATAGGAGCTAATGATCAAAATAATCATAATGAGGAGGAAATAAAACTCCAGAAGAAGTTCAGGTGCATGAAAATAAAGAAAGTGATGAGATCTCAACAAGTTATGTCGCTTAGGAACCGATACAAAATGATCGTCGACGATATATTTGGTACAATATAGTGCACAATATTGTAAAAGATTGTGAGGATCGGACCTGTAGTCCAGGCACATGGAGGTGTCATGCCATTTAAATGCAAGGCATAACCTATATGACTCATTTGATTAAGTATATATGAAGATCCCTGAAGGATTTAAAATGCTTGAAGCATATAATTCAAAGTCACAGAAAATGTACTCGATCAAATTATAAAGATCTTTGTACGGTTTAAAGCAATCTGGGCGTATGTGGTATTATCGCCTCAGTGAATATTTGCTAAAAGAAAGTTACATATATGATGTTATTTGTCCATATATTCAGAATTTGATATACTTGCTGTTTATGTTGATGGCATAAATCTTGTTGGAACTCCAGAAGAGCTCCAAAAGGAAATTGAATATCCTAACAAAGAATCTGAGATGAAAGATCTTGAAAAGACAAAACTTTGTCTTGGTCTGCAAATTGTACATTTAGCGGACATGATCTTTATCCATCAATCTCCCTATACAAAAAGGGTCTTAAAACGCTTTTATATGGACAAAGTGCACCCATTGAGTACACCAATGATTGTTCAATTACTTGAAGTGGATAAAGATATGTTCCGACCTCTAGAAGAGGATGAGGAACTCCTTGGTCCCGAAGTACCTATCTCAGTGCAATTGATGCACTAATGTATCTTGTTAATGCTACAAGACCTGACATAACATTTTCTGTTAATTTACTAGCAAGATATAGTTCTTCTCCTACACAGATTAAAGATCCGTTCTTACCTCCAGAAGAGGATGATGAACTCATTGGTCCTGATATACCCAAGTCTCTGCACTGTACTCTTTTTCCCTTGCTCAGATTTTTAATGAGATAGCTTGCAATGTATATTATTAGTGTACTCTTTTTTCTTGACTAGGATTTTTTTCCACGGGGTTTTTCCTAGTAAGATTTTAACGATGCACATAACAATGAACATCCAAGAGGAAGTGTTACGAAAATATTATTGTGGATGTTCATTTATTACTCTGCTGTATATAATCTTCCTGAAGAAGATTATCCATTTAATACTCATTGAAGTTTATCTACAAGCAGCTGATGCAGGTAGGTTGCAAGCAACTCAATGAAATGACTTGCAACAACTTCTTGATTTGATGAGATTAATTTAAATCGATCTGAAATAGTGGTGGATAATATTCTCTACAAATTCAACTTTTGAGAAGATGGTATACAAGATTGGAATGCGAAGACTCGAATATTTGAAACAAAGTTTTCATCAGGGGGAGTAAAATACGCGATGCACTCGTTTTTCTTTACTAAGGTTTTTCCCCATGGGGTTTTCCTTATAAGGTTTTTAATGAGACACCTAGCAATGTGTGTTACTAAATATGTGTACTCTTTTTCCTTCACTGGGATTTTTTCCCACGTGATTTTTCCTAGTAAGGTTTTAACGAGGCACATTATCTTTTAATGAACATCCAAGGGGGAGTGTTATAAATATATTATATTATGGATGTTCATTTAGTACTCTGTTGTAAATAAGCTTCTTCAAGAAGCTTATCCATATGGGACTCCGCCGTAAATATGTTTATCTATTTAGTATTCCATTAAAAATAAGCCTCTTGAAGAAGCTTATCACTTTGATACCCGGTTATGGATAAATATTACCACCGGTAGAAGATTATCCATATCGGGTATAAGAAGCTTATCCTTTAGATACTTCGTTATGGATAAATATTACCCCCGATAGAAGATTATCCATACCGGGGTACAATGAGCTTATCCTTTCAGTACTCCGTTATGGATAAACATTACTCTCAGTAAAAGATTATCCATAATCTAGTATAATAGCAGCTTACACAGCTACTTGCAGTAACAGCTTACACAGCAGGGAAATTTCAGTTTATTATGTACATGAATTTGAATAATAAATCTCTCTATTTGTCTTTGATTTCTTTACTTTAAAGTCTTTATTTTATAAGAGTTTGGAATAACATGTCCAAGATACTATTCTTGCAGTCATTTGTTTTAGGAACAAATGCACCTACTATATAAGGATCGCTGAGCTTCAAAATGCGGAGCAAAGGAAATTGTCGAAATCTGCCGCACCCACCAATTGTAGAATTAAATTTTGCTTGACAGTATCAATTAGCAAACGTAAAATTCCAAATCATAAGCTAGTAAACTATATCTTACTGTAGAAGCAATATTCCTGGCAATGTCATTATCTTGTCATACAAATACTTAAAAACCAAAGATAGGCTCATGCTGTTAATTCCTTGATGCAGCTTTGGTTTCCAAAACAGTGTCAAATTACTGTTGTGCACATTGAACTCTCTGGGCGCCACCATGCATGTCTTCGTCTTCGTTGTATGCCTCTTGGGCTTGTTGCTGCTTCCTACGCATCTCCTCTTCAATGTTAACATCATGCAAAGTGGTCTCCTCACACTCATCCAATTCCATGTCAGTCATTTGCGTTTTGGGTTTTGGTGGCAGCACCGCTTCAAGGTTCTTGCACTGCTCGAGGGATAATGTCTCTGGGAAATCTACAGTAAAGTGAATGTACAGTTTTCCTCTCATAAACGGCCTTTGGTACATTGGCATTCCTTCATCATTTATGGCCTTAAATTGATCTGTAGAGCCAAAAACAAAATTCATGATTGATACGTATGAAAGAGATTCTCATATCATGCATACAGAGAACCATTGGCCATAGAAGATACTCCCTTCATCAAATAAGAACACACCCCATTTTGACAAACAGCAGGAGATAGACATACACAGTGTGCTCAGTATATATAAGCAACTAAAGTACTGTGGACCTACCAGGCTTGACAACTTCTCCAGGTTGGGACTTAATGAGTAGCTGTCTATTGTCCAAGTGAGTCAAGATGAACTGGAAACCACATAGGGCCTCAGTCAAACTCAAAGTGTGCTCTACAAAAAGATCATCTCCCTTTCGCTTGAACTTGGGATGTTCCTTCTGTTGCAAGATAAAAACTATGTCCCCAGTGATAGTATCAGGCTGCAAAAAAATAATATAAACACAAACATGTGAGAATCAGTGGCCTTTCATTATATGTTCATATACAATTGGTCATTATGACGTAAAGTACTTCAAAAGCTGAACTGCATGTCTTACCGCTTCATCAGCCTCGCCCGGGAACGTAATCTTCTGTCCATTCTGCATACCCTTCTCAACAACAACTTCCAACACCTTCTTCTCCTGCACAACCTTCTCACCTTTACACTGTCCACACCTATCTTTATCACTGATTGTCTCACCACTACCCTTACACTCGTTGCAAGCGTGTTGCATCTGCTGGATCATGGATGGGCCAAGGTGTCTGATAGTGACTTTCATCCCGGACCCTTGACAGCCAGAACATTTCATTGAAACACCTGACTTAGATCCTTTCCTGGTAATAAAAATTTAACACCAACCTCAACAGAGTCTCATACAAACATAAAAGATAAAAAGTGGATAAATGATGCCTAAACATAACTAATAACATTGTAAACGCACCCCTTGCACTTGGGGCACAATACATTGCGAGATAGTGACAGCTTCTTTGACGTCCCATTGTACAGATCATCCAGAGAAACTTTGAGAGGGTGGACAACATCCTCTCCTCTTTTCTGTCTTCTTCCTCTGCTGCTTCCACCACCTGGGCATCAAATAAAGGATACCAGAGAATGAAGGCATCATGAAAAGGAATCACCAAATTCAACTACAAACAAACTGCCATAGAAACATACCCATACCACCACCAAACGGGCTGCCACCAAAGAAAGACGAGAAAATGTCAAATGGGTCGTGGCCACCACCTCCACCACCCATTCCTTCCTTGAGAGCATCTTCACCGTACTGGTCATATATCTCACGCTTCTCGGGATCACTCAAAACCTCATAAGCTTGTGCAAGCTCTTTAAACTGAAATAAACAAAAAATTGCAGCTAATTCATCGACTATACTCAAAAGCAGGTGACACCATTATGACTCCACTATTAAAACATAATCAATACAATCATAATCAGAAAATGATATGACACTAAGAGTGCATATTAAAAGGGGAGATAAAAAATTAACTCTGTTTTGAAACACCTGAAGGTGTTTACTCAAAACATCACATAATATCTGTGTGATTGCCATTAAAAAGTATCTTTAACATCAGAGTTCTTCCTAACAATGAGGAAGTTGAGGGTTCAATTATTACACAACAAAGAAGCTTAACACCAACAAGTCAATGACTCCTACTTCTGGTAAGCAACAAAATCAGATCCAAAATATCCACCCTTTCCTAGTCATCTTAATGTACAGCAACTATCAAGCCACCATGTGCAATGGAAGATAAGGTTTCATCTAGCTAACAAATCCCAAACTAGTTCATCAGCTTAATTTAGTCAATGGTAGAAATCATAGAATTAACTTCTCCTTCCAATTTTACCACCAGAAAATCACTTTTCTTAGCTCAAAGAAGACCTACTGATAGAGCTATGAGGTACATAAATAAAGTAAACAAAAAAGATTCCAAAATACCCATCTTTATAAAGAGATATACAAACAACAGTGATTGTTGAATAAGATAGTTTATGAAGATAAACCCCATAAACACTAGATAATAGATTATAAGAGTAAGAAACCAAGGCACTTCCAGTATTTAAATTGACAGGTAGGCTTTAGGATATGGGTAGGATAGAACCCTATATATGTCTTAGGAAATTCAATAAATTTGTACAAATATTGAATTATCCGAGGGAGAAACTGAGGCAAAGTCAGCATTGAAACACCACGCCTCCCCACCCACACACACACACACACACATGTATTTGCACTGAGCTAAAAAACTATTTGCACAATCAAGTCACGTATTAGGTAATTACATGTAAATTCCTTAACAAGCATTCATCGATAGTGTAAAAAGATCTTTACTCTGTATATTTTCGATAAATTTGAGTTACTCAGCTTATTTGTTAGATCAGCTCCGGTAAAAAACAGTAAAAAGTAACAGTTACCTTTTCAGGATCACCTCCCTTATCAGGATGATTCTTAATAGCAGCTTTACGGTAAGCTTTTTTGAGATCTTCAGGTGAAGCGGTCTTAGGAACACCTAAGATCTCATAGTACTTTGTATTGTCGCTCTTCTTCGTTGCCCTCCCAAACATCTTCGATTCGCTTTACTACTCAAAATTAAACTAAAAAAAACAAACAAATTAACACAAAAATTTGATACCTATCAAAACCTAAAATCAAATTAACACATTAACATAGAAATACAAGTGCGAATTTGATCGATACGTACCGATGAAAAGCGCGGCGAGAAGAAGAGTGTTGTGGGCGTAATTGGGTATGGAGAAGAGAGAGCAAGAGAGGGTTTGCTTTGTGAAAGAGATCTGTGGTTTTATTTGGGGGTAGGGAATTGAACGGTCAGGATTTGTTGGTGGGAGTTGATATTGGGGGAAAATAGAAGAGTCTAGAATAAGTTTCCTTTGCCCTTGGTCTTGGTCTTGCACACTATTTTTCTTTTTTCTTTTTGGTTACTTCCTCTATCATACTTTACTTAACACTATTGGCTAACAAGAGTCATCAAACCAAAACTAAAATTGATAAATGAAATAAAATAGAATAAAAAATTAGAAGTTAAAACAATTGAAAAGGAGGACATAAAATATCACCCTCAATATCACCAAAATGGCCTTAATAACTAATATCCTACTTAAAAATTAAAAATTAAAAAAAGACACTAGTAATATTTTTAAAAAGTGTCATTTCATTTATGAAAGGGTCTAATACGGTTAAGGGAAGCTAATCTCCATATCCGAAAAATAAAATACCCAAAATCTGATCCATCAATATATGTTTGCTGATGTTGTTTGATATGGAGTATTTAGTGAATTGGTATCTTTTTTACTGCTTTAATTTTGATAATTGTTGAGTTATATTGGTAATTTCTTAGAAATGGTATAAGACGAGAAAAACTGATGACGGATTATTTTACTTTGCTAATGTTTGAGGGAAAAAAAATTCCATATCCCGATCAAGTACATGAAAAAGGGCTTGAATACTAATGTGCTAGATACATTTTTCATCCTTTAAACTTATTCATCTTTCTTATTTGTGTTTGGGCAAAAAGTTTAAAACTCTTTTGTCAAACTAATTATTGATAATAAAGAAGGTAATTTTAACCAAACATAATTAATTTCAAATCCAAACATATAAAGTACGAAATAAAGAAGAGTAGGACTGTATAAGATTTATTATGTGGCAATCGTACATCAAACATGAGAGATGAGCTTACATCCAGATCAAAGATGCATCATGAACAAGGGAGCAAAGAAGGGGAAGAGAAGTAGTTGTCGATAAACAAGAGATTCCTCTTATTTTCTCCGTTGTGGTTGCTCTCCTTCTCTAGAATCCCCCCTCTTCTCTGAGCTCCCCGCCGTTGTCGCGCCCCTTTTTCCCTCTTCACATTGGAAAATCGGGTTTATGACATTCAGTATGGGACAACTCATTCCTTTTGGGAATGGGTTGAAGAGTCACCACCTAATGATTTAAGATGCATTAGGACATCTATAAGGTTCATCTACAACTATGTTTGATAACCAGAGTCAGGGTAAGGGCTTGAAATTATCCTAAGGGGAAGGTTTTAGGCACCCCTCAGGATCCACTAGTGCGGTTCCCGGCCAGACAGTTTTTTGTGAATTTGTACAAATAGGCAAGTATTGGCTCAAATAGTAGAGGTTATAAGTTTTAATACACATATATAAGAAAACAACTAAAAAGAGGCGAGATTTTGAAAAGAGTTACAATTTTAACATACTTGAGAATGTAAAAGGGAGGGGGTCCTAGGTTTGTTTATAATGTGGATCACGTCAATGCAATATCCGGTATGACACTCCTCAAAAGAGGGGCTACACATGGTATTAATGCACCGGTCATCATATCCATATCTACCTTTTCCCACCCCGTAAAGGTAATTAGAGTGATGATTGGTCTCGACTCTTATTGCATGCTGCTACCTGTCCCTTCCTATTAGTCCCGGAGGAATTTTAGGACTCCTATTTCAAAAAGAAGGAGGTTCTAGGCAGACCTCAGTTTTAAAGGTAAAAATGCTAAAGCAACATATAAAAAATATAAGACTGCAATTAGGGGGAAACATGTAAGCAGATAGAAGGCTCAGTTATACCTCTACAAATAATGCACACAAACAGCATTACTTATACACAGTTAAGGTTTGAATTAAAAAATATCAAAGTAGGGTGTTTAAGTTATTGAAGCAGAACCAAATTTATTATATGACTCAGATAAGAAGTCTGAATCAGGCCTGCTGGTTGTAGCAGTTGATAATTAAACAAAGGCAGTTTTGTTTTTAGTCAGGTTATTACCTAAGGCTTTCCTAGGTATAAAACCATATGCAGTAGTTATTCCAAGTTATTAAGACAGTTGCAGATGATTATTACCTAAACATGTTGTTCTAATCGCAGAAGTTGTTGCCAATTTTATTCAGAAAAACGCAGTGCGAAAATTATTACTTTACTACTTTTTTCATGAATCAGTAGTTAACTAGGCATTTGGACGAAATGTAAACAGGATCCTAGACAGGATATCTAATATACATATGCGAATGGCAGGGTTGTTAAAGAAACAGAGTCCCTAAGACTTGATTTCTAAATGTATGCATGAGTTGCCGAATTATCAGAATATAACTTTGTGAATACAACTTTTATAGCAATGTTATTATTGCCCCAGGAGCAGGATTTCTAAGCGATAGAGATAAATCATGGATTAATGAATGAGATGTTGAAGCAAGAAACATGAATCCTAAGAACATGATTTCTAATGCATTTGTATGAATTCCTAGACATGGTTTCTATTGCACGATTTGGAAATGTAAACTTAATAACATGTTTTCTACTCTTTAACAACTATAGCATGCATATTTCTCATCCCTTTTTACTAACCAACCCCATACTTGTTTATAATTATTACAGACCGTGTGATTGAATTACATAAGAAAAATGTAAAAATAAGAAGTTACAACTACAGGAAGCCTGATTCTGACTTCCTCTCTGAGTTATAGAATAAACCACCTCAAATGTCAATGTTGTTCCAAAGCCTTCTCATATCTGGGTGTGTCAGAGTTCCCTAAGGACCTCAAGGGATCCCGGACAGTGCTCACACCCAAATTTGCATAACCAAACAGAGTAAGTGCAGTGTGGAAGAGCAGCGCTTATGTGTCCAGGTTCAGAGGGAGCTCAAGGGTCCCAAAGCAAAGCTTACACAAGAGGGGCAGAACCTAGATTCTAAGAGCATAGTGAAAGTGCAGAACACACGTTGAAAGGGATTTGTTTAAAAAGCTGGATTGATAGTCCATTTTGGAAAGTAATCAGTAACAGAGGTGATTGAAATCAGTCTTATTAGCAAATAAAACTCAAAACTCCCAAGGTGGGATCACACACAGAATTAGTAGTCACAAAAGAGGTCAAGGGACTTGGGACACATAGACATTTGACTGTAAACACATAACCCCATCAAGGGTTTTAGGACTAGTAGGACATGCACAACAATAACTAATACTGACATGATCACAGGCTAGTCAGAAAGAACATAAGCACATTGAAGGGATAGGGACTTGGGATGACAAGTACACAATAAGTGATTGACAGGGCATGCTTTGAAACACACATAGGGGAGTGCATTAATCTAATAGGAAGGGGGAACATTATAACATGCTGGTAATGTAACTTAACAGAACCACAAGCAGAAATAGACCAAAATGAAAGAAGTTGAAACAATTAAAGGAGCATGTTGTTGTTGAAGCTTTAAAATTAAACTAGAACATATCAGTTGAGAAAACAAAGTACAGAAAGATAAGGCAAATAGGATTCCACAGTCTAGCCTTGGCTTTCAGCCGGCTAGACAAAATAGTAGCACAAGTAGTAGTAGTAGAGAAAGAGAGAGTTTTTGAGTGTGTAAGTGTGTGTTCTGAACTCAATTGTTCGTGTGTTTAAAGAAAAGGGTAGGGTATTTATAGCTTTGAAAACGAGTAGAAAAATAAGGTAACCAGTAAAGTTTTAACACAAATATAAAAATAATCACAATAAGAATCCCATTAATGCAAATATTCCCTTTAATCAAGGAATTACTGCTCGAACGGATACTGACAGAGATAACTAAGGAAAGAAAATCAATTCGAGGAAGATTGATTTCTGACCATATAAGGGATAATAAAAGTATAAAGTAAATATTTGAGTCAAAGTACAAAATATACTTAATTTTGGCAAAGAATTCAGCAGGGGTAAAACATCACAACAAAGGAAGGGAATCAATCAATTTAAACAAAACGAGTGAAATTAAGGGTTTATAAAAAAACTTTTGCAATTAATCGTAACTTGAGGAAATCAAGATAAATCAAGACGTGGTCATGAACATATAAATAAAAAGGAATGAACAGGCGTATTAGACATGCAGAGTCAAACATATTGACAAAAAGGAGCAAATTAAATGAACATAAACATACAGGAGTGACATGAATATGCTAGGGACTATTCAAAGCATGGTAATCAACAAGGTCAAGCAGTCATGACTCACACGTAGAATCCAAGTGAAGAAATCAGTCTAATAAGTAAAGAGAGTCAGAAATAAGTATAGAACTCACAGTGACAAGTGAGACAAACCTTTTAAGAAATTAGGGTTTTAACAATAGTCGAGTTTAAAAGAATGGTAAGAACTTAGAATCAGATAAGTCAAACAAGGAAAAGGATTCAAACACAAAGAACTTAATCGAAACAAGTATACACACAAATAAACAAAGCATCTTCAGAACTCGGATAAAACAAAAAATACTTAGGGTTTTAACACGATGAACCAGGTAGAAGAAAAGCATGAACAAATCGTTTAAACATGGTAAAATCATAAGACAATACTAAAAATCGTAGAAGAGATCCTTTTAAAAGAGGTTGAGAAAACCTTAGTTGTTGAAGACGAAGAGTCGCTTTGAAAAATCGGAAAGCCTTTGAGGAAAACACTTAAAAGGTTCATAACATATACATATCTAAGATAGATCTGAAAGAAAATCGAAAGATCTTAAAGGTTAGGGTTTCAGAGAACCCAGAAAAATGAGAAAGACTTTGAAAAGTTACCGATCTAGTCGGAAAAGTGAAGAATCTGACTCGAACGGCCATGGATGGCCGGAAAAAGACCAGAGATAAAGGTTGAGCAAGGACTGGACCAGATCTCTTCGAGATCTGTCCATGAAATCACACAAACGAGCCACCAGAAGACGTAGGAGACTGGTATACATCTCAAACAGCCATGTGAATCCATGGATTGATTGGGGGATTGAAAGGGATTAGGGTAGATTTGGTGGCGGCAGCTAGGGTTTAGGTGAGGTTGCAGATAGAATTGGAGAGGAAGGGGATTCAAGGGCGGCGGGTTGGTGGAAATGATTTAGGGTAAGGGGGTCGTTTGGGGTTAAAATGGTAAGGTGGAACGGTGGCCATTGATCTGAATGATCAACGACCTAGATTAAAAGGGGTAGGTGGGGATCCGGGTTTAGGTAGGATTTAATTGGTTAAGGGTCGGGTTTAAATTAAAATTGGGCTGGGGAATTGGGGATTCGATTTAGGTTAAAATTGAAATACAAATGGGTTGTTATTTAAATAGCCAATTTTCCCCTTTTTAAATTTTAATAAATAGTAAATGGCTTCTGAAATTTAATTTAAAAAGCTAAAATGATTTATAACATATAGTTAATAATTTAAAAATATAGGAACCCATTTTATAAATATAAAACCTAATTAAACCTCAAAAAGGCTAATATTACAATTATATGCAATTTAGCTTTAAAAATACTAAATAAAATTGTAAAAATTACCTTAGCCATACCTTGGCATAAATATAAAAATCCAATAAATGAATCATCAAAAATAATAATTTTGAAAATAATTATTGGGATTTTATTGATAAAAAGGGGAAATAAATCAATCAAAACCTTTAAAAATTGTGGAAAAATAATAAAACCTTTGGACATGCTTATATATGCATATATATGCTATTTTGAAGGTATTTTTAATATTATATACTATTTTGAAGGTATTTTGCATATTTAAAAATATATAGAAAAAAATTGGGTATCAACAGATGCATCTCTTTACCCGGGAAGGATGAAGGAGTTTTCGGGTAAAGAAATGATGGCCAATTTTGACCGAGCAAAACGGTTTGAAGAGGTTAGGCCGCACCCAGGCTTTTAAGTTGCCTACATATCCTTGGTTTTATAGAAATCGGGCTGTATGTAGTTCAGGATGCATCGGCGGAGTATATCGATAAAGACTTTTCAAGAACGGACGCAATATCTAGGGCCGGGTGAGCGAACAGTCTACAGGAATGGTCAGGTTTGATATGGTTGCGGGAACGGGAGCAGGATTGCTCTTGCCAGGATGACAGTTGCTTGTCGGTTTACCTGCAATTAGAAACAATACAATCGTGTATTGTGCATAAATTTAAACATGATGTGGATTCCCGTCGGACCATGAATGTTGTCTTTGGACGGTGAGGATGACGTCCTGGGCCATGAAGCGTATGATAAAGGATTAACAGGCCATGAAATGATGTTCTCGGGCTATGAGAATGGTGCCTCCGAACCATGACGCCTTTGAATAATGATATGCAAAAGATTGAAAGAGATCCTCAGGCCATGACATGGTGTTCTCGGGCTATAAAGATGGTGCCTCTGAATGATGATGCCTTCAGATGAGTTAGCGATATTTCAGCCCATGAAAGATGCAGTAGTATGATGCGGATAAGACAGAGCTTAGTCTTGCGAATTGAAGGGCAGAGCTTAGCCCGTAGGAAAAACGATATAAATAATGCTTAGTTTCGAAGAAAGTTGGAGGCAGAGCTTAGCCTCGGAAGGCAGAATGATAGCCTTATGCAAGATGCGAATGCAGATGGAGATAGAGCTTAACCTCGGAAGGCAGAATGATAGCCTTATGCAATATAGATGGAGGTAGATATTACACCCCATATTTTCGTACATGAAAGTACGCCATAAATAAATTAATGAGAGCCCGAAAGTGAGGTGTCACGTCCCGCAGTACTACATTACGATGATGTTGCACCCTGAAGTATTGTACGTTAAAATTTCGTTTTCAGTTAACCGATGTAAGACTCGGGGATGAGATCATCTTGACGTTAACATACTTATGCTATTTATGGCAAGCAATAAATAAGTGTTATGAAGAATAAGAAGGTACGCAGATTAAAGAAAACGAGTTTCGTTAAAAGTGGTCAATTTGGAAAATACGGGTCGAGTAATAATACCCGATAATAATGAACTAGTACCATGAAAGGTACCATATGACCACGGTAGTGTAATATATAAAGTATATATGAAGTATTTTTAAACATATATAGAATTTTAAGTAATTTGAGATAATTTTTAATTACGTGGGTAATTGGTTAATTATCAGGTAACATATCATTACCTAATTAATTAATAAGTTAGGGGATAAGATTAAAAAACTCTCCCACCCCCACGTGGCAGCAATTGGAGGAAGTTAATAGTGACTTTTGACTTAGGCCATTAAATTAGGATAACACATGGAATATCCTTAGTCATTTCTTGCAACAGAATATCCAACACCAAGAGATCTCCATAGTTGGACTTTGTCATTTGTTTGCCTTTGGTTCTCATCATCTTCTTGATATTGGGTAATTAATTGTGATTTTATCACGTTATACATATTTCTGTTATCTTCAAGTTGGGACACGACCAACAACTCTTAGCAGTATATGAATTAGACAATATATATTTAATATTTGATTGACTATGGTAAAAAGATACATCATCTTTTTACCTATTGAGGAACCGAATGAGGTAAAGTATGTTCTCATCATCTTCTTGATAATTTTCATTCATTTCTTGTGTAAAATGTCTCGGCTATCCGAAGAAGAATGATTCATAATTTCATTGCAATTAGTGGCATACTTCTCATAGAACTATGAATAAGTGAGACTAGAAAGGGGAGTTATACAAAGGCAAAGCCAAGGACGAAGGTGAGGGAATTTGGAAATTCGTACGAGACTCCATATTATAATAACAATGGGATTTTACAATTCTAGGGGAGTACGGTGCAATCTTTATGAAGAATATTATACAGAGTTTTCCTTACTCCAAGTATGTTAAGGCTATCCTTTCTTTCTCTTGGTATGATCCATATAATACGAACAAAATGTGCAAATGCACAAATTCAAGAAATGACTCTATTCATAGAGGTATTAAAGATATCTATGTTCTTGAATTTCCATGTGTCATAATATTTTATCATTTGTTCATGGGTCTCAGAAAAATGTGAAAGTTGAAAAAAGGTTTACTTTATGATATTTCTCAAAGACAAAATGGTCTTATGAAATTCCGAAAGATTTTATTAACGTAATTTCATGCATTGCATTCATGTGCATTGACCCATGACCAGATGACATTATATACACTTATATATGTAAATATATGTGTATGGGATATGGGAAAAAGGTTACGGCGTATACGCACCACCACTTGATCAGCCGGTATATGATGATGATGTTGCCCACAACGGCTGAAATATGACTTGGATGGCATTATATACGCATATATATGTATGTATATATATGTATATTGGATATGGGAAAGGTTATGGCGTTATATACGCACTACCACCTGATCAGTTGATATATGATGATGATATTGCCCATAGTGGCTGAAATATGATTTAAATGGCGTTATATACGCGTATATATGTATGTATATATATGTATATGGGACATGGGATAGGTTATGGCATTAGATACGCACCACCACCTGATCAGTTGGTATACGATGATGATTTTGCCCTCAGTGGCCGATATGATATGATGGGATACCCTCAGAGGCTGATGATGTTATGAAACATGTACCTGTGCACAACTTGACATTCATACACATATGCATGACGCTAAAAGTAATTTATGATTTACAAAGTTATTCAGACTTACAGGTTGAGTCATGCACTCTATATGTCTTCCATGTCTCTTATGTATTTATTTATGTGCCTTACATACTCAGTACATCATTCGTACTGACATCCCTTTTTGCCTGGGGACGCTACGTTTCATGCCCGCAGGTCCAGATAGACGGGTCAAGAGCCCTCCAAGTAGGCTATCAGCTCAGCGGAAGATGTTGGTGCGCTCCATTTGCTTCGGAGTTGCGTGTTTGGTTAGTATGATTTAGACGTGTATTATTTGGTATGGCGGGATTCTGCCCCGATCTTTATGACATTCATGTACTCTTAGAGGCTTGTAGACATATATCTTGTATATGAAAGATTGTATGGCCTTGTCGGCCTATGTTTTGAGTTTATAAAGGATTATGTTGGCCTATTAGGCCCGTATGTCAGGTGTATATGATGATGTAATAAGAAAGATACGTTATGTTGGTACTCGGTTGAGTAAACTACCAGGTGCCCATCGCGGCCATCGGTTTGGGTCATGACAAATAGTATCAGAGCAGTTCTGTCCTAGGGATGTATACAAGCCGTGTCTAGTAGAGTCTTGTTTCTGGGTGTGTTGTGAACCACACTTATAAGCAGGAGACTACATGGCATTTAGGATTGTCACTCTTTCTTCTTACTCTAGATCGTGTGGTAGAGCTCACTTCTAAGAATTCAATCCCCTAAATTATATTTTATTCGTAATAAGACGATACCTACATATACAAAGACGGTTGGTAAAAGACATGACTATGGACGAGTTGAGTCAGAGGAACTCGACTTTGCATCATGCTTATGATGAGTAACTGTGAGGTCTTCAGTAGATCATGTGCGTACTGAAAGGTGTAAGCCTCTTGATAAGGAACCTTAAGGCAAGAATATCTATCCACCTTTATGGTAAAAAACAGTGCTTTCAAAAAGTAAAAGAAGCAAGGTGAAGAAAGGTACGAGGTGCTCAATTAATGAAGATTATTAGTATTACAGTTCCGGCAGAAAATATAAGCATTAAGAGTTACCCTCAACAGTAACAGAAGTATGTACAATTGGTCGTACCCATCTCAGTTATGCCCTATGGGGGCTAACATGTGTAGTTTAAGAAAAGGACGAGACATCAGGACTTGGCTGGGGTTAGAGTAAACCAAAATGGTGAATGGATTGTTTGTGCTAGTTGATATTTCTGAAGGATATTGCAAGTGTGCTAGTAGATCTCCTTGTGAGACACCCAAATGGTACACTCTAAAATAGTGCAGCCAGATATGAGTATTACAAAGACATGCACTATAAGCCTTGAAGGGATAAATATTACCTTAGTGTGGCTCGCGTCCCTAGTAAAAGCGAGAATGTTAAGCAACTTGAAGAGCCACTGGATGGAGCAAAGGAAAGCTAAAAGCGAAAGAATGTCGTATTGAAGCTTTCACAAGAAAAGGGATATGCAGAAATATTAGCAGAATAATGAGAAGAGGGATAAAAAAACATTATGAATAAGGTGTTATACATGGTTGAAAACGGTAGAGTGTTACAGAACCTATAGTCAAATGAAGGAAGAGACGAAAGGTGATGGGCCTTAAGACAACAAAAGAGTATAGGCCATAAGTTTATACCCTCATTTCGAGAAATAAGTTCGTGACTCCAACGCGACTACCAGAGGGGAGAGTTAATCCCCAGAGTAACAAAAATCAGTATGGACTGGTAAACAAGATAAACTAAATATGAATTAGGGACTGAATGATTGGAAAGTACTCGACATCATGGGAATTTCAGATTTCGTTCCGGCAGTAATAGAATGGACCATAGAAGAAGATTCACAATGAATTCAGAGAATAGTCATTCAGGGAGACGCTTCCCCAGAGCAAGCAATGTAAGCAAAGTTAAGCTTAAGAGACTATATGTGGCAGTTACGCTAAGTGTCACCCTCGCGAGTAAGGGAATTTGTCATCCTTGGTACAAAAGAATTGCCGCAAGGTGAGTAAGGATCACTGATGTTAAGAAACGATGGCAAAGATGAAGAGGTAAAACATCTATAGGTAGATCCTCGTGGCTTCAACTTTTAGTACACCCCTAAAGGGGGGAATATGGGGTAATGTGGCATTAAGTCATAATTAAGTGGTTCTAGTAACTATGGAGTAATAAATGAAGAATGCGGTAAACACAAAAAAGGAATGCGATTACACTTATTCAGCTCCTACGTATATGCTACAATTCAATAACATTAAGCAAATACGACGTCAATGAGAGGAAGTAAGGGTCCCTTCCCGAGATGTTACTAATAGAAAAGGAGTCAGTATGAGACGTAAGTTAAGATAAAGAAAATAACCCAAGAAAGATTACGAGGAATATTGATATGAAAATGGGCCAACGAGTAGTTAGTAATTGGTCAGGAAGATCCCAGTTATGGCTAAACAAGAAGTTACAGACAAATCAGCAGATCATGCAAGATAAATATAGTAAACCTCAACATGGAGAATTCAGCCCCGCAGTTATGACATTGTAATACTTGAGATATATGCATATAGGAGTTGGGGAAGTTAAAAAGGTATTGTATGAGTGTTATGGAAATAAAAGAGAGTGCCACTAGGAAGACGGTCAAAATATAAGTCTAGAAGCAACCCCACAAGCACAAAGGAGTGGAGATAAGTAACTACGGATAAGTATAGGCAAGGAAGGACAGTAGAAGGTCCGTCAAGTATACGCGCATCTTTACAAGAGTCAGAGGATCCTCCCTAAGTACTACAGTGAAGGAATAGCTAAGGAAATGAAGAAGAAGGCTTCAACCTAAGAACAGTGACCTAATGAAGAAATGGTCATGTAAAAGCAGTCTTACAACAAAAATTGTATGCCCTCCAAAAGAAAGTGGCACCTACCGTGGCTAATGAACAGGGAGAAATATCGAAGGTAATATTCAAGACTATATGAGTTGCACAAAAATTCTGGCATGTGTGGGAACTAGGATAAGTTAAGTATGCACGCAACAAGGGGCAAAAAGACCAGAAAAAGTAGTTGCATACGTTTAAAGAAAGCTGAGATGGAACGAAAGGAATTATTCGATCAATGATCCATGGTTAGTACGTTATGGATATACCCAAGATTTTGGAGCATTATATTTGTTGACAATCATACAGCCATAGAAAATTCCTGTATAAGTTAAAAAGAATAATTGAGCCCAGGGCATAGACAAAGGATTGAATTGTTAGAAGATTGTATCATGGATATTCCATAACACCCATGAAAGGCTAAGGTAATAACTGATACCATGAGCCACGGATCGGAAGATAGCTTAAGCCTATATAAAGGCTGATCGGAAGGAAAAAGAAGCTAAACAATTACATCACCCAAGTAAATCAAGAGTCTGATTATTGGACCTAGAAAAATTATAGAAGTTGTGCTTGAGAACATGACAGAATCACTCTTAATATCAGATGTTCAAGATAAATAACATAACAACCATAATCTATAATGGCTCTACAAGAAAGCCAGTTAGAAGAAGTACCAGCCTCATAAGAAGTCAGTACGAAGTTCCCATCGGATTGTGTATGTAGCAGAGGTGCGAGTATTATAATAGAGCTTCAAGTTATGGACGTGAATTACACCTATGTGGAAGGGAGATTATGAAGGAGATAAAAGATATGATACGATATTTTAAGTAAGTAAGGTAAAAGTGAACAACGTACGAGCTACTCAAATGCAGAAAATTGTAACTAGTCCATACTTCGGATAGAAAGTTATAAGCACGGGGATCCAATAACCAACAATGATAGCGGCATCATCGGCGACATGTCTTCCAACCTATGGTTTCTAAGTACTGAGAGAACCAGTTAAGAGAATAGAGAAAAGTTGGAGACGATGTGATGTCTCACTTAATGTTCCAGAATAACATAAGGAAATCTATGATGCAAGTAAGTTGAAGGAAAGTTTATAAATAGATATGTATAGGTCGCAAGCTAAAGTATGGTAGAGCGACAAAGTTTTAAGAAAACATGAGTAAGGATGAGGAAAGGCAAGTGAAAGATGACGAGAATGGATAAGTCTTTAGAATTAAGCCCATGAAAACAAGAAGAGCAGACAGTTTCTCTATGTTATACAAAACTCACTATAGCCTTAATGAACTCAAAGGAGTCTAAGATTAATAACATTTAGAAGGAATGAAATTCTGGCCTGGTAATAAAATGAGGGTATAATTGTGACAGGTATAGGATGACGTTTGGGCCTTTGATTGAATAAAGATTTAAAAAAAAAGAAGAGAAGGAGAAAAGATTTCGCTGGCGGCACGAAATTAGGATACCCCCATAAGGTGAATCACATTGAGACACTATGAAATATGATTATGGAAATCATTTCAAATGTTCTACAATGCAACGTAAGCCCTAGTGCAATACATTACGTAAGAAATTTCAAGTCTTCAAATGGTATATTATAGAACAACATTGAGGTGAATCAATAATGGATGGGTAAAAGTTGCAAAGTACGAGATGAGATTGCGATATCAGTCTTAAGATGAACAGTAATGAAGAAGCGTTAAAGGATTTAGATTTATGTATATAAGATAAACAACTAGAGTAACCTGGAGTTCGGTAACAGACTTCAGTAACGATAAATCAATGTAAGAATTATGGTATAGTATGGCCTACTTAGATATAGTAAAGCTAATGATGCCCAGAGGGACAACTTGACATAATTTTGTATATGTTCATAAAGTGAAGCCTAGAGATTGGCTAAAAGCTGGAGGAAAGAGAAGAGAAGAGTTGCATAGGTGCACATAGAAAGTTAGAGTCGTAAAAGTTGCGTTATAGAAGGTAGCAACAATTACGAGATCAGAAGGATTCCAACTACAAGTCGTGGTGTGAGAAAGAGGCTTAAACGGGAGGAATGCCCTAACTTTTGGACTTATCCATAGAATAGTTGCTTAGATGGAAAAAGGACTACTAAAGTATTCGCAAGAGCTATGGGAATTCTTGAACCCTGAACCAGTGGTTCTGGGTTGTTGTCCCCAGCAGAGTCGCCAGAGCTGTCGCACCTCCTTTTTCCGCCCCCGCGAGGGTGCAGGGGAGTTTTCTCCAATTAAAGGACAGTCGAAACGGGATTTGTTTGTTTGTTTCAGAGTCGCCACTTGGGAATTTTAAGGCGTCCCAAGTCACCAATTTTAATCCCTGAATCGAGGAGAATATGACTCTGTTTATTATTCTGCGAACCAGAAATCCTGAGTAAGGAATTCTGTTAATCCGGAAGAAGGTGTTAGACATTTCCGAATTCCGTGGTTCTAGCACGGTCGCTTAACTGTTTTTATTCTTGGCTTAATTATCTCGATTTTACATTTTTTATTGCATGATTTTGTTATCGCTTCTGTTTAGATTGTTTATAATTAAAGACCCTTCTTCGAATCGAATCACGCATACGTGTATCCGTTTTATATATTATATATATTTTAACGTGAAAAATCGTGTCATGCGTACGTATACAATGATATTGATAATATAATAATTATTTTTTTTTCGAAATTTGTTTATTATAAAAAAAAACTTAAGTTCGAAATTGTGCTTAAAATAAAATTAAGAACGTTCGTCGCTCTTGTATAATTAAATAGTGAACCGCACATCTCGGGTTATATGAAATTAATATGGATAATCTCCGAAGAACCCCTTTTTATTAAATGTTCGCTCGAAGTTGCGCGAACGCATAATCCGAATTGCTTTTAGAAATATAATCAGGTTACGCGAACGTATCCCTAATCACAAATATATTCTTGATGGTAATATAAATTTGTTTACAAATTATTTATTACATCCATATTATTTTTATATGAAAGCCATAGAGAAACATTGATTTAGACGTCTCTATATTTTCTTGAAAAAAAATCATTCAAAAGTTATTATGTGTTCACCGCAAGTCTTATTTTACGCGTATGAATTATATTCCTCCAAGCCATTCAAATTTAAAGAGTAAAAATAAACAACGTGTGATTAATATTACCATTTTTCTCATAAATACAATATGTGTATACCCAAAAAGTGAATGGCGTATAAAACTAAAAAAAATGATTCACAAAAGGAAGTGATGTTTTCGAAGAATTTTCATTATTCTATTTGTAGCAAACGCTATTTACACATTTTTGACTTAAAATGTTACAATTTATAAATCTCATCCTTCTTTTACACCACTTGTTTTTAGTCCGAGGTTATAATTATTTAGTTAATTTTTGATTACGAAGATTGAGTTTGAGATAAACACTAACTCTGCCTATGCGAATATTTACAAACACTAACTCTATATTTTGTAAAAAAATCATCGACATTATTTCATACATTAAAAGAAATGAGTTGATCGCGTTCCTAAAATAACTATGCCATTTGTTATTAAGAAAGAGAACTAATCTACCAATTGATTTAATAAGACGACATCATCTAGCCTTAAACAAAATTGGATATTTGACAAAATAAGCTAGTAATGTAATTTCTGTGTATTTCCGTACTATTCTTTACTTAGCTAACAATATCACAAGATTTAATTAATGGCCAATTTTCTGCAATGTTCCCTATCTCAACAATTTAAACAGTAAATGTTATCACTAGTCCTCAAAACATATAAGATTATCGTGGAATTTACTACTCCAGAAGGTTAATTAGTTAACAGTTTATCATGTCAAGTATAATACTATATTAACCAACTAAAACAAAATTGAAACTTAAACTAATAAAATTTAAATGAGTAGAAGACATCCTTATAATTCCAAACTTCATTTACTTGCCATGTTGAAACTTTTCATGACATGAATTTAAAATATATACCTGATATTGGAAGCAAAAGAAAATGAAGATGAGAATCAGCAGCAGTAATAACAGTACAACAGCAACAACTGCCCAGCAACAGTAACAACCCAGTAACAGACCGGTGGAGTAGTAATCCCAAAAACAAAAGCTTTAAGCTTTGAATGAAACAACAACCATTAATACTAATTTCAAACAAAGAAAGAAAGCAGAAGATTTTTTAGTTTTTATTTTTATTTTGAAAGCTAAAATATTTTTCGGAATTTTTCTTTCTCTTAAATGTTCAGCCCTTTTTTTTTCTCTCTTCTATTCTCTGTCCGTTTTTTCTCTCTATCTGTATGTGTATTTTTTCTTCTCTGTCTCGTATGTTCTCTCTCTATATTGTCTTGTGTTCAAGACTTCATATATATAATCTCATCCCATAAATCCTTTAATCAATTAAATCAATACTTTTTCTCTACCCAACCCATTATCTTCCCACTCATCCCCATTACATTAAATAAACATATCACACCACCCCATTATATTTTGTCCCCCATGCCTAACATAAAATAATGCAAGATTCCCCCACTAAATTTTGTCTTGTCCTCCCTTTATATTAAATAACCATATCACAACACACCCCATTTTATTTTGTCCCCCATGCTTCAAATAAACAATTACAAAATGTACAATTCCTAAACTACCCCTCCGACCTTATTGCAAATTACTATTTTACCCCCGAAAGTACTATAAATTACCAAACTACCCATCAGCTATAACACATCATTTAATCAAACTTAACCAAAATATAGACAATATGATTAATTTCTAACAATGTTCAAACAACAAAATTCATGAACATGATTTCTTCAACATTTCAACAACAAATCACATGAACATGATTTCAACAACATTTCAACAACAAATCACATGAACACAAATTGAACAACAAAGAACAACTAAAATTTGATTGAACAATATTTTAGCAACAAACAATCCTATTTTCGGATTCAACAACAACAACAAACAAGTATATTTTGATTTCTAAATTCAATAATATTGAACTTAAAATCAACTACTCTAACAACATTACAACAACAATTCCTATATTAAACTTTATGAGACAAATTCAAGAAATAATCACAAATGGTAAACAAGAAATCAAGCTATACAAATTTCGGATTCAAGAACAATCAAACAAAGTATGAACATGAATTAAATCTATTTTAAACAATTAAACCAACATATTTCTCTAAACATAACTAAATTCTTTTAGACAAAAAACAAGATCGACGAATAAACAATTATGAACTTAAGCTTGAACTTAACAATATTAACAATTTCTAACAATACATAAACACATGAAACAAATTGAAGAAATAGTTAATTAAATTTCAATTTGAATCTAACAAACATAAAACTAACAAATACACACTTAAACAATAATACAAATATGAAATAAACATGAAAACAACTAATTAAATCCATTTTAAAATCTGAAAATTAATTTAACAAACAACACATGAACATGAACTAAAAATTAATTCAAACGATAAACAAAACAAACATTTGTTGATTTTAGATTCGAAAATATCAAAACAAAATACGGACAAAATAAAACTCAAAAACTACTAACCGGATCGAAACGACGAACAACAACCAAACAAACAACGAACTTGACGATGAACTCACGACGTACAGGATCTTGACTCGACGAAAAACCCTCGAC
The DNA here is from genome assembly GCF_000715075.1 of Nicotiana tabacum. Taxonomy (NCBI): domain Eukaryota; kingdom Viridiplantae; phylum Streptophyta; class Magnoliopsida; order Solanales; family Solanaceae; genus Nicotiana; species Nicotiana tabacum. The sequence continues at coordinate 152,650,261 of NC_134090.1, read as the reverse complement.
CTTTGACAAACCGAAGAAGACGAAGGGAAGATGAAGCATTGTCCAGCAGCCCAATGGCGAAGAACAACGCAGCAGCTGTTTGGGACGACGAAGAAGAAAGCAGAAGCAGTTGCGTGAGCAGCAGCAGTTGCTGCGTGATCTTGGCCGTGACGGGGTAACCATGGCTTGGGTTGTCGCGATGGATGTTCAGCCATGAACGACGAGGCAGAAGCTGGACGAGGCAGCTCAGGGCTTGAAGTTTGAACCACGAAGCAGCAGCAGCTGGGGGGCGTGTTTGGACGTAAGCAAAAGCAGCTGAAACGCAGCGGGGAAGCAGCCATAGTCGAGCAAGCTTTGAGCTTGACGAGCTTCAATGGCGGATAGGGCTGGACGACGAGGGCAGCGACGGGGACTTGAAGTTGAACAACGAAGCAACAACAGTTGGAGGCGACGAAGAAAATTGAAGCCATTGCAGCTGCGTGTGCAGCAGTTCGTCGAGGATAATGTTAAAAGCAAGCCGCGATGGGTTTTCTCCTCCGTTGGTCGAGGGTTTTCCGGCGGAGAAGAAGATGAAGCAGCGGCGGAGGAGCTGGTCGTGAGGTGAAGGCTGGTGGTCGACGTTGGGCAGCCATGGTTGGAGTTTGGGTGAAGCTTGGAGAAGAAGAAGATGATATGAGGGGGGGCGGATGGTTTAGCAAATTTTTAGGGTTTTTGGGTTTTGTTTTTTTTTTTGTTTTGTTTTGTGTTGTTTGTAAGATAATAGGATGTTGGGTTATGGACTGGGTCGACCCAGTTCGAAATGAACTGGGTCGTAGGGAAGATTGGGCCAATTTTTGGGCCTGTGGCTTGAAATTGAAGAAGAGGCCTAATTCCGACTTTCTTTATATTTTTGCTTTCTTTTCTTCTTTTATTTCTCTAAAACTAAATTATAAAAATACTTAAACTATTAAGAATTAAATTAAGTTATAAAAGCGCAAATTAACTCCCAATAATAATTAACGCACAATTAAGTATTAATTAAGCATAAAATTGCATATTTGGACATTAAATGCTAAAAATGCAAACAATGCCTATTTTGTAATTTTTAATTTTTGTAAAACAAATTTAATTACTAACAATTGTAGAATTAAATCCTACATGCAAAATGCGACATATTTTTTGTATTTTTTATTAATTTAGCAAATAAACACGCACAGACAAATACAAATAATTATTCAAAATATCACAAAATATCACAAAATTGCACACCAAAGAAAAATCATTTTATTTTTGAAATTTTTTGGGAGTAATTCTCATATAGGGCAAAAATCACGTGCTTACAGCTGCCCCTCTTTGCCCGAAGACACGAAGGGTTTTCGTGCAAAGATAAAGCGAGCGATTTTTGCCCATCCGAGTACTCCGTGTGAAGCATTTTTTTTGAAAAAGATTTGACCGAACCTTTGCTTTAAAGGTTTCCTACATATCCTGGGCTAAACAGGAATCATGTCAATGTAGTTCGGGAAATTTTGGTAGCTGGGACTACCGTGAGACTGCATTGTTACTGTTGTTGCATGTTATTACCACTGCTTACCGATCTCCTTGTTACACCATGCTTAAAAGAAAACAAGAAGCTAGGCTAGAGTACAATTTGTTTTTGTTGCCTTGCTTCCTTGTCTGCTTGCATTTCTTCCGGTGCTTTTCTTCTTTTGACACATGTACTTGAGTTTGTACTGTGACCTCTTTATTGCAACCTTCTGTTTCCTGGTGCCGGGGAATTTTATTGTTTCCTGTTGGGGATTCCTATTGTAACCCTCTGTTTTATTGTCCTCTGACTTGATCTTGAAATGTATGCCTCTGTTATCTGGGCGGGCTCCCAACTTCAATGCTTGAAATATAAAGACTGAAATGTATGCCTCTGTTCTATGGGCGGGCTCCCAACTTCAACAACTGAAATGTAAAGACTGATATGTATGCCTCTGTTATCTGGGCGGGCTCCCAACATCAATAACAACTTTAGAAATAAACGCCATTCCTCTCTTCAGGCGGGCTCCTGACTTCAACAACAACTTTGAAAATAATCGCCATTCCTCTCTTCAGGCGGGCTCCTGACTTCAACCAATACATCGCCATTCCTTTCTTTAGGTTGGCAAGATTTCAACAATTTTCTAAAAACGCCTTTCCTCTCTTCAGGCGGGCTCCTGACTTCAACAACAACTTTGAAAATAATCGACATTCCTCTCTTCAGGCGGGCTCCTAACTTCAATAACAACTTTGAAAATAATCGCCATTCCATTCTTCAGGGGGGGCTCCTGACTTCAACCAATGAATCGCCATTCTATTCTTCAGGGGGGCTCCTGACTGCTCCTGACTTCAACAACTTCTTTTTTTTTTCAAATTATCCTAGGAGAAAATTCATCAGACTAGGATTTGATATCTTATCTTAGGAGAAAGATTCATCGGACTAAGATTTGATATCTTATCTTGGGAGAAAAATTTCATCAGACCAAGATTTTGACTCTAGGAGATAAATCGTCAGACTAGGTCCATTTTGTTGTGATCTTAGGAGAAAGATTCATCCGACTAAGATTTTATCTTGGGAGAAAAATTTCATCAGACCAAGATTTTGACTCTAGGAGATAAATCGTCAGACTAGGTCCATTTTGTTGTGATCTTAGGAGAAAGATTCATCCGACTAAGATTTTATTATATTATCTTGGGAGAAAAATTTCATCAGACCAAGATTTCTATCTTAGGAGAAAATTCATCGGACTAAGATTTGATATCTTATCTTGGGAGAAAAATTTCATCGGACCAAGATTGTATCGGGAGGGAAGTTCATCAGATTAGGACTTTTTATCCTAAGAGGAAAATGTAAAGATCAATGATTTGAGAAACTTACCTTCGTAATTTCTTCTTTTCTTTTCTCCTTCCTTCGCGCTGCTTTGTTCTTGCTTGATGGGGATAATACCACTGTGGGAGTCTCCTTTCTTCCCCTCCTTCAAATTCAATTTTTTTTTTTCAGAATTTATTTTCTCTCAACACTGCTGGGGATAAAAGTGTTATCTTCTTGGGATAACGTTGTTGAGGATAACGCTGCTGGGGAATTTTATCCTTCCAAATCGATGCTTCATTCTTCTGGAAGCTGCTGGGGATGATAATGGCTCTTTGCTTTTCTGAGCACAAATGTCATCCCTTTGTTATGTCTGCTGGGGAACAACTTCCTCCATTGAAACTTATTATATTGGGGCAACACTGGTTCAAAGACCACTTCCCTTGAGACTGGTGTTATCTCTATTCTTCCTCGAATGGGTACCTGATTTCCAGAAAATTTTCTAATTGAAAAGAAAATTTTCTGCCCCAGTTTGATAATCTTTTTTTTTTATGGCATGCCTTTCCGTCATCAATGCCATTTCCTTTACCTGTTTCAAATCAAAAATTTGTTAGCTTAAAGCGTGGTAGTTGGCTGTGATACTCCACTGGGATGGCTTTTCCCTTTCTCCTCCCTTGCTCTGCATTCCACAACTTGCTGGGGGATGATATTATTTGCTGGGGATAATCCTTTTCTGCTAGGGATATCCCTCTTCTTTCGTGACATGGCTCGGAGACTTGCATTTTTCCGACCTTTTAGTCTCGCATGAATTTTCCAAGTCATGCTTATTGCTCTCCTTGTTTGTCCACGGGCCTTGGCCTTGAGGTTTTAATAACCTCTGATTTTGGCAAGGATATCCCTCTTGACACTCGTTGATCTTTTTGTCAATTCCCTTTTGCTGGGGATATCTTTTTTGACACTGGCCTCGCGCTTGTTCCTTGCTGACTATACCACTTGGATGTATTAGTCAGATCTTATCTTGGAAAGCTGATGGCCTATTTTGAAGTCATTTCCCACTGGTTCTGACCAAACAGACTCTACTGGGGAAATTTCTATGAAAGGAAAAGATAAAAGGGAACAGAATAAAAGACAAAGGAAAAAATGACTCTTTAACAAAAGAAACTATAAATAAAAACCTATCAAACGAAAACACCGACTCTAATGGTTATGACATGCATATGTGGCCTATCCTTCGTCATCAATCGTCTTTCGAGGTCTCCCCTTGACTATCCCCCATCTGATTCCCAATCTTATTCGACTTGTAGTGCCCGAAGGGTTTTCACTATCAAGCCTCTCTCATTTTGGTTTTTCTCTCAGCTTGCGTCGCCTTATGGTGTCTGTGAAGGTTTTCACCGATAAGACTCTCTCATTTGTATCACTTTTCAGCTGGGGATTTGGAGTGTTGCCGGTATGACTCTCTCTGCTGGAGATTAGAGTGCTTTCTGCTGTGGAACAGAATGTTATGTTCGCCGGTAAGACTCTCATTTGTCTGACTTGGCATCTTTTGAAGACTGGTCAGAAGGTCTTTCTGTGGACCGTAATTTGGGTTTTTGGACAGGCTAGAAAGAAAGGGTATTAAAGGCTCAAAAACAAAATAAATTTGGGGTTAAAAATTACAACATTCGAAATCATATTTGTTTACAACAAGCGCAACCCTTGCCCTAGTTTCTTGCTTGGGGATTATTTATTATTATATTTTTTAAATTTTTTGGTTACACTATGCATATTACGCACATTATGCGCACTATGCACCCTATAACCGAGCCGTGAAGCGCCTACGTATCCTCTTTGAGGAATCAGGTCAAACGTAGTTCCCAATTCCTCTTTTTCATTTGACTTTCTTTTGTTTTTTTTAAATCATTTTTCTCTCATTTTTTTTTGATTTTTTTGATTTTTTTCTTTACCTTCTAGGCTCGTATTTCCTAGTCGTTGCTATTGATTCCGAACGAGGGGTATGAAAGAAAATAAAATAAGGCTCAAAAGGGGTAACGAAGGATAAAGTGTTTAGGTAGCAGAACAAAATGCCTTCGTCATTCCAGTCTTCAAAACATGCCAAGTGCAAACAACATAATTGAACATAGATTTATAGTCTCTTCCGACGGTGCTGGTCTTGACAATTATGTTAAACACTTGCTTTTCATTTGTCATTTCTAAAGAACTGCTGGGCGACACTCTCACTCTCATGAATGACAATTATGTTAAACACTTGCTTTTCATTTGTCATTTCTAAAGCACTGCTGGGCAACACTCTCACTCTCATGAACGACCCTCATGCCAATTCGGCGAATCTTGCATTTAGCGGTTTTCTTTGTGTTTTACTTGCCCTAATTCCACATGACTCGGGCTTCAAATAATCTCACACCGTTCTTATTTCCTTTAAATGGTCTGATCACCTTTCCAGAGTTTTATAATTAACTTTTAAGACTAGGCCCAAACTGTGTGCGCATGTCATGTCCCTAGAATCGGCATTGAACAAAAGCAAAACAAAAGGGTAAAGAAAACTAAATAAAGAAGATGAAAAAGACTGGAATTTGCTTTTAGACAAAAGGTAGAACCGTTTAAACGACAAAATAAACAATTACAACCCTAAAACTAAACCAGATAACACCACATTAGGTACTAGACAAATAAAAGGATAAGGGGGTTTGACCACAAGACAATATCCGAATTACAACCCTGAAATAATCCGGACGAATGAAATGACAACAAAATAAACCACCAAAACTCCTCTCTGGCTGACCAGGAGATGGAGCGCCTTTCCAATTGCCCAATACGGTGTTTTAGCCATTAAGTTCTGCATCATCATTGCCAAGACCGTTACCAACTTCAATATCATTATCATCAGTTAGCGGCTTCCCGGGATGACTCTAAAATCCCATGTTACCAGGCATCCTCCCCATAAAGTGTGCATCATGATGTGCAGGTAAAGGATTCTGCGTGATATTCTGGGTGTCATTACCTTGGATCACAATCAGATTTTCCTGGATCATCCTTTCTATTTCTCTTTTCAAATCCCGACAACTTTCAACATTGTGCCCCTGGGCATTGGAATGGTATTCACACCTTTTAGAAGGGTCAAAGCTTCTTGCACGTGGGTCCAGATGATTTGGAGGAATAGATGCAATCATGTCGTGATGCTTTAACCTCTCAAATAAGCTTTCATAGGACTCTCCTATTGGTGTAAAATTATCTTTCAACCTTCGTTCCCCTTTATACTTCTGGCTTGGATGTGGGTTATAGGGCACCTGAAAGTTATGTGGAGGCTTCTGGAGATTTTGTGACGCTCGTGCTCGCCTTCTGGGGCGTTTTTGTGGCCGGGCAACATACTGAGGTGGAACAATAGAGTGTTGTGGGTTCTGAGGGGGATAATATTGCTCAGGGGATTTATGGATAAGAGGCTGCTCATACCTTCGAGATGTTCTCATAGGACCTCTTCTTGACCCTGATGTCATCATGATTTCTTCAATCTTCTCATTTGTGTCGCAAAAATTATCAGACTCAACCCGGACAGCGTGAGTTGTAGCTTTAAAAACTGCTTGACTTATAATTTTTCCTGTCTTAAGACCATTCTCTATTATTTCTCCCATTTTGATTGCTTCCGAGAAGGATTTGCCAACTGCGGACATCATGTTCTGAAAGTAATCTGGCTCTTGCGCTTGAAGGAAGACAATTATTAGCTCGTGGTCATCCATGGGTGGCTTAACTCGAGCTGCTTGCTCTCTCCATTTAATGGCATATTCCCTGAAACTTTCACTTGGTTTCTTCTTCAGGTTTGAAGGGGAAATGCGGTCTGGGGCAATGTCGATGCTGTATTGGAACTGTTTGACAAATGCTTGTGCCATGTCGTCCCAGACATACCAGCGAGACGTGTCTTGATCCATAAACCATTCGGAAGCTACTCCCGTAAGGCTTTCCACAAAATAAGCCATCAACAATTCTTCATTTCTTCCCGCACCTCTCAGTTGATTGCAATACCTTTTCAGGTGGGCAACAGGATCTCCATGTCCATCGTACTTTTCAAATTTGGGAGTCTTGAAACCAGGAGGCAAGTGGACATCAGGGAACATACATAGATCTTTGAAGGCAACACTCTTTTGACCAGACAACCCTTGCCTGTTTTTCAACCATTGTTCTAAGTTTTTCACTCTTTGGGTCATTTCTTCTTGTACCATCTTTCAGGCAGGCTCTTCAATCTTTGCAGGAAGATCAAATGAGTACGGGTGGTACTTAGGAGAGTGGTACTGCTCTTGTTGTGTCGCAAATTGTGACTCATGACGAGGCTGTCCTTGCCCACTGGCCCATGCTTGACACCCTCCGGTCATTTGCTGTTTCAGTATTCTAATTTTCCCGGCACAGTAGACTCTTGTTGAACCCTCTGAACAAACCGACCAACTCAACTTTCTTCACAATTCAAAACAAAACATGTTAGAATGGACTCAGTCAGTTCTTATTACTAGCAACATCTTTTTACTTTTTTTTTCAATTTTTTTTTCTCATTTTTTTGTTGTGGTCGAATCTTATGGAGATTGCCTACGTGTCATGACTCCGCATTAATCAGACCTTGCGTAGTTCGGACCAATAAAAGATAAACAATACTAAACATTTTTTTTTCAATTTAAAACACACTGGGTTTCAAAGGTTTGAAGATGACCTACAAACTCGAAAATCAAACAACCCACATATTATAATTAAAGATTTATAACCTCGAAATAAAAAGGCTAGCTTCCTTTCCCCGTTTGACAAATGCAACCAAATGGCTATTTTTGCAAATGTGGCCCCTTCCAAATCTCACATGAATTTTGAGGCCGGGGAGGATTATTTTGTGACACTTTACACACTTGTTTGTTCTTTTACGAAAATAGCCTTTCGACAACTGAAAGATATTCTAAGGCTATTTCGGCAAGAACGGTTTAAGACGCGGCCGAAGCTGGCTCGGCTTATTTTGACCAAATATCCAAACGGTATTCACCTGACCGTTGACTCTTTGTTTTTGTGTTTTTTTTTCAAATTACAATAAAAACCGGGTGTTGCAAACACGGCCCTTCAGCGCCTCGGGGACGAAGATTTTTAAGGCTGTGTGGGTCAACTGGACCAAAAATCCTAAACATGACCCAAAAGGTGGCTGTTTATGCAAAGTCAGCCTTCCGGCGTCCCTTTCGGGAACATTCGGCTATGTCTTGATAAAACAGCGTCACCCGACTTCTTTCAAAATTAAAATTTGACATATTTTTTTTGGCTATTTTTTTTAGCAAAAGGGGAGGCTAGACACCGCCCGACTTATTTATGACAAAATTAAAATTTTGACACGTTTTTTATTTATTTATTGGTTTTTGGCTATTTTAGCAAAAAAAAGGGGAAGCTGGACACTGTCCGACTTATTTATGACAAAATTAAAATTTTGACACGTTTTTTATTTATTTATATTTTTGGCTTATTATAGCAAAAAGGGGGTTGGATCCGATGAGGGTTGCCTACGTATCTCACATCTGGTGAGAATCAAACCCGCGTAGTTCGGGCAGGTCATGAATAAAGTAAGTAAACTAATTTTAAATTATTATTATTATTTGATTTTGTAAAAGAACTGCTTTAAAAGAAGAAAGGAAGTATATATATATTTTTTTGATTTTTGATTGATTTTCTTTTTGAAAGAAAGACTTCTAAGAATTCCTTTTCTTTTGATTTGAACTTTGAGAATTTCAAAAGTAAAAGGAAGATATTTTTTTTTGTTTTTTCTTATTCTAAGAAGAAAGAAAATATTTTTTTTTGAAATTTTACCTTTAATAAAAGAAATGCTTTCTAAAAAAAATTTTTTTTGAATATTGAATTTTCTTTTCAATTTTTAAAGAAGAAGGAAAATATTTTCGGATTTGTTTTATTTTATTATATATATATTTTTTTTTATAATTAAAAAGACTTTCTAAAGAAGTCAATAATGGAAAATATTTTTGGATTTTTTGTTTTGAAAATTGGGAGTCTAAAAAAAAACTTTTCTAGACTTTTTGGCAGGACAAATATTTTTGCAACAAATAAAGATATATATACATTTTTGGAAATAAAGAGAAACTTTTTGGATTTATATATATATATATTTGCAACAAATAATAAAATATATATATATATATATATATATATATATATATATATATATATATATATATTTGCAACAAATAATAAAACCACTTTCAACGCGACTCTTTTTATTTTATTATTTTTATTTTTATTTTGGTATCTAAACAAATAAATAAATAAAAACCCATTTTAAAAACAAGACTCTTTTTCATTTTCATTTTTTATGGCAAGACAAACTATTTTTTTTTTTTCTAATTTATTTTTTTTTAAAAACAAGACAGAACAACGACTCTTTTTTTTCTATTTTTCCTTTGCTTTTAATAAAACAAACTAATAAAACATTTTTTTTTTTCATTTTCTCAAAATTTCGGCAGAGTTTTGACAGTTATTTGGGCATTGTTTTTTTTTCAAAAATAAACAGTCAATTCCCTAACCGTTATTTCTTTTTTTTTTTCAATTTTAAAATATTATTCCTGATATTCAAAAGTCAGTCAACACACAAATCCGGATCAAATAAATACGCAAGTAGCAGCAAGTAAGATGCATGAGGATGATCATTTTTTTGGTACACCTGTCCTAGACAGACCCAACCCCTGTGTTGAGTCTCCAAAGTCAAATGCACGTGATGCAAACAAACGCTTCTACTAGGGATCCGACATGAAGCTGAGTTATTCTAAGTGAAAAAACCTGAGGCATATTGATCTAGCCCTGGCTTACCCAAACAGACAGTTTGAGCCGAAGCGGGGGCAACGTACCGGGAGCACGAAAGTCTACCCGGCCTAGTTACTTGTCCCAACTTCGTCTTATTTGGTATGACTTTAACAGAAAGGTGGGCCACGCGCACGTGTGCACCATAAATTTAGAAGACTCAGAAAGAAGGGGGTTTCGTAGCAGTTTTATATACACAATTCAGATAATATTAAAGCGGTAAAAGCATCATTTAGCACATATAAACATAAACATGTAAAAATCAGATAATAAATAAAGCCAACTATAACAGTTATTTTAAGCTCGAATTTTTAACCCTGAACCAGTGGTTCTGGGTTAGTTATTTCCCCAGCAGAGTCGCCAGAGCTGTCGCACCTCCTTTTTCCGCCCCCACGGGGGTGCGTAGGGATTTTTCTCCAATTAAAGGACAGTCGAAACGGGATTTGTTTGTTTGTTTGAGAGTCGCCACTTGGGAATTTTAAGGCGTCCCAAGTCACCAATTTTAATCCCTGAATCGAGGAGAATATGACTCTGTTTATTATTCTGCGAACCAGAAATCCTGAGTAAGGAATTCTGTTAATCCGGAAGAAGGTGTTAGGCATTTTCGAATTCCGTGGTTCTAGCACGGTCGCTTAACTATTTTTATTCTTGGCTTAATTATCTCGATTTTACATTTTTTATTGCATGATTTTGTTATCGCTTCTGTTTAGATTGTTTATAATTAAAGACCCTTTTTCGAATCGAATCACGCATACGTGTATCCGTTTTATATATTATATATATTTTAACGTGAAAAATCGTGTCACGCGTACGTATACACAATGATATTGATAATATAATAATTATTTTTTTTTCGAAATTTGTTTATTATAAAAAAAACTTAAGTTCGAAATTGTGCTTAAAATAAAATTAAGAACGTTCGTCGCTCTTGTATAATTAAATAGTGAACCGCACATCTCGGGTTATATGAAATTAATATGGATAATCTCCGAAGAACCCCTTTTTATTAAATGTTCGTTCGAAGTTGCGCGAACGCATAATCCGAATTGCTTTTAGAATATAATCAGGTTACGCGAACGTATCCCTAATCACAAATATATTCTTGATGGTAATATAAATTTGTTTACAAATTATTTATTACATCCATATTATTTTTATATGAAAGCCATAGAGAAACATTGATTTAGACGTCTCTATATTTTCTTGAAAAAAAACATTCAAAAGTTATTATGTGTTCACCGCAAGTCTTATTTTACGCGTATGAATTATATTCCTCCAAGCCATTCAAATTTAAAGAGTAAAAATAAACAACGTGTGATTAATATTACCATTTTTCTCAAAAATACAATATGTGTATACCCAAAAAGTGAATGACGTATAAAACTAAAAAAAATGATTCACAAAAGGAAGTGATGTTTTTGAAGAATTTTCATTATTCTATTTGTAGCAAACGCTATTTACACATTTTTGACTTAAAATGTTACAATTTATAAATCTCATCCTTCTTTTACACCACTTGTTTTTAGTCCGAGGTTATAATTATTTAGTTAATTTTTGATTACGAAGATTGAGTTTGAGATAAACACTAACTCTGCCTATGCGAATATTTACAAACACTAACTCTATATTTTGTAAAAAAAATCATCGACATTATTTCATACATTAAAAGAAATGAGTTGATCGCGTTCCTAAAATAAATATGCCATTTGTTATTAAGAAAGAGAACTAATCTACCAATTGATTTAATAAGACGACATCATCTAGCCTTAAACAAAATTGGATATTTGACAAAATAAGCTAGTAATGTAATTTCTGGGTATTTCCGTACTATTCTTTACTTAGCTAACAATATCACAAGATTTAATTAATGGCCAATTTTCTGCAATGTTCCCTATCTCAACAATTTAAACAGTAAATGTCATCACTAGTCCTCAAAACATATAAGATTATCGTGGAATTTACTACTCCAGAAGGTTAATTAGTTAACAGTTTATCATGTCAAGTATAATACTATATTAACCAACTAAAACAAAACTGAAACTTAAACTAATAAAATTTAAATGAGTAGAAGACATCCTTATAATTCCAAACTTCATTTACTTGCCATGTTGAAGCTTTTCATGACATGAATTTAAAATATATACCTGATATTGGAAGCAAAAGAAAATGAAGATGAGAATCAGCAGCAGTAATAACAGTACAACAGCAACAACTGCCCAGCAACAGTAACAACCCAGTAACAGACCGGTGGAGTAGTAATCCCAAAAACAAAAGCTTTAAGCTTTGAATGAAACAACAATCATTAATACTAATTTCAAACAAAGAAAGAAAGTAGAAGATTTTTTAGTTTTTATTCTTATTTTGAAAGCTTAAATATTTTTCGGAATTTTTCTTTCTCTTAAATGTTCAGCCCTTTTTTCTCTCTTCTATTCTCTGTCCGTTTTTTCTCTCTATCTGTATGTGTATTTTTTCTTCTCTGTCTCGTATGTTCTCTCTCTATATTGTCTTGTGTTTAAGACTTCATATATATAATCCCATCCCATAAATTTTTTAATCAATTAAATCAATACTTTTTCTCTACCCAACCCATTATCTTCCCACTCATCCCCATTACATTAAATAAACATATCACACCACCCCATTATATTTTGTCCCACATGCCTAACATAAAATAATGCAAGATTCCCCCCACTAAATTTTGTCTTGTCCTCCCTTTATATTAAATAACCATATCACAACACACCCCATTTTATTTTGTCCCCCATGCTTCAAATAAACAATTACAAAATGTACAATTCCTAAACTACCCCTCCGACCTTATTGCAAATTACTATTTTACCCCCGAAAGTACTATAAATTACCAAACTACCCATCAGCTATAACACATCATTTAATCAAACTTAACCAAAATATAGACAATATGATTAATTTCTAACAATATTCAAACAACAAAATTCATGAACATGATTTCTTCAACATTTCAACAACAAATCACATGAACATGATTTCAACAACATTTTAACAACAAATCACATGAACACAAATTGAACAACAAAGAACAACTAAAATTTGATTGAACAATATTTTAGCAACAAACAATCCTATTTTCGGATTCAACAACAACAACAAACAAGTATATTTTGATTTCTAAATTCAATAATATTGAACTTAAAATCAACTACTCTAACAACATTACAACAACAATTCCTATATTAAACTTTATGAGACAAATTCAAGAAATAATCACAAATGGTAAACAAGAAATCAAGCTATACAAATTTCAGATTCAAGAACAATCAAACAAAGTATGAACATGAATTAAATCTATTTTAAACAATTAAACCAACATATTTCTCTAAACATAACTAAATTCTTGTAGACAAATAACAAGATCGACGAATAAACAATTATGAACTTAAGCTTGAACTTAACAATATTAACAATTTCTAACAATACATAAACACATGAAACAAATTGAAGAAATAGTTAATTAAATTTCAATTTGAATCTAACAAACACCAAACTAACAAATACACACTTAAACAATAATACAAACATGAAATAAACATGAAAACAACTAATTAAACTTCCATTTTAAAATCTGAAAATCAATTTAACAAACAACACATGAACATGAACTAAAAATTAATTCAAACGATAAACAAAACAAACATTTGTTGATTTTAGATTCGAAAATATCAAAACAAAATACGGACAAAATAAAACTCAAAAACTACTAACCGGATCGAAACGACGAACAACAACCAAACAAACAACGAACTTGACGATGAACTCACGACGTACAGGATCTTGACTCGACGAAAAACCCTCGACCTTTGACAAACCGAAGAAGACGAAGGGAAGATGAAGCATTGTCCGGCAGCCCAATGGCGAAGAACAACGCAGCAGCTGTTTGGGACGACGAAGAAGAAAGCAGAAGCAGTTGCGTGAGCAGCAGCAGTTGCTGCGTGATCTTGGCCGTGACGGGATAACCATGGCTTGGGTTGTCGCGATGGATGTTCAGCCATGAACGACGAGGCAGAAGCTGGACGAGGCAGCTCAGGGCTTGAAGTTTGAACCACGAAGCAGCAGCAGTTGGGGGGCGTGTTTGGACGTAAGCAAAAGCAGCTGAAACGCAGCGGGGAAGCAGCCATAGTCGAGCAAGCTTTGAGCTTGACGAGCTTTAATGGCGGATAGGGCTGGACGACGAGGGCAGCGACGGGGACTTGAAGTTGAACAACGAAGCAACAGCAGCTGGAGGCGACGAAGAAAACTGAAGCCATAGCAGCTGCGTGTGCAGCAGTTCGTCGAGGATAACGTTAAAAGCAAGCCGCGATGGGTTTTCTCCTCCGTTGGTCGAGGGTTTTCCGGCGGGGAAGAAGATGAAGCAGCGGCGGAGGAGCTGGTCGTGAGGTGAAGGCTGGTGGTCGACGTTGGGCAGCCATGGTTGGAGTTTGGGTGAAGCTTGGAGAAGAAGAAGATGATATGAGGGGGGCGGATGGTTTAGCAAATTTTTAGGGTTTTTGGGTTTTGTTTTTTTTTGTTTTGTTTTGTGTTGTTTGTAAGATAATAGGATGTTGGGTTATGTACTGGGTCGACCCGGTTCGAAATGGACTGGGTCGTAGGGAAGATTGGGCCAATTTTTGGGCCTGTGGCTTGAAATTGAAGAAGAGGCCTAATTCCGACGTTCTTTATATTTTTGCTTTCTTTTCTTCTTTTATTTCTCTAAAACTAAATTATAAAAATACTTAAACTATTATTAAGAATTAAATTAAGTTATAAAAGCGCAAATTAACTCCCAATAACAATTAACGCACAATTAAGTATTAATTAAGCATAAAATTGTATATTTGGACATTAAATGCTAAAAATGCAAACGATGCCTACTTTGTAATTTTTAATTTTTGTAAAACAAATTTAATTACTAACAATTGTAGAATTAAATCCTACATGCAAAATGCGACATATTTTTTGTATTTTTTATTAATTTAGCAAATAAACACGCACAGACAAATACAAATAATTATTCAAAATATCACAAAATATCACAAAATTGCACACCAAAGAAAAATCATTTTATTTTTGAATTTTTGGGAGTAATTCTCATATAGGGCAAAAATCACGTGCTTACAGATGTTACACCCCATATTTTCATACATGAAAGTACGCCATAAATAAATTAATGAGAGCCCATAAGTGAGGTGTCACGTCCAGCAGTACTACATTACGATGATGTTGCACCCTGAAGTATTGTACATTAAAATTTTGTTTTCAGTTAACCGATGTAAGACTCGGGGATGAGATCATCTTGACGTTAACATACTTACGCTATTTATAGCAAGCAATAAATAAGTGATATGAAGAATAAGAGGGTACACAGATTAAAGAAAACAAGTTTCGTTGAAAGCGGTCAATTTGGAATAAAATACGGGTCGAGCGATAATACTCGATAATTATGAACTAGTACCATGAAAGGTACCATATGACCACGGTAGTATAATATATAAAGTATATATGAAGTATTTTTCAAAATAAATAGAATTTTAAGTAATTTGAGATAATTTTTAATTATGTGGGTAATTGATTAATTATCAGGTAGCATATCATTACCTAATTAATTAATAAGTTAGGGGATAAGATAAAAAAACCCTCCCACCCCCACATGGCAGCAATTGGAGGAATTTAATAGTGACTCTTGACTTAGGCCATTAAATTGGGATAACACAATCCTTAGTCATTCCTTGCAATAAAATATCCAACACTAAGAGATCTCCATAGTTGGACTTTGTCATTTATTTGCCTTTGGTTCTCATCATCTTCTTGATATTGGGTAATTAAGTGTGGTTTTATCACGTTATACATCTTTCTGTTATCTTCAAGTTGGGACACGGCCAGCAACTCTTAGCACTATATGAATTAGGCAATATATATTTAATGTTTGATTGACTATGGTAAAAAGATACATCATCTTTTTACCTATTGAGGAACCGAATGAGGTAAAGTATATTCTCATCATCTTCTTGATAATTTTCATTCATTTCTTGTGTAAAATGTCTCGGATATCCGAAGAAGAAGGATTCATAATTTCATTGCAATTAGTGGCATACTTCTCATAGAACTATGAATAAGTGAGACTAGAAAGGGGAGTTATACAAAGGCAAAGCCAAGGACGAAGGTGAGGGAATTTGGAAATTCGTACGAGACTCCATATTATAATAACAATGGGATTTTACAATTCTAGGGGAGTACGGTGCAATCTTTATGAAGAATATTATATGGAGTTTTCCTTACTCCAGGTATGTTAAGGCTATCCCTTCTTTCTCTTGGCATGATCCATATAATACGAACAAAACGTGCAAATGCACAAATTCTAGAAATGACTCTATTCATAGAAGTATTAAAGATATCTATGTTCTTGAATTATCATGTGTCATAGTATTTTATCATCTGTTCACGGGTCTCAGAAAAATGTGAAAGTTGAAAAAAGGTTTACTTTATGATATTGCTCAAAGACAAAATGGTCTTATGAAATTTCGAAAGATTTTATTAACGTAATTTCATGCATTGCGTCCATGTGCTTTGACCCATGACCAGATGGCGTTATATACGCGTATATATGTAAATATATGTGTATGGGATATGGGAAAAAGGTTACGGCATTATATACGCACCACCACTTTATTGACGTACTTTTCATGCATTGCATCCACGTGCATTGACCCATGACCAGATGGCGTTATATACGCGTATATATGTAAATATTTATATATGGGATATGGGAAAAGGTTATGGCGTTATATACGCACCACCACCTGATCAGCTGGTATATTATGATGATGTTGCCCATAGTGGCTGAAATATGATTCAAACGGCATTATATACGCGTATATATGTAAATATGATTCAAACGGCATTATATATGCATATATATGTATGTATATATATATATATGGGATCAGTTGGTATACGATGATGATTTTGCCCTCAATGGCCGATATGATATGATGGGATGCCCTTAGAGGCTGATGATGTTATGAAACATGTAGCTATGCACGACATGACATTCATACGCATATGCATGATGCTAAAAGTAATTTATGATTTACAAAGTTATTCAGACTTACAGGTTGAGTCATGTACTCTATATGTCTTCCATGTCTCTTATGTATTTATTTATGTGCCTTACATACTCAATACATCATTCGTACTGACATCCCTTTTTGCTTGGGGACGCTACGTTTCATGCCCGCAGGTCCAGATAGACGGGTCGAGAGCCCTCCAAGTAGGCTATTAGCTCAGCAGAAGATGTTGGTGCGCTCCATTTGCTTCAGAGTTGCGTGTTTGGTTAGTATGATTTAGACATGTATTGTTTGGTATGGCAGGACTCTGTCCCGACCTTTATGACATTCATGTACTCTTAGAGGCTTGTAGACATATGTCTTGTATGTGAAAGATTGTACGGCCTTGTCGGCCTATGGTTTGAGTTTATAAAGGATTATGTTGGCCTATTAGGCCTGTATGTCACGTGTATATGATGATGTAATAAGAAAGATACGTTACGTTGGTACTCGGTTAAGTAAACTACCAGGTGTCTGTCACGGCCCATCGATTTGGGTCGTGACAGTAGAGCTTAACTTCGGAAGGCAGAATGGGAGCCTTATGCAAAGACACGAATGCAAATGGAGGTAGAGCTTAACCTCGGAATGCAAAATGATAGCCTTATGCAAGTTGGAAGGCAGAATGGTAGCTTTATGCAATGCATATGCAAATGGAGATAACGTTTAGTCTCAAAAGGCAGAATGGTAGCGTTATGCAATGCAAGAATGCAGATGGAGACAGTGTTTAGTCTCGGAAGGCAGAATTTTAGCCTTATGCAATGCAAGAATGCAGACGGAGACAACATTTAGTCTCGGAAGGCAGAATAGTAGCCTTATGCAATGAAAATGCAGATGGAGACAACATTTAGTCTCGAAAGGTAGAATGATAACCTTATGCAAGAAATAAGATAATAAATGACAGTAGAGTTTTCTTAGCTGATAGCAGATTGCGGCGTTATGATTACTGGGAGCATTGCAACATACGGAGCATTACTTGTGTGTGCTGATAGCAAATGTTGGCAAGTGCAACGGTTCTGAGAATCGTATTTTTGAACAATGTTGGTCCCATGGGCGTACGATATGTTTAATGATTTCGCAATCCTAGTGCATGCATCCAAAGAAAAATCGTGAGTTTTGTAAGGGGGAAGGTTAGTTCGTACCCCCGCTGGCTTTGCTTGACTCGTTCGGCTTTGATATGGTGATATCGTCCGTATCATTGGGGTAACGTTGCTAAATAAAGCAGTTTCAATAATAAACATGCATGATTTTGTAAAAGTATGACATAAATGTATAATTGAAAATAACTTTTAGATGAACCGACAACTATGACGTAGTTCAGGACATTGCAACCTCTCATGCTAAGGGTCCTCCTCAAAATTCTGCCCCAGTTTGATGGGTTGACGTTTCTAACTATTGCTCGCGCGATGATTGGCTGAAATTACTTCAGAATTTTGAGGGTCCTCCTCAAAATTCTGCCCCAGTTTCCAATTGCGGAGGAAAATGAAATTTTTATTGAATTGTGACCGAACCCATAGGACTGCCTACGTATCCCCTCTTAAATGGGAATCAAGTCAGGCATAGTTCAATTTACATCATATAGGAAAGCATAAGGATTACACATAGTAACACTTGACTACATCTGAATTGATCGGCTTTGGCCAGACTTCTATGTCCATTTCTGCAAGTGTGATGGCTCCTTCTGTCAAAACCCGATGAACTATGTATGGACCCTGCCAGTTGGTAGAGAACTTCCCTTTGGCTTCATCTTGATGCGAGAAAATTTTCTTTAACACCAACTGCCCTGGTGTGAGCTGTCTTGGCTTGACTCTCTTATTGAAGGTTGTGGACATTCTGTTCTGATAGAGTCGCCCATGGTAGATTACATTCATTCTCTTTCCGCCTATAAGGTCTAGTTGCTCATAACGACTCTTTACCCACTCTGCGTCGTCGAGCTCAACTTCCTGTATGATCCTTAGGGAAGGAATTTCTACCTCAGCGGGAATGACAACCTCTGTTCCGTAAACCAGCATATAGGGGGTTGCCCTTGTTGATGTACGGACTGTGGTGAGATACCCCAATAGAGCAAATTATAACCTCTTGTGCTACTATTTATGCTTCTCTATCATTTTCCTCAATATATTGTTGATATTCTTGTTGGCGGCTCCTACAGCTCCATTGATTTGAGGCCTGTAGGTTGTGGAATTCTTGTGTCTGATCTTGAAAGATTCACACATAGCTTTCATCAAGTCGCTATTGAGGTTGGAGCCATTATCAGTAATGATTGACTCCGGAATTCCAAATCGACAAACAATGCGGTCGCGAACAAAGTCTGCCATGACTTTCTTAATTACTGCCTTGTAGGATGCTGCTTCGACCCATTTGGTGAAATAATCGATGGCTACTAGGATAAACCTATGTCCGTTAGATGCAACAGGCTCAATTGGTCCAATAACGTCCATTCCCCAGGCGACAAACTGCCATGGTGAGCTTGTTGTGTGAAGCTCGCTTGGAGGTACCTTTATCATGTCTACATGTATCTGACAGCGGTGGCTTTTCCGGACATACTAGATGCAGTCCGTTTCCATAGTCATCCAAAATTAACTAGCCCGGAGTATCTTTTTTGCTAAGACAAAACCGTTCATATGTGGACCGCAAGTCCCAGCATGAATTTCCTCTAGTAGCCTGGATGCTTCCTTTGCGTCGACACATCTTAATAATCCCAAATCGGGAGTCCTCCTATACAGATTCCTCCGTTGTGAAAGAAATTGTTGGACCATCTCTGCAGTGTGCATTTCTGAGTAGGATTTGCAAGCTCTGGGTACTCCCCTTTTGCCAAATATTTCTTGATATCATGAAACCAAGGCTTTTCGTCTGCTTCTTCTTCAACATAGGCACAGTATCCTGGATGATCATGGATATTTACCAGAATGGGATCAATGAAATTCTTATCTGGATGCTGTATCATGGATGAAAAGGTAGCCAATGCATCGACGAACTCATTCTGGATTCTGGGAACATGCTGGAATTCCGTCTTTGTGAACCTCTTTCTCAATTCCTATACATGATGCAGATACGAGAGTATCTTGGAGTCCTTGGTTTCCCATTCTTCTCGTACCTGCTGTATAAGTAAGTCTGAATCTCCAGTTACTAGCAGCTCTTGAACGTTCATGTCAATGGCTATTTTAAGCCCTAAGATGCAGGCTTCATATTCAGCCATATTGTTGGTGCAGGGGAACCTGAGTTTGGCAGACACCGGATAATGCTCACCGGTTTCTGATACTAGGATACTAGGACTGCTCCTAGGCCAACTCCTTTTAAATTTGCTGCTCCATCGAAGAACATTCTCCAATCATCATACGGTTCTGCAATGTGTCTTTATCAGGAAAATACATTTTTAGGGGTTCGTATCCTCCATCCACAGGATTTTCAGCAAGATTATCTGCCAGTGCCTGTCCCTTGACCGCTTTCTGAGTTACGTAAATAATATCGAACTCACTCAGCAGGATTTGCCATTTGGCTAGCTTGCCAGTGGGCATGGGCTTCTGAAAGATGTACTTCAAAGATCCATTCTCGATATGAGATATGTGGTATAGGCACAGAAGTAATGTCTTAGCTTCTGAGCTACCCAAGTCAAAGCATAACAGGTGCGCTCTAACAGAGAATACCAGGCCTCGTACGAGGTGAACTTCTTACTGAGATAATAGATGGCCTGCTCTTTCCACCCCATTTTATCATGCTGACCTAGAACGCAACCAAAAGCTCCATCCAATATTGCAAGGTAGAGTAATAAGGGTCTACCTAACTCGGGCGGGACTAAGATTGGTGGTGTTGACAGATACTCTTTGATATTGTCGAAGGCATTTTGGCAGTCATCGGTCCATTTGGTAGCGGCGTCCTTCTTCAACATCTTAAAGATTGGTTCACATATAACTGTAGTCTGTGCTATGAATCGGCTGATGTAGTTAAGCCTTCCCAAGAAACTCATCACATCCTTCTTGTTCTTTGGCGGTGGTAGTTCCTGAATAGCTTTGACTTTCGACGGATCCTGCTCTATCCCTCGGCGGCTCACAATAAACCCAAGCAACTTCCCAGCAGGAACCCAAATGCATACTTTGCAGGGTTTAGTTTCAGGTTGTATCTCCGCAATCTACTGAAGAACTTCCTCAGATCTTCCATGTGGTTAGTGGCCTTCTTGGATTTGATGATAACATTGTCCACATATACCTCTATCTCCTTGTGTATCATATCATGGAAAATGGTAGTCATGGCCCTCATGTAGGTGGCCCATGCGTTCTTCAGGCCGAATGGCATCATCTTGTAGCAGTACATTCCACATGGCGTAATGAAAGCCGTTTTCTCAGCATCTTCCTCATCCATCCAAATCTGATAATAACCAGCGAAACAATCTACGAATGACTGTAACTCATGCTTGGCACAATTATCAATCAATATGTGTATATTTGGCAAAGGGAAGTCGTCTTTCGGATTGGCCTGGTTGAGATCTCGGTAGTCGACACAGACTCTGACCTTCCCATCCTTCTTTGGTACTAGCACAATATTGGCTAACCATGTCGGGTATTCTACTACCCTGAGAACCTTAGCTTTGATCTGCTTGTTGACTTCTTCCTTGATTTTCAAACTCATATCAGGCTTGAACTTTCTGAGCTTTTGCTTTACCGATGGACACATTGGATCGGTTGGTAGTTTGTGAGCTACAATGGAGGTACTCAGACCAGTCATGTCATCATACGACAAGGCGAATATGTCCTCATACTCTTTAGGAATTTTGTATATTCTTCCTTCTCTGATGGTGATAGGTGAATGTTGATTCGTGTTTCCTTGATGTTTTCTACATCTCCCAAGTTGACAATCTTGGTGTCGTCCAGGTTGGACTTAGGTCTGTTCTCAAAGTTCTCAACTTCTTTAACAATCTCATCAGGTATGTCATCTTCCTCTAAGTCAATGTCCGTTTTTTGTGTTGTTTCATTGCATGTCACAGTCATTGGTTCATTAAGACAAGTAATAGTAATGTTGTACAAGTAAAGTAATAAGAGAAAACGATAACAATGAGTGTTGATTCATAAGAAAAGTCAAAATGCTTTGATAAATTGCATAACTGTTTTGAACATTGAAGATCTTATTGCGGGAATTAAAAATGCGAAAAGAAAATCATTTAGTAAAAACAATGGATAATGCTTGTTTTAGCCTTACTACCCCGAGGCAAGTCGGGCTTTGGTTGTCCTGATGGTCCAATTCTTGAGATAGGCCCCTCTGCTCACAGCATGTATGGAAGGGCCTTCCTTCCCCTCTTCCTCGAGAATAACACAACAGTCCTTAACAGGACTAAGATGAGGAGTGGGTGGAGGGCCCCTGGATCTTGTAAAATAAGATGATGATGCCAGAGTGCACGAACTAACCTTTGGGGAGGGGAATAATAAAAACAAAAATAAAAACAAAAGGTAATCAAGTTAGTGAGGATTATAGAAAGTATTGCAATATTTAAACACATCGTGCGGGAATGTAAAGCGTGTCCTAATTTGGAAACCTCTTTTGTGCCCGAGGTAGGCCTAGCGACAAATTGATTTGGAGAACTTAGAATGCTAAATGCCTCACTTTATTGATAAAAAAATAGACGAATCCCAATTCTTCAAGTTGAATGCTCTCGTTGATCAATTCTTCCAGCTCGCGTAGGTTCACCAGTAAAAATGCCTTTGCCAGGTGTTCTTCTTCATTTCCCTCAGCGTTCTGGCAGTCGGTGACTCTCTTCCTCACTTTTCCTTCCAATTCCAGCAGACTGTATTCTAGATATTCCAACATTTTGCTAGCTTTGGTGGCCCTCTCTTTCCATTCATTGATTTGGTCATTTGATGGAAGACTCATCCACCAGTCTAGTAAGAGTGAGGGTGTGCTAACCATATCGAAGCTGGGGACCTCGTTCTTCATTTTCTGCAAAACAAAAGGGTTTAGACCATACCTCCACCGGACTCGACTATATAATATCAACAATTTAGCATGAAGCATTTAGTTCTCCAAATAAATGCACCGAACGTGATGATGTCCGTTTGGGTTTAGGTAAACCCAGTGGACTTTTGGACAAGGCTATCTTAAAGGATCATTATGTGGATAACATAACTGACCCAACTAGGTTTGACCATTATG
The DNA here is from genome assembly GCF_000715075.1 of Nicotiana tabacum. NCBI lineage: Eukaryota > Viridiplantae > Streptophyta > Magnoliopsida > Solanales > Solanaceae > Nicotiana > Nicotiana tabacum. The sequence continues at coordinate 152,627,401 of NC_134090.1, read as the reverse complement.
CATGCACAATTTAAATAGAGTAAGGTTTCTATGGGGTTTTAGACTGGTACCCTTGAGCGGACAACTAAAGGGAGAAGGCTCAGAACCGTCAACTGCACCACTGACGGACTAGTTTTACCGCAAATATGCCTTTCCGAATTTAGGGGGTAATGATATAGGAAGAGCGCAACCAATCATCAAGCGTTGCTATGGTATTTGTTTGGCACGAGTGGAGTATGATGTTGAGCATTATCATGCAATAATTAAAAGTATGTTGACATTTATTTGCACATTAAGAAAGCAATAAATACAATAGTTTTATAATTTAAAGCGACAATAAAGGAAAGCAAAGAAGATATGTCAGTTTTGCTTTTGAAAAAGAAATTGAATGCTTAAAGAAATTAAACAAGTAATTGCACATAGGTAGGTATACAAATCCACAAAAAACAATATGAAATGGTAAAAGCCTAAAAATCCCCAGCAGAGTCGCCATGCCGCCACGCCCCCTTTTTTCCTCTTCACATCGGAAAATCGGGTTTATGACATTCAGTATGGGATAACTCATTTCTTTTGGGAAGGGGTTGAAGAGTCGCCACCTAATGATTTAAGGTGCATTAGGACACCTATAAGGTTCATCTACAACTATGTTAGATAACCAGAGACAGGGTAAGAGCTTAAAATTATCCTAAGGGGAAGGTGTTAGACACCCCTCAGGATCCACTAGTGTGGTTCTCGGCCAAACAGGTTTTGTGAATTTATACAAATAGGAAAGTATTGGCTCAAATAGTAGGGGATTTAAGTTTTAATACACATATATAAAAAAACAACTAAAAAGAGGCGAGATTTTGAAAAGAGTTGCAATTTTAACATACTTGAGAATGTAAGAGGGAGGGGTGTCCTAGGTTTGTTTGTAATATGGATCACAACAATGCAATACCCGGTATGACACTCCTCAAAAGAGGGGCTACACGTGGTATTAATGCATCGGTCATCATATCCATATCTACCCTTTCCCACCCCGTAAAGGTAATTAGAGCGATGATTGGTCTCGACTCATATTGCATGCTGCTACCTGTCCCTTCCTATCAGTCCCGGAGGAATTTTACGACTCCTATTCCTAAAAGAAGGAGGTTCTAGGCAGACTTGAGTTTTAAAGGTAAAAATGCTAAAGCGACATACAAAACATATAAGACTGCAATTAGGGGGGAAACATGTAAGCAGATAGAAGGCTCAGTTATACCTCCACAAATAATGCACACAAACAACATGACTTATACACAGTTAAGGTCTGAATTAAAAAAATACCAAAGCATGGTGTTTAAGTTGTTGAAGCAGAACCAAATTTATTACATGACTCAGATAAGAAGTCTGAATCAGGCCTGCCTGCTGGTTGTAGTAGTTGATAATTAAATAAAGGCAGTTCTGTTTTTAGTCAGGTTATTACCTAAGGCTTGCCTAGGTATAAAACCATATGCAGTAGTTATTCCAAGTCATTAAGACAGTTGCAGATGATTATTACCTAAACAGGTCGTTCTACTCGTAGAAGTTGTTGCCAATTTTATTCAAAAAACGCAGTGCGAAAATTATTACTTTACTACTTTTTTCATGAATCAGTAGTTAACTAGGGGTTTGGACGAAATGTAAACAGGATCCTAGACAGGATATCTAATATGCATATGCAAATGGCAGAGTTGTTAAAGAAATAGAGTCCCTAAGACATGATTTCTAAATGTATGCGTGAGTTACAGAATTATCAGAATATAACTTTGTGAATACAACTTTTATAGCAATACTATTATTGCCCTAGGAGCAAGATTTCTAAGCGATAGAGATAAAGCATGGATTAGTGAATGAGATGCTGAAGCAAGAAACATGAATCCTAAGAACATGATTTCTAATGCATTGTATGAATTCCTAGACATGGTTTCTATTGCACGATTTGAAAATGTAAACCTAATAACATGTTTTCTACCCTTTAACAACTATAGCATGCATATTTTCCACCCCCTTTCACTAACCAACCCCATACTTGTTTACAAATTATTACAGACCGTGCGATTGAATTACATAAGAAAAATGTAAAAATAAGAAGTTACAACTACAGGAAACCTGATTCTGACTTCCTCTCTGAGTTATGGAATAAACCACCTCAAATGCCAATGTTGTTCTAAAGCCTTCTCATATCTGGGTGTGTCAGAGTTCCCTAAGGACCTCAAGGGATCCCGGACAGTGCTCACACCCAGATTTGCATAACCAAATAGAGTAAGTGCAGTATGGAATATATTGTCATGACCCGGATTTCCTACCATCGGGAGTGACGCCTACTCGTAGAAGCCAGGCAAGCCAAAAAATATAAAAAATTCAATCTCTTTCATTTTTTCTCTCTTTTTAACGAATTGAATTAACAGGTGATCAACATTTAAATAATAGCAAAAGATGAAATTAAGCGGAAGACTTAGACTAATATAATACCAAAATCAGTACGAAAATGCCAACATGCGTCTCTACCCAGAAATAGTGTCATAATATCCACGGAATGTCTATAAATACTACATACAAATGTCTGAACAAGGAAATACAGTCTGTCTCGGAAACAAGTAGAAACAGAACATATAAATAGATAGAAGAGAACGTCGGGCCTGCAGACGCCTGCAAGACTACCTCGGGATCTCTGAGTAGACTAAAGTCTGCTCCCCAAGTGCTACTGTCCAAATGCTGCTCTGGTATCTGCACATAGTGCAGAGTGTAGCATCAGCACAACTGACCCTATATACTAGTAAGTGTCTGGCCTAACCCCGACGAGGTAGTGACGAGGCTAGGACCAGACTCCCGATAAAACTGTGCAGTTATATAATATACATAAAAAAAACAGGAATAAACAATGTAAATGGGAGGGCAGGTACATGCTACGGGGAACATATCAAATCCAACAGAAGCTAAAAAGTGATAAGAGAGAACAGTTCAAGTTCTACAACAAACAATAATAACACTATTGCTGCGTGATTTCCTTCATGATTCCCAATTGCTATCGTCGCAACTATGGTGCTTTAGTCCATTTGCTTCTTCATTCCCAGTTGGCTACTCAATTCCCACTTTTTTGCTTCTTTTCTTCTATTTTCATATGCTCTTTCTCCTGCGAAGTATGTTAGAGAATATGGGAGAATATGATATATTTATTCATGTTTTATTTAAAATCTTTAATATTTAACATATAAAATATATATTAATAAATTATACCCATCATACGTGTTCACGTAGAAGGAATTTTCTTCAGCATAATTAACACATCGCGTTCGCGAGGGTCCTCCCGCGAACGCGAAGAAGGAAATATCAGAATACCAACAGCTGAAAACCTGCAACTTTTTAAGAGTTTAAAACCTTCCGAAACTCACCCGAGCCCTCGGGCCTCCAAACTAAACATAACACGAAAACACTATATGAACTTATCCGTGCGATCAAATTGCAAAATTAACATCATTAACATCGAATTAAACCTCAAAATCAATGAATTATTTCAAACTTCTTAAAACATCAAATTTTGCAATTTAGGTCCGAATCACGTCAAATGACATCCGTTTCTTACCAAATTTCACAGAGTTATCTTAAATCACATATAAGACCTGTACCGGACGCTGGAACCAAAATACGGCCCCGATACCAACATGTTCTAATCAAAGTTCATTTCAAATTCCTTTAAACAATTTCAGAAAATAATTTTCTTTAAAAATTCATTTCTCGGGCTTGGGACATCGGAATTCGATTCCAAGCATACGCCCATATCTCATATTTTCCTATGGATCCTCCGGGACCATCATATCATAGGTCCGGGTCCGTTTACCCAAAACATTGACCGAAGTCAAATTAACTCATTTTATAGTCAAAACTTATCATTTTTTATAGATTTTCATATTTAGGCTTTCCGGCTACGCACCCGGTCTGTGCACGCAAATCGAGGTATGCTAAATGAGGTTTTCAAGGCTTCAGAATACAGAATTCAATTTAAAAGAAAGTGATGACCTTTTGGGTCATCACACAACCCTTATGTGTCCAGATTTAGAGGGAGCTCAAGAGTCCCAAAGCAAGGCTCACACAAGAGGGGCAGAACCTAGATTCTAAGAGTATAGTGAAAGTGCAGAACACACGTTGAAAGGAATTTGTTTAAAAAGCTGGATTGATAGTCGATTTTGGAAAGCAATCAGTAACAGAGGTGATTAAAATCAGTCTTAGTAGCAAATAAAACTCAAAACTCCCAAGGTGGGATCACACACAGAATCAGTAGTCACAAAAGGGGTCAAGGAACTTGGGACACACAGACATTTGACTATAAACACATAACCCCATCAAGGGTCTTAGGACTAGTAGGACATGCACATCAATAGCTGATACTGGCATGATCATAGGCTAGTCAGAAAGAACATAAGCACATTGAAGGGATAGGGACTTGGGATGACAAGTACACAATAAGTTATTGACAGGTCATGCTTTGAAACACACATAGAGGAGGGCATTAATCTAAAGGGAAGGTGGAACATTATAACATGTTGGTAATGTAACTTAGCAGAACCACAAGCAGAAATAGACCAAAATGAAAGAAGCTGAAACAATTAAAAGAGCCTATTGTTGTTGAAGCTTTAAAATTAAACTAGGACATACCAGTTGAGAAAGCAAAGTGCAGAAAGATAAGGCAAATAGGATTCCACAGTCTAGCCCTGGCTTTCAGCCGGCTAGACAAAACAATAACACAAGTAGTAGTAGAGAAAGAGAGAGTTTTTGAGTGTGTAAGTGTGTGTTCTGAACTCAATTGTTCATGTGTTTAAAGAAAAATGGATAGGGTATTTATAGCTTTGAAAACGAGTAGAAAATTAAGGTAACCAGTAAAGTTTTAATACAAATATGGAAATAATCAGAATCAGAATCTCATTAATGCAAGTATTCCCTTTAATCAAGGAATTACTACTCAAACAAATACTAACAGGGATAATTAAGGAAAGAAAATCAATTCGAGGAAGATTGATTTCTGACCATATAAGGGATAGTAAAAGTATAAAGTAAATATTTTAGTCTAAGTAAAAAATATACTTAATTTTGGGAAAGGATTCAGCTGGGGTAAAACATCACAACAAAGGAAGGGAATCAATCAATTTAAACAAAACGAGTGAACTTAAGGGTTTACAAGAAAACTTTTGCAATTAATCGTAACTTGAGGAAATCAAGATCAATCAAGAAGTGGTCATGATTCTGCACTTCAACATATAAATAGAAAGGAATGAACATGCATATTAGAAATGCAGGGTCAAACATATTGACAAAAAGGAGCAAATTAAATGAACATAAACATACAAGAGTGACATGAATAGGCTAGGGACTATTCAAAGCATGGTAATCAACAAGGTCAAGCAGTCATGGCTCTCACGAAGAACCCAAGTGAAGAAACCAGTCTAACAGGTAAAGAGAGTCGGAAATAAGTAAAGAAATCACAGTAACAAGTGAGGAAAACCTTTTAAGAAATTAGGGTTTTAACAATAGTCGAGTTTAAAAAAATGTTAAGAACTCAGAATCAGATAAGTCAAATATGGAAAAGGATTCAAACACAAAGGACTTAATCGAAACAAGTATACACACAAACAAATAAAGACAGCTTCAGAACTCGGATAAAACCAAATATACCTAGGGTTTTAACACGATGAACTAGGTAGAAGAAAAGCATGAACAAATCATTTAAACATGGTAAAATCATAAAACAATACTTAAAATCGGAGAAGAGATCTTTTTAAAAGAGGTTGAGAAAACCCTAGTCGTTGAAGACGAAGATTCGCTTTGAAAAATCGGAAAGCCTTTGAGAAAAACACTTAAGAGGTTCAAAACATACATATATCTAAGATAGATCTGAAAGAAAATCAAAAGATCTTAAAGGTTAGGGTTTCAGAGAACCTAGAAAAATGAGAAAGACTTTGAAAAGTTACCGATCTAGCCGGAAAAGTCAAGGATCTGACTCGAACGGCCATGGATGGCCGAAAAAAGACCAAAGATAGAGGTTGAGCAAGGACTGGACCAGATCTCTTCGAGATCTGTCCATGAAATCACACAAACGGGCCACCAGAAGACGTAGGAGACCGGTATACATCTCAAACAGCCATGAGAGTCCAAGGATTGAGTGGGGATTGAAAGGGATTAATGTGGATTTGGGTGGCGGTGGCTAGGGTTTAGGTGAGGTTGCAGAGAATTGGAGAGGAAGGGGATTCAAGGGCGGCGGGTTGATGGAAATAATTTAGGGTAAGGGGGTCGTTTGGGGTTAAAAATGGTAAGGTGGAACGGTGGCCGTTGATCTGAATGATCAACGGCCTAGATTAAAAGGGGTATGTGGGGATCCGAGTTTGGGTAGGATTTAATTGGGTAAGGATCGGGTTTCAATTAAAATTGGGTTGGGGAATTGGGGATTCGATTTAGGCTAAAATTGAAATACAAATGGGCTATTTTTTAAATAGCCAATTTTCCCCTTTTTAAATTATAAAAAATAGTAAATGGCTTCTGGAAATTAATTTAAAAAGCTAAAATGATTTATAACATATAAATAACAATTTAAAAATACAAGACCCCATTTTATAAATATAAAACCTAATTAAACCTCGAAAGGGCTAATATTGCAATTATATACAATTTAGCTTTAAAAATACTAAATAAAATTGTAAAAATATGTAAAAATTAAATTAGCCATAATTTGGCATAAATATAAAAATCCACTACATGAATCATCAAAAATAATAATTTTGGAAATAATTATTGGGATTTTATTGATAAAAAGGGGGAAATAAATCAATTAAAACCTTTAAAAATTGTGGAAAAATAATAAAACCTTTGGACATGCTTATATATGCATATATATGCTATTTTGAAGGTATTTTGCATATTGAAAAATATATATGAAAATATTCTATTTTGAAGGTATTTTGCATATTTAAAAATATATAGAAAAAATTGGGTATCAACAGATGCCCCTCTTTACCCGGGAAGGATGAAGGAGTTTTCGGGTAAAGAAATGATAGCCAATTTTGACCGAGCGAAACGGTTTGAAGAGGTTAGGCCGCACCCAGGCTTTTAAGCTGCCTACATATCTCTGGTTTTATAGGAATCGAGATATATGTAGTTCAGGATGCATCAGCGGAGTATACCAATGAAGACTTTTCAAGAACGGACGCAATATCTAGGGCCAGGTGAGCGAGCAGTCTGCAAGAATGGTCAGGTTTGATATGGCTGCAGGAACGGGAGCAGGATTGCTCTTGCTAGGATGGCAGTTACTTGTCGGTTTACCTGTAATTAGAAACAATACAAGCATGTATTGTGCATAAATTTAAACATGATGCAAATTCCCGTCGGACCATGAATGTTGTCTTTGGATGGTGAGGATGATGTCTCCGAACCATGACACCTTTGAATAATGGTGCAAAAGATTGAAAGCGATCCTTAGGCCATGACATGGTATTCTCGGGCTATGAAGATGGTGCCTCCGAACGATGACGCCTTCGGATGAGTTGGCGATATTTTAGTCCATGAAAGATGTAGTAGTATGATATGGACAAGACAGAGCTTAGTCTTGCGAATTGAAGGGCAGAGCTTAGCCCGTAGGAAAAATGATATTAATAATGCTTGGGATAATGCTTAGTTTCGAAGAAAATTGGAGGCAGAGCTTAGCCTTGGAAGGCAGAATGATAGCCTTATGCAAGATGCGAATGCAGATGGAGATAGAGCTTAACCTCGGAAGGCAGAATGATAGCCTTATGCAATACAGATGGAGGTAGAGCTTAATCTCGGAAGGCAGAATGGTAGCCTTATGCAAAGATACGAATGCAGATGGAGGTAGAGCTTAACCTTGGAAGGTAGAATGATAGCCTTATGCAAGTTGGAAGGCAGAATGGTAGCCTTATGCAATGCAGATACAAATGGAGACAACGTTTAGTCTCGAAAGGAAGAATGGTAGCCTTATGCAATGCAAGAATGCAGATGGAGACAACGTTTAGTCTCGGAAGGCAAAATGGTAGCCTTTTTCAATGCAAGAATACAGACGGAGACATCGTTTAGTCTTGGAAGGCAGAATAGTAGCCTTATGCAATAAAAATGCAGATGGAGACAACGTTTAGTCTCGGAAGGCAGAATGGTAGCCTTATGCAAGAAATAAGATAACAAATCACAGTAGAGTTTTCTTAGCTGATAGAAGATTGCGGCGTTGTGATTATTGGGAGCATTGCGACATATGGAGCATTACTTGTGTGTGCTGATAGAAAATGTTGGCAAGTGCAACGGTTTTGAGAATCGTATTTTTGAACAATGTTGGTCCCATGGTCGTACGGTATGTTTAATGATTTCGCAATCCTAGTGCATGCATCCAAAGAAAAATCGTGAGTTTTGTAAGGGGGAAGGTTAGTTCGTATCCCCACTGGCTTTGCTTGACTCGTTCGGCTTTGATTTGGTGACATCGTCCGTATCATTGGGGTAGCGTTGCTAAACAAAGTAGTTTCAATAATAAACATGCATGATTTTGTAAAAGTATGACATAAATGTATAATTAAAAATAACTTTTAGATGAATCGACGACTGTGACGTAGTTCAGAAATTGCAACCTCTCCTGCTACGAAATTTTGAGGTCCTCCTCAAAATTCTGCCCCAGTTTGATGGGTTGACATTTTTGACTGTTGCTCTCGTGATGATCGACTGAAATTACTTCAGAATTTTGAGGGTCATCCTCAAAATTCTACCCTAGTTTCCAATTGCGGGGGAAAATGAAATTTTTATTGAATTGTGATCGAACCCTTAGGGCTGCCTACGTATCCCCTCTTAAACGGGAGTCAGTTCAGGCGTAGTTCAATTTATATCATATAGGAAAGCATAAAGATTACACATAGTAATGCTTGACTGTATCTGAATTGATCGACTTTGGCCAGACTTCTCTATCCATTTCGGCAAGTATGAGGGCTCCTCCTATCAGAAACCGGTGAACCATGTATGGACCCTACTAGTTGAGAGAGAAATTCCCTTTGGCTTCATCTTGATGCAGGAAAATTTTCTTTAACACCAGCTGCCCTGGTGTGAACTGTCTTGGCTTGACTCTCTTGTTAAAGGCTTTGGACATTCTGTTCTGATAGAGTTGCCCATGGCAGACTGCATTCATTCTCTTTCCACCTATAAGGGCAAGTTGCTCATAGCGGCTCTTTACCCACTTTGCGTCATCGAGCTCAGCTTCCTGTATGATCCGTAGGGAAGGAATTTCTACCTCAGCGGGAATGACAACCTCTATTCCATAAACCAGCATATAGGGAGTTGCCCTGGTTGATGTGCGGACTGTGGTGCGATACCCCAATAGAGCAAATGATAACCTCTCGTGCCACTATTTATGCTTCTCTATCATTTTACTCAATACATTCTTGTTGACGACTTCTACAGCTCCATTCATTGAGGCCTGTAGGCTATGGAATTCATGTGTCTGATCTTGAAAGACTCACACATAGCTTTCATCAAGGCGCTATTGAGGTTGGAGCCATTATTAGTAATGATTGACTTCGAAATTCCGAATCGACAAACAATGCGGTTGCGGACAAAGTCTGCCATGACTTTCTTAGTTACTGCCTTGTAGGATACTGCTTTGACCCATTTGGTGAAATAGTCAATGACTACTAGGATAAATCTATGTCCGTTGGATGCAACAGGCTCAATTGGTCCAATAATGTCCATTCCCCAGGCGGCGAATGGCCACTGTGAGCTTGTTGTGTGAAGATCGCTTGGAGGTAGCTTTATCATGTCTGCATGTATTTGACAGCGGTGGAATTTTCGGACATACTGGATGCAGTCCGTTTCCATAGTCATCCAAAAGTAACCAGCCCAGAGTATCTTCTTTGCTAAAACAAAACCGTTCTTATATAGACCGCAAGTCCTAGCATGAATTTCCTCTAGTAGCCTGGATGTTTACTTTATGTCGACTCATCTTAATAATCCCAAATCGGGAGTCCTCCTATACAGGATTCCTCCGCTGTGAAAGAAATTGTTGGACAATCTCCACAGTGCGTGTTTCTGAGTAGGATTTACAAGTTTTAGGTACTCCCTTTTTGCCAAATATTCCTTGATATCATGAAACCAAGGCTTTCCATCTGCTTCTTCTTCAACATAGGCACAGTAAGCAGGATGATCATGGATCTTTACCAGAATGGGATCAATGAAATTCTTGTTTGGATGCTGTATCATGGATGAAAGGGTAGCCAATGCATCGACGAACTCATTCTGGATTCTGGGAACATGCTGGAATTTCGTCTTTGTGAACCTCTTTCTCAATTCCAATACATGATGCAGATACAGGAGTATCTTGGAGTCCTTGGTTTCCTATTCTTCTCGTACCTGATGTATAAGTAAGTCTGAATCTCCAATTACTAGCAGCTCTTGAACGTTCATGTCAATGGCCATTTTAATCCCTAAGATGTAGGCTTCATATTCGGCCATATTGTTGGTGCAGGGGAACCTGAGCTTGGTAGACATCGGATAATGCTGACCGGTTTCTAATACTAGGACTGCTCCTATGCCAACTCCTTTGAAATTTGCTGCTCCATCAAAGAACATTCTCTAACCGTCATAGGATTCTGCAATGTCTTCTCCTATGAATGATACCTCTTCATCAGGAAAATACATTTTTTGGGGTTTGTATCCTCCATCCACGGGATTTTCAGCAAGATGGTCTGCCAGTGCATGTCCATTGACCACTTTCTGAGTTACGTAAATAATGTTGAACTTACTCAGCAGGATTTGCCACTTGGCTAGCTTGCCAGTGGGCATGGGCTTCTGAAAGATGTACTTCAAAGGATCCATTCTCGATATGAGATATGTGGTATAGGCGCAGAAGTAATGCCTTAGCTTCTAAGCTACCCAAGTCAAAGCACAGCACGTGAATTCCAATAGAGAATACCGGGCCTCGTACAGGGTGAACTTCTTACTGAGAAAATAGATGGCTTGTTCCTTCCTCCCCTTTTCATCATGCTGCCCCAGGACACAACCGAAAGCTCCATCCAATACTGCAAGGTAGAGTAATAAGGGTCTACTTGGCTCGAGCGGAACTAAGACTGGTGGTGTTGACAAATACTCTTTGATTTTGTCGAAAGCCTTTTGGCAGTCATCGGTCCATTTGGTAGCGGCGTCCTTCTTCAACATCTTAAAGATTGGCTCACATATAACTGTAGACTGTGCTATGAATCGGGTGATGTAGTTAAGCCTTCCCAAGAAACTCATCACATCCTTCTTGTTCTTTGGCGGTAGTAGTTCCTGAATAGCTTTGACTTTCGACGGATCCAGTTCTATCCCTCGGCGGCTCACAATATACCCAAGCAACTTCTCAGCAGGAACCCCAAATGTGCACTTTGCCGGGTTTAGTTTCAGGTTGTATATCCACAATCTATTGAAGAACTTCCTCAGATCTTCCATGTGATTAGTGGACTTCTTGGATTTGATGATAACATCATCCATATATACCTCTATCTCCTTGTGTATCATATCATGGAAAATGGTAGTCATGGCCCTTATGTAGGTAGCCCCCGCATTCTTTAACCCAAACGACATCATCTTGTAGCAGTACATTCCCCACGGTGTAATGAAAGCCGTTTTCTCAGTATCTTCCTCATCCATCCAGATCTGATGATAACTAGCGAAGCAATTTATGAATGACTGTAACTCATGCTTGGCGCAATTGTCAATCAATATGTGTATATTTGGCAAAGGGAAGTCGTCTTTCGGACTGTCCCGGTTGAGATCCCGGTAGTTGACACAAACTCTGACCTTCCCATCCTTCTTTGGTACTAGTACAATGTTGGCTAACCATGTCGGGTATTCTACTACCCTAAGAACCTTAGCTTTGATCTTCTTGCTGACTTTTTCCTTGATTTTTAAACTCATATCAGGCTTGAACTTTCTGAGCTTTTGCTTTACCGGTGGACACATTAGATCGGTTGGTAGTTTGTGAGCTACAATGGACGTACTCAGACTAGTCATGTCATCATACGACAAGGCGAATATGTCTTCATACTCTTTTAGGAATTCTGTATATTTTTCCTTCTCTGATGGTGATAGGTCAATGTTGATTTGTGTTTCCTTGATGTTTTCTGCATCTCCCAAGTTGACAATCTCGGTCTCGTCTAGGTTGGACTTAGGTATGTTCTCAAAGTTATCAACTTCTTTAACAATCTCGTCAGGTATGCGATCTTCCTCTGAATCAATGTTCGTTTGTTGTGTAGTCTCATTGCATGTCACAGTCATTGGTTCATCAAGACAAGTAATAGTAATGCTATATAAGTAAAGTAATGAGAGAAAACGATAACAATGAGTGTTGATTCATAAGAAAAGTCAAAATGCTTTGATAAATTGCATAACTGTTTTGAACATTGAAGATCTTATTGCGGGAATTAAAAATGCGAAAAGAAAATCATTTAGTAAAAATAATGTATAATGCTTGTTTTAGCCTTGCTACCCCGAGGCACGTCGGGCTTTGGTTGTCCTGGTGGTCCAATTCTTGAGATAGGCCCCTCTTCTCACAGCATGTATGGAAGGGCCTTCCTCCCCCTCCTCCTCGAGAATAACACAACAGTCCTTAACAGGACTAAGAGGAGGAGTGGATTGAGGGCCCTTGGATCTTGTGAAATAAGACGATGATGCAGAGTGCACGAACTAACCTTTGAGGATGAGAATAATAAAAATAAAAATAAAAACAAAAGGTAATCAAGTTAGTGAGGATTATTGAAAGTATTGCAATATTTAAACACATAGTGTGGGAATGTAAAGCGTGTCCTAATTTGAGAACCTCTTTTGTGCCCGAGGTAGGCCTAGCGACAAATTGATTTGGAGAACTTAGAATGCTAAATGCCTCATTTTATCGATAAAAAATAGACGAAAGACTCGACTATTTAATATCAACAATTAGCATGAAGCATTTAGTTCTCCAAATAAATGCACAAAACGTGATGATGTCCGTTTGGGTTTAGGGAAACCCCGTGGACTTTTGGACAAGGCTATCTTAAAGGATCATTATGTGCACAACATAACTGACCCGGCTAGGTTTGACCATGATGCATGCGCAATTTAAACAGAGTAAGATTTCTATGGGGTTTTAGACTGGTACTCTTGAGCGAACAACTCAAGGGGGATGGCACGGAACCGTCGACTGCACCGCTGATCGACCAGTTTTACCGCAAATATGCCTTTCCGAATTTAGGGGTAATGATATAGGAAGAGCGCAACCACTCATCAAGCATTGCTATGATATTTGTTTGGCACGAGTGGAGTATGATGTTGAGCATGATTATGTAATAATTAAAAGCATGTTGACATGTATTGCACATTAAGAAAGCGATAAATACAAGTAATTGCACATAGGTAGGTATACAAATCCACAAAAAAAAATCTGAAATGGTAAAAGCCTAAAAATTCCCAACAGAGTCGCCATGTTGTCGCGCCCCCTTTTCTCTCTTCACATCAGAAAATCGGGCTTATGACATTCGGTATGGGACAACTCATTTCTTTTGGGAACGGGTTGAAGAGTCGTCATCTAATGATTTAAGGTGCATTAGGACACCTATAAGGTTCATCTACAACTATGTTTGATAACCAGAGACATGGTAAGGGCTTGAAATTATCCTAAGAGAAAGGTGTTAGGCACCCCTCAAGATCCACTAGTGTGGTTCCCGGCCAGACAGTTTTTTGTGAATTTGTACAAATACGCAAGTATTGGCTCAAATAGTAGGGGATTTAAGTTTTAATAGACACATATAAGAAAATAACTAAAAAGAGGCAAGATTTTGAAAAGAGTTACAATTTTAACATACTTGAGAATGTAAAAGGGAGGGGGTCCTAGGTTTGTTTATAATATAGATCACGTAAATGCAATACCCAATATGACACTCCTCAAAATAGGGGCTATACGTGGTATTAATGCACCGGTCATCATATTCATATCTACCCTTTCCCACCCCGTAAAGGTAATTAGAGCAATGATTAGTCTCGACTCTTATTGCATGATGCTACCCGTCTCTTCCTATCAGTCCCGGAGGAATTTTAGGACTCCTATTTCTAAAAGAAAGAGGTTCTAGGCAGACCTCAGTTTTAAAGGTAAAAATGCTAAAACGACATACAAAACATATAAGACTGCAATTAGGGGGAAACATGTAAGCAGATAGAAGGCTCAGTTATACCTCTACAAATAATGCACACAAACAACATGACTTATACACAATTAAAGTCTGAATTAAAAAATACCAAAGCAGGTGTTTAAGTTGTTGAAGCAGAACCAAATTTATTACATGACTCAGATAAGAAGTCCGAATCAGGCCTGCCTGCTGGTTGTAGCAGTTGATAATTAAATAAAGGCAGTTCTATTTTTAGTCAGGTTATTACCTAAGGCTTGCCTAGGCATAAAACCATATGCAGTAGTTATTCCAAGTCCTTAAGACAGTTGCAAATAATTATTACCTAAACAGGTCATTCTAATCGCAGAAGTTGTTGCCAATTTCATTCAGAAAAACGCAGTGCAAAAATTATTACTTTACTACTTTTTTCATGAATCAGTAGTTAACTAGGCGTTTGTACGAAATATAAATAGGATCCTAGATAGGGTATCTAATATGCATATGCGAATGGCAGGATTGTTAAAGAAACAGAGTCCCTAAGACATGATTTCTAAATGTATGCATGAGTTGCAGAATATAACTTTGTGAATACAGCTTTTATAGCAATGTTATTATTGCCTTAGGAGCAGGATTTCTAAGCGGTAGAGATAAAACATGGATTAATGAATGAGATGCTGAAGCAAGAAATATGAATCCTAAGAACATGATTTCTAATGCATTGTATGAATTCCTAGACATGGTTTCTATTGCACGATTTGGAAATGTAAACCTAATAACATGTTTTCTACCCTTTAACAACTATAGCATACATATTTTCCATCCTTTTTCACTAGCCAACCCCATACTTGTTTACAAATTATTATAGACCGTGTGAATGAATTAGATAAGAAAAATGTAAAAATAAGAAGTTACAACTACAAGAAGCCTGCTTCTGACTTCCTCTCTGAGTTATGGAATAAACCACCTCAAATGCCAATGTTGTTCTAAAGCCTTCTCATATCTGGGTGTGTCAGAGTTCCCTAAGGACATCAAGGGATCCCGTGAAGTGCTCACACCCAAATTTGCATAACCAATTAGAGTAAGTGCAGTGTGGAAGATTCAGCCCTTATGTGTCCAGGTTTAGAGGGAGCTCAAGGGTCCCAAAGCAAGGCTCACACAAGAGGGGCAAAACCTATATTCTAAGAGTATAGTGAAAGTGCAGAACACATGTTGAAAGGGATTTGTTTAAAAAGCTGGATTGATAGTCTATTTTGGAAAGCAATCAGTAACAGAGGTGATTGAAATCAGACTTAGTAGCAAATAAAACTTAAAACTCCCAAGGTGGGATCACACACAGAATCAGTAGTCACAAAAGAGGTCAAGGGACTTGGGACACACAGACATTTGACTGTAAACACATAACCC
Organism: Nicotiana tabacum; assembly: GCF_000715075.1. Classification (NCBI taxonomy): domain Eukaryota; kingdom Viridiplantae; phylum Streptophyta; class Magnoliopsida; order Solanales; family Solanaceae; genus Nicotiana; species Nicotiana tabacum. The sequence goes on along the minus strand of NC_134090.1, from coordinate 152,611,874 downwards.
CATCAAGGGTCTTAGGACTAGTAGGAAATGCACAACAATAACTGATACTAGCATGATCACAGGCTAGTCAGAAAGAACATAAGCACATTGAAGGGATAAGGACTTGGGATGACAAGTACACAATAAGTGATTGACAGGGCATGCTATGAAACACATATAGGGGAGTGCATTAATCTAAAGGGAAGGGGGAACATTATAACATGGTGGTAATGTAACTTAACAGAACCACAAGCAGAAATAGACCAAAATGAAAGAAGCTGAAACAATTAAAGGAGCATGTTGTTGTTGAAGCTTTAAAATTAAACTAGGACATACCAGTTGAGAAAGCAAAGTGCAGAAAGATAAGGCAAATAGGATTCCACAGTCTAGCCTTGGCTTTGAACCGGCTAAACAAAACAATAGCACAAGTAGTAGTATATAAAGAGAGAGTTTTTGAGTGTGTAAGTGTGTGTTCTGAACTCAATTATTCGTGTTTTTAAAGAAAAGAGGGTAGGGTATTTTGTAGCTTTGAAAACAAGTAGAAAAATAAGGTAATCAGTAAAGTCTTAACACAAATATGGAAATAATCACAATCAGAATCTCATTAATGCAAGTATTTCCTTTAATCAAGGAATTACTACTCAAATGGATACTAATAGGGATAATTAAGGAAAGAAAATCAATTCGAGGAAGATTGATTTCTAACCATATAAGGGATAGTAAAAGTATAAAGTAAATATTCGAGTCTAAGTACAAAATATACTTAATTTTTTGAAAGGATTCAGCAGGGGTAAAACATCACAGCAAAGGAAGAGAATCAATCAATTTAAACAAAACGAGTGAAATTAAGGGTTTATAAGAAAACTTTTGCAATTAATCGTAACTTGAGGAAATCAAGATCAATCAAGAAGTGGTCATGATTCTGCACTTCAACATATACATAGAAAGGAATGAACATGTGTATTAGACATGCGGGGTCAAACATATTGACAAAAAGGAGCAAATTAAATGAACATAAATATACAAGAGTGACATGAATAGGCTAGGGACTATTCAAAGCATGGTAATCAACAAGGTCAAGCAGTTATGGCTCACACGTAGAACCCAAGTGAAGAAACCAGTCCAACAGGTAAAGAGAGTCAGAAATAAGTAAAGAAATCATAGTAACAAGTGAGGAAAACCTTTTAAGAAATTAGGGTTTTAACAATAGTCGAGTTTAAAAAAATGTTAAGAACTCAGAATCAGATAAGTCAAATATGGAAAAGGATTCAAACACAAAGGACTTAATCGAAACAAGTATACACACAAACAAATAAAGACAGCTTCAGAACTCGGATAAAACCAAATATACCTAGGGTTTTAACACGATGAACTAGGTAGAAGAAAAGCATGAACAAATCATTTAAACATGGTAAAATCATAAAACAATACTTAAAATCGGAGAAGAGATCTTTTTAAAAGAGGTTGAGAAAACCCTAGTCGTTGAAGACGAAGATTCGCTTTGAAAAATCGGAAAGCCTTTGAGAAAAACACTTAAGAGGTTCAAAACATACATATATCTAAGATAGATCTGAAAGAAAATCAAAAGATCTTAAAGGTTAGGGTTTCAGAGAACCTAGAAAAATGAGAAAGACTTTGAAAAGTTACCGATCTAGCCGGAAAAGTCAAGGATCTGACTCGAACGGCCATGGATGGACGAAAAAAGACCGAAGATAGAGGTTGAGCAAGGACTGGACCAGATCTCTTCGAGATCTGTCCATGAAATCACACAAACGGGCCACCAGAAGACGTAGGAGACCGGTATACATCTCAAACAGCCATGAGAGTCCATGGATTGAGTGGGGATTGAAAGGGATTAGGGTGGATTTGGGTGGCGGCGGCTAGGGTTTAGTTGAGGTTGCAGATAGAATTGGAGAGGAAGGGGATTCAAGTACGGCTTGTTGGTGGAAATGATTTAAGGTAAGAGGGTCATTTGGGGTTAAAAATGGTAAGGTGGAATGGTGGCTGTTGATCTGAATGATCAACGACCTAGATTAAAAGGGGTAGGTGGGGATCCGGGTTTGGGTAGGATTTAATTGGGTAAGGGTCAGGTTTAAATTAAAATTGGGCAGGGGAATTGGGGATTCGATTTAGGCTAAAATTGAAATACAAATGGGCTGTTATTTAAATAGCTAATTTTCCCCGTTTTAAATTATAAAAAATAGTAAATGGCTTCTGGAAATTAATTTAAAAAGCTAAAATGATTTATAACATATAATTAACAATTTAAAAATACAGGACCCCATTTTATAAATATAAAACCTAATTAAACCTCGAAAGGGCTAATATTGCAATTATATGAAGGTATTTTTCATATTGAAAAATATATAGGAAAAAATTGGGTATCAACAATATAGCTCCTTTCCCTTTTATCCAATGGTTTTTGACCGACGTGCTTTAGTACAGCTTGGTCGATCCCTTATTATTCCTCTTGAGGACGACCACTATGGTCAGATTTTGACCCATACAGTTAGTCCCTCCTTCCTTCGAGGCCGCCTCTTAGCGGGCTCAACGGGCGGACTTTGTCGTTTCAAAAGTTAGGAGAAATATGAATGTTCACACCTTTGAGCGAGGCCCTTGGATCGAGGTGGCGCACATGACGTTTCAATGGTACCATTCAACCGATACGTCCGTTCGGAGTCGAACCGCTGTATTGATTCGGTGCATCATGAATAACCATTGTCCTTATGGCGCACGTTTCCCAAGAATCGTATCATTTCATGTGCCCTATCAGTTTTGATTGGTGGCTCTTGGGTTTCCCGCTCAAGACATTTGTGTTCCTTTAAATAGGGGAAAATGCCATTATATCGCTACACTTTTCAACTTATCAGAGGAGTTTTGAAGACCTTTACCTTCTTTAATACTTCAAACTTCAGAGTTTACTCTCCTGTCAGTCAGAAATTGACGCCGCCATCTTCTCTTTCCCCTTCTCTTACTCATTTACTCTGATTAATCGGGATAAATGGCTGGTACTTCTTCTCACACTGACAGACTCGTCGAAGCTCCGACACCGGAAAATGATGCACCTATTCTCGGAGAAGGAGCAGAGGTGGCAGAAGACGAGGGAGTTCCAACAGCAGCTAAAATATTGCCCCGTTTATTATGGAATGATTTTAACAGCCCTGCCGGGGAAGGGTCGGAACCTGCGTCATCTACCATGGATGAAACGGCGATTGCGGCGCTCAAGACCAAGTGGGGGATCCTGAATCACATTGAAATGATACTGGCGATGGGAACGGACATTGTGCATCTGTACTGCCCAGGGTACTGCGCATCCTACGCGTACCCTTTTGTTGTTGGGTGTACGCTTTCGCTCCCCACCTTAGTAATAGTCTTCTGCCGCTTCTACGAGGTGTTCCCGGGTCAGCTTTCACCGTACGTGTACAACCTCTTTCTCATGTTTCTCAAGTACTCAGAGCTCGCCGGTCGAGAGGTCACTTTGGGGCATATGCTTAATATTTTTGCTCCCCAACTTATTCGAGGCTCAATAATCCACATGAGCCATCGAGGAACAAAAAGTTTGGTGGTGAAGATGGACGACAAGGCTAATCGTCATTTCTGGGAGAGTTATTTCTTCGTACGGACTTAGCACCTTGTGGCGGACCTAGCAGGGCTTCCCGAGACGTGGAATTTGCCCGTAAGTTTTCTTTTGTTTAGTTTACAACTCCCCTCGAGGTGGTGGCTGACCATTCCTCTTTAGGTGGTATTGCTTATTTGTTTTTTGCGTTCACAACTAAGAGATTGCCTTCCCTGCCCATTGACGACATCTGCGAATGAGTTAATGTTATTCTTCCCCATACGGCGGGGGTCCGTGAGTGGGCGTCCTTCTATGAGAGATACGGGCGTAAGCCTCTCACTGGTAAGTTGGCCCATTGCAGTTTCCTTGATCTTTGTCTTGTAAGTTGATCTCGTTGCTTACATGGTCATTTTTCCCGTTTAACAGGGAGAGTGAGAAGGTCGAGGGCTCCTCTACTCGCGTTCCGTCAACCAATGCCTTCTTCCCAGCCCACACCGAGGTCTGCTGCCCAGCCTACATCAAGAGCTGCTCAATCTACTCCTACAGACGGGGCCGTGTGCATGGAAATTACTCCTCAATCTGAGACTCTGGCTCCTACTACCCGCTCAACGGGTGAATCTTCCCGTACTGATGGCGGGGAAGGTTTGTTAAAAAGACGACGAGTGGAGTCTGAAGTGGCTCCTTCAGCCGCAGTATCTTCGAGGGGTGACCTTTCCTTGACAGAGTCTGAAATTGGCGGTGATGCTAACCCGGTCACAGAGGCAAAATAGGTGGCCGAGGCCAACCCGTCGGCAAAGGCTTCGGCCGTTGTGAATGATCAACAGGCTATTATGATGGGAAGCCGGGGTCCCGAGGCCGCTGTTGCCTTTTTGGACGGGCCTTCGTCATCCAGACCGAATCGAGCTTCTTCTTCGGCCACAGAGAGGGAAAAGGTGTCGTGGTCGACAACTACGAGTCTGACTCCAACCTCGATCCTGATGATGTCAGGATGTTCGAGGAGGGCTTAACCCATATTGTGGTAAGAGCGAGAGGTCCTTCTCGTATACTTAAGATTCCATCGGAGCTCAATCTTCTGCGGGACACGGAGGGTTTGGTGCCGCAATTTGACCTTTATGCTCCGAGGCTGAGTGCGAGGCTCTTCGAGACCTTAGCAACGTCGAATTAATGCATGAAGTGGCCGCTATGGGCCTAAGGGTAGGTTTCTCCTCTGTTTTTTCTTTTGGTTAATTTGTTTTTGGCTTCAATGTCCTTCATCGACTTTTTCTTTGCTTTCAGTCTTACATGCTGGAGATTAAAAGTGCTCGCAGGGCCGAAACTCGGGCCAATATCTTTCTGATGATGCTGGAAAAGTATCGACGCTACCGCAACAAATGTCGTAAGATGCATGAGCGGCTCAGGGCGAGCACAAGTAATCAATCTCTCGGGGAGGAGTTGGAGAAAATGGATCAGGAGCTGATGCAGTCTATTCGTAGGATCAGTGAGTTCTAGGAGTTGCTTCGTGCAAAGGATAAAGAACTTGAGTTGGGGAAGGGGGTCACTGCAGAGTGAGAGCATCTTCAGGCGAATGTGTTGTCGTTGCAGTCTGAACTTGATCAAAATGTCACCAAAGTGGAGGCTTTAAGTGCCGAGTGGATGGGGAAATTGGCCAAGCTGGAGAGGAAAGTGTCCGAGTTGGAGAATGCCGAGAACGCTCGGGTGTCGACTGTGGCAAGAGAGGCAGCGTTGGAGGACATTATCCACATCCTCCAATCTGAGTAGGAATCTCATAGAGCAATGGCCATGCTAAAAGAGGCGAGGCTCGAAGAGCACATTGGCAAAATTGACCGTGAAGTTTCGAACTTGGGAGATCATGTCGCTGTTCTCAAGGCTGAAAAGGCGCAATTGTTGGCCCAAGTTAAATCTTCCTCAGCCGTTGTTCCTAGACACTTGCATGAGCTCTAGGTTCATGCTAAGGCCCAACGAAACATATAAAAGAGTTTGTGGGAGGTGGGCAATGTTCCTGAAGCTGCTTATGAAGGAGCTCGGGCTAAGGCACGAGAGGCTCGCGTCAACTGCGGCTATGACCCTGCGACACCGAAGGCCAGCGAAAGCGATGTTGAGGAAGAGTTTCCTGGAGAACATGATAGGGAGGACGGAGGTGATGGCACCGAGTGAAGATTTGTTGCTGCCTTAGTATATTTATTGTTATTATTTTTCGTTTTTTTTTATTTGGCCTGTTTCGGCCATGTGTAAGGTGCAGCCATTGCGCACGTACATAAAAATGAAAGAATTGTTTCGCCTTTGTATATCCTTTGGATTTCTTTCCCTTCCCCTTGCCTGTTACATCTTTTGTTTTGGCGTAGACTTTCGGATTTTTGTATGGAGAGTCCCATATTTTTTTTACTTTTGGGGATTCAAACTTCGACCGGACCGAGTAGGGTCTCGTCATGCGAGTCTGAATGGAATCGTTTCGAACTTGTTTATTTGGGAGAGGTTGGCTTTCGATTTGTCGATTTAGGCGAAATCATTTCTGGTTCGACCGAGGTCGAATCTAGAGTCGTCATTTCGGATGAAGTCAGTTTCGATTTGAACATTTGAGTGGGATTGAGTCGACTTACCAGTTTAGGCGAAGTCGACTTTTTCATATATGTTCAAGCAGGGTCAAACTTGGGGCGAAGTAGATTTCTGACTTATTGAACGAAGTTGAAAGAACCTTTCTTCTTTTCCCCCTTTTTTTTCTTTTCACGATGGACGGTGGCCACAAAGGGGTTATTTAGGGTAAGATCGAGATAACAACCCATTTGGTTTGGTGAAAGTCATTAGCCGTGAGGATGCTATTTTGAACCAGGGTTGAAACGTTAACCGGTTACGATTCGAAAGGAGTCGAATCTATCTTTTGGTGGTGGCCTTTGGCCGTGGGGGGTCATTTCGAATGTCGAAATGTTAACCCATTATAATTTGAGCGAGGTCGAATTCTTCTTTCTGGCGATGGCCTTTGGCTGTAGGGGTGTTATTTTGGGCTAAAGTCGAAATGTTAACCCATTGTAATTCGAGCGAGGTCGAATTCTTCTTTTGGCAATGGCCTTTGGCTGTAGGGGTGCTATTTCGAGCTAAAGTCGAAATGTTAAACCATTGTAATTCGAGCGAGGTCGAATTCTTCTTTTGGCGATGGCTTTTGGCCGTAGGGGTGTTATTTCGAGCTAAAGTCTTAAATATTAACCCTTTGTAATTCGAGCGAGGTCGAATTCTTCTTTTGGCGATGGCCTTTGGCCGTAGGGGTGTTATTTCGAGCTAAAATTGAAATATTAACCCATTGTTTCATTGTCAGATTTTGGAGAACCACAAGTCACCAAATTGTCTGTGTAAACGTCAGAGTGGATCCTGGCGTGCTCGTTTTTTTTTGTTGAGAATTTTAGGCGTTCCCTAGGGAAGTCCCAGTTTTGCTTAACTTCTGTGTTTCCTGGGTGAGTCCTAGTTTGCTTAGTTTTGCTTGCATTGGAGAATACAATACGTTTCCTGGGTAAGTCCCAGTTTAATTTTTCTTGCATTGGAGAATACAATTCGTTTTCTAGGTAAGTCTCAGTTTGTTTAATTTCTCTTGCATTGGAGAATACGATGACATGGAGTATAGAATGTTGTTGTTTCGCTTACTAGAGAGTGTTGTACATGTTCATTTCATACATATATTGAAGAAGTTTCTATGTATCTAATCCTTTCATCACCCGGTCTGGGGAAGTAGTCAACATGCGGGGTGATGAATCATATTTGAATTTTGAGACATCCCCTTCGTCGCCCCATTAGAAACTTCTGCGAGAACCCGATTGGGGCGAAACCCAGGTGAGGGAACGAGAGTACGACTTGAGGTGTGTCCTCTTTCAGGAGTTGAGGTATTTGAGGTGGGCGACATTTCAATTATTTGGTAGTAGTTTTCTTTCCATTGTTTCTAGTTGGAATGTTGGAATGCTCCTTAGCTCAGTTGCCCGTGCGGGTGCTCGTGTTCCTGTTTAAACCTACAACAGAGGGTAAACCAAAATGAAATTTTCCGTACCTCGATCTAACAGATCGGCGAAAGGGGGGCGGCGTTGTAGCGTTGCTTGCTCTGTCTGTTGTTTGAATGGTTGATGGAATGGTGGTTTTAGATTTGGAGGCCGTGTTCAGCTCCGTTTTTTAGCAGCGTCTAAGCTTTGCATGGGTTGGTCTTTCCCTCACTTACTGCAATGTTGAAATCGAGTCCCGGTCTGATCTCGTTCAATTCGTACCCACAACAAGAGAGACATGCCATACTTCCTTCATGGACCATTCGATGTATGGGGGAATGTGAAAGTAGGGCAGGATGTGCCCATTCTTTCAAAGGACCGCACATCGAACTGCCATCCTCTCATAAAGGGTGGGAACATGGGTTAATATACAAGGTGAATGTGTCAAAGGGGATGTGGTCACGCCATATGACCATGATCCTATTTTAAATGTGCATACGTCATGCTAAATCTATCGCTACTGGCGAGATGTGGGTTTTGCGTGGATATTGGTTATAAGTTCTACTTTTACATAGCAGCCTGATCTAGATTAGCATGTAAAGTTTATTTATCACTCTTTCGAGTGAGTGGTTACATTTCGCTGGTTTTAGATCTGAAGGAAACTAAAAAAATTTGCTAAGAAATCCCCATAGACGGCGCCAAATTGTTCGGGCAAAAAGTTTAAAACTCTTTTGTCAAACTAATTATTGATAATAAAGAAGGTAAATCTTAGCCAAACATAATTAATTTCAGATCCAAGCATGTAAAGTGTGAAACAAAGAAGAGTAGGAATGTATAAGATTTATTAATGTAAAAATCGTACATCAAACATGAGAGATGATCTTACATCCAGAGCAGAGATGCATCATGAACAAGGGAGCAAAGAAGGGGAAGTGAAGTAGCTGTCGATAAACAAGAGATTTTTCTTATTTCCTCTGTTGTGATTGCTCTCCTTCTCTGAGCTCCCCCCGTATATATAGCTCTTTTCCCTTTTATCCAATGGTCTTTGATCGGCGTGCTTTATTATAACTTGGTCGACCCCTTATTACGACCACTATGGTCATATTTTGACCCATACAATTTGTATTATCTTCAAGTGAATATTGAATTAATTGAGAAATTATTGTATCCAATGTGACATAACGGTGTAATAATTTAATCGTTTATTGGTGTTAGATTAATGTAACAACGGCTGCTCTTTGAACTCTTAAAATCACAATTTGTGTATACATTTCTTATATAAGTGTAGTTATTTACTGACGGTATTTTATAATACAAAAATAATTAATTTGAGATGTGTTATATGACACTGCATTTACTAGTCGCGTTAGATTAATGTAACAACGGCTGCTCTTTGAACTCTTAAAATTACAATTTGTGTATTACATAAGTGTAGTTATTTACTGACGGTATTTTATAATACAAAAATAATTAATTTGAGATGCGTTATATGACATTGCATTTACTAGTCTTAGTGTACACGCGTTGTACCTATATAAAGAAGATTTTTTGTCACGACCCAAAATCCCAACCCGGTCGTGATGGCGCCTCTCGTGAGGACAAGACCAGCCAATCAACAAAACAGTACATCTCTTTATAATTACTTAGCAGGAATAAATCTAAATCATGGGCAATATAATCTTAAATGCGAAATAAACGTGATAGAACAAGGAAAACCCTCCCAACTCAGCCCGAAATAGGGGTGTCACAAGTCATGAGCTACTACAGAGTTTACTAATATTTTACAAAGTCTGGAATTATATAACAAAGATAAGGGAGAAAACGGGGTTGCGGACGTCAACAACTAACTCGTTACTCCTAGTCACCGCCTGGTCTGGAAAGAATCAGCGCTCAGGAGCGAACTCAGCTCTGCCTGTATCTGCACACATGGTGCAGGGAGTAATGTGAGTACTCCGACCCAGTGAGTAATAACAATAAATAACGACTGAAAACATGAAATCTCATAACGGCACAATATAGCGCTATCCCAAGCAGTAAAATCAGTTATACAGTAAAATAGTGAGTATGAGATAATTCTTCTTTTAAAACAGTAAAGACAAATAATTTCCACAGTAAGGATAAATCAAAAGCTTACCCCTCGGGCTCAATATGTAAATCTCAGTATAGTATCAGCCCCTCGGGCTCACTCCCAACTCACCAGCACACAACATCAGCCCCTCGGGCTCACTCCCAACTCACCACACACAAGCAACGGCCTCTCGGGCCCACTCCCAACTCACCTGGGTACCCTGCGCTCACTGGGGGTGTGTACAGACTCCGGAGGGGCTCCTACAGCCCAAGCGCAATATCAATAGGCCTGAAAGCCTTCACACATCACACACGAGGCCTAAAAGCCTCCTCATATAACACTCGAGGCTTGAAAGCCTCCTCACATCACTCAACATATCCTCACGTATGGCCCTCGGCCTCAATCAGTCCAGAAAATAATCATAAGCCTCTTGGGCATCAGTAAAACAATAGTGCTCAGCTCAACAGCATTATAAATATCATTAAATCTCGAGTTGAGTATAAATGTAGCTGAGTTCACAAAATAATATAATTCAATTGGACTGAGTTCAAATAATATTTCAATTCGTGAGGAAAATAGTGATATAAATTCACAAAAGATTTCAGATAATTGGCACGAAGCCCAAATATGGCAATAAGCCCAATCATAGTGAAAAATAATAAATCTTTATCAATTACACGGTAAAAATATCAACTGGGATGGACCAAGTCACAATCCCCAATAGTAAATGACCCCGCGCTCGTCATACAACGCGTGTCTCATCTCAACATAGCAGTATGTTGTGCAATCCGGGGTTTCAAACCCTTAGTGCATCATTTAAAATCATTACTCACTTCAAGACGGTCCAATGTCTACTCCGCTATGCCCTTGCCTCTCGAATTTACCTCTTCGCGCGTCGAATCTGGTCAAAACCACAACGAATACATTACAATAGGCTAAGGGAATATAACCCAATCGAAAAGACTCGAAAAATATCGAAATTCACGAAATTCGCAAAACCTGAGCCCCGGGCCCACTTCTCGAAAAATTACGAAAGTCACATCACCGGATTCCTCGTCTCGCCACGAGTCCGTACATATAAAATTTACCAAAATCGGAGTTCAAATGGCCCCTCAAATCTTCAAATCTTATTTTCAAATCCCTAGGCCTAAATCTTCAATTTACTCCTCAAAAACATGTAATCTAGTCGGATTATTCGATGATAATTCAATATTATGGAGTAGAAATAATCACAAGTGACTTACCTCAAGATTTTCCAAGATCTCTTGCTAAAAATCGCCCAAAATCCGAGCTTGGAAGTCAAAAAAAAAAATGACCAAACTCGGACTGCTGGACATTAAATCTGTCCAGAAATTTTTGGTACTGTTCACTCGGGGGGCACTTTTCATGCACGTGAGGTCACTGTTCACTGTTCACCCGCGCGGTTACTGTTCACGCGCGGATACTGTTCACTGCTGCAGAAAATACAACAGCTTTTAAGAAATTTGCAGCACAGCCATTTTTTACTAAAATGGCTCTAACTCCATCATACGAACTCAGAATTAGACGATTCTTGTTCCTATGAGTCACAAATAATAATCGAACACAACCCTTCAATCGAAACTCAATTCGGAGCTCGTTTGCCCAGTTCAATACCCATTTCGCTCGTTAAACAATTAACTCACATTTCACGTCAAAAACCCAATCGCGACTTGATGAAAATAAACCAAAATTTCCAGATCAGTCCTATAATTCATGATTTAAATTCTGAAAGTCTCGAAATCAAATTTGGATCTCTAGAACTAAAAATGAACCTTTAGATAATTACATTTAATGTCAAAACGGCAAAAATCTTCCAAAAATGACCCGTTGGGCATCCGAAACACACCCGAGGCCCCCGGGACCCCGACCAATAATACCAACCAGTTCCAAAATACATTACGGACTTGCTCGAGGCCTCAAATCACATCAAACAACGATAAAATCATGAATCAACCTCCAATCCAAGTTTTATGAACTTTAGAATTTCCAACTTCTATTTCCGATACCGAAACCTATCAAATCACGTCCGATTGACTTCAAATTTTGCACACAAGTCCAAAATGACAAAACGAAGCTACAGAAATTCTCGGAATTCTATTCCGACCGTCGGATCAAAATTTCACCTATCAACCGGAAATCGCCAAAATGAGCTAATTTCTTCACCGGACCTCCAAAATTAATTCCGATTGCGCTCCTAGGCCTTAAATCATCCCCCGAAACTAACCGAATCATCGGAATTCAATTCCGAGCCCTCTAACTCACAAGTCAACGTCCGGTTGACTTTTCCAAACTAATTCTTCCTTAAAGAGACTAATTGTCCCATTTCATACCAAACTCGATCCGAATTGACTCAAATTCACCAAGTACACATATTGAAACATGAATAAGCATTTAACGGGGAATACGGGATGAAAATACAGGAAACGACGGTTCGGGTCGTTACATTATTTTTTAAAAAATAGCATAATTAATTATTCGAAAGAAGTATTTGTGTTATATCTCTTTATTTTCACTGTCTCGATTCGGTTCTAAAGCCAAAAATTTGGTAGCTTGCGGTCTTAGATAATGAGGATAATGATCGTCGCATGAACTTCTATAAGAAGTTAAAACAATTCTTTCATGTAAAATAAATTTTTTTTTTTGGTTTTTTAGTTCGGTCACAGTAAACTTATTTCTTTTGTCATTAGAAAAGAATATTTCTTTTGTCGATTGGAATTGAGATCATTTTGGCGCAAACAGTCATGTATTTTGTGATTTGATTCATAGTATATTCTAACTTCTAACAAATATTTTTAAAAAAAGATTGTATGCAGTAAAAATATAATTTGATTATTCATTGTACGATTATGCATGCTATGAATATTCTTGGCTCATTGTTTTGGAGAAAATTGGCAAATAAGTATATTTTTATAATTTTCTAAATTTTTGAGCACGCGCACAGAAAATAAAGCTACATATCAATTGTGAGATTACTTCATATCAATAATATTTTGAATGAGCAACCGGATTGCTTTGTATTTTGTTTACTTTGTGCTTAATTTTTGGAGCATGCTCCGAAAAGAATCATCAATGATATTTAAACATAATAATAATAATAATATTTAAACAAGTAAACTTTTGTAGTATTACTTCGCGTTGATGATGGCAAGGTTTTGTGGCGTTAGTTTTTTTTGTGGTTTTTAGCTTCGTGTGAGATTTGCAGCTTTAAAGGATTTGTTATATTGTCTAACAAAGAGAGAAAATCTAAGTTGAGGAATTTATTATACATTGTAGTCCTAAATATTAGGCTATGTATTAATTGAAGTTGATTTGAAAATCCTAAATATTAGGAAGTTAATTTAAGTTACAATTTTACCCCTTGTGAAATCTATTTTTAAAGGGTAAAAAAGACGAACGACATTTCGCTAAGGGTGTTCGTATTTTTAATATAGTGTAGATATATCATAAAACGTAATACTCGAATTATTTAATGTTTGCTGCTCTTAGGGCATCTCCAATAGTGCATTATTTTTTGCACCAAATCTAAATTTGGTATTTTTTTGCTCCAATAGAACACCAAATTTTTTACCATTTTAGTGTGTGAATAGTGTCACACCAAATTTGGTGTGACACTATTCATCAACACCAAATTTAATTTATTATTATTTTATTCATCTTTTTATTTTTTTTGAACTTTTAGTTTATCATATATTGTGTAATTAATTTTTATATTAAGATCTTTATAATTTTAATTTTATATCCTATTGTTTTGATATATTAATTTTGTATATATTATATTTATATAAAATTATAAGTTAATTTTATTATTATTATAATTGTATAAAAAATATAACCATTATTTAAAAATGAAAAATGCAAATGTAAGATATCTAATGTTGCTAAAATTGAAAAGTGAAAACTAAAATTTAAAAAAGAAAATTAACAATACATAAAATAAAAATACATTAAAATTAAAAGTACATCAAAGGAGGATACATTAAAATTGAAATTACATTAAAACATAAAACATAAGTTTATTTAATTATCTTTTATCAATGATTTCATTTTTAGTTGATTTATCCTTTAAAATAATTTTGTAATAACTGATTATATAAGTGGTGAATCTGAATTATATGTGATGAATATGGAAAAAAGATAGAATTTGTTTGAAAGTAATAAAAAATAAAATTTAAATAGAAGATAATAATATAATATAGAAGAGAGAGAAGAATATAAAAAGAAATATTCTTTTTTGGTGTAAAAAATGGTGTAATGGTTGGAGTAAATTTGGTGTTACACCATTTTATGTGAAATTTGGTGTTAGGGTTGGAGATGGTCTTAGAGAGTCATGTTCATGACTCAATAATTATGATTTATTATATTTATTACTCCATACTTGAAATTATGGAGGCTTCATCCTCATATTAGCAACTATTATGAATTTTGGAAGGAATCTTTGGTTCACTTAATGCTTGTAGAAGATTCTTTGTAAAACTGTAATTTGCTTAATCCCATATACACTTGGATATCATTATATACAGATTTAATTATTATTTCTTTCTTGGTGATTCTTTTAACATGGCTCAAACCACTTTCCTGGTTTAGTATCTTATAGGTATTTGCAACTTTGTGTTCCGCATTTTCAAATACATATGAACTTTTGCAAAGTTGTTATATTTAAAATTAAATTGTTTGATTTAATATAATACTAGAATATTATATATAAGTATTTTCAGACTCTTATCACCTTTTATTTAATTGTTAGCTATAAATGTGATTTTGATAGCTTGCATGTGTATTCAATCTAAGTGTCGCAAGTCATTGTAAGAGTGATTTTGATTACCTTGCATGTATTCAATCTAAGTATCGCAAGTCCTTTTTTATTTAAACTTCATGCTTAATTAAATAAATAGAAAAATCTATACTATGCAGCCCTTAAAAATAATAGTAAAAAACTGTATATTTTTTTGTTAATATATAGTATAAATAGTTTTTCTGTAAAATTCCAGAGACCCCCCACCCCCACCAATAAAAGAACGTTCGCCCGCGTATCTGTCATAATTGTAAAAATTGCACGTTTAATCTATACCCATTTTTTAAAAAAGTTTTAACTTGTACCCACTTTTTAAATAACTTCAGCCCCTTTCTCCTCCTCTTTCTCCTTCTCAAAGTTATATCCGCACTCAATCCGATAGGCCACTTAACATTGTGCGGTTTACAGACTTTTCGAGAGGTCGTTGTTCAATGCCATTTCTTTAATGCTCTTTTATTGCTATTCTTCTTCTGAATCTTGATTATGTTAATAATATATTTCATCTTCATGTACCTCTAAATCTCAGAAATTTAAACCCCATGTTTGCTAATATTTGGTGGTTCTGGTAATTTATTCTAAAGATCTTTGCTTTCATTACACGTAGGAATGTAAAAACAAAAATGACTGTTTTGTTTCCTTGCAGAAGATTTTGAGATGGGATTCATAAGCACAATATTGGGATTCTTCGGATTTGGAATAGGGATCGTGATAAAGCTAGTGATCGGAGCTGAAGTTCGTCAGTTACAAAACAAAAACTTTAGCTCTAAAGCTGAAGTTTGCCAGTTACTAAACAAAACTTCAGCTCTAGAGCTAAAGTTCGCCAGTTACAAAAACAAAAACTTTAGCTCTAGAACTGAAGTTCGTCAGTTACAAAATAAAAACTTTAGCTCTAGAATTGAAGTTCGCCAGTTACAAAAACAAAAACTTCAACAAATAGAGAACCAAAATTTAACTACTATGCTTAAGTTCAGCAATTACAAACAAAAACTTGAGCACACTTGGTTCAGCACACTTGCTACTTCAGTCTCGTCTACTAGAATGCTGAAGTTTTGCGTGATTATCTTTGCTACTTCAGCCCCGTATGCTGAAGTTACGCGAAAAATTGGGTATGCTTACAATTTTTTTGCAAAGCAGACACAGGTTAAAACGTGACCCAAAAAGCGGGTATAGATGCAAATGCCCCGTCATAATCCCGGAAAGAATGAACTCCATCGATAGATCACATATAATCAAAAGCATATGTTGCCCGGAAACAGTTTCAGACCTGGATTCCAAGGGAGAAATGATTTATGACAATGGTAACCATATATTAATAGTGCTCTCCATTTCGGGGCAAGTTACATGATTTATAGGGTGAAGTGCCAAACCGCCCTCTCCTGAAGTTACATGTCCAATCAGCATGCTATAAAACACACAAAGAGCGAGGGAGAGAGAGAGAATCTGCATGGAAAAAAAGACGCAAGTCTTACGAACTCAGCAGATGATTTCTGTTCTTTATTGATATTGGATTAGGATTCTAAAATGAGCATACAATCATTAATCACAAATCTGACTGTTATAATTATGCTAAATCACCCTTAATCCTCCAGAGAAGTAATTAGCAACAAGCATATGCTCTGCACACTCTGTTTTACACCAAGTTATTCAAAAACTCTCCTAACCACGAAGCGATGCACGAGGGACAGCAGGTAATCCTAGTTCATCTTCAGCCTGTGCATCACAAGTCAGAAAAAGTTGTCAACATAGTTAAACATTAAACAACAAAAGAAGGAACATGGGCAGTATTGAGAAACTGCCAAGAGAGAAAATTCAGGATGGGGGTGTTGTGCTTTCAGAAAGATGCAGCCTAATGCTTAAGATATATGATGTAATTTATGTAAAAACAGTGTTTCTAAAAGCAAAAAGCGCAAAAAGGAGATAAGGTCATGTTGCTTGAAGCAACAATCAAGGGAAGCACACAATTTACGGAACATTATAAATTCGAAAAATATATGAATTTAGTACTATAATGATCAAATATTTTCAATAAGCAATTAATTTTAGCATCCAATATTCAATAAGGTTGATACTAATCCAACTCTTTTAAGTTAGATTAAAAAAGCAACTTCTCATTGGGATCAATTTGCGCATCATTCTTTCACGCGCACACTTCTCTAACGCACATAGCTTCCCTCAAAGAGCGATAATGCGCTGCTTCATATTGCTTCATCGCTTTAAGCGACAAAGTACACAATTTTTAATAACAATGGTAAAATGTATACTAAAATTAAGTAATTATCTCCAAATATACATACATAGATACACATACATACATACATGTTTAACAGTGAAGAAGTCGATTAATTTCGAGGTTATGCTCTATCTGATTTTACCTGGGTGTTAGCTCTGCCTGCTGGTGTTGGTGCATACCCCATTGGTGCTGATGGCAAGTTAAGCTCTGAATCAAGATCTGGTTCCTTATCAGGCTGTAGATATGAAGGGACACCTTCACCTTCAGTCTCCATGTCCGCTTCCAAAGCATCAAGCTCTGATAAAGAAGTAACTAACTGCTCATCAAACATGCTTTCACTAGAATATTCAAATGTACAAGTGCTAAAAAAATCTTACCACCCATGAGCTCTTCTTCGTCAACGTCATCGGGCACACCATAGCTTCTACCAAGAGTCTCTTGAATTTCATTGCTTACATCCATCAGGTCCACCATTTCATCTTGTAAGTTCTACATTTACACAGAAGACCATCACGATATGGATAAAATTCAAAACCATAGATATAAATAAAAAGGAAAAGATGAAACTTAGGGGTACTTAAAAGAAAACATATAACAGTAATGGAGAATACATACATCTACGTCTTGAATATTCACAGTTTTCATCACTCCTTTTAATTCTTTGTTTGCTGACTTCAAAGCCGCCATCTGAAGAGACAAAACCAAGTTAATAATCGCCAATCCCACTCCAAACAAATGAATCCAATTGTTCAATTGTGCCTTCAAACACCAATTTTCAAATTAAAATGGAACGAATTGGAGAATAATAAACTCTAGGGGACACAAAAAGAAATCCCTTCCTCATGACAAATTGGTTGTCCTCCTACCTCTAGGGAGGTAGGCAGCAGGTTCCAATCAGGTTACAGAATAAGCTTCGCTTGACAAGCCTTGAGCTGTGCCCGATGGGGCGCTACCAAGAAAAAGACAACTTTAACATGAATTTCACATAGCTGAAAAGTCTGTCAACCACAGCAACTCGTAAGCCTAACTATCCGTAATCATGCTGGATGATTGCCAGTCAATAATTTAAGCTAATTTTTCTCTACTTCCATAAATATAAATCAGTCAAAAGTTTAAAGTAAAGCATTTTAGAATTCAAGCAGCATGTGTTGTTAAAACAAAATGATGCTTCACAATATGTTCTAGATCTCCGATTTACAGGCTACTATCCATACATGAACTTAAACAAAAAATGTTTATGGACTTGTGGATCTGTGGAATATCAAGATGGAAATGGTGTCTTCTCCTTTTGGGGTAATGCAGTTAAGAATTATCCACTCAAGCAATCGATATACAGTAATATGCAATAGGACAAAATTTGGACTTTGGAATTGTGAAAATGTAACTCAGGAAAGAGAAGAACTCCATTTAACATACTGTTTGCTGAGCATCTTTGATTCCCTCAGCAGCAAATGAGACCTGGTCCAGGTTATACGTCTG
This sequence comes from Nicotiana tabacum, assembly GCF_000715075.1. NCBI lineage: Eukaryota > Viridiplantae > Streptophyta > Magnoliopsida > Solanales > Solanaceae > Nicotiana > Nicotiana tabacum. Next base: position 152,593,793 of record NC_134090.1, on the reverse strand, counting down.
ATTGTATAGCATGTCACGTTGACCTTCATACCTGTCGATTATTCAATGGACAGCTTAAGCATTTCTGAAAACAAAATGTCAACACATGATCTAAGACTGAAAAAACAAGCAAAAGAAGTGTGTCTCGGCTGATAGAGAAAGTTACGCCTAAGTAGTGTCTGAAAATGTAATTTCGACCACAAACAACAAAGGGAAAACAAGAGTGCAGTTAAGTGTTTCGATTCTTTCAACTGAAATTAACGGTCCGGCTACTTTTGCTTTGCTTCAAATATAACCAAGTGATATCAGTAGAAGAATCATATTAGAAACACAGGAAGCTAGATTGTCTCCTCTTTTTTCTTATCTTTCTTTAAAAACCCGGCATGGCTTTTGTAGGAACTGCATTAAGGAACCAGCTCAATTTCCTGAAGCTCTTTAAAAAAATGGACCTCAGATAAAAAGTCCTTAAACATGACTAACCCACTGTTTCTATTTCTCGTTATATTGTCACACCAAGGAGCACCAAGTTTGTATCTTAACTTTCCATGTCTTTCAAAGTTCTGAGGGAGAGAGGCTGAGTGTGTGTGCACGTGTGTGCGTGTGCTAGAAGAGAGCGAGAGAGAGGAGCCTGGTTTACTGTCCTTTAATAGTTTATTCCAGACCTCAAATCGTTTGACTTGAAATGTCAGTATACACTCATTAACAACTAATTGAACTTGATTGTTGACAAGCCACTTTAACTTCATCACATTCGAGGTAACAATATATTATTATAGCTCACATTCTCTTTTGCTTCAAAACCCTCATTGCTCGAGCTTTTATAGCTTCCTGAGCTGGACCCGGTCGAGTCATTGAACTTGATTGTTGACAAGCCACTTTAACTTCATCACATTCGAGGTAACAATATATTATTATAGCTCACATTCTCTTTTGCTTCAAAACCCTCATTGCTCGAGCTTTTATAGCTTCCTGAGCTGGACCCGGTCGAGTCTTCTTCAGCTGTTCCTTGTATCTTGCAAGTTCAGAATCAAGCTTCTTGATTTTCTCTTCCACTGTCTCACCTCTTTTATTAATCTGGACAATCAAGAAGCAATTTAAAATATCAGATTACTCATTCCTGCAACCAGTAGTAATCATCAAAACTGCTGAGAGTGAAAAATAGATAAATATTCCGGGTGAATCAACTGGAAACCATAACAAGCAACCATATTTTCATTCTACTGCCAAAGATTGTGAAACAGCCCAAGAAAAGAAATGAAAGAAGTTCAGTTCCGCTGCAATTCCCTCATGTAATTTTGGTTCATAAAATACTCGTATCACATTCAAGGGATAAAAAATAAAGCATTTTCTTTTCCACACTCAATACTAATCGAGCAACCATTTTGACACATATCGTATGATCAGATCATAAGAAGTCATAAGAAGCATGTTTGCACTAAAACTATTTCAAGAGTAGCAATATTTCGTTGACTACGATTTTTTCAACATTTTCTAAAACTTTTGCCAAAAGGGTTATACTTTTTATCTAGTTTCTATGACTAGTTTAAATTATAAAAAATATAAAGATTTGATCTAAAATTTACAAAATAGATGCAGTGATCATCAAGCTCGAATTTACATACTGAAGGATACAACACGAGGACTTCCCGTAGCAGCAGAGGGCGATGAAGAATATAACCAATGTGTTCCACTGAACCAGTCTTTTCAACACGGAGTATTGATATATGTGAAAAATCACTAATTATACCAGAAATTTGACAAATACTTAAATTCCGAACCCATAATTCCAAAAGTGTTACGGATTCAGTCGTTAGAATAGAAAGTCTGAAACCATCAAATTTAAATCCTAGATTCGCTTCTGCATGACACCTATCCTACCTCAACTACTACAAATAATAATAATAACAATAATATAATAGCTCATTGGGATCTGGTGTACTTGTGATGGTATACATCCTCGAACCCGCCACTATTTTCAGATCAGAGGAAGTTCAATTGATAGTAAAAAAAATGCAGAAAACATTGAATACCCGTTCGAAACAGCCCCAAAAAACAATAACAAAAAAAACAGAAAATGATAGAGACATTGCAGTGCATGTGCATAGTTGAGCAGTATTTACAGTACAGCTTTGGTTTTGTTAGAGAAAAAAGATTACCCTATCGGAAGCATCTTGAACGGAGGGAGGAGGTTGTGTTTCTTTCTTAATGCCGAAAACCCTCTTCATCTTTCTACCTTTCCTCTTCTTCGTCGCCGGTCTTAAAATTTAGGGTTTCTGATTCAATCGGAGTTGCTAAGTTGTAAGGCAATTGCGCTTCACAACTGATTGAAATTGATAAATTTGTACGAGTGTACTACTCTGACAAATGATCCGTTGTGCTTTGTCCGAAAAAAGTTAAAAATATGTAAAACCTTTTCAGTTCCTTACATATAAAAATAAAAATAAAAATATGCTACTAATTATTTTGTGTTTTAAATACTTTAGGCTCGTACCAAAATTTATACATTTATGAAAATAGACCTGAAATTAGGGTCGATAATTAGAAAATAAAAACATTTATTCTTGACACCCAAGGAGGGAGAATATATTATCTCTTGTTTCGTGTGTCACGAGTTTTTTGCATTTACCTTGTTTTTCTTTTTGTAATAGAAAGATATATAGATATATTTTTGATGACTTAATATTGTAAGAATATATTTACACTGTTGGTATATATAAGTTCTATCCATTATGGCATTTCGTGCTAGTTGTGCACAAAATATTTGTTCAAATAATCACAAATTTGTTAAAAACGGAAAAATTGAATTTAGTTCCTTAATGATTACATTAGAAGTGAAATTCAAATACAATACAAAAAGAAGAAATACAATGCACGTTGGAAGGTGATTTGCCTTTACTACTACAAGATCTGCTGCCTTTGGATTTAGCTTAAGCATGTAAGATTAGACCATTTTGTCAACAGCAAGTCAAAAGGTCAATTAATTTCGAACTCATAACAATATAATTTGAATTTGAATGTGACCGCTTGGTCATCAAGTTGTCCCACAAACTTGAATTGCGGCTCAAAAATCTAATAATCATGCGTTCCTAGGGTCAAAATGTACTTTTTGAAAAAAGAATTTATAGAAAATACAAGTACTCCACTTCAATTTCTCTTTGGACAAAATAAATGGTGACTAGTAATAAGAATTGGGAAAGAGACTGCCTTTTCATGATGATGAAAAATTGTCGAGAGCGGAGATTATAAAGGTATTAAGTTATATAAAAGATTTCTTACAAGATCAATCTAATTTAACCAATTGTAACAGGTCAGTTATTATTTTTATGAGCTTGCTCATGAATATGTTTAAGAAAGAGGTTTATGTATAATTACTTTACAAGTATTGAATGTGCGAATAAAATATCACATTGATAACTAAAAAGATTAGAAACCTATATATAAATTAATGTTGTGAGACCTTTTGGGAAAAATTGTGCGGACTTGGTCCAAAGCGAACAGTACTACATCATGTTAAGAGTATCTTTGGGCTGGTTTAGCCCAACAACTTAGTATCAGAGCCCAAGTTTGGCGGGGCGAGTATGCCGATAGTAAAGCGAAGGTGTGGGTCTCGGTTGGCTTACCCTTAAGAGCTTGGAGACGTGCACACCAGAAAAAGCTAGTTGCAGGCTTCGATTACGATGAATACTCTGACGATGTGGGTGACGCACGGTGAATCTCGAAAAATGACCCACGAAAATTTAAATTCAACAATAAATTGCAAACTGTAATACTCCTATATGTTTACTAACATTCACAACAAGCAGAGGATAAGCAAGGAACAGTAGGTTACAGAGCCCCCACAATCTAGTACAAGAACAGAAAGAGAAAATCAAAGAGAAGAACAAGACCCCATCTAACTGAATATAACCATATTATTAACAACTATGATGTTTACAAGGGAACTAGCTAAAAGAATACATGTTAAACCTGCAGATAAAATACAAGTTTATGAAAGTTCAGGTAGCAAACCAAGTTGCCTCCGAGTTCTTCCAACGAATAAATCTCCAGATTTTATCATCCCTGGAATACGTCCAATCATCGATAAACAATAAAACTGAGCTACAGCCTCTCTTCTGCCTAGAGCAATTAATGACAATGGCAAAGCAGCCTTATATACATTCAAGTTGGTGTCACTTGGGTTCTTCATTAATAGTCTGATGTTCTTGGCAGCTACCACTGCGTGTCGTTGAGCCAAATATCCTAGTTTAAGTTCCTGGATTTTCACCAGTACTATGTCAGAATCTCTTATTGTAATAAAATGTATGCATCATTTATATAACAACACATACAAGTTATTGTCATTTATATTGTAAAAGACACACAGTAAAACAATGCAAATATAGAAGTAAGAAGCAGTAAGTGAAACTGTCCTAATCGACAGCTCAGGTTTATATCATGTTTCTTACTGTTGCTTCTCAATTATAATACAAAGTTGGTTTTTGCATGTAATAAGAAGAAATTTGACATCGGCTATATACACATCAAAACGAGATATAGGTAAGCGAATCTTGGTGAGAAAAATGGACAAAAAGCATAACAAGTGGTCTCTCCTTATGTAGGACTCACTGCTTAAAAACAGAGGCGCAATCAAGATTTTAAGGCGACGAGGGCATCAGTATTCTGCTCAACCAATGTCCCCTAAAGGCTTGTAGAATTAAGAGTGCTACGTAATTTAAGTTAAATATTTTCAAGGTATACACATATACATATACAAGGTTTCTACCGAGATTTACAGGGTCTGGTGACCCCCTCAAGGTTACACATAGGTCCGCCTCTGCTTAAAACAATCTAAAAGAAATTACGTATCACAAGCTGCAGGTTGGTTGTGCAAAATGGAGATTATTTACAGAGGAAGTACACATGATACACATTAAAAAGTACTCCATCATTTAAGGAAAAAAGACTGAAGTCTTCTGTACATAATGCAGAATAGCTCAGTTCATATGATTAAAACAAGCATGAAACTGTTGATTCCTTGAGAAGCATCTCACAATATTTGGCACAAGAGATCACTATAACCTCTTTGGTATTTCTTGACATAGTATTATATCAGCTGTTTACGGAGTGAGACTTCCAGGGTAGTAAGGGAAACATGTTTCAATTTTCTTACCATAATCATTTTGTTATAACAATGTAACAATAATAAATATGAGTTTTCAAAACGAAAAAGAAAGGTACTATAGAGAAAGGCTTGAAGACTTACAGGGATATCAGTAATATCTCCGATGCCAAAGACATTGCTTCGACCCTTAACTCTCAAATTAGAATCAACCATCAATCTTCCATGAATGTCCAAACTATCCTTCAATGCCGTTTCTTTTATCCATCCCGAACCAATTGGCTTCCCAATGCAAATAAAATGACACTCAGCATCTATACTTTCTCCACCAGATGTTTTATAAACATGACCATCTTTTACAGCACTTACATCTACAGATTGCCCCAGAATTATTTCAACATTCCTTGATTTTAGCCAATTCACTACCTTTTTGCTTGCCCTTTCTCCAATAAATTCCAACAACATTGATCCCCTATGCACAATGGTAACCTTCTTATCGGGATAATCTACAGAAATTTCAGCAGCTAGTTCTACGCCTGTTTGTCCTCCCCCGATTATTAATATGGAGCTTGAAGATTTAATCTTTTCATGATCTGTTAACAAAGAAAAATGAGTAAAACTGAAGTTGTTCATGAGCCCTGCAAAAAGGAAAGAACAACAACAACAACAAAAAATCCAGTGGATTCCCACAAGTGGGGTTTAAGGAGGGTAAGAAATACAGTTGTACACAGCCTTACCCCTACCCTGGAAGGATAGAGAAGTACTTTCCGATAGACCCTCGGCTAAAGAAAGGATGAAAAGAAGTAATGACAACAAGTTACAACAGCATAACAGTTAAACGCTAGATAGTTATAGCAATCTAAGAACAAAAAGATATCACACTAACACTAATGCTATCGAACTGAGGAAGACAAAGGGAAATGTTCGACTACCTACTAACTTCTACCCGAATTCTCGATCTCCATATTGTTGTGCCATGTCCCGCCTAATCAGCTCTCCCCAAGACTTCTTTGGCCTACCTCTACCCCTCCTCATATCCACCAAGACTAACTTCTCACGCCTCCTAACTGGAGCTTCTGTGTTTCTCCTCTTAACATGTCCGAACCATCTCAACCCTGCCTCTCGCATCTCAATAGGAAAGGTACACAATAACTAAAACTCAATCGCAAACTATTCGAGTTTGATTGTATGAATCCTCTATATTCATTTTGCTTTGTTCGGATTCATTTGGTTCCATTACTAGCAAAGTTTTTAAGGAAAAAAAAGATCAATCATGCAATCTATACAAGTATATCAACTGATCCATGATGTTACCCGTTTGATATTGACAGAACTTCTCATCTTTTGTGTAACCACTAACATCTGAGTGACCAGTAGCAATCACAACGTAATCATATGCAACTCTGTCGCCTTTTGCAGTTACTACCTCCTTATCTGTGATGTCAACAGCAGAAGATGTAATGACATGTCCATGGGGAAGGTATTCGGAGTGGCTAAAGATTGCTCTTTTTGCAAATGAAGGATCACACATTGACCTTAAAGCTGCCCAAGGAATCTCAAAATACTCCTTCCTGTTCACATTTCTTGCATTCAGTTAATTAAGAACACACTACAAATAATAAATTAATACTACTATTAACCATGTTATTGGCCAATAATTTCTTCCATTGGTACAAAATAAGCTATGTTCAAAAAATGGACATTGGACCTAACTCAACCTTCCCTAACTCAACCTGAAGAATAACTTATGAGATGAGGATAGTCCAAGACCACATAAGGAGACTATACTTATTCCTCAACCAATGTGGAACACGTTACACCCCCGCAAGCCCACTACGGGACATCTGGAGCGTGAACAACATAACATGGAGGCCCAACACAAGGGTAAACTAAGAATAGGGAAGGGTATAGCTCTGATACTACGTTAAAAAATGGACCATGAATTTAACTCAATCCAAAAAGTTAGCTTATGAGGTGAAGGCAATTAAAGACTATATAAGAAGACAAACAACTAATTCTCTCAACCAATGTGGGACACGTAACCCTATCATTGAAAGAATATACTATGTTTCGTTTCCAAATTAATTTGTGTCGGGCTATAATAATTTCTTTGTATCTATTTAACCAATAAAAACATTCAAATATCAACTAAACCTCAATCTTAAATTAGCTATAATCGGCCTTTACCTGATGATAGAATGACCAAGGCTTATAGTCAGTTGTATCCGTTGGAGTCTCCTATACAATAAATTTAGTGGCGGAGACAAATTCTGACAAAGGGATTAAAAAGCGTACATAAATGTCACACCTGAGATTTGAACCCGTATTCTCTAATATCAAGGATCTGAGAATGCCACTTAGAAAAGAAAGAGTCAAAAAATGTTTTTCTCTTGTAGGGTTTTTTCCTTAATAATTTCCCATAGAGTATTTGTTTCAAAAAAATACATGCTCGTTAGGCTTGAGTTTAGAATATGTTATATATGTGGGGGTCTCTAATTTTTTTCCTATTTGCTAGTATAACTTTGCGACGAATCCTCTTCATTGCATGCGGCTCCGCTACCTGATAAATTTAGGTTTGATTCCCACTACCCCTTCCCCCTATGTAACGCGAAATAATAATAATGATAGAATGTGGAAAAAAGCAGAAAAGAATGCTCACGTATCGATGAGAAAAACATTGGCCTCGTCTTGAAGTGTCTTTGCAATAAGAGAGCCAGCAACTCCACCTCCAATTATCACTACTTTTTTCTTCTCTCCCCCAATATCCGCCATGCTCATCAATTCGTAAATGCAGCATATAAACTAATCAAGATAATCAAGCAGTATAATACCCAAATACCCAATAAAGTTTTAAAGAGAGAACTTATCCAAAATGGCCTCCAAAATATACAAATAACAGGATAAAGTTGAAAATTTTTTAGAAAGAAAAAGAATATGATGAAACCAATTTCCTGTTTTTTTTTTCTCAGGGATGAGAAAAGACAGCCAGGAAACGTAAACAAATCTTGAAAAAATTGTTGGTACCTAGAATATTATTGTTTCTGCTTATGAAAATGGTTCTTGTTTTTATTTTTATTTTTGTAAGGGAAAAATGGGACACCGGCGAGGTTATCGCCGATACCACTGTTTTCTGTAGGGGGGTGAAGGATTGAAAGATGATGAATAAATAGCGGTATAATAGAGGTAAAAAAGAATGTAATGGTGAAGAGTAGAGCGAGGGGCTGTTTTTGAGCTTCCTCTGGTTTTGCATGGCAGGTCTTGCGTATTTCTCGGTAATTGTTTCAAACCGTTCATCCTTATGTTAATCATTATTTGTAATTCGTTTTATGGATAATTCTTGCCAACCCTTATTGATGAGACACAAAATCATGATATTCAATGGACAATGTACCTAATGTTTACGTCAAATTATATGAATGTATCATGATTAAGTAATAAATTAAGATAAAAATGAGTATTGGTTAATTATGGTTTTCGTGAGAACAATGCACGTGTGATATATTCATTGAGTTGATGTATGCAATAGATAAAAAAATTCTCAGAAATTATTCCCTTACATGCTATAATTAGTATCGGTAAAACCTTACTCGCGTCTGGTATTTACTTCGTGCCAATTGATGCAAGACATATTGTATATGCACGTTTATTACTTCGGCATTGGTCAAGTGATGTGTGCTCTCACCCATATCCTTTAGACTTTAGCTAACCAAGGATCATACCATCTTTGCATTTTTCACATTGGGCACATTCAATATAACAAGCTAAATTTAGATGTTTACATGAAGTTATATCAATTTATCATGATTAAGTGAAAAAGTTATATATAAATACATATGTAACATTATATGGTTGTGTAAATAAAGGATGCGGATAAGTTTTTACTTGACTTACCTAAGGTTGAAAGTATCTACTTCTAGTCCTACCCCAAATTTGGAGGTGTCTAACCTTGACTGATGCGTGAAAAGTATGGGTGTTTAACGGATGGGCGGGGCCGGGCTGGGTAGGGAATTTTAGTACCTGTACGGGTTATGGTCCGGGTCGGTTACGGGTTGGGGCATACCGGGTTTAATGGATTCGGGTTTATCCGGGTAAAAATTGAACCGTAAGAGTTACGGGTTGAGGGGGTCGGGCCGGGTTTAGTGTTTTTTTTTTGTATTTTGTATAACTATTTTAAGTTATATTAATACTTTGTATTAATATAAAGAATATAAGGAAGATGGGAAAAAATTGCACTTATAAATTGCAAGTGCTATATTTATTTCAAAATTCAAACTTACAAATTGAAAGTTTTACATTTAACAACAAGTAAACTAACCAAAAAAGAATAAATTCAAAGGTTTTGCATTGCCTTAGTAAGTTCTTCATAATCAATATGAACTGAGTGACCTTCTTCTGGAGTGTTAAATTCGGATGGGTTACCATGTGTTAATATATCTCCAAGTTCCTCGTCTTCTGGGCTATCAACATCTTTATGTCCTTGATTTCTTCGTTCCGATCTAATCCAATCTGTGAAACATACTAAAACATCCAAAGCATTGCTTCCCAATGAGTGACGGGTGTCTCCAAGTTGTTGTCTTGCTTGGCTAAATGCACTCTCTGATGCAATAGTTGAAATTGGCACATTCAGCACGTCCCGAGCCATAGCGAAAAAAACAGGAAATTGCTTTCCATTCTCATGCCACCATCCTAACGGTGAAAATTCCTTTGTGTGAGGCTCTTTTTGCTTCTGCAAGTAGAATTGAAGTTCATCAATGTTCCTGCTACTGATTTGAATGTTAGAAAATGTAGAAAAAATATTAAAACTATCAAGGCCTTCTTCATCATCCACAGTAGCAGAAGTGGTACAGTGCATAGTGGGATTAACATTGCCTACATTAAGAGCAACATCATTAATTACATTTGCATAATAATTGTCACACCTCCTTTTCGCGCGCCCGGCCCCGAAGGGTTAATGCGCGAGGGAGTTTTTCCAATTTAAGTGACAATATTCGAAATGAGATTATTTATTTAATTCAGAGTCGCCACTTGGGAAAGGTTTGGCTTTTGGTGTCCCAAGTCACCGGTTTATCTTGAATCCCAAATCGAGGAAAATATTCGACTTTTCCAAATGAAGTATGCGAACCAGAAATTCTAAGTAAGGAATTCTGTTGACCCGAGGGAAGGTGTTAGGCACCCTCGAATCCCGTGGTTCTAGCACGGTCGCTTAAATTGTTATAATGGCTAAATATCTGATCTAAATACATGTTGTGACTTATGTGCTTTTATTAAGTTTAAACCGCTTTTATTATCATTTTATAGAATTGCAACGTCGTGACAATGCATCTCGAACCACGCCGCAATCAATGCACCCGTAGTTGTTGACCATTTTGACTCCGTTGAGATTTGGATTCGGGTCACATCAATGTGCACCCGTGTTTAAGAATGTAATTTAATTAAGTCGCGCCTAAAGAGTCTAGCGCATTATTATTTTGTAGGAAGCCATGAAATTCACTAAACGGCCTATCCTGAATTCTGAATATTTATTATGATTATTTATTGAGGGCCCCGCAATTTGCATCTTTATTTGGCGAGGCTCGTCTCTATTTTAGAAAGGATATCCTGAAGTGGCTACATTTCTAAGACATTTGTCTCTAAAACTAGAAGAAAAAAAAAGGTATATGCTGTTTTGGCCTAATCCGGGTTTTTATGATTAATTATTTACAAAGTTAAGAAAAACATTATATTTTAATGGAAAAATGCTTTAATTTGACAAGGAAATCACATATGAGCTAACGAAATACAAAACTTAATCCAAACAAACATCTTTAAGTCGAATTTAGATTAACTTGCTTAAACAGGGTTAGTAGAATTCCTTATTAAAGAATGTTACCGATGATATTCAAAGCTAGTCCTATAAACTGCCTAAAGAAGTCGAAACTGGGTGATTCAAAACTGTATTGTATTTGGCTAGATTTAATAGCCATTGGCCCCTACTTATTCAAAGCATGCTGAAAGAGTGAGTTCAATTCTAACAATCATATTGAATAGTTTCACATTCCATGAACTGTATTCACATCCTGTATGCTTCTAAACGAATCAAATACCACAGTTTCAGATCAACATAAATATTAATTAAGTACAAACTTACTAATGTATTCTTTATTAGGCTACAAATTAAAGGATTTATACAACTTTAACAATATTCGCAAAGCTGTAAGTAAAGCCACAGATGATTAAAGATTCTTCAGATCTTCCATTTCAATTTTCATTTCGACATCAGTTACATCAGACAGATTCGAAGTGTGTACCTGAGAAGATGCTTACAATGAAGAAAGCAAGAGAGTCAGTTGAGCAACAGTGCAAGCGAAACAGCAGCAGTAACAGATAACAGCAGCAGGACAAGTTCCGGTGCAAGATATAATTATAGACGAGGAAAAAAGTGGAAAATGACAGCAGTAGGCAGTGAAGCATAAACCAAACTCCAGGCAGACCAACTCAAAGGAAACTAAGCACGAAAATACCACCAGAAATCTCAATTGAGACTTGGAAGAATCAGTACAGCCCAACAGGTTGACAGCAAATGAAACCCACACAGAAAACAGTTTTTCCAGAAATTTCTGTATATTCCCTGTTTCTTGTTCACTCTCTATCTGTGTATATAGCTTCTCTCAATGTGTCTGTATGTGCCTTTTTATGATATCCCTCTCACTTTCTCTTTTCTTCTTAAACAAAAGAGTGCCAATTTTCAGTCTTGAAATCTATTTGAGTTATCAAAAGAAACCCTCTCAGTTTTTCTTTCTTTTCGAACTTCAGCCCTCAATGATCCAGTCTGAATCCCCTCTCTCTGTGTTAACAACTTCCCTGTGTGTCTGTATCTCTATCTCCCTGTTCTCTTATGTCTGTTATCTCTCAATGTGCCTCCCTTTTATAAGCCTTAACATCACCCCTTTTACAGCCTGATAGACTAATCAGATACCCCTCCCATGTGCTATCTTCTTTTCAGTTCCACTTAGCTATTTAAGTATTAACCCCCCCTCACATTCCCTGGCAGACTTACTCTTTTAAAAGAGGTTTAATACTTCTTAAACTAAAGCAGGGTAATGGGCAGCAGAATATATCTGACAGCATGTGCTGTCAACTATTTTATTCAAAAGCCCTTATGCACATGTTGTGCACAAGTGCACATGTTGTGCACAAGTGCACATGCCCTCCAATTCTGACTGCAACTAAACAAAACCAATCCTTTTATATTTCTGATTCAGATTAATAACTATAAGTAGCTAAATTCAATTCCTAACTGATTCATACAATGCTTAACAGAAGCAGATCAATTTGTTATTGTTCAAACATCTGAAACTAATTGACGACACATGTCGACTCGACTATATTAGTTATAACACATACAATCGAAACCAAAATCAGACATTTAACAGTATAGGACACATGATTCGAATTGTATTGACTAAGCAGAATTGTACCCGAGGAATCAGTTAATCAGTTCAAATTTGAAATTCAACTAATTGCACAACAAATACATACATACACATTATCAGAACAAAATAGAAGAAGGACTCAAAACAACGAGGTTCAGGCAAAGTGGACAGGACACAGTTGATAAAATTCGAAATAAATTACACAAAATATGAACAGACCTTGAAACCACACACGTACTGAATAACAAGGAGAAAACAAACTTACCTTAAAAACTTTGAAAGAAGAAACAGAAAATCAACTTGTGCTTGAACAAACCTTCTTTAAGGTTGAACGGACTTTAAACGAAGTGTTTCTCGGATGAGAAACACTTCGACTAAGGTCCATTAGACCCTAATCTCTTGGCTTAAACAGGCACGGACTAGGCTTGGGGTTTCTAGGGTTCATGGATGGTAGATTTGGGATTTGGGCTTCCAAGGTTAGATTCGGACCAAACCAAGCATGGTTTGGTCACGAGGGGGGTCCGGTGATTGTCTGGTATGAATCTAGGGCAGATCGGTGTAGATCGAGTTTTGCTCGAATCTTCAAATGAAGATTCGAGGACCTAGAGGATGATTCGAACTAAACGGACTACAGATCCATGTTCAGGGTGTCAAGGTGGTTTTAGGGTGTTAAGATGAAGGTCATCGGCGTTCATGCCGCCGGGATTAACGGCGAGGGATAAGGGGGCGGCTAGGGTTTCGTGGGGAAGGAGATGAAGACGGAAGCTGGGGTATTGGATAGGGGGGTAGGGTATGGTTGGAAGGTTATATATGGGATGGGTGGGTTGATCTCGGCCGTTGGATGAGAAAGATGGAAGGCCCAGATCTTTCATCTGATGGGGAAACAGTGTCGTTTCATCCTAAAGGGGTTTGGGTCGGTCCGGGTGGAAACGGGTCGGGTTCCTCAGTGGGTTATGGGGAATTGATCTTGGCCGTTGGATCAGTTTAGTTTGAATGGTTGAGATGGATCGGCATTGAAACGACGTAGTTTTGGTGTTAAACTACGTCGTTTTGCGGCCTGGGGGGTGGGCTGTGCGGACTGGTGGATTGGGCCATTCATTTGGGCTTCAGATTTCATAATGTTTGTAGCCCAAATTCATTTTAAAACAAATTTTCCCCTCTTTTTTCTTTATTTCTAATTTCCTAAATACACAACCTAATTAAATAAAACTAAGACACCATTAACTAACACTTAACATATTTATTTAACGCGTATAAAATGTTAAAAGTAGGTAAACTTAAACAAAGCAACAAATCAGGACAAAAGAAATGCGTATTTTTGTGATCTCCTATTTAACGATCGGATTACGGTTCACGTTACGCACGACACATACATTTTGTATTTTATTTAATAAAAATGGGCAAAAATCATAAATAATTAACAAAGTGCCATGTAAAATCCAAATTTGTACAGCAGGACCATTTGTTATTATTATTTTTTTTAATTCTTTTGGAGCGATTGTCGCGTAAGACAAAAATCACGTGCTCACAGCTGCCCCTCTTTGTTCGGAAACACGAAGAGTTTTCGTGCAAAGATAAAGTGAGCGGATATAAGCGATTTTTGCCTATGGACTACTCCGTGTGAAGCATGTTTTTGAAAGATCTGACCGAATCTTGCTTCAAAGATTTCCTACATATCCTGGGCTAAACAGGAATCAGGTCAATGTAGTTCGGGAAAATTTTGGTAGCTGGGACTACCATGGGATTGCAATGCTTGCTGTTAACTGCTGTTGCTGTTGTCACTGCTGCGTCACTGACCGCCTTATTACAACCAAAGGAAAATTTGAACTGAACTAACTATTTATATGCATGTCAACTGCGAGTTACAAGATTCCTATCTATGATTCTTTTGCGATTTGATCTTGGGTCTTAGCTGATTGTGCTTGGAGACTTTGATCCGAATCTTGATGCTTGCGAGTTGCGGCGACTTGTTCAATCTTTGGGATACTGAGTGAAACGCGACTGGCAGAGTTCAGGACCTTAGTCGAATGTTGGAGTCGATCCGCCTTCCATTTACTCTGATATTCTCGGGACATCTTCTTTTTGTCTTTTTTCTTCTTTGATTCTGAGTTGAGACTCATCTCGTGGGTCATTTCGAATCGGGTGGCTCGAGGTTAGACCTGCGGGAGAAAACAAACAAACGAACGAAATTTTCTGCCCCAGTTTCACTAGGAAAATTTCGTGAATTATTCGCCAGGAAGTTCATAAAATTGATGAAGGAAGATAAAAATGCTCAGTTCAGTGTTGGAGCCCTAATACCGACTAGCTGGGGAGAAGTTCGGTTTTAGAGTTGAAACTCTAATACTGACCAACTGGGGGAAAGTTCAGTTTAGGGTTTAAAACCCTAATGCTAATTAAGAGAAAAAGTTCAGTTTAGGGTTTAAAACCCTAATACTGACTAAAGGAAAAGTTCAGTTTAGGGTTTAAAACCCTAATGCTGACTAAAGGAAAAATTCAGTTTAGGGTTTAAAACCCTAATGCTGATTACATGGAAAAAGTTCAGTTTAGGGTTTAAAACCCTAATGCTGATTAAAAGAAAAAAGTTCAGTTTAGGGTTTAAAACCCTAATGCTGACTAAAGGAAAAATTCAGTTTAGGGTTTAAAACCCTAATGCTGATTGCATAGAAAAACTCAATTTAGGGTTTAAAACCCTAATGCTGGCTGAATGGAAAAAAAATTCAGTTTAGTGTTTAAAACCCTAATGCTGACTAAAGGATAAATTCAGTTTAGGGTTTAAAACCCTAATGCTGATTGCATGGAAAAGCTCAGTTTAGGGTTTAAAACCCTAATGCTGGCTGAATGGAAAAAAATTCAGTTTAGGGTTTAAAACCCTAATGCTGACTAAAGGAAAAATTCAGTTTAGGGTTTAAAACCCTAATGCTGATTACATGGAAAAGCTCAGTTTAGGGTTTAAAACCCTAATGCTGGCTGAATGGAAAAAAGTTCAGTTTAGGGTTTAAAACCCTAATGCTGACTAAAGGAAAAATTCAGTTTAGGGTTTAAAACCCTAATGCTGATTGCATGGAAAAGCTCAATTTAGGGTTTAAAACCCTAATGCTGGCTGAATGGAAAAAAATTCAGTTTAGGGTTTAAAACCCTAATGCTGACTAAAGGAAAAATTCAGTTTAGGGTTTAAAACCCTAATGCTGATTGCATGGAAAAGCTTAGTTTAGGGTTTAAAACCCTAATGCTGGCTGAATGGAAAAAAATTCAGTTTAGGGTTTAAAACCCTAATGCTGACTAAAGGAAAAATTCAGTTTAGGGTTTAAAACCCTAATGCTGATTGCATGGAAAAGCTCAGTTTAGGGTTTAAAACCCTAATAATGGCTAAAGGAAAAATTCACTTTAGGGTTTAAAACCCTAATACTGATTGCGTGGAAAAGCTCAGTTTAGGGTTTAAAACCCTAATGCTGGCTGAATGGAAAAAAGTTCAGTCTAGAGTTTAAAACCCTAATGCTGACTAAAGGAGAAATTCAGTTTAGGGTTTAAAACCCTAATGTTGATTGCATGGAAAAGCTCAGTTTAGGGTTTAAACCCTAACGCTGGCTGAAAGGAAAAAAGTTCAGTTTAGGGTTTAAAACCCTAATGCTGACTAAAGGAAAAATTCAGTTTAGGGTTTAAAACCCTAATGCTGATTGCATGGAAAAGCTCAGTTTAGGGTTTAAAACCCTAACGCTGGCTGAAAGGAAAAAAGTTCAGTTTAGGGTTTAAAACCATAATGCTGATTGCATGGAAAAGCTCAGTTTAGGGTTTAAAACCCTAATGCTGGCTGAATGGAAAAAAAAATTCAGTTTAGGGTTTAAAACCCTAATGCTGACTAAAGGAAAAATTCAGTTTAGGGTTTAAAACCCTAATGCTGACTAAAGGAAAAATTCAGTTTAGGGTTTAAAACCCTAATGCTGATTGCCTGGAAAAGCTCAGTTTAGGGTTTAAAACCCTAATGCTGGGTAAATGAAAAATTCAGTTTAGGGTTTAAAACCCTAATGCCGATCTGGAAAAGCTCAGTTTAGGGTTTAAAACCCTAGTGCTGGCTGAATGGAAAAAAATTCAGTTTAGGGTTTAAAACCCTAATGCTGATTGCATGGAAAAGCTCAGTTTAGGGTTTAAAACCCTAATGCTGGCTAAATGAAAAATTCAGTTTAGGGTTTAAAACCCTAATGCTGATTGCATGGAAAAGCTCAGTTTAGGGTTTAAGACCCTAATGCTGGCTGAATGGAAAAAAATTCAGTTTAGGGTTTAAAACCCTAATGCTAATTAAAGGAAAAATTCAGTTTAGGGTTTAAAACCCTAATGCTGATTGGCTGGGGACAAAATTCGAGAATACTAAGCGACCTATTTTTTTGAATTTTCTTGTTTTAGTAGAAGATAAAAAGGGAGTTTCGTGGAAACTTACCTTTCGAGTGAATTCCTTATTGCCAAAATATTTCTTATACCCATGTACCTTCTTCTTTGGGCGACATCTGCTTCTTGCACGGTTGTCTTGGATTACACCTATTTCAACTTTTCAGACAAAGAACAATCGTTAGTTCGGAAATGACGGTCGGTTTGGTGACCTTGATCATTTTCGGTTGCTTTGCTGCGTCTTCATTTCTGTTGCGAAATCCCGCCATTGATTTGATTCATATGTCGGAACCTTTTAGACTGCTCAGGCTTGTATTTCCAGATTCTGTGATGATTTGCCTCGTAAGGCTCTTTTTCTTTTCTCTTTTCTTTTGTGTCCCGTTTTGCTTGGAGGTTCTCAACGGGGATTTTATTGGAGGTATTCTGTGGGGATTTGTACAAGGAGAGACTCTGTGGGGGAATATTTACAAAGTGGATTCTTTGTGTGGATTTTGTACAATGGGGCATGCTGGATATTTGTTTCAAAGCGGGCTTTCTAGGATTTGTTGGGGTAAGCTTGCTGGGAAATTTTTACAAAGGGACTCGCTGGGGATGTGCTGAGGAAATTCCAACGGGGATTTTTTTTTTATATTGGGGAGACTCTGTGGGAGATTGTACAAGGAGAGACTCTGTGGGGATTTGTACAGAGGGAGACTCTGTGGGGATTCGTCCGAAGGCGGACTTGCTGGGGGAGATTTCTTTCTTTCCTCTTTACTTTAAACACCATCAAACATCATGATTCATCAGGCTTGGGCAATCGTACCAACGAAACGAGGCGTTTTCCTTCATGAAACGGAATTCCGTGCAACCAAACCTGCCACCTGTCCTTTCCGGTACATCTAGAACTTGGGCTTAAACATAAAAGAGATTCGAAGAAAAACAAAGAAAAGATAAAACGAATTTCAGAAAAGGAGTGCCCCCTTCGGGATGAGAAAGACTTATCTGAGGAAGATAATGCTAGCTTTAAATGACATGACATGCTCTTTGGACTGGACGCCTGACCTTCCATGGACTTGCATTTCCCTGAACCAGAACGGATCTGTGATTCCAAACCGATAGAGCTTTGCCGAGACCTCCTTGGGGTGGAGTCATTCTTTTCGGCCAACAGCGCCCTTTGCAGGTTTTCGCCGGCTGACCTCTCTCATTTCTCTTCCTGTCATCGCTTGATAGCACTCTTTGTGAGTTTTTACTAAACAAGCTCTCTCATTTTGATTTCTCTACTCCCGTCGCCTCGTGGTGCCCGAAGGTTTTCACTGACGAGACTCTCTCATTTTATCTCTCTCAATTCAGAATGTGCCGGTCTCCATTTGACGCTTATTGGTTTCCCACTATCTTTGGTAATTGATCTGAAGGCTTGTGCTTGGTAAAGAGAGGTAGATGATACTAACTTCTAAACTGCTCGACGTGCCCCGGTTTCAATTTCAGGGTGAATGGGATTTTATTGTTGGTGTGACTGAACCTCAGGGAGAGGCTGCCTACGTATCCTTTCGGAATCAAGTCAAACGTAGTTCAGACCTCAATCAATTTTTTTTTTAATTTGTAAGCGGATCAAAGGTTTGTAGAGAGAATTGGACAGTGTTTGGGGAGTAGTTGGGAATAAAACCTTCATCATTTCAAATGTGTCAAGACTACTGGAGCATAATTCAGACGTAGTATCTCTTGACTGCATCCGCATTTATTGCTGTGTCGGGGTCATTTCCTTCAATATCACCTAAATACAATGCTCCTCTCGGCAATATCTTCCTTATGATGTATGGGCCTTTCCAATTTGGAGCAAACTTCCCTTTTGCTTCCTCATGATGCGGCAGAATACGCCTCAGTACCAGCTGACCTACTTCGAAATTCCTGGGTCGGACTTTCTTGTTGTAAGCACGGGCCATCCTTCGTTGGTACAACTGTCCGTGACAAACAGCGGCCATTCGCTTTTCATCAATCAAAGTCAATTGCTCTAACCGAGTCTTGACCCACTCGCTGTCTTCGATTTCTGCTTCGAATTCTACCTCTTCCGGTATTACAGCCTCGGTCCCATAAACCAAAAGATAAGGAGTCGCTCCTACTGATGTGCGTATCGTAGTGCGATACCCCAACAATGCAAATGGTAACTGCTCATGCCACTGTCGGGAACTTTGGATCGTTTTCCTCAAAATCTTCTTGATGTTTTTGTTCGCCGCTTCCACAGCACCATTGGCTTTCGGCCGATAAGGAGTAGAATTTCTATGCGTTATCTTGAATTGATCGCATACATCTCCCATCAAGTGACTGTTCAAGTTTGCTGCGTTATCTGTAATGATAGTCGCAGGAATACCGAAACGACAGATAAGATTTGAGTGTACAAAATCAACTACAGCTTTTTTAGTGACCGACTTGAGAGTGACAGCTTCTACCCATTTTGTGAAGTAGTCTATGGCAACCAGTATAACCTGTGTCCATTCGAAGCCTTTGGTTCGATTGGTCCAATGACGTCCATGCCCCAGGCGACAAATGGCCAAGGTGCAGACATGGGATGCAGCTCCGTGGGAGGTGCATGAATCAAATCACTGTGCACCTGACACTGATGACACTTCCGAACGAAGCTAAAGCAATCCTTTTCCATGGTCATCCAGTAATAACCCGCTTGAAGGATTTTCTTTGCTAAAACATACCCGTTCATGTGAGGTCCGCACACACCTGCGTGTACTTCGTGCATGATCTTTCTTGCCTCCTCGATATTGACACATCTTAGAAGATTGAGGTCCGGGGTCCTCTTATACAACAATTCACCGCTCAGAAAGAAACCACTTGCATGTCGCCTAATGGTCCTCTTTTGATCTCCAGTAGCGTGCTCGGGGTATTCTTGTGTCTTCAAGAACCTCTTGATGTCATGGTACCAAGGCTGCGTATTTGATCCCGCCTCGATTACATTGCAGTAACCGTGTCTTTCCTTGATTTGGATTTCCAAATGATCGACGTGGGCGTTGCCCGGGTAGGGTAGCATTGAAGCCAAAGTAGCAAGTGCATCTGCCAGTTCATTGTGACACCTTGGGATATACCTGAACTCTATTGATGTAAAGCGCTTGCTGAGGTCCTCCACATGCTGTCGGTAAGGGATAAGTTTGACATCCCGAGTTTCCCATTCGACTTGGGCTTGCCGGATAATCAGGTCAGAATCTCCCATAATCAGTAAGTGTTCGACATCCTGATCGATTGCCATATGCATGCCCATGATGCAGGCTTCATATTCAGCTGTATTATTTGTGCAAAAGAAACGAAGTCTAGCTGTGGCGGGATAATGCTGACCAGAAGGCGAGATAAAAATTGCCCCAATCTCTACACCCTTGGCGTTCACGGCTCCATCAAATAACATCTTCCAAGCATGAGCTTCCTCCGAGACCACTTCTACGGTGTTTACTTCTTCATCTGGAAAGTAGGTATCCAATGGCTGGTATTCCTCATCGACCGGATTTTCGGCCAAATGATCTGCTAGCGCCTGGGCTTTCATTGTCGTGCGAGTGACATAGACTATGTCGAATTCCGTAAGCAAGATTTGCCATTTAGCCAGTCTCCCAGTAGGCATTGGTTTCTGAAATATATACTTCAAAGGATCCAACCTGCTTATGAGGAGTGTAGTGTGGGCTTGGAGATAATGTCTCAGCTTTTGAGCAACCCATGTGAGAGCGCAGCATGTCCTTTCCAGCAGAGTGTACTTGGCTTCGTAGCCGGTGAATTTCTTGCTCAAGTAGTAGATTGCTTGCTCCCTCTTTCCGGTTACGTCGTGTTGCCCGAGGACGCAACCGAAAGAGTTCTCCAAGACTGTCAGATACAAGAAAAGTGGCCTCCCCGGTTCTGGAGGGACCAAGACTAGGGGATTCGAAAGGTATTCTTTGATTTTATCAAAGGCTTCTTGACACTCAGTTGTCCATTTAATCGCCGCATCTTTCCTTAACAGCTTGAATATGGGCTCACACGTGCTTGTCAGCTGGGCAATAAACCGACTGATGTAGTTCAACCTGCCCAACAGACTCATCACGTCTTTCTTTGTTCTCGGGGGAGACAGATCTCTGATGGATTTTATCTTAGTTGGATCTAGCTCGATAACTCTCCTGCTTACGATGAAGCCCAAAAGTTTGCCCGACGGAACTCCGAAAGCGCATTTGGCTGGGTTCAGCTTCAAGTCATACTTCCTTAATCTCTCGAAGAATTTCCTCAAGTCTTGGATGTGATTATCCTGTGTCCTGGACTTGACTATCACGTCGTCCACGTACACCTCTATTTCCTGATGCATCATGTCATGGAAAATGGCAGTCATGGCCCTCATGTAAGTAGCCCCAGCATTCTTCAAACCAAATGGCATGACCCGGTAACAGTAGGTGCCCCAAGGCGTGGTGAAGGCAGTTTTCTCGGCGTCCTCTTCATCCATCAATACCTGATGATACCCAGCGTAACAATCTACGAAAGACTGTATCTCGTGTTTGGCGCAATTATCAACGAGGATGTGGATGTTGGGCAGCGGGAAATTATCTTTAGGACTTGCTCTGTTCAGATCTCGGTAATCTACACATACCCGAGTTTTCCCGTCCCTTTTTGGTACTGGAACCACATTCGCCAACCATGTTGTATATTGGACTACCCGAATCACTCCCGTTTTCAGTTGTTTGGTGATCTCCTCTTTAATCTTGTCACTGACCTCAGTTTTGAATTTTTGTTGCTTTTGTTGAACTGGAGGACAATCAGGATGAATCGGCAATTTATGAACCACTAGATCAACACCTAGTCCCGGCATGTCATCATATGACCAAGCAAACACGTCTTTAAATTCAAAAAGAAGTTGAATTATCGCCTCTCACATTTTCTTGTCCGTGTGAATGCTTATCTTGGTCTCCCGGATTTCTTCCGTGGTTCCTAAATTTACCGGTTCAGTGTCATTCAGATTTGGCTTAGGTTTATTCTCGAAATATTCCAACTCTCGGTTTATCTCCCTAAAAGCTTCTTCCGCATCATATTCTGGTTTTGGGTTCATTAATTCGCAGTTAAATAGCTCATTGTGATCTGGGCGTGAAGTCCGCAAGCATGTCATATTTAAAGCCGCATTATTATAACTGAAAAGAAAGATAAAAGGAAAAATAACAAAAATCAGAACAAAAGAAAGAATGGGAAAGCAATGATGATTTTTTTTTATTTTTCTTTGGAAAGTTGGAAGACAACAATGTTTACAACTTAGGAATTCAAAACAACAATTGAAAAGAAGAAAACGTTCAAGTTATGTCCTGGAGATAACTTGTGACACAGGAAAGGTGGCAGGACAGGTCTACCCGGACTTTCGTCTAGTCGGGAATGGCTTAGCCTCCCAGTTTTGAAGTTTGGCGTTCGGCCCCATGTACATCATCTCAGCAATGCTTGTGCCTTCACCTGGTTGAACCATGTGGACCTCGTAGAACATCTCTCTCATCGCCCCACATATCTCCTCGATTTCCTCAACTGTGAAGACCTCATCATCTTCTTCTTCAGCGTACCTTGGCCTGATGAAAGTTGCATATAAATCCGGCAGTGGTCGAGGTAACTTCCAACCCTCATTTTTCCTTTTCTTTGCCCACTCTTCGTCTGTTGGAGTATTTTTGAAACCTAGTCTAAAAGGTTTCTTGGTGACTGGCAAGGTAATGGGTTCTGTTATTCCATGAAGGGTTTGTCCAAACCCCTTCCCTGGCCTAAATCCGTGCCGGATCATCTCTTTGGCCACCATAACCGAGGCGTTAGACAAGAAAGGCTGGGGGCAGGGTATTCCCTCTTCGTGCTGCTCTGTCAGTACAATCTCGAAAGCTTGATAGACCGTATGTTCGCTCCCTTCTCTCGGTTCAAGATATGGGATGGATGGGTCCCGATAGATAGCATGCTCATCTTCCCCATGGACCACGATCTCTCGGTCTTCGTACTCAAACTTCACCATCTGGTGAAGAGTGGAAGGCACAGCTCCTGCCGCATGGATCCAAGGTCTGCCGAGGAGAAAATTGTAGGATGTGTCCATGTCGAGCACCTGGAAGGTTACTTGAAATTCGACTGGTCCTATGACCAACAACAGGTCTATTTCTCCCATGGTATCCCTCTTGATGCCGTCGAAAGCTCTTACGCAGACATTGTTGGGTCGGATTCTTCCGGTCCCAATTTCCATTCTTTGTAGCGTGGAGAGCGGGCAAATGTCAACACCTGATCCCCCATCCAACATTACCCGCTTGACATAATAGTCCTCGCATTTAACT
Organism: Nicotiana tabacum; assembly: GCF_000715075.1. NCBI lineage: Eukaryota > Viridiplantae > Streptophyta > Magnoliopsida > Solanales > Solanaceae > Nicotiana > Nicotiana tabacum. The sequence goes on along the minus strand of NC_134090.1, from coordinate 152,570,655 downwards.
GTTAGATGCAAAGCCTTGTTGTGTGTCGCTCCTTCCGGGGGTAAATCATTCTTGCTGAAAGAGATTTGGTTGACGGCGAAGAATCTTTTTGTCATCCACTCTAGTTGTTCAACCGAGGTTTCCACTGGCACATATGCTTCATTTAGGGTCTTCAGTAAGATCTTTTGATGCTCGGCCGACCTCATCAACAATGATAGCATGGACACTTGCTCGGGGTACTTGCGCAGTTGATCTATCACTTCGTAATCCGACATTTTCATTTGTTGGAAGAACACTTCCACTTCTTCAACACTTACGGGCTTCTTTGGCGGGAAACGCCTTTGTGTGGCGTTGTTCAGTTCTTGGGTATTTGAATAACTTCCAATGAAAGTATTTTCTGGAAGTTCTCCCATGACCTCTTTACCTTTGTACATTACCAAAGTCTTTTGATGATTCCACGGCACTGTGGACGGGTTGGTCATTGGCTTTTGTGGCACGCGTCCGATAACCACTGGCTCATTCAGCCGAGGTGGCTGAATCGTCCCCCGGACCACATAGGCCCCTTTTGGCATGTACATAGTTTTTGTCTTTTTGATTCCGAAGTTCTGCGTCTTCTCAGCTTGACTTCGTGGTACGTAAAGAACTCCATCTTTTACCGGTACCACTTTCTTCTCCACCTTCTTTTCAGGCTTGCTCTTTATAGCCTTGGCCTCCTCCCCCTTTTCTGGTTTCTGGTCTATTTCAGGCCTTTTTCCCGTGTCGACAATGGCAATTATAGCTTTCAAAGCAGGGTTGAATTCTTTGTCTTCGCAAATCATTCCGATCAGCGGCCCATTATTGTGAGCAGGCAATGGATTGTTAGTCACATTTGGGATCTCTTCGTCCCTTAGCACTATTTTCCCTAGATCTATCAAATTCTCGACCATTCTTTTCAACGACCAGCAATCATTTGTATCATGTCCCTCGGCCCCTGAATGATAGGCGCATCTAACTCCAGCTTTGTAAGAAGGTGACGTCGGGTTTTGCCTTGTTTGAGGGATTGGTTGCAAGAAACCCAACTGGACTAGCTTCGGGAACAAGGTTGAGTATGGTTCACCGATGGGCATGAAAGTCCGCCTTCGGGGTGGCTCTTGAGGGCGGAAGTTATTCTGCGGGGGTTGTGGGTTATAGTGGTTGCGGTAAGGAGGCTGATTTCTGGGAGGTGGAGCTGGGCCTCGGTTGGCTTGTTGTGGTGGATGGGCATAAGGTTGGGCATTCATGACCATATAAGGTTGATGAGCATATGCCAAATTGGAGTGGGGGTAGTAGTGTTGTGGGGTTCTTTCCGGGAAACGGGGCCTGGGATGACGATACTCCCTTGCTTCCGAGGATGCCATAGTCGTCTCTTCTTTCTTCTTCCCTCTTGTCATTCCTCCGGACCCGCTTTGGACGGCCTGGGAGGTTGCCCTTATGGCTGCTTGACTCAGAATCCTACCTGTTTTCAGACCATTTTCTACCATCTCTCCAATCTTGATCGCTTCCGCGAATGGCTTACCCATGGCTGACATCATGTTTTGGAAATAGTCAGATTCTTGAGCCTGGAGAAAAGTAGTGACCATTTCCACTTCATCCATGGGAGGCTTCACTCTTGACGCCTGTTCACGCCACTTAATAGCATATTCCCTGAAGCTTTCTGAAGGTTTCTTCTTCAAATTCGACAGCGAATTTCGGTCTGGCGCAATGTCGATGTTATACTGGAATTGTTTCACAAAATCTCTGGCGAGATCATCCCATATATGCCATCGAGACATTTCCTGGTCCATATACCATTCCGAGGCTATCCCTACTAGACTTTCCCCAAAATATGCCATTAGCAGTTCTTCTTTTCCGCCGGCTCCCCGCAATTGGTTGCAATATTTCTTAAGATGTGCAATGGGGTCACCGTGCCCATCGTATTTCTCGAACTTCGGGGTCTTGAAACCCGCTGGCAGGTGCACGTGAGGGAACATGCATAGGTCGGCGTAAGAGACGCTCTTCTGTCCGCTCAATCCTTGCATATTCTTCAAACTTTGTTCAAGGCTTCTCATTATCTTGGCAATCACATTTTGTTCTGCAATTCTGGGGTTCTGATCTTGCTCGGGTGCAAGCTCGCACTGAGGCGGTAGAGGATTAGTGCTGGTAGCGAACCTAGTTGGTTCCATTGAGAACGATGGTGCTTGGAATGTAAAAGAGGATGAGTTAAAGCTTGGTTTGCACGTGGCAGGCTGTGCCGTAATCGGGCAAGGCGATGCAGTAAAGATGTTCATGCTTGCATCGGTGGCTGACATTCGGGGATGAGGCTCAGAAGGCGATCCAGCAGAGAAGGCTGAGGTGGCTGGGTACCCGAATGGGGTAGCAGGATAATTTATGGGGACATTAGAAGTCCCACTTGACCTGGAGAATAATTCAGGGAATCCGGGGACGACACTTGGCGGCTCTTTCCCATTATTCCAGTCGTCCAGCATTTCCAACATGCGGAGCCGTAGGATTTTATTTTCCTCCACAGTTGCGGATTCAGGTGTGAGGACGGCTGAGATCGAGCTCTCCTCGGAAACAGGGATTGTTTGCAATGGAATTTCTGAAGACATTTCCACACTTCCTTTTGACCTGGTGAAGTAAGTGTGAGTACTGCTTCTGGTCCTAACAACAGGTAGTTGAACACTTCTCCTTGACCTCGTGAAGTATGAGTGCGAGGCCAGACTTTCACCAAACCAACCGTCTTTTCAAAAACCAATGAAACTCAACGATAAACGCGCGGTTAATTTGCAGCAAATAACAGATAGTTAATCTCACGTTGGGCCTGATGCACCTATATAGTTAAGTGGATTACTATATGTTTGCTACGAGAGCATGCGTCATTCCGGCATTTTTCTCTTATTAGTTTTCCCCTTTTTTTATTATTATATTTTTTTTCTTTATTTTGCAGTAAAAGAAATGCGACCGGATCCGATGAGGATTGCCTACGTATCACGATGCCTACGTGAATCAGATCATTACGTAGTTCGAAAAACACAAATGAGCGTAAAAGAAGCAACCTCTTTATTATTGAAATGGTCTATTACAAACTACATTTTGCAAAAGAAAAAGCAAACTTCGAAAATAAACCTAGACTCAAAATAGACTAAAAATCACCCTGATGGGAAAAACAGGCAGAAGATGCTAAGATACAGATTTGACTTATGAGTGCATTATGGTTTTGAAAATTGGTGTCCGCGGGGCATCGTTCGGCCTCGCCGCGGTCCTAGGCGTGAGATCCCTCTCAAGTTGCTCCAACTCGTGCATAGTCTGCCTGATATGACCCATTACTGCCGAGAGGATGGTAACGCTGGACATGTTCTCACATCATAAACATCGTCTGGTGATGGCATGGGCAATGGCCTTGATCCTATCTCTGGTTTGCTTCTTCTCTACGAGTAGGCATTTTATCTGATCGCTGCATATCTTGAATACTTGGGCATCCTGTATATGCCGATGCTTCAGTCGCCGTACTTCCAACTTCATCTGGGCTATTGAGTCGTACCAGTATCTGCTCTCAATTTGGAAATCCTTGGCCTGATTAACTGCTTTGACCTCAAGTGCAACCATCTCTCTCTTTATTTTAGCAACAGTTTTCTCGTGGTCGCCTTCCAATTGATTCAAGTATCGGCGATGCTTATCTGTTCTCGTATCCCACTGTGCCCTGAGCTCCGCTATGACGTTTTCAGATTTCTCCAAACCATCTTGCCATTCCCTGATTTCACTTTTTAGCCTTTTTATCAGCTGCTCGTCTGATCGACGCCTTGGCTGTTTACCCGCATCCACCCTTATCTGTTTGATCTGGGCTCTGAGCATTTTATTTTCCTGAATTAACCTGTTCCGCTCTCCCAGATCGGTAGAAACTTGCACGTTGTGCTCATATTTCAAGCTTTCCACTTGTTGCTTTAACCTGCTGATTTCGGCGCAATAGCCTCTTTCTTTCGCTAACCAATCCCACTGCCTTTGCGATGATTCGGTGAAATTCCGGATATGGGGTCTCTTAGTCGGCCTTTCATGCTCCAGTTCCCTTCTATACCATGCAAGGTAGCCTGGCGCCGTCTCTCCTTTGGCTCGATCCCGCACGCAAGTATCTGATTTCAAATATTGACACTCACTCCAGATTTGGCGAATCTTCGCTTCTAGGAATTGTCCGTTAGGACTTATCTCAACTGCTTGAGTGCTAAGATCTTCCTCATGAGGTACTGTCTGGCATCTTCCGAACTGTCTCAAAACTCGGCAGGGTGCGTAAGGTTGAATGCTCTTAAGCCCCATCAGTAAGAAATGAGTTTTAGCTGCCGACATATATAAGATCTCATCAACAGGCAACCATCCTAGGGTCCATTGTATTTGGCTGGCAGTAAGAGCTTGAAAGAACGAGGTCCATGCCAGGACTCCTTTGGGCAAACTGATCTCTTTGGTTCTCGTGTAAAATTCTTCTATACAAGTCTTTTCCGGGGAACCATGGCTCGAAATCTCGGAATGATGGCAGAGTTGCTCAGTCATCCATATTTGTAGGAGCAAGTTACAACCTTCGAAGAAATTTCCCCCAGCTTTACAAACTGTAAGAGCTCGAAAGATGTCAGATACCACCATAGGTGCGAGAGTACTGTCATTTTGTGTGAGTAAAGTGCTGACGACCCCGGACATCTTTAAATCAATGTTTCCGTCTTTCCTTGGAAATACCAGAAGGCCCAGGAACATCATCATGAAAGCTACCCGTCTGTGTTTGTCCCACTTCTGACGAACACCTTTGCTGCACAGTTTGTTGATTGGATTATTGAATCCCCCCTCATGACCGTACCTATCATATATGAAGCATGGAGTACAAAATCCGGCTGCCAAGATCTGGGTTGTGGACCGTTCTGGGTATCTTCAATGAATCTAGGAATCGATGTACCGTGACAACTCTTGGGGCGACCAAGTATTTTTGCCTCAACGGAAGTTCCGCATTCCCGATGTACCCGGCCATTTCTTCCAAAGTTGGGGTGAGTTCAAAATCAGAGAAATGGAAAACATTGTGCGCCGGGTCCCAGTAGGTAACCAAAGCTCTTATGATATCTCCCCGAGGCTGGATTTCCAACAAACCCACAAGACCTTTCAGATATTTCTTGACCTCATTTTGTCCTTCAACACCTAGATCATTCCACCATAGCCGTAACTTGACAGGGATTTTGGTCATTATTGAAAAATGTTCATTTTGCATCGTGCTCATCCTGCACATTTATTAAGGTGATTTTAACAAAAATGACTTGACTCCAAAATATTTTACAAAGGGGATCAAGTTTTGAACACGGCCTTTAAACACTTTGGGGACGAAGATTTTAAGGCTGTGTGGGTCAACTGGACAAAAATGCTAAACAAGACCCAAAGGTGGCTGTTCATGCAAAGTCAGCCTTCCGGCGTCCCTTTTCGGGAATATTCGGCTATTTATGACAAAACAACATCACCTGACTTATTTATGACTCTTTAAAAATTGACACAACAACTTCTTTTTTTTTTATTTATTTATTGATTTTGGCTATTTTAGCAAAATGGGGTTGAACCCGACGAGGGTTGCCTACGTATCTCACATCCGGTGAGAATCAAACCGGCGTAGTTCGGGCTATCGTGAATAGAGAAAATCAAATAAACCTAGAAAACAAGAATATATATTTTTATACTATTTTTGAAAAGAGATAAAGACTAAAGAAAATATTTATTATTATTTTTTTTAGGAAATATTTGGACTATTAGTCTGAATTTATAAAAGGGGTATTACAAAAGAAACAACATTTTTTTTTGAATTATGAATTTTTCTGTTTTTTTTTTACTTTTTAAATAAATACCTTCTTTTTTTTATTTTGAAAATGATAAAAAGAAAATTTTTTTTATATATATTTTTTTTAAAATCAAACTAGAAGACAATCTCTTTTTTTATATATATATATTTTAGAAGAAATTCCGGCGAGGTTTCGACACTACTCGGACATTGGTTTTTCCAAAAGAAGTAATTATCTCCCTACGCTGCTATTTTTCCTTTTTAATTTTTTTTTTTAAAAAAACCGGTCAGCATGCGGAACTGAAGCAAATAAATGCGCAAAACAAATAGGATGCAGCAGGATGGTCTTTTCATTTCAGGTTGCCTGTCCTAGATGGACCCAACCCCTGTGTTGAGTCCCCTAAGTCAAATGCAACATGATGCAAATAAGCGTTCCTACTAGGGATCCGGCATGAAGTCAAGTTATTCTAGGTTCGTAACCTGGGTATTTGTTCTAGACTGTGTACCCGAGCGGACAACTCGAGTCGAGGAGGGGGCTACGTACCGGGGACCCGCGAGATCGTCTGGCTTTGTAACTTGTCCGACCTCTTTCTTATTTCAGGTATTGACACTAACAGAATAGGGAGTCTCGACCAGCGAACTTCTCCCCGGAGGTAAGAAGAGAAGGGTTTCAGCACAGTTTATATACAGTTCAGATAATATCAAAGCGGTAAAAGACAACATTTAGCACGTTATGCAAAAACATGTAATAAAGATCAGATAATAAAGCCAAATATAACAATTATTCTAAGCTCGAATTCTTGAACCCTGAACCAGTGGTTCTGGGTTAATAATCCCCAGCGGAGTCGCCAGAGCTGTCACACCTCCTTTTCGCGCGCCCGGCCCCGAAGGGTTAATGCGCGAGTGAGTTTTTCCAATTTAAGTGATAATATTTGAAATGGGATTATTTATTTAATTCAGAGTCGCCACTTGGGAAAGGTTTGGCTTTTGGTGTCCCAAGTCACCGGTTTATCTTGAATCCCAAATCGAGGAAAATATTCGACTTTTCCAAATGAAGTCTGCGAACCAGAAATTCTAAGTAAGGAATTCTGTTGACCCGAGGGAAGGTGTTAGGCACCCTCGAATCCCGTGGTTCTAGCACGGTCGCTTAAATTGTTATAATGGCTAAATATCTGATCTAAATACATGTTGTGACTTATGTGCTTTTATTAAGTTTAAACCGCTTTTATTATTATTTTATAGAATTGCAACGTCGTGACAATGCATCTCGAACCACGCCGCAATCAATGCACCCGTAGTTGTTGACCATTTTGACTCCGTTGAGATTTGGATTCGGGTCACATCAATGTGCACCCGTGTTTAAGAATGTAATTTAATTAAGTCGCGTCTAAAGAGTCTAGCGCATTATTATTTTGTAGGAAGCCATGAAATTCACTAAACGGCCTATCCTGAATTCTGAATATTTATTATGATTATTTATTGAGGGCCCCGCAATTTGCATCTTTATTTGGCGAGGTTCGTCTCTATTTTAGAAAGGATATCCTGAAGTGGCTACATTTCTAAGACATTTGTCTCTAAAACTAGAAGAAAAAAAAGGTATATGCTGCTTTGGCCTAATCCGGGTTTTTATGATTAATTATTTACAAAGTTAAGAAAAACATTATAGTTTAATGGAAAAATGCTTTAATTTGACAAGGAAATCACATATGAGCTAACGAAATACAAAACTTAATCCAAACAAACATCTTTAAGTCGAATTTAGATTAACTTGCTTAAACAGGGTTAGTAGAATTCCTTATTAAAGAATGTTACCGATGATATTCAAAGCTAGTCCTATAAACTGCCTAAAGAAGTCGAAACTGGGTGATTCAAAACTGTATTGTATTTGGCTAGATTTAATAGCCATTGGCCCCTACTTATTCAAAGCATGCTGAAAGAGTGAGTTCAATTCTAACAATCATATTGAATAGTTTCACATTCCATGAACTGTATTCACATCCTGTATGCTTCTAAACGAATCAAATACCACAGTTTCAGATCAACATAAACATTAATTAAGTACAAACTTACTAATGTATTCTCTATTAGGCTACAAATTAAAGGATTTATACAACTTTAACAATATTCGCAAAGCTGTAAGTAAAGCCACAGATGATTAAAGATTCTTCAGATCTTCCATTTCAATTTTCATTTCGACATTAGTTACATCAGACAGATTCGAAGTGTGTACCTGAGAAGATGCTTACAATGAAGAAAGCAAGAGAGTCAGTTGAGCAACAGTGCAAGCGAAACAACAACAGTAACAGATAACAGCAGCAGGACAAGTTCCGGTGCAAGATACAATTATAGACGAGGAAAAAAGTGGAAAATGACAGCAGTAGGCAGTGAAGCATAAACCAAACTCCAGGCAGACCAACTCAAAGGAAACTAAGCACAAAAATACCACCAGAAATCTCAATTGAGACTTGGAAGAATCAGTACAGCCCAACAGGTTGACAGCAAATGAAACCCACACAGAAAACAGTTTTTCCTGAAATTTCTGTATATTCCCTGTTTCTTGTTCACTCTCTATCTGTGTATATAGCTTCTCTCAATGTGTCTGTATATGCCTTTTTATGATATCCCTCTCACTATCTCTTTTCTTCTTAAACAAAAGAGTGCCAATTTTCAGTCTTGAAATCTATTTGAGTTATCAAAAGAAACCCTCTCAGTTTTTCTTTCTTTTCGAACTTCAGCCCTCAATGATCCAGTCTGAATCCCCTCTCTCTGTGTTAACAACTTCCCTGTGTGTCTGTATCTCTATCTCCCTGTTCTCTTATGTCTGTTATCTCTCAATGTGCCTCCCTTTTATAAGCCTTAACATCACCCCTTTTACAGCTTGTTCATCAATCACCAAACACCCTCCCATGTGCTCTCTTCTTTTCAGTTCCACTTAGCTATTTAAGTATTAGAACCCCATCACATTCCCTGGCAGACTTACTCTTTTGAAAGAGGTTTAATACTTCTTAAACTAAAGCAGGGTAATGGGCAGCAGAATATATCTGACAGCATGTGCTGTCAATTATTTTATTCAAAAGCCCTTATGCAGGGCACAGGCTGTGCACAAATGCACCTGTGGTGCACAAATGCACATGTTGTGCACAAGTGCACATGCCCTCCAATTCAGAAGTTAAACAAACATTCCTTTCCTAACTGATTCATACAATGCTTAACAGAAGCAGATCAATTTGTTATTGTTCAAACATCTGAAACTAATTGACGACACATGTCGACTCGACTATATTAGTTATAACACATACAATCAAAACCAAAATCAGACATTTAACAGTATAGGACACATGATTCGAATTGTATTGACTAAGCAGAATTGTACCCGAGGAATCAGTTAATCAGTTCAAATTTGAAATTTAACTAATTGCACAACAAATACATACATACACATTATCAGAACAAAATAGAAGAAGGACTCAAAACAACGAGGTTCAGGCAAAGTGGACAGGACACAGTTGATAAAATTCGAAATAAATTACACAAAATATGAACAGACCTTGAAACCACACACGTACTGAATAACAAGGAGAAAACAAACTTACCTTAAAAACTTTGAAAGAAGAAACAGAAAATCAACTTGTGCTTGAACAAACCTTCTTTAAGGTTGAACGGACTTTAAACGAAGTGTTTCTCGGATGAGAAACACTTCGACTAAGGTCCATTAGACCCTAATCTCTTGGCTTAAACAGGCACGGACTAGGCTTGGGGTTTCTAGGGTTCATGGATGGTAGATTTGGGATTTGGGCTTCCAAGGTTAGATTCGGACCAAACCAAGCATGGTTTGGTCACGAGGGGGGTCCGGTGATTGTCTGGTATGAATCTAGGGCAGATCGGTGTAGATCGAGTTTTGCTCGAATCTTCAAATGAAGATTCGAGGACCTAGAGGATGATTCGAACTAAACGGACTACAGATCAATGTTCAGGATGTCAAGGTGGTTTTAGGGTGTTAAGGTGAAGGTCATCGGCGTTCATGCTGCCGGGATTAACGGCGAGGGATAAGGGGGCGGCTAGGGTTTCGTGGGGAAGGAGATGAAGACGGAAGCTGGGGTATTGGATAGGGGGGTAGGGTATGGTTGGAAGGTTATATATGGGATGGGTGGGTTGATCTCGGCCGTTGGATAAGGCAAGATGGAAGGCCCAGATCTTTCATCTGATGGGGAAACGGTGTCGTTTCATCCTAAAGGGGTTTGGGTCGGTACGGGTGGAAACGGGTCGGGTTCCTCAGTGGGTTATGGGGAATTGATCTTGGCCGTTGGATCAGTTTAGTTTGAATGGTTGAGATGGATCGGCATTGAAACGACGTAGTTTTGGTGTTAAACTACGTCGTTTTGCGGCCTGGGGGGTGGGCTGTGCGGACTGGTGGATTGGGCCATTCATTTGGGCTTCAGATTTCATAATGTTTGTAGCCCAAATTCATTTTAAAACAAATTTTCCCCTCTTTTTTCTTTATTTCTAATTTCCTAAATACACAACCTAATTAAATAAAACTAAGACACCATTAACTAACACTTAACATATTTATTTAACGCGTATAAAATGTTAAAAGTAGGTAAATTTAAACAAAGCAACAAATCAGGACAAAAGAAATGCGTATTTTTGTGATCTCCTATTTAACGATCGGATTACGGTTCACGTTACGCACGACACATACATTTTGTATTTTGTTTAATAAAAATGGGCAAAAATCATAAATAATTAACAAAGTGCCATGTAAAATCCAAATTTGTACAGCAGGACCATTTGTTATTATTATTTTTTTTTAATTCTTTTGGAGCGATTGTCGCGTAAGACAAAAATCACGTGCTCACAATAATTATATAATTGTTGTAAATATTCATTTAGCTTGTTCATACAAGTATATAAATCTGGGGTTTCAGTTAGTTCAATCTCCATATAAGTATATAAAGCATTCATTAATTGGTGACAATCAGACATCTTAATAGAAGGATTTAAAACAGCACCAATTAAGTAAATCGGAGGAATTGGAAGAAATATTTTTTGAATTTTGCTTGCATTTTTTCAACAACATCCCTATATTTTTCTTTCTTCTTAAATTTAAAGAGTAGAAAAGAAATTTCAGCTTTATGTACTAAAGCCATAGTAACAGTAGGATAATATGCTCCAGAAAACTCAACAATAGCTGTATAAAATTTATATAAAAATTTAACAACATCATTAATGACCTCCCACGTAGTAGTTGTTAACATACGGTTTGGATCAGTACAATGCGCATTAGCAACTTTAGTTATTGGGAATCTATATTTGTAGCAACATTTTAAAAATATATATGTATAATTCCATCTAGCAACAATTTCGTATGGCATGAATCTGAGTTTAAGGTTATACTGGACACACTTATTCTTAAATTCCTTTATTCTAGATTGTCTATTATTTCCTTGAATAACACCAACTGCTCTTCTAACATGAGAAAGCTCAGTTGAAAATAAATCAAGGCCACTTTTAACAATTAAATTATTAACATGACATGCACACCTAACATGAAATATTTCATCAAGAGGTGGTTGCAAATGCAGTTTTAATATTGAAATTGCGGCATTATTGTTAGAAGCATTATCAAAAGACATACACAATACTTTTTGCTTGAGATTATAAAATTCAACAACTTCACAAATAGTACTACTTATAAACGCAGCAATATGACTCTGATCTTCATCATATTTAAAAGCAATAATACATTTTTGCATACAAGTAGTATCATCTATCCAATGACATGTAATTGTCAAATAATCATTTTCATTAACAGCATGGCCAATATCAGAAGTTAGAGAAACTCTACAAGGAAGGTAGCTAAACAAATAACGTATGTATGTTTGATATTGTCCATGAAGTCTAAAGATATTAGATCTACAAGTACTTTTAGGGATACCTTTAAATAAAGGATTGTAAATCCTTTGAATATACATAATAAGATATGATGAAGAAGCAAAAGAAAAAGGTAGACAACCCAAAGCAATCATTTTTGCTAACTCCTCACGATCCTTCATTTTATCATATTTCACAAGACCTTCAGTAGTAGGGTTTAGAGTTGATTGATTTCCATCTCCATCAGATCCTCATTCTATAGGATGCTCAATTCTCATATGTCTACTAAGTGTCTCAGTCCCCCTAGTTGTCCTCCAGTTTTATGTTTAAAAGTATCATTACAAAGTTTGCATTTAACTCTATCAGTACCTTCTATTTTCTCAAAAAAATTTCAAACCTTACTTCTTTTTCTACGATTACTAGTCGGGGCCACAGGTGGTCTACTACTAGCACCATGACCACCACCCCTGCTAGCAGCTCCAACACTACTAGGTGTAAGTGGTATCTCATCTTCCATTTCTAATTCATTATCATCTATACCAAAATCTTCCTGCAATTGTTCATAATCTATATTATTATCAGGTAATATTTCAGGAATATTTGGAGAGGTATTTAAATTACTACTAGATGTTGAAGCTGAAGAACTAGTTTTTTTTATTTCCCCGATTAGTGACCTTGTTATAAACTCTTTTTGCAGCATTAAACATATTGTAAAAATTTAACTACTAGCAACAAATAAATATGCAAATAAAATGTAAATAAGAGAAAGAGTTGGAGGGAGTGCATTGAATTCGGCAATAAATTGAGCACTTGATGATTTCACAACTCCAATGTTACCACGAAGAAACGTCAATTGTTCCAATTTTGAAGTTCAATTGTTCAAACTTCAAATAATAAATACTACGATAAATTAAATTCCAAAAAAAAAAAGAGCCAAATAGTTGATTGCACTTTAATAGGTGAAGAATGAAGATTGAAGAATGAGAGAATATGAGAATTAAGAGATGAGTGAAGAAATGAGGAAGAGGGGGGGGGGGGATATTTATAGTTTTTCAAGGGGGGTTAATTTTTTTAAAAAATATAAAATTGGGCTATTTTAATTTTTTTTTACCGTTAAGCCGGTCTAGGCCGGTCCGGTCCGGGTCGGGCCGGTTAACCGGTTTAACAACACTGTTCATCGACCGGGTTATACCGGTCCGGGTAACCGATATTTCAAATGTAAACGGTGCAACCCGCCAGTCGCCCTTAACCCAGCCCCCTTCTACCGGTCCGGGACGGTTCTGGTTTTAACCGGTCTGGGGTGGTCCGGAACCAGGCTGACCCGGCCCGTTTAACACCCCTAGTGAAAAGACATAATTAAATGAATGGGATGCACTTTTTCAGTCAAAATAGCACGGTCTAGCCAATTTTCGGACTGGTCATTCAAAAATAGCCAGCGTTTGCCAAGCCATTGAAAAATAGCCACTATTTTGTTGCAACAAAGACCAATCCAGCATAATATACTGGAGTTCGGTGCACCTGTGTATGAATTTCCAGCATATTATGCTGGACCGATATACTTTGTTGGAGACTGGAGCACCGGTGCTCCAAACTCCAGTATATTATGCTAAATTTCGATTACTTTTGAAACTGTGATTATTTTTGAATGACCACTTGTAAATCTGGCTATTTTTGAATTTCTCCCATTTTTTCATCATGCATCTTCCTTTTTTTTTTCTTGGGCCGGGCTTAAAAGCCTCCTTTTTTAATGGACTCCAAATTTTTTAGCCCAAGCATATAAAATACGGGCTAGGTTGGGCCGGTCTACTGGGTGTAGCTCATATTGACAGCTCTATTGTAAAGATTGCCTGACATGTGACTTTACCAATTCAATCTGTCGTAACAAATTTAAAATTTAAATTTAATGAGAGTTTAAGGTTCTAAATTCTTCATAAATATGAGTTACAAACTTGACATTTATTCTAATTCTTTTCAGGATTTTCTCACACCTATGTGATTAAGTAAAAAAAAAAATGATCAATTCGATGGTACCTATTCCCGTCACTATATATCCGCCCCTGGCTATGAGATTCATTCAGGATATTGCTAAGACCTTTTTGAACCCAAAGTGCGAGCAACATAGTCTCACAGTGGAAGTAGGAAGGATGGAGAAAGCAGGATAAAATGGTAAAAAGCCTTACGAAGCCCCCCGAATTTGTCTCGAATTACCAGTCACACGCCTGTACTTTGCAAGAACCTATTAACCCCCCCCCGAACATGTCCGAATTGGTACTATTACAGCCCTGAAATGCCACGTAGCACAGAGAACTTTACACAAATAGTTTCAAAGTAGTTTAATAGGGTTATGAGAGGAAGAATTTGATGCTAGTAATTAATATATAATATCCAGTTTATACAATCACTACATCAAAAACTTTCTATGAATTGGCTTGTATATATATATGCCTTCACAACCAGTTTGAGAGATATTCATTTGTTGGTTTCAAGCCACTTAAGAATGCCTTGCTCTGCTTCAGTGAGTTGCTCTTTCTTTTGCTTTAGGTCACCTTCTAGAAAGCCAAAATAGTCTCCGTAGTTGCGCTTATAGTAACTGTCCAATCTCTAAATAGAAGAAACAAAGGTAAAAAGCTGTAAATAATTAAAACAAAGCAGAGGATGTAGAAATGATATAACTGAGCAAATTGTAGAAAACCAAAAAAAAAGAAAGAAATTTATAATTCACAAATATTTTGACACTATGCACTTTATAGGATGTAGAAATTCCTTCAGCAATATGTCAGCATAATTTTTGTACTATCAGTGTATTTAATCCGGTTGTCGCAAGCAATTGCCTTATTTTTAAAGAAGAACTAACCTAAATAGCCGTCTTCCCGATCATTTATACTAAAAATAACCTACGGATATATAATATATGTATAATCCATATATCCTCTTTCCACACATACCTTAAACAATGTTATCTAAGGTAAGTGCCTTCAAAACAGAAATAAAAAGTTTTTTTTTGCAACTTTAACCCGCGCTAAAAACTATTTATATTTGATAGCCCAAAAAATATATAAAATATGTATAATTTCTGTATATAACATAGAAAGGTATATATATATACAAAATATATATATTTTTCGGCTATTATTTTGAGAGCGGCTATACAATGTCATTTAGCTGTAGTATCAGTGACCTGATCGTATAAAATTTCTTTTACACTGCTAATGTATAGAAAGTTAAACTCATGATAGTTACCTCCTTATCATTCTTGGCCTTGTTCTCTTCTGACTTCTTGAGATATCCTAAGAGCCATAATGCAAAAAAAATATATTATTTTCAATAGTTGTGATAAAATTTTAAAAAATCAAATAGGAAGGAAAATGTGAAATCCAAGCAACACACTCTGAAGAAGCTCAGTTTTAGAATCATTGACTTGGACAGCTGCAATAACTGTTGAAAATATAAGCTCTCTCCTTCCATGCCATGTCTCTTTTTTTGTTGTCACTTTAATTTCTTTGGTATCAGCTGCTTGCACATAAAATCTTGAAAGAGAATAAGCATTACTTCCAGCAGTTAAGGCCATAGAGAAGACACGTTATTTACTTGTTATTTCTCCATTTCAAAGGTTGGTATAGAAGCTAAAATCTTATCTTTTGTATGTGACAACTCTTGAAATATCTATATATGTGGACCCTTGGGGGACCATTACTGTGGTTCAGGAGTTATATAGCCATGTAAAATCTACTTAGCATATTTTCTGGTTCTTGTTGATTTTTCTATTTATAGTTTCGTGTTCCTAGATCTTTGTTATTTTATGTTGCGTCATTCTTATCAGTATTGCTCGTAGTATTCTTGTATTTCTTTTCTTAGATCTTTGTTATTACATGTAGTGTCTTTGTTTTTTTCTTGTTGTTGTTATTGTTGGTTACTTCCAGTTTAGTGTTCCTTAAGCCGAGGTCTATTGGAAACAACCTCTCTACCTTCACAAGGTAGGATAAGGTCTGTGTACTCACTACCTTCCCCATACCCTACTTGTGGGATTATACTGTGTTTATTGTTGTTGTGTTGTTGTTGATTTTTCTTTGATAACACTGGTGTATGGCCAGCTTGTGCGGATCTCTACTATTTAATGGAGTACATGTTACCTCCTACCAGCACAGATACCGGGTAACTTTGACCATCAAGACTTGGGAAATGGGAGGAAATCACTTAGAAATCATATAGTCTTTGTTTCTCTATTGCAATTTGAGCCCTAGTCTCCCACTGTTTTTTTTATCTGTAATTATTTACTCAAAGTTATGTTTTAATAACGTTGATAATTTTACAACACCGTACCATATGCTACAAGTTTTGACGTACACTGCAAAACACAGGTTGAGAAACTAGTATATATAAAAGGAGACCAGATTTAGTGCTTTTAGTTTTTGATAAGTGATATTTCATTACTTTTTTTTTACCATGTATTCCTAGTCCATTGGCTTGACTATTCAAATTTGGCGTCAGACACACAACTAAAGACGGTAAAGCGCTCCTTGCCAAACAGTTCTCCGAGACCTTTGATTAAGGATTGAGAGATCTCAAAAGTAAGTAGAAGTTGTTTATATGACTCACTTCTGAGTAATCTCCGGTCATCTCTCAAGTTTGCTAATTATATATACAACATGGTATTGCATAAAAGGCATCTTAGAGCTACACTTGCTTATAAGGGTGAAATTGGTGTATAGAAGAACTAACAAAGTCAAAAATGATTAAGACAAATTCCATTTGTTGGATTGAAGAAGTAATTGCATTATGTCACAAGAAGCAAAAGCTACTCACTTGTAAAAGGCATGGAAAATGACCACACATAGTTTTCAACACCAATGGCATATAAAATTATAGTATATACTAAAAACAGATATATCATTTTTTTCAAACCTAGAAGAGATGTGACAGAGGACTTTGTCAAAGTAAACCACCTTCTCTGTAAACAATTTGATAATTGCTGGTATTAACAGTGAAATGAAGACACCTTACAGACACTCTATCCATTTTTTTCCCCTATTAAATCAAGTTTCTGGAGAATTTTGATAAACATAAATTAAGTCATTGACCTTAGAATGCGAAGGGGAATCTTGAAGCAACGATAAAGTTATCTCCGTGTGACCTATAGGTCACGGGTTCAAGCTGTGGAAGCAGTCATCACTGCTTGCATTAGGGTATGTTGTCTACATCATACCCCTTGGGGTGCGGCTTTTTTCTGGACCCTGTTTGAAAGCCGAATGCTTTGTCCATCGGGCTGCCGACCGTAGAATGCAATTTTTTTCAATTTATTAGTAAAAACCTAGACAAAATAATGCTGTTTTATTCATGAAGACTTTCTAGGAAAGAAACTTATGAATAATTTAGTTTAAGTGTTTAGCTAGACAATAAGCATTTAACTGCTGTATAAATCTTAACACTTGACAACCTAGGATATTGTTCATCATCTTGAAGCTATGTGGACCCTCAAAATATTCCTTATATTTGCTACTTTATTTTGTCATTTTTCGATCGTTTATGGCTGCCATGAAAGTGAAAGAGCAGCTCTATTGAGCTTCAAATCAATGCTGACTGATCCATCTGATCGGTTATCTTCATGGCAAGGCGGAAATTGTTGCAATTGGGAAGGAATCAAATGTTCAAGTTCAGGTCATGTTGTAGTTGTCAATCTCCGGAATCCTAATCCGGATGAAGTCATAATCAATGTCAATAAGGAACTTGTTTTAGATCCTAACAACACATCAAATGCCCTCAATGGTACTATATCTCCATTGCTCTTCACTCTTAACCATATGCAATATCTTGACCTGAGTTTCAACAACTTCATGCTCTCAAAACTACCTACTGAGATATCAAACTTAACAAAGTTGACTTATCTTAACCTCTCAAATGCCATGTTTCAAGATTCCATCTCCACACAATTTTCAAACCTTACATCTCTTAGGTCGCTTGATCTTTCGTGTGCTAATTTAGTAATTGATTTATCTTCTATTACTATTAGCTTGACATTACCACCAAAGTTGGATTTCGGCTCACTGTCGTCTTTTATCAGCTATGGTCGATTATCCAGTCCAAATCTAAGGTGGTTAGAAGGACTCCGAGGCCTCAGATATCTTGTATTGGCAGGTGTTGATCTATCAAAAGCCTCCGAATCATTTCATTGGGCTAAACCAATATCAAGCCTTTCAAATCTCAAGTCACTTCAATTGCCCTACTGCAAAATTTCAGGAAGAATTCCAACAGGGCTATTACTTAACCTTACTAAGCTTTCTATTCTAGAAATGAGTTCTAACGCTCTAACATCCTCGATGCCTGATCTGCTATCGAATCTCACAACCCTCTCAACTCTTGATTTTAGCTCCAATGATTTAGATGGTCATATCCCTTACCTTCCTCAACTTGAGGAACTTTATGTTGCTAGTAATCCTGCTATGATCATCAATCTTGTTTCAATGTTTTCAGTCCCATGGTCAAAGTTGACATTTGTTGACATAAGTTTCACAGGGGTAGGTGGAACGATTCCTCCTTCGTTAAGCAATTCAACTTCATTAACTTTTTTCCGAGCTGATGGATGCTCGATCCAAGGGTTGATACCTTCTTCCATCACAAACCTTAAGAAATTAAGTGTACTGATGCTCAATGACAACAATATCACAGGCCAACTCCCGGTAATCATGTCCAGTTTAACAGGTCTTCAGTACTTATCTCTTTTCCAGAATAGATTACAAGGGCAAATTCCAATTTCAATTTGTCAAATCCCCTCCCTTGAGTACCTGAATTTAGAATGGAATGAGCTAACAGGTCGGTTTCCCTCGTGCATACTTCAGCTTCCTAAGCTTTCATATCTTTATATTCAGATGAATGAGCTGAATGGCAATATGCCATTGTCTTTGTTCCAAAAGTCTAGATTGGATCAAATTAGTATAGGTGCTAGTGGATTGTCATTGGAAATTGACGATCAAGATCAACCCTTTGTGCAAACTTTTCAGCCCATGATTTTGGAATTTACATCTTGCAACATGAGAGGAGAAATCCCAGATTTCTTCTCAAATTTGACAAACCTCACAATCTTGAATTTGGCTAACAACAGTCTATCAGGAGCCATACCATACTGGTTGTTCAATCTCCCTTCCCTCTCTGTACTAGATTTATGCATGAATAACTTTGAGGGAGTTATACCTTCAACAATTCAGCTGAAATCTTCTCCTTTTCCAACAATAATAAATTTGGCCAGTAACAACCTTCAAGGTCCAATTCCTTCTCAGCTCGAGAATGTTAATGTCATTGATTTGTCAATTAACAACTTCATAGGGTTAATACCAACACAGATAGGAGAAGTTCCCGGTATCAGGTCCATATCCTTATCCGGAAACAAAATTCATGGTCCAATACCTGAATCATTTTGCCAACAACCTAATATTCTCCAAGTTCTTGATCTCTCCAATAATAGCTTGTCAGGCACCATTCAACGTAATCTTGGAAACTGCAAGTCTCTCATTTACCTTGATCTTGGACAAAATAAGCTCACTGGAATTGTTCCAAAAGAACTTGAACGCGTTACAAGCCTTCGTTATCTGGACCTGAACGGGAATGAGTTTGAAGGATCTTTCCCAACGGTGATTGAAAACTTTCAGGATTTGGAGATTCTGAACTTGGCAAGCAATAAATTTGAAGGAAGGATACCAAAGTTCATCGGTAACCTACACCACCTCCGTATCCTCGTGCTCGCATCAAACTGTTTCAATGAATCTATCCCAGAAGGGCTAGTGAAGTTGGAAAATCTACAATATATTGGTTTTTCCAGGAATAATCTATCTGGCCCCATTCCTGAGAATCTTGACGGCTTGAAAACAATGATGAAAAGACAAAATGAGGCGACCATCTTAGGTTATGTTTATTCCCTCAAGTTCACTGGTGCGCAGCTAGAAATTGTCACCAAAGGACAGACACAATTGCTTGAGTCAGTGTATTCCTACAACACTGGATTTGACATCTCAGGCAACGCTCTCACTGGTAAAATCCCTGAGAAAATTGGCCTTTTAAGTGGACTTCCATTGCTGAATCTCTCACATAATAATCTTTTCGGACTTATCCCAAAGACTATTGGTGAGATGAGTTCCCTCGAGTCATTGGATCTCAGCTACAACCAATTAACAGGGGAAATTCCAGAGACATTAACACTGTTAGATTTCCTTCAGGATCTCAACTTGTCTTATAACAATTTGAGTGGAAGGATTCCAAGCGGTCTGCATTTTGACACTTTGTATCAAGATGGAACAGCATATATTGGAAACAAATACTTATGTGGTGCTCCTGGTGGGATGAACTGCAGTAACAATGGTCCATCTATCACTGAAACTGTAGAGAACAAATATGATCAAGAAAATGTCCTTTTTATTGTAGTTATATTCTTGGGCTTTGTAACAGGACTTTCTGCAGTATTTCTACTCTTATATTTGATAGATGATAATTGGAGGAACATGTACTGGAGGGCAGTAGACAGAATTGTGTTGAAAATAGTAAACAGTGAATCATGATGTATATGCACTATATTTTGTTTGAAGTATAAGAAAATTTAGTATCTGCATAAAATTCCGTAGTACTTGTACAATGTTTGGTTTCCAACATATAATCTGCATAACTAATATAATACAAGAGTAGTTTGTGCAGCTCTTGACATCTCTAGTTGTATGTATCAAAGAACTAAGTATAGCCTAATCTAGTTGCCACCCATTCTGGGAAACGCGAGAGAGAATTTTATATAGTGATGATAAAGGAAGTACATCATCTGCAACTACCAAAATATGGGACTTGGGAATAGCTTATATATTGAGATTAAACTAAGTATAGCCTACTGATTACCAGTTATGAGCAACTATCACTATATGAAAATGGCTATTAGATAAACTGGTACCTAAGAGTCTGATTTCGATCCCTAAAACATAGGATCAGATAGCTAGTTGCTAGTTGCCACCCATTCTGGGAAACACTTCTCGCTGGCCTTGCGCCGCGAGAGAGCATTCCAAGCATAGGCATTAGGGAAAGCGGAGACAGAATTTAAAGCTAATGTGTGTTGCGTAAGCCAAATGTATATAGTGTGAATAAGTCACAACTACTATACCAAAAATTTATGACAGCCGCCAAATAATAAATAAGACAATAAAGCAACATTAAAAGGAACTCCAGAATTTACGGGGTTCGGCTAATTTTGCTTACTCCTCGGACACAACCAATATTTTATTCCACTCCAAAATACAAGTGAAATAATACTAAAGAGAGAAGATACAAATGTCTTAAGAAGATAAGAAGGCAAATGAGAGGTGTATTTAAATCCTAAACATTAGGCCTTCTTTTATAGGGGGAAAATCCCCCCCAACTCTACTTCCCAACCGATGTGGGACAATTTGACATCTTCAACAAATCTCCACCTTGGCAAAATTCCACATCTTCAATTCTCTCTCAATAACAAATTTTGGTTGTGTTTTCATCTTCAATCTTCAGTGTTCAACAATGTTGATCAAATCCAAACAATGTTGAAACTTGATCGTAGTCACCACTTTTGTCAGCATATCAGCAGGATTCTCTGTAGTATGAATTTTCTTCACCGTGACTCCACCTTCTTCTATGATTTCTCGTACAAAATGATACCGAACATCAATGTGCTTCGTCCTTGCATGATAAATTTGGTTCTTCGCTAATTGAATAGCACTTTGACTATCACAAAAAATTGTGATACCTTTTTGTTCAACACCAAGCTCCTTTAGCAATCCTTGAAGCCAAATTGCCTCCTTTACAGCCTCTGTAATAGCCATGTACTCTGCCTATGTTGTAGACAAAGCAACTGTTGACTGCAAAGTAGACTTCTAACTAATTGGTGCCTTTGCAAAAGTAAACACATAACCAGTAGTTGATCTTCGTTTGCCCAGATCACCCGCAAAATCTGAGTCACAATATCCAATTACAGACTGATTGCATTCCTTCTCAAAAACTAACCCAACATCTACAGTATTATGAATATACCATAGAATCCACTTCACAGCTTGCCAATGCTCCTTTCCTGGATTATGCATATATCTGCTAATAACTCTAATAGCTTGTGAAATATCAGGTCTCGAACAGACCATTGCATGTATCAAGCTACTAACAACATTTGCATATGGTACCCTTGACATATACTCCTGTTCAGCTTCATCATTTGGCGACATAGTAGTACTTAGCTTAAAATGAGGAGCAAGTGGAGTACTAACTGGCTTAGTCTTTTCATCTATGCTAAAACGTTGTAGTACTCTTTTCAAATATCCTTTATGAGATAAACATAGTTTCTTTGAACGTCTATCTCTTATTATCTCCATGCCAAGAATTTTCTTTGCCTCACCCAGATCCTTCATCTCAAACTCCTTCTTCAATTGAATCTTCAACTTATCAATATCTTCTGAATTCTTGGAAGCTATCAACATATCATCAACATATAAGAGAAGATATACAAAGGAACTATTTTTAAGCTTGCGCAAATACACACAATGATCGTATTTGCTCCTCTTGTACCCTTGCCGCAACATAAACTCGTCAAATCGTTTGTACCATTGTCTAGAAGATTATTTCAATCCGTACAATGATTTTTCAAGTTTGCACACCATATTTTCTTTTCCAGTAACTTTGAATCCTTCTGGCTGAGTCATGTAGATTTCCTCCTCCAAGTTTCCATGTAAAAACGCAGTTTTTACATCCATCTGAACTAGTTCCAAATTTAATTGTGCTACCAAAGCCAACATAATTCTAATGGAGGAATGTTTTACAAGTGGAGAAAACACTTCATTGTAATCAATTCCCTCCTTTTGAGCATATCCTTTGGCCACCAATCTTGCTTTATAGCGAACATCTACTTGGTTAGGAAATCCTTCCTTCTTTGCAAATAACCATTTGCACCCAATTGTTTTCTTTCCCTTCGGGAGATTGGCCAATCTCCATGTATGATTCTGATGAAGGGACTGTATTTCATCATTCATGGCAATCCTCCACCTATCTTCTTCTGAACTTTGGACTGCGTCTTTATAAGTGGTAGGAACATCATCAGCTACAATTGAGGTTGCACAAGCAACCGTCTCTATGAGATGAACATGTTTCGTTATTGTTCTTTTTGGCCTGCTGGTTGCTATTGATTCAAGTTGTTATTGAGGTTCCTGAGTTGGAATCTCCTCTACTGGCTCTCCTTCCAGAGGGTAATCTTCATTTGTTTCCTCCTCTGCTTCTTGTGTAGGAAAAATAAATTTTCCCTCAAACTCCACCTGCTTAGAAGCATCTTCATTTTGTTTGGTATCTTCTGTTACCTTATTTACCATAGCAGATTCATCAAAGGTAACATCCCTGCTGAATATTACTTTCTTTGTCATAGGACACCATAAGCGATATCCTTTGACTCCAGAAGTAATTCCCATAAAAATAGCCTTCTTTGCCCTTGGATCCAATTTTGACTCTATCACATGATGCAGTTGAGCCAAACACGTGCAAAGAGTCATAATCTACAACAAGCTTTCCATACTATTTTTCAATTGGTGTCTTGCCATCAATAACAGCAGATGGTAGACGATTAATGAGGTGACATGCATATGTAATTGCCTCAGCCCAAAATTCTTTGCCCAAGCCAGCATTGGACAACATACACCGTACCTTCTCCAGAAAGGTCCGGTTCATACGTTCTGCCACTCCATTCTGTTGTGGTGTATGTCTAATAGTGAAGTGTCGGACGATGCCATCATTTTCACAGACCTTATTGAAATGATCATTTTTGTATTCACCTCCATTGTCTGTGCTAATACACTTGATCCTCCTGCCTGTTTGATTCTCCACCATCGTCTTCCATTTGAGAAAAATTCCCAACACTTCATCTTTGCTTTTCATTGTATACACCCACACTCTTCGGGAAAAATCATCAACAAAGGTTACAAAATAGTGCTTCCCACCCAATGAAGGTGTTTTGGAAGGACCCCAAATATTAGAGTGTACATAATCCAAAATGCCTCTAGTATTATGGATCGCTGTACCAAATTTAACCCTTGTCTGTTTCCCTTTGACACAATGCTCACAAAACTCCAAGTTGCAAGCCTTTACTCCTTTTAACAATCCTTGATCTGATAGAGTTTTAAAGGATTTTCCTCCAGCATGTCCCAAGCGCATATGCCATAGCTTGGTTGCTTCTGCCTCTTTGTCGTCACTGAATGTTACTATCGCTATCCCAATAATTGTACTACTGCGATAACGGTACATGTTATTGTTCTTCCGATTGGCCTTCATTACCACTAGTGCACCATAGCATACTCTCATCACTCCATTTTCTGCAATGATTTTGAACCATTTTGATTATAGGGCTCCCACAGAGATGAGATTCTTCTTCAAATCCAGTACATATCGAACATCTGTTAATATTCTGATCATTCCATCATGGTTCCTTAATCGTATTGAACCAATGCCATATGAGCTAAGAGGGTTGTTATCCGCTGTGTGGATGACTCCATATTTTCCTTCGTGAAAATCCATGAACCAGCCCCTGTCACACCTCCTTTTTGAGCGCCCGCCCCGAAGGGTTAAATGCGCGAGAGAGTTTTTCCAATTTAAGTGACAATATTCGAAATGGGATTATTTAGTTAATTCAGAGTCGCCACTTGGGAAAGGTTTGGTTTTTGGTGTCCCAAGTCACCGGTTTTATCTTGAATCCCAAATCGAGGAAATTTTCGACTTTTCCAAAATGAAGTCTGCGAACCAGAAATTCTAAGCAAGGAATTCTGTTGACCCGAGGGAAGGTGTTAGGCACCCTCGAATCCCGTGGTTCTAGCACGGTCGCTTAAATTGTTATAATGGCTAAATATCTGATTTAAATACATGTTATGGCTTACGTGCTTTCATTAAGTTTAAACCGCTTTTATTATTATCATTTATTTTTATAGAATTACAACGTCGTGAAAATGTATCTTGAACTACGTCGCAATCAATGCACCCGTAATTGTTAAACACATTTCGACTCCATTGAGATTTGGATTCGGGTCACATCAATGCGCACCCAAGTTTAAGAATGTAATTTATTAAAGGCGCGCCTAAAGCAACTAGCGCATTGTTATTTTGGGAAGGCCGTAAAATTCTCTGAAACGGCCTATCCTGAATTCTAAACATTTATTATGGTTATTTATTGAGGGCCCCGCGATTTACATCTCATTTGGCGAGGCTCGTCTCATTATTTTAGAAGGGTATCCTATAGTGACTATATTCCTACCACGTTTGTCTTTAAAAAGAAAAATGATACCGAACTTTACTTGTTTGAACAAATACAGACTGAATCTTTATTATGTTTGCCGAACCTAAATTTGTTTGATTACCTGATTGATTGTTTATGAGGTGAGAGTTACCTCATGCTTTGTCTTTATCGAGTGAATACGCTTATTAATTTGCTAAGTGAGATTGCAAGCAAACTAACAACATATACTGAGTTATATTTAACGACCTCCAAGTTTTATTTATAAACTCTAACCTATTCGAAATTGATGAATAAAATTGGCTGTTTGTTAGGAAAATTACTACTAATTGAACTCAAAACGACTATTAGTTTTCCTCAACAGTCATCGCATTATTTCGAAATAAGGAATCTATACCGAGACCCGATATCGAACCTATATCGGAACAAATAATCTGACAGGAGAGCTGGCATTCATAGCCAGACTCTTAATGTGACTGCATGAGAGTTTGTTTGGGATACATTTATCCCAGATTTAGTACCACAGATTTGTCAATTCAGTGGCCTAGGCAAAATACATACAAGTGCTTGCCATGACTCTATGTTATACAGTCATAACTAAGTCAAACAGAGTGTTATACTGAACTGAATGTATACTAAATCAAACATACTGTCTGTCATATTGTCATTACTATTGAACAATGCTATCTAATAGTTCATCTCAAACAGAATGTATGTTAGTCTATACAGAATGTTTGCAGTTTGCAGTTAAACAAATACAGGCCCAACTAACATTCAACCTATTTTTAACACCAATGTTATAATATAAACAGATGTTCATTTCTTTATTTCTGCTTCAACTTCAAACTTTCAACAATACATGGTTCAGAGGTTGTGTACCTGGAAATATTTGACAATTGAAGAAGAGGGCGATCAGCAGAGTAACAATGACAACAAGTGCAGCAACAGCAACAAAATAGAAACAAAATCCCAATGCGAGATGCAGCTGGAGCCAATGAAAAATGGCAGAATGTGGAAAGTTCCCAGTAATATGACTCAGAATTTAGGCAAAACAGATCTGAGAATGCACTGATGCTACACACAACTAAAAATCTCAAACATAACTCAAAAGAAATCGAGATGGGACAGGGAAATCCAGGCCAGATGAGAATCAAGACAAAGAGGAAAAATGCAGTTCCTCTTTCCTGTGTTATGCCTCTCTCTACCTATTTCTGTCTGTGTGTGTATATACCATCCTTTCCCTCTTCTCAGATCTCCTAATTATCTCTATTATCCGATGGTATCCTTTCTCCTCTAATCTCTTATATCCTCACAGTCTGTGTGTTTCTCCCCTCTATCTGTCAGGTCAGCATCTATTTGTATGTATTTCAAGCTTTCAAAAAAAAAAACTCCTCACAGTGTGCTTCCCTCCCTCCCTGTGTTTTCTTTTTTCAGATTTCTAATCCTCTAAATCTTCAGGGTTCTCTCACCTCTAATCCCCTCCTCTTAGTTAGATGTCTGCCCCCTTTTATAAGCCTTAACACTACCCCTTTTAACAGCCTGTTTAGAATATCACAGTACCCCTCCCATGTGCCTTCCATTTTCAGTTCCACTTTAGCTAATTAAGTATTAAACCCCATCAACATTCCCTGGCAGACTTATCTTTCCCATTTTATTAACTAAAAGCAAACATGGGCAGCAGGATGTAGTCTGACAGCACATGCTGTCAAACTATTTAATTCAAAAAGGGCCTTTATGCCCATGTTGTGCACATGCCCTCCAGTTCAGATTACCATTACAGCCTAAACATTAGGTTTCTGAAATCACATTAACAACTATAAGTAAATGAACTTAGTTCTTAATTGATTCAGGCAATGTTCAACAGAAGCAAATCGATTCATTTTGTTCAGACAGTTGAAACTATTTGACGACACATGTCGACTCGACTATATTAGTTATAACACATACAATCGTAGCCAAAAATCGGACATTCAAAAGTATAGGACACATGACTCGACTTATACTGATTAAACAGAACTGTACTTCGAGGAATCAGTTAATCAGTACAAATTTGAAATTCAGACTAATTGCACAACAAACAACACGCCTTATCAGAATAGGAGAGGGGATTCAGACAAACACAGAGGTTCAGGTAAAGTGGACAAACAAAAGTTGATAAAATTAAAACAAATATGAACAGACTTTTAAAACAAATCACACGGACTAAAACAAGTAAAGGAAAGAAAGCAAACTCACCTTAAAACTCGAAAAATCAAAAGTTTGAACTCGGATTTGGACAGACCTTTCTTAAGGCTGAACGGA
The DNA here is from genome assembly GCF_000715075.1 of Nicotiana tabacum. NCBI lineage: Eukaryota > Viridiplantae > Streptophyta > Magnoliopsida > Solanales > Solanaceae > Nicotiana > Nicotiana tabacum. The sequence goes on along the minus strand of NC_134090.1, from coordinate 152,543,461 downwards.
CTTTAATCGAAGTGTTTCTCAGATGAGAAACACTTCGATTAAGGTCCATTAGACCTTAATTTCTTTGGCTCGAACAAGACACGGACCAGTGACGAGGAATCACCCAGTTCCAAAACTCAGATCTGGGATTCATGGTTCCCTGATCAGATTCGGACCAAACCAAGTATGGTTTGGTCACGAGGGGGGTCTGGGGAGTGTCTGGTGTGAAGCTGGGGTTAAACGGTGTAGATCGAGTTTTGACTCGAATCTTCAAATGAAGATTCGAGGACCTAGAGGATGATTCGACCTAAACGGTCAACAGGTCCATGTTCAGGGTGGTGAGGGGGTTCTATAGTGTTCAGGTGGAGGTCACCGGCATCCATGCCACTGGTTTTCATGGTGAAGAGTACAGGGCGGCTCTAGGTTTTGGGGGTTCTGGTGAAGACGACGAGGCTGGGGTTCGGATGGGGGGGCAGGGTAAGATTATGGGCTTATATAGTTAGTGGGTAGGCGGATCTCAACCGTTAGATCAATCTAGATCTACGGTTTGGATCTGATGGCTTAAGTGGAACGGTGTCGTTTCGAGGGTAAAGGGTTTGGGTTGGTCCGGGTAGAAACGGGTCGGGTTCTGTTCGTGGGTATGGGAAGTGTGATCTTGGCCATTGATCAATCTAAGATCAACGGCCCAGATCAACCTGTATCAATACGACGTCGTTTGGACTCTCTGGGCATCACCTGGACTGGACCGGGCAGGCCTGGTTTGGGTATTGTTTGTTTGGGCCAATTTTAATAAATTGGCCCAATCCGGAAGAAGAAAAGGGTCTTTTTTTTTATTTCTTTTTCTTATTTATTTTAAAAACAAAACTAAGCAAAAAATCAAACTAAAATTAAATACACACTCGATACAATTATTTGCACACACACTACAATATTTCAAAACAGGTAAAATCAAATAAAATAAAAGCACGGACGAAGATGCCTATTCATGATTTTCTATTTAACGACCGGATTACGGTTCAAATTATGCATGACACACACATTTTTTTATTTTGTTTTAATAAAGTAAAAATGGGCAAAAATCGCAAATAACCAACAAAGTGCCATGTAAAAATCCAAAATTTGTACAACGGGGCCGATTATTATTATTTTTTATTTCTTTTGGAGCGATTGTCGTGCGAAACAAAAATCACGTGCTCACAGCTGCCCCTCTTTGTTCGGAAAACATGAAGAGTTTCCGTGCAAAGATAAAGTGAGCGTGTATGAGCGATTTTTGCCTATGGACCACTCCGTATGAAGCATGTTTTTTTGAAAGATCTGACCAAATCTTGCTTCAAAGATTTCCTACATATCCTGGGCTAAACAGGAATCAGGTCAATGTAGTTCGAGAAGTTTTGGTAGCTGGGACTACCATGGGATTGCAATGTTTGCTGCTACTGCTGTCGCTGTTGTCACTGCTACGTCACTGACCGCCTTATTACAACCAAACGAAAATTGGAAACTGAACTAACTACTTATGTGCATGTCAACTGCTAGTTACAAGATTCCTATCTATGATTCTTTTACGACTTGATCTTGGGTCTTAGCTGATTCTGCTTGTAGACTCCGATCTGAATCTTGATGCTTGCGAGTTGCGGCGACTTTGTTTAATCTCCGGGATACTGAGTGAGACGCGATTGGCAGGGTTCAGGACCTTAGTCAAATGTTGGAGTCAATCCGCCTTCCATTTACTCCGATATCTCGGGACATCTTCTTTTTTTCTTCTTTGATTCCGAACTGGGACTCATCTCGTGGGTCATTTCGATCCATGTGGGTCGAGGTTAGACCTGCGGGAGAAAACAAACGAACGAAATTTTCTGCCCCAGTTTCACTAGGAAAATTTCGTTAATTATTCGCCAGGAAGTTCATAAAAATTGATGAAAGAGGATATGCATGCTCAGTTCAAGGTTGGAGCCCTAATACCGACTAGCTGGGGAAAGGTTCAGTTTAGGGTTTAAAACCCTAACGCCGAACAAAGGAAGAATTCAGTTTAGGGTTTAAAACCCTAATGCTGACTAAAGAAAAATTCAGTTTAGGGTTTAAAACCCTAATGCTGATTGCATGGGAAAAAGTTCAGCTTAGGGTTTAAAACCCTAATGCTGACTAAGGAAAAATTCAGTTTAGGGTTTAAAACCCTAATGCTGACTGAAAGAAAAAATTCAGTTTAGGGTTTAAAACCCTAATGCTGATTGCATGAAAAAACTTAGTTTAGGGTTTAAAACCCTAATGCTGGCTGAAAGGAAAAAGTTCAGTTTAGGGTTTAAAACCCTAGTGCTGACTAAAAGGAAAATTCAGTTTAAGGTTTTAAAACCCTAATGCTGATTGCATGAAAAAGCTCAGTTTAGTGTTTAAATTAAAACCCTAATGCTGATTGCATGGAAAAGCTCAGTTTAGGGTTTAAAACCCTAATGCTGGCTGAAAGGAAAAAGTTCAGTTTAGGGTTTAAAACCCTAATGCTGATTGCATGGAAAAGCTCAGTTTAGGGTTTAAAACCCTAATGCTGGCTGAAAGGAAAAAGTTTAGTTTAGGGTTTAAAACCCTAATGCTGACTAAAAGGAAAATTCAGTTTAGGGTTTAAAACCCTAATGCTGATTACATGAAAAAGCTCAGTTTAGGGTTTAAAACCCTAATGCTGGCTGAAAGGAAAAAGTTCAGTTTAGGGTTTAAAACCCTAATGCTGATTGCATGGAAAAGCTCAGTTTAGGGTTTAAAACCCTAATGCTGGCTGAAAGGAAAAAATTCAGTTTAGGGTTTAAAACCCTAATGCTGATTGCATGGAAAAGCTCAGTTTAGGGTTTAAAACCCTAATGCTGGCTGAAAGGAAAAAGTTCAGTTTAGGGTTTAAAACCCTAATGCTGACTGAAAGGAAAATTCAGTTTAGGGTTTAAAACCCTAATGCTGATTACATGGAAAAGCTCAGTTTAGGGTTTAAAACCCTAATGCTGGCTGAATGGAAAAAGTTCAGTTTAGGGTTTAAAACCCTAATGCTGACTAAAAGGAAAATTCAGTTTAGGGTTTAAAACCCTAATGCTGATTACATGGAAAAGCTCAGTTTAGGGTTTAAAACCCTAATGCTGGCTGAAAGGAAAAAGTTCAGTTTAGGGTTTAAAACCCTAATGCTGACTAAAAATGGAAAAGCTCAGTTTAGGGTTTAAAACCTTAATGCTGGCTGAAAGGAAAAAGTTCAGTTTAGGGTTTAAAACCCTAATGCTGACTAAAAGGAAAATTCAGTTTAGGGTTTAAAACCCTAATGCTGGCTGAAAGGAAAAGTTCAGTTTAGGGTTTAAAACCCTAATGCTGATTGCATGGAAAAGCTCAGTTTAGGGTTTAAAACCCTAATGCTGGCTGAAAGGAAAAAGTTCAGTTTAGGGTTTAAAACCCTAATGCTGACTGAAAGGAAAATTCAGTTTAGGGTTTAAAACCCTAATGCTGATTACATGGAAAAACTCAGTTTAGGGTTTAAAACCCTAATGCTGGCTGAATGGAAAAAGTTCAGTTTAGGGTTTAAAACCCTAATGCTGACTAAAAGGAAAATTCAGTTTAGGGTTTAAAACCCTAATGCTGATTACATGGAAAAGCTCAGTTTAGGGTTTAAAACCCTAATGCTGGCTGAAAGGAAAAAGTTCAGTTTAGGGTTTAAAACCCTAATGCTGACTAAAAGGAAAAGCTCAGTTTAGGGTTTAAAACCCTAATGCTGGCTGAAAGGAAAAAGTTCAGTTTAGGGTTTAAAACCCTAATGCTGACTGAAAGGAAAATTCAGTTTAGGGTTTAAAACCCTAATGCTGATTGCATGGAAAAGCTCAGTTTAGGGTTTAAAACCCTAATGCTGGCTGAAAGGAAAAAGTTCAGTTTAGGGTTTAAAACCCTAATGCTGACTAAAAGGAAAATTCAGTTTAGGGTTTAAAACCCTAATGCTGATTGCATGAAAAAGCTCAGTTTAGGGTTTAAAACCCTAATGCTGGCTGAAAGGAAAAAGTTCAGTTTAGGGTTTAAAACCCTAATGCTGACTAAAAGGAAAATTCAGTTTAGGGTTTAAAACCCTAATACTGATTACATGGAAAAGCTCAGTTTAGGGTTTAAAACCCTAATGCTGGCTGAATGGAAAAAGTTCAGTTTAGGGTTTAAAACCCTAATGCTGACTAAAAGGAAAATTCAGTTTAGGGTTTAAAACCCTAATGCTGATTACATGGAAAAGCTCAGTTTAGGGTTTAAAACCCTAATGCTGGCTGAAATGAAAAAGTTCAGTTTAGGGTTTAAAACCCTAATGCTGACTAAAAGGAAAAGCTCAGTTTAGGGTTTAAAACCCTAATGCTGGCTGAAAGGAAAAAGTTCAGTTTAGGGTTTAAAACCCTAATGCTGACTGAAAGGAAAATTCAGTTTAGGGTTTAAAACCCTAATGCTGATTACATGGAAAAGCTCAGTTTAGGGTTTAAAACCCTAATGCTGACTGAAAGGAAAAAGTTCAGTTTAGGGTTTAAAACCCTAATGCTGACTGAAAGGAAAATTCAGTTTAGGGTTTAAAACCCTAATGCTGATTACATGGAAAAGCTCAGTTTAGGGTTTAAAACCCTAATGCTGGCTGAAAGGAAAAAGTTCAGTTTAGGGTTTAAAACCCTAATGCTGACTAAAAGGAAAATTCAGTTTAGGGTTTAAAACCCTAATGCTGATTGCATGAAAAAGCTCAGTTTAGGGTTTAAAACCCTAATGCTGGCTGAAAGGAAAAAGTTCAGTTTAGGGTTTAAAACCCTAATGCTGACTAAAAGGAAAATTCAGTTTAGGGTTTAAAACCCTAATGCTGATTGCATGAAAAAGCTCAGTTTAGGGTTTAAAACCCTAATGCTGGCTGAAAGGAAAAAGTTCAGTTTAGGGTTTAAAACCCTAATGCTGACTAAAAGAAAAAATTCAGTTTAGGGTTTAAAACCCTAATGCTGACTGGCTGGGGATAAAGCTCGGGAATTCTACACGATCTATTTTTTTGAGTTTTCTTGTTTTAATAGAAGATAAAAGGGAATTTCGTGAAAGCTTACCTTTCGAGTGAATTCATCATTGCCGAAGTATTTCCTGTACCCGTGTACCTTCTTCTTTGGGCGACACCTGCTTCTTGCACGGTTGTCTTGGATTAGACCTGTTTCAACCTTTCAGACAAAGAATCATTTGTTAGTTCGGAAATGACGGTCGGTTTGGTGACCTTGATCGTTCCTAGTTGCTTTCTTGCGTCTTTATTTCTGTTGTGAAGTTCCGCCATTGATTTGATTCGAATGGCGAAACCCTTCTAGACTTTTCAGGCTTGTATTTCCAGATTCTGCGATGATTTGCCTTGCAAGGCCTCTTTTTTTTCTTTTTGTCCTGTTTTGATTGAAGGTTCTCAACGGGGATTTTATTGGAGGTGTTCTGTGGGAATTTGTACAAAAGGAAGCTCTGTGGGGGGGATATTTACAAAGTGGATTCTTTGTGCGGATTCTGTACAATGGAGTATGCTGGGTTTTTGTTTCAAAACGAGTTTCCCAGGGTTTGTTGGGGTAAGCTTGTTGGGGAATATTTACAAAAGGACTCGCTGGGGATGTGCTGATGAAATTCCGACGGGGATTTTTTTTTCATACTGGGGAGACTTTGTGGGAGATTGTACAAAAGGAGAAACTCTGTGGGGATTTGTCCGAAGGCGGACTTGCTGGGGAAGATTTCAAGATTTCTCTCTTTCCTCTTTACTCTGAAACACCATCAAACGTCATGATTCATCATGCTTGGGTAATCATACCAACGAGATGAGGCGCTTTCCTTCATGAGACGGGATTCCGTGCAAACAAACCATGCCACCTGTCCTTTCCGGTGTGTCCTGAACTCGGGGTTAAAAATGCAAAAGGGATTCGAAAAGAAACAAAGAAAGGGGAAAACAAATCAGAAAACAGAGTGTCCTTTTCAGGACGAGAAAGACTTATCTGAGGAAGATAACGCTGGCTTTAAAGGACATGACATGCTCTTTGGACTGGACGTCTGACCTTCCAAGAACTTGCGTTTTCCTGAACCCGAACGGATCTGTGATTCCAAACCGGTGGCATTTTGCCGAAACCTTCTTGGGGTGGAGTCATTCTTTTTCGGCCAACAGCGCCCTTTGCGGGTCTTCGCTGGCTGACCTCTCTCATTTCTCTTCCTGTCATCGCTTGATAGCACTCTTTGCGAGTTTTTACTAAACAAGATCTCTCATTTTGGTTTCTCTACTCCCGTCGCCTCGTGGTGCCCGAAGGTTTTCACCGCCGAGACTCTCTCATTTTATCTCTCTCAATTCAGAGTGTGCTGGTCTCCGTTTGTGACGCTTATTGGTTCCCCACCATATTTGGTAATTGATTTGAAGGCTTGTGCTTGGTAAAGAGAGGTAGATGATACTAACTTCTCAACTGCTCGACGTGCCCCGGTTTTCAATTTCAGGGTGAATGGGATTTTATTGTTGGTGTGACTGAACCTCAGGGAGAGGCTACCTACGTATCCTTTCGGAATCAAGTCAAACGTAGTTCAGGCCTCAACCAATGTTTTTTTTTTTTTTTTTTTTTTTTGTAAGCGGCTCAAAAGTTGGTAGAGAGAATTGGGTAGTGTTTGGGGAGTAGTGGGGAATAAAACCTTCGCCATTTTCAAACGTGTCAGGACCACTGGAGTATGATTTAGACGTAGTACCTCTTGACTGCATCTGTATTTACTGCTGTGTCGGGGTCATTTCCTTCGATATCACCTAGATACAACGCTCCTCTTGGCAATATCTTCCTTACGATGTATGGGCCTTTCCAATTCGGAGCAAACTTCCCTTTTGCTTCCTCATGATGCGGCAGAATACGCCTCAGTACCAATTGTCCTACTTCGAAATTCCGGGGTCGAACTTTCTTGTTGTAAGCACGGGCCATCCTTCGTTGGTATAACTGTCCGTGACAAACTGCGGCCATCCGCTTTTCATCAATCAACGTCAATTGCTCTAACCGAGTTTTGACCCACTCACTGTCCTCGATTTCTGCTTCGACAATGATTCGAAGCGAAGGAATTTCCACCTCTGCCGGTATTACAGCCTCAGTCCCATAAACCAAAAGATAAGGAGTCGCTCCCACCGATGTGCGTACCATAGTGCGGTACCTCAATAATGCAAATGGCAACTGCTCATGCCACTGTCGGGAACTTTGGATGGTCTTCCTCAAAATCTTCTTGATGTTTTTGTTCGCCGCTTCCACGGCACCATTGGCCTTTGGCCGATAAGGCGTGGAATTCCTATGCGTTATCTTAAATTGCTCGCATACATCTCCCATCAAGTGACTGTTCAAGTTTGCTGCGTTATCTGTAATGATAGTCGCAGGAATACCGAAGCGACAGATAAGATTTGAGTGTACAAAATCCACCACAGCTTTCTTAGTGACCGACTTGAGAGTGACAACTTCTACCCATTTTGTGAAGTAATCGATGGCAACCAGTATAAACCTGTGTCCATTCGAAGCCTTTGGTTCAATTGGTCCAATGACGTCCATGCCCCAGGCGACAAATGGCCAAGGTGCGGACATGGGATGCAGTTCCGTGGGAGGTGCATGAATCAAATCACCGTGCACCTGACACTGATGACACTTCCGAACGAAGCTAAAGCAATCCTTTTCCATGGTCATCCAGTAATAACCTGCTCGAAGGATTTTCTTCGCTAAGACATACCCGTTCATGTGAGGTCCGCACACACCTGCGTGTACTTCGTGCATGATCTTTCTCGCTTCCTCGATATCAACACATCTTAGGAGATTGAGGTCAGGGGCCCTCTTATATAACAATTCACCGCTTAGAAAGAAACCACTTGCATGTCGCCTAATGGTCCTCTTTTGATCTCCAGTAGCGTGCTCGGGGTATTCTTGCGTCCTCAAGAACCTCTTGATGTCATGGTACCAAGGCTGCGTATTTGATCCCGCCTCGATTACACTGCAGTAACCGTGTCTTTCCTTGATTTGGATTTCCAAAGGATCGACGTGGGCGTTGCCCGGGTAGAGTAGCATTGAAGCCAAAGTAGCAAGTGCATCTGCCAGTTCATTGTGACACCTCGGAATGTACCTGAATTCTATTGAGGTAAAGCGCTTGCTGAGGTCCTCCACATGTTGTCGGTATGGTATAAGTTTGACATCCTGAGTTTCCCATTCGCCTTGAGCTTGCCGGATGATCAGGTCAGAATCTCCCATAATCAATAAGTCTTCGACATCCTAATCGATTGCCATATGCATGCCCATAATGCAGGCTTCATACTCAGCTGTATTATTTGTGCAAAAGAAACGAAGTCTAGCTGTGGCGAGATAATGCTGACCGGAAGGCGAGATCAATATTGCCCCAATCCCTACACCCTTGGCGTTCACGGCTCCGTCAAAGAACATCTTCCAAACATGAACTTCCTCCGAGATCACTTCTACGGTGTTTACCTCTTCATCTGGAAAGTAGGTATCCAATGGCTGGTATTCCTCATCGACCGGATTTTCGACCAAATGATCTGCTAACGCCTGGGCTTTCATTGCCGTGCGAGTGACATAAACTATGTCGAATTCCGTAAGCAAGATTTACCATTTAGCCAGTCTCCCAGTAGGCATTGGTTTCTGAAATATATACTTCAAAGGATCCAACCTGCTTATGAGGAATGTAGTGTGAGCTTGGAGATAATGTCTCAGCTTTTGAGCAACCCATGTGAGAGCGCAGCATGTCCTTTACAGCAGAGTGTATTTGGCCTCGTAGCCGGTGAATTTCTTGCTCAAGTAGTAGATTGCTTGCTCTTTCTTTCCGATTACGTCGTGTTGCCCGAGGACGCAACCGAAAGAGTTCTCCAAGACTGTTAGATATAAGAAAAGTGGCCTTCCCGGTTCTGGAGGGACCAAGACCGGGGGATTCGAAAGATATTCTTTGACTTTATCAAAGGCTTCTTGACACTCAGTTGTCCATTTGATCGCCGCATCTTTCCTTAACAGCTTGAATATGGGCTCACACGTGCTTGTCAGCTGGGCAATGAACCGACTGATGTAATTCAACCTGCCCAACAGACTCATCACGTCTTTCTTTGTTCTCGGGGGAGGTAGATCTCTGATGGATTTTATCTTAGTTGGATCTAGCTCGATTCCTCTCCTGCTTACGATGAAGCCCAAAAGTTTGCCTGACGGAACTCCGAAAGCGCATTTGGCTGGGTTCAGCTTCAAGTCATACTTCCTTAATCTCTCGAAGAATTTCCTCAAGTCTTGGATGTGATTATCCTGCGTCCTGGACTTGACTATCACATCATCCACGTACACCTCTATTTCCTGATGCATCATGTCATGGAAAATGGCAGTCATGGCCCTCATGTAAGTAGCCCCCGCATTCTTCAAACCAAATGGCATGACCCGGTAGCAGTAGGTGCCCCAAGGCGTCGTGAAGACAGTTTTCTCGGTGTCCTCTTCATCCATCAATACCCGATGATACCCAGCGTAACAATCTACAAAAGACTGTATCTCGTGCTTGGAACAATTATCAACGAGGATATGGATGTTGGGTAGCGGGAAATTTTCTTTAGGACTTGCTCTGTTCAGATCTCGGTAATCTACACATACTCGAGTTTTCCCGTCCTTTTTTGGTACTGGAACCACATTCGCCAACCATGTTGTATATTGGACTACCCGGATCACTCCTGTTTTCAGCTGCTTGGTGATCTCCTCTTTAATCTTGTCACTAACCTCAGTTTTGAACTTTCGTTGCTTTTGTTGAACTGGAGGACAATCAGGGTGAATCGGCAATTTATGAACCACTAGATTGACACCTAGTCCCGGCATGTCATCATATGACCAAGCAAACACATCTTTGAATTCAAGAAGAAGTTGAATTATCGCCTCTCGCGTTTTCTTGTCCGTGTGAATGCTTATCTTGGTCTCCCGGATTTCTTCCGGGGTTCCTAAATTTACCGGTTCAGTGTCATTCAAATTTGGCTTAGGTTTATTCTCGAAATATTCCAACTCTCGGTTTATCTCCCTAAAAGCTTCTTCCGCATCATATTCTGGTTCTGGGTTCATTAATTCGCAGTTAAATAACTCATTGTGATCTGGGCGTGAAGTCCGCAAGCATGTCATATTTAAAGCCGCATTATTAGGACTGAAAAGAAAGATAAAAGGCAAAATAACAAAAAATTAGAACAAAAGAAAGAATGGGAAAGCAAATGACGATTTTTTTTTATTTTCTTTGGAAAGCTGGAAGACAACAATGTTTACAACTAGGAATTCAAAGCAACAATTGAAAAGAAGAAAACGTTCAAGTTATGTCCTGGAGATAACTCGTGACACAGGAAAGGTGGCAGGACAGGTCTAACCCGGACTTCTGTCTAGTCGGGAATGGCGTGGCCTCCCAGTTTTGAAGTTGGGCGCTCGGCCCCATGTACAGCATCTCAGCAGTGCTTGTGCCTTCACCTGGTTGAACCATGTGGACCTCGTAGAGCATCTCTCTCATTGCCCCACATATCTCCTCGATTTCCTCAGCTGTGAAGACTTCATCATCATCTTCTTCAATGTACCTCGGCCTGATGAAAGTTGCGTATAAATCCGGCAGTGGTTGAGGTAACTTCCAACCCTCATTTCTCCTTTTCTTTGCCCATTCTTCGTCTGCTGGAGTAGGTTTGAAGCCTAATCCAAAAGGTTTCTTGATGACTGGCAAAGTAATGAGTTCTGTTATTCCCTGAAGGGTTCGTCCAAGTCCCTTCCCTGGCCTAAATCCGTGCCGGATCATCTCTTTGGCCACCATAAACGAGGCGTTAGACATGAAAGGCTGGGGGCAGGGCATTCCCTCTTCGTACTGCTCTGCCAGTACAATCTCGAAAGCTTGATAGACCGTATGTTCGCTTCCTTCTCTCGGTTCAAGGTACGGGATGGATGGGTCTCGATAAATGGCATGCTCATCTTCCCCATGGACCACGATCTCTCGGTCTTCGTACTCGAACTTCACCATCTGGTGAAGAGTGGAAGGAACGGCTCCTACCGCATGGATCCAAGGTCTGCCAAGGAGAAAATTGTAGGATGTGTCCATGTCGATCACCTGGAAGGTTACTCGAAATTCGACTGGTCCTATGACCAACAACAGGTCTATTTCTCCCATGGTATCTCTCTTGATGCCGTCGAAAGCTCTTACGCAGACATTGTTGGGTCGGATTCTTCCGGTCCCAATTTCCATTCTTTGTAGCGTGGAGAGCGGACAAATGTCAACACCTGATCCCCCATCCAACATTACCCGCTTGACATAGTAGTCCTCGCATTTAACTGTTAAATGCAAAGCCTTGTTGTGTGCCGCTCCCTCCGGGGGTAGATCATTCTTGCTGAAAGAGATTTGGTTAATGGCGAAGAATCTTTCTGTCATCCGCTCTAGTTGCTCCACCGAGGTTTCAACTGGTACATATGCTTCATTCAGGGTTTTCAGTAGGATCCTTTGATGCTCGGTTGACCTCATCAATAATGACAGCATGGATACTTGCTCAGGGTACTTGCGCAGCTGATCTATCACTTCGTAATCCGGCATTTTCATTTGTTGGAAGAACACTTCCGCTTCCTCAACACTCACGGGCTTCTTTGGAGGGAAGCGCCTTTGTGTGGTGTTGTTCAGTTCTTGGGTATTTGAATACCTTCCAATGAAAGTATTTTCTGGAAGTTCTCCCATGATCTCTTTACCTTTGTACATCACCAAAGTCTTTTGATAATTCCACGACACTGTGGACGGGTTGGTCATTGGCTTTTGTGGCACGCGTCCGATAACCACTGGCTCATTCAGTCGAGGTGGTTGAATCGTCCCCCGGACCACATAGGCCCCTTTTGGCATGTACATAGGTTTTGTCTTTTTGATCCCAGAGTTCTGCGTCTTCTCAGCTTGACCTCGTGGTATGTAAAGAACTCCACCTTTTGCTGGTACCACTTTTTTCTCCACCTTCTTCTCAAGCACTTTCTTTATAGCTTTGGCCTCTTCCCCCTTTTCTGGTTTCTGGTCTATTTCAGGCCTCTTCCCCGTGTCGACAATGGCAATTATGGCTTTCAGAGTAGGGTCGAACTCTTTGTCTTCACAAATCATTCCGATCAGCGGCCCATTATTGTGAGCGGGTAATGGATTGTTAGTTACATTCGGGATCTCCTCGTCCCTTAGCACTATTTTCCCCTGCTCTATCAAATTTTCGACCACTCTTTTCAATGACCAGCAGTCGTTTGTATCATGTCCCTCGGCCCCTGAATGATAAGCGCATCTGACTCCGGCTTTGTAAGAAGGCGATGTTGGGTTTTGCCTTGTTTGGGGAATTGGTTGCAAGAAACCCAACTGGACTAGCTTAGGGAACAAAGTAGAGTATTGTTCACCGATGGGCGTGAAAGTCCGCCGTCGAGGTGGCTCCTGAGGGCGAAAGTTATTCTGTGGGGGTTGTGGGTTATAGTGGTTGCGGTATGGAGGCTGATTTCTGGGAGGTGGAGCTGGGCCTCGGTTGGCTTGTTGTGATGGATGGTTATAAGGTTGGGCATTCATGACCATATAAGGTTGATGAGCATATGCCAAACTTGAGTGGGGGTAGTAGTGTTGTGGGGCTCTTTCCGGAAAATGGGGCCTGGGATGACGATACTCCCTTGCTTCAGAGGCTGCCATAGTCGTTTATTCCTTCTTCTTCCCCCTCGTCGTTCCTCCGGACCCGCTTTGGACGGCCTGGGAGGTTGCCCTTATGGCTGCTTGACTCAGAATCCTACCCGTTTTCAAACCATTTTCCACCATCTCTCCAATCTTGATCGCTTCTGCGAATGGCTTACCCATGGCTGACATCATGTTTTGGAAATAGTCAGACTCTTGAGCCTGGATAAAGGTAGTGACCATTTCCACTTCATCCATGGGAGGCTTCACTCTCGACGCCTGCTCACGCCACTTAATAGCATACTCTCTAAAGCTTTCAGAAGGTTTCTTCTTTAAATTCGACAGAGAGTTTCGGTCTGGCGCAATGTCGATGTTATACTGGAATTGTTTTACAAAATCTCTGGCGAGATCATCCCATATATGCCATCGGGACATTTCCTGATCCATATACCATTCTGAAGCTATCCCTACTAGACTTTCCCCAAAATATGCCATTAGCAGTTCTTCTTTTCCGCCGGCTCCCCGCAATTGGTTGCAGTATTTCTTAAGATGCGCAATGGGGTCACCGTGCCCATCGTATTTCTCGAATTTGGGGGTCTTGAAACCCGTTGGCAGGTGCACGTGAGGGAACATGCACAGGTCGACGTAAGAGACGCTCTTTTGTCCGCTCAATCCTTGCATATTCTTCAAACTTTGTTCAAGGCTTCTCATTCTCTTGACGATCTCACTTTGTTCTGCAATTCTGGCGTTCTGATCCTGCCTCGGTGCAAGCTCGCACTGAGGCGGTAGAGGATTAGTACTGGTAGCGAACCTAGTTGGTTCCATCGAAAACGATGGTGCTTGGAATGTAAAAGAGGATGAGTCAAAGCTCGGCTTGTACGTGGTAGGCTGTGCCGTAACCGGGCAAGGCGATGCAGTAAAGATGTTCATGCTTGCATCAGTGGATGACATTCGGGGATGAGGCTCAGAAGGCGATCCAGCAGAGAAGGCTGAGGTGGCTGGGTACCCGAATGGGGTAGCAGGATAATTTATGGGGACATTAGAAGTCCCACTTGACCTGGAGAATAATTCAGGGAATCCGGGGACGACACTTGGCGGCTCTTTCCCATTATTCCAATCGTCCAGCATTTCCAACATGCGGAGCCGTAGGATTCTATTTTCCTCCGCAGTTGCGGATTCAGGTGTGAGGACGGCTGAGATCGAGCTTTCCTCGGAAACAGGGATTGTTTGCAATGGAATTTCTGAAGACATTTCCACACTTCCTTTTGACCTGGTGAAGTAAGTGTGAGTACTGCTTCTGGCCCTAACAACAGGTAGTTGAACACTTCTCCTTGACCTCGTGAAATATGAGTGCGAGGCCAGACTTTCACCAAACCAACCGTCTTTTCAAAAAACCCTGGAAATACTCAATGACAAACGCAAGGTTAATTTGTAGCAAATAACAGATAGTTAATCTCACGTTGGGCATGATTCACCTATACAGTTAAGTGGATTACTATATGTTTGCTACGAGAGCATGCGTCATTCAGGCATTTTTTATTAGTTTTTTTTCTTTTTTTTCTTTTCTTTCTTTTTCTTTTTCTTTTTCTCTTTTGTTTTTCTTTTGTGTTTTTTTTTATTTTGTAGTAAAAGAAATGCGACCGGATCCGATGAGGATTGCCTATGTATCACGATGCCTACGTGAATCAGATCATTACGTAGTTCGAAAAACAAAAATGAGCGTAAAAGAAACCAACTCTTTATTGTTGAAGCCGTCTATTACAAACTACATTTTGCAAAAGAAAAAAGCAAACTTCGAAAATAAACCTAGACTCAACATAGACTAAAAAAAAATCACCCTGATGGGAAAAATAGGCAGAAAGTGCTAAGATACAGATTTGACTTATGAGTGCATTATGGTTTTAAAAATTGGTTTCCGCGGGGCATCGTCCGGCCTCGCCGCGGTCTTAGGCGTGAGATCCCTCTCAAGTTGCTCTAGCTCATGCATAGTCTGCTTAACATAACCCATTACTGCCGAGAGAACGGTAATACTGGACATGCTCTCACATCGTAGACATTGTCTGGTGATGGCATGGGCAATGGCCTTGATCCTGTCTCTGGTTTGCTTCTTCTCTACGAGTAGGCGTTTTATCTGATCGCTGCATATCTTAAAAACTTGAGCATCTTGTACATGCTGATGCTTCAGTTGCCGTACTTCCAACTTCATCTGGGCTATTGAGTCGTACCAATATCTGCTCTCAGTTTGGAAATCCTTGGCCTGATTAGCTGCTTTGATCTCAAGTGCAGCCATCTCTCTCTTTATTTTAGCAACAGTCTTCTCGTGGTCGCCTTCCAATTGATCCAGGTATCGACGATGCTTATCTGCTCTTGTATCCCACTGTGCTTTGAGCTCTGCTATGACGTTTTCAGATTTCTCCAAACCATCTTGCCATTCTCTGACTTCGCTTTTTAGCCTCTTTATCAGGTGCTCGTCTGATCGACGCCTTGGCTGTTTATCTGCATCCAACCTTATCTGTTTGATCTGGGCTCTGAGCATTTCATTTTCTTGAATTAACCTGTTCTGCTCTCCCAGATCGGCAGCAATTTGCACGTTGTGCTCGTATTTCAAACCTTCTATTTGTTGCTTTAACCTGCTGATTTCGGCACAATAGCCTCTTTCCTTTGCTAACCAATCCCAATGCCTTTGCGATGACTCGGTGAAATTCCGGATGTGGGGTCTCTTAGCTGGCCTTTCATGCTCAAGTTCCCTTCTGTACCATGCAAGGTAACCTGGCGCCGTTTCTCCTTTGGCTCGATCCCGCACGCAAGTATCTGATTTCAAATATTGACCCTCATTCCAGATTTGGCGAATCTTTGCTTCTGGGAACTGTCCGTTAGGACTTATCTCAACTGCTTGAGTGCTAAGATCTTCCTCATGAGGTACTGTCTGGCATCTTCCGAACTGTCTCAAAACTCGGCTGGGTGCGTAAGGTTGAATGCTCTTAAGCCCCATCAGCAAGAAATGAGTTTTAGCTGCAGACATATATAAGATCTCATCAACAGGCAACCATCCCAGCGTCCATTGTATTTGGCTGGCAGTAAGAGCTTGAAAGAACGAGGTCCATGCCAGGACTCCTTTGGGCAAAACGATCTTTTTGGTTCTCGTGTAAGATTCTTCTATGCGGGTCTTTTCCGGGGAACCATGGCTCAAAATCTCGGAATGATGGCAGAGGTGCTCAGTCATCCATATCTATAGGAGCAAGTTACAACCTTCGAAGAAACTTTCCCCAGCTTTACAAGCTGTAAGAGCCCGAAAGATGTCAGATACCACCATTGGCGCGAGAGTACTGTCACTTTGCGTGAGTAAAGTGCTGACGACCCCAGATATCTTCAAATCAATGTTTCCATCTTTCCTTGGAAATACCAGAAGGCCCAGGAACATTATCATGAACGCTACCCGTCTGTGCTCGTCCCACTTCTGACGAACTCCTTTGCTGCATAGTTTGTTGATCGGATTATTGAATCCCCCCTCATGACCGTATCTATCATATATGAAGCATGGAGTACAAAATCCGGCTGCCAGATCCGGGTTGTGGACTGTCCTAGGTATTTTCAATGAATCTAGGAACCGATGTACCGTGACGACTCTTGGGGCGACCAAGTATTTTTCCCTCAAGGGAAGATCAGTATTCCCGATGTATCCGGCCATTTCTTCCAAAGTCGGGGTGAGTTCAAAATCAGAGAAATGGAAAACATTGTGCGCCGGGTCCCAATAGGTAATCAAAGCTCTTATGATATCTCCTCGAGGCTGGATTTCCAATAAACCCACAAGACCTTTCAGATATTTCTTAACCTCATTTTGTCCTTCAACACCTAGATCATTCCACCATAGCCGTAAACTGACAGGGATTTTGGTCATTATTGAAAAATGTTCATTTTGCATCGTGCTCATCCTGCACATTTATTAAGGTGATTTTAACAAAAATGACTGACTCAAAGTATTTTTACAGAGTGGATCAAGTTTTGAACACGGCCTTTAAACACTTCGGGGACGAAGATTTTAAGGCTGTGTGGGTCTATTGGATAAAAGTGCTAAACAAGACCCAAAGGTGGCTGTTTATGTAAAGTCAGCCTTCCGGCGTCCCTTTCGGGAACATTCGGCTATTTATGACAAAACAACGTCACCTGACCTATTTAGGACTCTTTTTTAAAAAATTTGACACACATTTTTTTTTATTTATTTATTGATTTTGGCTATTTTAGCAAAATGGGGTTGAACCCGACGAGGGTTGCCTACGTATCTCACATCCGGTGAGAATCAAACCGGCGTAGTTCGGGCGTACCGTAAATAGAAGAATCGAATAAACCTAGAAATCAAGAATACATTTTTATATATTTTTTTCTTTTTGAAAGAGATAAAGACTAAAGAAAATATTTATTATTATTTTTTTTTAGGAAATATTTGGACTATTAGTCTGAATTTACAAAAAAGGGGTACTACGAAAGAAACAACACATTTTTTTTGAATTATGAATTTTCCGTTTTTTTTACTTTTAAAATAAATACCTTCTCTTCTTTTTTGATTTTGGAAAATAAATACCTTCTTTTTTTATTTTGGATATGAAAAAAAAAATTGTATATATTTTTTTTTAATAATTCAAACTAAGAAGACAAATTTTTGTTTTTATTCTTTTTTTTTTAGAAAAATTCCGGCGAGGTTTTGACAATACTTGAACATTGGTTTTATTTTTCCAAAATAAGTAATTATCTCCCTACGCTGCTATTTTCCCCCTTTTTTTTAGAAACCGGTCAGCATGCGGAACCGAAGCAAATAAATGCACAAAACAAATAGGATGCAGCAGGGTGGTCTTTTTCGTTTCAGGTTGCCTGTCCTAGACGGACCCAACCCCTGTGTTGAGTCCCCTAAGTCAAATGCAACATGATGCAAATAAGCGTTCCTACTAGGGATCCGGCATGAAGTCAAGTTATTCCAGGTTCGTAACCTGGGTATTTGTTCTAGACTGTGTACCCGAGCGGACAACTCGAGTCGAGGAGGGGGCTACGTACCGGGGACCCGCGAGATCGTCCGGCTTTGTAACTTGTCCGACCTCTTTCTTATTTTAGGTATTGACACTAACAGAATAGGGAGTCTCGACCAGCGAGCTTCTCCCCGGAAGTAAGAAGAGAAGGTTTCGGCACAGTTTATATACAGTTCAGATAATATCAAAGCGATAAAAGACAACATTTAGCACGTTATGCAAAAACATATAATAAAGATCAGATAATAAAGCCAAATATAACAATTATTCTAAGCTCGAATTCTTGAACCCTGAACTAGAGATTCTGGGTTCGTTTCCCCAGCGGAGTCGTCAGAGCTGTCACACCTCTTTTTTGCGCGCCCGCCCCGAAGGGTTAAATGCGTGAGGGAGTTTTTCCAATTTAAGTGACAATATTCGAAATGGGATTATTTAGTTAATTCAGAGTCGCCACTTGGGAAAGGTTTGGTTTTTGGTGTCCCAAGTCACCGGTTTTATCTTGAATCCCAAATCAAGGAAATTTTCGACTTTTCCAAAATGAAGTCTGCGAACCAGAAATTCTAAGCAAGGAATTCTGTTGACCCGAGGGAAGGTGTTAGGCACCCTCGAATCCCGTGTTTCTAGCACGGTCGCTTAAATTGTTATAATGGCTAAATATCTGATTTAAATACATGTTATGGCTTACGTGCTTTCATTAAGTTTAAACCGCTTTTATTATTATCATTTATTTTTATAGAATTACAACGTCGTGAAAATGTATCTTGAACTACGTCGTAATCAATGCACCCGTAATTGTTAAACACATTTCGACTCCATTGAGATTTGGATTCGGGTCACATCAATGCGCACCCAAGTTTAAGAATGTAATTTATTAAAGGCGCGCCTAAAGCAACTAGCGCATTGTTATTTTGGGAAGGCCGTAAAATTCTCTGAAACGGCCTATCCTGAATTCTAAACATTTATTATGGTTATTTATTGAGGGCCCCGCGATTTACATCTCATTTGGCGAAGCTCGTCTCATTATTTTAGAAGGGTATCCTTTAGTGAATACATTCCTACCACGTTTGTCTTTAAAAAGAAAAATGATACCGAACTTTACTTGTTTGAACAAATACAGACTGAATCTTTGTTATGTTTGCCGAACCTAAATTTGTTTGATTACCTGATTGATTGTTTATGAGGTGAGAGTTACCTCATGCTTTGTCTTCATCGAGTGAATACGCTTATTAATTTGCTAAGTGAGATTGCAAGCAAACTAACAACATATACTGAGTTATATTTAACGACCTCCAAGTTTTATTTTTAAACTCTAACCTATTCGAAATTGATGAACGAAATTGGCTGTTTGTTAGGAAAATTACTACTAATTGAACTCAAAACGACTATTAGTTTTCCTCAACAGTCATCGCATTATTTCGAAATAAGGAATCTATACCGAGACCCGATATCGAACCTATATCGGAACAAATAATCTGACAGCAGAGCTGGCATTCATAGCCAGACTCTTAATGTGACTGCATGAGAGTTTGTTTGGGATACATTTATCCCAGATTTAGTACCACAGATTTGTCAATTCAGTGGCCTAGGCAAAATACATACAAGTGCTTGCCATGACTCTATGTTATACAGTCATAACTAAGTCAAACAGAGTGTTATACTGAACTGAATGTATACTAAATCAAACATACTGTCTGTCATACTGTCATTACTATTGAACAATGCTATCTAATAGTTCATCTCAAACAGAATGTATGTTAGTCTATACAGAATGTTTGCAGTTTGCAGTTAAACAAATACAGGCCCAACTAACATTCAACCTATTTTTAACACCAATGTTATAACATAAACAGATGTTCATTTCTTTATTTCTGCTTCAACTTCAAACTTTCAACAATACATGGTTCAGAGGTTGTGTACCTGGAAATATTTGACAATTGAAGAAGAGGGCGATCATCAGAGTAACAATGACAACAAGTGCAACAACAGTAACAAAATAGAAACAAAATCCCAGTGCGAGATGCAGCTGGAGCCAATGAAAAATGGCAGAATGTGGCAAGTTCCTAGTAATATGACTCAGAATTTAGGCAAAACAGATCTGAGAATGCACTGATGCTACACACAACTAAAAATCTCAAACAGAACTCAAAAGAAATCGAGATGGGACAGGGAAATCCAGGCCAGATGAGAATCAAGACAAAGAGGAAAAATGCAGTTCCTCTTTCCTGTGTTATGCCTCTCTCTACCTATTTCTGTCTGTGTGTGTATATACTATCCTTTCCCTCTTCTCAGATCTCCTAATTATCTCTATTATCCGATGGTATCCTTTCTCCTCTAATCTCTTATATCCTCACAGTGTGTGTGTTTCTCCCCTCTATCTGTCAGGTCAGCATCTATTTGTATGTATTTCAAGCTTTCAAAAAAAAAAACTCCTCACAGTGTGCTTCCCTCCCTCCCTGTGTTTTCTTTTTTCAGATTTCTAATCCTCTAAATCTTCAGGGTTCTCTCACCTCTAATCCCCTCCTCTTAGTTAGATGTCTGCCCCCTTTTATAAGCCTTAACACTACCCCTTTTAACAGCCTGTTTAGAATATCACAGTACCCCTCCCATGTGCCTTCCATTTTCAGTTCCACTTTAGCTAATTAAGTATTAAACCCCATCAACATTCCCTGGCAGACTTATCTTTCCCATTTTATTAACTAAAAGCAAACATGGGCAGCAGGATGTAGTCTGACAGCACATGCTGTCAAACTATTTAATTCAAAAAGGGCCTTTATGCCCATGTTGTGCACATGCCCTCCAGTTCAGATTACCATTACAGCCTAAACATTAGGTTTCTGAAATCACATTAACAACTATAAGTAAATGAACTTAGTTCTTAATTGATTCAGGCAATGTTCAACAGAAGCAAATCGATTCATTTTGTTCAGACAGTTGAAACTATTTGATGACACATGTCGACTCGACTATATTAGTTATAACACATACAATCGTAGCCAAAAATCGGACATTCAAAAGTATAGGACACATGACTCGACTTATACTGATTAAACAGAACTGTACTTCGAGGAATCAGTTAATCAGTACAAATTTGAAATTCAGACTAATTGCACAACAAACAACACGCCTTATCAGAATAGGAGGGGGATTCAGACAAACACAGAGGTTCAGGTAAAGTGGACAAACAAAAGTTGATAAAATTAAAACAAATATGAACAGACTTTTAAAACAAATCACACGGACTAAAACAAGTAAAGGAAAGAAAGCAAACTCACCTTAAAACTCGAAAAATCAAAAGTTTGAACTCGGATTTGGACAGACCTTTCTTAAGGCTGAACGGACTTTAATCGAAGTGTTTCTCAGATGAGAAACACTTCGATTAAGGTCCATTAGACCTTAATTTCTTTGGCTCGAACAAGACACGGACCAGTGACGAGGAATCACCCAGTTCCAAAACTCAAATCTGGGATTCATGGTTCCCTGATCAGATTCGGACCAAACCAAGTATGGTTTGGTCACGAGGGGGGTCTGGGGAGTGTCTGGTGTGAAGCTGGGGTTAAACGGTGTAGATCGAGTTTTGACTCGAATCTTCAAATGAAGATTCGAGGACCTAGAGGATGATTCGACCTAAACGGTCAACAGGTCCATGTTCAGGGTGGTGAGGGGGTTCTATGGTGTTCAGGTGGAGGTCACCGGCGTCCGTGCCGCCGGTTTTCATGGTGAAGAGTACAGAGGCGGCTCTAGGGTTTGGGGGTTCTGGTGAAGACGACGAGGCTGGGGTTCGGATAGGGGGGCAGGGTAAGATTATGGGCTTATATAGTTAGTGGGTAGGCGGATCTCAACCGTTAGATCAATCTAGATCTACGGTTTGGATCTGATGGCTTAAGTGGAACGGTGTCGTTTCGAGGGTAAAGGGTTTGGGTTGGTCCGGGTAGAAACGGGTCGGGTTCTGTTCGTGGGTATGGGAAGTGTGATCTTGGCCGTTGATCAATCTGAGATCAACGGCCCAGATCAACCTGTATCAATACGACGTCGTTTGGACTCTCTGGGCATCATCTGGACTGGACCGGGCAGGCCTGGTTTGGGTATTGTTTGTTTGGGCCAATTTTAATAAATTGGCCCAATCCGGAAGAAGAAAAGGGTCTTTTTTTTTATTTCTTTTTCTTATTTATTTTAAAAACAAAACTAAGCAAAAAATCAAACTAAAATTAAATACACACTCGATACAATTATTTGCACACACACTACAATATTTCAAAACAGGTAAAATCAAATAAAATAAAAGCACGGACGAAGATGCCTATTCATGATTTTCTATTTAACGACCGGATTATGGTTCGAATTATGCATGACACACACATTTTTTTTTATTTTGTTTTAATAAAGTAAAAATGGGCAAAAATCGCAAATAACCAACAAAGTGCCATGTAAAAATCCAAAATTTGTACAGCGGGGCCGATTATTATTATTTTATATTTCTTTTGGAGCGATTGTCGTGCGAAACAAAAATCACGTGCTCACAACCCCTGTTGGGACACATATGATAGCTACAAGCCGAGTCCATCAACCATATGTCTGATGATGTTGATGACTCTGTTGTAACTAATGAGAAGTCTGAATCATCACAATCAACTACATTTGAATCCATAATGGCCTTTCTATTATTATGTTTGGCCTTATTCTTCAACTTCGGACAGTCTTTCTTCCAGTACCCCTTTTCTCGACAAAAGGCACATTCATCTTTGCTGGGTCTGGATCTTGACTTGGATCTTCCCTTCTTTGTCCTCGTTTGATTTTGAGGACGACCCCTTATAAATAGTGCTTCTCCTTCTCCGCCCTTCTATTTTTCTCAATTTCTTTGTTCATAGCTGTACAAAGCCGAACAAACTTCTCTGAGAGAAACTTCGTCATTTCCATGGAGTATAGTAGTTTCAAGGTGCTCGTACTCATCAGGAAGTGACGCCAACAACATCAAGGCCAAGTCACCATCATCATAAGTTGTATCCATATTTTGCAAATCTGTGACCAACTTATTGAAACTGGTGATATGTTCATTCATCGTGGTACCAGGAATATATGTGAAGTGAAACAGTCTCTTCTTCATGTACAATTTATTTTGACTATTTTTCTTCAAAAATTTATCCTCCAGTGCTTTCCATAATTTACTTGCAGAAGTTTCCTTTGTGTATGGATATTTCTGCTCTCTAGCAAGGTAGGATCGAATGGTACCGCAAGCAACACGGTTGAGAATCTTCCAATCTTCTTCTCCAATAACATCTGGTTTCTTTTCTTCAATGGCCAGATCTAGCCCTTGTTGAAAAAGGACATCTAGAATTTCGCCTTGCCACATCCCAAAATGTCCAGACCTGTCAAATATTTCTACCGCAAAATTTCGCATTTGACACGATTCTTGTCATAAGCGAAGATGCTAATGATGACATATTGTTGACACTTGATGTAGATTCTTCTTGTTTATTGTCTCCCATTTTGACACAAATATTATTTAATAGTTGACGACACAAATCAAGATTATTTCCTTTCTGGTGTGGAAGATCAGACTAAGCGGCAACCACAGAGCATACTCAGACATAACCTTGACTCAGTTACCAAGATAAATTTTTTCTGATGTGGAAGATCAGACTATGCTGTAACCACAGAGCATACTTAGACAGTACCTTGGCTTTGATACCAATTGTTGTGGAAGCCAAATGTATATAGTGTGAATAAGTCACAACTACTATACCAAAAATTTATGTCAGCCACCAAATAATAAATAAGACAATAAAGCAACAATAAAAGGAACTCCAGAATTTACGAGGTTCGGCTAATTTTGCCTACTCCTCGGACACAACCAATATTTTATTCCACTCCAAAATACAATTGAAATAATACTAAAGAGAGAAGATACAAATGCCTTAAGAAGATAATAAGGCTAATGAGAGGTGTATTTAAATCCTAAACATTAGGCCTTCTTTTATAGGGGAAAAATCCCCCCCAACTCTACTTCCCAACCGATGTGGGACAATTTGACATCTTCAACAATGTGTTCAGAAATTTTAAGTTATTGGATTCTAATTAATAATTTGTATATTTTTAAGGGAATTCTTTAGATAAATACAAAGTTTATACCAAAATTACATAGGTCGAACCTGTAACCGGCACCCTAACTCCGTTCCTGGCTGCCTTGCGTCGTGAGCCCTGAGTTCAGGGCCCTAAGAGTACAAGAACCAAAGAAAAACCAGGAGAGACAAAACACAAACATTAATTTGGCCAGGTGTTAACACTAGGTTGGGGATTTTCCAAAATATTCCCTGAAAAGAAAAGCAATTAATGGAGATTTGTGGTAGTTTTCTTCCATTAAATGCAAGTAGTAACATCCAAACACTTGGAGATTTATAGTTTACTCAAGAGTCTTTAAGAAAGCTCAAGAACATCAAAGTCTTGAAATCCATGGTTTGCTTAATAGATAACCTAGCTCATCATTATAATATATACTGTGTTTTATTAAGTTTGTATAATATAATTATGGAAGAAAATTGGGGTTTAAACTATAGGTTAGAGGAACCATAGAAATAGGTTTTTAAAATGATGATTTTATTAAAGTAAGAGATGCTGATGTAAACGGAGTTGTTCGGAATTTCTAAATTGATATTTGGGAATTTCTTTGGACATAAGAATTGTAAAATTCCAAAATAAAGTGGAATTTTTTTAAGTAAAAATTGTATTTGAAAATCACAGTTGTATTTGGACATGAATATAATTTGGGTTGTTTTTGAATTTTTGTGAGTGATTTGAGTGAAAATTTTGAAAAACGGTTTTTTGGAGTTTTTCAAAATTTTGAAAAATTTCAAAATTAATCTTCAAGTGAAAATTGGAAATTTTATGGCCAAATACTAATTTCGAAAAAAGTGATTTTTTCCCAAAAAAGTAAAAATATTCTTTTACAATACTTGAATGATATAATTGGTGTAACTTTGAGTTGTTGATGAAGAAACATCGTATTGTGACTTCGCGTGAGCAATCACAAAAAATAATTTAGCAACTTTGCTGCAATAAAGTAAAAGTTGAGTTATTATTCGTAAAATTATTTATATAATTAAATAATTTATGATAGATATATACTTTTATAATATGGTTTGTCTCATTTTCTAAATTATATACTTATACTTTTTTTAGTTAAAGGGTGAATTTCAACATTCATTATAAGTTCTACCTGTTAGGGTAGAGTACAGTAGCATTGTTACTAGGGGTAAACTAATTCCCCCTCGCTATGAGCATAATTAGTGCTATTACAGTCCAAAACTTGTCTAGAGAAAACAGTTCCTGAAATGTCTGCCCAAAAAATATATGTACCAAACACCGAAGGAACTGCTGTTACAAAAAGATTATAAAAAAATCCTTCTTGGCGCCCTCCTTTGCTAGTATGTTAGCAACTTTGTTCGTCTCCATGTAGCTGTGTTTCACCACCACGTGTCCTAGTCTTTGGATGGTTGACCTACATTCAAAGATAATTGAGTAAAAAATAAGGTTTCCGTTGTTAAGCATTCTAATTACCTCTATGGAGTCGGTGTTAATTTCTAGAGGCATTAACAGCCTTTCTTCAGCAATTTGCAATCCTTTCAGTACTGCTAATAGCTCTGCATGTGTGTTGGTAGTGTGTTGTATGCTTCCCATGAAGCCCAACACCCAGTTCCCGCTTGCATTTCTGAAGACTCCTTTCACTCCTCCCTTTTCCCGGGTTCCCAACTGCATCCTCATCCGTGTTGAGTTTATAAGTGTTATTTAGAGGGGGTGTCCATTTAACCCAGATAGTTTTCTCTTTTGTGGGTGTTCTGTCCACCGATAGGGTGATATACTTGTTGTTTTTGCCAAATCAGCTTTTTTATTGACCATATCCTTCCTATTGTTGAAGAAGTTATTGTTTCTGGTAAGCCAAATCTGCCAGAAGCAGAAAAGGAGTAGGTCCTCCTAATTGATAACATTGTTGAAGGGTTTCTTTTTTAGGGAGGCCCATATGGTGCACCAATTCCAACTATTGAAAGAAATGATCTGGCTTGGAGTTGGATTAGTACTTTCTAAGACTAGGATTCCCCAGAATAGTTTTGTGGTGGGACACTCGAAGAATATGTGAGCAGATGTCTCAATTGCCTGATTACAGAAGAAGCATTTAGGATCCAGATGTATCCCAATATGGTGAAGAAAAGCTCCAGTGGGGAGCCTATCATGGAAGAGGAGCCAAAAGAAGGATTTGATCTTGTTTGGTACTTTCAGTTTCCAGATCCACAAGTAATTATTACTTGTGTCTGCAAAGTCTTGTTGGGCAAGGTTTTCCAGGAGGGAGTAGGATGACTTTGAGGTAAAGATGCCATTGGTGGTGATTCCCCAGATCATTCAGTCCTCTTTTATAGGATTGGATGGTAAGAATATGTTTAGAATGGTATGTTTAATATTGGGGGAATGCTTAGGGAAATGGCAGAGAAATCCCAACTCCCACTGTTGTGGATAGATCCTCTTGTGTAAGAGGGCCTTCGATCATGGATATGATCGAAGGGTGATTTGGGATCCAAGGGTCGTTGATAAAGCTGACTCAATTCTCTGAGTGGACAACCTATCTTTTGGCTTGTATGCATGTTTCCCACCCTTTGAGGATGCATTGCAAGGTGCTTGATTTAGATTTTTTTTGGAGGGTGCCTCCAGCTACAGTGTTTGGCAATGAGAGTTTTTGCCCAAAGAGAGGATGGGTTCTAGTAGAGCCTCCATGCCAATCCTGAATGGATGGCTTTGTTTTTCAAATCTGCTTTTTGGATTCCTAGGCCTCCATGTGCCTTAGGTTTTATGACTGTATCCCAGGAAACAAGATGCATCTTTTTTTTGATTGGGTGGTACCCCAGATGAAATTCCTTTGGATTCTATCAATCTCTTTGGATATTTTGGAGGGGAGTTTGATGTATTGCATGACATGGTTAGGGATAGTATTTAGTGAGTCTTTTGCTAGGGTAGTCCTTCCAGTCATGTTTAGCATATTTGTTTTCCACCCAGCTAATTTTGTGTGCATGTTGTCTATGATGAATTGGAAATCATTGTGGGTGGGCCTCTTGTGGAAGATAGGGAGCCCTGGGTATTTGCCAAAGTTGGTTGTTGCCTAAATGGCAAGGCTATTGGAGATGGACTCCATTTGGTGGGGTTGACAGTTAGCACTAAAAAAGACTCTGGACTTGCTAAGATTGATCTTCTGACCTGAGGCCTGATTGAAGGAGTTGATGGTATTGAGGATTGTGGTGCAGTTTCTCTGATTAGCTGTAGCAAACAGAGTTAGGTCATCAACAAAGAATAAGTGGGATATCTTAGGGCCAGATCTGCTAATGCTAATGGGGGACCACTCTTTTTGTTGGACATTCCTCTCAATCGCCCTGGAGAGCCTTTCCATACACAGTATGAAGAGATAATGTGACAAAGGATCACCTTGTCTGATGCCTCTGGTTGGCTTAAAGGATTTTGTTTATTCCCCATTTACTAGGACTGAGATGGAGGATGAACTAACACATGACATAATAATATTGATGGTGGTAGTGGGAAAGTTGAAGGCAGGGAGGGTCTCCTTAATGAAAGACCATTCTAGTCTATCAAAGGCCTTTTCCAGGTCGATCTTAAGGATCATGTGAGGTGATTTGCCTCTCATCTTCCCAAAGTGAGTGATATATTCTTAGACTATGATAGCATTATCAGATGCTCTCCTGTTGGAGAGGAAGCTTGCCTGACTAGGACCTATTATGTGGGGCATGTAAGGTTTAATTCTGTTTACTAGGATTTTGGTAACCGTTTTGTAAACAATGTTGCATAAACCTATTGGCCTATAGTTTTTAATCATGGATGCCTGGGGATGTTTTGGAATTAAACACAGGAGGGTGTCATTCATCAGTGGGTGCATTGTTGCTAGCAATTTTTGCAAAATTGAATGACATCCTTCCACACTATGTCCCAGTATGTTTGGCAGAAGAAAGAGTGCAGGCCATCAGGGCCTGGAGCTTTGAAGGGTTTAAAGGAGAAAATAGCACTTTTGATTTCATTATCTCTAAGAGGCATGTCGATGGTGGATTTCTGAATATTGGATATGGAAGGGCTATGTGTAGTAGTGTGCATTGGTGATTGAGAGTGAGATGTGGAGTAGAGCTCTTGGAAAAACTTGGCTATTGATTCTTTGATTTCCAGGGGCTCATACTGCCAGTTTCCTGATTCTTCTTTGAGGGAGAGAATTTCGTTTCTCCTTCTTCTATTAAAAGTTGATGTGTGGAAGAATCTGGTGTTGCTATCACCATCAGTCAGCCAGTTGATTCTTGCTTTCAGCTTCCAGAAATCTTCCTCATTTTTCAGGATTGAGTCAAGTTCTTCAATAAGGGCATTTTCTAGATTTTGGAGGAAAATGCTAGAATGGTAGCTGGGTGATTTTTGTATCCCAGCTATCCTGGCAACCAGCCACTTTTTTGTGTGGAATATGTTGCCAAAGGTGAGTTTGTTCCAATTAATTGTGTTTTCTTTGAACCTAGTAGATGAAGGAATTAGGGTGGAGTGGATTAGGAATGAGTCCCTGATGAGAGCTTAGAACGTTAGATGGCTGCACCACATGGATTCGAACCTAAAGGGCTTGACAGAGACCATTTCTATGTTATTTTTTAGTTTGACAAGCAAAGGACAGTGGTCAGAATGGGTCCTAGCAAGATGAGCAACATTTGCCTCTAGGTATTCATTTACCCAGAGGTTATTAGCAAAACACCTATCAATTCTCTCTAGGATAAGGCAAGACCTATTCTTGTAACGCTTGTTGGACCAAATGTACTAACTACCTTTGAAGCCTAGGTCTACTAACTTGCAATTGTTTATACAATTTCAAAATAGGTTGCTCCTATTTGTGTTAATTGGTTGCCCCCAAATTTGTCTCTAGCTTTCAAGACTTCATTGAAGTCCCCACCCACAAACCAACTACCCTTAAAGTTTTTGGAAATATTAATCAAGTTATCCCAGAAGCTCTTTCTAACCTCTATAAAATTACTAGCATAGCTTCCAGAAAGTAACCAAGGGGGGTTTGATGGGAGTACCTTGACCATTGCATGGATACCCTGGAGAATTACTGCTACTTCATCTACTTGAAGGAAGGACTCTTTCCACATGATGACTATACCTCCTGAATGGCCTACTGTTGGGAACTTAATATGCAGATCATATTGCAGTTCCTTAGTGAGCTTTTTGTGGTCTGCCATCTTGGTTTCCAATAGTACTCGCATAGCAGGTTTATGTATCTTTACCATTTATGAGCAGTGTCTCTTGAGCTCGGGACTGTTTGCGCCCCCTAACATTCCATATGATGAAATTTATTAGGAGGGGAGGGTTTGGTGGGAGGTTTCTCATCGATGCTTTGTCCCTTCCCTTGGTTGGCAACACATCATTTCCCCTGGATGGAGATGGTTGGGTTCTCATAACTGGAGTTAAGGTTAGGAATGGCTTCAGAAAACCTTGGCTTTGATGAGAGGACAGGCTCAGTCCACATCTTGCTAGATTCTTTGGGCATAGTAGGATCAGAGTCTCGTTGTGGTCCATACTAAACTCCACCGCTCGTATTGCCTCTAGCCATAGAGAGTCTATCCTCGATTGGCTATACGGTGATGACGTCTCCTTTTCCATGGGTGTTTCGTGGTTCTTCAGAATCTCTAAGGCTTTGGATATCTCTTTCGAAATATTCTCCAGTGGCGGTGAGGATTGCTTCTCTTGCGTTGAAGATGAAGGGTACTGTTGTGGCCACTACGGAAGGACTTTGAACTGCAGAGTCGTAAAAGGGTCTGTTACTACCGGATCCGGGAAGAAGGGAATGGTGTTGAAAATTTGCTGCATCATGTTATGGAATGAAGGTGGGTCGTTGGTTTGCTGCAGAGGGTTTATATTGCTCCATAGAACCATTGATTGCCATAGTTGAGCGCCAAACATCGCCAAACCTTGTTAGTGCTTCTGTAGTGACTCTGGCTAAATGGGCTGAATTTTGGATGATGAGGGAGATTGGCTGGTTTCCCAGCTGAAAATTGTAGCACAACGCCTGGTCGTGGATAAAAATCTCCAGCCAAGACTCTGGCATGTGGTCCCGCAGTGGTGGGATAGATGTCAGAATGATTAGGGGTTTTGGAGGGGATTCCATTTTTGGATTTTTTCTACTTAGCCTTTTTGGACTATTATTAAATGGGGGTTATTGGGGTAATCAAGGGTCTCGACTGATTATGGAGGTAGATCGACACCCATGGTAATTGCTTCGTAATCTGTGTCTAATATATAGGTTGTGGGATTACGAAAAAATCCGGTTGAGTTGATGGTTGTAGTCACATCAGTTGCAATTTTGGATTTCTCAAATTTAGCTCTTGAGTTTCCATGGAAGGATTTTGCAATGAATGTGTTTATAGGGGAGATGTAAAATAGTATGGATCATCATTTGAGTGTACTAGAGTGTTATTGAGTTTAGGGATGGTGTGAGGGCTCCATCTGGTGCATTGTCAGTCCCCCCTCTAGGCCCTTTGGGCTAGTTGACTTTGAGTTTCTGGGGGGGGGCATTGATTTTGCATTTGGTTTGTATGCTCCTTATCCGTAGTGGGTATTGGTTCTCTTCCTTCTGGGCCTGCTTTACTCTTTGTACTTGTATTGGGCCTATCCCTTATGGGTTGTCTGTGTATGGGCTGATTCTTCATGGGGTGGGGTGTCTTTTGAGCATTGGGCTGGGCTAGCTTCCTGCATTGGGTTAGTTATAGAAGTGTAACAGAAAGTTTGCGTTTCGAGGAACTTACCGGAGATGGCATCGAACATTCGAACTTGGATGTTGTCCGGTTGGGCATTTGTTTTACATTTCCTATTTTGATTTCCATTTTTCATTCACCAACCTCCAATTCTAACAATCCCCACATGAATGGGGAATGGCTATAAGACAAAGGAATGCACAGACGAGTGTGTGATTTACAAGGAAAGATTAATTGCATCTGGATAAGTAGGTTTTCTTTTGAACTTTCCGTAGTGAACTTATGTCAGACATACTAGGTCAATCGGTAGATTTGATATCTTTGAACCGTCAAGCTTTATTGTATACCTAGACAACATAAGTCATACAATTAACCCTTAACCATATATGGTTCTCAGAGTTGTATTCGTTTTACCCACGAACACCGCCTGGTTTTATGAGTGCATAGAGAATGGGCATTTACTTTCATTCCCCTTGAAGCGGCTTACACTTCACATCCACATAGGTGATTTCTAAATGTGTAGTCCTATAGACACACTATCTGGTCATTTCCTTCCAGACTTAGCAAATCATTAAAAAGCTTTAAGCTTTATTGACTCATAAAAAATCCTTAATGCTTTACCCTATTTTCTGAACATTCTTCATCACAAGAATGGGTTGAGTTATTTGACAATGTTGAACCGTCATTGATAACTTTATTTGATTTATTTGAACTTAGCTCTTAGGATCTCTAGTCTTCTAGGTAGAGTTACCGCCATGATGACTTGTCCTAGGCCTTAACCCCATTCCCTTGGATGTTCTTTCAACCGCCTCTCTAGATAGGCCTTTTATAAGTGGATCCGACATTCTATCTCTTGACTTCACGTAGTCAATCGTGATAAAACCACTAGAGAGTAGTTGTCTAATGGTATTGTGGCTCTGTCGTATGTGACAACATTTTCCGTTATACATAATGCTCCCTGCCCTACCTATTGTTGCTTGACTATCATAATGTATACATATAGGTGCCAAAGGTATGGGCCAAAATGGAATATCTCCTAAGAAATTCTGGAGACATTCAACTTCTTCACCGGCCTTGTCTAAAGCTATGAATTTAGATTTCATCGTAGAACGGGTGGTACACGTTTGTTTGGATGATTTCCAATACACTACTCCACCTTTAATTATGAAAACATATATACTCGTGGATTTAACTTCAGATAATCCGGTGATCCAATTTGCGTCACTATATCCCTTAATCACAGAGGGATATTTGTTATAATGCAGAGCATAGTCTAGGGTATGTTTCAGATATGCCAAAACTCGTTTCATTACCATCCAATGTATTTGATTGGGATTACTTGTAAACTGAATCAGTTTGCTAATAGCATATGCTATATTTGGTTGCGTACAATTCATGATATATATCAACTTCCCAATACTCTTGCATAGTCCAGTGTTGAGTCACTTTCACCTTTATTTTTTGAAGTGCATAACTTAAATCAATTAGAGTCTTGGCAATCATGAAATCCAAACACTTGAACTTGTCAAGTACCTTTTCAATGTAATATGACTGTGATAATGCTACACCTTGTGGAGTTTTGTGAATTCTGATTCCTAAGATCATATGAGCAACTCCTAAGTCTTTCATGTCGAATTTGCTAGCTATCATGCGCTTAGTAGAATTTATATTTGCCATATCTTTGCTTATATCAACATGTCATTAACATATAAACAAACAATGACTTCATGACCTGACGTGGTTTTAATGTAAATACATTTGTCAGACTCATTGATTTTAATTTGCCAATATTGTTTGGTCAAATTTAGCATACTATTGTTTGGGTGCTTGTTTAAGTCCATTAAGCGACGTAACAAGTTTTCACACTTTTTTTTCTTTACTAGGAACCACAAAACCCTTACGTTGTTCCATGTAAATTTCTTTCTCCAAATCTCCATTTAAGAAAGTTGTTTTAACATCCGTTTGATGGATTTCAAGACCAAATAAGGTCGCCAGTGCCACTAACATCCTAATAGATGCTATCCTAGTTACTAGCGACTAAATGTCAAAGTAATCAAGGCCTTCCTTTTGTCTATAACCTTTGACAACAAGTATTGCTTTATATTTGTTAATAGTGCCATCAACTTTCATTTTCCTCTTAAAGATCCATTTCGAACCTAAAGGCTTATTTCCTAGAGGAAGATCAACTATTTCCCATGTATGGTTATCCAAAATTGATTGAATCTCACTATTGACTGCCTCTTTCTAAAATGTTGAATCAGAAGATGACATAGCTGCTTTGAAAGTTTGAGGCTCATTTTCAAGCAAGAATGTAACAAAATCTGTTCCAAAGGAAGTAGATGTTCTTTGACTTTTTCTACGTCTTGAATCCTCTTTACTTTGAGTATTTTTCTCTGGTTATTCCTGTGGTCGTTTATATCTTTCACTTGAAAACTCCCATTCAATTTTATATGGATAAATATTTTCAAAGAATTCAACATTATCTAATTCAATTACCGTATTAATATGAACTCCAGGATTATCAGATTTTTGAACCAAAACCGACATGCTATCCACAGTTTTTGGTCCGATTATACCCTCTTGGGTAAAAGTACTTGTACCTTTGCTAAACAGCCCTACACTTTGAAATATCTCAAGCTTGGCTTTCTTCCTTTCCATTTTTCATATGGTGTAGATTGTGTTTTGTTGTAGGGTACTCTGTTGAGTATTCGGTTAGCTGTAAGGACATCTTCCCCCCACAAACTCTGCGATAAGCCAAAACTTGTTAATAAAGCATCCATCATTTCCTTTAATATCAGTTTTTCTTTCCGCAATTCCATTGGATTGAGGTGTATAAGGGGGCAGTAGTTTGATGGATAATTCCATATTCCGAACATATCTCTGCAAAAGGAGATTTGTATTCTCCACCCCTATCGCTTCGAATTATTTTAATCTTTTTATTCAATTGATTCTCCACTTCATTCTTGGATAACTTCAATGCTTCAATTGCTTCATCCTTACTATTAAGCAAATAAACATAATAATATCGAGTGCAATCTTCCATAAAAATTATAAAATACTTTTTCCCACCACAAGATGGTGTTGACTTCATATCAGAAATGTCGGTATGAATTAAGTCTAAAGGATTTGAATTCCTTTCAACAGACTTATAAGTATGGTTGACAAACATAGATTCAATACATATTTGATATTTTGATTTATTACATTCGAATTTAGGCAATGTTCTAAATTAATTAACTTCTGCTATGTTTTGTAATTGACATGTCCTAAATGAACATGCCATAAATCATTTGAATCCAATAAATAAGAAGAAGCTGAACTTTTATTAATACTGTCAACAACCATTACATTGAGTTTGAAAAGGCCCTCTATGAGGTAGCCATTTCCAACATACATATAATTTTTGCTTACAACAACATGTTAGATACAAATACCCATTTAAATCTATTCTTAGCAAGTAGAGAAGTTGAAACTAAATTTTTCCTAATAGTAGGAACACGAAAAACGTTGTTGAGCGTTAACACCTTACCGGAAGTCATCATCAGGAATATATTCCTATAACACTCAATCTTGCTATTGCAGTATTTCCCATGGAAGCCTTTTCTTGGGGACCAACAATAGAGTAGGTAGCAAATGCTTCTTTAACAACACAAACATGTCAAATGGCTCCAAAGTCAATCCACCACTCCTTCGAATTTCTAACTAAGTTACATTCCAAAAGCATTGTACATAGATCATCAATGTCATCATTCTTCTTCACTATGTTGGACTGTCCCTTTTTCTGGTCCTTTTCCGGGAGACGACAGTCAGGGGCTTTGTGACTAGCTTTTCCACAATTATAGCAGCTGCCCTTGAATTTTTTCTTGTTCTGCTCATTTGTCTGTCCAAAAGACTTCTTCCTTTTCTTACTTTTTGGAGCAACCTCTTCAAAAATATTCGCTCCCATAATCGTTGAATTTTCATGTGACTTCCTCTCGGTTGTTTTGTTATCTTCCTCAATCTTGAGGCGTATAAGAAGATCTTCCAACTTCAGTTCTTTGCGCTTGTGCTTTAGATAGTTTTTGAAATCTCTCCATGAAGGAGGTAACTTTTCAATCATTGCAGCCATTTGAAATGCTTCATTTACTACCATACCTTCAGCAATAAGGTCATGAAAAATAAGTTGAAGCACTTGAACTTGGGTTCCAACGATTTTGCTATCTATCACTTTATAGTTTAGAAACTTGGCAACCATAAACTTATTGAAGCACGCATCTTCAGTCTTATACTTCCTCTCAAGTGCATCCTAGAATTCTTTCGAATTATTCGTAGCACTGTATACATTGTAAAAATAATCCCCCAAAGCACTCAAAATGTAGTCTTTGCAAAGAAAATCTGTCTGTTTCCACGCTTCAACAATCATAAAATTTTCATTGTCTGGCATATCGGCAACAGGCACTGGAGGGTCTTCATTGGAGAATTTCTGCATACCAAGCGTGGTAAGCCAAAAGAATGCCCTCTGCTGCCTTTCTTTGAAGTTAGCTCCAGAAAGTTTCCCGATTTTTCGGTCGGTGACACAGCAGTTCGGCTTGACGAGGCTATTGTCGTTGCCACAACAGTCGCAGAAGGATTTTCATTTTCAATTGCCATTTCTCACTGTCAACAACAAAACATTTCAATTAATGGCAGAAAAATAAAACAACAAACAATACTGTAATTAATAAAAATCAGTACTTTTAATAAACAAAAATCGAAGTTTTTATATATTGTTTCACTAGAATACGATGAAGGTTTTATGTTCTTCAAATCGTTTCTGAATTATGAACTTTAATAATCCGATGAAGTTTTTATATCTTCAAATCAGAAATAGAAAAATTCACTAGGAGTAGAAAACTACAAAGGTTTTAATCTCCAGAAAATAAAATACAGATTAAAGTATAAGTATAATTTCCTTAAGATTGTTATTAATCTGCATTAACTCTAATATTACGAAACAGTAAATTTCCTGTAACAAAAAAAATACAGAAGTAAAGAAGAAACTGGAAATAATAAGAAAACAGAATCAGAAAATACATGTTGGAATGAAATCGAGCCCATTGAATGCACATTGTGTCCTTAAGGAAATTATTCTCCTAAGTACCCGAAGTGATAGAATATTAAACTCCCAGGATAGAACAATTTGACTCACCAGAGTATCGGTACCTAAAACACTGGTGAACTGCGAACAACTCAATGACTGTAAATTATACTGGATTTTATTTGTGCAGAAGAAGAAGTTTGAAGTTCAGAAAATTTCGTAAGGAAAAATTCCGGGACCAAAGCGAATTTATAGACATTTTCTAGCACTGTTTCTGAAAATTTACAACCTTTCAGAAATAGCCATGGCTGTTGGAACAAGCAGGAATATTTAAAATTATCCGGAAAATGGAACAGATCGATCGCGGGTCGTGCGTGCGGATCCTGGGTTATTTCGGTTTGACTTCTTGAAGCCGAACCGAGCGAGCTAGCGACGACGGCGCGGGGTTTACCTTCTTACCAACACATTTAACACCAAAAGAAGTGCTTTTTTAATATAAAGCACATTCCCTTTCTTTCCACTACCAATGGGGGACATTTGCTCTTTCCAAAACATAAGCGAACAACTCACTTTCCCTTCTCATTTCTTCCCTCCATTTCCTATTCACCAACATCCAATCCCAACGGCCACTAATCCTTACATTAAAAGTAGGCTGTCTACATTATATTCTAGGGGTGCGGCCTTTCCCTGGACCCTGCGTGATTACGAGATACTTTATGTATTGGGCTGACCTCTTTTATCATTTTGAAAGCAGCACATATTTAGCATTATTGGGAATATAAACATCAAGAGCCAGCTGAGAAAGAACATTAAGAAAACAGAACTTTGTAATCTGATTAGAGGAATAGGACTACATACTGTTAAGACTGGCTCTTCAGTACTACAAGAATGTCTTCTCTTTTCCTATTCTTGTGCTCAATCCTTATTTCCATGTTCAGAAAATATTTTCATTTTGACTTTTCTGGATTTAACAAAAAAGAAAAATAGAATATTGATGGCTGCTCCAACCTCCAGTAACCAAACCTTTAAAGTGAAAATTGAACTCAAAGACTGCTGTCATATATATCATGACCCACGGTTTACTATTTTCAACACAATTCTGTCTACTGCTCTCCAGTACATGTTCCTCCAATTATCCTTCATCAAATATAAGAACAAGAATAATCCAGAAAGTCCTGTTACATAGCCCAAGAATATAACTACAACAAAAAGGACATTTTCTTGATCATATCTGTTCTCTACAGTTTCATTGATAGAGGGAGCATAGTTACTGCAGTTCATCCCACCAGGAGCACCACATAAGTATTTGTTTCCAATATATGCTGTTCCATCTTGATACAAAGTGTCAAAATGCGGACCGCTTGGAATTCTTCCACTCAAATTGTTATAAGACATGTTGAGATGCTGGAGGAAATCTAACACTGTTAATGTCACTGGAATTTCTCCTGTGAAATGGTTGTAACTGAGATCCAACGACTCGAGGGAACTCATCTCACCAGTAGTCTTTGGAATCAATCCGAAAAGATTATTATGTGAGAGGTTCAGCAATGGAAGTCCACTTAAAAGGCCAAATTTCTCAGGGATTTTACCAGTGAGAGTGTTGCTTGAGACGTCGAATCCAGTGTGGTAGGAATAGACTGACTCAAGCCATTGTGTCTGTCCTTTGGTGACTATTTCTAGCTGAGCACCAGTGAACTTGAGGGAGTAAGCATAACCTAAGATGGTCGCCTCATTTTCTCTTTTCATCATCATTTTCAAGCCATCAAGATTCTCAGGAATGGGGCCAGATAGATTGTTACTGGACAAGCCAATATATTGTAGATTTTCCAACTTCATTAGCTCTTCTGGAATTGATTCATTGAAAGAGTTTGATGCAAGCACGAGAATACGGAGTTGGTGTAAGTCGCCAATGAACTTTGGTATCCTTCCTTCAAATCTGTTGCCTGCCAACTTCAGAATCTCCAAATCTTGAAAGTTTTCGATCACTGCTGGAAAAAATCCTTCAAAGTCATTCCCACTCAAATCCAGATAACGAAGGCTTGTGACGCGTTCAAGTTCTTTTGGAATACTTCCAGTGAGCTTGTTTTGTCCAAGATTAAGGTAAATGAGAGACTTGCAGTTTCCCAGATTACGTCGTATGGTGCCTGACAAGCTATTATTGGAGAGATCAAGAACCTGGAGGACATTAGTTGCTCGGCAAAATGATTCTGGTATTGGACCATGAATTTTGTTCCCTGATAATGATATGGACCTGATACCAGGAACTTTTCCTATCTGTGTTGGAATTAAGCCTACGAAACTGTTAAGTGTCAAATCGATGACATTAACATTCAGGAGCTGAGAAGGGATAGGACCTTGAAGGTTATTTCTGGCTAAATTTACTATTGTTGGGAAACGAGAAGATTTCAGCTGAATCATTGGCGGTATAAATCCCTCGAAGTTATTCATAGACAAAGCTAGTATAGAAAGGGAAGGGAGATTGAACAACCAATATGGTATGGCTCCTGATAGACTGTTGTTAGACAAATTTAAAACCACGAGTTTCGTCAAATTTGAAAAGAATTCTGGGATTCCTCCTCTCATGTTGCAAGATGTGAATTCCAAAATCTTGGGCTGAAAAGTTTGCACAAAGGGTTGATGTTGATCATCAATTTCCAATGACAATCCACTTGTTCCTAAACTAATTTCTTCCAATCTAGACTTTTGGAATAAAGACAATGGCATATTACCATTCAGCCTATCCCTCTGAATATAAAGAGATGAAAGTTTAGGAAGCTGAAGTATGCACAAGGGAAGACGTCCTGTTAGATCGTTCCATTCTAAATTCAGGTACTCGAGGGAGGGGATTCGACAAATTGAAATGGGAATATGCCCTTCTAATCTGTTCTGAAATAGAGATAAGTACTGAAGGCTTCTTAAACTGGACATTGATACAGGAAGTTGGCCGGTAATGTTGTTGTCATTGAGCATCAGTACACTTAATTTCTTAAGTTTTGTGATGGAAGAAGGTATCGACCCTTGGATCGAGCAACCATCAGCTCGGAAAGAGGTTAATGAAGTTGAATTGCTTAACGAAGGAGGAATCGTTCCACCTACCCCTGTGAAACTTATGTCAAGAAATGTCAACTTTGACCATGGGACTGAAAACATTGAAACAAGATTGATGATCATAGCAGGATTGCTAGCAACAGAAAGTCTTTCAAGCTGAGGAAGGTAAGGGATATGACCATGTAAATCGTTGCCACTAAAATCAAGAGTTGAGAGGGTTGTGAGGTTCGATAGCAGATCAGGTATCCAGGATGTTAGAGCGTTAGAACTCATTTCTAGAGTAGAAAGATTAGTAAGATTAAGTAACTCCACTGTTGGAATTCTTCCTGAAATGTTGCAGTTGGACAAACGAAGTGACATGAGATTTGAAAGACTTGATATTGGTTTAGCCCAATGAAATGATTCGGACGCCTTTGATAGATCAACACCTATCAATACAAGATATCTAAGGTCGCGGAGTCCTTCTAACCACCTTAGATTTGGACTAGATATACGACCATAGCTGATAAAAGACGACAGTGAGCCAAAATCTAACCTTAGCGGAAATGTCAAGCTGACAGAAAAAGAAGAAAAATCAGGTACTAAATTAGCACATGAAAGATCAAGAAACCTTAGAGATGTAAGGTTTGAAAATTGTGTGGTGATGGAATCTTGAAACATAGCATTTGAGAGGTTGAGATAAGTCAACTTTGTTAAGTTTGATATCTCAGTAGGTAGTTTAGAGAGCATGAAGTTGTTGAAACTCAGGTCAAGATGTTGCATATGGTTAAGAGTAAAGAGCAATGGAGATATAGTACCTTTAAGGGCAAAATCAAATGTATTGTTAGAATTTGAAACAACTTCCTCATTGACATTGATCATGATTTCATCCGGATTAGGATTCCGGAGATTGACAACTACAACATGACCTGAACTTGAGCATTTGATTCCTTCCCAATTGCAACAGTTTCCGCCTTGCCATGAAGATAACCGATCAGATGGATCAGTTATCATCGATTTGAAGCTCAGTAGAGTTGCTCTTTCAGTTTCATAGCAGCCATAAACGATCGAAAAATGATAAAATAAAGTGGCAAATATAAGGAAAGTTTTGAGGGTCCTCATGGCTTTGAAATGATGAACAATATTATCCCAAGTTGTCAACTGTTTTTATAGCAGTTAAATGCTTATTGTCTAGCTATACCACTTGAACTGAATTACTCACAAGTTTTCTTGTGAAGTAAAAGTCATCAAAAAATAGTCACTATTTTGCTGAAACGCGGAAAAAGTTTCAGTATAATATGCTGCATTGTGGAGCTCCTGCCTATAAACTTCCAACTGTTGGAACTCCATCGCATGGAAAGTTTTAGCATAATATGCTAGATTATGGAGCTCATGCGTATAAAGTTCCAGAATATTATGTTGAAACTCCAATACATTATGAAATTCTAGCACATTATGCTGGAATCTCATTTGTAAAAAATATGAACTCTAGTATATTATGCTGAAATGTTTCCGGATTTTAAGGGTGTTTTTATTCAGATTTTATCTTTACATGAAAAAGTGGCAACATTTTGATTATTTTTGAAACTGTGACTATTTTTAAATTACCTGTTATAAATCTGACTATTTCTAAAAAATTTCCCAAGTTTCTTTGTGTAGGCTTCTACTACGGAATTGAAAAAGATTGCATTTCTATAGTCAATGAATTATTTTAAAATAATCAATATTTTCCAGAAAATTGATTTAATGGAGGAAAAAAAGGACAGTGTGTTTCAAAGGTGTCTTCATTTTTCAATACCAGCAATTTTCAAATTGTTTGAAGAGAAGATGGTTGAATTTGGCAAATTCTATATAAAATCTCTTATATAAGTTTGAAAAATTAACATACCTGCTCGAGAATATATCATTGTATATGCCATTGGTGTGTGAAAACTATCTTTGTTAATTTCCAAACCTTTTACCAATGTGTAAGTTTTACTTCATGTAATATGAATGCAATAACTTTTTCAAGTGAACAAAACGAAAATTGTCTCAATCATTTTATGACTTTGTTACTTCTATACATGAGTTTTTAACTATGTATGTTGTGTTGCGGAAGCCAAATGTATATAGTGTGAATAAGTCACAACTACTATACCGAAAATTATGACAGCCACCAAATAATAAATAAGACAATAAAGCAACAATAAAAGGAACACCAGAATTTACGAGGTTCGGCTAATTTTGCTTACTCCTCGGACACAACCAATATTTTATTCTACTCCAAAATACAAGTGAAATAATACTAAAGAGAGAAGATACAAATGCCTTAAGAAGATAAGAAGGCAAATGAGAGGTGTGTTTAAATCCTAAACATTAGGCCTTCTTTTATAGGGGAAAAAATCCCCTCCAACTCTTCTCCCAACCGATGTGGGACTTTGGCATTTTGCCAAACTTCAACAAATCTCCACCTTGGCAAAATTTCACATCTTCAATTCTCACTCAATAATAAATTTTGGTTGTGTCTTCATCTTCAATCTTCAGTGTTCAACAATGTTGATCAAATCCAAACAATGTTTGAAACTTGATCGTACTCACCACTTTTGTCAGCATATCAGCAGGATTCTCTGTAGTATGAATTTTCTTCATCGTGACTCCACCTTCTTCTATGATTTCTCGTACAAAATGATACCGAACATCAATGTGCTTCGTCCTTGCATGATAAACTTGGTTCTTCGCTAATTGAATAACACTTTGACTATCACAAAAAATTGTGATACATTTTTGTTCAACACCAAGCTCCTTTAGCAATCCTTGAAGCCAAATTGCCTACTTCACAGCCTCTATAATATCCATATACTCTGCCTCTGTTGTAGACAAAGCAACTATTGACTGCAAAGTAGACTTCCAACTAACTGGTGCCTTTGCAAAAGTAAACACATAACCAGTAGTTGATCTTCGTTTGTCCAGATCACCCCCAAAATCTGAATCACAATATCCAACTACAGACTGATTGTCTTCCTGCTCAAAAACTAACCCAACATCTACAGTATTATGAATATACCGTAGAATCCACTTCACAGCTTGCCAATGCTCCTTTCCTGGATTATGCATATATTTTCTAATAACTCCAACATCTTGTGAAATGTCAGGTCTCGTACAGACTATTGCATACATCAAGCTACCAACAGCATTTGCGTATGGTACCTTTGACATATACTCTCGTTCAGCTTCATCCTTTGACGACATAGTAGTACTCAGCTTAAAATGGGGAGCAAGTGGAGTACTAACTCGCTTAGTCTTGTCAGCTATGCCAAAACGTTGTAGTACTCTCTTCAAATATCCTTTCTGAGATAAACAGAGTTTCTTTGAACGTCTATCTCTTATTATCCATGCCAAGAATTTTCTTTGCCTCACCCAGATCCTTCATCTCGAACTCCTTCTTCAGTTGAATCTTTAACTTATCAATTTCTTCCGAATTCTTGGAAGCTATCAACATATCATCAACATATAGGAGAAGATATACAAAGGAACCACCTTTAAGCGTGCGCAAATACACACAATGATCGTATTTGCTTCTCTTGTACCCTTGCTGCAACATAAACTCGTCAAATCGCTTGTACCATTGTCTAGAAGATTGTTTCAATCCGTACAACGATTTTTCAAGTTTGCATACCATATTTTCTTTTCCAGCAACTTTGAATCCTTCTGGCTAAGTCATGTAGATTTCCTCCTCCAAGTTTTCATGTAAAAATGCAGTTTTTACATCCATCTGAACTAGTTCCAAATCCAATTGTACTACCAAAGCCAACATAATTCTAATGGAGGAATGTTTTACAACTGGAGAAAATACTTCATTGTAATCAATTCCCTTCTTTTGATCATATCCTTTGGCCACCAATCTTGCTTTGTAGCGAACATCTACTTGGTTAGGAAATCCTTCCTTCTTTGCAAATACCCATTTGCACCCAATTGCTTTCATTCCCTTCGGGAGATTGGCTAATCTCCATGTATGATTCTGATGAAGGGACTGTATTTTATCATTCATTGCAATCCTCCACTTATCTTCTTTTGAACTTTGGACTGCGTCTTTATAAGTGGTAGGAACATCATCAGCTACAATTGAGGTTGCACAAGCAACCGTTTCTATGAGACGAACAGGTTTCGTTATTGTTCTTTTTGGCCTGCTGGTTGCTATTGATTCAAGTTATTGTTGAGGTTCCTGAGTTGGAATCTCCTCTACTGGCTCTCCTTCAAGAGGGTAATCTTCATTTGTTTCCTCCTCTGCTTCTTATGTAGGAAAAATAAATTTTCCCTCAAACGCCACCTGCTTAGAAGCACCTTCATTTTGTTTGGTATCTTCTATTACTTTATTTACCATAGCAGATTCATCAAAGGTAACATCCCTGCTGAATATTACTTTCTTTGTCATAGGACACCATAAGCGATTTCCTTTGACTCCAGAAGTAATTCCCATAAAAATAGCCTTCTTCGCCCTTGGATCCAATTTTGACTCTATCACATGATAATATGTAGTTGAGCCAAACACGTGCAAATAGTCATAATCTACAGCAGGCTTTCCATACCATTTTTTAAATGGTGTCTTGCCATTAATAACAACAGATGGTAGACGATTAATGAGGTGACATGCATATGTAATTGCCTCAGCCCAAAATTCTTTGCCCAAGCCAGCATTGGACAACATACACCGTACCTTCTCCAGCAAGGTCCGGTTCATATGTTCTGCCACTCCATTCTGTTGTGGTGTATGTCTAACAGTGAAGTGTCGGACAATGCCATCATTTTCACAGACCTTATTGAAATGATCATTTTTGTATTCACCTCCATTGTCTGTGCGAATACACTTGATCCTCCTGCCTGTTTGATTCTCCACCATCTTCTTCCATTTGAGAAAAATTCCCAACACTTCATCTTTGCTTTTCATTGTATACACCCACACTCTTCTGGAAAAATCATCAACAAAGGTTACAAAATAGTGCTTCCCACCCAATGAAGGTATTTTGGAAGGACCCCAAACATCAGAGTGTACATAATCCAAAATGCTTTTAGTATTATGGATCGCTATACCAAATTTAACCCTTGTCTGTTTCCCTTTAACACAATGTTCGCAAAACTCCAAGTTGCAAGCCTTGACTCCCTTTAACAATCCTTGATCTAATAGAGTTTTCAAGGATTTTCCTCCAGCATGTCCTAAGCGCATGTGCCATAGCCTGGTTGCTTCTGTTTCTTTGTCGTCACTGGATGTCACTTTCGTTGTCCCAATAACTGTACTTCCACAATAGCGGTACATATTATTATTCTTCCGATTAGCCTTCATTACCACTAGTGCACCTGAGCATATTCTCATCACTCCATTTTCTGCAATGATTTTGAACCCTTTTGATTCTAGGGCTCCCACAGAGATGAGATTCTTCTTCAAATCTGGTACATATCGAACATCTGTTAATGTTCTGATCATTCCATCGTGGTTCCTTAATCGTATTGAACCAATCCCATATGAGGTAAGAGGGCTGTTATCCGCTGTGTGAATAATTCCATATTCTCCTTCTTGAAAATCCACGAACCAGTCCCTGTTGGGACACATATGATAGCTACAAGCCGAGTCCATCAACCATATGTCTGATGATGTTGATGACTCTGTTGTAACTAATGAGAAGTCTGAATCATCACAATCAGCTACATTTGAATCCATAATGGCCTTTCCATTATTATATTTGGCCTTATTCTTCAACTTCGGATAGTCTTTCTTCCAATGCCCTTTTTCTCGAGAAAAGGCACATTCATCTTTGCTGGGTCTGGATCTTGACTT
The DNA here is from genome assembly GCF_000715075.1 of Nicotiana tabacum. Classification (NCBI taxonomy): domain Eukaryota; kingdom Viridiplantae; phylum Streptophyta; class Magnoliopsida; order Solanales; family Solanaceae; genus Nicotiana; species Nicotiana tabacum. The sequence continues at coordinate 152,499,178 of NC_134090.1, read as the reverse complement.
GGATCTTCCCTTCTTTGTCCTCGTTTGATTTTGATGACGACCCCTCACAAACAGTGCTTCTCCTCCCTTCTGTTTTTCTCGCTTTCTTTGTTCATAGCTGTACAAAGCCAAACAAACTTCTCTGAGAGAAACTTCGTCATTTCCATGGAGTAGAGTAGTTTCAAGGTGCTCGTACTCATCAGGAAGTGACGCCAACAACATCAAGGCCAAGTCACCATCATCATAAGTTGTATCCATATTTTGCAAATCTGTGAACCAACTTATTGAAACTGGTGATATGTTCATTCATCGTGGTACCAGGAACATAGGTAAAGTGAAACAGTCTCTTCTTCATGTACAATTTATTTTGACTGTTTTTCTTCAAAAATTTATCCTCCAGTGCTTTCCATAATTTACTTGCAGAAGTTTCCTTTATGTATGGATATTTCTGCTCTCTAGCAAGGTAGGATCGAATGGTACCGCAAGCAACACGATTGATAATTCTCCAATCTTCTTCTCCAATAACATCTGGTCTTTTTTCTTCAATGGCAAGATCTAGCCCTTGTTGAAAAAGGACATCTAGAACCTCGCCTTGCCACATCCCAAAATGTCCTGATCCGTCAAAAATTTCTACCGCAAATTTTGCAATTGACACAATTCTTGTCATAAGCGAAGATGCCAACGATGACGTATTATTGACACTTGATGTAGATTCTTCTTGTTATTGTCTCCTATTTTGACACAAATATTATTTAATAGCTGACGACACAAATCAAGATTATTTTCTTTCTGGTGTGGAAGATCAGACTAAGCTGCAACCACAGAGCATACTAAGACAGAACCTTGACAGTTACCAAGATAAATCTTTTCTGATGTGGAAGATCAGACTCTGCTGCAACCACAGAGCATACTTAGACAGTACCTTGGCTCTGATACCAATTGTTGCAGAAGCCAAATGTATATAGTGTGAATAAGTCACAACTACTATACCAAAAATTATGAGAGCCACCAAATAATAAATAAGACAATAAAGCAACAATAAAAGGAACACCAGAATTTACGAGGTTCGGCTAATTTTACCTACTCCTCGGACACAACCAATATTTTATTCCACTCCAAAATACAAGTGAAAAAATACTAAAGAGAGAAGATACAAATGCCTTAAGAAGATAAGAAGGCAAATGAGAGGTGTGTTTAAATCCTAAACATTAGGTCTTCTTTTATAGGGGAAAAAATCCCCCAACCCTTCTCCCAACCGATGTGGGACTTTGGCATTTTGCCAAACTTCAACATGTTGTTGGTATGTAGGCATCGAATTAAACTATATGCGCCGTTTGGTTGTATCTTCTGTTTCCTGCAAAAGTTGTGCAGGAATTTATGTATTATGACATGGATTTAATAAGATAAAAAATTAGCAAAAAAGCCGATACACTCTAGATTTATTTCTTCTTTTTCCTTAAAAATATCCAACAAAAATAATTTATACTTTAAAATCCTTGCACTACTAATTACATTGTAGTTCTAGAATTTTTAATCCCCACACTATAATTCTTGCATTATTAGTCCCCGTTACAATCTGTGCATTATTATATTATAATCCTTGTATTACTAAACCATTCATAATTTGTCATCAATCAAACGACTCGTAAAGTTTAAATACATCTTTGATGTATCCTCATTAACTAAAAGTATCCTTAACGTTTTTAAAGTAGCTCTTTTGTTTCATTTGTACTTTAAGCGAGTTTTTTTTAACAGAAGGGACGGCGCGAACGCAAGCCCGTACTGTCACAAATTATGATGTAGGCTCAACTACTTGAACCTACCTTAGGCGGGCATCCCTCCAAAGTGCAATGGAGGTCACTAACCTATGCCATGGTCTAGGGTTGTGTGATGATTCAGATTAAACTGAAAAATTAACCAAAACAAATCAAATTTTAATTTGGATGATTTTTATTTTTTTTGGTTTTAGATTTTACATACTTTTGACCTCGGTTTTGATATTTACTAACAAATTTTCACTAATCGAAAACCTATTAAATCCAGTCTTGTAAAAAAAGAAAAATCTTTATATGTAAATCAATAAAATCTACTTAGGTTTACAAAACCCTAGATAAGATTTAAAGAGCAACGAAAGTAGGAGATGCTGCAAGCGAGAGGGATCACCAGTTGTTGTCTATCTCCACGGTTTGGAAAAAGGTGTCTGGAATTGTGGTTTGGCGTCGTGTTTAAGATGACCACGAAAAATGATGACAAAAAAGCAGGTGAAAGAGAGTTTTGAACCCATTGCAATGCTCCGTCGAACAAGACTTATGGATAAAGAGGAAGGTGGACCGTTATTGGTGACAAAGACATCTAGGGAAAAATATAAAATTGGTTAGTCGGGTAAGTAGATATGTGATTGTTTATCCTCCCAAGATTTTACATATTTTAGCATGTAAATATTTAGTTTAAGCCTAAATATAGTTATATCAACTAATTTTGACTCTTTTACTTTATTTCGTCACAAAAATAAAAATTCCAAAAATATTTTTATTTTTATGTACCTTTCATAAAGCTAAAAAAAATATACAAAAATAGTACCTTATTTTTATTTTAATATGATGGTTGAAAATACAAAAAAAAAAGATTTGTTTTAACGGTCAGTCTTATTTTAATAACTATTTTGCTTAAGTAAGATTAATTAGTAAATGATGTCGTATTTTTAGTCTCGTTCACCAAGAAAAAATAAATTTGAGTTCAAACAACCTATTTTTAGACCTAATTTTCGGACATATCCCATAATAACCCCTTAAAACCCTAGACTTAGACTATAAAAAGATCCCTAGACCTAGTTAGACATTAGACCTAAACTGGATATCCGCCGTTTTCATTAGACGCCCCCCTCCCCCAAGAACTTCATCTTCCTGAGCATATCAAACACAGCGTTTTGGACCTCTCTTTCGAAAAAAAAAACAAAAGCAGACCACACCACATCTTCTCGTTTACCTTCTCAACCATGGACATAAGAAAAAGGAACCCTCATCTCTAGAGCTCCATCGTCACCCTCACCAAGAGAACCCTAGCGAAAAACCTTCAACATCCCTAAATCTCTCCTCCCAAAACGACCGGCCACCACAACGAACCAGCTTCACCTCTGCAAAAAGACCATTTTCGTCACCTTGAAAGCTTCCAAATGTTGGGATAAATAAATAATCCCGCCCAGGAATAATATCCACAACAAATAATAATAACACAAGAGAGTAATAATGACACCAAATATTTTAGCGGGATAAAATACAATATCCGAGTGTAGCAATATTACCACTATAATATTACAACTCAGTAGTGTCAAGAGACTACTACAACTTTGAAAGAAATAACACTCTTTATATAAAACACCTCACTACAATATTACTACCACTCACTAGTTATCTCACAGACAACAATTTATGGATTACTCTCTCTAACTTCTATTGTTTCTCTCTTATTTTGGTGTGTCTTAACTGAGAGGGAATCATCTTTATTTATAGGCAAATTTGCCAACCACTTAGTAACACAAATTTGACTTATTGCATTGCAAATTGCAAATTGAAATCTTCAGCCGCCCATATGCATTCAAGCAGCCTATTTTGTCCAATTTTTTCAATCTTCTTCTTTTGGTTGGTGAGGTGTGGACCTCACAAATCTCTCCCTTAATTTTGATTTTTCTTCTTTAGTCCAAGTCTTGTTCTCAATCTCTGAAAATCTTCAAACTTGAGAGGCTTTGTGAAGATATCTGCAAATTGATCATGAGACTTCACATATTTGAGCTCGACTTCCTTCTTCTCAATGCATTTTATGATGAAGTGATACCTTGTATCTATATGCTTGCTTCGATCATGATACACTGGATTCTTTGAAAGTGCCTGTGCTGATTTGTTATCAATACAAATCTCTGTAGCTTCCATTTGTGGCAAATTGATCTCCTTCAATAATCTCCTTAGCGAAAAAGCATGACAGGTACATGATGTTGCTGCTATATATTCGGCTTCACAAGTCGAGAGAGTAACAATGGACCGTTTCTTTGAACTCCAAGAAATAACAGAATCACCCAAGAAAAATACAAAATCAGTTGTACTTTTTCTATCATCAATATCTCCTGCATAATCACTATCACAAAATCCCATAAGACTGAAATCACTAGAAGAAGAATAAAGTAGCCCAAAGTCAATCGTACCTTTTAGGTAGCGAAGAATTCTTCTAGTGACCTTCAAGTGAGTAGAGGTAGGAGCCTCCATGAGCCGGCTAACTACTCCAACTACAAAGAGTATATCTGGCATGGTACAAGTCAAGTACCTCAAACTTCCCACAAGACTTTTGAAGAATGTGGGATCCACTTTTTCTCCTTCATCAAACTTGGACAATTGTGTCCCACTTTCCATCAGTGTGTTCATGGGGTTGCAATCGAGCATGTTGAACTTCTTCAATATCTCCTTTGTATAACTTTCTTGAGAGATAAAAATTCCATCCTCCATCTGTTTCACTTCTAGGCCCAAGTAGTATGACATGAGCCCTACATCTGTCATCTCAAACTCATGGGACATATCTTTCTTGAAAGCTTCAAACAAACTTGGGTTATTACCCGTGAAAATAAGATCATCAACATAAAGACAAACAAGTAAGATATCTCCATTAGTATGAACTTTAAGGTAAATAGCATATTCATGGAGACAACGAGTAAACTCATTGTCTTGAAAATACTTGTCGATGCAACTATTCCATGCTCGTGGGGCTTGCTTTAATCCATATAAAGCTTTCTTCAACCGCAACACTTTATCTTCATGGTTTTTGACCACGAAGTCCAATGGTTGTTCAACATAGACTTCTTCTTCAAGATAGCCATTCAAGAAGGCTGGCTTGACATCTAGTTGATGAATCTTTCACTTCATTTGCACCGCCAAAGAGATCAACAAACGAATCGTCTCAATGCGGGCAACAAGTGCATAGACTTCTTAATAGTCAATGCCTTGCCTTTGCTTGTAGCCTTTAGCCACAAGTCGTGCCTTGTATTTCTCCACATCTCCATCAGCATTCTTCTTTATTTTGTATACCCATTTCACTCCAATTGCTCGATGACCCTTGGGAAGAGTTGTTAACTCCCAAGTGTTATTCTTCTCTATTAACTTGATATCCTCCTCCATGGCTTGTCTCCACCTTTTGTTTGTAACAGCTTCATCAAAGTTCATTGGTTCACTGTCAGCAAAGAGACAACATAAAAAATCAAAATTAGTAACTTCTTCTGTGTCCTCATAGAGCTCTTGAATGCTCCTTGTCCTTTGCGGTTGTTCATTTGAACTTTCTTGAGAAGAGGGAGATGCAACATTTGTTGGAGAAGAAGGTGGAGTTGTGTCCTGCACAGGTTCCACGGTCTCCGGTTCTTCTTCATCACCAAAGTATGGAAGAAAATCATATGAAGTTTCTTCCTCAGCTTCCCAATTCCATGCCAGTTCTTCATCAAATTCAACATCACGACTTACCACCACCTTACCGCTGCTTGGGTTGTATAGCTTGTAGCCTTTTGAACTCGTATCATAGCCAACAAACACATGCTTGACACTTCGATCGTCAAGCTTTGCTCTCCCTTGATGTGGCACATGAGCATAGGCTATGCTCCCAAAGATTCTTAAGTGCTTGACACTTGTCTTTCTTCCACTCCATGCTTCTTGAGGGGTTTGATCTCTAACATTTCTTGTTGGAGACCTGTTATTCAAATAAACTGCACAAGAAACAGCTTCGGCCCAAAATTCCTTAGGCATACTTTTAGCTTTCAACATACATCTAGCCATATTAAGAATCGTTCGATTCTTTCTCTCTGCAACACCATTTTGTTGAGGTGAATAAGGTACCGTTAGAGGGCGACGAATTCCATGAAGTTGACAGAAGTCATTAAATTCGTTTGAGGTGAATTCGCCTCCTCTATCGGACCTTAGAGCTTTAATTTCATAGCCACTTTCTTTCTCCACAAGTACTTTGAAATTTTTAAAAACAGCAAAAGCTTCAGATTTTTGGTTCAAGAAATAAACCCAAGTCTTTCTACTGAAGTCATCAATGAAAAGCAGAAAGTATTTCCTTTTACCAAAAGAAGGTGGATTGATTGGTCCACACACATCAGTGTGGACAAGCTGGAGCGGCTTGATTGATCTTGACATGGCCTCCTTTTGAAAACTCCTCCTTGCATGTTTTCCAAGAAGACAAGCTTCACATAATTGATTGGGATGGTTAATTGATGGTATCCCATGCACCATGTTCTTTTCTCCTATTGATTTGAGCGCTTCAAAATTTAAGTGCTCAAATCGCATGTGCCAACACCATAATTCATCTTGCACATTAGCCTTCAAACACTTTGCATCAATTGTTTTAAGATTCAGAGAAAACAATCTATTCTTTGCCATATGCACTTTAGCAATTAGAATTCCACTTGAATCTCTAAGCCAAAGATGCATATTTTTCATGTGGATGTCATATTCCTTTTCAGGAAGTTGGCCCAAACTTAAAATATTACTTTTTAATTTTGGCACATAATAAACATCTTGAATTAACTTGTGACTACCATCTTTACAGGAGATTAGAATCGTACATATCCATTCGATTTGAACCTTTGAAGTATCTCCAAAGGACACATTACCTCTCACTGTTTTATTGATCTCCACAAACTTCTCTTTGCACCACACATATGATTGCTTGCTACATTGTCCAAATACCACGAGCTGCAATCATCTCTGTCTTCTTCCTTGAGTGCCATCAACAACATTGACTCATTTTCTTCTTTCTTGTCGTCAACAAGGTTAGCCTTTTCTTCAACATTGCTACGACATTCCCAAGAGTAATTGGTTATGCCCCGCAATATTACGTCAATATTACGTCCCGCAGTATTATATTACGATGATGTTATGCTCTGTAGTAATATGTTACGATGATGTTATCCTCTGCAGTAATATATTACGGTGATATTACGCTTCGCAGTAATAAGTTACGACGATGTTGCACCCTGTAGCTTTTTACGTTGAATTTGTCGTAAGGTAATTGCCATCAGTCCAAGGAAAAGATTATTTGAGAAATATTAGGATTATGCTATTTCACAAGTGATTAGTAAATTCATGAAGGTGAAATGGGGAGAAAGTCTAGAAAATGAATTTTGTCAAAGTTTGGCATTTTGGGATAAAATACGGCCCGAGCTAAAATATCCGATATTTATGGACTAGTGCCATACAAGGTACTATGTGTCCATGATACAAAGGTGTATAAGGTATGTGAAAAGGGAGTAATATTTTAAGTAAGTGGGAATAATTCTCAAATTTTTAGGTAATTGGTTAATTATCGGGTAGCGGGATATTACCGAATTGAATAATTAGTTATTAGATAAAGGTTTAAAATCCCTCTTCACGTGGCAGCCATATGGTATTCATTTGATGACTCTTGAACTAAACTTGCAAGATGTCACTTTGAAAGAAAGATACGTAGTACTACAATACTTATCATACATTACTCTTCCAATAGTTAGCGTAGAAAGATGATAAGAGGTATAGTGTCGAAAGTTGTCATATTTTATATCTCCTCCTTTCAAAATTGTTCTGCGATTGTTCATGTGCTTAGGACTAACTAGCCTTACCAACTCTATTAAGAGAAGTTAGGTGACAATTGTAAGTTGGACTTTATTCGCGAGCATTGTTCAGTCACAGTATGTTTATGATTAAAAGACTAGCATGCTTAGGGGGAAGAAAGTATACTGTGACTGGAAGCTATGAAGTATTGAAGCATGAAGTCTTGTACATCTGTGTTTATTCACTGCCACAATTCACAAATAGAAGCCAATCAGTTTGTGGCCAGGTATGTTAAAGGTATCCCTTCTTCCTTTTGGCATGATCCCTACGATATGAACGAAACATGCAAATGCACAAATTTCAAAAGTGACTCTACTCATAGAAGTAATAGAAATATCTATGTTCTTTAATTCCAGGTGTCATAATATTTTATCATCTGTTCATAGGTATCAGAAAAATACGAAAGTTGAAAGGATGTTACTTTGTGATATTGCTCAAGGGGCAAAATGGTCATATGACATTCTGAATGGTTTTATTGACGTACTTTTCATGCATTGCATCCACATGCATTGACCCATGACCAGATGGCATTATATACGCGTATATATGTAAATATATGTATATGGGAAATGGGAAAAGGTTATGGCGTTATATACGCACCACCACCTGATCAGCTGGTATATGATGATGATGTTTTCCACAATGGCTGAAATATGATTCAAACGGCGTTATATACGCATATATGGGTATGTATTCAAATGGCGTTATATACGCATATATATGTATGTATTCAAACGACGTTATATACGCGTATATATGTATGTATATATATGTATATGGGATATGGGAAAGGTTATGGCGTTATATACGCACCACCACCTGATCAGCTGGTATACGATGATGATTTTGCCCACAGTGGCCGATATGATATGATGGGATGCCCTCAGAGGCTGATGATGTTATGAAACATATACCTATGCACGACATGATATTCATACGCATATGCATGACGCTGAATGTAATTTATGATTTACAAAGTTATTCAGACGTACGGGTTGAGTCATGTACTCCATATGTCTTCCATGTCTCCTATGTATTTATTTATGTGCCTTACATACTTGGTACATTATTTGTACTGACGTCCCTTTTGCTTGGGGACACTGCGTTTCATGCCCACAGGTCCTGATAGACAGGTCGAGAGCCTTCCAAGTAGGCTATCAGCTCAGTGGAAGATGTTGGTGCACTCCATTTGCTTCGGAGCTACGTATTTGGTTAGTATGATTTAGACGTCTATTGTTTGGTATGGCGGGACTCTATTCCGACCTTTGTGACACTTATGTACTCTTAGAGGCTTGTAGACATATGTCATGTACGTGGAAGATTGTACGGCCCTGTCGGCCTATGTTTGAGTCTATAAATGATTATGTTAGCCTATTAGGCCCATATGTCACATGTATATAATGATGTAATAAGAAATGTACATTACGTTGGTACTCAGTCAACTAAGGTACTGGGTGCCCGTCGCGGCCCATCGGTTTGGGTCATGACAAAAGTGGTATCAGAACAGTTCTATCCTAGGAAGTCTACAAGCCGTGTCTAGTAGAGTCTTGTTTATGGGTGTGTCGTGCACCACACTTATAAGCAGGAGGCTACAGGGCATTTAGGATTGTCACTCTTTATTCTTACTCTAGATCGTGTGGTAGAGCTCACTTATAAGAATCCAAGTTCTGAAATTCTATTTTATTCGTAATAAGATGATGCCTGCTAACAACGCTTGTAATTGAGGCAGAGGAACATAAGCCTTTTGAGTTATATTCAATAGTAACAGAGGTATATACAATTGGTCGCACCCATTCCAGATATGCCCTATGGTATTAACAAAGGTAGTATAAGAAGATATAATGGATAAATTGATTGCGTTAGTTGACATTTCTGAAGGATATTGCAAATGTGCTAATAGATCTCTTTATGAGACACCTAGATGGTGCCCTAAAATAGTGCAGCCAGATATGAGTACTACAAAGGCACGCACTATAAGCCTTAAAGGTATAAATATTACCTTAGTGTGGCTCGTATCCCTAGTAAAGCGAGAATGTTAAGCAACTTGAAGAGCCACTAGATGGAGCAAAGGAAAGCTAAAAGCGAAAGAATGTCGTATTGAAGTTTTCATAAGAAAAGGGATATGCAGAAATATTAGCAGAGTAATGAGAAGAGAGATAAAGAAGCATTATGAATAAGGTATGACACATCACACATGGATGAAAACGGTAGGGTGTTACAAACCTATAGTCAAATGAAGGAAGAGACGAAAGGTGATGGGCCTTAAGACAACAAAAGAATATAGGCCATAAGGTTATATCCTTATTTCGAGAAATAAGTTCGTGACTCCAACACGACTACCAGAAGGGAGAGTTAATCCCGAGAGTAATAAAAATTAATATGTGCTGGTAACCAAGATAAACTAAATATGAATTAGGGACTGAATGATTGGAAAGTACTCGGCATCATGGTAAGTTTAGATTTTGTTCCGACAGTAATAGAATGGACCACAGAAGGAGATTCATGATGAATTCAGAGAATGGTCATTCAGGGATACGCTTCCCTAGAGCAAGAAATGTGAGCAAAGTTAAGCTTAAGAGACTGTATATTCCAGTTACATTAAGTGTCACCCTCGCGAATAAGGGAATTTGTCATCCTTGGTACAAAAGGATTGCCGTAAGGCGAGTAAGCATCATTGATGTTGAGAAACGATGCCAAAAATAAAGAGGTAAAATATCTATAGGTAGATCTTCGTGGCTTCAGCTTTTAGTACACCCCTAAAGGGGGGAATATGGAGTGATGTGGCATTAAGTCAGAATTAAGTGGTTCTAAGACAATGGAATGGTAAAGGAAGTAAAGTTTCTTGCCTGGGCTGTTATTAATAAATAAGGAACCAGCGCGAGACGTAAGTTAAGACAAAGGAAATAACCCAATAAAGATTACGAGGAATATCGATATGAGAATGGGCCAACGAGTAGTTAGTAATTGGTCAGGAAGATCCCAGTTATGACTAAACATGAGGTTATAGATGAGCCATCATATCGTGTAAGATAAACATAGCTTCAAAGAATATCATTATAATACTTGAGATATATTCAAACAAGAGTCTGGGTAGTTAAAGGTATTGTATAAGTGTTACGAGGATAAAATAAAGTGACACTGGGAAGGCAGTCAAAATATCATTTCAGAAGCAACCATACAAGCCCAAAGGCATGGAAGTAAGCAACTACGGATGATTATAGGCAATACGGACATCAAAAAGGTCCGTAATAAGCTCACAGCTTTACGAGAGTCAAGTGTTTTCCCTAAACGAAAGACTAGCTGAGGAGATAAGAAAGAAGGCTTTAACCTAAGCACAATGATCTAAAAAGGAAATGGTCGTGTAACAACAATCTCACAACCACATTGTAAGCATTCCAAAGGAAAATGGAACCTACCGTGGCTAATGAATGGAAAGTAAGAATTAAAAGTAATATTCGAGATCATATGAGTTGTATGAAAACTTTAGCAAGTGTGGGCACTAAGATAAGCTAAGTATGGACGCAATAAGGGGCAGAAAGACCAGGAAAAGTAATAGCTTACGTTGGAAGAAAGCTAAGAGGGAACGAAAGAATCATTCGATCAATGGTCTAGAGTTAGTACATTATGGATACACTCAAGATTTTGGAACATTATCCAGGCAGCATATTTGTTGACAACCATACAGCCATAAAAGACTCTGGTATAAGTTAAAAGAAAGAATTGAGCCCAGGGCATAGACAATGGATTGAATTGTTAGAAGATTATGTCATGTATATTCCATAACGTCCATGAAAGGTTAAGGTAATAACTGATACCAGGAACCACAGATCAGAAGATAGCTTAAGCCGACATAAAAGCCGATCAGAAGGAGGAAACTAAAGAGTTACATCACTCAAGTAAATCAGGAGTCTGATTATTGGACCCAGAAAAATAGAAACATTGTGCTCGAGAACATTGGAGGATCTCCCTTAAAATCAGAGGTACGAGAGATATAGTACAACAACCATAGTCTATAACGGCTCTATGATGAAGCTAGTTAAAAAAAAAGTAACAGCCTCCGAAAGGAGTCAGCATGAAACTCCCACCGGATTGTATTATAATAGAGCTTCATGTTATGGACGTGAATTATACCTATGTGGAGGGAAAGTCATGAAAGAGATAGAAGATATGATGCGAAATTTTAAGGTAAGTAAGGTAAAGGTGAACAATGTACGAGATACTCAAATGCATAAAGTTGTGAATAGTCCATACTTCAGATAAAAGTCTATAAGCACGGATATCCAATAACCGAGAATGATAGCGACGTCGTCGGTGGCATATCTTCCAGCCTATGGTTTCTAAGTACTGGGAGATCTAGTTAAGAGAGTAAAGAAGAGTTAGAGACGATGTACTGTCTCGTTTGATGTTCTAAAATAACACAAGGAAATTCAAGCAAGTTAAAGGAAGATTATGAGTAGTATAAATAGATATGTATAGGTCGCAAGCTAAAGTATAGTAAAGCGACAAAGTTTTATGACAGGATGTAAGAACGAGAAAGAGCGAGTGAGAAGGTGAGGAGAATGGATTAGTCCTCAGGATTAGGCCCATGAGAACAAGGGAGATAATGAATTCTCTATGTTATACAAAGCTCACTATAGCCTTAATGAACTCAAAATAGTCTAAGATTAATAGCATTTAGAAGGAATGAAATGCTGACCTGGTAATAAAATGAGGATATAATTGTGACAGATAAAGGATGACGTTTGGGCCTTCGTTTGAATAATGATTTGAAAAAAGAAAAAAAAAGAGGGAGAAAAGATATCGATGGCGGCACGAAATTAGGATACCCCCATAAGATGAATCACATTAAAACACTATGAAATATAATTATGGAAATCACTTCAAATATTCCTCAATGCAACGTAAGGCCTTGCAATAATGTATTACGTAAGAAGTTTCAAGTTTTCAAGTAGAGGATTATAGATCAACATTGAGGCGAATCAACAATGGTCAGATACAAGTTACAAAGTATGACATGACATTAGGCCATGATTCTTAAGATGAACGGTAATGAAGGAGCATTGAAGGACTGAGATTTAAACCTAAAAGATAGGTAATAAAAGTAACTGGGAGCTTGGTAGGCATACCTCAGTAAAGATAGATTGAAGTAAAAAAAAACAAATTATGGTATAGTATAACCCATGGAAAAGCAGTAAAGTCATATGAATGGATAATCAGATCTATGAAATAAGATATGGCCATATTCGCAAGTTATCCAAAGTATCGAGCAAAGAACTGCAGTATACCTATAGTGGCCCAGAGAAGCATCCTGTTAAGACTTGTATATACAAAGTAAGGCCTACATATTAACTAAGAGTTAAAAGGAAAAAGGAAAGATGAATCCCATAAGTGAACCTACAAAGCCAGGGTCATACAGGCTGCATGATAGGAGGTAACAGAAGTTGCAAGATTAGAAAGATTTCGACCACAGGTCATGATATGAGCAAAAACACCAAAAGCGGGAATAACCTAGACTTTGGATTTATTCACAGAGGCAACTGCTTAAATGGCAATAAGAGTATTAAGGTATTCACAAGAGCTATAAGTTACGAAAATGATAAGAGCATCAGTCAACATTCGAGGACGAATGATCCAAATAGGGGAATGATGTTACGCCCCGCAATATTACGTCCCGCAGTATTATATTATGATGATGTTATGATCTGTAGTAATATGTTACGATGGTGTTATCCTCTGCAGAAATATATTACGGTGATATTACGCTTCGCAGTAATAAGTTACGACGATGTTGCACCCTGTAGCTTTTTACGTTGAATTTGTCGTAAGGTAATTGCCATCAGTCCAAGGAAAAGATTATTTGAGAATTATAAGGATTACGTTATTTCACAAGTGATTAGTAAATTCATGAAGGTGAAAGGGGGAGAAAGTCTAAGAAAATGAATTTTATCAAAGTTTGGCATTTTGGGATAAAATACAGCCCGAGCTAAAATATCCGATATTTATGGACTAGTGCCATACAAGGTACTATGTGTCCATGATAGAAAGGTGTATAAGGTATGTGAAAAGTGAGTAATATTTTAAGTAAGTGAGAATAATTCTCAAATTTTTGGGTAATTGGTTAATTATCGGGTAGCGGGATATTACCGAATTGAATAATTAGTTATTAGATAGAGGTTTAAAATCCCTCTCCACGTGGAAGCCATATGGTATTCATTTGATGACCCTTGAACTAAACTTGCAAGATGTCACTTTGAAAGAAAGATACGTAGTACTACAATACTTATCATACATTACTCTTCCAATAGTTAGCATAGAAAGATGATAGGAGGTATAGTGTCGAAAGTTGTCATATTTTATATCTCCTCCTTTCAAAATTGTTCTGCGATTGTTCATGTGCTTAGGACTAACTAGCCTTACCAACTCTATTAAGAGAAGTTAGGTGACAATTGTAAGTTGGACTTTATTCGCGAGCATTGTTCAGTCACAGTATGTTTATGATTAAAAGACTAGCATGCTTAGGGGGAAGAGATTATATTGTGACTGGAAGCTATGAAGTATTGAAGCATGAAGTCTTGTACATCTGTGTTTATTCACTGCCACAATTCACAAATAGAAGCCAATCGGTTTGTGGCCAGGTATGTTAAGACTATCTCTTCTTTCTTTTGGCATGATCCCTACGATATGAACGAAACGTGCAAATGCACAAATTTCAAAAGTGACTCTACTCATAGAAGTAATAGAAATATCTATGTTCTTTAATTTTCAGGTGTCATAATATTTTATCATCTGTTCATAGGTATCAGAAAAATACGAAAGTTGAAAGGATGTTACTTTGTGATATTGCTCAAGGGGCAAAATGGTCTTATGACATTCTGAATGGTTTTATTGACGTACTTTTCATGCATTGCATCCACGTGCATTGACCCATGACCAGATGGCGTTATATACGCGTATATATGTAAATATATGTATATGGGATATGGGAAAAGGTTATGGCGTTATATACGCACCACCACCTGATCAGCTGGTATATGATGATGATGTTGCCCACAGTGGCTGAAATATGATTCAAACGGCGTTATATACGCATATATGGGTATGTATTCAAATGGCGTTATATACGCATATATATGTATGTATTCAAACGGCGTTATATACGCGTATATATGTATGTATATATATGTATATGGGATATGGGAAAGGTTATGGCGTTATATACGCACCACCACCTGATCAGCTGGTATACGATGATGATTTTGCCCACAATGGTCGATATGATATGATGGGATACCCTCAGAGGCTGATGATGTTATGAAACATATACCTATGCACGACATGACATTCATACGCATATGCATGACACTGAAAGTAATGTATGATTTACAAAGTTATTCAGACGTACGGGTTGAGTCATGTACTCCATATGTCTTCCATGTCTCCTATGTATTTATTTATGTGCCTTACATACTCGGTACATTATTTGTACTGACGTCCCTTTTGCCTGGGGACACTGCGTTTCATGCCCGCAGGTCCTGATAGACAGGTCGAGAGCCTTCCAAGTAGGCTATCAGCTCAGCGGAAGATGTTGGTGCGCTCCATTTGCTTCGGAGCTACGTATTTGGTTAGTATGATTTAGACGTCTATTGTTTGGTATGACGGGACTCTGTTCCGACCTTTGTGACACTTATGTACTCTTAGAGGCTTGTAGACATATGTCATGTACGTGGAAGATTGTACGACCCTGTCAGCCTATGTTTGAGTCTGTAAATGATTATGTTAGGCTATTAGGCCCATATGTCACATGTATATAATGATGTAATAAGAAATGTACATTACGTTGGTACTTAGTCAAGTAAGGTACTGGGTTCCCGTCGCGGCCCATCGGTTTGGGTCGTGATAGTAATGGCCAAATTTATGACAATTATAACATTCAATTTTTGATTTGTCATACTTTTGTCCATTATTTTCTTGGTAGTATCCACGTCTTCTTCCTCCTCTTTGTCCACGACCACGACCTCTGAATGTTTGGTGGATTTTAACTTCATTGTTGAAGTTGTTACCATTACTTCTTCCTCTTCCATGACCTCCTCGACCTCGGCCTCGTCCTCGTCCGTTTCCTCGATAGCTTGTTTCACCTCCATAATCCTTGAAGGATGCCTGAGTTTTAAGAAGTTGCTCCAATGACACTTCTTGTCTCCTTTTGATCTTTTCTTCGTGGGCCTGTAAAGAACCTTCCAATTGCTCCACCATCATAGAGTCTAAATCTTTAGACTCCTCAATAGCACACACCACAAAATCAAATTTATGTGTTAAAGTGCGAAGGATCTTTTCTACCACACGGACATCTTCTATGTCCTCCCCGTATCTTCTTAGTTGATTTACAACAACCTTCACTTTTGAAAAATAATCCGAGATGCATTCGGATTCTTTCATTTTTAAAACTTCAAAATCAGCCCTTAGAGTTTGAAGTTTTACCTTTTTCACCTTGTCAACTCCTTGAAGAGAATTTTGTAAAATCTCTCAAGCTTCCTTTGAGGTGGTAGCATCTGCCACATTCTCAAACATGACATCATCCAAACATTGGTGGATGAGCGTGAGGGCTTGTTGATACTTCTTTCTTGTCTTTGCCAAGACCTCTTTTTCATTTTGGGGCAGAGCTTCCTCATCGGGTTTTGCATACCCTCTGTCTACGATTTCTCATACATCCTGAGAGCCAATGATGGCTTTCATACGTAGACACCATTTCTCATAATTATCTTTTGTCAGACGGGGGTATTGAAAAGATAGAGGACCATTATTTGCCATGGCTCTGATACCACGTTGTTGGGATAAAATAAATAATCCCGCCCAGGAATAATATCCACAGGAAATAATAATAACACAAGAGAGTAATAATGACACCAAATATTTTAGCGGGATAAAATACAATATCCGAGTGTAGCAATATTACCACTATAATATTACAACTCAGTAGTGTCAAAAGACTACTACAACTTTGGAAGAAATAACACTCTTTATATAAAACACCAAATCCGTCCTCCCTCGAGGCACCTTGTTCCAGATCTGGAAATACCATAAATCACCTCAAGCTTCGGCTCTAAAATCGGGCAAAATCAGCCGTGAAATAGCTCGAGTTTAACTCTTAAAAACGGTTCAAAGAAGCCATGAAATTCCGGGATAAAATTTGAAAAACAAATTGGACAGAATTTGGGGTTGGAAAGAAAATCAGGGTTCTTCTAATTTTTCCATCTTCAATCTTTATTTTAAATCCAAAAAAAAAAAAAAAAAATCTGCTTCTTCACTTCAATTTCCAATACTGTTTCAAGAGAGATGGAATTTGCTTGAGGTCGACGTCGTTCGTGGTTGAGTTTTCGGTGCCGATTAGAGTTCTGAACTCTCTTGCTTCCTGCTGAAGCTGGGAACTGTTTGCTCGGCTGATTCTCTGTTGCTAAGCTTGCTGTTCTTGATTTGTGAAGTTCTATTCATCTTCATCGCTATTTTACTTTGCTATTTGTGAGTTCTGTGTTGTCTCTTTGTTGTAAATAGCAGTACGAATGAAAGTGTGATAGTATCCATTATCCTTCGATTTCTATCTACTTCAGTGTCTGCTATCGGTTATATTTCTCTAGCAATTCAAGTTCCTAGTTTGTAACCACATGTGTGCCATTAGTATGTGAAGCACACAGTTAACATACTGTGATGGGTTTAAATCGCTAGTTGTTTCTTATGGCTCGTACTGAGAGCATTGGCTGAAGGGAGCGTTTATTTCCTAGTGGCTGACTTTAGTGGTCACGTAGTTGGCAAGAAGAGTTTGCTTAGCATAAGTATTGTATTGTGCTATCAATTGATTGTGTGTGTTTGTTGATTTATGCCTATTTTGATTCATATTTGTGTGAACGTAATTAAGTTTTCATGTTTGGTTGGGTTACAGATGTATAAATTTTGGTATTTTGCTTAGCATAAATGGAATGCTAAATTGGGCTTGACCAGTTCATATCACATGCCTCTCCAAATCTCAAATGTAGTAGATAAACAACTTTGAACATTCGCTTGCTTTAGGCGCGATTTAGACTATTATTGTGATTATGTATACGTTCGCGTAACATAATTATGAATTTCGTTCTAAAAATAAATCCAGGTATGCGTTCGCGCAATTTCGACCAAAACTTTCTTAATAATTAATAAACCGTGATTAATTGGACACATACGCATTACATGAATTTTGACGCGCCAAACGAAATGAGTACACGTACGCGTGACTTAATTCTTTAATTACGAAAAGACCAAGCAATTAAAAGCGGTAAAAGGTAATGCGCATAGGTTCAAAAAATAAGTAATTAGACAACTTAAGCCAAGTATAAATCACTAAGCTATCGTGCTAAAACCACGAAATCCGGGAATGTCTAACACCTTCTCCCGGGTTAATAGAATTCCTTACTTAGAATATCTGGTTCGCAGACTTTTAAATAAAGTCGAAAATTTTATCGATTTTGGATTTAAAATTAAACCGGCGATTTGGGACACCATAATAATTATCCCAAGTGGCGACTCTGAAAAATTAAATTAAATAATTCTACTTCGATTAATGTCACTTTAATTGGAAAAAACTCCCTTATATTACCATCGGGTGGTAAAAAAGAAGGTGTGACAGGCCAAAATTAATTATATTTCCGACTAACTGAATACTCAAGTGCTCGTAGCAAAATACAATCTATTTTATATAAAAATTTAAAAGAAAGAAAACTCAATCTGAAATATTTTGAATATTTGACATTATTTATGAAAAGAAAGTTCTTACCTCTAATACTTTCAAAGTATTTGCTCGAGATGTCAGAGTCTCGTGCTGATAACGTGTTATAAAATAAAGATTGTAAAGTAAAGACAAGTATAGAGAGAAATTGATATATTATTCAACTTCAAATTCATGTACATAATGAACTGAAATCTCTTCTATTTATAAAAGAAAGGAAGTTGCTGTGTAAGCTGCTACGCAAGCTGCTGTGTAAGCTGCTACTACAAGCTGCTGTGTAAGCTACTACGCAAGCTGTTGTGTAAGCTGCTACTACAAGTTGCTGTGTAAGCTGCTACGCAAGCTGCTACTGCAAGTAGCTGTGTAAGCTGCTACCGCAAGCTGCTGTGTAAGCTGCTACTATACCAGATATGGATAATCTTCTACCTAGGGTAATGTTTATCCATAACCGGGTACCGAAGTGATGAGCTTCTTCATGAAGCTTATTTCCAATAGAGTACTAAATAGATAAACATATTTACTGTGGAGTCTCATATGGATAAGCTTCTTCAGGAAGATTATTTACAACGGAGTACTAAATGAACATCCATAATATAATATATTTATAACACTCCCCCTTGGATGTTCATTAAAAGATAATGTGTCTCATTAAAACCTTACTAGGAAAAATCACGTGGGAAAAAAATCCTAATGAAGGAAAAAGAGTACACATATTTAGTAATACGCATTGCTAGGTGCCTCATTAAAAACCTTATAAGGAAAATCCCATGGGAAAAAACATTAGTAAGGGAAAAAAAGTGCATCGCGTATTTTACTCTCCCTGATGAAACCTTTGTTTCAAATATTTGAGTCTCCGCAGTCTAATCTTGTATACCATCTTCTCAAAAGTTGAAGTTGGCAAAGATTTAGTGAATAAATCTGCTGGATTATCACTTGAACGGATTTGTTGCACATCAATGTCACCACTTTTCTAAACATCGTGTGTGTAGAATAATTTTGGTGAAATGTGCTTCGTTCTATCTCCTTTTATAAATCCTCTCTTCAATTGGGCTATGCATGCAGCATTGTCTTCGTATAAAATTGTGGGTCTTTTCTCACATTTCAAACCACATTTTTCTCGAATAAAATGAATTATTGATCTCAACCATACACACTCCATACTTGCTTCATGAATAGCTATTATCTCAGCGTGATTTGAAGAAGTAGCAACAATAGATTGCTTTGTGGAGCGCCATGATATGATAGTACCTCCATATGTAAATACGTAGCCGGTTTGAGATCGAGCTTTATGGGGATCAGATAAATAACATGCATCTGTATTACCAATACGATCTGCACCACTTTTGTTAGCATTATCAAGATAAATAAGTGCACCATCTACACCGAGATAGAGTATTTCAGGAACAAGGAGCTCCTCATCCTCATCTAGAGGTTGGAACGGATCCTTATTCACTTCAAGTGATTGAATATTCATTGGTGTACTTAATGTGTACACTTTGTCCATGTAAACGTATTTTTAAGACCCACTTGGAGCTCTTCCGGAGTTCCAATAAGATTTATGTCACCAATATAAATAACAAGTGTAACAAATTTTGATGACATTTTCTTTATAAAATTACATGGACAAATAACATAATTTATATAACTTTCTTTCAGCAAATATTTACTGAGGCGATTATACCACACGCACACAGATTGTTTTAAACCGTACAAAGATCTTTATAATTTGATCGAGTACATTTCTCAAGACTTTGAATTATATGCTTCGGGCATTTTCAATCCTTCAAGGATCTTCATATAGATTTAGCCAAATAAGTCATATAGGTTAAGACTTGTATCTAAATGGTATGACATCTTCAAGTGTCTGGACTGCTAGTCCGATCCTCACAATCGTTTACAATATTGTGCACTATATTGTATTAAATATATCGTCGACAATCATTTTGTGTCAGTTCCGAAGCGACATAACTTGTGGAGATCTCATCACTTTCTTTATTTTCAGGTACTGAACTTTTTCGGGAGTTTCATGAAATGTTATGTCGTGGGCTCTTCTAAAGCTTATTTCCTCCTCATTTTGATCATTAGCTCCTACAATTTTTCAAGGATTGTTACCTTTGGAACCGATTGGTCTACCACGCTTCATGCGTACAGTAAACTCTATCCTTCAGGGATTTTAATTTTAATAGGAGCATTTGCAGCTAAAATATGATATTTAATTTTGGATCAGCAAATGCTTCTGGCATTCGACTTGAATTATCTTCTAAGTGAGGATCATGATAATTCGATTCATATAGCATATTTTTCAACTGTTTATTCCATCCCCCAAATGTTAGAAAAACTAACGTATATCCCCAATCATCTTTGGGAAACATATCTTTGTGTATTATGGTAGAGAAATTAATCATATACTACGCAACAAAAGATAGTAAAAATATTTGGTTTCTGATCCTAAACCAATTGTGAAGGGAGGACTTATCATATATTGTTGATCTGATGCATACAAGTGCTTCTATATGCAATTTAGAAAATCTTAGACCAACACATGAAGCTTTGTTCTCATAAGCAATGGTTTATCCATTAATAGGAGGTATTCAATGCTAAACCAGCTTGGATATAAACCGGCATTATCAAGATGAACTATCTTGATTTCATAATCTGAAAATTATGCTCTTAATCGAGAAAAGCAATTTCAAATGCCAAACTGCAGGTTGACAATAATTACACATGTAACCATCTCATATATGCACCTATAAGTAGTTCACATGATAGGTGAACGGGCCCATATTCACCTTTTATATATTTCAGAATCAGGGGTCTTAGTCCCAACAGCTGGTATAATCAATTCATTATGAGAACAAGCAACACATGAGAATTCCTGAAGAATCTTCTAGTTCTTTAGTATATGCTTATCTGAATTCTCAAATAGCTCATTTAAAAATGGCAAATGAAAACTTCAAGTTTATCATGTCATGTGCTATCTCTTAGTAAACGTCTGGTTTACTATGGCATAAACTTTTTCTTTAGTAAACTTCTGGTTTACTGTGATACATGATATAGTACAAATTAAATAATAAGGCGGGTAACTTTTCACATACATATTATTTTACCCCCTATGATTGTGGAAACATGAAGATTATCAATCTTCCAATCATTTGTAGTCTCAATATGATAGCCATTTGTATTAGTAAACTTCAGGTTTACTACAACATATGTTTTGACCATAATCATATAATATGAATGACATATTTGTATATAAACTTTTCGAGAGCCTTCATTTATTATCCACAATTTAATATTTATCAGATATTACTGGTGTCATATGTCTTCTAGACAAACAGTTAGCTCTTCAAGAGTTGTTGATATATTTTGTACTATCAAATATTGCTCAGACACTTCTGGTATCATGAGAGAAATTCTTAATAAAATGAACATTATAAAGACATTATAAATTTATAAATGTAAGAAATTAAAAATTTCAGTATTTTTACCACCAACTTTGTGACAAATATCTCCTTCAGGGAGAAACGCCATTAACATCTGAATATTTTATATCAAAGCGACAACCACATAATCATTACATCCTTCAGGGAAAGATACATGAGTTGTTATTTCCTTCGGGGAACTCTATAACTAACCATAAAATATTAATGTGGTTGTAGTACAAAGCATTCTACAAGAATGCTTTTTGCCTTAGAATGATATTTAATAAAATTATTCAAGATATTTTACGTACAACGGGTATGTGCGGTAATGATCTTTATGCCACAAAAACAAAATTTATATCCTTTATTATTCTACCTCTTCAGGAGGTGAGTTGTGGTATTTCTTCATTCACTCCAGGGAATGAAAATGTGCTTCAAAAATAACTTTGAATAGCTTATTATTTTGTTTAAGCACAGAAAGACACAATTTCATAATATTTTCCTGCTTCAGGGGAAAATTTCAATTGTGTTACTTCTTTAGGAGCAAATTTAAAATACGAAATATTGAGTATATATTTCTTCAATCATATTACCTCTTCTGGAGGTGAATTGTAATATATTCACATAAAAAACGTGTTCCTATTTACGCCCTTTATTAATATTGTCACATTTACTTCAGGAATGGGCTAATATTTATCAAAAGTTCTCATCCTTCAGGGAACGGAACATAATTATTTGAACGTGCATTAATCACACCAAGTCGTGTGATGTCTTAGAAGCTCTTTTACGATAATGCTACTTCAGGAGCAAATCGAGGCATGCGTATACTATAGAGAATATTTTTCTAGTTTATCTTCAATTGTAACCATAGAAAGCCTAAATTATCACTTCTGGTGATCATAGACGTATACCACTTCTGGTAGTTAACAAAATATAATTACAATGAGATATACGAAATATAACCACTTCTGGTGGTTGTATATTTCTTGCAAACTCTGCTGGAGTATAAGTGGATCTAACAATGTCATCCACTTTATAGTTTCTTAGAGTAAAATTAAAATCTTAATTCGAAAACGAGTAAGTGAAAAACGAAACATAAAGATATACAAATTATAGTGTTTTCAAATTCATAAAATGCCCCAAAATCTCGTCCAATGATTATGGCTCACTTACTAGGTTCCTAATTACCTTTTTTTATTTTATTTTAATGGCAGTAGCACACATAGCAAGTAAAATGCATAACTTATCTTTGATGGTGTCAGCTAGACCCATCATATCAAGATGAATTCTAGCATAAAGCACCCAAGATACGTAGCTTTTGCCCGATATATCCAATACTACAAATTCACGTTTAGAAAGATTTGGCATTGTCGCACCTCCTTTTTCCGTGCCCGCGAGGGTGCGCAGGGAGTTTTCTCCAATTTAAAGACAGTCGAAACGGGATTTATTTATTTTTTGTTTCAGAGTCGCCACCTGGGAATTTTAAGGCGTCCCAAGTCACCAATTTTTAATCCCTGAATCGAGGAGAATATGACTCTGTTTGTTATTCTGCGAACCAGAAATCCTGAGTAAGGAATTCTGTTAATCCGGAAGAAGGTGTTAGGCATTTCCGAATTCCGTGGTTCTAGCACGGTCGCTTAACTGTTTTTATTCTTGGCTTATCTTGATTTTTTACATTTTTTATTGCAGGATTTCGTCACCGCTTCTGTTTATTGTTTACAATTATATAACGAATTACGCGTACGTATATTCGTATTATATACCTTTTATAATTACAGAGGATCGTGCCACGCATACGTGTACACAATAAAATTGACCATATTATAGTTTTTATAAAAAAACATATGTTCAAAATTGATAATAAAATCAAGAACATCATCACCCTTGTATTTAGACAATGAACTGCACACCTCGGGTTATATGAAATTATTTTAACATCTTTGGAGAAATCCTTTTTATTAAATATTCGCTCGAATTGCGCGTACGCATAATCCGAATTTGCTTTTAAAAATATAATCAGGGTATGCGAACGCATCCCTAATTGTGCAAAATATTTGTAATAATATTATGGATTTTTCACAAATTGTTTATTATATTCATACATTTTTATATGAAAATCATAAGAGAATCCCATTTCGGAGGCCCTTAAATTCTTTGAAAAGAATTCACAATCTATTAAATGTTTACAGCTGATTATATTTCCACATATGAATTATATTTTTTTTTGAGCCATTCAAATTTTAGGAGTAAAATAAACCAAGTGTGATTAAGAATACAATTTTAGGAGTAAAATAAACCAAGTGTGATTAAGAATACCATTTTTTCGTAAATACAATATATATACCCGAAATGAATTGCATATGAAACTAAAAAAAATGATTTATAAAAGGAAGAGATATTTTTGAAGAATTTTCATTATTTTTATTTAATGCAAATTCTATTTCTATTTACCATTGATATAAAATGTTGCAATTCGTGCTTATACATCTCATCTCATTCTCATATACTTGTTTTTAATCTAATAGGCGAAATTATTTTAATTAATTTTTGCTTATGATTGAGTTTGAGATATATACACGTAATCAAACCAATTTGATTCTCAATCTATGTGAATCATTGCTAAACACTACTATCGCATTGTATAAATTCCTAGGCCCTTTGTTATTAAAAAAGAGAATAAGTTTACTTGTTGACTTAATAAAGTGATATTGCATATGACATTATTTGCCATATCTTTGACATTGTGAACATAGCGGATTTTACTAAGGTAACTTTCAACTATTGATTATAAACATAACCATTGTTATGCCATAATATAGCAAAATGCAACCAACATCACCTAGCTTTAAACGATATTTAACTACTAACCAAATAATCCAATAATGTATTTTTCCTTGATATTTTTCATATTATGCTGCACCTAACTAACAATACCATAAAGTTCAAATAATAGCCAACTTTCGGTCATATTCCTTATTTTGACAGTTCAAATATGACTAAACTAATGAGATTTCGGAATGGCTAACATTATTACAAAGCTTTTATACGAATTTTAAAATAAGACAATTAACTCATAGCTATCATATTGAATTCACTACTAGTTAACTAACATGAAACAAAAATGAAATTTAAACTAATGAACTTGGACAAATGGAAAACAGAATTAAAATTTCCAAGCTTCATTTATTTGTCATGTTGAAGCTCTTCATAACATGAGTTTAAAAGATATGTACCTGGAAATGAAGGTAGAAGGAGTAAATTTCAGTGGTAGTAGCAGTAACAAAATCAGCAGAATAGCAGTCTTTCCACAGATTTGAGCAATAATAAGACCCGAGGAAACCAAATGCACAGTGACAGTATTCTTTTGAGAAATTTCAGATTTGAACCAAAAAAAATGCCACTAAAAAAACAGACCCGGACAGATTCAGAAATATGTCTCTGATTTTTCTTTTCTTCTTCTACATATGTTTCAGATTGTGTATGTATATGTGTGTTCTCTTTTTGTTTCTTTCTCTGTTTCCTTCTTCTTCTTCAGATTTTCATTTCTGATTTTTCTGCTTATGATTTTCCACACTCTAATTTATCTTTTCTCTCTGTGTATTTCTCCTCAAATCTCCCTAAAAATCTGACCTAAATCTCCTTCTATCTCCCTCTGAAAGCTGATAAAATCTCCCTCTCCAAATCTCTGTTTAAAATCTGACCCCCTAAAATCTGTTTTCTTTCTGTATTTATACAGGTCTGCCCCTTTCTTTTCTAAGTGCTGCCTGGACCCCTATTTTGTTATCTAAAGCAGATTTTCCCTTAAAATCTGCCACTGAACTGCTTTTTCTTATTCAAACAGCACTAAGGATACCTTTACCTTATTTCCAGCCTTCCCATTATCCCTTGTTTCCCATTATTACATTAATTAATAACCACTAACATTCCATTATACTAACACACTGTTTTTACTGTTTCATTCCCAGAAATGTCCCTGAAATCCTACTGTAATTACTGTCCCAGACCTTAACAAGTTATCTGAATTTAAACTTGTCTAGCAGCTAACAACCAATCCTATGATTAACCTCCTAATACAATTGTATTTACCCAACCTTTGTAAACTTGAGTTCAGAACTAACATCACAACAACATTACACTGAATTTATTATAACAATTCAAACTGAACTTCAACATTGAACTAGAATCAGGCAAACACAGGAGCATTGTCAATATACTGACAATGCCGTGAAACTCAATGCTCAGAAATCAACACTCATACAGCATCCATTTGATGGATTTTATTGAACTATAAACAAATATGATTTAATTGACGAGTATTAATTAAACTGATTATCAAATGATTGTCAACAAACAGTCTATAAAAATAGAAACAGATTGTTTCAATCAGTATCATCATAAACGAGAATTCATAATATAACTAATCGACGAACTTAATCGAGTCAATTACACACATTGTAAATAATCATACCGACAGAAACAATGGTATAATTAGGATCAAATAGACGGGTATAAGACAGAATCACAGAAGTGACTAGAAAATTATGAAAAATTAAACAGACTAATGAAACAAACATAAAATATACGTAGAATACACATAAGAAATAGAAAAAATACCTCTGAACCTTCAAATTCAACCGCACTCAAACTCAACTTGGATTTGGATTTTTTGAAATCAAACAGACCTTAGTCGAAGTATTTTCAACTGAAAATACTTCGACTAAGGTCGATTAAACCTCAATCATTCGTTTGAATTGAAAAGGATTCCAAGATTGGAAAATTTAGGGTTTCAGATCTTGGATTTTAAATCCGAACATTTCTGGGCAGATTCGAAGGGAACCAAAGATGACACAAGGGTGAGGGAAGCCTAGGGGTCATTTGGTGTTAATTTGGAAAGAATCTGAGTAGGGTTAGGTTTCACTCGAATCTTCAAATGAAGATTCGAGTATTTCCATGAAGATTCGAACCATGCTACTAACAGATTCGTGATGAGGATGGATAGGGGATGCTATGGTGTTAATTAGGGGCGGTTTGGTTTAGATCTGAGTTTGGCTCGAATCTTCAAATGAAGATTCGAGAACCTTCAGGAGGATTCGAGCCAAGTGGCTAACATATTTGGATAGAGGATGTTCAGGGGGTTCTGGGGTGTTAAGGTGGTGACCGGCGGCGTTGATGCCGCCGGGTTTCAGGCGGTGGGGAATAAGGGCGGCTAGGGTTAGGGGTTTGGTTCGGGGAAAACGATGAACAGGAGAGGAGGGGGGGTGTTTAGTTAGGGGGGCCGAGGTAAGGATTTGGGGTTTATATAGGGGGAAGGTGGATGAATACTGACCGTTAGATCAAGCAGAATGAAAGGCCAGGATCTATCCACTTAACCAAACGATGTCGTTTGGTTTAAGTTGGGGGGACGGGTTGAACCGGGTATTGGATCGGGTAAGGATTATGGGTTAGGTTCGTAGGATCTCAGCCGTTGGTTGGCTTTGATCCAACGGTCCTTGATAAAATGTGACCAAACGTCGTCGTTTGGTCTTTGCCTTGAATTGGACCGGACCTGGGTTGTCTGGATCGGGCTGAGAGGGTTTATTTTGTTTGGGCCTGGATTTAGGTCCAGGTCCGATTTTTCTTTTACAACTTATTTTTTTTTATTTTTTTTTCTAATTTTATTCTTAATTATAACAAAAATCCTAATAAAAATTATAAAACAATTTTAACCTTACACAAAAAATATTAATTACTTTATAACAACTATTTAACACATAGTCAAAACATTAATCACACAGTGACATATTTAAAATAGAACGAATGCATATTTTTTGTGATTTTATTTAAATTAACTTTTAAATGCATAATTAAATCCTAGATATGCATACAACATGTATTTTATTTTATTTTTCATTTTATTATGACAAAGTAAACATTTACGGGCATAACACAAATTTTTAACAAACACCACGCAAATTTTAAAAATTGCACACTAAAGAAACTTATTTTATTTTTTGATTTATTTTGGAGTAGTTTTCGTGAGGCAAAAATCACGTGCTCACAGCTGCCCCTCTTTGCGCGGAAACTCGAAGAGTTTTCATGCAAAGATAAAGTGAGCGGATACGAGCGATTTTTTCCCGTTCAAATACTCCGTGGGAAGCATTTTTTGAAAGATTTGACCGAACCTCTGCTTCAAAGGTTTCCTACATATCCTTGGCTATAAAGGAATCAGGTCAATGTAGTTCGGGAAATTTTTGGGTAGCTGGTACTACCATGAGACTGTGAAGTTACTGCTGTTTCGTGATGCTTTTACTGCTTGCTGACCTCCTTATTACACCTTGCTTCAAAGGTAATACAAAAAGCTAAACTAGACTATGGTACATGAATTATAAAATCTTATATAGATCATGCCCTTGCGTTTCTTGTTGTCTTGATATCTTGGTGACTCTTGGGCATTTGGCTTATTCCGTATTCCTTTTCATTGTGTCTCGTACTTTTTTTATCTGTTTGGGACTCTTGTTGTTTCCTGCTGGGGACTTTGTTGGACTTCTCTGCTTTATTGACTCTAAGCGTGCTCCTTTCTCATATGAGCGGGCTTTTGATTTCAACACTTCAATCATATTCCCTTGTTCTCCAGGTGGGCGCCTGACTTCTGCTGCTTTAATTGTATTCCCTTGTTCTCCAGGTGGGCGCCTGACTGCTTCTTTTCTTTGTCCTTATTCTCCAGGTGGACGCCTGACTTCTTTAATTCTTCATCCTCATTTTCCAGGTGGACGCCTGACTTCTTTTTTAATTCTTCATCCTCATTCTCCAGGTGGACGCCTGACTTCTTTTTAATTCTTCATCCTCATTCTCCAGGTGGACGCCTGATTTCTTCAATTCTTCATCCTCATTCTCCAGGTGGACGCCTGATTTCTTCAATTCTTCATCCTCATTCTCCAGGTGGACGCCTGACTTCTTCAATTCTTTGTCCTCATTCTCCAGGTGGACGCCTGATTTCTTCAATTCTTCATCCTTATTCTCCAGGTGGACGCCTGAATTCTTCTTCAATTCTTCATCCTCATTCTCCAGGTGGACGCCTGACTTCTTCTTTAATTCTTCATCCTCATTCTTCAGGTGGACGCCTGATTTATTCAATTCTTCATCCTCATTTTCCAGGTGGACGCCTGATTTCTTCAATTCTTCATCCTCATTCTCCAGGTGGACGCCTGATTTCTTCTTCTCATCCTCATTTTCCAGGTGGACGTCTAACTTCTTTAATTCTTCATCCTCATTCTCTAGGTGGATGCCTGACTTCTTTAATTCTTCATCCTCATTCTCCAGGTGGACGCCTGACTTCTTTAATTCTTCATCCTCATTCTCCAGGTGGATGCCTGACTTCTTCAATTCTTTATCCTTATTCTCCAGGTGGACGCCTGACTTCTTCTTCAATTCTTCATCCTCATTCTCCAGGTGGACGCCTGACTTCTTTAATTCTTCATCCTCATTCTCCAGGTGGACGCCTGACTTCTTTAATTCTCATCCTCATTCTCCAGGTGGATGCCTGACTTCTTCAATTCTCATCCTCATTCTCCAGGTGGACGCCTGATTTCTTCTTTTCATCCTCATTCTCCAGGTGGACGCCTGACTTCTTCTTAAATTCTTTCATCCTCATTCTCCAGATGGACGCCTGATTTCTTCTTTTCATCCTCATTTTTCAGGTGGACGCCTGACTTCTTCTTAAATTTTTTACCGGATGTCTCCTAACACAAATGTTGTTTTTGCCCCTGTTTTAAATAAAAGAAAATTTCGTTAGTTTAAAGCAAGGTGGTTAACTGGGGCATTCTTGCCGATGGTGGGGCTTCCCTTCGTCTTGTTTTATTGCCTTGAAAAGACTATTTGTCCTTGTAATTGATCCTTGACTATAGGATCCCCTCTGTATGTTTTCCTTCAAACCCTTTTAACCGTAATCATATGTTCTCCTGACATTGCTGATCCGCTTTTGATTCCATTTTTCTTACCCCCATATCTTATTATTTTTATCTCCCGCCTTTCATGTCCGTATTTTGCATCATGTAATCTTGAATCTTGGTAGTATACCTTGACATTCCTTCTTATTTGTTTGGAATAAAACTTATCTCAAAGCTTTAGAAAAGTAAGATTATTAGTGACGAAACACGCTGATTTCGACAATTATAGAATGAAAAGAAAAATCCAAATTTGGATGATTGTTGACGAAGGAATAAAGGACTTATCTGATTGGAGTCACTGTCGCCAATGATCATGGTATGCAATTTGGATTAATCAACCCAGTCTTTTAATTAATCTCCTTTTAATTGTCTCATTTTTTTGTTTCCCCCAAAATTTCCATAACCCAACTTCACTTTTTATTTTACAGACCTGTTTGACTTGCAATATCTCAAAGAGTTTTCACCGACAAACCTTCCTCATTTGTTCATTTCTTACTTCCTTTTCGCCTTATGGTGCCTGCGAAGGTTTTCACCAATAAGACTCTCTCATTTTACTTTCTCTCAACTTCCTTCGCCTTATGGTGCCCGTGTGGGTTTTCACCTATAAGACTCTCTCATTTTTACTTTCTTTTCTTGTTTGTACCAGAGTGTTATGAACCATCTTCCTTTGCTTGACTCAGCATTTTCTAAGATTGATCGAAAGGTCTTTTTGGTATGTGGTTGGAAATGGAAAGGTATAAAAAACTAAACAGTTTTGGTATGGGTTTAAAATTACAACTCTTGGAATCTTTTTCTTATTTCCAATACAACTCCTGCCCCAGTTTTCTTGATTGGGGTCTCTTGATGTTTCTTTTTGGGCACCTTATGCATATTGTGCACCCTATGACCGAGCCGTGAGGCGCCTACGTATCCTTCTTTAAGGAATCAGGTCAAACGTAGTTCACTAAATAATAGTGATTTCTTTTCTTTTTTTTTATTTATTGTTATTTCATATTTGATTTTCATTGATTCCAAGAGAGGGTATGAAAGAAACAAATATGGCTCAAAAGGGGAAGCAAAGGGTATAGTGTTTGGTTAACAGAATAAATTGCCTTTGTCATTCCAATCTTCGAAATAATGCTAAATACAAACATTCAAAAAGTTATGCATAATATCTCTTTACCGCGTCAGAATTGATCGTCATGTCTATGCATTTGCCTTCAATATCTGTTAAGCATAGTGCACCATTTGATAATATTCTGGTCACAATGAATGGTCCTTTCCAATTTGGGGCAAATTTGCCTTTTGCCTCAACCTGATGTGGAAGAATACGTTTCAGCACATGTTGACCCACTTCAAACTTTCGTGGACGCGCCTTTTTGTTATATGCTCTTGCTATTCTTTTTTGATACAATTGACCATGACATACTGCGGCCAATCGTTTTTCATCAATCAAGTTTAACTGTTCCAGACGGGTTTTGACCCACTCATCATCATCAATCTTTGCTTCGGCGATGATTCGAAGGGAAGAAATCTCAACTTCTGCAGGAATTACTGCTTCAGTGCCATATACCAACAAATAAGGAGTTGCTCTTACTGAAGTGCGAACAGTAGTGCGATATCCCAATAACGCAAATGGTAATTTTTCATGCCATTGTCTTAAACCTTCTACCATTTTCCGAAGTATCTTCTTTATGTTTTTGTTGGCTGCCTCGACTGCTCCATTCGCCTTGGGCCGATATGGGGTAGAGTTGCGATGTGTAATCTTAAACTGTTGACATACTTCATTCATTAAGTTACTGTTAAGATTAGCACCGTTATCTGTGATGATCACCTTTGGGATTCCGAATCGACATATGATATTTGAGTGGACAAAATCAACCACAGCTTTCTTGGTCACTGACTTGAATGTTTTGGCCTCAACCCATTTGGTAAAATAATCAATGGCTACCAGAATGAACCTGTGCCCATTGGAAGCTGCCGGCTCAATTGGTCCAATCACATCCATGCCCCAGGCAATGAAGGGCCATGGTGCCGACATTGTGTACAACTCAGATGGTGGAGAATGAATCAAATATCCGTGTATCTGGCATTGATGACACTTGCGCACAAAATTGATACAATCTCGCTCCATGGTAAGCCAATAGCAACCAGCTCGGAGGATTTTCTTGGACAGTACATATCCGCTCATGTGGGGTCCGCAAACTCCCGAATGTACTTCAGACATGACAACCGTAGCTTGTCTGGCATCTATGCATCTTAATAATCCAAGGTCTGGTGTTCTTTTATACAAAACTCCTCCGCTTAAGAAGAATCCATTTGCCAATCGCCTAATGGTCCTCTTTTGATCTCCTGTGGCTTGTGCGGGATATATCCCCATCCTGATATACTCCTTGATATCGTGGAACCATGGTTCACCATCAAATTCTTCTTCAACCATATTGCAATAAGCGTGCTGATCATGGACTCGAATATGTATTGGATCCACATAAGCTTTGTCTGGATGGTGCAACATTGATGCCAAGGTAGCCAATGCATCGGCGACCTCATTATGGATCCTTGGAACATGCCGGAACTCCACTGATTGAAACCGCTGACAAAGATCATGTAGACATTGTCGGTATGGTATGAGCTTCAAATCTCGGGTTTCCCATTCTCCTTGAATTTGATGTACCAGAAGATCCGAATCTCCCATGACTAAGATTTCTTGGATACCCATGTCTGCGGCTAGCCTTAACCCCATAATACAAGCTTCATATTCAGCCATATTATTGGTGCAATAAAATCGTAGTTGAGCCGTAACAGGATAGTAATGCCCTATTTCAGAGATGATTACAGCTCCTATCCCGACTCCTTTCATGTTAGCGGCTCCATCAAAAAAAAGTTTCCAGCCAGGTTTTTCAATTCGCTCCTCCTCGTCGATATGCATTATTTCTTCATCAGGAAAATAGGTTTTCAATGGCTCGTATTCCTCATCGACCGGGTTTCGGCTAAATGATCGGCCAGTGCTTGGGCCTTCATTGCAGTCTGAGTCACATAGATGATGTCAAACTCTGTGAGCAAAATCTGCCACTTTGCAAGTCTTCCCGTCGGCATCAGTTTTTGGAAAATATATTTCAATGGATCCAGACGAGAAATGAGGTAAGTAGTGTAGGATGACAAATAGTGTTTCAATTTTTGAGCTACCCAAGTCAGGGCACAACATGTCTTCCCCAGATGAGTATACTTAACTTCATAAGCTGTGAACTTCTTGCTAAGGTAGTAGATGGCATGTTCTTTTCTGCCGGTGATGTCATGTTGCCCCAATACACAACCAAATGAATTTTCCAAGACCGTCAAGTAAAGAATCAGAGGTCTTCCTGGCTCTGGCGGGACCAACACGGGTGGGTTTGACAGGTATCCTTTTATCTTATCAAATGCCTCCTGACACTCGTCGGTCCATTCGACCGCAGCATCCTTTTTCAACAATTTGAAAATAGGCTCACAGGTTGTCGTAAGCTGAGCAATAAACCTGCTGATGTAATTCAACCTTCCCAACAAACTCATTACTTCAGTTTTGTTCCTTGGAGGTGACAATTCTTGGATGGCTTTGATTTTTGAGGGGTCTAGCTCGATGCCTCGCTGACTGACTATGAATCCCAGCAACTTTCCAGATGGAACTCCAAATGCGCATTTGGCAGGGTTAAGCTTGAGGTTGTACCTGCGAAGTCTTAAGAAGAATTTCCTCAAATCCCCAACGTGGTCGGCCTGATGCTTTGATTTTATGATCACATCATCCACGTATACCTCAATCTCCTTGTGTATCATATCATGAAACACTGTGGTCATCGCTCTCATGTAGGTTGCTCCGGCGTTCTTCAAACCGAATGGCATTACCCGGTAGCAATAAGTTCCCCATGATGTGATGAATGCCGTCTTTTCTGCATCTTCTTCATCCATTAGAATTTGATGATACCCGGCATAACAATCCACGAAAGATCCTACATCATGCTTAGCACAATTGTCGATCAAAATATGGATATTGGGTAATGGGAAATTATCCTTCGGACTTGCTTTGTTGAGATTGCGGTAGTCGACGCATACTCTAATTTTGCCGTCTTTCTTTGGTACAGGAACGATATTAGCTAACGAAACAGGATATCGAGTGACTCGAATGACCTTCGCTTCCAACTGTTTGGTAATTTCTTCCTTAATTCTCACACTCATATCAGGTTTGAATTTTCTCAGCCTCTGCTTGACATGAGGCACCGTTGGATCGGTGGGCAATTTGTGAACCACTAAATTAGTGCTCAGGCCTGGCATGTCGTCATATGACCATGCAAAAACATCTTTGAATTCTATGAGTGCTTTA
The DNA here is from genome assembly GCF_000715075.1 of Nicotiana tabacum. Classification (NCBI taxonomy): domain Eukaryota; kingdom Viridiplantae; phylum Streptophyta; class Magnoliopsida; order Solanales; family Solanaceae; genus Nicotiana; species Nicotiana tabacum. Next base: position 152,465,153 of record NC_134090.1, on the reverse strand, counting down.
ATTAACTCTTCTCGAATCTTTGGTTCGAGATGGACACTTATTTTAGTTTCCCGGATATTACTCGTGTCCCCTATATTGATGTCCTCGGTATCACTCAGGTTAGGTTTGATTTTTTCCTCAAAGTGAATTAACTCTTTACTAATCTCTTCAAAAACCTCATCTTCATCATATTCTGATTCATAATCACAATATATTTCTTGAATTATTACTTCGGAACCAGACTGATTTTTAAGACTTGGCTGAGGATTCCTCATGCATGCCATATCACTAGAGCCAGCGTAAAAAGAACTGTACAGAAAAAAAGAAGAAAGGGAAAAAGAAAACTATCAGGAATGATAATGAAAAAGGAAACTGTATTTTATTGGATGATGAAAGATAACAAGGTTTGCACACTTCAAACAAACTGTAAGATAAGCATTGGGATTACAACCCTGAGGTAACCCAAACAAACTAAAAGAAAATCAAAATAAACTACCAAGACTCCTTTCGAATGGGGAGAGGAATGGCTTTCCAATTATTAAGCTTTGTTTCTGGCCCAACAAATTGAACTTCTGCGTTGCTACAACCTTCCCCGCTTTCCACCATATTCACATCATTAAACAATTTCTCGAATCTTTCAATTAATTTCTCCTCAGGATTGACCCGGGATTTAGGAATTGTTGTTATCGGGCGATTTTTAGCACCGGTCTTGACAAAAGACTTTGATAGATGTGGGACTGGTTTTGGAAGATCCCATGCCTTTTGTTTCAGCTTTCTGGCCTTTTTCACGTTGGTGATAGTGGGTATGAATCCCAAACCAAAGGTTCCCCAGTTCTCGGGGAGAGATACTGGTTGTATAATTCCTTGCAAAGATGAGCCCAGAACTTTGCCGGGTATAAAACCATTTTTTAACATTTCATAGGCTACCATGACTGATGCAGAGGATATCTTTGGATTCGGAAGGTACTTCCCTTCTGAAATTTTCTCTACCGTCACTGTGTTGGACACTTGGTATACCCATGGTCCCTGGTCATTTTCTATTCCCTCGACCGGTATAATGGCACTGCTGCGAGCATTTAAACTTTCTTCCCCATGCACAACTATTTCTTGATGATCCCATTCAAACTTGACAGCCTGATGTAGTGTTGACGGGACTGCTTTAGCAGCATGGATCCATGGTCGACCCAACAACAAGTTGTAAGAAACAGTTATGTCCAATACTTGAAATTCCATTGTGAATTCAACTGGCCCTATTGTTAGTTCCAACACTATGTCGCCAAATGAATCTCTGCTTCCACCGTCAAACCCCCGTACGCAGATACTATTCTTCTGGATCCTCTCCTCTTTAATTTTTAATTTGCTTAAAGTGGAGAGAGGGCAGATGTTTGCACTTGACCCGTTGTCAACCAATACCCGGGTTACTACGGAGTTTTCACATTTCACGGTGAGGTAAAGATCTTTGTTATGCTCAGTACCTTCCATAGGCAATTCATCATCAGAAAATGTAATTCTGTTTGCCTCAAACATTCTGTTGGCTATTCTTCCCAAATGATTTACAGAGATTTTTTCAGGAACATGAGCTTCATTCAGGATTTTCATCAAAGCCAGACGGTGCTCCTCTAAATGGATCAGTAATGACAACAATGAAATTTGAGCGGGCGTCTTCTTCAATTGATCCACAACAGAATAGTCATGGAGTTTCATTTTTCTTAAAAACTCCTCCGCTTCTTCTTCCGTCACATCTCTCTTTATTGGCGTTGGATTATTTTTAGTTTTTCTTAACTCTTCGGGAGTAAAACATCTTCCCGAACGAGTCAAGCCTTGCACCTCACAGACTTCTTCCTTGACTTCTTTTCCTTTGTACATTACAGTCACCCGTTCATAGTTCCATGGAATAGCTTTGTTGTTGATCACTGGTAGCTGGGTTACAGGTTTGATAATAACCCGATCTATACGGGCTCCTTCCACGACTATAATGGGTTTGCTGGCAACCCCTGGTACTATCACTTTCAACCTTTCCTGCTTTGTGTCAACTTTGCTCGAAGACCCCTTCTCGTCTACCACAAATGGTTCATCACCATTTCTGCTCTGCTTAGGTACCAGCTTCTCCTCTGTTAACTGCTTATCTGGCTTGGCTTCATGAGACTTGATCATCATGGCAGTTTGTGACGGCTTCTTTGTCTCTCCATCAGCTTGTATGATTTCTATCATATTGGCCTCTTGATGGACTGGCATTGGATTTATATTGATATTGGGAGCTTCGGGGGTTTGAACCTCGATTTTATTAGTATCAATCAGCTCTTGTATTGCATTTTTCAAATGCCAGCATTTCTCCGTATCATGGCCCGGTGTACCGGAGCAATACTCACAGCTAATGGTGTAATCCAGATTCTTTGGAGGAGGATTGGGTAGCTTGGATTGTATTGGTCTTAGCATGTCCAGCTGTCTCAGCCTGTGGAACAGACTGGTGTATGACTCTCCCAATGGAGTGTAGGTTTTCTTTTTCTGTTCCCTTTCTCCCCTGAATGCTGGCCTCGGCCTGAAACCTGATCCAGGATAGGCTCGTGGGTAAGTACCTGGTATGGCAGGAGCACGCCAATTAGCATGAACAGGTGGCTTATTGTATGCTTGTGCATGGTTAATGGAAAAATAAGGCTCTGAAGGGTGATAGTAGTGTTGGGATGAATCGTGGTGGTAAGTTGATTGGCGAGGTCGTTGTTGATTATAGTAAAGCGGTGAACCTCTGGGTCCTGACCAAATTCCTGAATCAACTACTGCTGCTTCCTCCCTCTTCTTTCTTCCGATTCCTCCTACCCCGCCTTGAATAGCTTGAGTAGTTGCCTTAATCGCTGAATAGCTCATGATTTTATTTGTCTTGAGGCCTTCTTCCACCATACCTCCCATCTTTACCACTTCGTTGAATGATTTCCCAACCGCTGAAACCAAATGGGCATAGTAAGTTGGTTCCAAGGCTTGGAGGAAGTAGTCTACCATTTCACTCTCCTTCATAGGAGGATCCACTCTTGCTGCCTGTTCTCTCCACCGGAAACCATACTCTCTGAAACTTTCATTGTGTTTCTTCTCAAATTTTGTCAAAAATAGTCGATCTGGGATGATTTCCAGATTGTATTGGAAATGGTATGCGAATGCCTGTGCCAAGTCATCCCAGGTGTACCATCTCCCATGGTCCTGGCGTGTATACCACTCCAAAGCTGATCCGCTTAAACTCTGACTGAAGTAAGCCATCAATAATTCGTCCTTTCCCCCAGCTCCTCGCATCTTGCTGCAGAAACCCCTTAAGTGGGCTACTAGGTCGCCGTGCCCATTGTATAGATCAAATTTAGGCATCTTGAAGCCAACTGGTAATTGTACATTTGGGAACAAGCACAAATCCTTGTAAGCTACACTGACTTACCCACCTAATCCCCGCATGTCTCTGAACGATTGTTCTAGACTTTTGACCTTCCTGAACATCTCTTCTTGTTCAGCATTTTTGGCTGGCTTGTCAATTTCGGTTGGGAGGTCAAAACGAGGAGTAGTTGAATGGATTTCAGAGGCTTTGAGGGTGGGCTCCGGGGGTGTAAGCACGTGATTTTTGCCCTATATGAGAATTACTCCCAAAAAATTCAAAACTAAATAATTTTTCTTGGTGTGCAATTTTTGTGATATTTTTCGGGGGTGGAGACTGTGGTGTCTGAGAGGTGGTTCCTCGGTAATGTTGGTAAATGGGGAAATTTGGGGATAATTCAGTGGTAATATTATCCTGAGCTTGGTTCATTGATGGAGCAGGGTTAGTTGGGTAAGACGGGGGTAACTGTCCTGTAGACCAAGCTTGGTACATCTCATCCATTTGCTGCTTGAGTTTAAACATCTCTTCTTTCATTTTCCCGACATCCATCTCCTCTAACTCAATACTTGTGTCAACATCTGGGATAGACATACTTTCGGGTATTGGTCCTTTTGATCTTGTGTGATAATGGTAATATGCCAGTATACTCTTTAGAGAAACTAACTGCTTGAATTTTGGAAATGAACAAACTTGTTAGTTTTGAGAGTTTAACACATATATAATTACACGTTGAGATGCAATGCTCTTAGACAAATATCCCCTTTCTATTATGCATTTGCTCGGCCGCTTGTGTCGCTCCAGCTTTCTTGAAATTTTTATTGTTACTCACTTTTATTTTATTTATTATATTCCTTATTGTGGTGGTCGAATCTTATAAAGATTGCCTACGTATCATGCCCCCGTATGAATCAGACCTTGCGTAGTTCGGACATGAGTCAAACACTTTTATTCATTATACAAAGATGAACAAACATTACATTTGAAAACTTTGTAAGAAAATGGCTTGAAACACACACACTTAAATCAAAATAAAAGATACAATTCTTAACATCTCACAACGTGCCCCACTTTCCACTTGTGTTGTAAATTAAGATTATTTGCTCAATGTGGGGCTTGACCTGGATGACCTCCCAGCGTACGATACATCCTTTCCAACTCCATTGCTAAATGACGGGCAAACATGGGTGCATGCTCTGTAAACCTTTCATAATCCATTCCTTAACAGTTTACGTAACTTTGAGAGGTGTAGACCGCCAGGTCATGGATTTGTGCCCTGAAATCTTGGAGACGTTGGTCTCGGTCCTGCAATTGCTGCTGGCGAGTGGTGGCTATATCTCTGACACGGTTTTCACGATCTAGAGCTAACTCTAATAGAGCTCGGAGTCTGGCCTGCTCTAATCTTGCATGCGCTCTTTACCTGTCGATGTCTGCTTGTTGATGTTCTCTGTTGCATCTTCTTGCCTCTTCTAGTTGTGCACGAAGCTGGTCTTCTGATCGTATCCAATGGTCTTTTTCCTTCTTGAATTGTTCCCTATCTTCTTCGGATTGCCTTACTTGGCGTTCCTTATTAGATCTGGCCTCTTCATTTAATTGTTGGATTTTTTCTTTAGCTTTGCTCAACGCCCTTTCGTTTTCCGCAAGAATGGAATCATAATCTTGCATTCTTTCAAAAAGATTGGCGATGGTTTTTTTATCCTTCCAGCTTCTCTTTGGTGTTTCAGAAACTCTTTTCAATTTTCGGAATCGAGCATGAAGATTTTCATTTTCACAAGCTAGACTCTTCTTCTCGCCTTCGGCTTCTTGTGCTTGCAAATCTTTCTCCAGACTGAGGCTCCTCAGATTTTCTTTTAGGGCATGGATAGTTGCTTTGTACCCTTTTTCCTTTTCTCCCCAGATTAACCGCTCTTGGATTTTATCATTAAAGTTTTGAATATGGGGTCTTTTTGTTGGCCTTCTTAGCTCAGGTTCTGGTACATCATCCACGCGAGACCGTTTCTCAAACCACCTTGCATATCCAGGATTTATCTCACCCTTTGTAGTGTCTGGGACTTGAGTATCACTTTTCAAGTATCGACATCCATTCCACATCTGCTGAAGTAGAGCCTCAGGAATAGTGGCTTCTGGGTGTAATTTGATTACTTGCGTACTCAAATCTTCATCATCAGGAACTACTTGATATCTTCATAGTTGTCTTAGGACTCTTAGTGGCGCATACGGCTGGATACTTCTCAATCCCAATAGTAGCAGATAACTATTTGAGGTTGACATGTGTATCACTTCCCTCATCGGGAGCCATCCCAAAGTCCATTCAATTTGATTTGCCGTTAAAGCCCTTAGATGAGATACCCATGCTTTTATCCCTTAAGGAGCCTGATAATTTTTTATTCTTTCCTCATAACTCTCGATGCAATTGTCATTGTTTGGCCCATACTGTATGATCTTGGGCTGTTGTTGGAGATGTTCAATTACCTACATTTGCAACAAAATTTTGCATCCTTCGAAGACTTTTGCTCCTGATTTACATAAAGTCAAAGCCCGATAAATGTCTGAGAGAATGATGGGGACAAGGGTGTGATTTTCTTTGGTGGTGAGGATTTGCACAACTTTCGCGGTGCGAATATCAATTGTTCGCTCTTTGTTTGGGAAGACCATGACTCCTAGAAAAGCTACCATGAAGGCAAAGCGACGGTGAATCTGCCAAGTGTCTTTGTTTTGCTTGTTAGTAAGGCCTTTCTCATGAATTTCGAACCCATCTGACTTCCCGAACCTTGAATACAAAAAGTTGAAAGAACAACATCCATTGATGACATTGCTTTTCCTGATTTGACTGCTGATGTTCAGAAGACCGAAGAATCGATGAACCGAGGGAGCCTTTGTGAATATCAGGCTTTGATTTCTTAAACTTCCGTCAAAACCAGCATATCCAGCTATCTCCTCTAATGTAGGAGTAAGCTCGAAGTCAGAGAAACGAAAGACATTGTGAACAAGGTCCCAAAAAGTTACTAACGCCGCAATCAGATCATCACGGGGTTTAACTTTCATGACATCCGTGAGATTTCCCAAATGCTTGACGACCCATTTTTTACCATCTTCGCCTAATTCATACCACCACATTTGAAGCTGAAATGGAAACTCTTCTGTATTCGTGGATGGAGGGTTTTGTGTGGTGCTCATTTTGTATTTGAAATTTAATTTAATAAAGTCAACACTCATTTTGAAAATATACACTAAAAAAAATCATTTTCAAAATTTTTTATTTATTAAATACCTTTATTTCAAGATTTAAAACTATTTTTTGGAAATTTTTAAAACAACCCATTTTATTCCTCGGTTCTCACCATGATTTCATTTAAGCTGGTCAACAAGCATGTTCGAGGCAAATGAATGCACAAGTAGCAAGTAGGATGCATCAGGATGGTCTTTTTGTTTCGGGTTCACCTGTCCTAGACAGACCCAACCCCTGTGTTGAGTCTCCAAGGCCAAATGTACATGATGCAAATAGACGTTCCTACTAGGGATCCGGTACATGGCTGAGTTATTCTAGGTGAAAAACCTGAGGTTGATTGTTCTAAACCTGGCTTACCCAAACGGACAGTTTGAGCCGAAGCGGGGGCAACGTACCGGAGCACGAAAGTCTACCCGGCCTAGTTACTTGTCCCAACTTCGTCTTATTTGGTATGACTTTAACAGAAAGGTAGGCCACGGGCACGTGTGCACCATAAATTCAGAAGACTCAGAAAGAAGGAGGTTTCGTAGCAGTTGTATATATTCACAATTCAAATAATATTAAAGCGGTAAAAAAAACATTTAACATATTAGCATATAAGCAGTTGAAAATCATATAGTAAATAAAGCCAATTAACACAGATATTTTAAGCTCGAATTCTTTAAACCCTGAACTAGTGGTTCTGGGTTAGTCCCCAGCAGAGTCGCCAGAGCTGTCGCAACTCCTTTTTCCGCGCCCGCGAGGGTGCGTAGGGAGTTTTCTCCAATTTAAAGACAGTCGAAACGGGATTTATTTATTTTTTGTTTCAGAGTCGCCACCTGGGAATTTTAAGGCGTCCCAAGTCACCAATTTTTAATTCCTGAATCGAGGAGAATATGACTCTGTTTGTTATTCTGCGAACCAGAAATCCTGAGTAAGGAATTCTGTTAATCCGGAAGAAGGTGTTAGGCATTTCCGAATTCCGTGGTTCTAGCACGGTCGCTTAACTGTTTTTATTCTTGGCTTATCTTGATTTTTTACATTTTTTATTGCAGGATTTCGTCACCGCTTCTGTTTATTGTTTACAATTATATAACGAATTACGCGTACGTATATTCGTATTATATACCTTTTATAATTACAGAGGATCGTGCCACGCATACGTGTACACAATAAAATTGACCATATTATAGTTTTTATAAAAAAACATATGTTCAAAATTGATAATAAAATCAAGAACATCATCACCCTTGTATTTAGACAATGAACTGCACACCTCGGGTTATATGAAATTATTTTAACATCTTTGGAGAAATCTTTTTTATTAAATATTCGCTCGAAATTGCGCTTACGCATAATCCGAATTTGCTTTTAAAAATATAATCAGGTTATGCGAACGCATCCCTAATTGCGCAAAATATTTGTAATAATATTATGGATTTTCCACAAATTGTTTATTATATTCATACATTTTTATGTGAAAATCATAAGAGAATCCCATTTCGGAGGCCCTTATATTCTTTGAAAAGAATTCACAATCTATTAAATGTTTACAGCTGATTATATTTCCACATATGAATTATATTTTTTTTCGAGCCATTTAAATTTTAGGAGTAAAATAAACCAAGTGTGATTAAGAATACCATTTTTTCGTAAATACAATATATATACCCGAAATGAATTGCATATGAAACTAAAAAAAATGATTTATAAAAGGAAGAGATATTTTTGAAGAATTTTCATTATTTTTATTTAATGCAAATTCTATTTCTACTCACCATTGATATAAAATGTTGCAATTCGTGCTTATACATCTCATCTCATTCTCATATACTTGTTTTTAATCTAATAGGCGAAATTGTTTTAATTAATTTTTGCTTATGATTGAGTTTGGGATATATACACGTAATCAACCAATTTGATTCTCAAGCTATGTGAATCATTGCTAAACACTACTATCGCATTGTATAAATTCCTAGGCCCTTTGTTATTAAAAAAGAGAATAAGTCTACTTGTTGACTTAATAAAGTGATATTGCATATGACATTATTTGCCATATCTTTGACATTGTGAACATAGCGGATTTTACTAAGGTAACTTTCAACTATTGATTATAAACGTAACCATTGTTATGCCATAATATAGCAAAATGCAACCAACATCACCTAGCTTTAAACAATATTTAACTACTAACCAAATAATCCAATAATGTATTTTTCCTTGATATTTTTCATATTATGCTGCACCTAACTAACAATACCATAAAGTTCAAATAATAGCCAATTTTTGGCCATATTCCTTATTTTGACAGTTCAAATATGACTAAACTAATGAGATTTCGGAATGGCTAACATTATTACAAAGCTTTTATACGAATTTCAAAATAAGACAATTAACTCATAGCTATCATATTGAATTCACTACTAGTTAACTAACATGAAACAAAAATGAAATTTAAACTAATGAACTTGGACAAATAGAAAACAGAATTAAAATTTCCAAGCTTCATTTATTTGTCATGTTGAAGCTCTTCATAACATGAGTTTAAAAGATATGTACCTGGAAATGAAGGTAGAAGGAGTAAATTTCAGTGGTAGTAGCAGTAACAAAATCAGCAGAATAGCAGTCTTTCCACAGATTTGAGCAATAATAAGACCCGAGGAAACCAAATGCACAGTGACAGTATTCTTTTGAGAAATTTCAGATTTGAACCAAAAAAAATGCCACTAAAAAAACAGACCCGGACAGATTCAGAAATATGTCTCTGATTTTTCTTTTCTTCTTCTACATATGTTTCAGATTGTGTATGTATATGTGTGTTCTCTTTTTGTTTCTTTCTCTGTTTCCTTCTTCTTCTTCAGATTTTCATTTCTGATTTTTCTGCTTATGATTTTCCACACTCAAATTTATCTTTTCTCTCTGTGTATTTCTCCTCAAATCTCCCTAAAAATCTGACCTAAATCTCCTTCTATCTCCTTCTGAAAGCTGATAAAATCTCCCTCTCCAAATCTCTGTTTAAAATCTGACCCCCTAAAATCTGTTTTCTTCCTGTATTTATACAGGTCTACCCCTTTCTTTTCTAAGTGCTGCCTGGACCCCTATTTTGTTATCTAAGGCGATTTTCCCTTAAAATCTGCCACTGAACTGCTTTTTCTTATTCAAACAGCACTAAGGATACCTTTACCTTATTTTCAGCCTTCCCATTATCCCTTGTTTCCCATTATTACATTAATTAATAACCACTAACATTCCATTATACTAACACACTGTTTTTACTGTTTCATTCCCAGAAATGTCCCTGAAATCCTACTGTAATTACTGTCCCAGACCTTAACAAGTTATCTGAATTTAAACTTGTCTAGCAGCTAACAACCAATCCTATGATTAACCTCCTAATACAATTGTATTTACCCAACCTTTGTAAACTTGAGTTCAGAACTAACATCACAACAACATTACACTGAATTTATTATAACAATTCAAACTGAACTTCAACATTGAACTAGAATCAGGCAAACACAGGAGCATTGTCAATATACTGACAATGCCCTGAAACTCAATGCTCAGAAATCAACACTCATACAACATCCATTTGATGGATTTTATTGAACTATAAACAAAGATGATTTAATTGACGAGTATTAATTAAACTGATTATCAAATGATTGTCAACAAACAGTCTATAAAAATAGAAACAGATTGTTTCAATCAGTATCATCATAAACGAGAATTCATAATATAACTAATCGACGAACTTAATCGAGTCGATTACACACATTGTAAATAATCATACCGACAGAAACAATGGTATAATTAGGATCAAATAGACGGGTATAAGGCAGAATCACAGAAGTGACTAGAAAATTATGAAAAATTAAACAGACTAATGAAACAAACACAAAATACACGTAGAATTCACATAAGAAATAGAAAAAATACCTCTGAACCTTCAAATTCAACCGCACTCAAACTCAACTTGGATTTGGATTTTTTGAAATCAAACAGACCTTAGTCGAAGTATTTTCAACTAAAAATACTTCGACTAAGGTCGATTAAACCTCAATCCTTCGTTTGAATTGAAAAGGATTCCAAGATTGGAAAATTTAGGGTTTCAGATCTTGGATTTTAAATCCGAACATTTCTGGGCAGATTCGAAGGGAACCAAAGATGACACAATGGTGAGGGAAGCCTAGGGGTCATTTGGTGTTAATTTGGAAAGAATCTGAGTAGGGTTAGGTTTCACTCGAATCTTCAAATGAAGATTCGAGTATTTCCATGAAGATTCGAACCATGCTACTAACAGATCCGTGATGAGGATGGATAGGGGATGCTATGGTGTTAATTAGGGGCTGTTTGGTTTAGATCTGAGTTTGGCTCGAATCTTCAAATGAAGATTCGAGAACCTTCAGGAGGATTCGAGCCAAGTGGCTAACATATTTGGATAGAGGATGTTCAGGGGTTCTGGGGTGTTAAGGTGGTGACCGGCGGCGTTGATGTCGCCGGGTTTCAGGCGGTGGGGAATAAGGGCGGCTAGGGTTAGGGGTTTGGTTCGGGGAAGACGATGAACAGGAGAGGAGGGGGGTGTTTAGTTAGGGGGCCGGGGTAAGGATTTGGGGTTTATATAGGGGGAAGGTAGATGAATACTGACCGTTAGATCAAGCAGAATGAAAGGCCAGGATCTATCCACTTAACCAAACGATGTCGTTTGGTTTAAGTTGGGGGGACGGGTTGAACCGGGTATTGGATCGGGTAAGGATTATGGGTTAGGTTCGTAGGATCTCAGCCGTTGGTTGGCTTTGATCCAACGGTCCTTGATAAAATGTGACCAAACGTCGTCGTTTGGTCTTTGCCTTGAATTGGACCGGACCTGGGTTGTCTGGATCGGGCTGAGGGGGTTTATTTTGTTTGGGCCTGGATTTAGGTCCTTTTACAACTTATTTTTTTTTATTTTTTTTTCTAATTTTATTCTTAATTATAACAAAAATCCTAATAAAAATTATAAAACAATTTTAACCTTACACAAAAAATATTAATTACTTTATAACAACTATTTAACACATAGTCAAAACATTAATCACACAGTGACATATTTAAAATAGAACGAATGCATATTTTTTGTGATTTTATTTAAATTAACTTTTAAATGCATAATTAAATCCTAGATATGCATACAACATGTATTTTATTTTATTTTTCATTTTATTATGACAAAGTAAATATTTACGGGCATAACACAAATTTTTAACAAACACCACGCAAATTTTAAAAATTACACACTAAAGAAACTTATTTTATTTTTTGATTTATTTTGGAGTAGTTTTCGTGAGGCAAAAATCACGTGCTCACAGACATTATTTACAAAAAGAAAGTTCGTACCTTTGATACTTTCAAAGTATTTGCTCGAGATGGAAGAGTCTCGTGCTGATAACGTGTTATAAAATAAAGATTGTAAAGTAAAGACAAGTATAGAGAGAAATTGATATATTATTCAACTTCAAATTCATGTACATAATGAACTGAAATCTCTTCTATTTGTAAAAGAAAGGAAGCTGCTGTGTAAGCTGCTACGCAAGCTGCTGTGTAAGCTGCTACTACAAGCTGCTGTGTAAGCTGCTACGCAAGCTGTCGTGTAAGCTGCTACTACAAGCTGCTGTGTAAGCTGCTACTCAAGCTGCTGTATAAGCTGCTACTGCAAGTTGCTGTGTAAGCTGCTACTGCAAGCTGCTGTGTAAGCTGCTACTATACCAGATATGGATAATCTTCTACCTAGGGTAATGTTTATCCATAACCGGGTACCGAAGTGATAAGCTTCTTCAGGAAGCTTATTTCCAATAGAGTACTAAATAGATAAACTTATTTACGGTGGAGTCTCATATGGATAAGCTTCTTCAGAAAGATTATTTACAACGGAGTACTAAATGAACATCTATAATATAATATATTTATAACATAAATAACTGCGTTTCACTGGACGCCACATTTTACATTTTCGACGGTTTTAGTTAATGCTTAATAACTATGCTTATTTAGTTTTTACCATATTTTAGACATCAAATAATCCAACAACTTCAAGATACACCCAATCTCTCTTTTCTCTCTCTCACTTTAAGGTTCCAGCTAGGGTGACAAAATGGTTAAAAAAAGAAGTTCTACTCATATTATTCACTAAAAATAGGTAGAATAATTGATTACGCCCAACTATGCCTTGTAAAAAGGATTAAGCGAACGTTGCAAATATAATCCCATTTACAAGTCCGGAGTCGAATCCCACAGAGAACTAAGGCTTAACTACAATTGTTCAATATCGCTAAGAAACACAAGCCCAAGCAATTTTTTACTTATAAAGATTATAATATTTATTTTTATCTAATTAACTAACAAATATTAGAAAATAGTAAAACTATCAATTAACAAGGATAAGGATTGGAGACAAGATTAAGGAGGTCTAGAGTTATGATTTCCCCTATTGTTGGAATCCTTTCCGCTACGTTTTCTATAAATTTGTCTAAATTTTCTCTATCGATCATAAGCGCTCTGAGTGTTGTAATTCTCTCCCGAGTAACTACCACAATTTACTAGACATATTCTCCTGAATTACACTAGCTGGCATTAAGTACGGCTCACTCGGATCGCACCAAGGTTTCGTTATCCCTAATCCCACATTTAAACCTTCCGTATTGATCCCTCATATACGTTAGGAGTGATGTTGTTCAACAACTACCTAAATATGCATTCTCTCCCTAGTAATACACACTAAATAGGCACAGTCGATTGAGAGATCTTCAAACCAACCACAATATAAACGTAGTTGAACAAATAGAGAAAAGTTACGACAAATCAATATTAACGTAACAGGAAAATTATCCTTCAAGTGGTTCCATCAAAACCCTAGATAACAAATTAGCTATTCATAATAGTATGCACAACTACAATATTAGAATTCATAACCAATAATGAAAATAGGAAAATGGAAGTGAAAAACTCGTAGAAGAATTCTCCGCCTTGCTCCTAGTGTGTTCTTGGAAATAACCTCTCTACCTGCATTAGGTAGGGGTGAGGTCTGCGTACAGACTACCCTCCCCAGACCTCACCTGTTGGGATCAAACTAGGTTTGTTGTTGTTGTTGTTGCTCTTAGTATGTTCTTGCCTCCTTAGGTCGAATCTCCTGGTCTAATCTTGATCTCTCTCTCAAAATTGGTGTTTAATGACTATTTATATGTATAAAAAAATGTTTAAATGAAATAACTAAGTCCAAAGCATAGAGCGTGTAATAGAGTGTCCAAAGCATGTTTAAAAGATATCCAAATGGCAGTGTGAGGCGCAGAGGAGTGATTATATAGCCAATGCATATGAGCAATAATATCGGTGATATTGTCCCCCTTATTTATATTTTTTCTATTTGTTGTATTTTTTTTTCTTTTTTATTAATAAAAAACTTGCCTAAAAAAAGAAAAAAAAGAAAGTTCAAAATCAAATAGAAGACAAAATAGGCTTGAAACCGGGAACATGCGTCGCCACGCAAAATGCGCGGCACACCTCACGTTTCTTTGTCTTTTCCTTTCTTTTCAATTTGTTTGTTTGGCCTTCTTTTGATTTCTTTTGTCCCCTAATTAAATATTATAACTTTATTTTTTTAGTGTATAAAATACACATAAAACTTTTACTTTGCTCCCAATTTCGTCTTCAACGTACCTACATATAAAATAGGCTCAATTAAGCACAAATATAATATAGTTTAGCATTAAAGCTTCGAAATGTAAGGTAAATAATGTACTAAAATATGGAATTATAGCCGAACATCAATAATGAACTTCTTAAAAACGGATCAAATATGGATAAGAACCATATTATCCATTTAGAAAATAGATAACCAATGAGTAAATAATGAATAACCAATGAGTCTAACGTTTACATTAGTAAAGCTTCGAATTGGGGGTTCCTTAAGTTAGGGAGACTAAGAATTCTCCCAAAAGTAATCATATGCAAGAAGTTAATATTATCAGCCAGTTAACCCATTTTTTATCCGTATCAGTGTGAGTCGGGTCGGATAATTTATCCGTTTTTTATTACCCGTTTTTAACTCGAACTATATCTGACCCGGCCCGTCCGTTTGCCACTCCTAGTTCCAGCGGCAATTTTATCTCTTTCACCAGCGGGAGTTTATCTCCTTCACCAACGAGACAACGACACTTCACAATATGCAGCAAACTTCTTTAGGAATCTGCATAGGTAAATTCTTCTGCTTAATCTCTGTTACTGGCTTTAACTGTTGTAATTGTGCTTTTTTCTTTCAAGATTGTGTATTTTTGTTCCCTTTTTGCTGGTGCTTTAGGGAACTTTGGGTTGATTAGTAAAAGGCCCAAAAAGTTCTTCCAGATCATTTTTATCGCTGTTTTTCCGTCGAATTTTACAGTGTAGTTTCGTATAGTTTTTTAATACTTATATTTTTTGTTTTTGTGTTTTCAGTTCTTTTTTGGTCTATTGGTGGTGTAGCTGGGATTTGTGAAATTGCTTATGCCAATATGATTGGCTAATTTTTCTCAAAATATAAATAAATTGTGGGTGTATATCAAAAAAACTTGCTTGATTTATTTTCCAGTTGGCTTCAAGCTTTTACACATTGTTCATTAAGCTTTCATGCTATATTAAGGATGCTATATTGAGGTCTATTGAAACTAAATTTTGCAAAATATTGACCAATTTTTTTTTTTTTTTTTTGCAAAATATTGCTTCATAACTGGAGTTTCAAATAAAATTTCATAAGTGCGTAGAGAATTGGCCTTACAGAATTCTCATTGAAGCGGCTTCTACTTCACACTTACATAGGTGATTCCTAAACGTGTAATCCTTTAGATTGACACTATTTGATAAATACCTCATCAAACTTAGGTAATCATTAAAGAACGTGTAAAGTTCTATCCTTGTTACTGAACATTGTCTTCATCACGAGAATGGACCAAAGTTTTTATTTTGACAATGTTGAACCGGTCAATCATAACTTTGTTTGAGCTCCTTGAACCTAGATCTCGAAACAACCAAAATTCTAGGTAGAGTTACCGCCATGTTGACTTGTCCTCGGCCATAGTCCCATTCCCTTAGATGATTTCTCAACTTCCTCTCTAGTTAAGCCTTTTGTAAGTGGATCCGCAACATTATCCTTTTATCTTACATAATCAATAGTGATAATTCCACTAGAAAGTAGTTGTCTAACGGTATTATGTCTTCGTCGTATATGACGAGACTTTCCGTTATACATAACGCTCCCTGCCCGTCCTATTGCAGCCTCACTATCGCAATGTATGCAAATAGGAGCCACAGGTTTCGGCCAGAACGAAATGTCTTCTAAAAAATTCCGAAGCCATTCAGCTTCTTCACCGGCTTTATCCAATGCTATAAACTCTGATTCCATTGTAGAGCGAGCAATACATGTCTGTTTGGAAGACTTCCAAGATACTGCTCCTCCACCAACAGTAAACACATATCCACTTGTGGACTTTGTTTCTGATGAGCCGGTTATCCAATTAGCATCTCTTATCCTTCAATAACCGCAGGATATTTATTGTAGTATAAAGCTATACTCCAAATATCCCAAAACTCATTTCATAGCCACCCAGTGATGCTTGTTGGGATTACTTGTGTATCGACTAAGTTTACTTATTGCACAAGCTATATCGGGTCGTGTACAGTTCATGATGTACATTAGTCTTCCTAACACACGAGCATACTCCAATTGAGACGTACTTTCGCCTTTATTCTTCATAAGATGATGGTTTAAGTCAATTGGAGTCTTTGCACTTCTAAATTCCAAGTGTTTGAATTTTTCAAGTACCATTTTCACGTAATGTGATTGAGACAAAGCTAGACCTTGAGGAGTCCCCTGGATTTTAATTCCTATAATTACATCGGCAACTCCTAAGTCTTTCATATCAAACTTACTAGCAAGCATACGCTTAGTAGCTTGAATGTCGGCAATGTCTTTGCTCATTATTAGCATATCATCAACATATAAGCAAACAATGACTATATGATTTGGAACGTTCTTAATGTAAACACATTTATCACATTCATTAATCTTAAAACCATTTGACAACATTGTTTGGTCAAATTTCGCATGCCATTGCTTGGGTGCTTGTTTTAGTCCATAAAGAGACTTAACAAGTCTACACACCTTCTTTTATTTTCCCGGAACCACAAACCCCTCAGGTTGGTTCATGTAAATTTCTTCCTCAAGATCACCATTTAAGAAAGTTGTTTTTACATCCATTTGATGGATTTGAAGACCATACAAGGCGGCTAATGCTATTAGCATCCGAATAGATGTAATTCTTGTTACCGGCGAGTATGTGTCAAAATAGTCAAGACCTTCTCGTTGTCTAAATCCTTTGATAACAAGTCTTGCCTTGTATTTGTCGATAGTACCATCGTCCTTCATTTTCTTCTTGAAAATCCATTTAGAACCCAACGTTTTGTTACCTGGAGGAAGATCAACCAATTCCCAGGTATGGTTGCTCAATATGGATTCTATTTCACTATTGACAGCTTCTTTCCAATATTGTGCTTCTGAGGAAGACATTGCTTCCTTGAAGGTACGAGGCTCATTTTCTAACAGAAAAGTCAGAAAATCTGGACCGAATGAAGTAGATATCCTTTGACGTTTACTTCTTCTTGGGTTTTCTTCATTTGGCATACCATCTGTTATTTCCTCCCGAGGTCGTTTTGACTTTTGGCAGGTCACTTCACTTTCCTTTTTATACGGATAAATAGTTTCAAAGAATTCAGCATTATCTGATTCTATTATTGTATTAATGTGAATCTCAGGATTTTCTGATTTATGAACCAGAAAACGATATGCCTTGCTATTGGTTACATATCCAATAAACACACAATCAACCGTTTTTGGACCTATCTTAACCCTTTTAGGTTTAGGAACTTGTACCTTAGCTAAACACCCCCACACTTTGAAGTATTTCAAGATAGGCTTCCTTCCTTTCCACTTTTCATAAGGAATGAACTGTTTTTTACTATGAGGTACACAGTTGATTATCCGGTTAGCTGTAAGTATAGCTTTCCCCCACAAGTTTTATGGTAAGCCAGAACTTATTAGCAATGCATTCATCATCTCCTTCAATGTTCGATTCTTCATCTCCGCAATTCCATTAGATTGTGGAGAGTAAGGGGCAGCTGTTTGGTGAATAATGCCATTTTCCAAACAAATTTCTTCAAAAGGAGATTCATATTCGCCACCCCTATCACTTCTTATCATTTTGATCTTTTTGTTTAGTTGCATTTCAACTTCACTCTTGTATTGATTGAAAGCATTAATTGCCTCATCTTTACTATTAAGTAAATAAACATAGCAGTATCTCGTGCTATCGTCAATAAAAGTAATAAAATACTTTTTCCCACCGCGAGATGGTGTTGACTTCATGTCGCAAATATCTGTGTGAATTAAGTCTAAACGACTTGAATTCCTTTCAACGGACTTATAAGGATGCTTAGCATACTTTGATTCCACACATATTTGACATTTGGAATTAATGCAATCAAATTTTGGCAATACTTCTAGATTTATCATCTTCCGCAATGTTTTGAAGTTTACGTGACCTAAACGCGAATGCCATAAAATGTTTGACTCAAGTAAGTAAGAAGAAACATTCACTTTATTGATAGGAACTGCTATTACATTTAGCTTAAAAGGACCTCATTTAGGTAACCTTTTCCTACATATACATCGTTCTTACTAAGTACAACACTATTAGAAACAAAAATACATTTGAATCCATTCTTGACAAGAAGTGAGGTAGACACAAGATTCTTGCGAATTTCTGGAACATGGAGGACTTGATTTAGAGTCATTATTTTTCCCGACGTCATCTTCAACGCAATCTTGCCAACTCCTTCAATTTTGGCCGTAGATGAATTTTCCATGAAGATTGTCTCGTTGGGTCCTGCGGGGGCATAAGAAGAAAATAACTCCTTGTTAGCACAAACATGGCGGATGGCTCCAGAATCTATCCACCATTCTTTTGGATTTCCTACCAAATTGCATTCAGACAACATGGCACATAAGTCCTCCATTTCATCTTCAACCATGTTAGCTTGATTCTTTTTCTTCTTATCATTCTTGGGCGCACGACAATCCACGGCCTTATGCCCAGATCTTCCACAGTTGTGGCAATTACCCTTGAACTTTTTCCTACTTGGGTAATTCTTTGGTCCGCAAGCCTTCTTCCTCTTCTTATTTTGTGGCGCCTCCTCAACGACGTTTGCCCCCATTATTGTCGAGTTTCCACGTGACTTCTTTTCAGCATTTTTGTTGTCTTCTTCTATCCTCAGACGAACAATCAAGTCTTCTAGTGTCATCTCCTTCCGCTTGTGTTTAAGATAGTTCTTAAAATCCTTCCACAACGGAGGTAACTTTTCAATGAAAGCAGCGACTTGAAAGGCCTCATTTATGACCATACCTTCAATAACAAATTCATAATTAATAATAAGATAAATCTTATTAATAAAATTATTGATTCGGGTCATACCTTCAGCAAGGAGGTCATGCACAATGACTTGTAATTCTTGGACTTGAGTTATGACAGACCTAGTGTCAATCATCTTGAAATCCAAAAACCTTGCAGCCATGAACTTCTTAAGTCCGGCATCCTCAATCTTGTACTTCTTCTCAAGTGCATTCCATAATGCTTTTGAAGTTTCCATGACACTATAGACATTGTACAAGCCATCTTCCAAACAACTCAATATGTAGTTTTTGCACAAGAAATCAGAATGTTTCCATGCTTCAGTTACAACAAGTCATTCATCATCCGGAGTATTTTCAGCCATGACCGGAGGATCCTCCTTGATGAAACGTTGCAAACTCAACGTAGTAAGATAGAAGAGCATCTTCATTTGCCAACGTTTGAAGTCAATACCGGAAAACTTTCCGGGTTTTTCTGCCGGTGCCATAGCATGAGCAGGAGTAGAACGGCTTGTAACAGCAGCAACCGTTCCCGCAACACTTCCATTAGTTTGGTTTTCATTCGTCATATTTCTGTAAAGTTGAAGACAATACAGAACTTGTTAATCAGTGAAGTTTTTGATATCTTCAAACTGAATACCAAACCAACCATACAACACGTAACAATGATGAAGTTTTTATATACTTCAAACTCGTACGTTTATTATTCCGACAAAGTTTTTATGTACTTTAAACCGGACAGAAACAATTATAGGAGTAGAAAGCAACAAGGCTTTAGTCTCCAACAAAGTATAAAGAAAGCAGATTAATAATCAACACAGAAACGTTAGTAAATTAAAATTCCTTAAGCTTGTGAACGATACTGAGTTGAAACAAAAATCAGAAAACTGTTAGAAGAATAAAGAAATATATAAAATAGTAAAGAATCAGAAATATTCCGAGTCCACAATTTTCTTGTGCGTCCTTAAGGAATTTTAACCCCCTCACACGTTGCCAAGGTAATGGATTAAATCCTCCCAGGATAAAACGGAATAAACCTTCCTACAACAGTGACAATACAAACTGCAGGATACCAACGAACTCAAAGAACGGAGCAAAAAACACACTTACGAATTTGAGAGAGAGAGACTGCGAATTAGGATGCAGTATATTCAGAAAGAAAGAACTTCTAGAGTGTTTTTCGTGTCTGGAAGATGCAGCCTTGCTTCAGAATTTATAGGCAAATATCAGAAGAGGTGTCTGGAAAGGTGCCTCTGAACGTTCAGCAGTGATTTGACATTTAATTAATTATTAAATAATTAAATAAATTTTGTCCAAAAATAATCTTAATGATCGATCATTTGACAAATCCAAATCCAAAGCCAAACCCAAAGCCGAGCCGAGCGAGCGACGACCAGCGAGGCCCTCTGAACGTTCAGCAGTGATTTGACATTTAATTAATTAAATAAATTTTGTCCAAAAATAATCTTATCGATCATTTGACAAATCCGAGGCCGAGGCCGAGCGAGCGACGACAACGGCATGAGGGTTCATTCTCTTCAACTCCTTTTAAGAGCTTTAAGAAGTGAATCTATATATAAGCACATAAATGTGATTGTCCCTCACCAATGAGGGACAAAGTGCAAGACAAAAGTTCACTTATTCAAATTTTTATTTTCCCTCCATTTTATTTCCCTCCATTTCCAATTCACACTTCTTTTCTTTTAAAGCCCAATGGCTTAAAGTCCGACACAACTATGGCAGCTGTAAATGACTTCTTTTGGTGAGTGCAAAATACTCTCTCACATTCTTTCGGCGATTGCAGAAGACTCTGTGACATTATTTCGGTGAGCGCAAAATACTCTCTCATATTCACCGATAACTATGGCAGCTGTAAATGTCTTTGATGTTAAGAATAATCTTAACAGAATATCGGGCTGTGTTACAAGAATTAGAGACAAAATTTAAGACTCTACAAGAAGAAGACTCGAGGTTACTACGTGAGGCTAGCCATGCATTTACAACGGTGGTCACTATCGTAACCGTATTGTTTGCTATAAAGGTTGCGTTGATTGTCTTGGTTGTATGCGGGAAACCAACGTGTGATGTTTTTATTTTACTCTGTTTTCTGTGTTACTTTAAATTGTTGGATCCCTCATATGTGGCTGGTATGCTTATTAGCAAATAAATAAGGTGAAAATATGGGTAGAAGATCTAACTAGGCTGATAAAGTTTCTCCAGCAAGATATTAACGCTTTGATAACTAAAATATCTTTGCAATTACCGATTAAAACTTAAGAGAGACATTGTATGCGCAAAGTCATAAGCAACAAAAGGTCGAATCAGAATGACAGAAGGAGAAAAGAATGCGGATGGTGAATGAAGATACAGTGAAGAAATCAAAGATCTTAAGAGATATATAAATGCTATAGAGTAAGTTGACTCAAATACCGTCTTGTGACGTGTATACCAGATAGTATACAAAATTACTCATATTCATGCCCTTTGCTGCTATTGTGGCTGGTATATTTTTGTCAGCTACCTCCTACATGCTATTCTGCTAGAGTCAAATGAATAGCGAATGAAGACCTGATTAGCATTGTGGTAGTTAGTATTTAGTGTATTTAAAAATGTTAATTATACTCACCCTTCGCCAATTATCAGAAGTGAACTACAAACATTAAACTTCAAGACATAGTTTTAAAATTCGAACTCCACCGGTCAGATTTCACGACACAGTTCAAACTTCAAGCTTGTGCCTGAGTTCAAATGGCATGACACATGCCTAAATAAATTTTATAATAATTGATATGAGATAATACAGGTAAGCACGTGATTTTTGCCCTATAAGAATTACCCCCATAAAATATAAGAAAATAACTTTTCCAATTTTTGCAATTCTATAGGATTTTTCGTAGAATTTTGTTAATTAGTTGCATCTTTGCGCATATTTAATTTCCATTAAAAAAACAAAAATACCAAAAATACCATGCATTTGCATCTAGGGTTTAGTTTTACATTTTTAGGTTAATAAGTAAATTAGTTTTTTTATAAAAATGAATAATCACAAAAATGACTCATTTTTGCATTTTTTGCCTTTTAATATTAAATTAGTAATTTCTTCTTTTAATTTAGGAGTAATTAACTTTCATAAATATCTTAGTAGGTAATTAACTTAATTTTACAGTTTAGTTTAATTTAAGAGTCTAATTTAGTTTTTTTAATTGATTAAAAAGGGAAAAGAAAAACAAATGAAAAAGAGAGGAAAAAAGAATTAGGGCTGTTGATTTTGGCTCAAATACAAAGGCCCGATTTTTCCATTAATCCGCCCAGACATGCCTACCCGTCTGCCCCCAAACCCGACCCAGCCTCAACTATACACATGCAAATACAGAGCCCTAATCTCTCAAGAGCCCAAACGATACCCTCACTGTTCAGTCATATCTCTCGCCCGAACCAAGCCCCAATTCAGTCCAAATTAAGGCGAGTGAATCCAAACTCACAACCACGCGTTCCCTCCTTCTCTCCTCTTGCCATTTCTAACGGTTTCTGACACCAAAGATTCCCCTCTCCCTCACTCGCCCGAATTCGAGATATAGCACGCGATTGGAAGGTTCTGAGAACGATCGTTAGATGGGTGTGAGGCGTTGGATTGATTTCACTCAATCCGAGCCCCACATTCATCAGATGTTCAGAAATGAGTTTGGTGAGTCCTTGTTGCTGAAGTTTGAATTTGAAATGAGTGCTGAGTTCATCATTGAAATGCTGAAAATTTGGAGTTCTGAAATGCTGAATTCATCTTTGAAACGCTGAAAAAAATGAATTACTGGGATAGGTTAAATTTCTTTGACACTTGAGAATAGTTGGAAGCATGGATATAGGCAGACTCATACACGATGCATAGATGTACATATTTGTTCGAGCAATTTCTGATTTCAAATAGTACAACTGTTTGTTTTGCTATTACATTATTAAGGTACTGTAATTAGTTCACTCTATGTTTAAAAATGATTCCAACATTAAATGCAAACTTGACATGGCCCCAGCCGCCTCTATGTGTAATACAAAACCTTGTATAGATGTTTTTTTTTCTTTCTAAAAATCATTGTTGAAATTTCTGCATCTTCTTCATAAATGACAACCTGTTTGAATTCAGAACCTGTAACAGTTGTGTGATTACATCTGCTCACGGCTAAGTATGTGCTAGTGATGTGCAATGTTGGGCCTTTTTGCTTATAATTTGAGCAATTCTCTATTGAATCATATCTGATAAGTGACCTCTTCCAATTTTTGCTTGACTTTTCTTTGTCATGGTTGATTTTTCTTCTTAAGTGTGGATAGTAGTTGGTTGTAGATTGCGAAAAGACCAAATGCATATAGTTGAAATTTACGTATGAGACTGCCCCCTTGAATCTTATGTTGTCCAACACCTCTATTAACAATCTTAGATGCCTCTAATGTGACTGTAGCCTCCTCCAAGTTTGAACCAGCAACAACTGGTTCTTCTCTAGCTTAGTCCAGTCCCAACATTGTTACTGCTGATTTATCAATTGGTACACTAGTTGCTTGATCCCCAGATGCCACAATATCAGTAGCAGCTGATTTTTCCAATAGTTCAGCAGTCGCAATTCGATCATGTACCCTACCTTGAGTCACATGTCATTCTTTCAACACAACAACTTCAGGATTAGGGACCCTTGTAGAAATTGTAGCAACATGTTTTTGCTAATTCCTGTTTAAAATTTCCAGTTCCACGTTCAACATGCTACAACCTTATCCTCTTTGGAGATCGAATATCACATTAGTTCTAGCAGTGCTAGGTTTTGACCGAGTTTGAGTTGCCTTGTATATTGCGATCAGGGTGCCTACTGTTGAAATAATTGATAATAAAGCCTAGCCAAATCTGTGTGGAGGTCTTTTTAGTTGTTACTTGTTTTTTTTGAGAATTAACTGATAATCATGTTTCATTTGTTTAAGTTTACTTGTTGTCTAATTGGTTTCCTTATTGGATATTATGTTGGATGATTTTTAGTGAGATGGGCATCAAGGAGACTTACAACTCCATCTCCATAAATTCATAACCTGGCGATAATCATAAATTTAGGAAAGAAACAATCTTGAACATTCGCGGTTTACTCTAGGCGCGTCATAATAAAACATCACAACTACGGGTGCGGCTCCCGTGATGTAGTTGTGATGGCTAATTTCAAATTAGTTTTAATATGAATATCCATAGCCCATTTAGTTGAATAAATTTTGAGGCGTGCCATTCATACATTTGAATCATATAACCTATGACCCTCATATTTATAACTTAGATATAAAAAATGAATCTCGTAGATTGCTTTTGGCACATAATTAAGCTATTACAACTATGGGTATGGTTCATGTGACGTGGTTGTGGTATTCATTTTTTTAATTAAATAAATTGGGATACTTTTAGTTTGCCTTCAAAAATATATACAAACCTTTTCTTTAAAATAATTTGAGGTGCACCATACATAGATAAAATTCATAACATATGCAAAGTTAGTTTAGAAAATGCTTCGAACTTTCGTAGTTGCTTTAGGTGCGTTAATTAAATAAGTTATCATAGCTACGGGTACGGTTCCCGTGACGTAGTCGTGATGTTTAATTTTTAAAAATCCGGGGGTACATTTATGTGACCCGGCCCCAATTTAATCTTGTTAATAAACTAAACATGTTGTAGATCGTGGGTACAGTTCCCGTGACATGATTCGCAATGTGTAACACTAATTTATTAAAAGAGGTTTAAAAGGAATAAAAATGCACATAGGTTTAAAGATGTTTTAAAATCAAATAATCAGGCCAATAATAATAGTTGAGCGACCGTGCTAAAACCAAGGAACTTGGGAATTCCTAACAACTTCTCTCGGGTTAACAAAATTCCTTACCCGGATTTCTATGTTTGTGGACTATAAAATAGAGTCAATCTTTCCTCCATTCGAGATTTAAACGGTGACTTGGGACATTATAAATTATCCCAAGTGGCTACTCTGATTTCTAAATAAATAATCCCGTTTCGATTGTCACTTAAATTGGAAAAACTCCCTTATACCTCTTCCAGGGGTAGGAAAAAGGAGGTGTGACAGCTCTCGCGACTCTGCTGGGGATCGAACCCAGAATCTCTCGTTCAGGGTTCAAGAATTCGAGCTTAGAATAATTGTTATATTTGGATTTATTTATTGTCTGATTTTATCTACATGTTTGGACCTAATATGCTAAATGTTGCTTTTTACTGCTCTGATATTATCTGAATTGTATATATAAACTGCTACGAAACCCCTCTCTTCTATCTACTGAGGAGTGCACACTGGCGTGACTTCTTTCTATTAGTGTCATATCCCAATTTAGAACGAGGTTCGGACAAGTTACAAAGACGGATGATATTTTGGTTACCGGTACGCTCCCCCCAAGTTGTCCGCTCGGGTAAGCCAGGTCTAGAACAATACACCCAGATTTTAAACCTAGAATAACTCAGCCTCATGCCAAGTCCCTAGTTGGAACACTGTTTTCATCATGTGCATTTGACTTTGGGGACTCAACACAGGGGTTGGGTCCGTCCAGGACAAGCGTACCCAGAAATAAAATATCAACATAATGCATTTAATTTGTTTCGGATTGCATATTGACCAGCTTCTAGATTGAGTGAGGAAAATCAAAAGAAAAACCGAGTTGAGGTATGAGAGAGGATTGCACCCATTTCCCAAAAATGATGCCCAAAATGTCACGAAACTCTGCTGAATTTTTGAAAAAAATAGAGAAGAAAAAGGGTTCCTTGAAAAAAGAAGTTTCTTTAAAAGAGAAGAATTAGTCCAAAATGATTTTTCATTTTTTTCCTTTTCATGTCAAAACTAGCCGAACTACGTGGGTTTGATTCTCACTGGATGTGGGATACGTAGGCAACCCTTATCGAGACAAGCCCCACTTTTTGAAAAATTTTGAAAAAATATATGAAGCGTCGTCATTTTGTCGTAAATAAAGTGGGTAATGCCGTTCTTGTCTAAATAGCAGAATGTCCCAACGGGACGCCGGAGGGCTTTTTTGCAAGAATAGCTGCTGACTGTGTTTTGTTAAATTTTGGCCACTTAGCAAGCACAACCCTAAAAACTTCCATCTCAAAATGTTGAAGGTCCGTATTCACAAAAGTAACCATGACTTCTTGATTTTTGCAAAATAGCCCCTTTTATTAGTTTTTCAAATGAGATTCACTTTGTGTGTAAACCAATTACCCTAATCTAAATGTGCAGAATGAGCACGAGTCAAAATTTACCAATGAAGGTTATTTCAAAGATTTCGTTGGATCTACTCATGTGGTGGGAAGATTTGGATAAAGAAGGACGAGATGTGGTCAACATTTATTTGGGAGGGTTCACCGGATTGATGAAGATCAGGCCTAGAGGAGACATAATAAGGGCACTAGTAACATTTTGGGACCCAGCTCACAACGTCCTACACTTCTCATATTTTGAACTCACACCCACCTTGGAAGAGATAGCGGGTTATATGGGAAGTACTAAAGGTCTAAGGCATAAGTATCTGGTCGCTCCAAGAACCGTTACCTCTCACAAGTTCCTGGACTTGCTAAAAATAAGCAAGGGGTCCAGTATGCAGATTTGACGGTCGGTTTTTCCACTCTACGCTTCATATACCAGAGGTACGGGCATGTAGGAGGATTTGACAACCTAGAGAGTGGGGTTTGTAGCAAAGGGAACCGAGCAAAATGGGATGAGCATAGACGTTTCGCTTTCATAGTAGCTTTCTTAGGCCTCGTGGTGTTTCCCCGAAAGGATGGGAATATCGATCTACGAGTAGCTGTAGTTATCAATGTCTTGATTACCAATGCCAAGAGCACCCTCTCCCCTATGATAGTGTCTGAGATATATCGAGCTCTCATAGCTTGTAAAGTTGGGGCAGACTTTTTCGAGGGATGCAATTTGCTATTACAAATGTGGATGATCGAGCATCTGCGTGATCGCCCTCAATATATGAGTTATGGATCCACTGAGAAAAGCTGCATTGAAGAGTTCGAGATAAGGATATCAGGGTTCAAGTTGGCAGAAGGGTTTGGATATTGGGTATCCCGCCTTCGCTCCATCACTGCGGGCAAATAGAGTGGACACTGGGTTGGCTTCCTATTGAAGAAATTGTGTATATGCCTACCAGCGGGCCTTACCTCCTCCTAATGGGTCTTCGAGGCATTCAACCTTATTCTCTATACCGGGTAATTTGGGAAGATGCCAGGTGACGCACCTAGATGAAGATCTTAGTGTTCATGCGGTTGAAGTCAGCTCCAACGGCCAATTTCATGAAGAAACAGTTCATCATATTTGGAACGAGTGCCAGTATTTGACAACAAACACCCGAGTGCGTGGCTTATCTAGAGGCGAGGTATCACTTGCCTATCTTGCTTGGTATAGGAAGAAGAACACCGCAAGGGACGAACCTAAAAGACCAACCAAAAAGCCTGACATCCAGGAATTTGTTGAGGCCTTGCAAGAACAGTGAGCTTGGTTGGCCAAGGAGAATGAGTACAGGGCCACAATAGGCAAACTGTAAAAGCAAGTCAGGGATCTTCAGTTTGAGAATGGTTTGCAAGCCGCCGTGGATGAGGGCGAAAATAAAAAGCTAGTCAAAGAAAATGACACCCTACAAGCCCGAATTCAGGAAATGAAAATAGCAGCCGAAAACCCCGCTAGAAGTGCAAAAGATGAAAAGATTATAAGTAACCTTAGACAGAAAGTGGGTGAATATGGTTTTGATCTGATCAAGGCCAAAGGCGAACTGGCAAAAGCTCAAACAAATTTGTCTAAAAATGCGGAGGAACGGGCACGCTTGGTCAAACACTTAAAAGAGAAATATGACAATGGAATCATGGGGTTGAAGAAAAAGATCACCGTCCTCGAGAACGAAATGAATAAGCAGGCAAGAGAATTCAAAGCAGAAAGAAAACACTATTATGCACTGATGTCGCAGTTAGAAAAAGACTTACAGCAGCTTCAAGAACCTAATCATACAGCTGAACAAGTGTTAGGGACTAGGTCTCAGCAGATTGGACAATTGCTCCAAGAAAAGGGTATCATCAGGGAGAGGGTTAGAGCAATCGTTGACTACATCGTCATGAAGTGCCATGAATGTGAAGACATGACTAGAACCACCTTCTTTGCCACGGTAATGACCTTCGTCCGCCAAATAATGAGTGACCTGGAGCGTCTTCAAGGGGATCTTGCGCATAGGCCCGTGGCCTGGCCGACTGGTGTCCCATGGGCCCCCGGAGCAGTTGAGGCATTGATGTATTCATGATTTTCATTCGAGTCTGTATTTTCATTTTTCTTTGTCGGAGTCTATTAGTCTATTTTTGAGTCTGTATTTTCATTTTTTTGTTGGAGTTTGTTAGTCCCCCTTTTCGAGTCTGTAGTTTTTATGATTAAATTCTGTAGGATGAGTCATTGTAATCAAGATGTTTTTATTTTATGAAAATTTGAAAACCCCAAAAATGTTTCTTATTTATTTTATCCTTATTCCCAAAACTACGCTTGGTCTGATTCATACAGCGTCATGATACGTAGGCAATCCCCATAGAATTCGATCATAACCGTGAAAAAAG
This sequence comes from Nicotiana tabacum, assembly GCF_000715075.1. Lineage (NCBI taxonomy): Eukaryota > Viridiplantae > Streptophyta > Magnoliopsida > Solanales > Solanaceae > Nicotiana > Nicotiana tabacum. The sequence goes on along the minus strand of NC_134090.1, from coordinate 152,436,544 downwards.
AGAGAAAACAAGAGAGTTGTGGGAGGTAAGTAATAAAAAAACAAGAGAGAAAATGCGGGAATAAAAGAAAACCAAGAATCAAGCAAAGAAAAGCAGGAATGAAAAAAGAGAGAAGTTGCAAAATGAAAATTAGGGAAAGTCGGGATGACACAAGCAACCGATCAAATGCATAATAGAAATGGTTAACAAATTAGGTTCATTGCATCCCCAACGTGCGGTTGCCTATCCGTTAAGCCCTAATCTCTAACAAGCTTGTTGTTGATTCAGTCTAGGAAGGTGGTTAGTTTGTTTGGCATTCTGGCAACTCACCCGTACAACACCAGGTCCAAAGACAAGTTGATCATGGGTAACCAAGAACTGGATGCAAGTATTATTGATCTGTCAAGAGAAGGGGAAGAGTCTGATGTTAATCTTAAAGGGGAGTTGTATAAGCTCAAACACCAGATGGCAGAGATGTACCAGGCATGGGCAAAAGGGCATCCACCACCATCCTACCCCACCAACCCTGCTTTCATCCTGCCGTTGGCTCAATTCTAGGAACCTCCCACTATTGATTCATCTCCAGGCTTTCCTATTTACCACCACAACCAAGGCACCATTTCTCAGACTCCACAAGCTCCACCACCCAAACTAGTCTCATACCCTCTTCTACCATCCACCCCTATCTTTGTGGCACCTCCACCCACTACACTCTACCGATCTTCCAGTGAGCCTTTATTCCAGACCCAAGATAACCAATACTATCCCTCGGAGCCTACTTTCAAGGCCCCAGAACCTTACTCCTACACTACTCGTTTTGACCTACTTGTTAAAACTGAGAAACCACCTAAAAACCTAGAACATGAGGAGATGTTTAGAAAGGTTAGAAGCTTGGAATAGTCACTTAGAAACATGCAGGGATTGGGAGGCCAGGTGAGCGTGGCCTACAAAGATTTGTGTCTATTTTCTGATGTTCAGTTGCCGGTGGGATTTAAGATGCCAAAGTTTGATTTGTATGATGGGCACGGAGACTCGGTGGCCCACTTGAGGGGATTCTGTAGTAAAATGAGAGGAACCGGTAGGAAAGATGAGCTATTGATGGAATACTTTAGCCAGAGTTTGAGTGGCTCGGCATTGGAGTGGTACACTCGTCAGGATCACAACAGATGGTATACCTGGGATGATTTGGCCCAAGCATTCTCCCGTCATTTCCAGTACAACATTGAAATTGTTCTAGATCGTTTGTCTTTGACTAATATTGAGAAGAAATATAGTGAAAGTTTCAGATAATATGGTTTTCGCTTGAGAGAACAAGCGGCAAGAGTCAACCCTCCGATGGAGGAGAGTGAAATGGTGGAGTACTTTCTGCAGGCTCTGGAGCCCACCTACTTTGGCCATCTGATATCGGCCATAGGCAAGTCGTTCAATGAGGTAGTAAAGTTGGGTGGCATGGTGGAAGAAGGGCTTAAATCAAGCTAAATCATAAGCTACTCGACTATCAAAGCAACTACCCAAGCCATTCATAACGGTACTGGGGGAGTGATTGGAAAGAAGAAGAAAGAAGATGTGGAAACAATTGATTTAGGATCATGGTTTGGACCCAGGGGCCCATCAAACCAATATACCCAGCCTCGACCCCATCACCGAACCTGCACCCAACCCCCATATAATCCACCCCAACACTACTTCCTATTACCAGACCCTCATATTTTTGTCCACCACTCCTAAACATATACTCAACCTCGTGCCTACGCACAATGGTGTGCCCCAGCCCCACAAAACACCTACCTAGCTCCACAAAATGCTTACCCACCCCCACAAGCCTACCAAACTCCGGAGGCACCCAACATCAACTAGAACCCACTACCAACTTATCAGGAGACAAACATGATTGAGATAGTACATAAGGAGGGGAGCCCAAGAAGCCTTCACTGACCGTCATGATGATTTAGTCTAGTGAGGTCAAGTCAGTCCAAAAACCAACGGTTGAAGGATCAGTGAACAAGTTGAGCATGACAAGCGGTGAACCATCTGTGGTAGCTAAGAAAGGATCCCCAAGTGATGTTATAGCAAAGCAAGAAAAGTCAAACGTGGTTGTGCCAGGAGTGGCCAACAAGCCTATCATAATTGTGGAGGGTGCCCGTACGGATCCTGTCATCATCAAGCCTGTAACCCAGTTACCGGTAATCAGCACCAAGGCCATCCCATAGAACTATGAACGGGTGATAGTGACCTATAAGGGAAAGGAAATGAAAGAAGAAGTTAATGAGGCCCATGGATTAACTCGTTTGGGGAGATGCTTTGCCCCGAAAGAGTTAAGGAAAGCTAAAACATCCAGAGATAACCCAGTTCTAGTGAAGAAAGCAGTGACTGAAGAAGAGGCGGAGGAGTTTCTGAGAAAAATGAAGGTACAAGATTATTCCATCGTGGAGCAGTTGAGAAAGACGCCTGCTCAAATTTCATTGTTGTCATTGTTAATCCACTTAGATGAGCATCATCGGGCCCTAATGAAATTTCTGAACGAGGCTCACGTTCCTGACAAAATTTTAGTGAACCATTTGGAAAAGATTGCCAACAAAATATTTGAGATGAACACGGTCACCTTCTATGATTATGAGTTACCTGTGGAAGGTACTGAACACAACAGAGCTCTTTATCTTACGGTAAAATGTGAAGATTCTGTGGTTACCAAGGTATTAGTTGACAATGGGTCTAATACAAACATCTGCCCACTCTCTACTATGAACAAGTTGAAAGTTGATGTGAGAGGATTCACAAAAACAACATATGCATCCGAGGTTTTGATGGTGGAGGAAAAGACTCGATCGGTGATATAGTGCTTGAGTTGACAATAGGACTAGTGGAATTCACCATGGAGTTCCAGGTGCTGGACGTGGCCGTCTCCTATAATTTTCTATTAGGTCGCCCTTGGATTCATGCCGCTAAAGCAGTCCCGTCCAGTCTGCACCAGATGGTCAAGTTCAAATGGGATAGGCAGGAGATCGTTGTGCATGGCTAAGATAATTTGTGTGCTCACAGTGATGCCTCTGTCCCATTCATTAAGGTTGAAGATGACAAATGGCCCTGGGTCTATCAGGTTTTTGAAACAATGCCGGTCGAGAAAGTTTCAGAAGGGAAGTGTGTTCCAACTCGAAAGATAACTTCCATATCAGTCATTGTGGCCTTTGAAATGCTGAAAAATGGCTTCGCGCCCGGTAAAGGTCTGGGTGCACCTCTGCAGGGTATCATACAGCTAGTGTCCCTCCTTGAGAATTTAGGTACATTCGGTCTTGGATTCAAACCTACAACAGCAGATGTGAAAAGGGCTAAAAGGTTGAAACAGAAGGCGTGGGCACTTCCAAAGCCTGTTCCATGTCTCTCTAGGTCTTTTGTCAAACCCGGTGCCAGGAAACACCCAGTGACGACAGTTCCAAATTCTGTGGTTGACATTGATGAGGAGTTAATTGAAAGGTTCCAGAGGTTGTTTAATGATGTGAACATGGTGGAAGTTGGAGAAGGTCCTAGCAAAGCGGTCGTGCAGTTCGTCGGGCCGAATGCAAAGCTTAACAATTGGAAGGCTACTCCTCTCCCTACCAGGAATGAGTCTTGGTAGTTTGTTTTGTTTTCCTGTCTATCTGGGTCATTTCAGGGTTTTGACCTAGATTTTTATTTTTCGCTTGTTGATGTAAAAACCCTGTTATCCTTTATTTTCAATGAAATGCAATTTCCTTTTTCCATCATTCCTGATAGTTTTATTTTTTTCTTTTCTTCTTTGTACAGTTCTTTTTATGCTGGTTTCAATAACATGACATGCATAAGGAATCTTGGGCCCAGTCTTAAAAGTCAATCTAATTTTGAAATAATAATCCAAGAAATAGAGTGTCACGATGAATCAGAATATGACGAGGATGAGGCCTTTGAAGAGATTAGTAAGGAATTAAGTCATTTTGAAGAAAAAACCAAGCCTCACCTGAATGATACAGAAGCAATCAATCTAGGGGATCCAAATAATGTCAGAGAGACCAAGATAAGTGTCCATCTTGAACCGCAAATCAGGGAAGAAATAATTAAAACACTGTTTGAGTATAAGGATATTTTTGCATGGTCATATGATGACATGCCAGGCTTGAGTACCGATTTGGTGGTCCACAAATTGCCAATGAACCCAACATTCCCGCCCGTCAAGCAGAAGTTGAGAAAATTCAAAACTAATATGAGTGTGAAGATTAAAGAAGAGGTCACAAAGCAGCTTGATGCAAAGGTCATTCGGGTCACGCGGTATCCCATGTGGTTAGCCAATGTTATGCCTGTTCCAAAGAAAGATAGTAAGACCAGAGTGTGTGTTGATTACCGTGATCTCAACAAGGCAAGTCTAAAGGGTGACTTCCCACTGCCAAATATCCACATTTTGATTAATAATTGTGCCAAGCATAAGATTGGGCCTTTTGTGGACTGCTATGTGGGGTATCGTCAAATTTTAATGGATGATAAAGATGCGGAGAAGATGGCATTCATCACGCCGTGGGGAATATATTGCTACCGAATCATGCCTTTTGGTTTGAAAAATGCTGAGGAAACTTACATGAGGGCAATGACAACCATATTCCATGACATGATACACAAGGAGATCGAGGTTTACGTAGATGATGTGATCATAAAGTCCAAGAAATAGTCTGACCACGTCAGAGATTTGGGAAAGTTTTTTCAAAGGCTCCGCAGGTACAATCTCAAACTCAATCCTGCAAAGTGCACATTTGGTGTTCCATCGGGGAAATTATTGGGATTCATAGTTAGTCGATGGAGAATTGAATTGGATCCGTCAAAGATCAAGTCTATCAAGGAATTGCCACCGCCAAAGAACAAGACCGAGGTGATGAGTTTATTAGGGAGGCTAAACTATATCAGTAGGTTTATTGCTCAGCTCACGACAACTTGTGAGCCCATCTTTAAGCTGCTGAAGAAGGATGCGGCGGTCAAACGGACTGATGAGTGCCATGAAGCATTCGATAAGATAAAGGGGTACTTGTCAAACCCACCTGTGTTGGTGCTGCCGGAACCTGGGAGGCCTTTGAATCTTTATTTGAGAACCCTGGATAATTTATTTGGTTGCGTGTTGGGTTAGCATGACATCATTAGTAGGAAAGAGCAATCCATATACTATCTCATCAAGAAATTCACATCTTATGAGGTTAAGTATACTCCCCTTGCGAGGACGTGCTGTGCCCTGACTTGGGTAGCACAGATGTTGAAGCATTATTTGTTATCCTACAATACTTACCTCATCTCTCGTCTGGATCCTTTGAAGTAAATCTTTCAGAAGCCCATGCCCATAGAAAGGCTCACAAAGTGGTAGATCTTGCTCACAGAGTTTGACATTGTATATGTGACTAGGACGGCGATAAAAGCCCAAGCTCTGGCCGATCATTTGGCCGAGAACACCGTGGATGAAGAATATGAACCTTTGAAGACTTATTTTCCTGATGAAGAGGTAATGCACATTGATGAGGTCGAGAAGGAGGAAAAGCCCGGTTGGAAACTCTTCTTTGATGGGACTACTAACATGAAAGGCATTGGGATAGGAGCTGTACTCATTTCTGAAATAGGACATCACTACCCTGTTACGGCTCAGCTTCGTTTCTATTGTACCAACAACATGGCTGAGTATGAGACATGCATTTTGGGTCTATGGCTACCTGTAGATATGAGAATCCAGGAAGTCTTGGTCTTGGCAGACTCGGACCTTCTGGTGCACCAGATTCAAGGAGAATGAGAGACGCGAGATTTAAAACTTATACCGTATTGACAATGTCTGCATGATCTTTGCCAATGGTTTCGATCTATAGAATTCAGGCATATTCCAAGGATCCATAATGAGGTTGCCGATGCCTTGGCTACCTTGGAGTTAATGTTGCACCATCCGGACAAAGCTTATGTTGACCCTCTGCATATTCAAGTTCGTGATCGGCATGCCTACTACAATATGATAGAGGAGGAACTTGATGGTGAACCATGGTTCCATGATATCAGGGAGTACATCAGAATGGGGGTATATCCGGTACATGCCACAGGGGATCAAAAGATAACAATTCGTCGATTAGCAAGTGGATTTTTCTTCAGTGGGGGAGTTTTGTACAAAAGGACTCCAGATCTTGGATTGTTAAGATGCATAGATGCTAGACATGCATTGACTATCATGACTGAAGTACATTCCGGGTTTTGTGGGCTGCATATGAGTGGGTATGTTCTGGCAAAGAAGATTCTCTGAGAAGGTTATTATTGGCTCACCATGGAACGAGATTGTATCAGTTTTATGCGCAAATGTCATCAATACCAAGTAAACGGAGATTTGATTCATTCTCTACCATCTGAATTACACACAATGTCTGCACCATGGCCCTTTGTTTCTTGAGGTATGGATGTCATCGGACCGGTTGAGCCAACAACATCCACTGGGCACAGGTTCATTCTGGTAGCCATTGACTATTTCACTAAGTGGGTTGAAGCTAAAACTTTCAAATCTGTGACCAAGAAGGCATTGGTCGATTTTGTTCATTCAAATATCATTTATCGATTCGGAATCCCAAAGGTCATTATCACAGATAATGGTGCCAATCTTAACAGCCATCTAATGAAAGAAATGTGTCAACAGTTTAAGATTATGCATTGCAATTCCAACCCATACTGCCCCAAGGCGAATGGAGCAGTCGAGGCAGCCAACAAGAACAAAAAGAAGATACTTCGGAAAATGGTGCAAGGTTCTAGCCAATGGCATGAAAAGTTGCCCTTTGCATTATTGGGTTATCGCATTACTGTTCGCACTTCAGTAGGTGCAACTCCCTATTTGTTGGTATATGGCACAAAAGTAGAGATACCCACGGAGGTTGAAATTCCATCCCTTCAGATTGTTGCTGAAGCCGAAATTGATGATGCTGAGTGGGTCAAAAACCGTCTGGAGCAATTAAGTTTGATTGATGAGAAAAGATTGGCAGCAGTATGCCACGACCTGTTGTATCAAAAGAGAATGGAAAGAGCATACAACAAGAAGGTGCGTCCTCAGAAATTTGAAGTGGGTCAGCAAGTATTGAAACACATCATTCCAAATCATGCTGAAGCAAAAGGCTAATTTGCCCCAAATTGGTAGGGGTCGTTCATCATAACGAAAGTGTTGTCCAATGGTGCTTTGTATTTGACAGATAAAGAAGGCAAATGTGAAGACATGGCTATCAATTCTGATGCAGTCAAAAGATACAATGCATGATTTCTTTGGTTTAAATTGTATTTATTTGTACTTGGCATGTTTCGAAGATTGGAATGACGACGACATTTTGTTCTGCTATCTAAACACTTTATCCTTTGTTACCCCTTTGTGCTTTATTTATTTTCTTTCATACCCCTCTGTTGGAATCAGTAGCAAAGTTCGGAAGCACAAGCGCAAAGGGTGAGTAAATAAGAAAAAGAGAAATGAAAAGAGAAAAGAGAAGGAAAAGAGTGAAAAAATGAGAGAAAAGAAAAGAAAATAAAAGAAAAGGAAAAGAGAGAAAGAAAAGAAAAGAGAAAAATTACAACAACAAAGTAATTCATATGATATGAACTACGTTCGACCTGATTCCTTTTAAGGATACGTAGGCAGCCTCACGGTTCGGTCCCATCAAAATGAATCCAAAAAGTCCCCAAGCAAAGAAACTGGGGCAGAAAGTTGTGGTTGTTGTAAGAAATATGATTCCAAAAGTTGTAAATTTGAACCCATTCCAGTTGTTTTGAGCCCTTGTGATATCTTTTCTTTCTAACCATATCCAAAAGCCCACATTACGGTCTAAAGAAAGACCTTCCGACTAGTCTTCGAGAGATGCCGAGTCGAGCAAGTAGAGGTGACTCATATTAGGGGCAACACTCCGTTTTGAGCAAGAAAATGAAAAATGAGAGAGTCTTATTGGTGTGAGCACGTGTTTTTTACCCTATATGAATTAATCCCATAAATTCAAACAAAAATAAATTTTTTCCATTGTTTGCAGTTTCGTGGATTTTTGTAGCATCTTTTGTTAAGTGCTTGCATTTGTCTGTGCACGTTTATTTTATTTAATTCATGAAAAATACAAAAATACATTGCATTTGCATTTAGGATTTAATCTTGCATTTTTAAATTAATTAGTAATTAAGTTGTATTACAAAAATAGAAAAATCACAAAAAATAACTCATTTTTGCACATAACGTCGAATTTTGTGGTTTTATTTTTTAATTTGGTAATTAATTAGTGGTGTTAAGTATTATTTTGAGTAATTAAACTAATTGTGTAGGATAATTAGGTTTAGGAATTGAGTCAGATTTTAATTTTTGGAAAATAAAGAAAAAAGAATTTATGAAAATAAAAATTGAAAAAAAAGGAAAATAGTTGAAGAAGATACGAATTTTGGGCTTTTTGTTTAATTTTTTCCCAAGCCCAATTAATTTATACACAATACCCAGTTGACCCAGCCCAAACCCGCTCGAAAAAACTGGTCCAATCCCACAATATTCAAAACGACCCCGTTTCAGTCATCTTCCATTTGGACCGTTGATCTCAGTTGATCAAGTGGTCCAGAACTGAGCCCCCAGTCGTATAAAACTGTCCGAACTCTAATCCCCCCTCTCGTCTCATCTCTCAAACTCACCCTCTTCAGAGACTCACCAAAGAACCCTAGAAGCCGCTCTATTTTTTATTGCCTCAAGCCCGGCGGCGCCGGTCCCAAACCACCCCAAAACAACACCCCGTAACCCCCTTTTCCTCCTCATACCTAATCCACCATTGTTTTCCCTCGAATTTGCTCAGAGTTCCTCGAATCTTAGATCCGAATTCGATCCCTAAAAGTTCAAAACCAATTCCTGTCGAACCTGGTGGCATGCATAGACCCAGGCTTATTCTTTTTACGTTTAGAAGGTTGATTCATGACAAAACTGATGTCGTTCGTTCTTTCTTGATAGAGAAAAAAGACTAGCAAGTTAGAATATAATGAGTAATTTCGAGTTTAATCGGTGAGTTTCATTTCATTTTGGTTCTGTTTTTGGTTTCATTTCACCTTTTGTTCTTCTTCTTTTCTTCTCTTTTTCCTTATTTGAAACTTGACCAATTTTCTGAGTGTGAGTGTTTTTCTGTTCGTTTGTTCCCTCTATTCCTTTTTCAAAACCGTAAAAAGCTTATTTTCCGATGTTTCTTGGCCTGTTGGGTTTTATCAATGTCATAGCTATGATTCTAATTCCCCCCTCTTTTATGTTAGTATCTTTAATTTAGTTAGGTTATTTTGATTTATTAATTTAATTAATTCCCTACCTGTCACACCTCCTTTTTGCGCGCCCGCCCCGAAGGGTTAGTTGCGCGAGGGAGTTTTTCCATTTTAAGTGACAATATTCGAAATGAGATTATTTATTTAATTCAGAGTTGCCACTTGGCAAAGGTTTGTCTTTTGGTGTCCCAATTCACCGATTTATCTTGAATCCCAAATCGAGGAAATTTTCGACTTTCCAAATGAAGTTTGCGAACCAGAAATTCTAAGTAAGGAATTGTGTTGACCCGAGGGAAGGTGTTAGGCACCCCTGAATCCCGTGGTTCTAGCACAATCGCTTAAATTGTTATAATGGCCAAATATCTAATTTTTAATACATGTTATAGATTGTGTGCTTTTATTATGTTTAAACCGCTTTTTGTTTTTTTATGGAATTGCAACGTCGTAAAAATGCATTTCGAACCACGTCACAATCAATGCGCCCGTGGTTGTTAATACATTCCAACTCCGTTGAGATTTGGATTTGGGTCACATAAATGCGCACCCGAATTTAAGAAGGTAATTTAATTAAATCGCGCCTAAAGAATCTAACGCGTTATTATCTTTAGGGAAAGCAGTGAAGTTCACTAAATAGCCCATCCCGAGAAATCTAAATATTTATTACAACCAATTATTGAGGGCCCCGCAATTTGCATTTGTATTTGGCGAGGCTCGTCTCAGTTTTTTGAAAAGATAAACCTACAGTGACTACATTTTTCTATTATGTTTGTCTCTAAAAATGAAAGAAGAAAATATACGCTAATTAAATTACATGCTTGGCCAGCTCCGGCCCCTTATTAATTATCAGATTAATTATTTGCGAGACGGGGAATTATTTCATGCCTTATTACATGAGCGAACATGCTTTTAATTTAATTAAGGAAAATGCATACAAGATTGATAAAATGCTAAGCTCACGCTAATCGTTCTTCAAGTTGAACTTAAACTAACATATTTTGGGGTTACTAGAATCAACTACTAGAGGACATTACTAACGGGATTCCAACATTGTCTTATAAACTGCCTAATGAAGTCCGATTTGATAAAGTTAACTCAAAAAAAAAATATATATTACATTTGGCAGAATTAGAAGCAGTGCCTTATGTGTGTAAAATATGACTAGAGATGAAATTTGGCTATCGATATACTAACTAACTTGTGCATTCCACAAATTACATAGCTATACCATACACACAAACTAAACAATTATAGGTCCCATATTAGACAACTCAGTTTCAATTAAATACAAACTACCTAATGCGTTTTTCATTGAGTTATAAAACAAAAGACTGCACGGATCTACTAACATTTTTATGAAACTACAAATACGACATCAAACGATTAAAGTCCTTCGTATCTTTCATTTCATGCTCAACTTTACTATTACATCAGTGTGTAATTCTAGTGTGTACCTGGATGTTGGACATAAGAAGAGAGAAGGGGTCAGCAAGAGCAGTAGTAGCACACATACAACAACAATATGTTCGACAACACAGCAGAACTAGTAAAAAAAACCAGTAGTGACAGCAGCAGAAATCTCAGGGACAGATTAAAACCCAAAGAAGAACCCAGTAGCTTGAAGAGTAGTGCTTGAAAATCAACAGACAAACCAAGCTGCCAGATAAATCCCAACAGTACAAGAAGATCGCAGGGAGAAGCAATAAAACAGTAGTTTCTGATTTTGAACTTTCGAGTAGAAAACAAACTGAAGTTCTTTGTTGTGAAACCTAGCTTTAAAACACTGAGATCCTGGAAAATTCTCTCGACTACCAGCTTATGTTTTTGCTTTTAGGCCCTGGAACCTTTTGTGTGTCCAGCTGCCTATATCTCTCCTTCCTCCCTCTTTTTTGGTTCTGACCCCCTCTTTTTCTGGTTTTAAAACTCCTGATCTCTCAAAATGTTATGTTAAAACTCTCTACTGTTTTCCCCACAGTTCCTCTTTTTGTTCTTTGAAGAAAAGAAGAACCCCCCTTTTATAGGCAGGCTGCCTATGGCTTAAAATAAACCCTAAAGGCTGTCATTTCCACTTAGGATTGTCTAGGCATGAGGTTTTCTTCTACTTTAATCTGCTGAAATTCAAAAATGCAGTGGATATCCTACTGTACAGCAGGTTCCACTACTATTCTCATGTGCATTTTTAGCCTTTTATTATTAAACTCATCTTACATCTGACTTCTCATATGTAAAGATGTTAGCCAGGGTGTATTTGCACTATAGATTACTCTAATGGTTCAACCCATACTCGACTGGCAGCCCACTTTCCTAACTCTGAGATCTTCATTAAGAATTGCAGCTATAACCAATCCTTAGATGATTTTTGATTCAACTAACAAACAACAAATCAATTCTCAGCCGATTCCAACAATGCCTCAGTAAATAAAATTAAATAGCATGAGTCAGATTACTACCTTTCCAAACTGAAACTAATTGACGACATATATTGAATCGACTATGCAAATTACAACACACACAATCAATAGCAAATGATCAGAATCGAACAGTATTAACAGGTGGTTCAAGTTGTACTGTCAAAAACAAAGGATTGCCCTGGAAACTAATTAATCGACCAAACTCATTTCAATCGATTATATAGTTTGAACACATACCCTCGTCAATGAATAGATAAAAATTCGACCAAATAAAAGGTCCGGGCAAGGTGGACAGAATAGTCGACACAAAAATGAAAATAAATCAAACTGACATTTAAACACATAAACAAACATCAAAAGAAAACAACATGGAACTGACAAGGAAAAGAAATTACCTTAAGAAATTGAAATTTAGATGACCCTGTCTCGGATTTTGAATCGAACCTCTTTTGGGGTTGAACGGACTTTAATCGAAGTGTTCTCAATTGAGAACACCTTGATTAAAGTCTATTAAAACCCCAACCCTTCGTTTAATTGGACAAAACCCCAGGTTCTGGATTTCTAGGGTTCTTGGGGGTTGATTTGGGGTCCGAGCTTTTCTAGTTAGATTCGGACCAAACCAAGCTTGGTTTGGTCACGAGGGAGGTCAAGGGGGTAAGTGGTATGGATTTGGGGTGGTTTGGCATATGTTGGGGTTTGGCTTGAATCTTCAATGAAGATTCGAGACGATGGGGGAAGATTCGAGACCAATGGTTTGCAGATCCGTGTCCAGGGGGTCGAGGTGCACTAGGGGTGTTAGTTTGGGGGTCACCGGCGTTGTTGCCGCCGGGTTTACGGTGAGGGGAAAGGAGGGGCGGAGCTAGGTTTCTTGAGGGTGTTTGGGAAGGAGACGATGATGGGGGAGGGGGGTCTGGCTTAGGGGGCGTGGGGGTAAGGGATTGGGTTTATATAGTTAGGGGGAAACTTAATCTAGACCGTTAGATCATCAAAAATCAATGTCCTGGATTGATCAGCTTAAATGGAAACGACGTCGTATGGGTTAAGTGACACCGGTGGGTCTCTAGGTGAGACGGGTCGAGTTAAAACGTGGGTACGGAGATGTTATCTTGTCCGTTGATCATTTTAAGATCAACAGCCCATATCAAGCATGGTCAAAACGACGTCGTCTGGACGTCCCTGAGGTCAGCTGATCTGGACCGGGCAAGACAAATGCTTTGGGCCTGATTTGGGTCCAATTTGAATGGCCCATTTCCGATTTATTCCACTTTCAAACTCTTTTCTTTTTTTCTATTTTTAACTAAAAATACGAATTTACAAAAAATCCTAAAAAATAAATTATAAAAAATATAAAATTAAAATTATATTACAAGACATTAATTGAATTTTAGTAATAATTAACACACAATATCGTATAAAAATCAACCTTTAAACGATAGAATGACAAAATTACCAACGATAATATTTTTTGTGATTTTTTATTCATTCAAAACCAAATACGATTTGATTAATTCCTAATAGTATAACAAGATCCTAAACTTACACGTGACATATATTTTTTGTATTTTTAATTGATAAAACTAAACAATCACAGACAAAACTACAAATAACTACCAAAATGCCATGCAAATTCTAAAAATTGTACAACAAGACAATTTGTTTTATTTTTCGATTTCTTTTGGAGTAATTGTCGTGTAAACAAAAATCACGTGCTCACAGCTGCCCCTCTTTGTTCGAAAACACGAAAGGTTTTCGTGCAAAGATGAAGTGAGCGGATACGAGCGATTTTTGTCTGTTTGACTATTCCGTGTGAAGCACATTTTGAAAGATTTAACCGAATCTTTGCTTCAAAGATTTCCTACATATCCTGGGCTAAACATGAATCAGGTCAATGTAGTTCGGGAAGTTTTGGTAGCTGGGAATACCATGGGATTGCAATGCTTGCTGTTACTGCTGTTGCTGTTGCCGCTACTGCTTATACCGACCTCCTTATTACAACCAAAGAAAATTGATACTGAACTAACTACTTATGCCTGCCAACCACTAGTTACAAGATTCCTATCTATAATTATTTTGCAACTTGATCTTGGGTCTTAGCTGATTCCGCTTGTAGACTTCGATCCGAATCTTGATGCTCGCAAGTTGTAGGCGCTTGTTTATTTCTGCAGTATTGAGTGAAACGGGATTGGCGGAGCTCGGGAATTTAATCAAATTTTGAGCAACCTGCACTTTGTTTGTTCCAATATTTGGGAACATATTCTTTATGTTCTTTTCTTCTTTTCTTTATTCTGGATTGAGACTCATCCCGTAGGTCGTCTCGATCTATGCGCCTCGAGGTCAGACCTACTGAGACAACAAAACAAACGAACGAAATTTTCTACCCCAGTTTCACTAGGAAAATTTCGTGAGTTAATTGCCATAAAAATCTATAGAATTGATGAGGGGATTGGAAACCTCAAGTCTAAAAGGTGCAACTCAGGAATTGGAGCCCTAATGTTGCAAAATGTTAAAACGCGCAACTCAGTGATTGGAGCCCTAATTTTGGCTAAAAAGGAAAACGCTAGACTCAGGGATTGGAGCCCTAATGTCGGCTAAAGGAAAATTGCTCAACTCAGGGATTGGAGCCCTAATGTCGGCTAAAAGCAAATTTCTCAACTCAGGGATTGGAGCACTAATGTTGGCTAAAAGAAAAAAATCGCTCAACTCAGGGATTGGAGCCCTAATGTCAGCTAAAGGAAAATCGCTCAACTCAGGGATTGGAGCCCTAATGTCGGCTAAAAGAAAATGCTCAACTCAGGGATTGCAGCCCTAATGTCGGCTAAAAGAAAAATCGCTCAACTCAGGGATTGGAGCCTTAATGTCGGCTAACAGGAAAAAATGCTCAACTCAGGGATTGGAGCCCTAATGTCGGTTAACAGGAAAAACACTCAACTTAGGGATTGGATCCCTAATGTCGGCTAAAGGAAAGTTGCCCAACTCAGGGATTGGAGCCCTAATGTCGGCTAAAGGAAAGTTGCTCAACTCAGGGATTGGAGCCCTAATGTCGGCTAAAAGAAAAACGCTCAACTCAGGGATTGGAGCCCTAATGTCGCTAACAGGAAAAAACGCTCAACTCAGGGATTGGAGCCCTAATGTCGGCTAAAGAAAACTGCTCAACTCAGGGATTGGAGCCCTAAAGTCGGCTAAAAGCAAATCGCTCAACTTAGGGATTGGAGCCCTACTGTCGGCTAACAGGAAAAAACGCTCAACTCAGGGATTGGAGACCTAATGTCGGCTAAAGGAAAGTTGCTCAACTAAGGGATTGGAGCCCTAATGTCGGCTAAAGAAAACTGCTCAACTCAGGGATTGGAGCCCTAATGTCGGCTAACAGGACTAAACGCTCAACTCAGGGATTGGAGCCCTAATGTCGGCTAACAGGAAAAACGCTCAACTCAGGGATTGGAGCCCTAATGTCGGCTAAAGGAAAATTGCTCAACTCAGGGATTGGAGCCCTAATGTCGGCTAAAGGAAAATTGCTCAACTCAGGGATTGGAGCCCTAATGTCGGCTAAAGGAAAATTGCTCAACTCAGGGATTGGAGCCCTAATGTCGGCTAAAGGAAAATTGCTCAACTCAGGGATTGGAGCCCTAATGTCGGCTAAAGGAAAATTGCTCAACTCAGGGATTGGAGCCCTAATGTCGGCTAAAGGAAAATTGCTCAACTCAGGGATTGGAGCCCTAATGGTGGCTAAAGGAAAATTGCTCAACTCAGGGATTGGAGCCCTAATGTAGGCTAAAGAAAACTGCTCTACTCAGGGATTGGAGCCCTAATGTCGGCTAACAAGAAAAAATGCTCAACTCAGGGATTGGAGCCCTAATGTCGGCTAACAGGAAAAAATGCTCAACTCAGGGATTGAAGCCCTAATGTCGGCTAAAGAAAAATTTGCTCAACTCAGGGATTGGAGCACTAATGTTGGCAACAGGTGAAGGATTGATTTTGGGGATTCTAAACTAACCCTTTTTTTTGGAATTTTCTTCTTATTTCTCTTTTCATTTTTTTATTATTTATTTTTATATTATTTTTGTTTAGTAAATATGCAGGAAACAATTGGGAGGAAACTTCCCTCTTGGGTCGATTCCTTGCTGCAAAGCTGTTTCTTGCACTTGTGCATTTCTTTTCCTTTTGGGCAGCGCCTGCTTCTTGCACGGTTGCTTTGGATCGCACCTGTTTCAATTTTCCAAACAAAGAACAATTGTCAGTTTGAAAATGGTGGTTGGTTCGGTAGCTTTGATTGCTTGGTCCCGGCCTCATTTCCGTTTGAGAAACTCCGCCATTGATTGGATGCAACAGGCGACCCCCATTTCAAACTGATCAGACTCGCATTTCCGGATTTTGTGATGATTCGCCCGTGTAAGGCCTTGGTTCTTCCATCCCATCCTGCTTGGGGATTTTTACTGAGGCAGACTTAGTGGGGATTTTTTACCGGGGCAAACTCGTTGGGGATTTTTACAAGGGGAGACTCGCTGGGGATTTTTTTGTGTGTCTTTACTTTGAAAGCAATCAACATCATGATCAGTCGGGATTGGACTGACGCACCACTGAAGCAGGGTATTTTCTTCACTTCTTACTAAACGAAGCTCCGTGAAACCGGTCCTGCCACCTTTTCTTTCCACCACATTTTGGAATTTAGGGTTAAAATTCAAGGGATTCAAGGAAGGGTAAACAAAGAGCGGAGAAGCGAATTTAAAAGAGAAGCGTCCCTTTCGGGACAAGAAAGACTTATCTGAGGCACATGCTGACTTTAAATTGACATGACATGCTTCTTGGACTGGATGCCCGACCCTCATGAACTTGCATTTCCTCATGAACCGAAACGGATCTATGTTTCCGAACCAGGGAACCTTGCCAGAACTTTCTGAGGTAGAATCCTCTTTTCGACCGACAGCGCCCTTGGCGGGTTTTCGCCAGTCGACCTCTCTCATTTCTTTTATTACTGTCGCCTGATAGCACTCTTTGCGAGTTTTTACTAAACAATCTCTCTCATTTTCGATTTCTCTACTCACGCCGCCTTATGGTACCCGAAGGTTTTCACCGACAAGACTCTCTCATTTTATTTCTCTCAAATTTAGAATGCATCGGCTTCCAATCATGATATTTCTTGGTTTTCCCCCGCGTTTGGTGACTGATCCGAAGGACTTGTACTTGTTTTTTTTTGGTGAAAGAATTGTGGATGAAATTACAAACTTCGGAACCATTTGGTGGGCCTCAGTTTCAACTTCAGGGAAAATTGGATTTTATTTTTGGTGTGACTGAACCCTAGAGAGAGGCTGCCTACGTATCCTTTCGGAATCAAGTCAGACATAGTTCAGGCATTTTCAATTGTTTTTTTTTTCGATTAAGGTAGCCAAAGAAATGTAACCGGCTTAAAGGGCTTGTAGAGAGAGTTGATAGTGTTTGGGTAGTGGGAATAAAACCTTCATCATCTCAAATGTGCCAAGACATCACCGAAGTAAACTCCGACATAGTACCTTTTGACTGCATCCGCATTCACCGCTGTCTCAGGATCATTTCCTTCAATATCACCCAGATACAACGCTCCTCTTGGAAGTATCTTCCTGATGATGTATGAGCCTTTCCAATTAGGAGCAAATTTTTCTTTCGCTTCCTGGTGATGTGGCAGAATGCGCCTCAATACCAGTTGCCCTACTTCAAAATTCCTGGGTCGCACTTTTTTGTTGTAAGCACGGGCCATTCTTTGTTGGTACAACTGCCCGTGACAAACCGCGACCATTCGTTTCTCATCAATAAAAGTCAACTGCTCCAATCGAGTCTTAACCCACTCGCTATCTTCAATTTCTGCTTCAACAATGATTCGGAGCGAAGGAATTTCTACCTCTGCCAGTATCACAACCTCGGTCTCGTAAACCAACAAGTATGGGGTTGCCCCTATTGATGTGCGTACTATAGTGCGATATCCCAGCAAGGCGAAAGGTAACTGTTCATGCCATTGTCAGGAACTCTGGATCGTCTTCCTCAAAATCTTCTTGATGTTCTTGTTTGCTGCTTCAACAGCGCCATTGGCCTTGGGCCGATAAGGAGTGGAGTTCCTATGCGTTATTTTGAACTGTTCGCATACATCCTCCATCAAGTGACTATTCAGGTTTGCCGCGTTATCTGTGATGATAGTTGCAGGAATACCGAAACGACATATAAGATTTGAATGTACAAAATCCACCACGGCCTTCTTAGTGACTGATTTGAGAGTGACGGCTTCGACCCATTTTGTGAAGTAGTCGATAGCGACCAATAGGAATCTGTGCCCATTTGAAGCTTTTGGCTCAATCGGACTAGTGACGTCCATACCCCAAACGACAAAAGGCCACGACGCCGACATAGGATGTAGTTCTATGGGAGGTGCATGAATCAAATCACCATGCACCTGACACTGATGACACTTCTGAACGAAACTAAAACAATCTTTTTCCATGGTTATCCAGTAATAACCCGCTCGAAGGATTTTCTTTGCTAAAACATACCCGTTCATGTGGGGCCCGCATACTCCCGCGTGTACCTCATGCATGATTCTTCCTACCTCCTCGGTGTCAACACATCTTAACAAGTTGAGGTCCGAGGTTCTTTTATACAATACCTCGCCGCTCAAAAAGAAACCACCCGCATGCCGCCTAATAGTCCTCTTTTGATCTCCAGTAGCATGTTCGGGGTATTCTTGTATCTTCAAGAACCTCTTGATATCATGGTACCATGGCTGGATACATGGTCCTGCCTCGATTACATTACAGTAACCGTGTCTTTCCCTGATTTGGATTTCCAAGGGATCGATGTGGGCGTTGCCTGGGTAAGGTAACATTGAAGCTAAGGTGGCAAGTGCATCCGCTAGTTCATTGTGACAACGCGGGATATACCTGAACTCTATTGATTTGAATCGCTTGCCGAGATCCTCCACGTGCTGTCGGTAAGGAATAAGCTTGACATCTCGAGTTTCCCATTCACCTTGGGCTTGCCGGATAATCAGGTCAGAATCCCCCATAATCAACAAATCTTCAATATCCTGATCGATCGCCATATGAATGCCCATGATGCAGGCTTCATATTCAGCTGTATTATTCGTGCAAAAGAAACGAAGCCTAGCTGTAGCAGGATAGTGCTGACCAGTGGGTAAGATCAAGATTGCCCCAATTCCTACACCTTTGGCGTTTACGACCCCATCAAAGAACATCTTCCAGACATGAGCATTTTCCGAGACTACTTCTATGGTGTTTATTTCTTCATCTGGAAAATAAGTACTCAATGGTTGGTATTCCTCATCAACCGGGTTCTCGGCCAAATGATCCGCTAATGCCTGGGCTTTCATTGCCGTGCGAGTGACATAGACTATGTCGAATTCAGTAAGCAAGATTTGCCACTTGGCTAGTCTGCCAGTAGGCATTGGTTTCTGGAATATGTACTTCAACGGATCCAACCTGATTATGAGGTAAGTAGTATGGGCTTGGAGATAATGTCTCAATTTTTGAGCGACCCACGTCAAATCACAACACGTTCTTTCCAACAAAGTGTACTTGGCCTCATAGCTGGTGAATTTCTTGCTTAAGTAATAGATCACCTGCTCTTTCTTTTCGGTTATGTCATGTTGACCGATGACACAACCGAAAGAATTTTCCAAGACTGTCAGATACTAGAACAGGGGTCTCTCTGGCTCTGGCGGGACCAAAACTGGAGGATTTGAAAGATATTCTTTGATCTTGTCAAAAGCCTCTTGACACTCAGCCGTCCATTTGATTGCTGCATCCTTCCTCAATAGCTTGAATATGGGCTCACATGTTCTAGTTAGCTGGGCGATGAATCGACTGATATAGTTTAACCTACCCAATAGACTCATCACGTCTTTCTTTGTTCTTGGAGGGGGTAGATCTCGGATAGATTTTATCTTTGTTGGATCTAACTCGATACCTCTCCTGCTTACTATGAAACCCAAAAGTTTGCCCAATGGGACTCCGAAGGCGCATTTATCCGGATTCAACTTCAGGTCGTACTTTCTCAGCCTCTTGAAGAATTTCCTCAAGTCTTGGACATGATCGACCTGAGTCCTGGACTTGACTATCACGTCGTCTACATACACCTCTATCTCTTGATGCATCATATCATGAAAAATGGCAGTCATGGCTCTCATGTAAGTTGACCCGGCATTCTTCAAACCGAATGGCATAACCCGATAACAGTAAGTACCCCAAGGTATAGTGAAGGCGGTTTTTTGGCATCTTCTTCATCCATCAACACCTGATGATATCCAGCGTAACAATCTACGAAAGACTGTATCTCATGTATGGCACAATTATCAAAAAGGATGTGGATGTTGGGCAATGGGAAATTGTCTTTGGGACTCGCCCTATTCAAATCTCGATAATCCACACATACCCGAGTCTTCCTATCTTTCTTCGGTACTGGAACTACATTCGCCAACCACGTAGTGTACTGGACTACCCGGATTACTCCTGTTTTCAACTGCTTGGTGATTTCTTCTTTGATCTTATCACTAACATAAGTCTTGAAATTTCTCTGCTTCTGTTGAACTGGAGGACAATCAGGGTAAATTGGCAATTTATGCACCACTAGATCAATACCTAATCCTGGCATGTCATCGTATGACCAAGCAAACACATCTTTAAATTCAAAAAGGAGTTGAATTATCGCGTCTCGTGTTTTCTCGTCTGTGTGAATGCTTATTTTGATCTCTCGGATTTCTTCAGGAGTTCCCAAATTAACCGGTTTAGTGTCATTCAAATTCGGCTTAGGTTTATTCTCAAAGTGTTCCAATTCTCGATTTATTTCCCTAAAAGCCTCTTCTTCGTCATATTCCGGTTCTTGGTTCATTATTTCACAATTAAACAGCTCGTTGGGATCTGGGCGTGAAGTCTGCAAGCATGTCATATTATTTAAAGGCGCATTATTATAACTGAAAGGAAAAGATAAAGGAAAAATAGCAAAAATCATAATAATAGAAAAAATGAGGAAATACTGATTTTATTCCTTGGAATTGGGAAGATAATAAGGTTTATAATTCAGGAATTCAAAATAGGAAACTAAAGAAAAACATCCGAGTTACATCCAGGGATAACTCGTGATGCAGGAAAGGTGGCAGGACAGGTCTACCCGGACTCCTGCCTAGTTGGGAATGGCGTGGCCTCCCAATTCTGAAGCTTAGAATTTGGCCCCACATATAGCATCTCAATGGTGCTTGTGCCTTCTCCCGGTTGAACCATGTGAGTTTCGTAGAGCATTCCTTTCATTGCCCCACATATTTCTTCGATCTCTTCGGCCGTAAAAGCCTCGTCGTCTTCTTCTTTAATGTATTTTGGTCCGACGAAAGTCTCGTATAAATGTGGCAATGGTCGAGGCAACTTCCAACCCTCATTTTTCCTCTACTTCGCCCAATCCTCATCTTTTTGAGTGGGTTGGAAACCTATTCCAAAGAGTCTCTTAGTGGAAGGTAAGGTGATGGGTTCCGTTATTCCTTGCAGCGTTCGTCCAAGCCCTTTCCCTGGTCTGAATCCATGTCGGATCATTTCTTTAGCCACCATGATTGAGGCGTTGGACAGGAAAGGTTGGGGGAAAGGTTTTCCTTCTTCATACTACTCTGCCAACACAACTTCGAAAGCCTGATAAACTGTGTGCTCACTCCCTTCCCCTGCTTCAAGATATGGGATGGATGGGTCCCGATAAATAGATTGTTCGTCTTCTCCGTGTACCACAATTTCCCGATATTCATATTCAAACTTCACCATTTGGTGGAGAGTGGAAGGTACAACCCCTGCCGCATGAATCCAAGGTCTTCCGAGGAGAAAATTGTAAGACGTATCCATATCAAGTACCTGGAAAGTTATTTCGAACTCCACCGGTCCTATAGTCAATACCAAGTCTATTTCCCCGAGGGTGTCCCTCTTGATGCCATCAAAAGCCCTTACGCAGACATTATTGGGGCGAATTCTTCCGATCCCAATTTCCATTCTCTGCAGCGTGGAGAGCGGACAAATGTCAACACCCGAACCTCCATCCAACATTACTGTCTTGACGTAGTAGTCTTCGCACTTGACTGTTAGATGTAAAGCCTTGTTGTGAGCCGCTCCCTCCGAAGGTAAATCGTTCTTGCTAAAAGAAACTTGATTAATCGCGAAGAACCTTTCCGTCATTCTCTCCAGTTGTTCAACTAAAGTCTCAGCCGGTATATACGCTTCGTTCAGGGTTTTGAGCAAGATCTTCTGATGTTCAGCCGACCTCATTAGCAAAGATAACATAGACACTTGCTCAGGGCACTTGCGTAACTGATCCACCATTTTGTAGTCAGGCATTTTCATCTTTTGGAAGAAAACTTCCGCTTCTTCAACGCTTACAGGCTTCTTGGGTGGGAAGCGCTTCCGTGTGGCATTGTTTAACTCTTGAGTGTCTGAATATTTTCTAACAAAAGTATTCTCCGGAAGTTCCCCCGTGACTTCTCTGCCTTTGTACGTAACCAATGTTCTTTGATAGTTCCACGATACTGTGGACAGGTCTGTCATTGGCTTCTGTGGTACGCGTCCGATAACCACTGGCTCATTCAGCCGAGGTGGTTTAATCGTTCCCTGGACCACATAGGCCCCTTTCGATACGTACATTGGTTTTTCCCTTTGACTTCGAATCTCTGCGGCTTCTCTGATCGGCCTCGTGGAATATAAAGAACTTCATTCTTCGCAGGCACCATCGTCACTGTCTTTGTTTCAGCCTTCTCTTCGAGCTCAACTTTGACAGTACTAGTCTTCTTTTCCCCTTTCTCTAGCTTCGGGGCTGCTTTAAGCTTTTTCCCTGCATCGACGATGGCAATTATAACTTTTAGGGCAGGATCAAACTCTTTGTCCTCACAAATCATCCCATTCAACGTCCCGTTATTGTGAGCGGGCAACGAATTGTCGGTCACATTTGGGACCTCCTCGTCCCTCAGTACTATCTTTCCCTGCTCTATTAAGTTCTCAACCACCCTTCTTAAAGTCCAACAATCATTGGTATCATGCCCTTCTGCTCCCGAATGATAAGCACACCTGACACCGGCTTTGTAAGCAAGTGATGCTAGATTGTGCCTTGTCTGAGGGACTGGTTGCAGGAAACCCATCTGGACTAGCTTTGGGAATAAGGTAGAATACGGTTCACCAATGGGTGTGAAAGTCCGTCTTCTGGGTGGTTCTTGAGGGCGGAAGTTATTTTGAGGTGGTTGTGGATTATAGTGGTTTTGGTAAGGAGGCTGATTTCTGGGAGGTGGAGCTTGGCCTCAATTGGCTTGTTGCAGTGGCTGGACATAAGGCTGGGTATTCATGACCATGTAGGGTTGAGGAGCATAGGTCACATTTTGGTGGGGGTAGTAATGTTGTGGGGTTCTTTCTGGAAAACGTGGCCTGGGATTACGATATTCTCTTGCTTCTGATGCCGCCATGGGTGTCTCTTCCTTTTTCTTCCCTCTTGCCATTCCTCCGGACCCGCTTTGGACGGCTTGGGAGGTTGCCCTTATGGCTGCCTGACTCAAGATTCTACCCGTTTTCAAACCATTCTCCACCATCTCCCCGATCTTAATCGCTTCCGCGAAAGGCTTTCCCATGGCTGACATCATGTTTTGGAAGTAATCTGATTCTTGAGCCTGGAGGAAAGTAGTGACCATTTCTATTTCATCCATGGGAGGTTTTACCCTTGATGCTTGCTCGCGCCATTTAATAGCATATTCTCTGAAGCTTTCCGAGGGTTTCTTCTTCAAGTTTGACAAAGAATTCCTATCCGGTGCGATGTCAATATTATACTAAAATTGTCTTACAAAATCTCTGGCGAGATCATCCCAAATATGCCATCGAGATATGTCCTGATCCATATACCATTCTGAGGCTATTCCTACCAAGCTTTCTCCGAAGTATGCCATCAACAATTCTTCTTTGCCGCCAGCTCCACGCAATTGGTTGCAATACTTTTTGAGATGAGCAATGGGGTCACCGTGCCCGTCATACTATTCAAACTTTGGTGTTTTGAACCCTGACGGCAAGTATACATGTGGGAACATACACAGATCTGTATAGGAAACACTCTTCTGCCCGCTTAAACCTTGCATATTTTTCAAACTCTGCTCGAGGCTCCTCATTCTTTTTGCCATCTCATCTTGTTCAAAAGCTTTAGGATTTTGGTCTTGCCCAGGCATAAACTCGTATTGAGGTTATTGAGGATGAGTGCTGGTGGTAAACCGAGTTGGTTCTAGTGAGAAGGATGGTGCTTGAAATGTGAATGAGGACGAGTTAAAATTCGGCCTGTGTGTAGCGGGTTGTACCATGATTGGACAGGGCGGTGCAGTGAATGTGCTTGTAGCTACATCTGTTGTTGACATCCGGGGATAAGAATCAGAGGGTGATCCAGCAGAGTGGGCTGAAATGGACGGGTACCCGAATGGGGTAGTTGGATAACTTATGGGGACGTTGGAAGTCCCACTTGTCCTAGAGAACAACTCGGGGAATCCAGGGATTACACTCGGTGGCTCTTTTCCATTGTTCCAGTCATCCAACATTTCCAACAGGCGAAGCCGCAAGATTCTGTTTTCTTCAGCAATTGCTGACTTGGAAGTTGGGATGGCCGAGATTGAACTATCCTCGGAGACACGAATTGTCGGCAAAGGAATTTCTGAAGACATCTCTATACTTCCCTTTGATCTCGTGAAGTAAGTGTGAATACTTCCTCTCGACTTAGTGACGGGCAACTGAACACTTCCTTTCGACCTCGTAAAGTACGAATGCGAGGCTAGACCTCCACCAAACCAAACCACCTTTTCTAAAAACTTGAACTTAGCAGCAAGCAAATGGTTAGTTTGAAACAAATAACGGACAGGTAATCTCACGTTGGGGCGTGATGCACCTATACAGTTAAGTGAATTTCTACATGTTTGCATCAATGACATGCGTCATTCCGGCTTCTATTTAGGCTCCCCTTTATTTATTTTTTATTATTATTTTTTATTATTATTATTTTCATTATTTGCAGTTAAAATGTGACCGGATCCGATGAGGATTGCCTACGTATCACGATGTCGCGTGAATCAGATCATTACGTAGTTCAAAGCAAACGACTATAGAAAGAAGCATTTTTTTATTACTGAAACAATCTATTACAAACTAACATTTTTTGAAATGGGGAAAATGATAGACTTGAAATAAATACAAACTCAACAACTACTGATACACCCTAATGCGAAAAAAACAGACAGAAGATGCTAAGATGGAAACTATAGACTCGTCCTATAAATACATCAAAGTTTCAAGAATTGGCGCCCGCGGGGCATCGTTCGGCCTCGCCGCGCTCTTAGGTGTGAGGTCCCTTTCAAGTTGTTCCAGCTCATACATGGTCTGCTTGACATAAATCATCACTGCCGAGAAAAAGGTAATGTTGGTCATGTCTTCACATCGTAGACACCTCCTGATGATGGCATGGGCAATGGTCTTAATCTTATCCCTGGTTCGCCTCTTTTCTATGAGTAGGTGCTCTATTTGATCATTACGGGCTGTCAAAATCCGAGAATCCTGGAGATATTGATTTTGCCACTGCTGAATTTCTACTTCCATTTGGGCTAGTTGCTTGTGGCAACGTCTATTTTCAGTTTCAAAGGTTCGGGCTTGCTCAGCTGCTCTGTCCTCAAGAGTGACCACCTTTTTCTTCAAATTGGCAATGGTTTGCTCGTGATCCCTGTCACACCTCCTTTTTACATACCCGCGAGGGTACAAGGGAGTTTTTCCAATTAAAGGACAATCGAAACGAGATTTGTTTATTTATTTTAGAGTCGCCACTTGGGATATTTAGGGTGTCCCAAGTCACCAATTTTAATCCCGAATCGAGGAAAAGAATGACTCCATATTACAGTCTGCGCACCAGAAATCCGGATAAGGAATTCTGTTAACCCGGGATAAGGTGTTAGGCATTCCCGAGTTCCGTGGTTCTAGCACGGTCGCTCAACTATTATATTCGGCTTGATTATCTGATTTTTATACAAATATGAACTTGTGTGCAAATTTTAACTTTCACCGCTTTCATAATTATTATTATTTTTACAAGGAATTGCAACGTGGAAATTAGTAGAAATTTAGAGTTTTGGTGGGAAAACATAGAATTTGTGTTTTTGGATTTGTTACCACGAATTTGGGCATGAAATTGAGAGTAAATTATATATTTGACTTCGTGAGATTATGGGTAAACTTTATCTTTAAAATTTTTTGAAATACGGGCACGTGGCCCCGATGGTGATTTTTATCGACTTTTCTATCGGGGTTAGAAATTGTTATAAATTGGATTATAATGGGTATTTGAGCATATATTAATGGGTTTGCATAATTATTCGCTAGTTTTGGAGCGTTGTATATCGATTTGAGTCATCGAAAGGGTTTGGAAGCAGGTTATGGAACTTCAAAGCGAGGTAAGTCTTCTTTCTAACCTTATAAGAGGGAATTAACCCCATAGGTGAAATAAGTAAATATGTGCTCCTATTTATGGGGGCTACGTACGCACGAGGTGACGAGAGTCCGTGCATAGCTACTATTATGCTTATGTCCGGGTAGTCTAGGACCCAAAAGCATGCTATACTTGTCGTACTTGTATTTTATTGTTAATTTAAAAGGCTTAAATCATATCGAACTTGGTAAATAAATTTCAAAAGAGATAAACATCACTTTCTTGACTGTTAAAATAGAAGTTGTCATTTCCTTAGGTAATTGTTTCCCTGATGAAGTCTTGATTGACTGTTTGTATATGTGTAACTATGTGTACCCACATCGCATGTATGATTCGTGAGCGGGATAATTCTTTTATTTATATTTGACCGCGTCGCATGTATGATTCACGAGGGGTGTAATAGATGCATCTATGGTTCGTTCCATTCGACCCTCTGGCAGTGCATAATTTAAATATTATGTTGGATCGGGTTGTACGACCTCGGCATGATTTGCGCATGATTTAATTGACTGTATTGAAATTGTTGATAATTGATGTGACCTCATCGGCCGAAGATATAAATTGTTAAAAAAGGAGAATAAGTTTAAAGGTTTCTATTAACAAAGTAATTATTTACCTGCTTCATGATCATTGAGTTTGCAGTCCCCTTATAAAATCCATGATTTTTCACATTATTGGTATTATATTATTGGACCACTAGTAAGTGTCGAAGTCGTCCTCTCGTCACTACTTCTTTGAGGTTAGACCGGATACTTACTGGGTACGTGTTGTTTCAGTACTCATACTACACTTGATGTGCATTTTTATTGCACAGGCACATGTACGTCTAGTGGACTAGTTGGGCACACCGGCATGGTTGATACTGGTATTTAGGTGAGCTGCATCTCTCGAGACGACCCACAGCCAGCAGAGTCTTCTTCAGAGTATTGTATTTTCTTTTCTGTCGAATTTGTATTCGGGACAGTTATTGTATTGCATTGTAATTCCTAGAAATTGTTCATGCACCTGTGACATCGGGTTCTGGGATGACTGTGGGATTATTCAGTATTTAAATTTTCTAAAGACATCATTATTTACTTAGTGAAGTTCATTATTTATTGTTAAATGTAAGGAAAAGAAATGATTTCTAAAATACTAAAATGAGAATTTAATTAACTTCTTGGTGTTGGCTTGCCTGACAGTGGTGTCCGGCGCCATCACGAAGAACACGTCATGAACACAGACAAAAGACACAACGTGTTAAGGATTTTGAACCAAATTTGTTTCGAATCTCTTAAGATTTGCTTGCCATTTTAGGCAAGTTATTAGGTAATATCAAAATCGGGTAGCCAGTAAGGAAGATGGGCCAAATAAGGTAAGGAATCAACGATTGATTCCATTATGGGGTTGGAATCAAAGAGATTAAGGTAATGATGACGCTAGGGTTTTGAGAAGAGAGGGGAAGAAGATGAGAGAGGGAGTGAATAGAGACGACGGGCTAGGTGAAAATGATTTAGGGTTGTGGCCGGGTAGTTTAGTTTAAAAGGGTTGGAGTGATATGGACCGTTGATTTTGGGAGATTAATGGTCCTGATTTAAAGATGTTGGGTTGGGTAATTTGGACGGGTATAGGACTGGGTTAATGGGTCTTGGACTTGGTATTTTGGGCTGGGGTAATTGGGTAGTGTATAGGTTCGAAATTGGGGTTTTAGGGGGCTATATTTGCAATACCCAATTTAACCAATAAATAATTTATAAAAAATAATTAATAAATAATAAAAATATCACTTGTGCATTAAAATAATTTAAAATAATTACTTAATATTATAAAAATATAAAAAGTCATTTTCCATGTAAATAACGTAATTATGCCTATATATGGGCTATTATTGCAAAATATGCAATTTTAGCCTAAGGATGAAAAATACAATTATAATAAGTATATATAAAAATATTTAAATAATAATATGGATATAAAATGATAAAAAAACAAATAATAACTCATTATAAAATTATTTGTGATGCAATTAATAATTATTTATATAAAAATACAGGAATAAATTGATTAAAAGCCTTTAAAAATTATAGAAAATTATGGAAAAATACTTGATGATGCTCATGCACTATTTTGAAGGTATATATGTGTATGAGAGAAAAATTAGGTATCAACAGGAAGTGATTCCATTGGGTGCTTCATTAAGATGAGTGTTCATGTGCCAGCGGAGCCTTGGAGTTAATTATATTCGGGACCAAGCCAGAGTGGGCGACTCTCAACAACGGTCCTAATAAATTTAAAAGTTAAAATGCAGTGTCTAAGGATTTCAAACTTGTAGTATGGTTAAGAATCGAGTTTGTGTAGCGGATTATGATAAGAGGCACAGAATGTTCTATGATATTTTTGACTTGCAGAGTAATATTTGGAGGAAAAAGAGAAAATGACTTCGGATTCATAGAGGAATTATCAGAATAGGTGTACCAGTTGAAGATACGAATGTGCATGCAAGGAGGGCATGAAACAGTTCATGGGTTTGGAGAAAATGTGGTCTCGTGGAATGGGGTCACTCGGGATGAGTGCGGAGTTAGGTTCATGATATAAGGAGTGGAGCTATTATTATTTCTAAGGCAAGTTGAGGATAAATTAGAAGAAGTTAGATTGGCTAGCCATGGTTGAATTGGCATATTGGTAGTACTGATCAGTTCTCTCAGTGGTATTGAGTTATGCATGTGATTTGTGACAGTACGTGCAAGGCTTGATAGACATCGTAATTGGTTTTATTCGAGAGCAATCAAGTATTATGGCATGTTATATTTAGACGGATCCTAGAAGAGTTATGATGGTTTAGACCACTACTTGAGGATTTGCATGTTCTACGGTTATGGGAATTCACTCTTGTGTTGCTATGGTTCTCTTGGAATGAGTTAAGTAAAAGGTTTCTATATGACGAAGTGTTTACCCTATTAGTGGTTCAGGATTTATGATGATATTCTTGTACTATCGCATATTGGCATGCTAGGTGCGGTGAGCTTTATGAAATTTGAAAGTGAGGGTCAAGGTTGCGGTTCAGTGTTGACAAGGATGTCACAAGCACGGATGAGTAGCAAAAGGATTTGGATGTTTGGAGTAAGTTGGTATTGTCTTCAGCGTTACCTGAGATCGATGTTTTGTGTCAGAGGCTTTGCATCCTGGTTACGAATTCCTGATTCGTATTAGAGCATTGGTATGACCGGTGGTATGGATGAGCAGACTTGTTACCTGGTACGGAAAGTCGTGGGAGTGTATCTCACGGGAAGATTGTATAAGTGTGGCATGTAGTCACCTAATCGATTGAAGATTTAAACCAAGTATGAAGATTGTGGTAATAATGCTAATTTGAGAATTTATGCCTAGATGGCACTCGGTTCCTTGGGTTGTGGACTGTATAAGTTTGTTCCGGTTATGATGGTTGTTCTTGTATGTTAAGTGAAAAGGGGGTTATTATGGACCCTTGAAAGGTTATTAGCCTAGTACGGTGTGATCAAAATCGGCTTGAGGTAGGTGGGTGGATTTAAATATGAATATAGGCTCTATAGCAGGCTGGATGTATTCATTTCAGCCTTGTGCTCCTTATGGAAGGAGTATCCAGATGTCGGATGTTATTTCATCGTCGTCTATTTCATGTAATACTATATGGTGTCATATGAGTTGCGAAACGGCTTGATAAATTTCTTATGTGGTGATATTTCGCTTAGCGATGGTGTTATGTGAGCATGATAGCTCTCGAGATTCAGATCATATATCGTACCTCAGTTGTGCTTGAGTTTTGTAGCGTATGGCCCTATCTGTCTCCCCAGGGATGGTATTATGCACTTAGCGTGCTTGTGATTGATATTTGGTATTTTGTAGTAATGAGCACTATAGCTCGGTATGTATCTCCTCATAGATTTCATGTGTGGATCGGGTGGCACGCCACCATGGGTATGTTGTTTGGATCGGGTTGCATGCCGCAATAGTGTAATGTTGAGTACAGTCCCCTATATCTATTTTTGTGTGTTTTGTTTCCCATTTTCTGAGGAATGTTCATATTAGTTGCGTGGGTTGAGTAGTCCTTCCAGAGTTCGTTTTCCTTATGTATCAAGTTCAATGTTTGTAGCTTATTGGCACATTATGGTATCATGTGAAACTGTTGGTCATGTCTGAGGTGGCTTATTGCCTGACCAACTCATACTGGGTGAGACGAGATTATTGTATCTAGGATCAGTGCAAACGAATTATATGAAGTATATTAAAGAGCAAATACCATTATTTGGTTCAAAATGAGGTAATTGCGCTTGTCAGGAGTATAGAGTCAACGATTTGTTGACTTGATAGTTGGTTATGAATTTGTACACACCTCTTCCATTGTGGCGGTATTTTAAGAGTTAGATTAGGACTCATAGATGTCATGGGGTGCATTATGAGCATCAAATTCAGGGAATGTCGGCTATTATGATTAGAGAGTGTTATTATGGGCTTGTGAATAATGTGGTGCATGGCGTGAATTCAACAAAGGTTTGCAGTCATGTTCTGGTACATCATGTAGTGATTGATATGGTGTTCGTATTTTTGAAGCATGTCTGATAGAGAATTTTGGATGTTGGAACTGGGCTCTAAGGCTTATTTTCCTAAATAAAAGAGAATATCTTCATATTTCATCGAGCTAATGTGCTCAACTAAGTTGTGGTAGCATAGGTAGGTGCACAAGGTGTTAAACAGTAATTCCAGACTACTCCAGCATAGTCCTTAGCACGTTCGAGGATGAACCTATGTTTAAGTGGGATAGAATGTAACGACCCGATCGGTCATTTTGAGGTCTAGCATATTCTTCGGCGGTTTGAGGCCATGAGCAGCTTCACTTCAGGTATTATCACTTGTACGCATGGTCGGAATTGAATTCCGGGAATTTTGGAGTTGATTTGGAAAGAAGATTCTTATTTTGAAACCTTTAAGTTGAAAGAATTGCCTAAGATTGGATTTTTGAGTAAACGGCATAGGAATCAGGATTTGAAGGTTCCAACAAGTTCGTATGATAATTTTGGACTTGGGCGTATGTCCGGATCAGTTTTGGATGACCCGGGAGCATTGCGGTGCCTATTGTGGAAGTTAGTATTTTTGGTAGAATTTCATAAGTTTGGGTTGAAGTGCATATCAGTTTTATCAATGTCTGTTTGGAATTTCGAGTAAGGGAATAGCTCTGTATGGTGATTTTGGCATTAAGGGCACGTCCGGAAGTGGATTCGGAGGTCCGTAAGTCATTTGTAGTCATTTGGCTAAAGTTAGAAATCTAAAGGTTTTTGAGAAGTTTGATCGGTAGTGGACTTTTTGATATTGGGCTCGGAATCCGATTTCGGAAGTTGGAGTAGGTCCGTGTTGTCGAGTATGACTTGTGTGCAAATTTTGAGTTCAATTAGACGTAATTTGATAGGTTTCGCCATCGAATGAAGAAGTTTGAAGTTGTAAATTTCATCAAGTTTGAATTGGGGTGTGATTCATGATATTAGCATTGTTTGATGTGATTTAAGGCCTCGAGCAGGTCTGTGTTATGTTGTGGGACTGGTTTGCATGATTGGATAGGGTCCCAGGAATCTCGGGTGTGTTTCAAGGTTGTTTCAGATCATTTCGGTCTATTTTGGAACTGATGTTGCTGGTGTTTTGTGTTCTTCTTCGCGAACACGAAGGATGTCCTGCGTTCGTGAAGAGGAAATGAGGGGCTGTCGAGATTGTCCTTCGCGAACGCGGTGAAAGACTTGAGGAACCTACGTGAACGTGAGTGGGTAGTCGCGAATGCATAGAAGGAAATGAGGACGGGGCCTAATGCCATTTGGCCTATGCGAACGCATTGAAGGCAACGCGAACGCGAAGGGACCGAACAGCTGGCCTTTGCGAACGTGATCAGCAGTCCGCGAACACAAAGAAAGAATTCTGGGGCAGAAGCAGGTTGAGCTTCGCGAACGCGAGGGATGTTCCGCGTTCGCACATGAGGGCAGTGTTAGGCAGTGTGTTGTCTTAAAGACAGGATTTGGCACATTTTCTTTTATTTTCTCTTGGCTTGGGCGATTCTTGGAGGGTTTCAAGAGGCGGTTTTCATCATCAATGGCAAGGTAAGCTATCCCCACATATTATGAGTTAAATACATTAATTATGTATAGATTTTAACATGAAAATTAGTAAAATATTTGGGGGTTTTGTGGAAAAACCTAGAATTTGTATTTTTGGATTCATTACCACGAATTTGGGCATGAAATTGACAGTAAATTATGTATTTGAATTCGTGAGGTAATGGGTAAAGTTTATCTTCGAAAATATCGGAATTCGGGAACGTGATCCCGAGAGTGATTTTTATCGACTTTACGATTGGGTTAGAAACTATTATAAATTGGATTATAATTGGTATTTGAGCATATAGTAATGGGTTTGCATAATTATTAGCTAGTTTTGGAGCGTTGTGCATCGATTTGAGTCATCGAATGGGCTTAGAAGCGGGTTATGGAACTTTGGAGTGAGGTAAGTCTCCTTTCTAACCTTGTAAAAGGGAATTAACCCTATGGGTGGAATAAGTAAATATGTGCTCCTATTTGTGGGGGCTACGTACGGACGAGATGACGAGAGTCCGTGCGTAGCTACTATTATGCTTAAGTCCGGGTAGTCCAGGACCCAAAAACATGCTCTACTTGTCGTACTTGTAATTTTATTGACAATTTAAAAGGCTTAAATCATATCGAACTTGGTAAATAAATTTTAAAAGGGCTAAACATCACTTTCTTGTCTGTTAAAAGAGAAGTTGTCACTTCCTTGGGTAATTGTTTCCCTGATGAAGTCTTGATTGACTGTTTGAATGTGTGTATCTATGTGTGCCCGTGTCGCATGTATGGTTCGCGAGCGGGGTAACTCTTTTTATTTATATTTGACTATGTCACAAGTTTGATTTGCGAGCGGGGAAATAGATGCATCTATTGTTCGCTCCATTCGACCCTTTGGCAGTGCACACTTTAAATATTATTTTGGATCGGGCCGTACGACCTCGACATGATTTGCGCATGATTTGATTGATTGTTTTGAAATTGTTGATAATTGATGTGGCCTCATTGGTCGAAGATGTAAATTGTTAGAATAGGAGAATAAGTTTAAAGGTTTCTATTAAGAAAAGAATTGTTTACCTGGTTCATGATCATTGAGTTTGCAGTCACCTTATAAAATGCATGATTTTTTACATTATTGGTATTGTATTATCGGACCACTAGTAAGTGTTGAAGTCAACCTCTCGTCACTACTTCTTCGAGGTTAGATTGGATATTTACTGGGTACGCGTTGTTTTCGTACTCATACTATACTTGCTGCATATTTTTATTGCACATGCACATGTATGTCTAGTGGCCTAGTTGGGCGCAGCGGCATTGTTGATACAGGAACTTAGGTGAGCTGCATCTCTCGAGACGACCCACAACCAGCAGAGTCTCTTTCAGAGTATTGTATTTTCTTTTCTGTCCAATTTGTATTCCGGACAGTTATTGTATTACATTTTGATTCCTAGAAATTGCTCATGCACTTGTGACACCGGATTCAGGGATGACTATGGGATTATTCAGTGTTTAAATTTGCTAAAGACATCATTATTTACTCAGTGAAGTTCATTATTTATTGTTAAATATAAGGAAAAGAAATGATTTCAAAAATATTAAAATGGAAATTTAATTAACTTCTTGTTGTTGGCTTGCCTGACATTGGTGTCTGGCATCATTACGACCTTTAATGGATTTTAGGTCGTGATACGCAATATAAAAGGGCCCAGGTAAAAATTATTGAAATACGGTGAAAGAAAAGAAAAAAAAGGAATGAAGAAGAAATATTGGCGAGAGAAGAAGAAATACAGGGAGAGAGAATAAATAAGGAACTAAGGTTTTTTTAGGATTTTGCTATATAATACCTATCCTTTTAAGCTGCCTTTGCCAAATCCAATACAAGGCTAAAAAAATTGTCAATTCTTTTTAGGGATTTTTACCTTCCTATTCACTATTTTAAGCCTTATTACCCTCCCTACTCAAGTTTCAATTTAATTACATAGTCATACACAATTTACCAATTATATACAGATAAGTATTAAATCAGTATCCCTTTATATTTGAAATTGAATAAGAAATATCAGTTATTTCCTTATCAATTTATATTTGCCCACTCTCTCTCCGTCTCTCTCTTCGTCTCTAGCTCTCCGTTTCTATCTTTGTCTTTCTCTCTGTGTGTGTCTGTGTCTCTGTCTCTCTCTCTCCCCCTCTCTACTCTACTTTTTTGTTTTTCCCCCAATTTTGCTTCATTAATGTTCTCTGTTTTTTATGCTTTCTTGTTGTATATATTTTAATGGAATTCATCAATGAATTTCAATCATTTTAACTTAGCAATTTCCTTTCATATTGCACAATTGATGTTCAAATTAAAATTGTCAATGAATAAATTTTGAAGGTGTTTGATTCTCCACCATTGACAGCCATTAAAAAACTTTGAACCTTTGAAATCGAATTTGGGTTTTCAAAAACCATTATTTGTTTGGATTGGTTGTTGTTGCAAATAAATGGGAATATTATTTGGAGTTTGTATCTCAATTTTGAGGGTGTTTTGGTAAAGATTAGACTTGATTTTTGTTGAATTTCTGTAACGACCCGGCCGGTCATTTTAAAATTAACACCTCGATCCCCTATTAATTACTGTCCCTATGGTTGTTTTTGCTATTGTCAGTTGCTGGGAGGATTCGTTTTGAGTTTCAGAGTTTTTTGGGACGCTTAATCCCCAAATGAGAGTTTAAGCTTTAAAACTTGGACCATAATTGGAACAGTCTGAAGACGGCCTCGGAACAGAATTCCGTCGATTCTCTTAGCTCCGTTGGGTGATTTCAGGCTTAGGAGAATATTCGGATTGTGTTTTGATGATCCGTAGCTTATTTAGGTTTGAAATGGCGAATGTTGAATTTTTGAAGTTTTTGGATCGATAGTGAAATTTTGATATCTGGGTCGGAATCTGATTTTGAAAGTTGAAATAGCTTTGTAGTGTTGAATGTAACTTGTGTGAAAAATTTGGGGTCAGTTGGATTTGGTTTGGTTGGTTTCGGCATCAGTTGTAGGATTCTTGAAATTTCAAGTTCTTTAGGTTTGGATTGGAGGGTGATTCATGCTTTTAGCGTTGTTTTATGTGATTCGGGGGTTGGACTAAGTTCGTATGATGTTTTAGGATTGATTGGCATGCTTGGTTGAGGTCCGGGGGGGGGGGGGGGGGCCCCGGGTGAGTCTCGGATGCTTAAAGGATTGAAATTTCGACTTAGGATATTTTCTGAGGTGCTGCTTCTGGTATTTTTGCACCTGCGTTGAGGAGCCCGTAGGTGTGGCCCATAGATACGAGAAAGTTGGTCGCATGCGCGATTTGGTCACTGTTGGCTAGTGACCGCAGATGCGGTTATAGGGCCGAAGAAGCGGACCGCAGCTACGGAGAAAGTAGTGTAGGTGCGGTCAACCCCTGACAAATGCGGAAATTGCTGGGCAGAAAAAGAGAAAAATCGAGGGTTTGAGTTCATAAGTTGGAAAATCAAATTGGAGCTCGGTAGAGGGTGATTTCTGGAGATATTTTGAAGAAGGAAGATTGGGTAATGAATCCTAACTCTAATTTGGTTCTAATACATTAATCTATTGTTAGTTTTTATCATTTAATTTCGGGATTTGGATGAAATATTGGGAAAAAGGTGAGAAACGTTCTTAGGCCTTATTTTGGGATTTTGATCAAGGTTTTGGTATCAGATTTGAGTGATTTTTGTATGGTAAGACTCGTGAGTGAATGCGTGTTCATAATTTGTGGATTTTACCCGATTGCGAGATGTGGGCCCGGAGAGGATTTTTTTGGCTTTTTTTTATTTTCTTATCTTAGCTTCGATTCCTTTAGCTAAATTCATTGTTTGTAGTTATATTTACATTAAGATATTTATTTGATTAGATTTGGGCCAATTGAAGTTGGATACTCGTTGCAAAAGTGTGGTTTCAGGTTGATTTTGAGCTGATTCGAGGTAAGTGGCTTGGCTAAACTTGTGTGGGGGAACTCCCCTTAGAATTTTGAAGTTTTCGGTTATATGAGTGCCGTTTACGTGAGGTGACGAGTGTGTACCCGTGCTAATTGTTGGAAAACCCTATTTTTATTAAGCAAATACCTATTTTTTCTTGTGATTGAGTAATACTTGTACTTGAAGCCTCTTGTTTAGTTTAGGGAATAGCATGATTATGTGAATTAATTGTCTTACTTGCTTTAATTGCCTACTTGTATTCTATGCAACATGTTTAGAGTAGAATTCCTTTTTATTCTCAAGTAGAACTATAGATTCTTTCTTGAGACTGTTGTGTGTGTTTACTTTGGGACTACAGATCGGTATTCCGGGAGATCCCCCTGCTTGTTTACTTTGGGACTATAGATCGGTATTTCGGGAGATCCCCCTGTCCGTTTACATTTGGGACTATGGGACAACACCCGGGAGATTCCCCTGTACTATTTATTTACTTTGGGGCTACGAATTGGTATTACGAGAGTTTCCCTTGCATATTTATGATTCGAACTACGGAACGATATCCCAGGAGATCCTTTGTACATTTACGATTGAGTCTATTGGACGATATTCTGGGAAATCCCCTGTTGCTATCTCTGTGTACTGAGTATATTCTGTCTGTGATTTTAATCTTTATCGATTGTTTGTATTTTTTATTATACTGTCACAATTCATATTGTTTTACCTTGTAATATATAAATAACCAGTAGGGCCCAGGTCTTCCTCGTCACAACCCAACCGATGTTAGGCTTAGCACTTACTGGGTATTGTTGTGGTGTACTCATGCCCTTTCCTGCACATGTTTTTCTTGTGCAGATCCAGGTTCTTCGGCTCAGTCATACTATCAGTGAGGCGAGACCACTTTCAGTGACTTCGAGGTATATCTGCTATGTTCGCAGACCGAGGAGTCCCTCCCTTTTCTCCCTTTTAGCTATAGACCTCCTATAATTACTTTCTTTAGACATCATCAGTTAGAACATTTTGAATTTCCTCTAGTTTGTAATTCATGAGATTCCGGATTTTGGGGGTGTTAATATTTGTCGAGAGTGCTATTATTGTATATGCCGAGCGACATTTTAAATTTTTCTAGTATATCACCCGTAAATTGCTAGTTTCGTATATTTGTTTCCTTTTTCCGCAAATGGTTAGACTTACCTATTCGTAGAGATTAGGTGCCGTTATGATAGAGTGAGGTAGAACTTGGGTCGTGACTAGTTGGTATCAGAGCTCTAGGTTCATAAGAGTCATAAATCACAAGTCGGTTTATTAGAGTCTTGCGGATCAGTACGGAGACATCTCTACTTATCTACGAGAGGCTATGTAATTGTTAAGAAAAATTCCACTTCATTTGAATTCCTTGTCGTAGGACATGGCCCTTGACAAGGAATTGTGGAGGTCGAGCATTAAGGTTATAGGTTAGGATATAGTTGTGAATATTTCTTCGGTGCATCAGAGTGAGATTTGCCAGTTAGGATTTAATCTTAGGATGTTAGTGGTTTCTACTGATGTCGGTCTTTACCTACTGGTTATTGTTATACTTTCCATCTATTTCGTGTTTTTATATTATTTTTATTTTATTATGATTCTATTGATAGTACTAATATATCGTCTCTTATCGTCTTCTTGAGCTGAGGGTCTCCTAGAAACAACCTCTCTACCCCTTAGGGTATAGGTAAGGTCTTTGTACATACTACCTTCCCCAGACCCCACTAGTGGGATTACACTAGGTCGTTGTTGTTGTTGTTGTTGTTATTGTTGTTGTTAATTTCCTTGTCGTGCAAAATTTTTGACATCACAATTCTAAACCTCTGTCTTCTATTCTCTCACAGATGGTGAGAACAAGTGCTACCGGAGATGACCAGGCACCCACGCCCTCTGCTAGAGCCATCAGAGGTTGGGGCCGGGGTAGAGGCCGAGGATGCGCACGTGGTGCAGCCATAGCACCCATGCGAGCTACCACATAAGAGCCACCAGCAGCTCCAGCCAGAGT
This sequence comes from Nicotiana tabacum, assembly GCF_000715075.1. Lineage (NCBI taxonomy): Eukaryota > Viridiplantae > Streptophyta > Magnoliopsida > Solanales > Solanaceae > Nicotiana > Nicotiana tabacum. The sequence goes on along the minus strand of NC_134090.1, from coordinate 152,398,359 downwards.
TCAAGCACCTGATATGCCTACTACTATTACTCTTCGAGCTCTTCAGGAGACCCTTGCACAGTTCGTGAGCATGTACACCACTCTAGCTTAGGCATGGTTGATTCCCCTTGCTGCAACCATATCCCAGGCCGGGGGGGATCTCAGACTCCCGCCGCCCGCAGTTCTGAACAGCGGGTCCAGGTTGATCAAATCCTAGAGGTTATACCAGTATTGCCTGTAGACCCAATTCAGCCCGAGGACAGGGTAGCAGCTTCAGAGCATGAGTAGTGGAGGCTTGAGAGGTTCAAGAAGTACAAGCCTCCTATATTCAGTTGTCTAGCATCACATGTTGCCCTAGGATTTCTGGAGGAGTGCTACTGCATCTTCTGCACTATGGGTATATCAGGATCGAGTGGGGTTTCTTTCACTGCCTTATAGCTTCGAGGAGCAGCATATCAGTGGTGGTGTACTTTTGAGTTGGACAGTCCAACTGAGGCAGCATCGCTTACATGGACCCATTTTTCAGATATGTTTTTGAGGGAGTATGTTCCTTAGAGCCTCAAGGATGCATGGCGCACAGAGTTTAAGCATTTGCGCCAGGTACTATGACTGTTTCGGAGTATGTTGTCCGTTTCACTAACTTGTCTAGGCATGTACCAGCCTTGATTTCTACAGTTTGTGAGAGAGTTTGCCGGTTTATTGAGGGGCTCATTCCTAGCATTAGCTCAAGCATGGCTCGGGAGTTGGAGATGGATATTTCTTATCAGCAGGTGGTGAGAATTGCTAGGAGAGTAGAAGGTATGCATGCTCGGGATAGAGAGGAGAGGGAGGCCAAGATGTCTCGAGAGTCAGGACATTATTGTGATGCCCGTGCCCCGACTGCAATTCGCCATGGTAGGGGTTATATGAGTTGCCACGATCATTCAACACTTCTAGTAGCTAGTGGTGTTCCAGCTTCTCCTAGACCTTAGGAGCCTTATTATGCACCTCTAGTATCTAGTACGCCTCCTGTATGGGGTGCTTTAAGTGGTTAGTCCAGCAGACCTAGCCCGAGCCAGTCACAGCTGCCACGCCCTCCCAGAACTTGTTTTGAGTATGGCGACACACCCCATATGGTGAGGTATTGACACATACTTAGGAGGGGTGCACCTTCACAGACTTCTCAGCCATAGCGTGCCCTGCAGAGTTCCCAGGCTATGATTACAACACCAGTTTCTACCCCACCTTCCTAACCAACTAAAGGTGAAGGTCGGGGAGGTAGAGGTTGCCCTAGAGGGAAGGCCAGGCCAGATACTATGCCCTTCCTACCCATACTGAGGTTGTCGCCTCCAATTCTATCATCATAGGTATTGTCCTGGTTTCTCATAGAGATGCATCAGTTTTATTCGATCCATGATCCACTTATTCTTATTCATCCTCTTATTTTGCCTCACATTTGGGCATATCTCGGGATTCTTCTAGTTCCTCTGTTTATGTTTCTACTCTTGTGGGAGATTCTCTTGTTGTGGACCGCGTTTATCGGTCGTGTTTGAGACCATAGCCTATTTATTATTGCTCAGCAAGGTAGATTTTGTTGTTATCTTAGGCATGGACTGGTTGTCGCCCCATTATGCTATTCTTGATTGTCACACCAAAACTATGATGTTGGCTATGCCAGGTGTACCGCGAGTAGAGTGGAGGGGTACTTTAGATCACACTTCTAGTAGAGTTATTTCCTTTCTTAAAGCTTAGTGAATAGTTGAGAAGGGGTGTGACACGTATTTAGCTTATGTGAGAGATGTCAGTATTGGTACCCCTATAGTTGATTCAGTCCTAGTAGTACGAGATTTCTCCAATATGTTTCCAGCTGATCTTCCGAGTATGCCACCCAATAGAGATATTGATTTTGGTATTGATCTGTTGCGGGCACTTAGCCCATTTCTATTCTTCCGTATCGTATGACCCCTCCTGAGTTGAAGGATCACTTACAGGAATTGCTTGATAAGGGTTTTATTCTGCATAGTGTATCATCTTGGGGTGCTCCTATCTTATTTGTGAAGAAAAACGATGGTTCTATGCGTATGTACATTGATCATCCCTAGTTGAACAAACTTATAGTGAAGAACCAGTATCATTTGCCTTATATTGATGATTTGTTTGACAAGTTATAGGGTGCACAGGTGTTTTCTAAGATCGGCGTGCATTTAGGTTACCATCAGTTGAAGATTTGAGAGCTAGATATCCCGAAGACTGATTTCAGGACTCGGTATGGTCATTACGAGTTCCTTGTTATGTCATTTGGGCTAAGCAATACCCCAACAACCTTCATGTATTTGATTCATAGCGTGTTCCGGCCATATCTTGACTCGTTCGTCATTGTCTTTATTAATGATATTATGGTATACTCCTAGAGTCAGGAAGATCATGACCTTCCCCTGAGGACAATGCTTAAGACTTCGAGAGAAAAGAAATTATATGCAAAGTTCTCGAAATGTGAGTTTTGGTTGGATTCTATGGCATTATTAGGTCATGTGGTATGGAGTGAAGGGATCAATGTAGATCCAAAGAAAGTAGAAGTAGTGCAGAGTTGGCCCAGACCATCCTCAGCTATGGAGATCTATAGTTTTCTTGGCTTGGCAGGTTATTACCGTCGATTTGTTGAGGGATTTTCATCTATTACAGCACCTATGACCAGGCTGACCTAGAAGGGTGCTCCGTTCCAGTAGACGGAAGAGTGTGAGAAGAGCTTCCAGAAGCTCAAGATAGTTTTGACTACAACCTCAGTTTTGATATTGCCTTCAGGTTCAGGGTCTTATATTATCTATTATGATGCCTCGAGGATTGGCCTTGGAGCGGTATTGATGCAGGACAGTAGGGTGATTTCCTACGCGTCCAAATAGTTGAAGGTACATGAGAATAACTATCATGTCCATGATCTAGAGTTAGCTGCTATTGTTCACACCTTGAAGATCTAGTGTCACTATTTTTACGATGTTCATTGTGAAATTTATGTTGATCACCAAAGTTTGCAGCATTTGTTCGAGCTGAAGGATCTTAATTTGGACCAGATGAGGTGGTTAGAGTTGCTGAAGGACTATTATATCACTATCTTGTATCACATGGGCAAGGCCAATATAGTGGCCCATGCTTTGAGTCATCGGGCAGAGAGTTCGGGGAGTTTGGCTTATCTACCAGCAGCGGAGAGGCCTATGGCGATGGATATTCAAGCCCTAGCTAGACAATTTGTGAGATTGGATTTTTCGTAGTCTAGTCGAGTTCTAACTTGCGTGATTTCTCGGTCTTCATTATTTGATCGTATCAGAGAGCGTCATTATGATGACCCTTATTTGCTCATCCTCAAGGACAAGGTTCTGCATAGTGATGCCAGAGATGTGACCATTGGTGATGACGGGTTATTGAGGATGCAAGGTCGAATATGTGTACCTTATGTTGATGGGCTATGAGAGTTGATTCTAGAGGAGACCCATAGTTCGTGGTATTCCATCCATCCGGGTGCCGCAAAGTTGTCCTAGGAATTTAGACAGCACGATTGGTGGCGGCGGATGAAGAAAGATATATTTGGGTTTGTAGTTTGGTCCCTCAATTTTTAGCAGGTAAAGTATGAGCACCAGAGGTTAGGTGGTTTGCTTTAACAGATAGAGATTCCGGAGTGGAAGTGGGAGCAGATCACTATGGACTTCGTAGTTGGACTCTCATGGACTTTGATGAAGTTCGATACCATTTGGGTGATTATGGATCGGCTGACCAAGTCTGGGCATTTCATTCCTGTGTGTACTACCTATTCTTCAAGCGGTTGGCAGAGATTTATATCCGGGAGATTGTTCATCTGCATGGTATTCTAGTTTTCATCATTTTAGACAGAGGTACTCAATTCACATCACGGTTCTGGAGGGTTGTATAACATAAGTTTGGTATTCGGGTGGAGTTGAGCACAACATTGCACCCCCAGACGGACGGACAGTCCGAGCGCACTATTCAGATTCTTGAGGATATTCTCCGTATGTGTGTGATGGAGTTTGGAGGTTCTTGGGATTAGTTCTTGCCACTGGAGGAGTTTGCCTACAATAACAGTTATCAGTCCAGCATTCAGATGGTACCGTATGAGGCTTTGTATGGTCGGAGGTATAGATCCCCATTGGGTTAGTTTGAGCTGGGTGAGGCTAGATTATTGATCATAGACTTGGTTCAGGATGCCTCAGAGAAGGTTAAGGTGATTCAGGATAAACTTCGCACAGCCTAGTCTAGACAAAAAAGTTATGCAGATCGGAAGGTTCATGATGTTTCCTATATGGTTGTAGAGCGGGTCTTGGTTCAGGTCTCACCCATGAAAGGCGTTATGAGATTTGGGAATAAGGGGAAATTGAGTTTGAGGTTTATTGGTCCTTTTGAGGTATTGCGACGTGTTGGAGAGGTTGCTTATGAGCTTGCCTTACCTCCCAGCTTGGCAGGAGTTCATCCGGTATTTTATGTTTCGATGCTGTAGAAGTATCATGGTGATTAGTCACACGTGTTGATTTCAATTCAGTCCAGTTGGACAAGGATCTATCTTCTGTTGAGGAGCCAATGTCGATATTGGATAGGCAGGTTCAAAAATTGAGGTCAAAGTTCAGTGGCGGGGTCAGCCGGTCGAGGAGGTGACTTGGGAGACCGAGCGGGATATGCGCAACTGTTACCCTCATCTTTTCACCACTTCAGGTATGTCTCTATGCTCGTTCGAGGACAGACGAATGGTTTAAGAGGATGAGGATGTATTGACCTAGCCAGTCATTTTAAGAATTAACTCGCCGATCCCCTATTAACTGTTTTACCCATATTTGTTTCTGCTATTGTGAGTTGCCGGGAGGATTCGTTTTGAGTTTCAGAGTGTTTTGGGACACTTAGTCCCCAAATAAGAGTTTAAGCTTTAGAACTTGGACCATAGTCGGAGCAGTCTGAAAACTACCTCGGAATGGAATTTCGTCGATTTCATTAGCTTCGTTGGGTGATTTCGGGCTTAGGGGCATATTTGGATTGTGTTTTAGAGGTACGTAGCTTATTTAGGCTTGAAATGCCGAACGTTAAATTTTTGAAGTTTCCGAATCGATAATGAAATTGTGATATCGAGGTCAGAATCCGATTTCGAAAGTTTTAATAGCTCTATAGTGTTGAACGTGACTTGTGTGCAAAATTTGGGGTCAGTCGTATATGGTTTGGTTGGTTTCGGTATCGGTTGTAGGAGTCTTGAAATTTCAAGTACTTTAGGTTTGGATTGGAGGGTGGTTCGTGGTTTTTGCATTGTTTGATGTGATTCGAGGGTTGGATGAAGTTCGTATAGTAATTTAGGATTGGCTGGCATATTTGGTTGAAGTTAGGGGGGCCTCGGGTGAGTTTCGGATGCTTAACGGATTGGAATTTGGACTTAGGCTATTTTCTGAGGTGCTGCTTCTGGTATTTTCGCACCAGTGGTGAGGAGCCCGCAGGTGCGTACCGCAGATGCGAGAAAGTTGGTCGTAGGTATGATTTGGGCACTATTGGCTAGTCACCGCAGATGCGGTTATAGGGCCACAGAAGCGGATCGCATCTGCGGAGAAAGGAGCGGAGGTGCGGTTTCTGGCCATTTAATGAAAATCCTAACTCTAATTCTGTTCTAATAAATTAATCTATTTTTAGTTTTATCATTTAATGTCGAGATTTTGATGAAAAATTGGGAAAACGTTGAGAAAAATTCTTAGGCCTTATTTTGGGATTTTGATTAAGGTTTTGGTATCGGATTTGATTGATTTTGGTATGGTTAGTCTCATGAGTGAATGTGTGTTCATAATTTGTGTTTTTTACCCGATTCCGAGACGTGGGCATGGAGAGGATTTTTGGGTGTTTTTCTTTTTTCTTATCTTAGCTTCGATTCTTTTAGCTAAATTCATTATTTGTAGTTAAATTTACATTATGAAATTTATTTGATTAGATTTGGGCCACTCGGTGTTGGATACTCGTGGCAAGAGCGTGATTTCGGGTTGATTTTGAGCTGGTTCGAGGTAAGTGTCGTGCCTAACCTTGTGAGGGGGAACTCCCCTTAGGATTTTGATACTGTTGTTATATGAGTGCCGTGTACGTGAGGTGACAAGTGCGTACACGTGCTAATTGTTGAAAAATCCTGTTTTCATTAAGTAAATACCTATGTTTTCTTGTAATTGAGTAATACTTGTACTTGCAGCCTCTTGTTTAGTTTAGGGAAAAACATGCTTATGTGATTTCGTTGTCTTACTTTCTTTAACTGCCTACTTATATTCTGTGTGGCATGTTTAAAGTAGAATTCTTGTTTATTCCTGAATAGAACTGTAAATTCTTTCTTGAGATTGTTGTGTGTTTTTACTTTGGGACTACGGATCGGTATTCTGGGAGATCCCTTGCTTGTTTACTTTGGGACTACGGATCGGTATTTCGGGAGATCCCCCTACATGTTTACATTTGGGACTACAGGATAACACCCGTGAGATTCCCCTGTACTGTATATTTGCTTTGGGACTACGGAATGGTATTCCGGGAGTTTCCCCTGCATATTTATGATTCGTACTATGGGACGCTATCCCGGGATATCCTCTATACATTTACGTTTGGGACTACGAGACGATATCCTGTGAGTTCCCCTGTTGCTATCTCTGTGTACTGAGTATATTTTGTCTGTGATTTTACTCTTTATCGACTATTTTTGTTTTTAATTATGCTGTCGCACTTCATATTGCTTTACCTTGTTTTATATAAATCTCAGTAGGGCCCTGACCTTCCTCGTCACTACCAGATCGAGGTTAGGCTTGGCACTTACTGAGTACCGATGTGGTGTACTCATGCCCTTTCTGCATATATTTTTCGTGTGCAGATCCAGGTTCTTCGGCTCATCCATACTATCAGTGAGGCGAGCGACTTTCAGAGACTTCGAGGTATAACTATCGTGTTCGCAGACCGAAGAGTCCCTCTCTTTTCTCTCTTTTAGCTATAGACCTCCTGTAATTACTTTGTTTTGACTTCTGGAGTTAGAACATTTTGTATTTCCTCTAGTTTGTAATTCATGATATTCCGGGTTTTGGGGGTGTTAATATTGGTTGAGAGTGCTATTATTGTATATGTCGAGCGGCATTTTAAACTTTTCTAGTGTATTGCCCATAAATTTCTAGATTCGTATCTTTATTTCCTTTTTCCACAAATGGTTAGGCTTACCTAGTCGTAAGGACTAGGTGCCGTCATGACAGTTCACGGAGTGAGAACTTGGGTCGTGATAATTTCAGGTTGAAACTCAAAGAAGAATAAGAAGAAGATATGACAAACAGTACACTTAAGAAATTATAGTAAAATTATAGGTAAATTGTATTCTGTTGTAGTTAATATTAATATATATATATATGTATAATTATTTGAATGTTGTATGAAAGTTGAAAAATAGTTATATGATGATAAAATCTAGTTGCCTCCCCATGTTTAATTTGAGAAACTGGTGATATTTGATGTCACGACCCAAGTACGCCCTCCGTGAACTGTCGTGACGGCACCTAGTCTCTACGACTAGGTAAGCCTAACAATTTTGGAAAGAGAAAACAAATGCGAAAAAAACAAATACCAACTGAAGATAAATAAATATAGAAGCGTTTAAGATGTTGCTCGGTATATAATAATACAAGATCTCAAAAATTGAACAACTTCCCAAAACCCGGAATCTCATGAAATCACAAGCTATAAATACTACATAGTGCTCTAACTCCAGAATTTCTAATTCAAAGTAAATACAGAAGGGCTGTAAACTACGAGAGAGAATGGAGAGGGATTCCTCAGTCTGCGAACGCAGCAGATATACCTCGAAGTCTCTGAAGAATCACCTCGTCTCAAGGATGGTAGGGCTGAGCCGAAGAACCTGAATCTGCACATGAAAAACATGCGTAGAAAGGGCATGAGTACACCACAACGATACTCAGTGCCAAGCCTCACCTCGGTCGGGTAGTGACGATGAAAGTTAGGGCCCTACTGAATATAGATGAAAAACGAGGTAAAACTGTATAGAATATGACAATATAATTAAGTGCTAACAGTATGAAGTAACACAAGATCATAAGAAATAACAACAACTACAATAGAGAGAGAAATCACATAGAGAATATAACTCCACACAAAAATAGCAACCGAGGATCTACCAGGATATCGTCCTGTAGCCCCCAAATGTAAATATCCAACAAACCGGGGATCTACCAGGATACCATCCTGTAGCCCCCAAATGAAAATATCCAGTGGATCTCCCGGGTGTCGTCCTGTAGTCCATCTCATAATGCGCCGGGGATCTACCGGAATCCCGATTCATAGTCCCCAAATATAAATACCCAGTACTGGGGAAATCTATCGGGTGCAGTCCCATAGTTCCAATATAAATGTGCATGGGGATCTACCAGTATATCAATTTGTAGTCCCAAATAAACAGGCATGGGGGATCTACCGGGATATCGCCCGTAGTCCCAAGGTAAACACACAACAACAATACGAAGAATATTTCTAACCTAGCATGCTGCACAGAATTCAAATAAAGTAGTTTGAGCAAGTAAAGCAATTAAGTCAATTAGACATGCTTCCCTAAGGTAACAATAGGCTTAAATTGCAGAAAGTGTAAACATGAAAAGAAACACAGTTATAGTTACTTAATGAAAATAGGATTTTCAACAATAGCACAAGTACGCACTCGTCACCTCATGTAAAAGACATTTCATATACCAACAATACCAAATCCTAAGGGGAGTTTCTCCCACACAAGGTTAGGCAAGCCACTTACCTCGAACCAGCTCAATCAACACGAAACCACGTTCTTGCCACGAGTATCCGACTCCAAATGGCCCAAATCTATTTAAAGTGATTGCATAATGTAAATATAACTTCAAGTAACTAATTCAACTAATTAATTTTAAACTAATACGCAACATTAGGGAAAAATGACCAAAATTCCCCCAAGCTCACGTCTAGGAATCAGGTAAAATTTACAAATTCGGAATCCTCACACTCTCACGAGTTCAGTCCTACCAAAAGTACCAAAATCGGACCTCAAATGGTCCCTCAAATCACCACTCAAAGCTCTCCAATTAACCAATCTCTAACCCCCAATTTACCACTGATTTTCCTTGAACTTCCATGCTTACAATGATACAAATCACCATAATAACGAGCCTAAGGACCAAAAACCTTGCCTCAATGAATCCCTAAAAAATCTCCCTTGAAAATGCCCTCCAAAGCTTCACCCCGAATGAAACATTGAGAGAAATGGTCAAAAATCACGAATGGTGGAATTTATAGTTTCTGCCCCAGCAAAACCGCACCTACAGTTAAATAGTCGCACCTGCGGACCCGCACCTGCAGTCCAAGGTGCGCACCTGCGGTCCGAGGTGAGCACCTGGGAACTTCACTTAAAACACCAAGGTCTCACATGCGCAAGAAATCCTGCATTTGCGCAGTCGCAGGTGCGACCAGGACCTCGCTTCTGTGATCCTAGCTTGCCCCTCTCTTGGCCGCATCTGCGGCTTCCTATCCGCTTCTGTGTGCCCGTACCTATGGTCCCCTAGCTGCAAGTGCGGTTATGACAGCAACACAACTCCTTCAGTTGCCAAACTCAACTCAAAAACACCCGTTAACCACCCGAAATCACCCCGAGGCCCCTGGGACCTCAACCATAGGCACGAGCAAGTCATATACCACCTTCCAAACTTGTACCAATCCTCAAAATACCTAAAACAACATCGAAACATTGAATTAACCATGGATTCAAGCGTAAAATCTTTAAAAACTTCCAAATTCCGATTTTGATCAAAAAGTCTATCAAACCTCGTCCGAATGACCTGAAACTTTGCACACACATCCCAAATAACACAACGGACCTACTGCAACTTCCGAAACTCCATTCCAACCCCGATGTCAAAATCTCACTACCGAACGAAAACTACAAAGTTTAACTTTCGGCATTTCAAGCCTAATTAAGCTACGAACCTCCAAAAGACAATCCGAACATACCCCTAAGCCCGAAATTACCCAACAGAGCTAACGGAACCAACTTAATTCCATTCCGAGGCCATCTTCATCCTATTCGAACTACGGTCCAAATTCTAAAGCTTAAACTCTCATTTAGGAACTAAGTGTCCCAAAACACTCCGAAATTCAAAACGAACCTTCTCGATAATTTACAATAGCAGAAACAAACACGGGGAATGTAGTTTATAGGGGATCAGGGCATTAATTCTTAAAACGACCGGCCGGGTCATTACATCCTCCCCCTCTTAAAACATTCGTTTGTCCTCGAACGAGCATAGAGACATACCTAAAGTGATGAAAAAATGAGGGTAACGACTGCATATATCCTGCTCGGTCTCCCAAGTCGCCTCCTCGACCGGCTGACCCCGCCAATAAACCTTCACGGATGCAATTTTCTTTGATCTTAGCTTCCAAACCTGCATGTCCAATATTGTCACCGGCTCCTCAACATAAGATAGATCCTTGTCCAACTGGACTGAATTGAAATCCAATACATGTGACAGATCACCGTGATACTTTTGGAGCATCAAAACATGAAATACCGGATGAACTCCTGCCAAGCTGGGAGGTAAGGCAAGCTTATAAGCAACCTCCCCAACACGTCTCAATATCTCAAAGAGTCTAATGAACCTCGAACTCAACTTCCCTTTCTTCCCAAACCGCACAACGCCCTTCATAGGCGAGACCTAAAGCAAAACCCGCTCTCCAACCATATAGGAAACATCACGAACCTTCCGGTCCGTATAACTCTTCTGTCTGGACTGGGCTGTACGGAGTCTATCCTGAATCACCTTAACCTTCTCTAGGGCATCCTGAAACAAGTTTGTACCCAATAATCTAGCCTCACCCGACACAAACCAACCCATCGGAGATCTAAACCTCCTACCATACAAAGCCTTATACGGTGCCATCTGAATGCTGGACTGATACAAACCCAACTACATATTTCTTCATCTGCCCCCACCAATAGTGCTGCCTCAAATCCTGGTACATCTTCGCAGCACCCGGATAGAATACCGTGAACTATGGGCCTCGTTTAGAATCAGCTCCTGAAGCTCACCAACATTGGGTACACATACCCGAACCTGCATCCTCAATACTCCATCATCACCAATAGTCACATCTCTAGCATCACCATGCAGGACTTTGTCCTTAAGGACAAGCAAATAAGGTTCATCAAACTGATGCTCCCAGATACGATCAAACAAGGAAGACCGAGAAACTACGCAAGCTAGAACCCGACTAGGCTCCGAAAGATTCAATCTCACAAACTGATTGGCTAAGGCCTGAACATCCATCGCCATGGGGCTCTCCACTACTGGTAAATAAGCCAAACTCCCCAAACGCTCTGCCCGATGACTCAAAGCATTGGCCACTACATTGGTCTTGCCCGGTGATACAAGATAGTGATATCATAGTCCTTCAGCAACTCTAACCACCTCCTCTGGTGCAAATTAAAATCCTTTTGCTTGAACAGGTGCTGCAAACTCCGATGATTAGTATAAATCACACAAGGAACTCCGTACAAATAATGACGCCAGATCTTCAAGGCGTAAACAATAGCAGCTAAGTCGAGATCATGGACATGATAATTCTTCTCATGTACCTTCAACTATCTAGACACGTAGGCAATCACCCTACCATCCTGCATCAATACCGCTCCAAGGCCAATCCTCGAGGCATCACAATAGACAGTATAAGACCCCGAACCTGTAGGTAATATCAAAACTGGGGTTGTAGTCAAAAATGTCCCGAGCTTCTGGAAGCTCGCCTCACACTCTTCCATCCACTAGAATAGAATACTCTTATGGGTTAGCCTGGTCATAGGTGCTGCAATAGATGAAAACCCTCAACAAATCGACGGTAATAACCTGCCAAGCCAAGAAAACTGTAGATCTCTGTAGCTGAGGATGCTCTAGGCCAACTCTGCACTACTTCCACTTTCTTCGGATCCACCTATATACCCTCACTTTATACCACATGACCCAAGAAGGCCACAGAATCCAATCAAAACACATATTTCGAGAACTTTGCATATAACTTCTTTTCCCTCAAAGTCTGAAGCACTGTCCTCAGGTGCTGCTCATGATTTTCCCACTCTGGGAGTATACCGGAATATCATTAAGAAAGACAAAGATGAACAAGTCAAGATACGGTCGGAACACACTGTGCATCAAATGCATGAAGGCTGCTAGGGCATTGGTCAGCCCAAATGACATAACAAGGAACTCGTAATGACCATACCAAGTCCTGAAAGCAGTTTTCGGGATGTCTGGCTCCTGAATCTTCAACTAATGGTAACCTGAATGCAAGTAAATCTTAGAAAACACTCGTGCACCCTGTAGCTAGTCAAACAAATCATAAATACGAGGTAAAGGATACCAGTTATTCACTATAACTTTGTTCAACTAGCGATAATCAATGCACATACGCATATGATCAATCAAAGTTATAGTATGCGTATAATCAATGCACATACGCATACCAGTTATAGAATTTAAACACATTTGAGATTTGGGAAAGGGAAGTCCTAAGTTGATTAGCCTACAGGATCAATCTGTGCAATGCCTAGTAATCCTCCTCAACTAGAGGGGCTACACGTGACATTAGCGCGCAGGTCATCATATCCTTTTACTATCCATTACCCTGCTCTTAATGGTTATATAAGCGAGTTTAATTAATGACCTCTAAGCGTGCTGCTACTCGTCCCTTTCTTGTAGTCCTGGAAAAGTTTAGGACCTCTAAATCTGGGCAGTTCTAGACATCCTAAGGTGTTTAAAAGGGAAAATTTAGGCGACAATCAAAGAACATATAGGACAATCAATTAGGAAAAGAATAGTCAAGGCTCATGTTTACCTCCACATGTACATAAGCAAATAAGCAGCACGTCTCAAACAACTGATTTTGAATAAGTTTAGAAAGCCTAGGAACATGGTATCTAGATGAATAGTCACAAAGCAGAACATGCAACGTTTGTTTTAAGAGAAATGACAGAATCCTAACCAGTTTGCCTACTGGTTTTATAGCCTGTTAAGCATGGATAATTTCATACATAAACAGAACTGGTTTCCATTATTTAACGTCCTAAGTCTTGCCTAAGTGTATATATGCAGTCACAATTCTGGGAAACAATTTGAAATTCTTTTATCCTATAGGCATGCTTTCTAGTGACATTTAACAAGACACTGTATGAAGTTCTAGTTTTAGCACTTAATGCACATAGTAATACCCTATGGACATGAGTGAAACTGCTATTAATTCTTATTAGACACGCATACTGACTGAGCAAGTGTGACAACCAATTAAACCTACGTGCATGATTTCTAAAGAGACAGATTGGAATATATGCTATAATGAAAATTGAACCTTAGTTATTTTATTCTAATCATGTAAAACAAAGTAGGTAGAACTTATTTCAACCAAAGCAAACCCTATAGGCAGGTTATCTAACAAAGCACATTTGAGCCAAAGTAAACCCTATAGGCATGTTATCTAGCATGAAATAGCGATTAGAGTAAACATCTAGGCATGTTTTCAAACATGCAATAGCAGAGTACTTTTGAATAAAGTAAAGCCATAGGCAGGTTATCTAACATGCAATAGTATAAAGCGAACACCTATAGCCATGTTATCTACCCAGCTTTACCCACTGTACCATTCAACTACCCTGCCTTTTCACTAGTCACCCCAATATTTGTTTACATTTAATTATTACAGACCAATGATTGAATAAATATTACATGAATAAAATATGAATAAAGCTATATGGAGCTTGAAGTAGGCCCGAAGCAAATCCTTGTGTTCCAAGCCTTTAGTAGTCTTAAATGCCAAGGATTTCATAGCCCAATTCATGTCAAGGTGTGTCAGAGTTCCCTAAGGACCTCAAGGATCCCGGGTAGTGCTCACACCCAGACTTTTCTCAGATAAAGACTGATTATGTACAGTGTGGAAGAGCCAGCCCTGATATGCCAGAGTTCAGAGAGATCTCAAGGATCTCTAGGCAGTACACATACCAGAAGGGCAGAACTTAATAATCTAAGAGTAAGTGAGAGTGCTTGAAAAGACTTAGTGAAAACACTGTGGAGATAAATTCTTAGGAGTAAAAGATCTTCTGTAATAGACTAGTTTTAAGAAAAATGCTAGGAATGAAACCAAGTTTAGAAGAACATATTATAAAAACAGTTCAGAGGAGAGCAAATTCAGTAGACAATCAATAGATCATAAAAGGTTCAGTTCCACAGACATTTTAGCAAACATGTTTACACATAGGGGTGAAAAGGGGATTGGGAACACATGGAGATCTTGTTGAGGGTGCATGAATGGGGTGAAGGAGACAGATAGGCAGTAATACACATAGAAAACAACCTTAATAAATTAACCAGGATAGCAGGCAACTAAACATGGAGCAAAGATATAGAGGATACATACACAAGCAGGATTAACCATAGGCATGATCACACAGCTAGGCATCACTCAGACAAGTTGTTTAAACATTAGATAAATATGTGAAGTGTAAACATATTAGTTGCATATAGAGCAGGGCAGGATTTTAGGCATGCTTAAACAAAGAAGTGAATAAGAGAGTAGGCCAAATTCATAACCAATGAACTAATGCAGGGATGAAACACATAGAGTTTGGGTGTCAAATATAACTAGAGACATACCGGTTGAGGGAAAAGAGTACAAAATATAGAGCAAGTAGCCTCACTATCTAGCCTTAGCTAGACACACAACAGCACAAGTAACACAAGTAGCAAAGAAGGAGAATAGTTTGAGTGTGTGTGTAAATTGTGAACTGATGTCTATCCGAGAACCAGAACAATGGGGGGGAAAGGAGGTTTATAGTATGCAATAGAGTAGGACACATAAGGTAATGAGCCAATCATATGAACATAAGGCATGGAAATCAATTAACAATCAGACATGACTCAATTAAGGTGCCAAAATCTCATAAATGACACTTAATTTAAGGAAGTCTCATACTGAATCCTTTAGTAAATCATAGCAAGGTTAATAAGGTAAGAAATAATCAGACAATCGATCAAGTGAAGTCAGTTATGAACAAAATAGCCACAAAATCTGACTAGTATTACTTAATTTAAGAAAAATTGTATATGGAATCAATTAGTAATTAAGGGCTAGGTTAAATAAGGCAAGAACTAACTTCGAAATAAATTAGAAGTTGGTTATGAAAATCAAAGCGTAAAATCAGGCTAGCGGCACCAATTAATAATTACACATAAGGTAAGAGAACTAATTAAGGTTGTAAACAAGGGAAATAATCAAGAATCAACACATAAGATTTGGCAGAGCAAATCAATAGATCAAAATTCAAAGTAGTACTGATTTATGGGGGGAAATATCAGTTTCCACAAATAGATAACTAGGCTAAATAGAATTTTATAAATTAGCCGAGAAATCGAATTAGAAACCCTAACAGAGATGGACTAGGGTAAAAATTACAAGACATTGAATTAGACTAAGGAAAAATCATGAAAGTCAAAGCACAGAACAAAATGATGTAACAAGTAACACGGAAAGACTCAGAATCGAAGCAAAATATAAGAAAATCAGGGCTTCAGCATAAATCGATTAGGGTCCAGACAATTTTAGCAGAAAGCAATCAATAATACTTAAGAACATTTGTTTAACATTCGAAAATCAGGAAGACTTTGAGAAGACGAGTTTTAGGAAGAACGGAAAATCACTTGAAAATACAGGAAACTTTCAAGAAAACATGTGAAGTACATTCAATCCGTCTCAGATCTGTACAAATTTGAGAAAATCAAAGATAAAATTAGGTTTTTTAGAAGTGAAATAGAGATGAGAACATAGACTTAGGAGTCCACGAATAAACATGAGAAAGATCTTACTCAAGGTTGAGTCAAATAGCCTGAATAGGCAAGAAAATCCCAAGGTGTAAACAGACCACCTAGGTCCCGTGAGAATCTCCTCAAGGATCCAAGAAATGGAGATACCATAGCAAGTAGGAGGCCATTAGAGGCCTGAGGTGGTGAAGAACCACCATAGGATGGTAGTAGGTGAATAACGGCAAGGGTGAATTAGAGTTAGGGTTAGAGAGTATTTGAAAGACGAGGGAACAGGTGACAGCAGGGACAGAGTGGAAAATGATTAGGGTTTGGGGGGTGTAGGTGGGTTTAATTATGGTAGGAAATATCCTGACCGTTGATCAAAAGTGATTAACGGCCAGGATTGGCCAAGGGGATTGGGTCGTGAATACAGATTGGGCCTAGGAGTTTTGGGCTGGTTTTTTGGTTTAATATTAAGGGGGTTTTGGGTTGGTATAAAATGGAACATAAGAGGCTATTTGTTAAATACCCCAAACAATTGATTAAAATTACTTTGTAAAATGACTATTAATTATAAAAATAAAATTCACGCATAGAAATGTTTTAAAAATAGTTATTTAGTATTTAAAAATGCAGGAATAGTTTCTGGTAAAATAATACAAAAATTCACGCATGGGCTATAATTGCAAAGTTATTGCAATTATAGCCAAAAGATGCCAGTTTGGCTATGTATGAAATAAGTTAGACTCAATAGGACAATAATAGTAATATTAAATCAAGACATGTTCTAAATTCATTTGTGATGCAATTTTACAATTATTTATATGAAGAAAATATTGAAATAAATTAATTTAAATATGTACAAATTATGGAAAAATACCTATGGATGCTAATGCAAAATTTTAAAGGTATATATGCATTTCAAAAAATATTATAGGAAACAATTAGGTATCAACAACTGCCCCTCTTTACCCGGGAAGGATGAAAGAGTTGTCGGGTAAAGAAATGATGGCCAATTTTAACCGAATGGTATGTTTTGAAAAATATAGGCCAAACCCTGGTCTTTGAGCTGCCTACATATCCCTGATTTCACAGGAATCGGTCCTGTGTAGTTCCAGATCTATCAATAGAATATACCGATGAAGTCATTACAAGAACGGACACGAGATTTTGGGATGGATGAAAGAGTGGTTATGGTGAACGGTCAAATTTGAGATAGTTGAAATAACTGGAGCGAGGTTGCTCCTGCTGGGATAGTGGGTGCTTACAAGTCATCTACGGATAAAGAGATGCTACAAACGTATTTGTGCAAAAATTAAAACATGATGCAGATTCCCTTTGGACCATGAAAGTTATCTTCGGACGGTTGAGGATGACGTCCTTAGACCATGATGTCCTGGGCCATGAATTGCTTAGTGAGAGATTCACAGGCCATGAAATGATGTTCTTGGGCCATGAAGATGGTTCCTCCGAACTATGACGCCTTTGAATAATGATATGCAAATTTGAGAGATCCTCAGGCTATGGCATAGTGTCTTCCGGCTATGAGGAATGCAATAATAATGTTTAACAAGACAAGGCTTAGTCTTGTGAGGTTGAGGGCAGAGCTTAGCTCGAAAGAGGAGCATATAGCTAGTATCGGAATAGATCAACATTTATACAAGAGGGGACAATGCTTAGTCCCATACAAATGGAAGACAATGCTTATCCTTAGGCAAATATGGAGGAAGAGCATAGCCTCATGTATGATTCCGGACACGACTTAGTTCCATGCAGATGGAAGCCAGAGCTTATCCTTATGGAGATATAGAGGAAGGCTTAGCCTCATACAAGAAGGATACAGAGCTTAGTCTCATGCAGGATACGGGACAAGGCTTAGTCCTATGTAAATAGAAGGTAGTGCTTAGCCTTATGCAAATATGAAGGCAGAGCTTAGCCTCATGCAGGATGCAGGATAGGGCTTAGTCCCATGCAAATGGAAGGCAATGCTTAGCTTTATGCATATATAGAGGTAGGGCTTAGCCTCATGCAAGATGTGGGATAGGGCTTAGTACCATGCAAATAGAAGGTAGAGATTATCCTTATGCAAATGAAGAGGCAGGACTTAGCCTCATGCAAGTGCGGAGGTAGGCCTTAGCCTCATGCAGATGAAGGCAGAGATTAGCCTTATGCAAATATGAAGGCATGGCTTAGCCTCATGCAAGTGTGGAGGTAGGGCTTACCCTCATGCAGATGGAGACAAAACTTAGTCTGATGCAGGATGCGGGACAACGCTTAGTCCCATGAAAATGGAAGGTAGAGCTTAGCCTTGTGCAAATATGGAGGCAGAGATTAGCCTCATGCAGATGTTGGACAAGGCTTAGTCCCATGCGGATGAAGGCATAGATTAGCCTTATGCAAATGTGGAGGCAGGGCTTAGCCTCATGCAAGTGTGGAGGTAGGTCTTAGCCTCATGTAGACGGAGACAAAGATTAGTCTCATGCAGGATACAGGACAGGGCTTAGTCCCATGCAAATGGAAGGCAGATCTTAGGCTTATGCAAATATGGAGGCATGGCTTAGCCTCACGCAGATGCGGGATAGGGCTTATTCCCATACAAATGGAAGGCAGAGCTTAGGCTTATGCAAATGTGGAGGCACGGCTTAGCCTTATTCAAGTGTGGAGGCAGGGCTTAGCCTCATTGCAGATAGAGATAGAGCTTATTCTCATGCAGGATGCGGGACAAGGCTTAGTCCCATGCAAAGAACGAATATAAATAAGAGTAGAATGTTTCTTAGCTGGAGTTATGTTCGGTATCTGATGGCCCGTTTGATAGTCATTTTTGCTGCATGTATATATTGTGAATGCTACTATTACGTTAGAGATTCCTGCACTCAGAGATAAATCGTAAGTTTTGTAAGGGGAGGTTTGTTCATGCCTTTCGTCTGCTGGCCTTGCTCCTCCGTTCTGGATGCCTTGTCTGAGTTTCCCTGGCTAACACCTGGCTGTTATAGAGTTTTTCGAAGATATGCTATTATTGGTGAAGAATAGAGTTATTTTAGAAAATATAGTGAAAAATCAAGTGATTTTTATATGAATTAGTGACTGTAACATATTTTAGAGACATTGCAGCTTTCTTGTATTAGAATTTTGAGGGTCCTCCTCAATATTCTGCCCCAGTTTGGAAGATGATCCTTTGGTCATTTGCGATTGACGGAACTCGTTGAACCTTCTTCGAATCCTTCTCAAAATTCTGCCCTAGCTTCTTAACCAATTTTTAACTATATAGCATATGCTGGCATCGGCTGGACTTGCTCCGGAATTTTTAGGGTCCTCCTCAAAGTTCTGCCCCAGCTTCTTATCTTGGGGAAAATGGAAATTTTATTATGATATGACCGAACCCACATGGTTTCCTATGTATCCCCTCTTAAATGAGAATCAGGTGAAGCGTAGTTCAAATATATCAGATGAATGAATCTAAATAGTCTAAACATAGTATCTCTTGACTACATCTGAATTGATTGGTTTCGGCCAAACTTCTCCATCCATTTCTAAAAGTATGAGTGCTCCTCCTGTTAGCACCCTGTGAACCATGTAAGGACCCTGCCAGTTGGGAGAGAATTCTCCTTTGTCTTCGTCTTGATGTGGTAAGATGTGGGAAGATCTTCTTCAGCACTAGCTGCCCTAGTGCAAACTGTCTTAGTTTGACCCTTTTGTTGAAAGCTCTGGACATTCTGTTATGATAAAGTTGACCGTGACATACTACATTCATTCTTTTTCCATCTATAAGGACCAATTGCTCATAGCGGCTCCTTATCCATTTTGCATCGCTGAGTTCGGTTTCCTGTATGATCCTTAAAAAAGAAACCTCTATCTTGGCTAGGATGACAATTTCAGTACCATAAACTAGAATGTAGGGAGTTGCCCCAGTTGATACGTAGACTGTAGTGCGGTATCCCAACAAAGCAAAAGGTAGCTTCTCGTGCCATTGCTTGTGGTTTTCTACCATCTTCCTTAGTATCTTCTTTATGTTTTTGTTGGCAGCTTCTGTGGCTCCATTCATCTGAGGTCTATAGGTTGTGGAATTCTTGTGCTTGATTTTGAAAGTCTCACACATGGCTTTCATCAAATCACTATTGAGATTGGTGGCATTATCAGTGACAATGGACTCGGGAACTCCGAATCGGCAAATAATATGATCTTTGACAAAGTCTACGATGACTTTCTTGGTTACAGCTTTGTAAGATGCAGCCTCTACCCATTTTATGAAGTAATCAATGGCTACTAGAATAAACATGCGCCCATTTGAAGTAGTGTGCTCGATAGGACCGATGATATCCATTCCTCGGGCGGCAAATGGCCAAGGTGAGCCTGTTGCATTAAGCTCATTCGATGACACTTTTATTATATAGGTATGCACTTGACATCGCTAGCATTTGCATACATACTGGAAGTAATCTGTCTCTATAGTCATCCAAAAGTAACCGACCCTAAGTATCTTCTTGGCCAGGACAAAATTGTTCATATGCGGGCCACCGATCCCAGCAAGTATCTCCTCAAGTAGCTTAGAAGCCTCCTTTGTGTTGGCACATCTTAGTAATCTCAAATCAGGAGTTCTTCTATAAAAGTTTCCTCTGCTGTGGAAAAGGTGATTGGACAATCTCCGAAGTGTGCGTTTTTGAGTGTGGTTTGCATGCTCTGGATACTCTCCTTTTGCCAAATACTCTTTGATGTCATGGAACCAAGTATTTCCATATGTTTCTTCCTCAACGTGGTCACAATACGCCTATTGATTATGAAGTCTCACTGGATGGGATCAATGAAACTCTTGTCTGGATGTTGTATCATAGATGACAAGGTGGCCAATGCATCAGCAAACTCATTCTGAATTTTGGGCACATGGCGAAACTCTATTTTCGTGAACCTCTTCCTCAATTCATGTACTTGCTGCAAATATAGCAATATCATGGAATTTTTGATGGCCCACTCTCCTTGTACCTGGTGCTCAAGCAAATCTGAATCACCGATTACTGGTAGCTCCTGAATATTCATGTCGATTGCCATGTTGAGCCCTAGTATGCAGGCTTCATATTCTGCCATGTTGGTAGTGCAGGGAAATATGAATTTAGCAGATACCGAGTAATGTTGACCTATTTCTGATACCATAATTGCTCCAATGCCCACTTTTTTGAAATTTGCGGCTCCATCAAAGAACATTTTCCAACCGTCGTATGCTTCAGTAATGTCTTCTCCCACAAACGACACTTCTTCATCAGGAAAATACATTTTCAAGTGTTCGTATTCTCCTTCCACAGGATTTTTAGCAAGATTGTCTGCCAATGCTTGTCCTTTGGCCGCCTTTTGAGTTACGTAGATGATATCGAACTCACTTAGCAGTATCTGAACTTGGCTAACTTCTCGGTTGGCATGGATTTATGAAATATATACTCAATGGGTCCATCCTGGATATGAGGTATGTGGTATAGGTATAGAAGTAATGCCTCAAGTTCTGGGTCATCCAGGTCAAAGCATAGCAAGTATGTTCTAGCAGAGAGTATCGTGCTTCATAAGGTGTGAATTTCTTACTTAGGTAGTATATGGCTTGCTCCTTTCTCCCTGTCTCATCATGTTGTCCCAGAACACATCTGAAGGCTCCATCCAATATAGATAGATAGAGTACTAAAGGCCATCCTGGTTTTAGCGGGACAACAATTGGTGGTGTGGACAGGTACTCCTTGATTTTATCGAAAGCCTTCCGACAATCCTCGGTCCAACTTGTTTCGGCATCTTGAAGATGGGTTCACATATGATTGTGAACTATGCTATGAAGCGACTGATATAGTTGAGACGTCCTAGGAAGCTCATCACGTCCTTTTTGCTCCTAGGTGGTGGTAACTTCTGAATAGCCTTAACTTTAGACTGGTCCATATCGATCCCTCAACGACTGACAATGAATCCCAGTAACTTTCCTGTAGGAACCCCGAATGCACACTTTGCGGGGTTCAGTTTCAAGGTGTACCTTCTTAACATGTTAAAGAACTCTCTCAAGTCCGTTATGGGATCCGCGACCCTTTTGGATTTGTTAATGACGCCATCTACATACACCTATATTTCTTTGTGTATCACATCATGGAAGATGGTTGTCATGACCCTTATGTAAGTAGCCCTGGCATTTTTTAGAACAAATGGCATCATTCTGTAACAGTATATCCCCTATGGTGTAATAAAAGTTGTTTTCTCTACGTCTTCTTCATCCATACAAATCTGGTGATAACCCGCGAAGCAATCTACAAAGGATTGTAGTTCATGCTTGGTGCAATTATCAATCAAGATATGTATATTCGGCAGTGGAAAGTCGTCCTTAGGACTTGCTCTTTAAGTCTCGATAGTCAACTCAACTCTGACTTTTCCATCTCTCTTCGGAACTAGCACAATGTTGGCTAACCAGGTTGGGTACTCAACTACCCTGAGGACTTTGGATTTGATATGCTTAGTAACTTCCTCCTTGATTTTCAAGCTCATATCTAGTTTGAATTTTCTGAGTTTCTGCTTCACCGGTGGACACATGGGATTGGTAGGTAACTTCTGAGCCACTATGGGTGTGCTCAAACCGGTCATGTCATCATATGACCATGCAAAAATATCCTCATACTCCTTTAAGAAACGAATGTACTCCTCTTTCTCTGTCGATGATAAGTGAATGTTGATGCGAGTCTCGTGGGCAGTCTTGGCATTCCCCAAATTTACTGCTTCGATTTTGTCCAAGTTGAACTTAGGCTTACTCTCAAAGTTTTCAACCTCCCTGACAACTTCCTTAGGTATTTTATCTTCTTCGTCCAAATCACTATCCTCAAATTGCGTTTCCTCATTACATGTCACAGACATCGGTTTATTAGGAAAAGCAATAATGACGTTGTAGAAAGAAAAAGTGCGAAAGATAATAATGAATAATAAAGAGCAATGCATTTGATTAAAACTGAAAACATCCAAACAAGTACGGCTCGATGAATCGAGCATTTATTTTGAAACAAGTAAGTCTTTAAAACAAAATTACTAAAAATCTTAGATGCCTAGAATGTCTATAGAAATAAAATTTACCAAACTACCCAGGGACTCGGCGGGCTCGGGATGGTATGACAGTCCAGTTTTTTAGGATAACTCCCTTCTCCACAATCTGAATAGTGAGGCCTTTTTCCTTTTCCTCCTCAATTATTGCACTACAATCCATGTCCTCGTTCTCCAAAAACAAATTCCTCAGCCCAACCAATGCCTATTCTTCGGTAGTTGCCCATATTGTATCAGCTTGGTGAAAAGTCTGGCCTAGATATGGTACTGGTTGCTTGAGAGGGAAATAGGGTCCACGCCATGGAGGTGACCAATCATCATACTCCTTTCATGTATACTGGTATCCGAGTTCGAAAGTAATGCTATGACATTTCAGCTGTATCAATTTGGTAATACCCTAGAGATTCTTCCCAAGCCATTTGTTGGGTTCATACCCAGACCATGCCAGTATGCTTTCTATTTTGCTACTTCACCATTTCTCTTTCTCAGCGGCATTGACACGTTCGATATGATGATAAGTTTCCCCTCCTAGCCTTCTCTTGTTCCCGACAACCGGGATAGTTTGACTGGTGTAAATAAGGTTACTCCCATCTTTGTGAATGATCACATTCTGATGGTTCCATTCGAATTTCACGGCTTGATGTAGTGTGGAAGCCACAGCCCCAACGTCATGTATCCATGGTTGGCCCAATAGAAGATTGTATGAAGCTGATATGTCAAGCACTTGGAATCCAACGTCAAACCAAGTTGGCCCCATCTGCAGGCAAAGATTAATTTTCCCAATTGTATCCATTTGAGACCCATAGAAGGCTTTCACATTCATGCTTTCTGCCCGTATTTCATGAAAACCTTTGCCCAATCTTTTCAAAGTGTCAAACGGACAAATGTTGAGGCTTGAACCCCCATCAATCAAGAACCTGGTGATGAATTTATCTTTAAATTGCACTGTGATATGTAATATTCGGTCGTGATTCAACCCTTTAGGTGGTAACTCATCTTTGTGGAAGATTATTTTATGACTTTCTAGTACCTGCCCTACCATATTGGCCATCTCTCCGCAGATGATATTGTTGGGCACATAAGCTTCACTCAATACCTTCATCAAAGCATTCTTGTGCGCCTCTGAATTTTGCAACATTGACAGTATGGATATTTGAGCTGGGGTTTCGCTCAAATGATCAATGATAGAATATTCCCTTGCTTGTAGTTTCCTCCAAAGGTCATCTGGTCCTGTTTCAATGACAGGCTGCTTAGTAGTGGCATCCTTACTTGATCCTCCTAAGTGTTTAGGTGTATAGATTCTTCCGGTCCTAGTCATTCCCTGTGCAGCATCAGATTCCTCCATCTTTTCTTTTCCTTTTTGCCTAGCTTCGGCAACATAATCCCAAGGTATTGCTTTTGAGTTGAAAGGAGGTGTTGTTGATACTGTCACTGTGAAAGGTGTGGTCACTTCTACTTCAAATGGAATATGGGTGCCCACAGGTGGAGCTACCTTTACCTCTACCTCAATAGAAATAATTGTGTCTGCGGGTTCGAAGTCACTGCCTTCTCGAATAAGCCCGATTGAACCCTTAGGATCCCATTCTTCATCTATCTCTATCACATGTATCCCACCACCTCTATGGTCCGGGAGAGGATTGTTGCGGATATTGGGTGCAACTTCTTTTGCATGTATAACCTTGTTGTCAATCAGTATTTGGATTTTGTCTTTCAATGTTCGGCACTCGTCAATAGTATGCCCCTTCATACCGGAATGGTATGTACAGGTTTTGTTTGGGTTGACCCATTGGGATAGGTTTTCTACTGCCACAGGGGAATGGGAGTGATGTAACCAACAACTTTCAACCTTTCATACAGCTGGTTGATGGGTTCAATAATAGCGGTGTATTGTTTAGCTGGTTTGCGGTCAAAATTGGGTCATGGTCTTCGATAATTTTGGTGAGTTGGAGGTGACTGGAAATGAAATGGTTGGGAATTATAGGTATGATAGACAGTGACCAGCTTGGAATATCTGGCAGATGAGGGTTGATATATAGGTAGTGGTGCTTGGAATGTGGGTGGGGTTGTTTGATATGTGGGTGGAGGTGTTTGATATGTAAGTGGAGATTTTGGGCCTTGAGCCACCATTACTGCCCCAACGTCTTTGTTCTTTGATATGCCGCCTGATTGTAATGCCTTGTTTGTGGCCTGTAGTGCCTCAAAATTTGTTACCATCCCGCTCTTGATGCCTTCTTCAATCCTTTCACCGAGTTTGATGATTTCAAAGAACTTATTGTTTTCAATAACCATCAACCTTTCATAGTATTGCAGATCCTGTGCTTTGCCGAAGAACTTGTTGATCTGTTCTTCGTCCAATACTGGCCTAACCTTGGTTGCTTCTGACCTACAACGAGTAGCATACTCGTGAAAAGTCTCGATGAGCTTTTTCTTGAGATTCTGAATATAGAAAACATTTGGTGTATTTTCTGTGTTGAACCTAAATCAGTTCATGAAATTAGATGCCATACTCACCCAGTTAGACCATTTCTTAGTATCCTTCCTGATGTACCATGACAAAGTGTCTCTCGTAAGACTCCTCATAAAAGCTTTATCCGTATCTTTACATCCTTTCCGACCCCGACAAGTTTGTCACAATAGGTCCTTAGATGAACCCTAGGATCACCTGTACCTTCAAACATCTCGAACTTGGGAGGTTTGTATCCTTCTGGAAGTTCTACATTTGGCTGTATGCATAGGTCTTCATAGTTCAAACCTTCTATCCCTTTGCCTCCTTCGTCACCCTAAACTCAACTTGTCAACTTCTTGAGTTCCTCAGCCATGTTTTTGATGACCAGGTCCTTCTTAGCAGACTCTGGTGTATAGGAAGTTGGTTGGATAGAGTGAGGTACAGTTTCCACGTATATAGTGTTGTTTTGGTGAGTTCCAAGAGCCTGGGTGTAGTGGTGGTCATTGATTGAGTTTTGAGGATCGGGAATGGGTTATGGTGCGTTCTAGGGAGTGTGATAAATGGCAGTTGGTGGGTACTAGATTGATTGATGGTGGTGTTATGGCAGAGTTGGTATCGGTAAGGGATTGAGATTTTGAGGTGCAGTTGCATATTGATGTGGTGCAGGGGGGTTTTGTGGATGTTGGTTCATTTTGTTTTGGGGAGACGCTTGGTTTTTGGAGTTTTGTTGGTTGATGTCAGGGACATTCAGGGTAAGGGATAGGTTTACTAAGTTGCGGACCTGCTCAAGTTCTTTTTGTAACTCCAGTATCTTTTGTTCCAACCTTAGAACTAAATCATTTGGCGTCGTAGTACTCTGTCCGTCAGAAGTTTCTACATTTTCCGCATTTTCCTTTCGAATACCACTTAAGTCATCCATTCTAGTTTCCCCTTTGCTCTTTGTATTACTTGGAGGAGGAGGAAGTGGAGGGCCTCTAGATCTGGTGTGATACGCTGATGATGCCAGTATGTGTGAACCAACCTTAGGGGATGGGAATAAAGAAAGACAAAAAGAAAACAAAAAGTAAACAAGTCAGTAGGGGTTCTAAAATGCCTGCAGTATTTAAACACATATTGTGGGAATGTAAATTTGTGTCCTAATTTAGGAGCCTCATTATGCCCGAGGTAGGCCTAGCGACAAATAAATTTGGAATATTTAGTGCCAATAATTGCCTCATTTCATTAATGTAAAAGTAAACGACCCAAAATGAAACTAAATAAGAAAATGTTACTAATGCCACCTGGCATTATTACATTTAAAAGAAAAGAGAGTAAATCTAATCTACTTGGTCCCAGAAGGACCCTCTCCAGACTGGATGCTCTTGTCGATCCGCTCCCCCAGCTCGTGCAAGTTCAGCAGTAAGAAAGCCCTTGCCAAATGTCCTCCTTTATTGCCCTTAGCGTTCTGGCAGTCAGTGATCCTTTTTCTCATCTTTCCTTCCAACTCCATTTGACTATACTCCAGATATTCCAGCCTTTCGCTGGATTTAGCAGCTCTCTCCTTCCACCCATTGATCATCTCCACATCGGCCTTATGTTGTTCCATATGTTCCGCTTTAGACTCACGGATTCTTTTGCGTAGCTTGTTATACTTCACCTCTGCTTCAGCAACCTCGTCTATGACCCTGTTTCCTGGACCAACCCTTGTCTTGAAGATCTTGGCTATGTTGCCATCCAACCATGAGGGGTAAAGGTATGAGTGCCCCGCATGATATCGGTCTGTCTCGATAGTATCCTTCTCCACAATAATCTTAAAGGTCCATATATGTTGTGCTTCATTCTTATATGGGATGGAGTCACCTTGGAAATTGGCTCTGAAGTGACACATTTAGCGACTCATGGTATGACCTTTCTCCTACATACTTGTCTCATAACCTTGAGAGGAGCGTAAAGGTGTATGCCCCTTAACCCGATCAACAACAAGTGTGGAAAATCCCTGGATATGATGATGAACTCATTGGTAGGGAACCACTAAAACATCCATTGGATCTGATCCTCGGTCTAATTATTAAAAAGTTGTACCCATCCCACAGTGTCCTTCGGTTGAGCAAACATGTCTACAATATAGTTAATTCTTTTGGGATGATGGAAGGCTATGTAATCATTCCACGTCCTTCGCAGAAATTCTTGACGGTATTATTCCTTTTGGAAATGCTTCAACAACCAGACCTGTAATAGCAAGTTGCAACCCTCTAAGAATCTGAACCCTTTCTGACATCACTCCAAAGCCCGATACATGTATGCAACAATTATAGGGATAATAATATATGTTTGCCCCTCAATCCCGTCCATCAGAGTTTTGGTTATCATGGCCAGCCTAGTATGGATTCTATCCCCTTGGATTGGGAATACCAACATGCCCAAGAAATACATAATAAATACGAAGACCCTATGATGAATCTAACCCAAGGAGGTAATTGAGAACTCATACGAGCGACTATGACTGTATCGCTTATAAAGGAAGTCAAAGGGTATGTAGGAGTGCTTCAGGCATTTCAAGCTATCATTTTTCTTCATCCCCATCATCTTCAAAAATCCCCTAGCAGTGTGATTCTTAGGTGCTAACAGACTGGGGCTATCCCAAGGCAACTCAGCAAATCATCCTATTTGTTCTAGAAGGGGAGTCATTTCTATGTTCCTAAAGGGGAACACAACCCTTTCCTTGTCCCAAAACATAGTGGTAGCCTCGATCAACATTTTGTTTGGCTGAAGATCCAACAGAGAATGCAAGTTTCCTAAGACTCGTTTCATATGGTGTTGGTCATATGAAGGAATATCCCTCCACTAATCTAGCAAAAGTGAGGGTATGCTACCAACCATACCAAATCTGAGGACCTCGTGCCTCATTTTCTGCAAAACAAAAGATAGTTAGACCCTTTCCCCCTCTGGGTTCATTTATTTTATACATCAATGATTAGCATATTGGCATACAATAGTGATTGCGTCCATTGGGATTATGGAATACCCAATGGACTTTGGGTAAGGTTTATCTTAAAGGGTCATTATGTGGATAAAATATTAACCCGGCTAGGTTTGACCATAATGCATGTACAATTAATTAGAGTAAGGTTGTTATAGAGGTCTAGACTGGAACCCTCAAGCAAACAACTTGAGGGGGAAAGGAACCAAACCGTCGAACATACCGCTGATCGACTAGTTTTACCGCAAATAGGCCTTTCCGAATTTAAAGGGAAATATATATGAAGAGCGCAAACACTCATTAAGCATTGTTATAGGATAGATTACGCGCGAGTGGAATATGTTGTTGTGCATGATTTATGCAACAATAAATAGCACGTTGCTGAGTATTTGCACGTAAAAATTGATAAATGCAGTATTTAAATAATTGAAATACAGCTACGGGAAAAGAAAACAAAGAGACAAGTCAGTTTCAGAGAAATAAAGAAATCATAAGTAAGCAGTTAAATCCAAATAAAGGGGAAAGGGGACATGGGATAAAGCATGCTTAGCCTAATTCACAAAAATAAGTTCTTTATCGTAAGAGCATAAAATATTCCCAGCAGAGTCACCATGCTGTTGCGCCCCCTTTTTCCTTTGCGGGAGTCCTGGTTTCAACATTCATGAGGGAATAACTCGTTTCCTTTTGGGAATTGGGTATTTGAAGAGTCGCCATCTAACGGATTAAGGTGCATTAGGGCACCTTGAGCGATTAACTCACGTAACTAATTTGCATTACCAAAGATTAGGGTAAGGGCTCGAAATAACCTTGAGCGGAAGGTGTTAGGCACCCCTCGCGGTCCACAACGGTGGGTCCCAGTCGAACTTAAACTATGTGAATAGTCATTTTAACAAATAAATAGTCTTAACATGTATTTGCAAATAAAGATAGTTTTCATAGTCTAAATACGTATACGATCAAGGAAATTCAAATAATGAAAGTAAGGGAGGTTTGGACAACTTATACGTGTATATGTAAAGGAAAGGAAGTTTACAGAATTTAAACACATAGGGGAGTTGGGAAAGGGAAGTCCTAAGTTGATTAGCCTACAGGATCAATTTGTGCAATGCCCAGGAAACATCCTCAACAAGAGGGGCTACACGTGCCATTAGCGTGCAGGTCATCATATCCTTTTACTACCCATTTCCCTCCCCTTAGTGGTTATATAAGCGAGTTTAATTAAAAGACTCTAAGTGTGCTGCTGCCCATCCCTTCCTTGTAGTCCTGGAGGAGTTTAGGTCTTCTAAATCTGGGCAGTTCTAGAAAGCCTAAGGTGTTTAAAAAGGGAAAATCAAGGTGACAAACAAAGAACATATAGTAAAATCAATTAGGGAAAAAGCAGTTAAGGCTCATGTTTACCTTCACATGTACATAAGCAAATAAGCAGGACGTCTCAAAAAACTGATTTTGAATACGTTTAGAAAGTTTAGGAACATGGTATCTAGATGAACAGTCACAAAACAGAACATGCAGCGTTTGTTTTAAGAGAAGTGGCAGAATCCTAACCAGTTTGCCTAATAGTTTTATAGCCTGTTAAGCATGGATAATTTCACACATAAACAGAACTAGTTCAACATTATTTAACGTCTTAAGGATTTCCTACGTGTATATATGCAGTCACGATTCTGGGAAACAATTTGAAATTCTTTTATCCTATAGGCATGCTTTCTAGTGACATTTAACAAGACACTATATGAAGTTCTAGTTTTAGCACTTAATGCACATGGTAATACCCTATGGACATGGGTGAAACTGCTATTAGTTCTTATTAGACACGCATACTGACTGAGCAAGTGTACAACCAATTAAACCTATGTGCATGATTTCTAAAGAGGCCGATTGGAATATATGCTATAATGAAAATTGAACCTTAGTTATTTTATTCCCTAAAGGCATGGCGTCTAATCATGTAAAACAAAGTAGGCAGAACTTATTTCAACCAAAGCAAACTTGTAGGCAGGTTATCTAACAAAGCACATTTGAGCCAAAGTAAACCCTATAGGCATGTTATCTAGCATGAAATAGTGATTAGAGTAAACATCTAGGTAAGTTTTCAAACATGCAATACCAGAGTGCTTTTGAATGAAGTAAAGCCATAGGCAGGTTATCTAACGTACAATAGTATAAAGCAAACACCTATAGGCATGTTATCTACCCAGATTTACCCATAGTACCATACAAATATCCTCCATTTTCACTAGTTACCCCAATATCTGTTTACAATTAATTATTATAGATCAATGATTGAATAAAAATTACATGAATAAAATATGAATTAAGCTATAGGGAGCCTGAAGTAGGCCCAAAGCAAATCCTGGTGTACCATGCCTTCAGTAGTCTCAAATGCCAAGGATTTCATAGCCCAATTCATGTCCAGGTGTGTGTCAGAGTTCCCTAAAGACCTCACGGATCTCGATCGGTGCTCACACCCAGACTTTTCTCAAATAATGACTGATTATTTGCAGTGTAGAAGAGTCAACCCTGATATGCCGGAGTTCAGAAAGATCTCAATGATATCTAGGTAGTACACATACCAGAGGGGAAGAACATAATAATCTAAGAGTAAGTGAGAGTGCATGAAAAGACTTAGTGAAAACACTATGGAGATAAATTCTTAGGAGTAAAATATCTTCTGTAATAGACCAGTTTTAAGAAAAATGTTAGGACTGTAGCCAATTTTTGAAGAACACATTTTGAAAACAGTTCAGAGGAGAGAAAATTCAGTATACAGTTAATAAATCATAAAAGATTCAGTTCCACAGACGCTTTAGCAAACATGTTTGCACACAGGGGTGCAAAGGGGATTGGGAATACATGGAGATCTTGTTAAGGATGCATGAATGGGGCGTAGGGAGACTGATAGGCAGAAATACACATAGAACACTTGTAACCTTAACAAATTAACCAGGATAGCAGGCAACTAAACATGGAGCAAAGATGTAGAGGATAGACACAAAAGTAGGATTAATCATAGGCGTGATCACACAGCTAGGCATCACTTAGACAGGCTGTTTAAACATTAGATAAACATGTGAAGTGTAAACATATTAGCTGCACATATAGTAGGGCAGGATTTTAGGCATGCTTAAACAAAGAAGTGAATAAGAGAGTAGGCCAAATTCATAACCAATGAACTAATGCAGGTATGAAACACATAGAGTTTGGGTATCAAATGTAACTAGAGACATACTAGTTGAAGGAAAAGAGTGCAGAATATAGAGCAAGATGCATCACTATCTAGCCTTAGCTAGACCCACAACAGCACAAGTAACACAAGTAGCAAAGAAGGAGAATAGTTTGAGTGTGTGTGTAAATTGTGAACTGATGTATGTCCGAGAACTAGAACAAGGGGGTTTATATATGCAATAGAGTAGGACACATAAGGTAATAAGCCAATCATATGCACATAAGGTATGGAAATCAATTAACAATAAGTCATGACTCAATTAAAGGGCCAAAATCTCATAAATAATACTTAATTTAAGGAAGTCTCATACGGTATCCTTTAGTAAATCAGAGCAAGTTTAATAAGGTAAGAAATAATCAGACAATCGATCAAGTGAAGTCAATCATGAAAATCAAAGCGTAAAATCAGGCTAGAAGGACCAATTAATAATTATATATAAGCAAAGAAAACTAATTAAGGTTGTAAATAAGGGAAATAACCAAAAATCAACACATAAGTTTTGACAGAGCAAATAAATAGATCAATATTCAACGTAGTACTGATTTACGGGGGGAAATATCAGTTTCCACAAATAGATAACTAGGCTAAATAGAATTTCAGAAATTAGCCAAGAAATCGAATCTAAAACCCTAATAGAGATGGACTAGGGCAAAAACCACAAGACATTGAATTAGACTAAGGGGAAATCATGAAAGTCAAAGCACAGAACAAAACAATGTAACATGTAACACGAAAAGACTCAGAATTGAAGCAAAATATAAGAAAATTAGGGCTTCAGCATAAATCGATTAGGGTCTAGACAATTTTAGCATAAATCAATCAGTAATACTTAAGAATAGATGATTAACATTCAAAAATCAGGAAAACTTTGAGAAGACGAGTTTTAGTAAACCCTAGTTTAGGAAGAACGGAAAATCACTTAAAAAACCAGGAAACTTTCAAGAAAACATATGAAGTACGTTCAATTTGTGTCAGATCTGAGAATATAAAAGATAAAATTACATTTTGTTTAGAAGTGAAACAGAGATGAGAACATAGACTTAGGAGTCCACGGATAAAATGGGAAAGATCTTACTCAAGGTCGAGTCAAATAACCTAAAATAGGTAAGGAAACCCCAAGGTGTAAACAGACTGCCTAGGTCCCTTGAGAATCTCCTCAAGGATCCAAGAAACGGAGATACCATAGCAAGCAGGAGGCCATTAGAGGCCTGAGGTGGTGAAGAACCACCATAGGAGGGCAGTAGGTGAATGACGACGAGGGTGGATTAGGGTTAGGGTTAGAGAACATTTGAGAGACAAGGGAATAGGTGACAGCGGGGAAATAGTGGAAAATGGTTAGGGTTTGGGGGGTGTAGGTGGGTTTAATTATGGTAAGAAATATCCTGATCGATGATCGAAAGTGATCAACGGTCGGGATTAGCCAAGGGGTTTGGGTCGGGTGAATACAGATTAGGACTAGGGGGTTTGGGCTGGTTTTTTTGTTTAATATTAAGGGGGGTTTGGGCTGGTATAAAAAGGGTTAAAATTGAAACATAAAAGGCTATTAGTTAAATACCCCAAACAATTCATTAAAACAGATTTGTAAAATAATTATTAATTATAAAAATGATATCCATGCATAGAAATGTTTTAAAAATAGTTATTTAGTATTTAAAAATGCAAAGGACTAATTTCTGGTAAAATAATACAAAAATATACGCATGGCTAATAATTGGTAAGTTATTGTAATTATAGCTAAAAGGTGCCAGTTTGGCTATTTATGAAATAATTTGGACTCAATAGGACCATAATAGTAATATTAAATCAAGACAGGTTCTAAATTCATTTGTGATGCAATTTTACAATTATTTATATGAAGAAAATATTAAAATAAATTAATTTAAAGATGTAAAAATTATGAAAAAAAATACCCATTGATGCTAATGCACAGTTTTAAAGGTATATATGCATTTCAAAAAATATTATAGGAAAAAATTGGGTATCAACAGCTGGATCCATGAAGGATGAAAGAGTTTTTGGGTAAAGAAATGATGGCCAATTTTGATCGAATGTGATGTTTTAAAAAATATAGGTCGAACCCTGGTCTTTGAGCTGCCTATATATCACTAGTTTCACAGGAATCAGGCCTGTGTACTTCCAGATCCATCGGCAGAATATACCAATGAAGTCATTACCAAAATGAACACGAGATTTTGGGATGGATGAAAGAGTGGTTATGGTGAACGGTCAAGTTTGAGATAGTTGAAGAAACTGGAGCGAGATTGCTCATGTTGGGATAACGGTTGCTTACTTGTCACCTGCAGATAAAGAGATGCTACAAATGTATTTGTGCGAAAATTTAAACATGATGCATATTCCCTTTGGACCATGAAAGTTGTCGTTGGACGGTTGAGGATGACGTCCTTATACCATGACGTCCTGGGCCATGAATTGTTCAGTGAGAGATTCGCAATCCATGAAATGGTGTTCTTGGTCCATGAATATGGTGCCTCCGAACTATGACGCCTTTGAATATTGATATGCAAATTTGAGATATCCTCAGGCCATGACATGGTGTCTTCCAGCTATGAGGATGATGCCTTTAGACTATGACGCCTTTGGACATATTGGCTACATTTCAGCCCATGAAAATGCAATAATGATGTTTAACAAGATAAGGCTTAGTCTTGTGAGGTTGAGGGCAGAGCTTAGCCTAAAAGAGGAGCAAATAGCTAGTATTGGAATAAAGAAACATTTATGAAAGGGGGACAATGCTTAGTCCCATGTAAGTGGAAGGCAATGCTTAGCCTTAGGCAAATATGGAGGCAGAGCATAGCCTTATGTAAGATTCGGGACAGGGCTTAGTCCTATGCAAATTGAAGGTAGAGCTTAGCCTTATATAGATATGGAGGTAGGACTTAGCCTCATGCAAGATAGAGACAGAGCTTAGTCTCATGTGGGATGCGGGACAGGGCTTAGTCCCATGTGAATAAAAGGCAGTGCTTGGCCTTAAGCAAATATGGAGACAAGGCTTAGCCTCATGCAGGATACGGGACAGGGCTTAGTCCCATGCAAATGGAAAGAAATGATTAGCCTTATGCATATATGGAGGTAGGATTTAGCCTCATGTAGGCTGCGGGATAGGCTTAGTCCCATGCAAATAGAAGGCAGAGATTAGCCTTATGCAAATGTGGAGGCAGGGCTTAGCCTCATGCAAGAGCCGAAGCAGGGCTTAGCCTCATGCAGATGAAGGAAGAGATTAGCCTTATGCAAATGTGGAGGCAGGGCTTAGCCTCATGCAAGAGTGGAGGCAGGGTTTAGCCTCATGCAGATGGAGACAGAGCTTAGTCTCATGCAGGATACGGTACATGGCTTAGTCCCATGCAAATGGAAGGCAGAGCTTAGCCTTATGCAAATATGAAGGCAGCGATTAGCCTTATGCAGATGCGGGACAGGGCTTAATCCCATGCGGATGAAGGCAGAGATTAGCCTTATGCAAATGTGGAGGCAGGGCTTAACCTCATGCAAGTGTGGAGGCAGGGCTTAGCCTCATGCAGACTGAGACAGAGCATAGTCTTATGCAGGATGCGGTACAGGGCTTAGTCCCATGCAAATGGAAGGCAGAGCTTAGCCTTATGTAAATATGGAGGCAGGGTTTAGCCTCACGTAGATGTGGGACATGTCTTAGTCCCATGCAAATGGAAGGCATAGCTTAGGCTTATGCAAATGTAGAGGAATGGCTTAGCCTCATGCAAGTATGGAGGCAAGGCTTAGCCTCATTGTAGATAAAGACAGAGCTTAGTCTCATGTAGAATGCGAGACAGGGCTTAGTCCCATGCAAAGAATGAATAGCAAAAAAGTGTTGAATGTTTCTTAGCTGGAGATATGTTCGGTGTTTGGTGGCCCGATTGATAGTAATTTTAATGCATGTATATATTGCGAATGCTACTGTTACGTTAGATGTTCCTGCACTCAAAGAAAAATCGTAACTTTTGTAAAGGGAGGTTGGTTCATGCCTTTTGTCTGCTGGCCTTGCTCCTCTGTTCTGGATTTCTTGTTTGAGTTTCCCTAGGTAACACCTGACTATTATAGAGTTTTTCAAAGATATGCAATTATTGGTGAATAATAGAGTTATTTTAGGAAACATAGTGAAATATCAAGTGATTTATATGAACTAGTCATAGTAACATATTTCAGAGACATTGTAGCTTTTTTGTATTAGAATTTTGAGGGTCCTCCTCTAAATTCTGTCCCAGTTTGGCAGATGATCCTTCAGCCATTTGGGAGAGACAGAACTCATTGAAACTTCTTCAAAATTTCTAGAATCCTTCTCGAAATTTTTCTCCATTTTCTTAACCAATTTCTGACTGTCTGGCATATACTGCCGTCGGTTGGACTTGCTCCAGAATTTTGAGGATCCTCCTCAATGTTCTGCCCCAGTTTCTGATCTTGGCAAAAATGAAAATTTTATTATGGTATGACCGAACCCACAGGGCTGCCTACGTATACCCTCTTAAACGGAATCAGGTCAAGCATAGTTCAAATATATCAGATGAAGGAATGTAAGCAGTCTAAACATAGTACCTCTTGACTGCATCTGAATTGATTGGTTTCGGCCAAACTTCTCTGTCCATTTCTGCAAGTGTGAGTGCTCCTCCTATTAGCACATTATGAACCATGTAAGGACCTTGCTAGTTCTAAGAGAATTCCCTTTTGGCTTCGTTTTGATGTGGGAAGATCTTCTTCACCACCAGCTGCCCAGTGCAAACTGTCTTGGTTTGACCCTTTTGTTGAAAGCTCTGGACATTCTGTTATGATAAAGCTGACCGTGACATACTGCGTTCATTCTTTTTCCATTTATAAAGCCAATTGCTCATAGCGGCTCCTTATCCATTCTACATCACTGAGTTCGGATTCCTGTATGATCCTTAAAGAAGGAACCTCTATCTCGGCTGGTTCGACAACTTTGGTACCATAAACCAGCATGTAAGGAGTTTCCTCGGTTGATTTGCGGACTGTAGTGCAGTATCCCAACCAAGCAAAAGGTAGCTTCTCATGCCATTGCTTGTGGTTTTCTACCATCTTCCTTAGTATCTTCTTGATGTTTTTTTTTGGCGGCTTCTACGGCTCCATTCATTTGAGGTATATAGGCAATGGAATTCATGTGCTTCATTTTGAAAGTCTCACACATAGCTTTCATCAAATCACTATTGACATTGGCGGCATTATTATTGAAATGGACTCGGGAACTCCGAATCGGCAAACAATACGATCTTTGACAAAGTCTGCGACGACTTTCTTGGTTACTACTTTGTAAGATGCAGCCTCTACCCATTTTGTGAAGTAATCAATGGCTACTAGAATAAACATGTGCCCGTTTGAAGTCGTGGGCTCGATAGGACTAATGACATCCATTCTCCAGGCGGCGAATGTCCAAGGTAAGCTTGTTTCATTGAGCTCATTTAGCGGCACTCTTATCATATCGGCATGCACTTGACATTGGTAGCATCTGCAGACATGCTGGATGCAGTTTGTCTCTATAGTCATCCAAAAGTAACCGACCCTAAGTATCTTTTTGTCCAGGTCAAAACCGTTCATATGCGGGCCGCATATCCCAACATATATCGTCTCAAGTATCTTAGAAGCCTACTTTGCATCGACACATCTTAGCAATCCCAAATCAGGAGTTCTTCTATACAAGTTTCCTCCGATATTGAAAAATTGATTGGACAATCTCCGAAGTGTGCATTTCTGAATGTGGTTTACATACTCCAGATACTCTCTTTTTGACAAATACTCTTTGATGTCATAGAACCAAGGCTTCCCATCTGTTTTTTCTTTAATGTGGGCACAATATGCCGGTTGATTCCCACAGGGATGGGATCAATGAAATTCTTTTCCAAATGTTGTATCATAGATGACAAGGTGGCCAATGCATCGTCAAACTCATTCTGAATTCTAGGCACATGCCGAAACTCTATCTTAGTGAACCTCTTCCTCAATTCCTGTACATGGT
This sequence comes from Nicotiana tabacum, assembly GCF_000715075.1. NCBI lineage: Eukaryota > Viridiplantae > Streptophyta > Magnoliopsida > Solanales > Solanaceae > Nicotiana > Nicotiana tabacum. The sequence goes on along the minus strand of NC_134090.1, from coordinate 152,360,874 downwards.
GCAGATATGGCAATATCTTAGAAATCTTGGTGGCCCACTCTCCTTGTACCTAGTGCACAAGCAAATTTGAATCACCGATTACCAATAGCTCCTGATTATTCATTTCGATTGTCATGTTGAGCCCTAATATGCAGGCTTCATATTCTGCCATGTTGTTGGTGCAGGGAAATCTGAGTTTAGCAGATACCAGGTAATGTTGACCTGTTTCTGATACCAGAACTACTCTAATTCCCACTCATTTGAAATTTGCGGCTCCATCAAAGAACATCCTCCAACCGTCGTATGCTTCAGTAATGTCTTCTCCCACGAATGACACTTCTTCATCAGGAAAATATATTTTCAAGGGTTTGTATTCTCCTCCCACAGGATTTTCAGCAAGATGGTCTACCAATGCTTGTCATTTGACTGCCTTTTGAGTTATGTAGATGATATCGAACTCACTTAATATTATCGACCCCTTAGCTAACTTACCGATTGACATGGGTTTCTGAAATATTTACTTCAAATGGTCCATCTTGGATATGAGGTATGTGGTATAAGGACAGAACTAATGCCTCAACTTCTGGTCCGTCCAGGTTAAAGCACAACAAGTGCGTTCCTGTAGAGAGTATCATGCTTCATAAGGTGTGAATTACTTACTCAGGTAGTATATGGCTTTCTCCTTTCTCCCTGTCTCGTCATGTTGTCCCAAAATACATCCGAAGGCTCTATCCAATACAGATAGATAGAGTAGTAAAGGTCGTCCTGGTTCTGGCGGGACCAAGACCGGTGGTGTGGATAGGTACTCCTTGATTTTGTCGAAAGCCTTCTGACAATCCTTGGTCCAGCTTGTTTCGACATCTTTCCTCAGCATCTTGAAGATAGGTTCACATATGACTGTGGACTGTGCTATGAAGTGACTGATATAGTTGAGACGTCCTAGGAAGCTCATCACATCATTTTTGCTCTTAGGTGGTGGTAACCTCATGAGTAGCCTTAACTTTAGACGGGTCCAGCTAGATCCCTCGATGACTGACAGTGAATCCCAGTAACTTTCCTGTGGGAACTCCGAATGCACACTTTGCGGGGTTCAATTTCAAGTTGTACCTTCTTAACCTGTCAAAGAACTTTTGTCAAGTCCTCTATGTGATCTGCGGCCCTCTTGGATTTGATAATGACGTCGTCCACATACACCTCTATTTCTTTGTGTATCATATCATGGAAGATGGTTGTCATGGCCCTCATGTAAGTAACCCCGGCATTCTTTAGACCAAACGGGATCATTTTGTAATAGTATATCACCCATGGTGTAATAAAAGTTGTTTTCTCTGCGTCTTCTTCATCCATCCAGATCTGGTGATAACCCACAAACAATCTACAAAGGATTTGAGTTCATGTTTGGTGCAATTGTCGATCAGGATGTGTATATTCAGCAGTGGAAAGTATTCTTTTGTACTTGCTCTGTTTAAGTCTCGATAGTCAACACATACTCTGACTTTCCCATATTTCTTCGGAATTGGCACAATGTTGTCTAACCAGGTTAGGTACTCAACCACCCTGAGGACTTTGGCTTTGATCTGCTTAGTAACTTCCTACTTGATTTTCAGGCTCATATCTGGTTTGAATTTTTTGAGTTTTTTGCTTCACCGGCAGACACATGGGATTGGTAGGCAACTTGTGAGACACTATGGATGTGATCAAACCGGTCATGTCATCATATGACCAGGCGAAAATATCCTCATACTCCTTTAAGAAATGAATGTACTCCTCTTTCTCTATCAGTGATAAGTGAATGCTGATGCGAGTCTCCTTGACAGTTTCGACATTCCCCAAATTTACTGCTTTGGTTTCGTCTAGGTTGGACTTAGGTTTATTCTCAAAGTTTTCAACCTCCTTGACAATTTCCTCAGGTATTTCATCTTCTTTATCCGAATCACTATCCTCATATTGTGTTGCCTCATTACATGTCACAGACACCGGTTCATCAGGAAAAGTAACAATGACATTGTAGAAAGAAAACATATGGAAGATAAAAATGAATAATAAAGAGCAATGCATTTGATTAAAACTGAAAACATCCAAACAAGTATGGCTCGATGAATCGAGCATTTATTTTGAAACAAGTAAGTCTTTAAAACAAAATTACTGAAAATCTTAGATGCCTAGAATGGCTATAGAAATAAAATCTACCAAGCTATCCAAAGACTCGGCGGGCCCGGGATAGGTGTGGCAGTCCAGTCTTTGACCACATCTTCCTTCTCCATAGTCTGAACTGCTTCCTCTTCCTCCTTAATTATTGCACTGCAATCAATGTTCTCGTCCTCCAAGAATAGATTCCTCAGCCCAGCTAATGCTTCTTCTTCGGTAGTTCCCCATATTGTATCAGCTTGGTGAAAAGTTTGACCCAAATATGGCACTGGTTACTCAAGAGGGAAATAAGGTCCATGCCATGGAGGTGACCAATCATCATACTCCTGCCATGTATACTGGTATCTGAGCCCGAAAGTAGTACCATGACGTTTCAGTTATATTGGTTTAGTGATGCCTTGGATATTCTTCCCAAGCCCTTTGTCGGGTTCATACCCAGACTATGCCATTATGCTTTCTATTTTGCTATTCCACCATTTGTGTTTATTAACGACATTGACTTGTTCAATGTGATCATAGGTTTCCTCTCCTAGCCTTCTTCTGTTCACGACAACTGGGATGGTTTGACTGGTGTAAATAGGGTTACTCCGATCTCCGTGAATGATTAGCTCCTAATGGTTCCATTCGAAATTACGGCTTGATGTAGTGTGGAAGCCACAACCCCAGTGGCATGTATCTATGGTCAGCCCAACAGAAGATTGTGTGAAGCTGATATGTCAAGCACTTGGAATTCAACGACGAACCAAGTTGGCCTCATCTGCAGACAAAGATTAATCTCCCCAATCGTGGCCCTTTGAGACCCATCGAAGGCTTTCACGTTCATGTTTCTTGCCCATATTTCATGGAAACCTTTGCCCAATCTTTTCAGAGTATCCAACAGACAAATATTAAGGCTTGAACCTCCATCAATCAAGACCCTAGCAATGAATTTGTCTTCAAATTGCACCGTGATATGCAATGCTCGGTTGTGATTCAACCTTTCAGGCGGTAGCTCATCCTCATGGAAGATTATCTTATGACTTTCCAGTACCTGCCCTACCATGTTGGCCATCTCTCCGCAGGTTGGGCACGTAAGCTTCACTCAACACCTTTATCTAAGCATTCTTGTGTGCCTCTGAATTTTGTAACAGTGACAGTAAGGATATTTGAGCTGGGGTATTGCTCAAATGATCAATGACAGAATATTCCCTTGCTTGTACTTTCCTCCAAAGGTCATTTGGTCGTATTTCAATGACAGGCTGCTTGGTAGTGGCATCCTTACTCGGTCCTCCCGAGTGTTCAGTTGTATAGATTCTTCTGGTCCTAGTCATTCCCTATGTAGCATCAAATTCCTCCATCTTTGCTTTTCCTTTTTGCCTAGATTCGGCAATGTAATCCCAGGGTATTGCTTTTGAGTTGAAAGGAGGTGTGGTTGAGACTATCACTATGAAAGATGTGGCCACTTCTACTTCTAATGGAACATAGGTGGCCACAGGTGGAGCTACCTCTACCTCAAATGGAACTGATGTAGCTACCTCAACCTCGATGAGTGACTGAGTCTGTACTACAATAGGAGTACGTGTGACTGCGAGTTTGAATTCATCGCCTTCTCGAATAAGCCTGATTGACCCCTCAGGATTCCATTCTTTATCCATCTCTATCATATGTATCCCACCACCCCTACGGTCTGGGAAAGGATTGTTGTGGATATTGGATGTAGCTTCTTTCGCCTGTATAACCTTATTGTAAATTAGTGTTTGGATTTTATCTTTCAATGTTCGACACTCGTCAATAGTGTCCCCCTTCATACCAGAATAATATGCACAGGTTTTGTTTGGGTTGACCCATTAGGATGGGTTTTTTACTGCCACAACGAGAATGAGAGTTATGTAACCAGCGACTTTTAACCTTTCATACAGTTGGTCGATGGCTTCAGTAATAACGGTGTATTGTCTGGGTGGTTTGCGGTCAAAATTGGGTCGTGCTCTTGGATAATTTTGGCAAGTTGGAGGTGACTGGAAATGTGATGGTTGGGAATTATAGGTATTATAGACAGTGGCCAGTTGGGAATATCTAAGAGATGAGGGTTGATATGTAGGTGGTGGTGCTTGGTATGTGGGTAGGGGTGTTTGATATATGGATGGAGGTGTTTGATATGTAAGTGGAGATTTCAGGCCTTGAGCCACCATTACTGCCCCAACGTCTTTCTTCTTTGATATGCCACCTGATTGTAGTGCCTTGTTTGTAGCTTGTAGTGCCTCAAAATTTGTTACCATCCCGCTCTTGATGCCTTCTTCGATCCTTTCACCGAGTTTGTTGATATCAGAGAACTTATGGTTTTCAATAATCATCATCCTTTCATAGTATTGCGGATCTTGTGATCTGACGAAGAACTTTTTCGTATGTTCTTCGTCGAATGCTGGCCTGACCTTGGCTGCTTCTGACCTACAACGAGTAGCATACTCGCGAAAAGTCTTGATGGGCTTTTTCTTGAGATTCTGAATATAGAAAACATATGGTGTATATTCTGTGTTAAACCTGAATCGGTTCATGAAATCAGATGCCATACTCACCCAGTTAGACCATTTCTTAGGATCCTGCCTGATGTACCAGGACAAAGTGTCTCTCATAAGACTCCTCATGAAAAGCTTTATACAGATCTTTACATCCTTTCCGACCCCAACAAGTTTGTCACAATAGGTCCTTAGATGAACCCTAAGATCACCTGTACCTTCAAACATCTCGAACTTGGGAGGTTTCTATCTTTCTAGCAGTTCTACATCTGGCTGTATGCATAGGTCTTCATAGTTCAAACCTTCTATCCCTTTGCCTCCTTCAACACCCTGAACTCGACTTGTCAACTTCTTTAGTTACTCAACCATTTTTTTTAAGAACAGGTCCTTCTCAGTGGATTTTGGTATATAGGAAGTTGATTGGATAGAGTGAGGTACATTTTCCACGTATATAGGGTTATTTTGGTGATTGTCAGGAGACTGGCTGCAGTGGTGGTCATTGGTTGTGTTTTGAGGATCGAGAATGGGTTGTGGTGTGTTTTGGGGAGTGTGATAAGTGGCAGTTGGTAGGTACTGGATTGGTTGATGGTGGTGTTGTGGCGGAGTTAGTATCGGTAAGGGATTGATATTTTCAGGTGGAGCTACATATTGATGTGGTGCGGGAGGGTTTTGTGGATGTTGGTTCAATGTGTTTTGGGGAGGCGCTGGGTTTTTGGTGTTTTGTTGTTCGATGTCGTGGACATTCAGGGTAAGGGATAGGTTTGCTAAGTTGTGGACCTTCTCAAGTTCTCCTTGTAACTCCAGTATCTTTTGTTCCAACCTCAAAACTAAATCATTTGGCGTGGGAGTACTCCGTCCGTCAGAAGTTTCTGCATTTTCCGCATTTTCCTTTCAAATACCACTTAAGTCATCCATTTTAGTTTTCCCTTTTCTCTTTGTATTATTTATAGGAGGAGGTTGTGGAGAGCCTCTAGATCTGGTGTGATACGTTAATGATGCCAGTATGTGCGAACCAACCTTAGGGGATGAGAATAAAGAAAGAAATAAAGAAAATAAAAAGTAAACAAGTCAGTAGGGGTTTTGAAATGCTTGCAGTATTTAAACACATATTACGGGAATGTAAATTCCTGTCGTAATTTGGGAGCCTCGTTATGCCCGAGGTAGGTCTAGCGACAAATAAATTTGGAAAAATTTAGTGCCAATAATTGCCTCATTTCATTAATGTAAAGGTAAACTACCCAAAACTAAAAAAGATAGTGTTACTAATGGCACTTGACCTTACTACATTTAAAAGAAAAGCGAGTAAATCTAATCTACTTGGTCACAGAAGGACCCTCTCCAGACTGGATGCTCTTGTCGATCAGCTCCCCCAGCTCTCGCAAGTTCAGCAGTAAGAAAGCCCTTGCCAAATGTCCTACTTCATTGCCCTCAGCGTTCTGGCAGTCAGTGACCCTTTTTCTCATCTTTCCTTCCAACTCCATTAAACTATACTCCAGATATTCCAGCCTTTCGCTGGATTTAGCAGCTCTCTCCTTTCACTCATTGATCATCTCCATATCAGCCATATGATGTTCCAAATGTTCCGCTTCAGACTTGTCAATACCCAATTTTCCCTATATATTTTTTAATATGCAAAATACCTTCAAAATAGCATATATATAAATATAAAATCATGTCCAAAGGTTTTATTATTTTTCCACAAATTTTAAAGGTTTTGATTGGTTTATTTCAACTTTTGTATCCATAAAATCGCAAAAATTATTTTCAAAATTATTATTTTTGATGATTCATCTATTGAATTTTTATATTTATGCCAAAATATGGCTAAGGTAATTTAACATATTTTTACAATTTTATTTAGTATTTTAAAAGCTAAATTGCATATAATTGCAATATTAGCCCTTTCGAGGTTTAATTAGGTTTTGTATTTATAAAATGGGGTCCTGTAATTTTAAATTGTTAATTATATGGTACAAATCATTATAGCTTTTTAAATTAATTTCCAGAAGCCATTTACTATTTTTTATAATTTAAAAAGGGGAAATTGGCAATTTAAATGATAGCCCATTTGTATTTCAATTTTAGCCAAAATCGAATCCTCAATTCCCCAGCCCAATTTTAATTTAAACTCGACCCTTACCTAATTAAATCCTACCCAAACCCGGATCCCCACCTACCCCTTTTAATATAGGCCGTTGATTATTCAGATCAACGGCCAACGTTCCACCTTATCATTTTTAACCCCAAACGACCCCCTTACCCTAAATCATTTCCACCGCCCTTGAATCCCGTTCCTCTCTAATTCTCTCTGCAACCTCACCTAAACCCTAGCCGCTTCCACCCTAATCCCTTTCAATCCCCACTCAATCCATGGACTCTCATGGCTGTTTGAGATATATACTGGTCTCCTACGTCTTCTGGTGGCCCGTTTGTGTGATTTCATAGACTCTATCTCTGGTCTTTTTCCGGCCCTCCATGGCGGTTCGAGTCATATCCTTGACTTTTCCGGCTAGATCGGTAACTTTTCAAAGTCATTCTCATTTTTCTGGGTTCTCTGAAACCCTAATCTTTCTTATATTTTGATTTTCTTTCAGATCTATCTTATATCTGTGTATGTTATGAACCTCATAAGTGTTTTACTCAAAGGCTTTCCGATTTTTCAAAGCAACTCTTCATCTTCAACGATTAGGGTTTTCTCAACCTCTTTTAATAGGATCTCTTCTCCGATTTTTAGTATTGTTTTATGATTTTACCATGTTTAAATGATTTGTTCATGTTTTTATTCTACCTAGTTCTTCGTGTTAAAACCCTAGGTTTTTTTTGGTTTTATCCGAGTTCTGAAGTTGTCTTTATTTGTTTGTGTGTATACTTGTTTCGATTAAGTTCTTTGTGTTTGAATCATTTTCCTTGTTTGACTTATCTGATTCTGAGTTCTCACCATTCTTTTAAAGTCGACTATTGTTAAAACCCTAATTTTTTAAAAGGTTTTCCTCACTTGTTACTGTGAGTTCTTTACTTATTTCAGACTCGCTTTACCTGATAGACTAGTTTCTTCACTTGGGTTCTACGTGTGAGTCATGACTGCTTGACCTTGTTGATTACCATGCTTTGAATAGTCTCTAGCCGATTCATGTCACTCCTGTATGTTTATGTTCATTTAATTTGCTCCTTTTTGTCAAAATGTTTGACCCTACATGTCTAATACGCCTGTTCATTCCTTTCTATTTATATATTGAAGTGCAGAATCATGACCACTTTTTGATTGATCTTGATTTCCTCAAGTTACGATTAATTGCAAAAGTTTTCTTATAAACCCTTAATTTCACTCATTTTGTTTAAATTGATTGATTCCTTCCTTTACTGTGATGTTTTACCCTTGTTGAATCCTTTCCCAAAATTAAGTATATTTTGTACTTAGACTTAAATATTTACTTTATACTTTTACTATCCCTTATATGATCGGAAATCAATCTTCCTCGAATTTATTTTTTCCTTAATTATCCATGTTAGTATCCGTTTAAGCAGTAATTCCTTGATTAAAGGGAATACTTGCATTAATGGGTTTCGAATTGTGATTGTTTCCATATTTGTGTTAAAACTTTACTGGTTACCTTATTTTTCTACTCGTTTTCAAAGATATAAATACCCTACCCTCTTTTCTTTAAACACACAAATAATTGAGTTCATAACACACACTTACACACTCAAAAAATCTCTCTTTCTCTACTACTACTTGTGCTACTGTATTGTCTAGCCGACTGAAAGCCAAGGCTAGACTATGGAATCCTGTTTTCCTTTTCTTTCTGCACTTTACCTTCTCAATTGGTACGTCCTAGTTTAATTTTAAAGCTTCAACAATAACATGCTCCTTTAATTGTTTCAGCTTCTTTAATTTTGGTCTATTTCTGCTTGTGGTTCTGTTAAGTTACATTACCAGCATGTTATAATGTTCCCCCTTCTCTTTAGATTAATGCACTCCCCTATGTGTGTTTCAAAGGCATGCCCTATCAATCACTTATCGTGTACTTGTCATCCCAAGTCCCTATCCCTGCAATGTGCTTATGTTCTTTCTGACTAGCCTGTGATCATGCCAGTATCAGCTATTGTTGTGCATGTCCTACTAGTCCTAAGACCCTTGATGTGGTTATGTGTTTACAGTCTAATGTCTGTGTGTCCCAAGTCCCTTGACCCCTTTTGTGATTAATGATTCTGTATGTGATCCCACCTTGGAAGTTTTGAGTTTTATTTTCTACTACGACTGATTTCAATCACCTCTGCCACTGATTGCTTTCCAAAATGGACTATCAGTCCAGTTTTTAAACAAACCCTTTTTCAAACTATGTCAAACACTCTCACCTACTCCTAGAATCTAGGTTCTGCCCCTTTTGTGTGAGTCTTGCCTTGGGACCCTTGAGCTCTCTCTGAACTTGGACACATAAGAGCTGGCCCTTCCACAAAAATTTGGGTGTGAGCACTGCCCGGGATCCCTTGAGGTCCTTAGGGAATTCTGATACACCCAGATATGAGAAAGGCTTTGGCATAATATTGGCATTGAGGTGGTTTATTCTATAACTCAGAGGGGAAATCAGAATCAGGCTTCCTGTAGTTGTAACTTCTTATTTTTACATTTTTCTTATGTAATTCAATTATTTGGTCTGTAATAATTTGTAAACAAGTATGGGGTTGGCTAGTAAAAAGGATGGGAAATATGCATGATATAGTTGTTAAAGGGTAGAAAATATGTTATTAGGTTTACATTTCAAAATCGCGTAATAGAAACCATGTCTAGGAAATCATACAATGCATTAGAAATCATGTTCTTAGGATTCATGTTTCTTGCTTCAGCATCTCATTTATTAATCTATGCTTTATCTCTATCCCTTAGAAATCCTGCTCCTAGGGAAATAATATTATTGCTATAAAAGCTATATTCACAAAGTTATATTATGTTAATTCTGCAACTCATGCCTACATTTAGCAATCATGCCTTAGGGACTCTATTTCTTTAACAACCCTACCATTCATATATGCATATTAGATATCCTGTCTAGGATCATGTTTACATTTCATCCAAACGCCTAGTTAAATACTTATTCATGAAAAAGTAGTAAAGTAATAATTTTTGCACTGTGTTTTTTCTGAATAAAATTGGCAACAACTTCTGCGATTAGAACAACCTGTTTAGAAAAAAATCATCTACAACTGTCTTAATGACTTGGAATAACTACTGCATATGGTTCTACGCCTAGGCAAGCCTTAGGTAATAACCTGACTAAAAATAGAACTGCCTTGGTTTAATTTCAACTGCTACAACCAGCAGGCATGCCTAATTCAAACTTCTTATCTGACTCTGTAATAAATTTGGTAATGCTTCAACAACTTAAACACCCTGTTTTGATATTTTTTAATTCAGACCTTAACTGTGTAGAAGTCATGCTATCTGTGTGCATTATTTGAGGAGCTATAACTGAGCCTTCTATCTACTTACATGTTTCCCCCCAATTGCAATCTTATGTATTTTGTTTGTCGCTTTAGCATTTTTACCTTTAAAATTGAGGTCTGCCTAAAACCTCTTTCTTATAGGAATAAGAGTCCTAAAATTCCTCTGGGGCTGATAGGAAGGGACAGATGGCAGCATGCAATAAGAGTCGAGACCAATCATCGCTCTAATTACCTTTAAGGGGGGAAAGGGTAGATATGGATATGATGACAGGTGCATTAATACCACATGTAGCCCCTCTTTTTAGGAGTGTCATAACGGGTATTATGTTGACCTGATCTATATTATAAACAAACCTAGGACCCCCTCCCTTTTACATTCTCAAGTATGTTAAAAATGTAACGTTTTTTCAAAATCTCGCCTCTTTTAGTTGTTTTCTTATATATGTGTATTAAAACTTAAATCCCCTACTATTTAAGCTAATACTTGGATATTTGTACAAATTCATAAAACTTGTCTGGCCGAGAACCACACTAATGGATCCTAAGGGGTACCTAACACCTTCCCCTTAGGATAATTTTAAGCCTTTACCCTGTCTCTAGTTATCAAACATTGTTTTAGATGAACCTTATAGGTGTCCTAATGCACCTTAAATCATTAGGTGGTGACTCTTCAAAAAATGCAAACCCCATTCCCAAAAGGAATGAGTTATCCCATACCAAATGTCATAAACCCGATTTTCCGATGTGAAGAGGGAAAAAGGGGGCACGACAGCATGTCAACTCTGCTGGGGATTTTTTGGCTTTTACCATTTAAGATTGTCCTTGTGAATTTGTACCCTCCCTATGTGCAATTACTTGTTTAATTTCTTTAAAGCATTTTATTTCCTCTTCAACTACGAAACTGACATATCTTCTTTGTTTCTTTCCTTTATTGTCGCTTTAAATTATAAAACTGTTGTATTTATCACTTTCTTAATGTGCAAATACATGTCAAGATTCTTTTAATTAATGCATAATCATGGTCAATATCATACTCCACTCGTGCCAAACAAATAACATAGCAACGCTTGATGAGTGGTTGTGTTCTTCCTATATCATTAACCCCCAAATTTGGAAAGGCATATTTGCGGTAAAACTAGTCGATCAGCGGTGTAGTCAACGGTTCTGTGCCTTCCCCCTTGAGTTTTCCGCTCAAGGGTACCAGTCTACAACCCCATAGAAACCTTACTCTATTTAAATTGTGCATGCATCATGGTAAAACCTAGTCGGATCAGTTATGTTGTCCATATAATGATCCTTTAAGATAGTACAACAACAACAACAACAACAACGACCCAGTATAATCCCACAAGTGGGGTCTGGGGAGGGTAATATGTACGCAGACCTTACCCCTACCCCGAAGGGTAGAGAGGCTGTTTCCAGGAGACCCTCGGCTCAAAAAAGTAATAGGAGATGATATATTAGTACCATAAAAATGCGTAATAAAAATAACAACAATAACAACAACAATATATAAGAGATATGAAATATGAAATACAGGATACAGAATACGAAATACGAAATAGATGGCTTGTATAGTACAACTAGAAGGGAAAGCCCTGCATCAATAGACAACCAAATGACATTCCTAGTCTAACTCCTAACTGGATAGTCTCCCTCTATTGTGCTGTAGAAATATTCACACTCTCCCCTAACCTACAACCTTAATGCTCGACCTCCATAATTCCCTATCAAGGGTCATATCCTCAGTAATCCTAAGTCGCGCCATGTCCTTTCTGATCACCTCTCCCCAATACTTCTTAGGTCTTCCACTACCTCTCCGCGTGCCCACTACAGCCAGTCGCTCACACCTCCTCACCGGTGCATCAGTGCTCCTCCTCTGAATGTGCCCGAACCATCTGAGTCTTACTTCCCGCATCTTGTCCTCCATGGGGGCCACACCCACCTTCTCTTGAATATCTTCATTCCTAATCTTATCCATCCTTGTATGCCCGCACATCCACCTCAACATCCTCATCTCTGCTACTTTCATCTTCTGGATGTGTGAGATCTTTACCGGCCAACATTCAGTTCCATACAACATGGCAGGCCTAACCACTGCTCTATAAAACTTACCTTTTAGTAACGGTGGAACTTTCTTGTCACACAAGACTCCCGACGCTAACCTCCACTTCATCCACCCCACCCCTATACGGTGTGTGACATCCTTGTCAATCTCCCCTATCCCCTGAATAACCGATCCAAGGTACTTGAAACTACCTCTCTTGGGAATGACTTGAGAGTCAAGCCTCACTTCAACTCCCGCTTCCGTCGGCTCAACTCCAAATTTGCACTCGAGGTATTCCGTTTCTAAAAGTCCATTGGGTTTCCCTAAACCCAAACGGACGCCGTCATGTTCTGCGCATTTATTTGGAGAACTAAATGCTTCGTGCTAGTTGTTGATGTTAAATAGTTGAGTCTGGTGGGGGTAAGGGCCTAACCATATTTGTATTGCAGAAATATGAGGCACGAAGTCCCCAAATTCGGCATGGTCACCAACATCCACCCAAGATTGCTAAGCTGGTGGAGATATCTATACTCTAGTGACCAAACCCTCGTCAGAAAATATCTGGGTAATTTACCATCCCTCCTGGAGGTCCAACCTAACAACATGATCATAGAAGCTACTACATTGTTCTGTGATTATGAAAGGGTCGTGTTCTGCTTTAGGGACATTGAAATGACACCGTTGCTAGAGGAGATAGGAGGACTAGCTGGTCTAGTGTGGGAAACTCCAGGTTTGCTAATGCCTGAGAACCGCAAAGGAAAGGGTTTCTTGAAAATGATGGGTTTGAAGAAGAATGTGGAATTGACATGCCTGAAGGAATCATACATCCCTTTTGACTACTTGTATGAAAGGTATGGTCACAGAAAATCCTACCGTACCTACCCTGACAAGTTTTCCATCATTTACTTGGGACAAATTTATCGTAGGGTGTTCGTCTTCATGTTTTGCTTCCTGGGTCTGATCGTGTTCCCGACGAAGAAGGGGAGAATCCAAACTAGGCTGGCTATGGTAACCAAAACCCTAATAGAGGGGATTGGTGGGAAAACATTCAATATTGTACCCATGATCATCGCAGACATATACCGAGCCTTGAATAAGTGTCAATGAGTAGCAAAGCACTTCAAAGGCTGCAATTTACTACTTCAACTCTAGCTCATGGAACATCTCCAAAAAAGTGAATACCGACAAGAAATTCAGCAAAGGGACTGGGATGATCACATCGCTTTCCACCATCCAAAGTGAATAAATTATATCCCCGACATTTTTGCTCAGTCGGAGAATGTCAAAGAATGGGTCGAGCTCTTTGATAATCTGACTGAAGAACAGGTTCAATGGATGTTCGAGTGGTTTCCAATCGAGGAGTTCATCGCAAAATCCAGAGATGCACCTTTCCTGATACTGATCGGTCTAAGAAGAACATACCCTTACATCCCTCTTAGAGTGATGAGGCAAGCTGGTAGAAAACAAATTATACCTAAGGTCAACAAGATAAGCCATTTCAGAGCTGACTTCCAAAATGATGATAGTCCTTACAAATGCCAAGCCCAACATATAGCACTGCAAGATCGTAATGAGGAAATACACCATCGAGCTAGATAAATATCATGTCGGTTGTACTTCTTTCTATTCGGGTTGGTTGGAAGACAATTGGGATGGTCTGGGCCAGCCAGGGTTCGTTCGAAATTATAGATGAAAAGGCCGAGGAGCAAGTCAAGTAAAACCAGCTATGCAAAAGGATCTGTGAATGCGAGAGCGAACACTACGAGATACAAGAATCCAACTAGAAGTTGATTGAGGAATGGAAGGATATGGCTGCCAGTTCCAACAAAAGGCTAGGATATTTGGAGTAAGGCATAGTAGAATTAGAGAGAAAATTTCTCAAAAGGATTGAAGATTGTCAAAAGGCTGAAGGAAACGAAGGCGGACATCTAGCCAGAGCATAACTATTTCTGGGACTTTGTGAGTTAGGAAAGCTGTTTGACGGAGCCAAGGATGCCAAATCTGGGGAAGGTCCTTCTGGGCCAGGTAGATAGGAATTCGTTTTTCCGCTTTATGAATGTAATAAGGCCAATGGTCATTAGTGACTTTCATTTCTTGTTTCTTTAAGGTCGTTTTGGGATTTGTCTATTTTCATCCGTAAAATGAAGCATTTAGCATTCTAAGTTCTACAAATCAATTTGTCGCTAGGCCTACCTTGAGCACAAAGAGGTTCCCCAAATTAGGACATGTTTTACATTCCCGCACTATGGGTTTAAATATTGCATTACATTTTATAATCCTCACGAACTTGATTACCTTTTGTTTTAATTTTTGTTTTATTATTCCCCTCCCCAAAGGTTAGTTTGTGCACTCTGGCATCATCATCTTATTCCACGAGATCCAGGGGCCCTCCACCCACTCCTCCTCTTAGTCCTGTTAAAAGCAAGAACAAAGCCAAGATGGAGGATTTGAACAACATCAAGAAGGAGAACCCAATTGAACGGGTTGAGGTTACTAATATCCAAGGTATTCGGGTTCCAAACGAGAATGTGTCATAGCTTGAACAGAAACTATTGAAATTTCAGGAAGAGCTTGATCAGTACCCCAAACAACACTCCACTACTCATCTCAGAACCTCAGAGCTCCATAAATTACCATTTCCACACCCATACACCAGGCCACCATAACAATCCCATCTATGTGGAGACCATGCCACACTCTACCCAACCTATCTCATGCACACCTGAGTCTGATGAAAAGGATCTGCTTATCAGGAACCTGGCCGAGGAACTTAAGAAACTGACCAACCAGATTCAGGGCGTTGAGGGAAACAAAGGAATTGAGGGTATGAACTACGAGGATCTTTGCATACAACCCGATGCCGAACTGCCTGAGGGGTACAAACCTCCTAAGTTCAAAATGTTTGATAGTACGGGTGATCCAAGGGTCCATCTGAGGATATACTGCGACAAGATGGTTGGAGTAGGGAACGATGAAAGGATACGCATGAAGTTGTTCATGTGGAGTTTGAAAGGGGATGCATTATCCTGGTATATCAGCTAAGATCCCAAGAAGTGGTCAAGCTAGGTCAGCATGGCGTCTGACTTTATGGATATATTCAGGTTTAATACAGAGAATGCACCAGACATATTCTATATTCAGAATATGAAGAAGAAGCCCACAGAGACATTTCACGAGTATGTTACTCGCTGGAGGTCTAAAGCTGCTAAGGTCTGACCTACTTTAGAAGAGGAGCAAATGAACAAGTTCTTCATCTGGGCTCAGGACCCACAATACTATGAGCGGCTGATGATGACTGAGAATCATAAGTTTTGCGACACCATCAAATTGGGTGAAAGAATTGAAGAAGGTATTAAAAGCAGTCTGGTTACAAACTTTGTGGCCTTGCTGCTACAAACAAGGCTTTACAGTCCAGTGGAGTGTCTAAGAAAAGGAACGTAGGGGCCGTGATGGTTGCACAGAGGACCAAATCTCTCCTCAAATACCAAACTTACCCAACACCTCCACTCACATACCAGCCAACTCCGAACTACCAAGCACCCTCACCCTCATACCAAACTCCACCACCAACTTATCAGTCACCTCCACCTCCTACATTCCAACCTACTTCACCCAGATACTCCCAACCTGCTAATGTATACCAAACTTATAATGCTCAACCATCCCATTATCAATCACCCCTTGCACACCAAAACTTCCCTAGACCCCGACCTAACTTTGATCGCAGACCTCCAAAACAGTATGCCGCCATCGCTGAACCCATTGACCAGTTATATGAGAAGCTCAAAGTTGCTGGTTATGTCACCCCCATCCCTGCTGTAACCCCCAAGAACCCTTCTTAGTGGGTTAACCCAAACAAATCCTGTGCATACCACTCCGGCATGAAATGGTACACCATCGATGAATGTTGTTCCTTGAAGGACAAGATCCAGTTTTTGATTGACAACAAGACCATTATGGCAAAAGAACATGCTCCAAATGTCCGCAATAACCCTCTGCCAGACCATAAGGGTGGAGGTATCCACATAATTAAAATAGAAGATCACCGGGATCACGAGGGGACAATCGGTTGATCGCAGAAGGTGATGACCCAAAGAAATCAAGAATTACCCTCAATCCAATCATAGTCTAGATCCAACCATTTGAGGATGCTGAGGTGAATTAAGGTTGATTTAGTGTTTCCGGCAAATGCACCCACACCATTTGAGGTTGCACTCTTTCCGCCCAAGGCACATGTCCACTCGAAGTGAGGATAGCCGCACTGATCCCAGTGGCGATGTCTACCATGACACCATTCTATACAAATGTTGTACCTTGGGACTATACAGCCGAGGCGAGAAGGAAAGGCAAGGTTAGGATTGAAGAAACTGTCACAGCACAGAGTATGACAAGAACTGGTAGAGCCTATACCCTTGAACATCTAGCTGAATCAAGCAAGCAGGCCTCCAATCGTCCACCCCTCATTGAGACAAGTCTGGATGATCTTTGGAGGAAGATACAGGCCAAGTAATATTCGGTTATCGATGAGTTAAATAAGATGCAAGGACAAATATACATTCTCTCTTTGCTGCAAAATTCTGAGATGCACAAGAATGCTCTGTTAATGGTGCTAAGTGAAGCATATGTACCAAGAAACATCACCATCGGGAAAATGGCTAACATGGTAGGACAAGTTCTGGAAAGTCATAACATCACCTTTCATGAAGACGAGCTGTCTCCGGAAGGGATGGGGCACAATAAGGAACTGCACATCATCGTGCAATGTGAAGATTATTTCATCACCAGAATCCTGATCGATGGAGGTTTTAGTCTCAACATTTGTCCGCTGGTAACACTCAAGAAGCTGGGTGGAGAAACTTGCCATCACATTGAACGGGTAAATGATATTGACAAAGAAAAATGGTAGGATAACAAAAATCGAGAGTATACTGAATTGGAGTGTGTATGAACCAGGCAAGGGGCTCGGCAAGAACCTCCAGGGAATTTCTAAACCCATAAAACTCAAGAAACATGGCACTACTTTCGGTTTGGGATATGATTACACCTGGGAAGAGTTCAACAACTGGTTGCTACCATGGCTCGGTCCTTACTATCCATTAGAGAAGCCAATACCACATCTGGAGCAGACCTTCCAACAGACCGACATTATTTATTGGTCTGATGAAGAAGAAGAACTTGCAGTAGTGAAGAATTTGTTTCTAGGGGACGATGATATAGATTGTTATGTTATTCTCGAGGAGGAGGGGGAGGAAGACCCTTCTATACATGTTGTTATTAGAGGGGCCTATCTCAAGAATTGGACCATCAAGACAACCAAAGCCTGACGTGCCTCACGGTAGCAAGGCTAAAACAAGCATTATCCATTGTTTTTACTAAATAATTTTCTTTTCGTATTTTTAGTTCCCGCAATAAGATCTTCAATGTTCAAAACAGTTATGCAATTTATCAAAGCATTTTGACTTTTCATATGAATCAACACACATTGTTATCATGTTCTCTCATTACTTTACTTATACAGCATTACTATTACTTGTCTTGATGAACCAATGACTGTGACATGCAATGAGACAACACAACAAATAGACATTGATTCAAAGGAAGATGACATACCTGACGAGATTGTTAAAGAAGTTGAGAACTTTGAGAACAGACCTAAGTCCAACCTAGACGAGACTAAGATTGTCAACTTGGGAGATGTAGAAAACATCAAGGAAACACGAATCAGCATTCACCTATCGCCATCAGAGAAGGAAGAATGTACAAAATTCCTAAAAGAGTGTGAGGACATATTCGCCTGGTCGTATGATGACATGACTGGTCTAAGTACGTCCATTGTGAGCTCACAAACTACCAACCGATCCAATGTGTCCACCGGTAAAGCAAAAGCTTAGAAAGTTCAAGCCTGATAAGAGTTTGAAAATCAAGTAAGAAGTCAACAAGCAGATCAAAGCTAAGGTTTTTAGGGTAGTAGAATACCCGACATGGTTAGCCAACATTATGCCAGTACCAAAGAAGGATGGGAAGGTAAGGGTTTGTGTCCACTATCGGGATCTCAACTGGGCCAGTCCGAAAGACGACTTCCCTTTGCCAAATATACACATATTGATTGACAATTGCACCAAGCATGAGTTATAGTCATTCGTAGATTGCTTCACTGGTTATCATCAGATATGGGTGAATAAGTAAGATGCTGAGAAAATGGCTTTCATTACGCAGTAGGGAATGTACTACTTCAAGATGATGACATTCGGCCTGAAGAACGCATGGGCCACCTACATGAGCGCCATGAACACCATTTTCCATGATATGATACACAAGGAGATAAAGGTATATATGGACGATGTTATCATCAAATCCAAGAAGGCCACTAACCACATAGAAGATATGACGAAGTTCTTCAATAGATTGCAGCGATACAACCTGAAACTAAACCCCGCAAAGTGTGCATTAGGGGTTCCTGCTGGGAAGTTGCTTGGGTTTATTGTGAGCCACCAAGGGATAGAGCTAGATCTGTCGAAAGTCAAAGCTATTCAAGAACTACCACCGCCAAAGAACAAAAAGGATATGATGAGTTTCTTGGGAAGGCTTAACTGCATTAGCCGATTCATAGCACAGTCTACAGTTATGTGCGAGCCAATTTTTAAGATGTTGAAGAAGGACGCCGCTACCAAATGGACCGATGATTGCCAAAAGGCCTTCAATAAAATCAAAGAGTATCTGTCAACACCACCAATCTTAGTCCTACCCGAGCCAGGTAGACCCTTAATACTCTACCTTGCAGTATTGGATGGATCTTTCGGTTGCGTCCTGGGGCAGCATGATGAAATAGGGAGGAAGGAACAAGCCATCTATTATCTCAGTAAGAAGTTCACCTCGTACGAGGCCCGATATTCTCTATTAGAACGCACGTGTTGTGCTTTGAGTTGGGTAGCTCAGAAGCTAAGACATTACTTCTGCGCCTATACCACATATCTCATATCGAGAATGGATCCTTTGAAGTACATCTTTCAGAATCCCATGCCACTGGCAAGCTAGCCAAGTGGCAAATCCTGCTGAGTGTGTTCGACATTATGTAACTCAGAAAGCGGTCAAGGTACAGGCACTGACATACCACCTTGCTAAAAACCCCATAGATGGAGGATACGAATCCCTAAAAATGTATTTTCCTGATGAAGAGGTATCATTCATAGGAGAAGACATTGCAGAATCCTATGAAGGTTGGAGAATGTTCTTCGATGGAGCAGTAAATTTCAAAGGAGTTGGCATAGGATCAGTCCTAGTATCAGAAACCGATAAGCATTATCCAGTGCCTGCCAAACTCAGGTTCCCCTGCACCAACAATATGGCCGAATATGAAGCCTGCATCTTAGGGCTTAAAATGGCCATTGACATGAACGTTCAAGAGCTGCTAGTAATTGGAGATTCAGACTTTCCTATACATCAGGTACAAGAAGAATGGGCAACTAAGAACTCCAAGATACTCTCGTATCTGCATCATGTATAAGAATTGGGAAAGAGGTTCACAAAGATGGAATTCCAGCATGTTCCCAGAATCCAGAATGAGTTCGCCGATGCATTGGCTACCCTTTCATCCATGATACAGCATCCAGACAAGAATTTAATTGATCATATTCCGGTAAAGATCCATGATCATCTAGATTATTGTGTCCATGTTGAAGAAGAAGCAGACGGAAAGCCTTGGTTCCATGATATCAAGGAATATTTGGCAATAGGGGAGTACCCAGAGCTTGCAAATCCTTCTCAGAAATGCAAACTTCGGAGATTGTCCAACAATTTCTTTCACATAGGAGGAATCCTATATAGGAGGACTCTCGATTTGGGATTATTAAGATGTGTTGATGCAAAGGAAGCATCCAGGCTACTAGAGGAAATTCATGCTAGGACTTGTGTTCCACATATGAACGGTTTTGTCTTAGCAAAAAAGATACTCTGGGCTGGTTACTTTTGGATGACTATGAAAACGGACTGCATCCAGTATGTCCGGAAATGCCACCGCTGTCAGACACATGCAGACATGATAAAGGTACCTCCAAGCAAGCTTCACACAACAAGCTCACCATGGTCGTTCGCCGCTTGGGGAATGGACGTTATTGGACCAATTGAGCCTGCGGCATCGAACGAACATAGGTTTATCCTAGTAGCCATCAACTATTTCACCAAATGGGTTGAAGCAGCATCTTACAAGGTAGTAACTAATAAAGTCGTGGCACACTTTGTCCGTGACCGCATTGTTTGTCGATTTAGAATTCTAGAGTCAACCATTACTAATAATGGCTCCAACCTCAATAGAGACTTGATGAAATCTATGTGTGAATCTTTCAATATCAAACACAAGAATTCCACAGCCTACAGACCTCAAATGAATGAAGCTGTAAAAGCCCCCAACAAGAATGTCAAGAAGATATTGAGGAAAATGATAGAGAAGCATAAATAGTGGCACGAGAGGTTATCATTTTCTCTATTGGGGTATCGCACCATAGTCCGTACATCAACTGGGGCAACCCACTATATGCTGGTTTACGGAACATAGCTTGTCATTCCCACTGAGGTAGAAATTCCTTCCCTAAGGATCATACATGAAGCTGAGCTCAACGACACAGAGTAGGTAAATAGCTGTTATGAGCAACTAGCCCTTATAGACGGAAAGAGAATGAATACAGTCTTCCATGGGCAATTCTATCAGAACAGAATGTCCAGAGCCTTCAACAAAAGAGTCAAGCCAAACAGTTCAAACCAGGGCAGCTGGCGTTAAAAAAAAATTCCCGCATCAAGATGAAGCCAAAGGGAAGTTCTCTCCCAACTGGCAGGGTCCATACATCGGGTTCTGACAGGAGGAGCCCTCATACTTGCAGAAATGGACGGAGATGTCTGGCCAAAGCCAATCAATTCAGATGTAGTCAAGTGTTACTATGTGTAATCTTTATGCTTTCCTATATGATGTAAAATGAACTACGCCTGACCTGATTCCCGTTTGAGAGGGGATACGTAGGAAGCCCCATGTGTTCGGTTACAATTCAATAAAAATTCATTTTCCCTCGCAATTGGAAACTGGGGAAGACGTTTAAGGAGGACCCTTAAAATTCTGAAGTAATTTCAGCCGATCGTCGCATGAACAACAGTCAGAAACGTCAACCTATCAAACTGGGGCAGAATTTTGAGGAGGACCCTCAAATTTCCATAGCAGGAGAGGTTGCAATGTCCTAAATTATGTCACAGTCGTCGGTTCATCTAAAAGCTATTTTAATTATACACTCATGTCATACTTTCATAAAATCATGCATGTTTATTATTGAAACTTCTTTGTTTAGAAATGCTACCCCAATGATACGAACGATATCACCAGATCAAAGCCGAACAAGTTAAGCAAAGCCAGCGGGATACGAACTAACCTTCCCTCTTACAAAACTCACAATTTTTTTTGGATGGAGGCACTAGGATTGTGAAATCATTAAACATACCATACGCCTATGGGACCAACATTTTTCAAAAATACTATTCTCAGAACCATTGCACTTGCCAACATTTGCTATCATCACACACAAGTAATGCTCTGTATGTCGCAATGCTCCCGGTAATCACAACGCTGGAAACTGCTACCAGCTAAGAAAACTCTACTGTCATTTGTTATCTTATTTCTTGCATAAGGCTATCATTCTGTCTTCCGAGACTAAACCCTGTCTCCATCTGCATTTGCATTTCATAAGGCTACCATTCTGCCTTCCGAGACTAAACGCTGTCTCCATCTACATTTTCATTTCATAAGGCTACTATTCTGCCTTCCGAGACTAAATGTTACCTCCGTTTTCAATTTTTGCATTGCATAAGGCTACCATTCTGCCTTCCGAGACTAAACATTGTCTCCATTTGCATATGCATTGCATAAGGCTACCATTCTGCCTTCCAACTTGCATAAGGCTATCATTCTACCTTCTGAGGTTAAGCTCTACCTCCATTTGCATAAATATCTTTGCATAAGGCTATCATTCTACCTTCTGAGATTAAGCTCTACCTCCATCTGTATTGCATAAGGCTACCATTCTGCCTTTCGAGGTTAAGCTCTATATGCATTCGCATCTTGCATAAGGCTATCATTCTACCTTCCGATGATAAGCTCTACCTCTAATTTTCTTCGAAACTAAGCATTATCCCAAGCATTATTTATATCGTTTTTCTTACGGGCTAAGCTATGCCCTTAAATTCGCAAGACTAAGCTCTGTCTTGTCCGCTTCATACTACTGCATCTCTCATGGGCTAAAATATCGCCAACTCATCCGATTGCGTCATGGTTCTGAGGCACCGTTCTCATAGACCGAGAAAATCATTTCATGGCCTGCGAATCCTTTATCATACGCTTCATAGCCTAGGACATCATGGTCTAAGGACGTCATCCCCACCGTCCAAAGACAACGTTCATGGTCCGACGGTAATTTGCGTCATGTTTAAATTTATGCACAATATATGCTTGTATTGTTTCTAATTGCAGGTAAACCAGCAAGCGACGACCATCCCGGTAGGAGCAATCCTGCAGCTTTATCAAACCTGACCACTACCACAAAGTGTTCACTCACTGAGCCCTAGATATTGCGTCCGTTCTTGAAAAGTCTTCATCGGTATACTCTGCCGATGGATCCTGAACTACATACGGCCTGATTCCTGTAAAACCAGGGATATGTAGGCAAGTCAAAAGCTAGGGTGTGGCCTAACCTCTTCAAACCATTTCGCTCGGTCAAAATTGGCCATCATTTCTTTACCCGAAAACTCCTACATCCTTCCTAGGTAAAGAGGGGCAGTTGTTGATAACCAATTTTTCCCTATATATTTTTCAGTGTACAAAATACCTTCAAAATAGCATATGTATGCATATATAAGCATGTCCAAAGGTTTTATTATTTTTCCACAATTTTTAAAGGTTTTGATTGATTTATTTCCCCTTTTTTATCTATAAAATTCCAATAATTATTTTCAAAATTATTATTTCAAAATGTGGCTAAGGTAATTTTTACAATTTTATTTAGTATTTTTAAAGCTAAATTGCGTATATTTACAATATTAGCCCTTTCGAAGTTCAATTAGGTTTTATATTTATAAAATGGGGTTCTGTATTTTTAAATTATTAATTATATGTTATAAATTATTTTAGCTTTTTAGATTAATTTTCAGATGCCATTTGCTATTTTTTAATAATTTAAAAAGTGGAAAATTGGCTATTTAAATAACAGCCCATTTGTATTTCAATTTAGCCTAAATCGAATCCCCAATTCCCCAGCCCAATTTTAATTTAAACCCGACCCTTACCCAATTAAATCTTACCCAAATCCGGATCCCGACCTACCCTTTTAATCTAGGCCGTTGATCATTTAGATCAACAGTCGTCGTTCCACCTTACCATTTTTAACCCCAAACGACCCCCTTACCCTAAATCATTTCCACCAACCCGCCGCTCTTGAATCCCCTTCCTCTCCAATTCTCTCTACAACCTCACCTAAACCCTAGCCGCCGCCACCCAAATTCACCCTAATCCCTTTTAATCCCCACTCAATCCATGAACTCTCATGGCTGTTTGAGATGTATACCGGTCTCCTACGTCTTCTGGTGGCCTGTTTGTGTGATTTCATGGATAGATCTCAAGGAGATCTGGTCCAATGCTTGCTCAACCTTTATCTCTGGTCTTTTTCTGGCCATTCATGGCAGTTCGAGTCAGATCTTTGACTTTTCCGGCTAGATCGGTAAGTTTTCAAAGTCTTTCTCATTTTTATGGTTCTCTGAAACCCTAACCTTTAAGATCTTTCGGTTTTCTTTCAAATCTATCTTAGATCAGTGTATGTTATGAACCTCTTAAGTGTTTTCCTTAAAGGCTTTCCGATTTTTCAAAGCGACTCTTCATCTTCAACGATTAGGGTTTTCTCAACCTCTTTTAAAAGGATCTCTTCTCTGATTTTTAGTATTATTTTATGATTTTACCATGTTTAAACAATTTGTTCATGCTTTTCTTCTACTTGGTTCATCGTGTTAAAACCCTAGGTATTTTTTGGTTTTATCCGAGTTCTGAAGTTGTCTTTGTTTGTTTGTGTGTATACTTGTTTCGATTAAGTTCTTTGTGTTTGACTTATCTGATTTGGAGTTCTTACCATTCTTTTAAACTCGACTAATGTTAAAACACTAATTTCTTAAAAGGTTCTCCTCACTTGTTACTGTGAGTTCTTTACTTATTTCTGACTCTCTTTACCTGTTAGACTGGTTTCTTCACTTGGGTTCTACGTGTGAGCCATGACTGCTTGACCTTGTTGATTACCATACTTTGAATATTCCCTAGCCTATTCATGTCACTCCTATATGTTTATGTTCATTTAATTTGCTCGTTTTTGTCAATATGTTTGACCTTGCATGTCTAATGCGCTTGTTCATTCCTTTCAATTTATATGTTGAAGTGCAGAATCATGACCACTTCTTGATTGATTTTGATTTCCTCAAGTTACGATAAATTGAAAAAGTTTTCTTTTAAACCCTTAATTTCACTCGTTTTGTTTAAATTGATTGATTCCCTTCCGTTGTTGTGATGTTTTACCCCTGCAGAATCCTTTCCCAAAATTATGTATATTTGTACTTAGACTCAAATATGTACTTCATACTTTTACTATCCCTTATATGGTCAGAAATCAATCTTTCTCGAGTTAGTTTTCTTTCCTTAATTATCCCTGTTAGTATCCGTTTGAGCAGTAATTCCTTGATTAAAGGGAATACTTGCATTAATGGAATTCTGATTGTGATTATTTCCAAATTTATGCTAAAACTTTACTGGTTACCTTATTTTTCTACTTGTTTTCAAAGCTATAAATACCCTACCCTCTTTTCTTTAAACACACGAATAATTGAGTTCAGAACACACACTTACACACTCAAAAACTCTCTCTTTCTCTACTACTACTTGTGCTACTATTTTGTCAAGATGGCTGAAAGCCAAGGCTAGACTGTGGAATCCTATTTGCCTTATCTTTCTGCACTTTTCCTTCTCAACTGTTATGTCCTAGTTTAATTTAAAGCTTCAACAACAACATGCTCCTTTAATTATTTCAGCTTCTTTCATTTTGGTCTATTTCCACTTGTGGTTCTGTTAAGTTACATTACGAGCATGTTATAATGTTCCCCCTTCCCTTTAGATTAATGCACTACCCTATGTGTGTTTCAAAGCATGCCATGTCAATCACTTATTGTGTACTTGTGATCCCAAGTCACTATCCCTTCAATGTGCTTATGTTCTTTCTGACTAGCCTGTGATCATGCCAGTATCAGCTATTGTTGTGCAAGTCCTACTAGTCCTAAGACCCTTGATGGGGTTATGTGTTTACAGTCAAATGTCTATGTGTCCTAAGTCCCTTGACCCCTTTTGTGACTACAAATTCTGTGTGTGATCCCACCTTGGGAGTTTTGAGTTTTATTTGCTACTACGACTGATTTCAATCACTTCTGTCACTGATTGCTTTCCAAAATTGACTATCAGTCCAGTTTTTAAACAAACTCTTTTTCAAACTATGTCAAGCACTCTTACCTACTGCTAGAATCTAGGTTCTGCCCCTTTTGTGTGAGCCTTGCCTTGGGACTCTTGAGCTCCCTCTGAACTTGGACACATAAGAGCTGGCCCTTCCACACTACACTCATCCTGTTTGGTTATCCAAATCTGGGAGTGAGCACTGCCTGGGATCCCCTGAGGTCCTTAGGGAACTCTGTCACACCTCGATATGAGAAAGGCTTTAGCATAATATTGGCATTGAGGTGGTTTATTCCATAACTCAGAAAGAAAGTCAGAATCAGGCTTCCTGTAGTTGTAACTTCTTATTTTTTCATTTTTCTTATGTAATTCAATCATTCGGTATGTAATAATTTGTAAACAAGTATGTGGTTGTCTAGTGAAAAGGGATGTAAAACATGCATCCTATAGTTGTTAACGGATAGAAAACATGTTATTAGGTTTACATTTCCAAATAGTGCAATAGAAACCATGTCTAGTAATTCATACAATGCATTAGAAATCATGTTCTTAGAATTCATGTTTCTTGCTTCAGCATCTCATTAATTAATCCATGTTTTATCTCTATCGGTTAGAAATCCTGCTCCTAGGGCAATAATAACATTGTTATAAAAGCTGTATTCACAAAGTTATATTCTGATAATTCTGCAACTCATGCATACATTTAGCAATCATGCCTTAGGGACTCTGTTTCTTTAACAACCCTACCATTTGCATATGCATATAAGATATCCTATCTAGGACCTTATTTACATTTCATCCATACGCTTAGTTAACTATTGATTCATGAAAAAGTAGTAAGTAATAATTTCCGCACTGCATTTTTTTTTTAATAAAATTGGCAACTTCTACGATTAGAATAGCCTGTTTAGGTAATAATCATCTTCAACTATCTTAATGTCTTGGAATAACTACTACATATGGTTTTACACCTAGGCAAGCCTTAGGTAATAATCTGACTAAAAATAGAACTGCCTTTGTTTAATTATCAACTGCTACAACCAGCAGGTAGGCCTGATTCAAACTTCTTATCTGAATCATGTAATAAATTTGGTTCTGCTTCAACAACTTAAACACCCTGCTTTGGTATTTTTTAATTCTAACCTTAATTGTGTATAAGTCATGCTGTTTGTGTGCATTATAGTGGAGGTATAACTGAGCCTTCTATTTGCTTACATGTTTCCCCCTAATTGCAGTCTTATATGTTTTGTATGTCGCTTTAGCATAATTTACCTTTAAAACTGAGGTTTGCCTAGAACCTCCTTCTTCTAGCAATAGGAGTCCTAAAATTCCTCCGGGACTGATAGGAATGGACGGGTAGCAGCATGCAATAAGAGTCGAGACCAATCATTGCTCTAATTACCTTTACGGGGTGGGAAAGGATAAATATGGATATGATGATCGATGCATTAATACCACGTGTAGCCCCTCTTTTGAGGAGTGTCATACTGGGTATTGCATTGACGTGATTCATATTATAAACAAACCTAGAACCCCGCTCCCTTTTACATTCTCAAGTATGTTAAAATTGTGACTCTTTTCAAAATCTTACCTCTTTTAGTTGTTTTCTTATATATGTGTATTAAAACTTAAATCCCCTACTATTTGATCCAATACTTGCCTATTTGTATGAATTCATAAAAATTATCTGGCTGGGAACCACGCTAGTGGATCCTGTTGGGTGCTTAACACCTTCTCCTTAGGATAATTTCAAGCCCTTACCCTGTCTCTGGTTATCAAACATAGTTGTAGATGAACCTTACATGTGTCCTAATGCACCTTAAATCATTAGGTGGCGACTCTTCAAAAAATGCAAACCCCGTTCCCAAAAGGAATGATTTATAGCATACCAAATGTCATAAACCCGATTTTCCGATATGAAGAGGGAAAAAGGGGGCACGACAAGACTCACAGATTCTTTTGCGCAGCTTGTTATACTTTACCTATACTTCAGCAACCTCGTTTAGGACCATGTTTCCCGGACAAACCCTTGGCTTGAAGATCCCGACTATGTTTTCATCCAACCATGAGGGGTAAAGGTATGAGTGGCCCGCATTATCAGTCCGGCTCGATAGTATCCTTTTCCACAATAATATTTAAGGTCCACATATGTTGTGCTTCATTCTTATATGGGATGGTGTCACCTTGGAAATCGGCTCTGAAGTGACACATTTTAGCAACCCATGGTATGACCTGTCTCCTGCCTGCTTGTCTTATAACCCTGAGAGGAGCGTAAGGGTATATGCCCCTTAACCCAATCAACACCAAGTGTGGAAAATCCCTGGATATAATGATGAACTCATCGATTGGTAACCACTCGAAAATCCACTACACCTGATCCTCGGTCAAATTATTGAAAAACTGTACCCATCCCATAGTGTCCTCCGGTTAAGCAAATATGTCTGGAATATAGTTCATTCTTTTGGTATGGTGGAAGGCTATGTGATCATTCCACGTCCTTCGCGAAAATTCTTGATGTTATTGTCCCTTTTGAAGATGCTCCAACAACCAGACCTGTAACAACAAGTTGCAACCCTCAAAGAATCTGTAACCCCTTCTGACATCACTCCAATGCCCGGTACATGTCTGCAACAATCATAGGGACAATAGTGTATGTCTGCCCCTCGATCCCATCCATAAGAGTTTTGGTCACCATGGCTATCCTAGTATGGATTTTATCCCCTTAGATTGGGAATACCAACATGCCCAAGACACACATAATAAACATGAAGACCCTACAATGAATCCAACCCAAGGAGGTGATTGAGAACTCATAATCAAAAATACGGTAATAGTGACTATGGCGTATCGTTTATAATAGAATTTAAGGGGTATGTAGGAGTCCTTTAGGCATTTCAAGTTGTCATTTTTCTTCGGCCCCATCATCTTTAGAAATCCCCTAGCAGTGCGATTTTCAGGTGCTAACAGACCAGGGCTATCCCAAGTTAACCCAACAAATCCTCCTATTTCTTCTAGAAGGGGAGTCATTTCTATGTTCCCAAAGCGGAACACAGCCCTTTCCTTGTCCCAAAACATAGTGGCAACCTCGATCAGCATTTTGTTTGGCTAAAAATCCAACAGAGAAGGCAAGTTTCCTAAGACTCATTTCACATGGTTTTGTTCACATGAAGGAAGATCCCTCTACCAATCTAGCAAAAGTGAGGGTATGCTACCAACCATACCAAATCTGGGGGCCTCGTGCCTCATTTTCTGCATAACAAAAGATAGTTAAGCCCTTTCCCCCTCCGGGTTCGTCTAATTATACAGCAATGATTAGCATATTGGCACTTATTTCTCCAAACTAATACATACAATTGTGATTGCGTCTGTTGGAATTATGGAAAACCCGATGGACTTTGGGTAAGGTTTGTCTTAAAGGGTCATTATGTTGACAACATATTAACCCGGCTAGGTTTGACCATAATGCACATATAATTAATTAGAGTAAGGTTGTTATAGAGGTCTAGACTGGGACCCTCAAGCGGACAACTTGAGGGGGAAAGGCACGGAACCGTCGAACGCACCGCTGATCGATTATTTTTACTGCAAATATGCCTTTCCAAATTTCAAGGGTGATATGTAGGAAGAGCTCAAATACTCATCAAGCATTGCTATAGGATTGATTACGCACGAGTGGAATATGATGTTGAGCACGATTTATTCAACAATAAATAACATGTTGTCAAGTATTTACACGTAAAAAACAATAAATACAGTATTTAAATAATTGAAAGACAGTTACGGGAAAAGAAAATAAAGAGAAAAGTTAGTTTCAGAGACATAAATAAATTATAAATAAGTGATTAAATCCAAATAAAGGGGAAAGGGTACATGGGATAAAGCATGCTTAGACTAATTCACAAAAATAAGTTTGTTATGGTAAGAGCCTAAAATATCCCAAGCAGAGTTGCCATGTCGTCACGCCCCCTTTTTCCTTTGGGGGAGTTCGGGTTTCAACATTCATAAGGGAACAACTCGTTTACTTTTGGGAATTGGGCATTGAAGAGTCGCCACCTAACATTTTAAGGTGCGTCAGAGCATCTAGAGCAATTAACTCATGTAACTAGTTTGCATTATCAAAGACTAGGGTAAGGGCTCGAAATAACCTTGAGGGAAAGGTGTTAGGCACCCCTCACGGTCCGCAGCGGTGGGTCTCGGCATAGCTTAAACTATGTGAATTAGTCATTTTAACAAATAAACAGTCTTAACACATATTTGTAAATAAAGATAGTTTTCACAGTCTAAATACGTATACGACCAAAGAAATTCAGATAATGGAGGTTTGGATAACTTATACATGTATATGTAAAGGAAAGGAAATTTATAGAATTTAAACATATAGGGGAGTTGGGAAAGGGAAGTCCTAAGTTGATTAGCCTATAGGATCAATCTGTGCAATGCGCGGTAATCCTCCTCAACTAGAGGGGCTACACATGACATTAGTGCGCAGGTCATCATATCCTTTTACTACCCATTACCCTCCCCTTAGGGGTTATATAAGCAAGATAAATTAATGATCTCTAAGTATGCTGCTACCCGTCCCTTCCTTGTAGTCCTAGAGGAGTTTAGGACCTCTAAATCGATGCAGTTCTAGATACCCTAAGGTGTTTAAAAGGGAAAATCAAGGTGACAAACAAAGAACATATAGTAAAATCAATTAGGGAAAAAGCAGTTAAGGCTCATGTTTACCTTCACATGTACATAAGCAAATAAGCAGCACGTCTCATACAATTGATTTTGAATAAGTTTAGATAGCCTAGGAACATGGTATTTAGATGAACAGTCACAAAATAGAACATGCAGTATTTGTTTTAAGAGAAGTGGCAGAATCCTAACCCGTTTGCCTACTGGTTTTATAGCCTGTTAAGCATGGATAATTTCACACATAAACAGAACTGGTTTCCCATTATTTAATGTCCTAACTCTTTCCTAAGTGTATATATGGAGTCACAATTCTGGGAAACAATTTGAAATTCTTTTATCTTATAGACATGCTTTCTGGTGAAATTTAACAAGACACTGTATGAAGTTCCAGTTTTAGCACTTAATGCACATGGTAATACCCTACGAACATGTGTGAAACTGCTATATTAGTTCTTATTAGAAACGCATACTGACTGAGCAAGTGTGACAACTAATTACACCTACGTGCATGATTTCTAAAGAGGCAGATTGGAATATATGTTGTAATGAAAGTTGAACTTTAGTTATTTTATTCCCTGTAGGCATGGCGTCTAATCATGTAAAACAAAATAGGCAGAACTTATTTCAACCAAAGAACACTCATAGGAACAGTAAAACTATGGTTACAAAATTTAACAAATGAAAGCTTAGATACATTGAGAGGTAATAATAAACATGATGGTACAGTTGCAACAACGGCTACAGAAATATTGTATAAATATGAAATAGCGATAAGAAATGAATTTAGTAGTATGACAACAGAAATAGAAGAACAAAATAAAGAAAAAATTACAAATAGAAATTTAATGACAAAATTGGCAATATGTAATATGTGTTATATAGATGAATATATTTGTGCATTTAGAGACTATTATTATAGAGGAACATATAGTCCGGATGAAAGTAAAGGAATAAGAAAATTATATTTTACCAAATTACCAGAATCTTTCAGCTCAAAAATAATAAAAAATTGGAATGAAGCAGAATTAGCAGATACCCTAGGATCTCGAATAAAATTTTTACAAAACTGGTTTATAGAATTATGTGAAAAATATAAAGAAAATATCAAAATGGATAAAATATTGGTAAAAAATTTGGCATGCTGCAAAAATAGAATAGCAACCCAATTCGGATGCACAGATAAATATTACAAAAAAGAAGGTAAGAAAACAAGAAGATATAAATCCAAATATAAGTATAAGAAACCAAGAAGAAGATATTATGTAAAAATTACAAATATAAAAAACTATATAGAAAAAAAAAACTAACAGAATGCACTTGTTACAATTGTGGAAAACTAGGACACTTAGCTAAAGATTGCAAATTACCAAAAAATCCAAAGAAAAAACAAATTTCCGAAATAATAATAGACAATGATAAATATACACAAATGGAATATATAGATTATGAATTAGGAAGTGAAGACAGTATATACGAATTTTCAGAAAATGAAAATGATATAAATAATAACATAATAGAAGGATCAAACGAAGAGAATAATGACTGAAAAAGATATACAAATCATACAACAAGAAGAACACCAAAATGAACAATCTTCAGAACAAAAAATAATATTTGATACCACTATATTTGAACAAATAAAAGGAAAAGAATTGGACCTAAGCATAGACAAAATACTAGAAGTATCAACAATAAAGAATTGGTTTAAAAGACAAAAAGAAGAATACTACGTAGTAAGCCAAAGGGAACATATAATAGACTGTAAATACATCAAAGGTAAAGCCAGAATACCAATATTAAATAAAAAAACTATTAAATAAAGAAATACAAGATATAAAAGCAAAAAATCCAATAAAATACGTACATTTAGGAGGAACAGAGATACTAATAAAAGCATGTTTTAGAGAAGGAATAGATACCCCTATAGAAATATACTTAGCAGGCGATAGAATTGTACAACCTATAGAAAAAAAGTATAATAAGTGCAGTAAGAGGTAACTTAATATACCAAAAATTTAAATTCATAATAAGTGCAAACTATTCGGTTGCAATAGATGATAAAAATATAGATAAATCATTAGTTCTATATTGGAAAATGTCTGGAATAGAACTAGCACCAGGGAGTAAGATATTCACAGCAAGATGTAAAAACCTATATGTCTTAACAACAAAACATAAGATAACAACTAAAAATAAAATAAATAGAATTAAAATAGAAAATTCGTTCGAAATAATAGTATCAGTTATAGACAACAGTGATTATAGTTATAAGGAAATGAATATAGAAGAAGACTTAGAAATAGTAAAAGAAAGATTAAGCACGTCAAAATACCAGAAACATCATCAAGGATGAGTACATCAAGAAGAATAGATTACACAACTCCACAAAAATTAATAGAAGAAATAAACCCACAACATTATTATATAACAGGAATAATGGACCAAAGAAAATATTTAATATTAATAAATACAGGATAAGAAGAAAATTATGTTATAAGAGAATTAATACCAGAAAATAGTAACAATAGAACAACAATGTTCAGAATTACTAAAAGCACTAAGAAAAAATGAAGAAACGACTGAAAAAGAATTAATTATTGGAGGAATACCAATACTAATAAATTTCAAAATATATCATGGAGATAAAAATATTACACTAGGAATAAAATGGTTAGAAAAAGTCAAACCATATAACTTAGAAGATAGGCAATTAACAATAAGCTATGAAAACAAAAAGATAATAATCAAAAGAACCTTAATATAATGCCAAAAATATATATACTTGCCAAGATAATAGTATAAGGATATTATATACCTATGATGGATACAGGAGCAGAAGCTAACATGTGTAAACATAATTGTCTACCAGAAAATAAATGGGAAAAGTTAAGAACCCCCATAGTAGTAACAGGATTTAACAATGAGGGAAGTATGATAACATACAAAGCAAGGAATCTAAAAATACAAATATGGGATAAAATATTAACCATAGAAGAAATATATAGCTATGAATTCACAAATAAAGATATATTACTAGGAATGCCATTTTTAGATAAGTTATTCCCACATACTATAACAAAAACACATTGGTGGTTTACTACCCCATGTAAACAAAAAATAGGAGCAAAAAGAGTAAATAATAAATTGAGAAAAACAACACCCTGGATTAAAGGAAGTGAGAAGATCACCCAGAAATTAGAAAATATAATACTAAGCAACCATACTATAGAGATAATCATTTTCTCAATAGACAAAATAACACAACTCCAAAATAAATTAGAACTACTATATAATGATAATCTCCTACAAGGATGGGAAAAACATAAAACGAAAATAAAAATTGAACTAATAGATGAAAATAGTATAATAACACAAAAAGCTTTAAAATACAATTTTAATGACCTAACAGAATTTAAAATACACATACAGGAATTGTTAGACAATAAGTACATCCAAGAAAGTAATAGCAAACACACTAGCCCAGCATTTATAGTAAATAAACATAGTGAACAAAAACGAGGAAAAAGTCGAATGGTTGTAGATTATAGAAATTTAAATGCAAAAACAAAAACATATAATTATCCAATACCAAATAAAATACTAAAAATCAGACAAATACAAGGATATAACTATTTTAGTAAATTTGACTGTAAATTTACCATTTGAAACTAGAAGATGAATCTAAAAAGTTGACAGCATTCACGGTACCACATGGGTTTTACGAATGGAATGTATTACCCTTTGGATATAAAAATGCACCGGGTAGATACCAACATTTTATGGATAATTACTTCAACCAATTAGAAAACTGCATAATATATATAGATGATATACTATTATATTCTAGAACAGAGAATGAACATATAAAACTACTAGAAAAATTCATACACATTGTAGAAATATCAGGAATTAGTTTAAGTAAAAAAAAAGCAGAAGTAATGAAAAATCAAATCGAATTCTTGGGTATACAAATAGATAAAAATGAAATAAAAATGCAAACTCATATAGTACAAAAAATAATTAACTTAAATGAAACACTTGATACAAAAAAGAAGTTACAATCATTTTTAGGATTAGTTAACCAAGTAAGAGAATATATCCCTAAATTAGCAGAAAATTTAAAACCATTACAGAAAAAATTAAAGAAAGATGTAGAATACCATTTTGACGAAAAAGATAAAATACATATAAAAAAGATCAAAATTATGTGTCAAAAATTACCAAAACTATATTTTCCGGATGAAAAAATGCAGTTTACATACATAGTAGAAACTGATTCTAGTGATCACAGCTATGGAGGAGTTCTCAAATATAAATATGATAATGAAAAAACTGAACACCATTGTAGATATTATTCAGGATCATACACAGAACCACAATTAAAATGGGATAAATAGAAAAGAACTATTTGAATTATATAAATGTTTGTTAGCATTTGAGCTATACATCGTTTATAACAAATTTATTGTAAGAACAGATAATACACAAGTGAAATGGTGGATAACACGGAAAGTACAAGATTCGGTAACAACGAAGGAAATAAGAAGGCTTGTATTAAATATACAAAATTTTACATTTACAATTGAGGTAATAAGAACTGACAAAAATATTATTATAGATTACCTATCAAGAAAAAGGTACCCAAACTGATGACAGACAAGAAACAAAAGTTTTTTTTTGCAATCCTTACTACTCTATCTTTACAGATGGATAGTATGGGTAAAAGATTACAACAGCTAGAGGAAACCAAGCCAAGTCAGTAACATGACTATAAAGATGCGGAGTTAAGTCGATAGGAAGACTCAAAATTTCCAGAGTTAGAGGGAGATATTGGGAAACTCCGTAAAATCCATAACAATATTTATTTACATACAGCTGCAGGTACGAGTAAACAAGTTAATAAGAAACCATATGCCAATGACAATTTGAATAGCATATTTGATAAACCAATTACTCCAAAAATACCAAAAGAAACAATGACTACAACACCACAAACCTCAACCTATGCAAACAGTCTACACCAAAATAAGAAAATATACAACCATATTACCCAGACCTATATTGAAAATATATACAAAATCCAAACATTCCTAAACCTTAACCCCAGAGAACCTACTACAACAAATCCAACACAAGACTACATAACCCAAAAACTCCAAGGATATAATAGACTTATTGCCCAACCAAAGACCAGATCCAATCTAGTAAAAACATGTTACAATTACAGATTACTTAGCACAGTATATACCTATGATGGAGAAGAAATAAGTGGAATACCAGAGATATATAAAGCATTTATTACATATAAAAGAATTACAAAAGGAAACCTATTTTTTATAAAATCCTATACAGCACCAACTGAGATACTATACGATGAAATAAAACCTCTTATAAAGGTTGTAAAAATAGGATAGACACGAGATATGATAATACCAGAAGAGATAGAACAACAACCAGAGATACCAAAAATCGAGATACCGAGTTTTTACGCCAACAAAAGAATAATTTGAATAGCAATTATTATCCAAGAATTAGCCAACAATTATCTACAGGAAAATGCCATTTGGAGCTACTACTCAAGAGATCAACTATTGATATATGCAAATTCAAGGGAACTACGACAAGAAGATATGGATGAAATCCAAAAATGAATTTTATCATTATTAAAACCAGAGATGCAATCAACTACAAGAGAACTAAAGAAAGGATTTATTTCCAATGAATTACTAACAAGATACTGCAAATTAGTAGGCCACAAGTACCCAGATCATATATGTTCAAAGTGCAATGGAGAAGATAATTATGTCCCAGAAGTACAACTGGAATAAGAGATACCAGCATAAAGACAAAGGAAGACAAAGACAACACACAACTATGGCAAACAGATAATGTAAAAAAGTCATAAAGTAAATAGTATGAGTCATATTCATAAACAGTAAAGGTCGTTCATGAAAGATCATTTATAAATAGTAAGAGTCATATTCATGAACAGTAAAGGTTGTTCATGAAGGGTCGTTTGTAAACAGTAAGAGTCATTTAAGTTTTCTATATATAGCATGTAAATCTGAGAAAGGGAGGACACACCCTCACCTTCTCTCTTATAAGAATTTTAATTTAAAGTCTTTCATAATAACAATTATGGAACATTCAAACGAGCTACAAGATCAGGTATGTTTATTCATAGTCATGTCTAACTAAACTTTTATATTCCTGATAATCTCTTAAATATCATAATTGTTTATCATGTTATAGTACTGTTATAAAGAACATATTGAGAAAGCTTGCCATGTCTAATAATGCTGAGAGTAGTTAAGCCCAGACTAAGCCATCCTAAGGTCGAAACCGGTAGGCAAGGAAGCCGTTTAGGGGAGTAGACAGAGTTGAGGCACTGTTAGGGAAAATGATTAAAGCAAGAAAAACATTGTAGTGACCAGAAAAGATTGTTCAGAATAACTTATTAGAAGATGATAAACACTATGATAAATAAAGAGGTTGGAGGGAATATGTTTAGTAAACACATGATAAGAATAAATAAAAATAGATCTAATGAGCAACCATACATATCTACTAGATGACAATAATGATTACAAAATACTCATATTATATGCTTTTAACCAACTTAATAACGATATGAGAAGAAAAATCTACGATATATTGGTTACTTTTGAAATAATAAACGTAATGGAACAAGGATATACAGAATTAATTCTATCAGAAGAAATAAACAAATTAGATTTATATGAACTAGATTTATATTCAGATTAATGATTAACTACGAATATCTCCAGTACTGGTTACGAACTTTAGAAAATATAAATTTATTAGAAAAATTATTAAGAGAAAATGTAGAAGAACATCAAAAAACCCAAGATATCCAATACGTAGAATACACGGGAGAAAATATAAAAGAAATTACAAGGTTAATTCCGCTAGCCGCAAAATATTATGAAAAAATCTTTAGTCTATACTAAACAAAGAGACCCCGTCTTAAAATATGCTCAATGTATCTAAGCTTTCATTTGTTAAATTTTGTAACCATAGTTTTACTGTTCATATAAGTGTTCTTTCTATATAACCTGGTGTTTCAGCTACTGCTATTTTATTATCTATTAATTGTTTTGAGATATATCTTATCCATAATTGGATTGTTTTATTTATATCTGCTACACAATCTAGATCTAAAAAATTACATTGTTCAGTTATCTGTCTTGGTGTCCATTTCTTATTTAGCCTTTTATCCCATAATGTTTTGTTCCTATCATGTGAATCATAACTTACTCTGTAATAGCTCGGGTTTAGATGTTTTGGATTTTTTATTCCTGATGTGCTTGGTTTATCCTCGGTCATATATCCTCGGTCATATCTTCTGTATTTATTTCTGGATTTGTTTCTGTTCTTTCTATAATTTCTGTATATGTCTCACTTGTTTCTGAATAGTCTTCTCCTAGATCCTTATCATCATCACTTTGATCATTTATTTCGTTTATGCTTATTTTTGGTGGATTATCTTGTACCTCTTCTAACTGTAATTTAAATTTTTCTATTTCATTTGTCAGTCTTAACTCTTGTTCTTCTTCTTTGCGTTCTTTTTCTTTTTGTTTACTTGCTTATAGCTTTTTTAGCATTTCTAATTCTTTTTCTAATTCTGTTATTTTAGTGTTCTTTACTTCCTCTATTTGTTGTATTTTTTCTTTTGCTTGCTGTTGTATTTCCTTAATTTCTCGTTTTCTATCTATTTCTTCGTTTTCTTTTGTTATTCTAATCATTGCAGTTAAACTATCTTCTAGTTTTACCGTTTCTTTTTCCAACATTAGGTTTAGGTTATTTCCTATTTTCTTGTATCTTCTTCCTAAGGTAGAAAATATTATTTTTATTTTTAATCCTTCCGGATTTTCATATGTTTTTTCTTCTAGTGCGAATTCTTCTTTATTCATCTTTTATTTTTAAGATAGTAAAAATAATTTAGATAGTAAAAATATATTTGTATTCCATTTTGGATATAGTATCTATTAATTTAGATAGCCTAGCATCGGTTATTTTCGTAATACTTAAATATTCATATTCTGGGTATAGTTTCTTTAGTTTTTTTCTTACTTTCCTTAACTTTTTATTTATTTTAATGTGCCTAATTTCTGTAATTGTTTAATATTTTTCATACTTAATTTAGCTCTGATACCATATTTTAAGACGGGGTCTCTTTGTTTAGTATAGGTTAAAGGTTTTTTCATAATATTTTGCGGCTAGCGGAATTAACCTTGTAATTTCTTTTATATTTTCTCCCGTGTATTCTAAGTATTGGATATCTTGGGTTTTTTGATGTTCTTATACAACCATATAGGCAGGTTATCTAACAAAGCACATTTGAGCCAAAGTAAACCCTATAGGCATGTTATCTAGCATGCAATAGTGATGAGAGTAAACATCTAGGCAAGTTTTCAAACAGGCAACAATAGAGTGCTTTTGAAAGAAGTAAAGTCATAGGCAGGTTATCTAACATACAATAGTATAAAGCGAACACCTATAGGCATGTTATCTACCCAGCTTTACCCACAGTACCATACAACTACCCTCCTTTTTTACTAGTCACCCCAATATCTGTTTACAATTAATTATTACAGACCAATAATTGAATAACAATTACATGAATAAAATATGAATTAAGCTATATGGAGCCTAAAGCAGGCCCAAAGCAAATCCTGGTGTACCAGGCCTTCAGTAGTCTTAAATTCCAAGGATTTCATAGCCCAATTCATGTCCAAGTGTGTCAGAGTTCTCTAAGGACCTCAAGGATCCCAGGCAGTGCTGAGACCCAGACTTTTCTCAAATAAAGACTGATTATGTGTAGAGTGGAAGAGTCATCCCTGATATGCCAGAGTTCAGAGAGATCTCAAGGATCTCGAGGTAGTACACATACCAAAGGGGCAGAACTTAATAATCTAAGAGTAAGTGAGAGTGTTTGAAAAGACTTAGTGAAAACATTGTGAAGATAATTTCTTAAAGGTAAAATATCTTCTGTAATAGACCAGTTTTAAGAAAAATGCTAGGAATGAAACCAATTTTAGAAGAACACATTTTGAAAACAGTTCAGATGAGAGTAAATTCAGTAGACAGTCAATAGATCATAAAAGGTTCAGTTTCACAGACACTTTAGCAAACATGTTTGCACACAGGAGATTGGGAACATATGAACATCTTGTTGAGGGTGCATGAATGGGGTGCAGGGAGACAGATAGGCAGTAATACACATAGAACACTTACAACCTTAACAAATTAACCAGGATAGCAGGCAACTAATCATAAAGCAAAGATTTAGAGGATAAACACACAACCATAGGCATGATCACATAGCTAGGCATCACTCGGACAGGCTGTTTAAACATTACATAAACATGTGAAGTGTAAACATATTAGCTGCACATAGAGCAGGGCAGGATTTTAGGCATGCTTAAACAAAGAAGTGAATAAGAGAGTAGGCCAAATTCATAACCAATAAACTAATGCAGGGACTGTAAGCACGTGATTTTTGCCCTATATGAGAATTACTCCCAAAAAATCCACAATAAAACATTTTTTTTTGTGTGCAATTTTTGAATTTTCGTGGCAGTTTTGGATAATTATTTGTATTTTTTGTCTGTGCGTGTTTATTTGTTATATTAGTAAAAAATATAAAAATATGTCGCATTTGCATTTAATATTTAATTCTACAGTTAGGAGTAATTAAGTTTGTTTTACAAAATGAAAAAAAATCATAAAAATATGTATTTTGCATTTTTAGCATTTAACGTCCAAATTGTGTGATTTTATCCTTAATTGCTATTTAATTGTGTATTAATTGTTATTAGGAGTTAATTAGTATTTCTGAGATAATTTTGGGTTTTATAATTTAATCTTAGCATTTTTAGCTTTATTAATTAAGAAATTGAATAAATAGAAAAGAACAAAAATAGAAGAAAACCGGATTGGGCCTTTTCTTCAAATTTAAACCACAAGCCCAAAAGAAACAAACTCATACCGGGTCAACCCGACCCGGTCTGCCCCATAACCCCAAAGATCCAACTCCCTCTCTTCATTTTTCATTTTTTCATTTTTCCCAAAACAAAAAAACCCCAAACCCTAAAAACACCTATCCCCCCTCTCTTCTTCTCCAAAACTCCAAAACACACACATCCATGGCAGCTCGTCCATGGATGCCATTGTCTAACGACAGCCATATCGCCTCAAACAACCCCAACACCACCCCTTCATCGAGTTTCGTCTTCGTCGTCGAGCTCCATCAAGCTTCGTCTTCGTCGTCAAGCTCGAGCTCCCATGGCGGCTTTCTTTCTCGACGACCAGCTCCAACCATCCAACCAAACCCCTGCTTCATCGTCCCCAAACGACCTCACATCCATGGTTGCCTTTCTACATATCCTTCCCCATCGTTCCTACGTCAAGCAGCACTGCTGCTGCTGCTGCCGCTTCACTCATCGACGAACAACAGCTATGGATGTGAGGTCTTCATCGTCACCACCCTCCAGCTCCACCATCGTCCAATGACCAGCTCCATCGACGACCTCCCCCTTTCGCTTCATTTTCACGTCGCAACACACACACACAGCTCCACAGTCTGTCGACGCCTCGCGTCTAAACGATCACCATCTCCATCTTCGAGCAGCCATTAACGAGCGACGCAACAACAGTCAGTCCGTCGAGTTGCGTTCAGCTAAACGAACCAGCATGCTTCGTCCAGTTTTTTTCATCGCCAAACACCCCTCCATCGAGCTTCGTCTATGTTTAATTTTTCGGGCAGATTCAAGTTATTTTGGTGCGATAATTGTTTCCGGGCAGATTTGTTTCCGGTCGAGTTTATCGTTGTTCCGATCCGGTTAGTTGGTTTAAGTTTCATTTCTGTACGTATTTTGTTTGATATTCTCGGATCTGAAATCAGTATATGTTTGATTCTTTTCTTGTTAGTTGTTTATAATGTCTTGATTATTTCCTAAGTTTGCTTTTATTCATTTGTTCTTGTTTAGGTTTAATCTAGAAATGTATTTAGTTTAATTACTGATTTTTTTTTTTGATGTTATTTGGTCCGAATCGAGTTTTAAGCTTAAATGGTGATTTGAGTCTGATGAATCTTAATGTTGTTCTGATATGAATCTGATCTTGAATGTTGATATGAATTTGACTGATTTGATTAGTCAATTGTTAGGATTTCTCATTCAGAATTGGTTATAGCTGATGGGGTAGAATGGTAAATTGCAGTATTTTCAGGGGTAAAATGGTAATTTCAGTAAGTTCGGAAGGGTATTTTTGGAATTGAAAATTTGAACAATTATTTAATCTGAGTGCTCCGTCCACTAGGCATTAACAATATTAAAATAGTACATGGTGGGGGACAAGACATAAATTAGTGGAGATGTGATATATTTGTTTAATATAATGGGGGACAAGACACGAGATAGTGGGGAATAACTCTTTAGTTTAATATAGTGGGGGACAAGACACAAAATAGTGGGGAATAATTTATTTGTTTAAGGTAGTGGGGAAAAAAGCATGCAATCATGGGAATATTTCGGGGAGTGGTTCAAGACAAGAGTCTTGTTATAAATAGAGTCATTCTTTGACACAAAAGGAAAAAAAAGGAGACTTTTGGAGGGACTTGGAAGAAGATAGAGGAAAGAGTTGAGAGAGTTTACTGAACTTTGAGAAATCAGAATTTGAGAGTAAAAGAGAAAAACAAGCTGAACTTTTACTTGAATAATTTCAGGCTGCTTTTTCTTGAGTGTTATTTAAAAATTAGTAAACTAATGCATCTTGTATCCGTCTCTCTTCTGCTTTGACTGTGATTGCATTCTGGTACTACTGGTTTTCAATCTGTTACTGGGTTATTTTACTGGTCGTTACTGGTTTTGCTGTGTTGCTGAACCTGTTTGTTGCAGTGTATTTACGCTACTGCTACTTCCACTGATCTTCATCTTCTTTCCTTGCTTTCCAAATACCAGGAACATAAACTGATACACTGGTACATCTTGTAAGCTACTCGAAGCATGAATGCAAAAAGTGGGAAAGATTTGAAGCTGTAGTTTAATGTAGTCTTTTCTTTCTTTTACTGTATGTATTTAGAACATTCTATGCGCTGCCCATGTAAACTCTTTAAACGACTCACTTTCGAAACTCAACTGTAATAACTCGTGAGCATGTAAATAAGTTAGAACTTTTTTTCTTTCATTATGGATACGAACGGAATAGAAAACATAGTTACTATAGGTCGATCCTTTTAAAATAAAAATGAGGCGTGCCTTGCCAAACAAAAATGTAAATTGCGGGGCCCTCAATAATTGGTCATAATAAAAAACTTAGAATTTGGGATGGACCGTTTACTGAATTTCACTGCCTTCCCCAAAGATAATAACGCATTAGACTCTTTAGGCGCGATTTAATTAAATTACATTCTTAAATTCGGGTGCGCATTTATGTGACCCAAATCCAAATCTCAACGGAGTCGGAATGTATTAACAACTACGGGCGCATTGATTGTGATGTTGTTTGAAAATGCATTTTCACGACGTCGCAATTTCATAAAAAATAAATAATAATAAAAGCGGTTTAAACCTAATAAAAGCACACAAGTTATAACATGTATTAAAATCAGATATTTAGCCATTATAACAATTTAAGCGACCGTGCTAGAACCACGAGATTCGGGGGTGCCTAACACCTTCCCTCGGGTCAACAGAATTCCTTACTTAGAATTTCTGGTTCGCAGACTTCATTTGGAAAGTTGAATATTTTCCTCGAATTGGGATTCAAGATAAACCGGTGACTTGGGACACCAAAAGCCAAACCTTTCCCAAGTGGCGACTCTGAATTAAATAAATAATCCCATTTTAAATATTGTCACTTAAATTGGAAAAACTCCCTCGCGCATTTTACCCTTCGGGGTAGGCGCGCAAAAAGGAGGTGTGACAGCTTTGGCGATTCTGCTGGGGATCCGAACCCAGAACTTTGGTTCAGGGTTCAAGAATTCGAGCTTAGAATAACTGTTATAGTTGGCTTGTTTTATCTGATTTTACATGTTGAGCCTAATATGCTAACTAACTGCTTTTACCTCTTTGATATTTTGTGAACTGTATATAAACTGTGCCGAAACCCATCTCCTCTCTGAGTCTTCTAAATCATGAAGAAGGGTGCACTTCGTGTGACTTCTTTTTTGTTTAGAGTCAATCCCATTTTTGGAACGAGGTTCGGATAAGTTGCAAAGCCGGGGTGAGCTTCTGTATCCCCGGTATGCCCCCCCCCCCCCGGCTCAAGCTGTCCGCTCGGGTAAGCCAGGT
Organism: Nicotiana tabacum; assembly: GCF_000715075.1. Classification (NCBI taxonomy): domain Eukaryota; kingdom Viridiplantae; phylum Streptophyta; class Magnoliopsida; order Solanales; family Solanaceae; genus Nicotiana; species Nicotiana tabacum. The sequence continues at coordinate 152,317,260 of NC_134090.1, read as the reverse complement.
CTAGAACAAACACCCAGGTTCTGAACCTAGAATAACTCAACTTCATGCCGGATCCCTAGTAGGAATGCTTATCTGCATCATGTGCATTTTTGACTTAGTGGACTCAACACAGGGGTTGGGTCCGTCTAGGAATAGCAACCTGAAACAGAAAAGACCATCCTGATGCATCCTACTTACTGCTTGTGCATTTTATTTGCTTTGGACTTGCATGCTGACCGGTTTTGAATAATGGGAAAATTTGAAAAAAAAAGAGAGAAATAAAAATAGCAGTGTATAAGGTTAATCTTCTGCTTTGAAAAATAACAATGTCCAAATAGTGTGGAAACTCTGCCGAAATTTTAAACAATATTTTATTTTTAATAGTTTGTTTACTAAAAGCAAAGGAAAAATAGAAAGAGTCTTTATTTTTGGAAATTGTTCGCAGAAAAAAGAAAAAGAAAAGAGTCTTTATTTTAGTTTGGGAACAGGTTGTTTTATTGTTTGTTGAAAATGAAAAGAAAAAAAAAGAGTCGTTATTCTGTCTTGTTTTCAAAAAATAGAAAAGGAAAATAGTTTGTCTTGCCATGAAAAATGAAAATGAAAATGAGTCTTGTTTTTTTTTTTAAAAAAAATATAGTTTGTTTTATTACCGAACTACGCAGGTTTGATTCTCACCGGATGTGAGATACGTAGGAAAACCTCATCGGTTCCGACCCCAATTTTCAAAAAATAATCCAAAAATATTTTCTTCCAGTCCCTTCTTTGAAAATATTTCCTTAAAAGTTTTAAAAAACAAAAAAAAAGGTAGTTTTTAAACTCAAAAAAATGGTTTGATTCTTTCTAATATCTTTCATACAAAAAAAGAAAAATCAATAAAAATCAAAATCTATAATACGGGTTTCCTTCATTCTGAAGTATTTTTCCAAAAAATTCAAAAAATATCAGAAACAAAAATCCAAAAAATTGCTCTTTAGCTGTCTTTATTTTGTAAATATCCATAAAAACTTTGAAAATATGAGTCCAAAAATATTTTCGCTTTTCTTTAGAAGTGCTTTTGTAAATAACTAAAAAACTCAAAAATTCAAAATATTTTCTTAAAAGTGTTCTTTCAAAAATTAAGAGGCGACAGCCAAAATCCAAAGAAAATATTTTCTTTATTATTTAGAAAAAGAGAGAACAAATTAAAATTCAAACAAAAATATTTTCTTTTTTTTACTTCTAAAATTCTCAAAGTTCCAATCAAAGGAAAAGGAATTTTTAGAAGTCTTTCTTTCAAAAAATAAAAATAGAGTCAAATTCAAAAATCCAAAAAATATCCTTTTCTTCTTTTAAAGCATTTTTTTAGAAAAATCCAAAAGAAACAAAAATCCAAAAAAAAAAACCTTTTAAAGCATTTTTTTTTAAATTATTCCAAAAAAGGAAAAAAAAGAGTTAGTTTACTTACTCTATTCACGATCTCCTGAACTACGCAAGATCTGATTCATGCGGCATCGTGATACGTAGGCAATCCTCATCGGATTCGGTCACGCTTTTAACTTCAAATAAAAAAAATAAGAAAATATAAATAAAAGGGAGCCAGAATGACGCATGCCATCAGTGCAAACATGTAGAAACTCACTTAACTGTATAGGTGCATCACACCCCAACGTGAGATTACCTGTCTGTTATTTGTTTCAAACTAACCATTTGCTTGCTGCTAAGTCCAGGTTTTTAGAAAGGTGGTTTGGTTTTGTGGAGGTCTGGCCTCACATTCATACTTTACGAGGTCGAAAAGAAGTGTTCAGCTGCCCGTCACTAAGTCGAGAGGAAGTATTCACATCTACTTCACAAGATCAAAGGGAAGTGTAGAGATGTCTTCAGAAATTCCTTTGCCAACGATTCCTATTTCCGAAGAGAGTTCAATCTCGGCCATCCCAACTTCCGAATCAGCAACTGTTGAAGAAAACAGAGTCTTGCGGCTTCGCATGTTGGAAATGTTGGATGACTGGAACAATGGAAAAGAGTCGCCGAGTGTAATCCCTGGATTCCTTGAGATGTTCTCTAGGACAAGTGGGACTTCCAACGCCCCCATAAGTTATCCAACTACCCCATTCAGGTATCCTACCATTTCAGCCCACTCCGCTAGATCACCCTCTAATTCTTATCCCCGGATGTCAACGACAGATGTGGCTACAAACATATTCACTGCACCGCCCTTTCCAATTGCGGCACAACCCGTATACACAGGCCTAATTTTGACTCTTCCTCATTCACATTTCAAGTACCATCCTTCTCGCTGGAACCAACTCGGTTTACCACCAGTGCTCACCCTCAGCAGCCTCAATGTGAGTTTATGCCTGGGCAAGACCGAAATCCCAAAGCTCCTGAACAAGATGAAATGGCGAGAAGAATGAGGAGCCTCGAGCAGAGCTTAAGAAATATGCAACACTTAAGCAGGCAGAAGAGTGTCTCCTATACTGATCTGTGCATGTTCCCTCACGTGCACCTGCCCGTAGGGTTCAAAACACCAAAGTTTGAGAAATATGATGGGCATGGCGATCCCATTGCTTACCTCAAAAATTATTGCAACCAATTGCGTGGGGCTGGCGGCAAAGAAGAATTGTTGATGGAATACTTCGGCAAAAGTTTGGTGGGCATAGCCTCAGAGTGGTATATGGATCAGGACATATCTCGACGGCACATTTGGGACGATCTTGCCAGAGATTTTGTAAGGCAGTTTCAGTATAATATTGACATCGCACCAGACAGGAATTCTTTGTCAAACTTGAAGAAGAAACCCTCAGAAAGCTTCAGAGAATACGCTATTGAATGTCGCGAGCAAGCATCAAGGGTAAAACCTCCCATGGATGAAATATAAATGGTCACTACTTTCCTCCAAGCTCAAGAATCAGATTACTTCCAAAACATGATGTCGGCCATGGGAAAACCTTTCGCAGAAGCGATTAAGATCGGGGAAATGGTAGAAAATGGGCTAAAAACGGGTCGAATTCTAAGCCAATCTGCTATCAGAGCTACCTCCCAAGCCTTTCAGGGTGGGTCTGGAGGAATAGCAAAAGGAAAGAAAATGGAAGAAACATTCATGGCAGCGTCGGGTACAAGGAGAAACTATACTCCCAGATCCTTTATCTCAGAGAGGACCCCGCAGCATTATTACCCTCACCAAGATTTGGCCTATACTCCTCTGCCATACTCGGTTATGAATACTCAGCCTTATGTCCGGCCACAACAACAAGCCAACAGAAATCAAGCTCCACCTCCCAGAAATCAGCCTCCCTACCGACACCACTATAATCCACAACTACCCCAGAATAACTTCCGTCCTCAAGAACCACCAATAAGACAAACTTTCACACCCATTGGTGAACTATATTCTACCCTATTCCCAAAACTGGTCCATATGGGTTTCCTGCAACCAGTCTCTCAGACAAGGCAAAATCCAGCATCACCTGCTTACAGAGCCGGTGTCAGGTGTGCTTATCATTCGGGAGCAGAAGGGCATGATACCAACGATTGTTAGACTTTAAAAAGGGTGGTAGAGAACTTAATTGAACAGGGAAAGATAGTATTAAGGGACGAGGAGGTCCCAAATATGACCAGCAATCTGTTGCCCGCTCATAATATTGGGCCATTGATTGGGATGATCTATGAGGACAAGGAGTTTGATCCTGCCCTGAAAGCTATAATCGCCATTGTCGATGTAGAGAGAAAGCCTAAAACAGCCCCGAAGCAAGAGAAAGGGGAAAAGAAGACTAATACTGTCAAGGCTGAGCTCGAAAAGAAGGCTGAGACAAAGATGGAGACGATATTGCCTTCAAAGAATGAAGTTCTCTACATTCCACGAGGTCAATTAGAGAAGCCACAAATTTTCGAAATGAAAAAGGGAATACCAATGTACGTGGCGAAAGGGGCCTATGTGGTTCGGGGGACGATTAAACCGCCTCGGCTGAATGAGCCAGTGGTTATCGGACGCGTGCCACAGAAGCCAATGACGGACCCGTCTACGGTACCGTGGAATTATCAACAAACATTGGTTACGTACAAAGGCAAAGAAATCACGGGGGAACTTCCAGAAAATACTTCTGCTGGAAGATATTCAGACATTCAAGAAGTGAACAATGCCACACGAAAGCGCTTCCCATCCAAGAAGCCTGTAAGCGCTGAAGAAGCAGAGGCTTTCTTCCAGAAGATGAATATGCCTAACTATGAAGTGGTGGATCAGTTGCGCAAATACCCTGAACAAGTGTCTATGCTATCTTTGCTAATGAGGTCCGTCGAGCATCAGAAGATCCTGCTCAAAACCTTAAATGAAGCGTATGTGCCGGTTGAGACTTCAGTTGAACAACTTGAAAGAATGACGGAACGTTTCTTTGCGGTTAATCAAGTTTCTTTTAGCAAGGACGATTTTCCTCCGGAGGGAGAAGCTCACAACAAGGCTTTACATCAGACAGTCAAGTGTGAAGACTACTACGTCAAGCGAGTGATGTTGGATGGGGGTTCAGGTGTTGACATTTGTCCGCTCTCTACGCTGCAAAGAATGGAAATTGGGACCGGAAGGATTTGCCCCAATAATGTTTGTATAAGAGCTTTTGATGGCATCAAGAGGGACACCCTCGGAGAAATATACCTGATATTGACTATCGGGTCGGTGGAGTTCGAAGTAGCTTTTCAGGTACTGGATATGGACACGTCTTACAACTTTCTCCTCGGAAGGCCTTGGATTCATGCTGCAGGGGGTGTACCCTCCACTCTCCACCAAATGGTGAAGTTTGAATATGAAGATCGGGAAATTGTGGTCCACGGAGAAGACAAACTGTCTATTTATCGGGACCCATCCATCCCATATCTTGAAACAAGAGAAGGGAGTGAGCACACGGTTTATCAGGCTTTTGAAGTTGTGCTGACAGAGCAGTATGAGGAAGGGAGCCCTTGCCCCCAACCTTTCTTGTCCAACGCTTCAATCATGGTTGCTAAAGAAATGATCTGACGGGGATTCAAACCGGGAGAAGGACTGGGAAAATCGTTGCAAGGAATAACTGAACCTATCACATTGCCTTCCACTAAGAAATTCTTCGGGGTAGGCTTCGAACCCAATCCAGCTGATATCAGATGGGCAAACGATAGAGAGAAGAATGGTTGGGTCTTGCCTCAGCCGGTTTCGCATCTTTACAGAACGTTTGTCAAGCCAAAATACCATAATAAAGAAGAAGATGAGGCTTTTACTACCGAAGAGATTGAGGAGATCTGTGGGGCCATGAGAAAGATACTATATGAAACCCACATGGTTCAGTTCGGAGAAGGCACAAGCACCGCTGAGGTGCTATACATGGAGCCAAATGCTAAGCTTCAAAATTGGGAGGCTACACCGTTCCCAGTCAGGCAGGAGTCCGGGTAGACTTGTCCTGCCACCTTTCCTACATCACGACTTATCCCAGGGTGTAACTCTGATGTTTTTCTTTAGTTTCCTATTTTAATTTCCTGAAATATAAACCCTGTTATCTTCCCAATTCCAAGGAATAAAATCAGTATTTCATCATTTTTCTTTATTCTTTTTGATTTTTGCTATTTTTCTTTTATCTTTTCCTTTCAGTTATAATAATGCGGCTTTAAATAAAATGACATGCTTGCGGACTTCACGCCCAGATCAAAACAAGCTGTTTAACTGTGAAATAATGAACCAAGAACCGGAATATGACGAAGAAGAGTCTTTTAGGGAAATAAATCGAGAATTGGAACACTTTGAGAATAAACCTAAGCCGAATTTGAATGACACCAAACCGGTTAATTTGGGAACTTTTGAAGAAATCCGAGAAACCAAAAATAAGCATTCACACAGATGAGACAACGCGAGATGCAATAATTCAACTCCTTTTTGAATTTAAAGATGTGTTTGCTTGGTCATACGATGACATGCCAGGATTAGGTGTTGATCTAGTGGTGCATCAATTGCCAATTTACCCTGATTGTCCTCCAGTTCAACAAAAACAAAGGAAGTTCAAGACTGATATTAGTGATAAGATCAAAGAAAAAATCACAAAGCAGTTGAAAACAGGAGTAGTTCAGGTAGTCCAGTATACTACATGGTTGGCCAATGTAGTTCCTGTACCGAAGAAAGATGGGAAAACTCGGGTGTGTGTGGATTATCAAGATTTGAATAGGGCAAGTCCCAAAGACAATTTTCCGTTTCCCAACATCCACATCCTTGTTGATAACTGTGCCAAACATGAGATACAGTCTTTCGTAGATTGTTACGCTGGATATCATCAGGTGTTGATGGATGAAGAAGATGCCGAGAAAACCACCTTCACTACACCTTGGGGTACTTACTGTTATTGGGTTATGCCATTCGGTTTAAAGAATGCCGGGGCAACTTACATGAGAGCCATGATTGCCATTTTTCATGATATGATGCATCAAGAGATAGAGGTATATGTAGACGACGTGATAGTCAAGTCCAGGACTCAGGACGATCATGTTCGAGACTTGAGGAAATTCTTTGAGAGGCTGAGAAAGTACGACCTGAAGCTGAATCCGGCTAAGTGCGCCTTCGGAGTCCCATCAGGCAAGCTTCTGGGTTTCATAGTAAGCAGAAGGTATCGAGTTAGATCCAACAAAAATAAAGTCTATCCGAGATCTACCTCCTCCAAGAACGAAGAAAGACGTGATGAGTCTCTTGGGCAGGTTAAACTATATCAGTCGATTCATTGCCCAACTAACTAGCACGTGTGAGCCCATATTCAAGCTATTGAGGAAGGATATAGCAATCAAATGGATGGCTGAGTGTCAAGAGGCTTTTGACAAGATCAAAGAATATCTTTCAAATCCTCTAGTTTTGGTCCCGCCAGAGCCAGAGAGACCCCTGTTCTTGTATCTGACAGTCTTGGAAAATTCTTTCGGTTATGTCCTCGGACAACATGACATAACTGGAAAGAAAGAGCAGGTGATCTATTACTTAAGCAAGAAGTTCACCAGCTATGAGGCTGAGTACACTTTGTTGGAAAGAACGTGTTGTGCTTTGACGTGGGTCGCTCAAAAATTGAGACATTATCTCCAAGCTCATACTACTTACCTCATAACCAGGTTAGATCCTTTGAAGTACATATTCCAGAAACCAATGCCTACTGGGAGACTAGCAAAGTGGAAAATCTTGCTTACTGAATTCGACATAGTCTATGTCACTCGCACGACAATGAAAGCCCAGGCGTTAGCGGATCATTTGGCCGAGAACCCGATTGATGATGAGTACCAACCGTTGAGTACTTATTTTCTAGATGAAGAGATAAACACCATAGGAGTAGTCTTGGAAGATGCTCATGCTTGGAAGATGTTCTTTGATGGGGCTGTAAATGCCAAAGGTGTAGGAATTGGGGCAATCTTGATCTCACCCACTGGTCAACACTATCCAGCCACAACTAGGCTTCGTTTCTTTTGCACTAACAATATAGATGAATATGAAGCCTGCATCATGGGCATGAATATGGCGATCGATCAAGATGTTGAAGATTTGTTGATTATGGGGGATTCTGATCTGATTATCCGACAAGCCCAGGGTGAATGGGAAACTCGAGATGTCAAGCTTATTCCTTACCGGCAACACGTGGAGGATCTCAGCAAGCGATTCAAATCAATAGAGTTCAGGTATATCCCGCGGTGTCACAATGAACTAGCCGATGCACTTGCCATCTTAGCTTCAATGTTACCTTACCCAGGCAATGCCCACATCGATCCTTTGGAAATCCAAATCAGGGAAAGACACGGTTACTGTAATGTAATCGAGGCAGGACCAAGTACCCAGCCATGGTACCATGATGTTAAGAGGTTCTTGAGGACACAAGAATACCCCGAACATGCTACTGGAGATCGAAAGAGAACTATTAGGCGGCATGTGAGTGGATTCTTTTTGAGCGGCAAAGTATTGTATAAAAGAACCCCGGATCTCAACTTGTTAAGATGTGTTGACGCCGAAGAAGCAGGAAAAATCATGCATGAAGTACACGCAGGAGTGTGTGGACCTCATATGAACGGGTATGTCCTGGCGAAAAAAATCCTTCGAGCTGGGTATTATTGGATAACCATGGAGAAAGACTATTTCAGTTTCGGCCAGAAATGTCATCAGTGCCAGGTACATGGAGATCTGATTCATGCACCTCCAATAGAGCTACATCCTATGTTGGCGCCGTAGCCTTTTGTCGCCTGGGGTATGGACATCATTGGTCCGATTGAGCCGAAAGCCTCAAATGGGCACAGATTCATATTGGTCGATATCGACTACTTCACAAAATGTGTCGAAGCTGTCACTCTCAAATCGATCACTAAGAGAGCCGTGGTGGATTTTGTACATTCAAATCTTATCTGTCGTTTCAGTATTCCTACAACTATCATCACAGATAATGCGACAAACCTGAATAGTCACTTGATGGAGGATGTATGCGAACAATTCAAAATAACGCATAGGAACTCCACTCCTAATCGGCCCAAAGCCAATGGTGATGTTGAAGCGGCAAACAAAAACATCAAGAAGATTTTGAGAAAAACAATCCAGAGCTCCAAACAGTGGCATGAACAGTTACCTTTTGCCTTGCGGGGATATCGCACTACAATTCGCACATCAGTAGGCGCAACCCCATACTTGTTGGTTTATGGGACCGAAGCTGTGATACCGATAGAGGTAGAAATTCCTTCGCTCTGGATCATTGTCGAAGCAGAGATTGAAGATAGCGAGTGGGTTAAGACTTGATTGGAGCAGTTGACCTTAATTGATGAAAAACGAATGGCTGCGGTCTGTCACGGGCAGTTGTACCAACAAAGAATGGCCCGCGCTTACAACAAGAAGGTACGACCCGGGAATTTTGAAGTAGGTCAACTGATGTTAAGGCGCATTCTTCCACATCACCAGGAAGCGAAAGGAAAATTTGCTCCTAATTGGAAAGGTCTGTACATCATCAGGAAGATATTGCCAAGATGAGCGTTGTATCTGGGTGATATTGAATGAAATGATCCTGAAACAGCTGTGAACACGGATGCAGTCAAAAGGTACTATGTCTGAGTTTACTTCAGTGATGTGTTGGCACATTTGAGATGATGAAGGCTTTATTCCCGCTACCCAAACACTATCAACCCTTTCTACAAACCCTTTGAGCCGGTTACATTCTTTGGCTACCCTCTTTGGAATCCAAAAGCACCGTTGAAACCCAAAAAAAAATAAAAAAAAATGATGATTTTCCTGAACTACGTCTGACTTGATTTCGAAAGGATACGTAGGCAGCATCTCTCTGGGGTTTAGTCACACCAAAATAAAAATCCAAATTTCCTCAAAATGAAACTGGGGCAGATGTTATAATGGTCCCGCTGTAATCCCGTTTTGAATGGTTCCAAAGTTGTAAATCGATCAAAAACATTTTTACCCAAATCCTTTCAAGTCCTTATGATCAATCAGTGAGGGTGGTCAAGGATCAGAGGATACAACTATTTGGATCCGAGGCAAGAAAATGAGAGAAATAAAACGAGAGAGTCTTATTGGTGAAAACCCACACATGTACCGTAAGGCAATGGCGAGCAGAGAAGTCAAAAATGAGAGAGCTTGTTTAGTAAAAACTCGCAAAGAGTGCTATCAGGCGACAGTGAGAAGAGAAATGAGAGAGGTCGACTAGCGAAAACCCGCAAAGGGCCAAAAAGATGATTTCACCACAGAAAGTTCTGGCAAGGTTCCCTGGTTGGGAAACATAGATCAGTTTTTGGTTCATGAGGAAATCCAAGTTCGTGAGGTTTGGGCATCCAGTCCAAAAGGCATGTCATGCCAGTTTAAAGCCAGCATGCACCTCAGATAAGTCCTTCTTTTCCCCGAAAGGGACGCTTCTCTTTTAAATTCGTTTCTCCGCTCTTTGTTTACCTTTCCTTGAATCCCTTTCAGTTTAACCCTAAATTCCAAATGTGTTAGAAAAAAAATGTGGAAGGACCGGTTTCACAGAGCTCCGTCTAGCAAGAAATAAAGAAAATACCTAGTCTTAGTGGTGCGTCAGTCCAATCCCGACTGATCATGATGTTGATTACATCCAAAGTAGTTGCAAAAAAAATCCCCAATGAGATCTTCCCCAGTAAAGATCCCCAAGAATAATGAGATGGAAGAACCAAAGCCTTACATGGGCGAATCATCATGAAATCCTGAAATCCGAGTCTTATCAGTTCGAAAGGGGGTCGCCTTTGAAGCCAATCAATGGCGAAGTTTCTCAACAAAAATGAGGTCGAGACCAAGCAATTGGAATGATCAAGGCCACCGAACCATCTACCGTTTTCAAACTGACAATTGTTCTTTGTTTGGAAAATTGAAACAGGTGCAATCCAAAGCAACCGTGCAAGAAGCAGGTGCAACCAAAGGGAAAAGGAATGCACAAGTGCAAGAAACAGCTTTACAGCAAGGAATCAAACCAAAAGGGAAGTTTCCTCCAAATTCTTTCCTGCATTTTTACTAAAAAAAACATAAAAAAAAATAATAAAAACGAAAAAGAGAAATAAGAAGAAAATTCCAAAAAAGAGGGTTAGTTTAGAATCCCCAATATCAACCTATTTTTTGCCAATATTAGGGCTCCAATCCCTAAAGTTGAGATTTTAGACATAGGGCCTCCATTCCCTAGTCGCCTTTACCAATATTAGGGCTCCAATCCCTAAGTTGAGATTTTAGGGAGAGGGCATCCATTCCCTAGTCGCCTTTACCAATATTAGGGCTCCAATCCCTAAGTTGAGATTTTATAGGCCTCCATTCACTAGTCGCCTTTAACAATATTAGGGCTCCAATCACTAAGTTGAGATTTTAGACATAGGGCCTCCATTCCCTAGTCGTTTTTAGCCGACATTAGGGCTCAAATCCCTGAGTTGAGCAATTTTCGACATTAGGGCTCCAATCCCTGAGTTGAACGATTTTCTTTTAGCCGACATTAGGGCTCCAATCCCTGAGTTGAGCGAATTTTCTTTTAGCCGACATTAGGGCTCCAATCCCTGAGTTGAGCGATTTTCTTTTAGCCGACATTAGGGTTCCAATCCCTGAGTTGAGCAAGTTTCCTTTAGCCGACATTAGGGCTCCAATCCCTGAGTTGAGCGATTTTCTTTTAGCCGACATTAGGGCTCCAATCCCTGAGTTGAGCGATTTTCTTTTAGCCGACATTAGGGCTCCAATCCCTGAGTTGAGCGATTTTCTTTTAGCCGACATTAGGGCTCCAATCCCTGAGTTGAGCAATTTTCTTTAGCCGACATTAGGGCTCCAATCCCTGAGTTGAGCGAATTTTCTTTTAGTCGATATTAGGGCTCCAATCCCTGAGTTGAGCAATTTTTTTTAGCCGACATTAGGGCTCCAATCCTTGAGTTGAGCGATTTTCTTTTAGCCGACATTAGGGTTCCAATCCCTGAGTTGAGCGATTTTCTTTTAGCCGACATTAGGGCTCCAATCCCTGAGTTGAGCAAGTTTCCTTTAGCCGACATTAGGGCTCTAATCCCTGAATTGAGCAATTGTTCTTTAGCAAATATTAGGGCTCCAATCCCTGAGTTGAGCTTTGTAGACTTGAGGTTTCCAATCCCCTCATCAATTCTGTAGATTTTTATGGCAATTAACTCGCGAAATTTTCCTAGTAAAACTGGGGCAGAAAAATTTCGTTCGTTTGTTTGTTTTGTTGTCTGAGTAGGTTTGACCCCAAGCACAGGGATCGAGATGACCTACGGAGTGAGTCTCAATCCAGAATAAAGAAAGGAATGAAAGAACAAAAGAAGATGAGCCCAAATACTGGAGCAAACAAAGTGCAGATCGCTCAAAATATGATTGAAGTCACAAGCTCCGCCAATCCCGCTTCACTCAATGCTACAAAAATAAACAAGCACCTACAACTTGCAAGCATCAAGATTCAGATCAAAGTCTACAAGCAGAATAAGCTAAGACTCAAGATCAAGTTGCAAAAGAATTATAGATAGGAATCTTGTAACTAGTAGTTGATAGGCATAGCTAGCTTAGTTTTAATTCTCCTTTGGTGTAATAAGGAGGTCGGTAAAGCAGTAGTAACAGCATGCAACAGCAGTAACAGCAACATTACAGTCCCATGGTAGTCCCAGCTACCTATTTAGCCCAGGATATGTAGGAAACCTTTAAAGCAAAGGTTCGGTCAAATCTCTTTCAAAAAAAAATGCTTCACACGGAGTACTCGAATGGGCAAAAATCGCTCACTTTATCTTTGCACGAAAACTCTTCATGTTTTTTGGATAAAGAGGGGCAGCTGTAAGCACGTGATATTTGCCCTATATGAGAATTACTCTAAAAAAATCCAAAATAAAACAATTTTTCTTTGTGTGCAATTTTTGAATTTTCGTGGCAGTTTTGGATAATTATTTGTATTTTTTGTCTGTGCGTGTTTATTTGTTATATTACTAAAAAATATAAAAATATATCGCATTTGCATTTAATATTTAATTCTACAGTTAGGAGTAATTAAGTTTGTTTTACAAAATGAAAAAATCTCATAAAAATATGTATTTTGCATTTTTAGCATTTAACGTCCAAATTGTGTGATTTTATTGTTAATTGCTATTTAATTATGTGTTAATTGTTATTAGGAGTTAATTAGTATTTCTGAGATAATTTTGGGTTTCTTAATTTAATCTTAGCATTTTTAGCTTTATTAATTAGGAAATTGAATAAATAGAAAAGAACAAAAATAGAAGAAAATTGCATTGGGCCTTTTCTTCAAATTTAAACCACAAGCCCAAAAGAAACAAACCCATACCGGGTCAACCCGACCCAGTCCGCCCCATAAACCCAAAGATCCAACTCCCCCTCTTCATTTTTCATTTTTCATTTTTTCCCAAAACAAAAAAAAAACCCAAACCCTAAAAACACCTATCCTCCCCCTCTCTCTTCTTCTCCAAAACTCCAAAACACACACATCCATGGCAGCTCGTCCATGGCTTCCATCATCCAACAACAGCGATATCGCCTCAAACAACCCCAGCACCACCCCTTCATCGAGCTTTGTCTTCGTCGTCGAGCTCCATCGAGCTTCGTCTTCGTCGTCAAGCTCGAGCTCCCATGGTGGCTTTCTTTCTCGACGACCAGCTTCAACCATCCAACCAACCCCCTACTTTATCGTCCCCAAACGACCTCACATCCATGGTTGCCTTTCTGCATCTCCTTCCCCTTCGTTCCTACGTCAAGCAACACTGCTGCTGCTGCTGTCGCTTCACTCATCGACGACCAACAACCATGGATGTGAGGTCTTCATCGTAACTACCCTTCAGGTCCACCATCGTCCTACGACCAGCTCCATCGACGACCTCCCCCTTTCACTTCATTTTCATGTCGCAACACACACACACACACACAGCTCCACAGTCTGTCGACGCCTCGCGTCCAAACGATCACCATCTCCATCTCCGAGCAGCCATGAACGAGCGACGCAACAACAGTCAGTCCGTCGAGTTGCATTCAGCTGAACGAACCAGCGTGCTTCATCCAGTTTTTGTCATCGCCAAACACCCCTCCATCGAGCTTCGTCTATGTTTAAGTTTCCGGGCAGATTCGAGTTATTTTGGTGCGATAATTGTTTCCGAGCAGATTTGTTTCCGTTCGAGTTCGTCGTTGTTTCGATCCGGTTAGTTGGTTTAAGTTTCATTTCTGTCCATATTTTGTTTGATATTCTCGGATCTGAAATCAGTATATGTTTGATTCTTTTCTTGTTCGTTGTTTATCATGTCTTGATTATTTACTCAGTTTGCTTTTATTCATTTGTTCTTGTTTAGGTTTAATCTAGAAATGTGTTTAGTCTAATTACTGATTTTTTTTATGTTATTTTGTCCGAATCGAGTTTTAAGCTTAAATGGTGATTTGAGTCTGATGAATCTTAATGTTGTTCTGATATGAATCTGATCTTGAGTGTTGATATGAATTTGACTGATTTGATTAGTCAATTGTTAGGATTTCTCATTCAGAATTGGTTATACCTGATGGGGTAGAATGGTAAATTGTAGTATTTTTAGGGGTAAAATGGTAATTTCAGTAAGTTCGGAGGGGTATTTTTGGAATTGAAAATTTAAACAATTATTTAATCTGAGTGCTCCGTCCACTAGACATTAACAATATTAAAATAGTACATGGTGGGGGACAAGACATAAATTAGTGGGGAGGTGATATATTTGTTTAATATAATGGGGGACAAGACACGAGATAGTGGGCAATAACTCTTTAGTTTAATAGAGTGGGGGACAAGACACAAAATAGTGGGGAATAATTTATTTGTTTAAGGTAGTGGGGAACAAAGCATGCAATCATGGGAATATTTCGGGGAGTGGTTCAAGACAAGAGTCTTGTTATAAATAGAGTCATTCTTTGACACAAAAGGAAAAAAAAGGGAGACTTTTGGAGGGACTTGGAAGAAGATAGAGGAAAGAGTTGAGAGAGTTGACTGAATTTGAGAAATCAGAATTTGAGAGTAAAAGAGAAAAACAAGTTGAACTTTTACTTGAATAATTTCAGGCTGTTTATCCTTGAGTGTTATTTAAAAATCAGTAAACTACTGCATCTTGTATCCATCTCTCTTCTGCTTTGACTGCGATTGCATTCTGGTACTGCTGGTTTTCAATCTGTTACTAGGTTATTCTACTGGTCGTTACTGGTTTTGCTGTGTTGCTGAACCTGTTTGTTACTGTGTATTTACGCTACTGCTGCTTCCACTGATCTTCATCTTCTTTCCTTGCTTTCCAAATACCAGGTACACAAACTGATACACTGGTACATCTTGTAAGCTACTCGAAGCATGAATGCAAAAAGTGGGAAAGATTTGAAGCTGTAGTTTAATGTAGTCTTTTCTTTCTTTTACTGTCTGTATTTAGAACATTCTATGCGCAGCCCATGTAAACTCTTTAAACGACTCACTTTCGGAACTCAACTGTAATAACTCGTGAGCATGTAAATAAGTTAGAACTCTTTTTCTTTCATTATAGATATGAACGGAATAGAAAACAAAGTTACTATAGGTCGATCCTTTTAAAATAAAAATAAGGTGTGCCTTGCCAAACAAAAATGCAAATTGCGGGGCCCTCAATAATTGGTCATAATAAAATACTTAGAATTTGGGATGGACTGTTTAGTGAATTTCACTGCCTTCCCCAAAGATAATAACGTGTTAGACTCTTTAGGCGCGATTTAATTAAATTACATTCTTAAATTCGGGTGAGCATTTATGTGACCCAAATCCAAATCTCAACGGAGTCGGAATGTATTAACAACCACGGGTGCATTGATTGTGACGTGGTTCGAAAATGCATTTTCACGACGTCGCAATTCCATAAAAAATAAATAATAATAAAATCGGTTTAAACCTAATAAAAGCACACAAGTTATAACATGTATTAAAATCAGATATTTAGCCATTATAACAATTGAAGCGACCGTGCTAGAACTACGGGATTCGGGGGTGCCTAACACCTTCCCTCAGGTCAACAGAATTCCTTACTTAGAATTTCTGGTTCGCAGACTTCATTTGGAAAGTCGAATATTTTCCTCGAATTGGGATTCAAGATAAACCGGTGACTTGGGACAACAAAAGCCAAACCTTTCCCTAGTGGCGACTCTGAATTAAATAAATAATCCCATTTCGAATATTGTCACTTAATATGAAAAAACTCCCTCACGCATTTATCCTTCGGGGTAGGCGCGCAAAAGGGAGGTGTGACAAGGATGAACCACATAGAATTTGAGTGTTAAATGTAACTAGAGGCATACCTGTTAAGGGAAAAAAGTGCAGAATATAGAGCAAGTAGCCTCACCTTGTAGCCTTAGCTAGACCCACAATAGCATAAGTAACACAAGTAGCAAAGATGGAGAATAGTTTGAGTGTGTGTGTAAATTGTGAACTGATGTTTGTCCGAGAACTAGAACAATGGGGGGTTATAGTATGCAGTAGAGTAGGACACATAAGGTAATGAGCCAATCATATGCACATAAGGTATGGAAATCAATTAACAATCAGTCATGATTCAATTAAGGAGCCAAAATCTCATAAAATGATACTTAATTAGATGAGGTCTCATACGGAATCCTTTAGTAAATCAGAGCAAGGTTAATAAGGTAAGAAATAATTAGACAATTGATCAAGTGAAGTCAGTTATGAACAAATAATCCACAAAATCAAACTGGTATTACTTAATTTAAGGAAAATTGTATATGGAATCAATCAGTAATTAATGGCTAGGTTAAATAAGGCGAGAACTAACTCTGAAATCAATTAGAAGTTGGTTCTGAAAAATCAAAGAGTAAAATCAGGCTAGCAACACCAATTAATAATTATAGTATAAAGTAAGAAAACTAATTAAGGTTGTAAACGAGGGAAATAATCAAGAATCAACACATAAGTTTTGATAGAGCAAATCAATAGATCAAAATTCAAAGTAGTACTGATTTACGGGGGAAAATATCAGTTTCCACAAATAGATAACTAGGCTAAATAGAATTTCAAAAATTAGCCGAGAAATCAAATCAGAAACCCTAATAGAGATGGACAAGGGCAAAAATCACAAGACATTGAATTAGACTAAGGGAAAATCATGAAAGTCAAAGAACAAAACAAAACGATGTAACAAGTAACACGGAAAGACTCAGAATCAAAGCAAAATATAAGAAAATTAGGGCTTCAGCATAAATCGATTAGGGTCCAGATAATTTTAGCAGAAATCAATCAATAATACTTAAGAACAGATTATTAACATTCAAAAATCAGGAAAACTTTGAGAAGACGAGTTTATGTAAACCTTAGTTTTAGGAAGAACGGAAAATCACTTTAAAAACTAGGAAACTTTCAAGAAAACATGTGAAGTACGTTCAATCCGTCTTAGATCTGAGAAAATCAAAGATAAAATTAGGTTTTTTATAAGTGAAATAGAGATGAGAACATAGACTTAGAAGTCCACGGATAAAAATGTGAAAGATCTTACTCAAGGTCAAGTCAAATAGCCTTAAATAGGCAAGAAAACCCCAAGGTGTAAACAGACCGCCTAGGTCCTTTGAGAATCTCCTCAAGGATCCAAGAAATGGAGATACCATAGCAAACAGGAGGCCATTAGAGGCCTGAGATGGTGAAGAACCACCATAGGAGGGCAGTAGGTGAATGACAACGAGGATGAATTAGGGTTAGGTTTAGAGATCATTTGAGAGACGAGAGAACAGGTGACGTCAGGGAAAGAGTGAAAAATTATTAGGGTATGGGGGTGTAGGTGGGTTTAATTATGGTAGAAAATATCCTGACCATTGATCAAAAGTGATCAACGGCCAGGATTGGCCAAGGGGTTTGTGTCGGGTGAATACAGATTGGGCCTAGGGGTTTGGTTTAATATTAAGGGGGTTTTGGGCTGGTATAAAAAGGGTTAAAATTGAAACAGAAGAGGCTATTTGTTAAACAACCCAAACAATTGATTAAAAATAATTTGTAAAATAATTATTAATTATAAAAATAAAATTCATGCATAGAAATGTTTTAAAAATAGTTATTTAGTATTTAAAAATGCAAATGACTAATTTTTGATAAAATAATACAAAAATATATGCATGGGCTATAATTGCAAAGTTATTGCAATTATAGCCAAAAGGTGTTAATTTGGCTATTTATGAAATAATTTGGACTCAATAGGACAATAATAGTAATATTTAATCAAGACATGTTCTAAATTCATTTGTGATGCAATTTCATAATTATTTATATGAAGAAAATATTGAAATAAATTAATTTAAAGATGTAAAAATTATAGAAAATTACCCATTGATGCTAATGCACAGTTTTAAAGGTATATATGCATTTCAAAAAATATTATAGAGAAAATTAGGGTATCAACACGTGTTGCACACCTTCTCAACCATGCGCTGAGCTTTAAGGAAAGAAATAACTCTACTAGGAGTGTGATCTAAAGTACCCCTCAATTTAACTCGCGGAATACCTGGCATAGCCAGTGTCAAGGTTTTGGCGTGACAACCAAGAATAGCATAATGGGGCGACAACTAGTCCATGCCCAAGATAACATCAAAATCTACTATGCTAAGCAATAACAAATTGTCTCTGGTCTCAAAACCACTAAGAGCAATAAAACACGACCAATAAACGCGATCTACAACAAGAGAATCTGCCACAGGAGTAGAAACATAAACAGGGGAACTCAAAGAAACCTGAGATACGCCCAAATGCGGGGCAAAATAAGAAGACACATAAGAATAAGTGGAGCCTGGATCTAATAAAACCGATGCATCCCTATGACAACCCAAGACAATACCTGTGATGATAGAATTGGAGGCGATAGCCTCGGTACGGGTATGAAGGGCATAATAACTGGCCTGGCCTCCCCTCTAGGGCGACCTCTACCTCCCCGACCTCCACCTCTAGCTGGCTTAGTAGGTGGGGTAGCTACTGGTGCTGTAATCATAGCCTGAGAACTCTGCGAGACATGCTGTGGCTGAGAAGTCTGTGGAGGTGCACCCCTCCCTAGTCTAGGGCAATACATTACCATATGGCATATGTCATCACACTCAAAACATCCTTACGGCTGACGTGGCGGTGGGAACTATGCGGTACGGGTACTCTAAAACACCTGAACACTTGAAACACTATGTGAAGTCTGAAATGCAAACTGAGCTGGCTAACCCACAAAACCTCTACCATGCCGCACTCTTCCTCCAAAATAAGGGCAAGTGGATCTCTTCGGTCTATGAGGTCTTCTCGTTTCCCTATACTCTCTATCCTAACCCCGTCTGTCATTTCTCTCCTGGACCTACCGGTCCTCTACTCCGCGAGAGATCCTTACCACCCGCTGAACTGGGACCACATGCTATGTTGCCATGACACCTGGAACCTGACAAATGCAAACTCACTACTCTAGAGAGAGGGTTGTTGGAGTCTGGGTTCCTCCCCCGATCTGTGAAGTAGTTGGTACAACCTAAATCAACCCCGCCTGAACCAATGTACAAAACATGCTCAGGAACTATGCTAAGGTCTCTTGAAGTGCTGGAGTAGTAAGGAGTAGGTGTATCAGGTGTCTGGGCTCCAGCTGGAACTGCAGGTGGCTCTTCTGTAGTAGCTTGCGCGAGTGCTCTCGCTGCACCATGTGTGCGTCCTCTACCTCTACCACGACCCCGACCTCTGACGGCTCTTGTAGGGGGCACGGGTGTCTCGTCACCTCTGGTAGCACGTGTCCTCACTATCTGTGACAGAATGGAAAATAGAGGTTTAGGATTGTGATGTCAATAATCTCGCATGATAGGGAAATCAAATGAAGTGGAATTTTCCTAATGGTTACATAGCCTCTCATAGATAAGTAGACATATCCGTACCGATCCACGAAACTCTAATAAATCGGCTTGTGATTCATGACTCCTATGAACCTAGAGCTCTGATACCAACTTGTCACGACCAAAGTTCACTCTCCGTGAACAATCGTAACGGCACCTAGTCTCTACGACTAGGTAAGCCTAATAATTTTGAAAAGAGAAAACAAATGGGAAAAAATTAATAAAATGTGAAGATAAATAAATATAGAAGCATTTAAGATGTCGCTCGGCATATACTAATACTATCGCGCCCCTTTTTTCCTCGCGGAATCAGGTTCATGACATTTGGTTGGGACAACTCTTTCCTTTTGGAAAGGGGTTCTTACAATTTTGGAGAGTCACCGCCCAACGATTTTAAGGTGCGTCAGGGCACCTATAAGGTTTATCTACAACTATCTTTTGGTAACCAGAGATAGGGTAAGGGCTTGAAATTATCCTAAGGGGAAGGTGTTAGGCACCCCTCAAGGTCCACTAGTGTGGTTCCCGGTCAAACAGTTTTTGTAAATTTGTGCAATTAGAAAATTAACAAGTATGGCTCACATAGTACGAGATATGAGTTTAAATATACAAGTGTTTGAAAACAATTAGTGAAAGGCGAAATTTTGAAAAGAGTTACAATCTAAAGCATGCTTATGAATGTAAATGGGGTGTACTAGGTTTGTTTGTAATATGGATCACATCAATGCAATAGTCGGTAGGACACTCCTCGAAGAGGGACTACATGTGGTATTAACGCACCGATCATCATATCCATATCCACTCTTTTCTGCCCCGTGAAGGCACTTAAAGCGAAGGTTGGTCTCGACCCCTATTGCATGCTATTAATCGTCCCTTCCTATCAGTCCTGGAGGAATTTAGGACTCATATCCTAAAAGAGGGGGTTCTAGGCAGACCCTCAGGTTTAAAGGCAAAATACTAAGCGACAAACAAGAACATATAGGACTGCATCTAGGGGAAAAGACATAAGCAAGTAGAAGACTCAAGTATACCTCCACAAATAATGTACATAAACAGCATGACTTATACACAATTAAGGTCTGAATTTAAATGCATGGTATCTAAGTGATAGCATTTGAACCAGATTTATTACATGACTCAGAAAAGAAATCCGAATCAGGCTTACCTACTGATTTTAACAGGTTGACAGTTAAACAAAGGAAATTCTGGTTCTATTTAAAGTTGATTACCTAAGGCTTGCCTAAGCATAAAATAGTGTACATCAGTTGTTCATGATTATTAAAAGACCATTTGGAAATTATTTTACCACAAGAGCATGTTGTTCAAGTTGATACAAATGCAGATATTATTACCAGTTATTTTAAACCGGATAATCAAGTGTGAAGCTTTTTTTACATCTTTTATGATCAGCAGTTTACACTAAGTGTGAATGCAGGTACGAATAAGATCCTAAAACATGGTATCTAAGATGTATGTATAAAACTCATGATGCAGAATTCCTAGAGCAAGATTTATAAATGCATATGGCAAGATTGCAAAATTTCCTAAGAGCAGAATTTCTAAACACACGTGGCAGCATAGAACATAATAGTAAAGTGCTAATTATTAGCAGATTTTAACACATGATTTTGTAAAGGTGCACATGCTGAAACAATAAACAAGAGACCTAAGGACATGATTTCTAATGTATGTATGAACCCTGAGCATGGTTTCTATTGCGCAATTAGGAACATAAACCTAATTACTTGTTTTCTACCCTTAACAACTATATCATACATATTTACCCCATCCCTTTTCACTAGCCAACCCCAATACTGGTTTACAACAAATTATTACATGCCAATATGAAATGAATTACATAAGTAAAAATGAAAATAGGAAGTTATACTATAGGAACCCTGATTAGGATTTCCTCTCTGAGTTATATAATCAATCACCTCAAGTGCCAAGATTGTTTCATAGCCTTTCTCATATCCGGGTGTGTCAGAGTTACCTAAGGACCTCAAGGGATCTCGGGTAGTGCTCACACCCAGATTGTATAACCAAGAAAGAGTAAGTGTAGTGTGGAAGGGCCAACTTTTGTGTGTCCAAGTTCAGAAGGAGCTCAAGGGTCCCAAAGCAAGGCTCACACAAAAGGGGCAAAACCTAGTAATCTAAAAGTATATGTGAGAGTGCTTGACATAGATTTAAAAGAGTTGAGTTGGAAAACAGTTTGAACAGCATGTTTGAAATAAGCTTGCAAAATAGCATAAGAGTTTGCCTTAGGGAAAATCAGTCTTGAAAGGAGGAGGGAATATGAGTAACAACAACTTAGAACAAACCAGCACACACGAGTCAAATTCAAAGAATATGATCATTTCAACATTCACAAGCAGGGAAGTAAGGTGGTAGGGGACATATAGGTTTGAAACCACATAGATAGGGAAAAAATTTGACACAACAAGCATATAGAACAACTTTGAGTCTACTAAGCAAATCAATCATGATAACAGCTATTTAAAACATGGGGAAGAATGCAGTAGGATCATGTTGAAGACAAGAGTTTTGTTGAACAAAATTTGACATACTATTAGGGCCAATAGAATGCACCAGAAGACTAAGTGACTACATGGTTATACCAGTTAAAGAAAAAGGGGGTTAGGGAACTATGTGAGCTTGTTGGACAAGTATCAAGAAACTAAGTAAAATCTGATATGATGATTACACATAAGGCAAAATTTAGACATGCTTAGTAACAATAAAACATATGGACAAGTTGAAGAACTAGTAAAGTAACAATCAGAGATATGTTGGCATGGAACACATGAAGTTTGAGTTTCGAGACTAAACCAGGAACATACTAGTTAAGGAAGCAAAATGCAGAAAAGTAAAGCAAGTAGAGTTCAATAGCCTAACCTTGGCTTTCAGCCAGCTAGACAAGTAGTAGAACAAGTAACAGAGAAAGAAAAGAAAGTCTGAGTGTGTGTATGTGTTTTTGAACTAACTGTTTGTGTCCTAGATTGAGAGTAGAGGAGAGTATTTATAGTAGTTTAGGAGTGGAGCAGAATAAGGTAAAGAAATCATAATTCAGCAATCAAGGAAATTACATATGAAATTAGCATAGTCTTCCTTCAATTAAGGACAAATACCCAACGGTTAAAGGGCATGAGTCACATAAGGAAAGAAAGTCAAATTAGACCCAAGTAAAGAGGTAAGCAAACATAAGTTTAATTAAGGAAGTAATCGTAAAGAATCAGTGACATTACGGACAATAAGGTAATAAGAATAATCAGTGTTATAAACAAGGGAATGAATCAATAATCAACACATAATTTTAAACAAGCAAATTAGTCAACCGAGATTCAAAATAATGCTGATTTGAAGAGAGGGAAAATATCAGTTTTCCATAAATACACGAATAGGCAAAAAATAGAATTTCATAAACATGCATAAACTTGCCAAGGGATTGACTCAGAAACCCTAGTACAAATGAACTAGGGTAAAAGTCACAAGATACTGAATTAGGCTAAAGGGAAAAATCATGAAAGTCAAAGCACAACACCAACAATGCAACAAGTAGATCGGAAAGGCTCAGAATCGAAAAAAAAACATAAGAAAATTAGGGCTTTAATACAAACTAGTTAGGGTCCAGACAATTAGAGAAGAAATCAGCCAATAATGCCTAAGAACATATGATTAACATTCGAAAATCATGAAAACTTTGAGAAGACGAGTTTCAGTAAACCGTAGTTTAGAAAAGAGTAACTAAAATTGAAATAGTTACTCAAAACAAGAGATTTTTAAAGGAAAACGTTTAATAATACTGGAATCATCTCAGATCTATAAAGATCTGAGATGAATCGAACAGTAGTGAGTCTAGGTTTTTGAAAAATAGTAAAGATGAAGAAAAATTGGTTAAAAACTCATGGATACACTTAGATCAAAGACAGATCTAAAGAAAAGTAGAAAATCTCAAAAGTTAGGGTTTCAGAGAACCCAAAGAAGGTGAGAAACCATTAGATCATTATCAACTTTAGCCGGAAAGGCCATAGATCTTACTCGAACAACCATGGATGGCCGAAAAGTAGCATAAAAGACCATGGATAGAAGTTGAACAAGATCTGGACTAGATCTCTTCGAGATCTTTCCACGAAATCACAAAAACGGGCAACCAGGAGACGTAGGAGACAAGTATACGTCTCAAATAGCTATGGGAATCCATGGATTGAGTGAGGATCAATGGGGATTGGGCTGGTTTTAGGTGGCAACGGCTAGGGTTTGAGTTAGATTTCAGAGAGAATTTGGAGAGGAAAGGGGTTCAAGGGTCACGGATTGTAACAAATGAGTTAGGTTAGGGGGTCGTTTGGGTTAAAAAGGGTAAGGGGAAATAGGGGCCATTGATCTTAGAGATCAACGGCTAGGATGAGATGGGTAGGTGGGGTTCCGGGTCTAGGCATGGGTAAAGAGGGTGTGGGTCGGGTTTTAATTAGAATTAGTTTGGGAAATTGGGGTCCAATTTTGGGCTACGATTGAAAGCCAATTTGGTTATAATTTAAATAGTCATTTTTTCCCTATTTAATTTATAAAAAATAGTAAATAGTTCCTGAAAACTAATTTAAAGGGATAAAATGATTTATAATACATAATTAATAATTTTAAAAGATACATGATCCAATTTTATGCGTATAAAACATAATTATATCTAAAAAAGGCTAGTATTGCAATTATATGCAATTTAGCTTTAAAAATACTAAATAAAATTTAAAAATATGTAAAAATTAATTTAGCCATATTTTGGCATAAGTATAGAAATACAATAGAAGAATTATCAAAATAATAATTTTGGAAATCATTATTGGGGATTTTATGGATAAAAAAGGAGAAAATAAATCAATTTAAAACCTTAAAATTATAGAAACAATAATAAAAACCTTGGACATGCTTATATATGCATATATATGCTATTTTGAAAGTATTTTGCATCTTGAAAATATACAAGAAAAAAATTGGGTATCAACATCTGCACCTCTTTGCCCGGGAAGGATGAAAGAGTTTTCAGGGAAAGAAATGATGGCCAATTTCGACCGAGCGAAATGGTTTGAAGAGGTTTTGGCCGCACCCTGGCTTCTGAGTTGCCTACATATCCCTGATTTCACAGGAATATGGTTGTATGCAGTTCAGGATTCACTAGCGGAGTATACAGATGAAGACCTTTCAAGAATGGACGCAATACCTAGGTCCGGGTGAGTGGTCGGTTTACAGGATATGGTTGTGGGCATCGGAGCGGGATCGCTCCTGCCGGGATGGCCATTGCTCGCCGCCTTACCTGCAAATTAGCAATGCAAGCATATACTATGCATAAATTTAAACATGATGCAAATTCTCGTTGGACCATGAATGTTGTCTTTGGATGGTTTGGAATGGCGTCCTCAGACCATGATGTCCTGGTCCATGAAGCGTATGATAAAGGATTCGTAGGCCATGAAATTATGTTCTCGGGCTATGAGGATGGTGCCTCTAAACCATGACGCCTTTGAATAATGATATGTAAATGATTGAAAGAGATCATCAGGCCATGACATGGTGTTCTCGGGCTATGAAGATGGTGCCTCTGAACGATGACGCCTTTGGATGAGTTGGCGATATTTTAGCCCATTAAGGATGCAGTAATATGATGCGGACAAGACAGAGCTTAGACTTGCAAATTGAAGAGCAGAGCTTAGCCTATAAGAGAAGCGAGATAAATAGTGCTTGGGATAACGCTTAGTTTCGAAGAAAATTGGAGGGCTTAGTTTCGAAGAAAATTGGAGGTAGAGCTTAGCCTCGGAAGGCAGAATGATAGCCTTACGCAAAGATGCGAATGCAGATGGAGGTAGAGCTTAACCTCGAAAGGCAGAATGGTAGCCTTAAGTAAGTAGGAAGGCAGAATGGTAACTTATGCAAAGATGCGAATGTAGATGGAGGTAGAGCTTAACCACGTAAGGCAAGGTGGTAGCATTATGCAAACAGGAAGGCAGAATGGTACCCTTATGCAATGCAAATGCATATGGAGACAACGTTTAGTCTCGGAAGGCAGAATGGTAGCCTTATGCAAATTGGAAGGCAGAATAGTAGCCTTATGTAATGCAAATGCAGATGGAGGTAGAGCTTAACCTCAGAAGGCAGAATGGTAGCCTTATGCAGATTGGAAGGCAAAATAGTAGCCTTATGCAATGCGAATGTAGATGGAGACAACGCTTAGCCTCGGAAGGCAGAATGGTAGCCTTATGCAAATTGGAAGGCAGAATAGTAGCCTTATGCAATGCAAAGGCAGATGGAGGTAGAGCTTAACCTCGGAAGGCAGAATGGTATCCTTATGCAGATTGGAAGGTATAATAGTATCCTTATGCAATGCGGATGCAGATGGAGAAATCTTTTAGTTTCGGAAGGCAGAATGGTAGACTTATGCAAGAAATAAGATTACAATTGACAATAGAGTTTTCATAGCTGGGAGCATTGTGGCATACAGAACATCATTGGTGTGTACTGACAGAAAATGTTGTTAAGTGCAATGGTTCGGAGAATCTTATTCTTGAACAATGTTTGTTCCATGGGCGTACAGTATGTTTGATGATTTCACAATCCTAGTGCTTGCATCCAAAGAAAAATTGTAAGTTTTGTAAAGGGGAAGGTTAGTTCATATCCCCACTGGCCTTGCTTGACTCGTTCGGCTTTGATCTGGTGATACCGTCTGTATCATTGGGGTAGCATTTCTAAACAAAGCAGTTTCAATAATAAACATACATGATTTTGTAAAAGTATGACATAAATGTATAGTTAAAAATAACTTTTAGATGAAACAACGACTGTGACGTTGTTCAGGACATTGCAACCTCTGTTGCTTTAGAATTTTGAGGATCCTCCTCAAAATTCTGCACCATTTTGATCAGTTGATGTTTCTAACTACTACTCGTGGGGGGATTTGCTGAAATTACTTCAGAATTTTTGAGGGTCCTCCTCAAAATTCTGCCCCAGTTTCCAACTAGGGGGAAATGGAATTTTTAATTGTGATCGAACCCATAGGGCTGCCTACGTATCCCCTCTTAAACGAGAATCAGGTCAGGCGTAGTTCAATTTACATCATATGAGGAAAGGATAAAGATTACACGTAGTAACGCTTGACTGCATTTGACTTAATCGGCATTGGCCAGACTTCTCCGTCCATTTATGCAAGTATGAGGGCTCCTTTTGTAAAAACCCGGTGAACCATGTATAGACCCTGCCAATTGGGAGAGAACTTCCCTTTAGCTTCATCTTGATACAGAAAATTTTTCTGTAACACCAGTTTCCCCAGTGTGAACTCTCTTGGCTTAACTCTCTTGTTGAAGGCTGTGGACATTTTGTTCTGGTAGAGTTGACCATGGCAGACTGCATTCATTCTCTTTTCGTCTATAAAGGCTAGTTGTCATAACAACTTTTTACCCACTCTGCGTCGTCGAGCTCAGCTTTTTGTATGATCCTTAGAGAAGGAATTTCTACCTCAACGGGAATGACAGCCTCTGTACCGTAAACCAGCATATAGGGGGTTGCACCGGTTGATTTGCGAATGGTGGTGCGATACCCCAGTAGAGCAAATGATAACTTCTCGTGCCACTGTTTATGCTTCTCTATCATTTTCCACAATATCTTCTCGATATTCTTGTTGGCGGCTTCTACAGCGCCATTCGTCTAAGGCTTGTAGACTGTGAAATTTTTGTGTCTTATCTTGAAAGTTTCACACAAAGCTCCCATCAAGTCATTGTTGAGGTTGGAGCCATTATCAGTAATTATTCACTCTAGGATTCTGAATAGACAAACCATGCGGTCGCAGACAAAATCTGCCACGACTTTCTTAGTCACTACTTTATAAGATGTTGCTTCGACCCATTTGGTGAAATAGTCTATGGCTACCAAGATAAACCTATGTTCATTGGAAGCAGCAGACTCGACTAGTCCAATAACATCCATCCCCCAAGCGGCGAACTGCCAAGGTGAGCTTGTTGTGTTAAGCTCGCATGGAGGTACCTTTATCATGTCTGCATGTATCTGACAGCGGTGGCATTTCCGGACATACTATATGCAGTCCGTCTCCATAGTTATCCAAAAGTAACTAGCCTAGAGTATCTTCTTTGCTAAGACAAAACTATTCATATGTGGACCGCAGGTCCCAACATGAATTTCCTCTAGTAGCCTGGATGCTTCCTTTGCGTCGACACATCTTAATAATCCTAAAGGAGTCCTCCTATACAGGATTCCTCCACTGTGAAAGAAGTTGTAGGACAATCTCTGAAGTATGCATTTTTTAGTAGGATTTGCAAACTCTGGTACTTTCCTTTTGCCAAATATTCCTTGATATCGTGAAACTAAGGCTTTCAGTATGTTTCCTCTTCAACATGGGCATAATAAGCTGGCTGATCTTGGATTTTCACTGGAATGGGATCAATGAAATTCTTGTTTGGATGTTGTATCATAGATGATAGGGTAGCCAATGCATCGACAAACTCATTCTAGATTCTGGGAACATGCTAGAATTCTGATTTCGTGAACCTCTTTCTCAATTCCTGTACATGATGCAGATACGGGAGTATCTTGGAGTTCTTAGTTGTCCATTCTCCCTGTACCTGATGTACAAGCAAGTCTGAATCTCAAATCACTTGCAGCTCTTGAACGTTCATGTCAATGGCCATTTTGAGACCTAAGATGCAGGCTTCTACTCGGCCATATTGTTGGTGCATGGGAACTTGAGTTTGGCAGACACCAGATAATGCTGACCGGTTTCTGATTTTAGGACTGCTCCTATGCCAACTCCTTTGAAGTTTGCCGCTCCATCGAAGAACATTCTCCCACCGTCATAAGATTTCGCAATATCTTCTCCTATGAATGATACCTCTTCATTAGGAAAATATGTTTTCAGGGGTTTGTATCCCCCATCCATGGGGTTTTCATCAAGGTGGTCTGTCAGTGCTTGTCCCTTGACTGCTTTTTGAGTTACGTAAACAATGTTGAACTCACTCAACATGATTTGCCACTTGGCTAGCTTGATAATGGGCATGGGCTTCTGAAAGATGTACTTCAAGGGATCTATTCTCGATATGAGATATGTAGTATATGCACAAAAGTAGTGTCTCAACTTCTGAGCTACCCAAGTTAAAGCACAATAGGTGCATTCAAATAGAGAATATCGGGCCTCGTATGGGGCAAACTTCTTACTAAGATAATAAATGGCGTGTTCCTTCCTCCCTGTTTCATCATGCTGCCCCAGAACACAACTAAAAGCTCCATCCAACACTGCAAGGTAGAGTAATAAGGGTGTACCTAGCTCGGGTGGGACCAAGACTAGTGGTGTTGATAGGTACTCTTTGATTTTGTTGAAGGACTTTTGGCAGTCCTCGGTCCATTTGGTTACGGCATCCTTCTTCAACATCATAAATATTGGCTCATAGATAACTGTAGACTATGCTATGAATCGGCTGATGTAGTTAAGCCTCCCCAAGAAACTCATCACGTCCTTCTTGTTCTTTGGCGGTGGTAGTTATTGAATGGCTTTGACTTTTGATGGATCCAATTCTATTCCTCAACGACTCACAATAAATCCAAGCAATTTCCTAGCAGGAACCCCAAATGCGTACTTTGCTGGGTTTAGTTTTAGGTTGTATCTCTGTCGTCGATTGAAGAACGTCCTCAGATCTTCCATGTGATCAGTGACCTTCTTGGATTTGATAATAACATCGTCCACATATACCTCTATCTCCTTGTGTATCATATCATGGAAAATGGTAGTCATGGCCCTCATGTAGGTGGCCCCTGTATTCTTCAGGTCGAATGGCATCATCTTGTAACAGTACACTCCCCACGACGTAATGAAAGATGTTTTCTCAGCATCTTCTTCATCCATCCAGATCTAATGATAACCCGCGAAGCAATCCACGAATGACTATAGCTCATGCTTAGCGCAATTGTCAATCAGGATGTTTATATTTGGCAAAGGGAAGTCATCTTTTGGACTGAATTTGTTGAGATCCCATTAGTCGACACAGAGTCTGACATTCCCATCCTTCTTTGGCATTGGCACAATGTTGGCTAACCATGTCGGGTATTCTACTACCCTGAGAACCTTAGCTTTAACTTGCTTAGTAATTTCTTCCTTGATTTTCAGACTCATATTAGGCTTGAACTTTCTGAGCTTTTGCTTTACCGGTGAACACATTGGATCGGTTGGCAGTTTGTGAGCCACAATAGACGTACTCAGACCAGTCATGTCATTATACGACCAGGCGAATATGTCCTCATACTCCTTTAGAAATTTTGTGTATTCTTTCTTTTCTGATGGCGATAGGTGAATGCTGATTCATGTTTCCTTGACGTTTTCTGCATCTCCCAGGTTGACAAGTTTGGTCTTGTCCATGTTGGACTTAGGTCTGTTCTCGAAGTCCTCAACTTCTTTGACAATCTCATTAGGTATATCATCTTCCTATAAATTAATATCCGTTTGTAGTGTTGTCTCATTGCATGTCACAGTCATTGGTTCATCAAGACAAGTAATAGTAATGTTGTATTGGTAAAGTAAGGAGAGAAAACAATAGCAATAAATATTAATTCATAAGAAAATCAAAAATGCTTTTGATAAATTGAATAACTATTTTGAACATCGAAGATCTTATTGAGGGAATTGAAAAATGCGAAAAGAAAAATATTTAGTAAATAAACAGTGAATAATGCTTGTTTTAGCCTTGCTACCCCGAGGCTGTCGGGCTTTGGTTGTCTTGACGGTCTAATTCTTGAGATATGCCCCTCTGCTCACAGCCTGTATGGAAGGGCCTTCCTCCCCCTCCTCCTTGAGAATAACGCAACAGTCCATATCGTTGTCCTCTAGAAATAATTTCTTCACTGCTGCAAGTACTTCTTCTTCATCTGACCCATAAATAATGTCAGCCTGTTGGAAAGTCTGCTCCAGATGTGGTATAGGCTGCTCTAATGGGTAGTAAGGATTGCGCTATGGTGGCGACCTTGTTGAATTCTTCCCAGGTGTATTCATATCCCAGACCAAAAGTAGTGCCGTGTTTCTTGAGTTTTATGGGTTTAGAAATTCCTTGGAGGTTCTTGCCGAGCCCTTTGCTGGGTTCGTACCCACTCCAACTTAGTATACTGTCGATTTTGCTATACCATTATTTGTATTTGTCGATAGCATTGACCCATTCAATGTGGTGGTAAGTTTCTCCACCTAACTTCCTTCTTCCCTCGATTGTCGAAATGGTCTGGCGACTGTATATAGGGTTGCTACCGTTGCCATGAATGATCAATTCCTGGTGATTCCATTCAAACTTTACTACCTGATGCAGAGTTGATGCTACGGCCCCAGCAACATGAATCCATGGCCGTCCCAGCAATAAGTTGTAAGATGTTGGTACATATATTACCTGGAAATCGACCTCGAACCAGATTGGTCCCATCTG
Organism: Nicotiana tabacum; assembly: GCF_000715075.1. Classification (NCBI taxonomy): domain Eukaryota; kingdom Viridiplantae; phylum Streptophyta; class Magnoliopsida; order Solanales; family Solanaceae; genus Nicotiana; species Nicotiana tabacum. The sequence continues at coordinate 152,286,537 of NC_134090.1, read as the reverse complement.
CAGTCATAGGCTAATCTCACCAATGGTGGACCTTTGAGAACCATCGAAGGCTTTCACATTGATTGCTCCATCCTTTATCTCATGTATCCCTATACCCAACTTCTTGAGTGTTACTAGCGGAAAAATATTAAGACTGGAACCTCCATTGATCAGGATTGTGGTGATGAAATAATTTTCGCATTGTACGGTGATGTGCAGTGCTTTGTTGTGCCCCAGCCCTTCAGGTGGCAGCTCGTCCTCATGAAAGGTGATGTTATGGCTTTCCAACACTTGTCCTACCATATTAGCCACTTCCCCGCTAGTAATGTTATTTGGTACGTACACTTCACTCAACCCCTTTAATAAAGCATTCTTATATGCCTCAGAATTTTGCAGCAAAGAGAGAATGGATATTTGGGCTGGTGTCTTGTTTAACTGGTCGATGACAGAATATTCCTTGGCATGTATCTTCCTCCAAAAGTCGTCCGCACCTATCTCAATGAGGGCGGCTGATTGGAGGCCTGCTTGCTTGACTTAGCTAGATGTTCAGGGGTATAGACTCTACCAGTTCTTGTCATACCCTGTGCTGCGACAGTTTCTTCAATCCTAACCTTGCCCTTCCTTCTCGCCTCGGTTGTATAGTCCCAGGGTACAACAGTTGTGTTGAATGATGGCATGGTTTACATCGCCACTGGGATCGGCGCGACTATCCTCACTTCGAATGGAGCATGTTCCTTGGGTGGCAAGCCTCCAACCTCAAATGGTGCAGGTGCTTTTGCCGGAGACACGAATTCAACCTTAATTGGTGCTGGTGTCTTTGTGGATGGCGCTGCTTCAAACTCAAGAGGTACAAACATATTCACCTCAGTGTCCTCAAATGGTTGGATCTAGACTATGATTGGATTGAGAGTAATTATTGGTTTCTTTTGGGTCATCACCTTTTGCGATCAACCCGATTGATCCCTCGGGATCCCAGTTATCTTCTATTTCAATCATGCGGATACCTCCACCCTTATGGTCTGGAAGAGGGTTGTTGTGGATGTTTGGAGAGGGTTATTTTGCCACAATGATCTTGTTATCAATCAAAGACTGTAATCAGGTATATGTAGGCATGGAACACATGAAGTTTGAGTTTTGGAATTGAACCGGGAACATACCAGTTAAGGAAGCAAAGTGCAGAAAAGTAAAGCAAGTAGAGTTCCACAACCTAGCCTTGGCTTTCAGACGCTAGACAAGCAGTAGCACAAGTAGCAAAGAAAGAAGAGAAAGTCTGAGTGTGTGTATGTGTTTTTGAAATAATTGTTCGTGTCCTAGATTGAGAGTAGATGAGAGTATATATAGTAGTTTAGGAGTGGAGCGGAATAAGGTAAAGAAATTATAATTCAGCAATAAATGAAATTACATATGAAATTAGCATAGTCTTCCTTCAATTAAGGATAAATACCCAACGGTTAAAGGACATGAGTTAGTTAAGAAAAGAAAATCAAATCAGACCCAAGTAAAGAGGTAAACAAATAGAAGTTTAATTAAGGAAGTAATCGTGAAGAATCAGTGACATTACAGACAATAAGGTAAACAGAATAATCAGAGTTATAAAAAAGGGAATGAATCAATAATCAACACATAATTTTAAACAAGCAAATCAGTCAATCGAGATTCAAAATAATACTGATTTGAAGAGAGGGAAAATATCAGTTTTCTATAAATAGACAAATAGGCAAAAAATAGAATTTCATAAACATGTATAAACTTGCCAAGGGATCGACTCAGAAACCCTAGTACAGATGAACTAGGGTAAAAGTCACAAGATACTGAATTAGGCTAAAGGGAAAAATCCAATTTAACAAATAGCTTGGAAAGACTCAGAATCGAAACAAAAACATAAGAAAATTAGGGCTTTAACACAAACTAGTTAGGGTCCAGACAATTTCAGCAGAATTCAGTCAATAATACCTAAGAACATATGATTAACACTCGAAAATAATAAAAACTTTGAGAAGGCGAGTTTCAGTAAACCCTAGTTGAGAAAACAACAACTAAAATTGAAATAGTTACTCAAAACAGGAGATTTTTTAAAGGAAAACGTTTAATAACACTGGAATAATCTCAGATCTATAAAGATCTGAGAAGAATCGAATAGTAGTGAGTCTAGGGTTTCAAAAAATAGTAATGATGAAGAAAAATAGGTAAAACAAAACTCATGGGTACACTTAGATCTAAGACAGATCTAAAGAAAAGTGAAAAATCTCAAGAGCTAGGGTTTCAGAGAACCCGAAGAAGGTAAGAAAATATTAGATCGTTACCGGTTTTAGCCGGAAAGGCCATGGATCTTACTCGAATAGCCATGGATTGCCAGAAAGTAGCATAAAAGACCATGGATAAAAGTTGAACAAAATCTGGACTAGATCTCGATCTCTTCGAGATCTTTCCACAAAATCACAAAAACGGGCAACCAGGAGACGTAGGAGACAAGTATACATCTCAAACAGCCATGGGAATCCATGGATTGAGTGAGGATCAAAGGGGATTGGGCTGGTTTTATGTGGGGGCAGCTAGGGTTTGAGTTAGGTTTCAGAGAGAATTGGAGAGGAAAGGGGATTCAAGGGTGGAGGATTGTAACAAATCAGTTAGGTTAGGGGGTCGTTTGAGTTAAAAAAGGTAAGAGGAAATAAGGGTCGTTGATCTTAGAGATCAACGGCAAGGATGAGACAGGTAGGTGGGGTTTCGGGTTTGGTCATGGGTAAAGAGGGTGTGCGTCGGGTTTTAATTAGAATTGGGTTGGGAAATTAGGGTCCAATTTTGTGCTACAATTGAAAGCCAATTTGGCTATATTTTAAATAGCCATTTTTCCCTATTTAATTTATAAAAAATAGCAAATAGTTTCTGAAAACTAATTTAAAGGGATAAAATGATTTATAATACTTAATTAAGAAATTTAAAAAAATACAAGATCCAATTTTATGCGTATAAAACATAATTAAATCTAAAAAAGGCTGGTATTGCAATTATGTGCAATTTAGCTTTAAAAATACTAAATAAAATTGTAAAAATTACTTTAGCAATATTTTGACATAAGTATAGAAATACAATAGAATAATTATCAAAATAATAATTTTGTAAATAATTATTGGGGATTTATGGATAAAAAGGGAGAAAATAAATCAATTTAAAACATTAAAATTATGGGAAAAATAATAAAAACTTTGGACATGCTTATATATGCATATATATGATATTTTGAAAGTATTTTGCATATTGAAAATATACAGGGAAAAATTGGGTATCAACAAATACAAGATCTCAAAAACTGAACAACTTCCCAAAACTCAGAATCTCATGAAATCACAAGTTATGAATACTACATAGTGCTCTAACTCCAAAATGTCTAAATCAAAGTAAATACAAAAGGACTATAACTATAAGAGAGAATTGAGAGGACTCCTCGGTCTGCAGACGCGGAAGATATACCTCGAAGTCTCTGAAGAATCGTCTTGCCTCAAGGATGGTAGGGCTGAGCCGAAGAACCTGGATCTACATGTGAAAAACATGCGCAGAAAGGGCATGAGTACACTATTGATACCCATTTTTTTCTATATATTTTAAATATGCATAACGCCTTAAAAATAGCATATATATGCATATATAAGCATGCACAAAGTTTTTATTATTTTTTCCATAATTTTAAGAGTTTAAATTGATTTATTTTCTCCCTTTTTATTCATAAAATCCCCAATAGTTATTTCCAAAATTATTTTTATGATAATTCATTTATTTAATTTCTATACTTATGCCAAAATATGGCTAATATAATTTTCATGCATTTTTATAATTACGTTTGGTATTTTTTAGCTAAATTGCATATAATTGCAATGTTAGCCCATTTTAAGATATAATTATATTTTATATACGTAAAATCGGTCCCTATATTTTTAAAATGTTAATTATGTATTTTAAATTATTTTGGAACATTAAATTATTATCCAAAAATTATATATTATTTTATAAATTAAAATGGAAAACATTGTCTATTTAAATAATAGCCAGATTTGGCATTCAATTGTAGCCGAAATTAGACCCAATCCCCAACCCAACCTATTAAATAACCTAACCTAGATTCTATAAACCCTTATCCAAACCCGAAACCCACCTACCCGGTTAAATCCTGACCGTTGATCTCCCAGATCAACGGTCCAAACAAGCCCCTTCCTTTTTAATCCTAAAGATCCCCTAACTCTAATCACTTTTCTAAATCTGCCGCCTTCAAATCCTCTCATCTTCTCTATTCTCTCAACCTAACCCTAGACTCTGTCAATCACCTCCCTTCTCCAGTCATCTCCGGTTACTACCGTTTAACCCCAAGCCTTCAATGGTCACTCTACCGCCTTGCTCATCATCTCTAAGGCCTTCAAGGGTCCTGGGCCATGCTGATTTGGATCTAGGGTTTCTTTTTATGTTGGTCATGGCTTCTCTGGTGTGATTTTGGGCAAAATCACACCTTATATGTTACGATCGGTGAAGTTTACAACAGGTTCTTTCGTTCTATTTGGGTTTTCCTTTGAAACCCTAACTCCCATTTGAATCTCTTAGATCTGTGTTAGTTTTAACGCTTTAAGTATGTTTCTTCCAATGATTTGCACTATTCTCGAACTTCTTCTGAAAGATCCTCAACTTTAAACCGCTTTTACATTCTTTAAAAATTAGGGTTTCTCGGAGTTCTTTCTACACTTGTTTTAATCGATTTTCTTTATGATTAAACCTCTTTCCTTGCTTATTTTGACCAATCTTATGTTCTTACTGCTTTTTAATTCATCTATGTCAAAAAGTCCTAATTTCTAAGGTTTTCTTTGTGTTGGTTCTGTGTGTTAGCCTATTTACTTGACTCTTGTTAGTCTTCCGTGGTTACGATGCTTCGAATGTGTTTTACTGAATTCTTAGTCTAATTATGTCACTTTTATATGACTGTGCTCATTTTGTTTGTTCATCTCTTTCTTCTTTTTGTCAATATGGCTAACCTTGTCTGTTTGATATTCTCTATTTATATGTTGAAAATACAGAATCATGACTTCGTCATGATTAATTCTACAACAACAACAACAACAATCCAGTATAATCCCACTTAGTGGGGTCTAGGGAAGGTAGTGTGTACGTAGACCTTACCCCTACCCTAGGGTAGAGAGGCTGTTTCCAAATAGACCCTCGGCATCCTTCCCTCCAAGACCTTCCCACCTTGCTCTTGGGGAGACTCGAACTTACAACGTCTTGGTTGGAAGTGGAGGTTGCATACCGTCAGAGCAACCTCTCTTGTCGCATTGATTCTGATTTTCTTAATTGATGGTGATTGAAAGATTTTCTTTTCAAGCCCTAAAAGTTTTACCTCGTGTGTTTAAGCTGACTGATTTAATTACCATATTTGCTATGATACTTTATTTCTACTGAGTTGTGTCCTTAATTAAGGTTTTATGAATTTAGTCCTAATCGACTACTCTATGCTTACTAAACCTTGACTCCTTCTATATTTAGTCATGCACTGACTTTTCTTCTTGCCTTATATGATACTGAATCTTCCCGTTTGATTTGATTCCCTTAACTTAAGGGAGTACTTCCTTGATTCTCTAATTGATTGATTCTAAGTTCTTCAATTATTACACTACTATGATTCTTACTTTATTTCACTACCTACTTTCAACTATAAATACCCTAAGTGTTTCATTAACAGACATGAACACTTGGTTTTCAAAACTACCTCTCTTACTAAAAATCTCTGCTCTCCCTTTCTCTCTCGTGCTATTTGCTACTATTACCCGGCTTCAAGCCAAGGCTAATTATCTGTGCTCTCTTGTTCTTTCATTCTTCTTACTTCTCTCTTCGCTGATATGTCCTAGTTTTAATTTAAAGCCTCAATAACAACATGCTTCTCTTATTGTTTCAGTTTCTCTTATTTCTAGTCTGCTTCTACTTGTGGTTCTGTTGTGAAACTTGTAGTTAAGTTACCTTATCAACATGTTATTATGTCTCCCCCTTCCCTTTGGATTAATGTATTCCCTTATGTATGTTTCAAAGCATGCCCTGTCAATTACCTTTTACTTCTTTTGTGCTTATCATCCTATGAATCCCTAAATCCTATTACTCTCTTTCTATGTGTTTGTGTTCTTCCTGACTAGTTTGTGATTATGTCAGTATCAACTATTGTTGAGCATGTCCAAACTAGTCCTAAGACTCTTGCTGGGTTATGTGTTTGCAGTCAAATGTCTGTGTATCCTCGAACCCCTTGACCCCTTTGTGACTACTGAAGTCCTTTGGATTCTGTGTATGATCCTATCCCAAAGTGTTTGACTTTGTTTACCACTCCAACCTCTTTTCAAACAACCTATGTTGCTTTACTAATTGTTTTCTAATCCAATCTTTAATAAACCTTTCCAACTTGTGCCCTGTACTTTCACTTTACTCTTAGTCAATAAGTTATGCCCCCTCTAGTATGTGTACTACCATAGGATCCTTTTGAGAGCCCTCTGAACTCTGGCATACTGAGGTTGACCTTTCCACACTGCACTAATTCAATGCTTGGTTGCTAAGTCTAGGGGTAAGCATTGCCCGGGGTCCTTGAGACCCTTAGGGAACTTTGATGCACCTAGACTCTAATTTGTCTATGGAAATGAGGCTTGTGAGACCATTAGAGGCTTTGGGAAACTTGGGCCTAATTGCAGGCTCCCTATAGTATAGCTTCTTGATTTTTTATTTTACTTATGTAATTCATTCATTGGCTTGTAATAATTTGTAAATAGGTATTTGGGGTATTTAGTAAAAGGGTGGATAGATGCATACTTTAAAGGGTGATATGGGTAGATATCTTGCTTTTAGGACATTATATTAAAGACTGACTGTTTGCATAAGTAGAAAACATGCTCATAGGTTTGCTTTTGAATCTGATTGTTGTGTCTGATAGAAATCATGCCTATAGGATCTCATTTCTAATATCGTTTGCATCAGGTAGAAATCATGTTCATAAGATTCTGCATTTGTCATGTTAGAAACCATGTTTATAGGTTCCAAACAATCGCGTCATAAATCAGTGCAAATATAGATGCTATGCCTATAGGATTCAACTCCGATTCAGTTCTAATAAGTCTTTCCATGTGTTACTACAAATCGAGTAGAATCAAAAATCCACCTAGATATCATGCCTATAGGGATCTCTACTCGCAATTCTACCTGATAATCTAATTAGACTAATAAATTAACTTCATTACACCTAGTTCATTTTAATTGGTCTTATTAAGTGTCAAATATTTCCTGAAACAAGTCCTTACAAAATTGTTTTAATCTCATTAGATATCCTGCCTATAGGTATTAAAGGAGTCTATTTCGAAAACTTGTTTGTTTCTGCATTAACACAAACACAATATATTGCATATAGGCAAGCCTTAGGGCGTTTTCAAAACTGTACTTCTCTAAAAAGTCTCTGTCGCTTAACGTCTCTGATTCTAACAAGCTTTTAAAAGGGGAATCTTGAGGCAACTACCAGGTTATAACTTTTGGGTATAAAAGTGGTCTGTTTATGCATAATTACTTAGAGATCCTGCCTTAGGACTTTGATTAATAAAGACCTTAACTGTGTTTGAGACATGCTGCTTGTATGTTTGTTTGTGGAGGAAACTTTGAGCCTCTTAATTGCTCCCATTATGTGTGAAAGTCCTAAATGTTTTGACTGGCGTCTTAGAATTTTCGCCTTTCTAAACCTTAGGGGTACGTCTAGAACTACCTATAGGTAAAGGTCCTAGCTCCCTCCAGGACCATTAAGAAGGGATTGGTAGCAGCACACCATAGGAATTAGTGACCAAACACTCATTTTGCATGACCAATAAAGGGATGGGAAGGTTAGACATGAGATATGATGACTACGCATTAATGTCATGTGTAGCCCCTCATTGAAGAGTGTTTACCGGACATTGCGTGGGGCGATCCTATAGGATAACTAACCTAGGACCCCTCTTTATCAAAGCTTTCTTTATTTAAACCTTTGTTTCATAACTTGTTCAAACCTTATCTTACTACTTGAACTATCCAATGTGCCTTTCTTGCAACTTACTTGATTCAACTATTTATATGGACTAATTTGTGAATATAAGTTCGGTCGGGACCCACAGTTATGGACCAAGAGGGATGCCTAAAACTTTCCCCTCGAGGTTACTTTGAGCCCTTACCCTAATCTCTAGTAATGCAAACCAACCCAAGAGTTAATCACTCTAGGTGCCCTAACGCACCATAATTTGTTAGGTGGTGACTCATTCCCAAAGGAAATGAGTCATTACACCCCGTGAATGTCGAAATCCGGACTTTCCCCTCAAAGAAAAAAAGGGGTGTGACATACACCACAGCGGTACTCAGTAAGTGTCAAGCCTAATCTCGGTCGGGTAGTGACAAGGAAAGTCAGGGTCCTACTAAATATAGATGAAAAACAAGGTAAAACTGTATAGAATATGACAATATAATTAAGTGCTAACAGTATGAAGTAACACATGATAATAAGAAATAATAACAACTACAACAGAGAGAGAAATCACAGAGACAATATAACTCCACACAGAAATAGCAAGCGGGGATCTACCAGGATATCGTCCTATAGCCCCCAAATGTAAATATCCAGCAAACTAGGGATCTACTAGGATACCGTCTTGTAGCCCCCAAATGTAAATATTCAGTGGATCTACCGGGTGTCGTCCCGTAGTCCATCTCATAGTGCGCCGGGGATCTACCGAAATCCCGATCTATAGTCCGCAAATGTAAATGCCCAGTACTGAGGGAATCTACCGGGTGCAGTCCAGTAGTTCCAATATAAATGTGCATGGGGATCTTAATAGCTAGGGATTCTATTTCATTTTACACTCCTTTTTACTTGAGTTTTGATTAAAAATGTATACAAATAGTCCCAAAGGCTTACATGTTGTACTTGTTTATAAGGTTTGGTCAAAAAAAGTGACAAGTAGTCAAAACCAGCTAAAAAAGGAGTGAAACATGCACAAGTACCAAGAACAAGTCAAGGCACTGCTACAGCATAAAATCCATTACAGCCGCAACAGACCCACCGCGGCCACAGACAATTTAGTGCGGTCCGCGGTGGGTGAGTTCAAAGAAGTGCACTTTTGGAGCATAAAGCAGTGCGGTCCGCAGAGGATTTCTTGCGGCCGCAGTATCCCCTTCGCAGCCGCAATCCATTTATGCGGTCCGCGGAGAGGGGTTTCATAGAGTTGGGAGTTTGGAGGATTGAAGCCAGCGCGGTCCGCCTAGCATTTTGTGTGGACCGTAGTGAAGCCACCGCGGCCTCAGAGCATTTTATGCGGTCCGCGGTGACCAGATTCAGAGACCAAGAACATGAAGCCAAAAAGACTTACCGTGGTCGCAGTCTATTTCTTGCGGACTGCGGTACCTCCATCAGGGGTATTTTTGTCCAAAAAATTCAGTCTTGTATAAATACTTTCTTTTCACATTTTTAGGTTATCAGTTAGACTCCAGAGCACGTGAACGGCGGTTTTGTTCCATTTTGAGTAATTTGCAGCTAGTTTAACACTGAATCTTCATTATCGTTGTTTGTAATCAAATCATATGGTTTATTCTTCATCTATTTATCTATTTTCTTCCATTATTATGAGTAGCTAGACTCATTAGTGTGAGTATTTGATGGGTCTTTTGTTCTAAGGCTTAGATGTTTATGAGTAGTTGATATTTGGACTGATTTGTGTTTTTCATGTTGAATTAGTGTTAATTTATGCCTATTTGACTTGGGCGCTTCTTGAGAAAGAGTTGAGTCTAGGAAAATTAGTCCAATAAGGAATTGGGGTGTAATCAAGAGATTTATATCCCTAATTAAGGGGTTAAACCTAGAAATAGTAATACCCGACTTGAGCTTATATTGCTTGCACAATTTTGACACACAATTGGTCTTGAGAAAGTCAATTAGGGCAAAGACGCTCAAGCTACCGAGAGGTATAGAGTGAGTAATCTCGTGCATTGGCTATATCGCAATCCCCAACATACAACTTTGTCTTAGGCTTTAGATCCGTCAAGTATTCACCTAGGATAAAGTCACTTCCCTAGTGCCTCTTTAACCATTTAGAAAACCTTACAAGTATTTCATCTTAGTTTAATTTAGCATCTCAACAACAACAACAACAACAACAACAACCCAGTATAATCCACAAGTGGGGTCTGGGGAGGGTAATATGTACGCAGACCTTACCCCTACCCCGAAGGGTAGAGAGGCTATTTCCGGGAGACCCTCAGCTCAAAAAGCAACAGGAGCCGATATATTAGTACCATAAAAATGCATAATAAAATAACAGCAGTATAAGAGATATGAAATATGAAATACAGAATACGAAATACGAAATAGATGGCTGGTATAGTAAAACTAGCAGGTAAAGCCCTGCATCAATAGACGACCAATGACATTCTTAGTCTAACTCCTAATTGGCTAGTCTCTCTCTATTGTGTTGTAGAAATATTCACAACTTTCCCCTAACCTACAACCTTAATGCTCGACCTCCATAATTCCCTGTCAAGGGCCATGTCCTCAGTAATCCTAAGTCGTGCCATGTCCTGTCTGATCACCTCTCCCCAATACTTCTTAGGTCGCCCTCTACCTCTCCGCGTGCCCACTACAGCCAGTCGCTCACACCTCCTCACAGGTGCATCAGTGCTCCTCCTTTAAATGTGCCTGAACCATCTGAGTCTTACTTCGCGCATCTTGTCCTCCATGGGGGCCACGCCCACCTTCTCTCGAATATCTTCATTCCTAATCTTATCCATCCTTGTATGCCCGTACATCCACCTCAACATCCTCATCTCTACTACTTTCATCTTCTGGATATGTGAGTGCTTTACCGGCCAACATTCAGATCCATATAACATTGTAGGTCTAACCACTGCTCTATAAAACTTACCTTTTAGTAATGATGGCACTTTCTTGTCACACAAGACTCCCGACGCTAACCTCCACTTCATCCACCCCACCCCTATACGGTGTGTGACATCCTCGTCAATTTCTCCGATCCCCTAAATAACCGATCCAAGGTACTTGAAACTACCCCTCTTGGGAATGACTTGAGAGTCAAGCCTCACTTCAACTCCCACTTCTGTCGGCTCAACTCCAAATTTGCACTCGAGGTATTCCGTCTTCGTCCTGCTCAACTTGAAACCTTTAGACTCAAGAGCATGTCTCCAAATCTCTAGCCTCTCGTTGACGTCGCCTCGTGTCTCATCAATTAGATTAATGTCATCAGCGAATAGCATGCACCATGGCACCTCCCCTTGAATATGATGAGTCAGTGCATCCATCACCAAGGCAAATAGGAATGGGCTGAGCGTAGACCCTTGGTGCAACCCCATAATAACTGGAAAGTGTTCAGAGTCGCCTCCTACTATTCTAACCCGAGTCTTAGCTCCATCATACATGTCTTTAATCACCCTAATATAGTCAATCGGGACCCCTTTATCCTCTAAGCAGCTCCATAAGACCTCCCTAGGAACCCTATCATACGTTTTCTCCAGATCAATAAACACCATGTGGAGATCCTTCTTCCTATCCCTGTAATGTTCCACCATCCTCCTAATAAGGTGGATAGCTTCTGTGGTAGATCGCCCGGGCATGAATCCGAACTGGTTGTCTGAAATAGACACCGTCCTTCGCACTCTCATTTCTACCACTCTCTCCCAAACTTTCATGGTATGACTTAGTAATGATGCCCCTATAGTTGTTACAGCTCTAGACATCACCTTTTTTCTTATACAACGAGACCATTGTACTCCACCTCCACTCTTCAGGCATCTTATTAGTCTTGAATATAACACTAAACAATGTAGTAAGTCATTCCAAGCCTACTCTACCCACACACTTCCACAGTTCAACCGGAATTTTGTCTGGCCCGGTAGCTCTGCCCCTTCTCATCTTACGCATTGCCACCATGACTTCATCGATCTCAATGTCCCTACAATTACTTAATTCATGGTGACTGTCGGCATTCCTCGATTCCCCAAGTATAATATCCTGATCCCCATCTTCACTTAGAAGTTTATGAAAGTAAGTCTGTCACCTCCTCTTAATCTGGTCATCTCCCATCAAAACTTTGCCGTCATCATCTTTTATGCACCTCACCTGGTCTATATCCCGAGTTGTCCTCTCTCTCGCCTTAGCAATTCGGAATAACTTCTTCTCCCCACCTTTGTTCCTTAGTTCCTCATACAGACGAGCAAAAGCTGTCGTCTTAGCCTCCGTCACTGCCATCTTCGCCTCCTTCGTAGCTACCTTATACCTTTGACTGTGCTCTCTCTTCTCCTCCTCGTTAGTGCTCCCTACTAACCGCAGGTAAGCCGCCTTCTTTGCTTCCACTTTACCTTGGACAACTGCATTCCACCACCAATCCCCTTTGTGGCCACCATTGTGGCCCGTAGATATCCCTAACACCTCTCCCGCCGCCTTTCTTATACAGTCCGTCGTTGTCTACCACATTGTGTTTGCGTCCCCACTACTTCTCCAAGCTCCCATTGCCGATAACCTTCCTTCCAACTCCTTAGCTTTATCCTTAGTTAAGTCTCCCCACCTAATCTTGGGGCGTCCTTGTACTGACCTCTTCTTCCTCCTTATCCTAATACAAATGTCCATCACCAAAAGCCTATGCTGCGTTGAGAGGGTCTCACTTGGGATAACCTTGCAGTCCTCGCACAACCTCCTGTCGCATCTCCTGAGGAGGAGATAGTCAATCTGAGTCTTCGCCACCGAACTTTGGTAAGTAACCAAATGTTCATCCCGCTTCGTAAAACTCGAGTTTGCAATAACTAGATCGAAAGGCTTGGCAAAGTCCAACAGCTAAATGCCCCCTCCGTTCCGCTCGCCGAAACCAAAGCCGTCATGCACCTCAGTGTACCCACCTGTAGATGACCCAATATGACCATTGAAATCTCCTCCTATGAATAACCTCTCAGAAGACGGTATACTACGAACAATCTCATCCAACCCCTCCCAAAAGCGCCTCTTAATATCCTCATCCAAGCCTGTTTGCGATGCGTACGCGCTAACGACATTTAAAGTACCCTCACCCACCACCAACTTAATAGTCATTAGTCTATCATTCACCCGTCTGACCTCTACCACAGACTCTCTAAGATGGCTATCTACCAGGATACCCACTCCATTCTTACCCCTTAGGACACCAGAGTACCACAACTAATACCCATCCACGTTTTTTCGCCTTCTATCCGTCACACCTAGTCTCCTGGACACACGTTATATTAATCATCCTCTTCTGCAGGATTTTCGCCAACTCTATGGATTTACTCGTTAGCGAACCTATGTTCCATGACCCGACTCTCAACCTATAGGCTCCCTAGCCCCCTCTACCTCCCCTGCTACCCGACCCACCCCCTGACCCCAGCCCCACACTCTGCCCCACCCGAGGACATGCCCTTATTCTATCATCCTAGACTGCAGCCACTACACCTACAACAATCTAGAGAAGACTCGCTAGTGCACAACGTACACAAATCAAACTAGAAGGAAACAAGTGGTAACTAGTATCCTAGTTGAAAGGTTTAACTATTGCGAAGTAAAGTAACTGTAATTTAGCTAATACCAAAAGGGAAACGGTAAAATAGGAGGTACCAACTCCCGATAACAAAACTTGTGGCTTATTTGTTGTACTCGATGTAGTTGTACGCTCGCGCACCACTTCCTACCACCCTTTGCTGACACTCGCCCAGGTTGCTCTCCTTTGCCAGTGCTCGTGCGCTTGTCTTCAATACTCCGAGAATTCCTGAAAACACAGAAAATACCACGACCCAAAAACCAGAAGGAGCTATCACCGCTACCACTGGTATAGCCCCAACAATATAAAATGTACCAGGAAAGGAGAAGAAGAAAACGAGAATATAAGGGAATCCTTCTGTTTTATTTATTTTGGCTAAGAGCAGGAAGGGAATCCTCAAATTTAGAAAATGAACTGAAATCTACCTTAGAAACAGTAGATAAAAGAGCAGCTCCCAAAACCCTAACGAATCTGAACTGAAATCTACCTTAGAAAATGAAGAAACAATAAATAAAAATGGAATACACTTACATTATACTAGGATGAACAAATAGTGAAGAAACCCATTTCTCAAAAATTAAACGAAAATCTCCGATTAAAATTGACGGAACTAAAACTTCAGTAATTGCAAAGACTTTAAGAATTTGTAGTAACAGAGATCCAATATTCTCTATTAAGTGAAATAAAGTTAATATTTCTAATAATGAAGTTCCTTAGCAGAAATTTAACTAAGAAACTTAATTAGCATCGCTGTCCAAGTACTACTATGTGAAGACACACAGGGAAAGAAAGTGAACCTTCCATAGGGCAGTGTACTTTGGCCGGGCTTGCGAGACATCAGATCTATTCCAAAAGAGAGAAACAAGCGAAGAGAATTAGGAGTTGTGTTGAGGCCAAAGGTGAGAGAGATGGAGGTGGATCTTGCGCTCTCTGCGAGATGACTGAGAAGTGAGAAGGAAAGTGCCAACAGCAATGGGGGAACGGGAAAGTGAGAACTACCTAATATTTTTAATTTAGCATCTCATTAGCATAAAATTTAGAAGTAACAAAACAAACAATTATGATTGGAAGTGTAATTAAAAACACTATGCACTACTAGTTTAGATAAGAATCCAATTCCCAATTCTAGCTCCCCATGGATTTGATCCTCACCTTCTCGAGTAAAAGTTGCATCGACCGCTCTCGACACTCCGTAGTGGTGTAGGGTTGGCATCAATCACCTTTTTAGCGCCGTTGCCGGGGAACTAACGGTTTTGGTTATCTATCTAAATAGTTTTGTGTATTGTTTTTCTTTCCTTTTGTGTAACTAATTTCTGTGTGTCTCCAACTCAAGTACAGAATGGCGGCAAACATCAACAATGCACCTCTTGGAGATTTGTCGCCGGGGGAGGAGGTAGATGACAATATTAATGATGAGGTTCCTATAGTACCGCAAGGATAAAGGAGAGGCTGCCAGGCCAAAATGTTCCAGATCCTCCCTCGTCACCTCCAAGAGTGGCTCCTCGAGTGCTCCCTAACCAAGGATATGCTAGTGTAATTGTCCCACCCTAGATCCGGGCGGAAAATTTTCAAATTACAGATGTGATGCTAACTTTGTTGGAGCAATGAGGGTATTTCACAGGTGCTCCCCATCAAAATATTTACAAACATCTCAAGGATTTTGTGGATAATTGTTGGGGGAGCAAGCAAACAAATATGTTAGAGGATGCACTTCGGTTGAGATTATTCCCTTTTTTACTTAGAGGGAAGGCATTGGATTGGCTTGAAAGGCTTCTCAACCATTCCTCACTACTTGGGATGAGTTGGTGGATAAATTCATTGTAACGTTTTTCTCGCTGGGACATATGGAAGCATTGAGGGATGAGATCTTAGCTTTCAAGCAGGAGCCCAACGAACCATTGAATGAGATATGGGAGAGATACCGAACCATGATTAAGGAATATCCCAACAATGATATGAGTGAGGCAATGATACAACAGACATTCTACTGGGGCATCAACACAACAAATCAGTACATAGTGAACCAACTTGCCTGGGGTAATTTCATGAAGCTGCCTTATGATGAGGCTTGTGACATTCTTGATGAGATGGCTAACACGTCCTCTACTTGGAAAAGTAGAGCCAATGTGCCACAGGGTGACCCCTTAGTCACTCACTTGCACAAAGAGCTTAATGATCATGGGTAGGCAATAGCAGAGCTGACAACAACAATGAACCAGCTAGCAAAGGCACATTTACAGCAGGTTCAAAATCCAAGACAAGTAAATGCTATAGAGGGTGTAAATATGTTAGTGAACAAAAGATGACAAAGAGGTCCACAGAACCAAGGGAGTTCGGATCAATATGACAATAATAGTGGTGGATTCCAAGATGATGGGTATGATGAGCAGAATGAAGAAGTGCAATACGTGAACAACTATCAAGGCCAAAGGGGCAATTCTTCCAACCAACAACAATGGCTACCCCAAGGCAATTGGGGAAATCAACAACAACAAGGCAATAGTAATTAAGGGAACAACAACCAAAATGCAAATTGGGGCAATCAGAACCATAATTAGAACAATCGGGGTAATTGGAGTGGCAACAACAATAACTGGGGTGGAAACAACAATCATGGTGGTTGGAACAATAGCAACCAGGGCAATCGGGGGCAACGCTTTCAAAGTCCCCCAATGTATCAACAATCGAACAATCCACCCCATTTTCCATCCTAAGGTCCTAGTTCTTCCAACAATGAAATAGGGAGAATCGAGATGATGTTTGAACAGATGATGAAAAAGAATGCTGACTCTGATGCCCAGTTGGTATCCCACAATAATTCAATCAGAAACTTGGAGGTTCAACTAGGCCAAATTTTACAATCCTTGAATACTCGTCCTAAGGAAGCTCTACCTAGTGATACGGTAGTAAACCCGAAGGGTGAGAACAATTTCGGGCATCTAATGGCGGTAACTACAAGAAGTGGACGAGGCGGTGATGTGAATGCCTCCAAACAAAATGAAATTTTGAATGATGAAGTTGAGTTGCAAGAAGATGAGATCCCTTTGGTGGTTGAAAATGTGATTGATGAGAACGTGAATGAGGAATTGAGGATTGATATCCAAGATGCCGAGGTGGAAACTCTGAATGATGTGAACCCGTCCAGGGAACACATAATAGACATGTCGTAAACGGTTGTGCCTAAAGCCAAGGCTCCTTTGCCAAGACCACTTCCACATTATCCTCAAAGGCTTGCGAAGCAGAAAAATGAGAATCCGTTTAAGAAATTTATTGACATGATGAAGAGCTTATCCATTAATGTGCCTTTCATGGAGGCTCTAGAGCAAATATCGGGTTATGCTAAATTCATAAAAGACTTGGTGACAAAGAAAATATCCATGGATTGTGAAACTATCAAGATGACCCACCAAGTTAATGCAATAGTGCACTCAATGGCTCTGGAGCTAGAATATCCCGGTGCTTTCACCATTCCTTGCACCATTGGGAGTGCAGACTTTGCAAAAGCTCTATGTGATTTGGGGGCAAGTATCAACTTGATGCCGTACTCAGTTTTCAAGACTTTGGGTATTGGGCAACTGAGGCTGACTTCCATGAGATTGCAAATGGCGGATAGAACAATGAAGAGGCCTCTTGGTATTATTGATGATGTTCTCGTCCGGGTGCACAAATTTATCTTGCCAGCTGATTTTGTGATCTTGGATTGTGAGGTAGATTATGAGGTGTCGATCATATTGGGAAGACCTTTCCTTGCGACTGAGAAAGCCTTAGTTGATGTGGAAGCAAGGGAACTCACCTTCCGGGTGGGTGATGAGAAAGTGGTCTTTCATGTGTGCAAGTCAATGAAGCAGCCCAACAATTCTAAAGTGTGCTCTTTCATGTATCTTGTCACTGCAGTGATAGTTGATGATACTAGTGCAATGATCAATGTGGAGGATCCTCTAGAGGCGGTATTGTTGAATCTTGATGTAAATGAGTATGAAAATCGGGTGAAGTGTTTCAATGTTTTTCATGGAATGGGCTCTTACTCTTATAAGGCTCGGAAACTCTCTTTGGATCTTGAGAATAGGAAGACTCCACCAACAAAACCTTCAATCGAGGAACCTCCAGTGTTAGAGTTGAAGTCGTTGCCTCCACACCTCAGGTATGAATTCTTAGGCCCTAGTTAAACTTTGATTATTCTTTCCTCTTGTCTTACTAACATGCAGGTAGATGCCACATTGGCGGTGCTCCAAAAGCAGAAGAAGGCAATAAGATGGACCTTAGTTGATATTCGGGGGATAAACCATGCCTTTTGTATGCACAAGATTTTTCTTGAAGATGATGCAAAACCCTCATTGGAACATCAAAGGAGGTTGAACGAGGCAATGCAAGAAGTTGTGAAAAAGGAGGTGATCAAGTGGTTGGATGTCGGGGTTATGTACCCCATCTCTGATAGCTCTTGGACTTCGTCGATGCAATGTGTGCCGAAGAAGGGTGGTATGACTGTGGTTACCAATGCACAAAATAAGTTGATTCCTACCAGGACTGTCACCAGATGGAGGGTGTGCATGGACTACCGCAAGTTGAATAAAGTGACCCGCAAGGATCACTTTCCAATACCTTTTCTTGATCAGATGCTAGACAGACTTGCTGGGCGTGCCTTCTACTGTTTCTTGGATGGGTATTCTGGGTATAACCAAATTTTGATTGCTCCAGAAAGATCAGGAGAAGACCACCTTCACTTGTCTGTATGGTACTGTTGCCTTTTCTAGAATGCCATTTGGGTTATGTAATGCACCAGCTACATTCCAACGGTGTATGATGGCCATATTTACCGACATGGTGGAGGATATTTTGGAGGTGTTTATGGACAACTTCAGTGTTGTTGGTGACTCATTTGATGAATGTTTGAAAAATCTTGACAGAGTGTTGGCCCGTTGTGAAGAAACCAACCTTGTGCTTAATTGGGAGAAATGTCACTTCATGGTTGAGGAGGGCATAGTCCTTGGCCATAAAATTTCAAAGCATGGTATTGAGGTGGACAAAACAAAAATTGAAGTGATTTCAAGGGAGTTAGAAGTTTTCTTGTCAAGGGAGTTAGAAGTTTTCTTGGGCATGCGGGGTGCTACCGAAAATTTATCAAAGACTTTTCGAAGGTAGTGAACCCCTTGTGCAAGTTATTGGAAAAAGATGCCAAGTTCGTGTTCAATGAGGGATATATGCAAGCCTTTGAACTTCTCAAGCACAAATTGACCTCCACTCTTATTATTACTGCATCCAATTGGAGCTTGCCTTTCGAGCTTATGTGTGACTCGAGTGATGTTGCGGTTGGGATGTTCTTGGGTCAAAGAGTGAACAAAATGTTTTATCCAGTGTATTATGCGAGAAAGACAATGAATCATGCTCAAGTGAACTACACGGTGACTGAGAAAGAGTTGTTGGCTATTGTGTTCGCAATGGAGAAATTTCGGTCGTATCTCATGGGTGCCAAGGTCATAGTTTATACCGATCATGCCGTACTCCGGTACTTGATAACGAAGAAGGATTCCAAAGCTAGATTGGTGTGATGGGTCTTATTACTTCAAGAGTTTGATTTGGAGATTGTGGACCGGAAGGGTTGTGAAAACCAAGTGGCGGACCACTTGTCCCGCTTGGAGGAGGAAGGGAGACCTCATGATGGTCTAGAGAACAATGATTCATTTCCCGATGAGAAACTCCTTTCTATGCCGGTGAATGGTATGTCATGGTTTGCGGAGGTTGCTAATTTCCTTGTGAGTGTTATAATCATGTGTGATCTCTCTTCTAACCAAAGGAAGAAGCTCAAACGGAATAGTTTGGACTTTTATTGGGATGAGCCGTACTTGTTCAAGATTTGCACGGATGGTGTGATCCGAAGGTGTGTCCCGGAGGAGGAGCAATAGAGTATCTTAGAGGCTTGTCATTCCTTCCCCTATGGTGGTCATCATGGTGGGGTGAGGACCGCTTCGAAGGTTCTTAGTTGTGGGTTTTACTAGCCAAATTTGTACAAGGATGCGGGTGATCTTGTAAAGAGATGCGACGAATGTCAAAGAACGGGTGGAATTTCGAAGAAAGATGAGATGCCTCTTAATACTATTCTCGAAGTTGATATTTTTTATGTGTGGGGCATTGATTTCATGGGCCCGTTTGTTAGTTCATGTGGAACAAATACATTCTCGTGGCGGTTGATTATGTTTCAAAGTGGATTAAAGTCATAGCTTTACACAACAATGAGGTCCGGAGTGTTGTTGCATTTCTCAAGAAGAGTTTTTACTAGGTTTGGCACTCCTCGAGCAATCATAAGTGATGAGGGGTCTCATTTTTGTAATCGACCTTTCGATACTTTGCTTTCAAGATATGGTGTCAATCACAAAATTTCTACTCCTTATCATCCTCAGGCGAGTGGCCAAGTTGAAGTCTCAAACATGGAAATCAAGAGTATATTGTCAAAGACGGTCAATGCAAATAGGACCGATTGGTCAAATAAATTGGATGATGCTCTATGGGCTTATAGGACTGCTTACAAGACTCTGATTGGTATGTCTCCGTATCGGTTGGTGTTTGGGAAAGCTTGTCATCTACCGATTGAGTTAGAGCACAAGGCCATGTGGGCTTTGAGGAAGCTGAATCTTGAATGGGATGTGGCAGCAAATCTTCGTGTGGAGCAGCTTAATGAACTTGATAAATTCTGATTTCATGCCTACTCCAGTTCTTCCTTATACAAGGACAAGATGAAGTACCTTCATGATAAATATGCTCGTGGCAAGGAGTTCAAAGTGGGTGATTTGGTTCTCTTGTTCAATTCTCGATTACGTCTGTTTCCGGGAAAGCTTAAGTCGAAATGGAGCGGACCTTTTGAAGTGGTGTTTGTGACTCCTTTTGGTGCACTTGACTTGAAAAACAAAAATGGGGAGGTCTTCAGAGTTAATGGGCACAAAGTCAAGCACTACCTTGGCAAGATTGATGACAGCCACGTGGTGGCACTGATCCATCTAAAGTGATTTGATAGTAACCTGCGTCGTGTCGCGACCTTAAATCAGGCGCTTCTTGGGAGGCAACCTATGTGTCTTTCCTTTTTGTTTTTCCTTGATTTTCTTTTTAGTGTAGGATTAGCTTTTGGACTAACGGGTGTTACACCTCCTTTTTTACCACCCGAGGGGGTATATAAGGGAGTTTTTGCAATTAAAGTGACATTAATCGAAATAGAATTATTTTATTTAATTTTTAGAGTAGCCACTTGGAATAATTTGTTATGGTGTCCCAAGTCACCGGTTTATTTTAAATCCCAAATCGAGGAAATTTGACTTTATTTAAAAGTCTGCGAACCAGAAATTCTAGATAAGGGATTCTGTTTATCCGGGAGAAGGTGTTAGGCATTTCCGGGTTCCGTGGTTCTAGCACAGTCGCTTAAACTATTAAAATTGGCCTAATATCTGATTTACTGCATATTTTAAACCTAATGTGCATTTTTAAATTTATAACCGCCTTTTAATTATTTTAAACCGCTTTTAGGATTTATGAAATTAAATTTTAAACAAGTTACGATTGTCGTACACTTGTTTGTTTTGGAACACGCCACGAACCACAATACATGAAATGCACCCGCGATGCACGACATGTTTATTTTATTAATATTCAAAGTTGTTATGATCGGGTCACATGAAATGTGACCCCGAATTTGGGTGTTAGGTATCATGACTGTGTCACGGGAACCGTACCCATAATCACGATAATGTACTATTTATTAATTGCTCCTAAAGCAAACTACAATGTCATGATTCATTTTCCTAAACTACTTTGAGATTATTTACAAGGTCATGAGATATGGATAATATTATGAAGGAAATGGGGTAAATTAATTATAGAAAAGGTAGGCTAGCTTATGAATTTTATTATTATGGGCCTTGTAGAATCTTGTCATTTGGCCCAAGTCTGATTTGTCTATGTTCAAACCTACGTCTATTTCTAGTTTAGCCATACAAGTCACTAAATGTTTACAGCAAATCGATCCCCAATAATATGCTACACATACAAACACGATACATTTGTCTTTTTTTTAAAAAAAAAAACAAGAACCAAAAAATAAAATAAAACACAAACAAAATAATGAATAGGACTAAAGCTTATTTAAAAGGAATACAACAGATTTAGCAAACAAACGAGTAATCCAAAAATGCATTGTTGCACAAACCAAAAACGCAGAAAATAAAATGAACATAAATAAATAGTAAAGAGGGAAAAATGAACCTTTTGGATAATTTCCATTGGAACTTTTATTTGAGAATAAACATATGAGTACAACCTCAAAGCGGCAATTAGCAGCAAACTAGGACCGAGCTTGACGAGCGAACCTCAACAGTGACCTCGGCTCACCTCTGAGTTCGAATTTCAATTGGGTTGAAAGAGACGGAAGCGATCTGTTTTGGAGCTAGGTTTAGAGGTATTTTGGGGGGTGATTTCGGCTGATTTGAAACTGGAATTTCAGCTTATTTCATGGAATTTTGAAGCTAGATGTGACCTGATGTTGGAATGTTTTTAGCAGGTGTTTTCTATCACTTCTTTGAAGTTGTTTTTATGGGAATTTTAGCTGCGTTTTTTGTGCAAAAACGCTGCATTTTTGTTGATTGTTTGGACTGATTTTCAACAGCCTTTCATGGAGTTTTTGGCAGGAATTTTCGCTGGGTTTTTGGCTGAAAATAGAGTTGTTTATGCTGAGTGTGGAGTGCTGATTTTAAGACTGTTTGCTGTTGCGTTTTGGTGTCAAAATTGAGAGAAAAGAGGAGTCTTTTGGCTGCTGTTAGCTCAGCTTTCTTGGTGAGGAAGATGGCTTTTTGTGGTGGTTGTGGGTGAGTTCTCTCCGAGGCTAATGAACGCTCGTGTCTCTTCTTGAACCCATGTTTCTGCTCGCTTCTTGGGTGCTGATTTTAAGTTGTTGTTGTTGTTGTAAAGGGGTGGATTTTTGTGTTCTAGTGGAAGAACAAGATTGGTTTCAATGGAGGAAAGGTGGAGGAGCTATGGTTGCTTTTTCATGGCAACCACTGCCCTTTTTCGTTGCTTAGGAATTTTTGGTCTTAGCTATCTCTTAGGTCTTAGGTCCTAGGTCTTTTTTATGGCCTAAGTCTAGGGTTTTAGGGGTATTGGGCTTGAGTTATTATGGGCTAGGTCTGAAAATTAGGCCTAAAAATGGGTTGTTTTTTAGCCCAAATTTATTCTTTCTCGGTGAACGAGACTAAAAATACGACCTCATTTACTAATTAATCTTACTTAAGTAAAATAGCTATTAAAATAAGACTAACTGTTAAAACAAACCTTTTTTGGTATTTTCAAATATAATATTAAAATAAAAATAAGGTACTATTTTGTATATTCTTTTAGCTTTATGAAAGGTAAACAAAAATAAAATATTTTTTTTGTAATTTTTATTTTTGTGACGAAATAAAGTGAAAGAGCCGAAATTAGGTGAAATAACTATATTAGGCCTAAACTAAATATTTACATGCTAAAATATGTAAAATCTTGGGAAGGGTCAAAAATAACATGTCTACAACGGGTTGTGAGATGTGAGTAGGATTGTTTTGATGCAGTGCAGGACCAAAGTGGAAATATGATGCACTCTTCGAAGTTTGGACTGCTGTCGCAGTGCATATTTCACGGCCTCACTGGCCTTGTTGCGGGGGGAAAATATCATTGTGGTCCGCAGTGATGATTGGTAAAAAGTGGATGTTCTCTGAAGATTGTTACCGCGGCCGTAATGCCTTTTATGTGATCTGTAGTGCCTATCTCCCTAGTACTACATGTGTACGAGGACCTCGGACTGCGGTGCATTTTTTGCGGTCCGCGGTGGGTAGGTATAGTGGGTCCCATGTCCTTTTTCTATAAATAAGACTTCGGGCCCTCATTTACCCTTTTCGCACTTTTGCTCTCTACATATAAAAAATTACTGTTCACCACGCCTAGTTGCACGAATTCAATTGTTGAGTCTCATTCATCTATATTGCATCTCATTACTAGTAATTTTAATCTTTCCTAGTCTTTAATTGTGTTTTATTTCCTTTTAATTTGTTAGTTCTACGTCTTCTTCTTCCCTATATCTTTTAATTGTTAACTTAGGGTTACATAACTTTGTTAGATTAGGGTTAATTAGTTAAACAAGGTGATTAACTACCTAGCGAGTTGCTAAAATGTTGATTAAGGCTAAAAAGATGTATAAATCTGAAACCCTAGGTTGGTATTGTTGAGTTTTGCTTACTGCGGCCGCGATGGTTTTTTTGCGGTCTGCGGTGCCCTTTATCAGAGAGTGGGCATTCTAACCCCCACCTCAATGCGGATCGCGGTGTCATTTTGTGCGGTCCGCGGTGGTCCCTTTGCGGCTGCACTGCATTATATGCGGTCCGCAGTCAGCTGTCTACAATTATATTCTGAGTTGTCTGCAACTACAATCTTCACTGATTCTTTTGATACTATGATACTAACAAGCTTTAACTGAATTTTACTTGCAGATAATGGTTCAATCACGAGGCGGTGGTAGAAAACAAAAAGGAAAAGGAGAGTCATCCGGGGGTAGGGGACTTGACCTCCCCCCCCAAGTCCAGCAGGCAATCAAGGACACCAGAAAGTCAATCAAGGCTACAAAGAGAGCTGCTTCCCATTCAGAGGGAGTGAATATGTACCCTCCAGAGAGGTATCTGATTCTAGTTCAGTTCCAGATTATGTTCTTGACTGGCCGGAGAGGCACAGATTGAGAGATACATCTCTAGGCACTCCTACTGCTCAAGCTTCAATTCCAATTTCTTCTGAGTCGTCTGAGAGCTCAGCTGAGGGCGGTAACAGTGAAGCATCTACCTCACCTACTGGTTCATCACCTGGAGAGGATCCCGTTGATGATGAGGTTCTGGATGAAGAGGGAGGGTTGTGCCACAACCCGGGGGTGTGGAGAGAACTAGAAACCCCGAGGTGTGGAAAAGAAGATTTGTCAGTGAGATTGCTTATCAGAAATTCCGAGAGTGGTGGCCCGAGAGGAAGTTGATACTTGAACAGAGATTCATTGACAAGGATCTTTTGCCTCACAACCTTAATGTGAGGAGGTAATTTAGAGAAAGACCGGGCTGGGAGTATTTTACAGGCAACATGAGGAGGCAAATAAGCACCTAATCAAGGAGTTTTACGCTAATATTGCCCACATCAAAAAGGGCACGAAAGTGACTAAGGTACGAAATTTGATAGTGAAGTTTGGCGGGAAAACAATCAATGACTACCTGGGCTTTCCAGAGGAATATGAAACATTATACCTAGAAAAGGTAGCTTTGGGTGAGGATGCTCATCCGTGGATAGTAGAGTACTTGGCAATCCCAGGTACCACCCCAGCATGGTTGATAGCAGAAGTCCAAATTTTGAGGAGAACCCTGAACTTCGAGGCAAAAGGGTGGGAGACCTTTGTTTGCAGCAAGATAGATCCCACCACTCATAAGAACTCTCATCCTATCTCCCGGGCTATACTGGTGGCTTCTATCATGGCGGGGTACCCGATCAACATCAGCAATGTTATGTCCATGGTGATTACAAAGGTGGTGATTGAAGGCGACAGATCCTACCCTTTCCCACATTTCCTGGCAATGTACTTTGAGGATCAGGATGTGGAGAAAAGAACGTTTGATATGAAGGTGAAACCAAAGTCCCCCTTTTCCTGGTACAGCCTCAAGGGTGCTGATAGCCCCAAAGACCCTAAAGGAAAAGCCATCGCTTCTACTGGCTAGTCTGAAGAGCCAGTAGTAGTAGTAGCTCCTTATCAGCCTCCCTCAGCTATACCAGACATTGCCCTAGGACCCTCTACTGCCATTTCTCCAGATATCCCATCATCCTTAGATTACCCATTGACTGCCCATTGTTTGAGCCAAACCCTTGTCAGTATCAACAACTGGATACAGACAGCTACTTCTAAGCTGTTTGTGCTTTCTAGGAGTTTGTACCCCCATAGCCACAGGTCCCAGCCTCAGTGGAGGAGACTCTCAAGGAGCTTCTGGACAACCAGAAGAAGCTCCTGGAGAACCAGAAGTTGATCTTGGATGCTGTAGGTACTCATGGAAAAGAACTGAGGGAGTTAGCAAAGAAAACAAAGAAGTTGAGAAATACTCGAGCATTAAAGGAGTCAATGAAGGAGCTGAGGGTAGAAGTGGAGAAGATGAAGGCCACTTATCACTTTTCCTTGGAGATGCTATTGCATGACCTGGTGAAGAGGAAGAGGGTGGTCCCCCAAGTTGATAATGCAGTGAAAGAGTTGGAGGACCTGCAAGGAGGTTTCTCTAGCCAGCCTCAGGTACCAGTGCAGACATAGGATACCGGGATTCAGTCGCAGGTTCCCGAGCAGTCACAGGACCCAGGGACCCAGGCTCATGATCTCATGTAAACGGAGGGCCAATAGGGCGTTTCTCTTTACTCTCTATATTTTATTGAGCTAATTTTTAGTTAGAATTGAGCACAATGCTAGCTTTCATTTGAGAGGGTAGCCATATTCTGATGATATTGGGTTGTAAGTATGATACTACTTTCTTTTTATTATGCTTTCTTTTTACTTTTGATATGTATATAAGTTTACTAGTTTATTGCACTTTTAGTACTTTGCAACTTTGGTCTGTATATTATCGCGCCCCCTTTTCCTCGCGAAATCGGGTTCATGACATTTGGGAGGACAACTCATTCCCTTTTAGGAATTGAGTTTGAATTTGAAGAGACGCCACCTAATGAGTAGGGTGCATCAGGACACCAAGAAAGTTTGATTTGAGTAATCACAGATAGGGTAACGGCTTAAAATTATCCCACGGGGAAGGTGTTAGGCACCCCTCAGGATCCATTAGTGTGGTTCCCGACCAGACTATTGTGAACTTAGGTGCAAATAGCACGTAAATAAATAAAGCTTCAAATAAGAAGGGATTTTCAAATAAGGGTTTATATACAAATAAAGTTGGAAAGAACTAAAAGAAAGCTGATTTTTCTTAAACAAAAGAGTTTCAAAATCTTTAGAAGAAACAAAGAAACGAAGGGAAAGGGGAGTGTGAGCACGTGATTTTTGCCTTGCGAGAAACTACTCCCAAAAATGCAAAATAGTTTTGTGTCATTTGTGATTTGTCTATATTGTGTCTATGCATGTTTATTTCTACCTTAATTGAGAAAAATACAAAAATATGTGTTGCATGTGCATTTAAGATTTACTCAGGAGTTAGTTAAACAATATGTGGATTTGCAAAAATGAAGACCACAAAGACATGTACTTGCATTTAGATGTGTGATTTTATTTAGTTGGTATTTAATTGTGTGTGATACTTGTTGTTAAGGATTAATTAGTATTTTTAACTTGGTTTATGATTTGAATTGGAATTCCAGTTTGATTAATCATGAAATAAGAGAAAAAGAAGAAGAAACAAGTGGAAAATGAGGAAAAAGTCGGACTGGGCCAGTTTTGAATTGAATCAACCAGGCCCAAACCAAAATAACCCCCTTACGGCCCAGTCCAAACGCCCTTGTGCCCGGTCCATTCCCACGGTCGCTGAAATGATGTTGTTTCAGCGGCAGTCAATCATAGTCATTGACACTACATGATCCAACGGCTCAAAATCCGTCTCCCTTACCCATTCCCTGGCCCGACCCGTTACCCGGTTCGAACCGACCCCCAACTAAAACCAAATGACACCGTTCCCCTTATGTGTATTGATCCGGGCCATTGATCTCATCATATCGAACGGCCCAGGATCAATTCCCTCCCCCGTATAAAACCTCAATCTCTCACCCCCACGCCCCCTAAACAAACCCCCCCTCTCTCACTACTTCTTCTCTCTCAAACTCAGATACCGGTTCCCATGGAAAAACCCTAGCCGCCACCCCACCCCTTCGCCTGAAAGTCGGCGGCAACGACGTCGCTGGCCATGAAACTAACACCCCTGAGCCTCCTGACCTTCCTCATCACAAATCCAGGCTCCTTTTAGTTTGAATCTCAACCGAGCTCTTCGAATCTTCAAGGTGGTTTCATGGTCGTCCAGTTTCTGAGTTTCTGAGGTAATTTTTCCTTTCCTATTTGTTCCGTTGGTGTTTGTTTATATCTGTTTTTTTGTTTAAGGTGGTTTTATTAATTTTTCAATTTTTGTCAATTGATTCTGCCCTTCTCCAAAGACCTTTTATTTGGTCGAACTTTTTCTGGTCATGGTCGAGTATATAATAAACTATATAATCGATTCGAATGAGTTTCGTCGATTAGTTAAGTTTTTCATAAATCCCTGTTAGTCAGCTATGTTTGAATTGGTTATAGCTGAAGGGATTAATACAGATTGAAACGGGTGGGTAAGGCAGAAATTTCAGGGACTTTTAGGAGGGTATTTTTGGATTTAAAGGAGTCTGAAAATGGCTTAATTTGAATGGGATTCAATAGGGTATTAAAATACCATTAAACTGATACATTGTTTAAGAATAGTGAGGAACAAGACTTAATGGCATAGGGAGGTTGATTAAAATAAGTTAAAATACCCATAACTTTTATTAAAAAGAGAAAATCATGCGGTATGGGGGCTGTCAGGAATACCATGGGCATTTTCTGATTAGTTTTAGTATTTTTAAGGGGGAAGGGGCAGAGTTTAGATATATATAGGGGTCTGGATAGAGTGGGACAAGGGGGGATTCTAAAAGAAAACCTGAGTGCTGGATCTTCGAGCAGAAATTCAGAGTAAAAAGAAAAATATATAAAGTTGAGGGTTGAACATTCTAACAAGCAGAGGGGTTGGACAATTCAGAAATATAGAAAGAGAGCCTTAAAAGTTTGGTTTAGCTCAATTAGCACTGTTCCATCAAAAAATTGAAAAGGGCTCCAGCTTTAATTGTCAAATGGTGTATTCAAGTTTCCTCTCGATTACTGAAGTTCTAGGAGGGCTCCTGTTTGGGTCTTAATTAAGGTAGGGTTGCTAGCAAGCTGTTTTAGGGTCAGTTACTGGTTGTTTTGTATTGTTGTGGGTTGACAAACTCTTTCTGGCTTTTTGGTTGAGCATCATTTTGGTTTAAAACTGGTTGGAGCTGGTTCTGAATTTTGCTGTTAACTGTTGTTGTGCTACTGCTACTGTTGCTAACTTCTCTTCTACTCTGTTTATGTTCCAACTCCAGGTACACTTCCTTGATTGTCTTCCATGTAACTCTCGTGTGAAGTTGAAATGAAAGTTGCTACCAGATCTCTGCACTTTGGATGTTATCTGATATAGTTTAAAGTTGTGTAAATTGTCGCTTGGTGCCAGTTGATTAAGATAGGAAGTCACTTCAAGTTTTTGAATTCTCATGCGTATTGACAGTAAACTTGCATGAAATCTTGAATCATTCGAGCATGGATTTAGCATTCTCAACATATGCTTTCCTTCATCTTAAATGTATCCAATAGCTCATCAAAGACAAGTAGAAATAATCTCAGCTTTAATCAGAAAGGATTAGTGTTGCAACAATCTGGATAAGCGAATCACGTTTCTCCTTTGTCGAAAAATGGTGAAATACCAGTAAATTGAAGTTGTCCATGAATCCTCGAAATTCATTTTGAATGGGCTATCAAGGCTTAACGGCCTATCTTGAATGGCCTGGGACTTACGCTGGGCCAGTTTTCGGTTATGCCAATTCCATTTGTCGGTCTTATCCTTGAGCCGTGAGACACATTTGGTTTACAATTGACAAAAATGGTTAGGATTTTTCCTTATGTTTTAGAGACAAATTAATTAGAAAATCCTAGCCACTTTTAGGTTGGCCCTTTAATAAAATGATGAGACAAGCCTCGCCAAATAAGACGCACAAACTGTGGGGCCCTCATTAAATGTGTATATATCAAAATACTCAGAATTCTGGACATGTCGTTTAGTGAATTTTACGGCCTTCCCGAAAATAACAATACGCTAGTCGCTTTAGGCACGCCTTTAATATTTTACTTTCTTAAATTCGGGTGCAAATTTATGTGACCCAAATCCAAATATCAACAAAGTCGAAATGTGTCTTTAATCACGGGTACATTGATTGTGACGTGGTTCGAGATACATTTCCACGACATTGCAAATTCTTTTAAAAAAAATAATAAATAATAGAAGCGGCTGATTAGCCCTTTTAAAAATAAGGGAGGTGTGCCTCGCTGAATAAATTACAAATTGCGGGGCCCTCAATGGATAGTTATTCCAAATGCTTAGATTTCGAGACAGGCCGCATAGCGAATTTTACGGCTTTTCTCAAAATAACAAACGCGTTAGTATCTTTGGGCGCGTATTTAATAAGGTTACTTTCCTAAACTCGGGTGCACATTTATGTGACCCAAATCTAAATCTCAACGAAGTTGGAACGTGTCGATAACCACGGGTACATTTATGTGACGTGGCTCAAGATGCGTTCTCCCAACGTTGCAATTCTCTATTAAAAAATAACAATAGTAAAAGCGGTAAAAGGTTTAAATTTGCCCATAGGTTCAATATGAATTAAAATCAGATAAACAAGCCGAATATGACAGTTGAGCGACCGTGCTAGAACCACGGAACTCGGGAATGCATAACACCTTCTCCCGGGTTAACAAAATTCCTTATCCGGATTTTTAGTTCGCGGACTGTAATACAGATTCCTTCTTTTCCTCGATTCGGGATTAAATTGGTGACTTGGGATACCCTAAATCTCCCAAGTGGTGACTCTAAAATAAATAAACAAATCCCTTTTCGATTGTCCTTTAATAGGAAAAACTCCCTCCGCACCCCTTTGCGGCGGCGCAGGCAAAAAAGGAGGTGTGACAGCTCTGGCGACTCTGCTAGGGATCGAACCCAGAATCTCTGGTTCAGGGTTCCAGAATTCGAGCTTGGAATAATTGTTATAATTGGCTTTGTTTATTGTCTGATTTTTACATGTTTGGGCCTAATGTGCTAAATGTTGCTTTTACCGCTATGATATTATCTGAAATGTATATAAACTATACTGACACCCTTCTTTTCTTACCTTCGGGGATGTGCTTGCTGGCCAAGACTCCCTATTCTGTTAGTGTCATACCTTGAAATAAGAAAGAGGTCGGACAAGTTACAAAGCCGGACGATCCCGCGGGTCCCCGGTACGTAACCCCCTCCTCGACTCGAGTTGTCCGCTCTGGTACACAGTCTAGAACAAATACCCAGGTTATGAACCTAGAATAACTCAACTTCACGCCGGATCCCTAGTAGGAGCGTTTGTTTGCATCATGTGCATTTGACTTTGGAGGCTCAACACAGGGGTTGGGTCTGTCTAGGACAGGTATACCAAACATGAAAATGACTATCCTGAGGCATCTTACTTGCTTCTACTTGTGCATTTATTTGCTTCGGACTTCCGGCTTTTGAATATTTTGAGGAAAGAGAGATAGAGGTACGAGGGTTAAAAAGAGTTAAATCGCCTGTTTTGAAAACTAGTGTCCAAATAGTGTCGAAACTCTGCCGAATTTTTGAGAAAATGAACAAAAAAAGGGAGAAAAAAAAAGAGTTTTGTTTATGAAAAAATATTTTTATTTTTATTTGTCAATAAAAAAAAGTCTTGATTTCAAAAGAAGTTTGTTTTATCGGCCCGAACTACGCCAGTTTGATTCTCACTGGGTGTGAGATACGTAGGCAACCCTCATCGGGTCCAACCTCCCCTTTTACAAAAATAGCCGGAAAAAAGTCAAATTTTAATTGTCAACATAAATAAGTCGGGTGACGCCGTTTTTGGCAAGAATAGCCGAATGTTCCTGAAAGGGGCACCGGAAGGCTGACTTTGCATAAACAACCACTTTTAGTCATTTTGGATTGTTTGACCGGTTGACTCACCCAACTTTAAAATCTTCGTTCCCGAAGTACTGAAAAGCCGTGTGCGGAACCGGATCTTCCTTGGATTCTATGGAAAATTAAATTTGGTGAGTCAAATAAATTTTATTTCTTAATCACCTTAATAAATGTGCAGGATGAGCACGATGCAAAATGAACCTTTTTCAATAATGACTAAAATCCCTTTTAAGATGCGGCTATGGTGGGATGATTTAGGTGGTAAAGGGCAAGAAGAGGTCAAGAAATATCTAAAAGGTCTCACGGGTTTCATGGAAATCCATCCTCGAGGGGATATCATAAGAGCTTTGGTCACCTACTGGGACCCGGCGCACAGTGTCTTACACTTCTCCGATTTTGAACTCACCCCGACTTTGGAGGAAATAGCCGGGTACATCGGAAATGCTGAAGTTCTGTTGAGGAAAAAATACCTGGTTGCTCCAAGAGCTGTCACTATGCATCGGTTCTTAGATTCGTTAAAAATACCTAGGACGGTCCAATCCAGATTTGGCCGCAGGTTTTTGTAATCCGCACTTCATATACGACAGATACGGTCATGTCGGGGGATTCAACAACCCGGACAACAAGTTATGCAGCAAGGGTAACCGTCAGAAGTGGGACGGGCATAGACGAGTGGCTTTTATGGTAACATTTTTGGGCCTTTTGGTATCCCAAGGAAAGACGAAAACATTGATCTGAAAATAGCCGGGGTCGTCGGTACTTTGCTCATTCAAGACAAAAGCACTCTGGCGCCTATGATTGTATCTGATATCTTCAGAGCTCTCATGGCCTGCAAAGCCAGAGGGAGTTTCTTCGAGGGGTGTAACTTATTGCTACAAATATGGATGCCTGAGCATCTCTGCCACCGTTCCCAGCTCTTGAGTTATGGTTCCTCAAAGAAAACGTGCATAGAAGAGTTCTACATAAGAATCCAGGGGGCCAGTCTACCCGAGGGGGTTACAGCATGAACATTATTCTTTCGGACCCTCACCTCCAGACAAATACAGTGGACACTAGGATGGTTGCCCGTGGATGAGGTCATCCACATGCTGGCATCTAGGGCCCACTTTCTACTGATGGAGCTCAAGAGCATTCAGCCTTACGCACCATATCGGGTTTTGAGACAACTCGAGAGATGCCAAATAGTTCCTCAGGAAGAAGATATTAGTGCTCAAGTAATTGAGATTATCCTCGATAGACAATTCCCTGAAGTAAGAGTTCGTCAGATCTGGAGTGAATGCCAATATTTAAAAGCAGATACTTGCGTGCACGATCAGGCCAAAGGCGAAGTGGCGCCGGGATACCTTGCTTGGTACAGGAGAGAACTTGAGCACGAAAGGCCAACCAAAAAAACTCACATTCAAGAGTTTGTTGAGGCGTCACAAGAACCGTGGGACTGGTTGACCAAAGAGCGCGAATACCGGGCCGAAGTAGGCAAGCTGAAATAACAGATCAAGGATCTGAAATTTGAGAACAATGTGCAAGTTGCTGCCGATGAGGGAGAGAAGAACAGGTTAGCCCAAGCAAATGAGGCTCTCAAGGCTCAGATCCGACAAATGAGGATAGATGCTGACAATCAACAAAGGAATCGGTCGGATGAAAGATTGATTTACGGACTAAAGAAGGAAATAGGTGAGGGCCGGGATGATTTGAATAAATATGAGGGTACCATAGCGCAACTCCAGGTACAATGGGCAAAGAGAAAGAAAGAGTACACATAGTACCTACAGCAGGCAAGGAAAGATTATGAAAAGACCATTGTCGGTCTAAAAAGGAAGGTGGCCACCCTAGAGAGCAAGGCGGCTAAACAAGCCAAGGCTTTTTAAATCGAGAGTAAACATTGCTGTAATCTGATGG
Organism: Nicotiana tabacum; assembly: GCF_000715075.1. Classification (NCBI taxonomy): domain Eukaryota; kingdom Viridiplantae; phylum Streptophyta; class Magnoliopsida; order Solanales; family Solanaceae; genus Nicotiana; species Nicotiana tabacum. The sequence goes on along the minus strand of NC_134090.1, from coordinate 152,253,323 downwards.
CCTCAATGGAAGGTGAAATACAGCAGTTACGGAAACAATATCTGCATGATTCTCGGGTTTTGAAGGTTAGAGGGGATTAGATAGAATGCCTACACCTAGAGAAATATCAAACCAGAAACAAGATTCTGACTATTGCTCGTGCTATCACCAGGAAATGTCGAGAGTGTGAAGAAATGACCCGCACTACCTTCATGTCAGCAGTAATGATTTTCATCAAGGGGACAATGTACGAGCTGGAGCAACTTGAAAGGGATCTCGCACCTAAGCCCGCGGCAAGGCCGAACGATGCCTCTCGGGCACCAACTTTTGGAGCCTTAATATATTTATAGTTCGAGTCAGTGTTTTGTTTTAGAGTCTGTTGTCTGTCTGTATATTCTCTTTTCATCAAAACATGGTAGTACTTTTTTATTTTTATTTTTATTTGGTTTTTTTCTTTCCATAAAAATGTTTAGTTTGTATTATAATGTTTCAGTAAAGAAAATGAAAAATTCCCAAATTTGCTTTCACAGTTATGTGGCAGAACTACGCCCGGTCTGATTCATGCGGGGACATGATACGTAGGCAATCCACATAAGATTCGACCACCCCTAAAAAGAAAAAGAGAGAAGAAGCAAAGTGAGTAAAAGAAAGGAAAAAGGGACATAAAAGAGAGGTAAAGAAAGTAAGCCGGAATGACGCATGCGGTCGAAACAAAGACATGATAAAAATGGTTATACTGCTTAGGAACATTGCATCCCCAATGTGAAATTGCAATATGTGTTAAGATCTAACGCTAACAAGTTTGTTGTTTCCAGTTTCGAAACAGTTAGCTCATTAGAATGTTCTGGCAGAGTACCATTACCACACAAGATCTAAAGTGCCCATCCTGAAAAGTATGTCTGGTTCGGACAAAAGTGTTGAGGAGGAAAAGACAGAGATGCAAATGATGAAAGAGGAGGTAGATAGGTTGAGACAAGAGATAGCGTGGATGCACCTAGCCTAGGCTAGGAGACAAACATCACCAACCATTCCCCCTACTCCTACCCTCTTACCGGCTCGGACTCGGGAACACCCTCCCACTGGTCCATCAACGAGCTTCCCCATTGCCTAATACTATCAAGAGGAAAATCCTGTAATCCCCAAGCTCCACCACCCAAACAAAACCTTCCTCCGCCAACTGTTATAGCCTTCGTGGCACCTCCACCAGCCACGCTGCAAAGATCATCCAGCGAGCCACTGTTTCAGGCTCACGATAACCAGTATTACCCCTAAACCAACCTTTAAAGCACCCGATCCATACACTTACGCCCCTAACCTCCAGCTCCCGGCAGAAACTGAGAGACCGGCTAAGAATCCAAAGCAGGACGAAGTGCTTCGTAAAGTAAAAAGCCTGGAGCAATCCTTCAGGAATATGCATGGACTGGGCATCCAAGTCAGCGTGGCCTACAAAGATTTGTGTCCCTTCCCCAATGTTCAATTGCCGGTAGGTTTTAAGATGCCCAAATTTGATCTATATTAGGGACATGGTGATCCCAAGGCACATCTACGAGGTTTCTGTAGTAAGATGAAAGGGGCAAGTGGAAAGGATGAGCTACTGATAGCCTATTTCGGTCAAAGTTTAAGCGGGTCCGCATTAGAATAGTACACGAGGCAGGATCCTAGCAGGTGGTATACCTGGGACGATCTAGCACAAGCATTTGCAGGTCATTTCCAGTATAACCTTGAGATCGTCCCCGACCGTCTCACACTATTGAAACTTGAGAAAAAGCCTGGAGAGAGCTTCAGGGAATTCGGATTCCATTGGAGAGAACAAGCAGCAAGAGTCGATCCACCAATGAGGGAAGGTGAAATGGTGGACTACTTCTTACAAACTTTGGAGCCAACTACTTTGGTCACTTGGTGACGTCAGTTGGTAAATATTTTAATGAAGTAGTAAAAATGGGCGGCATGGATGAAGAGGGACTCAGGTCCAACAACATAATGAGTTATTCGGCAATCAAGGCCACAACTCAGGCTATCCAAAGAGGCACGGGGGGTGCGCTCGGGAAAAAAAAGAGAGAGGAGGTCGCAACAGTCGAAGTAGGTAATTGGTCCAAATCCAGAGGTCCCTCCCCTCGCTACCAACCCAGACCCCATTACTCAAACTATCCGCACACTCCATATAATCTTCCACAACCCTATTATCCACCACAAGAGCCATATTTTTCCGTCTATCACGCCCAAACTTACACCCAGCCTCCGGCTCGTCCGCAATGGTGTGTGCCGGCTCCCCAACATACATATCCACCCCCACAAAACACATATCCACCTCCACAAAACACATATCCACCACTAAGGATCTACAGGAATCCTTCAGGGCCAAGTTTCCGCGAAAATCAGGCTTTCAGGAATGAAAGGATGTAGAATCCAAGAACATTCACTCCGTTGGGAGAAACCTATACTACTCTATTCCACAAGTTGAGGCAGATAGGCCTATTAAGTCCTGTTGAACCCAAATTGCCAAATCCCCTTCCCAAAAATCTGGACCACTCAGTAAGCTGTGAATATTGTTCGGGGGCTCCCCGGGCATAATACTGAGAAATGTTGGAAGTTGAAGACTGCATTACAAGATCTTATTGACACAAATAGGATCGAGGTTCAGGCACTAGAGGCACACAACATCAATGAAAACCCGTTACCAATATACCATGAGGCCCACATGATCGAACTAGTGCACGAATGAGGGAAAATTAAAACACCCTCACAAATGGTAATGATGATTCGTGCTAGTCCAAACGAAAATTCGACCCATGGAAAGGCGGTGGTACAGTTGGGAAAGGTAGATGACAAGCCATTTGTGGTAGTGGGGAAAGGTTCGTCTGTTGCTGCGAATAAACCAAAGTCAGTCAAGGCAGTGCTGCAGGGAGTATCAAGCACACCAGTGTTGGTGGTGAAGGGAGTCCACGTAGAACCAATTGTTATCAGGCCAGTAATGCAGTTGCCGATAACAAATGAGAGAGTTGTACAGTGGAGCTACAGTCAAGTGACAGTGATGCATAAGGGAAATGAGGTTGTGGAAGAAGTATGCGAGGCCAAGGGGTTAACTCGTTCAGGAAGGTGTTTTGTTCCCGCTGAATTGAGAAGGACCAATCCTGCAACAATAAAGAAGCCAGTGACGGAGGAAGAAACAGAAGAGTTTTTGAAGAAGATGAAGGCACGGGACTACTCAATATAGAGAAATTAAGGAAGACCCCAGCCCAGATTTCGTTGCTATCCTTATTGATCCATTCAAACGATCATTTCCAGGCCTTAATAAAGATTCTGAACGAAGCCCATGTCCCGGACAAGCTCTCAGTGAACCATTTGGAGAAAATAGTGCACAAGATCTTCGAGGTAAATAGAGTGACATTATTTGACGATGAGTTACCGGTAGAGGGAACAGAACATAACAAGGCACTCTACTTGACGGTAAAATGCGAAGACTCGGTGGTCACTCGAGTACTAATTGATAATGGGTCAAGTGACAATATATGTCTTTTGGCCACTCTGAACAAACTAAAGGTTGCTGATGATAGGATCCACAAGAACAACATCTGTGTCCGAGGTTTTGATGGGGGAGGTACTAATACAGTGGGTGATATTGTACTGGAATTAACCATTGGTCCAGTCGAGTTCACCATGGAATTTCAAGTGCTAGATGTGGCGGTGTCGTACAATCTTTTGTTGGGACGACCCTAGATCCACACATCCAAAGCAGTCCCTTCTACACTACATCAAATGGTCAAATTTGAATGGGATAGACAAGAGATTGTGGTACACGGGGATGACGGTACACATGCCGTCAGTGATGCTATTGTGCCCTTCATAGAAACCGACGATGACAAGGGCCCATGGGTTTATCAGATTTTTGACGCAGTCTCAATAGACAAAATTCCTGAGGGTGGGGGCCTTCCACTTCCCAGGATCACAGCTGCAGCCTTCATGATAGCCTCAAAGATGTTGAACATCGGGTTTGTACCAGGAAAAGGTTTGGGGATTGATCTTTAGGGAATGGTCCGGCCAGTTTCTTTGCCCAAGAACCTGGATACTTTTGGGTTGGGGTTCAAGCCTACCGCAGCGGATGTAAAGCGGGCCCACAAGATGAAGAAAAGAGTCTGGGTCCTTCCTAAGCCAATCCCACAACTGTCCAGATCATTTGTCAAAGCATGGTGTAGAAAGTTACCAGTCCTGGAAGTTCTTGGACCCTTGAGCGGGCCAGATGGAGATTTGAATGAGGTCTTTGAGAGAATGTTCGCAGATGTCAACATGATAGAGGCTGGAGAGGGCTCATGTAAGGCAGACATACAGTTTGTTGGGCCTAGGGCCAATGTCAACAATTGGACAACTACTTCTCTTCCTACTCGGAGGGAGTCCTGGTAGTTGGCTCTGATTTTCCTTTCTGTTTTCTGGATTATTCCAGGGTTGTAATCCATATTCCCTTCTATTATTATTATTGCTCAACAAAGTGTGAAACCTTGTTATCCCATGATTCAATAAAATGAAAAGTTTCTCCTTCATTCCTTATTTTATTTTTATTTTTAATTCTTGTTTCTTTCTTTTCTTTTTTCCTGAACAGTTCTTTTCATACTGGTCTTAATGACATGGCATGCACAACGGATCTTCAACCTAGTCTAAAAGATCAATCTGATTCCGAACTAACCATACAAGAGGTCGATTATGATAATGAATCAGAATACGATGAGGATGAAGCCTTCGAAGAAATAAACAGGGAGTTAAGCCAGTTTGAAGAAAAATCAAGGCCCAACTTAAATGACACAGAAGCCATCAATTTAGGGGATGCAGTCGATTTCAGGGAAACTAAAATAAGCATCCACATTGCACCAAATATCAGGGAATAATTAATCAAAACACTTATTGAATTCAAAGATGTATTTGCCTGGTCGTATGACGATATGTCGGGGTTAAGCACGGATTTAGTGGTCCATAAATTGCCCACTGACCCGGTATGCCCTCCCGTTAAGCAGAATTTGAGAAAGTTCAAGACGAACATGAGTGTGAAGATTAAAGAGGAAGTAACCAAGCAGTTGCAAGAAAAGGTTATCCGTGTCACTCGATATCCTGATTGGTTGGCTAATGTGGTGTCGGTGCCGAAGAAAGATGGGAAGATCAGGGTGTGTGTCGATTATCGCAATCTGAATAGGGAAAGCCCAAAGGACAACCTTCCTTTACCCAACATCCATATTTTGATCGACAATTGTGCTGGGCGTGAGCTCGGATCTTATGTAGCTATGCTGGGTATCATCAAATTCTGATGGATGAAGAAGATGCGGAAAAGACGACATTTATTACGCCGTGGGGAACTTATTGCTACCGGGTAATGCCGTTTGGTTTGAAAAATGTTAGGGCAACGTACATGAGAGAGATGACCACTGTGTTTCATGACATGATACATAAAGAAATTGAGGTGTACGTGGACGATTTGATCATAAAATCCAAGCATCAAGAAGACCACGTAGCAGACCTAAGAAAGTTTTTTCAAAGACTTCGAAGATATGATATTAAGCTCAACCCGGCCAAATGTGCATTTGGAGTTCCATTTGGAAAGCTGTTGGGATTCATCGTCAGTCGGCGAGGTATTGAACTAGACCCGTCAGATATCAAATCTATCCAAGATTTTCCACCGCCGAAGAACAAGACAGAAGTAATGAGTCTGTTAGGAAGGTTGAACTACATCAGCAAGTTTATTGCACAACTCACAGCAACCTGTGAACCCATTTTTCGGTTACTGAAGAAAGATGCTGTGATAGAATGGACGGCAGAATGTCAGGAGGCATTTGACCAGATCAAATGATATTTATCAAATCCACCTGTGTTGGTTCCACCTGAGCTGGGGAGACCATTAATCTTTTATCTAACGGTCCTGGAGAATTCGTTTGGCTGTGCGTTGGGGCAACACGACATTATAGGAAGGAAGGAGCAAGCCATCTATTATCTCAGCAAGAAGTTTACAGAATACGAGGTTAAATACACTCAACTCGAGAAGACATGTTGCGCCCTAACTTGGGTGGCTCAGAAATTGAAGCACTATTTGTCCTTATATACTACTTATCTCATTTCCCGCTTGGATCCACTAAAGTATATTTTCCAGAAGCCTATGCCTACAGGGAGGTTAGAAAAATGGCAAATATTACTCACGAAGTTTGACATTGTCTATGTGATGAGGACGACCATGAAAGCCCAAGCGCTGGTCGATCACTTGGCTGCGAATCCTGTTGATGAAGAATACGGGCCGTTGAGGACGTATTTTCCTGAGAGGAAGTAATGCATATAGATGAGTTGGAATTACCTGAGGAACCAGGTTGGAAGCTTTTCTTTGATGGAGTCGCAAATGCGAAGAGAGTTGGAATAGGAACGGTACTTATTTCTAAAACCGGACATCATTATCTTGTTACAGCTCAGTTGCGTTTCTATTGTACCAACAACATGGATGAATATGAGGCATGCATTTTGGGTCTGCGACTAGCTGCACACATAGATGTCCAGGACATTTTGGTTTTGGGAAACTCGGACCTCCTGGTGCATCAGATTCAGGGTGAATGTGAAACACGGGATTTGAAGCTCATACCATATCGACAATGTTTGCCCGATCTGAGCAAGCAATTTCGATTAGTGGAGTTCAAACACATCCCAAGAGTTCATAATGAGGTTGATGATGTATTGGCCACTTTAGCATCGATGTTACACCATCCAGATAAAATTCATGTTGACCTATTACACATTCAGGTTCGTGATCAGCATGCTTATTGCAACATGGCAGAGGAAGAAGTGGATGGAGATCCATGGTTTTATGACGTAAAGGAGTACCTCAGAATGGGGATATACCCGGAGCAGGCCATCGGAGATCAAAAAGGAGCCATTCGGCGATTGTCAAGTGGATTCTTCCTCAGTGGAGGAGGGTTGTACAAAAGAACCCCAAATTTGGGATTACTGAGAAGTATAGATGCCAGTCAAGCCACGACAGTTATGACAGAGGTACATGCTGGAGTTTGTGGGCCACATATGAGCGGATATGTATTGGCGAAGAAGATTCTTCGAGCAGGGTACTATTGGCTCACTATGGAGCGTGATTATATCAATTTCGTGCGGAAATGCCATCAATGTCAAATACACGGAGATTTGATTCATTCTCCGCCAACAGAATTGCATACAATGTCAGCGCCATGGCAATTTGTTGCCTGGGGCATGGATGTCATTGGACCTATTGAGCCGGCGGCTACCATCAGTCATAGTTCATTCTGGTGACCATCGACTATTTCACTAAGTGGGTTGAAGCTAAGACTTTCAAGTTAGTAACCAAGAAGGCAGTGGTGGATTTTGTCCACTTCCATGTCATCTGTAGATTTAGCGTCCCAAAAGTGATCATCACGGATAATGGTGCTAATCTTAACAGCAATTTGATGAAAGAGGTATGTCAACAGTTTAAGATTACACACCGTAATTCCACACCATATCGTCCCAAGGCGAATGGAGCAGTTGAAGCAGCCAACAAAAACCTCAAGAAGATACTGAGGAAGATGGTAGAAGGATCCAGACAATGGCATGAAAAATTACCATTTGCATTGTCGAGTTATCGCACCACTGTCCGTACTTCAGTAGGGGCAACTCCTTATTTATTAGTATATGGAACTGAAGTGGTAATACCAGCAGAAGTTGAAATTCCATCCCTTCGGATTGTCACTGAGGCTAAGATTGATGATGACGAGTGGGTCAAAACCCGTTTGGAGCAGTTGAACTTGATTGATGAAAAGAGATTGGCAGTTGTATGTCATGGCCAGTTATATCAAAAGATAATGGCGAGAGCCTACAACAAGAAGGTGCGCCCCAGAAAATTTGAGGTGGGGCAGCATGTGTTGAAACGAATCCTGCCACATCAGGCCGAAGCAAAAGGCAAGTTCGCCCCGAATTGGCAAGGACCGTTCATTATAACCAGAGTGTTGTCCAATGGAGCTTTATGTTTAACAGATATCGATGGGAAATGCGTCGACATGGCTATCAACTCTGACGCAGTTAAGAGATATTATGTATGATTTCTTTTGATTGTAATTGATGTTTGTTTGTGGTTGGCATTTATCGGAGAATGAAATGACGGAGGCAATTCTTTCTTCTATCCAAACACTCTAACCTTTGCTTCCCCTTTTGAGCCTTATTTATTCTTTCATATCTCTCTTTTGGAATCAGTAATTAAAATGAAAGAAAAAGAAAACGAAAAATAATGATGATAAAGAAAAAGTCACAAGAAAATAAAGGAATGGGAACTACGTTTGACCTGATTCCTCAAAAAAGGATACGTAGGTGCCTCACGGCTCGGTCATAGTGTACCAAAAAAAAATAAGAAACCCCAAGCAAAAAAAAACTAGGGCAGAAGTTGTGTTTATAATTTTGGGAAAGAAAGTTTGATTCCAAGAGTTGTAATGTTTTTACCCGTCAAAATTATTTTGAGCCTTTGATACCCCTTTTCTTTTGGCCATACACAAAAACCCATAATGATATCCAAAAAAGACCTCTTGATCAGTATCCGAGAAGTGCCAAGTCATGTATAACACTCTGATCCCCAACAGAGAAGAGGATCATAAATTGGAAATGAACTGATAACCGAAAAGAATCCCCAGCAGAGAGAGTCATATCGATAGCAATCCAATCCCCAACTAAAAAATAAAATAAAATGAGAGAGTCTTATCGATGAAAACCTTCACAGGCACCATAAGGCGACGAAAGATGAGAGAAATAAAATGAGAGAGTTTTATCGGTGAAAACCTTCACAGGCACCATAAAACGATGGGAGTTGAGAGAAATGAGAGAGTCTTATAAGTGAAAACCTATCGAAAGGCACTATGAGGCGACAAGACAAGATTAGCGGAAAGGATCCACATTTGGCAAAGAGTTGAATGCCTATTTATCCCCAGCAACATGAGGTCGTCCGAAGGGTTGATTGATACAAATAGACTGGGTTGATTAATCCGGAATGCACGACATGATCGTTGGGATCAGTTATATCATTCAGATAAGTTCTTTTCTTTCCTTTTCCCCAGCATTTGTTCAGAAAGATTTATTTTTTTTCTATTTTTTTTGAAATCATCACTTTTTCATTTCTTGGTTTAAAAGACTTTACCTCCCCAGCAGTTTATTTTTGAAAAAGATTTTCAAAGCTTACTACCAGTTGCCAAAATGGTGCGAAACAAAATGCGAATAGGACAGGACAAAGATAAGGCGACAAAGTGAAAAGAAGTTGGTCGCAAGACCAAATGATGAATGAGGCTAGATCCAAAGTGGACTAAATTTCCAGGGGAAGTTGGAGAAAAATGGAAAAGCAACAGTTAAAAGGTTATGAGGATCCCCAGCAGATTTGCGAGATACAGGAACAACTCCGACAGATTCTCGACCAAGTCCCGCAATGGTCGGACAATACATTGCGGGGAAGAAGGAGAAAAGAAAAACCATCCCTAGTAGTAATATCATCCCCATCAAATAATATCATCCCGAGCAAGTTTTGTAATAAAACGCAAAGCAAGGAAAGGGAGAAAAGAAAAATCATCCCCGGTAGGAGTGACATGACCACTCACCACGTTTTAAACTAACAAATTTTTCTTTGATTTGAAGCAGGGAAATGAAATGTTATTGACAGCAGGAACCACAAAAAAAGAGTATCAAACTGGGGCAGAAAATTTTCTCTCATTGCAGAAATTTTCTTGAAATCAGATACCCGTTTGGGGAAGATGGAAGATAACACAAGTTTTGAAGGAAATGGAATCCCCCGCAGTTTACGGGAGAAAGAATACAAGTTTTAAAGAAAGCAATCTTATAAGAAGCAAGATAACCCAAGTTTTAAGAGTAGTGGTCTTTGAATCAGTATCATCCCCATCATTGTTAAAGGGAGGAAAATAACTAGTCTTAAAAAAGGAAGATAATTCCCCAGCAGTTTTATCCCCGACAGGTTCCAGAGAAGTGAAGACACTAGCTTGAGGAAAGTAGTTCCAAATGGAAGTAGTCGGTGAAGAAGGAAAATAACCTAGTTAGGAATAAAACACTGGTGTTGTCCCCAGCAGTTTTCGAAGGAATAAGACACCAGTTTTTGAGGGAGACAGTTGAAAGAGGATGATTCAAATGGAAGAAGTCAGGAGCCCGCCTGGAGAATGGAGGTGTTAAAATTTTAAGAAGTTGTTGAAGTCAGGAGCCCGCCTGGAGAATGGAGGTGTTAAAATTTTAAGAAGTTGTTGAAGTCAGGAGCCCGCCTGGAGAATGGAGGTGTTAAAATTTTAAGAAGTTGTCGAAGTCAGGAGCCCGCCTGGAGAATGGAGGTGTTAAAATTTTAAGAAGTTGTTGGAGTCAGGAGCCCACCTGGAGAATGGAGGTGTTAAAGTTTTAAGAAGTTGTTGGAGTCAGGAGCCTGCCTGGAGAATGGAGGTGTTAAAATTTTAAGAAATTGTTGAAGTCAGGAGCCCTCTTGGAGAATGGAGGTGTTAAAGTTTTAAGAAGTTGTTGAAGTCAGGAGCCCACATGGAGAATGGAGGTGTTAAAATTTTAAGAAGTTGTTGAAGTTAGGAGCCCGCCTGGAGAATGGAGGTGTTAAAATTTTAAGAAGTTGTTGAAGTCAGGAGCCCGCCTGTAGAATAGAGGTATACATTTCAAGATCAAATCAGAAGTTAGTAATGAGGAGGGTCATTAATGTAGGATCCCCAGCATAACAAGCTTTAATGTAGGAAGCAGCATCCCCAGCAGATAGCGGAATGATAAAACTTGTGTTCAGAAAAGCAAAAGGCCAGTATCATCCCCAGTAGTTTTCGAAAGAAAAGCACTAGAGGAAGCACAAGCCGACAAGAAAGCAAGGCAACTAGAGCAAAAGGAAAATAGATAAGATTTTGTGATTCCCAGTCTAGTCTAGCTTCTTGTTTTCTTTTAGCACGGTGCAATAAGGAGATCGAAAAGTAGTAGCAACAGCATGCATCAGCAGTAACGACAAAATTGTAGTTCCATGGTAGTCTCAGCTACCACAACTTCCGAACTACATTAACCTGATTCCTTTCTAGCCAGGGATATGTAGGAAACCTTTGAAGCAGAGGTTCGGTCAAATCTTTCAAAAAATGCTTCGTACGGAGTAGTCGAAAGAGCAAAAATCGCTCGTACCCGCTCACTTTATCTTTGCACGAAAACTCTTTGTGTTTTCGGACAAAGAGGGGCAGCTATGAGCACGTGATTTTGTCCTGCGAGAAACTACTCCCAAAAATGCAAAATAGTTTTATGTCGTTTGTGATTTGTCTATGCATGTTTATTTCTACCTTAATTAAGAAAAATACAAAAATATGTGTTGCATGTGGATTTAAGATTTACTCAGGAGTTAGTTAAACAATATGTGGATTTGCAAAAATGAAGACCACAAAGACATGTACTTGCATTTAGATGTGTGATTTTATTTAGTTGGTATTTAATTGTGTGTGATACTTGTTGTTAAGGATTAATTAGTATTTTTAACTTGGTTTATGATTTGAATTGGAATTCCAGTTTGATTAATCATGAAATAAGAGAAAATGAAGAAGAAACAAGTGGAAAATGAGGAAAAATTCGGACTGGGCCAGTTTTGAATTGAATCAACCAGGCCCAAACCAAAATAACCCCCTTACGGCCCAGTCCAAACGCCCTTGTGCCCGGTCCAATCCCACGGTCGTTGAAATGATGTTGTTTTAGCGGCAGTCAATCATAGTCATTGACACTACATGATCCAACGGCTCAAAATCCGTCTCCCTTACCCATTCCCTGGCCCGACCCGTTACCCGGTTCGAACCGACCCCCAACTAAAACCAAATGACACCGTTCCCCTTAAGTGTATTGATCCGAGCCATTGATCTCATCAGATCGAACGGCCCAGGATCAATTCCCTCCCCCGTATAAAACCTCAATCTCTCACCCCACGCCCCCAAACAAACCCCCCTCTCTCACTCCTTCGTCTCTCTCAAACTCAGATACCGGTTCCCATGGAAAAACCCTAGCCGCCACCCCACCCCTTCGCCTGAAAGTCGGCGGCAACGACGCTGCTGGCCATGAAACTAACACCCCTGAGCCTCCTGACCTTCCTCATCACAAATCCAGGCTCCTTTTAGTTCGAATCTCAACCGAGCTCTTCGAATCTTCAAGGTAGTTTCATGGTCGTCCAGTTTCCGAGTTTCTGAGGTAATTTTTCCTTTCCTATTTGTTCCGTTGGTGTTTGTTTATATTTGTTTTTTTGTTTAATGTGGTGTTATTAATTTTTCAATTTTTGTCAATTGATTCTGCCCTTCTCCAAAGACCTTTTATTTGGTCGAACTTTTTCTGGTCATGGTCGAGTATATAATAAACTATATAATCGATTCGAATGAGTTTCGTCGATTAGTTAAGTTTTTCATAAATCCTTGTTAGTTAGCTATGTTTGAATTGGTTATAGCTGAAGGGATTAATACAGATTGAAACGGGTGGGTAAGGCAGAAATTTCAGGGACTTTTAGGAGGGTATTTTTGGATTTAAAGGAGTCTGAAAATGGCTTAATTTGAATGGTTGTCAATAGGGTATTAAAATACCATTAAACTGATACATTGTTTAAGAATAGTGGGGAACAAGACTTAATGGCATGGGGAGGTTGATTAAAATAAGTTAAAATACCCATAACTTTGATTAAAAAGAGAAAAACATGCGGTATGGGGGCTGTCAGGAATATCATGGGCATTTTCTGATTAGTTTTAGTATTTTTAATGGTGAAGGGGCAGAGTTTAGATATATATAGGGGTCTGGATAGAGTGGGACAAGGGGGGATTCTAAAAAAGAAGAAAAAACCTGAGTGTTGGATCTTCGAGCAAAAATTCAGAGTAAAAAGAAAAATATATAAAGTTGAGGGTTGAACATTCTAACAAGGAGAGGGGTTGGACAATTCTGAAATATAGAAAGAGAGCCTTAAAAGTTTGGTTTAGCTCAATTAGCACTGTTCCATTGAAAAATTGAAAAGGGCTCCAGCTTTAATTGTCGAATGGTGTATTCAAGTTTCCTCTCGATTACTGAAGTTCTAGGGGGGCTCCTGTTTGGGTCTTGATTAAGGTAGGGTTGCTAGAAAACTGTTTTGGGGTCAGTTACTGGTTGTTTTGTATTGTTGTGGGTTGACAAACTCTTTCTGGGTTTTTGGTTGAGCGTCATTCTGGTTTAAAACTGGTTGGAGCTGGTTCTGAATTTTGCTGTTAACTGCTGTTGTGCTACTGCTACTGCTGCTGACTTCTCTTCTACTCTGTTTATGTTCCAACTCCAGGTACACTTCCTTGATTGTCTTCCATGTAACTCCCATGTGAAGTTGAAACGAAAGTTGCTACCAGATCTCTGCACTTTGGATACTATCTGATATAGTTTAAAGTTGTGTAAATTGTCGCTTGGTACTAGTTGATTAAGATATGGTTTGATTTAGTTTAAAGTTGTTTAAATTGTTTAAATCAGATAGGTTGATGAGTGTGGAATGAAATTAGCCGCAGCTAACTCAGTTTGTATATTTAGTATAGAGTTTTCGAACTATAGTAATGCTAGCTGAAATTATCCTTCAGTTTTAACTAGTTAATTTTGTTCCTGTTAATTGGATTATTAAAGTCAGAAGGCGGTTAAAAATAGGAAATCACTTCAAGTTTTTGAATTCTCATGCGTATTGACAGTAATCTCGCATGAAATATTGAATCATTCGAGCATGGATTTAGCATTCTCAACATATGCTTTCCTTCATCTTAAATGTATCCAATAGCTCATCAAAGACAAGTAGAAATAATCTCAGCTTTAATCAGAAAGGATTAGTGTTGCAACAATCTGGATAAGCGAATCACGTTTCTCCTTTGTCGAAAAATGGTGAAATACTAGTAAATTGAAGCTGTCCATGAATCCTCGAAATTCATTTTGAATGGGCTATCAAGGCTTAACGGCCTATCTCGAATGGCCTGGGACTTACACTGGGCCAGTTTTCGGTTATGCCAATTCCATTTGTCGGGCTTATCCTTGAGCCGTGAGACACATTTGGTTTACAATTGATAAAAATGGTTAGGATTTTTCCTTATGTTTTAGAGACAAATTAATTAGAAAATCCTAGCCACTTTTAGGTTGGCCCTTTAATAAAATGATGAGACGAGTCTCGCCAAATAAGACGCACAAACTGCGGGGCTCTCATTAAATGTATATACATCAAAATACTCAGAATTCTGGACATGTCATTTAGTGAATTTTACGGCCTTCCCAAAAATAACAATACGCTAGTCGCTTTAGGCGCGCCTTTAATATTTTACTTTCTTAAATTCGGGTGCACATTTATGTGACCCAAATCCAAATATCAACAAAGTAAAAATGTGTATTTAATCACGGGTACATTGATTGTGACGTGGTTCGAGATACATTTCCACGACGTTGCAAATTCTTTAAAAAATAAATAAATAATAGAAGCGGTTGATTAGCCCTTTTAAAAATATGGGAGGCGTGCCTCGTCGAATAAATTACAAATTGCGGGGCCCTCAATGGATAGTTATTCCAAATACTTAGATTTCGAGACAGGCCGCATAGCAAATTTTACGGCTTTTCTCAAAATAACAAACGCGTTAGTATCTTTGGGCGCGTATTTAATAAGGTTACTTTCCTAAACTCGGGTGCACATTTATGTGACCCAAATCTAAATCTTAACGAAGTTGGAACGCGTCGATAACCACGGGTACATTGATGTGACATGGCTCAAGATGCGTTCTCCTAACGTTGCAATTCTCTGTTAAAAATTAACAATAGTGAAAGCGGTAAAAGGTTTAAATTTGCCCACAGGTTCAATATGAATTAAAATCAGATAAACAAGCCGAATATGACAGTTGATCGACCGTGCTAGAACCACGGAACTCGGGAATGCCTAACACCTTCTCCCGGGTTAACAGAATTTCTTATCCGGATTTCTGGTTCGCGGACTGTAATACAGAGTCATTCTTTTCCTCGATTCGGGATTAAATTGGTGACTTGGGACACCCTAAATCTCCCAAGTGGCGGCTCTGAAATAAATAAACAAATCCCTTTTCGATTGTCCTTTAATTGGAAAAACTCCCTCCGCGTTTTTTTTGCGGCGGCGCGGGCGAAAAAGGAGGCGTGACAGGGAGTCCTAGGTTAATTAATTATATGGATCACCCCACATAATACTCGGTAATTACTCCTCAATGAGAGGCTACACATCACATTATCGCGTGGTCATCATATCCATATCTACCCTTCCCACCCCGTTAATGTATTAAAGCGCAGAATGGTCTCGTTTACTGATTGCATGCTATTACCCGCCCCAATCATGTTAGTCCCAGTTCCCTTTAGGACTACTAATCCTAAAGGGAATGGATATCGGCTTTTGTAGTTTCAAAGGCAAAATTCTAAGGCGACATGCAGGAACATGTATAACAAATTAGGGGGAAAGCACATAACAGGCAAAAGGGCTCAGATATACCTCTTTTAGTCAAAGAAGCACGTAATTTAGCATGTCTTTCACATACTATTTAGGGTCTGATTAAATATTGAATGTGAAAGAACTTAGAGGTTGAAGAAGACTGATTTATTACATATTTCAGATAAGAAGCCCGAATCAAGCCTGCTTGCTGGTTGCAGTTAATAGAACATATTCAGTTTATAACTTTTATCCTAAGGCTTGCCTAAGTGTCGGACAAGGATCCTATAAGCATGGTATCTATTGAATTTAGGAAAGCCATGAAATAATAAGGTCTAAAAAAATAAACTGAGTACATATTGGTAAAAAAAGAAAGCACACTTTAACGAAAGTTATAGGCCCTGAAACTGATGATACTCGTTATTACTAATTTTAGTTCTGTACATGAATGAAATAATTCGAATTAGATTAATATCTCCTATAGACATTCTTTCTATGTGTAATTGATTTTAAGTCTTGTATGGTAAAAAATGCAAAAGCATGATATCTTGGTGCTGAATTTGGTTTAAGACATAGTATCTAGATGCAATTGAACGCTTAAGTCTTATGAGCATGGTTTCTAGATGGAAAATGAATACATAGGATTTAAAAGGTCCTATAGGCATATTTTCTATATGCATATGCAGAATTCAGATTGACTTATAGGCATGATTTCTAGACGAGAGTAGCAGACCTATGATCATGATTTCTATAGGAGAATGGATATTCAGAATTCCCTATAGACATGCTCTCTATATGTATTTGAATGTGCAGAATTCAAAAACCTATAGACATGGTATCTATATGCAAATGCAGAATGCAGAATTCCTATAGACATGGTATCTATGTGAGAATGCAGAAATCAGACTTCCTATAGACATGGTATCTACCCTTTTTGGATACATAATTACTCGCACTTTTCACTAATCAGCTCCAAATGTTTATTACAAAATTATTACTGCCCAGAATAAAGTTACAGAATACATTAGAAATTAAAAGTACAACCAAGGAGAGCCTGATTCAGACTTCATGTCTGAAATATGAGGTAAACCAACTCCAAGAGATTCATGATCCAAAGCCTTTCTCCCATTTGAGTGTGTCAGAGTTCCCTAAGAGTCTCAAATGAACTCCGAGCAGTGCTCACACCCAAACGTGTTACCAGATTAAGAAAAGTGCGATGTGGAAAGGCCATTCCTCAAGTGTCCAAGTTCAGAGGGAACTCAAAGTCCCAAGGCAAAGCTCACAAGAGAGGGGTAGAACATAAAGACTAAGAGAGCATGTAAGTGCAGAAATAGACTTTTGAGAGAGGTAAAGGGGAAGGAAAACATCTACAAATAAGTACACATAGGGGTACAAAGGAATGAGGAGGTTGTAAAGAGTCTATTGCTTAGGCAAGGGTAGGCTTTAGGCATGCTCAACAACGAAGGATGCTAGCATGCCATAAGCTTGTCAAAACACACATTAATGGAGGTTAGGATCCCAAGGGATCAGGTTTGATTCATGGGCAACAATTTACACATTGTCGTGCTCCAAGCCATAACTTAAACACAAAAGGGGGTGGGGGAATATGGATTCATAACAGAACAGGTAGGAAAAGAAATCAGCAATGCTGAACTATACAGAAACAGTAAGTAGTCAGGGATACAAAAGCATGAATAAACACATTTGTTGTGGTGCTAAAACTTAAATCAGAACATACCAGTTTCAAAGAAATACAACAAAGAAAGGCAGTAGGTCTTGTAAACAGGCCACAATGTAAGCAAATAAGAGAGAATACTATTGTGTGTAAGTGTAGTTTCAGAAGAAAACTATGAGTGAGGGATCCTCTGTCGTGTCAATGCAAAAGTCAGGTATTTAAAGTGTGAAAATATGCAGAAAATAAGGCAAAAAAATAATTATGGGACTATGTATCAATTAAAAATCAATCAGTATCAAAGACTTCCTTTAATCAAGGAGCTAAACCAAATGGTAATGGACAGAAATTGTCTAAGGAAGGAGATCAAGTAAACATCTTGTGCAAAGTAGGCAATTGGGGGTAAATACATAGGAGTTTAATTAAGGGAGGAATTAATGAAGAATCTTTGAAATACACGATTAACCAAATAAGGTAAGAAACACAATAAATCAATTAGCACATAGTAAATCAAGGAGTCAGGGATTGAAAGTTATAAATAAACCAAGTCAGAATAGGAGAATCGAAAGGCTAAGGGAAAGTTCTCGAATCAACCCAAGAATCAAGAAAATCAGTAAAACAAGGAAAGAACCAATCAGACTCACACAAGGAGGTCTGAAATCAGTTCCAAATTGAAGGCCATTTTAGAGAGAAATTCAGCATATAAAAGAGTATATGAGTATTAAGCACACAAGGCTGAATTTAGGACAAAGAAAAATATTGTATAGTAGCAAACACAGGTAGTCACATAGGTCGATTCCAGTTACTCAGTAACAAAGAAGAGAGAGTATTGAATATCATACCAAAGGGTCAAGTAAAAGACCTTATAAAGTTTTAGCAGGAAGTTAGAATCATATAAAGAAACAAAGATTCAGAAATTCAATCGAGCAGTAGATGAAACATCTTTCAGAAACTTGAATAAGTTCAAAGAAATTAGGGTTTTGAAACCAAACAAGTTCAAAGATGAAGAATAAGCAAATCACATAGCGAGTAGTCTCAAAACTCGAATGAATCCCCAAATCTAGGGTTTTCTTCGGCAATCGAGTATAGAGATGAGAACAAGCAAATCAGGCAAAAATACTAACGAAATAAGTTAAGAAATCTCAAAAAGGAACTAAGGCTTTTAACATGAATATTCCAGTAGAGGAACAACATAAAGAAACATAGTAGAAAAGCAACATAGTAGAAGAACAACATAAAATACCGGGTAGAAGAACAACGTAAGAAACACAGTAGAATAAGAACAACATAAGAAACATAGTAGACATGTTTTTTTAAAAAAAAATCAGAAGAGCTTCGAAATAAAGTAATAAAAAACCCTAAGTCAGAAAAAATGAAGGTTCTGAAAGCAAAGTTTTGAAAGAAACTTTGAGAAATGTTTAGAAGCTTAGAGTAAATACAAATCTACAATGGATCTAAAAGAATCATAAGAACCTCGAAGATTAGGGTTTTAGAAGAACCTCGAAGATTAGGGTTTCAGAAGAACCCTAGATAGTGAGAAAGGCTTGGATCTAAGCAAAAGGAGTCGAGGCTAGGCTCGAAAAAGGCATGACTAGGCGGAGCGGGACGGAGATGGCCATGGAACTTGAATCAATAGCGGTCTGGACCCAACTCTTCATGGTCGAGTCATGAAGCTCTATTAACCAAACGCGAGGAGCCATAGGTGGCTTGGTGGGTGGTGAAACCACCATAGATTCAGGTCAGAAGGTGGCCGGAGAAGATGAAGGGAACTCATCAGAGAGGAGGTGAAAGGGTTAAGGTTCTAGAGAGAACCAGAGGTAGAGAGATAGAGATGAGTGAGGAAATAAGGGGTATTGGGGGTCGTTTGGAATTAAAAATGGTAAGAACGAGTGAGAGTCGTTGATCTTTTAGATCAACGGCCAGGATTTGATAAGGTTTTGGGTCGGGTAGGGGTGATTGGGGCCTGGGTCGGGTTTTAATTGAAATTGGACTGGAAATTTGGGTCCAATTTGGGGTCAGATTTTAGGCTACAATTGAAGCGAATTTGGCGATTATTTAAATAGCCAATTTTTCCCTTTTAAAATTATAAAAAATAGTAAATTAATTTCTGGGGGTAAATTAAAGGTACTAAAATGCTTAATAATATATATTGATGAAAAAAATACTGGAGTTAATTTTATAATTATAAACACAATTAAATCTTGAAATAGGCTAATATTGCAATTATAGGCAATTTAGCTTAAAAATACTAAATAAATTTGTAAAAATATGCAAAAATTATGTTAGCTACATTTTAGTATAAATATGAGAATATGATAATTGAATTGCCAAAATGACTATTTTGGGAATAATTATTGGTCTTTTCTTACTAAAATAAAGCAATAAATTGATTTAAAAAATCTTAAAAAATAAAAGAAAAATATTGAAACCTTGGGACATACTTATATATGCATATACATGATATTTTGAAAGTATTTTGCATATTAAAAATATATAGGGAAAAATTGGGTGTCAACAGCTGTCCTTCTTTACCTGGGAAGGATGAAAGAGTTGCCAGGTAAAGATATGATGGCCAATTTTGACCGAACGAAATGATTTGAAGAGGTTTGGCCATGCTCTGGCTCCTAAGCTGCCTACATATCCCTGGTCTTATAGGAATCAGGCCATATGCAGTTCATGATCCGTCGGAAGAGTATGCCGATGGAGACTTTTCAAGAACAAACGCAATATTCGGGTTGGGCGGAATGGTTAAGGTCTAATAAAGCTGTGAGATCGCTCCTGCCGAGATAACTGTTGTTCGCCGTTTACTTGCAAATGAGCAATATAAGCATATATTGTGCGTAAATTTAAACGTGATGCAAGTTCCCGTCGGACCATGAATATTGTCTTTGGACGGTTAGGATGATGTCCTCAAACCATGATGTCCTGGGCCATGAAGCGTATAATAAAGGATTCACAGGCCATGAGATGATGCTCTCGGGATATGAGAATGATGTCTCCAAACCATGATGCCTTTAAATAATGATATGCAAAAGAAAAAAGGGGTCCTCATGCCATGATATGGTGTTCTCGGGCTATGAAAATGGTGCCTCCGAACAATGACACCTTTAGATGATTTGGCGATCTTTCAGCCCATGAGATGTAGTAGGTGGAGATCTTTCAGCCATGTGAATGTAAATAAGGTGGCGATCTTTCAGTCGATGAGAAAGTAAATAAGGTGGTGATCTTTCAGCTGATGCAAATGTAAGTAAGGTGGCGATCTTTCAGCCGATGCGAAATGTAAATAAGGAGGCAATCTTTCAGCCAATGCAAATGTAAATAAGGTGGTGATCTTTCAGCCATGTAGATGGAGGTAGAGCTTAACCTCGGAAGGCAAAATGGTAGCCTTATGTAGGAAGTAAAAAGGGCAAATGACAATAGAGTTTTCTTAGTTGATAGCGGATTGCGGTATCGTGATTGGTGGGGATATTGTGCTTGCTGGGGACACTATTGTGTGCGGATAGTAGTTGCGAGCAAGTGCAACGGTTCGGAGAGTTGTATTCCTGAACTTTGTGAGTGAGCGTATAGTATATTTGATGATTTTGCAACTTAAGTGTCTGCATCCAAAGAAAAATCGTGAGTTTTGTAAAGGGGGAGGTTAGTTCGTATCCCCCTGGCTCTGCTTGACCCGCTTGACTTTGATATGGTGACACTATATGTATCATTGGGGTAGCATTTCTAAACAAGGTAATTTCAGTAATAACCATGCATGATTTTTGTAAAAATACAATATAAGTATATAATTAAGAAACAACTTTTAGATGAATCGACAATTGTGACGTGGTTTAGGACATTGCAACCTCTCTTGCTACGGAATTTTGAGGGTCCTCCTCAAAATTCTATCCCAGTTTAATGGGTTGATGTTTTTGACTGTTGTTTGTGATGATTGGCTGAAAACTACTTCGGAATTTTGAGGGTCCTCCTTAAAATTCTGCCCCAATTTTCAATTGCGGGGGAAAATGAAAATTTATTGAATTTGACCGAACCCATAGGGCTGCCTACGTATCCCCTCTTAAACGGGAATCAGGTCAAGTGTAATTAAATTACATCGATGAGGAAAGGATGAAAATTACACATAGTAACGCTTGATTGCATCTGAATTTATCGGTTTTGGCCAGACTTCTCCGTCCATTTCTACGAGTATGAGGGCTCCTCCTGATAGAACCCGGTGAACCATGTATGGACCCTGCCAGTTGGGAGAGAATTTCTCTGGCTTCATCTTGATGTGGAAAGATTTTCTTTAACACTAGTTGCCCTTGTGTGAACTATCTCGGCTTGACTCTTTTATTGAAGGCTCTAGATATCCTGTTCTGATAAAGCTGACCGTGGAAAACTGCATCCATTCTCTTTCCATCTATAAGAGTTAGCTGCTCGTAACGATTCTTCACCCATTCTGCATCGTCTAGCTTTGCTTCATGTATGATTCTTAATGAGGGAATTTCCATCTCGGCGGCAATGACGGCTTCTGTACCATAAACCAGCATATAGGGGGTTGCCCCGGTTGATGTGCGGACTGTGGTGCGATATCCCAGTAAAGCAAACAATAACTTCTCGTGCCACTGTTTATGCTTCTCTATCATTTTCCTCAATATCTTTTTGATATTCTTATTGGTGGCTTCTACTGCTCCATTCATCTAAGGTCTGTAGGCTATGGAATTCTTGTGTCTGATCTTGACGATTTCACACATGGCTTTCAACAAGTCACTGTTGAGGTTGGAGCCGTTGTCGGTAATGATCGACTATGGAATCCCGAAACGATAAACAATGCGGTCGCGGACAAAGTCTGTCACGACTTTCTTAGTCATGACTCTGTAAGATGCTGCATCGACCTATTTGGTGAAATAGTCGATTGCTATTAGGATAAACATGTGCCGTTGGAGGCGACGGGCTCGATTGGTTCAATAACATCCATTCCCCAAGCGGCGAACGGCCATGGTGAGCTCATTGCATTAAGCTCGCTTGGAGGTATCTTTATCATGTCTACATGTATCTGACAGCGGTGGCATTTCCGGGCATACTGGATGCAGTCTGTCTCCACAGTCATCCAAAAGTAACCGGCACGGAGTATCTTTTTTGCTAAGATGAAACCATTCATATGTGGACCGCATGTCCCAGCATGGATTTCTTCTAGTAGTTTAGATGTTTCCTTCGCATCGACACACTTTAGTAATCCCAAATCAGGAGTCCTCCTATACAGGATTCCTCCACTATGAAAGAAATTGTTGGATAACTTCCGAAGTGTGCGCTTCTGGGCAGGATTCATTCCTTGATATCATGAAACCAAGGCTTTCCGTCTCCTTCTTCCTCAATATGAGCATAATAAGTTGGCTGATCATGGATCTTTACCGGAATGAGGTCAATGAAGTTCTTGTCTGGATGTTGTATCATGGATGATAGGGTATCCAATGCATCGGTGAATTCATTCTGGACCCTGGGAACATGTTGGAATTCTGTCTTTATAAGCCTCTTTCTCAATTCCTATACATAATGTAGATACGGGAGTATCTTGGAGTTCTTAGTTGCGCATTTTTCCTGGGCCTGATGTATAAGTAGGTCTGAATCTCCGATCACTAGCAACTCTTGAATGTTCATGTCAATGGCCATTTTGATCCCTAGGATGCAGGCTTCATACTCGGCCATGTTGTTGGTGTAGGGAAACCTGAGCTTGGCGGACACCGGATAATGCTGACCAGTTTCTGATACTAGGATTGCTCTTATGCCAACTCCTTTAAAATTAGATGCTCCATCGAAAAACATTCTCCAACCATCATAGGATTCTGCAATGTCCTATCCTATAAACAATACCACTTCGTCAGGATAATATGTTTTCAGGGTTCGTACTCTCCATCCACAGGATTTTTGGCAAGGTGATCTGCCAATGCCTATCCCTTGATCGTTTTTGAGTTACGTAAACAATGTCGAACTCACTTAACAGGATTTGCCACTTGGATAGCTTACTAGTGGGCATGGACTTCTGGAAGATGTACTTTAAAGGATCCATCCTTGATATGAGATATGTAGTATAGGCACAGAAGTAATGCCTCAACTTTTGAGCTACCCAAGTCAAAGCACAGCAAGTGCACTCTAATAGAGAATACTGGGCCTCGTACGGGGTGAACTTCTTACTGAGGTAATAGATGGCCTGTCCTTTCTCCCCTTTTCATCATGTTGCTCCAAAACACAACTGATCGCTACATCCAATACTGCGAGGTAGAGTAATAGAGGTCTACCTGGCTCGGGCGGGACCAAAACTGGTGGTGTTGACAGGTACTCCTTAATTCTGTCGAAGGCCTTTTGGCAGTTATCAGTCCATTTGGTAGCGGCATCCTTCTTTAACATCTTAAAGATTGGCTCACAGCTAACTGTAGATTGTGCTATGAACCGGCTGATATAGTTAAGTCTCCCTAAGAAACTCATTATGTCCTTCTTGGTTTTTGGCGGTGGCAACTCTTGAATAACTTTGACCTTTGATGGATCCAGTTCTATTCCTCGGCGACTTACAAGGAACCCAAGTAGTTTTCCGGCAAGAAACCCAAATGCACATTTTGTGGGATTCAGTTTTAGGTTGTACCTTCTAGTCTATTGAAGAACTTCCTCAAATCTTCCATGTGATCAGTGGCTTTCTTGGACTTGATGATAACATCGTCTATATATACCTCAATCTCCTTGTGTATCATATCATGGAAAATGGTGGTCATGGCCCTCATGTAGGTGTCCCCAGTATTCTTTAATCCGAATGACATCATCTTGTAACAATACATCCCCCAAGGCATAATGAAAGCCATTTTCTCAGCATCTTCTTCATCCATCCAGATCTGATGATACCCAGCGAAACAATCCATAAATGACTGCAATTCATGCTTGGTGCAATTGTCGATCAGGATGTGTAAGGGAAGTCGTCTTTCGGACTGGCCCGGTTGAGATCCCGATAGTCGACACAGATTCTGACCTTTTCGTCCTTCTTTGGTACTAGCACGATGTTGGCTAACCATGTTGGGTATTCCACTACCCTGAGAACTTTGGCTTTGAAATGCTTGGTGGCTTCTTCCTTGATGTCAAACTCATATCAGATTTGAATTTTCTGAGCTTCTGCTTTACCGGTGGACACGTTGGATCAGTTGGCAGTTTGTGAGCCACACTAGACGTACTTAGACCAGTCATGTCATCATACGACCAGGTGAATATGTCCTCATATTCTCTTAGAAATTCCATGTATTCCCTCTTTTCTGATAGTGATAAGTGGACATTGATCGTGTTTCTTTGACGTTTTCTGCATCTCCCAGGTTGAAAACTTCTATTTCGTCCAGGTTGGACTTAAGCCTGTTCTCGAAATTCTCGAATTCTTTAACAATCTCTTCTAGTATATCATCTTCCTCTGAATCTATGTCCGTTTGTTACATTGTCTCGTTGCACATCACAGTCATTAGTTCATCAAGATAGGTAATAGTAATGTTGTATAAGTAAAGTAATGAAAGAAAATAATAGTAATAAGTGTTGATTTATAAGGAAAGTCAAAAATGCTTTGATAAATTGCATAATCGTTTTGAACATTGGGATCTTATTGCGGGAATTAAATAATGCGAAAGGAAAATCATTTTGTAAATAAAAACAGTGCATGATGCTTGTTTTAGTTACCCCGAGACTCGTCGAGCTCTAGTTGTCCTGATGGTCCAGTTATTGAGGTGTGCCCCTATACTTACGGCATGTATGGAAGGGCCTTCCTTCCCCTCCTCCTCGAGAATAACACAATAATCCATGTCATTATCCTCTAACAACAAGTTTTTCACAGTTGCGAGTGCTTTCCCTTCTTCTGACCCATAGATAACATCGGTCGATTAGAAAGTCTGCTCCAAATGTGGTATTGGCTGCTCCAGCGGATTGTAAGGACCGTGCCATGGTGGATACCAGTGGTTGAATTCCTCCCAGGTGTACTCATATCCTAGACCGAAAGTAGTGTCATGCTTCTTGAGCTTTATGGGCTTAGTGATTCCTTGGAGGTTCTTGTCGAGCCCTTTACCAGATTCATACCCACTCTAATTCAGTATACTCTCGATCTTGTTATCCCACCATTTGCCTTTGTCAACAATATTTACTCATTCGATGTGATGGTAAGTCTCTCCTTCTAGCTTTTTTCTCCCCTGGATTGATGGAATGGTTTGGCGACTGTATAGAGGATTATTACCATCGCCGTGAATGATAACTTCCTGGTGATTCCATTCAAACTTTATCGACTGATACAGTATTGTTTCTACAGCCCCTGTAGCATGAATCCATGGCCTTCCCAACAGTAGATTATAAGATGTCGGCACGTCTATCACTTGGAAATCGACATTAAACCAAGTAGGCCCCATTTGCAAACATAGGTTGATTTCCCCAATGGTGGACCTTTAGGAACCGTAGAAAGCTTTGACGTTGATGGCCCTATCCTTGATCTTATGTAGCCCCTTTCCCAATGTCCTGAATGTTACCAACGGACAAATGTTGAGGCTGGACCCTCCATCAATTAGGATTCTGGTGATAAAATAATCTTCGCATTGCACGATGATGTGCAATGCCTTGTTTTGACTCAGCCCTTCTGGTGGCAGCTCATCTTCATGAAAAGTGATCTTTTGGATTTCCAATACCTGCCCTACCATGTTTTCCATATCCCCTCCGGTGATGTTTCTTGGTACATATGCCTCACTCAGCACCTTTAACAGAGCATTCTTGTGTGCCTCAGAATTTTGTAGCAAATAAAGTATGCAGATTTGCGCCGGTGTTTTGTTCAGCTGGTCGATGACCGAGTATTCCTTGTCCTGTATCTTTCTCCAAAGATTGTCTAGACCTGTCTCCATAATGGGTGACTAATTGGAGGCCTGTTTTCTTGACTCAGCTAAGTGTTCGGGGGTATAAACTCTGCCAGTTCTTGTCATACCCTATGCGGCAACAGTTTCCTCGAACCTAACCTTGCCTTTCCTCCTTGCCTCGGCTGTATAGTCCCAGGGTATAGCTTTTGTATGGAATGGTGTCACGGCGGACATCTCCAATGGTATCGACGTGGCTATCTTCACCCCGAACGGAGAAGGTCCCTTGGGTGGTAAAACTACAACTTCGAATGGTGTAGGTGAATTTGTTGGAGACACCAAATTCAACCTCAATTGGCATTGATGTCTCTGCGGATGATGTTGTTTCAAACTCAAGTGGCATAGACATATTTACCTCAGTATCCCTAGATGGTTGAATCTGGACTATGATTGGATTAAGAGTAACTATTGACTTCTTTAGGTCATCACATTCTGCAATCAACCCGATTGATCCCTCGGGATCCCAATCATCCTCTATTCCAATCATGTGAACGCCTCCATCCTTATAGTCTGGCATAGGGTTATTGTGGACATTCGGAGCGGGCTCCTTTTGCCACAATAATCTTGTTGTCAATCAAAGCCTGGCTCTTGTCTTTCAGAGAACGACATTCGTCGATGGTGTGTCCCTTCATGCCGGAATGGTATGCACAGAATTTGTTTGGGTTAACCCACTGAGAAGGGTTCTCAGGAGTTGCAGCAGGGATAAGGGTGACATAACCAGAAGGTTTAAGTCTTTCGCACAACTAGTCAATAGGTTCAGTAATGGCTGCGTATTGTTTAGGAGGTCTACGATCGAAATTTAGTCGATGTCTAGGGTTGTTTTGGCGTGCAGGAGGTGATTGATAGCAAGATGGTTGAGTATTGTAGGCTTGGTAAACATGTGCGGGTTGGGAATATCTAGGTAAAGTAGGCTGATATGTAGGATAAGTGGGTGGTAGAGTTTGATAAGAGGGCGGGGGTGCTTGCTAGTTTGGAGTAGGATGATATGTGAGTGGAGTCATTGGATAGGTTTGGTATTTAATGGGAGATTTGGTTCTCTGTGCCACCATTACGACTCCTATTTCCCTTTTCTTGGACACACCACTAGACTGTAAGGCCTTATTTGTGGCTTGCAGGGCCTCGAAGTTTGTAACTATACCGATTTTGATGCCCTCTTCAATCCTTTCACCCATCTTGATAGTGTCGGAAAATTTGTGGCTCTCGATCATCACTAGTCATTCATAATACTGCGGGTCTTGGGCTCGAACAAAGAATTTGTTCATTTGTTCCTCTTCTAAGGCAGGCCTGACCTTAGTAGCTTCGGACCCCTAGCGAGTAGCATACTCACGAAATGTTTCTGCGGGCTTCTTCTTTGGATTCTGAATATAGAACACATCTGGCGCATTCTCTGTGTTGAACCTAAATCTGTCCATAAAGTCGAACACCATGCTTACCCAGCTTGACCATTTCTTTGTATCATGGCTGATGTACCAGGACAAAGCATCTCCTTTCAAGCTTCTCAAGAAAAGCTTCATGCGGATTCTCTCGTCTTTCCTACTCCAATCAGCTTATCACAGTACATTCTTAGATGGACCCTTGGATCTCCTGTACCATCAAACATTTCAAACTTCAGAGGTTTGTACCCCTCGGGCAGTTCAACATCGGGTTGTATGTAGAGATCTTCATAGTTCAGGCCCTCAATTCTTTTGCTTCCTTCGACGCCTTGAATCCGGCTAGTCAGTTTCTTAAGTTCTTTAGCCAGATTCTTGATGAGAAAGTCTTTATCATTAGACTCGAGCGTGCTTGAGATGGGTTGGGTGGAGTGTGGCATAGTCTCCACATAGATGGGGGTGTTATCGTGGGTATGGAAGTGGTCATTTATGGAGTTTTGGTGTTCTGGGATGAGCAGCGGAGTATTGTTTGAAGTATGGCAGGTGTTGCAGTGGTGGTAAGGAGAGGGGTGGCCTTGTGGATTTGGTATATTGTGTGGAGGTGTGGGGTTCTAAGCATTTGGGAAATTAACATCCGTAGTGGTAAGGTAAAATAACAGATTTGCCAGATTCCGAACCTGATCAAGCTCTTCTTGGAATTTCAACAGTTTTTGTTCAAGTTGGGATGCATTTTCTTTGGAAACTTGAGTACCATGACCATGAGTGACCTCTACCAGTTCAGTTGAGTTCTCCTTTCTGGCATTGTTCAAATCTTCCATCTTCCCTTTGTTTTTATTTTTGACAGGATTAAGATGAGGAATGGGTGGAGGGCCCCTGGATCTCGTGGAATAAGATGATATTTCCAGAGTGCACGAACTAACCTTTGGGGAGGGGAATAAACAAAAAGTAAAAACTAAAAGGTAACAAGTCAGTGAGGATTATAAAAAAATATTGCGATATTTAAACACATAGTGCAAGAATGTAAATCGTGTCCTATTTGGGAACCTCTTTGTGCCCGAGGTAGGCCTAGAGGCAAATTGATTTGGACAACTTAGAATGCTAAATGCCTCATTTTGTTGATAAAAAATAGACAAATCCCAAATCGACACTAAACAAACAGGAAATAAAAATCACTAATGGTCATTGGCCTTATTACATTTCATAAAGCAAAAAGATAAACTCATATCTACTTGGTCCCAGAAAGACTTTCCTCAGGTTGAATGCTCCCGTTGATCAAATCCTCCAGCTCGCGTAGGTTCACCAGTAAAAATGCCTTTTCCAGGTGTTCTCCTTCATTTCCCTCAGCGTTCTGGCAGTCGGCGACTCTCTTCATCACTTTTCCTTCCAATTCCAACAGACTGTATTCTAGATATTCCAACTTTTCGCTAGCTTTGGCGGACCTTTATTCCACCCATTGATTTGGTCATTTGATGGAAAAATCCTCCACCAGTCTAGAAAAAGTGAGGGTGTGCTAACCATACCGAAGCTGGGGACCTTGTTCTTCATTTTCTGCAAAACAAAAAGGTTAAGACCATACCCCCACCGGACTCGACTATTTAATATCAACAATTAGCATGAAGCATTTAGTTCTCCAATCAAATGCATAGAACATGGTGATGTCCGCTTGGGTTTAGGGAAACCCAGTGGACTTTGGACACGGCTTATCTTAAAGAGTCATTATGCGGACAATATAATTGACTCGGCTAGATTTGACCATGATGCATGCATAGTTTAAACAGAGTAAGGTTTCTATGGGGTTTTAGACTGGTACCCTTTGTCACACCTCCCTTTTACTTATACCCCATAAAAGGGTATAAATATAAGGGAGTTTTTCCAATTAAAGGACAATCAAAACGGGATTGTTTATTTATTAAAAATCAGAGTCGCCACTTGGAATAATTTATGGTGTCCCAAGTCACCGGTTAAAATCCCGAATCAAGGAAGTTGACTCTTATTTATGGTTCGCGAACACAAAAATTCGGGTAAGGAATTATGTTAACCCGGGAGAAGGTGTTAGGCATTTCCGAATTCCGTGGTTCCAGCACTGTCGCTTTGATCATACTTGGCTTATTAAATTGTTTAACTACTGAATTTAGAACCTATGTGCATTTACTATTGACCACATTTAAATCACTTGATTATTCATAAAGGATTGAGTTACGCGTACATATACCCTTTTCCTTTGGCGCATCAAAAATTATGTCACGCGAACGTGTCCATAATTAATAATGCTTTGCTTTTTAAGTCTTCTGTATTCTTCTGTATTAATTAGTGGCCTCTTAACAACTGTTTCTGTTGTTGAAGAGAGTTGTTCGAAGTTGAGCGAACACATACTCTAATTTATTTTTAGAAACCGTAATCATGTCACACGAATGTGTCCACAACCACGATAGTATTTTTAAACGGCCCTAAAGGTTTCTCTACAAATATTTGTTATTTTACATTTATATTATGAGATTAATACAAGAAGCCATTTGTTACTAAGTGTCTAATTATGGCTCACCTCTTAATTACTCGGAATGGCCTGACTCAAATAAAGAGGAAGCCCAAAAGAACTCAAAAATGATAAATTAAAACTAAAGCTTAAAAGGGGATAAATAAACAAGGGGTCCGTTCCTTTTGAGTCTAAACCCCATGACGTATTTGCAATTACAACACTTACGAATTGAAATAATTTGGGCCAAACTCGTTAACGGGCCTAGTTTGTACACACGAGGCGGAAAAGGAGAAATTCAGGATCAAGGCTTACTGCCTTATTCTCATCCAAGACCAGCCCTCTGAGTTTAGGCTCAATAGAGCCCAAATGGGCGTTTCACGTTTCCAATTTCATATTTTACCATTCCAAATAGGAGATTGATCTTTAGCATTTTCACATTTCCAATCATCAAACAAATGGGCAAACTATGGGTCATGACTATTGAAGCACTCAATAAAAATGCACTTCACTGCTTTATCTTTCAAAAGGGAAGCTTCTTTCCCCCAGCTGCTGAATAATTCCCCTAAGGCTGGTTCAAACAATTCGAGCAACAAACACTTGGGACTAACTGACCATTATAAAGTCGTAATCCCAAAAATGGCTTTGTTAAGCTTTAACGTTTATGGACAGACCATAATGCATGAAATGAACAAAGAACAAACACCACTGAACTGAATTTGACAAACTGCAGCTACCAGCTATCATCGCTTAAAGATTTTTGACAGCGTATATGCTTAACCCATCACAATCAACTTGAGATTAATCTATAATTTGCAAAACAGAAACAATAAAATAGCAGATGCAGCAAAACTCATACCAAAAGCACAAAAAAATAGCATGACTGTTTTACCAACACAATTCAGCTGAGTGTCTTTCCCAGTCCTGTTAAAGTACTACGAAACTAATCAAATAGTAATTATTGCAGCTAATTTTTATGTTAGCAACCTATTAGTTACCGCCATCATAATAAACAGTCACTATACTAAGTAAATACCAAATCATGAGACACGGAAACAGTAGCACTGATCAACGGAGCCCAGACATATTGGAGCTATTTCATTTCATTCTGCAAATCAAAGCTTCATATATAGCTTTTAAATTCAGAAAATGTGTACCTGGAGAGAAAAATAAGAGAAACGATGGGGATCAACACAACAAGATAGTATCAGCAGATAAGCAGCAACACCAGCTAGAACACAACCCCGGATTGAAGGAATTGAACCCACAGAATCAATTATAAGTCCAATAGAACAGTAATTTTAAGCAGCTTGACCCAAAACTTTCCAGGAATTATCCTCAAATCATGTAAAATCTATGTGAATCAGAAAACAGCTTCAGAAAATCAGAGAAGTTTTCTAGATTTCTAACTTTTCCAAATCTCCTGTGAAAATTTTGTTCTTTTTTTGTATATATTTCTTTTTGATTTCAGTCTTCCAAAAAAATCCCCCTTCAGCCTCAAGTAACAATGCCTTTATAGGAAAGTTACTAGGGCAGTCTTAAGGTCTAGTTATTTCATTTTCAGTCCTTTTCAAATTTCCCTTTTTGCTACTTAGTCCTTAGACTTATGACTTGCTATCCAAGTAAGACCTTTTTCAGCTTCTAGGAAGCTTCCTAGACAGTTATCAAAAGATCCCCTACCCAGGTTTCCCAATTTACCCTTTTAAACCCTGTTAATTACTCCTAGTCCAGGCAAAGTTATGGGTCAAATTGACCCCATTTGAAATGTTGGTGGGTCAAGTTTGACACCAACACTGAACAGGCCCCAATAAAGGATTCATATCCTCAAAGCCCAAATAACATCGAAAGCTCAAACAAAATTTCTTGAACCTTTCATAACTAAAATAAGCCCAACAGACTGATCCCTTTTTTTTAAAAAAAACGACGAGCTACAAACAAAACACATATTCGAATTAACCAGAACCACTCATATGATTGGTCAAGCAAACAACACTCGAACGGGCAACATGCATAAACTAACATGGAATCTTCAAGAACTTCTACGAGAAAATTTTAAAACTCACGGCACAAATATAAACACCATATAAACACAGAAACTTATAATCACTACTTTAATACTTTACCAAATTCAAATCAAGAAGTCTAACTAAGGAGATACCACAAGAGAGGGAGAGAGAGACAACGAGAACTAACAGAAAAGAAAAGAGGTAGAAAGATAAAAAATGAAGAAAATACCTACCAAAACTCGGACAGTGCAAACTGGAACCCGACTCTTCAAATCTTCAGATTTTCGGCAAAATATAATATTAATCGTGTGTTCTTGTAAAGAACACACGATTAATGCCATATTAGACCTAAATCTTTCACAGCAACTCGATTCGGGATTTTTCCTTTTTTAAGGCTCATCTTCAAATCCAGATTCGACGAGTCTGGTGAAGATTCGAGGAAAAAGGGGTGTGGGTTTGGACTGAGGAGAAGGGGAGGGAGCTAGGGTGTGAATTTGGTGGTCATCGGAGGTGGCACCGCCTCCGGCGGTAGGGGAATTTAGGGTGGCTCAGCTAGGGTTTCAGATGTTTCTGGTGGGGTGTTGAGCAGAAGGGTTGGGGGGGGGTTAGGTTTAGGACATTTATATATTAAACTCCCCCGGTTCTGATCCGTTGGATTAGGCAATATCAACAGCCCAAATTAAACTAAATGAAGTGACGTCGTTTCATTTGAGAGGGGGATCCGGACCGGGTTGGACGGTCTGGGCCAGGGTCAAACGGGCGGGTATGGGGAAAATGGCTTTGGGCCTGGTCACTTTTAACTAAAGGCAGCCCAATTCTATCTCTTCAAATGTTTCTAATTTTCCATTAATTCAATTCATTTTCTTTTTAAAATCTTTTATTTTTCCCAAAATTAAAATTAAAACCTAATTTAAATCTTAAACCAAATTATCCTACCAAATTAAATTAAGCAACCCTAATAATTGCTACTACAAATAATTAAAAACCAAATTAAAGGAAAAACTACTAAAATTCAAAATTAAAATCAAAAGTGCAAAATAAAGTATTTTTGTGATTTTTTCCTATTTTTATAAAATAACTAATTTGTCAATTAATCCTAAAATGTAAAATTAAATCCTAAATGCAAATGCAACATATTTTTTGTAATTTTCAATAATTAAATAAAACAAAAAACGCACAGACAAATGCAAACAATTACCAGAAAATTGCAAACACTGAAAGAAATTGTTTTGTTTTGAATTTATGGGAGTAATTCATATAGGACAAAAATAACGTGGTCACAACTACCCCTCTTTGCGCAGAAACACGGAGAGTTTTCGTGCAAAGATAAAGTGAGCGGATACGAGCGATTTTTGCCCGTCTAAATATTCTGTGGGAAGCATTTTGAAAGATTTGACCGCACCTTGCTTTCGAGGTTGCCTACATATCCTTGGCTAAAAAGGAATCAGGTCAGTGTAGTTCAGGAGTGTTTGGTAGCTGGGACTACCATGAAGCTGGAATTTCACTGTTGTTGCTGCTGCTACTGCTTGTTGAACCTCCTTATTACACCATGTCAAAATAAAACAAGAAGCTATTCCAAAACTATGATCTATGGATTACAAAAATCCTATCTATATCTTCAAACTTGATCTTGTGCTTCTTGTTGCCTTGTTGTTCTCCATTCTTTCGGAGACCTCCTTTTGTTGCCACCTTGAATTGTAAACTGAGATGTTTTCCCCTTCTTCAGGTGGGTGCCTGACTGTTGAACTTGATATGTATTCCTTGCTCTCCAGGCGGGCTCCTGACTTCAACATAAACAAAGCAAAGAATCTGAAAGCTAAACTTAAATGATACTCTTTTGTTCTCCAGGCGGACTCCTGACTGCTACGCTTGAAAGTATTCTCTGCTCTCCAGGCGGGCTCCTAACTTCAACTTGAAATGTATTCCCTGCTCTCCAGGAGGGATCCTGATTGCTGGACTTGAAATGTATTCCCTACTCTCCAGGCGGGCTCCTGACTTCTAACGTGAAATGTATTCCCTGCTCTCCAAGCGGGTTCTTGACTTCAACAAAACAGACAAAAACAAAGAAAAGTTTTTGCCCTAGTTTGGTGGCTGGGGATAGATGTGATTGTAAAACTAAATCATATTACCAAGTATTACTAAGGATTTGAAAGCTAGGTTCCATTATTCAGGGGGGTCCTGACAACTCTTAACTAAACGACAATTTAAAATCTAAGTTATATCTTCTACAGGTGTGACTTCTGCTAAATCTTGCTATCCAAGAGGATCTTTAAACTACTTCTCATTATCCAGGAGGGTCCTGAAAATAAAAAGTCCAATTTTATCTTAAGAGTGACAACTTTAATGGCTGAATTATACTACCCTACAACAGACTTTACGCTAAATGTTGTTATTTGATCGAAATCTTAAAGCTAAGTCCCATTATCCAGGAGGGTCCTGAAAACTCCTAATTGAATCCTATCTCGAACATGCAAACTTCTAAGCTAACTTATATTCTTTTGGGATACCTTTATGCTAGATTATGCTATTTCTGAACATTTAAACTAGGTCCCATTTTCCAGGAGGGTCCTGAAAATCAAAAAATCAAACCTGCTTGGTGACTGCCTTTCTCCATGGAGAATTCCCCTGAAACATACGAACATTTCTGCCCCTGTTTCAATCAAAGAAAATTGGTCAGTTTAAAATGGTGGCTAGCTGATGGCATTCTTGCTGAAGATCTTTCTGCTGCATTGTTTTGTTTTGACTAACTTCCCCGAACTGGCCTTGAACCGTTTTGACTTTCTGACTGACTTTCACACCCTATGACCTTCGACGAATCGAATGTTCTATACTCATGCCGTTGTTTGTCCTCTGACCCTTTTATCTGAACCTTTGCATCCTCCATGACATTACCAGTCCCTTCCACCGATGAGACTTCCGGTGATTCCTTGTACCCTCCCCTTACATCGTGTTATCCTTAGTATGCTCCGACCACGATGTTCTTCACAATTTGGAAGTTGGTAGTGAGTTTTAACTTGCTTTGAACAAGACTGACATTAAAGCATCTGACATTGAAACATTTTAGACAGATAATCCCAAAAGAAATGAAATGCGATGACTTTGCTGGTTAAGGATAAGAAGAATCCAAAACCAGCTAACTGCTACAAAAGGGAAAAAGAAAAAGAAACTTATCTTAGTGGAACAGTTGGTACCAATGATCATGACATGCATTTCGGAATCATTGGCCCAATCTGTCCAACCAATCAACTTTCATTTGCCGTACTTTGTTGCCTCGGAATTTCCATGACCTGATTACTTCACCCAAACCTTAACATTGTTCGTCCTGCGGTGCCTTGAAAGTGTTCTCCCACCAGTAGACCTTTATCACTTGTTGACTTTTCAACTCACTTTCGCCTCAAACTGCCCGTGAGGGTTTTCACCAATAAGACTCTCTCGTTTTAATTTCTCTCAACTCTCGTCACCTTATGGTGCCTTAAAGGTTTTCACCAATAAGACTCTCATTTTTTATTTTTTCTGCTTGAACCAGAGTGTTGCCCCTGACATGAATTACCTTTGCCTGCTTGACTTGGCATTTCTCAAAGACTGATCAGAAGGTCTTTCTTTGGATTGTAATATGGGATTTTGGACGGGGTTAAAAAGAAAGGGTAGAAAAGGCTCAAAATAATTCAAATGGGTTAGACTTACAACTTTCGGAATAAGGTTTCTCACAACATCTGCAACTTTTGCCCCAGTTCCTTGCTTGGGGACTTTTGGACTTTTGTTTTGATGAGACCGAACCGTGAGGCTGCCTACGTATCCTTAAAAGGAATCAGGTTGAACGTAGTTCATGTCATAAGAATTACATTGTTGTTATGATTTTCTCTTTTCTCTTTCTTTTTCTCTTTTTGCTTTCTTTTTCTCTTGTTGTTCTTCTCTTTTTTTCTTCTTCTTTTTTTTTTCTTTTTTTTTCTTTCTCTTTCTTCTCTCTTTTCATTTTTCTTTTCCCTTTTCCTTTCTTGTTCATTCTTTCTTTTCTTTTCACTTGCTTATTCTTCGCACTTGCGTTTCTAAATTGTGTCATTGATCTTTAAAGAGGGGTATGAAAGAAAATAAATAAGGCTCAAAAGTGGGTAACAAAGGGTAAAGTGTTTAGATACCAGAACAAAACGCCTTCGTCATTTCAATCATCAAAATATGCCAAATACAAATAAGTACAATCAAAGGAAGAAATCATACATAGTATCTTTTGACTGCATCGAAATTGATCGCCATTTCTACACATTTCCCTTCTACATCTGTCAAATATAATGCGCCATTGGACAACGCTCTAGTTACAACAAATGGCCCCTGCCAGTTTGGGGCGAACTTTTCTTTTGCTTCAGCCTGATGATGCAAGATACGTCTCAATACTAACTGACCCACTTCGAACTTCCGTGGACGTACCTTCTTGTTATATGCTCTCGCCATTCTTTGTTGGTACAATTGGCCGTGACATACTGCTGCCAATCTCTTTTCATCAATCAGACTTAATTGCTCCAAGCGGGTTTCGACCCATTCAACGTCATCGATTTCTGCCTCAACAACAATCCGATGGGATGTGATTTCAATTTCTGCGGGTATCACCGCCTCCGTGCCATACACCAACAAATAAGGAGTGGCCCCTATTGAAGTGCGAACAGTAGTGCAATAACCCAACAGTGTGAAAGGTAACTTCTTGTGCCATTGTTTGGACCCTTCCACCATTTTCCGCAGTATCTTCTTTATATTCTTATTGGCTGCCTCGACTGCTCCATTCGCTTTAGGATGATATGGGGTGGAATTGCGATGTATAATCTTAAATTGCTGACATGTCTCTGTTATCATATGACTATTGAGATTGGCACCATTGTCCGTGATGATTACCTTCAGAATCCCGAACCGACAGATGATATATGAATGCACAAAATCGGCCACTGCTTTCTTGGTCACAGATTTGAAAGTTTTCGCTTCAACTCACTTGGTGAAATAATCAATGGCTACCAGAATAAACCTGTGTCCGTTTGATACTGTTGGCTCGATTGGCCCAATGACATCCATGCCCCAAGCAACAAAGGGCCATGTTGTCGACATTGTATGCAATTCAAATTGTGGGGAATGAATCAAATATCCGTGCACCTGGAATTGATGGCACTTGCGCAGAAAACTGATGCAATCTCGCTCCATAGTGACCTAGCAATAACCTGCTCGGAGAATCTTCTTTGCCAGAATGTACCCACTCATATGCGGTCCATAAACTCCGGAGTGTACCTCAGTCATGATTACTATGACTTGTCTTGCATCTATGCATCTTAACAATCCAAGATCTGGATTTCTTTTGTATAACACCCCTCCGCTGAAAAACAATCTGCTTGCCAATCATCGAATTGTTCTTTTCTGATCACTTGTGGCATGTACCGGATATACCCCCATCCGGAGGTATTCTTTGATATCATGGAACCATGGCTCCCCATCAAGTTCTTCTTCTACCATATTACAGTAAGCATGCTGATCACGAACCTGAATCTACAAAGGATCTATATAAGCCTTATCTGGATGATGTAACATTGACGCCAGAGTGGCCAAAGCATCGACAACTTCATTATGTATTCTTGGGATATGCCTGAACTCTATTGACTGCCATCGTTGACAAAGATCATGCAAACACTGTCTGTATGGTATGAGTTTCAAATCCCGTATTTCCCATTCTCCTTGAATTTGGTGCACCAGGAGGTCCGAGTCACCCAAGACCAAGACTTCCTGGACACCCATATCCACATCTAACCTCAAACCCAAAATACATGCCTCGTACTCAGCCATGTTGTTGGTACAGTAAAAACGAAGATGAGTCGTAACAGGGTAGTGCTGCCCTGTTTAAAAAATAAGTATTGCTCCTATCCCCATGCCCTTCATGTTTGCGGCTCCATCAAAGAAAAGTTTCCATCCACGCTTCTCGACTTGTTATAACTCATCAATGTGCATCACCTCTTCATCAGGGAAATAAGTTTTCAAAGGTTCATAATCTTCATCAACCGGGTTCTCGGCCAAATAGTCCTCCAAGGCCTGTGCTTTCATTGCAGTTCGGTCACGTAGACAATGTCAAACTCTGTGAGCAGGATCTGCCACTTTGCAAGCCTCCCTGTGGGCATAGGCTTTTGAAAGATATACTTCAATGGATCCAAGCAAGATATGAGATAGGTAGTGTAAGAAAACAAATAATGTTTCAGCTTCTGTGCCACCCAGGTTAGGCACAACATGTCCTCTCGAGCTGAGTGTACTTGACCTCGTACGGTGTGAATTTCTTGCTGAGATAATATATGGACTGCTCCTTTCTGCAAGTGATATCATGTTGACCCAATACACAACCAAATAAATTGTCCAATACCGTCAAATATAGAATCAAAGGTCGTCCTGGTTCTGGCTGGACCAACACGGGTAGATTTGTCAAATACCCCTTTATCCTATCAAACACCTTCTGACATTTGTTTGTCTACCTGGCCGCAACATCTTTCTTTAACAGCTTGAAGATGGGCTCACAAGTTGTCATGAGCTGAGCGATGAACCTGCTCATATAATTCAATCTCCCCAACAAACTCATCACCACGGTCTTGTTCTTCGGAGGTGGCAATTCCTGGATGGACTTGACTTTTGATGGGTCCAATTCAATACCCCGGCGGCTGACTACGAACCCTAACAACTTTCTAGACGGCACCCCAAAAGCACACTTTGCAGAATTAAGCTTGAGGTTGTACTTGTGAAGCCTTCGGTAGACCTTCTTCAGATCCTTGACATACACTGCTTCCTAGACTTCACGATCACATCATCCACGTATACCTCGATTTCCTGGTGTATCATATCATGGAATATTGTTGTCATTGCCCTCATGTAGGTTGTCCCAACATTTTTCAAATCGAATGGCATGACCCGATAGCAGTACGTTCCCCACGGCATGATGAATGCCATCTTTTCAGCATCTTCCTCGTCCATTAAGATCTGATGATAACCTGCGTAACAATCCACAAAAGAACCAATCTCATGTTTGGCACAATTGTCAATCAATATATGGATGTTTGGCAGGGGAAAATTATCCTTAGAACTTGCTTTGTTGAGATCCCGATAATCAACGCACACCCTGGTCTTGCCATCCTTCTTTGGCACAGGCACAACATTGGCTAACCAGGTGGGATACCGCGTGACCCGAATAACTTTCGCATCGAACTGCTTGGTGACCTCTTCTTTGATCTTTACACTCATATCTGTTTTGAACTTTCTCAGCTTCTGTTTGACAGGAGGGAATGTCGGGTCATTGGGCAACTTGTGAACCACTAAATCAGTGCTTAGACCCAGCATGTCATCATAGGACCATGCAAAAATGTCTTTGTATTCAAACAGTGCTTTGATTATCTCCTCCCTTAGTTGAGGTTCCAAATGGATACTTATTTTAGTTTCACGAAAATTTTCTTGGTCCCCTAGATTAACCGCTTCTGTATCGTTCAAATTAGGTTTGGGTTTTTCCTCAAAAAGACTTAGTTCCTTACTAATTTCTTCATATGCCTCATCATCATAAAATTCCAACTCGTCATCACACTCAATTTCTTGTATTATTATTTTAGAGTTAGATTGGATTATAAAACTGGGCCGAAGATTCCTCACGCATGTCATGTCATTGATATCAGCATAAAAAGAACTGTACAAAAGACGAAAACAAAAATAAATTAGAAGAAATGAAGGAAAAGGAACAATTGCATTTCATTGAATATAAAGATAATAGGGTTTTAACACATCCAACTGGACGGAACATAATATCTAAATTATAGATCCTGGAATAATCCAGACAACTAAAAGAAAATCAAAACCCACTACCAAGACTCCATCCGGATAGGAAAAGGAGTAGCTTCCCATTTGTTGACTTTTGCATGTGGTCCCACAAATTGCACATCTGCCTTGCTGGACCCTTCCCCAGCCTGAACCATATTGACCTCAACGAATAACCTTTCGAACCCCTTTTCCAAATCTCCATTGGCTCCAATCAACGGTCCAGGAACCCTTGACAATAGTTGCTTTCCGGTACCCGGCCTGACGAATGACCTAGACAGACGCGGGACTGGCATTGGCAATGCCCATGCTTTCTTTTTCATTTTCCTAGCTCTTCTCACATATGCAACGGTAGGGTTGAACCCATACCAAAAGTATCTAGATTCCTTGGCAGGGAGACTGGCTATACAATACCTTGCAGAGATGTACCCACACCTTTGCCCGGTACGAAACCGTTTTCAACATTTCGACAGCTACAATGACTGATGTCGCATCCATCTTTGGAGTTGGCACGCACTTTCCTTCAGGAATTTTCTCTACCGATACTGTGTCGGAAACCTGATAAACCCATGGTCCCTTTCCATCGTCAACCTCTATGAACGGCACAATGACACCATTAGGCACACACAAATTATCTTCGCCATGTACAACAATTTCCTGTCGATCCCATTCAAACTTGACCATTTTATGTAGAGTAGACGGGACTGCTTTGGCAACATGGATCTAGGGTCGTCCCAACAATAGATTGTACGAAACAGCCATATCGAGCACCTGGAATTCCATAGTAAATTCAACTAGCCCTATTGTGAGCTCAAGCACTATGTCCCCGACTGAATCCTTCCCTCCACCGTCGAATCCCCGAATGCAAATATTGTTCTTGTGAATTCTTTCATCCTACACTTGCATCTTGTTCAATGTGGCGAGAGGACAGATGTTTGTGGTAGACCCATTGTAAACCAGTACCCGAGTAACCACGGAGTCTTCACATTTCACCGTCAGATAGAGGGCTCTATTGTACTCGTGCCCTCCATGGACAACTCATCATCGGAAAAGGTGACTCAGTTTACCTCAAATATCTTGTTAGCTATCTTTTCCAAGTGGTTTACTGAGATTTTGTCAGGAACGTGGGCTTCGTTCAAGATCTTCATCAAAGCTCGACGGTGCTCGTCGGAATGGATATGTAATGACAAGAGCGAAATCTGAGCTGGTGTTTTCCTCAACTGCTCCACAATAGAATAGTCCTGTACTTTCATTTTTTTCAAAAATTCCTCTGCTTCTTCCTCAAAAAGAGCTTTCTTCACCGACACTGGATTGTCTTTGGTGTTTCTGGGACTTGAACCTCGATCCGATGAGTATCAATGAGCTCTTGTACAGCTGGTTTTAGTTTCCAGCATTTCTCTGTGTCATGGCCCAGGGCCTCTGAACAATACTCACATTTTACCGAGCGATCAAGATTTTTGGGAAGGGATTTGGAATTTTAGCTTCGATCGGATTCAACATGCCCAACTATCTCAATCTATGGAATAGGCTGGTATATGATTATTCCAATGGAGTGAAAGTCTTCTGCTTCTGCACCCTTTCATTCTTAAAGGCTTGATTGGGTCGAAAACCTGTTCCAGAGGGGTTTTGTAGGCTTTTGGGGGTGGATGGGTATTTTGTGGAGCTTGGTAGGGACTCTGTGGAGATGGCACACGCCTTTGCGCGTGAACGGGAGGTTGGGTATAGGTTTGTGTATGATAGACGAAAAAATGGGGATCTGGCGGTGGGTAGTAGTGTTTTGGTGTGCTATATGGAGTGTGAGGGTATGTTTGGGGATATGGTCGAGGTTGGTTGTAGAATGGTGGACGGTTCCTGGATCCACCCCAAGCTGCCAACTCGATCGTTGCAACATCCTCTTTCTTCTTCTTTCCGAGCACACCCCCAGTACCGTTTTGAATGGCCTGAGTGGTTGCTTTGATTGCTGAATAACTCATAATCTTATTGGACTTAAGTCCTTCCTCAACCATGCCTCCCATTTTCACAACTTCATTAAAGGACTTGCCCACTGCTGACACCAAATGACCAAAATAAGTGGGCTCCAAAGCCTGCAGGAAATAATCAACCATCTCGCTTTCTTTCATCGGGGGGTCAAACCTCACTGCTTGCTCTCTCCAACGGAACCCATATTCTCGGAAACTCTCACCGGGCTTCTTCTCAATCTTCGTCAATGACAGACGATCTGAGATGATTTCGAGATTATATTGAAAATGGCAGGCGAAGGCTTGGGCCAAATCGTCCCATGTGTACCACCTGCTATGATCTTGTCTGGTGTACCATTCTAGAGCCGACCCACTCAAACTTTGGCTGAAATATGCCATCAGCAATTCATCTCTTCCACCTACCCCTCTCGTCTTGCTACAGAATCCTCTTAAGTGTGCTACCGGGTTGCGATGCCTATCGTACAGATCAAACTTGGGCATTTTGAACCCGACTGACAACTGAACATCTGGGAACAGACACAAATCCTTATAGGCCACACTCACTTGGCCTCCCAACCCCTTCATATCTCGGAACGATTGCTCTAAGCTTTTGACCTTTCTGATCATCTCTTCATGCTCGAGATATTTGGAAGGTTTCTCTGTCTCTGCTGGGATATCAAGATGAGGAGTGTAAGGATATGGTTCTGGAACTTTGAAGGTGGGTTCAGGGGGATAGTACTGGTTGTCATGAGTTTGAAACAGGGGTTCACTGGAAGATCTGTGTAATGTAGCAGGTGGAGGTGCCACAAAAACAGGTGTAATTGGTGGGAGGGTACAAGACTTGTTTAGGTGGTGGAACTTGAGAAGTATGGGAAGTGGCGCCTTGACATTGTTGGTAGAGGGGGAAGGCTGGAGATGAGTTCACAGTGGGAGGCTCCGGAGGTTGGGCTGATAGTGGGATATAAGCAGGATTGGCGGGATAAATCGGTGGTGGATGCCCTTTCGCCCAAGCTTGGTACATTTCAGCCATCTGTTGTTTCAGCTTATACATTTCTTCCCTTATTGCATTACGTCCATTTCTTCCATCTCTTTTGATGGATCGACAATACTGGTTTCTGGTTCCTGGTCGACCATATTCAGCCTGTCTTTCGATCGGGTATTGTAGGAGTGAGTTGCCAGAATGCCAGTCAACTAAACACCTGCCTGAACTTAATACATCAAACAAACAACTTTATTAGCGATTAGGCTTTAACATATTGGCAACCGCACATTTGGCATGAATGCACTTAAACAGTTAACCGTCTCTATTATGTATTTGATCGGTTGCATGTGTCATCCCTGCCTTTCTTTCTTTTAATTGCAAACATCCCCTTTTCTTTTCTTTTCTTTTCTTTTCTTTCCTTTAATTCTGGCCTCTGTTCTCTTTTTGTTTTTACTCTCTCTTATTTTCTCTTTTTCTTTCTTGTTTTTCCGCTCTTTCCTTTTCTTTACTCTCTTGTTTTTCCTCTTATTTTCTTTCCCTCTTTTCCTCTTTTTTTTTTGGTTGCGGTCGAATCCTATGGAGATTGTCTACGTATCATGACCCCGCATGAATCAGACCAAGCATAGTTCTTGTGAATAAGTGTAAAATAAGGTAAATACATTTGGGATTTTCAATTTTCATATGAAAATGCTATTACAAAGACTAAAACTAACAAACTCGAAAGAAACTAACATACTTGAGATACAGACTCAAAAACAAACAACCTGCATGCTCTAATAACAGAAATACAGACTCCAAAACAACTGGCAAACTTTAACGGAAAGAAAACACAGACTCAAGAAATCACGAATACATCAATGCCTCAATTGTCCCTAGGACCCACGGCGCGTCATTCGGCCTTGCTGCGGGACGACTCGCTAAATCCTCCTGAAGGTGGTAGAGATCTTCCATTACCCGGCGAACAAAAATCATCACAGTAGCGAAGAACATAGATCTAGTCATATCCTCACAACTACTGCACTTCATTGCGATATAGTTGGCAACCCTTTTGACTCGCTCTCTTATGACGCCCTTCTCTTGCAACAAACGCCCAATTTGTTCGGTTCTGGCTTCCAAAGTTTGTTCGGCTACCTGGTTCTGCTCTTGGAGTTGTTGCAAGTCCCTTTCTAGCCTTGCCATTAAGGCGTAACAATGTTCTCTTTCAGCCTTAAAATTTTTGGCTTGTTTAGCCATTTCACCCTCGAGGTTGCCGATTGCCTTTTCCCAACCTGTGATCCCTCTTTCATATCTTTCTTTCA
Organism: Nicotiana tabacum; assembly: GCF_000715075.1. NCBI lineage: Eukaryota > Viridiplantae > Streptophyta > Magnoliopsida > Solanales > Solanaceae > Nicotiana > Nicotiana tabacum. Next base: position 152,209,470 of record NC_134090.1, on the reverse strand, counting down.
TCTGTTGAACGAAAGCTACACGGCCTTCGATTCTTTTGGCCAACCTTTCCCGTGCTTTTGCTAGTTATAACTCAGCTTTCTGTAGGTCATCTTCGTCGTCACGTACCTTTTGAGTGAGGTTGAAAATGAGCCTCTCATCTTTACTGCTTCGGCCTAGGTTCTCGGCTTCAATTTTCAACTGTCGAACCGGAGCTCTAAGGGCCTCGTTTTCTCGCACCAATCTTCTCCTTTCACCTTCGGCCTCTTGTGCCTGCAAATCATTGTTGAAGGTGACATTTCTCAATTCTTCTCGCAGACCGTGGATAATGGCCTTATATTCCTTCTCCTTCTCCCCCCAATCTAACCTCTCTTGAATTTTATCATCAAAGGCTTGAACATGAGGCCTTTTGGCGGGCCTCTCAGGCTTTGGCTCATTGTTTACATAAGACATTTCCTCAAACCAAGTAGCATAATTTGGATCTAATTCCCCCTTGGTGACGTCTGGTACCTGGGTGCCGTTTTTGAGATACCGACAGCTATTCCTATCCTTTTGAACTACAGCCTCAGGCAATGCGGCTTCTAGATGCAGCTCTATGACCTAGATTCTTAGATCTTCATCTTCAGGCACAATCTGATACCTCCCCAATCGCCTCAAGACCCTCTACGGTGCCTATGGCTGAATACTCCTTACGCCCATTATCCTCAGGTATCCTCTGGTAGCAGTCATATAGATGGCTTCTGTCCTCGGGAGCCATCTTATAGTCCACTCAACCTGACCTGCGTCAAGAGTTTTCAAATGAGAAACCCATGCTTCAAATCCTTCTGGTGTGTTGTAATCGTTTATCCTCTCCTCATAACTAATGATGAAGTTGTTTGGGCTCGAACCGTAACTCATGAATCTAGGATGATGGCGAAGATGCTCGATCAACCACATTTGCAGAATGATACTGCAACCCTCAAAAAACGGAGCCCATGCTTTGCATACAGTCAATACGCGATAGATATCTGCTAGCACCAATGGGGCAAGTGTATGATCTTCCTTGGTAGTGAGGATTTGTGCAATTCTAACCATACGAATATCCACCGTTCCTTTATCATTTGGAAAAACCATGATCTCCAAGAATGCCACAATAAATACGAACCGACGATGAATTTGCCAAAGGCCCTTGTTTTGTTTATTGCTCAGGCCCTTTTCATGCGTTTCAAAACCAGCGAAATGCCCAAACCTGAAGTATAAGAAATGGAAAGCACAGCACCCGTTGCTCACACGTTCCTTATTTGTCTGTTTACTAATATTTAAGAGGTCAAAGAACTTGTGCACCGATGGAGCCCTTGGAAATATGAGTTTTTGCTTCCTCAAATCCCGTCCGAATTCAATGTACCTGGCTATCTCCTCCAAAGTAGGGGTGATCTCGCAATCTGAGAAACGAAAGACATTGTGGACAGGATCCCAGAACGTTACCAAAGCTTTGATCAAATCTTCCCATGGTTTGATTTCAAAGATGTCTATAAGAGCACCCCAAGTGTTTTTTCACCCATTTCTGATCATCTTCGTCTAGATCATTCCACCACATACGCAAGTGTAGTCGAGCCTGTTCCCTGACCACTTTTGGCGGTTCTTAGATGGTACTCATTGTTCCTGTGGAAGATTAAGGTTAGGGTTTGACTCAAGTTGACCCTTTTGTAAACAGTTTTTCGAAGAAGAAAAGAAAAGGAGAAAATAAAAGAAGAAAAGAACCATAATCTTTTCCCCTGTATGCCAACTTTAGCCAAATGGTTGTTTTCGCAAATGTGGCCCCTTCCCAATTTCACGCGAATTTTGAGGCCGGGGGAATTATTTGATGAACCCTCACAAGCTTGTCCATTATTTTACGAAAATAGCCTTTCGACAACTGAAAAAATACTTTAAGGCTACCTCGGCAAGAACGGTTTAAGACATAGCCGAAGCTGGATCGGCTTATTTTGACCAAAATCAAGATTGCATTCATTTGACCACCGACTCTCTTTTCTTGTTTTTCTTTTCTCTTATTTTCAAAAATAAGGCCGAACCTTATGTAGGTTGCCTACATATCCCACATCCGGTGAGAATCAGACCTGCGTAGTTTGGTTAGTTTTGACACATTTGAAAGAACATAGTGTTTGACTCTTTTAAAAATAACCCTTTTTTTGAAAATTTTTGGGTAGAGTTTCAGGACGCTTTTCAAATACCGGGATGTTTTAGAACCGGGTTTTATTTCCTTCCCTATATCACTCTTGGTTTTCCTCTCTTCTTTTTTTGCTTTATTTTCCCTAGTCGGTCAGCATGCAAGCTAAAACAAATAAATGTTCACATAGCACATAGGATGCATCAGGATGGTCTGTTATTTCGGGCACACCTATCCTAGACGGACCCAACCCCTGTGTTGAGTCCCCTAAGTCAAATGCACATGATGCAGACAAACGTTCCTACTAGAGATTCGGCATGAGGCTGTGTTTTTCTAAGTTTAAATCCTGGGGTTTTGGTATAGACTTGGGGTACCTGAGCGGACAACTGGGGCCGAGGAGGGGGTGATGTAACGGGAGCACTGAAGTCTACACAGCCTTGTCGCTTGCGCAACCTCGTTCTACTTGGTATAATTTCTACAGAAAAAGCAGGCTACGCGAACATATGCACCATTTTCAGAAGACTCTGATGGGTACCATAAGAAGACAGTTATATACAATCCAGACAATATTAAAGAGGTAAACAGATAGTACTTAGCACAAAAAGGTTCACAAAATACGGTAATATCAACAATAAATAAAGCCAAGCAAAATCATATTAATAAGCTCGAATTCTGAACCCTGAACCAGATATTTTAGGTTCGATCCCCAGCAGAGTCGCCAGAGCTGTCTCACCTCCCTTTTACTTATACCCCGTAAAAGGGTATAAATATAAGGGAGTTTTTCCAATTAAAGGACAATTGAAACAGGATTGTTTATTTATTAAAAATCAGAGTCGCCACTTGGGATAATTTATAGTGTCCCAAGTCACCGGTTAAAATTCCAAATCAAGGAAGTTGATTCTTATTTATGGTCCGCGAACACAGAAATTCGGGTAAGGAATTCTGTTAACCCGGAAAAGGGTATTAGGCATTCCCGAATTCCGTGGTTCCAGCACGGTTGCTTTGATCATACTTGGCTTATTAAATTGTTTAACTACTGAATTTAGAACCTATGTGCATTTACTATTGATCGCTTTTAAATCACTTGATTATTCGTGAAGAATTGAGTTACGCGTACGTATACCCTTTTCCTTTGGTGTGTCAAAAATCATGTCACGCGAACGTGTCCATAATTAATAACGCTTGGCTTTTTAAGTTTTCTGTATTCTTCTGTATTGATTAGTGGCCTCTTAGCAACTGTTTCTATTGTTGAAGGGAGTTATTCGAAGTTGTGCGAACGCATACTCCAATTTATTTTTAGAAACCGTAATCATGTAACGTAAACGTGTCCACAACCACGATAGTATTTTTAAACGGTCCTAAAGGTTTCTCTACGAATATTTGTTATTTTACATTTATATTATGAGATTAACACAAGAAGCCATTTGTTACTAAGTGTCTAATTATGGCTCACCTCTTAATTACTCGGAATGGCCTGACTCAAATAAAGAGGAAGCCCAAAAGAACTCAAAAATGATAAATTAAAACTAAAGCTTAAAAGGGGATAAATAAATAAGGGGTCCGTTCCTTTTGAGTCTAAACCCCATGACATATTTGCAATTAAAACACTTACGAATTGAAATAATTTGGGCCAAACTCGTTAACGGGCCCAGTTTGTACACATGAGGCGGAAAAGGAGAAATTCAGGATCAAGGCTTACTGCCTTATTCTCATCCCAGACCAGCCCTCTGAGTTTAGGATCAATAGAGCCCAAATGGGCATTTCACGTTTCTAATTTCACATTTCACCATACCAAATAGAAGATTGATCTTTAGAATTTTCACATTTCCAATCATCAAACAAATGGGCATACCATGGGTCATGACTTTTGAAGCACTCAATAAAAATGCACTTCACTGTTTTATCTTTCAAAAGGTAAACTTCTTTCCCCCTGCTGCTGACTTATTCCCCTAAGGTTGGTTCAAACAATTCGAGCAATGAACACTTGGGAATAACTGGCCATTATAAAGTCGTAATCCCAAAAATGGCTCTGTTAAGCTTTAACATTTATGGACATGCCATAATGCATGAAATGACCAAGTACAAACACCACTGAACTGAATTTGACAAACTGCAGCTACCAGTTATCATCCCCTAAATATTTTTGACAGTGTATATGCTTAACCCATAACAATCAACTTGAGATTAATTTATAATTTGCAAAATAGAAGCAATAAAATAGCAGATGCAGCGAAACTCATACCCAAGAGCACAAAAAACACTGCATGACTGTTTTACCAACACAATTCAGCTGAGTGTCTTTCCCAGTCCTATAAAACTACTACGCAACTAATCAAACAGTAATTATTGCAGTTAATTTTCATGTTAGCAACCTATTAGTTACAGCCATCATAATAAACAATCACTATACTAAGTAAATACCAAATCATAAGACACGGAAACAGTAGCACTGATCAAAGGAGCCCAGACATATTGGAGCTATTTCATTTCATTCTGTAAATCAAAGCTTCATACATAGCTTTTAAATTCAGAAAATGTGTACCTGGAGAGCAAAATAAGAGAAACGATGGGGATCAGCACAACAAGATATTATCAGCAGATAAGCAGCAACACCAGCTAAAACACAACCCCAGATTGAAGGAATTGAACCCACGGAATCAATTATAAGTCCAATAGAACAGTAATTTTAAGCAGATTGACCCAAAACTTTCCAGGAATTAACCTCAAATTATGTTAAATCTATGTGAATCAGAAAATAGCTTCAGAAAATCAAAGAAGTTTTCTAGATTTCTAGCTTTTCCAAATCTCCTGTGAAAATATTTGTTTTTTTTTTTGTATATATTTTTTTTCATTTCAGTCTTCCAAAAAAATCCCCCTTCAGCCTCAAGTAACAATGCCTTTATAGGCAAGTTACTAGGGCAGTCTTAGGGTCTAGTTATTTCATTTTTAGTCCTTTTCAAATTTCCCTTTTGCAACTTAGTCCTTAGACTTCTGACTTGCTGGTCAAGTAAGGCCTTTTTCAGCTTCTAGGAAGCTTCCTAGACAATTATCAAAAGATCCCCTACCCAGGTTTCCCAATTTACCCTTTTAAATCCTGTTAATTACTCCTGGTCCAAGCAAAGTTATGGGTCAAATTGACCCCATTTAAAATGTTGGTGGGTCAAGTTTGACACCAACACTTAACAGGCCCCAATAAAGGATTCATATCCTCAAAGCCCAAACAACATTGAAAGCTCAAATAAAATTTCTTAAACCTTTCATAACTAAAATAAGCCCAAAAGACTGATCCCTTTTTTTTAAAAAAAAGACGAGCTACAAACAAACCACATATTCGAATTAACCAGAACCACTCATATGATTGGACAAGTAGACAAAACTCCAACGAGCAACATGCATAAACTAACATGGAATCTTCAAGAACTTCTACGAGAAAATTTTAAAACTCACGTCATAAATATAAACACCATATAAACACAGAAACTTATAATCACTGCTTTAATAATTTACCAAATTCAAATCAAGAAGTCTAACTAAGGAGAGACCAGAAGAGAGGGAGAGAGAGACAACGAGAATGAATAGAAAAAAGAAAAGAAGTAGAAAGATAGAAAAAGAAAGAGAAAAAATGAAGAAAATACCTACCAAAACTCGGACAGTGCAGACTGGAACCCGACTCTTCAAATCTTTGGATTTTCGGCCAAATCTAATATTAATCATGTGTTCTTGTAAAGAACACACGATTAATGTCATATTAGACCTAAATCTTTCACAGCAACTCGATTCGGGATTTTCGAATTTTTAAGGCTCATCTTCAAGTCCAGATTCGACGAGTCTGGTGAAGATTCGAGGAAAAAGGGGTGTGGGTTTGGACTGAGGAGAAGGGGAGGGATCTAGGGTGTGAATTTTGTGGTCATCGGAGGTGGCGCCGCCTCCGGCGGTGGGGGAATTTAGGGCGGCTCAGCTAGGGTTTCGGATGCTTCTGGTGGGGTGTTGAGCAGAAGGGTTTGAGGGGGGGGGGGGAATCAGGTTTCGGACATTTATATATTAAACTCCCCCAGTTCTGATCCATTGGATCAGGCAATATCAATGGCCCAAATTAAACTAAATGAAACGACATCGTTTCATTTGAGAGAGGGATCTGGACCGGGTTGGACGGTTTGGGCCTGGGTCAAATGGGCGGGTATGGGGAAAATGGATTTGGGCCTAGGCACCTTTAACTGAAGGCAGCCCAATTCTATCTCTTCAAATTTTTCTAATTTTCCATTAATTCAATTCATTTTCTTTTAAAATCTTTTTTTTTCCAAAATTAAAATTAAAATCTAATTTAAATCTTAAACCAAATTATCCTACCAAATTAAATTAATTAACCCTAATAATTGCTACTACAAATAATTAAAAACCAAATTAAAGGAAAAACTACCTAAATTCAAAATTAAAATCAAAAGTGCAAAATAAACTATTTTTTGTGATTTTTCCCTATTTTTATAAAATAACTAATTTGTCAATTAATCCTAAAATGTAAAATTAAATCCTAAATACAAATGCAACATATTTTTTGTAATTTTCAATAATTAAATAAAACAAAAAATGCACAGACAAATGCAAACAATTACTAGAAAATTTCACGAAAATCCCCAAAATTGCAAACACTGAAAGAAATTATTTTGTTTTGAATTTATGGGAGTAATTCGTATAGGGCAAAAATTCCGTGCTCACACCCTTGAGCAGACAACTCGAGGGGAAAGGCACAGAACCGTCGACTACACCATTGATCGACTGGTTTTACCGCAAATACGCCTTTTTCGAATTTAGGGGTGATAATATCGGAAGAGCGCAACCACTCATTATAAGCGTTGCTATAGGATTTGTTTGGCACAAGTGGAATATGATGTTGAGCATGATTATGCAACAATTAAAGGCATGTTGTCACATATTTGCATGTTTAAAAAAGCAGTAAATACAACAGTTTCATAATTAAAACCGGTAATTTAAGGAAAGCAGTAAAGGAAAAGAAACAAAAAGACAAGTCAGTTTTGCAATTGAAAAGAAAATTGAATGCTCAAAAGAAATAAACAAATAATTGCGCATAAAGAAGCATAAATGCACAATAATAGTTTGAAATGGTAAAAGCCTAAAAGTCCCCAGCAGAGTCGCCACGCTGTCGTGCCCCCTTTTCCTTGCGAAATCAAGTTCATGACATTTGGGAGGACAACTCATTCCCTTTTGGGAATTGGGTTTGAATTTAAAGAGTCGCCACCTAATGATTAGGGTGCATCAGGACACCAAGAAAGTTTGATTTGAGTAACCAGAGATAGGGTAAGGGCTTGAAAATATCCCTAGGGGAAGGTATTAGGCACCCCTCAGGATCCACTAGTGTGGTTCCCGGCCAGACTATTGTGAACTTAGGTGTAAATAACATGTAAACAAATAAAGCTTCAAATAAGAGAGGATTTTCACATAAGGATTTATAAACAAATAAAGTTGGAAAGAACTAAAAGAGAGGTGATTTTTCTTTAAAAAGAGTTTGAAATCTTTAGAAGAAACAAAGAAACGAAGGGAAAGGGGAGTCCTAAGTTTATTAATAATATGGATCACCCCACACAATGCCTGGTAATAACTCCTCAATGAGGGGCTACACGTCACATTATCGCGTGGTCATCATATCCATATCTACCCTTCCCACCCCGTTAAGGTATTAAAGCGCGGAATGGACTCGTTTACTCATTGCATGTTATTACCCGCCCCAATCCTGTTAGTCCCAGAGGCATTTAGGACTACTAATCCTAAAGGGAAGGGATATCGACTTATTTGTAGTTTCAAAGGCAAACTTCTAAGGCAACATGCAAGAACATGTATAACAAATTGGGGGAAAGCACATAACATGCAAAAGGGATCAGATATACCTCCCTTAGTCAAAGAAGCACGTAATTTAGCATGTCTTGCATGTACTGTTTAGGGTCTGATTAAATACTGAATGTGAAAGAACTTAGAGGTTGAAGCAGACTGATTTATTACATATTTCAAATAAGAAGCCCGAATCAGGCATGCCTGCTGGTTGCAGTTAATAAAACCGATTCAGTTTATAACTTTTATCCTAAGGCTTGCCTAAGTGTCAGACAAGGATCCTATAGGCATGGTATCTATTGATTTCAGGAGAGTCATGAAATAATAAGGTTTAAAAAAATAAACTGAGTACATGCTGGTAAAAAATGCACACTTTAACGAAAGTCATAGGCCCTAAAACTGATGATACTCGTTATCACTGATTTTAGTTCTGTACGTGAATGAAACGATTCAAATTAGATTAATATCTCCTATAGACATGCTTTCTACGTGTAATTGATTTTAAGCCTTGTATGGTAAAAAATGCAAAAGCATGACATCTAGGTGCTGAATTTGGTTTAAGACATAGTATCTAGATGCAATTGAACGCTTAGGTCTTATGAGCATGATTTCTAGATGGCAAATGAATACACAGGATTTAAAAGGTCATATAGGCATATTTTCTATATGCATATGCAGAATTTAGATTGACTTATAGGCATGATTTCTAGACAAGAGTAGCAGACCTATGATCATGATTTCTATATGAGAATGGATATTCAGAATTCCCTATAGACATGCTTTCTACATGTATTTGAATGTGCAGAATTCGAAAACCTATAGACATGGTATCTATATGCGAATGCAAAATTCAGAATTCCTATAGACATGGTATCTATGTGAGAATGCAGAAATCATACTTCCTATAGACATGGTATATACCCTTTTTGCATACATAATTACTCGCCCTTTTCACTAATCAGCTCCAAATGTATATTACAAAATTATTACTTCCCAGAATAAAGTTAAAGAATACATTAGAAATTAAAAGTACAACCAAGGAGAGCCTGATTCAGACTTCATGTCTGAAATATGAGGTAAACCAACTCCAAGAGATTCATGATCCAAAGCCTTTCTCCCATTTGAATGTGTCAGAGTTCCCTAAGAGTCTCAAATGAACTCCGGGCAGTGCTCACACCCAAATGTGTTACCAGATTAAGACAAGTGTGATGTAGAAAGGCCATCCCTCAAGTGTCCAACTTCATAGGGAACTCAAAGTCCCAAGGCAAAGCTCACAAGAGAGGGGCAGAACTTGAAGCTAAGAGAGAGTGCAAGTGCAAAAATAAACTTCTGAGAGAGGGAAAGGGGAAGGAAAACAACTACAAATAAGTACACATAGGGGTATAGGGGAATGGGGAGGTTGTAAAGATCCTATTTCTTAGGCAAGGGCAGGCTTTAGGCATGCTCAGCAACGGAGGATGCTATCATGCCATAAGCTTGTCAAAACACACATTAATGGAGAGGATCCCAAGGGATCAAGTTTGATTCATGGGCAAAAATTTACACATTGCCATGCTCCAAACCATAGCTTAAACACACAAGGGGTAGGGGAATAGGGATTCATAACAGAACAGGTAGGAAAAGAAATCAGTAATGTTGAACTATACAGAAACAGTAAGTAGTCAAGGATACAAAAGCATGAATAAACATATTTGTTGCGGTGCTGAAACTTAAAGCAGAACTTACCAGTTTCAAAGAAACACAACAAAGAAAGGCAGTAGGTCTTGTAAACAGGCCACAATACAAGCAAATAAGAGAGAATACTATTGCATATAAGTGTAGTTTCAGGGAAAAAAAACTATGAGTGAGGGATCCTCTATTGTGTCAATGCAAAAGCCAAGTATTTATAGCGTGAAAACAGGCAGAAAATAAGGCAAGAAAATAATTATGGGACTGTATATCAATTAAAAATCAACCAGTATCAAAGACTTCCTTTAATCAAGAAGTTAAAACCAAACGGTAATGGACAAAAATTATTTAAAGAAGGAAATCAAGTAAACATCTTGTGCAAAGTAGGCAATTGGGGGTAAATACATAGGAGTTTAATTAAGGGAATAATTAATGAAGAATCTTTGAAATACACGGTTAACCAAATAAGGTAAGAAACACAATAAAGCAATCAGTACATAGTAAATCAAGGAGTCAGGGATTCAAAGTTATAAATAAACCAAGTTAGAATAGGAGAATCAAAAGGCTAAGGGAAAGTTCTCGAATCAACCCAAGAATCAGGGAAATCAGTAACCAATCAAACTCACACAAGGAGGTCTGAAATCAGTCCCAAATTAAAGGCCATTTTAGAGGGAAACTCACCATATAAAAGAGTATATGAGTATTAAGCAGGAAAGGCTGAATTTAGGACAAAGAAAAACATCGTATAGTAGCAAACACAGGTAGTCACATAGGTCGACTCCAGTTACTCAGTAACAGATAAGAGAGAGTATCGAATAACATACCAAAGGGTCAAGTAAAAGACCTTATAGAGTTTTAGAAGGAAGTTAGAATCATATAAAGAAACAAAGATTCAGAAATTCAATCGAGCTCAGAAACTCAAACAGGTTCAAAGAAATTAGGGTTTTGAAACCAAATAAGTTCAAAGATAAAGAATAAGCAAATCACATAGCGAGTAGTCTCAAACTCGAATGAATCCCCAAATCTAGGGTTTTCTTCGTCAATCGAGTATAGAGATGAGAACAAGCAAATCAGGCAAAAATACTAACGAAATAAGTTAAGAAATCTTAAAAAGGAACTAAGGCTTTTAACTTGCATATTCCAGTAGAGGAACAACATAAAGAAACACAGTAGAAAAAAAAACATAGTAGAAGAACAACATAAGAAACCCTGTAGAAGAACAACGTAAGAAACACAGTAAAATAAGAACAATATAAGAAACATAGTAGACATGTTTTTTTAAAAAAAAATAGAAGAGCTTCGAAATAAAGTAACAAAAACCCTAAGTCAGAAAAGACGAAGGTTTTGAAAGCAAAGTTTTGAAAGAAATGTTTAGAAGCTTAGAGTAAACATAGATCTACAATGGATCTAAAAGAATTAGAAGAACCTCGAAGATTAGGATTTCAGAAGAACCCTAGATAGTGAGAAAGGCTTGGATTTAAGTAAAAGGAGTCGAGGTCAGGCTCGAAACAGGCATAACTCGCCGGAGCAGGCTGAAGATGGCCGTGGAACTTGAATTAATAGCGGTCTGGAACCAACTCTTCGTGGTCGAGTCATTAAGCTCCAGTAACCAAACGTGAGGAACCATAAGTGGCTTGGTGGGTGGTGAAACCACCATGGATTCAGGTCGGAATGGCCGGAGAAGATGAAGGGAACTCATCAGAGAGGAGGTGAAAGGGGGGAGGTTCTAGAGAGAATCAGAGGTAGAGAGATAGAGACGAGTGAGGAAATGAGGGGTATTGGGGGGTCGTTTGGAATTAAAATGGTAAGAACGAGTGAGGGTCGTTGATCTTTTAGATCAACGACCAAGATTTGATAAGGTTTTGGGTCGGGTTAGGGTTAATTGGGGCCAGGGTCGGGTTTTAATTGAAATTGGGCTGGAAATTGGGGTCAGATTTTAGGCTAAAATTGAAACGAATTGGGCTATTATTTAAATAGCCAATTTTTCCCTTTTAAAATTATAAAAAATAGTAAATTAATTTTTGGGAGTAAATTAAATATACTAAAATGATTAATAATATATAATGATGAAAAACAATATTGCAGTCAATTTTATAATTATAAACACAATTAAATCTTGAAATAAGCTAATATTGCAATTATATGCAATTTAGCATTAAAAATACTAAATAAATTTGTAAAAATTATTTTAGCTACATTTTAGTATAAATATGAGAATCTTATAAGTGAATTTCCAAAATGACCATTTTGGGTATAAATATTGGGCCTTCCTTACTAAAATAAGATAATAAATTGATTTAAAAAATAAGAGAAAAATATTGAAACCTTGGGACATACTTATATATGCATATACATACTATTTTGAAAGTATTTTGCATATTAAAAATATACATGAAAAAAATTGGGTGTCAACATATATAAAGTTACTTTCTGATATATATATATATATATATATATATATATATTCATTACCCCTATGTATATTCGTCTAAACCCCCTATTGTACATATTTATTTTACCTTCCGCATTTTCTTTCATAGCTTATTACTTCATTTTCGTAGCTTCTTGTTTTGAGTTTTGCGTGCAATAAGCCTTTAGTTTTCTTAATGCGACGGTTCTTTCCAAAGGTGGAATTTGTGTGAATCAAGTTCCCGATGATGGATGGCATGACAAGCTTCTAAGGGTTTGAGTCTGTTTTCTTTTTTTATTTTTGTGTAAATAGTAGCTAATGAGTAATAGTGCCTCAAGCAAAGTTTCACTTGGGCTTAATACATTTGCCTTTGATCTTATGGTCAAAAACAATTTGTTGTGTATAGGATGTGAAAATTGTGGCCTTGAGACTCTTGTATTGGCTGATAATCATCAAGTGATTTTTCAGGACCATTCGTGTTGCTCAAATCTTAGCTAAGGTTGTTGTGGGCCCCCGACTCTCTCTCTTTAGCAATTCTATAGCTTGTGTGGTGAGAATTTGAATTGCAAGTCCAAGTCACATGCCATTAGTCTAGAACTTGCCCTGAATGTTTGTCTAGGCGAAATCTTAAGTTTAGTTTGACTTGAGAATTGATTATAGGCTCTCCTTGATCTGATTGTTATCTTGAAAGCATCCATATCCTACCAATGATAATATCTCTAGTCAACCTTTTTGAGCCATAGCCCTTTTACTTTCAAAGACCATGATACAAGCCTTTACCCGTTCTAAAAAGAGCCTTTCTTGGCACCCGATCTTACCTTAGCACAAGGCAAAAGCATAAGTTTGGGAGGAGAGACGAGGAATGCAACAAAGAGGTAAAAGGTACAAAAGAAGAAAAGGAAAGGCAATTAAAAAGAAAGAAAAGAAAAAAATCCAAAAAGAATGAACAATGTTGAAGAAATGAAGGGATTAAATAAAAGTAAAGATATGAAAGGTGTGGGAAGCTTAGAAAGGAGAAAAAGGTTTGAAATGAACAAGAAAGAGTGGCAGTGTGTCTCTCTAACCCCCTAAGAAAGAAGTAAATGACTTAAAAAGTCAAGAGAATGTGTGCCAAAATGAAGCAAATGAAGTGCTTAATAAAAAATGGAACCTACTTAGACCAAATACTTCCTACCCTGAACCAAAATCCTTCACTATATCTCCATAAAACTCCTATATGATCTTGAGTTGAATGAAGCTTACATTAGTGGTGACTCACATAAGGGGTAAGTTTATGGTACTTAGATCCGGACTTGTGATCTTTCTTTGAGAGAGATGAATGTGTTTCCACAATCCTCATTCCGAGTGCTACAATCTAAAAGTGAGGTTTGCTTAAAGGAGAGTGAGGAGTATGAGTTTGGGTTCCACAATGACCAAAGTAGTAGAAAAAGTTTCCTTGATGTGTTGAGTCAATTCTTGATGCTCTTGTGTCGCACTAAACCCATAGTGCTTAAAAGGTTGAATGTTGTTAATTATTCATTTGATTTGAGGGCAATTGTCAGTCTCAATTGATGCTAGATGAGGTCACTTTAGGTCAGCTAAATTTTCTTGGTTTTACTCTTAATGAGGTGGGACTTATTTTGTTTGCTTGAGGACAAGCAAGAGCTTAAGTTTGGGGGAGTTGATAACGAGGGATTCTAGTTCATTTTACACTCCTTTTTACTTGAGTTTTGATTAAAAATATATACAAATAGTCCCAAAGGCTTACATGATGTACTTGTTTGCAGGGTTTGGTCAAAAAAAGTGACAAGTAATCAAAACCAGCTCAAAAAGGAGTGAAACATGCACAAGTATCAAGAACAAGTCAAGGCACTACTGCAACATAAAATCCACTGCAGTCGCAATAGACCCACCTCGGCCGCGGACTATTTAGTGCGGTCCGCGGTGGGTGAATTTAGAGAAGTGCACTTTTGGAGCTTAAAGCAGTGCGGTCCGCGGAGGATTTCTCGCGGCCGCAACCCATTTTATGCGGTCCGTGGAGAGAGTATTCAAAGAGTTGGGAGTTTGGAGGATTGAAGCCAGCGTGGTCCGCGAAGCATTTTGTGCGGACCGCAGTGAAGCCACCGCAGCCGCAGAGCATTTTATGCGGTCTGTGGTGGCCAGATTCAGAGACCAAGGACTTGAAGCCAAAAATCTTCACCGCAGCCGTAGTCCATTTCTTGCGGACCATGGTACCTCCGTCAGGGGTATTTTTATCCACAAAATTCGACCTTGTATAAATACTTTCTTTTCACATTTTTAGGTTATCAGTTAGACTCCAGAGCGCGTGAATGACAGTTTTGTTCCATTTTGAATAATTTGTAGCTAGTTTAACACTGAATCTTCATTATCTTAGTTTGTAATCAAATCATATGGGTTATTCTTCATCTATTTATCTGTTTTCTTCCATTATTATGAGTAGCTAGACCCATTATCTAGGGTTGTGGCTCAACCCTAGTGTGGGTATTTGATGAGTCTTTTGTTCTAAGGCTTAGATATTTATAGGTAGTTGATATTTGGACTGATTTGTGTTTTCCATGTTGAATTAGTGGTTGCAAACACTAATTTGTGCCTATTTAACTTGGGCTTTTCTTGAGAACGAGAGTTTGAGTCTTGGAAAATTAGTCCAACAAGTAATTGGGGTGTAATCAAGAGATTAATAGCCCCAATTAAAGGGTTAAACCTAGAGATAGTAATACCCGACTTGATTCTATATTGCTTGCACAATTTTGACACCCAATTGGTCTTGACAAAGTCAATTAGGGCAAAGTCACTCAAACTACCGAGAGGTATAGAGTGAGTAATCTTGTGCATTAGCTATATCGTCATCCCCAATATAACAACTTTGCCTTAGGTTTTAGATCTTGTCAAGTATTCACCTAAGAGAAAGTCACTTCCCTAGTTCTTCTATAACTATTTAGAAAACCTTACAAGTATTTCCTCTTAGTTTAATTTAGAATATCATTAGCATAAAATTTAGAAGTAACAAAACAAACAATTATGATTGGAAGTGTAATTAAAAGCGCACTACTAGTATAGATAGGAATCCAATTCCCAATCCTTGCTCCCTATGGATTCGATCGCGACCTTCTCAGGTAAAAGCTACATCGACCACTCTCGCCACTCCGTAGTGGTGTAGGGTTGGCATTGATCAGATCTACCAGAATATCAATCAGTAGTCCCAAATAAGCAGGCATGGGGGATCTACTGGGATATCGCCCGTAGTCCCAAGGTAAACACTTAGCAGCAACACGAAGAATATTCAATTCAATCCAATTCATACCAAGGTAAAATAGGTATTTCTAACCTAGCATGCTGCACATAATTCAAATAAAGCAGTTTGAGAATTAAAGCAATTAAGTCAATTAGACATGCTTCCATAAGCTAACAGTAGGCTTAAATTGCAAATAGTATAAACAGGAAAAGAAATACAGTTATAGTTACTTAATGAAAACATGATTTTCAACAATTAGCACAAGTACGCACTCGTCACCTCACGTACAAGGCATTTCATATACCAACAATACCAAATCCTAAGGGGAGTTTCCCCCACACAAGGTTAGGCAAGCCACTAACCTCGAACCAGCTCAATCAACTCGAAATTACGCTCTTGCCACAAGTATCTGACTCCAAATGGCCCAAATCTCTTTAAAGTGATTGCATAATGTAAATATAACTTCAAATAACTAGTTCAACTAATTAATTCTAAGATAATACGCGAAATTAGGGGAAAAATAACCAAAACGCCCCCTGGCCCACGTCTCAGAATCAGGTAAAATTTAAAAATTCAGAATCCCCACACTCTCACGAGTTTAGTCATACCAAAAGTACCAAAATCAGACCTCAAATGGTCCCTCAAATAACCACTCAAAGCTCTCCAATTAACCAAGCCCTAACCCCCAATTTACCACTGATTTTCCTTCAAATTTCATGCTTACAATGATAAAAATCACCATAATAATGAGCTTAAGGACCAAAGGCCTTACCTCAATGAATCCCTCTGAAAATCTCCCTTGAAAATGCCCTCCAAAGCTTCACCCCGAATGAAAAATTGAGAGAAATGGTTAAAAATCACGAAGGGTGGAATTTATAGTTTCTGCCCCAGCAAAACCGCACATGCGGTTAAATAGTTGCACATGTAGTCCAAGGTGCACACCTGTGAACTTCACTTAAAACACCAGGGCTGCACCTGTGCAAGAAATCCTGCATCTGCGCAATCGCAGGTGCGACCAGGACCTTCGCTTCAGCGATCCCAACCTGCCCCTCTCTTTGCCGCATCTACGGCTTCGTATCCACTCCTGCATTCTTGAACCTGCGGTCCCTTATCTACAGGTACGGTTATGATAGTAACAGAACTTTTTTCAGCTGCCAAACTCAACTCAAAAACACCCGTTAACCACCCAAAATCACCACGAGGCCCCCCGGACCTCAACCAAAGGCATGAGCAAGTCATATACCACCTTCCAAACTTTACCAATCCTCAAAAGACCTACAACAAAATCGAAACATCGAATTAACTATAGATTCAAGCCTAAAAACTGTAAAGACTTTCGAATTTCGCTTTCGATCAAAAAGCCTATCAAACCTAGTCTAAATGACCTAAAACTTTGCACATACATCCCAAATAACACAACGGACCTACTACAACTTCTGGAACTCCATTCCGACCCCGATATCAAAATCTCACTACCGAACCGGAAACTACAAAAATTCAACTTTCTGCATTTCAAGCCTAATTAAGCTACGGACCTCCAAAACACAATCCTAACACGCCCTTAAGCCTGAATCACCCAACTGAGCTAACAGAACCAACGGAATTCCATTCTAAGTCCGTCTTCACCCTATTTTGATTACGGTCCAAATTCTAAAGCTTAAACTCTCATTTAGGAACTAATTGTCTCAAAACACTCCGAAATTCAAAACGAACCTTCCTTACAATTTACAATAGCAAAAACAAATACGGGGAATGCAGTTTATAGGGGATCGGGGCGTTAATTCTTAAACAACCGGCCAGGTCGTTACATTTGACATAACAACACCTCTTGACATTTAAGTTTAATATTCACACAATTAATCATCACTAAATTCTTCTTTAGCAAATATCTTTCAACGAATAATATTTATCTATTATTCTATTAGATTAACGCAATTGATTTCCTTAAAAATGCATTACTTTTCGTAACATAGAGGAAATCAAAACTACATCATAAGCACCAAAAGCCTGCAGGTCTATCACATAACCTCTTTCTCCTCCTCTTCTTCCTCCTCCTCCTACTTCTTCTTCTTCTTCTTCTTCGAGTTTCAATCTGAAATTCAGCCAAAATCAAGTCTAAGCTTCACTAAAACACCTTCAAAATTGAGATATAAACTCCAAATAATATTTCCAACTGTTTGCAACAACACCCAATCCAAACACATAAAGATTTTTGAAAACTCAAATTCGAATTCAAAGCTTTATGATAGATTAGTGTTCGAATCTTCAATTCCTACGACCTGGAAGTTACTTCAATAGGTTGATTGTCAGAAGGCAACTTTTAGGCTTACCTTATTGACAGAGAAAGACGGTGAGAGAGAAAGATGAAGAATAAAAGAAAAATTGTTGAGAGATGCGACATTGAGGAAAGAGAAGAGGAGAGAAAAAAGGAAAAGGATATAACTAAATCCCCTAATTCAAGGCACTAATAATAGATTGCATATAATTTGTAAGTAATCCTTGTTTAGGGTGGGTAATATACAAAACTAGGATAATTTTGGTAAATAAGTTTTAAATATTGTATAGGATGTTAAAAATCCCTACTTAATACAATGGGACCTTTACACAAATAGCCGGCCAGATTTACTGTTTACTTTTTCTAACCGTTATACACTGATTTCATAAATTATGCAGATATTATACATTTACTAATTATATTTAATTTAATCATTTGTATGGACAACTATTTAGGTTAATTCTTGTAACAACGATTCTAAATATGAGAAAGTGGAGAATGAAGGGAGAAATTCAAAAATAACAAGATTTACAAGTGGTTATTCAAAAAAGCCACAGGTTTAAAAGTCATCAAAATTTAGCCATTTTTTATTTAAAGATAAATCTAAACAAAAACGTTGTTCAAAATCGAAAAATACTCCAGCATAATATACTGGAATTCCAGTATACTTTGTTGGAACTCCAGTATAAGTTCCAGTAAACTTTGCTTGAACTTCAGTATAATAGTTTGGAGTTCCACTACACTTCGCTGGAACTCTAGTTTATTATACTGGAGCTAGCAAAATATACCGGTCCAGCATAATATGCTGGAAGTTCATGAGCAAGTGCACCGAACTCCAGTATATTATGTTGGACAGGTCTTTGTTGCAGTAAAATAGTGGCTATTTTTCAATAACTTGGCAAACGCTGACTATTTTTTAATGACCAGTCCGAAAACTGGCTAGCCCGTGCTATTTTAACGAGAATGAAGCATTATTGGATCAGTTCAATAGAATGTTAGGCTTAGATATTTTTAACATTTGTTATAGCACCACCGTAATACACGATGATGGGTTCTCAATGTCTTTACCTTATGCTTCTTATGTTTTGATGATCTAACAAACTTATTGTTAAGAACCAGATAGAGAACCTGACTCACTTGGTACGCATCTCAAATGAACAAAGTCCAGTCTGATCTCCAGCAAATGAACTACTATAAAGAGGAACACAACAGGGACCTGATCCCTTGGTGTTCTCTGACAGAAGTACAAGTCAACAACAGCTGGAACGCAAATACAGAAAGCGATTGTATGTAGAAAGTGACTGTCTGCAACTATATATGCGACAGTGCAGCAGACAGTGCAGTAGTCACTTCTCATTGGGAAGAAGCGTGTATCAAGAATTGACATCACCATTGTGATGTCTTTTCTAGTATAACAACCTGGTGCAAGACAAAAAGATATTCACTTGAGCATTTAGTGATATTCTCTCAGGCAGAAAAGTGTTCATCCAGCATTGAAGTCACAAGTGTGTCAAGAACAAGAAGGCAACTCCACTAAAGGATCAGTTTCACAATGCGTCTATGTGTATCCGTAGTTGAGTTGTAATCTTGTTATTTGTTCTTCATTGTAAATACTATCTTACTTTCTTAGAAGCTGTGTTTTAGGAAACCCAAAAATCACAAACCCTCTAAGTTTGTGTTGTGACTAGAGTTAGTCATAAGTTAAAGTCTTTGTAACTAGAGAGTGACAAAGTGGCTTGTGGTAAGAGTATCAAAAGTTAGTTAAGCTAAAGTCTTTGTAATAGAGTCATTACAAAGTGACTTGTAATAGTGAGATTATAAGTTAGTGAAGTTGAAACTCTACAAGAGTAGGTCGTGGTTTTTGTCCTCTTGAGTGGGATTTTTCCACGTAAAAATCTCGTGTCTCTTTTACTTATTGCTTCATAAGTGTTCTCAGTAGAAACTTATAGAGGATCAGGTGCTCTATAGTTTATTGGACTCATATAAGCTATCAATTAGTATCAGAACATGTTCTTTCAAAAAGGTTAACACCTAGAAAGGATCTCAATAGCTACTCCACCCAACTTTGAGGAAGGACAATCAACCTACAGAGCTCCTAGATTCAATGGTCAGTACTACAGCTGGTGGAAGACTTGTATGCATGATTTTATAATGGCTGAAGATTCAGAACTATAGGAAATCATCTGTGATTGTCCACATGTTCCTATGAAGAAGCTTGGAGAAACTGGACCAATGGTGCCGAAAGACAGAAATGAATACAGTGATATTGACAGAAAAGCCATAGAAAAGAACTATCGCACCAAGAAAATCTTGGTATATGGTATAAGACCTGATGAGTACAACAGAGTCTCAGCTTGTGATTCTGCCAAAGAAATATGGGAAGCATTGTAAACCATACACGAAGAAACTACTCAAGTTAAACAGTCCAAGATTGACATGCGCACCACTGAGTATGAGCTCTTCAGGATGAAGGATGATGAGTCTATACAGGATATGCACACTAGATTCACATCCATCATAAATGAGCTTCATTCATTTGGAGATGTTATTCCCAGAAACAATCTTGTAAGAAAAATTCTCAGTGTTCTGCCTGGTTCTTGGGAGATTAAGGTAAATTCCATCACTGAAGCTAAAGATCTACAAACTCTAACCATGAATGAGCTGATTGGAAATCTGAGACATACGAGATGAAAAGAAAGAAAGACAGTGAAAGGAGAGAGCCAAAGAAGAAAAAAAACCTAGTACTCAATGCTAAAAATAGTGACTCAAGTGAAGAAGATAGTGATATGGCCTATCTTACTAAAAGGTTTCAAAAGATGGTTTGAAGGAATGGTGGTATACAAAAGAGGGGCAGTTCAAGTAACGCAAGGAACAATGATCTCTGTCACAGGTGTGGAAAGCCATGGCATTTCATCAAAGACTGTCCACTTCTAAAATAGGAGAAATACAAATAAAACCCTGACAAAGCAACAAAAAGGAACACGGTTCCAGACAAACGATTCAGTCGAAAAATTGCAACTGACAATATTGTGAAACTGGCTCTTGGTGTTTGGGGAGACTCCTCCAGTGAATCAGAAGGGGAACCAGATGCAGAAAATAGCTCCATGATGGTAGTGGAAACTAAAGCAACAAAATATGACTCACTATTCGTGCTGATGGCTCAGTCTAACAATGATGAAGAGGATGAAAATGATGAAGTAAATTTCAGGGATGTTTAGAGAAATCTGAAATCCTACTCTTTCAAGAAGTTAAGGTCATTAGCAAATCTTGAATAGAACTAGGAAAAGCTGAACAATCTGGAGATGATCTGGTGGTCTGTATAGTGGACCTAAATGAGACCATAGCTAATCTTGAAAAGGAAAAGGAAGTTTTGAATAAAAAATAAATAGTGTAGAAAAGGAGAGAGATGGCCTTATGGTAGTGGTATTTGAGTTGAAGTAAACCATAGAAGATCTTAGCAATGAAGGAGACACTCTAGAATAGAAAATTGTAGCTACTAAGCAAGAGATGGATGTCGTTTTGGTAATAATCGCTTACCTAGAGGAAACCATTGAGGGACTCAGTTCAGAACATAGGACGGTGAATCTTGGGAAAGGGAAGGAAGTAGCTAGTGAGGCACACATCAAGCTTGAAAAGGAATTAAATGATGTGAAAACTAGTCTATGTGGTGAACTTGAGAAAAATAGGCAACTTCAAGCTGAATTGGTGAAAGTAAAAATTGATCTTGAGAAATCTCTGAAATGGACCTAGTCCTCTGATGCTGTCACTATCATGTACTTCAACAATAGTAGAAACATGCAAGGAATCAGGTTCCAAAAGGAGAAAACTCCCTATAACCCTTACGACAAGTACGTCTCTATTCCTGATAACTGGCTGTGTACCCGCTATGGGAACAATGGGCACTTCAAAGAAACTGCCTGGACAGGGTTCAATCTATTCAGAAAAATAAAGTGTTTAATGAAAAAGTGACTACTAAAGAGGGACCAGGTACCGCTCGCAAGAAATAAATATTGCCTGCATGGACTAGAAAAGCCCCCATCCATCCCTTTTCTCAATAACAAGGGATCCAAACTAGTTTGGGTTCCTAAATCTAACCCATGATTTATATGTGCAGGGAACAGTGAAAAGAAGTGGACTGCAATGGTTCACAAACAATGGATGCTAAAAACACCATAAATGTCTCTCACTGAAAGCCCTGCAGAAAAGAGAATGTATTCCGTATATGTATAATAAAAAAAGGGAAAAGGAAAAGGGAGTACATTCTCAGTGTTGAAAAGATGGAAAGTCTGTGTCACACTCAATTGAGGACGTGTGCCATGAGAGCTGCCTAAACCTTGGCATAAAGGATTGGAACACTCAATGCTCTCACTTCTGAATGAACTGACTCAGAAGAACCTAGTTCGTGGGATGCAAAATTCAAGATCCACCTGGACACTACTTGTTAGAGGAAAGGAAGAGACTTTTGAAGTATGTGTGACATTTTTCAAGAAGATCCTAGTGGAGACGGAACTGAAGGAAGCACGTATCAGATCTTACCATAGGATAGAATATATCAATGCCAAGATTTGATGGGTCTGGTAATGGAAATGGGATCACTCACAATTTCTCAGCATCAAGGACTCCACGGTTAAATGGTGTTGTTGAAATGATGAATAGAACTCTGGAAGAAATGGACAATGCTCATCAATGGAGGAATTGCCAAGGAATTCTGGGCAGAAGCAACAGACATTGCTTACTACTTGGCAAGCAGGTATATGATCAAGTCCCTCTTAAAATCCCCAAGAGCTGCTCAACGAAAGACAATCTAAGATAACTATTCTAAGAATCTTTGGATGCAAATGCTATGATCTCAACAAAAGAAAGGACCAGCTTGGGAAGTCTAATACAAAAAAAATATTGGTGAAGAAATCCCTCTGAGATATTCGCCTTAAAGCAAAAATCTGCAACAAAAGAGCACAATGTGTGGAAGAAAGTGGTCATGAGCTATTCCACTAGACTCCTTCTTCTAACAAGGAAGGAAACAGTAACAATCAAGATAATGAACTACTTTCTGTCCCTAGGAAATATTTGATGTTTCAAATGGGAAAAATGATATGATGAGTCAGATGAAGGAGACAGGTGAAGACAATGCAATATTCTCTTCCACTTCTCAAGAGGAACCTGGTACTTCAATTTCTACCACTGAAGCTGAAGAAACAATTGGAGATGCAGTGCAAGGTACTCTACAAGTAGCAGAACAAGTAGTGTAGGGAAATCCACTCAATTTACCTAGTTTCTCCACTCGTCAAACTTCAGTCCCCATTTGGAAACACAAAAGCTCCCATTCACTCGATAACATAATCACCCCTCTTGATTCCAGATTTAAACTAGATCAAAAACAACAAAAAAGATCCCTAGTCCTTTTTGTATTTCTGTCACAAATAGTACCCAAAATCAAATCCTACGGAATCTCACTTGAAGAATGCCAAAAGAATTTTGAGATACACAAGACCCAGTTCTGTATTTTTTTTAAACCCCTCCCAAATTAGGAGGATCTATAGTGTTTCCACACTTTCCCTACAGAACCCTTCAGGTGACAACTTTAAATTTCATTGGACATACTGATGCTAACTATGCAGGTTATCTTATGGACAAGAAAAGCACTTTTGCAATGTCCACTTTCTATGATCATGTCTCATGTCCTGGTGCACAAGGCAACAAACTCAGTGGTCCCTAAAATGGTTGAAGCAGAATATGTAACTGCAGCATCCTGTTGTGCTCAACTCTTATGGATTAAGTAGCAACTGGAGGATTTTGAGGTATTCACTGATTGGGTGTCTCTTCTATATGATAACATCGGTGCACTCAACTTGGCCAAGAATCCATTTCAACACAAAAAAGACCAAACACATTGATGTGAGGCAACATTCTCTAAAGGACAATGTGGAGAAAGGGCTGATCTGTATGAAGTTCTGCAGCACAGAAGATCAAATTTCAGATATCTTCACCAAAGCCTTAAGTAGGGAACTCTCTAAAACAAACAAGGTGAAGCTGGGGGTATTAAAGCCAAATTGAGAACCTGATTCTCCATTAGTTGGCTATGAATATTACCTTCTGGTAAAATGAGCTAAAGTGTTTTCTAGCCAAGCCTAACTCACATTGATACCATTGTAGGTAAACACGCATGACAATCGTAGAAGCTAAAGGTGCAATTATGAATTGTGAAAGAAGAGATGCTAAAATCTTTTTCAAAAAATGTTCGGGCATTAGGTTCTTGTACCACAGGTTAGTAGTAATGTGTTATTTTGCATGCTTTCTCAAAAAGGGTTAACAAAATTAATTCAATTTCCACATCATCCAACTTTTCAAAATCTGCATGTCATGTCTTGTCTTTCAAATCCCTTCATCCCTTATACACGATAACATTTTCCAACAAACCTACCACTGTATTTAGGACTATTCAGAACCTGTTTCTCTGTCTTCTCATTATTAGCCCTTCTTTCGTAAAACTCTTTTTTCTCTCTTATAGCAAGTCATGAACCTTCATTTCTTTTGTTCTTTGTAATCCTCTCTTCATCTCTTTGACACTCAACTTCCATATCCAATCCTCCTATAATAGCAATCGAACAATCGCTTCCTTCTCCCACCATCAATACCACTCCCACTTCCCTATCATCCTTAAAGTCATCTCCAAAAATTCACTCTTCCACTCCTTCCAATACTACTGCACCCACACCTGTTTCCTCCACATTTCCTATTGTTTTTCCTTTTCTGTCAAACTCTGTCTCCTTTCCTTGTGTTGAAAACCCCATGTCTCCTCATTCCTCTGATCTCTCCAAAGAACACTCAGAAAGGGTCACCTCTCTAGTGTCAGAGGTCTTTGAGGATGATCTTGATCAGTATCTGAACTCCTCCCTTTTGGACTCAGTGGCACTCACAAAGTCACCAAAAAAGGAAACAACGCATAATATCATGGCTATCGCTGCTAAAAGTCTATTGAATGAAAGAACCTATCTCTTGTCTGAGTATCAGGAGGAAGAAACTCCATTCCTAGGCAATGAAGTAACCATGGTACTTTTCGAGTCCCTAATCCATGAAACTATCCTAGAAAAACCTGCTAGAGGACCTGATTCTCATCCAGATAAATCTACTCATAAACCTCTTGATTACCCTAAGTCGTTAGAATTATCTTCCAAGTCACCCCCTATCAGGTTGCAGCAGAAAGAGGGGTTCGAGTCTACATTGCAGAAAAGTAGGAGGAGTGTCAATACAAGGAAGAAGAGGTTGATGAATCAAAGGGAATTTGTTACTGACAAGAACATTCCAATAGATAAAGGTTGACAAAGATGCTCTAAAGGAACCTGGTTCCTTAGTAGAACAATCTATAAATGCCCAGAAGTCTGTGAATGAAGCTTCCGATGAAGCTATTGAGAAACAAAGTGGAGCATCCATGAAGGGCAGCAGTAAGTCTAAGAAGTGTCCAGTTGAGCAAGCTATGTCTGAAAATGATATTGTGGGGCTGGTAAGCCAGAAAAGGAAGTCTATTGAAGGATCTAGAAAATGAAAATGGGAAACTGTAGGGGAACCTGGTTGTCTGAAGACCATACCTAGTGGCAGTGGTCTTTGGCATGAGAGATTAAGAACTCGAAAAGTCTTGTGGGGTCGTATGTTTGATCCAGCAATTTCAGAGATGGCTGGTATGAGGCAAATTCTGGAGATAGTGGAATTTCAGCAATGGGAGCACTTGTTTCAGAAGACCATGCCTTTGGTGTACGAAGATGCGGTACAAAGTTTCTACACATCTCTTTTCACTATTGAGGGGGGTCACATCTATGTGCTAGTAAATGGAGTAGACATTGTACTTGATTCTTCAGCATTAGGGAAGGTTCTCCAAATTCCATTTGAAGGAATGTCCTCAGTCAAAGGTGTATGTGGTGTCAACTTTAGGAGAGCTATCATGAAAGAGCAAGCTATTCAGCAGGGAGAACAGGTGCATAAAAAGGTATTAATCCCTGAGTATCAGCTTCTCTTTGAGCTAGTTAACAAGGTGCTTTTACCTCGTTCTGAGAGGCGGTCTATTGTTGCAAAGTTTGTTATGGTCTTAATGGAGGCTCTTGATGAGTTTTTCCCAATCAATCTGCCAGCAATCTTGATAGATCATATGCAAAAGGTAGCAAACTTTAAAGGAGGGAATCATGAGCTACCATATGGCTTTCTCCTCACTAAAGTATTTAAATTTTACAAGGTCTCTTTGGGTAATCCCAGAGTAGGCACACGCAAGCAAACCTTCACTAAAACCACTCTAGAAGAATGTGAGTGCATAGAAAGGGTTGGTGGAAACATCTCGACCATCTCTCAGCTGATCAATGCTCAAAATGCTGCTTCTGAAGAGATCAGAAGATTGAGGGCTCAGAATGCCATACTAAAAACTCAGCTCAGTCAAGCGGTTAAAGGACCTGGTTCCGTTAATGAAGAAGTTGCCCGCCTTACAAAGGAAAATGATAAGCTTCGCGCAAAACTACTTGAAAAGCAATTGTCTGCAAATGTCTGACTGGACCTAGTTCTCAAAACTCTTGTGGTTTCTCACTCCTAGTCTTCCTCTTCTAGTGCCTCTTAGATACCCCCTAGTAACAGTGCCTTCTGTTATAATGTTTTGTGGCTGTTATTTCTATTTTTGTTTGTCTCTTTGTTGATGGCATGCTAGATTTCACCAATACTGCTCCTGATTTGCTCAATCCATTGTTAATATCAATGAAACAGCTCCTCTTTTTGCCTGTACAATGCTATTTTCCTTTGGCTTCTATTTTCTGTCATGTTGTGTGCACATATGTGGTATAGACTTTTTTATGTTGTTTTCCTGCTTGTGTATTTTTAATGATGCCAAAAGGGGAAAATAAATAGTAATGGTAGTGCATTCATTTTGTGATATTAGTGAGTAGTGTGTATTGTCAATGGGGGATCAAAAGAAAAAGGCCGGGGGGAACTTGTGAAGTTCGTTGTACCTCATCTAGTTATTTCTAATGCAAAAACAGGGGATCTGATTAAGGGGGAATCAAAAGCAAAAGATCAGGGGTAACTTGTGAAGTTTCCGGTACCTCATCTAGTTATTTCTGCTCTAAACAAATACTATCAAAGTTTAAGTTTGTCATCGTCAAAAAGTGAGAAATTGATGGGTTGTCAATGTCTTTACCTTATGCTTCTTATGTCTTGATGATCTAACAAACTTATTGTTAAGAACCAGATAAAGAACCTGACACACTTGGTACGCATCTCAAATGAACAAAATCCAGTCACATCTCCAGCAAATGAACTACTACAAAGAGGAACACAACAGGGACATAATCCCTTGGTGTTCTCTGACAGAAGTACAAGTCAACAACAGTTGGAACGCAAATACAAAAAGTGAATGTATGTAGAAAGTGATTGTCTGCAATTGTACACGCGATAGTGCAGCAGACAGTATGGCAGTCACTTCTCATTGGGAAGAAGCGTGTATCAAGAATTGACATCACCATTGTGATGTCTTTTGTAGTATAACAACCTAGTGCAAGGCACAAGATATTCACTTGAGCATTTAGTGATATTCTCTCAGGCAGAAAAGTGTTCATCCAGCATTGAAGTCACAAGTGTGTCAAGAACAAGAAGGCAACTCCACCAAAGGATCAGTTTCACAATGCATCTATGTGTATCCGTAGTTGAGTTGTAATCTTGTTATTTGTTCTTTATTGTAACTCCTAGCTTACTTTCTTAGAAACTGTATTTTAGGAAACCCAAAAATCACAAACCCTCTAGGTTTGTGTTATGACTAGAGTTAGTCATAAGTTAAAGTCTTTGTAACTAGAGAGTGACAAAGTGGCTTGTGGTAAGAGTATCACAAGTTAGTTAAGTTGAAGTCTTTGTAATAAAGTCATTACAAAGTGGCTTGTAATAGTGAGATTACAAGTTAGTGAAGTTGAAAGCCTACAAGGGCAGGTCGTGGTTTTTGTCCCCTTGAGTGGGATTTTTACATGTAAAAATCCTGTGTCTCTTTTACTTACTGCTTCATAAGTGTTCTCAGTAGAAACTCATAGAGGATCAGGTGCTTTATAGTTTGGTGGACTCATATAAGCTATATATATATTTCTATGTATTATTTATTAAAAAAAGTAAACAATAATTTCGGCCGACTATTTATGTAAAGATCCATTTTTTGCATTTTCTTTCTTCAAGAAGTTGGGATGAGGAGAACTGGGGTAAATATCTTTTACATCATGTTTCTTCTAATTTGTTTTTTCCAAGAAGGAACTGCACTTCTTATGCTATAAAAGAATGTTTTATGACTCACATCTCATCCATGCTTAAAATTGAATGTGTGCATATTTAAATTGCATAGACCAATAATGCAAGCATTATTACATTTTTTTCAGTGGTAATTAGTCAAATTTTATTTACAAAGAAAAAATATCTACCAACAATTCAGAAACCCCTAAACTTGGGAAACATGCTGTAAAAAGGGGTGGGGGAGGTTATAGGAGATAGTAATATATCATCTTTTTAGGTTTATAATTTATATTGCATATCCAGTTACTTGTAATCAGAGGCGGAGCTAGGATTTGAACCTTATGGGTTCGAGATTATAATCTTTTTAAGTTACTGGGTTCTAAATTAATAATTTGTACATATTCATTGGATTTCTTAATGCAGATACATGGTTTGAACAAAAGTTACTGAGTTCGGCCGAACCCACAAACAACACTGTGACTCCGCCCCTGCTTGTAATTGGCTTATGAATAATCTTGTATTGTAAATTTGTTTACATTGGCAGCGTATCAATATTAAATCTAAAAGTTACTATTTTTTACACCTCTTAAATTATAATCTTATACAATTCACACATGAAAAAAGCAAAAAGAAAAAAAGAAAAGAAAAGAAAAGAAGACAAAACTCTTTGCAAAATAAAACAAAAGTACATTACAAAATCTAAAGACATCAACTTTTGGAGAATATTAAACTAACCATTCAAAGAAAGTTTTATTCTTTATTCTTGAGTCTTAAAGGAGAAATCTAGAGATCAGATTGTACTACAAATATAGTAGGAAGCTTGAACTAGAAAAAAAAAAAACATTTTCCAATTCTTTCAACAGACAGGCAGTCTTCCTCTATCCTTTAAACTCTTTCCTTTGATCTTTTCTCTTTTACTATCCTTTCTCTTTTTTCACCAAAGTTCGGATTGGTTTTGGATTTATTTTTTTTTAAAAAAAATAAAAAAATACTTTTGAAACTCAAGATCTTATTTAAGTATGCTATGTGAATTATGTGACTCTAAATGGTATATTCTTATATAACGAGGGGGGTATTTTCCATTCTATTTGTGGACTAGCTATAAATATGGGAAAGCTAACATGACTTTTCATACGAGTTTAAGTTATATATACTGATAAAATAAAGCAATTTTACCGTATTATATAAGTACAATTTAATTGACTGTAACAATTATTTTTTTATTTTTTAAGTTATCATATCAAGTTTGATATGAAAAATATTGTTGTAGGTAAATTTTACATTACACTGTCAATGCACGAAACACAAACTAAATTCATAAAGGTTTAGTGCACTATATTTACTACACATTACTTGAATATATCATAATCGCAGTATTAATTACTTTCCATAATAAAGATTAGGCAGTCCAACTTCCAGTAATCCAATCCACCTTTATCCCTTAGAAAAGCCAAAAAGACAATAAGAGAGACAATTTAGCTTTGCCTCACATGCTTTCCACTTTTTCCATACAAAACTAACAACCACAAGAAAGGCACAAAATCCCCTCTTTAAAACCTCTATTAATTCCCTTCACTTCTACTCTCACCAACAATTCCCACTACCCTTCTTACTACCTAGAAATTCAAGAATTCATAAAATATACTTCTCCATCTTTGATCATACAAAAAAAGAGAGCAAAAAATGAGAATCGGTGGTAATTATACTTTCCAACAAGCACTAACTACTGAATGTGCAAACATAGTAAAACAAGCTTTGAACTTAGCTAAAAGAAGAGGCCATTCCCATGTCACTCCTCTTCATATAGCTAGTGCTATGTTAGTTTCCTCTTCAGGGCATTTGAAAAAAGCTTGTTTTCAATTACATTCTCATCCACTTCAATACAAAGCTCTTGAACTTTGTTTCAATGTAGCCCTCAATAGGTTACCTACATCTGTTTCTAGTCCTGTTTTTGAGCCTCATGCTCAAATTCCTTGTCTTTCTAATGCTTTAGTTGCTGCTTTTAAAAGGGCACAAGCATATCAACGTCGCGGCTCAACAGAAAACCAGCAACAGCAGCAGCAGCAGCCCATTTTAGCCCTTAAAGTTGACATAGAACAACTTGTTATTTCAATTCTTGATGATCCAAGTGTTAGTAGAGTAATGAGAGAAGTTGGTTTTTCTAGTATCCAATTAAAAACCAATATAGAACAAGCAATTTCCTTAAATAGTTGTTCAAAAGTTGGTGGTGTTAGTACAAAACCAATTATCCTAGGAAATACCAACATGTCTCAAACAACATTAGGTGATCAAGTGAGGAATGATGATGTGATGAGTGTAATAGAAGCAATGATAAACAAGAAAAGGAAAAACATAGTTATTTTAGGAGAGTGTTTAGCTACTGCTGAAGGGGTTATTAGAGGAGTTATAGATAAATTTGATAAAGGAGATATATCATTAAATATGAAACATGTGCAGTTCATCAGTGTCCCACTTTTTACACTGAGAAATGTCTCAAGAGAAGAGTTTGAGGTCAAACTTGGAGAGCTTAGGACTTTACTTAGAAGCTATGTAAATAAAGGGGTTGTTTTATACTTAGGTGATCTAAAATGGATATCTGAGTTTTGGACTAAATACAATGAGCAAAGTAATAATACTAGTTATTATTCCCCTGTGGAGCACATGATAATGGAGCTAAGTAGATTATTATGTGGTGGAATTAAGGAAAATGGAAGGCTGTGGCTTATGGGAATTGCCAGTTTTCAGACTTATGTAAAATGTAAAAGTGGCTGTCCTTCTCTACAGACTCTTTGGGATCTTCATCCTCTTACAATTCCTGTTGTCAGCTTGGATCTTAGCCTTAATCTTGAGAGGTATATATTTCCTAAACATTACTCCTTATTGTTACCATTTATAATATGGATCGGCCATTTTTTGCATGTCTTAAACGTTCATATAATGATACAACAACAAAAAATCCAGTGGATTCCACAAGTAGGGTCTGGGGAAGGTAAGATATTGTACGCAGCCTTACCCCTACCCTGGAAAGGTAGAGAGGCTGTTTCCGATCATATACTAATAGTGTAAAAGAATTTTTAAATTATGATCAAGTAACTTAAAAGATAACTGCAGGTAGGAGTGGCAAATGGGCGAGTCGGGTCGAATATGGTTCGGGTCGAAAACGAGTAATGAAAAAACGGATAAATTATCCGACCCGACCCATATTTAATACGGATAAAAAACGGGTTAACCGACGGACATGACTTCTTGCATAGGATCACTTTTGGGAGAATTCTTAGCCCCCTGACTTGAGGAACCCCCAATTTGAGGCTTTAGGTTAGACTCATTGGTTATCTATTGGTTATCCATTTTCTAAATGGATAATATGGTTCTTATCCATATTTGACCTGTTTTTAAATAGTTCATTATCCAACCCATTTTTAATGGATAATATGGGTGGTTAACTATTTTCTTTGAACCATTTTGCCACCCCTAAACGCAAGTAACCACCCACTGTAATTGTGATTTAACCGGAATAGAAAATAAGGCAAATTACTTGCTACAACATCTTAAAATACATTGATAGTGTAAAAATACTGTACACCGTCAGTGTATATAAGCTAATCCTTTTTGCATTACTTTTCAAGAAAGAAAAAGTAAAAGAAAAGCAATATTAAGTGTTTTATTTGATTTACTTTCTTCAAATTATATATCTCTTTGACTAATCATCTTTTTTAATTTTCTTCTTTCATTTCTCCAGTGATCTGCATACTCAGTTTAGAAGCAAGACAACAGTAGATGGTTCAAGCTTGTCACTTGTTAGAGATGGAGTGAAAAAGCAGCTAACTTGCTGTGCTGATTGTTTGGCCAACTTCAACAGAGAAGCCAAAAGCATTAATGTAGTCAAAACTGAGTCTACTACATTTTACAGCAGCCCAAGTTTGCCTTCTTGGCTCCAAAAATACAAGGAAGTGAATACACAAGATAACAACAACAATCAGGTTTCTAATTATTCCCTTAACAATTCTTGTTTAAGTATGAAATCTTGAACACCAAAAATGTTTTCTAAAGGGACTAATTTTTTGGTATATTTAAGTTATGCACTAATAGTGTAAAGATTTTTTTACATTATCAGTACTCCCTCCGTCTCAAATTATATGTCGTGGTTTCTAAAAATAATTGTCTCAATTTGTTCTTTTAGAAGTTCAAAAGTAAATTAATTATTTTTTTCCTATTCTACACTTAATATTAATTGTTCTTGAAGACTACAGATACCTTAATTATGTAAGACATAAATAAGGGTAAAATATTCAAAAACCTTTCTTATTTAATATTTTTTAAGGGGTGCGTAAAGGAGAAACACGACAAATAATTTGAGTCGTAGAGAGTACATTTTTATCTATGATAACACGTGAGCTACCATTTGTACAAGATTATTACCTACTTTCTTACTATAGATAGTACGTGTAATTTTCTTTATAGTGACCTGATTGTGTAAAATCTTTTAAATACTTGGCAGTACGAATAAGTTAAATTCATTTTTTTTATTGGTGTTGCAGGACTCTGAAGAAATGAGAAATCTTTGCAAGAAGTGGAACTCTATTTGCAATTGCATTCACAAACAATATCATAATTTTCTAGAAAAAGGCTTTGGCACTCTATCTTCATTATCATCTCCTCGTTCCTCTACTTCAATATCTTCATCAAACCAATCAAAGAAAGAACACCAATTCTTGGAATCAAAGCCTGAGCTTTTATCCAATCCCAATTCAAGTCCTAATTCAGCTTCCTCAAGTGAAACGGGTGGATACAATATGGATTGCTTAAATAGGTTCAAAGAGTTTAATTCAGAGAACATGAATATCATTTGCAAGGCATTGGAGAAAAAAATTCCATGGCAAAAAGATATAATCCCTGATATTGTAAGCATAATTCTTCAGTGTAGAGGCAAAAAGGAAGAAACTTGGCTTTTTTTCTTAGGTGCTGATTCTGAAGGAAAAGAGAAAATCTCAAGGGAATTAGCTAAAATTATCTTTGGCTCTCAAGATAACTTCATTTCCATTGGACTTAGCAGCTTTTCATCATCAACATTAAGAGCTGATGATTCAACTGAAGAAGTCAGTAATAAAAGATCTAGAGACGAGCAAGGTACATACCGTTGAATAATGTGATCGTCATATGATCGCCTTATTTAAAAGTTTAAGCTGTTATTTTATGTCTCAACATGCCCCATACGAGTGAACCTGATTCTTTTTCTAGGATCAAACACGTAGAAATATTTTTTTTATATATTTTTAATTATATTATGTCTCAACAGGTAAGAGTTATTTAGAGAGGCTTGCAGATGCAATCCAAGAAAATCCGAGCCGTGTGTTTTTTATGGAAGATGTGGATCAAGTTGATTCTTTCTCACAAAAGGGAATTAAAAAAGCTATTGAAAGTGGAAGCTTTACCCTTCCTAATGGTGAGTTAGTGTTTGTTAAGGATTCCATAGTTATTTTTAGTTGTGAGGATTCAAGACCCTATTCTCCTACTACTACTATTGAGAAGAGTAATGGTGATGTTGTAGAGGAAAAAACAGAAAATGAAGCTTCATTGGATTTGAATATTGCAACAAATGGAGATGATATTGGGATTTTGGAGGCAGTGGACAAACAAGTCATGTTCAATATTCAACTCTTGTGAGAATTAAGTGAGAAAAATAACTCTAGGCTTCCCCCACCCTAGGCTAGGACTACTTTTTGGTACTTTTTTTTTGTTTTTCTTTAATTAAGATCCCTTTGATTAGATTAGATGAAGAGTTTAATGAAGAACTAAATGTATATTAACACCTCTTTGATCTCTTTAATAGACTGCTGAGTTTTTAGCTTCCATACACTTCTGAGTTATATAACTTCTTTCTTCATTCATATTTTATGTTGTACTTCCGTTATTCAAAGAAAAAAATACTACTTCCTTATTAGTCCGTTAAGCAGATGAAACTATTATAATTTTTTTTTTTAAATTTTAATTTGAATTCTTCATTATACACTGAATAACAAGTACTTTTATTGTCGCACAAATGTTATGACATGTTCAAAATCATAAGTTATAAAAGTCCTATAGCTAGCCATACAAATGTTATAACATATATAATGTCATGACCCCAAACCGGACTCGATCGTGATGGCGCCTCTCGTGAAGACAAGGTCAGCCGACACAATTCCCAAATTCATTCATAACAATTTAAGTAATAAAACTAAGTCGAAATCATAATCATAAATCCCAAAATAAGGTAAATAATACAGTACAATTTGCGGAAGTAAAAGCAACACAGCCCGATATCGGGGTGTCACTAGTGATGAGCATCTATCCACATACTACAAGTCTGAAGAGTCTACATAGTCTAATACAGAGCTAAAACAGAGAAAAGTAAGATAAGGAAAGAAGCTCTGGGCTGCGAACACCGGCAGCTACCTAGAGAATCTCCGAATCCGCCTGAGCTGGAAGCATCAACACTCGCTAGCGGGACCTAAAGCGCCTGAATCTGCACACGGAGTGCGGGGAGTAAAGTGAGTACTCCAACTCAGTGAGTAATAATCATAAATAAAGACTGAAAAATATGAAATCACGTAAGGCACATCACAGGCTATAAGGAAGCAGTAAAAGCCAGTTAAAACAGTGAAAATACGTAAAGTCATTCTAGTTCAGTTTAAACTTCATGAAATGCCTTTTTAAACAATTAAGCAAGTAAATGACAGGAAACTAGGAAAGACAAACACATAAAGGATCGCCCCTCGGGCACAATGTCAACAAAATTCGCCCCTTGGGCAATATCATAGAACAACACCAGCCCCTCGGGCTATATCTCACATCACAATGGTACCCGCGCTCACTAGGGGTGTGCAGACTCCTGGAGGGGCCCCTTACGGCCCAAACGCAATATCAAGTCATCTCGTGGCATCATCACTAGGCTCTCGGCCTCATATCAATAAGCCACCTCGTGGCATATAAATCTCAGGCTCTCGGCTTCATAATCATAATCAGGTGTTTCCTCACAACATAGGCCCTCGGCCTTACTCAGTCAAAATTCTCACAAGCCACTCGGGCAATAGTAAAACATGATGTTCAGCCCAAAATATCATTTAAAATCTCATTTAAGTATTAAAGCAGAGTAAACATGGTTGAGTTATGAAAACAATAGAATATAGCATGACTAAGTTCAAGTATAAAGTCAAAACAGTGAGAAAAATATAAATAAAAATCCCCTAAGGGTTCAAATAGTTGGCATGAGGCCCAATATAACATTCATCCCAAAACGTGATGATAGCAAATAGTTTTCAATCAAATACGTGGTAAAACAATCATTCGGGATGAACTAAGTCACGCTCCCCAATAGTGCACGACCCCACGCTCGTCATCTAGCGTGTGCGTCACCTTAATATAGCACAACGATGTGCAATCTGGGGTTTCATACCATCAGGACTACATTTACAATCATTAGTCACCTCGATCCGGTCCAAACTCTAGACCGCAATGCCTTTGCTCCTCGAATCGGCCTCAACTCGCGTAGAATCTATCCAAATCAGAATCACAACGTCAAAATATGCTAAGGGAACGAAGCCCATGTGAAAATAATCAATTTACAACATCAAACCCGAAATTGCTCAAACTCGGCCCCCGGGCCCATGCCTCAGAACCCGACAAAAATTACATCAATAGAATCCTTGTCCTCTCACGATTCTATACATATCAAGAAAATCAAAATCGGACCTCAAATGGACCCTCAAATCCCCACTTAAATGTCTCTTAATCTCAAGCCCTAATTACTCATTTTGCACTGATGTTTCCCAAAATTTCACCACTAATTAGGCCTTTAATCGCATATAAACGAGTTATGAAGTCAAAAATCTTACATCCACGTGATTATCCTTTGGTTCCCTCTTCAATTAGCTCTCTAAAGCCTTCTCCCGAATGAAATATGGTGAAAACCCACTCAAAATCGCGAAGGGAAAGTTTTTATACTTTCTGACCCAGACATTTTCGCACATGCGGTCCTTTTACCGCTTCTGCGCCAAATCCACTGCATATGCGGTTTTCACTTAATTGCCAATTTACGCATATGCATTTAGAATCTCGCACATGCGCTACTGCAGGTGCGTCGCTTTCACCGCTTCTGCGATCCCTGATGATTTTCTGCTTGGCCGCATCTGCGGCTGACTTCCGCTTCTGCGGGCATCGCACCTGCGGTCTTCCAATCGCAGGTGCGGTTATGACAGAAACCAAAATGCTTCAGCTGCAATAACTAAATTCCAATTCTTCCGTCACCCATCCGGAATCACCCCGAGGCCCCCGGGACCTCAACCAAGAGCACAACCACATCATATACCACTACCCAAACTTGTACCAATCTTCGAAACACCTCAAACAACATCGAATCCATCAAATCACATCGAAATCAAACCTAAGGTTCCAAAATATTCCGAATTTCGCTTTTGATCAAAAAGCCTACCAAACCATGTCTGATTGATCTGAAATTTTGCACACATATCCCAAATGACAAAACAAACTTGCTGCAACTCCCGGAATTCCATTCCAACTACTATATCAAAATCTCACCTATCAACCGGAAATTGTCAAAATTCCAATTTCACCAATTCAAGTCTAAACCTTCTACGGACTTCCAAAACACATTCTGATCACGCTCCTAAGTCCCAAATCACCTAACGGAGCTAACCAAATCATAAAATTTCCAATCCGAGATCATATACCAAAAATCAAGACTTGGTCAAATCTTTCAAATTTTAAACTTCAAACTGAGGACTGTTCTTCCAATTTCATTCCGATTACCCTGAAAACCAAAACCGACGAGTTACATAAATCAATATACATAACACGGGGCTAGTCAAGCCCGAGAGCTGGTGAGCGAAGGGCAAAAGCTCAAAATGACCAGTCGGGTCGTTACATCCTCCCCCACTTAAACATACGTTCGTCCTCGAACGTGCCTAGAGTTGTTCCGAAAACCATCAAATCGCTGTGTAACCTTACCATGCACATACCCGGGGGTGATCCCACGTCACCCTATGTCATATATGTCTGATAACATAATGTAACTGAAATTTTCACAATCCAACATAGCCCATAAATCTTAGAACCCCATTCCACTTCTGAAATCATCCACAAGATCAGAATCTCACATCTATACTCTGAATAAGCCCGACCAAGCGGTAGTAACCCATACCTGCAACCTTAGGTGCAATTACATGATATACCACATAATTCAAACACTTGTAGCGATAACTTCTAATCACAGTAGCTGCACACAACAACCGAATACCGATAGAAAACCTCTTATCAACTACAGTCTCATTCCAACACTTTCATATACTACCAATGATAAATGAAATATGTAGTAAGCCATAACCATTTCTCAGATCAACCATTCATGAAGCTACTTCTCCTTTGGCAAAGACCATAGAGAATTTCTGAGCCGAACCTCGATATTATCCTTCCAACATGCTGAAATCGAATCCATTTGTTTTCATTAAAGATCCCAACGATCTCATCTAATCTAGGACAACTACTCTGGTGACATGACACCCCAATACAGACTAAAGCCACAACTCGTGCAATCCGCGCACCATTAAGCAACAATCCGAACGTACTCAAATCATGAAAATGACTCAAATGAAATAGCAGTACTGCAAACTCACCAGTACCACCACACACAATGCTGAAAACCCGTCACACATCATAGAAACAGAACACACGAATCTAACCCGCAGGATCATACCTCCACATAGCTTTGCTCCAATGCGCAACCTCATTTACATGAAACACCTCAAGTCACTATGCTCAAAATCGACAAACATGCGCAATATGATGTCTAAAACCAAAGCAATCATCATAACCACCGCGAAGCAATTGACACAACATTACACAAACCCGAAAGGACATAACCAATACGTCATCCACCGAGCAATACCCAGTACTCTTCCCGCTCGACTTCCACTATGAAACCCCGATGGAACCGCACCACATGTGCCTATAACCAACAAATTATAGCGCCTCACCACATAGAAAAGTAACTCATATATCACCTCCGAGCACTAATAGCTCAATAACAACCGAATCAACACATCCCTCGCCAATAGCGACTCGAAGTCAACAAAGCCGTCTCGATGCAGAACATACATCCATATAGGTCTACCAATGAACTCCTTATCAAGGAGTTCCTAAAGTTGCTCCTTCAACTCCTCAAACTCCGCCGGTGCCATACGATACGGTGCCCAACATCAAATCCATACCAAAATCAACAACCTTGTCCGGCATCATGCCCGGCAGCAGGAAGCACATCCCGAAAAACCCCTCATCACTGGAACTAAATCAATGGTAGGAGCCTCTGCACTGACATACATCACGAAGTTTCGGCCAAATAGGAAAGACAACCCTTCCCAGCCATCCGTTGGGTGTCTTCAAAAATGACACCACCCTACTGGGAACTTAATCCGTCGAACCTCGCCACTCAATCCGTGGCACTCCCGGCATAGCCAACATTGCCGCTTTAGCGCAACAGTCCAGAATAACACGACACGAAGACAACCATCTATACCCAATATTACATCAAAATCTAACATACCAAGCAGCAAAAGATCCATTCGGGTCTCTAAATCCCAATAGTCACTATACAGTGCCAATACACACGACCCACAACCGCAACATAACCTGTACATGAGAACTCCCAATCTCCAACTCCATATAGCACACGAATCTCTATATTCGATCCAAATTCCACCGTCCGAATATACAACACACCTCAAACACCCAATCATTCCATGAGAGGTACTCTTATAATTCTTCTGTGCCACCAGGCAAACTCGAATATCAGCAGTCGATCCAACAAGAGAGTGCCGCAATACAAATGAAGCATCATCAACTCAAACACTTGCCCCCTTTTTTTTGAAAATACATACTCTCATCAAGCCAGACCAGTTAGTAATATCATTTCCCTAATCATCTGAAGATCATTACCCTAATCATCTAAAGATCATTACCCTAATCATCTGAAGATCATGTTGCCTAAGAATTTATGTCCTTCCTTACAAAACTGAACTGTGACCTCACACATGCAAATCTCGATGCTACGCAACATATCACACATACCATATCATCCTAGGATACACATGAGAACTTCATACCCCTTTCGGGCCACAAGAAGCTACGTACTCAACTAGCCAAGAACTTTCCATTGAACTCAACTAGAAGAAAATCACCACACATCCCATACTTTTCATGCCAGTAGAAAACATACACCTCTAAACTGTGGCAGAAAACCATCAAGAACTCTCTGAATTTCATTTGCACAAAACTAAACCGTCAGGACTGAATCCTTCTAACTCAACCAAGCTATGCAGGACACTAAAACCCAAGAGCATTACCGCGAAACACCTATATAAACTCATTACCTCATAAGCATCCAAATGACTAATCATATCCTTACCATACGGATCCAGCCTACTACCAAGCTATCCCATCTATCCGAGTTTCCTTCTGATTTACCTTCAACTTGAAACTCCCTTTTGCTATAACACCACAATTCCTCAACCTAGACTCACTACACGAGACCCAAGCACAAAACCACACCGACTAAGGCTCGTAAGCCGCTGAATACTCTCTTAAACATCCCCAAAGCACCACATTCGAAATATTTTATTCAGAAGAGACTTCATGCGAATCTAAATCCGTTACCTTCACCTTCTTAATGCTGATAAATAGAATCCCATAGTTGATATAGAAATGCCACAAGCCTTGACACCCTCCAATGCAAACCTCAGTTTCTAGCCAAAATACAAACTTGAAAATCTCTAATTATTACATGTAAAATCTTGAACACATTAGAACCATTCTCGAGAGTCATTCACTCTACTCAAACTACGATTATTCTGATCAAACGAACCGAACAACATGTGCCTTATTAGCACTCTGACACCGCAGAATGTAACCCCACCTTAATTCAACCAAGCAACTTTCTGCCCTATGTACCGAGCATCCTTTACCAATAACCACTCAAGACGTTTCGTGATTCTCACGCACCTATGAAGCATAGCATAACCTTTGTCAAAATTTCCCTTTACTCAAGCCCTCCTCGGTCTCAATCTCCGTAAGCTATAACTGATTTACCCGTACGCCTCAAACTGGAACTAACATAACACATAATTGTGCAATCAACCAATCAATAGCGGACTCCCCTACTTGGATCAAAGCCAATGATAAAATCACATAAATAACTCATAATGCATATACTCTATCACTCCCATAATACCATAGTGAGATTAACTCAATCCTTCATAAGCTTGTGAAAAATATACCATCTAGTACTTTAAATCTTTTGCAAATCTCCCATTCACTCTCGTAATAGTTAAACCCACTCTCTTAGGCGACCCAAATTCAAATTGCAACACATACATTCCCCTAGTGACAGAGATCTTCCAACAAATGACATAAAGGATTACACAAACTTTAAAACAATCTGCAGGAGATAACCCACCTGTTTCGCCTCAACTAACATCTCTTTATACCCTTCCACCATTATAGGCATTACGTAGTCGCCTGATCTTCCTGAGTCTGAACTCATATCACAACGTGAAATCCACTTCACTCTCCCCAACTGGAAAACATGAAAAAATTCTTCACGCACCCATAACGCAGGGCTATACCTCAAATCAAGATGAAAATCAAGCACCTAATAGTTCTTCTATCCTCCAGCAGACCCTTCTCATCGCTTCCAAATCATAAGAACATATCTCGCAGTCATAACATATTCATCACATAGATATCCAGTCATCACTCCCACTAATAGGGACACTATCGGCAATACAAATCCAAAAGCATGTGCCCACACAATCAACACCTCAGTGCTCCAACAATAGGCAAAGACCCGACCTCAAGTCCTCCAAACTAGCCCATCATCAACACACAGAGATCACATCTCGCCCCTCGATCAGGGAATCACAAGCCATCAATGCATATCTGATATGGAGCATTCATGCGCGCATACGAACACGTGAAAGGAATTCAAAGAGTTATATTTCAAGTTGAATCGAGGACGCACGATAAGAATTCAAGAATGTGAAGTTTTTCCTAAAGGTTCTGCAGCCTCCCAAGGATAAGTACAGACGTCTCTGTACCGATCCTCGAGACTCTACTAAACCTGCTCATGACTCGTGAGACCTATGTAACCTAGGCTCAGATACCAACTTGTCACGACCCTAAACCCGACCCGGTTGTGATGGCGCCTTTCGTGAAGACAAGGCCAGCCGACACAATTCCCAAATTCATTCTTAACAATTTAAGTAATAAAACTAAGTCAAAATCATAATCATAAATTCCAAAATAAGGTAAATAAAATAGTACAATTTGCGGAAGTAAAACCAACACAGCCCGATATCGGGGTGTCACCAGTCATGAGCATCTATCCACATACTACAAGTCTAAAGAGTCTACATAGTCTAATACAAAGCTAAAATAGAGAAAAGTAAGATAAGGGAAGAAGCTCTGGGCTGTGAACGCCGGTAGCTACCTAGAGAATCTCTGAATCCACCTGAGCTGGAAGGATCAACACTCGCTAGCGGGACCTAAAGCACCTGAATTTGCACACGGGGTGCAGGGGGTAAAGTGAGCCTCCAACTCAGTGATTAATAATCATAAATAAAGACTGAGAAATATAAAATCACGTAAGGCACATCACAGGCTATTAGGAAGTAGTAAAAGCCAGTAAAAACAGTGAAACAGTGAATATACATAAAGTCATTCTAGTTCAGTTTAAACTTCATAAAATGCCTTTTTAAACAATTAAACAAGTAAATGACAGGCAACTAGAAAAGATAAACACATAAATGATTGCCCCTCAGGCACAATGTCAACAAAATTCGCCCCTTGGGTAATATCATAGAACAACACCAGCCCCTCGGCTATATCTCACATTACAATGGGTACTCGCGCTCACTGGGGGTGTGAAGACTCCTGGAGGGGCCCCTTACGGTCCAAGAGCAATATCAAGCCATCTCGTGGCATCATTATTAGGCTCTCGGACTCATATCAACAAGCCACCTCGTGACGTACAAATCTCAGGCCCTTGGCCTTATAATCATAATCATGTGTTTTCTCACAACATAAGCCCTCGGCTTTACTCAGGCAAAATTCTTACAAGCCACTCGAGCAACAGTAAAACATGATGCTCAGCCCAAAATATCATTTAAAATCTCATTTAAGTATTAAAGCAGAGTAAACATGGCTGAGTTATGAAAACAGTAGAATATAGCATGACTGAGTTCAAGTATAAAGTCAAAACAGTGAGGAAATATCAATAAAAATCCCCTAAGGGTTCAAATAGTTGGCATGAGGCCCAAATATGGCATTCAGCCCAAAACATGATGATAGCAAATAGTTTTCAATCAAATACGCGGTAAAACAATCATTCGGGATGGACTAAGTCACACTCCCTAAAAGTGCACGACCCCACGCTCGTCATCTAGTGTGTGCGTCACCACAATATAGCATAACGATGTGCAATCCGGAGTTTCATACCCTCACGACAACATTTACAATTATTACTCGCCTTGATCCGGTCCAAACTCTAGCCCACGATGCCTATGCTCATCAAATCGGCCTCAACTCGCATCGAATCTATCCAAATAGAATCACGATGTCAAAATATTCTAAGGGAACGAAGCCCATGCGAAAATAATCAATTTACAACATCAAACCCAAAATTGCTCAAACCTGGCCCCCAGGCCCACGCCTCGGAACATGACAAAAAGTACATTAATAGAATCCTCGCCCGCCCACGAGTCTATACATATCAAGAACATCAAAATCAGACCTTAAATGGCCCCTCAAATCCCCACTCAAATGTCTCTTAATCTCAAGTCCTAATTACCTATTTTGCACTGATTTTCCCAAAATTTCACCACTAATTAGGCCTTTAATCACATATAAAGGAGTTATGAAGTCAAAAAACTTACCTCCACGAGATTATCCTTTGGTTCCCTCTTCAATTAGTTCTCTAAAGCCTTCTCCCGAATGAAATATGGTGAAAACCCACTCAAAAATCGTGAAGGGGAACATTTTATACTTTCTGACCCAGGCATTTTCGCACATGCGGTCCTTTTACCGCTTTTGCGGTCCCGCTTCTACGGTCTCGCTTCTACGCCAAATCCACCGCATTTGCAGTTTTCGCTTAATTGCCAATTTCCGCATCTTCATTTAGAATCTCGCACCTACGCTCCCGCAGGTGCATCCCTTTCACCGCTTTTGCGGTCCCTGATGATCTTCTCCTTGGCCGCATCTGTGGCTACCTTCCGCTTCTGCGAGCATCGCACCTGCAACCTTCCAACCACATGTGTTGTTATGACAGAGACCAAAATGCTTCAGCTACAAAAACTAAATTCCAATTCTTCCGTCACCCATCCGGAATCACCCTGAGGCCCCCGGGACCTCAACCAAGAGCACAACCACATCATATACCACTACCCAAACTTGTACCAATCTTTGAAATACCTTAAATAACATCGAATCCATCAAATCACACCGAAATCAAGCATAAGGTTCCAAAATCTTCTGAATTCCGCTTTTGATCAAAAAGCCTACCAAACCACGTCTGATTGACCTGAAATTTTGCACACATATCCCAAATGACACAACAACCTATTGCAACTCCCAAAATTCCATTCCGACCACTATATCAAAATCTCACCTATCAATCGGAAATCGTCAAAATTTCAATTTCACCAATTCAAGTCTAAACCTTCCACGGACCTCCATGTCATGACCCAGAAATCCCACCCTCGGGAGTTGTGATGGCGCCTACTCGTAGAAGTTAAGCAATCCATGAACTTAGAAACCACTAACTTATTCGTTTTTATACATGTTTCGCTAGTTAAATTATCAATGATTAAGCATTTAAATGACAGCGGAAAATAAAATTTAGCGAAAGTATTAAATAAATATGAAACCCAAATATCTAGAAACCAATACATGTCTCTACCCAGAACCTGGTGTCACATCATCCACGGATTACTAAGAATACTACATACATCAGTTTGAAAGAAAGATAACATTGTCTGTCTCGAATACATGAGATAACAGAATATAAAATAGGATAGAGTAGAATATAACATTGTCTAGGTGGACTGAAGGCTGGCTCCCGAGCTAATATTGTAGCATCAGCACAACCGACCCCATGTGCTGGTAAGTATTTGGCCTAACCCCGACGAGGTAGTGACAAGGCTATGACCAGACTCCAGATAAATCTGTGCAGTTATATAATATATAGCGGAAAAAGTAAACAGGTGATAAGAAATCAAAGCTGGGGAAAGGGAACATGCTTCGGGGGTAGCAGATAAAATAGAATATTAAAGAATAATAAGGAAACTACAATTTAACTTCTAACACGGATAAAAAGAAATAAGGCAACTTTCACTTTCAGTTTCATCTTGTTGCAGGCGTGCAACCCGATCCCATTTCTCATATCTTGTGGTAGGCGTACCACCTGCTCCCATTTTATTATATCTTGTGGAAAGCGTACCACCCGCTACCATTTTATTATATCTCAAGGTAGGCGTACCACCCGTTCCCATTTCATTATATCTCGTGGTAGGCGTACCACCCGCTCCCATTTCATCAATCTTGTGGTAGGCGTACCACCCGCTCCCATTTCATCATATCTTGTGGTAGGCATACCACCCGCTCCCATTTCATTATCTCTTGTGGTAGGTGTACCACCCGCTCCCATTTACAAGTCATCACAAAATTACAAGAAATCCCGGTAAGGGAACAAAAATAATATAATAACTTCCCGGCAAAGGAACAACAATATCGAAACAGTCATCCCGGCAAGGGAGAATCAGCTATAACCAAATACTAACTCATTTTGTGCTCAGCTCAATTAGTGACAATACTCAATCATAACTAAGATCTACGAGGATAAAATCAATCTTTACTCAATATAGGAGATCATTAATTAAAGCATCTGAAGTGCCATCTAAGAGCACAACAACATTCAAATTTAAGACTCACAGTCATGCTCGACAGCAAC
The DNA here is from genome assembly GCF_000715075.1 of Nicotiana tabacum. Lineage (NCBI taxonomy): Eukaryota > Viridiplantae > Streptophyta > Magnoliopsida > Solanales > Solanaceae > Nicotiana > Nicotiana tabacum. Next base: position 152,164,629 of record NC_134090.1, on the reverse strand, counting down.
GTATAGATACTCGTCACCATGTCTATACGTCGCACTTAACAAGAAGCAAGTAGCAAATAGGACTCACCTCCCAATCCCTCAAGCTGAGGTTAGACCGAACACTTACCTCGAACTTTCACGGCCAACTCAAGCTTGGAACACCACTTTTCCTTTCAAATTCGGCTCCAAACCAATCGAATCTATACATAATTGACTCAATATTATCAATAAGTGCTAAACAATCCAATTTTTAATGTTCAATTATAACTTTCCAATCATTCTTCCCAAAATCCCAAAAATCGACCCCGGGCCCGCTTGGTCAAAACACGAGGTTCGGACCAAACCCGATCACCCATTCGCCCACAAGCCCGAATATATAATTTGTTTTCAAATACGACCCCAAAACGAGGTCTAAATCACAAATAATCAAAAAAAAACCCAACTCTACCCAAATCCCTAATTTCTACCCTTAATTACATGTTTTAGGCCTAAAATTCTAGTGGGTGTTGATGGAAAATGAAGAAAACGAGTTAAAGATTACTTACCCAAGAGATTATGGTGAAGAGAAGCTTCAAAAATCGCCTAAGAGCTTTGGAGAAGAAGAGGTTTGTGAAATTTAATAAAATTCCGAAAGTGTTTTGTTTTTGGCCTTTTTAAAATCACTGGGCGAAAATGCCCTTCGCGTTCGCGACTGACCCTTCGCGTTCGCGACTGACCCTTCGCATTCACGATGGTCAGGCTGGGTAAGACTTCGCGTTCACGTACACGGGCTCGCGTTTGCGAAGAGTAATCTCCTCGATCCCTCGTGTTCGCGTCCAAGGGTTCGCGTTCGCGTAAGACAACTACCCCACCCCATGCCCATGCCCAGGCCCATTTGGCCTTCGCGTTTGCATGGCCAAGACCGCGTTTGCGAAGGGTTATCCCTCCCAAAGCCTCGTGTTCACGACCTGAGCTACGCGTTCGCATATAAGGAAATTCCTTCAGCAATAATTAACCCATCGCGTTCGCGTGGGTACTCCCGCGAACGCGAAGAAGGAAGTGCCAGAAACCCAACAGCTGAGAAACCTGTAACATTTTCTAAGTCCGAAACCCTCGGAAACACATTCGAATCACACCCGAGCCCTCGGGGATCCTAACCAAACACATGTACTAACTCAACAACTTTATACGAACTTATATGTGCGATCAAATCGCCAAAATAACCTCAAAAATAATGAATCAAACCTCAAAATCAAAGGATTTTTCTCAAACTTCATAAAACATCAACTTTAGTAATTTAGATCTGAATCACGTTAAACGGACTCCGTTTTCAACCAAATTTTACAGAAATGAGTTAAACCATATATAAGACCTGTACCGAGTGCCGGAACTAAAATACGGGCTCGATACCATCGCTTTCTAATCATATTTCATTTCAAAATTCCTTAAACATTTACAGAAAACAATTTTACTTAAAAATTCATTTCTCGGGCGTGGGACCTCAGAATTCGATTCTGGGCATACGCCTAAATCCCATATTTTTCTACGAACCCTCCGGGACCGTCAAATCGCGGGTCCGGGTCCGTTTACCCAAAATATTGACCAAAGTCAAATTTATTCATTTTAAACTCAAATTTCATCATTTTTCACAGAATTTCATATTTAAGCTTTCCGGCTACGCGTTCAGACTGCGCACGCAAATTGAGGCGACTCTAAATGAGGTTTTCAAGGCCTCGGAAGCATAGAATGCAATTAAAAACAGGTGATGACCCTTTGGGTCGTCACATTCTCCACCTCTAAAACAGCCGTTCGTCCTCGAACGGATAGAAGAAAGAAGTACCTGAGTTGGGGAAAAGATGAGGATAACGGCTCCGCATATCAGACTCGGACTCCCAGGTCGATGCCTCAAGAGGCTGACCTCTCCACTAAACATGAACAGAAGGAAAGCTCTTCGGCCTCAACTGACGAACCTGCCGGTCTAGAATAGGCACCGAGTCCTCCTCATAAGACAAGTCCTTGTCCAACTGGACAATGCTGAAATCTAACATGTGGGATGGATCGCCGTGATACTTCCGAAGCATGGACACATGAAACACTTGATGCACGGCTGATAAGCTCGGCGGCAATGCAAGTCTATAAGCTACCTCTACCACTCGATCAAGAATCTCAAACGGGCCAATGAACCTAGGGCTAAGCTGGCCCTTCTTCCCAAATCTCATCACGCCCTTCATAGGCGACACTCGGAGCAATACTCGCTCACCAACCATGAAAGCCACATCTCGAACCTTGCGGTCTGCATAACCCTTTTGCCTGGACAGAGCTATACGAAGCCTATCCTGAATGATCCTGACCTTGTCCAAGGCCTCCTGAACCAGATCCGTACCCAACAACCGAGCCTCCCCCGACTCAAACCATCCAACCGGAGATCGATATCGCCTACCATACAAAGCCTCATAAGGAGCTATCTGGATGCTCGACTGGTAGCTGTTGTTGTAGGCAAGCTCTGTTAAAGGCAAAACCTGATCCCACGAGCCTCCAAAATCAATGACACAAGCTCGGAGCATATCCTCCAGAATCTGAATAGTCCGCTCGGACTAGCCGTCCGTCTGGGGAAGAAATGTTGTACTCAACTCCACTTGAGTGCCCAACTCTCGTTGAACTGCTCTCCAGAAATGCGAGGTAAACTGCATACCTCGGTCCGAAATGATAGACACAAGCACACCATGAAGACGAACAATCTCCCGGATATAGACCTCAGCTAACCTCTCGGATGAATAGGAGACTGCCAAAGGAATGAAATGCGCTGACTTGGTAAGCCTATCAACAATGACCCATACTGCGTCGAACTTCCTCCGAGTCTGCGAGAGCCCAACAACGAAATCCATAATGATCCGCTCCCACTTCCACTCGGGAAGCTCAATCCTCTGAAACAATCCATCAGGCCTCTGATGCTCATACTTAACCTGTTGGCAATTCAAATACCGAGCCACATATGGAACAATATCCTTCTTCACTCTATGCCACCAATATTGCTGCCGCAAATCCTGATACATCTTCGCGGCGCCCGGATGAATAGAGTACCTGGAGCTATGGGCCTCCTCTAAAATCAACTCTCGAAGCCCATCCACATTAGGCACACAAACTCGACCCTGTAATCTCAAAACACCATCATCACCTAAGGTAACCTGCTTGGCACCTCCACGCTGCACCGTGTCTCTAAGGACACACAATTAAGGATCATCATACTGCCGATCACGGATACGCTCCAATAAAGAAGAACGAGCGACCGTGCAAGATAATACATGACTAGGCTCAGAAATATCCAACCTCACAAATCGATTGGCCAAAGCCTGAACATCCAAGGCAAGAGGTCTCTCACCGACCAGAATATAAGCAAGACTGCCCATACTAGCTGACTTCCTACTCAAGGCATCGGCCACCATATTGGCCTTTCCCGGGTGATATAAGATAGTGATGTCATAATCTTTCAACAACTCCAACCACCTCCTTTGCCTCAAATTCAACTCCTTTTGCTTGAACAAATATTGAAGACTCTTATGATCCGTGAACACCTCACACGCCACACATTACAGATAGTGCCTCCAAATCTTCAATGCATGAACGATGGCTGCCAACTCTAAATCATGAACCGGATAGTTATTCTCATGAATCTTCAACTGCCTCGAAGTATAGGCAATGACCTTGCCATCCTGCATCAACACTGCACCAAGCCCAATACGAGATGCATCACAAAACTGTATAAGGCCCTGAACCTGTGGGCAAAAGCAACACCGGTGCCGTAGTCAGAGTGTCTTGAGCTTCTGAAAGCTCGCCTCACACTCGTCTGACCATCTGAACTGGGCACCCTTCTCGGTCAACCTGGTTATCGGGGCTGCAATAGATGAAAACCCCTCTACGAACCGACGATAGTAGCCTGCCAATCCCAAGAAACTCCGAATCTCTGTAGCTGATGCTAGTCTAGGCCAGTTCTTGACTGCCTCAATCTTCTTTGGATCAACCTGGATACCCTCTGCTGACACAACATGACCCAGGAATGCAACTGAACTCAACCAGAACTCACATTCTGAGAACTTAGCATATAACTGACTATCCTTTAGAGTTTGAAGAATCACTCTGAGATGCTGCTCGTGCTCTTCCTAGCTACGGGAATATATCAAAATATCATCAATGAAGACGATCACGAACGAGTCCAAATAAGGCCTGAACACTCGGTTCATCAAATCCATAAAGGATGCTGGGGAATTTGTCAACCCGAACGACATAACCAAGAACTCATAATGCCCGTACCGAGTGCGGAAAGCTGTCTTAGGGACATCAGAGGCCCTAATCCTCAACTGATGGTAGCTGAAACTCAAGTCTATCTTTGAAAATACCTTGGCACCCTGAAGCTGATCGAATAAATCATCAATCCTAGGCAATGGATACTTATTCTTGATTGTAACCTTGTTTAGCTGCTGGTAATCGATACATATTCTCATTGACCCATCCTTTTTCTTAACAAACAACACCGGCGCACCCCACGATGAAACACTAGGTCTAATGAAACCCTTCTCAAACAAGTTTTGCAACTGTTCCTTCAACTCTTTCAACTCTGGCGGGGCCATGCGATACGGCGGGATAGAAATGGGCTGAGTGCCTAGAGCCAAATCAATGCAGAAGTCAATATCCATGTCGGGTGGCATCCCCGGCATATCTGAAAAGAATACCTCAGGAAACTCACGAACAACAGGCACAGAATCAATAGAGGGAACATCAGCGCTAGAATCGCGAACATATGCCAAATAGGCCAAACACCCCTTCTTGACCATACGCCGTGCCTTCACATACGAGATAACACTGCGGGTAGAATGACCAGGAGTCCCTCTCCACTCTAAACGAGGCATACTCGGTAAAGCTAAGGTCACAGTCTTAGCGTGGCAATCCAAGATAGAGTGGTAAGGTGATAACCAGTCCATCCCCAATATAACATCGAAATCAACCATATCTAAAATCAACAAATCTACACGAGTCTCAAGACCCCCGATCACCACAGTACAAGACTGATGGACTCAATCAACCACAATAGAATCACCCACCGGTGTAGACACATAAACAGGATCACTCAATGAATCACTAGGCATGATCAGATACGGTGCAAAATAAGACGACACATATGAGTACGTAGAACCTGGATCAAATAGCACTGAAGCATCTCTATCACAAACCAGAATAATACTTGTAATGACTGCATCTAAAGCCTCAGCCTCGGGCCTAGCTGGAAGGGCGTAACATCGGGGTTGGGCCCCACCACCCTGAACTACCTCTCTGGGATGGCCTGTTGCTGGCTGGCCTCCACCTCTAGCGGCCTGAGCTCCACCTCTAGGACCTCTACCTCCACCTCTAGCACCTCTACCCCTACCTCTAACTGGCTGGGCAGGCTGTGGAACACCTGGGGCCTGAACCATAGCACGAGAACCCTGATGCAGAGAACTGCTTAAAGCTCGAGGGCAATACCTAGCAATGTACCTCGTGTCGCCACAAGTAAAACAAGCCCTCGGCTGCTGGGGCTGACGACCCTGGAAACTCTAAAGTGGTGGTGCACTGATTGGTGCTAGTGGTGCACTGAAGGACTGCTGATCAGAATACTGCATTGGAGGACCACAGCTACCTAAAGCACCATGAGAAACCTGAAGAGCTGACTGAAAGGGCCTAGGAGGAAGGCCTCTACCATATGAATCTCTACCTCCAGACGAGGTACAACTAAATCTGCCTCAATGATGGGGCCTTTTATCCGAACCATAACCACCTCCTTGCAATATAACCATCTCAACTCTACGGGCCACATTGGCCGCCTTCTGAAAGGTGATCTCACTCCCAGTCTCCCTAGCCACCTGAAGACGAATCGGCTGAATTAGACCATCAATAAACCTTCTCACCCTCTCTCTCTCGGTAGGAAGTATGACAAGAGCATGGCGAGCTAAGTCAATGAACTTGGTCTCATACTGGGTAACAGTCATGGAACCCTAGTGTAGGCGCTCAAACTATCTCTGATAGGCCTCTCTCTGAGTAATGGGGAGAAACTTCTCCAGAAACAACACTGAAAACTGCTCCCAAGTCAAGGCTGGCGAACCGGCTGGTCTAGCTAAGCAATAATCCCTCCACCAAGTCTTGGCGGATCCAGACAAGCGAAATGTAGCAAAATCGACCCCATTGGTCTCAACAATACCCATGTTCCTGAGAACCTTGTGGCAACTGTATAGAAAATCATGTGGATCCTCAGAAGAAGCACCGCTGAAAGTAGTAGTGAAGAGCTTGGTGAACCTATCCAGCCTCCACAAAGCATCGGCAGACATGGCTGCTCCGTCGCCGGTCTGAGCTACTACACCTGGCTGGACTACCCCAACTAGCTGAATCGTTGGAGTCTGAATCTGAGGAGCCACCTTCTCCGGAGTGCGAGTAGTAGGAGTTTGAGCCCATCCTCTAGCTTGAGAGACGGCTAGTGCTACAGGAAGCAAACCTGCTCGGGTGGCACTCTCCATGAGGCCCACTAATTGGACCAGAGCATCCTGAAGGACTGGGGTAGCAATAAACCCTTCCGAGACCTGAGTTAGGCCCACCGGAACCGCTGGGGCTGGAACCTTCTCGTCAAAATTAATCTGAGGCTCCGCCACTGGTACTGCTGCTAGAGGTTGAGCTCTGCCCCTACCTCGACCTCTAGCACAGCCTCAGCCTCGCCCTCTGCCCATCGTAGGAGCTGTTGTTGGGGGCTCGGGCTACTGAGCGGTAGATGAGGAAGCGCATGTTCTCGCCATCTCAAAAGAACAGAGTAGGAAAGCAATCACCATTGAGAAACAAAACCGCACAATAGGAAAGAACAAATGTGAAATTTTCCTTACTTTGTATCCTTTGGGGGATAAATACAGACGCCTCTGTACCGATCCCTCAGACTCTACTGAGCTTGTCCGTGAATTGTGAGACCTATGTAACCTAAAGCTCTGATACCAACTTGTCACGACCCGGAATTCCCACCCTAGGGAGTCATGATGACGCCTACTCGTAAAAGTTATGCAAGCCATGAACTTAGAAACCACTAACTCATCTGTTTTATACATGTTTCGCCAGTTAAATTATCAATGATTAAGCATTTAAATGACAGCGGAAAATAAAATTTAGTGGAAGTCTTAAATAAATATGAAACCCAAATATCTAGAAAACAATACATGTCTCTACCTAGAACCTGGTGTCACATCATCCACGGACTACTAAGAATACTACATACATCAGTTTGAAAGAAAGATAACACTGTCTGTCTCGAATACATGAGATAACAGAATAAAAAATAGGATAGAGTAGATGTCGGGCCTGCGGACGCCTGTAAGGCTACCTCGGTGTCTAGGTAGACTGAAGGCTGGCTCCCGAGCTAATGTTGCTGCTCAAACGTTGCTCCGGTATCTGCACATAATTGCAGAGTGTAGCATCAGCACAACTGACCCCATGTGCTGGTAAGTGTCTGCCCTAACCCCGGCGAGGTAGTGATGAGGCTAGAACCAGACTCCAGATAAACCTATGCAGTTATATAATATATAGCGAAAAAAGTAAACAGGTGATAAGCAATCAAAGCTGGGGAAAGGGAACATACTTCGGGGGTAGCAGATAAAAGAGAATATCAAAGAATATTAAGGAAACTACAATTTAACTTCTAACACGGATAAAAAGAAATAAGGCAACTTTCACTTTCAGTTTCATCTTGTTGCAGGCGTGCAACCCGATTCCATTTCTCATAGCTTGTGGTAGGCGTACCACCCGCTCCTATTTCATTATATCTTGTGGTAGGCGTACCACCCGCTCCTATTTCATTATATCTCGTGGTAGGCGTACCACCCACTCTCATTTCATTATATCTCGTGGTAGGCGTACCACCCACTCCCATTTTATCGATCTTGTGGTAGGCGTACCACCCGCTCCCATTTCATCATATCTCATGGTAGGCGTACCACCCGCTCCCTTTTCATTATATCTCGTGGTAGACGTACCACCCGCTCCCATTTACAAGTCATCACAAAATTACAAGAAATCCCGGCAAGGGAAAAAAAATAATATAATAACTTCCCGGCAAGGGAACAACAATATCGAAACAGTCATCCCGGCAAGGGAGAATCAGCTATAACCAAATCCTAACTCATTTTGTGCTCAGCTCAATTAATGACAATACTCAATCATAACTAAGATCTACGAGGATAAAATCAATCCTTACTCAATATAGGAGATCATTAATTAAAGCATCCAAAGTGCCATCTAAGAGCACAACAACATTCAAATTTAAGACTCACGGTCATGCTCGACATCAACGTATAGATACTCGTCACCATGCATATACGTCGCACTCAACAAGAAGCAAGTAGTAAGTAACAAATAGGACTCAACTCCTAATCCCTCAAGCTGAGGTTAGACCGAACACTTACCAAGAACTTTCAAGACCAACTCAAGCCTCGAACACTGTTTTTCCTCTCAAATTCGGCTCCAACCCAATCGAATCTATACATAATTGACTCAATATCATCAATAAGTTCTAAACAATCCAATTCCAATGTTCAATTATAACTTTCCAATCATTCTTCCCAAAATCCCAAAAATCAACCCCGGGCCCGCTTGGTCAAAACACGAGGTTCAGACTAAAACCCGATCACCCATTCGCCCACGAGACCGAATATATAATTTGTTTTCAAACCCGACCCCAAAATGAGGTCTAAATCACAAATAATCAAAAAGCCCTAACTCTACCCAAATCCTTAATTTCTACCCTTAATTACATGTTTTAAGACTAAAAATCTAATGGGTGTTGATGGAAAATGAAGAAAACAAGTTAAAGATTACTTACCCAAGATATTATGGTGAAGAGAAGCTTCAAAAGTCGCCTAAGAGCTTTGGAGAAGAAGAGGTTTGTGAAATTTTTATAAAATCCCGAAAGTGTTCTGTTTTTGGCCTTTTTAAAATCACTAGGCGAAAATGCCCTTCTCGTTCGCGACTGACCCTTCGCGTTCACGATGGTCAGGCTAGGTGAGCCTTCGCGTTCGCAGAGAGTAATCTCCTCGAGCCCTTGCGTTCGCGTCCAAGGGTTCGCGTTCGCGTAACACAACTACCCTACCCCCTTCCCAGGCCTATTTGGCCTTCGCGTGGCCAGGACCGTGTTTGCGACCTGAGCTATGCGTTCGCATGGCCAGGACCGCGTTCGCGACCTGAGCTACGCGTTCGTGTTGAAGGAAATTCCTTCAGTAACAATTAACCCATCGCGTTCGCGTGGGTACTCCTGCGAACGCGAAGAAGGAAGTACCAGAAACCCAGCAGCTGAGAAACCTGCAACATTTTCTAAGTCTGAAACATATCCGAATCACACTTGAGCCCTCGGGGTTCCTAACCAAACACACATACTAACTCAACAACTTCATACGAACTTATCTGTGCAATCAAATCGCCAAAATAACCTCAAAAACAATGAATCAAACCTCAAAATCAAAGGATTTTTCTCAAACTTCATAAAAATCAACTTTAGCAATTTAGGTCCGAATCCCGTCAAACGAATTTGTTTTCAACCAAATTTTACAGAAATGACTTAAACCATATATAAGACCTGTACTGGGCGTCAAAACGAAAATACGGTCCCGATACCATCGCTTTCTAATTAGATTTCATTTCAAAATTCCTTAAACATTTTCAGAAAACAATTTTACTTAAACATTCATTTCTCGGGCTTGGGACCTCGGAATTCGATTCCGAGCATACGCCCAAGTCCCATATTTTCCTACGGACCCTCCGGGACCGTCAAATTACGGGTCCAAATCTGTTTACCCAAAATATTGACCGAAGTCAAATTTATTCATTTTAAACTCAAATTTCATCATTTTTCACAGAATTTCATATTTAAGCTTTCCGGCTACGTGCCCAGACTGCGCACGCAAAATGAGGTGACTCTAAATGAGGTTTTCAAGGCCTCGAAAGCATAGAATGCAATTAAAAATAGGTGATGACCCTTTGGGTCGTCACACTCCAAAACACATTCCGATCACGCTCCTAAGTCCCAAATCATCTAATGGAGCTAACCAAATCATAATATTTTTGATCCGAGATCATATACCAACAAGTCAAGACTTGGTCAAATCTTTCAAATTTTAAACTTCAAACTGAGGATTGTTCTTCCAATTTCATTCCCATTCCCACCACACACAATGCTGAGAACCCGTCACATATCATAGAAATAGAACACATGAATCTAGCCCGCAAGATCATACCTCTACATAGCTTTGCTCCAATGAGCGACCTCATCTATATGAAACACCTCAAGTCACTATGCTCAAAATCGACAACCATGCGCACTATGATGTCTAAAACCAAAGTAATCATCATAACCGATACGCCATCCACCGAGCAATACCCAGTACTCTTCCCGCTCGACTTCCACTATGAAACCCCGATGGAACCGCACCACATGTGCCTATAACCAACAAATCATAACGCCTCGCCACATAGAAAAGTAACTCATATATCACCTCCGAGCACTAATAGCTCAATAATAACCGAATCAACACATCTCTCACCAATAACGACTCGAAGTCAACAAAGCCGTCTCGATGCAGAACACACATCCATATAGGTCTACCAATGAACCCCTTATCAAGGAGTTCCTGAAGCTGCTCCTTCAACTCCTCGAACTCCGCCGGTGCCATACGATATGGTGCCCAGCACCAAATCCATACCAAAATCAACAACCCTGTCCAGCGACATGCCCGGCAGCAGGAAGCACATCTGGAAAACCCCCTCATCACCGGAACTAAATCAATAGTAGGAGCCTCTGCACTGACAACCATCACAAAGGCCAAATAGAAAAGACAACCCTTCCCAGCCATCCGCTGGGTGTCTTCAAAAACGACACCACCTTGCTGGGAACTTAATCCGTCGAACCTCGCCACTCAATCCATGGCACTTCCGGCATAGCCAACATCGCCGCTTTAGCGCAGTAGTTCAGAATAACACGATACGAAGACAACCAGTCTATACCCAATATTACATCAAAATCTAACATACCAAGCAGCAAAAGATCCACTCGGGTCTCCAAACCCCGATAGTCACTATACAGTACCGATACACACGACCTACAACTATAACATAACTTGTACATGAGAACTCCCAGTATCCAACTCCATATAGCACACGATCTCTATATCCGATTCAAATTCCACCATCTGAATATACAACACACCTCAAAAACCCAATCATTCCACGAGAGGTACTCTTATAATTCTTCTGTGCCACCAGGAAAACTCGAATATCAGCAGTCGATCTAATAAGAGAGTGCCGCAATACAAATGAAGCATCATCAACTCAAACACTTGCCCCTTGTTTTTGAAAATACATACTCTCATCAAGCCATACCAGTTAGTAATAACATTTCCCTAATCATCTGAAGATCATGCTGTCTAAGAATTTATGTCCTTCCTTCCAGAACTGAACTGTGACCTCACACATGCAAATCTCAATGCTACGCAACATATCACACATACCATATCATCCTAGGATACACATGAGAACTTCATACCCCTTTCGGGCCACAAGAAGCTACGTACTCAACTAGCTAAGAACTTTCCATTGACCTCATCTAGAAGAAAATCACCACACATCCCATGCTCCTCATGCTAGTAGAAAACATACACCTCCAAACCGTGGCAGAAAAGCATCAAGAACTCTTCGAATTTCATTTGCACAAAACTAAACCGTCAGGACTGAATCCTTCTAACTCAACTAAGCTATGCGGGACACTAAAACCCAAGAGCATTGCCGCGAAAACACCTGTATAAACTCATTACCTCATAAGAATCCAAAGGACTAATCATATCCTTACCATACCGATCCAGCCTACTACCAAGCTATCCCATCTATCCGAGTTTCCTTCTGATTTACCTTCAACTTGATACTCCCTTTTGCTATAACACCACAATTCCTCAACCCAGACTCACTACACGAGACCCAAGCACAAAACCACACCGACTAAGGCTCATAAGCCGTTGAATACTCTCTTAAACATCCCCAAAGCACCACATTTGAAATACTTTACTCTGAAGAGACTTCCTGCGAATCTAAATCCGCTACCTTCACCTTCTTGATGCTGATAAATAGAATCCCATAGTTGATATAGAAATGCCACAAGCCTTGACACCCTCCAATGCAAACCTCAGTTTCTAGCCAAAATACAAACTTGAAAATCTCCAATTATTACATGTATAATAATTCAAGAATGTGAAGTTTTTCCTAAAGGTTCGGCAGCCTCCCAAGGATAAGTGCAAACGTCTCTGTACCTATCCACGAGACTCTACTAAACCTGCTCAGAACTCGTGAGACCTATGCAACCTAGGCTCTGATACCAACTTGTCACGACCCTCAACCGGACCCGGTCGTGATGGCGCCTCTCAACAAGATCAGCTGACACAATTCCCAAATTCATTCTTAACAATTTAAGTAATAAAACTAAGTCGAAATCATAATCATAAATTCCAAAATAAGATAAATAATACTGTACAATTTGCGGAAGTAAAATCAACACAACCCGATATCGAGGTGTCACCAGTCATGAGCATCTATCCACATACTATAAGTTTAAAGAATCTACATAGTCTAATACAGAGATAAAACAGAGAAAAGTAAGATAAGGGAAGAAGCTCTGGTTTACGAATGCCGCCAGCTACCTAGAGAATTTCCGAATCCGCCTGAGCTGGAAGGATCAACACTCGTTAGCGGGACCTAAAGCACCTGAATCTGCACACGGGGTGCAAGGGATAAAGTGAGTACTCCAACTCAGTGAGTAATAGTCATAAATAGACTGAGAAATATTAAATCATGTAAGGCACATCACAGGCTATAAGGAAGTAGTAAAAGCCAGTAAAAACAGTGAATATACGTAAAGTCATTCTAGTTCAGTTTAAACTTCATGAAATGCCTTTTTAAACAATAAAGCAAGTAAATGACAGACAACTAGAAAAGATAAACACATAAAGGATCGCCCCTCGGGCACAATGTCAACAAAATCCGCCTCTCGGGTAATATCATAGAACAACACTAGCCCCTCAGGCTATATCTCACATTACAATGGGTACCCGAGCTCATTGGGGGTGTGCAGACTCCTGGAGGGGCCCCTTACGGTCCAAGCGCAATATCAAGCCATCTCGTGGCATCATCACTAGGCTCTCGACCTCATATCAACAAGCCACCTCGTGGCGTACAAATCTCAGGCCCTCGGTCTTATAATCATAATCAGGTGTTTCCTCACAACATAAGCCCTCGGCCTTACTCAGTCAAAATTCTCACAAGCCATTCAGGCAATAGTAAAACATGATGCTCAGCCAAAATATCATTTAAAATCTCATTTAAGTGTTAAAGCAGAGTAAACATGGCTGAGCTATGAAAACAGTAGAATATAGCATGACTGAGTTCAAGTATAAAGTCATAACAGTGAGGAAATATCAATAAAAATCCCCTAAGGGTTCAAATAGTTGGCACGAGGCCCAAATATGGCATTCAGCCCAAAACATGATGATAGCAAATAGTTTTCAATCAAATACGCGGTAAAACAATCACTCGGGATGGACTAAGTCACACTCCCCAAAAGTGCACGACCTCACGCTCGTCATCTAACGTGTGTGTCACCTCAATATAGCACAACGATGTGCAATCCGGGATTTCATACCCTCAAGACAATATTTACAATCATTACTCACCTCGATCCGGTTCAAACTCTAGCCCAAGATGCCTTTGCTCCTCGAATTGGCCTCAACTCGCGTCGAATCTATCCAAATCAGATTCACGACGTCAAAATATGCTAAGGGAACGAAGACCATGCGAAAATAATCAATTTACAACATCAAACCCGAAATTGCTCAAACTTGGCCTCCGGGCCCACGCCTCAGAACACGACAAAAATCACATCAATAGAATCCTCGTCCTCCCATGAGTCTATACATATCAAGATATCAAAATCGGACCTCAAATGGCCCCTCAAATCCCCGCTCAAATATCTCTTAATCTCAAGCCCTAATTACCTATTTTGCACTGATTTTTCCCAAAATTTCACCACTAATTAGGCCTTTAATCACATATAAACGAGTTATGAAGTCAAAAATCTTACCTCCACGAGATTATCCTTTGGTTCCCTCTTCAATTAGCTCTCCAAAGCCTTCTACCGAATGAAATATGGTGAAAACCCACTCAAAATCGCGAAGGGGAACTTTTTATACTTTCTGACCCAAGCATTTTCGCACATGCGGTCCTTTTACCGCTTCTGCGATCCCGCTTCAGTGCCAAATCCACCGCATTTCCGATTTTCACTTAATTGCCAATTTCTGCATCTGCATTTAGAATTTTGCACCTGTGCTACCGCAGGTGCATCCCTTTCACCGCTTCTGCGGTCCCTGATGATCTTCTCCTTGGCCGCATTTGCGGCTGCCTTCCGCTTTTGCGGGCATCGCACCTGTGGCCTTCCAACCACAAGTGCGATTATGACATAAACCAAAATGCTTCAGCTACAAAATCTATATTCCAATTCTTCCGTCACCCATCCGGAATCACCCCGAGGCCCCCAGGACCTCAACCAAGAGCACAACCACATCATATATCACTACCCAAACTTGTACCAATCTTCGAAACACCTCAAACAACATCGAATCCATCAAATCACATCGAAATCAATCATAAGGTTCCAAAATCTTCCGAATTCCGCTTTTGATCAAAAAGCCTACCAGACCACGTCCGATTGACCTGAAATTTTGTACACATATCCCAAATGACACAACAACCTATTGCAACTCCCGAAATTTCATTATGACCACTATATCAAAATCTCACCTATCAACCGGAAATCGTCAAAACACATTCCGATCACACTCCTAAGTCCCAAATCACCTAACGGAGCTAACCAAATCATAAAATTTTCGATCCGAGATCATATACCAACAAGTCAAGACTTAGTCAAATCTTTCAAATTTTAAACTTCAAACTGAGGATTGTTCTTCCAATTGCATTCTGATTACCCCGAAAACCAAAACCGACGATTTACATAAGTCAATATACATCACACGGAGCTAGTCAAGCCCGAGAACTGGCGAGCGAATGTGAAAAGCTCAAAACGACCGGTCGGATCAATACATATAAGACCACAAATATCAAAGTAGAAATTTTAGCTGATGAGGAGAGCTCAATGGGAGCTTGAGCACCACTCTCAGCTTCTATCTGATCGAAATCATCCAAAAACCAAAGGTCGAAGTCCATGTACAATGACTAAGGCTAAAATTTCTTGTCCAGTCAATATAAATTGAAACGGAGAGAATATGTTATTTGAATCAATCAGTTATCGTACCTTTTGTACTCTTCTTATTCCTCTTTCTATCTTTTTCCTCTTCGGAAGAGGTTATCTTTTCCTATTACAAACACTAAAAAAAAAAAACGAGTTATCACTTGTATCACCTAGATACTGTTCTTGAACTCTTAAAATCCTTGAGGAAAATAATGTAAATAAATAAGATTGGTTTTGTGTTTGTTCTTAGAAAAAACGAGATTGAATTGATCCTTTCAACTTTGAACAAAGGTAAAGTAAAAAAGGAACAAGTAGGGGTCGATTTATGTATTCCATGCAAAAAGAGACAAAAATGAAAGCGAAAGATCAACAAGTCCATGCACGTCAAGAAATATAAGTGGCTCTTTCTTACTCCTATTTTCCCCGAAGAGTTAGATTTTAATTAAATATTGTATCAGTATAAAAACTTTTTATACCATGAGGCTTAACCCGAAACTTCTTTTAAGGATGGAATAATCCTAACTATTCAATCACATTCCTTGGTATTAAATAGGTATCTGAAAATCATTAATCAAACCAAAGGACTTAAACACGAGATTCTGATTAAGGGTAGAGATTCTGACGATATCACAATCATGGGCGGATTTAGGGGCGGAAGGGAGTTTCCTCGAATTTCCTTCGTTGAAAAATTACACTGTATATATAAAGTAAAATCTATTTTTTACCTCTATATATTATGTTTTGAATCCCCTTAACACAGTCCAAAAGCATAGTTCAGTGATCAAAAGGGTTCAAAACTTTTGTGAGTTCACTTGTTCAATTCCCACTAGCCACAATTTCTTTTTATTTTTTCACATTTTTTTTTTCTGAACCCCCTAGCGGAATCTTGCCTCCGCCATTGATCACATCACCAATGGACGGATGATCGGTATTTTTGACATTAAGGTGCGCGAAGTGTTTTCAAAAGTGTCTCCACATTATTAATCCTCAGTCTTTTAAAAATTTTAATGGTCTCACATTAATCACATAATCATACTATTAATAATATAAAATCGTCCTAGTTAACCGCCGTCCAAGCTTTTAGGCAGGAAAAAGACTTCCTTTAGAAGCATGGTAGTTAGTGGAGTCCTCAACTATAGTGGCGTCCTTGTCCATTTAATTTGAACACCATATATGATATATGACCTCGAGCTTCGTTCCCATTATGGCATGAATGATACTAAATGACAATATGCGATTCAACAAACACAAAGTAACATCCCATTATCTATTCATGGAAAGCCCAATAATTTTTTTGAGATCCACTAGAGGGTCGTTTGGCACGAGGTATAAGCAGATATAGTGCTGGTATAAAATTTAATATCACCTTAATATTTTGTTTGGTTAACAAATCTGGTATAAGTTATCTCGAGATTAAAATTAATAGCGGGATAACTTATTTCTTTTAGGGGGTGGGGTAATTAGTGTCGGGATAACTTATACCTTTTTAGAAATTATGCAATTATCATCTTTTACAATATACCAAGCAATGGATAAAAAAAATTTCAGCATAACTACTCCCAGCATAACTATAGTCCAACATAAGCCGTATTCAAACCAAACAACTCCTTATAGTATATTTAAACTTGTCAATAGTAGCAGATAACATGTGGTACTTTACAAGTAACTAATCACACACTTTAGAAACGATTATCTACGATATCTGTAATTGTCTTTTAGGTTAATCGATAATGTAAGAAATTTTGCCAGCGTACTAAAATTAAACTCATAATATATATATATATATATATATTGTATTTTCCTACAGACAAATTATAACAGGCAGATTTAGTCCAAGCTTAATTAAATCTAAAGCAAGAATTCCAAAATTAATATGTGAAGTATAACAGGCAGAATGCGCAACCTACTTATCCTCTTATAAAGAGAGTAAATTGTCTTGCAACTAATTTTATTCTAATACAATTAGGTTGAATGCTTTTTCGTGTTCAGATTTAATAAAGTTCTTTAAAAGCAAGTTCATGCCGTTTATCAATATTGTTAAGAGCACAAATGTACTTAGCTTTTCGTATATTATTTTTTAAAATCATACTTAGATAACCATGTGACTCAAAGTCAATGTCAAAGTCAAAGATATGGTTTCACCAAAAGTTTTAGCTTGGGATATTTTTGGTATTCTTTTCGTTTCCCTCCCAATAAGATTCATTGTGGTAAGAAAATTCATAGATAATTTTTGGGTTCAATTAGTCCAAAATATTTTTAATATGATGTGATGTTATCTGCTTTGGGCTAAGTCCGCATAATTTTTTTAAAAGGCCACACACCGTTATAAATATCCTAACACGCAGAGGCGGCTTAACCCCCAAGCCACTAAAGCGGCCGCTTTAGGCCTCACAAAATTATAGGCCCCAAATGATACTCTTTTTATATGTAATTTAAATATTAATTATATTTATTAAATAGTGATAAGAATTTTTTTCAATCATCTTTTGCTACCTTGTCACCAATCATTAATAACATAGTTTTATATTTTATGTTGTTTTTTATCGGAGTTGGTTGAGAAAATTCAAATGAAAGTGAAAAGCAATTAAATCCGCGGTTACTTTCTAGTTCTTCTTACTACAACTTGAATAAATTTTATTTACAAGTCTAACTTTGTAAGATATTTTCTTTCAAGATCTCTATTGGCACGCTTCAAGCTAATTAGATCATAAAATATATATCATCTTTGTAAATACAAATTTCAACTTGATTGTTACTTTGGGAGGCAATGCTATATAGTAATTTATGTTGACGGTCATGTGAAAAGAAAAAATTCAAAATTAAACTTAATAAAATCTTACCAAAGATTAATAATGTTTCAACAAAGATTAAATGGGTTGGTTACACCGTCAAAATGAAATTGCATCTCAAAAAGTAAAAAAGAAAGAAAAAAACGTCAACAAAAATATATAAAATTATTAAATAAGTTTAAGGCCTCTTATAACGTCTTGGCTTTAGGCCTCCAATACTATTGAGCCGCCCGTGCTAACACATTATATATATCTTTTTAAATTTTTTTAGCAACAAATATATGATTTTATTGGCATACCTAATAATAAATTTATCAATATTGTTAGCTGAATAAATATCCGCCACTAAAATTGTTAATATACATAACATTACCAGGCCAAATAAAGTAATCCATATATCACCAAGTCACCATTAGAGCTTATAGATAGAATATTACTGTCTTTATTAGCATTAATAATTATGCTTGGCTTCCTGTGACCAATGATTGAACTAACAAATTATTTTTGTAATACTGAAGGCCAGCCATCAATTATCAATTATAAATAATTTATTACGGCTGTTTATAGAGCGATATCTGGACATGATCTAGAAATGATTACTATAGGAAAAGGGTAGAAGAGAAAGGAATTAGAAGAGAAAAATGAAATTAAAGTTGGCACTAAATGTCTTTTTAGGGTTTAATTAATGCCATAAAAGCAACCATTATGTGTACACTTTTGAGGGGCAATGTAACTTTTCTCTTTCATTGCCAAACTCTAACTAAGACCAGACAAGCTTCCTCACTTCAAACTTTTAGTTCTAAAAAAAATAGGAAGTGAGGTATGGGGTAGGCAGTTTGGGGTGAGGCGAAGAAGAAGAAGGGCGCGTTATACGTATTCAATTTAATTAAGCTATATATATTGACAGTGTAATTTTTTTCGCTTGATCTTATTTATTTGCTTACTTACCATAATTTTATTATGATCGTATTTATCATTGTAGAAGCATGTAAATCTATATGGAATGGATGTCACAAGAAATTAGGTTCTTTATGTAGCGGAAAAAAATTAAGAACTTGTAGGTTTTTTGTATAGCGGAAGACTGGAATGAAAAATCTATATGAAATGGATGTCACAGGAAATTTAAACGAAGAATTTATAGATCTTCATATAGCGAAAGACGGGAAAGAAAACGAAGAACTTATAGGTTCTTCTTGTAGCGGAAGACTGGAACAAATCGCGACTCGAATTACTGGTTCGATGACGTTCATGTGTGCAATCACTGCAGGAGTTACTGGTTCGATGACGTTTTGTGGGCAATCTCCTATCCCAATTTAATTAAGCTCTAATGCTTTTGCGGTATATATAGGTATATAGGAGAAATTAAGTTAACAATAATTACTAAAATTAATGTATTTATCCTAATGGGCTTTTATAGCACTCGGTGGACAAAGTTGTAGAATATTACATGCAATAATTTTCTATATTTGTCAAATTACCAGTATATTAACAGGGGCGGATGCATGAATATGTACTAATACGGTAAAGAAACGGATAAGTAGATAAAAATAATACTACTTGACATAAATTATCTTTTGGTGGATTGGTTATGTGCTTAATTTTGCACTAAGAGGTTAGAGGTTCAACTTTAAGCTAGCACATTTTTATTTTTTTTGCAAATATTTGAGAGCCCCTGTAAGTAAAATTGTGATGAAGTATAATTAAACTCAAGATCTTTTTTAACTTGAGACTCCAAAAAAAAATAATAGACTAAAATTATTTCTTGTCTTAAAGTATAATAGTTAAATTTATTACTCTCATTTTTCTATAAATTTGCATTCCCCTTACAAAAATTCTTACGTACGCCCTTGAATATATAAAAGTTTAAACATTTAAATCGTATGTATTTAGAGGAAAGATTGGCATGTAGACAAAGTAAAGTCGCCACAGCGTGGTATTTTGCAGAGTTACTTTAAGAAACTAGAAAAGATAGAAATTGAACCATGAATCAGTTTGACTGAGCACGAAGTTTAAGAAAAAATAAAGATTTTTGGAAGTTGTGGACCTAAACAAGCTAAAAATGGTCCAGAATATTTGTGTTGTTATAAAAACTTCTCAATAAGAATAGAATTGTAAATTTAAATTAAATTATTTTCAAATTCAGAAAATGATCATTCTCTTTAAAACGAATAAAAAAAAGGTTCAAACAAATTGGAACGGAGGTATTACTATTTTACATGTGGTCACTGTCAACATCTAGCTTTTAATTCCCTTTCAATGTAGAAGTGATTTTTGCATGAAAGTAAGAGAAACACTCTCTTGGATCTGCTGCAATATATGCTCCCAACAAAACAATGAGTGAAGTAGCTTTATTGCTTTGATCCTTTTCTTCTTTTGTTCTTTTGTTATTAGCTTTTGGTCTCATCACTCTTTCTTTCTCTCTCTCATGATGAAAGCCTTGGATCCCTCAATCATCATGTTCAAATAACGAGTAATTCATAATTTGAATATTATGGTTCGAGTCCAATTTTTATTATAACTAATTTGATTTATTGGGTTTTAAATTTATTATTTTTACTTATTTATTGAATTCCTTAACACATACTCATAACATTATTCGAGTCAAAATTATTGAAATTGGATAGACTCATGAGTTTAATGTGACATTCGTCTCTAATTATAATTTGATTAAACTACCGAATATTGATAAGTGTGTTTGAACAGACATAAACTAAAACTTATAGAGACGCACACATCCAGGGCCGGATCCAACACAATAATATCAGGTTCAATTGAACTCATAGTTTTCGACACTAAGCATAAATTTATAAATAAAATTATCGCAACTAGTAAATATGCACCTTAACTTTAAAATATAGTAAATTTAATACTAAGAATTTTAATATTTAACCTATAGAACTTAAATTCTAAATTTAGATATGCACATATTCTCTTGTTTCTTTTTGTGGGGTTGGTGATTTGGTTCAAAATGCGCAGCTTGAGGATCAAGACCTAGTCAAAAAGATGTGCCAAAAACATAAAAGTTAACGAGAATGTTGGTGTTTTTTAGTTGAGTTTCTTTTTAACTTTAAATTGTTTTTTGATATGACATATTGGCAAATGACCTGTTTTCAACGATCGTTTTCTCGTTGTTTTTTACCCCACACCCTTAAAAAACGAAGAGAGACATTGGCATGTGCAAACCATTACCTTGAACTAGCTAGGTGTTTTTCGTATCTTAAATAAGCAAATCCTACAAGATTTGAACTCAAATTAAAGTGGTAATATCCCATGCAATTCTAAACTAATAAATCATATCTCTTCGGTTTGCATAAGCGAAGTCAGGATTTGAATTTATGAATTCTTACTTCGCCGGTGTGTACTCAAAGGATAATAAGTATATAATCATTGTATAATGTATACACACTGCATGTACACTAATTATATAGTGACTATATATTGACCATAAATTGTATACTGGCTAAAATTAGTAAAAACTAAAGCTAAAAGTAATTTTTGTTGGTGTGGACTTTGTCGGACTGCTGAGTAATGTAAAGATCCCAAATTAAAGGGGCTCCTCAGGCCAACATTCTACTGGACCAACCCAATCATGCTTAATTCTCCATCTTCTCGATGGGTTTGTCCAGCGGTCTTAAATTAAGGTAAAAATAACACGGATTACTCAGTTTTCGGACTGATCATTCAAAAATAGTCAGCGTTTACAAAATCATTGAAAAATAGCCATTATTTTGCTGCAAACGAAAAGTTCCAGCATAATATACTGGAGATCGGTGCACATGTATATGAACTTCAAACATATTATGTTGGAACTCCAACACGCAGAAAGTTCCTGTATATTATGTTGGATCGATATATTATACTGGAACTCCAGTACATTATATTGGAGTTCCAGTATAATTTACTGGAACTCCAGTATATTATACTGGAGTAATTTTCCGGATTTTAAATAGTACTTTCGTTCATATTTATTTTTACATGAAAAGTGACTAAATTTTGATTACTTTTAAAACTGTGGCTATTTTTGAATGACCGCTTGTAAATCTAACTATTTTTGAATTTCTCCCTTAATTAAGTTATTAAGGCCCATATCATGGTGGTTTCAAGAAAAAACCCAAGGTTATTTGGTAAGTTATGGTATAACAACGCATGAAAAAGAAGGGATTTTTACCTTCCTATACAATATTTGAAATTTATTTATCAAACGTGTCCTAATTTTATATATCACCCACCCTAAACAAGGATTACTTATAAATTATATACAACCCATTATTAGTGCCTTGAATTAGGGGATTTAGTTAC
This sequence comes from Nicotiana tabacum, assembly GCF_000715075.1. Taxonomy (NCBI): domain Eukaryota; kingdom Viridiplantae; phylum Streptophyta; class Magnoliopsida; order Solanales; family Solanaceae; genus Nicotiana; species Nicotiana tabacum. The sequence goes on along the minus strand of NC_134090.1, from coordinate 152,142,249 downwards.
ATCCTTTTCCTTTTTTCTCTCCTCTCCTCTTTCCTCAATGCCACATCTCTCATCAATTTTTCTTTCTTTCTTCACTTTCTCTCACCCCGTCTTTCTATCTCAATAAGGTAAGCCTAAAATTTGTCTTCTGCCAATCAACTTATTGAAGTAACCTCCGAACACTAATCTATCATAAAGCTTTGAATTCGAATTTGGATTTTCAAAAATCATTATGTGTTTGGATTGGGTGTTGTTGCAAACAATTGAAAATATTATTTGGAGTTTTTATCTCAATTTTGAGGGTGTTTTGATGAAGATTAGACTTGATTTCTGTCACGACCCAAAATCCATTAAGGGTCGTGATGGCGCCAGATACCACTATCAGGCAAGCCAACGCCAAGAAGTTAATTAAATTCTCATTTTAGTATTTTTGAATTTATTTCTTTTCCTTACATTAAACATTAAATAATGAACTTCACCGAGTAAATAATGATGTCTTTAACAAATTTTCAATACTGAATAATCCCATATACATCCCAGAACCCGGTGTCACAAGTGCATGAACAATTTCTAGGAAATAAAATGTAATACAATAACTGTCCGGAATACAAATTGGACAGAAAAAAATACAATACTCTGAAAGAGACTCTACTGGCTGCGGGTAGTCTCGAGAGATGCAGCTCACCTAAGTCTTCGTATCAACCATGTCACTACGCCCAACGAGGCCACTAGACATACATGTGCCTGTGCAAAAAAAACATACACAGCAAGTGTAGTATGAATACGAAAACAATGCATACCCAGTAAGTATCCAGTCTAACCTCAAAGAAGTAGTGACGAGAAGTCGACTTCAATACTTACTAGTGGTCCAATAATGTGAAAAGTCATGGATTTTATAAGGCGACTGCAAACTCAATAATCATGAAGCAGGTAAACAATTCTTTTGTTAATAGAAATCTTAAAACTTATTTTCATCTTTTAAAAATTTACATCTCCGGACGATGAGGCTATATCAATTATTAATAATTCCAAAACAATCAATCAAGTCATGCACAAATCATGCCGAGGTCGTACGACCCGATCCAACATAATATTTAAAATGTGCACTCCTAGAGGGTCGAATGGCGCGAACCATAAATGCATCTATTGTCCCGGTCGTGAATCATACATGTAACGCGGTCAAATATATAAATAAAAAAATTATCCCGCTCGCGAATCATATGTGCGACGCGGTTATACATAGATAAATACGTTCAAACAGTCAATCAAGAATTCATCAGGGAAACAATTACCCAAAAAAATGGCAACTTCTCTTTTAATGGTCAAGAAAATGATGTTTAGCCATTTTAGAAATTCATTTACCAAGTTCGAAATTAAGCATTTGAATCGACAATAGGGTTACAAATATTGCAAGTATAGCATGTTTTTGGGTCCTAGACTACCCGGATTTAAGCACAATAGTAGCTACGCACGGACTCTCGTCACCTCGTGCGTACGTAACCCCAACAAATAGAACATATTTAATTACTTCACCTATGGAGATAATTTCCTCTTATAAGGTTAGAAAGGAGACTTATCTCACTCCGAAGTTCCATAACCGGCTCCCAAGACCCTTCCGATGACTCAAACCGATGTCCAATGCTCCAAAACTAGTCAATAATTATGCAAACCCATATATATATGCTCAAACACTCATAACAATTCAATTTATATCAATTCCCAACTTCGTTTGAAAAGTCGATAAAATCACCCTCGGGCCCACTTGCCCGGATTCCGAAAATTTTCGAAAATAAACTTTACCCATAATACCATGAACTCAAATATATAATTTGTTTCCAATTCCATGCCTAAATTCATGGTCAACATCCGAAATATCAATTTCTAGATTTTTCTTCAAAATTCCAAATTTCCACTACCCATGATTTTTATGTTAACATCTAGATATAATCTAAGTATTTAACTTACAATGGGTGGGATTAACCTACCTCCAAGTTTCTAGGTGGAAGCCCCTCTCAAGAAGCTCCAAAAATCACCCAAAAATGGAGAAATGAGCAAAAATGGCCAAACCCGCTATTTAATGCGTTTTGCCCAGCGACTTCCGCACCTGCAAAATCCTCGCCGCTTCTGTGCATCCGCTTCTGCGGTGCCCCTTCGCACCTGCGCCCATTGCACTTCTGCGGCCATCAGTTCTGCTCCTGCGTTTGCGCATATGCGGTCAAGGCTCCACACATGTGGTCCTTCACTTGGGCGGCCCTGCTCCACTTCTGCAACTTCTTGGCCGTTTATGCGGCTCCGCACCTGTGGCCAAAAGCTCGCAGGTGCGGTTACACCAGATGCCAGCAGCCTTAATTCTTTTTCAAACTCCAAATTCGATCTGTTAATCACCTAGAATCCACCCGAGGCCTCTGGACCCCGTCCAATTATACCTACCAGTTCTAAAACATAAGGTGGACCTGCTCGACAGCTCAAATCACATCAAACAATGCCGAAATCATGAATCACACCCCAATTCGAGCTTTATGAACTTTAGAACTTCAACATTCGATGTCGAAACCTATCAAATCACGTCCGATTGACCTCAAATTTTGCACACAAGTCATATTCGACATTACGGACATACTCCAACTCTCGGAATCGGAATCCGACCCCGATATCAAAAAACCCACTTCCGGTCAAACTTCTAAAAAAAACTTCAAATTTCTACTTTCGCCAAAAAATCCCAAAATGACCTACGGACATCCGAATCTACTTCCGGACGCGCTTGTTGATACCCAATCTTCCCATATAATTTTTATATGCATAAATACCTTCAAAATAGCATATATATGCATATATAAGCATGCATAAGGTTTTTATAATTTTTTTATAATTTTAAATTGATTTATTTCCTTTCCTTTTACTCATAAAATCCCCAATTATTATCCCTCAAATTATTGTTGGGGTGATTTAGTCATTTAAATTTTATATTTATGCAAAATATTGTTAAAATATATTTTGTGCATTTTTATAATTGCATTTTGCATTTTTAAAGCTAAATTGAATATAATTGCAATATTAGCCTTATTAATGTATAATTACATTTATATACATGAAAAATTGATCTTCTATATTTTTAAAATGTTAAATATCTATTTTAAATCATTTTAGTATACAAAATTATTTTCAAAAATTATTTATTATTTATTATAAATAATATAGGGATAAATTGGCTATTTAAAACGTAGCCAGATTTGCATTTCAATTTCAGCCCAATTTTAACCCAACCCCAACCCAATTCCTAATCATATTCCCCGACCCCAACCATGAACCCGCCTACCCGACCCAGCACCGCCCGTATTAATTCTTTCCTTTTTTAATCCTAAACGACCCTAACCCTATCTCATTCTCCCAAACCCGCCGCCTCTGTATTCTCCCATCTCCTCTCTCAATAACTCAACCTAACCCTAGCCCCTTTAACTGTCGACCTCTCTTCTCCGGTGATCTCCCATCAACTCTTAAGCCTCCAATGGCTCCTCTAATGCCATGCTTGCCTTCTCTAAGGTCTTCAAGAGCCCAGGGCCACGCCGACTTGCATCTAGGGTTTGTCATTTTGTCTATTCTTGGCTACTTCAGTGTGATTCGAGCAAAATCATGTTGTGCTTGTTACGATCCTCGGAATTCTAGACAGGTTCTTTCATCTATATTTGGGTTTCTTCTAAACCCTAATTTTTGCCTACATCTCCTAATCTGTACAAATTTAAAACAATTTGAGTTTGTTTCTTTGATGTTTTACAGTGTCCTTGGAACTCTTTACAAGAATCATCGATTTCAAAGTGTTTTCACCTTCTTTTAAAATTAGGGTTTTCGGAACTTCTTCTAAAACTTTGTTAAACTGATTCTTTATGTTTAAACTTCTATCTCTTGCCTATTTTGACTGATTCTATGATTTTACTACCTTTTCAACTTGCCTATGTTGAAAGCCCTAATATTCTAGATTTCTTCATTTGGTTCTGTGTATTAGCATGACTGCTCGTTTCTTGTTTGAGTTTCTGTGACTATCTTGCTTCGAATATGTTCTTACTGAGTTTTAGCCTAACTTATATCACCTCTATATGTTTGTGTTCATCTTGACTTGTCAATAGTTGCCTCTTTGCTTGCTATGCTTGGTTACTGCTATCTCACTCTTTTTATATGCTAAAACTCTCTCTTTGATTGACTCTGAACTCCTTGTTTCTGGGCTTGATTTGAAAAACTTCCCTTTAGACTTTCGATTTTCCTGTTTAAACTTGGGAACCCATGTTACTCTCCTTAAATCAGTAATTTCGAATCCTTGATTCCATGATTTACTATATGTTGATTTTCGATTATTTCCATATTCTGCAACTTTATTTGTTTTCTTACCTTATTTGGTTAACCGAGTATTTTACTGATTCTTCATTAGTTATTTTCTTAATTAAACCCCTATGTACTTACCCCTAATTGTCTATTTTATACCTTATACTCTACTTGATTTCTTTCCTTAATCATTTCTGCCTATTACCGTTGGTTGATTACCTCTTAATTGAAGGGGTACTTGTATTGATTTGATTATGATTAGTACTTGGTTCCATAATTACTATGCTATTATGATTCTTGCCTTATTTTGATCTAATTTCGAACTATTATATATACACACTCTCTCATTAGCACAAACATACGAACACATTGGTTCAAAACTCTCTCTCTCACACACAAAAACTCTCTTCTGCTCTATTTTCTCTGGTTACTTGCTATTATTCTAAGTCAGCCGGCTGCAAGCCTAGGTTGATTACTCTACTCTCTTGCTCCTTACTTTGTGTTTACTACCTGCTTTACTAGTATGTTCCAATTTTAATTCAAGTCCCAAAAACAATGTGCTTCTTCTATTACTTCAATTTGTCATGTTTCTAATATGCTTTTACCTATGGTTTTATTGTTCAACCTGCAATTAGCATGTCTACTTTATCGTCTTCTGTACTGCATGCTATATACCCCTTAGGATCCCCTTCTAGTATGTCTTAATGTGTTTGTGTTCCCTTGATCCCTGGCATGCCCCCTTCCTGTGTAAAGTAATTGGCTATCCTAAGCTTCTTGATCCTGTATTAACAGTTCATGCTATACTTTTAAAAGCCTTGACCCCTTTTGAGGGTCCCTATGGTTCTGTACCGATGTGTATCTATGTTTACTATGTGCCCTATACTTACCCCAAATCTCCATTACCCCCTAAGTGGATGTGTGCACCTGTCTGACTTCATGTATTGAAGTGCTTCTTCTAGTTCTGTATTTGGTTTGGTTGATTGTTGATCACTTACCCTTTTAAAATTTTATTATTCAGTAACCCCTATGTGTTTCACAAAACCATTTCAAACAAACCTCCTTTTTAATACTATTTCCATACTGAAACCTTTCAAACTATGTCAAGCACTCTCACTCTACTCCTAAGTCAATAGGTTCTGCCCCCTCCAGTATGTGTACTGCCTTGGGATCCTTTTGAGAACCCTATGAACTCTGGCATACTGAGGTTGGCCATTCCACACTATATTTACTCAATTTGGTTACCAAGTCTAGGTGTAAGCACTGCCCGGGATCCTTGAGATCCTTAGGGAACTTTGATGCACCTAGACAATGATATTGTCTATGAAATTTGGGCATTTGAGGCTATTGGAGGCTTTGGGAATCTGGGCCTATTTGTAGGCTCCCTATAGAATAAATTCTTATTTTTCTTATCTACTTATGTAATTCATTCATATGGTCTGTAATAATTTGTAAACAAATATTGGGGTACCTAGTGAAAAAGGGCGGGTAGTTACATGTTTGTGGTGTAATACGGGTAGAAACCATACCTATAGGACTTTATATTTTGCTATGTTTACCTTTATAAGTAGAAACCATGCCTATAGGACTTTTATATCTTGTATGTTTGTCTTACCATGTTAGAAATCATGCCTATAGGTTTCAAGCGGTTTCGATAATAGAAATCATGTTATAGGTCTTAAAATCAACTTCACAAGTAGATGTCATGCCTATAGGATATAATCTAATCCATCTTCTGTTATAACAAGCGTTTACATGTGTTTTTTTTCATTTGTCATCATGTCTGCAAAGTTTCTGAAATCAGTATTAAACAACTAGATACCATGCCTATAAGGAACACCACCAGAAATTTTGCCTATAGATTCAACCCAGTTTAGTTTAAGTAAATCAATCCAATTCACGATTAGTTCACTTCGAAATTGGTTTGATTAATGTTTTATTTTCCCTGAAACAAGTTCATTCAAAAACTGACTTAATCTATCATTAGACAGCATGCCTATAGGGATTCAAGAGTTTGTTTTAAAATCTGCCTTGTTTTACTATAAAACGTAGTTATCAGTATTCCGCGTAGGCAAGCCTATAGGGCGTTTTCAAAATCTTGCAACTCTGAAATTGTTTTTGTTAGTTAATGTCATTCTGATCTTTGTAAACATGCTTTAAAAAAAATCTGTAGGCAACCAATAGGGCCATTACTTCTGAGTTTATAAAATAAACGGCCTATTTTCTGTGTCTTGATATTCACTTAGACATCATGCCTTAGGATACTGTTTAAAAAAATGCCTTTATTTGTGCTTGAGTCGTGCTGCTTATGTGTATTGTTTGAGGAGGTAAACTTGAGCCTCTAGCTGCTCACTCTTATCTTATGTGCTAAAAGTCCTAATTGTTCTTGCCTACCGCCTTAGTATTTTCACCTTTAAAACCTTAGGGGTCTGGTTAGAACTACCTATAGGTAGATGTACTAAAATTCCTCCAGGACCATTAAGAAAGGACGGGTAACAGCACGCAATAGAGATCGCTGACCAACACTCGTTTTAATGACCACTAAAGGGGTGGGAAGGGTAGATATAGGATATGATGACTACACGCTAATGTCACGTGTAGCCCCTCATTGAGGAGTGTTTACCGGACATTGTGTGGGGTGATCCTATAGGCTAACCAACCTAGGACTCCTCCTTTTCCCAAAATCCCTTTTTGTTTAAAACTTTGTTTTATACAACTTGTTCAAAATCTTTATCTTATCATTTGAGTTATACAACGTGCTTTACGTGCAACCTATTTGATTCAATTGTTTATTTGTTAATAGACTAATTCGTAAATATAAGTTCGGCTAGGACCCACAATTTAGGACCAAGAGGGGTGCCTAATACCTTTCCCTTGAGGTCATTTCGAGCCCTTACCCTAATCTTTGGTAATTCAAACCAATCTAAGAGTTAATCACTCTAGGTGCCCTAACGCACCATAACTCGTTAGGTGGTGACTCTTAAAATACCCAATTCCCAAAAGGAAATGAGTTATTAAACCCCCCCCCCCCCATGAATGTCGGAACCTGGACTTCTCTCTTCGCGGAGGGAAAAAAGGGGGCGCGTAAGCATGGCGACTCTGCGGGGATACCTTTTAGGCTCTTACCATAACGTACTTATTTTTATGAATTAGTCCAAGCATGCTTTATCCCGTACCCTTCTCCCTTATTTGAATTTAACTGTCCATTTTCTTTTAAGCGTTTATGATTCTTTATCCCTGAAACTGACTTGTTTCTTTTTTTCTTTTTCCTATAACTGTCTTTTCAATTATTTAAGTAATGTATTTATTTTTCCTACGTGCAAATACTTGGCTACATGTTATTAACTGCTGCATAAATCATGCTCCATGTCATATTCCACTCGTGCATATCAAATCCTATAGCAACGCTTTAATGAGTGGTTGCGCTCTTCCCATTTACTACCCTTAAATTTGGAAAGGCTTATTTGCGGTAAAACCAATCGATCAGCGGTGCAGTAGATGGTTCCGTGCCTTCCCCCTCGAGTTGTCCGCTTTAGGGTACCAGTCAAAAATCCCATAGAAACTTTACTCTGGTCAAAATTGTGCATGCATCATGGTCAAACCTAGTTGGATCAGTTATGTTGTACACATAATGATCCTTTAAGATAAGCCTTGTCAAAAAGTCCATCGGTTCATAATCCCAACGGATACAACCACGTTCTATGCATTAATTTGGAGAACTAAATGCCGATATGCTGATCGTAAATGTATAAATAGTCGAGTCTGGTGGGGGTAAGTCCTAACCCTTTTGTTTTGCAGAATATGAGGAACAAGGTCCCCAGCTTCAGTATGGTTAGCACACCTTCACTCTTGTTAGACTGGTGGGGGAATCTTCCATCAAGCGACCAAATCAATGAATGTAAAGAAAGGGCCGTCAAATCTAGCGAAAAGCTGGAATATCTGGAATACAATCTGTTGGAATTGGAAGGAAAAGTGAGGAAGAGAGTCACCGATTGCCAGAACGCTGAGGGAAACGAAGGAGGACATTTGGCAAAGGCATTCTTACTAGTGAACCTGCGTAAACTGGTGAATTTGATCAACGAGAACATTCAACATGAGGAAGGTTCTTCCGAGACCAAGTAGATTAGGTTTACTCGCTTCCCAAATGTAATAAGGCCAAGTGCCAGTAGTGACTTATTTTATTATTATTATCTTAGTGCCGTTTTGGGATTCGTCTATTTTATATTATGAAATGAAGCATTTATTGGCATTAAAAGTTCTCCAAGTTTATTTGTCGTTAGGCCCACCTCGGGCACAACGAGATTCCCAAAGTAGGACACGAATTTACATTTCCGCAATATGTGTTTAAATACTACAAACATTTCAGGATCATCACTGGCCTGTTACCTTTTGTTTTTTCTTTATTTTTGATTATTCCCATCCCTTTAGGTTGGTTCACTCATACTGGCCTCATCAACGTATTACACCAGATCTAGAGGCCCTCTACCTCCTCCTCCTCCAAGCAGCACAAAGGGCAAAGGAAAGACAAAAATGGACGACTTAAGTGGAATCCGAAAGGAAAATATTGAGAACGCAGAGACTTCAGATGGCCGTAGTACTCCAGCCCCAAATGATATAGTCTTTAGACTGGAATAAAAGATACTGGAATTACAAGGAGAACTTGAGCAGGTTCGCAACTTGGTAAACCTGTCACTCACCCTCAATGTCCCCGATATCCACCAACAAAACATAAAGAACCCAACACCTCCTCAGAACACACAACAACCACAAAATCCTACCACACCAAATCAATACGCAACTCCACCCCAAAATATCAATCCACTGCCAATACCAACTCCACCACAACATTATCATCAACCAAATCAGTACCCACCAACCACCACTTACCACACTCCCCAAAATACACCACAACCCATTCCCGATCCACAAAACTCCACAAATGACCATCACTACACCCAAGTTCATGGCACCCATCAAAGCAACCCCATATATGTGGAAACGATACCTCATTCTACCCAACCAATCTCCTATACACCTGAATCCTCCGAGAAGGACCTGCTCATTAAAAACATGACCGAAGAACTCAAGAAGTTAACAAGCCGAGTTCAAGGTGTTGAAGGCGACAGGGGGATAGAAGGTTTGAACTATGATGATCTGTGCATACAGCCGGATGTCGAACTGCCAAAGGGGTACAAACCTCCCAAGTTCGAAATGTTTGATGGTACAGGTGATCGCAGGGTTTATCTAAGGACCTATTGTGACAAGCTTGTCGGGATCGGGAAAGATGAAAAGATCCGGATGAAGCTCTTTATGAGGAGCCTTACTGAGGACGCTTTATCTTGGTATATCAGCCAAAATCCCAAGAAATGGTCCAATTGGGTAAGCATGGCATCATATTTTATGGACCGATTCAGGTTCAACACAGAGAATGCACCGGATGTCTTCTACATTTAGAATCTTAAGAAGAAACCTACTGAGACTTTCCGAGAATACGCTAATTGTTGGAGGTCGGAAGCGGCCAAGGTCAGGCCCTTTTTGGACGAAGAACAGATGAATAAATTCTTCATCAGGGCACAGGATCCACAATATTATGAGAGGTTGATGGTTATCGAAAATCACAAGTTCTCTGACATCATCAAACTAGGAAAAAGAATCGAAGAAGGAATCAAGAGCAGGATGGTAACAAACTTCGAGGCCTTGTAAGCCACGAATAAGGCACTACAATCAGGTGGCATATCGAAGAAGAGAGATGTTGGGGCAGTAATGGTGGCCTAGGGCCCAAAATCTCCACTCACATATCAAACACCTCCACCCACCTATCAAACATCTCCACCCACATATCAAACACCTCCACCTATATATCAAATACCTCCGCCCACATACCAAGCATCACCGCCTACATATCAACCTTCATCTCCCAAATATTCCCAACCAGCAACTGTCATCACACCTATAACTCCCAACCATCCCACTTCCAATCACCACTAGCTCGCCAAAATTACCCAAGACCAAGACCCAACTTCGACCGTAAGCCACCTAGATAGTATACCGCCATTGCCAAGCCCATCGACCAACTATATAAAAGGTTAAAAGTCGCAGGTTACGTCACCCCTGTTCCCACTGTGGCATTAGAAAATCCATCCCAATGGGTCAATCCAAACAAAACTTGTGCTTACCATTCCGGTATGAAAGTTCATACCACTGCGGAGTGCCGAACATTGAAGGATAAAATCCATACGCTGATTGACAACAAGGTCATACAAGCAAAGGAAACCACACCTAATGTCTGCAACAATCCCCTCCCTGATCATAGAGGTGATGGTGTACGTATGATAGAGACAAATGAAAAATGGGACCCTGAAGGGTCGATCAGGCTTATTCGAGAAGGCGATGACTTTAAAGTTGCAGTCACACTTACCCCTATTGTGGTACAGACTCAGTCCCTAATTGAGGTTGAGGTAATTGCATCAATTCCATTCAAGGTAGAGGTGGATCCGCCCGTAGCCACCCCCGCTCCATTCGAGGTAGAAGTGGTCATACATTTTACTGTGACAATATCAACCACACCCCCGTTCAACTCAAAAGCAATACCTTGGGATTATGTTGCCGAGGCTCGACGAAAAGGGAAGGCCAAGGTATAGGAATCTGATGCTGCACAAGGAATGACTAGAACCGGAAGAGTCTATACACCTGAACACCTGGGAGGTTCAAGTAAGGAGGCCACCACTAGGCAGCCTATCATTGAGATCGGGATAGATGACTTGTGGAGGAAAGTACAGGCAAAAGAGTATTTTATTGTTGACCACCTGAACAAAGTCCCTGCTCAGATATCTGTCCTTTCACTATTGCAGAATTCAGAGGCACACAAGAACGCTTTGATGAAAGTACTGAGCGACGCTTATATACCCAATAACATCACTGGCAGAGAAATGACCAACATAGTTGGGCAAGTTCTAGAAAATCATAAGATCATCTTCCACGAAGATGAGCTACCACCTGAGGGACTGAATTACAATCCAACATTGCATATTACGGTGCAATTTGAAGACAAGTTTATTGCCAGGATCCTGGTTGACGAAGGTTCAAGCCTAAATATTTGTCCATTTGAAACTCCGAAAAGGTTGGACAAAGGTTTCCACGAGAGAAGCATGAAAGTGAAAGCTTTCGATGGGTCCCAAAGGGCCACGATCGGAGAAATCAACCTTTGCTTACAAATGGGGCCAACTTGGTTCGACGTTGAATTTCAGGTACTTGATATACCAACCTCATATAATCTTCTGTTGGGCCGACCATGGATCCATGCTGCTAGAGATGTGCCTTCCATACTAAATCAAGCCGTGAAGTTTGAATGGAACCGCCAGGAAGTAATCATTCACGGAGATGGAAGTAACCCCATCTACACTAGTCAAGCCATCCCGGCCATTGGACATATTAGAAGGCTAGGAGGGGAAACCTATCATCACATCGAACGGATCAATGCCATCGAGAAGGATAAGTGGTGGAGTAACAAGATAGAAAGCATACTAGCATGGTCCGGATATGAACCCGACAAAGGATTGGGAAAGAACCTCCAAGGCATCACCAAACCAATATAGCTAAAAAATTATGGTACCACCTTTGGGCTCGGATATCAGTATACATGGCAAGAGTACAATGATTGATCGCCTCCGTGGCATGGACCGTACTACCCTCTCGAGCAACCAGTGCTATGTTTAGAACAAGCTTTTCACCAAACTGATACGATATGGGGGACTGCAGAAGAGGAAGCACTAGCTGGGTTGAAGAATTTGTTCTTGGAAGACGAGGACATGGGTTGCGGTGCCATAATTGAGGAGGAGGGGGAAGAAGGCCTCACTATTCAAACTGTGGCGAAGGGATCTATTCTCAGAAACTGGACCGCCACACCATCCCGAGCCCGCCGAGTCCCTAGGTAGCTTGGAAGAATTTACTTCTATATCCATTCTAGGCATTTAAAATTTCCTGTAGTTTCATTTTAATCTTTACTTATTTCAAAATAAATGCTCGATTCATCGAGCCATGCTTTGTCTGGATAATGTTTTCTAGTTTTAATCAAATGCATTTATTATTCACTATTATCTTTACACTTTTTCTTTCCACAACGTTATTATTACTTTTTCTGATGAACCAGTGGCTATGATATGTAATGAGGCAACGCAACATGAGAATAGTGATTCAGAGGAAGAAGATGAGATACCCGAGGAAATCGTCAGGGAGGCTGAATATTTTGAAAATAAGCCTAAGTCCAATCTGGACGAGACCGAGGCAGTGAATTTGGGAGATGCCAAGACCATCAAGGAGACCCGCATCAGCATTCACTTGTCACCAATAGAAAAGGAAAAGTACATTCATTTTCTAAAAGAATACAAGGACATTTTTGCATGGTCATATGATGACATAACTAGTTTGAGCACTTCTATAGTGGCTCACAAGTTTCCTACTAATCCCATGTGTCTGCCAGTAAAACAGAAACTCAGAAAGTTCAAACCAGACATGAGCCTGAAAATCAAGGAGGAAGTTACCAAGCAGATCAAAGCCAAAGTTCTTAGGGTGGTTGAGTACCCAACCTGGTTAGCTAACATTGTGCTAGTTTCGAAGAAGGATGAGAAGGTCAGAGTATGTGTTGACTATCACTATTTAAATAGAGCAAGTCCCAAAGATGATTTTCCACTGCCAAATATACACATCTTTATTGATAACTGCGCCAAGCATGAACTCCAATCCTTTGTAGATTACTTCATGGGTTATCACCAGATTTGGAAATATGAAGAAGATGCAGAGAAGACAGCTTTTATTACACCATGGGGGGTATACTATTACAAGATGATGTTATTTGGTCTGAAGACTGTTGGGGCCACTTACAAGAGAGTCATGACAACCATCTCCCATGACATGATACACAAATAAATAGAGATGTATGTGGATGATGTCATTATCAAATCTAAGAGGGTAGCATATCACATAGCAGACTTGAGGAAGTTCTTCGATAGGCTAAGGAGGTACAATTTGAAATTGAACCCCGCAAAGTGTGCATTTGGGGTTCCCGCGGGGAAGTTACTGGGATTCATTATCAGTCATCAAGGGATCAAACTGGATCCGTCTAAGTCAAAGCTATTCAGGAGTTACCACCACCTAAGAGCAAATAGGATGTGATGATCTTCTTAGGACGTCTCAACTATATCAGTCGCTTCATAGCACAGTCCACAGTCATATGTGAACCCATCTTCAAGATGCTAAGAAAGGATGCCGAAACAAGCTGGACCAAGGATTGTCAGAAAGATTTTGACAAAATCAAGGAGTACCTATCCACACTGCCAGTTCTAGTCCCGCCAGAAATAGGATGACCTTTGCTACTCTATCTATCGGTATTGGATGGAGCCTTCATGTGTGTTTTGGGACAACATGGCGAGACAGGAAGAAAGGAGCAAGCCATATATTACTTGAGCAAGAATTTCACACCTTATAAAGTACGGTATTCTCTACTTGAATGCACTTGCTGTGCTTTGACCTGGACAACCTAGAAATTGAGGCATTACTTCTATGCCTACACTACCTACCTCATATCCAGGATGGATCCTCTGAAGTACATATTTCAGAAACCCATGCCTACTGGGAAGCTGGCTAAATGGTAGATACTACTAAGTGAGTTCGATATCGTCTACATAACTCAAAAGGCGGTCAAGGGACAGGCATTGGTAGATCACCTTGCTGAAAATCTGGTGGAAGGAGGATACGAACCATTGAAAATGTATTTTCCTGATGAAGAAGTATCATTCGTAGGAGAAGACATTACCGAAGCATATGACGGTTGGAGGATGTTCTTTGACGGAGCCGCAAATTTCAAAGAAGTGAGCATTGGAGCAGTTTGGTATCTGAAACGGGTCAACACTATCCGGTACAAAGAGAGTGGGCCACCAAAAATTCCAAGATATTATTATATCTGCACCATGTGCAGGAATTGAGAAAGAGGTTCGCAAAGATAGAATTCTGGCATGTGCCCAGAATTCAGAATGAGATTGCCGACGCATTGGCCACTTTGTCATCTATGATACAACATCCGGATAAGAATTACATTGACCCCATTCAATAAGGATCCATAATCAGCCAGCATATTATGCTCATGTCGAGAAAGAAATAGATGGTAAGCCTTGGTTCCATGACATCAAAGAATATTTATCAAAAGGAGAATACCCAGAGCATACAAATCACACTCAGAAACGCACGCTCTGGAGATTATCAAATCACTTCTGTCACAGTGGAGGAAACTTGTACAGAAGAACTCCTGATTTGGGTTTACTAAGATGTGTTGATGCAAGGGAAGCTTCTAAGCTACTCGAGGATGTGCATGCGGGGACCTGTGGTCCACACATGAATGGTTTTGTCTGGGCTAAGAAGATACTCAGAGCCGGTTACTTTTGGATGACCATAGAGACAAATTGTATCCAGTATGTCCGATAATGCTTTCAATATCAAGTGCATGCCGATATGATAAAAGTTTCGCCAAATGAGCTCTATGCAACAAGCTCACCTTGGCCATTTTCCGCTTGGGGAATTGATATTTTAAGCGTCAATACCACACAAGAGGGGGGGGTGATTTGTGTGGTACCCAATTTTTGCTTAACTAAACTATAGAAGGACCTGGTTCTTCTAGGTGTTCCAACTACTACTATTTGCGGAATAATAAATACAGAAAATAAAGAACACAAAGATTTTTACGTGGAAAACACCTGGCTCAAAAGGTGAAAAAATCATGACCTACTACTCAGTAGGATTTTCCCAAACTTCCACTAAAATCACTAAGCCAAAACATCATTTACAAACACTCTTTATAAACCTAAGGATTAACTTTAATCCCGTTGTGGCACACAGCCTCAACTGTTGTGACAACTTCAAGTTAACTCTAACTTGAACACTTTAGATACCTAATACAATTGCTTCTATGAAAGCTGAAAGGTACAATGTTAAGTCACCTACTACAATTGAACTAGAATAAAAGATAGACATGATGGAACTGGTTCTTCTATCTCGTTCAAGTAGCTTCAGGATTGCACACTCAAATCATACATAAATTACTTGCAAAATCGCCTTACTCATTTTCTCTCAATTTAAGTTTAACTTCTGCTTATGTGCATTGCCTGTAAAAAGAGAAAAACACTAACATTTAATAGGTTAGTAATCAGAGATTACTACTCTTCTATCGTAGAAGAGTTCATGATGATCTCAAACTCTAACACTATCTTCATCCTAAATTGTGTTCTCTTCATGTAAGGAGTCTTTCTCTCCTTATCCAATATGCAACCTTTTCGATCAGATTAGGAGATATTGTAGCTTGATCCGTTAGACTTATCTCTTTCACGTGCATCTCACATGTACAGGTTGATCATGACTGTACTTCACAAGATGGACCTGGTCCATGTCTGAGTTCTTTTGTCAATCTTCAAAACTTCACCTGTTCTTGGGCCAACAAATTCCCCCTTTTTGATGATGACAAACTCTGTGCTCTGTACTTATATGGATCCTGTAAGAACTCAGCTTAACCATCAATACAAAGTTTAGTAAATTTACTTATCATCAATGACTAGGTTAATTAGGTTATAAATATCACTTTTTTAGAATATGTAAAGCACAATATATCTTCCCCCTTTTGGCATCATCAAAAAATTGCATACAAAGTGTGAGTTCCAGATTTTAATAAGTACTTATTACCACTGGGGCAACTGCAAGTGCAATCATGGTTTAATCATCAGTAATCAAGCAAACATATTTAAACTATCAAGGAAATATTAATATTAAACAAGGGCAAAACAGTAGTTATCATTGATAGAGATATGTTGCCACCACAATTCACAACCAAAAAGAAAAAACATTTAAACCATGAGCAAAAGATAGAAAAATCCCTAATCTGGGTCACTGAGGGACTAGACAGGTTCAGAAGACAAAAGCTAGGATTCCTAAAGCTTGAAGGAGCTAGAGGGTTGGTTTTGGGCTAGGATAAGATTTAGCATATTATGAAGAATTCCATCATTCTTCTCTTTTTCTTTGGTAAGCTCAGTTCTGAGAGCATCCCTCTCAGATTCCACCTCTGCCACACGAGCCTTGAGTCTAGCGATCTCAGCATCTTTGGCTTCACATTCCTGGACCAGAGCCCTGACTTTGCTGTTGATAGGAGTCTTCTTGGATGAACTAGGTTCATTTGGGATGGCACTGACTAAGTAGTCACAAGCAATCAGAGTGTTGATGCCAAAATGTTCCTTGAGAGTCCATTTCCCATTTTTTCAGAGGCACATTGAACCTATCCAGAACTGTGGTCAGAATAAAGCCGTAGGGAGTAGCATGAGCCTTGGAGCCATTGATAACCCTGTCTAGCAGCTTGATAATGAAGGCGGGCCAATTGATTTGCCTTCCACTTTCCAGGAACTCTATAAGAACCAGGTCCATGTAATTGGCAATGTGCCTTCTCTCATTCCTGGGCAATAAGCATTTGTTGACAAATTCAAACAAGACCTTGTGCTGAGGCCTCATTTCACTTTTCTGTACAACCCTGACTTCATTCACATTCTCTGCATCACAAAACCTCATGGTAATCTCAATGGCAGTAGGGAAGGAGTCCAGACAAGGCCACCTTTGCCTTGTATAATTATCAAACCCTTCAGAGGATATATCAAGGATTTCTCCAAGTTTTTTTGCATCAAAGGACACTTGGACCCCTTTCACCAGGCTGCTAACCTTGCCATCCTGAACCTCTACATTTGCCATGAACTCAATTATCTCATTCCTGCCTAGCCTACCATCCATCTGAAGGACCATGTCCTTACACCCCTAAGCAGCTAATGCATCCACTAGTCTCATCATACCTGGCTCCACCAGGTCTTTCAGCAGTCTACCCTTTAAAATCTTTCTTTTGCCAAACATGGCAAGTTTGTCCTTATCACCGTCAGAATCTTCTACTTCTTCTCCACTCCAATCCTCATCTTCAGAAATTTTTACTTGTTTTCCTTTCACAGCAGACATTTTCCTCTTAGCAATGAAGGTACAACAGCCTCAGACACAAAGGAAGACTTCTTGGAAGAAGTCTTGGGCTTGGGGGTCTAAACCTCCACTGGTTGAACTTCCTCCTGATGGACCTGTTCCATCTCCTCAACCTCTACTTCCTCTGAGGACTCTGTAACCTTTCCCTTTCCTTTAGCTAGCCTTTCTTCTTACTCTCATCTATTGCTTTCTGGATATCACTCTCACTCTGCCTCACCCTGTTTCTTGTAGTTCTACCCTTTGGTAATGGAAATTCAGTGGTTGATGGGGTTGAATCCTTTCTTTTCTTGGAAGGCTTAGGAACACTGTGGGCTTTTGTTGTGGGAGTTCTGCGTTTATTTGGGTCATAACTTGCCCCAACCTTTTTCAGCAGGTCTGCTAGGTCTCTTCAGTAGATGAACTAGGTTCATCTCTCTATGTGCTCAGATTAACCAACCCCTCAACAGCTTCCCCAAAACCACTTCCCCCGGACTTCTTGCCGCTCTCTTCTACTCTTTCTTGTGCAACCCCACAGATAGCAGGCACTACTCCTTTCCCATGTCCCCTCTCTTTACCACATGCACCCTCTTTTTTTTTTAGAATTCTTTTTACCTCCACTCCTTCGTGACCCTGGAAATTCTACATCCTTAATAGACCCAACCAGAACAAACCTAGTTTCTAGATTTTCAAACACAGAAGAAATTACCTTAGAAGGAGATTCTTGAGTCTTTTTAGAGTCAGAAGACCCAGGTTTTTCCCCCTCAGTAGCGGATTGATATGATTCAAAATCAGAGCTGGAGTCGGAGTTTTGGGCCTGGTTTGCCTTCAACTTCTCATTTAATTTCTTCCTCAGAGCCCCAGACACTACTGTCTTTCGAGCAAGCATTTTCACCCTTCTCAGTTTGGGTTTTGGAGATGTACTGGGTGGAGGAGGTGTGGATGAATTTGAGAGAGTGGGTGGTGGAGGAGTTCCAAGATTGTCTTGTGGGGTGGTCATGATCGTTGGTTTCTTGAGAAAATTTGTGAATTAGAATTTTGGAGAAGGGGGCAAGTGAAAGTGAAGAAGAAATTTTGACGGTTTGGAATTATGGAGATGGCAAAGGAAATGATGTGTATTTAAAGAGAAATACACATCTAATAGGTAACGACAAATTTTAGCGGTGGTCAATTAGAGGTTTAATCAACCTAAAATTCCAGGTTTTGAATGATCGGTTTATCTTCCCTAGATTTTAGGCAATTTTTTTGGTTTAGAGTTCGAGGCAGACGGAACTGGTTCAAAGCTAACATATAGAATTTTCTAGGAATTGAAAAATTATAGGACTTCTGCTCATGAATTAAATATTTATCTTTCTAATTGTGCAGAGTATAGAAAACATACCTTACCTTTCAGATGAACCTATATTGATGAACCAGGTTCTTCATTTAGAATTATCTTGAACATGCCTCAAATTACCATAATAGAAAACTTTTTATAGGAGATCAGTGAGTCATATTAACACATGTCACAGGAGTATATTAATTAAAGTATGAAGCTGAGTAAGAATTAATCTAGATATTTACACAAGTTTAGAGTTCCTAGCCAATTTTGTTTTTTCATTTTTCCAATTTTTTTTCTTTGTGCATTCTGAGCTGGACCTATTAGGTGATCTTAATCATTCCTAATTCCAACATGTTTCTCTCAAAGTTTTCTCTACTTAGTGCTTTAGTGAAGATGTCAGCAATTTGTTTATCAGTAGCATAGAATTCTATAGATATCAATCCTTTCTCATAGTTATCTCTTAAGAAGTAGTGTCTAACATCTATGTACTTGGTCCTCTTATGATGAACAAGGTTCTTTTTCATACTTATAGTACTAGTGTTATCACAGAATATAGGAATGCAACCAAATTCAATGCCAAAATCTATTAGCTGTTGTTTGATCCATATCAATTGAGCACAACAAGAGGTAGCAGCAATATATTCAGCCTCAGCAGTGGATAAGGCCACTGAATTTTGCTTTTTAGTGGCCCATGATACAAGACATGAACCAAGAAAGTGAGCCATACCTGAGGTGCTTTTCCTATCCACAAGGAAACCTGCATAATCAGCATCAGTATATCCTACTAGATTGAAGTTACTACATTTTGGATACCAAAGGCATAGATCAGTAGTGCCTTTCAAATATCTTAGTATCCTCTTGACAGTAGTCAAGTGAGACTCTTTTGGATTAGCCTGAAAGCGAGAACAAAGCCCTACACTGAAAACTATGTCAGGTCTGCTAGCAGTAAGATACAAGAGTGAGCCAATCATACCCTTGTACAATTTCTGATCAACTGATGAACCCGGTTCATCTATGTCTAATTTAGTGGCAATTGCAATGGGGGTGTCTATTTTCTTTGATTCATCCATTTTAAACTTTTTGATCATCTCCTTTGCATATTTGTGCTGATGGATCATGGTTCTATTTGGGCTTTGTTTGATCTGTAAGCCTAAGAAAAAGTTAAGCTCACCCATCATACTTATTTCAAACTCACTCCCCATTAAATTGGCAAAATCCTTACTTAGTTTATCAGTGATGGCCCCAAAGATTATGTCATCAACATATATCCGTACCACAAGAAGATCCTTTCCTTTTTCCCTCAAGAATAAAGTACTGTCAATTTTACCTCTTTTGTAGCCATGTTCAAGCAGGAATTTGGACAGTCATTCATACCATGCTCTAGGAGCCTGCTTGAGTCCATAGAGAGTCTTGTCTAATTTGTACACATGCTCAGGACATTCCTTTCTCTCAAACCCTGGAGGTTATTTCACAAACACTTCTTCTTTTAGGAAGCCATTTAGGAAGGCACTTTTGACATCCATCTGATGAAGAGTGAATTCCATGTGTGCTGCAAAGGCTATGAGGAGTCTTATTGCCTCTAGTCTTGCAACTAGAGCAAAAGTCTCATCATAATCTATACCCTCCTCTTGGTTGTAACCTTGGGCCACCAGTCTTGCCTTATTTCTTGTAACTGTTCCATCTTCATCAAGTTTGTTTTTGAAGACTCATTTTATGCTAATAACTGATATGTTCTTGGATCTTGGAACTAGATGCCAAGCTTGACTTCTCTCGAACTGATTGAGTTCATCTTGAATTGCATTCACCCAATCTGCATCCTACAAAGCCTCAACAACATTTTTAGGTTCAATAAGAGATAAAAAAGCATCAAAAGCACATAGATTCTTTAATTGTGGTCTACTTTTTACTCCAGAGGTTGGATCAGTGATTATGTTCTCAATAGGATGAGAACTTTGATACTTGTGAGGTTTCACAACCAACTGATTTCTGCTAGATGTTTCTCCCATGTTCTGTTGCTGAGGAACAGGGTCATGAACAAGTTCCTTTAGGGGATTGGTTTCAATTCCTCTTTGATCAGTTCCCCTTGTTAGGTTGCCCTGGATGGACGAACCTATTCTATCACATATTCCTTCTTTTGGTGTCACTTTAACTTGTGCTGAGACCTTAGTCAAATCCTTTACCAGCCCAATGGCTTCATCTTCATGTTCCTGTCTCTCAAAAAGAATGTTAGTTTCATCAAACACTACATGCACACTTTCTTCTACACACAAAGTTCTTTTATTGAACACTTTATATGCTTTGCTATGTGAAGAATATCTCAAGAATACTCCCTCATCACTTCTGGGATCAAACTTACCTAGGGAGTCATTTCCATTATTGTGCACAAAGCACTTGCATCCAAATGCCCTAAGATGGGATATATTTGGTTTTCTCCCTTTAAGTAACTCATAGGGAGTCTTCCCTACAAGAGGTATAGTCATGCATCTATTGATAATATAACAGACAGTGTTTATAGCCTCTGCCCAGAAGCTGTGGGGCAGTTTACTAGAAAGAAGCATAGTCCTAGCCATGTCTTCAAGAGTCCTATTCTTTCTTTCAACTACTCCATTTTGTTGAGGTGTCCTAGGGGCAGAGAAGTTATGATCTATACCATTCTCATCACAAAATTCAGCAAACTTAGCATTTTCAAATTCAGTTCCATGATCAAACCTAATGGATGCAAGTTGATTACCTAGTTGTTTCTGAGTCTTTCTAACAAAAGCAGTAAACATGTTAAATGCTTCATCTTTAGATGTTAAGAATAGTACCCAGGTAAATCTAGAATAATCATCAACAAGTACCATCACATATTTCTTACCACCTCTGCTCAATGTTCTCATTGGACCACAAAGATCCATATGAACCAGTTCCAACGTCTTGGTTGTGCTTACCATTTTCTTGCTTTTAAAGGATGATCTTACCTGCTTCCCCCTTGCACATGCCTCACAAACTTTATCTTCCTTGAACTTTATGTTAGATAACCCTATCACCAAGTCCTTGGAGACTAATTTGTTGAGTTGATTCAGACTAGCATGACCAAGTCTTTTTTGCCACAGGAGGGGATCATTATCTAACACACTTAAGCAAGTGAGTTCATTTTCTGAAAGAGTAGACAAATCTACAATGTAAATATTGTTAACTCTTTTTTACTGCAAAACAATCTTGTCAGTGGTAAGGTTAATCACAAAGCATTTGCTAAAGGTGAATGCTACACGGTTACCTCTGTCACACAGTTGTGACGCACTGATTAGGCTATATTTCAAGTCATCTATCAAGTAGACATTCTCAATGGAGTGTGAGTTTGTCTTACGTACCTTTCCAACCCCAATAATCTCACATTTCTTCCCATTTCCAAAGGAGACATTACCTCCTTTTAAGTCCTTAACTGAAAGGAACTGGTTCTTACTTCCAGTCATATGTTTTGAGCAACCACTATCCATGCACCATATTTGGCTGCTTCCCTTCACTTGGACCTCTTGTTCATCATCTGATTCTCCGATGGCCATAAGTGCTTGTTCATCTCCAGCTTCATCTTTTGAGTCCTCATCTGATGTTTCTCCTCAAGAAGCAACCATAACCTTTGTTGATCCTTTGTTCCTTTTGGGTTAAACTTGTTCCTTTTTCCTGTTTATTTGTTCAGCCCTTTCCTTCTTCCATTCAATTTCCCATTGATGTTTAATAGGCATTTTTTGCATTTTTTGCATTTAATGTCCAAATTGTGTGATTTGATTTGATTTTATTTGATGTTTAATTTTGGGTGATAATCATTATTAAAAGTTAATTAGTATTTTTAGATAATTTTGGTTTTTTTATAATTTAATACATTTTGTTTTATTAATAAGTGAAAGAAAAGAAAAAAAATAGACGAAAATCGGTTAAGGGTCTCTTCTTCAATTTTAAACCACAAGCCAAAGGATACCCAATCTTCCCCTACGACCCGGTCCATTTCAAACCGGGTCGACCCAGTCCATAATCCAAAACCTCACCCCACCCTTTCTATTTTCATTTTTGAAAAAAAATATTGCAAAACCCTAAAAGAACAAGACCTAAACTACCCGCCCCCACCTCTCTTTTTCTTCTTCTTCTCCAAGCTTCACCAAGCTCCTCCCATGGCAGCCCTTCCCCCTCACACCCCCCCCCCCCCCCCGTCCTTCACCTTCAACACACAAACATACCACATAACACATACCACACATAAACACACACACACTCACGCAACACACAGCACACACATACACACACACAATACACAACAAAACACACACACACACACACACGCAGCAGTCCGTCCATGGCTGCTGCTTCTTCTTCTTCATTGACCTCAAGCTCACTCCAAACAGCCTTCACCACTGTCACTCCACCATGAACGACCAAACCAGCCCGTTAAACTCCATCCACGATGCAGCCATACCCAGCCACCATCGCCGCTGCTCCGAGCTCCGCCATTGACGAGCATGTTGCTGTTAATGCTGCTCGTTGCCTTTTTCCAGCTCCTTCGTTGCATGATGCTGCTTCTTCTTCGTCGCGGCCAAACGACCCTCGACGAGCTTCTGCTTCAGTCAAGCTCCAATGTTCAGCAGTAGCAGCTGCTACTGCTTCACTGGTGCGTGGCTGCGTCTTTTTCTCCTTCACGTCGCCATGGCCGCCGCTGCGTTCTTCTTCTCTACCTCGTCGCTACTGCTGCTGTCCGCGGCTTCCTTCTTCCGTTCTTCGATTGTCGTTTCGATCCGGTTAGTGGGTTTGAATTTCATTTTTTGTCCGTATTTTGTTTGATATTTTTCGGATTTGAAATCAAATATGTTTGATATTAATTTCATGTTCATCGTTTTTTTTATCTTTCAGTTTTGTTTTCATTCATTTTTTCTTGTTTATTTTTAGGTAGAAACTGATTAGTTTAATTATAATGTTGTTAGATTTGAGTTGAAGATTCAATTAATTATTTTTCAGTTTGTTTTATTAATTTAAAAGGATTTAATTTTAATATAGAAGAGTGTTAGTTTAAATCGCTTGAATCCGTTCTTTGTTATTTAATTTGGATATAATTCATGTTCATTTTTTGTTTGAAGTTCATGTTAATTCAGTGATTTAATGTGAGTTTATGTTTTACGTTTTTAATTTTTTTGTTTGAATCATGTATCTTTGTTATAATTTTGTTGGATTTAATTTAAAGATCAATTGATTATTTGAGTTTAGTGATTTAAATATGTTTATTTATTTTGTTTAAAGTTTAATTTGAATTTGAGCTCATGCTTTGAATATATTTGTTTGTTATTGTTGGTGAATCTGAAAATAGGTTTGTTGTGTAAAAACATTGTTCAGTCAAAATAATTCAAGTTGTTTCTTTGTTGTTCATCATATAGTTTGAGTTTGTTCATAAAATCTGATTAGGAATTGGTTATAGCTGCTATATTTTGGTTAGAATTGATTAGTTGAACTTGTTATAGTTGACGGGGTAGATTGGTAAATTACAATGTTTTCAGGGTCAAAATGATAATTTTAGTAAGGTCAGAGGGGTATTTTTGGAATTAAAATTCTGAACAATTATTTATTTTGAGTGCTCTGTCAATTAGGATTAAAATAATATTAAAATAATCAATTATGGGGGGACAAGATATAATGGTGGAGAATAATGCAATTATTTAATATAAGCATGGGGGACAAGATATAATGGGGTATTTGTTTAATATAGTGGGGACAAAACATTAGGTAGTGGGATTAAAAGGGGGATGAGTGAGAAGATAGTGGGTTTTATGTTTAAAAATGCTGAAAGATGGTAATAAAGAGGGGACTTGATCAGATTTTTAACAAGAGAAAAAGAGGAGATAGAGAAAAAAGAAGAAGGAAGAGAGAGAGATAAAAAAGGACAGAAAGAAGAAAAAAGATAGAGAGAAAAAATCCGAAAATACTGAGACTCCAAAAATAAAAAGAAAAACATTCTGGAAATTCAAAAGAAGAATAGTATACACCTGATATACAATCTAAATATTCTGATATACGGATTCAGAAATTAAGGGTTAAACACTAACTAGTCTTTCAAATCTGAAAAGATTCCCTTTGCTTCTGTCCGTTGATTGTTGTCGGTGTTTCTGGATTTTTATCTTGATTTCAAAATCTGTCACGGGTTTCTCGTTGCTGGTTGTTACTGGTTGCTGGGTATTGCTGTTATTGTATGCTACTGAATTTCTGCTGATCTCGCTTTTCTTTTGCTTCCAATATCAGGTACACGACTGTAATACTAGCTATTGCAAGCTAATAATGTGGAAGCATGAATACATATGAAGAATTGAATTTTGAAGTTTTAATTTGGCTTTTCTTTGTTCCTTTTATTGATTGTATTTAGGCTATTTCAAGTATTACTGAATAATAATTGGAATAAGAGAAAATAACATAAGTTAGTCTTTAATGAATCAGTTTGGCAAAACGGGTTAATTCACTAGTTATGAAGGTTTTAAGATTATCAACAGTAGGTTAATCGTGAACAAGTAGCTAAATTTAGCTAAGGTATGAATTTAAACTGAATTTCGTGAATTAGGCATTAAGGCACGATTTGAGTTCAAACAAGATTAGAAGAACGTTTAAGTTTAATAAACTTTCTAATAAGCATTAGTAATTATGGTTAAATCTAGTTTCAAATGGTTGTGAATAATTAATCTCAATAGTTTTTTTTATAACAATGCGAGTTTTAATCTAGCTATATTTGATTCTTTTGAATATTAGTTGTCGAATTTTTATTTTATTTATAATTTCGAATTTTTGAATAAAATTCCTTTTCATCAATATTTGTATTAATCTAGCAATTAGTATGCCATGCTTTCTTAAATAAATAAATAAATAAAAAGCTCGTAATTAATTAGGATTTTCTTTCTTTATTTTAGAGACTAATTTTAATAGAAAAATGTAGTCGCTTTAAGATTTGTCCATTTAAAATAAATGAGACGAGCCTCGCCTAGTAAAATATGTAGATTGCGGGGCCCTCAAAAATGTATGCATTAATTATTTAGACCATCGGAGTTGGTCGTCTAGTGAAATTTTACGGCCTTTCCCACAACAACAATACGCTAGTCGCTCTAGGCGCGTCTTTAACAAATTATTTTCTTAAATATGGGTGTGCATTTATGTGACCCAAATCCAAATCTCAACGGAGTTGAAATGTGTCGATAACCACGGGTGCATTGATTGCGACGTGGTTTGAAATACATTTTCACAATGGTGCAATTCTCCATAAAATAATAACAATAAATAAAAATAATAAAAGCGGCTAAAGGATAAAATTTGCACATAAGTTTATAATATGTATTATATTAGATAATCAAGCCGAATATAACAGTTGAGCGACCGTGCTAGAACTACGGAACTCGGGAATGCCTAACACCTTCTCTCGGGTTAACAGAATTCCTTATCCGGATTTCTGGTTCACGGACTGTAATACAGAGTCATTCTTTTCCTCGATTCGGGATTAAAAAATGGTGACTTGGGACACCCTAAATCTCCCAAGTGGCGACTCTAAAATAAATAAACAAATCCCGTTTCGATTGTCCTTTAATTGGAAAAAACTCCCTTCCGCGCCCCTTTGCGGGCGGCGCGGGCGAAAAAGGAGGTGTGACAGTGAGGTTTCCAATCAGTATCCAGCTTGAGGGTAGCAATGTTTTTTGATTCCTGAATAGCAGTGATTTTGCTTTCCCAAGTCACTGGTAAGACTCTTGTCAAGATTTTCTCAACCTTGTCTTCTTCAAGGATAATTCTCCCAAGAGATTTAAGTTCATTTGTTAGTGTTGTGAACCTTGTGTACATCTCCTGGATAGATACTCCTTCCTTCATAATGAAATTCTCATATTGAGAATATAGCAGTGTTCCTCTTGATCACTTTACTTGAGGAGTTCCTTCATGACCCACTTGTAAAGTGTCCCATATTTCCTTAGCAGTGGTACATCTTTGAATCCTGTTGTACTCGTTTGGACCCAGTCCACACACAAGCCATTTCTTGGCCTTGGCATTCTTCTCTCATTTCTTCAAGTCTTCAGCAGTGCAGCCAGATCTTGTCTTTGGCACATCCACTCCTTCAGCATTCTTCTTTGTGGTTGCCAGGGGACCATCAGTGACTATGTCCTAGAGTTCATAGTCTTCTCCTGTGATATGATTTCTCATTCTGTTCTTCCACCAAGAATAGTACTGACCATTAAAGAGTGGAGGCCTAGCAGTGGATTGCCCTTCCCAGTTTCCAGGTGGTGCACTCATTTTGATCTTTTCCTAAGGTGTTAGCCTCTTCAAGGATAACCAACTCTAATACCAATTGATGTTTTAAGCGTCAATACTACACAAGAGGGGGGTGATTTGTATGGTACCCAATCTTTGCTTAACTTAACTATGGAAGGACCTGGTCCTTCTAGGTGTTCCAACTACTACTGTTTGCAGAATAATAAATACAGAAAATAAAGAACACAGAGATTTTTACGGGAAAAACACCTGGCTCAAAAGGTGAAAAAACCACGACCTACTACTCAATAGAATTTTTCCAAACTTTCACTAAAATCACTGAGCCAAAACAGCATTTATAAACACTCTTTGTAAATCTAAGGATTAACTGTAATCCCGTTGTGGCACACCGCCTCAACTGTTGCAACAACTTCAAGTTAACTCTAACTTGAACACTCTAGATACCTAATACAATTGCTTCTATGAAAGCTGAAAGGTACAATATTAAATCACCTACTACAATTGAACTAGAATAAAAGATAGACACAATGGAATTGGTTCTTCTATCTCGTTCAAGTAGCTTCAGGATTGCACACTCAAATCACACATAAATTACTTGCAAAATCGCCTTGCTCTTTTGCTCTCAATTTAAGTTTAACTTCTGCTTATGTCCATTGCCTATAAAAGAAAACAACACTGATGTTTAATAGTTTAGTATTCAGAGTTTAAGTGGGATTCAATTGCTAGAAGAGTTCATGATGATCTCAAACTCTAACACTATCTTCATCCTAAACTGTGTTCTCTTCATGTAAGGAGTCTTTCTCTCCTTATCCAATATGCAACCTTTTCGATCAGATTAGGAGATATTGTAGCTTGATCCGTTAGACTTATCTCCTTCACGTGTATCTCACATGTACAGGTTGATCATGATTGTGCTTCACAAGATGGACATGGTCCATGTCTGAGTTCTTTTGTCAATCTTCAAAACTTCACCTATTCTTGGGCCAACAGGAATGGATGTTATTGGTCCGATTGAGCCCACTGCTTCAAACGGACACAGGTTTATTCTGGTAGGCATTGATTACTTCACAAAATGGGTAAAGGCTGCATCTTACAAAGCTGTGACCAAGAAAGTCATCGCAGTTCCAAGGATCGAATTGTTTGCCGATTCGGTGTTCCCAAATCCATTGTCACTGATAACTCCGCCAATCTCAACAATGATCTGATGAAAGTTATGTGTGAAACTTTCAAAATCAAGCACAAAAATTCCACAGCCTACAGACCTCAGATGAATGGAGCCGTAGAAGCCGCCAATAAAAACAATAAGAAGATACTAAGAAAAATGGTAGAGAACCACAAACAGTGGCATGAAAAGTTACTCTTCGCTTTTTTGGGATACCGCACCACGGTTCTCACATCAATCGGGGCAACTCCCTACATGTTGTTTTATGGTACTGAGGCTGTCATTCCAGCCGAGGTGGAGATTCCTTCTTTAAGAGTCATACAGGAAGCTGAACTTAGCGATGCAGAGTGGATAAGGAGTCGTTATGAACAATTGGCCCTTATCAATGGAAAGAGGATGAATGCAGTATGTCATGGCCAACTTTATCAGAATAGAATGTCCAGAGCTTTCAACAAAAGGGTCAAACCAAGACAGTTCGCAGCAAGGCAGCTGGTATTGAAGAAGATCTTCCAACATCAAGATGAAGCCAAAGGGAAATTCTCTCCCAATTGGAAAGGTCCATACATGGTTCACAGAGTACTAACAGAATGAGAACTCATACTTGCATAAATGGACGGAGAAGTCTGGCCAAAACCGATCAATTCAGACGTAGTCAAGAGATACTATGCTTAGATACTTTACATTTCCTCATTTGATGTAATTGAACTATGCTTGACCTGATTCCCATTTTAGAGGGGATACGCAGGAAGCCATACGGGTTCTGTCATATCTTAATAAAATTTCCATTTTCCCCTAAGCTTAGAAACTCGGGCAGAATTTTGAGGAAGACCCTCAAAATTCCGGAGCAAATCCAGCGAATGCCATCGCATGCCAGAAATCAGTAATCAGTTAAGAAACTAGGGCAGAATTTTGAGAAGGATTCTCAAAACTCTGAAGAAGATTCAGCAAGGCCTACTATCCACAAACAGTCAAAAGATCATCCACCAAACTGGGGCAGAATTTTGAGAAGGACCCTCAAAATTCCAATATAAGAGAGTTGCAATGCCTTTGAGATGTGTTACAGTCACTAATTCATCAAAATTACTTGATATATCAATACGTTTCTAAAACAACTCTATTTTATCAGATAATTGCATATTTTTGAAAACTCTATTTCCATAACAGTCAGGTATCACCCAGGAAAACTCGAAAGGGCTTTCAGAATGAAGCAAGCAACGCCAGCGGACAGAAGCACAAACCAACCTCCCCCCCCCACAAAACTTACAACTTTTCTTTGAATGCAGGTACATTTGACGTAACAATAGCACTCGCAAACATATATACACAAAGCAAATTCACTATCCAACCGGCCATTGGACACTGAATACATCTCCAACTAAGACATATAATACTCTTATTTGCCAACCGGCCACCGGACACCGAATACATCTCCAGCTAAGACATATACTACTCTTATTTGCTTCTCTCTCTTTGCATGGGACTAATCCCTATCCCCCATACTTGCATGAAGCTAATCATTGCCTCCCTATTTGTGTGAGGCTAATCTTTGCCTCTCTACTTGCATGAGTCTAATCCCTGACTCCATGTTTGCATGAGTCTAATCCCTGACTCCACATTTGCATGAGGCTAATCCTTGCCTCCATATCTGCATGAGTCTCATCCCTGACTCCATGTTTGCATGAGTCTAATCCCTGACTCCACATTTGTATGAGGCTAATCCATGCCTTCATATATGCATGAGTCTAATCCCTGACTCCATGTTTGCATGAGTCTAATCCTTGACTCCACATTTGCATGAGGCTAATCCTTGCCTCCATATCTGCATGAGTCTAATCCTTGACTCCCTGAGGCTAATACCTGCCTTCCCATATTTGCATGAGGCTAATCCTTGCCTCTATATCTGCATGAGTCTAATCCTTGACTCCCTATCTGCATGAGTCTAATCCTTGACTCCCTATTTGCATGAGGCTAATCCTTACCTCCATATTTTCATGAGTCTAATCCTTGACTCCATACTTGCATGAGGCTAATACCTGCCTCCCTACTTGCATGAGTCTAATCCTTGACTCCATACTTGCATGAGGCTAATCCCTGCCTCCCTACTTGCATGAGTCTAATCCTTGACTCCATACTTGCATGAGGCTAATCCCTGCCTCCCTACTTGCATGAGTCTAATCCTTGGCTCCATACATGCATGAGGCTAATCCCTACCTCCCTACTTGTATGAGGCTAATCCTTGCCTCCATACCTGCATGAGGCTAATCCTTGCCTCCACATCCGCATGGGACTAAGAATTGTCCCTTTTTGCACAGATATTGCTCTATTTTACTATATATTTGTTTTAATCAGGCTAAGCCCTCCTGCCATTTCACAAGACTAATCATTGTCTTGATAACATCATGACTATTGCATATCATGGGCTGAAATATCGCCAATCTATCTGAAGGTGTCATAGTCTAAAGGCATCATCCTCATAGCCAGAAGACACCATGCCATGGCCCGAGGATCTCTCAAATTTGCATATCATTATTCAAAGGCGTCATTGTTACACCCCATATTTTTGTACATGAAAATACGCCATAAATAAATTAATGAGAGCCCGGAAGTGAGATATCACGTCCTGTAGTATTACGTTGAATGGTGTTGTAGTTGATTCATATGAACTCAGAGGATTACGGTCATTTGTAAAGTTATAGTATAATTTACCTCGTGAATTTGGATCCTTGTTAGTATATACAAGGATATACCGAGTGAAAGTAAATTGTAGGAGTTGGCTAATTATTATATACTGAAGAATAGAAGTTGTGTAATTTAGAGAGTTAATTAGAATTTGTTATGATTTATTATATGACATATATGTACATGTTTTTATGCACAACTCATATTACTATCATTAAATATATTCAATAATTAATAGAGATTGGTTCAAGATGTTCATGTATATATATAGTCTTGTAAAAGTTTCTATTACCAAGTAAAGACAAGATTTGCCTCATCCACCGTCCAAGCTATTTTGTCCATACAAATTCATACTTATCAATAGTATCAATTATCCAAAGTTAGGGAACTCATTTCTAGGTAAGTTTTATGCACCATCTTATACAAATAGTGATAAGGTGACTTTGTCATTCAAGAGCTCCTCTCTAAGAAACATTACGGACAACC
The DNA here is from genome assembly GCF_000715075.1 of Nicotiana tabacum. Classification (NCBI taxonomy): domain Eukaryota; kingdom Viridiplantae; phylum Streptophyta; class Magnoliopsida; order Solanales; family Solanaceae; genus Nicotiana; species Nicotiana tabacum. The sequence goes on along the minus strand of NC_134090.1, from coordinate 152,111,035 downwards.
CCTTTATATAAGTTAATCATCTTGCAAATCCTCATTTTCGGGGGATGTTTTACTTGCACAAGCCTAGGAAGAATTCACTCTAGCTCATCTTCTTCTCCTTCTTCAAAGAACTAAGAAGTGAATTTTCTTGTGGTGTGATCAAGTTAAGGATCTAATTCTTCATTTATTAAGATTAAGGTGTTGAATGGACTTAGTTCATCGTTGTCATTGAGTGAAGTGGCAAAGGTATGTTAAGGCTATCCTTCTTTCTTTTGGCATGATTCATACTATATGAATGAAACGTGTAAATGCACAAATTCCATAAGTGACTCTACTCATAGAAGTAATATATATATATATCTATGTTCTTTAATTTTCATGTGTCATAATATTTTATCATCTATTCATGGGTCTCAGAAATATATGAAATTAAAAAGATGTTACTTTATGATATTGATCAAGAGGAAAAATGGTCTTATGACATTCCGAATGATTTTATTAACGTACTTTTCATGTATTGCATACATGTGCATTGACCCATGACCACATGGCGTTATATACGCGTATATATGTAAATATATGTATATGGGATATGGTAAAAGGTTACGGCGTTATATACGCACCACCACCTGATCAGCTGGTATATGATGATGATGTTGCCCATAGTGGCTGAAATATGATTCAAACGGCGTTATATACGCATATATGGGTATGTATTCAAATGGCGTTATATACGCATATATATGTATGTATTCAAACGGCGTTATATATGTGTATATATGTATATATATATATATATATATATATATATATATATATATATATATATATATATATATATATATATGTATATGGGATATGGGAAATGTTATGGTGTTATATACGCACCACCACCTGATCAGCTGATATACGATGATGATTTTGCCCACAGTGGCCGATATGATATGATGGGATGCCCCTCAGAGGCTGATGATGTTTGAAATATGTACCTATGCATTACATGACATTCATACACATATGCATAACGCTAAAAGTAATTTATGATTTACAAAGTTATTCAGACTTACAGGTTGAGTCATGTACTCTATATGTCTTCTATGTCTCTTATGTATTTATTTACGTGCCTTACATACTCGGTACATTATTCGTACTGACGTCCCTTTTGCCTGGGGATGCTACGTTTCATGCCCGCAGGTCCCGATAGACAGGTCGAGAGCCCTCCAAGTAGGCTATCAGCTCAGCAGAAAATGTTGGTGCGCTCCATTTGCTTCGGAGTTGCTTATTTGGTTAGTATGATTTAGACGTGTATTGTTTGGTATGGCAGGACTCTATCCCTACCATTATGACATTTATGTATTCTTAGAGGCTTGTAGACATATGTCGTGTATGTGAAAGATTGTACGGCCTTGTCGGCCTATGTTTTGAGTTTTTAAATGATTATGTTGGCCTACTAGGCTCGTATGTCACGTGTATATGATGATGTAATAAGAAAGATACGTTACGTTGGTGCTCGGTTGAGTAAGGTAACAGGTTCCCATCGCGACCCATCGGTTTGGGTCGTGACAAAAGTGATATAAGAGCAGTTCTTTCCTAGGGATGTCTACAAGCCGTGTCTAGTAGAGTCTTGTTTATGGGTGTGTCGTGCACCACACTTATAAGCAGGAGGCTATAGGGCATTTAGGATTGTCACTCTTTCTTCTTACTCTAGATCATGTGGTAGAGCTCACTTATAAGAATTCAAGTCCCGAAATTCTATTTTCTTCATAATAAGACTATTTCTACATCCGAAAGAAGGTTCGAAAGAGAGATAGTTGTGGAAGAGCTGAGTCAGAGGAATTTGATTTTTGTGTGATCCCTACGATTTGTAAATATGAGGTCTTTAGCAGATCATGGGTGTACTGAAAGGTATAAGCTTCCATGTAAGAAGTCTTAAGGCAAGAATGCCTATCCATCTTTATGGTAAAGGACAATAAGAGATTAAGAAGATAAGTACAAGTTTCAGCAAGTAAAAGGAGCAAGGCGAAAAAGGGTACGAGGTACCTAGTTAATGAATGTTAACAATGTTTATAATTGAGGCAGATGAACATAAGCTTTTTTTTTCAATAGTAATAGAGGTATATACAATTGGTCGCACCCCTTACAGATATGCCCTATGGGGGTTAACAAAAGTAGTACAAGAAGATATGATGGATGATTTAATTGTGTCAGTTGACATTTCCGAAGGATATTGCAAATGTGTTAATAGATCTCTTTATGAGACACCTATATGGTGCACTCTATAATATTGCAGCCAGATATGGGTACTACAAAGACATGCACTATAATCCTTGAAGGGATAAATATTACCTTAGTGTGGCTCCCCTAGTAACGCGGAAACATTTAAGCAACTTGAAGAGTCACTGGATGGAGCAAAGGGAAGCTAAAAGCAAAAGAATGCCTTGTTCAAGTTTTCAGAATAAACTAATAGGCATAAATGTTAGCGGGAAATAAGAAAAGAGTTAATGAAGCATTATGAGTAAGATGTGGTACATGGATGACAACGGTAGATTAAAAAATGACAATATTACAAAATCTATAGTCAAGTGAAGGAAGAGACGAGAGGTGATAGGCCTTAGGACAACAAAAGAGTATAGGCCATACAGTCATATCCTCATTTCGAGAAATAAGTCCGTGACTCCAATGCTACTACCAGAGTGTAGAGTTAATCCCCAGAGTAATAGAAATCAGTATGGGCTGGTAAATAAGATAAATTAAATATGAATTAGGGATCTAATGATTGGAAAGTACTCAGCATCATAGTAATTTTAGATTTCGTTCCGGCGGTAATAGATTGGACCACATAAGGAGATTCATGATGAATTCGGAGAATGGTCATTCAGGGAGACGATTCCCTAGAGCAAGTAATGTGAGCAAAGTTAAGCTTAAGAGACTGTATGTTCGCGAGTAAGGGAATTTGTCATCCTTGGTATAGAAGGATTGCCGAGAGGCAAGTAAGGATCATTGATGTTGAAAAATGACGCCAAAGATAAAGAGGAAAAACATCTATCGGTAGATCCTCATAGCTTCAGCTTTTAGTATACCCCTAAAGGGTGGAATATGGAGTAATGTGGCATTAAGTCAGAATTAAGTAGTTCTAGTGACTATGGAATGGTAAGGGAAGAATGCGATAAATGAAAGAGGAATGAGATGACACTTATCCAAATCTTAAAAATACACTACGATTCAAGAATATTGTGCAAGCACGACGTCAAGAAGAGGAAGTAAAGGTTCCTGCCAAAACTGTTATTAATAAATTAGGAGCCAGTGCAAGACATAAGTTAAAACAAAGTAAATAACCCAAGAAAGATTACGAGGAATATTAATATGAGAATGGACGAACGAACAGTTAGTAATTGGTCGGGGAGATCTCAGTTATGGCTAAACAGGAGGTTACAGACGAGTCATCATATTAGAACCCAACATGGAGAATTCTGCCTCGGAGAATATCATTATATTACTTGAGATATATTCAAACAAGAGACGAGGTAGTTAAAGGTACCGTATGAGTGTTACAGGGATAAAAGAAAGTGCCACGGGGAAGGCAGTCAAAATATCAGTTCAGAAGCAACCATACAAGCACAAGGACATGGAAGTAAGCAACTACAGATGATTATAGGCAAGTAAAGACATAAAAAAAGGTCCGTAATAAGCTCACAGCTTTATGAGAGTCAAGGGTTCTACCTAAATACTATAACGAAAGACTAGTTAAGGAGATAAGAAAGAAGGCTTCAACCCAAGCACAACGACCTAAAGAGGAAATGGTCGTGTAACAACAATCTCGTAACAACATTGTAAGCATTCCAAAGGAAAATGGCACCTACCGTGGCTAATGAACGGGGAGTAAGAATTAAAAGTAATATTTGAGACCATATGAGTTATATGAAAATTCTGGAAAGTGTAGGCACTAAGATAAGCTAAGTATGGATGCAACAAGGGGCAGAAAAACCAGGAAAAGTAATAGCTTACGTTGAAAGAAAGCTAAGACGGAACGAAAGAATTATTTGATCAATGATCCAGAGTTAGTATGTTATGGACACACTCAAGATTTTGGAACATTATCCAAGCAGCATATTTGTTGACAATCATACAACCATAGAAGACTCCGGTATAAGTTAAAAGAAAGAATTAAGCCCAGGGCATAGACAAAGGATTGAATTATTAGAATATTCTATCAAGGATATTCCATAACGCCCACGAAAGGCTAAAGTAATAACTAATACCATGAGCCGCAATTTGGAAGATAACTTAAGCCAATATAAAGGCCGATTAGAAGAAGGAGGAAACTAAAGAGTTACATCAATGAAGTAAATCGGGAATCTGATTATTGGACCCAGAAATTGTAGAAATCGTGATTAAGAAAATTGCAGGATCACTCTCAATATCAGACGTTCAAGAGAAATAACACAACAACCATAATCTATAATGGCTCTACAAGGAAGCCAGTTAGAAGAAGTACTAGCCTCATAAGAAGTCAGTACGAAGCTCCCACCGGATTGTGTATGTACCAGAGGTGCGAGTATTATAATAGAGCTTCAAATTATGGATGTGAATTATACCTATATGGAGGGAAGGTCATGAAAGAGATAGAAGATACGATGCGAAATGTTAAGGTAAGTAAGGTAAAAGTAAACAACGTACGAGATACTCAAAGGTAGAAGATCATGAATAATCCATACTTCGGATACAAGTCTATAAGAGCGGGGATTCAATATCCAGGAATGATAGCAGCGGCGTCAGTAGCATATCTTCCAGCCTATGGTCTTGGTATTGAAAAGCCCGATTATGAGAGTAAATGATAGTTAGAGACGATGTGATGTCTCGCTTGATTCTCCAGAACAACATAAAAAACTATATGGTGCAAGCAAGTTAAAGGAAGGCCGCGGATAGAATAAAAAGACATGTATAGGTCCCAAGCTAAAGTATAGTAGAGCAACAAAGTTTAACGAAACATGAGTAAAGATGTGGAAAGGCAAGTGAAAGGGTGACGAGAACGGATAAGTCCTCGGGATTGAAACCCATGGTTTCTCTAAGTTATAGAAAGCTCAGTATAGCCTGAATGAATTCAAAGGAGTCTAAGACTAGTAGCATTTAGAAAAGATAGAATGATGCCCTGATAGTACAATGAGGGTGCAATTTTGATGGATAAAGGATGACGTTTAGGCCTTCGAGTGAGTAATGATTTGAAGAGTATTTCTTACGAGATTAAAATACCTACATAAGTGAATCACATTGGGATGCTATAAAATACGGTCATTGAAGTATAGTATCACCCCTAAGTGGATCAGGAAAATCACTTCAAATATTCCTCGATGGAACGTAAAGCCTTAGTGGCAAGGTATGACGTAAGAAGTTTCAAGTTATCAGTGGTATATTGTAGATTAATATTGAGGGGAATCAACAATGGATGGACAAAAGTCACAAAGTATGAGATAGGATTAGGCCATCATTCTTAAGACGAACAATAATGAAGGAGCATTGAAGGACTGGGATTTATACCTAAAGGATAGGCAACAAAAGTAACCTAGGATTTGGTAGCAGACCTCAGTAACAAGAAGTCGAGATAAGAATTATGGTATAGTATGACCTATGTAGATGTAGTAAAGTCATACGAATGGATAACCACATCTATAGAATAAGATATAGCAATATTCGTAAGTTCGACAAAAAAAAAGGGGGAGCAAAGAACTTCAGGATTGGCTAAAAACTGGAGGAAAAGGAAAGGAGAGTCGCATAGGCACACTTAAAAGGTCAGTATCGTAGAAGCTGCATGATGGAAAGTAGCAACGGTTACGATATTAAAAGGAATTCGATCACAAGTCATGGCATGGGAAAGAGGCCTAAAGGGGGGAATGACCTGGCCTTTGGACTTATTCACACGACAGTTGCCTAAATGGCAAAAGGACTACTAAAGTATTCGCAAGAGCTATGGGATATGAGAACGATAAGCGCATCAGTCAACATTCGAGGACGAATGTTCCAAAGGGGGAATGATGTTACACCCCATATTTTCGTACATGAAAATACGCCATAAATAAATTAATGAGAGCCCGGAAGTGAGATATCACGTCCTGTAGTATTACGTTGAATAGTGTTGTAGTTGATCTGTATGAACTCGGAGGATTACGGTCATTCGTAAAGTTATAGTATAATTTACCTCGTGAATTTGGATCCTTGTTAGTATATACAAGGATATACCGAGTGAAAGTAAATTGTAGGAGTTGGCTAATTATTATATACTGAAGAATAGAAGTTGTGTAATTTAGAGAGTTAATTAGAATTTGTTATGATTTATTATATGACATATATGTACATGTTTTTATGCACAACTCATATTACTATCATTAAATATATTCAATAATTATTAGAGATAGGTTCAAAATGTTCATGTATATATATAGTTTTGTAAAAGTTTCTATTACCAAGTAAAGACAAGATTTGCATCATCCACTGTCCAAGCTATTTTGTCCATACAAATTCATACTTATCAATAGTATCAATTATCCAAAGTTAAGGAACTCATTTCTAGGTAAGTTTTATCCACCATCTTATACAAATAGTGATAAGGTGACTTTGTCATTCAAGAGCTCCTCTCTAAGAAACATTACGGCCAACCCCTTTATATAAGTTAATCATCTTGCAAATCCTCATTTTCGGGAGATGTTTTACTTGCACAAGCCTAGGAAGAATTCACTCTAGCTCATCTTCTTCTCCTTCTTCAAAGAACTAAGAAGTGAATTTTCTTGTGGTGTGAGCAAGCTAAGGATCTAATTCTTCATTTATTAAGATTAAGGTGTTGAATGGACTGAGTTCATCGTTGTCATTGAGTGAAGCGACAAAGGTATGTTAAGGCTATCCTTCTTTATTTTGGCATGATTCATACGATATGAACGAAACGTGCAAATGCACAAATTCCATAAGTGACTCTACTCATAGAAGTAATATAAATATCTATGTTCTTTAATTTCCATGTGTCATAATATTTTATCATTTGTTCATGGGTCTCAAAAATATACGAAGGTTAAAAAGATGTTACTTTATGATATTGCTCAAGAGGCAAAATGGTCTTATGACATTCCGAATGATTTTATTGACGTACTTTTCACGCATTGCATTCATGCGCATTGACCCATGACCAGATGGCGTTATATACGCGTATATATGTAAATATATGTATATGGGATATGGGAAAGGTTATGATGTTATATACGCACCACCACCTGATCAGCTGGTATACGATGATGATTTTGCCCACAGTGGCTGATATGATATGATGGGATGCCCCTCGGAGGCTAATGATGTTTGAAACATGTACCTATGCACGACATGACATTCATACACATATGCATAACGCTAAAAGTAATTTATGATTTACAAAGTTATTCAGACTTACAGGTTGAGTCATGTACTCTATATGTCTTCCATGTCTCTTATGTATTTAGTTATGTGCCTTACATACTTGGTACATTATTCGTACTGACATCCCTTTTGCCTGGGGACGCTGTGTTTCATGCCCGCAGGTTCCGATAGACAGGTCGAGAGCCCTCTAAGTAGAATATCAGCTCAGCAGAAGATGTTGGTGCGCTCCATTTGCTTCAGAGTTGCTTGTTTAGTTAGTATGATTTAGACGTGTATTGTTTGGTATGGCGAGACTCTATACCGACCATTATGACATTTATGTATTCTTAGAGGCTTGTAGACATATGTTGTGTATGTGAAAGATTGTACGGCCTTGTAAGCCTATGTTTTGAGTTTATAAATGATTATGTTGGCCTACTAGGCTCGTATGTCACGTGTATATGATGATGTAATAAGAAATATACATTATGTTGGTGCTCGGTTGAATAAGGTACCGGGTGCCCGTCACGACCCATTGGTTTGGGTCGTGACAGTCATGGTTTGGAGGCACCATTATCATGGCCCGAGAACATCATTTCATGGCTTGTGGATCCCTCACTAAACAATTCATGTCCTAGGACGTCATGGTCCAAGGACGTCATCTTTAACCGTCCAAAGACAACCTCCATGGTCCAAAGGGAATCTACATCGTGTTTAAATTTTTGCAAATATGTTTGTAGCATCTTTTATCTTTAGGTAACCAGTAAGCAATCATTATCCTAGCAGGAGCGATCTCACTCCAGTTCCTTCAACTATCCCGAGCTTTAACCGCTCACCGTAGCCACTTCGGCATCGCGTGTCCGTTCTTGCAATAATTTCATCGGCATATTCCGCAGATGGATCCAGAACTACACATGGCCTAATTCTTGTAAAACCAGAGATATGTAGGTAGTTCAAAGACCAGAGTCCGGCCTCTATCTTTCAAAACATCCCATCCGGTCAAAATTTACCATCATTTCTTTACCCGAAAACTCTTTCATCCTTCCCGGGTAAAGAGGGGCAGTTGTTGATACCCAATTTTTCTATATATTTTTTATATGCATAAATACTTCAAAATAGCATATATATGCATATATAAGCATGCATAAGGTTTTTATAATTTTCCTATAATTTAAAAATTTTAAATTGATTCATTTCCTTCCCTTTTACTCATAAAATCCCCAAGAATTATCCCTCAAATTATTGTTGGGGTGATTTAGTCATTTAAATTCTATAGTTATGCAAAATATTGTTAAAATATTTTTTGTGCATTTTTATAATTGCATTTTACATTTTAAAGCTAAATTTCATATAATTGTAATATTAGCCTTATTAATGTATAATTATATTTATATGCATAAAATTGATCTTCAGAAATTATCTATTATTTATTATAAATTATATAGGGATAAATTGGCAATTTAAAATGTAGCCAGATTTGCATTTCAATTTTAGCCCAATTTTAACCCAACCCCAGCCCAATTACTAATCAGATTACCCGACCCAAACCCTGAACCCGCCTACCCGACCCAGCACCAATTAAATCCTGGCTGTAGATCTGAGAGATCAACGACCCGTATTAATTCTTTCCTTTTTTAATCCTAAATGACCCTAACCCTATCTCATTCTCCCAAACCCGCCGCCTATGTATTCTCTCATCTCCTCTCCTCTCTCAGTAACTCAACCTAACCCTAGCCCCTTTAATCGCCGACCTCTCTTCTCCAGTCTTCTTCGGTGATCTCCCATCAATTCCTAAGCCTCCAATGGCTCCTCTAATGTCATTCTTGCCTTCTCTAAGGTCTTCAAGGGCCCAGGGCCACGCGGACTTGCATCTAGGGTTTGTCATTTTGTCTGTTCTTGGCTACTTCAGTGTGATTTTGAGCTAAATCATATTGTGCTTGTTACGATCCTCGGGATTCTAGACCGGTTTTTTAGTCTCTATTTGGGTTTCTTCTAAAACCCTAATTTTTGCCTACATCTCCTAGATCTGTACAAATTTAAAACGATTTGAGTTTGTTTCCTTGATGTTTTACACTGTCCTTGGAACTCTTTACAAGAATCATCGATTTCAAAGTGTTTTCACCTTCTTCTAAAATTAAGGTTTTCGGAACTTCTTCTAAAACTTTGTTAAACTGATTCTTTATGTTTAAACTTCTATCTCTTGCATATTTTGACTGATTCTATGATTTTACTACCTTTTCAACTCGCCTATGTTGAAAGCCCTAATTTTCTAGATTTCTTCATTTGGTTTTGTGTATTAGCATGACTGCTCGTTTCTTGTTTGAGTTTCTGTGACTATCATACTTCGAATATGTTCTTACTGAGTTTTTAGCCTAACTTATATCACCTCTATGTGTTCATCTTGACTGGTCAATACTTGCCTCTTTGCTTGCTATGCTTTGTTACTGCTATCTCACTCTTTTTATATGCTAAAACTCTCTCTTTGATTGACTCTGAACTCTTTGTTTCTGGGCTTGATTTGAAAAACTTTCCTTTAGACTTTCGATTTTCCTGTTTAAACTTGGGAACCCATGTTACTCTCCTTAAATCAGTAATTTTGAATCCTTGATTCCATGATTTACTATATGCTGATTTTCGATTATTTCCATATTTTGCAACTTTATTTGTTTTCTTACCTTATTTGGTTAACCGAGTATTTTACTGGTTCTTTATTAGTTGTTTCCTTAATTAAACCCCTATGTACTTACCCCTAATTGTCTATTTTATAACTTGTACTCTACTTGATTTCTTTCCTTAATCATTTCTGCCTATTACCATTGGTTGATTACCCCTTAATTGGAGGGGTACTTGTATTGATTTGATTCTGATTAGTACTTGATTAGTACTTGGTTCCATAATTACTATGCTATTATGATTCTTGCCTTATTTTGATCTAATTTCGAACTATTATATATACACACTCTCTCATTAGCACAAACATACGAACACATTGGTTCAAAACTCTCTCTCTCACACACAAAAACTCTCTTCTGCTCTATTTTCTCTGGTTACTTGCTATTATTCTAAGTCAGCCGGCTGCAAGCCAAGGCTGATTACTCTACTCTCTTGCTCCTTACTTTGTGTTTACTACCTGCATTACAAGTATGTTCCAATTTTAATTCAAGTCCCAAAAACAATGTGCTTCTCCTATTACTTCAATTTGTCATGTTTCTAATATGCGTTTACCTATAGTTTTGTTGTTTAACCTGCAATTAGCATGTCTACTTTATCGTCTTCTGTACTGCATGCTATATACCCCTTAGGATCCCCTTCTAGTATGTCTTAATGTGTTTGTGTTCCCCTGATCCCTGGCATGCCCCATTCCTGTGTAAAGTAATTAGCTATCCAAAGCTTCTTGATCATGTATTAATAGTTCATGCTATACTTTAAAAAGCCTTGACCCCCTTTTGAGGGTCCCTCTGGTTTTGTACCTATGTGTATGTATGTTTACTATATGCCCTATGTTTATCCCAAATCCCCATTACCCCCTAAGTGGATGTGTGCACCTGTCTGACTTCATGTATTGAAGTGTTTCTTCTAGTTCTGTATTTTGGCTTGGTTGATTGTTGATCACTTACCCGTTTAAAATTGTATTATTCAGTAACCCCTATGTGTTTCACAAAACCATTTCAAACAAACCTCCTTTTTAATATTGTTTCCCTACTGAAACCTTTCAAATTGTGTGAAGCACTCTCACTCTACTCCTAAGTCAATAGGTTCTGCCCCCTCCAGTATGTGTACTGCCTTAGGATCCTCTTGAGAACCCTCTGAACTCTGGCATACTGAGGCTGGCCATTCCACACTACACTTACTTAATTTGGTTACCAAGTCTAGGTGTAAGCATTGCCCGGAATCCTTGAGATCCTTAGGGAACTTTGATGCACCTAGACAATGATATTGTCTATGGAATTTGGGCATTTGAGGCTATTGGAGGCTTTTGGAATCTGGGCCTATTTGTAGGCTCCCTATAGAATAACTTCTTATTTTTCTTATCTACCTATGTAATTCATTCATATGATCTGTAATTATTTGTAAACGAATATTGGGGTAACTAGTGAAAAAGGGCGGGTAGTTATATGTTTGTGGGGTAATACGGGTAGAAACCATACCTATAGGACTTTATATTTTGCTATGTTTGCCTTTATAAGTAGAAACCATGCCTATAGGACTTTTATATCTTGTATGTTTGTCTTACCATGTTAGAAATCATGCATATAGATTTCAAGCGGTTCCAATAATAGAAATCATGTTATAGGTCTTAAAATCAACTTCACAAGTAGATGTCATGCCTATAGGATATAATCCAATCCAGCTTCTGTTATAACAACTGTTTGCATGTGTTTTTTTTCATTTGTCATCATGCCTGCAAAGTTTCGGAAATCAGTATTAAACAACTAGATATCATGCCTATAAGGAACACCACCATAAATTCTGCCTATAGATTCAAACCAGTTTAGTTGAAGTAAATCAATCCAGTTCACGATTAGTTCACTTCGAAATTGGTTTGATTAATGGTTTATTTTCCCTGAAACAAGTTCATTCAAAAACTGCCTTAAACTATCATTAGACAGCATGCCTATAGGGATTCAAGATTTTGTTTTAAAATCTTCCTTGTCTTACTATAAAACGTAGTTACCAGTATTCCGCGTAGGCAAGCCTATAGGGCGTTTTCAAAATCTTGCAACTTTGAAACTGTTTTTGTTAGTTAATGTCGTTCTGATCTTGGCTTTAAAAAAATCAATAGGAAACCGATAGGGTCATTACTTCTGAGTTTATAAAATAAACGGCCTATCTTCTATGTCTTGATATTCACTTAGACATCATGCCTTAGGACACTGTTTAACAAAAGGCCTTTATTTGTGGTTGAGTCGTGCTGCTTATGTGTATTGTTTGAGGAGGTAAACTTGAGCGTCTAGTTTCTCCCTCTTATCTTATGTGCTAAAAGTCCTAATTGTTCTTACCTGTCGCCTTAGTATTTTCACATTTAAAATCTTAGGGGTCTGCTTAGAACTACCTATAGGTAGAGGTCCTAAAATTCCTTCAGAACCATTAAGAAGGGACGGGTAACAGCACGCAATAGAGATCGCTGACCAACACTAGTTTTAATGACCACTAAAGGGGTGGGAAGGGTAGATATGGGATATGATGACTACACGCTAATGTTACATGTAGCCCCTCATTGAGGAGTGTTTACCGGACATTGTGTGGGATGATCCTATAGGCTAACCAACCTAGGACTCTTCCTTTTCCCAAAATCCCTTTTTGTTTAAAACTTTGTTTTATACAACTTGTTCAAAATCTTTATCTTATCATTTGAGTTATACAACGTGCTTTACTTGCAACCTATTTGATTCAATTATTTATTTGTTAATGGACTACATCGCAAATATAAGTTCGGTCGGGATCCACAGTTGTGGACCGAGAGGGGTGCCTAACACCTTCCCCTCAAGGTCATTTCGAGCCCTTACCCTAATTTCTAGTAATACAAACCAATCCAAGAGTTAATCACTCTAGGTGCCCTAACGCACCATAACTCGTTAGGTGACGACTATTCAAATACCCAATTCCCAAAAAGAAATGAGTTATTACCCCCCCCCTCCCATGAATGTTGGAACCCGGACTTCTCTCTAAACTGAAGGAAAAAAGGGGGCGCGTCAGCGCTTCCAATATCAGAATACCATATGGAGCTATTCCCAAACTCAGAATCCCAAACGGACAACGATAACACTGAAATACACTTCAACCCAAATTTATAAAATTCTTCCAAAATGCTAACTTCCACAATAGGCGTCGAAATGCTCCTGGGTCATCTAAAACTCGATCCAGGCATATGCCCAAGTCCGAAATTATCATACAAACCTGCTGAAACTTTTAAATCCCGATTCCGAGGTCGTTTACTCAAAAATCAAATCTTAGTCGATTCTTCTAACTTAAAGCTTTCGAAATGAGAATTGTTTTCCAAATCCAATCCAAACTTCCCGGAATTCAATTCCGACCACGCGTACAAGTCATAATACCTGAAGTGAAGTTGCTCATGGCCTCAAACTGCTGAACGACGCACTAGAGCTCAAAACGACCAGTCGGGTCGTTACATTCTCTCCCTCTTAAACATACGTTTGTCCCCAAACGTGCCAAGAACTGCGCTGGAGCTATCCGAAATCAGTGGTCAACACCTCGTGCACCTACCCGTGTTACCACAACTCAGTTGAGAACATTAGCTCGATCAATTCTGAAGATATTCTCTTTTATTCAAGCAAATAAGCTTAGAGCCCAATTCCAACATCCGGAATTCTCTGCCAGGCCTTCTTCCAATATACGAACACCGCATCAATCACCACACGATGCACCGATACATGATTTCATACCTTTGCTGAATTCACACTATGCACTGCATAACTCACATGACCATAATTACATCCTCTGATAATAATAGCCGAAATTTCACGAATCTGATGCTCCCAATGCACCTCAAACCATATATAAGTCTTGTCTCAACTTTCACAATACCTCCTCGACGGAAATGATGTGTAGAAATTCATAACCAACTGCCGAGTCAACAAATCATTGAGTCTATACTCCTGACAAGAACCATTACCTCATTCTGAACCAAATAATGGTATTTGCTCTTTAATATACTTCATATAATCTAATTGCACTGATCCTAGATCCAATAATCTCATCTCACCCAGGACGATTTGTTCAGGCAACAGTCACCCCAGACATGACCAAAAGTCTCATATGATACCAGAATGTGCCAATAACCTACAAACTTGAACGTGGTACATAAGGAAAACGAACTCTGGAAGGGACTACTCAACTTACGCAACTAATTAGACAACCGAAAGGGTGTTGTAACCCTTCCTTAGAAAATGGAAAACAAAACACACAAAATAGATGTAGGGGACTATACTCAACATCACACTATTGCGGTGTGCAGCCCGATCCAAACAACATACCCGTGGCGGCGTGCCATCCGATCCACACATAAAATTCATATAAGGAGATACTTACCGAGCTAAATTGCTCATTACTAGTAAAAAATTCTGAATATCGGCCACAAGCATGCTAAGTGCATAATACCATCCTTGGAAGGACCGACAGCGCCATACGCTACAAAACTCAAGCACAACTAAGGTGCGATATATGATCTGAATCTCGAGAGCCATCCTTCTCACATAACACCATCGCTACGCGGAACCAAAACACATATGAAATTTATCAAGCCGTTTCACAACTCACACGGCACAATATAATATTACATGAAATAGCCAACGGTGAAATAACATCCAACACCTGAATAATCCTCCAGGAGGAGCGCCATGCTGAAATGAACACATCTAGCCTGATATAGAGCCCATATTCATATTTAAATTCATTCAGAAACCTCAAACTGATTCTAATCGCACTGTACTAGGCTAATATATTTCAAGGGTTCATAATAACCCCTTATTCTCATAACTCACAAGAACAACCATCATAATCGGAGCAAACTTCCACAATCCACAACCTAAGGAATCGAGTGCCATCCAGGCATAAATTCTCAAATTACCGTTATTACCACAATATTCATGTGAGCACGTGATTTTTGCCTTACGAAAAACTACTCCAAAATAAATCAAAAGATAAAATAAATTTCTTTTACTGTGTAATTTTGTGAATTTACGTGGTGTTAAATACTTGTATTATGTTCATAAATGTTTACCTCGTCATAATGAAATGAAAATTAAAATAAAATACATGTTGCATGCATATAGGATTTAATTATGCATTTGAAAGATAATTTAAATAAAATCACAAAAAATATGCATTCGTTCTATTTTTAAATGTGTCAATGTTTTATCTACGTGTTAATGGTTATTAAAAGATAATTAGTATTATTGTAATGATAATTTTGTTTTTATAATTTTTTATTAGGATTTTATTAATTAATAATAAAATAAAAATATAAGTTAGAATATGAAAATCGGACCTGGATTAAAATCCAGGCCCAAACGAAATGAATCCCACAGCCCAATCCAACATCCCCCTGTCCGGTCCAATTCGAACAAGCCTAAACGACGTCGCATGAGGTACCTCAAATCTGAGCCGTTGATTCATTGCAATCAAACGGTCCAGTTCAGCCCTTGCATAAATAAAACGACGACGTTTAGGGTAACTAGATCTGAACCGTTCATCCATTTTGATCCCACGGTCTTAAAAAACTCACTCAAACCCGATCCATTTCAACCCCGGGTTGACCCTTTCCCCAACTTAAATCAAACGATGTCGTTTTGATAAGTGGATTGATCCTGGCCCTTCATCTTACTTGATCGGACGGACAATATCAATCCACCCCACCCCTATATAAGTCCCAAGCCCTTACCCCGACCCCTAACTGAACACCCCCCCTCCTACACTGTTCATCATAGAATCCCCTGAACATCCTCTACACAGATCTAACATTGGTTTCCTTCGAATCAGGTCCCAACTCTTCGAATCTTAAATCGAATGTTGGCCTGAAAACCTTATCCTTTCCAATGGCTTCCAAAATAACACCATAGTACCTCCTAGCATGCCTTGTTAGGGATCTGAAGTTTGTTTGGCTCGAATCAGTTCCGAGCTTCTCGAATCTTCTTTTGAAGATTCGGACCAAACAAGAACAAACTCAGATCCGTTTTAAGTTGACACCAAATGACCCCTAGGCTACCCTCACCCTTGTATCATATTTGGTTCTCCTCGAATCTGACCAGAAATGGTTAAATCCCAAATTGAACTTTCAAGAACCCTAAAAATACTAGACTTTTGGATTCTGTCTAGATTGAATAAAGATTGAGGTTTAATCGACCTTAGTCGAAGTATTTTCAGTGGAAAATACTTCGACTAAGGTCTGTTTGATTTCAAACAAATCCGAAGCCAAGTTGAGTTCGAGTCTGATTAAAATTCAGAGGTACTTTTCTATTTCTTTTTGTGTATTCTATATGTATTTTCGTTTGTTTTAATAACTTGTTAATTTCTCATATTTTGTTTTGATTAATTCTATCATCTTTGTCTCATGCCCGTCTTATGATCAAAATATGAAATTATTTCTATTGGTTGTGATTGTTTACAATGTGTGTAATCGACTCGATTAAGTTCGTCGATTAGTTATATTACGAATTTTCATTTCTGAAAATGCTGACTGAAACAGTCTGCGTCTATTGTTTTAGACTGATTATGGACAAATGTTGTAAATAGTCAACTGATTAATACTCGTCAATTAAATCATGTTTGTTTGTGAATCAGTGAATTCAAATGTATGTTGTATATGTTGTTTTCTGAACAGGGCATTGTCAGTATATTGACAATGCTCCTGTGTATGTTTGATCTTAGTTCAATTTGAAGATCAGTTTGAATTATTATGCTGAACTCAGTGTAATATTGTTGTAATGTCAAGTTTGAATTCAAGTTTACAAATGCTGATTGGATATAATTGTGTTAGGGAGTTACATTCTTAGTCAGGATTCAGTCCAAACTTTAGGATTGGTTTGTAGCTGTTGTAAATCAGATTAATAATCAGGCTTATACAGATTTTAAAATCTGTATTGTTAAGATGCTAATTTAAGGCAGTAATACCAGTAGAAAACAGTAAATCTGGACATTTCTGGGATAAAATAATGAGGATAATATGTTAATAGCAATGTGCTGAAAGTGAAAAGTTAGTGGCTATTATTTAAAGTGATAATGGGAAACAAAGAGTAATGGGGCTGCTGAAAAAAAAACAGGATAAATAGCACTTAGTTTTAAATTATTCAAAAGTAGTTTTAATGGAAAAACTTTCTGATTTTTTAAAGGAGAAAAGGGTCCATCCAGCACTAATTTGTATAGGACCAGCCCTGTATAAATACAGGGAGCTGGACAGACTTTAGAGGGCAGATTTTTGGAAGAAGAAAAATCTGATTAAAGGAGAGAAAACAGAATTTAGGATACTTTAAGAGTTTTCAGAGGGAGAGTTTTTTTTTTTTAGACAGAGAAGAGAGTTTAGAGAGACTTCATAACAGATTTTGAAAGAGAATTTAAGAAAAATACACCTAGAGTGTGATAAAAGAGAAAAATCCAGCAGAAAAATCAGATTCTTCTTGGAATCTGAAGAGGAAGAGGAAAAAGAAAAATAGAAACAGATATAGAAACAGAAAAGAAAATCAGAAACATACTTTTCTTTGGATCTATCCGGGTCTATTTTTTTGATATTACTTGGATTAAATCTGAAAGTTTTTCCCAAAAATTCTGTTACTGTGCATCTGGGCTCCTCGGATCCTATTCTTGTTCAGACTTGCTGTGTTATCTGTACATTCTACTGATTTTGTTGTTTTTGTTACTGCTGAAACTTACTTCTTCTACCTCCATTTTCAGGTACATGTCTTTTAAATTTTATGTTGGAAAGAGATTCAACATGACTAATCAATGAAGTTCGAATTGTAATTCTGTTTTCCATTCGTCCACGTTCATCAGTTTAAATTTCATTTTTTTCATGTTAGTTAATTAGTAGTGAATTCAATTTTATAGCTATGAGTTAATTGTCTTACTTTGAAATTCGTATAAAGCTTTGTAATAATGTTAGCCCTTCATCTCATTAGTTTAGTCATGTTTGAACTGTCAAGGTAGGAAACATGACATAAAGATTGGCCATTAACTAGGCCTTGTGACGTTGTTAGTTGAATAAAGAATAGCGTGAAAATGTCAAAACCATATAGCTAGTTTATTCTGATAATCTGATTTAGTTGTGGAAGGAATGATATAAGTTGTACGTTCTTATGTGGCATTATAACAGGTATCTATAGAACCATTAGTGGATGGTAAGTGGAGTTGTTATGGCTCACTATGATGTTAAAGTGTTATGAATGTTTTAGACACACAAACTATGTCACATGTAAGGCAATATTATTAATCGATTTATAATTCTCTTTCTTGTCAATTTGATGCTTATTTACCATCTTAAATAAGTAATTAGGCCTATTAGATTAAAAGCGAGTATATGAGAATGAAACGAGATGTACAAGCATAAATTGCCATACTTTACATCAATGGTAATTAGAAATAGAATTTGCACTAAGTAAATAATGAAAATTCTTGGAAAATATTTCCTTCCTTTATGAATCATTCCTTTTCAGTTTCATATACAATTTATTCTTTGGCATACATATATATGTTGTATTTGCTAAAAATCAAATTTTTATCCTTTCACTGAGAATTTGAATAGTCTTGGGATGAACATAATTAATACTCGGGAAATTATAGTCAACGGGCAATATTTAAAAATTGTGAATTTCTTTTAAAAGAATTTAAAGACATCCCTTGAATATGAATTTCTCAGTATTTTCATATAAAATGTGTAGATACAACAAACAATTTGTGGAAAAATCCCTAATATCATTACAAATATTTTGCGCAATTAGGGATACGTTCGCGTACCCTGATTATATTTTTAAAAGCAAAATTCGGATTATGCGTACGCGCAATTTCGAGCGAATATTTAATAAAAGGATTTTTTCAAAGGCGTTAATTAATTTCATAAAAACCCGCGATGTGCGGTTTAATATTTAAGAAAAACAAATATTCTTGATTCAACACAATTTCGAAAAAATGATTGCTCAATAAATATATTATCAAAAGTTATTGTGTACACGTACGCGTGACACAATTCCGCATTTTTAAATTTATATCACGAATATACGTACGCGTAATTCGATTCAAAGAAGGGTCCTTAATCACAATAAGTAAAAGCGGTAGAAAAATCACGTAACAAAAAGTATTTAATAAAAATCAAGATAATTAAGCCAATAATAAAAACAGTTAAGCGACCGTGCTAGAACCACGGAATTCGGAAATGCCTAACACCTTCTTCCGGATTAACAGAATTCCTTACTCAGGATTTCTGGTTCGCAGAATAATAAACAGAGTCATATTCTCCTCGATTCAGGGATTAAAATTGGTGACTTGGGACGCCTTAAAATTCCCAGGTGGCGACTCTGAAACAAATAAACAAATCCCGTTTCGACTGTCCTTCAATTGGAGAAAACTCCCCACGCGCCCCCGCGGGCGCGGTAAAAAGGAGGTGCGACAATTCATACTTGGTTTAAATCTTCAATCAATCAGGTGACCACATGTCACACTTATACAATCTTCCCATGAGATACGCTCCCATGATCTTTCGCACTAGGTAACAAGTTTGCACATCCATACCATCGGTCACACTAATGTTGTAAAGCATATCAAGAATTCGTAATCAGTACGCAAAGCCCCGTGCACAGAACACCGTTCTCAGGTGACGCTAAAGACAATACTAGCTTACTCCAAACACCCAAATCCCTTTCCTACTCATCCGATCTCGGGACATCCTTGTCAATATCAAACTGCAACCTAAATCCTTAACTTTCAAATTTCATATCGCTCACTACACCTAACATGCCAATATGCGATAGTACAAGAATTTCACCATAATCCCTAAATCACTAATAGGGTAAACACCTCATCATATAGAAACCTTTTACTTAACTCATTCCAAGAGAACCATAGCAACACGCGAGTGAATTCTCATAACCGTAGAACATGCAAATCCTCAAGTAGTGGTCTAAACCACTATAACCCTTCCGGGATCTGCTATACATAACATGCCATAATACTTGAATACTCCCAAATAAAACTAATTACAGCGGTTGTCAAGCCTCGCACGTACCGCCACAAATCACATGCATAATCTAACCACGCTGGAGGAACTGATCTTTGCCACCAGTATGCCAATTCAACCATAGCTAACCAATCCGACTCCTTCTGACTTATCCTTAATTTGTCTTAGAAATAATAATAACTCCATTCAACACATAACAAACTCAATCCGCACTCACCCCGAGTGGCCTTGTATCATGAGACCATGTTGTCTCAAATCCCACAAACCATCGCATACCCTCCTTGTGTGCATGCTCACATCCTCAACTGATACACTCATTCCGATAATTCCTCTACGAATCTGAAGTCCTTTTCTCTCATTCCTCCAAATGTTACACTGCAAGCCGAAGATATCATAGAACATTTCGAGCCTCTTTTCATAATTTGCTGCAAAAGCTTGATTCGGGGGCTTGAAATTCCTAGGCATCATATTTTAACCTTTGAATTCACTAGCACCGTTGTTGAGAGTCACCCACTCTGGCTTGGTCCCGAATATAATCAACCCCAAGGCTCTGATGGCGCTTTAACACCCATCTCAATGAAGCACCTAACTAAATTACTATCTTTGTAAATCACCTGTGTACGAAGCATAAATCCTGAATCTTCCCAAAGCCTGAACATAAGTCAATAAGGTCAACTATAGCACACCTTTATCAAATCCTTTGCTCAAACTACCGCTTATGTTCTTTTCCTTTAGTTGTAATAACTCACCAATACGCCGATAACCTGAAACCTCACAAGTAGATAACCATGCAACCCAATCGTAGGCGGTGAGACTCTCCCACTTAGCTTGGAACTACTATTACGTAACTTTAAAACCCACCAAGATTCTTTCTTCATCATCGAACTGATCTTGCACAACCAACTCGCCAAATTCCTCGAAATCCTTCCATTTGACCCTTCATGAACACTCTAAATCACTAACCACATTTTCCTATCTGATCTCGTACCATATAACCAGTAGAATTCTTCGTAAAAGCTTTGTTAACACCATGCGAACGCTAACCTGCTCATAGGAGATAACCCACTTGTGAAAATTACATGCCAACATCTCCTAACGACGTTGCGCTGCATAATTACTATGAAATCAGTAACCTATCCTGAGCCCATGCTCATTTACTAGTTGTATTGGCCCATTCACTCCTCGTGGACCTCAACTAAATGTGCAACAATATCCTCCAATTCAAAGTTATGTTGTATCCTTCTTTATATTAAGCAACTCCTTTCTGTCGCATCAAATCTCCCATCATATAATAGCCAATATTCCAAATTGAGTCCGTAGAGCCAGTCACTATCCACCTTGAATCCCAAATCACTCTAGACTTTTTCTAAGAGTGTGTAGTCATCCTATTGCAGAACCCATATGCTACTCTGCCACTATCCCACTTTTGTCAAACTTACTCCTTTAGGCAACCATTTGACTCTCATTCCTCACTATTGGCCTTCTAGAAAATCTAACCACTGCAAAGCACCTCCCACATGTACTTCCTCATCCTTCGCTACCTAGTTGTTGCCTTAAATAGAAATCTATCTTTTTAGCACCTGAACCAACAGATCGCCACTAACTTTAAACCTCTAAGAAGTTTATATTTTTCGAACCATTAAAAATAGAAATGCCAATTTGATTCCAAAATTGCTACACTCCGTTGTCTCTAACATCCGCATCCCAAGTTGTAACGACCCGACCAGTTGTTTTTGCTTTTTAGAATCTTGTTCTCCTGAATAAGACCTTTCGTACTTGCTTTAACTGATTTATGACTTGCGAGGATGGCTGGTTTAAGATTTGAAAGAGTTTGGGTTGAAATCAGAACACTTGGTTCCTTAAGGTTGACTTAAAAGTCCAAGTTTGACTTCAGTCAATGTTTTGAGTAAACAACCTCAGAATCCGAATTTGAAGGTTCCAGTAGGTTTTTATGATGATTTCAAACTTGGGCGTACGTCCATATCGGGTTTTGGATGACTCGGGAGCATTTTAGTGCCTAATAGTGAAAGTTGATTCCTTAAGGATTTGAAGTTCTCTAAATTTGGTTTGGAGCGGGTTTTTCTGTTATCGAGGTCCAAACGGAATTTCGAGAACAGGAATAGATCTGTAATGTCATTTAAGACTTGCACGCAAAACAATCTGAGTAGTATAAGTGTGTTTCATCACATTGGAAGTAGATTGAAGAACTTGAAGTTCATAAGTTTGATTCAATTGGTTTTAGGGGGTGATTCTTAGATTTAGCGTTGTTTCGGGAATTTCGAGGGTTCAAGTAAGTCCGTTTTATCATTTCAAACTTGTAGGCATGTTCAGGTGGAGCCACGGGGACCTCGAGCGTCAATCAGACGAGGCTAGAGCTTATTTGGAAATGTGGGAAAGAGCTGAAGCTTCAGGCTTCTGTCATAACCGCACCTACGGTTCGCCAGTCGCAGGTGCGAGCCTGTAGAAGTGCCTAGGCCATCGCAGATGCGGCCATGGGTGGCCAGCCCTGGAGCCACAGAAGTGCCTACCTTCCGCAGAAGTGGTTTGCTTCCCGCAGAAATGGCTCAGCCGGCTAGTGGAATTTCAACAGAAGCGGACTCTTTTCCGCAGATGCGGTGGGCGTAGGTGCGGCCAAGGAACGCAGATGCGTAAATCACTAAAGGCAATGACCTTCATTTATTGCGGGTGTTAGCCATTTTTGGCCCATTTCCACTGAAAGGTTGGGCAATTTTGGAGCTCTTGAGAGAGGATTTTTACTAAGCTCTTAGAGGTAAGTAATTCCTACTATATGTGAGTTAAATACTTGGATTTTGGGTAGATTAACATTTAAAGATTAATGAAAATTATGGGATTAGAGTAAAACCTAGGGTTTTGATAAAAACGAGATTTAACCACGAAATTTGTTATGGAATGAAGTAAAAATCATATATTCTTTATCCTTAGGTTATGGGTAACAACTTCTTTCGAAAATTTTTGGAATTCGGGCAAGTGGGCCTAGGGTTGAATTTTTGGAACCTTGCCTTTGGGGTTGGATAATCATCTTAATAGCTAGAATATGAATTTGTAAGCCTATAATGATTGGTTTTTACACTATTGACATAGTTTCGAATTGTGCGGCTCCGGATTGAGAATTTGAACCCGTTCTTGAGTTAGAAGTAGGCTAGTAATGAGGTTAGTCTCTTTTCTAACCTTTTAAGGAGGAATTTCTCCATAGGTGAACTTAATTAATATATGATTAATTGTGGGGGCTACGTATGCACGAGGTGACTAGAGTCCGTACGTAGATACTATTCATGTTATATCCGGGTAGTTCTAGGATTACATCATGCTTTGTAGCTGCTATTTATTGCTTATATATGCTAATGGTTTGAAAGAAATTAAGTTGAAGGAAATCTAAGGATTTACAGGCTTCAAGTGAATTGTATTCATTTTTATAAAAAAGGAATTAAAGAAATGTTGTGTTTTAAATGATGAAAATTATGTTGACTGAGTCGCACGTATGATTCGCGAGCGGGGTTATGCTTTTACCGCGACGCATGTATGATTCGCAAGCGGGGTGAACAGATGTATCTATGGTTCGTGTTGTTCAACCCTCGGCAATGCACATTTTACTTTTATGTTGGATCGGGCCGAACGTACTCAGTGGTAGTTGTGTATGATAATGGAATCGGAACTCTTATAACTCGTATAATTTATTGCTTGAAGGGTCACTTATTTTAAATGAGGAAAATGCCCAGTTTTATTAATTGGATGAAAAGATTTTCAGTAATTATTCTTATTTAAGCTTGCCGTCATCTGCATACATTGTGAATTAAATATATTGAACTTCATATTATTATATTTGTTGGCCCTAGTAAGTGTCGGAGTCAACCCCTCATCACTACTTCTACGAGGTTAGGCGAGATACTTACTGGGTACATATTTCGATGTACTCATGCTACACTTTTGTACTTGATTGTACAGGTTTTGAGCCAGGTGCATCTGGCCATCAGACCGGCACGTAGAGTGGACTCCTCAGCTTGAGACTTTCCGGTGAGCTGTCCTTTTGAGTCGTTCTACAGCAGCTGGAGTCTTTCTTTTGTATTTATGTTTCCTATCTATTCCTTTTCCAGACAGTAGGACAGTATGGTAATATATATTCTACTAGATTGCCCACACACTTGTGACACCAGGTCTTGGCACACTTATTAGTAGAATTATGATGTTTTGGCTTGTCTTCGTGATTCATATTTTCATTTATTTATTTCATTTGAATATGCTTAAGTTTTTAAAATTATAAATTTCTTAAATCTATAATGGAAGTTATCATATTCTAACTACATAAAAGAGGATTTACTATTTGATTAGTGTTGGCTTGCCTAACAACGGTGTTGGGTGCCATCACGACCTAATATGTAATTTGTGTCGTGACAACATGGTATCAGAGCACTAGGTTCACGTAGGTCTCACAAGTTATGGGCAAACCTGGTAGAGTCTTGTGGATCGGTGTGGAGACGTCTATACTTATCTTCGAGAGGCTATAGGGTGTTAGGAAACTACTATTTATTCATCTCCTATCGTACAGTTGATGATGTACTAAATTTCCTTATTCTATTCTCTCACAGATTGTGAGGACGCTTACGACGAATGTTCCAGACTCGGGAGGAGCTGCTCTCCCCATTGCTAGAGGCCAAGGCAAAGGCCAGGGAAGGGCACCAGCCCAAGGTAGGGGACGAGGGCGTCCTAGAGCTACCCCAATTGCACCACGTGCGGACCCAGCAGGGGAACCCATTATCGAGAAGCAGGGAGAGGTGCCTACAGCAGAGCCTGCCCCGACAGATTTATGACAGCACTGGGCTTTCAGGAGGTCATGGGCCGTATGTTGCGGTTCGTGGACTCGATGACTCAGGCTGGTTTATTTCCAACAGACCCAGCCACATCTTAGGCAAGAGGGGGAGCACAAACTCCTACTGCTCAGGTTCTTGGGCACGCAGCTACCGTATATCATACTTCGGGTACATTACCCGTGGGTGATGCCCAACCAGTTGTAGCAGTGGCACCTGAGCCCAGACCAGCTGCGGACAGCGATTCACAGAAGTTATTGGACAGATGGACTAGGCTACACCCTCCTATCTTTGGAGGTGATCTTCATGATGATGCCTAGGATTTTATTAACAAGTGTAGGGATAGACTGCACAACATAAGGATATTGGAGTCCCATGGAGTGGATTTCACCGCCTTCTAGTTAGAGGGCAGGGCCCGTAGATGGTGGCAGTCTTACCTTCTTAGCACACCAGCAGGTTCTCCTCTATGACTTGGGATTAGTTTACACGGCTTCTATTGGACAGGTATATTCCACCCTCTCAGAAGAAAGAGTTGTGGTGCCAGTTTGAGCAGCTCGAGCAGGGTCAAATGTATATGACTGACTATGAGGCGAAATTCTCTGAGTTGTCTCACCATGCACTCATGATACTTCCTACGGACGCAGAAAGAGTGCAGAGATTTGTTGCAGGTTTACACCCCGGTATTCGAGCTAGCATAGACCGAGAGGTTGAGATGGGAACTGAGTATCAACTAGTGGTAGAGATTGCGCGGAGGATTGAGGGTTACCATAAGAGGAGAAGAGATCAGTTGCAGCAGGACAAGAGGGCCCGATTCTCTGGAGAGTTTAGAAGTGCCCCAACTAAGGCAGAGGTCAGTTTGGGAGGGGCCAGCCCAGCAGGCCCCCATATTCAGCACCAACACCACCTCCTCGAGGTGCTCCAGTGAGGCCTTATTTTAGTGCAATACTGGAGAGTTCTTATGGCCCACCAGCTATTCAAGGTTTCTCCGGCGGGTATTCTGGACATCAGGGTTCTTCTAGTGGATATTCAGGCCATCAGGGTCAGACATTGGGGCAGCAATCTATGGTACCGAGAGGTTGTTACGAGTGTGTAGATCCGGGTCACATAAAGAGATCCTACCCCAAGCTTCGGGGTAAGGCAGTACAGCAGGGTCAGCAGCCCATGATTTCAACTCCAACCGTCTGGTCGCCCAGAGGCGGAGGGCAGGTGGGTAGAGGTCGTCCTAGAGGTGGAGGTCAGGCCGGCGGAGGCCAGTCAGGTAGCACCCCAGCTAGATTCTATGCTTTTTCGGCCAGACCAGATGCAGTGGCCTCATATGCCGTGATCATAGGTATTATTTCTGTATGCAATGCTTCGGTATTATTTGATACAGGGTCTACATATTCATATGTGTCATCTCTGTTTGCTCATTTCCTGGATATCCCTCGTGAGTCTTTGGGTACTCCTATTTATGTGTCCACTCCTGTGGGCGATTCTATAGTTGTGGGTCAGATCTACCAGTCCTGTCTGGTTACATTCTATGGTTTTGAGACTAGATCAAACCTTTTGTTACTTGATATGATCGACTTTGATATCATCCTAGGCATGGATTGGTTATCTCCATACCACGTCATTCTTGATTGCCATGCCAAGACTGTTAGTTTAGCGATGCTAGAGTTGTCGAGATTGGAGTGTAAGGGTTCCTCCGTTAGTACATCCAGTCAGGTTATCTCTTTTCTGAAGGATCGACATCTGGTCGAGAAGGGTTGTTTGGCATATCTAGAATATGTTCGAGACACCACCGTAGAGTCTCCGACGATTGATTTAGTGCCAGTAGTCTAGGAGTTCGCCGATGTGTTTCCTTCTGACCTTCTAGGCATGCGCTGGATCGTGACATTGATTTTTGTATTGATTTGGCTCTAGGTACACAGCCTATATCTATCCCACCGTACCATATGGCACCGAAAGAGTTGAAGGAGTAGCTTGAGGAGTTGTTAGCAAAGGGATTTGTGAGACCCAGTGTATCACCTTGGGATGCACCAGTGCTATTTGTGAATAATAAGGATGGGACTATACGGATGTGCATTGATTACCGCCAGTTGAACAAGGCTACCATCAAAAACAAGTACTTGTTGTCGCGCATTGATGATTTATTCGACCAGTTATAGGGTGCTAGGGTGTTCTCTAAGATCGACTTGAGATCAGGGTATCATAAACTGACGATTCAGGACTCAGATGTCCCAAAGACTGCTTTGCATACTAGATATGGCCATTATGAGTTTCTGGTGATGTTCTTTGGCTTGACTAATGCTCCAACGGTGTTTATGGACTTGATGAATAGGGTGTTCAGACCTTATATGTATTCCTTTGTTATTGTCTTCATTGATGACATCTTGATATACTCACGTAGCCTGGGGGAGCACGAGCAGCATTTGAGAGTAGTGCTTCAAACCTTGCGAGAGCAAAAGCTATATGCTAAGTTCTCCAAGTGCGAGTTTTGGATAGAGCCAGTAGCATTCTTGGGGCATACTATGTCAGGAGAGGGGATTAAGTGGATCCTAAGAAGATTGAGGCAGTTTAGAGTTGGCCACGTCCTACTTTCGTGACTAAGATTAGGAGTTTCTTGGGGTTAGTAGGTTACTACCACCGATTTGTGTTGGGCTTTTTATCCATTGCATCACCTCTGACTAGATTAACCTAGAAAGGTGCTCCTTTCTGTTGGTCTGATGATTGTGAGTCGAGCTTTCAGAAGCTCAAGATGGACTTGACTACATCACTGGTTCTTGTGTTACCTTCCGGTTCAGGGATGTATATAGTCTATTGCGATACTTCACGCATTGGCTTGGGTTGTGTATTGATGCAGGAGGGGCGAGTTATTGCATATGCTTTATGCCAGTTGAAGATTCATGAGAAGAATTACCCTGTGCACGACCTAAAGTTAGCAGCGATTGTTCATGATCTTAAGATATGGAGGCATTATCTGTATGGGGTATAATGTGAGGTTTATATTGATCATCACAACTTGCAGTATTTGTTCAAGTAGAGGGATCTCAATTTGAGGCAGTGTAGATGGTTTGAGTTACTGAAGGATTATGACATCACTATTCTTTATCATCCGGGTAAGGCAAATGTGGTTGCAGATGCCTTAAGTAGGAAGGCAGAAAGTATGGGTAGCTTGGCATACATCTCAGTGGAGGAGAGGCCA
This sequence comes from Nicotiana tabacum, assembly GCF_000715075.1. Lineage (NCBI taxonomy): Eukaryota > Viridiplantae > Streptophyta > Magnoliopsida > Solanales > Solanaceae > Nicotiana > Nicotiana tabacum. Next base: position 152,082,993 of record NC_134090.1, on the reverse strand, counting down.
CTAGCTTTGGACGTTCAGTCCTTGGCTAACAGACTTGTGAGGTTGGACATTTCAGAGCCCAGCCAAGTCCTTGCGTATGTTATCGCACAATCTTCATTGTTAGGACAGATCAAGGCTCGGGAGTTCGATGATCCGCATTTGGCAGTTCTCAGAGAATGGTGCTACAAGGTAGTGCCAAAGAGGTTTCTATTGGCGAGGATAGTGTTCTGCAACTCCAGGGTCGCCTATGTGTTCCTAATGTTGATAGTTTGAGGGAGAGAATTCTATTGGAGGCACACAGCTCACGGTATTCGATTCATCCAGGTGCTACGAAGATGTACCGTGACATGAGGCAACATTATTGGTGGCGACAGATGAAGAAAGATATAGTTGAGTATGTGGCGAGGTGTTTGAATTTCTAGCAGGTTAAGTATGAGTACCAGAGGCCAGGTGGCCTACTTCAGTAGATGCCTATTCTTGAGTGGAAGTGGGAGTGCATTATTATGAACTTCGTAGTTGGGTTGTCGCGGACATTACGGAAGTATGATATAGTTTGGGTAATTGTTGACAGGTTGACCAAGTCGGCACACTTCATTCCAGTTATGACTACTTATACTTCAGAAAGGTTGGCCCAGGTATACATTCGGGAGATAGTTCACTTGCAAGGTGTGCCTATTTCCATCATATCAGATAGAGGCCATAAGTTTACTTCCCATTTTTGGAGAGTCGTGCAGAATGAGTTGGGGACCAGGGTAGAGCTCAGCACAGCATTTCACCCGCAGACCGACGGGCAGTCGGAGCGGACAGCTCAGATTCTGGAGGACATGCTTAGAGCATGTGTGATTGACGTTATAGGGCGGTGGGATTAGTTCTTGCCTTTGGCCGAGTTTTCTTACAACAACAGCTATTAGTCCAGCATCGAGATGGCTCTATTTAAGGCTTTATATGGTCGGCGATGTCATTCTCCTATCGGGTGGTTTGAGCCTGATGAGGCTAAGTTGTATGGTACAGATTTCGTGAAATATGCCTTGGAAAAGGTAAAGTTGATTCAGGAAAGACTTTCCACATCTCAGTCCTGACAGAACAGTTACGCGGATCAGAAGGCGCGTGATGTATCATTCATGGTCGGCGAGAAGGTTCTCTTGAAAGTCTCGCCGATGAAGGGTATTATAAGATTCGGGAAGAAGGGCAAGTTGAGCCCAAGGTTTTATAGGCCCATTTGAGGTGTTGAGGCGAGTTGGGGAGGTTGTTTATGAGCTTGCTTTACCCCCAGCTTATCGGGAGTTCATCCGGTTTTTCACGTGTCTATGCTTCGGAGGTATCACGCCGACTTGTCTCATGTGTTAGACTTTAGTACTATTCAGCTAGACGAGAGCTTAGGTTATGAGGATGAGTCATTTGCCATTGTTGATAGACAGGATCGCCAGTTGAGATCCAAGAGGATTTTTGTGGTAAAGGTCCAGTGGAGGGACCAACCAGTGGAGGAGATGACCTGGAGTCCGAGGAGGACATGCGGAGCAGATATATGCACTTATTTAGCACTTCATGTGTGAATCTAAACTCGTTCGAGGATGAACTTTATTTAAGAGGTGGGGAATGTAACGATCCGACCGGTCGTTTTGCTTTCTAAAACCCCATTCCTCTGAATAAGACTTCATGTACATGCTTTAATTGATTTATGACTTGCAGGGATAGTTGGTTTGGGATTTGGAAGAGTTTGGGTTGAAATTGGAACACTTGTTTCCTTAAGTTTGGCTTAAAAGGCCAACTTTGACTTCAGTCAATGTTTTGAGTAAACGACCTCAGAATCTGGATTTGAAGTTTCCAGCAGGTTTATATGATGATTTCGGACTTGGGCGTATGTTCGGATCAGGTTTTGGATGACCCGGGAGCATTTTGGCGCCTAATAGTTAAAGTTGATTCCTTAAGGATTTTGAAGTTCTTTAAATTTGGTTTAGAGGGGGTTTTGTGTTATCGAGGTCCAAACAGAATTTCGAGATCGAGAATAGATCGGTAATGTCATTTAGGGCCTGCACACAAAATTTGGTGTCAATGCGAGTAGTATAAGTGTGTTTCGTCACATTGGAAGTAGATTAAAGAACTTAAAGTTCATAAGTTTGATTCAATTGGTTTTAGGGGGTGATTCTTAAATTTAGCGTTGTTTTGGGCGTTCCGAGGGTTCAAGTGAGTCCGTTTTATCATTTCAAACTTGTAGGTATGTTCGGGCGGGGCCCCGGGGGCCCCGAGCATCAATCATACGAGGCTCGAGCTTAACTGGAAATGTGGGAAAGAGCTGAAGCTTCAGGCTTCTGTCATAACCGCACCTGCGGTTGGCCAGCCGCAGGTGCGAGCCTACAGAAGTGCCTAGGCCATCGCAGATGCGGCCATGGGTGGCCAGCTCTGGAGCCACAGAAGTGGCCTACCTTCCGCAGAAGCGGAGCCGCAGAAGCGGTTTGCTTCCCGCAGAAGCGGCTCAGCCGGCTAGTGGAATTTCCACAGAAGCGGACTCTTTTCTGTAGATGCGGTGGGCGTAGGTGCGGCCTAGGAACGCATATGCTGAAATCACTGAAGGCAGTGACCTTCATTTATTACGGGTGTTAACCATTTTTGGCCCATTTCCACTGAAAGGTTGGGCGATTTTGGAGCTCTTGAGAGAGGATTTTCACTAAGCTCTTAGAGGTAAGTAATTCCTACTATATGTGAGTTAAATACTTGGATTTTGGGTAGATTAAAATGTAAAGATTAGTGAAAATCATGGGATTAGAGTAAAACCTACGGTTTTGATCAAAACGAGATTTAACCACGAAATTCGTTATGGAATAAAGTAAAAATCATATATTCTTGATCCTTAGGTTATGGGTAACAACTTCTTTCGAAAATTTTTGGAATCCGGGCACGTTGGCCTAGGGTTGAATTTTTGGAACCTTACCTTAGGTAATCACCTTAATAGCTAGAATATGAATTTGTAAGCCTATAATGATTGGTTTTTACACTATTGACATAGTTTCAAATTGTGCGTCTCTGGATTGAGAATTTGAACATGTTCTTGAGTTAGAAGTAGGCTCGAAATGAGGTAAGTCTCTTTTCTAACCTTGTAAGGGGGGAATTTCCCCATAGGTGAACTTAATTAATATATGATTAATTATGGGGGGCTACGTACGCACGAGGTGACTAGAGTCCGTACGTAGATACTATTCATGTTATATCCGGGTAGTTCTAGGATTACATCATGCTTTGTAGCTGCTATTTATTGCTTATATATGCTAATGGTTTGAAAGAAATTAAGTTGAAGGAAATCTAAGGATTTACAGGCTTCAAGTGAATTGTATTCATTTTTATAAAAAAGGAATTAAAGAAATGTTGTGTTTTAAATGATGAAAATTATGTTGACTGAGTCGCACGTATGATTCGCGAGCGGGGTTATGCTTTTACCGCGACGCATGTATGATTCGCAAGCGGGGTGAATAGATGCATCTATGGTTCGTACCGTTTGACCATCGGTAGCGCACATTTTACTTTTATGTTGGATTGGGACGAACGTCCTCGGTGGTAGTTGTGTATGATAATGGAACCGGAACTCTTATAACGCGTATAATTTTTTGCTTGAAGGGTCACTTATTTTAAATGAGGAAAGTGCCCAGCTTTATTAACTGGATGAAAGGATTTTCAGTAATTATTCTTATTTGAGCTTGTCGTCATCTACGTACATTGTGAATTAAATATATTGAACTTCATATTATTATATTTGCTAGCCCTAGTGAGTGTCGGAGTCGACCCCTTGTCACTACTTCTGCGAGGTTAGGAGAGATACTTACTGGGTAAATATTTCTATGTACTCATGCTACACTTCTGTACTTGATTGTACAGGCTTTGAGGTAGGTGCATCTGGCCATCAGTCCGGCACGTAGAGTGGACTCCTCAACTTGAGATTTTCCGGTGAGCTACCCTTTTGAGCCGTTCTGTAGCAGTTGGAGTCTTTCTTTTATATTTGTGTTTCCTGTCTATTCCTTTTCCAGACAGTAGGATAGTGTGGTGATGTATATTCTACTAGATTGCCCACACACTTGTGACATCAGGTCATGGCACACACATTAGTAGAATTATGATGTTTTGGCTTGTTTTCATGATTGAGATTCACATTTATTTCTTTCATTTAAATTTGCTTAAGTTTTTAAAACTATAAATTTCTTAAATCTATAATGGAAGTTATGACGTACTAACTACATAAATGAGGATTTACTAGTTGATCAGTGTTCGCTTGCCTAACAATGGTGTTGGGCGCCATCACGGCCTAATATGGAATTTGGTTCATGAAACAAGCACCATTTAACAATGCCCAGCCTCAAAGGCAAATTAAGGAAGACCATAACAACGACGAATTTAACATATTCAATCAAGGACGACGATACCTCATCATAGGTGAACATTTCACCACGCTCGAAAATACCAGGTCTCGATACTCTATCAATTCAAATCTGAACATTTATAGGCCAATTGCTTTTCCTCCGCCAGAAATAAGATACTGAATCTCAGAACCATGCTCTGAGTAAACCTCCTTTCAAGACATCTACTGCCCCGACACATGGGCAAATATCCTACCATCACATCAATACCGTGCGTAACCGTTCATGAGCGTCATAGCAACCTGTGCATAGCCTCAAAGCTCTCAGAAGTACATCTACTGAGCCGAAATGACAGAATATTCTTCTGCAAGGCAACGACAATAGCCCAATCAAATACGCATGGAGAAACAACTCGTACCACATCTATAGTACCATTAAAATTTCTCAATTCCCGAGTTATAATAAGTGTTTTGCGTCGCATAAGATTGAGTAGGAAAGAAACAAAGGCATAAGCCCCAAAGGAATCAAATCGCACGATAAGGAATCAAGAACGGAAGTGCTTCTAACAGCCCTGTAGCCTCTCGAAGATAAGTACAGATATCTCTGTACTGATCCGCAAGACTCTACTAGACTTGCTCATGACTCATGAAACCTAAGTGAATTTAGTGCTCTGATACCATGTTGTCACGATCCAAAATCCATTAAGGGTCGTGATGGCGCCGGACACCATTGCCAGGCAAGCCAACACCAAGAAGTTCATTAAATTCTCATTTTAGTATTTTTGAAATTATTTCTTTTTCTTACATTAAACAATAAATAATGAACTTCACCGAGTAAATAATGATGTTTTTAACAAATTTTCAATACAGAATAATCCCATATAAGTCCCAGAACCTAGTGTCACAAGTGCATGAGCAATTTCTAGGAAATAAAATGTAATACAATAACTGTCCGAAATACAAATTGGACAGAAAAGAAAATACAATACTCTAAAAGAGACTCTGCTGGTTGCGGGTCATCTCGAGAGATGCAGCTCACCTAAGTCTCTGTATCAACCATGACATTGCGCCCAATGAGGCCACATGACATACATGTTCCTGTGCAACAATGCACAACAAGTGTAGTATGAGTATGAAAACAACGCGTACCCATTAAGTATCCAGTCTAACCTCGAAGAAGCAGTGACGAGAGATCAAGGTCCAATAATATAATACCAATAATGTAAAAAGTCATCAATTTTATAAGGCGACTGCAAACTCAATAATCTTGAAGCAGGTAATAATTCTTTTGTTAATAGAAATCTTCAAACTTGTTTTCATCTTTTAACAATTTACATCTCTGGCCAATGAGGCCATATCAATTATCAATAATTCCAAAACAATCAATCAAGTCATGCGCAGGTCATGTCGAGGTCGTAAGGACCGATCCAACATAATATTTAAATTGTATGTTGCCAGAGGGTCGAATGGCGTGAACCATAGATGCATCTATTTAATCTACCGACGCGTTCAGCCCGTTCCACAATATATAAACACAATCAAACAGTCAATCAAGAACTCATCAAGGAGCAATTATCCAAGAAAAGGCAATTTCTCTTTTAAAAATCAAGAAACAATGACTAGTCTTTTAAAAATTTATTTACACGTTCGATATGTTTTAACCATTTTTAAATTGACAACAAGATTTCAAATATTGCAAGTAAAGCATGCTTTTGAGTCCTAAACTACCTGGACTTAAGCATAATAGTAGCTACACACGGATTCTCGTCACCTCGTGCATACGTAGCCTCCACAAGTAAAAGCACATAACCAATTAATTCACTTATGGGGACAATTCCCTCTTACAAGGTTAGAAAGGAGACTCACCTCGCTCCGAAGTCTATATCCCAATTCAAGAACGCGCTCAAACCTCCAATGTAATTTGGTTCGGGTCTGGAGTGGTTTGGAGAGGAATGAGACACTTAGTCTCTTATTTAGAAGCTTAAGTTTGGGAAAGACAACCGGATGTTTACCATTAGTAAGTGTCGAAGTCGGCCTCTTGTCTGTACTTCTTCGAGATTAGACAGGATACTTACTAAGTACACATTGTTTTTGTACTTATGCTACACTTGCTCTGCTTTTTTGTTGTACAGGCACATGTATCTCTAGCGGCCTAGTGGGCGTAGCAGCATGGTTGATACGGAGACTTAGGTGAGTTGCATTCCTCGAGGTGAGCTGCATTCCTCGAGGCGACCTGCAGCAAGCATAGTCCCTTCTAGTGTATTGTATATACTTTCTATCCAAATTGTATTCCAGACAGTTATTGTACTTTACTTGATTTTCTAGTGGTTGCTCATGCACTTGTGACACTAGGTTCTGCGATGATTGTGGGATAATCTAATATTAAGTTTGTTAAAGACTTCATATTTATTTCTGTGAATTTCATTAATTATTGTTTAATGTATAAAGAAAATGATTTCAACAAATACTAGAATGAGAATTTAATTAACTTCTTGGTGTTGGCTTGTCACACCTCCTTTTTGTGTGCCCGCCCCGAAGGGTTAAATGCGCGAGGGAGTTTTTCCAATTTAAGTGACAATATTCGAAATGGGATTATTTATTTAATTCAGAGTCGCCACTTGGGAAAGGTTTGGCTTTTGGTGTCCCAAGTCACCAGTTTATCTTGAATCCCAAATCGAGGAAATTTTCGACTTTTCCAAATGAAGTCTGCGAACCAGAAATTCTAAGTAAGGAATTCTGTTGACCCGAGGGAAGGTGTTAGGCACCCTCGGATCCCGTGGTTCTAGAACGGTCGCTTAAATTGTTATAATGGCTAAATATCTGATTTAAATATATGTTATGACTTACGTGCTTTTATTAAGTTTAAACCGCTTTTATTATTATCATTTATTTTTATAGAATTGCAACGTCGTGAAAATGCATCTCGAACCACGTCACAATCAATGCACCCGTGGTTGTCAACACATTTCGACTCCGTTGAGATTTGGATTCGGGTCACATCAATGCGCACCCGAATTTAAGAATATAATTTACTTAAATTCGCGCCTAAAGAATCTAACGCGTTATTATCTTTGGGGAAGGCAGTGGAATTTACTAAACAGTCCATCCCAAATTCTAAGTATTTATCATGATCAATTATTGGGGGGCTCCGCAATTTGCATTTTTATTTGGCGAGGCTCGTCTCATTATTTTAGAAGGGTATCCTACAGTGACTACATTTCTACTACGTTTGTCTTTAAAAAGAAAGATGATACCAAACTTTGCTTGTTTGAACAAATACAGACTGAATCTTTATTATGTTCGCCGAACCTAAATTTGTTTGATTACCTGATTGATTGTTTATGAGGTGAGAGTTACCTCATGCTTTGTCTTCATCGAGTGAATACGCTTATTAATTTGCTAAGTGAGATTGCAAGCAAACTAACAACATATACTGAGTTATATTTAACGACCTCCAAGTTTTATTTTAAACTCTAACCTATTGAAATTGATAAACGAAATTGGCTGTTTATTAGGAAAATTACTACTAATTGAACTCAAAATGACTATTAGTTTTCCTCAACAATCATCACATTATTTCGAAACAAGGAATCTATACCGAGACCCGATATCGAACCTATATTGGAACAAATAATCTGACAGGAGAGCTGGCATTCATAGCCAGACTCTTAACGTGACTGCATGAGAGTTTGTTTGGGATACATTTATCCCAGACCTAGTACCACAGATTTGTCAATTCAATGGTCTAGGCAAAATACATACAAGTGCTTGCCAATGACTCTATGTTATACAGTCATAACTAAGTCAAACAGAGTGTTATACTGAACTGAATGTATACTAAATCAAACATACTGTCTATGTCATGCTGTCATTATTATTTGAACAATGCTATCTAATAGTTCATCTCAAACAGAATGTATGTTAGTTTATACGGAATGTTTGCAGTTTGCAGTTAAACAAATACAGGCCCAACTAACATTCAACCTATTTTCAACACCAATGTTATTACATAAACAGATGTTCATTTCTTTATTTCTGCTTCAACTTCAAACTTTCAACAATACATGGTTCAGAGGTTGTGTACCTGGAAATATTTGACAATTGAAGAAGAGGGCAATCAGCAGAGTAACAATGACAACAAGTGCAGTAGCAGTAACAGCAGGTAACAAAAATCCCAAAGCAAGATGCAGTTATGGCCAATGGGAAGAGGCAACAAAAATGACAGCAAAAGTAGAGGAGTGGGCTCAGAATTCAAGTGGTCCAATTCCAAAAGAGAGAAAACCAATAAGAACCAAACAACAGAATCCTAACTGATACTTGAGAGGAAATCAGCACTTATTTGAAACAGGGTAAACAGACTGGAAATCGAACAAACAGCAGGAAGAAAAGACAGTTTCTGCTTTCTGTATATCCACCCTCTATCTCCTTTCTTTCCAAAATCTAAAACCAATCTTCAGTTTTGAAATTATACTGAAGTTACTAAAAGAAATCTTTTCCAGTTCCTGTTTTCAGAAATTGAACTCTCAGATGTTCCTTCTCAGTGTCCCTCCCTCCCTCTATATGCTCTGTCTGTATGTATATATATTTGTATGTATTTCAACTCCCTTTTTTAAAAATCCCTCACAGTGTGTGTATTTTTATCCTCTCCAATCCTCTATTTTCTCTTTTTCTATCAGATGTCTTCCCTTTTATAAGCCTTTCCCTTCTCCCCTTACAACAGCCTGTTTAGAATATATCAACATACCCCTCCCATGTGCCTTCCATTTTCAGTTCCACTTTAGCTAATTAAGTATTAAACCCCATCATTCCCCTGGCAGGCTTAAACTTTCCCATTTTATTAACTAAAAGCAAGTATGGGCAGTAGAATATATCTGACAGCATATGCTGTCAAACCATTTTTAAAATCAAAAGCCTTTTTATGCAGGAAAACAGGCTGTGCACAAGTGCACATGCCATCAACTCAGATTTCAATTACAGACCAAGCCTTAGGTTTCTGAAATCATATTAACAACTATAAGTAACTGAACTTGGTTCTTAATTGATTCAAGCAATGTTCAACAGAAGCAAGTCGATTTATTTTGTTCAGACAGTTGAAACTAATTGACGACACATGTCGACTCGACTATATTAGCATTAACATACACAATCGTAGCCAAAAATCAGACATTTAAACAGTATTGATACATGATTCGAATTATACTGACTAAGCAGAAATGTACTCGAGGAGTCAACTAGTCAGTCCAAATTTGAAAATCAGCTACTTGCCCAACACTTACATACACACTATCAGAATAGGAGGGGGATTCAGACAAACACAGAGGTTCAGGTAAAGTGGACAAACAAATGTTGATAAAATTAAAACAAACATGAACCGACTTTTAACACAAATCACACGGACTAAAACAAGTAAAGGAAAGAAAGCAAACTCACCTTAAAACTCGAAAAAAATCAAAAGTTTGAACTCGGATTTGGACAGACTTTTCTTAAAGCTGAACGGACTTTAATCGAAGTGTTTCTCAGATGAGAAACACTTCGATTAAGGTCCATTAGACCTTAATCCTTCGGTTTGAACAAAACAACGGACCAGTGACGAGGAACCCTAAGGTTCGAAAACCAGATCCGGGATTCGTGCTTCCCTGGTCAGATTCGGACCAAACCAAGTATGGTTTGGTCACGAGGGGGGTCTGGGGAGTGTCTGGTATGAATTTAAGGCAGATCGGTGTAGATTAGGTTCCGACTCGAATCTTCAAATGAAGATTCGAGAAGGTGGGATATGATTCGAGGTGTGTGGTTGGTAGATTTGGGTTCAGGATGGCATGGGGGTTCTATGGTGTTAAGGGCGAGGTCACCGGCGTCCGTGCCGCCGGCTTTCATGGTGAAGGATACAGGGGCGGCTAGGGTTTGAAGGGGACGGGTTTGGTGAAGACGAAGGCAGGGGTGTTGGCTAGGGGGGCAGGGTATGGTAAAGGGTTTATATAGTTAGTGGGTGGGCGGATCTCAACCGTTAGATCAATCTAGATCTACGGTCTGGATCTGAGGGCTTAAGTGGAACGGTGTCGTTTTGAGGGTAAAGGGTTTGGGTTGGTCCGGGTGAAAACGGGTCGGGGCCATTAGTGGGTTATGGGGAGGTGATCTTGGTCGTTGATCAATCTGAGATCAACGGCCCAGATCAACCTGTATCAATACGACGTCGTTTGGACTCTCTGGGCATCAGCTGGACTGGACCGGGCAGGCCTGGTTTGGGTATTGTTTGTTTGGGCCAATTTTAATAAATTGGCCCAATCCGGAAGAAGAAGGGACCTTTTCTTATTATTTTTTTTTATTTTTATTTTTCTTATTTATTTTAAAAACAAAACTAAGCAAAAAAAAATCAAATTAAAATTAAATACACACTCAATACAATTATTTGCACACACACTAAAAATATTTCAAAACAGGTAAAATCAAACAAAACAAAATCACGGACAAAGATGCCCGTTTTATGCCTTTCTATTTAACAACCATGTTACGGTTCAGATTATGCATGACACACACATTTTGTATTTTGTTTTAAATAAATAAATAAATAAGAAAAAATAAAAATGGGCAAAAGTCACAAATAAATCAACAAAGTGCCGCACAGAAATCCGAAAATTGTACAGCAGGGCCAATTATTATTTTTTTTATTTCTTTTGGAGCGATTGTCGTGCGAAACAAAAATCACGTGCTCACAGCTGCCCCTCTTTGTTCGGAAACACGAAGAGTTTTCGTGCAAAGATAAAGTGAGCGTGTATGAGCGATTTTTGCCTATGGACCACTCCGTATGAAGCATGTTTTTGAAAGATCTGACCGAATCTTGCTTCAAAGATTTCCTACATATCCTGGGCTAAACAGGAATCAGGTCAATGTAGTTCGAGAAGTTTTGGTATCTAGGACTACCATGGGATTGCAATGCTTGTTGCTACTACTGTTGTTGTTGTCACTGCTGCGTCACTGACCACCTTATTACAACCAAACGAAAATTGGAAAACTGAACTAACTACTTATATGCATGTCAACTGCTAGTTACAAGATTCCTATCTATGATTCTTTTATGACTTGATCTTGGGTCTTAGCTGATTCTGCTTGTAGACTCCGATCTGAATCTTGATGCTTGCGAGTTGCGGCGACTTGTTTAACCTCTGGGATACTGAGTGAGACGCGATTGGCAGGGTTCAGGACCTTAATCAAATGTTGGGGTCAATTTGCTTTCCATTTACTCCGATAGCTCGGGACATCTTCTCTTTTTTTCTTCTTTTTCTTCTTTTTCTTCGTTGATTTCGAACTGGGACTCATCTCGTGGGGTCATTTCGATCCATGTGGGTCGAGGTTAGACCTGCGGGAGAAAACAAACGAACGAAATTTTCTGCCCCAGTCTCACTAGGAAAATTTCGTTAATTATTCGCCAGGAAGTTCAAAAAATTGATGAAAGAGGATATGCATGCTCAGTTCAGGGTTGGAGCCCTAATACCGACTAGCTGGGGAAAGGTTCAGTTTAGGGTTTAAAACCCTAACGCCGAACGAAGGAAAAATTCAGTTTAAGGTTTAAAACCCTAATGCTGATTAAAGGGAAAGTTCAGTTTAGGGTTTAAAACCCTAATGCTGACTAAAGGAAAAATTCAGTTTAGGGTTTAAAACCCTTATATTGATTGCATGGAAAAACTCAGTTTAGGGTTTAAAACCCTAATGCTGGCTGAAAGGAAAATTCAGTTTAGGGTTTAAAACCCTAATGCTGATTGCATGGAAAAGCTCAGTTTAGGGTTTAAAACCCTAATGCTGGCTGAAAGGAAAAAGTTCAGTTTAGGGTTTAAAACCCTAATGCTGACTAAAAGGAAAATTCAGTTTAGGGTTTAAAACCCTAATGCTGATTACATGGAAAAGCGCAGTTTAGGGTTTAAAACTCTAATGCTGGCTGAAAGGAAAAAGTTCAGTTTAGGGTTTAAAATCCTAATGCTGACTAAAAGGAAAATTCAGTTTAGGGTTTAAAACCCTAATGCTGATTGCATGGAAAAGCTCAGTTTAGGGTTTAAAACCCTAATGCTGGCTGAAAGGAAAATTCAGTTTAGGGTTTAAAACCCTAATGCTGATTGCATGGAAAAGCTCAGTTTAGGGTTTAAAACCCTAATGCTGACTAAAAGGAAAATTCGGTTTAGGGTTTAAAACCCTAATGCTGATTGCATGGAAAAGCTCAGTTTAGGGTTTAAAACCCTAATGCTGGCTGAAAGGAAAAAGTTCAGTTTAGGGTTTAAAACCCTAATGCTGATTGCATGGAAAAGCTCAGTTTAGGGTTTAAAACCCTAATGCTGGCTGAAAGGAAAAAGTTCAGTTTAGGGTTTAAAACCCTAATGCTGACTAAAAGGAAAATTCAGTTTAGGGTTTAAAACCCTAATGCTGATCGGCTGGGGATAAAGCTCGAGAATACTACACGATCTATTTTTTTGAGTTTTCTTGTTTTAATAGAAGATAAAAGGGAATTTTGCGGGAACTTACCTTTTGAGTGAATTCCTTATTGCCAAAATGTTTCTTGTACCCGTGTACCTTCTTCTTTGGGCGACACCTGCTTCTTGCACGGTTGTCTTGGATTATACCTGTTTCAACTTTTCAGACAAAGAACAATTGTTAGTTCGGAAATGACGATCGGTTCGGTGACCTTGATCGTTCTCAATTGCTTTGTTGCGTCTCTATTTCTGTTGCGAAGTCCCGCCATTGATTTGATTCGAATGGCGAAACATTTAGACTGCTCAGGCTTGTATTTCCGGATTCTGTGACGACTTGCTTCGTAAGGCTCTTTTTTTCTTTTCTTTTTTTTTCTCTTCTTTTTTTTTTGTGTCCCGTTTTGCTTGGAGGTTCTCAACGGGGATTTTATTGGAGGTATTTTGTGGGAATTTGTACAAAAAGGAAGCTCTGTGGGGGAATATTTACAAAGTGGATTCTTTGTGTGGATTTTGTTCAATGGGGAATGCTGGGGATTCATTTCAAAGCGGGCTTTCTAGGATTTGTTGGGGTAAGCTTGCTGGGGAATTTTTACAAAGGGACTCGCTGGGATATGCTGGGGAGATTCCATTTTTTTTTTTATATTGGGGAGACTCTGTGGGAGATTGTATAAAAGGAGAGACTCTGTGGGGATTTGTACAAGGGGAGACTCTGTGGGGATTTGTCCGAAGGCGGACTTGCTGGGGAAGATTTCTCTCTTTCCTCTTTAAACACCATCAAACGTGACGATCCATCAGGCTTGGGCAATCGTACCAACGAAATGAGGCGCTTTCTTTCATGAGACGGGATTCCGTGCAAACAAAACCTGCCACCTGCCCTTTCCGGTGTGTCCTGATTTTGGGGTTAAAACACAAAAGGGATTCGAAAAGAAACAAAGAAAGGGGAAGGCAAATCAGAAAAGGAATACCCTTTTCGAGACGAGAAAGACTTATCTGAGGAAGATAACGCTGGCTTTAAATGACATGACATGCTCTTTGGACTGGACGTCTGATCTTCTAAGAACTTGCATTTTCCTGAACCAGAACGGATCTGTGATTCCAAACTGGTGTCACTCTGCCGAAACTTTCTTGGGGTGGCGTCATTCTTTTTCGGCCAACAGCGCCCTTTGCGGGTTTTTGCTGGCTGACCTCTCTCATTTCTCTTCCTGTCATCGCTTGATAGCACTCTTTGCGAGTTTTTACTAAACAAGCTCTCTCATTTTGGTTTCTCTACTCCCGTCGCCTCGTGGTGCCCGAAGGTTTTCACCGCCGAGACTCTCTCATTTTATCTCTCTCAATTCAGAGTTTGCTGGTCTCCATTTGTGACGCTTATTGGTTCCCCACCATATTTGGTAATTGATTTGAAGGCTTGTGCTTGGTAAGGAGAGGTAGTGATACTAACCTCCCAACTGCTCGACGTGCCCCGGTTTTCAATTTTAGGGTGAATGGGATTTTATTGTTGGTGTGACTGAACCTCAGGGAGAGGCTGCCTACGTATCCTTTCGGAATCAAGTCAAACGTAGTTCAGGCCTCAATCAATGTTTTGTTTTGTTTTCTTCTCTTTTTTTTTTTTTTGTTTTGTAAGCGGCTCAAAAGTTGGTAGAGAGAATTGGGTAGTGTTTGGGGAGTAGTGGGGAATAAAACCTTCGCCATTTTCAAACGTGTCAGGACCACTGGAGTATGATTTAGACGTAGTACCTCTTGACTGCATCTGCATTTACTGCTGTGTCGGGGTCATTTCCTTCGATATCACCTAAATACAATGCTCCTCTTGGCAATATTTTCCTTACGATGTATGGGCCTTTCCAATTTGGGGAAAACTTTCCTTTTGCTTCTTCATGATGCGGCAGAATACGCCTCAGTACCAGCTGACCTACTTCGAAATTCCGGGGTCGGACTTTCTTGTTGTAAGCACGGGCCATCCTTCGTTGGTATAACTGTCCGTGACAAACTACGGCCATTCGCTTTTCATCAATCAACGTCAATTGCTCTAACCGAGTCTTGACCCACTCGCTGTCCTCGATTTCTGCTTCGACAATGATTCGAAGAGAAGGAATTTCTACCTCTGCCGGCATTACAGCCTCGGTCCCATAGACCAAAAGATAAGGAGTCGCTCCTACTGATGTGCGTACCGTAGTGCGATAACCCAATAATGCAAATGGTAACTGCTCATGCCACTGTCGGGAACTTTGGATGGTCTTCCTCAAAATCTTCTTGATGTTTTTATTTGCAGCTTCCACAGCACCATTGGCTTTCGGCCGATAAGGAGTGGAATTCCTATGCGTTATCTTGAATTGCTCGCATACATCTCCCATCAAGTGACTGTTCAAGTTTGCTACGTTATCTGTAATGATAGTCGCAGGAATACCAAAGCGACAGATAAGATTTGAGTGTACAAAATCCACCACAGCTTTCTTAGTGACCGACTTGAGAGTGACAGCTTCTACCCATTTTGTGAAGTAATCGATGGCTACCAGTATAAACCTGTGTCCATTCGAAGCCTTTGGTTCAATTGGTCCAATGACGTCCATGCCCCATGCAACAAATGGCCAAGGTGCGGACATGGGATGCAACTCCGTGGGAGGTGCATGAATCAAATCACCGTGCACCTGACACTGATGACACTTCCGGACAAAGCTAAAGCAATCTTTTTCCATGGTCATCCAGTAATAACCTGCTCGGAGGATTTTCTTCGCTAAGACATACCCGTTCATGTGAGGTCCGCACACACCTGCGTGTACTTCGTGCATGATCTTTCTCGATTCCTCGATATCGACACATCTTAGGAGATTGAGGTCCGGGGTCCTCTTATATAACAATTCACCGCTTAGAAAGAAACCACTTGCCTGTCGCCTAATGGTCCTCTTCTGATCTCCAGTAGCGTGCTCGGGGTACTCTTGTATCTTCAGGAATTTCTTGATGTCATGGTACCAAGGCTGCGTATTTGATCCCGCCTCGATTACACTGCAGTAACCGTGTCTTTCCTTGATTTGGATTTCCAAAGGATCGACGTGGGCGTTGCCCGGGTAGGGTAGCATTGAAGCCAAAGTAGCAAGTGCATCTGCCAGTTCATTGTGACACCTCGGAATATACCTGAACTCTATTGATGTAAAGCGCTTGCTGAGGTCCTCCACATGCTGTCGGTAAGGGATAAGTTTGACATCTTGAGTTTCCCATTCGCCTTGAGCTTGCCGGATGATCAGGTCAGAATCTCCCATAATCAGTAAGTCTTCGACATCCTGATCGATTGCCATATGCATGCCCATAATGCAGGCTTCATACTCAGCTGTATTATTTGTGCAAAAGAAACGCAGTCTAGCTGTGGCGGGATAATGCTGACCGGAAGGCGAGATCAATATTGCCCCAATCCCTACACCCTTGGCGTTCACGGCTCCGTCAAAGAACATCTTCCAAACATGAGCTTCCTCGAGATCACTTCTATGGTGTTTACTTCTTCATCTGGAAAGTAGGTATCCAATGGCTGGTATTCTTCATCGACCGGATTTTCGGCCAAATGATCTGCTAACGCCTGGGCTTTCATTACCGTGCGAGTGACATAAACTATGTCGAATTCCGTAAGCAAGATTTGCCATTTAGCCAGTCTCCCAGTGGGCATTGGTTTCTGAAATATATACTTCAAAGGATCCAACCTGCTTATGAGGAATGTAGAGTGGGCTTGGAGATAATGTCTCAGCTTTTGAGCAACCCATGTGAGAGCGCAACATGTCATTTCCAGCAGAGTGTATTTGGCCTCGTAGCCGGTGAATTTCTTGCTCAAATAGTAAATTGCTTGCTCCTTCTTTTTGGTTACGTCGTGTTGTCCGAGGACGCAACCGAAAGAGTTCTCCAAGACTGTCAGATACAAGAAAAGTGGCCTCCCTGGTTCTGGAGGGACCAAGACTGGGGGATTCGAAAGGTATTCTTTGACTTTATCAAAGGCTTCTTGACACTCAGTTGTCCATTTGATCGCCGCATCTTTCCTTAATAGCTTGAATATGGGCTCACACGTGCTTGTCAGCTGGGCAATAAACCGACTGATGTAGTTCAGCCTGCCCAAAAGACTCATCACGTCTTTCTTTGTTCTTGGGGGAGGCAGATCTCTGATGGATTTTATCTTAGTTGGATCTAGCTCGATACCTCTCCTGCTTACGATGAAGCCCAAAAGTTTGCCCGACGGAACTCCGAAAGCGCATTTGGCTGGGTTTAGCTTCAAGTCATACTTCCTTAGCCTCTCGAAGAATTTCCTCAAGTCTTGGATGTGATTATCCTGCGTCCTGGACTTGACTATCACGTCATCCACGTACACCTCTATTTCCTGGTGCATCATGTCATGGAAAATGGCAGTCATGGCCCTCATGTAAGTAGCCCCAGCATTTTTCAGACCAAATGGCATGACCCGGTAACAGTAGGTGCCCCAAGGCGTGGTGAAGGCAGTTTTCTCGGCGTCTTTTTCATCCATCAGTACCTGATGATACCCAGCATAACAATCTACAAAAGACTGTATCTCGTGCTTGGCACAATTATCAACGAGGATGTGGATGTTGGGCAACGGGAAATTATCTTTAGGACTTGCCCTGTTCAGATCTCGGTAATCTACACATACCCGAGTTTTCCCGTCCTTTTTCGGTACTGGAACCACATTCGCCAACCATGTTGTATATTGGACTACCCAGATCACTCCTGTTTTCAGCTGCTTGGTGATCTCCTCTTTAATCTTGTCACTGACCTCAGTTTTGAACTTTCGTTGCTTTTGTTGAACTGGAGGACAATCAGGATGAATCGGCAATTTATGAACCACTAGATCAACACCTAGTCCCGGCATGTCATCATATGACCAAGCAAACACGTCTTTGAATTCAAGAAGAAGTTGAATTATCGCCTCTCGCGTTTTCTTGTCCGTGTGAATGCTTATCTTGGTCTCCCGGATTTCTTCCGGGGTTCCTAAATTTACCGGTTCAGTGTCATTCAGATTTGGCTTAGGTTTATTCTCGAAATATTCCAACTCTCGGTTTATCTCCCTAAAAGCCTCTTCCGCATCATATTCTGGTTCTGGGTTCATTAATTCGCAGTTAAATAGCTCATTGTGATCTGGGCGTGAAGTCCGCAAGCATGTCATATTTAAAGCCGCATTATTAGGACTGAAAAGAAAGATAAAAGGCAAAATAACAAAAAATTAGAACAAAAGAAAGAATGGGAAAGCAATGATGATTTTTTTTTTCTTTGGAAAGTTGGAAGACAACAATGTTTACAACTAGGGATTCAAAACAACAAACAGAAGAAAACGTTCAAGTTATGTCCTGGAGATAACTTGTGACACAGGAAAGGTGGCAGGACAGGTCTACCCGGACTTCCGTCTAGTCGGGAATGGCGTGGCCTCCCAGTTTTGGAGTTTCGCGTTTGGCCCCATGTACATCATCTCAGCAGTGCTTGTGCCTTCACCTGGTCGAACCATGTGGACCTCGTAGAGCATTTCCCTCATTGCCCCACATATCTCCTCGATTTCCTCAGCTGTGAAGACCTCATCATCTTCTTCAACGTACTTCGGCCTGATGAAAGTTGCATATAAATCCGGCAGTGGTTGAGGTAACTTCCAACCCTCATTTCTCCTTTTCTTTGCCCATTCTTCGTCTGCTGGAGTAGGTTTGAAACCTAGTCCAAAAGGTTTCTTGATGACTGGCAAAGTAATGGGTTCTGTTATTCCCTGAAGGGTTCGCCCAAGCCCCTTCCCTGGCCTAAATCCATGCCGGATCATCTCTTTGGCCACCATAAACGAGGCGTTAGACAGGAAAGGCTGGGGGCAGGGTATTCCCTCTTCGTGCTGCTCTGCCAGTACAACCTCGTAAGCTTGATGGACCGTATGTTCGCTTCCTTCTCTTGGTTCAAGGTACGGGATGGATGGGTCCCGATAAATGGCATGCTCATCTTCCCCATGGACCACGATCTCTCGGTCTTCGTACTCGAACTTCACCATTTGGTGAAGAGTGGAAGGAACGGCCCCTGCCGCATGGATCCAAGGTCTGCCAAGGAGAAAATTGTAGGATGTGTCCATGTCGATTACCTGGAAGGTTACTCGAAATTCGACTGGTCCTATGACCAACAACAGGTCTATTTCTCCCATGGTATCTCTCTTGATGCCGTCAAAAGCTCTTACGCAGACATTGTTGGGTCGGATTCTTCCTGTCCCGATTTCCATTCTTTGTAGCGTGGAGAGCGGGCAAATGTCAACACCTGATCCCCCATCCAACATTACCCGCTTGACATAGTAGTCCTCGCATTTAACTGTTAAATACAAGGCCTTGTTGTGTGCTGCTCCTTTCGGGGGTAAATCATTCTTGCTGAAAGAGATTTGGTTGACAGCGAAGAATCTTTCTGTCATCCGCTCTAGTTGCTCCACCGAGGTTTCAACTGGTACATATGCTTCATTCAGGGTTTTCAGCAGGATCTTTTGATGCTCGGTTGACCTCATTAATAACGACAGCATGGATACTTGCTCAGGGTGCTTGCACAGCTGATCTATCACTTCGTAATCCGGCATCTTCATTTGTTGGAAGAACACTTCCGCTTCTTCAACACTCACAGGCTTCTTTGGAGGGAAGCGCCTTTGTGTGGCGTTGTTCAGTTCTTAGGTATTTGAGTACCCTCCAATGAAAGTATTTTCTGGAAGTTCTCCCATGACCTCTTTACCTTTGTACATTACCAAAGTTTTTTGATAATTCCATGGTACTGTGGACGGGTTGGTCAATGGCTTTTGTGGCACGCGTCTGATAACCACTGGCTCATTCAGCCGAGGTGGTTGAATCGTCCCCCGGACCACATAGGCCCCTTTTGGCACGTACATAGGTTTTGTCTTTTTGATCCCGAAGTTCTGCGTCTTCTCAGCTCGACCTCGTATACCAAAGAACTTCATTTTTTACAGGTACCACTTTCTTCTCTACCTTCTTTTCAGGCTTGACCTCTTCCCCCTTTTCTGGTTTCTGGTCCATTTCGGGCCTCTTCCCCGTGTCGACAATGGCAATTATAGCTTTCAAAGCAGGATCGAACTCTTTGTCTTCACAAATCATTCCGATCAGCGGCCCATTATTGTGAGCAGGTAATGGATTGTTAGTTACGTTCGGGATTTCCTCGTCCCTTAGCACTATTTTCCCTTGCTCTATCAAATTTTCGACCACTCTTTTCAACGACCAGCAGTCATTTGTATCATGTCCCTCGGCCCCTGAATGATAGGCGCATCTGACTCCGGCTTTGTAAGAAGGTGATGTTGGGTTTTGCCTCGTTTGAGGGATTGGTTGTAAGAAACCCAACTGGACTAGCTTCGGGAACAAAGTAGAGTATTGTTCACCGATGGGCGTGAAAGTTCGCCTTCGAGGTGGCTCCTGAGGGCGAAAGTTATTCTGTGGGGGTTGTGGGTTATAGTGGTTGCGGTAAGGAGGCTGATTTCTGGGAGGTGGAGCTGGGCCTCGGTTGGCTTGTTGTGGTGGATGGCTATAAGGTTGGGCATTCATGACCATATAAGGCTGATGAGCATATGCCAAATTTGAGTGGGGGTAATAGTGTTGTGGGGCTCTTTCCGGAAAATGGGGCCTGGGGTGACGATACTCCCTTGCTTCAGAGGCTGCCATAGTCGTTTCTTCCTTCTTCTTCCCCCTCGTCGTTCCTCCAGACCCGCTTTGGACGGCCTGGGAAGTTGCCCTTATGGCTGCTTGACTCAGAATCCTACCCGTTTTCAAACCATTTTCCACCATCTCTCCAATCTTGATCGCTTCCGCGAATGGCTTACCCATGGCCGACATCATGTTTTGGAAATAGTCAGACTCTTGAGCCTGGAGAAAGGTAGTGACCATTTCCACTTCATCCATGGGAGGCTTTACTCTCGACGCCTGTTCACGCCATTTAATAGCATATTCTCTAAAGCTTTCCGAAGGTTTCTTCTTCAAATTCGACAGAGAGTTTTGGTCTGGTGCAATATCGATGTTATACTGGAATTGTTTTACAAAATCTCTGGCGAGATCATCCCATATATGCCATCGGGACATTTCCTGATCCATATACCATTCCGAAGCTATCCCTACTAGACTTTCCCCAAAATATGCCATTAGCAGTTCTTCTTTTCCGCCGGCTCCCCGCAATTGGTTGCAGTATTTCTTAAGATGCGCAATGGGGTCACCGTGCCCATCGTATTTCTCGAACTTGGGGGTCTTGAAACCCGTTGGCAGGTGCACGTGAGGGAACATGCACAGGTCGGCGTAAGAGACGCTCTTTTGTCCGCTCAATCCTTGCATATTCTTCAAACTTTGTTCAAGGCTTCTCATTCTCTTGGAAATCTCATTTTGTTCTGCAATTCTGGGGTTCTGATCCTGCCCTGGTGCAAGCTCGCACTGAGGTGGTAGAGGATTAGTACTGGTAGCGAACCTAGTTGGTTCCATTGAGAACGATGGTGCCTGGAATGTAAAAGAGGATGAGTCAAAGCTTGGCTTGTACGTGGTAGGTTGTGCTGTAACCGGGCAGGGTGATGCAGTAAAGATGTTCATGCTTACATCAGTGGCTGACATTCGGGGATGAGGCTCAGAAGGCGATCCAGCAGAGAAGGCCGAGGTGGCTGGGTACCCGAATGGGGTAGCAGGATAATTTATGGGGACATTAGAAGTCCCGCTTGACCTGGAGAATAATTCAGGGAATCCGGGGACGACACTTGGCAGCTCTTTCCCATTGTTCCAGTCGTCCAGCATTTCCAACATGCGGAGCCGTAGGATTCTATTTTCCTCCGCAGTTGTGGACTCAGGTGTGAGGACGGCTGAGATCGAGCTTTCCTCGGAAACAGGGATCGTTTGCAATGGAAT
Organism: Nicotiana tabacum; assembly: GCF_000715075.1. Taxonomy (NCBI): domain Eukaryota; kingdom Viridiplantae; phylum Streptophyta; class Magnoliopsida; order Solanales; family Solanaceae; genus Nicotiana; species Nicotiana tabacum. The sequence continues at coordinate 152,061,346 of NC_134090.1, read as the reverse complement.
TTCTGAAGACATTTCCACACTTCCTTTTGACCTGGTAAAGTAAGTGTGAGTACTGCTTCTGGTCCTAACAATAGGTAGTTGAACACTTCTCCTTGACCTCGTGAAGTATGAATGCGAGGCCAGACTTTCACCAAACCAACCGTCTTCCAAAACCCTGGATATACTCAACGACAAACGCACGGTTAATTTGTAGCAAATAACAGATAGTTAATCTCACGTTGGGCATGATGCACCTATACAGTTAAGTGGATTACTATATGTTTGCTACGAGAGCATGCGTCGTTCCGGTATTTTCCTCTTATTAGTTTTTCTCTTCTTTTTTTTTGTTTTTCTTTTATTTATTTTTTATTTTTTGCAGTAAAAGAAATGCGACCGGATCCGATGAGGATTGCCTACGTATCACGATGCCTACGTGAATCAGATCATTACGTAGTTCGAATAACACAAATGGGCGTAAAAGAAAACAACCTCTTTATTGTTGAAACGTTCTATTACGAGCTACATTTTGCAAAAGAAAAAGCGAACTTTGAAAACAAACCTAGATTCAAAATAGACTAAAAATCACCCTGATGGGAAAAACAAACAGAAGATGCTAAGATACAGATTTGACCTATGAACACATTATGGTTTTGAAAATTGGTGTCCGCGGGGCATCATTCGGCCTCACCGCGGTCCTAGGCGTGAGATCCCTATCAAGTTGCTCCAGCTCGTGCATAGTCTGCTTGACATAACCCATTACTGCCGAGAGGACGGTAACGCTGGACATGTTCTCACATCGTAGGCATCGTCTGGTAATGGCATGGGCAATGGCCTTGATCCTATCTCTGGTTTGCTTCTTCTCTACGAGCAGGCGTTTTATCTGATCGCTGCATATCTTGAAGACTTGAGCATCTTGTACATGCTGATGCTTCAGTCGCCGTACTTCCAACTTTATCTGGGCTATTGAGTCGTACCAGTATCTGCTCTCAATTTGGAAATCCTTGGCCTGATTAACTGCTTTAATCTCAAGTGCAGCCATCTCTCTCTTTATTTTAGCAACAGTTTTCTCGTGGTCGCCTTCCAATTGATTCAGGTATCGACGATGCTTATCTGCTCTTGTATCCCACTGTGCTTTGAGCTCTGCTATGACATTTTCAGATTTCTCCAAACCATCTTGCCATTCTCTGATTTCGCTTTTTAGCCTCTTTATCAGGTGCTCGTCTGATCGACGCCTTGGCTGTTTATCCGCATCCACCCTTATCTGTTTGATCTGGGCTCTGAGCATTTCATTTTCTTGAATTAACCTGTTCCGCTCTCCAAGATCGGTAGCAACTTGCATGTTGTGTTCATATTTCAAGCTTTCCACTTGTTGCTTTAACCTGCTGATTTCGGCGCAATAGCCTCTTTCCTTTGCTAACCAATCCCACTGCCTTTGTGATGATTCGGTAAAATTCTGGACGTGGGGTCTCTTAGCCGGCCTTTCATGCTCGAATTCCCTTCTATACCATGCAAGGTAATCTGACGCCGTCTCTCCCTTGGCTCGATCCCGCACGCAAGTATCTGATTTCAAATATTGACACTCACTCCAGATTTGGCGAATCTTTGCTTCTGGGAATTGTCCGTTAGGACTCATTTCAACTGCTTGAGTGCTAAGATCTTCCTCATGAGGTACTGTCTGACATCTTCCGAACTGTCTCAACACTCGGCAGGGTACGTAAGGTTGAATGCTCTTAAGCCCCATCAGTAAGAAATGAGTTTTAGCTGCAGACATATATAGGATCTCATCAACAGGCAACCATCCCAACGTCCATTGTATTTGGCTGGCAGTAAGAGCTTGAAAGAACGAGGTCCATGCCAGAACTCCTTCGGGCAAAATGATCTCTTTGGTCCTCGTGTAAGATTCTTCTATGCGGGTCTTTTCCGGGGAACCATGGCTCAAAATCTCGGAATGATGGCAGAGGTGTTCGGTCATCCATATCTGTAGGAGCAAGTTACAACCTTCGAAGAAACTTCCCCCAGCTTTACAAGCTGTAAGAGCCCGAAAGATGTCAGATACCACCATTTGCGCGAGAGTACTGTCATTTTGCGTGAGTAAAGTGCTGACGACCCCAGATATCTTCAAATCAATGTTTCCATCTTTCCTTGGAAATACCAGAAGGCCCAGGAACATTATCATGAACGCTACCCGTCTGTGCTCGTCCCACTTCTGACGAACTCCTTTGCTGCACAGTTTGTTGATTGGATTATTGAATCCCCCCTCATGACCGTATCTATCATATATGAAGCATGGAGTACAAAATTCGGCTGCCAGATCCAGGTTGTGGACTGTCCTAGGTATCTTCAATGAATCTAGGAACCGATGTACCGTGACGACTCTTGGGGCAACCAAGTATTTTTGTCTTAACGGAAGTTCAGCATTCCCGATGTACCCAGCCATTTCTTCCAAAGTCGGGGTGAGTTCAAAATCAGAGAAATGGAAAACGTTGTGCGCCGGGTCCCAATAGGTAACCAAAGCTCTTATGATATCTCCCCGAGGCTGGATTTCCAACAGACCCACAAGACCTTTCAAATATTTCTTAACCTCATTTTGTCCTTCAACACCTAGATCATTCCACCATAGCCGTAACTTGACAGGGATTTTGGTCATTATTGAAAAATGTTCATTTTGCATCGTGCTCATCCTGCACATTTATTAAGGTGATTTTAACAAAATGACTGACTCAAAAAAAATATTTTTACAGAGGGGATCAAGTTTTGAACACGGCCTTGAGACACTTCGGGGACGAAGATTTTAAGGCTGTGTGGGTCTACTGGGTAAAAATGCTAAACAAGACCCAAAGGTGGCTGTTTATGCAAAGTCAGCCTTCCGGCGTCCCTTTCGGGAACATTCGGCTATTTATGACAAAACAACGTCACCCGACTTATTTATGACTCTTTTAAAAATTTGACACATTTTTTTTTATTTATTTATTGATTTTGGCTATTTTAGCGAAAATGGGGTTGAACCCGACGAGGGTTGCCTACGTATCTCACATCCGGTGAGAATCAAACCGGCGTAGTTCGGGCATATCATGAATAGAGAAAATCAAATAAACCTAGAAATCAAGAATAAGTATTGTTATTATTTTTGAAAAAAAGATAAAGACTAAAGAAAAATATTTTTTTTAGGCAATATTTGGACTATTAGTCTGAATTTATAAAAGGGGTACTACAAAAGAAACAACACATTTTTGAATTATGAATTTTCCATTTTTTTTTACTTTTAAATAAATACCTTCTTTTTTTGATTTCGGACATGAAAGAAATTTTTTTTTTTTTTGCATTTTTTTTTTTAATAATTCAAACTAAGAAGACAAATTTTGTTTTTATTCTCTTTTTTTAGAAAAAATTCCGGCGAGGTTTTGACAATACTTGAACATTGGTTTTATTTTTCCAAAATAAGTAATTATCTCCCTACGCTGCTATTTTTCCCTTTTTAGAAACCGGTCAGCATGCAGAACCGAAGCAAATAAATGCACCAAACAAATAGGATGCAGCAGGGTGGTCTTCTTCATTTCAGGTTGCCTGTCCTAGACGGACCCAACCCCTGTGTTGAGTCCCCTAAGTCAAATGCAACATGATGCAAATAAGCGTTCCTACTAGGGATCCGGCATGAAGTCAAGTTATTCTAAGTTTGTAACCTGGGTATTTGTTCTAGACTGTGTACCCGAGCGGACAACTCGAGTCGAGGAGGGGGCTACGTACCGGGGACCCGCGAGATCGTCCGGCTTTGTAACTTGTCCGACCTCTTTCTTATTTCAGGTATTGACACTAACAGAATAAGGAGTCTCGACCAGCGAGCTTCTCCCCGGAGGTAAGAAGAGAAGGGTGTCGGCACAATTTATATACAGTTCAGATAATATCAAAGCGGTAAAAGACAACATTTAGCACGTTATGCAAAAACATGTAATAAAGATCAGATAATAAAGCCAAATATAACAATTATTCTAAGCTCGAATTCTTGAACCCTGAACCAGTGGTTCTGGGTTTAATTCCCCAGCGGAGTCGCCAGAGCTGTCACACCTCCTTTTTGCGTGCTCGCCCCGAAGGGTTAAATGCGCGAGGGAGTTTTTCCAATTTAAGTGACAATATTCGAAATGGGATTATTTATTTAATTCAGAGTCGCCACTTGGGAAAGGTTTGGCTTTTGGTGTCCCAAGTCACCGGTTTATCTTGAATCCCAAATTGAGGAAATTTTCGACTTTTCCAAATGAAGTCTGCGAACCAGAAATTCTAAGTAAGGAATTCTGTTGACCCGAGGGAAGGTGTTAGGCACCCTCGGATCCCGTGGTTCTAGCACGGTCGCTTAAATTGTTATTGGCTAAATATCTGATTTAAATACATGTTATGACTTACGTGCTTTTATTAAGTTTAAACCGCTTTTATTATTATCATTTATTTTTATAGAATTGCAACGTCGTGAAAATGCATCTCGAACCACGTCACAATCAATGCACCCGTGGTTGTCAACACATTTCGACTCCGTTGAGATTTGGATTCGGGTCACATCAATGCGCACCCGAATTTAAGAAAATAATTTACTTAAAGTCGCGCCTAAAGAATCTAACGCGTTATTATCTTTGGGGAAGGCAGTGGAATTCACTAAACAGTCCGTCCCAAATTCTAAGTATTTATCATGATCAATTATTGGGGGGCTCCGCAATTTGCATTTTTATTTGGCGAGGCTCGTCTCATTATTTTAGAAGGGTATCCTACAGTGACACATTTCTACTACGTTTGTCTTTAAAAAGAAAGATGATACCAAACTTTGCTTGTTTGAACAAATACAGACTGAATCTTTATTATGTTCGCCGAACCTAAATTTGTTTGATTACCTGATTGATTGTTTATGAGGTGAGAGTTACCTCATGCTTTGTCTTCATCGAGTGAATACGCTTATTAATTTGCTAAGTGAGATTGCAAGCAAACTAACAACATATACTGAGTTATATTTAACGACCTCCAAGTTTTATTTTAAACTCTAACCTATTGAAATTGATAAACGAAATTGGCTGTTTATTAGGAAAATTACTACTAATTGAACTCAAAATGACTATTAGTTTTCCTCAACAATCATCACATTATTTCGAAACAAGGAATCTATACCGAGACCCGATATCGAACCTATATTGGAACAAATAATCTGACAGGAGAGCTGGCATTCATAGCCAGACTCTTAACGTGACTGCATGAGAGTTTGTTTGGGATACATTTATCCCAGACCTAGTACCACAGATTTGTTAATTCAATGGTCTAGGCAAAATACATACAAGTGCTTGCCAATGACTCTATGTTATACAGTCATAACTAAGTCAAACAGAGTGTTATACTGAACTGAATGTATACTAAATCAAACATACTGTCTATGTCATGCTGTCATTATTATTTGAACAATGCTATCTAATAGCTCATCTCAAACAGAATGTATGTTAGTTTATACAGAATGTTTGCAGTTTGCAGTTAAACAAATACAGGCCCAACTAACATTCAACCTATTTTCAACACCAATGTTATAACATAAACAGATGTTCATTTCTTTATTTCTGCTTCAACTTCAAACTTTCAACAATACATGGTTCAGAGGTTGTGTACCTGGAAATATTTGACAATTGAAGAAGAGGGCAATCAGCAGAGTAACAATGACAACAAGTGCAGCAGCAGTAACAGCAGGTAACAAAAATCCCAAAGCAAGATGCAGTTATGGCCAATGGGAAGAGGCAACAAAAATGACAGCAAAAGCAGAGGAGTGGGCTCAGAATTCAAGTGGTCCAATTCCAAAAGAGAGCAAACCAATAAGAACCAAACAACAGAATCCTAACTGATACTTGAGAGGAAATCAGCACTTATTTGAAACAGGGTAAACAGACTGGAAATCGAACAAACAGCAGGAAGAAAAGACAGTTTCTGCTTTTTGTATATCCACCCTCTATCTCCTTTCTTTCCAAAATCTAAAACCAATCTTCAGTTTTGAAATTATACTGAAGTTACTAAAAGAAATCTTTTCCAGTTCCTGTTTTCAGAAATTAAACTCTCAGATGTTCCTTCTCAGTGTCCCTCACTCCCTCTATATGCTCTGTCTGTATGTATATATATCTGTATGTATTTCAACTCCCTTTTTTAAAAATCCCTCACAGTGTGTGTATTTTTATCCTCTCCAATCCTCTGTTTTCTCTTTTTCTATCAGATGTCTTCCCTTTTATAAGCCTTTCCCTCCTCCCCTTACAACAGCCTGTTTAGAATATATCAACATACCCCTCCCATGTGCCTTCCATTTTCAGTTCCACTTTAGCTAATTAAGTATTAAACCCCATCATTCCCCTGGCAGGCTTAAACTTTCCCATTTTATTAACTAAAAGCAAGTATGGGCAGTAGAATATATCTGACAGCATATGCTGTCAAACCATTTTTAAAATCAAAAGCCTTTTTATGCAGGAAAACAGGCTGTGCACAAGTGCACATGCCATCAACTCAGATTTCAATTACAGACCAAGCCTTAGGTTTCTGAAATCATATTAACAACTATAAGTAACTGAACTTGGTTCTTAATTGATTCAGGCAATGTTCAACAGAAGCAAGTCGATTTATTTTGTTCAGACAGTTGAAACTAATTGACGACACATGTCGACTCGACTATATTAGCATTAACATACACAATCGTAGCCAAAAATCAGACATTTAAACAGTATTGATACATGATTCGAATTATACTGACTAAGCAGAAATGTACTCGAGGAGTCAACTAGTCAGTCCAAATTTGAAAATCAGCTACTTGCCCAACACTTACATACACACTATCAGAATAGGAGGGGGATTCAGACAAACACAGAGGTTCAGGTAAAGTGGACAAACAAATGTTGATAAAATTAAAACAAACATGAACCGACTTTTAATACAAATCACACGGACTAAAACAAGTAAAGGAAAGAAAGCAAACTCACCTTAAAACTCGAAAAAAATCAAAAGTTTGAACTCGGATTTGGACAGACTTTTCTTAAAGCTGAACGGACTTTAATCGAAGTGTTTCTCAGATGAGAAACACTTCGATTAAGGTCCATTAGACCTTAATCCTTCGGTTTGAACAAAACAACGGACCAGTGACGAGGAACCCTAAGGTTCGAAAACCAGATCCGGGATTCGTGCTTCCCTGGTCAGATTCGGACCAAACCAAGTATGGTTTGGTCACGAGGGGGTCTGGGGAGTGTCTGGTATGAATTTAAGGCAGATCGGTGTAGATTAGGTTCCGACTCGAATCTTCAAATGAAGATTCGAGAAGGTGGGATAGGATTCGAGGTGTGTGGTTGGTAGATTTGGGTTCAGGATGGCACGGGGGTTCTATGGTGTTAAGGGCGAGGTCACCGGCGTCCGTGCCGCCGGCTTTCATGGTGAAGGGTACAGGGGCGGCTAGGGTTTGAAGGGGACGGGTTTGGTGAAGACGAAGGCAGGGGTGTTGGCTAGGGGGCAGGGTATGGTAAAGGGTTTATATAGTTAGTGGGTGGGCGGATCTCAACCGTTAGATCAATCTAGATCTACGGTCTGGATCTAAGGGCTTAAGTGGAACGGTGTCGTTTTGAGGGTAAAGGGTTTGGGTTGGTCCGGGTGAAAACGGGTCGGGGCCATTAGTGGGTTATGGGGAGGTGATCTTGGTCGTTGATCAATCTGAGATCAACGGCCCAGATCAACCTGTATCAATACGACGTCGTTTGGACTCTCTGGGCATCAGCTGGACTGGACCGGGCAAGCCTGGTTTGGGTATTGTTTGTTTGGGCCAATTTTAATAAATTGGCCCAATCCGGAAGAAGAAGGGACCTTTTCTTATTTTTTTATTATTTTTTTTTTCTTATTTATTTTAAAAACAAAACTAAGCAAAAAAAATCAAATTAAAATTAAATACACACTCAATACAATTATTTGCACACACACTAAAAATATTTCAAAACAGGTAAAATCAAACAAAACAAAATCACGGACAAAGATGCCCGTTTTATGCCTTTCTATTTAACAACCATGTTACGGTTCAGATTATGCATGACACACACATTTTGTATTTTGTTTTAAATAAATAAATAAATAAGAAAAAATAAAAATGGGCAAAAGTCACAAATAAATCAACAAAGTGCCGCACAGAAATCCGAAAATTGTACAGCAGGGCCAATTATTATTTTTTTTTTATTTCTTTTGGAGCGATTGTCGTGCGAAACAAAAATCACGTGCTCACATGGCTTGCCTGACAGTGTGTCCGGCGCCATCACGACCCTTACTGAATTTTGGGTTGTGACAAGTATATGCCAGAACCCGGTGTCCCAAGTGTATGGGCATTCTAGTAGAATATACAAAAGAATACTAGTCTAATGTCTGAAATAAAATAGACAGAAAAAATAAAACAAAAGGGAGACTTCGGCTGCTGCAGTACGGCTCGGAAGGGCAGCTCACCGTAAATCTCGTAGCGGGGATCAAATGTTGGCGCCAGACTAGTAACTAGATGTACCTGCCTTAGATCCTATACAATTAAGTACAGAAGTGTAGCATGAGTGCATAAACAACATGTACCCAGTAAGTATCCAGTCTAATCTCGAAGAAGTAGTAACGAGGGGTCGACTTTGACATTTACTATGGGCTAACAATAATGTATTAAAATTTTATACTAGACATGGATTTCATAATTTATGTTGAAATCTCAATAACAGGAAATAACAAATTCTCTTTCACAAATATTAAATCCCAAGTATTAGTTTCATCATTTAATAGTTTGCATTTCAAGACATTTAAGCAATATTAATTATGAATAGTTCCAAAGGATTATCATGCGCAAATTATGCCAAGGTCGTACGACTCGATCCAACATAATATTTAAATTGTGCAATACTGAGGGTCGAATGGCACGAACTATAAATGCATCTATCTGCTACCGAGGCGCTCGGCCCACTCCACAAATAGAGAACATTTCAAATAAAACACACATTTTCATTTGCAGTTAAGTGTTCTATTTACAACTTCAAGTAAGTGAGTTTAATCTTTTTAAAATTCTTTTATCAAATCCCAACATAACTTAAGCAATTAAATTAACAAGTAGGGGCACAAACATTTCAAGTATAGCATGATACGGGTCCTAGACTACCCGGACAATAGCATAATTAGTAGCTACGTACGGACTCTCGTCACCTCGTACGTACGTAGCTCCCATAAATAGGTACACATATTCATTTAATTCACCTATGGGTTAATTCCGTCTTACAAGGATAGAAAAGAGACTTAACTCGCCTCAAAGCCTACTTCCAGGTTCAAGATAGTGCCCAAACCCTCAATTTGGTGCCGAATCAACCCAAAACTAATCAAATAGTATATAAACTAATCAATACTTACTCAAAAGTTCGTATTTCAACCATTTAAGAGGTTACCCAACCCTAAATGTAAGATTCTTAAAATTTACCCCCGGGTCCACGTGCCCGGATTTCGAAATTTTTTGAAGAACGTTGTTACCCACAACCCCCATGAACTTAAATATATGATTTTTACTAAATTCCACAACCAATTTCGTGGTCAAATCTCATTTTTATCAAAAACCTAGGTTTTCATCTAAACCCTTGATTTTCATTAATTTTTACATTTTAATCTACCCATAATCTATGTATTTAACCATGTTGTATACAAATTACTTACCTTAAAGTGTTAGGTGAAAACTCTCTTCCAAAAGCTCCAAAAATCGCCCAAGAGATGAAGGAAAATGAGATAAATGGTCTAAGTCCCGCATTAAATGAGATGGGCACATGTCTCTGATGTCGCATTTGCGACACCAGGTTCGCAAATGCGAGGGTCGCAAATGCAAACCCTAGGCTTCAACTGCTAAGGTCGCAAATGCGAACACTGCTGAGGACGCAAATGCGGTTCAGGTGTCGTAAATGCGAACACTGCCCCAACTCGAGCTTCTTTTCTATTGCGAAGCTCTTTTTGCAAATGTGAGGCTCGCAAATGCGAACAATTTATCGGATTTGTGAGACCTACAACACCAGCAATAAACACTAGAAAACTGGAGTGTTTTCCCACCCTTCTGAACGTCTGAAACTCACCCGAGCCCTCAGGTCTCCACACCAACTACCCACAAAAGTTTAATAACATCATAAAAACTTGCTCGTGTGATCTAAACACCAAAACAACATCAAAAACCGCAAATCGGACGTCAAAGCACATGAATTAACTCATGAACTCAAAACTTCTAAAAATACTTCCGCACATCCGATTCCTATCAAATCAACTTGGAATGACGCCAAATTTTGCGTGCAAGTCTTAAATGACATACGAACCTACTCCAACTTCCGGAACTAGAATCCGAACCCGATATCAAAAGGTTCACCCTCGGTCAAAATTCCCAAAACTTCAAATTTCGAACTTTCGTCAAATGACCCCCGAAACGAACTACGGACCTCTGAATCCACTTCCGGATGAGCTCCCAACTCTAGAATTACCATACGGAGCTATTTCTAGGTTCTGAATCCCAAACGGATGTCTAGAATGTAAAAATCCATTTGAACCCAAACTTATAGAATTTGCTCAAAATGTCAACTTTCACTATTAGGCGTCGAAACCCTCTCGGGTCGTCCAAAACCCGATCTGAAGATACGTCCAAGTCCAAAATTATCATACGAACCCATTGGAACCGTCAAATCCTGATTTCGAGGTCGTCTACTTAAAATATTGTCCGAAGTTAAACTTAGCCTTTTAAGCCAACCTCAAGGAACCAAGTGTTTGGATTTCAACCCGAACTCTTCTAAATCCCGAACTAATCATCCTCGATAAACAGCAAAAGAACGTACGAGAAGTCTTATTTAGGGAACATATTTCTAGAAATCAAAACGACCGGTCGGGTCGTTACAAAATCTATCTTTAATTCAGTTTATTTTCATGAATTTGAGGTAAAGCTCCATTGTTTATTAATCTTACCATTGATCTAAAAAGAACTGCATGTGGGCGGAAAATAATTGAAACAAAAAAGAAGGAGAAACAAGTAGAAAGTAACAAAATTGATGTTAAAGAATATGAAATGCACCTGCAAGTTGAAGAGATTTGAGGAAGACGAAGAAATTTGAGAAGCTTTATAAATTCATTGTGTATGTTATGTAAACAAATTGAAGAAAAACAGTAACTTAAAAGGTACACGTAGTATTTGTATACGGAAAAAAGGCCACGTATAGAGCTAATGTAAAATGACCTAAATGCCCTCAAGCTTTATTGAAATGATGTTAAGCACAAGTCTCGAAACTCTCTCTCTTCTAATATATAGTGTATTATTTTAATATTAAGTATAATTAATACACACACCCCCACACACTGTGGCGGAGTCACTCATTGGCAAAGGGAGTCATATGACATTCTAACAGTCACATGGCCTTGTCGATTACTTTCTCGTGCTTCTAAGTTATGGAAACTATGTTAGGTTTTGTCTAACAAAGAATTTTATAATGTAAGTTTTGTAGATTTTTGCTTACCACTGTTATGTAGCGAAATACATTTAAATTGTCCGCAACGATCAATTAAACATCTCAATTAAGTTCATATTCAGCTAGACACTTTATTTATTCACAAAAGAAATCAACTAAACATCTGACCATATCAGCCCCTGTTGCAAGAAATGCGCTCTGTGGAAGCGAGTTGCCTACCTCAAATTAGGTTTTTTCTTTTCCTAAAATAAGGTGGACCACACTTAATTTCCTTTTGTATCATTCCTTTCCACCATACCTTTACTTCAGATTAATTACGTACAGATTAAAATCATCACAAACAGGCAAAATAGTCATTAAACAATAGAGAATATCATAAAAAAGGTAGCCAGAAAACATGGCAGAAAACAGTGGCAAAGCAAAGAACCGCCGGATTTCGATTTTCAGGTTTCACGGCCACATCGGAAATCACCATCAACGCAAGAGAACATATAGAGCAGTAAAAAGGAGATAAGTAAGGAGGTTGCCGGAAAAACGTAGATCCGACCATACTCGTGAAAAACAGTCCGCAAACATGACGCAAAAGTATATCTTCGGCCAGATCTCGATATATCTATAGTCATCTAGATATATCTAAAATCTCTATCGAAGTCGACCGGTTTTAATGGGGTCACCGACTTTGTAGATCTCACCTGCATTTGAAAGCCTACCGGTGAGGGTTCTGCCACGACAGAACAGTGACGGGGAGAGGGGGAGAAGGGGTAAAGGGTAGTTGTGGTTGAAGGGGAGGTCGCTGCCTAGCCAGTCATCACCTCTAGAGGTGGCAACTGTTGGCGTTGTGGCGGCAGAAATGGAGGGAGAGAGGAGCTAAAGAAGCTTTCTTTTCTTCTTTAAATGTATTTTTTTTGTTAATTATATGTGGCAATTTTTTATGGCAAAATTACAACCGTGTCATTTTTTGATTGATCCATTTGATATGTCATTGGTAAGTGCATTTTACGCATATGGTCCATTGTACTCAGGTGTTTACTTGACCTACTTAATAGTCATTTGAAGTGTTAAAATGAAAAATGGTTCGATTGAGATGTTCATTTGATAGTTGAGGACAACTTAAAGGGATTGTTTATGTATTTCACCTTATATTTATCTCTAGCTTCATTTTAAAAAAGTATACCTACAGACGAAACTAAAAACCACTTGATAGCCATTAGTATTACTTCTTGTTTGGTTAATCTCATCGACATTTCTGCTATGTAGCTCCTTCATGTTAATTCGTAACCACAATATCTTTTACTAATTGCGTATTCATGTTTATACCTTTTAACAAGTAGTAAGTAACCGATTCGTCCCAATTTATGTGATACAATTTAATCATATATGGAGTTTAAAAACAATTAATATTTGTGGTCTAAAAGAAGTCATAGACATTTATGAGGCTATAAATCATTTAATTAAGGGTGAAATATTAATTCTAAAATTAAATTCTTTTTAGTTATAAAAAAATAATATTTTTTTTGGGATAAACTAAAAGATAGGGAATATCTTTTATCCATTTATTATTTAAAGCGGATAGAATAGTGCAAGCCGAACAACCAAACAAGCTAAGCAGATAGACTAGAAGTAGCACCTAATTTATTTTTTCTGTTTCGAACTAGATAGAAATATTATCTATTTTGAACTTGATAGAGATTTTACTTCACAAAAAATCTCCTATTTAAATGAAGTAATTGGTCAGAAAGAAGAAAAGAATTTCATTTTACATTTGTTTATTCAATTTGTAATATATCTTTTTTGTTTCCTAAATAGCATATTATCACAAATGATGAGACAGTGGGAGGTTTGTCCGGTTTTTTAAAACTATATTTAATTTAAGAATTTAAATATAGAGATTTATATTTTACTATTTATAAGTTAATTATGATGAAAGAATAATTCAATCGGACTATGATATGAGCTCAATTTAGAATTGTTCAAAATTTTGTGTTTAATTCAAATATTTTATGCTTTCAAGAATAATCTATAAAAAGAAAGATTAGAGTACTCTCATTTAAGAAGTTTGTTTTTTATTTCCTCATCCTTATTCTATTCTTTATAATATTAACTTGATGTTTTTAACGAGTGGGCAATTAGAAATATATACCTGCTTCCATGAGCACTTTATTGCTCTAAGATTAAAAAGATACAAGTAAAACTAAAAACTAGCAACAAACACATTAAAGTACACGTAAGAAACTCAAATTTGTTTATCCCTCAATAATGTAATAATTTTCATATATAAATTAACACAAACCTAAATTGTTGGGCTCGTGCCAGCACGGGCATGTAGCGTCTAGTGTGTATATAGATATTAGAGTCTTGTGACTAGTGTAATATTTAATTATATTATAATTAATTTGAAGTATGACAGAGAATCATTAAGAAATTCGTTTTAAAATATATCTCTATTATTAATAATTATTTCTTATATTTCATGCAATACCAAACTTCTCTATTTATGGAAAAATATCTTGCCTTAGATCCAGAGGCGGACCTACGTTGAGGCTTGAGGGGTTACGGGACCCCGTTAGCCTCGGCAAAAATTATGTATATATATTTCTTTGCATACAGCTGTGACCCCTTAAATATTTTTCGTGTGCCCCAAATTCAAAGAGGCAAACTAAAGGAGCGATTTTGTGGAGAACTTAAATTTCGGCTTTTGCTAGATGTGTGGGTTCAAAACCCATTATCTCTTTTTCCCCTCTTTTTAGTTTACTTCTTGTAATTCAACTAATCTGTACACATAATAGTCAACTTAACTTTTTTTCTTTTTCAAATCCCTCCCTTAAAATTAAAAGTCTCAAATTGCAATATATTGCGCTTCAGAAGTAGAAAAATACAAATTCTTTTGCCACAACTTTCTTCAAAAATCACTTTGACAAAGTAGCGGATATTCGTCAACTCTGGCTCAACAATAACAACTAATTAAGAGTTTGAGACTTTTCTTCAGTTCTGTAACTATTAGCACACCCTTAATCTAGATTTGTTTAGTAAGCTTTTTGATAATTTTTGAAGTTTGAACACCTTTTTGATCATAGACCCCTTATTTAACTGAGAAAAAACTAGAAATTTTAAAACAATCTTAAATCAAATACCTTCACTTTTCGTAGCACCTATTTTGCGAATAAATCTCTCTTTGTTTGATGATTTCTATTTCTTTAGAACTTTTATTTATTTATACTTGGATGATAAGTCATCATAATCATTAAGTTTTCAAAGAATTGTCCCGCCAAATTTTATGGCTAGTAATTAACATACAATGGTGCCCGTCTTGCTCGAATAGTGGGTTCGCCTCTGCTTAGATACTTTTTTTTTTGAAAGTATCAACTTTAGTCATATTACTATATTATTTCTTACATAGAAAAAACAATTAATATAGGGATTTTAACATTTTCACAGCGAGCTTGCTCAAGCTGCACCGAACGCTGCTTCAAAAAGGTACTGTCCCTTCTTATCTCTCAAATAATTAACCTCACCTTTTCATTGTTTAGCTCGTAGTTCTGATGTTAGTTTTGTTTGATTGAAGTTATTAATGGTTAAAAATCCCCCAGAATTGGAATTCTTGAATTTCATTTTATGGATTAGCTTTGTTATTTTTATATGGGTTTTCTTGGATTAAGGGTATTATTGGTTGAGATCAATCTAAAGGGTAAACCATAGCTGGGATTTGCTTGAATTCTTGATTTTATTTGATATGTGTATCTGCAGAGGCCGGATCCAGGATTTGAACTTTATGGGTTGGGAATGCCACTGAGCCCATTGACTATTTGAGTTAATGTGTTCGAAATTAATATTTTTACATATTTACTAAGGTAGATTTTATTAACACGTATACGGGTATTGAACCTAAGGTACTAGGTTCAGCTGAACCTATAGCTTATATTGTACATCCTCCCTTGGTTATCTGCATAGATTGTTAGGTTCTTGCATCTGTATTGTTAGCACTACTACAAAATATTAGAAATTATGAAATAAGTACCAGCTGCTCACCGCAGCAGAGTGCTTTGCCCATGCTGCTATCCGCTACTGAAGGGATTCGTGCTTGAATGTCGACTATGCTTTTTCTTGCTAATAAAGAAGTCAATGGGTAAATAATGAAAAAAAGGTTTAAGATTTATTATGAAACCTGATAGGCTAATTGCTTTATGCTAGAAGTATCAGCTAATAGGTCTATACATTCTTCGGAGGCGAATTCAGGATTTGAACTTGATGGATGTTTGAGTCTGGGATCATACCACAACTCATTTGATTTACTGGGTTCGAGATCAATTATTTGTACTTATGTAGTGAATCTTTTAACACATAAACATGGCCAGAGCCAGAGCTACTGGGTTCAATTGAAGCCATAAGTTGAACAGGCGGCATCCTTAGGGCTAGTTATAGTAAAGTGTGATTAGTCCCATACTCACATAAGTGTCATGTTATATATTGTGCAACTATTTTACTGCTCTTGAGATATTAGAGTTGTTTTAGTGGTGTCTGATAAGAGATTTATAGAAGTGCTCTGTAGTGTGTAGTTTCGAGATTACCAGAGTCACTTTTAGCTGAGGTATGTGGGTTTGATCTTCTTCATAGCCAGCCTAGGTTAGTTTTCTAGGCTATTAGTTACGGCTAGTGTATTTTTCCTGGTTAGAGACAATTTATATAGTACTGGAAGGAAATGGACTTGAATAGAGCAGAACTAGGAAGATGATTTATATAGTGGAACTTGACGAGTTTAGGATTGAGGCATGGTTGGTTTAGTTAGTTACAACTAGGAAACCCTCTTTACAAAAAGACGACTTGTAATGTTCTCAATCGTGCAAGTTTAAGATTTCACGTGTCCAATGATCATGGTCTGAACAATGTAAGTAGCTTTTAAGTTTCTTAGTTTATTAAAGAAAAGAGAGTTCAATGTATCGTGTTTCATGGTGAAGCTAAACATGTTATTGAACTTTCTGCTGTTGAGGCTGAAGTTCTTTCTTGATGAGGTTTGACACAGTTTTTCATTGTGTCAGTAACATTTATTAGTGATGGTGTTTGTTGTGTCAGAGAATTTTTATGGACTCGAGTATGATTATCAAGAGCAGATACTTGCTGGTTTTGTAATGGAACTCTGTTTTTGCTATGTACTTGTCCAGCACATTCTTTGTTCTAATTCATGAATAAAATTATCTTTATTCATAAAAAAATAGAGCAGACGTTTGTAATGGGAGTATGTCCAACTTCTAGCAAGTCTTTTCTGAAATTTTGAAGGGTACACAAAAAAAATCCATACCTATGGGGTACCCTTTTGACAAGGGCGCATCAAGGGAAGCGAAGAGGGGAGGCAACTTCAGAAGATATCGACTTGTTTGGAAATTTATCATGAAGACAATGATAGAGGGTAGTCACATTGTGACATGGACTTGGTTTCTCTTGTTATCATTTGATGTTTGGTAGTTATTGGAGTAGGTTGGTTGTTCTTTCTTTTCTAAGTAAATTTGTTTGTGAATTGAGTAAAATGGTGGATATAGGTACTATGAAAAGCGAAATGTGCCCATTTGTGTTTGATGAAACACGTTGAAGACGTCAATAAATTTAAGGGTCTTGTTTCTAACAACTTAAGCTTTTAGATGAGGTGACACACATAGTTCTGCTCAACATAGAAGCAAAGCTAGCAGAGACTCTGAGTTCAACTCTCATTGCCCCATTACAAACAACAAATACATCTTAGCGCTTACTCCAAGAAAAAGAACTGCATCCTAGTATAAGGGGGCATGTTGAGGACGTAAATTAAATAAATGAAAGGATCCCCTTTCCGTCAACTTAGCTTTTAAATAAGGTGGTACACAGAGTGAAACTACAATATTCCTTTGTATTCTTCTTTAAAGGGCACATTCATGTTGAGTACGTAAACCAATAAGAAATGGAATTGTTTGTTCAATTTGGACCTATTAGATAGTTGATTAAAGGATGCTAAAACTCTCTCAGTTTTAAGTACTTCTGATCCTTTTAAGTGTGATGTGAACTATGCGCTCCTTAAATAAATCCTGGATATCCTTCTCCAAAATAATTACTTTGGAATGGACCTGCAGTTTATTTTATTTCTCATGTTTCTTTGTTCTCTTATGTACTTGATCTATGTGGACTCTGATTTATCTTTCTGTTTGCCTCTAGTGCAGATTGATTTGTAGCTGAGGTAGGTGCTTGGTGTCAATTGGCAATGGCAGATGGCCAAGAAAATGATAAGAATATTGAAATATGGAAAATGAAAAAGTTAATCAAAGCCCTACAATCTGCGAGAGGAAATGGCACGAGCATGATCTCTCTTATCATACCCCCTGGTGATCAGATATCTCGTATTACCAAGATGCTTGCAGAAGAATACGGTACTGCCTCAAATATTAAGAGCAGAGTAAACCGTCAGTCTGTGCTTGGTGCAATAACATCTGCTCAACAGAGGCTTAAACTGTATAACAAAGTTCCTCCTAATGGATTGCTGCTTTATACTGGAACTATAGTGACAGATGATGGGAAGGAAAAGAAGGTCACCTTTGATCTTACGCCTTTTAAACCCATAAATGCATCTCTCTACTTATGTGACAATAAGTTTCATACCGAACCTCTGGGTGAATTGTTGGAATCTGATGAGAAGTTTGGTTTCATTGTTATGGATGGTAATGGCACCCTTTTTGGGACCTTAAGTGGTAACACACGAGAAGTTCTTCATAAGTTCACTGTTGACCTTCCAAAGAAGCACGGAAGAGGAGGTCAATCAGCTCTTCGATTTGCTCGTCTTCGGATGGAGAAACGTCATAATTATGTGAGGAAGACAGCAGAGCTTGCTACTCAATTCTTCATTAATCCAGCCACTAGCCAGCCAAATGTATCTGGACTAATACTTGCTGGATCGGCTGATTTCAAGACCGAGCTAAGCCAGTCTGATATGTTTGATCCGCGCCTACAAGCAAAGATACTTAACGTGGTCGATGTGTCCTATGGTGGGGAAAATGGCTTCAATCAGGCCATCGAGCTGTCTGCTGAGATTCTAGCTAATGTGAAGTTTATACAAGAAAAGCGCTTGATAGGGAAATTCTTTGAGGAAATCAGTCAAGATACTGGAAAGTATGTGTTCGGTGTGGATGACACAATAAAAGGTTTGGAGATGGGAGCTGTTGAAACTCTTATTGTGTGGGAAAATCTTGATATAAACCGGTATGTACTGAAAAATAGTGTGACTAATGAGATTGTCATTAAGCACCTAAACAAGGACGGAGAGGCCGATCAAAGCAACTTCAAGGATCCTGCCACATCAGCTGAATTGGAGGTTCAGGACAAAATGCCGCTGCTCGAGTGGTTTGCAAATGAATACAAAACCTTTGGTTGTTCGCTTGAGTTTGTTACTAACAGATCTCAAGAGGGGTCACAGTTTTGCAGAGGATTTGGTGGCATTGGGGGAATACTTCGCTACCAGCTTGACATGCGTTCCTTTGATGAGCCATCTGATGAAGGAGAATACCTTGAGGATTCTGATTAAGCCAATTATTTATGTCTACTAAGTCCGGATAATGAATGAAAGATCTACAATTGGTGGAAGTTTTTCGGCCAGCATTGCAATGAGGTTCCCGCTGTCATTCTTAATATAAATTAATGAGTATTTGCTGTTGTAAACTTTTGCTTTTTTCTCTTTAAATGTGGAACAGATTTCTTTCGAACAAATGTGAATTGAAGGGGAGGGGACTTCTTGATTGTTTTATCAGCCTGTTTGCCATATTAATTGTTTTGAGTTTATAGCTGGGAGAATTTTGATTTATGCTGAATGGGATTCAATGTCTTGTTTGTTATAGATAATTGAGTTTCTACAGTTAGTAAGAACGGAGTTATCACCTGAGGGGTGCATCTCTGACTGACCTTGATCTTTGATTTGTGGATCTAATCACAAAGAAAATTGAGTCACCATGTTTTAGAGTTTAGAATATGATTAAGATGAGATATATGCAATCTTCTCTTTATGGGATGTTCAGATTTAGCATGAGTAAGTAGAATATGCATTGAAGCTTTAGTGTACTTGAGCCTCTATTTTGATGATTTATAAGAGAATGGCATGGGTCTCATTAGATAGTCCTGCTGAAACAATGTAAAATTCTGGACAGCTTTAAAGTTTGGCTTTGCTCATAGGAAAATCTAAAGATAGATGAAAAGAGAGGGCAAATATGGTGACATATTGCCAGACTCTTTGGAAAAAAAACAGGAATTACATCCGAGAAATGTTGTGTTTAGTCGCTGCAACTTGTTTGTTCATATTGTGTAATTGCAGGTTGAGAAGTTATCGCATGACTGTTTAGGTGACATCCTGCCCCCCCCCCCCCCCTCTCCCTCTCCTTTTTCTTTTTCAATTTTAAAATGGTGGTGGCCTGTGTTCAGGCCAGCTTGCATGTACCTCGACTATTGTGCTGGGAACTTGCGATCTTCCTATCAGTGCATGTACAGATGTACTAAGTAACTCTGCCGACCAAGGGCTAATGGGAAAAATCACCTATCCTTTTCAGTCTCTAGTGGGCATCCTGCACTTCTCATGTTTGGTGTCAATTTCTTACTGCCCAAAATCTTGTCGTTAGAAGTTAGCTGTGGTTACAAAGGGAGAAATGAATGGTGTCCTCATTTGTCAATTTCTTACTGCCCAAATCTTGTTGTTAGAAGTTAGTTGTTGTTAGAAAGGGAGAAATTAATGGTGTCCCCATTAAGTTTCAAGCATGCATTTGTCAAATTGAGGAGCTTGTCTCTGGACCAATTGATATAGGGAAAAAAAAAACAATGTCAACATCGTTTTTCTCTCATTGCAACAATGAAGTAGAATTTCTAAAGTAATTGAAGCAGTTGTTGACAGTAATTGTGATTTAGTGGTAATCCCTCTATTTTTTTAGGTTCTAGAAATACAAGAAACAGATGGAACAGAAGCAGAACATGCAAGGATGAGAGGTTTACTGCATCTGTTTATAAATAGTCCATTGTTGTCAACTCAAAATTTTGATTTGGGTTATGACTTGACCACAATAGCTAATAATTGTACTGGCAAGAGGATGCTTCCTTGTTTTGCCCTAGTCAGCCTATTCAAGATGTTACTTTGTAATCCAAGTTGGCATCAATCTCACACGTTAATTACCATACAACGTACGCAAAGTTTTGCAGAAACGGCGTTGGCCCATAGTATATACACACATATAGAAGGAAACTTTTGTATATGAAGCAGTATCGGATGATACCTCTTACTAAAGGGTGTCGCCACCACTGACTATGACGTTGGTTGAAAGGTTGAGAGGGCACCTAAAACCTTCTTCTCTGGGTCACGGAGTTAGGTATGTAGGTGATAACTGTTCATGTTACTCTGTTCGACTCTCGAATTATGACATTTTTTAGCATTTTTTGAATTTCTCTGTCTTCAATGGTGATAACTGTTCATGTTACTCTGTTCAACTCTCGAACTATGACATTTTTAGCATTTTTTGAATTTCTCTGTCTTCAATTCTGCCTCCGCCTCTGTTCAGTTGTACAATGTATGTTTCCAGTTCTCGGAGTATTTCAAACATTGTGTCGAAACAGTCCCCACTCACAACTCAAAATTTGTACAAACATTTCTTCTACCGAACTTAATTATGAACGCAATATTGGAAGACTATTATTGGAGCAGTCATTTCGTGTCTGTTGTATGGCACCTCATTCTGGTGTTGCCCAACTTCCAAGCATGTGAGGATGAGTACAATTATCCAGCAGCAGTAGGGCTAACTTTGTGATGTTCCAAAAGACAAAATTAAGACTCGTTTTCGACTAATACAAATTCGCATCCTGTAGCGCCTATCAGGGGCGAAGCTACATTTATCAAAGGGTGGTCAATTGACCACCCTACGTCGAAAAATTACACTACATATATAGGTAAAGTATTAGGTTTTAGCGGTATATAACATATACTAAACACCCTTTTATCGAAGAATTTTTTCACTTCTTTCAAGTTTGAATACTCTTGAGAAAATTTCTGGCACTGGCGCTTACAAGGGAGAAGTGCTCTCTGCCCGAAGTTTTTTCATTCTCAAGCTCGAACTTGAAATTTTTTGGATAAGAATAGAGGAATCTCATCCATCCCACCACATCTCTTGGTGATGATGCGTGAGTTAATGTCTTGTCGCCCTATACGCCTTGAGCATTTTTGCCCTTTAGGATCATGTTCCTTTTAATTTTCTTCTCAAGTATTTTACTAAAATTTACCTAATATGCTTTTTACTCTGTAATTTAACATTTAGTAACTTAATATACTATTATGCACCAATGCCATTATGCATAAATCTCAAATAGTTTTTGTTGAGTTTGTTGCTTTTGAATTTTCACAATTTTCATACAAATTTTTACTCCATGGTCTTCTATACAAATTTCAGCTCATAGATCTCATGTAAAATTCATGCATATATAAGATAAATGGTCCAAACGATGGTGGGTAGAGTTTAGGCAGACACTGTTTGAGATGGTCCTATAATTTTGTCATTCCAGGCTGTTACTCTTTTCTATATGTCTTCATCAACCCTTAAAAAGAAAACTATTTTGAACTGATTTTTTTTACAAACACAAGTACTCTCTTTCACACCACATGATCATGTCCATGAAACTTGTAACTGCTACCACATGAACATGTGATGACTACTTCTAAATTCTAATTGGTGTTTTTTAAAGTCACATAGAGATTTTGGCACGAAGTCCTGCAATTAAATGAAACACGTGATGCTTCTCCTATCCACGGTAAGCAGCCTGATTCAGCTTACACACATCTCAATTATTTAATTGGCTATTTGTTATCTTCTGCAAACACAATATCTATCTCATAAGGCTTAGGCAGATAAGAATAAATCACCTTATATTTTTGTCTGTGTTAGAATTTAAATCATGATCTTTCATAATTTTCATTCACCATTAGGTCAAATCCTCGGTGCCGAACACATTATTCTTGGCCACCTTACTAGTTCAGCTCCATTCTGGGTCTTAGCATCATCATCTTATTAGTTTGTTGGTTGCACCCCCTGTATTATAAAATCAAATATTTACACTCCCTATACCATGAAAACTCTATACTTACACCTCCTATGATGTAATATTCGAAATTAAGTTTATTAAAATATAATTATAAAAATATAAATTAAAATTATAAATCCAAAGTTTTACGTGTTTATTTTTATGAAAATTTAAAAAGAATATAAATTCTAAAAATATTTATTCACACCTTTGATTAATTAAAAAAGAGAATAAATATTTTTTGAAACATGTACCTTTCGAAACTCAATAAGAAATGAACAAATTACTTAATAAGATGACAAAAAAAAAATATTATGCAAAATATTGAGTAACTTGTGTTCATTAGTAAAGATTTTCAAAAGATACATTTTAAACAAAATAATTATTTTCTTTTTTAACCAAAAGCGTGAATAAAGATTTTCAACCATTTTTGTTTTGTTAAATATATAAGAACTTTTTATTTGTGGATTTAAACTATTATTTAACAATTACGTGTATTTTAATATAGTTAGTTAGGGATATACCTCATAAAGGGTGTACGTGTAGAATTTTCATATATAGTATAAGGAGTATAAGTATTTGATTTTAAAATATAAGGGGTGTATCCGAAACTGAGTCATATTACATGAGAATTTATGTAATTAACTCTAATGTAAAGTAGGGCGAGTTTTTTTATGTCAAAAGAAAGAAAGAAACCTTACGAATTATGAAATTACGTATGCGATATAGTAGCTAATAAAGCTCAAATTATTCAAACAGATTGATTCTTTTTATTATTATTATTATTATTATTATTATGTCACTGGCCATGTAAATATGCAATTATGACCCTTTTTGAGGAGTGCATAACTTTTTTCCGTTTCTATTGAAAAGGGTAAGAGCGATTGTCTTATTCTCAAACAAGAAGGTGACCTCAAAACTCTTACGTTCACTAACAACGTCAATCACTTTTTAATGCCAAAAAAACAGGAAGAAAAAAAAACACCTATTGTGACTGCATTTATTCCAAAGTTATGACTTTTCAAGTATGCTCTTGAATATTTTTGTTTCCTTTTATTCATTTTCACGAAGAAGGATGGCGTTAAAAAAGAGAAAAACTGATAACCCTTGCATCTGTAACATATATAATAATAATACTATTTTTTTTTCCTTTAGACCTAAGTCATGGTATACACAAAATGAGATTACACTGCCACACCGAGTAATGTGGTGGAATGATTTTGATCTCTCCTTTTTTTTTTTACAATGTCTCGAATTTCAATCTCGAGAATGAAAATCTTTTCCGTAGAGAATAAACTTATTCTGCGTGAATCTGAATTAGTTGGACCAACAGATTACGGATATTGAGTAGAAAAGGTCACTCGATACACTAAGTTTTCGTTATACGCGGGATCTGGGAAAAGACCGGACCACAAGAATCTATTGAACACATTCTTACCCTACATTCTGCAAGAAATTGTTTCCACGACTTAAAGCCAAAAACAAATGGAGCCTAGGGGACTTCTCCATTTCCTTGCTCCTCAATCTCCTTATGACCTAAAGAAGACAAAGGAGAAGAAGGACAAGAGAAAGAAGAAGAAGCAACAGAAGAATAAGAAGTAATAGAATTATCAGAAGTAGTAGGATCAGTAGGGGCAGCAAGTTCAATAAGCAAATCCACAAAAGCACTTAAAATAAATCCATGATTTATTTTCCCATTCATCTTCAAATACCATGCTAATAACTCTTGTAAATCTTTCCAATCTTTAATCCCTTGACTTTCCACCATTTCCTTCATTGACTTCTTGAAATCCAAATATGGATCCTCTGATTCCATAGCCAAAATTATACTCTCTTTAAATGGTAAATCATCTTCTTTATTTTCTTCTTCATCTTCTTGTTCTTGATTTTTACATGGTTTTGATTCTTGAAATATTGAACTTGTATTACCTGGCTCAAAAAATAGCCTTTCTGATCTAACCCCTTTTATGATCATTTCCAATGGTTGATCTCCTCTTAAGTATTCTTCATTAGATTCTGTGGAAATGCTAGCTGATTCTGATGAGGAATTTGTGAACCAAGATTCTGAGTTTTCAATACCATCTAAAGGGTCAAAAAAGACTGAATTAATAGTCTTGAAAATGTTGTCATCTGCTCTAAAAGATAAAGTCTTGGAATGTGCACAAGATGGCCATTGCCAATTAGTTGCCCCTATTTCTCTTTTCTTGAAAATAGAAGAAATCTTCATTTTCTTGGACATAGTTGCTAAAAATTCCCTTTTTGAAATATTCTCACTTTTTTTGTTGAGTAAACTTTAATGGAGTTTTTGGATATGAAAAGTAGTGAGTTTATAAGAAGGGATAGAAGGGGAAAAGAGGAGATATAATTAAGGGAAGAGAGAGGAAGGTGGAAAGGAAATGGGAGTAGTAGGACATTTCATGTGTGTATTTAATTGTAGGCTTGAAGTATTTAATGGTATTAAATGTAAATGAAGATAGCAGTCCTTATTTATTTGTCAACTGATATTAAATAATTTTGGACTTAAATCCTTTTGTTTAATCAAGTGTGCTTAGCCACCAAATTGTAGCCTCTTTTTTAGTTTAATGTCTTAATCTCGTATTCATGTATACAACTCATTAGTATATATATTGTGTTGGCTACACGATTCAATAGAAGATTTGTGATAAGATGTGTTCTTGATACAATCTTTTGCAATAATACCAAAGGGAGTTTCCTATCTTCTTGCCATGGAAAATGGCCCTTTGCTTCTAATTATTTTTAGTAGCCCGAACCCACACGTACAAGATAACTCTACGAACCATAATTATAGAAGAGAAGAAATTACGTAATTTTTTTTATGTCGTCTCAACTAGGATTCGAACAATGATCTTTCATGATTTTCTCCAATTACCACTTAACCATATTCTTAGTTGCTCTTTGCTTCTCTGTAATTTCCCTCTATACCATGACTTTCTTTCTTTTTTCTCGTTAACATAGATATTCTCTCTACATCGCACTTCACGTAGTTTACAAATCCTTTCTTGATCAAAATATATTAGTTTACCCTTAAAATTGGATAACAATTAAACTTATAACATGATTTTAAGAACACGTGATTTCACCTAATACCAACCGATAAATAAGAAGATTAGTGATAGAAATTAACAATAAAGTAAAGCAAACTAGTGTTGAGACGAAATTCGACTCTCGAGTTAGAATGCCCTCGAGCTGGTTGATACCAAAACAAGTAAAAAAATAAGGCAAACTAATGAACAAGATAATATAAGCCAAAAGAGTATTATATTGCTTTGATATGCGTGAATGTAGGTCTCTTACAAATTATTGGAACTCCTCTTTATATAGTAGAGGAATTCTAATTATGGTATAATTCTAATTACAGAAGGAAATCCCATGATTAGCTAATTAACCGTCTTAGATTTGATCCGTTCCGAGATTTCTGCCATGATCTTCGACCAGTCACGGGTATCTCGCCTTTATGTTATTATGTTATCTTCGATCTTGCTCGATGTCGGTCTCATTTGGTCTCAATCACTATCGGTCTCGATCTTGACAGGTACCTCGAATCTCGAACTCGGTACCTTGTCCTCATGCCTCGATCTGATCTATTACGGGATCGATCTTTGATCCTTCACACTGGTTTCGGTAAATTAGCAAAATCGGGTGGGCCCAATTTTAACTGTATACAGACAGTCCCTTCATTTTTTGGAGTATAATGACAAGAAACGAATTGAGCCTTTGATCCTCGACCTGTCATGACGTCATTCCCGTAACGTAAGCGGCAGATGTGACCGGAACATCCCGTCGGTGCAGTTTCCCAAGCATTTAATGCGTGTCAATTGATGGTCGGCCACCAGTGATTTCGAACTTTCGCCGTGAAGCCCATAAATAGGCCTTTTTCTCATTGATTCAAACTTTACTTTCAATTTCTGCTAATCTCCAAAGCTTTTTACATCTTTTAATTTTTTTCGTTCTGCAAAATCTTCAGGTTTTGTTGTTAACCCTCTCTCAAAATACCAAGTCTTATTTTCTTTTTCTTTCTTCAAACTCAAACCCAAAATGGCGAAAACGTCAAAAACTGTACCACAAAAAGAAACTGCCTCTTCATCAAAGTCCGTTGGTGCCGCCGCTGCGAAGGAATTCTCTCTTGCAGACTTCATTCCGACGAAGTGTGCCACTACTGCTTATTTCAATGTGGAGAACACACCTTCGACACCAGGTCGATGTGAACACATGTCGAGGTATATGTGTACGATTACCGAACGCCTCCTCGAGAAGGTGAAAAATAAGTGCAGTTGGGTAGGCAAGGACGTCGTGGTGCCTATCCCCAAAGAATCCATCACTACTTACAAGGAGGGGTATCTGACTATCTACACCTACCCCTTCACAATAAGTCC
The DNA here is from genome assembly GCF_000715075.1 of Nicotiana tabacum. Lineage (NCBI taxonomy): Eukaryota > Viridiplantae > Streptophyta > Magnoliopsida > Solanales > Solanaceae > Nicotiana > Nicotiana tabacum. Next base: position 152,034,450 of record NC_134090.1, on the reverse strand, counting down.
ATTGGACCCTATCATCGTTGCCTTTTACAAAAGGTACGATGTCACTCTGGGCCAAATCCACCCATCTTTTTGAAGGATCGTGCTCCTTCTCTGATTCTTTATCAGTGAGATCGAGGGGCATCCTTTTACCCTTAATCACATGCACCTCTATGGCCCTCGTCTTTATCAAGGAAGCATGATTAAACTTTGTCGTCAAGCCACCAAACTCATGTTCTCAAGCATAGACGAGGCTCGAGACCGAGGTTGGATGGGCAGGTTTTTCCGAATAAAGACTTTGAATCTAATCCCCGCCGAAGATATGTCGTTCCCTAAAAGATGGAACAGAAACGTAAGCATTGTTTGTCCTTTTGTGTATCTATTATTACCATTTAGCTATCTTATTTTCCCCTCATCTAAGTTCTTGTATTGCAGCCAAGGTCGTTATGTCAGAAGTGATCCCCAACCTGAGGCAATGGGTCGAGGGGTTGGTGTCACAAAAAACTTATTCCAAGCGCCCTTGGAATGAGTTGTCAAGGGGGCGATGGGAGGCTCAAAACCATGGCAATCTTTTTCCCTGGCAAGGTTTCCATTCAGACTTTATCATTTCTACTTGCTTATCTTTTCTATATTGTAGGTCTCGGGAAGGACGTGCCAATGAGGCCCCCCTCTGCTAAAGAAAAGGCACTCCTTTCCCAGTCTGCCCCGAAGCAGGGCAAAGAGAAGGAGAGGAAAGAGGCTCCAAGTTTCTCAAGTCTGGAGAAGAAAAAGCCAGCTAGGAGGCCCCGTAAGCCTAAGAGGGACGTTATCCCCGTAACTCTAGAGTCCATCTACCAGCTATCGAATGAGACCGAAGATAAGGATAAAGAAGAAAATTTCGGATTGGTACCTCGTGTGCGGTCTGGCATCGAGGTTCAAAGAACCACTAGACAGAGGGAGCCGAAGTTGCTTTGCCTCGGTCTGATGAGCCCAAGCCAACAAGAGTCGAAGATGCCTCAGCTCGATATGGGAAGGTCATCGAGGAAGCGGTCAAATATGGGGTAGAAACCGAGCTCAAGGCTCCTCGGAACAAAGATGATGCCTCCACAAACCCACTTGGGTCAACAGTGATCGAGGATTCCTCCTCATTCCCCCTAGTTCCAAATTCAATGATACGTGATGCTCAGGCTGTAGAGACTTGTCAGGGAGAGGGGGCCCATGGAGGGAAAGATTTTTTCCGTGGCTATTTCGCTGATGTGGAAGATATCAGTGGTTTGGGTGATTTGGACATACTAAGGAAGAGCTCAAATGAGGCTTCCTCGAGCTATACACTGACTAACCAATTCCCGGCTCCCAGCATTGACCCCGATCGAAGGTGGCCTCTTATCATCTTGATCCTGGAAGATACACAAGTTTTATCTGCCCCCATAGGGGTGGCAAGTTACCTTCGATGCTTGGTCACTAAGGAGGACCAAGCCAAAATGAATGCAGTAGATGTTGCATACTTGTTCAACGAGGCCCAACATCCTCTAAATCGGGTAAGTTCAAGGACCATTGTCTTTTCATGACTTTGACTTGTGGATATCTCTAATATTTCTTCCTTTTTTGTAGGCTTCGGTGTTGCACCACGAGGCCTTTTTTTGATTCCAAGAGGAACGCAAAGTTGAGGTCTAAGGTTTCACTGAGAAGTGAAACACTTATAAGATTCTCAATGAGAAGCTTCAGATGGACCTGGTGGAGGCTCGAAACGCGCATGAAGAGATGGCCGAGCAGGTATTCCGAATTCTTCATGATAGTGAGGACGAGTCAGATATAACGACTACCAATCCCATTCTACAGGCTCGACAGAGGCTCGAACAGATCAAGGGCTTTCAAGGGCAAATAGACGAAGTGCAAGCTGAAGCTTATCGGTTCAAAGGATGTATGGACATTTAGCTGCACAAAAGGAGACCGTTCAACTAGAGATGGATTCTGCCAAGTCATAGCTTTGATATGCAAGGGACAATGCCTCGGTCTAGGCGAAGAAGGTCGAGGAGCTCGAATCTAATTTAGCCAATCTGGCTAAGGAGCTCAAGGTTGCCAGATCCGAAGTGGCCGCTTCCAATATTAAGGCACATGCTACTATGGATCAATACAGAGTTGATAGCGAATACACCCTCGAGCAGGCCAGGGGGATGGTTGATCATTCGAAGTGACAGGATCGAAGGGAGGTTCTCGAGGGGATCCTTGCTCAAAGTGTCGACATATTTTATTGAACTCGAGATCGTCAAGGCTGAGGAAGAAAAGCCTCGAAAGTTAGCCTTTCCCGATGAGGATTCCGAGGATGAGGGCGGATCCGATGGAGATGACTCATTGGGCGAAGAAGCTGCTCCGGAAGAAGACTAGGCCTTTAGGATTAGTTGTGTTTCCTTTTAAGACTGTTTTGGCCTTTATAAAGAGTGTTTGGTCGAGCCATGTGGCCCTTGTAAGAAAAACTTTGATATAAAAATTTTCCTTTCCTTTCTGAATTTGTCATTTTTTCCCCTTGTTTTGTCTTTACTTTTTGTTTCATTGATGGCTTACGAGGTTGCATCCATAGGTTCGAGGTTTAGGCAACTTTGTATCGAAATAGAACTAGTGTCGAATGAGTACTTGCTCAAACTTGAAGTAAGGTAAACCTTAGGTTTTTATTGGGTAAGGATGATCCCTCGAACTCAAAGCAAAAGATTGCCCTTAGTATTTTGTATTAGGCTGATGTGGCCTTTGTAGAACGGTCGTTTTAATATACATAAGGCTTCCTACCCCATTTGGCTTAAAAATTTAATCACATATAAATTTGTTACGCCTTAGCATGAGAAAAATATGTATTCATATTCCATTGTTTTCGAGGGCTGGTGATATCGAAACCCTTTGTTTGGTAATGCCTTAGTATGAACCAGAGAAAATGGTTCTAGAGTTCGAATAATTCGATACTATCGAGGGTAGCCTTTTTTAAACTGATTTTATGAAAATATTCGAAGGCCTGTCTTATGACGGAATTTGGACGTCTCCGAACCGTATCAGTTTGGTTGTAGCCTTTAGCTTGGGATTTGCCTCTTGGGCTGGTTTCCCTCACTCCGAACTTGTTCGAAGTGTCAGTCCCTGAGTGGGCCGGCTGTAGCCTATAAAATCAAGGGTTGCCTTTTTAAGGTCTTACGATTTTTAGGTCTTAGTAATTCGAGCATGTAAATTTTTTGGACGGCAGTCCCCGAGTGCGGGGTTAGTTGTTCGAACTTTAGTTGTGATCAGCCGTTAAGCCAGTTTCCACAATAGATCATAAGTACGAAATTGTAAATTAAAATTTTTTAAGGCATGAAATATTTGGTAAGGAAAAATACTTCTCTTAACAGATGATTATACATGCATACATGTTTGATGTTAGGGCTCGAATAATCTACATGGGCATGATTCGTTCGACTGTTTGGCCTTTTTTTTATCCACCAACAACGGTTCAATTTCAGAAGCTAACATAAAATCAAAATTATCCCATTACATCATTTAGCTGAAGGGAGATGAAAATTAAAAAACTCTAATTCCAGATATCCACCAGCACCACACTCAGAGAGAGGTCCTCGTAGAAGCTCATATTGAAGATTTAACGGTACTTGATGAAGCCAATTTCCCTAGCATTGCTGTGGAAGCACTGTCTGCAGCACATGAGTCCATACTTCCTTATAATTGCATGAGGATTCCCACAGACACGGCAGGTACGAGACCCAGGGTCATAGTTCTTAGGGTGAGCATTCCAGATGTTAGAGTGAGCCATCTTTCTTCTTCAGAAGCTATAAGTGAGAGCGGCGGCGCTGCGTTGTATGAAAACCCTAATTTCAGGACTCACTTTGTTCACGAGAACCGTTTGGCCTTTACAAAATTTGCCTATCGAGACCCTGTTGACACGAAGTACTTTCCTTATAACATTCGAGGATGATGCCCCAAGTATTCGAGGTTGATTGTAAAGAAGCCTCGGATACTATTGAATTGCTTTAAGTTAGCACGAACAATGGTTGCCTTGTTAAAAACTTCGTCGAAAAAACCCATTTGGGACAAAAATCTGTCTAAGGGAAAAAGAGTGCAACGCGTGCTTTTAGACCTAAGGACTTTGTGTTGAAGAATCCCTCGATGCCTTCAATCGAACACCTACAATTGGTTAACATAATATGTAAATGAAATGGAGAAGATCGTACCTTAGCAGTAATATCGTTTGAGTAGTGATACATTCCAATTGTTTGGTAATTGCTCGCCATTTGCCATGCCAGGTTTGTAAGATCTTTTCCCGATGATATCGAGGACCTGATATGGTCCCTCCTAGTTAGGGCCAAGTTTTCCTTCATTCGGGGTTCGAGTGTTGAGGGTGACTTTTCTCAAAATTAAGTTCCGATTTTAAAGTGTCGAAGGTTGGCTTACCTTTCGATCCGCTGTTTCTATGCGGCCATTCGAACGAGGGTGGCTTCCCATTTTTCATCTAGTAATTCGAGACTTGTATTCATAGCCTCATGATTTGAATCTTCCATTGCATGCTGAAACCTGAGGCTAGGTTCTCCGACTTCGATCGGGATCAGAGCTTCGGCACTGTAGACTAAAGAGGATGGTGTTGCCCCCGTACTGGATTTTGACATTGTACGATATGCCCAAGGACCTCAGGCAGTATTTCTCTCTATTTTCCTTTAGCGTCGGTCAACCTTTTATTTAGATTTTGAATGATGGTCTTGTTTGTCGACTCAGCTTGTCCATTCTTACTAGGATGATATGGCGTTGATAAGATCCTTTAATCTTGTGGTCTTCAAGAATTTTTGTCACTTTGATGCCGATGAATTGCTTCCCATTGTCGCCTACGATCTCGGTAGGCATCCCAAATTGACATATAATGTGATCCCAAATGAAGTCTATGATTTCTTTTTCTCTGAGTTTTTCGAAGTCCTGCACTTAGAAAAATAGTCAGTCATAAACAAAATAAATTGAGCTTTACCTGGGGCCGATGGGGGAGGGCCGATGATGTTCATCCCCCATTTCATGAATGGCCATGGGGATAAGCCTGAATGGAGTTGCTCTCGGAGTTGGTGAATCATTGGCGCATACCTTTGACATTTGTCGCATTTCCAAACAAACTCTTTTGTATCTTTTTCCATATCGGCCCAATAGTATCTTGCTTTGATGACTTTGTGAACCAATGAATCGGAACCGGAATGATTTCTACAAGTTTCCTCGTAAATTTCCTGTAGAACGTAGTCGGTGTCTCCTGGTCCGATATATCGCCAACGGTCCATCGAACATTCTCTTACATAGTGTTCCATCCTCGGCCAATGTGAATTGTGCGGCCTTCATGCGTAGAGTCCTCGATTCCTTAGGATCTAATGGAAGCTTCTCGTTTTTTAGGTATTCGATATACTTATTCCTCCAATCCAAGGTTAGACTTATGGAGTTTATTTCAGCGTGACCTTCTTCGATTACTGACCTCGAAAGTTGTACGACAGTCCTCGAGCTAACTTCGTCATCTTCGATCGATAACCCCAAATTTGCAAGGGCATTGGCCTCGCTGTTTTGTTCTTGAGGTACGTGTTATAGGGTCATTCTTTAAATCAATGTAGAGACACATGTTGTTTGTCCAAGTACCTCTGCATTCGATCTTCTCGAACCTCGAAAGTTTTGTTGACTTGATTTACCACAAGTAGGGAGTCACACTTGGCCTCGATGACCTCTGCTCCCAAGCTCTTTGCTAGCTCGAGACATGCAATCATGGCCTCATACTCGGCTTCATTGTTAGTAAATTTTGAAGTTTTGATAGACTTTCTAATCGTATTACCTGTGGGCAGCTTCAAAATGATGCCTAGTCCGAACCCCTTCACGTTCGAAGCGCCATCTGTGAAGAGAGTCCACACCCCCGATGATTTACCTAATTTTAATAATAGTTCCTTTTAGACCTCGGGTATGAGTGTTGGCGTGAAGTCAGCCACGAAGTCTGCCAAGATTTGAGACTTGATGGTCGTTCGGGGTTGAAATTTGATATCATACCGCTGATCTTGATAGCCCATTTAGCCAATCGACCCGAGAGTTCGTGCTTGTGAAAAATATTGCAAAGGGGATAGATGGTTATAACACAAATTGGGTGACACTGAAAGTATGGTTTTAATTTCCTAGAGGCGCTTATCAGAGCGAGTGCTAACTTTTCTAAGTGTGCATATCGAGTTTCGGCCTCTCCTAGAGTTCGACTAACATAATAAATAGGGAATTGTGTACCTTGCTCTTCTTGAACTAAGACCCCAATTACCGCTATCTCCAAGGCCGCTAAATATAAGTAGAGTTGCTCGTTTGCTTTTGGGGTGTGAAGCAATGATGGGCTCGACAGGTATTGCTTCAGTTCCTCCAAGGCTTGTTAACATTTTGGGGTCCATGCGAAATTGCTCTTCTTCTTGAGCAGTGAGAAGAAACGGTGACTCATATCCGAGGACCTCAAAATAAATCGACCTAGGGCGGTTATGCGCCATGTTAACCTTTGTACAGCCTTGACATTATTATCAATGACTGTGATGTCTTCTATTGCCTTGATTTTATCGAGGTTGAACTCGATTTCCCTATTTGATACCCATAAAGCCGAGGAACTTGCCCGAATCGACCCCGAATGCACATTTCTCCTGGTTGAGCTTCATATTGTACTTTCTTAGTATGTCTAAGGTTTCCTACAAATATTTTAAATGGTCCTCTGCTCGCAGGGACTTCACTAGCATATCGTCAATATAAACCTTCATTAATTTACCTATTTGTTTTTCGAACATTCGATTTACTAGGCGTTGATAAGTAGCACCAACATTTTTTAGTTCAAACGGCATTACGTTATAACAACAGGTGTTGTATTTAGTGATGAACGAAGTCTTTTTCTGATCCTCCGGGTTTATTTGTATTTAATTGTACTCGGAGTAGGCATCGAGAAAACTAAGGATCTCATGGCCGGTCGTGGCATCGATAATGCGATCTATATTCGGCAAAGGAAAGGAATCTTTAGGGCATGCCTTGTTTAAATCCTTATAGTCTACACACATTATAAGTTTATTTCCCTTTTTAGGTACTACGACTACGTTTGCTAACCACTCGGGATATTTTACCTCCTGAATGGGTCCTATATTGAGAAGCTTTATTACCTCATCCTTAATGAATGCATGTTTTACCTCGGACTGGGGACTTCTCTTTTGTTTTATCGGGGGAACTTCAGGTCCAGCTTAGTCAATGCGTAGTGATATCCTGTGGGATCCCTGTCATATCTAGGTCCAAGCTTATCTAAAAGGAATTGAACGAATTTTTTTCTGAGCTCGAGGTTAACCCCGTGGCCAGGTTACTTTTCGATCGGGCAGATGCTCGATCAGTATGATTTGTTCCAGATTTTCGACCGTTGGCTTTGTTGCATCAGAATAATCATCGTCCTCGAAAGTTTCCTGCTCTTCCGATTGGGCCGAGGTCGGTGACTGCGATTCCTATTTGACTTCTTGCTTTCCCTTTAACTTCGATCCCTTTGTTGATGAAAGCTCCGATACTAGTACTACTTCGTCGATTGCAAATATTTCTTTGGCGGCGGGTTGTTCACCGTACACCATTTTGATTCCTTTTGATGTTAGGAACTTCAGGACTTGATGAAGCGTCGAGGACACTTCCCTCATGTTATGAATCCAAGGCCTTCCGAGCAGCACGTTGTACCTCATGTCACCTTCAATCACATGGAACTTTATTTCTTGGATAGCCCCGGCCACATTTACTGGCAAAATGATTTCCCCTTTAGTGGTTTCACTTGTCATATTGAAGCTGTTATGTACTCAAGATGCGGGCACGATTTGACCTTGGAGGCCGAGTTGCTCTATGACCCTTAATCAAATAATGTTTGCTGAGCTACCTAGATCAATCAACACACGGTTAACTTGAATTTTATTCATAAGGATAGATATTACCAATGCGTCAATGTGAGGTTGTTCTATCCCTTCTGCATCCCCGTCGTTGAAAGACAAAGTTTCTTTTGGTAAGTAGTCCCGAGTTCGCTTTTCCTTGTGATTGTTACCTTGGTGCGTGTAAATACCGGTCCTTGAGGAACATCGACTCCTCTAACGACATGTGAATCACATGTTGTGGCTCTTCCTGATCGTTCTGTCTGTTTGAATCTCTATTTTTGAAGTGGTTCTTGTCTCGATCATTTAAGAATTCTCGAAGGTGACCCTCGTTGAATAGACGGGCTACCTTTTCCCTTAGCTGTATACAGTCTTCGGTTTTATGCCCATGGGTACCATGGTATTTGCACATTTAATTAGGGTTCCTTTGAGTTGGATCAGTCTGTAAGGGTCTGGGCCATCTAGTATCCTTGATCCGTCCAATGGCTGATACAATACCCGATGCGTCGATGCTGAAGTTATATTCTGATAGTCGTGGTGCTTTGTGGGCTCGACATGTTTATCGAAGCCACTTTTACCCATGAGCCCTCGGGAGTTTTGTCCTCGATTATTCCTTTGATCATTTAGAACAAGATTACGTCCTGAGCCGTTGTTTCTACGATCTGCATTGTATTGTTGATACTGATCTCTGTTCGATGGGGGTTCTCTGTCGACGTCCGTTTGAATTCTACTGACGGGCCTATTTGGGTAGGCGGAACCAGAAGGGGTTCCCAATTGATCATCCTTGACCCTAATCTTTGACTGGTACCGATTATGTACATCGGCCCAAGTTACAGCTGGATATTCAATTAAATTCTGCTTTAGTTGTCATGATGCTGTCTAACTTCGTTCGTTCAAACCTTGAGTAAAAGCTTGAACAGCCCAATCATCTATAACCTAGGGTAGGTCTAAACGTTCCATCTGGAACTGAGATACGAGTTCCCTCAACATTTTGTTGTCCTTTTGTTTCACTTTGAAGAGGTCTGACTTCCTAGTCGCAACCTTTATTGCTCTGGCGTGTACCTTTACGAAGGAATCTGCAAGCATGGAGAAGGAATAGATGGAATTGGGTGGCAAATTGTGGTACCATATCATTTCCCCTTTCGACAAAGTTTCTCCAAACTTTTTCAATAAAATGGATTCAATCTCATCATCTTCTAAGGCATTCCCCTTTATTGCGCATGTATAAGAAGTGACATGCTCATTAAGGTCGGTGGTTCCATTGTATTTGGGAATTTCTGGCATGCAAATTTTTTTCGGGATGGGCTTCGGAGCCGTACTTGGAGGGAAAGGCTTTTGCACAAACTTCTTCGAATCCAAACCCTTTAGGATCGGTGGTGCCCCCGGTATTTGGTCAACCCGGAAGTTGTACGTTTCTACCTTTTTGTCATTTGCCTCGATTTTCTATTCACTGATTCAATCTGTTTAGTGAGCTCCTCGAGCATTTTCATAATGGCAGGGTCAGTCCTCGATTCATTGGTGTTCAATCTCTCCGGTACAGGTTCGGCTCTATGAAAAACTTCTTGTGATGCTTCGAGCTCAATTCTGCTTGGTGTTTGATTCTGGTTTTGGAGTTGTGCTATCGCAGCTTGTTGAGTCTGCAACATCTCGAATATCATTCGAAGGATAATTATGCCTTCTTCACCGCTCTGTGCATTCTGATCGGCTGCTCGAGCATCTTTGCGGATGCTATTTTCAAGGTCTACACCCAAATTCCCATTAATGGCAATATGAGAGCTGACATCGACTAGGTCTACGACCGGCGGTCCATCAGGGTTGACCGGAGGTACTCCATTTTTGGGGGCGGCTTTGTTTTCGTTCTCGGCATGAAGACCAAGGCCGTTGTCTATGTGAGTGGGTGATACTTGAGAGTTTGACATGTTAATTCCTGAAATCAAAAATACTTACGAGAACAAGCGTAAAGCAGTGTGTGTTATGAGAATTAATACCAAGCAGCCACTATTATCCTTAGCCCCATGGTGGACGCCAAATTGTTTACTCTTAAAATTGGATAACAATTAAACTTATAATATGGTTTTAAGGACACGGGATTTCACCTAATACCAACCGATAAATAAGAAGATTAGTGATAGAAATTAATAATAAAGTAAAGCAAACCAGTGTTGAGACGAAATTCGACTCTCGAGTTAGAATGCCCTCGAGCTGATTGATACCAGAACAAGTAAAAAATAAGGCAAGCTAATGAACAAGAGAATATAAGCCAAAAGAGTGTTATATTGCTTTGATATGCGTGAATGTAAGTCCCTTGCAAATGATTGGAACTCCTCTTTATATAGTAGAGGAATTCTAATTATGATATAATTCTAATTGCAGAAGGAAATCCCATGATTAGCTAATTAACCGTCCTAGATTTGATCCGTTCTAAGATTCTGCCATGATCTTCGACCAGTCACGGGTATCTCGCATTTATGTTATTATGCTATCTTCGATCTTGCTCGATGTCTGTCTCATTTTGTCTCAATCACTATCGGCCTCGATCTTGATAGGTACCTCGAATCTCAAACTCGGTACCTTGTCCTCATGCCTCGATCTGATCTATTACGGGATCGATCCTTCACACTTGTCTCGGTAAATCGGCAAATCGGGTGGGCCCGATTTTAACCGTATACAGTATTTCCTGTAAAAAGAAATTTTAGTAGGCATTTGAATAATAATTGAGTTGGAGCTGAAAAGAAAAGTATTTGAAGTTTAAGTTGAAAAATGAATTGTAAAATTGTATTACGTTATGAGACATGAACTTCACTTTGGAAAAATAATTGTGAAGAATGAGATCTATGAGGGGAAACTAACTTTTATACTTGAAATTCAATTTCAATTGATTCAAATACAGAAATTCAATATTTGTAAGTACTAAAATTGTATAATCAAATGAGATTGTCAACATTTGTATGGCTTAAAAAACCTCTAAGTAACAGTAAATGAGAAATTTAACGTCCAAATTGTTTCAAAACATAGAATATATCATCTTTTTGGGGCGGACTACTAAGCGAATAGTGTCACACTAATTAAATAGGAGAAATATTATTAACCATGCTTAGGTCATGTGGTATAAAGAAAAGGACTTAATTGTTACTTTTATGAAACTTGTGTGGTTAGAATTAAGTAGACTGCCCAAAAAAGAAAGAAAATTCAGCAGAGGCATGAATAGGCAGACATCATGTGAGTTATTTATGGGGATAACAACTCCCGCACACAAAGTACAACAAATTATAACATACTATATACATACACACACTGTCCTCGTCAATATAATAAAAGAGGTCAGAGTTCAGAAATTGACATCAAAGGGACTGAATTCAAAAATTTATATAATAAGTTGTACTGAATTCAAAAAATTTATAAAAATTGGTACTGAATTCAAAAAATTATAGTAATTGATAATGCTATATTTTGCTTCTCTCTGTTTCCTTTTCCTCTTCTTGCAATGAGTCGAATAATTATTGGTATACATAAGGTTTCTGATTCAAATTTCGGCGAAAACAAAAATATTAGGTGATTTTTTTTCATCTATCTAAGTATCAGTGAACAAAGTTATTCGATATCTGTGCTGATTAGGATGCGTACAAGCTGATCTTAGTAGGATTATTTAAAAGAAAAAGGGGGGGGGGGGGTTTCCCCAACTCTATTGGAGATTTCTTCCAACTCTCATTGAACAACTACAGACATCCCAACGGGCATAAATTGACAGCTGCTTCTAATTTATTTTCAGTTCTTCACCAAATAAAGTGGTCAAAGCAAATTAAATTTATTCAGTTCTTCACCAAAAGATAAATTAGTCAAGGCCAATTAATTGCAATATAGTCTGTACCTTGTTTACATGGGTCTGTTTATAAGTACTTATCACTCTGCTAAGTGTTTGGATATGAGCAACTTTTTATTAGAATAATTAATCTTGTAGTTGAGGAATCCATACAAAGGATATGACACATTCTAATTAATACCACACTCGACTAATATGTGTACGTTAAAATACATATAAAAAATATCTTGTTGGGTGAATTGTGACTTCGTACGATTAAATCGAGTGGTTAGAACTTACAATCGCTTCATCACAGTATTTACTTATGAGCTAACATAACTAAAATCCAAAATGATAATTTTCAAAAGACAAGTGAGAGCCAGGAAAAGGTTGAATCAAACTAGGCTAGAAAAAAAACATTATTGAGGATTAGCACCATTCATATGAATCATGTAATATAAGCGGTTTCTTATGTACTAATTATAGCTTGACATAAGAAAAGACATTTGTACCTTAGAAAAAACGTACAAAGTGTGATAAACTTATGTGCATAGATTATCATGTGCTGTGGCCTCCACTGACATACAATGGTATTTCTTTTTTTTTCCTGTTTGGTGAAAACATGAAGGTAGATTGGTCTAAGAAAGACAAGAAAATTTGGCTCCTGCAGCTGAAAGTTATGGAATCTCATCATCTGTTATATTTTCATGCATGCAATTAGGTGATGAAATTATTCATAAAGTGTGGCAGTTGATAAGGTTGCATCACAGAAACCGAAATGTTACCAGAATTATTGTTGAATCAACAGGTCTGTTGCAACTAATTATAACATAGGATATTGTTTCTTTTAACCCGCAGACATAAAGAAACAGATACAAGATTTGAACTTTATGAGTTTAAATTTTAGTGGGGTTCTTTAACGTGTATACATGATCTAAGCCAAAGTTATTGGGTTTCCATAAACCTGTAATTCCTTCTCTAGATCCGCTCCTAAGAAACAAATTCAAATTTTACATTAATTATTGTATGCGAGTATACCTAGCTATTACTTTAGAACTAATGTCATCAAAATGTTTGGGCCAAATATATTGAAGTTCCATTAAACTTATAAAAATTGCACAGGGCGCCCTATTTGGTTGCCCTCATTTAACCTGTACCCATTTTTTCTAAAAACTTTTAACTTGTACCCATTTTTTAAATAACTTCAGCCATCTTTCTCCTCCTCCTTCTTCTCCTTCGTTTTCTTCAAAGATATTTTTTCCTTTTTAACTTCAGGCAAATTCAAAGCTAAAATTATGTAAAACGTCTTCTTGCCACACTACATCTCCGCCTCTCAGCACCTTCAAGTAAGATAAAAATGCTGCCTCAAGGCTAGAATTTTCACTCATGTAAACAATGAAGTTTACTGAACCAAAAATATTTAAAAAGTTCTGCTCTAAATTTGCCACGGTTACATGCAAAAGAATTTCGAAATGCACTGAGTAGTGAAAAATTGATGACTGCCAATGACGATCAGCTGACAAATTCCCATGTGAACCAGGAAGGTAATTTCTGTAAGCAGTCCAAAATCCCCCAAAAGCTGATAGCTTCAAATGACCTGAATTAGGATAGCAGTTGAGCAGGCAAGTCTCTTTAGTAGGTACAGATAATTGCATGTCTTAATCAAACGGAAAAAAAAAGGGTTATTTTTATGATGAAACTAACAAGGCATTACTAAAGACTTCCTTTATTCACTAATCTTAACGACAACATGAATATTTTTTATATAGTGAAAAACTTCAGCTCTAGAGCTGAAGTTCGCCAGTTACAAAAAAAAAATTCAGCTCTAGAGCTGAAGTTCGCCAGTTACAAAACAAAAACTTCAGCTCTAGAGCTGAAGTTTGCCAGTTACAAAATAAAAACTTCAGGCCCGGCTACTAGAATGGTGAAGTTTTGCGTGATTGCTTTTGCTACTTCAGCCCTGTATGCTGAAGTTATGCGAAAAAGCGGGTACGCTTGTAATTTTTTTTTGCAAAAGCGGACACAAATTAAAACATGACACAAAAAGCGGGTATAGATGCAAATGCCCCATTAAACTTCACACCATCTTTTATTGTAAAAATTACACTCGCGTCCAATTTGGTTGCCTCCATTTAATCTGTAACCATTTTTTAAACTTTTTTTACTGGTACCCACTTTTTAAATAACATCATACAATTTTCTCCTCTTTCTTCTTCCTCCTCCTCCTCCTCCTCCTCCTCTTCTTCTTCTTCTTCTTCTTCTTCGGGTAACAGTGATTTTATATGGTGTTTGTGAACATATTTTAAGGTAGTTTATGATATTTTACAGTGGTGAGCTATTGTAGCGCTTTATATTTACTATTGTTTAGGGGTTTTTTTTTCTTTTCTTTTTCTTAATTACAAAATAGATTCGTTAGATTTATTGTTGTTTTGACAAATTGATGATTGAGGTTTGTTTTTAATGATATTTGGAGGTTATGTTTCAAATTTGAGCTCATTTGGACTATATTTAGATATTAAATCGTATATTGAATTGTTAAAATTCGAAGAACAAATTTCTGTTTATGAGCAATTTGCACTTCAGCACTATTTGGTCTTAAGTGCATGAAAATGTTTGTTGCACTTCAGACCATTTGGCCTTAAGTGCATCTGAAGTGCAATTTTTTACTTCAGACTTATTGGCCTTAAGTGTAGGAAAACGTTTGTTGCATTCCACACTTTTGGGCCTTAAGTGCATCTGAAATGCAATTTTTTACTTCAGGCCTATTGGCCAAGTATAGGAAAACGTTTGTTGCACTTCAGACCTTTTGGCCTTAAGTGCATCTGAAGTGCAATTTTTTTTCACTTCAGATTTATTGGCCTTAAGTGCATGAAACCATTTGTTGCACTTCACCTATTTGGACTAAAATGCATCTGAAGTGCATTATTGGCCTTAAGTGCATGAAACCATTGGTAGCATTTCAGACCTATTCGGCCTTAAGTGTATCTAAAGTGCAAGTGGCAATGTTGTGTTTTACTATCTCGCCTTTCAGTACATGACCTATTTAATAGTTATTTCTTTTGCTTTGCTTTGCATCTTTCTTTTGGATTTCATGTTGTTCCTATTTTACATATGATTTCTATGGTGATACTAATATTTTCTTCTTTTTTCCTTTTATTTTCTTGAGCCGAGGGTCTTTCGGAAACAACATCTCTACTCCTTCGGGATAAGGGTAAGGTCTGCGTACACACTACTCTCCCCAGACCCCATTAGTGGGATTTTACTGGGTGGTGGTTGTTATTGTTGTTGTATCTAAAGTGCCATTTTTTCGCTTCATACTTATTTTTTTTAACTTCAGACCCGATAAGTCTGAAGTGATTGTAAAGTGGGTAGGGTTGTAATTTATTTTTTTAGTAAAGTGAGTACAGGTTCAATTGTGATCCCAAAACCGGGTATAGATGCAAGATCCCCCTCTTTATTTAGACATCTTAATTTTTGGTAGACCGTAAATCGATCTCCACACAAATAATGCTGGGAAATTCTTTTTTGTTGATTAATTAGATTTTATATATATATATATATATATATATATATATATATATATATATATTTCTGCATGTTGCATAGCTCTATGAAATTCTAAGTTAGTCGTCCTTTTTCACTCACTTTTATCATGTCACCCTCCAAAAAAAAAAAAAGTCAAAAAAAGAGGATGTAGAGTTTTTGTCCAGGACATTGACCCGAAAATAGTCCTTACGAATTACGTTCTGAAATTAGGGGGTTCTTCTAGGGGTGGGCATACTTTGGGCAAAACCTAAATTCAAACCGAAATCCGAATTTCTTAGATTTTTGGTTTGGATTTTTGGATTTTGGATTTAATTTTTAAAATTTTTGGATTTCGGATTGGATATTGGATTTGGCACTTCGAATTTATGGATATCCGAAAATCCGAAATTCTTATACTTTATATTTAGTCCATTATTCATATGTCAATATTAATAAGTTCAATACCCTACCCATTAGAGATTATCATATATATTCAATATTAGTTACTAAGTTATTATTGTCACACCTCCTTTTTTCGCACCCGCGAGGGTACAAGGGAATTTTTTCCAATTAAAGGACAATCGAAACGGGATTGGTTTATTTATTTCAGAGTCGCCACTTGGGAGATTTAGGGTGTCCCAAGTCACCAATTTTAATCCCGAATCGAGGAAAAGAATGAATCCATATTACAGTTTGCGTACCAGAAATCCGGATAAGGAATTCTGTTAACCCGGGAGAAGGTGTTAGGCATTCCCGAGTTCCGTGGTTCTAGCACGGTCGCTCAACTGTTATATTCGGCTTGATTATCTGATTTTATACAAATATGAACTTATGTGCAAATTTTATCTTTTAACCGCTTTATTATTATTGTTTTTAAAAGAAATGTGAACATCGCTTAAAACACGTCTTTGGACTGCGTCACATGAAATGCACCCACAATCCGGAACACGTTTTATTTGATGTTTTGGGATTTGGATTCGGGTCGCATGAAATGCACACCCAGGCTTAAGAAAGTAAAATATTAAACACGCGCCTAAAGAGACTATCGCGTTATTATTTTGGGAAGACCGTGAAATTCGCTAAACGGTCCTTCCGAATTCTAATTAGACCATACATTTTGTGAGGGCCCCGCAATCTGTACGTTTTATTTTGCGAGGCTCGTCTCATTTTTTATTTTTAAGGATAAACCTACCATGACTATATTTTCTATTAAGTTCGTCTCTAAAATAAAAGAAAATCTCTTAATTATTTACATGCTGAAAAACGTAAACTTATTATTAGTTATTAGTTTACGGCTAATGCGAATGGAAAATTGCGATCGAGTTTGTACAAAGGAAAACTGCTTTCATTTTATATTCTGTTATTCGATAATACTAAAACATGAGATTGACCATAATAATATCAAAATAGATTAACTATTCTTTGATTAGTTTAAACTAACACTATTAGATGAAGAAGTTATACATATGCGACATCATTACTCATTTAATCAATCAACTACATTTTTATATAAAGAAAGAAAAATTATATTCAAACACAAATTTAAACAGGAGGGATTCGACAGGAACAAAGCCTGATTAATATTTCATTTTTCGCTTCAAGCCAAGAGTGTACAAATGTGTACCTGGAAATAGCAGTACAAGAACAAAAGAAGTAGGAGTCAGCAACAGTAATAACGCGGCAACAGCAGGTTCAGCAACACCGCAAAACCAGTAACAACCAGTAGAATGACCCAGTAACAGATTGAAAACTCAGCAGTGCCAAAGCGCAAACACAGTCAAAGCAGAAGAGAGAAAGATACAAGATGCAGTAGTTTCTGATTTTTGAATAACACTCGAAGAAAAGCAAACAGAATTGTTCGAGTGAAAGTTCAAATTGTCTTTCTCTTTTACTATCACAAACTCTCTCAAGTATAAAAGTATGTCAACTCTCAAGTGTAAAAAAAATCTGTCAACTCTCCACCCTTTTTCTCTCAATCTTTAAGTCTATCTCCAAAAAACTTCTCAATAATATTCAACTCTTTTTCTCTCCAAAAATCCTCTTAATGTTCTCTCAAGTTCAACCCCTTTTTTCTCTCAAAAGTCCTCCTATTTCAAGTCAAGAATGACTCTATATATAGCAAGACAAGTCTTCAATTCCCAACCCCAAATTATTCCCCCAATGGCATGCTTTGTCCCACTACTTAATGTTTTCTTTATTTTAAACTTTGTCCCCCATGCCTACATTAAATAAATACCACATTCCCAACCCATTACAATATGTCCCCCATGCCTACATTAAACAAGTACAAGATTCCTCCCCATTATGTTTTGTCTTGTCCCCCATTATATTAAACAAGTACATCAAAAACCCCACCCCATTATATTTGTCCCTCATGCTTAACATAAAGAATCAAAATAATGTTCAATTACCAAACTACCCCTCCGACCTTATTGCAATTACAAATCTACCCCCGAATGCAATGCAATTTACCAAATTACCCCTCTGCTCTAAACAATCAATTAATCATAACTCAACCAAAATATAGTCAAGATGACCAATTTCTCAACAATCTTCAACAACAATTTACATGAACATGATGAACAACACAAACTCCAAATTAATGGAAATAAATCAACCATATCGGGAACAAATCCTGGTTAATTTAGACCATTAATGGATGAACAAAGAGACAATAATACAAACAACAATATGCATGATTCAAATTAAATCAAGCAAATCACAAACAAACATAAACTCACATTAAATCACTGAATTTACACATGAACTTCAAACAAAGATGAACATGGATTAAATCTATTTTTAGCAACAAACATGACGGATTCTAACGATTCAAACAACATTAATATTTTCTGGAAAAATTCATAACAACATGAAACAAATTGAAGAAATAATTAATTAAATTTTAATTTGAATCTAACAAACATTAAACCAACAAATATTCACTTAAACAACAATATAAACATGAAATAAACATGAAAAACAATTAATTAATCTTTCATTTGAAATCTGAAAAATTAATTTAACAAATAACACATGAACATGAACTAAAAATTAATTCAAACGATAAACAAAACAAACATTTGCCGATTTTAGATTCGAAAATATCAAAACAAAATACGGACAAAATAAAACTCAAAAATCTACTAACCGGAGATGAGCAACGATGAATTCGATCGTATGGACTGTTTCGACGAACCTCAAACATGGGAATAAATCTATCCGGACTCAACGACAAACTCAACGACAAACTCAACGACAAACTCAACGACGAACTCGCCTTTCTTGTAAACTTGAACGAACTCAAAACGACGCTCGACGACCTCGACTAAAACTCGACCAAACGAAAAGGTGGCAGCAGCTCGTCTGAAGATACAGCAGCTGGAAGTGTGCTTGGTTTGTTCGCGCGAAGAAGATGAGGGCAGCAACAGTAGCGTGAAGACAACTTGGACATGGTGATGCCCAAGCTCGAAGAGAACGAAACAGTAACGGAGGTCGTTTGGCCATGGAAACGAATGGTCGACGAGGGCAATGACAACAGTGGCATGATGGGTCTGTTTGGTTCGAACTGGATGAAGAGCAGCTGTTCGTCGATGAGGAGGAAGGTGGTCGACGCAGCAAGCAGAAAACTCGAGCTTGAAGCAGCGTCAATGGCGGGAAGGCAGCTTGGCCATGGCGATGCTCGAGCTTTGAAGAAAACGAAGCGAGGCAGCAACTCGTCGATGGCAGAAGCAGCTGTTCGTCGAGCTCCGACTCGAGCAGCCATGGACGTTGCAAGCAGAAGCAGGAACGAGGTGAAGGGGTTAGCCATGGAGGGAGTGGCCGTGAGGGAGTCGGACAGGTGTTCGGGTGGTGGTGTTTGGACGTGAGGGAGTCCGGACTGCGTGGTGTTCGCGGTGGGAAGGTGATGGGTGGTGGACGCAGAAGAAGGGAGCTGGTTTGGGCAGCCATGGATGGGGTGTTTTTGGAGTTTGGAGAAGATGAAAGTAAGGAAGGGGGCGGACCATTTTTTAGGGTTTTTTGTCTTGTTTTTCTTTTGTTTTGTTTTTTGAATGAAGAGGGGTGTTGGGTTAATGGGTTAATGGGGCAGACCGGGTCGACTCGGTCTAAAGTGGACTGGGTCATGGGGGAGATTGGGCAATTATTTGGGCCTGAGGTTGAAATTTGAAGAAATGGCCCAATCCGATTTTTATTTGTATTTTTGTTATCTTTTCTTCTTTTATTTTCTAAAACTAAATTATAAAAATATTTAAATTATTATTAAGAATTAAACTAAGTTATAAAAGCGCAAATTAACTTCCAATAACAATTAACGCATAATTAAGTAATAATTAAGCACAAAATTGTTTATTTGGATATTAAATGCTAAAAATGCAAAAGATGCCTATTTTTGTAATTTTAATTTTTGTAAAACTAATTTAATTACTAACAATTGTAGAATTAAATCCTACATGAAAAATGCGACATATTTTTATATTTTTTATTAATTTAACAAATAAGCAAATACGAACAAATACAAATAATTATCCAAAAAATATCACAAAAATACACAAAATTGCACACCAAGTAAAATCATTTTATTTTGCATTTTTTGGGAGTATTTCTCATATAGGGCAAAAATCACGTGCTTACAGCTGCCCCTCTTTGCCCGGAGACACGAAGGGTTTTCGTGCAAAGATAAAGCGAACGATTTTTGCCCATCCGAGTACTCCGTGTGAAGCATTTTTTGAAAAAGATTTAACCGAACCTTTGGTTCAAAGGTTTCCTAAATATCCCTGGCTAAAGGGGAATCAGGTTAATGTAGTTCGGGAAGTTTTGGTAGCTGGGACTACCGTGGGACTGCAATGTTACTGTTGTTGCCTGCTGTTATCACTGCTTACCGATCTCCTTGTTACACCGTGTTTAAAAGAAAACAAGAAGCTAGGTTAGACTGTAACTTGTTCTTGTTGCCTTGCTTTCTTGTCGGCTTGTGTTTCATCCGGTGCTTTTCTTCCTTGAATTTTGGAATGATACTGGCCATTTGCTTTTCTGAATACCAGTTTCCATCATTTTGCTCGGTCCGCTGGGGACATGGCTTTCTTCATTAAGCTTTTTGGCGGTTCCTCTGGTGGGTACGGCTTTCTTCATCAGACTTGTTATGCTGGGCATGATTTAATGTTCACCAGCTGCTTCTTTCAAGACGCCTCTTTTCTTCCTTTTGACCCATGCACTTGAGTTTGTGCTGGGACCTCTTGTCGCAACCTTCTGTTTCCCGGTGCTAGGATTTTATGGTTTCCTGCTGGGGATTCTTGTTGTAACCTTCTGTTTTATTGTCTTCTGACTTGATCTTGAAATGTATGCCTCTGTTATATGGGCGGGCTCCCAATTTCAACACTTGAAAATTAAAGACTGAAATGTATGCCTCTGTTATCTGGGCGGGCTCCCAACTTCAACGCTTGAAATGTAAAGACTGAAATGTATTCCTCTGTTATTATGGGCGGGCTCCCAATTTCAACACTTGAAATAAAAAGACTGAATGTATGCCTCTGTTATCTGGGCGGGCTCCCAACTTCAACGCTTGAAAATAAAGACTGGAATGTATGCCTCTATTATCTGGGCGGGCTCCTGACTTCTTCGATCTTCGACATACAACAACCTCCGTTCTACAGGCGGGTCCCTGACAACCAAAACAAACAAAACAAACAAAATTTCCTAACCCAGTTTGTACTGGGAAGATTTGTGAGTCGTTAGCAAAATTGTAACTTACTTACCCTACTCATGCAATGATGAGAGTAAACTAAAGACTAGGCTAGGATGTGCATCTCCTAAGGGTGAAAACTTCAGCGACTAGAACGAGGAAGTGCGTCTCCTATGAATAAAAATCTCGATTTAGGAAGTGCGTCTCCTAAAAAACTTGAAAGACCTTGATTAGGAAGTGCGTCTCCTACGGGTAAACTTCAAAAAACTGGACTAGGAATTGTGTCTCATATGGTCAAACTTAAAATGAATCAAACTAGGAAGTGCATCTCCTAAGGGTGAAAACTCAATTCCGGAAGTGCGTCTCCTGAAATAAAGTATAACCTGAAAAAGCCAAACTAGGAAGTGCGTCTCCTAAAGCAAAAGTATAACCTGAGAGAACCAGACTAGGAAGTGTGTCTCCTAATAATGAAAACTTAATTCAGGAAGTGCGTTTCCTGTGCATGAAATTAAACTTAGGAAGTGCGTCTCCTAGGGGTAAAATAGTCTTAGGAAGTGTGTCTCCTATGGGTGAAACCTTAATGATTTTGAACTAGGAAGTGTGTCTCCTATGAATGAAAATAATTTAGGAAGTGCGTCTCCTATGCGTGAAATCTTAATTTAGGAAGTGCATCTCCTATGGGATAAAAGTAAACTTAGGAAGTGCGTCTCCTATGGGCAAAACTAAACTTTAAGGAAGTGCGTATCCTATTGGGTACAATAAACTTAGGAAGTGCGTCTCCTGTGGGTACAATAAACTTAGGAAGTGCGTCTCCTATTGGTAGAACTGAACATAGGAAGTGCGTCTCCTATGGTAAAACTGAACTTAGGAAGTGCGTCTCCTATTGTAAAACTGAACTTAGGAAATGCGTCTCCTATGGTAAAACTGAACTTTAGGAAGTGCGTGTCCTATGGTAAAACTGAACTTTAGGAAGTGCGTCTCCTATTGGGTACAATAAACTTAGGAAGTGCGTCTCCTATTGGTAGAACTGAACTTAGAAAGTGCGTCTCTTATGGTAAAACTGAACTTAGGAAGTGCGTCTCCTATTGTAAAACTGAACTTAGGAAGTGCGTCTCCTATGATAAACTGAACTTAGGAAGTGCGTCTCCTATGGTAAAACTGAATTTAGGAAGTGCGTCTCCTATTGGTACAACTATTCTTAGGAAGTGCGTCTCCTATTGGTGAAACTTCTTAGGAAGTGCGTCTCCTATTGGTACAATGGATCTAGGAAGTGCGTCTCCTATTGGTAAAACTTAACTTAGGAAGTGCGTCTCCTATGGTAAAACTGAACTTAGGAAGTGCGTCTCCTATTGGTACAATAATCTTAGGAAGTGCGTCTCTTATTGGTGAAATTAACTTAGGAAGTGTGTCTCCTACTGGTGAAACTTATCCTAGGAAGTGCGTCTCCTGTTGGTGAAACTTATTTAGGAAGTGTGTCTCCTATTGGTGAAACTTGCTTAGGAAGTGCGTCTCCTACTGGTGAAATTATTCTTAGGAAGTGCGTCTCCTACTGGTGAGATTATTCTTAGGAAGTGCGTCTCCTATTGGTGAAACTAACTTAGGAAGTGCGTCTCCTTAGGAAGTGCGTCTCCTATTGGGTGAAACTATTTTTAGGAAGTGCGTCCTATTGGTGAAACTATTCTTAGGAAGTGCGTCTCCTATTGATGAAACTATTCTTAGGATGTGCGTCTCCTATTGGTGAAACTGACTTAGGATGTGCGTCTCCTCTTGGTGAAACTTACTTAGGAAGTGCGTCTCCTCTTGGTGAAACTTAACTTAGGATGTGCGTCTCCTGTTGGTGAAACTAACTTAGGATGTGCGTCTCCTGTTGGTGAAACTAACTTAGGATGTGCGTCTCCTCTTGGTGAAACTATTTTTAGGAAGTGCGTCTCCTTAGGACGTGCGTCTCCTATTGGTGAAACTTTTCTTAGGAAGTGCGTCTCCTCTTGGTGAAACTAACTTAGGATGTGCGTCTCCTCTTGGTGGAACTTACTTAGGATGTGCGTCTCCTATTGGTGAAATTGACTTAGGAAGTGCGTCTCCTAATGGTGAAACTTATCTTAGGATGTGCGTCTCCTATTGGTGAAACTTAACTTAGGATGTGCGTCTCCTATTGGTAAAAATAAACTTTAGGAGGAAATACATCTCCTATGGGTAAAAAACAAACTTAGGAGGAAATGCATCTCCTAAGGGTGAAACTAAAACAAACTTAGGAGGAAATGCATCTCCTATGGGTGAAACTAAAACAAACTTAGGAGGAAATGCATCTCCTATGGGTGAAACTAAAACAAACTTAGGAGGAAATGCATCTCCTATGGGTAAAAATAAACTTAGGAGGAAATGCATCTCCTATGGGTGAAATAACTTAGGAAGTGCGTCTCCTATTGGCAAAAATAGACTTAGGAAGTGCGTCTCCTATTGGTAAAGGCTAGGCTTAGGAAGTGCGTCTCCTATTGGTAAAGGCTAGGCTTAGGAAGTGCGTCTCCTATTGGTAAAGGCTAGGCTTAGGAAGTGCGTCTCCTATTGGAACAGACGTAGAATGTATTCCCTTGTTATACAGGTGGGCGCCTAATGGTAAAGACATGAAATGTGATGGGCCCGCATTATACTGGTGGGTGACCTAGAATATGACATGAACAGACAAAAATTTATTCCCGCATTATATTGGTGGGTGACCTAGAACAAAAATGAAAAGACATGAAATGTATTCCCTTGTTATACAGGTGGGCGCCTAATGGTAAAGACATGAAAAATGATAGGCCCGCATTATACTGGTGGGTGACCTAGAATATGAAATTGACAGACAAAAAAGTATTCCTCTCGTTATACAGGTGGGCGCCTGGCATGAAATGGACAGACAAAAAAGTATTCCTCTTGTTATACAGGTGGGCGCCTGGTATGAAATTTAAAGACTGAAATGTATTCCTCTCGTTATACAGGTGGGCGCCTGTCTTCAAACAACAACTTAGGAGGAAATGCCTCTCTTATGGGTAAAATAAACTTAGGAGGAAATGCGTCTCCCATGGGTAAAACTAAACTTAGGAAGTGTGTCTCCTATTGGTAAAGACGTGGAATGTATTCCCTTGTTATACAGGTGGGCGCCTAATATATGAAATGAACAGACAAAAAGTATTCCTCTCGTTATTCAGGTGGGCGCCTGTCTTCAACAATAATTTAGAAAATAAAATCTTATTCGAGGGCGGATGAACCCAAAATATCCGGCGGATGAACCCAAAATGTCCTATTCGAGGGCGGATGAACCCAAAATGTCCTATTCGAGGGCGGATGAACCCAAAATATCCTATTCGAGGGCGGATGAACCCAAAATATCCTATTCGAGGGCGGATGAACCCAAAATATCCTATTCGAGGGCGGATGAACCCAAAATATCCTATTCGAGGGCGGATGAACCCAACATATCCTGTTTTGAGGGCGGATGAACCCGAAATATCCTTAAAACTTGAAAATGTCTTACCTCAATACTTGCTGGGGATTATTTACTTACCTGCTGGGGGATAAAATGTTATCAGCTGGGGATAACGCTGTTGAGGATAACATTGCTGGGGGATTTTCATTCCTTCAAAATTGGTGGGAGCGATACTGGCCCTTTGCCTTTCCAAACGCAAGTTTCAATCTTTTTGTTTGGTCTGATGAGGATTCAGCTTCCTTTATTAAAACTTGGGGATAACACTGGTTCAAAGATCAGCTCCCTTGAGACTGGTGTTATCTTTCTTTTTCCCCAAATGGGTACCTGCCTTCAAGAAAATTTTCACAATGAGAAAATTTTCTGCCCCGGTTTGATGATTTTCTTTATGGCCTGTCTTTCCGCCATCAATAACGTTCATTTTCCCTGTTTCTAAATCAAAGAAAATTTTGTTAGTTTAAAAACATGGTAAGCGGTCATGCCACTCTTGTTGGGGATGGTTTCCTCTTTCTTCTTTCCCAGCTTTGTGTTCCATTATGCTATCAAAACTTGCTGGGGATGATATTAATTGCTGACACTGGCCCATCCCTTTTATCAATCTCATCTTGATGGGGATACCCTTCTTGACACAGGTTTTGCGCCTGCTCCTTCCTGACTTATACCACTTGGGTGTGCTAGTCAGATCCCGTCTTGCATAATTGGAAAGCTGATGGCCTATTTTGAAGTCATTTCCCACTGGTTCTGACCAAACAGACTCTACTGGGGAATGTTTCTATGAAAGGAGAAAGATAAACAAAAGGGGAACCGAATAAAAGACAAAGGAAAAAGATGACTCTTTAACAAAAGAAACTATAAATAAAAGCCTATCAAACGCCGATACCGACTCTAATGGTCATGACATGCACATGTGGCCTATGCTCTGCCGTCAACCGTCTCTCAAGACCCTCCCTTGACGATTCCCCATCTGATTCCCAATCTTATTCGACTTGTAGTGCCCGAAGGGTTTTCACTATCAAGCCTCTCTCATTTGGGTTTTTCTCTCAGCTTTCATCGCCTTATGGTGCCTGTAAAGGTTTTCACCGATAAGACTCTCTCATTTGTATCACTTTCCAGCTGGGGATTTGGAGTGTCGCCGGTATGACTCTTTCTACTGGAGATTAGAGTCCTTTCTGCTATGGAACAGAATGTTATGTTCGCGGTAAGACTCTTATTTGTCTGACTTGGCATCTTTTGAAGACTGGTCAGAAGGTCTTTCTTTGAACCGTAATGTGGGTTTTGGATAGGGCTAGAAAGAAAGGGTATTAAAGGCTCAAAAATGAATGGATTTTGGGTTATTAATTACAACCTTCGGAACTAGATTTATTTACAACAAACGCAACTTTTGCCCCAGTTTCTTGCTTGGGGATTATTTTAATTGATTTTTTTTTTCATTTTTTCAAAACTATGACTGAGCCGTGAAGCGCCTACGTATCCTCTTTGAGGAATCAGGTCAAACGTAGTTCCCAATTCCTCTATTTTCTTTTGACTTTCTTTTGATATTTTTTGTTATCATTTTTCTTTTCTTTTCCTCTTTTTTCGTTTTGTTGTTTTGCTATTCTTTTTTTTTATCTTCCATGTTCGCATCTTCTAGTCGTTGCTACTGATTCCGAACGAGGGGTATGAAAGAAAAATAAACAAGGCTCAAAAGGGGTAATGAAGGATAAAGTGTTTAGGTAACAGAACAAAATGCCTTCGTCATTCCAGTCTTCAAAATATGCCAAATACAAACAACACAATTTAAATTTGTAGTCTCTTCTGATTGTGCTGGACTTGACAATTATATTCAACATCTGTTTGTTCATTTGTCACTTCTAACGCACCATTGGGCGACACTCTAACTCTCATTATCTTGAATGGCCCTCATGCCAATTTGGCAAATCTTGCTTTTAACGGTTTTTCTTTGTGTTTCACTTGCCCCAGTTCCACATGACTCGAGCTCTGAATAATCTCACATCGTTCTTATTTCCTTTAAATGGTCTGATCACCTTTTCGGGGTTTTATGATTAACTTTAAATGCTAAGCCCAAACTGTGCGCGCATGTCATGTCACTAGAATCGGCGTTGAATAAAAAATGATAAAATGACTAAACAGAAAGATGACTGGGAATAATCAAAGACTGAATTTTTTGCATTGGACTGAACAAATGGTTTTTTAAAAAACAAAGCAAACCGGAATAAAATCCTAACAACCTGGACAAAACTTAAACAAACCGCTATGACAAAACGAAAGATAGGCGGAAAGATATTGACACAAAACAAATCCGAATTACAATCCTAATAATCCGAACAACGGAAATGACGACAAAATAAACCAATCAAAGATCCTCTCTGGTTGACCAAAAATGGAATGTCTTTCCAACTATCCAAGCACGGCATCTCGGGCTGACCCAAAATGGAGTATCTTCCAACTGCAAAGCATGACATTTTAGCCATTGAGCTCTATATCAACACTGCCAAGGCCATCCCCAACTTCAGTGTTATCAACATCAATCAACAAGTTCTCAAGATGATTCGCCTGCTCCATGTCACTGTCGTCGATCACAATTGCCCCTTCCTGAATCATTCTTTCGATTTCCTTTTTCAAAGAACAACAGTCTTCAATGCTATGTCCTTGGACATTAGAGTGGTACATGCATCGTACAGCAGGATTGAACCCCTTTGCATATGGATCTGGAGTATAGCCAAGGAGTGGCTCAATCAGTCCTGAAAGCTTTAGCTTTTCAAATAAACTTGTGTAGGACTCCCCAATTGGCGTGAAATTGTTTCCTTGCCTTTGTTTCCCCCCATGCCCCTGTTTTCTAGGGTCGTTGGGTGCTTGAAAGCGTTGTGAAGGCAAGAATGCATTATGTGGTGCTGGCTTTCGCCATTGGGGGTGACCTAATGGTTGACCCTGCGACCGGGCCTTGTTCGGAGGATAATACTGAGGCGGATTATATGGAGCTCGGGGGCAGGCTTGGGCATGATGGGATGAAAAGAGTGGCTCTGATGGTGGGTAGTAGGGTTGTGGAAGGTTGTATGGAGTGTGTGGATAATTTGGATGACTGGGCCTGGGCTGGTAGTGAGGGGAAGGACCTCTGAATTTGGACCCAGTACCTGCTTCGACTGATGCGACCCCGAGCGCACCTCCCGCGCCGCTCTGAATAGCCTGGGTCGTTGCCTTGAGCGCTGAGTAATTTAGGATTTTGTCAGACCTTAGACCTTCCTCTATCATGACCCCTATCTTTACCATTTCATTGAAGGATTTCCCAACCGTTGTCACCAAGTGACCAAAGTAAGTTGGATCCAGTGTTTGCAAGAAGTAGTCCACCATTTCTCCCTCTTTCATGGGAGGATCAACTCTGGCCGCTTGTTCTCTTCAGCGGAAACCAAACTCACGAAAACTTTCCCCAGGCTTCTTTCCAGTCCTCATCAATGTGAGACGGTCAGGGACTATCTCGAGATTGTATTGAAAATGACTTGCGAAAGCCTGCGCCAGATCATCCCAAGTGTACCATCTGCTGGAATCCTGCCTGGCGTACCATTCTAGTCCCGATCCACTCAGACTTTGGCCGAAATAAGCTATCAGCAGCTCATCTTTGCCACTTGCCCCTCTCATTTTGCTACAGAATCCCCGCAAATGCACCATGGGATCACCGTGCCCTTCATATAAATCAAACTTAGGCATCTTGAACCCAGTCGGGAGTTGGATGTCCGGGAAAGGGCATAGATCCTTGTAGGCCATGCTGACCTGGTTGCCCAATCCGTGCAGGTTCCTGAAGGACTGCTCCAGGCTCTTGAACTTCCTCGTCACCTCATCCTGTTCGGGGGTTTTAACCGGCTTTTCAATCTCTGCCGGTACCTCCAAGTGCGGGTTGTAGGTATGGGGTTCTGGTGCATGAAATGTGGGCTCAAGGGGATAGTATTGCGTATCATGAGCCTGAAACAATGGCTCGCTGGTCGTTCTTTGCAGGGTGGCTGATGTAGGTCCCACAAAAGTGGGAACATTTGGTGTTGGGAGAGGCTGATGGGGTGGTGGAGCTTGGGAATCATGGGGGCTTCTCTCCTGATGATAACGGTGATTCGGGAGGCTTGTTGAAGGGCCGGAGTGAGGGTATTCCGGCATGTGCCCCAATGGCTCAGGGCTCTTTTGTGCTTTGGCTAGAGCTAGCTGCATTGCATTCATCTCTAGTCTCATCCTTTCTATCTTTTCCATCGTTTCCTTTAACAACTGGCTCATTGGCCTTTCTTCCTCGGTACTATTCTCTGAAGTAGTCATGCTTGTTGTTATCGGTCCTTTGGATCTAGTTTGGTAAGGGTGTGTTGCCAGAATTCTTTAACAACTAACTGTTTGAGATTCGGAAAACAACAAACTTGTTAGCGTTTAGAGTTTAACAGATTTGATAACAACACATTGAGGATGCAATGCCCCTAGGAGGTTAACCGTTTCTAACATGCTTTGCTTCAAACAACATGCGTCATCCCGGCTTGCTTATTTGCCCCTTTGAAGTACTTTGGGAACCCCTGTATTTTATTCTATTTTGTATTTTCTTTTTCTTTATTAATGGCGGTCGAATCTTATGGAGATTGCCTACGTATCATGACCCCGCATGAATCAGACCTTGCGTAGTTCGGACCAAATGAAAGGTAACAACAATGAGACACATTTTTTCTTTATCAATTTTCATAATAAAACAAACTGGGTTTCAAAGGTTGGAAGATGACCAACAAACTCAAAAATCAAACAACCCACATATTCTAGTCAAAAGATTTATAACCTCAAACGGCTATTTTTGCAAATGTGGCCCCTTCCAAATTTCAAATGAATTTTGAGGCCGGGGAGGATTATTTTATGACACTTTACAAACTTGTCCATTCTTTTACGAAAATAGCCTTTCGACAACTGAAAGATACTCTAAGGCTATTTCGGCAAGAACGGTTTAAGACGCGGCCGAAGCTGGCTCGGCTTATTTTTGACAAAAAATCCAAACGGTATTCACCTGACCGCTGACTCTTTTTTTCTTTTCAAATTACAATAAAAACCTGGTGTTACAAACACAGCCCTTCAGCGCCTCGGGGACGAAGATTTAAAAGGCTGTGTGGGTAAACTAGACCAAAAATCCTAAACATGACCCCAAAAGGTGGCTGTTTATGCAAAGTTAGCCTTCCGGCGTCCCTTTCGAGAACATTCGGCTATTTATGACAAAACATCACCTAACTTATTTATGACTTTTTTTATCGTTTTTCGAATTAGAAAAGTCAGTATTGCAAACACGGCCTTTCAACGTCTCGGGGACGAAGATTTTCAAGGTTGTGTGGGTCAACTGGACCAAATCTTAAAAATGACCCGAAGGTGGCTGTTTATGCAAAGTCAGCCTTCCGGCGTCCCTTTCGGGAACATTCGGCTATTTATGACAAAACAGCATCACCCGACTTCTTTATGACAAAATTAAAATTTTGACATATTATATTTTTTTTATTATTATTATTTATTATTTGTTCATTTGTTTGTTTTTGGCTTTTTAGCAAAACGGTGGGGTTGGACCCGATGAGGGTTGCCTACGTATCTCACATCCGGTGAGAATCAAACCCGCGTAGTTCGGGCAATCCCGAATAAAGTAAATAAACTAACCCCTCTTTTTTTAATTTTATTTTTTGAAGGAAAGACTTATAAAGAAGAAAGAAAATATTTTTGGAATTTTACTTTTAATGAAAGATATGCTTACGAAAATATTTTTTGAATTTTGAATTTTCTTTTCAATGGAAAAGAAAAAGGAAAATATTTTCGGATTTTTTATTATATATACTTTTTATTGTTTTTTTTAATAAT
Organism: Nicotiana tabacum; assembly: GCF_000715075.1. Classification (NCBI taxonomy): domain Eukaryota; kingdom Viridiplantae; phylum Streptophyta; class Magnoliopsida; order Solanales; family Solanaceae; genus Nicotiana; species Nicotiana tabacum. The sequence goes on along the minus strand of NC_134090.1, from coordinate 152,004,304 downwards.
TAAAAAGACTTTCTAAAGAAGTCAATAATGGAAAATATTTTTGGATTTTTTTTTGAAAATTGGGGGCATAAAGAAACTTTTCTAGCCTTTTGGCAAGACAAATATTTTTTGCAACTAATAAAGATATAGATATATATTTTGGAAATAAAGAAAAAATTTTGGACTTATATATATATATTTGTGACAAATAATGAATGACTCTTTTTATATTTTTTTTTATTTTTTTGCATTTTCATAAACAAATAAATAACAAAAGAAATATTTTTTAAAAAAAATAAGACTCTTTTTCATTTTCCTTTTTATGGCAAGACAAACTATATATTTTTCTATTTTTTTTTTTTTTGAAAAACAAAACAGAACAACGACTTTTTTTTTCGCTTTTAATAAAACAAACTAATAAGACATTTTTTTCATTTTCTTAAAATTTAGGCGGAGTTTTGACAGTATTTGGGCATTTGGTTTTTTTTCAAAAATAAACAATCAATTCCCTAACCGCTATTTCTTTTTTTTCAGTTTCAAAATATTATTCCTGATATTCATAAGTCAGTCACACAAGTCCGAATCAAATTAATGCGCAAGTAGTAATAAGTAAGATGCATCAGGATGGTCATTTTTATTTTTCAGTACACTTGTCCTAGATAGACCCAACCCATGTGTTGAGCCTCCAAAGTCAAATGCACGTGATGCAAACAAACGTTCCTACTAGGGATCCGGCATGAGGCTTTGTTATACTAAGTTTAAAAACCTAAATGTTTGTTCTAGACCTGGCTTACCCGAGAGGACAACTCGAGCCGAGGAGGAGGCGGCAGTCCGGGAATACAGAAGCTTCACCGGCTTTGCGACTTATCCAAACCTCGTTCTAAATTGGGACTTGACACTATACAGAAAAGAAGTCGTACGAAGTACACTCTTCTTCATGATTCAGAAGACTCAGAGAGAAGATGGGTTTCGGCACAGTTTATATACAGTTCACATAATATCAAAGCGGTAAAAGCAACATTTAGCACATTAGGCTCAAAACATGTAAAAATCAGATAAAGCCAAATATAACAATTTATCTAAGCTCGAATTTCTAACCTTGAACCAGTGGTTCTGGGTTTTGATCCCCAGCAGAGTCGTCAGAGCTGTCACACCTCCTTTTTCCGCACCCGCGAGGGTACAAGGGAGTTTTTTCCAATTAAAGGACAATCGAAACGGGATTGGTTTATTTATTTCAGAGTCGCCACTTGGGAGATTTAGGGTGTCCCAAGTCACCAATTTTAATCCCGAATCGAGGAAAAGAATGACTCCATATTACAGTCTGCGTACCAGAAATTCGGATAAGGAATTCTGTTAACCCGGGAGAAGGTGTTAGGCATTCCCGAGTTCCGTGGTTCTAGCACGGTCGCTCAACTGTTATATTCGGCTTGATTATCTGATTTTATACAAATATGAACTTATGTGCAAATTTTATCTTTTAACCGCTTTATTATTATTGTTTTTAAAAGAAATGTGAACATCGCTTAAAACACGTCTTTGGACTGCGTCACATGAAATGCACCCACAATCCGGAACACGTTTTATTTGATGTTTTGGGATTTGGATTCGGGTCGCATGAAATGCACACCCAGGCTTAAGAAAGTAAAATATTAAACACGCGCCTAAAGAGACTATCGCGTTATTATTTTGGGAAGACCGTGAAATTCGCTAAACGGTCCTTCCGAATTCTAATTAGACCATACATTTTGTGAGGGCCCCGCAATCTGTACGTTTTATTTTGCGAGGCTCGTCTCATTTTTTATTTTTAAGGATAAACCTACCATGACTATATTTTCTATTAAGTTCGTTTCTAAAATAAAAGAAAATCTCTTAATTATTTACATGCTGAAAAACGTAAACTTATTATTAGTTATTAGTTTACGGCTAATGCGAATGGAAAATTGCGATCGAGTTTGTACAAAGGAAAACTGCTTTCATTTTATATTCTGTTATTCGATAATACTAAAACATGAGATTGACCATAATAATATCAAAACAGATTAACTATTCTTTGATTAGTTTAAACTAACACTATTAGATGAAGAAGTTATACATATGCGACATCATTACTCATTTAATCAATCAACTACATTTTTATATAAAGAAAGAAAAATTATATTCAAACACAAATTTAAACAGGAGGGATTCGACAGGAACAAAGCCTGATTAATATTTCATTTTTCGCTTCAAGCCAAGAGTGTACAAATGTGTACCTGGAAATAGCAGTACAAGAACAAAAGAAGTAGGAGTCAGCAACAGTAATAACGCGGCAACAGCAGGTTCAGCAACACCACAAAACCAGTAACAACCAGTAGAATGACCCAGTAACAGATTGAAAACTCAGCAGTGCCAAAGCGCAAACACAGTCAAAGCAGAAGAGAGAAAGATACAAGATGCAGTAGTTTCTGATTTTTGAATAACACTCGAAGAAAAGCAAACAGAATTGTTCGAGTGAACGTTCAAATTGTCTTTCTCTTTTACTATCACAAACTCTCTCAAGTATAAAAGTATGTCAACTCTCAAGTGTAAAAAAAAATCTGTCAACTCTCCACCTTTTTTCTCTCAATCTTTAAGTCTATCTCCAAAAAACTTCTCAATAATATTCAACTCTTTTTCTCTCCAAAAATCCTCTTAATGTTCTCTCAAGTTCAACCCCTTTTTTTTTCTCAAAAGTCCTCCTATTTCAAGTCAAGACTCTATATATAGCAAGACAAGTCTTCAATTCCCAACCCCAAATTATTCCCCCAATGGCATGCTTTGTCCCACTACTTAATGTTTTCTTTATTTTAAATATTGTCCCCCATGCCTACATTAAATAAATACAAGATTCTCAACCCATTACAATATGTTCCCCATGCCTACATTAAACAAGTACAAGATTCCTCCCCATTATGTTTTGTCTTGTCCCCCATTATATTAAACAAGTACATCAAAAACCCCACCCCATTATATTTGTCCCACATGCTTAACATAAAGAATCAAAATAATGTTCAATTACCAAACTACCCCTCCGACCTTATTGCAATTACAAATCTACCCCCGATGCAATGTAATTTACCAAATTACCCCTCTGCTCTAAACAATCAATTAATCATAACTCAACCAAAATATAGTCAAGATGACCAATTTCTCAACAATCTTCAACAACAATTTACATGAACATGATGAACAACACAAACTCCAAATTAATGGAAATAAATCAACCATATCGTGAACCAATCCTGGTTAATTTAGACCATTAATGGATGAACAAAGAGACTATAATACAAACAACAATATGCATGATTCAAATTAAATCAAGCAAATCACAAACAAACATAAACTCATATTAAATCACTGAATTTACACATGAACTTCAAACAAAGATGAACATGGATTAAATTTATTTTTAGCAACAAACATGACGGATTCTAACGATTCAAACAACATTAATATTTTCTGGAAAAATTCATAACAACATGAAACAAATTGAAGAAATAATTAATTAAATTTCAACTTGAATCTAACAAACATTAAACGAACAAATATTCACTTAAACAACAATACAAACATGAAATAAACATGAAAAACAATTAATTAATCTTTCATTTGAAATCTGAAAAATTAATTTAACAAACAACACATGAACATGAACTAAAAATTAATTCAAACGATAAACAAAACAAACATTTGCCGATTTTAGATTCGAAAATATAAAAACAAAATACGGACAAAATAAAACTCAAAAATCTACTAACCGGAGATGAGCAACGATGAATTCGATCGTATGGACTGTTTCGACGAACCTCAAACATGGGAATAAATCTATCCGGACTCAACGACGAACTCAACGACGAACTCACCTTTCTTGTAAACTTGAACGAACTCAAAACGACGCTCGACGACCTCGACTAAAACTCGACCGAACGAAAAGGTGGCAGCAGCTCGTCTGAAGATACAGCAGCTGGAAGTGTGCTTGGTTTGTTCGCGCGAAGAAGATGAGGGCAGCAACAGTAGCGTGAAGACAGTTTGGCCATGGTGATGCCCAAGCTCGAAGAGAACGAAACAGTAACGGAGGTTGTTTGGCCATGGAAACGAATGGTCGACGAGGGCAATGACAACAGTGGCATGATGGGTCTGTTTGGTTCGAACTGGATGAAGAGCAGCTGTTCGTCGAGGAGGAGGAAGGTGGTCGACACAGCAAGCAGAAAACTCGAGCTTGAAGCAGCGTCAATGGCGGGAAGGCAGCTTGGCCATGGCGATGCTCAAGCTTTGAAGAAAACGAAGCGAGGCAGCAACTCGTCGATGGCAGAAGCAGCTGTTCGTCGAGCTCCGACTCGAGCAGCCATGGACGTTGCAAGCAGAAGCAGGAACGAGGTGAAGGGGTTAGCCATGGAGGGAGTGGCCGTGAGGGAGTCGGACAGGTGTTCGGGTGGTGGTGTTTGGACGTGAGGGAGTCCGGACTGCGTGGTGTTCGCGGTGGGAAGGTGATGGGTGGTGGACGCAGAAGAAGGGAGCTGGTTTGGGCAGCCATGGATGGGGTGTTTTTGGAGTTTGGAGAAGATGAAAGTAAGGAAGGGGGGCGGACCATTTTTTAGGGTTTTTTGTCTTGTTTTTCTTTTGTTTTGTTTTTTGAATGAAGAGGGGTGTTGGGTTAATGGGTTAATGGGGCGGACCGGGTCCACCCGGTCTGAGGTGGACTGGGTCATGGGGAAGATTGGGCAATTATTTGGGCCTGAGGTTGAAATTTGAAGAAATGGCCCAATCCGATTTTTATTTGTATTTTTGTTATCTTTTCTTCTTTTATTTTCTAAAACTAAATTATAAAAATACTTAAATTATTATTAAGAATTAAACTAAGTTATAAAAGCGCAAATTAACTCCCAATAACAATTAACGCATAATTAAGTAATAATTAAGCACAAAATTGTTTATTTGGATATTAAATGCTAAAAATGCAAAAGATGCCTATTTTTGTAATTTTAATTTTTGTAAAACTAATTTAATTACTTACAATTGTAGAATTAAATCCTACATGCAAAATGCGACATATTTTTATATTTTTTATTAATTTAACAAATAAGCAAACACGAACAAATACAAATAATTATCCAAAAAATATCACAAAAATACTCAAAATTGCACACCAAGGAAAATCATTTTATTTTGCATTTTTTGGGAGTATTTCTCATATAGGGCAAAAATCACGTGCTTACAATTATGAGAATACTTTCTATTTGGACATGGTTTTACTATTTCCACTTCTTATCTATCGTATTAACGTCTCTATTGTATTTTTTTAAATTTTTTTATATAATAATTTCATTACTTTAATATTTCATTTGGATGATTGTGGTGAGAATGAAGAACTTTTCAGGCAATTTAACATGAGTACTTCATTTGGATATTCATTTTTGTAAAAAGAAGAGACATCTCAACTTATAAGCTCAAAACCGAAAATCCAAAATATCCAAACCGATTAATCCGAAACCGAACTTAAAAAACCCGATCCAATCCGAGCTTATTTGGATTGGATTTGGATTTTCATTTCGCCAATCCGAAAATTAAAAATCCAAACCGAAATTTCATATGCAATCTGAACTGCCCGAACGCCCACCCCTAGCTATATGACCATTTATAAAATTTACCCCAAAAAATCTCTCGCCGTTAGCCAAGTAGCTCAATTTACCCCTACTTGACCAATCTCTCGCTGTAGGGATTGGTTACCAGAGTCATATAACTATATTTTCTCAAAAATCACAAAACTTTTATTAAATCACACAAAAATCATAATGACCGAAAAATACAACCTTTCAGTTATACTTTTTTATTTCAAGGTTTTTTATTTTTATTTTCAGTGTAATAAATAATAATCTAATTAAAATAGAAATGATGCAACCCGACCTGCCCCCCCCCCCCCCCAAACCCAATAGCTATATGTATAAATTAAAATAGTACTAAAAGTGAATCCTTCAAGACACGATATTTCTATCTTTTATTTTTCTTTTTAAGATATTCATTCAAATTGATAACATTTTTATTTTAAGTACTCTCTAATTATACTTTTTTTTTTGTCAGAATCTCATGTACTCCAAATTTACTTTTAGTATTATTCTAATTTATGTAAATGGATATTAGGTTAGGTTATGTTGGGTCATTCATATTTTAAGAAAAAATAAAAAATTGACCAGTCGACTGAAAGTAATTGCATTCGCGCATAGTGAGTACTTAATATATATATATATATATATATATATATTATCCATTGATTATTTTTTAGAATGGATAAATATATATATTTTTCCTATTTTAATTGGGTTATTATAAATTAAACTAAAGATAAAAAAACAAAATACTAGAATAATACTACCGAAAAATTATGTTTTTCGGTCACTATAATTTTTGTGGGAGTTAGTAAAAAATTTATAATTTTTTGTGTGAGAAAATAAAGTTATATGACTTTCGTGAAGAAAAAAAGTCATAATTATATGAGCATTTATGAAATTTATCCTATAAATAAGCGGAACTAGTTATCTAAAAAGAAATAAAGCATTGCCTGGCTACAATAACATAATTACACACAATAGTGTAAAAGGGTTTTCCATTCAGTATAGGGAAAATGACATTGTATAGTCACTCTCAAAATAATAATCCAAATAATAAAAATAAAAACAAAAAATATATATACACTCACACATTATGTTATTATATACAAAAATTATACACTTTTTTATTTACCGAATATAAATAGTTTTTGGCACGGGCAAAAGTGGAAAAAGCCCTTCAGTATACATAAGTTAAATCTTAATTAATAACTGCACCTTAATCTTCACTTTCCCAAAGCATGCTAACTAATTAATTCGTCAGACTTATCATTATTATTTCTTAGTTTAATTAACACCAGCCGTAACCCCACATTAGGAAGCCCTTAATTGACTTCTATTATTAACAGTACGAAACTTGCAAACCTTTTGTTGTTTAATCATTCTCATGTCTCCGAAAGGGACATTATGATAGTGGTTTATCTTACATAATCTCTTAGTTAATTGGAAATTATGTGATGAATTAAAGTTATAAATGATCTTCCCAATCATAGAGGCCAAGGTGGCATGTGCCCCAACTATCCATACATTTTGTATAAATATAAATCATTATTAAGAATGGTCGAGAGCAGACCAAACAGTTCATACACATACATTTTTGCCCCTTCAGAAGGAAAAAACAAAATCAAGAATATCAAGATAATAAGTCAAAGATTCTAACGCAAATCTTCTAATAATCACACGAGCGAAGGATCAAAAGAAATTTCTAGTTGATTTTAAATTAAAAGAAAAACATTAATTGACTTTCAAATATAATACATGAAGTTTTTTTGGGACTTTGCACTTGGATGCAATCCTTGAAAGTGCAGTTCACAAGCTTGTTGACAAACTAATTAATGTGTCTTGACCTTAATATTCCACCACCGCTCTCCAAAAAAATAAAAAAAGAAAAGAAAAGGAAAGATGAAGGACCTCAACATAGATTAAGTGCAATTTATACAATTAAAAGAACAAATTGCTAAAGTTAAGAGATGGATGAGAAGAAAGAGGAGTCTTGGAGCAACAATAAAGTTGTCTTTTTGGTCACGAGTTCGAGCAGGAAAAATAGCCACTAATGCTTACACCTTTAGGGGTACAGCCCTTCCCCGAACCCTACGTGAAATGCGGGATGTTTCCGTGCATCGAACTGCTATTTTTTAAGAGATGGATGAGAACATAAACCAAAAAATTGCCCATATACGTATATGTATGAACTTGGCGATTGGGACGAATTTTCATTTAGACACTTCATTTTTCGGTTGTACCTATTGAATACCTAATATTGTCGAAAACGTGCCAATTAAATGCATCTCGCTAACATGGCAAATCGCATGTTTATTGCCCGAATTGAGCATACGTATTGCTGGAAAAATATGGAGTTTTTCAGGAAAAGTGAATTTTCCTTCATGCACTCTGGTTGGTTTGAAATTGTCATTTATGTATTTAATTGACACAAATTTGACAACATACGGTGTTTAATATGTCATGCTTAGAACTAAGGTATCTAAATGAAAAATATTACCAAATTTAACCAATTTCTTGTTCTCTCGAGAGCAGGGGAAAAACCAATTGATGAACTATCTTAAGTGCAAGGAAAAGGACGAATGATTGACACTAGCAAAATTAGAATCTAAATCGCCTCATGTTAAACCAAATGCACATAGTTTGGAATGTAAATTACTCTTTGAAGTTGCTTGAACCCACGATGCACGTGATCAATTATCTGTACTGTTAATTGAAAATCGTATATATAGAGGGTGTTTGGCTAAGCTTATAAGCTGGTCAAATCAGTTTATAATCATTTTTCGGCTTATCTATGTGTTTGGTAAAGTTAAAAGTGTTTATAAGTCAAGTGCTTATAAGTCAAAAATAAGCCAAAAGTCATAAGCTGATCACCCCTATGAATTTTTAGCTATACTAGTTGATGATAGGCTATAATTACGTATTTTAGTCGATTATTACACTCTAATTTACTGCACTTTAGTTGAGTTTGAGCTTTAATCGCTAGTGTTTTGCACTAATTGTGTGTTTTATGCCTTGTAGGTGTGATTCCGAGCTGTATAGATGTTATGTAATGAAATTTAAGTGGTTTGGAGCTTTGAAGTCTGAGTAAGAGCTCAAGGAATTAAGCCGGGATCACGTTCGGGGATCAACGGATGATAAAACAACAAAACGAAAACTCGAAGAGGCATATTGCGCACTATCTAGTAAAATAGACATAACATTTTACTCAGAAATCCATTTGGGCTTCACAATATATGGTTGGAAAGCTAACTCAAAGGGATACAACTTTTATGTTTTACGTTTTTCCAAATTCCGAACATAACAGGGTCAAAAACCGCGATCTCGGCAGAATCGCGGCAGAACCGCGACAGAGGGCAGTCGCGGACAACTGAAGAATCTGAGAGGGTGTTTGGCCGCGGTTCCGGCGCGACCGCGGTGGTACTGCAGCAGGATGCGTAAATTTCAGGGACCAAAGTGCAAAACACGGGATTTTAAGCCCTAAACCCTATATTAAACCAAGGAAGCCGGCCAAGAATTGGAGAGGACATATTTTTGACATAGATTTGACCTAAGGAGGCAGAGACACAATAGGAGCAAGGTTTGGGAATTCTTCCACGAGTTTTTTCCTTCCTCTTCCTATTTTTCATTGTTAGTTATGACTTTTAGTATTGTAGTTTTACATACTATTATGAATAGCTAAGTTGTTATCTAGAGTTTTGATAGAACCTTTTGTAGGATAAATTCTTGTTATATTTTTATATAATTGAGCCGTAGTATAATCTCTATTTGTTCAACTACGTTCTTATTGTAGTTAATTGAAGAGCTCTCAATTAGCTGTGCATATTTAGTGTGCATAACTCGGGAGAGAGTGCATATTTAGGTAATTGTTGAACAACACCACTCCCAGAGTATATGAGAGATCAATAACCGAGGGTTTAAAGGCGGGATTAGGGATAACGAAGCCTTGAGTGCGATCTGAAGTGAGCTATATCAAAAGCCAGCTAGCGTAGCTCGGGAGAGTGCGTCTAGTAAATTGTCGTGATTACTCGGGAGAGATTTACGGTAATAAGAGAGCTCATGATCGGTAGGGAATACTTAGGCGAAATTATAGAAGACATAGCGGGAAGGATTCCGACAATTGGGGAAATCATAACTCTAGACCTCCTTAATCTTGTCTCTAACTCTTAGTATCTTTAGTTGTTAATTTATTATTTTAATTTGTTAATCAATTAGTTAAACACAAGAATCTAAATATCTATAAGTTAGGAACTGTTCAAGCTTGTCTTCTTGGTGATAGTGAACAGCTGTAGCTAAACCTTAGTTCTCTGTGGGATTCGACTCCGGACTTGTAAACCGGATTATATTTGCAACGACTGCATTGTCCTTTTTATAAGGCATAGTTGGACGTGATCAAATTTTGGCGCCGTTGCCGGGGAACTAATGGTGTAGCTGTAGGTGTACATATTGCTAGGTTTCAAGTTTGAACTTTTATTTTTATTTTTTGTATTTGATTTTTTTTTGTTTTACTTGTTGATTTAAAAAAAACATGGCATCATGGAATTATGAAAGTTTTGATGTTGGTAATTCTATTTTTAATCCTCCTTATGCATATTGTGATGAAAACCACCCTTGGCAAAATTATCAAAGTATTCCCGAGAGCGAGTTATGTGCACCAACTCAATCTTATGTGAGGAAGATGTGTGATATGTGTGGTGGTCAAGATGGTTACTTTCATGGTTGTGCTTATATTTCTTATCTTCCCCCAACCCCTTATTATGATGATTCTATATTTTCTTGTGAGGATAATAGGAACAAAGAACCTCGGGAAGCTGACCTAAAGAAGATCGAAGATATGTTAAAGTGTCTTATAGAACAACAAAGTAAAATACTGCTGCAGATAGAAAGGCAAGATGAAATTATTTACAACTTAGAGGCTCAAGTGAGTCAATTAGTTGAAGCTTTTAATGCTCAATATGTCAATATTATGGATAGTAGCCAGGAGCAGTTTGCATTAGAGACGGAAATTGAGGTGCCAATGGAGGGGTCCAAAGTAGAATCTCAACACTCTAACCATCTAGAATTTGAGGATGAAGATACAAATTTAGTTGACTCTAGTGTTTTGGGTGTTGAGGAGGTTGAAAATTTTGAAGTTCATGAATTGGAACATGTTGGACCTCATTCCAAACACTTCTCTACATTATGTTCAGACGGTGAAATGGGAATGGATCTTAACGAGCATAAAAAGGAGTCCAAGGAAGAGGTAGATGGGCCTTATATTTTGAAATTCTCAAGGCCGTCTAGGCTAGGTGACACTCCTCGGTCGAGAGCCAAAAAGTGCATAAGACTCTATCTAATTTTTGGCTCGCAAGAATTTGTACCGCCCCAAGAGCATAATCATAATCTTGAAGCAAAACTTGGGGTGCGATTCATAAGTTCGAAGTGGAGGCAGAAAGTGATTCACGTCGTGTCGCGACGTTAAATCAAGCGCTTGTTGGGAGGCAACCCAGCTTTACTGCTTTCTTTTATTTTTTGTATTAATTTTTTTTAATTGTATTATTGTAGTGTCAATTTTTTATTTTCTAGGAGCATGGAAAGCGAAGTATTGGAAGGATACAATAACAAACCAATTGGTTGGAACTAAGTGTGAGGTACCCGCACGAAGGACCAAGCTTGGGAGAAGTCTGAGTATCCTATGAGCTGTTAGTGCTTCGGCCTTTGTCCTACTAGGGAGTCTCTTTTACCCTTTTTATTAGTTATGCTGTGCATTGGGGACAATGCCCAATTTTAAGTGCGGGGTGAGGCGATTGACTGGGTGACTTTCTATGCTATTTTAGTTGTGTTAGTTTAATTGAACAATTTTTTTTAAATAGAAAAGATTGGACTTTTCCCGACGATGGATCTATTAGACAATTTTCTTGAGGGATTTAAGTCTAAAGAAAAAGTACAAAAAGATTTTCTTTTGTTAGGTAGTGTAATAATTACCCCTTGGTTTTTCTTTAAACCACGGTTCTTTTTCAAGGGTTTTGTTTGAACCGGGTGTAGTTAGTTTTATTTTTTTTAGGAGTAAGAGCCAGTGTGAGATGAATTGAATTGAAGCAATATCTCTTGACTTTGTTATGCCTTGAGAATAGTGAGTACTTTGGTTGTGACGTTTAGGCTCAATTTTTGACTCTTGTAGAAGTACCTTAAATTGTATGATCTTAACTTTGCTTAATTGCTTTGACTAGAGTGTCTTGATGATCCAATCTTGAGTGAGTCATGTGCCATGTATGTGTAAGAATTTGTTGTATTCTGTGCATTGCATTTGATGCCTAGAACTTGCCCCGTGTGTTTGCAAAGCGAAATAGTAGTTTTATTCAGTCTAGGAAGTGATATAGGCATTTCTTTGTTGAGCCAGATATGTATATTTTACCCACCTAATTGTTATGTATCGTAGTTAACCCCTTTGAGCATGTAATCTTGTTTCTTTGGCAACCACATTACAAGCCTTACCCATTTGTTTGAATTAACCATCTATTGAACCATTGTAACCTCTCATGAGCACTTGAATTGTTTATGAACTTTGTAAAAGTTAAAGTGTGGGGTGGTTGGTTTGGCTTTTGAGTGGAACTAATGAAATAAGGAGAAAGGGTGCACTGATTTGAAAAGCAAAAGTCTCTTGAATTGAAAAAGAAAAAAAAGTTGTATTGCTGTAAAAAAAATATTCTTTGATAGTGGTGACTCTTGATATAATTGTGCTTAAATAATTTGGGAGTTGATGTATATTGATGTGAAGGTGGAGTTTGGCTTGACATAAGTATGAGGTTTGAATGTTAAAGTATATGTATTAAAGTGCTTAGGGAGGTGTAGTCACTCTTATATCTAAATGTATCCTACCCGTCCCGTAGCCTACATTACAACCAAATAAAGTCCTAATTGATCCTAGATTGAATGAGCTCCATTAGTAGAGTAGTACACTACGGGCAAGTTTATGGTGCATCTTTTGTGGCATATGAATGTTATTTCTGAGAGTGAGTGAATTCTTTCTATCTTGAGTTCCTAAGTGTTCTTAAATTTTATTGTGTGGAACTACTCTCTTTTGTTGTGTGAGGGCACTTAATTCATGAAGGAAAGGTAATGTCAGTGACCTCTATGTTAGAGTAAGTAGGTGAATTGCGAATAATGCGTGCTACTTATGAGTCAAATCTTGAGGTGAAGATGTTACGCTTTTGTGCTTAATCTATTTTAAATACTCTTGGTATGATGAGTTAGGAGAATTGTTTAAAAAGGTCGTGTCTATAAAAAAAAATGTAGTTTGATTGCTCGAGGACGAGCAATAGTTTAAATGTGGGGTGTTGATGATAGGCTATAATTACGTATTTTAGTCGATTATTACACTCTAATTTACTGCACTTTAGTTGAGTTTGCTCTTTAATCGCTAGTGTTTTGCACTAATTGTGTGTTTTATGCCTTGTAGGTGTGATTCCGAGCTGTATAGATGTTATGTAATGAATTTAAGTGGTTTGGAGCTTTGAAGTCTGAGTAAGAGCTCAAGGAATTAAGTCGGGATCGCGTTCGGGGATCAACGGATGATAAAACAACAAAACAAAAACTCGAAGAGGCAAATTGCGCACTATATAGTAAAATAGACATAACATTTTACTCAGAACTCCATTTGGGCTCCACAATATATGGTTGGAAATATAACTCAAAGGTCTACAACTTTCATGTTTTACGTTTTTCCAAATTCCAAATGTAACAGGGTCAAAAACCGCGATCGCGACAGAATCACGGCAGAACCGCGGCAGAGGGCAGTCGCGGACAACTGAAGAATCTGAGAGGGTGTTTGGCCGCGGTTCCGGCGCGACCGCGGTGGTACCACGGCAGGATGCGTAAATTTCAGGGACCAAAGTGCAAAACACGGGATTTTAAGCCCTAAACCCTATATTAAACCAAGGAAGCCGGCCAAGAATTGGAGAGGACATATTTTTGACATAGATTTGACCTAAGGAGGCAGAGACACAATAGGATCAAGGCTTGGGAATTCTTCCACGAGTTTTTTCCTTCCTCTTCCTATTTTTCATTGTTAGTTATGACTTTTAGTATTGTAGTTTTACATACTATTATGAATAGCTAAGTTGTTATCTAGAGTTTTGATAGAACTTTTTGTAGGATAAATTCTTGTTATGTTTTTATATAATTGAGCTGTAGTATAATCTCTATTTGTTCAACTACGTTCTTATTGTAGTTAATTGAAGATCTCTCAATTAGCTGTGCCTATTTAGTGTGCATAACTCGGGAGAGAGTGCATATTTAGGTAATTGTTGAACAACACCACTCCCAGAGTATATGAAGGATCAATAACCGAGGGTTTAAAGGCGGGATTAGGGATAACGAAGCCTTGGGTGCGATCTGAAGTGAGCTGTATCAAAAGCCAGCTAGCGTAGCTCAGGAGAGTGCGTCTAGTAAATTGTCGTGATTACTCAGGAGAGATTTACGGTAATAAGAGTGCTCATGATTGGTAGGGAATACTTAGGCAAAATTATAGAAGACATAGCGGGAAGGATTCCGACAATTGGGGAAATCATAACTCTAGACCTCCTTAATCTTGTCTCTAACTCTTAGTATCTTTAGTTGTTAATTTATTATTTTAATTTGTTAATCAATTAGTTAAACACAAGAATCTAAATATCTATAAGTTAGGAACTGTTCAAGCTTGTCTTCTTGGTGATAGTGAACAGTTGTAGCTAAGCCTTAGTTCTCTGTGGGATTCGACTCCGGACTTGTAAACCGGATTATATTTGCAACGACCGCATTGTCCTTTTTATAAGGCATAGTTGGGCGTGATCACTAGTCTTAGTGTACGTTATGGCTGTCCAAGGGGACGGGACAGGACGGGACAAAATTAACAGGACGGGATGGGACGACATTTAAGCGGGACGGCGGCGGGACGGGACGAAATGGGACGGGACAAACGGAACGAAACGGTCGTCCCATCTCGTCCCGCTAACAAACGGGACGGGACGAAACGGGATGGGACAAACGGGACGAAACGGTCGTCCCATCCCGTCCCGCTAACAAACGGGATGGGACGGGACGGGACTGGTTCGTGGGCCTTAAGTGTATTTTTTTAAAAAAAAACGTCTAGTTTTTTAAAATCACTTTGTTTTTAAAGTTTGCAACGGCTAGATTTTTGACTTATTTAATAAACTTAAATGTTATTATGTTAAAACAAAAATTAGAAAACTAAGTAAAGAATTATAAAATATTAAAACAAAAGACTTGTAATGAAATATTCTAGTAATTGTATATTTATAATAGAGTTATAAATTATTTAATATAATTTTAAATTATTAACAATTAAGTAACTAAGAAAATTCATAAAAAAAATTCAACGCTTAGAGCCTTTTATTTTATTAATGGAACTTTCAAATCTCAAATACAAATATAATTCTTTTAAAGAGCACCTAATCTACGCAGTCACCTTCTAGGAAGGCTTCTGTTTGAACTAGGCCTCTTAGTAGCCAATTACAAATTATCATACTAATATTTGTAAGCTCCTATATAGCTTCTTTGTAACTTATCAATAATATCTCTCGGACATTCTATTGGAATTGGCAATGTTGATTGATGTTCCATGAGCTCCATGCCATCATCGCTCCCAGTGCCAGTACTTATGGTAGGATCTATAATTTTTCCAGCTTCTATGTTAGCTTGTATCCATAAAGATTTGTGATCCTTTCTTAAGTGTCTAGTTAAACCCCCCGTCCCACCACTTGTTGAGTATGCAAATTGTTGCTTACATTTTTCGCATATAGCACGATGATTGAGTTTATCATGTTTAAAAAAATTTCATACAAGTGATGTTTTGGGACGTTCAGCCTTAGGCTTACCCCTTACAGGGGGTACAGGGGGTAAAACTCCAGACTGAGATTGACTCTGAGTTGGAGCTTGTGTTGCGGGACTAGTGGGTGTTTCATCTAATTCTTCTTCCTCATTTTCTTCATCCTCATTTTCTTCGTCCTCAAAAAAATATCATTGCCAAATTGTCTTTGTAAAATTTCATGATCTAATTGTTCTCCGACATGAACATCATAAAATGTGGGGGGTTGGGAAAATGAAGTTTCATCAACATGAGTCATTTCATCAATATGTTTTATAATTCTAGGTCTAGAAGAAGGGTTAGGATTAGGATTACTACTACTTTCACCTTTACTATTTTTTTTACTACTTTTTTTGAAAATGCCAGATACATTTTTAGGTGCCATAATTTAAATACGAAATTAAATTAAAAAAGCTAACACAAAAATTAAACACAAATTAAATACGAAAATATAACACGTAAAGTAAACACAACAATTAAGCACTAAAATGATATGCAAAAATTATATATTAAAATTATGAGATGGAACAAGTGCACCGTGATTAAATATTGAAACTTGAAGAAATTGTCCTAGATTAATTGCTCCAAATACTTGACGAATTAATTTGAAGCTTGAAAGTTGCTCCAAAATATTTGCCCAAATACTTGAAAGTTATCACTTGATACTTGATAGTAACAAAATTAAGAGAATAATATAGATAGAATATTAGAATATAAGAGATTTGAGAGAGAAGATTGATTTTTTATGGGAAAAAATGAAGAAGAATGTGAGGTATTTATAGTAGAAAATAGGGCCAAAGTGTAATTTAATAAACTTAGGGGTTATATTAAAAGTTTGGGGGGGTGGGGGTAGGGCTGATTCAGAGGGGTAGGGGCTGTTGGCAACGACTATTTTGCAATTTTAGCTGTTGTCCAACGGCTAACTTTTTAAAAAAAAATTGGCGGGACGCAGAACGGGACGGGACGAAATGGGACGGGACAAACGGGACGAAATGGCCGTCTCGTCCCATCCCATGTCCCGTTTAATATTGACCCATCCCATTTAACTTGGGGCGGGACAGGACGGGATTGGGACCGGACGCGGGACGGGACGGCCTGTCCCGTTGGACAGCCTTAGTGTACATGCGTTGCACGTGTTTATCGCGTCAATAATAAAATATTATTGATAATATATTTTTCCTCATATAAATAATATTAATATCGTATTTTAATCGAATTAAAATAGTTTCAATTAAAAAATTTAAACTGAATATTAAATATTGTATCAACACAAATTGCTTCGTATTTATACAAAATAGTAATTTTGGCACAATAAAAAGAGTTAACGATTATACTGTTTAAAGAATAATATTTTACTTTTCAATTTTTATTTTTGTATAGGTTATTAGGTCATCATTGTTTCCTTCTTCTTTTTTGGTCTTATTGACACGTTCTTTGCCTTCTATCTTTTCAACTTCAATTTTTATAGCACAAACTTTTATAATATCATGTAATTCCTATACTATTAAACGTCTTCCAATTTGATGCCCTCCATTTATTTATTTAAGTTTGAAAAGAAAGATAGAAATTTTATAATAAAATTTGTTGTTGTTAAAATAAAAAGCATGTTAAGTACAAGTAAGAATACATATATAACATTTTGAGAGATTAATTCTATATATTTTTCTATTATCGCAACCAACCAAATATCGTGTAGCTTTAGAGAATGCAACATTGTTACTCATGTTTTGTTATCTTTAATATCAAACACCTCATATATTAAAAAATATCTAGAAAGTCATACATAAATAAATTATTATCGTATTTATAAATATATTATAATAAAAAAATTTAATCTTGAATAATTTTAAACTTCTAAATATTAGGACTTAAGGCGTAGTTCAATTGAATCGAATTCTAATTAGTTAATTAAAAAAGTAACTATTTGTTTTCAACATTAAAAAAATAATTTTTTGCCTTTTTATATTCTTATATTAGCTCATCCCAATTTTTAAATATAAGTGTAATTATGAAGGAAAATAAAAATATTTTTTATAGTATATACTTTTCAATAATAAAAAATAAAAAGAAAAAAGAAAAATTAGTAAAGTAATAAGAGTATGAGAGAACACAATAGTTGAACTCCACAAAAAATGGGGCAAACTACAAGAAGTTGCCGGCGAAAGATTTCGAGCACCAAGCGCTTGAAAGGAAAAAAAGAACAAAATTTTCTTCATTTAATTCAGTTTGGATCAAATAAGGAAATTAATATTCTTTATAAGGTAAATTTTTAATTGATTTTAAAATTTAAATATTCGGAGAGTAGCTTAATTTACTATTTTATCCAATCATTCTTGTAGTTCGTGGCAGCCGTCGTGAGTGGTAAACTTCTTCTATTCTTCATTTGTGCAATCATGATATTTATTGATTATATTGAGCTTCTTCTTTCTTTTTTTTTCTTTTTTTTTCTGTTTTTGATATGTATATATACTTTATGTGCTTTAAATCTTTTTGTGCCTCTGTTAATTTCTTCTTTAAAATTTTAAAGAGATTAGTTCGAATGTATTATGCAACAAATCAGACAAAAATTTATCATTCATCAACAAACATACTTCTTTATACGTTGAAAAATATATACTCCAATAATATTTTATAGACATTTAAAAGTTAGAAGAAATTATGCTATTTAAAGAAAGAGGTTTAATTCGCCTTCTTCATAGTGATGTGTCTACCGTTAAAATCAAATAGTACAATAAAAATTAATTTTGAAAAAAAAGACACAACAAAATTTGCCCCGGAAAGGGATGAATGTAGACAATTCGTGGGCGATATAGATTGTATCCCATATGACATTTACATGTAAGAATTCTAATTTACTTAACAAACAAAGTTCTTATTAGTCTAAGCAATCTCATTATTTGGCACTTGGCAGAGATAAAATTTCTCCATTAATTAGAAATTCTAAAAAAACAGGATAGCAATATCTGAAAAAAATAAACATAAAAATAACTTAGTGAGAATCGTACCTGAAGAAACGTCACAGCAACAAATATAGAAGTGTTGAGACTCAATCTAAAGAAATGTCTCTAAGCAAGAGAAATTAGCTACAAATATACATATGAAGTTCAGAATTAAAACTGAAAATATATAGATCAGAAACCTAAATAGATCTAAAATCATACCCCGCAAATTATAATTCTTCTTTGGTACCAATAAACAAAACAAAACTACAAAATAGATTGAAAATCAAGTAAATTTAATTTGTAAGTACTTATCTTGACCTTAGGTGCGTGAATTCTACCGTAGGTTTGCCAAGCAATTGAAAGACCTGCGTTTGCGGCCACAAGCAAGTAAAAGACATAGATCAATTTCTCATAAATCGATGACAAAAACATGCAAGTAACAGATTTAGTACCCAATTTGTTAAGCAAAAGTAATTCCTAGTTCATAGATTATGAATATCACATGGATCATAGCATATGAATAAATTTCTAGCATTGGGTTCACTCGTAGAATTTGCAATGCAAAGTAGCGTATTTCGTTACAAACTAATGCAACTCAACAAAAAATCATCAAAACAGTGAGTCTTGCAAAAAGCATATTTTCTTTATATAACTTGTTTCTACTTCTTCACTCAACTATTAAGAGCAAGAGATCTTGACTTCTATAGGAATCAAATAATTTCCTTGTATAAAATGTAGAAGTGTTAATTAATTAATGAATGAGCCCCGCAGAAGCAAATTTTCTTTATATAACTTGTTTCTACTTTGTTAGACAATTATTAGGAGTATGAGATTTGACTTGGGTAAAAATTAATTAATTTCTTGTATAAAACTTACAAATATTAATTAATTAATTAATTTAAGGAAATATTAATAAAGCATTATAAATTAAAGATGCAATGTATGTGAAAAATTAGGACTCATACGTAGTTAAAATAGGAAAATTATTTAATAGTCAATATTTTAGGTGATTCCAAACTCTTAAATATTAGGAAAATAATTAAATTACTATTTTATCTAGTGTGAAATCTATTTTTAAAGAGCAAAAAAGGCGAACGACATTTCGCTAAGGACCTTCGTGCTTTTAATGTAGTATAGATAAACATTTTAAGTTTGACCAAAATTTTTACTATTTTATCCTTAAAATATTTCTTTTTAGAACATTTATTATGTATCCTCAACTATTTTATCAACAAAAATTTATTGTCAGGCGACTAAAAAAATAATTATTATGTGTTATTAATAGAATTCTCTCATAAGAATATTTTAATTGATAATATGTTTGTCAATTTTTTATATTTTTACTAAATAGATATATACGTATCAAATATTTAACAAAGTAAGATAGAAATAATATGTAAATAACAAAAAAAACCGACAAAACCCAACCAATTCAAACCGATACAGTTGGTTTGGTTTGGTTTTGATAAAAACCAAATCAACCCGGTCCATGTACACCCCTACCTGCAACAATATGAAATTAAAATCTAAGGATAAGGTAGCGATCACATTCTCCTGCAGCAAAATGTATGTAATTGAGGAAATGTATCACATTATGTCTCAACAACGGAATTATAAGCTTTTACGAATCCTCAAAGAACATCAGGGAAACCTAACAACACATTTAATCTACCAAAAACTTCTTCAATTGTCCATCAATTCTTTGAAATACTCCCCTATTAGTATTTCCTCCCAAAACCTCCTGCACCGCGACCATATGTTGGTAGAGATGCTACAGCCTGTGGCTCAGCAGCTTGCTTGACAACACCAGGAAGATCAGACATGCCGAGGGCTGAAAGCATGTCAAGGGTCTCCTTGTCAACTTCAATGAGGTCAGTTTTAATGGCAGACTCATCAGGAACAAAGTCCATACGTCTCTCACGCTCCTCCTCCTGCAGTTTCAGGGAGATACCTCGAACAGGTCCCTTCTGAATACGTTTCATGAGATGGGTGGAGAAACCAGCAATCTTGTTGCGGAGACGCTTGGAAGGAATTATGGCAACTTCCTCCAGGATCTTCTTGTTTGTGTGGAAATCCAAAGTCATTTTGGAGTAATACTTCTCAATTACCTGTCGAGATGACTTCTTCACTGTCTTAGTGCGTACACGACCCATCCTTGCAGAGTTTCCCCAGACCAAACCTGTTATATTAATGTTTTTCAGATATTCATCATTAATCTTTTCACTATCACAAGAATATTCGATGATGCATACTTCATTTTCACCAAAAAAAAAAAGCTGAATATTTCTATCAGATTGCTGCGACTTATTGAATCTCAACGTACGAAGTAAGAACCTGTAAGGCATATTCTACAAACACTGAGAAACGTACATTCCCAATCTAAATGGCATAAACACACATGCTCTCGGGTCTGCCAACAGTTTCCAAGCTCAAGAAAACCCTTTTTGACCAGCGCCTGAATCTAAAAGAACACATTGTCATCTTCTCTTTTGTTCTCAGACGGCAGATGGAGAAAGCAAATATATCTCCAGAGTCCATATCAATTTGAAAGGGGATAGGCAGGGAAAAGGCATCTCCTCTTAGGCAACTAATATGACAGGAGCCTTCTAAATCCTCAGACTAACCTGCTATAACTGTTCCGTCCTGTTGGTTAACTCACTAGCTTAATCATTAGGCAATTGCAATTACGGGATGTAAGTATGATCCTAGAAAACAAAATGAGCTGATTGCAACCACTCGTCACTAGACTGTTCAAACTTCGAGTTGACTGACATGCTCATTGGAGTTTCTTAATTTCCTAAAGAACTAATCGCTGTAATATTCTTAATAGCCAATACACAATAGTTCAAAGTTTTTCAACTTCAGAAACAACAATGCAGATAACAAAAAATACTGACCTTGAAATCAGTATCTCCACTTTCTTCTTCTATCAACTACTAATCAAATCCAGTTCAACTCCAAATTAGTTTGGTTCGGCTACAACAATCCTCTTATTCATCCCACATTATTCAGGTCATTTAGCAATTAGTATTCAGAGGATTCATCTTAGATTCCATTTTTCAATAACGGTTGTACCGGTGCCAAATTGAGCACACCTCGACTAAATCACCTAATAACTGCTACTTACAACTAATACAAATATGGGCAACTCTGCCACCAAGTCTTGGGAAGAAATCACCAAATTATTTTTTTAAAGCGGACATATATACAAAGAGAAAATACAGAAAAATTGGATTCTTAAACATATGTTTTCTAACAACTTTTAGCAAGTAAACAATTTGCTCAATCCTAAAGAGTCGTGATCACATAAAGCATATTATTATTTTTCCAGTAATTGAGAGCAAAGAAAACAAATGTAATGTTAAAAATAGAAAGCTAAAAACTCACAGAGATTTCTGAAGAGAAAGAACCACAGTCGTGTGCGGCAGCAACTGAGCAAAGTGTAATTTCAGCAGAAATAAAAGAGGAGTAGACTATATTAGGGTTTGTGTTTGTGTTTGTGGATGATATTGGGCTTGTATTGTGTAAAGTCCATTTTGGGCTAATGAAATATTGATGGGCTTGGACCAGGCTTTCAAATTTGCTTACGTGGATAAACTGGACCCACTCTTTATTTCCTTTTTGGTTTTCCTGCGTTTATTTTTCAAATGATGGTCTCTGTTAGGGGTGTAATTTTTTATATATACTATATTATAAAGTTATTTATCTGCTTTAATTAAAATTTATTATTTATCATAACTAACTAATTTTTTAACAAATTATATATATTTCTTTTTAAAAAGGTCCCAAACCATAATTAACAACTGCAATTAAGGAATTCAATTAAATCACTTTTCTTTTTTCTCTCCTCTTATTCTTGTATGCATATTGATCATGTTTTAAATTATAACGTAAAGTTGGTCTTTTTCTATTTTTTTAATGACTTTGACCCTTGTGATTGGGATGCTTAATGCACTGTGTTGCTTTTTTCTTCTTTTTTCAATGCCTTTGACCATGACAATTTTACTCACATATAATTTTTTCCTAAGCACTAGTTATAATAAGATGTGCACATTTCTAATTTTTTTTTCTCAAAGTAACATCTTGAGCAATGTGTATTTTGAGTAACTTAAATATTTTATTCAGTAATTAAAATATTTTTATTTACTAAAGAGATATGTGAACAAAACAAAAACTAAAGTTGGACATGATCCCAACTTTCCTATCAGATAAAAACAAATCTACTTCACCTAAGTAACCAGGAACTACTAACACACATTTGCTAAGAGTAGAAATTGAGCTGCTCTATTCTTCATTGTCGGTGAGTGTGACACTATATTTTGTATAAAATAACTCTTTCAGATTTTGTGTTATTTTCTTGAGAAGTATCTTATAAATTGTATTTATTATGACTAAAGAAATATTTAAAGTACAAATTATATATTTTTTTATAGGAAGATTTTATTAAAAAAAAAAGACCCAAAAAAACCAATAAGACCGGAAAAAATCTAATGGTGCATTACGGGTACACTTCATGCCTCTATATTATTCCCTACTCTCTCGGTCTACTTTAATTAATTTTTTGGTTATTTTCACATATATTAAGAAATTAACCTTTTAGTATTAATTAATAGTGAAACTGTCTATATTAACCTTAATTTGTGCATTAAAAATATAACAAACACTCTTGGGCTCTTTATCCAAGGATAATTTTGAAAAGAAAATTAATTTTGAAAAAATTAAATATTATGGACTATAAAAAAAAGGCCAAAAATCAATTAAAGTTGATTGATTATGTGGAAAACATTCTGAATAACCGGTTTAAAGACAAAAATAAACCACATTTCCTTTAACTCCCCCATTTCTCTCTCTGTAATAGGCCATTCCTTCAATTACCAAAAACCTCTTTAAATCCCGAGTGCGCGATTCAAACGGCGCCGAATAATTCAATTCAATTCAATGTCGAAATGGACGAGGGAGGAGGACAAGCTATTCGAACACGCCCTGGTTCTGTACCCTGAAAATATCGCCGATCGGTGGCAATTAATCGCCGATCATGTACCCGGAAAAACAACCGAGGATATAATCGCTCATTACGATGACCTCGTTCACGATCTATTGGAAATTGATTCGGGTCGGATCGAACTCCCGACCTATACGGATGATCCGGTTGAATCAAACAAGAAGAACACTGAAATTGAGAGGAAGAAGGGTACCCCTTGGACTGAAGAAGAACACCGGTAATTTTTTTTATTTTTTTTTAACAATTTCTCATTATTTCTGTTTTTGAAAATTTTGACTGTAAATAACTTGTGAATTTTTTTTGTTTTAATAATAAAAAATCTTCGTGATTTTTTTCTTCTATTTTCTATCTTTTCATTAAAGGTGAAATTTTGTGTACATATTGAATTTGGTATTGTGGGTTTTGTTTGTCACATATTCAGGTGGTTCTTTTATCATTTCTGAGATTCTGGGTAAATATATAATAACAGTACTAAATTTTAAGTAGTGGTGGCGAAGTGGATAAATAAAACAATTATCCATCCATATTATATCTACTAAAAAAATGGGTTGAATAATGAACTTTTTAAAATTGGGTCAAATATGGATAAGAACCATATTATCCACTTAGAAAATGGATAACTAATTGGTTAACTTTTATATTTGTAAAGACTCAAGGTTCCTCAAGTTTGGGAGATTAGTGATCATATTCAAGAAGCCATGGATAATATGGGTCGGGTGCAATGTTTTAAAAGGCTGGAGCGTGAGGCGAGGCGAGGCGTAAGCCCTGAGACATGGGGCGTAAGTCCCATGGATCTTTTAAATTTTACTAATTTCAAGAATTTTAAGATAGTATAATATAAAAAATAATTATAAAAATTACATTAAAATCACAAAATTATAACAAATAATCCATTTAAAATATTTATAAATTATAATTCAACTATGAATAATATGAAAAGTATGACAAATATCATAATATGCAAATTAACTGCAATGTCGTTACAACTCAAACATCAAAAGTAATGTATTCGATATGAAATCTTATATGTATCAATCTTGAAAGAAGTTCAATATTATAATTTGATATTTTTCTTAAAATACTCCTTTTATTTAATATGCTTTCTATTTGAAAGAGAATTTATATAAAAACATAATTCACAATTTAAATATGATTCTCTAGCATCATTTATTTTTAAATTTCAACAAGTTAATAAAGTGACACATAATTCACCATACAATACCATGTAACTAATTATTTGTAAATAGTTACTAGCTAATATTGATCTATTAAATTAATAAGTATTGTATCTTGTAAACGTAAAAAAAATAATATTTAGAAAAATAATTATAAAAAAATTATGGACTATTATATAGTAAAGACATAACAAAAGTTAATAAATAAATACTTTTTAAATGAAAGATTTATTTAAAATTAACTATCATAGCAGTCTTAGTGGATAACGTGCAATAATTTTTATTTTAATTATGACATAAAATACTATCAACTTAATGATTTATGATTGAGAAAAAAGTAATTTTGAATAGTCAATGATTTATTAAGAAAATTTGAGGATTTACAAGGTTAGTTACATACAATTGCATAAAGTTCTGTTAGGCGAACCCAGTACGCTGGGCGTTGGGCGTTTCCGGAGCGTAAGCCCCGATGGCCGAGGTGTATGTCTCACGGAACTAAGCCCCACACATAAGCCCAGGGCGTTTTACGAGTGCTCCGCCCCAGAGCGAGTCCCAATTCTGTCTTTTAAAACAGAGGTCGGGTGGGATAACTTATCCGTTTTTGCATTACCCGTTTTGACAAGCTCATACCCGACCCGATCCATCTGTTTGCCACCCCTAGTTTTAAGTTTTATACATTGACGGTCAGGGGCGGACCCACATGGGGTCAAGAGGGTTCATCTAACCCGTTTCGCCAGAAAATAATACCGTATATATAGGTATATTTTATCTTACTTCCAGTAAATGCTGTTATATATTTTGTTGACCCCGCGTTGAACAACGGTATAGTCCAGCCCACTGTCAAAGTCGGTTCAAAATCCCTAGAATACCTTGTTTCGAAACCTGTCTGCTGCGTATACTTTTGGGTACTCTTTTTTACCCTATATCCCTATATACAACACTCTCTTTTTCCCTCTATATACGTACGATAAAGGAAAATTTCTACCTCTCCTACATCACTCTCCTGTTTTCTTATATACATACGATATTAAGAAAGTTTCTATTTCTCTTTTTTAGACTAGGAAAGCTTTATATACACAATTTAGGAAAGAAAATTACACCTTTTTAATAAAAATTTATTTTGTTTACGTCTTTGTACATTTATTTCTTTATGTTTTGAACCCGCTTGATAAAAATTCTGGGTCCGCCACTGTTGACGGTGTAGAGTTTTTTTTACTCCATCACACCACTTAAAAGTTAAAAGGTGTGCTTTCTGCTTTGATCATTGGAAAAGAAAAGGGATTCTTTTTTACTCAGACAAATAAGAAGGAAAAATGTACTTTTTGGTTCAGTTAGCTGCCTAAGTAATCATCTATATTTGATCTTAACTAAAAGGCAGAGAAAAGTGTCTGCCTAAGAGTAGTCTTATCATAAATTACTTTTTTTTTCCCTGTACCAGTAAACTGATAAAATTTAGAAGTTTCTTTCTCTGTTGTGTGATCCAGCATATATGCAATGGTTTTCTTGTCTGTAACTATGTTGAAAACAAATCATTCATGCACAATCAAGGATTTTAATTTGATTGGTTCACGCTTTAGGTTGTTATAACTGAATTCATTATACTCCTGAAATTATGGGTTCAGATTCTTGTATTTGTTAAGGTTCTAGTGATGTACATATATATGTTTATTCCATGTCTGAACCCAGTACTTGTGCTCTACATCCGCTATAGTTCATCCGACAAAATGGGGATTTTCAACTTGGGAGGAGGGTGTGGGACTTCTTCTTTTTTTCAGATTGAGACAGTTGGCCTCCTAATCTTAGTGAGAGTAAAATGAATATTTTGATAGACGTGGGCAGTTTTCATTGTTGGTTATTTAGATCTTAAATTCAGAAGGCTTGTTTGATTGTGCTTAGTGTTGTCGTGAATTTGGTGCTTGCAACTATGAACTTAGAAATGTTGTTGACGGATTCTTGCCCTTGCAATTGGATGGCCGATTAGCGCGTATCTATAGAGTATTTATACATAGAATTGGAATACTAGTGGTGTTATATTTAATTGTATTAGCATAGCTGTTCTATGACTGTTATATGACCAAAAATCCTAATATTCTTGCATAGGTTATTCCTTATTGGGCTGGAGAAATACGGGAAGGGTGACTGGAGAAGCATTTCAAGAAACGTAGTGGTAACAAGGACGCCAACACAAGTGGCAAGTCATGCTCAAAAATACTTCATTAGACAGCAGGCAATGAAGAAAGAACGAAAAAGGTCAAGCATCCATGATATTACAACTGCAGTGGATACCAACCCAGTACCTCCTCAAAGCAGCTTTCAAAATCAAAGAGGTAACTTTACCATGTAGAGGTAAAAAGTAGGAAACAGAACACTCACACCTGTAAATAGAAGGATCGCCAGCTACCAAAATTTCGAACTTGTAAAGTTTTATTTTCTCTAGTTGACAGTTGATTTTAGTTAGTGAATCCAGGAGCTTAAAGAATGGATTTTTTTTTTCGATGCGAGCAGAATGGGTGTACTTACAGGGAGAACAGTTAATGAAATTGTTGGCAAATGGTTGAAGAACAGAATGCTGTTCAATTTTTTTATTTTTTATTTTTGGTTGCCTTAGTTGTGATGATGAGTATATTCCATGGTTGCATGGTTCTTGCTGTCATGCGTTCACTAGTTTGTGGCCTTATGGTCGTTTTGTGTTCTATTTTTCTGCTAGTTTCTCGCCTATAGGCTACAGAGCTGGAAAATGGTTAGAGCTGAAATACGAGTATTATCAGGAATATTCAATATTCTTTCTTGTGGCCAAGATAATGTTTGAGAGTAGCTTTGTCGAAAATTTTAAATAGTCAACCTTTTGTGTCCAAGTTTACGGGATATTTTCCTCTTTCTGATTATGACAAGGAACTCTTACCTCGGAAAAACTAATAATATTACCAGCTGTTGCATAAAGCAAGTTTATCTAAAGTGAACCTAACAGTAAGATAAGCATCTAAATAAAGCAACAAAAACTATAGTAGCATCTAAATATACTAAAAACCTTCAATAAAACTGTGAGTTTTCTTAGCACAAAGCTTTTCCAACTCTTTAGCAACTTCTTCATCTCCTTTGGAACGAAGCATTTCCTTCATATCACTTGCCTTTTGTCTCACAAATTCACCTTCCTTCTTCACCACCACTTGGTTGATTATGGCTGCAACTTCCTCTCTATGAAGCTTTCCATTACTATCTCTCACAACTTCCACAGCAATACCAACCTCTTCAACAATCGAAACCCCATATTTCATGCTTTCCATTACAGAACTCCATCCACAATGACTCACAAATCCGCCAATACTTGAATGCTCCAAGATTTTTGCCTCCTTTAAAAACTTTTCCCCTATTGAAAAACCCTTAAAATTCACCTTACTATTTTCCAACCCATAAGCAATCTCCAAAAAATATTCACTTCCAAAAGATACAAAAATTGTGGATTTCTCCTCTTTTTCATTCAACCATGTTATTAACTCTGATTCTCCGTCATCAAGAGTAGGTTCTTGAACTAATGGACCAATTGGCACAACTTTTTTCCCAGTTAACTTAGTGATATAATCACTATATTTACCCTCAATCTCCTTAAAACTTTTTATCAAAACAATATCACTAGATAGGTAAAAACAATCTCTAACTCGCTTTTTATCTTCCTCAAGCTTTTCCACAGGCATAAATGATTCATCTTTCTTTATACGAGCCATCTCATAGTCACGATAATAAATAGACGAGAAGGGAAATTTTATACCTGGCTTATTGAAATCATGCAACATATAAGCAGTTAATAAATTCAACAGCAGGGATTTTTAACTCAGCAGCAGCCTTTGGAGCCCAAGGTTGGAGTAAATCATAAATCAACAAATCGGGCTTAAGGGTTTTCAAGATTAGGGTAAAATCAGGACTGGCTAAGTCAAAAGCTTCTTTGAGAGGGTTCATAAGATGAGGTGGGAGACCATTGGTGGTGTGGTGACAAGGAAGAAGATTAGGTAAAGTTTGGAGATAGAAGTTCCAAAAATTGGATTGATGATGAAAATTCCTGGCTAAGTTTTTTCTTAATAGAGCTTAGGTTTACTGGTGTAGAACACAAGTAAATAGTGTAGATATCGCATGGTTCATTTTCCTTTTACGTTGATCCACTTTCTTTGTTTTTCTTCCTCTTCCTTTTCAGTTTCTTTAACTAGCTTTCTTTTCCTTTTTTTTTTTATTTCTGGTAACTATGCTAATTAGGAACCTATGGTAGTTATTTTAGTTAGGATTAGTTGACATGTCTCTAAATTGCATCTTTATACCCTTTTTTTCTTTTAAATGTTGCCCTATATTGGTTTTTCTCACGGTAATAGCACCAGTAAGATTGTATGCTTTTTACATTATATGATCAAAAATTTTAAATACATTTTAGCAAGCCTAGACAGGTTTATGCAATACTAGCTTCTCTATTAAGAATCGAAACTTATGAATGATATGGTAACATGCACTGAATTGCAAGTTGTTTATTTCTTTCTAATGATCATTATTCTGAATTCTACTGGAAGCACCTAAATG
Organism: Nicotiana tabacum; assembly: GCF_000715075.1. NCBI lineage: Eukaryota > Viridiplantae > Streptophyta > Magnoliopsida > Solanales > Solanaceae > Nicotiana > Nicotiana tabacum. Next base: position 151,975,181 of record NC_134090.1, on the reverse strand, counting down.
CTGTTGGACTCGGATAATTATCACTTGATTAAGAGCAATAACCACATCATAGTTTAACTTTTCTTCTTGCATCCTATAGTTTGTCTAGTAATATACCCTTGGCCTGGACAGAACAAACAATTCAGAGGACCCAAACAGATGGACCTAGGTCCACTTGATCAATAGGAACCAGATTTTTCTGAATTTTTCTTTTTCGATTTAACCATCATTGTCCCAACTAATCCTGATTCTCCCTAGGCAGACCCAATAAGGACATCATTATGCACATGGAAATCACTATTAACAGGCTTGCTTTGGTCCACAAGCCTCGCTATCAATTCCCACGGGGTTGAGTCAATGACATGATTTCATGAGCAGCGAGTTTACACATAATTCACCATGTGTTAAAAGACTATAAAAATGCGGTGCAACAGAACCAAACTGGTCAAAATCAAGATGATATTGATTCTTGAACAATGCGTGTTTTACAGACACAGAGAAAACTTCAAGGATGAAGAGCATGGAGGATAACAACAAACTACCGAAATACTTTGTACAAACACGAGCATTATCAAGAGCAACACAGAGTCGTTATCCGTTTATTTGTCAAAGGTACTTGAAAGCAAGAGTTTGACAAGACGGTTCAGGCGAACCTAGACTTCAGCTCTTGTGACCCTCTTCTTCAGCCTTCTGCTTAAAGAAAAAGAAACAAACTAAGGGGGTTAGGAAAAGGCTCCAGTACAATCACATACACGCATAGACTAACAATTTAATAGATGACCCCATGCATATATTTGTAGCTAGACAAACCATCAATTCCGCACATGTATCTCACAAAATTCAATTATTTTTGTTTTCTCCAACTAAAAAAGAGATTGAAGAAATAAATGTGCAATCTAGGATGGCAATGTGAATGGTGAGAACAGTAAAAAATAGCTTCGTTTATGAAATGGCTTTACATATGAAACAAATGAAAAGGATTATGGAACTGAGCAGCTTTAAGCCCCCGAACACTGATAATTCCCTTCTCCCCTTCACTATATTCTTTCCCAAAATACCACAATCCCCGAGCTAATATCCAACAATTCAGTTTCATATCTTTTTGTTGTGTAGAATGGGGTAAGGATGGGGGACTTGTAAGCAATCAGATAACAGTACGTTTGAGATTTGAGGCATGCAAAATATATATTAAAAAAAATTGGATGTTAGAACTTCATTAAAGGTTCAAATCTTGTCTTGGCAAATGCTCAACCAGAAAAGACAGGCATTTGCGTACCGCACCCGTTATTTCTTTCAATATCATGTCTAAAATACATGCAATTGTGGTTTCAAGTAGAAGTGAGCAGTGTATATGACATAATATTACACAACCGATGCCCATATGTCAAACCTCAGATTTATTAATATGGTCTAGAATTTGAGAAAGTTGGCTAGAACAAGTATACGCAATTCCCATCCATATCAGACTCACCCATATCGCAATTCTCATCCATGCGCCACCTAGTCCAAAACTTTACCAGTGAGAGTTTAAGAAATATTGGTAGAGTAATGTAAAAACCTAAAATGGCTCTCTTTTTCATTGTTACTTGCAATTTGCTTCCTCAAATTGTGCAATGTTTTACTGGAAAAAAAAACTCATTTTCTAGAGGCTCTTGTTTTGAGTGAACATAAAGCTTTACTTATAATTGTATTGTAAGGTGGACTCGAGTATATGGTTGCAGAGTAGTGGTAGCTTTGATAAAAAGGGTGACATTGTTCACAAGCTGGTGGGAGGAAGTCCAATGGAGTAAAAATTGGATGGCTTACCAGAAATCAGAATAACTATTTACCCATTTAATGTATAATATTTTGATAAAGGAAAAACCTTCGATATTTAAACACAGCCAAGCACAGATACCCAAACTGATATATACCAAATGGAGCACGTAATCTTCTTTCTGCTTAGTTACAAAATGAGGTAAATGAATTTCCATTATCCTAAGGAAATTCTCAGCCTATGAGAACTAAAACATGCAGTTTTTTATTTACAATTTTTTTTTCTTTATCATTTGTGTCTAAAATCTAAGATAGTAGCAAAAATCAAGACATATAAGAAGCACCATAGTAGTGTTAGGATTTGCCCTGAATTTCTAATCTATTAGGACTCTCTTTCTTGAAGGAATGAAAAAGACTCCTAAAAAGATTAAATCTCCTTAACATGTCTTATCCTTTTCTTGGAAGACAAGTTTTGCACAACTATAAATTAAGGATCTCTGCTTCTCATAAGAACACAAAAAAAAAATCCACAATGTAGTCATTAAAGAGTTTTGTTTAGGGGGAGATCTTTCTCTCATTAGTTTTTCTTCTTTTATATTAGTTTTATCATATGTAGATCAATTGACCAAACCATTATAACCTATTATGCTTAGTTTAGTATATTTTTCTTTTGTCGTCTGATTTATCGTCCACCAAGCTTTGTATTGTTAGTTTCTGCATGCATCATGTTATTTCAATCCCAACAAGTGGTATCAGAGCCAATGGTTCAGAGTCAACAGTTGAACGAGGTTGAAGACATATTCAATGCATGTTTAGATCAACATGCTACATGTCGAGATAAATTTACAATCACAATTGTATTCAAAACGCCTGTTGCTGCATCTCTCTTTTTAACCTATATTTTGGCCACTTTTAACCAATACCAGTTTTAAGTCATGCCTACTTGCAATCTATGAGTTCCAGTGTCAGTTTTAACTCACGCTTCTTTTTAATGCATGAGCTTCTTTTACCCCATGTTTATTCTTAACACGTGGGCTTCTTTTAACCCATACTTGGGTTTCTTTTAACCAATACAAAGATTTTCAACCTATACCGATTTTTAATCATGGCAAGCAACAGTGATGAAGATTATATGAAGAAGGTGAATCAACTTTGTCAAGAAAATTCAGGCCAAGGGGAGATTGTTAGGATTTGCTCTGAATTTCTAATCTATTAGGACTCTCTTTCTTGAAGGAATGGAAAAAGACTCCTAAAAAGATTAAATCTCCTTAACATGTCTTATCCTTTTCTTGGAAGACAAGTTTTGCACATCTATAAATTAAGGATATCTGTTTCTCATAAGAACACAAAAAAAAATCCACAATGTAGTCATTAAAGAGTTTTGTTTAGGAGGAGATCTTTCTCTCGTTAGTTTTTCTTCTTTTATATTAGTTTTATCATATGTAGATCAATTGACCAAACCATTATAAACTATTATGCTTAGTTTAGTATATTTTTCTTTTGTCGTCTGATTTATCGTCCACCAAGCTTTGTATTTTTAGTTTCTGCATGCATCATATTATTTCGATCCCAACAAGTAGAACAGAATAGCAAGTATATGTATGACTATAATACAAAACAAGATAAAAGAATAAGAGAAGGATCCAAACCTTATCAGCCTTCTCTTTCTCAGCTTTCTCTCGCTCTGCCTTCTGCTTAGCCTTCTCCAGTCTCTCCCTTTCCATTTTCTATTCACACCAAAAAAAAAACATGAATAACCTAGCACGAACTTACATCATATTTCAAAAGGAGAACACATCAATCAAATTCGCTCCAACCCCAACTATTCGGAGTCAATGCCAATGTTTTAAAAGCGAAAAGCTCAAAATAACGACAACGTCCTTGGCGTTTGAAGCAAAAATCAAGAAGTGAAGCACTTGCTTCTTTGAACTAAAGCTGATAACTATAGAAAAGTAAAAATACTAAGCATGTATGAATTTAGTACTATAAGAATCAACTTACGATTAAAACAACTAATCTTAACATCCAATACAATAATGTTGATATTAATCAAATTTCTCAAAGCTGAGATTCAAAGAGCCGACTGCTTTTTCTTAGGATAATTTGCTGTCATTGTTTGAAGTACACATTTCCCAGAAGAGGATGAAGATAACCTGTTGCTTTGCATCGTTTTCATAGCTTCGGAAGCGGTGACTTTTAATAGCACAATCTATTATTTATAGTAACGAGGTATTATTTTACACACACATAATATACATATATGTATGTATGCATGTCTATAATTTTATAGTAATTGATTTACACTCTCATAATCATACACATACATATGTGCGTGCGCATATCAGGTCCGAGCTGAAAGTAGTGAATTCTGTCTATGAATGATTAGATCCGCCTATTTTCAGGTCAACTATATAAATCATCTATATCCATTTCACTCTATTTTTCGAGCACAATCCATTGAAATAGTAATTGAAAACAAAAAACACATATATTACGAAAAATGAAAAAGAAAAAAGGGAAAAGATGAGGACCTGAATGTAAATGGTCTCTTGAGCACGTTCTTCTTCGCCGAGGACACGACCTTTGCCGTCACTGAAGTAGCGAAGGCCTGAAATGGATGATCGCTGAGCTGCGCTACTGGTTTCCATTAAACGACGGAGTCCAGTGCGTGAAACGACAGATTTCATTGCCATCTTTTTTCCTCCTAGATCACTTGTAGTTTGTAGAAAAAGTCTATTGAACCAACCCTAAGGGTCACAGGCCTTTGGCACGATCTTATGGAGGACAAAGAAGTGGGTCCAGTTTTCTGACCGGGTTTTCGGGTTATGGATAAGATGGATTTATTGTTGGTTTTGGGCCTCTAAATTTGGCCCATCAAGTTTTGCTCTGTGATTATTATAGGACTTTTACATGATTAGCCAGGCTGAATAAGAAAATTACACAACTCTACCCATTTACATAATTCTCCCTTAAAAAATGGCTGAATCATGTTATTGTATACTATACCCTGAAGGCATAAAACGTCCGGTAAATTTTCCTTATTTCTATTGGGTCTAATCAGCCCTTCCGTCGGGCCTCTGAATTTGGCCCATTAAATTTTGCTTTCTGATTATTTTCTTGGTAGAAATACCATTATTGATGCTAGTTTTTTAATTGTACTAGTATACTCATATTATTAGTGCGGCTTCATTTTTTTTTTTTTGGGGGCACTTAAATTGGATTGAAACTAACTGTATTTCAGCGCATACAAAGAATCATTCTTGTGGTTACTAAAGATTAGTCTGAAAGAATAATTGATTGTTAAATAAATGAAACTAGCTAGAAATTGTTGAACTTGTATAAACTAATATGATTAGCAAAATTATACGTAATTTATTTACTAAATTCTACAATTTTTCAAAGATAAATTCAGATTGTAGACTCATGTCAAGAGGATTTAACAACTTATATATAACCCAGAAATACAATATTTTTAATCCTACTTGCATGGTATACTTTTTCAGCAGAGGGGGACTCAAGCCAACTTAAGTTTTCAACTATAATTTGAATGATTGATTTTGTGCACATGTAGCATTTGCTTCTGGACAAACCAACTGTAAATTTCAGTACCGGTTGGGAGGTGGCTTTGTTTGGAAGTTAAATGATTTAGATGAAATTCTGAATTTGTGTTGTAGACTAACAGAGAAATAAATGATTTTTCATTTTCCGATTACTCAATAGAGAAATCAACGATAACAAAAAGTAGGAAGTCAACTTTTATCTAGTCAAAAACTAGTTAATCCCAGTATAATACATAAGTATTTTAGGTTTCAGAAGAGCAATAACAGCTTGACTATAGATAAATATCCCTCTACTGATTACATCACTCATATTACTGTGCTCTGGCAACAGGCTCCAGTGCTTCAATTGTCACCACACTATTACCCCGAATTACCTGCAAGATCAATCATGCACCAAGGTGAAAAATATAGCTGAGGGATTTCTAGAACAAACAAGCTTTTGAGATAACTAAGTTAAAGAAGATGAATAAACAAAATTTTCATCGAAATATAACAAAATAGAATTGATTGTGTATCACAATTTCATCACCGCATCAAAAGCCCTAGAACAGGTGTAAACAAAGCCAAATTTATGAACAGGGGAGAACAGGAACATAGACGGCAGCAGGGACTCACCACCATGCCAATCTCATTCTTCTCATTGCCATTAACCTCAACGGTATTGTCAATAACCAAATTCATGAACTGATCGAACCCACGAAGAGTCCCCACAACTAGGCGGTTGGCATTCAACTTGACTGCAAAAGGTATACAATGTTACTTCATTCAGCACAGCTACCTCATGAAGGAAATTGGTTAATAAAACAGGTTATGTGAGACAGACAATGAACATTGATCCTTAAACAGTACAAGTGCTGAAACTTGTTACACCAATTAAATGAAATTCCCTTTCGTTAATATAATGAATCTCTTTATCTGTTAGTTTAAGGCTCACACATGAGGAACCAAAATAATGGTGGGTTGTAAACTGCATTGAAAATGCAATAGATGCAAAGATTATACCATCTTGTTTTTCACTTTGCCTTACGTTTTAACATGTCCATCTAAATAAAAGTCACTCTTCTTCACATGTTAGATGTAGTTGATGCGCCGCTGCATTTCAGTCCTTAGTTTTTTCCTAAAATTCAAAAATAGACAAAATATTTGCAATGTTTTGAAATGCGGAATCAGCACTTGTTGCACAACCCAAGAAGCATCATGTTAAAAAGGAGGAGAAAGGTTTTACGGTCGCGATAACTATGGAAACCAAAACAAATAACAACTACACCTTAAACCCAAATTAGTTGGGGTTGCCTATATGAATCCTCAATATCCAATACGTTTTATCATGTTTCATTCTAATACTCAACAATTTATCTGCTAATACTAAGGGACCTGGGTGTGAAGTGCTAGGGACTCAACTCAAACACATGGCCTTAGAAATAAATTAACCTACTTACACCATTATCCTCATACCCCACTTGTGGCAATTTAATGGATTTGTCGTTGTTGTTGTGCACCTTAAATTTTAAAAAATAATAGTGAGAGAATACATAAACCATGAGCGGCCTTTAGTGCATGAACCTTAAATACTAAACAAGATCCCTCAAACCCTATATTAGGTGCATCTTCACTACTTTTTTCTTATAACCAAGAAATTCCCAAGAGTAAGTGGCATACTGCTTGAAAATCAGCGGATAATAGACCCATTCATGTATCCTTCTCCATTTAAATACCAAGCTTCTAAAGGCAAAGCCTGAACCTGTAATGTGCGCCTACCACACATCACAAGTTGCGCCTCTTACCACTAGAACAAAGCCTTGGGAACCTTAACTACTAATACTACTTAAACAATATCCTTGAGAAACCTATATAAGCTGCAACTGCAACTGCAACAACAAACCCAGTGTAATCACACAAGTGGGGTCTGGGGACGATAGTGTGTACTGTGTACACAGACCTTACCCCTACCTTGAGGGGGTAGTGACACAAAGTTCAACAACTTAACCAAATCCAGAAAAATGATATTTTGAAGCAATACCAAGTACAGTAAGTGAAATTAAATACAAATTCAGAGGTGTCTCAAAAGTTATTATAAAAAAAAAACTTAAATAAGTAAAAATATAAAAGAAAAAAGAATAGCAAGTGTATACATAAGCCATAAAATTGGTCCTCTATGCCCAAAACTTTATACCCTAAACAATATCACTAAAAACCTAACAAAAAGTTTTCTTTTTGTGGATAGGTTCTCTTCAACTCTAAACAAGTTGCAGCAAAAAATAAGTAAACAGTCACACAAAGTTCAACAACTTAAGTGAGTTTAAGAGAATGAATTTTGAAGAAATACCCACTAAATGTAACATAAATAAAATCCAAATCAAGACTCAGAATAAAGAGAAAAAAATAAAAGGGGGTTGAATTTCAGATGTCAAAAACAAAAGGGTTTTAACTTACTTTGGAGCTGCTTGTCCATATACCTAAACAAAGAAAGAAAAAAACCACACAAAAGTCAGTTTCTAAAGAAGTAAGAAATTAAGCTACAGAATGAAAATTAACATTTACAAAAGAGGAAAAATAGATATTACAGAGCAAAATTATTAGGAAAATTCATAAGAAGATGTAATGATTGTAGACATACTTTTTGAGATCCGGAGGCTGACCCGATCTGCTCATATTTTCTTCTTCTTTCTGTCTTTGAGTCTGCTGAGAGGCGGAGAGGTAACGAGCTGAATGTTTTTTTTGGATGTTCAGCCGCCGCTTGTTGGTCTATACAAACCCCTAAAAGGGTTTTTAACTTTTTGACAATTTATTTTTAGTTATGCACAATTTTTTTATAAGATAGATTCATAAATAAAATAAAGAATTATTTTGTCGAATTATTTTTCTGCTTTTATATGATTTTTTGGTATTGTCCCTTCTTGTCAATATTTTTATTAATATGGTGCTTATGCTTTTCTGAGCGGAGGATTTATTGGAAACAGCCTCTCTATCCTCACGGTGGGATAATATTGGGTATGTTGTTGTTGTTGAATTATTTTCTTCCATTCGAGTCATAAGAGTCATAAAAAAATCATGTACTTTAGTTTGGATGGTCATTACCTATTGTATTGTATTGTATTGTATTGTTACTTTAAATATAATTGTTTTGATTGTTACTTAAATTTTATTGTATCGGATCGTTAAATCTGTCATGACATATTTGATGTGGTGGCATTGTTATTTTGATTCTTTCTCTCATCTTGCCCTTCCTTATTATTAGATAATTATATTTTATCCTTTATTCTACTTTTTTATATAAATTTTTTATTTTGTATCCTATTTTTTCTTGGTAATATTGCAAGCTTATTCTTTATATTGTTGGTATATGATATTATAAAAACAATGGCAAACGATACAATCTATCCAAACATTATATTCATCAATGAATTGACTCTACATTCATCGTTGATTTATCGTTCTTTACTTGAATTTGAGATTGTTAATATGAGCAAACTCATATTACAAGGTATTGCGTGTAAACTCAAGTATTTTTAACTATTATTACCCTGAAAATATAAAGTGCCAATTCAGTAGAAATTCCCAAAATCAAAATCTATACTTAGTTATGCAATACAATTTAAATAGAAGAAAATAGGGAAGCTTGCTTCATAAAAAGGCTTGGTTACCAATCTATTTGGTTATATTTTATGAATCTTTCATGAAAAGGTTGGTTTCACTTCCCTGGTCGAGTTTGACTTGACACAAACCTTTAACAAAAAAAGACAAAAAGTTTTAAAATTTATGGTCTTAAATATGTTATAGCATTTGTATTGTGAGCACGTGATTTTTGCCCTACAAAAACTACTCCCACAAAAATTCAAAATGAAATAGTTGTGTGTTGCTTGTGATTTATTTGTATTTGTCTGTGTATGTTTATTCTATTTTTACTACTGAAAAATACAAAAAATATATGTGTTGCATTTGCATTTACAATTTAGGATTAATTAACCAGTAATTTGTTTTCGGAAAATGAAAATCATAAAAATAATGTATTTTGCATTTTTAGCATTTAATGTTGAATTGTGTGATTTTATTGTTAATTGACATTTAATTGTATGTGATAAGTGTTATTAAGAGATAATTAGTATTTTTAGTAAGTTAACTTGGTTTATGATTTTAGAAAATAATTTAGAAATCAAATGAATGAAAAGAATAAAAGAAATAAGAAGAAAATAAAGAGAGAATCAATAAAAAGAGAAGAACCAAATTTGGGCCAAAAGAAGTCAAGCCCAAACCAAACTCGTCCAAACCCACACCTGATCCAGCCCATTACCAGTCCAATCCAGTCCATCTCGGAGACACCCAAACAACATCGTTTTGGGGAAGCCCTAATCAGGGCCGTTGATCTCACTTGATCAACGGTCCAGATCACTCCGCTCTCACCCGTAACCCCATACCCGACCCATGGCCCCGAATCAACCCAATCTCTTAATAAGACCAAACGACACCGTTTGAGTTAAGTGAACTGATTCGGACCCTCGATCTCTCTTGATCGAACGGCCAAGATCAAATCACCCCCCACTATATAAATGAAATCTCATACCCAGCCCCCCTAGTCCAAACCCTTGTTCATCATCGTCTCTCAGAGACGAAGCCCCTTCCCCAAACCCTAGCCGCCATGGCATTCCTTCGCCTGAAACCCGGCGGCAACGACGCCGCCGGCCACCAAAATAACACCCCTGAACCTCCTAATCACCCTCAACACAGATCCAGTACCCGTTTGCTTCGAATCATCCTCAAACGTCCCGAATCTTCATTTGAAGATTCGAGCAAAACCTGGACCTACCCCAATCCGCCCTGAACTCACACCCTGGCACTGCTTGACCTACCTCATGACCAAACCACCGTTGGTTTGGTTCGAATCGGGCTAAAAACACTCGAATCCCAAATCAAAACGTAAGAACCCTAGAAAACCAAGACTGGTTTCTGTCCGAAGTTTAAGGGGATTTGGGTGTTTAACTGACCTTAGTCGAAGTGTTCTCAGTTGAGAACACTCGATTAAGGTCCGTTTGACCTCAAAAAGTTCAAGGCCGAGTCGATTCAAGTCCGTCTGTTCTCTGTTCCATTTAAGGTATTTTATTTTCCTTTTATTCTATTTTTGATGTTTTAAAATGTGTGTTTATTTGTCTAGTATTGTTATATTAATTTTTATTTTTTGTCGATTGTTCTGTTCTTCTCCCTCAGACCTTTTTATTTGGTCGAATTTGGTCGAATAATTATAGGTTGTGTAATCGATTCAAATAAGTTTCGTCGATTAGTTAAGTTTTATTACAAATCCCTGTTCTTGTCAATGCTGATTGAATTGCCTGATTATCTATTTCTGATTGATTGATGTCAGTTGTTGTAGGCAATCGGTTAATTAGTTTTCATCGATTAATTCGTTCTTGTTTTTCGTCAAATGGTTGTTGTGTGTGCTTGATCGGTGGACACTTAGCTTTAGGGCATTGTCAATAGGCTGACAATGATCCTGCATTCATGTTTATTTTGATTCAATTTTTAGTTTCAGTTTTAATGATTCTGTTGAGTTCTGTGTTGTGATTTAAATTCAGTTCATTGGTTTCAATTGGAACTCAACCTTAGTCATTTAGTTGTCAGGAGGATTGGTTATAGCTGTTAGTCAGGTTTAGTTTTAAATCATTATTAGCTTGAAAAGATTTTAGAGTTAAAAGGTTTTAATACGGATGAATAGATTGTATTAGGGGCAGTAATATTAAGGGGTTTCAGGGGTGATTTGGGAATGAAATAGTTAAGGTAATATTTTAGTGTTAGTGACTTGTTAGTGGGGTATTAAATGTTCTTAAATTAATAAGGTAATGGGGAACAAGAAGGAATGGGGGCTGAAAATAAGGAAAAAGTTTTCCTTAGTGGGTTTTAAGTGAAAAAATGCAGATTTTAGTGGAAAAAGGGGTCGGGTAGTTAAGTTAAAAAAAAGAGGGGGCAGGTCTGGATGGCTATATATAAGAGAAGGATTAGGATTGAAGAGGGGATTGATTTTTGGAGAGCTTGGGGGAGTTGAAAAAGAATAGCTACTGTTTCATTGCCTCGCTTAGGATCTGAAATAGCTAGAACCTTTCTTCCTTTTACTTCTGCTCTATACTTGGAGTCGTTTATAGCTGCTGGTTATTTGTTGTTGCACTGCTGTTGCAATTTTTGTTCGTTACTACTGCTGCTGCTGATCCTCTTCTTCCTCTTCTTGTATTGTCAATACCAGGTACATGCTTCTAATTCCCTTGATGTAAGTTCAACCTTGGAGTGAAAATGTAGTTTTATGCCAGAGTTGAGTTCATTTGAATACTTGTAGTTATAGTTCGCTAAAGGTTGTACTTATTTAGGTTTTTTTTAACTAGTTGGCTTGTTGACATTATATGGACAGCACGGATTTGAACTAGGACTGTTTATATTACATGAATAATAGACGACTGTATAATTAGGACTATTTATAAGTTGTTTGGGCTGCTTGATTCCGGGAATGTTTGGATTTTGGAATATGATTATGTAATAATCATATTGGTTTAGTGTTGTTTTGTAGTATAATTTTGAAATAAGAAGCAAGCTGCAAGCTGAAACAGGAAAGTGTTTTTCGAATTCATGCATTTCACCTGCACTAATAAAATTGAGCTGAAATGAGCAAGTATGAGTTTAAATGTGGTTATTGATTAAGAATGCATCCGTTATTCATATTTAGTTAAGAATTAAACTTGTATCTATGTATCCTCGTAAAATTCTCTTTTTTATATATATATTTTATAATGCGTATATTTATGTAAGTTTTAGACAATATTGTCATTAGTGAGTTTAGACAAGTTTTAGACAATATTTTGTAATGCGTAAACTTGTATCGTTGTAGTTTAGACAAGTAATATGTTTTAGTTGTAATAATAATGTTATGGTACACGTTTTCAATTTAATAGTAATAGACAATGGTCAATAGTTAACACGAGATTGGAAATTAATGGTAATGTATTATTAAGATAATAATTGTAACCATTGTTAATTAGTTAAGTGATTAGGAAAGTTGTGCTTGGATTTGGAGATGAAAGCCGGCTATCCCACGGGTAGGCCTTGGAGGCCCGATGCGGATTAATTATAATTTTCTTTCTTAAAGAGGAAGTAGCTCTTAAAATAAATTAATTAGGACTTCTTTTTTACTTTAGAGACAATAAAAATAGCAAATTATAGTTGCTTCAGGCTTGTTTTTTTAAAATAAAATAAAAAAAGGAGACGAGCCTCGCCAAATAAAACGCACAAGCTGTGGGGCCCTCAATAAAGGAATATCATGAATACATAGAATTCGGGATGGGCCGTTTAGCAAATTTCACGGCCTTCTCCAAAGTAATAACGCGTTAGTCACTGTTAGGCGCGCCTTTAATGATTCACTTTCTTAAACTCGGGTGCACATTTATGTGATCCAAATTCAAATCTCAACGGAGTCGAAATGTGTCGATAACCACGGGTACATTGATGTGACGGGGTTCGAGATACGTTTTCACAATGTTGCAATTCTTTGTTAAAATAATAATGATAATAATAAAAACGGTTTAAGTTAAAATTTGCACATAGGTTCATAATTGTATAAAAATAAGATAATTAAGCCGAATATGACAGTTGAGAGACCGTGCTAGAACCACGGAACTCGGGAATGCCTAACACCTTCTCTCGGGTTAACAAAATTCCTTATCCGGATTTCTGGTGTGCAGACTATTAAACAGAGTTAATCTTTTCCTCGATTCGGGATCCAATCGGTGACTTGGAACACCATAAATCTCCCAAGTGGTGACTCTGAATTAAATAATAAATCCTATTTTGATTGTCCTTTAATTGAAAAAACTCCCTCTGCGCCCCTTTTTGGGACGTAGGTGAAAAAGGAGGTGTGACAGCTCTGGCGACTCTGCTGGGGATCGGACCCAGAATCTCTGGTTCAGGGTTCAGAATTCGAGCTTAGATAAATTGTTATATTTGGCTTTGTTTATTATCTGATTTTTACATGTGTGAGCCTAATGTGCTAAATGCTGCTTTTACCGCTTTGATATTATCTGAACTGTATATAAACTGTGCCGAAACCCTTCTCTTCTTATCTCCAGGGATGAGCTTGTTGGTCGAGACTCCCTATTCTATTAGTGTCATACCTTGGAATGAGAAAGAGGCCGGACAAGTTACAAAGCCGGACGATCCCGGGGGTCCCCTGTACGTAGCCCCCTCCTCGACCCGAGTTGTCCGCTCGGGTACACAGTCTAGAACAAATACCCAGGTTACGAACCCAAAATAACTCAGCTTCATGCCGGATCCCTAGTAGGAGCGTTTGTTTGCATCATGTGCATTTGACTTTGGAGGCTCAACACAAGGGTTGGGTCTGTCTAGGACAGGTGTACCAAAACGACAAAAGACCATCTTGATGCATCCTACTTGCTACCTGTGCATTTGTTTGCTTCGGACTTGCATGCTGACCGGCTTTTGAATACTTTGAGGAAAGAGAGATAGAGGTAGTTAATCGCCTGTTTTGAAAAAATAAATAAAAAATCAATGTCCAAATAGCGTCGAAACTCTGTCGAATTTTTTAGAAAATGAAAAAAAAGGTTTTGTTTATGAAAAACGGTTTTTTCATTGAAAAGAGTCTTGTTTTCAAAAGAATTTTGTTTTATCTACCCGAACTACGTCGGTTTGATTCTTACCGGATGTGAGATACGTAGGCAACCCTCATCGGGTCCAACTTCCCCTTTTTGCAAAATACCCAGAATTTTTAAGTTTCGTCATAAATAAGTTGGGTGACGCCGTTTTTGGCAAGAATAGTCGAATGTTCCCGAAAGGGATGCCGGAAGGCTGACTTTGCATAAACGGCCACTTTTAGTCATTTTTTGTATTTTCGACCGGTTGACTCACCTAGCTTTAAAATCTTCATTCCCGAAGTGCTGAAAAGCCGTGTGCGGAGCCGGATCTTTCTTTTAATCTGAAAAAAAAATAGCCAATTGGTTGAGTCAAATAAATTTTATTTTTTGCTCAAATCACCTTAATAAATATGCAGTATGAGCACGATACAAAATGAACCTTTTTCAATAATGACTAAAATCCCTTTCAAGTTGCGACTATGGTGGGATGATTTAGGTGGTGAAGGGCAAGATGAGGTCAAGAAATATCTAAAGGGTCTTACGGGTTTATTGGAAATCCAGCCTCGGGGGGATATCATAAGAGCTTTGGTCACCTGCTGGGACCCGGCACACAATGTCTTTCACTTCTCCAATTTTGAACTCACTCCGACTTTGGAGGAAATAGCCGGGTACATCGGAAATGCTGAAGCTCCGTTGAGGCAAAAATACCTGATTGCTCCAAGAGCTGTCACTGTGCATCGGTTTTTAGATTTGTTAAAGATACCCAGGACGGTCCATAACCCAGATTTGGCCACAGGTTTTTGTAATCTGCGCTTCATATACTACAGATACGGTCATGTCGGAGGATTCAACAACCCAGGTAACAAGTTATGCAGCAAAAGTAACCGTCAGAAATGGGACGACCATAGACGAGTGGCTTTTCTGATAACCTTTTTGGGCCTTTTGGTATTTCCAAGGAAAGACGGAAACATTGATCTGAAAATAGCCGAGATCGTCAGTACCTTGCTCATTCAAGCTGAAAGCACTCTTGCGCCTATGATAATATCTGATATCTTCCGAGCTCTCACAGCATGCAAAGCCAGAGGGAACTTTTTCGAGGGGTGTAACTTGTTGCTACAAATATGGATGATTGAACATCTCTGCCACCGTTCCCAGCTCTTGAGTTACGGTTCCTCGAAGAAAACTTGCATAGAAGAGTTCTACACAAGAACCAAAGGGGTCAGTCTAACCGAGGGAGTCACGGCGTGGACATCATTCTTTCAGACCCTCACCGCTAGCCAAATACAGTGGACGCTAGGATAGTTGACCATTGATGAAGTCATATATATGCCGGCAGCTAGGACCCACTTTCTATTGATGGGGCTCAAGAGCATTAAGCCCTACGCGCCATATCGGGTTTTGAGACAACTCGGGAGACGCCAAACAGTGCCACAGGAGGAAGATCTTAGTGCTCAAGTAATTGAGATTAGCCCTGACGGACAGTTTCCTGAAGCAAGAGTCTGTCAGATTTGGAGTGAATGCTAATATTTAAAAGCATATACTTGCGTGCGAGATCGGGCCAAAAGCGAAGTGGCACCAGGATACCTTGTTTGGTATAGGAGAGAACTTGAGCACGAAAGGCCGTCTAAAAGACCGCATCTCCAGGAGTTCGTCAAGGCATCACAAGAACAGTGGGATTGGTTGGCTAAAGAAGAGAGTTACAGGGAAGAAATAGGCCAGCTAAAGCAACAGATTAAAAACCTGGGATTTGAAAATAGTCTGCAAGTCGACGCTGATCAGGGAGAAAAGAACAAATTAGCCAAGGAAAATTAGGCTCTCAAGGCTCAGATCCGACAAATGAGAATAGATGCTGACAACCAGCAAAGGAGTCGGTCGGATGAAAGATTGATTAACGGACTAGAAAAGGAAATCATTTAGCGCCGGGATGACCTGGAGAAATCCGAGGGTGCCATAGCACAGCTCCGGGCACAATGGGCAAAAAGAACAAAAGAGCGCACACAGTACTTGCAGCAGGTGAAGAAGGAATATGAAAAAACCATCGCCAAACTAAAAGGAAAAATGACCACCCTTGAGGACAAGGCAGCTAAGCAAGCTGAAGCTTATGAAATCGAAAGTGGACACTATTATGATTTACTGGCTCTAATGGAAGATGAAATACGGCAGTTGCAGAGGCAGCGTCTCCAGGATTCTCAGGTTTTGGGGGGCCGTAGTGATCAGATAAGGCGCCTGCTCATAGAAAAAGGTCGAACCAGAAACAAGATTAGGACTATTGCCCATGCCATCATTAGGAGATGCCGAATGTGTGAAGACATGACCCGCACTACCTTCTTGTCAGCAGTAATGATTTTTGTCAAGCAGACAATGTACGAATTGGAGCAACTTGAAAGGGATCTCGCACCTAAGCCCGCGGCAAGGCTGAACGATGCCTCGCGGGCACCAACTTTTGGAGCTTTAATGTAATTATAGTTCGAGTCAGTGTTTTTGTTTTTAGAGTCTGTTATCTATCTATATGTTCTCTTTTGCATCAAAATATGTTAGTAGTTTTTTTTTAGTCCGTAATTGGTTTTACTTCGGGTTTATTCTCCTTTCCAAAAAATGTTTAGTTTGGAGGCAATTTGCTTTCCCAAAATTCCCAAAATTTGCTTTTGGGAAAATTCCCAAAATTCCCAAAATTTGCTTTCGCATTTATGTGGCAGAACTACGCCCGGTCTGATTCATGCGGGGACATGATACGTAGGCAATCCACAGAAGACTCGACCACCACTAAAAAGGAAAGTTTGGAGGCACTTAAAAGAAGTCGGAATGACGCATGCAGTCAGAACAAAGACATGATAGAAATGGTTAAACTGATTAGGAACATTGCATCCCCAACGTGAAATTGCAATATGTGTTAAACTCTAACGCTAACAAGTTTGTTGTTGATCCAGAGATTTCGAAACAGTTAGCTCGTTAGAACATTCTGGCAGATTACCATTACCACACAAGATCTAAAGGGCCCATTCCGAAAAGTATGTCTGGTTCGGACAAAAGTGTTGAGGAGGAAAAGACAGAGATGCAAATGATGAAGGAGGAAGTAGACAGGTTGAGACAAGAGATAGCTGGGATGCACCTAGCCTGGGCTAGGGGACATACATCACCAATACCTCCCCCTACTCCTACCCTCTCACCGGCTCGGACTCCGGAACACCCTCCAGCTGGTCCATCAACGAGCTTCCCCATTGCCCAATACTATCAGGGGGAAACGTCCTATAATCCTCAAGCTCCACCACCCAAACAAAACCCTCCTACACCAACTGTTCCTATTTTCGTGGCACCTCCACCCGCCACATTGCAAAAATCATCCGATGAACTAGTGTTTCAGGTTCATGACAACCAATACTATCCTCCCGAACTCACCTTCAAAGCACCCGGGCCATACACTTACACCCCTCACCTTCAGCTCCCGGCGGAAACTGAGAGGTCGGCTAAGAATCCGGAGCAGGACGAAGTGCTTCGTAAAGTAAAAAGCCTGGAGTAGTCCTTCTGGAATATGCATGGATTGGGCAGCCAAGTTAGTGTGGCCTATAAAGATCTGTGTCTCTTCCCTGATGTTCAATTGTCGGCAGGTTTTAAGATGCCAAAGTTTGATCTATATGAGGGACATGGTGATCTCATGGCACATCTACAAGGTTTCTGTAGTAAGATGAGAGGGGCAGGTGGAAAGGATGAGCTGCTGATAGCTTATTTTGGTCAAAGTTTAAGCGGGTCTGCACTGGAATGGTACACGAGGTAGGATCCTAGCAGGTGGTATACCCGGGATGATCTAGCACAAGCATTTGCAGGTCACTTCCAGTATAACCTTGAGATCGTCCTTGACCGTCTCATACTGTTGAAACTTGAGAAAAAGCCTGGAGAGAGCTTCAGGGAATTCGGATTTCATTGGAGAGAACAAGCAGCAAGAGTCGATCTACCAATGAGGGAAGGTGAAATGGTGGACTACTTCTTACAAACTTTGGAGCCAACTTACTTTGGTCACCTGGTGACGTCAGTTGGTAAATCTTTCAACGAAGTAGTAAAAATGGGCGGTATGGTTGAAGAGGGACTCAGGTCCAACAAGATAATGAGCTATTCGGCAATCAAGGCCACAACTCAGGCTATCCAAAGCGGCACGGGAGGTGCGCTCGGGAAAAAGAAGAGAGAGGAGGTCGCAACAGTCAAAGTAGGTACTTGGTCCAGATCCAGAGGTCCTTCCCCTCACTACCAACCCAGACCCCATCACCCAAATTACCCACACACTCCATACAACCCTCCACAGCCCTATTATCCACCACAAGAACCACATTTCTCTGTCCATCATGCCCAAACTTACACCCAGCCTCCGGTACGCCCACAATGGCGTGCGCCGTTTCCCCAGAATACATATCCACCTCCACAAAACACATACCCACCTCCGCAAAGCACATATCCACCACCAAGGGCCTATAGGAATCCTTCAGGGCCAGGCTTCCGCGGAAATCAGGCTTTCAGGAGTGAAAGGGTGCACAGGCAGAGAACATTCACTCCGCTCGGAGAAACCTATACTACTCTGTTCCACAAATTGAGACAATTAGGCCTATTGAGTCCTGTTGGGCCTAAATTGCCAAATCCCCTTCCCAAAAATCTGGACCACTCGATAAGCTGTGAATATTGTTCGGGGGCTCCCGGGCATGATACTGAGAAGTATTGGAAGTTGATGATTGCCGTACAAGATCTTATTGACACAAATAGGATCGAGGTTCAGGCACCAGAGGCACCCAACATCAATGAGAACCCGTTGTCGGTGCACCATGAGGCCCACATGATCGAACTAGTGCACGAAGGAGGGGAGCCCAAGAAACCCTCACAAACGGTAATGATGATTCGTGCCAGTCCAAACGAAAAGTCGACCAGTGGAAAGGCAGTGGTACAGTTGGGAAGGGTAGATGACAAGCCAGTTGTGGTAATGGGGAAAGGTTAGTCTGTTGTTGCGAAGAAGCCAGAGCCGGTCAAGGTAGTGCTGCAGGGAGTACCAAGCACACCGGTGTTAGTTGTGAAGGCGACCCGCATAGAACCAGTTGTTTTCAGGCCAGTAATGCAGTTGCTGATAACAAGTGAGAAAACTGTGCCATGGAGCTACAGTCAAGTGACGATGATGCATAAGGGGAAGGAGATTGTGGAAGAAGTATGCGAGGCTCAGGGGTTAACTCGTTCGGGAAGGTGTTTTGCTCCCGCAAAATTGAGAAGGGCCAATCCTATAACAATAAAGAAGCCAGTGACAGAGGAAGAATCAGAGGAGTTTTTGAAGAAAATGAAGGCACAGGACTACTCCATTGTAGAGCAGTTGAGGAAGACCCCGACCTAGATTTTATTGCTATCCTTGTTGATCCATTCAAGCGATCATTGTCGGGCATTAATGAAGATTCTGAACGAAGCCCATGTTCCGGACAATCTCTCAGTGAACCATTTGGAGAAAATAGTGCACAAAATCTTCGAGGTAAACCGAGTGACATTTTCTGACAATGAATTACCGACAGAAGGTACAGAACACAACAAAGCCCTCTACTTGACCGTGAAATGCGAAGACTCGGTGGTCACCCGGGTATTGATTGATAATGGGTCAAGCGCCAACATCTGTACTTTGAGTACTCTGAACAAGATGAAGGTTGATCATGACCGGATTCACAAGAACATCGTCTGCCTCCGAGGTTTTGATGGGGGTGGTACCGACACAGTAGGTGATATCATGCTAGAATTGACAATTGGTCTGGTCGAGTTCACCATGGAATTTCAAGTGATAGACGTGGCGGTGTCATATAATCTTCTGTTGGGGCGACCTTGGATCTACGCAGCCAAAGCAGTGCCTTCTACACTGCATCAGATGGTCAAATTTGAATGGGATAGACAAGAGATTGTGGTACACGGGGATGACGGTACAGGCGCCGTTAGTGATGCTATTGTGCTCTTCATAGAAACTGATGATGACAAGGGCCCATGGGTTTACCAGGTTTTTGACGCAGTCTCAATGGACAAAATTCCTGAGGGCGGGGGCCTTCCACTTCCCAGAATAGCAGCTGCAACCTTCATGATAGCCTCGGAAATGTTAAACAGCGGGTTTGTACCAGGAAAAGGTTTGGGGGTTGATCTGCAGGGTATTGTCCAGCCAGTTTCTTTGCCCAAGAACCTGGATACTTTCGGGATAGGATTCAAACCTACGACAGCAGATGTAAGGCGGGCCCGAAAATTGAAAAAGAAAGTTTGGGTTCTTCCCAAGCCAGTTCCACGTCTTTCCAGATCCTTTGCCAGATCAGGTAGCGGAAGGTTGTCAGTCCCCAAAATTCTCGGACCTCTAATTGGGCCAGACGGAGATTTGAATGAGGGCTTTGAAAGGCTGTTCGCCGAAGTCAACATGATAGAAGCCGGAGAAGGTTCCAGTAAGGCAGACATACAGTTTGTGGGGCCTAGAGCCAATGTCAACAATTGGACAGCTACTCCTCTTCCTACTCGGAGGGAGTCTTGGTAGTTGGCTCTGATTTTCTTTCCTGTTTTCTGGATTATTCCAGGGTTGCAATCCAGATTTCTTTTTATTTTTATTGTGTTCATCAAAGTGTGAAACCTTGTTATCCCGTAATTCAATAAAATAAAAAGTTTCTTCTTCATTTCTTATTTTATTTTTTTTAATTTTGTTTTCTTCTTTTCTTTTTCTGTACAGTTCTCTTTATACTGGTCTTAATGACATGGCGTGCATAAGGAATCCTCAGCCCAGTCTTAAAAATCAATCTGATCCCGAAATGATAGTTCAAGAAGTAGATTGTGGTTACGAATCAGAATATGATGATGAGGATGAAGCCTTCGAAGAAATTAGTAAGGAGTTAATTCACTTCGAAAAAAAACCCAAACCCAATTTGAATGACACAGAAACCGTCAATTTAGGGGACAAGACAATGTCCGAGAGACTAAGATAAGTGTCCACCTCGAGCCAGAAATCAGGGAAGAACTAGTCAAAGCACTCATTGAATTCAAAGATGTTTTTGCATGGTCGTACGATGACATGCCGGGCTTAAGCACCGATCTAGTGGTTCACAAATTGCCCACTAACCCGGCATGCCCTCCCGTCAAATAGAAATTGAGGAAGTTCAAGACAGATATGAGAGTGAAGATTAAAGAAGAAGTAACCAAACAGCTGCAAACAAAGGTTATTCGGGTCACTCGATATCCTAATTGGTTGGATAATGTAGTGCCAGTGCCGAAGAAAGATGGGAAGACCAGAGTGTGTGTCGATTACCGCAATCTGAACAGGGCAAGCCCAAAGGATAACTTTCTATTACCCAACATCCATATCTTGATCGATAATTGTGCCGGATGTGAGATCGGGTCTTTTGTAGATTGCTATGCTGGGTATCATCAGATTCTGATGGATGAAGAAAATGCGGAAAAAATGACATTCATTACGCCGTGGGGGACTTATTGCTACCGAGTAATGCCTTTTGGCTTGAAGAACGTTGGGGCAACGTACATAAGAGCAATGATTACGGTGTTTCATGACATGATACACAAAGAGATTGAGGTATATGTAGATGACGTGATCATAAAATCTAAGCGTCAGGAAGACCACGTAGCAGACCTGAGGAAGTTTTTCCAAAGACTTCGAAGGTATGATATTAAGCTCAACCCGGCCAAATGTACATTTGGTGTTCCATCTGGAAAGCTGTTGGGATTCATCGTCAGTCGGCGAGGTATTGAGTTGGACCCGTCAAAGATCAAATCCATCCAAGAGTTGCCACCGCCGAAGAACAAAACAGAAGTAATGAGTCTGTTGGGAAGGTTGAATTATATCAGCAGGTTTATCGCTCAACTCACAGCGACTTGTGAACCCATTTTTCGGCTACTAAAGAAAAATGCCGCGGTAGAATGGACGGCAGAATGTCAGGAGGCATTTGACCAAATCAAAGGATATTTATCAAATCCACCTGTGTTGGTTCCACCTGAGCCGGGGAGACCGTTAATTCTTTATCTAATGGTCCTGGAGAATTTGTTTGGCTACGTACTAGGGCAATACGACATTACAAGAAGGAAAGAGCAAGCCATATATTATCTCAGCAAGAAGTTTATAGGCTATGAGGTTAAGTACACTCAACTCGAGAAGACATGTTGCGCCCTAACTTGGGTGGCCCAGAAATTGAAGCATTATCTGTAATCATATACTACTTATCTCATTTCCCGCTTGGATCCACTAAAGTATATTTTCCAGAAGCCTATGCCCACAGGGAGATTGGCAAAATGGCAGATATTACTCACAGAATTTGACATCGTCTATGTGACGAGGACGACCATGAAGTCCCAAGCATTGGCCGATCACTTGGCTGAGAATCTTGTTGATGAAGAATACGAGCCATTGAGGACGTATTTTCCTGATGAAGAAGTGATGCACATAGATGAGTTGGAATTATCTAAGGAACCATGTTGGAAGCTCTTCTTTGATGGAGCCGCAAACGCGAAAGGAGTTGGAATAGGAGCGGTACTTATTTCTGAAACAGGACATCATTATCCTGTTACGGCATAGCTACGTTTCTATTGTACCAATAACATGGCTGAATATGAGGCATGCATTTTGGGCTTACGGTTAGCTGTAGACATGGACGTCCAGGACTTCTTGGTCTTGGAAGACTCGGACTTCCTAGTGCATCAGATTCAGGGTGAATGGGAAACAAGGGATTTGAAGCTCATACCATATCGACAATGTTTGCACGATCTGAGCAAGCGATTTCGATCAGTGGAGTTCAGACACATCCCAAGAGTTCACAATGAGGTTGCCGATGCTTTGGCCACTTTAGCATCGATGTTGCACCACCCAGACAAAATTCATGTTGACCTGTTGCATATCTAGGTTCGTGATCAGCATGCTTATTGCAACATGATAGAGGAAGAAATGGATGGCGAGCCATGGTTTTATGATATCAAGGAATGCCTTAGGATGGGGATATACCCAAAGCAGGCCACCGGAGATCAAAAGAGAGACATTCGGCGATTGGCAAATGGATTTTTCCTCAGTGGAGGAGTGTTGTACAAAAGAACCCCAGATTTGGGATTGCTGAGATGTATAGATGTTGTTCAAGCTACGATAGTGATGATAGAGGTATATGCGGGAGTTTGTGGGCCACATATGAGCGGATATGTATTGGCGAAGAAGGTTTTTCGAGCAGGGTATTATTGGCTCACTATAGAGCGTGATTGTATCAATTTCGTGCGAAAATGCCATTAGTGTCAGATACACGGAGATTTGATTCATTCTCCGCCAACAGAATTGCATACAATGTCAGCACCATTGCCATTTGTTGCATGGGGCATGGATGTCATTGGACCGATTGAGCCGGCAACTTCTAACGTCATAGGTTCATTCTGGTCACCATTGATTATTTCACCAAGTGGGTTGAGGCTAAAACTCTCAAGTCGGTAACCAAGAAGGAAGTGGTAGATTTCGTTCATTCCCATATCATCTGTAGATTTGGGATCCCCAAAGTGATCATCACGGACAATGGCGCTAATCTTTACAACAGTTTTATGAAAGAAGTATGTAAACAGTTTAAGATTACACACCGCAATTGCACCCCATATCGTCCCAAGGCGAATGGAGCCGTTGAGGCAGCCAACAAGAACATAAAGAAGATACTGAGGAAAATGGTTGAAGGGATCAGGCAATGGCATGAAAAGCTACCATTTGCATTGTTGGGATATCGCACTACTGTGCGTACTTCAGTAGATGCAACTCCTTATTTGTTGGTATACGGAACTGAAGCAGTGATACCAGCGGAAGTTGAAATTCCATCCCTTCGGATTGTCGCTGAGGCTGGGATTGATGACGATGAATGGGTCAAAGCCCGATTGGAGCAGTTGAGCTTTATTGATGAAAAAATATTGGCAGCAGTATGCCATGGCCAACTGTATCAAAGGAGAATGGCAAGAGCCTACAACAAGACGGTGCGCCCCAAAAAATTTGAAGTGGTGCAGCAGGTATTGAAACGAATCCTGCCACATCAGGCCGAAGCCAAGGGCAAGTTCGCCCCGAATTGGCAAGGGCCATTCATTGTAACTAGAGTGTTGTCCAATGGCGCTTTATGTTTAACAGATATCGAAGGGAGATGTGTCGACATGGCTATCAATTCTGACGCAGTTAAGAGATATTATGTATGATTTCTTTTAATTGTAATTGTTGTTTGCTTGTACTTGGCATTTATCGGAGAATGAAATGACGGAGGCAATTCTTTCTTCTATCCAAATACTTTAACCTTTACTTCCCCTTTTGAGCCTTATTTATTCTTTCATACCCCTCTTTTGGAATTAGTAATGAGAATGAAAGAAAAGAGAAGAGAAAAATAATGATAATAAAGACAAAAGAAAAGTAACAAAAAAAAACAAAGGAACTGGAAACTACGTTTGACCTGATTCCTCAAAGAGGATACGTAGGCGCCTCACGGCTCGGTCATAGTGTAACAAAAAAATCCCCAAGCAAGAAAAACTAGGGCAGAAGTTGTGTTTATAATTTTGGGAAAGAAAGTTGATTCCAAGAGTTGTAATGTTTTACCCATTAAAATTATTTTGAACCTTTTACCCTTTTTCTTTTAGCTATACACAAAAACTCATATTGATGTCCAAAAAAGACCTCCCGATCAGTATCCGAGAAGTGCCAAGTCATGAAAACGGAAGTCGGGAATAACACTATGATCCCTAGCAGAGAGGAGGATCATAAGCTGGAAATGAACTGGTAGCCGAAAGAATCCCCAGCAGAGAGAGTCATATCGGTAACACTCCGATCCCCAGTTGGAAAAAATAAAATAAAATGAGAGGGTCTTATCGGTGAAAACCTCCACAGGCACCATAAGGCGACGTAAGTTGAGAGAAATAAAATGAAAGAGTCTTATCGATGAAAACCTTCACAAGAACCATAAGACGACGGGAGTTGAGAGAAATGAGAGAGTCTTAGTAGTGAAAACCCCTCGAAGGGCACTATGAGGCGACAAGATAAGATTGGCGGAAAGGATCCGCATTTGGCAAAGAGTTGAGTACCTGTTTATCCCCAGCAAGATGAGGCCGTCCGAAAGGTTGATTGATACAAGTGGACTGGGTTGATTAATCCAGAATGCACGATATGATCATTGGGATCGGTTATATCATTCAGATAAGTTCTTTTCTTTCCTTTTCCCCAGCATTTGTTCAGAAAGATTTCTTCTTTTTCTCTCTTTTGAAATCATCACTTTTTCATTTCTTGGTCTAAAGACTTTATCTCCCCAGCAGTTTGTTTTTGAAAAGGATTTTTCAAAGCTTATTTCCAGTTGCCAAGATGGTGCAAAAACACAATGTAGATAGGACGAGCCAAAGATAAGGCGACAAAGCGAAAAGAAGTTTGTCGCAAGACCAAATGATGAATGGGTCTAGATTCCAAGAGGACCGAATTTCCAGGGGAAGTTGGAGAAAAACAAAAAAAACAACAGTTGAAAAGTTATGGACCAAATTCCAAGAGGATCCCCAGCAGATTTGCGAGATGCAGGAACAACTCTGACTGATTATCGACCAAGTTCCGCGATGGTCGGACAACACAGAGCGGGGAAGGAAGAGAAAAGAAAAACCATCCCCTGCAGGAATATCAATGCCAACAAATAATATCATCCCCAGCAAGTTTTGTAATAAAGCACAAAGCAGGGAAAGGAAGAAGGGAAAAACCATCCCCAGCAGGAGTGGCACGACCACTCACCACGTTTTAAACTAACAAATATTTCTTTGATTTGAAGCAGGGAAAGGAAATGCTATTGGCAGCAGGAAGACATGGCCACAAAGAAGATTATCAAACTCGGGTAGAAAATTTTCTCTCATTGCGAAAATTTTCTTGAAATCAGATACCCACTTGGGGAAGATGGAAGATAACACAAGTTTTGAAGGAGGTGGAATCCCCCGTAGTTTACGGGAGAAAGAATACAAGTTTTAAAGAAAGCAATCTTGGAAGGAGCAAGATAACTCAAGTTTTAAGGGTAGTGGTTTTTGAATCAGTATCATCCCCACCATTGTTAAAAGGAGGAAAGTAACTAGAGGATAATTCCCCAGCAGTGTTATCCCCGGCAGGTTTCAGAGAAGTGAAAACACCAGCTTTAGGAAAGTAGTTCCAAGTGGAAGGAAGGCACCAGCTTTAAAGGAAGTAGTCTGTGAAGAAGGAAAATAACATAGTTGTGAATAAAACACCGGTATTGTCCCCAGCAGTTTTTCGGAGGAATAAAACACCAGTTTTGAGGGAAGCAGTTGAAAGAAGATGATTCAAGTTAAAGGAGTCAGGGACCCGCTTGGAGAATGGAGGTGTTGTATTTTTAAGAAGTTGTCAAAGTCAGGAGTCCACCTGGAGAATGAAGGTGTTACATTTTAAGAAGTTGTTGAGGTCAGGAGCCCGCCTGGAGAATGGAGGCTGAATTATTTTTAAGTTGTTGTTGGAATCAAGAGCCCGCCTGGAGAATGGAGGCTAAATTATTTTTAAGTTGTTGTTGGAATCAGGAGCCCGCCTGGAGAATGGAGGCTGATTTATTTTCAAAATTACTGATGAAGTCAGGAGCCCGCCTGAAGAATGGAGGCTGAATTATTTTTAAGTTGTTGATGAAGTCAGGATCCCGCCTGGAGAATGGAGGCTAAATTATTTTTAAGTTGTTGTTGGAATTAGGAGCCCGCCTGGAGAATGGAGGCTGATTTATTTTCAAAATTGCTGATGAAGTCAGGAGCCCGCCTGGAGAATAGAGGCTGATTTATTTTAAAAGTTGCTGATGAAGTCATGAGCCCGCCTATAGAATGGAGGTTGTTAAATTTTAAGTTGAAAGAGTCAGGAGCCCGCCTGTAGAATGGAGGCTGAATTATTTTTAAGTTGTTGATGAAGTCAGGAGCCCTCCTGGAGAATGGAGGCTGATTTATTTTCAAAGTTGCTGATGAAGTCAGGATCCCGCCTGTAGAATGGAGGTTGTTAAATTTTAAGTTGAAAGAGTCAGGATCCCGCCTGTAGAATGGAGGTTGTTAAAATTTAAGTTGAAATAGTCAGGAGCCCGCATGTTAGAACGGAGGTTGTTATATTTGAAGTTGATGAAGTCAGGAGTCCACCTGCAGAACAGAGGAATACACGTCAAGATCAAGTCAGAAGTCAGTAATGCGGAGGGTCACAACGAAAATATCCCCAGCACGAATCCCATTTCAGAGATCAGAGAGAAGACTACAAGAGCAAGTCAAAGATAGATAAGATTCTGTAATCATTAGTTTAGTATAGCTTTTGTTTTCTTTCTAGAAATGGTGTAATAAGGAGGTCGAAAAGCAATGGTAACAGCATACAACAGCAGTAACAGCAACATCGCAGTCCCTTGGTAGTCCCAGCTACCAAAGCTTCCCGAACTACATTGACCTGATTCCCTTTTAGCCAGGGATATGTAGGAAACCTGTGAAGCAGAGGTTCAGTCAAATCTTTCAAAAAAAAATGCTTCACACGGAGTATTGCAACAGGCAAAAAATCGCTCGTATCCGCTCACTTTATCTTTGCACGGAAACTCTTCATGTTTCCGGACAAAGAGGGACAACTGTGAGCACATGATTTTTGCCCTACAAGAACTACTCCCACAAAAATTCAAAATGAAATAGTTGTGTGTTTCTTGTGATTTATTTGTATTTGTCTGTGTATATTTATTCTATTTTTACTACTGAAAAATACAAAAAATATATGTGTTGCATTTGCATTTACAATTTAGGATTAATTAACCAGTAATTTGTTTTAGGAAAATGAAAATCATAAAAATAATGTATTTTGCATTTTTTGCACTTAATGTTGAATTGTGTGATTTTATTGTTAATTGGCATTTAATTGTATGTGATAAGTGCTATTAAGAGATAATTAGTATTTTTAGTAAGTTAACTTGGTTTATGATTTTAGAAAATAATTTAGAAATCAAATGAATGAAAAGAATAAAAGAAATAAGAAGAAAATAAAGAGAGAATCAATAAAAAGAGAAGAACCAAATTTGGGCCAAAAGCAGCCAAGCCCAAACAAAACTCGTCCAAACCCACACCTGATCCAGCCCATTACCAGTCCAATCCAGTCCATCTCGGAGACACCCAAACGGCATCGTTTTGGGGAAGCCCTGATCAGGGCCGTTGATCTCACTTGATCAATGGTCCAGATCACTCCGCCCTCACCCGTAACCCCATACCCGACCCATGGCCCCGAATCAACCCGATCTCTTAATAAGACCAAACGACACCATTTGAGTTAAGTGAACTGATCCGGACCCTCGATCTCTCTTGATCGAACGGCCAAGATCAAATCACCCCCACTATATAAATGAAATCGCATACCCAGCCCCCCAGTCCAAACCCCTGTTCATCATCGTCTCTCAGAGACGAATCCCTTTCCCCAAACCCTAGCTGCCATGGCATTCCTTCACCTGAAACCCAGCGGCAACGACGCCGCCGGCCACCAAAATAACACCCTTGAACCTCCTAACTACCCTCAATACAGATCCAGTACCCGTTTGCTTCGAATCATCCTCAAACGTCTCGAATCTTCATTTGAAGATTTGAGCAAAACCTGGACCTACCCCAATCCGCCCTGAACTCACACCCTGGCACCCCTTGACCTACCTCATGACCAAACCACCGTTGGTTTGGTTCGAATCGGGCTAGAAACACTCGAACCCCAAATCAAAACGTAAGAACCCTAGAAAACCAAGACTGGTTTCTGTCCGAAGTTTAAGGGGATTTGGGTGCTTAACTGACCTTAGTCGAACCGTTTGACCTCAAAAAGTTCAAGGCCGAGTCGATTCAAGTCCGCCTGTTCTCTGTTCCATTTAAGGTATTTTTTTTCCTTTTATTCTATTTTTGATGTTTTAAAACGTCTGTTTATTTTTCTAGTATTGTTATATTAATTTTTAGTTTTTGTCGATTGTTCTGTTCTTCTCCCTCAGACCTTTTTATTTGGTCGAATTTGTTTCTGCTCGTTGTTGTGAATAATTATAGGTTGTGTAATCGATTCAAATAAGTTTCGTCAATTAGTTAAGTTTTATTACAAATCCATGTTCTTGTCAATGTTGCTTGAATTGCCTGATTATCTATTTTTGATTGATTAATGTCAGTTGTTGTAGGCAATCGGTTAATTAGTTTTCGTCGATTAATTCGTTCTTGTTTGTAAACCAATAAGTTCGTCAAATGGTTGTTGTGTGTGCTTGATCTGTGGACACTTAGCTTTAGGGCATTGTCAATAGGCTGACAATGATCCTGCATTCATGTTTATTTTGATTCAATTTTCAGTTTCAGTTTTAATGATTCTGTTGAGTTCTGTGTTGTGATTTAAATTCAGTTCATTGGTTTCAATTGGAACTCAACCTTAGTCATTTAGTTGTCAGGAGGATTGGTTATAGCTGTTAGTCAGGTTTAGTTTTAAATCATTGTTAGCTTGAACAGATTTTAGAGTTAAAAGGTTTTAATACGGATGAATAGATTGTATTAGGGGCATTAATATTAAGGGGTTTCAGGGGTGATTTGGGAATGGAACAGTTAGGGTAATATTTTAGTGTTAGTGACTTGTTAGTGGGGTATTAAATGTTCTTAAATTAATAAGGTAATGGGGAACAAGAAGGAATGGGGGCTGAAAATAAGGAAAAAGCTTTCCTTAGTGGGTTTTAAGTGAAAAAATGCAGATTTTAGTGGAAAAAGGGGTCGGGTAGTTAAGTTAAAAAAAAGAGGGGGCAGGTCTGGATGGCTATATATAAGAGAAGGATTAGGATTGAAGAGAGGATTGATTTTTGGAGAGCTTGGGGGAGTTGAAAAAGAATAGCTATTGTTTCATTGCCTCGCTTAGGATCTGAAATAGCTAGAACCTTTCTTTCTTTTACTTCTGTTCTATACTTGGAGTCGTTTATAGCTGGTGGTTATTTGTTGTTGCACTGCGGTTGCAATTTTTGTTCGTTACTACTGCTGCTGCTGATCCTCTTTTTCATCTTCTTGTATTGTCAATACCATGTACATGCTTCGAATTCCCTTGATGTAAGTTCAACCTTGGAGTGAAAAATGTAGTTTTATGCCAGAGTTGATTTCATTTGAATATTTGTAGTTATAGTTCTCTAAAGGTTGTACTTATTTAGTTTTTTTTAACTAGTTGGCTTGTTGACATGATATGGACGACACGGATTTGAACTAGGACTGTTTATATTACATGAATAATAGATGATTGTATAATTAGGACTATTTATAAGTTGTTTGCGTTGCTTGATTCCGGGAATGTTTGGATTTTGAAATATGATTATGTAATAGTCATATTGGTTTAGTGTTGTTTTGTAGTTAATTTTGAAATAAGAAGCAAGCTGCAAGCTGAAACAGGAAAGTGTTTTTCGAATTCATGCATTTCGCCGGCACTAATAAAATTGAGCTGAAATCAGCAAGTATGGGTTTAAATGTGGTTATTGATTAAGAGTGCATCCGTTATTCATATTTTGTTAAAAATTAAACTTGTATCTATGTATCCTCGTGTAATTTAAACTTGTATCTATGTATTCTCGTAAAATTCTTTTTTTATATATATATATTTTATAATGCGTATATTTATGTAAGTTTTAGACAATATTGTCATTAGTGAGTTTAGACAAGTTTTAGACAATATTTTGTAATGCGTAAACTTGTATCGTTGTAGTTTAGACAAGTAATATGTTTTAGTTGTAATAATAATGTTATGGTACACGTTTTCAATCTGATAGTAATAGACAATGGTCAATAGTTAACACGAGATTGGAAATTAATGGTAATGTGTTATTAAGTTAATAATTGTAACCATTGTTAATTAGTTAACTGATTAGGAAAGTTGTGCTTGGATTTGGAGATGAAAGCCGGTTGTCCCACGGGTAGGCCTTGGAGGCCCGATGCGGATTAATTATAATTTTCTTTCTTAAAGGGGAAGTAGCTCTTAAAACAAATTAATTAGGACTTCTTTTTTACTTTAGAGACAATAAAAATAGCAAATTATAGTTGCTTCAGGCTTGTTTTTTAAAAATAAAATAAAAAAAGGAGACGAGCCTCGCCAAATAAAACGCACAAGCTGCGGGGCCCTCAATAAAGGAATATCATGAATACATAGAATTCGGGATGGACCGTTTAGCAAATTTCACGGCCTTCCCCAAAGTAATAACGCGTTAGTCACTGTTAGGCGCGCTTTTAATGATTTACTTTCTTAAACTCGGGTGCATATTTATGTGACCCAAATCCAAATCTCAACGGAGTCGAAATGTATCGATAACCACGGGCACATTGATGTGACGGGGTTCGAGATACGTTTTCACAACGTTGCAATTCTTTGTTAAAATAATAATGATAATAATAAAAATGGTTTAAGTTAAAATTTGCACATAGGTTCATAATTGTATAAAAATCAGATAATTAAGCCGAATATGACAGTTGAGCGACCGTGCTAGAACCACGGAACTCGAGAATGCCTAACACCTTCTCCCGGGTTAACAGAATTCCTTATCCGAATTTATGGTGCGCAGACTATTAAACAGAATTAATCTTTTCCTCGATTCGGGATCCAATCGGTGACTTGGAACACCATAAATCTCCCAAGTGGCGACTCTGAATTAAATAATAAATCCCGTTTCGATTGTTCTTTAATTGGAAAAACCCCCTCTGCGCCCCTTTGCGGGACGTAGGTGAAAAAGGAGGTGTGACATGTATAACTGTAATATTTTTAAAAACTTATGATTTTAAGTATGTCATAATATTTATATTATTTTAACAATTTTTTTATTAAGAATTTGAAACGTAGTATTATTTTTAAAACTGCCCAATAAAGAAATAGTGTCAAATAAAATGAAATAAAGGGAATACCATTTATTTTTGGTCATAGAGTTATTTTCTCTTGCTGAGTTATAGAATACATAGTTGTATTCATATATGTGCAGCAGTGTATGTGTGTGTATTATGTAATTGGAGGAGGTTAGTCGGTTAAGTGGTTAGTTAGGCACAACTATCAACCATCAACCAACAATATAAGACATCTCCTTCCCTTTGTATTGAAATCAATCGAACAGTAGCACCTCTTCTTCTTCCTCTCTCTCTCTCTTCAATTTCATCTTCTCTCATTTTGCATGTCATTTACAATAGAAGATCTGATGGATTTTATTATGGTATCAGAGCATTGGTCTTAGGATTTGCAGCTCAGATCTAAGCTCCTCCGAAAATTAGTAACAAAACTCATTTTTTGAGCAGCCATGGACGAAAATGATGTTGCTTTGCTTGACCACAATCATCCGCTATTTTTATAAGCTGGAAATGCTCCACGACTCGTATTGATATCGCTCAAACTCACAGGGCCAGAAAACTATGCCATTTGGAGCAGGGCGATGAAGTTAGCACTACGAGGAAAGAGTAAGCTTGATTTTGTATACGGTACTTGTGTGAAAAGCAATTACAAAGAAGAATTAGCAAAGCAATGGGAAAAATGCAATGCTATTGTGTTGTCATGGATTGGAAGCATCGTATTAAGTGAATTGATGCCGAGTATTGTGTAGGCGTCAAATGCGAAGAAAGTTTGGAGCGATTTTCAGGAGAGATTCGACAGATCTAATCTCACCAAAATTTATCATCTGTGGAGTGCAATTGCGACTCTAAGGCAAGATATGGATTCTGTCACCAGCTATTATTTGAAAATGAAGGATTTATGAGATGAACTTGATGTAGTAGCCCTTTTGCCCTCTTGTGATTGTGAGGAATCTGGATTTTCTGTAGATCATTTGAAAAATATAAGGTTGTTGTAATTTCTTATGGGATTAAATGAAAGTTATAGCAATATATACAGTAATATGTTGGCAAGAAGTCCAGTTGTGACTGTTAATGAGGCTTATGCTATAGTTAGTCAAGAGGAGAGTTAGAGAACATTAGGTATCACAGGTACACACAAAGATCCACTCACAATATTAGCAAGAAAAGGTCAAGACTTTAGACCTAGGAAGCTCGGCTTAATATGTGAGTATTGTGGGTATAAAAGACATCTGAACGATAATTGCTTTAATATATCCACCTGATTTCAAAAGCAAAAAGAATAATCAGACAACTGAAGAAAGGTATATGCCAATAATGCAAATGGAAACACAACTACTGCAAAGAAAGAAAGAACAATGCCAACAATTCAAGCACCAGGCCATTTCTTTATAGAAGAGTAGTACAAGCAATTGGTCAATCTGTTGTCAAAGCCTAATGCAGGGGAATGTTCTGCAAATATGACAGGTATAATTTCTATATTGTCTAGTGCAGATATGTGTGATTGGGTGATAGATTCATGAGAAACTCATCATGTCATCTACTGTAAGGATGTTCTAAAGGATGTTAAAAGTGCTGATAGCCAAGGAATACTAGGAGTCCAGGTGCCTACAAGAAACATGTCAAAAATCACTCACACAGGAAATACAACTATATTAGAAAATAAGACAGTAAAGAATGTGTTGTATGTGCCAGATTTTAAGTTCAATCTACTATTAGTGTCTAAACTCACCAAAGATCTATGGTGTTCTGTCACTTTTCCCCTAATTTTTGTATATTTCAGGATCTTTACGGTGGCAGGGTGATGGAGATTGGTAAGAACACAATAGGTTGTATCTACTAAAGGAGAACATAACACTAGCAGCAACAGAATTTTTTGTGAAGCAAGGAATTAACAGTGAGCTTTGGCATCTGAGACTAGGACATGGATCAATAAAGGCAATGGAGAATATACCAGCTCTTAGG
Organism: Nicotiana tabacum; assembly: GCF_000715075.1. Classification (NCBI taxonomy): domain Eukaryota; kingdom Viridiplantae; phylum Streptophyta; class Magnoliopsida; order Solanales; family Solanaceae; genus Nicotiana; species Nicotiana tabacum. The sequence goes on along the minus strand of NC_134090.1, from coordinate 151,941,496 downwards.
AATAAAGTTGATTCTCATGTTCAACAAAACTGTGAAGTTTGTCCTTTGGCTAAGCAATGTAGGTTGAAATTTTCTATTAGCAATAGTAAATCTACTACCTATTTTTAATTAGTCCATCTAGATGTCTAGGGGCCTCACAAAGTTCCTACCTATGATAGAAAGCATTACTTTGTCATTATTGTGGATGACTATAGTAGGTACACTTGGATATGCTTGATTTAGTCTAAATGTGAAGTAGCTATTGTAATAAGGAACTTTGTTGCAATGAAAACAAATCAGTTTGATGTTGGAATTAAGGTGCCGAGGATAGATAATGGTACTGAATTCTTTAACTCTTAATGTAATGAATTATTGGCTTCCCTTAGAATCATACACCAAAGCAGTTGCCCATACATTCAACAGTAAAATAGAACTGTGGAAAGAAAATATAGACACATTTTACAAGTTGCAAGGGCTTTGAAATTTCAGAGTTCAATACCACTTAGACTTTGGAGAGACTGCATCAAAACTGATGTATATTTGATTAACAAATTTTCTACTAAGACTTTGGAAAGGAAGTGTCCTTATGAGATGTTGCATTACAAACCTGCCAAGCTAGACCATCTAAGGGTATTTGGTTGTTTATATTTTGAAGCAACTTACCAAGTGGAGATAAATTTACAGCTAGAGCAAAGGAATGTGTCCTTATAGGATACTCAGAGATTCAAAAGGGGTACAAATTATATGACTTAAACTCTAGATGAGTAATAGTAGAGATGTTACATTCAGAGAACATCTTTTTCCATTTAAAGAAGAAACAATTGCAAATGAAGATCTGTTTCCTTGTGAGGTAGTGGGCGTTACTCCTGAAGAGACAACTCAACTTGATTATAGCAATAGTCCACATTGTAGCAATGCTCCTGCTACAATTCATATTGTTGAACAAGTTGTGTCAAAATCACCTGTATCACCACCAGCAACTCCACCATCAGACTAGAGCCACAAGCAGAACCTCCTACACTACCTATCTTGCATGAACCAGATGCAGACCATGCTGAAGTACTAGATGCAAACCAAGAAGAACCATCATCTTACTCAGAGGAAACACTAGTTGAAGAACTAACACATCAAGAACATCATATACCTACAGTGAATACTAGAAAGTCTGGCAGAACTTCCAAACCTTCTATTTGGCTTAAAGATTATGTGACTACAGTTAAATCAACCAAGGATACACCTTACATTATCTCCAATTTCATCACTTATGATCACCTTTCTGAGAATTACAAATCCTTTTTAAGGATCATTCTCAGAACCTACTGAACCTAAGTCCTTCAAAGAAGCTTGTATTGACAAATCCTAGGTGGAAGCAATAGAAGAAGGAATTAAAGCACTTGAAGATAATGCAACCTGGGAAGTGGTAGATCTTCCCCATAGGAAGAAAGATATAGGCTCAAAATGGGTGCTCAAAATTAAATATAACGCAAATGGGGAAGTAGAAAGGTTTAAATCAAGGACGGTAGCAAAAGGCTATACACATCAGGAATGGACTATCATAAAACATTCTCTCATGTTGCAAAGATGGTAACTATAAGGACCATCATCAGTATAGCAGCCTCTAAGGGATGGAACCTATTCTAAATGGATGTAAATAATGCTTTCCTGCAGGGTGGTCTTTATAAAGAGGTCTAAATGTCCTTGCCTCAAGGGTTCCACAAGCAGAGGGGAGCAGAAGCCAGAAGGTATGTAGGCTGCTGAAATCTTTGTATGGGTTAAATCAGGCTTCAAGATAGTGGAATATTAAATTAACAGAGGCACTATTAGCAGCTGGTTATACACAAAGTCCCTATGATCACTAATTGTTCACAAAAAGGGCTGGATAAGGTATTGTCATTATCCTAGTCTATGTAGACGACTTGCTCATCAGTGGAAGCAATCCTGTTCTTATAGAGGCAGCCAAACAGACATTACATAGTTCATTCAAAGTGAAAGATCTATGAGAACTTAGGTATTTTCTTGGGATTGAAGTTTTGAGGTCAAACAAAGGAGTATTTCTTACTCAAAGGAAGTATGCACTTCAATCAATATCAGATGTTGGACTTGCAGCTGCTAAACCTATTAACACACTTATAGAGCTCAATCAGAAGTTAATAACCATTGATTATGACATACATGTTGGGCATACTTGAGATGCAGAATTGCAGGATGTAGGAAGCTACCAAAGACTCGTTGGAAAACTTCTTTACCTAACAATTACCATGCCAAATTTATGTTTTGCAGTCCAGGTATTAAGTTAATTTATGCAGCATCCCAAACAGTCCCACTAGGATGTAGCTTTGCGAGTGGTCAGATATGTTAAAGGTGCCCAGGCATTGGTATTCTTTTGCATAACTCTCCCGTAAATCACCTTTCTGTATATTGTGACTCAGATTGGGCAGGGTGTCCAAACACCAAGAGATCAGTAACTGGTTACATTGTCAAACTTGGGGATTCATTGCTCTTGTGGAAGTCAAAGAAGCAACCTACAGTTATGAGGAGTTCAACAGAGGCTGAGTATCGCAGTCTTGCAGCAGCAACTGCAGAAATTACTTGGGTCCTAGGATTACTGAAGGAGCTACAGGTTGCAGTTGATGTTTCAGTCAATCTATACTGTGATACCAAGGCAGCTTTACAAATAGCTACCAATCCAATATTCCACGAGCAAACCAAACACATCGAGATCGATTGTTATTTCGTTCGTGAAAAGATCAATGCGGGATTGATCAGTCCTCACTACATTCCTACAAGCCTACAACTAGTTGGTTTAATGACAAAAGGCCTTGGTTCAGCACAACATCATTTCCTTTTATCTAAGCTCGGAGTGTTTGATACTTTTCACCCTCCAGCTTGAAGGGGAGTATTGAATACATAGTTGCATTCATATATGTACAATAGTGTATATGTGCGTATTGTGTAATTGGAGGAGGTTAGTCGGTTAAGTGGTTAGTTAGATACAGTTGTCAACCACTAACCAACAATATAAGACAACCCATTCCCTTTGTATTGTAATCAATCGAACAACTTCTTCTTCCCCTCTCTCTCTCAATTTCATCTTCTCTCATTTTGCATGTCACTTACAGTAGAAGATCCGATGGATTCTATCAAGAGTATAGGCTGAATACATAAACAAATCTCTAAACTAATCCCTTTTTTTCACCTAGACGCTTAAACTCACCCCATGACCTATTGAGCACTCAATCTCTATTTAGATTGTGCCAATTAGACATGACAAGCTGAAACAATCGAATAAACAAGATGTCGTGTTTTATTGGCACAATCTAAATAGAGATCGAGTGCTCAATGAGTTAGGTGAAAAAGGGACAAATATAGGGTCTATCTATGTATTCAGTCCAAATATTCTTTTTCTTGCGCCCAAACTAATTATCCACTAATCTATATTTATCTATATTATTATAAAAGCACGAATAATTTATGCTAATTATTGAACGACTAAAATATCCCTCAAACATTGATAGACCTTTATACCCTTAAATATTCATATTATTTAAGGATATAATTGTAAATCTCCTTAGGCTAGAACATTTTTCCGATTTATACTACAATATACAAAGTTGATTTTGAGCCAAATTCTTTTGGGACATCTTCAACGTAGCCTACCAAGTCTACAAGTTGATTTTCTAATACTGAAGTAAATCTATGCTGAATGACATTGTAATATTCAATACCTTTGCCTAATATTAGAGTCCGAATTCAACTAAATTTGCATATATTTTACCTTTATTTATTAAATTTTTTCCTTTCCTTATTTCATTGAATTGAAACATATATATTTCTCCGGACCAAAAAAACTCATGTATTATTCTCATCTGTCTAACCTATATTATTATTATTATTATTATTATTATTATTATTATTATTATTATTATTATTATTATTATTATTATTATTATTATTATTATTATTATTGTCACAACTCCTTTTTCCGCCTCCAAAAGATAATGTAGTAATTATGTTATGGATTGTGGGTTAAAGAGCTTTTCCAATTAAAGTGACAAATTTGAAATAGGGATTATTTTATTTACAGAGTCGCCACTTGGAATTGATTTTTGCCGGTGTTCCAAGTCACTTTTTATTTGAATCCCTATTCAAAGGAAGGTTTGACTCTATTATTATTGGTCTACGAAAACAAAGTCCGGGTAAGGAATTCTGTTGACCGGGGAGAAGGTGTAAGACATTCCCTGAGTCCCGTGGTTCTAGCACGGTCGCTTTATTGACTACATTTGGCTTGAATTAAACTTAGATAAACTGTGATTTATTTGATTTTTATGCTTTTCTTATGTCCGTTTTTATTTATTTAAAAAAAATTAAAGAAAAGATTTGAATAATAATCTACAACTTAGCTAATGAGAGAAAATTATTGTTATGAGTACTAATTCAAAAGATGAGACTAATGAGAGAAAATTATTAATTGACATTGCTTAAAACTAGTAAGATGTGGGCTTGTCTTGACATTTATTTCTGGAATTATTAATTAACTCCAGAAAAATCTTTCAAGACTACTCTATTTTCTTTAAACAAGTTTTTCACTTAAGAATCAACTCATAAAAGCTGCTAAGGGATACTATAGCTACTGATTTTTTTCACTTTTTTGTGTGTCGACTCTTATCAAAAACTCCCCCAAATGTGATGGAGTCCCCCTATATATCAAAACAACCAGCTATTTCAAAAAATTTAAAATAAATCTTTTTGACAGATTTTTCTACAAAATCTGCTCTTAAATTCAAAAGGCCAGACTTTCTGGTTCAAATCTTGTCAAGTATTTCAAACAAATCTGCTCTCCACTATTCAAAGACAGACTTTTATTCAAACACTGTCCAAAGATCTACATTTTCTTACCAAACAATTTGACTTTTGAGTGTTGTACTCAAAGAGTCCTCAACAGCAAATAAACAACCCAACAAGTACCATATACTCTTAAATATTTTTCACTACCTCACTTTTATCAATACAAAACTATTTTACTACTTCAACAAGTGCAAAAACAGAAAATTTAACATTTCAAACTTCAAAAACTAATGCTAAAATAATTAATAATAGACAAAATAAAAATCTGAAAGAAATAAAAATAAAATAAAAAAAATCAGCCACGGAAAATAATAGGATTTTTACCATTTTATAATTCAAGTGGCCGAAAAAATGACGGTATGCCAAAAGAGGGTGTTCAGGGAGATCGCCGGAATTTGGCCAGATTTTGATCGCCGGATTTTCAGGGTGAAATTGGCATCAATAGCTAGGTCTTGAGGAGCTCTATCCATTGATGTAAGTATTGTGGGGTGGTAGTGGTTGAAGTTTCAAGAATTTGGGCAAAAAGTGACGGGAAAGTTTCATAGATCTAAGATTCAAGGAGTTTGAGGAATTTTTGAAAGATTTGGTTTGAAGATATGGAAGGAGAAAGTTGTGGAGATTACATGGTGTGAATTTGGAGGTGTTTGGAGGTGGTCCGCCACCGGCGGCGATTTTCCGCCGGCGGTGGTGGGCGGAGCTGGGGCGGCGTAGAGAGAGTGAAGAGAGAGAGAGAAGAGAGAAGAAGGAGAAAAGAATTATGAGTGAAAATGAAGACAATTTTCAGATTTTTGAGGCTTTAAATACCTAAGCCAAAAAAAATGAGATCCATTGGATCAAGATGGAATGGATGGGTATGATTTGATCTTGTTTCATTTAGTGAAACGACGTAGTTTTGAGGCAAAACTACGTAGTTTCAGACCCTTTCAATGGCAGCCCTTTATCTTGCACTCTTGGACACTTTTTCTTTCAAATTTTACCAAATTTCTTCCTTAATCCTACTTATTAAACTAATTTTACACAAATAAATTAATTAAATAACTTATTCTAATGATCAATTAACTAGATTAATTCACCAACTGAACAGCTAGTTAATTCTTAAAATGCTAAAATGAATAAAGAACTATTTTTTTAGTATTTTATGATAGGAAATATGCAATTAAATTCACAAAAATTGAGAAAAATAATTAAAATAACAAAACACTAATAACTTTAGGAGATGTTAAAATAGTACAAAAATTAGGTGTTCACAGCTGACCCTCTTTGCTCGAGAACATGAAGAGTTTTCGTGCAAAGAAAAGTGAATGTCATAGCTAATTTTCGCTCACATGTCACTCCAATGGAAGCAATTTTTTTTTTTTGAAAAAAAAAAGGTGACCGAACCTTGCTTCCGAGGATGCCTACATATCCTTGTCTCAAAAAGAATCAGGTCAGTGTAGTTCTAGAAAAATTTGGTAGCTGGGACTACCGGACACTAGAGTTAAGACTGTTGCTGCTGTTGCTGTCGTTGTTGCTATTGCTGTTACTCGCTTCTTACATCAAAAAAGAAAAAGAGAAGAGTACTATATATGTCTGCAAATTAAGAGTACAAAATTCCTATCTATGCTTCTTCTGGAGTCAAATCTTGATTCTTGACCTGCTCGCTTACGTTGACCTTAGATTGGATTTTGATACTCTTTGAAGAAACGATTATGACTCAATTTCAGTTGCTTGCTTTCCTGATATGAAATTGAGAAGATGAATCTTGAGAAGCTGGGTTAGTGACACATTGTCAAAGTTAACTCCAACTATCCTGTGATCGAAAGACTTCTTCCTTCTGATGAGAAACTGAAACTGCAAGCTTTAATCTTCACTTGTGCTATATGGCCGAGCCTGCAAAACCATCAAAGACAAACAAAAACGAACAAAAATTTTTCTGCCCCAGTCTGGCACTAGAATAATTTTGTGAGTTATTAGAGAAATCTGTAAATTATCTAATTTATTGAAAAGGCAGACAAAAATAGTAGTATAAACTAGCTAAAAGAGATAAAATTTGGTAACGAATGATTGTGTAACTAGGGATCGGTATCGTGTACTACTGAAAGGAAATGTAACCAGGGGCCGGTACCCTATCTTACTGGAAGGAAATAGAATCAGGTGTTAGCACCATGTATTATTGATAAAGTATTGAATCCTTTTAGGTGAAAAAAGGTTCGATCTGAGTTAAATTGTATTAAACAACCTGAGCGAAGATTACTTCTACCCGGAACTACGAACTGGATCCCCCTAGGCGAAACGGTTCTACCTGGGTTAAGCTACGTAAAATACCCTGAGCGAAGATTACTTCTACCTGGAACTACGAACTGGATACCCCTAGGCAAAACAGTTCTACCTGGGTTAAACTACGTAAAACACCCTGAGCGAAGAGTACTACTATCCGGAAACTAGGAGCTGGATCCCCCTAGGCGAAATGGTTCTACCTGAGTTAAGCTACGAAAACCACCCTGAGCGAAGAGTACTTCTACCCGGAAACTAGGAGCTGGATCCCCCTAGGCGAAACGGTTCTACCTGAGTTAAGCTACGTAAAACACCCTGAGCGAAGAGTACGTCTACCTGAAAACTATGAGCTGGATCCCCCTAGGCGAAACGGTTCTACCTGGATTAAGCTGCGTAAAACATCCTGAGCAAAGAGTACTTCTACCCAGAAACTATCATCTGGATCCCCCTAGGCGAAATGGTTCTACCTGGGTTAAGCTACTTAAAATACCCTGAGCGAAGAGTACTTCTACCCAGAATATGAGCTGGATCCCCCTAGGTGAAAAGGTTCTGCCTGGGTTAAGCTATGTAAAACAACCTGAGCGAAGAGTGCTTCTACCCGGAACTATGAGCTGGATCCCCCTAGGTGAAAACGGTTCTACCTGAGTTAAGCTCCGTAAAACACCCTGAGCGAAGAGTACTTCTACCCGGAACTATGAGCTGGATCCCCTAGGCGAAATGGTTCTACCTGAGTTAAGCTGCGCAAAACAACCTGAGTAAAGAGTAGTTCTACCCGAAACGATGAACTGGATCCCCCTAAGCGAAAGGATTCTACCCGAGTTAAGCTCCGTAAAACATCCTGAGGAAAGAGTACTTCTACCCGGAAACTATGAGCTTGATCCCCCTAGGCGAAATGATTCTACCTGGGTTAAGCTACGTAAAACACCCTGAGCGAAGAGTACTTCTACTCGGAATATGAGTTGGATCCCACTAGGTGAAAAGGTTCTACCTGGGTTAAGCTATGTAAAACAACCTGAGCGAAGAGTGCTTCTACCTGGAATATGAGCTGGATCCCCCTAGGTGAAAAGGTTCTACCTGGGTTAAGCTATGTAAAACAACCTGAGCAAAGAGTGCTTCTACCCAGAACTATGAGCTGGATCCCCCTAGGTGAAAACGGTTCTACCTGAGTTAAGCTCTGTAAAACACCCTGAGCGAAGAGTACTTCTACCCAGAACTATGAGCTGGATCCCCTAGGCGAAATTGTTCTTCCTGAGTTAAGCTGCGCAAAACAACCTGAGCGAAGAGTAGTTCTACCCGAAACGATGAGCTGGATCCCCCTAGGTGAAAGGATTCTACCCGAGTTAAGCTGCGTAAAACACCTTGAGCGAAGAGTACTTCTACTCGGAATATGAGCTGGATCCCCCTAGGGGAAAAGGTTCTACCTGGGTTAAGCTATGTAAAACAACCTGAGCGAAGAGTGCTTCTACCCGGAACTATGAGCTGGATCCCCCTAGGTGAAAAGGTTCTACCTGGGTTAAGCTGCGTAAAAACAACCTGAGCGAAGAGTACTTCTACTCGGAACTATGAGCTGGATCCCCCTAGGCGAAAAGGCTCTGCCTGGGTTAAGCTACGTAAAAACAACATGAGAGAAGAGTACTTCTACCCGGAACTATGAGCTGGATCCCCCTGGGTGAAAAGGTTCTACATGGGTTAAGCTGCGTAAAAATAACCTGAGCGAAGAGTACTTCTACCCGGAACTATGAGCTAGATCCCCTAGGCGAAAAGGTTCTACCTGGGTTAAGCTGCGTAAAAACAACCTGAGCGAAGAGTACTTCTACCCGGAATTATGAGCTGGATCCCCTAGGCGAAAATGTTCTACCTGGGTTAAGCTACGTAAAAATAGGAGGTGTGAACAATAGTGATGTATGCCGAAAGTAAAAGAAAAATGGAGATTTTAAGGAGCTTACGTTTGGTGACATTCGTTCTTTTAGAATCACCATTCTGCATGCTGTGTTCCTGCTTCAAACAAAGAAATATTTGTGAGTTTTCAAAGTGGTGGTTGGTTTTGTGGCCTTGATTGTTTTGATCACTTAATCTCGGCCCTTTAAATTGAAACTGGTTGCTTCCTGAATACCGATTGTCTTTCTGACTCTAGAGAAACTCTAGCTTTTCTAGACTTTGTCATGATGATTGGTTGGTGGAACTCAACCTTTTCGACTTTATCTTGCCTTCGTAGGCCTTTTTCTTCTACTTTCTCTTTTTTTTTTCTTTTTTCTTTATATCTTTTTTTTCATCATTTTTTTTCTTTTCTTTTCTTCGGAGCATTGGGGAACTTTCAGCTCCTCAAACTTTGCTGCAACGGCTAGTCACGTGGGACTTAACCTTTTCCAATTTTATTACGCCTTCGTTGCCCTTTCTTTTCTGGCTTCTTTCTCCCAACTTCAAATTTAGAGCATTTGGGATGCCTTGGCTTTTTTCAACTCTTTGCCGAGACAGTTAGCCACGTGGGACTCAACCTTTTCAACTTCATTTGCCTTTTTAGGTGCTCCATTTGATTTTTTCTTTCCAAAAGTTTTGATTTCGAAGCATCGGCCGCCATGGCTAGTCGGGTCGACTTGATGCTCGTACGAGGCTAGGTGCCTTTCTGCACATTATCTCGCGCCAAATAAGAACCACGTAAATCAGTCTTGCCATCCTTTCTTTGTCTTAGTTTCGGATTAGTGTTAGACCGAAATGGATTCAAAGAAAACAAACAATGGAATGGAGAATGAGTTTAAAACAAGAAGTGTCCCTTTCGGGGAAAGGAAAGAAGGACTTATCTGGAGTACATGCTGACTTCAATGAAAATGACATGTCTTTTGGACTGGATGCCTGATCTGTGTAAACCGTCCGACTCTCAGAAATTCATCACAATGTTTTCCTCAAAATCGAGAAACCTTGCCAGGACTCTATCGGTACCGATAACTATGATGATCTTCTTTTCGATCAGAGGCGCCCTTTGCGGTTTTCACGAGTTGACCTATCTCATTTTTCTTCTCGCCTTATAGTGCTCTTTACGAGTTTTCACTAACAAGACTCTCTTATTTTTCATTTCTTTTCTTACCATCGCCTCATGGTGCCCGTGTGGGTTTTCACCAATAAGACTCTTTTATTTTTATCATTTTTATTGCATCAGATCCAAGTAGTCATATTCTCTGATCCTTAAACATTCTCACCGATTGATCGGAAGGACTTGGAAGGATTTGGGTAAAAATGATTTGGATCGAATTACAACTTTGGAACCATTCAGGTGGGATCATCGCCAGACCATTACAACATTTGCCCCAGTTTCACTTTTGGGGGAATTTGGATTTTTATTTTGGTATGACTGAACCCCAGAGAGTGGTTGCCTATGTATCCTTTCGGAATTAAGTCGAACGTAGTTCAGGGTGACTTGAACTTGTTTTGATTGATATTTTTTTGTTTCATTTTACATTTCATTTTTTTTTTGCTTTTTTTTTTCAATAACACCTTTAGGTTCCAAAGAGGATGATAAAAAAATGGGAGCCGGCTCAAAGGGTTTGCAAAGGGTTGATAGTGTTTGGGTAGCGAGAATGAAAGCCTTCGTCATCCCAATTGGAGAATATTAGTACTATATGGAGGATCCAACATAGTACCTTTTGACTGCATTTGCATTGACAGTTATTTCAGAGACATTTCCTTCGATGTGTCCCAAGTGCAATGCACTCTTTTGGCAGTACTCTTGTTGCAATGTACGGATCTTTCCAATCTGGGAACCAATTTTCCTTCAGTTGTTCCAACTCTTTATTTTATTTCCTTAAACTTTATCTTCATTGTGATCTAATCCTTGATTCATTATTTCGAGGCTTAACAACTTTCAGGATCTGGGCATGAAGTCCGCAAGCATGTCATGTTATTGAAAGCTGCATTTAACAGAACTAAAAAGGGAATAAGAAAGAAAAATGACAAGATTAAGAAAAGAGACATTCCCGGAAAATGAAATATTAATTTCATTTGATTTTTTTGATTTTTGATTTTTTTTATTTGATTTTTTTTTTCAATTTTTTGAAGATAGAAGGGTTTGCATCAGAAAGTAAGACAATAAGGTAAAACATCCGGATCAGACCCTGAGATAATCTGGATGCAGAAAGGATAGCAAGACTGACCACTAAGACTCCCGTTTGATGGGGAACTTTCATGTTTGGCGACCATTTTTGGCTTTTCTTCTATCTCGGCAAAGGCTGCAACGGCCTTCGGTGCCGGATCAAATTCCTCAGCTTCACAAATCATTCTGACCATTGGCCCAATGTTGTGGGCAGGCAATAGATTGTTCATCACATCAGTAGCTTCTTCATCCCGAAAAATGATTCTTTCAGTTTTAATCAAATCTTCAACTACCCTTTTGAGGGTCCAATGGTCCTCTGTACTGTGTCCCACTGCTCTAAAGTGGTATTCACATCTAGCATCAGCTTGGTGCGAGGGGGACTCGGGGTTCGGCCATTTCGGAGCCACTGGCTGCAATAGATCTAGCTTGATTAGCTTTTGGAACAAGCTTGAATATGATTCACCAATAAGGGTGAACTGATTCTTTCTGAAAGGCTCTCTTGGGCGAGGATTGTATCGGAGATCATTTGGTTGGGGATTATATGGAGCTAGGTAAGGATGTGCATTTCAGGGAGGTGGAGCTCGGTTTTGTGTATAATGTTGTGGCCATGTGCAAGGTTGCGCGTTCATCACTGCATACCAACAAAACCAACCACCTGAACAGAACCTGACTAATTTGCGCACACCACAACCTCGTTAGTTTTGAGACATTTAACACATAGGAAATCGCACGTTGGGGATGCAATACACCTAATAGTTATACATTTCTACCATGTGTTTGAACGGTTGCATGTTTCATCCCGGCCTTAACTAACCCTTTAAGTATGTACCTCTTTTCTTTTATTTCTACCTCTATTTAATCACTCTTGATTTTTTTCGTCTCTGTCGTTTTTTATTTTTTGGCATTCTCCTTTTTTTTGTCACACTTTTATTTTTTTGTCACTCTCTTTTTTTCTCTCTTTTTTTTTCTTCTTTTTTTTTAGTTTATTTTTTCCTCAGTTAATTCTATGATTATGATCAAATCCGATGGGGATTGCCTACGTATCATGACGCTGCATGAATCAGATCATTACGTAATTCAGAAAATCGATAATGGAGTAAATAAACTAGCTCTTTTTTTTTGGTTGGAATTTTTGAAAGAAATGCTTTAAAACAAGAAAGGAAATATTTTTTTGATTTTTTGAATTTTGATTTTTGTTTTTTTAAAGAAAGACTTCTAAAAATTCATTTGTTTTTTATTTGAACTTTGGGAATTTTAAAAGTAAAAAGAAAATATTTTTGTTTGAATTTTCATTTGTTTTCTCTTTTTCTAAAGAAGAAAGAAAAATATTTTTGGATTTTGAATGTTGCCTCTTAATTTTAGAAAGAGGGACTTTTTAAGAAAAATATTTTGAATTTCTGAGTTTTTATTTATTTACAAAAGCACTTCTAAAGAAAAGTGAAAATATTTTTGGACTTCGATTTCTTAAATTTGTTTTTGAAAGAAGGACTTTTAAACAAGGAAAGGATTATTGTTTTTGAATTTTTGGGAAAACTATTTCAAAATGAAAGAAACCCATATTTTGGATTTTGATTTTTATTGATTTTTTTTAAACATATGAAAGACTTTAGAAAGAAGAAATATATATATATATATATATATATATATATATATATATATATATATATATATATATATATATATTTTTAGGTTTTAAAAAAAATCTTTTTTTTTATTTTCTAAGGAGATGCTTCTAAAGAAAGAATTAAAGGAAAATATTTTTGGATTTTTTTATTTAAAAATTGGGGCCGGAATCGATGAGGTTTGCCTACGTATCTCACATCCGGTGAGAATCAGACCCGCGTAGTTCGGTAAAATTGGATACCCTTTTTTTTTTAATAATTCTGCTACACTAATTTTCTAAAGTCGGTCGCCAATGCAAGTAAGCTTTCCAAATGATGTATCAGGTAGCATATACGTGAACATGATGGTCTCAAATAGGATACCTGTCTTATACAGACCCGGCCCCTGTGCCGAGTTTCGCTAAGTCAAATGCATGTGATGCACATAGAGTGAACCTACTAGGAAAATCCGGTATGAGTTTTGTTCTCCTAGGTTTAAATCTTGGTGGAAAAGGTATCTAGACTGGCTTACTCGAGCGGACAACTCGAGCCGAAGAGGGTCAGTGTACCGGTAACATTGCTTTCCGGCTTAACTGGTGGTGCTCCCCGCCTAAAATAGGTAATCCTTTACCGGGTGACGAACACCTCGGCTATCTCAAAGAAAGCGGGCTATGTCAAGCAAATGCCCAGTTTTAATTCAAGAAGACTCGGAGGGGTGCGTGAGAAGACAGTTTATATGTACCGTTCAAAAATATCAAAGCGGTAAAAAGCAAACAAGTAACACATTATACCCAAATAAATCACAGTATATACAAAATTAATAAAGCCAAATAAAAGTCAACATGTACAAGCTCGAATTTTGGTTGTCCCCAGCAGAGTCGTCAGAGCTGTCACACCGCTTTTTTTACCCCTCCAAAAGATATAGATAATTATGTTATGGATTGTGGGTTAAAGAGCTTTTCCAATTAAAGTGACAAATTTGAAATAGGGATTATTTTATTTACAGAGTCGCCACTTGGAATTGATTTTTGCCGGTGTTCCAAGTCACTTTTTATTTGAATCCCTATTCAAAGGAAGGTTTGACTCTATTATTATTGGTCTACGAAAACAAAGTCCGGGTAAGGAATTCTGTTGACCGGGGAGAAGGTGTAAGACATTCCCTGAGTCCCGTGGTTCTAGCACGGTCGCTTTATTGACTACATTTGGCTTGAATTAAACTTAGATAAACTGTGATTTATTTGATTTTTATGCTTTTCTTATGTCCGTTTTTATTTATTTAAAAAAAATTAAAGAAAAGATTTGAATAATAATCTACAACTTAACTAATGAGAGAAAATTATTGTTATGAGTACTAATTCAAAAGATGAGACTAATAAAACTAGTAAGATGTGGGCTTGTCTTGACATTGAATGAGGCAACCCAATATTGGGTTGATGGAGTCAAATGAGCTCATGTCCAAGACAAAATCCAAAAGCCCATATGTTTTTGGACTTTAAATCTGCAGATATGGCCTTTTAAAGCTATGTTACAGATTTGGCCCTATCTTGCTATTTGCAATCCGTAGCCAACTATTTACAAAAATAAATTTACAGATTGTCTTTCTAATCTACAACTTAACTACCTTACTAAATAAGTATTTTTTAAGAGATAAAAAAAGATTATTGGGACTCTAAAATATAATAATAATAATAATAATAATAATAATAATAATAATAATAATAGTAATAATAATAATAATAATAATAATAATAATAATAATAATAATAATAATAATAATAATAATAATAATAATAAAAACTTAGCTTGGTGACAACAAAGGGACAAACATGGCTACAAGGGTCCAAATGTTAATATATATGCTCCTTTTAGACAACCAAATGCCAGTGGAATTATTTCTAATGCTTTGAAAAAATAAAAATAATTAAACATGCTTAACACAATTTAATTAACTAACATATCGTTATAACATTACCAAACATTCAAGAGCATATAAAAATGAATTACAATAGAAGGATGAAGCTACTAATATTTCCCAGCGTCATTATCTTTCATTCCAACTCGATTTTATGAGTTTACATGGTCCGAAAATTACCTGGAGAGCAGAAAGAAGAACAAATACCGCAGAGTCAGCTCTTTCCAAAATCAACAGCAAAACAATTAAACGGGCAGCAACAATAGCAAAAGACAGCGACGACCGGCAGATTCAAACCCAAGAAAATAAACTAGAAATACCCCAACAAAACAATACAATTATGTAACTCCAAAAATATCTTTCAAGACTACTCTATTTTCTTTAAACAAGTTTTGCACTTAAGAATCAACTCATAAAAGCTGCTAAGGGATACTATAGCTACTGATTTTTTTCTCTTTTTTGTGTGTCGACTCTTATCAAAAACTCCCCCAAATGTGATGGAGTCCCCCCTATATATCAAAACAACCAGCTATTTCAAAAAATTAAAAATAAATCTTTTTGACTGATTTTTCTTCAAAATCTGCTCTTAAATTCAAAAGGCCAGACTTTCTGGTTCAAATCTTGTCAAGTATTTCAAACAAATCTGCTCTCCACTATTCAAAGACAGACTTTTATTCAAACAATGTCCAAAGATCTACATTTTCTTACCAAACAATTTGACTTTTGAGTGTTGTACTCAAAGAGTCTTCAGCAACAAATAAACAACCTAACAAGTACCATATACTCTTAAGTATTTTTCACTACCTCACTTTTATCAATACAAAACTATTTTACTACTTAAACAAGTGCAAAAACAGAAAATTTAACATTTCAAACTTCAAAAACTAATGCTAAAATAATTAATAATAGACAAAATAAAAATCTGAAAAAAATAAAAATAAAATAAAAAAATCAGCCATGGAAAATAATAGGATTTTTACCATTTTATAATTCAAGTGGCCGAAAAATGGCGGTATGCCAAAAGAGGGTGTTCAGGGAGATCGCCGGATTTTGATCGCCGGATTTTCAGGGTAAAATTGGCATAAATAGCTAGGTCTTGAGGAGCTATATCCATTGATGTAAGTATTGTGGGGTGGTAGTGGTTGGAGCTTCAAGAATTTGGGCAAAAAGTGACGGGAAAGTTTCATAGATCTAAGATTCAAGGAGTTTGAGGGATTTTTGAAAGATTTGGTTTGAAGATATGTAAGGAGGAAGTTGTGGAGATTACATGGTGTGAATTTGGAGGTATTTGGAGGTGGTCCGCCGGCGGCGGCAATTTCCGGCCGGCGGCGGTGGGCGGAGCTGGGGCGGTGTAGAGAGAGTGAAGAGAGAGAGAGAGAAGAGAGAAGAAGGAGAAAAGAATTATGGGTGAAAATGAGGACAATTTTCAGATTTTTGAGGCTTTAAATACCTAAGCCAAGAGTGAATGAGATCCATTGGATCAAGATGGAATGGATGAGTATGATTTGATCTTATTTCATTTAGTGAAACGACGTAGTTTAGAGGCAAAACTACGTAGTTTCAGACCCTTTCAATGACAGCCCTTTATCTTGCACTCTTGGACACTTTTTCTTTCAAATTTGGCCAAATTTTTTCCTTAATCCTACTTATTAAACTAATTTTACACAAATAAATTAATTAAATAACTTATTCTAATGATCAACTAGATTAATTCACCAACTGAACAGCTAGTTAATTCTTAAAATACACAAATGAAGAAAAAACTATTTTTTTAGTATTTTATGAAAGAAAATATGCAATTAAAGTCACAAAAATTGAGAAAAATAATTAAAATAACAAAATACTAATAACTTTAGGAGATGTTAAAATAGTAAAAAAATTAGGTGTTCACAGCTGCCTCTCTTTGCTCGAGAACATGAAGAGTTTTCGTGCAAAGAAAAGTGAATGCCATAGCTAATTTTTGCTCACATATCACTCCAATGGAAGCAATTTTTTTTTTTAAAAAAAGGTGACCGAACCTTGCTTCCGAGGCTGCCTACATATCCTTGGCTCAAAAGGAATCAGGTCAGTGTAGTTCTGGAAAAATTTGGTAGCTGGGACTACCGGATACTAGAGTTAAGATTGTTGCTGCTGTTGCTGTCGTTATTGCTATTGCTGTTACTCGCTTCTTACATCAAAAAAGAAAAAGAGAAGAGTACTATATATGTCTGCAAACTAAGAGTACAAAATTCCTATCTATGCGTCTTTTGGAGTCAAATCTTGATTCTTGACCTGCTCGCTTGCATTGACCTTAGATTAGATTTTGATACTCTTTGAAGAAACGATTATGACTAAATTTCAGATGCTTGCTTTCCTGATCTGAAATTGAGAAGATGAATCTTGAGAAGCTGGGTTAGTGACACATTGTCAAAGTTAACTCCAACTATCCAGTGATCGAAAGACTTCTTCCTTCTGATAAGAAACTGAAACTGCAAGCTTTAATCTTCACTTGTGCTATACGGCCGAGCCTGCAAAACCATCAAAAATAAACAAAAAGCGAACAAAATTTTTTGTGCCCCAGTCTGGCACTAGAAAAATTTTGTGAGTTATTAGAGAAATCTGTAAATTATCTAATTTATTGAAAAGGCAGACAGAAATAGTAGTATAAACTAGCTAAAAGAGATAAAATTTGGTAACGAATGATTGTGTAACCAAGGATCGGTATCTTGTACTACTAAAAGGAAATGTAACCAGGGGCCGGTACCCTATCTTACTGGAAGGAAATAGAATCAGGTGTTACCACCATGTATTATTGATGAAGTGTTGAATCCTTTTAGGTGAAAAAAGTTCGATCTGAGTTAAATTGTATTAAACAACCTGAGCGAAGATTACTTCTACCCGGAACTACGAACTGGATCCCCCTAGGCAAAATGGTTCTACCTGGGTTAAGCTACGTAAAACACCCTGAGCGAAGATTACTTCTACCCGGAACTACGAACTGGATCCCCCTAGACGAAACGGTTCTACCTGGGTTAAGCTACATAAAACACCCCGAGCGAAGAGTACTTCTACCCGGAAACTAGGAGCTGGATCCCCCTAGACGAAATGGTTCTACCTAAGTTAAGCTACGTAAACCACCCTGAGCGAAGAGTACTTCTACCCGGAAACTAGGAGTCGGATCCCCCTAGGCGAAATGGTTCTACCTGGGTTAAGCTACGTAAAACACCCTGAGCGAAGAGTACTTCTACCCGAAAACTATGAGTTGGATCCCCCTAGGCGAAACGGTTCTACCTGGGTTAAGCTACGTAAAACACCCTGAACGAAGAGTACTTCTACCCGGAAACTATCAGCTGGATCCCCCTAGGCGAAACGGTTCTACCTTGGTTAAGCTACGTAAAACACCTTGAGCAAAGAGTACTTCTACCCGGAAACTATGAGCTGGATCCCCCGAGGCGAAAAGGTTCTACCCGGGTTAAGCTGCATAAAACACCTTGAGCAAAGAGTGCTTTTACCCAGAACTATGAGCTGGATCCCCCTAGGTGAAAACGGTTCTATGTGAGTTAAACTTCGTAAAACACCCTGAGCGAAAAGTACTTCTATTCGGAACTATGAGCTGGATCCCCCTAGACGAAATGGTTCTACCTGAGTTAAGCTGCGCAAAACAACCTGAGTAAAGAGTAGTTCTACCCGAAACGATGAACTGGATCCCCCTAGGCGAAAAGATTCTACCCGAGTTAAGCTGCGTAAAACATCCTGAGCAAAGAGTACTTCTACCCAGAAACTATCATCTGGATCCCCCTAGGCGAAATGGTTCTACCTGGGTTAAGCTACTTAAAATACCCTGAGCGAAGAGTACTTCTACCCAGAATATGAGCTGGATCCCCCTAGGTGAAAAGGTTCTGCCTGGGTTAAGCTATGTAAAACAACCTGAGCGAAGAGTGCTTCTACCCGGAATATGAGCTGAATCCCCCTAGGTGAAAAGGTTCTACCTGGGTTAAGCTATGTAAAATAACCTGAGCGAAGAGTGCTTCTACCCGGAACTATGAGCTGGATCCCCTAGGGGAAAACGGTTCTACCTGAGTTAATCTCCGTAAAACACCCTGAGCGAAGAGAACTTCTACCCGGAACTATGAGCTGGATCCCCCTAGGCGAAATGGTTCTACCTGAGTTAAGCAGCACAAAACAACCTGAGCGAAGAGTAGTTCTACCCGAAACGATGAGCTGGATCCCCCTAAGCGAAAGGATTCTACCCGAGTTAAGCTGCGTAAAACACCTTGAGCGAAGAGTACTTCTACTCGGAATATGAGCTGGATCCCCCTAGGTGAAAAGTTCTACCTGGGTTAAGCTATGTAAAACAACTTGAGCGAAGAGTGCTTCTACCCGGAACAATGACCTGGATCCCCCTAGGTGAAAAGGTTGTACCTGGGTTAAGCTACGTAAAAACAACCTGAGCGAAGAGTACTTCTACCCGGAAATTTGAGCTGGACCCCCCTAGGTGAAAAGGTTCTACCTGGGTTAAGCTATGTAAAACAACCTGAGCGAATATTACTTCTACCCGGAACTATGAGCTGGATCCCCCTAGGCGAAAAGGTTCTACCTGGGTTAAGCTACGTAAAAACAACCTGAGCGAAGAGTTCTTCTACCCGGAACTATGAGCTGGATCCCCCTAGGCGAAAAGGTTCTACCTGGGTTAAGCTGCGTAAAACAACCTGAGCGAAGAGTACTTCTACCCGGAATAATGATCTGGATCCCCTAGGCGAAAGGATTCTACCTAAGTTAAGCTGCGTAAAACACCTTGAGCGAAGAGTACTTCTACTCGGTATATGAGCTGGATCCCCCTATGTGAAAAAGTTCTACCTGGGTTAAGCTATGTAAAACAACCTGAGCGAAGAGTGCTTCTACCCGGAACTATGAGCTGGATCCCCCTAGTGGAAACGGTTCTACCTGAGTTAAGCTCCGTAAAACACCCTGAGCGAAGAGTACTTCTACCCGGAACTATGAGCTGGATCCCCCTAGGCGAAATGGTTCTACCTGAGTTAAGCTGCGCTAAACAACCTGAGCAAAGAGTAGTTCTACCCGAAACGATGAGCTAGATCCCCCTAGGCGAAAGGATTCTACCCGAGTTAAGCTGCGTAAAACACCTTGAGCGAAGAGTACTTCTACTCGGAATATGAGCTGGATCCCCCTAGGTGAAAAGGTTCTACCTGGGTTAAGCTATGTAAAACAACCTGAGCGAAGAGTTCTTCTACCCGGAAACTATGAGCTGGATCCCCTAGGCGAAACGGTTCTACCTGAGCGAAGAGTACTTCTACCCGGAACTTTGAGCTGGATCCCCCTAGGTGAAAAGGTTCTACCTGGGTTAAGCTGCGTAAAAACAACCTGAGCGAAGAGTACTTCTACCCGGAACTATGAGCTGGATCCCCCTAGGCGAAAAGGATCTACCTGGGTTAAGCTACGTAAAAACAACCTGAGCGAAGAGTACTTCTACCCGAAACTATGTGTTGGATTCCCCTAGGTGAAAAGGTTCTACCTGGGTTAAGCTGCGTAAAAACAACCTGAGCGAAGAGTACTTCTACCCGGAATAATGAGCTGGATCCCCTAGGCAAAAATGTTCTACCTGGGTTAAGCTACGTAAAAATAGGAGGTGTGAACAATAGTGATGTATGCCGAAAGTAAAAGAAAAATGGAGATTTTAAGGAGCTTACGTTTGGTGACATTCGTTCTTTTAGAATCACCATTCTGCATGTTGTGTTCCTGCTTCAAACAAAGAAATATTTGTGAGTTTTCAAAGTGGTGGTTGGTTTTGTGGCCTTGATTGCTTTGATCACTTGATCTCGGTCCTTTAAACTGAAACTGATTGCTTCTTGAATACCGATTGCCTTTCTGACTCTGGAGAAACTCTAGCTTTTCTAGACTTTGTCATGATGATTGGTTGGTGGAACTCAACCTTTTCGACTTTATCTTGCCTTTGTAGGCCTTTTCCTTCTACTTTCTCTTTTTTTTCTTCTTTTTTTTTATATTTTTTTTTCATCATTTTTTTTCTTTTCTTTTCTTCGGAGCATTGGGGAACTTTCGGCTCCTCAAACTTTGCTGCAACCGCTAGTCGCGTGGGACTTAACCTTTTCCAATTTTATTTCGCCTTCGTTGGCCTTTCTTTTCTGGCTTCTTTCTCCCAACTTCAAATTCAGAGCATTTGGGATGCCTTGGCTTTTTTAAACTCTTTGCCGAGACGGTTAGCCACGTGAGACTCAACCTTTTCAACTTCATTTGCCTTTATAGGCGCTCCATTTGATTTTCTCTTTCCAAGAGTTTTGATTTCGAAGCATCGGTCGCCATGGCTAGTCGGGGTCGACTTGATGCTCGTACGAGGCTGGGTGCCTTTCTGCACATTAGCTCGCGCCAAATGAGAACCCCATAAATCAGTCTTGCCATCCTTTCTTTGTCTTAGTTTCGGAACAATGTTAGACCGAAATGGATTCAAAGAAAACAAACAATGAAATGGAGAATGTGTTTAAAACAAGAAGTGTCCTTTTCGGGGAAAGGAAAGAAGGACTTATCTGGAGTGCATGCGGACTTCAATGAACATGACATGCCTTTTGGACTGGATGCCTGATCTGTGTAAACCGTCCGACTCTCAGAAATTCATCACAATGTTTTCCTCAAAATCGAGAAACCTTGCCAGGACTCTGTCGGTGCCGATGGCTGTGAGGATCCTCTTTTCGATTAGGGGCGCCCTTTGCGGGTTTTCACAAGCTGACCTCTCTCATTTTTCTTCTCGCCTTATAGTGCTCTTTACGAGTTTTCACTAACAAGACTCTCTTATTTTTCATTTCTCTTCTTACCATCGCCTCATGGTGCCCGTGTGAGTTTTCACCAATAAGACTCTTTTATTTCTCTCATTTTAATTGCATGGGATCCAAGTAGTTGTATTCTCTGATCCTTGAACATTCTCACCGATTGATCGGAAGGACTTGAAAGGATTTGGGCAAAAATAATTTGGATTGAATTACAACTTTGGAACCATTCAGGCGGGATCATTGCCGGACCATTACAACATCTGCCCCAGTTTCACTTTTGGGGGAATTTGGATTTTTATTTTGGTGTGACTGAACTCTAGAGAGAGGTTGCCTACGTATCCTTTCGGAATTAAGTCGAACGTAGTTCAGGGTGACTTGAACTTGTTTTGATTGATATTTTTTTTGTTTCATTTTTCATTTCAATTTTTTTTGCTTTTTTTTTTCCAATAACACCTTTAGGTTCTAAAGAGGGTGATCAAAGAATGGGAGCCGACTCAAAGGGTTTGCAAAGGGTTGATAGTGTTTGGGTAGCGAGAATGAAAGCCTTCGTCATCCCAATTGGAGAATATTAGTACTATATGGAGGATCCAACATAGTACCTTTTGACTGCATTTGCATTGACAGTTATTTCAGGGACATTTCCTTCGATGTGTCCCAAGTGCAACGCACTCTGTTGGCAGTACTCTTGTTGCAATGTACGAATCTTTCCAATCCGGGAACCAATTTTCCTTCAGTTGTTCCAACTCTTTGTTTTATTTCTTTAAACTTTATCTTCATTGCGATCTAATCCTTGATTCATTATTTCGAGGCATAACAACTTTCAGGATCTGGGCATGAAGTCCTCAAGCATGTCATGTTATTGAAATCTGCATTTAACAGAACTAAAAAGAGAATAAGAAAGAAAAAATGACAAGATTAAGAAAAAAGACATTCCCGGAAAATGAAATATTAATTTCATTTGATTTTTTTGATTTTTGATTTTTTTTATTTGATTGTTTTTTTCAAATTTTTGAATATAGAAGGGTTTGCATCAGAAAGTAAGACAATAAGGTAAAACATCTGGATCAGACCCTGAGATAATCCGGATGCAGAAAGGATAGCAAGACTGGCCACTAAGACTCCCATTTGATGGGGAACTTTCATGCTTGGCGACCATTTTTGGCTTTTCTTATATCTCAGCAAAGGCTGCAACGGCCTTCGGTGCCGGATCAAATTCCTCAGCTTCACAAATCATTCTGTCCATTGGCCCAATGTTGTGGGCAGACAAAAAATTGTTCATCACATCAGAAGCATCTTCATCCCGAAAAACGATTCTTTCAGTTTCAATCAAATCTTCAACTACCCTTTTGAGGGTCCAACGGTCCTCTGTACTGTGTCCCACTGCTCTAAAGTGGTATTCACATCTAGCATCAGCTCGGTGCGAGGGGGACTCGGGGTTCGGCCATTTCGGGGCTACTGGCTGCAATAGATCTAGCCTGATTAGCTTTTGGAACAAGCTTGAATACGATTCACCAATAGGGGTGAACTGATTCTTTCTGAAAGGCTCTCTTGGGCGAGGATTGTATCGGAGATCATTTGGTTGGGGATTATATGGAGCTAGGTAAGGATGTGCATTTCTGGGAGGTGGAGCTCGGTTTTGTGTGTAATGTTGTGGCCGTGTGCAAGGTTGCGCGTTCATCACTGCATACCAACAAAACCAACCACCTGAACAGAACCTGACTAATTTGCTCACACCACAACCTCGTTAGTTTTGAGACATTTAACACATAGGAAATCGCACGTTGGGGATGCAATGCACCTAATAGTTAAACATTTCTACCATGTGTTTGAACGGTTGCATGTTTCATCCCGGCCTTAACTAACCCTTTAAGTATGTACCTCTTTTCTTTTATTTCTACCTCTATTTAATCACTCTTGATTTTTTTCGTCTCTGTCGCTTTTTATTTTTTGGCATTCTCCTTTTTTTTGGTCACTCTTTTATTTTTTTGTCACTCTCTTTTTTTCTCTCTTTTTTTTCTTTTTTTTTTATTTTCTTTCTTTTTTTTAGTTTATTTTTTCCTCAGTTAATTCTATGATTATGATCGAATCCGATGGGGATTGCCTACGTATCATGACGCTGCATGAATCAGATCATTACGTAATTCAGAAAATCGATAATGGAGTAAATAAACTAGCTCTTTTTTTTTGTTGGAATTTTTGAAAGAAATGCTTAAAACAAGAAAGGAAATATTTTTTTGATTTTTTGAATTTTGATTTTTGTTTTTTTTTTAAAGAAAGACTTCTAAAAATTCATTTGCTTTTGATTTGAACTTTGGGAATTTTAAAAGTAAAAAGAAAATATTTTTGTTTGAATTTTCATTTATTTTGTCTTTTTCTAAAGAAGAAAGAAAAATATTTTGGGATTTTGAATGTTGCCTCTTAATTTTCGAAAGAGGGACTTTTTAAGAAAAATATTTTGGATTTCTGAGCTTTTATTTATTTACAAAAGCACTTCTAAAGAAAAGTGAAAATATTTTTGGACTTCAATTTCTTAAATTTGTTTTTGAAAGAAGGACATTTAAACAAGGAAAACATTATTGTTTTTGAATTTTTGGGAAAACTATTTCAAAATGAAAGAAACCCATATTTTGGATTTTGATTTTTTTTAAACATATGAAAGACTTTAGAAAGAAGAAAATATATATATATATATATATATATATATATATATATATATATATATATATATATATATATATATATATATATATATATATATATATGTGGATTTAAAAAAAATCTTTTTATTTTTATTTTCTAAGGAGATGGTTCTAAAGAAAGAATTAAAGGAAAATATTTTTGGATTTTTTTATTTAAAAATTGGGGCCGGAACCGATGAGGTTTGCCTACGTATCTCACATCCGGTGAGAATCAGACATGCGTAGTTCGGTAAAATTGGGTACCCTTTTTTTTAAATAATTCTGCTACACTAATTTTCTAAAGCCGGTCGCCAATGCAAGTAAGCTTTCCAAATGATGTATCAAGTAGCACATACGTGAACATGATGGTCTCAAGTAGGATACCTGTCTTATACGGACCCGGCCCCTGTACCGAGTTTCGCTAAGTCAAATGCATGTGATGCACATAGAGTGAACCTACTAGGAAAATCCGGTATGAGGTTTGTTCTCCTAGGTTTAAATCTTGGTGGAAAAGGTATCTAGACTGGCTTACTCGAGCGGACAACTCGAGCCGAAGAGGGTCAGTGTACCGGTAGCATTGCTTTCCGGCTTAACTGGTGGTGCTCCCCGCCTAAAATAGGTGTGATTAAAATCCTTCATCGGGTGACAAACACCTCGGCTATCTCAAAGAAAGCGGGCTATGTCAAGCAAATGCCCAGTTTTAATTCAAGAAGACTCGGGGGGGTGCGTGAGAAGACAGTTTATATGTACCGTTCAAAAATATCAAAGCGGTAAAAAGCAAACAAGTAACACATTATACCCAAATAAATCACAGTATATACAAAATTAATAAAGCCAAATAAAAGTCAACATGTACAAGCTCGAATTCTGGTTGTCCCCAGCAAAGTCGCCAGAGCTGTCACACCGCTTTTTTTACCCCTCCAAAAGATATAGATAATTATGTTATGGATTGTGGGTTAAAGAGTTTTTCAAATTAAAGTGACAAATTTGAAATAGGGATTATTTTATTTATAGAGTCGCCACTTGAAATTGATTTTTGCCGGTGTTCCAAGTCACCTTTTATTTGAATCCCTATTCAAAGGAAGGTTTAATTCTATTATTATTGGTCTGCGAAAACAAAGTCCGAATAAGGAATTCTGTTGACCGGGTAGAAGGTGTAAGGCATTCCCTGAGTCCCGTGGTTCTAGCACGGTCGCTCTATTGACTACATTTGGCTTGAATTAAACTTGGATAAACTGTGATTTATTTGATTTTTATGCTTTTCTTATGTCCGTTTTTATTTATTTTAAAAAATATTAAAGAAAAGATTTGAATAATAATCTACAACTTAACTAATGAGAGAAAATTATTGTTATGAGTACTAATTCAAAAGATGAGACTAATGAGAGAAAATTATTAATTGACATTGCTTAAAACTAGTAAGATGTGGGCTTGTCTTGACATTGAATGAGGCAGCCCACTATTGGGTTGATGGAGTCAAATGAGCTCATGTCCAAGACAAAATCCAAAAGCCCATATGTTTTTGGACTTTAAATCTGCAGATATGGCCTTTTAAAGCTATGTTACAGATTTGGCCCTATCTTGCTATTTGCAATCCATAGCCAACTATTTACAAAAATAAATTTACAGATTGTCTTTCTAATCTACAACTTAACTACCTTACTAAATAAGTATTTTTAATAGATAAAAAAAGATTATTGGGACTCTAAAATATTATTATTATAATAATAATAATAATAATAATAATAATAATAATAATAATAATAATAATAATAATAAAAATAGTTTACTTCTAGGAACATGTTTTATTAAACAGTCCTTATCTAGAAAAATGCATTTGTTTTAACAATTGCCTTATTTTCTTTAGGACAATAAAATAAAGCTTCATTCGTTTTCTTGGATATTCGATAAACATGCACCTATCCATCCTTAGTTCCAACTTACATATCTGCTTTCCCTTTCAGCACATATGCGGGATAATCCTATATCTGAACATGCCACAGACCAAGCTTACATTCAGTCCACAGTTCTATAGATGTCCCAGGTACTAGCTTAGAAGGAACTAAATTCAGAATGTAATTTGAAGTTTCCAGGAAATATTCCAAAAATAAATAAGGCAAATCTGAATAACACGTCATTAGTCTATCCATATCCAAAAGAGACTTATTTCTTCTTTCTACTACACGACTCTATTATAGAGTTTACGGTGTAGTCAATTGAGATGTAATCCCTATTCTGATATGTAACTAAAAAACTCTTTAGAGAGATGCTCGCCACTACAATCAAATTGTAGTAACTTAATATATTTCTTTGGTGTTTCTCTATTTCAAGTCTTAAAAACCTTGAATTACTTAATTCATTAAGACTTACAGTGCATCAAATAAATATATTAATATTTTGAGTAATCATTTATGAACGTCATAAAATACTCAAAATCTATCTCTTACGAGTATGTTCATTTAACCATACAAATCAGAAAGGATTCATTCTAGCGTATCACTAGTTTTATTTCCTTTTAAAGGGAAACATCTTTTAGTCAAATTTTCTTCCAAACAGGATCCACAAGTTGGTAGTGCCTCTACTTTCAATGAACCTTAAGGTCCATACTTGACCAACTTGAAATCCTATCCAGATTAATATGACTTAGATAAAAGTGCACAGATAAGTTTTACTCAATTCTGAAGAACATATTCTCTTATGAGGTAGACTAATATTGTTCTGTTCAGGAGAGACATCAATATATAATAACAAGGTCATGCATTCATGTACCACAAGAGATAAAGTGTTTATTAAGCTCAATAACTCAAGAGTTATTCGAAAAATAAAACAAATATTCATCTCTTATTTTGCCTAGAAACCGGAATTAAATTCCTTCTAACAAAAGTACATATATTGCATCCTTAAAATTAATGCCTTATCACTAAAAGAAAATTTTAACAAGTAATACGACAAATTGCATAAAATCATTGTGGAGTTGAGATAAAAATATTAAATAGATTATTATAAGTCAAAACACTGAATAGTAAAATTCAGACTGCATTTAATATTTATATACATACATGCATCTGGAATAATAAATTTCGATGGGAAAAGAATTATTCATGCAAAGTATATTATATAATGCAAGAATTATACAATCCAAAAATAAATAGAACCAACTCAGATGGAGAGCATACTATTATTTTCAGTCAATTGTATATAACTTTTTAATACAAAAATTTTAAAACACACTACACATATATGTCATGCATCTTGAATAGCAATTTCGATGGGAAAGAACTACTCATGCAACATACATATGCAATGCCAGATTATTCACTCCAATAATTAAAACAGACCCAACTCAGATGGAGAGTATACTGTTAATTTAAGTCAAGTGAACATCATTTTTAATAGCTCTAGTTTCATTGATCCAACATGTATACTCAGATGGAGAGTAAGTACACGATATCAATTGCTAGTATTTCACCTAGTGAGCTTACAATAAATTTATCCGATATGGAGGAAGACCTAAAGTCAACGCATAAATTTATTACTCACTTGAAATTAATAGTGGAAGACCATAGAAATATATTTCTATCACCACTTAATCATGATTGTATTGTAGTTACAAAATTGATTCAACCCTTTAAGCTCAGATGGAGAGTTAATACTGGTTATCAATAACTAGTAACTATAGTCAGTGAGTTCATAATAAATTTATCCGATATGGAGGAAGACCTAATGTCAACGCATAAATTTATTATCTCACTATAAATAAATAAAAATGAAGACCATAGGGGTTTATTCCCATCACCACTTTATCACAACCACGAACTTTTCTCTGAGGATTAAGTTCCATATTAAAAAAAATGCTCAATACCCATTTAAACAGTCTTAAAATACTAAAATTAATATTTCACACTATATAGTGGTGATTATTGTTGACTGGACTATTTCTGATAAATCTACCAAATTTCATATCAATCAAAAATTGCGACCAAATTTGGAAAATTATAATTTTAAGCATTTTTTTAAGAATTTAAAATATGACCTACATTTTTTTTATCATATACCAATTCATGTCAAATCAACATGTGTTATCATGTTCTGGATTAGACATATAAAATGATAGAAAGAATGACTTTTCGTATGTAAATCACATTTTAATCCGTCAAACCTCCAAAAAAACTCACCTAAACGATCCCAAATCGTCAAAATACGATGTGATTTCTTCTTAAATGATCGTTTCTAATGATCCTACCGAATTTCAGGTCATTCGGAGATCGTGAAATTCATGATCGCCAAAAACTAGACCAAATTCGAATAATTTTTTTTTTTGGCGTAGTCAGGATTAAATCCATGTGATTTGCATTCTTGCTATATATCATATCAAGTTAAATCATCATGTTTCAGATTTAACACAAAATATAGCTGATATATAAAGAATAATTTTTCATATTTATAACAAATTCAATTTAATAAACTGCTTGAAAACCCATCTAAACGACCTCAAAATGCCAAAAAAAACAACATGATTCACTGCATAGCAAGGAGTTTTTTATTCACTAGATCGTTTTCGATGAACTCAGGTTAATCGGAGTCCGTCAAATTCATGACCACTAGCGTGTAACCAAACTCGGAGAATAACCGTTTTAAGTAGTTTCATGAATTAAAATAAATATGATATTGATTTCCATTCTCCTTATAATTACACTATGAGCTGAAGGCATATATTATTTTCTTCCTATTTCTAGGATATATAATATCTCCTTTTGCAATAAATTATCCTTTTATTAAATACATAAGAACCTGAGATATTATATTTTCTCTCGTTCAGTGAAAACCCCAATATCTCTTCTCATGGGTGGAGTTAGTTTCACTAGTACCCAAAGATAAATACTCTTTTTCTAGTTATGAACCTCCACCATTAATGTAGATTTCTCAAGGATAATTTTCACATGGTATATTAAACATATTTCAATGACTCAAATAAATAGACCATTTTGTGGATCCTACTTATTAATCATAATGCTCAATCCATGAATAGATATAATTTCACATGTACAAATTTACTAAGAATTTTTCATGAGTTCAAATAAACAAACCACTTCAGTGGTAACTATTTATTACTCATAAAATTCTCAATTTACAAGTGAATATATATTTAGCTCATAAAATTATTTTATGGTAGACCATAGCTTAAAAGTCATACCAACATTATAAAACTCATACAACATACCGTCATATTTCACTTAATTAGAACCTCCAATCAGAGAACAAAATTCTTCATCGAAAATCCAAACTAGTAATCACGTAGGGCATGAAAATATAAACTTAAATTTGAGAAATTTTTTATGCACAAACATGCCAAACGCTCCAATCATTAGTCATCCAGGATATCAAATAGAGAATTTTACTTTCTTACAAAATAATTATATCATTACACAATATGAATTATACCTTGTAAGACCTAGTCAATAAAATCTTACACCTTTATTATTGAATTTAAAACAACAACAGGTTTATTTGCTAATAGTCAATGTGTAAACCTATTATATGACTAGTATTTAATCATGGGGACCATGGGGAGTCATCCCCAACACCATTGAATTAAAAAAGAATTAAAATTATTAAGAAATAATTTCCAGAAAATAGAAAAACATCCAAAACACAGTCCAAACGACCTCAAAACGCCGAAAATACCATGATTCACTGCTAAAGCAGTGAGTTTTTCTCACCACGGCGTTTCCGATGGACCCACCAAATTTCAGCTCAATCGGAGTCCGTCAAGTTCGCTGACCTCCGAAAATTCCGGCTATTCGGTCAAAAACAGGTTTTGCGTTTTTCTAGGGTTTACCCCAAAAAATTCAGATAATCTCAATCAAATATCAATAAGAAAACATATATCTCATGATTATAAGAATAATCCATAAATTATGCACAGTTAATTCACAAAACAGCAGTGCAGTTTTTCAGAAAACCACATATATATGTAATTCAAAAAATGCACATAAACACCATATTCTTGTTACATGAAAAACTTAGTTATCTAATTAGATGTGAGTGAGCTCTGCCATAATGTGATGGATTATTATATGCAGCGGAAGCAATCCCAGTATCAAAATCACATGTAATTTAGACAACTAGCATAAACGAGATTTCACGGGTTACCTCTTGAAGCGTGAACATATCTCTTCTACCACGTGAGCCTTCAGTTCCATAACTTCTCAATGGAATCTCCATCACCCGCACAATCGTGATCCTCGAACGTTCCACGGTCTTCTACTGTGTTACCCAAATAATACCCGAAAATAGCAATTTCGTGTGGGCGAAATTTCTAGGAAAACTTGGCTGAAAATTTCAGCCACCATGTACTCATCCCTCTAGGTGGAAAACCTTATGTATTTATAGCACAAGTTTTAAGGGTTAAGACCCTTTTTTCCAAAACCTGTTGGGTTTTCTTTTCCACCAGAAAAATGATTCATTTATTTCCTATTATTTAGGCATAGTAGGGACCACAGAATTTAATTAACAAGGCTTCAATTATGGAATTAATTTCTAATTTTCGAAATTAATATCTACCATAATTAATTACGAATTATTCCACTAAAAATCCGTAATTGCACTCCTTATCCAATTTCGAAATTCATCCATTAAATCTTATTTAACTCCCCATATTAAGATTCAGATACTAATCAAGTAAATTAAATTACTGACGATTTAATTTATTGATTATTTCCTTTAGACTTTCGCTTAACTTATTTCATGTGTCGGATACAAAATCCACCGGCCGGGTTTACACATGCAAACTTATAAGCTTTCATAAAGGTATATCATCAATCTCTAAACTGAGACATGGATTCCATCAACTAACTATTATTTCGCCAATGTATATTATTATTATCCAATTTACCAGGCATATTGACCCACGAAAGAATCTCGTCTTTTAATAAATCAAAACAATAATAATACACACAACTAATAATAATTATATCAAGATTAAGAGTATAAGTACATTTAATGGCTAGAGAGTTTATTTTATTAAGTCAGTATAAAATACTTATCTCTACCTGGTCCGTTCAATACATACAAAATGTACTAGCACAAGAAGTTGGAATTAAACCATTCCCATAATCAAGATTAATTATATTTAATCTTGTGCTACAATCATTCCTGATGGTTTGTCCAATTCCACCATTAGATTGTGAACTCAAACTTTATACTTATAAGAACCGATGATTTAATCTTCCGTGTATAAGCTAAACTCTATACACTAAATCATCTACTATATAAGCAAAGGACACAGACTATTATATGATCTATTTAAAAATTTATTAAAACTGAATAAACAATTATTTCATAATAAATACTATATCTAAACCAAACTCATGGTTAATAGTATATATCCCAATAGAACATTCATTTGAAATTTAGTTAAGTAACTGAGCTTTGTGTGACTATTCACTTAATTTTGGTGCAACCTACTCGAGCTTTTAAGGGATAAAAGTCTAGGGCTTTAGTCTTTAGGGAATATAAGACCAATTATGTCGTCTTTTTATTTTTTTGGATAATCGAGAAATATCGAGGCTAGTGACTCACAGTTAGAAACTCAAAGGATAGTAAGCCCGCCCCTTTACACACCCGAGGTGTGAGCTAGTGGTCAATGAAGTGCAAGGAGAATTGAGACCTTCAAATTTTAGTGGTAGATAAAAAAATTAGGTGATTTTTCTCATTTGTCTAAAACTTGGTGGAATAAGTTATTGGTATCTGTGCTAGTGGGAGATAATAGACATATGGGGAATAGTCGAGTTGCGTGAAAGTTGGCGTGGATACCACTATCATAAGAAAAAAAACCCGTACCTCTACTATTCTCCACTTAAATACCAAGATGTGGAGGGTTCGAATCTGTGACGTGGGCCATCCATAAATCACCCACTAGACTCTTGCCGCTAGACCAAAGCCTCGGGCAAATTACCTCTTTCTCATTTTGATCTTTCCTTTTTCTTTTTTCTTTTTAATACATTGAAACAGTAAAACCCTATCTTTTTCCCTTTTAACATGTTACTTTTTGTTGAGTTCGGATCCAAAGTAACCCTTAAAAACTCTTAAAGAAGCATAGTAATGTGAAAAAAAGGGAACCAAATTACAAATAGCGCATGGTAGGCATGCTTTTATAAGCCTGGCCAAACGTCCCAGCTTAACATTTGGTAATGTTTGAGGTAGACCATTCTGCATATATTCTTCAACTTCTCTTCCATTTTTATCTCTTCTTTAGCTTTCTCTTTCAGATTAGTTATGTCGCAGGCGTCCCAAAGTTCAATGACATCCACAGAACCTGATGTAATACTGTAAGTTGAAGACCTCCACAACAATCCTGTATTAACACAACACAGTTGTCCGAACATCTGAACAAGGATATTACAGATGCACAGAGTGAAGAAGATGACAGTGACTACCCAGCAACGCCAATGAGTCAGGCGATGAAGTACCCTTTATAGAGTCAGACGACGAAGAAGAGGAGCCAACGCCTATATTTTCATATATGTGAAGTTCTACTCTGCATTTTAAAATAAAAATGTTTATTACTGTGTATTGAGGTGCACATGGTTGCACTTGCCTTCTTAAAGTCTATTGTATTTGAGTATAGTGGACTAAAGTTTTCCTGGCCTAACTCAGGGATTCGTATGGTCTGGTTCTAGATAACCATTTTTCAGCCTATAATGAGGCTTACACTTATTGTGCGTATGCTTTCGTGAGCCAAGGGTCTATTGCTTTCGTGAGCCAAGGGATTCGTATGGTCTGATTCTAGATAACCATTTTTCAGCCTATAATGAGGCTTACACTTATTGTGCTTATGCTTTCGTGAGCTGAGGGTCTATTGGAAATCTCTCTATCCTCACAAGGTAGGGGCAAGGTCTGCGTACACACTACCTTCCCCGGACCTCACAATGTGGAACAATACTGGGTATGTTGTTATTGTTGTACTTCTATGTTAGAAACAGATGAACTTCAAATACAAATGAATCTGAACTCTTTGATGCTGTATAGAGTCTAGGATGTTGATAGTGTCTCTCCACAGTTATAATGTTTATTCTCCACAATTTGGATTCAATTCATTTGTTGGAAGAGATACTCCTTTACCTATTTGTTGGGTTTTGCACTAAATAGTTCTAGTTGATTCATTTTAAAACTCTTTGTATGTTTCTGGCTTTCTTTATCTTTTGCGACTATCTTTTTAATCAAAAAGTGGAATTTCGGTCAAATCTTTAATTTAGAAGTACCCGGGTTACTGATAATCAAAAAATGTATAAGAGAAAGTAATTTGACCAGCATTAAGATAATTAGAAGAAGATAAAGTAAACCAATGTATTCAGATAGTCTTTTTTTTGTTGTCCTTACAATTGACTCATCCTTTCCCTTTTATAGCTATTTTGGAAATATTCGTTTTGCCTTTGTCATAATAAGGCCATTATAGACAATTAAAGACATTAAATGCTACGTTATATAATCATTGTATTTTAATACAGATTCTCTAAAGTTTTTAGTATTTAATGCTCATTAAATACTGTATTTGTACTCTCTTGTGCTGTCAGATTCATTTTCCTTGATTCTTGGACTTAAATAGGTACGGGCGTTGAATCTTTTGAGTATCCGCTCGTGTTTCATCTTATGTCTCTGCTCGTATCTGTTGCAACTCATTCCTCTTTGCCAATCATAACTCTTTGACCAGTCTACGTGTTATGACACGTCATCTTCCAATCACTTTAATATGTAAACTCAATTTTTCCCAATACAGATAGTCCCCCCACTTGCCATTTATTCATCAATTGAATATTTGGGAAGTGGAAATCATTAAAACGGGAATTTTTGTCACCATTAATGCTATAGCAGGATCAACGCTTCATTTTGTCACTTCCATTTAATGCTCTTCACGCGTGGCACCCCTTTAGTGGTTCTGCAACTTTGCAGCGCTTTTTAGGGCTTTTTCACGGCTTCACTGATCACGAAATGTCAGTTCTCATTATGACTTTTCCATCATTGCACCTTTTCCTTTGACGGTTGCTTCGCAGTATAAATATAGTTTTCTTCTTTGTCTTTATCACATAAAGTTCTCGAAATATTCAGTTCTTGAATCTTTGTTTGTTTCTTCCGCGTACTATCATGTCTTCATCAAACCCTAACTCTAGAAGGGTCCCCAAGTTGATAACTTCACTAATGCCCCCCATAGGAGCAGAAGGGGAGGTAGGCTTCGTAATTTAGGATCTTCTTCCTTGCGTGATTCTTCTCTTCCTTCGCCTAGTTCTGGCCCTTCTTCTAGAACTAGAGGTTCTCTTTCACACAGATCTTCTTCTAGAGGTAAGAAATCTTCTAAACATCTTCGTGAACATTTAGTAGCGGAGATAGTTCCTGCGGAACTATCTTTCTATAATGACAGAGAATCTTTTAAAAATCAAGTATGTTCTTTAAATTGTGCTGATATCTATCCCACTCAAATCACTGAAGGTTTGATTTCTTTAGTCCGTGGAGACTGCCATTGGAGTCATGATTTTCCTATCATTATTCCCAATCCGAATCAAAGAATTACCTCTTACTTAACCGGATTTTCCTTTGTCTATACGTACCCTTTCACATTAGGATTCAAACCTGCTATTGATCCTATTATTCTCGAGTTCTGTCATTTCTTTGATGTTTGCTTAGGTCAAATTGGCCCAATAATATGGAGGGATGTTGCCCATTTGAGGCATTTGACCAACATAGCCAGTGTGCCTTTTACTTTCCCACATCTAATTCATCTTTACTCCTCTAGACTCTTTCGCAATGGTGTTTTTACGCTAGTAGCCAGGAGCAAAAGAGTTCTAGTTAGCCCTGAAGATGACAAAGACCGTGACTGGTATGCCAGATCTGTTGCTGCCCCCACTGTTGGTATAGTGGGTGATGAAAACGTTCCCTTCCCTGAGAAGTAGAATTTTGCACATGAGTCTTCTAACTTTCTCGTACCTTTTTCTTCAATTTTGTTGATTTTTCTAATTTTACTTTTCTTTTCTAGCAACCATGAGAGTTGTGGAAGATGTTCTCAATTTCTGTGATTGGGTAGGAAAGCTACTGAGTATTGCACCAATAGATGGTAGATCCTGGAAGACTTTTTCCCAATATTTTGGTTGGAAAGTAAAAACTCATGGTAAGAGCTTTTATTTTATTTTACATATTGTTCTTTCCTAAACTTATCTCAATCCTTCTTTCTATCAGGATTTGCCATTCGAGGAGTTACTGTTGAGGCAATTGCGGCTTCTCATATCTCTTTGGAAAGGGCTCAAGAAATAATTCTGGGCTCTTCGTCGAAAAGAAAAGCTGTTGATGACCAAGATTCCGAAGAAGAGGAAGACGGAGGTTCCTTGGTAACAAGGCCACGGGCTCGTAGACGCATTATTTTCGATGATGAAGCAGAAGCATCCCCCTGCTATTCTATTCCTCTTACCGAATCTGTTGAAGCCCTGGTAGTGATCCCTGATGATATTGATGATGTTCCCGCTGCTGCTCATGATTCTGTTGAGCAGCATTTTGACCGCGGGTTGGGTGGTGAAAGTTTAAGTCCCGTTTCTGATGAAGCTCCCTTGGCTTCTTTTTCTCCTCCCGTGCCTGTGACTCCTACTTTGTCGATTATGGCTGCTTCCGTTCCTCCC
Organism: Nicotiana tabacum; assembly: GCF_000715075.1. NCBI lineage: Eukaryota > Viridiplantae > Streptophyta > Magnoliopsida > Solanales > Solanaceae > Nicotiana > Nicotiana tabacum. Next base: position 151,905,705 of record NC_134090.1, on the reverse strand, counting down.
CAGGCTGTTTTTACTACTTTTACTATTCCTCCTTCGGCAATTCCTCCTCCACCTACTCACCGTGCTGAGGTTGGCTCCTCAAGTAGGAGTGGGCTATGAGGCAAGTGATTATTGAAGTCCCCGCTGAGGGCAACCTTTTAAGGAAATCGGGTCAAGCAGATGTGTGGCTAAAGCCTTTAATTAGTCCTGTTGAGAGAGCCAAGCTAGAGAGCCATAGATCTTTGACCTTGATGAATGACATTGTGCATGCTTCTTTAAAGGTATTCCTTTTTTCTAACTTTTACTTTGTCATTTTTCTATCTTTGGGATTCTCATTTCCTTTCCTTTTCCCTTTTTAGGCCAATCTCATCGGCACGAAGATGATGAAAAGGGTTACCCTCTCAGAGCAGCTAGTGCGTGATTACCAATTGGAGGCATATAATTGGAAGGAACAGTATGAAAGTCTTCAGATTGACGTGGAGTACTTAGAAGAAAGTAAAAGTACCTTGGAGAAGCAGGTGCGGGCTTTGACTTCGGAATTGGCAGTTGAAAAGGTTTCCTCCAGTCAAGCAGACAAGGAAAAGGCTCGTCTTGAAACTTCTTTTTCCGAGCAGCTTTCCAAGGCAAGTGAAGATATTAGAGAGTTGAAGGCTCTCTTGGATGCAAAAGAAGCCTATGCTGGTGAACTCGTGCAGAATTTGACTCGAGCCCAAGAAGACCTTCGGGTTTCTTCTGATAAGGTTTGTTCCTTAGAAAATTCCCACTCCTCTCTTCAAGCTTCTTATGAATCTGCCTTGGCTGAAAATGAAAAGCTAAAGAACGAAATTGCTGACTGGGAAAGGGATTATGAGATACTTGAAGATAAGTCTGCTATTGAAGTGAGTTGGGCGTTTTTGAATTCCCGCTGTGATACCCCTGTTGAAGCTAGCCAAGAGAATTTTAACTTGGAATCTGAGTTAGCTAAGATCAATGAAACTATTGAGAAGACTCAGCAGAACCAAGATTTTACTTCTCCCATGGCCGAAGTTTCCGCAAATGTTGAAGATGATACGGGTATCCCCACTCCTTCAAGCCAAGTTGAACTCGATGTTGTTGATGTACCTGCTTCAGTTCCTTCATCTTCTCAGTGACAAGTTTAAGTTGTTTGAATTCCTTCGTGTCTCTTTTTTTCCTTTTTGGAAAATTGTGGTTAAAACCCTTGGTCTCATTTGAGGGTTTGTATTGGAAACTTAAGTCCCCAGACCTTTTATGGGGCAATATGTATAAACAATTTTCAGTTTATGACTAAGTTCATACTTAACCTAAGCTTTTTAATATTAAGAAGTTTTTTGTTGCTATTTGAACTTCTGTTTTGTTTATTCTTGCCTTTATTTCTAAGGACTTACTGAATAAATTGCATTTTTGCTCTTCAAAAAATGCATTTGTTAACTTCATGAATACTTAAATTAATCATGAATTTTATAAAAGATGGCCTTTTTATATTCGACACTTAATGAAGAAGACGTCTCAACTTCATAACGGTGTTAATATACGATAAAAGAAATAGGAATACACATGTTTCTTGAAATAACTTTGACAAGTTTTTACTTGAACTTTGTCTAGTTTTGAATAACACTTTACATGTATTTGAATTACATCTATAACTTTCTCGTAACTGTTTTTCTTATAACAAATTTAAAAAAGAAAAATAAACACGAGGTTTTTATTTATAACCCATTTCAGTACATTGCCTTTACCCTAGCTATGGTAAGGTCTTTCTTTAGGCTTAGCTCGTGACTTTGCTCTGTACTTGACTCATTCATTGAGTGAACTTTTCAGGCTTGATCTTTGATTATTTCCCAATCTTCTTTGCCTTCTTTATACACATGCCTGTGTATATTATATAGTCCCCCAAGTATTTGAGCGTTGAAGTATGAAGCCTCGAGCACTTGATTGTTCCTCTCATTTGGTCCTTTCCCTGAAAAGGAAAAACATACAGGACTCAGAGGTGTGATTATAGATGAAGACTGCTTAGCCCGTTTGAATTTCTATCAGAATAATTGTAACCCTAGACCGGAAAGTTTAATTTATTCCACGTGCCTTGTAGGTCGTGATTCATCATTTAGTACGGGCTAGCTTTTTGCCTATCATCTAAAATCATTAGTAAAATTTAACAATTCAAAATTTAAATTTTAAAATACAGATACCTAACCGTGGGTATTCCTTAGAAATAGTATCTCTTCAGGTGAACAACATTCCAATGTGAAAGTATCTTCCCATCCATTGTTTCCAGCTCGTATGCTCCTTTACCTGCAATATCATGAATCCTATAGGGTCCTTCCCATGTTGGACTTAATTTCCCTACATTAGCTGCCTTCATAGATTGAAAAATCTTTTTGAGCACGAAGTCCCCAATTTTGAAGAATCTTAGGCGTGCTTTTCGGTTGTAGTATCGTTCTATGACCTGCTTTTATGCTGCCATTCTTATCAGTGCAGCTTCCCTTTTTCCTTCAAGTAAATCAAGATTTATGCGCATTTCTTCGTTATTAGACTCTTCTGATGCTTGTGTAAATCTTGTAGTTGGCTCTCCTATCTCAACTGGAATTAAAGCTTCAGCTCCGTAAACCAATGAAAATGGTGTTTCTCCTGTACTTATTTTTGTTGTTGTGCGGTATGCCCATAAAACACAAGGTAACACTTCTGGTCAATTACCTTTGGACTCCTCTAAACGTTTCTTTAAATCGTTGATAATGATTTTGTTTGTTGACTCAGCTTGCCCATTACCCCCCGGATGATAATGTGTGGATGTAATTTTTTGATCTGCCAACTTTGAAAGAACTCTGTGATTTTCGTGCCTATAAATTGAGGGCCGTTATCACACACGATTTCCTTTGGCACACCGAAATGGCATATGATATTCTGCCAAATGAAATCTCTAACTTCTTTTTCTCATACCTGTTTGAATGCTCCTGCTTCCACCCATTTAGTAAAATAGTCAGTGAGTACGAGCAAGAACTTTACCTGTCCTTTTGCCTGTGGTAGTGGACCCACGATATCCAATCCAAGGTTAAGTTATTAAAATTTACCTCATTTTTGTTTGGATCGAGCACTGAATGAAACAAATGAATTACGGAAACATTTTTATTGCTTGCCACGTCTGCTGCAGATGCGAGATTGGCTAGGGCGTCCGCCTCGACATTTTCATCTCTTGATATTTGCATAACTTTCCAAGTCTGGAATTGCCTGATCAGATCCTGTACCTTCTCTAAATATTGTTGCATTCGTGCTTCCCTGGCTGTATAAGTCCCCAACATTTGGTTAACCACTAGCTGCGAATCGCTTTTGATTACAATCTGATTAATGTCGAGTTCCCGTGCCAGTTCTAAACCTGCAATTACAGCTTCATACTCTGCTTCATTGTTAGTTATAGAATGACATTTAATGGCTTGTCGAGTGGTTTCACCCGTAAGTGGTACCAAAACAATTCCCAAGCCTGCACCCTTCACATTAGAAGAACCATAAGTGAATAAGGTCCAAATTCCCGGATTAGAGCTGTTGAACACTTGCAATTCTTTTTCTGCTTCCAATTGCATTTCTTGGCTAAAATCAGCCACGAAATCTGCTAACACTTGAGACTTAACCGCGGTTCTAGGTTGGTATGTGATATCATATTCACTTAATTCTATAGCCCACTTGGCTAACCTACCTGACAACTCATGCTTGTGTAATATATTGCGTAATGGATGAGCAGTTACTACAGCAATAGAATGACATTGAAAATAAGGCCTTAATTTTCTAGATGCCATGATTAATGCAAGTACAAGCTTTTCTAATTGAGGATACCGCGTCTCTGTATCTAATAAAGATTTGTTGACATAATAGATCGGAGATTGTTTACCTTGGTCCTCACGGACTAAAACAGCACTTACCGCTACTTCTGAGGCAGCAAGGTAGATGAGCAGTCTTTTCCCAACCTTTGGTTTTGCAGTAATGGCGGACGGTCCCTTGAAGCATATGTAAAAAATGTGAGAAGAAGAGAGAGTGAAAGCAATGCTTGTGAGAACACAAATTTAACTCCATAGCTTTTAGAAGCAATGGTTGTAAGAACATAGATTTTGAATTTGCAAGAGCTAGTGTTTTCAAAATATATACAATATGGGCTAAGTCGGGTAAAACTTAAAAACATGGGCTATTTTTTGTTATGGTGTGAAGTTATGTGTATTTTCTTGTAATTCTTTCTTTCTAAAACATACTTGTTGGTAAAATTATTTGACATTGTTTTTGTGAGTAATTGTTTTCTTAAACGTCAAATTTTTAAATCAAATGACGAAAAATGACTTGCGCATTTTTAATCACTTGCGTAATATATACACGTAATTAGTTATTTTCCTCTGCGTATATATTTAATTCTTAATGCATATCACTTAGTTATTTCAACCAGCACATTACTACTCCCTTATCACATTCCCAATATCATTTTACTCCTAGTATAAACTACCTAACTTACAACCTAAAACACCAGAAAGTGATTAATAAAATACTTCCTTAGTTTATAAATACCAAATGCACCATTGTTGAAAGTGCAAATATATAATATTCTAGTTAAAAATGAAGCCACCTTTTCCACATTTATTAAATATTCCTTAAACAAAGAGAAAAGGAGAGTATCCAGAGCGTTACGCGGTTGAAAGACCAATTTGTTTCTTCATGTTTATAAATATATTGATATGGTCGTCCTACCATATTAATATTAATTCATACTTCCAGTCTCCCTAATTTACGTTATATAAAAGAACAGTAGGACCATTCCACTTTTGCCCCGTGGGAAATTTGGTAATTATTGCAGCATCTACGTTTAGTTCATAATATTTGACTCGATAAAGCACCAGTGCATAAATTAAAAGAAGAAAATTATGAAGAAAAAAAAACAACTAGAGAAGGAATTTGCATTGAACAGGTATTCTAAAATAAGTGGGCGTTTGGACATAAGAATTGTAAAATTTCGAAAAGAAGTGAACTTTTTTTCAAGTGAAAATGGTATTTAAAAATTAGAATTGTGTTTGAACATGAATACAATTTTGGGTTGTTTTTGAATTTTTGTACGTGCTGAAGTGAAGATTTTAAAAAATATTTTTTTGGGGTTTCTCAAATTTTTAAAAATTTTTAAAATTCATCTTTAAGTGAAAATTGAAAATTCCATGACCATACACTGATTCTGAAAAAAGTGAATTTTTTTCGAAAAAATAAAATTTCTTTTATGGCCAAACAGGCCCTAAGATTCCCATAGGTAGTCAAATATTTTATATAATTTCTTTCTAAAACTATTCCACGTACGGTGCATGTATAGTTGATTTAATTGAAGAAATTATTTTCTTAGAGGAAAATATTTTACACCAAACAGGAGAAATGATTTATGCCATCGATAAGGATGATCAAACACTATTTCTATGATATTTTATAATGAATTAAATTAAGTTATATGCACTGACAATAAAATTTATTTACATTATTATCGTAATTTAATTGGCATATAATATATTACTACTCTAGGTTTACTATAAAGAGTTATCGATTATTGTACGTCGTCAACTAATATGATGATATGGAAAATCAATATACTGTCATTGTACAAAACGATAACTTGACCTTTTTATAGTACACGTTACCCACCTTAACTTTTTTTTGGTAACTAAAACTTATGGTTTGAAATCTGTCATATCACTTCGTGTGGCTATAAATATTTCTTATTAAGAAAATATTGAAAGTTGTCAATCTTTTTGAAATGAGTAAATAAGAAAATAGTAACAATCTGATGACTATTTTATATCCAAAAATATGTACGGCTCATTCAAATATGCAGTTTGGACAGCTGTCCTAAACTTGCACTACATAGTATCAAAACTACTGTTTGTCTAAATTTTTTGGTAACATTTGATATATCTGTTTCTCTACAATAATATCATACCAAATACACCAGAGTTAAAGTGTGTGTGTATATATATATATATATAAAAACACGCAGCTACAACCTCATGCTAAACACATGGCTAGCCGAAAACCAAAAACCAAAACAAAAAACATAGTTTTCATTTTTGTTTGACCAGTTATATTGAATCCTTAAACAAACAGAACACGAGTACCTCGTTTAAAATGCAGCCACCTTTTTTTGCAAAGACTTTCTCCAATGCATGATTGCTTGGCAACAAACATATCCTTTTCAAACAAAAAAATAATGTTTTAATTAATGTACATTTCGAGCCAAAATATCCCATTTGTCCTGGTAATTAACGCTAGTCTCTGTCATTGACTCATTTATTGCAACAACCATGATCATGATCATGAATTCTTGTCACTTTCTATGTAAGAAAACACCAATCTTCTACCACCTCCCTACTATGAAACCCCATCAAGACGACTTTAGTATAGGGTTTATTATTATTCTAAAAAATTATATTCTTACTGTTCACTTTTAATTGTTCATTTTTAACTTTATAATCTCTTTAAGAAAAAAAAATAAAGTATTATAATTTTATCAATAATAATGATAGCATTTTCATAAGTCTTGAAAATGATTTAGAAAATGAGTAGTTAATAATAAGGGTAAAAAAGAAAAAAGATTGTCTTTCTCTTGATTTAGTATACTTCTTCCCTTCACTTTTACTTGTTCACTATTGACTTTGTACATCTCTTATGACATAATAGACAAGTAAAAGTTAATATACTTTTAGTATAGCGAACGCATGAAAATGAACAGAAGGACTATATAATTATTAATATATCTAGCAAGTAAAAATAATAGAAAAATTAGATAAAAATACAAAGCTAGAACAATGAAATTAACCTGATTGTAAATATTTATAATTCACTACTTAGGGTAATTATCTTGATTTTATTACCTCTTTTTCCTCACAAGCCACGTCGGTTATAAACACAAAAATTCTCTTCCTCTTTTAACAAAATTTTATAGTACTTTTTTTTATCTTAATTAAATATTTTTTATGTATATAACAAAGTACTAACTATACATCTAGTCAAACTCTTGAGAAATGGGCCCTCCAAATTTGTGGGGCCTAAAGCACTTGCCTTTGCCCACCCCTCAACCCCACCCCCTCCCTCTTCTTCCCTTTATATCTCACTCTTTTATCCATCTTTTCTCTCACAACACATTCATACAGCCTTCCCCCTTCGAAGGTTGAAGTTTTTGTAAATATCAACAACATTTTCTATGTGAAAAGAATTAGGAAACCATCAAGCTTTAAAGTATATATGAGAGCTTGAAAGGCCAGAAAGCTTGAATTCCTTTTTGATCTGTACAATATTTTCAGCTCAAAGCCGAAATAGGAAAAGCTGCAAGGACCACGGCTAGGCCTGACTTTTGACAAGACCTCGCTCATTCTCGCTTATGTTAATAAGATTCAATTATCTTTTTGTAACCATAAGTATAACACGTTGAATTAGTGGCTAATCCAATCACAAGTTTACGGGTTTGGCAGAGTTTAGTGCTTCGATCCTTTTTATATGTATATGTGCGAAAAACAATTATAGACCCTCAATTCAAAAGTCACAACGTCTAAATTCTAGATTCTGTCACTGCAGTTCATGAGTATGTCTCAGCATCTTCATCTAGCAAACCCTAACATTCAAGGCAAAGAACATGTCAAGAATTCTCCGACGAACTTTTCTGATCATGATCCACCGGATTCTTTTTGGCTTTCTAAAGATTCAGAACGTGATTGGTTTGATCAAAATGCAGCCATGCAAAGGAAAACCTCAATGAAGTTTGCATTTTCATGCAAATCCAAGAAAAATTCCAAGGCACTCTTGTCTTACCATTCTTTCTCATCTTTAAACCAAAAACCAAATACATCATTTTTTGCACTCCCAAAAACTCGAAAATCTTTCTCGTCCGATGGAAATCTTCGGGTCAACAAGGTGGCAAAGTCAAAATTTCGGTTCACTAGAAGCCGGTCTGAACCGGTAAGAAAGATGATGATGCGAGTAACTGAACCGGGTTCTCCAAAAGTGACCTGCACCGGAAGGATCCGCCGGTCGAAATCAAAGAAAGACAAGGCAATAAGAACCGGGTTCTGGAAAAAGGTGAGGGCTGCACTGAACATCCGGTCTGGAGCAAAAGGAGTGGATAGTGTAGGGACCGCTGAACCGGCCGGTTCTCCGGTTCTGAAGCGGTTGGCGACCCGTCGAAGGTCAGAGTCATAGTTTTCCTTTTTTATTTTTGAATTGAACTTGTTTTTGGGACGTTGAATCGAAGAAGTTTTTTATATTATTTTTCTACGATAGACATTATCTATATGTTTGGAGAATTAAAAAAATAGGAGTTTGGCTTGTTATGCTACTAGCTGTTTTTTTGGTTGTTACGAAAGATATTCTCAAAGTAGGTGAAAGATTATATATTGGCCACGTTGAATGATTGAGCTGGGGTTTGTCTGTTATGCAATCAAAAACTAAACAAGAAATTGGAGTTGATATATCTCAAGTTTGACATTCGATTAAGAAAAAAATATTGGTTAGAAGATGCTTTCTCTTTTAATGGATTTTACGTGATTAAATTATTATATTCTCGTCACCAAAAATTTATAACCCGGAAAAACCATCGTCAAACCGAGCGTCTCCGCAAAAAGCCTAATATCCTACTTGTCTAATTTACACTGTCAGTCGTAGCATCAGTCGTGATACACCAATTTAATTTTCTAATTAGGAGAGGTGGAACACAATCAGGGCGGAGTCAACTTTATACTTATAGATTTGGCAGAACTCAACTCAGTAGTTTCAATTCAAATTTTATATTTGTGTTTAAAATTTATTGAATAGGTAAAAGTAACGTATTAGAGCCCAGTAATTAAAGAAATATTATAGTTCAAAACCTATAAACTAAAAATTCTAGCTTGGCCTTTAGAAACAACAAGTAGAAGATCGATAATAGAAGGTTAATTATCCCCTTTATTTTCTTCCTGTTTTCAACTATGTTGGTATGCAAAATATTTTTCCGTAAATGTTTTTCCTGATATTATCATATTTCTTCTACAACTAGCTTCTTTTATTCACTAGCTTGTTACAATCAATATGTGAACAATATTATAAAACATTACTACTTACCGCCATTATATCATATCTCACTCCATTCTTTCAAACTTTATGGTCAACCAAACACCAAAAATGATTTGCATATGAATTAGTGCCAATCATAATAAAATGCACGATCAAGTCATGAAAAATGTGTAACGAGCAATCAAATTATCAAAACATAACCAAATCTCAACGAGATTTTGAATGCAATAGCAAGCCACCCTTTGAGTGGAGATGACTACATAAAGGGGTTAGGCCTTTTGCTGCTTTTTAAAAGAAATTAGTCGAAGTTTAGTAGAGTACAGAATGATGAAATTGAAAAAGAATAGTTAAAGTTGAATTAAGTTTTATGTACAACGTGAATTTCACCAGCAAATTTTTACTATTACTATTATTTCACTTGAAGTATTAGTAAACACGTCCTTATTATTTCATTGCTATTTCAAATACGGATAGGCAAACGGGTATTAGCAAATATTGAAACACTCCCTATGTTCTACTTTATGTGATAATGTTATTATTTGGGGAGTTACATACAACTTTTTACCACATTTTTTTTTGGAAATATTTTTTAAATATTCTGAATTATTAACTATTACTCCCTCCGATCCAATTTATGTAGTATTTGGGCGCTTATAAAAGCTTTTCATTAAGGATAGAGTTGGAATTTTAAGCTAAATTGTTTTCAAATTTAGAAAGGTATCACTCTTTTTGGAATGGACCAAAAAGGAAATAGGTTCACATAAACTGGAACAGAGGAAGTATGATTTATAGTACTTTTTATATAGTTTTTAAATATGTAAATTTTATTTTAAAAAAATAAAAAATTTAATATCCAAATTCACACCGAAAATTAGTCGGTTTAACCCTTGTATTCGAAAAAGGTTCACATAAACTATAATGCAGGGAATATGATCATGGACTGATTCCATGCAACCCTAAACCAAGACCAATATTTAGATTTGACAAGCAAGCCCACATCTTGTTTTCTTTAGCCTAATTAATTCTTGCGTTCTTTTTGGTTTTTTCTTTTCCCCATTTTGCTTTTAAATGAGCAAGATGTTAGGACAGAAAGAGAACTAATGTATAAGCCCTTCAGGGGCAAGGACATAAGACCAATCTTGAGATGACCACCGTCCACCAAATATGGTATGATCTTCATAAGATTGATAACCTGTTCAAGCCTGATAAATAAAAGATAACCCAAAAGGAACAAACACCACACTCTGATAAATAACCCCAACATGCGTCATGCTATAAACCAGACACAAATATCTCCATCTGGGAGGCAGCATACCAATTTCTTCATTTATTTCTTATTGTTTCTTTTCCGCGTCTACGGCACAATTGTACCACTCTCAATTTTCAAGGTCCCAACTTGAAGCAAAATGAACAAACATGCTCAAACGAGCTCTTCTTCCTTGTGTGTATGAATAACACAGTCAGATCTCGGGTATGAAATACAAGTCAGCAAATAACCCTTCTCCATTTGATCGTCGTCAAGAAATGCACCTTCAGATTGGTCGACTGTACCAGAAACCAACTTGCCTGCACAGGTACAGCAAGATCCAGCCCTGCATGAATAAGGCAGTTCAACTCCAGCTTCCTCTGCTGCATCGAGGATGTATTGATCATCGGAAACCTCAATTTCAGTCTCGTTACCATCGGGCCCAACCAGTTTCACCTTGTATGCTGCCATTGCAGAGACTTTGAAGGAAGACGATGACTTCAAGCCAAATGCTTTAGAAATACTTTTTACGGAACCCAACGAGCATTGATACTTGGTAAAGGCAGAGGATCCAATTGACGGTGCAACTTTGAGAAAACAGCCTGAAGGAACACTTATAGTCGACATACCTGCACCTACATAGAATTGTTTGATGAATTGAGATAAACTAATATGTAACACGACAAACCATAATCAAACGAAATTTTTTCCACTAAATAGAAATAAGCATGTGGAGGATGAGCACAAAATCTTAATGGTGGTTCTCAAACTCCTAGACCAGGCCACATCTAATTGATGGTTCCAAAATCATGCAGAGATAGAGTAAGAGTAACAGAGAATGCAAACCTTCTTTATGCCATTCAATTCCCGATTCATGATCAATTGATAAAGTATGTGTTACTAGTCATGACCAGCGAGGATATGGAATGTTGTAAGCATCCAACTTTTCCCTGGATATACCATGCATAACAACAACAAACCAAAATCCAAGCCAGTGGTAGCCCAATATGCTTAGCAGCATCTTATTACGGGGCTCTAACTTAATAAGTATATGCAGGCCAAGTTTTCACAAGTTTGGGCTACAAGACGAACTTCAAGTTTGGATTCTTAAATACTGAATTGGTAGAGAGGCTTCCTGAACCCAACAGAATTGAACCAATTGTATCAACACTTCCCCAGTGATTTTTTTTATAACGACTTCCCAAGCTATTTTAAGAGGAAAATAGTAATATTTGTCTTAAAAACATCTTGGATCAGCATCCCTATAACTCATTCTACTTCGCTACTGGCTCTATCGTCTACTTTATAACAGAATTCCAATTATCTTGAATTTTTTACTAGTAGTCTAAACAAACAAGTTCAGTTTGGCACACTTTTCATATCACAGCAAGTCTATCTGTACGATGCATATTTCAAGTCACTTCTTTTTCCTTTTTGATAAGTCATACATATTTCAAGTGCATAGGCTCAATTTCTGAGGCCTAAGATTTTAAGAGCTGTATCTTTGTCTGGATATACTTTTAAGAGCTGTATCTTTGTCTGGATATAGGAGAAACCGACTTCAGATCGAGGTTTAGTTTTCACAATGGAAAATTCATATATACTTTAACAGAGAAAGAAACTAAATGCAGTTTTTCCTCTCTTTGGTTTACTAAGTCTTAGATTTTATTAGAAGTTCGCTTTCCACGCAACACAGAGAAAATGAGTCCTAATTTTCACCATGCTTACTCCAAGTTTATAATATATCCTTTTTGAGTTTAAAATTTATCTTTGAAGGTTTGAATGTGTTACTCATACCTATAAATTGATCCTTAAATAAAATTATTGTTGATTGAAAGAAAAGCAAATACAGTGCCACTTTTTTCCTTCTACAAAACGTTGCTGCTTGTGCACCCAAGAGTGTCCTAGTGGTCAATGGAGCGGAGAGAACTATGATGCCTTTGGGATTACGTTGGATGCTTACTAGGTGATTTTCACGACCCGGATTTCCCGCCCTCAGGAGTCGTGATGGCGCCTACTGTGAGCTAGGCAAGCCGACTGTTTGATCAATTTACTTTTTTCCCATTTTAATCCTTTAACAATTATGAGCAATAACTTAAAGATAGCGGAATTTATATCAAGCGGAAGAAAAACAATAAAACTACTGAGTATAACCAATACAACTGTTTAAACAAGACTACCCAGAACTGGAGTCAGAGCTTCACAGACGGTCTAAGAGTACTACAAACAAAGTCTGAAAGATAACAATACACTGTTTCGGAAATACGTAAATGAAACAGGATGAAGGGACAGAGGGAGACGCCAGGGCCTGCGGACGCCTGCAGGACTACCTCCCTGCGATAGAACCATCTCAACTCTCCTGACCACATTGGCCGCCTCCTGAAAAGAAATCTCACTCCCCGTCTCCTTGGCCATTTGAAGTCGAATAGGTTGGATAAGTCCCTCAAAGAACCTCCTCACCCTCTCTCTCTCGGTGAGAAGTATGATAAGAGCATGACGGGCCAAGTCGATGAATCTGGTCTCGTACTGAGTAACAGTCAAGTATGGGAAGGGGAAACATGCTGCGGGGAACATCAATTAAGAATAGAAAGACAGCCGGTAAATAAAAGGTACACCATATCTCAGTCATCAACAAGAATCAGGAATCAATAAGTGCACGGCATCACCCTTCGTGCTTTTACTCTCGTCCTCACCAAAGAATCAATATAAATTGCACGGCATCACCCTTCGTGCTTTTACTCTCGTCCTCACCATATAATCAAGATAATCGGCACGGAATTGTACATCGTGCGGCACGACATCACCCTTCGTGCTTTACACTCTTCCTCACAAATCATACACGGCATCACCCTTCGTGCTTTAACACTCTCTCACCAAAACAATACACGTTCTCATCGATCCGTCCTTCTTCTTAACAAACAACACTGGCGCACCCCAAGGCGAAACACTAGTCTAATGAAACCTTTTTCAAGCAAATCTTGCAACTGCTCCTTCAACTCTTTCAACTCAGGCGGGGCCATACGATACGACGGGATAGAAATGGGCTGAATGCCCGGAGCCAAATCAATGCAGAAGTCAATATCCCTGTCGGGTGGCATACCCGGTAGGTCTGAAAGAAAAACCTCAGGAAACTCACGAACAACAGGCACAAAATCAATAGAAGGAACCTCAGCACTAGAATCATGAACATAGGCCAAATAGGCCAAACACCCCTTCTCGACCATACGTCGAGCCTTCATATATGAGATAACACTACGGGTAGAATGACCAGGAGTCCCTCCCACTCTAATAAGGTCAATTGAGCGGAGAGAACTATGATGCCTTTGGGATTATGTTGGATGCTTACTAGGTGATTTCTTCCGATCAGCCTAAGCCTTATTGGCAGAACTACATGGTACTTGTGATGGTAGGAGATAGCAGGTACCCGAGGGAATAGTTGAGGTGTGCACAAGCTGGCCCGAGCACCACCGTCGTACAAGAGATGTTGCCTCTTACAAACACTGGAGTACACTGATTCTTAAATCATTCATTCATATAAAAGACAACTATCAAATGATATTCAGCTTACAAGACTCAGAGTTTATGATGTTTGTTCATTTGTTGTCTAATGAGCAATTGCTCTTGTACTATAACTGTTAATCCCCCCCCCCCCCCAATTATTATTACTATTAGGAATTAAAAATTTTATATTAGGACAAGCATTATTGCATGAATAAAGCAACACCGTAAAAAGAGTAAGCTAAAAAAATACTAGCATATTTTTCTTTACACAACATAGACATACCTACTCATGCAGAGCAGGCTAACAATGCTGGCTAATAAATCCCAGCATGTCTATCCAATTTCCACAAAAAGTACAGGGCCATGATTCAAACAAACTTTAGAACACCCCTTGGAACTTTAGGCGACAAGCTAAAAAGCCAAGGATAATTCATAATTTACAGAAGAAAGAAGATAAGGTGGCAAAGGGAAGAAAAATCTTATTTTATTCTCCCTTGTCGGAATTTCATAGCTGTTTATGGACGAATAACGATTAATAGAACGAGAAGTGAGTATTTAAAGAACAGAATTTCATAGTTTTTTACGCATGCATGATTATTACTAGTTTGAATGTATGCCCTCTTTTCAAGTTTATACTTGTGATGAAGAATACTAGTTTGCAGTGTGGATAAGACACCCTCCGGCCTAGTTTGTGCATTTTGCAGAATCAGACTTGCACAGGAACACTGATGCACAAAATCCTAAACACTGCAAGGGGGTTTTAATAATTCAAACTTATGCGCCGGTCTGTATTGGGGACAGCAGGTGTGGATGCACTCACGCCTTTGCGTACACACCATCACACTCTATTAAGAAAATGAACCTTGGAATTGACTCAACTCCTACCAGACGCTCTGTTAAAAAGATGGTCCTTGGACTTGACTAAACTCTGAAAACTAGCTCAACAAGTGAGGTTTATTCAGGACAATAAAAAGATACTATAGTCCATACCCTCACAACCGAAGTTGAAGTCTAACATCCCAGCATGCCGAGGGTTGGATATTTCAAGAATGGATACATAAAATGGGACAGTAACAAAGTATGTGGTAGGAAGAATAAGATCCCTCTGCCATTACTCAAAAGTCTCGGGTTCGAGCATTGACAATGAACAAAATCCTATTTGGAAGCGATGACCCAGGGCGGAGGCATGGTATTACCTACAGATTCGGACGATCCCAGTAACTTTCTCTTTGTATTAAAAAATTAATTAAATATGTATAAATATTTAATTGGGAACCCAGTAACTAAGACGTGCTATGAGTTCAATGGCAAGTTCAAAACCCATAAACTTCAAATCCTGGCTCCGCCTCTCCGCTTCCCCCTGTAGTGGGCCTTTATGCAAATTCGGATTAGTTGGGGGCTCTAATGCAAATATTGGACACCGAGTGGGAAACTAAAAGAAAAGGAGAAACATAAAGTGGGGCCAAAACATTGGGAAGCTCAACATAAGGGATGAGTCATATCATATTAAAAGAATGAACTTTAGACCTAATTCAACCGTAATTGTTCAAGACAGCATAAAGAGACTACAATCTATAACATCATAACCAAAGTCCTCACATCTTAGAATTAGCTTTTAGGGTTAAGTTAAGCCTAAAATCCATTTCTTTAACAGAGGGGTGGGTGTCGCATTATTTTTACCAACTTATTTGAACATAGATGTCTTTAGCAGTCAGATAACAAGGACAGGAGCAAAAAAAGTGATCACAAAAGTAAAAACATCCAAAAAAAACATTGATTTGATCCAAGAAACAATCATTTTCTCTTGAGAAACAAATACCCATTACCAAAATCAACAAAAATTAGTAACCCCACAACTAGAGATCAATAGGGTCATGCGAAATAATCAGTACATAAAGCAGCAAAACAGAGAGAAAAAGAGACTTAAGGAAGTAAAGAGAATCTGAAATTTACAGGAATTAGCTTTCAGCCGTGCCTCAACCTCCTCGTAAATTCCGATGCTCGTTAAGCTGCTGTCAGTGACAAACACCTACAAGAACTAGAAGGAAGTCAGAAACAAAGAAGCTGTCGTTGTCACGTGATTTAGTAGGGATGCGGGTCCTACCGCACGCGACTTAGATCTTTCGGCCTTTCGACATCTTCATTGAGTCCAATGCAGCCAGATGGCCCATGTGGAGACGCAAAGAGGGATTGGCCCAATCTAGGTTATAGCTTGTTTGGTCCAATTTTTGGAAGCTAAAGATATTGAAGAATTAACCCGGCCCAATTTCTTAAACCAAAAATAGCAGATGCAGGTATAATATATACATATTTTATGTATTATATATGTATAATTATATATAATTATTGTATGATCTATGTATGACTATAAAAAATAAATAATGAATATGGTCGGCTACTTGTGTAAAGATCCCAAAAATATTTTGGAACTTTACACAAATGACGCATTGATTTTACTGTTTATTTTTTCTAGCCGGTATTCATAGATTATATATTTATTATACAGATATACATATTAATAAGAATTACATATATTATATATCTATTTATTATTTTAATTTAAACAATTGGGTGAACGACTATTTAAGTTCATTCTTCAAATATTTTAAAAGAGTACTTTTTATTGGGAGATTTGATGTATATGACCCAGAAAACAAAATATTTTTATGAAGTAGGAGAGGCAATTTTTTTTGAATTGGAAGATAACACAAGTTACACCATGATAGAGTTTGGTGAACAATTGAACAAATACAAGTGTCAATCGAGTAGAATTTGTGAACAATTAATAATATAGGTAGAGTAAATATAGCATAAAATCTATCAATTCGATATAATTATCCCTGAAAAGCTACGCGGATCCGGAGCTGCGCCATTCCTGTCAATCATCCCTACAGTCTGGTCGCCTGAGGAAGGCCCAAGTTGGCCCAATGGGCCACCACTTCGGGGCCGGCCTGGTGCAACTCTTTGTCACCCGTACTGGAATCCCACTCACACCGGAAGCTACATCTCAAATATATCTTTTTTATCGACGTTAGATAATATATGAAAATTATGGAGTAGATTTGGTTAGCTCATCAAACCGTAAAACTATATATTTTTCGGTCATACTATGGGGCATTTCATATATACCCACTTTTGGGGCACCATTGAGATTATACTTGTATTGCACATAAATTTACAAAGTGTACCCGCTCGGATCTGAAGTAGTTCAATCTCTTCAATTCAACTTAAGAAATCAAATCTAAAGTTATTTTATCTTTCAAATGCAACTTTAGAAATTTGAATATCAAGTAGTTCAATCTCTTCAATGCAACTTAAGAAATCAAATCTGAAGTTCTTGCATCTTTTAAATACAACTTAAGAAATTCGAATCTTAAGCAGTTCAATCTCTTCATTGTAACTTCAATCTTGAATCTAAAGTTCTCAAAAGTAACTTGTTCTTGGGATTTCAGCAATCCACAGTACTATTCAACCCCCAAATCTACTTCAAATGAGCTCAAATTTGAAATATCGCTTTTAAATATCATAAAGAACAAACCTCATCCATCAAATTGTCGAAATAACAACAAATATAATAAACTCATTTTGCAACCAAAAAGAAAAAGAAGAAACCCTAAGCACAAAGAAGAAGAAGAGAAAAGTGTATGTCTCTAAAGTTATCCAAAAACTAGGTATCAATTAAATTTTTTTCTTAAAAAGTGAGTACAAATTCAATTTGGGCTCGACTGTTTATCAAATTAGGTATCAATTAATTTTCTCACGGAAAATTGGGTGGTAAGATTATGGCTCTACTGTTTATGCTCGACTCTTTCCATTATATTTAACTAGTCTTAGAGTACGCGCGTTGCGCGTGGTCTTCGTGTTAATGAAAATAAATTTTGAAAAATAATATAAAAATATTTAAAAGATGTATTTGCATTATATATAAAAATTAATAAAAAATTACAAGTTTCAAAATGATAGATATTAATCACATTTAAGAATTTGATCCACTCTATTCTATTCATACCATTGTAATCACATAGACATCCAAATTCAACTATTACTAACATTTTTTATAAAGTTTTACCTCGATATTTATCTTATATTAGATATGATTTCTTTTTGAAGTACTTCTTTCATTCGGGACTAATCAACTCTTTTGTTGAACTCCCTAATCAAGTCAAACGACTCGCCAACATGGATAGATGGAATCTACATCATATAGGATAAAACAGCCAAACCAGACATGTCGTATATGACCCACCATAGATTTTCTAAAATCATATACAATTTTAGTTAGGACTAACAATAAAAGTCTCATCTCAATGATCATGTACAAAGTTTGGGATGTCAAACTCAATATGTAATTTTTTTCACATAAATGATCAATGGAGACAATGTTTTAATCAAAAAATAAAATAAAATACATATATATATGTCATTTTCTATTCATATTCCTTTGTATAAAATATTAATCAATATATTTACCGTTTAAAATAGATTTCACATTTAAAAAAGATTATCATTTAATTATCTTCTAGTATCTGGACAATAAAAGTAGACAAAAGAATTTGAGTATGTTCAAAAAAAAAAAAAAGATCATCCTGATTGCTCTTTAAAGTCTAAACTCGTGCCTACTTTATTTTTTTTTAATCAATTTATGTTTTTCATGCATTTTTTAACTCCCTTTTAAATATTAGCATAAAAATTGTAGGATCACGTAGTTTAGTTTCATTAATTTACTCTTTTTCATCCACGAAAAGTAACATGTAAAAATGATAACAAGTTACCTATATGGTTCAAATACGGAAAAAATTATGTAATGTGGAATTTTAATTGACTTTAAATTCCTAAATTTTAGGAATTCCTACATAGTTTAAATAGGAAAAGATTTATTAACCAAATTTTTAGTCGATTTTAAAGTACTAAATATTAGGATAATAATTAAATGACTATTTTGTCCAGTGAGAACTTTATTTTAAAAGGACAAAAAAGGCGAACAACAATTCGCTAAGGGCCTTCGTGCTTTTAATATAGTATAGATTACGTATTTTAATTTTGCTTGGGACTCTAATTTACCTATCTATATTATTATAAAAGCATAAATCTTAATGTCGGATTACCAAAATAGCCTTAAAATATTAAGCATAATAACTCACAATAAAAGGACATAATCGGAATTCTAGACATTAACTTTGTAATCCTATTAGTTTTAGGACATAATACTACACGTTAAGAATTCTACATGATTACCTTTAGAAATCTTATTAGTATAATTATTTCTAATACAAATATTAGCCTTGTAATCCTATTACTTTTAGGACATATTATGAATTTTAATTAATATCCATGGAATTGAAAAAAAGTAGGTCGCCTATCATTGGTTACCAAACGCATAATAAAATATTTTAATAATATTTCTTTAGTTACAACTTTTAAATAATAGAACCTGATACAATCATAATATAACTACTGATACGAAGTTGTACATTAAGCACTTGAATTTAATCATTGTATTCCACTTTTTTATTATTTTTTTGCGTTTGTTTAACAAGCGATTCTCTGAATAAAACGAAAAGAATGTAGACGATTTCCATGGGCATGTTGGCCCCAAGCTTGCGGATGGAGAGTAACCATTGCTGATAAGGCAAAAATAAAAATAAAAATAAAAATAAAAATCTATCTATATATAACTATATCCATATCTATATTATTATAAAGGCATAAATAAAATATTAGATTACAAAACAATAACCTTTAAATATTAAACATAATAACTCACAATATAATAAAAGAACATAATCAGAATTCTAGACATTAGCCTTGTATCCTATTAGTTTTAGGACATAACACTACACGTGATCCAACATGATTACCTTTAGGAATTCTATTGTATAATTATTTTCGGACATAGATATTAGTCTTGTAATACTATCACTTTTAGGATATACTTCTTAAAAATTCCTATTACTAATTTAATTTGAAAATGTATTATATTATTTAAATTCATTTAGAAATAGGAGAGTCTATATTATTATAAAAGTACAAATATAATATTAATAGACCAAAATAGGCTTAAAATATTAAATAGAAGAACTTATAGGGAAAGAACATAGTTGTAATAACTTATTTTTTGGACTACAATAACTTCTATATAATTTTTTTAATGTTTAAGATTTTAAAATCAATATAATCTTGTCTATTGAATTCTTATTAAAAATATGTAGGAAGGTTTAATAAAATCAATTTCATAAGAATTTTCCATATTGGTAATACATTACCACTTTATAATATTCAATACCAAAAAAATAAAAGTAATGCTAAAAAGACTGCATAAAGCGTTGAAATTGAGAAAAAAATCCCCAAGATAATATATTACTATATTATATTTGAAGTGCTTTCTTATTCAAATTAAAAAAATTATTATTAGTTTTTCGTGTAATATAGAAAATTATACTCAATTATTAAAGAACAACTAAGAAATTTTTTAGGAATATAAATGTGTGAGAAAAAAAAGAAAAATGTTAGTAAGAGGCAACACCACTAATGATTTTGCAAACATAAAGATCTAAAAGAGGAATGCCATCTATCTTTTTACTCTTTGAAATAAGATTTATGGTGGATAAAATTATAATCACGGTTAAATATTCAAATATGAGATGAACTAATATTAAGAATCTAATTCAACAGAAAATAAATTATATTTTATGTTAAAACAAAATAATTAAATCTTTCAATTAATTATTTAGGAAGAGAATCCAATTAAATTATTTTTAAATTAATCGTATGAGTAAAATTATTTTTCAAGTTAAAAAAAACATAATATTAAGAAGGTCATACAAGTGTTTGAGGAAGCACAATCAAAGCTAAATCCTGAACCAGAATAAGCTTTCAAGACTATATTATAAAAAATCGATCTTGGTATAGCGAGATTATCCTTTTCAGATGCCTCCGCGTGGAATCGAAATGATATTGCTATGTCATGCATTACTTGAAAATGTCAGATCCGGAGGCATGATATTGTTAGCAATAAGAACAAGTGGTGTACCAACAACGATTTTATTATAAGGTCATACAACTCACTTTAGATTAATATACCCTTTCAAATAACTGAAATAACCATCACAAATATATCAAATCAGATCTATAGTACTACTTTTATAAGGAAAACAAAAGTGATAATATGAGATGAAATGCTTTTGACTAAGCGTCAAATGATCGAATCAATTGCCCATAGTTTTAGCAATATATTGGATATCGATGAACCATTTAGTAGAAAAGTAATAAGTTGGGAGGTGATTTTTGTCAAGTGCGATCAGTTGTTCCAAAATTGACCAAAGCAGAAGCTGTACAAACTAACTTGCCAAAATTATACTTATGATCTCAAATGAAAAATATTCAAATGACAAGAAATATAAAAATAAGAACCGTTCCAACATTCATGACTTCTTGGCTCGCGTTAGAAACAAAGAAGAGCATCCAATAAAAGATGATTTGGTTCTTCTAAGTACACTTGATTATCAACCACAATGGTAATAGTAGTGCATTTAATAAAGAAAATATCTTCATCATTAGATTAGAATGCAATTTGTGCAAATTACATAATAGAAATTAAAAAGTTATCTTAGCTAGCAGAAATTAATATGTTGATCAACTAAATAAAATATTGATTGCTAAGTTTTATGGTAAAAACAAAATATTTTTTTAGTTTTGACTCAACAGAAGATGATACCAACAATAACTACCAAGAAGAATACTTAAATACTTTAATACCAATTGGCCTTCTATTGTACATATTTGTTGTCAAGTTCATTATTTCTTACGTTCTATTGTATATATTTGTTGTCAAGTTCATTATTTCTTACGTATGTTAGTGTCACTATATATATATAAAATAGACTAAGTTAAAATTGATCTTCCATTTAATATAGGTTTATGCCCGTCATGCTAATGAAAACTTAGATTCACTAAATAACTTATGTAATAATACACATATGGTATATAAAAGTTTTGACAATAACGTCATACATGCAGAACTTATGATATTGGTCAATGTGCGTCTAAGTATGTGTTTATCCCCAAAATCAACTTTCGTCTTCCGAAACTAAAGAATATCCTTTTGAATTTGTGTGAAAATAATTTTCAATATGTTTATATTTTGTAGTTATAATAAATAAAGCACAAGGACAAACATCCTAAATATTGAACTATATTTATCACAATATGTTTTCTTACACGAATAATTATATGTTGCATTTTTCAAGAGAGGTATCAACATCGACAACAAGTGTTCTGGTTTTAGAAGGAAACATATACAAAAAAATACCGTCTATAAAGAAGTGTTCGGTAAGATACCATACATTAGATACATTTATATTACAATACATAATTATTTACTTAACATGACTAAAACTGATCATTTATGTAAGTTCCGATGATATCCTTTCATTTTGAATTCACGTATTATGCTAATGTAACAATATCTTTTTGGCATTTAAATTATTGTTGTAGTATTACATACTCCTATAAATTTTCTCTCATTAATTAAATTTTATTATTTTTTCATATAAGTAAATATTTAAACCATCATGTGTCATTATTAACGTGCAACGCACGTTTATATAGATACTAGTATTTCTAATGGGTGCGATCAAATTCCTTCACGTAAGTTCTAACTAATGACATTAAATAATTGTTAGAAGTTGCTGAATAAAACTTTTGACCTACTAACAACAGGGTACCAACTGAAAAATGTAAAAAAACATAATAATAACAATTGAGGTAGTGGTAATGATGGCAAACAAAAAATATATTTGGCATAAGTTTAATTTCTATGAATTATCTTTTAAAAAAAAATAGATATTGTTGAGCCGGAATTGTTCTGACATGATGAGGGCTATTATGTGATTAAGTTCCAATTGATGGTGGATATGCACAAAATTTTCTATGCTGGACCTCACACCACCAACAATAAACCAATATTTTTGAAGCCACAGACACCTGACTTTGACTTAAGCCAGGAATTCCTAGCTGAGATCCTTCTATGGGTGATATTCCCTAAACTACCTACGAGTTGCTGGGATAGTGAGTCACTAAGTAAAATAGCCAGTGCAATTTAAAAATCATTGTGAGCAAATGAATGCACTACCAAGCAAACAAAAATTTCTTATGCAATGATGATGATAGAAGTCAATATAACAAAGACCTTGCCTACTTAGATAACTGTTATGGATTCTAGAGGCAGAAAATTTCAACAGCAGTTGGTGTATGAGTGGAAGCCAAGCTATTGTGACAAATGCCAGACTATTGGCCACACATGTACTACTCAACAAGGGCCTAGAATGCAACAGAATGAACAACCAAATAGAAGACGAGAAACAAAGAGAGTCACATATGTATGGAGATACAAATGGCTAGTGATGGTAGAAATTGCCAACAAAGTGAATTTGTTGCAACCTACCACAGTACAAGAACAAACTCAGGCTAACTTGCCAGTGGTGACACATGAGAATAGGCAGAATCAAGAGACGACTGGAGCAGGGGACACAAGAAAAATTTCAGCAGATAAAGGTAAAGAGGTGGCTAGCCTAGTGATAAACTTTGACAATTCCCTATGCTTTCACCTCCTACTAATAGGAATGGTCTTCATAGAGTAACAATGAGTACCAGTGTGAGCTCTTTCCTACCTCATGACAGAGGTGGGGGCACTCACAATACAAAATGGCTTGGCTAATTTTGAATTTCAGGGGCATCAATAAATGGTACAAGCAAAAAGAGCTGAAGAATTATTTAAAAACCAAAAACATAAAGCTTGCAGGTATCATTAAAACTAGAGTTAAGGAACATAATATGAAGAGAGTGAGCTCCCACACTGCACCTGGCTGGGAAGTTTTACATAATTACACTAGTGCAACTACTTGGAGAATTTGGCTAATATGGGACCCCAACTACTATACAGTTACCCTAATTAGAGTAGAAGCACAAGTTATCCATTGCCTAGTTAAAGGGATTATAGGTGATCAAGAGTGTCTGCTAACAGTAGTTTATGGTTACAACACAATTGAGCAAAGGAAGCAGCTTTGGGACAACCTGACAAAGATTGAACAAGGAATCTCCAAACCATGGCTTCTAGGAGGAGATTTCAACTCTGTGCTGCAGTTACAAAACAGATTACATGGAAATCCAATAAGTCTAGCTTAGGTCCAAGACTTCACAAAATGTGTTCAAGACTTAGGTATCAATTAATTGGCATGGGAGGGTGCATATTACACATAGTCTAACAAACAAGCTGGTGTTGACATGCTATTTGGCAGTTATAAATAGATGATACAATGGGGACACATAACTGGTGTCTATGATGTCCCTTTCACATTTGACATACCCCTATGAGCTTGAATTTCATAGTAAATCAGGACAGTATGAAAATACCTTTTAAGTTTTTTAATGTGCGGGTTGAGCATGATGCTTTTCTAAGCATTGTCCTGAAAGTATGGACTTAGAGATTACACAGCTGGAAAATGCAAAATATTTGGTTGAAATTGAAAAAACTTAGACCATTGCTCAGGAAGCTTAATATTGAGGAGTTCAAATTCATTAGACAGAAGATTGATACAGCCAGGAATGAGCTTGTTATAGTTCAAAAGAACATCAATGCCAACTGCACTGATGAGCTACTTGTGAAGTAGAAGAGGGAGCCCTAAAACAACAAGCTAGAGCAAAATGGATAAAATTAGGAAACTCTAATACAAGGTATTTTACAACTGTGATAAAGGAAAGGACTCATAGGAAACAAATCCAGGAACTAATTTCCTTGCAGGATGCAGATTAAATGATCCTGAAACTCTAAAGGTGGAGATTGTTAATTTCTACAAAACACCGATGGGGACTGCTGCTCATTCACTTCCTGCAATAGACAAGTTGGTTATGCAAAAGGGACCAAGCCTTTCATAACAACAGAGAATTTTTCTTTGTAAGGATGTAACTGAGAAAGAGATCTATGAAGGACTATGCTCCATCGGAGAGGATAAAGTTCCTGGAGTTGATGGATATAAGGCATGCATGCTTCTTCAAGAAGGCATGCCCTGTTATCAAAGAGGAGATCATAGAAGCTGTACTTGATTTCTTTGCTACTAACAGGATGTACAGAGCTGTTAATTATACTGCCATCACATTAGTACCCAAGATTGTCAAGCCTAAAATTGTAGAGGAGTTTCGACCAATTTCCTGCTGCACTATGCTCTACAAACTGATTTCTATGATCCTGGCATCTAGAATGTAAGTTATCATCACTACTGTTATCAATGAAGCTCAGGCTTGATTTATACCAGGGAGAGTGATTGCAGACAATATAATTCTAGCACATGAACTAGTGAAGGCTTATGCTAGAAAGTACATCTCACCTCAATGCATGATTAAGATAGGCCTACAGAAAGCATATGATTCTGTGAAATGGCCATAGCTAAGACAAGTTATGGAAGAGATGGGGTTTCCTCAATTATTCACCTTATATGTAATGGAATGCATCCAAGCAGTCAATTACTCCATCATAGTTAATGGGGAGCCAACAGTTCCCTTTAATGCTGCTAAGGGACTAAAACAATGTGACCCAATGCCGTCCTTCTAAAAAAAATGTCACCCTTCTTTTTTGCTATAGTATTGGAGCATCTGAGCAGAAATCTTAATGGCCCCAAGACAGCTAAAAAGTTCAAGTACCACCCTAGGTGTGCCAAGCTTCGGATAACATACCTTAGCTTTGCTGATGATCTACTGCTTTTTACTAGAGGAGATATGAAATCTGTGCAGGCAATACAACAAAAGTTCCTGCTATTTCCTCATGTTTCTGGACTATATGCTAATCTAAGCAAGAGTGAAGTTTATATTGGCGGAGTCCCTTCATAACACATGCAACAGATATTGCAGCACTTAGGATTCACTACTGGAGATTTGCCCTTCAAGTATCTTGGAGTTGCATTGTCCATAAAGAAACATAGTATCCTCCAGTGGCAGCCTCTCACAGATAAAATGACTGCTAGGATTACCTCTTGGACTGCAAAAACCCTTTCTTATTCTGGTAGAGTGCAGTTAGTTCAGAGTGTATTGTTTGGTGTCCAGGCTTTCTGGGTACAACTATTTGTGATGCCTACCAAGGTGATTAAGCTAATTGAAGGAATCTACAAATCTTATATTTGGTGAGGTGTCAGTATTTTCACAAAAAAAGCATTGGTTGCATGGGATAAATCTGTATGCCCAAAGCTGGAGGTGGACTTAATCTCACTAACTTGAAGCTTTGGAATCGAGCAGCAATAGCCAAAACTTGCTGGGATCTGGCACATAAACAGGACAAGCTGTGAATTCGATGGATCCACACATACTACATCAAAGAACAGCAGTTCACCAGCTTGACAACTCCACAACAATCTTGTTGGATGGTTAGGAAAGTTTTTGAGGCCATCGAAATACTAGAGAATCAACATTATGCGCAGACACACAAAAAAAGTTTAATCAGGCAAATACATTTGACTCTACTTGGTGACTACAATCGAGTTGAATGGATGATCAAAAGCAAGATTCATAATGTGACACATAATGCTTGAAAAACAATTGACCTCTGATAGGCCATGCAAATGGGGACTCAATGTAGATACACAATGTGTACTTTGCCAACTGCAGGAGGAAAATAGAGAACATCTGTTTATGAAATGTGAGTACACAAGAAATGTCTGGAACAAGTTGCTTCAATGGTTGCACATGCAATGTCCAAGAGCTTTGGACTAGCAGCAATATAACCAGTGGGTCATTGCCACGACCCAATTCCCGAACCTGGTCGTGATGACGCCTCTCATGAAGACAAGGCCAGCCATTCAACCCAATTAATCCTTTTAAGACAATTAATTAACACAATTATAGTATAAACATGGTATAATAATATCCAATAGCGGGAAGTATAGATAAAATACGGAAAATTCAACCCAACTCAACCCTAACCGGGGTGTCACAAGTCATGAGCTACTACAGAGTTTACTAAAATTCTACAAGGTATGGAATTAGGAACAAAGTCTGAAGATATCATAAATAACAGAAGATAAGGGAGAAAACGGGTTTGCGAACGCCATGCAGCTACCTCGATAACTCCGATGAAAACTGAACAGCAGAAAACTCGCTCTATGCCTCAGGAATACCTGTACCTGCACACATGGTGCAGGGAGTAATGTGAGTACTCCGACCCAGTGAGTAATAAATATAAATAATGACTGAAGGTAAGAGAACACGTTAAGGCACACAACATTCTATACAGAAGCAGTGAAATCATTTAAAATAACAATTCAGTGAAATATCATGTGAAATTTTTTTTAAACTAGTAAAACAGGTAATTTGGTAGTAAAATGACAAGTAGAAACCTGCCCCTCGGGCTCAATATCAAAACAACAAGTAGAAATCTGCCCCACGGGCTCAGTATCAAAATAACAAGTAGAAATCTGCCCCTCGGGCTCAGTATCAAAATAGTAATTAGAAATCTGCCCCTCGGGCTCAGTATCAAAATAATAAGTAGAAATCGGCCCTTCGGGCTCAGTATCTCAGAGCAGTATCAGCCCCTCAGGCTCAGAACAGTACAAAGCAACCAGTCAATGAAATAAGAGCACATAATTATTATGGCAGATAATTCAGATAAAGAATAAATGCATGAGTGCAATGTAATGCATATGACGGTACCCTCTAGTACCCACTGCGGCGTGCAGCCCGAGCCATCCATATTTATTTATCGTCGACGACGCTCATTGGGGGTGTGTACAGACTCTGGAGGGGCTCCTATAGCCCAAGCGCAATAACAAGCCATCTCGTGGCATCAATCAAGTCCTGGTCAGTCATTGTTACCTGACCAATTTATATCACACAGTGCCATTGTTACCACTGTTTCAAGTCACATCATACAGTGTCATTGTTACCACTGTTTCAAATCACTGCTGCGGCGCGCAGCCCGATCCATGCTCAGTCCAGAATTCATAATAAGCCCCTTGGGCATTTGTAAAATAGTAATTCTCAGCCCGAAATATCATTTAGAAATATCATTTAAGTTTTCAAATCTTAGAAAGATGGCTGAGTTTGCAAAACAGTATTTAAAACCTTGGACTGAGATCAAATGATATGCATGTATGCGAAAACAGTGATGTCAATCCCTGAAGGATTCGAATAATTGGCAAGAAGCCCAAATGTAAAAATTAAATCCAAGTAGAAAATACGGTAAAAACATCTCTCAGGACGGACTAAGTCACAATCCCCAATGGTGCTCTACCCCATGCCCATTATCCGGCGTGCAAGTCACATCAATATAGCGTTACGATGTGAAATTTCGGGGTTTCAAACCCTCAGGACATCATTTACATCAATTACTCACCTCGAACTGGCTAATTCTCTAGCTCACGACGCCTTTGCCCCTTGAATTGGCCTCCACGCGCGTCGAATCTATCTAAAATCAGAACGAATACGTCATAATATGCTAAGGGAACAAAGCCCAAGCGAAAACATTCGAAAAATATAAAAAATCTCGAAATTAGCAAAACCCGAGCCCCGGGCGCACATCTCGGAATCGGGTAAAAATTTACATTTTCAGAATCCTCATACCCTCACGAGTCTAACCATACCAAAATTATCCAATTCCGATACCATTTGATCCTTCAAATCATTATTTTACATTTTGAAAGGTTCCACAATTTTCTACCCAAATTCCATCTTAAATCACGAATTAAATGATGAATTCAGTGATAGATTCATGTACTCTAACCAAATCTGAGTTAGAATCCCTTACCCCGACCGAGCTCTTTGAAAAACCTTTGAAAAATCGCCAAAATCCGAGCTCTCTAGGTTAAAATATCAAATAAAACCCAAAACCTCGTAATTATAGAGTACCCCTCGGATTGCGACACCACTGACCGCACAAAAATGACTGCGGTCCGCGCAAAACCAGCGGGGTCCGCGCAAAAACGACCGCGGCCGCGCAGGTCTTGCTCTGCAGGGATAGGCTTTAGTATTTTGGCCATAACCTTCGCTACAGATTTCCAAAGTGCGATATCTTTACCTTTCTGGAAACTAGACACAAAGGGCTACAACCTTTGATTTTGAATCACCTCAAAATTCCTTGTGGATCAAAAGATATGAGCTTCCGAAGTAGGACCAGTAACCTGCAATCTTCAGTGACCGCGGCCGCGCTCACTTTGACGCGGTCAACGCTAGGCTAGCGCGCCCAGCGCGGTCCGCGCCACACCTGCTGCCCCCTCCATTTTCTAAGTTCCGGGGTGTTCGTACTCGCTCAAAACTCACCCGAAACACGCCCGAGGCCCCCGGGACCTCAACCAAAAGCACCAACGCATCCTAAACATTATTCAACCTCGTTCCAATCATCAAAACACCTGGACTAACACTAAAATCATCAATTCACATCGAATTCAAGCCTATGAATCTCAAGAACTTCCAAATTCCATTTTTTGATCAAAAACCCAACCAAACCACGTCCGAATGACCTCAAATTTTGCAGACAAGTCCAAAATGACATAACGAAGCTACAGAAACTCTCGGAATTCCATTCTGACCCTCGGATCAAAATATCACCTATCAACCGGAATTTGCCAAAATACTAACTTCGCCAATTCAAGCCTAATTCTATACCGTACCTCCAAAACCACTTCCGATCACTCTCCTAAGTCACAAATCACCTTCCGAAGCTAACCGAACCATCGGAACTCACATCCGAACCCTCTAACCTATAAGTCAACATCCGGTTAACTTTTCCAACTTAAGCCTTCTTAAAAGAGACTAAGTGTCTTATTTCTTATTAAAACCAATCCGATTTAACTCTAATACACCAAATACCGATAACGAAACATGAAGAAGCATAAAATGGGGGAAACGGGGCAGTAACTCACGTGACGACGGGTCGGGTCGTCACATTCTCCCCAACTTAAACAAACGCTCGTCCTCAAGCGTACCCAAAGTTGTCCTTGAAGCCAACCGAAAGCTGAATGACCTTATCGAGCATAAACCCGAGGATGATCCCACATCATCCTATCTCACATGGGTCCGATAACACGTTTTAACTAAAATCACACAATCCAGTCTAGCCCATAAATCATAGAACCACATTTCACTTTTCGGAATCATACACAAGATCAGAACCTCACACCTATATTCAGAATAAGTCTGAACCAGCTGTAATAGACCATGCCTGCAACCTCGGGTGCAATTATATGATACACCAATAACTCAAACACATGCATCGATAACTTCCATTCACAGCAGTTGCCCACAACAACCAAATACCGATAGAAATCTCTTATTAGCCAAGGTCTCATTCCAACACTTTCATATACTGCCAACGGTAATTGAAACACGCAATAAACCATAATTATTGCTCAGATCAACCATTCATGAGGCCATTTCTCCTCCGGCAATTACCATAACAAATTTTTGAACCGAACCTCGATATTTACCCATCACACATACTGAAATCAAAACCATTCACATTTATTAATGATTTCAACGATCTCTTCTGACCAAACACACTACTCTGGTGACATGACACATCAATACATGCCTAAGCCACAACTTGCATAATACATGCACCAATAAGAAACGGTCCGAACATACTCAATTCATGAAAATGACTCAACTGAGAGAGCTGTACCTCAAACTCACCAGTACTGCCACAACACAAGGCTGAGACCCTGTCTCACATCATAGAAATAGGATACACAAATTTGACCCGCAATGTCATGTTTCCACACAGCTTTGCTGCAAAGCGCGTTCCTATCCAAATACTACTCCACAGGAAACACCTCAAGTCACTATGCTTGAAATCGACAACCATACTCAATTGATGTCTGGAGCTAAAGCAAATCATTACACTCATGGTGAAACAAATAATACACACCACGCAAACCTGATAGAACATGACCGGTACATTATTCACCGAGCAACACCCAATTACTCATCCCGCTCGACTTCCACTACTACAACTCCTATCGGAGCCAGATGATCCGGTGCCCGGCACCAAATTAATACCGAAATCAACAACCTCGCCCGGCGACATGCCTAGCCATATGAAACTCATCTGAAAAGTCCCCCAACACCGTAACTGAATTAATGATAGCAACCTTTGCACTGACATCCATCACGAATGCCCAATTAAGAAAGCAATCCTTCCCAACCGTCCGCTGGTCCTTTGAAATATAAACCACTCTGCTAGAACATAATCCAATGCACTTCATCACTCAACCCGTGGCATTTTCGGTATTGCCCGTAGCGCAATAGTTCAGAATCACTCAACACTAAGACAACCAGTCTGAATTCCGACATCACATCCAAAATCTAACATACCAGCAAACAAAGATCCACTCGAGCCTCCAAATCCCGATTGCCGCTAAACGGTGCCGAATACACACGATCCACCACCACAACCTAGCCTGTACATGAGAACTCCCAGTCTCCAACTCCATATGGCACACAAATCATCATACCTAATTCCAGTTTCCATAGTGTGAATACATGCACACCTTTGATACCCAATCATTCCATGATAAATACTCTAAAATTTCCATGTGCCATACAAGCAACTCGAATATCAGCAGTCGATCCAGCCTTAAAGTGCCGCAATACTATTGAAGTGCCATCAACTTAATCACATTGGCCTTTTTTTTCTGAAACATATACCCTCTACAAATCACTATGATTAGAAATACAATTTCCTTAATCATCTGAAGATCGTTCACCCTAATCATCTGAAGTTCATCCCTCTAATCATCTAAAGCTGCCCGTATTGCCTAAGAATGTTATGAATTTCCCTTCAGAACTGAACCATAACCTTACACACGCAAATCTCAATCCTTCACAACATATCGCATATACCATATCATCCTAAGGTAACATGAGGACTTCACCTCCCTTCCGAACCATGAACGTTTACGTACTCAACTAGTCAAGAACTTCCATTGATCCCATCTAGAAGAAAAATCATTACACATCCCATGCTCTGCATGACATACATAGGTCTTGTTCAAATTCTTACAATACCGACACGACGGATGAGATCTGTATAAATTCATAACACCGCCGAATCAACAATTCATTGGGTCTATACTTCTGGCAAGAACTATCACCTCATTATGAACCAAACAATGGTCTTAGCCCCTTAATTTACTTCATATACTCAGATTGCACTGATCTCGAATTCAATGATCTCGTCTCACCCATTACGAACTGCTCAGGCAATAGGCCACCCCAGATATAATCAAAAGTCGCATATGATGCCCCCAATATGCCAATAGGCTACCAATTCGAACACGATACAAAAAAAAAAAACGAACTCTGGAAGGAATTACCAATCCCACGCACTAATACGGACTTTCCTTAGAAAACAGGAAACAAGGCATACAAAATAGCATATAGAAAACTATACTCAACATCACATTGTTGCGGCGTGCAACCCGATCCAGATAACATACCCATGGTGGCGTACCACCCGATCCACACATAGATCTCACATAAGGAGATGCACATCGAGCCAAATTTGCTCATTACAACAAAATACCGAGTATCAGTCGTAAGCATGCTAAGTGCATAATAATATCTCTGAGGGACATATAGCGTTATAAGCTACATAACTCAAGCACAACTGAGGTGCGATGTACAGTCTGAATTTCAAGAGCCAAGATGCTCATATAACGTCATTCCTACGCGGATTCTCAACACAGAGCAATTTCTCAAGCTGTCTCACAACTCACACGGCGCAATGCATTACTACGCGAAATATCTGACAACGAAACATCAACCTAACTACTTTCCATGAGGACCGCATTACTAAAATGCACACATCTGGCCTGATATAGAGCCATTATTCACATTAAATCTATCCACCGACTGCAAGCTGATTCTGATCACACTGACTAGTCTGATAACCTTTTAAAGGTCCATAATAACTCCCATTTTTCTCATAACACACAATAACAACCATCACATTCGGAGTAATCCTCCCCAGTTCACAACCCAATAAGCCAAGTGCCCTTCAGGCATAAATCTTCAATTTAACGACACCATCACAAACTTCATAGTTGGTTTACATCTTTAATCAATCAAGTGATCACATGCCACACTTATATAATCTTCCCGCGGGACACACTCCCACAACCTACTACAACAATATCTGGAGCGTACCTCTAAACCACCGGTCGCACTAACGCTGAAGAGCGATCAAGAATCATTAACCAGGACACAAAACCCTTTTTATAAAACACCAATCTTAGGTGACGCTGAAGACAATACCAACTTACCGTAAACATCGAAACTTATCTCCTGCTCATCCGAGCTCATGACATCTTGTCAAAATTTTCCTTCACTTGTGCCATTCTCGGCCCAATTTCCACAACCAGTCACCAGCATGCATCAAATCGGAACTAACATAGCACATAACCGCACAATCCGCTAACTAATAACAAGCTCCCCAACTTGGCTCGAAGCCATAGATCACAACACACTATACTCATAACGCATATACTCCATTGTTGCCTCAATACCATAGTGAGTTTAAACTCGATCCTTCATAAGCTTGTGGAAACACAAATCATTTAGAATTTTTAACTCTTCTGCAAATCTCACATTCACTCACACAACAGTTAAGACTACTCTCTAGGCGATCCAAATTTAGATTTCACCACATTTTATTCACTTGCAATTGAGGTTTTCTAATAGATAACATAAGGATAACACAACTTTAGAACACCCCGCAGGAGATGACCCACCTACTTCGCCTCCAACTAATATTTCTGCATCCTTCCACCGCCATAAGCATTACAAAGTCACTTGATCTTCCTGAGTCTGTACTCATACCGCAACATGAAATTTACTTCACTCCCAACTAGGAGACATGAAAAGATTCTTCACACGCCCATAACTCGGGCTATATCTTGAATCACGTTGGACTTCAAGCATCTATTAGTTCTTCCATCATTCAGCAGACCCTCCTCGTCGCTTCCAAATCATATAGATACGCCTCGCAGTACTAACATACTTATCACATAGCCACAACCATCATTTCCTCTAACAAGGACACTACCGAACATATAAATTCAAAAACACTTGTTCACACAATCAGCACCTCGATGTTCCCGCCATAAGCAAAGATCCAACCTCAAGTCCTCCAGATTGGCCCACCATAACTCACAAGGATAACACCTCGCCCCTCAATCAGGGATTCACAAGCCATCAAGGCACATCTGATACTGAGCACTCATGCGCGCATGCGAACGCGTGGAAGGAATTTCAAGAGTTACTTTTCAAGCTGAATCAAGAACGTACGATAAGAATTCAAGAATGTGAAGTTTTCCTAAAGGTTCTGCAGCCTCTCGAGGATAAATACAGACGTCTCCGTACCGATCCGTGAGACTCTACTAAACCTGCTCATGACTCGTGAGACCTAAGTAACCTAGGCTCTAATACCAACTTGTCACGACCCAATTTCCGAACCTGGTCGTGATGGCGCCTCTCATGAAGACAAGGCCAGCCATTCAACCCAATTCATCCTTGTAAGACAATTAATTAATACAATTATAGTATAAACATGGTTTAATAATATCCAATAGTGGAAAGTATAGATAAAATACGGAAAATCCAACCCAACTCAGCCCTAACCGGGGTGTCACAAGTCATGAGCTACTACAAAGTTTACTAAAATTCTACAAGGTATGGAATTAGGAACAAAGTCCAAAGATATCATAAATAACATAAGATAAGGGAGAAAACGGGTCTACGAACGCCATGCAGCTACCTCGATAACTCCGATGAAAACTGAACAGCAGAAAACTCGCTCTATGCCTCAGGAATACCTGTACCTGCACACATGGTGCAGGGAGTAATGTGAGTACTCCAACCCAGTGAGTAATAAATATAAATAATGACTGAAGGTAAGAGAACACGTTAAGGCACACAACATTCTATACAGAAGCAGTGAAATCATTTAAAATAACAATTCAGTGAAATATCATGTGAAATTTCTTTTAAACTAGTAAAACAGGTAATTTGGTAGTAAAATGACAAGTAGAAACCTGCCCTCGGGCTCAATATCAAAACAACAAGTAGAAATCTGCCCCTCGGGCTCAGTATCAAAATAACAAGTAGAAATCTGCCCCTCGGGCTCAGTATCAAAATAGTAATTAGAAATCTGCCCCTCGGGCTCAGTATCAAAATAATAAGTAGAAATCGGCCCTTCGGGCTCAGTATCTCAGAGCAGTATCAGCCCCTCAGGCTCAGAACAGTACAAAGCAACCAGTCAATGAAATAAGAGCACATAATTATTATGGCAGATAATGCAGATAAAGAATAAATGCATGAGTGCAATGCAATGCATATGACGGTACCCTCTGGTACCCACTGCGGCGTGCAGCCCGAGCCATCCATATTTATTTATCGTCGACGGCGCTCACTGGGGGTGTGTACAGACTCCGGAGGGGCTCCTACAGCCCAAGCGCAATAACAAGTCATCTCGTGGCATCAATCAAGTCCTGGTCAGTCATTGTTACCTGACCAATTTATATCACACAGTGCCATTGTTACCACTGTTTCAAGTCACATCATACAGTGTCATTGTTACCACTGTTTCAAATCACTACTGCGGCGCGCAACCCGATCCATGCTCAGTCCAGAAATCATAATAAGCCCCTTGGGCATTTGTAAAATAGTAGTTCTCAGCCCGAAATATCATTTAGAAATATCATTTAAGTTTTCAAATCTTAGAAAGATGACTGAGTTTGCAAAACAGTATTTAAAACCTTGGACTGAGATCAAATGATATGCATGTATGCGAAAACAGTTATGTCAATCCTTGAAGGATTAGAATAATTGGCTAGAAGCCCAAATGTAACAATTAGATCCAAGTAGAAAATATGGTAAAAACATCTCTCGGGACGGACTAAGTCACAATCCCCAATGGTGCTCTACCCCACGCCCTTTATCCGGCATGCAAGTCACCTCAATATAGCGTTACGATGTGAAATTCCGGGGTTTCAAACCCTCAGGACAACATTTACATCAATTACTCACCTCGAACTGGCTAATTCTCTAGCTCACGATGCCTTTGCCCCTTGAATTGGCCTCCACGCGCGTCGAATCTGTCCAAAATCAAAACGAATACGTCATAATATGCTAAGAGAACAAAGCCCAAGAGAAAACATTCGAAAATTATAAAAAATCTCGAAATTAGCAAAACCCGAGCCCCGGGCACACGTCTCGGAATCGAGTAAAAATTTACATTTTCAGAATCCTCATACCCTCACGAGTCTAACCATACCAAAATTATCCAATTCCGATACCATTTGGTCCTTCAAATCATTATTTTATATTTTTGAAAGGTTCCACAATTTTCTACCCAAATTCCATCTTAAATTACGAATTAAATGATGAATTCAGTGATAGATTCATGTACTCTAACCAAATCTGAGTTAGAATAACTTACCCCGACCAATTTCTTGAAAAACCTTCGAAAAATCGCCAAAATCCGAGCTCTCTATGTCAAAATATCAAATAAAACCCAAAACCTCATATTTATAGAGTACCCCTCGGATTACGACACCACTGACCGCACAAAAATGATCGCGGTCCGTGCAAAACCAGCGGGGTCCGTGCAAAAACGACCGCAACTGCGCAGGTCTTGCTCTGCAGGGACAGACTTTAGTATTTTGGCCATAACCTTCGCTACAGATGTCCAGATTGCGATATCTTTACCTTTCAAGAAACTAGACACAAAGGGCTACAACTTTCGTTTTTGAATCATCTCAAAATTCCTTGTGGATCAAAAGATATGAGCTTCCGAAGTAGGACCAGTAACCTACAGTCTTCAGTGACCACGGTCGCGCTCATTTTGACGCGGTCAGCGCTAGGCCAGCGCGCCCAACGCGAAAAGGAGCGCGGTCCGCGCCACAACTGCTGCCCCCTCCATTTTCTATGTTCCGGGGTATCCGTACTCGCTCAAAACTCACCCGAAACATGCCTGAGGCCCCCGGGACCTCAACCAAAAGCACCAACGCATCCTAAACATTATTTAACCTCGTTCCAATCATCAAAACACCTCAACTAACACCAAAATCATCAATTCACATCGAATTCAAGCTTATGAATCTCAAGAACTTCCAAATTCCATTTTTTGATCAAAAACCCAACCAAATCACGTCCGAATGACCTCAAATTTTGCAGACAAGTCCAAAATGACATAACGAAGCTACAGAAACTCTCGGAATTCCATTCCGACCCTCGGATCAAAATCTCACCTATCAACCGGAATTCGCCAAAATACTAACTTCGCCAATTCAAGCCTAATTCTATACCGTACCTCCAAAACCACTTCCGATCACTCTCCTAAGTCACAAATCACCTCCCGAAGCTAACCGAACTATCAAAACTCACATCCGAACCCTCTAACTCATAAGTCAACATCCGGTTGACTTTTCCAACTTAAACCTTCTTAAAAGAGACTAAGTGTCTTATTTCTTATTAAAACCAATCCGATTTAACTCTAACACACCGAATACCGATAACAAAACATGAAGAAGCATAAAATGGGGGAAACGGAGCGGTAACTCACGTGACGACGGGTCGGATCGTCACAGTCATCACATGCTCTAAAGGCACTACTAGAAATCCGGTAAAAAGCGACCACAAAAAGCAACCAAAGTTGGTCGCTTATAGGCCTAAAAGTGACCAAAAAGCGACCAAACATGCCTGGTCGCAATATTGCTGGTCCCTTTATTTTAGGGACCAAAGTTGGTCGCTAATTAGCGACCAACTTTGGTCTCTAAGGTAAAAGGACCAAATATTCCGGGTAAAGACTATAGCGACCAACTTTGATCGCTTTATTATTTTAATAATATAATTTTGGCAACCAAAGTTGGTCTCTAAATGTAAAATACGTTATTTATTTATTTATTATTAATCATAAAAAAGCGACCAACTTTGGTCTCTAATCCAAATATTATATTTTAAAATCTGAAAAATAGAGACCAAGATTGGTCGCTTTTTTATTAATTTTTTTAATTTTTTTTAAAAATAAGCGACCATAGTTGGTCGCTAACTTCAAGAAATATTTTTTTTTAATTATAAGCGACCAACTTTGGTTGCTATATTTCCAAAAATTATTATTATTTTAAATAGAATAGCGACCAAAGTTGGTCGCTATTGCCCAGAAAATTATTTTTTTAAGGGAAAAGCGACGAACTAGCGACCAAAGTTGGTCGCTTTTCTTGGTATATTTTTGGTAGAAACTGCCTGTTTTGGCAGCTACACCACCTGTCAGCTTACCAAAAATCCTAAACAGACATTTTATGCCAACAACAACAGCAACAATAAACAACAACAACAACAACAATTAAAAGCAACAAAGTATAAAGTTCAATAGAACTAACACATTAAGCTAACAAAACTAAGTTAACGCTTATTACAAGCCCATTCGAAAACTGGTTCTATTATCTAGTTCAAAGTATATAAAGTACTCAATGAGTTTTCTTTCAGCATCCTCGTCCGAAAGTTGGATTGCCTCGCCCGACTCATTAGGTGACTGACTGCATATGAATTCCCCCACATCAGCTGTGAAGCGAGCCTATAAGAAAAATTATATTGAATTAGTATTTCAAAATTTATATAAAAGTAAATCAAAATACTTAATGAAAAGTAAAAAAACTTACATGTATAGTCGAGGCTCGACCCTCGACCCAACTTTCTGGATCAGTCTCTTTCTTCTTCTTTACAATACGAGTCTCATTGAATAGCTCATCTTACTTCAATGGCATCATAAAGTTGTCTGGTGGCTTTGGTGATTATCCTCGTGGTACTATTACTCGGGATGAACTTAGATACAGAGAGTAACTTGGATACAGTACCCGACAGGGTGTGTCTTTGATCAATTGTTGTTCTCATTAGCGACAATGATGATGAGAAGGCAATGGCATGTGTTTCAAACAGTGATGGTGTAGGTAAGAATTTAACATTTCCTAAGCAGATAAAAGAAGAGGTTATAGAGGAATTCTCTACTTCCTCTTGGAAAATGAAGTAGAGAATTCCTCTATAACCTTTTCTTTTATCAATTTAGGAAATGTTAAATTCCTACCTACACCATCACTGTTTGAAACACATGCCATTGCCTTCTCATCATCATTGTCGCTAATGAGAACAACAATTAAAGGCACACTATGCCAGGTACTGTGTCTAAGTTATTCTTGGTGGAAGTTCCATTGCATGTCTAATAAAGTCATCAACCCCTTCTACAAAATCCTCCTGCAATCCTAAATTTCAATTCATATCCACAAAAGTTCAATTCATATCCTAAAGGCTCAATTCATATCCTAAAAGTTCAATTCATACACAAAAATTTCAATTCATACTCAAAAATTTCAATTCATATCCTAAAGGTTCAACTCATATCCACAAAAGTTCAAGTCATATCCTAAAATTTCAATTTATAAACTAAAATTCCAATACATAAACCAAAAATTTCAATTCATATCCTAAAGGTTCACCTCATATCCACACAAGTTCAAGTCATATCCTAAAATTTTAATTTATAAACTAAAATTCCAATACATAAACTAAAAGTCCAATTCATATCCAAAAGGTTCAATTCATATCCTAAAGGTTCAACTCATATCCACAAAAGTTCATATCCTAAAATTTCACTTTATAAACTAAAATTCCAATACATAAACTAATATCCTAAAAGTTCAATTCATATCCTAAAGGTTCAACTCATATCCACAAAAGTTCAACTCATATCCTAAAATTTCAATTTATAAACTAAAATTCCAATACATAAACTAATATCCTAAAGGTTCAATTCATATCCTAAAGGTTCAACTCATATCCACAAAGTTCAAGTCATATCCTAAAATTTTAATTTATAAACTAAAATTCCAATACATAAACTAAAAGTCCAATTCATATCCTAAAGGTTCAATTCATATCCTAAAGGTTCAACTCATATCCCCAAAAGATCAAGTCATATCCTAAAATTTCAATTTATAAACTAAAATTTCAATACATAAACTAAAAGTCCAATTCATATCCTAAAAGTTCAACTCATATCCACAAAAGTTCAAGTCATATCCTAAAATTTCAATTTATAAACTAAAATTTCAATACATAAACTAAAAGTCCAACTCATATCCTAAAGGTTCAATTCATATCCTAAAGGTTCAACTCATATCCACAAAAGTTCAAGTCATATCCTAAAATTTCAATTTATAAACTAAAATTCCAACACATAAACTAATATCCTAAAGGTTTAATTCATATCCTAAAGGGTCAACTCATATCCACAAAAGTTCAAGTCATATCCTAAAATTTCAATTTATAAACTAAAATTCTAATACATAAACTAAAAGTCCAATTAATATCCTAAAGGTTCAATTCATATCCTAAAGGTTCAGCTCATATCCACAAAAGATCAAGTCATATCCTAAAATTTCAATTTATAAACTAAATTCCAACACATAAACTAATATCCTAAAGATTTAATTCATATCCTAAAGGGTCAACTCATATCCACAAAAGTTCAAGTCATATCCTAAAATTTCAATTTATAAACTAAAATTCTAATACATAAACTAAAAGTCCAATTAATATCCTAAAGGTTCAATACATATCCTAAAGGTTCAGCTCATATCCACAAAAGATCAAGTCATATCCTAAAATTTCAATTTATAAACTAAAATTCCAATACATAAACTAAAAGTCCAATTCTTATCCTAAAGGTTCAATTCACATCCTAAAGGTTCAACTCATATCCACAAAAGTTCAAGTCATATCCTAAAATTTCAATTTATAAACTAAAATTCTAATACATGAACTAAAAGTCCAATTCATATCCTAAATGTTCAATTCATATCCTAAAGGTTCAACTCATATCCACAAAAGTTCAAGTCATATCCTAAAATTTCAATTTATAAATTAAAATTCCAATACGTAAACTAAAAGTCCAATTCATATCCTAAAGGTTCAATTCATATCCACAAAAGATCAAGTCATATCCTAAAATTTCAATTTATAAACTAAAATTTCAATACATACACTAAAAGTCCAATTCATATCCTAAAGGTTCAATTCATATCCTAAAGGTTCAACTCATATCCACAAAAATTCACATCATATCCTAAAATTTCAATTTATAAACTAAAATTTCAATACATAAACTAAAAGTCCAACTCATATCCTAAAGGTTCAATTCATATCCTAAAGGTTCAACTCATATCCACAAAAGTTCAAGTCATATCCTAAAAATTTAATTTATAAACTAAAATTCCAACACATAAACTAATATCCTAAAAGTTCAATTCATATCCTAAAGGTTCAACTCATATCCACAAAAGTTCAAGTCATATCCTAAAATTTCAATTTATAAACTAAAATTCCATTATATAAACTAAAAGTCCAATTAATATCCTAAAGGTTCAATTCATATCCTAAAGGTTCAACTCATACCCACAAAAGTTCAAGTCATATCCTAAAATTTCATTTTTAAACTAAAATTTCAATACATAAACTAAAAGACTCATATCCTAAAGGTTCAATTCATATCCTAAAGGTCCAACTCATATCCACAAAAGTTCATATCCTAAAATTTCAATTTATAAACAAAATTCCAACACATAAACTAA
Organism: Nicotiana tabacum; assembly: GCF_000715075.1. NCBI lineage: Eukaryota > Viridiplantae > Streptophyta > Magnoliopsida > Solanales > Solanaceae > Nicotiana > Nicotiana tabacum. Next base: position 151,864,275 of record NC_134090.1, on the reverse strand, counting down.
TATCCTAAAAGTTCAATTCATATCCTAAAGGTTCAACTCATATCCACAAAAGTTCAAGTCATATCCTAAGATTTCAATTTATAAACTAAAATTCCAATACATAAACTAAAAGTCCAATTAATATCCTAAAAGTTCAGTTCATATCCTAAAGGTTCAACTCATATGCACAAAAGATCAAGTCATATCCTAAAATTCCAATACATAAACTAAAAGTCCAATTCATATCCTAAAGGTTCAATTCACATCCTAAAGGTTCAACTCATATCCACAAAAGTTCAAGTCATATCCTAAAATTTCAATTTATAAACTAAAATTCCAATACATAAACTAAAAGTCCAATTCATATCATAAATGTTCAATTCATATCCTAAAGGTTCAACTCATATCCACAAAAGTTCAAGTCATATCCTAAAATTTCAATTTATAAACTAAAATTTCAATACATAAACTAAAAGTCCAACTCATATCCTAAAGGTTCAACTCATATCCACAAAAGTTCAATTCATATCCTAAAATTTTAATTTATAAACTAAAATTCCAATACATAAACCAAAAATTTCAATTCATATCCTAAAGGTTCACCTCATATCCACAAAAGTTCAAGTCATATCCTAAAACTAATTTATAAACTAAAATTCCAATACATAATCCTAAAGGTGCAACTATTAGGGTTTCTTCTCTTCAAACAATTTCTTCCCCAAATTAGTAGATAAAACTCAATATATGTTTGACTAAATGTATTAATAAGAACCCTAAAAATTGCAAATAATATATAAATTTGAATCCTAACATGGTTGAGATAACTTTGAACCCTAACATGGAGAAATTAAACCCTAACATGGAGAAATTAAATTTGAACCCTAACATGGTTGAACAAATAATATATAACTTTGAACCCTAACATGGAGAAATTATACAAAATCACTGTATTTCGAAAAAAACAAAGAAAGGAGAAAGAAACCTACCTTGGGAATGGAGGTCGCCGGCGGTGGAGCTGCTACCGTCGGTGGTCGTTGGTGGCATGGGTGGCGCCGTTGCTGCTGGGAGTCGGGGGGGGGGGGTTTGAGTGTGAGAGAGAAAAGAGAGATTTTGGGGAATTTTTTTGAAAGAATGGGAGGGGAAACCCGATTTTGACACTGGAATTAAAAATAGCGACCAACTTTGGTCGCTATTTAAATAGCAACAAAGTTGGTCGCTATTTCTAAAAAAAATTAAATTACTTTTAATTCAATTTAAAATTATGTACATATGTAGTATAAATTTAGGATTTTAATTCAATTTAAGCTATATATATATATATATACATATATAAATATATATATATATATATATATATTAATTGATATAAGTCAAGACGTTTTAATTTATTGTTAATATATATACATGCATATGAGTAGGTTATAAGTCGATGAATCAATTTACAAGTGTATCAATACCTAAAAGAACCCGTCCCTGTGTTCCGAGCGCTTCATGTTCTTATATATATATATATATATATAGACACACACGCACGCTTCGTTGTACTGCTTAACTGCATATATAGCATGTTAGAGTATATTTTAGTCTATTCATCCTTTGTATTACAAAAGTGTTAACGTGTTACATTTATATTATTTAGAATATAGCTTATATATATATATATATATATATATATATATATACATATATTAATTGATATAAGTCGAGACGTTTTAATTTATTGTTAATATATATACATGCATATGAGTAGGTTATAAGTCGATAAATCAATTTACAAGTGTATCAATACCTAAAAGAACCCGTCCCTGTATTCCGAGCGCTTCATGTTCTTATATATACATACCTAATATTATATCGAATATAGCTTATATATATATAAGAAGAAGCTATATTCGATATAATACATATATTAATTGATATAAGTCGAGACGTTTTAATCTATTAGAACTTGTCCCTGTGTGTGTGTGTGTGTGTGTGTGTGTGTGTGTGTGTGTGTGTATATATATATATATATATATATATATATATATATATATATATATATATATATATATATATATACACACTATACTATATATATAGTATAGTGTATTATATAATACACTATACTATACACTTAGTATATATATACTATACTATACTATGCACTAAGTATTAGTGCATTAGCTAATATTATATCGAATATAGCTTTTATATATATATTTATGTATACATGCATATGAGTAGGTTATAAGTCGATGAATCAATTTACAAGTGTATCAATACCTAAAAGAACCCGTCCCTGTGTTCCGAGCGCTTCATGTTCTTATATATATATATATATATATAGACACATATACTATATACTATATTATACTATATATATCGAATATACCTTGATATATAATACACTTAGTATATATACTATACTATACTATACTATGCACTAAGTATTAGTGCATTAGCTAATATTATATCGAATATAGCTTTTATATATATATGCATATGAGTAGGTTATAAGCATATATATATATATATATATATATATATATATATATATATATATATATATTAACAATAAATTAAAACGTCTCGACTTGTATCAATTAATATATGTATATATATAGCTTATATACTATATACTATATATATACTATATATTTTGTCGCTAAAGTTTGGTCGCTTTTTCCGGATTTCTAGTAGTGAGGGAAATCTCAGCAGACACAAGTGTTTAAGCTTGTATATGCTGAAGCTGTGCACCATATATGGATCGAAAGGAATCTCAAAATCTTTGAGCAAAAGAGCAGACAGTGGGAACATATTGCAAAGGAGATTGCTTATATCTGCAGTGTTCGAGTACCACCTGCGATCATGACTTTCCTGCACAGCCTTCAATTTTGAGTTTATGTGTATTTTCTTTCCGTCATTTCGTTAGTAGATAGCTATATGAGCTTAGTTGGGATTACGTGTATTTCTTTTAGTCATTTGTTTAGATAGCTAGCCGTGTGAGCTTAGCTATGATTTTGTAAATATTTTTTGGTGATTAATAAAATTATGTTAGTTACCAAAAATAAAATAAAAAAATAAGCACAAATAATCATACATAAAATGTGAAATTATTTGTAATTTGAAAATAAGACATGATTATTATAATAAGTTAAAATATACTTGCAGTGTAAATATTTTTATATTGTCAGCGTATTACTTGGCAATAACGTTTTCCTCATGTCCTCTTATAATTAAACTTGTATTTTATATTCTGTGACATCCTCAACCATTAGATTTTCATCAGATATACTGATAACTACGTGAAGGCTCTATTTTTCATGCTATAATAATTTCTTTAGCAGGGGACATTGTGCACGAGAAACATGTGGATTTTGACGTGCATGAAGTACATGTGGATACTGACTTAAAATTTTGGACAATGCACATTTATATTGAATATCACTCAAGTGGAATTTGATCGAGTGCACATTATGTCTCCCCTCCCCCCTACACATCCCCCATAACACAAAAGAGGATCATTTAAGAGTTAAATTTGACGGGTCTAACAATTTGGTTCTTATAGTGAACCTTATGCCATTTAAATTATGAGTCCAAAATTTACTAATTTTAGAATTTTAATAATATCATGTATATATATAAAGTTTATATCAAAATATTAGGTTCAATTGAACTCGTTGATTGCATGCGCCAACCGCCAGATGATAAATATTGAAAAGCTATGTTACTTTATTGCATGTCCTAGGACCCTAGCTATATACATATGGTGACTTCATTTGAATTTTAATTAGATGTTAACTCTATCCTGCTCCTCTTCTTCATTTGGTTGATCTCCTAATGGTTATTAAGTTCAAGACCTAAGGATATTGGACGATTTTTTGAAAAATGAATGATGATTTTATTCGAATATTAATTAATTACCAGAGTTAATGATCGATCATCTCTGAAATAAGGTATTGCATGGGATTCGATTGTTTCATTTGCATGTCTTAATGTTATTGTATAGCTATTTGTTTTTTTTTAATTTAATTAATAACAAAAATTAAATACAAAGGAGGGGGACACCAATACTCCCAAGGTAAATACAAATTCCAATTGAAAGACTTGTTTTCTACCCAATACATGTCACAGATCCAAGATATGACCATGAATCTGCCTTATGTACTAAGCACCTGAAACTATAATGCTCTTCACCAATCATTATCTGTAGCCACATACCTCAGAGGATCAAGCTTCTAACAAATACAATAGTCATGCCCTTTATACTATATCTTGTAACAGAGAGCATGATCAATTACCAAAACTTAAGAGCATTCTTGTTCGCACATACTGGTTCTTGATAATTTTATGTCTCAGATTAGGTAGTTGGATCTTATCAAGTCTATAGTAGCCAATAGTATTTCTGGGCAAATTCATAGACTGGAAGACCATCTTCTCTTGTAACTCATGGCTCCATTTAGACGGTACATCTGCCACATAATTTGCCTTTCTAAAACTGACAACATTATGCTGAAAAATAATACTTTGAGCTTCCCTAATTGTGTTCTCGATCTGCCAAGGAGGATTGAACTTGTTGTCTAACATATCAACAACCAGTTTAGAATCACATTTCGGTATTATTTTGTCATACCCATTGGACTGACACCATAAAAGTCCAATCAAGGCTGCTCTTGCTTCTGCCTTGTTGCTAGTGTCATTGCCCAATGCCTGTGCAAAGGCCATAAGCATTTCCCCTCTATGATTTCTCACAACCCCACCAGCACCAATTAAACCATCCCTCAGCTTACTACCATCAGTATTGAGTTTTATCCACCCAAAGTTAGGTCTCTCCCATATAACAGGGAAACAATGAAATTTAGGAGACAGATTCAAAAGAGTTTCACATAACCCAGACCAAGAAATAGAATCAACTATTGGTCTGTTATGTTTAGAGATTACCCACTTGAGGTGAGAAAGAACCTAAAAATAAATTCTATTTAAGGAAATTTTAATACCTCCATACCTCGACGCACACCTAGCTTTCCAGATCTCCCAGCAAATAATAACAGGAGTGATTTTGATAATGACCTGGACCACCTTGTTTTTTGCTTTGGAGCTCCACCACCTGCTGATTATATTGAGTATAGGACTGTCATCCCATCTGATCCCCAATGGTGCCCCAAAGAACTTCCATGTATTTCTGGCCATCTCCCCATTGACAAAAGTATGCTGCATAGTTTCGGTGTGTGGAATTCTGCAACACATACATCTTGAGACGATTTGTCGTCCAAATTTGCTATGATGTCATCAAATGGTAGCTTCTTTTAATAATTCTCCACATAAAAAGGACATTTTATATGAAAGATATTTGTGCCACACTTTCTGTAATATTGGAGCATTATTTCTTGCTTGTCTCACTACCGGCCAAGCTTAGAAAGTTGTGAACAAGCCATTAGATGAGGGCATCCAGATAGTACTGTCAGCAATATTAGGATCTCCAAGCTTACATGATTGAATAAGCTCAATAATATGTTCAGGAAATTCTTGAAGCTCGTCAAAAAGTATGGACCTACCAATCCTAACCTGCCTGAGCATCTTCATATTATAAGGTTCATCAAGTTGGACTACGCCAGCCAGAGCACCAATACCTAGCCAATTATCCCACCATAAACTGATATTCCCTTCATTGTATTTCCACAATATATATATTTTCAGCTTTTTCTCTGATCTCTAGTAGATTTTTCCAACAGTGAGAGTCCTTCCGATTCCTCTTTTTCTTGGCAGGATGAACTCTACTACAATATTTAACTCTTAAGAATTCCGCCCATACAGATCTGGAAGTTCTAAATCTCCACCATCTTTTCACAGCGAATGATTTACTCACATCCATTATGTATCTAAATCCCACACCACCTTCCTCTTTGGGATAACATAGATTTGTCCAAGAACTCCAATGATATCTTTGTTTGCCATCTGCCTGTCCCCTGTAAAATCTAGCCAAATATCTTTCAATCTGTTTGATAACTATCTTTGGTGGGGCTATGCCTATCCCCTGTAAAATCTAGCCAAATATCTTTCAATCTGTTTGACTTTGGTGGGGCTAAGGCTGCAAGTAAATGCAACGTTTGAGACTATAGGATATGCTTTAGTAGAAATGCTCTTCCACATATTGATAGTAATTTTCCTTGCCAACAATTAGTCTTTCTCATAATCTTATTCACTGAATCACTAAAATAAGAGATCCTTTTTCTTCCCATATATAATGGACATCCTAAATATATGATAGTGATATTTTATACTTCAATACCACACATGGGGGAGAGTGATTTTTGTGGTGAACAATTTTTCTCTTAAACTGATTATGGAAGGACCTGGTTCTTCTAAGTGTTCCTTAACCTACTATTGCAGAAATAGTAAATGCGGAAAGTAAAGAACACAAGTATTTTACGTGGAAAACACCTGGCTCAACAGGTGAAAAAACCACGACCTACTTCTCAGTAGGATTTTCCCAAACTCTTCACTAAATCACTAAGCCAAAAAATGCATTTACAAAAATACTTTTGTAAGCCTAGAACTAACTCTAATCCCGTTGTGGCAAACAGCCTCTAACTGTTGCGACAACTTCAAGTTAACTCTAACTTGAAAACTCTGAGTACCTATTATAATTGCCTCTATATAAAGCTGAAAGGTACAATATGAAAATATCTACTGCAATTGAACTAGAATAAAAGACAGACACTTGGAACTGGTTCTTCTATCTGGTTCAAGTAGCTTTAGGTTTGCACACTTGAATCACACACGAATTGCTTGCAAAATTTTCTTGCTATTTTGCTCTCAATTCACGATTAACTTCTGCTTATGTGCGTACCTGCAAAATGAAAACATTCTGCCATATATAGGATTAGTAGATGAAGAAATAATTAGAGTTCTAATGCTACTCTTCCTTGGTGGAAGAGTTCTAATTAATCTCAACTACTAAATCCTTACTTATCTTGGATAATGTTCTCTTTGAGTTAGGAGTCCTTCTCCTTATCATTTATGCAATCTTTTCGATCAGGTAATATCCATTCTGCCAGAATACCTTTATCCCCTATATGTGCATCTCACGTGCCTTGAGTCTGCCTGTGTCTATGTCAACCAGTGATGGACCTGGTTCATTTCTGAGGTCCTTTGTCATTATTCAAAACTATCCTTTTTCTTGGGCCAACAAATTCCCACTTTTTGATGATGACAAATTCCCAAAAGCTTAGGCCTGATTTAACTTAGCAGCAACGCTTTGTTAGAAACTTTTAAAACTTATCATCAAGGACCAGGTTCATTAGGTTATAAACATCACTATTCAAAGCACAACTCAACCTTCCTCCTTTTGGCATCATCGAAAAGTTGCATAAAAAAGTGTGATTCCCAGATTTTAAGAAATTACTCTTGGCCACTGGGACAACTGCAAATGCATTCATGGATTAATCATCAATAATCAACCACTTATTCAAACTATCAAGGAAATATATACAATCAATAAGAGCAAAAAGCAGCAAACTTCATTAATAGAGAATATGATTCTACCACAATCCATAAAGAGAAACAAAAATATTCAAAACATGACAAACAAAAAAAATCCCTAATCTAGGTCACTAAAAGGTCTGGGCAAGGTCTAGGAAACTAAGGCTTAGAAGATCTAAGGGCTTGGGTTTTGGCTTGGATAAGGTGCAACATATCTTTAAGGATTCCATCATTCTTCTCCATTTCCTTAGTGAGCTCAGTTCTAAGAGCATCTCTCTCATATTCTACCTCTGTCAAATGAGTCTTCAGCCTAGGTATCTTAGCATCCTTTGCCCCACTCTCCTGCACTAGGGCTTTGACCTTGCTGTTGGAGTGACATCGACCTCATAATCACAAGCAATCATAGTCTTGACTCTAAAATGTTCTTTGCTTGTGGCCATCTCCCACTTCTTTAGCGGCACCTTACAATGAGCAAGAAATGTAATGAGAATGAAGCCATAAGGAGTGGAATGGACCTTGGGGCCATTGACAACCCAATCTAGTAGTTTGATTATGAACCCAGGCCAATTTATCTGCCGCCCACTATCCAGACATTCCATCAGAACTAAGTCCATGTAGTTAGCAATGTTCTTTCTTTCCTACCTAGGCAGCACACACTTGTTGATGAATTCAAACAACACCTTGTGGGGTGGTGTCATTTCACTCTTATACACAAACTTTGGTTCAGTCACTTCTTCGTCAGTATCACAGAATTTCTTAGTGATGGCTAGTGTAGTAGGAAGAGAGTCTAGACTTGGCCATTTCTGCCTTGTATAATCAAAGGAAAACCCCTTTCACAAGGCTGGTGACCCTTCCATCCTTTACCTCAGCATTGGCCATGAATTCAACAATTTTATTTCTAGCCAGTCTTCCATCTAAATGACCATGTCCTTCCACCCCTGCACCTCAAGCTTCTTAAGTAACAAAACCATTCCTTCTTCCTCCAAGTTCTTCAAAAGTCTCCCCTTCAAGATAGTTCATTTGCCAAACTTGGCCAGCTTGTCCTTTTCACTGTCAGATTCATCCTCCTTATCACCACTCCAGTCCTCTTCTTCAGTAATTTTCACTTGCTTAGCTTTCACTACAGACCTTGTTCGTTTATCCAAGGTAGAGGGTTCAACATACTTAGATACAGAGGAAGACTTCTTTGAAGAAGTCTTAGATTTCTTGGGCTTAAGGGTATGAACCTTCACCTCAACAGTAACATATTCACCTTGATGGACCAGGTCCATCTCATCCACATCAACAGTTTCAACAAGCTCTTCCACCTTTTCTTTTCCTTTGTCCATCCTTTTCTTCTTACTCTCTTTCATAGCTTTCTAAAGTTCCTCCTTACTTTGCTTCAGCTTGCTCCTCGTGGCCCTTCCTTTTGGGAGAGTATTTTTAGAAGTATCAGAAGGAGCAGCCTTCCTTTTCTTGTTGACTCTTGCTGTTCTAGGGGTCTTTGTTTGTGGAGTTCTTTTTTTCTTAGGGTTATAACTATCACCTATCTTCTTTAGAAGATCTGCTAGTGCTTCTTCAACAGATGAACCAGGTTCTTCTTGCCAAGATTTACTATCCCTTCAGTCGCTTCCCCTGATCCACTTCCCCCCAGTTTTCTTGCTACTTTCTACTGCCTTTTCTGGCTCAGCTATACAGATAGCCATTTTAATAGTTTCAGAGGTGGGTGGAGAATCAGCCACTTCTTTATCTTTTCCCTTATCATCACTACACACACCCTCACACTCTTTTTCTTTTTCTATTTTGTTTACCTCCTCTCCTTCTTGACTCAGTCATTTCCATATCCACAATAGACCCAACCAAAACAAATCGATTTTTCAAATTGTCAGCCAGATAAAAGGTTACCTCAGTAGAAAGATTTTGCACAGATGTCACCTACTCAGAATCGGAAGACCCAGTTCCTTCCCCCTCACTCGCAAACTTGAAGGAATCATCAGAATCTTAGGAATCTTAGGCTTGACTAGCCTTTAACTATGCATTTAATTTCCTTGAAAGCACGCCAGTCGCCACACTTTTTTGAGCAAGCATCTTTACTCTCCGTCTCCTAGGTTGAGGGGTAGAGCTGGGTTGAGGAGTGGTAGAGGAATCAGAGGGAGTAGGTGGAGAAGGTGTACCGGGATTATGTTGGGGGTTAGTCATTTTCTCTGGATTCTGTGAGAAAGGAGATGGGTGTGCAGAATTTTTGAAGCGAAGAGAATAGAAGAGAGAATTTTTTTGACGATTATGGAAATTTTGGGAGAGTGGCAGTGGTGATGATGATGAATTTAAAGAGGGAGGCGTAATTAATACACAACAACAGCTTTTAGTAGTCAAATAGAAATCTAATCACCCTGAATTTTCAGTTTGAATAGGCGGTTAGGCTTCCCTAGAATCTAGACATTTTAACACGATGAGAATTCTTGTTTAAAATAGAACTGGTTCAAAATTAATTGGATAGGCTTTTGAGATTTTGGACTTGGGTAGGACTCTGCTCATGATTTAAATATTAGTATTTCAAATTGTGCAGAGTGTAGAAAACATACCTCGCTATTCAAATGAACCAGCACTGATGAACCAGGTTCTTCGCTGAGAATCCTCTTGATTGTGTCTCAATTTTCCAAAAAACAGAGAAAATTTTGTTAGAGATCAGTGAGTCATATTAACACATGGCACATGAGTATACTAGTTACAGTATGAGACTAAGCAACAATTAATCTAGATATTTACACACTTTCTAGATTTTCTAATCAAAGATTTTTTTTCATATTTTTTTTTTCAATTGTTCATTCTGAACTGGTCCCATTAGGTGATCTTAATCATCCCTAATTCTAACTTGTTCCTTTCAAAGTGCTCTCTACTTAGTGCTTATGTAAAGATGTCAACAATTTGCTTATCAGTAGCACAAAACTCTGCGGTGATCAAGCCTTTTTCATAGTTGTCCCTCAAAAAATGGTGCCTAACATCTATGTGTTTAGTGCATGCCTAAAAATAGGGATGCAACCAATATCAATTCTAAAATCCATTAATTCCTGTTTGATCCACAACAATTGAGCACAACATGAAGCAACGGCAACATACTCAGCTTCATCAGTAGATAAGGCCATTGAATTTTGCTTTTTAGTAGCACATGACACAAGACATGACACAAGACATGAACCAAGAAAGTGTGTCATACCCGAGGTACTCTTTCTATCCACAAGAAAACCTGTGTAACAGTATCAACATATTCCACAAGATTGAAATTACTACCTTTTGGATACCAAAGACAAAGATCAGTGGTGCCTTTGAGATATCTCAAAATTCTCTTGACAGCAGTCAAGTGAGACTCCTTTGGATTTGCTTGAAATTTTGCACAAAGGCCTACACTAAAAACAATGTCAGGTCTACTAGTAGTGAGATACAACAATGAGCCAATCATTCCCCTATACAACTTCTGATCGACAGATGAACCAGGTTCATCTATATCCAACTTTGTAGCTGTTGCAATAGGAGTGTCAATTTCTTTGGAATCTTCCATTTTAAACCTTTTAAGAAACTCTTTTACATACTTTTGCTGATGGATCATAGTTCCATTTGAATTTTGTTTAATTTGTAAGCCTAAAAAGAAATTAAGCTCATCCATCATGCTCATTTCAAATTCATTCCCTATTAGTTTAGCAAATTCTTTACTTAGCTTATCAGTAGTTGCTCCAAAGATTATGTCATCAACATATATCTGCACTACTAAGAGGTCTTTACCTTTTTCCCTCAAGAATAAAGTATTATCAATTTTAACTCTTTTGTAGCCATGCTCAAGCAAAAATTTTGATAGTCTTTCATACTATGCTCCCAGAGCCTACTTGAGCCCATAGAGTGCATTGTCAAGTTTGTACACATGATCAGGACTCTCCTGCTTTCAAACCCTGGAGGCTACTTGACAAACACTTCTTCTTTCAAGTAGCCATTAAGGAAGGCACTCTTGACATCCATCTAGTGAAGAGTAAATTTTGTGTAAGCAGCAAAAGCTATGAGGAGTCTTATAGCTTCCAACCTTGCAACCGGAGCGAAGGTCTCATCATAGTCTATGTCATCCTCTTGGCTATATCCTTGAACCACCAATCTTGCCTTGTTCCTTATAACAGTTCCATCTTCATCAAGTTTGTTTCTGAGGACCCATTTTGTGCCAATTACTGATCTGTCCTTGGATCTTGGAACCAGATGCCAAACTTGACTTCTTTCAAATTGGTTGAGTTCATCTCTCATTGTATTTACCCAGTCTGCATCTTGCAAAGCCTCAACAACATTTTTAGATTCAATAAGAGATAAGAAAGCATCAAAAGTACAAAGATTCTTTATTGAAGATCTAGTTTTAATTCCATAGGTTGGATAAGTAATTATGTTCTCAATAGGATGGGAACTTTGGTACTTGTAAGGTTTCACAACCAACTGGTTTCCTCTTGATGTTTCTCCAATATTTTGTTGTTGAGGAACAAGCTCATGGACACATTCCATTGAGGTATTAGATTCAGTTTCTCTTTGTTCAGTTCCACCTGTCAGGTTGTACTGGATAGAAGAACCTGTTCCATCACCTGTTCCTTCTTCTGGTGCAGCTTCAGCCTGCTCCATGACTTCATTTAAATTTCTTACCATCCCAATAGCTTCATCTTCATGTTCCTGTCTTTTAAAAAGAATGTTAGTTTCATCAAAAACTACATGTATACTTTCTTCTACACACATAGTTCTTTTGTTGTACACTTTATAAGCTTTGCTATGTGAAGAATATCCCAAGAATACTCCCTCATCACTTCTGGGATCAAACTTACCTAGGGAGTCTTTACCACTGTTGTTCACAAAGCACTTACATCCAAATGCCCCAATATGGGATATGTTTGGTTTTCTCCCTTTAAGTAGCTCATAGGGAGTCTTCTCTACAAGGGGTCTGGTCATGCACCTATTGATGATGTAACATGTAGTATTTACAGCTTCTGCCTAGAAGCTATGAGGCAATCTACTAGAAAGAAGCATAGTCCTAGCCATTCCTATTCTTTCTTTCAACTACTCCATTTTGTAGTGGAGTACTAGGGGCAGAAAAATTATGATCTATGCTATGCACATTACAAAATTCAACAAACTTAGCATTTCCAAATTCAGTTCCATGACCAGACCTAATTGATGCAAGTTGATTTCCTAATTGTTTTTCAGTTTTTTAACAAAAGAAGTGAACATGTCAAATGCTTCATCTTTATATGTTAAAAACAATATCCAAGTAAACCTAGAGTAATCATCAAAAAGCACCATCACATATCTTTTACCACCTCTACTTAATATTCTCATTGGACCACAAAGATCCATATGGACCTGTTTCATCGACCTGATGGTGCTTACCACTTTCTTGCATTTAAAAGAGGATCTTACTTGCTTCCCCCTTGCACAAGCCTCAGAAACTTTGTCTTCCTTAAACTTGATTTTAGGTAACCCTGTCACCAGGTCCTTGGAGACTAATTCATTGAGTTGACTCAGACTTGGATGTCCAAGTCTCTTGTACCAAAGGAGGGGATCATTGTCCAACACACTTAGCCAAGTGAGTTCATTTTCTGAAAGAGTTGACAAATCAACAATGTATATATTGTTTACTCTTTTTCTTGCAAAATAATCATGTCAGTGGTAAGTTATCACAAATCATTTGGTAGAAGTGAATGCTACCAAGTTACTTCTGTCACACAGTTGTGATACTCCAAAGGAGACATTACCTCCTTTGAGGTCCTCAAGTAAAAGGAACTGGTTCTTACTTCTACCTTTCCAACACCCAATGATCTCACCTTTCTTGCCATTTCCAAAGGAGACATTACCTCCTTTGAGGTCCTCAAGTAAAAGGAACTGGTTCTTACTTCTACCTTTCCAACACCCAATGATCTCACCTTTCTTGCCATTTCCAAAGGAGACATTACCTCCTTTGAGGTCCTCAAGTAAAAGGAACTGGTTCTTACTTCCTGTCATATACTTTGAGCAGCCCTATCCATGTACCATATTTGACTGCTCCCCTTCACTTGGACCTGCAAAAGGAAATCAGGGGTTAGTCTTAGGAACCCAAACTAGTTTGGGTCACTTTCTATAGGCAAAGGGTGAATTAGATTCTTTTTAGCCCATTCTTGGCAGCCTATTTTTCCCTTGAACAAATGCTTTATTCGTTTGGCTAGCCTTTTCTTTTTCAGTACATTCACTTTTGTAGTGACCAGTCTTACCATAGTGCGTGCAGATTTTATCTCAGGAAGTGTGACATACTTGCTTTCGGGATCCCACTTTGGTGCAGGGTCCCGTAGCCAAGTCCTCTCTTATTTCTGCTATGGTGTTCTTGTAGCCATGAAAGTGCGTCAGAAGACTTATTTCATTTACAAGTTCTGTCTAGCTCATGCTTAACCTTGCTTAGATCCTCCTTTAGGACTCTTATCTGCTCATCTCTTTTATACAACTCATCTTTCATTTTTCCTAAATTTTCTTCTAAGGTGAGATGTGAGTCATCAGCTTTCTTTTTACTTGTTCCAAATTTCAGCTTAAATTCTCAGATCTATGCTCTAGCATAGTGGTGTCAAGTTCAAGAACCTACTTCTTTAACTGAGCATTTTTATTATCACTTTCACTAGCCCTAAGTTCCAGATTTTTGCACTTAGCTTTCAAAATCACACATTCCTTAGACAGCTATTCCTTTTCATTGTTTATGACCTTAGATTCATCAATGAAATCTAGAAGTAACTCAGATAAATTTTCTTTAGACAAAAATTTAATCTTGTCTTTAAGATGTATTATACTTACCTCAGATTCCTCATCAGATTCTCCAATGGCCATAAGTTCTTGTTCATCTCCTTCTTCATCTGAACTTTCTCCCCAGGCAGCAACCATAGCCTTTGTTGATTTTTTGTTCTTCTTGGGATGAACCTGTTCCTTATTCCTGTTTCTTCTTTCAGACCTTTCCTTCTTCCATTCAATTTCCCACTGAGGGTAGTTTTTAATGTGATGATCAGTTTTCTCATACTTGTAGTAGCCCTCGTTGGTCTGTTTTTTAGGAACCCTTGGTTTGTTGTAGCTTGCACCTCTTGAGGAACCCTTTCCTCTCATTAGATACTTCTTGAAGTCCTTTGTGATCATGGTCATTTCATCCTCCTCTAGATCAGCACCTTCACTGATTCTGAATGTCAGGCTCCTTTCCTTCTTGGGTGCATCCATCTTCATGGTTTGCCTTCTAAGTTCATAGGCAGTAAGATTTTCAATTAGCTCGTCCAATTTGAGAGTGGAAATGTTCTTTAATTCCTGAATGGCAGTGATTTTGCTCTCTTATATGACTGGCAGAACTCTTATCAAAATTTTCTCAAATTTGTTCTCTTCAAGAATTACCTTTCCATGAGACTTGAGTTCATTTGTTAGAGTGGTGAACCTTGTATACATCTCCTAGATGGTTTCGCCTTCCTTCATGGTGAAATTCTTATATTGAGAATATAGCAGTGTTCCTCTTGATCTCTTCACTTGAGAAGTTCCTTCAGGAGCCACTTGCAGAGTGTCCGGATTTCCTTAGCAGTGGTACAACTTTGAATTCTGATGTACTCGTCGCACTTCTACTCCTTCAGTAGCCTTCTTTATGGTAGCCAGGGGACCATCAGTGACAATGTGCTATAGCTCATAGTCTTCTCCGATGATGTGATCTCTCGTCCTATTTTTCCACCACGAGTAGTGCTGGCCATTAAAGAGTGAAGGATTGAGAGTGAATTCGATTTAAGCAACAAAGGTTATGAGGAGTCTTATTGCTTCCAACCTTGCAATTGATGTTTTAACTTCAATACTACACAAGAGGGGGGAGGGGGTGATTTGTGTGGTGTCCAATTTTTCACTTAAACTGATTATAGAAGGACCTGGTTCTTCTATGTGTTCCTTAACCTACTATTGCTGAAATAGTAAATGCAGAAAGTAAAGAACACAAGTATTTTACGTGAAAAATACCTGGCTAAAAAGGTGAAAAAACCACGACCTACTTCCCAGTAGGATTTTCCCATACTCTTCACTAAATCACTGAGCCAAAAACTGTATTTACAAAAATACTTTTGTAAACCTAGGCCTAACTCTAATTCCATTGTAGCAAACAGTCTTTAGCTGCTGCGACAACTTCATGTTAACTCTAACTTGAAAACTTTGAGTACCTATTACAATTGCCTCTAGATAAAGCTGAAAGGTACTGTAAGCACGTGATTTTTGCCCTATATGAGAATTACTCCAAAAAAATTCAAAAATAAAGTAATTTTTCTTGGTGTGGAATTTCGTGATATTTTGTGATATTTTGAATAATTATTTGTATTTGTCTGTGCATGCTTATTTGTTAAATTAATAAAAATACAAAAATATGTCGCATTTTGCATGTAGGATTTAATTCTACAATTGTTAGTAATTAAATTTGTTTTACAAAAATTAAAAATTACAAAAATAGGCATCGTTTGCATTTTTAGCATTTAATGTCCAAATATACAATTTTATGCTTAATTATTATTTAATTGTGCGTTAATTGTTATTGGGAGTTAATTTGCGCTTTTATAACTTAATTTAGTTCTTAATAATAGTTTAAGTATTTTTATAATTTAGTTTTAGAAAAATAAAAGAAGAAAAGAGAGCGAAAATATAAAGAAAGTCGGAATTGGGCCTCTTCTTCAAATTCAAGCCAAAAGCCCAAAAAATGGCCCAATCTTCCCTACGACCCAGTCCATTTCGAACTGGGTCGACCCAGTCCATAACCCAACACCCCTATTATCTTACAAACAACACAAAACAAAAAGAAAAAAATGAAGAAAACCCTAAAAATTTGCTAAACCATCCCCCCCCCGTCCTATCTTCTTCTTCTTCCTCAAGCTTCCTCAAGCACCCATCAATGGATGCCCCTCCATCCTCCTCACCCTCACTGCACACACACAGTGCACGCAGCAGCCGTTCATGGCTGCTACGACCCCGTTGCCTCCGTCTCCTTCAAACCAAGCGATGACCCTTTCGCCGAACACCTTCGTTATTTCTTCTTCTTCGTCCAGCATCCATGGACGCCTCCTCCACCTCCCCAGCTGCTCAAGCTTTAACTTCTCCATGGCAGCATCATCACCAACGAGCTTCTGCCTCAGTCAAAAGCTCCGACGTCCAGCAGTAGCTGATGCTACTGCTTCACTGATGCAAGGTTGAGCATCCCCCTCCGTTCTCGTTGCTATGCAGCTGTTGCTGCTTTATTCTCCAACAGCTTCGTGGCGTCTACTATATGATCGCTGCTGCTGCCCGCCATGGACGTTGCTTTCCGCTGCTGCGTCCGGCTACTATTATCACCGAACAGACCCCGTTTATTCAAGCTTTGTTCGAGTTGTCCGTGTTCGTTCGAGCTTTGGTCGAGGCTTGGACAGATTTGTTTACAATCGAAGTTCTTCGTTGATTCATCTCCGGTTAGTTATTTTTGAGTTTTATTTTGTCCATATTTCGTTTTTATATTTCTCGAAGTTAAAATCGTTAAATATTTGATTCTTGTTTTGTTCGTTGTTCATCGTTGAAATAATTTTCTAGTTTGTTCATGTGTTTTGTTGATTTTAATTTTCAGATTCAAATGGTAAATTAATTAAGTTGTTTTTCATGTTTATTTCATGTTTGTATTGTTGTTAGAATAAATATTTGTTAGTTTGATGTTTGTTAGATTCAAATTGAAATTTAATTGATTATTTCTTCAATTTGTTTCATGTGTTTATGTATTTTTAGAAATTGTTAATATTGTTAAGTTCAAGTTTAAGTTCATAATTGTTTCTAACAACAAATCTTGTTATTTGTCTAAAAAAGAATTTAGTTGTGTTAAAGGAAATATATTGATTTAATCGTTTAATCCGTCATGTTTGTTGTGTTAAAATAGATTCATTCATGTTCATACTTTGTTTGATTGTTCTTGAATCCGAAATTTGTATAGCTTGATTTCTTGTTTACCATTTGTGATTATTTCTTGAATTTGTCTCATAAAGTTTAATATAGGAATTGTTGGTTGTAATGTTGTTAGAATTGATTTTAAGTTCAATATGATTGAATTTAGAAATCTAAATATACTTGTTTGTTGTTGTTGAATCCGAAAATAGGATTGTTTGTTGCTAAAATATTGTTCAATCAAATTTTAGTTGTTCTTTGTTGTTCAATTTGTGTTCATGTGATTTGTTGTTGAAATGTTGTTGAAATCATGTTCATGTGCTTTGTTGTTGAAATGTTGAAGAAATTATGTTCATGAAATTTGTTGTTTGAACATTGTTAGAAATTAATCATATTGTCTATATTTTGGTTAAGTTTGATTAATTGATGTGTTATAGCTGATGGGTAGTTTGGTAATTTATAGTACTTTCGGGGGTAAAATAGTAATTTGTAATAGGGTCGGAGGGGTAGTTTAGGAATTGTACATTTTGTAATTGTTTATATGAAGCATGGGGGACAAAATGAAATGGGGTGGTTTGTGATATAGTTGTTTAATATAAAGGGGGGACAAGACAAAATTTAGTGGGGGGAATCTTGTATTATTTTATGTTAGGCATGGGGGACAAAATATAATGGGGTGATGTGATATGTTTATTTAATGTAATGGGGATGAGTGGGAAGATAATGGGTTGGGTAGAGAAAAAGTATTGATTTTAATTGATTAAAAGATTTATGGGATGAGATTATATATATGAAGTCTTGAACACAAGATAGAGAAAAACACACACAGATAGAGAGAAAAAACGGACAGAGAATAGAAGAGAGAAAAAAGGGGCTGAACATTTAAGAGAAAGAAAAATTCCGAAAAATATTTAAGCTTTCAAAATAAAAATAAAAACTAAAAAATCTTTTGCTTTCTTTCTTTGTTTGAAATTAGTATTAATGGTTGTTGTTTCATTCAAAGCTTAAAGCTTTTGTTTTTGGGATTACTACTCCACCAGTCTGTTACTAGGTTGTTACTGTTGCTGGGCAGTTGTTGCTGTTGTACTGTTATTACTGCAGCTGATTCTCATCTTCATTTTCCTTTGCTTCCAATATCAGGTATATATTTTAGACTCATGTTGTGGAAAGCTTCAACATTGCCAAATAAATGAAGTTCGGAATTATAATTATGTCTTTTACTCGTTTAAATCTATTAGTTTAAATTTCAGTTTTGTTTCAGCTGGTTAATATAGTAGCTTACATTTGATGTGAGAACTGTTAGTTAATCATCCTTTGAAATTCGCATAAGCTTTGTAATAATGTTATTTATTTCAGAATTTCATTAAGTATAGCTATATTCAAATTATAAGATAGGGAACATGGCAGAAAGCTAGCCATTAATTAAATCTTATGATATTGTTGGCTAAATATGGAATAGTATGGAAGTATCAAGAAACTACATTACTAGCATATTTTGTCACAAAAGTCCGAATTTATTTAAAGCTAGATTGATGAAATTTGTATGTTGTTCGTACATGGCGTGATAACAGTTACATGTATAACCATAAGTGAAAGGTGAGTTGATATAATTCATTACGAGTTTAGAATATTAGGAATGGTTCAAACGTACAACTATATTGCATGTGATGCAATTTTATTGAATCAATTTGTATAATAGTTCTCTTTCTTATCAACTTGATTCTTATCTACCATTGTAAACAAATTAACCAAACAATTATAACTTTGGACTAAAAACAAGTATATGAGAAGGATATGAGATTTATAAGCACGAATTGCAACATTTTATGTCAAGGATATGTAGAAATAGAGTTCGCATTAAATATAACAATAAAAATTCTTCAGAAACTATTAATTTGTTTATCAAATTAATTCTTTTTCCAGTTTTATATGCAATTTGATTTTTGGATATATTAATGTTGTATCCACGATAAAAATGGTAGTATTTTTAGTTACATGTTGTTTGTTTCTTTTTCATATCATGAATTCTTTAAAATTTGAATAGTTTTGAGGTATATAATTCATACGCGTAAAATAAGACTTGTAGCAACGCCTACTAAATTTTGAATTCTTTGTCAAGAAATTTGGTGGCATCCCAATCGGTGATTCTCCATGACTCTTACATTTAAAAATAGATGGATGCAATAAACATTTGTAGAGAATTTATATTACTGTCAAGAATATTTGCATAATTAAGGATGCGTTCGCGTGACTTGATTATACTTCTAAAGGCAATTCGGATTATGCGTTCGCGCAACTTCGAGCAAATTTTTAATAAAAAGAGATTCGTCGGAGGATCTTAAATTAATTTCATAAAACCCGAGATGTGCGGTTCACTACTTAATCATACAAAAAGTGCGAATGTTCTTGATTTTATTTAAAACACAATTTCGAAAAAATAATTATTTTATAATAAATATATTATCAATATCATTGTGTACACGTACGCGTGACACGATTTTTCACGTTAAAAAATATATAACATATAAAACGAATACACGTATGCGTGATTCGATTCGAAGAAGGGTCTTTAATTATAAACAATCTAAACAGAAGCGATAACAAAATCATGCAATAAAAAATGTAAAATCGAGATAATTAAGCCAAGAATAAAAACAGTTAAGCGACCGTGCTAGAACCACGGAATTCGAAAATGCCTAACACCTTCTTCCGGATTAACAGAATTCCTTACTCAGGATTTCTGGTTCGCAGAATAATAAACAGAGTCATATTCTCCTCGATTCAGGGATTAAAATTGGTGACTTGGGACGCCTTAAAATTCCCAAGTGGCGACTCTGAAACAAACAAACAAATCCCGTTTCGACTGTCCTTTAATTGGAGAAAACTCCCACGCACCCTCGCGGGGGCGGAAAAAGGAGGTGCGACAGGTACAATATGAAAACACCTACTACAATTGAACTTGAATAAAAAACAGACACTTAAAACTGGTTCTTCTATCTGGTTCAAGTAGCTTCAGGTTTGCACACTTGAATCATACACGAATTGCTTGCAAAATTGTCTTGCTATTTTGCTCTCAATTTACTATTAACTTCTGCTTATGTACGTACCTGTAAAATGAAAACATTCTGCCATATATAGGATTAGTAGATGAAGAAATAATTAGAGTTCTATTGCTACTCTTCCTTGGTGGAAGAGTTCTAATTGATCTCAACTACTAAATCCTTACTTATCTTGGATAATGTTCTCTTTGAGTAAGGAGTCCTTTTCCTTATCATTTATGCAATCTTTTCGATCAGGGAATATCTATTCTGCCAGAATACCTTTATCCCCTGCATGTGCATCTCACGTGTCTTGAGTCTGCCTATGTCTATGTCAACCAGTGATGGACCTGGTTCATTTATGAGGTCCTTTGTCATTCTTCAAAACTATCCTTTTTCTTGGGCCAACAAATAGGAAAGTTAGTAAGTTTGAAACCTGTGATGTTCCTAATCACTTCTATTTGACCAGGGTCTGCATCAGCACCCACTAGGAAGCATCTTTTCTCACAGTTGATTGATTGCCCTGGACATCTCTTATATTTCTTTAGTTGTTGCATGATCAATCTCAATGAATCTTGTTTTCCAGAGGTGAATATCATTATATCATCAACATAAGCTAGGTGGGTAATTTGTGGTCCATTTTTATGCATTGTGAAGCCTTTAAAGAGATCATTGGATATCAGTTGATTGAGTAATCTGGAAAGAACTTCAGCCCCAATAATAAATAAAGCAGGTGATAGGGGATCCCTTTGCATTAGCCCCCTTGTTGAATGAAAGAAACTTTTTATATGCCCATTTATCATAAGTGAATACCAATTGTTGGATATGGATCTCCGAATTATGTCAATCCATATTTTAGAGGAACCAAATTTTCTCAAGACAGCTAGGATAAAGTCCCAAGAAACCCTATCATACGCCTTTGCTATGTCTAGCTTAATTACCACATTTCCACCAATACTCTCCTTGTTGATACCATGGAATATTTCTTGAGCAAGTAAGATATTTTCAGTAATCAATCTACCACGTACAAAACCACTTTCATTTTCTGAAATAAGTTTGGGGAGGATAGGATCCAATCTTGTACTCAATATTTTGGAAATGATTTTGGTAGAAAAGTTGCTAAGGCTAATGGGCCTAAGATCGGAGAAGGATTCCGGGTGCTCCACCTTAGGTAACAACACAAGACAAGAATTATTGTAAAATATAGTTAAGCTTCCTCTATTAAAGAAACTCTGAATCAGTTCTATCAAATCTTTCTTTATAATGCTCCAGCAGCCCTGATAAAAGGCTCCACCAAACCTATGTGGACCAGGACCACTGTTTCTTTCCATGCCAAAAATAGCTTCCTTGATTTCTGCCTCCTTTGGAATAGCGCACAGCTTTTCATTATCCTCTTGATTAATGATAGAATCAATCACTTCTAGATATTGTAGTTGCGAAGGTTGATTGTCTTATCTGAATAAAGCTTGAAAATATTCAATTGCTCCTGTTGCAATCTCCTGATCTCCATGTAACCATTGCCCCTCTTGAGTTTTTATTTTGTGAAGTGTGAGCCTTCTTCTTCTTTCATTGATGACTGCATGGAAATACTTACTGTTTGAGTCCCCTTCCTCAAGCAACTTGACATTAATTCTTTGTCTTAATAGTGCTTCTTCAACCTTTAACCATCTGGTATAATGAGCTTGAGCTTTGTTTAAGTCTGCCCTCCCTTCATCTTCATCCGCATTGATATATTGTAGTCTAATTGAACCAACTTCTGTTCCCATTCATTCTCATTTAGTATAGCTATTTGTTCATTACACACTATGAGGAAGTTGGGTTTTCTAATTTTTGGTTGTGAATAAATATTTGATGCTACTCCGACAAGAAATTAATTGGATTTAGTTTCATTGAAAAAAAGAAAATGAATGAACACATGAATATAACTAGGGGTGTATATGGACCAGGTTGGTTCGATTTTTATCAAAACCAAATCAAACCAACTATATCGGTTTGGATTGATTCGGTTTTGTCGGTTTTTCGATTCTTTTTGTTACATGAATATATTTCAATATTACTTTGTTAATTATAAGTAAATATATGTTTAGTAGAAATTGAAAATATTGACAAAGATATGATCTATTAACATATTTTTATGGGGGAATTATCTTAGTAACATATGATAGTTATTCTTTTAGTCGTCTACCAATAATTTTTCATTGATGTACCACTACAAGGTTAACTGAATTCAATAATTAAACATAAAAATCTATATGATACATATATAATGATATCTTCTATTTAATTTTAAATTATTGAAATACTACTTCAAATTCAAAAAAGATATAAGAATTAATAGATCTTGACACATGAATATGGAAGAACATAGAGATTGATGCATTTCACTAACACTTGATAAGAAAGTGATCATATAACCCATTATTTTAAGTCAATAAAATAGAGAACTTTATATTTAACTAAATATTATATCCCATAAGAGAATCCCAAATATTTCTAGACATTTTTTAAAGAAAATTCTATGAAAAGTCTTAAAAGTATATATATAAAAATTATATATTTATATGTTGGTTTGGTTCGGGGCTTTTTACTCAATATCAAGCCAAATTAAACCAAACCTAATCGGGCTTTTAATCAGTTTGGTTTGACTTTTCGGTTTGGTGCAGTTTTTCGGTTCGGTTTATACACCCCTAATACAACAATAGTAATTATATTTCAATCTCAAATTTATTGGATTGATTATATGAATCTTCTTTCTCCTTATAACTTAGTTATGTATTTAATTTCAAAAGAGATTTTTTCATTCCTATACAATATTTGAAATTTATTTACCATAATTGTTCTAGTTTTGTATATTACCCACCTTAAACAAGGATTACTTACAAATTATATACAATTCGTTATCAGTGCCTTAAATTAGGGGATTTAGTTACATCCTTTTCCTTTTTTCTCTCCCCTCCTCTCTCCTTACTACCGCCTCTCACGTTAATTTTTCTTTCTTTCTTCATCACTTTCTCTCACCGTGACTAATTAAGTTTCAAAAGCCATGGCATTAAAGACAAGCAGAGAAGAAGAATCAGTACTATCAGTAGAGGAGCTAGCAATGGCGAATTGTGTAGATATAATGAAAAGGAATCAATCATTGGGACGTAAAATCTTTGGGTGCAAAACATGCAAAAAATAATTTAATTCGCTTCAAGCACTGGGCGGACACAGAGTAGGTCATAAAAATACAACTATTAACAATTTTGTCAAATACATATGTAGTCCCTATTGAATTCAAATTTGGGTTTTCAAAAATCATTATTTGTTTGGATTGAGTGTTGTTGCAAACAATTGAGAATATTGTTTGGAGTTTATATCTCAATTTTGAGGATGTTTGGTGAAGATTAGACTTGGTCTTGGCTGAATTTCAGATTGAAACTCGAAGAAGAAGACATGACATACAATGTACTTACGAAATTGTAGTAAAGTTGTATTAAAATTGTAGATAAATTGTGTTCTATTGTAGTTATATATATATTCTTATTTGAATGTTGTATGAAAGTTGAAAAATAGTTATATAATGATAAAATCCAGTTGCCTCCCCATGTATAATTTGAGAAACTAGTGATATTTGACATAACAACAGCTCTTGGTATTTAACTCTAATATTCACACAATTAAGCATCACGAAATTCTTCTTTAACAAATGTCTTTCAACGAATAATACTTATCTACAACTTTCATATATTATTTTCACCCAATTAAATACAACTACAGTAATATATAATTTAAATACAAATTTTATACAATATGTCTTTTATATATTTTATATCTGAGTTATACATAGCAAAACCAAATATAATACAACTAATTATATATTATACAACTCATCTTCAACTTATTTACAATTATCATACATTATTTCTACTCAGTTATATACAACTATAATATCATACAACTTAAATATAATTTTTATACTATGTTGTTTCACTTTTATACAATAGTTAAATAAAAAAATATATAAACAATAGAATACAATTTTTTTACAATTGTTCTACAATTTTACTACAATTTCATAAATATAATGTATGTCATGTCGCGTCGGTGGCATACAATAGTTAAATAAAAAAAATATATACAAACAATAGAATACAATTTTTCTACAATTGTTCTACAATTTTACTACAATTTCATAAATATAATCTGAAATTCAGCCAATCAAGTCTAATCTTCACCGAAACACCCTTAAAATTGAGATATAAACTCCAAACCATATTCCCAATTGTTTGCAACAACACCCAATCCAAACAAATAATTATTTTTCAAAACCCAAATTCGAATTCAAAGCTTCAAAGTTTTTTAATGGCTGTCAATGGTGGAATTGCTGCTCTCTTTTCCTTTGCTTTACATTACTGAAATTTGGGATTGAGAGATAGAGAGAGACATAGAGAGAATTCCCAATTTTCTGCAACAACACCCAATTCAAACAAATAATTTTTTTGGGGGTGAATTCTCTAAGAAACCACCCAAATCAAATGTAAGAATATCGACTCCTTTGCCTTTTTAGGGCTTTTCTTTGAAGTTTTTTTCTTCTTCATTGAAAATCAAGCTAAGTACAGATGTTAATGGAGGTGATTTTTTGAAGAAGAGAGTAAGAATTTAGAATGCTTATGGAAGAAGAGAGGAAATAGGCGTTAATGGAGGGATTCTGAATTTTGTGAAGACAAAATCGTTGGTGAGTGCAAGATACGTAAGGGGAGGGGGGTTAGAAGGTGGAGAGAGAAACGTGAGGGGAGTGGAAGATACGTTAGAGTGATTTAGGACACTAATTATTATCATTAATTCCCTTAAAATGTTCATAAATGGTAATTAGGTATATAAAATATAATTATAGTAAAACTTGAGTAGGGAGGGTAATATAGTTTCATATAATGTATAGGAATGTAAAAATCTACATTATAACAATGGCATTGAAGTTTGCGTGGAAATTGATTCTATGGTACTCATGAAACACTTTTTGTGCACAAAATGTACGATCGAGAGATGCTATTTTCCTATTATTTAGGTGTACAACGGTTGACACACACACACGCGCATATATATATATATATATATATATATATATATATATATATATATATATATATATATATATATATATATAATATCTTGAACTAGGGTGCGTTTGGTATGAAGAAAAATAATTTAGTCAAAAAATTATTTTCTATAATAAATGATTTTCCTACATATATTCTGATTTTCCTAAGTGACAAGTATTATCCAAAGGCATTTATATAAAATTTATGCTATAAAGTGATGGGGCGCAGGGTTGGGGATTGGGGTGGAGTGGGGTGATGGGCAGATGGGGTTGGGGCCAGGGTGAGGTGGTGGGGGTGGGGAGGGGGAGGGGGAGGGGTGGAGGTGGGGTTTAGGGGTGGAGTTGTGGGGTCCATCCCCATAAATGAAGAAGAAGAAAAATAGATATGATAAAAGACTTCTAAGTCATTTTTGGCAGCCACCGTTTTTGTTGTATTGCTCAAATTGAATAGTTTGAATATCTCTTCCTTTCTTTTGATGTCACTCTCTATAAATAGAGAGCTTCTGAGCCATTTGTAATACACCAACAAAGAGGGAAAAGAGAGAGAGAGTAAGGTATTTCATAAACTATAAGAAAATAGTTTGTGAAGAAAAATAAAGTGTGAGAGATATTGCAGTGAGGTGGAAAAAGCAAAAGAGTGTTTATTTCTTTTGAGGGTGTAGTGGTCTTAGGAGTATTTTTACTCGTTACTGCACAATGTAAAATTCCTTGCTATAATGATATCAGTTGCTTTTCTTGGTCGTGGCTTTTCCCTTATTCAGAAGGGTTTCCACGTAAAATCTTGGTGTCATTATTGCTGCATTTCTATTCTTGCTGATTTAACCATAACTTAGTGTTCTGCGTTTATCACTAATACCGTGAATATTATTTTTGCGGGTCTATTTTTCCCAACAAGTGATATCAGAGCCAAGGTTCTGTCTAAGTATGCTCTGGGGTTGCAGCCCAGTCTGAACTTTCACATCAGAAAAGAATTACTTTGGTCTCCTAATAAATAGTATTTGTATTTGTGATAAATGATGGAAGCCAACACTAGTAGAATGGTTACTTTGAATGGCATAAATTATGCCATTTGGAAGGACAAAATGGAAGATTTTCTCTATGTCAAGAATTTTCATCAACCTGCCTTCACCACTATAAAGCCTGATAATAAATCAGATGAAGAGTGGAGTTTGTTACACATGCAGGTTTGCGGCTTTATTAGACAGTGGGTTGGCGATAATGTTTTGAACCATATTTCTGGGGAGACACATGCTCGGACCCTATGGGAGCACCTTGAAAGTTTTTATGCTCGGAAAACTAGAAACAACAAGATGTTTCTGATAAAGCAAATGTTGGGTTTAAAATACCACGATGGTTCCGCGATGACAGATCATCTGAATAATTTTCAGGGGATCATGAACCAGTTATCTGCTATGGGTATTAAATTTGATGAAAAAATTCAAGGCTTGTTTCTACTTGGTTCCCTACCAGATTCTTGGGAAATTCTTAAAACTTCATTATCAAATTCTGCTCCGGATGGTGTGATCTTTGTGGATCTTGCTAAGAGCAGCCTTTTAAATGAAGAGATGAGAAGAAAATCGCAGGGTTCCTCCTCATCAGATATCTTGGTGACTGACTCCAGGGGGAGAAGCAAGAATCGGGGTTCTCAAAATAGAGAACATAATAGAAGCAAATCCAGAAGCAGACTTAAAGATATTGAGTGCTATCATTGCGGGAAGAAAGGGCACACAAAGAAGTTCTATCGGATTTTGAAAAAGGAGAATAGAGACAAGGAAGAACAAAAAGAAGATGGCAATTGTGTGGCCACTATCATTACAGAAGATCTTGTTACTGTCCTTGATGTGGATCTTATAAATATTGCTTGTGATGAGTTAAGTTGGGTTGTGGACAGTGGTGCTGCATCTCATGTGACATCAAGGAAGGAATTTTTCTCATCCTATACTCAAGGTGACTTTGGAACTTTGAGTATGGGTAATGAGACTGTATCTAGGGTGGATGGTGTTGGAGTGATTTATTTGGAAACTAGTATTGGAAGTAAACTAGTTTTAAACAATGTAAAATATGCACCTGATGTTCGTTTGCACTTGATCTCTGTTGGTGTTTTAGATGATGAGGGATATGTCAGTACCAATGGTATTGGAAAGTGGAAGCTCACTAAGGGTTCCATGATTGTGGCTCGTGGGAAAAAGCGTCGTGGTCTATATTGGACTACAGCCTCCACCTGTGTTGATATGGTGAATGCCGTTGAGAGCAATAACTCGTCAACGTTATGGCATAAGAGGCTTAGCCACATTAGCGAGAAAGGAGTAAATGTTCTGGCCAAGAAGAAATTGTTGTTAAATTTTGAAAGTGCAAAATTAGAAAAATGTGAGCACTGGTTGGCTGGAAAAGAAAAAAGAGTTTCTTTCCAGTCATATCCTCCTTCAAGAAAGACATAGTTGCTTGAGTTAGTGCATTCAGATTTATGTGGTCCAATGAAGATAAGGACTTTGGGTGGTGCACTTTATTGTGCTACCTTTATTGATGATTGTTCAAGGAAACTGGGCCTACATCTTGAAGACTAAAGACCAAGTGTTGCGTGTCTTTAAGCAGTTTCAGGCTTCAGTTGAAAGAGAAACTGGAAAGAAGCTGAAGTGTATTCGTACTGATAACGGTGGTGAATATTGTGGACCGTTTGACGAATACTGCAAACAACACGGTATCAAACACTGAAGATTCCTTCTATGACTAATCAGCTTAATGATATAGCAAAAAGGATGAATAGGACCTTGATGGAAAGAGTCAGATGTTTGCTTTCTGAAGCAAAGTTGCCGAATTTCTTTTGGGGTGAGGCTTTGTAGACCGCCATACATGTTATTAATCTATCCCCTATGGTTGCTTTGCAAAGTGATGTTCCAAACAAAGTTTGGTATGGCAAGGATGTTTCCTATGACCACTTGAAAGTGTTTGATTGCAAAGCTTTTGTACATGTGCCTAAAGATGAGAGGTCAAAATTAACTGCCAAGACAAGGCAGTGCATCTTCATTGGTTATGGCCTTGATGAGTTTGGTTATAGGCTATATGATCCAATTGAGAAGAATGTCATGAGAATCCGTGATGTTATCTTCGTGGAGGATCAAACCATTGAAGATATTAACAAAATGGAGAAGCTAAAATCTCCAAGTTCTGAAGGTTTAGTTAATCTTGATCAAGTTCCTCATAAAAATGCGGATGACGTTGGTGGGCTCAATGATGATGGTGATGCCCTCCATATTCCAGATCAACATATTGATGGTGATGGTGATAACAATGCTAATGTTGATGAGGTAGATTCTCATACTCATGAAGCTGTGGACGAGTTAGATACCACTCAGGAGGTCTTCTAGACCTCGTACTCCTTCCTCTCGTTATTCACCCAATGAGTATGTATTACTCACTGATGGGGGAGAACCTGAATGTTATGCGGAGGCCATAGAAGATGAGCACAAGGATCAATGGATTGAAGCCATGCAAGATAACATGAAATCTCTGCATGAGAACCATACTTATGAGTTGGTGAAATTGCCTAAGGGCACGAGAGCTTTGAAGAACAAGTGGGTGTTCAAAGTTAAAGTTGAAGAACATAGTTTGAAGCCCAGATACAAAGCTAGATTGGTTGTCAAGGGATTTGGTCAGAGGAAAGGTATTGACTTTGACGAAATATTTTCTCCTGTCGTGAAAATGTCCTCCATTCAGACAGTTCTTGGTTTGACTGCCAGTCTTGATTTGGAGATTGAGCATATGGATGTGAAGACTGCTTTTCTTCATGGTGACTTAGAAGAGGAGATTTATATGGAACAACCTGAAGGCTTCAAGACAAAAGTTAAAGAAAACCTTGTATGCAAACTTAAGAAGAGTCTATATGGATTGAAGCAAGCTCCCAGACAGTGGTACAAGAAGTTTGAGTCTGTTATGGGGGAGCAAGGCTACAAGAAGACTTCTTCAGACCACTGTGTGTTTGTACAAAGATTTTCTGATGATGATTTTATCATCCTCTTGCTATATGTGGATGATATGTTGATTGTGGGCTGGAATGCATCCAAGATTGACGAGTTGAAGAAACAGTTGAATAAGTCTTTTGTAATGAAAGACTTGGGTCATGCTAAGCAGATTTTGGGCATGAGACTTACTCGTTCGAGAAACGAAAGAAAGCTTTACTTGTCACAGGAGAAGTACATAGAACGTTTACTGGAGCGCTTCAATATGAAAAGGGCTAAGTTGGTTCGCACACCCCTTCCTGGTCATTTGAAGTTGAGTAAGAAGATGTGTCCTACAACAACGGAGGAAAAAGAGAGAATGGACAAGATTCCTTATTCCTCTGCCGTCAGAAGTTTGATGTATGCAATAGTATGCACTCGACCAGATATTGCTCATGCAGTCGGTGTTATTAGCAGATTTCTCGAAAATCCAAGAAAAGAGCATTGGGAAGCTGTAAAGTAGATACTCAGGTATCTAAGAGGAAGCTCACATGAATGCTTATGTTTTGGAGGATCAAATCCAATTTTGAAGGGCTATTCAGATTCTGATATAGCAGGTAACCTTGATAACATAAAATCCACTACAGGATATTTGTTTACTTTTTCAGGGGGAGCTATATCATGGCAGTCGAAGTTGCAAAAGTGTGTCGAACTATCTACAACTGAAGCGGAGTATATTGCTGCTACTGAAGCTGGTAAAGAGATGAGATGGCTCAAGAGATTTCTTTAAGAACTTGGATTGCGGCAGATGGAGTATGTTGTCTATTGCGACAGTCAGAGTGCAATAGACCTGAGAAAAAACTCCATGTACCATGCGAGAACAAAACACATCGACGTCAGATATCATTGGATTCGTGAGCAAGTGGAGAACGAATCTTTACAGGTCAAAAAGATTCACGCGAGTGAAAATCTCGCGAATATGCTAACTAAGATAGTACCAAGAGACAAGTTCGAGCTTTGCAAAGAACTTGTCGGCATGCGCTCAAACTAGAAGTCCGGTGTTACTTACTTCAGGTGAATGGGTTTGGAGGGAGACATTTGTGGGATCCATCCCCATAAATGAAAAAGAAGAAAAATAGATGTGATAAAAGACTTCTAAGTCATTTTTGGCAGTCATCGTTTTTGTTGAATTGCTCAAATTGAAGAGTTTGAATATCTCTTCTTTTCTTTTGATGTCACTGATGACATCTGTAGGGATATAGAATCTCTATAAATAGAGAGCTTCTGAGCCATTTGTAATACACCAACAAAGAGAGAAAAGAGAGAGAGCAAGGTATTCCATAAACTATAAGAAAATAGTTTGTGAAGAAAAATAGAGCGTGACAGATATTGTAGTGAGGTGGAAAAAGCAAAAGAGTATTTATTTCTTTTGAGGGTGTAGTGGTTTTAGGAGTATTTTTACTCGTTACTACACAGTGTAAAATTCCTCGCTATAGTGATATCAGTTGCTCTTCTTGGCCGTGGTTTTTCCCTTATTCAGAAGGGTTTCCATGTAAAATTTTGGTGTCATTATTGCTGCATTTCTATTCTTGCTGATTTAACCATAACTTAGTGTTATGCGTTTATCACTAATACCGTGAATATTATTTTTGCAGGTCTATTTTTCCCAACAGAAGTGAGGGTGAGGGTGAGGGGTGTTAGGTGTGAGGAGAAGACAAGCAACGTGAAATACCATTTATAAACTTGTTTTCCCTACTCCCCCTAGAGAAGGCATTTTTCTTAAATTAAAGAACTTATTTTATTAGAAAAAATATTTTGACCAACTAAATATAAAAAAATAAAAATTATTTTTCTCCATACCAACACATTTTCTTTTTGCAGGTTCATTGATTAACTTATATGCACAGATAATATTGTAATTGACCTTTTATACTATTTACTAGATAGTGTTAGCCCGTGCCAGCACGGGCCCAATATTATAAAAGTTGAAAATATTATATTTTATTAATTTTAATTTGATAAGAATGGTAGATAATAAAAATATATGCACGTAAATAACTGTCAAATGGCGATAGACAACATATATAACAATAAATACCTAATACAATAGCTATGATTTCACAAATACATAAGTGAAATAGGTTTATCGGTATTTCACAAGCACAATGATAGTTGCTTCCTTCTTCAAATTGCACCCCGAGGATAGCCATGCAAAATGACATTCGCCACACACTTGCTCAGGCACATTATTTCTGGAGGAACTACATCTTCAAATCAATCAATCAACACTGAAACATACAGGTATCGAATTAGCTCTAAGTGAATGCACCTCTAGCCTGAAGTATTTCTTTAGAGAGAATACAAGTAATCCGCATCCCCGACTTTGACTCAAGCTGTACTTTCTACCTATATTAAGCAATTTATATCCTTTAACTTCCACAAAGTAATCTTCCTAGACAACAATTCTCGTATCATAAATCAAGAGTATATATAAGTAACTGCGACACAAATGAAAAAAATCTGTCTAATGCAGACATATAAGCATCAAGAACTCAACAATATTATAAAACCAGACAAATAGAATAATTCAGTTGTGTCTTAATACTATTTCAATTATGGTTGTTTCATTTTAAGAATCTTAACAACCTTGAACTGGTTGAGCAAATGGAAGAATGTTTACAGCTTTAGTAAATCTATGATTCCCTAAGAATGTTAAGTAATCAAGAGGTCTCCTGCAGAAGTATAAACTAATAAAAAGGTCAAACAACAAGAACAATGAGCAGCTTTATCAATCAAGTTAAGTCCATTACTCGGAAAAGGGAGAAAGATTAAGCAAAAAGAAGTTAGCACAGTCACCAATCACTGAAAAGAGATATGCTAGAAAGAGAATTCAGCCCCAAACATAAGTGATATTTCTGTGATAATCAGATGCTAAGCAAGAAGCATGTTGATTTTAACACCACGTTAAGTTTGTGCAAGGAATCAAATTGTGTAATGTGGTGAACATCATCTTCAGAGAAATTAAATGATGTTTTCTCACTCGCATTCTTTTTTGATAACCTTCTCACTTGCATTCCTTGGCATGTACCTATCTTCTGAGATGTCAGTTTTAGTGTTCTCAATTAGGTGTTTAAAAAAAAAAGAAGTACAACGTAGTGCTTTTAGATAAGCAGATGATGGCACATCAAATGTGGAGATTCGTTGCTTTTTATATGTCCAACTTGACGACACGATCAAATCTTTCTTTCTCGAATGAAATTAGCGCATAGGAAATATACAAATAAGAAAGTTAAAATAAAGCAAAAATAGTGTCTGCTGGCACATCAGTGCCAATATGAAATTGGAACAGAACTATTCTTAGTAGCTCAATTACCAAACAAACAGAGATTCATTAATGAAATCTAACTCAGAAGACCTCAAATAAATATAAAAAAAGGAACATAAAAAAGAGAGGGAAAGAACATGCAGAGGAGAAACCAGTAAATGTGCCAATTCAAATGTGTTTGAGACTGTTGCAGAAATCAGTAATAATAGAAAAATGCACAATTAAAACTCAGGTTAACAGAAAAGGAATCATGGATGAAAGAAGCTAGAGCCAAGATATTGAACAACTAAAATTGTATGGCAAACAAGAGCCATAACCGTCCAAATCTCCATTTAATATTTTTCTGGCATCGACAATAGTAAAACTTCAATAGACCTTCCTTCATCATACTTCACATTATAGAAGTTACTATTTACCTCTATTTCATGATCATATTGGTAATATAAAATTTTGATCAAATGTTATTCTTAATAATGGCATCATAAGTACATCATATGTAGAATACCTCCAACAATAGAAGTTACACCAATAGGACACTATTCTAAATAATTAATGATGAGGTAAGCAACAATAAATTAGTGGATTTAAAGCTATCTTTATCTTGCAATCAGCTAGATTTTTCGTTTAAACTTTATATGTAAATTCAAGAAAGTAGAGGGAGCTTAAAGCATCATCAATTCAACAACCAACATGATTAGAATATATGTGTAGGTCATTTGCATAAGGTTAGTCTTCAATCACGAGTTTCACCAAGTTTCAGCGGATCCTCCTTAGCCATCCCTTTCAAAGCAATAAATTAGCAGAAGTTAGAAATATGCTAGAAATAGAATTTAGCCCCTAATATAAATGATATTCATGTGACAATCAGAAGCTAATCAAGAAAGCATGTTAATTTTCACATAACCATTAAGCTTGTGCAAGGAATCAAACTGAAGTAACGTAGTAAACATATCATCTCTGCATAAATTAAATGGAGTTTTCTCACTTCTATTCACTGGCATGTACATATCGGAATTGTCAAATTTGGTACTCTCAATTAGGTGCTCCAAGAAAAAATAGAGGAGAAGTACAATGTAGAGCTTTCAAGTAAGCAGATAATGGTACATTAAAAATAGAGATTGTTTACTCTTTATATCTGAACATGCACTGAATGGAGAATGAATACCAAAACAATCAAGTTTTTCTTTATCGAATGATATGGAGTGCAAGAGCTATGTAGCACATGGCATTCTTTTCTGCAGCGCACAAATGATTAGGCATACATGCTAACCGTAAGTAGTTTGACATTTACAATGCAACATTGCCCATTATATTTCCACCATGATTTGTTGTAAGAAATGTTAGCTGTTTGACCCACCAGAAGCAATTAAGCATATCAACTATATAACAATTAATTCCACATAACTTGATTGACCTTAGTTCTTGGATCACAAAATTTCTTAGAAGAGCTAGTAGTTGAGTAATTAAAAGGTAATTAATTGAAAATCACAATCCAACATTCGAACCAATTAAAAATCACATAGAATGTTCAAAAACTTACTTTGAATGAGCACTCACACGTTGAAGATATGATCACAAGAAATAACATTGGTTTAGTATTAACAAGTTTAAGCTAATTTCAAAGAGCACAATAAAAGAAAATAAGGAAGACAAAACCAAAAAAGAAAAAGTAAAAATAAAAGATGCTGCCAAATAGATAATAAAAATGTACCGAAGAAGAGATCTGAATTCAAGACCCACATACACAACATTCTCTCTTCATTTGTCATCTTCCTCTCCCATCCTTTATCTCCTGTATGTCCTCCATTTGCTTCTTGATTCCTTCAGTTCCTACTTTGGTCATAGACTCAAAACCTGCTATCACTACTACTACTACTACTATTATTAGACTTCGATTGTGTCTCTATTCTTATAAATACTACACAATCCAGAAAAAAGGAAAAATACAAGAGAAAGATTTCCCTGAACTTCTGACCTTCAACGTGCTTGTGACAAAACGGAGCCAAATAGGTTTACCTTCTAAATTCTGTATTGAATTTATTTACCTTGACTTACTTGCCTTCATAAGTACCAACTGTGGATAAATCTCTTACCCTGTCTTTTCCAGGGACACTTATCGTTTCTTGATTCAAAATGAATTTCTACTGTTCTACTGCGCTTGAGCAAGAAATATAATGATACAATTGTGCAATTTCATATGCAGAACATACACCAGAACTCCTTCAACGGAAATATGTAGCAAACAGTTCATTATTCAGAACATGTACAAGCAGCCTTTATCAATCACGACTATCGTATTCGAACTATAAAGGTTTGTCGGTTTACTTATCATAACACTTCCATTTTCTAATATGCTGCAGTAAAACATATGACACAAAAAGATTTAGCATATATTACTGAATTGAAAAGTTTGATCAAAGGATAAATTGTGATTTGCTTTTACTAAATGGATAAGAATACCAACGCAACAATAGTCCAAACGATAAAAAATAGAATCAAGCTGAATGCATGAATATTTGAAAATCATCCGAATTCAAACGTTAATTCTACTACACATGACTATAAAAGTCTTATCACCAATTTTAACGACTTATTGATACAATATTGCAGCTTTTATTTTCCCTAAATTTACCTTTATGAAAATCAAATGGTGATGTCAAACAGAAATCGCACACTAAGATTTGTGCTCTTTCTAAATCATTCATATTTGTTTGGCTCTGTCACACCCCTTTTTTTACAAATTCACCAACCCTCTTAAATAAATAAAAAGATTTAGTAAAGCTTGAAAAGAGTTTTTAATTAAAAAGTGACAAAATTGTGTGTCCAAAAGGAAATTACTCAGAGTCACCACCTGACATTTGATTTCAGTGTGTCAGATCATCGTTTTTCTAAAAATAATTTTTCTTTTTAAAACACTCGGACTTCAAAACTAAGTCTGCACCAGAGATTTGGGTAAGAGGGTTCATTTGACTCGGAAGAAGTTGTTAGGTACTCCCCAAGTCCTGTAACTAGTACGGTTGCACACTTGATCTAGTCGGCTTTTAGAATATTTGAATTGAGGTAAAACAAACACATAAAAATAAACACACAAAAAGGCTCGAGGTCGTCCCCACCTAATAAAAGAAAAATAAAAATAAAAATAAAATACTGCAAGCTCAACTTTTGGCCTCCAAATACAAGTACTACGGGGCATTCCCCGGAATAAAATATATACAAGTCCTTCGGGGCATTTTCCGGATAAATTTAACTAAGGGAACGACCTCTCGCCTCAAAATTAACAGAAGTCCTAAAGCTTGCCTATCCAAATGTGGTCGGCCTGAGCATGCTCCTAACGGATAATGTAATTAAATAAACAGTGAAAAAAGACTAGATAAGGCAGAAGAGAATTCTAAATCACGCTCATTCCTTTTTCAACTTCTCTTTATTATTGGACCGGGCCTGATAACCAAAGCATGGAGTTAAGTTGCTACTGGGCTTCGGCCTCTCCCTATTCCCACTGCCCAACAATCATTTAAGAATGTCCAAACAAAGTATCAGGAATACAAAAGAATACGAGACTAATAAAAATGACGGATCAAAGTATGATAAGAGCCATCTAAATCCCATCAAACTATCTGCTGCTCCCATCAATTCTAGCAGTTCACATTTCACATGCCCAAGATAAGACACAAGCAGTAAACACCCAATTCATGGTTCAAAATCACCAACACAAATATTGCGAATTTAGGACGAATTGCTATGCCTGATGAGAACAGTTAAAACTAACTAAAGCATGAGTGGTGAATTTTCAACTTAGAGCAAATGGAAGCAAATGTCAAAACAAGAAAAGAACCCAATAATTCAACCACACTGCACGTAAAAATCAGAGGGAAACCAGCAGGAGACAATTTCGAACAATAAATGAACACAGAAAAGGCAAGCTATTTCCTTAGCAGTTAGACAGCGAGAATGAAAGGGGAGTGGGAAAGAAACAAAACCAAAAAGCTGGCAATGAAGTTTCGAACAAAGCTAGACTTGGGAGAAAACATATGACAACCAAGCGAAAAGAGTTTAGAGGAAGCTCCCAAAAATCTCAATGAAAATCACCAACAGAATCAATGACAACTCATGTTTACATCTTGGAAACAAACTAGATAAGTTTATGGGGATGAAGCCTTTAGGCAACTAGCTTAGGAAAAAAACCAAACATCTGTCAAAATGACATGAGAACAAGACAGACTTATCATGAGATTAAGCATATTCACATCGAGATAGGGGAAACCAATTGAACATAAATGTGAACAACTCCAAACCTACAAGTAACGCGGTGCGTGAAATATGGATACGAAACTAACAGGGATATTCCCAATCGTCAAAAACGAGCGGGCAACTAGGATGACAGTTTAGAATTAACAGTTGCTCAAGTGAGTAGAATTAAATGAGGGCTTAACCGTTACCAAAAAAATAGCATTGGAGTCGGTGCGACTGCGGCCAAACAGAGGACTGTCTTTCACTCAAACAAAACTAACGGAAATCCATTTCACATTCCACACTAGGATAAACAATTCACTTTTCATGGAAGGTTTGATCATTCACTATAGTTTTCAAATTCCATCACTATGATATTGTTGAAACAACCTGATCAACTTGGCTTTAGCAAGGACTTGTAACATTTCTAAATAATAGAAAATTAGACTAAGCTAATCGAACTGACAATAGGCAGAAAACCTCAAAGATAATCTCATAACTCGTTTCAAGTTGCAACTCAACTAAACAAGCAGAACTATTCAACTACGTTTTTGATATATGGTCTTTGAAACATGGACACTAGCTTGAACATGAAACTAAACGCGTTAATTCAAATATCCAAGTAAGTTTAAACAAGACTAATCCACGTATTCCTTCTTCCTCGACCTCTATTTCAAACCAGCATGCAAGACACTAATTAAATTTGCGAAGGAAGTGCATCACTGATCGATAAGTTGTAGACGTGTGATTTTTGACCCTCCCCAGGAATTTTCACATTTTAGCGTGAATATTTAAATTGGGTCTAATATAGCTATTTTGACTATTTTACTTTATTTCGTCGCAAAAGAAAAATTACAAAAAAAATATATATATAAATTTTAGCTTATGTATTTCTCATAAACTTGAAAAAATACAAAAAATAGTACCTTATTTTTGTACTTTATATAATTTCGAAAATTATAAAAAATATAGTTTTATTAATGTTTTGTAGTCATTTTAATCTTGAAAAATACAAAAATAGTACTTTATATTTTATCTTTATATTAAAACTAAAATGACAAAAATAGTTTTATTTATGCTTTGTACCTATTTTAATCTTGAAAAACACTAAGAAAAAAAAAGAAAAGAAATAGTTTTGTTTTAAATAATTAGTCTTATTTCAGTAGTTATTTTGCTTGCATAGGATTAATTGAATTACATCGTGTTTTTATTCTCGGGTCAGGGCAAAGAATAATATTTGGGTTTAAACTACCCGTTTATAGGCCTAATTTTCAGACCTGACCCATAATAATCCGAACCCTACCGCGCATGGGGAACACATGTCTTGGACCCCTACACACGTGGGGTCCATGTCCTTTGAACAAGGACAAAACACATGGGGGATTTAAAAATTGAAAAAGCAAAAAACCTTTGGGAAGGGGAAGGGACAGAACGTGAAGGGGGGGATTGAAAAATCAAAAAAAAAAAAAAAACTTTTGGGAAAGGGAAGGGACAGAACAGGAGGGGAAGGAGGAGTGAAAGAATTTTAAAAGCAAAAATTTTGGAAAGAGAAAAGGGAGGAGAACGTGAAAAAAGGGAGAGAGAAAAAAATTTTGGAAAAGAAATTAAAGAAGAAGGCCACTGTTCATCTTCTTCTTCATTTTGAAGAAGAGGAAAACTGAAGAAAACCTTCACGCCATAGCCCATGGCCTTCTCCTCTTTCACGTCAAAACGACCATAACCAGCCTCCCTGTCGCTTCCTCGCGCACAGCAGTGAACCAAACAGTCCGGCGACCACAACCCGTATCCCGTCATCACTATCGTCCCCAGCTGCTCGTCGCAGCTGCTGCTGCCTTATACTTCATTTTTTCTGTCCAAACGACCCCGCTACCAGTCGATCACCACCATCCACGCCCCAGTCCCGTCGACCACCAGCAGTCCACCACTGCTGCTTCACCATCCTCACGTCCAGCGACCATAACCCCAGCCCGCATCGTCGCTGCCCCTCTCGACCCTACTGTCACTCACCAATAACACACCGGAAAAACCAGCAACGGACATCAACAGAAACGTTGTTCTCCTCCCCCATCTCCACGTCCAGTCCACCAAACCTCCAGCTCAACCTCACGTCAGTCATCGCCCAAACAACCAACAGCCCGTCAAGGTCGTCGACCAAAGGGAAGGTGAGCGTCGAGGTCGTTGACAATCTTGGTTCGAGTTTTTCGTTTCCGTTGAGGTCGTCGTTGTTCGTCGAGGTCCGTTACATTGAGGACGAAGAAAGGTCCGTTTCTGTCCCTCTCTTTTATTGATCCATAGATATATTACACGATTCCGTGAGTTTTGGAACCTACTATGATTCTAATATTGGTCATTGACTGTATTTTGTTTAAGTTGGGTTTTAATGGTTGAACTATGTGTTGAATGCTTTATTCAGCATATTTCAAAAAAAAAACGAAAACATTACAAGTTTGAGGTCCAGTTTTATTCTCTCTTTGTTCTGTTCTTGCGTGATTACATTTTTAGCCGGAGTGATACTTGAATCTCGAATGAATACGTGATATTGCTTTAGTTGTAAAATTTCCATCTTTTGATTCTCTGTTTTGGGCTTTTCCCTTAGCATGCTTCTAAACTTCTGTGATTGAATGATGAAGCGTGAATTTAGGTTGTGAATGAATTATGAAACTGTTAGTTCTCATGAACGAATGAGTCTTGATCGTTATTTTTATTAATTATTTTCGGTCGTTATAAACATTCGTAGCTTACTTTAGGCATGTAGTCAAATCATCATCGTGATTAGGGGTACGATTCCCGTGACATGGTTACAATGCCTAAAATTCGGGGGTACATTTTATGTAACCCGATTATAATGACATTAAGATAATCTTAGTGAATAAATTAGGATTTTTTAGAGGCGAATAAAGTAGATAATCATAGTTGTTTTTAGGTTTGCCTTTAATAAAAATGAGACGAGCCTCGCCAAATAAAATACAAATTGTGGGGCCCTCAATAGACGGATATTTTAATTACTTAGAATTTGGGATGGACTGTTTAGTGAATTTCACTGCCTTCCCCAAAGATAATAACGCGTTAGCCTCTTTAGACGCGATTTAATTAAATTGCTTTCTTAAACTTGGGTGCACATTTATGTGACCCAAATCCAAATCTCAACGGAGTCTAAATGTGTCTCTAATCATGGGTACATTGATTGTGACGTGGTTTGAGATGCATTTCCATGACGTTGCAAATTTTTTAAAAAATAATGAAGGAGACGAGCCTCGACAAACAAAAATGCACAAGCTGCGGGGCCCTCTAAACGTATCTATTAAAATACTTAGAATTCGGGACAGACCGTTTAGTGAAATTTCACGGCCTTACCCAAAATAATAATACGCTAGTCACTTTAGGCGCGCCTTTAATAATTTAATTTTCTTAAACTCGGGTGCACATTTATGTGACCCAAATCCAAATCTCAACGGAGTCAAAGTGTATCGACGACCACGGGTACATTGATTGTGACACGGTTTGAGATACATTTTCACAACGTTGCAATTCCCTGTAAAAATAATAATAATTATGAAAGCGGTAAAAAAGTTAAAATTTGCACATAAGTTCATATTTGTATAAAATCAGATAATCAAGCCGAATATGACAGTTGAGCGACCGTGCTAGAACCACGGAACTCGGGAATGCCTAACACCTTCTCCCGGGTTAACAGAATTCCTTATCCGGATTTCTGGTACGCAGACTGTAATATGGAGTCATTCTTTTCCTCGATCCGGGATTAAAAATTGGTGTCTTGGGACACCCTAAATCTCCCAAGTGGCGACTCTGAAATAAATAAACAAATCCCATTTCGATTGTCCTTTAATTGGAAAAAACCCCTTCACCCCTCGCGGGGGCGGAAAAAGGAGGTGTGACAGCTTTGACGACTCCTCTGGGGACTAGAGACCCAAAACCACTGGTTCAGGGTTAGAAATTCGAGCTTAGATAAATTGTTATATTTGGCTTTATCTGATTTTTACATGTTTTGAGCCTAAAGTGCTAAATGCTGCTTTTACCGCTTTGATATCATCTGAACTGTATATAAATTGTTCTGAAACCTTTCTCTTCTTACCTCCGGGGATGTGCTTACTGGTTGAGACTCCCTATTCTGTTAGTGTCATACCCTAAATAAAAGAGGCTCGGAAAGTTTCTAAGCCGTCTGGCCTTTTGGTTCCCGGAAAGGAGCTCCTTCCTCAACTCGAGTTGTCCGCTCGGGTACATTGTCTAGAACACCTACCCAGGTTTTGAACATAGAATAACGTGACTTCATGCCGGATCCCTAGTAGGAACGCTTATTTGCATCACGTTGCATTTGACTTAGGGGACTCAACACAGGGGTTGAGTCCGTCTAGGACTAGCAACCTGATATAAAAATGACCATCCTAATGCCTCTTACATGCTATTACCTATGCATTTATTTGATTCAGACTTGTGTGTTGACCGATTTTTGAATATTAGGAATATTGTGAAATTGAAAAAAAAAAGAAAAAAAAAAAGAAATAACAGTTAGGGAATTGATTGTTTACTTTTGAAAAAAAACAATGCTCGAATACTGTCAAGACTCTGCCGAAATTTTGAGAAATTTTGAGAAAATAAGAATGTCTTATTAGTTTGTTTTATTAAAAACAAAGGAAAAATAGAAAAAAAGAGTCGTTGTTCTGTCTTGTTTTTTTTAAATATATATATATATATATATATATATATATATATATATATATATATATATATATATATATATATATATATATATATAAAAGTATTATATAATAAAAAATTCGAAAATATTTTGATTCTTCTTTCAAAATTGAAAAGAAAATTCAAAATTCAAAAATATTTTTTGGAAGCATTTCTGTTATTAAAGGTAAAATTCCAAACATATTTTCTTTGTTCTTTAGAATAAGAGAAAACAAATGAAAATTCAAACAAAAAATATCTCCCTTTTACTTTTGAAATTCTCAAAGTTCAAAGCAAAAGAAAAGGAATTCTTAGAAGTCTTTCTTTCAAAAAAGAAAATCAATCAAAAATCCAAAAAAAAAATACTTCCTTTCTTCTTTTAAAGCAGTTCTTTCACAAATTCCAAAAAAAAATAATTTAAAATTAGTTTATTTACTTTATTCATGACCTGCCCGAATTACGCGGGTTTGATTCTCACCGGATGTGAGATACGTAGGTAATCCTCATCGGGTCCAACCCCCTTTTTTGCTAAAATAGCCAAAAACAAACAAATAAATAAAAAAAAATATGTCAAAATTTTAATTTTGTCATGAATAAGTCGGGTGATGTTGTTTTGTCAAAAATAGCCGAATGTTCCCGAAAGGGACGCCGGAGGGCTGACTTTGCATAAACAGCCACCTTTTGGGTCATGTTTAGGATTTTGGTCCAGTTGACCCACACAGCCTTAAAAATCTTCGTCCCCGAGGTGCTGAAGGGCCGTGTTTGCAACACCAGGTTTTTATTGTAATTTGAAAAGAAAAAAAAAGAGTCAGCGGTCAGGTGAATAACGTTTGGATTTTTAGTCGAAAATAAGCCAAGCCAGCATCGGCCGTGTATTAAACCGTTCTTGCCGAGATAGCCTTAGAGTATCTTTCAGTTGTCGAAAGACTATTTTCGTAAAAGAACGGACAAAGCTTTTAAAATAATCCTTCCCGGCCTCAAAATTCGTGTGGAATTGAGAAGGGGCCACGTTTACAAAAACAGTCATTTGGTCGAAATTGACAAATAGGGAAAGGAATCTATCTGTTTGTTTTTTAGTTGTAACTCTTTGATTAGAGTATGCGGGTTGTTTGATTTTCGAGTCCGTATGTTGTCTTCTCGTCAAATTTTGTAGTTTGGTCAGTTTTTAAACCATTGTAATTAAAGTTGGTTTTATTAAAAAAAATAATAATGTTTTATTGTTGTTTACCTTTTATCGGGCCGAACTACGCAAGGTCTGATTCATGCGGGGTCATGATACGTAGGCAATCTTCATAAAATTCGACCACAACAAAAAAAAAAGAAAAAAAGAAAAAGAAAGTGAATAAATAAAAAGGGGAAAAAGTGGAATGGAGGGTTTCCGAAACACTTGAAAAGGCACAAATAAAAACTAGCCGGGAGGATGCACGCGGTAGGAGCAAAAACATGTTAGAAATGGTTAGGAGCAAAAACATGTTAACAATTGCAATATCTGTTAAAACTCTAACGCTAACAAGTTTGTTGTTTGTCCAAATTCCAAACAGCTAGTTGTTAAAGCGTACTGGCACCATACCATTATCAAACAAGATCAAAAGGGATTATACCAGAAAGCATGACTGGCTCAGAAAATAGTGTTGAGTCGGAAAGGACGGCACATCAGATGCTGAAGGAGCCGATGGCCAATATAGAAAAAATGAGATTGGAAATGCATGAAATGCAGCTAGCCATGGCTAAGGTGCAAAAGGGCCCCGGACCACTCGTCACTCCTATTTCCCCACCGGGACACACACCGGAATACCCTTCACCCGGCCTTTCAACAAGCTTCCCCATTGCCCAACACTACCAAGGGGAAACTTCCTATAGTCCCCAAGCTCCACCACCCAAACAAAACCCTCCTCCGCCAATCGTCCCCATCGTCGGG
Organism: Nicotiana tabacum; assembly: GCF_000715075.1. Lineage (NCBI taxonomy): Eukaryota > Viridiplantae > Streptophyta > Magnoliopsida > Solanales > Solanaceae > Nicotiana > Nicotiana tabacum. The sequence goes on along the minus strand of NC_134090.1, from coordinate 151,820,702 downwards.
GCACCTCCACCAGCCACACTGCAAAGATCCTCCAGCGAGCCATTGTTTCAGGCTCATGATAACCAGTATTATCCCCCTGAACCAACCTTTAAAGCACCCGAACCGTACACTTACACCCCTCACCTCCAACTCCCAGCAGAAACTGAGAGGCCGACTAAGAATCCGAAGCAGGATGAAGTGCTTCGTAAAATGAAAAGCCTGGAGCAATCTTTCCGGAGTATGCATAGATTGGGCAGCCAGGTTAGTGTGGCCTACAAAGATCTGTGCCCTTTCCCTGATGTGCAATTGCCGACAGGTTTTAAGATGCCCAAATTTGATCTATACGAGGGGCATGGTGATCCCATGGAACATCTGCGAGGTTTCTGTAGTAAGATGAGAGGAGCAGGTGGAAAGGATGAGCTTCTGATAGCTTACTTTGGGCAGAGTTTGAGCGGGTCGGCACTGGAGTGGTATACAAGACAAGATCCTAGCAGGTGGTATACCTGGGACGATCTAGCACAAGCATTTGCGGGTCACTTCCAGTATAACCTTGAGATCGTCCCGGACCGTCTCCCACTGTTGAAACTTGAGAAAAAGCCTGGAGAGAGCTTCAGGGAATTCGGATTCCGTTGGAGGGAACAAGCAGCGAGAGTCGATCCACCAATGAGGGAAGGTGAAATGGTGGACTACTTCTTACAAACTTTGGAGCCAACTTACTTTGGTCACCTAGTGACATCAGTTGGTAAATCTTTCAACGAAGTAGTAAAAATGGGCAGTATGATCGAAGAGGGACTCAGATCCAACAAAATCCTAAGCTATTCGGCGATTAAAGCAACCACTCAGGCCATCCAGAGCGGCGCGGGAGGTGCGCTCGAGGTCGCAACAGTCGAAGCAGGTACTGGGTCCAAATTCAAAGGTCCTTCCCCTCACTACCAGCCCAGACCCCGTCACCCAAATTATCCACACACTCCATACAACCCTCCATAACCCTACTACCCACCATCAAAGCCACTTTTTTCAGCCCATCCGCCTTAGTATTATCCTCCGAACAATGGCCGGTCACAGGTTCAACCATCAGGTCACCCCCTATGGCAAGAGCCAGTACCACATAATGCATTCTTGCCTTCACAACATTTTCGAGCACCCAACGACCCTAGAAAACAGGGGCATGGAGGGGGACAAAGGCAAAGAAATAATTTCACGCCAATTGGGGAGTCCTACACAAGTTTGTTTGAAAAGCTAAAGCTTTCTGGCCTGATCGAGCCGCTCCTTGGCTATACTCCAGACCCATATGCAAAAGGATTCGATCCTGCTGTACGATGCATGTACCACTCTAATGTCCAAGGACATAGCATTGAAGACTGTCATTCTTTGAAAAAGGAAATAGAAAGAATGATTCAGGAAGGGGTAATTGTGATCAATGACAGTGACAGGGAGCACGCGAATCCTCTTGAGAACTTGTTGACTGATGCTGATCATACTGAAGTTGGTGATGGTCTTGGCAATGTTGATATAGAGCTCAATGGCTAAAATGTCGTGCTTAGCAATTGGAAAGACACTCCATTTTGGGTCAGCCGGAGATGTCGTGCTTGGTAGTTGGAAAGACACTCCATTTTGGGTCAGCCGGAGAGGATCTTTGATGGTTTATTTTGTTGTCATTTCTGTTGTCTGGATTATTCTTAGGGTTGTAATCCGGATATTGTCTTGTGTCAAACCCTCTTGTCCCTCCATTTTTGCCACAATGGTTTATTTAGTTGGTCCAGGTTTGTTTCATGGTGTACTTTGGTTTGTTTTGCTTACTTTGTTATTAGAACCATTCCACCATTAGTCTAATGCAAATTTTGGTCTTTTATCATTTCCAGTAATTTTCTTTGTTTAGTTCTTCTATCCTTTTGTTGTGTCTTTTGTTCAAACATCGATTCTAGTGACATGACATGCGCACACAATTTTGGCCCAATCTTAAAAGCTGATCATTAAACCATTGGGAGATGATCGAAACTTTTAAAGGAAATAAGAACGGTTTGAGATTATTTGGAGCCCGAGTCATGTGGAACTGAGGCAAGTAAAACATAAAGAAAACCGTTAAATGCAGGTTTGCCAAATTGACATGAGGGTCGTTCATGATAATGCGAGTGAGAGTGTTGCCCAACGGTACTTTAGAGATGACAAATGAAAAAGCAAATGTGTGAGTATAATTGTCAAGTCCGACACCATCAGAAGAGGCTAAAAATCTTTGTTTAATTGTGTTGTTTGCACTTGGCATGTTTTGAATATTGGAATGACGAAGGCATTTTGTTCTGCTATCTAAACACTTTATCCTTTGTTACCTCTTTTGAGCCTTATTTATTTTCTTTCATACTCCTCTTTCGGAATCAGTAGCAAAGAGTAGAAACACAAACAGAAAAGATAAGAAAAAGAAAAAGAAAAGAAAAGGAGAAAACAACAAAAACAAAAAGAAAAAAAAACAAGAAAAAAAAGGCAAAAGAGAAAAGGAAAAATAAAAGAAAAATAAAAATAAAAGGAAGATAAGAAATGAGTCACAAGAAAAAGGAATCAGTGGGAACTACGTTTGACCTGATTCCTCAAAGAAGGATACGTAGGCGCCTAACGGCTCGGTCATAGTGTAAAAAAAATTAAAATATCCCCAAGCAAGAAACTGAGGCAACGGTTGCGCTTGTTGTAAATAAATCTGGTTCCGAAGGTTGTAATTTTGAACCCAAAATTGATGCATTTTTTTAGCCCTAAATACCCTTCCTTTCTAGCCTATCCAAAATCCCATACTACGGTCCAAAGAAAACCTTCTGATCAGTCTTCAAAAGATATCAAGTCAGACAAATGAGAGAGTTTTATCAGAACATAACATTCTGATCCCCATGCAGAAAAGACTCTGATCTCCATGCAGAAGAGACTCTAATCCCCATGCATAAAAGACATTGATCCCCTACGGAATGAGGATCATGAGTTGAAGGGTTGGATAGCCAAAGGAATCCCTAGTAAAGAGAATCTTATCGGTAACACTCCAATCCCCAGCTGAGAAAGAAAAATGAGAGAGTTTTATCGGTGAAAACCTTCACAAGCACCATAAGGCGAAGAAAACTGAGAGAAAAACCAAAATGAGAAAGGCTTGATAGTGAAAACCCTCTGGGACACTACTAGTCGAATAAGGATTGAGAATCAGATGAAAATCATGAGACAAAAATGGTGAAAGGCGATGTGACAACGGAGGATAGGCCACATGTGCATGTCATGACCGTTAGAGCCGGTATCCGTGTTTGATAGGTTTTACTTATAGTTTCTCTTGTTAAAAAGTCATCTTTTTCTTTTTGTCTTTTATTCCATCCCTTTTTGTCTTTCTCCTTTCATAGAAAATTCCCCAGTAGAGTCTGTTTGGTCAAAACAAGTGAGAAATGACTTCAAAATTTTCCATCAACTTTCCAATTATGCAAGACGAGATCTGACTAGTACACCCAAGTGGTATAAGTGAGGAAGGAACAGGCGCAAAGCCCGTGTCAAGAAGGGTATCCCCATCAAGATGAGATTGATAAAAGGGATGGGCCAGTGTCAGCAATTAATATCATCCCCAGCAAGTTTTGATAGCATAATGGAACACAAAGCGGGGAAAGGAGAAAGAGGAAACCATCCCCAGCAGGAGTGGCATGACCGCTCACCATGTTTTTAAACTAACAAAATTTTCTTTGATTTGAAACAGGGAAAATTATTGATGGCAGAAAGACAGGCCATAAAGAAGATCATCAAACCGGGGCAGAAAATTTTCTCATTGTGAAAATTTTCTTGAAGGCAGGTACCCATTTGGGGAAGAAGAAAGATAACACCAGTCTCAAGGGAGCTAATCTTTGAACCAGTGTTATCCCCAAGTTTTAATAAAGGAAGTTGTATCCCCAGCGGACAGAACAAAAAGATTGAAACTTGTGTTCGGAAAGGCAAAGGGCCAGTGTCGCTCCTAGAAGGCTTAAGAAGAGTGGAACACCAATTTTGAAGGAAGGAAAATCTCCCAGCAGTGTTATCCTCAACAGAGTTATCTCCAGTTGATAACATTTTTATCTCCCGCAATGTTGAGAGAAAATAAAAGTTTTGAAGGAAGTAGTTTTGAAAAGGAAGGGGGGAAGGAAAGAAGATTCCCCCAGTAGTATCATCCCCAGCAGGTAAGTAAATAATTCTCAGCAGTGTTATCCCCAGCAGTTTCGAGGGAAGACAACACAGGTAAGTAAATAATTCAGGAATAAGGAAATGGTTCACGCATAGGTGACGCACTTCCGAAGTTCATTTTACCAATAGGAGACGCACTTCCTAAGTTTAGTTTTACCAATAGGAGACGCACTTCCTAAGTTTAGTTTTACCAATAGGAGACGCACTTCCTAAGTTTAGTTTTACCAATAGGAGACGCACTTCCTAAGTTTAGTTTTGTCCGTAGGAGACGCACTTCCTAAGTTTAGTTTTACCAATAGGAGACGCACTTCCTAAGTTTATTTTACCCATAGGAGACGCACTTCCTAAGTTTAGTTTTACCAATAGGAGACGCACTTCCTAAGTTTAGTTTTACCAATAGGAGACGCACTTCCTAAGTTTAGTTTTACCAATAGGAGACGCACTTCCTAAGTTTAGTTTTGCCCATAGGAGAAGCACTTCCTAAGTTTAGTTTTGCCCATAGGAGATGCATTTCCTAAGTTTACTTTTACCCCATAGGAGACGCACTTCCTAAATTAAGATTTCACGCATAGGAGACGCACTTTCTAAATTATTTTCATTCATAGGAGACGCACTTCCTAGTTCAAAATCATTAAAGTTTCACCCATAGGAGACGCACTTCCTAAGTTTATTTTACCCCTAGGAGATGCACTTCCTAAGTTTAATTTCATGCATAGGAGACGCACTTCCTAAATTAAGTTTTCATTAATAGGAGACGCACTTCCTAGTTCAAAATCATTAAAATTTCACCCATAGGAGACGCACTTCCTAAGTTTATTTTACCCCTAGGAGACGCACTTCGTAGTCTGGGTCGTTCAGGTTATATTTTTGCTTTAGAAGACGCACTTCCTAGTCTGGTTCATTTAAGATTTCATTCGTAGGAGACGCATTTCCTAGTTTGAGTCATTGAGATTTTACCCATAGGAGGCACACTTCCTAAAATTGATAGCTCATTTATAGGAGACGCACTTCCTAGCTTGGCTTTTTCAGGTTATATTTTATTTCAGGAGACGCACTTCCGGAATTGAGATTTCACCCTTAGGAGATGCACTTCCTAGTTTGATTCATTTTAAGTTCGACCATAGGAGACGCACTTCCTAGTCTAGTTTATTGAAGTTTTACCTGTAGGAGACGCACTTCCTAATCAAGGTCTTTCAAGTTTTTCTTTTAGGAGACGCACTTCCTAAATTGAGATTTTATTCATAGGAGACGCACTTCCTAGTTTTAGTCACTGAAGTTTTCACCCCTAGGAGACGCACTTCCTAGTTTAGTTCATTCCGATTCAACCATAGAAGACACACTTCCTAGTTTGAGTCATGGAGGTTTTATTTTAGCAGACACATTTGCTAGCAAGAGTTTTTTGGTTTTACTCGTAGGAGATGCACATCCTAGTCTAGTCTTTAGTTTACTCTCATCATTGCATCAGTAGTATAAGTTGGTTACAATTTTGCTAACGACTCACAAATCTTCCCAGTGCAAACTGGGTTAGAAAATTTCGTTTGTTTTGTTTGTTTTGGTTGTAGGATCCCGCCTAGAGAATGGAGATGATAAATTTTTGAAAAGTTGTTGAAGTCAGGAGCCCGCCGGGAGAATGGAGGTGATAAATTTTTGAAAAAAAGGTTGTTGAAGTCAGGAGCCCGCCTGGAGAATGGAGGTGATAAATTTTTGAAAAGTTGTTGAGGTCAGGAGCCCGCCTGGAGAATGGAGGTGATAAATTATTGAAATAAAGTTGTTGAAGTCAGGAGCCCGCCTGGAGAATGGAGGCTGATTTATTGTAAGAAGTTGTCGAAGTCAGGAGCCCGCCTGGAGAACGGAGGCTAAATTATTTTTAGGAAAGTTGTAGAAGTCAGGAGCCCGCCTGGAGAACGGAGGCTAAATTATTTTGAGAAAGTTGTTGAAGTCAGGAGCCCGCCTGGAGAATGGAGGCTGAATTATTTTGAGAAAGTTGTTGAAGTCAGGAGCCCGCCTGGAGAATGGAGGCTGAATTAAATTTTAAGAAGTTGAAGAAGTCAGGAGCCCGCCTGTAGAACGGAGGTTGTTGTATGTCGAAGAGGAAAAAGTCATGAGCCCGCCTGTAGAACAAAGGAATACCTTTCGAGATCAAGCAGTAACCCACCGGAAGGCAGAAGGTTACAACAAAAATCCCCAGCATCCAATCCAAGTTAGAAATAACAGAAGCTCGCCTCAAGAATGCGAGTCAACAGTCTAAGATGATCAACATAAGCTATTCAAAAAAAATAAAAAAAAAATGATGAATCCAAAGTACGGAAGTGGAGAACAGATGTGGTCTGCTCAAGAACTAGCACCTACAACTAGCAAGTATCAAGGTTCAAATCCAAAGTCTGTATGAAGCACCATTCAAGACTCAAGATCAAGTTTCAGAAGACTTATAGATACGAATCCTTGTAACTAGTAGCTGATAGGCTTAGTCTTTTTCATTTTTCATTTTTGATGTAATGACAGGACCGCGGACCGGAACCTCAACGGAATGGCACCTCGATCGGCTCTTCACCTCGGTACACTCTACCATCTCTGTCATTTCCGAACTACACGTGGCCTGATTCCTTTATAACCAAGGATATGTAGGCAGCTCAGATACCAGGGCTCGGTCACATTCCCTTCCTTTCCTTAGTGTAGTCCTTCCAAATAATGGTCGGGTCAAAAACATGTCTAGTTGTTCTTTGTCGGAAAACTCTTCGTGTTTCCAGTCAAAGAGGGGCAGCTGTAGACGTGTGATTTTTGACCCTCCCCGGAAATTTTCACATTTTAGCGTGAATATTTAAATTGGATCTAATATAGCTATTTTGACTATTTTACTTTATTTTTGACTATTTTACTTTATTTCGTCGCAAAAGAAAAATTACAAAAAAAATATATATATAAATTTTAGCTTATGTATTTCTCATAAACTTGAAAAAATACAAAAAATAGTACCTTATTTTTGTACTTTATATAATTTCGAAAATTATAAAAAATATAGTTTTATTAATGTTTTGTAGTCATTTTAATTTTGAAAAATACAAAAATAGTACTTTATATTTTATCTTTATATGAAAACGAAAATGACAAAATAGTTTTATTTATGCTTTGTACCTATTTTAATCTTGAAAAATACTAAGAAAAAAAAAGAGAAGAAATAGTTTTGTTTTAAATAATTAGTCTTATTTCAGTAGTTATTTTGCTTGCATAGGATTAATTGAATTACATCGTGTTTTTATTCTCGGGTCGGGGCAAAGAATAATATTTGGGTTTAAACTACCCGTTTTTAGGCCTAATTTTCAGACCTGACCCATAATAATCCGTACCCCACCGCGCATGGGGGACACATGTCTTGGACCCCTACACACGTGGGGTCCATGTCCTTTGAACAAGGATAAAACACATGGGGGATTTAAAAATTGAAAAAGCAAAAAACTTTTGGGAAGGGGAAGGGACAGAACGTGAAGGGGGGGATTGAAAAATCAAAAAAAAAAGCAAAAAAACTTTTGGGAAAGGGAAGGGACAGAACGGGAGGGGAAGGAGGAGTGAAAGAATTTTAAAAGCAAAAATTTCGGAAAGAGAAAAGGGAGGAGAACGTGAAAAAAGGGAGAGAGAAAAAAATTTTGGAAAAGAAATTAAAGGAAAAGGCCACTGTTCATCTTCTTCTTCATTTTGAAGAAGAGGAAAACTGAAGAAAACCTTCACGCCATAGCCCATGGCCTCCTCCTCTTTCATGTCAAAATGACCATAACCAGCCTCCCCGTCGCTTCCTCGCGCACAGAAGTGAACCAAACAGTCCGGCGACCACAACCCGTATCCCGTCATCACCATCGTCCCCAGCTGCTCGTCGCAGCTGCTGCTACCTACTGCTTCATTTTTTCTGTCCAAACGACCCCGCTACTAGTCGATCACCACCATCCACGCCCCAGCCCCGTCGACCACCAGCAGTCCACCACTGCTGCTTCACCATCCTCACGTCCAGCGACCATAACCCCAGCCCGCATCGTCGCTGCCCCCCTCGACCCTACTGTCACTCACCGACAACACACCGGAAAAACCAGCAACGGACATCAACAGAAACGTTGTTCTCCTCCCCCATCTCCACGTCCAGTCCACCAAACCTCCGGCTCAACCTCACGTCAGTCATCGCCCAAACAACCAACAGCCCGTCAAGGTCGTCGAGAGAGAGAAGGTGAGCGTCGAGGTCGTTGACAATCTTGGTTCGAGTTTTTCGTTTTCGTTGAGGTCATCGTTGTTCGTCGAGGTCCGTTACGTTGAGGACGAAGAAAAGTCCGTTTCTGTCCCTCTCTTTTATTGATCCATAGATATATTACACGATTCCGTGAGTTTTGGAGCCTACTATGATTCTAATGTTGGTCATTGACTGTATTTTGTTTAAGTTGGGTTTTAATGGTTGAACTATGTGTTGAATGCTTTATTCAGCATATTTCAAAAAAAAAACGAAAACATTACAAGTTTGAGGTCCAGTTTTATTCTCTCTTTGTTCTGTTCTTGCGTGATTACATTTTTAGCCGGAGTGATACTTGAATCTCGAATGAATACGTGATATTGCTTTAGTTGTAAAATTTCCATCTTTTGATTCTCTGTTTTGGGCTTTTCCCTTAGCATGCTTCTAAACTTCTGTGATTGAATGATGAAGCGTGAATTTAGGTTGTGAATGAATTATGAAACTGTTAGTTCTCATGAACGAATGAGTCTTGATCGTTATTTTTATTAATTATTTTCGGTCGTTATAAACATTCGTAGCTTACTTTAGGCATGTAGTCAAATCATCATCGTGATTAGGGGTACGGTTCCCGTGACATGGTTACAATGCCTAAAATTCGGGGGTACATTTTATGTAACCCGATTATAATGACTTTAACATAATCTTAGTGAATAAATTAGGAATTTTTAGAGGCGAATAAAGTAGATAATCATAGTTGTTTTTAGGTTTGCCTTTAATAAAAATGAGCCTCGCCTCGCCAAATAAAATACAAATTGTGGGGCCCTCAATAGACGGATATTTTAATTACTTAGAATTTGGGATGGACTGTTTAGTGAATTTCACTGTCTTCCCCAAAGATAATAACGCGTTAGCCTCTTTAGACGCGATTTAATTAAATTGCTTTCTTAAACTCGGGTGCACATTTATGTGACCCAAATCCAAATCTCAACGGAGTCGAAATGTGTCTCTAATTATGGGTACATTGATTGTGACGTGGTTTGAGATGCATTTCCATGACGTTGCAATTTTTTTTTAAAATAATGAAGGAGACGAGCCTCGACAAAGAAAAATGCACAAGCTGCGGGGCCCTCTAAACGTATCTATTAAAATACTTAGAATTCGGGACAGGCCGTTTAGCAAAATTCCACGGCCTTACCCAAAATAATAATACGCTTGTCGCTTTAGGCTCGCCTTTAATAATTTAATTTTCTTAAACTCGGGTGCACATTTATGTGACCCAAATCCAAATCTCAACGGAGTCAAAGTGTGTCGACGACCACGGGTACATTGATTGTGACGCGGTTTGAGATACATTTTCACAACGTTGCAAGTCCCTGTAAAAATAATAATAATTATGAAAGCGGTAAAAAAGTTAAAATTTGCACATAAGTTCATATTTGTATAAAATCAGATAATCAAGCCGAATATGACAGTTGAGCGACCGTGCTAGAACCACGGAACTCGGGAATGCCTAACACCTTCTCCCGGGTTAACAGAATTCCTTATCCGGATTTCTGGTACGCAGACTGTAATATGGAGTCATTATTTTCCTCGATCCGGGATTAAAAATTGGTGACTTGGGACACCCTAAATCTCCCAAGTGGCAACTCTGAAATAAATAAACAAATCCCATTTCGATTGTCCTTTAATTGGAAAAAACTCCTTCACCCCTCGCGGGGGCGGAAAAAGGAGGTGTGACATGAGTCACATGAACAAACAAATTTCATGACTTAGAAAGATCGAGCTAAGTCAATAGCGAGCTTAACGGACTCTTAAACCTATTGCAAACTAACTAGGCTCTTATCAAATTTTGAATCGACGCTGAAAGAGAATATAAGAAGATAAATCTGAATGCCGAAAGCTTTTGATTGGTTCTATTTGTAAACAATTACAAGATGACTTTCCAATAAAGTTTTTAAATGAACAAACGACACAGCAGCGGCAGGAACCACGAACAAAAACCTCTCGAGCAGTCGACAGACCTCATCTAAACTCCATTTCTTGTTAAACAAATCAGAAGCTAATATTTTTTTTTTGGTATTTTCTGTTTCGAAAATCAAAAGAAAGACTAATGGAGAACTCTAAGATTTTTGTACGCCAATGAGCTGAAAATTGGAAAGAAGAACCTGAAAATCAGAAAACCCTGGCCCTCTTCTTTTTCCCCATTTTTTTTGATGTGTCCGAAAGATCCCCATATATATAGGGATCCTAGAAGCTTCTTCTTCCTCAGCAAGAAATCATGTGGGACCCCAAAATCAAATCCGAAAATCCCCCTTTCACAAACAAAAATCGAAAAAATGGAGACTTTGGACAAAAATTTTCATCCAACGGTTCCCATTTCTCCCAAATTTATTCAAGGGCTTCGGATTTGTGTTTAAACAAAAGAAATAAAAGAATAAATCTGCGTGAATCACATTGAAATGATGAGATTTGTACGGAATGAGTGACGTGGAAGAAGGAGAGAAGAGAGGGGGGACCATGGGACTCGTTGAGGGTGAACTCGCCCGATTCCGGCGAGTTTGGGCGAGTTGGAAACGGGCAGCAATGGTCTTGCAGAAGAGATGGGGCTGATGATCTCTTAGGTTTATGATTAGGATTTTTTTGGGAAATATTGGGTTTATATTTGGGGGTGTGGGGATTAATTACGGTCGTTGGATCAAAAAGGATGAATGACTGAGATTAAAAATTAAAAACGGGGTAGGTCGGTAGGTTTCGTGGGTCAGGAGATTGGGTTCGCTGGGTTGAAAGGGTTATGGGATTGGGCTGCCCAGATTTTGGCCTCTTTAACATCCGAATTGGGCCTATAATTTGGGACTTTAACCCTTTTAAATCTACCAATTAAGAAAACTTAAACCCTTTTCTTTACAAAAAGGATTTAAAATTAATTATGACTAATTAAAGTAAAATATATCATACTATGAAACTATATTTTATATATTATTTTTTTAATATAAATTATTATATTCAAAATAAAAGTAAAAATCATGGTAAAAATAAAAATATATGGCCATAAAAATATTAATAACCTAAATTAAATAGAATAAAATAAAACATGAAACTATTTGAGTATTTTTTAATTTCTTGTGCTAAAAAAATAGAATTAAATTTAATAATAAAGTAAAATCCTATAGAAATAAGTTCAAATAAATATCCTAAAAATACTAGGACTATTAGAGGTGATTCTAATGCGTGGGTCAAAAATTACATGTCTACAGCTGCCCCTCTTTGACGGGAAACACAAAGTGTTTTGAGACAAAGAACAACAAGACATGTTTTTTGACCCGACCTTTATTTAGAGAGACAAAAACTAGAGAAAAGAGAATGTGACCGAGCCCTGGTATCTGAGCTGCCTACATATCCTTGGCTATAAAGGAATCAGGTCACGTGTAGTTCGGAGTGGGAAGAGCGATGGAGTATACCGAGGTGGAGAGCCGAGTGAAGTGCCGTCGTGGTTTCGGTCCGCGGTTCTTGCCATTAAATCAAAAATAAAAGGAAAAATTACAGCAGAAGTAAAAGAAAATATAAAACCATATCTACTTCTTGTCTTGAATCTTCCTTGAATCTCTATTTGATCTTCAACATGGGACTGAAAAGTGGACCCTGTCCTTCAGGCGGGCTCCTGATGCTTCTTGAATTTGCGAATTGAAAGTAATTCTGAAATGAATTCTCTCGTTCTCTAGGTGGGCGCCTGATTTCCAAAACCTGAATTGTATTCCCTCGATACCCAGGTGGGCGCCTAATTACCAACAATTGAATTGTATTCCCTCGTTATCCAGGTGGGTGCCTGATTACCAAAACTTGAACTGTATTCCCTCGTTATCTAGGTGGGCGCCTGATTGCTAAAAGTTGAAACTGCATTCCCTCGTTATCCAGGTGGGCGCCTGATTGCTAAAACTTGAAACTGTATTCCCTCGTTATCCAGGTGGGCGCCTGATTACCAAAAACTTGAATGTATTCCCTCGTTATCCAGGTGGGCGCCTGATTGCTAAAACTTGAAACTGCATTCCCTTGTTATCAAGGTGGGCGCCTGATTACTAAAACTTGAACTGTATTCCCTCGTTATCTAGGTGGGCGCCTGATTGCTAAAACATGAACTGTATTCCCTAATTATCCAGGTGGGCGCCTAATTGCTAAAACTTGAACTGTATTCCCTCGTTATCCAGGTGGGCGCCTGATTGCTAAAACTTGAATTGTATTCCCTCATTATCCAGGCACTGTATTCCCTCGTTATCCAGGTGGACGGCTGATTGCTAAAACTTGAAACTGTATTCCCTCGTTATCCAGGTGGACTGATTACCAAAAACTTGAATGTATTCCCTCGTTATCCAGGTGGGCGCCTGATTTCCAAAACTTGAAACTGTATTCCATTGTTATCTAGGTGGGCGCCTGATTGCTAAAACTTGCAACTGCATTCCCTCATTATCCAGGTGGGTGCCTGATTGCTAAAACTTGAAATTATATTCCCTCGTTATCCAGGTGGGCACCTGATTGCTAAAACTTGAACTGTATTCCCTTGTTATCCAGGTGGACGCCTGATATTCTAACAAAACAGACAAAATAAAAGAAATTTTTCTGCCCCAGTTTGGGATCTGGGCATATTTGTGAGTGTTAATCGGATCATGTTACCTACAGAGCTCTAAGAATTTAAAAGCTAAATCTCATTATCCAGGAGGGCCCTGAAAACTTCAAATTAAATCTCATCTTAAGAGTGATAACTTTAAAGCTAAATTATATTTTCTAAAGGGAGAACTTACGCTAAAACTTAAAACTAAATCCCAATATCCGGAGGGTCCTGAAAACTTTAAATTAAATCCCATTATCCAGGAGGGTCCTGAAAGCTTTAAAACTAAATCTCATTATCCAAGAAGGTCCTGAAAATTTTAAATTAAATTCCATTATTCAGGAGAGTCCTGAGAACTTTTAAATTAAATCACATTATCCAGGAAGGTCCTGAAAGCTTTTAAATTAAATCCTATTATTCAGGAGGATCCTGAAAACTCTTAAAATAAAATCCCATTATCCAAGAGGGTTCTGAGAACTTTTAAATTAAATCTCATTATTCAGGAGAGTCTTGAAAATTTTTAAAATTAAATCTCATTATCCATGAGGGTCCTGAAAACTTTTAAATTAAATCTCATTATTCAGGAGAGTCCTGAAAACTTTTAAAATTAAATCTCATTATCCAGGAGGGTCCTAAGAACTGAGAATAAACTTACATGAGCCATGCTCTCATCTTGGAGGATCCTGAACATAATATCTTGCTCCCTGAACCATGCTTTTCCATGGGAGATCCTTGTGGATTAAAAAATTTTCTTGCCCCTATTTCAGACAAATAAAATCTTGTTAGCTTGAAAACGTGGTGTTTAGTTTTTGGCATCATTGCTGAGCGTATGCTTCCGCCACTACCATGCTTCATTCTGATTAGCTGCTTCGGGCTAGCAAGGAGTAGTTTGACCTTTTGATTGGAACTGGACCACAAAACCTCTGCATGGCCTGAATCTCTCACACTCACTTGTTGCATTGTGTTTTCATTTGAAAGTTGTTGAATCCTTTTATTTTCTCAAAATTCAAGATTCACTTGATTGCCTAAACCTCAGTTATCACCATACTGCTTATTCTAAATCAAGTCAATTGTGATGTGTCTGGCTGAACTCCGCTTTGTGCAATTTAGAAGCTGGTAGTAGGCTTTGAAATCCTTTCCTGCTTGTTCAACAAGGGCTAACTCGAAAGAGACTCATAAAGATAGACTCAAAGAGTAAAGTGAAATGATTTTTGACAAAAGGAACACAGGAAAATTTTGAACACAGATGACTATATGAAGAAGAATGAGAAAAAAGAAGACTTATTTGAGGGAAGCAGCCAGCTCCAATGATCATGACATGCATTTCAGACTGATCAGCCTAATCCATCCAACCAATCATATTTTCAGTTCATGTCATGTCTTCATACTTTAAAACTGGTCTTTCACTTATCCAATTTCTCTGTAAAGTCACGAGCCTCATTCGACTTGTAGTGCCCTAAAGAGTTTTCACAAACAAGCCTCTCTCATTTGTTCATCTCACCACTTATCATCGCCTTATGGTGCCCATGATGGTTTTCATCAATAAGACTCTCTCATTTTAAATTTTCTCTCAGTTCACCATCGCCTTATGGTGCCCGTGAGGGTTTTTACTGGTAAGACTCTCTCATTTTATTCATTTTTCCTTTGTGCCCATGAACAAAGTGTTACCCATGATGTAAATCATACCTCTATCTCACTTGACCTGGCATCCTCAAAGATTGATCGGAAGGTCTTTCTTTGGACCGTAATGTAGGCTTTTGGACAGGGTCAGAAAGAAATGGTGGCATGAAGTCTCAAACTAATTTAAAATGAAAAAAGGGTCAAAATTACAACTTTTGGATTCAGATCTTTTCAAAACCAAAATTTCTGCCCCAATTTCTTTGGATTTGGGGAATTTTTATTTTTATTTTGATAGGACCGAACCGTGAGGCTGCCTGCATATCCTTAAAAGGAATCAGGTCGGACGTAGTTCAAAAGGAAATTATTTGTTTTTGTTGCTTTTCTTTTCTTTTTTCTTTTTTCTTCTTTTTTTCTCTTCATTCTTTTTTCTTTTTTTTTCTTTCTTTTTCTTTTTCTTTTTTTTTCTTTTTCCTTCTTTTTTTTCTTCTGCTACTGATTCTAAAAGAGGGGTGTGAAAGAAAATAAATAAGGCTCAAAAGGGGTAGCAAAGGATGAAAGTGTTTGGGTAGCGGAACAAAATGCCTTCGTCATTTCAACTTCGAACATGCCAAGTACAAAGTACAACTGAAGGTAAGCCAAGAAATCATACATAGTACCTCTTAACTGCATCAGAATTGATAGTCATATCTACATATTTGCCTTCTATGTCTGTTAAATACAAAGCACCATTGGGCAACACTTTTGTCACAACGAACAGCCTCTGCCAGTTCGGGGCGAACTTGCCTTTAGCTTCCGCCTGATGAGGAAGGATGCGCTTCAATACCATCTGGCCCACTTCGAATTTCCGGGGACGCACCTTTTTGTTGTATGCTCTTGTCATTCTCTTCTGATACAATTGACCATGACATACTGCAGCCAATATTTTCTCATCAATCAAACTTAACTGCTCGAGCCGGGTTTTGACCCACTCATTATCATCAATTTCAACTTCTGCAATGATCCGAAGGGATGGAATCTCAACTTCCGCAGGTATAACTACCTCAGTTCCATATACCAGCAGATAAGGAGTTGAACCTATTGAAGTGCGAACAGTAGTGAGATAACCCAGTAATGCAAAAGGCAACTTTTCATGCCACTGCCTAGAACCTTGAACCATCTTACGAAGTATCTTCTTTATGTTCTTGTTGGCAGCCTCAACAGCTCCATTTGCCTTGGGGCGATACGGAGTGGAGTTCCGATGCATGATCTTGAACTATTGGTATACCTCTTTCATCAAATGACTGTTGAGAATAGCAGCATTGTCTGTGATGATCACCTTGGGAATTCCGAACCAACAAATTATATTTGAATGAACAAAATCCACCACTGCCTTCTTGGTCACGAACTTGAAAGTTACAGCTTCAACCCACTTGGTAAAGTAATCAATGGCCACCAGAATAAACCTATGCTCGTTTGACGCTGCCGGCTCAATTTGTCCAATAACATCCATGCCCCAAGCAACAAAGGGCCAAGGTGCAGACATTGTGTGTAACTCAGATGGGGGAGAATGAAGCAAATCACCATATACCTGGCATTGATGACACTTGCGGACAAAACTGATACAATCTCGTTCTATGGTGAGCCAATAATAACCTGCTTGAAGTATCTTCTTTGCCAAAACATACCCGTTCATATGTGGCCCGCAAACTCCAGAATGCACTTCGGCCATGATAGTTGAAGCTTCTTTAGCATATATGCACCTCAGCAGTCCTAAATCTGGAGTCCTCTTGTACAAGATTCCTCCACTCAAGAAAAATCCACTAGCCAGACGTCAAATGGTTCTCTTTTGGTCACCTGTAGCATGTGTTGGATATACCCCTGACCTGATGTATTCCTTGATATCATGGAAACAAGGTTCGCCATCGATTTCCTCTTCCACCACATTACAATAAGCATGTTGATCATGAACTTGGATATGCACGGGGTCGACATAAGCCTTGTCTGAATGATGTAACATTGACGCCAGAGTAGCCAAGGCATCAGCAATCTCATTATGAATCCTGGGAATATGTCTAAATTCAACCGACCTGAATCGTTGACAAACATCATGCAGGCACTGTCGGTACAGTATGAGCTTCAAATCTCGAGTCTCCCATTCTCCTTGAATCTGGTGAACCAACAAATCTGAATCTCCCAAAACAAGTATTTCCTGGACTCCCATGTCTATAGATAACCTCAAACCTAGAATGCATGTTTCATACCCAGCCATGTTATCGGTGCAATAAAATCGAAGCTGGGCTGTTACAGGGTAGTGTTGCCCTGTTTCACAGATAAGTACAACCCCTATTCCGACCCCTTTCATGTTAGCAGCTCCATCAAAGAAAAGTTTCCAACCTGGCTTTACATCATGGTCAACCTCGTCGACACACATGACCTATTCATCAGGAAAATAAGTCTTCAGTGGCTCATATTCATCATCCACCAGATTCTCGGCCAAGTGGTTGGCCAAGGCTTGGGCTTTCATCGCGGTCCGAGTCACATAGATGATGTCAAATTCTGTAAGTAAAATCTGCCACTTTGCAAGTCTTCCCGTGGGCATAGGCTTCTGAAAAATATACTTTAGAGGATCCATGCGAGAAATGAGGTAAGTAGTATAGGACGACAGATAATGCTTCAACTTTTGCGCCACCCAAGTCAAGGCGCAACATTTCCTCTCAAGTAGAGTGTACTTAACCTCATAGGGAGTGAACCTCTTACTGAGATAATAGATTGCTTGCTCCTTCTTTCCTGTGACGTCATGTTGACCTAATACACAGCCAAAAGAATTACCCAAGACTGTAAAATAGAGAATTAAAGGTCTTCCAGGCTCTGGTGGGACTAGCACAAGTGGATTCGACAGGTACCTCTTGATCTTATCAAATACTTCTTGACACTCGTCAGTCCACTTGACTGCAACATTCTTCTTCAGCAGCTTAAAGATGGGCTCACAGGTTGTCGTGAGTTGAGCAATAAACCTGCTGATGTAATTTAGCCTTCCAAGTAGGCTCATCACCTCTGTTTTGTTCTTTGGCGGCGGTAAATCTTGAATGGCTTTGATCTTCGACGGATCCAACTCAATACCGTGTCTACTGACCACGAATCCCAGCAATTTCCCAGAGGGAACACCAAATGCACATTTTGCTGGATTGAACTTGAGGTTGTACCTGCGGAGCCTTTGGAAAAACTTCCTCAAGTCCCTAACATGGTCAGACTACTTCTTTGACTTTATGATCACATCATCTACATAAACCTCAATCTCCTTGTGTATCATGTCGTGAAATATGGAGGTCATCGCCCTCATATATGTTGCCCCAACATTCTTCAGACCGAATGGCATTACCCAGTAGCAATATGTCCCCCATGGCTTGATGAACGCTGTCTTTTCTGCATCTTACTCATCCATCAAGATCTGGTGATATCCCGCGTAACAATCTACAAAAGACCTAATCTCATGCTTGGCATAATTATCGATCAGAATGTGAATGTTCAGCAATGGAAAATCATCATTTGGGCTTGCTTTGTTAAGATCACGGTAATCAACACATACCCTGGTCTTATCATCTTTTTTTGGTACTGGCACAATATTGGCTAACCAAGTGGGATATCGAGTGACCTGAATGACCTTTGTAGTAAGATGCTTTGTGATTTCTTCTTTGATCTTCACACTCATATCAATCTTGAACTTTCGCAACTTTTGCTTAACAGAAGGGAATGATGGATCAGTTGGCAATTTATGAACTACCAGATCAGTGCTCAGGCCCGGCATATCGTCATATGACCATGCAAAGACATCTTTGTACTCAAACAATGTTTTGATTATGTCATCCTTAACTTGCGGTTCTAAATGTACACTTATCTTGGTTTCCCTAACATCATCCTGGTCCCTTAAATTGATTGCTTCAGTTTCACTCAAATTAGGCTTTGGTTTTTCTTCAAATTGTTTTAGCTCTTTACTGATTTCCTCAAATGCTACTTCTTCATCATATTCTACTTCTTGGATTGCTATTTCAGGATTAGATTGGATTTTAAAATTCGGCTGAAAATTCTTCATGCATGTCATGTCACTGCAACTAGCATAAAAGGAACTATACAAAAGAAAAAAGAACAAAATAAAACACTATTAAGAATAACAGAAAACGGAAAATTGCATTTCATTGAAACATAAAAAAATAGAAGGGTTTGAACATCAAAACAAGCAAAAACTAAAAATCTGGATTACAACCCCGGAATAACCCAGATAACAGAAAGGAAAACAAAACAAACTACCAAAACTCCTTCCTGGTGGGAAGAGGAGTAGCTTCCCAATTGCTAAGCTTCACGTTTGGGCTAACAAGCTGGACATCTGCTTTACTAGAGCCTTCACCAACTTCTACCATATTGACCTCTTCGAACAGACTTTGGAACCTCTTGATCAGCTCTTCATCAACATCGACCACAGGTTTTGGGGTTGAGGAGGTTGGAGGTTTTTCGTCCCCTGGCTTGACAAAAGACTTAGAGATGTGTGGGACGGGCTTAGGGAGCGACCATACTTTCTGTTTCAGATTTTTAACCCTTTTCACATCCTTCTCTGTGGGCATGAATCCCAAACCAAACGTACCAGGATTCCCACTGGGATGCACTGGATGCACAATACCCTGCAGGGATGAACCCAAACCCTTGGTCGGCACAAAACCATTCTTCAACATTTCATTCGCAACCATGACGGACGCGGAGGATAGCGTAGGACCCGGAATGCATTTTCCTTCAGGAATTTTCTCAACAGAAACTGTTTCAAAATTTTGATAGACCCAAGGTCCCTTATCATCTTCAGCTTCGATGAACGGAACAATTGTATCATTACAAGCTGACAAGTCCTCGTCACCGTGCACAACTATTTCCTGCCTGTCCCATTCAAACTTCACCATTTGGTGCAGAGAAGACGGGACTACCTTAGCAGCATGTATCCAGGGCCTGCCCAATAATAGATTGTAGGAGACAGCCACATCTAACACTTGGAATTCCATGGTAAACTCAACAGGCCGTATCGACAATTCGAGCATTATATCTCCAACAGAATCTTTACCTCCCCCATCAAATCCTCAAACACACACACTGTTCAAGTGGATTCTTTTGGTGCCAATCTTCAGTTTTTGCAGAGTAGACAGGGGACAAATATTCGCACTAGGCTATTATCAACTAAAACCCTTGAGATAACAGAACCTTCACACTTAACTATGAGATAAAGAGCTCGGTTGTGTTCTGTACCCTCCATAGGAAGTTTATCGTCCGAGAAAGTGATCCTATTTGCTTCGAAGATCTTGTCAGCTATCTTTTCCAAGTGGTTCATTGTGATCTTATCAGGAACATGTGCCTCATTCAAAATCTTCATCAAGACATTGCGATGTTCATCTGAATGTATCAACAAAGACAAGAGAAATATGAGCTGGTGTTTTCCTTAACTGCTCCACAATGGAATAATCCTGCACTTCATCTTTTTCAGGAACTCCTCAGCCTCTTCCTCGGTGACCGATTTCTTTACTGGCATTTGGCTTAAATGGCTTGGCTTTCCTTAATTCTTCTGGGGTGAAACATCTCCCAGAATGAGTCAATCCTCCAGTTTCATTAACTTCTTCCACTATTTCTTTTCCTTTGTATGTCACTATTACTTGTTTATAATTCCACGGAACAACTTTGGCATCCACCACTGGCAGCTGGGTTACTGGTTTAATGATGATAGGGGTAATAGGAGCCTCCTTCACAACTATGACAGACTTACTTGGAATCCCTAGTACTACCACTTTTGAACTTTCCGGACTTTCCCCAACATCTTTTGATAGCCCTTTTACGACCAACACTGGTGGTTTCAACTTGAGCGAGCTCGGCTTTTCTGTCGCCCCTTCAATTGTCAAGGGCTTTGTTTTGGTAGAGTCTGGAGTTTTAACCAAATTACTTTCACTGGCCTGAATCATCATGATGGACTTAGAAGACTTCTTGGGCTCCCCATCCTTGTGAACTATTTCAATCATATGTGTCTCTTCATGGGCTGGCAAAGGGTTTTGGTTGATGTTTGGCGTGTCTGGGCTTTGGACTACAATTTGGTTTGTATCAATGAGCTCCTGGATTGCCCTTTTCAAATGCCAGCACTTCTCTATGTCATGCCCTGGAGCATCAGAACAATAGGCGCACCTTAGGGAATAATCGAGGTTCTTTGGAGGAGGATTTGGTATCTTTGACTCAATCAGCCTCAAGTCGTCCAACTGTCTTAACCTTTGAAACATACTAGCATAGAACTCTCCAAGCGAGGTAAAAGTTTGTTTACGCTGCTACCTCTCTCTTCTATACTCTGGCCTTGATCGAAAATTTGAACCATTGGGGTTTTGGTAGGGTTGTGGGGGTGGATAGGTATTTTGTAGAGCTGGAGCACGCCATTGGGGGTAAGAAGGGGGTTGAGCATATGACTGTGCATGGTGAACAAGGTATTGGGATGGCCTGGCTGAGTATTGGGGGTTTTGCGGGGAAAAGTAATGTTGAGGTGGATTATATGGAGTTTGGGCGTAGGTTTGAGGTCGGGGTCGAGGATGGGTGTATTGATGAGGTGAACCCCTCTGGCCATGCCATGATCCGGAGATAACCATAGCGACATCTTCCTTCTTTTTCTTGCCTAGCAAACTTCCGGTACCACTCTGGATTGCCTGGGTGGTTGCTTTTATAGCAGAATAGCTCATGATCTTACTCGACTTGAGCCCCTCTTCCACCATTTCTCCCATCTTCACCACATTATTGAAAGACTTACCAATGGCTGAGATCAAGTGGCCATAGTAAGTGGGCTCTAGGGCTTGAAGAAAGTATTTAACCATCTCGTCTTCTTCCATCGGAGGATTGACTCGTGCAGCTTGCTCCCTCCATCGAAACCCATATTCTCTAAAGCTTTCACTGGGTTTCTTTTTCACCTTGGTCAGAGATAGGCGGTCTGGAACAATGTCTATATTATACTGAAAGTGTCGGGCGAAGGCCTGAGCCATATCATCCCAGGTGTACCACCCGCTAGCATCCTGGCAGGTGTACCATTCTAAAGTTGCCCCACTCAGACTTTGGCTGAAGTATGCCATTAGTAATTCGTCTTTTCCCCCGGTGCCTCTAATTTTACTGCAATAACCCCTCAGATGAGCTACAAGATCCCCATGGCCGTCATACAAGTCAAACTTGGTCATCTTGAACCCGGCAGGCAGTTGGACATTGGGGAACAAACACAAATCCTTATAGGCCACACTCACCTGGTTTCCCAACCCTTGCATATTTCTCAATGATTGCTCCAGACTCTGTACCTTCCTAAACATTCTTCTTGCTCTGTGTTCTTGGGTGGTTTGTCAGTTTCAACATGAGGCTCAAATTGGGGAGTGTTAAGAGTAAGGATCTGGGACTTTGAAGGTGGGCTCCGGTGCATAGTAGTGGGCATCTGGAGCGGGGAATGCGGGCTCACTAGAGGATCGGTGGAGGGTAGCTTGTGGAGGGGATACAAAAATAGGAGCACATGTCGGAGCAGGGTACGAGGTTGCTTTGCCCGATGGAGCATGAAAAGTTTGGGCCGAAGTGCTGGGGTAGTTGTGGTAAGGGGTAAAGCCAGGTGCGTGTTGTGGGGGAAAGATCAATGGTATTGGGCAACTGGGATTGAGAGAGTGGTGGAATGGAAGCAGGGCTTTCTGTGTAGTTGGTAGGGAACGAGGGTAGAGGGTGTCCCTTAATCCAGGCCTGATACATTTCCACCATCTGGTGCTTCAACCTCCGGACCTCCTCTTGCAATTCTGATTCCGACTCAACAATCTCCCTTGGTGGGTCTACAACTCCAGTGTCTGTTTCCTTGCTAGTCATGACTGTTTGACACTTTGATCGGGTGTTGTATGGATGACTTGCCAGGATGCCAACAAACTAACCACCATCCTGAAATTAAATAAAGATAACAGAGGACAACAACACAAAACTACCATGTTAGCGTTAGAACATTTATCAAATAATAATATCACATTACGTGCAATGCACCTAGCAATGATTAATGGTTCTAAAATGGCTTTGAGGGTCGCAGGGTCATAAGGCATCATCCCGATTTGCTCATTTCGATCCTTCCTGCTCTTTCTTTTCCAACACCTCTTATCACCTTTTCCTCTTTTATCTCCTCTTTTTTTTTGAACCAAAAATGATTTGATCGAACCCGATGTAGGTTGCCTACGTATCATGTCCCTCATGAATCAGACCAAGCGTAGTTTTGGAAAAGTGATGGAAAATAAACTAAAAAAGAAAAGCTTTTTTGGAATTTTTCGTTTAAAACTTTTCGATATTAAAATACAAAGAGAAGTACGATAATGAAAGACATGATAGACTCGACTACACTATGGCGGACTCTGCCACTACCTAAAGGGCTCAGTACTCCTAGACAAGACGCGAAAGTAAAAGATAACATAAGACAATCTCAAAACACCTAAATAGAATGACTCCTCAAGCTGCTCCTGAATGCGACGGGCCTGACTGGGATAGTCCTGGGCTGTCCGTCATGCTCGAACTCTGTAACATGCCTCGTAAAGAAACACTGATGCTGGGAATAAAGGCCCTGGCGTGTGCCCCCCACCATCCTGAAGGCCGACCCTAAACAAATACTGGTCATGTTGCTCCATGTTTGATGCCAAACCCGCTAACTGAGACTTTATCAACTCAAGCTTATCCCAGGGATCTTGGTCCGATGCCTCCTCAAAATCATCTGTTTGAACTGCCCGACCCCTAAGTTGTGCTGGCAATGGGGTGTTGACCCCGGGTGGGACGGACTGTAACCAAATCAAGTACTTCTGAGTACACTCGGGCCTGCCAACGTCCTCTACTAATGTATTTTTCTTCATCCTCTTTGCATTGTTCCAGTATTGCACATACTTGATTTCGTCAGCCGCCTTTTTGCTAAAATTCATGATGTGCCTCCGAAGATTCAAAGTTGGAGGCTCCTCTTGTCTTCTGCCCAACTGCCGCATTACCCTAACGGGAGTGTACGGCCTGACACACTTGAGTCCTATCAGCATCAGGAAAGGCTGCATGAGGTACCCTACCAAGATATCATCCAAAGGTAGCCAAAGGTAAGCCCACAAAATATTCCCATTTGTCCTCAAACCAAGGAACTCAATCCAAGCCGTGATGCCTACTGGGTATGTAAACTTAGGAGATTTCATCTTACGTTCGATGCATACCACCCGATCCCTCAAGGCACGGTCGATGGGACAAAGTAAGGAAGCGGTGTGCAAATGTTCCATCATCCACAGTTGTACCAAAAGGTTACTTCCCTCAAAATATCTGACACCTCCCCTAACCTCACTCAGGGCTCAGTACAACTCTGCTAAGATCATCGGCACAATGGTAACGGTTTTGCGTTGCTTCTCATGAAATAGTGACATTACCACTTACTGCAGAAGAGTGCTAATGTGCCTATCATCTAATGGAAAAACCAATAATCCCAACGAAGCAAGGCTGAAAGCTTCGAGGCGACGTCTTTGCCACTTTGCCTTGGTTGTGCAGAACTCATCCCAAAAGACGTTAAAATTATCCTGTGGTCCAAATCTAGCAAACAAATAATCCAAGGATATCCAGGACTGCTCGAGACATTTTAAATGCTTATTATCTTTCAGGCCCAGGTCGCTGAGGAATCTTGTCCTAGAGTGGTCTCGGGGAAGTATCATGTCCTTGCCTATATAGCTTAAACGAGTGAGACCAGACATTTCCGCCAAGGTAGGAGTCATCTCACACTCTCCAAATCTGAAAATCAAATTTTGCGGATCCCAATAAGTCAGCATCGCCTCCACTAAGTCTGGGCGAGGTGTGGTATCAAGAAGGGAAGTTAGGGTGCCCAATTTCTGCATTAACTCATGCTGCTCTAACAATGAAAACATTTTCCACCACTTGATCAATTTCTTGAGAATCTTTACTACCATCAGCACTTTGGATCGAATCAGCGGGTCCATACCTGAATGAAGAGAACATGGTTAGCGACTCGGGACACTACATGACACAACAACATTTCCAAGTGGACAAATGCAAGACACAATTAGGCTATATTTTGCAGATTGGCCTAAGTGGCTGAAAGTGACTATCAGTGCAAACTTGACAAAGTTGACCTCTAATGTATAAAAAATACTCCATTTAAAGCTTACATGACTCCAACATCCCAACGATCATGGCCTTAAAAATTACTTTGCGGAAATTGACCTTTTGTTTGCAAAAATGGCCGATATGGCCAAATGTGGCTAGGGACGCAAACACGACATGAATGGACCTTAAAGTGATATGACACCGAGTTGAAACTCAAGATCCTAGGACATGGGTAACGACCTTTGCGAAAATAACCCTATTTTGCAAGAATGGCCGATGTGGACAAAAGTGGCTAGACATGCAAATTTGACAGGAATGAACCCTAGAATTGAGAGGAAACTTTATTGTAGACTCAGGGCTTTAAGACAGGAGATAACAAACTACTTTGAGAAAAATACTCCTATTTTTGCAAAAGCGGCCGATGTGGCCAAATATGGCTATACATGCAAGATTTGGCTACGACCCCGGAAGCCAAGAACCTAGGACCTACTAGGAAGACCGTACCCTATGTGGGTTGCCTACGTATCCCGCCCCGGAAGACGAGAATCAGGTTCACGTAGTTCGGGAAGATGCAACTAATTTGAAAAAAACTATATTTTTTGTCTTCTCGAAAAATGACGAAAAATGTAAAACTTTTGGATTTTCTTTTTCATTTTTTTGAATTTTTGGAAAATGATGAAAAATGTAAAATCTTTTTGGATTTTCTTTTTCTCTTTTTATTTTGGATTTTTTGGAAAATAATGGAAAAATGTAAAATCTTTTTGGATTTTCTTTTTCTTTCTTTTTTTGAATTTTTGAAAAATAATGGGAGAGTATAAAATCTTTTTTGGATTTTTCATTTTCAATCAATTTTTTTTTTTTGATTTTTGGAAAACTATGAAAGAAAGATGCGAGTAGGCCCTACTTGCTTCATTTTTCACCCTTCTTTCCAAGACATCGGTCAACCAAATGACATTTTTACCCTTAAAGATGCAATATTTAGCACATAGGATGATTAAATGTCATTTTGGGTCACGGGCCCATTTAGACAAAATTTGGACAGGCTTCCTACAAAGGGACACAAAACCTGAGACCGAGCCCTACTAGGTCTAAATGACATAATGCAAATAAAAATGACCTAAAGGCTAACCTAAGTTTGGGGTTCACTAACAAGGCAATTCGGGGAGCGTATGGTCGATGGTGCTGCTCAAGCTTTCCACCCACTCCATACGTCCGACGGCCCCCTCCTAAAATAAGGGTGACTCAACGAAGAGTTCGCGTACGCGATGCGTACTCCGAGACTTGTTGCAGAAAGAATTGACCGGGTAATGCATATGATGACAGTTATAAAGCAGTAAATACATAAAGCAAAAACTGTAAATACATAAACAACTAGCAAATAACAAAATATAAAAACATAATAAAAATTAAGTAAAGCTAATGAAAAAACATAAAAACCTCAACCAAATATTCTAAAAGCCAATAAAATCAAGTACTAGCTCAAACCCGCAATTCCCCAGCAGAGTCGCCAGAGATGTCACACCCCTTTTTACAAACTCACCAACCCTCTTAAATAAATAAAAAGATTTAGTAAAGTTTGAAAAGAGTTTTTAATTAAAAAGTGACAAAATTGTGTGTTCAAAAGGAAATTACTCAGAGTCGCCACCTGACATTTGATTTCGGTGTGTCAGGTCACCGTTTTTCTAAAAATAATTTCTTCCTTTTAAAACACTCGGACTTCAAAACTAAGTCTGCACCAGAGATTTGGGTAAGGGGGTTCATTTGACTCGGGGAGAAGGTGTTAGGCACTCCCCAAGTCCCGTAACTAGTACGGTTGCACACTTGATCTAGTCGGCTTTTAGAATATTTGAATTGAGGTAAAACAAACACAGAAAAATAAACACACAAAAAGGCTCGAGGTCGTCCCAACCTAATAAAATAAAAAGAAAAAGAAAAATAAAATACTGCAAGCACTACTTTTGGCCTCCAAATAGAAGTACTACGGGCATTCCCCGGAATAAAATATATACAAGTTCTTCGGGGCATTTTTCGGATAAATTTAACTAAGGGAACGACCTCTCGCCTCAAAATTAACAAAAGTCCTAAAGCTTGCCTACCTAAATGTGGTCGGCCTGAGCACGCTCCTAGCGGATAATGTAATTAAATAAACAGTGAAAAAAAGACTAGATAAGGCAGAAGAGAATTCTAAATCATGAACATTCCTTTTTCAACTTCTCTTTTTATTATTAGACCGAGCCCGATAACCAAAGCATAGAGTTAAATCAGTTGCTACTGGGCTTCGGCCTCTCCCCATTCCCACAGCCCAACAATCATTTAAGAATGTCCAAACAAAGTATCAGGAATACAAAAGAATACGAGACTAATAAAAATGACGGATCAAAGTATGATAAGAGCCATCTAAATCCCATCAAACTATCTGCTGCTCCCATCAATTCTAGCAGTTCACATTTCACATGCCCAAGATAAGACACAAGCAGTAAACACCCAATTCATGGTTCAAAATCATCAACATAAATATTGCAAATTTAGGACGAATTGCTATGCCTGATGAGAACAGTTAAAACTAACTAAAGCATGAGTGGTGAATATTCAACTTAGAGCACGTGGAAGCAAATGTCAAAACAAGAAAAGAACCCAATAATTCAACCACACTACGCGTAAAAATCAGAGGGAAACCAGCAGGAGACAATTTCGAACAATAAATGAACACAGAAAAGGCAGGCTATTTCCTTAGCAGTTAGACAGCGAGAATGAAAGGGGAGTGGGAAAGAAACAAAACCAAAAAGCTGGCAATGAAGTTTCGAACAAAGCTAGACTTGGGAGAAAACATATGACAACCAAGCGAAAAGAGTTTAGAGGAAGCTCCCAAAAATCTCAATGAAAATCACCAACAGAATCAATGACAACTCATGTTTACATCTTGGAAACAAACTAGATAAGTTTATGGGGATTAAGCCTTTAGGCAACTAGCTTAGGAAAAAAACCAAACATCTGTCAAAATGACATGAGAACAAGACAGACTTATCATGAGATTAAGCATATTCACATCGAGATAGGGGAAACCAATTGAACATAAATGTGAACAACTCCAAACCTACAAGTAACGCGGTGCGTGAAACATGGATACGAAACTAACAGGGATATTCCCAATCGTCAAAAACGAGCGGGCAACTAGGATGACAGTTTAGAATTAACAGTTGCTCAAGTGAGTAGAATTGAATGAGGGCTTAACCGTTACCAAGAAAATAGCATTGGAGTCGGTGCGACTGCGGCCAAACAGAGGACTGTCTTTCACTCAACCAAAACTAACGAAAATCCATTTCACATTCCACACTAGGATAAACAATTCACTTTTCATGGAAGGTTTGATCATTCACTATGGTTTTCAAATGCCATCACTATGATATTATTGAAACAATCTGATCAACTTGGCTTTAGCAAGGACTTGTAACATTTCTAAATAACAGAAAATTAGACTAAGCTAACCGAACTGACAATAGGCAGAAAACCTCAAAGATAATCTCATAACTCGTTTCAAGTTGCAACTCAACTAAACAAGCAGAACTATTCAACTACGTTTTTGATACATGGTTTTTGAAACATGGACACTAGCTTGAAGATGAAACTAAACGTGTCAATTGAAATATCAAAGTAAGTTTAAACAAGACTAATCCACGTATTCCTTCTTCCTCAACCTCAATTTCAAACCAGCATGCAAGACACTAGTTAAATTTGCGAAGGAAGTGCATCACTGATCGATAAGTCACATGAACAAACAAATTTCAGAAACTTAGAAAGATCGAGCTAAGTCATTAACGAACTTAACTTCACAACAGAAACATGATGTATATCAAAGTAGAACAGAATGTCAACTCCAACTCAGTCGCGGCTAAACGGACTCTTAAACCTATTGCAAACTAACTAGGCTCTTATCAAACTTTGAATCGACACCAAAATGAAAGAGAATGTAAGAAGATAAACCTGAATGCCGAAAGCTTTTGATTGGTTCTATTTGTAAACAATTACAAGATGACTTTCCAATAAAGTTTTGAAATGAACAAGCGACACAGCAGCAGCAGGAACCACGAACAAAAACCTCTCGAGAAGTCGACGGACCTCTAGGATCCATATATATAGGGATCCTAGAAGCTTCTTCTTCCTCAACAAGAAATCATGCGGGACCCCAAAATCAAATCCGAAAATCCCCCTTTCCCAAACAAAAATAAAAAAAATGGAGACTTTGGACAAAAATCTTCATCCAACGGTTCCCATTTCTCCCAAATTTATTCAAGGGCTTCGGATTTGTGTTTAAACAAAAGAAATAAAAGAAGAAATTCGCGTGAATCGAATTGAAATGATGAGATTTGTACGGAATGAGTGACGTGGAAGAAGGAGAGAAGAGGGAGGGACCAAGGGACTCGCTGAAGGTGAACTCGCCCGATTTCGGCGAGTTTGGGCAAGTTGGAAACGGGCAGCGATGGTCTTGCAGAAGAGATGCGGCTGATGGTCTCTTGGGTTTAGGATTAGGGTTTTTTGGGAAATATTGGGTTTATATTTGGGGGTGTGGGGATTAATCACGGTCGTTGGATCAAAAGGGATGAATGACTGAGATTAAAAATTAAAAACGGGGCGGGTCGGGTCGGTGGATTTCGTGGGTCAGGAGATTGGGTTGGCTGGGTCGAAAGGGTTATGGGATTGGGCTGCCCTGATTTGGGCCTCTTTAACATCCGAATTGGGCCTATAATTTGGGACTTTAACCCTTTTAAATCTACCAATTAAGAAAACTTAAACCCTTTTCTTTACAAAAAGGATTTAAAATTAATTATGACTAATTAAAGTAAAATATATCATACTATGAAACTATATTTTATATATTATTTTTATATATAAATTATTATATTCAAAATAAAAGTGAGAATCATGGTAAAAATAAAAATATATGGCCATAAAAATATTAATAACCTAAACTAAATAGAATAAAATAAAACATGAAACTATTTTTGTATTTTTCAATTTCTTGTGCTAAAAAAAATAGAATTAATTTTAATAATAAAGTAAAATCCTATAGAAATAAATTTTAATAAATATCCTAAACGTGCTAGGACTATTAGAGGTGATTCTAATGCGTGAGTCAAAAATTACATGTCTATAGGCTCATGGTCAGCACCAAAAGAGGCACAAATAGTCGATTTATATCTATCACAATTCTACCACCCAAAAATATGAAATGAAGAAAAATTATCTGGTGACTTTAATATCGAACTCAAATTTCTCCAATCTGGACATGACATAACCCGACAAGCGAAAAGGAAAATTTTAATCCCTAAACTTCAAAATTAGCTGAAGAATACAAAGGGGAAAAAAGATGAAAAAATGAGAGGAGAAGATATTAGGAACCGTTAAATTTCAAAACTAACAATAATGACCCAATCAGAAGGAAGAACCAAGAAAAAAGGAGGAAAAAAAAGTAGTTGTAGCTACACTTTAGAGCGAGGAGACAAACATTTGCAATACAAGTATTGAAAAAAATTGAATATTCAAAACTGAACTCTTGATTTCAATTCATCTCCACAAAAAAAAAAAAAAAGTTCCCCCAATTTCATTCATCAAAACCCTAACTCGAAAATTTCCGGATCTCCTTGAATATAGACAAAATCTGTCTTTAATTTAGTTTATTTTCATGAATTTGAGGTAAACCTCTATTGCTTAGTGATTTTACCATTGATATAAAAAGAATTGTATGTGGGTTGAAACAAATTGGAACAAAAAAAAGGAGAAACAACACATAGATAGCAACAAAATTCATTTTGAAGAGTAAGAAATTAACCTGCAAATTGAAGAGATTTGAGAAAGTAAAAAATTTAAGTAAGCTCTGTAACTCTATTGTATACGATATATTAAAAGAGAAGAAAAGGGAAGCATATATGTGGGAGTACCTTAAAAGCTACACGTAGTAGCTGGGGAGCGCACAAAAAGTCACGTATAGAGGTCATGTGAAATGACCTAAATGCCCTCAGACTTTGTTGAAAAGAATTGAAGCACACATGTCGAAACTGTTGCTCTTCTAATATATAGAAATATGAAAATTATTAAAAGATCCTGGATCCACCTTATTACAATCATAACCTTAACAATTTTCAAATTGTAAAAAATCAATTAAATTTTCTCACTCAAAAGAGCCTTCCATATAACATCTTTTACACTATCATCACCACAAGGAAACAAATGTCCAGCATCTGATAGCTCATGATATTTTATCCATGGAAGTTTTTTCGCGATGAAACGTTGCAGATTAACAGACACAATTCCATCGTCAACACCATGTCATAGATGCGCAAAGCTTTCGTTGTTAGGGAATGGGTTTTTCATATCCATAGGATCAAATTCTGGTTTACCAAAACCAATAATCAAGTCTCTGTGGAGGGACTCAAAATCTCCTTGTTGTGTAACATATGCCTACATATGAATATCACTAGTTAGCAAGCTATATTAAAAAAAAAAAAAAAGCAACACATTATGGTACCAGAGCCGGGGAAGCAATCACTAATATTTGTGTTAGGGTAGACTGTCTATATCACGCCCTCTAGGGTGCGATCCTTCGATGGACCCTGGGTAAAAAGATGCTTTGTGCATCGGGCTGCCCTTTTATTATGATACCAAAGAAAGGAAATGGGAAAAGATGATCTTGCCTAGCGTGAACGCTTCTACTTCGAGAGTAGAGTCATTGGCGAATGTAGCCTAAGGGGTCGTTTGGTACGCGGACCAAATTATCCCGAGATTATAATTCTGGAATTATAGTCCCTGGACTAATTTATCTCACATGAGAGGTGGGATACAATAATCCCAAGTTTGATGGGATAAGATGGGATCTCCTGGATTAAGTATGGGATTAAATTTATCCTATATTTGGTTGACGGTATAAATTTATTCTTATCTCACCTTATTCCTCGTACCAAACGGTCCTTAGTGTTCGAATAATATTCTGAACTGGTGTTTCAAAAGTACAGTAAGTTTAGCGCTAGGGATTTTAAAGATTAACTTTCAATTTAAAATTCTGAATATTGTCTCTTAATAGAGTACGTACCGAATAAAAATTATTGGACTTAAATAAATAGTAAAGGGGATATATAATTTATGTACCTGCTGAAGTTGCATCTCGTCGAGTGAGTAGGCAATTTTGAGATCTTTTTGAGACAATTTAAATTCCCCAGTAATAACACTAAAGCCAGGAAACCATTGTTGAGTGTTCCACCAATACATAAGCCAAGGGGCATAGTACGCAACTTGATAAACCCATTGGTCTCTGGGTAACTGTTTATCTAACGCTTGTTTAGTCAAGTTTGCTGGAAATCCAGGCCACCAATAATTGATTGCTGGAGCCAATAATGCAGCTCCAGCTAAGCTATGAATAAAAAAAGGCACAAATGAGATTATAAGCTTAACCAGAACAAAGAAAACCACAATCTTGTGAAATTATAAAACAATAATAAATGAGATTTATGTTATATATACCAGACAATGTAAAGATTCTTTATATTATCAGTTAATTGCTAGCAGATAATGTCGAAGCTAGAAATTTCACAAAGGATTGTCAAAAAAATAATATATATATCAAATGGGTCAATAAACAACTGTTAAACCAAGGTGAGTCCACCATTAATAGCAGATTAGTTACAATGTTTACCAGATTATCAATTACTAATGTTTATCAAGATATTACTTGAAAAAAATGATACCGTATAGCCGCTGTAAAAATAATAGCAAAAAAATATATAAAATTCGTATATTTTGTGTATATATATATACATTCTGTGTAATTATTTACTAAGTGACTCATATTGGATAAATATTTTTTCATCTTAAACTTTGACAAGTATAGCAAGAAAACAACATATTAGACATTAGTAATAAAAAAATTATGATGTTACCGTTGAGGAATGTACTTAAGGCAGCCCCAAACAAAGTGAGCACCCATGGCGAACCCAACAACATAGAATTTATCTCCAAGTTCCAATTGATCAGCAACCTCTTCTATATCTAAAGCTAAACTTTTAAAACTTCTCTTTGGATGAGGATCACTTTTTCCATAACCAGGTCTATCAAAGGACACCAAGTATACCCCTAATTCTTCAATTGCTTTCTGTGACAAACAACAATTGATTTCAGTCAAAAAAATTCAATCTTCAAGCCTTGAAAAATCTAGAAGATACAAGGTGATTTTGGTATGACGGAAAATATTTTTCAGAAAATTATTTTCTGATCTTTGGTTGTAATATTTTCCACCAAAAGAGAGAAATGACTTCCCTTACTAGCTTTTGGCTGAATTTGAAATTGGAGGTCAACAAGTTGAGGGACTCTGAGTGACCTGAAATTTGATGGGTTTATCGAAAATGGCCTACTGATCAATACTCACGATTATGCCGTGACTAACATCAGTTTTTGGCGTTTCAAGGTCGTTTCGACGGTGTTTGGGCATTTTTCTATTTTTCTAACAAAAAAAATTAACTTGTTTTTAATCCAATGATGGTGGGGGTCGCTCCCTATAGTCTTCATGACTAAATACTTGTGATATAATAAATTTACATGTTGATATAATGAATTTACATGTTGATATAAGTCTTCTTTCATATAGATAAACTTATTATAGGTAATCAATCTTTAAAAAATGTTCCAAGCGCTAATCTTTTTTTTTTTTTTTTTTTGGAAAAAATGACTCCCGTCGCACCAAATTTGCCTGAAGTAAATTCAATAAATTTTATACGTACCGAAGTTATAAGTGCCGCCTCGAATTTGCTGCCACCAAAGCTATGAACATATATGACATTATAATTTGCAGATTTTTTGGGGACACCATATTCTTTATACACCAAATGCCTTCCATCTCTAAGCTTGATTCTTGGTGTGGTGGATGGGAGACCTGCTGTGCTGCAAGTTTTGGGAGGAGGGGGACGAATGGCTTGATAAACTAAAGCTAAAAACAGCACTAATAAGGCTGCTTTCTTGATCATTGCTGAAATCAAACACAAAAAACTAACCTATTTGCTGGTATATATATATATATACTATAATAATAGCAAAGTTTTTGAGATGAGTGGGAGTAATGGAGTCACTACTCCACTATTCACCACAATGTGTGATGTCAGTGCTGCTCCCTGACGGACCGTTCAGCAACTTTATTAATGACACGGTGTTTGATATTTTTATTAGATCCGATTAAATTCAAATTCATATCAGAAAGTCATGGTAAATCGCTCCTTAATAAAGATGGCTCAATACATGCATTGTTCTTTCCGTTTATTCGGTATACAACGATATTAAGAAAAAAAATTATATTTCCTTCGTTTCTTTTTCATTTTATGTGGGCACAACATTTAAAAATGTAAAAAAAATTCTTGAATCTTACTATTTGAACTAAACGTGTGTATGATATATCAAAATACCCTTTGAATGTCTTGTAATCTTATATCCAAGATGTGTATAACGTAAACAAAATAGTTTTTAAATCTTGTCGTCTTAAACTAAAGATATATACCTATAACATATCAAAAGTACTCTTTTTAGTGTTGGATTTAGACAACTAAATCTTGTACGATTGATCTTGTACCCTGCCTAAATTTGATTGGCAGCACCACCCGCCATGTTCCTCGACCATTAACTGGTAACTAACTCGAGTCTAAAATATTGTACAAATAAACATATCATTGTAAATATTAATTGACAATTTGGTAAAAATGCTACTAATTAACCTATTATCATCGGTGAAATTACACTAATAGTGTAAATATCTTTTACAACTTAATGCATAAAATTTAAACTCTGTTCTCAAGCATGATACTTAATTTGTTTAGTACAACCACACATAAAATAAGGTAAGAAGATCAGAAGTATATAAGCTCATATAAGATATGGTTTCGTAAAATTGTTTGAACGCTTGATATGTTATTTAATCGAGATTCATGGTTGCTTAAAAAAAATGCATGATGAAAATGCCACTAAATACTATTTAATTTCATTAAGCTATTTAGTATAGTATATAGTTTGATTTCATTGTCAAGCCGATCTTATGTACCCTTTATTTCTTTTGTATTTGTTGACACACAACGAAGCATGCGACAACTCCTCAAAGAAGAATTAACCTACTTTATGGCTCAAGCACGTTAGAATTATATAGCTATGGTATTCGGGACAGCTTTCGCGTGCTTCGACTGTTTTATCGGATACCTACTATGTAGCCCAGCAGCACATAGGTGCCGAATAATTCTACTAGTCAAAGCTTACACAAATTGAAAGAATATCACCTAGCATTTTTTCTTGGAAATTAACATTAAAAGAAGATTATAGTTTTGAAAAACAAGATTATAGTTTTTTGGTTTCTTGAAATGTAGTAATAAAGTTCTTCAAAATGGGTACTCACCATATGGTGTAGCTGCAAACTGCAGCAATTGGAAATATATAAGGGTATTTTGATCATATTTAATTATCTATGTTAAACTGTTAGACAGTACTCTAATTTACCAATATTTGTAATGGCACTGAACCAATTCCTTTCTAAGAGACGCTACTATCAATCAAAGAAATGAAGGTTTTTGACATACTTCTAGATAGGGTGTAGATAGGTCGGGTTGGTTTGGATTTTACAATTACCAAACCAAACCAATTATGTCGGGTTATTAAATCTAAAAACCAAATCAAACCAATAAATTCGGGTTTTTCAATCTCAATTTTTCTCGGATTTTCGGATTATTCGGGTTTTTCTGGTAAATCTTCGTAGAACAAAACATATAACATATGCTCAAAATATTTCTTTAATCCTAGTAAGATACAACTATATAAAGTATTTTCCAAGAAAATAATACAAAATATGAGATGTGTCATGGCATTATCCTAAAATATTTAACAATAAAGACAATAAAATTATGTAATATAAATATTGCTAATTAAAAAGCCATAATAAAAATAAATATAATCTAAAAGTACTAAGTCATGCGAAAATAAATAGACTAATAATGGAGTATTAATTACATGACTAAACGCTAAAGAAAAATAAAAATAGGTTATGCATTTTTATCTAAATTGTTGCAAAACAAAAAATAGATATTCAATACATTCCTGTTCGTAATATTGAATTGAATGTCTTTTGTTAGCATTAATATTGATTTGATTTTGGTTTGGGCTTTTGTTAGCATTATTTAATTTACTAATATTAATGACTACAAAACTTATTGGAGCATTCAAAAGTTCTAAGGTCAACCTTGAAATAATACCTTAAAAGATAAAATTATGAAAATTTTTAAGAAATTTTTATAAATTACATCACAATAAGTATATTTACATATTAAATATATCTAAAATTTCTATATATGTAATGTCGGGTTGGTTTGGTTTCGGTTTGACCTTCTTTAGTTAAAATCAAATCAAACCAATTATGGTCGGGTTTTTTTCCAACACCAAACCAAATCAAACCAAACTATAGTCGAATTTTTTTTTATTGATTTAACACGGATTATCAGGTTGATGCGGTTTGTCGGTTTCCTTTGTACACCCCTACTTCTAGTTCTAGAAGTGCACCAACTAATTTGTTTATTTTTAATCATATAAAAAAAGAAGAAACAATTGTGGGTGGTGATGTTGGCAAACAAGAAATATAATCTGAATCTTTCATTTTGTACGAGCGATCTTTTTGGGTCCTCTTTAATTTGTAGCTGTACATTTTATAATCCCCACTGCTTCCTAGTTTCCTTCGGGGTTCCTTTAGTTTGAAAATAAGTTATGCTGGGACTATATATTCTAGTTTTATTTTTTATTGACTGTTTGATATGTTATATTAATTATGAGATTGTATGTTTTGTTGCTTTATCCTGAAATAACTTATTCTGAGATTATTTTCATCCCCTGACATGTATAAATTACCGAGTACTATTTTTTAATCATGAGATTGTCTTACTGCTTTTTCCTGAAATAACTTATCTTGAGATTATTTTTTATCCTCTGGCAAATATAAATTATCTAGTACTGTTTTTAATCCTGGAATAAAATTATCCTAAGATTAGTAACCAAACAAGAGATAAGATAGTATTAAATTGTTATCTTAAAATTATTTTTGCTTACCCATCGTGCCAAACGACCCCTTAGTTTTTTCTTTTGTATCTTTACTTTGGAGGAATGGTATTGTGATGTGGCCCCTCCATGTATCTTTAGCTTATAAATAAACGTGGTAGGGGTCGTGCCAAACCTCCTACTACCACAGGAGGTAAAAGTCAGTGTGGATGGCTTAAAAACATTAAATGTTTATAAGTAATAATGATAATTATATATGGAATAGTAAGTTGAAGCTGTGATATTGCAGCTGGATATAGGTGACATTAGGTGAAAGCTCTGTTCTTCATAGTACTTGTTTAGATGTAGCCATTGTGCACGAGCAACATGTCGTGTATTAGCATGTCGAATCTCTCTTGATATTGGAAACAAGTCATACTTTATTTATACTTGAATATCACTTTTTTGCAACTTGTGTGAACAATACTTAATACCAATGGCGGATGTACCTCTTAGGTATTATTTGTGTGAACTGTAAATATACATACGTAAACAATTATTACTATGTTGACATAAAAAAAGATAATTCTTTTTTAAACATACTACAAAAGAAATTGTATACCAGATGGGACAGAGCTGAATATTCCGTTTATAAACTCCTTAAACATTGTAAAAGAAGCCGAACTTGCTGAGGCTTGGCTGCGCCTCAGTCTATGGGAACAAGTCCATAGAGTGACCTTGGTTTTCATCAGTAAAATTTTGTGTTTCCTGGGGCGGCAATGTATAACACCCCAAGCAAATTACATATTAACAAAACACATGAAAGATGGTATATGAAAACAAGCTTTAAGTTTGAAGTAGTACAAACCTAAGCCCAAAGTAGATAACATTACCCGGGCTAGACGTTACCATAATAAATTGTAAGTAGTGCTTCACATGATTAATTTTATTAATGGGAAAATGCAAGAAATCCTTTGTCCGTATACTGCAGGTTTGCCTTGATGCAGATCACAAAGGACGATTCAGTAGCATTTCTCTGTCTTTGTGTCTCGCTTTTTTAAAAAAAATAAATCAAAAGCATCTAAGTTTCGGTATTGGTGTATAGGTCAAAATCTGAACAAAAGAATTCTGCTTAAGGAAGAACGACCAAGAGTCAACCAAGCCAAGGTCACATATAGGAAGCAATATACCGGTGAGTGATTCAGTTACGGTCGAGGTCGAGCACTCAATTCGGCCTGAACGACCAGTTCAACATTTAGATATTTTAGAGGAATATTTTACGGGATATTCCAAGAATTTAGGTACTCCGGTTAAGGGCTGCTGGGTAAGAAAAGTATTTGGTATAAATATCATGAGAGAGTGTGACATGGAATGGGGGGGGGGAGGACTGAAAAAAACATACACACGGACCGATGTATCTCTCTAAAGGGGTAGATGTTCCCTAATCCCAGGCTCCTCGTCGAAGAAAGAGAAAAGAACTTAGAATCTCGGTATTCACCTGTAATTCAACTTTATCAAATGTATGGAGGTCGATCTTGTTCAAGCAAGGTGACTCTTTCTGTTTATGAATTCTTCATTATCATTTGATGTTATTGGAGCAACATCCTTTTCTTACGTTATAAAATTCAATTACAACGTTAATCAAATTTGATATTCAGTTATTCTTGTTTATCTTTATCCTCTTGTAATCTTAAACCCAAGATGTGTATAACGTAAACAAAATAGTCTTTAAATCTTGTCGTCTTAGTCGTCTTAAACTCTCTCTCTCTCTCTATATATATATATATATATATTGTGTTGTGGCTTTAGACAACTAAATCTTGTACCCTACCTAAATTTGATTGGCATCACCATCCGCCATGTTCCTCAACCATTAATTGGTAGGTAACTCGAGTCTAAACATTTTACAAATAAACCGATCATTGTAAATATTTATTGACAATTTGGTAAAATGTTATACTAGTTAACCTAGTAAATATTTTTTTGCAACGTTAATGCATAAAATCTAAACTCTTTTGTCAAGCATGATACGTAATTTGTTTAGTACAACCACACATAAAATAAGGTAAGAAGATCAGAAGTATATTATAAGCTCATATAAGATATGTTTTCGTAAAATTTTGAATGCTTGATATATTATTTAATCGAGATTCATGGTTGCTTCAAAGAAAATGCATGATGAAAATGCCACTAAATACTATTTAATTTCGTTAAGCTATTTAGTACACAGTATATAGTTTGATTTCATTGTCAAGATCTTATGTACCTTTATTTCTTTTGTAGTTGTTGAAACACATTGAAGCATACGACAACTCGTCAAAAAAGAATTAACCTACTTTAAAATGTGCTATTTGTACATTATGCCCCTTTATAATTTTAAAATTATGAAAATGATATTTTTAGATTTTTTTATGTGTAAAAGATAGATGTAACGACCCGACTAGTCATTTTAAGTATTTGCATTCTGCTCGGTATATTGAGGGCTCGAGTATCTCCGCATGATATATTATGACTTGCCTAAATCGTTGGTATTAGCTTTCAAGTTATCCGGAATCGATTGGGAAGAATGAACTTCAAGATTTAAGCTCTAAGTTGGAAGAGTTGACCAAGTTTGACTTTTAGCATTTGACCTCGGAATGGAGTTCTGTCAGTTCTGTTAGCTCCATTGGTTGATTTTGGACTTAGGAGCGTGTTCGTATTATAATTTGGAGGTCCGTAGTCGAATTAGTCTTGAATTGGCACAAGTTGGATTTTTAGGAAGTTTGACCGGGAATGGACTTTCTGTTATCGGGATCGAATTCTGAATCCGGAAGTTAAAATAGGTTCGTAATGGCAAATGCGACTTGTGTGCAAAATTTGAGGTCAATCGGAGGTGATTTGATAGGTTTCGGTATCAGCCGTAGAAGTTGAAGTTTCAAAGTTCATTAATTTTGACTTGAGGTGGATTCATCGTTTCGAGGTTATTGTGAGTGATTTGAAGTTTTGAGTAAGTTCATTTTGTCAATAGAACTTGTATGAAAAATTTGGCGCCATTTGGAGTTGATTTGATATGGTTCGACGCTTGGTTGTGCTTCTAGAAGTTCTTGAAGTTTAGTTTGATCTTCATGCGTTTTGGTGTCCGATTCATGGTTTTAGTGGTTAATTTGATGATTTGAGCACACGAGGGAGTTCGTGTTGTGTTTTTGTACCTGGGTGTATGATTGGTTTGGAGCCCCAAGGGCTCGAGTGAGTTTCAGGTTGGTTTTGGAATGATTTTTTATAATCTTTGATTGCTGGTGCTGGTGTCATCGCATTTGCAAAGCATCCTCACTTTTTCAATCACAGGCTGCTGGGCAGGAATTCCCTTTTGCGAAGAATTCCTCGCATTTTCGATGGCCCATGTTCACATTTGCGAAGCCCATGGTCACAAATGCGACCTTAGCAGGAAAGACTCCAGTTCGCATTTGCGATATATTGTTCGCATTTGGGGGCGGGGGTCTCATTTGCGAACCCCCTGTCGCAAATGCGACATCTGCAACCTGTTAGATGTTGAGAATTCTGAGACTTAGCTTCATTTTGATATAGTTTGAACCCTAGCTTCGATGAGAGGCAATTTAGCGAAGGGAATTTCATACCAAATCATTGGGTAAGTACCTCTAATCAATTATCCACTATATTTTATGATTTTATATAAGATTTAACATCAAATTCATGAGAAATCTAGGAAAAAATTTGGGGATTTTGTCAAAGTTTTGAAAAATAAAAATTTGGGATTTGAGAGTCGAAGAAGACTCGGATTTGAAAACAAAACATATATTTGGACTAGTTAGGCTATGGGTAATCAAGACCTACCCTTAGACCCATGTTTTGACCAGACGAGCTCGGAATTTGACTTTTATTGACTTTTCAGAAATCTAATAAAAATCACAGCTTTATTAATTGAAATTTCTTCCTCTTGCATTGTGTGATGTATTCAAGTCGTCGTTGGGTAGATTGAGCCGAGCGGAGGCAAATTTGTAAAGGAAAAGGCTAAAACTGAGTGTTGAGTTAGCCGAATTGAGGTAAGTATCTTGCCTAACTTTGTTGAGGGAATTTTTCCTCCTATTTGACATTGTTTGCCACATTCGTGGGTAATACATATATGAGGTGACGATCGTATATGTATGTGCCAGGGTTAATCATGCTTGGGGGTAGCTTATGTTATAATTGTGTCTTGTAGATTTAAGTGGCCTTCTTGCTTCATGCCTTACTTAACTCTTAGATACTAAGAACATAGTATTAAACGTTAGAAATCAAGACTTCGCTTATTATAACTTGATCAAATTGATGGAATTCTTAGAATACATTGATGTGTCTAATTCGGTTATCACTAGGTGTAGTCATTAATACATTGCTATGGTCGATCTTCTTGAGATACTAGATTCTATACTTATGATTGATGGTCATTTGGGAGATTTGTAGAAGTACTTGAATAATACGGTTCGTGAGGGTTTATTGAATCATCGTTGGCCTGGAAAGTTGTGCTTGGGATTTGTTTGGAATATTCGTTTAAACACTCTCCTTGATGTTATTTATTCTTCCTGCCTTGACTGTCATTGATATACACATGTTTGGTAAGGATGAGTATAAAGCACGAAGGATGATGTCGTGTCATTATTTATACACTATCATGTGAAGGAGAGTGTAAAGCACAAAGAGTGATGATGTGCCATATTATTTGACAGTAAAAGCACGAAGGGTGATGTCGTACCATATTATTGAGAGTAAAAGTACGAAGGGTGATGCCGTGACACATCATTTTAGAGTAAAAGTACGAAGGGTGATGCCG
Organism: Nicotiana tabacum; assembly: GCF_000715075.1. Classification (NCBI taxonomy): domain Eukaryota; kingdom Viridiplantae; phylum Streptophyta; class Magnoliopsida; order Solanales; family Solanaceae; genus Nicotiana; species Nicotiana tabacum. The sequence goes on along the minus strand of NC_134090.1, from coordinate 151,779,170 downwards.
TGCCATTTCAATTATGTTGTCATGCTTTTATTATCGAGAGATCATGACACGATGGGTGCTTCTGTGAAGGTGAGGACGAGGGACATGCATTATAATGTGATATCTATTTTTCGTTTATACGTTTATGCCTTTACCTTGAGTTGTTATTATTGTACTTATAGATCTTATGTGACTTGTTATTGTCTTGTCCTTGATCTCTATCTCAATTGTTGTTGTGTTGCCCATATCTTCTACTTGTTTAACTTGCAAATACCATATCTACGTCCTGTTGCTATAATCACACCCATGTCGTATCTACTTGGTTACACTTTAGTACAAGTCTTTTTCTATGTTATTCATTCATGCCTCTACTTGTTAACTTGTAAAGATCATGTGTTTCCTTCTTATTCGTTGTATTTGTATTTAGGCCTTCATCATGCTAGTTAGTTGAAGTTGATATTCCTTGTTTCCAATTGCTGTTATCACTCACATGCTTTCCGCCTAGTTTTTTACTGTTGCCCATATGGTTATCCTTTTTCATTATTGCTACTTGTGTATTTCCTACCTTGTAATTCCTGTTATCGGTATTTCTGTCATCTGTTGGTTCTGTTATACGTATATTATGTGAGGATGAGATAAAAGCAGGAAGGGTGTTGCCGTGCAATTAACTTGATATCTGAGTACATTCCTCATGCTATGAAAGTTAAGAATTGACTGTTGTGGTTTATTGATTTCAGTCTAAGGAAAAGATTGGTCGAGGTATTTGAAGATTCCAAATTGTGATATCTGTTAACACTCGATTATTGTTTGGCGTATCCGCTTCATATATTCTTCTATATTATATTGTGGTATATTTCTATTGCTGATTTATTGTGCAAACTTTATTAGAATGTATTTTTTAAACTAAAAATCCTCGTCACTACTTCGACGAGGTTAGACAAGATACTTACCAGTACATGGGGTCGGTTGTACTGATACTACACTTCTGTACATTGTGTACAGATTTTTGGAATGGAGCTGCTGGTGATGTCGGGGGCTAACTCTGAAGATGTTCGTGCATTCCGGAAATAGCTGCCACTTGTCCTTGGTAGCTTAGGTTTTGCTATTCTGTTTATGTAACTTTCAAACAGAACGTGTAATTATTTGTATCAGTTTTGTAAATTCCAAGTCTTAGAAGCTCGTGATTCGTACTACCAGTTCTTGGGTCAATTTGTAAATGTTCAGATAATTCTTTACTATTTTCCTATAGTCTCTTTTGGATTATATTTTCTGTTAGTTGGCTTACCTAGCGGATTGAGTTAGGTTCCATCACGATTAGTGGTTTTTGGGTCGTGACAAGGTGGTATCAAAGCACTAGGTTCGTAGGTTCTACGAGTCATTAGCAAGTATCTAGTAGAGTCCTACGGATCGGTATGATGACGTCCATACCTATCTTAGGGAGGCTATAGGGCATTTAGGAAAAAATTCCCTTTCTTATTTCCTTGTCGTGCAGCCTTGTTTTATCTTGAAATCTACGACTTTGACTCCTCCCAATTGCTCATATGTGATGTTGTGCACTCAGTATTTTCTATGTGTCGACGATTAGTGATGCCGCAGATAGATTACGACGGGCTATGGATGCTTGATTATCATCGCAATGTGTTGTCTAGCCTTAGAAGCAGATGTAGTGTTAAATATTCTAGTCGTTCATTTGTGGTATGAGGAGTGTTCATATGTCTGGTTAGTAAGCACAGATTTGGAAAGATTGGATGGTGGCCTGACTATTGTGATTAAGGTGGGTTCATGGCAAGGTGTCAATTTGAGTATAATTGGTGGGCCATCTCCTGCATGATGAGTTTGGATCGTGTGTATCTATGAGGTTTCCATTTGGTTGAGTGCATATGTTATCATTTTAGAGAATTTGGGGAAAGTGTTTGACTATTGCGATGATGGGTAAGCGCTTGGCAGTCTTCGGGTTTTTCTATGATCAACATTGCATGAGTTTTTGAAGTATTCAGCTAAATAGTCATGCGGGATCAGGGCATGCTGTGAAGATATGGTACTTTGGGTGCTAATGAGGTGTTCTATGGCTTCGAGCTAAGTGGTGGAGTCTGCTAATGACGATCGGATTGTAGGATCATGGGCCGTATCAGTTTCCGGACAGAGAAATTGCTTGGTTATTTCTTTGAATGGGCATACACTGGTGAAATACGGGTTGCTCGATGTGTATTACCTGTGTATTGAAGATTAAAGTAAGATGAGTGGTTATCGACAAGGTTCTGGTGAGTTCTAGGTCTTATGTAGTCCTTAAGGACTTTTGGATTTGTCTATGGGCAGGCTGGAAAATGATAGCGAATGGTAATAAGATCTGCGGTATTTCTTTCTCAAGAAAGGTCTACATGTCAATGTTGAAGTGATACAAGAAATGGCTTCACATTCCCAGGAGGTTCCCCTCAAAGCGGTCATATCGGATTGAGTTACTCTTGGGTTGGAAGTTTGTGTGACTCGGTTGAGTTAGAGGCGATTGGTTCTGATTACTCAATTATGTGTTACTGAATTTCGAAGAATTTATCATGGTTATGACCATGGTCGAAGTTGATGTTTTCTACAGGTATAGAAGTTATATTACGTGTGGTGGTGTTCTCCTAGATTGAGATAAATAAAAGATTCTCGGTTGATGAGGTATTCAATTTGCTCATGGTTCAGAGTTGACTATGAGACTTTCGTAGTGTTGCGAATAAGCATGTTAGAGGTGATGCATTGTGTGGGGTTGAAAAGTTGCATGTACAAGGTTGTAGTTAGTTTTGGAGGGAAAGGTATAAGTTCTTGATGTCACAAACGATTTCAGGTGTTTAAGGTTTTGCTGGCACTATGTGTTTCCACCGGAGGAGAGTTCACCTGTTGGCAGGTACATTGTGTTTTGACTTATGGGTGTTTTCCATAGAATAATGGAGTATGGGTGACGCATTAGCCATGTGAGTAGTGGTGTTAGAATTGGATATGCAGATTCTGGTAATCATGAGGTTCAGAGAGTTGATGTTCTCGATGACAGACTATTCCTTGACTGCAAGCTGTGAAGAAATGTTGAGGATTGGATGATTGATGGTCGGTGTTATGGAAAAGTTGCTACGGACTTTTGGAAGGTTAATTACATGTTTGGGGATGATCGGAAATTGGTTTGGGGGTTGCTTTTGAGCCTAATGAGAATGTGTATTCTGTATCAGATCGGATTTGTTTGCTCTTGCGCAGTTGTTACTACATGTATATCATCAGATGAAATGGATGTTATTCATTCCTTGGTTTATGTTAAATGTTTCCCTCTTATACTATGACGGGTTGTGAGGGTTACATGATTCTTCACATGCATAGTGTGATTCAGTTTAGACCTCATGGCACTATGGGTGAGGTGGTCTTCGTGATGTTGATTTTCTTATTGCACCATAGTTGTGCTTGTTCTTTTTAGTATTTTTTGTTTCAAATAATTTTCCCACAATTATATTTTGTGCACTCTATTGTGCTTGATATTGACACACATGTGATCAGTTAGCTTGAGTATTATGGCTCGATGGGTACCCTATATGGACTGATATGATGGGATCGAGTTGCATGTCGCGACGGTACAGTGATGAAATGTGACTCCTTATTCCTATTTCGTGTATTTTGCTTTCACCTTGTTGAAAATAGTTTGTAGTAAAATGCTAAAATTTCTCTGCCTGCTTATCTTGCTTAATAGTCTTCTTATTTAGTTTTGTTACTGTTATCTGTGGTGTTTGAATTATTACTTGTTGGTGTACGAAACCGGGTTGTGTGGGGATCAATATCATCATTGTTGGTACTTGTCAGTGAGGCTGCATGTACTGGCTGAGATGAGGTTTCTAGACCTGAGATTTGCACTAATGTATTGGGATGAGGAAGGGTTGGAAGAATAATTCTATATTTTGCTGAGGATTTGGACAATGGCCCTGGTTGGACGAGTGAGTTTCTTGGATTATTGACCAGATAAGTGGTTAAGCGGTTATGATCATTTATCATCAGTAGGGTATGAAGGTTTTGAACGAAGTTCTAATTGATATGAGGTTTGCTACCTGCACCGGATTTGTTTTTGGGCAATAATGATGGTCTGTAGTTCCTACTGTGAGTGTCGAAGTAATGGTATGACTTGATACATCTTGTTTATACTGATACAATGTATAGATGTGGGATTCGGGTCTCGTACTGAATTTTGGATGATATGGATTAGGTTCTAAAGTTTAAGGACCAAAGTCGAAATAAGGATCTCTAGTTATGTTGTGTTGGCGGGCTTATATGGATCAGGGTGACATGGGATCACCCTCGAGATTATGCATAGTAAGGTTACACCGTGACTCCTCGAGATTATGACTCCTACATGTTTGAGGATGAATGTTTGTTTAAGTGGTGGAGGATGTAACGACCGTACTAGTCGTTTTGAGTACCTGCACTCCACTTGGTGTATTGAGGGCTTCGAATATCTCCGCATGATGTATTATGACTTGTGTAAATCGTCAGTATTAGCTTTCAGGTTATCCGGAATCGATTGGGAAGAATGAACTTCAAGATTTAAGCTCTAAGTTGGAAGAGTTAACCAAGTTTGACTTTTTAGAATTTGACCTCGGAATGGAGTTCTGTTAGCTCCGTTGGCTGATTTTGGACTTAGGAGTGTGTCCGGATTGTAATTTAGAGGTCTGCGGTCGAATTAGTCTTGAATTGGCGAAAGTTGGATTTTTAGGAAGTTTAATCGGGAATGGATTTTTTGATATCGGGGTCGGATTCCGATTCCGGAAGTTGGAATAGGTCTGTAATGACAAATATGACTTGTGTGCAAAATTTGAGGTCAATCGAAGGTGATTTGATAAGTTTTGGTATCGGTCGTAGAAGTTGAAGTTTCAAAGTTAATTGATTTTGACCTAAAGTGTGATTCATCGTTTCGAGGTTGTTATGCATGATTTGAAGCTTCGAGTATGTTCGTTTTATCATATATGTCACGCCCCGAACCTGGGGGGGATAGACCGGCAACCGGTGCCTCACCTATCATTGCGTACCAACTTGCGATTAAGGGACTCCGAACATATAATGTCATACTTTGGCCATGGGCCACATCATACGACAACTGCGAATGCTAACTGAATATCAATATAAAGCTGGGCCGACAAGGCCTTCATGATTACTACAGCTGACACACCAACAAAATATACATACAAGGCCTACAAGCCCAACATACTGCACTTACTGACAGGATATGTCTACAAGCCTCTAGTGATGGATATATTGTAATCGCAATAGGGCCCCGACCTACTCATAACATATATACACAAGATGTACATAAAGCTCTAGACCTGGCACCTCTGAAGGGCATAGCGCTTACCGATCAAGTTGAACTCGGGCAACACCTAATGAGGAGGTCTACCCGCCTGTCTGTCTGAACCAGCACACATGAAATGCAGTGGCCCCAGAAAAGGAGCGTTAGTACGAAATAATGTACTGAGTATGTAAGGCAATATACTGAAAGTTGAAATTAAACTGATAATATACTAACTAAAAGTAACTGGGAGTCAAAGATAATCTAAAGATATGTTCGGCTACTGTTACTGACTCAATTCTCTCAATATAGTAAGTAAAATAGTTGTCCGGCCTTATATATATAACTGCTCTACCATAGTAGGCTCTCTCATAGGCGCTCGGCCATACTAGGCTCTGTATATCGACCAACTAGGCTCGCTCATAGGCGCTCGACCACAGTAGGCTCGGTATATAACTTACCGTTTGATAAGAGGTTGCCCAATAGGGGGCCTACCTATCGATTACAGCTCGATGGTAATGAAAATAATTTAATACTATATATATAAACTCTCTGCTCTCTTGATTGGAAGAAGGAAATACTCAATTGAATATGAAGTCCGGATAAGGAGAATATTATCACTTACAAGACTAGGAAAATATATGTAAATTTCGGAATATGAATTTTTATTTATGCCTTGTTATCAAACTCGTGTAATTATGAGATCATGCCAAATGAAGGAAGTGCTTATCATTAACATACTTGAGCCGATTCTGTTGAAAATCCCTCCTATACACGTCAATTGAGACAAAACATGTTACGGCGGATCGAAGTAGAGAAAAATAACCGTATGATATTCTTGAGAAAGATTGCACTGTAATCCCTTAGAATCACAAAATCTCACGTTATAGCTCCGACCACTGTAAATCACGTATGAGATCTCTCTTTAGCCTTCCCATGGAGGAAGAAACGTCGACAATCTTTGGTGACTTAGATAATTGGAGCAGTGGAATAAATGCTTTAGTCATTCTCTTCACACTACTGTATGTCAAGAGTTTAATTTTTCTAGAAAGAGAGACATGACTACAAATCATGATTATTGCTTTGATAGTAGAATGATTCTAGTAGTAATGGATTTCACGTCCACCTTCTGTTCTTCAATCAAATAGTTAGTACAAATAGAGGTTTAGTAGTTTATTTAAGGGCCACCTTAATTATTATGATAATGAATTCCTTGTTAGATATTCTAATAATATGACACCTTGATAAATATCATATGAGTTACTTAGTGGCTCCTTTTAATCACTTTATGGGCTACCACGTGGGAGGCTTTGTCCCTACCTATTAATTATCCACAATACATGGATAATCTCTCATTAAACAAATAATTAACCAATTACCCACATAATTAAGAATTATCTCAAATTATTTATAATTCTACTCACTTTTAACATACCTTGTACATCTTACTATCATCGTCATGTGGTACCTTGTAATACTTCTTTATTGCTGTTCATCTTAAGACTGATGACCTAATCTCATCTCATCCTTTGTAACTTTTATCCATCCATTGTTGATTTACAATATTGTCACCAGGGCTTACGTCTCATTAGGGAATATTTGAAGTGGCTTGCCTAATCAACCTAGGGGCGATATTGTACTCCAATAATTATATTTCATAGCATCCCAATGTGATTCTCCTTATGAGGGTATTTTGATCCTGTACAATTCATCAAATCATTACTCAATCGAAGGCTCAAATGTCATCCTTCATTTATCACGATTACGCCCTCATTTTACTACCAGGGCAACATTTCATTTTTTTTAAATGCCATTAGTCTTAGACTCCTTTGAGTTCATTCAGGCTATACTGAGCTTTGTATAATTTAGAGAAACCATCAGCCATTCTTGTTTTCACGGGCTTAATACCGAGGACTCATCCATTATCGTCACCTTCTCACTCGCCCTTTCTTATCCTTACTCCTGTCTTCCTAAGTCCTTGTTGCTCTACCATACTTTAGCTTGCGATCTACACATATCTATTTATACTACTTACAACCTTCCTTCAACTTGATTGCACCATAGATTTCCTTATGTTATTCTAGAACATCAAGCGAGACATCACATCGTCTCCAACTCTTCTTTGCTCTCTTGACTAGATCTCTCGATACCTAGAAACTATAGGCTAGAAGGTATGCCACTAATGACACTGCTATTATTCCTGGATACTGAATCCCAACGTTTCTAGCCCTCTATCCGAAGTATGAAATGTTCACAACCTTCTACGTTTGAGTATCTCGTACATTGTTCACCTTTATCTTACTTACCTTAAAGTCTCGTATCACATCTTCTATCTCCTTCATAACCTCCCTTCCATATAGGTATAATTCACATCCACAACTCGAACTTCTATTATACTACTCGCACCTTTTTACATGATTCGATGAGAGCTTTATACTGGCCTCTTATGAGGCTGGTATTCTTTTAACTGGCTTTATTGTAGAGCCATTATAAAATATGGCTACTATATTATCTCTCTTGTACCTCTAATATTAAGAGTGATCCTGCAATGTTCTCAATCATTATGTCCATTATTTTCTGGATTCAATAATCAAACTTCTGATTTACTTAGTTGATGTAACTCTTTAGTTTTCTCTTTCCTCTGATCAACCTTTATGTTGGCTTAAGCTATCTTCCGATCTGCGACTTATGGTGTTAGTTATTACTTTTAGCCTTTCAAGGGCGCTATATTCAATCCTTTAACAATTCAATCCTTTGTCTATGACCCGGGCTCAGTTGTCCCTTCTAACTTATACCAGAACCTTCTACGGCTATATGATTGTCAATATATATGCTGCATGGATAATACTCCGAACTCTTAAGTGCGTTTATAACGTAACCAACTCTGATTCATTGATCGAATAATTTATTTCGTTCCTTCTCAGCTTTCTTTAAACATAAGTTATTACTTTTCCTGATCTTTCTGCCCCTTGTTGCGTGCATACTTAGCTTATCTTAGTGCCCACACATATTGGAATTCCGTACGACCAATATGATCTTGAATATAACCTTTTGATTTGATTTTTTTGCTTCTTCCCATTCATAGCCACGGTAGGTGCCACTTTCTTATGGAGCATATACAATGTTGTTGTGAGACTGTTATTATAAGACAATTCCCTCTATGGGTCACTGAGCTTAGGTTGAAGCCTTCTTTCTTACTTCCTCGGTTAGTTTTTCATTATAGTACTTAGAGAGGATCTTCTGAATTTTGTAAGGCTACAAGCTTATTACATCGTATACTCGACGGAATTTTTGATGTTCTTTCTCAACTATAGTTATCCTTAGTTACTTACCTTCACACTCATGTGCTTTTACAGTTGCTTCTGAATAGAAGTTTTGACTGTTTTCCTAGTGAGACTCTCTTTTATTTTCCATAACATTCATACGGTACCTTTAACTACCCCAACTCTTATTTGAATATTTTTCAAGTATTATAATGGCATTACTGCAAGGCTGAATTCACTATATTTGTTTTTACTATGTCTATATTGCACGATCTGCTGACTCATCTGTAACATCTTGTTTAGCCTTAACTGGGCTCTTCCTGAATCAACTACCAACTACTCGTTGTCCTTCTTGTATCACATCTTACTCATAATATTTCATTAACTCTCTTCTTATTTCCACTAACATTTATGTCTATCACTTTATTCTAAAAACTCGAACAAGGAATTCTTTCACTTTTAGCTACCCTTGCTTCATCTATTGGCTCTTCGGGTTGCCTAGCATTCTCGCTCTGCTAGGGACGGGAGCCATACTAAGGTAATATTTATCCCTTCAAGGCTTCCAGTGTCTATCTTTGTAGTAGTCATATCCAGGTGTACTATTTTGAGCGCACCATCTGGGTGTCTCATAAGGAGATCTATTAGCACATTTGCAATATCCTTCGGAAATGTCAACTAACGCAAATAATTTATCCACCACTTTGGGTCGCTCTAACCCAGCCGAATCCTGATATCCGTCCTTCTCTTAACTATTTCTGTTAGCTCCCACAGGGCATAACCGAGATCGGTGTGGCCAATTGTACATACCTCTGTTATTGTTGAAGATAACTCAAAAGGCTTATATTTCTCTGCCTAAATTATAAATACTGATAATCTTTATTTACTGGGCGCCTCGTACCCTTCTTCATCTTGCTTCTTTTGTTTGTTGAAACTTGTATCTATCTTCTGAATCTCTCACTGCCTTTCACTATAAAGGTGGATAGATATTCATATCTTAAGGTTCCTTATCAAGAGGCTTACATGTCTTAGTACGCACATGATTTGCTGAAGGCCTTACATTTACTCATTATAAACATCATGAAAATCGAGTTCCTCTGACTCAATTCTTTCATAGCCATATGCAATCTCTTACCAACTGACTTTCTAGATGTAGTCATCGTCGTATTATGAATAAGACAGAGTTTAGGAAACTGAGTCCTTACAACTAAGCTCTACCACACGATCTAGAGTAAGAAGAAAGAGTGACAGCCCTAAATGCCCTGTAGCCTCCTACTTATAAGTGTGGTGCACAACACACCCATAAACAAGACTCTACTAGAAACGACCTGTAGACTCCCTAGGACAGAACTACTCTGAAACCAATTTTGTCACGCCCCAAACATGGGGGGAAAGACCGGCATTCAGTGCCTCACATATCCTTGCATACCAACTTGCGACTAAGGGACTCCGAACATATGATGTCATACTTTGGCCATGGGCCACATCGCATGATAACTGTGAATGCTGACTGAATATCAATATAAAGTTGGGCCGATGAGGCCGTCATGATTACTATAGCTGACAAACCAACCAAATATACATACAAGGCCTACAAGCCCAACATACTGCACTAACTGACAGGATATGTCTACAAGCCTCTACGGATGGATATACTGTGATCGGAACAGGGCCCCGACCTACTCATAACATATATACATATATACACAAGATGTACATAAAGCTCTATACCCAGCAACTCCGAAGGGCATGGAGCTTATCGATCAAGCTGAACTCGGGCAATACCTAATGAGACGGTCTACCCGCCTCTCTGGCTGAACCTGCACACATGAAATGCATTGCCCCCAAAAATGGAATGTCAGTACGAAATAATGTACCGAGTATGTAAGACAATATACTGAAAGCTGAAACTGAACTGATAATATACTAACTGAAAGTAACTGGGAGTCAAGATAATCTGAAGATATGTTCACCTGCTATTACTGACTCAATTCTCTCAATATAGTAAGTAAAATAGTTTTCCAGCGTTATAAGGATCGGTATATATATATAAACTGCTCTACCATAGTAGGTTTTCTCATAGGCGCTCGGCCATATTAGGCTCTGTATCTCGACCAACTGGGCTCGCTCATAGGTGCTCGGCCACAGTAGGCTCAGTATATAACTTACCATCTAATCAGAGGTTGCCCAATAGGGGCCTGCCCATCGATTATAGCTCGATGGTAATGAAAATACTTTATTATTGTATATATAAACTCCCTGCTCTCTTGACTGGAATAAGAAAATACTCAATTGAATATGAAGTTCCGATAAGGAGAATATTATCATTTACAAGACCAAAAAAATATACGTAAATTTTGGAATATGAATTTTTCTTTATGCCTTATATCAAACTTGTGTAATTACGAGATCATTCCAAAATGAAGGAAGGACTTAGCCTTAACATACCTGAGTCGATTCTCTTGAAAATTCCTCCTATACACGTCAATTGCGACAAAACACGTTACGACAGATCGAAGTAGAGAAAAAATACCGTATGATATTCTTGAGAAAGATTGCACCGTACTCCCTTAGAATCACAAAATCTCGCGTTACAGCTCCGACCACTGTAAATCATGTATGAAATCTCTCTTTAGCCTTCCCATGGAGGAAGAAATGTTGACAATCCTTAGTGACTTAGATAATTGGAGCAGTATGATAAATGCTTCAGTCATTCTCTTCACACTCCTGTATGTCAAGAGTTGAATTTTTCCAAAAGAGAGACATGGCTACAAATCATGATTATTTCTTTGATAGTATAACGATTCTAGTAGTAATGGATTTCACGTCCACCTTCTGCTCTTCAATCAAATAATTAGTATAAAGAGAGGTTTAGTAGTTTATTTAAGGGCCACTTTAATTATTATGATAATGAATTTCTTGTTAGGTGTTCTAATAATACGACACTTTGATACATATCATATGAGTCTCTTAGTGGCTCCTTTTAATCACTTTATGGGCTGCCAAGTGGGGGGCTTTGTCCCCACCTATTAATTATCCACATATCCTTAATTACATGATTAATCTCCCATTAAACTAATAATTAACCAATTACCCACATAATTAAGAATTATCTCAAATTATTTATAATACTACTCACTTTTAACATACCTTATACATCTTACTATCATCGTCATGTGGTACCTTATATGGCACATAAATATGGGGTGTTGTAGCTCGGGCCATATTTTATCTCAAAATGTCATACTTCAACGAAATTCACTTTCTTCGATTTGCTTACCCTCTCACTTTCACGAATTTATTTATCACTTGTTTTCATATAACGTAATACTTATAATAAATAATCTCATTCCCGAACTTATATCGCTTAACTTACGACGAAACTTTAATGTACGAAAAATGTGGGACGTAACATCTTATTTCCGAGCTTATATCAATTTACTTATGGCGTACTTCCACGTACGAAACCATGGGATGTAACAACATAGAACTTGTCTGTAAAATTTGGTGCCATTTGGAGTTAATTTGATATGGTTCGGATGCTTGGTTGCGATTCTAGAAGTTCTTGATGTTTAGTTTGATCCTTCTCCTTCCCTTTTTTCGGAAGAACGATGGGATTCAGACAAAATCGATGAAACGAAAGAAATCCGAGTGAATGGAAAGGACAAAATAAAGGATAAATTCCACTCTCACCTTACAAAGACAGGCTATAATTGTAATTGTGAATTAAAAAAAAATATAAGGAATTTGATTCACAAAGTTGAAAAGAGTAAGTAATAAACTAATAAAAAGACCGAAACATAAGCTAAATACAAGAAAAGATAAGAAGAGATGTGTCTTCATGCGTTTTAGCATCCAATTCGTGGTTTTGGAGGTTAATATGATGATTTGAGCGTGCGAGCGAGTTCGTGTTGTGTTTCTGTACCTGGGTGTGTGATTGGTTTGGATCCTCGAGGACTCGGCTGAGTTTCGGATTTGTTTTCGAATGATTTTTCATAAGTCTTTGATTGTTGGTGCTGGTGTCTTCGCATTTGCGATGTTTTGATGACAAAGGTGATTATCGCATTTGCAAAGCAGCCTCGTATTTGCAATCGCAGGTTGTTGGGCAGGAATTCGCTTTTTCCAAGAATTCCTCGCATTTTCGATGGCCCTGTTCATATTTGTGAAGCTCATGGTCGCAAATGCGACCTTAGCAGGAAATCCTCCAGTTCGCATTTGCAGGGGTCGCATTTGCGAACCCCCTGTCGCAAATGCAACATCGACAACCTATTAAATGTTGAGCAATTCCGAGACTTAGCTTCATTTTGATATATTTTTAATCCTAGCTTCTACAAGAGGCGATTTTGTTAAGGGATTTTCAGACCAAATCATTGGGTAAGTACCTCTAATTAATTCTCAACTAGATTTCATGATTTTATATAAGATTTAACATCAAATTCATGAGAAATCTAAGAAAAAATTTGGGGATTTTGTCAAAGTTTTGAAAAATAAAAATTTGGGATTTGAGAGTCGAATAGGACTCGGATTTAAAAACAAAATATATATTTGGACATGTGAGGCTATGTGTAGTCAAGACCTATCCTTAGACCCGGGTTTTGACCGAGCGAGCTCGGGGTTTGACTTTTATTGACTTTTTAGAAATCTAATAAAAGTCACAGCTTTATTAATTGAAATTGTTTCCTCTTGCATTATGTGTAGTATTTAAGTCGTTGGGTAGATTGAGACGAGCAGAGGCAAATTTGTAAAGGAAAAAGGCTAAAACTGAGTGTTGAGTTAGCCTAATTGAGGTAAGTATCTTGCCTAACTTTGTTGAGGAAATTTTTCCTCCTATTTGACATTGTTATCCATATGCGGGGGTAATACATATATGAGGTGACGAGCGTATATGTATGTGCCAGGGTTAATCATGTTTGGGGGGTAGATTTGAGAGTAAAAGCACGAAGGGTGATGTCGTGCCATTTCATTTATATTGTCATGCTTTTATTATCGAAAGATCATGGCATGATGGGTGCTTCTGTGCAGGTGAGGACGAGGGGCATGCATTATAATGTGATATCTATTTTCCGTGTATATGTTTATACCTTTACCTTGAGCTGTTATTGTCGTACTTATAGACCTTGTGTGACTTGTTGTTATTGTCCTGTCTTTGATCTCTATCTCAATTGTTATTGTGTTGACCATGTCTTCTACTTGTTTAACTTGCAAATACCATGTCTACTTCCTGCTGCTATAATCATACCCATGTCGTATCTACTTGGTTACACTTTAGTACAAGCCCTTTTTCTATGTTAGTCATTCATGCCTCTACTTGTTAACTTGTAAAGATCATGTGTTTCCTTCTTATTCGTTGTATTTTTATTTAGCCCTTCATTATGCTAGTTAGTTGAAGTTGATATTCTTTGTTTCCAATTGTTGTCCTCACTCACATGCTTTCCGCCTAGTTTTTTACTGTTGCCCCTATGGTTATCCTTGTTCATTATTGCTACTTGCGTATTTCCTACCTTGTAATTCATGTTATCAGTATTTCTGTCATCTGGTTGGTTCTGTTATACGTATATTGGGTGAGGATGAGATAAGAGCACGAAAGGTGTTGCCGTGCAATTGACTTGATATCTGAGTACATTCCTCATGCTATGAAAGTTAAGAATTGACTATTGTGGTTTATTGGTTTCATTCTAAGGAAAGGATTGGTCGAGGTATTTGAAGATGCCAAATTGTGATCTTTTCTAACACTCGGTTATTGTTTTGCGTATTCGTTTCATGTATTCTTCTCTATTATATCGTGGTATAGTTCTATTGATGATTTGTGGTGCATGTTTTATCAGTAAGTATCTTTTATCTAAAAAGACTATTCACTACTTCGACGAGATTAGACAAGATACTTACCAGTACATAGGGTCAGTTGTACTGATACTATACTTCTGTACATTGCGTACAAATTTTTGGAGCGGACCTGCTGGTGATGTCTGGTGCTGACTCTGAAGATGTTCATGCATTCCGGATATAGCTGCCACTTGTCCTTGGTAGCTTAGGTTTTGCTAATCTGTTTATGTAACTTTCAAACAGAACGTGCAGTTATTCGTATCAGTTTTGCAAATTCCAAGTTTTTGAAGCTCGTGATTCGCACTAACAGTTCTTGGGTCAATTTGTAAATGTTCCAATAATTCTTTACTATTTTCCTATAGTCGCTTTTGGATTGTATATTCTGTTAGTTGGCTTACCTAGCGGATCGAGTTAGGTGCCATACGACTAGTGGTTTTTGAGTCGTGACAATAAATCTCTTACGCGTAAATGTAAATCTCCCACGTATAAAGAAAAAAAAGGGTAAGGTCATAAAACTAAAAACAAGTTTGTAAAGAGCGACAAAATCAATTGACTGGTTGAAGCATTACATAGCTATTTTTATAAGAATGGTATTCGGGACAGCTTTCGCGTGCTTCGACTGTTTTATCGGATACCTACTATGTAGCCCAGCAGCACATAGGTGCCGAATAATTCTACTAGTCAAAGCTTACACAAATTGAAAGAATATCACCTAGCATTTTTTCTTGGAAATTAACATTAAAAGAAGATTATAGTTTTTGGTTTCTGGAAATGTAGTACAGTATAAAAGTTCTTCAAAATGGGTACTCACCATAAGGTGATAGCTGCACACCAGCAATTGGAATTATATAATATTTTGATCATATTTAATCATCTATTTTAACCTGCTAGTAGTACTCTAATTTACCAATATTTGTAACGGCACTGAACCAATTCCTTTCGTAAGCTCTAAGAGACGCTAAAATCAATTAAAGAAATGAAGATTTTTGACATACTTCTAGAAGTGCACCAACTAATTTGTTTTTTTTTTTTTATTATTTTAAAAAAACAACAAGGAAAGAAGAAACAATTGTGGGTGGTGACAATGGCAAACAAGAAACATAATCTGAATCTTTCATGTGGTACTATCGATCTTTTGGGCCCTCTTTTATTTGTAGTTGTATATTTTATAATCCCCATTGCTTCCTAGTTTCCTTGTATCTTTAGCTTACTAATAAAAATGAGGTAGGGGTCGTCCCAAACCTCCTACCACCACAGGAGGTAAAAGCCAGTGTGGATGCTTTAAAAACATTAAATGTTAAAAACATTAAATGTTTATAAAAAATAATGATAATTATATATGGAATAGTAAGTTGAAGCTGTGATTGCTGGAAGCGAATTTAAAATTTTTAGTTTATGGTTTCTGGACCATAATTTTTTTTACTTAGTGAGTTCTAAATAACTTATTTATACATATTTAATAAAAAATTTAACACAATACTAGATTTGAGCCAAAGCTACTGAATTTTATAGAACCCATAGCTATATATAAAGCTTGCTCCGCCCCTGATATTGCAGTTGGATATAGGTGACATTAGGTGAAAGCTCTGTTCTTGATTATAATGATACATGCCTTAATAAAATATGGCTCAACTTAGCGGGAGTTAAGAATAAAATTAGAGCTTCGTGCTAATAACGTGTTATAAAATAAAAGCAATGCAATAAAATGTAAACAAGAAGAGATAGAGAGAATGGAGAAGTGTTTTCTTCTTTCACTTTGGTGTAATTTTTCATTGCAATTACATGACCTTTTATAGGCATAAAAAGTAAAGATGATGGACATAAAATAGGAAATTTAATCTTTAAGTTATTCACAACATGGGCATCCAATGTAGCATCCAATGTAGTATCCAAAGTAGTATCCAATGTACAAACTATTCATAACACTCCCCCTTGGATGTCCATGTAAGATAATGTGCCTCATTAAAAACTTACAAAAAAAATATTGGGATGTACATAGTTATTTATAATATGCATTGCTTGCTGCCTCATTAAAAACCTTACCAGGAAAACCCAGTGGGACAAAACCTTGGTTAAGGAAAAGAGTGCAGCGTGTAGTTACTCCCCCTGATGAAAAATCACTTAATATCTCGAAGACGACGCATTCCAATCTTATATATCAGCTTTTCAAATATTGAGGTTGGTAATGCCTTAGTGAACAGATCAGCCAAATTATCACTTGAACGAACTTGTTGTACATCTATTTCACCATTCTTCTGAAGATCATGAGTGAAAAAGAATTTCGGTGAAATGTGTTTTGTTCTATCTCCTTTGATATATCCTCCTTTCAATTGAGCTATGCATGCAGCATTGTCTTCATACAATATTGTTGGAATATTCTCTTTCGAAGAAAGACCATATGTTTGCTGAATGTGTTGAGTTATAGATCTTAACCAAACGCATTTTCGACTTGCTTCGTGAATGGCTATTATCTCTGCATGATTTGAAGAAGTATCAACCATAGTTTGTTTTGTCGAACGCCATGATATGGCTGTACCTCCGCTTGTAAATAAATAGCCTGTCTGAGATCAACCTTTGTGTGGATCAGACAAATATCCTGCATCTGCATAACCAATCAATGATGGCTTGGATTCATTTGAATAAAATAAACTCATATCAATGGTCCCTTGGAGGTATCTGAATATATGTTTAATACTATTCCAGTGTCTTTGTGTTGGCGAAGTACTAAATCTTGCCAATAAGCTTACTGAGAAAGCTATATCTGGTCGGGAATTATTGGCAAGATACATTAATGCCCCAATTGCACTAAGATATGGTACTTCGGCACCAAGAAGCTCTTCATCATTTTCATGAGGTCGGAATGGATCTTTCTTTATATCAAGTGATCTCACAACCACCGGGGTACTCAATGGATGTGCTTTATCCATATAGAATCGCTTTAAAATCTTTTCGGTATATGTCGATTGGTGGACAAATATTCCATCTTTCATATACTCAATTTGTAGACCAAGACAAAATTTTATCTTTCCAAGATCTTTCATTTCAAATTCTTTCTTCAAACAGTCTACTGTTTTTGGAAGCTCCCCAGGAGTTCCAATGATATTTAAATCATCAACATACACGGCGATTATAACAAATTCAGATCCAGACCTTTTTATAAAGACACAGGGACAAATTGGATCATTCTTGTACCCTTCTTTCAACAGGTATTCACTCAAGTGATTGTACCACATACGTCCTGATTGTTTCAATCCGTATAAAGATTTCTGAAGCTTTATTGAACAAGTTTCTCGAAAATTTTTATATGTTTCTGGCACTTTAAATCCCTCAGGTACTTTCATAAAAATTTCGTTGTCTAATGATCCATACAAATAGGCTGTAACAACATCCATTAGATGCATATCAAGTTTTTCTTGTACTGCCATATTTATGAGATACCTGAAGGTGATAGCATCCACTACAGGAGAATATGTCTCCATATAATCAATTCCAGGCCTTTGGGAAAACCCTTGTGCCACAAGTCGTGCTTTATATCTAACGACTTCATTTTTATCATTTTGTTTTCGCACAAAAACCTATTTATACCCTACTGGCTTTATGCCTTCAGGTGTTCGAACTATGGGTCCGAAGACTTCACGTTTTCCAAGTAAAGTTAACTCTGCCTGGATAGCGTCTTTCCATTTTGGCCAATCATTTTTCGGTCTACATTCATTGACAGATTTTGGTTCAAGATCCTCATTTTGTTACATTATTTCAACAGCAACATTATAAGCAAAAATGTTATCGATAACAATATTATTTCGGTTCCATCTTTTCCCGGTTGAGACGTAACTTATTGATATCTCTTCATTTTCATTATTTTTAGGTACCTGGACCTCCCCTAAGGTCTTATCATTTGTTATGTCTTGGGGCTCTTCTTGAGCCACTACCTCTGTGTTAAGTTCACTTTGATCACTTGCTCCTTTTCTTCTTCGAGGATTTTTATCTTTAGAACCGATTGGTCTACCACGTTTCAAGCATGGCTTAGACTCATTTGCTTTAATTAATTGTTCTGTCGGGATATCAACTCGAATTGGAGCATTAGCAGCTGGAATATGTGACTTAGTCACCCTTGGTAGGTTAGTGAATGCATCTGGCAATTGATTTGCAATATTTTGTAAATGAATAATATTTTGAACCTCTTATTCACATTGATTTGTTCGAGGATCTAAATGAGACAGTGATAATGCATTCCAATCTATCTTCTTTTTCAGCTGCTTATTTTCTCCCCCTAATGTTGGATATACTAATTCATTAAAATGACAATCAGAAAATCTTGCCGTAAATAAATCTCCAGTCATCGGCTCTAGATATTTTATAATAGAAGGAGATTCATATCCAACATATATCCCCAACCTTCTTTGAGGACCCATCTTTGTGCGTTGTGGTGGAGCAATTGGAACATATATCGCACAACCAAAGATCCTAAGATGGGAAATATTTGGCTCCTGACCAAAAGCCAATTGCAATGGGGAGACTTTATGATAACTTGTGGGCCTTATCCGCACAAGTGCTGCTGCGTGCAAAATAGCATGACCCCATACTGAAATGGGAAGTTTTGTTCTCATAAGCATTGGTCTAGCAATTAATTGGAGGCGTTTGATCAATGATTCTGCTAGACCATTTTGTGTATGAACATGAGCAACCGGATGCTCAATTGTTATCCCAGTTGAAATACAATAATCATTAAAGGCTTGGGATGTAAACTCACCGGCATTATCAAGACGAATTGTCTTAATTGCATAATCTGGAAATTGTGCTCTTAGCTTTATTATTTGAGCCAACAATCTCGCAAATGCCATATTGCGAGTTGATAGTAAGCACACATGTGACCATCTTGTAGATGCATCTACCAAAACCATATAATATTTGAATGGTCCACATGGAGGGTGAATGGGCCCACATATATCACCCTGTATACGTTCCAGAAATGCAGGGGATTCCATCCTAACTTTAATAGTTGATGGTCTAATAATTAATTTTCCTTGAGAACACGCAGCACAAGAGAATTCCTTAAATTGAAGAATCTTCTGATTCTTCATTGCATGTCCATGTGAATTCTCAATTATTTTACGCATCATATTAGAACCAGGATGGCCCAACCGGTCATGCCAAATAATAAAATTATCTTGATTAGTAAACTTCTCGTTTACTACGGCATGTGTTTCAATCCTGCTAATACTTGTGTAGTATAAGCCGGAGGAAAGAGCAGGTAACATTTCAAGCACATATTTCTTACCGGACATTATTGTAGTAATATAAAGATATTCAATCTTTTCATCATTTGTAGTCTCAGTATGATAGCCATTTTGGCGAATATCTTTGAAACTTAATAAGTTTCTTTGAGATTTACTACAGTATAGTGCTTCATCAATAGCCAAATTGGTTCCTCCTTGTAGTAATAAATTGGCTCTTCCAGAACCTTCAATTAATCTTGTACTACCGGATATTGTATTAACATTCGCTTCTTTCATTACCAAATAAGAGAAATATCTCTTATCTTTTAAAATAGTGTGTGTTGTAGCACTATCCAGAAGACATATATCATCTTTATTAATCTTGAGTCCAACTGAAGACTAGGGAATTTTCATATTCTTCATAAAAAAAGACAAATAATACATCATAAGAAATATAAAAGACAAGCAGGAAAAAAATATATTAAGAAATACATTAGAAATGTAGAAACTAGCAACACATGATGCATTAGGAAAATACACTCAAGAAAAATAAACTAGTTGCAAACATAAACATAACAACTTTTATAGCTTCATTCCTCAGTAAGATGATTAGTTCTTCAGTCAATATCCTCAAAGAAGTCCCCAACTTCTAAATGAGTAATATTTGTTAGGCCTTCAAAATCATCATCTTTATATACAAGATGTGCCTTAGAATCATATTTATTTGAGGGACCTGCTTCATCATCATTATTTTGAAAGGTCAAGTGTGCCTCCACATTATTTTCTTTTTTCTTGAGGGAGGCTTGATAATGTTTGACAAAATGTTCTGGCGTACGACAAATGCGTGCCCAATGACCTCTCATACCACATCGGTAACACATACTAGCTTTACCTTTTGAATGATTAATTTGAGAATCCTTATTGTTCTACAATTTATTTTCACCATAATGACGATAATTGTTTCGCCCCCTGCCACGTCCACGTTTACGACCATGTCCACGACCACGGTAATTATTTTGTTTTCTTTCAAACTTATCATATGTTGCTACAACATTCACTTCCGGAAATGGAGCTGACCCAGTGGGACGGGCTTCATGATTTTTCATTAATAGAGTATTATTCTGCTCAGCCACAAGTAGACATGTGATTAACTCAGAATATTTCTTAAAACCTTTTTTACGGTATTGTTGTTGTAGCACCACATTTGAAACGTGAAAAGTAGAAAATATTTTTTCCAATAAGTCCTCATCTGTGATAGTGTCTCCACATAATTTTAATAGAGAACTTACTTTAAAGATAGCAGAATTATACTCACTTACGGTTTTAAAGTCTTGCAACCTTAAATGTATCCACTCATACCGAGCTTTCGGTAATACCGTAAGTTTTAGGTGGTCATATCGATCCTTCAAATTAATCCATAATTCAAGTGGATCTTTTACGGTTAAATATTCAGTTTTTAACCCTTCATGTAGATGATGACGAAGGAAAATCATGGCCTTCGCTTTATCCTGATTTGATGCTTCATTTCCTTGTATAATAGTATTTTCAAAACCTTTAGCGTCAAGGTGAATTTCCGCATCAAGAACCCATGATAAATAGTTCCTCCCGGTGATGTCAAGTGCCACAAATTCAAGTTTTGATAAATTTGACATAGTGAAAACTATCATAAAAGATGAATAAGTTAGAGAAATAATTATAATAATAAACAATTAATGAAAACAAAACGATTAAGGTAAAAGAAATGAAAATAGAGCTATATCGTGTTAACAATCTGCTATTTCATTTTATTCTTGCCATAAAGTAGAAATTACATACTTGTTTCATTTCACTTTATATTATTGATATATATGTGTTAATAGAACTGAACGTGACTAACATTATTTATATGTTCCAATAAATATAAAGTAATTAAACTATAAAATTATTGCTTGTCAATTTATTTCTCACAGTTCTTCAAAATGCCTTAAAGATATGTTTTGATCTAGGGAGTCCATGAATATTATAAGTATGACATTAATGCATAGCTAGTTTGATGACTTTGAGGTCCTCTAAGAGTTAAGCACGGAAGGAAATAGTTATTTTATCACTGCAATGTACTTAAACTATTTAAGATGCCCAAGCGCACAAGTAATCTGCAAACAATGAGCATATGATATGTACTGCCATAAATAAAATGATTATAATGATACATACCTTAATAAAATATGGCTCAACTTAGCGGGAGTTAAGAATAAAATTAGAGCTTCGTGCTGATAACGTGTTATAAAATAAAAGCAATGCAGTAAAATGTAAACAAGAAGAGATAGAGAGAATGGAGAAGTGTTTTCTTCTTTCACTTTGGTGTAATTTTTCATTGCAATTACATGGCCTTTTATAGGCATAAAAAGTAAAGATGATGGACATAAAATAGGAAATTTAATCTTTAAGTTATTCACAACATGAGCATCCAATGTATCATTCAATTTAGTATCCAGTGTAGTATCCAAAGTAGTATAAATGTTCAAACTATTCACAACAATACTTTATTTATACTTGAATATCACTTTTTTGCAACTTGTGGACAATACTTAATACCAATAGGGGATGCACCTCTTAGGCCTCGGATTTATCTGAAATCATTATTATTTATGTGAAACGTAAATATAAATACGGAAACAATTATTAATATGTTAACAGATACAAAAAAAAAAAAAGACCATTCTTTTTTAAACATACTACAAAAGAAATTGTATGCAAAATGGAACAGAGCGAGTATAACATTGTAAAGGAATCCGATTTTGCTGAGGCTTGGATTTTCATCAGTAAAGTTTTGTGTTGCTTGGGTGGCAGTGTATAACACCCTAAGCAAATTACGTATTAACAAAACACATGAAAGATGGTATATGAAAACAAGCTTTATATTTGAAATAATACGAACCTAAGCCCAAAGTAGGTAATATCACTCGGGTAGACGTTACAGTAGTAACATTGTAAGGAGTGCTTCCCATGATTAATTTTATTAATGGGAAAATGCAAGAAATCCTTTGTCCATATACTGCAGGTTTGCCTTGACGCAGATCACAGAGGACGATTCAGTAGCATTTCTCTATTAGCCTGGTTGACCAAGCTTCTTCAAACCTAGAAGTACTAAAATGTAAAAAAAAAAAAAAAAAAAAAATTGCTTATTTTCAAAGTTGAAGTGTTTGGCCAAACTTTTGGAAGGAAAAAAAATGCTTTTAAAGAGATGTAGAAGCAATTTCGGAGAAGCAAAAAAAAAAAGTAGCTTGTCCCTAAAAACACTTTTTTGAAAAATATTTTTGAGAAAAAAATACACTTAGAAACACTTTTTAAAAGCTTGGCCATACACTAATTGCTGCTCAGAAGTGTTTTTTTAAGTTGATTAGCCAAACACAAAGTGCTTCTCACCAAAAGTAATTTTGAGAAATATTGAGATGTGTATTTATGCATTAGTGGATTAGTTCCGGTAATTAGTTATTGAAGGTCAGTTAGCTGTTAGATTAGTTGTTAGTTACAACAGTTCAAGAGTTACATGTAAGTATGTATGTATGTATGTATGTATGTATGTATGTATGTATGTATAAAAGTTTGTACAGTTCATCGATACAATACACAATATTCATTTTCAAAATATCTTCTCTCAGTCTTCTCTCTCTACGAAGCTTCCAGATCTTCACCATTAGAGCTCGAGCTCGAGCTCGATCCATCCACTGCATCTGCAGCTCAACATAGTATCAAAGCCTAGCATTTCATTCTTCTTCACATTCATAATCTGTAGTCTCATTCGAATTTTTTCTCCAATCCCAAAATTTGCCCTAGAAAATCATGTTTTCTTCAGTTTTCGGATCTACTTTTTTCTCTCAATTTTTTTTGGCTCTGGCTTCATCAAATTAACCTCTTCTCATGGCTATCACTTATTCGAGTACCGTGTCCGGTATTGATTCGAGTAGTTCTTCATCCGCCCTCAGAGTGGAGACCGGCATGGATCCAAGTAGTCCTCTTTACATGCATCCTTCAGATAATCCTGACACCATGCTAGTTCCGATCCCTTTCAGTGGCTTACGGTATCGATCCTGGAGGAGGAGTTTTTTGCAAGCCCTCTCTCTCAAAAACAAGTTAGGTTTTGTCAATGGCGAATGCAAGCAGCCAGATCTAGAGAAGGAACATTTAAAATTTCGACTATGGGAGCGATGTGATGATATGGTTACATCATGGATCCTAAATTCTCTCGCCAAGGAGATTGCAGACAGTATTGAATATGCAAATGATGATGTTAAATTGTAGAGAGAATTGGAGGATCGTTACGATCTGACCAACGGAACCAAATTGTATTAGATTCAAAAGGAAATTAATGACCTCTCTCAAGGAGTTTTAGACATCACACAGGTTATTACACTAAAATGAAGAAGCTTTGGGAGGAACTGAGCATACTGAGTGCCAAAACCCAATGCAACTGTCAATGTACATGTGGTGCCTTGAAAAATATGTATAAAACCGAACAAGACAAGACGTCTAATTCAGTTTTTGATAGGCTTAAATTAAGTGTATAAAATTGTGTGAGGGAGCATTGTTATGATGAACCCCTTACCCTCTATGGCACAGGCTTTTTCCCTGCTAATTCAAGAAGAAAAATAGAGGGAGGTTAGGCCGAACAATTATCTTGTATTGGATTCTGCATCTTTAAATGTTAGTGCTCCAAGGAACAACCTCAAAAAAGGCCAACATTCTGTAGACTATGCCTCCTTTAATGTCAATACACCAAGGAACAACAATTTTAGAACCAACTATTCTCCCTGCAACTATTCTCCCACCATCACTAGGTCATGTCCTTTTTGTGATTTCTGTAAACGCCCAGGCCACACCAAAGATAAGTGTTACAAGCTACATGAATATACTTAGAGATCAAACTCAAATCACAAGTTTGACAAAGGAAAGAGAACTGTGGCTACATGGTGCACCTGAGATTAACTCTAGCAGACATGAAGAGCTAGAATCCCTGGAAGGCAACTGCAACTCTAATGTCAATTTAATCAAAGAACAATATGGTCAACTGGCTTCTCTGCTGCAACACTTTCATTCTAGGAATGGAAGGGACACCTCAAGTATACCTAATGGAGCTGTAAACTTTGCAGGTATAATAGCATGCTCCGCCTTTGATCTTTCACTTGATTTTAGCTTATTATCATGCAAATATTTTACACCAAGTGCTGATATACGGATCCTAAGGAGCTTCCAAGCTTCCAACCACATTACTTTCAATAAATCCTTTTTGTCAGACATTAGAACCGTGCCATATCCCTTGTTAATTAACTTGCCAAATGGTTATCGAGTGAAAGTGACTGAAATTGGAACTGTTACACTTGCACCTCAGATTATTTTGCATAGGTTCCTTTTGTTCCTTCATTCAACTACAATTTAATTTCTATTCATTGCCTAACTTTTCAGCTTAAAATTTTAGTGTCCTTTTCTGAATCTTTATGTCTTCTACAGGACTTTTCAATGAAGAGGCCTCTGGAGATTGGTAAGGTCAAGGATGGGTTATACCTTCTCTGTTCAAGCTGCTTGAAGCATTCTTTCTCTGCCACACTTACTGCCAACTACTTATTTCCATCCCATGCTTTACCTGCTTCATATGATGTAAATAGGTTACATTCTCCTTCTCACTCATTTGTAAATATTCCCATATGCAATAAAACTCAATGTTCAGTCTTGCATCCTTCTATGTCTAGTAATATTAATTGATACAGATTTGGTGTGGCACAATAGACTAGGACATGTACCCTTTGTCAAGATATGGGCAATCTCTTCTATACCAGTTCAGTTCTCACCCAAACAACCATTCCTCAGTCCCATATGGCCTATGGCCAGAAAAAGCTAGAGGAAGCCTTATATTCTAAGGGTTATTTCCATTCTCTAAATGATTACTCTCTCTTCTACAAGAAATCAGCCTTTTCTACCATTTTTATTGTTGTATGTATGGATGATGTGATTGTGACATGGACATATTTACAAGAAATTACTTAGTTGAAAACCTTTCTACATGATCAGTTTAAGATCAAAGATCTGGGTATATTACACTATTTCTTAGGTATGAAAGTTCTGTACACAGTTGATGGGGCAATTTTCCCCCAGAGAAAATTTGCACTAGACTTACTTAAAGAATATGACTGTCTCAATTGCAGCAGTTCACCTTCACCACTGTATCCCGGTGTCAAGCTTAAAGCAAAAAGGGACTAGCCTTAAGAGATCCTACATCTTATAGAAAACTGGTTGGAAAGCTGAATTTCTCACCAATACAAGGTTGGACATTGCCTATAGTGTACAATATTTGAGCCAATTCATGCAAGATCAGATGGAGCCATACTTAGAGGCATCTTTTCACCTACTCAGTTACTTGAAAAATGATCCTACACTTGGGATTTTCTTTTCAAATGATCTTGACTACACAATTAGGGGATATTGTGATTCTGATTGGGCAGCTTGCCATGATTCTAGAAGATTAATTAGTGGTTATCTGGTACTATTGGGAAATAGTCCAATTAGCTAGAAGTCCAAGAAATAAAAAACTATTTCCCTCTCCACAGCTGAGGAGAGTACAGATCCCTTAGAAGGTGGTTGGTGGACTCAATTGGTTGTGTAGATTGCTAGATGAACTAACCATTCCTTTTCCTAAGCCTGTCACAGTGTTTTGCTATAGTTAGTCTGCTTTACACATTGCCAAGAACCCAATTTTTCATGAAAGGACAAAGTATATTGAAGTTGATTGCCATTTTATTCGAGACAAATTACAAGAGGGTCTTGTGTCCTTAGATCACATTGGTACTGCCGATCAACCAGATATACTCACCAAAGCTCTTACTGGAATCAAGCATTCAGCTGTATTTGGGTGAGTTGTCTGTGAAGCAATAGCTATAACAAAAATTGAGAAAATGTCTCCTTTTAAGGGGTATTGAGCTGTGTATTTATGCATTAATGGATTAGTTCCAATAAATTGCTTAGCTGTTAGATTAGTTGTTAGTTACAATAGTTCAAGAGTTACATGTGTGTATGTTTATAAGTTT